>NW_027362761.1:528963589-533963589 GCF_046119375.1 Phyllobates terribilis | reverse complement strand
CCCAATACCTCTTTGAAGAGACTTAGAGGAGGGCTTCCTGAAAACAATGTTCCCATTATTAGGAAGTGGGTCTCCCATACTGTTTGCCTATGCAGTGAATGCAAGGGTTGCCAAAAATTTGGAGGCACTCCAATGCTCCTTGAAAGAGACGTGGAGGTCAGAAGGCCTCCTGAAAACAATGTTCCTATTATTAGGAAGTGGGTCTCCCATTGTGTCTGCCTATGCAGTGAATGTGACGTGCCCCCTGGGCTGTGGCGTACTCGGTAGCCGGGCCGGTCGATGCTGGGGGATGTCACGGTAGCAGTGACCTGGTCCGTGACCCAGGGCAGTCAATTAACCCTTTTTTTACCTGGTCAGTAATAGTACGCACCAGGTCGGATAGGCCGGTTCAGCGGGGGCTCCGGCGGTGAGTCCGCACTGAACCGGGCACATGTCAGCTGATTCTTACAGCTGACATGTGCCCGCAACAGCCGTGGGTGGAATCAGCAGAACTCGCTGAGGCCCATTGGTGTTGTAAACGCGGTCTTTTCTCTGTCCGCCTCTGCCACGGGAACCTGCCAATACCCACTGGTGAGATCCAAAGTGGAGAAATAGTTAATGGATCTCAGTGCTGCTAATGATTCCTCAATTCTGGGTAATGGGTAGGCGTCCTTATGTGTAATGCGGTTAATCTGCCTGTAATCAACACACATCCTCATTGTACCATCTTTCTTTCTAACGAGAACTAATGGAGCTGCCCAGGAGCTACAACTATCTCTGATCACCCCAGCCTCCTTCATCTCCCGTAACATTCCTTTGGCACATTGATAGTGAGCTGGGAGTACAGACCTCTCTTTAATGGGTGGATGATCTTCTGTGGGGATATGATGTTGGACCCCTTTTACCTGCCCAAAGTCTAGTGGGTGTTTGCTAAAGACTCGCTCATACTCTTGGACCACCCGGTACACTCCATGCTTTTGGTGCAAAGGGGTGGAGTCAGTGTCCACTTGTAGCTTCTGACACCAATCCTCCATCTTCCCCTTGGAGCCATTATCCCCCGCCGGTTTGGACGGAGGCAAGGGTTCCACTGCCTTTATTGCGTTGTTACTGACAGTGAACAGCTTAGCAAGGTTAGCATACCGGGGTAAATGGAACTCTTTCTCCCCACAATTCAGGATGCGTATCGGTACTCTCCGCTTGCGGACATCGACTACACCCCTGGCTGTCAAGATGGTGGGCCTACTATCAGAGTACACGGGTTCTACCAGGGCCTGATAATCTTGACCCCTGAGACCAATTGCTGCCCGACACCATATTAACATTTCACTCCTAGGGGGCATTGCAATGGGGAATGGATCACTCATTCTGACACTGCCAACTTCTCCTCCAGACAGCTCTACCTGTTGTCTCTGCATCAGGGCTCTGATCTCCTTCTGCAGAACTCGCTGCTGACTGGAACTGGCAGTCTCTGCGACCTGCTGCAACAAAACAATAATTTCTCCAAGACAATTTTCTATCACATAGGTGCCTATAGTTATCATAGGATGACTTTCTCGGGGATCAATATCAACAATATCAACAATAATCATTCCTTGTGATGGCAATTCTACTCTGCCAACTTTTATGGCCACCTCTTTATACCCCACCTGAGGCAAGGGCTGACCATTGCTGGCATAGATGTTAAGATGTTCATCTGGACGGCGGGTAATGTCTGAATCAGTCCAGTATCGTTTGAAAAGGATATATGGCATCATTGTCACCTGGAAACCAGTGTCCAGCAATGCGTTCATCAAGCACGACAGGTAGGACCGGTCATCCTCCCACGTACTTGTCTCGCCAGCTTTGTGGGCCTGGTCATCTTACTCCTGGGGGTTGGCCCTCTGCTCCAGGGGTTGCTCGTTTAAATTACAGAATCTTGCGAAGTGCCCCACCTTTTGACAGAAGCGGCAGATGGGTTGTCCGTCCTGGTCGTAGCGATTGCTGTTCCTCCCACTGGTCGGTGGAATTCTTCTCTGTCGTCGCCACGGGACGTCATCTGGACTGGAAGCCAGCTGGATCTTTTCCTTTGGAGACACTTGCATGGCCTGCACGGTTTTAGGTAGTGTAGCCACACTTTTGGTCAGCTCCTGGACCTGAAGGCGTAGGTCTGCAGATGGGTCATTATCTAGGGTCTGCGCGTCAGCCTCTACAGGTGCCGGGGAAAAGAACGCCACTTCCTGGTGGTATGTGATAGCTGGGCGCTGGAGGGATGCAGTGCCACCTGGGGTTGGTTCTCATAGCACCCGGATGTCTCGGTCTTTAAATTGCGCAAAGTCCAGATCAGGGTTTTGCAGAACCATAATGCGCAGCTGTGTCTGGTGAGCGTTAGACAGGAGCTCCTCAATAAACTGCTCAGTTAGCAATCTGTCCTTGTCTCGCACACTGTCGGGGTCTACCTGTTTAATGACCCGCAGCGCCTCCTGCAGGTTTAGACCATAGTCCTGTACACTGTACTGCACCCTTTGTTTGCACCCGTAGAACTTTATTTTAATTTCTGCTGCTGTGTGGGTGTCAAAGGTATCCTTCAACTGGGCCAGTATCTCCTTAACAGTGCCTTTGTCCCTGCCCGGCCAGGACTTCACCTCTCTCTGGGCTGCACCGATTAGCTGGCTATGAGGTTGCTGACTTTTTTCTCCTTAGACAGGGGGTACACTTTAAACAAACTGCGCAGTCTCTCCTCAAAGTCGCTCAATGTGTGCGACTCCCCTGAGTACTGGGGCAACCACGCTGCTCCTGGAATATATGGCATTGATAACGGCATTACAGTGGCGGCGGCCGCGCCCGCGGCTGAATCCTCTCCCAGATTAGGCATCTTCCTCCCCCCTAGTGAACCTCAGCCAGGTCCTGGGTTTCTGCTGACATACCAGTATGCTGCTCTGCAAGCTGGAGGGATCGCTTACTCGGCGGTTCCGGATCGGGGCCTCCTGCTTCCCCTCGGCTGACAGCAAATGACGTGATGACACAGTTCAGTAAAGTTTATGGCACACAGGACCCGGTTAAACCGGGCTTCGTGAATCCTGTTCATGACGCCAAGTTGACGCGCCCCCTGGGCCGTGGGGTACTCGGTAGCCGGGCCGGTCGATGCTGGGGGATGTCACGGTAGCAGTGATTCAGAGTGGTCAATTAAAGGGGAGAAGTAAAAGGGGAATTAAGTTTTTATATATATTGTTCGTGACGCCACCTGTGGTATGCGGCTATATGGAGCCCCCACTGCGGTGCAGATCCTCTGGAGCTGATGGTGACGCAGCAGAGTTGGTTGAGCTCTCCACAAGCAGAGCTTAGCTGCAGGGTAGGATGTAGGATGTATAGGGTAGATGTGGTTGGTGCGGTGTAATACAGGTGATGGCGCAGATAATGACCAGTCCACAACTTAATGGCGGTTTCCTCTTATCTTTACTTGCGGTTGTTACACAGACCGGAGCTCGGGTACTAGCTGGTAGTAGAGGTCCGGGCGGCCTGGAAACAAGTTGGGGATCCACCTCGCCAGGTAAAGTTGTAGGCCTTCCCTCTGCGCTAATCTCTTTGGCCCTGCTGCTTATAGCTATGCTGCGGCCCTCGTCACTGAGTAAAACGTCTGTTCCTCACCCGTATGGCAGGCAGCTTGGGCCTTCTTGGAGTGTCGCTTCCACGTGGCGGTGCTGGGCCCTATGGTGCTGCTGAGCCTTCAAAGCGTCTGATGGGGCCAGGAGACCTGCAGTCTCCTGCCCTCTGGTTTCTGCTGCTGGGCCTTCAGTGCCCCACAACCTCAGACTCCGGTGTCCGGTTCTTCTGTGCTTCCCTCTGGGGTGAGCTGGCTTACAGCTCCACTCCCCAGGTCTTTCCTCGTCGCTGTCCTGTCTTCAACTCCTCTCACTAACTCTAACTAACCCCGCCTCCAGATTCTAGTTGGTAAGGGGAGGAGCTCCCCTTGCTGGTCTGGAGCCAGAAAAGTGATGTTTTCTGGTAAACCTGATTAGGGGACCCCTCCTTGCTTCCAGGCATGGCATCACCCCTTGTGAGGGAGGCAATGCCACTGTGGCAACCAGACCCCTGGGGTGCCACAAATGCAAGGGTTGCCAACAATTTGGAGGCATGCCAATGCCCCTTGGAAGAGATGTGGAGGTCAGAGGGCCTCCTAAAAGCAATGTTATCATTATTAGGAAGTGGATCTCCCATTGTGTTTGCCTATGCAGTGAATGCAAGGTTGCCAAAAATTTGGAGGCACTCCAATGACCCTTGGAAGAGACGTGGAGGTCAGAGTGCCTTCTGAAAACAATGATCCCATTATTAGGAAGTGGGTTTCCCATTGTGTTTGCATATGCAGTGAATGCAAGGGCTGAAAAAAAATTGTGAGGCATTCCAATTCCCTTGGAAGAGACGTAGAAGGCCTCATGAAAAAATGTTCCCATTATTAGGAAGTGGGTCTCCCATAGTGTTGGCCTATGCAGTGAATACAAGGGCTGTCAAAAATTGGGAGACACTCCAATGCACCTTGGAAAAAACGTGGAGGAAGGCCTCATGAAAAAATGTGGCCATTAGAAAGGAGCGGGTCTCTTATATTTGCAATGCCCATGCTCTAAGTGTATAGGCTGACAAACATTTACCCCTGGGGGGTATACATGAACATACTGTATAATTTTTTTTTTAACGGGCATCATAAACACCCTTTAAAAAAATTATGTGGGTGTGGCATCACGGACCACGGTCACCCTGGTGATATGGTGGTGGAGGATGAGGATGAGGAGAAGGAGGAGGACAAGAGCAAATAGCCAAAATCAGGAAGCGTATACCCATGTGTGGGTGTGAAAAGGTGCATGGGAATACACCTCCCAAAAAAAGACACTGGATTTGAGTTTATGTTACGCTGCTATCATTCGGTGATGTTGAGAAGTCTGGCCCAATCCAACCATTCTTCATTTTTATAAGAGTCAGCCTGTCAGCATTTTCAGTTGACAGGCGGATGCACTTATCAGTTATAATTCCACCAGCGGCACTAAAAACCCGCTCTGATAAAATGCTAGCCGCAGGGCAGGCCAGGGCATCCAAGGCATAGAGGGCCAGTTCATTCCACGTGTCCAGCTTGGATACCCAATAATTATAAGGCACAGAGGGATCAGGGAGGACATTGGTATGGGCGGCAAGGTACTTCTTCAGCATCTTTCCAAACTTTGCACTCCTTGTGAGAGTACCCCGTGCCTCAGGGCCTGTGCGATGGGAGGGGCTGAGAAAACGCTCCCAGAACTTTGACAGTGTTCCCCTGCCTCTGCTGGATTGGAGTTGCGTCTCTCTTGCCTGTACTCCTTGGTTGTCCAACGAACTGTGACCTCTGCCGCCGGCGTTTGCAGATGGGAATTTTTTTAATAGTTCCACAACAAGGGCCTTCTGGTACTGCCCCAATTTTGTAGACCTGTCCATCTCAGGAATAAGAGAAAGAAAGTTCTCCTTGGAGTGTGGGTCTAGAAGTGTCACCAACCGGTAATAACTGCCACTCAAAATTTTGAGAATGCGAGGGTCACGGGAAAGGCAGCGTAACATAAACTCAGCCATGCGCGCCAGACTGCTAACAGGCAAGACTTCTGTGTCCTCACCAAGAGGACGAATGACCATGCTCTCCTCCTTCCTGTCCTCAGGCCATCCACTCTGAACAGACGGTATGACAGTTGTGCAGGTAGTACCGTCTATAGCGCATGAAACAAGCTCCTGTTCTTCCTCCTCCTCTTCTTCCTCATTGTCACCCAATCCACGTTGGGATGAGATGAGGCTGGGCTGTGTTTAATCACCCTGTATAGTTCCTTGCTCCATCTCATCGTGCTCTGTGGCAGCTGGGGACCGAGTACCGAGGGACGGCCGCTGCCATCAGGTTGCGGAAAGCTTCCATCTCCACGAGCCTAAAAGGCAACATTTCGAGCGCAAGCAGTCGCGAAATGTGAGAATTTAGTAGTGTAGCCTGTGTGTTAGTTTCGTATTTGCGCTTGCGTTCCAAGGACTGGTGTAGGGACAACTGAACTAAGTTTAACCTGTCCAAATAATGCTTTACCACAACTGGGCAGCTTCTTTAAATGTTTTTTTGCAAAGTCTAATTTGATCATTCTCTTTTTTCAGGCTGATTAATGGTTTGCACCTTCTGGTGACCCCTCTGTATTTGCTCTCATGAAATCTTCTATTTATGGAAGACTTAGAGATACTGAAACACCTAGTGCCTGGAGAATGTTCTTCACTTGGGTAGATGTTGTGAAAGGGTTTTTCTTCACCATGGAAAGGATTCTACGATCATCCACTACTTTTGTCTTCTGTGGACGCCCAGGTCTTTTTGAGTTCCCGGTGGGCTCTTTTTTGCAGAATGAACAAAACTGTTGATTTGGCCATTACTAACATTTCTGCTATATCTCGGATGGATTTCTTCTTTTTTTCAGACTAATAATGGTTTGTTTCTCTTCCAATGATAGCTCCTTTGAGCGCATGTTGTGGGTTCACAGCATCAGCTTCCAAATACACATGCCACATTTGGAATCAGCTCTAGACCTCTTACCTGCTTAATTGATGATGGATTAACGAGGGAAAATCCATGCACCCCATTAAAGAGCTTTTGAGATAATTGTTCAATTACCTTTGGTCTCTGGAAAAAGAGGCAGCTACATATTAACCGCTTACCATCATCTGGCGTACATGAATGGCGCCAGTCGGTAGCAGGTGTATGGAGTGGACTCAGATTCCATACACAGCAGGTAATGGCCGTGTGTTTTATTGTGGGATATTTGAAAGATTATTAAAATTGCTTGTTCTACATTTTTATTAACTAAAAATTAAAACAACAGTTACGCTTTAATCAATTTTGGGTTTAAAATTATCCCACCTTTGACAAAAAAATCTTAACCCCAAATAAAGAGGTCACTACGTATGTACACGCACAGAAAATAATTTGTGGCAACAACCCGCAGTATTGTTGTGGCGTGTTAAATGCAACCAGTTGCAAAACCTTAAAGTGAACCTGTCACCAGAAAAAAAAATGCTATTAACCTGCAGATATGGTGTTAAAAAAAGAATAGTTCAAATTCCAAATTCATAGCATGGCTACAGGATCCATGGAGAAGGCATAGTATAGATGCCTGCCACTGATCGTGCCCAGGCAGAGATGCTTTCCGTGTTCCGAACTACATGGGAATCCTATGATGCTAAGCTGGATCTTTTTATCATGGTATTGTTAGGCCACGTTCACACGTTTAGTATTTGGTCTTTTTTTTTTCAGCAGTGGAACAATCAGAGGAAACGTATAATAGAAACATGTCACCACTTTTGCATTTATCACCCACTCTTGGTTTCGGTTTACAAATTCTGATGTAAATTACTGACCAAATACTGAGCATGGGAACGCGGACTAATGTGATGTCTTTTTTACATGGCACTGTATGTGGGAGGAAACCTAAGAGGGTAAAGTGATGTTATTTACCTGGGACTGTATGTTGAAGGGGGCTACTTTTTCCTTCTTTTGTTATCACCAACTGTTACGCTCACGCCTGGACTGTTTGGCGTGAGCATGGTTAGTGGTCCCACTGGACCACGAACCAAGGAGTGCCTGGAGGGGCGTGACTAGTGGCCTCGCCAGATCCGACCACGGCGGCTTAATCGACTCTGTGGTCTGAAGAGGGACGTGGGAGGTGGCCCAGGAGCTACTCCAGGTCAGACCCCGGTCACACAGCTGTTGACCCACACCGGGGAATGCAGGAACGGGCAGGTTTGGCTAGTATGCAGACAGGCGGGTACTGGCAGGTAGGTAAACAGGCTGGATAGGGACCAGTGCAGATTGGGATACAGGAACAGAGCCGCTGGTGTGGAGGGGAAGCAGAGCAGGGCAGAGCAGGACAGAGCTGCAGGTGCGGAGGGGAAGCGGAGCAGGGCAGAGCAGAGCAGAGCCGCAGGTGCGGAGGGGAAGCGGAGCAGGGCAGAGCAGAGCAGAGCCGCATGGAACAGACAGAGACAGGGAAACACGGGAAGATAGCTAGAACACAGGAGGTAGATACGGAGGCAGGGAAACGGGACAAGCAGAACCAGATACACACAAGGTACTTGCTATGAAGTAGCGAGTGGACATAAAGCTCACAAACAGAAGTACAGAGACAACGAGTCGGAGTTAGGTACTGGTTCAGACACTGCAGGAAAAGGGAAGGATCGGACATAGAGACAAACAGGTAACGGGCTAGGACACAGTTCAGACAGGAACTGACACAGGAATGAGAAACAGGAACGAGCCTAGGCATTCAGCCCCCAGGGTGGTGGAAATAGACTAGAAGTCACAGATACAGGTAACGGACCTGGGTACTCAGCCCCCAGGATGGCGGAAAAAGACTAGATTCAGGACAGGACCTGGCAACTCACAGTTGCACAGAACACACTGTAAGAAAGTGTTGCTCAGGCACCTCCCACTGGGTGGAAGAGGTTTAAGTATCCAGTGACTCACAGCAATAGGCTGGGGACGCATTAGGACTGCGCAAACTGTAACTTTAAGAATCAAGACGTTCCAGCGCCACTGCCCTAAGCCAGCAGACAAGAGACATGCACACAGCAAGTAGAGGAGTATAGTGCACAGCCTGGACTGGTAGGTAAGTTGGCGGTCTTGCATGGTGGGAGATGGTAAGCCATGCCTGCACTCCGCCAGGGATGTTACACCAACATTCCATTAAATTCATTTCGGATAATTCTATGAATCTTAAATTCACCCATAATATACAATCTAATTCGATTGATTTTTTAGATATTACTTTGACTCTGACTGATCACACTGTAACTATCACACCCTATAGAAAAAGTTTATCAAGAAATTCTACCTTATTGGCTTCCTCTTGCCATAATAAAAAGACTATAATTAATATACCAGTAGGAGAATTAATACGAACAAAAAGGAATACTAGTAACCCACGACAATATGAGATTGACGCAAATAAAGTCCTAGATAGACTATCAGCTAGACCAGGGGTCTCAAACACGCGGCCCGCGGGCCGCATGCGGCCCCTGAGGCTGCTTTATGCGGCCCGCAGGCACAGACCCCTTGACGATCCCGACCTGGTCCAGGAGGAGCCGCCGACAGCAGCGCTGCATTGCCGCACAGAGACTGTTTCCCAGCACTGCATTTCCAATGCCAGCCGCCGGCCAATCAGAGGCCAGCAGCTGATATCTGCGTGTCGGCGTAGCGAGTATGACGTCATTGCCATATGCAGATGTCAGCTGCTGGCCTCTGATTGGCCGGCGGCTGACATTGAAAATGCTGTGCTGGGAGACAGTCTCTGTGCGGCAATGCAGCGCTGCTGTCGGCGGCTCCTCCTGGACCAGGTCGGGATCGTCAAGGGGTCTGACTCTGTGGTGCCTGCGGGCCACATCTGCAGGAAGGCCGCCGAGGGAACGGAGGACAGGTGAGAATCATCTTTTTTTTTTTTATGTGTGTGAAGAACAGCACAGGGGGCACATAGCCACAAGAGGGGACCTGGATGGGGTACATAGCCACAGGATGGGGACCTGGATGGGGCACATAGCCACAAGAGGGGACCTGGATGGGGCACAGAGCCACAGGATGGGGACCTGGATGGGGCACATAGCCACAAGAGGGGACCTGGATGGGGCACATAGCCTCAAGATGGGGACCTGGATGGGGCACATAGCCACAAGAGGGGACCTGGATGGGGCACATAGCCACAGGATGGGGACCTGGATGGGGCACATAGCCACAAGAGGGGACCTGGATGGGGCACATAGCCACAAGAGGGGACCTGGATGGGGCACATAGCCACAAGAGGGGACCTGGATGGGGCACATAGCCTCAAGATGGGGACCTGGATGGGGCACATAGCCACAAGATGGGGACCTGGATGGGGAACATAGCCACAGGATGGGGTCCTGGATGGGGCACATAGCCACAAGATGGGGACCTGGATGGGGCACATAGCCACAAGATGGGGACCTGGATGGGGCACATAGCCACAAGATGGGGACCTGGATGGGGCACATAGCCACAAGATGGGGACCTGGATGGGGCACATAGCCACAAGATGGGGACCTGGATGGGGCACATAGCCACAAGATGGGGACCTGGATGGGGCACATAGCCACAAGATGGGGATCTGGATGGGGCACATAGCCACAAGATGGAGACCTGGATGGGGCACATAGCCACAAGATGGGGACCTGGATGAGGCACATAGCCACAGGATGGGGACCTGGATGGGGCACATTAGTACAAGATGGGGACTTGGATGGGGAACATTACTACAAGATGTTTGCCATTATTACTATATGATGCTAATTGTAAGACAATATTACTGAATGTGGCCAATTGGGGGAAACAAAATTGTAAAAATCAAAAAAATAAAAATAAAGCATGAAAAAATATTGGGCACTAAAAATGCTGTTTTATATGTAAACTAAAGTAAACACAAAAAAGTGCACGTTTATTATCGCCACATCCATAACGACCCAAGCCATAAAAAAATAAACACGGAAAAAATGTTCAAAAGGTGTATACAAAAAAAAAAGGTATCACTAAAAATGTCACATTGAACAAAGAATGCGGCCCCCCAAATTCAAATTTTTTCCATGTGCGGCCCATATACCCAGCCGAGTTTGAGACCCCTGAGCTAGACATTACCCCAAATGGACTTTAAAAAGAGCATACAATATAGTTAGCTCTAAAAACAGGAGTGATATGATTGGACCCAAATTCAGTAATCACCCTTCAGATGGTGTGAATGGATCCAACCAGGTCACCTTTGTCTCTCAGTATAGCCCCCAATTTTCTATGATCAAAAATATTATCAACAAATATCTTCCTATGCTTTCTACAGATCCCAAATTGAGAGAAGTACTACTAACACCAGTTAGGTTCACAGCTCATAAGGCACCCACTTTGGGTGATCTTTTATCCCCTGGTTACACACAACTGGTTTTTATAAATGTGGTCACTCCATTTGCACTTGCTGCAGCTGACGCGCCCCCTGGGCCAGTGCTGTTTGGGGATTACCCGGAGCCGGATCAGATGGGAGTTGTAGTCTCCGAGTGGCGGCGACCCGGTCCGTGCCCAGGGTGTCAAACTCAGTGTGTGGCAGTCTTTACAGATGTTGTTAAATGTTCTTTAGTGTCGACTACGCCACCCGTTGATTTGCGGTCAAAAGGCCGCCACTGCAGAAGGGTCCGCTGAGGCTGTTGGTATGTGTGCAGCTGTGGTAGTATAACCCCCAACGGGAGGGGTATAGCCTCAGGGGGTCAGATGTAGAGGATGGTGGTTGTGAAGGTGCAGGATGATCCAGCAAGAAGACTCAGAGTCGGGCTGTGCAGTTCAGGGGTTTTTACTTACGGGTGTTCTTATGGTCACTCTGGCCTGAAGCGACCACCCGAGCCGTGCTGCGTCCACCAGGTCCTGGACTCGGCCAACCCCCAAGCAATTCTGGAGCGTGGTCCTGAGCTCCTGTCTGACTTTCCCTCTCTTCTGGCCGTTCTCACCAGGGATCCACCTATGTCCGGCTCCCTCGGGTCTCTTGGTGGGTACACCTCTTCTGGGTTCCCTGACCCTATACTTGGTATGCCTTCCTAGTGGATTTAGTGAGGGTCGTGGCAGATCCTGCCCACGACCTCCGGTCTCTGGCTGAGGATTAGTGGCCTCCACCAGCTTGGGGTCCGGTACCCTGGGTGCCAACCCTTCACCCTGCTGTTTGTATTCTGGGGTCTTGGGGTTCCTTCTTCTTCTCTCTGGGTCCTTCTGACTCCTCTCTCTCTCTCTCAGACTTGGCCTTGGAGCTGGGCCCAGCCGGAACCACAACTCCCTGTCAGCCCTTCTGGCTGAGCTTCTCTGCTCTGCTCCTCTGACTCTACAAAGGCTGACTCACTCTACAAAAGACCCTGTCCTAAGATGGTGCCCACCTTATATACTCCCTCTATGTGTGAGCTCAGATGACCAGCACCCAATGAGCTCCTAGCCTTACCCAGACTGCTCCCCCTATCTGCCCCTACACTACTGGGATGTTCCACCCCCCTCCCACTCCAGCCAGGGACAGACACTGTCGAACCTGCACATATACTGGTGGGAGTACCGTCGGTCTGTCCCCCGGAAATGGGATGTATGTAGTGTATGCAGCTATCTGAGCTCAGTTCCACACTCCATCCTTACCCGGGAGTGGAATACCACACCTCTGGCTTGAGGTGTAATACCCCTGTAGCAGCCGAATCCTCAGGGTGCTACATTCCCCCCTGGTAAATCACAGCACGTCCTCGGGCTGTAAAAGAATAAAAACATCCACAAACATACATTTATTTTTTTTTCATAAAACATAAACATATAAAACATCATATATTATCAGCATAAACTTTTCATATAAAGCTTTTCATAAATAACACTCTTGTTCCTCCGGCCACTGTGCAACTTGTGACCGGGTAAAGTGCGACAGTCTCTTGTAGTAAAAACAACAGTTTCCTATAAAACCGGTAGGGGGCGCCTTAGAAAGCGCAACTATATACAAGGGAAGGTGGCCGCTCTCAGTCCTCGACCAGTGGGGAAAAGGGACACACGGGTTTCAGTTCAATTTGCTGGTCCCAACGGGGACTATATTTTAACTAGCAGCAGTAACAGTTCTTATACCCTGACGGGTAACTATGTACAGTCTCTTTACCGTACTTTAATGACGGCGTACTCCTGCTCCTCCTTCAGACCCGTCCGGGTCCTCTTGCTCCTCTTCACACCTTAGCTCCTCCTCCGTCAGCCGGTGTACATGGAGGGCGTAGGGTCCTTTGGCACACTTGTGCCGGGTGAACGTGACCTCGTCCCCTACATATAGGTCACGACCTCTGTGTCCCTCCGGCAGATGGGACTCCACGTCTCTGCAGGTGACAAAGACGTCGCTGGGGGTGTGATGATCCCTGATGAAACCCCAACCGTGCTGCAGTTGGAATTTAATTACAGTCCCGGTGGCACGGGGACCGTGGGCTGCACGGGGGTTCCTCCTGGTCCGGCTCTTCTGCTCTGCGCTCTGTTCCTGCAGCCGCTGCTCACGGACCCGCCTCTCTCTTCGCTCCCGGTCGAAGACCTCTAACTGCTGCCGGCAGCACTTCGCACACTCAGCTGCGGCTGCCCGAGTCTCTTGGGTGAATCCCATGAGGTCTCCTCCGGTGGGGTCCCACGCAAACTGCGCTTCCTCCAACGAGAGTGGGGTGATCTTAACGGGCTTCGGAACCGGAATCAGGGGCTCATCTAGGGGTCTTTCTTTCCGGAGTCGGGGATGGTGGAACTCCGGTGGCCACACAAAGGGCTGCCCATCCGGGCACGTGTGCTGGGCAAACAAGTCTTCACCCAGGTGCGGCACGGTGGACGTTGAGGGCGCGGTGGTGGTAGCGGCGCCCGGGTTCACTAGGCTTTGCGACCAGGCTTGGGGCAGCCTGAAGGTAAAGGGCACCGTGAAGACGGCGGCGCCCGGGGTAACTTGGCCCAGCGACCAGGCCGGTGGCTCAGTGGAGGTAGAGGGCGCTGTTGGAACTGCGGCGCCCGGGGGTACTAGACCTTGCGACCAGGCCGGTGGTGTTTCCTGCTTTGCCGCGCTCAGGGTTGAGGCGCGTGACGTCACAGGGGTCGCGGCCGCGGCTTCTGCTTGAGGCCTTGTCTGGAGCGGTGACGATGCAGCGACGGGCACGGCAGGGGGAATTTCGGGCTCTGCGACGGGGAGCTGGGGCAGGCACGCGGCTTCTCGGCTCGGGGTAGTGACGTCCCCTTTACCTGCCTCCATCTGTTCAGCTCCCTCTTCGGTGCCGTCTCCGGCCTTCACTCCTCCTGCACCATCCTCAGAGGCGGTCTGTCTCCTCGTCTCGGGTGGCGTGCTTCGCTGGCGGGTTCTTGCCTGCAGGGCCATCTCTCGGCTCCACTCCGTCAGCGTCTCTCGCTGCACCTGGGCCATCCTCCATGCGAGGCGCTCCAGCGCGGTCTGCGCACACTCCCGGTCTCGGGGGAGCTGTGCCAGGATCTCCACTAAGCCTAGTGGGGTTGTTGCTTGCAGCAGGCTCCTGACCACAGGGTCGGTGCTGCCTGACTCTCCTTCCATCTCCGGGTGCGACTTCTCCGGAGTCCTCTCCAGACTTCTTGTCTCCGGGTGCGCTCTCTCCAGACTCCTCCAGGCTGCACCCATCTTCTCTCTTTTGTTCTGTCTCCGCCCACATTGGGGGTGGTCCCGGGGCAACTTTGTGATTGTCAGTTCCAGGGGCAGTTCTCTCACGCTGATGGACATCTCTAGCACCACAGTCTCTGTTGGTGGGGGCGGTTTCCGCTTTTGGCGCCATTCCTTGACCTGGCCCACGATGGGAGGTGACCTCTTGCCACCCTCTGGCACGCCCATAATGGCGTCCGCTCTTCCAAGGCGGGAAATCTTCTGGAAATGGCGGGAATCGTCTCCCAGTGGCGGGAAACTCCGTGGATGGCGGGAAAAAGCTGCAGATGGCGGGCAACCGGCGGGAATCGATCCGTGATGGCGTCCCATGGCGGGGACCCTCTGGAACCGGCGGGAGACTTCTTCTTAAGGTAAATTTGAACTTCTCTTCAGGCACGCAGTACCCGGTGGTTGTGGGCACGAAATCCTGCCGACTACGCCAAAGTTGACGCGCCCCCTGGGCCAGTGCTGTTTGGGGATTACCCGGAGCCGGATCAGATGGGGGTTGTAGTCTCCGAGTGGCGGCGACCCGGTCCGTGCCCAGGGTGTCAAACTCAGTGTGTGGCAGTCTTTACAGATGTTGTTAAATGTTCTTCAGTGTCGACTACGCCACCCGTTGATTTGCGGTCAAAAGGCCGCCGCTGCAGAAGGGTCCGCTGAGGCTGTTGGTATGTGTGCAGCTGTGGTAGTATAACCCCCAACGGGAGGGGTATAGCCTCAGGGGGTCAGATGTAGAGGATGGTGGTTGTGAAGGTGCAGGATGATCCAGCAAGAAGACTCAGAGTCGGGCTGTGCAGTTCAGGGGTTTTTACTTACGGGTGTTCTTATGGTCACTCTGGCCTGAAGCGACCACCCGAGCCGTGCTGCGTCCACCAGGTCCTGGACTCGGCCAACCCCCAAGCAATTCTGGAGCGTGGTCCTGAGCTCCTGTCTGACTTTCCCTCTCTTCTGGCCGTTCTCACCAGGGATCCACCTATGTCCGGCTCCCTCGGGTCTCTTGGTGGGTACACCTCTTCTGGGTTCCCTGACCCTATACTTGGTATGCCTTCCTAGTGGATTTAGTGAGGGTCGTGGCAGATCCTGCCCATGACCTCCGGTCTCTGGCTGAGGATTAGTGGCCTCCACCAGCTTGGGGTCCGGTACCCTGGGTGCCAACCCTTCACCCTGCTGTTTGTATTCTGGGGTCTTGGGGTTCCTTCTTCTTCTCTCTGGGTCCTTCTGACTCCTCTCTCTCTCTCTCAGACTTGGCCTTGGAGCTGAGCCCAGCCGGAACCACAACTCCCTGTCAGCCCTTCTGGCTGAGCTTCTCTGCTCTGCTCCTCTGACTCTACAAAGGCTGACTCACTCTACAAAAGACCCTGTCCTAAGATGGTGCCCACCTTATATACTCCCTCTATGTGTGAGCTCAGGTGACCAGCACCCAATGAGCTCCTAGCCTTACCCAGACTGCTCCCCCTATCTGCCCCTACACTACTGGGATGTTCCACCCCCCTCCCACTCCAGCCAGGGACAGACACTGTCGTACCTGCACATATACTGGTGGGAGTACCGTCGGTCTGTCCCCCGGAAATGGGATGTATGTAGTGTATGCAGCTATCTGAGCTCAGTTCCACACTCCATCCTTACCCGGGAGTGGAATACCACACCTCTGGCTTGAGGTGTAATACCCCTGTAGCAGCCGAATCCTCAGGGTGCTACATTCCCCCCTGGTAAATCACAGCACGTCCTCGGGCTGTAAAAGAATAAAAACATCCACAAACATACATTTTTTTTTTTCATAAAACATAAACATATAAAACATCATATATTATCAGCATAAACTTTTCATATAAAGCTTTTCATAAATAACACTCTTGTTCCTCCGGCCACGGTGCAACTTGTGACCGGGTAAAGTGCGACAGTCTCTTGTAGTAAAAACAACAGTTTCCTATAAAACCGGTAGGGGGCGCCTTAGAAAGCGCAACTATATACAAGGGAAGGTGGCCGCTCTCAGTCCTCGACCAGTGGGGAAAAGGGACACACGGGTTTCAGTTCAATTTGCTGGTCCCAACGGGGACTATATTTTAACTAGCAGTGACGCGCCCCTGGGCCTGTGTCGCGCTACGGTGCGCACGCGGGAGCTTACCCGGAGCCGGATCCGTGGAGGGTTGTAATCTCGCGGCGGTGACCCGGTCCGTGCCCAGGGAGTCAAACTAGACGGCAGTCTATTAGTAGTAAATAGTTGATGACTACGCCACCCGTTGAATGCAGCCAGGGGGCTGCTGCTGCAGGGCAGACCGCTGAGGCCGGTGGAAGGATGGTGCAGCGTGATAGTATAACCCCCAACGGGAGGGGTATGGCCTCAGGGCAGCCGACGTGGATGATGGGGGTAGCAGGAACCACTCAGAGACAGTATGGTAGCGTTCAGGGTCTTTACTGGTAACAACGATAGACCCTCCCGGAGTACTTGCTAGCGAACGGGGCCTGGTCAGTCCTTGAGCAGATGGGATCTCCCCTGGCCAGGCGTAGTTGTAGGCCTCCCAAGCTGACTGTACTCTTCTGGCTACCTTGCTAGAAGCTGATGTAAGTAGCCCACGTCCCTGAGTGTACCGTGTGGTGCTCACCCGTATGGCCGGTGACTCGGGGCCTTCTAATGGCTTCCGCTCCACGATGGCGGTGCTGGTCCCACGCGTGTGACCGGGCCTTCGGGCTTCTGGGCCAGGGGACCTGAAATCCCCTGCCTGACGGATTCTGCTGCTGGGTAGAAGTTAGTCCCCACAGCCTCGGACTCCGGGTCCGGTAAAGAATCTTCTTAGTCAGGGCGAGCTCTTTAGCTGCCAGCCCCTGACTCCTTGTGACTCTGCTGCTTCCTATGCTGCTCTTGTCTCTACTCTTCCTGGACTCCAGGCTCAGGCCCCTGGACAGGGCCTGCCTGTGGAGCAGAGCCCATAGAGCAGCTCTGCTCCCTGTCTTCTCCTCTCAGAACCCTCTACTCTGCCTCAGCCCCAGGTTTATATCGGGGAAGTCCTTCCCCTCCCAAGACTGGGCAGGAGGTGTGGCATGCACAGGATTCCTGACCAAAGGACCTCCCACCTGCTCTCAGACGTAATATCTCTATCACTGTGGCAACCAGACCCCTGGGGTGTCACATTCCCCCCTAGTGAAATTTAGTACTCCGGGACTAAACATATTTTTGTAACATAACAAAGGTATAGCAATAACAATACAATAAGAAAAACACATAAGATGGTTACGGCGTGTCCGCAACCGGGTGCAGTTTTGAAAAGCAAGGTGTCCATTTCACCAAAACAGGGAGACGTAACCAGGTAGGGGTCTGTCCTACCCCGAGTCCTTAACAGTCTTTTAGTCCATCCTGGGTTACGCTCCACTAACTGTACAAAGGATTCCCGGTAAATCCACCAAGGACTCCTATAAATAACTGGAAACACATAATATTTACAAGATATGGCCGCTCTCAGTCCTCGGCCAGTGGGGATAAGGATTGGCTGCTCACAGTCCTCAGCCTGTGGGGAGATGGGATGGCTGCTCACAGTCCTCAGCCTGGTTAAGGATAGGGGACACACGGGAACAGTTCACACTTGTCCCAACGGGGACCATATTTTAATTAGCAACACAAGTACCCCTATGGGTAACTATGTACAGTTCCACTTTACCGTACTTCAGTAACGGCATCCTCCTGCTCCTTCTTGTGTGTAGGCTTCAGACCCGTCCGGGTCCTCTTGGCTTTCCTCGTATTGGTAGTACTGCAGCTCCTCCTTGGTTAACGTGGAGGGCGTACAGTCCTTTTGCACCTGGGGAGTTCAGGCCTTGCGACCAGGCGTGGAGAGGGTCGCCGTTGATGACGCCCGGGGTCAGAGGGTGCAACTTTGGGCCTGGGCGCGGGCTGGTGGTGGTAGTGCCCAGGGCTGGAGGGCTTGGCCGCAGGGCTTGTTGCGGGGGCTGGAGCAGGTCGGTGTCTGCAGCGCCCGGAATCGGCGGCTCCACCAGGGGGCCCGGGAGCAGGCTGACGCTGGCAGCGTCCGGGACAGGGAGACTCCTCTTACCTGCTCCCGCGACCGCTCCTGCGTCACGCGTCTTCTCCCGGCGCTGGTCGGGGCCGGCGACGACTGGGGCACTGCCGATGCTGGGCAGCTTAGTCTGCTGCCGGTCCGCCATCTTGCTGTCCGTTCCTGGTGTCCTCCTCCCCCCTAGTGGACCGTGGCCTACCTTCCGGAGATCCTCTTCCGTAGGCCGCGGCTCCGCAGTCAATCGTCGGGGTAGAGGACCTGGCGTCGCGCTCCTGTGACGTCGGCGTCTGCTGGGCTCCTTCCAGGACCTTACGCAACGTCCGGACGTGAGGCGGGGCTTCAGTTCTCGCGCGCTTTCGGAGTCCACGCCCCTCTTCTTCCCGCGCGGCGTCTCCAAGATGGCGCCGGATGGCGGGAAAACTCCTCGGATGGCGGGAAGAAGGCAGAAGATGGCGCCGGATGGCGGGAAAACTCCTCGGATGGCGGGAAGAAGGCAGAAGATGGCGCCGGATGGCGGGAAAACTCCACGGATGGCGGGAATCTTCACAGATGGCGGGAATCTTCACCACTGGTAAGTTTGAAAAGTCTCTTTTTCAGGCACGCAGTACCCGGTGGTTGCGGGCACGAAATCCTGCCGACTACGCCAAAGTTGACGCGCCCCTGGGCCTGTGTCGCGCTACGGTGCGCACGCGGGAGCTTACCCGGAGCCGGATCCGTGGAGGGTTGTAATCTCGTGGCGGTGACCCGGTCCGTGCCCAGGGAGTCAAACTAGACGGCAGTCTATTAGTAGTAAATAGTTGATGACTACGCCACCCGTTGAATGCAGCCAGGGGGCTGCTGCTGCAGGGCAGACCGCTGAGGCCGGTGGAAGGATGGTGCAGCGTGATAGTATAACCCCCAACGGGAGGGGTATGGCCTCAGGGCAGCCGACGTGGATGATGGGGGTAGCAGGAACCACTCAGAGACGGTATGGTAGCGTTCAGGGTCTTTACTGGTAACAACGATAGACCCTCCCGGAGTACTTGCTAGCGAACGGGGCCTGGTCAGTCCTTGAGCAGATGGGATCTCCCCTGGCCAGGCGTAGTTGTAGGCCTCCCAAGCTGACTGTACTCTTCTGGCTACCTTGCTAGAAGCTGATGTAAGTAGCCCACGTCCCTGAGTGTACCGTGTGGTGCTCACCCGTATGGCCGGTGACTCGGGGCCTTCTAATGGCTTCCGCTCCACGATGGCGGTGCTGGTCCCACGCGTGTGACCGGGCCTTCGGGCTTCTGGGCCAGGGGACCTGAAATCCCCTGCCTGACGGATTCTGCTGCTGGGTAGAAGTTAGTCCCCACAGCCTCGGACTCCGGGTCCGGTAAAGAATCTTCTTAGTCAGGGCGAGCTCTTTAGCTGCCAGCCCCTGACTCCTTGTGACTCTGCTGCTTCCTATGCTGCTCTTGTCTCTACTCTTCCTGGACTCCAGGCTCAGGCCCCTGGACAGGGCCTGCCTGTGGAGCAGAGCCCATAGAGCAGCTCTGCTCCCTGTCTTCTCCTCTCAGAACCCTCTACTCTGCCTCAGCCCCAGGTTTATATCGGGGAAGTCCTTCCCCTCCCAAGACTGGGCAGGAGGTGTGGCATGCACAGGATTCCTGACCAAAGGACCTCCCACCTGCTCTCAGACGTAATATCTCTATCACTGTGGCAACCAGACCCCTGGGGTGTCACAGCAGCAGTAACAGTTCTTATACCCTGACGGGTAACTATGTACAGTCTCTTTACCGTACTTTAATGACGGCGTACTCCTGCTCCTCCTTCAGACCCGTCCGGGTCCTCTTGCTCCTCTTCACACCTTAGCTCCTCCTCCGTCAGCCGGTGTACATGGAGGGCGTAGGGTCCTTTGGCACACTTGTGCCGGGTGAACGTGACCTCGTCCCCTACATATAGGTCACGACCTCTGTATCCCTCCGGAAGATGGGACTCCACGTCTCTGCGGGTGACAAAGACGTCGCCGGGGGTGTGATGATCCCTGATGAAACCCCAACCGTGCTGCAGTTGGAATTTAATTACAGTCCCGGTGGCACGGGGACCGTGGGCTGCACGGGGGTTCCTCCTGGTCCGGCTCTTCTGCTCTGCGCTCTGTTCCTGCAGCCGCTGCTCACGGACCCGCCTCTCTCTTCGCTCCCGGTCGAAGACCTCTAACTGCTGCCGGCAGCACTTCGCACGCTCAGCTGCGGCTGCCCGAGTCTCTTGGGTGAATCCCATCAGGTCTCCTCCGGTGGGGTCCCACGCAAACTGCGCTTCCTCCAACGAGAGTGGGGTGATCTTAACGGGCTTCGGAACCGGAATCAGGGGCTCATCGAGGGGTCTTTCTTTCCGGAGTCGGGGATGGTGGAACTCCGGTGGCCACACAAAGGGCTGCCCATCCGGGCACGTGTGCTGGGCAAACAAGTCTTCACCCAGGTGCGGCACGGTGGACGTTGAGGGCGCGGTGGTGGTAGCGGCGCCCGGGTTCACTAGGCTTTGCGACCAGGCTTGGGGCAGCCTGAAGGTAAAGGGCACCGTGAAGACGGCGGCGCCCGGGGTAACTTGGCCCAGCGACCAGGCCGGTGGCTCAGTGGAGGTAGAGGGCGCTGTTGGAACTGCGGCGCCCGGGGGTACTAGACCTTGCGACCAGGCCGGTGGTGTTTCCTGCTTTGCCGCGCTCAGGGTTGAGGCGCATGACGTCACAGGGGTCGCGGCCGCGGCTTCTGCTTGAGGCCTTGTCTGGAGCGGTGACAATGCAGCGACGGGCACGGCAGGGGGAATTTCGGGCTCTGCGACGGGGAGCTGGGGCAGGCACGCGGCTTCTCGGCTCGGGGTAGTGACGTCCCCTTTACCTGCCTCCATCTGTTCAGCTCCCTCTTCGGCGCCGTCTCCGGCCTTCACTCCTCCTGCACCATCCTCAGAGGCGGTCTGTCTCCTCGTCTCGGGTGGCGTGCTTCGCTGGCGGGTTCTTGCCTGCAGGGCCATCTCTCGGCTCCACTCCGTCAGCGTCTCTCGCTGCACCTGGGCCATCCTCCATGCGAGGCGCTCCAGCGCGGTCTGCGCACACTCCCGGTCTCGGGGGAGCTGTGCCAGGATCTCCACTAAGCCTAGTGGGGTTGTTGCTTGCAGCAGGCTCCTGACCACAGGGTCGGTGCTGCCTGACTCTCCTTCCATCTCCGGGTGTGACTTCTCCGGAGTCCTCTCCAGACTTCTTGTCTCCGGGTGCGCTCTCTCCAGACTCCTCCAGGCTGCACCCATCTTCTCTCTTTTGTTCTGTCTCCACCCACATTGGGGGTGGTCCCGGGGCAACTTTGTGATTGTCAGTTCCAGGGGCAGTTCTCTCACGCTGATGGACATCTCTAGCACCACAGTCTCTGTTGGTGGGGGCGGTTTCCGCTTTTGGCGCCATTCCTTGACCTGGCCCACGATGGGAGGTGACCTCTTGCCACCCTCTGGCACGCCCATAATGGCGTCCGCTCTTCCAAGGCGGGAAATCGTCTGGAAATGGCGGGAATCGTCTCCCAGTGGCGGGAAACTCCGTGGATGGCGGGAAAAAGCTGCAGATGGCGGGCAACCGGCGGGAATCGATCCGTGATGGCGTCCCATGGCGGGGACCCTCTGGAACCGGCGGGAGACTTCTTCTTAAGGTAAATTTGAACTTCTCTTCAGGCACGCAGTACCCGGTGGTTGTGGGCACGAAATCCTGCCGACTACGCCAAAGTTGACGCGCCCCCTGGGCCAGTGCTGTTTGGGGATTACCCGGAGCCGGATCAGATGGGGGTTGTAGTCTCCGAGTGGCGGCGACCCGGTCCGTGCCCAGGGTGTCAAACTCAGTGTGTGGCAGTCTTTACAGATGTTGTTAAATGTTCTTTAGTGTCGACTACGCCACCCGTTGATTTGCGGTCAAAAGGCCGCCGCTGCAGAAGGGTCCGCTGAGGCTGTTGGTATGTGTGCAGCTGTGGTAGTATAACCCCCAACGGGAGGGGTATAGCCTCAGGGGGTCAGATGTAGAGGATGGTGGTTGTGAAGGTGCAGGATGATCCAGCAAGAAGACTCAGAGTCGGGCTGTGCAGTTCAGGGGTTTTTACTTACGGGTGTTCTTATGGTCACTCTGGCCTGAAGCGACCACCCGAGCCGTGCTGCGTCCACCAGGTCCTGGACTCGGCCAACCCCCAAGCAATTCTGGAGCGTGGTCCTGAGCTCCTGTCTGACTTTCCCTCTCTTCTGGCCGTTCTCACCAGGGATCCACCTATGTCCGGCTCCCTCGGGTCTCTTGGTGGGTACACCTCTTCTGGGTTCCCTGACCCTATACTTGGTATGCCTTCCTAGTGGATTTAGTGAGGGTCGTGGCAGATCCTGCCCACGACCTCCGGTCTCTGGCTGAGGATTAGTGGCCTCCACCAGCTTGGGGTCCGGTACCCTGGGTGCCAACCCTTCACCCTGCTGTTTGTATTCTGGGGTCTTGGGGTTCCTTCTTCTTCTCTCTGGGTCCTTCTGACTCCTCTCTCTCTCTCTCAGACTTGGCCTTGGAGCTGGGCCCAGCCGGAACCACAACTCCCTGTCAGCCCTTCTGGCTGAGCTTCTCTGCTCTGCTCCTCTGACTCTACAAAGGCTGACTCACTCTACAAAAGACCCTGTCCTAAGATGGTGCCCACCTTATATACTCCCTCTATGTGTGAGCTCAGGTGACCAGCACCCAATGAGCTCCTAGCCTTACCCAGACTGCTCCCCCTATCTGCCCCTACACTACTGGGATGTTCCACCCCCCTCCCACTCCAGCCAGGGACAGACACTGTCGTACCTGCACATATACTGGTGGGAGTACCGTCGGTCTGTCCCCCGGAAATGGGATGTATGTAGTGTATGCAGCTATCTGAGCTCAGTTCCACACTCCATCCTTACCCGGGAGTGGAATACCACACCTCTGGCTTGAGGTGTAATACCCCTGTAGCAGCCGAATCCTCAGGGTGCTACACAGCCATAATAAAAATGCAGCGACATTTACATCTTTTTCTATCAATATAAAATATAACATAAATTTTTTTATTAATTGTAATACTACTTATGTTATATATATTATTTCATGCAGTGCGTGCTGTCCTCAATATGTGGGATGTACGTGTACTCCCTTGAAAAAACGCATCAGACGGCATTTATCAGATGCACATAATAAATTAAGTATCAGGTGTTCTGCAGCATCAAGACATTTTTCGTTATGCCATAATGGAGATACTTCAACATTTATAGTAACGGGCATAGAAAAAGTGTTGAAACCTCATAAAGGGGGTGATCATAGGAGAAAACTCCTTAATAGAGAAAGTTCGTGGATTTATACTTTAAATACAAGTGTACCAGTGGGTTTAAATATCAGACATGATTTGATGTATCATTATGAGTGATTATTTATGGATTATTATTATGTTTATGTTCCCTTTTTTCTTTTGGATTATTCACATTTATATGCATTGTTTCTATGCTATACGGTTTTAATATGGTATGTGTGTTTAAATTTTTGATTAACCTAGCTCTGAACAGGTGCATAGCAGGATATGACATATAAATACCACTTCCTTGCTGTTTTTTTGCTATGCAATGATTAAGAACTTTTAGTTCGAAACGCGTTTCCTGTTCTTCTTCAAGGTGGTCTTTTAAAATATAGAATCATAGAATCATAGAATGGTAGAGTTGGAAGGGACCTCCTGGGTCATCTGGTCCAACCCCCTGCTCAAAGCAGGATTCACTAGATCATCTCAGACAGATGTCTGTCCAGCCTCTGTTTGAAGACGTCCATTGAAGGGGAACTCACCACCTCTCGTGGCAGCCTGTTCCACTCATATTTTTTGCATGACCCAATAAAATATGGATTTTAGAAGATTTGTTCAGCTGGATCTTCCTGGATCTTCAACATTCCAATTCCCTTCTTTCCTGCATGACTGCTGTGCAGACTATTTGTATCACAAAGCACCTTTTGGGTGGAATGGAAGTCGATTTCTCAGTGTAATCCTATGAGATCCTGTATGTGAGGCTCATACGACTGCAATGAAATAATCAACTTCTGTGCATGTAAAACACTGCAGAGATGCCTCGTTAAGCCGGAAGACCCATCCCAAAGTGAAGAGGGCCGAAGAAGATGCTCACAGCCAGGGAAGGCAAAAAGACTAGGTGCAGTGAATCGGACAACGGGCTGCGGGGGTGACAGGGCAGGAGGGCGGTGAGGTGGGTATCATTATCTGGATTTTAATATTTCATGGGCCCTCTACAGTTCAACAAATTGATGCCTCAGCCTTGAGCCACATTGCTGAATTAACAGGGAAAATATTGCATAAATTCCATATTCTGGGGAATATTTGTGGCGCCCCTGAGGGTTCGGCCACCACAGGAATGCTGCACTTCTTTAATGGAGTGTGGTGTTCCTCCTCTGAGGTAAGTCCGGTGCGATGGTAGTTACCTAGTTTTTGCATCCAACACCACATTTCTTACCAGAGGGAGCTAGTATGCACTAGGTGCTGCTCCCCTGGTTACAGGGAGACTGGGGAACACAAAGTAGTAGGAACCAGTTAGTGGGTGTGGGTGGAGGAACAGTTAGTTAGTGACACTTCTAATTTCATATTTAATAGTATGCCATCTTAGATCTTGGTCCTTGGATCTTGGTTCTTCTCTGGTCCTGTGTGGACCTGTCCAGCCCTTCAGACCTGTGTGGTCTCGGACAGTCTGTCTTTCAAGTGGTCGTACTGTGCTGTCAAAATACTGTGTGTTAAGTGACTTCCCTCCGTGAGTGCAGATCCTGTGTGGGCCTGCAACGGCATGGGACACAGCCCTCGTACCCCGATCTATGGGACGAGAGGGAGGTTGCAGACAAAGAATGTCTCAACCCGGCCAAGGACCAGAATCAAGAAGGCCCGGGAGCTTTAGAGTGTGGCTCCCTAGCAAATGGGTCCCGGGGAGGATGCAGACGGAGCGGAGCACGCCACCTGTCCTCGCCTACCTGATCTATTCAGAGGGATTCCGGCTGCAAGAGGGGTACCGGCCCCCGACACCAGACCTCGTACTCTATGTCCAGGACGGGAAAGCCCGGTTTGGCCCTGAGGATCCCGGCGGGCTTCGGATGGAGAGGAATTGCCACCCGAGCCCTACACCTGAGAGGAGCTCAGAGGGAGACCCGGCCTATCTACACACGCACAGACGGGAAGGGGTAAAGTCTGTAGTGCAGGAAAACTCTGGTGTAGGGATGCTACCTCGCACTGGACTTTCTCGGAGGTAGTCGGACCCCCGTCCCTGGTGGCCGCAGGACTCCGCGAGGAGCAGGGAGAAGCCTTGCGCTGCTTATGAGAACTGTGAGTAAAGCCTTGGAAATTCATCCCTATGGCCTCCGGACTGTTCATTACGCGCCATTCCATGCGACGCCGCGTCCCTACTCCCGCACTACTACCCCCCCTTCATCCTGTCTTGCCTGCCCTGAGGCCGCGCTCCGCCTGTGGGGAGCAGCGAGAACTTTAGCCGCCATGACATCGGGCCTCAGCGGACTGTAGCGGTGCTGGTGGCGCATCACCAGACACCACAGGTGGCGTAGTCGACAATTACCACTCAACCCGGAAAGCCCTAACATCATTTTCAATGTGACGGCCCTGGGCACGGAACGGGTCCAGGCCACGACTGCATCCCCGTTCTCAACATCTGACCCGGCTCCGAGTACCCCATCTTCCACGGGCAGGGCTTGCGAGCGTCACATCACTGGCGTAGTCGGCAGGATATCGTGCCCGCAGCAATGGAGAAAAGTGCCCATTGCTATCGGGTACTGTGTGCCTTACACCTTGGACTGTTGTTTTGCACTTAAAAATGGCGCCCGCCCAAGAAGAACAGGCGCCATAATGCTGTGAAAAGACTGTCTTTGTACATCTCCCATCGTGGGCTGGGCTCCCGCTTGGCACCAAATATGTGGACTGCCCCTTCCATGAGAGACTGTCCGCGGGGTAATGCCCGTCAAACAGGATGGGCTGAACGAAGGCGGGCCTGTCAGCATGCCGCCCAGAAACCGCCCCGAAAGAGGAGGAAGAAGAAGGAAAGCAACAAGGTGCGGCCATGTCAGTCGGAGCTTGGCAGTCAACGGAGGCGGACATGGATGCCTCTGGGGAGCAAGACCATGCGACCACTGAACCCGGTCCAAGCCCTTCACCCGGTAGAGAGCAAGGCGGTGGCGTGTTGACTCCGGGAGATATAGACTTTCTCTACTCGGAAGCTCCGGGACTTGCAAGGAGGCAGAAGGAGGCCCAGGAGGCGGCGACGGCTGCGTGGAAAGCGGAGATGCTGCAGCGGATCTGAGACCGCCGTCGAGGAGAGGAGGTTCCAGAAGCAGTCGGCCCGGAGGTCGAAGTCGAGAGTGACCTAGAGGCAGGTGAGAGTGCAACCCCTGCCCCGGCTGCGAAGCCATCAGAGACGATCCTGGACCTCATGGCGGAGTACATAGTCCCCTACGCAGTCACCTGGGAGCAAGCACTAGCTCCTGAACTGCAACCGGCAGCTATTGGTGGGGACTTACGCTGTCACGAGAGCTCGGTAACGGAGGTGCCTGTGTGAAGCCCAGCTGTGCTTGGCATCACAGACCCAGAAGGGTGTATTGAAGGATTCCTCCACAAGAGGCCCACATAACCATTCACACATCTCCACCTTCCACCTCAAACCACCAGAGGGAGCTCCTTAGGGAGATATATAAGGGAAGGTGGAGCCAGGCAGCAGTTAGTCTGTTGATGAGTTCCTGCAGAGCGAGACACAGAAACAGGTCAGTCTGCAGTGGAGCTCAGTGACTCAGCAATTCCTCTGAGAGTTCAGTTGGTGCAAGCCTGAATACAGAGTGGAGTCCAGACTCAGGTGTAGCTCAGTGAGCTGACCCTGCAACCCAGGTGGAGGATTGGTGTCAACAGCTCCATTTTGGGACAGACACCACTCCTGCCCATCAAAAACAGGGTGTACACCGGGTGGTACAAGAATACTCGCAGGTGTTCAGTAAACATCCACTAGACTTCGGGAGGATTAAGGGGGTTCAACATCATATCCCCACAGGCAACCATTCCCCAATTAAAGAACGTTATAGGCCTATACCCCCAGCTCACTACCAGAAGGCAAAAGAAATGCTGCATGACATGAGGAAGGCGGAATAATTAGGGATAGTTGTAGTCCCTGGCGGCTCCCCTAGTGCTGGTTAGGAAAAAGGATGGCAGCATGAGAATGTGTGTAGATTACCGTCAAGTAAATCGCATTACACATAAAGATGCATACCCTTTGCCACGCATAGAGGAGTCCCTAGCTGCCTTGAAGTCTGCAAATTACTTTTCTACCCTTGACCTCACTAGTGGTTACTGGCAGGTCGCTGTGGCTGAGGAGGATCGGGAGAAGACGGCCTTCACCACCCCGATGGGACTCTGCGAGTTCAACAGCATGCCGTTTGGACTCTGCAATGCCCCCGGAACGTTCCAGAGATTGATGGAGTGCTGCCTGGGACACCGCAACTTCGAGACTGTGTTACTTTACCTGGATGACGTAATTGTGTACTCCAGAACGTACGAGGACCACTTGAAACACCTGGCAGAGGTATTTGAGTCACTGTCCCGGTACGGGATGAAGTTGAAACCCTCAAAGTGCCACCTACTCAAGAAAAAGGTACAGTACCTGGGACACATTGTCAGTCCGGAAGGCGTAGCACCAGACCCGGAAAAAGTCACAGCCATCCAGAAGTGGCCGGAGCCGAAGAACCTCAAGGAGGTGCGTTAGTTCCTGGGACTAGTCGGATATTACTGGAGGTTCGTAAAGGACTACACTAAAAAGGCAGCTCCTCTGCAAGACCTCCTGGTAGGGCAGTCCCCCAAAGGCAAAAACCCTCCATTCCACTGGGGTAAAGAACAGGCTGAATCATTTCAGGAGATGAAGGAGATCCTGACAGGTGATGAGATCCTAGCCTACCCTGACTACAGCCAACCGTTCCTGCTGTATACAGATGCCAGCAACGAAGGTCTGGGAGCTGTCTTGAGTCAGAAGCAGAAAAGGCAAGAGAAAGTCACCGCATACGCAAGTGACGCGCCCCTGGGCCTGCTGTGTCGCGCAGCGTCTCGCGCACGGGGGCTTACCCGGAACCGGATCAGATGAGGGTTGTAGTCTCCGAGTGGCGGGGACCCGGTCCGTGCCCAGGGAGTCAAACTCAGTGTGTGGCAGTCTTGATAGATGTTATTTGAGTGTCGACTACGCCACCCGTTGATTTGCAGCTATGGAGCTGCCGCTGCAGGGCAGACCGCTGAGGCCGGTGTAGAATTGTGCAGCGTGATAGTATAACCCCCAACGGGAGGGGTATGGCCTCAGGGCAGCCGACGTGGAAGATGGGGGTAGCAGGAACCACTCAGAGACGGTGCGGTGTAATTCAGGGTCTTTACTGGTAACAACGATAGACCCTCCCGGAGTACTTGCTAGCGAATGGGGCCTGGTCAGTCCTTGAGCAGATGGGATCTCCCCTGGCCAGGCGGAGTTGTAGGCCTCCCAAACTGACTGTACTCTTCTGGCTACCTTGCTAGAAGCGGATATAAGTAGCCCACGTCCCTGAGTGTACCGTGTGGTGCTCACCCGTATGGCCGGTGACTCGGGGCCTTCTAATGGCTTCCGCTCCACGATGGCGGTGCTGGTCCCACGCGTGTGACCGTGCCTTCGGGTTTCTGGGCCTGAGGACCTGAAATCCCCTGCCGGTCGGCTTCTGCTGCTGGGTAAGAGTTAGTCCCCACAGCCTCGGACGCCGGGTCCGGTAAGAAAGCTTCTCAGTCAGGGCGAGCTCTGCAGCTGCCAGCCCCTGACTCGTAGTAGTATTGCTCCCACTGAGCTTCTGCTGTTTCTTCCTATGACTGTTTCTCGTCTCTACTTCTTCTCTACTCCTCACCCTGCCTCAGCCCCGGGTTTATATAGGGGAAGTTCTTCCCCTCCCAAGACTGGGCAGGAGGTGTGGCATGCACAGGATCCCTGACCAAAGGACCTCCCACCTGCTCTCAGACATAACATTACATTACTGTGGGAAACCAGACCCCTGGGGTGCCACACAAGCAGGAAGCTCCGTCCGACTGAGAGAAACCCAGAGAACTATAGCAGCTTCAAGTTGGAGTTCCTGGCCTTAGTCTGGGCCATCACTGAAATATTCAAGCACTATCTGGCTTCCAGCAAGTTCACTGCCTTTATTGATAACAACCCCTTGACCCATCTTGAAACAGCTAAGTTGGGGGCTCTGGAACAATGATGGATGGCTCGGCTGTCAAACTACCAATTTACAATTAAATACCGGGCGGGCCGCAAGGACGCCAATGCCGATGCCCTGTCTAGGATGCCTCACCAGTCAGACACAGAAGAAGAAGTGGATGACCTGGAAGAGATAGAGCTACCTGCCTTTCACCGGAGTGGGATGATCCATGAGCAACGAGCCTCCAGGGAGCCGCGTGAAAAGACGTTAAACCCCATTCCTCACCACAGCTGGAAAAAGACCTAGGACACTGACCCGGTTGTCAGCCGCATTAAACAGCTGATAACCCAAGAAGGTGCCTCCCTGGAGAAGGATGCGTCTCTCCAAGCAAAACAGCTGTGGAATGAGAGGAGCCGGCTGTTTATCTACCGTGAGAAGCTGTGACGGAGGTACGTCAATCCAAGAACCCACGATATGGTATGGCAGATAGTGGTCCCGAAGACGGACATCCAGATGGTATTAGAAGCTTACCACGATCAGGCGGGGCACTTTGGCTGGAAAAAGCTAGAGACCCTGCTGAAATGTCGATTCTACTGGGTAGGAATGCACAGCTCCATTGAAAGGTGGTGCCGGGACTGTGGACCCTGCGGCCTAAGAAGGAAAGACTTCAGCAGCCAGAAGACACCCCTGCAACCCATCAAGACGACTCGTCCCCTGGAGATCGTGGCCCTGGACCATGTCAAGCTGTCCCCCAGCAGGTCAGGGTACTCCTATGCTCTGACTATGGTGGATCATTACTCACGCTTCCTGGTGGTCGCCCCTGTCAAAGACCTGACAGCAGAGACAGCAGCGAAGACGTTCCAAGCGTACTTCTGCAGACACAATGGATACCCTGAGAAAGTACTGACTGACCAAGGCCCGGCCTTTGAGGCTGAATTGTTCAAAGAGTTCTGCCATCTCTACGGGTGTAAAAAGATCAGAACTACACCATATCACCCACAAACAAACGGTCTCTGTGAAAAGATGAACAACATCATCATCGACCTGCTAAAGACCATACCACTTGAGGAGAGAAACCAGTGGCCAGACCTACTGCCTGACCTAGTGGATCTGTATAATCATATACCAGTCAGTTCCACCAACTGCACTCTGGCATATCTCATGCGGGCAAGGCCAGGAAAGCTGCCCATGGACTTGGAGCTTGGTGTTGTGGAGCCTGAAGCTGATATGACCACTGAGGACTGGGACACAACCAGACAAGAGCAGTACAGAAGGGTACAAGCTTGTGTCAAGGACAGTCTTACTCGGGTGAGAGAAAAACAGGAAATGCACTACAACAAAAACGCACCCGCAGAACCTTTCACACCTGGTGAAACAGTACTAAAAAGAAAAAGACGCAACCACAAACTTGACGACCAGTGGGAAAAAGACCCCTACATTGTGTTACCATCAAAATTTGACAACAAAAAGACATGCATAATTAGTCGTGATGGAGGAAAAACATCTGCTACAGTGTCCAGGGACCACTTAAAGGTGTGTCCAGATGTACTGAAACCCCAAGATGAAGTGTCTTTCACAACCCAGGAAGAACCTAAAGAAACAGTGATCCACACTGACCTAGGAGACTTCCCAGCGGATTGGCCTCAGATCGGAGGTGCAGTAATCATTCCAGTACTCCAATTCTATGAACAGCCAGAGAACCCTCAACAGCAAGTTGAACCTGTAAGTGCTGCAGAAGACCCAGCTCAAGAAGTATCCCCGGACGAAGGATCCCCGGCAGGAGCAGAGCAAGAGGGCCCAGCCAATGGTAGACTTGCCAGTCCAAGAGAGAGGTTAAGGCAGTTTTACAACATGGTCACACGTAGAACTGATAGAGTAACTGAGGATACAGACACTGACACTCCACCAACCACAGCACTACGCAGATCAGTACGCTGCACGAGAGGTAAACCCCCTGCTAGGTACACTCAGTAAATAGTCAAAGTTTCTGAAAAATATATATAGTTACCCCTGGGGTATTGTATATTAAATTGTAATGTGTTGCATAGTTGTATAATTTCATGCATGCTTATCAATTTGTGCTTTTTCCTATTAATTCTTTATTTGCATAATGAACTGCGTGGCTGAGGACTGTGTGCAGCCCAAAAACTTTTATTGTATATAATTGCGCTCCCTGGAGTGCCCTTTAGGTGACCTCAGAAGTAAAACCTGTTTGGAGTGGCACGTGTGGAGGTCCGATTCGGGATCTTCATGCCCTGCAGCCACCCCAGGGCCTACGTAGAGGGTTTAGGACAGGTCCCTCAAAACCACCAAAGTACTCTACTTTGTGAGATGGACATCCTTTCTTGGGAACCTCACCACCAGAGACTTGGATTCTGAGGACACTCTGTAATTGTTATGGTTATGCAATGTTTAAGATTCGTGCCTCCCATAAAGGGAAGATAGTCCTTATTGTTTTAGTATTGCTTATGTTTCATATTACTGTTCTTTATAAAATGTACTTCAGCCCGGGAGTGCTGAGTTTAACTAGGGGGAATGTGAAGCCCAGCTGTGCTTGGCATCACAGACCCAGAAGGGTGTATTGAAGGATTCCTCCACAAGAGGCCCCCATAACCATTCACACATCTCCACCTTCCACCTCAGACCACCAGAGGGAGCTCCTTAGGGAGATATATAAGGGAAGGTGGAGCCAGGCAGCAGTTAGTCTGTTGATGAGTTCCTGCAGAGCGAGACACAGAAACAGGTCAGTCTGCAGTGGAGCTCAGTGACTCAGCAATTCCTCTGAGAGTTCAGTTGGTGCAAGCCTGAATACAGAGTGGAGTCCAGACTCAGGTGTAGCTCAGTGAGGTGAGCTGTAGGTGTGCCGGCGCCATAAGATCGGTGAACCGCGGCACGCTGCCGTTAGTGTGAGTAGCCTATTGAGGGTCCGAGTAGGCCGAAGGCGAAGGAGTAGAGAGTTAGTACATAGGGGGCAGAGGAGCCTTACTAGCTCACCCCTAAGAAGAAGTTACCGGACACCGGGTCCGAAGCTTGCCGGGATCTCCACAACCCAGTAAGATAAACCGGAATCCCTGGAGAACTACAGGTCCCAGGATCGCTAAAGTGCTGATACGTACCAGAGCCAGGAGACACATAGGCCCCGTAAGTCGGGAGCGTGCACTCCAAGAGAAGGCCCTACCACAAGGTCAGCCAGCGCAGGACAGAGACAAAGTTAGGCCTAGCTCCAGGCAGGTCAGAAACTTATTACGCAGCAGCAAGAACCAGGAGGCCCAAAACCTGCTCATTGGGGAGGATCCGGACATACACCCTTCACCCTACAGTGCTCCGGGGAGTGCCTGAAATTCCACCAGTAAAAGGTACTGAAGTGACTATCGTGTCTGTCCCTGTTCTTCCTCTGGCCCGGCGTAGTCTCTTTGTCCTGCACACCCGTTCTTATACTGCCCTGAGGCCCAGCTCTACCTGTGGAGAGCAATACCATCAAGCTGCCCTATCATCAGCCTCAGGGGACTGCGCAGCGCTGGTGATCCTCACCAGAAACCACAGGTGGCGTCACAAACTCTTTCTTTTATAAACTTTACAAATATCAACCCCTTTTTAAAGAGAGGCCCAGGGTACGGGCCCGGGAGCCGACCACCGCGACACCCCTAAAGGCCAGGCTAAAGGCCCGGGTACTGAGTTATCCCCATCTTCCTCTGGGCTAGTCACCTGGAGCTGCGGAGGAGGCTACCGGCTCCAACCCGGACTGGTCCGCATTATTAGAGGACTCGCAGCAACCCGCCCTGACCCCGCTACCTGCACCGGCGGTAACCTGGCCCGAGGCCGAGGAGTGGGCCTGGGAAAACCAGGGGGGCGACCTTATGGGCTTCCCGCGGGAGACCAGATCTGAAGCGCAGAGGAGGAGCCAATGGTGTAGCGATCAGGTCCTCCAGCTGGCACGGTAACAACGTCGGCGGGAGCAACGCTGCGAGCGCCTCGAAGTCAGGACCAAGGCTACAAAGACTCGGGCGCGACTGGAGGAGGCCACCCGTCCCAGTCCCCGATATGAAGGCAAGATTGTGCGTTTCCACCATGAGGCGGGGTGGGGATTTATCCGGAGTCCCGTATTTAAAGATGATGTGTTTGTCAGCCGGCGGGACGTTGAGCCGCGCCTTAAGAAGGGACACCCCGGCCGGAACCTCTCCCCGGGCGATACTGTGACATTCGCTCGCCACCAGGGGGAGCGTGGGTGGTACGCCCTGGATGTTCACAAAGTGTCTGGGAGTGACGACACCACGCCCTCAACCTCAGGTGACCGGCTAGCCTCTGCCGGGAGGAATGAGCCCTTCCCTCCTCGCGAGCCCCAAGTCTGAAGCAGCTCCAGCTGCTGTAGTTATTGTTTGAAGTTTGACTATTGCTGCTATTTTTGTGTGTTCCTTCATTTATAGAGACTTTGGTCCCTGCGGACTATGGCAGGCGGCGGACTGCATTGTAAATAGTTATGCATCTATTTAGGTGCTCCCTATTGGTTTTATACAAAACCGTGCCTTCCTTCTACCTCAAACCTCAGAAGCAAAACCTGTCTGGAGTGGCTTGTGTGGGGGTCCAGCTCCGGATCTTCATGCCCTGCAGCCACCCCAGGGCCCACGTAGAGGGTTTAAGGCAGGCCCCTCTTGCTACTGAACTGACCGTCGTCACCTTTAAGCAGTCCACTGTCTTGATCAAAAAGTCTCTTGTCTTAATTTATAATTTTTGCACTTTTATATCTCTGTGTTTTTATAATTTTATACTTTGCACTTTTGTACTTTTATAACTGTTATGCAACGTTACAAGAAATGTGCCTCCCATAAAGGGATGATAGTTCTACTTGTTTATATAAAAAAAAAAATTTTCCTGGGTGCTATTCCTTTGCAGCCCGCGGACGTGCTGTGTTTTACCAGGGGGGAATGTGGCGCCCCTGAGGGTTCGGCCGCCACAGGAATGCTGCACTTCTTTAATGGAGTGTGGTGTTCCTCCTCTGAGGTAAGTCCGGTGCGATGGTAGGTACCAAGTTTTTGCATCCAACACCACATTTCTTACCAGAGGGAGCTAGTATGCACTAGGTGCTGCTCCCCTGGTTTCAGGGAGACTGGGGAACACAAAGTAGTAGGAACCAGTTAGTGGGTGTGGGTGGAGGAACAGTTAGTTAGTGACACTTCTCTGGTCCTGTGTGGACCTGTCCAGCCCTTCAGACCTGTGTGGTCTCGGACAATCTGTCTGTCAAGTGGTCGTACTGTGCTGTCAAAATACTGTGTGTTAAATGACTTCCCTCCGGGAGCACAGATCCTGTGTGGGCCTGCACCGGCATGGGACACAGCCCTCGTACCCTGATCTATGGGACAAGAGGGAGGTTGCAGACAAAGAATGTCTCAACCCGGCCAAGGACCAGGATCAAGAAGGCCCGGGAGCTTTAGAGTGTGGCTACCTAGCAAATGGGTCCCGGGGAGGATGCAGACGGAGCGGAGCACGCCACCTGTCCTCGCCTACCTGATCTATTCAGAGGGATTCCGGCTGCAAGAGGGGTACCGGCCCCCGACAACCGACCTCATACTCTATGTCTAGGACGGGAAAGCCCGGTTAGGCCCTGAGGATCCCGGCGGGCTTCGGATGGAGAGGAATTGCCACCCGAGCCCTACACCTGAGAGGAGCTCAGAGGGAGACCCGGCCTATCTACACACGCACAGAGGGGAAGGGGTAAAGTCTGTAGTGCAGGAACACTCTGGTGTAGGGATGTTACCTCACACTGGACTTCCTCGGAGGTAGTCGGACCCCCGTCCCTGGTGGCCGCAGGACTCCGCGAGGAGCAGGGAGAAGCCTTGCGCTGCTTATGAGAACTGTGAGTAAAGCCTTGGAAATTCATCCCTATGGCCTCCGGACTGTTCATTACGCGCCATTCCGTGCGACGCTGCGTCCCTACTCCCGCACTACTACCCCCCTTTCATCCTGTCTTGCCTGCCCTGAGGCCGCGCTCCGCCTGTAGAGAGCAGCGAGAACTTTAGCCGCCATGACATCGGGCCTCAGCGGACTGTAGCGGCGCTGGTGGCGCATCACCAGACACCACAGGTGGCGTAGTCGACAATTACCACTCAACCCGGAAAGCCCTAACATAATTTTCAATGTGACGGCCCTGGGCACGGAACGGGTCCAGGCCACGACTGCATCCCCGTTCTCAACATCTGACCCGGCTCCGAGCACCCCATCTTCCCAGGGCAGGGCTTGCGAGCGTCACATATTCAATTTTATAACATTCAAGTACAATTCAATTCCACTCAAATAAATTAGTTAATCTTTAACAACTTGTGATCTGGCTAATCTGAATTGTAGCCACTCACAAGATAAAGGAGAGAAGCAGAATGGCGCTGATATCAGGTGAAGGCGGTAATTGCTAAGTATATGAACACATACACACTGTACAATTGCATAATGCTAAGGGACTAAGAAATCTGAATTTTCCTGGGAGTGCTTCTTTAAAGGGAGTCTTGCCGTGAGATTTTGCAGGTGAAACAGTTCCTCTTCTGCAAAACCAAGTTTAAAGGGAACCTATCATGTCAAAAAATGCTATTAACCTGCAGATGTGGGGTTAATTTGTGTTCTAAGGCGTCTTTCAGACGTCTGGATATTTCCGGTACTGGAAAAAACAGTACCTGGGGATATTCTTGTCCGTCTGTCCGTGTGCACCTGTGTGGCACACACGTGCCGCATTAGGATCACACATACCGGTGCTTAGGAATCAGTGTACAGTTTCTGATGTTCCCAAGCCCTGCAGGGTGCTGAGCGCTGCCCTCATCATCGTCCCATGCTTGTGCTATGATCAGCGCGAGCAAGGGACAATGTTTAGAGTAGTATTCTGCTCCCGCTTTGCCCTGGTGTAAAACTAAGAATAAAATAAAAAAATCATTACACTCACCTGTCCGAAGATGTCCCCCGCTGTAATCCATCTGACCTCTTAATCTGAGGAGCCGGGAAAATGACGCGCTGCAGCGAGCGGGCCCCTGCCCTGAGCTCAGTGAGTGACAGGCCACCACTCATGAGCTCGGCAGAAGTCCGGGCCCACTCACTGCAGGAGTCATTCTCTGTTCTGCTCCTCGACGTGTGCGGTCGCTTCAAGGCTGGTGAGTATAAGGATTTTTTTAACTAACAAATAAAGTAACGCTGAGTATGCGAACACGAAATATATGAAATTTGAATAGCATTACTGCTCTAGAAAATAGAAATAACTGAGAAATGTTAACGCATAATTAGGCATAGGCCTTCTGAGTGAGCAGTCCACCATCGCGGCTACCAGATACACATGAATTGGCCGATTTATGCGCTAAGATTTCTCAGTTATTTTTATTTTCTAGAGCAGTAATGCAATTCAAATTTCATATATTCCTTGTTTGCATACTTAGTGTTACAGAGTGCTACTTTATTTGTTAGTTGTATATGGAGATGGCTGCCCCTAGTAATCACCTGTACACACCTATTTCTTTTTTTTTTTTTTGATTTTTTATTTAATTCTTATTTTTACAACTTTTGAAGACATCGGCAGCAGAATACTACTCTCAACATTGTCCCTTGCTAGCGCTGATCGCAGCACCAGCAGGGGATAATGATGAGTAATCGCTTTAGCACCCGGCGCTTGGGAACAGCGCTAACTGTGCCTCTTATTCCCAGGCGCCGGTATGTGTCACACGGATGACACATGGATGTCATCTGTGTGTCATCAGTGTGGGATGTTTTGCTGGCCGTGCAGCGGGTAAAAAAAAAACATGTCAGCGTGTTTTGCTCACGGACACAGGGTCCTTGGAAACACACTGACATGTGCATGGACCCATTCGTTTGAATGGGTCTACGTGTGTCAGTGGCTCCAGTACATGTGGAAACGGATACCACACATACTGGAAACACTGACGTGTGAAAGGCACCCAAAGCTGTGCAGCCACCACACTTCAAGCACGGCTACAGGGAGGAAATCAGCGCTAGCCGTCAGTCAGTGCCAGGGTGCAGTTACATCTGCCATTCACTATGTACTGAGGGGTGACTTAAGCTGTGCCGGTGTGGCGCCCCTGAGGGTTCAGTCGCCACAGATGTACTGCACCTCACCCAGAAGTGTGATATCTCCTCTCAGGTAAGGAGGGAGTGCTGCCCGGAACCCCAACATCCGCATTCAACACTACACTGCTCCAGGCCGGCTGGAGGGGCAACATGCGTGCGCAGAGCTGAGCCCTGTCCCTGGCTGGGGGAACCCAAAGGTAGGGGGAACCAGTAGTGGGTGTGGGTGGAGGAAGCAGTTTAGGGGAGCACCATAGAAGGAGGTATATAATGGGAAGCCAGGGTGGCAGATTAGTCAGTGGGAGAAGTCAGTCAGGGAGCAGAGTCTCTTTAGGAGCTCTGCTCCACAAGTAGGGCCTAGTGCTAGAGGCCCAGGAGGGGAGCAGAGGAGTAAGGCTCCGTTCTATTGAAGGGATCCCAGGGGGTACGGCGAGTGCAGGATGGCACCCGTACACCCTGAATCTGTCAGAAGACAGAGGGATCAGCCCGCAAGAAGAGGACCGGCCCCTGGACCAGCCGTGTTACTTCAGGTCTCGGCTGGAAAAACCGGAGGCTTCTGGCTTTCATAGTCCAGTTGCCAAAGCCTCATTCTAATCTCCATGAGGGTCAAGCAGGTCCGGGAACTCCAGATAGACAGGAGGGACTTCAGAGCACCCGAGCGGGATTGAGAGTGGGGACGCGCAGGGCAGGAGGGAGAAGACCCAGCGTGAAGACGGTCTAGAGAGAGGAACACAAGAAAGTGGGGTTCTGTCAGGTGCTCCCAAACAACCTGAGGAAGAACTGAACCCCCGTTCTGGTGAACGCAGCGCGACGTGGGAGGCTGTAAGCTGGAAAGTACAACCTGAGGAACTTGATAACTGTGAGTAAAGACTCGGATGACTGCACCGCACTGCCTCCGTCCATTATTTCAGCTGCGCCATCTTCCCCCTGCACTACAATGCCCAGCGCAACCAACACTATCTACACTGCCTTGGAGCTAGCTCTTCCTGTGGAGAGCCACACCATCCCTGGTACAGTAACATCAGCTTCAGAGGACTGCTCTGCAGCGGTGGCTCCCTTTAGCCGCATTCCACAGGTGGCGTCACGAACACTTTACAAATCCCCTATAAATAATTCCCCTTTTAGTTGACCGCCCTGGGCCACAGACCGGGTCAGCCACCGTAATATCCCCCACCAGCATCCATAAGAGGCCCGGCTGCGGAGTACCCCACGGCTCTGGGGGCGCATCACCGGCTGCGCCTGTATGATTGAAAGCCGACCCTGCAGGGAGGAATAAAGTTAATTTCCTCTAGGCAGCCTGGCATTAAGTGTGGCGGCCGCACGGCTTTAGAATGTTATTAACCTTCACATTAACCCCATATCTGCAGGTTAATAGCATTTGACGCAAGACAGGTTCCCTTTAACAGTCAACTAAGAAAATAAGGTCTTGGCGACTTGACATTGCCGCCTTTGTCTAGTCTAAGCCTTAAAAAGTAACTGTAGTATTAATTTTTGTTCTTTATTTTATAAATCAATAGTACACATGAAAATAAGCAACTTTATAATATATATTATCAGAAGATCTGCTTCTTTCTCCCCCTGGACTGTTCGTTCATTCTCAAAATTCTCAAATCACAGGTAAAAGCAGCAAATACAGATTTTCCCATTCCTGAAATAGGAGATAACAGTAGGTGCCAATAAAGTTCTATGGGGAACAGAAACTGTCATTTCAGGAGAACTTGCAGTAGATTGTATGTCTCGATCTGCCTCTAGCTCCTCTGTCCTCCTCGTCCCTCCATGGGAAATGACAGTTGGTGCTTTTCACATTATATCTCACTAAGGGTTCGTTCATACGACCGTGTAACTCGGACGAGTGCAATACCATAAAAAAGGAGATTGCACTTGGAGCCGTGCTATGTAATGAGGCAGTGCAGATCTGCATATTTTTTCTCAGTTGTATTCGGCGTGAGAAAAAATATGAAGCATTCTGCGACTTGACTCCGAAATCGGTTTCGTGAGAGAAAAAATTAGATGCCATATGGACTATCAGAGTTTTACAAATACATTACAATTATGTAACATAGGAAACCGTAACTGATTAATAGCTGCTGAGTAAAAAACAGATTGCACACAGATAGCATACAAGTGAGAAAAAAAGTCCCAATTTCTGGATGAAAATCAGACAGATTTTTCACACGCTCGTGTGACCCCAGCCTTATGGGGAAATCTGTTGTCACTGAATACAGTGAAGTTTTATGCGTGAATAGGATTACTATCCCTTTAAAAATGTTTAGAATGTGGTGACATCACTGATTGTTGCTGCACATTCCACACCAGGAAGTGCTCATCTCTCAGTCAGTGAAGATCTCGTCAAGACGTAAAAATGTCCAATAATCTAGATGCTCCAGTCGTCATTTTTGACAATGGATCTGGCATATGTAAAGCAGGACTATCAGGTGATACTGTACCAAGATCAATCATTAGCTCAGTGATTGGTCGTGCTAAAACCAAATACAGCATGGCGGAAGCCAACAGAAAAGCTTACTATGTTGGTGAAGAAGCTCAGGCCTTAAGAGGAATCTTGGCATTGACATATCCCATAGAGCACGGCATTGTGAAATCATGGCCGGACATGGAGAAAATCTGGAAGCATGTGTATGACTGTGAACTTCTAATTCAATCCAATGAAAGTCCCGTCTTGCTATCTGAAGCTCCGTTCAATCCAACAAGCAACCGTGAGATGATGGCAGAAGTGATGTTTGAAAGCTTTGATGTCCCTGCCTTGTATGTGGCTTTACAAGCCACTCTGTCTCTCTATGCCAGTGGTCGCACAACAGGCTTAGTCGTGGACATTGGAGATGGCGTCACCACTACATTTCCCATTTTTGAAGGTACTCCACTGCCGTATGCAGGATATCGTCTTAACTTCGCTGGTCGGGACATCACAGATAATTTAACAAGGCTTCTTATGGAGACCGGACTTTCCTTTGTCAGCAGCGCAGAGAAAGAGATTGCTAGAGAAATAAAGGAGAAACTGTGCTATGTGGCTTTAGATCCAAAGGAGGAAGCGGAAAATTATCCTGCAAAAGGTTTAGAGGAATACATGCTTCCGGATGGGAAGGTCGTTACTATTGGACCCCAGAGGTTTCTTGCACCAGAGAGCCTATTTTCTCCATCTATCAGTGGGATGGATACCCTGGGTGTGCACAAAATGATCCTTGAAAGTATTTATAGATGTGCTATAGATGTCCGAAGGTATCTTTTCAATAACATCTTGTTGTCTGGTGCATCTACGCTCTTCCCAGGTCTTGAAGATAGACTTTACAGTGAAATCAGAACCGTGGCACCAGAGACTGTTGAGGTTAAAGTTATTGCCCCAAGTGATAGGAAATTTTCTGTGTGGATTGGAGGATCAATCTTAACTTCCTTAGAGTCTTTTAAGGAGATGTGGATCACAGCCAAAGATTACAGCGAGTTTGGTTTAGCCATTATACATCGAATGGCCTGATTCTACATTATAAATGAAACCTACTATGTTCTACTTATGTGACATTAAAACAGTATTCCATCTAATTATTAGTCCTTTTTGTTTCCTTCTGGTGGTTAAAATCGATAACGTGCCAATGGCCACAAATTTCTTGCTTTGATGAGCAGCTTTTACGTAAGATTTTATGACATTCATGCAGCAACAGACAATCACATAACATTTCAGTGGTTTCCACCAGTGCGATTTCAGTGGTTTCCACCAGTCCTGCAGATGGGTGGATGCCATACATCATATACGTCACCTTTGTAGCCAATCATTGGCCTAAGCTGTGATAAGGCATATGACTGAGCAAGTCACTGATTGGTTGCAGTGGTCACATAAAGGATCAGCAGCACATCGCCAATGGCATGGCCAGCAGAAGACAAGAAGCACCAGCACTGGAACGTCATAGAAGTTTAAAGTTGGGTTATAGTTATTTATTATGTTATCATATTGTCTGCTCATAGACAAATTATATAAAATCTGGGTAAACCCCTTTATTTTTGCATATAACACATATAATAGGAAAAATGTAACCCAGAAAACAACTAGAAGAAATCACTTTATTCAAATATAAAAACAAGAAGAACAACATATAAATATTAAAATAAAACAACATGGTTGAGGCTAAGAGTGGGAACCCTTGAGAAATATTCTGAAAAGTAACCTGCCTCAGGTGTAATCTTCAGGAGCTCACCAGTCCTCTGCCTCCGAATTCCAGGGTGCTCCTTAAGACTGACCATTCGGCACAATTGCAAAGCTGGTCTGAACTGTGCATTTTTTGAGGGACATAGTTATATTAAGACTTGATTTTTGAGTTGTGTTTGCCATTGGCTTTATTTTGGGGTGCTTATAACTTATTAAAAAACATTTATTAACTCTTTATGGGAAGGAATATAAATGAAACTGCAATTCTGACACTGTTTTTTGCACCTTAAATTTTACATTATTTGCCTTGCACCACAAATAAAGTGTTAACTTTATTCTGCAGGTTAGTACCATTATGGCAATAATTATTTTTTTACACAATTTATACAATCATTTGTTTTTAGGTCACCATATTCTGAAAGCCTTAAGTTTTTCAATTTTCCATCAGCAGCGCTATATAAAGGTTTATTTTCTTTTTCTTTTTTTTGGTTATCATGTTGTAGGATCCCTAACTGTATATTTTACTGTATGCTATATCAGGGATTATTCTTTGCATGATTATCTCCAGTTTTTAATGGTACGATTTTGAAATACATTTTGCTTTTTCATCACTTTTTAGCTGAGACTAATAATAACAGCCCATTAGGATATAGTTTCTCTGATTTTTTTATGCTCTTCCCCATATGGGATGATAATATAGTTTTACAGTACGGGTCGCTACGAATGCTGTGATACCAAATACAGATGCATTTCACAAAATTAGAATATCATCAAAAAGTTAATTTATTTCAGTTCTTCAATACAAAAAGTGAAACTCGTATATTATATAGAGTCATTACAAACAGAGTGATCTATTTCACATGTTTATTTCTGTTAATGTTGATGATTATGGCTTACAGCCAATGAAAACACAAAATGTTCCTACAATAATTCCTACGGTGTTTCGGGCGAAACACCGTGTCTGCAAATTGAGATTCTGTTTTGGCTTTTATCCTAAGTCATATTGCACGACTCGTTAAAGGGTTGATTGTGACTTGTAGGATTGCTGCTTCCAATAGGTGGCGCTATAGAGTTCAAGTCCTCTTTTTCTCTGAAGAGGCAATTTGCATATTAAATTTCCAAGAGGAGCATTGCACGGCGAAAAAGCCTCCTTACCTTGACGTGCCAGAGCTGGTGTGTCACTCTCCATAAGGAGAAATGTTACCCCTTAGACCTCAGTCCAGAGCCTCTCACCTAGCCAAATCAGTTCTCTTACTTTGCACTGATGAGGGCCAACAGCCTGAAACACTGTGTCTCCAAATTGAGATTATGTTTTGGCTTTTATCCTAAGTCATATTGCACGACTCGTTAAACGGTTGATTGTGACTTGTAGGATTGCTGTTTCCAATAGGTGGTGCTATAGAGTTAAAGTCCTCTCTTTCTCTGAAGAGGCAATCCAGAGAACATGGTTTTTCTTCGCCATTTGCTTGTTGGCACTGCTGAATACAGCCAGGTCGTTTCCATATTACAGCGCTAAGAATCCATCTACTTAAAACTGTGTTTTCTCCGTCACACAGATTACATATACGTTTTCAGAAAATACTGCCATTTTCGGCCTCCATTAAATTTTTTTTTCAGTGTGTCAGAAAAGTTTTTGACACTGGTTTGCAGTTCAAAATAGTTACCTACAGGCCAGGTATTTAAAACTGTGTTTTCTCCGTCACACGGATACATATACGTTTTCAGAAAATATTCCCATTTCTGACCTCCATTAAAAATTTCCTGTAGTGTGTCATTGAAGCAATTCATAGTAGTTTGCTGGTCAAACTAGTTACCTACAGGCCAGGTATTTAAAACTCTGTTTTCTCTGTCACACGGATCACATATAAGTTCGCTCCAAACTCAGTCATTTGTAGTGAGCGTGGAAGATATTGTCCTCGATTTAAAATAGGCAAGGCACGTGGCAAGGGACGGGGAACTGGACATGATGGTAATGGTGCATGCAGAGGCCGAGGACAAGGCCGTGGGCAAGCTGAAATTGTGCCACAACAAACACCCACATCTTCTCGCCTGACCTTCCTGTCACAATTTCTAGGGGACCGCAGCACACCACTATTGAACCCAGAGCAGTGTCAAAAGGTTGTTGGTTGGATAGCGGATAATGCTTCCAGTCACTTAACCACAACCACCACCCTGTCTTCCACACGGTCAAGTCTCAGTAGCCGTGAGTCTGGACCACATATTCTTCACCCTGATCCTCCTTCCTCCCACCATGCCGAGAACCCAGAGACAACTGATCCCACACTTGGACACTCTGAAGAGCTGTTCACTTTTCCATTTATAGATTCGGGCCTCTCGCCCAGTCCATTTGAAGCGGGGCAAGAGGACATTGCGTGTAACTGACTAGCCCAGGGGATGGGGGAGGACTCGGTTACCCGGGCCTTTAGCCTTAAGGAGGTCGCGGTTACCCGGGCCCGTACTCTGGGGTCACTCTTTAAAAAGGTGTTGGTGATTTGTTAAGTTTATAAAAGTTCGTGACGCCACCTATGGTTTCTGATGATATTCACCAGCACTGCGCAGTCCGCTGAGGCCGGTGATAAGGCAGCTAGATGGTATGGCTCCCCACAGGTGGAGCTAGGCTTCAGGGCAGGGTACGGACGGGGTATGCAGGACGGAGAGACTCAGCCGAGTCGGAGCAAGAACAGGAACGGACACAAAAGTCACTTCAGTACCTTTTACTGATGGAAATTCAGGCACTCCCCGGAGCACTGTAGGGTGAAGGGTGTATGTCCGGATCCTCCCCAATGAGCAGGTTTTGGGCCTCCTGGTTCTTGCTGCTGCGAAATAAGTTTCTGACCTGCCTGGAGCTAGGCCTAACTTTGTCTCTGTCCTGTGCTGGCTGACCTTGTGGTAGGGCCTTCTCTTGGAGTGCACGCTTCCGAGCTACGGGGCCTATGTGTCTCCTGGCTCTGGTACGTATCAGCACTTTAGCGATCCTGGGACTTGTAGTTCTCCAGGGATTCCGGTTTATCTTACTGGGTCGTGGAGATCCCGGCAAGCTTCGGACCCGGTGTCCGGTAACTACTTCTTCTTCGGGGTGAGCTAATTAAGCTCCTCTGCCCCCTATGAACTAACTCTCTACTCTTTTGCCTTCGGCCTACTCGGACCCTCAATAGGCTACTCACACTAACGGCAGCGTGCCGCTCTTCACCGATCTTATGGCGCCGGCACACCTAAAGCTCACCTCTCTGAGCTACAACTGAGTCTAGAACATGCTCCACTGCAGACTGACCTCTCTCAGGCTTCCACTGCAGGAACTCTCTCAACAGGTTTACTCTCTGTCAGTTCCAGTCTAGACTCACGGCTGCCTGGCTCCACCTTCCCTTTTGTATCTCCCTAACGGGCCTCCTCTGGTGGTCTGAGGTTGAAGGTGGAGATGTGTGAATGGTTATGGGGGCCTCTTGTGGAGGAATCCTTCAATACACCCTTCTAGGATTTGTGATACCAAGCACAGCTGGGCTTCACATTCCCCCCTAGTTAAACTCAGCACTACCGGGCTGAAGTACATTTTATAAAACAATAACAATAGGAACATAAGCAATACTAAAACAATCTTCCCTTTATGGGAGGCACAAATCTTAAACGTTACATAACCAAAACAATTACAGAGTGTCCTCAGAATCCAAGGCTCTTGTGGTGAGGTTCCCATACAGGATGTCTCCATCTCACAAGGTAGAGTACTTTGGTGGTTTTTGAGGGACCTGTCCTAAACCCTCTGCGTAGGCCCTGGGGTGGCTACAAGGCATGAAGATCCCGTGTTGGACCTCCACACGTGCCACTCCAGACAGGTTTTCCTTCTGAGGTCACCTAAAGGGGCACTCCAGGGAGTGCAATTATATACAATAAGAGTTTTTGGGCTGCACACAGTCCTCAGCCACGCAGTTCATTATTCAAATAGGAAAAAGCACAAATTAATTAGCATGCATGACAACACACAATTATGCAGTACATTACAATTTAGTACACAATACCCCAGGGGTAACTATATATATTTCAGAAACTTTGACTATTTACTGAGAGTACCTAACTGGAGGTTTACCTCTTGTGCTGCGTACTGATCTGCGTAGTGTTGTGGTTGGTGGAGTGTCAGTATCTGTATCCTCAGTTACTCTACCAGTTCTACGTGTAACCATGCTGTAAAACTGCCTTAACCTCTCTGGGACTGGCAAGTCTGCCATTGGCTGGGCCCTCTTGTTCCGCTCCTTCTGGGGATCCTTCATCCGGGGATGCTTCTTGAGCTGGCTCTTCTGCAGCACTTACAGGTACAACTTGCTGTTGAGGGTTCTCTGGCTGTTCATAGAATTGGAGTACTGGAATAATTACTGCACCTCCTATCTGAGGCCAATCAGCTGGGAAGTCTCCAAGGTCAGTGTGTATCACCGCTTCTTTAGGTTCTTCCTGGATTGTGAGAGGCACTTCTTCCTGAGTTCTTAGTAGATGTGGACACAATTTTAGATGGTCCCTGGACACTGTAGCAGATGTTTCTCCTCCATCACAACTGATTATACATGTCTTTCTGTTGTCAAATCTTGATGGTAACACAGTGTAGGGGTCTTTTTCCCACTGGTCGTCAAGTTTGTGGTTGCGTCTTTTCCTTTTTAGTACTGTTTCACCTGGTGTAAAAGGTTCTGCGGGTGCGTTTTTGTTGTAGTGCATTTCCTGTTTTTCTCTCACCTGAGTAAGACTGTCCTTGACACAAGCTTGCACCCTTCTGTACTGCTCTTGTCTGGTCTTGTCCCAGTCCTCAGAGGTCATATTGTAGCGCCCCGAGGGTTCGGCCGCTAGAGGGGTATTGCACCTCAGCCCAGAGGTGTGATATTCCACTCCCAGGTAAGGATGGAGTATGGACCAGGGCTCAGTTAGCTGCATACAGCACACACACCCCATTTCCGAGGGACAGCTCAACGGTGCTCCCACTAGACAGAAGTGCAGGCACGACCGACTATGTCCCTGCCTGGAGTGGGGAGGGGGGTGGAACACCTAGTGCTGTAGGGGCAGATAGGGGTTGGTTCCTGAGCGTAGGAAGGAGCCCATTGGTTGCTGGTCACCTGGGCTCATGGCTAGAGGGAGGTATAAAAGGTGGGCACCATCTTAGATCTAGGTTCGTTCGTTCAGTCAGAGGAGAAGACCGGGAGTGGAGGCTCTGTAGGAGCTCCACTCAGGAGCGGGCCTAGAGAGAGGCTGAGGAAGAGAGAGAGAGGAGGTGAAAGGGAGCTGTGATTAAGTCTCATCTCAGCTCCAAGAGAACGGAACAGAAAGGAACAGGAAGGAACGGAATGGGAGAAGAAGAGACAGAGAAACAGAAGGGCTCAAGAACAAGAAGGTGGAAGGGACCCTAAGAACCCACGAGAATCCAGGGTGAAGGGTCAGGCAGATTAAGGGTACCGGATCCCAAGTTGGTGGAGGAGAAACTACCCTCAGCCAAAGACCGGTCGTCGTGATCATCTATTCGTGCGACACCTCATCAAACCTGCTAGGAAGGCACCATATAGGACAGCGGAGGACGGGGCCCACGTTTAACTGCACAAGTCCGCGGCAACTGGACAAAAGTGGGTCACTGGTGAGGCAGGCCAGAGAAAGCATGAGATATGCCGGAGTGCAGTTGGTGGAACTTACTGGTATATGATTATACAGATCCACTAAGTCAGGTAGTAGGTGTGGCCACTGGTTTCTCTCCTCAAGTGGTATGGTCTTTAGCAGGTCGATGATGATGTTGTTCATCTTTTCACAGAGACCGTTTGTTTGTGGGTGATATGGTGTAGTTCTGATCTTTTTACACCCGTAGAGATGGCAGAACTCTTTGAACAATTCAGCCTCAAAGGCCGTGCCTTGGTCAGTCAGTACTTGCTCAGGGTATCCATGGGGTCTGCAGAAGTACGCTTGGAACGTTTTCGCTGCTGTCTCTGCTGTCAGGTCTTTGACAGGGGCGACCACCAGGAAACGTGAGTAGTGATCCACCATGGTCAGAGCATAGGAGTACCCTGACCTGCTGGGGGAGAGCTTGACATGGTCCAGGGCCACGATCTCCAGGGGCCGAGTCGTCTTAATGGGTTGCAGGGGTGCCTTCTGGCTGCTGAAGTCTTTCCTTCTTAGGCCGCAGGGTCCACAGTCCCGGCACCACCTTTCAATGGAGCTGCGCATTCCTACCCAGTAGAATCGACACTTCAGCAGGGTCTCTAGCTTTTTCCAGCCAAAGTGCCCCGCCTGATCGTGGTGAGATTCTAATACCATCTGGATGTCCGTCTTCGGGACCACTATCTGCCATACCATCTCGTGGGTTCTTGGATTAACGTACCTCCGGCACAGCTTCTCACGGTAAATAAACAGCCGGCTTCTCTCGTTCCACAGCTGTTTTGCTTGCAGAGACGCATCTTTCTCCAGGGAGGCACCTTCTTGGGTTATCAGCTGTTTAATGCGGCTGACAACCGGGTCGCTGTCCTTGGTCTCTTTCCAGCTGTGGTGAGGCAGGGGGTTTAACGTCTTTCCACGCTGCTTCCTGGAGGCTCGTTGCTCGTGGATCATCCCACTCTTGTGAAAGGCAGGTAGCTCTATCTCTTCCAGGTCATCCACTTCTTCTTCTGTGTCTGACTGGTGAGGCATCCTAGACAGGGCATCGGCGTTGGTGTTCTTGCGGCCCGCCCGGTATTTGATTGTAAATTGTTAGTTTGACAGCCGAGCCATCCATCGTTGTTCCAGAGCCCCCAACTTAGCTGTTTCAAGATGGGTCAAGGGGTTGTTATCAGTAAAGGCAGTGAACTTGCTGGAGGCTAGATAGTGCTTGAACTGTTCAGTGATGGCCCAGACCAAGGCCAGGAACTCTAACTTAAAACTGCTATAGTTCTCTGGGTTCCTCTCAGTCGGACGGAGCTTCCTGCTTGCGTACGCGATGACTTTCTCTTGCCCATTCTGTTTCTGACTCAAGACAGCTCCCAGACCTTCGTTGCTGGCATCTGTATACAGCAGGAACGGTTGGCTGTAGTCAGGGTAGGCTAGGATTTCGTCACCTGTCAGGATCTCCTTCATTTCTTGAAATGATTCAGCCTGTTCTTTCCCCCAGTGGAATGGAGGGTTTTCTGCCTTTGGGGGACTGCCCTACCAGGAGGTCTTGCAGAGGAGCTGCCTTTTTAGTGTAGTCCTTTACGAACCTCCGGTAGTATCCTACTAGTCCCAAGAACTGACGCACCTCCTTGAGGTTCTTCGGCTCCGGCCACTTCTGGATGGCTGTGACTTTCTCTGGGTCTGGTGCTACCCCTTCCGGACTGACAATGTGCCCCAGGTACTGTACCTTCTTCTTGAGCAGGTGGCACTTTGAGGGCTTCAACTTCATCCCGTACCGGGACAGTGACTCAAATACCTCTGCCAGGTGTTTCAAGTGGTCCTCGTACGTTGTGGAGTACACAATTACGTCATCCAGGTAAAGTAACACAGTCTCGAAGTTGCGGTGTCCCAGGCAGCACTCCATTAATCTCTGGAACGTTCCGGGGGCATTGCAGAGTCCAAACGGCATGCTGTTGAACTCGCAGAGTCCCATCGGGGTGGTGAAGGCCGTCTTGTCCCGATCCTCCTCAGCCACAGCGACCTGCCAGTAACCACTAGTGAGGTCAAGGGTGGAAAAGTAATTTGCAGACTTTAAGGCAGCTAGGGACTCCTCTATGCGTGGCAAAGGGTATGCATCTTTATGTGTAATGTGATTTACTTGACGGTAATCTGCACACATTCTCATGCTCCCGTCCTTTTTCCTAACCAGCACTAGGGGAGCCGCCCAGGGACTACAACTATCCCTAATTACTCCCGCCTTCCTCATGTCATGCAGCACTTCTTTTGCCTTCTGGTAGTGAGCTGGAGGTATAGGCCTATAGCGTTCTTTGATTGGGGAATGGCTGCCTGTGGGGATATGATGTTGAACCCCCTTAACCCTCCCAAAGTCAAGCGGATGTTTACTGAACACCTGCGAGTATTCTTGTACCACCCGGTGTACACCCTGTTTTTGATGGGCAGGAGTGGTGTCTGTCCCAACATGCAGCTGTTGACACCAATCCTCCACCTGGGTTGCAGGGTCATTATCCTCTACTTCATCTGGTGAGGCTAAGGACTCCGCCTCATGGATGCAGTTATTATTGACAGCGTGTAATTTGGCAACAGTGGCATAACGTGGCAGTTTGACCTCATCTTCCCCTAGGTTAAGAAGACGGACAGGCACCCTTCCATTACGTACATCAACCACCCCCCTGGCAGTTAAGAGCGTGGGTCTATGCTCGGAGCAAAGGGGTTCTACCACCGCCTGGTAGCTCTGTCCTCTAAGACCTATGGCAGCTCTACACCAGATGAGCATTTCACTCATTGGGGGGATGACAATGGGTATGGGGTCTGTTACCCTCACGTTACCGATTTCACCATCTGTCAACCTTACTTGCTGTTGATACATCAGGACGCGGATCTCCTTCTGCAGTGCTCTCCTCTGTCCTGGTTTGGCAGTGTCGGCGATCTGTTGGAGTAAGAACACAACCTCTCCCAAACAGTTACCAACAATGTTAGTGCCAAGTACCATATATGGGTTGCTGTCATCAGGGTTAGTCTCCACTACAATTAGTCCCTGGTCCTTCAGCTCCACTCTCCCCACTTTTACAGTCACATTCTTAACCCCGAGTAGGTTAAGGGGGAGTCCATTTGAGGCATAGACAGACAAATTTGGAGCTGGCGGACGTAGATCGTCCATGGACCAGAACCTCTTGTAGAGGACTTCAGGCATGATGGTTACCTGAGATCCTGTGTCCAGCAAGGCATGCGTCGGGATCCCGTCCAGTACAATGGACATGAAAGGTCTTCCTCCGACGAACCTGTTGTACCAGTCTGATGGGCCTGGTGAGTCTACTCCTGGGTGGCGGCCCTCGTACCCAGGGTTTTCTCGTTTAAAGGACACTTCTGGGCGAGGTGTCCGGTCTTGCGGCATCGGTAGCAGGTTGGTTCCCTTGGTGGGCGACGCTGGTCACTGGTCCTTGGCGAGGGTGGTGTTGGCCTCCTCCTCCTCCGCATCCAGGGGACATCCTCAGGGCTGTCGGCTAGCAGGATCTTCCCTCCTTCCTCGGGCTCCGTCCGCAGCTGCAGGGCACTCAGCACGGTGGTCAGGGTTTTGCTCAACTGACGTACCTCAGAGCGCAGACTGTCCAGTTCTTTAGGGGACGTTGCTGGAACCTTAGCTTCAGCAGCCACTGGGGAAAAGGTGGGTGTAGCAGGCACTGGGGTAGCCCCACCCTGGTAACGTTGGATGGCATTTGTTGCCAGGGGCTGCAGTCCTTTTATAGCCATGTCCTTAAGATTGTCAAAGGTGGCATCCGGATGATCCAGGGACCACCAACGCACAGTCCTGCTCTCCTCTGGAGACTTCAGTCCCCGGACAAACTGTTCCTTCAGCATTTTGTTCTCATTCTCAACGCTGGTTGGACTAACCTGGTTCAGAGCCCGCAGGGCCCCTTGGAGACGCCAGGCGTAGTCCCGAACATTGTCCTCTGGTTGTTGGGAGCAGCTGTAAAACCTCATCCGGAGGTCCACCTCAGTAAGGTCCTCAAATACAGTCTGTAGTTTTCGGAATATTGCGGACACTGACTCCTGGTCTGTGGCTGACCATGTTTCCACTTCCCGCTCCGCAGCACCGGTCATTTGTCCTAATACAACGGCAGCTCTTTGTTTGCCGGTCATAGAGTACATGTCCAAAATACCACATATCTTCCGTTTGAATCCAGACAGGGTATCTGGTTTGCCGTTGTACTGGGGGAGCCACTTTGCTCCAGGAATGTACGGTAAAGTCATAGGAATAGCAGGTGTTACAGGCGCTGCTGGTGGAGCGGCGGCTTCGGCCTGCCCATTATCGGGCGCGGGCTGGACTTCAGGGACGTTGACCGCTAGGTCGGCGTTCTGCTGTTCGATGGACATCTTAGCGCCCCCCTAGTTAACCGTGGCCTACCTTCTGGTTTTTCTTCCGGTAGGCCGCAGCTCCGCAGGTGACGGTTATCTGCAGGACCTTGCGCCGCTTGCGTCGTACGTCAGAGCGTCCAGCGATGCTCCGTACAGGACCTGGCGCTTCCTGATTTGACGTCGAGGCGTGGGGCGTGTCTGGGACTTTGCGCTCTTTTGCAGGTACGCCCCTTATTTTCCTGCGGTTACTCCCTTCTTCTCGCTCAACGGCCCAACAATGGCGGCTACCTTCGCCACAACTTTACGTACACAGTTCAAATAAAGGCGCACAGTACCCGGTGACAACGGGCAAAACATTTCGTCATTGCAGCGGGCACGCAATCCTGTTCGTGACGCCAGAAGTGGTGACTAGCCCAGGGGATGGGGGATGACTCGGTTACCCGGGCCTTTAGCCTTAAGGAGGTCGCGGTGGTCGGCTCCCGGGGTCACTCTTTAAAAAGGCGTTGGTGATTTGTTAAGTTTATAAAAGTTTGTGACGCCACCTATGGTTTCTGATGATATTCACCAGCGCTGCGCAGTCCGCTGAGGCCGGTGATAAGGCAGCTAGATGGTATGGCTCCCCACAGGTGGAGCTAGGCCTCAGGGCAGGGTACGGACGGGGTATGCAGGACGGAGAGACTCAGCCGAGTCGGAGCAAGAACAGGAACGGACACAAAAGTCACTTCAGTACCTTTTACTGATGGAAATTCAGGCACTCCCCGGAGCACTGTAGGGTGAAGGGTGTATGTCCAGATCCTCCCCAATGAGCAGGTTTTGGGCCTCCTGGTTCTTGCTGCTGCGAAATAAGTTTCTGACCTGCCTGGAGCTAGGCCTAACTTTGTCTCTGTCCTGTGCTGGCTGACCTTGTGGTAGGGCCTTCTCTTGGAGTGCACGCTCCCGACCTACGGGGCCTATGTGTCTCCTGGCTCTGGTACGTATCAGCACTTTAGCGATCCTGGGACTTGTAGTTCTCCAGGGATTCCGGTTTATCTTACTGGGTCGTGGAGATCCCGGCAAGCTTCGGACCCGGTGTCCGGTAACTACTTCTTCTTCGGGGTGAGCTAATTAAGCTCATCTGCCCCTTTTAACTAACTCTCTACTCTTTAGCCTTTCGGCCTACTCGGACCCTCAATAGGCTACTCACACTAACGGCAGCGTGCCGCTCTTCACCGATCTTATGGCGCCGGCACACCTAAAGCTTACCTCTCTGAGCTACAACTGAGTCTAGAACACGCACCACTGCAGACTGACCTCTTTCAGGCTTCCACTGCAGGAACTCTCTCAACAGGTTTACTCTCTGTCAGTTCCAGTCTAGACTCACGGCTGCCTGGCTCCACCTTCCCTTTTGTATCTCCCTAACGGGCCCCCTCTGGTGGTCTGAGGTGGAAGGTGGAGATGTGTGAATGGTTATGGGGGCCTCTTGTGGAGGAATCCTTCAATACACCCTTCTAGGATTTGTGATACCAAGCACAGCTGGGCTTCACATAGCAATGCCCAAATATTTGAGCAGACCCGGTCACACGAAGGCGACGGTGGGAAAGTGTCACAAGAGGTGGACAATAATGAGACACAATTGGCAAAAAGTCAGGACGAGGACCAGGGTGCGGAAGTGGAAGACAAGGTGGTGGATGATATAGTAACTGATCCAACCTGGCAGGAGGACATGCAGAGCGAGGACAGCAGCACACAGTGGGAGGGAGGCAGAGCACCCCAACAGGCAGAAAGAAGCAGTGTGGTGGTCGCAGGCAGAAGGCAGGCAACCGTTCCCCGTAACACCAACACAAAGGAAGTTGCCAGTACAAGTGTTAGGTCTTCCTGAGTCTGGTTGTTTTTTAAAGACTCTGCCGATAACCCCAAAAAGGCCATTTGCACCACCTGCCAGGCCAGCATCAGCAGGGGTGGTAAAACGACCAGCCTGACCACCACCAGCATGATCAGGCACATGGCAGCAAAGCACCCGACTTTGTGGGCCGAACCCCAGGGTCCAGGAACAGTGTCTGCGGGTGGCACCATTGCTTATTCCGCTGTTGTGCATGCAAGCCAATCCCCTGTCCATGGTGCATGCGAAGATGCCTCCTGCCCTGCACCTGTCGTAGCACACTCTCAAGTAGCAGCATCAGGAAGCACGTCCACGTCCTTGTCTCAGCGTAGCGTTCAGTTGTCCATAACCCAGTCCTTGGAACACAAGCGCAAATATGCAGCCAACGCCCCACAGGCAACACTACTAAATTCTCACATTTCACGACTGCTTGCGCTCGAAATGTTGCCTTTTAGGCTCGTGGAGACGGAAGCATTCCGCAACCTGATGGCGGCGGCCGTCCCTCGGTACTCGGTCCCCAGCCACCACTATTTCTCCCGGTGTGCCGTCCCCGCATTACACAAGCACGTGTCCCAAAACATTAGCCGTGCTCTCAACAACGCAGTTACCAGTAAATTCCACCTAACCACAAACACGTGGTCAAGTGCTTGTGGGCAGGGACCCAGTCGGACCTTGGGACGGAACACGTCCTCCAGACGCCATGGATTGCGGGCCCTAGGTAAATCAGGGTTGCCCCCACGGTCTACAGCTCCTGCACCTCATCCTCCTCAGCCTCCTCCTCCTCTTCAGCCTCCATCTCCGAAATGACCACATCAGTCACAAGCTGGAAGCACTGCAGCACTGCCTCGGCCAAGAGGCAACAGGCTGTGCTGGAGCTAATATGCTTAGGTGAAAAACCACACAATGCTGAAGAGTTGTGGACAGCTCTGAAAGAGCAGGCAGATCTGTGGCTCACACTGCTGAACCTACAGCCAGGCATGGTCGTGTGTGACAATGGCCGGAACCTGATGGCGGCTCTGAGGCAAGGCGAGCTCACACACGTACCATGCCTGGCCTATGTGCTTAACCTCATGGTTCAGCGGTTTCTCAAATTCTACCTGGAACTGCCGGATCTGCTTGTTAAAGTACGAGGCCTGTGTGCCCATTTTAGAAAGTCAGCTACAGCTTCCGCCACCCTTGCAGTGTTTCAGCAGCATTTGCAGCTTCCGGCTCACAGACTGGTGTGTGATGTCCCCTCGCATTGGAACTCTACACTGCAGATGTTGGGAAGGATTTGTGAGCAGAAGAGGGCAGTTGTTGAGTACCAGCATCAACAAGGCCATCGGTATTCAGTTCAGACTCCACACATAAGACCTCAGGAGTGGACATGGATGTCAGACGTATGTACCATCCTCCAAAACTTTGAGGACTCCACCAAGATGGTGAGCGGCGATGACGCCATAATTAGCGTCACCATCCCGCTTCTCTGTCTTCTGAAACACTCTCTGCTCACAATCAAAGAGGATGCATTGCAGGCGGAGCACGATGAGATGGAGCAAGGAACCATACAGGGTGATTACACACAGCCAAACCTCATCTCATCCCAACGTGGATTGGGTGACAATGAGGAAGAGGAGGAGGAGGAGGAAGGACAGGAGCTAGTTTCATGCACTATAGATGGTACTACCTGCACAGCTGTCATACCATCTGTTCAGCGTGGATGGCCAGAGGACAGAGAGGAGGAGGAGGAGGAAAGCATGGTCAGTCATCCTCTTGGTGAGGACACAGAAGTCTTGCCTGTTAGTAGTCTGGCACGCATGGCCGAGTTTATGTTACGCTGCCTTTCCCATGACCCTTACGTTCTCAAAATTTTGGGTGACAGTCATTACTGGTTGGTGACACTTCTAGACCCACGCTACAAGTAGAACTTTATATCTCTTATTCCTGAGACAGACAGGTCTACAAAAATGGGGCTGTACCAGAAGGCCCTTGTTGCGGAACTATTAAAAAAATTCCCATCTGAAAATGCTGGCGGCAGAGGGCACACTTCGTTGGACAACCAAGGAGTACAGGCGAGAGAGACACAACTTCTATCCAGCAGAGGCAGGGGAACACTGTCAAAGTTCTGGGAGAGTTTTCACAGACCCTCCCATCGGACAGGCCCTGAGGCGTGGGGTACTCTCACGAGGAGTGCAAAGTTTGGGAAGATGCTGAGGGAGTACCTTGCCGACCGTACCAACGTCCTCCGTGATTCCGCTGTGCCTTATAATTATTGGGTATCCAAGCTGGATACGTGGAATGAACTGGCTCTCTATGCCTTGGAGGTCCTGGCCTGCCCTGCCGCCAGCGTTTTATCAGAGCGGGTTTTTAGTGCCGCTGGTGGAATTATAACTGATAAGCGCATCTGCCTGTCAACTGAAAATGTTGACAGGCTGACTCATATAAAAATGAACAAGGGCTGGATTGGGCCAGACTTCTCAACACCACCGAATGATAGCAGCGTAACATAAACTCCAATCCAGTGTCTTTTCTTGGGAGGTATATTCCCATGCACCTTTTCACACCCACACATGGGTATACGCTTCCTGATTTTGGCTATTTGCTCTTGTCCTCCTCCTTCTCCTCATTCTACACTACCATATCACCAGGGTGACCGTGGTCCGTGATGCAACACCCACCGAATTTTTGTAAAGGTTGTTTATGATGCCCGTAAAAAAATTTTTTATACAGTATGTTCATGTATACCCCCCAGGGGTAAATGTTTGTCAGCCCATACACTTAGTGCATGGGTATTACAAGTATAGGAGGCCCGCTCCTTTCTAATGGGAACATTTTTTTATGAGGCCCTCCTCCACATCTCTTCCAAGGGGCATTGAAGTGCCTCCAAATTTTGGCAGCCCTTGCATTCACTGCATAGGCCAACACTATGGGAGACTCTCTCCTTTCTAATGGGAATTTGTCGTTACTGTGGCCCTGCTCTGTGTGTCTTTAAATTCTTACTGGGGTTTTTCCTAAAATTGTCAGCCATTGGACTCACTGCATACCCTATAACTGTATAGCAGACTCTCTCCTTTCTAATGGGAACATGTCGTACTTGTTACTGTGGCCCTACTCCATGTGTCTTTAAATTCTTAGTGGTGTTTTTACTAAAATTGATCAGCCGTTGGACTCACTGCATACCCTATAACTGTATAACAGACCCTCTCCTTTCTAATGGGAACATGTCGTACCTTGTTACTGTGGCCCTGCTCCATGTGTCTTTAAATTCTTAGTGGGGTTTTTACTAAAATTGGTCAGCCGTTGGACTCACTGCATACCCTATAACTGTATAGCAGACCTTCTCCTTTCTAATGGGAACATGTCGTACCTTGTTACTGTGGCCCTGCTCCATGTGTCTTTAAATTCTTAGTGGGGTTTTTCCTAAAATTGTCAGCCGTTGGACTCACTGCATACCCCATAACTGTATAGCAGACTCTCTCCTTTCTAATGGGAACATGTCGTAATTGTTACTGTGGCCCTGCTCTATGTGTCTTTAAATTCTTAGTGGGGTTTTTCCCAAATTTTGGCAGCCCTTGCAGTCACAGCATGGGCATTACCACTATACGAAACTCGCTCCTTTATAATGGGAACATTTTTTTTACTGAGACCCTCCTCTATATCTCTTCAAAGGAGTATTGGGTTGCGTCCAAATTTTTGGCAGCCCTTGCAGTCACTGGATATGCAGTAACAGTATAGGAGACCCACTTGTTAATAATGGGAACAACAAAGCATAGCCGGCTGATGGCTCTCTAACAATAGCTAGGACCGACTGCTGGCCTTTTAAGAATAGTAAGGGCCGTCTGATGTCCCTATAAAAATAGGCTTTATGACTTTCAGAGTCCCTCCATCATGAATAAAAAAGGATGTGTCTGATGATGTGTCACACACCACATTGCCAGATTAGGTTGTAAAATGTTAAAATTACATTTCCCGGTGAATGCATTTGTCTTAAAAAACAACGTAAAAAAAAAAACAATAGGATCTTTCTTTAGTATACAAAACAGCGTCACCAATTTAACAACAATGTAATCACATTGTTGAGCACCTCCTCCTCCATCTCCGAAATGACCACATCAGTCACAAGCTGACAGCACTGCCTTGGCCAAGTGGCAACAGACTGTGCTGAAGATAACATGCTTAATGCTTAATTGACAAACCGCCCAGCACTGCAGAGTTGTTGAAAGCTGTAACACAGCAGCCTGATCTGTGGTTCTCACCGCTGAACATACAGCCAGGCATGGTCGTGTGTGACAATGGGCGGGACCTGGTGACGGAGAAATGACAGCCGGGGTAGATACGGTTTCCCTCTATGCCAGTCCTTTCACTGGCTGTGGTGAAATACAACTCCCACTGAGAAGCCGTTTCAGATTGAAAAACATTGTGCCCACCAGAGGATTTGATTCTGAGGGCTAACCTTTCTCCCCTGCTCAACAGCCCCATAGCAGCTGCAAAGTTAGCGCTATCATGAACTCTCCTGAGGTAGAAGCCAAGGGACCGTCCAACCCTACCAAGAAGCAGTCCTGGCTAAGAAAAGTGTGTGGAAAGGTTCCCGGACACTCTATGGCTGCTTTTTTTTACTGAGGTGGAAACACACACAAATACAGGGAGAACATACAAAGTCCTTGCAGATGTTGTCCTTGCTGGGATTTGAACCCAGGATCCCAGCGCTGCAAGTCTTCAGTGATAACCACTGATCCAATGTGCTGCCGTTCACCCTCTAATATCTAACAGGCTGGAGAAACTTGCACCTACTGCCACTCTATCTTCAGCTCCTTTGTGAGAAAATGTATTTGGGCAGCCACTCAGTCTACCAAATATAATTCCTGAGAAAGAAATTGGGGATGGCTTCTCTACTGGTACTGGGGGCAGTGCTAATACCATGGTGTCGCACCATAGTTTGGAAATATTCCAGGCTGGTAGGAGGCAAGCAAATTCCCACAGAAAAGTACCATCAGTAATGTTCAGGGACCCGCACTTGTAGAAGACGGAGACAACACCGGGAGAAATATTGACGGCTGGGGACCGAGTATGGACACGAGGCATGAGGCATATGATTGTGAAAAGCTTCCACCTCCACGAGCCTAAAAGGCCACATTTCAAGTGAAAGCAGCTTTGCAGGACTTCCTGTGAGAAATGACACGCAGGGTAGATAGGGTTTCCCTCTATGCCAGTCCTTTCACCGAGCTAAATACAACTGTCAGCAAAAAAAGTTGTGGACTGGCTCCGTACCGTCCTTGGCCACATTCACCTGTCCACATGTTTGTGGTTAGGCGGTCCTTCCCAGTAAGTGCACTGGGGAGGGCACAGGTGATGTTGTGGGACCCGTGCTTGTGGAAGGCGGAGGCGATACCGGGAAATATAGTGGCGGCTGGGGACCGAGTATGGACACCCGGCCGCCGCCGGCATGAGGTTGTGAAAAGTTTCCGCCTCCACGAGCTTAAAAGGCCACATTTCAAGTGCAAAAAGCTGCCCAGAAATCTGGCAGTTTAGTGTTGCGGCCTGTGGGAGGGTGGGTGGCTGGCTGCATACTTGCACTTGCATTCCAAGTAACAGAAAACTAAGCAGATGGTGGACTCTATTATCATCATGGCCTCACCTCGGCACTATGAACTCTCCTGAAGGAGAAGCCAGGGCCCGCCGGAGGAGTCTCCGGTTCTCTGGTTGGCCCGTCCAACCCTGCCAAAAAGCAGCCCTGGCTAAGAAAAGTGTGGGTAAAGGTTCTCGGACACTCTATGGCTGCTTTTTTAATGTGGATCGGCCATGCTTATGCATGTTATTTCTCAAACCGCATTACAGATCAGGCCATTGTCCAACTCTGTATTCAAGAAATTAAATGCGCAAAGAAAGATATGTGTGTATCAAATCACCACCGACAAGGGCGAGTTGATGTTGGACGGGCTGCCATTGCTTCTGCAACAAGCTGCATTACAGGACTTCCTGTGAGAAATGACACGCAGGGTAGATAGGGTTTCCCTCTATGCCAGTCCTTTCACCGAGCTAAATACAACTGTCAGCAAAAAAGGTTGTGGACTGGCTCCGTACCGTCTCTGGCCACATTCACCTGTCCACGTGTTTGTGGTTAGAAATTCCACCGCAATATGGGACACGCAGGACCCAGGTTGTACTGCCTAATAGTTATTAAATAATCATCCAAGTGGCATGGTGTTTGTACATAAGCCAATATAATCTGACTAATAAAGACGGCTCATATACTAGGTGATCTCATTATTAAGAAAAAAAGGCTCATATCCTGAAACATTATAAGGTCCCAGAAAAATAAATAATGTTGGTACACGTCACAGGATCATGTTATACCTATATCAAACCACCATGTGTGTATCTCTATGCATATAGTAACAGTATATATATGTGATAACAGTATGTAAACCTACAATACATTGGTGCTTTTCATAGTGGTTCCATATATGATGACAATATCACTTGGTATATATATCAACATGTGTCAAAATTAATACCTAGACACCAAACCGCTGCTATGTTAGGCTTCCAACGTGGGTCCTGCTCCCACCCCAACGCGCGTTTCGGCGCTGCCTTCCTTCCGAAACGCAGCATGTATGCAGCAATTTTTTGACATGATAAACTTACCTTCTTTCTCATTTTGGATGAAATTAAATATTATTGTGACTGCATCTGGGTTGAATTTTCCTTGTATCACCCTGACCAGGATTGTGAGAAATGGCAAAATTGTTGAAAAATATCAAACCAAAATTTTTTAAATTAAGTAAAATTTTTAAAAAGAAAATGATCAATTTTTTTCTAAAATTGTTAAGAATTTTTTTGGGCAGTAGAATTGGCATATCAGCAGAAAGAACCTTTTCCACTCCCTGCAAAGTCAACACATCCCCATGTATGTGGCCTCTGCGCAGAGCATAGTCAACACTTTCTCACTTTTCCGGCCCCTATGCAGGTCTCCATGCATTCCCCGTCTTGACTCTCTACTGTGCTTCTCCTGCCACAGCCACTGCATTCCATCCACGCACTTCTTGGCTGCCCACTGTGTTTCATAGTGCTAGAAATGTATTGCTGCTGTTGGTGATTCTAAGCTTCCATCAATACAGCCACCCCAGTCACATATATCCTACATGCTCAGTATGTTTTATAGTGCTAGACAATATTAATGATGCTGGTAAATCTATTCTCATGTTTATGTACTCTCAAGAAATAGCATTTAAAATAGACAACAAGCCATAACTCCTTCACGATAAAAACAGTAGTCTTGATTTGTTTCCAAAAAAGTGGATAATTTTTTGATGGCTTGATAAATAGGCGTCATAATTGCTTAATCATTTTGTGATTAGCAAACTAGTTGTTGACCCCACAAAAGAGATAATTTTTTCACTTTTAATTGAGAGGCTATTACTACTTCACATTCAAAAGAGTACACCTGCATTGTCGCCCTAATTAAAGGGATAATTTTTGGGCGACTTGTGAAAAAGCTGTCACTTCTTCATTTAGCAAAGTGCAAACATCTTTATATGCCCCAATCAGGGATAATTGTTGCATCCAACCATGTCATGGCTTCTTCCATTTTTGCAGCCTGTCTATAAGTAATGGCAATGTATACATTTACCCCCCATAAAGGAATAATTCATTATAGATTCAAATGTGTTCAATTGACTTCAAGGAGAACTCACAGCGTTCTGCACATATCTTCCAGGTACATAGAGGCTTTTTAATTATGCAATTCATGAAAATTTATTCATCACAAATCAATTTTCTTTTTAAATTTGACAGTCATCGAATTTCCTCTCTAACCTCCTCACAACTCGATCTGCCACTCTGCCTATGATTACTACGCTGTGATGTAGAATCAGCATACTGCGATATTTGATTGTGTGTAATGTGTTGCACTTGCAGCCAAACTCATCATGTTGCACAAACTTTATACAGTGACAGTGAAGAAAAACTATTTTTTGAATGAGTTGAAATTTTGTTCCAATATGATTAATAATAGTGTCAGATGCTAGTCACATGTGTAATGGAAACAAAGGCATCACATAAAGGTCAGAAATCTTTCCATCTTCATCAGATTTCTGTTTTCTTTACATGAAGGCAGTGTTCAGCTCAAGATAAATCGTAAAACTATATCTGGTCTATCATCTCAGTCTGCAGTCCTTAGATTACAATTTATCGTAGTGGAGTCTGTGACAGAGATGTCTGTGGATAATTGATATTAATACTTTTGGCAGAACATAGCAAGATGAATCCTAATGCCCTTTCTACTTGTGGTCCTACATGGGTACTTTTCTATCTCAAAAGTGGGACCTTATCACATTAATAATAAAGGATAGTAAAAGAGAACTCGGCAATCCAATCTCTAATGCTGTTCTGTTGATTTATTTATTTGCAATTCATAAAAATGACATTTTGGTCCTATATTGTGGAACTTCATGAAATACACAGATTGCGAGGGAGATACAGTGTGGAACACTACTCAATTAACCTGTTTGCCAAAAGTGTTGTATATCCAGTTTACAGCAATAGAGAGGGGGCTGTGCATGAGTGGCTGTCTCAATTCATTTCTATAGTAGCTCCAAAAAATTGTCGCTCTTGCTTATGACTCGCCCCCTGGGCCGTGGGGCACTCGGAACCGGGCAATAGGGAGACGATGGGGGTAGTAGTGGCGACTCGGTCCCGTGGCTCAGGGTGGTCAGACCAGTGGCAGTCTTTTAGATGTCTTAGATAATGTCCGACTACGCCACCCGTGGATTGCGGTTATTAGGAACCGCCGCTGCAAGGCAGACCGCTGGGGCCGATGATGTATGCAGCTGGGATGGTGTGACTCCCCACGGGAAGAGTGCGGCCCCAGGGCAGTGTGGTGGATGGTGGGAGTGATGGTGGTGAGAGTCCCAGTACCGGTAGTGCTGGAGGAGCGAAAGAGCACACAGACAACGTACTGCAGTCCAATGTCTTTTACTCACAGTTCGGGTGCTCCGGGTCACTTCTGCGCAAGCAGTGACCACCCAAGCCGTGCAGTGTCCACCAGGTGAGGGGCTCGGTCAACCCCCAGGCAGTTCAGGAGCAAGGCACAGGACCCCCTTCAATCCTTTCTCTTGCCTGCCTCACCAGTGACCCACTTTTGTCCAGCTGCCGCGGACTTGTGCGGGTAAACGTGGGCCCCGTTCTCCGCTGTCCTATATGGTGCCTTCCTAGCAGGTTTGATGAGGTGCTGCACCAATAAATGGTCACAGCCTCCGGTCTTTGGCTGAGGGTTGTTTCTCCTCCACCAACTTGGGATCCGGTACCCTTAATCTGCCTGACCCTGCACCCTGGATTCTCGTGGGTTCTTAGGGTCCCTTCCACCTTCTTGTTCCTGAGCCCTTCTGTTTCTCTGTCTCTTCTTCTCCTTTTCTGTTCTGTCTTCTCCTCCTTCCCTTGGCCTCTTCTCCAGGCCCACTTCTCCTTCTCCTCTCAGGCTCCGGCCTTTTCTCTAGGCCTGCCTCTGAGCAGAGCTCCTACAGAGCCTCTGCTTCCTGTCTTCTCCTCTCTCTGCACAGACTGAACTGAACTGAACTGACTCCTAGAGCTAAGATGGTGCCCACCTTTTATACCTCCCTCTGACCATGAGCCCAGGTGACCAGCAACCAATGGGCTCCTACCTATGCTCAGGAACCAACCCCTATCTGCCCCTACAGCACTGGGTGTTCCACCCCCCCTCCCCACTCCAGCCAGGGACATAGTCGGTCGTGCCTGCACTTCTGTCTAGTAGGAGCACCGTTGAGCTGTCCCTCGGAAATGGGGTGTGTGTGCTGTATGCAGCTAACTGAGCCCTAGTCCATACTCCATCCTTACCTGGGAGTGGAATATCACACCTCTGGCAGAGGTGCAATACCCCTGTAGCGGCCGAACCCTCGGGGCGCTACATTTACGCTTTCAGAGGTAAGACACACAGATTGAGCAACATGATATGAAGAGGAGAAGCTTTGGAAGCCAGCAGATATTGTTTACATCTTAGCTAGATATCAAGTGAGGGTGAGTAGCACTTGCTACAAGCAGTGCATTACACAGGGGAGATAGGAAGGGCCACAGGGCTATAGGGAGTTCCAGCCTGTTCTGTGGTGTCCCAGCTGAGGGAGACCAGTCCACTTCCAAGAGAGTAAAGTCATTTTAGTGTCTGGGCTCCCCTACACAATCCCCATTACACACTAATGTTGCATCTGAACTAGAGATGAATACATTTGCAGGATTCTAGTCCAGAGGCCAAATCAGTAGTCCGTGACGCCGGATATGAGCCCTGCAAACCAACTAGTACCTGCTAGAACCTCCAACATCTCTTTTTATTTGTAGGTATAGCACTTCATCATCGATAAGCGTGACACACTCATGATGTTGGGTTACTAATCAGCCTGCAGGCACAAGGTAGCTCACATGGCTCCCATCCGCCCATTCGCTGGGCAAACATAGAAATTACGGTGCCCCATAGTAAAAGTTCTAATTGGGCCCCCCTCCTAACCCCACAAAAAATATTCGGCAAAGTAGGCGGGGTCATATCGCCCAACTTTTATAATCAGGGAGATGTATTGTGCTACGTACACAGTAATTATCCCCCTAATAATCCCAATATCCTAATCATTGCGATTCTAGAGTATGATACTCCAAAAAAGGCCCCCACCCACACACATAGAAGTATATCTTCTGTAGTATGGTATGATGACCCCATAGTCCTCCCAATATAGTACTGTATAATACCTCCACAGCATGATGCCCCTAAGGTACCTTCTCCCTACAGTATGACGTTCCTATAGTTCCTCCACATCATCAGTACAGTATCATGCCCCCACACAGTATAATGGCCTGTCAATATAATGGCACCCACTCAGTATGATGCTCCCACGTCCTTCACTGAGTATGATGGACTCCAAAGTCCCCCAGTCAGTATAATGGCTCTGACAGCCCCTCATTCAGTATGATGCCCTCCACAAGTACTGACATTTAAAAAAAAAATACTCACCTAGTAACGTACCTCCAGCGCGCTGCTCAGCACTGTGAGGACTCCGCAGAACAATCATGATGTATTGACGTCATTGCTCCTGCAGTGTGCGGAGACTCCGATACACAGATGCAGACTGTGGCTGCCTAGTCCACAATTCAATTAAATGGTATGTGCATGTTGGCATATGCAGCAGATTAGAACTTATTATAAGTGAAAGGATGACTTTATACTAACCAGACAGCAGATGGCAATAGTGTGTAAAGTTATATGCTTGCTGTAATTTGTGGGAGGAAAGCTCTCAATTGTTGGTTGTTTTTACTTCCTGTGTTTCTTTCTTTCCTGAATGTGTTATGTAAGCAGCACACGGACTGTGTGACACTGAATTGTATCTCATGTTTAACCAGTATGAAGTAAATACTGTTTACTCAAGATATCTTGCTGATTGAAGCTCTTGTAAGTACAGTGGTGACTGTAAGAAGATGCACTCTGCGACAGGTTATGGGCCCAGGCCGGAACCCAGAAACTAAAGCCCAGACACTACGGGCCCGCACTACAAGAGGATCCTGGTTTATAACCCCAGATAACGGAGCACACAGATAAGCTCTTTAAACAGAAGGAAATAAATCCAGATACAGAGTGACAAAGGAATTCATGATCCCAGGAGCTGGATATAATTACAGAGAATTCAACACAGGCAGGACATACAGGAACTATCAGCAAGAAGAAGAAAAAAAAACAGGAGAATATCTTCAGTACAACTCTCTAAACAAGTAAGACTATATAAAGATGATGAGTAACACAGAACTGAAATTCACAGTAGCTAAACTGAATAGTGAAAATTATCAGTTATGGAAATTCAAAGTAGAGATGTTGTTATCTAAGGATGATTTATGGGAAGTAATTGTTATAGAAAGACCAGATTAAGATAATCAGACATGGGATAAGAAGCAAAACACTTTGGCCAACATGTTAAAAACTCACAGGTAAGTGGTGACAAAAGAAGCCTGCTCACCACCCATGACCGTAAGTAAGAGATGCCTACTCAGAAAACAGAATGGAAGAAGCGAAAAACGAGTAACAATGGCATAAAACAACAATATTTTATTAGTCAATTATAAATATACAATGGTGACACAAGGGATATAAATATAAATACAGTGACAATGGGTGATTATTGGATCAAGAGAAAACCCCGCAACATCTTTAAACCCCTCATACGTATATATTCCAGTGTACAATGGGTACAAACAGAATCCACAAGAAGTTTAAAAAGAGGAGAAAAGAAGAAGAGGGGGAAAAGAAAGACAAAATACGCGGGGAGGATGGAACCAAAGAGAGAGTATAAAATATCAATCAAGCAAACAGGATGAGATGTCCCTTATCTCCAATCCCCAAGAGGGAGGCTATAATAGTAAATGAGTCAGGGCACTCACCCAGATGATTGATAACTCTCTAAAACGTGGAGGGCACAGGGAGGCAGCCAATTTCCATCCGCGAGGGGCCTCGACGCGCGTTTCGTGTCGGCTTTATCGAGAGGCACATGTTAAATGATGGGCAAGGACCTGAATAAATAGGACCTTGGATGATCACATGAGCGATCATGTGATCGCCCTATCATGGCTGCCGTGAAGGCCGGCCATTCGGGCGCATGCGCCGGGGTCATGGCGACCGCAGCAGACGGGCGCCATCCATCATGGCACGCGCACATGCCGGAAGTGTCCAATGACAACATCCGGGGGTGCGTCATTGCCATAGAGATGGACGCGCGCGGGTGCCGGACCGCGACTAACCCAGCGCATGCGCACCGCAGGCCATCACAGCACATCACAGTGTGTCCCATAGGAGACAGCAAGAGTTGTCGTGAGTATAAAAATAGCGCGACCCATCACAGAAAAAAATAAGGACAACATAAGGAAAAGGGGGGGAAGTGATAGAAAAAAGCTGGAATACACGATAAGAAGAATAGTTTCTATGAATAAAAATAAAACAAAATATATAGAAAATAAATTCATAATTATAACAAAATTAAATATATGAAATAAATATGAAAAAAATTGTAAAGAAATAAAGGAAATAAAGATATAAACAAAATAGTCGAAAATATAAAAAATATATAAAGAAAAAATAAGTGAAAATAATATTAGAAAGAAAGAAGAAAAAAGAAAATAAAAATATACAATGAAAATATAAGACACACAAATTATACAAAATAGTCTTGCTAGAGATGAAGTCTTAAAGAATAGTCCCAATTCCAGCTCAGTCGTCAAGTAAAGGGGATGCGAAAAACCACTGATCCAATTGTAGAAATGGAGAATGCAGAAGGAACAATCATGGGAAGCACTAAAGAGAAAATAGAAAAAAGTACAAATTTTTTTTAGAACACACAACAAATTAAGAGACCATAAAACCAAAAAGAGATGTTTAACCCCTAGGAGAAGCATCTAGGGGGGGAGACGCCTAAGGGCACCGGGAGAAGAGCACACCAAAGGGTAAAGTCAGATGCAGAAGACGCACATGTGGAAGCCAAAAAATCAAAACTGAAACTATCAGAATTGATCATCTCCATAAAAAATATGTAGAAATAAATGAAAAAATAATAATAAGGAAAGATCATAAAAATGAGGAAAAACCTAGATGTTCATTAAGCCCCCGTGGCGAAAGAGTATCAAGAGTAATGATCCACCTGGCTTCCTTTTGCGCCAAAAGGCGTTTAGCGTTCCCTGCCCGGGAGCCCAAGTGTACCACATCAATGCCACAAACCCTCAAAGATCGAGGGTCACAATTATGGGCAGATTTAAAGTGCCGTGGTAAAGTCTTGAGCTCCCGGGGATCAAGGATCGCCCTAGCCGCGCCAATGTCCCTAACATGCTCGCGAACTCTGACTCTCAGATCTCTGGATGTAAGACCTACATAAATAAGTCCACAGCCACATGTAGCATGATAAATCACATGTGTGGTGCTACAAGAGATGTGATGGCGGATATTAAAATTACGGGAGCCGTCAGAGTTCGCAAACATAGTAGTACGTGGGACATTTGTGCAGGCGGCACAATGGCCGCATGGAAAGGTCCCCAAGGTGGGGCCACGGGAGCCAAAGGGGTTTCTCCCAAGCGGGGCGTAATGACTGGAGACCAGAAGATCTGCTAGGGTATTGGATCGTCGAGGTGTCATGCATGGAAATTCACCAATGTGTTCCCTCAGGGAGGGCTCCGTACCCAGTATGTCCCAATGTCGGGAGAGGATACGCCGCACCCCACACCACTCAGAGTTATATGTAGAGATGAAGCGAATCCTATCCGGACTTTTCCGTTTATCAGTGGGAAGGAGATGGATAAGGTGATCACGGGGAGTATTCCGAGCCCTTCTATAGCCACGTCCGATACATCGATTGCTGTATCCCCTATGTCTGAATCGTTCGGCCAAGTCAGAGGCACGTTTCTCAAACTTAAAGTTAGTCGAGCAAATCCGCCTCACCCTGAGAAATTCTCCGATCGGGACGGCTTTGATGGTAGAGGAGTCATGTGCGGATGTAGCATGGATGAGAGAATTCACAGCGGTGGGTTTCCTAAACAGATCAGTTTGGACACGACATTCAGCTTCCATTTCTAAAGTAATGTCCAAAAAATCGATCTGCCTAGGACTGTATGTATATGATAACCTCACTGCACGATTGTTGGAATTCAATTGCACCATAAAATCCTCAAGCTCCTTCATGGTCCCCTGGCAAAAAAATAATATATCATCTATGTACCTCATCCACGACACAACATGGTCCGCGCCCCGTGTCCCCTCATCGCCAAAAATCTCCCTCTCCCATGCACCCAGGAAGAGATTGCGTACGAGGGGGCATTGGCCGCCCCCATTGCCATGCCGCGTGTCTGGAGGTACACCCTATCCTTAAATAGAAAGTAGTTATGGCAGAGGACAAATTCCAGGAGCTCGAGAATAAACTCTCTCGAAGGGCCGTCCAGATCGGAACCACTCAGGAAGAGGCGGGCTGCATCCAGGCCCAAATTATGATCAATACATGTGTACAAGCTTTCGACGTCGGCCGTGACAAGAAGGGTATCATTGGTAAAAAAGACGCCATCAACCTGAGTTAGGACGTCCGTCGTGTCTTTAATGTAAGAGGGAAGGGTCTCGACTAAAGGTCGAAGGTGGTTGTCGATATATTGACATATAGGACCACATAGGCCTTCTAGACCTGACACAATCGGACGTCCCGGGGGGTTGACGGCATCCTTATGAATTTTCGGAAGAAGATAGAAGGTAGCCGTTTTGGGGAAGCGGATGGTAAGTGCCTCCACGGTCCTTCTATCAATCAAACCCCGATCACAGGCTCGACCCAAGATACCCTGGAGTGCGTCGGAGAAGGAGATCGTGGGATTATATGACAGTCTAGTGTAAGTTTGAGTGTCTCTGAGTTGACGTAGGGCCTCCCTCTCATAAAGGGAGCAAGGCCAAAGAACAATATTGCCTCCCTTGTCCGCTGGCTTGATAACAATATCGGGTAATGATTGTAATTCCCGAAGTGCTGTGCGCTGAGAATAGGTAAGATTGTCATGGCGTCTCCGTGTAGGGAGGCGTCTTAAGTCGCCCTCCACCAGACGCACAAACAGCTCTATCGCTGGGCTCAGGGACAAGGGAGGGAATCTTGTAGACCTGGGGTGTCTTGTTTGTAATGACCCACCTGTCAGCGATTGCTCCTGCTCCAGAAGGAGGTCCTCTAAATTAGCCAAAGCCTCCCTCTCCGCCGCAGTCACAGAGGTCCCTTCACCAGATGCTCTAAAATGTAATTTTTTCAAAATAAGTTTACGGGCAAACTAATGGAGGTCCTTAAGGGCTGTAAAATAATCAAACCCATTAGTTGGTGAAAAAGAGAGCCCAAAACTAAGGACCTCCATCTGTGCCCGAGTAAGAATATGGGGAGATAAATTAATAATACGGAGCCCCCCCCGGAGGGTCACCCACCTGAAAAGGAATAGTACGTTTTTCATTGTGAGTGCGTCTGGTCTGAACTTGTGACGTTGATGGAACCTCCAATGCATGACGAGCGTCCAAGTTCCCCGCAGATGATTGTTCGTCAGTAGATAGAGATGAAGCGATCGAGGTGGACCTGGAGCGCGAGAGATGGTTCTTACGGGATCTCGACCGAGATCTGGCATTCGTACTACGCCACCTATATACAGATCCGGTTTGCTTATCGTTAATATCCCGATGTAATTTCTGAAGCTTATTAGCATGAATCTCCTTGACCCATCTCTGGCACTCAAGGTCCACCTCGTCATTTAATTGTTTGAACTTAGCTGGATCCAGTTCTTTCTGAAGTTGGGTCTGGATTAGTTCAATTTCTGACTCCATTACCCCAAGGGAAGTTTCATTAAGATCCCTTAGGAGGGTCAGGAAATCAACCGAGCATGTGTTAGCCAGATCCTCCCATTTGGTTTTAAAGGTCTCATCCATGATGGGGAACGAGGGGAAGACCTGGATCCGTAACCCTCTAGGAATAAGGGATTTTTCGATATACTTAATTAAAAAGGCTTTATTCCACCATGTGCGCGTCCTGCGCCTGAGAAGACCCTTCAGCTTCACTATATTCTCCCGTGTGCCCTGCTGTGCCCCAGTTCCACCATAATTCAGATCCAACGTATCACCCGATATGTCATTCATTGGGATAAGAAGAATAGACAAGCAAGAGCCACCATTAGCTTATTAGTGGATGATGCTCAATTAATACATATAAGAAATGAAGAAACAGCTAAAAGAATGTGGGAAGAATTAAGAAAACTGTATGAAAGACTTAGCTTGAATTATTATTATTATTATTATTTATTATTATAGCGCCATTTATTCCATGGCGCTTTACATGTGATAGGGATATACATAACAAAAGCATTTACATAATCTTAACAAAACGAGTCAGCGACTGGTACATGAGGAGCGAGGACCCTGCCCGTGAGGGCTCACATTCTAGAAGGGATGGGTGAGGATACATTAGGTGAGGGTAGAGCTGGTCGTGCAGCGGTGGTTACTGCAGGTTGTAGGCTTGTCGGAAGAGGTGGGTCTTCAGGTTTCTTTTGAAGGTTTCCACGGTCGGCGAGAGTCTGATGTGTTGAGGTAGAGAGTTCCAGAGTAGGGGGGATGCACGGGAAAAATCTTGTATACGATTGTGGGAGGAGGAGATAAGAGGGGAGTAGAGAGGGAGATCTTGTGAGGATCGGAGGTTGCGTGCAGGTAGGTAACGGGAGACTAGGTCACAGATGTATGGGGGAGACAGGTTGTGGATGGCTTTGTATGCCATGGTTAGAGTTTTGAACTGAATTCTCTGGGCAATGGGGAGCCAGTGAAGAGATTGACAGAGGGGAGAGGCCGGGGAATAGCGGGGGGACAGGTGGATTAGTCGAGCAGCAGAGTTTAGGATAGATTGGAGGGGTGCAAGAGTGTTGGAAGGGAGGCCACGGAGCAGGAGGTTGCAGTAGTCGAGGCGGGATATGATGAGGGCATGCACTAGTGTTTTTGCATTGTCTTTGCTGAGGAATGCACGGATCCGGGAGATGTTTTTGAGTTGGAGTCGGCAGGAAGTGGAAAGGGCATGGATATGTGGCTTGAAGGAGAGATCAGAGTCCAGGGTTACTCCAAGGCAGTGAGCTTGTGAGACTGGGGAGAGTGAGCAGCCATTGACGTTGATGGCTAGGTCATATGGGGGATGTGAATGAGAGGGTGGAAAGATGATGAACTCTGTTTTATCCATGTTGAGTTTTAGAAATCTGTCAGAGAAGAAGGATGAGATGGCGGACAGACATTGTGGGATTTTGGTTAGTAGGGAGGAGATATTGGGTCCAGAGAGGTAGATCTGTGTGTCATCAGCATAGAGGTGATACTGAAAACTGTGAGACTCTATGAGCTGTCCCAGGCCAAAGGTGTAGATGGAGAAGAGCAGAGGTCCTAGAACTGAACCTTGGGGGACACCGACAGATAGGGGGCAAGATGAGGAGGTGGTGCGTGAGTGGGAGACGCTGAATGTCCTGTCTGTTAAGTATGAGGAGATCCAAGATAGAGCCAAGTCCGTGATGCCAAGAGATGAGAGAATCTGGAGTAAGAGGGAATGGTCCACTGTGTCAAAGGCAGATGACAGGTCCAGAAGGAGGAGGATGGAGTAGTCGCTTGGATTTGGCATTTAGTAGGTCGTTGGTGACTTTGGTCAGGGCAGTTTCAGTCGAGTGATGCGGTCGGAAGCCTGATTGCAGATTGAATCACAAGTTATTTTTATTAAGAAAGCTTTACAGTATGAGATTGAGTGCAAATGACAACATGCAGAAGCACATATTTTCAATGATGGAAGTGATATCACAGCTAAGATCCATGGTTAAGACATTAAAGATAGTCATGTAGCAGCTATATTATTGTGCAGTTTACCAGATTCGTATACAGTGTAGCGTCGGCGTCCCTGCCTCCTGCTAGGCAGGGACGCCGTTCCCCTCACCTCTCCGCTCTGTGCCCGGCGGCTTCCTCCCGCTCTGCTGGCAGCGCGCGCTGCTTCCCGGCCTCTGTGCTTAGGACGCGCGCGCGCTCCCCCTCTCTTAAAGGGGCCGCGCGCGTCGTCCTAAGGAGTCCCCGGCCAATGACCGGAAGACCTCACCATATATAAGGCACCTCCTCCAAAATGGAGGTGCCCGAGCAATGTTGTTGCAAAGCCTATCAACTCTGCTTCAGCCCTCAGGTCCCGTTACCAGATATCTGCCAGTTACCTGCCAGATTCCTGCTTGATACCTGCCTGATACCTGTCTATCTGCTTGCATTCCTGCTGTCCGACAGTCTGTCTACCAGCACCTGCCAGTCTGTCTATGGATCAGTCTGCCTGCACACCTGGGAGCGTCCACCTGCTACCTGCCTGCTAGCCTACCTGGAGGCTCTGCCGTCACTTGCCGTGACCACCTGCCTGTCCAGAGACTCTTGCCCGCTCACCTGGGAGCGTCCACCTGCTACCTGCCTGCTAGCCTACCTGGAGGCTCTGCCGTCACTTGCCGTGACCACCTGCCTGTCCAGAGACTCTTGCCCGCTCACCTGGGAGCGTCCACCTGCTACCTGCCTGCTAGCCTACCTGGAGGCTCTGCCGTCACTTGCCGTGACCACCTGCCTGTCCAGAGACTCTTGCCCGCTCACCTGGGAGCGTCCACCTGCTACCTGCCTGCTAGCCTACCTGGAGGCTCTGCCGTCACTTGCCGTGACCACCTGCCTGTCCAGAGACTCTTGCCCGCTCACCTGGGAGCGCCCACCTGCTACCTGCCTGCTAGCCTACCTGGAGGCTCTGCTGTCACTTGCCGTGACCACCTGCCTGTCTAGAGACTCTTACTCTGCTGTCACTTGCCGTGACCACCGGCCTGTCTAGAGACTCTTACTCTGCTGTCACTTGCCGTGACCATCCGCCTGTCAAGAGACTGTCCCCGTCACTTGCCGTGACCTCCTGCCCTTCTACCCAGAGACTGTCCCTGTCACTTGCCGTGACCTCCTGCCCTTCTACCCAGAGACTGTTCCTGTCACTTGCCGTGACTACCTGCCCGCCTTCCCTGGGAGCCACCCGCTTCCTTACAAGGACTGCCCCTTTGTATAGTTGCTCTGAGGTTCCACCTCCCAGACCCGTTACATACAGCCTTGATAAATGCCCTTGAGACGAGACCAGAAACTGACATTACATTAGATTTTGTGAAAACAAGACTAATAGATGAATATCAGAGAAGAAAAGAACAAAGAAATGATTCTTCTACTAAAAAGGACAGTGAAAACGCTCTTAAAGCTACAGAATTTAAAAAACCCTATAATAAAGAGACAAGAGAATGCTTCAGATGTAAGAAAAAAGGTAATTTAAAGGAAGACTGTACCATATGGAAAGCAGAACAACAAAAATTACAACATAAAAGGCATACACAGAAAGTAAAAAACACAATTTCTGATTCATGTGAGAATAATTGGAATGGCACATTTAAAGTAACAGATAAGAAATCATCACTTGGTTGGTTTATTGATTCAGGAGCAACGAGTCATATGACAAGTGACAAAAATTTCTTTACTGATCCTGATTTAGATAAGAAAGAAGCCATTTATCTTGCAGATGAAAGCAAAATAACTGCAGAAGTAATCGGACAAGGTATGCTAAATTGTTCAAACAAGTTCGGACAAGATTCAAAGATACTTGTACAGGATGTGTTGTATGTTCCAAAATTGGAAGGCGGATTATTATCTGTGAAACGTTTAACAGCAAAAGGACTTACAGTAAAATTCAAAGACAACGAGTGTGCAATTATTGCAGGAAACAAGGTGATAACCAAAGTCAAGGCAGATGAACAATTATATCATTTTGACACACCAAAGGAACAGATGAAGGTATGTACACATACCACAAAAACTGTATTCACATGTGGCATAGACGTCTAGGACATAGACACCCTGACAGTATAAGGGAACTACAGAGAAAAGAATTGACAAAAAATTTAAAGATATCAGATTGCTCAATTACCGTAAGATGTGAATGTTGTATAAAATCCGAAGTCACAAGGATATCTGTTCCAAAAGAAAGTGAGATGAAAAGCGAAAGACCACTTGATTTGGTGCATACTGACGTATGTGGACCGATGAAAGTGACTACATCAGGAGGCAATAGATACATGTTGACTTTTATAGACGACTACTCAAGATACACAGTCACATACTAAATTAAGAACAAAAGTGAAGTTTTTGATAAACTTGTAGACTATGTAACAAGATCAAGTAACAAATTTCAAAGGAATCCAATTGTCATCAGAAGTGATAATGGAGGTGAATTTACAGGTCACAGAATAGAAGACTACTTAAGACAAAATGGAATAGAACACCAGAAAACTGTTCCATACACACCTGAACAAAATGGAGTAGCAGAAAGGAAAAACAGAACTCTAACAGAGATGATATGATGTATGCTGACGGATTCAAAACTACCAGAGAAATATTGGGGTGAGGCAGCAATGACAGCTACATATCGACAGAACCGACTTTTTTCCAGAAAACTGACGAAAACTCCATATGAACTGTGGCAAGGTATGAAACCAAGTGTCAATCATTTAAATGTTTTTGGATGTAAAGTTTTTATATTCATTCCAACAGAAAAACGTTCCAAACTTCAAAACAGATCCATGGAAGGAATATTCGTTGGATATAGTGAAAATTGCAAAGGATATAGAATCCTAGATCCCAAAACAGACAGAGTTACGGTGAGTAACAGTGTGACATTCATTGAAGATTTAAATGAAGACATTATGATTTCAGTTGAAACAAAAAATGAGAAAAACAATAGTGACATAACTGAAGAAATATCTGATGAGAAAGAAGTAGAAATCAATGAAGAACAAAATACTGAAAGTGAAGAATCACAACTACAAACAGACACAGAACCAAGACGTTCAGTGAGAGAGAACAAAGGAAAACCACCAAAACGTCTCTCATACAAGACAAGCATAAGAAAAATCTATGAGCCTACCTCTTGGGAAGACATATCTAAACTTCCTGAAGAAGAAGCTAATAAATGGATAGAAGCAACAGAAACAGAAATTAAATCCATGCATGATTCAAATACATGGACACTAACAGATTTACCAGAAGGAAGAAAAGCCATAGGATGTAAATGGATTTTTAAAGTAAAATACCAAACAGATGGCACAGCTGAAAGATACCGAGCAAGACTCGTAGCTAAAGGGTATTCTCAAAAATATGGAGAAGACTATGATGAGACATTTGCTCCAGTTGTCAAACACACTACAATAAGAACTTTACTTACAGTTGCAGCAATGAAACAGATGTAACTGAGACATCTGGATGTAAAGACAGCTTTTTTGAATGGAGATTTAACAGAAGACATTTACATGGAACAACCTCCAGGATTCAAAGATGAAAGAAATCCAAACAAAGTTTGCAAACTACAGAAAAGCATATATGGTTTAAAGCAAGCAGCTAAAGCGTGGAATGACAAAATCACGGAAGTACTTACAAATGAAAAATTTCAAAGAAGCAAAGCTGATCCATGCTTATACACAAAAAGGCTGATTAATAGATGGATTTATGTACTCATATATGTAGACGACATTTTGATTTGTTTTAAACAAGAAAGGGATAAAGAAAACATTCTAAAAATCCTGAAGCAACATTTTGAAATCAAAGACTTGGGAAATGTAAAACAGTACCTAGGAATACAGGTAGAAAGAGAAGAAGACGGAAGTTTCCTACTGAATCAAAATCACATGATTCAAGACATAACAGAAAAATTTGGATTAAAGGATGCAAAAACAGTAAAGTCTCCAATGGAAACTAATTATCTCAAAGAGATGAACAGTGAAAAAAATATTCTACCAAATAATGAAGAATAGAGAACAGCAATAAGAAAACTACTATATCTAGCAACCGTTACAAGACCAGACATCGCAGCAGCAGTAGGAATCCTGAGTAGAAAGGTATCAAAACCAAATAAAGCAGATTGGAATGCCGTGAAGAGAGTAATGCGTTATTTGAAAGGAACTAGCAATGTTAAGCTGAAATTACCCACAAGTGATAATTGCATTTTAACAGGATATGTTGATGCAGTTTGGGCTGGAGATCCAACTGACAGAAGATCTACCAGTGGACATATTTTTTTCTCTTGCTTGCTGTAATTTGTGGGAGGAAAGCTCTCAATTGTTGGTTGTTTTTACTTCCTGTGTTTCTTTCTTTCCTGAATGTGTTATGTAAGCAGCACACGGACTGTGTGACACTGAATTGTATCTCATGTTTAACCAGTATGAAGTAAATACTGTTTACTCAAGATATCTTGCTGATTGAAGCTCTCGTAAGTACAGTGGTGACTGTAAGAAGATGCACTCTGCGACAGTGCATCCTTAGGATACAGATACCAATGAAATTGTGACAATGCCCAGCATTGTGCTACACCAAGCTCCCCGACCTACGGGCCCCATAGCCGTTGCGTGGTCTTCCGCTATGGCTGCTATGCTTTGTGTGGCACTGTATAGTGCCTTTGTACTCCCTGTATTACAAGTATATTTATTGTAAGCAACGCTTCTATTGAAACATGCTGTTGTAATACACATTCTTTCATTTTATCTTGTACAATTTGAACAATTCTGGCAGAAACTATATGCATGTATATGAAATCTGAGGGTCTAAGCGGGAATATTTCTTCTTGTGGGAAATGGAAATCCAGAGTACGGAGACTTTTTGGCCATGCAGTGCTTTTCTTGGAAATAAATAAGCAAAAAGCCTCTTTAGAGAGAAAAAGGACTGAAACTCTATTGCCACCTATTGAATGTAGTAATCCTAAAAGTCGATAAGAAGCCAAACCAGACACTCCATATGCAGACACGTGTTTCAAGTGTTTGCCCCTCATCAGTGCAAAGCAGGTGGCACTAGAGTTCTTGTCTTCTTCCTTTCTAAAGAGAATATTTGCATATTTAAATTTCCAGTGTAGCTTTGCATGGCTTATAAGGTTCTTTACGCCGGTTTGGCACTCTCCACAAGGGGAATTTTTGCTACTGTCGGAGGCCTCTCATCCATGCAAATCAGATCTCCTGATTTGCACTGGTGAGGGGCAAGCATAAGTCTGTACATAGATTGTCTGGTTTGGCTTTTTATGTTAAGTAATGTGGTAAGGCACATTAAAGGGTTAATATTGACTTTAAGGATTGCTACTTCCTATAGGTGCAACTAGAGTTCACGTCCACTTCTCTCTGAAGAGGCTTTTTGTATATGAAATCTGAGGAGCTCGGAAGTATCGTAAGATCCAATGCACCTTATGAACATCATATCCATATTCCTACCATGTGCATGATTACGTTACAGGTAAATATAGTAAAACTTGTATTTTCTTAAGATTGCAAATGTGTGGGTATGTCCATATGTGGCATTTTCAATGACTTGTTAACACATTTATGATTTTTGGGATGTTTTTGAAATATGAAAAAAGAAAAGGTTGCAAAAAAACCACAAGTGATTAGATGCTAAAGGGCTGAAAAACTTTTCTAAAGAGAACCTGTCACCATGAAAATGTGCCTTTAGGCTGCTCGGCATGAATACCCTGGGAGCAACAGTTGATAAAGACCATAAAGATAAACACTAAATAAAAAGACCCAAACCTCTGAAACTGTATGGTGGATATAACCCCCCCCCCCCCAAAAAAAAAACAATCAAACAAACAACAATAAAACAATTAAAAAAAATGAATATTCAGGAGGATAGCAGCAGAAATAAAATAAGAGCTGAAACTAGGCACTTTTGACCTAGTGCCAGGTACACTGTAGACTGGGGCTACACAGTGATTACACTGAAATCTCAGACTTGTATGCAACTTATCTGTGATTTGGCAAAATCCCAGCTTTAAAATAGTTGCACGAAATCAAGTCACAGACAAGTTGCACAGATGTTTTTGGTCGAACGACACATTTCATCATGTAGCCCCAATCACTTGGCCTTTGTTAAAGGAGACTTATTAAATCCCCGAATGTTACTAATATTTGATTCTAGGATTATGATAAAATAAAATGGACAGAAATAAGAGGACAGTGATGAATTAGTGCTGGTGGCCTATTTTATTCTTTATCCAGGTTATATATTCCTCAGTCAGTCGAGTATACACGGCTGCTCCGTTTCGCATTCCACAAGGATGTGTCCCAAAAGAAAGGATTCCTCTGAAGACGCCATTACATATCAAGGGACCGCCTGAGTCACCCTGTGAAAAAAAAGTGCACAATTTTAATAGTGATTTTTGTCTCAATGGCATGTCATATGTTAACACCTAAACTAGGTGTTTGATGGGTTTTCCTAGGCTGTCCCGTGCAGCGGCGGGTGCGTGGGGCTGCATTCTGAATTTTGCAATGAAGTTGTTGATGAGTATTCATGAGAACAGATGGGACCTGTTACATATTTAGCATTTCAACTCCAATTTTTGCACAGAACTTCCACTCTTTTGCATTGAGGGAATTGTCACCTTTACACCTTGCGCTGAACAATAACTTGGTTTAAAATAAAAATTAGGTGTAATTGCATTATTATATGAACCTATTTGTTAAGGGGAATCTGTCACCAGGATTTTGTTACACCATCTCAGAACAGCATAATGTAGGGGCAGAGACCCTGATTCCAGTGATATATCATTACTAGCCTGCTGCTGCTGTCATTTTGTTAAAATCCCTGTTTAATCTGCTGTAGATCTAGCAGTTCTCTGAATGCCGAGCTCTGTATAACCCCGCTCACACCACTGATTGGAAAGTTTCTGATTACACTGTGCATAGGCAGAAATCTGCTAATCAGTGGTGGGGCATGGATATATAAAGCTCATGAATATACAGGACTACCTGGCAGCTGATTTACTAGTCCTCTAGCGATAATTTCATGTTGATAAAACACTTATTATATTAAAATTACAAATTACAGAAAGCAGTCCAGTATTTGATACATTGCAGTACTCAGGGTTTCTGCCCCTACATTATGCTGCTCACAGATTAGGTGGCAAAAACCTGGCGACAGATTCCTTTTAATAGTGTGTTTGTCGACAATTGTGAAAGCAGCCCTAGAATATATTTCAGTACAAGTAATGCAATGTAAAAAAATCTACATCATATTCATGCAGATTTTTGTGCTGAATTTGACGCTTTTCTAGATCGTAATTTAGTTTGCAGATTTTCTGCACAGAATCCCTCTGTTTGTGACTATGCAATGGGACCCTTACTTGGTGTCTGACAGGCATTGATTTCTATTAATGTTGCATTGCTTTCTATTCTTGTTGGGTAACATTTATATCTTTACACAATTGTTATACATATTTGATTCTTCCATTCCCCTTGTCTGACTGGGCATACATGGATTTTGTGGCCACTTTTCTACTCCTGCCTTACTTTCGATTGGAAGTGTGCAGATGTATGTTATATACAGTATATACCTGTTTCCTTGTGGCTCCCCTTTTTGAATGACATACCTGGACTAGACCTTGCTACCTTACCGCTCACCCTTGTCAAATAGGGTGTATATGTATATAACTGACGCGCCCCCTGGGACATATTCCTTTTTGAGGGGAATACCCGGCACCGGATCAGATGGGGGGTTGTAGTCTCCGAGCGGCTGTGACCCGGTCCCGTGCCCAGGGCGTCAAGCTCAGTGTGATGTGGCAGTTCTACAGATGTTACTAAAGTTCTTTTGTGTCGACTACGCCACCCGTTGTATTGCGGTCACTATGGCCGCCGCTGCAGCAGGGTCCGCTGAGGCTGATGGTGTAGGTGCAGCTTTTGATGGTATAACCCCCAACGGGTGGGGTATAGCCTCAGGGGGTCAGGTGCAGAGGATGGGGGTTGTGGTGGTGCAGCATAGATGTTAAAGGAAGACAGAGTCGGGTTGTGCAGTTTAGGGTATTTACTCACTGCTGATGTTCCGGTCACTCCAGCTGCTAGTGACCACCCGAGCCGTGCTGCGTCCACCAGGTCCTGGATCCAGCCAACCCCCAAGCGAGTCCGGAGCGTGACCCTGAGCTCTCCTTCTGTCCTGTTCTCTGGCCGTCCCCACCAGGGATCCACCTAGGTCCAGCTCCCTCGGGCCTTCTGTTGGGACACCCTTGGCCTTGGGTTCCCTGACCCTTCATGTGGTGTGCCTTCGGGGTGGATGTAATGGGTGACCGTGACAAACGCTGCCCACGGTCTCCGGTCTCTGGCTGGGGTGTGTTTTCTGCCCCCACCAGCTTGGGTTCCGGTACCCTGTGCCGACTCCTCACCCAGTGCTTTAATTTGGGTTCTTGGGTCCTCTCTGTTTTCCCCTCTGGGTACTCCTTCTCTGCTCCACTCTCTCTCTCTCTAGGGCTCTGCTCTGCTCCTCTTCCTGATTCTGACAGACTGACCCTGATTCTAGTTGGTGCCCACCTTATATATCCCTCTATGTGTGAGCTCAGGTGACCAGCACCCAATGAGCTCCTATCTTTACCCAGGCTGCTCCCCCTATCTGCCCCTACACTACTTGGGATGTACCACCCCCCTCCCACTCCAGCCAGGAACAGACTCGGTCGTACCTGCACATTTCTAAGTGGGAGTACCGTCGGTCTGCTCCTCGGAAATGGGATGTGTGTAGTGCATGCAGCCTACCGAGCTCAGTTCCACTCTCCATCCTTGCCCGGGAGTGGAATATCACACCTCTGGGTTGAGGTGCAATACCCCTGTAGCAGCCGAATCCTCAGGGTGCTACATTCCCCCCTGGTAAATCACAGCACGTCCTCGGGCTGTAAGACATAAACACCAAAACATACAAATTTTTTTTTTATAAACATAGAAAACATATAAAACATTATATATATATAAAACTTTTCATATAACATTCTCGTCGTCTCCTGTTTCTGGTTCCTCCTCCGGACACTGTGCAACGTGTGTCCGGGAAAAGTGCGACAGTCTCTTTGAAAAACTGGTTTTCTATAAAACCGGTAGGGGGCGCTTTAGGACGCGCAACTATTTACAGGGGAAGTTGGCCGCTCTCAGTCCTCGGCCAGGTAGAGGGAAGGGAATGGCTGCTCACAGTCCTCAGCCTGTAGGATGAAGGGGTTAATGGGTAAACAGTTCACTGGTCCCAACGGGGACTATTTTAGCAGCAACGGTTCACTGTGCCCCAACGGGCAACTATATACAGTCTCTACCCCCGTCCTTAACGACGGCTCCCTCCTGCTTTTTCTTGGTGATATGGTGTTGCTTCAGACCCGTCCGGGTCCTCTTGCTCCTCCTCCTCGCACCGCAACTCCTCCTCCGTCAAGCGGTGTACGTGGAGGGCGTAAGGTCCTTTGGCACACTTGTGCCGGGTGAAAGTGACCTCGTCTCCTACGTAGAGGTCACGGCCTTTGTGACCTTCCGGCAGGTGGGACTCGACGTCTCTGCGGGTCACAAAAACGTCACCGCGGTTGTTACGGTCCCGAATAAAGCCCCACCCATGCTGCGGGTTGAACTTTATCACCGTCCCGATGGTGCGGGGACAGTGCGCTGCACGGGGGTTCCTCCTAGTCCGGCTCTTCTGCTCCGCGCTCCGGATTTGGGCCTGTTGTTCTCTGACCCGCCTCTCCTCCCGTTCTCTCGCAAACTCTGCTAGCTGCTGACGACAACACTCAGTACGCTCAGCGGCGACTGCCCGAGTTTCTCCGGTGAACCCCATCAAATCTTCTCCCGTGGGGTCCCACACGAATTGGGCTTCTTCTAAAGGAGGCGAGACCCGAGTCACGGGCTTCGGAGCCGGGATCAGGGGCTCACACAAGGGCCCTAGTCTTTGTTGCCGCTCCAGCTCACAAAACTCCTCGGGCCAGATAAAGGGCCGCCCGTCCGGCCATGTGAGCTGGCTGAAGAGGTCCTTTCCCAAACTCGGCACCCTTGGTTTTACGGGTGCGGGCGCGGTGGTGGTGGCGCCCGGGTTGCCCAGGCCTTGCGGCCAGGCCTGGGGCACCTGGAAGGTGAAGGGCACCGTTAGGACGGCGGCGCCCTGGGCTACCTGGCCTTGCGGCCAGGCCGGAGGCTCCGCGGAGGTAGGGGGCGCTGTTGGTGATGCGAGGCCCGGGAGTACCGGGCCTTGCGACCAGGCCGGAGGCTCTTCCTGCTTGGTCACGCTCCGGGTCGGTGCGTGTGACGTCACAGGGGTCGCGGCGGCGGCTTCTGGTCGGGGCCTAGTCATTAGCGGTGACATGGCGGTTACTGGCACGGACGGGGGACTTTCGGGCTCTGCGACGGGGAACCGGGGCAGGTGGGCGGTCTCTCGGTATGGGGTATAAGCGTCCCCTTTACCTGCCTTCATACGTTCGGCTCCCTTCTCAGCGCCGTCTCCGACCTTGGGTCCTCCCGCATCATCCGTAGAGGCAGTTGGTGTCCTCTCCCAGGGGAGCATGCTCCGTGGACGGGTTCCAGCTTGCTGGGCCATCTCCCGGCTCCACTCCGCCAGTATCTCTCGCTGTACCCGGGCCATCCTCCTTGCGAGGCCCTCCAAGGCAGTTTGTGCACACTCCCGGTCTCGGGGGAGCTGCGCTAAGATCTCCGCTAGACCTAGCGGGGTTGTGGACTCTAGCAGGCTCCTGACCATCGGGTCGGTGCTGCTCTGCTCTTCTTCCGGCAGGCTCCTGGCCAGCGGGCCGGTGCTGCTCTGCCCTCCTTCCTCGGTCTCTAGCAGACTCCTGGCCAGCGGGCCGGTGCTGTTCTGCTTTCTCTCCATCTCCGGGTGAGCTCCTCCGCTACTCCTCGTTAGACCTCTTGCCTCCGGGTCCGCTCGCTCTAGACTGCTCCAAGCGGCACCCATCTTTTCTCTTCTCTTTCGTCTCCTCCCACCTCGAGGGCGGTCCCGGGGCAACTCGGTGACTGTCAGCTCCAGGGGTAGTTCTTTCACGCTGACAGACACCTCCAACATCACAGTCTCTGTTGGTGGGGGCGGTTTCCACTTTTGGCGCCATTTTCTGTCCTGGCCCACGATGGGAGGTGGCCTCTTGCCCTCCTTTGGCACGCCCATAATGGCGTCCGCTGCTCTTCCAAGGCGGGAAATCTGCGGTTTTGGCGGGAAGCGTCGCCCAGTGGCGGGAAACTCTGCAGATGGCGGGAACAAGTTGGAAATGGCGGACAATCGGCGGGAAACGACTGGTGATGGAGTCCGATGGCGTGGACCCTCCGGAACCGGCGGGAGACTTCTTTCTGAGGTAAACTTGCACTTTTCTTCAGGCACGCAGTACCCGGGTGTTGCGGGCACGTAATCCTGCCGACTACGCCAAAGTTGACGCGCCCCCTGGGACATATTCCTTTTTGAGGGGAATACCCGGCACCGGATCAGATGGGGGGTTGTAGTCTCCGAGCGGCTGTGACCCGGTCCCGTGCCCAGGGCGTCAAGCTCAGTGTGATGTGGCAGTTCTACAGATGTTACTAAAGTTCTTTTGTGTCGACTACGCCACCCGTTGTATTGCGGTCACTATGGCCGCCGCTGCAGCAGGGTCCGCTGAGGCTGATGGTGTAGGTGCAGCTTTTGATGGTATAACCCCCAACGGGTGGGGTATAGCCTCAGGGGGTCAGGTGCAGAGGATGGGGGTTGTGGTGGTGCAGCATAGATGTTAAAGGAAGACAGAGTCGGGTTGTGCAGTTTAGGGTATTTACTCACTGCTGATGTTCCGGTCACTCCAGCTGCTAGTGACCACCCGAGCCGTGCTGCGTCCACCAGGTCCTGGATCCAGCCAACCCCCAAGCGAGTCCGGAGCGTGACCCTGAGCTCTCCTTCTGTCCTGTTCTCTGGCCGTCCCCACCAGGGATCCACCTAGGTCCAGCTCCCTCGGGCCTTCTGTTGGGACACCCTTGGCCTTGGGTTCCCTGACCCTTCATGTGGTGTGCCTTCGGGGTGGATGTAATGGGTGACCGTGACAAACGCTGCCCACGGTCTCCGGTCTCTGGCTGGGGTGTGTTTTCTGCCCCCACCAGCTTGGGTTCCGGTACCCTGTGCCGACTCCTCACCCAGTGCTTTAATTTGGGTTCTTGGGTCCTCTCTGTTTTCCCCTCTGGGTACTCCTTCTCTGCTCCACTCTCTCTCTCTCTAGGGCTCTGCTCTGCTCCTCTTCCTGATTCTGACAGACTGACCCTGATTCTAGTTGGTGCCCACCTTATATATCCCTCTATGTGTGAGCTCAGGTGACCAGCACCCAATGAGCTCCTATCTTTACCCAGGCTGCTCCCCCTATCTGCCCCTACACTACTTGGGATGTACCACCCCCCTCCCACTCCAGCCAGGAACAGACTCGGTCGTACCTGCACATTTCTAAGTGGGAGTACCGTCGGTCTGCTCCTCGGAAATGGGATGTGTGTAGTGCATGCAGCCTACCGAGCTCAGTTCCACTCTCCATCCTTGCCCGGGAGTGGAATATCACACCTCTGGGTTGAGGTGCAATACCCCTGTAGCAGCCGAATCCTCAGGGTGCTACATAACCATATTTATATGTATTTATATTGTGAACGTCTATAAGCCAGTTCAATATACCGTATATATACTGTACTTGCCAGGTGTCTCCCATTCCTTCGTTCCTTGTTCTTACCTGTGATGTCTCATTGTTATTATATTATACATATCTAATTTGGTTCTGAGTTTTTATATATTTAATAAAAAGGTTTTTTTTAACTTCATTGGCTTTTTTCTCTTTTCGAGGTTGACTATGAACTGAACGCACCATATACAGTTTGATATATGCAAGGAAGAAGTTGATTTTTGTTTGTTTCTTGTATGAAACTTCCCGAAGTCTTCGACATTGTTTCTTCAGATCTCTCAATTACAAAACACAAAAACCATATCTCCAAACTTACAATACAGGTGTCCTGTCCTTCGGGCCCTACGTTGGTGCACATCATGTTCATGGTAACGGACACTGCATTTTTCAAATGTCTCTGACATAATTTTCTGTTTAGAATGGTGACATTTACTTCCATGAGACGGTTAGCGAATTTCTTTCCGGTCCATCCCCATCCGGCTGTCTCACAAACTGTCCCTTCTTCAATATCTTCAAAGGTCTCTGGTAGAGAAATGTTTTGGACAAATTCTCCAAAGTTTGCTGTATTGTTCAACTGCAATAGAGGTTAATAATTAACAACATCTGCTTGACATTCTTTTTTTTTTTTTTTAACAGATTAGCAATAGTTGGCCTAAGCGTCTACAAGATTGAGATCTCGGGAGCTTCTTCCTAGCCCGGAGCCCGCAGCATCGCCCTACTCCTGCCCCCACCACCAGCATCCTCCAGCAGCAACCCTACCTCCCGTGATCCCGCTGCCCCGCAGCCACCCCCTTGTAAGCTACATTCAGATTATAAGACGCACCCCCATTTTCCTCCCAAATTTTGGGTGAAAAAAGTGTGTCTTATAATCCAAAAAAATAGAGCAGTTCAGTCCAAATATCACTTTTAAACAAAAATAATGGATAATATATACATAATATGTTAAAAATATTTATGATAAAGTTTTAGAAGCAAATAAAGTATTGTCATTACTTCCATCAGCAGAATGTCATTCTTTAGCGTGTTATTGTCGTAATACGGGTGCTTCAATAACTTCATAACATGGAATTTCTGCCTCCCTTCTTCTTTAGCATTTTCATTACTTGAATGAGCTCCAAGAATAATCATCATTTCATCTGCAGGACTGCAAAAAAAAGAAAGAAAGGATGTAATAACATTTTTGCCAGACAGTCAAATTGATATTATTGACTATCAACATATATAGCATGTACATTCAATATTAATTGCTAAAGACAAACCTGAACTATAAATACCGCCCAAAGAAAAGATACAGTAGGTGCATATAGTCTCTAAATATTCATACATTTTATTGAAAATGAATAATTAAAAAACCTATATGTTCAACAGAGAAATGCAATGGAGGACCACATGATACATCAACATAATTATATCTTACAATGCTATTTAGCTTAAAGAAAGATGTATACCTTAAAGAGATATCCCACTAGGATCACACACCACTTTATTCTGCAAAAATATGTAAGTTATTTAATTTTTTTGTCTATCATTTAATGCTATTAGTACTATTAGCTCAAATAAGGCAGCACTTTTTTGCACTATGCAGATACTTATATGATAGTCAGACACTTGGGGTGGGGTATACATCTCTCTTTAAGAAATGTATACCCCAGGTCATCTTTACTGCACAGCTACATAAACAAAACTCAAAAAACAATGGCATCATTTATTCAATATACAGTGGGGAAAATACATATTTGATACACTGCCGATTTTGCAAGTTTTCCCACCTACAAAGAATGGAGAGGTCTGTAATTTTTATCATAGGTACACTTCAACTGTGAGAGACAGAATCTAAAAAGAAAAAACAGAAAATCACATTGTATGATTTTTAAATAACTAAATTGCATTTTATTGCAAGAAATAAGTATTTGATCACCTAAAAGCCAGCAAGAATTCTGCCTCTCACAGACCTGTTAGCCTTTCTTTAAGAAGCCTTCCTACTCTGCACTCATTACCTGTATTAATTGCACCTGTTTGAACTCATTACCTGTATAAAAGACAGCTGTCCATACACTCAATCAATCAAACTCCAACCTCTTCACCATGACCAAGACCAAAGAGCTGTCAAAGAACACCAGGGACAAAACTGTAGACCTGCACAAGGCTGCACAGGGCAATAGCCAAGCAGCTTGGTGAGAAGGCAACAATTGTTGACACAATTATTAGAAAATGGAAGAACTTTTTGGTATGAGCATCACACGCCATGTTTGGAGGAAGAAGAAGGATGAGTACAACCCCAAGAACACCGTCCGAACCGTGAAGCATGGTGGGGGAAACATTATACTTTGGGGGTGCTTTTCTGCAAAGGGCACAGGACGACTGCACAGTATTGAAGGGAGGATGGATGGGGTCATGTATCGCGAGATTTTGGCCAACAACCTACTTACCTCAGTAAGAACATTGAAGATGGGTCGTGGCTGGATCTTACAGCATGACAATGACCCGAAACACATAGCCAGGGCAACTAAGGTGTGGCTCCATAAGAAGCATTTCAAGGTCCTGGAGTGGCCTAGCCAGTCTCCAGACCTGAACTCAATAGAAAATCTTTAGAGGGAGCTGAAACTCAATGTTGCCCAGTGACAGCCCCGAAACCTGAAAGATCTGGAGAAGATCTGTATGGAGGAGTGGGCCAAAATCCCTGCAGCAGTGAGTGCAAACCTGGTGAAGAACTACAGGAAACGTCTGACCTCTGTAATTGCAAACAATTTTCTGTGCCAAATATTAAGTTCTGTTTTTCTATTGTATCAAATACTTATTTCATGAAATAAAATGCTAATTTATTATATAAAAATCAGATAATAGGATTTTTTTTAGATTCTGTCTCTCACAGGTGAAGTGTACCTACGATAAAAATTACAGATCGCTCCATTCTTTGCAGGTGGGAAAACGTGCAAAATTGGCAGTGTATGAAATACTTAATTTCCCCACTTTAGAACTTTCTTATCGGCTTTTTCGCTCCATTATTTGGTAACATGAATGATATAATTCAAACTTACAATTCGTCCCACAAAAATGGTTTTGTTGAAAAAATAAAATTATGAATCTTGGAAGAAAGGGAAGAAAATATGAAAGCTCAAAAAAGAAAATCGGCTCTAACAGCATGGGAGTAAAATGTTTATGGGAATTTGAGGGTTCCAAATATCTTATAATATGGCAATTTATCCATTTCAAGCATGCTGGATGATTGGAATTTTACTGAGGCTCTTTAACCATTTTATCTTTATCTTTATTAAAATATATCTGGACTTGGTATACTTACATTTCACAATGAGCAGCAGTTACAACCCATTTTGAATCTATCAAAGTTCCTCCGCATATAGACTCTTGTGATCCTTTTCTTATTTTTATGTAAGCCATATAGGGTCTTGAATGTGGAGCAGCAATACGGCCATTTATGATATTTGCACCTGTGAGGGATAAGGTAGACATGTATTATGGTGGGCATGGATCACAACAGGAAACCTGTAAAGAGTTAGTGCCGTGTCTCTAAAACCAATAGTGTCCTGCATCTGTGAGTTCACATTATGGACTGTTCCTGTAAAAGCTCATCTAAATGTGAGATACTGCAAGGTGTGCCATAATAACTGCCTGGAATGACCAATCCTGTCGGACTGTGTTTGTTGGTGTGATACTTCTTCTGATGCTCTGCAACCGCTGAGCTCTGTGCTTACTAGTAATGTAATCAGCAAGTCCAGTGCCTCAATTTTGAGCTGCAAGCAATGTAACCAGGATTATGTAAAAAAATCACAAAGTGATCTCAAACTTTTATATGTATATACAGTAGTTATCCGTTTGCGCCAATATAACTCATTTTTAAATCTGCACTGTTTTCCACATATCATTCCCTAATGACATCCCACCAGACTTTACATACCCTCTAATTACCATTGTATACAACCTCCTGTAGTTCAACTGCTTCTGGTCGACCATGAGCAGTGAGTGAAGTCTCAGTTGGCTTCCAGCAAAGTTCTGCTATGTCTCTACCACTGACAGAGTGAATTATATTCTTAGAATACACTCTATTCTTCTGTGCACTCAATGAACCTGTACAGTAGTCAGCCCAATTTTATTTTCTGCCATCTTCATCAACAAAGCTGCATGTGTGGTTTTAAATCATTGATTTGTTAGCTAGTTTCCAGCAAAGATCAAAATTCCTGCATTCTGCACTGCTCTGCCTGCACAACCAACCAATGCAGAGCTGACAGAAGTAGGGCTAAGCTGTGCTTAATGCATGCTGCTGACAGTTCAGTGATATGAAACTGAGTATGTCGCTTTGTTGATGCATATGGCTGAAGATAATTCTCTGTCATATGTATCTGTGACACCCCAGGGGTCTGGTTGCCACAGTAATAGAGATATTATGTCTGAGAGCAAGTGGGAGGTTTCTCTGGTCAGGATCCCTAAGCATGCAACACGGTCCGCCCAGACCTGGGAGGGGAGGAATCTGCCCTTTTAAACTGGGTCTGGGGCGGGATTAGAGCAGTCAGAGCCTGGAGAGGGAAAGGAAGAACTAGGAGCTCTGTAGGAGCAGTAGCAGAAGTCCAGGGGCTGGAGCTGAGCAGAGCTCGCCCTGGACAATGACACTAAAACCGGACACAGGAGTCCGAGGCTGTGGGGACTGATCTACACCCAGCAGCAGAAACCAGCCGGCAGGGGATTCCAGGTCCTCTGGCCATAGAAGCCCGGAGGCTCAGTCACAGAGAAGGGACCAGCGCCGCCAACCAGGAGCGGAGGCTAACAGAAGGCCCCAGGTCACCAGCCATACGGGTGAGCACCACACGGTATACTCAGGGACGTGGGCTACTTGTAACCGCTGACAGCAAGGTAGCCAGGAAGAGTGCAGATAAACGGGGAGGCCTACAACTCCACCTGGCCAGGGGAACTCCTGCTTGCTCGCAGACTGACCAGGCCCCTTATACTAGCCAGTACTCCCGGGAGGGTCTGCCTTGTACCATCAGTAAAGACCCTGAACTGCACCTCACGTCTCTGTGGTTCCTTGCCGCTCCTGCACCATTAGCACTGGGACCCTCACACCATCACTCCCATCATCTTCCACATTAGCTGCCCTGAGGCAATACTTCTCCCGTGGGGAGTCATCCCATACTCAGCTGCGCAAACAACATCAGCCTCAGCGGTCTGCAGCGCAGCGGCGGTCCCCACTGACCGCAATCCACGGGTGGTGTAGTCGGACACTTATTACCATACAAATAGACTGCCACTGGTTTGACCACCCTGGGCACGGACCGGGTCACCGCCACGGAGAACTACAACCCCCAGCGATCCGGCTCCGGGTATCCCCCTGCACAGCACAGGCCCAGGGGGCGCGTCATATCAACACAGTGACATTTGCAGTTTTGCATGATTGATCTGTCAGCAGCAGGCAACAAACACAGCTCAGCCCTGTTTGTGTCTCTGCTCTGCACTGCTTAGTGATTACAAGCTCAAATGTGCAGTTAAAGAAGAATGGAGAACAGGACAATTGACTTCTGCTGGAAACCAGCTAACAAATCAATGATGTTAAAACACACATGCAGTTATGTTAAGTCGGTCAAAGATAAAATTGGGCTGACAGACTAGTGTACAGGAGCATATAATGCACACACGAATGGAGTGTATTCTAAATATAGGTTAGCTTGTTGATGTGCTTGACAGATGCAGCTGAGCTGAGAACAGTATAGCATAACTATGTTGGAGGCCTTTGTTATTTTACACATTCATCAGTCAGTCTAATTCCAGCACAACTCCTAAACATCAATTTAGAGAGATTGGACTAGTCAGGAGAACACAAGAGAAGGAAGGGGAAGGAGCCTGCATCACTGAGGAGAAGCAGAATGCTTTTGGGAAATGTATTTTATCAGTGAAATATTAGGACCATCTATTCAGCCATGTGAAGCCAGATGCACAATATGGCATATAGGCATGAACAAAGACTCAAAGTTACAATAAAGAATCATTATGTTGGGCTTAATTTGTATATTAACAATAACTATGCATTTACTGTGCTTTGTGAAAAATAATGCGATTGTAGGAATAATACTTTTAAGATTGTGTCCTCACTGAGACATTGTATTCAGTATGCTGGTCTGCTTCATTTTGAGTAAAACCATTTCCAGGTAACCTTGACATGTCTTTATTTATTACTGCACCAGTCCCAAGTTGTGTTTGGGGTCAAACGACCATACACAAGTTCTGACCTACTTACACACCTCAAGTACCTCAAAAGGATTAGGCTTTGTGCACATCATATGACTGCATTATTAAGCATTGCTTCTACGGGTAAATACTGTGTCTGAATGAGCACCTGTCTGTATGAGGCTAATAATGCCCTGCAATAATATGTCTACCTACCTATCCATGTCAGGGGTGTGGAAGCTTTTTTCTGCCAAAGGCTATTTGGATATTTATACCGTCATTCGAGGGCCATACATAACATCTGCATGACAGCGTGGAAAATCAGGGATTTTCATGGGCGGAGCTGATTTTTTGGCGAGAACAAGCCGGAACCCCGAACATGAACCCAAATTTAAAATGCCAAACAAATTCGCTCAACATCATTCATAACTACTTTTCCAGGTTTGCATTGGTCTGGAGCACACTTTGTGATTATAAGTTATGTAAGGAATTTATTTCAGCAGATAGTTCTGAATACAGATGTATATTACACTGTAGGTCTCCTCAAAGTGTGAAATTAATCACTGCTTCTGATAAGGGCTTGACACCACTAACTCTTTACTGGTAATACTGGGTGTCTTGTTTAACACAGTTTTGGCCCATCATCTGCACAATGGATCATAGCAATGGCAGAGAGAGTCTATTTCAATTTCAAACAATACTCACCAAAATAGTGGACATCATGGCAGCAACCTGGCTAGCTGCATAGCGGGCATAACAAACAGCTCAGCCTCCAAGCTGACACTCGGCTCTATGACACACATTCAAGAGGAATACTCCCTTTCCTCCTGCTCTTTGCCTCCTGGAGGTGCTTGCCCAAAGCAACAAGTCTCCATCCAGAGGACTCTTGTTGCAGCTCTTGAAGCCACCTCTCTTCAAATTGTCTCCCACCTGTATTATTATTTATCATTATCGCACCATTTATTCCATGGCACTTTACATGTCAAAAGGGGTATACATAATAAAAAACAAGTACAATAATCATGAACAATACAAGTCACCAACTGGTACAAGAGGAGAGAGGACCCTGACCGAACAAGCTCACAGTCTACAAGGGATGGGTAAGGATACAGTAGGTGAGGGCTGAGCTGGTCATGCAGTGGCATGGTGGAGCGAGGATTGCTGCAAGTTGACAGCTTGTCGGAAAAGGTGAGTCTTCAGATTCTGTCACGGGTGTGTCAGAGGTAACAGTCGCCCTGCAGTTGGTTGCAGGAGATCTCTACATTTGGAATTACAGACATCTTCTTAGAGGCTGTTTCTAGGATCCAGCGGATACCTCCCCCTGGCTAATTAACTCCCTGGCCTGGATGTATAAAAGCCTGGTGTGTTCTAGAGGCAAGTGCTGGTGTTATTTATTATTCCTTGTGAAGGCTTAGCAAGAGCAGTACCTTTTCCTCTCTGGAGCTTGAGGACGTGTTTGCGCATTTGTCTGGAGTCATTTAAAGCTAAGCACTTTTCCCCTGTTTGTCCTTCCTTGTTGTCTATAGTGTTTAGTGGACATCGACTAGTTCTCATCTCCTCCCTTCCCTAGCTTGAGCCAAATGCCAGGGAAAGACAGGGCGAGGTACGCGTGCGGCGATTGGTTAAGAGCCCATACAGGGACTTTAGGGGAGACAGGGTGATGCTATATCAACCTAGGGAGTCTCCACTTTCCCCCCTTTCCCTAGAGTCATATTCCTTTTGAAGGTTTCCACGGTAGGCGAGAGTCTGATGTGTTGGGGTAGAGAGTTCCAGAGTAGGGGGGATGCATTGGAGAAATCTTGTATGTGATTGTGGGAAGATGAGATAACAGGGGAGTAGAGAAGGAGATATTGTGAGGATCGGAGGTTGCGTGCAGGTAAGTACCTGGAGACTAGATCACAGATGTATGGAGGAGACAGGTTGTGGATGGATTTGTATGCCATGGTTAGGGTTTTGAACTGGAGTCTCTGGGCAATGGGGAGCCAGTGAAGGGGCTGACAAGGAAGAGAGGCTGGGGAATAGCGGGGGGATAGATGGATAAGTCAGGCAGCGGAGTTTAGGATAGATTGGAGCAGTGCGAGAGTGTTAGAAGGGAGGAGGTTGCAGTAGTCCAGGCAGGAGATGATGAGGGCATGTGACGCGCCCCCTGGGCCATATTCTTTAGGGGAATACCCGGAGCCGGATCAGATGGGGGTTGTAGTCTTCCGAGTGGCTGTGACCCGGTCCGTGCCCAGGGTGTCAAGCTCAGAGTATGTGGCAGTCCTACAGATGTTATAAAGTTCTTAATGTCGACTACGCCACCCGTTGTATTGCGGTCACTACGGCCGCCGCTGCAGCAGGGTCCGCTGAGGCTGATGGTGTTGGTGCAGCTTTTGGTAGTATAACCCCCAACGGGTGGGGTATAGCCTCAGGGGGTCAGGTGCAGAGGATGGGGGTTGTGGTGGTGCAGCATAGATGTTAAATGAAGACAGAGTCGGGTTGTGCAGTTTAGGGTATTTACTCACTGCTGATGTTCCGGTCACTCCAGCTTCAAGTGACCACCCGAGCCGTGCTGCGTCCACCAGGTCCTGGATTCAGCAAACCCCCAAACAAGTCCGGAGCGTGACCCTGAGCTCTCCTTCTGTCCTTTCCTCTGGCCGTCCCCACTAGTGATCCACCTAGGTCCAGCTCCCTCGGGCCTTCTGTTGGGAGACCCTTGGCCTTGGGTTCCCTGACCCTCCACGTGGTTTGCCTTCGGGGTGGATGTGGTGGGTGGCCGTGGCAGATCCTGCCCACGGCCTCCGGTCTCTGGCTAGGGTGTGCTTTTGCCCCCACCAGTTTGGGATCCGGTACCCTATTGCCGACTCTTCACCCGGGGATTGAATTTGGGTTCTCAGAGTCCTCTCTTTGTCCCCTCTGGGTCTTTCCTTCTCTGCTCCACTCTCTCTCTGCAGGCTCATCTGGACCTCTGCTTCTTACTCTGACAGACTGACCCTGATCTAAGATGGTGCCCACCTTATATACTCCCTCTATGTGTGAGCTCAGGTGACCAGCACCCAATGAGCTCCTAACTTTACCCAGGCTGCTCCCCCTATCTGCCCCTACACTACTTGGGATGTACCACCCCCCTCCCACTCCAGCCAGGAACAGACTCGGTCGTACCTGCACATTTCTAAGTGGGAGTACCGTTGGTCTGCTCCTCGGAAATGGGATGTGTGTAGTGCATGCAGCCTACCGAGCTCAGTTCCACACTCCATCCTTACCCGGGAGTGGAATATCACACCTCTGGCTGAGGTGCAATACCCCTGTAGCAGCCGAATCCTCAGGGTGCTACATTCCCCCCTGGTAAATCACAGCACGTCCTCGGGCTGTAAGACAAAAACAACACCAAACATACATTTTTTTTCATAAACATAAACATAATAAAACATCATATAAAACTTTTCATATAAACATTCTTTCTTCTTTTTCTGGTTCCTCCTCCGGACACTGTGCAACGTGTGTCCGAGAAAAGTGCGACAGTCTCTTAGAAAAATGGTTTTCCTATAAAACCGGTAGGGGGCGCTTTAGGACGCGCAACTATATACAAGGGAAGGTATGGCCGCTCTCAGTCCTCGGCCAGGTAATGGGAATAGGGATGACCGCTCTCAGTCCTCGGTCAGTGGGATTAAAGGGATAAACGGGTAAACAGTTCACACATGCTGGTCCCAACGGGGACTATATTAGCAACAGTTCACTGTGCCCCGACGGGCAACTATATACAGCTTGTACTCTGCTGTACTCAACGACGACGTCCTCCTGCTCTTTCTTTATGGTTACCTTTAGCTTCAGACCCGTCCGGGTCCGTATGCTGGGCAAATAGATCTTCTCCCAGATGCGGCACTCTTGGTTTTATGGGCGCGGTGGTGTTAGCGGCGCCCGGGTTGCCCAGGCCTTGCAGCCAGGCCTGGGGCACCTGGAAAGTGAAGGGCACCGTAAGTACGGCGGCGCCCTGGGCTACTTGGCCCTGCGACCAGGCCGGGGGCTCCGCGGAGGTAGGGGGCGCTGTTGGTATTGCGGCGCCCGGGGGTACTAGGCCTTGCGACCAGGCTGGTGGTACTTCCTGCTTGGTCACGCTCGGGGTCGAGGCGTGTGACGTCACAGGGCTCGCGGCTCCCGTTTGAGGCCTAGTCTGCGGCGGTGACGTTGCAGCGACGGGCACGGCAGGATAGACTTCGGGCTCTGCGACGGGGAGCTGGGGCAGGTACGCGGTTTCCCGGTTTGGGGTATAGACGTCCCCTTTACCTGCCTCCACTCGTTCGGCTCCCTTCTCGGCGCCGTCTCCGGCCTTGAGTCCTCCCGCGCCATCCTCAGAGGCGGTCTGTCTCCTCGTCTTGGGTGGCGTGCTCCGCTGACGGGTCTCGGTCTGCTGGGCCATCTCTCGGCTCCACTCCGCCAACGTCTCTCGCTGCACCCGGGCCATCCTCCTTGCGAGGCCCTCCAGAGCGGTCTGCGCACACTCCCGATCTCGGGGAAGCTGTGCTAGGACCTCCACTAGGCCTAGTGGGGTCGTTGCTTCCAGCAGGCTCCTGACCAACGGGTCGGTGCTGCTCTGCTCTCCTCCTGTTGTCTCCAGCAGGCTCCTGGCCAGCGGGCCGGTGCTGCTCTGCTCTCCCTCCTCTGTTTCTAGCAGGCTCCTGGCCAACGGGCCGGTGCTGCTCTGCTTTCTCGCCATCTCTGGGTAAGCTCCTCCGATCCTCTTCTCCAGGCTTCTTGCCTCCGGGTGCGCTCTCTCCAGACTGCTCCAGGCGACACCCATCTTTGCTCTCTTGTCCTCAGTCCTCCCACTTCGAGGGCGGTCCCGGGGCCACTTGGTGATTGTCAGCTCCAGGGGCAGTTCTTTCACGCTGACAGACACCTCTAGCATCACAGTCTCTGCTGGTGGGGGCAGTTTCCACTTTTGGCGCCATTTTCGGTCCTGGCCCACGATGGGAGGTGGCCTCTTGCCATCCTCTGGCACGCCCATAATGGCGTCCGCTCTGACAAGGCGGGAAACCTTTGGAAATGGCGGGAATCGTCTCCCAGTGGCGGGAAACTCTGCAGATGGCGGGAAAAAGCTGTTAATGGCGGACAACCGGCGGGAATCGACCTGTGATGGAGTCCGATGGCGGGGACCCTCCGGAACCGGCAGGAGGCTTCTTTTTGAGGTAAACTCGTTCTTTTCTTCAGGCACGCAGTACCCGGGTGTTGCGGGCACGTGATCCTGCCGACTACGCCAAAGTTGACGCGCCCCCTGGGCCATATTCTTTAGGGGAATACCCGGAGCCGGATCAGATGGGGGTTGTAGTCTTCCGAGTGGCTGTGACCCGGTCCGTGCCCAGGGTGTCAAGCTCAGAGTATGTGGCAGTCCTACAGATGTTATAAAGTTCTTAATGTCGACTACGCCACCCGTTGTATTGCGGTCACTACGGCCGCCGCTGCAGCAGGGTCCGCTGAGGCTGATGGTGTTGGTGCAGCTTTTGGTAGTATAACCCCCAACGGGTGGGGTATAGCCTCAGGGGGTCAGGTGCAGAGGATGGGGGTTGTGGTGGTGCAGCATAGATGTTAAATGAAGACAGAGTCGGGTTGTGCAGTTTAGGGTATTTACTCACTGCTGATGTTCCGGTCACTCCAGCTTCAAGTGACCACCCGAGCCGTGCTGCGTCCACCAGGTCCTGGATTCAGCAAACCCCCAAACAAGTCCGGAGCGTGACCCTGAGCTCTCCTTCTGTCCTTTCCTCTGGCCGTCCCCACTAGTGATCCACCTAGGTCCAGCTCCCTCGGGCCTTCTGTTGGGAGACCCTTGGCCTTGGGTTCCCTGACCCTCCACGTGGTTTGCCTTCGGGGTGGATGTGGTGGGTGGCCGTGGCAGATCCTGCCCACGGCCTCCGGTCTCTGGCTAGGGTGTGCTTTTGCCCCCACCAGTTTGGGATCCGGTACCCTATTGCCGACTCTTCACCGGGGATTGAATTTGGGTTCTCAGAGTCCTCTCTTTGTCCCCTCTGGGTCTTTCCTTCTCTGCTCCACTCTCTCTCTGCAGGCTCATCTGGACCTCTGCTTCTTACTCTGACAGACTGACCCTGATCTAAGATGGTGCCCACCTTATATACTCCCTCTATGTGTGAGCTCAGGTAACCAGCACCCAATGAGCTCCTAACTTTACCCAGGCTGCTCCCCCTATCTGCCCCTACACTACTTGGGATGTACCACCCCCCTCCCACTCCAGCCAGGAACAGACTCGGTCGTACCTGCACATTTCTAAGTGGGAGTACCGTTGGTCTGCTCCTCGGAAATGGGATGTGTGTAGTGCATGCAGCCTACCGAGCTCAGTTCCACACTCCATCCTTACCCGGGAGTGGAATATCACACCTCTGGCTGAGGTGCAATACCCCTGTAGCAGCCGAATCCTCAGGGTGCTACACATGCACTAGGGTTTTTCAGATTCTAGATTAAGGAACGTGCAGATTCGGAAAATATTTTTGAGTTGGAGTCGGCAGGAGGTGGAAAGAGCTTGAAATGTGGTTTGAAGTAGAAATCAGAGTCAAGGAATACCCCGAGGCAGCGAACCTGGGGGACTGGTGAGAATGAGCAGCCATTGACCTGTATGCTATCTGCTGCACACCTGTCTCTTAACATGTCTCTGCTGCCTTAGCACTTCTGGCTCTTCAGTGGTACTTAAGGGTTTGTGCCCACGATGCATCCAGGACTGCCTCCCAGATACTGCAGCAGAGTCGCCGACGGCCTCCGCTCATTTTATGCAAATGAGTGGCGTCATTTTTTTTTTCACATGAGGACTTTCCTCATAGAGGTTAGGTCTATCGGGAAAGATGCGCCGCATGTCAGTTTCCACGGGTGTGTCACAGACGCATTGTGGACATGGGATTTCTAGAAATCCCATCCACTATGCTATAACATCTGGCCGCTGCTGGTTTGACGCTGCATAAGTCCGCAGCGTCAAACCCACAGCGGCTCCAGATCATGGGCACAAAGCCTAAGGGGTTTCTGATCAGCAATCTTGGCAGATGGCCTCCTCTACTCTCCCCATGCAGCAGTTACTTGACATTTCCTCCAATGTCAGCAGAGAGATTTGTAGTTTATGAAGCCAAATATCCAAGCTTCCCAGAAGGCATCAAGTCCTGAGCTTATATGTTCATCCGCTTCAGGGACTGCTGCCTAACACCTCGCCCTCCTCAGTAATGCTGCTGTTATTCAGTACTGCACAGGATTGCCAACCATCTGTAAATTTCTGGACAGTTCAAAAAATAGGGCACATTTTTGTATATGTAATTATCCTCATTTTACCGAGCTCAGCAATTTTTGGAGCTTTCTTAGAGATGAATGGAGAGAGATGTACATAATATTCATAATAGTGTGTGTGTCCCCATTCTCAAGATGGATGTGGGTTCCAGCTGTGGGACCTGCCTCTGTGGGACATTTATGGCATATTCTATCAATATGGCATAAATATACAAGATGGAACCACCCCATTGAATGATAATTATTAGTGTTGAGCGAGTATGTTCTATTAACCCTTTCGCCGAGTATGCTCGGGCCGAGCTCTGAGTATTTATAGCTGCTCGGTGATGTGTTTAAATCGCTTTTGTGTGCATGATTTGTGACTGTTTGACAGTTTTACTACATGTGAGGAATGTCTATTTCTTACACATTCCTCACATGTAATAAAGCTGTCAAACAGTTGCAAATCATGCACATGGGAGCGATTCAACCTTATCACCGAGCAGCTGTAAATACTCGAAGCTCGGCCCGAGCATACTCGGAACAGAACATACTCGTTCAACACTAATAATTATTCATTTCTTACCAATAAAAATCCTGATTTTTAGATGCTATAAAGAGAATGAATATAATTTAAAAAAATGATAAATGCTTTATGGGTCATCTATACCAAATTGATTAAAAAAAAACCCAAAACAAAATAAAGAATGTCCTTATCATGGAAGACATATTGGTCCTAAATTCTCATTGAACTAACCCCTTTCCAATATATGACATACTGGTACATCATATGCCGACTCCCTGACTTTGATGTAGGCTCGCAAGCAAAGCCCGCATCTTGCCAGTAGATGATGATTGTGATAATCATCTACTAACTGCCTCTAACAGCTGCGGTGTTATCCTATTAAATGTCGCTGTCAATCTGTTACACGGGCATTTACAGCGTGCCGACGGGGGTGTGCTTCATTCTATGCAACCATTGGCGCTCCTGTGACGCGATTGCAGGCCGCCGATGGATTGCCATGATGGCCAGGGGTCTATGAAGATCCCTGTGCCTGTCTTAATGGTATTCCTTTGCAAACCAGCCCGTAGCAGGTGTTCATAGGAGACCTTGAGTTTTGCTATATACAGCTGTGGCATTGCTGTATATAGCCCAAGCGAACCCCTAAGGGGACTAATAGATACAGTGAAAAAAAAAAATGTGAAGAAATTAAAAAAAATATACATTTACAAATCACCCCTCTTCTTATCGATTAAAAGTTAAGAAACATTTTTTTAAAAATACACATATTGATATCGCTAGATTTGTAAAAGTCAGATCCATCAAAATATAAAAAAAATTAATTCGATGGGTAAATTGTGTAATGATAAAAAAAGCGCCAGAATTGTGGTTTTTCAGCCACCGCAACCACACAAAAAATATAATAAGAGGCGATCAGAATATCATATCTAACCCAAAATAATATCAATAAAAGCACTGTCTTGGGGCACAAAAAATAATCCCTGGCACAGCTCCATATCCCAAATATGTAAAACATTATGGCTCTCGGAAAACGGTTTCACATGCATATTTATTTTTTTTTTTTACAAAACTCTGAATTTTTTTTCACCACTTACATAACACAAAAACTATGCATATTTGGTATCTCTGTAACTGTACTGTCATGGAGAATCATACTGACAGGCCATTTTCACTTCAAAATGAATGCTGTAAACAAAAAAAACAAAAAAAAAAACGATTTAGGTTTTTTTGAAACTTCGCCACAATTGGAATTTTTTTCCCTGCTTTCCAGTACATCACATGATAAAATGGATAGTGTCATTCCCACGGCTATGTCAAGGGAAAAATAAAAAAAAAGTTAAGGCTCTTGGAATAATGGGAAGAAAAAACGAAAGCGCAAAAAACTAAAAATCGCCCCATCCTTAAGTTGTTAAATATTATCCAAACCAAATGCACATATACTCCATTCTCTTAGTTCTTTATCAGAATCTATTTGACGTTGGCTTCTAGTGTGACACCATGATATCAGAATCATATTGATTTGCTGATAGCTGCTGATGTACAAGATGTCTCCTTGTTGGTCATATGATGAATTTAACTATTAAACGGTGCACCCTTTATGACAGGCGGTTCCTAATTGAAAAAAACATGTCTGAATACTGTAGATATATACCGTAAATGATGTCGTTCTTACCTTCAGAGATCAGCAGACAAGCTGCGAAGAGGAGGAGGATCTGGAAAGGTTTCATGACTGTTACAGTATGTGAATGTGTCAGACTGTACATCTTTAAATACTGTAAGCTCTGGAAACAGTTATCTAACAATCTACCACAGATACAATGATTTAGCAAGAAATGGGAACTCCTCTCGATAGCAATGTGATTTCAGCAACACAAGACAGTTTGTATCAGACTCTTGACTTTTAATTTTTAGACTTCCAGAGTACAATTGTAATGTCCCCTAAGTTTTCTTCTCATGATGTCAAAAGTTAATTAATGTACAATGGAATGGCTGGTGTAGAACCAAGAATACATGACATTCGCAAGAGGTTAAGACTCTATTAGATCGCTTCATAAAGATGTCAACCCATTTCCGAGGGATTTATTGAACGTATCAGAGGACTGAATTCTTGATGCAGATTTCAGCCTTCAGCAGAGTCATTAGCACTCAAGACACTGGGGGAGAATTCATTGTTTTACTTGGGATATACAGCAACCATTATATTCATCATCATTAACATGAAACATTACAGTAAGAAAACACATAAACAAACTAAACCAGAGAGATCAGACAAGATAGTGTAGAAAACAGCAGAGGGGGCAAAGTAGTCCCACTGTAAACAGGTCAGGAGATGCAACACACCGATAAGAGCAAGGCGGAAGTAACCAACTTAACTGTTTATTCCCCTGATGCGGGAATACGAGGGATGAGTTTAACAGGAGGATATGATAAATCAAATAGAGTAAATACAGTATGAAATATCCAATGTTGTTAACAGTACATTGTGATTGTTATAGCAAATTCTCTATGCTATCTAGCTAATCTCTGATACTGATAATGTCCACAAACAAATAATGTATTATCACAATACTTCCCATTCCTCTTCTAGATCCTAACAGTGGTCTTCAGTTTTTCCCGCTAGTCCTCAAGTCCTTCTGACAAAGTCAATCAACACTCTCTTGGCCTTTCTCACACTAACTGGTTACTGTCCCGCCTGCTATACTACCTCCAACTGCACACTGTACCATACGTCAGTGCTGGAAGTATTGGCCTGGCTCACTCGCGCCTCTGATTCACTGCTACGGACGTCCACTTCCCAGTTGGGGTCCTCGCCGGATCTTCTATGCTTGACCTGCGATGGTTGTCTATCAGACCGATGACGAACGAGAGCTGCGTCCCGGGTCTTGACTGGCGCAGACTGGTTCACGGATCTTGCCAGGCGCAGATCTTTAAATAAGGTCTTGACTGTTGTGGTCTGGTTCACGGACCTTGATAGGCGCCGTGTGAACCTTGCTCACGGCACACTCGCTTGTTCAGGCCTCCTAGCTCATTCCAGTATCTCAGCCACATCGTTTCCCTGAACTAATGTCATTTTTGTCTCACCGTTTGGCGCCAAATCTCTTACCGCCTTGCTGTTCTGGCCTTTTATATCGGGAAATTGTGTTATCAAGGCCACATGACCCAGTGCTCCCTTTAGACGCTTTGTCCCTGAAACTCATCCTCTTCCTGTTGGTTCTACAGGGTTTTGCTCAGGCAGCAGATGGCAGTCTTCAGACACTAATGCCTCATAGCGCTTGGGAATCTCATCCTTTGCGGCACACCCTCTTACACTTCCACAACTTACGCCTGTTATGTACAACAACATCTCTTAGGTTCAGCCTTTACCTCAGCCCAGAACTTTTCTCTGCAGTCAGTGACTATGTAAAAATATCCACTATGGCTTGTCTAAGTTCTCTGATCTACACCTTAAGATTAAGAGCATTGTTTTCGATAATCTTCATATCTATTTCTATCTCTTTTTCTTGAAGTTGAAGAAGTCCTAACAGTTTAAGTCTCAAAATGTTTCTCTCTTCTTGATGCATCTTGCTCTCTTTATCTGTCAAGTTTTGTCATAGCTGTTTTATTAATTCCATCATAAGTCTCATCTGCCTTTACATGCATTTCAACAATTCAACGTCTTAATTTTCCAAGGTATGCTTTTCTTCCTCATCAGTCTTTATCCATGTATTGGTTTCCCCTCCTGAGAGCTGACATATGTTTTCCCAATATTGCTGACGGTGCGTGCCTTATGTAAGAGACATACAAGTGATTTACCTTTGTTGTCTCTCGTTGCAGAGGGATGCAGCACTCTTGAAATTGCTAAGATATTGTGGCATGATTACTAGTGATGAGCGAGCACTAAAATCCTGTTTAATTTATGAAGGAGGGACTCTGAAACTCACAAAACCTATGCAGACAATTCAAGAACTGCCAAAAATTAGAAGGGAGAGGGACTCCGATACACCCTGTAGTAGACATAAAGGAGGGCCTCATACACATTCTGTTAAAATTGATATGTAGTGGGACTCCTAGACTCATAAAGCCTATGCACTAAGTGCAAGGGCTGCTAAAAATTTGAAGGAGGGACTCCAATACACCCTGGAAGACATGCAGAGGAGGGCCTCAGAAAACCTTTTTTTCCCATTATTAAGGAGTGGGACTCCTAGACTGGTAAAGCCTATGTACTAAGTGCAAGGTGTTGGTATATGCAACAGTTGTGGACTTCTTTGTTTGTGTGAAAGAGGACTTTATGCTGATCTGACAGTAGATGGCGATGTTGTGTAAAGTTTCCTTGTTTACTGTATTGTAAAAGAAAAAAAGTCTCTCTTGTATTTTTCTGTTTTGTTCTTACTTCCTGGTGCAGTACTGTGTGACTGTGCATTTTTTCCTTTACCTCATGTTCTGAGAAGTAAAAGCTTGTTATCCCATGTAATCTGCTCTGTGAAGTTTCTACTGCAACTGTGGGAATCCAGAAGCTGTGCAACAGGTTATGGGCCCAGGCACCGAGGATCCCAGGCCCTGAGGACCCCAGACACCCAGGACATCGGAACTCTCAGCAAGACCCTGGTGAATGCAGAAGAATTCTTCAGTACAATTCTCTCCAAACAAGTAAGACAAGTTAAAGATGACAAGTAGCACAGAGCTAAAACTCACAGTAGCTAAGCTGAATAATGAGAATTATCAGTTATGGAAGTTCAAAGTAGAAATGCTATTATCTAAAGATGATTTATGGGAAGTAATCACTACAGATAGAACTGATGAGGATAATCAGACATGGGATAAGAAAAATAGACAAGCAAGAGCTACCATCAGCCTAGCCTATTAGTGGATGATGCTCAATTAATCCACATAAGGAATGAGGATACTGCAAAGGGAATGTGGGAAGCACTAAGAAAGCTACAAGAAAGACCCAGCTTAAATCACAAATTATTTCTGCTAAGAAAGCTTTACAGTATGAGACTAAGTGCAGACAATGACATGCAGAAGCATATATTCTCTATTATGGAAGTGATATCACAGCTGAGATCAATTGGTGAAGATATTAAGGAAAGCCATGTAGCAGAAATATTATTGTGCAGTTTACAGGATTCATATACTGCTTTGATAAATGCACTAGAGACAAGACCTGAAACAAACATTACATTAGAGTTTGTGAAGACCAGACTCATAGATGAATATCAAAGAAGGAAAGAACAAACAAATGATTCTTCTACTGAAAAAGATAATGGAAATGCTCTTAAAGCTACAGAATCAAAAAGACCCTATGTAACGGATCTGGGAGGTGGAACCTCTGAGCGACTATACAAAGGCAGTCCTTGTAAGGAAGCGGGTGGCTCCCAGGGAAGGCGGGTAGGTAGTCACGGCAAGTGACGGGGACAGTCTCTTGACAGGCGGGTGGTCACGGCAAGTGACAACAGGGTAAGAGTCTCTAGGCAGGCAGGGGGTCACGGCAAGTGACGGCAGAGCCTCCAGGTAGACTAGCAGGCAGGTAGCAGGTGAGCGCTCCCAGGTGAGCGCGTAAGAGTCTCTGGACAGGCAGGTGGTCACAGCAAGTGACGGCTAAGCCTCCAGGTAGGCTAGCAGGCAGGTAGCAGGAGAGCGCTCCCAGGTGAGTGGGTGAGAGTCTCTGGACAGGCAGGTGGTCACAGCAAGTGACAGCTAAGCCTCCAGGTAGGCTAGCAGGCGGGTAGCAGTTGAGCACTCCCAGGTGAGCGGGTAAGAGTCTCTGGACAGGCAGGTGGTCACAGCATGTGACGGCTAAGCCTCCAGGTAGGCTAGCAGGCAGGTAGCAGGAGAGCGCTCCCAGGTGAGCGGGTGAGAGTCTCTGGACAAGCAGGTGGTCACAGCAAGTGACGGCTAAGCCTCCAGGTAGGCTAGCAGGCAGGTAGCAGGAGAGCACTCCCAGGTGAGCAGGTGAGAGTCTCTGGACAAGCAGGCAGGAATCAGGCAGGTATCTGGCAGGTACTTCCTGGTCCGCAGGTGGACTGATCCATAGACAGACTGGTAGGCAGACTGTCGGACCACAGGATTGCAAGCAGGTAGACAGAACCAGGCAGATATCAGGCAGGTATCAAGCAGGTATCAGGCAACGGGACCTGAGGGCTGAAGCAGAGTTGAAAGGCTTTGCAACAACATTGCTCGGGCACCTCCATTTTGGAGGAGGTGCCTTATATATGGTGAAGTCCTCCGGCCATTGGCCGGGGACTCCTTAGGACGGCGCGCGCGGCCCCTTTAAGAGAGAGGGAGCGCGCGCGCGCCCTAAGCACAGTGACCGGGAAGCAGCGCGCACTGCCAGCAGAGCGGGAGGAAGACGCCGGGCGCGGAGTGGAGAGGTGAGGGGAACGGCGTCCCTGCCTAGCAGGAGGCAGGGACACCGACGCTACACCCTATAATAAAGAGACAAGAGAATGTTTCAGATGTAAGAAAAAAGGACATTTAAAGAAAGACTGTACTTTAAGGAAAGCAGAAAAACAGAAATTACATCATAAAGAGAATACACAGAAGGTGAAAAACACAATTTCTGATTCATGTGAAAATAATTGGAATGGCACATTTAAAGTGACTGATAAGAAATCATCGTTGGGTTGGTTTATTGACTCAGGAGCAACAAGTCACATGACAAGTAATAAAAATTTCTTTACTGAACTTAATTTAAATAAGAAGGAAGCCATTTATCTTGCAGATGGAAGCAAAATAACTGCAGAAGGTGTTGGACAAGGAATGCTAAACTATTCTAACAAGTTTGGGCATGATTCAAAAATACTTGTACAGGATGTGTTATATGTTCCAGGATTAGAAGGAGGATTGTTATCTGTAAAACGTCTAACAGCTAAAGGACTTACTGTAAAATTCAAAGATGATGAGTGTACAATTCCAGCAGGAAACAAGGTAATAACCAATGTCAAGGCAGATGAACAATTATATAATCTAGACACATTAAAGGAACAGATGAAGTTGTGTACACATGATCACAAGAATTGTATTCACATGTGGCATAGACGTCTAGGACATAGATATCCTGAAAGTATAATGGAGCTACAAAGGAAAGAATTGACAATGGATCTATTGATATCTGATTGCTCAATTACCGTAAGATGTGAATGTTGTATAAAATCCAAAGCCACAAGGATATCTATTCCTAAAAAAAGTGAAACGAAAAGCACAAGCCAACTGGATTTGGTGCATTCTGACGTATGTGGACACATGAAAGTGACCACATCAGGAGGCAATAGATATATGGTGACTTTTATAGATGACTACTCAAGATACACAGTCACATACTTGATCAAGAACAAAAGTGAAGTTTTCAATAAACTAGTAGACTACGTGGCAAAGTCGAATAACAAATTTCAGAGGAAGCCAATTGTCATTAGAAGTGATAATGGAGGTGAATTCACAGGACACCAAATAGAAAACTACTTAAGAAAAAATGGTATACAGCATCAAAAGACTGTTCTTTACACACCTGAACAAAATGGAGTAGCAGAAAGAAAAAACAGATCTCTGACTGAAATGATAAGGTGTATGCTGACAGATTCCAAATTATCAGAGAAATTTTGGGGTGAAGCAGTAATGACAGCTACATATCTACAGAACCGACTTAAATTTCACGCCAATATCGCTGATTGGTCGCGGCCGGGCGGGTGCGACCAATCAGCTAAGCGTGTTTCAAATCCGGCGCCAATTCGAGGCCAGACTGCTCTCGTTGCTGATTGGTGGCGGCCGGCGGCCGCGACCAATCAGCGAACCGTGTTAGTGAGGACCGGGGAGCGGCGCTGCCTGTGCGGGTACCTCCGCTGCGAGCAGCCGGGAGATGACCGGCTGCATCGCCGCTGACCTCCATGCTAGCGCCGATCATCTCCCGGCCGCATCGCTGCTGACCTCCATGCGGAGGGCCGCTGATCTCCCGACAGCAAGTGTGAAGGGAGGACCGGGGAGCGGCGCCGCGTAGGCCGCCGGTTGGGAGGCTTCTGCTGCGAGCAGCTGGGAGATGACCGGGAGATGACCTCCATGCGGCAGATGAGCTGCTAACGGCCGCCATCTTGTTCTGAAATCCTGAGTCGCTGATTGGCCGCGGCCGGACCAATCAGCGATGCGGGATTTCCTGGACGGACAGACAGACGGGATAAGCCGATTATATAGTAGATGTGATGTGCTGCACATGTAGTTCTCTTGTATAGGGTGCCATGGTTTTTATATTCAATAAAGGTATTTGATTCTAAAGACACTATTTTATTTTTCCATATTGATCTAGGGACCGCAGGTTCAATTTGTTCTTTTCTTTTCTCATGTACTTTTACCGAATGGTCTGCCATTCTATGGTCCTTGTGCTGACTTCCACATTTTGGATTTCATGCCGGCGACTGGATTCCAATACACAATTGTATTTAGACAGTTTTCCAGTGGCCTCATTCTCTGGATACGTTGATGCAGATTGGGCTGGAGATCCAACTGACAGAAAATCTACCAGTGGCTATCTTTTCTTTCTCTCAGGTGGACCAATTAGTTGGACTAGTAAAAAACAATCAATAGTAACGCTGTCGTCAACAGAAGCAGAATATCTTGCAGCAGCACGTGCGAGTCAAGAAGTTCTATGGTTAAGACAATTGCTAACAGACCTAGGACAAGCACAGTTGGAACCAACAAAAATAAATGAGGACAATCAGGGATGTCTTGTCCTTGCTCAGATGGAAAGAGTTAACCCATGAACCAAGCACATTGATGTGAAGTATCATTTCTTGATGGACCATCAGGAACAAGGAATCCTGAAATTAGAATATTGTCCAACTGAAGATATGACAGCAGACATTTTCACAAAGGCATTGAATGCTGAAAAACATCAGAGACTAATGAGGAAATTGGGTTTGACTGAATAAGTCCTTACTGTTGAGAAAGGGTGTTGGTATATACAACAGTTGTGGACTTCTTTGTTTGTGTGAAGGAGGAATTTATGCTGATCTGACAGTAGATGGCGATGTTGTGTAAAGTTTCCTTGTTTACTGTATTGTAAAAGAAAAAAGTCTGTCTTGTATTTTTCTGTTTTGTTCTTACTTCCTGGTGCAGTACTGTGTGACTGTACGTTTTTTCTTTTACCTCATGTTCTGAGAAGTAAAAGCTTGTTATCCCATGTAATCTGCTCTGTGAAGTTTCTACTGCTGCTGTGGGTATCCAGAAGCTGTGCAACACAAGGCTTAGCAACAATTAAAAGGAGGGACTGCAATACACCCTCTAAGACACGTAGAAGACGGCATTAGAATACATTTTTTGACAATTTTAAAAACATTGGGACTCCTACACTGGTAAAACCTATGCACTAAGTTCAAAGCCTAGCATAAATTTAAAGGAGGGATTTCAATACACTCTGGAAGACACGTAGAGGATGGCTTCAGAATATTTTTTTTTAGAATTTTTAAAACAGTGGGATTCCTACACTGGTAAATTCTATGCATTAAGTACAAGGCCTAGCAAAAATTTAAAGGAGGAACTGCAACACACTCTGGAAGACACATAGAGGATGGCCTCAGAATAATTTTTTTTAGAAATTTAAAAAGATTGTATAAAGAGACATAATTTATCAATGAATTCATGGAAAGAAGCTATTATGTTGTGGACTATGGAAGAGATTATGTGACCAGAAGGAACACTCATTTCCATCAGATGATACTGAAATGAGACAACAAGAAATAGAACAAGATGGGAAAAAGCAAGAACTTGACTTTAATGAAACTAAAGCTGTTAACATGCTAAGTGAAGACTATGTGGAAAGTGAAGATTTTACCACCATTGCTGTATTAACAATTGAAGAAACACCCCAAAAAAACGATAAGATTGAGAAGGCCGCATTCATTCACTATAACTAGTGAAGAGCAGAGGGTCAGAGCAGTTCAGTTGAACAGAGTGACTGGCAGTGCGTCAGCGGACTGGCCTCAGAAGAGGAGGACGACTTACACGTGCAGGAAGTGCGTGGTGAGTCACTGTCTGTGGCCATTTTCTTAGAGACTCATGTCCAGAGAGAGAATTTAAAAAATAGTGGGACTCCTACACTGCTAAAGCCTATGCACTTAGTGCAAGGCCTAGCAAAACTGTAAAGGAGGGATTGGAATACACTCTGGAAGAGATGTAGAGGAGAGCCTCAGAAAAAATTTTTGGACAATTTTAAAAAGAGTTACACTCCTAGTCCCTCTCCTGCAACAGGCATCAGGGGCGGAACTACCGACCGTGCAGCCGGTTCATTGAACGGGGGCCCCGAGGGAGAGGGGGCCCCTCCAGCCTCCAGCAGGGCCGCCATCAGGGCATGACTGCCCTGACTCCAGTATGGGGCCCGGCCGGTAGGGGCCCCCTCGGAGCCCCCCCTCTTGTGCGTCTCTCTCCTCATGGGGCCCCCGGCCCCATGCTAAGCGCCGGGTCCGGGACATCTCAGCGCTGCGCTGCTCTGCTACGGCAGCGCCTTTATGATTCCCCTGACTTCCGGTCATGTGACCGCGCCGTCACATGACCGGAAGTCAGGAGAACCTGGTGTCAGCGATTTGGACGAGCGCCAGGATTCTGCAGGGATCGCATGGGGGTAAGTATAACAAGTTTTATTTTTTTTTTTAAATACAATTAACTAGGAGTGGGGGGAAATGGGAGATGCACATGGGGGGGGGGAAATGGGAGATGCACATGGGGGGGGAATGGGGGATGCACATGGGGGGGGAATGGGAGATGCACATGGGGGGGATGGGAGATGCACATGGGGGGGATGGGAGATGCACATGGGGGGGATGGGAGATGCACATGGGGGGATGGGAGATGCACATGGGGGGATGGGAGATGCACATGGGGGGGATGGGAGATGCACATGGGGGGATGGGAGATGCACATGGGGGGGAATGGGAGATGCACATGGGGGTATGGGAGATGCACATGGGGGGTAGGGGGATGAGAGAGGTGCACATGGGGGGGAATGGGAGATGCACATGGGGGGGAGGGGGATGAGAGAGGTGCACATGGGGGGGATGAGAGAGGTGCACATGGGGCGGTGGTGAGAGCTGCACATGTGGGGGGATGAGAGATGCACATGGGGTGGGATGAGAGAGGGGCACATGTGGGGGAGGGGGATGAGAGATGTGCACATGGGGGGGATGAGAGCTGCACATGGGGGAATTGGGAGAAAATGAGCTGCACATGGGGGAATTGGGAGTAGGGGGATAATGAGCTGCACATAATGAATGTGGGGTGGGGGAGAGTAAATGATGATGGGGTGGGGAGAGCACGGACATGATATAATGAATTGGGGCAGGGGGTGCATGTAAATAATGAATGCGGGGAGCAGGAAGTATAGAGTAGGGGGCATTGCGGATGCAGGAGTGTAACTGGTAACAAATTGGTGGAAAGAGTAGAGGTTCTAATTAAATTATATATTAAGTGCCTATTTACAGTTAATGGGGGCACCGTGGTGGATTACAATTTATATTTGGAATGGTGGGTTGCATAATAACTATATATTAATGGTGGGTGCATGTCTGTATTCAGCAGCGTAATGTAGAAGTTGGGGAATGTGCTCTAGATAACTGTGTTATTTTCATAGAATCATAGAATCATAGAATGGTAGAGTTGGAAGGGACCTCCTGGGTCATCTGGTCCAACCCCCTGCTCAAAGCAGGATTCACTAGATCATCTCAGACAGATGTCTGTCCAGCCTCTGTTTGAAGACGTCCATTGAAGGGGAACTCACCACCTCTCGTGGCAGCCTGTTCCACTCATTAATCACCCTAACTGTCAAAAAGTTTTTTCTAATATCTAATCTGTGTCTCCTCCCATTTAGTTTCATCCCATTGCTTCTAGTCTTTCCTTGTGCAAATGAGAATAAAGATGATCCTTCTACAATGTGACATCCCTTGACATATTTGTAGACAGCTATTAAGTCTCCTCTCAGTCTTCTTTTTTGCAAGCTAAACATTCCCAAATCCTGCAACCGTTCCTCATAGGACATGGTTTGCAGACCAGTCACCATTCTGGTCGCTCTTCTCTGAACTTGCTCCAGTTTGTCTATGTCTTTTTTAAAATGTGGTGCCCAAAACTGTACACAGTATTCCAGATGAGGTCTGACCAAAGAGGAGTAAAGACCGATAATGACTTCACGTGATCTAGACTGTATGCTTCTGTTAATACATCCCAGAATTGTATTTGCCTTTTTTGCTGCTGCATCACACTGTTGACTCATGTTCAGTCTATGATCTATTAGTATACCTTAGTCTTTTTCACATGTACTGTTGCTTAGCTCTATTCCTCCCATTCTGTATATGTTTTTTTCATTTTTATTGCCCAGATGTAGTACTTTGCATTTTTCCCTGTTAAAAACCATTCTGTTGGTTGCTGCCCACTGCTCCAGTTTATTTAGGTCTTTTTGAATCCTCTCTCTCTCTTCTCTAGTAATAGCTATCCCTCCTAGCTTTGTGTCATCAGCAAATTTAATCAGTTTACCCTCAATTCCTTCATCTAAATCATTGATAAAGATGTTGAACAATACAGGTCCCAGGACGGAGCCCTGTGGTACCCCACTTGAGACATTCATCCAGCTGGATGTGAAGCCATTTACAACCACCCTTTGAGTCCGATCACTAAGCCAGTTATGAATCCACCTAACAGTTGCCTGGTCCATTGCATACTTGGTCATTTTTTCAATAAGGATGGTGTGAGATACTTTGTCAAATGCTTTGCTGAAGTCAAAATATACTATATCTACAGCATTTCCCTGATCCACCCAGTCAGTGATTCTGTCATAGAAGGAAATTAAGTTAGTCTGACATGACTTGTTAGTTACAAACCCATGCTGACTCTGGTTAATCACTTCATTCTTATCCATGTACTTACATACATGTTATTTAATAATTTGTTCAAAGATCTTTCCTGGTATAGAAGTCAGACTCACCGGCCTATAGTTCCCTGGGTCCACCTTCTTCCCCTTTTTGAAGATAGGAACAACATTTGCTCTTCTCCAGTCTTCTGGGACTTCTCCTGTTCTCCAAGAATTTTCAAAGATTATGGAGAGTGGTTCTAAAATTTCTTCTACGATCTCCTTCAGTACTCTGGGGTGTAATTCATCTGGACCTGGAGACTTGAACTCATTTATGTTAGCTAAATATTCCCTCACAATCTTTCTGTTTACAGATAACTTGGATTCCTCTATTCCTTTAAAAGGACATTGAAGATCAGTTGATGTTACATTTTCTTTCTGAGAGAAAACAGATGCAAAATAGGAATTAAAAAGTTCGGCCTTCTCAACATCCTCTCTTACCATTTCTCCATTTTCATCCTGTAAAAATCCTATAGCATCTTTGACTTTTCTTTTACTTTTGACATACCCCCAAAATCCTTTTTTATTGCTTTTGACATCTCTTGCAAGCCTTAATTCATTGTCAGCTTTAGCTAACCTGATACGTGCCCTACAGGATCTGCAGACTGCATTATAATCTTCTTTAGATATGCCTCCCTCTTTCCATTTAATAAACATTTCTTTCTTTCTTTTTAGCATGTGTTTAAGTTCTGTGTTCATCCATCCTGGTTTCCTTAAATGCTTCCCATTCTTCCTACTTTTCGGGAATGTTAACGATTGTGCTTTGAGAATCTCATTTTTAAAAATTTCCCATCCTTCCTGGACATTTTTGTCCTTAAGGACATCCAGCCATTGGATCCCTCCTATTCTCTTTCTGAGTCTCTTAAAATCTGCCTTTCTAAAATCTAACCTTGAAGTTTGAGTCTTCACATGTCTTCCTCCTCTAGTTATCCAAAATTCTATAATAGCATGATCGCTGCCTCCTAGGGTCCCAGCCACCTTTACCTCCTCAACCATTTCCTCCCTGTTTATAAGGATTAGATCCAAAGTAGCAGATCCCCTTGTTTTCTCCCCTACCTTTTGGAAGATAAAGCTGTCAGCAAGAGAGGATAAGAATTTGCTTGACCTGTTAGTTTTACTTGAGAGAGATTCCCAACAAATGTCTGGATAGTTGAAATCTCCCATGACTAGTGTTGAGCCACCTCCGTAGTGTTCGAGTTCGGTTCGGTTCGTCGAACACCCGTGTGTTCGCCGAACTGTTCGTCGAACTGTTCGTCGAACACCTTCGAACACCGTTAAAACCAATGGCAGGCAAACAAAAACACATAGAAACACATAGAAAACACCTTCAAAGGTGTCCAAAAGCTGACAAACTGCTCAGAAGACATAACTAACACATGGAAAAGTGACAAGTACATATAGTCATGCGAAAATAAAAGAGGTGGAGGAGTAAAAGGAGGGGGAGACACAGATATAGGCATGTCATGCCCTTCTAAAATCCAAAAAGTGAGAAGCCGACACGGCCAGTCCGCTCCTGCCCGTGCCACCTCCGTGTCGCCGGGTTTGTGCCAGAGCCGCGGTGAACCCTGACGGCCAGCCCCCCTCTCCCAATACTGGTGCCTGTCCGCTGGTGGGTCGAGCGAGCCCCCCTGTGGTGGAGGCAGCTCTAAGCTTTTTAATTTAAATTGTCTCTCTAATTTGAATGAATACACTTTAAATCCATTTACAAGGATCTATTGGAGGGCAAGTCTCATGCCAGCAGCCGCGGTAATTCCAGCTCCAGTAGCGTCCACTAAAGCTGCTGCAGTTAAAAAGCTTTTATAAGGATCGAGCTCGGCTGTCCACCGCAAGGCATCCTACTGCCAGTCCCAGCCCCTATGCCTTGGGGTGCCTCCTGATGCTCTTCACTAAGTATCCCATGGTCCCGAAGCATTTCCTTTGAAAAAATTAAGTGTCTAAACTACAGGTGGTGTAGCTTGCTTAACAGCCGGGATAATCCGCTGACTAGCAGACACTGCTACTAGGCACAAAGTATTTCCTGGGCTAGATGCAGTTAAAAATTTGTAATTAGATACTCTCGTTGGATGCTGAGAAAGCATTCCATAGAGTCTCCTGGCACGCCATATATGATTCTCTTAAAGAGCTTGGGGTAGGGGTCTAGGGGACCCTTTTATAGCCAAAATCACGGCCCTGTATCGCAATACGTCACCTAGGCTGAAGATAAATGGAACTGTAGCACCCTGAGGGCTCGGTTGCTACAGACGTATTGCACCTCACCCAGAGGTGTGATATCTCACTCTCAGGTAAGGATGGAGTGTGGATCAGGACCCGACACCTGCATGCATTACACCACATTGCCGTGGGGCAGGGCGACCAATATGCCCCTGAGATGGGCACGACAGTCCCTGTCCCTGGCTGGAGTGGGGGGAGGGAACACTGAGGAAGGGGAACCCTGTAGTGCAGGAGCAGGGAGGAAGCAGTTCCTGGGTGCATTGAGAAGGGAGTATAAAAGGTGGGCACCATCTTAGTTCAGTGCAGAGAAGTCTGAGCAGAAGTGGCAGGGAGCAGGGGCTCTGCATGAGCTCTGCTCCGGAGGCGGGCCTAGTAACAGAGGCCCAGGCCTGCAAGAGGAAGAAGGAAGGAAGAGGAGCGGAGAAGGCTCCAGGAACGAGGAATGAAGGGATCCCAGGGGTGCGGACGGGCGAGTCGCCACCGCACGCCCGAATCCACCTGCGTGGAGGGGTCAGGCCAAAGGGGGAGACCGGTCCCCGAACTAGTGGAGGCAGGAAACGACCCTCAGCTAGAAACCGGAGGCTCTGACATTTTATGTGGCGCAGCCCCTTGCTCCACCCGCTAGGAAGGCACCACATAGGGTCAGGGAAACTGGCGCCAAGTTTACCAAGAGGAGGCCCGAGGCAGCCGGACAGAAGTGTTGGTAAGAAAGGCCAGACAAAGGACACACAAAGGGGGTCCTGTGAAGCGCTCCAAAGTTATCTGGGAGTTGTCTGAGCCCCTCACCTGGTGAGCACAGTACGACGTGGGCAGCCGTTACCTGCAGACGTGGTCTGTATAATAAGAACTGTGAGTAAAGGCCCTGAACTGCATCACTTACTCCGTGTCGTTACTGCTGCTGCCCTGCACCATCACCCCCATCCTCCGCATACACTGCCCTGAGGCTATACTCCTCCCGTGGGGAGTTATGCTACGCTCTGCTGCACCCACAACACCAGCCTTAGCGGTCTGCCCTGTAGCGGCGGTTCACTCTGACCGCAATCCACGGGTGGCGTAGTCGGACATTTAAACATCAAAACCACATAAATAGTTCTGCCACTGGTTTGACCGCCCTGAGCCACAGAACCGGATCGCCGCCACGAAGACTACAACCACCAGCATCCACCAAAAAGGGTCCGGCTCCGGGTGTCCCAAGGCCCAGGGGGTGCGTCAGAACATTTTCATCACCTTTCACAATCACCAATGGGACAAGGCAGGGATGTCCTCTGTCCCCTCTCTTATACATCCTAGTGACGGAGCACCTGCTCTCATCAATTCGCCATAACCCCAATATTAGGTGGATTGAGGTGGGAGGCACCGAGTACAAGTGCTCTCTATTTGCTGATGATGTCCTAGTATATATCACTCAATCACATATATCCATCCCTGCTGTTATGGCTGAAATAGATCACTTTGTTACATGGTAAAATTTTAAAATCAATGCAGCGAAGTCTGAGGCCCTCGATGTCTCCCTCCCTAAATCCATATAGGATTCCATCCAGTCCAACTTTCCCTTTGCCTGGCCCTCACAGGGTATCAAATACTTAGGAATTCCTATTCATAGAGACCTCTCCCATCTATGTTATCTTAATTTTGGGCCCTTTATTGAACAATTCCATACAGACCACGGTTGGCAAGTTAGAACTGTAAGATTCACTACGTGAACCACTGGTGTTTTGTGGAAAAGCACATGTACACCGCGTTCCAAATTATTATGCAAAAAGTGTTTAGGAGTGATAAGGGAAGAATTTGTTTGTTTGTCAGTTAAACTCATTGATGGTGATGTGTGTCAGGGCTCTTTATATCACTGTAAGCAATTGCAGACACGTGTGCTAATTAGTTTGGCAGGTGTGTCCAATGAAAGGCAAGACTACTTAAGAAGGCTCTCTCACATTATTAAGCAGCCTACATTTTCTGCCCAAATGGGAAAGAAAAAGGATGTGTCGGCTGCTGAGAAGCAACAAATTGTGGAGTGTTTAGGTCAAGGCATGACTACAATCAACATTGTGCGATGATCAGGATGAAGTGTCTTGGCAATCAAGAAGTATGTAGCTGATTCACAGTACACACGTGTGCGTGCTGATAAGGGCAAATTGAGGACTCTTTCCTACAGGCAATTACGTCAGGTTGAAAGAGCAGCGGCAAAAAAGCCTTGTCATAGCAGCAGACAAGTTTTTGAAGCTGCTTGTGCCTCCAACGTCCCCCGAACAACAAGATGCAGGGTCCTTCAGAGGTTTGCAGCTGTGCATACGCCATCCTGTCGACCTCCTCTATCCACTTCACACAAGCAGAAACGGCTCCAGTGGGCCAAACATTACATGAAGACTGATTTCAAAACTGTTTTGTTCACGGATGAGTGCCGTGCAGCGCTCGATGGTCCAGATGAATGGAGTGGAGGATGGCTGGTTGATGGACACCCCACGCAAACACGGCTACAGCGCCAACAAGGAGGAGGTGGAGTAATGTTTTGGGCTGGAATCATGGGGAGAGAGATTGTCGGCCCCTTTAGGATCCCTGAAGGCGCTAAAGATGAACTCCATAATGTATGTGGATTTTCTCAAACAGCACTTCCTGCCATGGTTCAAGAAGAAGAACCGTGTATTTCACAGCAAGATCATTTTTCTGCATGATAATGCACCATCTCATGCTGCACATAAAACATCTGCATCTCTGGCTGATATGGGCATAAAAGGGGACAAACTTATGGTGTGACCCCCATGCTCCCCTGACCTCTACCCCATTCAGAACCTTTGGAGCATCATTAAAAGGAGTGTCTATGATGGCGGGAGGCAGTTCACATCTAAGCAACAGCTCTGGGAGGGTATTCTGTCCTCATGCAAAACAATTGAAGCAGAAACCATCCAAAACCTGACAAATTCAATGGACGAGAGAGTTCAGAAGCTCCTTTCGAACAAGGGGTCCTATGTGAAAATGTAACATCACCTAGAATAAAGTTTTGAGTTGAAAACTGTTTGATTTCAGTTTCTAACAACCTGCTAATGCTTATAATTTCAAAAATGACCATTTTTTTGGTCTTTATTAAAATGAAAAGGTTGATCGAAAAGTTTGGGGGATCTAAGAGTGTGGCAACCCAGTAGTCATGATTACTTCGAATTCTGACAATATGAGGGTCATGCTGCAGGTAGTGCAGCAAGAAGGCACTTATGTGTCTTGCGCATCTCGGAGCCCCAAAATTATTTTCCGGGCTAGATGCAGCTAAAAATTATTTTTAATTTTAAATCTGGTGAAGCTTATTATAGATGGCCTAATAGGATCAGTGCTGCACACTGCTACAAAGCCCAAATTATTTTCCAGTCAAGATACAGATAAACATGATTAGTAATTTGAAAGCTTAAAACGGTTGGTAGGGTGATTTTAACCAATCATCAAGCTTTTACTCTCCCCAGGATGACACAGGGGTAGAAAAGTCGTTTCGGATCCATGATTTGTTCATCTTTATGAACGTGAGTCTGTCTACATTATCAGTGGAGAGCCGCGTGCGCTTATCTGTCAGCACACCACCAGCAGCGCTGAACACACGTTCAGACAGAACGCTGGCTGCGGGGCATGACAAGATCTCCAAGGCGTAAGTGGCTAGCTCCGGCCATTTATCCAGATTGGAAGCCCAAAAAGAGCAAGGGTCCAGTGACACAGTCGTGGCTTCAATGTTTACTTGGAGATACTCCTGTACCATCGTCTCTAGGCGTTGACTATGTGTCAGACTTCTTGTCTCCTGTGGCCTTGCAAAGGATGGGCTAAAAAAGTGGTGAAATGATTCCGCAAAATTGATGTTACCAGCAGATACTGTGGTTCTGTTACGGTTTGAGTGCTGAACACTTGACGGTCCCACGGTTGGCAAGTTGGAACTGTGAGATTCACTACGTGCACCACTGGTATTTTGTGGAAAAGCACATGTAAGATTCTGCAACAGTCTCTGCTAATACTCCTGCATGCGTGCATCCCTTTCTATGGCAGGAATAATTTCTGCAAATTTACTTTTGTACCGGGGATCTAACAGTGTGGCAACCCAGTAGTCAGGATTATTTCTAATTCTCACAATTCGAGGGTCATGTTGCAGGTAGTGCAGCAAGAAGGCACTCATGTGTGTTGCGCATCCAGGAGCACCAAGTCCCTGTTGTGTTGGTGGCGAGGTAACAATCATGCTTCCTTCCTCTGTCCTCTCCCCCCAACCTCGCACAACAGAAATGTGATCAAGGTCTCCCTCATCTGATGAGTCTTCCATCAGTTCGTCCTCCACTTCTTCCTGGGCTCCTGCACCTTCCTCACTAGTTTGGCTGCTACCGTGCGCCCTGGTAAAATCATCTCCCCCACCCTCACATGCCTGCCGCCTTGGTGCTGCCGACCGTCTGGACCTTGCAGATGTTAGCCCTTCCGCATACAACTCCTCCTCCTCTACTTCCTCCACCTCCTCTTGTGCCACCACCTGACTCCGAATTCTGTTTAACATGTGCTCCAGCATGTAAATCACCGGAATAGTCATGCTGATAATGGCATCGTCAGCACTAAACATCTTCGTCGCCATTTCAAAACTGTGCAGAAGGGTGCATAGGTCCCTGATCTGAGACCACTCCTCCAGCGTGATTTGCCCCACCTCTGAATCTCGTTGGCCCAGGCTATACGTCAGAACGTATTGCACCAGGGCTTGTCGGTGCTGCCACAGTCGCTGCAACATGTGCAGAGTTGAATTCCACCGGGTAGGCACATCGCATTTTAGCCGGTGAAGTGGCAGGCCCAACGACTTCTGTAGAGATGTAAGTCGCTGAGCTGCGGGATGCGAACGGCGGAAGTGAGCACACAGCGACCGTGCCCTCTGCAGAAGGCCATCTAGTCTGGGATAGTGGGCTAAAAATTGCTGGACAACCAGGTTCAACACGTGAGCCATACAAGGCACGTGTGTGACATTGCCCCGGCGAAGGGCTGCACCCAGGTTTGCAGCATTGTCGCACACGGCCTTCCCTGGTTTCAGGTCCAGTGGAGACAACCATTCATGAAACTGGTTCTCCAGAGCTGACCACAACTCCTCAGCTGTGTGACTCACATTTCCCAGACATTTCAATGTAAAAACCGCCTGATGACGTTGAGCCCTACTGCCAGCATAGTAAGGAGGTGTGCAGGATCCCTTCTGCGCAGTTAGAAAGCTTGTGGCATGACCAGACAGGCTTTGGGTGCAGGTGGAAGACCGAGAGGAGGTTGAGGAGGCAGAAGTAGTGGAGGAACTTTGACATAAAGAGGATTGACGCACAACTCGTGGGGACGGCAAGACTTGGACAGCAGCCCCTTGTCCTGCTGTCACCATAGTTACCCAGTGCCGTCAGCGACATGTAACGCCCCTGTCCATGCCTACTCGTCCAAGTGTCTGTGGTGAAATGCACCCTGTCACACACAGAGTTTCTCAAAGAAGCGGTGATGTTGTGTGCGACATGCTGGTGGAGCGCAGGCACACCTTTCTTTGAGAAGTAGTGCCGACTGGGCATCTGGTACTGGGGCACTGCGACGGACATAAGGTCTCGAAAATCCTCTGTGTCCACCAGGCGGAAAGGCAGCATTTCTGTAGCCAAGAGCTTGCAGATGGTGAAATTCAACCTCTTAGCTTTCTCATGGCTAGGAGGAAATGGTCTTTTACTTGTCCACATCTGAGGGACCGAGGGCTGGCTATTGTGCTTAGACGGGGTTGATAAGGGTGTCCCCGGCAAAAATAAAATAAAATAAAATAGCAGACGGTGGTTGGCCCGGCCGGCTAGGCCGCATTGTAGCACACTGAGCTTCCCACTGCAACTTATGCTTCATGTCCATGTGCCGGTTCATGCATGAAGTACTCAAACTATGTATTTTTTGGCCTCTACTTAGCTTTTGCTGACAAATGTTACAGATAACACGAGTTGGGTCATCTTTATCGATCTGAAAAAATGCCCAGGCTATGCAAGGCTTAGCACCCATGCGACCTGAAGAGCCACCACGACTTGTGGTGAGAGGCAGAGTTGTGTTTGAGGATGCAGTTGTTGACGTGCTTCCAGTACTACGTCTCTGTCCAGGAAGGCGCAACCTGACCTCGTCGTCACTAGCATCTTCCTCCACCTCCTCTGCTGACCTCATCTCTTGGCTGACTGTGGGTTGACAGTAAGTGGGATCTCCGACCTCATCATCATCACCCTGTGCGTTATCACACCCGTCGTCCTCAGAGCCAACCTGTTCCTGCCCTGACAAAAAACTAAAGTTGTCGCTCCAATCAGGTATTTGAGTCTTATCATCGTCTTCCTCATTGTCTCCACCAACAGGAGTTACAGTTTGGGAATGAGGGTCTACATTATGGTCAGAACCTTCTGCGTCTGGTCCTGGATCCGACTCATAAAGATTCTGGGCATCAGTGCAGATCATTTCCTCGTCTGGATTCACAGAAGCGCTGGAGTCGACCTCTGATTCCCAGGCTATAGTATGAGTAAACAGCTCTGCAGACTCAACCATCTGTTCTACCTCATACTCAGACGGGCAGCTGGAGATTTGGGAGCTGTGAGGAAGCAAGTGCGATTTGGGTGACACCTTTGAGGACTGGAGTATTTGTGATGTTGAAGTTGATGTGGAGGAGAGCCCACTTAAAGGAGCACTTGATATCCGTTGAAGCACCTGCTGTTTTTGTGCCTCATCTGGAATTTGTAGCGATTGGCGTGGCCGTAAGAAAGGGATCTTATCACATTGTCCGCTAAAAGAAGTAGACATTTTAGTTTGGCTGGAAGATGGTCTTTCTTCTGCACCTACCCCACGGACACAACCTTTTTTCCCCTTCCCAACACGCCTATTCCCCTTTCCACCAGCAGCAGGCCTTTTTCCACTCATTTTGGTGGTTAACTAATTCACAACTCTGGAGTTGTTTGCACAAAAAAACAATGGATGGTAACCGAGCAGAGCTGAGTGGCCAAACTGTGGTATTAGGCCAAAACTATTGGCTGGGTTAGATGCAGAAAAAAATTATTTTTAATTTGCAACCTGATGGAGGTCAGTATAGATGGACTAATAGACCAAGTCCCACACACTGCTAGAAGCCCAAATATTTTTTCAGAGCTAGATGCAGAAAATTTTTTTATTCAATTTGCAACCTGATGGAGGTCAGTATAGATGGACTAATAGACCAAGTCCCACACACTGCTAGAAGCCCAAATATTTTTTCAGAGCTAGATGCAGAAAAAAATTATTTTTAATTTGCAACCTGATGGAGGTCAGTATAGATGGACTAATAGACCAAGTCCCACACACCGCTAGAAGCCCAAATATTTTTTCAGAGCTAAATGCAGAAAAAAATTATATTCAATTTGCAACCTGCTGGAGGTCAGTATAGAAGGACTAATAGAACAAATCCCACACACTGCTAGAAGCCCAAATATTTTTTCAGAGCTAAATGAAGAAAAAAATTATTTTTAATTTGCAACCTGATGGAGGTCAGTATAGATGGACTAATAGACCAAGTCCCACACACTGCTAGAAGCCCAAATATTTTTTCAGAGCTAGATGCAGAAAAAAATTATTTTTAATTTGCAACCTGATGGAGGTCAGTATAGATGGACTAATAGAACAAGTCCCACACGCTGCTAGAAGCCCAAATATTTTTTCAGAGATAAATGAAGAAAAAAATTATTTTTAATTTGCAACCTGATGGAGGTCAGTATAGATGGACTAATAGACCAAGTCCCACACACTGCTAGAAGCCCAAATATTTTTTCAGAGCTAGATGCAGAAAAAAATTATTTTTAATTTGCAACCTGATGGAGGTCAGTATAGATGGACTAATAGACCAAGTCCCACACACCGCTAGAAGCCCAAATATTTTTTCAGAGCTAGATGCAGAAAAAAATTATATTCAATTTGCAACCTGCTGGAGGTCAGTATAGAAGGACTAATAGAACAAGTCCCACACACTGCTAGAAGCCCAAATATTTTTTCAGCGCTAAATGAAGAAAAAAATTATTTTTAATTTGCAACCTGATGGAGGTCAGTATAGATGGACTAATAGACCAAGTCCCACACACTGCTAGAAGCCCAAATATTTTTTCAGAGCTAGATGCAGAAAAAAATTATATTCAGTTTGCAACCTGATGGAGGTCAGTATAGATGGACTAATAGAATGATGCTATGCCCAAAAGATTTTACTTCACTAGGTGCAGTAAAAAAATTGGTATTCTATACACAGGTGGTATATCTTGCAACACAGATAGGCTACTCCACTGACTAACACACTCTGCAATAGGCCAAAAAGGATTAGCTTTGCTAGATTCAGCCAAATGCTGTGAAAAAAACTTGCACAGCACTGGCACAGACCTGCCTGGCAAAAACTGATAGGAACTGATGTAACCTAGTCCTGAAAAGGACTCCAATTACAATTAGTCTTTACTCCCACAATCTATCTATTTAAGAGCACAGACCTGCCTGATAAAAGTCGTAGGAAATGCTGTAACCTAGTCCTTAAAAGGACTGCAATCACAACTATTCCCTACTCCCAAGCTATCTGTATATTTGTGCGAAAATTGGCTTGAAATTAACAAGGTATAGCGCACACAGCAACAGCGGTGCCGTCTAACACGCAGCTGCAGCAGTGAGAAAATGGTGGCGACGGGGAAAATGGCTTGGTCTTATAGGGCAAGGACATGTGACATACACTGCCAATCACACATGCCCTTGCTTGTGTGAAAAAAAGCACTTCGCTCCGTGTGTGCGCTGCTGATAGGCTGACAGATTGCACCTCCCCACTGCAAATGCGGGAAAGAGAAAAAAAAATGGAGATCTTCATTGTTCCTGCAGAGATCCATCCCCTGCCCCTCCCCCCACCCCGCTGTACACTCAAACTGCGTATTAACATTAATTTTCATCATTACTGAGAAAAAATCCAGTTATGATTTTGGTGCACGAACAGTTATCGAACATAACCTCGAACAGCCGAATTTTTCTCAAATTGTTCGTGTTCGCCGACCGGCTCGAACACCGCCCAAAACAGCTCGAATTTGAGATTGGCGAACAGTTCGAGTAGAACAACGCTCATCTCTACCCATGACCACTACGTCATATTTTTTGGAGAACTTGGTCATTTGATACATAAAGAGTTCATCCATATCTTCAGCTTGCCCAGGTGGCCTGTAGTAAATGCCTACAATGGTGTCCTTTCCGTTGTTCTCTCCTTGTATTCTTACCCAAACAGTTTTCACAGAACTCCCAGTCTCTGAAGCTTCAATCTCTGTGCAGATATACGCTTTTCTAACATACAATGCAACACCTCCTCCTCGTTTATCAAGTCTGTTTCTTGCAAATAAGTTGTATCCTTTTAGCATTTTATTCCAATCATGTGTATCGTCCCACCAAGTTTCAGTGATTCCAATGACATCATATTCCTTTTCCTGCATTAGTAGTTCCAATTCTCCTTGTTTGTTGCCCATGCTTTGTGCATTTGTATAAAAACATTTTAGTTTGTGATTGGTTTCTCTTCCTCCCATATTTTTATTATTTAAATAGTTTTGTCTTTGTTCTTCTTTTCCACTTCCAGTAGCAGAGATCTCAATAGTATTTGTCAGCTGTATGGCTTTTTCTGGCCTTTTGCTTCCCTTCCCACATTGTTCTAGTTTAAAGCTCTTCTGATGAGTGTAGCAAGGCGACTTCCAAATATATGTTTTCCAGTCTTCGTAAGGTGCATCCCATCTCTAGCAAGTAGTCCATCGTATAGGTAATTCATTCCGTGATCCAGAAATCCAAATCCTTGTTGACGGCACCATCGACGTAGCCAGTTGTTCACCTGTAGAATCTTATTCCACCTCATTGTTCCATGGCCATCCACTGGGAGGATGGATGAGAAGACCACCTGCGCTCCCAATTCTTTCACTTTCTTGCCTAAGTCTTCAAAGTCACTGCAGATGGTTTCCAGGTCCTTTCTTGCGGTGTCATTTGTCCCCACATGTATTAGCAGGAATGGGTAGTGATCTGTAGGTCTGAAGAGTCTTGATATCCTGTCAGACACATCTTTAATTTTTGCTCCTGGAAGACAGCACATTTCTCTTGAGGTTATGTCTGGTCTGCAGATAGCGGCCTCTGTTCCTCTTAACAGGGAATCCCCCATGACCACCACTCTCCGTTTTTTCTTCACAACATTCTTCTTTCTCCATCCAGGAGGATTCTGAGGGCTTACAAGGTTATTCATTGCTGGCAAAGTCTTATTTTGCTGTATTTCTTCATGGTTCTCCTGCGTGAGAGCCTGGTACTGGTTCCTGAGCAGTATGGGTGCTGACTGCCTCTCGATCCTCCTGCTTCTGTGGGTCACATGCTTCCATTCCTCTGTTTCGTCAGGTGCAGTTCGAATTTCTTCTCTTTCTGAATCATGAAGAGATAATTCTGCTCTGTCTAAGAACTCTTCACCTTCCTTAATGATTTTCAAGGTAGTTAACCTCTCTTCTAGATTTCGCAACTTTTCCTCCAACAGGGACACAAGCTTGCATTTCTGGCATGTGAAGTTTGGCTTTTCCACTGGCAAGTCTGTGAACATGTAGCAGGATATGCAGCTCACCAAATGGCTCATGGACTCTTCCATGTTCTTATTGTTAATGTTCTGAAAACAGTGAAAAAAGCTTTAAAAAAAAAGCTTCAAAATGCGCGCGCCTACCGGCGCGCGGTTTACCGATGTCCTCTTTTCAGCTCCAACAGCCAAAATCCAGTGTTCTTTGAGCTCGCGGAGACTCTTCACTTACCCCAAAATGCAGTGGGAATATGCAAATTATCTCCTCAGGACTCCTCCCCTGGTTTACCAATGTCCTCTTTTCAGCTCCAACAGCCAAAATCCAGTGTTCTTTGAGCTCGCGGAGACTCTTCACTTACCCCAAAATGCAGTGGGAATATGCAAATTATCTCCTCAGGACTCCTCCCCTGGTTTACCAATGTCCTCTTTTCAGCTCCAACAGCCAAAATCCAGTGTTCTTTGAGCTCGCGGAGACTCTTCACTTACCCCAAAATGCAGTGGGAATATGCAAATTATCTCCTCAGGACTCCTCCCCTGGTTTACCAATGTCCTCTTTTCAGCTCCAACAGCCAAAATCCAGTGTTCTTTGAGCTCGCGGAGACTCTTCACTTACCCCAAAATGCAGTGGGAATATGCAAATTATCTCCTCAGGACTCCTCCCCTGGTTTATGCAGAGACGAGTCCTGGCTGGAAGACGTGATGGCGGTCTGTGCTGGATGAAGGAGAAAAGCGTAGCTGAAGGACTTCACCTAGAGACGTCACCAGTGAGTCAGTGTATTACATGTACACTTACACTATATACTATGTACCGGGCTCCTGTGTATAATGTCACTGGTGATCACTGTATTACCTGTACACTGACACTATATACAGAGCTCCTGTGTATAATGTCACTGGTGATCACTGTATTACCTGTACACTGACACTATATACAGAGCTCCTGTGTATAATGTCACTGGTGATCACTAGATTACCTGGACACTTAAATTATACATACCATGTTTAGAGCTCCCGTGTATAATGACACTTATGGTAATATTAGTAATGTGGTGGTAATATTAGTAATGTGGTGGTAATATGTGGTCTGGTCATGGTGTGGCAGTTTTCTTCCTTCTGTGTGGTATTATTCAGTCACTATGTTGTGGTAATATGTGGTCTGGTCATGGTGTGGCGGTATTCCCTGTAAGTGGTATTATTGGTCATTTAAAAAAAAAATGTATATGACACATTCCCTTAAAGAAAACGAAATAAAAATATATCTAAAAAGAGTATTGGATATTTTAAGAAAATTTTAATAGGTTAGAGTAGGGCCCGGCCAGAAGAGTCTACCTTATCGTGGTGGCGGCTTTAAAAAATCTTTTGGCCAAAACAAAAGCTGCTGGCTATGTATGTGGCGCCGTCACATGGCCGAACGTCAGGAGAACCTGGTGGCAGCGACGTGGACGAGCGCCAGGATTCTGCAGGGATCGCATGGGGGTAAGTATAACAAGTTTTATTTTTTTTAAATACAATTAATTAACTAGGAGTGGGGGGAATCAGAGATGCACGGGGGGGATGAGATGCACGGGGGGGATGAGATGCACATGGGGGGGATGAGAGATGCACATGGGGGGGGATGAGAGATGCACATGGGGGGGATGAGAGATGCACATGGGGGGGATGAGAGATGCACATGGGGGGGTGAGAGATGCACATGGGGGGGATGAGAGATGCACATGGGGGGGTTATGTTTACATAACTTTGTTGCCTTATGAAGGGCAGGGGGGGGCCCCAAAAATTTCTTGCACAGGGGCCCACTACAGTCTGTGTCCGCCCCTGACAGGCATAGTTTTCCATTGCCCATGGCCACGGCGTGCTCCACCGTCAGCAGGACGCCCACTTCCCCTTCCATTACCACATGCCTTGTACATTTTAAATTGGTTAGATAATAAATGCCTGCAAACGTTATGGTATTATGTGGGAGAATAAAATATGTAGTCCTGAAAAGAACTTTTGTTTTAAGCTTGCTCCAGCAGTAGACCTATGAAAGGAGTGGAAGCCAATAAACCCTGCCTATATGCCTACAATACTTTATTATCCCTCCTCAAGCAACTCTCCCTACAATCAATGCAGGTAACAGCAGTATTAATATGGAAAAGAATAGATGTAGCCCTAAAAAGGAGTTTTGGTTTTAGCTTGCAGCAGCAAGGACTGTAAGGCAATAAACCCTGCCTATATGTCTCTATTGCTAAACTATCCATTCTCCAGCAGCTACCCCTACACTTATAAAGCTTACTGCAATACCCCATGGAAGACACGTATAGTAGGGCCTCAGAAAATATTTTTTCCCATTATTAAGGAGTAGGACTCCTAGACTGGTAAAGTGTATGCACAATGTGCAAAGGCTGAAAAATATTTACTCCTGGAAGGTATACATATTTATATATGTAAGAGAATTGTAGAGGTAGGTTTCATACACGTTCTGTGAAAATTATGTAGTAGGCTATCATACACACCCTCGAAAAATTTTAAGAGCGAGGGTCGGATCATGATCCTGTAGATATGGTGGAGGAGAAGGACATGAAAAATTAGAAAACAAGAACCTTATACCCTTGTTTTGGTGGGACGGGTTGCATGGGAAAACACCAGAAAAAAAGGAACATTTTAGTTGAATTGTTCATTTTAATATGAGTCAGCATTTTCAGTTGACAGGCAGATGCGCCTAAAAGTTATTATGTGCCTGACGGCACTAAAAATGCACTCAGAGAAAATGCCAGCAGCAGAGCAGGCCAACACCTCAAAGGCGTAGAGGGAGAGGTCATGCCACGTGTCCAGCTTGCATACCCAATAGTTGTACAGAGCAGAGGAATAACGGAGGACGCTGGTAGGGTCGGCTAGGTACTCCTTCACCATCTTACAAACCTGGTGTGTGTCTCCCTCATCTCTACTTTTTGGTTATCCAAAGAACTCTGACCTCTGTCACCAGCGTTGTCAGATGGAATTTTTTGACTAATTGTTCGACTAGGGCCTTTTGGTACTGCACCATTTTAATAGTCCTCTAAGCCGCAGGAAGGAGAGATGGAAAATTCTCCTTGTAGCATGGGACGAGAAAGTTGAACAACCAGTAATCAGTGTTGGCCAAAATGCATATCATAGAATCATAGAATGTTAGAGTTGGAAGAGACCTCCAGAGTCATCATGTCAAACCCCCTGCTCAATGCAACCAAACCACCTCAGACAGATGTCTGTCCAGCCACTGTTAGAAGACTTCCATTGAAGGAGAATGTAGCGCCCCGAGGGTTCGGCCGCTACAGGGGTATTGCACCTCTGCCAGAGGTGTGGTATTCCACTCCCGGGTAAGGATGGAGTATGGACCAGGGCTCAGTTAGCTGCATACAGCACACTCACCCCATTTCCGAGGGACAGCTCAACGGTACTCCCATTAGACCGAAATGCAGGTACGACAGACCATGTCCCTGGCTGGAGTGGGGAGGAGGGGGAGGAATACCCAGTGATGTAGGAGCAGATAGGGGTTGGTTCCTGAGCGTAGGTAGGAGCCCATTGGTTGCTGGTCACCTGGCCTCATGGCTAGAGGGAGGTATAAGAGGTGGGCACCATCTTAGGACATCAGACAGTCTGTGCAGAGAGAGGAGAAGACAGGGAGTAGAGGCTCTGTAGGAGCTCTACTCCAGAGTGGGCCTAGAGAGAGGCCGAGGAGGAGAGTGGAGAGAGAGAGGAGGTGAAGGGGAGCTGGGATTACGTCTCAGCCCAGCTCCACGAGAAAGGAGAAGAAGGAGGAACAGAGAAGGGAAAAGAAGAGAAAGAAACAGAAGGGCTCAGGAACAAGAAGGAAGAAGGGACCCTAAGAACCCACGATAATACAGGGTGAAGGGTCAGGCAGATTAAGGGTGCCGGATCCCAAGTTGGTGGAGGAGAAACTACCCTCAGCCAAAGACCGGACGTCGTGATCATTTATTGGTGCGACACCTCAATAAACCTGCTAGGAAGGCACCATATAGAACAGCGGGGAACGGGATCCACGTTTACCCGCACAAGTTCGCGGCTGCTGGACAAAAGTGGGTCACTGGTGAGGCAGGCCAGAGGAAGGATTGATGGGGGTCCTGAGCCATACTTGCGAGCTGCCTGGGAGTTGACCGAGCCCCTCACCTGGTGGACGCAGCACGGCTCGGGCAGTCATTGCCAGCTGAAGTGACTTGGATATTAACCGTGAGTAAAGACCCTGGACTGCAGTACGTTGTCTGTGTGCTTTTTCGCTCCTCCGGCACTACCGGTACTGGGACTCTCACCACCATCACTCCCACCATCCACTACACTGCCCTGGAGCTGCACTCTTCCCGTGGGGAGTCACACCACCTCAGCTGCATACACCATCAGCCCCAGCGGTCTGCCCTGCAGCGGCGGTTCCTAGTGATCGCAAATCCACAGGTGGCGCAGTCGGACGTTATCAACAGCTCATAGCAGACTACCACTGGCCTGACCACCCTGAGCCACGGAACCGGGCCGCCACTACTACCCCCATCGTTTCCCTATTGCCCGGATCCGTGTGCCACACGGCCCAGGGGGCGAGTCAGCTTTGTCGTAGTCGGCAGGATTACGTGCCCGCTAACAACGGGTACTGCGCGCTTGAAAAGAAAGAGACTGTTTTATTGAGATTGACTGTGTTGGAAAATGGCGCCCGCCCCAGAAGAATGAGCGCCATAATGTGCGCGCCAAAAGACCACAGGAGGCCGCCTCCCATCGTGGGCCAGGTCCCAGAATGGCGCCAAAGAAGGAGCCCGCCCCCAAGAGCCATGAGCATGGCTGTGGAGATGTCCATTAAGGTGGGGGGGCTGCCCCTGAAAGTGATTGTCACCAAGTTGCCCTGGGACCACCCCCAATGGGGGTGGGAAGAGAAGAAAACTGTGGGTCAGGGCGCGGTCTGGATCAGTCTCGACAGACCGCACCCGGGAATGGACGCCGTCAGCAGCACCAGCCTCCTGGCCCGAAGCCTGCTGCGGGCTGAACCGCCCTGCAGCCTAGCAGAGGTCTTAGCGCAGCTCCCCCGAGATCCGGAGCATGCGCAAGCTGCGCTGGAGGACCTGGAGCGGAGGATGGTCCGGGCACAGCGGGGTGCGCTCATCGAATGGAGAGAGGAACTGGCCCGGCAGGCTGAAACCCGCCAGCGGCAGGTACCACCCGCACCCTGGAGTCCGCCTGCCTCTGAGGACAGAGCAGGAGAAGTGAAGGCCGGAGGCGGCGTCATGGAGGAAGCTATGAGGACCGAGGCAGGTACAGGGGACGTCACCACCCCAGGCCCAGCAGCTGCAAGCCTGCCCCAGCCTCCCGTAGCAGAACCCGAGGCCCCACTTACCACACCGGTTGCCGCGCCGCCACTGCTTCCCGCTAGGCCTCAAGCGGCGGGCGCCGCGGCCACGCCTCGCCCGGCGCCACGCCCTTGACCCCAGGCGCCGTAAAGCGAGAAGCGTCATCGGCCCGGTCGCAAGGCCTGGATGACCCGGGCGCCATTGCTAAGCCTGCGCCCCTGTCCCGGACGGGACTGCCATCGAGCGCAACCAAGAGACCCCCGGCCTGGTCGCAAGGCCGAGTGCCCCCGGGCGCTGCTCCCCACCCAGGGCCCCCTGCCATACCACCGCTGGGCGCAGACCTGTTTGCCCAGCACACCGGTCCGGATGGACTGCCGCTGGAGTGGCCGGCCGAACTGATCAGAGGTCAGCCATGGAAGACCCAGCCCCCGCGCAAGCTTCCAATACCAGCTCCGGAGCCCGTGAAGGTCACCCCGCCCCCGCAAGAAGACGCCCAATTTGAGCGGGACCCCGCCGATGAGAGTTTAGTGGGGTTCGCTCAGGAGACCCGGGCGGACGTGGTACGTCGTCTCGAGGTTTGCCAACAACAACTGGTGACCTTTGAGCGGGAACGACGAGAGAGGCGCGTCAGAGAGGAGCGGCTCCAGGCCCAGAGTGCTGAGCAAAAACGTAAGGCCCGCCAAGACCCCCGAACTGCCCACGGTCCCCGCATCACCGGGACCATAATCAAGTTTCATCTGGAGAATGGCTGGGGCTTTATCAGGGGTCCAGAAACTGCCGGCGACGTCTTTGTGACCCGCAGCGACGTTGAGAGTCACCTACCGGAGGGACACCGTGGCCGTGACCTCTACCCTGGTGATGTGGTCACCTTCACCCGCCACGTAGGCGCAAAGGGGCCGTGCGCCCTACATGTTCATCGGCTCACTGAGGAGGAACTACAGCACCACGGCTATGAGGAGAGCCAAGAGGACCCGGACGGGTCTGGAGACCACCAAGAGGAGGAAAGAGCGTCTGAAGGACACCGCTACTAGTAAGTAGCCACGTACCGGTGTACATAGTTACCCGTCAGGGTACAGAGAACTGTTTACTGTTCGGGACTGTTATAGAACTGTTATGGAACTGTGTGAAAGTTACCCCCTACATCCCCTAACAGGCTGAGGACTGTGAGCAGCCATTCCCCTCCCCCTTTCCAACCGGCCGAGGACTGGGAACGGCCAACCCCCTGTAAATAGTTGCGCTTCCTAAAGCGCCCCCTACTGGTTTTATAAAGAGACTACCACGTCTACCTCGGGACAGAGAATCCCTCACGTTTACAAGTTTGCCAAAGTTCCTGCACTTAAAAGAAGAATGCACACCTGGTCGCAAGTTGCACTGCAGCCAGGATCCAAGAATGTGTTTTTGAAAATATTTTCTTGCAAATGTTTTTTATGAATAAGTTTTATATGCTGCTAAATAGTGTTGTGAATGTTTTCTATAATGTTTATATGTCAAAAGAGTTCCAGAAGTATTAGTACGTGTTTTATAATAGTGTAACAAGAAAAGGAAAGTGTTTCCCATAAAGGGAACTGAACCGTGTTGCCTGTTTCCTGATGTGAAAAGTTTTTAAAAAGTTTTTGCATGTCCTGCATATAATTGTCTTTGCTCTGTTCCAGCCCGAGGACGTGCTGTGGTTTACCAGGGGGGAATGTAGTGCCCCGAGGGTTCAGCCGCTACAGGGGTATTGCACCTCTGCCAGAGGTGTGGTATTCCACTCCCGGGTAAGGATGGAGTATGGACCAGGGCTCAGTTAGCTGCATACAGCACACTCACCTCATTTCCGAGGGACAGCTCAACGGTACTCCCATTAGACAGAAATGCAGGTACGACAGACCATGTCCCTGGCTGGAGTGGGGAGGGGGGGGGGATACCCAGTGATGTAGGAGCAGATAGGGGTTGGTTCCTGAGCGTAGGTAGGAGCCCATTTGTTGTTGGTCACCTGGCCTCATGGCTAGAGGGAGGTATAAGAGGTGGGCACCATCTTAGGACAGCAGACAGTCTGTGCAGAGAGAGGAGAAGACAGGGAGTAGAGGCTCTGTAGGAGCTCTACTCCAGAGTGGGCCTAGAGAGAGGCCGAGGAGGAGAGTGGAGAGAGAGAGGAGGTGAAGGGGAGCTGGGATTACGTCTCAGCCCAGCTCCACGAGAAAGGAGAAGAAGGAGGAACAGAGAAGGGAAAAGAAGAGAAAGAAACAGAAGGGCTCAGGAACATGAAGGAAGAAGGGACCTTAAGAACCCACGAGAATACAGGGTGAAGGGTCAGGCAGATTAAGGATGCCGGATCCCAAGTTGGTGGAGGAGAAACTACCCTCAGCCAAAGACCGGACGTCGTGATCATTTATTGGTGCGACACCTCATTAAACCTGCTAGGAAGGCACCATATAGAACAGCGGGGAACGGGATCCACGTTTACCCGCACAAGTTCGCGGCAGCTGGACAAAAGTGGGTCACTGGTGAGGCAGGCCAGAGGAAGGATTGAAGGGGGTTCTGAGCCATACTTCCGAGCTGCCTGGGAGTTGACCGAGCCCCTCACCTGGTGGACGCAGCACGGCTCGGGCAGTCATTGCCAGCTGAAGTGACTTGGATATTAACCGTGAGTAAAGACCCTGGACTGCAGTACGTTGTCTGTGTGCTTTTTCGCTCCTCCGGCACTACCGGTACTGGGACACTCACCACCATCACTCCCACCATCCACTACACTGCCCTGGGGCTGCACTCTTCCCGTGGGGAGTCACACCACCTCAGCTGCATACACCATCAGCCCCAGCGGTCTGCCCTGCAGCGGCGGTTCCTAGTGACCGCAAATCCACGGGTGGAGTAGTCGGACGTTATCAACAGGTCATAGCAGACTACCACTGGCCTGACCACCCTGAGCCACGGAACCAGGCCGCCACTACTACCCCCATCGTTTCCCTACTGCCTGGATCTGCGTGCCCCACGGCCCAGGGGGCGAGTCAAGAACTCACCACCTCTAGTGAAATCCTGTTCCACCCATTGATCATCCTCAATGTCAAAAAGTTTTTTTCTAATATCCAATCTCTATATTCTCCCACTCAATTTCATCCCATTGCTTCTAGTATTTCTTTGCAAAAATGAGAATAAAGCTGATCCCTCTACAGTGTGACATCCTTTCAGATATTTGTAGACAGCTATTTGGTCTCCTCTCAGTCTTCTCTTTTGTAAGCTGAACATTCCCAAATCCTCTAACCGTTCCTCATAGGACATTGTTTGCAGACCGATAACCCCTCTGTTCATGTAAGGGTGTGTTGGTGCCTATGCATGCTCTTCATCCCTTCCTGATAAAACAGTAGTTGTATTATGTGAGTAATGACAGGACTGTAATAATGTTTTTATGCACAGTATTGTGGAATAATAATAAAATGTGATTCTGTGATGTAATAGCATAGGGAAAGGATAGGATATAAGTGTAGGGACGAGATAAAGATAGTTAGGAGTTAGGAACTGCAGTAGGGGGCACTGTAGTGTAAGGAATAGTTAACGTTATAGTTGTTAGGTTCAGGGAATTTCCCAGATGGGAGGGGGAGTGAAGTGATAAATAGAAGGAGTATTATCTGGTTGGGTCAGATATGGAATACAGTTAAGAGTGTTGCAACGTTTAAGAGAGCGCTGGAGATGAAGAGTTCTGAGGAGAAGCAGATGAAGCCAGGGGGGCCTGGAGAAGTAAGAGAAGCACATTGACTGAAAGGAGAGACAGCATATGGACGGTCGCAACTTTTTTCAGTGGTAACTCCCAGGAAATCCGGACCCTACTGCCTGAATCAGGCATGGAAGCGGATGCCTTTTTCACATCCCTAAGGTAGCCGGATGGGATGCTAAACCAGGGGAGTGGGTCAGGAAGCATGAGTGCTGTGACAATAGGAAGAGTAACTCATGGGTTTAAGGCACCAGAAGATGAAGGGAGAGCTCAGGATGAGCAATTGAATATGTGCTGTACTGAATCTGCTATGGAAACAGTGAACTTGTTGAGTAAAGTTGGACTGCTGCAAAAGAAAACAGTCTGTCATTGACTGTGTGGTGACGAACAGATCCGGGATCGTGGAGCCCGCAGAAGCTACAGAAGTGAGTGTGATGCACTACACCCAGCCCACATGACAGATAGGACATTATTTACTCTTTGTGGGAAGCCAGAGTGTGGAAACACAACCACCGCTAGCCACAACTTCCACCCTGTGCCCCTCACAGTCGCTTTTCTCTGAACTTGCTCCAGTTTTTCAATGTCTTTTTTAAATTGTGGTGCCCAGAGCTGGACACAGTGTCCCAGATGAGGTCTGATCAAAGAGGAGTAGAGGGGGATAATTACTTCATGTGATCTAGACTCTATGCTTCTGTTAATGCAAACCAGAATTGTGTATATGCTTTTTTCATTTTTCTTGCCCAGGTGTAGGACTTTGCATTTCTCCCTGTTAAAAACCATTCTGTTAGTTGCTGCCCACATTTCCAGTTTGTTTATTATAATGCGAGGGTCACGGGAAAGGCAGCGGGTCTTCCCTGTCCCCACCAGGAGGATGACTCTCCATTTCCTCATCCTCCCTTTTCTGCTGCTCCTCTTCAGGCCATCCACACCGAACAGACAATAAGCCTGTGCTGGTAGTACCCTCTGTAGCACAGGCAACCATCTTCTTTTACTCCTCCTCCTCAGCCTCCTTCTCATTATCACCCAATCCATGCTGAGAAGATGAGATGAGGCTGGGCTGGGTAGTATCACCCTATGTACTTTCTTTCTCCATCTCCACCTGGTCCGCATGCAAAGCTTCCTCTTTAATTGTGAGCAGCGAGAGTTAGAGTAGACACAGAAGTGGGATGGTTATGTTAATTATGGCGTCATCAACGCTCACCATCTTGGTTGATTCCTCAAAGTTTTGGAGAACCGCACAGATGTCAGACATCCATGCCCACTCGTCGGTTCTTCTGTGCGGAGACCGATGGGCATGTTGTAGCTGGTATTCAACTACTGGCCTCTGCTGCTCACAAATTCTTGCCAACATATGTAATGTTAAGTTCCAGAGTGTGGTCAGGCTGCAATTCAGTGGGTGAGGTGGCACTTGCAAGCACTGCTGCAGCACTGCCAGACTGGTGGCAGCTGTAAGTGACTTGCAGAAATGGGCACATACGCTGCGTACCTTTATAAATAGTTTAGGCAAATATGGGTAGGTTTTTAGAATGTGCTGAACCACTAAGTTGAGCACATGGGCCAGGCATGGTACATGTGCCAGCTTGCCAAGCTTCAGAGCCGCCACCAGGTTACGGCCATTATCACACGTGACCATACCTGGTTGCAGTTTCAACGGCGAGAGCAACATATCTGTCTGGTCTGTTAGACCTTTCAACAAATCTGCTGCGGTGTGCTGTTTGTCACCTAAAGAAATGAGTTTCAGCAAAGCCTGTTGCCGCTTCAACGAGGCAGTGCTGCAATGCTACCAGCTTGTGACCTATATGGATGATAATTCGGAGAGATGAGGAGGATGAGGGGGTTCAGGAACTGGTGTAGGAGGTGGGGGAAACCCTGGGCCCGCAATTCTAGGTGTTGGTAGCACGTGTGCTGTCCCAAGGTCCGACTCTGTCCCGGCCTGTACAAGGTTCACCCAGTGTGCCATCAGGGAAATGTAGCATCCCGGGATCTGGTGTAGGAGGTGGGGGAAACCCTGGGCCCGCAATTCTAGGTGTTGGTAGCACGTGTGCTGTCCCAAGGTCTGACTCCGTCCTGGCCTCCACAAGGTTCACCCAGTGTGCCATCAGGGAAATGTAGCATCCCTGGTCACAAGCACCTGTCCACGTGTTGGTGTTTAAGTGGGCCTTCCCAGTAACTGCATTGGTCAGGGCACGAGTGATGTTATGGCACACGTGCTTGTGTAAGGCGGGGACGGCACAACGGGAGACATATATCATCTTGCACTTTTCTCTTTATGCTTTCATAATAAGATCATGTTGTAGCCATTTAGTAAATGCATAATATGTGGATGTTATGGGGTTTATAATAAACCCTTATATTATACTTTCAGTTACCCAACTCAATAGTTTATAAATGATATTCATTATATACATGTGTTGCAATTTTCCTGTATGACAAATACATAAGATAGCTATTTGTTATCATTCCAGTCACTTTCAGCGAGACGCGAAAGTGCACATGGCCAGGTTGAGAGTCCCTGGATCTTCTGGAAGTGGCAGCAAGGGTACCTGCGTATGTGCCATTTCTACGCAATGGTGGTGCGCTTGCAGTCCACTGGGTCATTGATGGAAGTATCCCTGACATAAGGGAATGATCCAACTACGCATGCGCCGCCATTGACTAATAACGTTACTCAAGACACACATGTTACTGATCCGCTAATAAACGCTAAGATAGAACGGTTGAATCTATTTAAACTTGTCCTCCCCACCCTAAACACATGCGCCCTAAATGAAGAAAGGGCAAAACACACGTTGGGGTGGCAGGGAAGTTACCTAACCAGCAATATTACATGTAAGTGCCTATCTATTATAATCATGACTACCCTAGTATATCTTAGTTGCACAGTTGCCATCATACTTTAACTTGGTTGTTATTACACCACTACATGTATGTGCACCTATCTGAAATAAGGTATTGATAAGTTAACTGTATTGCAAGAAGTTACCTCTTATTCTTATTAGGTACTAATAGCATCATTATGGTCTGTGTATCTTACTGGTGTAGGCATACTATTTGTCCCCGCATTTAATTAGCAGCACTCAGTTCTTTTTATTGGTTTTAATTTATCTAATAATAAATAAAGATTGACATTGGTTAAATAGACTCTTTGTATTTTGGGCTTTTTTAAGCCTGTGATTTTTGTGGTAATGTTATATATTGAGTTTTGACCTTAAAACAGGCTGACTCCATATAAGAATTTCCTGGTATCTAGAAAGTTAATAGTCTGTGCCTGTGAGCATGTGCAGTAACAGCTTCCCCCTCCCTTCATGTGTTGGAAGATGTGCTCCCAATTTATATTCAAATGTAATACTGAAGCTACTAGAAGAGGCCACTCATACTGCTGTCCATCCTGTCTATCTGATCTAATACTGGAGACACCAGAGGTGCTGAAGTAAGAAGATGCCACTCACACTGCTGTCCACCCTGTCTACCTGATCTAATACTTGTGGTATTAGCAATACTGAGGTAAGAAGAGGCTGCTCACACTGCTGTCTATCCTGTCTATCTTATCTAATTCTGGAGATACCAGGAATGCTGAGGTAAAAAGAGGCTGCTCACACTGCTGTCCATCCTGTCTAGCTGATCCAGTACTGGAGATACCAGAGGTGCTGAGGTAAGAAGATGTCACTCACACTGCTGTTCACCCTGTCTATTTGATCTAATACTTGTGGTATTAGCAATGCTGAGGAAAGAAGAGGCCGCAAACACTATTGTCCACCCTGTCTATCTGATCACTAGGGGTGCTGAGGCAAGAAGAGGCTGCTCACACTGCTGTCCACTCTGTCTATCTGATCTAATACTGGAGATGCCAGTAGTGCTGAGATATGAAGAGGCTGCTCACACTGCTGTCCATCCTGTATTTCTTATCTAATACTGGAGATACCAGAAGTGCTGAGGTAAGAAGAGGCCACAAACACTGCTTTCCACCCTGCCAAGTGACGGTGGATTCCTGCGATCGAGGGTGTTTGGTGACACCAGACATACTGTTAGTGAAGGTGCAAGAGCCGAGAAACAAATGGAGGAGGCAGAGGGGATGAGTGAGCAGCTGTCAAAAGATGAAGAGGATAATCATTCTCTCTTTATTGAACGTGGTTGGCAGGAGGGGAAGGAGGAAACAAGCATCAGTGTTACACAGCCAACAATAGAGCCTGGCTTTGGACCACCTGGAAGAGCCAGACATATGAGTGCCTTCTTGATGCATTATCTACAATATGATTCCCATATAGTTAGGATTCGAAATAATGCTGACTACTGGGTTGCCACACTGTTAGATCCACGTTATAACAGTAAATTTTGCCAGATGCTTCCCACCCTGGAAAGGGACCCACTAATGTTGAAGTATCAAAACAAGCTTTTAAGCAACCTTAATAGAGCTTTTCTCCAAGATTGGAGTGAGGCACATAGTGTGCATCGCAGCTGTAGTCTATCAACCTCCAGCACGTCAGTTCGTCAACGCCAAAACATTAGCAGCAGCAGCAGAGTAACTGGCAGAAGCAATTTCTGTGAGTCCTTTCACACATTTTTTAGACCAGCTCGTGCACCAGCGCAACAGAGTACAAGTCTGACACATGGTGAATGACTAGAGAGGATGGTGGAGGAGTATGTAAAGCTCAATATGAATACCATCAGGGAGGAGTTTGACCCTTTCACATTTTGGTCTTCAAAAATGGATGAATGGCCTGAGCTCGCCTGTCATGCCTTGGAGGTTTTATCATGCTCGGCAGCCAGCGTTCTCTCAGAACGTGTCTTCAGCACTGCTGGTGGTGTCCTGATGGATAAGCGCAGCCAGCTGTCCCATAAAAGTGTTGACCGCCTAACTTTCATCAAGATGAATAAGTCATGGATCTCAAAGGACTTTTGCACCCTAATTGCAGACTGTACAGGCTAGGCGATGTTGTAGTTTTTAGTGTGCTGCATTGATCTTGTGGAATTGCAGTCTGTGATATGGGTGTGTGCTTGCTCTTGCTGCTGCAGGTTTTAGGCCCTAATTTTTTTAAATGTGGAGAATACAGATTTCATCTCTCAACCCATTGGGTTGGCTGTAGTGCAAGAGATTCTAAAATTTCTACTGTACTGAAATTGATGCCACTTTGTTCGTGTCTGCCACAAATTTTTGGAAATATGGGGAATCTTGATTGGTTTTCCATCTATTGGGTTGGCTGTAGTGGAAGAGGTGTCGGTTCCCATTATACTACTTATACTTTAGTGAAATTGATGCCACTTTGATGGTTTTAGGCCCAAATGTTTTCAAATGTGAACACTGCTGATTGGGTCTCCATCTACTGGGATGGCTGTAGTGGAAGAGGTGTTGTTTCTAATTCTACAATTTCTACTGCACTGAAATTGATGCCACTTTGTTGGTGTCTGTCACTAATTCTTGGAAATGTGGAGAATCTTGATTGGTTGTCCATCTACTGGGTTGGCTGTTGGGGAAGAAGTGTTTGTCCTAATTATACTAATTCTACTGTAGTGAAATTGATGCCACTTCGGTGGTGTTAGGCCCAAATTTAGGTAAATGTGAACACTCCTGATTGGGTCTCCATGTGCTGGGTTGGCTGTAGTGGAAGAGGTTTTGGTCTCCTTTACAATAGTTATACTCTAGTGAAATTAAATTTTTGGTGCAGATATTCTTCTCCACACTGGGGTACACAGACCTGATAAACTCAAAATGGGTATATAAAGCAGACTACATCTCAACTTAAAATTGTTTGGGCCAGATATTCTTCTCCACACAGGGGTACACTGACCTGATAAACTCAAAATGGGTATATAAAGCAGACTACATCTCAGCTTAAAATTGTTTGGGGCAGATATTATTTTCCACACAGGGGTACACAGACCTGATAAACTCAAAATGGGTATATAAAGCAGACTACATATCAACTTAAAATTGTTTGGGGCAGATATTGTTCTCCATACAGGCTGGGTACAAGCAGCTTCCTCGACTTTACTGTGCTGTCTGGGCAAGAAGAGGAGGAGGGTGACTCTGAGGGTGAGGAAAGGGATAACACATTGGATGATGAAGAGGTTGTACATCCAACTTAGTGTGAACCCAGAGGCATGTGTGGCGCCCCTGAGGGTTCGGTCGCCACAAAGTTATTGCATCTCATCCAGAGATGTGGTACCTCACTCTCAGGTAAGGAAGGAGTATGGCTCAGGACCCTAACACTACATCCACTACACCACATTTCTGGGGGACAGGGCGAGATTGCTCCTACGGGAGAGCACAGTCCCTGGTCCCTGGCTGGAGTGGGGAGGAACCACTTAGGGAGTGGATGGGTGGAGGATGTAGTTCCTGGGAGCACTGGAGTAGGAGTATAAGAGGGAGGAACCATCTTAGGTCATTAGTCAGTTCCAGTCAGACAGACTGAGGAGGAGTCAGGGAGCAGAGGCTCTGTATGAGCTCTGCTCCACAGGCGGGCCTAGTCAGGAGGCCTGAGCCTAGGAGAGAGAGAAGAGGGAGCAGGACGGCTCCAGGAACAAGGAGAGAAGGGACCCTAGGGGTACGGGCCGTGCAGAAGGCCACCCGTACGCCCGCTGCTACCAGGAGGTAGAGGGGTCAGGCCAGAACAGGGAACCGGGTCCCTCAACTAGTGGAGAAACAGCAAATGCTCAACTAGGAACCGGAGGCTGCAGTGTTTCAAGTGTTGTAGCCATAAGTCCACACCAGTCGCACTAAGAAGGTAGCCACATAGGACCCAGGAGACGGAATATACGTTGCCCGCCAAGGCCCGAGGGTACCGGATAGAAGTGGCGCTGGGTGTGAGGTGCAGGAAGAGGCCAGAGGAAGGTACACAGAACGGGGTCCTGATAAGTGCTCTAGAGATACCTGAAGCCCTCACTGAGTACGCACAGCACGACGTGGGAAGTTGCTTGGTCGTCTGTAAATTGGAAGTTGATAACCGTGAGTAAAGACCCTGGGACTGCACTATCTTGTCTCTGTGTTCCTTGCGGCGCCAGCACTCACAGCACTAGAACGCCCTACACAATCACCACCATCATCCAGTCACGCTGCCCTGAAGCTACACTCCTCCTGTGGGGAGTCACATCACCTTGCTGCACATACCACCAGCTTCAGCGGACTGCTCCGCAGCGGCGGTCACCAATAACCGCATTCCACAGGTGGCGTAGTCGGACATTAACATTTGTACACAGAGACTACCCCCTTGGTTTGACCGCCCTGGGTCATGGACCGGGTCGCCGCCACGGTGACTACAACCCCCAGCATCTACAAGGCCTGGCTCCGGGTATCCCCACGGCCCAGGGGGCGCGTCACATGCAGCTGAGTAGCTCATCTGAGGAGGTGGAGAAGGAGGAAGACGAGGAGGGTATGTTGCGTCCTATGGCGCAGACACGGAGTGATGCAAGTGACTCACCCCCAGGGCCGTGGAGTACTCGGCAGTCGGGCCTTATGGCTGCTTTAGGGGGAGATCATCACGGTGGCTGGCCCGGTCCTTGACCCAGGGCGGTCAGTGCAAAAAGGGGGATATAATTATAGGGGATTTGTCGTGACGCCACCTGTGGTGTCTAGTGAGGATCACCAGCACTGCAACAGTCCTCTGAGGCAGATGGTAGGGCAGCTTGTGATGGAATGGCTCCCCACAGGTGGAGCGGGCCTCAGGGCAGCGTGGGGGAAGTATTGGATGGTGGTGCAGGGGAGAGACGGCAGGACGGTCCCGGAGGAAGGACGGACACTCACACGGGGGTAAGCTTCAGTACCTTTACTGGTGATGCTGCTGGCACGGTCCAGGGTACTCCAGGTGAAGGGCGCACTTCTGGACTCTCCCCAGTGAGCGGGTATAGGGCCTCCTGATCCATTGCTTATTTGTTTCTCTAAGCTCCTGGCCTGCCTGGAGCTGGGCCTAGCTTGGTTACTCTCTCTCTCTCTGCACCTGCTGACCAGGTGGTAAGGCCTTCTCTTTGGAGATCACTCTCCCTGGGCGCTGGGACCTCCGTGACTCCTAGCCCTGATACTTTAGTCAGTGTTTGGTGAACCTGGGACCTGTAGTTCTCCAGGGGTTCCGGTGGTTCCTACTGGGTATAAGGAGTCCCTGTAGGCGCGGACCCGGTGTCCGGTATATAAATCGGGGTGAGCTTACTATGCTCCTCTGCCCCCTTAGCTCCACTCTCCTTTTCCTCTCGCCTTCGGCCACACTCGGGGCCCTCACTACTCGGCAACTGGCGTGCTGCGTCTTCACCACTCTCTGAGCGTCGGCACGCTCTCTGCTCACTCTGAGCTGACCGCTTCTCACTTCTGACTCTAGCTGAAACTGAACACTCACCCAGCTGCCTAGCCCCACCTTCACTATATATGTCCCTAACGGGCTCCCTCTGCTGGTCTGTGGTGGAAGGTGGAGGTGTATGAATGTAGTGAGGGCCTCTTGTGGAGAATTCCATCCATGCACCCTTCTGGGTTCTCTGGCACCAATGCGCAGCAGGGCGCCACATTCCCCCCTTGTAAAACTCAGTACTCCTGGACTGAAGCAACTTTTAAAACAGGTTAACAATAACTCTTCCCTTTATGGGAGGCACATCTCTTGAACGTTACAGGTGTAAAAACATAATAAATATATACAAATATAGAGCGTCCTCAGAGTCTTGCAAGTTAATGGTGTCCATCTCACTGGTGAAAGAACATGAGGCACATGAGGGACCCGCCTGAAAACCCTCAACGTAGGCCCTGGGTGTGGCTACAGGGCATAGGTGATCCAGGTGCTGGACCACGTCTTCGGCCACGCCAAACGGGTTTTTGTTCCGTGGTTAGCTAACCCTTCAGCAGGGTTTCTAGCTTCTTCCAGCCAAAGTGCCCTGCTTGATCGTGGTAGGCCTCCAACACCATCTGGATGTCCGTCCTGGGCACTACGATCTGCCATACCATCTCATGGGTCCTCGGGTTGATATACCTTCGGCACAGCTTCTCTCTATAGATGAACAGCCGACTTCTCCCATTCCACAGTTGCTTGGCTTGGGGAAACGCGTCCTTCTCCAGGGAGGAACCATCCTGGGTTATCAGTTCTTTGATACGGCTGACAACCGGGTCGCTGTCCTGGGTCTCCTTCCAGCTGTGGTGAGGCAAAGGATTTAATGTCTTACAGAGATGCCTCCTGGAGGCTCGTTGCTCATGGACCACTCCATTACGGTGGAAGGCTGGTAGCTCAATCTCCTCCAGGTCATCCACTTCTTCTTCAGTGTCCGACTGGTGAGGCATCCTGGACAGGGCATTGGCGTTGGCATTCTTGCGGCCTGCCCAGTACTTAATGGTGAACTGGCAATTTGACAGCCGAGCCATCCATCGTTGTTCCATGGCTCCTAACTTGGCTGTTTCCAGATGAGTCAAGGGGTTATTATCAGTGTAGGCAGTGAACTTACTGGAGGCTAGGTACTGCTTGAACCGCTCGGTGATGGCCCAGACCAGGACCAGGAACTCCAACTTGAAGCTGATATAGTTCTCTGGGTTCCTCTCGGTCGGGCGGAGCTTCCTGCTTGCATAGGCGATCACCTTCTCTCGTCCATTCTGCTTCTGACTTAACACAGCTCCTAATCCCTCGTTGCTGGCATCAGTGTACAGCAGGAACGGTTGGCTGTAGTCAGGGTAGGCTAGGATCTCTTCGCCGGTCAGGATCTCCTTCATCACCTCAAAGGATTCAGCTTGCTCTTTACCCCACTGGAACGGGGGGTTTCTGCCTCTCCCGGACTGTCCTACCAGGAGATCTTGCAAAGGCGCCGCTTTCTTGGTGTAGTCCTTCACAAACCTCCGGTAATACCCGACTAGTCCCAGGAACTGACGTACCTCCTTGAGGCTCTTCGGCTCCGGCCATTTCTGGATGGCAGTGACCTTCTCCGGGTCCGGTGCTACTCCTTCTGGACTGACGATGTGCCCCAGGTACTGTACCTTTCGCTTGAGCAAGTGGCACTTGGAGGGCTTCAGCTTCATCCCATACCGGGACAGCGACTCAAATACCTCTGCCAGGTGCTTCAAATGGTCCTCGTACGTTTTGGAGTACACTATCACGTCATCCAGGTATAGCAATATTGTCTCGAAGTTGCGGTGTCCCAAACAGCACTCCATCAATCTCTGGAACGTTCCAGGGGCGTTGCAGAGTCCAAACGGCATATTATTGAACTCGCAGAGTCCCATCGGGGTAGTGAAGGCCGTCTTCTCCCGATCCTCCTCAGCAACTGCTACTTGCCAGTACTCACTAGTGAGGTCAAGGGTGGAGAAGTAATTTGCAGACTTTAATGCAGCCAGGGATTCCTCTATACGGGGCAAAGGGTATGCATCTTTGTGTGTTATGCGATTTACCTGTCTGTAATCTACACACATTCTCATGCTTTCATCCTTTTTCCTGACTAGGACCAGGGGAGCTGCCCAGGGACTACAGCTATCCCTTACTACCCCTGCCTTCTTCATGTCGTGCAACATCTCCTTCGCCTTCTGGTAGTGTGCTGGTGGTATGGGCCTGTAACGTTCTTTGATGGGTGGATGGTCACCTGTGGGTATATGGTGTTGTACCCCTTTAATCCTCCCAAAGTCAAGTGGGTGTTTACTGAATACCTGCTCGTATTCCTGCACCACCCGGTGTACACCCTGTTTCTGATGGGCAGGAGTGGTGTCTGTCCCAACATGGAGCTGTTGACACCAATCCTCCACCTGGGTTCCCGGGTCATTATCCTCCACTTCGTCTGGTGAGGTTAAGGACTCCGCCGTGTGTATGGAGTTGTTATCTACTGTGTACAGTTTGGCAACAGTGGCGTAGAGTGGTAATCTAATCTCGTCCTCCCCATAGTTTAGGAAGCGTACGGGCACCCTCCCATTGCGTACATCCACTACCCCTCTGGCAGTCAAGAGCGTAGGTCTATGCTCCGAGCTAAGGGGCTCTACTACTGCCTGGTAGCTCCGTCCTTTGAGACCTATTGCTGCTCTACACCAAATCAGCATCTCACTCATCGGGGGGATCACAATGGGTATCGGGTCTGTCACCGGTACATTACCGATTTCACCACATGATAGCTTTACCTATTGCTGGTACATAAGGGCTCGGATCTCTTTCTGGAGCACCCTCCGCTGCCCTGGTCTGGCGGTGTCAGACATCTATTGGAGCAAGAATAACACTTCTCCCAAGCAGTTAGTAACAATATTTGTGCCAAGTACCATATACAAGTCTGTATCATCAGGATTAGTCTCTACTACAATTATCCCCTGGTCCTTCAGTTCCACTCTTCCCACCTTTACTGCCACATCCTTAACCCCGACTAGGTTAAGGGGGAGGCCATTAGAGGTATACAGTCATGGCCAAAAGTATTGAGAATGAGACAAATAGTAATTTTTCCAAAGTTTACTGCTTCATTTTTTGTAATGGCAATTTGCATATACTCCTGAATGTCAAAGAGTGATCAGCTTAACAGCAATTACTGTACTTGCAAAGTCAATATTTGCCCAGAAAATGAACTTTAACCCCCAAAACATATTTCAACATCATTGCAGTCCTGCCTTAAACGGAGCAGCTAACATCGATTTAGTGATTGATCCATTAACACAGGTGTGGGTGTTGATGAGGACAGGGCTGGCGATCAATCAGTCATGATTAAGTAAGAATGACATCACTGGACACTTTAAAAGGAGGCTGGTTCTTGGTATCATTGTTTCTCTTCAGTTAACCATGGTTATCTCTAAAGAAACACGTGCAGCCATCATTGCACTGCACAAAAATGGCCTAACAGGGAAGAGTATCGCAGCTACAAAGATTGCACCTCAGTCAACAATCTATCACATCATCAAGAACTTCAAGGAGAGAGCTTCCATTGTTGTCAAAAAGGCTCCAGGGTGCCCAAGAAAGACCAGCTAGCGCCAGGACCGTATCTTAAAACTGTTTCAGCTGCGGGATCGGACTACCAGCAGTGCCGAGCTTGCTCAGGAATGGCAGCAGGCTGGTGTGAGTGCTTCTGCACGCACTGTGAGGCGGAGACTCTTTGAGCAAGGGCTGGTTTCAAGGAGGGCAGCAAAGAAGCCACTTCTCTCCAGAAAAAAACATCAGGGACCGACTGATATACTGCAAAAGGTACAGGGAGTGGACTGCTGAGGACTGGGGCAAAGTCATTTTCTCTGATGAATCCCCTTTTCGATTGTTTGGGACATCTGGAAAACAGCTTATTCGGAGAAGAAGAGGTGAGCGCTACCACCAGTCTTGTCTCATGCCAACTGTAAAGCATCCTGAAACCATTCATGTGTGGGGTTGCTTCTCAGCCAAGGGAATCGGCTCACTCACAGTCTTGCCTAAAAACACAGCCATGAATAAAGAATGGTACCAGAATGTCCTCCAAGAGCAACTTCTCCCAACCGTCCAAGAGCAGTTTGGCGCCCAACAATGCCTTTTCCAGCATGATGGAGCACCTTGCCATAAAGCAAAGGTGATAACTAAATGGCTCATGGAACAAAACATAGAGATTTTGGGTCCATGGCCTGGAAACTCCCCAGATCTTAATCCCATTGAGAACTTGTGGTCAATCACCAAGAGACGGGTGGACAAACAAAAACCAACAAATTCTGGCAAAATGCAAGCATTGATTATGCAAGAATGGACTGCTATCAGTCAGGATTTGGTCCAAAAGTTGATTGAGAGCATGCCAGGGAGAATTACAGAGGTCTTGAAGAAGAAGGGGCAACACTGCAAATATTGACTTGCTGCATTAACTCATTCTAACTGTCAATATAACCTATTAGTACTCATAAAATGATTGCAATTATATTTCTGTATGTGATATAAACATCAGACAAACACTAATAAAAACCAGAGGCCAGCAGATCATGTGAAAATATAATTTTGGTGTCATTCTCAAAACTTTTGGCCATGACTGTACATTAGAGGTATACACGGAAAGGTTTGGATCTGGCGGGTGAAGTTCGTCTATGGACCAGAACCTTTTGAGATCCTGTGTCCAGCAGGGCAGGTGTCGCGATGCCGTCCATCACAATGGACAGGAAAGGTCTTCCTCCCACGAACCGGCGGTACCAGTTTGATGGGCCTGGTTGGTCTACCCCTGGGTGTCGGCCCTCGGCCCCAGGGTTTCCTTGTTTAAAGGGCAAGTCCGCGTGGTGTGGCCTGCTTTATGGCAGCGGTAGCAGATGAAGTCTTCTGGAGGGCGCCGTTGGTCCTCCCACGGGGTGGCGTTGTCCTCCTCAGGGGTGGCGTTGTCCTCCTACGGTGTGGCGTTGTCCTCCTTCTTCTTCTCATCCAGGGGACATCCTCATGGCTATCGGCTAGCAGGATCCTTCCTTCCGGCTCAGGCTCCGTCTGGAACTGCAGGGTGCTCATGACAGTGGCCAGTGTTTTACTTAACTGGTGCTCTTCAGAGCGTAAGCTGTCCAGCTCGTTAGGGGGCACTGTTTGCATCCTTGTTTCAGCCGTCAATGGAGGAGCAGTGGGTGCTGCGGGCACTGGGGTGGCCCCACCCTGGTAACGCTGGATAGCAGTGTCTGTTGTTTCCAGGGGCTGCAGGCCCTTTATAGCCATGTCCTTAAGGGTGTCAAAGGTGGCATCTGGATGGTCTAAGGTTTTGCTCTCTTCTTGGGACTTCAACCCCCGGATGAATTGTTCCTTCAGCATTTTATTTTCCTCATGGATGCTGGCTGGCCTAACCTTTTTCAGGGCCCGCAGGGCCTCCTGTAAGCGCCAGGCATAGTCCCGGATACTGTCCTTGGGTTTCTGGACACACTGGTAGAACCTCATCCGGAGATCTGTCTCAGTGCGGTTTTCAAACGCCGTTTGCAATCTTTTAAAGATGATGGACACTGATTCTTGGTCTGTGGCTTGCCAGGTTTCAACTTCTCGCTCAACGGCACCAGTCAATTGTCCTAACACTACAGCGGTTCTCTGCTTGCCAGTCATAGAATACATATCCATTATGCCGCATATTTTCCTCTTGAATCCGGACAGTGTGTCCGGTTTACCATTATACCGGGGGAACCACTTCGCTCCAGGAATATACCGCAGGGCCATAGGTATCAATGGAGTTACGACCCCTGCTGGTGGAGCGGCCACTCTGGCCTGTGCGGCGCCGGGTGCAGGTTGGACCTCACGAGCGCTAATCGGCGCTCCGGCGGCTTGCTGGTCATCGGCCATGGTTGCGCCCCCCCCTAGTGAACCGGAGCCTACCTTCTTCAATGGGTAGGCTGCAGCTCCGCGGGCGACGGTCTTCTTCCAGGATCTTGCGTCGCTCGAGTCTGACGTCAGAGCGTCCTCTGGCTCCTTCCAGGACCTGACGCTTCCTGATTCGACGTCAGGGGTGGGGCGTGTCCTGGGCTTCGCGCGCTTCCAGCGGTTACGCCCCTCTTCTTCCCGCGCGGCAACAGGAAAAATGCCGGATATGGCGGGAAAACCTCAAGAATGGCGGGAAAACTTCACCACAGTGAGTAACACAGTCTTTTAAGGCGCACAGTACCCGGTGGCAATGGGCACGCGATCCTGTTCATGACGCCAGAAGATGACTCGCCCCCCAGGGCCGTGGGGTACTCGGCAGCCGGGCCTTATGGCTGCTTTAGGGGAAGATCATCACGGTGGCTGGCCCGGTCCGTGACCCAGGACGGTCAGTGCAAAAAGGGGGATATATTTATAGGGGATCCTGTTCGTGACGCCAAGATCTGACTCACCCCCAGGGCCGTGAGGTACTCGGCAGCCGGGCCTTATGGCTGCTTTTTGGGGGGAGATCATGGTGGTTGGCCCGGTCCGTGACCCAGGGCGGTCAGTGCAAAAAGGGGGATATTTATAAGGGATTTGTCGTGACGCCACCTGTGGTGTCTGGTGAGGATCACCAGCGCTGCGACAGTCCTCTGAGGCGGGTGTTAGGGCAGCTTGAGATGGAACGACTCCCCACAGGTGGAGCAGGCCTCAGGGCAGTGTAAAATGAATGGAGGTGTGCTGGGCGTTGTAGTGCGGGGAGGGAAATGGCACCGGCGAAAGAAAGGAACGGAGGCAGCTCAGTGCACTCATCCAAGATTTACTCACAATTCTTAGACAGCCCACAGGTGCACTGTACTGGTGCAAGCCTCCCGCGTCGCACTGCGTTCACCGGGCAGGGGTTCAGTCCTTCCTCAGGCTGCTCGGGTGTACCTGGCGGAACCCCACTTTCTTATGTACCTCTCTAGACCGACTTCACGCTGGGTCTTACTCCCTCCTGCCCTGCGCTTCCCACTGTGAATCCTGTTCGGGTGCTGCGAGGTCCCCCCTGTCCGTCGGTGTTGCACAGACCTGCTTGACCTTACTGGGATTGGAGCGGGGGTTTGGCTTCTGGCTGCACGACTGGGCCAGGGACCGGTCCCCTTCTTGCGGCCTAGATCCTCCTGACACTTGGCAGGTTCGGGGTGTACGGGTGCCGCCTGCACTCGCCGTACTCCCCTAGGATCCCTTCTACAGAATGGAGCCTACTCCCTGCTCCCCTCCTGGGCCTCAGTCCTGGGCCTTTGAAGTGGAGCAGAGCTCCTACAGAGCCTCTGCTCCCAGTCTGTTCCTCTGAACCACACTCTTCTGATCTGCCCACTACTGTTAAGATGTCTACCTTTTATATATCTACTATATGAGTGCTCCCATAAACTATTTACTCCACCCACACCCACTACTGGTTCCCCCTACCTTTGGGTTCCCCCCACCCCAACCAGGGTCAGGGCTCAGCAGAAAACTACATTGCGTCTTGCCCCTCCTGCTGGCCTGGGGTAGTGTAGTGTTGGATGTAGGTGTTGAGGTTCCGTGCAGCACTCCCTCCTTACCTGAGAGAAGGGAGGCACCACACCTCTGGGTGAGGTGCAGTACCTCTGTGGCGACCGAACCCTCAGGGGCGCCACATAAGCACAAGGAGCACTGCATCCTTAACGATAACCGTGGCAGTGACCATCAGCATTAACGGGTCTGCAGCTCACAGGGGCAACAAGGGTTGCCTAGTTTGGGCCTTTTTTGAGACCACAAAGGATGAGCCAGCTCACGTTATCTGAAAACTTTGAGCTAAAAAATTCAGTAGAGGTAAAAAGTACAATAATTTGACTGCTACATGCATGAACCTTCACATGCGCAATCAACATGCATTACTCTCGCAATCTCACTGCGATAAAATGCGGACCTCAACAACCATCAGCCGCCCCATCAACCGCATCCGCTGCTTCTTCCTCCTCCTCTATTACTGTGCCAAGTATTGTCAGGCAGGTCTCCCATGCCAGAACTTCTGCTTCTCTACCTGCTCCAGTCAGACTGAGTGAGAGCCTGTCAGCTGTAACGGAAGCGGACATGCCTGCTGTGTTTGTTTCTCAATCCGTCGTAACATCTGCACTTGCACCTAACACACAGTCCCGCAGTTTGTCTTTTTCACTGTACTCCACCCTCTCTCAGCACTGCAGCCAGCTCTTGGTCCCACAGTTGTGGTCACGTAAAAGATTGTTTCCTCCCACACATGACAAAGCTAAGAGGTGGAACTCCACCATCTCCAATCTGTTGGGGTCAGGCCCTAATTTTTTAACTGTGAACACTCCTGTATGGTTGCTTTTTTACTTTGGAGGTAACCGTAGAACCTGGGGGATATCCCCGCAAACATGGGGAGAACATACAAACTATTTGCAGATGTTGTCCTCTATCATCATAAAGAAGTTAGCTCACTGTCTAGGAGACCGACCACCGCTGCTGTCTACCTTGTGAACATTGTGTTGAAGCTTGCAAGGTGTCACGGGTTTTTCCGTGACAGAGAGGAGCCAGAAGACCGCAGCGTCTGATTCCTCCCACTCCGGCAGTCTTTAGAAGCCTTTCGCCTTCAAATTAATCGGTGCAGGGGTTAATCTGCTCAGTTGTGAGCCCCTGGAAGCTTACTGTGATTTAGGCTCTCAGAAGATTTGTCCCGTGCATCTCTCCTACTGTCATAACGCTGTACCCCAACACATCAGACTGTCGCCTACAGTGGAAACCTTGACAAGGAAGCTGAAGACCCACTTCTTGTAAGAAGCGTACAATTTGCGGTAAGCCTCGCTCCAGCATACCGCTGCACGACTAGCTGTACCCTGACCTACTGTACCCTTACCCTTCCCTTGTACATTTTTTGTGCGCCCTCACGGGCAGGGTCCTCTCTCCTCTTGTACCAGTCGGTGACCCCTTTTCACATGTAACGCGCCATGGAATAAATGTCGTTGTAATAATAATAATAATTATAGTACTTGTACTCTGGGTTAACTGATGGCACTTTCCTGGTGTCTACCCCTAATTTGATGTGTTTTAGCAGCTTTAGGGCTCGTTTGAAAGTGTTGCATATGCATTTTTTTGTCCCCCCATTGAATCCTATGGTGTTCGGAAATGTTCGTCGAAATAATCGACGAATAAAATCGGCAAATTTTTAATTATTCGGCGACCATTTCTGAGCCGAACATTGAAATGTTCGCTCATCTCTAGTGCTGAGGTAAGAAGAGGCTGCTCACACTTCATTCCACCATGCCCATCTGATTTACAGCAATATTGGACATATTTTGTCAGTTTAACAAGGCAAAGGCTATTTTAATTCTATCATGATTACCTCCCTAGAAGATATGATTATGATTTTCTAACTGAAAATATTTACGACTATATTTTTATTTGCATTTCCTTTAGTTATTTATTTTTCTCATGTTCTCAGGGTTAGGACACTGTACTGAAAATCTCTTTAGAAACTATTGTGCCACTGTGATGTGTTCTGATATTTTAGCTCTATGATTAGGTGTTGGCTTTGTATTTTTTATTTCCGAATGTTGAGAATATGATAATACAGGTCTACAAAAACTTTTTTTTATCAGGTGCCAAAAATTTTTGAATGGATTTAGGGTATTTTGAGGGTGTGGAATTCAAAATTTGCATTATTTTTGCTGAATAGGTTCTAGTTTTTGAGATAATTCCTCCATGAAAATAATACATTCTCCCAATGCGACTTGCGTGTGATAACAAATGCAATAGCTTTTGGTCTTTTGGTATGTCTTTTGACTGTTTAACAGTATCTTAGGTAATAAAATATCCTGAAATATCCCATATAATTATTTTATATTTCAATTTGTAGGCTTACAATGCCATAAAAGCGACTTTTTGAAACCAGAATTCTACTGTAATTAATTAACTATTAAATATCTCAGAAACTCTAGCCAATCTATTAAAACCGAAGTCATATTCTTAATCAGCACCATAAACTTAATATAAAACGGACCTTGTTGGCACCAAAATCACTGTATACCAACCAGTGTAATAGTTGCATTGAATTTAGCAACTTGATATCATAAATTATTTGGAATAATTTCATGCATTTTAATTTGGAGGTGAATAATTTTTCAGCTGATACGTTGTTTAGAATATTTCTTACTGTTTGAGGTTTTATATCTTAAACTCAGATAACGGCCGCTGTCACATGTAGCAATGTGTGACATTTGTTTAAATATCTCCCTTGAACCACACTTTGCAGTAGTTATATAGGAACAGAGATTGAAATTTTACATTCGAAAAATAAAAGTGGACAAAGTATTTTTCCAAGTAAATATTAACCCTATTAAGCAGGTGGAATATTCTGTATGTGTCATGACGCTTTTTTGCTACATTTTCCTTGCAGCTGCTATTATGTTCTGCAATGGTAAGTGATTTTTTAAAAAAATATATATATATTATGTACTTACTGAATCAGTGGTCTAATATGAAACGTACAGCATAGAATACTTTTCAGACACTTTATCTTGAAAGGAAAGTATAAGCTATGGCTCAGATTAATGTGCATATATTGGAATGGCAGGGATTTCATTGCATGTCACACATCTAAAATTCCAGTACAGTTGAGACGCTGTTTAAAATGTAAAAGAATAGTGATGAGCGAGCGTGCTCGTCACTGCTCGATACTCGATCGAGAATCTGAGTGCTCGGGCGTGCTGGGTACTCGATCGAGTAATGCGGGTGCTTGAGCGCCATGCTCAAGTCCCCGCTCCACATGTTTGGCACCTGTTGGACAGCAAATGAACATGCAGGATCTCCCGCCATACACGACAATGTCGTAGTCATGTTGGTTACTGGCATTACTGTGATTGGCAGGCCGCATCGCGTCATGGGGTCTTATATAAGATGCTCGGCACACTGTGTTCAGGAAGCAATTCAGGGAGAGTTGTCATAGGAGTGAGAGCATATTTTAGAGCAGGGATATAGTCAGGGGGTTTAATATAGCTATTGCAGCATTTGTATGCCACTGATGCAGCTTTAAAACAACAGTCCTTTTCAAGGCTAAATATTTTCCTTTCTGTAGTAAAACCACTGTTACCTGCATTCAGTGGAGTGATAGTTTTGGATTAGAGGCATCTAAGCAGGGTGTAATATTACTATTGCAGTACTTGTATACCGCTGCTGCACCATTAATACAAAAGTCCTTTTTAGGGCTATATATTTTCTTTCCTCTATTAATGCTGGAAAGTTTGCTGGTAGTGATGAGCAGACCCGTGGATATTCAGGTTCGTCGGGTTTGGCCGAGCTGGAGTTCAAAGTTTGGTTTGGTATCTGATCTTGACTCTGAACCTGAACCCCATAAAAGTCAAAGGCAATCAGAACTTTGGTACTTTAAAATGGCTGTAAAATGGTCACAGTAAGGGCTAGAGGGCTAAAAAAGTAAGCAAAATTCCATTAAGAGCAGGACAAGTCCCCTGCAAACAAATTTGGATAGGGAAATTATTTAAAATGACATAGAATCCCCAAAAAAAGGACCCCAGCAGGGGAGGCAGGTCTAAGCCTGACAGACGCGCTGCATAGGCCGCCATGCCCTTGCCCCTCTCCTGAGCGACCCTGTGCATTGCCTTGGGTGCATTGGTTCATGAGGCTGTGGTGTCCTCTGTAGGTCATTCACCTCACCCTCGCCAACCAAGGGGCATTTTCTCTATGCATGCCGCTTCTGGCTTGCCCGCACAGCGAGCCACTCTCCCTTCCGACCATTCCCCCATACTGTACAGGCTCCATTACATGCTGGTGTCCTTGGAGTACAGTGAATCAGTAAAATTATGGAAGCAGTAAAGGAATGCTTGGAAAGCAGCTACTATAGCATGTTGTGGACTGTGGAAGAGATGTATGTTAACAGAGTAAACACTCCTTTCCAGCAGATGATATTGATCTGAAACAAGAAGAAACACAACAAGTTGACAAAAAGCAAGAAATTGACGGCCATGATCCCTTATTTGATACTCTGTTTTTTAGGAAAAGTACTCCCACAAACACGGTTGCAGATTAAAAAAATTTGTTTGTATGCACAGAGAGGCCAGGGAGCCCCATAGGGCATACAGGCCACATGACAAGACAGGAGGGGGGGGATTGAAGGGATTAAAAGTTTTGAGCTAAGGATTAGGAGTACGTGTGGGGGTTCGGGTTGGCGGGGTGGAGGTGGGGCAGGAGCAAGAGGAGATATAAGGAAGTGCAGGGGTCAGTTACCTTCTCTTGCTTCCTGGATCGCAGCTGGACACATCCTGGACACAGACGGAGGAGCCATGTCAGACCTTGCAGCCTTATTGGAGCTGGTGCGGGCTGCTACGGCGATCCATGGAGCAGAACTGGTGCAGGAGCAGCTGAGGACGGCCTGTGCACCCCCTGCATCTACAGAGGAGACGTCCGTTCCGGAGCCTGCAGCGCGCGCTCGGCGGTCTCAACCACTGGAGCGTTACTCACCCGCAGGTGAAAGTGGGAGCAGGAGACGTTCCAGGAGCCCCCTCTGGGGCCGGGGGAGCAGTGCGTGTCTGCGGCTCCTTCTCCGGTCCCCAGGAAGAATCCTCACCGGAGCCGTGGCCCACCGGAAATGGGCGTGCCCACTGCGCGGCCTACTTCCGTTTCGCGGTCTTCTAGGCCCCGGAGCAGCATGGCGGTGACCCCGGGTGATGTACCGGCCGAGGGTTGTACCCAGCGAGTAGCGAGTCCTGCGGAGTCCCCTGGGGTCGGCAGGGGGGGTTGAGATAGGCAGCTAGCGAGCGGCTTGTGAAGGAGAAGAGGTCTGCAGCGTTGGCCCCATGGACATGCAGGGGCCAAACTCAGCGTTGGATTGAGCGGGGAGAGCCTTCCTGCAGGCGGCAGGAGGGCGTGCGGCCTGGTGTGCAACTGCGCAGCAGGGCAGGTGATCCTGGCAGGGGACGGTTGGGAGATGAGCGGCCCTCCTGCAGAACGCAGGGTGGGTCCTGTTCAGCTGAAGGGCCCCTAATAGTGGATGAGGATCGAGGGTCCAGGATTGCTGCGGGGATCGCGGGGGCAGGATGTCTCGTGGGGCCTTTATAAGATCATCGGTCAGGAGCAGGAAGCAGCCAGTGGAGGAGCGGGACCGGGGAGATCTGTCCGTGGAAACAGACCGACGGCGTTATCGGGCAGCCCCTTCTGTGGCCTTATCTAGGCCTGACGACGTGGACAGCCGGGAGACTAGCGGAGAGGAGGATGAGATTTCACCGGGACCGGCGGATCAAGTGCAAGTTTCATCCGGTGATGTCACGGCTGGTCAGAGAATCTCTCCAAGGCAGCCTTGTGAGGAGACGTCATTTGTAAATAATTTACCTGATGTTGGTTGTGCTCGGGGTGTGTTGGGGGTTAGTAATTCTGAGGTTGTTGCGGAGAATACACAAGGGGCTGTTAGTGGGGGGCAAGAGATATGGAGTCAATTATTAGGAGTGTTGCAGGGCCTTGCATCACAGCGGGCAGGATTAATTGAGTTGAGGTCTCCGGCAGCAGCATGGGTAGCTCCAGGGGGTTCTGGAATGGGATTGGAGCAGTCAGGGGTCGTATTGCAAGATACGGTTGAAGTAGAAATTGAAAAGAGTAATACTGAAAAGGAAAAGGAAAACGAAAAGGAGGATGAGATGGTTCGGTTGGATGATAGGTCCAGGGGTAAGGTGTACGTCTGTTTTGAGGGCTCGTTGGGGGCACATTTAAAAAAAGAGGTGCGGGAGAAGATTTGAAAGGGGGAGTGTGTTGAAATGTTCTTGTTGCTCCCGTAGGAAAAATGTAACCTTGATAAGGTTAAACCTAGTGACTCGAAGAAAGAAAAGGATGAGGAAGAAAACGGCAGGTATCGGTTAAATCCGCGTACATTTGCAAATTGGCTGCAAGCCTTTGCAATTGTAGCGAGTGTTATTGGGGAGAAGGAGCCGGAGCATTGCTCAGCCCTTTTTGGCTATATGGATGCAATAGGTGAAGCACATAGGGTTTATGGGGGCTTGGCGTGGCTCAGACATGATGAGCAGTTTAGGCAAAGGAAGGCTATGAGGACGGGCATGCGATTTCCTTGTGGATGCGTTTAATGACAGCCCCCGCGTTTCAGTTTTTTCGGGGTAGTGCCAGAGGTTAGGGATCAGCCAGTGGCTCTTCGGTGTCTCAAAAGAAAGGAGTTTGTTGGCAGTTCAATGAGGGGCAATGTAAGTTTGGGGGCACATGCAAGTTTAAACACGAGTGTTCCGGATGAGGGGAGAGTCATGGGCTCAGTAAGTCCTTTAAACGAGCAAAAGGCAAGGCAGGTGAGGGTCCTGGAAAGAGTGAGGACTCCGGTGAAGGTCGAGGCGATGCTTCTGTTTTTAAATAGATACCCAGATACGGAGGTGGCTAGGTTAATTGAGCTGTGTTTTTCTGAAGGTTTCAGGATTCCGTTTGATCCTGGAGCGCCTAAATTTAGGCCGGGAAATTTGAAATTGGCAAGGGAACATCCTGAGGTGGTGATGGAAAAACTGAATAACGAAGTGGCTTTGGGGCACATGATGGGACCATTTCAGGATCCGCCATGGCCAGAGTTGAGAATTTCTCCTTTGGGTGTTGTACCAAAGCAGGAACCTAATAAGTTTCGGCTTATCCATCACTTATCTTATCCAGAGGGGGACTCTGTGAATGATAGCATCCCGGTAGAGTTATCGTCAGTGTCTTATGTTTCGTTTGATAAGGCATTGGAGTTGGTAATGGCAGCAGGGCAGGGTGCTTTGATGGCAAAATCTGATATTGAGGTGGCATTTCGCCTGCTTCCAGTGCATCCGGACAGTCTTCATCTGTTAGGTTGCATGTGGGATGGAAAATGTTTTGTAGATCGTTGTTTGCCAATGGGCTGCTCTATATCTTGCTCGTACTTTGAGACTTTTAGTTCATTTGTTGAATGGGTGGTTCAGGACGAGTCAGGGGTTTCTTCAATAATTCATTACCTGGATGATTTCTTTTGTGTTGGTCCTTTGGCCTCGTTAGTGTGTTCAGTTTTGTTGGTAACGTTAAAGAAGGTGGTGGCATTGTTTGGTATTCCATTAGCAGCAGACAAGATGGAAGGCCCAGCTACGGTGATGTGTTTTTTGGAAATAGAGATTGACAGTGTAGCCGTGGAGTGTAGACTTCCGAAAGGAAAGTTGGTGGATTTGCGGCTGGTGGTAGCGGCTGTGCTTCGAGCCAAGAAAGAGATGTTGAGGGTGATACAGTCATTGTTGGGTAAGCTTAATGGGCAGGGTGTTCTCCAGGAGGTTGTCGACGGCGATGGCAGGAAAATTGTCACCGCACCATTTTTGTAGTGTCGGCGTCTCTGCCTCCTGCCGGGCAGAGACGCCAATCCCCTCACTGCCGCGGTCCCGGCGTCCTCCGGCTCCCCTGCTGCATCTGCCTGGGGCTCCCTCCCTCTTGAAGGGGCCATGCGTGCCGTCCTAAAGAGTCCCCGGCCAATGGCCGGAGGACTGCTCCTATATAAGGCACTTCCTCCAAATTGGAGTTGCCTGTGCAAGGTTGTTGTTTGTGTGCTAACACTCTCCTCAGCCCCCAGGTTCCAGTGCCTGCCAGCCTATCTCTCAGCCGTGCCCGCCTGCCTGTCTATCAGCCGTGCCCACCTGCCTGTGTATCAGCCGTGCCCGCCTGCTTGTCTACCTGCCGTGCCCGCCTGCTTGTCTACCCGCATCACCTGACTGTCTACCAGCCGTGCTCATCTGCTTTGCCTGTCGGCTTCGGCCATCAGTCCCATGGGAGTCGCCTGCTCTCACACAAGGTCGGTCTCAGAGTGGCACCTGGTTCACCTTCCCGGTCCCTCCTTGGTTCACGGAGTCGACTAAGCCGCCGTGTGGCCAGGGTCGGTCTGGTTAGACACTTAGTTACGCCCCTCTGGTCCCTCCTTGTATCACAGCAGAGAGGTTCCACCATCCGGATCTGTAACAATTTTGTTCGCATAACTCAGGAGATCAAGGTGGATCTGGTGGTTTGGGATTCCTTTCTAATGGAATATAATGGTCGCACATTATGGATGGACAAAGTGGTGTCCATGATTAGTTGCAGCTTTACACAGATGCTGCTGGGTCATTGGGTTTTGGTGCATTTTTTCAAGGACATTGGTGCGTAGGTCCTTGGCCGGTGTCTTGGCAGTCGGCAGGTTTGGTGAAAAATTCGTCCTTGTTGGAATTATTCCCAATTGTAATGGCCCTTGAGCTTTGGGGGGCCGAGTTTATTGGAAAGAAGGTTTGTTTTTATTGTGCTAACCTGTCGGTGGTTCATGCAATAAATTCATTGTCAGCAAAATCACCTCCTGTGGTAGCTTACCTGCTTCATTTGGTATTGCACTGTTTGGAAAGGAATATATGCATAGTAGTGTAACATGTTGACTAGTGTTGAGCGATACATTCCGATATCGGGAAATATCGGATCGGATTGGATCGGACTGATACCCAAAAAGTATCGGATATCACCGATTCCGATACCGGAAACCAATGCAAGTCAATGGGACACAACTAAGAATAATGTAGAATGACATGAAAAGCCGGCAATTCAGCAGCGGCATACACCGGTACCCGACAATTTAGAACAGAAAGAATAGAACATCACACATAGATTAGATAGATAGAAACATGTCAGTCATATATATATGAAGTACAGTGACAGTGTTGCTTACTGTACTTGTCATTTAGTGTAAAGGATTGATAAAAAAAAATAACAGTGTTTTCATGCACCGTCTCTTTAAAAAAGCCGGCAGGCAATTCAGCAGCGGTACCCGACAATTTAGAATAGAAAGAATAGAGAATCACACATAGATTCGAGAGATAGAAACATGTCAGTCGCATATATAATAAGTACAGTGATAGTGTTGATTACTGTACTTGTCATTTAGTGTTAAAATAAAGGATTTATTAAAAAAAAATTGGCGTGGGGTTCCCCGTAATTTTAGGCTCTAGCGGAGGTTAAGCAGACAGCTGGGGCAGATGTTTGAAGCCTGGGAAGGGGGTAATACCCACGGAGCTTCCCAGGCTATTAATATCAGCCCCCAGCTGAATACCTAGCCTTTACTAGCTATTAAAATGGGGGACCCCCAAAAAAATGACGTCCCGTCCCCCCTATTTTATTAGCTAGCAAAGGCTAGGCAGACAGCTGGGGGCTGATATTAATAGCCCAGGAAGGGTGCCATGAATATTGGCCCCCTCCCAGGCTAGAAACACCAGCCGTCAGCCGCCCCAGAAATGGCGCATCCATAGGATACGCCAATTCTGGCACTTAGCCTCGCTCTTCCCACTGCCCTGTAGCGGTGGCAGTGGGGTAATAGGGCTGGGGTTGATGTCAGCTTATAATGCCAGCTGACATCAAGCCCAGGTTAGTAATGGAGAGGCGTCTATAAGACACCCCCATTACTAACCCCATAGTCAAAGTAAAAAAAAAACACAAACACCCAGAATAAAGTCCTTTAATTGAAATAAAGACACAATTCTTTATTGTTCTAAATTAAACCATACTTACCATCACGCCCATTCCAGCTGAAGCCAACGATCTCCTGCAATAAAAGTAAAATAATAAAGCAACCTCATCCTTACCTTTCCATGGCTCCCACGACTGCTTCAGCTCTGCTACATTCACATGACAGGCTGCATCGCAGCCGAAAGCTGCCATCCAGCTTGCCATACCGCAGACACTGAGAAGCGCAGGCATGCTTGCGCTCCTCAGTGTCTGGCTGTGACGGCATCCAGATGAGCCGATTTCATATCCAATGAACTCAGCTCACCTAATGCACGTCACTGACAGTGTGGGAAAATTCTCCTGCTCAAGCGCTGAGCGCAGGAGAATTTTCCCACGCTGTCAGTGACGTGCATGAGGTGAGCTCATGTCCAATGAACTCAGCTCACCTCATGCACGTCACTGACAGCGTGGGAAAATTCTCCTGCGCTCAGTGCTTGAGCAGGAGAATTTTCCCACACTGTCAGTGACGTGCATGAGGTGAGCTCATGTCCAATGAACTCAGCTCACCTCATGCACGTCACTGACAGCGTGGGAAAATTCTCCTGCGCTCAGCGCTTGAGCAGGAGAATTTTCCCACGCTGACGGTGACGTGCATGAAGTGAGCTGAGTTTATTGGACATGAACTCGGCTCATCTGGATGCCGTCACAGCGAGACACTGAGGAGCGCAAGCATGCCTGCGCTTCTCAGTCTCTGCGGCATGGCAAGCTGGATGGCAGCGTTCTGTTGCGATCCAGCCTGTCATGTCAATGTAGCAGAGCTGAAGCTGTCATGGGAACCATGGAAAGGTAAGGATGATGTTGCTTTATTATTTTACTTTTATTGCAGAAGACATTGGCTTCAGCTGGAATGGGCGTGATGGTAAGTATGGTTTAATTTAGAACATTAAAAAATTGTGTGTTTATTTCAATTAAAGGACTTTATTCTGGGTGTTTGTGTTTTTTTTTTTTTACTTTGACTATGGGGTTAGTAATGGGGGTGTCTTATAGACGCCTCTCCATTACTAACCTAGGCTTGATGTCAGCTGGCATTATAAGCTGACATCAACCCCAGCCCTATTACCCCACTGCCACCGCTACAGGGCAGTGGGAAGAGCGAGGCTAAGTGCCAGAATTGGCGCATCCTATGATGGATGCGCCATTTCTGGGGCGGCTGACGGTTGGTGTTTCTAGCCTGGGAGGGGGTCAATATTTATGGCACCCTTCCTGGGCTATTAATATCAGCCCCCAGCTGTCTGCCTAGCCTTTGCTAGCTATTAAAATAGGGGGGACCCCACGTCATTTTTTTGGGGAAGTCCCCCATTTTAATAGCTAGTAAAGGCTAGGTATTCAGCTGGGGGCTGATATTAGTAGCCTGGGAACCTCCGTGGGTATTACCCCCTTCCCAGGCTTCAAACATCTGTCGCAGCTGTCTGCTTAACCTCCGCTAGAGCCTATAATTACGGGGAACCCCACGCCAATTTTTTTTTTAATAAATCCTTTATTTTAACACTAAATGATAAGTACAGTAATCAACACTATCACTGTACTTCTTATATATGTGACTGACATGTTTCTATTTATCTAATCTATGTGTGATGCTCTATTCTTTCTATTCTAAATTGTCGGGTACCGCTGCTGAATTGCCGGCCATCTTTTTTAAAGAGACCGTGCATGAAAACACTATTATTTTTTTTAATAAATCCTTTACACTAAATGACAAGTACAGTAAGCAACACTATCACTGTACTTCTTATATATGTGACTGACATGTTTCTATCTATCTAATCTATGTGTGATGCTCTATTCTTTCTGTTGTAATTTGTCGGGTACTGGTGTATGCCGCTGCTGAATTGCCGGCTGGCTTTTTTAAAGAGACGGTGCATGAAAACACTATTATTTTTTTTTAATAAATCCTTTAACACTAAATGACAAGTACGGTAAGCTGAGCGCTGCCATCCAGCTTGTCATCCTTCAGAGACACTGCAGAGCGCAGGCATTATGGGAACTTCCGATTCCGGTATTCGATATTCTAAAAGTATCGGAACTCAGTATCGGAACTCCGATACCGCGAATATCGGTCAATACCCGATATTTCAGTATCGGAATGCTCAACACTAATGTTGACATGTCTTTTTAGTAATGAGTTCATATTACTGACAGTATAAATTTCTGCTGCAATGACTTAGTCTGGCCATTAGGGGTCAGTAAGAAACAAGTAAAGAAAAATCCCGGGGATCTGTAAAAAAGCCCGGGAAACACAGAACTAGGAAGTCCTCCGAGACATGTCTGATTCCTAGGGGACGTTTGGGAGCTTGTACAGACTGCAGTCAGACTATGTGTCCAAGAAGAAGCTGTGCCTTGTGAGTAACTGAGATATGTGACCGGTCACCAACTGTGTAGTCAGTTAGGGGAAGCTAGTTAGTGATTCCAGTAGCGCTGAGAACTGCCTGGTGTATATCACTGCTGATGGACTGATCAGGCTTGATCCAGAGATTGTGAAGGATCTGGTATACTAAGACTGTGTGCGTGGATACTACAAAGGAGCCCTGTTGTGAACTACACTTTGAGACTGAGATTGATTCTAATTCTTGCTTACACATGGATGTGCTCGAGAGCTTGGTGAGAAGGAGAAGCTGATCAAACCCTGTGGCCAGAGATCGGGGTCTAATAAAAGGTTTAGTTTGTTAACTGTTTGTATATGTATTAAGTCTGAGAGATTTCTCTTTGCTCTTGTAAGAAGAGAAACTGTATACTGTATAGGTAACGCCTATTAATAGATTTACTGGCGCCATACAAGGGGTTAATTAGAGGAAAACTCCTATTAGGACCTTACAAATACAAACATAGAAAGCTGGAGCCAAAAAAATCCCACAATGTGAAAAAGACATTATCACAGATGAAAAAATATCTATTTATATTAATACATAACATTGTAGGCCCAATTGACCGCCTACAATTGGGCGCCCGTGGCGGTAACCAAAAACGAGCCCTGGCGCGTCTGGAATGTAGATGGATTGTGAAATTGGGAACAATGTCCCCCAATGGCTTAAACGAAAAGTTGAGCTTTTCTCCGTTCTTATGAGACTTGTGTGTGTACATATATTTTTGGCACTTTAATCCTCTGAACATTCCCATGGTATAAATGAGGGGATAAAAATCAAAGAAATTCTCTGGATTTTATTTTATTGTTTTTATTTATTTTGTATTAACTGTGTGTTTTTTCCTTTGTTTTACCCCTAGTAGTCTGTCCTCTCCTTGATGAACATTTATGTAACACTGGGTCCTATGGATGTCCTATTCCTCTTCTTCCGTGTGCTGCGTGTGACCAGTGTCCATAGTTGACAATCTCAGAAAGGACCACACATCTGAAATTTATTTCCTTTATAAAGGATGAACTTCTATGGACAATAATAATAATGCACTTTCATATTGTGTAGCGCCCCGAGGGTTCGGTTGCTACAGGGGTATTGCACCTCAACCAGAGGTGTGATATTCCACTCCCAGGTAAGGATGGAGTATGGACCAGGGCTCAGTTAGCTGCATACACCACACACACCCCATTTCCGGGGGACAGCTCTACGGTGCTCCCATTTAAATATATATGCAGGCACATCTGACTATGTCCCTGGCTGGAGTGGGGAGGGGGGAGGAAAACCCAGTGGTGTAGGAGCAGATAGGGGTTGGTTTCTGGAGCATAGGAAGGAGCTCATTGGTTGCTAGTCACCTGGGCTCAGACACAGTGAAGCAGATAAAAAGGTGGGGGCCATCTTAGGAGGGAGTTCAGTGTTCTGTGAGAAGAGAAGGCAGGGAGCAGAGCTGCTGCATGGGCTCTGCTCCCTGGGCAGGCCTAGCACAGAGGCCGGAGCCTGAGGGAAGAGAGAAGAAGGAGAAGGAAGGAAAGAGGACAGAAAGAGGAGTAGAAAGGCTCCAGAAACAAGAAGGCAGAAGGGACCCTAAGAACCCACGAGATAACGGGTGAAGGGTCGGGCAGAATAAGGGTACCGGATTCCCAAGTTGGTGGAGGTAAATTATCCCTCAGCCAAAGACCGGAGGCCGTGATCATCTATTGGTGCAACCCCCTGCTACACCCACTAGGAAGGCACCACATAGGGTCAGGGAAACCGGCGATAGGTTTCACCAAGAGAAGGCCCGAGGCAGCTGGACAGAAGTATGGTCACTGGTGGGGCACGAGAGGCCGGAGAAAGGACAGAAGGGGGTCCTGTGCCATACTCCTGAATTGCCTGGGGGTTGACCGAGCTCCTCACCTGGTGGACGCAGCACGGCTTGGGCAGTCATTCCCTGCAGAAGTGACTCGGATAACAACTGTGAGTAAAAGACCCTGGACTGCAACACGTTGTCTCTGTGTTTCTTACCGCGCCAGCACTAACGGTACTGGGACGCCCTGCACCACAACCCCCACCATCTACGCTCACTGCCCTGAGGCTACACTCCTCCTGTGGGGAGTTGTACTATTCCCTGCTGCACCCACAACACCAATCTCAGCGGTCTGCTCTGCAGCGGCGGTTCACTCTGACCGCAATCCACGGGTGGCGTAGTCGGACATTGCAAAACATATAGAAGACTGCCACTGGTCTGACCACCCTGAGCCACGGGATCGGGTTGCCACTACTAATCCCAGCATTGCCCTAAAGGCCCGGTTCCGAGTACCCCACGGCCCAGGGGGCGAGTCATATACTGTATTGATTGGGTTATTTGCAGCATTGACCGTTTAATTAATGGTTCCTCTTTGAGAATTGAGGATTAGAACACCATACTTATCCATTAGCAGACCCGTGGTGAGCGCATGTGTGGGTGATTTTGTTCGTGTTTTCCTTCGCCCTGGGCATCTGCACGGAGCCGTGCTTTCCACGTAACGTCACAGGAAGCATTTCTTCCTGGAACGCACTGTGCTCTGAGATCCGCCTTCGGTGACGTGTATAGCACTTACTCTCCCGCCCACATGCGCCGATTGGACATGGCTCTGCCCCACAGTGGCTATACCAGGAAGTCAGCTTGCTATTTGTTTTATGTTACTCCACCCACACTTCTTCACAGCACGTGATGCCACTGCGGGTTACATCTAGTCCTAATTAGGAGGGGTTATATACTGACACACTACACAATTGATATCTAAGTCCCTTGAGGAAGCAAGATACGCGAAATGCGCTGCGCATCGGGGCTACGTGACAGTTTGGACAGATTTATCACTCTGAGGGTAAGCATGTTTACACTACAGTTTAGGTCCTGCTATTTCTGCTCCATGTTCGGCTCGTCATTATTATAGCCGATTGTTATACACATAGATATATGCACTTGCCACTTTCTTTAATAGAAACATACTAAGTTCACTTTATCTGAAATTCTGGAACAGAGCCTATAATAGACATGACCTTCTCTGTAATCACTTTGAAGGAGTATGTTTTCCTAGTAGTGGTAATTATTTTATGACTTGCTGCTCATCATTGTGATTTTTCTGTAACTGTCATGCGTTTTTTCTTGTGTCATCACCGTGAAACTTTTTCCTAGATGTACTATCTATAGATATATATACATATACCTTTTTTCTATTCCTGATGAAGATTTTTAATGTTATGTATTAATAAAAATGGATATTTTTTCATCTGTGATAATGTCTTTTTCACTTTGTGGGATGTTTGGCTCCAGCTTTCTATGTTTGTAGTTGTATAGGTAACGCGTTGGCTAAATATATATATGTGTTCTCTAAGGGGAAAACAAGGGTATCCAGATCCCATTGTATTAGTGTGGGAGGGGGGTGTAAGGTTATATTCCTGGGAGGGCCACGTGCCACGTCCGCGGTAACATCCTGGGTAGGCCCTGTACTGAATAAGGGTGGGAGCGGCATAGCCCAGGGGTAGTTTGGCTCATTCCCACGAGATTGGCACTTGGGTTCTCTCGGGCTGCATAACTTGTAATTTGTGTTAGTGGCTGTTGTGGCCCATATTTTGTAGAATCGTTTAACCCTGTCATTTGTGTGACCAGTATAAAGAAAGTTACTGTATTTGCCACTATACGAGGTCTGAGTCATTCATAGCAGCGCCGTATCCCTCATACACATTCGACCGGCGTTCCGGTCATTACAGTTGCGAGGCATGTTCCAGGGGTATCTAATGAAGTGGCTGACGCGCTGTCTAGTTTTCAGTTCAACAGGTTTCGTCAGCTGGTTCCATGGGCAGACGAAGTGGGAGCGGAATATCCCAATGTGCTGTGGAACCTAGTGAAGGTGTAGTTTTCGAGTTAATCTGGAACTTGGTGACGGAGGCTACATGGAATCGGTATAAAAAAGTATGTCGAGAATGGGAATCTTTGAGGGCATGTACGGCAGCGGATTCTTCTGATAAGAGTAGGTTGTGTTTAGTGCTATCCTTTTTAGGGCATGACTTTGTTTCTGGGAGATCGGTGTCCGCAGTGTCACAGAGATTAGCGGCTTTGGCATTTTTGTTTAAGTTACAGGGTGTGAAGGATGTCACAAAGGAATTTTTTGTGATTCAGGCTATCAGGTTTTCGAAAAGGCGCGGTTAGTCGGGATAGAAGGAGGCCAGTCTCTTTTGTGCAGTTGAACACGTTGTTCGTTGGTGTGAATTCGTTTTGTTATTTTCATTATGAGATAGTGTTATTTTTGGCGACTTTTGTGTTAGCCTTTTTTAATGCATTTCGCATTAGCGAGCTAGTCAGTCCTTCACGTGTGGTTGAAGGGGGGTTAAATTTGGATGACGTTCGTGTGTTGGATGACAGGGTGGAATGTGTAGTGAGGCATTCTAAGACGGATCAGTATGGCATAGGTAGGTTGGTGGTATTGTATGCGATTCCTGGTCATGTAGCCTGCCCGATTGTAGTAAATAATTTTATGGGAGTTCGTGGTGGAATGCCGGGTGTGTTCTTAAGGCATATGGATGGCTTTGTGCTGTCTCTGTACCAATTTGTGGAAGTTTTTAATCACTGTTTATTGTTGATGGGGGAAAGGCCGGAGGAATATGGGTCTCATTCGTTCCGCATTGGGGCGGCAACAGAGACTTCTCGATGGGGCCTCGGTGATGATGTGGTTCGGCATATAGGTCGTTGGGAATCAGCACATTTTCGGTCATATGTCCGCCCTCTCCTTGTGGTTGTATAAGGTTGAGTTGGGCTGTAGCTGTCCATTTGTATGGTGATATTATGTTTATTAATGAGGCGATCGTTTTGTCTTGTTATAGGTACATGTTTGATTTGGATCCTCGGTCATTCATATGACGCGCCCCCTGGGCCATGTTCAAGGGATACCCGGAGCCGGATCTAGATAGGGGTAGTAGTCCTTGTGGCGGTGACCCGGTCCGTGCCCAGGGTGGTCAAACTAAGTGTGCGGCAGTCTTTGTAGATGTTGTTTAAGTGTCGACTACGCCACCCGTTGATTGCGGCTAGGAGGCCGCCGCTGCAGAGCAGACCGCTGAGGCCGGTGGTAGGATTGTGCAGCAAGGATGGTATAACCCCCAACGGGAGGGGTATGGCCTCAGGGCAGCAGATGTGGAAGTTGGTGGTTGTGATGGTGCAGCAAGGAAGCTCAGAGACAGGTGATGCAGTTTCAGGGTTTTTACTCACAGGTGTTGCTCCGGTCACTCCGGCCTTGAGTGACCACCCGAGCCGTGCTGCGTCCACCAGGTGTGGGACTCGGCCAACTCCCAGGCAGTCCAGAGCGTGGTCCTGAGCTCCCTTCTCTCTCTCTCTCTGCTGGCCGTTCCCACCAGGGATCCACCTTTGTCCGGCTCCCTCGGGCCTCTTGGTGGTAAAACCTTCTCTGGCTTTCCTGACCCTATTCGTGGTGTGCCTTCCTGGTGGATGTGGTGAGGGTCGTGGCAAAACTTAACCACGACCTCCGGTTCCTGGCTAAGGATCATTAGCCTCTGCCAGTTAGGGTTCCGGTACCCGTTTCTGCCAACCCTTCACCCTTTTGGTTTACTTCTGGGATCTCAGGGTTCCCTCTTGTCTTGTGTCTCTGGGCCTTTCTTCCTCCTTCTCTCCACTACAGGCCTGGCCCTGGAGCTGGGCCCAGCCGGAGCCACAGCTCCCTGTCAGCCCTCCTGGCTGAGCTCCTCTGCTCTGCTCCTCCTCAGACTGACTGACCCTGTCCTAAGATGGTGCCCACCATATATACTCCCTCTATGTGTGAGCCCAGGTGACTAGCACCCAATGGGCTCCTACCTCTATGCCCAGAGTCCCTCCCCTATCTGCCCCTACACTACTGGGATGTTCCTCCCCCCCTCCCACTCCAGCCAGGGACAGACGCTGTCGTACCTGCACATCTAACTGGTGGGAGTACCGTAGTTCTGTCCCCCGGAAATGGGATGAGTGTAGTGCATGCAGCTGTCTGAGCTCAGTCCCACACTCCATCCTTACCCGGGAGTGGAATACCACACCTCTGGAGTGAGGTGCAATACCCCTGTAGCAGCCGAGTCCTCAGGGTGCTACATTCCCCCCTGGTAAATCACAGCACGTCCTCGGGCTGTAAAAGAATAAAAACATACCAAAACATACAAACTTTTTAAAACATACACTAACATATAAAACATTATAAACACATATAATATGACAGGTAACTTCTCATATATTATTTTAGCAATATAACTTTTGATATAAAACTTTTCATATAAAATGTTCTTAAGCTTCTGGCCACTGTGCAAATTGTGACCAGGTAAAGGGCCACAGTCACTAGAAGAAAACAGCAGTTTTCCTATAAAACCGGTAGGGGGCGCCTTGGGAAGCGCAACTATGTACAGGTTATGGCCGCTCTCAGTCCTCGGCCAGGTAGAGGGAAAGAACGACCGCTCTCAGTCCTCGGTCAGTGGGGATAAGGAATGGCTGCTCACAGTCCTCAGCCTGTGGGGAAAAGGGATGGCTGCTCACAGTCCTCAGCCTGTGGGGAAAAGGGGCACACAGGTAACAGCTCACACTAGTCCCAACGGGGACCACACTTCACTTAGCAGCAATGCACATAACAGTTCTTGTAACAGTTCTCATACCCCGACGGGTAACTTTATACAGTTCTCTTTACCGTTCAGTGGTAACGATGCCCTCCTGCTCCTTCCTGATGGTAATTTTCAGACCCGTCCGGGTCCTCTTGTTCTTCCTCGTACCGCAGCTCTTCCTCCGTCAACCGGTGCACATGAAGGGCGTACGGTCCTTTGGCACACTGATGCCGGGTGAAGGTGACCTCGTCACCCAGGTAAAGGTCACGACCACGGTGTCCCTCCGGCAGATGAGACTCGACATCCCTGCGGGTGACAAAGACGTCGCCGGGGGTTCTGTGATCCCCTATAAAGCCCCAACCGTGCTCCAGTTGGAACTTGATGACAGTCCCGGTGGCGCGGGGACCGTGGGCCGCTCGGTGGTCTCGCCGGGTCCGGCTTTTCTACTCCGCGCTCTGGACCTGCAGCCGCTCCTCGCGGATCCGCCTCTCTCGCCGTTCCCTCTGAAAGACCTCCAGCTGCTGACGGCAGCACTCCGCACGCTGGGCTGCGGCCGCCCGGGTCTCTTGGGTGAACCCCATGAGGTTTTCGCCGGTGGGGTCCCATTCGAACTGCGCCTCCTCCAACGGGAGTGGGGTGATCTTGGCGGGCGCCGGAGCCGGGATCAGGGGCTCACATAGGGGTCTTTCCTTCCGGAGTCGGGGATTGAGGTACTCCGGTGGCCACTCAAAGGGCTGCCCATCCGGGCAAGTATGTTGCGTGAACAGGTCTTCACCCAAGGGTAGCACAGTGGAGGTTGAGGGCGCGGTGGTGGTAGCGGCGCCCGGATGCACCAGGCCTTGCGACCAGGCCGGTGGCACCCTAAAGGTGAAGGGCACTGCGGAGACGGCGGCGCCCGGGGGTACTCGGCCTTGCGACCAGGCCGGTGGCGTTTCCTGCTTGGTCGCGCTCAGGGTCAAGGCGTGTGACGTCACAGGGGGCGTGGCCGCGGCTCCTGCCGCTTGAGGCCTAGTTTGGAGCGGTGACGGTGCAGCAACGGGAACGATCAGTGGGACTTCGGGCTCTGCGACGGGGAGCTGGGGCAGGCTTACGGCTTCTAGGCTTGGGGTGGTGACGTCCCCTTTACCTGCTTCCATCTCTTCAGCTCCTTCCACGGCGTCGTCTCCGGCCTTCGTCCCTCCTGCACCATCCTCAGAGGCAGGCATGCTCTTCGTTGCGGGTGGCGTCCTATGCTGGCGGGTTCCAGCCTGCAGGGCCATTTCTCTGCTCCACTCGGCCAGTACTTCTTGCTGCACTCGGGCCATCTTCCGAGCCAAGCCCTCCAGCGCGGTCTGTGCATGCTCCCGATCTTTGGGGAGCTGTGCCAGGATCTCCACCAGGCCTTCTGGGGTGGCGGCCTGCAGCAGGCTCCTGACCATCGGGTCGGTGCTGCCTGACTCTCCCTCCATCTCCGGGTGCGTTCTCTCCAGACTCCTCCAGGCTGCACCCATCCTCTCTCTTTTGTTCTTGATCCGCCCATCCTGAGGGCGGTCCTGGGGCAACTTGGTGATTGTCAGTTCCAGGGGCAGCCCTCTCACGCTGATGGACATTTCTACCATTGCAGTCTCTGCTGGTGGGGGCGGTTTCCGCTTTTGGCGCCATTCCTGGACCTGGCCCACGATGGGAGGTGGCCTCTTGCCACCCTCTGGCACGCCCATAATGGCGTCCGCTCTGCCAGGGCGGGAAATCGTCTCAGATGGCGGGAATTGTCTCTTTATGGCGGGAAACTCCGTGGATGGCGGGAAAAGGCTGCAGATGGCGGGCAAACGGCGGGAAACGACCCGAGATGGCGTCCGATGGCGGGGACCCTCCGGAACCGGCGGGAGACTTCTTCTTACGGTAAATATGAACTTTTCTTCAGGCACGCAGTACCCGGTGATTGCGGGCACGTAATCCTGCCGACTACGCCAAAGTTGACGCGCCCCCTGGGCCATGTTCAAGGGATACCCGGAGCCGGATCTAGATAGGGGTAGTAGTCCTTGTGACGGTGACCCGGTCCGTGCCCAGGGTGGTCAAACTAAGTGTGCGGCAGTCTTTGTAGATGTTGTTTAAGTGTCGACTACGCCACCCGTTGATTGCGGCTAGGAGGCCGCCGCTGCAGAGCAGACCGCTGAGGCCGGTGGTAGGATTGTGCAGCAAGGATGGTATAACCCCCAACGGGAGGGGTATGGCCTCAGGGCAGCAGATGTGGAAGTTGGTGGTTGTGATGGTGCAGCAAGGAAGCTCAGAGACAGGTGATGCAGTTTCAGGGTTTTTACTCACAGGTGTTGCTCCGGTCACTCCGGCCTTGAGTGACCACCCGAGCCATGCTGCGTCCACCAGGTGTGGGACTCGGCCAACTCCCAGGCAGTCCAGAGCGTGGTCCTGAGCTCCCTTCTCTCTCTCTGCTGGCCGTTCCCACCAGGGATCCACCTTTGTCCGGCTCCCTCGGGCCTCTTGGTGGTAAAACCTTCTCTGGCTTTCCTGACCCTATTCGTGGTGTGCCTTCCTGGTGGATGTGGTGAGGGTCGTGGCAAAACTTAACCACGACCTCCGGTTCCTGGCTAAGGATCATTAGCCTCTGCCAGTTAGGGTTCCGGTACCCGTTTCTGCCAACCCTTCACCCTTTTGGTTTACTTCTGGGATCTCAGGGTTCCCTCTTGTCTTGTGTCTCTGGGCCTTTCTTCCTCCTTCTCTCCACTACAGGCCTGGCCCGGGAGCTGGGCCCAGCCGGAGCCACAGCTCCCTGTCAGCCCTCCTGGCTGAGCTCCTCTGCTCTGCTCCTCCTCAGACTGACTGACCCTGTCCTAAGATGGTGCCCACCATATATACTCCCTCTATGTGTGAGCCCAGGTGACTAGCACCCAATGGGCTCCTACCTCTATTCCCAGAGTCCCTCCCCTATCTGCCCCTACACTACTGGGATGTTCCTCCCCCCCTCCCACTCCAGCCAGGGACAGACGCTGTCGTACCTGCACATCTAACTGGTGGGAGTACCGTAGTTCTGTTCCCCGGAAATGGGATGAGTGTAGTGCATGCAGCTGTCTGAGCTCAGTCCCACACTCCATCCTTACCCGGGAGTGGAATACCACACCTCTGGAGTGAGGTGCAATACCCCTGTAGCAGCCGAGTCCTCAGGGTGCTACACATACATGTTCTGGGGTGTGTTATGGGCCTACGTTCATGATGTGCCCCCTGGGCCGTGGGGTACTCGGTTGCCAGGCCGGTTGGTGCTGGGGATGTCACGGTAGCAGTGACCCCGGCCCGTGACCCAGGGCGGTCAATTAAAGATTAAAGAAAAGGGGAATAAAGTTTTTAGAGATAATGTTCGTGACGCCACCTGTGGTATGCGGCTATATGGGGCCGCCGCTGCGGTGCAGATCCACTGGAGCTGATGGTGAAGCAGCAGAGTTGGTTCAGCTCTTCACAGGCAGAGCTTAGTTCCAGGGCAGGATATAGAGATTTTATGAGGTAGATGTTGTTGGTGCAGTGTAGTGCAGGGCTGGTGATGGCGCAACAATTATTCAAGGACACAGTGGGGTGCAGTCTTCAGGTTTTACTCACAGTTGTTCAAGACTCCAGGTTACAGTTACCGGTGTGTAACCGCCCACGTCTTCCTGTGTCCTCCGGGGTAGGGATCCAGCAATCTCTCCGGTATATCAGGAGCACTTAAACGGAACCCCTTTCAATGTACCTTTCCCGGTCGTCTCACTGCACTGGCTCTCTCCCTCCTGCCCTGCGCCTCACAATCAGTGTCCCAAGCCAGTGGTCTGGGGCCTTATCGGGCGATGTGCAGTCCCCTGGACCCTATGTGGCCACCTTTTCAGCGATGTAATTGTGGGTTTTGGCTGAAACACCTTGAAAATGTTGCAGCATCCGGTTGGCTAGCTGAGACTGGTTGTTCTCCACTAGTTTTGGGGCCGGTCCCCTTCTGCGGCCTGATCCCTCCACGTCAGCGTGAATTCGGGCGCAAGGGTGGCTTCTGCACTCGCCGTGCCCCTGGGATCCCCTCTGTCTTCTTCTGGAGCCCTCCTCACTGCTCCTCTCCTCCTGGACCTCTCTCACTAGGCCCGACTCTTCTCTCCACTCCTCTGAGCAGAGCTTCTCCTGAGTTCCTGCTCCCAACTTGACTCTGAACTCTGAACTGTCTGGACTGAACTCCTTCTAGATGTTTCTCCTTCTTTTTATACTCTTTCTGTCTGTGCTCCACTGATCTTCTTCCTCCACCCACCTCCTCTACCTAGTTCCACCCTCCAGCTAGGGACCAGGGACTGTGCTCTCCCTTAGGAGCAATCTCGCCCTTCCCTACTGAAGTGGAGTGCATTGGATGTGGGTGTGTGGGTCCCGGGTAGTACTCCTTACCTGAGAGTGGGGTACCACACCTCGGGGTGAGATGCAGTACCTCTGTGGCAACTGGACCCGCAGAGGCGCAACATTCGCACGGATCTTTGGCAGCTCGGGCAGGTACGCTCCACGGCGCTGATCAAGTGGCTGGGTATCCGTGGTATGACCTTCGGAGAGTTTTGCTGGAAGTGCCATATTATTGTAGAGTAGATCAACGGCCAAATGTACTCGTGTTGCATGTAGGAGGAAATGACCTTGGTGTCACATCGTCACGTGAATTAATCAGAGACATTAAATTTAACATATTACGGTTGTGGGCAGCGTATCCAAGAATCGTTATTGTTTGGTCGGACATTGCTGCTCGGCTGAATTGGAAATACGCAAAATCACTAGATCGCATTAAGAAAACCAGGATTAAGGTCAACAAAACTGTGACTCGTTTCGTGGCAAGGAATGGCGGTGTGGTGGTAAGGCTTAAGGATTTGGAGGTGCCTTCCTGTGAGCACTTGAGATTGGATGGTGTGAATCTCAATGATATGGATTTATGGTCTTTGGCCTTGAGGGTATCGAGCAAGCTTTGGATGTGTGGCGGGCCACTTAAGTTGTCACGTGTCTGGGGCTATGGCGGGGGATAGTTCTGGTTCAGAAGCTGGTATTGGAAATGTCCGTTTTGGTGTGAAGTCATTATTGGAGTATAGTGGCTTCTGACACAGGGCTAGTTAACTTGCGGGCACAGATCCTGCAAGTGATAGGGGTGTTAATTACGGGATATTAATACCTCATCCCTGGGCTGGTGTGTTGCGGCCGGGGATATACGTTGGGGGTGCTTCTGGATCAGACTTATCTGTTGTTATTATTAAACACTGCTCAAAAAAATAAAGGGAACACTCAAATAACACATCCTAGAACTGAATGAATGAAGTATTCCCATTGAATACTTTGTTCTGTACAAAGTTGAATGTGCTGACAACAAAATCACACAAAAATCATCAATGGAAATCAAATTTATTAACCAATGGAGGCCTGGATTTGGAGTCACTCCCCAAATTAAAGTGGAAAAACACACTACAGGCTGATCCAACTTTGATGTAATGTCCTTAAAACAAGTCAAAATGAGGCTCAGTATTGTGTGTGGCCTCCACGTGGCTGTATAACCTCCCTACAACGCCTGGGCATTCTCCTGATGAGGTTGCGGATGGTCTCCTGTGGGATCTCCTCCCAGACCTGGACTAAAGCATCCGCCAACTCCTGGACAGTCTGTGGTGCAACGTGACGTTGGTGGATGGAGCGAGACATGATGTCCCAGATGTGCTCAATCGGATTCAGGTATGGGGAATGGGCAGGTCAGTCCATAGCTTCAATGCCTTCATTTTGCAGGAACTGCTGACACACTCCAGCCACATGAGGTCTGACATTGTCCTGCATTAAGAGGAACCCAGGGCCAACCGCACCAGCATATGGTCTCACAAGGGGTCTGAGGATCTCATCTCGGTACCTAATGGCAGTCAGGCTACCTCTGGCGAGCACATGGAGGGCTGTGCGGCCCTCCAAAGAAATACCACCCCACACCATTACTGACCCACAGCCAAACCGGTCATGCTGAAGAATGTTGCTGGCGGCAGATCGCTCTCCACTGAGTCTCCAGACTCTGTCACGTCGGTCACATGTGCTCAGTGTAAACCTGCTTTCATCTGTGAAGAGCACAGGACGCCAGTGGCGACTTTGCCAATCCTGGTGTTCTGTGGAAAATGCCAAGCGTCCTGCACGATGTTGGGCTGTGAGCACAACCCCCATCTGTGGACACCGGGCCCTCATGCCACCCTCATGGAGTCGGTTTCTAACCGTTTGTGCAGACACATGCACATTTGTGGCCTGCTGGAGGTCATTTTGCAGGGCTCTGGCAGTGCTCCTCCTGTTCCTCTTTGCACAAAGGCGGAGGTAGCGGTCCTGCTGCTGGGTTGTTGCCCTCCTATAGCCCCCTTCACATCTCCTGGTGTACTGGCCTGTCTCCTGGTAGCGCCTCCAGCCTCTGGACACTACGCTGACAGACACAGCAAACCTTGCCACAGCTTGCATTGATGTGCCATCCTGGATGAGCTGCACTACCTGAGCAACTTCTGTGGGTTGTAGAGTCCGTCTCATGCTACCACGAGTGTGAAAGCACAACCAACATTCAAAAGTGACCAAAACATTAGCCAGAAAGCATTGGTACTGAGATGTGGTCTGTGGTCCCCACCTGCAGAGCCACTCCTTTATTGAGTGTATCTTGATAACTGCCAATAATTTCCATCTATTGTCTATTTCATTTGCACAACAGCATGTGAAATTGATTGTCAATCAGTGTTGCTTCCTAAGTGGACAGTTTGATTTCACAGAAGTTTGATTCACTTGGAGCTATATTCTATTGTTTAAGTGTTCCCTTTATTTTTTTGAGCAGTGTATATGACTCGCCCCCTTGGCCGTGGGGTACCCGGAACCGGGCCTTCTAGTGTACGGTGCTGATTGGGGTAGTAGTGGCAACCCGATCCCGTGGCTCAGGGTGGTCAAACCAAATGGTGGCAGTCTATTTATCAGTGTTTTGGATTGTCCGACTACGCCACCCGTGGATGACCGCCGCTGCAAGGCAGACCGCTGAGGCTGGTGTTGGTGTGCAGCACAGGGATAGGATAACTCCCCATGGGAAGAGTGTAGCCTCAGGGCAATGTAGGTGGATGCTGGGGGTGATGGTTCAGGCGCAGCATAAATCACACAGAGTCCAATGGTGCAGTTCAGGCCTTTTACTCACAGTTGATATCCAAGTCACCTCTGTCAGCAATGACTGCCCAAGCCGTGCAGGGTCCACCAGGTGAGGGGCTCGTTCAACCCCCAGGCAACTCAGGAGTGTGGCAAAGGGCCCCTTCTATCGTTTCTCTGGCCTCTAGTGCCCCACCAGTGACCACGCTTCTGTCCGGCTGCCTCGGGCCTTCTCTGGTAAAACTTGGCGCCAGTTTTCCTGACCCTATGTGGTGCCTTCCTAGCGGGTGTAGCAAGGGGTCGCACCAATAAATGATCACGACCTCCGGTTCTTGGCTGAGGGATGATTTACCTCCACCAACTTGGGAATCCGGTACCCTTCCGCGGCCTGACCCTTCACCCGATATAACGCGGGCTTGCAATGGTTGCTCTCCGTTCTGCTCTCTTAGGGTCCCTTCTGCCTTCTTGTTTCTGGAGCCTTTCTACTCCTCTGTCTCTCCTCTTTCCTTCCTTCTCCTCATCTCCTCTCTGGCCCCGGCCTTCTCTCCAGGCCTGCCTCGTGGAGCTGAGCTCAGGCTGAGCCACAGCTCCCTGTCAGCTCTCTCTCCTTTCTCCACTGAACTTCTCACTGACTAAGATGGCTCCCACCTTTTATCTGCTTCTCTGTGTCTGAGCTCAGGTGACCTGCACCCAATGAGCTCCTTCCTATGCTCCAGAAACCGTCCTCTCTGCTCCTACATCACTGGGTTCTCTCCCCCCTCCTCACTCCAGCCAGGGACATAGTCAGTTGTGCCTGCAATTATATGGGAGCACCGTCGAGCTGTCCCCCAGAAATGGGGTGAGTGTGTATGTGTGTATGCAGCTAACTGACCCCTGGTCCACACTCCATCCTTACCTGGGAGTGGAATATCACACCTCTGGTTGAGGTGCAATACTCCTGTGGCAACCGAACCCTCGGGGCGCCACATATATATGTAATGTTTATATGGTTATGTATTGTTTATGATGTTCTGCGTCGCCATTGTTGTGGTGCCCCAGATTGTGTGTAATTTTAGTAAAAGGCTGCTGTGGCCATTTAACCCATGGCGCATGCAGTCGTATGTTTCTTTAAAGGGAGTTTAATATAAAGGGGGGTAAGATTGGGCACAACCAGAAATCCCTTCTTGAATTATCAAGAGAGGCCAGGGAGCCCCATAGGGCGTACAGGCCACATGACAAGACAGGAGGGGGGAGTGAAGGGGTTAAAAGTTTTGAGCTAAGGATTAGGAGTGCTATGTGGGGGTTCTCATTGGAGGGGAGGAGGTTGGTGCAGGAGCAGGAGGAAATATTAGGAAGTGCAGGGGTCAGTTACCTCCTCTTGCTTCCTGGATCGCAGCTGCCCACCCACCTGCCCTTAATTAAAAAAAAAAGTGTAGAATTAGTTTCACAGCGGCTGGGGATAGGTCTGGTTCAGAAGCTGGTATTGAAAATGTCCATTTTGGTAGGAAGTCACTATTGGAGTATAGTGGCTTCTGACTCAGGACTAGGTAACTTGCAGGCGTATGTCCTGCAAGTGATAGGGGTATTAATTACAGGATAATAATACCTCATCTTTGAGCTGGTGTTTTGCGGCCGGGGATATACGTTGGGGGTGCTTCTGGATCAGACTTATTTGTTGTTATTATTATATATATATGTAATGTTTACATGGTTATGGTTATATATTGTTTATGATGTTCTGCGGCGCCATTGTTGTGGTGCCCCAGATTGTGTGTAATTTTAATAAAAGGCTGCTGTGGCCATTTAATCCATGTCAAATGCAGTTGTGTGTTTCTTTAAAGGGAGATTAATATAAAGGGGGGTAAGATTGGGAATGACCAGAAATCCCTACTTGAATTGTCAAGTACTATCAGACATAGGTGCATAAGAGTAGAAAAATGTGTTTTTACGCACAGTACTATCACAGACATTGGTGCATAAGAGTAGAAAATTTATTTTTACTCATAGTATTATCACAGACATAGGTGCATTAGAGTAGAAAAGTTTGCTTTGACGCACATGACTCCCACAGACATGGTTGCAGATTAGAAAAACTTTTGGGTACGCAAAGTACTATCACAGACATGGGTGCAGATTAGACATAAAGAGTCTTTTTGGAAAACTGCGCACACACAAAACCTAATACTGTCCCTCACTACAGCTATGTCTTGTCTCTATGCTAAGCAGAGCAGAAATAAAAAATAATAATCTTGAATCAGGAGGAAGAAGTCCAAGTGGAGGAGGAGGTGGACATGGCAGTGTAGGTGAAAGAGGCAAGGGAGGAGTAATTCAACACTTGTTGTTTTTTTAGTGTTTTTTTTTTATGGAACTTATTTAAAACAACCTAGAATTAATAAAACTAAAAATAGCAATCTAGAGCCAGGAGGTGTAGGTCCAAGTGGAGGAGGAGCTGGACATGGTGGTGTAAGTTACAAAGGCAAGGGAGGAGTAATTCAACACTGTTTTTGTTGTTTTTTTGTATTTTTTAGTGTTTTTTTATTATTTGAAAGAGGCAAGGGAGGAGTAATCCAACACTGTTTTTTTTCTTATTCTTTTTTAGTTTTTTTTATGGAACTGACTTACATGGTGGTGTAAGTTACAAAGGCAAGGGAGGAGTAATTCAACACTGTTTTTGTTGTTTTTTTGTATTTTTTAGTGTTTTTTTATTATTTGAAAGAGGCAAGGGAGGAGTAATCCAACACTGTTTTTTTTCTTATTCTTTTTTAGTTTTTTTTATGGAACTGACTTAAAACAACCTAGAATTAACAAAACTAAAAATAGTAATCTAGAACAAGGAGGCGTAGGTCCAAGTGGAGGAGGAAATGGACATGTTGGTGTAGGTGGAAGAGGCAAGGGAGGAGTAATCCAACACTGTTAGTGTTGTTTTTTTTAGGAAACTGACTTAAAAGAACATAGAATTAACCAAACAAAAAATAACAAGCTAGAACCAGGGGACGGAAGGCCAACTGGAGGAGAAGGTGGAGGTAGACGTGGGGTGTAGGTGGAAGAGGCAGGGGAGGAGGTAGCCAACACATTTTTTTTTTTAATTTTATTTGGGGAGGCACCTAAATGAAAATTGGCTGTGTGTAGCTGGTATAGTTGTCTAGTCAGCCAAAGGTATGGACAAGTCCTGTAGGATCCACACCACATTTTAATGAATGTTAACTTCCCGTTGGCTGTGGAAAGGCAGATGTGCCTGTCTGTGATCACACCCCCTGCCGTGCTAACACATGTTCCGACAGTACACTTTCCCCAGGGCAGGCCAGGACCTCCAAGGCATAAAGGGCAAGCTCAGGCCATGTATCCAATTTGTAGAACCAGAAGTTAAATGGGGCAGACCCATCAGATAGTATATGGAAACGTGTGGACATGTACTCTTCCACCATGTTGTTGTAATGCTGTGTCCTGCTAATATGGACCGCAACAGATGGTGGTGCTGGATGTTGTGGTGTGCTGAGAAAGTTTTGCCACATTTCGGCCATGCTAACCCTGTCTTCCGAGGTGGTGGCGGTGTGCCAGCTGTATTAGCGACTTACTCCTCTGCCTTATTCTTCCACAGAGCCATTGCTGTCAGGTGGGAAAGCCGTCAGTAGTTTCTCTATCAGCGTGCACTTCTATTCACGCATTTTGTAATCCCCCTCCAGTGACAGAAGTAATGATAGTAAATTGTCCTTGTAGTGGGGTTCCAGCAAGGTGGCCACCCAATAATCAGCAGTGCTAAAAATATGGGCAACTCGGCGGTCATTGCGCAGGCACAGCAGCATGTATTGAGTCATGTGTGCCAGGCTGCTCAGAGGCAAAGTCAAGCTGTCCTTGGTGAGAGGTGTATCGTCTGCGTCCTCTGCATCAGAGTCCCATACATTCTGCAGTAATGCCCATGAGCTGATTTGAGTGCCACCTTGCTGTGAACATGGATGTTCCCCCTCATCCACCCCAAATTATCCCCTGGCTGGACAGTTGGGTACCTGGCCACTGTTGGGACAGTAACCCACCCTCTGAGCCATGTGTGGATGACAGGCCTGATAACGACGTGAATTGGCCCTGCTCCTCCTGCTCATCTTCCTCCACTTCCTCCTTTTCCAGCACCTCATCCATCATGGCCTGAATTGTTTTTTTCCAGCAGGTATATACAGTGAAGGAAATAATTATTTGATGCCTTGCTGTTTTTGTAAGTTTGTCCACTGACAAAGACATGAACAGTCTATAATTTTAAGGGTAGGTTAATTTTAACATTGAGAGATAGAATATCCCCAAAAAAGTCAAGAAAATCACATTGTATAAATTAGATAAATTTATTTGCATTTTGCAGTGAGAAATAAGTATTTGATCCCCTACAAACCATTATGAGTTCTGGCTCCTACAGAACAGTTAATCGCTCCTTATCAACTTGTTACCTGCATTAAAGACAGCTGTCTTACATAGTCACCTGTATAAAAGACTCCTGTCCACAGACTCAATTAACCCCTTAACAACATTAGACGTACTAATACGCGTCTGTGCCCTGGGACTTAAGAGCCAGACCCGTATTAGTACGTCATCGCGATCGCGCGCGCACACAGGCTGTACGGGCGCGATCGCCGCCGGGTGTCAGCTGATTGTCACAGCTGACACCCGGTACTATGTGCAGGGAGCGGTCCTGCACCGCTCCCAGTACATTAACCCCCGCAATGCTGCGATCGAATTCGATCGCAGCATTGCTGTGGCAAGGGGAGGTGATCACAAATACTCACCTCCTCTTCCGGGATCCAGCGCTGTCTGCCGTGGCTTCCAGGATGTTGCCATGACGACCCGATGTCGTCATGACAACATCCGGGTCACCAGACAACAGGAAGATAGTTTGGACATGCGCACTGCATCTCAAAACTATCTTCTCCCTGTCCAGCGCTGACAGTCTGCATGGCACAGGGATGGTGCTGCATTCCTGTGCCATGCAGGCGATCAGAATAAAAAAAGTGAAAGTCCCAGAGTGGGACAGAGTAAAAAAGTGTAAAAACTGTCAGAAAGTGAAAAAAAAAATGAAAAAAAATTGTAAAAATATAAAAAAAAAATAAAAAAAATAATCCACCAAAAATAAAAATATAATGTACCCATCAATAAATATTATTATAAAAAGAAAAAAAACAACAATAAAAGTACACATATTTGGTATCGCCGAGTCCGGAAAAACATGACCTATAAAACTGTCCCACTAGTTAACCCCTTCAGTGAACACGGTAAAAAATAAAAATAAAAAACGAAGCAAAAACCAATGCTTTATCATCATACCGCCAAACAAAAAATGGAATAACACGCGATCAAAAAGACGAATATAAATAAAAATGGTACCGCTGAAAACGTCATCTCGTCCTGCAAAAAACAAGCTGCCATACAGCTCCATCAGCCGAAAAATAAAAAAGTTATAGCTCTCAGAATAAAGCTATGCTAAAAAATATTTTTTTCTATAAAATTGCTTTTATTATGTAAAAGTGCAAAACATAGAAAAACGATATAAATGTGGTACCGCTGTAAACGTACTGACCCGAAGAATAAAGCTGCCTTATCAATTTTACCACACGCGGAACAGAATAAAAAACCCCCAAAAAAACAATTCCTGAATTGTTGGTTTTTGTTTATTCTGCCTCCCAAAAATCGGAATAGAAAGCGATCAAAAAATGTCACATGCCTGAAAATGGCACCAATAACAACGTCAACTCATCCCGCAAAAAACAAGCCATCAAATGACTGTCTGCCAAAATCTGGAAAAATTATAGCTCTCAAAATATGGCGATGCAAAAACTAGATTTTACAAAAAATGCGTCTTTTAGTGTGTGACAGCTGTCAGTCATAAAAACCCCATATGATTCTGGTATCACTGTAATCGCACCGACCCGAAGAATAAAGTCGTCTAATCACTTATACCGCACGAGGAATGGTGTAAAAAATAAACTCTCGGGTTAGGGTTGGGCTAGGTTTAGGGCTAGGGTTAGGGTTGTGATGGGGTTGTGATTTTTTTCAAAAGTAAGAAAAAAAGATGACGATATGGCGACTAGTGTTGAGCGCAAGTGCTCGCTACTTGAGTTTGCATCGGGTGCTTGGGTATGCATTGAGTATCGGGGGTATTTGAGTGACATGCTCGAGTCTCCGCCCCATATGCTTCGCGGCAAAAAAAACTTTGCGGGGATTGCCTGCCATGCATGAGCGATCCCCGCATGTTTTTTTTTGGGTGTCTAATAACCGTGAAACATGCAGGGCAGGGACTCGAGCATGTCACTCGAGCACACGCAGTACATGGTGCATACCTGAGTACCCGATGCAAACTCAAGTAGCGAGCACTTGCGCTCAAGACTAATGACAACTTATTCAATATGATGACCAAATGTTATCAAATTCTGTGTCGTACCTCTGGGTTCAAAATGTTCACTATACACCTTAATAAAATCCTTGAGGGGTATAGTTTCCAAAATGGGGTCACTTGTGGGGGAGCTCCACTGTTTAGGCACATCAGGGGCTCTCCAAACGTGACATGGTGTCCGCTAACAAATTGAATGGAAAATCGGCTCAAATTGTTAGCGGACACCATGTTGCATTTGGAGTGTCCCTGTGTGCCCAAACATTGGAGCTTCCCTACAAGTGACCACATTTTGGAAACTAGACCCCCCAAGGCACCTATCTAGATGCATAATGAGCACTTGGAACCCCCAGGTGCTTCACAAATTGATTCGTAAAAATGAAAAAGTGTTTTTTTTTTCACTTTTTCATTTTTACAAATCAATTTGTGAAGCACCTTGGGGTTCCAAGTGCTCACTATGCATCTAGATAGGTGCCTTGGGGGGTCTAGTTTCCAAAATGGGGTCACTTGTGGGGGAGCTCCAATGTTTGGGCACACAGGGGCTCTCCAAACGCAACATGGTGTCCGCTAACAATTTAAGCCGATTTTCCATTCAATTTGTTAGCGGACACCATGTTGCACTTGGAGAGTCCCTGTGTGCCCAAACATTGGAGCTCCCCCACAAGTGACCCCATTTTGGAAACTAGACCCCCCAAGGCACCTATCTAGATGCATAGTGAGCACTTGGAACCCCCAGGTGCTTCACAAATTGATTCGTAAAAATGAAAAAGTTTTTTTTTCTTCACTTTTTCGAATCAATTTGTGAAGCACCTGGGGGTTCCAAGTGCTCACTATTCATCTAGATAAGTGCCTTGGGGGGTCTAGTTTCCAAAATGGGGTCACTTGTGGGGGAGCTCCAATGTTTTGGCACACAGGGGCTCTCCAAACGCAACATGGTGTCCGCTAACAATTTGAGCCGATTTTCCATTCAATTTGTTAGCGGACACCATGTTGCATTTGGAGAGTCCCTGTGTGCCCAAACATTGGAGCTCCCCCACAAGTGACCCCCATTTTGGAAACTAGACCCCCCAAGGCACCTATAAAGATGCATAGTGAGCACTTGGAACCCCTAGGTGCTTCACAAATTGATTCGTAAAAATGAAAAAGTGAAAAAAAACAACACTTTTTCATTTTTACTAATCAATTTGTGAAGCACCTGGGGGTTCCAAGTGCTCACTATGCATCTAGATAGGTGCCTTGGGGGGTCTAGTTTCCAAAATGGGGTCATTTGTGGGGGAGCTCCTATGTTTGGGCACACATGGGCTCTCCAAACGCAACATGGTGTCTGCTAACAATTTGAGCCGATTTTCCATTCAATTTTTTAGCGGACACCATGTTGCATTTGGAGAGTCCCTGTGTGCCCAAACATTGGAGCTCCCCCACAAGTGACCCCATTTTGGAAACTAGACCCCCCCAAGGCACCTATCTAGATGCATAGTGAGCACTTGGAACCCCAAGGTGCTTCACAAATTGATTCGTAAAAATGAAAAAGTGTTTTTTTTTTCACTTTTTCATTTTTACGAATCAATTTGTGAAGCACCTGGGGGTTCCAAGTGCTCACTATTCATCTAGATAGGTGCCTTGGGGGGTCTAGTTTCCAAAATGGGGTCACTTGTGGGGGAGCTCCAATGTTTTGGCACACAGGGGCACTCCAAACGCAACATGGTGTCCGCTAACAATTTGAGCCGATTTTCCATTCAATTTGTTAGCGGACACCATGTTGCATTTGGAGAGTCCCTGTGTGCCCAAACATTGGAGCTCCCCCACAAGTGACCCCCATTTTGGAAACTAGACCCCCCAAGGCACCTATAAAGATGAATAGTGAGCACTTGGAACCCCTAGGTGCTTCACAAATTGATTCGTAAAAATGAAAAAGTGAAAAAAAACAACACTTTTTCATTTTTACTAATCAATTTGTGAAGCACCTGGGGGTTCCAAGTGCTCACTATGCATCTAGATAGGTGCCTTGGGGGGTCTAGTTTCCAAAATGGGGTCATTTGTGGGGGAGCTCCTATGTTTGGGCACACATGGGCTCTCCAAACGCAACATGGTGTCTGCTAACAATTTGAGCCGATTTTCCATTCAATTTTTTAGCGGACACCATGTTGCATTTGGAGAGTCCCTGTGTGCCCAAACATTGGAGCTCCCCCACAAGTGACCCCCATTTTGGAAACTAGACCCCCCAAGGCACCTATAAAGATGAATAGTGAGCACTTGGAACCCCTAGGTGCTTCACAAATTGATTCGTAAAAATGAAAAAGTGAAAAAAAACAACACTTTTTCATTTTTACTAATCAATTTGTGAAGCACCTGGGGGTTCCAAGTGCTCACTATGCATCTAGATAGGTGCCTTGGGGGGTCTAGTTTCCAAAATGGGGTCATTTGTGGGGGAGCTCCTATGTTTGGGCACACATGGGCTCTCCAAACGCAACATGGTGTCTGCTAACAATTTGAGCCGATTTTCCATTCAATTTTTTAGCGGACACCATGTTGCATTTGGAGAGTCCCTGTGTGCCCAAACATTGGAGCTCCCCCACAAGTGACCCCATTTTGGAAACTAGACCCCCGAAGGCACCTATCTAGATGCATAGTGAGCACTTGGAACCCCCAGGTGCTTCACAAATTGATTCGTAAAAATGAAAAAGTGTTTTTTTTTTCACTTTTTCATTTTTACGAATCAATTTGTGAAGCACCTGGGGGTTCCAAGTGCTCACTATTCATCTAGATAGGTGCCTTGGGGGGTCTAGTTTCCAAAATGGGGTCACTTGTGGGGGAGCTCCAATGTTTTGGCACACAGGGGCTCTCCAAACGCAACATGGTGTCCGCTAACAATTTGAGCCGATTTTCCATTCAATTTGTTAGCGGACACCATGTTGCATTTGGAGAGTCCCTGTGTGCCCAAACATTGGAGCTCCCCCACAAGTGACCCCCATTTTGGAAACTAGAACCCCCAAGGCACCTATAAAGATGAATAGTGAGCACTTGGAACCCCTAGGTGCTTCACAAATTGATTCGTAAAAATGAAAAGGTGAAAAAAAACAACACTTTTTCATTTTTACTAATCAATTTGTGAAGCACCTGGGGATTCCAAGTGCTCACTATGCATCTAGATAGGTGCCTTGGGGGGTCTAGTTTCCAAAATGGGGTCATTTGTGGGGGAGCTCCAATGTTTGGGCACACAGGGGCTCTCCAAACGCAACATGGTGTCTGCTAACAATTTGAGCCGATTTTCCATTCAATTTGTTAGCGGACACCATGTTGCATTTGGAAAGTCCCTGTGTGCCCAAACATTGGAGCTCCCCCACAAGTGACCCTATTTTAGAAACTAGACACCCCAAGGCACCTTTCTAGATGCATAGTGAGCACTTGGAACCCCCAGGTGCTTCACAAATTGATTCGTTAAAATGAAAAAGTGTTTTTTTTTTCACTTTTTCATTTTTATGAATCAATTTGTGAAGCACCTGGGGGTTCCAAGTGCTCATTATGCATCTAGATAGGTGCCTTGGGGGATCTAGTTTCCAAAATGGGGTCACTTGTGGGGTAGCTCCAATGTTTGGGCACACAGGGGCTCTCGAAACGCAACATGGTGTCCGCTAACAATTTGAGTCGTTCAATTTGTTAGCGGACACCATGTTGCATTTGGAGAGTTCCTGTGTGCCCAAACATTGGAGCTTCCCAACAAGTGACCCCATTTTGGAAACTACACCCCCAAAGGCACCTATCTGGATGCATAGTGAGCACTTGGAACCCCCAGGTGCTTCACAAATTGATTCGTAAAAATGAAAAAGTGTTTTTTTTTTCACTTTTTCATTTTTACGAATCAATTTGTGAAGCACCTAGGGGTTCCAAGTGCTCACTATGCATCTTTATAGGTGCCTTGGGGGGTCTAGTTTCCAAAATGGGGGTCACTTGTGGGGGAGCTCCAATGTTTGGGCACACAGGGACTCTCCAAATGCAACATGGTGTCCACTAACAAATTGAATGGAAAATCGGCTCAAATTGTTAGCGGACACCATGTTGCGTTTGGAGAGCCCTGTGTGCCAAAACATTGGAGCTCCCCCACAAGTGACCCCATTTTGGAAACTAGACCCCCCAAGGCACCTATCTAGATGAATAGTGAGCACTTGGAACCCCCAGGTGCTTCACAAATTGATTCGTAAAAATGAAAAAGTGAAAAAAAAAACACTTTTTCATTTTTACGAATCAATTTGTGAAGCACCTGGGGGTTCCAAGTGCTCACTATGCATCTAGATAGGTGCCTTGGGGGGTCTAGTTTCCAAAATGGGGTCACTTGTGGGGGAGCTCCAATGTTTGGGCACACAGGGGCTCTCCAAACGCAACATGGTGTCCGCTAACAATTTCAGCCGATTTTCCATTCAATTTGTTAGCGGACACCATGTTGCATTTGGAGAGTCCCTGTGTGCCCAAACATTGGAGCTCCCCCACAAGTGACCCCCATTTTGGAAACTAGACCCCCCAAGGCACCTATAAAGATGAATAGTGAGCACTTGGAACCCCTAGGTGCTTCACAAATTGATTCGTAAAAATGAAAAAGTGAAAAAAAACACTTTTTCATTTTTACGAATCAATTTGTGAAGCACCTGGGGGTTCCAAGTGCTCACTGTGCATCTAGATAGGTGCCTTGGGGGGTCTAGTTTCCAAAATGGGGTCATTTGTGCGGGAGCTCCAATGTTTGGGCACACAGGGGCTCTCCAAACGCAACATGGTGTCTGCTAACAATTTGAGCCGATTTTCCATTCAATTTGTTAGCGGACACCATGTTGCATTTGGAGAGTTCCTGTGTGCCCAAACATTGGAGCTTCCCAACAAGTGACCCCATTTTGGAAACTAGACCCTCAAAGGCACCTATCTAGATGCATAATGAGCACTTGGAACCCCCAGGTGCTTCACAAATTGATTCGTAAAAATGAAAAAGTGTTTTTTTTTTCACTTTTTCATTTTTACGAATCAATTTGTGAAGCACCTGGGGGTTCCAAGTGCTCACTATGCATCTAGATAGGTGCCTTGGGGGATCTAGTTTCCAAAATGGGGTCACTTGTGGGGTAGCTCCAATGTTTGGGCATACAGGGGCTCTCCAAACGCAACATGGTGTCCGCTAACAATTTGAGCCGTTCAATTTGTTAGTGGACACCATGATACATTTGGAGAGTTACTGTGTGCCCAAACATTGGAGCTTCCCCACAAGTGACCCCATTTTGGAAACAAGACCCCCCAAGGCACCTATCTAGATGCATAATGAGCACTTGGAACCCCCAGGTGCTTCACAAATTGATTCATAAAAATGAAAAAGTGTTTTTTTTTTCACTTTTTCATTTTTACAAATCAATTTGTGAAGCACTTTGGGGTTCCAAGTGCTCACTATGCATCTAGATAGGTGCCTTGGGGGGTCTAGTCTCCAAAATTGGGTCACTTGTTGGGGAGCTCCAATGTTTAGGCACATCAGGGGCTCTCCAAACGCAACATGGCGTCCGCTAATTATTCAAGCAAATTTTACAATCAAAAAGTCAAATGGTGCTCCTTCCCTTCCGAGCCCTGCCGTGCGCCCAAACAGTGTTTTTTCCCCTCATATGGTGTATCTGCGTGCCCAGGGGAAATTGCACAACAAATTTTTTGGTCCATTTTTTCTTCTTACCCTTGTGAAAATAAAAAAAATTGGGTCTAAATTAACATTTTTGTGAAAAAAGTTAAATGTTCATTTTTTTCTTCCACATTCCAAAAATTCCTGTGAAGCACCTGAAGGGTTAATAAAGTTCTTTAATGTGGTTTTGAGCACCTTGAGGGGTGCAGTTTTTAGAATGGTGTCAATTTGGGGTATTTTCTGTCATAAAGACCTCTCAAAGTGACTTCAAATGTGATGTGGTCCCTAAAAAAATGGTTTTGTAAATTTTGTTGGAAAAATGAGAAATCGCTGGTCAACTTTTAACCCTTATAGCTCCCTAACAAAAAAAAAATTTGGTTCCAAAATTGTGCTGATGTAAAGTAGACATGTGGAAAATGTTACTTATTAACTATTTTGTGTGACATATCTCTCTGATTTAAGGGCATAAAAATTCAAAGTTTGAAAATTGCAAAATTTTCAACATTTTTGACAAATTTCCTTTTTTTTCACAAATAAACGCAAGTGATATTAAAGAAATTTTACCACAATCATAAAGTACAATATGTCACGAAAAAACAGTCTCAGAATCAGGGGGATCCGTTGAAGCGTTCCAGAGTAATTACCTCATAAAATGACAGTGGTCAGAATTGTAAAAATTGGCCTGGTCAATAACGTGCAAACCACCCTCGGGGGTTAAGGGGTTAATCGGTCAGACTCTAACCTCTAAAACATGGGCTAGACCAAAGAGCTTTCTAAGGATGTCAGGGTCAAGATCATAGACCTGCACAAAGCTGGAATGGGCTACAAAACCATAAGTAAGACGCTGGGTGAGAAGGAGACAACTGTTGGTGCAATAGTAAGCAAATGCAAGAAATACAGAATGACTGTCAATCGACATCGATCTGGGGCACCATGCAAAATCTCACCTCGTGGGGTATCCTTGATCATAAGGAAGGTGAAAGATCAGCCTAAAACTACACAGGAGGAACTTGTTAATGATCTCAAGGCAGCTGGGACTACAGTCACCAAGAAAACCATTGGTAGCACATTACGCCTTAAAGGTTTAAACTCCTGCAGTGCCCTCAAGGTCCCCCTGCTCAAGAAAGCACATGGGCAGGCTCGTCTGAAGTTTGCCAATGATCACCTGGATGATTCTGTGAGTTATTGTAACAAGGTGCTGTGGTCAGATGAGACAAAAAATTAGCTCTTTGGCATTAACTCAACTTGCCGTGTTTGGAGGAAGAGAAATGCTGCCTATGACCAATGAACACCATCCCCACTGTCAAGCATGGAGGTGGAAACATTATGTTTTGGGGGTGTTTCTTTGCTAAGGGCACAGGACTACTTCACCGCATCAAGGGGAGAAAGGATGGAGCCATGTACCGTAAAATCCTGAGTGACAACCTCCTTCCCTCCGCCAGGACATTAAAAATGGGTCGTGGCTGGGTATTCCAGCAAGACAATGACCCAAAACATACAGCCAAGGCAACAAAAGAGTGGCTCAAAAAGAAGCACATTAAGGTCATGGAGTGGCCTAGCCAGTCTCCAGACCTTAATCCCATAGAAAACTTATGGAGGGAGTTGAAGCTCCGAGTTGCCAAGCGACAGCCTCAAAATCTTAATGATTTAGAGATGATCTGTAAAGAGGAGTGGACCAAAATTCCTCCTGACATGTGCGCAACCCTCATCATCAACTACAAAAAACGTCTGACTGCTGTGCTTGCCATCAAGGGTTTTGCCACCAAGTATTAAGTGTTGAGGAATCAAATACTTATTTTTCACTGCAAAATGCAATTCAATTTATATATTTTATACAATGTGATTTTCTTGATTTTTTTGGGATATTCTATCTCAATGTTAAAATTAATCTACCCTTAAAATTATAGATGGTTCATGTCTTTGTCAGTGGGCAAACTTACAAAAATAGCAAGGGATCAAATACTTATTTCCTTCACTGTAAGTGGTGTAGTAACACTGATGATGGCCATATAGGTGGAGTATTCGAAGCATTGCAACACGGCACACACGTCCCATATCGAGGCCCACTCATTGGTGGTGAAATATTCCACAGAGCGACTCAGCGGTGCGTGCTGCAGCTAAAACTCCACTATTGCCTGCTGCTGCTCTCCAGCATAAGCAAGGTGGAGTTCCACCCTGTTTGTACGCCGCATATGAGGCAGTGAGCGTGAAGGCACAAGTGATGCTGCAGCGCAGACAGGCGAGCAGCAGCAGGGTGAGAACGCCAAAAGCTCTCACACACTGCCCGCACTTTTAGCAGGAACTCTGACGTATGTGGGTAATTTTTAAGGAAGCTTTTAACCACCAAATTCACCACATGCACCAGGCAAGGAATGTTCATCAAACCGGCTAGTGCTAGAGCTGCTACGAGATTTCACCCATTATCACACACTACCAGGCCGGGCTTGAGGTTCACTGGCACCAACCATTCATCTGTCTGCTGTTTGATTCCCGTCCACAGCTCCTGCATGGCGTGACATTTGTCCCCCAAACAGATGAGTTTCAGAACAGCCTGCTGTCATTTTCCCCTAGCTGTGGTGAAGTTGGATGTGAAGGTCTTACTGTGACTGGATGAGGAGGCAGTAAAGGAAGTGGAGGAGGAGGAGGCAACCTGGACAGATAAACATCAATGTCTGGTGGTGGTAGTGACGCGCCCCGAGGCCTGTGGGGTACTCGGTGTCCGGGCTATGGATGCTGCGGGGGAATATGTCACAGTGGCTGGCCCGGTCCGTGGCCCAGGGCGGTCAACAACAAAAAGGGAATAGTTTATATGGGATTTGTAGTTTGATCGTGACGCCACCTGTGGTTTCTGGTAATTTGTACCAGCGCTGCTGCAGACCTCTGAGGCAGTTGATAGGCAGCTAGGATGGAACAGCTCCCCACAGGTGGAGCAGGCCTCAGGGCAGTGTAGAGTTTGATGGTGGGTGGTGATGCTGGGGCTTGTGGTGCAGTCGGGATGGCGCAGCTGAAATAACTGACGGAGGCAACGGAGTGCAGTCATCCGAGTTTTACTCACAGTTCTTGTTCAAGGTTCTCAGGTACACTGCACGAGTGTCTGCCTCCGCGTCGCACAGCGTCTACCAGACCAGGGGTTCAGCACTTTCTTAGATATATCAGGAGTGCTTGACGGAACCCCGCTTTCTTTATGTTCCTTACTAGACCGACTTCTCACGCTGGGTCTTCTCCCTCCTGCCCTGCGCTCCCCCACACACAGTCCCGATCGGGTGCTCTGAAGTCCCTCTGGACAACCTGGAGTTCCCGGACCTACTTGACCTTCACGGTGACTAGGGTAAGCCTGTGGCAACTGCACCATGGAAGTGCAAAAGCCTCTGGTTTTTCCAGCCGAAACCTGGAGTAACACGGTTGGTCCAGGGGCCGGTCCCCTTCTTGTGGCCTGATCCCTCTGACACCGGGCAGATTCGGGGCTTACGGGTGCCGTCCTGCACTCACCGTACCCCCTGGGATCCCTTATGTAAAACGGAGCCTTTCTCCTCTGCTCCCCTCCTGGGCCTCTATCATTAGGCCCCACTTGTGGACCAGAGCTCCTGAAGAGACTCTGCTCCTCTTACTACTCACTGACTGTTCTCCACTGACTGACCTGCCACCCTAAGATGGCTTCCCTTTAAATACCTCCTACAATGGTGCTCCCCTACTCTACATCCTCCATCCACTCCCACTACTTGGTTCCCCCTACCTTTTGGTTCCCCCCACTCCAGCCAGGGACAGGGCTCAGCAGGAAACACAGTGCATCTTGCCCTTCCAGCCGGCCTGGATTAGTGTAGTGTTGAATGTGGGTGTTGGGGTTCCGGGCAGCACTCCCTCCTTACCTGAGAGAAGGAGACACCACACCTCTGGGTGAGGTGCAGTACCTCTGTGGTGACTGAACCCTCAGGGGCGCCACAGTAGGACATGGGCTAGAACGTCTTCTGCCTCTGTCCTAATTTCCACTATAATTACAAAATGCACTATGAAACAGCTGATCAAGGATTACATACATGCGACAAGACATACACTGGATGGCATTGTCAATGATGAAGCTAATTTTCCTAATGGGGATTACACAACATAGGAATATAAACAAGTAAATACAAACAGTGAATTAATACAAGTTACTCCCTGAATCCAAAGTCACTGAATCATAAGTGACACAGTTAAGCCAAATCACACTTAAAAACAAATCCCTCTCAAGCTCTTTCACACTCAATATATCAGATGATTGACAGAGAACCGATCATGTAAAACAACGATATTAACCTGCAGATATGGGGTTAATCTACAGGATAATAGCACTCTGATACTATGCAGCACTCACAATGAGAGCCCGGCTAGCAGGAGGAAGTTAACTTTACTCCTATCATCCTCGCTCTTTCAGTCACAGGGGTGGTGCCAACATTGTTTCAGTCACCGCTGTGTGCATAGGGAGCGTCGGCTTTAATCGTCCCCCTTGGCACTCTCTGACAGCCGGCTTTACTTCTTATGAAAAACAGCGTGTTTTCTCGCTTGAAAAAGATGGTCTGAAATGAGGTGGGGTTTCAGAGAAAACACACTTTAAAAGTCCGGCTGGGTACTATGTGTCTCAGATGATTTGTCTGAGGAACATGCTATGCGGCTTTATCCCCACCTTCAGGGCCGGCGTCAGCACCCGGCGTACCCGGGCAAGTGCCGGAGTCCTGGACCATCAGAGGGGCCCACTCACTTTTGGGACCCGGGCTGCTTCCCTGGCATCTGTGCAGCCAGGACTGCCGGCACTGCTTGATTGCTGGCACTTCACCAGACATGGCCGCGCGCAGTGCGCTGTGCGGCTGTGTCTGGTACTAATACCACGGCAGGGGCAACACTGCGCCTTTAATTTTGCTTGTGTGTCACCCCTGTCGTGTCATTGGTAGCAGACACAGCTACACAGCGCACTGTGCACCGCCATGTCTGAAGTGTCAGCAATCAAACACCGCCGGAGGTCCTGCACAGATGCAGGGGGAGCGGCTCGGGCCCCAACGGCTAGTGGGCCCCCCTGATCATCCAGGGCCCCATGTCTGTGACACGCCAGCGGCCCTGCACAGATGAGGTGGAGCAGCCCGGGCCTCGTCAGCGAGTAGGCCCCTATGATTGTCCAGGGCCCCATGTCTGTGAGATGCCGGCAGCCCAGCACAGATGAGGGGAAGCAGCCCGGGCCCTGACAGTGAGTGGGCCCCCCCTGATGGTCCAGGGCTCCATGTCTGTGACACGCTGGCGGCCCTGCATAGATGAGAGGGAGCAGCCCGGGTCCCAACAGCGAGTGGGCCCCTCTGATGGTCCAGGGCCCCATGTCTGGGACATGCCGGCGGCCCTGCACAGCCACATGGCAGAGGAGCTGGACTGGAGACAGGACAAGGGGTAGGTGAGTGAGGCTTGTTGCCAGCTTTCCCAATCCCCATATTAAAAATATTTCTAATGTGTGTGTATGATGTAAATGTCTGTGTATGTCAGTGTTTATGACAGTGTATATATACAGTGCCTACAAGTAGTATTCAACCCCCTGCAGATTTAGCTGGTTGACACATGCGGAATTAACTTGGCATTGTGACATTTGTACTGTAGATCAGCCTGGAAGTGGGAAATGCACTGCAGCAAATTTTGTTTTTGCTTTTTTTTTTTTTTTTTTTTTAAAACGTTAAAAGTTAATTCAGAGTGTCATTTATTATTCAACCCCTCAAACCACAATAATTCTGTTTGGTCCCCCTAAAGTATTAAGAAGTAGTTCAGGCACCAAGAATAATGAGCTTCACATGTGTGGATTAAAGATCTCTTTTGCCAGCCTTTTCTGACTATTTAAGACCCTCCCCAAACTTGTGAACAGCACTCAGACATGGTCAACATGGGAAAGACAAAGTAGCATTCCAAGGCCATCAGAGACAAGATCGTGGAGGGTCACAAAGCTGGCAAGGGGTACAAATCCCTTTCCAAGGAGTTGGGCCTACCTGTCTCCACTGTTGGGAGCATCATCCGTAAGTGGAAGGCTTATGGAACTACTGTTAGCCTTCCACGGCCTGGACAGCCTTTGAAAGTGTCCTCCCGTGCCGAGGCCAGGCTTGTCCGAAGAGTCAAGGCTAACCCAAGGACAACAAGGAAGGAGCTCCGGGAAGATCTCATGGCAGTGGGGACATTGGTTTCAGTCAATACCATAAGTAACGTACTCCACCGCAATGGTCTCCGTTCCAGACGAGCCCGTAAGGTACCTTTACTTTCAAAGCGTCATGTCAAGGCTCGTCTACAGTTTGCTCATGATCACTTGGAGGACTCTGAGACAGACTGGTTCAAGGTTCTATGGTCTGATGAGACCAAGATCGAGATCTTTGGTGCCAACCACACACGTGACGTTTGGAGACTGGATGGCACTGCATACGACCCCAAGAATACCATCCCTACAGTCAAGCATGGTGGTGGCAGCATCATGCTGTGGGGCTGTTTCTCTGCCAAGGGGCCTGGCCATCTGGTCCGCATCCATGGGAAGATGGATAGCACGGCCTACCTGGAGATTTTGGCCAAGAACCTCCGCTCCTCCATCAAGGATCTTAAGATGGGTCGTAATTTCATCTTCCAACAAGACAACGACCCAAAGCACACAGCCAAGAAAACCAAGGCCTGGTTCAAGAGGGAAAAAGTCAAGGTGTTGGAGTGGCCTAGTCAGTCTCCTGACCTTAACCCAATTGAAAACTTGTGGAAGGAGCTCAAGAATAAAGTCCACATGAGACACCCAAAGAACCTAGATAACTTGGAGAAGATCTGCATGGAGGAGTGGGCCAAGATAACTCCACAGACCTGTGCCGGCCTGATCAGGTCTTATAAAAGACGATTATTAGCTGTAATTGCAAACAAGGGTTATTCCACAAAATATTAAACATAGGGGTTGAATAATAATTGACCCACACTTTTATGTTTAAAAATTAATAAAATTCAACTGAGCAACATAACTTTTTGGTTTGTAAGATTTATGCTTCTGTTCATAAAACCTACTCTCGTTTGCAGTTTGAAGGCTCTAACTTATTTGCATCTTATCAAACCAGCTAAATCTGCAGGGGATTGAATACTACTTGTAGGCACTGTATTTATGTCGGTTTTATATGTGTTTTTAAGATTTTGTTTTCAAATATGTATGTATATCTGTATGTGTACGTATTTGTGTATGTGTGTGTGTGTACGTATTGTATGTGCGCATATCTGTGTACCATGTGCATGCATGTGTGTATGTTTATAATCAAAGAGCGAAAAAAAGTTGTCCTATAATTGCATATATAGTTGCTGAACCAGCATAGGCATAAACATCACATAATTCGGTCCAAGATCTGATAAATTAGTCAGAGACCAAATAAATTCAGCAAACATTAAATTTTTATTAATAAAATAGACAGACATAAATTAGAGAGAAGATAAAAAGTACTTCCATACTGTGAGGGATCAGTAACTGCATATATGTGCCTAATTAGAAGTATATATGTAGTGAGAATAGTACTATGTTTCCATAAGGTGCTACAGTGCACACTGTGAGTAGAGCATACCCTAACAGTGCAGAGTGGAAAACATGGTATAACAAGTTGATAAACGTACCACAAAACAGCTATGTTGCAGGCACCGAGAAAATGCAGCGTCCCTCAGACCCCTACGAACGTTTCATCATAATAACTTCCTCAGGGGGCCTGAATTATGTGATGTTTATGTGTGTGTGTGGCGCCCCTGAGGGTTCAGTCGCCACAGAGGTACTGCACCTCACCCAGAGGTGTGGCATCTCCTTCTCTCAGGTAAGGATGGAGTACTGCCCGGGACCTTAACACCTGCACTCAACACTACACTACTCCAGGCCGGCTGGAAGGGCATTATGCACTTCTTTTGCTGCCCTGTCCCTGGCTGGAGTGGGGGAAAACCAAGAGTGAGGGGGAACCAGTAGTGGGTGTGGGTGTAGGACGCAGACCAGGGGAGCACTTGAATAGTAGGTATATAAAGGGGAGCCATCTTAGTTAGTGAGTTCAGTCAGTGAGTATTAAGGAGAGGAGGGGAGCAGAGTCTCTTCAGGAGCTCTGCTCCATAAGTGGGGCCTAGTAAGAGAGGCCCAGTGTGGCGCCCCTGAGGGTTCAGTCGCTACAGAGGTACTGCACCTCACCCAGAGGTGTAGCATCTCCTTCTCTCAGGTAAGGATGGAGTACTGCCTGGGACCCCAACACCTGCACTCAACACTACACTACTCCAGGCTGGCTGGAAGGGCATTATGCACTTCAATTGCTGCCCTGTCCCTGGCTGGAGTGGCGGGAACCAAAGTGAGGGGGAACCAGTAGTGGGTGTGGGTGGAGGACGCAGACCAGGGGAGCACTTGCTTAGTGGGTGTATATAAAGGGGAGCCATCTTAGGGTGGCAGGTTCAGTCAGTGTGTAATAAGGAGAGGAGGGGAGCAGAGTCTCTTCAGGAGCTCTGCTCCATAGTGGGGCCTAGTAAGAGAGGCCCAGGAGGGGAGCAGAGGAGAAAGGCTCCGTTTTACATAAGGGATCCCAGGGGGTACGGTGAGTGCAGGACGGCACCCGTACGCCCGAATCTGCCAAGAGTCAGAGGGATCAGGCCGCAAGAAGGGAACCGGTCCCTGGACCAGCCGTGTTAGTCCAGGTCTCGGCTGGAAAAACCGGAGGCTTCTGCACTTCCATGGTGCAGTTGCCACAACCTCACCCTAGCCGCCGTGAAGAGCACCAAGTAGGTCCGGGAACTCCAAGTTGCCCAGAGGGATCTCAGAGTACCCGATTGGGACTTTGTGTGGGGAGCGCAGGGCAGGAGGGAGAAGACCCAGCGCAGGAAGTCGGTCAAGGAAGGAACATAAAGAAAGGGGGTCCCGTTAAGTGCTTCTGATATACTTGAGGGAGTGCAGAACCCCTGCCTGGCAAACGCAGTGCCACGCGGGAGGCTGACACCTGGACAGTGTACCTAAGGAACCTTAAAGAACTGTGAGCAAACTCAGATGACTGCACTCCACTGTTTCTGTCAGTTATTTCCATCACGCTACCGCTTCTGCACTACAACGCCCAGCATCACCATCTGCACCTACACTGCCCAGGAGCTGTGCTCTGCCTGTGGAGGGCCGCACCAACCCAGCTGCCCTAACACCTGCTCCAGAGGTCTGCTGCAGCGCCGGTACCCATTACCGGGAACCACAGGTGGCATCACGAGACAAACAAACTGTTAACAAACCACCCTTTTTAAAGAGTGACCCCAGGGTACGGGCCCGGGAGCCGACTCTCATGACATCCCACAGAAGTTAAAGGCCCGGGTACTGAGTTTCCCCCATATCCCCCTGGGCGAGTCACTTGGAGGGGAGCAGAGGAGAAAGGCTCTGGTAACTGAAGGGATCCCAGGGGGTACGGTGAGTGCAGGACGGCACCCGTACGCCCGAATCTGCCAAGAGTCAGAGGGATCAGTCCGCAAGAAGGGAACCTGTCCCTGGACCAGCCGTGTTACTCCAGGTCTCGGCTGGAAAAACTGGAGGCTTCTGCACTTCCATGGTGCAGTTGCCACCACCTCACCCTAGCTGCCGTGACGGGCACCAAGTAGGTCCGGGAACTCCAAGTTGCCCAGAGGGATCTCAGAGTACCCAATCGGGACTTTGTGTGGGCTCCTGGGCCTCCTGCAGCACCCTCCGTCCCTGGCCGCGTACGCCCTGGAGCAACTCCTAAGCCCGGAACCTCCACCCCCGGGCGCTGACTCCGCGGACCTGATGCTCGGCTCCCTCCCAGAACCGCCGGCCCCAGCACCCGAGTGGGTGTACGGAGCTCCCTCGTTTGTTGTAAGGGTACAACCAGTAATTTGTGTGTGAACTGAAAATTTGTGTGCTCATTTAGTTACCCGTGAGGGTATAAAGACGTGTAGGTTATGGACGGTGAATAACAAAAAAACTTTCCGTTGTAAATAGTTGCACTTATTAAAGTGCCCCCTATTGGTTTTATATCTGCAACCAAAGACCTCAGAACAAAAACCCGTTTGGCGTGGCCGAAGACGTAGTCCAACACCTGGATCACCTAAGCCCTGCAGCCACGCCCAGGGTCTACGTTGAGGGTTTTCGGACGGGTCCCTCATGCTGCTCAGATGGACACCTGGTTATGGGACTCAATGTAACTTTGAGAAGAATGTTTTATAAGTAAAGGAGAATGTTATTTAAAAAGTCTAATAATGTTTTTGATAAATGTAACCAGTAATGTTCAAAGAAAAGTGCCTCCCATAAAGGGAAGAAATGTTTTGTTTATAATCTTCTATGCGAATGCATTCTAAAAATTGCAAGTCTGTGATATACCGTGTTTTGCTCTGTTCCAGCCAGCAGACGTCCTGTGTTTTGCCAGGGGGGAATGTGGCTCCCCTGAGGGTTCAGTCGCCACAGAGGTACTGCACCTCACCCAGAGGTGTGGCATCTCCTTCTCTCAGGAAAGTATGGAGTACTGCCCGGGACCTTAACACCTGCACTCAACACTACACTACTCCAGGCCGGCTGGAAGGGCATTATGCACTTCTTTTGCTGCCCTGTCCCTGGCTGGAGTGGGGGGAACCAAGATTGAGGGGGAACCAGCAGTGGGTGTGGGTGGAGGACGCAGACCAGGGGAGCACTTGAATAGTAGGTATAAAGCGGAGCCATCTTACTTAGTGAGTTCAGTCAGTGAGTAGTAAGGAGAGGAGAGGAGGGGAGCAGAGTCTCTTCAGGAGCTCTGCTCCATAAGTGGGGCCTAGTAAGAGAGATGGACACCTGGTCAATCTCCGACAGCGGCATTTAACGCGCTCTTCCGGGTTGCGCGTCATAAACCCCCTCCCATCGGCGACCCCGTCACGTGATCGCGGGTCACCGATGGGTGGGCATGACAACCCAGGGTCTGCAGCAGACGCCTGTGGTTGTCATGATCTGGTCGCTATGAGCGCCACCTAGTGGTCGGCGCTCATAGCACAGGACCATTTCTGCTGCATGCAGGGGATCTGCTCGTCCCCTGTATGTAGCAGAGCCGATGAGACAACTGCTGCTTCTAGTTTCCTATGGAGACTATTGAAGCATGCAGTAAGTGAAAAAAAAAAGTTTTTAAAAATATAAAAAAAAAAAAAATATATAAAAGTTTAAATCACCCCCCTTTCGCCCCATTCAAAATAAAATATATATATAAAAAACCCTACATAGACATATTTGGTATTGCCGCGTTAAGAATTGCCCCATCTATCAATATAAAAAAAGAATTAATCCGATCGGTAAACGGTGTAACGAGAAAAAAATTCTTAACGCCAGAATTACGTTTTTTGGTCGCCGAAAATTGCATTAAAATGCAATAACAGGCGATCAAAACATCGGATCTACCCCAAAATGTTATCAATAAAAACGTCAGCCCGGCGCGCAAAAAATAAGCCCTCACCCAGCCCCAGATCACGAAAAATGGAGACGCTACAGGTCTCGGAAAATAGAGCTATTTTTTTTTTTTTTTTTACCAAATTTTGGATTTTTTTTTCACCACTTAAATATAAAATAACCTATACATGTTTGGTGTCTACGAACTCGTAATGACCTGGAGAATAAGAATGGCAGGTCAGTTTTAGCATTCAGTGAACGTGGTAAAAAAAATAAATAAAAAACAACTATTGTATTGCACTTTTTAAGCAATTTTACCGCACTTGGAATTTTTTTCCCGTTTTCCCGTACACGATATGGTAAAACTAGTAATGGCGCTGAAAAGTACAACTTGTCCCGCAAAAAATAAGCCCTCACACGGCCATATTGTCCCAAAAATAAAAACGCTATGGCTCTGGGAACAAGGGGAGCAAAAAATGAAAAAGCAAAAACGACAAAACCCAAGGTTGCGAAAGGGTTAAAGAACTGAGTAAACTTGGATGACTACACTCCACTGTTTCTGTCAGTTATTTCCATCACTCTACCGCTCCTGCACTACAACGCCCAGCATAACCATCTGCACCTACACTGCCCTGAAGCTGTGCTCTGCCTGTGGAGAGCCGCACCAACCCAGCTGCCCTAACATCTGCTCCAGAGGTCTGCAGCAGCGCTGGCACCTATTACCAGAAACCACAGGTGGCGTCACGAGACAAACTGTTAACAAACCCCTTTTTTTAAAGAGTGACCCCAGGGTACGGGCCCGGGAGCCGACTGCCGTGACATCCCACAGAAGGTCAAGGCCTGGGTACCGAGTCTCCCCCATATCCCCCCTGGGCGAGTCATGTGCATATCTGCGTACCGTGTGCATGCGCATGTCTGCGTACTGTGTGTGCGTGCATGTCTGCGTACTGTGTGGATGTCTTCGTATTGTGTGCATGTCTGCATACTGTGTGCATGTCTGCCTACTGTGTGTCCATGTCTGCCTACTGTGTGAGTGCGTGCATGTCTGCATATATGAAGGAGGAGGGGACAGCTTAGGCCCTGTGTTGTATACCTATATTTCACTGCCGTATCTGTGCATCATGAATCATGTATGTGTTAAAGGGGCCACTGAGACTCTTTCGCCTGGGGCCCATGAAAACCTGGAGCCAGCCCTGCCCACTTTGCTCCTCTAGAATAGACTGGCAGGTCTCTATGTGTATAAATAGGGAGAGACCTGCCAGTCAAGGGGATCAAGGTGGCGAGAAGCCAAAACGGAGCAGCCTCGGACTAGTAATCTGAGATACGCAGCCACATAGTCCCACATAGTGGCAGTGTTAGAGTAAAACATACCTGGTAGAAATGATGATATAGTCAAGTTCCCTTTAACAGGTGCTTACAGATCCCCACTCTCGTGGGCCTTCATAGAATTATAGAATCATAGAATGGTAGAGTTGGAAGGGACCTCCTGGGTCATCTGGTCCAACCCCCTGCTCAATGCAGGATTCACTAAACCATCTCAGACAGATATCTGTCCAGCCTCTGTTTGAAGACAAACTTCTGTGACAGATTCACTTCTGTGACAGATTCTCTTTCTCATCTTTTCTATACCAAATGTCCAAAACTGTATCAGCGCATGACCACAGCACCTTCATGACCCTGTAAAAGATCCCATTCTAAAAACAAGGTCATAACAATGGAGTCGGGCCTCTTTTTGTGGCACTCATCCTACATGAAAACAGCTTGATAAAAAACATTTTATTTTGAACATTTTGTTTTATTTATGCTGATTTGTTGGTGAGATTGCGCATCTAACGTTAAGCAAACTGGATATTTTAGGACACCAGCAATCACTTTCTATCAGCGTCATTGATTATACTATGGATCCAGGAGAGAATGCTGTTACTTAGACGAGTGTAGACGTTTGTAGTGTGCGGCGTTCCACATGGCCTGTACCCAAAAGAATTGATTCCTCTGAAAACTCCTTCACATATTAGGGGACTTCCGGAATCACCCTAAAAAAATCATACAGTAAATGAGTAAATAATTTTACCAAAGAAAAATTACAATTTTTGGTCTGAAATTAAATTTTTATCAGTCAGGCCTCATGCGCATTGCCTTATAACTCTTACAGAGCTGTAATGAGGCACCAATAGAAATCAATGGCCCATTATGTAGCTCTGTATATGGCAAATTCATATAGAATACATACGTTTTGCACAAAGCATCCAACCCCCCATCCTCTATTCTCACTACAAAATCTCCTTTTGGACCTCCTGTCCTTATTAAAGTTGCCTCTCTCTTATATATATTCTTTCATGTATGTAATACATGGAGAGGAAATTAATGGCATATATAAAACAATATAAAAAATGAGTTTTTAATATATATATGGACGTGGTCAAAATTGTTGGTACCCCTCGTTTAATGAAAGAAAAACCCACAATGGTCACAGAAATAACTTGAATCTGACAAAAGCAATAATAAATTAAAAATCTATGAAAATTAACAAATGAAAGTCAGACATTGCTTTTCATCCCTGCTTCCACAGAAATGTTTTAAAAATTAGACTCATGAAATAGGCCTGGACAGAAATGATGGTACTCTTAACTCAATATTTTGTTGAACAACCTTTTGAGGCAATCACTGCAATCAAACGATTCCTGTAACTGTCAGGCTATGTGCCCACGATGCAGAAATGCTCCGGATATTTTCCTGAGCGTTTCTGCATCTCATGGCAGAAAAAACGCATGTGGATTGTACATGCGGATTGTACATGCGTTTTTCCTGCCAGGGACAAGCGGATGTGAAGCGTTCTTCACATGCATTTCCGCATGCGGGTTGACAAGCGCTTTCCAGGTGATTCTAGCATCACTTGGAAAGTGCTTGACAACTTGGTCACACTATATAAATCCATGCAACCGGCATGGATTTATATAGTGTGACCGAAAGAATGGTTAAAAAAGAAAAAAATAAATCTAAACTTACCTTCCGATGGCCCCCGGAGTCTTGCTTCGCTCCGTCCTCCCTTGCCGGCAGCTCGCGGTACACTACACTGAAGGACCTGCCGTCACATGACTATGACGTCAGCGCAGGTCCTTCAGTCCACCGTGAGCTGCTAGCAAGTGAAGACGAGCGCACCACGGGCCATCAGAAGGTAAGTATCATATTTAAAGAAGGTAAAATCCGGTGCCACATGCGATAAATCCTTTTACTCCAAAAATAAAAATCACAACATGTCCCTAGGAGGGGAACAACTGGACGCGTTTCGAGGACACAGCCCCTTAATCGTCAGTTACTGGTATGAGGGCCCGACGTCCACAGATGGGGGTTGTGCTCACAGCCCAACACCGTGCAGGACGTTTGGCATTTGCCACAGAACACCAGGATTGGCAAAGTTGCCACTGGCGCCCTGTGTCTGGAGATGCCGTGGAGAGCAATCTGCTGCCTGCAACATTCTTCAGCATGACCGGTTTGGCAGTGGGTCAGTAATGGTGTGGGGTGGCATTTCTTTGGAGGGCCGCACAGCCCTCCATGTGCTCGCCAGAGGTAGCCTGACTGCCATTAGGTACCGAGATGAGATCCTCAGACCCCTTGTGAGACCATATGCTGGTGCGGCTGGCCCTGGGTTCCTCCTAATGCAGGACAATGCCAGACCTCATGTGGCTGGAGTGTGTCAGCAGTTCCTGCAAGATGAGGGCATTGAAGCTATGGACTGGCCCGCCCGTTCCCCATACCTGAATCCGATTGAGCACATCTGGGACATCATGTCTCGCTCCATCTACCAACGTCACGTTGCACCACAGACTGTCCAGGAGTTGGCGGATGCTTTAGTCCAGGTCTGGGAGGAGATCCCACAGGAGACCATCCACAACCTCATCAGGAGCATGCCTAGGCATTGTAGGGAGGTCATACAGCCACGTGGAGGCCACACACAATACTGAGGCTCATTTTGACTTGTTTTAAGGACATTACATCAAAGTTGGATCTGCCTGTAGTATGTTTTTCCACTTTAATTTTGGGGCTGACTCCAAATCCAGGCCTCCATTGGTTAATACATTTGATTTCCATTGATGATTTATGTGTGATTTTGTTGTCAGCACATTCAACTTTGTACAGAACAAAGTATTCAATGAGAATATGTGACGCCTAGCTGCGCTTGGTATCACAGACCCTAGAAGGGTGTATTGATGGATTCCTCCACAAGAGGCCCCCATAACCATTCACACATCTCCACCTTCCACCTCAGACCACCAGAGGGAGCTCGTTAGGGATAGATAAATAGTGAAGGTGGGACCAAGCAGTCAGTCAGTCAGAGTCTAGTTCAGTCTGGTTTAGCAGTGAGTCCAGTACAGCCTGAGAGGAGTTACCTCAGAGGACAAAAGCCTGTTCCAGCTCCTGCATTTGCTATCCTGCAGTGGAGCTTATCCAGACCAAGACTCAGTGTAGCTCGGAGTAGTGAGCTTTAGGTGTGCCGACGCCATAAGATCGGTGAAGCACGGCAAGCTGCCGTTAGTGTGAGTAGCCTAGTGAGGGCCCGAGTAGGCCGAAGGCGAGTGGAGAGTTAGTACATAGGGGGCAGAGGAGCTTAACTAGCTCACCCCGAAGCAGTTACCGGACACCGGGTCCGAAGGTTACCAGGATCTCTATGACCCAGTAAGGTGCAACCGGAATCCCTGGAGAACTACAAGTCCCAGGATCGCTAAAGTGCTGATACATAATAGAGCCAGGAGACACATAGACCCGCAGCTAAGGAGCGTGTACTCCAAGAAAAGGCCCTACCACAAGGTCAGCCAGCGCAGGACAGAGACAAAGTTAGGCCTAGCTCCAGGCAGGTCAGAAACTTACTACGCAGAAGCAAGAAACAGGAGGCCCAGAATCCACTCATTGGGGAGGATCCTGACATGCACCCTTCACCCTACAGTGCTCCGGGACGTGCCTGAATTTCCATCAGTAAAAGGTACTGAAGTGACAATCGTGTCTGTCCCTGTTCTTGCTCTGACCCGGCTGGGTCTCTCTGTCCTGCTTTCCCCGTCTGTACGCTGCCCTGAGGCCTAGCTCCACCTGTGGGGAGCTATACCATCCAGCTGCCTTATCACCGGCCTCAGTGGACTGCCGCAGCGCTGGTGATTCTCACCAGAAACCACAGGTGGCGTCACGAACTTTTATAAACTTCACAAATCACCAACCCTTTTAAAGGAGCGACTCCAGGGTACGGGCCCGGGAGCCGACCACCGCGACATCCCTAAAGGCCAGACTAAAGGCCCGGGTACCGAGTTATCCCCATCCCCCTGGGCGAGTCAAATATTTAATTCATTCAGATCTAGGATGTGTTATTTGAGCATTCCCTTTATTTCTTTGAGCAGTGTATATATATTTATAAAGTTGAAACCAGAGGTTTACATACACTATATAAAAAGACACGTATGCATGTTTTCCTCAATATCTGACATGAAATCAGAATAAACCTTTCCCGTTTTAGGTCAATTAGGATTGTATGTAAACTTCTGGTTTCAACTGTATATATATATACAGTATTTTGTATAGCTATGATGCCTGTTGTGGATTTTTGGCCTATCCACTGGATATGAAGGGATATTACCAAGGGACAACTGGTCTAAATAGAGAATAATCCACCAGGGGTCTGGCTTCTATGGGAGTAGAGGACTCATTCTACAAAAGTGCCAAGAGTTTTGTAGGGGCACAGGGCCCAATATACCAAGGTGTTACGGGCTCTGTAGGGGTTTCAGCTCATTGGCCTAGAACCTAGGTCTCTGTGATGGTTGTTTGGTCTATTAGGGGCTAACGGCTCTATAGAGAGATGGTCATTATTCTATCCAATAGGGACTAATGGTTCTATAGGGAGAGATGCCCCAATCTATTAAAAACAACGGGTCTATGGGAGGATGGACAATCTCCTTTTATTTTTGTTGTTAAGATAGGAAGATGGAGGTAGATGCGTGGCTCTGTTGGGGCCAAGCAGGAGATGAGCAGCTGCATTGGGCCCCTATGTTGTATTTTTCCTTCGCTCTTGATGGAAGTATGGAAGTACTAGCCCCAATGACCCGATAATGTCTTTGAAGTACTGAAAAATCAGTAGTAGATACTATGCATTACCCAGACTAGTTGAGTACTACAGTACTACAATCAGAATTGTAGTAGATTTTACAGGACACTAGTATAGTCTATTACCAAATAAGAGATCGGAGCAGTGAAACAATAGACACTACTGAGTTTTGGTCTTTGGTCAGCCCCTGTACCCATCAGGAAGTCACACAATTTTCTATAGAAAACAGAACCTTACCTTGCACGTGTCTTTTTTGTCCGCTCCCACAGAAGTGCATATCATATTATCTGAAATGACATATTTGTGCCTCCAGATCTTCTTGCATTGCTCTCTATCAAAAATAGTGACATTGACCTCTCTCAGAGTGTCTGAAAACTTGTTGTTTTCAGTCTCCCCCCATCCTGCTACTTGGCAAACTGTGTCTGCCTTAACATCTTCATCACTGTCTGGTAGCGGCAAAATATCCACTGCTGGACTGAGCTCTGCATCCCGAGACAGCTGAAAAAAAAGAGTGAAAATCAATTAAATAATGAAAAAAATCACCAGTAAATTTACAGTAATTTGTACATAACAAATGTTCTCCTATTCACTCTTTTGATTGCTTTCATAGTAACAACATACAAGACTTTTTCACTAAGGCCCCTATTCATCAAGCAGCTTTTGCTGGTTTTCTGGTATAAAACTGCTTGAAATGTTGCAAAATTTTTGTGCAACTCATGGTTTTATGCCAGTCCGAGACAGCTCTGCAAACTTTTGGAAAACCTCAGATAGAAGTGGGCATGGAAGAGCGGACCACAAATTCATCAATATTTACACCACAAAAGTGGCCTAATTACAACAAAAATGAACTCCAGTGGACTGGAGTACATTACTCAGAGAAGCACACAAAAAAGATGCTCCTTAACGAATTTTGCACATCTTACTTCAACGTACACTTTATCTGGACCTAAGGAGCATTTCCCTTTCAAAAACCTAGAAAAGTTTAGAGGAGTGGGCACGCTAGGCTTTTACGCTCTTTTGATCAAAATAGTATCAACTCAGCAGCCTATGTGATTTATATGTGTGGCATCCCGATACCCGTTCTACTACTGCTAAATGAGACAGTTGTAGTGTGGTACTAGATTTGTTCCATTTTGTGCACTGAATTAGGGGATATAATGCATTGCATTGTAAATTGTACTTCCTTGCATTGTAAATTCTACTTTCCTGCCATCTGCTGGCCAGTGTGTGTATATGAAGTAATGATTATTCTCCTCACCACAAGTGGCCATGGAGGAGTCTCCCAGCTCAGGGCTCTCACTCTGGCTAGAATGCTGGTACAAACCAGTTGTCGGCGGTTCCTGCTGCCTCAGGAAGATTGAGGAGAGACATTATTCTCTCAGAGAAGAGTTTTCAATGCCAGTCTATGCTGAGGGGACATTTTTCCTCACATAATCTCCGTCACAAAAAGAGTGAAGTGTCTTCTAGTCAGGAGAGATAACGCTGTACATGGACTGTCCTGCTCTCTGGTTATCCTGACCGCTTCTAGCCAGGACCAGATCCATGTGACTGCCAAGCCACCGACATTGTTTAAACCTACCCCCTGCAAGAGGGAACAGTGGGATAAAAACTGTGAGTACATCCACACTTTAGTATGTTTCCACAGAGAGCCAATCTGAAGGTCCCTCCATCAGTTTAATATTTCCTGGACTGTGTGACGCGCCCCCAGGGCCGTGGGGTACTCGGTGCCGGGTCTATAGATGCCGGGGGGAGGGATAAGTCACAGTGGCGGCGGCCCGGTCCGTGGCCCAGGGCAGTCAACAAAAAAGGGGGTGAAATATTTATATGGGATTTGTAGTTCTTAGGAAGTGTTTGTGACGCCACCTGTGGTTTCTGGTTACTCACAGTTCTGTTTAAGTTCCTCAGGTACACTGTACGGGTGTCAGCCTCCCGCGTCTACCAGCCAAGGGGTTCAGCACTTTCTCAAGTATATCGGGAGCGCTTGACGGAACCCCGCTCTTGTATGTTCCTTTCTAGACCGACTTCCCGCGCTGGGTTTTCTCCCTCCTGCCCTGCGCTTCCCCAAGGGTGCTCTGAAGTCCCTCTGGGCAACCTGGAGTACCCGGACCTACTTGATGCCCTTCACGGTGACTAGGGGGAGACTGTGGCAACTGCACCATGGAAGTGCAGTAGCCTCCGGTTTTCCAGCCGAGACCTGGAGTAACACGGCTGGTCCAGGGACCGGTTCACTTCTTGCGGCCTGATCCCTCTGACGCTTGGCAGATTCGGGCGTACGGGTGCCGTCCTGCACTCACCGTGCCCCCTGGGATCCCTTATGTTACCGGAGCCTTTCTCCTCTGCTCCCCTCCTGGGCCTCTCTTACTAGGCCCCTTCATGGAGCAGAGCTCCTAAAGAGATTCTGCTCCCCTCCTTTCTCTCACTGAATCCACTCTGACTAACCTGAAATTAGGCCTAGCTTCTGTACTCTTTCCCTCTCCTCACCTGCATGCTTGGTGGTAAGAACTTTCTTCTGGCTACCACTATCCCTGAGAGGTGGGGCCTTCGTGGTTCCTAGTTCTTTAGATAATTGTAGCTTCAGGTTGATCAGGGGTTTAGAATCCTCCTGGTATACCGGTTATTCCTACTGGGCGTAGAGGACCCTGTAGGCACAGACCCAGTGTCCGGCTTGTGTTCTGGGGTGAGCCTAAGATGCTCCTCTGCCCACATAACTCCTCTCACTCTTCTCCTTGCCTCCGGCCACTCTCTAGGCCCTGAGGCTTCAGCACGTGCTTTAGGCCCTGGCTGGCCCTCAGCACAGCAGCTCACATGCTGATGATCTTCACTGATCTCTGTGCCAGCACACACTGACTGCCTAACTCCACCCTCCAGTATATATATCACTAACAGGCTCCCTCTGGTGGTATGAGGTGGAAGGGTGGAGGTGTCTGTTATGCAATGAGGGCCTCTTGTGGAGAAGTCCGTCCATGCACCCTTTTGGGTCCTGTGGTACCTGTGGTAGTAGGGTGCCACATGTGCATAGCGCTTCCTCTACTAGCAAGTGAAGAGAACTCTGCTCCAGCCGCCCAGAGAGGCCATAACAATGCTTGTCTCATGAGGAGAAAACCATTACTTTCATATGCACAATATATTGTGAACTTTGCCTGTAAGAGAGACTGTACCCTGTTACCTCCTTCGGAAAATTGTTATGTTTACAAGTTCACCTATGTGTCTGGCTGCTTGAGATTGCACAAACATCACGGGCACTCCAAAACCTGTACCCAGACACTACCTCTACAGGAGAGCCCCCGGGGGGTCCTATACCATCCACAAGTGCCACCTCCCACTTTTGAAATTGTTGTGGACACGAGGGAAGCGTTGAGGGGTCCAGCGACCCACTTCAGCTACTGTGACATCATTATCTGCTGCCAGTGAGGCTACACACCCCAGGTGGCCCTTCTGCGACATCTGGCGCCTCCCTAGTGGCCCACCACATATGTATTACTACTAGTTATTTACTTACTGAAAGGTATTTACATATTGTTTTTATTCTAGCTTTTGTCTGTTAATGACCACAGTGTGAATATGCACCTACACATTGTACTTTGGCTAATACGTAGGTGTGCTGGCCCATTTTTTCGGTTTTGCTTTGGTTCCTTGTACTTTGTACATATGTGCGTGTGCTCCCACTTGTCCTTTGGGCTGTGCATCTTGTCTACATAGCTGTCCACTGGTAGGTGTGATCAGTCAGGTCTTGGTTCAGCTCTGGCCCAGTCTATTTTGACTAACAAATTAAAGCTGCGCTCTGTAGCACTATAGTATGCAAACATGCATCATATGAAATTGGAATTGCATTACTGCTCTAAAAAATAAGTTAAAATGAAGATACTAGGGCCAATTCATGTGTGCCCAATAGCCAACGACAAGGCGACCTTCTTTGCTGAGTACCTAACCCAATATGATACCTCTCCGGGGCTGAAAGCCTACATTTATATGGGTAGGTAGGATCCTGTTGTGATTAAAACAACCATTGGATGAAAGGTGCACATGAATTGGCCAATTGGTTAGGTTCAATTCACAGAGCTCGTACCTCTTCAAAACAAATTCTAAAATATAACCTTTAATATCTGTATTAAGGTAGGGTGAGATAGGGCCTAAATAGAGGGAGGCACTATCCCCTCCTCTTATTGTGCACTGATGTTGTGGTTTGTTATTTTATGGTTGTCAATATTTTAATACAGTTATTAAAAGTTATATTTAAGAATTTGTTTTGAAGAGGTACGAGCTCTGTGAATTGTTATATTGGTTGGTACCGTAACTATATTGATTACTTACTGTGATTCTTATTATTCATTCTTGTCTAAATGGCAGGATTTCTAACAGGTCCTATTAACAGGGAGTCATGGCTACTGGATGCTAGAGATGCATTCAATGATTGTAATATTGTGGACAATCCAGATAAGACATCTGATTTGAAACATTTGTTTCAGGAATTAACAAAAGGTTATAAAGATAACGTGAAATCCTGGTGGGAAACCCAGTGTCTCGAGAATTATATTAAAAATAGAATTATACCTAGAGGGTTGAGGATCAATTTATCACCGGCTGTAAGAGCTAGGACCCTGGAACTGCTTAAGAAGTGGAAGGAGAAACTGATAGACAGCTCAGTGAAATTTATGAAATTACTGTTAATTGAGGAAAAGAATACCCTTGAGAAAACGAGTAAGAAGCTAGCTGAATCTATAGAGAATATATCAAAATATAAAAAGACCCAGAATTCTCCAGAAGGGAGTCGATCCTTCAGACAAATATAGAAAGGTTCCAATTTGAAATCAAAGAGAGAAAACAAAAGCAATTTAACCGTGATAGTTCAGATTTCAGAGACAACAAAGTCTTCAATTTTTTGGAGACAAAGCCTAATTCCACGGTCAGTGGAACAGACGTCTCATCGTCTGACCTAGAGGCCTCAGACAGTGATTCCGAAAGTCTCCATAGGGTCCTAGACTATAGTGGTTTTAGTGGTGGTAGAGGAAGACCGAGGGAGATGGAGAAAACCTAGAAAGAAACGTTTCATACCAGCTTTTGGCAATACTGGTTTTCTCTCATAGGCCCCAATGTCGTCTCCTGGTCCATCTTCTGGTACCTTCTCCTCCTCGTCTACTACTTTTTTAGAGAGTAGAGGCTCGGGACTCCCATACCATCTGAGGGAACGGACAGGCAATCCCCGTTACTACATGAGATAGATGACCAAGTAAAAAATAAGATCATCAATCTGTCACAATATCCCTTCTCTGAGATAGAAATATCGGTCTTACAGAAAGGCTTGTCCTTTGTACCCACGAGTAGATATATAGAATTTGATTGGGTTAAAGATATTAACTTATTCTCTAGAAAACTTAAATGGAAGAGATTTTTTAAAACGCATAATAAATCTAAATGTGAGGCTCCTGGCATTGACGAGAGTCAACTCGCGGATGTTAGACTATTAGCAGATCTCCTCGAGGAAGGCTCAAGACCAATTGGTAGTGGGTCATTCACTGATTTAAAACCAAGAAGTGCAAGGATGCCTCCGTGTTCGGACAACTCGAGCATTGACATTTTTACAAAATTAGTAACCAGAGACCTACAGGACCTAGGGTTAAAAAGGAAGAATAAGGGAAGTAATCTATCCCTTAGAGAGAGAAAGGTGCTGGATGCCCTATCGGAGAATGATAATTTGATTTTTAAAGCATCCGATAAGGGCGGGAACCTTGTGGTTTTGGATCATGGGGCATATAAATGTGCTATAGTATCTTAACTGATGAAACCACCTATGGTATTTTGCGCAAAGATCCCACTGACATTTTCAATATGGAACTTCATGCCTTATTGTCTGAGGCCCGGAAGGAAGGTTTAATTTCTAAGAGTGAACAGGACTTCATGTTCCAAAAAACCCCAATGGTTCCTGCCTTCTACTCGCTCCCAAAAGTACATAAGGGTCTTTCGCCCCTAAAAGGTCATCCCATAGTGTCAGGGAATGAATCGTTTATACAAAATTGTGGTATCTATATAGATAAAGTACTTAGAGACTTTGTAATATCTTTACCATCATACATACAGGATACCTCTGATCTCTTGCTAAAATTGGAAGATACATCAGTTGGGGATGATATACAGTTGGCCTCCATAGATGTGGAGGCCCTGTACAGTAGTATTCCACATGATAAAGGTTTGCAAGCAACTGAATACTTTTTGAGATCAAGGGGGGTCCATTTGACCAGACATAGTCAATTTGTTATAGGCCTATTGAGCTTTCTATTGACACACAATTATTTTGTTTTTGATAGTAAATTCTTCCACCAGCTCAGGGGAACAGAAATGGGGAGTGCTTGCGCCCCTGTGGCACCCCTGAGGGTTCGACCGCCACAAGAATGCTGCACTTCTTTAATGGAGTGTGGTGTTCCTCCTCTGAGGTAAGCTCAGTGCGATGGTTGTGACCTAACCTTTTGCATCCAACACCACATTTCCACCAGAGGGAGCTATTATTCACTAGGTGCTGCTCCCCTGGTTACAGGGAGACTGGGGAACACAAAGTAGTAGGAACCAGTTAGTGGGTGTGGGTGGAGGAACAACTAGATAGTGACACTTTAGATTTCATATTTAATAGTATGCCATCTTTGATCTTGGTCCTTTTGGCTAGTGCTTGTCTGGTCTTTTGGTCCTTGTTAGTCGGTTCTTCGCTGGTCCTTTGGTCTAGCCTTTGCTAGTCTGTCGGCTGTCACTGTGCTGTCAAAATACTGTGTGTAATGTGACTTCCCTCCGGAAGCGCAGATCCTGTGTGGGCCTGCACCGGCATGGGACACAGTCCTTGTACCCCGATCTTTGGGACGAGAGGGAGGTTGCAGACAAGGAATGTCTCAACCCGGCCAAGGACCAGGATCAAGAAGGCTCGGGAGCTTTAGAGTGTGGCTCCCTAGCAAATGGGTCCCGGGGAGGATGCAGACGGAGCGGAGTACGCCACCTGTCCTCGCCTACCTGATCTATTCAGAGGGATTCCGGCTGCAAGAGAGGTACCGGCCCCCGACACCCGACCTCGTACTCTATGTCCAGGACGGGAAAGCCTGGTTAGGCCCTGAGGATCTCGCCGGGCGTCGGATGGAGAGGAATTGCCACCCGAGCCCTACACCTGAGAGGAGCTCAGAGGGAGACCCAGCCTATCCACACACGCACAGACGGGAAAGGGTGAAGTCTGTAGTGCAGGAACACTCTGGTGTAGGGTCGCTACTGAACACTGGACTTCCTCGGAGGTAGTCGGACCCCCGTCCCTGGTGGCCGCAGGACTCCACGAGGAGCAGGGAGTCGCCTTCCCGCTAATATCTCTGAGTGAGTAAAGCCTTGGAAGTTCACCCCTATGGCCTCCGGACTGTTCATTACGCGCCATACCACGCGACGCGGTGCCCGTACTCCCCGCGCTACTGCTACCCCCCTTCATCCTGTTTGTCTGCCCTGAGACCTTGCTCCGCCTGTGGGGAGCAGTGAGAACTTTAGCCGCCACGACAACGGGCCTCAGCGGACTGCTAGCGGCGCTGGTGACCCTTCACCAGGCACCACAGGTGGCATAGTCGTTAATCAGCCACTCAACCCGGACAAGCCCACACCATCTCTTTCTAATGTGACGGCCCTGAGCACGGGTCGGGCCCGGGCCACGGCTGCATCCCATCTCTTCAACACAGGGCCCGACACCGAGTCCCCCAACACCCAGGGTAAAACACGGGCTTTCTGAGTTGAGGCGTCACACCCCCACATATGCTAATCTGTTCCTGGGCTGGTGGGAGGACAAAACTGTCTTTGGTGATAAAGAAACATCATGGTGGAGCCCCCACATAGTGTTCTGGGATTGCTTTATCGATGATGTCCTGGTACTATGGGATGGAGACTCATCCTCATTCAACAAATTTATTTGTGAATTAAATAACAAATCCATTGGCTTAAGATTCACATCTGAGATACACCCTACATCTATCAATTTTTTGGATGTAAATATTGAGAAAGATAGTGTGGGTCGTATCCAGATGAAAATATTTCGTAAACCGACTGCGACTAATAATATGTTACGGTGGGACAGTCATCAACCTGCTGCACTCTGGAGAGGGATCCCTAAGGGTCAATACCTTAGAGTAAGAAGAAACTGCTCCTCAAAGGATTTATTCCATGTTCAATCTAAACATCTGAGAAACAGATTTTTGAATAGGGGGTTTCCTGCGCATGTACTTACTAATGCCTTCAAAAATGCGGCAGGATCCAAAAGATCTGATTTATTAAGACCACGACCCAAAAAACATGATCCCCTCCTGAGAGTGATAGGCAACTTTGATGACTTTTCCACTAAGATAAGAGAGATATTGGATAAACATTGGGATATCCTTACAGCAGACAAAGAAATTGCTGATTTTCTTCCGAAAAAACCTGCCATTACCTTTAGAAGGGGGAGATCCATTAAGGATCAATTGGTACATAGTACTTATGTCCGCCCAAAAAGAGGTACGTGGCTAGATAACCGAAGTATAGGCACATTTAGATGTGGATTTTGCAGTGTTTGCAAGTACATAAAAACAGGTGACCATTTTGTTAGTGTTGTAACAGGATTGACCTACAAAAATAAACATTTTGCCAACTGTAAAACCACTGGGGTAGTTTATCTATTTCAGTGTACATGTCCGCTAAATTACATAGGAAAAACTAAAAGAGAGTTGAGGAGAAGGATAGGGGATCATATAGGTGATATCAAACATGCTAGGGATACACCTATCTCGAGACACATTAGGGAGAAACATCGAGGTGATCTTAGTTCTTTGAACTTTTCAGTGATTGAGGTGGCAACACCCACAGCTAGAAGGGGTGACAAGATTTTGTCAGTGCCGGCATTTGGAACGCACACTGTGGAATGCATGACTTGAGACGGTATTTGAGACGCACGCCAGAGAGCACATGTTCCTTGTGCTATGGAACACATATTATTCTGCAGGAGCATGTCACCGGTGTTTACTTAATGCAATATCCAGTCAACCAGGCGCACTGAATGCACTTTAGTGATAAATGAGAAGGGGATTTACATATAAAAGAGGGAGTTTGAACAGATGGACTCTCCAATACAAGCAAATTTATCATAGTGGGGACTCTCCCCGGACTCCCAAAATACTCTACAGAGAGATGGTGGAGACTCTGTGTTTTTACATATAGAGGACTGAGATAAGTAAACCTTGACATTATACATTATGTCTTTGAAAGATTTGCCTAAATAAGATACTCCTGATGAACCTTGGTAAAAGGCGTTGAGTTGTACAGGCATTGAGTCATATACAGTACAGACCAAAAGTTTGGACGCACCTTCTCATTTAAAGATTTTTCTATATTTTCTTGACTATGAAAATTGTACATTCACACTGAAAGCATCAAAACTATGAATTAACACATGTGGAATTATATACTTAACAAAAAAGTGTGAAACAACTGAAAATATGTCTTATATTCTAGGTTCTTCAAAGTAGCCACCTTTTGCTTTGATGACTGCTTTGCACACTCTTGGCATTCTCTTGAGCTTCAAGAGGTAGTCACCGGAAATGGTTTTCACTTCACAGGTGTGCCCTGTCAGGTATAATAAGTGTCATTTCTTGCCTTATAAATGGGGTTGGGACCATCAGTTGTGTTGTACAGAAGTCTGGTGGATACACAGCTGATAGTCCTACTGAATAGACTGTTAGAATCTGTATTATGGCAAGAAAAAAGCAGCTAAGTAAAGAAAAACGAGTGGCCATCATTACTTTAAGAAATGAAGGTCAGTCAGTGTGAAAAATTGGGAAAACTTAGAAAGTGTCCCCAAGTGCAGTTGCAAAAACCATCAGCAGAAGAGACTTGTTTGGGCTAAAGAACACAAGGAATGGACATTAGACCAGTGGAAATCTGTGCTTTGGTCTGATGAGTCCAAATTTGAGATCTTTGGTTCCAACCACCGTGTCTTTGTGTGACGCAGAAAAGGTGAACGGATGGACTCTACATGCCTGGTTCCCACCGTGAAGCATGGAGGAGGAGGTGTGATGGTGTGGGGGTGCTTTGCTGGTGACACTGTTGGGGATTTATTCAAAATTGAAGGCATACTGAACCAGCATGGCTACCACAGCATCTTGCAGCAGCATGCTATTCCATCCGGTTTGTGTTTAGTTGAACCATCATTTATTTTTCAACAGGACAATGACCCCAAACACACCTCCAGGCTGTGTAAGGGCTATTTGACCAAGAGGGAGAGTGATGGGGTGCTACGCCAGATGACCTGGCCTCCACAGTCACCAGACCTGAACCCAATCGAGATGGTTTGGGGTGAGCTGGACCGCAGAGTGAAGGCAAAAGGGCCAACAAGTGCTAAGCATCTCTGGGAACTCCTTCAAGATTGTTGGAAGACCATTTCCGGTGACTACCTCTTGAAGCTCATCAAGAGAATGCCAAGAGTGTGCAAAGCAGTCATCAAAGCAAAAGGTGGCTACTTTGAAGAACCTAGAATATAAGACATATTTTCAGTTGTTTCACACTTTTTTGTTAAGTATATAATTCCACATGTGTTAATTCATAGTTTTGATGCCTTCAGTGTGAATGTACAATTTTCATAGTCATGAAAATACAGAAAAATCTTTAAATGAGAAGGTGTGTCCAAATTTTGGTCTGTACTGTATGCACGATATATTTTCATTTCATGACATGCAATCTCAGTTGTGCAGGCATTGAGTCATATATGTATGGGTTTGTTAATATATTTTGTTTCATGACATGCAAACAGTGGTCATGAGATACATATGAATTATTTTGATCTATTTGGGCATTCAATTGTGGTCACATTTACTGGGTAATATTTACCTGTATTAAATGGATTCCTGGTCCAGGACAATTTATTAATTGTGATCATGAGCCATATATTTAAACTGATCGGGTATTGAGTATTATCTTGAAATGGATCATGTGGCATGATTTCTAGAGAATTTTAAAAATGTATTTTTTTCATTTTTTCTTTGTCACAAGGAACTGTGTGTTCTCCACTAAGAATCCCCTTACCCCATTGGCCGTTATTATAGGGTGTTATAAGGATCCCAGGGAGAGTCATCGTTGAGCGGGGACGTCATTGCGCAGGAAAATAGGGTGCCAACCTCCGCCGCAAGGTAAGGTGAGATAGGGCCTAAATAGGGTGAGGCACTATCCCCTCCTCTTATTGTGCACTGATGTTGTGGTTTGTTATTTTATGGCTGTCAATATTTTAATACAGATATTAAAGGTTATATTTTAGAATTGTTTTTGAAGAGGTACGAGCTCTGTGAATTATTATATTGGTTGCTACCATAACTATATAGATTCCTTACTGTAATTGGTTAGGTTCCTAGCAAAGAAGTTAGCCTTGTTGTTGGCTGTTGGGCTCACATGAATTGGCCAATTTATGCACTATGTATCTTCATTTTAACTTATTTTCTAGAGCAGCAATAAAATTCAAATTTAATATATTCCATGTTTGCATACTATAGCGTTACAGAGTGCAGCTTTAATTTGTCAGTTACATAGGGAAGTGACTCTCTTAGCTTGCACTTGTTCACACCTGCTTTTATGTTTGAATGTGACGGTCAGTCTTTGATACCTGTCTATTTTGAGGCTTGCTGGCACATAGTGATAATTCTAATATAATCCTAATGAGGTACACCTTGTCGCGGTGTGATGACTTTTATGCTCTTTTATTTACCTTCTGCAGGGTATTTGCTCATTGTTTTTTGTTTAGGTTTTGAGCACATCCAGACTAGCTAACTCCCAGATGCCAACCTCCATATGTTTTCCTTACAGCCTCTGTACCTTGGTCTATATTTTCCAGAGGGAACAGTACATATGGAAATATTCTAGAAGATTGCCACCTGTGAAATAGTTGTCGGAGGAACAGTAGAGACCTTGTGCAACTCTAATGGTCTCCAAACAAAAAAGACTCATTGACTAAATTCAATAATATAATAGTCACCATTCACTAAATAAGAAACATCTCACCTGAAGCAACTTAATGTCAAATCGCTTTGCTGATCTTTGGTACTGTTTCGGATGGAAAGATGCAATGACCTTTATCATCTGATTTTCTGTTTCATTTGCTTTTAATGAATGAATTCCAAGAGAAACCTTTGTTTTATTTACTTCCCTGGAAAAAACAACAGATAGTGATTTTTCATTACACCATTTATACAGCGCCTACATCCTTTATAGTACTATAATAACTAGTCCCCATGTGAACTTATCTTTATTTTCCATTAAATGGGTTTAACAATCTCTTTAAAGAAGCACTCCTCCTATCAAAGCTTTTATCCTCTTAATATATTGCAGCCATCATATTATATAGCACTGTGTACTTACAATTGCTCATTTTGCCTTTCTACACAGATAATTCTTCTCTTTTTTCTATGCAGAAACAGGAAGTTTCTTTCTCTGCAACAATCATTCTGCTCTTCAACTTCTGACCCAGCTTCTCCCTCCTCCACCTGCCAGAGACTTTTGCAGTGATTTATGACTCATGTACGGAAAAGAGACTTCCTGTTTCTACATAGAGCTTAGAAAGATTCAGCTAGTCAGTTTTCAATCACGTGATTTCATAGACCTAATGGAAAAGAGAAGAATTAACTGGGTAGAAAGGCAAAATGAGCAATTTTAAGTACACAGTGCTATAAAATATGATGATTGCAATGTATTAGGAGGATAAAAACTTTGAAGGGAGCGCTTCTTTAAAGGACATCTGCTTTTAAAGGAAAGAAACCACCTAATGTTGCAGTAATAGGAATTTACACCTGCTGTATACAGTAAATTGTGCACATGCACTTTTTTCTCTCAGCCCAGTGCATGTGATGCGCCCCCTGGGCTGTGGGGTACTCAGTCCCGGGCCGGTCGTTGCTAAGGGAGATGTCACAGTGGCGGTGACCCGGTCCGTGACCCAGGGCGGTCAGTAAAAAGGGGATATTTACAGGGGATTTATAGTTTTTATATACAGTTCGTGATGCCACCTGTGGTATGCGGCTATATGGAGCCGCCGCTGCGAAGCAGGTCCTCTGGAGCTGGTGTGTATGCAGCAGAGTTGGTTTAGCTCTCCACAGGTAGAGCTTAGCTCCAGGGCAGTGTAGATGTTGTTGTTATGAAGTAGCACTCGTGGTGCAGTGTAGTGCAGGGAGTGATGGCGCAGCAGCAATAACTGACAGATACGGTGGGGTGCAGTCTTCAGGGTTTTACTCACGATTTTCAGACTCCAAGTTACCAGGGCCAGGGTAACCTCCCACGTCGTCCTGTGCTTACTCAGGGAGGGGTTCAGCCAACCGTCAGGTACTTCCAGAGTACAAAGCAGGACCCCCTTCTGTGTGTTCCTTCTGGCCGTCTCCCTGCACCTCACACCTAGTGTCCCAATCCAGTGACCGCGGGCCTTGTCGGGCGACGTCTTCTCTGTCCCCTGGGTCCTCTATGGCTACCTTCTTGGTGAGACAGATGTGGATTGTGGCTGCAGTACCTGAAATACTGCAGCCTCCGGTTTCCTAGTTGAGACTTGAAGAACTCTGCTAGTTTAGGGACCGGTCCCCTCTGTGCGACCTGACCCCTCCACCGCCTGGCAGATTCGGGCATACGGGTGGCCTCCAGCACTTCCCGTACCCCTGGGGTCCCTTCCACGTTCCTGGAGCCTCTCCTGCTCCTCTCTCTCTTCAGTCTGTCCTGGGCCCCTCTTCAGGCCCTCCTCCTGAGCAGAGCTCCTGCAGAGCTCCTGCTCCTCTCACTGTCCTCCTCTGACTGACTGGCCTTTCTCTCTCCACACCCAAGATGGCTTCCCTCTTTTTACTACTCCTAACAAGTGCTCCCCTGATTTGCTTCCTCCACCCACACCCACTACATGGTTCCCCCTACTTTGGTTCCCCCACTCCAGCCAGGGACAGGGCTCAGCAGGATGTGCGACACATCTTGCCCTTCCAGCTGGTCTGGAGTAGTGTAGTGTTGGATGCAGGTGTTAGGATCCCAGGCTGTACTCCTTCCTTACCTGAGAGTGAGATACTTCACCTCTGGGTGAGATGCAGTACCTCTGTGGCGACCGAACCCTCAGGGGCGCCACACATGTGCAGTACTCTACTTCCTGTGGGCATCGACATTACTGATTTATTGTGTATGCCAGTTAGACCATTGCCTAAAGTGGGGAGAGTATGGCACAGGTTCCAGAACAGGAAGACACGGCGCATGTGCAAGATATCAGAACAGATTGCTGCAATGATCAAAATGATTCAACACCTTATGGATGGGGGATAATATATGATTTCATAATTGTGAAGATGAAGCAGATATCAGATTTATTATTCTTCACATACATAGATTATGTTAAAGAGATAGATAAATCGACACATGGATACATACTGTAGATAGACAGAAGGTCTACTTACGTTCTACAGTGAGCGGCAGTTAGCACCCAGTTGGGTTTGATTAGACTTCCAGCACATAATGTAATATTTTCCAGGGCAGTAGCTATGAAGGCCATGTATGGCCTGGAATGTGGATACACTTCATCCCCATTTATTATTTTCATCCGGCCCCCTAAAAAAGTATAATCATCAGATAGGTAATGCTTATAGTTTTCCTTTGACAAAGTTTTACTCAGAATTCTCCCTACTAGAATGGGATGTGTTGATGCTGTGGTGGCGTATTTGTGAAGCATCTGTCACAAGACACAGCCCTGGCACACAAACCCAGGGCCCTTCCATACTCCATAAAAAGTCCAGGACATTTTTTATATTGGAACATCCAATAATCATTCCCATTGCCATGTGCGATAGATTAAAACTTACATTTCTAAGTTATGCAACTAGTATGAGCATTAACAAGATATTCTTTACCAGCTTCACCCCTCAACCATCTACACACATCACTCATGCATTATACATGCTGTACACTCATTAAATACATGTTAAAATGCATAAAATGCACCTAAAATTACACATCACACAAGTTGTTAGACATGTTGCACACATCGAGCTGTATATGAAACATTAGCTCTACCACTTGAAATTAATAGACCCACTCTCACAAAAAGCAACAACTGCCTGTGTGCTCAGAAATAGATGAAATAAATATATACAAAAGTGAGTGCACTAATAAAAACTTTTCAAAGATTCTTTTGGCAGTTCAAACATCTCTACTAGATGGCAGCTTCTTTCAAACAATAGATTTTAATGTAATCAAAAGGTCATTTGAAATTCACTTGGTATCTGATTATTTAGCTCTGAAGATTTTATTAGTGCACTCATTTTTGTATATATTTACGTTAAACATACGCGTTAGACACATGTTGAACGCACATTATATACAAATCACACACATCATTCACACATTAGATGCGTGTCAAATAGACAATAACACTTTAGATGCATTTCACACACACGCCACTTACATATGAAATACAGTACTGTGTAAATGTTTTAGACAGATGTTTAAAAAATGCTGCAAAGATTGCTTCCAAACATAAAAGTATAAATATTTTATTTTATTCATTATATGACAATTAACAAAATGCAAAGTTAATGAACAAAAGAGAAATCTAAATCGCATCAATATTTGGTGTCACCGCCCTTTGCCTTCATCAATTTTTCTTGGCACACTTGCACACAGTTTTTGAAAGAGTTTGACAGGGATGTTGTTCCAAACATCTTAGGCCATAGCCCCACTATCAGCATTTGGTCAGTAGTTTTTCTCAGGAGTGGGAGCCAAAACCAAGTGAGGAACAATGAGAGAAAAGGTATAATTATTATTATTATTTATTTATTTATATAGCACCATTGATTCCATTCTGTTGTACATAAGAAGGGGTTACATACCAAATACAGATATCACTTCCAGTAAATGAACTAACAGTGATAGATTGGTACAGGGGGAAGAGGACCCTGCCCTTGCGGGCTTACATTTTACAGGATGATGGGGAAGGAGACAGTAGATGGGGGGTTGCAGCAGCTCTGGTGGTGGTGATGTGGCAGCGTGGTCATGGCAGGCTGTAAGCTTTCTTGAAGAGATGGGTTTTCAGGTTCCTTCTGAAGTACCCGAATGTGGCGGATAGTCGGACATGTTGAGGCACAGAATTCCAGAGGATGGGGGATATTCTGGAGAAGTCTTGAAGGTGATTGGGTGAGGAACGAATAAGTGTAGAGAAGACAAGGAGGTCTTGGGAGGACCGGAGATTACATGAGGGAATATATCGGGAGGTTAGTTCAGAAATGTATGGAGGAGAACGGTTATGGATGTCTTTGTAGGTTAGTGTTAGTAGTTTGAACTGGATATGCTGGGTAACAGGGAGCCAGTGAAGAGGTTTGCAAAGGGGAGTAGCAGAGGAGTAGCGAGGTGAGAGATGAACTAGTCGGGCAGCAGAGTTAAGGACAGACTGGAGAGGTGCGAGAGTGTTAGCAGGAGGGCCACAGAGGAGGATGTTGCAGTAGTTGACGCGGGAGATGATGAGAGCATGCACAAGCAGTTTAATAGATTGAGGGTTGAGGAAAGGACGGATTCTGAAAATATTTTTTAGCTGGAGGCGACAGGAGGTCGCGAGAGCTTGGATGTGGGGTTTGAAGGACAGGGCAGAGTCGAGGGTTACTCCGAGGCAGTGAATTGCCTGTACAGGGGAAAGTGTGATATAATTTATTGTGATAGATAGATCAGATGGGGAAGATACGCGAGATGGAGGAAAGATGATAAGTTCAGATTTGTACACATTGAGTTTGAGGAAGTGAGAGAAGAAGGAGGATATGGCTGATAGACACGCTGGGATTCATGGAGACAGACCACAAAACAAGTGCACCAATTCTGCATTTATCACCCACTCTTGGTTTTGGCTCCCACTCCTGAGAAAAAATGCTGACCAAATACTGATAGTGGGACCGTGGCCTTAAAGAACTACTTGCAGATCTTCAGTATATGTCGCGTGTGCAAATCCTTCTGTCTCTTCAAGTAATCCCAGACAGATTTGATGATGTTGAGATCACAGCTCTGTGGGGTCATATCATCACTTCCAGGATTCCTTGTTTTGTGTATGTTTGGGGTCATCCTGCTGCAGAATAAATTTGGAGCCAATCAGAAACACCCTGCTAGTATTGCCCGTATTTCCATAGAGAAGGGTTGTCAATCTGGGTCGTATCCAGGAGGTTAAAGTCTTGGACAAAATCAGAAATCACACACGTGGTCAAGAAGATGCCAAGAACAGTAATGAGAATCAAACAGGTTGAATCAGAGCAGAGAATAAGAGTATGAACCAAGGTAAATATGACTAATAATGAGCAGCTAGTAGAGACAGATTAATATGGGCTTCAATAGGGAAGAGCCCCAAGCATGACTCCCAGCAGAGAGCTAATTCTGATAACTAGCGTTTATGCAGCAAAACACAAGTGAATTGGAGGAGGAACAACAAGTTCCAGCTATCCTAAAGTTTAACGGAAAAAAGATGCCTCCGGCCAATGACGTCCACAGTTTTAGTGCGGCACCACGTAGCGGCAAGGACAGAAGTACTAGGAGCGCATACAATCAGAGATTTGACATGACGATGTTTTGGCTCTTCTGAGGATTGGGGTCATTGGGTGTATGCCCAAGTGGTGCATGAACCCCGTGCTGACTTCCCTTTGAAGGTGGGAGAAAGTCAAGGCATTTTTGGCTGAGAGACAGACTGAATGGAAACTGTGCTGTAAGGCTTAGGTTTGCCCACATGATAGAGTCTTTGTGTAGAGAACCATGTTTTGGCATGTCTGGGGCTCACATGTATGTCACAGCAGGCAAGCAATAGATTGTGGGACAGGATTGTGGAGCGGGATGATCATGGGGGCAGCGTCTGTGGACGACGAAGTTAGTATGTCCTGTGAGTACAGGCTTTAGCAGAGCAAAAGATAGATAGAAGAGATTAACCAGCTTTTTTTACGTGATTTACTGTAACTTCCAAACTGTGTATTATATATTGTAACCAACAAGTACAAAGTATGTAACTACCAAGCCAAGTCCAATTGTCTATGTGGCACCCCAGGCGTCCGGTTGCCACAGTGGCATTGCCTCCCTCACAAGAGGTGATGCCATGCCTGGAAGCAAGCAGGGGTCCCCTAATCAGGTTTTACTAAGCATGCAACACTTTCCTGGCTCCAGACTAGCAAGGTGAGTTCCTCCCCTTGGCAACTGGGATCTGGGGGCGGGGTTAGTTAGAGTTATTGTGAGGAGTTGAAGTCAGGACGTCAAAGAGAGAGGAGCTGGGGACTGGAGCTGCGCGGCAGCTCACCCCAGAAGGAGCTAACACCGAAGAACCGGACACCGGAGTCCGAGGCTGTGGGGGGCACTGAAGGCCCAGCAGCAGAAACCGGAAGGCAGGAGACTGCAGGTCTCCTGGTCGCATCAGATGCCCGGAGGCTCAGCAGCACAGAGGGCCCAGCACCCCCACGTGGGAGTGACGCACCAGCAAGGCCCGAGTTGCCTGCCATACGGGTGAGCACAGAAACGTTGCACTCAGGGACGAGGGCCACCGCACAGCTACAAGCAGCAGGGCCAAAGAGTTTAGTGGAAAGGGAAGGCCTCCAACTTCACCTGGCAAGGAGGACTCTTTACTTGCTTCCAGGCTGCCCGGACTTCCACTTCAAGCCAGTACCCTAGTCCCGGCTTGTCTAATCACCACCAGTAAAGCTAAGAGGAAACCGCCATTAAGTTGTGGACTGATTATTGCTCACCGCCGAGGGGGAAGAAAGAAGCCATGATTCGGAACCGCCGGGTAAGAGATCTTTCCGCCTGCAGAGCAGCATACTGGTACGTCAGGAGACGCCCAGGACCTGGCTGAGGTTCACTAGGGGGGAGGAAGATGCCCAATATGGAGGAGGGTTCAGCTGCCACTGTAATGCCGTTATCAATGCCATACATACCGGGGGCGGCGTGGTTGCCCCAGTACTCAGGACTTTGAGGAGAGACTGCGCAGTTTGTTTAAAGTGTACCCCCTGTCTGAGGAGCAAAAAGTCAGCATCCTCATAGGCCAGCTAATCGGTGCAGCCCAGAGAGAAGTGAAGTCCTGGCCGGGCAGAGACAAAGGCACTGTAAAAGAAATACTGGCCCGATTGAAGGATACCTTTGACACCCGCACCGCAGCAGAAGTTAAAATGAAGTTTTACTGGTGCAAACAAAGGGTGCAGGACAGTGTACGGGACTATGCTCTAAACTTGCAGGAGGCGCTGCGGGTCATCAAACAGGTAGACCCCGACAGTGTGCATGATGAGGACAGATTGCTAACTGAGCAGTTTATTGAGGGGCTCCTGTCCAGTGCTCACAGGACACAGCTGCGCATTATGGCTCTACAAAACCCTGATCTGGACTTTGCGCAATTTAAAGACAGAGCCATCCGGGTGCTGCGGGAATCAACACCAGGAGGCACTGCATCCCACCGGCGCCCAGCTATCACCTACCACCAGGAGGTGGCATCCTTTTCCCCAGAACCTGTGGAGGCTGACGCGCAGACTCTGGACAATGACCCGTCAGCAGACCTGCGCCTTCAGGTCCAGGAGCTGACCAAAACCATGCAGGCCATTCAAGTGTCCCCCAAGGAAAAGTTCCAGCTGGCTTCCAGTCCAGATGACGTCCCGTGGCGACGACAGAAAAGAATTCCACCGATCAGAGGGAGGAACAGCGATCGCTACGACCAGGACGGACAACCCATCTGCCGCTGTCAAAAGGCGGGACACTACGCAAGATTCTGCAATTTAAACAAGCAACACCTGGGGCAGAGGGCCAACCCCCAGGAGTAAGACGACCAGGCCCACAAAGCTGGCGAGACAAGTACGTGGGAAGACGACCGGTCCTACCTGTCGTGCTTGATGGCATCCCAATGAACGCGTTGCTGGACACTGGGTCCCAGGTGACCACGATGCCATATATCCTTTACAAGCAATACTGGACTGATTCAGACATTACCTGCCGTCCAGATGAACATCTTAGTATCTATGCCAGCAATGGTCAGCCCTTGCCTCAAGTGGGGTATAAAGAGGTGACCATAAAAGTTGGCAAAGTAGAATTGCCATCACAAGGAATGATTATTGTTGATATTGATCATCGAGAAAGTCACCCTATGATAACCTTAGGCACTAATGTGATAGAAAATTGTCTTGGAGAAATTATTGTTTTGTTGCAACAGGTCGCAGAGACTGCCAGTTCCAGTCAGCAGCGAGTTCTGCAGAAGGAGATCAGAGCCCTGATGAAAAGACAACAGGTAGAGCTGTCTGGAGGGGAAATTGGCAGTGTCAGGATGAGTGATCCGTTCCCCATTGCAATGCTCCCTAGGAGTGAAATGTTGATATGGTGTCGAGCAGCAATTGGTCTCAGGGGTCAAGATTATCAGGCCCTGGTAGAACCCGTGTACTCTGACAGTAGGCCCACCATCTTGACAGCCAGGGGGGTGGTCGATGTCCGCAAGGGGAGAGTACCGATACGCATCCTGAATTGTGGGGAGAAAGAGGTCCATTTACCCCGGTATGCTACCCTTGCTAAGCTGTTCACTGTCAGTAACAATTCTATAAGGACAGTGGAACCCTTGCCTCCATCCAAACCGGCGGAGGATAATGCCTCCAAGGGACAGGTGGAGGATTGGTGTCAGAAGCTACAAGTGGGCACTGACTCCACCCCGTTGCACCAAAAGCATGGAGTATACCGGGTGGTCCGAGAGTATGAGCGGGTCTTCAGCAAACACCCACTAGATTTTGGGCAGGTAAAAGGGGTCCAACATCATATCCCCACGGGAGATCATCCGCCCATTAAAGAGAGGTACAGGCCTGTACCCCCAGCTCACTATCAATGTGCCAAAAGAATGCTACGGGAGATGAAGGAGGCTGGAGTGATCAGAGATAGTTGTAGCCCCTGGGCAGCTCCATTAGTTCTCGTTAGAAAGAAGGATGGTACAATGAGGATGTGTGTTGATTACAGGCAGATTAACCGCATTACACATAAGGACGCCTACCCATTACCCAGGATTGAGGAGTCATTAGCTGCGCTAAGATCTGCTAATTATTTCTCCACTTTGGATTTCACAAGTGGGTACTGGCAGGTTCCTGTGGCAGAGGCGGACAAAGAAAAGACCACGTTTACAACACCAATGGGCCTCAGCGAGTTCAACTGCATGCCATTCGGGCACTGCAACGCCCCAGGAACCTTCCAGCAGTTAATGGAGTGCTGCCTAGGACTCAAGAACTTCAAAACTGTCCTGCTGTACCTGGACAATGTAATTGTTTACTTGAAAACATATGAAGACCACCTGGAGCACCTGGCCGAGGTGTTCAAAGCCCTATCTGGTTTTGGCCTGAAGGTGAAGCAGTCCAAATGCCACCTGTTGATGCCCAAGGTGCAATACCTAGGTCATGTGGTAAGCGCCGAAGGTGTAGCGCCAGACCCTGAAAAAGTCACCGTGATCAAGGACTGGCCAAGACCCTCCACTATTAAGGAAGTGCGGCAGTTCCTCGGGCTTGTCGGCTACTACAGAAGATTTATCAAGGGTTTCACCAAGATAGCAGCACCCATGCAGAACCTCCTAGTAGGGCATTCCAAGAAGGCTAAGAACCCGAAACCGCCGTTCAAATGGGGTAAACCAGAAGACGAATCCTTCACCCGACTGAAAATGGCTCTCACCGGAGATGAAGTCCTGGCCTACCCCAACTATGGCCAACCCTTTATACTTCATACAGATGCCAGCAACGTGGAATTAGGAGCGGTGCTGTCCCAGCTACAGCAAGGCAGAGAGAGAGTGATTGCCTACGCCAGCAGGATGCTCTGTCCTAAGGAAAGGAACCCTGACAACTACAGTTTCTTCAAGTTGGAGTTTCTCGTCATAGTCTGGGCTGTAACAGAGCGCTTCAAGCACTATCTTGCCTCCTCCAAATTTACAGTCTTCACGGACAATAACCCGCTGACGCACCTGGAGACTGCGAAGCTTCGTGCCCTAGAACAACGATGGATGGCCCGACTGTCTAACTACGAGTTTACCATCAAGTATCGGGCGGGGCATAAAAATGCAAATGCTGATGCGCTGTCCAGGATGCCTAACTTGCCAGATGGGGGAGAAGACCCGGAAGAGCTGGAGGAGATAGAGTTACCCGCTTTCCATCGTCATGGGGTGACCCAGTGTTCCCACTGTGTGAGGGACAAGTGCTCCGCCAACAGAGAGGAGACGTTCAACCCATTGCCTCACCATGGATGGGCAGAGACGCAGGATAGCGACCCGGCTGACGCAAGGAGTTGCTGACGCAAGCTGACTCACACCCTGATCCAGGTGCTTCACAGGAGACCCAACAGTTGTGGAAGGAGAAGGGCAAGCTGTTCATCTATGAAGGAAAGCTGTGTCGAAGAAGCATCAACTCCCGGACACATGAACTGGTCTGGCAGGTGGTAGTCCCGAGGCGGGATGCGTCAATGGTCTTAGAAGCGTACCACGATGGAGCAGGACACTTCAGGTGGAAGAAGTTGGAAGTCCTGCTATGTGAGCGATTATACTGGGCTGGCATGAGGAAAGCAATCGAGAGATGGTGTCGAGAATGTGGTCCATGCAACCTGAGACGAAAAGACTGTGACAGCCAGAGGGCTCCCCTGCAGCCCATCATCACCAAACAGCCACTAGAACTGGTAGCCTTGGACCACGTAAAGCTAGCCCCAAGCAGGTCAGGCTATGTCTATGCTCTAACCATAGTAGACCACTATTCCCGGTTCTTGGTAGTAGTGCCAATGAAAGACCAGATGGCTCAGACGGCAGCCAAAGCGTTCCAACAACACTTTTGTCGCCCGCACGGTTACCCTGAACGGGTGCTTACCGACCAAGGTCTAGCCTTTGAAGCAGAGGTGTTCCAGGAATTCTGTAACTTGTACAGCTGCAAGAAAATCAGGACGATGCCGTATCATCCCCAGACCAACGGGTTGTGTGAAAAGATGAACCAGGTGGTGATAGACTTGTTGAAGATGTTGCCCCTTGAAGAGCGCAGCCTGTGGCAAGAGAAGTTACCAGATTTGGTGGACCTGTATAACCACATCCCGGTGAACTCCACCAACTGTACACCCGCTTACCTGATGAGAGCAAGACCTGGTAAGCTACCCATTGACTTGGACATGGGAGTCCTAACACCAGAGACGACTTCACCAGATGCGGATTGGGATACTGAGCGGCAGCAACAATACCGCAAGGTGCAAGAATGTGTTGAGAGAAGTTTGTCCCAGGCGAGACAGAAGCAAGAGAAAACTTATGATCAGCACGCACCTGCCGTTCCCTTATCACCTGGAGAACAGGTACTTAAGAGGAAGAGACGAGTCCATAAATTAGATGACCAGTGGGAGGTTGAGCCATACACCGTCCTACCCTCGAATTACGACAACACCAAAGTGTGCCTCATCAGCAAAGATGGAGGGGAAACTTCAGCGGCAGTCTCAAGAGACCACTTGAAGATCTGTCCTGAACAGTTGAAACACACAGAAGAAGATCAAGACAACTCTCAGCCCAGAGAAGGAGTGGAGGAGTGGTCTAAACAGTACTCGGAGAATTTCCCCGGTCTTGGACGCAGGTGAACAGTGCAATTGTAGTACCGGTCCTTACCTTTCTCCAAGCGGCCTCACCGGAAGCTGCAGAAGTTCCAGAACAACTGGAAGGCTAGTCGGCCCCAGAGACAGATGCTTCATCATCAGCAGACCAGGAGAATCGACCCTCTGCTAGCAGTGAACCTGTCGTACCCATGGTGAGTCAAAGAATTTGTAGGAGATTACCCAGCCTACCGGTGTTACCTCAGACTACCTGTAGTGTAGTTCACACTGAACCCACCACACCAGGGGTAGACACTAGGGACCAGGGTAGGACAGTGACCACCAATGTACTACGTAGATCGACCAGGAGTACAAAAGGTCAGCTCCCTGCCCGCTGGAGGAACTAAAGTATAAGAGAACTAAAATGTATGTTGTATATAGTTGTACCCGTTAAATAATCTTGGAAAAGTATAATTGTTGAATTTATGGACAATTGGGCCACAGGACTAGGTGTGGTCAGAACAATATTGAATATAGTTACTAATAGGCCTAGAAAATAAACCGCAGGCGTGGCCGAAGACCAGGTCCAACGAAAGAGTGCCCTGAAGCCACGACTAGGGATGATTCACAAAGTGGGTTGATGCGGTTCCCACCAGCCAAATTACAGTTACCAGGATTGTGGCGTAAGGACTAAGCACCGCAGTGACTGCTTTCAATTTTTGTTGGGTTTTTGTAATTTTTGACTTTGTAACCTGTTTGTAATGTAAATTGTTAATTTTAAAAGGTATCCTCAGTCCAGGAGTACTGAAGTTAACTAGGTAGGAATGTGGCACCCCAGGGGTCCGGTTGCCACAGTGGCATTGCCTCCCTCACAAGAGGTGATGCCATGCCTGGAAGCAAGCAGGGGTCCCCTAATCAGGTTTTACTAAGCATGCAACACTTTCCTGTCTCCAGACTAGCAAGGTGAGTTCCTCCCCTTGGCAACCGGGATCTGGAGGCGGGGTTAGTTAGACTTAGTGTGAGGAGTTGAAGTCAGGGCGTCAAAGAGAGAGGAGCTGGGGACTGGAGCTGCGCGGTAGCTCACCCCAGAAAGAGCTAACACAGAAGAACCAGACACAAGAGTCCGAGGCTGTGGGGGGCACTGAAGGCCCAGCAGCACAAACCGAAGGGCAGGAGACTGCAGGTCTCCTGGCCGCATCAGAAGCCCGGAGGCTCAGCAGCACAGAGGGCCCAGCACCCCCACGTGGGAGCGACGCACCAGCAAGGCCTGAGCTGCCTGCCATACGGGTGAGCACAGAAACATTGCACTCAGGGACGAGGACCACCGCACAGCTACAAGCAGCAGGGCCAAAGAGTTTAGTGGAAAGGGAAGGCCTCCAACTTCACCTGGCAAGGAGGATTCTTTGCTTGCTTCCAGGCTGCCCGGACTTCCACTTCTAGCCAGTACCCTAGACCCGGCTTGTCTAATCACCACCAGTAAAGCTAAGAAGAAACCACCATTAAGTTGTAGACTGATTATTGCTGCGCCATCAATCCCTGCACTACAACGCCCAGCATAACCCATAACATCTACACTGCCCTGGAGCTAAGCTCTACCTGTGGAGAGCCACACCATCCCTGCTGCAGTAACATCAGCTCCAGAGGACCTGCTCCGCAGCGGCGGCTCCCTTAGCTGCATACCACAGGTGGCGTCACGAACTTTATACAATCACCATAAATCCCCTATCAATAACCCCTTTTTATTGACCGCCTTGGGTCACGGACCGGGTCACCGCCACTGTGACATCCCCCGGCATCTACCGGCCCGGCACCGGGCACCCCATGGCCCAGGGGGCGCGTCATCTACACCAGCCACAAATTTGTGCCCCATGGAGAATACATTTTAGTTCATTTGCACAAGAACAGAGTGCGTCTGTGGAAGGCTGTGTGCCCACGATCCAGATTTAATGCGTTTCCGTGGCAGCATTTCCACCGCGGAAACGGATTAAAATCGCTTGTTAAGATGTCTGCCATGTTCCCCAATGATAATCCACATGTGCTGTGCACATGCTGCGGAAATTTCCGCTGCGGATTATCATTGCAGAAAAATCCGCAGCACAACAAATTTGGGCGTGATTTCGAGGCGAAATCGCCCCATTGACTTGCATTGCACCGCATAAAATCCGCATGTATAGATTTATACATGCGGATATTATCTGCAAGTTAAAAAAAGAATTATAAAGTAAAAAATGAAAAAAATTATCCATATTCAGCTCTCCGGCGGCCCCCGGTCTCCTCCCGGCGGCGATCCTCTCTCCTTGGCGGCCCAGGTGTACTGGTAGGACCTGCGGTGACATCATCTAATAAGCTGACGTCAGCGGTCAGGTGATGGTCGTGTGACCATCAGCTGATTAAATGAAGTCACCGCAGGTCCTGCCAGTACATCGCGGGCCGCCGAGGAGAGAGGATCGCCGCCGGGAGGAGAACGGAGGCCACCGGAGAGGTGTGTATAAGGTTTTTTTTTTCTTTTTACTTCTTAATTCTTTTTTTCAGTGTAGATGCACCATTTGAAAGCAGAACTCTCCTCATAAGTTGGTCACACAATATAAATCCATGCCAGTTGCATGGATTTATATTGTGTGACCAACTTGTCAAGCCCTTTTACAAATGCATTTTGAGTGATGCTCAAAATCGCTTGGAAAACCGCTTGAAAAAACGCATGTAAAAACGCTTAAAAAACGCATGTAAAATGCACATGCATTTTTTCAGCCAGGGAGAGGAATAAACGCTCAGGAAATTTCTGCTTCAAATCTGCATCGTGGGCACATACCCTTACTGTGCCTTCCCGGTGTGGGGTGCTGTGTTATACCCCAAGGCCTTAACCTTTTACAGGCCTAAATTCCAACAAGTACTTCCAAAGCAAAAGAATTACTATTATTATTGTGGTAGAAAGCATCAAGCAGTTTAAATGGCCCAAAAGAACATCAGAGAAATGTCTGATCGGATAGTTTTGACCTAGTGGTGCAGAAGTCGGCAGCCTTTTTTGTGCAGCAAGATGACTAATAAAAAACCTAAAGTCCTGAGTGCCATGCAAAATCTAAATGTTACCATGTAATAATACTTATTGAGAGTACAGAACAATGACACCCTGACAGTCTTGGGGTACAGATAATGACACCCTGACAGTCTTAGGGTACAGATAATGATATCCTGACAGTCTTGGGGTACAGATAATGACATACTGACAGTCCTCGGTTACAGATAATGACACCCTGACAGTCTTGGGGTACAGATAATGACACACTGATAGTCTTAGAGTACAGATAATGACATCCTGACAGTCTTGGGGTACAGATAATAACACTCTGACAGTCTTGGGGTACAGATAATGACACCCTGACAGTCCTCAGTTACAGATAATGACACTCTGACAGTCTTGGGGTACAGATAATGACACACTTACAGTCTTAGAGTACAGATAATGACACCCTGACAGTCTTGGGGTACAGATAATGACACCCTGACAGTTTTGGGGTTCAGATAATGACACTCTGACAGTCTTAGGGTGCATATAATAACACCTTCACATTCTCGGGGTGCAGATAATGACACACTGACAGTCTTGGGGTGCAGATAATGACATCCTGACAGTCTTGGGGTACAGATAATGATACCCTGACAGTCTTGGGGTGCAGATAATAACACCTTGACAATCTTGAGTTGCAGGTAATGACACCCTGACAGTCTTGGGGTGCAGATAATGACACCCTGACAGTGTTGGGGTGCAGATAATGATACCCTGACAGTCTTGGGGAGCAGATAATGACATCCTGACAGTCTCGGGGTGCAGATAATGACACAGTGACAGTCCTGGGTTACAGATAATGACACCCTGACAGTCTTGGGGTACAGATAATGACACCCTGACAGTCTTGGGTTACAGATTATGACATCCTGACAGTCTTGGGTTACAGATAATGACACGCTGACAGTCTCGGAGTGCAGATAATGACATCCTGACAGTCTTGGGGTGCAGATCATGACATCCTGACAGTCTCGGGGTGCAGATAATGACATCCTGACAGTCTTGGTGTGCAGATAATGACTAGTGATGAGCGAACGTGCTCGCCACTACTCCGGTACTCGCCCGAGTATCATGGTGCTCGACAAGCTCGGCAAGTATTTCCGGGTTGCTCGGGCGGGAACTCGGGTCCCCTCCCTGCATGTTTGGCGCTCTTTAGAGAGCCAATGAACATGCAGGGATTGCCTGCCATGCATTGTAATGCCGTAGCCATGTTGGTTGTGGGCATTACAGTGATTGGCTGGCGGCACAGCGTCATCAGGTCTATATCAGACCTGGCGCCGCCATGCTCGTCACAGTCACTCTGGATCAGACAGTGTAGGGAGAGGTGCTGCTGTGTCAGGGAGAGATTTGATCGTGTATTAGGTAGTGCAGGGAGAAAAACCGTACATTACACATATCCATCTTAACAAACAGTCCTTCTGAGGACTAATCCATCTGCAGAGATATCAGGCAGGCAGTGTATATAGGCAGGCAGTGTATATAGCAGACTACAGGGCATATAGAACAAGAGGCTCCATTTCAGTTCTGTCGGCTGCTGCTGTTAGATATTTCTGGAAATAGGCCCAGGTCTCAGGGGCCAGGAATAATTCTTTTTGCATCTTAATCCTCATTATTTGCTTAAAAAGCAATCCAGAGAACATGTTTTTTCTGCGCCATTTGCTTGTTGGCACTGCAGAATACAGCCAGGTCCTTTCCATATTACAGCGCTAAAAATTCATCTATTTAAAACTGTGTTTTCTCTGTCACACGGATCACATATACGTTTTCAGAAAATACTGCCATTTCTGGCCTCCATTAAAAAATTTTCAGTGTGTCAGTGAAGCAATTGACACCAGATTGCTGTTCAAAATAGTTACCTACAGGCCAGGTATTTAAAACTGTGGTTTCTCCGTCACACGGCTCACATATACGTTGTCAGAAAATACTGCCATTTCTGGCCTCCATTAAAAATTTCTTTCAGTGTGTCAGTGAAGCAATTCACAGCAGTTTGCTGGTCAAACTACACCGTGTTCCGAATTATAAGGCAAATGAGTATTTTGATCACATGATACTTTTTATACATGTTGTCCTACTCCAAGCTGCATAGGCTTGAGAGCCAACTACCAATTAAGTAAATCTGGTGATGTGCATCTCTGTAATGAGGAGGGATGTTGACTAATGACATCAACACCCTATATAAGGTGTGCTTAATTATTAGGCAACTTCCTTTCCTTTGGCAAAATGGGTCAGAAGAGAGATTTGACGGGCTCTGAAAAGTCCAAAATTGTGAGATGTCTTGCAGAGGGATGCAGCAGTCTTGAAATTTCCAAACTTTTGAAGCGTGATCACTGAACAATCAAGCGTTTCATGGCAAATAGCCAACAGGGTCGCAAGAAGCATGTTGGCCAAAAAAGGCGCAAAATAGCTGCCCATGAACTGAGGAAATACAAGTATGAAGCTGCCAAGATGCCATTCACCACCAGTTTTGCCATATTTCAGAGCTGCAACATTACTGGAGTATCAAAAAGCACAAGGTGTGCGATACGAAGGGACATGGCCAAGGTAAGGAAGGCTGAAAAACGACCACCTTTGAACAAGAAACATAAGATAAAACATCAAGAATGGGCCAAGAGATATCTTAAGACTGATTTTTCAAAGGTTTTATGGACTGATGAAATGAGAGTGACTCTTGATGGGCCAGATGGATGGGCCAGAGGCTGGATCAGTAAAGGGCAGAGAACTCCACTCCGACTCAGACGCCAGCAAGGTGGAGGTGAGGTACTGGTATGGGCTGGTATCATCAAAGATGAACTTGTGGGACCTTTTCGGGATGAGGATGGAGTGAAGCTCAACTTCCAGACCTACTGCCAGTTTCTGGAACACAACTTCATCAAGCAGTGGTACAGGAAGAAGTCGGTATCGTTCAAGAAAAACATGATTTTCATGCAGGACAATGCTCCATCACATGCATCCAACTACTCCACAGCGTGGCTGGCCAGTAAAGGTCTAAAAGAAGAAAAAATAATGACATGGCCCCCTTGTTCACCTGATCTGAACCCCATAGAGAACCTGTGGTCCATCATAAAATGTGAGATCTACAGGGAGGGAAAACAGTACACCTCTCGAAACAGTGTCTGGGAGGCTGTGGTGGCTGCTGCACGCAATGTTGTTCGAAAACAGATCAAGCAACTGACAGAATCTATGGATGGAAGGCTGTTGAGTGTCATCATAAAGAAAGGTGGCTATATCGATCACTAATTTTTTTGTTTTTTGTTTTTGCATGTCAGAAATGTTTATTTCTAAATTTTGTGCACTGATATTGGTTTACCTGGTGAAAATAAACAAGTGAGATGGGATTATATTTGTTTTTCATTAAGTTGCCTAATAATTCAGCACAGTAATAGTTACCTGCACAAACAGATATTCTCCTAAGATAGCCAAATCTAAAAAAAAAAACACTCCAACTTCCAAAAATATTAAGCTTGGATATTTATGAGTCTTTTGGGTTGATTGAGAACATAGTTGTTGATCAATAATAAAAATAATCCTCTAAAATACAACTTGCCTAATAATTCTGAACACAGTGTACTTACCTACAGGCCAGGTATTTAAAACTCTGTTTTCTCCGTCACACAGATCACATATAAATTCGCTCCAGACTCAGTCATTTGTAGTGAGCGTGGAAGATACTGTCATCCATTTAAAATGGGCAAGGCACATGGCAAGGGACGGGGAACTGGACGTAATGGTAATAGTGCATGCAGAGGCCGAGGACAAGGCCGTGGGCAAGCCGAAATTGTGCCACAACAAACATCCACATCTTCTCGCCTGACCTTCCTGTCCCAATTTCTAGGGGACCGCAGCACACCACTATTGAACCCAGAGCAGTGTCAAAAGGTTGTTGGTTGGATAGCGGATAATGCTTCCAGTCACTTAGCCACCATCACCACCCTGTCTTCCACACGGTCAAGTCTCAGTAGCCGTGAGTCTGGACCGCATATTCCTCACCCTGATCCTCCTTCCTCCCACCATGCCGAGTACTCAGAGACAACTGATCCCACACTTGGACACTCTGAAGAGCTGTTCACTTTTCCATTTATAGATTCGGGCCTCTCGCCCGGTCCACTTGAAGCGGGGCAAGAGGAGATCGCGTGTAGAGATGCCCAAATATTTGAGCAGCCACGGTCACATGAAGGCGACAGTGGGAAAGTGTCACAAGAGGTGGACGATGATGAGACACAATTGCCAGAAAGTCAGGAGGAGGACCAGGGTGCGGAAGTGGAAGACGAGGTGGTGGATGATATAGTAACTGACCCAACCTGGCAGGAGGACATGCAGTGCGAGGACAGCGGCACACAGGGGGAGGGAGGCAGAGCACCCCAACAGGCAGGAAGAAGCAGTGTGGTGGCCTCAGGCAGAAGGCAGGCAACCGTTCCCAGTAACACCAACACGAAGGAAGTTGCCAGTACAACTGTTAGGTCTTCCCGAGTCTGATTGTTTTTTAAAGACTCTGCCAATAACCCCAAAAAGGCCATTTGCAACACCTGCCAGGCCATCATCAGCAGGGGTGGCAAAACTAGCAGCCTGACCACCACCAGCATGATCAGGCACATGGCAGCAAAGCACCCGACTTTGTGGACCGAACCCCAGGGTCCAGGCAAAGTGTCTGCGGGTGGCACCATTGCTTCTTCCGCTGTTGTGCATGCAAGCCAATCCCCTGTCCATGGTGCAAGCGAAGATGCCTCCTGCCCTGCACCTGTTATTGCACACTCTCAAGTAGCAGCATCAGGAAGCACGTCCATGTTCTTGTCCCAGTGCAGCGTTCAGTTGTCCATACCCCAGTCCTTGGAACGCAAGCGCAAATATGCAGCCAACGCCCCACAGGGCACACTACTAAATTCTCACATTTCACGACTGCTTGCGCTCGAAATGTTGCCTTTTAGACTCGTGGAGACAGAAGCATTACGCAACCTGATAGCGGTACTCCGTCCCTAGCTGCCACTATTTCTCCCAGTGTGCCGTCCCCGCATTACACAAGCACGTGTTCCAAAACATTAGCCGCACTCTCAACAACGTAGTTACTGGTAAAGCCCATCTAACCACGGACACGTGGACAAGTGCTTGTGGGCAGGGATGGTACATCTTGCTGACGGCACACTGGCTTAACATAGTGGAAGCCGGGACCAAGTCGGACCTTGGGACGGAACACGTCCTCCCAACGCCAAAGATTGCGGGCCCTAGGTCAATCATGGTTACCCCCATGGTCTCAGCTCCTGCACCTCATCCTCCTCAGCCTTCATCTCCGAAATGACCACATCACTCACAAGCTGGAAAGCACTGCCTCGGCCAAGAGGCAACAGGCTGTGCTGAAGCTAATATGCTTACGTGAAAAACTGCACAATGCTGAAGAATTGTGGACAGCTCTTAAAGAGCAGGCAGATCTGTGGCCCACACCACTGAACCTACAGCCAGGCATGGTTGTGTGTGACAATGGCCGGAACCTGGTGGCGGCTCTGAGGCGAGGCGAGCTCACACACGTACCATGCCTGGCCCATGTGCTTAACCTCGTGGCTCAGCGGTTTTTCAAATCCTACCCGGAGCTGCCGGATCTGCTTGCTAAAGTACGCCGCCTGTGTGCCCATTTTAGAAAGTCAGCTACAGCTTCCACTGTCCTTGCAGTGTTTCAGCAGCATTTGCAGCTTCCGGCTCACAGACTGGTGTGTGATGTCCCCACGCGTTGGAACTCTACACTGCAGATGTTGCGAAGGATTTGTGAGCAGAAGAGGTGAGTTGTTGAGTACCAGCATCAACAAGGCTGTCGGTATTCAGTTCAGACTCCACACATAAGACCTCAGGAGTGGACATGGCTTTCAGACATATGTATCATCCTCCAAAACTTTGAGGACTCCACCAAGATGGTGATAGGTGATGACGCCATAATTAGCATCACCATCCCGCTTCTCTGTCTTATGAAATGCTCTCTGCTCACAATCAAAGAGGCAAAGAGGATGCATTGCAGGCGGAGCACGATGAGATGGAGTAAGGAACCATACAGGGTGATTACACACAGCCAAGTCTCATCTCATCCCAACGTGGACTGGATGACAATGAGAAAAAGGAGGAGGAGCAGGAAGGACAGGAGCTAGTTTCATGCACTATAGACGGTACTACCTGCACAGCTGTCATACCGTCTGTTCAGCGTGGATGGCCAGAGGACAGAGAGGAGGAGGAGAGCATGTTCAGTCATCCTCTTGGTGAGGACACGGAAGTCTTGCCTGTTAGTAGTCTTGGGCACGCATGGCCGAGTTTATGTTGCGCTGCCTTTCCCATGACCCTCGCGTTCTCAAAATTTTGGGTGACAGTCATTACTGGTTGGTGACACTTCTAGACCCACGCTACAAGGAGAACTTTATATCTCTTATTCCTGATGCGGACAGGTCTACAAAAATGGGGCTGTAACAGAAGGGCCTTGTTGCGGAACTATTAACCACTTCGCACCAGAGCCTGTTTTTGCCTTCGTGACCGGGCCAATTTTTTCAATTCTGACCACTGTCACTTTATGAAGCAATTACTCTGGAACGCTTCAACGGATCCCCCTGATTCTGAGATTGTTTTTTCGTGACATATTGTACTTCATGATAGTGGTAAAATTTCTTTGATATCACATGCGTTTATTTGTGAAAAAATCGGAAATTTGGCGAAAATTTTGAAAATTTTGCAATTTTCAAACTTTGAATTTTCATGCCCTTAAATCAGAGAGATATGTCACACAAAATACTTAATAAATAACATTTCCCACATGTCTACTTTACATCAGCACAATTTTGGAACCAAAATTTTTTTTTGTTAGGGAGCTATAAGGGTTAAAAGTTGACCAGCGATTTCTCATTTTTCCAACAAAATTTACAAAAACATTTTTTTAGGGACCACATCATATTTGAAGTCACTTTGAGGGGTCTTTATGACAGAAAATACCCAAAAGTGAAACCGTTCTAAAAATTGCACCCCTCAAGGTGCTCAAAACCACATTGAAGAACTTTATTAACCCTTCAGGTGCTTCACAGGAATTTCTGGAATGTGGAAGAAAAAAATTAACATTTAACTTTTTTCACAAAAATGTTACTTTAGACCCAATTTTTTTTATTTTCACAGGGGTAACAGGAAAAAATGGACCCCAAAATTTTTTGTGCAATTTCTCTTGAGCGTGCTGATACCCCATATGTGAGGGAAAACCACTGTTTGGGCGCACGGCAGGGCTCGGAAAGGAAGGAGCGCCATTAGACTTTTTGAATGTAAAATTTGTCTGAATAATTAGCAGACACCATGTTGCGTTTGCAGAGCTCCTGATGTGACTAAACAGTGGAAACCCCCCACAAGTGACACCATTTTGGAAACTAGACCCCTTAGGGAACATATCTAGATGTGTGGTGAGCACCTTGAACCCCAAGGTGCTTCACAGAAGTTTATAATATTGAGCTGTAAAAATAAAATTTTCACATTTTTCCCACAAAAACGTTTTTCATCCCTTAATTTTCCATTATCATAATGGTAATAGGATAAATTGCACCATGAAATTTGTTGTGCAATTTCTCCTGAACACGCTGATACCCCATATGTGGGGGAAAACCACTGTTTGGGCGCACAGTAGGGTTTGGAAGGGAAGGAGTGCCATTTGACTTTTTGAATGTAAAATTTGTCTGAATAATTAGCAGACGCCATGTTGCGTTTGGAGAGCCCCTGATGTTCCTAAACAGTGGAAACCCCCCACAAGTGACACCATTTTGGAAACTAAACCCCTTAGGGAACTTATCTAGATGTGTGGTGAGCACCTTGAACCCCAACGTGCTTCACAGAAGTTTATAATAATCAGCTGTAAAAATAAAATTTTCACATTTTTCCCGCAAAAACGTTTTTCATCCCTTAATTTTGCATTATCATAAGGGTAATAGGATAAATTGCACCATGAAATTTGTTGTGCAATTTCTCCTGAACACGCCGATACCCCATATGTGGAGGCAAACCACTGTTTGGGCGCACGGCAGGGCTCGGAAGGGAAGGAGCGCCATTTGACTTTTTGAATGTAAAATTTGTTTGAATAATTAGCGGACGCCATGTTGCATTTGGGGAGCCCCTGATGTGCCTAAACAGTGGAAACCCCCCACAAGTGACACCATTTTGGAAACTAGACCCCTTAGGGAACTTATCTAGATGTGTGGTGAGCACCTTGAACCCCAAGGTGCTTCACAGAAGTTTATAATAATCAGCTGTAAAAATAAAATTTTGACATTTTTCCCGCAAAAACGTATTTCATCCCTTAATTTTGCATTATCATAAGGGTAATAGGATAAATTGCACCATGAAATTTGTTGTGCAATTTCTCCTGAACACGCCGATACCCCATATGTGGAGGCAAACCACTGTTTTGGCGCACGGCAGGGCTTGGAAGGGAAGGAGCGCCATTTGACTTTTTGAATGTAAAATTTGTTTGAATAATTAGCTGACGCCATGTTGCATTTGGGGAGCCCCTGATGTGCCTAAACAGTGGAAACCCCCCACAAGTGACACCATTTTGGAAACTAGACCCCTTAGGGAACTTATCTAGATATGTGGTGAGCACCTTGCACCCCCAGCTGCTTCACAGAAGTTTATAATATTGAGCCATAAAAATAAAATTTTCACATTTTTCCCACAAAAAATGTTTTCCTTTCCCTAATTTTGTACTATCATAAGGGTAACAGGATAAATTGCACCATGAAATTTGTTGTTCAATTTCTCCTGAACACGCCGAAACCCCATATGTGGGGGAAAACCACTGCTTTGGTGTACGGCAGGGTTCGGAAGAGAAAGGAGCGCTATGTTGGCTGGGATAGGCAGCAGACACCATGTCACATTTGAAGAGTCGCTGACATGCCGAAACAGCAGAAACCCCCACAAGTGACCCCATTTTGTAAACTACACCTCTCAAGGAATTCATCTAGGGAAGTAGTGAGTATTTTTTAATTTTTAAATTTATACCATTGGGCAGTGAAAAAAGCATAATTATATTTTTACCACAAAAAAATGTTTTACCCTCAGATTTTACATTTTCACACAGGGCAATGGGTAAAAATGGTGCCGAAATGTGTCACACAATTTCTTCTAAAAGTGGCAATACCCCATATGTGGCTGTATCGTACCGCTCAGCCATATCGCGAGATCTGGGGGGGACGGAGTGCTATTTGACAATTGGAGAACAAATGATTGTAGAATAGGCATTTGGATTTGGGACCACAAAATTTTCTGAATTTCTTTTGGGGGGCAAGGGCCATTTCGCTTTTCCAGAGCCTTTCTGCTACCAGTAACTTGGAAGTCCCTTATATTTTTAACAGATGACGGACCTGAGTGGGGACTAGCTTTTTTTGAGGACTGAGTTGAAGCTTTTATTGGGAACATTTTACGTAACATTTATCCGGCGCTCGAGGCTGAGCACTTACATCGGGGTTTCCATCTAAATTTCCAAGTGATGTAATTCAGATGAAACCCCTGCAGGATCCATTCACTGTAATGAGGCAGCAGAGTTACTCTGGACTCCGTCTGGCCTCTGTTTAGCGGTGTCCTTTTTTTCAGAAGTGCACAAAACTGTGGCCAACCGCACTTTTATGCACGCCTAAAACAAATGACACCGTGGGATCACAGGCCAGACGGCATCCACAGTGGCCTATATCTGCCTCATTACAGGGAATCTTCCGTCATGGGTTCCGGCTGAATCACATATTTCAGAGATTTACATGGAAACTCTGGCGTAAGTGCTCAGCGCAGAGCGCAGGATAAATGTGTGCCGAGCCATACTGCGATCTTTGGGAGGCATAATAAACAAATCAGTAGCAGGTGAAGAATTGGTTTTATTTATTTTTTACGCCGTTCCTAGTGTGATATAACTGATTAGATTACTTTATTCTTCGGGTCGGTGCGATTACAGAGATACCAGATTTATATCGGGTTTTTATGACTGACAGCTGTCACACACTAAGAGACGCTTTTTTTTTGCAAAATCTAGTTTTTGCATCGCCATATTTTGAGAGCTATAATTTTTCCATATTTCGGCCGACAGAGTCATGTGATGGCATGTTTTTTGCGGGACGAGTTGACATTTTTATTGGTACCATTTGTGGGTACGTGACATTTTTTGATCGCTTTCTATTCCGTTTTTTGGGAGGTAAAATTAACAAAAACCAACAATTCAGGAATTGTTTTTTGAGGTTTTTTTTTATGCCGTTCTGCGTGTGGTAAAAGTGATCAGGCAGCGTTATTCTTCGGGTCAGTACGTTTACAGCGATACTACACTTACTGTATATTTTTTTATGTTTTGGTGCTTTTACACAATAAAACAATTTTATAGAAAAAAATATTTTTTTTGCATTGCTTTATTCTGAGAGGTATAACTTTTTTATTTTTTGGCTGATGGAGCTGTATAGCGGCTTGATTTTTGCGGAACAAGATGACGTTTTCAGCGGTACCATTTCTATTTCCATTTTGCTTTTTGATTGCATTTTTTTCCACTTTTTGTTTGGCGATATGAGGAAAAAGCATAGTTTTTTGCTCCGTTTTTTATTTATTTTTATTACGGTGTACACATAAGGAGTTAATTAGTGTGACAGTTTTATAGCTCGGGTTGTTTCGGACGCGGCAATACCAAATATGTGTACTTTTTTTATTTTTGCATAAATATATGGATTTATCGGTTTAATATTTTATTTATTTATTTTTATTTATTTTGTATTTTTTTTTAACAGTTTCAAAACATTTTTTTTTACTTTTTTTTACATTTTTACTTAGTCCCTGTATGGGACATTAATTTTTATTTTTCTGATCCCTGATCTCATGTAATGTAATAGACATGTATTACATTATATGAGATCTTCACTGACTGTTTCACAGTCTCCTGTCTGGCATCAGCTACAGGCTGAAGCCAGACAGGAAGGACACCATATATGGCAGAGCTGGAGGCGGTCATGTGACCTCCAGCTGCCATAGCAATGGCAGGTCCTGAAAGCAATCAAGGGGTCGTTGGAGAGGTAAGTGGACGACCCCCTCTCCTCCTGCTGTCTTCTGTATGCCGCGATCACTATAGATCGCGGCATATAGAAGACAGCAAAGGGTTAACATCACTGGGACCTGATCTAATCAGGTCCCGATGATGTTCCCTGTCAGAGCTAACGCTCTGCACCGCTCTCACAGAGCTTGCAGGACCCTGGGGGTCCTGAGCACTGCGAGACCACCCACCGTTTTTAAACGTCCGCGCTGCACAGAGCCCAGGCAGCGCGGACGTTTATCTACAGTGGGCGGTTAAAAAAATTCCTATCTGAAAACGCTGGCGGCAGAGGGCACACTTCGTTGGACAACCAAGGAGTACAGGCGAGAGAGACACAACTTCAATCCAGCAGAGGCAGAGGAACACTGTCAAAGTTCTGGGAGAGTTTTCTCAGACCCTCCCATCGGACAGGCCCTGAGGTGCGGGGTACTCTCACAAGGAGTGCAAAGTTTGGGAAGATGCTGAGGGAGTACCTTGCCGACCGTACCAACGTCCTCCGTGATTCCTCTGTGCCTTATAATTATTGGGTATACAAGCTGGATACGTGGAATGAACTGGCTCTCTATGCCTTTGAGGTCCTGGCCTGCCCTGCCGCCAGCGTTTTATCAGAGCTGGTTTTTAGAGTCGCTGGTGGAATTATAACTGATAAGCGCATCCGCCTGTCAACTGAAAATACTGACAGGCTGACTTTTATAAAAATGAACAAGGGCTGGATTGTGCCAGACTTCTCAACACCACCGTATGATAGCAGCACAACATAAACTCAAATACAGTGTCTTTTCTTGGGAGGTGTATTCCCATGCACCTTTTCACACCCACACATGGGTATACGCTTCCTGATTTTGGCTATTTGCTCTTGTCCTCCTCCTTCTCCTCATCCTCCACCACCATATCACCAAGGTGACCATGGTCCGTGATGCAACACCCACATAATTTTTTTAAAGGGTGTTTATGATGCCTGGAAAAAAAATTTTTTATACAGTATATTCATGTATACCCCCCAGGGGTAAATGTTTGTCAGACCATAAACTTAGTGCATGGGCATTACAAGTATGGGAGGCCCGCTCCTTTCTAATGGGAACATTTTTTTATGAGGCCCTCCTCCATGTCTCTTCCAAGGGGCATTGAAGTGCCTCCAAATTTTTGGCAACCCTTGCATTCACTGCATAGGCCAACACTATCGGAGACTCTCTCTTTTCTATTGGGAATTTGTCGTTACTGTGGCCCTGCTCTGAGTGTCTTTAAATTCGTAGTGGGGTTTTTCCTAAAATTGGTCAGCCGTTGGACTCACTGCATACCCTATAACTGTATAGCAGACTATCTCCTTTCTAATGGGAACATGTCGTACCTTGTTACTGTGGCCCTGCTCTGTGTGTCTTTAAATTCTTAGTGGGGTCTTTCCTAAAATTGTCAGCTGTTGGACTCACTGTGTAAGGGGGAAGACCGGGGTGTAAGTACTTTCAGAGCAAGGGATCCGGAACTGCCGGGGCCGTACCTCTTGTTGCAGGGGGAAGACAGACTGCAAGCAGAGGAGTCATGTGACAGGGAAGCAGGGGGTGTGTCAAGAGAGAGAGCTGGGAGGTCAGGTGACAGAGGGACTCCTGGTATGGCTAGAGGGAAGAAGAGACAAGTACGTTTTGCGCGGAAAAGCGGAGCTGGATCCGGCTCAGCAGAGCAGCGTGAGAGGGTCCAGTCTCCCAGCTCCAGGACTGGGAGCAAGAGCCGAGTGCAGTTGACCGGAGGAGTCAGGCCGACTAGAGAAGAGACGCAGGGTGGGTGGAGCCGGGCACGTGAGGTGCCGTGTTATGGACTAGGGACTCAGCGGGTAAAACCGGAGACCGCCCGCTGCCGCCAGAAGGCAGAGCATTGTTTGGGTGGGGACGCCTGAAAAATCAACACCGGCATCAGCGTGCATCTGCCTTGTGAGGAGCGAGAGTCAGCTAAGTGAAAAAAAACTGTTGATTATAACCGGTTTGACTCGGCTACATCCAATTAAACTGTGAACTGTCAGTGAAAGACTTTTACCTGCTTTTCCCTTGTTTTTCCCCTGATTCTCCCTGCGTGGAGATTTACCCTGTTACTATAAACTTCCCCTGTTTATTAACCCCGTATTGGCTGCTCTGTGTTTCTGTGTCGCTGCATCTAAAGTGCCCGTGTTACAACTGCATACCCTATAAGTGTATAGCAGACTCTTTCCTTTCTAATGGGAACATGTCGTATTTGTTACTATGCTCCATGTGTCTTTAAATTCTTAGTGGGGTTTTTCCTAAAATTGTCAGCCGTTGGACTCACTGCACACCCTATAACTGCATAGCAGACCCTCTCCTTTCTGCAGACCCTCTCCTTTCTAATGGGAACATGTCGTACTTGTTACTGTGGCCCTGCTCCGTGTGTCTTTAAATTCTTAGTGGTGTTTTTACTAAAATTGGTCAGCCCTTGGACTCACTGCATACCCCATAACTGTATAGCAGATCCTCTCCTTTTTAATGGGAACATGTCATACCTTGTTACCGTGGCCCTGCTCCATGTGTCTTTAAATTCTTAGTGGGGTTTTTGCTAAAATTGTCAGCCGTTGGACTCACTGCATACCCCATAACTGTATAGCAGACCCTCTCCTTTCTAATGGGAACATGTCGACAGTGCCGTAACAATAAACTTCGGGGCCCCGGGGCAAAACTTCATAGTGGGGCCCCTCAACATTTCAATCACTAGAGGTTGTGCGGAACGTGGTGAAGCCTGCTACGCATTGTTGTATACAACACACAGGCTTCACCACGTTCCGCTAGACCTTTAATAGATTTTGTTGTTTATGATGCTAGTTTTAGAAGTTAAATATTCAGTGAATATGTTTGGAAAATTAATAAGGTGAATAATTCCAAATATTGCACAATTTTCAAATAACTGTATATGTTTATTAAATAGCAGGGCTTCACAGTTTGTCACAGAGATATTTGTGTCTGCTGAGACTGTCTTCTCTCAATGATGCTGAGAGTTTGTTACAGTCAGTGTGCACTGTGCCTGCCTTGCCAACTCTCTGTGATCTCCAGACTAACATATTGTTACAAATCTTGTGCTATGAGACTCTCCAGGCCAGTGCAGGTTTCCATTCATTGACAGCTGGCAGAGCTCCTGGAAATTATTGAAATGATAGTCTCTCCTGTCCTCCGGGTGACATTGTCTGGCAGGAATATAGGAGCTGGGTATTTTATGAGAAATTAAAGTATTAAAATACAATTTTTTACCATCAGTTTGGGGCCCCTTGGGTGGTTGGGGCCCCGGGGCAGTGCCCCGGCTTCCCCGGTTGTAGTTACGGCCCTGCATGTCGTACCTTGTTACTGTGGCCCTGCTCCGTGCGTCTTTAAATTCTTAGTGGGGTTTTTCCTAAAATTGTCAGCCGTTGGACTCACTGCATACCCTATAACTGTATAGCAGACTCTCTCCTTTCTAATGGGAACATCTCGTACTTGTTACTGTGGCCCTGCTCCATGTGTCTTTAAATTCTTAGTGGGGTTTTTCCTAAAATTGTCAGCCATTGGACTCACTGCATACCCTATAACTGTATAGCAGACCCTCTCCTTTCTAATGGGAACATGTCGTACCTTGTTACTGTGGCCCTGCTCCATGTGTCTTTAAATTTTTAGTGGTATTTTTACTAAAATTGGTCAGCCTTTGGACTCACTGCATACCCTATAACTGTATAGCAGACCCTCTCCTTTCTAATGGGAACATGTCGTACTTGTTACTGTGGCCCTGCTCCAGGTGTCTTTAAATTCTTAGTGGGGTTTTTCCTAAAATTGTCAGCAGTTGGACTCACTGCATACCCTACAACTGTATAGCAGACCCTCTCCTTTCTAATGGGAACATGTTGTACCTTGTTACTGTGGCCCTGCTCCATGTGTCTTTAAATTCTTAGTGGGGTTTTTACTAAAATTGGTCAACCGTTGGACTCACTGCATACCCTATAACTGTATAGCAGACACTCTCCTTTCTAATGGGAACATGTCGTACCTTGTTACTGTGGCCCTGCTCCATGTGTCTTTAAATTCTTAGTGGGGTTTTTACTAAAATTGTCAGCCGTTGGACTCACTGCATACCCTATAACTGTATAGCAGACCCTCGCCTTTCTAATGGGAACATGTCGTACCTTGTTACTGTGGCCCTGCTCTATGTGTCTTTAAATTTTTAGAGGGGTTTTTCCCAAATTTTGGCAGCCCTTGTCACAGCATGGGCATTACCACTATAGGAGACCCGCTCCTTTATAATGGGAACATTTTGTTTACTGAGACCCTCCTCTATGTCTATTCAAAGGGGTATTGGGTTGCGTCCAAATTTTTAGCAGCCCTTGCAGTCACTGGATACGCAATAACAGTATAGGAGACCCACTTGTTAATAATCGGAACAACAAAGCATAACCGGCTGATGGCTCTCTAACAATAGCTAGGGCCGACTGCTGGCCTTTTAACAATAGTAAGGGCTGTCTGATGTCCCTATAAAAATAGGCTTTATGACTTTCAGAGTCCCTCCATCATAAATAAAACAGGATGTGTGTGATGATGTGTCACACACCACATTGCCGGATAAGGTTGTAAAATGTTAAAATGACATTTCCCGGTGAATGCATTTGTCTTAAAAAAAACATAAAAACCCCCAAAACAATAGGATCTTTCTTTAATATAAAAAACAGCATCACCAATTAAACAACAATGTAATCACATTGTTCAGCTCATGCACCTCCTCCTCCATCTCCGAAATGACCACATCAGTCACAAGCTGACAGCACTGCAGCACTGCCTTGGCCAAGCGGCAACAGGCTATGCTGAAGATAACATGCTTAATGCTTAATTGACAAACCGCCCAGCGCTGCAGAGTTGTTGAAAGCTGTAACACAGCAGCCTGATCTGTGGCTCTCACCGCTGAACATAAAGCCAGGCATGGTCGTGTGTGACAATGGGCGGAACCTGGTGATGGAGAAATGAAAGCCGGGGTAGATATGGTTTCCCTCTATGCCAGTCCTTTCACTGAGCTAAAGAATATGGCTGTGGTGAAATACAACTCCCACTGAGAAGCTGTTTCAGATTGAAAACCATTGTGCCCACCAGAGGATTTGATTCTGAGGGCTAACCTTTCTCCCCCGCTCAAGAGCCCCATAGCAGCTGCAAAGTTAGCGCTATCATGAACTCTCCTAAGGTAAAAGCCAAGGCACACCATAGCATTCTCTGGTGGGACCATCCAACCCTGCCAAGAAGCAGTCCTGGCTAAAAAAAAGTGTGTGGAAAGGTTCCCAGACACTCTATGTCTGCTTTTTTACTGAGGAGGAAACACATGCAAACACGGGGAGAACATACAAAGTCCTTACAGATGTTGTCCTTGCTGGGATTTGAACCAAGGATCCCAGTGCTGCAAGTCTTCAGTGATAACCACTGATCCAATGTGCTGCCGTTCACACTCTAATATCTAACAGGCTGAAGAAACTTGCAACTACTGCCACTCTATCTTCAGCTCCTTTGTGAGAAAATGTATTTGGGCAACCACTCAGTCTACCAAATAAAATTCCTGAGAAGGAAATTGGGGATGGCTTCGCTACTGGTACTGGGGGCAGTGCTAATACCATGGCGTCGTGCCATAGTTTGCTGGAAATATTCCAGGCTGGTAGGAGGCAAGCAAATTCCCACAGAAAAGTACCAGCAGTAATGTTTAGGGACCCGCGCTTGTAGAAGACGGAGACAACACCGGTAGAAATAGTGACGGCTGGGGACCGAGTATGGACATGAGGCATGAGGCATGTGGTTGTGAAGAGCTTCCGCCTCCATGAGCCTAAAAGGGAAACATTTCAAGTGAAAGCAGCTTTACAGGACTTCCTGTGAGAAATGACACGCAGGGTAGATAGGGTTTCCCTCTATGCCAGTCCTTTCACCAAGCTAAATACAACTGTCATCAAAAAAAGTTGTGGACTGGCTCCGTACTTTCACCTGTCCACGTGTTTGTGGTCCTTCCCAGTAAGTGCACTGGAGAGGGCACGGGTAATGGTGTGGGACCCGTGCTTGTGAAAGGCGGAGGCGATACCGGGAAATATAGTGGCGGCTGGCGACCGAGTATGGACACCCCGCCGCCGCCGGCATGAGGTTGTGAAAATCTTCCGCCTCCACGAGCTTAAAAGGCCATATTTCAAGTGCAAAAAGCTGCCCAGAAATCTGGCAGTTTAGTGTTGCAGCCTGTGGGTGGGTGGGTGGCTGCATACTTGCACTTGCATTCCAAGTAACAGAAAACTAAGCAGATGGTGGCCTCTATCATCATCATGGCCTCACCTCGGCACTATGAACTCTCCTGAAGGAGAAGCCCGCCGGAGGAGTCTCCGGTTCTCTTGTGGGCCCGTCCAACCCTGCCGAAAAGCAGCCCTGGCTAAGAAAAGTTTGGGGGAAGGTTCCTGGACACTCTATAGCTGCTTTTTTAATGTGGATCGGCCAAGCTCATGCATGTTATTTCTCAAACCGCATTACAGATCAGGCCATTGTTCATCTCTGTATTCAAGAAATTAAATGCGCAAAGAAAGATGTGTGTGTGTGTCAAAGCACCACCGACAAGAGCAAGTTGATGTTGGACGGGCTACCATTGCTTCTGCAACAAGCTGCATTACAGGACTTCCTGTGAGAAATGACATGCAGGGTAGATAGGGTTTCCCTCTATGCCAGTCCTTTCACTGAGCTAAATACAACTGTCAGCAAAAAAAGCTGTGGACTGGCTCCGTACTGTCCCTGGCCACATTCACCTGTCCACTTGTTTGTGGTTAGGCGGTCCTTCCCAGTAAGTGCACTGGGGAGGGCACGGGTAATGTTGTGGGACCTGTGCTTGTGGAAGACGGAGGCGATACCGGGAAATATAGTGGCGGCTGGGGACCAAGTATGGACTCTCGGCTGCCGCCTGCATGAGGTTATGAAAAGCTTCCGCCTCCACGAGCCTAAAAGGCCACATTTCAAGTGCAAGCAGCTGTCAAAAATTTGGCAGTATAGTATTGAAGCCTGTGGGTGGGTGGGTGGCTGCCTGCATACTTGCGCTTGCATTCCAAGGAATGGGGTAGGGACAACTGAACGCTGCAGTGGGACAAGGATGTGGATGGTGATTGTTGCAAGTTGGCAACGACAGGTGCATGGCGGGAGGCATCTTCGCATGCGCCAAGGATCACTTATGATGGGCACACTTTTAGGCAGTGACCTGGGAGTCAGAGATGCTTCCAGAGGTCTTCCCCATGCGGTTCCCATGTCTTTTCAGCACTGTATGCATGTGTCTGATGATGTGTCACACACCACATGACCAGATAAGGTTGTAAAATGTTAAAATGAAATTTCCTGGTGAATGCATTTGTCTTGGTTGAAAGCAATGCAAAAGTGCAAAAATGCATCAAAAACGCTACGAGTGAACATAGGACAAGTTGTGGAGGAGTATTTTTGTGTTTGGTTATTTATTTTGCTTTATATACATTGTACATGTCATGGAAAGGATGTTCCTTAACATATTCCCCAGGAAAATCCATTTTGGTTTCGTTTTGGTATGTTTTATTGTGTGTCCGTAAAAGTGGCGTAATGCCTCTGACAACGTTGTTGACAGAAGTGACCTGGGAGTCATAAATGCTTCCAGGGGTCTTCCCCATGCTGTCCCCATGTCATTTGAGCACTGTTCCCATCGATTTGGGCAATTTTTAGGCCCTCTGCAGACCGCCGGGGGGAGCCGCCAGAAAAATGCTTGAGTTTCCCATAGACTTACATTGGGCTCGTTGCTCGGGCCGAGCACCCGAGTATTCCAATTTGCTTGACCCGAGCAACGAGTACCCGAGCATTTTAGTGCTTGCTCATCACTAATAATGACACGCTGACAGTCTAGGGGTGCAGATAATGACATCCTGACAGTCTTGAGGTGCAGATCATGACATCCTGACAGTCTCAGGGTGCAGAAAATGACACACTGACAGTCCTGTGTTATAGATAATGACACACTGACAGTCTCGGGGTGCAGATAATGGCACCCTGACAGTCTTGGGGTGCAGATAATGACATCCTGACAGTCTTGTGGTACAGATAATGACACGCTGACAGTCTCGGGGTGCAGATAATGACATCCTGACAGTCTTGAGGTGCAGATCATGACATCCTGACAGTCTCAGGGTGCAGATAATGACACCCTGACAGTCTTGGGGTACAGATAATGACACACTGACAGTCCTGTGTTACAGATAATGACACCCTGACAGTCTTGGGGTGCAGATAATGACATCCTGACAGTCTTGGGGTACAGATAATGACACCCTGACAGTTTGGGGATGCAGATAATGACATCCTGACAGTCTTGAGGTGCAGATCATGACATCCTGACAGTCTCAGGGTGCAGATAATGACACCCTGACAGTCTTGGGGTACAGATAATGACACACTGACAGTCCTGTGTTACAGATAATGACACCCTGACAGTCTTGGGGTGCAGATAATGACATCCTGACAGTCTTGGGGTACAGATAATGACACCCTGACAGTTTGGGGATGCAGATAATGACATCCTGACAGTCTTGGGGTACAGATAATGACAAACCGACAGTCTTGGGGTACAGATAATGACACACTCACCGTCTTGAGGTGCAGATAATGACACCCTGACAGTTTGGGGATGCAGATAATGACATCCTGACAGTCTTGGGGTACAGATAATGACACACTCACCGTCTTGAGGTGCAGATAATGACACCCTGACAGTTTTGGGATGCAGATAATGACACCGTTACAGTCTTGGGGTACAGGTTAAATACACATTGACAGTCTTGAGTTACAATATAATCACATACTAACACTTGGGGTAAAGGATGGTGACACGCTGACACTTTGAGTAAAGGATGGTGGCACATTGACATTTAGGGCACTGGACTATTATACTTGGTGCACAGAACAAAGACACAACCTTCATACTTGAAGTCCAGGATAAAGACAGACTTTTACTAGTTACAGGAAGATGGCACTTGGGGTACAAATATTGAATTTTTTAGGTTTTCGGCTCTCTGCCAACATCTGTTAATCACATGGCCTACGGTACTGTAATTATAACACCTTGAGCCTCGTTCATTCACTCTCCTGATGGGCAATTATTGTACTGTTATAGAACCTTGACAAGTAGCAACCAGCTACATACTGCCATATATTCTATAATGGCTAACTCTGACTAGTTTTTGGGGTATGAAAGCAACCTGTATTGATCTTTTACTCACAATTCATGAGTAAAATCTGTATTCAGTGAAAAAAGATTTTCCCTTTACTGAGAAAGGAAATGACAGTTGGTGCTCCTAAGATTCTATGGAGAAGGGAGGTGGGAAGGAAGAGATGGATGCAGACACAAATATTCTGCTGTAAGTTCTCATAAAATGATAGTTACTGTTCTCCATAGAACTTTAAGAGCACCAACTGTCATTTCCTATCTCTGTAATGGGAAAGTCTGTATTCACTGGAGAGAATTTTCACTGACTTGAGAATTTTGAGAGTGGATGATCAATTTGTAAAAAGAAAGGCGCAGATTTCTCTGATACGATATACTTAATTTCACATGTACTATGAAAAATATAAAACAACAGTTACACATTAGGTTTTCCTAAAAATATTGAATTCCAGTGAATGTGACCCACGCAAAGGTACTTACCTCTAAGCTTAAATTAACTTATATAGAAATTGATGGAAGCGACTTGTCTCAAGAAAGTACAGAGGGCCATGTCGACCATTGTGTAGCATCCTCTCTTCTTTTTACAGCAGGGAAGAGAGGAAACCAGTTGCTGGCATTGCGGGAGAGTAACGTTGTCTGATGTAGGATTCTTGATGCTCCACAGTCCTGGATCTTTGCTGAATTTTTAATTTCATAGTGCACCAAATATTTTTTATTGGACTGCATTGGCCCGGGAAAGATGGCAGCGTTTCTGTATTGTGTTGATATTTGGATTCCTCTCTGCATGACATAGATTTAACTTGCATCTGTTGATTGCATGATGACCTGTGTTCACAGACAATGATTTATGGAAGTATTTTCGAGCCCATACAGTGATTTTCATGACTGATTTTCCTGAAATGCGGTGATTTACCATGCCTGTTTTAATACAGTGCCACCTGATGGCGCGGAGAGCACGAGCATCCAATATTTACTGATGGCCTTGTCTCTTTTGCACATGGATTTCCTCACAATCTTTAAATCTTTTGATGATTATGTACTTTAGATGGTGAGATAGTCAAAGTCTTGAATTTTACGTTGAGGAACATTTTTCTGGAATTGTTCCACAATTATTACATGCAGTTGTTTAAACCTCTGACCATCTTTGCATCTTAGAGACTCTGCCTCCCTAACATGCTCTTTTTATACACAGTTATGTAGCGCATTTAAAAATTGATGACATATCAAAAATGTTTAACTGAGTTATTTTTTTCAAATAAAATGGAAAAATGTCTAACTTTCAACTTCTGATCTGTGTTCTATGCTTTGTTGTGAATAAAATATAGCGATAGCAAAATTTCCAAATCATCACATCCTTGTTTTCTTTACATTCTACACAGTCTCCCACCTGTTTTGGAATTTTGGATGTGTGAAATGCAATGAAATAGCTGCCATTCAAATAAATGCACATTTATTTGAGCCAAAGCTTATACTTTCTTTCCAATGTAAAGTATATGAAAAGTGTTCTACACAGTATACTATATATTAGAACACTGATACAGTAATTATATACAATTGATAAAAAATGTATTTACTTACCATCGCAGACCATAATAGTAGCTGCAAGGAAAATGTAGCAAAAAAGCGTCATCATGACACGTACAGAATATTCCACCTGCTTAATATGGTTAGTATTTACTTGCAACAAAACTTTGGCCACTTTTATTTTTCAAATGCAAAATTGCAATCTCTGTCCCCATATAAATACTGCAAAGTGTGGTTCCAGGGAAATACTTATACAACTGTCACACATTGCTACATGTGACAGTTGCCGTTATCTGAGATTAAGATATGAAGCCACAAACACTAAGAAATATACTACACAACATATCAGCTGAGAAACTATTCACCTCCAAATTAAAATTTATGAAATTATTCCAAATAGTTTATGTCGAGGTAGTCAGCCCTGGAAGTCTGCAAAGTCGCAGCTGTTCTATCCCAGGTGGGCGGAGAAGGAAGGGTTTGACTGTGTTACCTGTTTATTGTCCGCTTTGTGGTTCAATAAAATATTGTCACGCTGTTTTACCCGCATCCTGTGTTGTCTGAGTAGTGTTACGCCCAGGGCCGGCTCCAGGTTTTCATGGGCCCCGGGCGAAAGAGTCTCAGTGGGCCCCTTTAACACAAGCTGTCCCCTCTTCCTTCATATATGCAGACATGCACGCACACACACAGTACACAGATATGCACGCACACACACAGTACGCAGGTATGCACGCACACACACAGTACGCAGGTATGCACGCACACACACAGTACGCAGGTATGCACGCACACACACAGTACGCAGGTATGCACGCACACACACAGTACGCAGATAGATATGCACACACACAGTACGCAAATATGCACGCACACACACAGTACGGAGATAGATATGCACACACAGTACGCAGATATGCACGCACACACACATACACACATGCACATGGTACACAGATATGCGCACATACAATACGTAGACACACATACACAAACATATACACATACAGACATACATACATATTTGAAAACAAATTCTTAAAAACATATATAAAACGGACATAAATATATATACACAGTCATACATACTGACATACACAGACATTTACATCATACACACATACATTAGAAATATTTTTAATATGGGGATTGGGAAAGCTGGCAACAAGCCTCGCTCACCTGCCACCGGTCCTGTCTCCAGTCGAGCTCCTCTGCCATGTGGCTGTGCAGGGCCACCGGCGTGTCACAGACATAGGGCCCTGGACAATCAGAGGGGCCCACTCACTGTCAGGGCCCGGGCTGCTCCCCCTCATCTGTGCAGGGCCGCCGGCATGTCACAGACATAGGGCTCTGGACCATCAGAGAGGGGCCCACTCACTGTCAGGGCCCGGGCTGCTCCCCCTCATCAGTGCAGGGCCGCCGGCGTGTCACAGACATGGGGCTCTGGACCATCACAGGGGCCCACTCACTGTCAGGGCCCAGGCTGCTCCCCCTCATCTGTGCAGGGCCGCCGGCGTGTCAGAGACATGGGGCCCTGGATGATCAGGGGGGCCCACTCGCCGTTGAGGCCTGGGCTGCTCCCCCCGCATCTGTTCAGGACCTCCGGCGGTGTTTGATTGCCGGCACTTCAGACATAGCGATGCGCTGTGAGGCTGTGTCTGCTACCAATGACGCGACATGGGCGGCACAAAAGCAAAATTAAAGGGGCAGTGTCGCCCCTGCCGTGTCATTAGTACCAGACACAGCCGCACAGCGCACTGCGCGCAGCCATGTCTGGTAAAGTGCCGGCAATCAAGCAGTGCCAGCGGTCCTGGCTGCACAGATGCCAGGGGAGCAGCCCGGGCCCCAACAGCGAGTGGGCCCCTCTGATGGTCCAGGGCCCCGGCACTTGCCCGGGTACGCCGGGTGCTGACGCCGGCCCTGGTTACGCCCACAGAAGACCCCGGGTCTTCACAGCCCGCAATACCCATACTGGCTGGCGGCTCTCCCGACCTGAGTATGACATATTCTATGCAGCTGTCATGCTCGGGTAGGGAGAGCCGCGGTCAGTCTGAGCATTGCCTTCTGATCTCGGTCCGATTTATATGGCTGTCTGATTGTGCCCTAAGATGGGTTTCTCGTTACTCGATCAAGTATTGTGGGCGCTTGAGCACCATGCGTGAGTCCCCACCCCGCATGTTTTGTACCTGTTAGACATCCAATAAACATGCGGGGATTACCACTGCTGCACCATTAAAAGAAAAGTCCTTTTCAGGGCTAAATGCACTAGTAAAACTGCTGTTACCTGCATTCAGTATAGAGATAGCTGGTGGAGGAGGAATATTTTTGGATTAGAGGCATATAGGCAGGCAGGCGGATTATAATGAGGGCAATCTGGGCTACCAGCATGGATTTATATAGTGTGACCGTAAAAGAATGGTAAACAATAAAAAATAAATATATACTTACCTTCTGATGGCCTGCCGGCGTCAGCGGTCGCGTGACCCGTCACATGACTATATGACGTCACGGCAGGTCCTTTTCAGACCATCGCGAGCTGCCGGCAAGCCAGGACGCATTGGATAAAGACACCAGGGGCCATCAGAAGGTAAGTATAATATTTATTTTTTATTTTATTCTTTTTTTACAGGTTCTACAGGTTTACAGTCTCCTCTTCTCCAGACCCGGGTACCGACCGCACATTGAAACGCATGGATCCCGCATGTACAGATGCAGTGATGCGGATTCCATGGGTTCCAAATCAAGTCAATGGCGGCGAAAATGCCGTGCTTCCGCAAAATAATTGGTAGTGCTGCGGATTTTTCCGCAATGATAACCCGCAGCAGAAATTTCCGCAGCATGTTCACAGCACATGCGGCTTATCATTGGGGAAATGGCAGACCTTCTACCAAGCGTTTTTAAGCGTTTCAGCAGCGGAATTGCCGCTGCGGAAACGCTTAAAAAACGCATAGTGGGCACACAGCCTAAAAAAAATTATTATAATTAATATATTGTGCCAAACTAATTTCACGTGAACTATCACATGATCTATCACAGGGGATCATGTGACATGTGATACATCAGGTGTGTGTGTGTGTGTGCGGGGGGGGGGGGCGCGCCTTCCAAACTGCCCGGGGCCCTTGCTACTCTTAATCCACCCCTTTAGGCAGGGTTTATCCCCTTTCTGACATTGTACATAATAATACGTCCCTGTGCCCTGTGCCTTATGGACTAGGTACGTATTATTACAACATGGCAGTGCATGATCAAAGTAACTTGTGTCTGCAGGGCTGACAGTTTATAAGGTATAGCAGTGATCTATCTTATAACTGCGATCAGCCTGCAGAAACTGAAAGTCCCATAGTGGGACTAAGTAAAAAAGTGAAAAAGAAGTAAAAAAAAAGTTGTAAAAATATAAAAAATATATATATACAGTACAGACCAAAAGTTTGGACACACCTTCTCATTTAAAGATTTTTCTGTATTTTCATGACTATGAAAATTGTACATTCACACTGAAGGCATTAAAACTATGATTAACACATGTGGAATTATATACTTAACATAAAAGTGTGAAACAACTGAAAATATGTCTTATATTCTAGGTTCTTCAAAGTAGCCACCTTTTACTTTGATGACTGCTTTGCACACTCTTGGCATTCTCTTGATGAGCTTCAAGAGGTAGTCACCGGAAATGGTCTTCCAACAATCTTGAAGGAGTTCCCAGAGATGCTTAGCACTTGTTGGCCTTTTTGCCTTCACTCTGCGGTCCAGCTCACCCCAAACCATCTCGATTAGGTTCAGGTCTGGTGACTCTGGAGGCCAGGTCATCTGGCGTAGCACCTCATCACTCTCCTTCTTGGTCAAATAGCCCATACACAGCCTGGAGGTGTGTTTGGGGTCATTGTCCTGTTGAAAAATAAATGATGGTCCAACTAAACGCAAAACGGATGGAACAGCATGCCGCTGCAAGATGCTGGGGTAGCCATGCTGGTTCAGTATGCCTTCAATTTTGAATAAATCCCCAACAGTGTCACCAGCAAAGCACCCCCACACCATCACACCTCCTCCTCCATGCTTCACGGTGGGAACCAAGCATGTAGAGTCCATCCGTTCACCTTTTCTGCGTCGCACAAAGACACGGTGATTGGAACCAAAGATCTCAAATTTGGACTCATCAGATCAAAGCACAGATTTCCACTGGTCTAATGTCCATTCCTTGTGTTCTTTAGCCCAAACAAGCCTCTTCTGCTTGTTGCTTGTCCTTAGCAGTGGTTTCCTAGCAGCTATTTTACCATGAAGGCCTGCTGCACAAAGTCTCCTCTTAACAGTTGTTGTAGAGATGTGTCTGCTGCTAGAACTCTGTGTGGCTTTGACCAGGTCTCTAATCTGAGCTGCTGTTAACCTGCGATTTCTGAGGCTGGTGACTCGGATAAACTTATCCTCAGTAGCAGAGGTAACTCTTGGTCTTCCTTTCCTGGGGCGGTCCTCATGTGAGCCAGTTTCTTTGTAGTGCTTGATGGTTTTTGCAACTGCACTTGGGGACACTTTCAAAGTTTTCCCAATTTTTCACACTGACTGACCTTCATTTCTTAAAGTAATGATGGCCACTCGTTTTTCTTTACATATCTGCTTTTTTCTTGCCATAATACAAATTCTAACAGTCTATTCAGTAGGACTATCAGCTGTGTATCCACCAGACTTCTGCACAACACAACTGATGGTCCCAACCCCATTTATAAGGCAAGAAATCCCACTTATTAAACCTGACAGGGCACACCTGTGAAGTGAAAACCCTTTCCGGTGACTACCTCTTGAAGCTCATCAAGAGAATGCCAAGAGTGTGCAAAGCAGCCATCAAAGCAAAAGGTGGCTACTTTGAAGAACCTAGAATATAAGACATATTTTTAGTTGTTTCACACTTTTTTGTTAAGTATATAATTCCACATGTGTTAATTCATAGTTTTTGATGCCTTCAGTGTGAATGTACAATTTTCATAGTCATGAAAATACAGAAAAATCTTTAAATGAGAAGGTGTGTCCAAACTTTTGGTCTGTACTGTATATATTTTGTACCCATAAATAAATATTATTGTGCAAAAAAACAATAATAGTACACATATTTGGTATTGCCGTGTCCGGAACGACCTGACCTATAAAACTTTCCCACTAGTTAACGGTAAAAAAAACAAAAAACAAAGCAAAGAAGGGTGCTTTATCATCATACTGCCGAAAAAAAGTGGAATAAAATGCAATAAAAAAGATGAATGTGAATAAAAATGGTACTGTTGAAAACGTCATCTTGTCCCGCAAAAAACAAGCTGCCATACAGCTCCATCAGCTGAAAAATATAAAAATGTTATAGCTCTCAGAATTAAGCGATGTAAAAAAAAATATTTTTTCTATTAAATAGTTTTTATTGTGTAACAGCTAGTGATGAGCGAGCATACTCACAAGTACTCGGTACTCGCCTGAGCATCTCGGTACTCGAGATGCTCGGAGCTCACCGAGTACTTGCGAGATGCGGGGCGGATGCTCGGGTTCCCTCTTTAGAGCACCAATCAACATGCAGGGATTGCCTGCCACTCATTGTAATGCCGCAGCCATGCTGGTTGTGGCATTACAGTGATTGGCTGGCCGCACAGCGTCATCAGGTCTATATCAGACCTGGCGCCGCCTTGCTCGTCACAGTGCTGCTGAGCTAGGGAGAGATTTGGTTGTGTATTAGGTAGTATAGGGAGAAAACAAGTACATTACACATATCCATCTTAACATCACCTTCTGAGGACTAATCCATCTGCAGAGATATCAGGCAGGCAGTGTATATAGGCAGGCAGGCAGTGTTTATAGCAGACTGCAGTGCATATAGCACAAGAGGCTCCATTCCAGTTCTGCCTTCTGCTGCTGTTAGATATTTCTAGACAAAGGCCCAGGTCTCAGGGGCCAGGAATAATTTTTTGGGGATCTTGATCCTCATTATTTGCTTAAAAAGCAATCCAGAGAACACAGTTTTTCTGCGCCATTTGCTTGTTGGAACTGCAGAATACAGCCAGGTCCTTTTGTGGCACCCCTGAGGGTTCAGACGCCACAGGGGTACTGCACTTCAGATAGAGGTGTGATATCTCCTCTTCCAGGTAAGGATGAAGAATCTCACAGGACTCCACTTCACCACTCAACACTACACCACTCCTGTCCTGTAGGGGGCCTAAAAGCACCAGGGTGCTGCCCCGGCACGGGATAGAGGAGATGGGGCGGAACCAAAGATAGGGGGAACCAAGTAGTGGGTGAGGGTGGAGGACACACTTACAGGAAGCACTTATAGAATCTATATAACCTACGGCCATCTTAAGTTCAAGGTCTTTGATTGTGGTCTTCTGTCAGGGTCCAGCAAGAGTCTGCAGCTGGCTGAAGATACACGGTCCTCGTACTCTGGCCTTGAGACGAGGAGTGGGTCAGAGTTAACCCGTGTCTCTGCCCGGTCAGGGTCCTGTTCTAAGAAAGCCTTGGAGTGGAGCAGAGGAGATAGGCTCCACAGGCAAAAAGATCCCAGGGGGATATGGACAGAGCGGAGTCGCCACCTGTATTCTTAGCCAGAGGGATTCCTGCTGCAAGAGGGGTGACCGGCCCCCGATATCTGACTTTGTCACTTCAAGTCTCAGTCAGAAAAGCCCGGAGGCTCAGTGGATCCCAAGGGGGATAAGGACGGAGAAGAGTCGCCACCCGTATCTCTCCAAACTGCATTTATCCAGTGGGGCCCGGCCTTACACCACATTCATACAACACACAGTGAGGAGAAGACTCAGTGGGAGAACAAACTAAGGAGAGGAACACACCAGCGGGGTCTCGACAGGTGCTCCTGATCTACCTGGAAAGTGCTGAACCCCCTACCCAGTGGCCACAGTACGCCGTGTGTAGCAGAGAGAAGCTTTGCGGCTGAAAGTTCATCTAAAGTGAGTAAAGACCCGGATGACTTCATACACCGCCTCCGCTTGTTTAGTCCTGCACGGCCCGGCACCCACCATACTTCCACATAGTCCTCCTGCCCACTGCCCTGAGGCCTACTCCGCCTGTGGGGAGTAGTACCAACTGTGCTGCCAGAACACCGGCCTCAGAGCACTGTCGCAGCGTTGGTGGCCATCACCAGGAACCGCAGGTTGCGTAGTCGAATAACCACTCATCCCAAATTAGCCCAACTCTTTTTTACGTGACAGCCCTGGGCACGGAACGGGTCGAGGAAACGACTGCTTTCCCCCCACACCATCCGCAAGGCCCGGCCCCGAGTACCCCTCTGCTCAGGGAGGGCGAGTCACTTTTCATATTACAGCGCTAAAAATCCAGCTATTTTAAACTGTGGTTTCTCCGTCACACGGATCACATATACATTTTCAGAAAATACTGCCATTTTTGGCCTCCATTCAAATTTTTTTTCACTGTGTCAGCGTAGTTTTTGACACCAGATTGCTGTTCAAAATAGTTACCTACAGGCCCAGGTATTTAAAACTGTGTTTTCTCCGTCACACGGATCACATATACGTTTTCAGAAAATACTACCATTTCTGACCTCCATTAAAAATTTGTTTCAGTGTGTCAGTGAAGCGATTGACACCAGATTGCTGTTCAAAATAGTTACCTACAGGCCAGGCATTTAAAACTGTGGTTTCTCCATCACACGGATCACATATAAGTTCGCTCCAAATTCAGCCATTTGTAGTGAGCGTGTAAGATATTGTCCTCCATTTAAAATGGGCAAGGCACGTGGCAAGGGAAGGGGAACTGGACATGATGGTGATGGTGCATGCAGAGGCCGAGGCCAAGGCAGTGGGCAAGCTGAAATTGTGCCACAACAAACACCCACATCTTCTCGCCCAACCTTCCAGTCCCAATTCCTAGGGGACCGCAGCACACCACTATTGAACCCAGAGCAGTGTCAAAAGGTTGTTGTTGGATAGCAGATAATGCTTCCAGTCACTTAGCCACCATCACCACCCTGTCTTCCACACGGTCAAGTCTCAGTAGCTGTGAGTCTGGACCGCATATTCCTCACCCCGATCCTCTTTCCTCCTACCATGCTGAGTGCCCAGAGACAAATGATCCCACACTTGGACACTCTGAAGAGCTGTTCACTTTTCCATTTATAGATTCGGGTCTCTCGCCCGGTCCACTTGAAGTGAGGCAAGAGGAGATCGCATGAAGCGATGCCCAAATATTTGAGCAGCCACGGTCACACGAAGGCGACGGTGGGAAAGTGTCACAAGAGGTGGATGATGATGAGATACAATTTCCAGAAAGTCAGGAGGAGGACCAGGGTGTGGAAGTGGAAGACGAGGTGATGGATGATATAGTAACTGACCCAACCTGGCAGGAGGACATGCAGAGTGAGGACATCAACACACAGGGGAAGGGAGGCAGACAACAGGCAGGAAGAAGCAGTGTGGTGGCAGCAGACAGAAGGCAGGCAACCATTCCCCGTAACACCAAGGCAAAAGAAATTGCCAGTACAACTGTTAGGTCTTCCCGAGTCTGGTTGTTTTTTAAAGACTCTGCCGATAACCCCAAAAAGGCCATTTACACCACCTGCCAAGCCAGCATCAGCAGGGGTGGCAAAACTAGCAGCCTGACCACAATCAGCATGATCAGGCACATGGCTGCAAAGCACCCAACTTTGTGGGCCGAACCCCAGGGTCCAGGAACAGTGTCTGTGGGTGGCAACATTGCTTCTTCCGCTGTTGTGCATGCAAGCCAATCCCCTGTCCATGGTACATGCGAAGATGCCTCCTGCCCTGCACCTGTCATTGCACACTCTCAAGTAGCAGCATCAGGAAGCACATCCACGTCCTTGTCCCAGCGCAGCGTTCAGTTGTCCATACACCAGTCCTTGGAACGCAAGTGCAAATGCGCAGCCAACGCCCCACAGGCCACACTACTGAATTCTCACATTTCACAACTGCTTGCTTTCGAAATGTTGTCTTTTAGGCACGTGGAGACGGAAGCATTCCGCATCCTGATGGCGGTGGCCGTCCCTCGGTACTCGGTACCCAGCCGCCACTATTTCTTCTGGTGTGCCGTCCCCGCATTACACAAGCACGTGTCCCAAAACATTAGCCGTGCCCTCAACAATGCAGTTACCGGGAAAGTCCACCTAACCACGGACATGTGGACAAGTGCTTGTGGGCAGGGATGGTACATCTCGCTGACGGCACACTGGGTTAATATAGTGGAAGCCTGGACCCAATCGGACCTTGGGACGGAACACATCCTCCCGACGCCAAGGATTACGGGCCCTAGGTCAATCAGGGTTGCCACCATGGTCTACAGCTTCTGCACCTCATCCTCCTCAGCCTCCTCCTCCTCTTCAGCCTCCATCTCCGAAATGACCACATCAGTCACAAGCTGGAAGCACTGCAGCACTGCCTCGGCCAAGCGGCAACAGGCTGTGCTGAAGCTAATATGCTTAGGTGACAAACCAATGCAGAAGAGCTGTGGACAGCTCTGAAAGAGCAGGCAGATCTGTGTCTCACACCGCTGAACCTACAGCCAGGCATGGTCGCGTGTGACAATGGCCGGAACCTGGTGGCGGCTCTGAGGTAAGGCGAGCTCACACACGTACCATGCCTGGCCCATGTTCTTAACCCTAGAACGCATACCTGGGGCCTCGCAGGCCCACCCTGTTAATTGTTTTCTATTTTCTGCAAGATTACTTTAGTTAGAATTTTGAAACTCTAGGTATTCCTCAGGTATATAGTTGTTTGTCATTTTTGTTTGAGTTATTCCATGTTATTTGCACACGGGCCTCAAAGGCCCCAGGTATGTGAAAATGTAGATTTTTATGGTCATGCGTTCTAGGGTTAACCTCGTGGTTCAGCGGTTTCTCAAATCCTACCTGGAGTCGCCGAATCTGCTTGTTAAAGTACGCCGCCTGTGTGCCCATTTTAGAAAGTCACCTACAGCTTCCGCCGCCCTTGCCGTGTTTCAGCAGCGTTTGCAGCTTCCGGCTCACAGACTGGTGTGTGATGTCCCAACGCGTTGTAACTCTACACTGCAGATGTTGGGAAGGAGTTGTGAGCTGAAGAGGGCAGTTGTTGAGTACAAGCATCAACAAGGCCATCGGTATTCAGTTCAGACTCCACACATAAGACCTCAGGAGTGGACATGGATGTCAGACATATGTACCATCCTCCAAAACTTTGATGACTCCACCAAGATGGTGAGTGGTGATGACGCCAGAATTAGCGTCACCATCCTGCTTATCTGTCTACTGAAATGCTCTCTGCTTACAATCAAAGAGGATGCATTGCAGGCGGTGCACGATGAGATGGAGCAAACAGCCATACAGGGTAATTACACAGCCCAGCCTCATCTCATCCCAACGTGGATTGGGTGACAATGAGGAATTGGAGGAGGAGGAAGAACAGGAGCTAGTTTCATGCGCTATAGACGGTACTACCTGCACAGCTGTCATACCGTCTGTTCAGCGTGGATGGCCAGAGGACAGAGAGGAGGAGGAGGAGAGCATGGTCAGTCATCCTCTTGGTGAGGACACAGCAGTCTTGCCTGTTAGTAGTCTGGCACGCATGGCCGAGTTTATGTTATGCTGCCTTTCCCATGACCCTCGCGTTCTCAAAATTTTGGGTGACAGTTATTACTGGTTGGTGACACTTCTAGACCCACGCTACAAGGAGAACTTTATATCTCTTATTCCTGAGGCGGACAGGTCTACAAAAATGGGGCTGTAACAGAAGGGCCTTGTTGCGGAACTATTAACCACTTCGCACCAGAGCCTGTTTTTGCCTTCGTGACCGGGCCAATTTTTTCAATTCTGACCACTGTCACTTTATGAAGCAATTACTCTGGAACGCTTCAACGGATCCCCCTGATTCTGAGATTGTTTTTTCGTGACATATTGTACTTCATGATAGTGGTAAAATTTCTTTGATATCACATGCGTTTATTTGTGAAAAAATCGGAAATTTGGCGAAAATTTTGAAAATTTTGCAATTTTCAAACTTTGAATTTTCATGCCCTTAAATCAGAGAGATATGTCACACAAAATACTTAATAAATAACATTTCCCACATGTCTACTTTACATCAGCACAATTTTGGAACCAAAATTTTTTTTTGTTAGGGAGCTATAAGGGTTAAAAGTTGACCAGCGATTTCTCATTTTTCCAACAAAATTTACAAAAACATTTTTTTAGGGACCACATCATATTTGAAGTCACTTTGAGGGGTCTTTATGACAGAAAATACCCAAAAGTGAAACCGTTCTAAAAATTGCACCCCTCAAGGTGCTCAAAACCACATTGAAGAACTTTATTAACCCTTCAGGTGCTTCACAGGAATTTCTGGAATGTGGAAGAAAAAAATTAACATTTAACTTTTTTCACAAAAATGTTACTTTAGACCCAATTTTTTTTATTTTCACAGGGGTAACAGGAAAAAATGGACCCCAAAATTTTTTGTGCAATTTCTCTTGAGCGTGCTGATACCCCATATGTGAGGGAAAACCACTGTTTGGGCGCACGGCAGGGCTCGGAAAGGAAGGAGCGCCATTAGACTTTTTGAATGTAAAATTTGTCTGAATAATTAGCAGACACCATGTTGCGTTTGCAGAGCTCCTGATGTGACTAAACAGTGGAAACCCCCCACAAGTGACACCATTTTGGAAACTAGACCCCTTAGGGAACATATCTAGATGTGTGGTGAGCACCTTGAACCCCAAGGTGCTTCACAGAAGTTTATAATATTGAGCTGTAAAAATAAAATTTTCACATTTTTCCCACAAAAACGTTTTTCATCCCTTAATTTTCCATTATCATAATGGTAATAGGATAAATTGCACCATGAAATTTGTTGTGCAATTTCTCCTGAACACGCTGATACCCCATATGTGGGGGAAAACCACTGTTTGGGCGCACAGTAGGGTTTGGAAGGGAAGGAGTGCCATTTGACTTTTTGAATGTAAAATTTGTCTGAATAATTAGCAGACGCCATGTTGCGTTTGGAGAGCCCCTGATGTTCCTAAACAGTGGAAACCCCCCACAAGTGACACCATTTTGGAAACTAAACCCCTTAGGGAACTTATCTAGATGTGTGGTGAGCACCTTGAACCCCAACGTGCTTCACAGAAGTTTATAATAATCAGCTGTAAAAATAAAATTTTCACATTTTTCCCGCAAAAACGTTTTTCATCCCTTAATTTTGCATTATCATAAGGGTAATAGGATAAATTGCACCATGAAATTTGTTGTGCAATTTCTCCTGAACACGCCGATACCCCATATGTGGAGGCAAACCACTGTTTGGGCGCACGGCAGGGCTCGGAAGGGAAGGAGCGCCATTTGACTTTTTGAATGTAAAATTTGTTTGAATAATTAGCGGACGCCATGTTGCATTTGGGGAGCCCCTGATGTGCCTAAACAGTGGAAACCCCCCACAAGTGACACCATTTTGGAAACTAGACCCCTTAGGGAACTTATCTAGATGTGTGGTGAGCACCTTGAACCCCAAGGTGCTTCACAGAAGTTTATAATAATCAGCTGTAAAAATAAAATTTTGACATTTTTCCCGCAAAAACGTATTTCATCCCTTAATTTTGCATTATCATAAGGGTAATAGGATAAATTGCACCATGAAATTTGTTGTGCAATTTCTCCTGAACACGCCGATACCCCATATGTGGAGGCAAACCACTGTTTTGGCGCACGGCAGGGCTTGGAAGGGAAGGAGCGCCATTTGACTTTTTGAATGTAAAATTTGTTTGAATAATTAGCTGACGCCATGTTGCATTTGGGGAGCCCCTGATGTGCCTAAACAGTGGAAACCCCCCACAAGTGACACCATTTTGGAAACTAGACCCCTTAGGGAACTTATCTAGATATGTGGTGAGCACCTTGCACCCCCAGCTGCTTCACAGAAGTTTATAATATTGAGCCATAAAAATAAAATTTTCACATTTTTCCCACAAAAAATGTTTTCCTTTCCCTAATTTTGTACTATCATAAGGGTAACAGGATAAATTGCACCATGAAATTTGTTGTTCAATTTCTCCTGAACACGCCGATACCCCATATGTGGGGGAAAACCACTGCTTTGGTGTACGGCAGGGTTCGGAAGAGAAAGGAGCGCTATGTTGGCTGGGATAGGCAGCAGACACCATGTCACATTTGAAGAGTCGCTGACATGCCGAAACAGCAGAAACCCCCACAAGTGACCCCATTTTGTAAACTACACCTCTCAAGGAATTCATCTAGGGAAGTAGTGAGTATTTTTTAATTTTTAAATTTATACCATTGGGCAGTGAAAAAAGCATAATTATATTTTTACCACAAAAAAATGTTTTACCCTCAGATTTTACATTTTCACACAGGGCAATGGGTAAAAATGGTGCCGAAATGTGTCACACAATTTCTTCTAAAAGTGGCAATACCCCATATGTGGCTGTATCGTACCGCTCAGCCATATCGCGAGATCTGGGGGGGACGGAGTGCTATTTGACAATTGGAGAACAAATGATTGTAGAATAGGCATTTGGATTTGGGACCACAAAATTTTCTGAATTTCTTTTGGGGGGCAAGGGCCATTTCGCTTTTCCAGAGCCTTTCTGCTACCAGTAACTTGGAAGTCCCTTATATTTTTAACAGATGACGGACCTGAGTGGGGACTAGCTTTTTTTGAGGACTGAGTTGAAGCTTTTATTGGGAACATTTTACGTAACATTTATCCGGCGCTCGAGGCTGAGCACTTACATCGGGGTTTCCATCTAAATTTCCAAGTGATGTAATTCAGATGAAACCCCTGCAGGATCCATTCACTGTAATGAGGCAGCAGAGTTACTCTGGACTCCGTCTGGCCTCTGTTTAGCGGTGTCCTTTTTTTCAGAAGTGCACAAAACTGTGGCCAACCGCACTTTTATGCACGCCTAAAACAAATGACACCGTGGGATCACAGGCCAGACGGCATCCACAGTGGCCTATATCTGCCTCATTACAGGGAATCTTCCGTCATGGGTTCCGGCTGAATCACATATTTCAGAGATTTACATGGAAACTCTGGCGTAAGTGCTCAGCGCAGAGCGCAGGATAAATGTGTGCCGAGCCATACTGCGATCTTTGGGAGGCATAATAAACAAATCAGTAGCAGGTGAAGAATTGGTTTTATTTATTTTTTACGCCGTTCCTAGTGTGATATAACTGATTAGATTACTTTATTCTTCGGGTCGGTGCGATTACAGAGATACCAGATTTATATCGGGTTTTTATGACTGACAGCTGTCACACACTAAGAGACGCTTTTTTTTTGCAAAATCTAGTTTTTGCATCGCCATATTTTGAGAGCTATAATTTTTCCATATTTCGGCCGACAGAGTCATGTGATGGCATGTTTTTTGCGGGACGAGTTGACATTTTTATTGGTACCATTTGTGGGTACGTGACATTTTTTGATCGCTTTCTATTCCGTTTTTTGGGAGGTAAAATTAACAAAAACCAACAATTCAGGAATTGTTTTTTGAGGTTTTTTTTTATGCCGTTCTGCGTGTGGTAAAAGTGATCAGGCAGCGTTATTCTTCGGGTCAGTACGTTTACAGCGATACTACACTTACTGTATATTTTTTTATGTTTTGGTGCTTTTACACAATAAAACAATTTTATAGAAAAAAATATTTTTTTTGCATTGCTTTATTCTGAGAGGTATAACTTTTTTATTTTTTGGCTGATGGAGCTGTATAGCGGCTTGATTTTTGCGGAACAAGATGACGTTTTCAGCGGTACCATTTCTATTTCCATTTTGCTTTTTGATTGCATTTTTTTCCACTTTTTGTTTGGCGATATGAGGAAAAAGCATAGTTTTTTGCTCCGTTTTTTATTTATTTTTATTACGGTGTACACATAAGGAGTTAATTAGTGTGACAGTTTTATAGCTCGGGTTGTTTCGGACGCGGCAATACCAAATATGTGTACTTTTTTTATTTTTGCATAAATATATGGATTTATCGGTTTAATATTTTATTTATTTATTTTTATTTATTTTGTATTTTTTTTTAACAGTTTCAAAACATTTTTTTTTACTTTTTTTTACATTTTTACTTAGTCCCTGTATGGGACATTAATTTTTATTTTTCTGATCCCTGATCTCATGTAATGTAATAGACATGTATTACATTATATGAGATCTTCACTGACTGTTTCACAGTCTCCTGTCTGGCATCAGCTACAGGCTGAAGCCAGACAGGAAGGACACCATATATGGCAGAGCTGGAGGCGGTCATGTGACCTCCAGCTGCCATAGCAATGGCAGGTCCTGAAAGCAATCAAGGGGTCGTTGGAGAGGTAAGTGGACGACCCCCTCTCCTCCTGCTGTCTTCTGTATGCCGCGATCACTATAGATCGCGGCATATAGAAGACAGCAAAGGGTTAACATCACTGGGACCTGATCTAATCAGGTCCCGATGATGTTCCCTGTCAGAGCTAACGCTCTGCACCGCTCTCACAGAGCTTGCAGGACCCTGGGGGTCCTGAGCACTGCGAGACCACCCACCGTTTTTAAACGTCCGCGCTGCACAGAGCCCAGGCAGCGCGGACGTTTATCTACAGTGGGCGGTTAAAAAAATTCCTATCTGAAAACGCTGGCGGCAGAGGGCACACTTCGTTGGACAACCAAGGAGTACAGGCGAGAGAGACACAACTTCAATCCAGCAGAGGCAGAGGAACACTGTCAAAGTTCTGGGAGAGTTTTCTCAGACCCTCCCATCGGACAGGCCCTGAGGTGCGGGGTACTCTCACAAGGAGTGCAAAGTTTGGGAAGATGCTGAGGGAGTACCTTGCCGACCGTACCAACGTCCTCCGTGATTCCTCTGTGCCTTATAATTATTGGGTATACAAGCTGGATACGTGGAATGAACTGGCTCTCTATGCCTTTGAGGTCCTGGCCTGCCCTGCCGCCAGCGTTTTATCAGAGCTGGTTTTTAGAGTCGCTGGTGGAATTATAACTGATAAGCGCATCCGCCTGTCAACTGAAAATACTGACAGGCTGACTTTTATAAAAATGAACAAGGGCTGGATTGTGCCAGACTTCTCAACACCACCGTATGATAGCAGCACAACATAAACTCAAATACAGTGTCTTTTCTTGGGAGGTGTATTCCCATGCACCTTTTCACACCCACACATGGGTATACGCTTCCTGATTTTGGCTATTTGCTCTTGTCCTCCTCCTTCTCCTCATCCTCCACCACCATATCACCAAGGTGACCATGGTCCGTGATGCAACACCCACATAATTTTTTTAAAGGGTGTTTATGATGCCTGGAAAAAATTTTTTTTATACAGTATATTCATGTATACCCCCCAGGGGTAAATGTTTGTCAGACCATAAACTTAGTGCATGGGCATTACAAGTATGGGAGGCCCGCTCCTTTCTAATGGGAACATTTTTTTATGAGGCCCTCCTCCATGTCTCTTCCAAGGGGCATTGAAGTGCCTCCAAATTTTTGGCAACCCTTGCATTCACTGCATAGGCCAACACTATCGGAGACTCTCTCTTTTCTATTGGGAATTTGTCGTTACTGTGGCCCTGCTCTGTGTGTCTTTAAATTCGTAGTGGGGTTTTTCCTAAAATTGGTCAGCCGTTGGACTCACTGCATACCCTATAACTGTATAGCAGACTATCTCCTTTCTAATGGGAACATGTCGTACCTTGTTACTGTGGCCCTGCTCTGTGTGTCTTTAAATTCTTAGTGGGGTCTTTCCTAAAATTGTCAGCTGTTGGACTCACTGTGTAAGGGGGAAGACCGGGGTGTAAGTACTTTCAGAGCAAGGGATCCGGAACTGCCGGGGCCGTACCTCTTGTTGCAGGGGGAAGACAGACTGCAAGCAGAGGAGTCATGTGACAGGGAAGCAGGGGGTGTGTCAAGAGAGAGAGCTGGGAGGTCAGGTGACAGAGGGACTCCTGGTATGGCTAGAGGGAAGAAGAGACAAGTACGTTTTGCGCGGAAAAGCGGAGCTGGATCCGGCTCAGCAGAGCAGCGTGAGAGGGTCCAGTCTCCCAGCTCCAGGACTGGGAGCAAGAGCCGAGTGCAGTTGACCGGAGGAGTCAGGCCGACTAGAGAAGAGACGCAGGGTGGGTGGAGCCGGGCACGTGAGGTGCCGTGTTATGGACTAGGGACTCAGCGGGTAAAACCGGAGACCGCCCGCTGCCGCCAGAAGGCAGAGCATTGTTTGGGTGGGGACGCCTGAAAAATCAACACCGGCATCAGCGTGCATCTGCCTTGTGAGGAGCGAGAGTCAGCTAAGTGAAAAAAAACTGTTGATTATAACCGGTTTGACTCGGCTACATCCAATTAAACTGTGAACTGTCAGTGAAAGACTTTTACCTGCTTTTCCCTTGTTTTTCCCCTGATTCTCCCTGCGTGGAGATTTACCCTGTTACTATAAACTTCCCCTGTTTATTAACCCCGTATTGGCTGCTCTGTGTTTCTGTGTCGCTGCATCTAAAGTGCCCGTGTTACAACTGCATACCCTATAAGTGTATAGCAGACTCTTTCCTTTCTAATGGGAACATGTCGTATTTGTTACTATGCTCCATGTGTCTTTAAATTCTTAGTGGGGTTTTTCCTAAAATTGTCAGCCGTTGGACTCACTGCACACCCTATAACTGCATAGCAGACCCTCTCCTTTCTGCAGACCCTCTCCTTTCTAATGGGAACATGTCGTACTTGTTACTGTGGCCCTGCTCCGTGTGTCTTTAAATTCTTAGTGGTGTTTTTACTAAAATTGGTCAGCCCTTGGACTCACTGCATACCCTATAACTGTATAGCAGACCCTCTCCTTTCTAATGGGAACATGTCGTACCTTGTTACTGTGGCCCTGCTTCATGTGTCTTTAAATTCTTAGTGGGGTTTTTCCTAAAATTGTCAGCCGTTGGACTCACTGCATACCCCATAACTGTATAGCAGATCCTCTCCTTTTTAATGGGAACATGTCATACCTTGTTACCGTGGCCCTGCTCCATGTGTCTTTAAATTCTTAGTGGGGTTTTTGCTAAAATTGTCAGCCGTTGGACTCACTGCATACCCCATAACTGTATAGCAGACCCTCTCCTTTCTAATGGGAACATGTCGACAGTGCCGTAACAATAAACTTCGGGGCCCCGGGGCAAAACTTCATAGTGGGGCCCCTCAACATTTCAATCACTAGAGGTTGTGCGGAACGTGGTGAAGCCTGCTACGCATTGTTGTATACAACACACAGGCTTCACCACGTTCCGCTAGACCTTTAATAGATTTTGTTGTTTATGATGCTAGTTTTAGAAGTTAAATATTCAGTGAATATGTTTGGAAAATTAATAAGGTGAATAATTCCAAATATTGCACAATTTTCAAATAACTGTATATGTTTATTAAATAGCAGGGCTTCACACAGTTTGTCACAGAGATATTTGTGTCTGCTGAGACTGTCTTCTCTCAATGATGCTGAGAGTTTGTTACAGTCAGTGTGCACTGTGCCTGCCTTGCCAACTCTCTGTGATCTCCAGACTAACATATTGTTACAAATCTTGTGCTATGAGACTCTCCAGGCCAGTGCAGGTTTCCATTCATTGACAGCTGGCAGAGCTCCTGGAAATTATTGAAATGATAGTCTCTCCTGTCCTCCGGGTGACATTGTCTGGCAGGAATATAGGAGCTGGGTATTTTATGAGAAATTAAAGTATTAAAATACAATTTTTTACCATCAGTTTGGGGCCCCTTGGGTGGTTGGGGCCCCGGGGCAGTGCCCCGGCTTCCCCGGTTGTAGTTACGGCCCTGCATGTCGTACCTTGTTACTGTGGCCCTGCTCCGTGCGTCTTTAAATTCTTAGTGGGGTTTTTCCTAAAATTGTCAGCCGTTGGACTCACTGCATACCCTATAACTGTATAGCAGACTCTCTCCTTTCTAATGGGAACATCTCGTACTTGTTACTGTGGCCCTGCTCCATGTGTCTTTAAATTCTTAGTGGGGTTTTTCCTAAAATTGTCAGCCATTGGACTCACTGCATACCCTATAACTGTATAGCAGACCCTCTCCTTTCTAATGGGAACATGTCGTACCTTGTTACTGTGGCCCTGCTCCATGTGTCTTTAAATTTTTAGTGGTATTTTTACTAAAATTGGTCAGCCTTTGGACTCACTGCATACCCTATAACTGTATAGCAGACCCTCTCCTTTCTAATGGGAACATGTCGTACTTGTTACTGTGGCCCTGCTCCAGGTGTCTTTAAATTCTTAGTGGGGTTTTTCCTAAAATTGTCAGCAGTTGGACTCACTGCATACCCTACAACTGTATAGCAGACCCTCTCCTTTCTAATGGGAACATGTTGTACCTTGTTACTGTGGCCCTGCTCCATGTGTCTTTAAATTCTTAGTGGGGTTTTTACTAAAATTGGTCAACCGTTGGACTCACTGCATACCCTATAACTGTATAGCAGACACTCTCCTTTCTAATGGGAACATGTCGTACCTTGTTACTGTGGCCCTGCTCCATGTGTCTTTAAATTCTTAGTGGGGTTTTTACTAAAATTGTCAGCCGTTGGACTCACTGCATACCCTATAACTGTATAGCAGACCCTCTCCTTTCTAATGGGAACATGTCGTACCTTGTTACTGTGGCCCTGCTCTATGTGTCTTTAAATTTTTAGAGGGGTTTTTCCCAAATTTTGGCAGCCCTTGTCACAGCATGGGCATTACCACTATAGGAGACCCGCTCCTTTATAATGGGAACATTTTGTTTACTGAGACCCTCCTCTATGTCTATTCAAAGGGGTATTGGGTTGCGTCCAAATTTTTAGCAGCCCTTGCAGTCACTGGATACGCAATAACAGTATAGGAGACCCACTTGTTAATAATCGGAACAACAAAGCATAACCGGCTGATGGCTCTCTAACAATAGCTAGGGCCGACTGCTGGCCTTTTAACAATAGTAAGGGCTGTCTGATGTCCCTATAAAAATAGGCTTTATGACTTTCAGAGTCCCTCCATCATAAATAAAACAGGATGTGTGTGATGATGTGTCACACACCACATTGCCGGATAAGGTTGTAAAATGTTAAAATGACATTTCCCGGTGAATGCATTTGTCTTAAAAAAAACATAAAAACCCCCAAAACAATAGGATCTTTCTTTAATATAAAAAACAGCATCACCAATTAAACAACAATGTAATCACATTGTTCAGCTCATGCACCTCCTCCTCCATCTCCGAAATGACCACATCAGTCACAAGCTGACAGCACTGCAGCACTGCCTTGGCCAAGCGGCAACAGGCTATGCTGAAGATAACATGCTTAATGCTTAATTGACAAACCGCCCAGCGCTGCAGAGTTGTTGAAAGCTGTAACACAGCAGCCTGATCTGTGGCTCTCACCGCTGAACATAAAGCCAGGCATGGTCGTGTGTGACAATGGGCGGAACCTGGTGATGGAGAAATGAAAGCCGGGGTAGATATGGTTTCCCTCTATGCCAGTCCTTTCACTGAGCTAAAGAATATGGCTGTGGTGAAATACAACTCCCACTGAGAAGCTGTTTCAGATTGAAAACCATTGTGCCCACCAGAGGATTTGATTCTGAGGGCTAACCTTTCTCCCCCGCTCAAGAGCCCCATAGCAGCTGCAAAGTTAGCGCTATCATGAACTCTCCTAAGGTAAAAGCCAAGGCACACCATAGCATTCTCTGGTGGGACCATCCAACCCTGCCAAGAAGCAGTCCTGGCTAAAAAAAAGTGTGTGGAAAGGTTCCCAGACACTCTATGTCTGCTTTTTTACTGAGGAGGAAACACATGCAAACACGGGGAGAACATACAAAGTCCTTACAGATGTTGTCCTTGCTGGGATTTGAACCAAGGATCCCAGTGCTGCAAGTCTTCAGTGATAACCACTGATCCAATGTGCTGCCGTTCACACTCTAATATCTAACAGGCTGAAGAAACTTGCAACTACTGCCACTCTATCTTCAGCTCCTTTGTGAGAAAATGTATTTGGGCAACCACTCAGTCTACCAAATAAAATTCCTGAGAAGGAAATTGGGGATGGCTTCGCTACTGGTACTGGGGGCAGTGCTAATACCATGGCGTCGTGCCATAGTTTGCTGGAAATATTCCAGGCTGGTAGGAGGCAAGCAAATTCCCACAGAAAAGTACCAGCAGTAATGTTTAGGGACCCGCGCTTGTAGAAGACGGAGACAACACCGGTAGAAATAGTGACGGCTGGGGACCGAGTATGGACATGAGGCATGAGGCATGTGGTTGTGAAGAGCTTCCGCCTCCATGAGCCTAAAAGGGAAACATTTCAAGTGAAAGCAGCTTTACAGGACTTCCTGTGAGAAATGACACGCAGGGTAGATAGGGTTTCCCTCTATGCCAGTCCTTTCACCAAGCTAAATACAACTGTCATCAAAAAAAGTTGTGGACTGGCTCCGTACTTTCACCTGTCCACGTGTTTGTGGTCCTTCCCAGTAAGTGCACTGGAGAGGGCACGGGTAATGGTGTGGGACCCGTGCTTGTGAAAGGCGGAGGCGATACCGGGAAATATAGTGGCGGCTGGCGACCGAGTATGGACACCCCGCCGCCGCCGGCATGAGGTTGTGAAAATCTTCCGCCTCCACGAGCTTAAAAGGCCATATTTCAAGTGCAAAAAGCTGCCCAGAAATCTGGCAGTTTAGTGTTGCAGCCTGTGGGTGGGTGGGTGGCTGCATACTTGCACTTGCATTCCAAATAACAGAAAACTAAGCAGATGGTGGCCTCTATCATCATCATGGCCTCACCTCGGCACTATGAACTCTCCTGAAGGAGAAGCCCGCCGGAGGAGTCTCCGGTTCTCTTGTGGGCCCGTCCAACCCTGCCGAAAAGCAGCCCTGGCTAAGAAAAGTTTGGGGGAAGGTTCCTGGACACTCTATAGCTGCTTTTTTAATGTGGATCGGCCAAGCTCATGCATGTTATTTCTCAAACCGCATTACAGATCAGGCCATTGTTCATCTCTGTATTCAAGAAATTAAATGCGCAAAGAAAGATGTGTGTGTGTGTCAAAGCACCACCGACAAGAGCAAGTTGATGTTGGACGGGCTACCATTGCTTCTGCAACAAGCTGCATTACAGGACTTCCTGTGAGAAATGACATGCAGGGTAGATAGGGTTTCCCTCTATGCCAGTCCTTTCACTGAGCTAAATACAACTGTCAGCAAAAAAAGCTGTGGACTGGCTCCGTACTGTCCCTGGCCACATTCACCTGTCCACTTGTTTGTGGTTAGGCGGTCCTTCCCAGTAAGTGCACTGGGGAGGGCACGGGTAATGTTGTGGGACCTGTGCTTGTGGAAGACGGAGGCGATACCGGGAAATATAGTGGCGGCTGGGGACCAAGTATGGACTCTCGGCTGCCGCCTGCATGAGGTTATGAAAAGCTTCCGCCTCCACGAGCCTAAAAGGCCACATTTCAAGTGCAAGCAGCTGTCAAAAATTTGGCAGTATAGTATTGAAGCCTGTGGGTGGGTGGGTGGCTGCCTGCATACTTGCGCTTGCATTCCAAGGAATGGGGTAGGGACAACTGAACGCTGCAGTGGGACAAGGATGTGGATGGTGATTGTTGCAAGTTGGCAACGACAGGTGCATGGCGGGAGGCATCTTCGCATGCGCCAAGGATCACTTATGATGGGCACACTTTTAGGCAGTGACCTGGGAGTCAGAGATGCTTCCAGAGGTCTTCCCCATGCGGTTCCCATGTCTTTTCAGCACTGTATGCATGTGTCTGATGATGTGTCACACACCACATGACCAGATAAGGTTGTAAAATGTTAAAATGAAATTTCCTGGTGAATGCATTTGTCTTGGTTGAAAGCAATGCAAAAGTGCAAAAATGCATCAAAAACGCTACGAGTGAACATAGGCCAAGTTGTGGAGGAGTATTTTTGTGTTTGGTTATTTATTTTGCTTTATATACATTGTACATGTCATGGAAAGGATGTTCCTTAACATATTCCCCAGGAAAATCCATTTTGGTTTCGTTTTGGTATGTTTTATTGTGTGTCCGTAAAAGTGGCGTAATGCCTCTGACAACGTTGTTGACAGAAGTGACCTGGGAGTCATAAATGCTTCCAGGGGTCTTCCCCATGCTGTCCCCATGTCATTTGAGCACTGTTCCCATCGATTTGGGCAATTTTTAGGCCCTCTGCAGACCGCCGGGGGGAGCCGCCAGAAAAATGCTTGAGTTTCCCATAGACTTACATTGGGCTCGTTGCTCGGGCCGAGCACCCGAGTATTCCAATTTGCTTGACCCGAGCAACGAGTACCCGAGCATTTTAGTGCTTGCTCATCACTAATAATGACACGCTGACAGTCTAGGGGTGCAGATAATGACATCCTGACAGTCTTGAGGTGCAGATCATGACATCCTGACAGTCTCAGGGTGCAGAAAATGACACACTGACAGTCCTGTGTTATAGATAATGACACACTGACAGTCTCGGGGTGCAGATAATGGCACCCTGACAGTCTTGGGGTGCAGATAATGACATCCTGACAGTCTTGTGGTACAGATAATGACACGCTGACAGTCTCGGGGTGCAGATAATGACATCCTGACAGTCTTGAGGTGCAGATCATGACATCCTGACAGTCTCAGGGTGCAGATAATGACACCCTGACAGTCTTGGGGTACAGATAATGACACACTGACAGTCCTGTGTTACAGATAATGACACCCTGACAGTCTTGGGGTGCAGATAATGACATCCTGACAGTCTTGGGGTACAGATAATGACACCCTGACAGTTTGGGGATGCAGATAATGACATCCTGACAGTCTTGAGGTGCAGATCATGACATCCTGACAGTCTCAGGGTGCAGATAATGACACCCTGACAGTCTTGGGGTACAGATAATGACACACTGACAGTCCTGTGTTACAGATAATGACACCCTGACAGTCTTGGGGTGCAGATAATGACATCCTGACAGTCTTGGGGTACAGATAATGACACCCTGACAGTTTGGGGATGCAGATAATGACATCCTGACAGTCTTGGGGTACAGATAATGACAAACCGACAGTCTTGGGGTACAGATAATGACACACTCACCGTCTTGAGGTGCAGATAATGACACCCTGACAGTTTGGGGATGCAGATAATGACATCCTGACAGTCTTGGGGTACAGATAATGACACACTCACCGTCTTGAGGTGCAGATAATGACACCCTGACAGTTTTGGGATGCAGATAATGACACCGTTACAGTCTTGGGGTACAGGTTAAATACACATTGACAGTCTTGAGTTACAATATAATCACATACTAACACTTGGGGTAAAGGATGGTGACACGCTGACACTTTGAGTAAAGGATGGTGGCACATTGACATTTAGGGCACTGGACTATTATACTTGGTGCACAGAACAAAGACACAACCTTCATACTTGAAGTCCAGGATAAAGACAGACTTTTACTAGTTACAGGAAGATGGCACTTGGGGTACAAATATTGAATTTTTTAGGTTTTCGGCTCTCTGCCAACATCTGTTAATCACATGGCCTACGGTACTGTAATTATAACACCTTGAGCCTCGTTCATTCACTCTCCTGATGGGCAATTATTGTACTGTTATAGAACCTTGACAAGTAGCAACCAGCTACATACTGCCATATATTCTATAATGGCTAACTCTGACTAGTTTTTGGGGTATGAAAGCAACCTGTATTGATCTTTTACTCACAATTCATGAGTAAAATCTGTATTCAGTGAAAAAAGATTTTCCCTTTACTGAGAAAGGAAATGACAGTTGGTGCTCCTAAGATTCTATGGAGAAGGGAGGTGGGAAGGAAGAGATGGATGCAGACACAAATATTCTGCTGTAAGTTCTCATAAAATGATAGTTACTGTTCTCCATAGAACTTTAAGAGCACCAACTGTCATTTCCTATCTCTGTAATGGGAAAGTCTGTATTCACTGGAGAGAATTTTCACTGACTTGAGAATTTTGAGAGTGGATGATCAATTTGTAAAAAGAAAGGCGCAGATTTCTCTGATACGATATACTTAATTTCACATGTACTATGAAAAATATAAAACAACAGTTACACATTAGGTTTTCCTAAAAATATTGGATTCCAGTGAATGTGACCCACGCAAAGGTACTTACCTCTAAGCTTAAATTAACTTATATAGAAATTGATGGAAGCGACTTGTCTCAAGAAAGTACAGAGGGCCATGTCGACCATTGTGTAGCATCCTCTCTTCTTTTTACAGCAGGGAAGAGAGGAAACCAGTTGCTGGCATTGCGGGAGAGTAACGTTGTCTGATGTAGGATTCTTGATGCTCCACAGTCCTGGATCTTTGCTGAATTTTTAATTTCATAGTGCACCAAATATTTTTTATTGGACTGCATTGGCCCGGGAAAGATGGCAGCGTTTCTGTATTGTGTTGATATTTGGATTCCTCTCTGCATGACATAGATTTAACTTGCATCTGTTGATTGCATGATGACCTGTGTTCACAGACAATGATTTATGGAAGTATTTTCGAGCCCATACAGTGATTTTCATGACTGATTTTCCTGAAATGCGGTGATTTACCATGCCTGTTTTAATACAGTGCCACCTGATGGCGCGGAGAGCACGAGCATCCAATATTTACTGATGGCCTTGTCTCTTTTGCACATGGATTTCCTCACAATCTTTAAATCTTTTGATGATTATGTACTTTAGATGGTGAGATAGTCAAAGTCTTGAATTTTACGTTGAGGAACATTTTTCTGGAATTGTTCCACAATTATTACATGCAGTTGTTTAAACCTCTGACCATCTTTGCATCTTAGAGACTCTGCCTCCCTAACATGCTCTTTTTATACAAAGTTATGTAGCGCATTTAAAAATTGATGACATATCAAAAATGTTTAACTGAGTTATTTTTTTCAAATAAAATGGAAAAATGTCTAACTTTCAACTTCTGATCTGTGTTCTATGCTTTGTTGTGAATAAAATATAGCGATAGCAAAATTTCCAAATCATCACATCCTTGTTTTCTTTACATTCTACACAGTCTCCCACCTGTTTTGGAATTTTGGATGTGTGAAATGCAATGAAATAGCTGCCATTCAAATAAATGCACATTTATTTGAGCCAAAGCTTATACTTTCTTTCCAATGTAAAGTATATGAAAAGTGTTCTACACAGTATACTATATATTAGAACACTGATACAGTAATTATATACAATTGATAAAAAATGTATTTACTTACCATCGCAGACCATAATAGTAGCTGCAAGGAAAATGTAGCAAAAAAGCGTCATCATGACACGTACAGAATATTCCACCTGCTTAATATGGTTAGTATTTACTTGCAACAAAACTTTGGCCACTTTTATTTTTCAAATGCAAAATTGCAATCTCTGTCCCCATATAAATACTGCAAAGTGTGGTTCCAGGGAAATACTTATACAACTGTCACACATTGCTACATGTGACAGTTGCCGTTATCTGAGATTAAGATATGAAGCCACAAACACTAAGAAATATACTACACAACATATCAGCTGAGAAACTATTCACCTCCAAATTAAAATTTATGAAATTATTCCAAATAGTTTATGTCGAGGTAGTCAGCCCTGGAAGTCTGCAAAGTCGCAGCTGTTCTATCCCAGGTGGGCGGAGAAGGAAGGGTTTGACTGTGTTACCTGTTTATTGTCCGCTTTGTGGTTCAATAAAATATTGTCACGCTGTTTTACCCGCATCCTGTGTTGTCTGAGTAGTGTTACGCCCAGGGCCGGCTCCAGGTTTTCATGGGCCCCGGGCGAAAGAGTCTCAGTGGGCCCCTTTAACACAAGCTGTCCCCTCTTCCTTCATATATGCAGACATGCACGCACACACACAGTACACAGATATGCACGCACACACACAGTACGCAGGTATGCACGCACACACACAGTACGCAGGTATGCACGCACACACACAGTACGCAGGTATGCACGCACACACACAGTACGCAGATAGATATGCACACACACAGTACGCAAATATGCACGCACACACACAGTACGGAGATAGATATGCACACACAGTACGCAGATATGCACGCACACACACATACACACATGCACATGGTACACAGATATGCGCACATACAATACGTAGACACACACATACACAAACATATACACATACAGACATACATACATATTTGAAAACAAATTCTTAAAAACATATATAAAACGGACATAAATATATATACACAGTCATACATACTGACATACACAGACATTTACATCATACACACATACATTAGAAATATTTTTAATATGGGGATTGGGAAAGCTGGCAACAAGCCTCGCTCACCTGCCACCGGTCCTGTCTCCAGTCGAGCTCCTCTGCCATGTGGCTGTGCAGGGCCACCGGCGTGTCACAGACATAGGGCCCTGGACAATCAGAGGGGCCCACTCACTGTCAGGGCCCGGGCTGCTCCCCCTCATCTGTGCAGGGCCGCCGGCGTGTCACAGACATAGGGCTCTGGACCATCAGAGAGGGGCCCACTCACTGTCAGGGCCCGGGCTGCTCCCCCTCATCAGTGCAGGGCCGCCGGCGTGTCACAGACATGGGGCTCTGGACCATCACAGGGGCCCACTCACTGTCAGGGCCCAGGCTGCTCCCCCTCATCTGTGCAGGGCCGCCGGCGTGTCAGAGACATGGGGCCCTGGATGATCAGGGGGGCCCACTCGCCGTTGAGGCCTGGGCTGCTCCCCCCGCATCTGTTCAGGACCTCCGGCGGTGTTTGATTGCCGGCACTTCAGACATAGCGATGCGCTGTGAGGCTGTGTCTGCTACCAATGACGCGACATGGGCGGCACAAAAGCAAAATTAAAGGGGCAGTGTCGCCCCTGCCGTGTCATTAGTACCAGACACAGCCGCACAGCGCACTGCGCGCAGCCATGTCTGGTAAAGTGCCGGCAATCAAGCAGTGCCAGCGGTCCTGGCTGCACAGATGCCAGGGGAGCAGCCCGGGCCCCAACAGCGAGTGGGCCCCTCTGATGGTCCAGGGCCCCGGCACTTGCCCGGGTACGCCGGGTGCTGACGCCGGCCCTGGTTACGCCCACAGAAGACCCCGGGTCTTCACAGCCCGCAATACCCATACTGGCTGGCGGCTCTCCCGACCTGAGTATGACATATTCTATGCAGCTGTCATGCTCGGGTAGGGAGAGCCGCGGTCAGTCTGAGCATTGCCTTCTGATCTCGGTCCGATTTATATGGCTGTCTGATTGTGCCCTAAGATGGGTTTCTCGTTACTCGATCAAGTATTGTGGGCGCTTGAGCACCATGCGTGAGTCCCCACCCCGCATGTTTTGTACCTGTTAGACATCCAATAAACATGCGGGGATTACCACTGCTGCACCATTAAAAGAAAAGTCCTTTTCAGGGCTAAATGCACTAGTAAAACTGCTGTTACCTGCATTCAGTATAGAGATAGCTGGTGGAGGAGGAATATTTTTGGATTAGAGGCATATAGGCAGGCAGGCGGATTATAATGAGGGCAATCTGGGCTACCAGCATGGATTTATATAGTGTGACCGTAAAAGAATGGTAAACAATAAAAAATAAATATATACTTACCTTCTGATGGCCTGCCGGCGTCAGCGGTCGCGTGACCCGTCACATGACTATATGACGTCACGGCAGGTCCTTTTCAGACCATCGCGAGCTGCCGGCAAGCCAGGACGCATTGGATAAAGACACCAGGGGCCATCAGAAGGTAAGTATAATATTTATTTTTTATTTTATTCTTTTTTTACAGGTTCTACAGGTTTACAGTCTCCTCTTCTCCAGACCCGGGTACCGACCGCACATTGAAACGCATGGATCCCGCATGTACAGATGCAGTGATGCGGATTCCATGGGTTCCAAATCAAGTCAATGGCGGCGAAAATGCCGTGCTTCCGCAAAATAATTGGTAGTGCTGCGGATTTTTCCGCAATGATAACCCGCAGCAGAAATTTCCGCAGCATGTTCACAGCACATGCGGCTTATCATTGGGGAAATGGCAGACCTTCTACCAAGCGTTTTTAAGCGTTTCAGCAGCGGAATTGCCGCTGCGGAAACGCTTAAAAAACGCATAGTGGGCACACAGCCTAAAAAAAATTATTATAATTAATATATTGTGCCAAACTAATTTCACGTGAACTATCACATGATCTATCACAGGGGATCATGTGACATGTGATACATCAGGTGTGTGTGTGTGTGTGCGGGGGGGGGGGGCGCGCCTTCCAAACTGCCCGGGGCCCTTGCTACTCTTAATCCACCCCTTTAGGCAGGGTTTATCCCCTTTCTGACATTGTACATAATAATACGTCCCTGTGCCCTGTGCCTTATGGACTAGGTACGTATTATTACAACATGGCAGTGCATGATCAAAGTAACTTGTGTCTGCAGGGCTGACAGTTTATAAGGTATAGCAGTGATCTATCTTATAACTGCGATCAGCCTGCAGAAACTGAAAGTCCCATAGTGGGACTAAGTAAAAAAGTGAAAAAGAAGTAAAAAAAAAGTTGTAAAAATATAAAAAATATATATATACAGTACAGACCAAAAGTTTGGACACACCTTCTCATTTAAAGATTTTTCTGTATTTTCATGACTATGAAAATTGTACATTCACACTGAAGGCATTAAAACTATGAATTAACACATGTGGAATTATATACTTAACAAAAAAGTGTGAAACAACTGAAAATATGTCTTATATTCTAGGTTCTTCAAAGTAGCCACCTTTTACTTTGATGACTGCTTTGCACACTCTTGGCATTCTCTTGATGAGCTTCAAGAGGTAGTCACCGGAAATGGTCTTCCAACAATCTTGAAGGAGTTCCCAGAGATGCTTAGCACTTGTTGGCCTTTTTGCCTTCACTCTGCGGTCCAGCTCACCCCAAACCATCTCGATTAGGTTCAGGTCTGGTGACTCTGGAGGCCAGGTCATCTGGCGTAGCACCTCATCACTCTCCTTCTTGGTCAAATAGCCCATACACAGCCTGGAGGTGTGTTTGGGGTCATTGTCCTGTTGAAAAATAAATGATGGTCCAACTAAACGCAAAACGGATGGAACAGCATGCCGCTGCAAGATGCTGGGGTAGCCATGCTGGTTCAGTATGCCTTCAATTTTGAATAAATCCCCAACAGTGTCACCAGCAAAGCACCCCCACACCATCACACCTCCTCCTCCATGCTTCACGGTGGGAACCAAGCATGTAGAGTCCATCCGTTCACCTTTTCTGCGTCGCACAAAGACACGGTGATTGGAACCAAAGATCTCAAATTTGGACTCATCAGATCAAAGCACAGATTTCCACTGGTCTAATGTCCATTCCTTGTGTTCTTTAGCCCAAACAAGCCTCTTCTGCTTGTTGCTTGTCCTTAGCAGTGGTTTCCTAGCAGCTATTTTACCATGAAGGCCTGCTGCACAAAGTCTCCTCTTAACAGTTGTTGTAGAGATGTGTCTGCTGCTAGAACTCTGTGTGGCTTTGACCAGGTCTCTAATCTGAGCTGCTGTTAACCTGCGATTTCTGAGGCTGGTGACTCGGATAAACTTATCCTCAGTAGCAGAGGTAACTCTTGGTCTTCCTTTCCTGGGGCGGTCCTCATGTGAGCCAGTTTCTTTGTAGTGCTTGATGGTTTTTGCAACTGCACTTGGGGACACTTTCAAAGTTTTCCCAATTTTTCACACTGACTGACCTTCATTTCTTAAAGTAATGATGGCCACTCGTTTTTCTTTACATATCTGCTTTTTTCTTGCCATAATACAAATTCTAACAGTCTATTCAGTAGGACTATCAGCTGTGTATCCACCAGACTTCTGCACAACACAACTGATGGTCCCAACCCCATTTATAAGGCAAGAAATCCCACTTATTAAACCTGACAGGGCACACCTGTGAAGTGAAAACCCTTTCCGGTGACTACCTCTTGAAGCTCATCAAGAGAATGCCAAGAGTGTGCAAAGCAGCCATCAAAGCAAAAGGTGGCTACTTTGAAGAACCTAGAATATAAGACATATTTTTAGTTGTTTCACACTTTTTTGTTAAGTATATAATTCCACATGTGTTAATTCATAGTTTTTGATGCCTTCAGTGTGAATGTACAATTTTCATAGTCATGAAAATACAGAAAAATCTTTAAATGAGAAGGTGTGTCCAAACTTTTGGTCTGTACTGTATATATTTTGTACCCATAAATAAATATTATTGTGCAAAAAAACAATAATAGTACACATATTTGGTATTGCCGTGTCCGGAACGACCTGACCTATAAAACTTTCCCACTAGTTAACGGTAAAAAAAACAAAAAACAAAGCAAAGAAGGGTGCTTTATCATCATACTGCCGAAAAAAAGTGGAATAAAATGCAATAAAAAAGATGAATGTGAATAAAAATGGTACTGTTGAAAACGTCATCTTGTCCCGCAAAAAACAAGCTGCCATACAGCTCCATCAGCTGAAAAATATAAAAATGTTATAGCTCTCAGAATTAAGCGATGTAAAAAAAAATATTTTTTCTATTAAATAGTTTTTATTGTGTAACAGCTAGTGATGAGCGAGCATACTCACAAGTACTCGGTACTCGCCTGAGCATCTCGGTACTCGAGATGCTCGGAGCTCACCGAGTACTTGCGAGATGCGGGGCGGATGCTCGGGTTCCCTCTTTAGAGCACCAATCAACATGCAGGGATTGCCTGCCACTCATTGTAATGCCGCAGCCATGCTGGTTGTGGCATTACAGTGATTGGCTGGCCGCACAGCGTCATCAGGTCTATATCAGACCTGGCGCCGCCTTGCTCGTCACAGTGCTGCTGAGCTAGGGAGAGATTTGGTTGTGTATTAGGTAGTATAGGGAGAAAACAAGTACATTACACATATCCATCTTAACATCACCTTCTGAGGACTAATCCATCTGCAGAGATATCAGGCAGGCAGTGTATATAGGCAGGCAGGCAGTGTTTATAGCAGACTGCAGTGCATATAGCACAAGAGGCTCCATTCCAGTTCTGCCTTCTGCTGCTGTTAGATATTTCTAGACAAAGGCCCAGGTCTCAGGGGCCAGGAATAATTTTTTGGGGATCTTGATCCTCATTATTTGCTTAAAAAGCAATCCAGAGAACACAGTTTTTCTGCGCCATTTGCTTGTTGGAACTGCAGAATACAGCCAGGTCCTTTTGTGGCACCCCTGAGGGTTCAGACGCCACAGGGGTACTGCACTTCAGATAGAGGTGTGATATCTCCTCTTCCAGGTAAGGATGAAGAATCTCACAGGACTCCACTTCACCACTCAACACTACACCACTCCTGTCCTGTAGGGGGCCTAAAAGCACCAGGGTGCTGCCCCGGCACGGGATAGAGGAGATGGGGCGGAACCAAAGATAGGGGGAACCAAGTAGTGGGTGAGGGTGGAGGACACACTTACAGGAAGCACTTATAGAATCTATATAACCTACGGCCATCTTAAGTTCAAGGTCTTTGATTGTGGTCTTCTGTCAGGGTCCAGCAAGAGTCTGCAGCTGGCTGAAGATACACGGTCCTCGTACTCTGGCCTTGAGACGAGGAGTGGGTCAGAGTTAACCCGTGTCTCTGCCCGGTCAGGGTCCTGTTCTAAGAAAGCCTTGGAGTGGAGCAGAGGAGATAGGCTCCACAGGCAAAAAGATCCCAGGGGGATATGGACAGAGCGGAGTCGCCACCTGTATTCTTAGCCAGAGGGATTCCTGCTGCAAGAGGGGTGACCGGCCCCCGATATCTGACTTTGTCACTTCAAGTCTCAGTCAGAAAAGCCCGGAGGCTCAGTGGATCCCAAGGGGGATAAGGACGGAGAAGAGTCGCCACCCGTATCTCTCCAAACTGCATTTATCCAGTGGGGCCCGGCCTTACACCACATTCATACAACACACAGTGAGGAGAAGACTCAGTGGGAGAACAAACTAAGGAGAGGAACACACCAGCGGGGTCTCGACAGGTGCTCCTGATCTACCTGGAAAGTGCTGAACCCCCTACCCAGTGGCCACAGTACGCCGTGTGTAGCAGAGAGAAGCTTTGCGGCTGAAAGTTCATCTAAAGTGAGTAAAGACCCGGATGACTTCATACACCGCCTCCGCTTGTTTAGTCCTGCACGGCCCGGCACCCACCATACTTCCACATAGTCCTCCTGCCCACTGCCCTGAGGCCTACTCCGCCTGTGGGGAGTAGTACCAACTGTGCTGCCAGAACACCGGCCTCAGAGCACTGTCGCAGCGTTGGTGGCCATCACCAGGAACCGCAGGTTGCGTAGTCGAATAACCACTCATCCCCAATTAGCCCAACTCTTTTTTACGTGACAGCCCTGGGCACGGAACGGGTCGAGGAAACGACTGCTTTCCCCCCACACCATCCGCAAGGCCCGGCCCCGAGTACCCCTCTGCTCAGGGAGGGCGAGTCACTTTTCATATTACAGCGCTAAAAATCCAGCTATTTTAAACTGTGGTTTCTCCGTCACACGGATCACATATACATTTTCAGAAAATACTGCCATTTTTGGCCTCCATTCAAATTTTTTTTCACTGTGTCAGCGTAGTTTTTGACACCAGATTGCTGTTCAAAATAGTTACCTACAGGCCCAGGTATTTAAAACTGTGTTTTCTCCGTCACACGGATCACATATACGTTTTCAGAAAATACTACCATTTCTGACCTCCATTAAAAATTTGTTTCAGTGTGTCAGTGAAGCGATTGACACCAGATTGCTGTTCAAAATAGTTACCTACAGGCCAGGCATTTAAAACTGTGGTTTCTCCATCACACGGATCACATATAAGTTCGCTCCAAATTCAGCCATTTGTAGTGAGCGTGTAAGATATTGTCCTCCATTTAAAATGGGCAAGGCACGTGGCAAGGGAAGGGGAACTGGACATGATGGTGATGGTGCATGCAGAGGCCGAGGCCAAGGCAGTGGGCAAGCTGAAATTGTGCCACAACAAACACCCACATCTTCTCGCCCAACCTTCCAGTCCCAATTCCTAGGGGACCGCAGCACACCACTATTGAACCCAGAGCAGTGTCAAAAGGTTGTTGTTGGATAGCAGATAATGCTTCCAGTCACTTAGCCACCATCACCACCCTGTCTTCCACACGGTCAAGTCTCAGTAGCTGTGAGTCTGGACCGCATATTCCTCACCCCGATCCTCTTTCCTCCTACCATGCTGAGTGCCCAGAGACAAATGATCCCACACTTGGACACTCTGAAGAGCTGTTCACTTTTCCATTTATAGATTCGGGTCTCTCGCCCGGTCCACTTGAAGTGAGGCAAGAGGAGATCGCATGAAGCGATGCCCAAATATTTGAGCAGCCACGGTCACACGAAGGCGACGGTGGGAAAGTGTCACAAGAGGTGGATGATGATGAGATACAATTTCCAGAAAGTCAGGAGGAGGACCAGGGTGTGGAAGTGGAAGACGAGGTGATGGATGATATAGTAACTGACCCAACCTGGCAGGAGGACATGCAGAGTGAGGACATCAACACACAGGGGAAGGGAGGCAGACAACAGGCAGGAAGAAGCAGTGTGGTGGCAGCAGACAGAAGGCAGGCAACCATTCCCCGTAACACCAAGGCAAAAGAAATTGCCAGTACAACTGTTAGGTCTTCCCGAGTCTGGTTGTTTTTTAAAGACTCTGCCGATAACCCCAAAAAGGCCATTTACACCACCTGCCAAGCCAGCATCAGCAGGGGTGGCAAAACTAGCAGCCTGACCACAATCAGCATGATCAGGCACATGGCTGCAAAGCACCCAACTTTGTGGGCCGAACCCCAGGGTCCAGGAACAGTGTCTGTGGGTGGCAACATTGCTTCTTCCGCTGTTGTGCATGCAAGCCAATCCCCTGTCCATGGTACATGCGAAGATGCCTCCTGCCCTGCACCTGTCATTGCACACTCTCAAGTAGCAGCATCAGGAAGCACATCCACGTCCTTGTCCCAGCGCAGCGTTCAGTTGTCCATACACCAGTCCTTGGAACGCAAGTGCAAATGCGCAGCCAACGCCCCACAGGCCACACTACTGAATTCTCACATTTCACAACTGCTTGCTTTCGAAATGTTGTCTTTTAGGCACGTGGAGACGGAAGCATTCCGCATCCTGATGGCGGTGGCCGTCCCTCGGTACTCGGTACCCAGCCGCCACTATTTCTTCTGGTGTGCCGTCCCCGCATTACACAAGCACGTGTCCCAAAACATTAGCCGTGCCCTCAACAATGCAGTTACCGGGAAAGTCCACCTAACCACGGACATGTGGACAAGTGCTTGTGGGCAGGGATGGTACATCTCGCTGACGGCACACTGGGTTAATATAGTGGAAGCCTGGACCCAATCGGACCTTGGGACGGAACACATCCTCCCGACGCCAAGGATTACGGGCCCTAGGTCAATCAGGGTTGCCACCATGGTCTACAGCTTCTGCACCTCATCCTCCTCAGCCTCCTCCTCCTCTTCAGCCTCCATCTCCGAAATGACCACATCAGTCACAAGCTGGAAGCACTGCAGCACTGCCTCGGCCAAGCGGCAACAGGCTGTGCTGAAGCTAATATGCTTAGGTGACAAACCAATGCAGAAGAGCTGTGGACAGCTCTGAAAGAGCAGGCAGATCTGTGTCTCACACCGCTGAACCTACAGCCAGGCATGGTCGCGTGTGACAATGGCCGGAACCTGGTGGCGGCTCTGAGGTAAGGCGAGCTCACACACGTACCATGCCTGGCCCATGTTCTTAACCCTAGAACGCATACCTGGGGCCTCGCAGGCCCACCCTGTTAATTGTTTTCTATTTTCTGCAAGATTACTTTAGTTAGAATTTTGAAACTCTAGGTATTCCTCAGGTATATAGTTGTTTGTCATTTTTGTTTGAGTTATTCCATGTTATTTGCACACGGGCCTCAAAGGCCCCAGGTATGTGAAAATGTAGATTTTTATGGTCATGCGTTCTAGGGTTAACCTCGTGGTTCAGCGGTTTCTCAAATCCTACCTGGAGTCGCCGAATCTGCTTGTTAAAGTACGCCGCCTGTGTGCCCATTTTAGAAAGTCACCTACAGCTTCCGCCGCCCTTGCCGTGTTTCAGCAGCGTTTGCAGCTTCCGGCTCACAGACTGGTGTGTGATGTCCCAACGCGTTGGAACTCTACACTGCAGATGTTGGGAAGGAGTTGTGAGCTGAAGAGGGCAGTTGTTGAGTACAAGCATCAACAAGGCCATCGGTATTCAGTTCAGACTCCACACATAAGACCTCAGGAGTGGACATGGATGTCAGACATATGTACCATCCTCCAAAACTTTGATGACTCCACCAAGATGGTGAGTGGTGATGACGCCAGAATTAGCGTCACCATCCTGCTTATCTGTCTACTGAAATGCTCTCTGCTTACAATCAAAGAGGATGCATTGCAGGCGGTGCACGATGAGATGGAGCAAACAGCCATACAGGGTAATTACACAGCCCAGCCTCATCTCATCCCAACGTGGATTGGGTGACAATGAGGAATTGGAGGAGGAGGAAGAACAGGAGCTAGTTTCATGCGCTATAGACGGTACTACCTGCACAGCTGTCATACCGTCTGTTCAGCGTGGATGGCCAGAGGACAGAGAGGAGGAGGAGGAGAGCATGGTCAGTCATCCTCTTGGTGAGGACACAGCAGTCTTGCCTGTTAGTAGTCTGGCACGCATGGCCGAGTTTATGTTATGCTGCCTTTCCCATGACCCTCGCGTTCTCAAAATTTTGGGTGACAGTTATTACTGGTTGGTGACACTTCTAGACCCACGCTACAAGGACAACTTTATATCTCTTATTCCTTAGGCGGACAGGTCTACAAAAATGGGGCTGTACCAGAAGGCCCTTGTTGGGTAACTATTAAAAAAATTCCCATCTGAAAACACTGGTGGCAGAGGTCACACTTCCTTGGACAACCAAGGAGTACAGGCGAGAGAGACATAACTTCAATCCAGCAGAGGCAGGGGAACACTGTCAAAGTTCTGGGAGAGTTTTCTCAGCCCCTCCCAATGCACAAGCCCTGAGGCGCCGGGTACTCTCACAAGGAGTGCAAAGTTTGGGAAGATGCTGAGGGAGTACCTTGCTGACCGTACCAACTTCTTCCGTGATTCCTCTGTGCCTTATAATTATTGGGTATCCAAGCTGGATACGTGAAATGAACTGTCTCTCTATGCCTTTATCAGAGCAGGTTTTTAGTGCCACTGGTGGAATTATAACTGATAAGCGCATCCGCCTGGCAACTGAAAATGCTGACAGGCTGACTCTTATGTAAATGAACAAGTGCTGGATTGGGCCAGACTTCTCAATACCACCAAATGATAGCAGCGTAACATAAACTCAAATCCAGTGTCATTTTTTGGGAGGTGTATTCCCATGTACCTTTTCACACCCACACATGGGTATACACTTCCTGATTTTGGCTATTTGCTCTTGTCCTCCTCCTTCTCCTCATCCTCCACCACCATATCACCAGGGTGACCGTCGTCCATGATGCAACACCCACATAATTTTTTTAAAGGGTGTTTATGATGCCCGTAAAAACATTTTTTTATACAGTATGTTCATGTATACCCCCCAGGGGTAAATGTTTGTCAGCCCATACACTTAGTGCATGGGCATTACAAGTATAGGAGGCCTGCTTCTTTCTAATGGGAACATTTTTTATGAGGCCCTCCTCCACGTCTCTTCCAAAGGGCATTGGAGTGCCTCCCAATTTTTGGCAGCCCTTGCATTCACTGCATAGGCAAACACAATGGGAGACCCACTTCCTAATAATGGAAACATTGATTTCAGGAGGCCCTCTGACCTCCACGTCTCTTCCAAGGGGCATTGGAGTGCCTCCAAATTTTTGGCAACCCTTGCATTCACTGCATAGGCAAACACAATGGGAGACCTACTTCCTAATAATGGGAACATTGTTTTCAGGAGGCCCTCCTCTAAGTCTCTTCAAAGGGGTATTGGGGTGCATCCAAATTTTCAAAGTGGTATTGGGGTGCGTCCAATTTTTGGGCAGCCCTGCCACTCACTGCATATGCAATAGCAGTATAGGAGACCCACTCTTTAGTAATGGGAGCAATAAAATATAGCCGGCTGATGACTCTCTAAGAATAGTGAGGGCCGACTGCTGGCCCTTTAGGAATAGTAAAGGCAGCCTGATGGCCCTATAAAAATAGGCTTTGTGACTTTCAGAGTCCCTCCTTCATAAATGAAACACGATGTGTCTGATGATATTTCACACACCACATGGCCAGATAAGGTTGTAAAATGTTAAAATTACATTTCCTTGTAAATGCATTTGTCACGAAATTGACATTGCTTATTGAAAGCAATGCAAAAGTGAAAAAACGCATAAAAAACGCTATGTGTGAACATAGCCCAAGGTGTGGAGGAGTGTTTTTGGTTTTGGTTATCTATTTTGCCTTATATACAAGTCATTACCCATGAAAGGATGTTCCTTAACATTTTTCCCAGTAAAATCCATTAGATTTCGTTTTTGTATGTTTTATTGTGAGTCCGTAAAAGTGACGTAATACCTCTGACAACGTTGTTGACAGCAGTGACCTGGGAGTCAGAATTGCTTCCAGGTGTCTTCCCCTTGCTGTTCCCATGTCATTTGTGCACTGTTCCCTTCGATTTGGGCAATTTTTAGGCCCTCTGCAGACCACCGGGGGGAGCCGCCTGAAAAATGCTCGAGTTTCCCATAGGCTTACATTGGGCTTGTTGCTCAGGTCAAGCACCGGAGTATTCCAATGTGCTCGACCTGAGCCTCGAGCACCTGAGCATTTTAGTGCTATCTCATCACTAGTAACAGCGCTAAAACATAAAAAAAATATAAATGTGATACCGCTGTAAACGTACTGACTTGAAGAATAAAGCTGCCTTATCAATTTTACCACACGTGAAATGGCATAAAAAAAAAAAAAATTCCTGAATTGTTGGTTTTTGTTTATTCTGCCTCCAAAAAATAGAAATAGAATAGAAAAAAGAATAGAAAGCGATCAAAAAAGTGTCACTTGCCCAAAAATGGTACTAATAAAAATGTCAACTCGTCAAAAAACAAGCCCTCACATGACTCCGTCAGCCGAAATATGGAAAAAGTATAGTTCTCAAAATATGGCGATACAAAATCTAGTCTTTGCAAAAAAAAGCGTTTTAGTGTGTGACAGCAGCCAAACATAAAAACCCAATATAAATCTGGTTTCGCTGTAATCGCACCGACCCGAAGAATAAAGTCATCTAATCACTTACACTGCATGAGGAACGGCGTAAAAAATAAATAAAACCAATTCTTCACCTGCTGCTGATTTGTTCACTCTGCCTCCCAAAGATCGCAGTATGGCTTGGCTCATAATAGTCCTGCGCTCTGCTCTGAGCGCTTACACCGGGGTTTCCGAGTAAATCTCTGAAATACATGATTCAGATGGAACCCCCGGCGAAAGATTCCCTGTAATGAGGCAGATGGAGGCACCGTGGATGCCGTCTGGCCTGTCATCTGTCTTTTTATTAGGCGTGCATAAAAGTGCTGTTAGCCACAGTTTTGTGAACCTCTGAAAAAAAGGACATCGCTAAACAGAGGCCAGACGTAATCCAGAGTAACTCTGTTGCCTCCTTATAGTGAATGGATCCCTCGGATTAGGGTTAGGGTTGTGGTAGGGTTAGGATTAGGGTTGGGTTAGGGTTAAGATTAGGGTTGTGTTAGGTTTAGGATTATGGTTACTGTTAGGATTAGGGTTAGAGTTGTATTAGGGTTGTATTAGGGTTGGGTTAGGATTGTGTTAGGGTTAGGGTTGTGTTAGGGTTTTGTTGGGGTTGGGATTTTTTCAAAAGTAAAGAAAAAAGAACGATGACGATATGGCGACTAGGGTTGAACGGGGGGTGCTCGCTACTTTAGCTTGCATCGGGTGCTCGGATGTACACCCAGTATCGCGGGTGCTCAAGTTACATGCTTAAGTTCCCACCCCACATGTTTTGCGGCTGTTATACAGCCAAAAAAACACATGCGGGGATTGCCTGCCATACACGAACAATCCCCGCATGTTTTTTTTGGGGTGTCTAACAACCGTAAAACATGTGGGGTTGCGCTCAAGACTAATGACAACATACAGTATTCAATATGATGACCTAATGTTATCAAATTCTGTGTCGTACCTCTGGGTTCAAAATGCTCACTATACCCGTTGATAAAATCTTTGAGGGGTGTAGTTTTCAAAATGGTGTCACTTGTGGGGGGTTTCCACTGTTTAGGCACATCAGTGACTCTCCAAACGCAACATGGTGTCTGCTAATTATTCAAGCAAATTTTACATTCAAAAACTCAAATGGTGCTCCTTCCCTTCCAAGCCCTGCCGTGCACCCAAACAGTGGTTTTCCCCCACGCATGGGGTACTGGCGTGCTCAGGAGAAATTGCGAATTTTGTCGTCCAATTTCTCCTGTTACTTTAGTGAAAATAAAAAAAAAATTGCATCTATAGTAACATTTTTGTGAAAAAAGTTAAATGTTCATTTTTTTCTTCCACATTCCAAAAATTCCTGTGAAGCACCTGAAGGGTTAATAAACTTCTTGAATGTGGTTTTGAGCACCTTGAGTGGTGCAGTTTTTAGAATGGTGTCACTTTTTGGGTATTTTCTGTCATAAAGGCCCCTCAAAGTCACTTCAAATGTGATGTGGTTCTAAGGTTTTGTAAATTTTGTTGGAAAAATGAGAAATCGCTGCTCAATTTTTAACCCTTATACCTTCCTAACAAAAAATACATTTGGTTCCAAAATTGTACTGATGTAAAGTAGACATGTGGAAAATGTTATTAATTAACTATTTTGTGTGACGTACAGTATCTCTCTGATTTAAGGGCATGAAAATTAAAATTGTGAAATTTTCAAAATGTTCTCCAAATTTCTGATTTTTTTACAAATAAACGCAAGTTCTATCAAATATAATCGAAAAAACAGTCTCAGAATCAGTGGGATCCGTTGAAGAGTTCCAGAGTTATTACCTCATAAATTGACACTGGTTAGAATTGTAAAAATTGGCCTGGTCGTTATTGTGCAAACAACCTTCGGGGGTAAAGGGGTTAATATTGCTATTGTAGTACTTGTATACCGCTGCTGCACCATTAAAAGAAAAGTTTTTTTTAGGGCTACATACTCTAGTAAAACTGCTGTTACTTGCATTCAATGTAGGTATAGTTGTTGGAGGAGGGATAGTTTTAGATTGAAGGCATATAGGCAGGCCCGGCTCCAATTTTTTGTGGGCCCCGGGCGAAAGAGTCTCAGTGCGCCCCTTAAGCACATTCCATGATTCATGATGCACAGATACCGCAGAGAAATTATACATATACACATCATAAGGACACATGACCTACACATTATACATATACACATTGTACGGACACATTACCTACACATTATACATATACACATTGTACGGACACATGACCTACACATTATACATATACACATCATAAGGACACATGACCTACACATTATACATATACACATCATAAGGACACATGACCTACACATTATACATATACACATTGTACGGACACATTACCTACACATTATACATATACACATTGTACAGACACATGACCTACACATTATACATATACACATTGTACGGACACATGACCTACACATTATACATATACACATTATACGGACACATGACCTACACATTATACATATACACATTATACGGACATATGACCTACACATTATACATATACACATTGTACGGACACATGACCTACACATTATACATATACACATTATACGGACATATGACCTACACATTATACATATACACATTGTACGGACATATGACCTACACATTATACATATACACATTGTATGGACACATGACCTACACATTATACATATACACATTATACGGACACATGACCTACACATTATACATATACACATTGTACGGACATATGACCTACACATTATACATATACACATTGTACGGACACATGACCTGCACATTATACATATACACATTATACGGACACATGACCTACACATTATACATATACACATTATACGGACACATGACCTACACATTATACATATACACATTGTACGGACACATTACCTACACATTATACATATACACATTATACGGACATATGACCTACACATTATACATATACACATTGTACGGACACATGACCTACACATTATACATATACACATTATACGGACACATGACCTACACATTATACATATACACATTGTACGGACACATGACCTACACATTATACATATACACATTATACGGACATATGACCTACACATTATACATATACACATTGTACGGACATATGACCTACACATTATACATATACACATTGTATGGACACATGACCTACACATTATACATATACACATTGTACGGACACATGACCTACACATTATACATATACACATTGTACGGACACATGACCTACACATTATACATATACACATTATACGGACACATGACCTATACATTATACATATACACATTGTACGGACACATGACCTACACATTATACATATACACATTATACGGACACATGACCTACACATTATACATATACACATTGTACGGACACATGACCTACACATTATACGGACACATGACCTACACATTATACATATACACATTGTACGGACACATGACCTACACATTATACATATACACATTTTACGGACACATGACCTATACATTATACATATACGCATTGTACGGACACATGACCTACACATTATACATATACACATTATACGGACACATGACCTACACATTATACATATACACATTGTACGGACACATGACCTACACATTATACATATACACATTTTACGGACACATGACCTATACATTATACATATACGCATTGTACGGACACATGACCTACACATTATACATATACACATTATACGGACACATGACCTACACATTATACATATACACATTGTATGGACACATGACCTACACATTATACATATACACATTATACGGACACATGACCTACACATTATACATATACACATTATACGGACACATGACCTACACATTATACATATACACATTGTATGGACACATGACCTACACATTATACATATACACATTGTACGGACACATGACCTACACATTATACATATACACATTGTACGGACACATGACCTACACATAAACACATTATACAGAGACATAATCTGTTAGCACATTATACAAATACATTACCTATATACACATGACCATATATACATATACCTACACACATTATACTGGGACATGACATATACATACTTATTCTCTTCATCAGCATTTATCCAGTGGCAGCAGTGGGGGATTCCTGACCTTGGAAATCAGCAGTAGGAGCGCGGCTTGTACACCCTGTCAGCCCAGCTCACCCTCCCCGTCACGACTACTGAGCTGTCTGTAACATTACAGGAGGTGGGGGATGGGGTGCTGTGCAGGCACAGAGGAGAGAGTGGTGATCTCTATCCCCTCTCCCTAAAGCCGGTGGCTATATTGCCTGACAGATCTGGCCTGAGGCCTCATTAACCTCCTTCCTCCCCCATCCAACATATACTCCCCCTAGGTGGCGCTGTGCAGTTGCTCCGCACATGGATCCTCTGTAGTGTTGAGCGAACATGCTCGACACTGCTCGGTACTCGCCCGAGCATCACGCTACTCGGGATGTTCGGCGAGCACCGAGCATTTCCGGGTTACTCGGGCTGGAGCTCGGGTCTCCGCCCTGCATGTTTGGCGCTCTTTACAGAGCCAATGAACATGCAGGGATTGCCAGCCAGTCACTGTAATGCCGTAGCCATGTTGTTTGTGGGCATTACAGTGATTGGCTGGCCGCACAGCGTCACCTCGAGTATTTAAAACCGGGCGCCGCCATCTTGGACACAGTCGCTCCGGATCAGACAGTGTAGGGACAGCGCTGCTGATTTAGGGAGAGATATATCCTGCAAAATAGTTAGTGTAGGGTCTGTAAAGGCTGCCAGATCAAACAAACAGTCCTTCTCAGGACTAATATCCATCCCAGGTATATCAGGCAGGCAGGCAGGCAGGCTGTATAGGAGACGCAGTGGTTATACCAGCAAACGCTGCATTACAGTCCTGTGTGCTGCTCCTGTTGCTGAAATTGCTGGACTTAGCTCCAGGTCCCGGGGGTCAGGAAAAATCCTTTTTGTTAATCTAAATCCTCTTTTTTTTTCCTCCTTCACAATGTACAAATACCCATCTTATTAACCTTTTGGTGCCCCCCCCCCCCCCAAAAAAAAAAGTGTGCCTCTGATTTTTCAGACATAAATATATCTGTTGAAAATAGTCTGGTGTAGGCCAGAGAAATAGAAGTGTGGTTTTGCAGGTCTATGGGCCATTTGTATCTAAAAAAAACAGTTTGAGTGTGTCGCTCACTGTTCAGCCGCAAATATATATATATTCAAAAAAGTCTGGTATACACCAGTAAATTATAACTGTGGTTTTGCTGTTCCACGGTAAAACATCTCTATTATCCTGCTTTTGGCATTTTTTGCCGTAAAAAATAAATAGTGTCTCCTGATTGTTCGGACACAAATATATTTGTTGAAAATAGTCTGGTGTAGGCCCGAGAAATACAAGTGTGGCTTTGCAGTTTCACGGTTCAAACCTCTGTATTATCCACTTTTGGGCCATTTGTATCTAAAAAAAACAGTTTGAGTGTGTCGCTCACTGTTCAGCCGCAAATATCTCTATTTAAAAAAGTGTGGTATACCCCAGTAAACAATAACTGTGGTTTTGCCATCCCACGGTAAAAAAATCTCTATTATTCAGCTTTTGGTAGTTTTTTCCGTAAAGAAAAACAGTAGTATCTCCTGACTGTTGTGACACAAAAATATATCTGTTGAAAATAGTCTTGTGTAGGCCCGACATCCCAGTGTGGTTTCGCAGTTCCACGGGTCAAATCGCTGTACTATCCAGTTTTGGGCCTTTGGTATCTAAAAAAAAAAGCAGTTTGAGTGTGTCGCTCACTGTTCAGCCGCAAATATCTCTATTTAAAAAAGTGTGGTATACCCCAGTAAACAATAACTGTGGTTTTGCCATCCCACGGTAAAGAATCTCTATTATTCAGGTTTTGGTAGTTTTTTCCGTAAAGAAAAACAGTAGTGTCTCCTGACTGTTGTGACACAAAAATATATCTGTTGAAAATAGTCTTGTGTAGGCCCGACATCCCAGTGTGGTTTCGCAGTTCTACGGGTCAAATCGCTGTACTATCCAGTTTTGGGCCTTTGGTATCTAAAAAAAAAGCAGTTTGAGTGTGTCGCTCACTGTTCAGCCACAAATATCTCTATTTAAAAAAGTGTGGTATACCCCAGTAAACAATAACTGTGGTTTTCCTCTTCCACGGTTCTAATCTACTCTTTATTACCCTTTTTCCATTGATAGTGCAAGTGTAAGCTATTTTACTTAATTTACAATGGGCAAGGCGCGTGGCAAGGGACGTGGAAGTGGACGTTCTGGTGATGGTTCGTGCAGAGGACGGGGCCGTGGCCAAGGTGAAAATGTGCCACAACCAACAGCCACATCTTCTCGCTCCCACTTCTTGACCGAATTACTAGGGAAGCACAGAACAACACCAGTATTGAGAACTGATCAGTGTGAACAGGTTATTAATTGGATAGCAGACAATACTTCCAGTTACCTGGGCACCACCACCTCCGGTCTGTCTTCCACACGGTCAACTCTTAGTAGCCGTGAGTCTCGACCGCATACTCCTCCTCACCCTGATGCTCCTTCCTCCCACCATGCCGAGTGTCGTCAGACAGCAAGTGATCCCACACTTGGACACTCTGAAGAGCTGTTCACTGGTCCATTTCCATATTTGGGCCCCTCGCCTGATACGCTTGAAGTGGTGGAAGAGGAGACCCATGTTGCGATGCCCAAATATTTGAACAGCCACGGCCACAGGAAGTCGACGTTGGCAATCTGTCACAAGAGGTGGACGATGACACAATTGCCAGGAAGTGAGGAGGAGGATCGTGGTGCGCAAGTGGAAGAGGAGGAGGTGGTGGATGATCTAGTAACTGACCCAACGTGGAAGGAGGACATGCAGAGTGAGGCCAGCAGCACACAGGGGGAGGGAGGCAGAGTACCCCAATAGGCAGGAAAAAGCAGTGTGGTGGCCGCAGACAGAAGGCAGGCAATCGTTCCCTGTAACACCAACACGAGGGACGTTGCCAGTACAAGCGGTAGGTCTTCAAGAGTCTGGAATTTTTTTAAAGACTCTGCTGATAACCCCAAAAAGGCCATATGTTCCACCTGCCATGCCAGCATCAGCAGGGGTGACAAAACTACCAGCCTGACCACCACCAGCATGATCAGGCACATGGCAGCAAAGCACCCGACTTTGTGGGGCGAAACCCAGGGTCCACGACCAGTGTCAGCGGGTGTCACCACTGCTTCTTCCACTGTTGTGCGTGCAATAGAACCCCCTGTTGTGTGTGCAAGGCAATCCCCTGTCCATACTGCATGTAAAGATGCCCCCTCCTCTCAGTCTTCACTTGTTATGGCAGTTTCTCAAGAAACAGCATCAACGTCCATGTCCACGTCCCACCGCAGCGTTCAATTGTCCATATCCCAGACCTTTGAACGAAAGCGGAAATTCGCAGCTAACGCCCCACAGGCCACAGTCCTAAATTTGCACATTTCACGACTGCTTGCATTGGAAATGCTGCCTCTTAGGCTGGTGGAGACGGAATCCTTCCGCAATCTTATGGCGGTGGCCGTCCCTCGGTACTCGGTCCCCAGCCGACACTATTTTGCCCGGTGTGCCATCCCTGCACTACACAAGCACGTGTCCCAAAGCATCTGCCGTGCCCTCAACAACGCAGTTACTGGGAGAGTCCACCTGACAACGGACACGTGGACAAGTGCTTGTGGCCAGGGACAGTACATCTCTCTGACGGCACACTGGGTAAACATAGTGGAAGCCGGGACCCAGTCGGACCTTGGGACGGAACACATCCTCCCCACACCGAGGATTGCGGGCCCTATGTCAGTCAGAGTTGCCCCCACAGTGTACAGCTCCTGCGCATCCTCCTCCTCCTCCTCATGTTCAGCCTCCATCTCAGATATCACCACATCAGTTACAAGCTCGAAGCATTGCTGTACTGCCTCCGCCATGCGGCAACAGGCTGTGCTGAAACTTATAAGCTTAGGTGATAAACCTCACACTGCTTGTGAGTTGTGGACAGCTGTGAAAGAGCAGGCAGATCTGTGGCTGAGACCGCTGAACCTACATCCCGGCATGGTCGTGTGTGACAATGGCCGTAACCTGGTGGCGGCTCTGATGCGAGGTGAGATCACACACGTACCATGCCTGGCTCATGTGCTTAACCTCGTGGTTCAGCGGTTTCTTAAATCGTACGCCGAGTTGCCAGATCTGCTCGTGAAAGTACACCGCCTGTCAGCTCATTTTCGCAAGTCGGCTACAGCTTCCGCCGCCCTTGCTGTGTTGCAGCAGCGTTTGCAGCTTCCGGCACACCGACTGGTGTGTGATGTCCCCACACGTTGGAACTCTACCCTCCACATGTTGCAAAGGATTTGTGAGCAGAAGAGAGCAGTTGTGGAGTACCAGCTGCAACAAGGCCGTCGATATTCAGGTCAGACTCCACACATAAGACCTCAGGAGTGGACCTGGATATCTGACATATGTACCATCCTGACAAACTTTGAGGAGGCCACCAAGATGGTGAGTGGCGATGACGCCATCATTAGTGTCAGCATCCCACTTGTCTGTCTTTTGCAACGCTCTCTGCAGAGAATTAAAGAGGAGGCATTGCAGCCAGAGTATGATGAGATGGATCAAGAAGCCGTAGCGGGCGATTGCACACAGCCCAGCCTCATCTCATCCCACGTGCATTGGGGGACAATGAGGGAGAGGAGGAGGAGGAGGAAGAACAGGAGCTGCTATCATGCGTTGTAGACGGTAGTACCTGTACAAGTGTCATACCGTCGGTTCAGCGTGGGTGGCCTGAGGACAGGGGGGAGGAGGAAGAGGAGGAGGAGGAGGAGAGCATGGTCAGTCGTCATCTTGGTGAGGACACGGAAATCTTGCCCGTTACCAGTCTGGCACGCATGGCTGACTTTATGTTACGCTGCCTTAACCGTGACCCTCGCGTTGTCAAAATGTTGGGTGACAGTCATTACTGGTTGGTGACACTTGTAGACCCCCGCTACAAGGAGAACTTTCACTCTCTTATTCCTGAAGTGGAGAGGTCTACAAAAATGGGGCAATACCAGAAGGCCCTTGCTGTAGAACTCTTAAAAAAATTCCCATCTGAACACGCTAGCGGCAGAGGTCACAGTTCGTTGCCCAACCAAGGCGTACAGGCGAGAGAGATGCAACTCCAATCCAGCAGAGGCAGGGGAACACTGTCAACGTTCTGGGACAGTTTTCTGACACCCGCCCAGCTTACAGGCCCTGAGGTGCGGGGTACTCTCACAAGGAGTGGAAAGTTTCAAAAGATGGTGAGGGAGTACCTTGCCGATCGTACCAGCGTCCTCCGTGATTCCTCTGTGCCTTTTAATTATTGGGTATCCAAGCTGGACACTTGGAATGAACTCGCTCTGTACGCCTTGGAGGTCCTGGCCTGCCCTGCCGCTAGCGTGTTATCGGAGCGTGTTTTTAGTGCCGCTGGGGGAATTATAACTGATAAGCGCACTCGCCTGTCAACTGACAATGCTGACAAGCTGACCCTTATCAAAATGAACAAGGGCTGGATTGGGCCAGACTTCTCATCACCACCAAATGACAGCAAAGTAACATAAAGTCAAATCTACTGTGTGAGGTGTATTCACATGCACCGCTTCACACCCACACATGGGTATACGCTTCCTCGTTTCGGCTGTTTAATCTTCTTCTCCTTATCCTCAGCCTCCACCACCACTATACCACCAGGGTGCCAGCATTGCAAGTTCCTCCGTCCTAATTTTTGGCAGCTTTTGCTGGGAAAGCATAAGCAAATACCATGGGACACCCACTCCCCAATAATGGGACTTATGTTTGTAATATGCTGTACTGCATGGCTCTTGTAAGGGGCATTGCAAGTTGCTCCGTCCTAATTTTTGGCAGCTTTTGCTGGGAAAGCATAAGCAAATACTATGGGAGACCCACTCCCCAATAATGGGACTTATGTTTGTAATATGCTGTACTGCATGGCTCTTGTAAGGGGCATTGCAAGTTGCTCCGTCATAATTTTTGGCAGCTTTTGCTGGGAAAGCATAAGCAAATACTATGGGAGACCCACTCCCCAATAATGGGACTTATGTTTGTAATATGCTGTACTGCATGGCTCTTGTAAGGGGCATTGCAAGTTGCTCCGTCCTAATTTTTGGCAGCTTTTGCTTGCAAGGCATAAGCAAATACTATGGGACACCCACTCCCCAATAATGGGACTTATGTTTGTAATATGCTGTACTGCATGTGACGCGCCCCCTGGGCCGTGTGTACACGTGTGTGGGATACCCGGTGCCGGGTCTCTGGCGTCTGTAGTCTCCGTGGCGGTGACCCGGTCCCGTGGCTCAGGCTGGTCAAACCAGTGGCAGTCTTTCTTAGGTTTTGAGGTTAATTGTCCGACTGCGCCACCCGTGGATTGCGGTCAGGGAGTACCACCGCTGCGAGGCAGACCGCTGAGGCTGGTGTTGTGTGCGCAGCATAGAATGGGATAACTCCCCTCGGGAGGAGTATAGCCTCAGGGCAGTGAGTGTGGATGATGGGGGTGATGGTGCACGAGCGCAGCAGGAACGACTCAGAGTCTTTGCAGTGCAGTTCAGGGTCTTTACTGATGATTATAAGGTAGACCCTCCCGGGAGTACTGGCTAGCATAAGAGGCCTGGTCAGTCTGTGAGCAAGCAGGAGTTCCCCTGGCCAGGTGGAGTTGTAGGCCTCCCCGTCTGTCTGCACTCTTCCTGGCTACCTTGCTGTAAGCGGGTAGAAGTAGCCCACGTCCCTGAGTGTACCGTGTAGTGCTCACCCGTATGGCTTGTGACTTGGGGCCTTCTGTTAGCCTCCGCTCCACGACGGCGGTGCTGGTCCCTTGCTTGTGACTGAGCCTCCGGGCTTCTATGGCCAGAGGACCTGAAATCCCCTGCCGGCTGGTTTCTGCTGCTGGATATATAAGTCCTCACAGCTTCGGACTCCTGTGTCCGGTTCCTATTGTCTTCTGCCAGGGCGAGCTCTGCTCAGCTTCCAGCCCCTGGTCTTTAGCTCCTAGCTCCTACAGAGCTCCTTGCTGTTACTTTCCCTTGCTCTCACTCTGACTCTGACTGTTCTCTGACTCACTCAACCCCGCCCCAGATCCAGTTTATAAGGGCAGAATTCTCCCCTCCCAGGACTGGGGCAGGAGGATGTTGCATGTTTAAGGGATCCTGACCAGGAAACCTCCCACTTGCTCTCCGACGTAATATCTCTATTACTGTGGTGACCAGACCCCTGGGGTGCCACATATGGCTCTTGTAAGGGGCATTGCAGTTCCTCATAATTTTTGGAAAGCCTTCCATTCACTGCTTAGGCCAACAGTGCACGGGAGACCCAGTTGCTATAAATCGAAAAAAAGGTTTAGTTAACGCCCTCTGACCTCCATGTCATTTCCAAGGGGCATTGGAGTGGCTCGAAATTTTTGGTAGGCATTGCACTCACTGTATGCCCTATAACTGTGTAGCCGAACCGCTCCTTTTGTTACAGAAACATATCCTACAAGACATATCTGGTTGACTGGCCTGATATTGATGTGAATGGTCCCTGTTCCTCCTGCTCTTTCTCTTTTGCCACCACCTCATCCATCATTTATCACCTGAAGCTTTGTTTTAACGGGAGTCATAGAACTGGGATAGTAGCAGGAAAACATCCAGCAATCCTCGGAGGAGGTAGGATATGCGCCAAAACGTGGACCACCTCAGGCCTAGCCGCTACTACATACATGCGCTTGCATTCCAAGAAAACAAAGCAGATGCTAACTTCTATCATCATCATCATGCTCCTCACCTAGGCACTCTCAGCTCCCCTGATGGAGAAGCCAGGGCCCACCGGAGGAGTCTGGTTCTCTGGTGGGCTCGTCCAATGCTGCCCTAAAGCAGGCCAGGCTAAGAAAAGTGTGGGGGAAGGTGACAGGAGAAATCAGGGCGGCTGGGGACCGAGTATGGACACCTGGCCGCCACCTAGCGGCTGGGGACCGAGCGTGGACACCCGGCCGCCGGGCGGCTGGGGACAGAGTATGGATACCTCACTGCCGAAGCGGCCATGAGGTAGTGGCCAGCTTCGGCCTCCTCCAAACTAAAAGGCCCCATTTCAAGTGAAAGCTAGCAGTATGGTATTGCAGCCTGCGGGTGGGTGGGTGGTTGGCTGCATATTTTCGCTTGCATTGCAAGGAATGGGGGAGGTACAATTGAACACTGCCCTGGGACAAGGACTTGCACGGGAATAGTTGCAAGTCTGCATCTTCTGATGCGGCAAGGATCACTTCTGATGGGCACACTTTTAGACAGTGACCTGGGGGTCAGAGATGCTTCCAGGGGTCTTCCCCATGCTGATCCCTTGTCTTTTCAGCACTGTATGCATGTGTCACACAGCACATGGCCAGATAAGGTTGTAAAATGTTAAAATGACATTTCCCGGTGAACGCATTTGTCACGGTTGAAAGCAATACAAAAGTGCAAAAACGCATGAAAAATGCTACTTGTGAACATAGCCCAAGGTGTGGAGGAGTATTTTTGTTTTTGGTTATTTATTTTACCTTATACACAAGTCTTTACCCTGGAAAGGATGTTCCTTAACCCCTTTCCGACCTGGTCAGTAATAGTACGCACCAGGTCGGGAAAGCCGGTTCAGCGGGGGCTCCGGCGGTGAGCCCGCACTGAAGCGAGCACATGTCAGCTGATTATTGGAATCGCAATCCACCCGCGGCTGTTAACATGTTAAATATCTGACAGTGGCATTTAACTCGCGCTTCCGGGAGTCCTAAGCCCCGCCCATCAGTGACCCCATCACGTGATCGCGGGTCACCAATGGGTGGGCATGACAACTCAGGGTCTGCAGCAGACGCCTGTGGTTGTCATGTCTCAATTGCTATGAGCGCCACCTAGTGGTCAGCGCTCATAGCAAGTGAGCATTTCTCCTGCATACAAGCGATCTGCTCATCGCTTGTATGCAGTAGAAGCAATCAGACAACTGCTGCTTCTAGTCTCCTCTGGAGACTATAGAAGCAAGCAGAAAGTGTAAAAAAAAAGTTTTTAAAAAAATAAAAAAAATAAAAAATATATAAAAGTTTAAGTCACCCCCCCTTTCGCCCCATTCAAAATAAAATATATATATATAAAAAAAAAAACACATACACATATTTGGTATCGCCGCGTTCAGAATTGCCCGATCTATCAATATAAAAGAAGAATTAATACAATCAGTAAACGGCGTAACGAGAAAAAAATTTTAAACGCCAGAATTAAGTTTTTTTGGTCGCTACAACTTTGCAATAAAATGCAATAACGGGCGATCAAAACATCGGATCTACCCCAAAATGGTATCAATAAAAACGTCAGCCCGGCACGAAAAAAATAAGCCCTCACCTGGCCCCAGATCCCGAAAAATGGAGAAGCTAAGGGTCTCGGAAAATGACGTCATTTTTTTTGTTTTTTTTAGCAAGCTTTGGATTTTTTTTTCACCACTTAAATAAAAAAGAACCTATACATATTTGGTGTCTATGAACTCGTAACGACCTGGAAAATAATGATGGCAGGTCAGTTTTAGCAATCTGTGAACGTGGTAAAAAAGGACCCAAAAAACAACTGTGGAATTGCATTTTTTTTGCAGTTTCACTGCACTTGGAATTTTTTTCCCATTTTCCAGCACACGATATGGTAAAACTAGTGATGGTGTTTAAAAGTACAACTCGTCCCGCAAAAAATAAGCCCTCACATGGCCATATTGAACGAAAATTAAAAAAGTTCTGGCTCTGGGAAGAAGGGGAGCAAAAAAGGAAAACACAAAAACATAAAGACCCATGGTCGTTAAGGGGTTAACATATTTCACAGGAAAGCACTTTCACTTTCGTTTTTGAACGTTTTATTGTGAGCCTGTAAAAGTGGCTTAATACCTCTGACCACGTTGTTGACAGCAGTGACCTGGGGGTCAGAAATGCTTCTGTGGCACCCCAGGGGTCTGGTTTCCACAGTAACAGCAATATTATGTCTGAGAGCAGGTGGGAGGTCTCTTGGTCAGGGATCCTATGCATGCCACACCTCCTGCCCAGTCCTGGGAGGGGAAGAACTTCCCCTATATAAACCTAGGGCTGAGGCAGGGTTAGTGAGTAGAGAAGAAGTAGAGACTGAGAAGCAGATATAGGAAAAGAACATCAGGAGCTCTGTGGGAGCAGTGCTACAAGGAGTCAGGGGCTGGCAGCTGCAGAGCTCGCCCTGACTGAGAAGTTATCACCGGACCCGGAGTCCGAGGCTGTAGGGACTAACTCCTATCCAGCAGCAGAAACCGACCGGCAGGGGATTGCAGGTCCTCTGGCCCAGAAACCCGAAGGCACGGTCTCACGCGTGGGACCAGCACCGCCGTCGTGGAGCGGAAGCTACTAGAAGGCCCCGAGTCACCGGCCATACGGGTGAGCACCACACGGTACACTCAGGGACGTGGGCTACTTATACCCGCCTCTAGCAAGGTAGCCGGAAGAGTATCGTTAGTTTGGGAGGCCTACAACTCCGCCTGGCCAGGGGAGATCCCATCTGCTCAAGGACTGACCAGGCCCCAATCGCTAGCCAGTACTCCGGGAGGGTCTATCTTTGTCACCAGTAAAGACCCTGAACTACACCGTACCGTCTCAGAGTGGTTCCTGCTACCCCCATCATCCACGTCGGCTGCCCTGAGGCCATACCCCTCCCGTTGGGGGTTATACTATCACGCTGCACAATCCTACCACCGGCCTCAGCGGTCTGCCCTGCAGCAGCAGCTCCTTAGCTGTACTCAACGGGTGGCGTAGTCGTCCAACATCTACCGCTAATACAGCGCCACTTAGTCTGACTCCCTGGGCACGGACCGGATCACCGCCACGAGACTACAACCCTAAAGAGATCCGGCTCCGGGTAAGCTCCCGCGTGCGCAACGCAGCGCGACACAGGCCCAGGGGCGCGTCACTTCCAGGGGCGATCCCCATGCTGTCCCCATGTCATTTGAGCACTGTCACTATCGTTTTGGGCACTTTTTAGGCTTTCTACAGACTGCCGGAGGAGCCGCCGCAAAAATGTTCGGGTCTCCCATAGACTAACATTGGGCTCGTTGCTCGGGTCGAGCACCCGAGTATCACAGTGAGCTCGGCCCGAGCTTCGAGCACCCGAGCATTTTAGTGCTCGCTCAACACTAATCCTCTGCTCTGACTTGCCAGAAGGATGAGCAGGGAGAGAAGCACATCCACTGCACAGCATGGCACGCAGGGGAGCCTGAACCCTGCGTGTTGTGTGGTGTGTGCACTCGCACTTATGATCCAGACCCCGGATCTAAGTGCATAGCGACGCCCCTGAGTGGTGGAGCAGCAGCACATGAAGCAGAGCAGGGCTCGGACAGCACCGACGGCCCTGCACTGATGCCGGTGAAGCGGCCCGGGCCCCCCTGATGGTCCAGGGCCCCGGCTTTTGCCCGGGTATGCCGGGTGCTGACGCCGGCCCTGCATATAGACAGGGTTTAATATTTCTATTGCAGTACTTGTATATCAATGCTGCACCATTATAAGAAAAGTCCTTTTCAGGGCTACATACTGTCCTTTCTCTAGTAAAACCGGAAAGTTTGTAGCCATATACAACCCCTGGCAAAAATTATGGAATCACCGGGCTTGAAGGATGTTCATTCAGTTGTTTAATGTTGTTGAAAAAAAGCAGATCACAGACATGGCACAAAACTAAAGTCATTTCAAATGGCAACTTTAGGGCTTTAAGAAACACTTAAAGAAATCAAGATAAAAATGTGGTACTCAGTAAGGGTAATTTCTTTCAGACCAAGCAGAGGGAAAAAATTATGGAATCACTCAATTCTGAGGAAAAAATTATGGAATCATGAAAAACAAACACACAAAAGAACACTCCAATACATCACTAGTATTTTGTTGCACCACCTCTGGCTTTAATAACAGCTTGCAGTCTCTGTGGTATGGAATTAATGAGTGACAAACAGTACTCTTCATCAATCTGGCTCCAACTTTCTCTGATTGCTGTTGCCAGATCAGCTTTGCAGGTTGGAGCCATGTCAAAGACCATTTTCTTCAACTTCCACCAAAGATTTTCAATTGGATTGAGATCCGGACTATTTGCAGGCCATGACATTGACCTTATGTGTCTTCTTTCAAGGAATGTTTTCCTTGAAAGACCCCTCATCCCTATCCTGGTATACATGGTACCCCTCATCCCTTTCCTGGTATGCATGGCCCCTCATCCGAATCCTGGTATGCATGGCCCCCCCAGATCCCTATCCTGGTATGCATGGTACCCCTCATCCCCCAATCCTGGTATGCATGGTACCCATCATCCCTCAATCCTAATAAGCATGGCACCCCTCTTCCCCCAATCCTGGTATGCATGGCACCCCTCATCCCCAATCCTTGTATACATGGCACCCCCATTCCCTATCCTGGTATGCATGGCACTCCTCATCCCCCAATCCTGGTATGCATGGTACCCCTCATCCCCCAATCCTGGTATGCATGGTACCCCTCATCCCCCAATCCTGGTATGCGTGGCCCCCTCATCCCCCAATCCTGCTATGCAAGATCCCCTCATCCCCCCAATCCTGGTATGTGTGGCCCCCTCATCCCTCAATCCTGGTATGTGTGGCCCTCTCATCCCCCTATCCTGGTATGCATGGTACCCCTCATCCCCCAATCCTGGTATGTGTGGCCCCCTCATCCCCCAATCCTGGTATGTGTGGCCCCTTCACCCCCCAAATCCTAGTATGCATGGTACCCCTCATCCCCCAATCCTGGTATGTGTGGCCCCCTCACCCCCCAATCCTGGTATGCATGGTACTCCTCTGCACACATACAAAAAAAATAAACACTTATACTAACCTTTCTTCCCTGTGCTCCAGCGCTGCCATGTCTTGTTCTGCCAGAGGCTGGGGGAGGAGTGCGGCGCCGGAGCACTGTGCTATCCGGTGCCATATTGCTGAACACCCACTGCAAATGTGTCTTTAGTAAAATGGCGCTGGATAGCGCTATGCGCATGCGCCGATTCCGACGCCTTCACTCTGCCCCCGGTCTCCAGTCAGAAGAGAGGCACCCCACAATCCTGGTATGCGTGGCCCCCTCATCCCTTTCACACTGTACACACATTCCAAAAAAATAAACAGTTGTACTCACCTTTCTTCTCTGTGCTCCGGCGCCGGGGGAGGAGTGCGGCGCCGGAGCACCACCCTGTCTGGCGCCATTTTGCTGAAGACACACTGCAAATGTGTCTTCAGTAAAATGGCGCTGGATAGCGCTATGCACAAACACACACCTACACTAACTATCCCGCCACCCGTGATCCCGCTCTGGCCACAAAGTTCAGGATACTCCTAGCTAGGATCAGGCCCCAAAGCTTTTCCCCAGGCGGGGCCTGGGCCAGGCCAGGTCAGTCCTCTTGTCACCGCTGATGAAAAAAAAAACAGGTCCCCCACCCAACCTAACTAAAACCCCCTATTATACATTATATACAATATGTGCAGAAACCAACATCACAGAACACAACCTACATACTCACCATCCAAGGCTCGAGTTCGATGCCTGCAAACCTTCTATTCAGGAGACATAAATACAAAACAAAAATCTTGGGTGGAAAGACATCAGCCCACCACCAGGATATAGCAGTACTGCCGGACTAAGGCACCCTGAAGGAAAAGCCCCTCCAGAGACGGGCCGCCCTCCGGGGACCCAGTCTTTTATACTCCAGAGAACGTACCTTCAGGATTCTTTGTATGCCAATTGACAGCACTTCATGGGTAAGTGAGGACCTTTATACTTGTTTCCTCTCTGTATTCAAATGATAGTGTTTCTGGTCATTTATTGGTTATCTATACTGATATGGTCTCATATTTTATTGCAGCTCTCCTCCAGCCATACCCATTCGGTCACAACATCCTGGTAATGGTGATCTCTGTAGTTCTATTTCTTTTGTGTTCCCCTTGACGTCTCTTGTCTGTCTATACAATTCTAGATATGACATACTACTTATTTTGGGGATTTATTATCTTCTCTTGTTCTATGTATTAATATTTGTATTTTGAGATATTATATATTTGTTGATTTATTCACAGTGTTTGCATATATTGCGATATGACTATGTTCTCTTTTTTTTCTCACACTATATACTTACGTGTATATATTACTAGCTATTGAACCCGTTCTACGCCCGTGTGGCGAGCATTTTCATTGGTATATGATCTCCCATGCTGGTTTGTGTTGCTCCCATCCTGGTATTTGTGCTGCCCCCTCCTGTCTCCACCATCCTATCCTGGTATGTATGCCCCCCCTCATCCCCATCCTGGTATGCATAGCACCCCTCATCCCTATCCTGGTATGCATGGCACCCCTCATTTCCAATCCTGGTATGCATGGCACCCCTCACCCCCAATTTTGGTATGCATGGCACTCCTCACCCACAATCCTGGTATGCATGGCACCCCTCACCCCCAATCCTGGTATGCGTGGCACTCCTCATCCCTAATCCTGGTATGCATGGTATCCTGAGTATCCGATGCAAACTCAAGTAGCGAGCACTTTCGCTCAAGACTAATGACAACATATTCAATATGATGACCTTATGTTATCAAATTCTGTGTTGTAGCTCTGGGTTCAAAATGTTCACTATACCCCTTGATAAATCTTTGAGGGGTCTAGTTTCCAAAATGGGGTCAATTGTGGGGGGTTTCCACTGCATCAGGGCTCTTCAAAAGCGACATGGCGTCCGCTCTCGATTCCAGCCAATTTTGCGTTCAAAAAGTCACACAGTGCTCCTTCCCTTCTGAACCCTTCTGTGCGCCCAAACAGTGTTTTTTCCCACATATGGGGCATCTGCGAGAAATTGCACAACAGTTTTTGAGGTCCATTTTCTCCTCTTACCCTTGTGAAAATAAAAAATTTGGGGCTAAAATATCATTTTTGTGGAAAAAGTTTGATTTTTTATTTTCACGGCTCTACGTTATAAACTTCTGTGATGCACCTGGGGGTTCAGGGTGCGCATCACACATCGAGATAAGTTCCCTGAGAGGTTTAGTTTCCAAAATGGTGTCACTCGTGGGGGGTTTCTACTGTTTAGGCACATCAGGGACTACCCAAACCCGACATGGCATCCGCTAATTATTCAAGCAAATTTTACATTCAAAAAGTCAAATGGCGTTCCCCCCCTTCCAAACCCTGCCGTGCACCTAAACAGTGGTTTTCTCCCACATATGGGGAATCGACTTACTCAGGAGAAATTGCTCAACAAATTGCATGGTTCAAATTCTCCTGTTACCCTTATGAAAATGAAAATTGGGGGCTGAAAAACTTTTTTACAGGAAAAATGTGAAAATTTTACTTTTACGGCTCAATGTTATAAACTTCTGTGAAGCACCTGGGGGTTCAAGGTTCACACCACACATCTAGATAAGTTCCTTAGGGGGTATAGTTTCCAAAATGGTGTCACTTGTGGGGGGTTTCCACTGTTTAGGCACATCAGGGGCTCCCCAAACGCAACATGGCGTCCGCTAATTATTTAAGCAAATTTTACATTCAAAAGTCAAATGGTGCTCCTTCCCTTCCGAATCCTGCCGTACGCCCAAACAGTGGTTTTCTCCCACATTTAAGGGATTGGCGTGCTCAAGAGAAATTGCACATCAAATTTTGGGGTCCATTTTATCCTGTTATCATTGCAAAAATAAAAAAATTGGGGTCTAAAGTAACATTTTTGTTAAACAAGGTAAATGTTCATTTTTTTCTTCCACATTCCAAAAATTCCTGTGAAGCACCTGAAGGGTTAATAAACTTCTTGAATGTGGTTTTGAGCACCTTGAGGGGTGCAGTTTTTAGAATGGTGTAACTTTTTGGGTATTTTCTGTCATAAAGGCCCCTCAAAGTGACTTCAAATATGATGTGGTCCCTAAAAAAATGTTTTTGTATATTTTGTTGAAAAAATGAGAAATCGTTGGACAATTTTTAATCCTTACTCCCTAACAATAAAAAATATTGGTTCCAACATTGTGCTGATGTAAAGTAGACATGTGATAAATGTTATTTATTAACTATTTCTTGTGACATATCTCTCTATTTAAATGGCATGAAAATTAAAATTTTTAAAATTGCTACATTTTCCAAAATTTCGACAAATTTCAGATTTTTTCACAAATAAACACAAGTCATATCAAAGAAATTTTACCACTATCATGAAGTACAATACATTACGAAAAAGAATCTCAGAATCAGTGGGATCCGTTGAAGCTTTCCAGAGTTATTACCTCATAAAGTGACAGTGGACATCATTGTAAAAATTGGCCTGGTCATTAACGTGCAAACATAGGCGGATTATAATGAGGGCAATCTGAGCTACCGCTTGGGGCCCCGGGGGGCCCGGGGCTCCGGGGGTCCATGGCCAGATTGCCCTCATTATAATATGTGCGGCGCCGCGGCACATACCAGCAGTCAGAGGCGAGGAGCCCCCGGACCGCTCCCCCAGCAGCGGAGCATGGCCGCTGCTTCTTCTTCGGCCGGGCCAGCACTGCACCTGTTAACTTCCCTGTGTGCTAGCCCGGCCGCGTCACTGCTAGGAGACACGGCCCTGCACTGCTACTTACCACCGGAGAGGAGCTAGAAGACGGGAGCCGGGGGATAGTGAGTGTGTGTGTGTGAGAGTGTGTGTGAGTGTGAGAGTGTGTGTGTGAGTGTGTGAGAGTGTGTGTGTGAGAGATTGAGTGAGTGTGTGTGTGTGCAGGCAGATATCTTTGTGTGATGTCTGTTTATATGTATTTTTGTGTTTCAAATGTGTTTATGCGTGTATGTATGTATATGTCTGTATATGTTTGTGTGTGTGTGCGTGACTGCGTGCGGCCTCCCACTGTCTCTGGGGGGGCGCAGTGTGGCCTCCTGCTGTGTATAGATGGCGCCGTGCGGCCTCCCACTGTGTATAGATCGCGCCGTGCAGCCTCCCGCTGTGTATAGATGGCTACGTGCGGCCTCCCGCTGTGTATAGATGGCACCGTGTGGCATCCCGCTGTGTATAGAAGACTACGTCTGGCCTCCTGCTGTGTATAAATGGCTATGTGCAGCCTCCCGCTATGTATAGAAGACTACGTGTGGCCTCCTGCTGTGTATTGATGGCACCGTGCGGCCTCCTGCTGTGTATAGATGGCTACGTGCGGCCTCCTGCTGTGTATAGATGGCTCCGTGCTTCCTCCTGCTGTGTATTGATGGCACCGTGCGGCCTCCTGCTTTGTATAGATGGCTTCGTTCGGCCTCCTGCTGTGTATAGATGGCTCTGTGCGGCCTCCAGCTGTGTATAGATGGCTACATTCGGCCTCCTGCTGGGTATAGATGGCTACGTGCAGCCTCCTGCTGTGTATAGATGACTACGTGCGGCCTCCTGCTGGGTATAGATGGCTACGTGCGACCTCCTGCTGGGTATAGATGGCTCCGTGCGGCCTCCTGCTGGGTATAGATGGCTCCGTGCGGCCTCCTGCTGTGTATAGATGGCTACGTGCGGCCTCCTGCTGTGTATAGACGGCACCGTGCGGCCTCCTATTGTATATAGATGGCACCGTGCGGCCTCCTGCTGTGCATAGATGGCACCGTGCAGACTCCTGCTGTGTATAAATGGCACCGTGCGGCCTCCCGCTGTGTATAGATGGCTACGTGCGGCCTCCCGCTGTATATAGATGGCTACGTGCAGCCTCCTGCTGTGTATAGATGGCTTCGTGCCACCTCCTGCTGTGTATAGATGGCTGCGTGCGGCCTCCTGCTGGGTATAGATGGCTACGTGAGGCCTCCCGCCATGTATAGCTGGCTATGTGTGCTCAATATTAAGCCATACAATTAAAGTTAGGCTATGTGCCCACGATGCAGAAATGCTCCGGATTTATTTTGAGCGTTTCTGCATCTCCCTGGCAGAAAAAACGCATGCGAATTGTACATGCGTTTTTCCTGCCAGGGACGTGCGGATGTGAAGCGTTCTTCACATGTGTTTCCACATGCGGGTTGTCAAGCACTTTTCAAGCGATTTTAGCATCACTTGGAAAGCGCTTGACAACGTGGTCACACTATATAAATCCATGCAACCAGCATGGATTTATATAGTGTGACAAATAAAAGAATGGTAAAAAATAAAAAATAAATATATACTTACCTTCTGATGGCCTGTCGACGTCAGTGGTCGCGTGACCCATCACATGACTAAATGACGTCACCACAGGTCCTTTAGTCTACTGCGAGTTGCCGGCAACCTAGGACGTATCGGATAAAGACATCGGGGGCCATCAGAAGGTAAGTATAATATTTATTTTTTATTTTATTCTTTTTTTTACAGGTTCTATGGTACCGGGGTCCGGAGGAGAGTCTCCTCTTCTCCAAACCCGGGTACCATCCGCACATTGAAACACATGGAATCCGCATGTACAGATGCAGTGATGCGGATTCCATGCGTTCCAATGCAAGTCAATGGTGGCGAAAACGCAGCGCTTCCGCAAAATAATTGGTAATGCTGCGGATTTTTCCGCAATAATAATCTGCAGCGGAAATTTCCACAGCATGTGCACAGCACATGCGGATTATCATTGGGGAACATGGCAGACCTTCTACCAAGTGTTTTTTAAGCGTTTCTGCAGCGGAATTGCCGCTGAAGAAACGCTTAAAAAACGCATAGTGGGCACATAGCCTAAAAAAATTATTATAATTAATATATTTATATTGTGCCAAATTAATTTCACGTGAACTATCACATGATCTATCGCAGGGGATCATGTGACATGTCACGTGATAAATCAGGTGTGTGTGTGGGGGAAGCGCCTTCTAAACTGCCCGGGGCCCTTGCTACTCTTAATCCACCCCTGCGTGCAAACCACCTTCGGGGGTAAAGGGGTTAATATAAACAATCTACTTGGCAAATATAGCCTCTTTGATGATTATACTATCTGATAGACAGCACCTTTATACATATTATCCTCAGTTGTGTAGGTATTCCCTTAAGTACCTGTAACTACTAATTGGTCACACCTCTTCTCACATTATATTGAAGATCTAATTATGTATTACCGTAATTTAAACTTGGACTAAGTACCACAGGTTAGGTTCACCTGGCCTTATTAGAGACATGGTGTTAGCTTTTGCTCTATCTAGAGACATCAGATCAGGACCCCACTGTATGAGTACCATAGTTGAAAAGATCCTTGTATATAAATCCCACCCCTCAACAACCCCATATAGATGTTAACTTGGAACCAATAACAAGAAAAGAATATAATGCAAGTAAAGGTGGATGGCCACATGACCTCAATAGACGTAGGTTGAACCCTTGAAATCATTCTATTTGATGGTCCCAGTTATTCCAATCCTATACTGACAATGTGTACAGAAGAAATTTAATTTAATAGCACAAACTATGTAAAAATCAGTCAGTTAACAGTTGTTAGAATTTTCTGACACATTTATTAATTTTTATTTTAATGTAACTAGCTTGCATTATCCTTGCTGACATTCTGATAAATGAAAGAGTAGAGCAAAATTAGATGTGGAAAGAAATATCCAAAATACGGAAAAAAAGAATACTGACATGGCTTAATGTCAGTATATAAACAATTTACAGCAGTCTCTTGGTCTTTTTATTAATCCATTTCATGTAGTCTTTTGTAAGACGGGTGTAGACATCTGCACCACTTGGAGTCCCACACAACATGGGTCCAAAAGAAATGATACCTCTTATAAATCCTCCGCAAATTAATGGTCCTCCGGTATCACCCTACAATGTACAAATTCAGATTAGTTAAACTTCCCTATACTGTATATGTATAGAAGCATCTCTGAAATCATGCAAACATTTCTGTATATTGTCTGAAAACTGTAAAAGGAAAATCTGTAGAACTGTAAAAGATAACCAGTGTTCTATTTTGGACTAAAAGGTGCTGAGAATTTCTTTTAGAAGTACATAGGTAAAAAAAAAACACAGGCTACCATTAAAAGCGGACCTGTCATCAGATTTTACAATGCAAACTACATACACTGAGTACGGAAAGTATTCAGACCCCTTTACATTTTTCACTCTTTGTTTCATTGAAGCCTTTTGGTAAATTCTAAAAAGTTCATTTTTTTTCTCATTAAAGTACACTCTGCACCCCATCTTCACTGAAAAAAAACAGAAATGTAGACATTTTTGCAAGTTTATTAAAAAAGAAAAACTGAAATATCACATGGTCATAAGTATTCAGACCCTTTGCTCAGACACTCATATTTAAGTCACATGCTGTCCATTTCCTTGTGATCCTCCTTGAGATGATTCTACTCCTTCATTGGAGTCCAGCTGTGTTTAATTAAACTGATTAGGATTTGATTTGGAAAGGCACACACCTGTTTATATAAGACCTCACAGCTCACAGTGCATGTCAGACCAAATGAGAATCATGCACTCAAAGGAACTGCCCAAGGAGCTCAGAGAGAGAATTGTGGGACCACCAGAAGTCTTCCTAGATCTGGCCGTCCAGCCAAACTGAGCAATCGTGGGAGAAGAGCCTTGGTGAGATATGTAAAGAAGAACCTCAAGATCACTGTGGCTGAGAGATGCAGTAGGGAGATGGGAGAAAGTTCCATAAAGTCAACTATCACTGCAGCCCTCTACCAGTCGGGCTGTTATGGCAGAGTGGCCCGACGGAAGCCTCTCCTCAGTGCAAGACATATGAAAGCCCCCATAGAGTTTGCTCCAAAACACATGAAGGACTCCCAGACTATGAGAAATAAGATTCTCTGATCTGATGAGAAGAAGATAGAACTTTTTGGTGATAATTCTAAGCAGTATGAGTGGAGAAAATCAGGCACTGCTCATCACCTGCCCAATACAATCCCAACAGTGAAACATGGTGGTGGCAGCATCATGCTATGGGGGTGTTTTTCAGCTGCAGGGACAGGACGACTGGTTGAAATTGTAGGAAACATGAATGCAGCCAAGTACAGAGATATCCTGAATGAAAACTTCTTCCAGAGTGCTCTGGACCTCAGACTTGACCGAAGGTTCACCTTCCAACAAGACAATGACCCTAAGCACACAGCTAAAATAACAATGGAGTGGCTTCAGAACAACTCTGTGACCATTCTTGACTGGCCCAGCCAGAGCCCTGACCTAAACCCAATTGAGCATCTCTGGAGAGACCTGAAAATGGCTGTCCACCAACGTTCACCATCCAACCTGACGGAACTGGAGAGGATCTGCAAGGAAGAATGGCAGAAGATCCCCAAATCCAGGTGTGAAAAACTTGTTGCATCATTCCCAAGAAGACTCATGGCTGTACTAGCTCAAAAGGGTGCTTCTACTCATTAATGAGCAAAGGGACCATGTAATATTTCAGTTTTTCTTTTTTAATACATTTTCAAAAATTTCTACATTTCTGTTTTTTTTCAGTCAAGATGGGGTGCAGAGTGTACTTTCATGAGAAAAAAATGAACTTTTTAGAATTTACCAAATGGCTTCAAAGAAACAAAGAGTGAAAAATTTAAAGGGGTCTGAATACTTTCCGTACCCACTGTACATTGTTAAACGTTTAAGGCTCGTGTCCTTACCTTGATAATCCATGTCAGAATGGCTATGAAATCCTTTATGACATTAATATTCATTCTCTGCTCACTTTGCCTGACTGACAGCTCCTCATTGACCTCCTCCCCACTGCTGACATCTCACACTGCTCAGTACAAGCTGCAACTTCCTGTCAGGCTGGGTGGATGGAGATTGAATACACTTGGTCTTATTTTTTTTTTATTCCCTGATAACGCTTTTAAAAGCCAGAAAATATAATTCATAACGAAGTTAGGGGTGCATTTACTTTTCATGCTTTCTTACAATGGCTCAAAAAAAATAATTATTGAGCTTTTGATTCTGAAATCTCTCTTTTGCTGAATCTCTGTGAGCTACCATCATCTTTCCTGCGCAGTTACAGTTGAAGATATGAAAATAATAAACCATCTATTATTGCGATCACTTCATCTCATCACGCTGCCGAGGTCACTGCTGGGCTACAGAGGCGACAAATATGCCGGCTCCGTAGAGGAACTGAAGATACAGGGAACTTAGAGGGGGGTTAGTGTGAGAGCATATATTTGGGGGACAGTGGCAGATTTATAAGAGGACAAATCAGTGACCAGGTGACAGATCGGGAGCTTCATAGATTCATTTAATTGCAGTCTAGACTAATTTTCTACTTCTTGACAAGCCACAAAAAAAAAGAGAATGTAAAAACTACTGCTTCTTGGGCACTATATCACAAAATTAAATTTTTTACTTCAAAAGGACAGCCTACAGTATCTGACACAAAATCAACTTCCCAGCACTCATTCTGGTGAAAGATACAGATAAAGCACTCAAAATAACAGCTCAGTTAAGGATTGTATGAATCATAGCAGTCACATTAGTAATAGTATAATTTTCATTACATGTAAATTTTGACACTTTTTCTCTAGTTTGAATAACAGTCTAAAAATATTTGATAAAAATAACAGTATCAGCTTCATGATCAGATATTGAAATGATGCAATAGGTCAGAGACCTAATAGAGTTGGAACCACCTACAGAGGTCACTATGATGTGGCAGTGGGCTTATACATGTTGATCAAAATATTAACTAAGAATCTCATGTTCAGTTTCCACATTTTCTGCTTAGCCACAATGGATCAATGTATACTATTTTTATGAGCGATCTTATTCCTCTTTTTCATGAGATGTTAGGGAAATTTTACAGGTGGAACTAAAAAGAAAAACATTTTCCTTATGTCTTACCCATTTATTTAAGTCATACCACCAAAAAACAGCATGCTGTTCATCAGATTTTACAATGCAAACTACACACATTATTAAATGTACAGTATGAGGCTGGTATTCTTACTTTGATAATCCCTGTCAGAATGGCTATGAAATCCTTTATGACATTAGAACTCCTTCTCTGCCCACTTTGCCGGCTGACAGCTCTTCTTTCACCTCGCCCCAGCTGCTGAGATCTCACACTGATCAGTACAAGCTGCAGCTTCCAGCTAGGCTGGTTAGACGGAGATTGAATACACTTGGACTCATAGCTATTTCATTCTATAGTTTGACTAATAGAATACAGCCATTCTACCATAGATCTTCAAAGTAAATACTCTAGTCTCATCAGGTATAACAGATCTATTTAATGATATATGCAGTTTTTTTTTTTTATTTTGAAACCTGATGATAGATCTACTTTAAGCACCTTGAGGTTCAAAACCAATAACAGGAAACTGATTCATTATACATCTCAGGTTCAGTTTTTTTTTTCCCCAGTGTTTCTTTTTCTTTGTTCCTTGTTATGGCTCCATGATTTTCATACATTTAGTGCAGCATGCTTGTTTGGATAAAAAATGCCAAAGACCCAAAAAAACAGCCCAGAGTTTGGAAAACACCAGCTTAAAAGAGCTGATCTCAGTTTGTTCAGCATTTTTCTACTGACCTTTTGACATATTTTTTTTGCATCAAAATAAGAAGCAAAAAATATTGCAAAAAACTGTTTTGTTTCTTTTACTTGCAGAAAACATTTGAAACCACCGTTGCTAGAGTTTGACCTATTGGCGCCACAGAAAACTCATGAGTCTTAATAAATGGATGACATAGCAGATGGAGTGATTCCGTATTTCATCACAGGCTTCAGTGGTCACACGCCAAACAATATTGATTGACTGACGAGGATTTGAAACATGGGTTATCGTTATTTTATTACGGTATCACATTGCCTGCTAGTTTGTAAAATTCAGGAAAACTTCTTCAGTAAGTGTCTTGTCATTAAGAGGTTAATATAACCATGATGACTGGGATCATTTGAGGTTGTATTTAATGCTAAAGAATTCATCTCCCTATTGTGCTACCTCAATAAGTTTGGGTGAAAAGATGGCAGTGTTTGGAAGGATTTCATAGACTAAAATATATCCATGGCTTCAAATGACTTTTCAGAATAAGTTGCCATTTGTATGTTTGTGGGGAATATCACTATTTCTGGCCGTAGTATGATTTATAACTTGCATTTTAACCAGTTTTTCCCTTTGCAGGCTCTATCACTAATTTTCAGTTGTTTCTCAGTTAGTGGGTGGAGGCTAGCTGCTATGTCGTCTCCCATACACTGCACACACATACATGTGAGGATACCTGCCATCCTGTCTTTATGTAGCACATGTTCAGCATTGAGGACTTCACACTGAGCACTGAAACTATGGAACAGTGTACTGAGCAGTGTAACTGTGAATCTAGCTCTGGGATGAGATAAAACACTTACTAGAACTAGAAACACAATTTCTGTCTTTCTCTTTCACTCCCTCCACTCTGTGTACTTTAATAGACCACAGTAACCTGATCCCTCAAAGAGTTGGTAGTACATAGTTTAGCAAATTTGATGTGAATGATGAGTTTAGAAGGTCGAGGAGTGGAACAAGTGGCTGATAAGAAGAAACAGAAGCATATTTCTCTTGGGAGATATATTACAAAGTTTCCTATGTTACCTTATACCATTGATTTATGCAAAGGCTGTTGAAACAGCAGCATCTATTTTCAGGTTGGAATTCACATCAATGGTTTATCAATATGGAGACTCAACACTCACATTACAGAACCCCCGTACAGCGTCCTTCTCCATGGTGCACATCATGTCCTTTGTGATCTTCACGACTGGTTTCCACTGGGAAGCACAGGACTTCCGATCTATGATGGTCACTCTAGCCTCCATCAGTTTGTCAGCAGTATTGGGTTTTTTGTTGTCAGTCCTTCCCCATCCTGCGATAGTACAGACACTCCCCGGCTTAATGTCATCAAACTTCTCAGGAAAACGAACAGTGTTGACCGCTTTAGTTATATTCACTTTACCTGTCAACTAAATTCGGAGACAGATATCAGTGATCTGCAGGTGGCAACAATGTTAAAATATACCATGATTTATAGAGTAAAACACTATTCAGAATATTCACCTTCACAAGCTGGAGGTTATTAATGTGTTTGTCTTTTTTAAATTTCTCATGCAAGATTGTTTTCATAACTTTGAATTGCTGTCTTTGGTTGTCTTTAGTATTCTTGATGGAGTGAACGCCGAGATCAATAGTTGTCGTCTTATCTCTATAAAGATGGGATTCAAATTTAAATCTAAATCAACATTTTTTTCTGCATATGAGTGAAGGACAAGATGAACGTTCAATTAAGATACAGACATTTACACCTAAATACTCTCCTACAAACCATGCACAGATTTAGGGAAGGTATTGAGAAATAACCACATATTATTTAAATCAGGTTTTTACACAAAGGGCCCTATTCATCAAAGCTTTTGCGCCAGAATTCTAGGGTAAAAAGCATTTGCAAAATTTTGGCTTAACTCAAGGATGCTAATTTTTTTTGACTTTTGGCGTTCCCATGCCAGTTTCACCCAGCTCGGACAAAATGGGCAGAGCTGGGGCAGGACAAGTGTGTGGCGACCGCCACTCATTATACTCATGACAAGCAGTGATGGTCGTTATGCCACAAGTCTTACTCCAGAAGGGAGTGGAATAAGATTTCTGGTGTGTCACACAGAGGTACACGCCACTCGTAAGACGCTCTTGATTCATTAAGTGGCATGTGCCTCAGAAGCCTCCACCCTGTCCCCTTACCAAGAGTGACATCTTTTTTCAAATTAAAATCTTGAAATCTTGCAGTTTACACACTGGCCACTAGAGTGCATGCAATAAATTGACATTTTTTACATCCTGTTTTCTCAGCTTTGTTGCATTGACTGGAACAAGTTTAGCGGAGCGTGGAGAAGTTAATTTCAGCTCTATTTGTAAAATCGATACAACATAAAACCACGCTTGGCCATACTGCCTTTTAAGCTATTTATACTAATAAACTGCAGAAAATTGGTCTTATGGACCTACCAAACACAACTGTTTTTATGTGGTCTGGTGAACTAAATATCCTCACAACAATTTTTTTCAAAGATATTAATAAAAATGAGTTTTATTGACAATTCACATCTTATTTTTAGTAAACCACCAGTTCACTTTGTTTTAGGTCTAACAATCTAGGGACAGAATTGCCAGTTACTTCTACATGCAATGAACCAACTGACTGTAAGAGTTATATATCTAATTGTCACTTTCCTAAATGGCTGCTAAATGTTCCCAAGAGCCAATTTACCTGTATATGCAGCAATTATTGTAAATTCCTTGAGTATGAAAAACAGGCTGACTTTACAGTTAGGTATCTAGAGAGAAACTGTTACAACTGAAAATCTTGATACACCAATTAATGGTTACATCTGTGAAACTCAAGGAAAAAGGGTTGTTTTAGCAGTTTCTATAGTCATACAGTATAATTCTTATATACTGTAGGAATATTTTAGAAGACTGAGAAGAAAACATCTGATCATCCGTAGAGACAATAAAATTATTGGAGAGAAATCATCACTAGTGTTGAGCGAGTATGTTCTGTCCGAGTATGCTCGGGCCGAGCTCCGAGTATTAATAGCTGCTCGGTGATATGGTTGAATCGCTCCCGTGTGCATGATTTGCAACTGTTTGACAGCTTTATTACATGTGAGAAATGTTTATTTCTTACACATTCCTCACATGTAATAAAGCTGTCAAACAGTTGCAAATCATGCACACGGGAGCGATTCAAACATATCACCGAGCAGTTGTAAATACTCAGAGCTCGGCCCGAGCATACTCGGACAGAACATACTCGCTCAACCCTAATTATTACCCAAGGCTGGATTCAGTCAGCTGTTTTGCAAATTTGACCAGCCGTGCAAATTGCAGAGGTGATTGTCTCCATATGCAGCTCTGTATGCTTGTCCATATTGTGGACAGAATAAGAAGCTGCCTTTATATTGAATGCATTATTCTGGTCCATAAAATGGTCCAAAGTAAAGCATACTGTGATTTTTTTCCAAGCAAACAATTGTGCGTGCACTCGCACAATGGCTATAATGGGTCCGCATGCTCTCTGTGTGGGGTCCATCTCGTACACAGAAAGGATATGGACCAATTATATGCTCAACTGGAGGAACCCTAATCAAGAGTTTGTGTTTACTAACGCCACAAATATTGGCACTGTTGAAACCCCAACAATATAGAGACATACTATAACTAAAATGCCAAACACTAAAGGGGAATTCTCAAGTTGCCTCTTGAACAGTTCAGAGTTGTGCAGTCTCCTTATTTCCTAGTTGTTTTGAAGGTGGGCAATGCTCCTTGAATGAGAGTTTTGATCCAAGAGCTTTGTCCTGCTACTACACATTAATGGACTGTCAATTCTTGCTCTCGCTGTTATAACTGTATTTACATATAGAGATAACAGGGTCATTGAACATGCATGCAGCTCAGGAAAAGTTAGAACCATGATTAGGAGAACTGCTCTGGAAAATGCCGATGCTGCTTGTTGGGGGATTGAAATTCTACAGGAGTGATAGGAGCTGAGAGGGATAGAAAGAAGATGAGCAGCTAACTGCTGTATATAAATCAATGGGCTGGAGAGTGATGACTGGGATGTTAGGAGTTAACTCCTCTCCTGAAATGTAACAACTGAGCATATTTGGTTAGGGTCTGTAGATTGAACTCCAAGGAACCAAGTTGTATGCTCTGTAAGACAAAAGGTCTCACATCAGGAAAATGAAATCAAAAAGAAAAAGCAAGTCAATAGCAAACTTGTTTATTTTAATTGTCACGCTGTTACCTTAGGGATGCCAGGGAAGAGGAACCCTATACTGTCCCTCAATCTAGGGAAGCCCTAGTCTATCCCTAACACCCCGATTACTCCTAAAGGTGGAGATGCCCAGTTCTCATATCTCTCTGTGCTGCTACAAAATCCTACTCAGCTCCTACCCTCCCCCACAGGGATGAAAGGGGCAGGAATAACCAGGGGTAACACCGGCTGGACAGACAGGGAGAAACCAAGACACAATCAAACGTCAGGCACACAGGATAAATTATAAAGGGAAAATGGGTGCACAGTAACAAGACAGAAAAGCAACACTAAAGAACACCAGAAGGGGGAGGAAGATGTATCCACAGCAAACCGCATATAACAATCTCAGGATGACAAGAACAACTCTTAAGAACACCTTTCTCCAATGCAGCCAAGAACAGAATGAAGATTCTATTGCTCGCATGGAGGGGAGCCAGACACAGGTTTTATAATGGAAGAGTCTAGTTCCAATAAGCAGCACAGCCAATAGACCACGAGGAACTCTAAACCCTTTCAATGCCACAAGAAAACTGTTAACTCATGAATCACCATGAAAATTTAAAGAGGACCTGTGTTCAGCTAATCGCTGTGATTTTCTATTTTCAGAAGTACCACAGGTCCCAGCAGAATGCGGCACATTCATGACAGTAACCCTCCTATGAGGACCTCAAGACCAGGTTTATCCGGATGTGCTATATGGAAAGCACAAATTAATCTACTGGCGTTAACCTCGGACGTGGGTACCCATGTTCTCTCCTCCGGGCCTTAACCTTTCCAATGCACCAGTTTACTGGAGGGAGCGACAGACAAGACAAGAATCGACAATTCTAGCAACCTGAAATTCTAAATTGCCATTTACCATAACTAGAGGCGGAGGTAAAGGTACTGGTTCAGACAACGCCATATATTTTTTGAGCAATGACCTATGAAAAACTTTGTGGATTTTAAGTGCAGGTGGCAACTCAAGATGAAACGCCACTGGATTAATGACGGCAGTTATCTTATACAGACCAATGAACCTGGAACCACGTTTCCAGGAAGGAACCTTCAACTTCAGCCACACATAGCCATTCATGCAAAGGTCCGGACCTGGTATACGTTTTTTATCAGGCATGCATTTGTATCTTCTACCCCATCACCTTCAAGTTGCTCTGTACACCTTGCCACATGGAAGAGAGAGACAAAGAGAAACGTTCCTCCTCAGAAACCCCTGTAGCCTCCTCCCTACTGAAAGTACAGAACTGCGGATGAAACCTGTATGCACCAAGGAATGATGACCTACCAGTGGCAATTGTTAAGCACAAACTCAGCCAAGGGTAGGTATGATGACCAATCCTCCTGATACTCACAGACAAAACACCTGAGGTATGTCTCTGGGCTTTGGTTCATACGTTCGGTCTGACCGTTCAATTGTGGATGGAACACAGAGGAAAAAGATAGAGAACAAAAAGCTTGCCAAATTTAGATACAAACTGGGTCCCACGATCTGAGACCACAGTGGAGGGAACCCTGTGAAGCTTCGCGATTTCATTGATAAACACACCTGAGCCAACGTTTTAGCATTCGGCAGAGCCAGTAAAGGAACAAAATGGGCCATTTTGCTAAACCTATCCACCACCACTAAAATCACCATTTTACCTGCAGATGGCGGAAGGTCGGTAATAAAATCCATAGATAGATGAGTCCATGGTCTATAACTAAAGGTAGGAGAGACCCGGATGGACGCGTATGCGGGGTCCTAGAACGTGCAAAAGTGTTGCAAGTAGATACTAAATCAACAACATCCCAACCCAGCCTACGCCACCAGAAATGACGAGAAATAAGATCCATAGTAGCCTTATTACCTGGGTGACCTGCAAGAACCGAGTGATGATGTTCTCCTAAAATTTTTAAGAGTAAATGTAATGACACAAATAATTTCCCTGAAGGACAGGAAGCAGGAGTGTCCCTGTGATCAGAACATATGGCAGAAATAACCACTCCATCTTGTAGGATAGGAAATAGGGAAACTCCGGGACAAGGCATTAGCCTTGACATTTTTAACCCCAGGACAATAAGTGACATAGAAATTAAACCCTGTGATAAGATGGCTCCAAACCCCACCTTGGACATGTCCACCTCCACTGTAAACTGCTGTGAGAATTAAATACCTGATGGGCAGGGTCAGACCAATCAGAAAAATCTGTACCTTTTTTGGTCATGTCCGCGAGTGGTTTGACAATGGACGAGAAGTTCCGGATAAACTTCCGATAATAACTAGCAAACCCCAGAGAGCGTTGAAGGGCTTTAAGATTTTCCGGATCCTTACTGTGTAGACCTTCTCAGGGTCCATCCGGAAACCTGAAGCCATCACCAGGTAAACCCAGGAACTGCACCTCCTGAACGACGAACACACATTTCTCAGGCTTAGCATACAGTTTATTATCTAGCAATATCTGTAGTACCTTTCTTATGTGTCCCTGATGTGTTCCAAAATCAGATGAGTAAATTAAAATGTCTTCGAGATATACCACCACAAATTTGCCCACCAGATGAAAGAAAATATCATTAATAAAATGTTGAAAAACGGCGTGGGCCTTAGTCAGACCAAATGGCATGACAGGGTTTTTAAAACGCTCTTCAGGGGTGTTAAAACGCCGTTTTCCACTCATCCCCTTCTCTGATTCTAATAGGATGATAGGCCAGGGTCCCACTAGCATATCACATCCGATGCGAGAGCATTGGATGCGATATGCTAATCACATTCCTCTCCTGCTCTGCTGCGAGTGAGAGCCGAGTATCAGTGCTCTGTGCTCCGATCCTCTCGCATGAGAGAATCGCACCACAGCTGGAAGCACAGAGGAGACAGAGAAATAAATTTTTCCATCTCCTCTGTTGCTGGCATCGGAGGGGATCGCACTGCACTCGGGTGATATTCGAGTGCAGTGTGATGTTTCTCATGCACTCATAGATTTATATGGGTGCATGAGATCCAATTCAGGGATGCAGAGAAAATAATCGCAGATGTGAGCTGCACCATAGGGTAACATTGGGGAGGGTGCAATCCAATTTTTGAGAATTTTTGATTGGATTGCACTCGTCCAATGGCATCACAAGTGGGAGAGAGCCCCTAAGGTACAAGTTGGAGAATCATTTTGCTCCAACAATCTGATTAAACAAATCTTGAATAAGTGGAAGGGGATAGGGTCTCGGATGGGAATCCAGTTTAACACCCTAAAATTCAGACAAGGATGTAGACCTACATCTTTTTTTCTTGACAAAAAAGAAACCTGCCGTAATGGGGGAAAATGAAAGTCTGATGTGTCCCTTGGCAAGACTTTCTGCAATATACTCCTTCTTGGCCTGTCTTTTAGGACCCGAGAGATTGTGTAACCTGGATTTGTGTAGTTTTGCTCCTGGTTGCAAGTTAATGGGACATTCGTAAGCCTGATGAAGAGGCAATTGCTGGCACCCCTCTTCAGAAAATACCTACTCAAACCGGGCACAAAAGAGGGTAGGGTTTTGGTGGAAACAGTAGAGAGATGGGTATTGAGACAGTTATTGTTACAGAAATCACTCCATTTTGCTATTTTCCTAAAACTGCCAATCTACAATGGGATTATGCATAACTATCCATGGGAGACCCAGTACAATTGGAGCAGGAAGACCATCCTGCACATAGCAAGAAATGCGTTCTTTATGAAGGACCCCAATGTGCAGGCCCGAATTATGCACCACCTGTCTGAAACACCCCTGACCAAGAAGCGCCAAATCAATGCAAAATATGGGGATGTGTTTTGCCAGAACACTACAAGATAAGCGATGAGTCCAGGCAAATCGCGTATCCATTGGCCCCACCCCACTATGAAAAAGAAGAACAGACTCTTTCACTTTTCGTACCAGCAACTACTTCTGAATGTAAGACAAACTGAGAGGTACACATCGAGAAATGTATATGCCCAGGTTGTACTCCTCCTTCTAACATGGGATCAGAAGTTTTCTGCCAGTTTCTTTAATTTAAGTGCAGAGGGACAGACACCCAACAAAGTGGCCCCTCTGACCACGAAAGAAACAAACCCCCGTTCTGCGACGGTCTGCAGGAGGTACGGCCTGAACGGAGGTTCTCCTTAATTTTATACGTTCATCAGGACATACGAGAGAGCTCTCGCCCCTAGGGAGTACAGTTGGGGAAGGGGTTACCCCGGGTTTTTCTCTGAGGAGTCTGTCAAAGCTGTGACAAAGGACAATGAAATCACGTCCAAAGCATGTAGCCATTCATATCTAAATCGCTATCCACCCTCTTTTTTGTGGATATGTCTTTTTAAGGATTTTTGAATAAATGTAATGTTTTATTGGATCTTGAAATCTTCTTCCTTTTTTCCTACAGTATGTTTGAAAGTTTGACCTGTGCTATGATCTATACCATCATGGGACGTCATGGAACATTGTGACAGAAATGCTAGCCTTTCATTCAGAGGAAGGAATACTGACTGGAGCGCTCGTCAGTCGACTAACAGAACAGATGCTAATACCCAACAGAGATAATAGTGATGAAATACAGAATAGAAGGAACTGTCACAATTACTTCCTCATTACAGTAAGGTGATAGAGCTGCACTACCAATATAACACACTACTAAAGTAAGGATGAGAGTTTAAACTTTGTCATTACACTGCAAGAAAGGAGCGCATGAGAATTCCTAGGAATGCTTTTTTCATGACAATGTTGCAGTGTAAACAGGCGGAAAATCACCCTGCAAATTAAAAAATAATTGTTTGTTGGGTGAAATGATCTCTTATGCTGCACAACAGATCATCGTTCTCGGCAGCTTATAGTCCTTTGGAACCGTGACTTCTTGCACTATGGAGAACAATTGCAGATCATTCAGTGCGCATTGGTAAGCGCAGTCAACCTGTGTAAACTGGCTGTTAATCAACTGCCGATCAGTAAATATTTTTTGATCTGCAGTTGCTTAATGCTGCCCGTCAGTTCATGTAACCGAACGTTAAAGAAGCACTCCTCCCATCAAGATTTTTATGCCCTTAATATATTGCAAGCATCATATTATATAGCACTATGTACTTACTTAACCCCTTAAGCCCCGCGGGTGGTTTGCACGTTAATGACCGGGCCAATTTTTACAATTCTGACCACTGTCACTTTATGAGGTAATTACTCTGGAACGCTTCAATGGATCCCCCTGATTCTGAGAATGTGTTTTCGTGACATATTGTACTTCATGATTGTGGAAAAATTTCTTCGATATCACTTGCGTTTATTTGTGGAAAAAACAGAAATTTGGCGAAAATTTTGAAAATTTTGCAATTTTCAAAATTTGAATTTTTAAGCCCTGAAATCAGAGCGATATGTCACACAAAAGAGTTAATAAATAACATTTGCAACATGTCTACTTTACATCAGCACAATTTTGGAGCCAAAATTTTTTTTTGTTAGGGAGCTATAAGGGTTAAAAGTTGACCAGCGATTTCTCATTTTTCCAACAAAATTTACAAAACCATTTTTTTAGGGACCACATCACATTTGAAGTCACTTGGAGAGGTCTTTATGACAGAAAATACCCAAAAGTGACACCATTCTAAAAACTGCACCCCTCAAGGTGCTCAAAACCACATTCAAGAACTTTATTAACCCTTCAGGTGCTTCACATGAATTTTTTGAATGTGGAAGAAAAAAATGAACATTTAACTTTTTTCACAAAAATGTTACTTTAGACCCAATTTTTTTTATTTTCACAGGGGTAACAAGAAAAAATGGACCCCAAAATTTGTTGTTCAATTTCCCCTGGGCATGCAGATACCCAATATTTGGGGAAAAAACACTGTTTGGGCGCACGGCAGGGCTCGGAAGGGAAGGAGCGCCATTTGACTTTTTGATTGTAAAATTTGCTTGAATAATTAGCGGACGCCATGTTGTGTTTGGAGAGCCCCTGTGTGCCCAAACTTTGGAGCTCCCCCACAAGTGACCCCATTTTGGAAACTAGACCCCCCAAGGCACCTTTATAGATGCATAGTGAGCACTTGGAACCCCCAGGTGCTTCACAAATTGATTCGTAAAAATGAAAAAGTGAAAAAAAAAACACTTTTTCATTTTACGAATCAATTTGTGAAGCACCTAGGGGTTCCAAGTGCTCACTATGCATCTAGATAGGTGCCTTCGGGGGTCTAGTTTCCAAAATGGGGTCACTTGTGGGGGAGCTCCAATGTTTGGGCACACAGGGACTCTCTAAATGCAACATGGTATCCGCTAACAAATTGAATGGAAAATCGGCTCAAATTGTTAGCGGACACCACATTGCATTTGGAGAGCCCCTCTGTGCCCAAACTTTGGAGCTCCCCCACAAGTGACCCCATTTTGGAAACTAGACCCCCCAAGGCACCTTTATAGATGCATAGTGAGCACTTGGAACCCCCAGGTGCTTCACAAATTGATTCGTAAAAATGAAAAAGTGAAAAAAAAAACACTTTTTCATTTTTACGAATCAATTTGTGAAGCACCTAAGGGTTCCAAGTGCTCACTATGCATCTAGATAGGTGCCTTGGGGAGTCTAGCTTCCAAAATGGGGTCACTTGTGGGGGAGCTCCAATGTTTGGGCACACAGGGACTCTCTAAATGCAACATGGTATCTGCTAACAAATTGAATGGAAAATCGGCTCAAATTGTTAGCGGACACCACATTGCGTTTGGAGAGCCCCTCTGTGCCCAAACTTTGGAGCTCCCCCACAAGTGACCCCATTTTGGAAACGAGACCCCCCAAGGCACCTTTATAGATGCATAGTGAGCACTTGGAACCCCCAGGTGCTTCACAAATTGATTCGTAAAAATGAAAAAGTGAAAAAAAAACACTTTTTCATTTTTACGAATCAATTTGTGAAGCACCTAGGGGTTCCAAGTGCTCACTATGCATCTAGATAGGTGCCTTGGGGGGTCTAGTTTCCAAAATGGGGTCACTTGTGGGGGAGCTCCAATGTTTGGGCACACAGGGACTCTCTAAATGCAACATGGTATCCGCTAACAAATTGAATGGAAAATCGGCTCAAATTGTTAGCGGACACCACATTGCGTTTGGAGAGCCCCTCTGTGCCCAAACTTTAGAGCTCCCCCACAAGTGACCCCATTTTGGAAACTAGACCCCCCAAGGCACCTTTATAGATGCATAGTGAGCACTTGGTACCCCCAGGTGCTTCACAAATTGATTCGTAAAAATGAAAAAGTGAAAAAAAAAACACTTTTTCATTTTTATGAATCAATTTGTGAAGCACCTGGGGTTCCAAGTGCTCACTATGCATCTAGATAGGTGCCTTGGGGGGTCTAGTTTCCAAAATGGGGTCACTTGTGGGGGAGCTCCAATGTTTGGGCACACAGGGACTCTCCATATGCAACATGATATCCGCTAACAAATTGAATGGAAAATCGGCTCAAATTGTTAGCGGACACGACGTTGCGTTTGGAGAGCCCCTCTGTGCCCAAACTTTGGAGCTCCCCCACAAGTGACCCCATTTTGGAAACTAGACCCCGCAAGGCACCTTTCTAGATGCATAGTGAGCACTTGGAACCCCCAGGTGCTTCACAAATTGATTCGTAAAAATGAAAAAGTGAAAAAAAAAACACTTTTTCATTTTTATGAATCAATTTGAGAAGCACCTGGGGTTCCAAGTGCTCACTATGAATCTAGATAGGTGCCTTGGGGGGTGTAGTTTCCAAAATGGGGTCACTTGTGGGGGAGCTCCAATGTTTGGGCACACAGGGACTCTCCAAATGCAACATGATATCCGCTAACAAATTGAGCCGACAATTTGTTAGCGGATATCATGTTTGGGCACACAGGGGCTCTCCAAACGCAACATGGCGTCCGCTAACAATTTGAGCCGATTTTCCATTCAATTTGTTAGCGGACACCATGTCGCGTTTGGAGAGCCCGTGATGTGCCTAAACAGTGGAGCTCCCCCACAAGTGTCCCCATTTTGGAAACTATACCCCTCAAGGATTTTATTAAGGTGTATAGTGAACATTTTGAACCCAGAGGTACGGCACAGAATTTGTTTACATTAGGTCATCATATTGAATAAGTTGTCATTATTCTTGAGCGCAAGTGCTCGCTACTTGAGTTTGCATCGGGTACTCAGGTATGCACCATGTACAGCGTGTGCTCGAGTGACATGCTCGAGTCCCTGCTCCGCATGTTTCACGGTTATTAAACACCCAAAAAAAAACATGCGGGGATCGCTCGTGCATGGCAGGCAATCCCCGTAAAGTTTTTTGGCCGCGAAGCATATGGGGCAGAGACTCGAGCATGTCACTCAAACACCCACGATACTCAATGCATACGAGAGCACCCGATGCAAACTCAAGTAGCGAGCACTTGCTCTCAACACTAGTCGCCATATCGTCATCTTTTTTTCTTACTTTTGAAAAAAATCCCAACCCCAGCCCTAACCCTAGCACAACCCTAGCCCTAGCACAACCCTAGCCCTAGCACAACCCTAGCCCCAGCACAACCCTAGCCCCAGCACAACCCTAGCCCCAGCACAACCCTAGCCCCAGCACAGCCCTAGCCCCAAACCCAGCCCTAACCCTAGCCCAATCCTAACCCAAGAGTTTATTTTTGACGCTGTTCCTTGTGCGGTATAAGTGATTAGACGACTTTATTCTTCGGGTCGGTGTGATTACAGCAATGCCAGAATCATATGGGGTTTTTATGACTGACAGCTTTCACACACTAAAAGACACATTTTTTGTAAAATCTAGTTTTTGCATCGCCATATTTTGAGAGCTATAATTTTTCCAGATTTTGGCAGACAGTCATGTGACGGCTCGTTTTTTGCGGGATGACTTGACGTTGTTATTGGTGCCATTTTCAGGCACGTGACATTTTTTGATCGCTTTCTATTCCGATTTTTGGGAGGCAGAATAAACAAAAACCAACAATTCAGGAATTGTTTTTTTTTTTTTTTTTAAATTTTGTTCCGCGTGTGGTAAAATTGATGAGGTATCTTTATTCTTCGGGTCAGTACGTTTACAGCGGTACCACATTTGTATCATTTTTCTATGTTTTGGCGCTTATACACAATAAAATCTATTTTATAGAAAAAAATATTTTTTAGCATCGCTTTATTCTGAGAGCTATAACTTTTTTATTTTTCGGCTGATGGAGCTGTATGGCAGCTTGTTTTTTGCGGGACAAGATGACATTTTCAGCGGCATCATTTTTATTTATATGCGTCTTTTTGATCGCGTGTTATTCCACTTTTTGTTTGGCGGTATGGTGATAAAGCATTGTTTTTTGCTTCGTTTTTTTTTTTTTTTTTTTTTTTTAACCGTGTTCACTGAAGGGGTTAACTAGTGGGACAGTTTTATAGGTCAGGTTGTTCCGGACGCGGCGATACCAAATATGTGTACTTTTATTGTTTTTTTTTTATAATAATATTTATTGATGAGTACATTATATTTTTATTTTTGGTGGATTATTTTTTTTATTTTTTTTTAATATTTTTGCAAATTTTTTTTTTATTTTTTTTTCCACTTTCACACAGTTTATACACTTTATTACTTTTTCCCACTCTGGGACTTTCACTTTTTTTTCTCTGATCGCCTGCATGGCACAGGAATGCAGCACCATCCCTATGCCATGCAAGCTGTCAGAAATGCACAGTGTGAAGATTGCTTGGAGATGCACTGCGCATGTCCAAGCAATCTTCCTGCTGTCTGGTGACCCGGATGTTGTCATGACGACATCGGGTCGTCATGGCAACACCCGGGAAGCCTTTGCAGACTGCGCTGGAAGCCGGAAGAGGAGGTGAGTATCGGCGATCACCTCCCCTTGCCCCCGCAATGCCGCGATCGACTTCAATCGACTTCGATCGCAGCATCGCGGGGGTTAATGTGCTGGGAGCGGTGCAGGACCGCTCCCTGCACATAGTACTGGGTGTCAGCTGTGACAATCAGCTGACACCCGGCGGAGATCGCGCCCGCACAGCCTGTGTGCGCGCGCGATCGCCATGACGTACTAATACGGGTCTGGCTCTTAAGTCCCAGGGCACAGACGCGTATTAGTACGGCAAATGTTGTTAAGGGGTTAAAATAACTCATTTTGACTTTCTACCCAATTAATTCTTCTGTTTTCCTTTAGGTCTATCCCATTATGTGATTAAAAACAAACTACAGTAGCTGAATCCTTCTAAGATCTATGTAGAAACAGAATGTCCCTTTTCCCTGCTTGAGTCATCATTAGAACTACAATTCTAAATAATAGCAAAGTCCCTGGCAGAGGGCAGGAGCAGAGTAGTTGCATGACTAATCATTTGTTAAATAGTTGCAAGTCAAATTTATGTATGAGATAGCCAAGATGATTGTCTATAAAATGATGGCAGTCTCACATTCCAAACAGTAGTGGATGGTGAGATATGGAGCCTGAAAGTCAAAAGTTCAAAACATTACCATTTTGCTCGTCAGTATAAAAACTTTGATGGAAGTGCTTTTAAAGGACCCCTTTTGAATAAAATGTATTGCTCCTTAGTACTCTTGATGCATATGTGTAAATAGATGGCCTACATAATAGCACAGCTTTGTTGTGTAGACTGGGACAGGTTTAACAGAGGATAAACCAGTTAAAGAGGTTTCCACTAGATTTATGTTGATGACCTATCCTCCTCAGATTAGGTCATCAATGTAAGATTGTTGGGGGTGTGACACCTGGCACCCCCACAAATCAGCTGCTCCTGGTGCTGTTAGAGACTGGATATAATCAGAAATACACAGCTATGTCAGCTGTGTAGTGGCTGTAGTGGTCACTGCAGATCCACTCTAGTTTACTTGAATAGGCAGCTGTGCAATACCCAGCCGCGACCACTATACAGTGGACAGAGTTGTGTTGTGCAGCTCTGAAACTGATCACATCTGGCTGCCACCGGCATCAAGATCAGCTGATCAGTGGGGATGCCATATGTTGCGCCTTCATTGATCTGATATTGATGACCTATCATGAGATCATTAAAGTAATAGACAACCCATTTAATGACTGCTCTGTTGTATTGCTGAAAGTATAGCCAGCAACACTGTTCAGAGAAGTGAGCCTCTGCATAAATCTTCAATGCCACCACCTGTTCTCCCGGGAAGGGAAATGCTAGGGCAGAGGTCCCCAACCTTTCTGACCTTGAGAGCCACATTCAGCTATGAAAGAGGGTCGCGAGAAAAATCCAGCTCCTGCCCTACTCACAGTAGTGACAACCAGAGCCCCCATTACTGGTATAATTACAGCCAAAGCTTTTCCACTGAAATCACATCAAGGCAGTATGCCAAGCTCCAGGGTTTCCTATCTTACCCTCATTCAGATCTGCTCTTCTATGCAGGGCTACACACAAAAGTCACCATCTAGAGATCTGCCCTTAAGAGCTGTTTGCTACATTTGGTGCTAATGCACCAAGCTGGCAGATAGCCGCGAGCTCTCGAGCTACAGGTTGGGGATGCACTTCATCACTTCATGGAGACCATATGTTGGTTGACATATTTTGAAATAGAATTCAAAACATTCCCTTTAATATATATTGAAAACAGGAAAGAGATATATTATTCCGGGCTCTAGTTATGCAGGTTGCAATTGTAGCAGTCCTATGTGAATGAATAATGGATGGGCTCCGAGTCCCCAGTATAGATTTTGTATCGGGGCCAATACATTGTTATGTTTGTAGTGCTGTATATAAATGTGCCAAGATGACATGATATAGATATTTTCTAGGGCTTCATGAGTTTTTGAGGTTGATATGATGACTCGGTGGGTGTGAACTTGTTTTCTTCACACATGTGGAAGGAAAGTTCACACTTCTCACTGGTGATGAGACTTATTGTCGACAACGGTTTTTGTTTGAAGTAACTCAATTCTTAACCGAAGCCGACCTCTTTGTCAAGTTCTTCAGATTTTTATTTTCACCATCTTCCGATGGATGGACCAGAGGCAGCTCCACTATTATCTTACTTTCACCCTCTATAGTTCTACAATAAGACAGACATCATAACGTCCATTAAAGCTAGTAGCTCTCACCTAAATAGTTTTGAAAACAGTGACATTTGAAACAGAAGTCAAACAAATCCCATGTAACACACATAAATAAAACTCCCAAGAACTAGTCAACAGGTGCATGGTTTATGGTCATTTTTGGTGTCATTACCGAGAGAGGAGGACCAAGGACAGCAGAATTACTGCCATGAGATACCAGCTGTGCCACTACAAAATGGTCATTAAAACCAAAATACAATACAACAAATGAAACATACTTCTCATATAAGTCACATGAGCTAATAAATATCAGTCAAAACTTCATTAGAATTCATATATCAGTGACCACATGTATGTAATCACAATTTATACAAAACAGGAGAGTGATAATCACGGAAAAATACATAATTGCAATATAATAAAAAAATCTCTATCTCTTGAATGAAATAAATATGTTACTGACCAACAAGTATCACAAATGTAGCGCCCCGAGGGTTCGGTCGCTACAGAGGCATTGCATCTCACCCAGAGGTGTGATATCTCACTTCCAGGTAAGGATGGAGTGTGGCTCAGGACCCTATCAACCACATGCACTACACCACATTTCCGGGGGGCAGGGCGACAATGCTCCCAAGAGTGAGCACAACTGCCCCTGTCCCTGTCTGGAGTGGGGGGAGGGAACACCTAGACAGGGGGAACCCGGTAGTGGGTGGGTGGGGAGAGTAGATCCAGGGTGCACTGGAAGGAGGAGTATATAAGGTGGGCACCATCTAGGAGTCAAGGAGAAAGAGAAGTGAGGGAGAAGAGAGAGAAGGAGACTGGGAGCAGGGGTTCTGTACAAGCTCTGCTCCGCGGGCAGGCCAAGTCACAAGGCCTGGGCCTGGAGGAGAAGAAAGGAGAGGAGAGGAACGAACGAGGCTCCAGGAGTGGAGTGAAAGGACCCCAGGGGTGTGGACCGGCCAGTCGCCACCGTATGCCCACCGCTACCAGAGTAGGGGGGTCAGGCCAAGAAAGAGAACTGGATCCCTCATCTAGTGGAGGAGAGCAACTACTCTCAGCTAGTAACCGGAGGCCGTGGCATTGCACGTGTTACGGCCCCTCACTACACCCATTAGGAAGGCAGCATATAGGGCCCAGGGAAACGGAACATACATTTGCCCGCCAAGGCCCGAGGCAGCTGGACAGAAACGTGGTCAATAGTGGGGTACAATAGGCCAGAGAAAGGACACACGAAGGGGGTCCTGAAAAGAATTCCAAAGGTATCTGGGAGTTGGCCGAGCCCCTCACCTGGTGAGCACAGTACAACGTGGGCAGCCATTACCTGCAGAAGTGGCTTGGAGTGTAAAACTGTGAGTAAAGACCCTGGACTGCATCACTGGACTCTGAGTCATTACTGTTGCTCCCGCGCACCATCACCCCCACCATCTGCATTCACTGCCCTGAGGCTATACTCCTCCCGTGGGGAGTTATACTACCCTCTGCTGCGCACACAACATCAGCCTCAGCGGTCTGCCCCGCAGCAGCGGTTCTCAGTGACCGCAATCCACGGGTGGCGTAGTCGGACATTTAAACATTAATAACCAAATGAACAGATCCGCCACTGGTTTGACCACCCTGAGCCACGGGACCGGGTCGCCGCCACCGAGACTACAACCCCCAGCATTACACAGAGACCCGGCTCCGGGTATTACCCCACACACAGCCCAAGGGGCGCGTCACAAACACGACAGACAGCTCTGGTCAAGGGCATGACAGGAATAGATGCACATAGGCTCCAATGATAAAATGCAAGTGCAAAGAAAGAAACCACAAAATATGGCAATAAAAAAACAAAACAAACCTAAATTAGCAACCAGGATGAGATATAGACTTTGATTCATTAAGATTGGCATCATGCATTCCAGTCCTTATGAATAGGATTGCTGGAGTGAGATAAATCTAATTCATTAAGAGGCGCACATCACTTAATGGATTAGGTGCATCTTGCACCTCTTCCAGAAATATTACGAAAAATATACGCCACTAAAATTTTCATAAGGGTTTATCTATGCCCATCCTGCCCATGTTCCATCCATTTTGGCGAAGCTGACCAGGACTCTTGTGAAAATGCCAAAAGCTGACAATTTTTTACTGGACTTACAAGTTCCGCAAAAACATTTGCAAAACTTGAAGGTGTTTTACATTAGAAAACTGGTGAAAACACTTTCAGAAATCAGAGCATAGATGGTGCGAAGAATGAGTGAAAACCAACAGGTATACAAGTTGTGAGAATACGAGAAGTAATATACTGTAAATAGTAGTATTGCTGTAATAGATAAGTGTGTAGAAATATTAACTCCAATAGTTAAATAATCCTTTTATTTATATAGCACCAATATATTCCTGTGACAATATGATTAAAGAGACTAGTGAATGTGTTTTAGTGTGAAGTAGAAGTGTGGAAAAGGAAAGACATCAGTGAAGGAAAGTGAAATATTTTTAAAAAAAAGGTTAAGTGAGCAAAGCATAAACCTGTGTGTATATATATATATACACTGCTCAAAAAAATAAAGGGAACACTTAAACAACAGAATATAACTCCAAGTAAATCAAACTTCTGTGAAATCAAACTGTCCACTTAGGAAGCAACACTGATTGACAATCAATTTGACATGCTGTTGTGCAAATGGAATAGACAAGAGATGGAAATTATTGGCAATTATCAAGACCCACTCAATAAAGGAGTGGTTCTGCAGGTGGGGACCACAGACCACATCTCAGTACCAATGCTTTCTGGCTGATGTTTTGGTCACTTTTGAATGTTGGTTGTGCTTTCACACTTGTGGTAGCATGAGACGGACTCTACAACCCACAGAAGTTGCTCAGGTAGTGCAGCTCATCCTGGATGGCACATCAGTGCGAGCTGTGGCAAGAAGGTTTGCTGTGTCTGTCAGTGTAGTGTCCAGAGGCTGGAGGCGCTACCAAGAGACAGGCCAGTACACCAGGAGACGTGGAGGGGGCCGTAGGAGGGCAACAACCCAGCAGCAGAGCCGCTACCTCTGCCTTTGTGCAAGGAGGAACAGGAGGAGCACTGCCAGAGCCCAGCAAAATGACCTCCAGCAGGCCACAAATGTGCATGTGTCTGCACAAATGGTTAGAAACCAACTCCATGAGGGTGGTATGAGGGCCCGACGTCCACAGATGGGGATTGTGCTCACAGCCCAACACCGTGCAGGACGCTTGGCATTTGCCACAGAACACCAGGATTGGCAAAGTTGCCACTGGTGCCCTGTGCTCTTCACAGATGAAAACAGGTTCACACTGAGCACATGTGACAGACGTGACAGAGTCTGGAGACGCCGTGGAGAGCGATCTGCTGCCTGCAACATCCTTCAGCATGACCGGTTTGGCAGTGGGTCAGTAATGGCGTGGGGTGGCATTTCTTTGGAGGGCCGCACAGCCCTCCATGTGCTCGCCAGAGGTAGCCTGACTGCCATTAGGTACCGAGATGAGATCCTCAGACCCCTTGTGAGACCATATGCTGGTGCGGTTGGCCCTGGGTTCCTCGTAATGCAGGACAATGCCAGACCTCATGTGGCTGGATTGCATCAGCAGTTCCTGCAAGATGAAGGCATTGAAGCTATGGACAGACCCGCCCGTTTCCCAGACCTGAATCCGATTGAGCACATCTGGGACATCATGTCTCGCTCCATCCATCAACGTCACGTTGCACCACACACTGTCCAGGAGTTGGCGGATGCTTTAGTCCAGGTCTGGGAGGAGATCCCACAGGAGACCATCCGCAACCTCATCAGGAGCATGCCCAGGCGTTGTAGGGAGGTCATACAGGCACGTGGAGGCCACACACAATACTGAGCCTCATTTTGACTTGTTTTAAGGACATTACATCAAAGTTGGATCAGCCTGTAGTGTGTTTTTCCACTTTAATTTTGGGGGTGACTCCAAATCCAGGCCTCCAATGGTTAATAAATTTGATTTCCATTGATGATTTTTGTGTGATTTTGTTGTCAGCACATTCAACTTTATACAGAACAAAGTATTCAATGAGAATATTTCATTCATTCAGATCTAGGATGTGTCATTTGAGTGTTCCATTTATTTTTTGAGCAGTGTATATATATATATATATATATATATATATATATATATATATATATATATATATGCACCACTGAATGACTGAAAATTAAAGAGAATTTGTGGCTGCTAGAGATGAGCGGATCAATTCAAGGAGGATCGAGTTTGAGTAAAATTTCCTGAAATTCGTGGTGTCACGTGATTTCAAACATAAAGCATCAGAGAGGAGGCACACGTCATTTTGCAGTGCTGCGCCCCCTTCCCATACTGCCCTGCAGCTATGACATCTATACCACTGCTTGAAGAAAGTGTCTTCTAAAAATTGGCTCAGGAGTTGACTTTTAGTCAATCCTCACCTCAAAAAGGTCCAACTGGCTCATCTTTAATAATACCAGCCCATAACAGTACCCACCTCCACCTTGCTGGCGTCTGTGTGGAAGTAGAGGTCTGTGCCAGTTACTGATCCAGCCACAGGCCCATCTATCTGGTCCATCGAGAGTCACTCTCATATCATCAGTCCATAAAACCTTTGATAAATCTGTCTTCAGATATTTCTTGGCCCAGTCTTGTTGTTCCACTTCTGTGTCTTGTTCAGTGGTGGTCAAGTTTCAGCCCTCCTCACCTCAACCATGTCTCTGAGCACTGAGCACCTTGTACTTATGGGCCTCCAGGTAGGTGGCAGTTCTGGAATATGACTGCACTGGAGGATAATGGCTGGTTGCTTCACATTTGATTCTTTCTGATTTCTGATTTTTTGCAACCCTGTTGATTATTTGCAACAAACTTTTGATGATTATTTGATCACACCCCAATACCTTACCAATTTCAAGAGCGCTGGAGCCCTCTTTCAACAATTTTTGAGTTTTTAGCATCAGTTAAATATCTTTTTAGTCTATTTTGGCTTAGGAAATCAAGCTTTCTAACAATTCTGCCCTCCTTGGTAAAGGGCATTGAATCCTTAGGCCTCACCTCTTCATTACACAAATACACATCATCTAATCCAGGGGCATATCTAGGGGGAAACAGGCGGGGCATGTGCCCCGGACGCAGCTGGCAGGGGGGCGCTGTCAGGCTGGATGTAAATATTTTTTATGATGCTGACATTTTTTTATTTTTATTTATGTTAGGAGCATTAAAGATGTTGTCCATGTTTGTGATGAGTCTACAGTCATTCTATGTGACTGCAGACTTCTGAATTCTCACAGTGCACACTGCACGCTGTCAGGATTGTGTTGTGTCAGCGATTGGTATACATGCAGTCACGTGCTGACTATACATGCGGGGCCTCGCTCAATGAAAATAAATTGAGGGAGGCCGGACGCATCTAGTCAGAATGTGGCCAGAAGAATACACATCGCATACTTGTGGTGACATGACCGTCCACTCTTGCCATGGCAAGGGAGAATCCTAAAAGTGTGCAGTGCATGCGCTGTGAGAATTCAGAAGCCTGAAGTCCATACAGTGACTGCAGACTTTCATCTCAAACCTGGACAAGCCCGTTAATTATAAAATGAAGCCCTGTAGACAATCCTGACAGCAAGTAATATACTCACAGTCAGGATTCAGCTCTGCCTGCAGGTTCCATCAGTCATCACATGGCCACCTCACTCACATGCGATTTTCATACTTATGGTCACCTGACAACGAGCTTTTCTTCCTGCTTCTCTCAGAGAGAATTAGGAAGAGCAGCTCGTCGGCACGTGACTAAGGACACGGCCCCACTATCAGTATTTGGACACGGCCCCACTATCAGTATTTGGTCAGCATTCAGTCAGTATTTTATCTCAGGAGTGGGAGCCAAAACTGAGTGAGGAACAATCAGAGAAAAGGTATAATAGAAACAAGTCACCAATTCTGCATTTATCACCCACTCCTGGTTTTGGCTCCCACTCCTGAGAAAAAATACTGACCAAATACTGATACTGATAGTGGGGCCGTGGCCTTAGTGTGCAAATCGCATATGTGCTGGGGAAGGAGCGGGAGAGGGGAAGGGGGGGCGCCAAACTGAATTCTTGCGCCGGGTGCCCGGGTGCTAGAAGACCTAGATACACCTCTGATCTAATCTAATTCATCCAATAAGCAGTCAAGTTTATCCAGCCTGGAGTTGGAAAATCTGTGTAAAAATGATGATATGATCAAAATACTCACTGCCTAATAATTGTGCACACAGTGTATATGTGATAGTAAATAATATGGTACAAACATGTAAAACAATATATACTTTGAGAAATTACAGAGAAAAAACACAAAAAGTATGATGCAGATATAATATCATATGTATAGGTCATTTAGACCCGATGGACACCGCAAAGAACCATAAGTATAGTTAAAGCAAACCTGTCAGCATGAAATACTGTCCATTCTGCAGGCACAGTGTTATAGTGATCTTATAGATCAGGGGGAGCTGAGTAGATTGAAATATATTTATCGAAGAAAAGATTCAGTATAACCCGTGTTTTAATCATTTAATCCCCTGCTTTTTCTGGGATTTTTGGTCCAATGGGCGGTCCTATCAGTAATTGACAGCTATCTTTACATGCACACTTACACAAAGAAAACTGTCAGGTGTTGATTGGGTCACCCACTGGACTGAAAATCCCAGAAATAACAGAGGCTAAATGATTAACACACAGTTAATACTGAATCATTTCTCAAAATTCATAATTCTCAAAATTATATAATAATCTACTCAGCTCCCCCTGCTCTATAACATTGTGCCTGCAGATTGGACTGCATTTTTATTATGACAAGTTTCCTTTAAAAAAAGATGGTTGTGTAGGTGTGACATTGTTTTCTTCACACCTGTAGAAGTAAAGTTCACACTTACTACCTATGAAAAGGTTAATTGGTGAAACTTTTTTTTCTTCTTTGAAACATCACATTTCAGAACAAAGGCTGGCTTCTTTGTCAGGAATGCAAATCCAACAAATCCAGGGATTGATCGACAGTGCCCAACTAAATTGTGTTACATTCAGTGACATTTTGAAACTGCAATCAATTAAGTCCCATGTAACACACATGTAATAAAACTAGAACTAGTCTACAGTTATATGACAGAGATGAACAAACACATATGATGCAAATCCAATGTTAGAAAATTCACAAGTCCAGGTGTATTTGAACAAATTTAGATTCAATATTTGCACAAATTGCCCAACCAATGCCCAATGCCATTTAACACAAAACAGAAAGTTGCATGAGCCAGAGAAGGATTTCATGACCTCATGTGCGGCCATGTGGGCTTCCCCATGATGTCTTGCTGCATCATGTTATCAACTCTGCTACATCTCTGTACCAACTCTGCTACTTTATGGTACGGGTTTGCTTTACCAATCATCACCAACCCAGTTGTGCTATATAAGTCATCACTGTTCCAACTTTACTACATTAGCTTGACATCTCCTTTATAGCCCACGTCTCCATCCTGCTGCTCCTGTGCCACCTGTCCTTGCAGCTCTACAGGTCTTCTTTCAGACCCAGGGCTTTGAGGATCCATCTCACCAGTTGAGACGAAACAAACTTAGAAATAAAAATGAACATTCATTGTCATATGATAAAAGAAAAAAAGGACAGATCTACTTGTGTCCAAGCATTTCAGTAATCCTAGTTATGACATCTCCAATATTTAAAGGACATCTCTTTTCAACCACTGCAGTCTCTTCAAACAATTTCAGATCTGTTCGCTGCCGATCAGATATCACGGTGGTCCTCTAAAATCATGAATTTTTTTGAAGATATATATATATATATATATATATATATATATATACAGTACAGACCAAAAGTTTGGACACACCTTCTCATTTAAAGATTTTTCTGTATTTTCATGACTATGAAAATTGTACATTCACACTGAAGGCATCAAAACTATGAATTAACCCATGTGGAATTATATACTTAAGAAAAAAGTGTGAAACAACTGAAAATATGTCTTATATTCTAGGTTCTTCAAAGTAGCCACCTTTTGCTTTGATGACTGCTCTGCACACTCTTGGCATTCTCTTGATGAGCTTCAAGAGGTAGTCACCGGAAATGGTCTTCCAACAATATTGAAGGCGTTCCCAGAGATGCTTATCACTTGTTGGCCCTTTTGCCTTCACTCTGCAGTCCAGCTCACCCCAAACCATCTCGATTGGGTTCAGGTCTGGTGACTGTGGAGGCCAGGTCATCTGGCGTAGCACCCCATCACTCTCCTTCTTGGTCAAATAGCCCTTACACAGCCTGGAGGTGTGTTTGGGGTCATTGCCCTGTTGAAAAATAAATGATGGTCCAACTAAACCCAAACCGGATGGAATAGCATGCCGCTGCAAGATACTGTGGTAGCCATGTTGGTTCAGTATGCCTTCAATTTTGAATAAATCCCCAACAGTGTCACCAGCAAAGCACCACCACACCATCACACCTCCTCCTCCATGCTTCACGGTGGGAACCAGACATGTAGAGTCCATCCGTTCACCTTTTCTGCGTCGCACAAAGACACGGTGGTTAGAACCAAAGATCTCAAATTTGGACTCATCAGACCAACGCACAGATTTCCACTGGTCTAATGTCCATTGCTTGTGTTCTTTAGCCCAAACAAGTCTCTTCTGCTTGTTGCCGGTCCTTAGCAGTGGTTTCCTAGCAGCTATTTTACCATGAAGGCCTGCTGCACAAAGTCTCCTCTTAACAGTTGTTGTAGAGATGTGTCTGCTGCTCGAACTCTGTGTGGCATTGACCTGGTCTCTAATCTGAGCTGCTGTTAACCTACGATTTCTGAGGCTGGTGACTCGGATAAACTTATCCTCAGAAGCAGAGGTGACTCTTGGTCTTCCTTTCCTAGGGTGGTCCTCATGTGAGCCAGTTTCTTTGTAGTGTTTGATGATTTTTGCAACTGCACTTGGGGACACTTTCAAAGTTTGCCCAATTTTTCGGACTGACTGACCTTCATTTCTTAAAGTAATGATGGCCACTCGTTTTTCTTTACTTAGCTGCTTTTTTCTTGCCATAATACAAATTCTAACAGTCTATTTAGTAGGACTATCAGCTGTGTATCCACCTGGCTTCTGCACAACACAACTGATGGTCCCAACCCCATTTATAAGGCAAGAAATTCCACTTATTAAACCTGACAGGGCACACCTGTGAAGTGAAAACCATTTCCGGTGACTACCTCTTGAAGCTCATCAAGAGAATGCCAAGAGTGTGCAAAGCAGTCATCAAAGCAAAAGGTGGCTACTTTGAAGAACCTAGAATATAAGACATATTTTCAGTTGTTTCACACTTTTTTGTTAAGTATATAATTCCACATGTGTTAATTCATAGTCTTGATGCCTTCAGTGTGAGTGTACAATTTTCATAGTCATGAAAATACAGAAAAATCTTTAAATGAGAAGGTGTGTCCAAACGTTTGGTCTGTACTGTATATATATATATATATATATATATATATATATATATATATATATATATACTGCTCAAAAAAATAAAGGGAACACTCAAATAACACATTCTAGATCTGAATGGATGAAATATTCTCATTGAATACTTTGTTCTGTACAAAGTTGAATGTGGGGACAACAAAATCACGCAAAAATCATCAATGGAAATCAAATTTATTAACCAATGGAGGCCTGGATTTGGAGTCACCCCCAAAATTAAAGTGGAAAAACACACTACAGGCTGATCCAACTTTGATGTAATGTCCTTAAAACAAATCAAAATGAGGTTCAGTATTGTGTGTGTCCTCCATGTGCCTGTATAACCTCCCTACAATGCCTGGGCATGCTCCTGATGAGGTTGCGGATGGTCTCCTGATTGATCTCCTCCCAGACCTGGACTAAATCATCCGCCAACTCCTGGACAGTCTGTGGTGCAACGTGACGTTGGTGGATGGAGTGAGACATGATGTCCCAGATGTGCTCAATCGGATTCAGGTCTGGGGAATGGGCGGGCCATTCCGTAGCTTCAATGCCTTCATCTTTCAGGAACTGCTGACACACTCCAGCCACATGAGGTATGGCATTGACCTGCATTAGGAGGAACCCAGGGCCAATCGCACCAGCATATGGTCTCACAAGGGGTCTGAGGAACTCATCTCGGTACCTAATGGCAGTCATGCTACCTTTGGCGAGCACATGGAGGGCTGTGCGGCCCTCCAAAGAAATGCCACCCCACACCATTACTGACTTACTGCCAAACCGGTCATGCTGAAGAATGTTGCAGGCAGCAGATCGCTCTCCATGGCATCTCCAGACTCTGTCACGTCTGTCACATGTGATCAGTGTGAACCTGCTTTCATCTGTGAAGCACACAGGGCACCAGTGGCGACTTTGCACAACCCCCATCTGTGGACGTCGGGCCTTCATACCACCCTCATGGAGTCGGTTTCTAACCGTTTGTGCAGACACATGCACATTTGTGGCCTGCTGGAGGTCAGTTTGCTGGGCTCTGGCAGTGCTCCTCTTGTTCGTCCTTGCACAAAGGCGGAGGTAGCGGTCCTGCCGCTGGGTTGTTGCCCTCCTACGGCCCCCTCCACGTCTCCTGGTGTACTGGCCTGTCTCCTGGTAGTGCGTCCAGCCTCTGGACACTACGCTGACAGACACAGCAAACCTTCTTGTCACAGCTCGCATTGATGTGCCATCCTGGATGAGCTGCACTACCTGAGCAACTTCTGTGGGTTGTAGAGTCCGTCTCATGCTACCACGAGTGTGAAAGCACAGCTAACATTCAAAAGTGACCAAAACATCAGCCAGAAAGCATTGGTACTGAGATGTGGTCTGTGGTCTCCACCTGCAGAACCACTCCTTTATTGAGGGTGTCTTGATAATTGCTAATAATTTCCATCTCTTGTCTATTCCATTTGCACAACAGCGTGTCAAATTGATTGTCAATCAGTGTTGCTTCCTAAGTGGACAGTTTGATTTCACAGAAGTTTGATGTACTTGGAGTTATATTCTGTTGTTTAAGTGTTCCCTTTATTTTTTTGAGCAGTGTATATATATATATATATATATATATATATATATATATTATACATATAGTATGCATATATTTTCACATGCAGACGTCTCTGCACCACCATTCAGAAATCTGATTTACATTGGAAAGTTACTTACATGAAGCACTCTGCAGATGTTAATACCCAGTCTGACTTAATTAATGCTCCACCACAAAAGGTTTTTCCAGTTCTCACTAAAGCCATGTATGGACTTGAGCGAGCTTCCTTACCTCCTACAATATCTGCAGAATTACCTGCAAAACACAATAATATGGAAATTAATTAATAATTAAATACATTAATAAGATAAAACTAAGGACTGTTAATTCTTTATCTTTACAACTTACGATCCAGCTGAACTCATCGTTATCGTTCTATTACCATATGTAACAGTTACCGCTGGTGCGAATCCATCGGCCACGTCATTAATCTGTGGTTGCTGAACGTGAGCCCTGAGAACTGCCTTTTAGCTGGCGGAATCTGCAAAATGATTTTTGATTAGCTGACCTGGCGCAAGGTTACTTGTGCATCATGTCACAAGAATTTTGGGCCGGGCGGTCTAATTAAAGAAGGAGCTGGAGATGCCATCCAGCAAGAGTTGGCTCTCAACAGCCACAGATTACAGAAGTGGTTGATAGACTGAGACTTTTGAATTGGTATTTCAAAGCGGTCCTCGATTTGAATCAATATATCAAAGTGGTCCTTGATTTGAAGCCATGTATGTTTAGTCCTTGACTATAGCACAGGGAAAAAGGGACTTATTTGTCAATGACATATTTACTGTATGTTCATTCTAAGAAGCCCCTGTATCATATATAGCCCATTATTTATAAACGCTATAAAGGTACGTCCACATAAACATATTTTCGATCCGTGTGTGCAATGGACCACACAGGTACAGCATATAAAACTGTAGCTCTTTAAAACTTGTCCAACAATACCCTTACATGGCCAGTCTGTTCCTCTGTTATTAAAAAAATGTGTGTTTGAATTGATATGCAAATGAGGCTGAAGTACTATGGTAGATCTGAAGCTTTTGTCACTCCAGTTCTACTCCCAGCCCAGTGAGGCCTCCTTCTGATTGACCGATGTATTTTTTGCCGTAAGTCATACATCATAGAGGCTGTCAGTCAAGCAGAAGGAGGTTGTATTTGACCAAGGCATCAGATCTACCACAGCCAAGCTGTTAAAGAAGTGAGAATACCATTCTTCAGGCGCATTCTGTTTGGAAGATACTTTACAACAGAAGTGATGGCTAAAAAGACACCAGGAAAATGTCTGGCCATTTTCTTTGAGTGTTTTGTCAGTGTTTTGTCAAATGCTTCTATCCTTTAGATTTATGTGTGTAACTGGCAAAAGAGAAGACAGAAGCGGTAATAAACTGTTTCTGTTCTCTCCCCAGGGTTTGCGGCTGTGTATGACAGCTGGTGACCAGACTTGCTCCTACTACATTTCCGGAGCTTTAATCCCATGTAGTAAATGTAAAATGGTACAGGATTAAAACCTAGGACCCAGCATTGTAACTTTTTGGTACTTGGTCGTTATCAGGATTAAGGGATTGTCCACTAGTTTGCCATTAATGACCCACCCTAAGGAAAGGTCATTGATATCAGATTGGTTGGGGTCTGATACTTGGCACCCCCACATTCAGCTGTTGCCAGCACTGAGAAGATACTGAGAACACTATATAGAGTACATAGCTCCATACTCTGTATGAAGCTAATACTGAGAATTGCAGGTCAACTTATTGATGTAGGAAACTAGATGACGACCTGATCTTTATATTGTGACATTGCTCTAGACATCACCTATTCTGGGTCTTTATTCTTTGATATGAAAAATCTCATTTTGGATAGTAGTAACCTGAGTATATAGAGGGTAAAGTCTATGAACACACTTGAAAGGGCCAAGAAATGTATGATGGGAATAAAAGGAGGAACGCTCTAGAAAAGTTTGGGGTTACTGACAAGAAAATGATGGCAAATAATAGTCTCTTATTACCTTTTTATGGTGGGAATGAAGGTAAACTAATAGCGAGAATAGATTGCATGTATCTATGATGTGCTTTTTATTATTTTAATACTAATAAAGATAAAAAATCCTTAAAGGAGTTGTTCAGTTTATTATTTTTTTTATTTATTTTTCATGCAAAAAATAACAAATACAGCTATAATTACCCACTGCCACACCACCGCCTACTCTCCACGACTGCTTCCGGTCTTTGTGGATATGACTGCAGTGATTACGTGACTTCGACATCACATAACTGCTGCAAATCATTGGACTAAACAGTGTTGCTGACGTAGCTGGCATTAGACCGCTGAGCCCAGTGATTGGATGCAGCAGTCATCTAATGTTACTTTGTGACATCACCACTGCAACCATTACAGCAAACACCACATGCAGTAAGGGTGACAGTGGGTAAGTATAGATTCTGAAAGAAAGATAGGAATATATCAGATTAGAACAAACAAGCCAGCAGAATTATCAAAAGGATATTATGTAGTCAATTGCATGGAGGTATAGGAAGTGGAGACCAAAAAGTAAGGGAGATCTGTTTATATCCAATAAAAAAGTATCAAGCATAAAATATAAATTGTAATAAAAATTATAGAGTATCAACTGTTCAAATGTAAAGTGTAGAAAATCAACAGAGTTCAAATCCAGACTAGAGAGCAAAAAAAAGAAGGAAATTCATCCGTGACACAGAAGACTACATACTGTATCTGGCCAAGTCTACAGATGGCAGTCCACAGGATTCACCTTGCCCCACGGACAGTCCCGTTCCTATTACTCTGCAGCAACATCCAGCTCCGAAAGCGACCAATACCTTTCACTCTCAAACCATTTTATTAGGGTCACAGAGAAACTGACCACTAAGAAACCAGTATGGAGGGGTGGCAGACGTCACCAGAGACCCATGAATGCAGGCATCAGCTCAGGTAGCCAAGAACCCCTGATCTACAATATATCATCCTACACGCTTACACCAAGCCTATCATTCTGCCCGATCCCCTCCTTTAACATGTTCTATTTAGGCCAAGACCTACATCATTTTTTTCGTCCTATACACTTGAAAGCACACTTTTCTAACCAGGTATCTCAGATTGCCTCAACAGAAAGTAATACCACTTCTAATTGTTCAACCTTCAAGAGTCACAAACTTGCACTCCATCTACGAAGCCACTTCAATCCACCCAAGACCTATCATCCTGTTGAGACCTGCAGTATATATACATAGAATTCTGCAACAGATCCAAAGCGGTCACCTTAACTTGCAGAACAGTTTGACATGAGATTGCATATAATTTTTGTACATATTTTCATTTTTGCATTGTTTTATGTTTATCACATTATATTTTCCACCATTCAGTCATGGCCGAACCTGTTGACACCTTTGAAATTGTTCCAGAAAATGAAGTATTTCTCCCAGAAAATTATTGCAATTACACATGTTTTGTTATACATATGTTTATTTCCTTTGTGTGCATTGGAACAGCACAAAAAAACTGAAAAAAAAGCAAATTGGACATAATTTCACACAAAATCCCAAAAATGGTCAAGACAAGATTGATGGCACCCTCAACTTAATTTGGTTGCACACCCTTTGCGATAAATAACAGCAATTATTCGCTTCCTGTAACTATCAACAAGCTTCTTACACCTCTCAACTGGAATTTTAGACCGCTCTTTTTTTGCAAACTCCTCAAGGACTCTCATATTTGAAGGGTGTCTTCTCCCAACAGCAATTTTAAGATCTCTCCACAGGTGTTCAATGATATTTAGATCCAGACTCATTGCTGGCCACTTCAGAACTCTCCAGCGCTTTGTTTCCATTCATTTCTGGGTGCTTCTTGAAGTATGTTTGCGATCCAAATCCAGCTTTCTGACACTGGGCACTACATTGCAACCAAAAATCCTTTGGTAATCTTCAAATTTCATGATGTCTTGCAAACAGTTAAGGCATCATGTAACAGCAAAAATACCCCGAAACATCTTTGAACCTCCACCTTATTTGATTGTAGGTGCTGTGTTCTTTTCTTTGAAGGCCTCATTCCGTTTTCGGTAAACAGTAGAATGGTATGCTTTACCAAAAAGCTCTATCTTGGTCTCAGATATCGCTTTCCCAGAAGGATTTTTGCTTACTCACTTACATTTTGGAAAACTGAAGTCTAGCTTTTTTATATCTCCGTGTCAGTAGTGGGGTCATCCTGTGTTTCCTACTATATATAGTGTTTCATTTCATTCAAATGTTGATGGATAGTTCGAGCTGACACTGATGCACTCTGAGCTTGCACAACAGCTTGAATTTCTTTGGAACTTGATTGGGGCTGCTTATCAACCATCCGGACTATCCTCCATTGCAACCTTTCATCAATTTTTCTCTGTTGTCCACATCCAGGGAGATTAGCTACACTGCCATGGGTTGTAAATGTCTTGATTATATTGCGCACCATTGACAAAGAAACATCAAGATCTCTGGAGATAGACTTGTAACCTCAGATTGTTGATATTTTTCAACAATTTTGGTTCTCAAGTCCTTAGACAGTTCTCTTCTCCTCTTTCTGCTCTCCATGCTTAGTGTGGCACACACAGCCACACAATGCAAAGACTGAGTCAACTATTTTATCTGGTTTCAGGTATGATTTACATATTGCCCATAACTGTTACTTGCCACAAGTGAGTTTGAACAAGCATCACATGCTTGAAACAAAGTTGCTTACCCACAATTTTGGAAAGGGGCTAACAATTTAGTCCTGCCCATTTGTGTGAAATGATGTCCAATTTTCATTTTTTGCTCTTTATTTTGTGTTGTTCGAATACAAACAAAGGAAATAAACATATGTATAACAAAACGTGTAATTTCAATAATTTTCTGGGAGAAATACTTCATTTTCTGGAACAATTTCAAGGATGCCAACACTTTCGGCCATGACTGTATATCCATGATGTACTGATAGGCACTATAGATGACCTTGATAAAGATCATTATTGGTCGAAACATTGGACCTTTTCTTGCAGGATCAAAATAAAATATTCACTTATTGCGTCAAGATCAAGATCTTCATTCTTTACCTTTTAGTGCTGAGGTTTTTTGCCTACAGTGGGTAAGTAAAGCTGTAGTTTTAAGTCAATGGAATAAAAACATAAATAAACTGGAGAATTCCTTTAAAGTACAATATGCCCTGCCCAGCACCTGTGCCTTCCTTTGCCGTGTATAAATCTATCATATGACCAGGCTAAACTTGGATTTCAGGGGGTATGGTGTATCCAGGGAGATGGGCTGGAGACTGAATCTTTCTCTTTGCCACAGAATACTGCTGATCTTATACTTACAATTGTACAGTATATGTAATATTCATGAGCCTGCGTCTGACTCCTTGCATTCCATGGAACAAAGTGCGTAATATGATTCAGAATTCACCCAGTTTCAGAGTAGCACCTTCAAACTCTATAGCAAAGAGCTTGTAAGCATTGTGCTCCCTGCCTAGGAGATCGGCCACAGCTGTTAGACTGCAGAGGTGGCCAGTAACATAATCAACAAGCAATTAACTACAAAATGAAAACAAAATGTCCATTTATAAAAAAGGAGAGGATTTTTAATAAGTTGGAAATTACAAAGTTTTTTGTTTTTAGAAGCACTTTACAATTATATCTATTTAATAAGATGAAACCATTCCCTTACGTTAAAACCAGAAAAAAACAGATCATAGTCTTAGAAAACCTGGTGAAAGTCAAATATAGGATACTTACAATTTTTATCCTGCAGAATGACCACTAGAAGTAAAAGATTCCAAAAAGCAAGCATTGTCCTGAAGTCAAGAAACTTTGCAGAAGAATGTGATGGAGAAAGAGACCTCGGTATAAGAATACAATTGTTTGCTGAGTTGTGGTTTTGGTGAAGCCTTCACTTTCATGTTCTCATTAGGTAAGATGGTAGCACATAAGAAGCTGTTAAATTTAGGTTTTGTACAGGAAACTACATTTATGTTGCCAGTTTAATAAATTATATTACATCACAATGATGGTTGTAGTGGTGAATTTACATTTATATAATACATTTACTGTCCCAAATTGTTCCGAGGACTCATATCTAACCAAAAGTATCTACCTTTCTCCCAAATTCACTGATGGTTTAGTAGTGATTAAGGAGATTGGCAATTGTCTCTGCAAAGTGATATGTGGATGCAAGTAAAATGAAGGACACCATAAGGAGGCAAACCTAGTTCTTAGGGCCAATATAGGGCATGAGTTTTGTAACGTGTTCCTAAAGTTATATTGCACTTGGTTGATAGGTATAATGTGTAAGGGGGTAGAGAGTAGAAGATGTACTTAGTCAATGTTCCACAGCACTCGCAACTAAATGTCGCCATCTACTGTTTGGACTGGACATACAGGAACTGAAGGATGGAGAGTGCGTTTCCAAAGGGAAGAGATTAAAGGGGATGCTGGGTAAGGTGATGTGTCACCCTACCTGGATGCCACAAGTGTAAATAAAGCTGTGTCTGAGCGCAAGGGGGAGGTTCTCTGGTCAGGGGAACATTAGCATGCAATGCCTCCTGTCTCAGGCCAGTAGGGGGAGCAGGCTGCCCCTATAAAAGCTGGTACTGAGGGCAGGGTTGGGGAGAACTGGATTGCCTGTCTCAGCTCTGAGACGTGTCCCAGAGTGGAGCAGGGACAGAAAGTTGCATTGTAACCTAAGAGGAAGTGTGGCAGGAGGAGAGCCACAAGCCAGAGACAAGAGGCGAGGAGAGCCTGTCTTGGCAGAGAAAAGACTTAATTTTACCAGACTTTGGTGTCTGAGGCTGGAAGGATTCCACATCCCCCAGCAGAGAACCAGTTCGCAAGGGACTGTACTTTCCTTGGCCTAAGAAGCTTGGAGGCCCTGCCACAACCGAAGGGACCAGTAAAGCCGTACAAGGCTGGGAGCAGAAAGGAACCCACGTCGCAGGCCATACAGGCGAGAAAGCACGGAAAGCTCGGAAACGTGGGCTGTTATCCTATCAGGAGGAGATAGCCAGAAGGAGCGTAGAAAGCACGGTAGGCCTACACCCTCACCCTGACCAGGGCCAATTTCCCCGTTGCTCTCAGACATCCAGGTCCCCTCCTAGCTCTGGGACTGTTTGTGGGTCAGTTTACCTGTTAGTAAAGACCCTGGACTGTAACCTGTTGTCTGTGTGCTCCTTGCTCCTCCAGCACTACCATCACTCCCACCATCCACTATACTGCCCTGGGGCCGCACTCTTCCCGTGGGGAGTCACACTACCATAGCTGCACACCTCATCAGCCCCAGCGGTCTGCATGCAGCGGCGGTTCCTAATAACCGCAATCCACGGGTGGCGTAGTCGGACATAATCAATATAACGGACTACCACTGGCCTGACCACCCTGAGCCACGGAACCGGGTTGCCACTACTACTCCCATCGTTCCCCCTATTGCCCGGATCCGAGTGTCCCACGGCCCAGGGGGCGAGTCAGCTTTGGCGTAGTCGGCAGGATTTCGTGCCCGCAACCACCGGGTACTGCGTGCCTGAAAAAGACTTTTGTAACTTAACTGTGGAGTCGTTTCCCGCCATCCGGAGCCGATTCCCGCCATCAGACGCCATCTTGGACCTTTTCCCGCCGTCTTCTGCCGTCTTCCCGCCATCCGCAGCTGTTTCCCGCCATCGGACGCCATCTTCAGGACGCCGCGCGGGAAGAAGAGGGGCGTGGACGTCAAAACCGCGCGAGATCCGAAGCTCCGCCCCACGCACCGACGCTGCGCAAGGTCCTGGAAGGGAGAGACAGCGACGCTGACGTCATCAGGACGCGACGCCAGGTCCTCGTCCAGAGCAGCAGCGGAGCCGCGGCCTACAGAAGAGGATCGTCGGAAGGTAGGCCACACTTCACTAGGGGGGGAAGAAGATGTCGGACACAGAGGCGCCCACTACCACCAACGCAGCTGCAGCAGCGGTGATGCCCTTTTCCTTGCCCTACATCCCTGGAGCGGCCTGGCTGCCCAAATACTCAGGGGAGCCCCATGCCCTAACTGACTTCAAGGAAAGGCTATACAGTTTGTTCCACGTTTACACCCTGACAGAGGAACAGAAGGTCAGCATATTGACAGGGCAGTTAACTGGCGCAGCCCAAAGGGAGGTAAAATCATGGCCCATTGAGGAGAAAGGGACTGTGAAGGGTATTCTGGCCCGGCTGCGGGGTACCTTTGATACACGTACCTCCGCTGAGATTAAAATGAGGTTCTATGGATGTAAGCAGCGGGCACAGGACAGCATCAGAGACTATGCCCTAAATCTGCAGGAAGCCTTGAGGGCTATTCAACAAACTGACCCTGGCAGTGTGCAGGAAACCGATAAGCTGCTAACAGAACAATTCATAGAGGGTCTGCTGTCCAGCGCCCACAGGGCCCAGCTGCGCCTCATGTTCTTCCAGAACCCCGACCTGACCTTTGCCCAATTTAAGGACAGGGCCATAAGGGTGCTCCGTGAATCTGCAACCAGTGGCGCTATAAACCCCCGGCGCCCTGCTATCACCTACCACCAGGAGGCGGCGCCCTCCTCTATGGACTCCGTGGAGGCTGATGCACAGGCCCTGAACCAAGCCCCGTCGAAAGGCCTGCACCACCAAGTCCAGGAGCTGACCAGGAGCGTCGCGGCGTTGACCAGGACCGTCCAGGCGTTGCAAGTGGACCCGTCAAGACCCATCAAGCTGGCTTCAAGTCCGGAGGATGTCCCGTGGCATCGACAGAGGAGGAAACCGTCGTTCCGAGGGAGGCCCACAGACCGCTACGCAGAGGATGGACAGCCCATTTGCCGTCGATGCAGCCAGCCCGGACACATTTCCAGGTACTGTAATTTAAACGGGTCCAACCTGGGGCAGAGGGCCAACCCCCAGGCATAAGATCACCAGGCCCTTACAATTGGCGTAATAAGTACGTTGGGGGGCGCCCGGTTTTACCCGTGGTGCTGGACGGTATCCCCATGAGCGCCTTGTTGGATACTGGGTCGCAAGTCACCACAATCCCTTATGTACTTTTTAAGCAGTATTGGACTGATGCTGATATCACACGGTATCCAGACAGTAACTTGAGCATCATCGCCAGTAATGGCTTACCCGTGCCGCAGATGGGGTTCAAGGAGATGACCATTAAAATTGGTAAAGTTGAACTGCCGGCACAGGGAGTGATTATTGTGGACATTGACCGTCATGAAAGTCACCCTAAAATAACTGTGGGTACTAACATAATTGAAAATTGTCTTTCAGAGGTAATTGTAATTCTACAACAGGTGGCGGTGAATGCTAGTTCCAGCCAACAGAGAGTCCTCAACAAGGAGATAAAAGCCCTGATGAGACGGCAGCAGGTAGAACTGTCTGGTGGAGAGATCGGTAGCGTAAGACTCAGTGATCCATTCCCCATTTCCATGCCTCCCAAAAGTGAAATGATGATCTGGTGTCGGACTGCAATCGGGTTGAGAGGTAGAGACTACCAAGCCATGGTAGAACCCGTGTACTCAGACAGCAGGCCCACCATTTTGACAGCCCGGGGGGTGGTTGATGTCCGTCATGGGAGGGTGCCCGTCCGCATCCTCAACATTGGGGAGAGGGAAGTACACTTACCCAGGTACGCTACACTCGCCAAGCTGTTTGTCGTCGAACACAAAGCTATCAGGGCCGTGGAACCCTTGCCTCCATCTCCTCAGGCGGAGGGTAATGGCTCCCAGAAACAAAAGGAGGACTGGTGCCAGAAACTCCATGTGGGTGCTGACTCCACTCCCCTGCACCAAAAACAAGGAGTCTACCGGGTGGTACAGGAGTACGAGAGAGTCTTTAGTAAGCACCCGCTAGACTTCGGCAGAGTAAAGGGGATAGAACACCACATCCCCACAGGGAGCCACCCACCAATAAAAGAGAGACACAGGCCTGTACCCCCTGCACATTATCAGAACGCAAAGGGCATGCTAAGAGAGATGAAACAAGCTGGGGTTATTAGAGACAGCTGTAGCCCCTGGGCAGCCCCTTTGGTTCTGGTCAAAAAGAAAGACGGCACCATGAGAATGTGCGTGGACTATAGACAAATCAACCGTATCACCCACAAAGACGCATATCCGCTGCCTAGAATAGAAGAGTCTTTAGCCGCACTAAAATCTGCTAACTTCTTTTCTACTTTGGACCTTACTAGCGGGTACTGGCAGGTTCCTGTGGCAGAGGCTGACAAGGAGAAGACCGCCTTCACCACCCCGATGGGACTGAGCGAATTCAACTGTATGCCTTTCGGGCTCTGCAACGCACCAGGGACCTTCCAGCGGCTGATGGAATGCTGTCTAGGGCACCGAAACTTCGAGACGGTCCTCCTTTACCTGGACGACGTGATTGTCTATTCGAAGACCTACGAGGACCATCTCAAGCACCTGGCCGAGGTGTTCGAAGCCCTGGCAGGCTATGGCCTGAAGGTGAAACCATCGAAGTGCCACCTGCTGAAACCAAAGGTCCAGTACCTAGGGCACGTGGTAAGTGCGGAAGGAGTGGCCCCCGACCCTGACAAGGTCACGGCAATCAAGAGCTGGCCAAGCCCCTCGAACATCAAAGAGGTGAGACAGTTTCTCGGGTTGGTAGGCTACTACCGAAGATTCATCCCCGGGTTCACCAAGATGGCAGCTCCTATGCAGGACCTCCTGATCGGACAGTCTAAGTCCAGGAGTCAAAAGCCACCCTTCAAGTGGGATAAACCGGAAGAGGAGTCCTTCCGCCAGCTAAAGATGGCCCTCACGGGGGATGAGATCCTGGCCTACCCTGATTACGGCCAGCCTTTCATTCTCCACACAGATGCCAGTAATGTGGGGCTGGGAGCCGTACTGTCCCAAAACCAACAGGGCAGAGAACGGGTGATCGCATACGCCAGCCGGAAGCTGAGGCCCACCGAGAGGAACCCGGAGAATTACAGCTCCTTCAAGCTAGAATTCTTGGCGGTGGTGTGGGCCGTGACGGAACGCTTCAAGCATTACCTGGCCTCCGCAAAGTTCACAGTGTACACGGACAACAACCCGTTGACACACCTGGACAATGCAAGACTGGGTGCCCTAGAACAGCGGTGGATGGCCCGTCTCTCCAACTATGACTTCGTGATCAAGTACCGGGCAGGCAAAACCAACGCCAACGCGGACGCCCTATCAAGGATTCCTCACTTACCTGAAGGTGACGAAGACCCAGAAGAGCTGGAGGAGGTAGAACTCCCCGCGTTTCACCGGTATGGAGCCGCTCAACACTCTCACCGCGTGAAGGAGGAGGATCTAACAACTGTGATGATCAATCCCCTACCTCACCACAGCTGGGCCGAGACCCAAGATAGTGACCCTGCAGTCCGACTCGTGAAAGATCTGCTGACCCAGGAAGATGCCCGTATAGATCCGGATGCTCCAGAGGAAGCCAAGCAGCTATGGAAGGAGAAGAGCAAGCTGTTCCTCTACGAAGGCAAGTTGTGCAGAAGGATTGTCAACCACCGGACGCACGAGCTGACCTGGCAAGTCGTGGTCCCAAGGCGGGATGCAGCTATGGTCCTGGGGGCTTACCATGACAGAGCGGGACACTTCGGTTGGAAGAAACTGGAGTTCCTACTAAGAGGAAGGTTCTTTTGGGTCGGCATGAGAGGAGCAGTAGAAAAGTGGTGCAGAGACTGTGGCCCTTGTCACCTGAGGAGGAAGGACCGCACCAGCCAGAAGACACCCTTGAGGCCCATCGTCACCACGCAGCCTCTTGAGCTGGTAGCTCTGGACCACGTCAAATTGGCTCCAAGCCGGTCCGGATACATCTACGCCCTGACAATCGTGGACCACTATTCCCGTTTTCTAGTGGTGGTCCCGGTAAAGGACTTGACAGCCCAAACAGCGGCCCGAGCCTTCCAGCAATACTTCTGCCGTCCACACGGGTATCCGGAACAGGTCCTGACAGACCAGGGTCCAGCGTTTGAAGCTGAAATCTTCCAGGAGTTCTGCAACCTCTATGGCTGTAAGAAGATTCGGACAACGCCTTACCACCCCCAAACCAATGGGATGTGTGAGAAGATGAACAATATAGTCATTGATCTCCTGAAGACATTGCCCCTGGAGGAACGCAGCCTGTGGCCAGAAAAATTGCCGGACCTGGTAGACATGTACAACAATATCCCGGTGAACGCTACAAACTGCACCCCGGCTTACCTGATGCGAGCTAGACCAGGTAAGCTGCCCATAGACCTGGATATGGGAGTCCTAATACCTGAGGACACCTCCCCGGATGCGGACTGGGATACGGAAAGGCAACTGCAGTACAAGAAGGTACAGGAGAGTGTGGAGAAGAGCCTGGCCCAGGTGAGAGAGAAGCAAGAAAGACTCTTCAATCAACACGCCCCTGCTGGTCCCCTAGAACCTGGTGAGCAAGTCCTAAAGCGAAAAAGAAGGCTACATAAGTTGGACGACCAGTGGGAAAGGGAACCCTACACCGTACTGCAGTCTGATCACGACAACCCAAAGGTGTGCGTAATCACCAAGGACGGAGGAGAAACCACTAGTGTCGTCTCCAGAGACCACCTCAAAAGGTGCCCCGAGCAACTCCGTAGTGCAGAAGAGGATCAGAGTGACCTTGAACCCGCAGAGGACAAGGAAGAAATGATCAGCACCGTTCTCGGAGAGTTCCCTCAGTCCTGGACTCGCATAAATGATGCTATAGTGGTACCCGTCCTGCATTTCCTGCAACCGGCACAGCAACAACCAACACCAGAGCCGGAAGGTGAAGAGGAGCAAGCGGTTCCAGAGGCAGAAGAGCCTGTACCAGCAGCCCAGGAGAGTCAACCCTCTGCTGACAGTGAGCCTGCCATGCCTGCGGTAAGCCAAAGAACCCGCAGACAGCTGCCTGCCCTACCTGTACACCCAGCTGGTAGCTGTAACCTTAACGCTAGTGGGGAAAGCCAGGTTGGTCCACCACCAGACAGTGGGCTAAGGAGGTCAACCAGGAGCACAAAGGGACAGATACCCGCTGGCTGGAGAATATAGAGTGTACTAAATTGTAAATAACCTTGTTGCCAAATGTTGAATTGTTTGCCAAAGTTACCTGCATGTTTATTGATAGTGTGTTTCAGTCTCTTGCAGCAACCGTAAGGATTCACAGGTTATGGACTTATTATAACCGGGACCTTGTGTGGACTGCATTCTGAGCCTAACCCAGGAATGAACTAAGACTGTGAAGGACTTGGGGTAGGACAGACCCCCACCTGGTTAAGGCTCCCGTTGTTTTGGTGATATTGACACCTGGTCACAGGCCACACTGTGACCTAAAGAACTCAATTTGTGCGTCGTCTGTCTATTAATGTTTTATTGTTATGTATATTATCTTTGTTTACTGTTTAGTCCCGGAGTACTAAATTTCACTAGGGGGGAATGTGTCACCCTACCTGGATGCCACAAGTGTAAATAAAGCTGTGTCTGAGCGCAAGGGGGAGGTTCTCTGGTCAGGGGAACATTAGCATGCAATGCCTCCTGTCTCAGGCCAGTAGGGGGAGCAGGCTGCCCCTATAAAAGCTGGTACTGAGGGCAGGGTTGGGGAGAACTGGATTGCCTGTCTCAGCTCTGAGACGTGTCCCAGAGTGGAGCAGGGACAGAAAGTTGCATTGTAACCTAAGAGGAAGTGTGGCAGGAGGAGAGCCACAAGCCAGAGACAAGAGGCGAGGAGAGCCTGTCTTGGCAGAGAAAAGACTTAATTTTACCAGACTTTGGTGTCTGAGGCTGGAAGGATTCCACATCCCCCAGCAGAGAACCAGTTCGCAAGGGACTGTACTTTCCTTGGCCTAAGAAGCCTGGAGGCCCTGCCACAACCGAAGGGACCAGTAAAGCCGTACAAGGCTGGGAGCAGAAAGGAACCCACGTCGCAGGCCATACAGGCGAGAAAGCACGGAAAGCTCGGAAACGTGGGCTGTTATCCTATCAGGAGGAGATAGCCAGAAGGAGCGTAGAAAGCACGGTAGGCCTACACCCTCACCCTGACCAGGGCCAATTTCCCCGTTGCTCTCAGACATCCAGGTCCCCTCCTAGCTGGGACTGTTTGTGGGTCAGTTTACCTGTTAGTAAAGACCCTGGACTGCAACCTGTTGTCTGTGTGCTCCTTGCTCCTCCAGCACTACCATCACTCCCACCATCCACTATACTGCCCTGGGGCCGCACTCTTCCCGTGGGGAGTCACACTACCATAGCTGCACACCTCATCAGCCCCAGCGGTCTGCATGCAGCAGCGGTTCCTAATAACCGCAATCCACGGGTGGCGTAGTCGGACATAATCAATATAACGGACTACCACTGGCCTGACCACCCTGAGCCACGGAACCGGGTTGCCACTACTACTCCCATCGTTCCCCCTATTGCCCGGATCCGAGTGTCCCACGGCCCAGGGGGCGAGTCAGTGACAGCTGTGGCGCAGGTGCCAAATATAAAAGGCTTGGCTGGAGAAGCGAGAACTCAGTTGGTGCGAATATGTAAGAAGAAGAGGACGCGCAAGCAGTGGGATGGACTCATGGCCACCACTGCACTAAAGCTTACTGAGGATGATTTGATCCCAGAAAAGGCCAGACTTCGCAGGTCAAACCCCGAATCCCACACTTCATTGGTCAAACCCCAAAGCCCAGACTTTGCCGGTCAAGCCTTGAAGGAGGAGGAGCGCCTGTCGTCCTTAAAAATAAGTCCAGCCTGTTACTTCTTGTGTAGACGTATAGTACAGAGTGTGGGAACATGGCCGTACTTCGGGGAATGAAGACAGCCAGTGTGACGAGCAATTTGTGCACCGAGTGAAACACATATCTAGGACTTGTGGCCTAGAGGGAAATATGGGTGACCACCTTAGGGCCAATGTAATGATCTGAGTCGCTTAAAGGAAATATGACGGTGACAGGCCTAATAGTGAGAGTGATATCCATTAAGTTGAAATATAAAGACTAAACATCACTATCAACCGTTGTTTAACTGCTAGATAGTAAGGACAGTGTATATAAATAGAACGTTGAATACATATCTAATCTCATTGCTGTGTCCTGCCAGTGTCATAATTAGTGTTGAGCATTCCGATACTGAAATATCGGTTATCGACCGATATTCACGGTATCGGAGTTCCGATACTGAGTTCCGATACTTTTAGAATATCGAATACCGGAATCGGAAGTTCCCATAATGCAATGAGCCAGTTTCATTTTATTCAGCCAATGAGGATCCTAAGAAGTGTGGGCACATCCTGTTAGGCATGTTAGGCATGTTAACTAATGGCATGGCTGTGATTGGCTGCTGACATGATGTCATGATGCACTATGAAAGCCGCCGCCGCCATTTTGGGTTCATTCTGCTGTGAATTCAGTTAGGGATAAGATGCTGCTGTTCTGAGGGACAGTTTTAGCTACCTATTTGCTTTATTGTGCTTTACCCAGGCTACTTTATAAAGCTTTCTTTTGCCTTGCAGCGTTAGTGCACAGTTCTCTGCACTGTTCATGGCTGTCTGCAAGGTCTCTGTGTGTGAGTGCAGCTCATGCTGTACTGTGTGTGTGGCACCCCAGGTCTGGTCGCCACAGTGGCAGAAATGTCATGTCTGAGAGCAGGTGGGAGGTTCCCTGGTTGGGGACAATTAGCATGCAGCACCTCCTGCCTCAGTCCAGGGAGGGGAGAAATCTGCCCTTTATAAACTGGATCTGGGGCGGGGTTAGAGAGAGAAGTTAGAGACAAGTTCCAGTGAAGTTGCAGATAGGGACAGGTCAGCAGCAGGCTGAGGAGTCCCTGTAGGCAGAGAAGGAACACGAGGCCAGGAGGGGAGAATGCAGAGCTCGTCCTGGCTAGAGACGTACAAAGCCGGACACTGGAGTCCGAGGCTGTGAGGGTTGTAAGCCCAGCTGCAGAAAACCACCACGCAGGGGACTTCAAGTCCTCTGGCCCAAGGAAGCCCGGTGGCTCAGCCATACGAGAGGGACCACTACTGCCCCGGAGGGGTGAGAAGTACGGAAGGCCCGAGTCGCCAGTCATATGGGTGAGAACAACACGGTACACTCAGAGACGTGGTCTACCACCACACTACAGCGGGATAGCCAAGAAAGAGTGAAGTCAGCACGGTAGGCCTACAAACTCCCCCTGACCAGCGGGATTTCCCAGTTGCTCTCAGACTGACCAGGCCTCCATTGTTAACCTGTATTCCGGACGGGTCCCTTAATACCACCAACAGTAAAGACCCTGAATTGCATGACAGACTCCGTGTGGTTACTGCTGCTCCCGTGCACCATCACCACCAACATCCCTATTTACTGCCCTGAGGCTATATTCCTCCCGTGGGGAGTTATACTACCCTCAACTGCACACACAACACCAGCCTCAGCGGTCTGCCCTGCAGCGGCGGTTCACTCTGACCGCAATCCACTGGTGGCGTAGTCGGACATTTAATCACAAAACTCTATAAATAGACCTCCATTTGGGTTTACCACCCTGAGCCATGGGACCGGGTCCCCGCCACGCAAGGACTACAACCCCCAGCATCCACAAAAGGTCCGGTTCCGGGTATCCCCACACACACACACGGCCCAGGGGGTGCGTCAACTTTTTGGCGTAGTCGGCAGGATTTCGTGCCCGCCACCAACAGGTACTGCGTGCCTGAAGAAAGACTGTAATACATACCTTGGTGGAGATTCCCGCCATCCGCAGCCGTTTCCCGCAATCCGCAGCCATTTTCCCGCCATCGGGCGCCATCTTTGGGACGCCGCGTGGGAAGAAGAGGGGAGTGGACGACGAAAGCGCGCGAGAACTGGAGCCCCTCCTTACGCACGGACGCTGCGCAAGGCTCTGAAAGGAGCCGAGCGAACGCTGATGTCACCAGGACGCGATGCAAGGTCCTCAACCCCAACGGTCGCCTGCGGAGCCGCGGCCTACAGAAGAAAAGCAACGGAAGGTAGGCCACGGTTGACTAGGGGGGAAGAAGATGTCAGAAGCGGAGGGAACTGCCACCGCCAGCGCAGCCGCTGCCGCAGTAATGCCGTTCACGATGCCTTATATCTATTGTCCATTGGATTGGACTACTTTGACACATCTGACAGACCTATTATTATTCATATACTTTTGACTGTTAAAAATGCGATCGCCTTTCATTGGAAAAAGTCTGAACCTCCTCTTTTCCATGATATTTTAGAAAGAATTTAATTGCATAGAACTTTCGCACAAAAATTTGCCATAACTAATGACTGTTTTAACAAATATGCTAAAAAATGGTCAAGTTGGACGAAATTTTATCCTTAAAACTTATTATTTGATAATTTGATGGTGGATTTGATATTTAAATTTATGATTTATAATTGTTTTGTTTTTCACATTAATTCTACTATTGTAATCTTTAAGTTCTCATTCCCATGTTTATTGTATTGTTCCTTCCCTTTTTCCATCGCATTCACCCTGTCCTTCTTTCCTTCCTTTATTTTTCCTTTTTAATTGAAAAATGTTGATAAAAATTATTGGAAAAGGAAAGCTCGGGAGGGGGGTGGAGGCGAAACTATTGTATACCATTCTAGGGTGCCAACCTCCGCTGTTAGGAAGGGTTGAGGCAAAGAGTAGTAGGGAAATATTATTTATCTGGTTATTGCACATTATCACCTCCCTCTCTCTGCAGAGAATGAAAGAGGAGGCATTGCAGCCAGAGTATGATGAGATGGATCAAGAAGCCGTAATGGGCGATTACACACAGCCCAGCCTCATCTCATCCCAACATGCATTGGGGGACAATGAGGGAGAGGAGGAGGAGGAAGAACAGGAGCTGGTATCATGCGCTGTAGACGGTAGTACCTGTACAACTGTCATACCGTCGGTTCAGCGTGGGTGGCCTGAAGACAGGGAGGAGGAGGAGGAGAGCATGGTCAGTCGTCATCTTGGTGAGGACATGGAAGTCTTGCCCGTTACCAGTCTGGCACGCATGGCTGACTTTATGTTACGCTGTCTTAACCGTGACCCTCGCGTTGTCAAAATTTTGTGTGACAGTCATTACTGGTTGGTGACACTTTTAGACCCCCGCTATAAGGATAACTTTCACTCTCTTATTCCTGAGGTGGAGAGGTCTACAAAAATGGGGCAGTACCAGAAGGCCCTTGCTGCAGAACTGTTAAAAAAATTCCCATCTGAACACTCTAGTGGCAGAGGTCACAGTTCGTTGCCCAACCAAGGCGTACAGGCGAGAGAGAAACAACTCCAATCCAGCAGAGGCAGTGGAACACTGTCAACGTTCTGGGACAGTTTTCTGAGACCCGCCCAGCTTACAGGCCCTGAGGCGCGGGGTACTCTCACAAGGAGTGGAAAGTTTCAAAAAATGGTGAGGGAGTACCTTGCCGACCGTACCAGCATCCTCCGTGATTACTCTGTGCCTTTTAATTATTGGGTATCCAAGCTGGACACTTGGAATGAACTCGCTCTGTACGCCTTGGAGGTCCTGGCCTGCCCTGCCGCTAGCGTGTTATCGGAGCGTGCTTTTAGTGCCGCTGGGGGAATTATAACTGATAAGCGCACTCACCTGTCAACTGACAATGCTGACTAGCTGACCCTTATCAAAATGAACAAGGGCTGGATTGGGCCAGACTTCTCATCATCACCAAATGACAGCAGAGTAACATAAAGTCAAATCCACTGTGTTATTTCGGGAGGTGTATTCCCATGCACCACTTCACACCCACACATGGGTATACGCTTCCTCATTTCGGCTGTATTTTGCTCTTCTCCTTATCCTCAGCCTCCACCACCACTATACTACCAGGGTGACCGTGGTCTGTGTTGCCAGCATTGCAAGTTCCTCCATCCTAATTTTTGGCAGCTTTTGATTGGAGGGCATAGGCAAAGACTACGGGAGACCCACTCCCCAATAATGGGAATAATGTTTTTAATATGCTGTACTGCACGGCTCTTGTAAGGGGCATGAAAACCATCTTGTTAAACCACTCTGAACTCCACAGCTCTTCCAAGGGGCATTAAAATCATCTTGTTAAGCTACTGTGACCTCCACGTCACTTCCAAGGGGCATTAAAACCGTCTTGTTAAACCACTCTGAACTCCACAGCTCTTTCAAGGGGCATGTAAACCATCTTGTTAAGCTACTGTGACCTCCACGTCTCTTCCACAGGGCATTGATATTGTCTATTTATTCCACTGTGACCTCCACCACTCTACCAAAAGGCATGAAAACTATCTTGTTAAGCTACTGTGACCTCCACGTCTCTTCCAAGGGGCATTAAAACCATCTTGTTAAACCACTCTGAACTCCACAGCTCTTCCAAGTGGCATTAAAACCATCTTGTTAAGCTACTGTGACCTCCACGTCTCTTCCAAGGGGCATTAAAACCGTTTTGTTAAACCACTCTGAACTCCACAGCTCTTCCAAGGGGCATGAAAACAGTCTTGCTAAGCTACTGTGACCTCCACGTCTCTTCCAAGGGGCATTAAAATCGTCTTGTTAAACCACTCTGAACTCCACAGCTCTTCCAAGGGGCATGAAAACCAACTTGTTAAGCTACTGTGACCTCCACGTCTCTTCCACGGGGCATTGATATTGTCTTTTTATTCCACTGCGACCTCCACCACTCTCCCAAGGGGCATTAAAACCGTCTTGTTAAACCACTCTGAACTCCACAGCTCTTGCAAGGGGCAATGAAATGTTGTTTTTGATTACCTCTAACCTCCACGACTCTTCCAACGGGCATTGCATTTCCTCCTAATTTTAGTCAGCTTTTGCTTTTCAATGCATAGGCGAAAACTAAGGGATACCCACTCCCCAATAATGGGTAGAAGGTTTTTACTACGTTGTAATCCATGTCTGTTTCAAGGGGCATTGCAGTTCCTCATAATTTTTGGAAAGCCTTCCATTGACTGCTTAGGCCAACAGTGTACAGGAGACCCAGTTGCTATAAATGGAAAAAACGGTTTAGTTAAGGCCCTCTGACCTCCATGTCACTTCCAAAGGGCATTGGAGTGCCTCAAAATTTTTGGTAGGAATTGCACTCACTGTATGCCCTATAACTGTGTAGCCGAACCGCTCCTTTTGGTACAGAAACATATCCTGCAAGACATGTGTGGTTGACTGGCCTGATATTGATGTGAATGGTCCCTGTTCCTCCTGCTCTTTTTCCTTTGCCATCACCTCATCCATCATTCATCACCTGAAGCTTTGTTTTAACGGGAGTCATAGAACTGGGATAGTAGCAAGAAAACATTCAGCAATCCTCGGAGGAGGTAGGATATGCGCCAAAACGCTGACCACCTCAGGCCTAGCCGCTACTACATACATGCGCTTGCATTCCAAGGAACAGAAAGCTAAGGAGATGGATGGTGTGATGAACCCGTAGCCGCCATCTTGGTAATGATAAATCATATCCAGGGATGGCCACACTTCAGCAGCCCCCACCCTTGGGACCTTCTGTTAAAACGTCAACTAGATAGTTTCCCCCATCCAGGCTCCTGTGAGATAAGAAGCCCCAGGGCCTACTTAACACTTGAATGCTAGGAGCTTCAAAGACTTCGAGAGGAAACACAGCCAGCAGGGGGGGGGGTGCTTCGTCCATCTGTAACTGACCATTTGTCCCATAGGACTAGTTTCTTTGTCTGTCACAAGCATGGAGGCATAAGATATAGAAACATGAATAGTACACGCATGTTGCGTGGGATGGGCCAATAAAAAAATATCACGGCGTCCCGGAGCCATTGCGCACACAAGCCTCCGCGGTAGACGTTGGTACGTGCTCTGGAAGCCAAGATATAGCGCTGAGCCATTCCTGAGGACCGTATGGTATCATAATTGATATCAAAAGGTCGGTTACGGCGGCCCGAATCCATGGGAACCCCTGGGGGTATCCTGAGACCATCCCAGAAGAAGTTATTGGGTTCCTTAGAATTTGGGCTTCTGATCGAAGTTAGACCTGAGGGTGGAGACTGAGCCAGCTGACCTCACCAGCAGTGGGCGGGACGGGGCAGGTAAGATAGCAGGACAGACAAGAGATAAGTCAGTCTTGACCCAAGAGTGGTGTGCTGAACATCTGAGCACCAGCTGAGGCCACCAAGGGGAGGAGCAGTTTGACCATGCGGTGGTAGGCCTCAGCCTGTAACAAAGAACCGTGCCTGCGACCGCAGAATCCTCTCCCTGCGTCACAAGAGAATCAAGAAACCGGTAACTGATATGCTGTGGTGATTCTGTGTGTTGTATTCCATTGTTGTATAGTTTAGCCTGACCTTATACCTGTGTATATTTAGTTGTATATCGTGTATCTAGTGTATTATTATAATCAATTACCTCAAGTAATTGTGGGCCTGCCTTTTATTCTGCATAACGAACGCACGTCCGTGTGAGCTCGGCTCAAGCCAAAAACGCTACCCAGGGTTGGTTCCTGACCCGATATAGGCCCATTCACGGACTGGGTGTATATCTAAAATAGGGACTGGTGGCAGCATACCAACTGGGGATTGGGGAAGGCTGGTAGTGACGGTCGGAGGTTCAGATATATATATTCCTGGCGCGGCCAAGGAAGATATATATACCGCCCTCACTACAGAGGGCCCCGATACCCAGTAGGTTACAGGACAGTCTCCCTGGCGACCGCTTATCCTAGGTGCAGTTCCTTGACTGACCTGAGGCTAAGAGGGCGCTAGCGAGTTGTGCTGTGTAGTGACGTTACGGTTTAGTGACGTTGAAGGGATAACACTCTACCGTGTTCCCTGCGCTGGTTGCAGCTACCTGGCACTACTTTCTCTAGGTGCAGTACCTTGACTGACCTGAGAGGTGAAGGGGCGCCAGAGAGCTGCACCCACCGGCCGGCTTTCATCACATTGGTGGCAGCGGTGGGATTGCAGAATAATAGTGTTGTGGGACCCCTACTCCCAGGCACTAAAGACTGCCAGTGGTAACTTCCACTGCTGGAGTCTTAAGGTCAGCCCAACGTTAGACGGTCAGGCTAAAAGTATAACAAGGTGTGTGCAAACTCAGGGTTGCAGCGGTGTCGGTTACCAAGATGGCAGACGGCACCAGGAGCAAGACCCTGCAGGAGGCTAATGCTACGGTCCGTGTGGCAGGAGGGGAGGACATTGTTACTCATGGCGAGGAGGAGTCCAGCCCGGGCACCTCAGGGAGCCAGTCCCCAGTATACGGTCCCGCAGTGGGCTGCCAACCACCTACCCAGCCCAGCCTGTCCAGATCACAAGCCCTTTTACAAGCGGCTATGGCAAGTCTCCAGTCTCATGGCGATGCCGTCTACAAAACCCTCCTGGCAGCATCAGAGAAGGCAGCGGAGGAGGAGCGCAAGGCAGCGGAGGAGGAGCGTGCAGAGCGGGCTGCGGAGCGGGCTGCAGAGCGGGCTGCGGAGCGTGAAGCTGCAGAGCGCCGGGAGGCTGCGGAGCGTGCAGAGCGAGCTGCGGAGCGCCAGCACCGACTGGACCTGGCCCAGCGGGGGCTTCCGCTAGAGCAACCAACCCATCAGGAGACCAAGTCGTCCAAAGTCCGAGCTGAGGACTTCCCTCTACTGGAGAAGGATGGGGACCTGGACTCCTTTCTGGTGGCATTTGAACGGACCTGTCTTCAGCACCATCTGGCCCGGGATCAGTGGGCCAGATATCTGACCCCCCGTTTGAGGGGTAAGTCCCTGGATGCCTTGGGGGACTTACCTGCCGGGGAGGTACAGAACTACGACTGCATCAAGCGGGCCCTGATCCGGCAGTACAACCTCACTCCCGAGTCGTACCGCCAGAAGTTTCGGAGCCTGCTGCGTGGCCCCAAGAACACCTGGACCGATCATATGCGGGCGCTGTTGAGAGCCGCAGAGCACTGGACCTCGGGTCTAGCGCTTACTACCCGCCAGGAGGTCCAGGAACTGTTCGTCACGGAGCAGTTCTTGTGGAATTGCCCAGAGGACCTCCGACAGTTCCTCCGTGACCGAAAACCAACAGGAGCTTCTGCTACAGCCGCCCTGGCAGACGAGTATGCCAATAACAGGGCGCCTGAGCTGAAGAAGTCTGCCAGCAGCACCTGGAGAGGGGGTAAGCCCAGTCATGCCCCTGTTTCCCCGGCCCCTAGAACACAAGGGGTGTATCCCCCTGTTGCCCTCTCCAGGCAAGGACCAGACGTAAGACGTTGTCATCTATGCAACAAACCAGGACACTTTAGGGCTGAGTGTCCCCAGCGGCAAAAGACCCCATCCCAGTCCCAGAGAGCGCCCAATGTTTTGTGTGTGGGAGGGGGTGGTGGTAGGTCCCTGGACAACATCCAACCCGTCACCATAGGCCGTTCTGCGGTCATGGGACTGCGGGACACTGGCGCTGAACGAACACTGGTACGGCCTGAGGTGGTGTCCCCCCAGGACTTGGTACCAGGAAAGACTCTTTCCGTCTCCGGGGTTGGAGGCGTGGAGCCGGCACTTCCCGTTGCCATGGTGTATTTGGACTGGGGTGCCGGGAGGGGGATGCGGGAGGTGGGAGTAACGCCAAATATTCCCGCAAATGTTTTATTAGGGACCGACTTGGGGCGTCTAGTATCGCAGTATGTACCCTCTGAACCCCCAAGTTCGGCCCCCCAAGAGTGTATTGATTTGTCTGCTGCTAATGCCAACCATGTTGTATGTAGTGTGCGTCCTGCTGAGGAGGAGGGAGTGAAACCTGAGGGTAACACCTGCACAGACACAACACAAACAGGGTTAGTGAGAGCAGGTGGGGAGTGTGGGGATGCCCGCAGAGGTGCTCAGCCGGCGTGCCGTGATCTCTTGTCCTCCGGTGAGGGAGGGGGCGGGCAGGATTCTGTAGAGGGAAGCTCAGGGATGGAGAGGGGGGCAGCTACCGGCAGTGTAGGGCTCCCAGGGGTATCCAGGCTGTTGAGTATAGGCCCACTGCAGGGGGAGGAACAGGCCATGGGGGGTGGGGGTGTCCCAAGAGAGGAGCCGCCAGGTAAGACCCCAGGGCAGGAGTTCCCCACATCCGAGATGTCCAAAGGCCTAGGAAGCCTGCCTGATCGGGCGGCTTGGTCAGAAACAGAGGGGAAGCGGGCACTACCCACGGTCACAGCGGTCATAGCCGCTGTCACCAGGAGCGCCGGAGCCCAAGGAGCCTTGCAGAGGTCCGACGGCTTCCCCACTTCTGACCAAGTGTCTGCCGGGTCAGACAGCGGCCAGGTGACATGCCCGGAGGGGCTGACGGAGGATGTGGCAGTTTCGTCGATTCTGGCCACATCAAGTCAGGAATTTCAGGCTGCGTTGGAAGCAGACGACAGCCTGAAAGCTCTCAAGGAACAGGCGGCACAGCCTCCCATGGAGTCAGACTGCGAGCGTGTGGTCTGGGACCAGGGACGGCTGTACCGGGTAACGGTCCAGCAGGGTTCACTGGAGGCGTGGCCCAGGGACCGACAGTTAGTGGTACCCTATCCGTTCAGGGCGGAATTGTTGCGGATCGCACACGAGATTCCGATGGCCGGACACCTAGGGATCGCTAAAACCAAGGCCAGGATAGCTCAGCATTTCTACTGGCCTGGGATGGGAGCCGCGGTGGGTGCCTACTGCCGTTCGTGTGACACATGTCAGAGGGTGGGGAAGGCGGGGCCGCGCCCCAAAGCCCCACTGGTAACTCTGCCAATCATCGAAGAGCCTTTCTCGAGGGTCGCTGTGGATCTTATTGGACCTCTGTCCACTCCCAGCCACTCGGGGAAATGCTTCATACTCACGGTAGTGGACTATGCCACCCGGTACCCGGAAGCGGTAGCTTTGTCGTCCATTCGGGCCGACAAGGTGGCTACCGCCTTACTGGAGATCTTCTCCAGAGTGGGTTTCCCCCAGGAAATGCTCACCGACCGAGGGACCCAGTTCATGTCTCGGCTGATGGAGTCCCTCTGTAAGCAAATGCAGGTGCAACATCTGGTGGCCAGCCCGTATCACCCACAGACTAATGGCCTGTGTGAGCGGTTCAATGGCACCTTAAAGCAGATGCTTAAGATGTTGGTCGACTCCCACGGGAGAGACTGGGAGCGTTACCTCCCACACCTCCTATTTGCTTACCGGGAGGTTCCGCAGGCCTCAACGGGGTTCTCCCCCTTTGAGCTCCTGTACGGGCGACGGGTACGGGGCCCCCTGGCTCTGGTGAAGGAAGCATGGGAAGGGGATTTGGCCACCCCCGAGGTGTCGGTCATCGAGTATGTCGTGCGCCACCGGGACAGGATGATGGCCTTGGCAAAGCTGGTGCAGGACAATATGGCCCAGGCCCAGGCCGACCAGAAGCGGTGGTACGACCAGAATGCTTGTGAGAGGACCTACCAGGTGGGTCAAAAGGTGTGGGTACTGGTCCCCGTACCACAGAACAAGCTTCAGGCAGCCTGGGAAGGTCCCTACTTCGTGCACCAGAAACTCAACGCCTTCACCTATCTGGTCACCCTGGATCACGCCCGTGGAAGGAGGAAGGCCTTCCACGTGAACATGATGAAGGCTCATCATGAGCGGGAAGTGACTGCCCACCCAGTGTGCAACCTTCCCGAGGAAGGAGAGGTAGAAACCCTCCTGGATCTGCTCACCCAAGCCAAGGCGGGTGGGTCCATCGAGGATGTGGGGGTTGGCCACCAGCTCACGGAGGACCAACGGTCGCAGCTGGGGACCACCCTGCACCCCTTCCGGGGGCTGTTCAGCAGCCTGCCTGGAAGGACTGAAATGGCTGTCCACAACGTGGACACTGGCGATCACCCGCCGATCCGGCGTTCAGCATATCGGGTCTCTTTCGAGGTGCAGGGAAACATGCGCCAAGAGATTGACGAGATGCTGAAGCTGGGGGTGATCCAGGCATCCAACAGCGCGTGGGCCTCGCCTGTAGTCCTCGTTCCAAAAAAGGACCGAACTACACGGTTCTGCGTGGACTACCGGGGGCTCAACGCTGTAACGGCCACCGATGCGTTCCCCATACCACGCATCGATGACCTGCTCGATCGGATGGCCGGGGCTAAGTACCTGACCATCATGGATCTGAGCCGGGGGTACTGGCAGATTCCTCTGACCCCCGCGGCAAGGGAACGCTCTGCCTTTATCACCCCTTTTGGACTGTACGAGTCCACAGTGATGCCATTCGGCATGAAGAATGCCCCTGCCACTTTTCAACGGATGGTCAATACGCTGCTTGAGGGACTTGAAGGGTACGCGGCTGCGTACTTGGACGATATTGCAGTCTTCAGTCCCACTTGGGAGGATCACCTAGAGCACCTGAGGCAGGTGCTCGGTCGGATCCACCGGGCAGGCTTGACCATCAAGCCGGAAAAGTGCCAGCTGGGCATGAGTGAGGTCCTCTACCTGGGTCACCGGGTAGGCGGGGGGGTTCTGAAGCCAGAACCTGGGAAAGTGGATGCCATCGCATCCTGGCCCACTCCTAGGACCAAAAAGCAGGTGATGTCCTTCTTGGGGACCGCCGGGTACTATAGGAGGTTCGTCCCACACTATAGCACCCTGGCCAAGCCCCTGACGGACCTCACCAAGAAGAAGCTGCCCGTCGCAGTCGACTGGACATTCGCCTGTGAGACAGCTTTCGGGGCACTCAAGGCCGCCCTAAGTAGCTCCCCTGTACTGCAAGCTGCCGACTTCGACCGGCCGTTTGTGGTACAGACCGACGCCAGTGACTTTGGCCTCAGTGCTGTGCTAAGTCATGTCAACATGACAGGCCAGGAACATCCTGTCTTGTACCTGAGCAGGAAGCTACTGCCCCGGGAGGTGGCTTACTCCACGGTGGAAAAAGAATGCCTGGCAATTGTATGGGCCCTGCAGCGTCTGCAGCCCTACTTGTACGGGAGCCATTTCACCGTGGAGACGGACCACAACCCCCTCAGCTGGTTACACACGGTCTCTGGGTCGAATGGCAGGTTGCTACGCTGGAGCCTCGCTCTCCAGCAGTACCACTTCTCCATTCGCCACAGAAGAGGCCGTGACCACGGTAACGCTGACGGGTTATCCCGGCAAGGGGAGGGTGCAGAAGGACGCACGGGGGAACACAGGAATGTGCTACCCCCTCGCGCCCTCGTATAGGGGGAGGTGTGATGAACCCGTAGCCGCCATCTTGGTAATGATAAATCATATCCAGGGATGGCCACACTTCAGCAGCCCCCACCCTTGGGACCTTCTGTTAAAACGTCAACTAGATAGTTTCCCCCATCCAGGCTCCTGTGAGATAAGAAGCCCCAGGGCCTACTTAACACTTGAATGCTAGGAGCTTCAAAGACTTCGAGAGGAAACACAGCCAGCAGGGGGGGGGGTGCTTCGTCCATCTGTAACTGACCATTTGTCCCATAGGACTAGTTTCTTTGTCTGTCACAAGCATGGAGGCATAAGATATAGAAACATGAATAGTACACGCATGTTGCGTGGGATGGGCCAATAAAAAAATATCACGGCGTCCCGGAGCCATTGCGCACACAAGCCTCCGCGGTAGACGTTGGTACGTGCTCTGGAAGCCAAGATATAGCGCTGAGCCATTCCTGAGGACCGTATGGTATCATAATTGATATCAAAAGGTCGGTTACGGCGGCCCGAATCCATGGGAACCCCTGGGGGTATCCTGAGACCATCCCAGAAGAAGTTATTGGGTTCCTTAGAATTTGGGCTTCTGATCGAAGTTAGACCTGAGGGTGGAGACTGAGCCAGCTGACCTCACCAGCAGTGGGCGGGACGGGGCAGGTAAGATAGCAGGACAGACAAGAGATAAGTCAGTCTTGACCCAAGAGTGGTGTGCTGAACATCTGAGCACCAGCTGAGGCCACCAAGGGGAGGAGCAGTTTGACCATGCGGTGGTAGGCCTCAGCCTGTAACAAAGAACCGTGCCTGCGACCGCAGAATCCTCTCCCTGCGTCACAAGAGAATCAAGAAACCGGTAACTGATATGCTGTGGTGATTCTGTGTGTTGTATTCCATTGTTGTATAGTTTAGCCTGACCTTATACCTGTGTATATTTAGTTGTATATCGTGTATCTAGTGTATTATTATAATCAATTACCTCAAGTAATTGTGGGCCTGCCTTTTATTCTGCATAACGAACGCACGTCCGTGTGAGCTCGGCTCAAGCCAAAAACGCTACCCAGGGTTGGTTCCTGACCCGATATAGGCCCATTCACGGACTGGGTGTATATCTAAAATAGGGACTGGTGGCAGCATACCAACTGGGGATTGGGGAAGGCTGGTAGTGACGGTCGGAGGTTCAGATATATATATTCCTGGCGCGGCCAAGGAAGATATATATACCGCCCTCACTACAGAGGGCCCCGATACCCAGTAGGCTACAGGACAGTCTCCCTGGCGACCGCTTATCCTAGGTGCAGTTCCTTGACTGACCTGAGGCTAAGAGGGCGCTAGCGAGTTGTGCTGTGTAGTGACGTTACGGTTTAGTGACGTTGAAGGGATAACACTCTACCGTGTTCCCTGCGCTGGTTGCAGCTACCTGGCACTACTTTCTCTAGGTGCAGTACCTTGACTGACCTGAGAGGTGAAGGGGCGCCAGAGAGCTGCACCCACCGGCCGGCTTTCATCACAGATGGCCTCATGAATGATCATGAATAATTTACTCGTTGTGTAGGAGGAGGACCACTGCTGCTGTCTACCTCCTGAACTTTGTGTTGAAGCCTGATTGACTCAGGACCCGCAATCCTTTATGTCTGGAGGATGTTGCATCCCAGTGTCCAACTGTGTCCCGGCTTCCACAATAATAACCCAGTGTGAAGGCGTCAGTGAGATGGACCATCCCTGGCCACATTCACTTGTCCACGTGTTTGTGTTTAGGCTGTCCTTCCCACTAAATGCACTGGGGAGGGCACAGATAATGTTTTGGTATGCGCGCTTGTGTATAAGGCGCACCGGGACAAATAGGGGTGGCTGGGGACCGTTTATGGACACCCTGCCGCCCCCAGGCGGCTGGGGACCATGTGTGGGCACCCGGACGCCCCCGAGTATGGACACCCGGCCGCCCCCTGGCGGCTGGGGACCGAGCGTGGACACCCAGCCGCCGGACGGCTGGGGACTGAGTATGGATACCAGGCCGCCGACGCAGCCATGACATAGTGGCCGACGTCTGCCTCCACAAGCCTAAAAGGCCTCATTTCAAGTGCAAGCAAACTAGCAGTATTGTATTGCAGCCTGGGGGTGGGTGGCAGGCTGCGCACTTACGCTTGCATACCAAGACAACAAATCAGATGCTAACTTCTATCATCATCATCATGCTCCTCGCCTTGGCACTCTCAACTCCCCTGATGGAGAAGCCAGGGCCCATCGGAGGAGTCTGGTTGTCTGGTGGGCTCATCCAATGCTGCCCTAAAGCAGGCCAGGCTAAGAAAAGTGTGGGGAAGGTTACCGGGACAAATAGCGGCGGCTGGGGACCGTGTGTGGGCACCCGGCCGCGGGGAGGCTGGGGACCGAGTATGGACACCCGGCCGCCCCCTGGTGGCTGGGGACCGAGCATGGACACCCGGCCGCCGGGCGGCTGGGGACTGAGTATGGATACCAGGCCGCACACGCAGCCATGACATGGTGGCCAGATTCCACCTCCACATGCCTAAAAGGCCCAATTTCAAGTGCAAGCAAGCAAGCAGTATGGTATTGCAGCCTGGGGGTGGGTGGGTGGCAGGCTGCATATTTGCGCTTGCATTGCAAGGAATGGGGAGGTACAATTGAACACTGCCCTGGGACAAGGACTTGCACGGGGATAGTTGCAAGTCTGCATCTTCTGATGCGGCAAGGATCACTTCTGATGGGCACACTTTTAGGCAGTGACCTGGGTGTCAGAGATGCTTCCAGGGGTCTTCCCCATGCTGTTCCCATGTTTTTTCAGCACTGTAAGCATGTGTTACACAGCACATGGCCAGATAAGGTTGTAAAATGTTAAAATGACATTTCCCGGTGAATGCATTTGTCACGGTTGAAAGCAATACAAAAGTGCAAAAACGCATAAAAAATGCTACTTGTGAACATAGCCCAAGGTGTGGAGGAGTATTTTTGTTTTTCGTTATTTATTTTACCTTATACACAAGTCTTTACCCTGGAAAGGATGTTCCTTAACATATTTCATAGGAAAACCGTTTCAGTTTAGTTTTTGAACGTTTTATTGTGAGTCCTTAAAAGTGGCTTGATACCTCTGACCACGTTGTTGACAGCAGTGACCTGGGGGTCAGAAATGCTTCCTGGGGCGATCCTCATGCTGTCCCCATGTCATTTGAACATTGTCACTATCATTTTGGGCACTTTTTAGGCTTTCTACAGACTGCCGGGGGTGCCGCCGCAAAAATGCTCGGGTCTCCCATAGACTAACATTGGGCTCGTTGCTGGGGTCGCTCGAGTATCACGGTGACCTCGGCCTGAGCTTCGAGCACCCGAGCATTTTAGTGCTCGCTCAACACTAGTGTTGAGCATTCCGATACTGAAATATCGGGTATCGGCCGATATTCGCAGTATCGGAATTCCGATACTTAATTCCGATACTTTTGCAATATCGTATACCGGAATCGGAAGTTCCCATAATGCAATGAGCCAGTTTCATTTTATTCAGCCAGTGAGGATCCTAAGAAGTGTGGGCACATCCTGTTAGGCATGTAGGCATCTTATCTAATGGAATGGCTGTGATTGGCTGCTGAAATGATGTCATGATGCACTATAAAAGCCGCCGCCGCCATTTTGAGCTCACTCTGCTGTGAATTCAGTTAGGGATAGGATGCTGTTGTTCTGAGGGACAGTTTTAGCTACCTATTTGGTCTATTCTGCTTTACCCAAGCTACTTTATAAATCGCTGTGCCTTGCAGCGCTAGTGCACAGTTCTCTGTGCTGTTCACCGCTGTCTGCAAGGTCTGTGTGTGTGAGTGCAGCTCACCCTGTAGTGTGTGCTTCAGCCACGTCTGGTTCTAGTGCACTCAGTGTGTGTCACTGCCTCATACATTGTCCTTTTTTGCCAATTCATAATTTTTCCTGATATCTCCTATTAGTGTGGTGGTTCCATCCGTATTCAGCTAAATTGGTTCCAAACACACTATATAGGAGTAGATAGAGAAATTTTTTTTGTCTTGCAGCGCTAGTGCACAGTGCTCTGCATCTGCACTGTTCACCGCTGTCTGCAAGGTCTGTGTGTGTGAGTGCAGCTCACCCTGTAGTGTGTGCTTCAGCCATGTCTGGTTGTAGTGCACTCAGTGTGTGTCACTCCTCATACATTGTCCTTTTTTGCCAATTCATAATTTTTCCTGATATCTCCTATTAGTGTGGTGGTTCCATCCGTATTCATCGAAATTGGTTCCAAACACACTATATAGGAGTAGATAGAGAATTTTTTTTTGTCTTGCAGCGCTAGTGCACAGTGCTCTGCATCTGCACTGTTCACCGCTGTCTGCAAGGTCTGTGTATGTGAGTGCAGCTCACCCTGTAGTGTGTGCTTCAGCCACGTCTGGTTGTAGTGCACTCAGTGTGTGTCACTGCCTCATACATTGTCCTTTTTTGCCAATTCATAATTTTTCCTGATTTCTCCTATTAGTGTGGTGGTTCCATCCGTATTCAGCTAAATTGGTTCCAAACACACTATATAGGAGTAGTTAGAGGAGCCTTTCTGCAGCATTGTGCCCTGAAGCCCCAGCCAGATTAGTATTAGCCTATTTTTTGTAGCCTCATTTATTGCATTGTAGGTTACCTTCCTACATTGTAATAGCTACAAAAAGTTTGTGATACTATCGGTATTACATCTTTGGGCACATCCAGGGACTTTTAGTGACAAAGAAAACCTAAATAAAGTTCACCAAACACTCCACTTTACAGTTGTGTAGGCCACATTAGCTCATATTAAAGTCTAGTCCACACTTTATAAAATTAGTGTTTCTTATACCTGTTAGCAGCTGTTCAGGAATAAGCACACTAAGCCCTTAGTACTTTTCTGCCTATCAGTCTACCAAGATGAAGAAGGCAGGGAGTAAGGCATGTGGTCGTGGTCGTGGGCGTGGAGTTTCTGCAGGGAGAGGACATGAGGATTCTGTGCCTGCAGGGAGAGGACGTGGGGATTCTGTGCCTGCTGCGGGCACCAGTGACTCAGCATCCCCCAGTTTTACCAGGGAACAGTCCTTTATGCGCAGCTTTGTAGGAGCTAGCCGTACCCCACTGCTGCGGGAGGACCAAATTGAAGCCGTTGTCGGATGGATGCCAGCTAATGCATCGACTTCAATTAGTTCCAGATCCTCTCAGGTCCTGAGCACTGAAGAGCACCAATCTGTCTCTTCACCACCTGCCAAATTGCCCAGGCAGTCAGAGAGCCCTGGACAGGAGCCATCTCTACTTCTGTTCTCTGAATCTCTTGGCTTGGAAAGAGGGGGCCAGCCAAGCAGAATTCGAGAATTTGAAGAAGAGGTAGTATGCAGTGATGCACAACCATTTTGTCTCTCTGAATCTGAAGAGGCGGGTGGGCCAGTGCCTATGGTCAGCAGCACACCTCAGTACGCATCTGATGATGAGACTCAGGTGCCACTTTCTGGTGCATACTGTGCTGTCGAGACTACTCAGGAGAATCAGTTGTTTGAAGAGGGTGGTGTAGATGATGAGGTCCTTGACCCATCATGGTGTGAGGTACAGGAAGGTGGTGGGAGCAGCTCTGAGGAAGAGATTCCCCGAACAGCCCTAAAAGGAGGGAGAGGGGGGCAGACTTGGTTGCCTGTAGCCTCCACTTCGGCACCCATTAGGAGCATGGCTCTTCCAAAATCCAAAGCGGGCGCTCCCAAGACTTGCAGTGCCTGGTCCTTTTTTGACACAGTTGCAGATGACATTTGCTTTGTCAAATGCAAGCTGTGTAATCAGAAGGTGAAACGAGGGAAAAGTATCAGCACCATCAATACCACAAATATGTGGAAATATGTGCGGACCAAGCACGTGGTGGAGTTGCAAAAACACACTGAAGACCTAGGCCAACCTACAGCGCCACCTACCACCTCTTCAGCTGCCAGTTCCTCTGATTCAGCGCTGCAGGAGCCGTCACGGTCTACCTCCACATCGACCCGTGAATGGTTACCTGTTATGATGACCGATATGAGCACAGCCGTGGCCAAACGTCAACAGGCCGTATTAAAATTAATTTGTTTGGGGAATCAAAGCCACACAGCGCAGGAGCTCTGGAATGCCATCCAGCAGCAGAGCAACGTGTGGTTTGTGCCAGTGAATCTCCAGCCAGGCATGGTAGTGTGTGACAATGGCCGAAATCTGGTGGCAGCTCTGGGCCTAGGCAACCTCACTCACATCCCATGTCTGGCAAATGTGCTCAACTTGGTCGTGCAGAGTTTTTTGAGGGACTATCCGGATCTTGATGCACTGCTTCACAAGGTCCGCATAGAGTGCGCTCACTTGCGGCGTTCCAGCAACGCAAGATCACGCATTGCAGCTCTGCAGCGCCGATTACGTCTTCCGGAACATCGCATTATATGTGACCTACCCACCAGGTGGAATTCAACGTTACATATGTTGGAGAGGTTGTGTGAGCAGCAGGAAGCAGTAATGGAGTACCAGCTGCAGCAGGCGCAAACAAGTCGCAGTGCGTGCCGTTCACACTTCACCACCACTGAGTGGGCCTCTATGAAGGACATTTGCCACGTTTTGCGTGCCTTCGATTATTCCACACGGATGGCGAGTGCAGATGATGCACTGGTCAGCATGACTATCCCCCTTATCTGCCTGCTTGAAAAAACACTGCAAGCACTAAGGGACGAGGTTTTGGAAGAGGTGGAGGATGAGGAGTCACAAATGCCATCTCCTTCTCTACAGTCTGCGCAACGTGGTTCCTCACAAAGGCCTAGGCAGGGGACACTTTGTGAGTAGGATGAGGAGGAGTCAATGGAGGAGGAAGACATCTGTCCAGAGGAGGGAGGTACACAATGCTCTAGTAGTCAGTATCTAGAGCGAGGGTGGGGTGATGCAGAGCAGGCAGAGATCACGCCTCAAGCAGGGGACAGCGTTTCTTGGCCAGTTGGCAGTCTGCAGCACATGGTTGATTTCATGCTGCAGTGCCTAAGAAACGACCGCCGCATCACCCACATTCTCAACACGGCTGATTATTGGGTGTCCACCCTCCTAGATCCTCGCTACCGGGACAACTTACAAAGCCTCATAACACCATTGAACCGGGAGCGTAAAATGCGGGAGTACCAAGACGCACTGGTGCATTCCATCATGTTCTCCATTCCAACCGAGAGCAGTGCTGCTAGTGCTTTACAAATCAGCTCAGTGCGTCGAGGCAGTGGAGGAAGCTCTGCACAAAGAGGGAGCAGAAGCAGCGCCTCAGCACAAGGCAAGACCAGTATGGCCGAAATGTGGCAAAGTTTTGTGTCCCCACCGCCACAAATGTCTACACCATCACAGACTGCTCCAGTCAGCAGGAGGCAACGTTTCCGTCAGATGGTGACAGACTACATGTCTTGCCCTCTCAGTGTACTCCCAGACGGCTCTTCTCCCTTCAAGTTTTGGGTCTGTAAGCTGGATACATGGCCAGAGCTTAGTCAGTATGCATTGGAGGTGCTAGCTTGCCCTGCTGCTAGTGTATTATCGGAACGCGTCTTTAATGCCGCAGGTGGTGTACTAACAGACCGTCGCATGCGACTATCCTCCGATAACGTTGACCGGCTTACTTTTCTCAAAATGAACAAGGCCTGGATCTCTCATGAATTTGCCAGTCCTCTTCCAGAATAAATAATTGGTTGGCAACAGTATCCAGGTCTCCTGTTGTGTTCATGTTTCTACCACCTGAACTGTAACCCCTGAGCTCCAACACCGCCAGTTGGCGCTCAGAAGTGCTGTCTGCACAGTCAACACTTGCTGCTATGTTATTGGGGTTCAGTAACGTCAGCTGTTCCCCTGCTGTGCGGACGGCAATTTCTCCTGCTCTGTCCTCATTCTACTACTACAGATTTTAAAGTTGCTCCAATTACACCTCTGGCTCCTCTGTTTTCAGTATTATCCCTGAGCTCCAACACCGCCAGTTGGCGCTCGGAAGTGCTGTCTGCACAGTCAACACTTGCTGCCGTGTTATTGGGGTTCAGTAACGTCAGCTGTTCCCCTGCTGTGCGGACGGCAATTTCTCCTGCTCTGTCCTCATTCTCACTACTACAAGATTTTAAGGTTGCTCCAATTACACCTCTGGCTCCACTGTTTTCAGTATTATCCCTGAGCTCCAACACCGCCAGCTGGCGCTGGGAAGTGCTGTCTGCACAGTCAACACTTGCTGCCGTGTTATTGGGGTTCAGTAACGTCAGCTGTTCCCCTGCTGTGCGGACGGCAATTTCTCCTGCTCTGTCCACATTCTCACTACTACAGATTTTAAAGTTGCTCCAATTACACCTCTGGCTCCTCTGCCAGGAGGCTCCAATACCACTAGTTGCTGCTCAGAAGTGCCATCTGCACAGTCAACGCTAGCTCCAGTATTATTGGGGTTCAGTAACGTCAGCTGATCCCCAGCTGTGTGTCCGGAAAATTCTCCTGCTTTGTCCACATCCATTGTACTACTGATTTAAAACTTGCTCCAATTACACCTCTGGCTCCTCTGTTTTTAGTATTTACCCTGGGCTCCAATACCGCTAGTTGCTGCTCAGAAGTGCCATATGCACAGTCAACGCTTGCTCCAGTGTTATTGGGGTTCAGTAACATCAGCTGATCCCCAGCTGTGTGTCCGGAAAATTCTCCTGCTTTGTCCACCTCCATTGTACTACTTATTTAAAACTTGCTCCAATTACACCTCTGGCTCCTCTGTTTTTAGTATTTACCCTGGGCTCCAATACCGCTAGTTGCTGCTCAGAAGTGCCGTCTGCACAGTAAACGCTAGCTACAGTGTTATTGGGGTTCAGTAACGTCAGCTGATCCCCAGCTGTGTGTCCGGCAAATTCTCCTGCTTTGTCCACATCCACTGTACTACTGATTTAAAACTTGCTCCAATTACACCTCTGGCTCCTCTGTTTTTAGTATTTACCCTGGGCTCCAATACCGCTAGTTGCTGCTCAGAAGTGCCGTCTGCACAGTCAACCCTTGCTCCAGTGTTATTGGGGTTCAGTAACGTCAGCTGATCCCCAGCTGTGTGTCCGGCAAATTCTCCTGCTTTGTCCACATCCACTGTACTACTGATTTAAAACTTGCTCCAATTACACCTCTGGCTCCTCTGTTTTTAGTATTTACCCTGGGCTCCAATACCGCTAGTTGCTGCTCAGAAGTGCCGTCTGCACAGTCAACGCTTGCTTCAGTGTTATTGGGCTTCAGTAACGTCAGCTGATCCACAGCTGTGTGTCCGGCAAATTCTCCTGCTTTGTCCACATCCACTGTACTACTGATTTAAAACTTGCTCCAATTACACCTCTGGCTCCTCTGTTTTTAGTATCTACCCTGGGCTCCAATACCGCTAGTTGCTGCTCAGAAGTGCCGTCTGCACAGTCAACGCTTGCTCCAGTGTTATTGGGGTTCAGTAACGTCAGCTGATCCCCAGCTGTGTGTCCGGCAAGTTCTCCTGCTTTGTCCACATCCACTGTACTACTGAGTTAAAACTTGCTCCAATTACACCTCTGGATCCTCTGTTTTTAGTATTTACCCTGGGCTCCAATACCGCTAGTTGCTGCTCAGAAGTGCTGTCTGCACAGTCATCGCTTGCTCAACCGCTATTGGGGTTCAGTAACGTCAGCTGATCCCCAGCTGTGTGTCCGGCAAATTCTCCTGCTTTGTCCACATCCACTGTACTACTGATTTAAAACTTGCTCCCATTACACCTCTGGCTCCTCTGTTTTTAGTATTTACCCTGGGCTCCAATACCGCTAATTGCTGCTCAGAAGTGCCGTCTGCACAGTCATCGCTTGCTCCAGTGTTATTGGGGTTCAGTAACGTCAGCTGATCCCCTGCTGTGCGGACGGCAATTTCTCCTGCTCTGTCCTCATTCTCACTACTACAGATTTTAAAGTTGCTCCAATTACACCTCTGGCTCCTCTGTTTTCAGTATTATCCCTGAGCTCCAACACCGCCAGTTGGCGCTGGGAAGTGCTGTCTGCACAGTCAACACTTGCTGCCGTGTTATTGGGGTTCAGTAATGTCAGCTGTTCCCCTGATGTGCGGACGGCAATTTCTCCTGCTCTGTCCACATTCTCACTACTACAGATTTTAAAGTTGCTCCAATTACACCTCTGGCTCCTCTGCCAGGAGGCTCCAATACCGCTAGTTGCTGATCAGAAGTGCCATCTGCACAGTCAACGCTAGCTCCAGTGTTATTGGGGTTCAGTAACGTCAGCTGATCCCCAGCTGTGTGTCCGGAAAATTCTCCTGCTTTGTCCACATCCATTGTACTACTGATTTAAAACTTGCTCCAATTACACCTCTGGCTCCTCTGTTTTTAGTATTTACCCTGGGCTCCAATACCGCTAGTTGCTGCTCAGAAGTGCCATATGCACAGTCAACGCTTGCTCCAGTGTTATTGGGGTTCAGTAACATCAGCTGATCCCCAGCTGTGTGTCTGGAAAATTCTCCTGCTTTGTCCACATCCATTGTACTACTGATTTAAAACTTGCTCCAATTACACCTCTGGCTCCTCTGTTTTTAGTATTTACCCTGGGCTCCAATACTGCTAGTTGCTGCTCAGAAGTGCCGTCTGCACAGTAAACGCTAGCTACAGTGTTATTGGGGTTCAGCAATGTCAGCTGATCCCCAGCTGTGTGTCCGGCAAATTCTCCTGCTTTGTCCACATCCACTGTACTACTGATTTAAAACTTGCTCCAATTACACCTCTGGCTCCTCTGTTTTTAGTATTTACCCTGGGCTCCAATACCGCTAGTTGCTGCTCAGAAGTGCCATCTGCACAGTCAACGCTTGCTCCAGTGTTATTGGGGTTCAGTAACGTCAGCTGATCCACAGCTGTGTGTCCGGCAAATTCTCCTGCTTTGTCCACATCCACTGTACTACTGATTTAAAACTTGCTCCAATTACACCTCTGGCTCCTCTGTTTTTAGTATTTACCCTGGGCTCCAATACCGCTAGTTGCTGCTCAGAAGTGCCGTCTGCACAGTCAACACTTGCTCCAGTGTTATTGGGGTTCAGTAACGTCAGCTGATCCCCAGCTGTGTGTCCGGCAAATTCTCCTGCTTTGTCCACATCCACTGTACTACTGATTTAAAACTTGCTCCAATTACACCTCTGGCTCCTCTGTTTTTAGTATCTACCCTGGGCTCCAATACCGCTAGTTGCTGCTCAGAAGTGCCGTCTGCACAGTCAACGCTTGCTCCAGTGTTATTGGGGTTCAGTAACGTCAGCTGATCCCCAGCTGTGTGTCCGGCAAGTTCTCCTGCTTGTCCACATCCACTGTACTACTGATTTAAAACTTGCTCCAATTACACCTCTGGCTCCTCTGTTTTTAGTATTTACCCTGGGCTCCAATACCGCTAGTTGCTGCTCAGAAGTGCTGTCTGCACAGTCATCGCTTGCTCAACCGTTATTGGGGTTCAGTAACGTCAGCTGATCCCCAGCTGTGTGTCCGGCAAATTCTCCTGCTTTGTCCACATCCACTGTACTACTGATTTAAAACTTGCTCCCATTACACCTCTGGCTCCTCTGTTTTTAGTATTTACCCTGGGCTCCAATACCGCTAATTGCTGCTCAGAAGTGCCGTCTGCACAGTCATCGCTTGCTCCAGTGTTATTGGGGTTCAGTAACGTCAGCTGATCCCCAGCTGTGTGTCCGGCAAATTCTCCTGCTTTGTCCACATCCACTGTACTACTGATTTAAAACTTGCTCCCATTACACCTCTGGCTCCTCTGTTTTTAGTATTTACCCTGTGCTCCAATACCGCTAGTTGCTGCTCAGAAGTGCCGTCTGCACAGTCAACGCTTGCTCCAGTGTTATTGGGGTTCAGTAACGTCAGCTGATCCCCAGCTGTCTGTCCGGCAAATTCTCCTGCTTTGTCCACATCCACTGTACTACTGATTTAAAACTTGCTCCAATTACACCTCTGGCTCCTCTGTTTTTAGTATTTACCCTGGGCTCCAATACCGCTAGTTGCTGCTCAGAAGTGCCGTCTGCACAGTCAACACTTGCTCCAGTGTTATTGGGGTTCAGTAACGTCAGCTGATCCCCAGCTGTGTGTCCGGCAATTTCTCCTGCTCTGTCCACATTCACACTACTACAGATTTTAAAGTTGCTCCAATTACGCCTCTGGCTCCACTCTGTTTATCGTATTTACCCTGGGTTCCAGCACCGCCAGGACAAGCACCCCCTGTAGGACTGTGTGTTTTGGTAACTGTGGCCGGGTCGCGGCCTTGAAACTTTTTTTTAAATGGGTACCTTCTGCTACCCATCCGGGTTCCAGTACCGTCAGCTGGTTCTCGGCAGTGCCTTTGGCTTAGGTGCCTCCTTCTCTGTATCCAAGTTCCACCAACTGCTGCTGGTCCTTGGTAGTGCTTTCAGGCACAGGTACCTCCTGCTTAGTAACCGAGTTCCAGTACCGTCAGCTGGTCCTCGGTAGTTCCATTGGCTCTTGTACCTCCTGCTACCCATCTGGGTTCCAGTACCGTCAGCTGGTCCTCGTTAGTTCCATTTGCTCTTGTACCTTCTACTACCCATCCGGGTTCCAGTACTGTCAGCTGGTTCTCGGCAGTGCCTTTGGCTTAGGTGCCTCCTTCTCGGTATCCAAGTTCCACCAACGTCTGCTGGTCCTTGGTAGTGCTTTCTGGCACAGGTACCTCCTGCTTAGTAACCGAGTTCCAGTACCGTCAGCTGGTCCTCGGTAGTTCCATTGGCTCTTGTACCTCCTGCTACCCATCTGGGTTCCAGTACCGTCAGCTGGTCCTCGTTAGTTCCATTTGCTCTTGTACCTTCTACTACCCATCCGGGTTCCAGTACTGTCAGCTGGTTCTCGGCAGTGCCTTTGGCTTAGGTGCCTCCTTCTCGGTATCCAAGTTCCACCAACGTCTGCTGGTCCTTGGTAGTGCTTTCTGGCACAGGTACCTCCTGCTTAGTAACCGAGTTCCAGTACCGTCAGCTGGTCCTTGGTAGTTCCATTGGCTCTTGTACCTTCTGCTACCCATCTGGGTTCCAGTACCCTCAGCTGGTCCTCGTTAGTTCCATTTGCTCTTGTACCTTCTACTACCCATCCGGGTTCCAGTACCGTCAGCTGGTTCTCGGCAGTGTCTTTGGCACGGGTACTCCCTCCTGCTCAGCCTGGTTGCAGCACACCAGCTGTTTCCGGGTAGTATCATCGTCACTTTGCCTCCAATGCGTTGTCCTGTCGTGTTGCGGTCGGGTTAGCCGACTCTATGGTGCCTGCAATTTAGGTGACTCCTATGTGGGCTGCGGGATCTGGCAATGAAGGTTGGTTCCATAGTGCCAATAGGACAAGCACCCCCTGTAGGACTGTGGGTTTTGGTAACTGCGGCCGGCTCGCGGCCTTGAAACTTTTTTTTACATGGGTACCTTCTGCTACCCATCCGGGTTCCAGTACCGTCAGCTGGTCCTCGTTAGTTCCATTTGCTCTTGTACCTTCTACTACCCATCTGGGTTCCAGTATCATCAGCTGGTTCTCGGCAGTGTCTTTGGCATGGGTACTCCCTCCTGCCCAGCCTGGTTGCAGCACGCCAGCTGTTTCCGGGTAGTGTCAACGTCACTTTGCCTCCAATGCGTTGTCCTGTCGTGTTGCGGTCGGGTTAGCCGACTCTATAGTGTCTGCAGTTTAGGTGACTCCTATGTGGGCTGCGGGATCTGGCAATGAAGGCTGGTTCCATAGTGCCAATAGGACAAGCACCCCCTGTAGGACTGTGGGTTTTGGTAACTGCGGCCGGCTCGCGGCTTTGAAACTTTTTTTTAAATGGGTACCTTCTGCTACCCATCCGGGTTCCAGTACCGTCAGCTGGTTCTCGGCAGTAGTGTTGAGCCACCCCCGTAGTGTTCGAGTTCGGTTCGGTTCGTCGAACACCCGTGTGTTCGCCGAACTGTTCGTCGAAGTGTTCGTCGAACACCTTCGAACACCGTTAAAACCAATGGCAGGCAAACAAAAACACATAGAAACACATAGAAAACACCTTCAAAGGTGTCCAAAAGCTGACAAACTGCTCAGAAGACACAACTAACACATGGAAAAGTGACAAGTACATATAGTCATGCGAAAAGAAAAGAGGTGGAGGAGTAAAAGGAGGGGGAGACACAGATATAGGCATGTCATGCCCTTCTAAAATCCAAAAAGTGAGAAGCCGACACGGCCAGTCCGCTCCTGCCCGTGCCACCTCCGTGTCGCCGGGTTTGTGCCAGAGCCGCGGTGAACCCTGACGGCCAGCCCCCCTCTCCCAATACTGGTGCCTGTCCGCTGGTGGGTCGAGAGAGCCCCCCTGTGGTGGAGGCAGCTCTAAGCTTTTTAATTTAAATTGTCCCTCTAATTTGAATGAATACACTTTAAATCCATTTACAAGGATCTATTGGAGGGCAAGTCTCATGCCAGCAGCCGCGTAATTCCAGCTCCAGTAGCGTCCACTAAAGCTGCTGCAGTTAAAAAGCTTTTATAAGGATCGAGCTCGGCTGTCCACCGCAAGGCATCCTAGTGCCAGTCCCAGCCCCTATGCCTTGGGGTGCCTCCTGATGCTCTTCACTAAGTATCCCGTGGTCCCGAAGCATTTCCTTTGAAAAAATTAAGTGTCCAAACTACAGGTGGTGTAGCTTGCTTAACAGCCGGGATAATCCGCTGACTAGCAGACACTGCTACTAGGCACAAAGTATTTCCTGGGCTAGATGCAGTTAAAAATTTGTAAGTAGATACTCTCGTTGGATGCTGAGAAAGCATTCCATAGAGTCTCCTGGCACGCCATATATGATTCTCTTAAAAAGCTTGGGGTAGGGGTCTAGGGGACCCTTTTATAGCCAAAATCACGGCCCTGTATCACAATACGTCACCTAGGCTGAAGATAAATGGAACTGTAGCACCGAGGGCTCGGTTGCTACAGACGTATTGCACCTCACCCAGAGGTGTGATATCTCACTCTCAGATAAGGATGGAGTGTGGATCAGGACCCGACACCTGCATGCATTACACCACATTGCCGTGGGGCAGGGCGACCAATATGCCCCTGAGATGGGCACGACAGTCCCTGTCCCTGGCTGGAGTGGGGGGAGGGAACACTGAGGAAGGGGAACACTGCAGTGCAGGAGCAGGGAGGAAGCAGTTCCTGGGTGCATTGAGAAGGGAGTATAAAAGGTGGGCACCATCTTAGTTCAGTGCAGAGAAGTCTGAGCAGAAGTGGCAGGGAGCAGGGGCTCTGCATGAGCTCTGCTCCGGAGGCGGGCCTAGTAACAGAGGCCCAGGCCTGCAAGAGGGAGAAGGAAGGAAGAGGAGCGGAGAAGGCTCCAGGAACGAGGAATGAAGGGATCCCAGGGGTGCGGACGGGCGAGTCGCCACCGCACGCCCGAATCCACCTGCGTGGAGGGGTCAGGCCAAAGGGGGAGACCGGTCCCCGAACTAGTGGAGGCAGGAAACGACCCTCAGCTAGAAACCGGAGGCTCTGACATTTTATGTGGCGCAGCCCTTGCTCCACCCGCTAGGAAGGCACCACATAGGGTCAGGGAAACTGGCGCCAAGTTTACCAAGAGGAGGCCCGAGGCAGCCGGACAGAAGTGTTGGTAAGAAAGGCCAGACAAAGGACACACAAAGGGGGTCCTGTGAAGCGCTCCAAAGTTATCTGGGAGTTGTCTGAGCCCCTCACCTGGTGAGCACAGTACGACGTGGGCAGCCGTTACCTGCAGACGTGGTCTGGATAATAAGAACTGTGAGTAAAGGCCCTGAACTGCATCACTGACTCCGTGTCGTTACTGCTGCTGCCCTGCACCATCACCCCCATCCTCCGCATACACTGCCCTGAGGCTATACTCCTCCCGTGGGGAGTTATGCTACGCTCTGCTGCACCCACAACACCAGCCTTAGCGGTCTGCCCTGTAGCGGCGGTTCACTCTGACCGCAATCCACGGGTGGCGTAGTCGGACATTTAAACATCAAAACCACATAAATAGTTCCGCCACTGGTTTGACCGCCCTGAGCCACGGAACCGGATCGCCGCCACGAAGACTACAACCACCAGCATCCACCAAAAAGGGTCCGGCTCCGGGTGTCCCAAGGCCCAGGGGGTGCGTCAGAACATTTTCATCACCTTTCACAATCACCAATGGGACAAGGCAGGGATGTCCTCTGTCCCCTCTCTTATACATCCTAGTGACGGAGCACCTGCTCTCATCAATTCGCCATAACCCCAATATTAGGTGGATTGAGGTGGGAGGCACCGAGTACAAGTGCTCTCTATTTGCTGATGATGTCCTAGTATATATCACTCAATCACATATATCCATCCCTGCTGTTATGGCTGAAATAGATCACTTTGTTACATGGTAAAATTTTAAAATCAATGCAGCGAAGTCTGAGGCCCTCGATGTCTCCCTCCCTAAATCCATATAGGATTCCATCCAGTCCAACTTTCCCTTTGCCTGGCCCTCACAGGGTATCAAATACTTAGGAATTCCTATTCATAGAGACCTCTCCCATCTATGTTATCTTAATTTTGGGCCCTTTATTGAACAATTCCATACAGACCACGGTTGGCAAGTTAGAACTGTAAGATTCACTACGTGAACCACTGGTGTTTTGTGGAAAAGCACATGTACACCGCGTTCCAAATTATTATGCAAAAAGTGTTTAGGAGTGATAAGGGAAGAATTTGTTTGTTTGTCAGTTAAACTCATTGATGGTGATGTGTGTCAGGGCTCTTTATATCACTGTAAGCAATTGCAGACACCTGTGCTAATTAGTTTGGCAGGTGTGTCCAATGAAAGGCAAGACTACTTAAGAAGGCTCTCTCACATTATTAAGCAGCCTACATTTTCTGCCAAAATGGGAAAGAAAAAGGATGTGTCGGCTGCTGAGAAGCAACAAATTGTGGAGTGTTTAGGTCAAGGCATGACTACAATCAACATTGTGCGATGATCAGGATGAAGTGTCTTGGCAATCAAGAAGTATGTAGCTGATTCACAGTACACACGTGTGCGTGCTGATAAGGGCAAATTGAGGACTCTTTCCTACAGGCAATTACGTCAGGTTGAAAGAGCAGCGGCAAAAAAGCCTTGTCATAGCAGCAGACAAGTTTTTGAAGCTGCTTGTGCCTCCAACGTCCCCCGAACAACAAGATGCAGGGTCCTTCAGAGGTTTGCAGCTGTGCATACGCCATCCTGTCGACCTCCTCTATCCACTTCACACAAGCAGAAACGGCTCCAGTGGGCCAAACATTACATGAAGACTGATTTCAAAACTGTTTTGTTCACGGATGAGTGCCGTGCAGCGCTCGATGGTCCAGATGAATGGAGTGGAGGATGGCTGGTTGATGGACACCCCACGCAAACACGGCTACAGCGCCAACAAGGAGGAGGTGGAGTAATGTTTTGGGCTGGAATCATGGGGAGAGAGATTGTCGGCCCCTTTAGGATCCCTGAAGGCGCTAAAGATGAACTCCATAATGTATGTGGATTTTCTCAAACAGCACTTCCTGCCATGGTTCAAGAAGAAGAACCGTGTATTTCACAGCAAGATCATTTTTCTGCATGATAATGCACCATCTCATGCTGCACATAAAACATCTGCATCTCTGGCTGATATGGGCATAAAAGGGGACAAACTTATGGTGTGACCCCCATGCTCCCCTGACCTCTACCCCATTCAGAACCTTTGGAGCATCATTAAAAGGAGTGTCTATGATGGCGGGAGGCAGTTCACATCTAAGCAACAGCTCTGGGAGGGTATTCTGTCCTCATGCAAAACAATTGAAGCAGAAACCATCCAAAACCTGACAAATTCAATGGACGAGAGAGTTCAGAAGCTCCTTTCGAACAAGGGGTCCTATGTGAAAATGTAACATCACCTAGAATAAAGTTTTGAGTTGAAAACTGTTTGATTTCAGTTTCTAACAACCTGCTAATGCTTATAATTTCAAAAATGACCATTTTTTTGGTCTTTATTAAAATGAAAAGGTTGATCGAAAAGTTTGGGGGATCTAAGAGTGTGGCAACCCAGTAGTCATGATTACTTCGAATTCTGACAATATGAGGGTCATGCTGCAGGTAGTGCAGCAAGAAGGCACTTATGTGTCTTGCGCATCTCGGAGCCCCAAAATTATTTTCCGGGCTAGATGCAGCTAAAAATTATTTTTAATTTTAAATCTGGTGAAGCTTATTATAGATGGCCTAATAGGATCAGTGCTGCACACTGCTACAAAGCCCAAATTATTTTCCAGTCAAGATACAGATAAACATGATTAGTAATTTGAAAGCTTAAAATGGTTGGTAGGGTGATTTTAACCAATCATCAAGCTTTTACTCTCCCCAGGATGACACAGGGGTAGAAAAGTCGTTTCGGATCCATGATTTGTTCATCTTTATGAACGTGAGTCTGTCTACATTATCAGTGGAGAGCCGCGTGCGCTTATCTGTCAGCACACCACCAGCAGCGCTGAACACACGTTCAGACAGAACGCTGGCTGCGGGGCATGACAAGATTTCCAAGGCGTAAGTGGCTAGCTCCGGCCATTTATCCAGATTGGAAGCCCAAAAAGAGCAAGGGTCCAGTGACATAGTCGTGGCTTCAATGTTTACTTGGAGATACTCCTGTACCATCGTCTCTAGGCGTTGACTATGTGTCAGACTTCTTGTCTCCTGTGGCCTTGCAAAGGATGGGCTAAAAAAGTGGTGAAATGATTCCGCAAAATTGATGTTACCAGCAGATACTGTGGTTCTGTTACGGTTTGAGTGCTGAACACTTGACGGTCCCACGGTTGGCAAGTTGGAACTGTGAGATTCACTACGTGCACCACTGGTATTTTGTGGAAAAGCACATGTAAGATTCTGCAACAGTCTCTGCTGATACTCCTGCATGCGTGCATCCCTTTCTATGGCAGGAATAATTTCTGCAAATTTACTTTTGTACCGGGGATCTAACAGTGTGGCAACCCAGTAGTCAGGATTATTTCTAATTCTCACAATTCGAGGGTCATGTTGCAGGTAGTGCAGCAAGAAGGCACTCATGTGTGTTGCGCATCCAGGAGCACCAAGTCCCTGTTGTGTTGGTGGCGAGGTAACAATCATGCTTCCTTCCTCTGTCCTCTCCCCCCAACCTCGCACAACAGAAATGTGATCAAGGTCTCCCTCATCTGATGAGTCTTCCATCAGTTCGTCCTCCACTTCTTCCTGGGCTCCTGCACCTTCCTCACTAGTTTGGCTGCTACTATGCGCCCTGGTAAAATCATCTCCCCCACCCTCACATGCCTGCCGCCCTGGTGCTGCCGACCGTCTGGACCTTGCAGATGTTAGCCCTTCCGCATACAACTCCTCCTCCTCTACTTCCTCCACCTCCTCTTGTGCCACCACCTGACTCCGAATTCTGTTTAACATGTGCTCCAGCATGTAAATCACCGGAATAGTCATGCTGATAATGGCATCGTCAGCACTAAACATCTTCGTCGCCATTTCAAAACTGTGCAGAAGGGTGCATAGGTCCCTGATCTGAGACCACTCCTCCAGCGTGATTTGCCCCACCTCTGAATCTCGTTGGCCCAGGCTATACGTCAGAACGTATTGCACCAGGGCTTGTCGGTGCTGCCACAGTCGCTGCAACATGTGCAGAGTTGAATTCCACCGGGTAGGCACATCGCATTTTAGCCGGTGAAGTGGCAGGCCCAACGACTTCTGTAGAGATGTAAGTCGCTGAGCTGCGGGATGCGAACGGCGGAAGTGAGCACACAGCGACCGTGCCCTCTGCAGAAGGCCATCTAGTCTGGGATAGTGGGCTAAAAATTGCTGGACAACCAGGTTCAACACGTGAGCCATACAAGGCACGTGTGTGACATTGCCCCGGCGAAGGGCCGCACCCAGGTTTGCAGCATTGTCGCACACGGCCTTCCCTGGTTTCAGGTCCAGTGGAGACAACCATTCATGAAATTGGTTCTCCAGAGCTGACCACAACTCCTCAGCTGTGTGACTCACATTTCCCAGACATTTCAATGTAAAAACCGCCTGATGACGTTGAGCCCTACTGCCAGCATAGTAAGGAGGTGTGCAGGATCCCTTCTGCGCAGTTAGAAAGCTTGTGGCATGACCAGACAGGCTTTGGGTGCAGGTGGAAGACCGAGAGGAGGTTGAGGAGGCAGAAGCAGTGGAGGAAAAATGACATAAAGAGGATTGACGCACAACTCGTGGGGACGGCAAGACTTGGACAGCAGCCCCTTGTCCTGCTGTCACCATAGTTACCCAGTGCCCAGTCAGCGACATGTAACGCCCCTGTCCATGCCTACTCGTCCAAGTGTCTGTGGTGAAATGCACCCTGTCACACACAGAGTTTCTCAAAGAAGCGGTGATGTTGTGTGCGACATGCTGGTGGAGCGCAGGCACACCTTTCTTTGAGAAGTAGTGCCGACTGGGCATCTGGTACTGGGGCACTGCGACGGACATAAGGTCTCGAAAATCCTCTGTGTCCACCAGGCGGAAAGGCAGCATTTCTGTAGCCAAGAGCTTGCAGATGGTGAAATTCAACCTCTTAGCTTTCTCATGGCTAGGAGGAAATGGTCTTTTACTTGTCCACATCTGAGGGACCAAGGGCTGGCTATTGTGCTTAGACGGGGTTGATAAGGGTGTCCCCGGCAAACTGCCGGTCTGTGAGGAAGATGCAGGCGGACATGTTAGGTTGCCTTGATCCAAAGGTGGTGCTATCGATGTCGGACAGCGCTCAAGACCAGGTGGTGTTACCACCTCCAAAGAAAATGATGACCTGCCAATCACGCTGGCTGTTGCGGGTAAAGAGGTGGCAGGTCTGCGCCCCAAAACAGGTGTGACTGCTGTCCCCCCAGTCACAGAGGATGAAGAGGCCGCGGATGCACAAGATATGGCAGACGGTGGTTGGCCCGGCCGGCTAGACCGCATTGTAGCACACTGAGCTTCCCACTGCAACTTATGCTTCATGTCCATGTGCCGGTTCATGCATGAAGTACTCAAACTATGTATTTTTTGGCCTCTACTTAGCTTTTGCTGACAAATGTTACAGATAACACGAGTTGGGTCATCTTTATCGATCTGAAAAAATGCCCAGGCTATGCAAGGCTTAGCACCCATGCGACCTGAAGAGCCACCACGACTTGTGGTGAGAGGCAGAGTTGTGTTTGAGGATGCAGTTGTTGACGTGCTTCCAGTACTACGTCTCTGTCCAGGAAGGCGCAACCTGACCTCGTCGTCACTAGCATCTTCCTCCACCTCCTCTGCTGACCTCATCTCTTGGCTGACTGTGGGTTGACAGTAAGTGGGATCTCCGACCTCATCATCATCACCCTGTGCGTTATCACACCCGTCGTCCTCAGAGCCAACCTGTTCCTGCCCTGACAAAAAACTAAAGTTGTCGCTCCAATCAGGTATTTGAGTCTTATCATCGTCTTCCTCATTGTCTCCACCAACAGGAGTTACAGTTTGGGAATGAGGGTCTACATTATGGTCAGAACCTTCTGCGTCTGGTCCTGGATCCGACTCATAAAGATTCTGGGCATCAGTGCAGATCATTTCCTCGTCTGGATTCACAGAAGCGCTGGAGTCGACCTCTGATTCCCAGGCTATAGTATGAGTAAACAGCTCTGCAGACTCAACCATCTGTTCTACCTCATACTCAGACGGGCAGCTGGAGATTTGGGAGCTGTGAGGAAGCAAGTGCGATTTGGGTGACACCTTTGAGGACTGGAGTATTTGTGATGTTGAAGTTGATGTGGAGGAGAGCCCACTTAAAGGAGCACTTGATATCCGTTGAAGCACCTGCTGTTTTTGTGCCTCATCTGGAATTTGTAGCGATTGGCGTGGCCGTAAGAAAGGGATCTTATCACATTGTCCGCTAAAAGGAGTAGACATTTTAGTTTGGCTGGAAGATGGTCTTTCTTCTGCACCTACCCCACGGACACAACCTTTTTTCCTCTTCCCAACACGCCTATTCCCCTTTCCACCAGCAGCAGGCCTTTTTCCACTCATTTTGGTGGTTAACTAATTCACAACTCTGGAGTTGTTTGCACAAAAAAACAATGGATGGTAACCGAGCAGAGCTGAGTGGCCAAACTGTGGTATTAGGCCAAAACTATTGGCTGGGTTAGATGCAGAAAAAAATTATTTTTAATTTGCAACCTGATGGAGGTCAGTATAGATGGACTAATAGACCAAGTCCCACACACCGCTAGAAGCCCAAATATTTTTTCAGAGCTAGATGCAGAAAAAAATTATATTCAATTTGCAACCTGCTGGACGTCAGTATAGAAGGACTAATAGAACAAGTCCCACACACTGCTAGAAGCCCAAATATTTTTTCAGAGCTAAATGAAGAAAAAAATTATTTTTAATTTGCAACCTGATGGAGGTCAGTATAGATGGACTAATAGACCAAGTCCCACACACTGCTAGAAGCCCAAATATTTTTTCAGAGCTAAATGAAGAAAAAAATTATTTTTAATTTGCAACCTGATGGAGGTCAGTATAGATGGACTAATAGACCAAGTCCCACACACTGCTAGAAGCCCAAATATTTTTTCAGAGCTAGATGCAGAAAAAAATTATTTTTAATTTGCAACCTGATGGAGGTCAGTATAGATGGACTAATAGACCAAGTCCCACACACCGCTAGAAGCCCAAATATTTTTTCAGAGCTAGATGCAGAAATTTTTTTTATTCAATTTGCAACCTGATGGAGGTCAGTATAGATGGACTAATAGACCAAGTCCCACACACTGCTAGAAGCCCAAATATTTTTTCAGAGCTAGATGCAGAAAAAAATTATTTTTAATTTGCAACCTGATGGAGGTCAGTATAGATGGACTAATAGACCAAGTCCCACACACTGCTAGAAGCCCAAATATTTTTTCAGAGCTAGATGCAGAAAAAAATTATTTTTAATTTGCAACCTGATGGAGGTCAGTATAGATGGACTAATAGAACAAGTCCCACACGCTGCTAGAAGCCCAAATATTTTTTCAGAGATAAATGAAGAAAAAAATTATTTTTAATTTGCAACCTGATGGAGGTCAGTATAGATGGACTAATAGACCAAGTCCCACACACTGCTAGAAGCCCAAATATTTTTTCAGAGCTAGATGCAGAAAAAAATTATTTTTAATTTGCAACCTGATGGAGGTCAGTATAGATGGACTAATAGACCAAGTCCCACACACCGCTAGAAGCCCAAATATTTTTTCAGAGCTAGATGCAGAAAATTTTTTTATTCAATTTACAACCTGCTGGAGGTCAGTATAGAAGGACTAGTAGAACAAGTCCCACACACTGCTAGAAGCCCAAATATTTTTTCAGAGCTAAATGAAGAAAAAAATTATTTTTAATTTGCAACCTGATGGAGGTCAGTATAGATGGACTAATAGACCAAGTCCCACACACTGCTAGAAGCCCAAATATTTTTTCAGAGCTAGATGCAGAAAAAAATTATATTCAGTTTGCAACCTGATGGAGGTCAGTATAGATGGACTAATAGAATGATGCTATGCCCAAAAGATTTTACTTCACTAGGTGCAGTAAAAAAATTGGTATTCTATACACAGGTGGTATATCTTGCAACACAGATAGGCTACTCCACTGACTAACACACTCTGCAATAGGCCAAAAAGGATTAGCTTTGCTACATTCAGCCAAATGCTGTGAAAAAAACTTGCACAGCACTGGCACAGACCTGCCTGGCAAAAACTGATAGGAACTGATGTAACCTAGTCCTGAAAAGGACTCCAATTACAATTAGTCTTTACTCCCACAATCTATCTATTTAAGAGCACAGACCTGCCTGATAAAAGTCGTAGGAAATGCTGTAACCTAGTCCTTAAAAGGACTGCAATCACAACTATTCCCTACTCCCAAGCTATCTGTATATTTGTGCGAAAATTGGCTTGAAATTAACAAGGTATAGCGCACACAGCAACAGCGGTGCCGTCTAACACGCAGCTGCAGCAGTGAGAAAATGGTGGCGACGGGGAAAATGGCTTGGTCTTATAGGGCAAGGACATGTGACATACACTGCCAATCACGCATGCCCTTGCTTGTGTGAAAAAAAGCACTTCGCTCCGTGTGTGCGCTGCTGATAGGCTGACAGATTGCACCTCCCCACTGCAAATGCGGGAAAGAGAAAAAAAAATGGAGATCTTCATTGTTCCTGCAGAGATCCATCCCCTGCCCCTCCCCCCGCCCCGCTGTACACTCAAACTGCGTATTAACATTAATTTTCATCATTACTGAGAAAAAATCCAGTTATGATTTTGGTGCACGAACAGTTATCGAACATAACCTCGAACAGCCGAATTTTTCTCAAATTGTTCGTGTTCGCCGACCGGCTCGAACACCGCCCAAAACAGCTCGAATTTGAGATTGGCGAACAGTTCGAGTAGAACAACGCTCATCTCTACTCGGCAGTGCCTTTGGCTTAGGTGCCTCCTTCTCGGTATCCAAGTTCCACCAGCGTCTGCTGGTCCTTGGTAGTGCTTTCTGGCACAGGTACCTCCTGCTTAGTAACCGAGTTCCAGTACCGTCAGCTGGTCCTCGGTAGTTCCATTGGCTCTTGTACCTTCTGCTACCCATCCGGGTTCCAGTACCGTCAGCTGGTCCTCGTTAGTTCCATTTGCTCTTGTACCTTCTACTACCCATCCCGGTTCCAATACCGTCAGCTGGTTCTCGGCAGTGCCTTTGGCTTAGGTGCCTCCTTCTCGGTATCCAAGTTCCACCAACGCCTGCTGGTCCTTGGTAGTGCTTTCTGGCACTGGTACCTCCTGCTTAGTAACCGAGTTCCAGTACCGTCAGCTGCTCCTCGGTAGTTCCATTGGCTCTTGTACCTTCTGCTACCCATCCGGGTTCCAGTACCGTCAGCTGGTCCTTGGTAGTTCCTCAGCCTTCTTGTACCTTCTGCTACATTTCCAAGTTCAAGCTTTTTTAAATGGTTCTTGATAATCACTCTGGATCTCCCTGACGAGGACCCTGAAGACGAGGACCCTGAAGACCACCCCGAAGAAGACGAGGATCCCGAAGACGAGGACTCTGAAGATGAGGACCCTGAAGACCAACCCGAAGAAGATGAGGACCCTGAAGACGAGGACCCTGAAGACGAGGACTCTGAAGACCAACCCGAAGAAGACCAAGAAGATGACCCTGAAGAAGTTGACCAAGAGGACAAAGAAGAAGAAGACAACCACCAAGATACAGAAGAACAAGAGACAGAAAACCAAGAAGCAGAAGTACAAGAAGCTGCAGAACAAAAAGCGGAAGAACATTAAGCATAAGACTAAAAATCAGAGCAAAAGATAACATCTAAATTATAAGCAGAAGATGACTAAGCAGTGTATGGGGGTGAGTCCGTTCCTCCTCGTGGTGCCCCTGGAAAAGACCTGCTGCTGCAGGCCAAACTGAACGCAGACAAATCCTGTTGTAAATCTTTTGTGACAAGCAGAACGAAAGGTGTAATGTTCAAACTTTTATAGATAACAACTACAGGAATGCCTGTCACAAATAAGAATATGATGAAGAAGAAGAAGATGAAGAAGTAGAATATGAAGAAGAATAATAGTTGAATAAGAAGAATATGAAGAATGTAAAAAAAAAGAATAATACGAAGAAGGTGAAGAAGAAGAAGATGAAGAAGGTGAAGAAGAAGTTGATGAAAAAGATGCTGATGCTGAGGATGATGAAGGAGAAAGTGTGGGAGAAGTAAAAAAGATGGTGAAGAGCATGGAAGTAGTGAAACATAAATATCTGACAAAATATAAAAATGCTTAGCATAGTCAATATTTCCGTAACTCAGAAAGTCTTAAAAAAAATATTAATTCCTGCTATTCCATTTGATTGGGCTAAACCGCTATGCCTTTATTGTCTCCCCCACCTCCCCCAATACATTCTACATTATTCTTAGTTGTTTTCCTTCATGTAGAATTAATCTACAAGGAAAGAAAGGGTTTATTTTCATTCCGATATTTCTGTCCCATTGACTTGCATTGGTTTCCTGTCCCATTGACTTGCATTGGTTTCCTGTATCGGAATCGGCGATATCCGATACTTTTTGGGTATCGGTCCGATCCAATCCGATCCGATATTTCCCGATATCAGAAGGTATCGCTCAACACTACTCAACACTAATAATTATCTAAATTATCTACTAGGTGGAGTTCCTACAAGAAATCTAAAATCAGATTTAGGGAGGCATTGGATTGATGTGATGGTTAGCAACAAAAAAACTAACAAACAAAAAAAAACATCCCAGACCAGACACATAGATGCATGCTCACTCCTGGAGTCGCACCTCTCCGCCACAGTTCGCGGAGCGGCCCCAAACCGGAGCTGTGAGTGTTATTGTGATACAAATTGTAGTTTGATGTGTCAAATTGCTTATATTTTTTCTTATATTTATATTGGATCTCGGATATAATATGATGCTTTAGCATCTACTGGATAATAATTGGGGCATATGTTAATAAAAATGAAGTGAAGTGATTTGATGGTATAATTTCGATTGTCTCATGAACTTTGGATCTATATTGATTAAAATATATGTATGTGCTGGTGATGAATTGAATGTAAATGGGTAAATTTTAGGGGGGGGGGGATAAAAACCAATAATCCATGTATTGATGTTACTTGCCACAACAACGATAATGTTAATTCCCAGATGGAATGATTTGCTCATATGAACAGATTATATGAGAAAGAGGTCAATAGAGACAAACTAGTCAAAGACTTATGATGTATTGGAGAGATATCGGGGATTGCCAAATAGATGCCCCAGGTCCCTAGTTCTGACACGGGACTTTACTAAAAGTATGTTAATGATGTTAATTGCCATGGAAAAGTGGTGTTATTTAGCTAGCTACATATCTCTTATACTGTCTCAACTGTCTCGTTTAATCCATCTGGATACAGACTGCCCAGTCTGTAGATCCAGTAGGATTCTTTCGCATTGAGGACCAATTTTCTGTTCTTGGTGAGTGGTGGAATTTGCTCTACAGGTGTCATTGTTATGGAGTCAAGGTTCTTGTTGTGCACAAGAGTGATGTGTTTGAAAAGGCTCTGTTTGAGAAATTCCTTTTTAACGTTATGCCTGAGGCCATTCATATGGCTTCGTAGTGTCTGGGTGGTCCGTCCTACATAATGTAACCCACAACTACATGTTACCACATAGATGACAAAATCCGACTGCATATGAGCTCTTGGGTGGGTTTGAATGTGATCTTGGGATTCTTAGTGTGGATACTCTTTCTCATATCCCAATTTATAATCTTATAATTCCACATTTAAATATTCCCATTTTCTCTTTTTTCTGATGTTTAACATTCCTGTCGTTTACCTCCTTATCTCTTAAAAGACTGGGTGCTATGTTGTTTTTTAGAGTCTTACCTCTTCTGAAAACTATGTTGGGTCTAGAGGCTACCATCCCTTTCAGAATTGGATCTTTTTTGATGAGATACCAGTACTTGTTTAGTATTCTACTGATGCTTGAATTACCCCTGTTGAAGGCAGTGATAAAACTGTACCTCAAGTTTGATATATCCTTTACCGAATCTTTTTGGGATTTTTCTAAGCAAACGTATTGTGTGAGTGTCAGTTTTTTTCGGTAGGAGGACTGGATTAATTCTTTTGGATAACCTTTCTCTTCGAATCTGGATATTAAGATTTTAGATTGTTCCATATAATATATTGTGGAAGTGCAGTTACGCCTGGTCCGGCGAAATTGACAGGATGGAATGTTACGTTTCCATTTGGGGTAATGAGCGTGGGAGAAATCTAAATAACCATTGGTGTCAACTGGGTTAAAATGGGTTTTGCTCTGAATGGTTTGATCTTTAGCAAATAATTCAAAGTCCAGAAAAATAATTTTTTCTCTGGACATATTGCTTGTGAAGGAGATTCCCCAGTTGTTCTGATTTAGTTCCTGGACGAAGGGAGATACTTCCTCTTCTTTACCTTTACATATGAGGAATAAGTCATCGATATATCGACGATAATAACATATAGGTTTGGTATATTTTGGAGATGTAATAGGCGATAGGGACTCGAATCACCCCATAAAAAGATTTGCAAAACTGGGTGCGACCCGAGTCCCCATCGTGGTCCCGAACTGCTGGAGGTACATCTTATCTTGAAAGGAGAAAAGGTTATGCTCCAAAATGAATCTTAGACCTTTCAGCAGGAATGTTTTTTGTTCCGATGGTATATTTTTGTCAAAGTGGTCTACTGCATCAAGACTAGTGTTGAGCCACCCCCGTAGTGTTCGAGTTCGGTTCGGTTCGTCGAACACCCGTGTGTTCGCCGAACTGTTCGTCGAACTGTTCGTCGAACACCTTCGAACACCATTAAAACCAATGGCAGGCAAACAAAAACACATAGAAACACATAGAAAACACCTTCAAAGGTGTCCAAAAGCTGACAAACTGCTCAGAAGACACAACTAACACATGGAAAAGTGACAAGTACATATAGTCATGCGAAAATAAAAGAGGTGGAGGAGTAAAAGGAGGGGGAGACACAGATATAGGCATGTCATGCCCTTCTAAAATCCAAAAAGTGAGAAGCCGACACGGCCAGTCCGCTCCTGCCCGTGCCACCTCCGTGTCGCCGGGTTTGTGCCAGAGCCGCGGTGAACCCTGATGGCCAGCCCCCCTCTCCCAATACTGGTGCCTGTCCGCTGGTGGGTCGAGCGAGCCCCCCTGTGGTGGAGGCAGCTCTAAGCTTTTTAATTTAAATTGTCTCTCTAATTTGAATGAATACACTTTAAATCCATTTACAAGGATCTATTGGAGGGCAAGTCTCATGCCAGCAGCCGCGTAATTCCAGCTCCAGTAGCGTCCACTAAAGCTGCTGCAGTTAAAAAGCTTTTATAAGGATCGAGCTCGGCTGTCCACCGCAAGGCATCCTACTGCCAGTCCCAGCCCCTATGCCTTGGGGTGCCTCCTGATGCTCTTCACTGAGTATCCCATGGTCCCGAAGCATTTCCTTTGAAAAAATTAAGTGTCTAAACTACAGGTGGTGTAGCTTGCTTAACAGCCGGGATAATCCGCTGACTAGCAGACACTGCTACTAGGCACAAAGTATTTCCTGGGCTAGATGCAGTTAAAAATTTGTAATTAGATACTCTCGTTGGATGCTGAGAAAGCATTCCATAGAGTCTCCTGGCACGCCATATATGATTTTCTTAAAAAGCTTGGGGTAGGGGTCTAGGGGACCCTTTTATAGCCAAAATCACGGCCCTGTATCGCAATACATCACCTAGGCTGAAGATAAATGGAACTGTAGCACCCTGAGGGCTCGGTTGCTACAGACGTATTGCACCTCACCCAGAGGTGTGATATCTCACTCTCAGGTAAGGATGGAGTGTGGATCAGGACCCGACACCTGCATGCATTACACCACATTGCCGTGGGGCAGGGCGACCAATATGCCCCTGAGATGGGCACGACAGTCCCTGTCCCTGGCTGGAGTGGGGGGAGGGAACACTGAGGAAGGGGAACCCTGTAGTGCAGGAGCAGGGAGGAAGCAGTTCCTGGGTGCATTGAGAAGGGAGTATAAAAGGTGGGCACCATCTTAGTTCAGTGCAGAGAAGTCTGAGCAGAAGTGGCAGGGAGCAGGGGCTCTGCATGAGCTCTGCTCCGGAGGCGGGCCTAGTAACAGAGGCCCAGGCCTGGAAGAGGGAGAAGGAAGGAAGAGGAGCGGAGAAGGCTCCAGGAACGAGGAATGAAGGGATCCCAGGGGTGCGGACGGGCGAGTCGCCACCGCAAGCCCGAATCCACCTGCGTGGAGGGGTCAGGCCAAAGGGGGAGACCGGTCCCCGAACTAGTGGAGGCAGGAAACGACCCTCAGCTAGAAACCGGAGGCTCTGACATAGGGTCAGGGAAACTGGCGCCAAGTTTACCAAGAGGAGGCCCGAGGCAGCCGGACAGAAGTGTTGGTAAGAAAGGCCAGACAAAGGACACACAAAGGGGGTCCTGTGAAGTGCTCCAAAGTTATCTGGGAGTTGTCTGAGCCCCTCACCTGGTGAGCACAGTACGACGTGGGCAGCCGTTACCTGCAGACGTGGTCTGGATAATAAGAACTGTGAGTAAAGGCCCTGGACTGCATCACTGACTCCGTGTCGTTACTGCTGCTGCCCTGCACCATCACCCCCATCCTCCGCATACACTGCCCTGAGGCTATACTCCTCCCGTGGGGAGTTATGCTACGCTCTGCTGCACCCACAACACCAGCCTCAGCGGTCTGCCCTGTAGCGGCGGTTCACTCTGACCGCAATCCACGGGTGGCGTAGTCGGACATTTAAACATCAAAACCACATAAATAGTTCCGCCACTGGTTTGACCGCCCTGAGCCACGGAACCGGGTCGCCGCCACGAAGACTACAACCACCAGCATCCACCAAAAAGGGTCCGGCTCCGGGTGTCCCAAGGCCCAGGGGGTGCGTCAGAACATTTTCATCACCTTTCACAATCACCAATGGGACAAGGCAGGGATGTCCTCTGTCCCCTCTCTTATACATCCTAGTGACGGAGCACCTGCTCTCATCAATTCGCCATAACCCCAATATTAGGTGGATTGAGGTGGGAGGCACCGAGTACAAGTGCTCTCTATTTGCTGATGATGTCCTAGTATATATCACTCAATCACATATATCCATCCATGCTGTTATGGCTGAAATAGATCACTTTGTTACATGGTAAAATTTTAAAATCAATGCAGCGAAGTCTGAGGCCCTCGATGTCTCCCTCCCCAAATCCATATAGGATTCCATCCAGTCCAACTTTCCCTTTGCCTGGCCCTCACAGGGTATCAAATACTTAGGAATTCCTATTCATAGAGACCTCTCCCATCTATGTTATCTTAATTTTGGGCCCTTTATTGAACAATTCCATACAGACCACGGTTGGCAAGTTAGAACTGTAAGATTCACTACGTGAACCGCTGGTGTTTTGTGGAAAAGCACATGTACACCGCGTTCCAAATTATTATGCAAAAAGTGTTTAGGAGTGATAAGGGAAGAATTTGTTTGTTTGTCAGTTAAACTCATTGATGGTGATGTGTGTCAGGGCTCTTTATATCACTGTAAGCAATTGCAGACACCTGTGCTAATTAGTTTGGCAGGTGTGTCCAATGAAAGGCAAGACTACTTAAGAAGGCTCTCTCACATTATTAAGCAGCCTACATTTTCTGCCAAAATGGGAAAGAAAAAGGATGTGTCGGCTGCTGAGAAGCAACAAATTGTGGAGTGTTTAGGTCAAGGCATGACTACAATCAACATTGTGCGATGATCAGGATGAAGTGTCTTGGCAATCAAGAAGTATGTAGCTGATTCACAGTACACACGTGTGCGTGCTGATAAGGGCAAATTGAGGACTCTTTCCTACAGGCAATTACGTCAGGTTGAAAGAGCAGCGGCAAAAAAGCCTTGTCATAGCAGCAGACAAGTTTTTGAAGCTGCTTGTGCCTCCAACGTCCCCCGAACAACAAGATGCAGGGTCCTTCAGAGGTTTGCAGCTGTGCATACGCCATCCTGTCGACCTCCTCTATCCACTTCACACAAGCAGAAACGGCTCCAGTGGGCCAAACATTACATGAAGACTGATTTCAAAACTGTTTTGTTCACGGATGAGTGCCGTGCAGCGCTCGATGGTCCAGATGGATGGAGTGGAGGATGGCTGGTTGATGGACACCCCACGCAAACACGGCTACAGCGCCAACAAGGAGGAGGTGGAGTAATGTTTTGGGCTGGAATCATGGGGAGAGAGATTGTCGGCCCCTTTAGGAACCCTGAAGGCGCTAAAGATGAACTCCATAATGTATGTGGATTTTCTCAAACAGCACTTCCTGCCATGGTTCAAGAAGAAGAACCGTGTATTTCACAGCAAGATCATTTTTCTGCATGATAATGCACCATCTCATGCTGCACATAAAACATCTGCATCTCTGGCTGATATGGGCATAAAAGGGGACAAACTTATGGTGTGACCCCCATGCTCCCCTGACCTCTACCCCATTCAGAACCTTTGGAGCATCATTAAAAGGAGTGTCTATGATGGCGGGAGGCAGTTCACATCTAAGCAACAGCTCTGGGAGGGTATTCTGTCCTCATGCAAAACAATTGAAGCAGAAACCATCCAAAACCTGACAAATTCAATGGACGAGAGAGTTCAGAAGCTCCTTTCGAACAAGGGGTCCTATGTGAAAATGTAACATCACCTAGAATAAAGTTTTGAGTTGAAAACTGTTTGATTTCAGTTTCTAACAACCTGCTAATGCTTATAATTTCAAAAATGACCATTTTTTTGGTCTTTATTAAAATGAAAAGGTTGATCGAAAAGTTTGGGGGATCTAAGAGTGTGGCAACCCAGTAGTCATGATTACTTCGAATTCTGACAATATGAGGGTCATGCTGCAGGTAGTGCAGCAAGAAGGCACTTATGTGTCTTGCGCATCTCGGAGCCCCAAAATTATTTTCCGGGCTAGATGCAGCTAAAAATTATTTTTAATTTTAAATCTGGTGGAGCTTATTATAGATGGCCTAATAGGATCAGTGCTGCACACTGCTACAAAGCCCAAATTATTTTCCAGTCAAGATACAGATAAACATGATTAGTAATTTGAAAGCTTAAAACGTTTGGTAGGGTGATTTTAACCAATCATCAAGCTTTTACTCTCCCCAGGATGACACAGGGGTAGAAAAGTCGTTTCGGATCCATGATTTGTTCATCTTTATGAACGTGAGTCTGTCTACATTATCAGTGGAGAGCCGCGTGCGCTTATCTGTCAGCACATCACCAGCAGCGCTGAACACACGTTCAGACAGAACGCTGGCTGCGGGGCATGACAAGATCTCCAAGGCATAAGTGGCTAGCTCTGGCCATTTATCCAGATTGGAAGCCCAAAAAGAGCAAGGGTCCAGTGACACAGTCGTGGCTTCAATGTTTACTTGGAGATACTCCTGTACCATCGTCTCTAGGCGTTGACTATGTGTCAGACTTCTTGTCTCCTGTGGCCTTGCAAAGGATGGGCTAAAAAAGTGGTGAAATGATTCCGCAAAATTGATGTTACCAGCAGATACTGTGGTTCTGTTACGGTTTGAGTGCTGAACACTTGACGGTCCCACGGTTGGCAAGTTGGAACTGTGAGATTCACTACGTGCACCACTGGTATTTTGTGGAAAAGCACATGTAAGATTCTGCAACAGTCTCTGCTGATACTCCTGCATGCGTGCATCCCTTTCTATGGCAGGAATAATTTCTGCAAATTTACTTTTGTACCGGGGATCTAACAGTGTGGCAACCCAGTAGTCAGGATTATTTCTAATTCTCACAATTCGAGGGTCATGTTGCAGGTAGTACAGCAAGAAGGCACTCATGTGTGTTGCGCATCCAGGAGCACCAAGTCCCTGTTGTGTTGGTGGCGAGGTAACAATCATGCTTCCTTCCTCTGTCCTCTCCCCCCAACCTCGCACAACAGAAATGTGATCAAGGTCTCCCTCATCTGATGAGTCTTCCATCAGTTCGTCCTCCACTTCTTCCTGGGCTCCTGCACCTTCCTCACTAGTTTGGCTGCTACCATGCGCCCTGGTAAAACCATCTCCCCCACCCTCACATGCCTGCCGCCTTGGTGCTGCCGACCTTCTGGACCTTGCAGATGTTAGCCCTTCCGCATACAACTCCTCCTCCTCTACTTCCTCCACCTCCTCTTGTGCCACCACCTGACTCCGAATTCTGTTTAACATGTGCTCCAGCATGTAAATCACCGGAATAGTCATGCTGATAATGGCATCGTCAGCACTAAACATCTTCGTCGCCATTTCAAAACTGTGCAGAAGGGTGCATAGGTCCCTGATCTGAGACCACTCCTCCAGCGTGATTTGCCCCACCTCTGAATCTCGTTGGCCCAGGCTATACGTCAGAACGTATTGCACCAGGGCTTGTCGGTGCTGCCACAGTCGCTGCAACATGTGCAGAGTTGAATTCCACCGGGTAGGCACATCGCATTTTAGCCGGTGAAGTGGCAGGCCCAACGACTTCTGTAGAGATGTAAGTCGCTGAGCTGCGGGATGCGAACGGCGGAAGTGAGCACACAGCGACCGTGCCCTCTGCAGAAGGCCATCTAGTCTGGGATAGTGGGCTAAAAATTGCTGGACAACCAGGTTCAACACGTGAGCCATACAAGGCACGTGTGTGACATTGCCCCGGCGAAGGGCCGCACCCAGGTTTGCAGCATTGTCGCACACGGCCTTCCCTGGTTTCAGGTCCAGTGGAGACAACCATTCATGAAATTGGTTCTCCAGAGCTGACCACAACTCCTCAGCTGTGTGACTCACATTTCCCAGACATTTCAATATAAAAACCGCCTGATGACGTTGAGCCCTACTGCCAGCATAGTAAGGAGGTGTGCAGGATCCCTTCTGCGCAGTTAGAAAGCTTGTGGCATGACCAGACAGGCTTTGGGTGCAGGTGGAAGACCGAGAGGAGGTTGAGGAGGCAGAAGCAGTGGAGGAACTTTGACATAAAGAGGATTGACGCACAACTCGTGGGGACGGCAAGACTTGGACAGCAGCCCCTTGTCCTGCTGTCACCATAGTTACCCAGTGCCCAGTCAGCGACATGTAACGCCCCTGTCCATGCCTACTCGTCCAAGTGTCTGTGGTGAAATGCACCCTGTCACACACAGAGTTTCTCAAAGAAGCGGTGATGTTGTGTGCGACATGCTGGTGGAGCGCAGGCACACCTTTCTTTGAGAAGTAGTGCCGACTGGGCATCTGGTACTGGGGCACTGCGACGGACATAAGGTCTCGAAAATCCTCTGTGTCCACCAGGCGGAAAGGCAGCATTTCTGTAGCCAAGAGCTTGCAGATGGTGAAATTCAACCTCTTAGCTTTCTCATGGCTAGGAGGAAATGGTCTTTTACTTGTCCACATCTGAGGGACCGAGGGCTGGCTATTGTGCTTAGACGGGGTTGATAAGGGTGTCCCCGGCAAACTGCCGGTCTGTGAGGAAGATGCAGGCGGACATGTTAGGTTGCCTTCATCCAAAGGTGGTGCTATCGATGTCGGACAGCGCTCAACACCAGCTGGTGTTACCACCTCCAAAGAAAATGATGACCTGCCAATCACGCTGGCTGTTGCGGGTAAAGAGGTGGCAGGTCTGCGCCCCAAAACAGGTGTGACTGCTGTCCCCCCAGTCACAGAGGATGAAGAGGCCGCGGATGCACAAGATGTGGCAGACGGTGGTTGGCCCGGCCGGCTAGGCCGCATTGTAGCACACTGAGCTTCCCACTGCAACTTATGCTTCATGTCCATGTGCCGGTTCATGCATGAAGTACTCAAACTATGTATTTTTTGGCCTCTACTTAGCTTTTGCTGACAAATGTTACAGATAACACGAGTTGGGTCATCTTTATCGATCTGAAAAAATGCCCAGGCTATGCAAGGCTTAGCACCCATGCGACCTGAAGAGCCACCACGACTTGTGGTGAGAGGCAGAGTTGTGTTTGAGGATGCAGTTGTTGACGTGCTTCCAGTACTACGTCACTGTCCAGGAAGGCGCAACCTGACCTCGTCGTCACTAGCATCTTCCTCCACCTCCTCTGCTGACCTCATCTCTTGGCTGACTGTGGGTTGACAGTAAGTGGGATCTCCGACCTCATCATCATCACCCTGTGCGTTATCACACCCGTCGTCCTCAGAGCCAACCTGTTCCTGCCCTGACAAAAAACTAAAGTTGTCGCTCCAATCAGGTATATGAGTCTTATCATCGTCTTCCTCATTGTCTCCACCAACAGGAGTTACAGTTTGGGAATGAGGGTCTACATTATGGTCAGAACCTTCTGCGTCTGGTCCTGGATCCGACTCATAAAGATTCTGGGCATCAGTGCAGATCATTTCCTCGTCTGGATTCACAGAAGCGCTGGAGTCGACCTCTGATTCCCAGGCTATAGTATGAGTAAACAGCTCTGCAGACTCAACCATCTGTTCTACCTCATACTCAGACGGGCAGCTGGAGATTTGGGAGCTGTGAGGAAGCAAGTACGATTTGGCTGACACCTTTGAGGACTGGAGTATTTGTGATGTTGAAGTTGATGTGGAGGAGAGCCCACTTAAAGGAGCACTTGATATCCGTTGAAGCACCTGCTGTTTTTGTGCCTCATCTGGAATTTATAGCGATTGGCGTGGCCGTAAGAAAGGGATCTTATCACATTGTCCGCTAAAAGAAGTAGACATTTTAGTTTGGCTGGAAGATGGTCTTTCTTCTGCAGATGTTACTGTTGCTTTAACACCTACCCCACGGACACAACCTTTTTTCCCCTTCCCAACACGCCTATTCCCCTTTCCACCAGCAGCAGGCCTTTTTCCACTCATTTTGGTGGTTAACTAATTCACAACTCTGGAGTTGTTTGCACAAAAAAACAATGGATGGTAACCGAGCAGAGCTGAGTGGCCAAACTGTGGTATTAGGCCAAAACTATTGGCTGGGTTAGATGCAGAAAAAAATTATTTTGAATTTGCAACCTGATGGAGGTCAGTATAGATGGACTAATACAACAAGTCCCACACACAGCTAGAAGCCCAAATATTTTTTCAGAGGTACTGTAGATGCAGATAAAAATTAGTTTTAATTTGCAACCTGATGGAGGTCAGTATAGATGGACTAATAGAGAAAGTCCGACACACTACTAGAAGGCCAAATATTTTTTCAGAACTAGATGCAGAAAAAAATTATATTCAGTTTGCAACCTGATGGAGGTCAGTATAGATGGACTAATAGAGAAAGTCCGACACACTACTAGAAGGCCAAATATTTTTTCAGAGGTAGATGCAGAAAAAAATATATTCAGTTTGCAACCTGATGGAGGTCAGTATAGATGGACTAATAGAACAAGTCCCACACACTGCTAGAAGCCCAAATATTTTTTCAGAGGTACTGTAGATGCAGATAAAAATTAGTTTTAATTTGCAACCTGATGGAGGTCAGTATAGATGGACTAATAGAGAAAGTCCGACACACTACTAGAAGGCCAAATATTTTTTCAGAGGTAGATGCAGAAAAAACTATATTCAGTTTGCAACCTGATGGAGGTCAGTATAGATGGATTAATAGAACAAGACCCACACACAGCTAGAAGCCCAATATTTTTTCAGAGGTAGATGCAGAAAAAAATATATTCAGTTTGCAACCTGATGGAGGTCAGTATAGATGGACTAATAGAGAAAGTCCGACACACTACTAGAAGGCCAAATATTTTTTCAGAGGTAGATGCAGAAAAAAATATATTCAGTTTGCAACCTGATGGAGGTCAGTATAGATGGATTAATAGAACAAGACCCACACACAGCTAGAAGCCCAATATTTTTTCAGAGGTAGATGCAGAAAAAACTATATTCAGTTTGCAACCTGATGGAGGTCAGTATAGATGGACTAATAGAACCAGTCCCACACACTGCTGGAAGCCCAAATATTTTTTCAGAGGTACTGTAGATGCAGATAAAAATTAGTTTTAATTTGCAACCTGATGGAGGTCAGTATAGATGGACTAATAGAGAAAGTCCGACACACTACTAGAAGGCCAAATATTTTTTCAGAGCTAGATGCAGAAAAAAATTATATTCAGTTTGCAACCTGATGGAGGTCAGTATAGATGGACTAATAGAGAAATTCCGACACACTACTAGAAGGCCAAATATTTTTTCAGAGGTAGATGCAGAAAAAAATATATTCAGTTTGCAACCTGATGGAGGTCAATATAGATGGACTAATAGAACAAGTCCCACACACTGCTAGAAGCCCAAATATTTTTTCAGAGGTACTGTAGATGCAGATAAAAATTAGTTTTAATTTGCAACCTGATGGAGGTCAGTATAGATGGACTAATAGAGAAAGTCCGACACACTACTAGAAGGCCAAATATTTTTTCAGAGCTAGATGCAGAAAAAAATATATTCAGTTTGCAACCTGATGGAGGTCAGTATAGATGGATTAATAGAACAAGACCCACACACAGCTAGAAGCCCAATATTTTTTCAGAGGTAGATGCAGAAAAAAATATATTCAGTTTGCAACCTGATGGAGGTCAGTATAGATGGACTAATAGAACAAGTCCCACACACTGCTAGAAGCCCAAATATTTTTTCAGAGGTACTGTAGATGCAGATAAAAATTAGTTTTAATCTGCAACCTGATGGAGGTCAGTATAGATGGACTAATAGAGAAAGTCCGACACACTACTAGAAGGCCAAATATTTTTTCAGAGCTAGATGCAGAAAAAAATTATATTCAGTTTGCAACCTGATGGAGGTCAGTATAGATGGACTAATAGAGAAAGTCCGACACACTACTAGAAGGCCAAATATTTTTTCAGAGGTAGATGCAGAAAAAAATATATTCAGTTTGCAACCTGATGGAGGTCAGTATAGATGGACTAATACAACAAGTCCCGCACACAGCTAGAAGCCCAAATATTTTTTCAGAGGTACTGTAGATGCAGATAAAAATTATTTTTAATTTGCAACCTGATGGTGGTCAGTATAGATGGACTAATAGAGAAAGTCCGACACACTGCTAGAAGGCCAAATATTTTTTCAGAGCTAGATGCAGAAAAAAATTATATTCAGTTTGCAACCTGATGGAGGTCAGTATAGATGAATTAATAGAACAAGACCCACACACAGCTAGAAGCCCAATATTTTTTCAGAGGTAGATGCAGAAAAAAATATATTCAGTTTGCAACCTGATGGAGGTCAGTATAGATGGACTAATAGAACAAGTCCCACACACTGCTAGAAGCCCAAATATTTTTTCAGAGGTACTGTAGATGCAGATAAAAATTAGTTTTAATTTGCAACCTGATGGAGGTCAGTATAGATGGACTAATGGAATGATGCTATGCCCAAAAGATTTTACTTCACTAGGTGCAGTAAAAAAATTGGTATTCTATACACAGGTGGTATATCTTGCAACACAGATAGGCTACTCCACTGACTAACACACTCTGCAATAGGCCAAAAAGGATTAGCTTTGCTAGATTCAGCCAAATGCTGTGAAAAAAACTTGCACAGCACTGGCACAGACCTGCCTGGCAAAAACTGATAGGAACTCATGTAACCTAGTCCTGAAAAGGACTCCAATTACAATTAGTCTTTACTCCCACAACCTATCTATTTAAGAGCACAGACCTCCCTGATAAAAGTCGTAGGAAATGCTGTAACCTAGTCCTTAAAAGGACTGCAATCACAACTATTCCCTACTCCCAAGCTATCTGTATATTTGTGCGAAAATTGGCTTGAAATTAACAAGGTATAGCGCACACAGCAACAGCGGTGCCGTCTAACACGCAGCTGCAGCAGTGAGAAAATGGTGGCGACGGGGAAAATGGCTTGGTCTTATAGGGCAAGGACATGTGACATACACTGCCAATGACACATGCCCTTGCTTGTGTGAAAAAAAGCACTTCGCTCCGTGTGTGCGCTGCTGATAGGCTGACAGATTGCACCTCCCCACTGTAAATGCGGGAAAGAGAAAAAAAAATGGAGATCTTCATTGTTCCTGCAGAGATCCATCCCCTGCCCCTCCCCCCAACCCGCTGTACACTCAAACTGCGTATTAACATTAATTTTCATCATTACTGAGAAAAAATCCAGTTATGATTTTGGTGCACGAACAGTTATCGAACATAACCTTGAACAGCCGAATTTTTCTCAAATTGTTCGTGTTCGCCGAACGGCTCGAACACCGCCCAAAACAGCTCGAATTTGAGATTGGCGAACAGTTCGAGTAGAACAACGCTCATCTCTAATCAAGACTAGAGATGAGCGTTGTTCTACTCGAACTGTTCGCCAATCTCAAATTCGAGCTGTTTTGGGCGGTGTTCGAGCCGTTCGGCGAACACGAACAATTTGAGAAAAATTCGGCTGTTCAAGGTTATGTTCGATAACTGTTCGTGCACCAAAATCATAACTGGATTTTTTCTCAGTAATGATGAAAATTAATGTTAATACGCAGTTTGAGTGTACAGCGGGGTGGGGGGAGGGGCAGGGGATGGATCTCTGCAGGAACAATGAAGATCTCCATTTTTTTTTCTCTTTCCCGCATTTACAGTGGGGAGGTGCAATCTGTCAGCCTATCAGCAGTGCACACACGGAGCGAAGTGCTTTTTTTCACACAAGCAAGGGCATGTGTCATTGGCAGTGTATGTCACATGTCCTTGCCCTATAAGACCAAGCCATTTTCCCCGTCGCCACCATTTTCTCACTGCTGCAGCTGCGTGTTAGACGGCACCGCTGTTGCTGTGTGCGCTATACCTTGTTAATTTCAAGCTAATTTTCGCACAAATATACAGATAGCTTGGGAGTAGGGAATAGTTGTGATTGCAGTCCTTTTAAGGACTAGGTTACAGCATTTCCTACGACTTTTATCAGGGAGGTCTGTGCTCTTAAATAGATAGGTTGTGGGAGTAAAGACTAATTGTAATTGGAGTCCTTTTCAGGACTAGGTTACATGAGTTCCTATCAGTTTTTGCCAGGCAGGTCTGTGCCAGTGCTGTGCAAGTTTTTTTCACAGCATTTGGCTGAATCTAGCAAAGCTAATCCTTTTTGGCCTATTGCAGAGTGTGTTAGTCAGTGGAGTAGCCTATCTGTGTTGCAAGATATACCACCTGTGTATAGAATACCAATTTTTTTACTGCACTTAGTGAAGTAAAATCTTTTGGGCATAGCATCATTCTATTAGTCCATCTATACTGACCTCCATCAGGTTGCAAATTAAAACTAATTTTTATCTGCATCTACAGTACCTCTGAAAAAATATTTGGGCTTCTAGCAGTGTGTGGGACTTGTTCTATTAGTCCATCTATACTGACCTCCATCAGGTTGCAAACTGAATATATTTTTTTCTGCATCTACCTCTGAAAAAATATTGGGCTTCTAGCTGTGTGTGGGTCTTGTTCTATTAATCCATCTATACTGACCTCCATCAGGTTGCAAACTGAATATAATTTTTTTCTGCATCTAGCTCTGAAAAAATATTTGGCCTTCTAGTAGTGTGTCGGACTTTCTCTATTAGTCCATCTATACTGACCTCCATCAGGTTGCAAATTAAAAATAATTTTTATCTGCATCTACAGTACCTCTGAAAAAATATTTGGGCTTCTAGCTGTGTGCGGGACTTGTTGTATTAGTCCATCTATACTGACCTCCATCAGGTTGCAAACTGAATATATTTTTTTCTGCATCTACCTCTGAAAAAATATTTGGCCTTCTAGTAGTGTGTCGGACTTTCTCTATTAGTCCATCTATACTGACCTCCATCAGGTTGCAAACTGAATATAATTTTTTTCTGCATCTAGCTCTGAAAAAATATTTGGCCTTCTAGTAGTGTGTCGGACTTTCTCTATTAGTCCATCTATACTGACCTCCATCAGGTTGCAAATTAAAAATAATTTTTATCTGCATCTACAGTACCTCTGAAAAAATATTTGGGCTTCTAGCTGTGTGCGGGACTTGTTGTATTAGTCCATCTATACTGACCTCCATCAGGTTGCAAACTGAATATATTTTTTTCTGCATCTACCTCTGAAAAAATATTTGGCCTTCTAGTAGTGTGTCGGACTTTCTCTATTAGTCCATCTATACTGACCTCCATCAGGTTGCAAACTGAATATAATTTTTTTCTGCATCTAGCTCTGAAAAAATATTTGGCCTTCTAGTAGTGTGTCGGACTTTCTCTATTAGTCCATCTATACTGACCTCCATCAGGTTGCAAATTAAATCTAATTTTTATCTGCATCTACAGTACCTCTGAAAAAATATTTGGGCTTCTAGCAGTGTGTGGGACTTGTTCTATTAGTCCATCTATACTGACCTCCATCAGGTTGCAAACTGAATATATTTTTTTCTGCATCTACCTCTGAAAAAATATTGGGCTTCTAGCTGTGTGTGGGTCTTGTTCTATTAATCCATCTATACTGACCTCCATCAGGTTGCAAACTGAATATATTTTTTTCTGCATCTACCTCTGAAAAAATATTTGGCCTTCTAGTAGTGTGTCGGACTTTCTCTATTAGTCCATCTATACTGACCTCCATCAGGTTGCAAATTAAAACTAATTTTTATCTGCATCTACAGTACCTCTGAAAAAATATTTGGGCTTCTAGCAGTGTGTGGGACTTGTTCTATTAGTTCATCTATACTGACCTCCATCAGGTTGCAAACTGAATATATTTTTTTCTGCATCTACCTCTGAAAAAATATTTGGCCTTCTAGTAGTGTGTCGGACTTTCTCTATTAGTCCATCTATACTGACCTCCATCAGGTTGCAAACTGAATATAATTTTTTTCTGCATCTAGCTCTGAAAAAATATTTGGCCTTCTAGTAGTGTGTCGGACTTTCTCTATTAGTCCATCTATACTGACCTCCATCAGGTTGCAAATTAAATCTAATTTTTATCTGCATCTACAGTACCTCTGAAAAAATATTTGGGCTTCTAGCAGTGTGTGGGACTTGTTCTATTAGTCCATCTATACTGACCTCCATCAGGTTGCAAACTGAATATATTTTTTTCTGCATCTACCTCTGAAAAAATATTGGGCTTCTAGCTGTGTGTGGGTCTTGTTCTATTAATCCATCTATACTGTCCTCCATCAGGTTGCAAACTGAATATATTTTTTTCTGCATCTACCTCTGAAAAAATATTTGGCCTTCTAGTAGTGTGTCGGACTTTCTCTATTAGTCCATCTATACTGACCTCCATCAGGTTGCAAATTAAAACTAATTTTTATCTGCATCTACAGTACCTCTGAAAAAATATTTGGGCTTCTAGCAGTGTGTGGGACTTGTTCTATTAGTCCATCTATACTGACCTCCATCAGGTTGCAAACTGAATATATTTTTTTCTGCATCTACCTCTGAAAAAATATTTGGCCTTCTAGTAGTGTGTCGGACTTTCTCTATTAGTCCATCTATACTGACCTCCATCAGGTTGCAAATTAAAACTAATTTTTATCTGCATCTACAGTACCTCTGAAAAAATATTTGGGCTTCTAGCAGTGTGTGGGACTTGTTCTATTAGTCCATCTATACTGACCTCCATCAGGTTGCAAACTGAATATAGTTTTTTCTGCATCTACCTCTGAAAAAATATTGGGCTTCTAGCTGTGTGTGGGTCTTGTTCTATTAATCCATCTATACTGACCTCCATCAGGTTGCAAACTGAATATATTTTTTTCTGCATCTACCTCTGAAAAAATATTTGGCCTTCTAGTATTGTGTCGGACTTTCTCTATTAGTCCATCTATACTGACCTCCATCAGGTTGCAAACTGAATATATTTTTTTCTGCATCTACCTCTGAAAAAATATTGGGCTTCTAGCTGTGTGTGGGTCTTGTTCTATTAATCCATCTATACTGACCTCCATCAGGTTGCAAACTGAATATATTTTTTTCTGCATCTACCTCTGAAAAAATATTTGGCCTTCTAGTAGTGTGTCGGACTTTCTCTATTAGTCCATCTATACTGACCTCCATCAGGTTGCAAATTAAAACTAATTTTTATCTGCATCTACAGTACCTCTGAAAAAATATTTGGGCTTCTAGCAGTGTGTGGGACTTGTTCTATTAGTCCATCTATACTGACCTCCATCAGGTTGCAAACTGAATATATTTTTTTCTGCATCTACCTCTGAAAAAATATTTGGCCTTCTAGTAGTGTGTCGGACTTTCTCTATTAGTCCATCTATACTGACCTCCATCAGGTTGCAAACTGAATATAATTTTTTTCTGCATCTAGCTCTGAAAAAATATTTGGCCTTCTAGTAGTGTGTCGGACTTTCTCTATTAGTCCATCTATACTGACCTCCATCAGGTTGCAAATTAAAACTAATTTTTATCTGCATCTACAGTACCTCTGAAAAAATATTTGGGCTTCTAGCTGTGTGTGGGACTTGTTGTATTAGTCCATCTATACTGACCTCCATCAGGTTGCAAATTCAAAATAATTTTTTTCTGCATCTAACCCAGCCAATAGTTTTGGCCTAATACCACAGTTTGGCCACTCAGCTCTGCTCGGTTACCATCCATTGTTTTTTTGTGCAAACAACTCCAGAGTTGTGAATTAGTTAACCACCAAAATGAGTGGAAAAAGGCCTGCTGCTGGTGGAAAGGGGAATAGGCGTGTTGGGAAGGGGAAAAAAGGTTGTGTCCGTGGGGTAGGTGTTAAAGCAACAGTAACATCTGCAGAAGAAAGACCATCTTCCAGCCAAACTAAAATGTCTACTTCTTTTAGCGGACAATGTGATAAGATCCCTTTCTTACGGCCACGCCAATCGCTACAAATTCCAGATGAGGCACAAAAACAGCAGGTGCTTCAACGGATATCAAGTGCTCCTTTAAGTGGACTCTCCTCCACATCAACTTCAACATCACAAATACTCCAGTCCTCAAAGGTGTCACCCAAATCGCACTTGCTTCCTCACAGCTCCCAAATCTCCAGCTGCCCGTCTGAGTATGAGGTAGAACAGATGGTTGAGTCTGCAGAGCTATTTACTCATACTATAGCCTGGGAATCAGAGGTCGACTCCAGCGCTTCTGTGAATCCAGACGAGGAAATGATCTGCACTGATGCCCAGAATCTTTATGAGTCGGATCCAGGACCAGACGCAGAAGGTTCTGACCATAATGTAGACCCTCATTCCCAAACTGTAACTCCTGTTGGTGGAGACAATGAGGAAGACGATGATAAGACTCAAATACCTGATTGGAGCGACAACTTTAGTTTTTTGTCAGGGTAGGAACAGGTTGGCTCTGAGGACGACGGGTGTGATAACGCACAGGGTGATGATGATGAGGTCGGAGATCCCACTTACTGTCAACCCACAGTCAGCCAAGAGATGAGGTCAGCAGAGGAGGTGGAGGAAGATGCTAGTGACGACGAGGTCAGGTTGCGCCTTCCTGGACAGAGACGTAGTACTGGAAGCACGTCAACAACTGCATCCTCAAACACAACTCTGCCTCTCACCACAAGTCGTGGTGGCTCTTCAGGTCGCATGGGTGCTAAGCCTTGCATAGCCTGGGCATTTTTTCAGATCGATAAAGATGACCCAACTCGTGTTATCTGTAACATTTGTCAGTAAAAGCTAAGTAGAGGCCAAAAAATACATAGTTTGAGTACTTCATGCATGAACCGGCACATGGACATGAAGCATAAGTTGCAGTGGGAAGCTCAGTGTGCTACAATGCGGCCTAGCCGGCCGGGCCAACCACCGTCTGCCATATCTTGTGCATCCGCGGCCTCTTCATCCTCTGTGACTGGGGGGACAGCAGTCACACCTGTTTTGGGGCGCAGACCTGCCACCTCTTTACCCGCAACAGCCAGCGTGATTGGCAGGTCATCATTTTCTTTGGAGGTGGTAACACCAGCTGGTGTTGAGCGCTGTCCGACATCGATAGCACCACCTTTGGATCAAGGCAACCTAACATGTCCGCCTGCATCTTCCTCACAGACCGGCAGTTTGCCGGGGACACCCTTATCAACCCCGTCTAAGCACAATAGCCAGCCCTCGGTCCCTCAGATGTGGACAAGTAAAAGACCATTTCCTCCTAGCCATGAGAAAGCTAAGAGGTTGAATTTCACCATCTGCAAGCTCTTGGCTACAGAAATGCTGCCTTTCCGCCTGGTGGACACAGAGGATTTTCGAGACCTTATGTCCGTCGCAGTGCCCCAGTACCAGATGCCCAGTCGGCACTACTTCTCAAAGAAAGGTGTGCCTGCGCTCCACCAGCATGTCGCACACAACATCACCGCTTCTTTGAGAAACTCTGTGTGTGACAGGGTGCATTTCACCACAGACACTTGGACGAGTAGGCATGGACAGGGGCGTTACATGTCGCTGACTGGGCACTGGGTAACTATGGTGACAGCAGGACAAGGGGCTGCTGTCCAAGTCTTGCCGTCCCCACGAGTTGTGCGTCAATCCTCTTTATGTCAAAGTTCCTCCACTGCTTCTGCCTCCTCAACCTCCTCTCGGTCTTCCACCTGCACCCAAAGCCTGTCTGGTCATGCCACAAGCTTTCTAACTGCGCAGAAGGGATCCTGCACACCTCCTTACTATGCTGGCAGTAGGGCTCAACGTCAACAGGCGGTTTTTACATTGAAATGTCTGGGAAATGTGAGTCACACAGCTGAGGAGTTGTGGTCAGCTCTGGAGAACCAATTTCATGAATGGTTGTCTCCACTGGACCTGAAACCAGGGAAGGCCGTGTGCGACAATGCTGCAAACCTGGGTGCGGCCCTTCGCCGGGGCAATGTCACACACGTGCCTTGTATGGCTCACGTGTTGAACCTGGTTGTCCAGCAATTTTTAGCCCACTATCCCAGACTAGATGGCCTTCTGCAGAGGGCACGGTCGCTGTGTGCTCACTTCCGCCGTTCGCATCCCGCAGCTCAGCGACTTACATCTCTACAGAAGTCGTTGGGCCTGCCACTTCACCGGCTAAAATGCGATGTGCCTACCCGGTGGAATTCAACTCTGCACATGTTGCAGCGACTGTGGCAGCACCGACAAGCCCTGGTGCAATACGTTCTGACGTATAGCCTGGGCCAACGAGATTCAGAGGTGGGGCAAATCACGCTGGAGGAGTGGTCTCAGATCAGGGACCTATGCATCCTTCTGCACAGTTTTGAAATGGCGACGAAGATGTTTAGTGCTGACGATGCCATTATCAGCATGACTATTCCGGTGATTTACATGCTGGAGCACATGTTAAACAGAATTCGGAGTCAGGTGGTGGCACAAGAGGAGGTGGAGGAAGTAGAGGAGGAGGAGTTGTATGCGGAAGGGCTAACATCTGCAAGGTCCAGAAGGTCGGCAGCACCAAGGCGGCAGGCATGTGAGGGTGGGGGAGATGGTTTTACCAGGGCGCATGGTAGCAGCCAAACTAGTGAGGAAGGTGCAGGAGCCCAGGAAGAAGTGGAGGACGAACTGATGGAAGACTCATCAGATGAGGGAGACCTTGATCACATTTCTGTTGTGCGAGGTTGGGGGGAGAGGACAGAGGAAGGAAGCATGATTGTTACCTCGCCACCAACACAACAGGGACTTGGTGCTCCTGGATGCGCAACACACATGAGTGCCTTCTTGCTGCACTACCTGCAACATGACCCTCGAATTGTGAGAATTAGAAATAATCCTGACTACTGGGTTGCCACACTGTTAGATCCCCGGTACAAAAGTAAATTTGCAGAAATTATTCCTGCCATAGAAAGGGATGCACGCATGCAGGAGTATCAGCAGAGACTGTTGCAGAATCTTACATGTGCTTTTCCACAAAATACCAGTGGTGCACGTAGTGAATCTCACAGTTCCAACTTGCCAACCGTGGGACCGTCAAGTGTTCAGCACTCAAACCGTAACAGAACCACAGTATCTGCTGGTAACATCAATTTTGCGGAATCATTTCACCACTTTTTTAGCCCATCCTTTGCAAGGCCACAGGAGACAAGAAGTCTGACACATAGTCAACGCCTAGAGACGATGGTACAGGAGTATCTCCAAGTAAACATTGAAGCCACGACTGTGTCACTGGACCCTTGCTCTTTTTGGGCTTCCAATCTGGATAAATGGCCGGAGCTAGCCACTTACGCCTTGGAGATCTTGTCATGCCCCGCAGCCAGCGTTCTGTCTGAACGTGTGTTCAGCGCTGCTGGTGGTGTGCTGACAGATAAGCGCACGCGGCTCTCCACTGATAATGTAGACAGACTCACGTTCATAAAGATGAACAAATCATGGATCCGAAACGACTTTTCTACCCCTGTGTCATCCTGGGGAGAGTAAAAGCTTGATGATTGGTTAAAATCACCCTACCAAACGTTTTAAGCTTTCAAATTACTAATCATGTTTATCTGTATCTTGACTGGAAAATAATTTGGGTTTTGTAGCAGTGTGCAGCACTGATCCTATTAGGCCATCTATACTAAAGCTTCACCAGATTTAAAATTAATAATAATTTTTAGCTGCATCTAGCCCGGAAAATAATTTTGGGGCTCCGAGATGCGCAAGACACATAAGTGCCTTCTTGCTGCACTACCTGCAGCATGACCCTCATATTGTCAGAATTCGAAGTAATCATGACTACTGGGTTGCCACACTCTTAGATCCCGCCAAACTTTTCGATCAACCTTTTCATTTTAATAAAGACCAAAAAAATGGTCATTTTTGAAATTATAAGCATTAGCAGGTTGTTAGAAACTGAAATCAAACAGTTTTCAACTCAAAACTTTATTCTAGGTGATGTTACATTTTCACATAGGACCCCTTGTTCGAAAGGAGCTTCTGAACTCTCTCGTCCATTGAATTTGTCAGGTTTTGGATGGTTTCTGCTTCAATTGTTTTGCATGAGGACAGAATACCCTCCCAGAGCTGTTGCTTAGATGTGAACTGCCTCCCGCCATCATAGACACTCCTTTTAATGATGCTCCAAGGGTTCTGAATGGGGTAGAGGTCAGGGGAGCATGGGGGTCACACCATAAGTTTGTCCCCTTTTATGCCCATATCAGCCAGAGATGCAGATGTTTTATGTGCAGCATGAGATGGTGCATTATCATGCAGAAAAATGATCTTGCTGTGAAATACACGGTTCTTCTTCTTGAACCATGGCAAGAAGTGCTGTTTGAGAAAATCCACATACATTATGGAGTTCATCTTTAGCGCCTTCAGGGATCCTAAAGGGGCCGACAATCTCTCTCCCCATGATTCCAGCCCAAAACATTACTCCACCTCCTCCTTGTTGGCGCTGTAGCCGTGTTTGCGTGGGGTGTCCATCAACCAGCCATCCTCCACTCCATCCATCTGGACCATCGAGCGCTGCACGGCACTCATCCGTGAACAAAACAGTTTTGAAATCAGTCTTCATGTAATGTTTGGCCCACTGGAGCCGTTTCTGCTTGTGTGAAGTGGATAGAGGAGGTCGACAGGATGGCGTATGCACAGCTGCAAACCTCTGAAGGACCCTGCATCTTGTTGTTCGGGGGACGTTGGAGGCACAAGCAGCTTCAAAAACTTGTCTGCTGCTATGACAAGGCTTTTTTGCCGCTGCTCTTTCAACCTGACGTAATTGCCTGTAGGAAAGAGTCCTCAATTTTCCCTTATCAGCACGCACACGTGTGTACTGTGAATCAGCTACATACTTCTTGATTGCCAAGACACTTCATCCTGATCATCGCACAATGTTGATTGTAGTCATGCCTTGACCTAAACACTCCACAATTTGTTGCTTCTCAGCAGCCGACACATCCTTTTTCTTTCCCATTTTGGCAGAAAATGTAGGCTGCTTAATAATGTGAGAGAGCCTTCTTAAGTAGTCTTGCCTTTCATTGGACACAGCTGCCAAACTAATTAGCACAGGTGTCTGCAATTGCTTACAGTTATATAAAGAGCCCTGACACACATCACCATCAATGAGTTTAACTGACAAACAAATTCTTCCCTTATCACTCCTAAACACTTTTTGCATAATAATTTGGAACGCGGTGTACATGTGCTTTTCCACAAAACACCAGCGGTTCACGTAGTGAATCTTACAGTTCTAACTTACCAACCGTGGTCTGTATGGAATTGTTCAATAAAGGGCCCAAAATTAAGATAACATAGATGGGAGAGGTCTCTATGAATAGGAATTCCTAAGTATTTGATACCCTGTGAGGGCCAGGCAAAGGGAAAGTTGGACTGGATGGAATCCTATATGGATTTGGGGAGGGAGACATCGAGGGCCTCAGACTTCGCTGCATTGATTTTAAAATTTTACCATGTAACAAAGTGATCTATTTCAGCCATAACAGCATGGATGGATATATGTGATTGAGTGATATATACTAGGACATCATCAGCAAATAGAGAGCACTTGTACTCGGTGCCTCCCACCTCAATCCACCTAATATTGGGGTTATGGCGAATTGATGAGAGCAGGTGCTCCGTCACTAGGATGTATAAGAGAGGGCACAGAGGACATCCCTGCCTTGTCCCATTGGTGATTGTGAAAGGTGATGAAAATGTTCTGACGCACCCCCTGGGCCTTGGGACACCCGGAGCCGGACCCTTTTTGGTGGATGCTGGTGGTTGTAGTCTTCGTGGCGGCGACCCGGTTCCGTGGCTCAGGGCGGTCAAACCAGTGGCGGAACTATTTATGTGGTTTTGATGTTTAAATGTCCGACTACGCCACCCGTGGATTGCGGTCAGAGTGAACCGCCGCTACAGGGCAGACCGCTGAGGCTGGTGTTGTGGGTGCAGCAGAGCGTAGCATAACTCCCCACGGGAGGAGTATAGCCTCAGGGCAGTGTATGCGGAGGATGGGGGTGATGGTGCAGGGCAGCAGCAGTAACGACACGGAGTCAGTGATGCAGTCCAGGGCCTTTACTCACAGTTCTTATTATCCAGACCACGTCTGCAGGTAACGGCTGCCCACGTCGTACTGTGCTCACCAGGTGAGGGTCTCAGACAACTCCCAGATAACTTTGGAGCACTTCACAGGACCCCCTTTGTGTGTCCTTTGTCTGGCCTTTCTTACCAACACTTCTGTCCGGCTGCCTCGGGCCTCCTCTTGGTAAACTTGGCGCCAGTTTCCCTGACCCTATGTGGTGCCTTCCTAGCGGGTGTAGCGAGGGGCTGCGCCACATAAAATGTCAGAGCCTCCGGTTTCTAGCTGAGGGTCGTTTCCTGCCTCCACTAGTTCGGGGACCGGTCTCCCCCTTTGGCCTGACCCCTCCACGCAGGTGGATTCGGGCGTGCGGTGGCGACTCGCCCGTCCGCACGCCTTCATTCCTCGTTCCTGGAACCTTCTCCGCTCCTCTTCCTTCCTTCTCCCTCTTCCAGGCCTGGGCCTCTGTTACTAGGCCCGCCTCCGGAGCAGAGTCATGCAGAGCCCCTGCTCCCTGCCACTTCTGCTCAGACTTCTCTGCACTGAACTAAGATGGTGCCCACCTTTTATACTCCCTTCTCAATGCACCCAGGAACTGCTTCCTCCCTGCTCCTGCACTACAGGGTTCCCCTTCCTCAGTGTTCCCTCCCCCAACTCCAGCCAGGGACAGGGACTGTCGTGCCCATCTCAGGGGCATATTGGTCGCCCTGCCCCACGGCAATGTGGTGTAATGCATGCAGGTGTCGGGTCCTGATCCACACTCCATCCTTACCTGAGAGTGAGATATCACACCTCTGGGTGAGGTGCAATACGTCTGTAGCAACCGAGCCCTCAGGGTGCTACAGTTCCATTTATCTTCAGCCTAGGTGACGTATTGTGATACAGGGCTGTGATTTTGGCTATAAAAGGGTCCCCTAGACCCCTACCCCAAGCTTTTTAAGAGAATCATATATGGCGTGCCAGGAGACTCTATGGAATGCTTTCTCAGCATCCAACGAGAGTATCTAATTACAAATTTTTAACTGCATCTAGCCCAGGAAATACTTTGTGCCTAGTAGCAGTGTCTGCTAGTCAGCGGATTATCCCGGCTGTTAAGCAAGCTACACCACCTGTAGTTTAGACACTTAATTTTTTCAAAGGAAATGCTTCGGGACCATGGGATACTCAGTGAAGAGCATCAGGAGGCACCCCAAGGCATAGGGGCTGGGACTGGCAGTAGGATGCCTTGCGGTGGACAGCCGAGCTCGATCCTTATAAAAGCTTTTTAACTGCAGCAGCTTTAGTGGACGCTACTGGAGCTGGAATTACGCGGCTGCTGGCATGAGACTTGCCCTCCAATAGATCCTTGTAAATGGATTTAAAGTGTATTCATTCAAATTAGAGAGACAATTTAAATTAAAAAGCTTAGAGCTGCCTCCACCACAGGGGGGCTCGCTCGACCCACCAGCGGACAGGCACCAGTATTGGGAGAGGGGGGCTGGCCATCAGGGTTCACCGCGGCTCTGGCACAAACCCGGCGACACGGAGGTGGCACGGGCAGGAGCGGACTGGCCGTGTCGGCTTCTCACTTTTTGGATTTTAGAAGGGCATGACATGCCTATATCTGTGTCTCCCCCTCCTTTTACTCCTCCACCTCTTTTATTTTCGCATGACTATATGTACTTGTCACTTTTCCATGTGTTAGTTGTGTCTTCTGAGCAGTTTGTCAGCTTTTGGACACCTTTGAAGGTGTTTTCTATGTGTTTCTATGTGTTTTTGTTTGCCTGCCATTGGTTTTAACGGTGTTCGAAGGTGTTCGACGAACAGTTCGACGAACAGTTCGGCGAACACACGGGTGTTCGACGAACCGAACCGAACTCGAACACTACGGGGGTGGCTCAACACTAATCAAGACCTAAACTGTGTTCTATGTTGGAATATAGAGCACATGCGTCTAGGGTGAGAAACATAGTTTTCTCACCCTAGATGTATGTGCTCTATATTCTAAATATAAGGTACGGAAGAGGAAGCGTCTTCTTTCGTCCAGGAACTAAATCAGAACAACTGGGGAATGTCCTTCACAAGCAATATGTCCAGAGAAAGAATTATTTCTCTGCACTTGGAATTATTTGCTAAAGATTAGGGTTTGAGTGATCACTAAAATGCTCGGGTGCTCGAAGCTCGGGCCGAACTCACCGTGATACTCGGGTGCTCGACCCGAGCAACGAGCCCAATGTTAGTCTACGGGAGACCCGAGCATTTTTGCGGCGGCACCCCCGGCAGTCTGTAGAAAGCCTAAAAAGTGCCCAAAACGATAGTGACAGTGCTCAAAAGACATGGGGACAACATGAGCATCGCCCCAGGAAGCATTTCTGACCCCCAGGTCACTGCTGTCAACAAAATGGTCAGAGGTATTAAGCCACTTTTACGGGCTCACAATAAAGTGTTCAAAAACAAAACTGAAACGGTTTTCTTGTGAAATATGTTAAGGAACTTCCTTTCCCGGGTAAAGACTTGTGTATAAGGTAAAATAAATAACCAAAAACAAAAATACTCCTCCACACCTTGGGCTATGTTCACAAGTAGCATTTTTTATTTTTTATTTTTTTTTGCACTTTTGTATTGCTTTCAACCGTGACAAATGCATTCACTGGGAAATGTCATTTTAACATTTTACAATCTTATCTGGCCATGTACTGTGTGACATATGCATACAGTGCAAAAAAGACATGGGAACAGCATGGGGACGACCCCTGGAAGCATCTCTGACACCCAGATCACTGCCTAAAAGTGTGCCCATCAGAAGTGATCCTTTCCGCATCAGAAGATGCAGACTTGCAACTATCCCCGTGCAAGTCCTTGTCCCAGGGCAGTGTTCAATTGTACCTCCCCCATTCCTTGCAATGCAAGCGCAAGTATGCAGCCTGCCACCCACCCCCAGGCTGCAATACCATACTCCTAGCTTGCACTTGAAATGGGGCCTTTTAGTTTGGAGGAGGCCGAAGCTGGCCACTACCTCATGGCTGCTTCGGCAGTGAGGTATCCATACTCAGTCCCCAGCCGCCCGGCGGCCGGGTGTCCACGCTCGGCCCCCAGCCGCCAGTGGGCGGGTGTCCACACATGGTCCCCAGCCGCCTGGGTGTCCATAAACGGTCCCCAGCAGCCCCTATTTCTCCTTGGAAGTTCCCCCACACTTTTCTTAGCCTGGCCTGCTTTAGGGCAGCATTGGACAAGCCCACCAGAGAACCAGACTCCTCCAGTGGGCCCTGGCTTCTCCATCAGAGGAGTTGAGAGTGCCAAGGTGAGGAGCATGATGATGATGATAGAAGTTAGCGTCTGCTTTGTTTTCTTGGAATGCAAGCGTAAGTGTGCAACCTGCCACCCACCCACCCCAAGGCTGTAATACCATACTGCTAGCTTGCACTTGAAATGGGGCCTTTTAGTTTGGAGGAGGCCGAAGCTGGCCACTACCTCATGGCTGCTTCGGCAGCGAGGTATCCATACTCAGTCAACAGCCGCCTGGCGGCCGGGTGTCCACGCTCGGTCCCCAGCCGCCAGGGGGCGGCCGGGTGTCCATACTCGGTCCCCAGCCGCCCCATGGCCGGGTGTCCACACACGGTCCCCAGCAGCCTGGGGGCAGGCGGGTGTCCATAAACGGTCCCCAGCCACCCCTATTTCTCCTTGGAAGTTCCCCCACACTTTTCTTAGCCTGGCCTGCTTTAGGGCAGCATTGGACGAGACCGCCAGAGAACTAGACTCCTCCCGTGGGCCCTGGCTTCTCCATCAGGGGAGTTGAGAGTGCCAAGGTGAGGAGCATGATGATGATGATAGAAGTTAGTGTCTGGTTTGTTTTCTTGGAATGCAAGCGCATGTATGTAGTAGCAGCTAGGCCAGAGGTGGTCAGCGTTTTGGCACATATTCTACCTCCTCCGAGGATTGCTGGATGTTTGCCTGCTACTATCCCCGTTCTATGACTCCCGTTAAAACAAAGATTCAGGTGATGAATGATGGATAAGGTGATGGCAAAGGAGAAAGAGCAGGAGGAACAGGGACCATTCACATCAATATCAGGCCAGTCAACCACACATGTCTTGTAGGATATGTTTTTGTACCAAAAGGAGCGGTTCGGCTACACAGTTATAGGGCATGCAGTGAGTGCAATGCCTACCAAAAATTTCGAAGCACTCCAATGCCCCTTGGAAGTGACATGGAGGTCAGAGGGCCTTAACTAAATCATTTTTTCCATTTATAGCAACTGGGTTTCCTGTGCACTGTTGGCCTAAGCAGTGAATGGAAGGCTTTCCAAAAATTATGAGAAACTGCAATGCCCCTTGAAACAGACGTGGATTACAGCATATTAAAATCCTTCTACCCATTATTGGGTTGTGGGTCTCCCTTAGTGTTCGCCTATGCATTGAAAAGCAAAAGCTGACTACAATTAGGAGGAAATGCAATGTCCGTTGGAAGAATGGTGGAGGTCGCAGTGGAATAAAAAGACAATATCAATACCCCTTGGAAAAGTGGTGGAGGTCGCAGTAGCTTAACAAGACTGTTTTAATGCCCCTTGGAAGAGAAGTGGAGGTCGCAGAAGCTTAACAAGACAGCTTTAACGCCCCTTGGAAGAGACGTGGAGGTCGCAGTGGAATAAAAATACAATATCAATGCCCCTTGGAAAAGTGGTGGAGGTCGCTGTAGTTTAACAAGACGGTTTTAATGCCCCTTGGAAGAATGGTGGAGGTCGCAGTGGAATAAAAAGACAATATCAATGCCCCTTGGAAAAGTGGTGTAGGTCGCAGTAGCTTAACAAGATGGTTTTAATGCCCCTTGGAAGAATGGTATAAGTCGCAGAGGAATAAAAAGACAATATCAATGCCCCATGAAAAAGTGGTGGAGGTCGCAGTAGCTTAACTAGACGGTTTTAATGCCCCCTGGAAGAGACGTGGAGGTCGCAGTAGCTTAACAAGATGATTTTAATGCCCCTTGGAATAGTGGTGGAGGTTGCAGTAACTTAACAAGATGGTTTTAATACCCCTTGGAGGAAACATGGAGGTCGCAGTAGCTTAACAAGACGGTTTTAATGCCCCTTGGAAGCGACATGGAGGTTGCAGTGGAATAAAAAGACAATATCAATGCCCCTTGAAAAAGTGGTGTAGGTCGCAGTAGCTTAACAAGACGGTTTTAATGCCCCTTGGAAGAATGGTGAAGGTCGCAGTGGAATAAAAAGACAATATCAATGCCCCTTGGAAAAGTGGTGTAGGTCGCAGTAGCTTAACAAGACGGTTTTAATGCCCCTTGGATGAGACGTGGAGGTCGCAGTAGCTTAACAAGACAGTTTTAATGCAACTTGGAAGAGACGTGGAGGTCGCAGAGGAATAAAAAGACAATATCAATGCCCCTTGAAAAAGTGGTGGAGGTCACAGTAGCTTAACAAGACGGTTTTAATGCCCCTTGGAAAAGTGGTGGTGGTCGCAGTAGCTTAAAAAGACAGTTTTAATGCGCCTTGGAATAGTGGTGGAGGTCGCAGTAGCTTAACAAGGCGGTTTTAATGCCCCTTGAAAGAATGGTGAAGGTTGCAGTGGAATAAAAAGAAAATATCAATGCCCCTTGGAAAAATGGTGTAGGTCGCAGTAGCTTAACAAGACAGTTTTAATGCCCCCTGGAAGAGACGTGGAGGTCGCAGTAGCTTAACAAGACGGTTTTAATGCAACTTGGAAGAGACGTGGAGGTAGCAGAGGAATAAAAAGACAATATCAATGCCCCTTGAAAAAGTGGTGGAGGTCAAAGTAGCTTAACAAGATGGTTTTAATGCCCCTTGGAAAAATTGGTGGTGGTCGCAGTAGCTTAAAAAGACGATTTTAATGCCCCTTGGAAGAGATGTGGAAGTCGCAGTAGCTTAACAAGACGGTTTTAATGCCCATTGGAAGAGACGTGGAGGTCGCAGTGGAATAAAAAGACAATATCAATGCCCCTGGGAAAAGTGGTGGAGGTCGCAGTAGCTTAACAGGACGGTTTAAATGCCCCTTGGAAGAGACGTGGAGGTCGCAGTAGCTTAACAAGATGGTTTTAATGCCCCTTGGAAGAGACGTGGAGGTCGCAGTGGAATAAAAAGACAATATCAATGCCCCTGGGAATAGTGGTGGAGGTCGCAGTAGCTTAAAAAGACGGTTAAATGCCCCTTGGAAAAGACGTGAAGGTCGCAGTAGCTTAACAAGATGGTTTTAATGCCCCTTGGAAGAGACGTGGAGGTTGCAGTAGCTTAACAAGATGGTTTTATTGCAATTTGGAAGAGACGTGGAGGTCGCAGAGGAATAAAAAGACAATATCAATCCCCTTGAAAAAGTGGTGGAGGTCACAGTAGCTTAACAAGATGGTTTTAATGCCCCTTGGAAAAGTGGTGGAGGTCGCAGTAGCTTAACAAGACGATTTTAATGCCCCTTGAAAGAGACGTGGAGGTCACAGTAGCTTAACAAGACGGTTTTAATGCCCCTTGGAAGAGACGTGGAGGTCACAGTGGAATAAAAAGACAATATCAATGCCCCTGGGAAAAGTGGTGGAGGTTGCAGTAGCTTAACAGGACGGTTTTAATGCCCCTTGGAAGAGACGTGGAGGTCGCAGTAGCTTAACAAGACAGTTTTAATGCCCCTTGGAAGAGACGTGGAGGTCGCAGTGGAATAAAAAGACAATATCAATGCCCCTTGGAAAAGAGGTGGAGGACGCAGTAGCTTAACAAGACGGTTTTAATGCCCCTTGGAAGAATGGTGGAGGTGGCAGTGGAATAAAAAGCCAATATCAATGCCCATTGTAAAAGTGGTGGAGGTCGCAGTAGCTTAACAAGACGGTTTTAATTCCCCCTGGAAGAGACGTGGAGGTCGTAGTAGCTTAACAAGATGGTTTTAATGCCCCTTGGAAGAGACGTGGAGGTCGCAGAGGAATAAAAAGACAATATCAACGCCCCTTGAAAAAGTGGTGGAGGTTGCAGTAGCTTAACAAGACGGTTTTAATGCCCCTTGGAAAAGTGGTGGAGGTCGCAATAGATTAACAAGACAGTTTTTATGCCCCTTGGAAGAGACGTGGATGGTAGCAGTGGAATAAAACGACAATATCAATGCCTCATGGAACAGTGGTGGTGGTCGCAGTAGCTTAAAAAGACAGTTTTAATGCCCTTGGAATAGTAGTGGAGGTCGCAGTAGCTTAACAAGACAGTTTTAATGCCCCTTGGAAGAATGGTGAAGGTAGCAGTGGAATAAAAAGACAATATCAATGCCCCTTGGAAAAGTGGTGGAGGTCGCAGTATCTTAACAAGACGGTTTTAATGCCCCTTGGAAGATACGTGGAGGTCGCAGTAGCTTAACAAGACGGTTTTAATGCAACTTGGAAGAGACGTGGAGGTCGCAGAGGAATAACAAGACAATATCAATGCCCCTTGAAAAAGTGGTGGAGGTCACAGTAGCTTAACAAGATGATTTTAATGGCCCTTGGAAAAGTGGTGGTGGTCGCAGTAGTTTAAAAAGACAGTTTTAATGCCCCTTGGAATAGTGGTGGAGATCGCAGTAGCTTTACAAGACGATTTTAATGCCCCTTGGAAGAGACGTGGAGGTCGCAGTAAGTTAACAAGACGGTTTTAATGCCCCTTGGAAGAGACGTGGAGGTCGCAGAGGAATAAAAAGACAATATCAATGCCCCTGGAAAAAGTGGTGGAGGTCGCAGTAGCTTAACAAGACGGTTTTAATGCCCCTTGGAAGAGAAGTGGAGGTCGCAGTAGCTTAACAAGACGGTTTTAATGCCCCTTGGAAGAGACGTGGAGGTCACAGTGGAATAAAAAGACAATATCAATGCCCCTGGGAAAAGTGGTGGAGGTCGCAGAAGCTTAACAGGACGGTTTTAATGCCCCTTGGAAGAGACGTGGAGGTCGCAGTAGCTTAACAACATAGTTTTAATGCCCCTTGGAAGAGACGTGGAGGTCGTAGTAGCTTAACAAGATGGTTTTAGTGCCCCTTGGAAAAGACATGGAGGTCGCAGTGGAATAAAAAGACAATATCAATGCCCCTTGGAAAAGTGGTGGAGGTCGCAGTAGCTTAACAAGATGGTTTTAATACCCCTTGGAAGAATGGTGGAGGTCGCAGTGGAATAAAAAGACAATATCAATGCCCCTTGTAAAAGTGGTGGAGGTCGCAGTAGCTTAACAAGACGGTTTTAATGCCCATTGGAAAAATGGTGGAGGTCGCAGTGGAATAAAAAGACAATATCAATGCCCCTTGAATAAGTGGTGGAGGTCGCAGAAGCTTAACAAGACGGTTTTAATGCCCCTTGAAAGAGACGTGGAGGTCGCAGTAGCTTTAGAAGACGGTTTAATGCCCCTTGGAAGAAAAGTGGAGGTCGCAGAGGAATAAAAAGACAATATCAATGCCCCTTGTAAAAGTGGTGGACGTCGCAGTAGCTTAATAAGACGGTTTTAATGCCCCTTGGAAGAGACGGGGATGGTAGCAGTGGAAGGTGGAGGACGCAGTAGCTTAACAAGACGGTTTTAATGCCCCTTGGAAGAATGGTGGAGGTCGCAGTAGCTTAACAAGACGGTTTTAATGCACCTTGGAAGAGACGTGGAGGTCGCAGTGGAGTAGAAAGACAATATCAATGCCCCTGGGAAAAGTGTTGGAGGTCGCAGTAGCTTAACAAGATGGTTTTAATGCCCCTTGGAAGAAAGGTGGAGGTCACAGTGGAATAAAAAGACAATATCAATGCCCCTTGGAAAAGTGGTGGAGGTCGCAGCAGCTTAACACGATGGTTTTAATGCCCTTTGGAAAAGAGGTGGAGGTCGCAGTAGCTTAACAACACGGTTTTAATGCCCCTTGAAAGAGATGTGGAGGTCGCAGTAGCTTAACAAGACGGTTTTAATGCCCCTTGGAAGAGACGTGGAGGTCGCAGTGGAATAAAAAGACAATATCAATGCCCCTGGGAAAAGTGGTGGAGGTCGCAGAAGCTTTACAGGACGGTTTTAATGCCCCTTGGAAGAGACGTGGAGGTCGTAGTAGCTTAACAAGATGGTTTTAGTGCCCCTTGGAAAAGACATGGAGGTCGCAGTGGAATAAAAAGACAATATCAATGCCCCTTGGAAAAGTGGTGGAGGTCGCAGTAGCTTAACAAGACGGTTTTAATGCTCCTTGGAAGAATGGTGGAGGTCGCAGTGGAATAAAAAGACAATATCAATGCCCCTTGTAAAAGTGGTGGAGGTCGCAGTAGCTTAACAAGACGGTGTTAATGCCCATTGGAAAAATGGTGGAGGTGGCAGTGGAATAAAAAGACAATATCAGTGCCCCTTGAATAAGTGGTGGAGGTTGCAGGAGCTTAAAAAGACGGGTTTTAATGCCCCTTGGAAGAGACGTGGATGTCGCAGTAGCTTTAGAAGATGGTTTTAATGCCCCTTGGAAGAGACGTGGAGGTCGCAGAGGAATAAAAAGACAATATCAGTGCCCCTTGTAATAGTGGTGGAGGTCGCAGTAGCTTAACAAGACGGTTTTAATGCCCCTTGGAAAAGTGGTGGAGGTCGCAGTAGCTTAATAAGACGGTTTTAATGCCCCTTGGAAGAGACGGGGATGGTAGCAGTGGAATAAAAAGACAATATCAATGCCCCTTGAAAAAGTGGTGGAGGTCGCAGTAGCTTAACAAGGTGGTTTTAATGCCCCTTGGAAGAAAGGTGGAGGTCACAGTGGAATAAAAAGACAATATCAATGCCCCTTGGAAAAGTGTTGGAGGTCGCAGCAGCTTAACACGATGGTTTTAATGCCCCTTGGAAAAGAGGTGGAGGTCGCAGTAGCTTAACAAGATGGTTTTAATGCCCCTTGGAAGAGACGTGAAGGTCGCAGTGGAATAAAAAGACAATATCAATGCCCCTGGGAAAAGTGGTGGAGGTTGCAGTAGCTTAAGAAGACGGTTTTAATGCCCCTTGGAAAAGACGTGGAGGTCGCAGTGGAATAAAAAGACAATATCAATGCCCCAGAGAAAACTGGTGGAGGTCACAGCAGCTTAACAAGACGGTTTTAATGCCCCTTGGAAGAGACGTGGAGTTCGCCGCGGAATAAAAAGACAATATCAATGCACCTGGGAAAAGTGGTGGAGGTCACAGTGGCTTAACAAGACGGTTTTAATGCCCCTTGGAAGAGACGTTAAGGTCGCAGTAGCTTAACAAGACGGTTTTAATGCCCCTTGGAAGAGACGTGGAGGTCGCAGTGGAATAAAAAGACAATATCAATGCCCCTTGGAAAAGTGGTGGAGGTCGCAGTAGCTTATCAAGATGGTTTTAATGCCCTTGGAAAAGTAGTGGAGGTTGCAGTAGCTTAATAAGACGGTTTTAATGCCCCTTGGAAGAGATGTGTATGTCGCAGTAGCGTAACAAGATGGTATTAATGCCCCTTGGAAGAGACGTGGAGGTCGCAGTGGAATAAAAAGACAATATCAATGCCCCTGGAAAAAGTGGTGGAGGTCGTAGTAGCTTAACAAGACGGTTTTAATGCCCCTTGGAAGCGATGTGGAGTTTGCAGTGAAATAAAAAGACAATATCAATGCCCCTTGGAAAAGTGGTGGAGGTCGCAGTATCTTAACAAGATGGTTTTAATGCTCTTTGGAAAAATGGTGGAGGTCGCAGTGGAATAAAAAGACAATATCAATGCCCCTTGTAAAAGTGGTGGAGGTCGCAGTAGCTTAACAAGACGGTTTTAATGCCCCTTGGAAAAATGGTGGAGGTCATAGTGGAATAAAAAGACAATATCAATGCCACTTGAAAAAGTGGTGGAGGTCGCAGGAGCTAAACAAGACGGTTTTAATGCCCCTTGGAAAAGTGGTAGAGGTCGCAGTAGCTTAACAAGACAGTTTTAATGCCCCTTGGAAGAGATGTGGAGGTCGCAGTAGCTTAACAAGATGGTTTCAATGCCCCTTGGAAGAGACGTGGAGGTCGCAGTGAAATAAAAAGACAATATCAATGCCCCTTGGAAAAGTGGTGGAGGTCGCAGCAGCTTAACAAGACGGTTTTTAATGCCCCTTGGAAGAGACGTGGAGTTCGCAGTTGAATAAAAAGACAATATCAATGCCCCTGGGAAAAGTGGTGGAGGTCGCAGTAGCTTAACAAGACGGTTTTAATGCCCCTTGGAAGAGGCGTGGAGGTCGCAGTAGCTTTAGAAGACGGTTTTAATGCCCCTTGGAAGAGAAGTGGAGGTCGCAGAGGAATAAAAAGACAATATCAGTGCCTCTTGGAAAAGTGGGGGAGGTTGCAGTAGCTTAACAAGACGGTTTTAATGCCCCTTGGAAAAGTGGTGGAGGTCGCAGTAGCTTAAGAAGATGGTTTTAATGCCCCTTGGAAGAAAGGTGGAGATCACAGTGGAATAAAAAGACAATATCAATGCCCCTTGGAAAAGTGGTGGAGGTCGCAGCAGCTTAACACAATGGTTTTAATGCCCCTTGTAAAACAGGTGGAGGTTGCAGTTGTTTAACAACACAGTTTTAATGCCCCTTGAAAGAAATGTGGAGGTCGCAGTAGCTTAACAAAACAGTTTTAATGCCCCTTGGAAGAGACGTGGAGGTCGCAGTGGAATAAAAAGACAATATCAATGCCCCTGGGAAAAGTGGTGGAGGTTGCAGTAGCTTAACAAGACGGTTTTAATGCCCCTTGGAAGAGACGTGGAGGTCGCAGTGGAATAAAAAGACAATAACAATGCCCCACAGAAAACTGGTGGAGGTCGCAGTAGCTTAACAAGACGGTTTTAATGCCCCTTGGAAGAGACGTGGAGTTCGCAGCGGAATAAAAATACAATATCAATGCCCCTGGGAAAAGTGGTGGAGATCACAGTAGCTTAACAAGACGATTTTAATGCCCCTTGGAAGAGACGTGAAGGTCGCAGTAGCTTAACAAGACGGTTTTAATGCCCCTTGGAAGAGACGTGGAGGTCGCAGTGGAATAAAAACACAGTATCAATGCCCCTTGGAAAAGTGGTGGAGGTCGCAGTAGCTTAACAAGACGGTTTTAATGCTCTTGGAAAAGTGGTGGAGGTCGTAGCAGCTTAACAAGATGGTTTTAATGCCCCTTGGAAGAGATGTAGATGTCACAGTAGCGTAACAAGATGGTATTAATGCCCCTTGGAAGAGACGTGGAGGTCGCAGTGGAATGAAAAGACAATATCAATGCCCCTGGAAAAAGTGGTGGAGGTCGCAGTAACTTAACAAGACGGTTTTAATGCCTTTTGGAAGTGATGTGGAGTTTGCAGTGGAATAAAAAGACAATATCAATGCCCCTTGGAAAAGTAGTGTAAGTCGCAGTAGTTTAACAAGATGGTTTTAATGCCCCTTGGAAGAAACGTGGAGGTCGCAGTAGCTTAGCAAGACGGTTTTAATGCAACTTGGAAGAGACTTGGAGTTCGCAGAGGAATAAGAAGACAATATCAATGCCCCTGGAAAAAGTGGTGGAGGTCACATTAGCTTAACAATACGGTTGTAATGTCCCTTGGAAAAGTGGTGGTGGTCGCAGTAGCTTAAAAAGACAGTTTTAATGCCCCTTGGAATAGTGGTGGAGGTTGCAGTAGCTTAACAAGACAATTTTAATGCCCCTTGGAAGAGATGTGGAGGTCGCAGTAGCTTAACAAGACGGTTTTAATGCCCCTTGGAAGAGACGTCGTGGTCGCAGAGGAATAAAAAGACAATATCAATGCCCCTGGAAAACGTGGTGAAGTTCGCAGTAGCTTAACAAGACGGTTTTAATGCCCCTTGGAAGAGACGTGGAGGTCGCAGTGGAATAAAAAGACAATATCGATGCCCCTGGGAAAAGTGATGGAGGTCGCAGTAGCTTAACAGGACGGTTTTAATGCCCCTTGGAATAGACGTGGAGGTCGCAGTAGCTTAACAAGATGGTTTTAATGCCCCTTGGAAGAGGTGTGGATGTCGCAGTAGCGTAACAAGATGGTATTAATGCCCCTTGGAAGAGACGTGGAGGTCGCAGTGGAATAAAAAGACAATATCAATGCCCCTGGAAAAAGTGGTGGAGGTCGCAGTTACTTAACAAGACGGTTTTAATGCCCCTTGGAAGTGATGTGGAGTTTGCAGTGGAATAAAAAGACAATATCAATGCCCCTTGGAAAAGTGGTGTAGGTCGCAGTAGCTTAACAAGACAGTTTTAATGCCCCTTGGAAGAGACGTGAAGGTCGCAGTAGCTTAACAAGACGGTGTTAATGCAACTTGGAAGAGACGTGGAGGTCGCAGAGGAATAAGAAGACAATATCAATGCCCCTGGAAAAAGTGGTGGAGGTCACAGTAGCTTAACAAGATGGTTTTAATGCCCCTTGGAAAAGTGGTGGTGGTCGCAGAAGCTTAAAAAGACAATTTTAATGCCCCTTGGAATAGTGGTGGAGGTCGCAGTAGCTTAACAAGACGGTTTTAATGCCCCTTGGAAGAGACGTGGAGGTCGCAGTAGCTTAACAAGACGGTTTTAATGCCCCTTGGAAGAGACGTGGAGGTCGCAGTGGAATAAAAAGACAATATCAATGCCCCTGAGAAAAGTGGTGGAGGTCGCAGTAGCTTAACAGGACGGTTTTAATGCCCCTTGGAAGAGATGTGGAGGTCAGAGCAGCTTAACAAGACAGTTATAATGCCCCTTGGAAGAGACTTGTAGGTCGCAGTAGGTTAACAAGATGGTTTTAATGCCCGTTGGAAAAGACATGGAGGTCGCAGTGAAATAAAAAGACAATATCAATGCCCCTTGGAAAAGTGGTGGAGGTCGCAGTAGCTTAACAAGACGGTTTTAATGCCCCTTGGAAGAATGGTGGAGGTCGCAGTGGAATAAAAAGACAATGTCAATGCCCGTTGTAAAAGTGGTGGAAGTCGCAGTAGCTTAACAAGACGGTTTTAATGCCCCTTGGAAAAATGGATGGAGGTCGCAGTGGAATAAAAAGACAATATCAATGCCCCTTGGAAAAGTGGTAGAGGTCGCAGTAGCTTAACAAGATGGTTTTCATGCCCCTTGGAAGAGACATGGAGGTCGCAGTAGCTTCAGAAGACTGTTTTAATGCCCCTTGGAAGAGACGTGGAGATTGCAGTAGCTTCAGAAGACGGTTTTAATGCCCCTTGGAAGAGATGTGGAGGTCGCAGTAGCTTTAGAAGATGATTTTAATTCCCTTTGGAAGAGACGTGTAGGTCGCAGAGGAATAAAAAGACAATATCAATGCCCCTGAGAAAAGTGGTGGAGGTCGCAGTAGCTTACAAATAGTGTTGAGCCACCCCCGTAGTGTTCGAGTTCGGTTCGGTTCGTCGAACACCCGTGTGTTCGCCGAACTGTTCGTCGAACTGTTCGTCGAACACCTTCGAACACCGTTAAAACCAATGGCAGGCAAACAAAAACACATAGAAACACATAGAAAACACCTTCAAAGGTGTCCAAAAGCTGACAAACTGCTCAGAAGACACAACTAACACATGGAAAAGTGACAAGTACATATAGTCATGCGAAAAGAAAAGAGGTGGAGGAGTAAAAGGAGGGGGAGACACAGATATAGGCATGTCATGCCCTTCTAAAATCCAATCCACGGGTGGCGTAGTCGGACATTTAAACATCAAAACCACATAAATAGTTCCGCCACTGGTTTGACCGCCCTGAGCCACGGAACCGGATCGCCGCCACGAAGACTACAACCACCAGCATCCACCAAAAAGTGTCCGGCTCCGGGTGTCCCAAGGCCCAGGGGGTGCGTCAGAACATTTTCATCACCTTTCACAATCACCAATGGGACAAGGCAGGGATGTCCTCTGTCCCCTCTCTTATACATCCTAGTGACGGAGCACCTGCTCTCATCAATTCGCCATAACCCCAATATTAGGTGGATTGAGGTGGGAGGCACCGAGTACAAGTGCTCTCTATTTGCTGATGATGTCCTAGTATATATCACTCAATCACATATATCCATCCCTGCTGTTATGGCTGAAATAGATCACTTTGTTACATGGTAAAATTTTAAAATCAATGCAGCGAAGTCTGAGGCCCTCGATGTCTCCCTCCCTAAATCCATATAGGATTCCATCCAGTCCAACTTTCCCTTTGCCTGGCCCTCACAGGGTATCAAATACTTAGGAATTCCTATTCATAGAGACCTCTCCCATCTATGTTATCTTAATTTTGGGCCCTTTATTGAACAATTCCATACAGACCACGGTTGGCAAGTTAGAACTGTAAGATTCACTACGTGAACCACTGGTGTTTTGTGGAAAAGCACATGTACACCGCGTTCCAAATTATTATGCAAAAAGTGTTTAGGAGTGATAAGGGAAGAATTTGTTTGTTTGTCAGTTAAACTCATTGATGGTGATGTGTGTCAGGGCTCTTTATATCACTGTAAGCAATTGCAGACACCTGTGCTAATTAGTTTGGCAGGTGTGTCCAATGAAAGGCAAGACTACTTAAGAAGGCTCTCTCACATTATTAAGCAGCCTACATTTTCTGCCAAAATGGGAAAGAAAAAGGATGTGTCGGCTGCTGAGAAGCAACAAATTGTGGAGTGTTTAGGTCAAGGCATGACTACAATCAACATTGTGCGATGATCAGGATGAAGTGTCTTGGCAATCAAGAAGTATGTAGCTGATTCACAGTACACACGTGTGCGTGCTGATAAGGGCAAATTGAGGACTCTTTCCTACAGGCAATTACGTCAGGTTGAAACAGCAGCGGCAAAAAAGCCTTGTCATAGCAGCAGACAAGTTTTTGAAGCTGCTTGTGCCTCCAACGTCCCCCGAACAACAAGATGCAGGGTCCTTCAGAGGTTTGCAGCTGTGCATATGCCATCCTGTCGACCTCCTCTATCCACTTCACACAAGCAGAAACGGCTCCAGTGGGCCAAACATTACATGAAGACTGATTTCAAAACTGTTTTGTTCACGGATGAGTGCCGTGCAGCGCTCGATGGTCCAGATGAATGGAGTGGAGGATGGCTGGTTGATGGACACCCCACGCAAACACGGCTACAGCGCCAACAAGGAGGAGGTGGAGTAATGTTTTGGGCTGGAATCATGGGGAGAGAGATTGTCGGCCCCTTTAGGATCCCTGAAGGCGCTAAAGATGAACTCCATAATGTATGTGGATTTTCTCAAACAGCACTTCCTGCCATGGTTCAAGAAGAAGAACCGTGTATTTCACAGCAAGATCATTTTTCTGCATGATAATGCACCATCTCATGCTGCACATAAAACATCTGCATCTCTGGCTGATATGGGCATAAAAGGGGACAAACTTATGGTGTGACCCCCATGCTCCCCTGACCTCTACCCCATTCAGAACCTTTGGAGCATCATTAAAAGGAGTGTCTATGATGGCGGGAGGCAGTTCACATCTAAGCAACAGCTCTGGGAGGGTATTCTGTCCTCATGCAAAACAATTGAAGCAGAAACCATCCAAAACCTGACAAATTCAATGGACGAGAGAGTTCAGAAGCTCCTTTCGAACAAGGGGTCCTATGTGAAAATGTAACATCACCTAGAATAAAGTTTTGAGTTGAAAACTGTTTGATTTCAGTTTCTAACAACCTGCTAATGCTTATAATTTCAAAAATGACCATTTTTTTGGTCTTTATTAAAATGAAAAGGTTGATCGAAAAGTTTGGGGGATCTAAGAGTGTGGCAACCCAGTAGTCATGATTACTTCGAATTCTGACAATATGAGGGTCATGCTGCAGGTAGTGCAGCAAGAAGGCACTTATGTGTCTTGCGCATCTCGGAGCCCCAAAATTATTTTCCGGGCTAGATGCAGCTAAAAATTATTTTTAATTTTAAATCTGGTGAAGCTTATTATAGATGGCCTAATAGGATCAGTGCTGCACACTGCTACAAAGCCCAAATTATTTTCCAGTCAAGATACAGATAAACATGATTAGTAATTTGAAAGCTTAAAACGGTTGGTAGGGTGATTTTAACCAATCATCAAGCTTTTACTCTCCCCAGGATGACACAGGGGTAGAAAAGTCGTTTCGGATCCATGATTTGTTCATCTTTATGAACGTGAGTCTGTCTACATTATCAGTGGAGAGCCGCGTGCGCTTATCTGTCAGCACACCACCAGCAGCGCTGAACACACGTTCAGACAGAACGCTGGCTGCGGGGCATGACAAGATCTCCAAGGCGTAAGTGGCTAGCTCCGGCCATTTATCCAGATTGGAAGCCCAAAAAGAGCAAGGGTCCAGTGACACAGTCGTGGCTTCAATGTTTACTTGGAGATACTCCTGTACCATCGTCTCTAGGCGTTGACTATGTGTCAGACTTCTTGTCTCCTGTGGCCTTGCAAAGGATGGGCTAAAAAAGTGGTGAAATGATTCCGCAAAATTGATGTTACCAGCAGATACTGTGGTTCTGTTACGGTTTGAGTGCTGAACACTTGACGGTCCCACGGTTGGCAAGTTGGAACTGTGAGATTCACTACGTGCACCACTGGTATTTTGTGGAAAAGCACATGTAAGATTCTGCAACAGTCTCTGCTGATACTCCTGCATGCGTGCATCCCTTTCTATGGCAGGAATAATTTCTGCAAATTTACTTTTGTACCGGGGATCTAACAGTGTGGCAACCCAGTAGTCAGGATTATTTCTAATTCTCACAATTCGAGGGTCATGTTGCAGGTAGTGCAGCAAGAAGGCACTCATGTGTGTTGCGCATCCAGGAGCACCAAGTCCCTGTTGTGTTGGTGGCGAGGTAACAATCATGCTTCCTTCCTCTGTCCTCTCCCCCCAACCTCGCACAACAGAAATGTGATCAAGGTCTCCCTCATCTGATGAGTCTTCCATCAGTTCGTCCTCCACTTCTTCCTGGGCTCCTGCACCTTCCTCACTAGTTTGGCTGCTACCATGCGCCCTGGTAAAACCATCTCCCCCACCCTCACATGCCTGCCGCCTTGGTGCTGCCGACCGTCTGGACCTTGCAGATGTTAGCCCTTCCGCATACAACTCCTCCTCCTCTACTTCCTCCACCTCCTCTTGTGCCACCACCTGACTCCGAATTCTGTTTAACATGTGCTCCAGCATGTAAATCACCGGAATAGTCATGCTGATAATGGCATCGTCAGCACTAAACATCTTCGTCGCCATTTCAAAACTGTGCAGAAGGGTGCATAGGTCCCTGATCTGAGACCACTCCTCCAGCATGATTTGCCCCACCTCTGAATCTCGTTGGCCCAGGCTATACGTCAGAACGTATTGCACCAGGGCTTGTCGGTGCTGCCACAGTCGCTGCAACATGTGCAGAGTTGAATTCCACCGGGTAGGCACATCGCATTTTAGCCGGTGAAGTGGCAGGCCCAACGACTTCTGTAGAGATGTAAGTCATTGAGCTGCGGGATGCGAACGGCGGAAGTGAGCACACAGCGACCGTGCCCTCTGCAGAAGGCCATCTAGTCTGGGATAGTGGGCTAAAAATTGCTGGACAACCAGGTTCAACACGTGAGCCATACAAGGCACGTGTGTGACATTGCCCCGGCGAAGGGCCGCACCCAGGTTTGCAGCATTGTCGCACACGGCCTTCCCTGGTTTCAGGTCCAGTGGAGACAACCATTCATGAAATTGGTTCTCCAGAGCTGACCACAACTCCTCAGCTGTGTGACTCACATTTCCCAGACATTTCAATGTAAAAACCGCCTGATGACGTTGAGCCCTACTGCCAGCATAGTAAGGAGGTGTGCAGGATCCCTTCTGCGCAGTTAGAAAGCTTGTGGCATGACCAGACAGGCTTTGGGTGCAGGTGGAAGACCGAGAGGAGGTTGAGGAGGCAGAAGCAGTGGAGGAACTTTGACATAAAGAGGATTGACGCACAACTCGTGGGGACGGCAAGACTTGGACAGCAGCCCCTTGTCCTGCTGTCACCATAGTTACCCAGTGCCCAGTCAGCGACATGTAACGCCCCTGTCCATGCCTACTCGTCCAAGTGTCTGTGGTGAAATGCACCCTGTCACACACAGAGTTTATCAAAGAAGCGGTGATGTTGTGTGCGACATGCTGGTGGAGCGCAGGCACACCTTTCTTTGAGAAGTAGTGCCGACTGGGCATCTGGTACTGGGGCACTGCGACGGACATAAGGTCTCGAAAATCCTCTGTGTCCACCAGGCGGAAAGGCAGCATTTCTGTAGCCAAGAGCTTGCAGATGGTGAAATTCAACCTCTTAGCTTTCTCATGGCTAGGAGGAAATGGTCTTTTACTTGTCCACATCTGAGGGACCGAGGGCTGGCTATTGTGCTTAGACGGGGTTGATAAGGGTGTCCCCGGCAAACTGCCGGTCTGTGAGGAAGATGCAGGCGGACATGTTAGGTTGCCTTGATCCAAAGGTGGTGCTATCGATGTCGGACAGCGCTCAACACCAGCTGGTGTTACCACCTCCAAAGAAAATGATGACCTGCCAATCACGCTGGCTGTTGCGGGTAAAGAGGTGGCAGGTCTGCGCCCCAAAACAGGTGTGACTGCTGTCCCCCCAGTCACAGAGGATGAAGAGGCCGCGGATGCACAAGATATGGCAGACGGTGATTGGCCCGGCCGGCTAGGCCGCATTGTAGCACACTGAGCTTCCCACTGCAACTTATGCTTCATGTCCATGTGCCGGTTCATGCATGAAGTACTCAAACTATGTATTTTTTGGCCTCTACTTAGCTTTTGCTGACAAATGTTACAGATAACACGAGTTGGGTCATCTTTATCGATCTGAAAAAATGCCCAGGCTATGCAAGGCTTAGCACCCATGCGACCTGAAGAGCCACCACGACTTGTGGTGAGAGGCAGAGTTGTGTTTGAGGATGCAGTTGTTGACGTGCTTCCAGTACTACGTCTCTGTCCAGGAAGGCGCAACCTGACCTCGTCGTCACTAGCATCTTCCTCCACCTCCTCTGCTGACCTCATCTCTTGGCTGACTGTGGGTTGACAGTAAGTGGGATCTCCGACCTCATCATCATCACCCTGTGCGTTATCACACCCGTCGTCCTCAGAGCCAACCTGTTCCTGCCCTGACAAAAAACTAAAGTTGTCGCTCCAATCAGGTATTTGAGTCTTATCATCGTCTTCCTCATTGTCTCCACCAACAGGAGTTACAGTTTGGGAATGAGGGTCTACATTATGGTCAGAACCTTCTGCGTCTGGTCCTGGATCCGACTCATAAAGATTCTGGGCATCAGTGCAGATCATTTCCTCGTCTGGATTCACAGAAGCGCTGGAGTCGACCTCTGATTCCCAGGCTATAGTATGAGTAAACAGCTCTGCAGACTCAACCATCTGTTCTACCTCATACTCAGACGGGCAGCTGGAGATTTGGGAGCTGTGAGGAAGCAAGTGCGATTTGGGTGACACCTTTGAGGACTGGAGTATTTGTGATGTTGAAGTTGATGTGGAGGAGAGCCCACTTAAAGGAGCACTTGATATCCGTTGAAGCACCTGCTGTTTTTGTGCCTCATCTGGAATTTGTAGCGATTGGCGTGGCCGTAAGAAAGGGATCTTATCACATTGTCCGCTAAAAGAAGTAGACATTTTAGTTTGGCTGGAAGATGGTCTTTCTTCTGCACCTACCCCACGGACACAACCTTTTTTCCCCTTCCCAACACACCTATTCCCCTTTCCACCAGCAGCAGGCCTTTTTCCACTCATTTTGGTGGTTAACTAATTCACAACTCTGGAGTTGTTTGCACAAAAAAACAATGGATGGTAACCGAGCAGAGCTGAGTGGCCAAACTGTGGTATTAGGCCAAAACTATTGGCTGGGCTAGATGCAGAAAAAAATTATTTTTAATTTGCAACCTGATGGAGGTCAGTATAGATGGACTAATAGACCAAGTCCCACACACTGCTAGAAGCCCAAATATTTTTTCAGAGCTAGATGCAGAAAAAAATTATTTTTAATTTGCAACCTGATGGAGCTCAGTATAGATGGACTAATAGACCAAGTCCCACACACTGCTAGAAGCCCAAATATTTTTTCAGAGCTAGATGCAGAAAAAAATTATTTTTAATTTGCAACCTGATGGAGGTCAGTATAGATGGACTAATAGAACAAGTCCCACACGCTGCTAGAAGCCCAAATATTTTTTCAGAGATAAATGAAGAAAAAAATTATTTTTAATTTGCAACCTGATGGAGGTCAGTATAGATGGACTAATAGACCAAGTCCCACACACTGCTAGAAGCCCAAATATTTTTTCAGAGCTAGATGCAGAAAAAAATTATTTTTAATTTGCAACCTGATGGAGCTCAGTATAGATGGACTAATAGACCAAGTCCCACACACTGCTAGAAGCCCAAATATTTTTTCAGAGCTAGATGCAGAAAAAAATTATTTTTAATTTGCAACCTGATGGAGGTCAGTATAGATGGACTAATAGAACAAGTCCCACACGCTGCTAGAAGCCCAAATATTTTTTCAGAGATAAATGAAGAAAAAAATTATTTTTAATTTGCAACATGATGGAGGTCAGTATAGATGGACTAATAGACCAAGTCCCACACACTGCTAGAAGCCCAAATATTTTTTCAGAGCTAGATGCAGAAAAAAATTATTTTTAATTTGCAACCTGATGGAGGTCAGTATAGATGGACTAATAGACCAAGTCCCACACACTGCTAGAAGCCCAAATATTTTTTCAGAGCTAGATGCAGAAAAAAATTATTTTTAATTTGCAACCTGATGGAGGTCAGTATAGATGGACTAATAGACCAAGTCCCACACACCGCTAGAAGCCCAAATATTTTTTCAGAGCTAGATGCAGAAAATTTTTTTATTCAATTTGCAACCTGATGGAGGTCAGTATAGATGGACTAATAGACCAAGTCCCACACACTGCTAGAAGCCCAAATATTTTTTCAGAGCTAAATGCAGAAAAAAATTATTTTTAATTTGCAACCTGATGGAGGTCAGTATAGATGGACTAATAGAACAAGTCCCACACGCTGCTAGAAGCCCAAATATTTTTTCAGAGATAAATGAAGAAAAAAATTATTTTTAATTTGCAACCTGATGGAGGTCAGTATAGATGGACTAATAGACCAAGTCCCACACACTGCTAGAAGCCCAAATATTTTTTCAGAGCTAGATGCAGAAAAAAATTATTTTTAATTTGCAACCTGATGGAGGTCAGTATAGATGGACTAATAGACCAAGTCCCACACACTGCTAGAAGCCCAAATATTTTTTCAGAGCTAGATGCAGAAAAAAATTATTTTTAATTTGCAACCTGATGGAGGTCAGTATAGATGGACTAATAGACCAAGTCCCACACACCGCTAGAAGCCCAAATATTTTTTCAGAGCTAGATGCAGAAAAAAATTATATTCAGTTTGCAACCTGATGGAGGTCAGTATAGATGGACTAATAGAATGATGCTATGCCCAAAAGATTTTACTTCACTAGGTGCAGTAAAAAAATTGGTATTCTATACACAGGTGTTATATCTTGCAACACAGATAGGCTACTCCACTGACTAACACACTCTGCAATAGGCCAAAAAGGATTAGCTTTGCTAGATTCAGCCAAATGCTGTGAAAAAAACTTGCACAGCACTGGCACAGACCTGCCTGGCAAAAACTGATAGGAACTGATGTAACCTAGTCCTGAAAAGGACTCCAATTACAATTAGTCTTTACTCCCACAATCTATCTATTTAAGAGCACAGACCTGCCTGATAAAAGTCGTAGGAAATGCTGTAACCTAGTCCTTAAAAGGACTGCAATCACAACTATTCCCTACTCCCAAGCTATCTGTATATTTGTGCGAAAATTGGCTTGAAATTAACAAGGTATAGCGCACACAGCAACAGCGGTGCCGTCTAACACGCAGCTGCAGCAGTGAGAAAATGGTGGCGACGGGGAAAATGGCTTGGTCTTATAGGGCAAGGACATGTGACATACACTGCCAATCACACATGCCCTTGCTTGTGTGAAAAAAAGCACTTCGCTCCGTGTGTGCGCTGCTGATAGGCTGACAGATTGCACCTCCCCACTGCAAATGCGGGAAAGAGAAAAAAAAATGGAGATCTTCATTGTTCGTGCAGAGATCCATCCCCTGCCCCTCCCCCCGCCCCGCTGTACACTCAAACTGCGTATTAACATTAATTTTCATTATTACTGAGAAAAAATCCAGTTATGATTTTGGTGCACGAACAGTTATCGAACATAACCTCGAACAGCCGAATTTTTCTCAAATTGTTCGTGTTCGCTGACCGGCTCGAACACCGCCCAAAACAGCTCGAATTTGAGATTGGCGAACAGTTCGAGTAGAACAACGCTCATCTCTACTTACAAAAGATGGTTTTAATGCCCCTTGGAAAAGTGGTGGAGGTCGCAGTAGCTTAACAAGACGGTTTTAATGCCCCTTGGAAGAGACGTTGAGGTTGCAGTAGCATAACAAGACGGTTTTAATGCCCCTTGGAAGGGACGTGGAGGTTGCAGTAGCTTAACAAGACGGTTTTCATGCCCCTTACAAGAGCCATGAAGTACAGCATATTAAAAACATTATTCCCATTATTGGGGAGTGGGTCTCCCGTAGTCTTTGCTTATGCCTTCCAAGCGAAAGCTGCCAAAAATTAGGATGGAGGAACTTGCAATGCTGGCATCACGGACCACGGTTAGCCTGTTGGTATAGTGGTGGTGGAGGCTGAGGATATGGAGAAGAGCAAAATACAGCCAAAATGAGGAATCGTATACCCATGTGTGGGTGTGAAGCGGTGCATGGGAATACACCTCCCGAAATAACACAGTGGATTTGACTTTATGTTACTCTGCTGTCATTTTGTGGTGATAAGAAGTCTGGCCCAATCCAGCCCTTGTTCATTTTGATAAGGGTCAGCTTGTCAGCATTGTCAGTTGACAGGCAAGTGCGCTTATCAGTTATAATTCCCCCAGCGGCACTAAAAACACGCTTGGATAACACGCTAGCGGCAGGGCAGGCCAGGACCTCCAAGGCATACAGAGCGAGTTCATTCCAAGTGTCCAGCTTGGATACCCAATGATTAAAAGGCACAGAGGAATCAAGGAGGATGCTGGTACGGTCGGCAAGGTACTCCCTCACCATCTTTTGAAACTTTCCACTCCTTGTGAGAGTACCCCACGCCTCAGGGCTTGTAAGCTGGGCGGGTCTCAGAAAAATGCCCCAGAATGTTGACAGTGTTCCCCTGCCTCTGATGGATTGGAGTTGCATCTCTCTCGCCTGTATACCTTGGTTGGTCAACGAACTGTGACCTCTGCTGCTAGCGTGTTCAGATGGGAATTTTTTTAACAGTTCTGCAGCAAGGACCTTCTGGTACTGCCCCATTTTTGTAGACCTCTCCACCTCAGGAATAAGAGAGTGAAAGTTCTCCTTGTAGCGGGGGTCTAAAAGTGTCACCAACCAGTAATAACTGTCACCCAACATTTTGACAACGCGAGGGTCACGGTTAAGGCAGCATAACATAAAGTCAGCCATGCGTGCCAGACTGGTAACGGGCAAGACTTCTGTGTCCTCACCAAGATGACAACTGACCATGCTCTCCTCCTCCTCCTCCTCCCCCCTGTCCTCAGGCCACCCATGCTGAACCGACTGTATGACAGTTGTACAGATACTACCGTCTACAGCGCTTGATACCAGCTTCTGTTCTTCCTCCTCTCCCTCATTGTCCCCCAATGCACGTTGGGATGAGATGAGGCTGGGCTGTGTGTAATCGCCCATTACGGGTTCTTGATCCATCTCATCATACTCTGGCTGCAATGCCTCCTCTTTAATTCTCTGCAGAGAGCGTTCCAAAAGACAGACAAGTGGGATGCTGACGCTAATGATGGCGTCATCGCCACTCACCATCTTGGTGGACTCATCAAAGTTTGTCAGGATGGAACATATGTCAGACATCCAGGTCCACTCCTGAGGTCTTATGTGTGGAGTCTGACCTGAATATCGACGGCCTTGTTGCAGCTGGTACTCCACAACCGCTCTCTTCTGCTCACAAATCCTTTGCAACATGTGGAGGGTAAAGTTCCAACGTGTGGGGACATCACACACCAGTCAGTGTGCCGGAAGCTGCAAAAGCTGCTGCAACACAGCAAGGGCGGCAGAAGCTGTAGCCAACTTGCGAAAATGAGCTGACAGGCGGCGTACTTTGATGAGCAGATCTGGCAACTTGGGGTACGATTTAAGAAACCGCTGAACCACGAGATTAAGTGTGTCACCCTGAGGGTGTCCTCTGGATGAGGAGAAGAAGGAGGACAACGCCACCCCGTAGGAGGACAACGCCACCCCGTGGGAGGACCAACGACCAACGTCGCCCTCCAGGAGAATTCATCTGCTACCATTGCCACCAGGCAGGCCACGCCGCGCGGAACTGTCCTTTAAACGGTCAAACTCTGGGGCCGAGGACCGACACCCAGGAGTAGACCAACCAGGCCCATCAAGCTGGTACCACCGGTTTGTAGGAGGAAGGCCTTTCCTGTCCATCGTGCTGGACGGTATAGCAACACCTGCACTACTGGACACTGGGTCACAGGTAACCATCATACCTGACATCCTTTATAAAAGGTACTGGTCCGTAGATGAACTCCATCCGCCAGCCCCAAATCTCTCTGTGTATGCATCAATGGCCTTCCTCTTAACCTAGTAGGGGTTAAGGACGTGACTGTGAAGGTGGGGAGAGCGGAACTAAAGGACCAAGGGCTGATTGTAGTGGAGTCTAACCCTGGTGAAACAGACTTGTATATGATACTTGGTACAAATGTAGTTGGTAACTGTTTGGGAGAAGTGTTGTTCTTACTCCAACAGATGGTTGACACTGCCAAACCAGAGCAGAGGAAGGTGCTCCAGAAAGAAATTCGAGCCCTCCTGTACCAGCAACAGGTAAAGCTAACAGGTGGTGAGATTGGTAATGTACGGGTGACAGACCCGATACCCATTGTGATTCCTCCAATAAGTGAAATGCTGATTTGGTGTCTCAAGGGACAGAACTACCAGGCGGTAGTAGAGCCCATCAGTTCAGAACACAGACCTACACTCCTAACTGCTAGAGGGGTAGTTGATGTACGCAATGGAAGGGTACCTGTACGCCTCCTAAATTGTGGGGAGGAGGAAGTTAAATTGTCAAGATACGCCACTGTTGCCAGATTGTATACTGTGAATAATGATGCCATACATACAGTGGAATCCTTGACCCCACCAGATACAGTGGAGGACAATGACTCCGAAGCTCAGCTGGAGGATTGGTGTCAACAGCTCCATGTTGGAACTGACGCCACTCCTGTCCATCAAAAACAAGGTGTCTACAGAGTGGTTCAGGAATATGAACAGGTGTTTAGTAAACACCCACTTGATTTTGGAAGGGTTAAAGGGGTACAACACCACATACCCACTGGTAACCATCCACCCATTAAGGAGCATTACAGACCCATACCACCAGCACATTACCAAAAAGCCAAGGAAATGTTGCATGACATGAAAAAGGCAGGGGTAGTAAGGGATAGCTGTAGTCCCTGGGCAGCTCCCCTGGTCCTGGTCAGGAAAAAGGATGGTAGCATGAGGATGTGTGTAGATTACAGACAAATTAATCGAATAACACATAAAGATGCATACCCTTTGCCCTGTATAGAGGAATCCCTGGCTGCACTAAAATCTGCCAATTACTTCTCTACATTGGATCTCACTAGCGGGTACTGGCAAGTCTCTGTTGCTGAGGAAGACCGGGAGAAGACAGCCTTCACCACCCCAATAGGATTATGCGAGCTCAACAGTGTGCCGTTTGGGCTCTGCAACGCCCCCGGAACGTTCCAGAGGGTGATGGAGTGTTGCTTAGGACACCGGAACTTTGAGACAGTGCTGCAATACCTGGATGACGTTATCGTGTACTCGAGGACGTATGAAGACCATCTGAAGTACCTGGCGGAGGTATTTGAAGCATTGTCCCGGTATGGGATGAAACTAAAACCTTCCAAGTGCCACCTGCTCAAACGGAAGGTTCAGTACCTGGGACAAGTAGTCAGCTCAGAGGGAGTAGCACCAGACCCGGAGAAGGTCACTGCCATCCAGAAGTGGCCTGAACCAAGAAGCATCAAAGAAGTACGGCAATTCCTGGGACTGGTCGGGTACTTCAGGAGGTTCATAAAGCACTATACCAAAAAGGCAGCACCTTTACAAGATCTCCTGGTAGGACAGTCCAAGAGAGGAAAAAGTCCCCCATTGCAGTGGGGTAAGGAACAGGCTGAATCCTTTGCAGTAATGAATGAAATCCTGACTGGTGAAGAAATCCTGGCTTACCCTGACTACAGCCAGCCTTTCATGTTGTACACCGACGCCAGCAACGAGGGACTGGGAGCTGTGTTGTCCCAGAAGCAAAATGGCAGAGAAAAGGTAATTGCGTATGCTAGCAGGAAGCTTCGCCCTACTGAGAGGAACCCGGAGAATTACAGTTCCTTCAAGCTGGAGTTCCTGGCCTTGGTCTGGGCTATCACTAAAAGATTCAAGCATTACCTAGCCTCAACTAAATTCACAGCCTTTACCGACAATAATCCCTTGACACACCTGGAGACTGCTAGGTTGGGAGCCATGGAACAGCGTTGGGTGGCCAGGTTGTCGAATTATCAGTTCACAATCAAGTACCGGGCAGGTCACAAGAATACCAATGCTGATGCCTTGTCAAGAATGCCCCACCAGTCGGACACCGAGGATGAAGTGGATGACCTCGAAGAAATTGAATTGCCTGCTTTCCACAGAAATGGAATGGTCCATGAGCAGCATGCCTCCAGAAGATGTCATGGTAGGACGCCGAACCCTCTACCTCATCACAGCTGGAAGGAGACCCAGGACAGTGACCCGGTTGTCAGCCTCATCAAAAGACTGATAACCCAAGAAGGTTCTCACCTGGAGAAGGATGCTCCCCCACAAGCTAAACACCTGTGGAATGAGAGAAGCCGGCTGCTCATCTACAGAGAGAAGCTGTGCAGAAGGTATGTCAACCCCAAGACCCATGAAATGGTGTGGCAGATTGTTGTACCTAGGACAGATATCCAGTTGGTGTTAGAGGCCCACCACGACCAAGCAGGTCACTTTGGCTGGAAGAAGCTGTAAACCCTGCTGAAGGACCGGTTCTATTGGGTTGGAATGCGGAGCTCCATAGAAAGGTGGTGCCGGAATTGTGGGCCCTGTAGCCTCAGAAGAAAAGACTATGGCAGCCAGAAAGCACCCTTGCAGTCCATCAAGACAACCCAACCCCTGGAGATTGTCGCTCTGGATCACGTCAAACTGTCACCCAGCAGATCAGGCTACTCCTATGCCCTGACCATGGTGGATCACTATTCCCGGTTCCTGGTGGTAGCCCCTGTCAAGGATCTGACAGCAGAAACTGCAGCAAAAACGTTCCAAACTTACTTCTGTAGACCCCATGGATATCCGGAAAAGGTGCTAACAGATCAAGGCCCTGCTTTTGAAGCTGAGCTATTCAAGGAATTCTGCCACCTGTATGGATGCAAGAAGATCCGGACTACGCAATATCATCCGCAAACCAACGGTATGTGTGAGAAAATGAACAACATAGTTATAAACCTGTTGAAAACCCTACCTTTGGAAGAAAGGAACCAGTGGCCAGAAAAACTACCTGACCTAGTGGACCTGTATAACCACATACCCGTGAGTTCTACTAATTGTACCCCAGCGTACCTCATGAGAGCAAGACCTGGAAAATTGCCCATGGACCTGGAGCTCGGAGTGGTAGAACCTGCTGCAGATACGTCCACTGAAGATTGGGACACAATTCGGCAAGAGCAGTACAGGAAGGTACAGGCCTGTGTCGAAGACAGTCTAAACAAGGTGAGGGAAAGACATGAAGAACAGTATAACAAACATGCACCAGCAGAACCCTTGGCACCTGGAGAGATAGTGCTAAAGCGGAAAAGAAGAGGTCACAAGCTCGATGACCAGTGGGAAAGAGAGTCCTACACTGTGCTAAACTCCAGATTTGACAACAGTAAAACCTGCCTGATTAGTAAGGATGGAGGTAAGACAACCGCAACAGTCTCAAGAGACCACTTGAAAGTGTGCCCAGGTCTATTGAAGACAACGGAGGAAGAAGTACCTCCTATAGCACCGGAAGAACCCAAGGAAGATGTGCTTCACACAGTTCTAGGAGATTTCCCTGCGGACTGGCTCAGCTTGATGGAGCAGTTATTATACCAGTAATACACTTCTATCAACCACAAGAAGAACCTGTGAACGCCCTAGAGGAACCTGCTCAGGAACAGGAAGAGTCCCCAGTAAGAGGAGGATCCCCGGTTGAGGCAGAGTCTGAAGGCCCAGTAATCAGTGCACTTGCCAGTCCCATAGAGAGATTGAGTCAGTTTTATAATCTACCAGCACGTACACCTGATAGGTTAGCAGAGAGTGCATGCACAGACACCAGTATCACCCCAGTGCTACGAAGGTCCAAACGCAGCACACAAGGCCAAATCCCTGCCAGGTTTAGGGATTAAAATACAAAATGCCTGAAGTATAAATAGTTACCCAGCTGGGTATTGCCTATTAAACTGAAATTAATATGTGCATTTAGTTACCCGTCAGGGTACAGAGATTTGTAGGCTGAGGACTGTGAGAAGCCAAAATCTGTCCTTGTAAATAGTTGCACTCATCAAAAGTGCCCCCTTATTTGACCACTGAACAAAAACCCGTTTGGCATGGCCGAAGACATGGTCCAGCACCTGGATCACTTATGCCCTGTAGCCACGCCCAGGGCCTACGTTGAGGGTTTTCAGGCGGGTCCCTCATGTTACTCATTTTACACTTTCATCGGTGAAATGGACACCGGGTTATGGGACTTACTGTAACTTTATTATTGTCATAGTTATTATAATTATTGTTATTGTTGTAACCTGTTACAAAATGTTTCAGTCCAGGAGTACTGAATTGTACTAGGGGGGAATTTGACACCCTGCTGTTCACAGGTACCACAGGACCTAAAAGGGTGCATGGATGGACTTCTCCACAAGAGGCCCTCATTACAAACAAACACCTCCACCCTTCTACATCATACCACCAGAGGGAGCCTGTTAGGGATGTATATATATATATATGGAGGGTGGAGCCAGGCAGTCAGAGTTAGCTGTTCAGAGAGTGTGCTGCCACTGAGAGCAGTGAAGACGCAGCATGTCTGCTGCTGTATTGAGGGCCCCGAGTGTGGCGGGAGGTAAAGAGGAGAGAGGAGTTTAGGGGGCAGAGGAACATCATAGGCTCACCCCAAGACACGAACCGAACACCGGGTCCGCGCCTACAGGGTCCTTTATACCCAGTAGGGATCACTGGCATACCAGGAGGACTACAAGTCCCTGGTCGACCTGAAGCTAAACCCTTGACAGTACTAGGAACCTTGAAGGCCCCGGCGTCCAGGGATAGTGGTTGCCAGAAAAAGGTCCTACTACCAAGCGACAGGTGAAGGAACAGCACGACACAGAAGCTAGGCCCAGTTGCAGGCTGACCAGGAGCTTAGAGAGAGGGAGACACGGACCAGGAGGCCTTATACCCGCTCACTGGGGAGAAGTCCTGATGTGCACCCTTCCTACCGAGTACCCTGGACCGTACCTGACATCCGCACCAGTAAAGGTACTGAAGTGAATCCCCTGTCTCTGTCAGTTACTCCTGCTGCGCCATCTCTCTTGCACTACAAGCCCCAGCATCACCACCATCTGCACCTACACTGCCCCGGGGGACCGTTCCACCTGTGGGGAGCAGAAACATCCCAGCTGCCATTCCATCACCCCCCGGAGGTCTGCAGCAGCGCCGGTTACCATTACCGGAAACCACAGGTGGCGTCACGAGACAAACTATACACTAAAACCCCTTTTAAAAGAGAGACCCAGAGTATGGGCCCGGGAACCGACTGCCGTGACCTCCTAAACTAGGTAAAAGGCCAGGCAACTGAGTCCCCTATATTCCCCCTGGGCGACACATAAGCACATGAGCCAGGCATGGTACGTGTGTGATCTCGCCTTGCCTCAGAGACGCCACCAGGTTACGGCCATTGTCACACACGACCAGGGGTGGATTAAGAGTAGCAAGGGCCCCGGGCAGTTTAGAAGGCACGGCCCCCCCCCCCCCACACACACACACCTGATTTATCACGTGACATGTCACATGATGCCCTGTGATAGATCATGTGATAGTTCACGTGAAATTAATTTGGCACAATATTAATTATAATATTTTTTTTTAGGCTGTGTGCCCACTATGCGGTTTTTAAGCGTTTCCGCAGCGGCAATTCCGCTGCAGAAACGCTTAAAAAACGCTTGGTAGAAGGCCTGCCATGTTCCCCAATGATAATCCGCATGTGCTGTGCACATGCTGCTGAAATTTCCGCTGCGGATTATCATTGCGGAAAAATCTGCAGCATTACCAATTATTTTGCGGAAGCGCGGCGTTTTCGCCGCCATTGACTTGCATTAGAACGCATGGAATCCGCATCCCTGCATCTGTAGATGCGGAATCCATGCGTTTCAATGTGCGGATGGTACCCGGGTCTGGAGGACAGGAGACTCTCCTCCGGACCCGGGTACCATAGAACCTATAAAAAAAGAATAAAATAAAAAATAAATATTATACTTACCTTCTGATGGCCCCCGGCAGCTCGCGATGGTCTGAAAAGGACCTGCCGTGACATCATTTAGTCATGTGACGGGTCACGCGACCGCTGACGTCGGCAGACCATCAGAAGGTAAGTACAGTATATATTTTTTATTTTTTACCATTCTTTCGGTCACACTATATATGCCGGTTGCATGGATTTATAGGCTGTGTGCCCACGTAGCATTTTTCAAGCGTATATGCTGCGGAATTTCCGCAGCGTAAACGCTTGAAAAACGCATGTATATCCGCACCCCATGGTCCCCAATGGGATTCCGCAAGTTCTATGCACATGCTGCGGATTTTTCCGCAGCGTTTATGCCGCGTTCAAAAATCCGCAGCATGTCATTTAATTTTGCGTTTCCGCAAGCGGAATTGCCTTTGTCCAATGCATAAAAAACGCAAGGCAATTCCGCATGTGGAAAACGCGTGATAAACGCGCGATAAACGCGTGCGGAATTCCGCATGCGTTTTTCCGGGAGAGGACTTGCATTTATGCAGCAGAAATTTTCTGCTTCATAAATGCAACGTGGGCACATAGCCATATAGTGTAACCAAGTTGTCAAGCACTTTCCAAGTGATGCTAAAATCGCTTGGAAAGCTCTTGTCAACAAGCATGCGGAAATGCAAGTGAAGAACGCTTCACATCCGCATGTCCCTGGCAGGAAAACGCATGTACAATGCGCATGTAAAATCCGCATGTACAATCCGCATGTAAAATCCGCATGCTTTTTTTCTGCCAGGGAGATGCAGAAACGCTCAAAAAAAATCCGGAACATTTCTGTATCTTGGGCACATAGCCTTACATTAATTGTATGACTCAATATTGAGCACACGTAGCCATCTATACACAGCGGGAGGCTGCACGGTGCCATCTATACACAGCGGGAGGCCGCATGTAGCCATCTATACACAGCGGGAGGCCGCACGCAGCCATCTATACACAGCGGGAGGCTGCACAGCGCCATCTATACACAGCAGGAGGCCGCACGGCGCCATCTATACACATCGGGAGGCCGCACGGTGCCCCTCCCAGAGACAGCAGGAGGCCACACGGCGCCATCTATACACAGCAGGAGGCTGCACAGCGCCATCTATACACAGCGGGAGGCCGCATGTAGCCATCTATACACAGCGGGAGGCCGCACGCAGCCATCTATACACAGCGGGAGGCCGCACAGCGCCATCTATACACAGCAGGAGGCCGCACGGCGCCATCTATACACATCGGGAGGCCGCACGGCGCCCCCCCCCAGAGACAGCAGGAGGCCGCACGGCGCCATCTATACTCAGCAGGAGGCCGCATGTAGCCATCTATACACAGCAGGAGGCCGCACGGCGCCATCTATACTCAGCAGGAGGCCGCATGTAGCCATCTATACACAGCAGGAGGCCGCACGGCGCCATCTATACACAGCGGGAGGCCACACGGCGCCCCCCCCAGAGACAGCAGAAGGCCACACGGCGCCATCTATACTCAGCAGGAGGCCGCACGTAGCCATCTATACACAGCAGGAGGCCACACGGCGCCATCTATACACAGCAGGAGGCCGCACAGCGCCATCTATACACAGCAGGGGGCCGCACGGCGCCATCTATACACAGCGGGAGGCCGCACGGCGCCATCTATACATAGTGGGAGGCCGCACAGCGCCCCCCCCAGAGACAGCAGGTGGCCGCACGGCGCCAACTATACTCAGCAGGAGGCCACACGCAGTCACGCATGCAGTCACGCTCACACACAAACATATACAGACATATACATACACGCATAAACAGATTTGAAACACAAAAATACATATAAACAGACATCACACAATGATATCTGCCTGCACACACACACTCACTCACACACTCACACATACACATACAGACTCACCATCCCCCGGCTCCATTCCTCCTGCCTGCTCTGACTTTTCCGTTGCAGCAGTGCAGGCCGGGCGCGCACTGCGTGACGTCACAGCTAGGAGACACGGCCGCGCACAGGGCCGTGTCTCCTAGCAGTGACGCAGCCGGGCCTGCACAGGGAAGTTAACTGCTGCAGTGCTGGCCCAGCCGATGAAGAAGTAGCGGCGGCCGCTGCTGGGGGAGCGGTCCGGGGCCCCCCCTCCTGCCACTGCTACCGGTATGTGCCGCGGCGGCCCGCACATATAGTGAGGGCAATCCGGCATTAGACTCCCCGCCCGGAGCCGCTGGCCCCCTGCAGGCTCAGGGCCCCGGGCGGTAGCCCGGATTGCCCTCATTATAATCCGCCTATGCACACGACAATGCCTGGATGTAGGTTCAGCGGTCTCAGCCACAGATCTGCCTGCTCTTTCACAGCTCTCCACAACTCACAAGCAGTGTGAGGTTTATCACCTAAGATTATGAGTTTCAGCACAGACTGTTGCCGCTTGGCTGAGGCAGTACTGCAGTGCTTCCAGCTTGTAAGTGATGTGGTGATATCTAAGATGGAGACTGAACATGAGGAAGAGGAGGAGGATGATGCGCAGGAGCTGTACACTGTGGGGGCAACTCTGACTGACATAGGGCCCGCAATCCTTGGTGTGGGGAGGATGTGTTCCATCCCAAGGTCCGACTGGGTCCCGACTTCCACTATGTTTACCCAGTGTGCCGTCAGGGTGATGTACTGTCCCTGGCCACAAGCACTTGACCACGTGTCCGTTGTCAGGTGGACTCTCCCAGTAACTGCGTTGTTGAGGGCACGGCAGATGTTTTGGGACACGTACTTGTGTAGTGCTGGGATGGCACACCAGGCAAAATAGTGTCGGCTGGGGACCGAGTACCGATGGACGGCCACCTCCATAAGGTTGCGGAAGGATTCCATCTCCACCAGCCTAAAAGGCAGCATTTCCAACGCGAGCAGTCGTGAAATGTGCAAATTTAGGACTGTGGCCTGTGGGGCGTTGGCTGCGAATTTGCGCATTCATTCAAAGCTCTGGGATATGGACAATTGAACGCTGCGGTGGGACGTGGACATGGACGTTGATGCTGTTTCTTGAGAAACTGCCATAACAAGTGAAGACTGAGAGGAGGGGGCACAACAGGAGGTTCTATTACATGCACAACAGCGGAAGAAGCAGTGGTGACACGCGCTGACACTGGTCGTGGACCCTGGGGTTCGCCCCACAAAGTCAGGTGCTTTGCTGACATGTGCCTGATCATGCTGGTGCTGGTCAGGCTGGTAGTTTTGTCACCCCTGCTGATGCTGGCATGGCAGGTGGTGCAAATGGCCTTTTTGGGGTTATCAGCAGAGTTTTTAAAAAATTTCCAGACTCTGGAAGACCTACCAGTTGTACTGGCAACGTCCCTCGTGTTGGTGTTACGGGGAACTGTTGCCCGCCTTCTGTGTGCGGCCACCACACTGCTTCTTCCTGCCTGTTGGGGTACTCTGCCTCCCTCCCCCTGTGTGCTGCTGGCCTCACTCTGCGTGTCCTCCTGCCACGTTGGGTCACTTACTAGATCATCCACCACCTCCTCCTCTTCCACTTGCGCACCACGATCCTCCTCCTCACTTCCTGGCAATTGTGTCTCGTCTTGGTCCACCTCTTGTGACAAATAGCCAGTGTCGACTTCCTGTGGCCGTGGCTGTTCAAATATTTGGGCATCGCTACATGGGATCTCCTCTTCCACCACTTCAAGCGGAGCAGGCGAGGGGCACAAATATGGAAATGGACCAGTGAACAGCTCTTCAGAGTGTCCAACTGTGGGATCAGTTGCTGTCTGACGACACTCGGCATGGTGGGAGGAAGGAGCATCAGGGTGAGGAGGAGTATGTGGTCGAGACTCACGGCTACTATAACTTGACCGTGTGGAAGACAGACCGGAGGTGGTGGTGCCCAGGTAACTGGAAGTGTTATCTGCTATCCAATTAATAACCTGTTCACACTGATCAGGTCTCAATACTGGTGTTGTAGTGTGCGTCCCTAGAAATTCGGTCAAGAAGTGGGAGCGAGAAGATGTGGCTATTGGTTGTGGCACATTTTCACCTTGGCCACGGCCCCGTCCTCTACATGCACCATCACCAGAACGTCCAGTTCCACGTCCCTTGCCACACGCCTTGCCCATTGTAAATGAAGTAAAATAGCTTACACTCGCACAATCAATGAAAAAAGGGTAATAAAAAGGAGATTAAAACCGTGGAAGAGGAAAACCACAGTTCTATTTTTCTGGCCTACACCAGAATCTTTTTAACAAATATATTTGTGACTGAACAGACAGGGAGACACTATCACTGTTTTTTTTTACGTAAAGCAGGACAAAAGCTGGATAATACAGAGATTTGAAACGTGAAACTGCAAATCCACAGTTCTAATTTACTGGCATATACCAGACTTTTTTAAATAGATATACTTGGGGCTGAACAGTCAGCGACACACTCAAACTGTTTTTTTTATGTAAAAAAGACCCAAAAGTGGAAAATACAGAGATTTGACCCGTGGAACTGCAAAACCACAGTTATAGTTATGTGGCGTATACCAGAATCTTTCAAACAGATATGTTGGTGTCTGACCAGTCAGGGAGACACTATTACAGGTTTTTTTATGGCAAAAAATGCCAAAAGCAGGATAATACAGAGATTTGACCCGTGGAACTGCAAAACCACAGTTCTATTTCTCTGGCCTACACCAGACTCTTTTAAACAGATATATTGGTGTCTGACCAGTCAGGGAGACACTATTACAGTTTTTTTTACGGCAAAAAATGCCAAAAGCAGGATAATGCAGAGATTTGACCCGTGGAACTGCAAAACCACAGTTCTATTTCTCTGGCCTACACCAGACTCTTTTAAACAGATATATTGGTGTCTGACCAGTCAGGGAGACACTATTACAGTTTTTTTTTACGGCAAAAAATACCAAAAGCAGGATAATACAGAGATTTGACCCGTGGAACTGCAAAACCACAGTTCTATTTCTCTGGCCTACACCAGACTCTTTTAAACAGATATATTGGTGTCTGACCAGTCAGGGAGACACTATTACAGTTTTTTTTACGGCAAAAAATGCCAAAAGCAGGATAATACAGAGATTTGACCCGTGGAACTGCAAAACCACAGTTCTATTTCTCTGGCTGACACCAGACTCTTTTAAACAGATATATTGGTGTCTGACCAGTCAGGGAGACACTATTACAGTTTTTTACGGCAAAAAATGCCAAAAGCAGGATAATACAGAGATTTGACCCGTGGAACTGCAAAGCCACAGTTCTATTTCTCTGGCCGACACCAGACTCTTTTAAACAGATATATTGGTGTCTGACCAGTCAGGGAGACACTATTACAGTTTTTTTTTACGGCAAAAAATACCAAAAGCAGGATAATACAGAGATTTGACCCGTGGAACTGCAAAACCACAGTTCTATTTCTCTGGCCTACACCAGACTCTTTTAAACAGATATATTGGTGTCTGACCAGTCAGGGAGACACTATTACAGTTTTTTTTACGGCAAAAAATGCCAAAAGCAGGATAATACAGAGATTTGACCTGTGGAACTGCAAAACCACAGTTCTATTTCTCTGGCTGACACCAGACTCTTTTAAACAGATATATTGGTGTCTGACCAGTCAGGGAGACACTATTACAGTTTTTTACGGCAAAAAATGCCAAAAGCAGGATAATACAGAGATTTGACCCGTGGAACTGCAAAGCCACAGTTCTATTTCTCTGGCCGACACCAGACTCTTTTAAACAGATATATTGGTGTCTGACCAGTCAGGGAGACACTATTACAGTTTTTTTTACGGCAAAAAATGCCAAAAGCAGGATAATACAGAGATTTGACCCGTGGAACTGCAAAACCACAGTTCTATTTCTCTGGCCTACACCAGACTCTTTTAAACAGATATATTGGTGTCTGACCAGTCAGGGAGACACTATTACAGTTTTTTTTTATGGCAAAAAATGCCAAAAGCAGGATAATACGGAGACTTGACACGTGGAACTGCAAAACCACAGTTCTATTTCTCTGGCCTACACCAGACTCTTTTAAACAGATATATTGGTGTCTGAACAGTCACAGACACACTCAATTTTTTTTTTTCGGGGGGAGGGGGAATACCAAAAGGTTAATAAGATGCGTATTTGTACAGTCTGACTGAGGAAAAAAAAAATACAGGATTTAGAAGAAAAAAAAAAGAATTTATCCTGGCCCCTGAGACCGGGGGATAAGTCTAGCAATTTGACCAACAGGAGCACACAGGACTGTAATGCAGCGTTTGCTGGTATAACCACTGCGTCTCCTATACAGCCTGCCTGCCTGATATCTGGGATGGATATATTAGTCCTCAGAAGGACTGTTTGTTTGATTTGGCAGGCTTTAGAGACCCTACAATACCTATTTTGCACTATATATCTCTCCCTAACTCAGCAGCACTCTCCCTACACTCTCTGATCCAGAGCGACTGTGTCCAAGATGGCGGCACCCAGTTTTAAATACTCGAAGTGACGCTGTGCGGCCAGCCAATCACCGTAATGCCCACAAACAACATGGCTGCAGCATTCCAGTGACTGGCTGGCAATCCCTGCATGTTCATTGGCTCTGTAAAGAGCACCAAACGTGCAGGGCGGAGACCCGAGCTCCCGCCCGAGTAACCCGGAAATGCTCGGTGCTCGCCGAACATCCCGAGTAGTGAGATGCTCGGGCGAGTACCGAGCAGTGTCGAGCATGCTCGCTCAACACTACTAAAGATCAAACCATTCAGAGCAAAACCCATTTTAAACCAATTGACACCAATGGTTATTTAGATTTCTCCAGCGCTCATTACCCCAAATGGAAACGTAACATTCCATCCAGTCAATTTCGCCGGATCAGGCGTAACTGCACTTCCACAATAGATTACATGGAACAATCTAAAATCTTAATATCCAGATTCGAAGAGAAAGGTTATCCAAAAGAATTAATCCAGTCCTCCTACCGAAAAAAACTGACACTCACACAATACGTTTGCTTAGAAAAATCCCAAAAAGATTCGGTAAAGGATATATAAAACTGGAGGTACAGTTTTATCACCGCCTTCAACAGGGGTAATTCAAACATCCGTAGAATACTAAACAAGTACTGGTATCTTATCATAAAAAATCCAGTTCTGAAAGGGATGGTACCCTCTAGACCCAACATAGTTTTCAGAAGAGGTAAGACTCTAAAAAACAACATAGCACCCAGTCTTTTAAGAGATAAGGAGGTAAACGACAGGAGTATTAAACATCAGAAAAAAGAGAAAATGAGAATATTTAAATGTGGAAATATAAGATGTCACTGTTGTAAGATTATCAATTGGGATATGAGGAAGAGTATCCACACTAAGAATCCCAAGATCACCTTCAAACCCACCCAAGAGCTCATATGCAGCTCGAATCTGGTCATCTATGTGGTAACATGTAGTTGTGGGTTACATTATGTAGGACGGACCACCCATACACTACGAAGCCATATGAATGGCCACAGGCATAACGTTAAAAAGGGGTTTCTCAAACAGAACCTTTCCAAACACATCACTCTTGTGCACAACAAGGACTTTGACTCCATAACAATGACACCTGTAGCGCAAATTCCACCACTCACCAATAACAGAAAATCGGTCCTCAATGCGAAAGAATCCTACTGGATCTACAGACTGGGCAGTCTGTATCCAGATGGATTAAACGAGACAGTTGAGACAGTAAAAGAGATATGTAGCTAGCTAAATAACACCACTTTTTCCGTGGCAATTAAAATCATGACACATTTAGTAAAGTCCCGTATGAGAACTAGGGACTAGTGTTGAGCCACCCCCGTAGTGTTCGAGTTCGGTTCGGTTCGTCGAACACCCGTGTGTTCGCCGAACTGTTCGTCGAACTGTTCGTCGAACACCTTCGAACACCGTTAAAACCAATGGCAGGCAAACAAAAACACATAGAAACACATAGAAAACACCTTCAAAGGTGTCCAAAAGCTGACAAACTGCTCAGAAGACACAACTAACACATGGAAAAGTGACAAGTACATATAGTCATGCGAAAATAAAAGAGGTGGAGGAGTAAAAGGAGGGGGAGACACAGATATAGGCATGTCATGCCCTTCTAAAATCCAAAAAGTGAGAAGCCGACACGTTCAGTCCGCTCCTGCCCGTGCCACCTCCGTGTCGCCGGGTTTGTGCGAGAGCCGCGGTGAACCCTGACGGCCAGCCCCCCTCTCCCAATACTGGTGCCTGTCCGCTGGTGGGTCGAGCGAGCCCCCCTGTGGTGGAGGCAGCTCTAAGATTTTTAATTTAAATTGTCTCTCTAATTTGAATAAATACACTTTAAATCCATTTACAAGGATCTATTGGAGGGCAAGTCTCATGCCAGCAGCCGCGTAATTCCAGCTCCAGTAGCGTCCACTAAAGCTGCTGCAGTTAAAAAGCTTTTATAAGGATCGAGCTCGGCTGTCCACCGCAAGGCATCCTACTGCCAGTCCGAGCCCCTATGCCTTGGGGTGCCTCCTGATGCTCTTCACTGAGTATCCCGTGGTCCCGAAGCATTTCCTTTGAAAAAATTAAGTGTCCAAACTACAGGTGGTGTAGCTTGCTTAACAGCTGAGATAATCCGCTGACTAGCAGACCCTGCTACTAGGCACAAAGTATTTCCTGGGCTAGATGCAGTTAAAAATTTGTAAGTAGATACTCTCGTTGGATGCTGAGAAAGCATTCCATAGAGTCTCCTGGCACGCCATATATGATTCTCTTAAAAAGCTTGGGGTAGGGGTCTAGGGGACCCTTTTATAGCCAAAATCACGGCCCTGTATCACAATACGTCACCTAGGCTGAAGATAAATGGAACTGTAGCACCGAGGGCTCGGTTGCTACAGACGTATTGCACCTCACCCAGAGGTGTGATATCTCACTCTCAGGTAAGGATGTAGTGTGGATCAGGACCCGACACCTGCATGCATTACACCACATTGCCGTGGGGCAGGGCGACCAATATGCCCCTGAGATGGGCACGACAGTCCCTGTCCCTGGCTGGAGTGGGGGGAGGGAACACTGAGGAAGGGGAACCCTGTAGTGCAGGAGCAGGGAGGAAGCAGTTCCTGGGTGCATTGAGAAGGGAGTATAAAAGGTGGGCACCATCTTAGTTCAGTGCAGAGAAGTCTGAGCAGAAGTGGCAGGGAGCAGGGGCTCTGCATGAGCTCTGCTCCGGAGGCGGGCCTAGTAACAGAGGCCCAGGCCTGGAAGAGGGAGAAGGAAGGAAGAGGAGCGGAGAAGGCTCCAGGAACGAGGAACGAAGGGATCTCAGGGGTGCGGACGGGCGAGTCGCCACCGCACGCCCGAATCCACCTGCGTGGAGGGGTCAGGCCAAAGGGGGAGACCGGTCCCCGAAACTAGTGGAGGCAGGAAATGACCCTCAGCTAGAAACAGGAGGCTGTGACATTTTATGTGGCGCAGCCCCTCGCTACACCCGCTAGGAAGGCACCACATAGGGTCAGGGAAACTGGCGCCAAGTTTACCAAGAGGAGGCCCGAGGCAGCCGGACAGAAGGGTTGGTAAGAAAGGCCAGACAAAGGACACACAAAGGGGGTCCTGTGAAGCACTCCAAAGTTATCTGGGAGTTGTCTGAGCCCCTCACCTGGTGAGCACAGTACGACGTGGGCAGCCGTTACCTGCAGACGTGGTCTGGATAATAAGAACTGTGAGTAAAGGCCCTGGACTGCATCACTGACACCGTGTCATTACTGCTGCTGCCCTGCACCATCACCCCCATCCTCCGCATACACTGCCCTGAGGCTATACTCCTCCCGTGGGGAGTTATGCTACGCTCTGCTGCACCCACAACACCAGCCTCAGCGTTCTGCCCTGGAGCGGCGGTTCACTCTGACCGCAATCCACGGGTGGCGTAGTCGGACATTTAAACATCAAAACCACATAAATAGTTCCACCACTGGTTTGACCACCCTGAGCCACGGAACCGGGTTGCCGCCACGGAGACTACAACCACCAGCATCCACCAAAAAGGGTCCGGCTCCGGGTGTCCCAAGGCCCAGGGGGCGCGTCAGAACATTTTCATCACCTTTCACAATCACCAATGGGACAAGGCAGGGATGTTCTCTGTCCCCTCTCTTATACATCCTAGTGATGGAGCACCTGCTCTCATCAATTCGCCATAACCCCAATATTAGGTGGATTGAGGTGGGAGGCACCGAGTACAAGTGCTCTCTATTTGCTGATGATGTCCTAGTATATATCACTCAGTCACATATATCCATCCATGCTGTTATGGCTGAAATAGATCACTTTGTTACATGTTCAAATTTTAAAATCAATGCAGCGAAGTCTGAGGCCCTCGATGTCTCCCTCCCCAAATCCATATAGGATTCCATCCAGTCCAACTTTCCCTTTGCCTGGCCCTCACAGGGTATCAAATACTTAGGAATTCCTATTCATAGAGACCTCTCCCATCTATGTTATCTTAATTTTGGGCCCTTTATTGAACAACTCCATACAGACCACGGTTGGCAAGTTAGAACTGTAAGATTCACTACGTGAACCACTGGTGTTTTGTGGAAAAGCACATGTACACTGTGTTCCAAATTATTATGCAAAAAGTGTTTAGGAGTGATAAGGGAAGAATTTGTTTGTTTGTCAGTTAAACTCATTGATGGTGATGTGTGTCAGGGCTCTTTATATCACTGTAAGCAATTGCAGACACCTGTGCTAATTAGTTTGGCAGGTGTGTCCAATGAAAGGCAAGACTACTTAAGAAGGCTGTCTCACATTATTAAGCAGCCTACATTTTCTGCCAAAATGGGAAAGAAAAAGGATGTGTCGGCTGCTGAGAAGCAACAAATTGTGGAGTGTTTAGGTCAAGGCATGACTACAATCAACATTGTGCGATGATCAGGATGAAGGGTCTTGGCAATCAAGAAGTATGTAGCTGATTCACAGTACACATGTGTGCGTGCTGATAAGGGCAAATTGAGGACTCTTTCCTACAGGCAATTACATCAGGTTGAAAGAGCAGCGGCAAAAAAGCCTTGTCATAGCAGCAGACAAGTTTTTGAAGCTGCTTGTGCCTCCAACGTCCCCCGAACAACAAGATGCAGGGTCCTTCAGAGGTTTGCAGCTGTGCATACGCCATCCTGTCGACCTCCTCTATCCACTTCACACAAGCAGAAACGGCTCCAGTGGGCCAAACATTACATGAAGACTGATTTCAAAACTGTTTTGTTCACGGATGAGTGTCGTGCAGCGCTCGATGGTCCAGATGGATGGAGTGGAGGATGGCTGGTTGATGGACACCCCACGCAAACACGGCTACAGCGCCAACAAGGAGGAGGTGGAGTAATGTTTTGGGCTGGAATCATGGGGAGAGAGATTGTCGGCCCCTTTAGGATCCCTGAAGGCGCTAAAGATGAACTCCATAATGTATGTGGATTTTCTCAAACAGCACTTCCTGCCATGGTTCAAGAAGAAGAACCGTGTATTTCACAGCAAGATCATTTTTCTGCATGATAATGCACCATCTCATGCTGCACATAAAACATCTGCATCTCTGGCTGATATGGGCATAAAAGGGGACAAACTTATGGTGTGACCCCCATGCTCCCCTGACCTCTACCCCATTCAGAACCTTTGGAGCATCATTAAAAGGAGTGTCTATGATGGCGGGAGGCAGTTCACATCTAAGCAACAGCTCTGGGAGGGTATTCTGTCCTCATGCAAAACAATTGAAGCAGAAACCATCCAAAACCTGACAAATTCAATGGACGAGAGAGTTCAGAAGCTCCTTTCGAACAAGGGGTCCTATGTGAAAATGTAACATCACCTAGAATAAAGTTTTGAGTTGAAAACTGTTTGATTTCAGTTTCTAACAACCTGCTAATGCTTATAATTTCAAAAATGACCATTTTTTTGGTCTTTATTAAAATGAAAAGGTTGATCGAAAAGTTTGGGGGATCTAAGAGTGTGGCAACCCAGTAGTCATGATTACTTCGAATTCTGACAATATGAGGGTCATGCTGCAGGTAGTGCAGCAAGAAGGCACTTATGTGTCTTGCGCATCTCGGAGCCCCAAAATTATTTTCCGGGCTAGATGCAGCTAAAAATTATTATTAATTTTAAATCTGGTGAAGCTTTAGTATAGATGGCCTAATAGGATCAGTGCTGCACACTGCTACAAAGCCCAAATTATTTTCCAGTCAAGATACAGATAAACATGATTAGTAATTTTAAATCTGGTGGAGCTTATTATAAATGGCCTAATAGAATCAGTGCTGCACACTGCTACAAAGCCCAAATTATTTTCCAGCCAAGATACAGATAAACATGATTAGTAATTTGAAAGCTTAAAACGGTTGGTAGGGTGATTTTAACCAATCATCAAGCTTTTACTCTCCCCAGGATGACACAGGGGTAGAAAAGTCGTTTCGGATCCATGATTTGTTCATCTTTATGAACGTGAGTCTGTCTACATTATCAGTGGAGAGCCGCGTGCGCTTATCTGTCAGCACACCACCAGCAGCGCTGAACACACGTTCAGACAGAACGCTGGCTGCGGGGCATGACAAGATCTCCAAGGCGTAAGTGGCTAGCTCCGGCCATTAATCCAGATTGGAAGCCCAAAAAGAGCAAGGGTCCAGTGACACAGTCGTGGCTTCAATGTTTACTTGGAGATACTCCTGTACCATCGTCTCTAGGCGTTGACTATGTGTCAGACTTCTTGTCTCCTGTGGCCTTGCAAAGGATGGGCTAAAAAAGTGGTGAAATGATTCCGCAAAATTGATGTTACCAGCAGATACTGTGGTTCTGTTACGGTTTGAGTGCTGAACACTTGACGGTCCCACGGTTGGCAAGTTGGAACTTTGAGATTCACTACGTGCACCACTGGTATTTTGTGGAAAAGCACATGTAAGATTCTGCAACAGTCTCTGCTGATACTCCTGCTTGCGTGCATCCCTTTCTATGGCAGGAATAATTTCTGCAAATTTACTTTTGTACCGGGGATCTAACAGTGTGGCAACCCAGTAGTCAGGATTATTTCTAATTCTCACAATTCGAGGGTCATGTTGCAGGTAGTGCAGCAAGAAGTCACTCATGTGTGTTGCGCATCCAGGAGCACCAAGTCCCTGTTGTGTTGGTGGCGAGGTAACAATCATGCTTCCTTCCTCTGTCCTCTCCCTCCAACCTCGCACAACAGAAATGTGATCAAGGTCTCCCTCATCTGATGAGTCTTCCATCAGTTCGTCCTCCACTTCTTCCTGGGCTCCTGCACCTTCCTCACTAGTTTGGCTGCTACCATGCGCCCTGGTAAAACCATCTCCCCCACCCTCACATGCCTGCCGCCTTGGTGCTGCCGACCGTCTGGACCTTGCAGATGTTAGCCCTTCCGCATACAACTCCTCCTCCTCTACTTCCTCCACCTCCTCTTGTGCCACCACCTGACTCCGAATTCTGTTTAACATGTGCTCCAGCATGTAAATCACCGGAATAGTCATGCTGATAATGGCATCGTCAGCACTAAACATCTTCGTCGCCATTTCAAAACTGTGCAGAAGGGTGCATAGGTCCCTGATCTGAGACCACTCCTCCAGCGTGATTTGCCCCACCTCTGGATCTCGTTGGCCCAGGCTATACGTCAGAACGTATTGCAACAGGGCTTGTCGGTGCTGCCACAGTCGCTGCAACATGTGCAGAGTTGAATTCCACCGGGTAGGCACATCGCATTTTAGCCGGTGAAGTGGCAGGCCCAACGACTTCTGTAGAGATGTAAGTCGCTGAGCTGCGGGATGCGAACGGCGAAAGTGAGCACACAGCGACCGTGCCCTCTGCAGAAGGCCATCTAGTCTGGGATAGTGGGCTAAAAATTGCTGAACAACCAGGTTCAACACGTGAGCCATACAAGGCACGTGTGTGACATTGCCCCGGCAAAGGGCCGCACCCAGGTTTGCAGCATTGTCGCACACGGCCTTCCCTGGTTTCAGGTCCAGTGGAGACAACCATTCATGAAATTGGTTCTCCAGAGCTGACCACAACTCCTCAGCTGTGTGACTCACATTTCCCAGACATTTCAATGTAAAAACCGCCTGATGACGTTGAGCCCTACTGCCAGCATAGTAAGGAGGTGTGCAGGATCCCTTCTGCGCAGTTAGAAAGCTTGTGGCATGACCAGACAGGCTTTGGGTGCAGGTGGAAGACCGAGAGGAGGTTGAGGAGGCAGAAGCAGTGGAGGAACTTTGACATAAAGAGGATTGACGCACAACTCGTGGGGACGGCAAGACTTGGACAGCAGCCCCTTGTCCTGCTGTCACCATAGTTACCCAGTGCCCAGTCAGCGACATGTAACGCCCCTGTCCATGCCTACTCGTCCAAGTGTCTGTGGTGAAATGCACCCTGTCACACACAGAGTTTCTCAAAGAAGCGGTGATGTTGTGTGCGACATGCTGGTGGAGCGCAGGCACACCTTTCTTTGAGAAGTAGTGCCGACTGGGCATCTGGTACTGGGGCACTGCGACGGACATAAGGTCTCGAAAATACTCTGTGTCCACCAGGCGGAAAGGCAGCATTTCTGTAGCCAAGAACTTGCAGATGGTGAAATTCAACCTCTTAGCTTTCTCATGGCTAGGAGGAAATGGTCTTTTACTTGTCCACATCTGAGGGACCGAGGGCTGGCTATTGTGCTTAGACGGGGTTGATAAGGGTGTCCCCGGCAAACTGCCGGTCTGTGAGGAAGATGCAGGCGGACATGTTAGGTTGCCTTGATCCAAAGGTGGTGCTATCGATGTCGGACAGCGCTCAACACCAGCTGGTGTTACCACCTCCAAAGAAAATGATGACCTGCCAATCACGCTGGCTGTTGCGGGTAAAGAGGTGGCAGGTCTGCGCCCCGAAACAGGTGTGTCTGCTGTCCCCCCAGTCACAGAGGATGAAGAGGCCGCGGATGCACAAGATATGGCAGACGGTGGTTGGCCCGGCCGGCTAGGCCGCATTGTAGCACACTGAGCTTCCCACTGCAACTTATGCTTCATGTCCATGTGCCGGTTCATGCATGAAGTACTCAAACTATGTATTTTTTGGCCTCTACTTAGCTTTTGCTGACAAATGTTACAGATAACACGAGTTGGGTCATCTTTATCGATCTGAAAAAATGCCCAGGCTATGCAAGGCTTAGCACCCATGCGACCTGAAGAGCCACCATGACTTGTGGTGAGAGGCAGAGTTGTGTTTGAGGATGCAGTTGTTGACGTGCTTCCAGTACTACGTCTCTGTCCAGGAAGGTGCAACCTGACCTCGTCGTCACTAGCATCTTCCTCCACCTCCTCTGCTGACCTCATCTCTTGGCTGACTGTGGGTTGACAGTAAGTGGGATCTCCAACCTCATCATCATCACCCTGTGCGTTATCACACCCGTCGTCCTCAGAGCCAACCTGTTCCTGCCCTGACAAAAAACTAAAGTTGTCGCTCCAATCAGGTATTTGAGTCTTATCATCGTCTTCCTCATTGTCTCCACCAACAGGAGTTACAGTTTGGGAATGAGGGTCTACATTATGGTCAGAACCTTCTGCGTCTGGTCCTGGATCCGACTCATAAAGATTCTGGGCATCAGTGCAGATCATTTCCTCGTCTGGATTCACAGAAGCGCTGGAGTCGACCTCTGATTCCCAGGCTATAGTATGAGTAAACAGCTCTGCAGACTCAACCATCTGTTCTACCTCATACTCAGACGGGCAGCTGGAGATTTGGGAGCTGTGAGGAAGCAAGTGCGATTGGGGTGACACCTTTGAGGACTGGTGTTATGTTCTGCTACCAGAGCTAAGGAAAGAGAGGAGATCTGTCCCTACGATAGAACTCAGCTGAATCCCTACGATGTAACAGGGAACCTGATCTTGCGATCAGACCTGCTAAAGTCCTAAGCTAGTCTGTACGGAGACCTATAGATGTGGGGAAGGAATCCCTACAAGTACTAAGGACTGGGAGGAAAATGGGACACCTCCTAACAGAAATAGTAGCAGACAGACGAACAAACAAAATATATAGAACATAGAGGTCCGTAGACCAAGCAAACTAACAGAGTTAGATACAGAGCACAGGCTAGCTAGAAAGTAGTTATACAATGAAGTCCAGCAAAGCCAGAAGGGCGGAGCAGGCTTAAATAGGCCAACAAGGTCATGTGACCAGCAAAGGGAAAAAAAACCTAAGAGCAAGGTTCTAACAGTACCCCCCCTTCTAAGAGGATCCTCCGGATCCCCTAGGACCAGGCTTATCAGGAAATCTCCTGTGAAACGCTCTGATAAGTCTGGACGCGGAAACATCATCCGACCTCACCCAAGAGTTATCCTCGGGTCCGAAACCTTTCCAGGCCACAAGATACTGCAAACTACCTCTATACAGTCTAGAGTTAAGGATGCGAGAAATTTCATATTCCCCGTCCTCCACCACCGGAGGAACAGAGGCAGAGGTGTCACAATCCGATACAACAGCTTTTTTCAACAGAGAGCCATGAAATACCGGATTAATTCTCCAGGAAGTAGGAACCTCCAACCTAACAGCAGATTGGTTGACAACCTGAAGCACCTTAAAGGGCCCTACAAACTTGGGACCCAATTTCTTAGAAGGAATCCTCAACCGCAGATTCCTAGAGGACAACCAAACCATGTCACCAACAGCGAACAAAACCTCCTGTCGTTTCCTATCAAAGTAGTCCTTAGATTTTCTGTTGGCCTCCTGAAGATTACCACTAGAGATGAGCGTTGTTCTACTCGAACTGTTCGCCAATCTCAAATTCGAGCTGTTTTGGGCGGTGTTCGAGCCAGTCGGCGAACACGAACAATTTGAGAAAAATTCGGCTGTTCGAGGTTATGTTCGATAACTGTTCGTGCACCAAAATCATAACTGGATTTTTTCTCAGTAATGATGAAAATTAATGTTAATACGCAGTTTGAGTGTACAGCGGGGCGGGGGGAGGGGCAGGGGATGGATCTCTGCAGGAACAATGAAGATCTCCATTTTTTTTTCTCTTTCCCGCATTTGCAGTGGGGAGGTGCAATCTGTCAGCCTATCAGCAGCGCACACACGGAGCGAAGTGCTTTTTTTCACACAAGCAAGGGCATGTGTGATTGGCAGTGTATGTCACATGTCCTTGCCCTATAAGACCAAGCCATTTTCCCCGTCGCCACCATTTTCTCACTGCTGCAGCTGCGTGTTAGACGGCACCGCTGTTGCTGTGTGCGCTATACCTTGTTAATTTCAAGCCAATTTTCGCACAAATATACAGATAGCTTGGGAGTAGGGAATAGTTGTGATTGCAGTCCTTTTAAGGACTAGGTTACAGCATTTCCTACGACTTTTATCAAGCAGGTCTGTGCTCTTAAATAGATAGATTGTGGGAGTAAAGACTAATTGTAATTGGAGTCCTTTTCAGGACTAGGTTACATCAGTTCCTATCAGTTTTTGCCAGGCAGGTCTGTGCCAGTGCTGTGCAAGTTTTTTTCACAGCATTTGGCTGAATCTAGCAAAGCTAATCCTTTTTGGCCTATTGCAGAGTGTGTTAGTCAGTGGAGTAGCCTATCTGTGTTGCAAGATATAACACCTGTGTATAGAATACCAATTTTTTTACTGCACCTAGTGAAGTAAAATCTTTTGGGCATAGCATCATTCTATTAGTCCATCTATACTGACCTCCATCAGGTTGCAAACTGAATATAATTTTTTTCTGCATCTAGCTCTGAAAAAATATTTGGGCTTCTAGCAGTGTGTGGGACTTGGTCTATTAGTCCATCTATACTGACCTCCATCAGGTTGCAAATTAAAAATAATTTTGTTCTTCATTTAGCTCTGAAAAAATATTTGGGCTTCTAGCAGTGTGTGGGACTTGTTCTATTAGTCCTTCTATTCTGACCTCCAGCAGGTTGCAAATTGAATATAATTTTTTTCTGCATCTAGCTCTGAAAAAATATTTGGGCTTCTAGCGGTGTGTGGGACTTGGTCTATTAGTCCATCTATACTGACCTCCATCAGGTTGCAAATTAAAAATAATTTTTTTCTTCATTTATCTCTGAAAAAATATTTGGGCTTCTAGCAGCGTGTGGGACTTGTTCTATTAGTCCATCTATACTGACCTCCATCAGGTTGCAAATTAAAAATAATTTTTTTCTGCATCTAGCTCTGAAAAAATATTTGGCTTCTAGCAGTGTGTGGGACTTGGTCTATTAGTCCATCTATACTGACCTCCATCAGGTTGCAAATTAAAAATAATTTTTTTCTGCATCTAGCTCTGAAAAAATATTTGGGCTTCTAGCAGTGTGTGGGACTTGGTCTATTAGTCCATCTATACTGACCTCTATCAGGTTGCAAATTAAAAATAATTTTTTTCTGCATCTAGCTCTGAAAAAATATTTGGGCTTCTAGCAGTGTGTGGGACTTGGTCTATTAGTCCATCTATACTGACCTCCATCAGGTTGCAAATTAAAAATAATTTTTTTCTTCATTTATCTCTGAAAAAATATTTGGGCTTCTAGCAGCGTGTGGGACTTGTTCTATTAGTCCATCTATACTGACCTCCATCAGGTTGCAAATTAAAAATAATTTTTTTCTGCATCTAGCTCTGAAAAAATATTTGGGCTTCTAGCAGTGTGTGGGACTTGGTCTATTAGTCCATCTATACTGACCTCCATCAGGTTGCAAATTAAAAATAATTTTTTTCTGCATCTAGCTCTGAAAAAATATTTGGGCTTCTAGCAGTATGTGGGACTTGGTCTATTAGTCCATCTATACTGACCTCCATCAGGTTGCAAATTAAAAATGTTTTTTTTCTTCATTTATCTCTGAAAAAATATTTGGGCTTCTAGCAGCGTGTGGGACTTGTTCTATTAGTCCATCTATACTGACCTCCATCAGGTTGCAAATTAAAAATATTTTTTTTCTGCATCTAGCTCTGAAAAAATATTTGGGCTTCTAACAGTGTGTGGGACTTGGTCTATTAGTCCATCTATACTGACCTCCATCAGGTTGCAAATTAAAAATAATTTTTTTCTGCATCTAGCTCTGAAAAAATATTTGGGCTTCTAGCAGTGTGTGGGACTTGGTCTATTAGTCCATCTATACTGACCTCCATCAGGTTGCAAATTGAATAAAAAAATTTTCTGCATCTAGCTCTGAAAAAATATTTGGGCTTCTAGCGGTGTGTGGGACTTGGTCTATTAGTCCATCTATACTGACCTCCATCAGGTTGCAAATTAAAAATAATTTTTTCTTCATCTAGCTCTGAAAAAATATTTGGGCTTCTAGCAGTGTGTGGGACTTGGTCTATTAGTCCATCTATACTGACCTCCATCAGGTTGCAAATTGAATAAAAAAATTTTCTGCATCTAGCTCTGAAAAAGTATTTGGGCTTCTAGCGGTGTGTGGGACTTGGTCTATTAGTCCATCTATACTGACCTCCATCAGGTTGCAAATTAAAAATAATTTTTTTCTGCATCTAACCCAGCCAATAGTTTTGGCCTAATACCACAGTTTGGCCACTCAGCTCTGCTCGGTTACCATCCATTGTTTTTTTGTGCAAACAACTCCAGAGTTGTGAATTAGTTAACCACCAAAATGAGTGGAAAAAGGCCTGCTGCTGGTGGAAAGGGGAATAGGCGTGTTGGGAAGGGGAAAAAAGGTTGTGTCCGTGGGATAGGTGCAGAAGAAAGACCATCTTCCAGCCAAACTAAAATGTCTACTTCTTTTAGCGGACAATGTGATAAGATCCCTTTCTTACGGCCACGCCAATCGCTACAAATTCCAGATGAGGCACAAAAACAGCAGGTGCTTCAACGGATATCAAGTGCTCCTTTAAGTGGGCTCTCCTCCACATCAACTTCAACATCACAAATACTCCAGTCCTCAAAGGTGTCACCCAAATCGCACTTGCTTCCTCACAGCTCCCAAATCTCCAGCTGCCCGTCTGAGTATGAGGTAGAACAGATGGTTGAGTCTGCAGAGCTGTTTACTCATACTATAGCCTGGGAATCAGAGGTCGACTCCAGCGCTTCTGTGAATCCAGACGAGGAAATGATCTGCACTGATGCCCAGAATCTTTATGAGTCGGATCCAGGACCAGACGCAGAAGGTTCTGACCATAATGTAGACCCTCATTCCCAAACTGTAACTCCTGTTGGTGGAGACAATGAGGAAGACGATGATAAGACTCAAATACCTGATTGGAGCGACAACTTTAGTTTTTTGTCAGGGCAGGAACAGGTTGGCTCTGAGGACGACGGGTGTGATAACGCACAGGGTGATGATGATGAGGTCGGAGATCCCACTTACTGTCAACCCACAGTCAGCCAAGAGATGAGGTCAGCAGAGGAGGTGGAGGAAGATGCTAGTGACGACGAGGTCAGGTTGCGCCTTCCTGGACAGAGACGTAGTACTGGAAGCACGTCAACAACTGCATCCTCAAACACAACTCTGCCTCTCACCACAAGTCGTGGTGGCTCTTCAGGTCGCATGGGTGCTAAGCCTTGCATAGCCTGGGCATTTTTTCAGATCGATAAAGATGACCCAACTCGTGTTATCTGTAACATTTGTCAGCAAAAGCTAAGTAGAGGCCAAAAAATACATAGTTTGAGTACTTCATGCATGAACCGGCACATGGACATGAAGCATAAGTTGCAGTGGGAAGCTCAGTGTGCTACAATGCGGCCTAGCCGGCCGGGCCAACCACCGTCTGCCATATCTTGTGCATCTGCGGCCTCTTCATCCTCTGTGACTGGGGGGACAGCAGTCACACCTGTTTTGGGGCGCAGACCTGCCACCTCTTTACCCGCAACAGCCAGCGTGATTGGCAGGTCATCATTTTCTTTGGAGGTGGTAACACCAGCTGGTCTTGAGCGCTGTCCAACATCGATAGCACCACCTTTGGATCAAGGCAACCTAACATGTCCGCCTGCATCTTCCTCACAGACCGGCAGTTTGCCGGGGACACCCTTATCAACCCCGTCTAAGCACAATAGCCAGCCCTCGGTCCCTCAGATGTGGACAAGTAAAAGACCATTTCCTCCTAGCCATGAGAAAGCTAAGAGGTTGAATTTCACCATCTGCAAGCTCTTGGCTACAGAAATGCTGCCTTTCCGCCTGGTGGACACAGAGTATTTTCGAGACCTTATGTCCGTCGCAGTGCCCCAGTACCAGATGCCCAGTCGGCACTACTTCTCAAAGAAAGGTGTGCCTGCGCTCCACCAGCATGTCGCACACAACATCACCGCTTCTTTGAGAAACTCTGTGTGTGACAGGGTGCATTTCACCACAGACACTTGGACGAGTAGGCATGGACAGGGGCGTTACATGTCGCTGACTGGGCACTGGGTAACTATGGTGACAGCAGGACAAGGGGCTGCTGTCCAAGTCTTGCCGTCCCCACGAGTTGTGCGTCAATCCTCTTTATGTCAAAGTTCCTCCACTGCTTCTGCCTCCTCAACCTCCTCTCGGTCTTCCACCTGCACCCAAAGCCTGTCTGGTCATGCCACAAGCTTTCTAACTGCGCAGAAGGGATCCTGCACACCTCCTTACTATGCTGGCAGTAGGGCTCAACGTCATCAGGCGGTTTTTACATTGAAATGTCTGGGAAATGTGAGTCACACAGCTGAGGAGTTGTGGTCAGCTCTGGAGAACCAATTTCATGAATGGTTGTCTCCACTGGACCTGAAACCAGGGAAGGCCGTGTGCGACAATGCTGCAAACCTGGGTGCGGCCCTTCGCCGGGGCAATGTCACACACGTGCCTTGTATGGCTCACGTGTTGAACCTGGTTGTCCAGCAATTTTTAGCCCACTATCCCAGACTAGATGGCCTTCTGCAGAGGGCACGGTCGCTGTGTGCTCACTTCCGCCGTTCGCATCCCGCAGCTCAGCGACTTACATCTCTACAGAAGTCGTTGGGCCTGCCACTTCACCGGCTAAAATACGATGTGCCTACCCGGTGGAATTCAACTCTGCACATGTTGCAGCGACTGTGGCAGCACCGACAAGCCCTGGTGCAATACGTTCTGACGTATAGCCTGGGCCAACGAGATTCAGAGGTGGGGCAAATCACGCTGGAGGAGTGGTCTCAGATCAGGGACCTATGCACCCTTCTGCACAGTTTTGAAATGGCGACGAAGATGTTTAGTGCTGACGATGCCATTATCAGCATGACTATTCCGGTGATTTACATGCTGGAGCACATGTTAAACAGAATTCGGAGTCAGGTGGTGGCACAAGAGGAGGTGGAGGAAGTAGAGGAGGAGGAGTTGTATGCGGAAGGGCTAACATCTGCAAGGTCCAGACGGTCGGCAGCACCAAGGCGGCAGGCATGTGAGGGTGGGGGAGATGATTTTACCAGGGCGCATGGTAGCAGCCAAACTAGTGAGGAAGGTGCAGGAGCCCAGGAAGAAGTGGAGGACGAACTGATGGAAGACTCATCAGATGAGGGAGACCTTGATCACATTTCTGTTGTGCGAGGTTGGGGGGAGAGGACAGAGGAAGGAAGCATGATTGTTACCTCGCCACCAACACAACAGGGACTTGGTGCTCCTGGATGCGCAACACACATGAGTGCCTTCTTGCTGCACTACCTGCAACATGACCCTCGAATTGTGAGAATTAGAAATAATCCTGACTACTGGGTTACCACACTGTTAGATCCCCGGTACAAAAGTAAATTTGCAGAAATTATTCCTGCCATAGAAAGGGATGCACGCATGCAGGAGTATCAGCAGAGACTGTTGCAGAATCTTACATGTGCTTTTCCACAAAATACCAGTGGTGCACGTAGTGAATCTCACAGTTCCAACTTGCCAACCGTGGGACCGTCAAGTGTTCAGCACTCAAACCGTAACAGAACCACAGTATCTGCTGGTAACATCAATTTTGCGGAATCATTTCACCACTTTTTTAGCCCATCCTTTGCAAGGCCACAGGAGACAAGAAGTCTGACACATAGTCAACGCCTAGAGACGATGGTACAGGAGTATCTCCAAGTAAACATTGAAGCCACGATTGTGTCACTGGACCCTTGCTCTTTTTGGGCTTCCAATCTGGATAAATGGCCGGAGCTAGCCACTTACGCCTTGGAGATCTTGTCATGCCCCGCAGCCAGCGTTCTGTCTGAACGTGTGTTCAGCGCTGCTGGTGGTGTGCTGACAGATAAGCGCACGCGGCTCTCCACTGATAATGTAGACAGACTCACGTTCATAAAGATGAACAAATCATGGATCCGAAACGACTTTTCTACCCCTGTGTCATCCTGGGGAGAGTAAAAGCTTGATGATTGGTTAAAATCACCCTACCAACCGTTTTAAGCTTTCAAATTACTAATCATGTTTATCTGTATCTTGACTGGAAAATAATTTGGGCTTTGTAGCAGTGTGCAGCACTGATCCTATTAGGCCATCTATAATAAGCTTCACCAGATTTAAAATTAAAAATAATTTTTAGCTGCATCTAGCCCGGAAAATAATTTTGGGGCTCCGAGATGCGCAAGACACATAAGTGCCTTCTTGCTGCACTACCTGCAGCATGACCCTCATATTGTCAGAATTCGAAGTAATCATGACTACTGGGTTGCCACACTCTTAGATCCCCCAAACTTTTCGATCAACCTTTTCATTTTAATAAAGACCAAAAAAATGGTCATTTTTGAAATTATAAGCATTAGCAGGTTGTTAGAAACTGAAATCAAACAGTTTTCAACTCAAAACTTTATTCTAGGTGATGTTACATTTTCACATAGGACCCCTTGTTCGAAAGGAGCTTCTGAACTCTCTCGTCCATTGAATTTGTCAGGTTTTGGATGGTTTCTGCTTCAATTGTTTTGCATGAGGACAGAATACCCTCCCAGAGCTGTTGCTTAGATGTGAACTGCCTCCCGCCATCATAGACACTCCTTTTAATGATGCTCCAAAGGTTCTGAATGGGGTAGAGGTCAGGGGAGCATGGGGGTCACACCATAAGTTTGTCCCCTTTTATGCCCATATCAGCCAGAGATGCAGATGTTTTATGTGCAGCATGAGATGGTGCATTATCATGCAGAAAAATGATCTTGCTGTGAAATACACGGTTCTTCTTCTTGAACCATGGCAGGAAGTGCTGTTTGAGAAAATCCACATACATTATGGAGTTCATCTTTAGCGCCTTCAGGGATCCTAAAGGGGCCGACAATCTCTCTCCCCATGATTCCAGCCCAAAACATTACGTCACCTCCTCCTTGTTGGCGCTGTAGCCGTGTTTGCGTGGGGTGTCCATCAACCAGCCATCCTCCACTCCATTCATCTGGACCATCGAGCGCTGCACGGCACTCATCCGTGAACAAAACAGTTTTGAAATCAGTCTTCATGTAATGTTTGGCCCACTGGAGCCGTTTCTGCTTGTGTGAAGTGGATAGAGGAGGTCGACAGGATGGCGTATGCACAGCTGCAAACCTCTGAAGGACCCTGCATCTTGTTGTTCGGGGGACGTTGGAGGCACAAGCAGCTTCAAAAACTTGTCTGCTGCTATGACAAGGCTTTTTTGCCGCTGCTCTTTCAACCTGACGTAATTGCCTGTAGGAAAGAGTCCTCAATTTGCCCTTATCAGCACGCACACGTGTGTACTGTGAATCAGCTACATACTTCTTGATTGCCAAGACACTTCATCCTGATCATCGCACAATGTTGATTGTAGTCATGCCTTGACCTAAACACTCCACAATTTGTTGCTTCTCAGCAGCCGACACATCCTTTTTCTTTCCCATTTTGGCAGAAAATGTAGGCTGCTTAATAATGTGAGAGAGCCTTCTTAAGTAGTCTTGCCTTTCATTGGACACACCTGCCAAACTAATTAGCACAGGTGTCTGCAATTGCTTACAGTGATATAAAGAGCCCTGACACACATCACCATCAATGAGTTTAACTGACAAACAAACAAATTCTTCCCTTATCACTCCTAAACACTTTTTGCATAATAATTTGGAACGCGGTGTACATGTGCTTTTCCACAAAACACCAGTGGTTCACGTAGTGAATCTTACAGTTCTAACTTGCCAACCGTGGTCTGTATGGAATTGTTCAATAAAGGGCCCAAAATTAAGATAACATAGATGGGAGAGGTCTCTATGAATAGGAATTCCTAAGTATTTGATACCCTGTGAGGGCCAGGCAAAGGGAAAGTTGGACTGGATGGAATCCTATATGGATTTAGGGAGGGAGACATCGAGGGCCTCAGACTTCGCTGCATTGATTTTAAAATTTTACCATGTAACAAAGTGATCTATTTCAGCCATAACAGCAGGGATGGATATATGTGATTGAGTGATATATACTAGGACATCATCAGCAAATAGACAGCACTTGTACTCGGTGCCTCCCACCTCAATCCACCTAATATTGGGGTTATGGCGAATTGATGAGAGCAGGTGCTCCGTCACTAGGATGTATAAGAGAGGGGACAGAGGACATCCCTGCCTTGTCCCATTGGTGATTGTGAAAGGTGATGAAAATGTTCTGACGCACCCCCTGGGCCTTGGGACACCCGGAGCCGGACCCTTTTTGGTGGATGCTGGTGGTTGTAGTCTTCGTGGCGGCGATCCGGTTCCGTGGCTCAGGGCGGTCAAACCAGTGGCGGAACTATTTATGTGGTTTTGATGTTTAAATGTCCGACTACGCCACCCGTGGATTGCGGTCAGAGTGAACGCCGCTACAGGGCAGACCGCTAAGGCTGGTGTTGTGGGTGCAGCAGAGCGTAGCATAACTCCCCACGGGAGGAGTATAGCCTCAGGGCAGTGTATGCGGAGGATGGGGGTGATGGTGCAGGGCAGCAGCAGTAACGACACGGAGTCAGTGATGCAGTTCAGGGCCTTTACTCACAGTTCTTATTATCCAGACCACGTCTGCAGGTAACGGCTGTCCACGTCGTACTGTGCTCACCAGGTGAGGGGCTCAGACAACTCCCAGATAACTTTGGAGCGCTTCACAGGACCCCCTTTGTGTGTCCTTTGTCTGGCCTTTCTTACCAACACTTCTGTCCGGCTGCCTCGGGCCTCCTCTTGGTAAACTTGGCGCCAGTTTCTCTGACCCTATGTGGTGCCTTCCTAGCGGGTGGAGCAAGGGGCTGCGCCACATAAAATGTCAGAGCCTCCGGTTTCTAGCTGAGGGTCGTTTCCTGCCTCCACTAGTTCGGGGACCGGTCTCCCCCTTTGGCCTGACCCCTCCACGCAGGTGGATTCGGGCGTGCGGTGGCGACTCGCCCGTCCGCACCCCTGGGATCCCTTCATTCCTCGTTCCTGGAGCCTTCTCCGCTCCTCTTCCTTCCTTCTCCCTCTTGCAGGCCTGGGCCTCTGTTACTAGGCCTGCCTCCGGAGCAGAGCTCATGCAGAGCCCCTGCTCCCTGCCACTTCTGCTCAGACTTCTCTGCACTGAACTAAGATGGTGCCCACCTTTTATACTCCCTTCTCAATGCACCCAGGAACTGCTTCCTCCCTGCTCCTGCACTGCAGGGTTCCCCTTCCTCAGTGTTCCCTCCCCCCACTCCAGCCAGGGACAGGGACTGTCGTGCCCATCTCAGGGGCATATTGGTCGCCCTGCCCCACGGCAATGTGGTGTAATGCATGCAGGTGTCGGGTCCTGATCCACACTCCATCCTTATCTGAGAGTGAGATATCACACCTCTGGGTGAGGTGCAATACGTCTGTAGCACCCGAGCCCTCGGTGCTACAGTTCCATTTATCTTCAGCCTAGGTGACGTATTGTGATACAGGGCCGTGATTTTGGCTATAAAAGGGTCCCCTAGACCCCTACCCCAAGCTTTTTAAGAGAATCATATATGGCGTGCCAGGAGACTCTATGGAATGCTTTCTCAGCATCCAACGAGAGTATCTACTTACAAATTTTTAACTGCATCTAGCCCAGGAAATACTTTGTGCCTAGTAGCAGTGTCTGCTAGTCAGCGGATTATCCCGGCTGTTAAGCAAGCTACACCACCTGTAGTTTGGACACTTAATTTTTTCAAAGGAAATGCTTCGGGACCACGGGATACTCAGTGAAGAGCATCAGGAGGCACCCCAAGGCATAGGGGCTGGGACTGGCACTAGGATGCCTTGCGGTGGACAGCCGAGCTCGATCCTTATAAAAGCTTTTTAACTGCAGCAGCTTTAGTGGACGCTACTGGAGCTGGAATTACGCGGCTGCTGGCATGAGACTTGCCCTCCAATAGATCCTTGTAAATGGATTTAAAGTGTATTCATTCAAATTAGAGGGACAATTTAAATTAAAAAGCTTAGAGCTGCCTCCACCACAGGGGGGCTCTCTCGACCCACCAGCGGACAGGCACCAGTATTGGGAGAGGGGGGCTGGCCGTCAGGGTTCACCGCGGCTCTGGCACAAACCCGGCGACACGGAGGTGGCACGGGCAGGAGCGGACTGGCCGTCTCGGCTTCTCACTTTTTGGATTTTAGAAGGGCATGACATGCCTATATCTGTGTCTCCCCCTCCTTTTACTCCTCCACCTCTTTTCTTTTCGCATGACTATATGTACTTGTCACTTTTCCATGTGTTAGTTGTGTCTTCTGAGCAGTTTGTCAGCTTTTGGACACCTTTGAAGGTGTTTTCTATGTGTTTCTATGTGTTTTTGTTTGCCTGCCATTGGTTTTAACGGTGTTCGAAGGTGTTCGACGAACAGTTCGACGAACAGTTCGGCGAACACACGGGTGTTCGACGAACCGAACCGAACTCGAACACTACGGGGGTGGCTCAACACTAATTACCACGCACATCCATCCAAACTCTCTCCAAATCACCGGAAAAATTCTCCTCCTCAGGCACGGAAGATCCCAACTTGGAGAACGACCCAAACGACGGATGTCTCCCAGAACAACAAAAAAAAGGCGAACAACCAGCAGAAGAAGATGTATGATTGTTCAGAGCAAATTCAGCAAGTGGCAGAAACTCAGAGCACCCCTCTTGATTGTCTGCCACAAAACAACGCAAGAACTGCTCAACATCCTGGTTTTTCCTTTCTGTCTGGCCATTAGATTCAGGATGATATCCGGACGAGAACGACAAATGAACTCCCAACCTGTCACAAAAGGCACGCCAAAAACGAGCCACGAACTGAGGACCCCTATCAGAAACAATGTCAGTAGGAACGCCATGAAGTCTGACAATTTCCTTGACAAAGGCCTTAGCGAGAGTTTTAGCGCAGGGCAGTTTGACGAAGGGAACCAAGTGACACATCTTGCTAAAACGGTCCACGACCACCCAGATGACAGTAAAAGCCTCAGAGGGGGGAAGGTCAGTTATAAAGTCCATAGCCAAATGTGTCCAAGGAGCACTGGGAACCTCCAAAGGACAAAGCAACCCCGCAGCAGGAGTATGTGAGGACTTAGATCTAGCACATATAGTACATTGACGCACCCACTTAATGACTTCCTTCTGCCATCCAGGCCACCAAAAACTGCGACCCACCAGTCTCTTGGTCTCAGAGATTCCGGGATGACCTGCCAACCGAGATTCGTGACACTCAACAAACAAATCTCTCCTAAAGGTCCCAGGCACAAACAACCTCCCATGAGGAGTGTTAGATGGGGCATTCTCCTGTGCTTTAAGAATCTCATCTTCCAAAACGGAGTCCAAAGCAGCTATCACAACACCTTCTTGTAAAATGTTCTCCTCTTTCTCAGCACCGACTATGGGAGAAAAACTGCGAGACAAGGCATCCGCCTTAACATTCTTACTACCAGGGATGTAAGTAACGGAGAAATTAAACCGCGAGAAAAACAGTGCCCACCTAGCCTGACGGGCATTCAGGCGCTTGGCAGCATCAAGATATATCAGATTTTTATGATCCGTAAGAACCTGAACGGGAAATTCCGCACCTTCCAAGAAGTGGCGCCAGTGTTCAAATGCGAGTTTAATAGCCAATAATTCCCGATTACCAATATCGTAATTCAGTTCAGTCTCCGAAAATTTTTTTTGTAAAAAAGGCACAGGAATGTAATCCATCCCCGTTATCCTGAGACAATACTGCGCCAACCCCCACAGAGGAAGCATCAACCTCAACCAAAAACGGCTTAGTCACATCAGGCTGCATAAGGATGGGAGCAGAGGTGAACCTCTCCTTGAGATACACAAAAGCTTCAATGGCCTCAGAAGACCACTGAACCGCATCAGCACCTTTCCTGGTGAGATCGGTCAGAGGTTTGACAATACTAGAAATTTTTTTTATGAATTTTCTGTAATAATTGGCGAAACCCAAAAACCTCTGTATCGATTTCAAACCAATAGGCCTAGGCCATTCCTGTACAGCTTGAACTTTAACCGGGTCCATCTCAAAACCTTTGCTGGAGATAATGTAACCCAAAAAACTAATTCTCTGTACAGCGAACTCACATTTCTCCAGCTTAGCAAAAAGCGAATTGTCCATTAATAACTGTAATACCTCACGTACGCTCCGCCAATGAGACTCCAGATCCGGCGAATAAATCAAAATGTCATCCAAATACACAACCACATTTTTGCCGATCAAAGGTCTAAGGATGTCATTAATAAGATTCTGAAAAAATGCAGGAGCATTAGTAAGACCAAAAGGCATAACCAGGTTCTCAAAATGACCCACAGGAGTGTTAAAAGCAGTCTTCCATTCATCACCCTCCTTCATGCGCAACAGATTGTATGCCCCCTTAAGGTCAATTTTAGAGAACCACTTGGCCCCCATTAACTGGTTAAACAGATCAGGAATCAATGGCAGTGGGTAAGGATTGCGTACAGTAATTTTGTTAATCTCACGAAAATCCAGACAAGGACGTAAACCGCCGTCCTTTTTTTTTACAAAAAAAAATCCAACCGCCACAGGAGACTTAGAGGGCCTAATGTGACCGGCGGCCAAACTTGTCTGTATGTATTCCTCCAAAGCCTTCCTCTCAGGAATAGTAAGGTTAAATAAACGACTTTTAGGAAGAGTCGCTCCAGGGACAAATTCAATAGAACAATCATAGTCTCTATGGGGAGGCAAAACCTGCGATTCCTTCTCAGAAAAAACTCTCCAAAAATCCTGAATAGGAACAGGCAATTCTCCCCTATCCAAAGCTGCAATACGCCCGTTACAACACTTGTCATAACATTTATGGCTCCAGGATTTAATTTCACTGGTAGACCAATCCAGTACAGGATTGTGAAATTTTAACCAGGGCAATCCCAATATTACTGGAGAAGGCAAGTTATTCAAAACTACCAAATCCAATTTCTCATGGTGAACACCATTAATAGTGAGAGGAAATTCACAGACCTTGAGAGTAATATTCTTCAAAGGGGAACCATCCACAGAAACCACAGCAATGGGGGATGATAAAGGTTCGGGTTTTAAATTGAGTCTTTCCAAGAATCCCCCATCAATTACATTCAGAGTAGACCCACAATCAACAAACACCCGAAATTCCATTAATTTTTCCTGAGCAATCGTGGAAGCAGCTAAAAATACACCCTTGGAATTTAAACAGGCAATACGGGCATGACTGACCTTTTTTTTTTCTTTCTTCATACGAAGCTCACAGCCTTTAATCAAATGACCAGATTTTCCGCAATAGAAACACAAGCCTTCAGAAAATCGACGGTCTTTTTCTTGAGAGCGAGGTGCCACCGATCCAATCTCCATCGGTTCACCACTGTTAGTACACACATTCTCATAACCAGAAACTGACATAGCAGAGGATTTGCTCTCATTAACCCTTGCACGCAGTCTCCTATCCACCCGTATAGCTAATTGCATAGTCTGTTGCAAATCTTCAGGTGTAGGATAAGCAATTAGCAGGTCTTTAACCCTTTCATTGAGCCCAGCAAGAAATAGACTTTTCAGAGCAGAATCGTTCCACCCTGTTTGAGTAGACCATCGATGGAAATGAGTACAATATTTTTCCACATTACCTGATCCCTGTTTCAAACGTCTCAACTCAGTCTCAGCTGATGCGACACGGTCAGGATCATCATATAATAGTCCCAAAGCAGAAAAAAAACTATCCACTGATCTGAAGCATGTATCACTAGGTTGCAAAGAAAAGGCCCACTTCTGAGGCTCTTTGCGCAAAAGTGACATTATGAACCCTATGCGCTGGGATTCATCCCCAGAGGACTTGGGTCTCAAACGAAAATACAATAAGCAAGCATTTTTAAATGAAAAAAATTCTCGGTGTTCACCAAAAAATAAATCCGGCAAACATACCTTAGGCTCCAAGAAATGTGCTCCAGGACAGTTACTCACGTGCTGACGGAGCTCGGCCACCTCCAGAGAGAGTCCCTGCAGGCGATGAGCCAAATCCTGAACCGACACCATGATGGAACAGAAAAATCTTTCCTTAGAGAATTTGCTGGCTGGACTTACTGTTATGTTCTGCTACCAGAGCTAAGGAAAGAGAGGAGATCTGTCCCTACGATAGAACTCAGCTGAATCCCTACGATGTAACAGGGAACCTGATCCTGCGATCAGACCTGCTAAAGTCCTAAGCTAGTCTGTACGGAGACCTATAGATGTGGGGAAGGAATCCCTACAAGTACTAAGGACTGGGAGGAAAATGGGACACCTCCTAACAGAAATAGTAGCAGACAGACGAACAAACAAAATATATAGAACATAGAGGTCCGTAGACCAAGCAAACTAACAGAGTTAGATACAGAGCACAGGCTAGCTAGAAAGTAGTTATACAATGAAGTCCAGCAAAGCCAGAAGGGCGGAGCAGGCTTAAATGGGCCAACAAGGTCATGTGACCAGCAAAGGGAAAAAAAACCTAAGAGCAAGGTTCTAACAACTGGAGTATTTGTGATGTTGAAGTTGATGTGGAGGAGAGCCCACTTAAAGGAGCACTTGATATCCGTTGAAGCACCTGCTGTTTTTGTGCCTCATCTGGAATTTGTAGCGATTGGCGTGGCCGTAAGAAAGGGATCTTATCACATTGTCCGCTAAAAGAAGTAGACATTTTAGTTTGGCTGGAAGATGGTCTTTCTTCTGCAGATGTTACTGTTGCTTTAACACCTACCCCATGGACACAACCTTTTTTCCCCTTCCCAACACGCCTATTCCCCTTTCCACCAACAGCAGGCCTTTTTCCACTCATTTTGGTGGTTAACTAATTAACAACTCTGGAGTTGTTTGCACAAAAAAACGATGGATGGGAACCGAGCAGAGCTGAGTGGCCAAACTGTGGTATTAGGCTAAAACTATTGGCTGGGTTAGATGCAGAAAAAAATTATATTCAATTTGCAACCTGATGGAGGTCAGTATAGATGGACTAATAGAGAAAGTCCCACACACTGCTAGAAGGCCAAATATTTTTTCAGAGCTAGATGCAGAAAAAAATATATTCAGTTTGCAACCTGATGGAGGTCTGTATAGATGGATTAATAGAACAAGTCCCACACACAGCTAGAAGCCCAATATTTTTTCAGAGGTAGATGCAGAAAAAATATATTCAGTTTGCAACCTGATGGAGGTCTGTATAGATGGATTAATAGAACAAGTCCCACACACAGCTAGAAGCCCAATATTTTTTCAGAGGTAGATGAAGAAAAAAATATATGCAGTTTGCAACCTGATGGAGGTCAGTATAGATGGACTAATACAACAAGTCCCACACACAGCTAGAAGCCCAATATTTTTTCAGAGCTAGATGCAGAAAAAAATTATATTCAATTTGCAACCTGATGGAGGTCAGTATAGATGGACTAATAGAATGATGCTATGCCCAAAAGATTTCACTTCACTAGGTGCAGTAAAAAAATTGGTATTCTATACACAGGTGGTATATCTTGCAACACAGATAGGCTACTCCACTGACTAACACACTCTGCAATAGGCCAAAAAGGATTAGCTTTGCTAGATTCAGTCAAATGCTGTGAAAAAAACTTGCACAGCACTGGCACAGACCTGCCTGGCAAAAACTGATAGGAACTGATGTAACCTAGTCCTGAAAAGGACTCCAATTACAATTAGTCTTTACTCCCACAATCTATCTATTAAAGAGCACAGACCTGCCTGATAAAAGTCGTAGGAAATGCTGTAACCTAGTCCTTAAAAGGACTGCAATCACAACTATTCCCTACTCCCAAGCTATCTGTATATTTGTGCGAAAATTGGCTTGAAATTAACAAGGTATAGCGCACACAGCAACAGCGGTGCCGTCTAACACGCAGCTGCAGCAGTGAGAAAATGGTGGCGACGGGGAAAATGGCTTGGTCTTATAGGGCAAGGACATGTGACATACACTGCCAATGACACATGCCCTTGCTTGTGTGAAAAAAAGCACTTCGCTCCGTGTGTGCGCTGCTGATAGGCTGACAGATTGCACCTCCCCACTGTAAATGCGGGAAAGAGAAAAAAAAATGGAGATCTTCATTGTTCCTGCAAAGATCCATCCCCTGCCCCTCCCCCCACCCCGCTGTACACTCAAACTGCGTATTAACATTAATTTTCATCATTACTGAGAAAAAATCCAGTTATGATTTTGGTGCACGAACAGTTATCGAACATAACCTCGAACAGCCGAATTTTTCTCAAATTGTTCGTGTTCGCCGAACGGCTCGAACACCGCCCAAAACAGCTCGAATTTGAGATTGGCGAACAGTTCGAGTAGAACAACGCTCATCTCTACTAGGGACCTGGGGCATCTATCTGGCAATCCCCGATATCTCTCCAACACATCATATGTCTTTGACTAGTTTGTCTCTATTGACCTCTTTCTCATATAATCTGTTCATATGAGCAAATCATTCCATCTGGGAATTAACATTATCGTTGTTGTGGCAAGTAACATCAACACACGGATTATTGGTTTTTATCCCCCCCCTAAAATTTACCCATTTACATTCAATTCATCACCAGCACATACATATATTTTAATCAATATAGATCCAAAATTCATGAGACAATCAAAATTATACCATCAAATCACTTCACTTCATTTTTATTAACACATGCCCCAATTATTATCCAGCAGATGCTAAAGCATCATATTATATCCGAGATCCAATCCATATATATATATATATATATATATATATATACAGTACAGACCAAAAGTTTGGACACACCTTCTCATTTAAATATTTTTCTGTATTTTCATGACTATGAAAATTGTACATTCACACTGAAGACATCAAAACTATGAATTAACACATGTGGAAATATATACTTAACAAAAAAGTGTGAAACAACTGAAAATATGTCTTATATTCTAGATTCTTCAAAGTAGCCACCTTTTGCTTTGATGACTGCTTTGCACACTCTTGGCATTCTCTTGATGAGCTTCAAGAGGTAGTCACCGGAAATAGTCTTCCAACAATCTTGAAGGAGTTCCTACAGATGCTTAGCACTTGTTGGCCTTTTTGCCTTCACTCTGTGGTCCAGCTCACCCCAAACCATCTTGATTGGGTTCAGGTCTGGTGACTGTGGAGGCCAGGTCATCTGGCGTAGCACCCCATCACTCTCCTTCTTGGTCAAATAGCCCTTACACAGCCTGGAGGTGTGTTTGGGGTCATTGTCCTGTTGAAAAATAAATGATGGTCCAACTAAAAGCAAACCGGATGGAATAGCATGCCCCTGCAAGATGCTGTGGTAGCCATGCTGGTTCAGTATGCCTTCAATTTTGAATAAATCCCCAACAGTGTCACCAGCAAAGCACCCCCACACCACCACACCTCCTCCTCCATGCTTCACGGTGGGAACCAGGCATGTAGAGTCCATCCGTTCACCTTTTCTGCGTCGCACAAAGACACGGTGGTTGGAACCAAAGATCTCAAGTTTGGACTCATCAGACCAAAGCACAGATTTCCACTGGTCTAATGTCCAATCCTTGTGTTCTTTAGCCCAAACAAGTCTCTTCTGCTTGTTGCCTGTCCTTAGCAGTGGTTTCCTAGCAGCTATTTTACCATGAAGACCTGCTGCACAAAGTCTCCTCTTAACAGTTGTTGTACAGATGTGTCTGCTGCTAGAACTCTGTGTGGCATTGACGTGGTCTCTAATATGAGTTGCTGTTAACCTGCGATTTCTGAGTCTGGTGACTCGGATAAACTTATCCTCAGAAGCAGAGGTGACTCTTGGTCTTCCTTTCCTGGGGCGGTCCTCATGTGAGCCAGTTTCTTTGTAGCGCTTGATGGTTTTTGCAACTGCACTTGGGGACACTTTCAAAGTTTTCACAATTTTTCGGACTGGCTGACCTTCATTTCTTAAAGTAATGATGTGACTCACCCCCTGGGCCGTGGGGCACCCGGAACCGGGCTTCAGTGCAATGTTGGGGGTAGTAGTGGCAACCCGATCACGTGGCTCGGGGTGGTCAGACCAAATGCTGTGGCAGTCTATTTGTAGGGTTTTGAATGTCTGACTACGCCACCCGTGGATTGCGGTCAGGGATGACCGCTGCTGCAAGGCAGACCGCTGAGGCTGTTGTTAGGGTGCAGCACAGGGATAGGACAACTCCCCACGGGAAAAGTATAGCCTCAGGACAGTGTAGGAGGATGCTGGGGGTCGTGGTGCAGGCGCAGCATAAATAACACAGAGTCCAATGATGCAGTCCAGGGTTTTTACTCACAGTTGTTATCCATGTCATTTCTGTCAGCAATGACTGCCCAAGCCGTGCTGCTTCCACCAGATGAGGGGCTCGGTCAACCCCCAGGCAATTCAGGAGTATGGCACAGGACCCCCTTCTGTCCTTTCTCTGGCCTCTCGTGCCCCATCAGTGACCAAACTTCTGTCCAGCTGCCGCGGATCTATGCGGGCAAACGTGGGCCCCGTTTCTCGCTATCCTATATGGTGCCTTCCTAGCAGGTTTGGCGGGGGGTCGCACCAATAGATGATCACGACCTCCGGTTTTTGGCTGAGGGATAATTTACCTCCACCAACTTGGGAATCCGGTACCCTTATTCTGCCTGACCCTTCACCCGATATCTCGTGGGTTCTTAGGGTCCCTTCTACCTTCTTGTTTCTGGAGCCTTTCTACTTCTCTGTCTCTTCTCCTTCTCTCCTGTTCCTTCTTCTCCTTCTCTTCTCCTCTCTGGCTCCGGCTTCACCCTAGGCCTGCCTTCTGAGCAGAGCTCCTACAGAGCCTCTGCTCCCTGTCACCTCTCCACTGTACTGAACACTGACTAAAGATGGCTCCCCCTTTTTATCTGCTTCTCTGTGTCTGAGCTCAGGTGACCTGCACCCAATGAGCTCCTTCCTATGCTCCAGAAACCGTCCCCTTCTGCTCCTACATCACTGGGTTCTCTCCCCCCTCCCCACTCCAGCCAGGGACATGGTCAGTTGTGCCTGCATATATATAAATGGGAGCACCGTCGAGCTGTCCCCCGGAAATGGGGTGAGTGTGTGTATGCAGCTAACTGAGCCCTGGTCCATACTCCATCCTTACCTGGGAGTGGAATATCACACCTCTGGTTGAGGTGTAATATCCCTGTAGCAACCGAACCCTCGGGGCGCTACAGATGGCCACTCATTTTTCTTTACTTAGCTGCTTTTTTCTTGCCATAATACAAATTCTAACAGTCTATTCAGTAGGACTATCAGCTGTGTATGCACCTGACTTCTGCACAACACAACTGATGGTCCCAACCCCATTTATAAGGCAAGAAATCCCACTTATTAAACCTGACAGGGCACACCTGTGAAGTGAAAACCATTTCCGGTGACTACCTCTTGAAGCTCATCAAGAGAATGCAAAGAGTGTGCAAAGCAGTCATCAAAGCAAAAGGTGGCTACTTTGAAGAACCTAGAATATAAGACATATTTTGAGTTTTTTCACATTTTTTTGTTAAGTATATAATTCCACATGTGTTAATTCATAGTTTTGATGCCTTCAGTGTGAATGTACAATTTTCATAGTCATGAAAATACAGAAAAATCTTTAAATGAGAAGGTGTGTCCAAACTTTTGGTCTGTACTGTATGTATGGGGAGCAACCCAAAGAAAAAATATAAGCAATCTGACACATCAAACTACAATTTGTATCACAATAACACTCACCGCTCCGGTTCGGGGCCGCTCCGTGGAATGCGGTGGAGGGGTGAGACTCCAGGAGTGAGCGTGCATCTATGTGTCTGGTCTGGGATGTTTTTTTCTTTTGTTGCTACCCATCACATCAATCCAATGCCTCCCTAAATCAGGTTTTAGATTTGTTGTAGGAACTGCACACAGTAGATAATTATAGATTTTGACAAAATAGTCATTTGATCAACTTAGGCTTCCAGCTCACATTTGGGTGATATTTTTTAAAATTTGAGCAATGACACTATTGGTAAGAAGTATATGTATACAAAAGTCCACCTATATTCATCACTTAGACTCCAGACTCCACAACAGAGAGAAACAGTAGATTTGAGTTGGGTGTTACCTCTGAGGGTGACCCCACCCACAAGTAAAGATGCTGGTTATAAGAGTTCAGTCAAATCTAAGGTCTCATACACACCTGATGAAGGCTCTATGAGCAGAAACACGTTGTGTAATCCTTTTTAAAGACTCCCTTCTCCCTTCCCTTTTTTGTACATCCATGTCCCTTATGTGTATTCACGGTTTATGATTTTTTAATAAACCTACAAATATTAATCCCTTGTGGAATACCCTCCATGTGATTGCACCACATTTGGAAGATTCAACAATTTTTTGGTTACTCTTTCTTCCACTGGAGCGCCTCCTGAATCCATTTGTCTCAATTTGTTCACGTGGTGGCTGTCTGTCGGGTAGGACAAATATACCACCACCGTCTATGGAAGAGCTGCAAACCGTGGTCTAAGAACCCTAATAACGGACAAATTCCTCAAATAGAGTTGTGACTATCAGCACAACTTGCTAAGGTGAGCATAAAAGATTTTTTATTCTTTTAAAATTTTTAGTCTCTACTTACTACGCTCAGGTAGCGCGCTCTTTCCCTTTTCTTCCACATCTTTCTACCCAGGAACAATCAACAAACCCTTGATGGTATGCTTTACCCTGATCGAGGACAGAGAAACAGGTACTTCCTGATAGGCTATCCAGCATATCTTGAATCTTTGGTATCAGGTGCTGATCAGGTACTGACTTTCGGTTTAGTTCCTGGTAATCACAATAGAGTCTCCGTACCGTCCTTCTTCCTAACACAAACAATAGGAGAGGAATAAGACGACTTCGACTTTTGGACCCAACCTCTGTTGATTAGCTCTTGTAAATACTCTTTCACTTCACGGTGTAATGGTTTCGGCACAGACATGTAACTTCTGGTTACTGGGGTCGTGTCTTTCAAATTGATTTTCAATTGCAACAACGGGATACAGCCTATATCAGAGTCATCTTTAGAGAATGCATGACACTCTTCTCTCAGCATCTGTTTTGCTATCGCTATATCTTCAGCACACAAGTGTTCCAGGGATACTGGGGGATCCCAGGACCCTGAGGTGGGTCATGCAATTTCCTCCCTCGGGCAACTCCTGTTCCTTGGTGGGGAGACTGAATTCACAGTAGACCCCTGGGCGGGTCTCACACTGGCTGGATATACCGTTTTAACTGTTTCAATATGACCTAACGCAGTCTTTGGATCCAGTCTAATTTCGTGTTTCGTAGTATTCATAACCGGTACTGTCACTCGAGCAAACCCACCAGTAAGAATCATAAGCACAGTCTCACCTTGATTTAGGCCTTCCAGAAGTTCTGAGGAGTCTTTTGGCACGAACAGTCTTTTCTGGACTTTTCTTCCCGGTCGTACCCGGACTCCACACCTCACCCCCACCATTTGGTTTGCAGGGATGATGGTTGGGCGCCAGCCTATCTTGACTTCTTTTAGGTCCATTGTATTCTGTGCTTTCTTTACTCTATGAATCACATTTTCCGCCACAGCATTGGGTATGGCAAGTGATGTGGCAATTGCATCCACCACCAGCATCCCTGACTTGAGATTCGTGATGACATCACTGATTACATTATAACCCAGGATAGGATCCTCTGCCACGTTCTGATCACTGGTCACAAGAAAAGGTACCAAAAGCTCAATGGTGTTGCTGTTCTCGTGGCCCTCAGTTGGAAAGTCACTTCCACTAAACCTATGAAAGGGATTTCGGTCTGGTTGACAGCTTTGCTGTGGAGTTCCACTGGTCCTAAGAGTTCTTTTAGCAACCAAAGGCAGGTATGAGGCAGGTAGCGCCTTCTCCATTTTTCATTTAAAAGGCTCGCTTGGGGTCCTGTGTCCCACAGTGCTTTTACCAGGAGTCCATCTGGTAGAGCTTTAAACTAGAACAATGTGGGAAGGGAAGCAAAAGGCCAGAAAAAGCCATACAGCTGACAAATACTATTGAGATCTCTGCTACTGGAAGTGGAAAGGAAGAACAAAGACAAAACAATTTAAATAATAAAAATATGGGAGGAAGAGAAACCAATCACAAACTAAAATGTTTTTATACAAATGCACAAAGCATGGGCAACAAACAAGGAGAATTGGAACTACTAATGCAGGAAAAGGAATATGATGTCATTGGAATCACTGAAACTTGGTGGGACGATACACATGATTGGAATAAAAGGCTAAAAGGATACAACTTATTTGCAAGAAACAGACTTGATAAACGAGGAGGAGGTGTTGCATTGTATGTTAGAAAAGCGTATATCTGCACAGAGATTGAAGCTTCAGAGACTGGGAGTTCTGTGGAAACTGTTTGGGTAAGAATACAAGGAGAGAACAACGGAAAGGACACCATTGTAGGCATTTACTACAGGCCACCTGGGCAAGCTGAAGATATGGATGAACTCTTTATGTATCAAATGACCAAGTTCTCCAAAAAATATGACGTAGTGGTCATGGGAGATTTCAACTATCCAGACATTTGTTGGGAATCTCTCTCAAGTAAAACTAACAGGTCAAGCAAATTCTTATCCTCTCTTGCTGACAACTTTATCTTCCAAAAGGTAGGGGAGAAAACAAGGGGATCTGCTACTTTGGATCTAATCCTTATAAACAGGGAGGAAATGGTTGAGGAGGTAAAGGTGGCTGGGACCCTAGGAGGCAGTGATCATGCTATTATAGAATTTTGGATAACTAGAGGAGGAAGACATGTGAAGACTCAAACTTCAAGGTTAGATTTTAGAAAGGCAGATTTTAAGAGACTCAGAAAGAGAATAGGAGGGATCCAATGGCTGGATGTCCTTAAGGACAAAAATGTCCACGAAGGATGGGAAATTTTTAAAAATGAGATTCTCAAAGCACAATCGTTAACAATCCCGAAAAGTAGGAAGAATGGGAAGCATTTAAGGAAACCAGGATGGATGAACACAGAACTTAAACACATGCTAAAAAGAAAGAAAGAAATGTTTATTAAATGGAAAGAGGGAGGCATATCTAAAGAAGATTATAATGCAGTCTGCAGATCCTGCAGGGCACGTATCAGGTTAGCTAAAGCTGACAATGAATTAAGGCTTGCAAGAGATGTCAAAAGCAATAAAAAAGGATTTTGGGGGTATGTCAAAAGTAAAAGAAAAGTCAAAGATGCTATAGGATTTTTACAGGATGAAAATGGAGAAATGGTAAGAGAGGATGTTGAGAAGGCCGAACTTTTTAATTCCTATTTTGCATCTGTTTTCTCTCAGAAAGAAAATGTAACATCAACTGATCTTCACTGTCCTTTTAAAGGAATAGAGGAATCAAAGTTATCTGTAAACAGAAAGATTGTGAGGGAATATTTAGCTAACATAAATGAGTTCAAGTCTCCAGGTCCAGATGAATTACACCCCAGAGTACTGAAGGAGATCGTAGAAGAAATTTTAGAACCACTCTCCATAATCTTTGAAAATTCTTGGAGAACAGGAGAAGTCCCAGAAGACTGGAGAAGAGCAAATGTTGTTCCTATTTTCAAAAAGGGGAAGAAGGTGGACCCAGGGAACTATAGGCCGGTGAGTCTGACTTCTATACCAGGAAAGATCTTTGAACAAATTATTAAACAACATGTATGTAAGTACATGGATAAGAATGAAGTGATTAACCAGAGTCAGCATGGGTTTGTAACTAACAAGTCATGTCAGACTAACTTAATTTCCTTCTATGACAGAATCACTGACTGGGTGGATCAGGGAAATGCTGTAGATATAGTATATCTTGACTTCAGCAAAGCATTTGACAAAGTATCTCACACCATCCTTATTGAAAAAATGACCAAGTATGCAATGGACCAGGCAACTGTTAGGTGGATTCATAACTGGCTTAGTGATCGGACTCAAAGGGTGGTTGTAAATGGCTTCACATCCAGCTGGATGAATGTCTCAAGTGGGGTACCACAGGGCTCCGTCCTGGGACCTGTATTGTTCAACATCTTTATCAATGATTTAGATGAAGGAATTGAGGGTAAACTGATTAAATTTGCTGATGACACAAAGCTAGGAGGGATAGCTAATACTAGAGAAGAGAGAGAGAGGATTCAAAAAGACCTAAATAAACTGGAGCAGTGGGCAGCAACCAACAGAATGGTTTTTAACAGGGAAAAATGCAAAGTACTACATCTGGGCAATAAAAATGAAAAAAGCATATACAGAATGGGAGGAATAGAGCTAAGCAACAGTACATGTGAAAAAGACTTAGGTATACTAATAGATCATAGACTAAACATGAGTCAACAGTGTGATGCAGCAGCAAAAAAGGCAAATACAATTCTGGGATGTATTAACAGAAGCATACAGTCTAGATCACGTGAAGTCATTATCGGTCTTTACTCCTCTTTGGTCAGACCTCATCTGGAATACTGTGTACAGTTTTGGGCACCACATTTTAAAAAAGACATAGACAAACTGGAGCAAGTTCAGAGAAGAGCGACCAGAATGGTGACTGGTCTGCAAACCATGTCCTATGAGGAACGGTTGCAGGATTTGGGAATGTTTAGCTTGCAAAAAAGAAGACTGAGAGGAGACTTAATAGCTGTCTACAAATATGTCAAGGGCTGTCACATTGTAGAAGGATCATCTTTATTCTCATTTGCAGAAGGAAAGACTAGAAGCAATGGGATGAAACTAAATGGGAGGAGACACAGATTAGATATTAGAAAAAACTTTTTTACAGTTAGGGTGATTAATGAGTGGAACAGGCTGCCACGAGAGGTGGTGAGTTCCCCTTCAATGGACGTCTTCAAACAGAGGCTGGACAGACATCTGTCTGAGATGATCTAGTGAATCCTGCTTTGAGCAGGGGGTTGGACCAGATGACCCAGGAGGTCCCTTCCAACTCAACCATTCTATGATTCTATGATTCTATGATGATTCTATGATCTAGCTGGCACTATATAAAGCACCTTTCACCAGTTAGGCTGATGAGGCTATCTTTACTGACCAAGGAATCCTCCTCCCAGGAGTACATCGTTTGACCTTCGCACTGGGCATTAAGTAACTGATGCCCTTGTCTCTCTTGCAGCTGTTGTAGATGGGAACACACTTGGGGATAGTACTGATGCAGCCATTTTAACTCATGCACTGTTCTGGGGTTTAATGAGATTTGGATTTGCTTCTGGGGCTTCCTCTGTGTCAGGGTTACCAGTTGCCCCACACTAGCAACCTCCTGTCTTTTAACCCCAATGACCTTGACCATTAGCATTCCTTGGCAAAATGTCCTTCCTCACCACATCTTAGATAATGGACACACATTGTACTCTGATTTGATGAACGGCACGCTTCACAAGCCGGGTATCTTCCGTTTTGGAACCCACTCCTGGGTCTGAGGGATACAGGTTCTGGTCTGGAACGAATCAACTTTTTCACCTCAATCAACTCGGCTCGCAGTTCTTCTATTACTTCTCCCCAGTCAGTGCTGGCGGTCCCCTCTTTTGTTGGTGGTTTAAGGTTCACTCTCGGAGGTGGCACTGGAGGGTCTCCATGATGATCTTCAGACTGGCCACCGGGGGTCTCTAACTTCAGCTGACTCATTTTAGTAGCAGAGCCTTTCTTTAACTTCTGTTTGCTCTCTGACTCCAATCTAGCTGTCTCATTAATTTTTTCAATTAGGACTTCATCCAGAATGCCAGGATCTTCTAGGCACTGTTTCAGCTGCAGCTTGATGTCTTTGCTGATTAATGCCATTCCCAATGATCTCAAGAACTTCTTCTGGACTAGTCCAGCATCAAACTTCTCCTCCGCTTCTACATCTCTGGATGCAAACAACAGTATATCCTTCAGTTTAATTGCTCTGAACAAGAAACTTTGGGGTGATTCATTATTTTTCTGTGAGAGGTTAATGAGTCGGTGGAACAATTCTGAAGTACTCTCTTCTTTATAGTGCTCTTTTAAAATCATCTTCAGCTGTTGCAAGGTCAATTGACTCTTCATTTCCAGCATACTACGGAGGTTCAGTCCTGGGCTGATCGCTTTCACCCCCTCGACGATCTCATCTGGCTGGTAGCCTTTCTGTAAGCCTGCATCGATCTGGTGCAACAAGTTCATATAAGACAGTTTCTCTTTCTGTTCACACTCTCCAATCTGTCCCAGGATCTTGAATTCTTTCCTTATGGTGATTTGTGGTGTTAGAGAGAACTGTCTTCCTGATTTATCTAACCTGAGCAGGGTAAAGGTTCTGTTGGAGTCTGTCACCCGTTCAGAGGTTTTGGTCGATTCCTGCAGGGCTGTTGTTAGGGTTTTGAATTGTTTTTTCAATTCCTGTAGTTCAGTCTGTGGACGGAGATTCCCGCTTTTGGTAATTGGTGCCGCCCCTCCATCCTCCAACTTGAACCTGGTTAGAAACTGTGTTAGTTCTTGGAGAAATGTCCCCATGATGTCTTCAGCTTCTTTCTCCCCAAGCTCATCCATTTTTTGCATTAATGGCAGCTAACAGTTGCCTGTGGTTGTGTGCTTTAGAAATCTGTTCTTCTGACATTTTTATATGTTCTGCTAATGTTCTCAGTTCTTCACAGGTTAACTGAAGAAGCAGCTCACTAATTCTGTCCATTTGTATTTCCACATCCATTGCTGCTAGTGAGTTTTCTTTAGGGCTGGTGACTAGCCCAGGGGATGGGGATGACTCGGTACCCGGGCCTTTGGCCTTTTTGCCTGGCCTTTGGGGATGTCGCGGTGGTTGGCTCCCGGGCCCGTACCCTGGGGTCAGCTTTAAAAAAGGGATTGTATACTGGGATAATAGGTTTGTTAGTTTTATGAAAGTTCGTGACGCCACCTGTGGTTTCTGGTGAGAATCACCAGCGCTACCCAGTCCACTGAGGCCGGTGATAAGGCAGCTTGATGGTATAGCTCCCCACAGCTATGGTAATTCAGGCACATCCCAGAGCACTGTAGGGTGAAGGGTGCATATCAGGATCCTCCCCAATGAGCGGGTGTAGGGCCTCCTGTTTCTTGCCTCTGCGTAGTCAGTTTCTGACCTGCCTGGAGCTAGGCCTAACTTTGTTTCTGTCCTGCGCTGGCTGACCTTGTGGTAGGGCCTTTTCTTGGAATACACACTCCTCAGCTTGCGGGGCCTATGTGTCTCCCGGCTCTGTTACGTATCAGCACTTTAGCGATCCTGGGACCTGTAGTTCTCCAGGGATTCCGGTTATACCTTACTGGGTCATAGAGATCCCGGTAAGCTCGGACCCGGTGTCCGGTAACTGCTTCGGGGTGAGCCGGTTAAGCTCCTCTGCCCCCTATGTACTAACTCTCCACTCGCCTTCAGCCTACTCGGGCCCTCACTAGGCTATACACACTAACGGCAGGTTGCCGCGCTTCACCGATCTTATGGCGCCGGCATACCTAAAGCTCTGACTGAGCTCCCTGAATCTAGCTAGCAGGAGCCTCGTGCTCCACTGCTGAACTATTAGCTGAGTTCTCCAAACTAGACTGAGCTCCACTGCAGACTGACCTGTTTCTGTGTCTCACTCTGCAGGAACTCTTCAGAGGAACTGCTGAATCACTCTGTACACTAGCAGGCTAGGAACTAGACTGAACTGCCTGGCTCCACCTTCCCGATTTATATCCCTAACGGGCTCCCTCTGCTGGTCTGAGGTGGAAGGTGGAGATGTGTGAATGTTTATGGGGGCCTCTTGTGGAGGAATCCATCAATGCACTCTTCCAGGATCTGTGATACCAAGCGCAGCTGGGCATCACATTCCCCCCTAGCAAAGCTCAGCACTCCCGGGCTGAAGTACATTTTTAAAACAACAATGAGAAACATGAACAATCTTCCCTTTATGGGAGGCACCAAGCTTAAACGTTGCATAACAAAAACATAAACAGATACAAAGCGTCCTCAGAATTCAAGTCTCTTGTGGTGAGGTTCCCAGACATGATGTCCATCTCACACGGTAGAGTACTTGGTGGTTTGAGGGACCTGTCCCAAACCCTCAACGTAGGCCCTGGGGTGGCTGCAGGGCATGAAGATCCCGAGTTGGACCTCCAAGAGAGCCACTCCAGACAGGTTTTACTTCTGAGGTCACCTAAAGGGGCACTCCAGGGAGTGCAATTATATATAATGAATAGTTTTTGGGCTGCACACAGTCCTCAGGCACGCAGTTCTTAGGTAAATAAGGAAGTAAATAGGTAAAGTGTCCATATCACTTAAACTGTTCAATAATAAGGCAAAAATACACAAATGAAGATACACATGCAAATGCACAATGTAATACAATACAATTTGATACCCCAGGGGTAACTATCTTACTGAGTGTATCTGACAGGCGGTTTACCTCGCGTGCTACGTGTTGATCTGTGTAGTACGGTGGTCTGTGTGGTATTAGAGTCTGCATTGTCAGTTACCCTACCAGTTCTACATGTGACTAAGTTGTAAAACTGCCTTAACCTCTCTCTGGGACTAGCAAGCATACCATTGGCTGGGCCCTCTGGCTCTTCTCCTGCCGGGGATCCTTCTTGAGCTGGTTCTTCTGCAGCACTAGGCTCTTCTGCAGCACTTACAGGTTCATCTTGCTGTGGAGGGTCTTCTGGCTGTTCATAGAATTGGAGTGTTGGAATGATTACTGCTCCTCCTATTTGAGGCCAATCTGCCGGGAAATCTCCTAAGTCAGTGTGGATCACTGTTTCTTTAGGCTCCTCCGGGATAATGAGAGGCGCTTCTTCTTGGGGTTTCAGTAAGTCTGGACAGAACTTTAGGTGGTCCCTGAACACTGTTGCAGACGTTCTTCCTCCATCTCGACTGATTATGCAAGTCTTCTTATTATCAAATCTTGACTGTAACACAGTGTAGGGTTATTTTTCCCACTGGTCTTCAAGTTTATGATTTCGTCTTTTCCTTTTCAATACTACTTCACCAGGTGTGAAGGGTTCTGCGGGCGCGTATTTGTTGTAGTGCGCCTCCTGCTTTTCTCTCACCCGCGTGAGACTGTCCTCGACACAGGCCTGTACTCTTCTGTACTGCTCTTGTCTGGTTGTGTCCCAGTCTTCAGTGGTCATATCAGCTTCAGGCTCAACAACACCGAGCTCTAGATCCATCGGCAGCTTTCCTGGCCTTGCCCCGCATGAGATATGCCGGAGTACAGTTGGTGGAACTTACTGGTATATGATTATACAGATCCACTAGGTCAGGTAGAAGGTCTGGCCACCGATTTCTCTCCTCAAGTGGTATGGTCTTTAGCAGGTGAATGATGATGTTATTCATCCTCTCACAGAGACCATTGGTTTGCGGGTGCTATGGTGTAGTTCTTATCTTCTTACACCCGTATAGATGGCAGAACTCCTTGAACAATTCAGCCTCAAAGGCCGGGCCTTGGTCTGTCAGCACCTGCTCAGGATAACCATGGGGTCTACAGAAATACCCTTGGAACGTCTTTGCTGCTGTCTCTGCCGTCAGGTCTTTGACGGGGGCGACCACCAGGAAACGTGAGTAGTGATCCACCACGGTCAGGGCGTAGGAGTACCCTGACCTGCTGGGTGACAACTTGACATGGTCCAGGGCCACGAACTCCAGGGGTCGAGTCGTCTTGATGGGTTGCAGGGGTGCCTTCTGGCTGCTGTAGTCTTTTCTTCTTAGGCCACAGGGTCCACAGTCCCGGCACCACCTCTCAATGGAATCGACACTTCAGCAGGGTCTCTAGCTTTTTCCAGCCAAAGTGTCCCGCCTGATCGTGGTAGGCCTCCAACACCATTTGGATGTCTGTCTTGGGGACCACTATCTGCCATACCATCTCATGGGTTTTTGGATTGACGTACCTCCGGCACAGCTTCTCACAGTAGATAAACAGCCGGCTTCTCTCGTTCCACAGCTGCTTTGCTTGGAGAGACGCTTCCTTCTCCAGGGAGGAACCTTCTTGGATTATCAGCTCCTTGATGCGGCTGACAACCGGGTCACTGTCCTGGGTCTCTTTCCAGCTGTGGTGAGGCAGGGGGTTTAACGCCTTTCCACGCTGCCTCCTGGAGGCTCGTTGCTCGTGGATCATCCCATTCCGGTGAAAGGCAGGTAGCTCAATCTCTTCCAGGTCATCCACTTCTTCTTCTGTGTCTGACTGGTGAGGCATCCTGGACAGGGCATCGGCGTTGGCGTTCTTGCGGCCCGCCCGGTATTTAATCGTGAATTGGTAATTTGACAGCCGAGCCATCCATCGTTGTTCCAGTGCTCCTAGCTTAGCTGTTTCAAGATGGGTCAAGGGGTTGTTATCAGTGAAGGCAGTGAACTTACTGGAGGCCAGGTAATGCTTAAACCTTTCAGTTATGGCCCAGACCAAGGCCAGGAACTCCAACTTAAAGCTGCTATAGTTCTCTGGGTTCCTATCGGTCGGGCAGAGCTTCCTGCTTGCGTATGCGATTACCTTCTCCTGGCCATTCTGCTTCTGACTTAAGACAGCTCCCAGTCCTTCTTTGCTGGCATATGTATACAGCAGGAACGGTTGGCTGTAGTCAGGGTAGGCTAGGATCTCATCGCCTTTCAGGATCTCCTTCATCTCCTGAAACGACTCGGCTTGCTCCTTACCCCAGTGGAATGGGGGATTTCTGCCTTTGGGGGACTGCCCTACCAGGAGGTCTTGCAGAGGAGCTGCTTTCTTAGTGTAGTCCTTTACGAATCTCCGGTAGTATCCTACTAGTCCCAAGAACTGACGCACCTTTTTGAGGTTCTTCGGCTCCGGCCACTTCTTGATGGCAGTGACCTTCTCCGGGTCTGGTGCTACCCCTTCCGGACTGAAAATGTGCCCCAGGTACAGTACCTTTCTCTTGAGCAGGTGGCACTTTGAGGGCTTCAACTTCATCCCGTACTGGGACAATGACTCAAATACCTCTGCCAGGTGTTTCAAGTGGTCCTCGTACGTTCTGGAGTACACTATTACATCGTCCAGGTAAAGTAACACAGTCTCGAAGTTGCGTTGTCCCAGGCAGGACTCCATCGATCTTTGGAACGTTCCAGGGACATTGCAGAGTCCAAACGGTATACTGTTGAACTCGCAGAGTCCCATCGGGGTAGTGAAGGCCGTCTTCTCCCGATCCTCCTCAGCCACAGCGACCTGCCAGTAACCACTAGTGAGGTCAAGGGTAGAAAAGTAATTTGCAGACTTCAAGGCAGCTAGGGACTCCTCTATGCGTGGCAAAGGGTATGCATCTTTATGTGTAATGTGATTTACTTGTCGGTAATCTACACACATTCTCATGCTCCCGTCCTTTTTCCTAACTAGCACTAGGGGAGCTGCCCAGGGACTACAACTATCCCTTATTACCCCCGCCTTTCTCATGTCGTGCAGCATTTCCTTAGCCTTCTGGTAGTGAGCTGGTGGTATAGGCTTGTAACGTTCTTTGATTGGGGGATGGTCGCCTGTGGGGATGTGATGTTGAACCCCCTTAATCCTCCCGAAGTCAAGTGGATGTTTACTGAACACCTGCGAGTATTCTTGAACCACCCGGTGTACACCCTGTTTTTGATGGGCGGGAGTGGTGTCTGTCCCAACATGGAGCTGTTGACACCAATCCTCCACCTGGGTTGCAGGGTCATTATCCTCCACTTCATCTGGTGAGGTTAAGGACTCCGCCCTGTGAATGCAGTTGTTATTTACAGCATGTAATTTGGCAACAGTGGCATAACGTGGCAATCTGACCTCATCTTCCCCATTGTTGAGAAGACGGACGGGCACCCTCCCATTGCATACATCTACCACTCCTCTGGCGGTTAAGAGTGTGGGTCTGTGCTCGGAGCATAGGGGTTCTACTACCGCCTGGTAGCTCTGTCCTCTAAGACCTATAGCAGCTCTACACCAGATAAGCATTTCACTCATCGGAGGGATGACAATGGGTATGGGATCCGTCACCTGCACATTACCGATTTCACCTTCTGTTAACCTTACTTGCTGTTGGTAAATCAGGACTCGGATCTCCTTCTGCAGCGCCCTCCTCTTTCCTGGTCTGGCAGTGTCAGCTATCTGTTGGAGCAAGAACACAACTTCTCCCAAACAGTTACCAACAATGTTAATGCCAAGTACCATATACGGATTGGTGTCATCAGGATTAGTCTCTACTACAATTAGCCCATGGTCCTTCAGCTCCACTCTCCCCACTTTTACTGTTACATTCTTAACCCTGATTAGGTTAAGGGGGAGTCCATTTGAGGCATAAACAGAAATATTTGGAGCTGGCGGACTTAGGTCGTCCATGGACCAGAACCTCTTGTAGAGGACATCAGGCATGATGGTTACCTGAGATCCTATGTCCAGCAGAGCGTACGTCGGGATGCCGTCCAGCACAATGGACAGGAAAGGTCTTCCTCCGACGAACCTGTTGTACCAGTCTGATGGGCCTGGGGAGTTTACTCCTGGGTGTCGGCCCTCGGCCCCAGGGTTTTCTCGTTTAAAGGACAATTCTGGGCGGTGTGTCCAGTCTTGCGGCAGCGGTAGCAGGTAGGGTCCTTCTGTGGACTGCGCTGGTCACTGATCCTCGTAGAGGGTGGTGTTGGCCTCCTCCTCCTTTGCATCCAGGGGACATCCTCAGGGCTATCGGCTAACAGGATTTTCTCTCCTTCCTCGGGCTCCGTCGGCAGCTGCAGAGCACTCAGCACAGTGGTCAGGGTTTTGCTCAACTGGCGCACTTCAGAGTTCAGACTGTTCAGCTCTCTAGGGGACGTTGCTGGAACCTTGGCTTCAGCAGCCACTGGGGAAAAGGTGGGTGTAGCAGGCACTGGAGTAGCCCCACCCTGGTAACATTGGATCGTATTTGTTTCCAGGGGCTGCAGTCCTTTTATAGCCATGTCCTTAAGATTGTCAAAGGTGGCATCTGGATGATCCAGGGACCACCAACGCACAGTCCTGCTCTCCTCTGGAGACCTCAGTCCCCAGACAAACTGTTCCTTCAGCATTTTGTTTTCATTTCCGATGCTGGTCGGACAAACATGTTTCAGAGCCCGCAGGGCCCCTTGTAGACGCCAGGCATAGTCCCGAACATTGTCCTCCGGCTGTGGAGAACAGTTGTAGAACCTCATCAGGAGGTCCGCCTTAGTATGATCCTCAAAAACAGTCTGTAGCTTTTGAAAGATTGCGGACACTTACTCCTGGTCTGCGGCTGACCATGTTTCCACTTCCCGTTCCGCAGCACCAGTCAGTTGTCCTAATACCACAGCAGCCCTCTGCTTGCCTGTCATAGAGTACATGTCTAAGATACCACATATCTTCCATTTGAATCCAGACAGGGTATCTGGTTTGCCGTTGTACTGGGGGAGCCATTTCACTCCAGGAATGTACGGTAGAGTTAAGGGGATGACAGGAGTTACAGGCGCTGCTGGTGGAGCGGCCGCTTCGGCATGCCCGGCGTCGGGAGCGGGTTGAACATCAGGGCCGTTAACCGGTATTCCGGCGTCGTGCTGTTCCTCGGACATTCTGGCGCCCCCCTAGCGAACCGTGGCCCACCTTCTTTTCTTTTCTTCCGTAGGCCGCAGCTCCGCAGGTGACGGTCGTCTTCAGGACCTTGCGTCGCTTGCGTCCTACGTCAGAGCGTTCAGCGACGCTCCTTCCAGGACCTGGCGCTTCCTGGTTTGACGTCGAGGCGTGTGGCATGTCTGGGGCTTCGCGCGCTTTTGCAGGTACGCCTCTCAGTTTCCCGCGGTTACGCCTATCTTCTCGCTCGGCTGCCCAACAATGGCGGCAATCTTCACCACAGTTTAACGTATACAGTTTTTAATTAAAGGCGCACAGTACCCGGTGGCAACGGGCATAACACTCCATCGTTGCAGCGGGCACGCGATCCTGTTCGTGACGCCAGGAAAGATGACAAGCCCAGGGGATGTGGATGACTCGGTACCCAGGCCTTTTGCCTGGCCTTTGGGGATGTCGCGGTGGTTGGCTCCCGGGCCCATACCCTGGGGTCAGCTTTAAAAAAGGGATTGTATACTGGGATAATAGGTTTGTTAGTTTTATGAAAGTTCGTGACGCCACCTGTGGTTTCTGGTGAGAATCACCAGTGCTACGCAGTCCACTGAGGCCGGTGATAAGGCAGCTTGATGGTATAGCTCCCCACAGGTGGAACTAGGCCTCAGGGCAGCGTACGGAGAGGGGGATGCAGGACAGGCGAGACCCAGCCGGGTCAGAGCAAGAACGGGGACGGACACGGTAGTCACTTCAGTACCTTTTACTGATGGTAATTCAGGCACATCCCGGAGCACTGTAGGGTGAAGGGTGCATATCAGGATCCTCCCCAATGAGTGGGTGTAGGGCCTCCTGTTTCTTGCCTCTGCGTAGTAAGTTCTGACCTGCCTGGAGCTAGGCCTAACTTTGTTTCTGTCCTGCGCTGGCTGACCTTGTGGTAGGGCCTTTTCTTGGAATACACGCTCCTCAGCTTGCGGGGCCTATGTGTCTCCCGGCTCTGTTACGTATCAGCACTTTAGCGATCCTGGGACCTTTAGTTCTCCAGGGATTCCGGTTATACCTTACTGGGTCATAGAGATCCCGGTAAGCTCGGACCCGGTGTCCGGTAACTGCTTTGGGGTGAGCCGGTTAAGCTCCTCTGCCCCCTATGTACTAACTCTCCACTCGCCTTCAGCCTACTCGGGCCCTCACTAGGCTATATACACTAACGGCAGCTTGCTGCGCTTCACCGATCTTATGGCGCCGGCATACCTAAAGCTCTGACTGAGCTCCCTGAATCTAGCTAGCAAGAGCCTCGTGCTCCACTGCTGAACTATTAGCTGAGTTCTCCAAACTAGACTGAGCTCCACTGCAGACTGACCTGTTTCTGTGTCTCACTCTGCAGGAACTCTTCAGAGGAACTGCTGAATCACTCTGTACACTAGCAGGCTAGGAACTAGACTGAACTGCCTGGCTCCACCTTCCCGATTTATATCCCTAACAGGCTCCCTCTGCTGGTCTGAGGTGGAAGGTGGAGATGTGTGAATGTTTATGGGGGCCTCTTGTGGAGGAATCCATCAAGACACTCTTCCAGGATCTGTGATACCAAGCGCAACTGGGCGTCACACTGGTCCCCTTAAACTGGTGTAGCACAGTTGAGTTGAGGTGCTGTGCTGCTGTGTTTTTCCAGACTCTTCCTCTTCTCCCTCTACACGCTAATTCCCGCTCAGGACTCCCCGTATAGGCCACCAATGTTACACGCACACTGCTAGGTTCAGATAGGGTGAGAGGGGTTTCATGAATCGTTGAAATCCTGGGGGAACCGCTACCCAGGGCGACCATAGGCTGCAGCTTCTCTCAGGCACACGATAGATTCAATTGCTGACTAGACACATCTTACAATAGTCTTCATAAACAGTTGAAAGGCGGAGTTTAATCAAGTACAGCCAGTTCCATTTAACTCTTTGAAGCAACAGGCTTCACCGCAGTACAGTCTATTAAAGCAGGCACAGTAACATCAGTCTCTTCAGTAGCATAATTCAGAACAGATTAGATCTCTTTGCAGCACACTTCTATGCATACACAACCAAAGGTTTTTCCTTCACAAGGACACAGTAGTACACAGCATTCTTTATCCTGCATGGAAATGGAGGGGGGGAAGGTTTGATGAGGGAGATGATCCCTGTGACACAATTCCTTCCAGTCCTTATCTTCATGCCTGATAATACTCTGCACTGTTAGTTCAGGGAGTTTATCTAACCTCTGTTTAGTTTCTCTCCTGATCTGAATTCTTTTCAGCTGCCTTCTGTCAGATCCAGATAACACACTACCTTTCTCTTAGGCTCCAGCCAGACTATTAAACAAGTTCCCCACAATCCCCCTGGGGCTCTGCTAAACACTCCATGTCTCCTGTGACTGTATTAACCCCTCTAGTTGCTGGATGCTTCTGAAGCACAACACTTCCTGTCTCTTGTGACTGTGTTAACTCTTATAGTTGCTGGATGCTTTTGAAGCAACAGCACTACTTCTGCATGTCACAAAGACAAAATGAGCAGTTGTAAGTACACAGTGCTGTATAATATGATGACTGCAATATATTAAGAGGATAAAAACTTTGATGGGAGTGCTTCTTTAACCCCTTCACCACCTTGCGATTTTCTGTTTTTGCGTTTTTATTTTTTGCTTCCCTTCTTCCCAGAGTCATAACTTTTTTATTTTTCTATCAATATGGCCGTGTGAGGGCTTGTTTTTTGCGGGACAAGTTTTACTTTTGAATGGCACCATTTATTGTACCATGTCATGTACTGGAAAATGGAAAAAAAATTCCAAGTGTAGAGAAATTTAAAAAAAAAGTGTAATTCCACAATTGTTTTTGGGTTTTTTATTTACCCTGTTCACTATATGGTGAAAATGACCTGACATTATGATTCTCCAGGTCATTAAAAGTTTTCATACCAAACATGTATAGGTTATTTTTTATTTAAGTGGTGAAAAAAATCCAAACTTTGTAAGAAAAAAAAATGGTGCAATTGTCCAAGACGCATAGCGTCTTCAATTTTTTGGATCTAGGGTAGTGTGAGGGCTTATTTTTTGCACACCAAGCTGACGTTTTAATCCATACTATTTTGGGGTAGATGTTTTTATTGACTGTTAGTGCATTTTATTGGAATGTTGCGGTGACCAAAAAAACGTAATTTGGGCGTTTTGATTTTTTGCTCATTACGCCGTTTACGGATCGGATTAATTTACTTTATATTTTGATAGATCGGACATTTCTGAACTTAGCGATACCAAATGTGTATTTTTTTTTATTATCGTTCTATTTTATATAGGGCAAAACGGGTGATTTGAACTTTTATATATTTTTTTAATTTTTAAAATATTTTTCAAACTTTTTTTCTTACTTTTTACTTGCTGCAATAGTTCTCTTAGGAGACTTGAAGCTGTGATCATCCGATAAGCTGTGTAACATATAGCACGGCTTCAGCCCTGCTATGTGTAGCAGAAATCACCATCTCCTGGGCCAGCATTCATAAGAGATCTGTAATAACAAGTATGGGGTTCTTCTGTAGACCCCCGGCTGTCATGACAACTCATTGGCGCCCCTCGATCACATGACAGGGGTGCCGACGGGCGTGTCTTGTCATGTGCTTCCACCAGGCACTAGTTAAATGCCGCTGTCAGAGATTTTTACTGCCCAATGAATGCCAGAAAAACTAAACTTCAAAAAACAATGGCGGAATTATGTTTTTTCCACCATTTCCCTGCATATGGAATTTATCCCTTCAACCAATAAAATGGATTATGTCATTTAAAACTACAGCTTGTCCTGCAGAAAAGAAGCTCTCATATCGGTGTGTTGATGGAAAAATAAATTAGCTAAGACTCATTTTTAGGAAAAAGCAAAAGAGCAATCACGAAAATTGGCCGCAGAAGGAATGGTGCAAAAAAAAAATGCATGAAAAATGTATGAGAACCAAAAAGATTGTTTAAAAAAACGAAGCAACCGGAACGGTAGTAAAAAAGACCATACTTGTATTTTTTAGATTTTTTTTAACCATGAAACAAGTGAAAAGATGAGTAATTTTGCACTCATGGCTCCAATATAAAATCTGTAACAGAGTCCCCATTAACCTTATGTAATTTAAAATACTTGTGTCCTTTTATGTGGAAGAAGGGTCTCTGGGCTCATGTGTAACTGTTACCTCTGCACTCACTATATCTACAGTAAAATCAGTAAAATATACAATATTGTGTTTTCCTGAATGAACACTAGATGGCAGTGTTGTGTATGGTCTAATTTATATTTGTAAGTGAAGTCAAGAAGTGCAATTCACAACGCAAGCTGTACACAGCAATAATAATGCCGACAAGTTCCGGAGCACTTTTCAATATATATATATATATATATATATATATATATATATATATATGTATATATTATATATACATGCATATACATATATAATTCCCCCAAGGAAAAAATCTGCAAGGAGTTTGTATGTTCTCCTTGTGTTTGCGTGGGTTTCCTTCAGGTTCTCTGGATTCACCCACACTCCAAAGACATACTGATTGGGAATTTAGATTGTGAGCCCCAATGGGGACAGTGCCGATAATATCTGTAAAGTGGAATTAAGTGAGTGAAATAAATAAATAAAAAATATGCATTATTATGAATTGTAAAGTGCTGTGAAACATGTCAGCACTATAGAAGTATATGTATTATTATTATTTCTGTATTTATCTAGTATATATATGCTAGCTACTGAGCCCGTTCTACGCCCGGGTGGCGGGCATTTTTATTGGTATATGGTCTCTCATGCTGGTATGTGCTGCCCCCATCCTGGTATTTGTGCTCCCCAATCCTGCTCCCCTATCCTGTTATGTGCTGCCCTCATCCCTATCCTGGTATGCATGGCACCCCTCATCCCCAATCCTGGTACACATGGCACCCCTCACCCCCAATCCTGGTACACATGGCACCCCTCATCCCCAATCCTGGCATGCATGGCACCTCTCACCACTAATCCTGGTATGCATGGCACCCCTCACCCCCAATCCTGGTATGCATGGTACCTCTCACCACTAATCCTGGTATGCATGGCACCCCTCATCCCTATTCTGTTATGCATGGCACCCCTCACCTCCAATCCTGGTGTGCATGGCACCCCTCACCCTCAATCCTGGTATGCATGCACCCCTCAATCCGCGTATGCATGGCACCCCTCACCCCCAATCCTGGTATTCATGGCACCTCTCACCACTAATCCTGGTATGCATGGCACCCCTCACCCACAATCCTGGTATACGGGCACCCCTCACCCTCAATCCTGGTACGCATGGCACCCCTCACCCCCAATCCTGGCATGCATGGCACCTCTCACCACTAATCCTGGTATGCATGGCACCCCTCACCCCCAATCCTAGTATGCATGGCGCCTCTCACCACTAATCCTGGCATGCATGGCACCCCTCACCCTCAATCCTGGTATGCATGCACCCCTCAATCCGCGTATGCATGGCACCCCTCACCCCCAATCCTGGTATTCATGGCACCTCTCACCACTAATCCTGGTATGCATGGCACCCCTCACCCCCAATCCTGGTATTCATGGCACCTCTCACCACTAATCCTGGTATGCATGGCACCCCTCACTCCCAATCCTGGTATTCATGGCACCTCTCACCACTAATCCTGGTATGCATGGCACCCCTCACCCCCAATCCTGGTATGCATGGCACCTCTCACCACTAATCCTGGTATGCCTGGCACACCTCATCCCTATCCTGGTATGCATGGCACGCCTCATCCCTATCCTGGTATGCATGGCACCCCTCACCTCCAATCCTGGTATGCATGGCACCCCTCACCTCCAATCCTGGTATGCAAGGCGCCTCTCACCACTAATCCTGGTATGCCTCATCCCTATCCTGGTATGCATGGCACCCCTCACCTCCAATCCTGGTATGCATGGCACCCCTCACCCCCAATCCTGTATGCATGGCACTCCTCACCCACAATCCTGTATGCATGGCACTCCTCACCCACAATCCTGGTATGCATGGCACCCCTCATCATCCCCAATCCTGGTATGCATGGAACCCCTCATCCCCAATCTTGGTATGCATGGCGCCCCTCATCCCCAATCCTGGTAAGCATGGCACCCCTCATCCCCAATCCTGGTATGCATGGCACCCCTCATCCCCAATCCTGGCATGCATGGCACCCCTCATCCCCAATCCTGGCATGCATGGCGCCCCTCATCCTGGTATCCATGGCTCCCTCATCTCTCATCCTGGTATGCATGGTACCCCTCTTCCCTATCCTGATATATATGGTACCCCTCATCTGAATCCTTGTATGCATGGCCCCCCCAGATCCCTATCCTGGTATGCATGGTACCCCTCATCCCCCAATCCTGGTATGCATGGTACTCCTCACTCCTCAATCCTGGTATGCATGGTACCCCTCACCCCTCAATCATGGTATGCATGGCACCCCTCTTCCCCCAATCCTGGTATGCATGGCACCCCTCATCCCCAATCCTCGTATGCATGGCACCCCCCATCACCTATCCTGGTATGCATTGCACTCCTCATCTCCCAATCCTGGTATGCATGGTACCCCTCATCCCCCAATCCTGGTATGTATGGTACCCCTCATCTTCCAATCCTGGTATGCGTGGCCCCCTCATCCCCCAATCCTGGTATGCATGGTACCCCTCATCCCCCAATCCTGGTATGTATGGTACCCCTCATCCCCCAATCCTGGTATGCGTGGCCTCTTCATCCCTCAATCCTGGTATGCATGGTCCACTCAGCCCCAATCCTGGTATGCATAGTCTCCTCATCTCCCAATCCTGGTACGCATGATCCCCTCATCCCCCCAAACCTGGTATGTGTGGCCCCCTCATCCCTCAATCCTGGTATGTATGGTATCCCTCATCCCCCAATCCTGGTATGTGTGGCCCCCTTATCCCCCAATCCTGGTATGCATGGTACCCCTCATCCCCCAATACTGGTATGCATGGTACCCTTCATCCCCCAATCCTGGAATGTGTGGCCAACTCACACCCCAATCCTGGTATGCATGGTACTCCTCTGCACACATACAAAAAAATAAACACTTATACTCACCATTCTTCCCTGTGCTCCAGCGCTGCTGTGTCCTGTTTTGCCAGAGGCAAGGGGAGGAGTGCGGTGCCGGAGCATCACGCTGTCCGGCGCCAATTTGCTGAAGACACACTGCAAATGTGTCTTCAGTAAAATTGCGCCGGATAGCGCTAAGCGCATGCTCCGATTCCGACACCTTCCCTCCACTCCCGTTCTCCGGCCAGAAGAGAGACGCCGCAGCAACACTCCTCCCGGTCAGGTAAGTATGTAAGTATGGCGCCAAAGATCGCGGTATGCGTTCAGTGTCTACGCATACTGGGATCTCCGGCACCATACACTTCTCTTACCTGTAACGGCTCCATGCATTCTTCTGTCTGGAGCCAGACTGCGCGTCGCACATGCGCAGTCTATAGAGGCTTCAGACAGAGGGACGCTTGGCCGGTTATATTATAGATATATATATATATATATATATATATATATATATATATATATATATACAGTACAGACCAAAAGTTTGGACACACCTTCTCATTTAAAGAATTTTCTGTATTTTCATGACTTTGAAAATTGTACATTCACACTGAAGGCATCAAAACTATGAATTAACACATGTGGAATTATATACTTAACAAAAAAGTGTGAAACAACTGAAAATATGTCTTATATTCTAGGTTCTTCAAAGTAGCCACCTTTTGCTTTGATGACTGCATTGCACACTCTTGGCATTCTCTTGATGAGCTTCAAGAGGTAGTCACCGGAAATGGTTTTCACTTCACAGGTGTGCCCTCTCGGGTTTAATAAGTGGGATTTCTTGCCTTATAAATGGGGTTGGGACCATCAGTTGTGTTGTGCAGAAGTCTGGTGGATAAACAGCTGATAGTCCTATTGTATTATGGCAAGAAAAAAGCAGCTAAGTAAAGAAAAACGAGTGGCCATCATTACTTTAAGAAATGAAGGTCAGTCAGTGCGAAAAATTGGGAAAACTTTGAAAGTGTCCCCAAGTGCAGTTGCAAAAACCATCAAGCGCTACAAAGAAACTGGCTCACATGAGGACCACCCCAGGAAAGGAAGACCAAGAGTCACCTCTGCTTCTGAGGATAAGTTTATCCGAGTCACCAGCCTCAGAAATCGCAGGTTAACAGCAGCTCAGATTAGAGACCAGGTCAATGCCACACAGAGTTCTAGCAGCAGACATATCTCTTCAACAACTGTTAAGAGGAGACTTTGTGCAGCCGGCCTTCATGGTAAAATAGCTGCTAGGAAACCACTGCTGGCAACAAGCAGAAGAGACTTGTTTGGGCTAAAGAACACAAGGAATGGACATTAGACCAGTGGAAATCTGTGCTTTGGTCTGATGAGTCCAAATTTGAGATCTTTGGTTCCAACCACCGTGTCTTTGTGCGACGCAGAAAAAGTGAACGGATGGACTCTACATGCCTGGTTCCCACCGTGAAGCATGGAGGAGGAGGTGTGATGGTGTGGGGGTGCTTTGCTGGTGACACTGTTGGGGATTTATTCAAAATCGAAGGCATACTGAACCAGCATGGCTACCACAGCATCTTGCAGCGGCATGCTATTCCATCCGATTTGCGTTTATTTGGACCATCATTTATTTTTCAACAGGACAATGACCCCAAACACACCTCCAGGCTGTGTAAGGGCTATTTGACCAAGAAGGAGAGTGATGGGGTGCTAAACCAGATGACCTGGCCTCCACAGTCACCAGACCTGAACCCAATCGAGATGGTTTGGGGTGAGCTGGACCGCAGAGTGAAGGAAAAAGGGCCAACAAGTGCTAAGCATCTCTGGGAACTCCTTCAAGATTGTTGGAAGACCATTTCCGGTGACTACCTCTTGAAGCTCATCAAGAGAATGTCAAGAGTGTGAAAAGAAGTCATCAAAGCAAAAGGTGGCTACTTTGAAGAACCTAAAATATAAGACATATTTTCAGTTGTTTCACACTTTTTTGTTAAGTATATAATTCCTCATGTGTTAATTCATAGTTTTGATGCCTTCAGTGTGAATGTAGAATTTTCATAGTCATGAAAATACAGAAAAATCTTTAAATTAGAAGGTGTGTCCAAACTTTTGGTCTGTACTGTATATGTATATATATATATATATATATATATATATATATATATATATATACATATATATATATATATATATATATATATATGCAGTATATATATATATATAAAACAAAAATAGGAAACAGCACAAAAAATGTTTTGGTGCAAAAAAGCCCCCCAGGTACCATACCAGTCCTTTAAGTATCCATGCAAAAATATGGAGGCAGCACACAGAATAGAATGAAGTGATAAGATTTAATAGCCCATATGGCAACGTTTCGGTCCACAACTATCCATGCAAAAATATGGAGGCAGCACACACAATAGAATGAAGAATGAGAAAGGTGCACAACCTTGGACCGAAACGTTGCCATATGGGCTATTAAATCTTATCACTTCATTCTATTCTGTGTGCTGCCTCCATATTTTTGCATGGATATATATATATATATATATATATATATATATATATATATATATATATATACAGTGGGGAAATAAAGTATTTAGTCAGCCACCAATTGTGAAAGTTCTCCCACTTAAAAAGATGAGAGGCCTGTAATTGATATCATAGGTAGATCTCAACTATGAGAGACAAAATGAGAAAACAAATCCTGAAAATCACATTGTCTGATTTCGAAAGAATTTTTTTTTCAAATTTTGGTGGAAAATAAGTATTTGGTAAATTACAAAAGTTCATCTTAATACTTTGCTGTATATCCTTTGTTGGCAATGTCAGAGGTCAAACGTTTTCTGTAAATCTTCACAAGGTTGGCACACACTGTTGCTGGTATGTGGCCAATTCCTCCATTCAGATCTCCTCTAGAGCAGTGATGTTTTGGGGCTGTCGCTGGGAAAAACAGACTTTCAACTCCCTCCAAAGGTTTTCTATAGGGTTTAGATCTGGAGACTGGATAGGCCACGACAGGACCTTGAAATGCTTCTTACGAAGCCACTCCTTCGTTGCCCTTGAGGTGTGCTTGGGATCATTGTCATGCTGAAAGACCCAGCCATGTTTCATCTTCAATGCCCTTGCTGATGGAAGGAGGTTTGCACTCAAAATCTCATGATACATGGCCCCATTCATTCTTTCATGTACACTGATCAGTCGTCCTGGTCCCTTGGCAGAGAAACAGCCCCAGAGCATGATGTTGCCACCCCCATGCTTCACAGTAGGTATGGTGTTCTTTGGATGCAACTCAGCATTCTTTCTCCTCCAAACACCCCGAGTTGTGTTTCTACCAAACAGTTCTACTTTGGTTTCATCTGACCATTTGACATTCTCCCAATACTCTTCTGGATCATCCAAATGCTCTCTAGCAAATTTCCGACTGGCCCGTACTTATAATGGCTTAGCAGGGGGATACGTCTGGTACTGCAGGATCTGAGTCCCTGGCGGCGTAGTGTGTTACTGGTGGTAGCCTGTGTAACGTTGGTCCCAGCTCTCTGAAAGTAATTCACTAGGTCCTCCAGTGTGGTTCTGGGATTTTTGCTCACCGTTCTTGAGATCATTTTGACCCCACGGGGTGAGATCTTGGGGAGATTATCAGTGGTCTTGTATGTCTTCCATTTTCTAATTATTGCTCCCACAGTTGATTTCTTCACACCAAGCTGCTTGCCTATTGCAGATTCAGTCTTCCCAGCCTGGTGCAGGGCTACAATTTTGTTTCTGGTGTCCTTCGCCAGCTCTTTGGTCTTCACCATAGTGGAGTTTGGAGTGTGACTGTTTGAGGTTGTGGACAGGTGTCTTTTATACTGATAACAAATTCAAACAGGTGCCGGTACTACAGGTAATGAGTGGAGGACAGAGGAGCCTCTTAAAGAAGAAGTTACAGGTCTGTGAGAGCCAGAAATCTTGCTTGTTTGTAATTGACCAAATACTTATTTTCCACCAAAATTTGAAAAAAATTTCTTTCCAAATCAGACAATGTGATTTTCAGGATTTGTTTTTTCATTTTGTCTCTCATAGTTGAGGTCTACCTATGATGTCAATTACAGGCCTCTCTCATTTTTTTAAGTGGGAGAACTTGCACAATTGGTGGCTGATTACATACTTTTTTTCCCCCGCTGTATACATATATATATATATATATATATATATATATATATATATATATATATATATACAGTACAGACCAAAAGTTTGGACACACATTCTCATTTAAAGATTTTTCTGTATTTTCATGACTATGAAAATTGTACATTCACACTGAAGGCATCAAAACTATGAATTAACACATGTGGAATTATATACTTAACAAAAAAGTGTGAAACAACTGAAAATATGTCAAATATTCTAGGTTATTCAAAGTAGCCACCTTTTGTTTTGATGACTGCTTTGCACACTCTTGGCACTCTCTTGATGAGCTTCAAGAGGTAGTCACCGGAAATGGTCTTCCAACAATCTTGAAGGAGTTCCCAGAGATGCTTAGCACTTGTTGGCCCTTTTGCCTTCACTCTGCGGTCCAGCTCACCCAAACCATCTTGATTGGGTTCAGGTCTGATGACTGTGGAGGCCAGGTCATCTGGCGTAGCACCCCATAAATGATGGTTCAACTAAACGCAAACCGGATGGAATAGCATGCAGCTGCAAGATGCTGTGATAGCCATGCTGGTTCAGTATGCCTTCAATTTTGAATAAATCTCCAACAGTGTCACCAGCAAAGCACCCCCACACCATCACACCTCCTCCTCCATGCTTCACGGTGGGAACCAGGCATGTAGAGTCCATCCGTTCACCTTTTCTGCACTGCACAAAGACACGGTGGTTGGAACCAAAGATCTCAAATTTGGACTCATCAGACCAAAGCACAGATTTCCACTGGTCTAATGTCCATTCCTTGTGTTCTTTAGCCCAAACTAGTCTCTTCTGCTTGTTGCCTGTCTTTAGCAGTGGTTTCCTAGCAGCTATTTTACTATGAAGGCCTGCTGCACAAAGTCTCCTCTTAACAGTTGCTGAAGAGATGTGTCTGCTGCTAGAACTCTGTGTGGCATTGACCTGGTCTCTAATCTGCGCTGCTGTTAACCTGTGATTTCTGAGGCTGGTGACTCGGATAAACTTATCCTCAGAAGCAGAGGTGACTCTTGGTCTTCCTTTCCTCGGGCGGTCCTCATGAGAGCCCGTTTCTTTGTAGCGCTTGATGGTTTTTGCACTGCACCTGGGGACACTTTCAAAGTTTTCCCAATTTTTTGCACTGACTGACCTTCATTTCTTAAAGTAAAGATGGCATACTCGTTTTTCTTTACTTAGCTGCTTTTTTCTTGCCATAATACAAATTCTAACAGTCTATTCAGTAGGACTATCAGCTGTGTTTCCACCAGACTTCTGCACAACACAACTGATGGTCCCAACCCCATTTATAAGGCAAGAAATCCCACTTATTAAACCTGACAGGGCACACCTGTTAAGTGAAAACCATTTCCAGTGACTCCCTATTGAAGCTCATCAAGAGAATGGCAAGAGTGCGCAAAGCACTCATCAAAGCAAAAGGTGGCTACTTTGAAGAACCTAGAATATAAGACATATTTTCAGTTGTTTCACACTTTTTGTTAAGTATATAATTCCACATGTGTTAATTCATAGTTTTGATGCCTTCAGTGTGAATGTTCAATTTTCATAGTCATGAAAATACAGAAAAATCTTTAAATGAGAAGGTGTGTCCAAACTTTTGGTCTGTACTGTATATATATATATATATATATATGTACATACATACATACACGGGTTGCATATATATACATTTACAGACAGGTAGATATATTGATATATAAAAAAATATAGATTTCTAACTTTTTTGCACATTTCCATTGTGAAGGAGGCAATCCAAAGTGACACATTAATGTAGTTCATTTTTAATTATGTCACTTCTGTCTAGACATGGCTCTCCAGTTTTTATATTCCCCCCCACCCATTTTTTTGACTCTTTTGCAACTTTTTAAAAAGTTTTTCTTATTTAATATCACAGCGAAAATTAAGAGCAAACATAAAAAGCCTCCCCAAAAAAGGGAATGGTGAGGGGAAGCACAAGCGGAATAATAAATTTGTCCCTATGACTTTTTTACTTACATAGTAGGTTTCCATCATGTACAACCATAAGGTGGCAGTGTAAGATATAGAAGAGATTTATGACTGTATCTATGTAATTTGTAAATGATTTGTAAATCATTACGGTTATTCTCTTTATTGTTGACTTTTATGAACTTGTACTTTCAGGCCCTTTTATTGCATACATCGGTGAGAGAATGTTACTAAGGATACCGTAGTATCTGAAACGCGTAGGACATTTGGCCTCTCCTGCTCTTCGTCTTCAAGTCACGTGACCGACTAGGACCTTACGCTACGCAGGTCCTACTGCGTATACCACTACTTCCGGGTGCTGCAGCTGGTGGCGGAGTCTCCGGCCGGGACTCCGACACCCATCAGCCCCGATATCTACCAGCCCGGATCACACACAGAAAGCCGTCCATCAAAAATCATCAAAAGTCTACAAAGGTAAAGCCTCAGCAGCGCACAACTCCCTGGATCAACTGGTATGGTATTATATTCCTCCTTTTTTTCCATCTCCTCAAGATACTGAGTTCCCCATAGGAACTTTATTACTATCTAAAGGACTTACTACAGAGCCCAATCAGGCTCTTGGTATAGAGCTGGGAACACCTCAGAGTCCTGCAGCACCAAAGAGTTATTTACCAGCTGTGTTCTGACCCACCAGTTCCCTATCGGGCAGAATCTGACCCACCATACAGACCCTGCTGTGGTAAGATCCCTGACCCCATTACAGAACCTTATATACCTCTATATGTAAAGACATAATAATACTAAGTTTACCTATCAATCCAGTGTTCACTGACCATGTGCACTATTTTTACTGTTGACACCTAGCTTCCTTAGGTCTGTATAAATAACCCTGATGGCCAAACTGTGACCACGATCAGCTTCCTTGGATAAACGAGAATTTCTTAGAGTCCATACAATCACCTCCCTACGGGTAAGGTATCTATAGTATATATATTTAAAAAAAAAAAAAAAAAAAAAAGTGTGCTATAATTACTCACCCTTTTTTTTCCCAAGTTCCTACTCAACACCATCATATAGCCCTCCAGGCTTACCCAGGACTGTGACTCCCCAGGTTAACGGATTCTATTACCAAACTCACATATTCACTAAAACAGGTAACTATCTAACCCACTGTTAAAAGGTGGCAGCAGTTTTGTCTCCTACTAATTGGCCCCCTCTTTACTCACAGGTGACAGATTCAGCAAAGCAGGCCAGAGGCGCTCACACACCTGTGAACAGTAATCTTCCACCACATAACTGCATTCCAGGTAACTAGGACCATGACCTATTAAAAGGTAATCTGTTGGTGTTCTATAGAGCTCACTATAGCAAATATATACTTTTTTCAGGCACCAATACATCTTGGATCAATAAATATAAGCCAATAAGGAGAACCTGGACTCCTGAACACATTCCTCAACACTGAAGGAACCCCTTACTTCTCCTGGATTTTAACCTTGTATTTTAACTACATACTTTTTTATATATCATTTTAAATATTCTTTGAACAATAAAACCCTTTTTTACCGCCAACCCTCTCGTTATATTTCAAGATTCAGTACACCAGCGCAGTAGATCTCTTTTTACAATTTGTTTATTTCTGCCACTCTCATTGAGGGCAGTGCTGGAATAAGTTGCAACAACTTCATGCACCTCTTAGAGTGTCTTTTAGCAGCTGTGAGCCACCTTAAGAAATTTTTCCAGAATACATTTGTATTGTCATTTATGCCACTTTTGTGGAGTAAAATATGGTAAATTTATCAGCCACACCTTGACCATGCCTCCTCCGGCTAATCTCTGCCCACTTTTCAAAAAGTTAGTGTAGCTGGCCAGGAATGGAGTAAAAACCCCAAAAGCTGTTAAAATTTTGCACATACTTTGCAATATTTCCATTTTACTATAAATACAGTTTAAAAGACATCTAATTATTTTGGCTCTACTGTACAGTATACTGTATATCTATCTATATAGTATGTATAGATACTTATACAGTCACGGCCGAAAGTGTTGGCATCCTTGAAATTGTTCCAGAAAATGAAGTATTTCTCCCAGAAAATTATTGCAGTTACACATGTTTTGTTATACACATGTTTATTTCCTTTGTGTGTATTGGAACAACACAAAAGAAGAGAAAAATGGCAAATTGGATATAATTCCACACGAAACCCCCAAAATGGGCAGGACAAAATTGTTGGCCCCTTTCCAAAATTGTTGGTAAACTTTGTTTCAAGCATATGATGCTCGTTCAAACTCACCTGTGGAAAGTAACAGGTGTGGGTAATATGGAAATCACACCTGAAACCAGATAAAAAGAGAAGTTGACTCAGTCTTTGCATTGTATGTCTGTGTGTGCCACACTAAGCATGGAGAACAGAAAGAGGAGAAGAGAACTATCTGAGGACTTGAGAACCCAAATTGTTGAAAAATATCAATAATCTCAAGGTTACAAGTTCATCTCCAGATATGTTGATGTTCCTTTGTCCACTGTGTGCAGCATAATCAAGAAGTATACAACCCAACCCAATAGGTAACTGTAGCTAATCTCCCTGGATGTGGATGGCAGAGAAAAATTGATTTAAGTTTGCAACGCAGGATAATCCAGATGATGAATAAGCAGCCCTAATAAAGTTCAAAAGAAATTCAAGCTGTCCTGCAGGCTTAGGGTGCATCAGTGTCAGCGCAAACTGTCCATCGACATTTTAATGAAATGAAAGCTATTGCAGGAGACCCAAGAGGACTCCACTGCTGACACAAAGATATGAAAAAGCTAGACTGTAGTTTGCCAAAATGTACATGAGTAAGCCAAATTCCTTCAGGGAAAGCACATTGTTTACAGATGAGAAAAAGATAGAGCTTTTAGGTAAAGTAAATCATTCCACTGTTTACCGAAAATGGAATAAGGCTTACGAAGTAAAGAACACAGCACCTATGGTCAAATATGGTGGAGGTTCAAATATGTTTTGTTTTTTTCTTGCTTCCTCTGGCACTGGATGCCTTGACTGTGTGCAAGGCATCATGAAATCTGAAACTTACCAAAGGATTTTGGGTCGGAATGTAGTGCCCAGAATCAGAAAGCTGGGTTTGCGTCCTAGGTCATGATGAACTTCTGCTGCGCTGAATGCACTTGGGCAAATCATCAAGACCCACTGCAGGCAGTTTCTGTGCTATTGCCAACAAATGATGTCCCAGATGTGTTCAATGGGAGACAAGTCCGGAGACGCTAGAAACCATGGTAGTATGTTTTTTTTTTCAAAGTTCTGATTTTTTTTAAGCCACTAAAGCAGTAAAAAAAAAACAATGCAATTAAACCCATAAGAATAAAACTCCCCAAAAAATTTTTTCACCTCACTTTGAATCTTTTTGCCATTTTCCCTTATTTTATAGAGTAAAATGAATAGTTTTGTTTGAAATGATAACTTGACCTGCCAAGAAAACATGCCCCCATACATCTATGTTGAAGCAATAATAAAAAAGTTATGGCTCTTTGAAAATAGAAAGGAAAAAATGAAAACGCAGAAATAAAATTGGGCTGTGTCCTTAAGTGTTTAAATAGAAAGTATATGACATGAAAAGATCAGTCTGAAGTCTTACAAATAATTAAATTCAGGCACAGACATATGAAAAAATTACAAATACTTTTCTGAGAAAATACAAGCAGTTTCGAGAAATGTGTATTATTTCTAGGTGTGTTCTCTGGTCTAGGAGCCGTCTCTGAAGAAGTCATCATTGTCAGGTTCATGTCTATTTCGGTGGTCACTCAACAAACCATGAGTCATCATCACCCAAGCTAAGTTGGTATGAATGTAGCCGGTTATATGGTTTTCACAGTTGTTTTCAGTCTTGCTGGGGCTTTGGTGTGAAATAGACTTGAGATTTTTTTTTTTTTAGAATCAGGTGTACAAGAAATTATTGTTCAAAAGAAAAAGTGAATTCTAAGATTCCATCTGAAATGGTTATTGAATAATTCTGGACTTTTCTATTCTGGAGAAGTCAATTATAAGTCAATTGGGGATGGATCATTCCTAGGGTATTTAGAATGAAAAATTATTATGCAATCTTACAAAATGTTTCAAATTAAAAAATCGACTGCTTTGTATCTACAGCTCCCAGGCAGATCTATTTGTCTCCACTGTGTAGTCTGACCCTGTTGTCATCTGTTTGTAACTTACATACATTTAGTTGTTAAGCAGGATGGAGGGAGCAGATGGAAGAGAATAACGCTACAGAATTTGACTATACTAATAATTATTTTTATAGCGCCACCTTATTTTGCAGCAATTTACAATAATTCATGAGTTAAAGGACAAGTGAGAAAAACGAATCAACAGGCAAAGAGACAAAAGAACTGATGTCCCGACCCATAGGCAATGTAATGGAAGGCGTAACATGACATGATGGGTATATGGTGGGAGGTTTTGGCCAGAGGGCCATCCCAGAGAAATTAAGTATTCTGTCCTGTAATTGAGAGAATGAAAGGATTGGAATTCATCTTGTCTCTGGCAGAGCCCTACATTGATGCATTGAGACAGTGCGGTGGCGCTGTTGTGGATAGCAGGTTATAGCAGCTTGCAGTATCAGGAAGTACCAAGGTGTTGGATCATGACAAATTTTATGCTATACTGTGGTCACTGCACAAAACATGTGTCCCAGAGACACCTAGTTAAATGGACAACTGAATAGGAATAAGAAGCGGAAGAAGAGTACCAGATAAACGGGTATGCGATACTTCAGAATGCGCGCAAATACTACAAGCAGACACATGTTCAATCACATCCCAATGCAACCCGGCCACCAAAAACGACGAGAAAGGAGGTCCACAGTTGCCTTACCACCTGGATGACCAGCAAGCACAGAGTTGTGATGTTCCCTAATTACTTTGCGGTGCAGATTAGATTGTACAAATTACTTTCCCAAAGGGCAGGAGGCAGGAGCGTCCCCCTGAGCCTCCAGCAGCTCACCCTCCAGTTCAGGGTACAATGCCGAAATGACTATCCACTTCTGAAAAATCGGGGCAGGGTTCTCATGGTCACCACCACCAGAGAAACTCTGGGACGAAAGAATCAGCCTTGACATTTTTTCCTGGATGGAAAGTGACAACAAAATTGAACCTAGTAAAAAACAGGGACCATCTAGCTTGCCTAGGGGTGAGACTTTTAGCCGATCGAAGAAATGACGGCTTCTTATGGTCCGTGATAACAGTAATACGATGGACAGTTCCCTCCAACCAATGTCGCCATTCTTCGAACGCCAATTTAATCGCAAAAAGGTCCCTATTACCCACATCATAATTTCTCTCAGCAGAAGATAATTTTTTGGAAAAGAAAGCGCATGGACGCCATTTACCAGGGGACGGACCCTGAGACAACACAGCCCCAACCCCCACCTCCGACACATCAACTTCAACCATAATAGATTGAGAAACATTGGGTTGATTGAGTTTAGGTGCTGTGGGTAAAAAAACTGTTTAGGGAGGAAAAAGCCTTCAGGGCGGCATTCGATCATTTAGAAAAATCAGACCCCTTCCTTGTCATGTCAGTGTGGGGATTCACAATTACCGAATAATTTTGGATACATTTCCGGTAAAAATTAGTAAAGCCCAGAAAACGCTGTAAAGCCTTCAGGTTCTCGGGATGGTCCCAATCAAGGACAGCACGGATATTCTCTGGATCCATCCAAAAACCTGAAGATGACAACAGGTACCGCAAAAACTGCACCTCCTAGATGGCAAAAACACATTTTTCTAGTTTGGCATATAGTTTGTTATCCCTTAGTATCTGAAGCACCTGTTTAACATCCCCCCAATGTGTCTCAAAATCAGGTGAGTAAACCAAAATATCGTCCAGATAGACCACCACAAACCTGCCCACCAAATGATGGAAAATATAATTTATGAAATGCTGGAACACCGCAGGTGCATTTGTCAGACCGAAAGGCATAACCAAACTCTCAAAATGCCCCTCAGGGGTATTGAACGCTGTTTTCCATTCATCCCCCTCTCTGATTCTAACCAGATTGTAGGCTCCCCTTAAATCCAACTTAGAGAACACCTTAGCTCCCACAACCTGGCTGAACAAATCAGGAATCAGAGGAAGAGAGTATGGATCTCAGATGGTAATTTGATTCAATTCCAGTAAATCCCGTAAACAGGGACGGAGACCGCCATCTTTCTTTTTCATGAAGAAGAACCCTGCCGCCATGTGCGAAGATGAGGGTCTGATATGTTCCTTCTCTAGACTTTCCACTTTGAAATCCTTTATGGCTTGTCTGTAAGGGCCAGAAAGATTATACAGTCTGGACTTTGGTAGTTTAACTCTGGGGATCAGGTTAATAGGACAGTCATACGATGAGGAGGCAAATCCTGACACCCTTTCTCAGAAAAAACGTCCTCAAAACCAGACAAAAATGCATGTAAGGTCTCTGTAGAGAGTGCAGAAAGGGAAATGTTTAAACAGTTGTCATGGCAGTAATCTCCCCATTCAATAATCTCTCTGGATTTCAAATCCACTATCGGATTATGTTTCACCAACCAGGGCAGACCAAGTACAATATAAGTGGGAAAGCTGTCCAGGACATAGCAAGAAATTATCTCACAATGAACAGACCCCACCCTCAGTCTTACATTATGTACAATCTGAGACAGAGCTTTCTGTGAAAGTGGTGCTGAGTCGATCTCAAAAATAGGAATGGGCTTAGCTAAAGTACAGCACGCAAGCCCATGAGTTCTCACAAACTCAGCATCAACCATGCTGACTCCATTTGCACTGTCCACAAACAGAAATTTTCTCAGTCCTGCTCTGTAGCACCACCTCTGCTGTCAGGACAAACAGAGAACTGCAGGTTTATGACAAACACACCCCTTGATTATCCAACTCCAGACTACAAAGGGTTAATCGAGTTTTATTTTGCTTAGGAATTGAGAGACAGGCCCCAATAAAATGTCCCTTTTTTCCACAAAAAAACAACACGCCCTTTTTTTTGCGGATCTCAGGAGAAACGTACGATGCAGAGGCATCCCCTAACTACATGGGTTCTTCCACCTCCACCAGTACTGATTCACCCCCAGACGGCTAACACGTCAAAGGGACATGACCCCGAAAAGAGGGCTCCGGGGAAGGTGATGTCACTCACCTATCCCGAAGGCATCTATCAACACATATAGCCAATTACATGGCAGCCTCCAAGGACTCCGGGGTTTCATAAACTCCCAAGGCATCTTTGAACCTTTCAGTAAGACCCTGACAAAATTGGCTTCTAAGAGCCCGGTCATTCCATTTGGTATCAGTTGCCCATCTGCAGAATTCGGAGTTATACGTCTCCACTGACCGATACCCTGCTGAAGGCGACACAACCTGGATTCAGCAAAGGAGATTCGGCCCGGATCATCATAGATGAGGGCTAGAGCCCCGAAAAACCCCTCCACTGACTGGAGAAAAACCAACCCCTGTGGCAAAGAGAGAGCCCAGGATTGAGGAAATCATTGCAACAGTGAGATCACAATCCCCACTCGCTGCACCTCATCTCCAGAGGAGTAAGGACGAAGTTTAAGATATAACTTGCAAGCTTCCTTGAGCACAAAAAAACTTTTCCCTACCTCCTGAAAACCTGTCCAGGAGGGCAATTTTGGGTTCAATCTGGACCGGCCTACCCACAGACTCCCCAACATTAGGAGTCTGCAGCCGCTGCTATTCCTGCTGAACTTTAGATCGAAGGTCCGTCGCCTCCAGTGACAACCTCCACAGCTGCACTGCCAGCACTGAAATGGGATCCATGAGCCAAGGGAGAGAGAAAGAAAATGAAACACACACAAAAAGAACCAGACACAAAAAAAAACATGTGTCAGGTTTTATTTATTTTTTCATTTTTTAAACGGCCAGTGATAATGTCATGCAAAGTGAGGGAAGAACCAAGTGCATAATGATGGGAAGCATGGGAGGAAACGGGGGGTGGAGACCCCTAGGCAGTTCTAACAACACCCTGACTCCGCTAACGTCCCTAAATAGGTTCCATACCTATCACCGAGCAGGAAACCTAATCCCTGACTGCCCCTAGTGATAGGCCTTAGATAGGGAGGGGACGGAGTGAGCACCAGTCAGCCTTCACTGCAACTAACGACAAACAGGCAAACAAACAAGGGAATACACTTAGCTTGAGAAGACACCAGCGAGATCATGCCAACTATCATCCAAGGGAACTCCAAGAAGAAACTAGCGGACTACTAGTACTTCAGGATTGGACAAAGAAAAATAGAGATATCACCGGCGACTCTCTGGAGACACATAGGGTATTCAAACATCCAGAAAGGGTGTGTCGATTAGCAGCAGAAGATGGAGGTCACTGCTAGGTCCTAGAGGGAGAAGGATATCACTATATTACAGAGATGAAAGGATCAATAAGGCATCTGCAAAGCCAAGTGCAGTGACCTTCTACAGCCAGATCCAGAATGACTGTTTGTCACACTTGATACACCAGTGACAGTGGTGATGGTCAGTGCCAGAAGAATAACCCTTCCAAACCAGGGCTGACTCCTAGGGGAGTTGGAACAGGAATGGTGCAGCAAAGAATAATCAGTGCTAGACAGGGTAATGAATCATGTTTGTACTTTTTACTGAAGTTCTGCAAACAGTTCCATAAGATTCCATACAACTCACACAGAATGTTTTGGTTAGACCTGCACAGTAGGAGCTCAGTTTCTCTACTCTGATGTAGTGTAGCCTTCCTGCTGCTAATTATATTTCTAACAAAGGATTCGTTGGATCCCCATGGGTCCAAGGTAGACAGTTACTGGATACTTGATCCCTTCCAGCAAGCAGGCAACTCGAATTCTGTCAGAACATTTACTTTCTCTTGCAGCAGTGTCCCTGATTCCATGAAACTGCTGAGCCCTTGGGCAAAAGCACTTTACTGCTCGTTATATTAAGATCGAGCAGTATCTTAGTTTAACACGGACTATGGAAGTCTCTGTGGCTCCAGGGACAGATACCCTGCCTCATGCAGCTTGTCCTTGCAGAGAGCACGCTGCTCTTCTCTACACCCGGACCTCCATGACGCTACTTCTCCTCACATACGAACTTCAGAAGCACCTCCTTCTCCCTGAGGGATGATGCACACTTCCTGGTTCAGGCAAAAGTGCACAATCCTACAGTAAGGGAGCGGGTACAATGTGTGGATGCAGTTTTCCCAGCAGAGAAATCAACCCTCACCATAGCTGGCAATATATATTACATATGCAGGCATTTTGTGGTGCTACAGACATAGGCGCCACAAATGCAATACAACATCATGTGTAACCTCAGGGTGTCTTATATTGTTGGTGGGAATACTTGCTTACAGGAAATTATTTCGTTTTGTACCATTGATTTGACCAGGGGCGGACCTACTGCCCGTGCAGCCGGTTCATTGAACGGGGGCCCCTGAGGGAGAAGGGGCCCCTCCAGCCTCCAGCAGGGCCACCATCAGGGCATGACTGCCCTGACTCCAGCATGGGGCCCGGCCGGTCGGGGCCCCCTCGGGGCCCCCCTCTTGTGCGTCTCCTCATGGGGCCCCCCGCAGGACCCCCCGCCGTCACATGACCGGAGATGTCCCTGCGCTCAGCATGTGCCCCCGGCCCCATGCTGAGCGCAGAGACATCTCCGGTCATGTGACGGCGCCGGCACAATACTTACCCCTACCTGTGCCTTCGCAGCGTCTTCTGCGTCCTCTGACTGTGAAGTCTCAGGTCAGAGGGCGCGGTGATGTCTTTACACCGCGCGTGCTCTCTCCTGACCTGTCACAGTGCAGAGCGGGAAGACGCGGGCGACGCTGGGGTCCGGAGCAGCGACAGCAGCAGGTAAGAAGTGAGGTGAGTATTGGATTTTTTTATTTTTTTCATGTATGGGGGCATGGGGCATTATATGGGTGGGGGGTGACATCCTGCATGGGGCATTATATGGGGTGGGGGGGTGACATCCTGCATGGGGCATTATAAGGGAGGGGGGGGTGACATCCTGCATGGGGCATTATATGAGGGGGATGACATACTGCATGGGGCATTATAAGAGGGGAAGGGGGGAAGTGACGTCCTGCATGGGGCATTATAAGGGAGGGGGTGTGACATCCTGCATGGGGCATTATAAGAGGGGGAGGGGGGAATTGACATCCTGCATGGGGCATTATAAGGGGGAGGGGGGAATTGACATCCTGCATGGGGGCATTATATGGGGGTGGGGAGAGGGGGGAATTGACATCCTGCAAGGGGGCATTATATGGGGGTGGGGGTGTGTGACATCCGGCATGGGGCATTATAAGAGGGGAAGGGGGGAAGTGACATCCTGCATGGAGCATTATAAGAGGGGGAGGGGGGAATTGACATCCTGCATCGGGCATTATATGGGGGAGGGGGGAATTGACATCCTGCATGGGGCATTATATGGGGGAGGGGAGAATTGACATCCTGCATGGGGGCATTATATGGGGGTGGGGGGTGTGTGACATCCTGCATGGGGCATTATAAGAGGGGAAGGGGGGAAGTGACATCCTGCATGGGGAATTATAAGAGGGGAAGGGGGGAAGTGACATCCTGCACGAGGCATTATAAGGGAGGGGGGTGTGACATCCTGCATGGGGCATTATAAGAGGGGGAGGGGGGAATTGACATCCTGCATGGGGCATTATATGGGGGTGGGGGGGGAGTGTGACATTCTGCATGGGGCATTATATGGGGGTGGGGGGGAGTGTGACATCCTGCATGGTGCATTATAAGAGGGGAAGGGGGGAAGTGACATCCTGCATGGGGCATTATAAGAGTGGAAGGGGGGAAGTGACATCCTGCATGGGGCATTATAAGAGGGGAAGGGGGGAAGCGACATCCTGCATGGGGCATTACCAGAGAGGGGGTGTGACATCCTGCATGGGGCATTATAAGAGGGGGAGGGGGGAATTGGCATCCTGCATGGGGCATTATAAGGAGGGTGGGTGTGTGACATACTGCATGGGGCATTATAAGGAGGGGGGGTGTGTGACCTCCTGCATGGCGCATTATAAGGGCGGGGGTGGTCTGACATACTGCATGGGGCATTGAAAAGGGGGGAAGTGACATCCTGCAAGGGGCATTATATGGGGGGGAGAGGTGACATCCTGCATGGGGCATTTTATGGGGGGTAGAGGTGACATCCTGCATGGGGCTTTAAAAGGGGGGTGTCATCCTGCATGGGGCATTATAAGTGGGGAACAGTCTGCAAGGAGTGTTACATGAGGGCCAATATTCTGTATGGAGCGTTATATGGGGGTCAGTATTCTGTATGGAGCGTTATATGGGGGACAGTATTCTGTATGGAGCATTATATGGGGGCCAGTATTCTGTATGGAGCGTTATATGGGGGCCAGTATTCTGTATGGAGCGCTATATGGGGGCCAGTATTCTGTATGAAGCGTTATATGGGGGTCAGTATTCTGTATGGAGCGTTATATGGGGTCAGTATTCTGTATGGAGCATTTTATGGGGGCCAGTATCCTGTATGCAGTGTTATATGGGGACCAGTATCCTGTATTGAGCATTATATGGGGAGCAGTATCCTGTATGGAGCATTATATGGGGACCAGTATCCTGTATGGAGCATTATATGGTGCCCATAATACTGTATGGAGGACTATACTGTCCGGTCTGCACTGTACGCTGTGAGGATTCGCCGGTTTCTGAGCTATTGTAGAATTTACAATAGATATCGCTCGTGTAATGGGGCATTATAAGGGGGGAACAGCCTGCATGGAGCGTTATATGGGGGCCAATATTCTGTATGGAGCGTTATATGGGGGTCAGTATTCTGTATGGAGCGTTATATGGCGGACAGTATTCTGTATGGAGCGTTATATGGCGGACAGTATTCTGTATGCAGTGTTACATGGGGACCAGTATCCTGTATGGAGCGTTATATGGGGACCAGTATCCTGTATGGAGCATTATAAGGGGTCAGAATCCTGTATGGAGCATTATATGGTGCCCATAATACTGTATGGAGGACTATACTGTCTGGTCTGCACTGTGCGCTGAGGATATCGCTCATGTAATGTAGTAAGTGAAATCTTTGGCATTGTACTATATATATATATTTCTCTGTGGTATCTGTGCATCATGAATCATGGTATGTGTTAAAGGGGCCACTGAAACTCTGTCGCCCAGGGCCCACAAAAACCTGGAGCCGGCCCTGGGGGTAAGTATAACAAGTTTTATTTTTTTTAAATACAATTAATTAACTAGGAGTGGGGGGAATAAGAGATGCACGGGGGGGGGGGCCTTCATGCCCCCTATGAAGGGCAGGGGCCCCCCAAAAAAATTCTTGCACAGGGGCCCACTACAGTCTGTGTCCGCCCCTGGATTTGACTAAGTTTCTTTCACACCCCTCATTTTCACAGTAGTGTCAGTGATTTCCTTCTGATCCTGTTATATGTGCTAAAGTATTTTGAATGTGAATTTGAGTTTTCCATCTAGCCTCATTACCACAATTGTCTATAATACATCGCAGTAACAGGTGGGTCATTCTAAAGATATCATTGATGCCAGCACTGTCCTGTAATAGGAGAAACCATTGAAATATTTCTTCTTTCTTAAATATTTCACATCAACTGCAAGTGGTATTATCAAAAAGTGAAAACACTTAGGAACCACTGCAACTCAACCACATAAAGTGGGGTCGCTGCAATTACTGCAGAATTCTAGCATAAATTGCTTTGAAAAATCACAAAGTTATTGTGCAAAAAAATTAGCAAAGTTTGCATTTCCACACAAGTTTCGTCGAGAACTCAATAAAGGGCAGGGCTGGGGAAGGACGGAGGCACAGTGGGAATATGATTCATGACGAGCTCTGGAATTTCTTACACCACAAATCTTACTCTTGTCCCTACTGGACTGAGATTTGTGAGGGGGGGGGGTGCACACCACTTGCCAGATGCTCCTGATTTATTTAAGAGGGATGAGCCTCATGATAAATTAGGAGCATCTGACTCCAACACTTTCTCTCATTCAGACTAGCATGAACATTGCCTATCTTGATAAATCAGGGTCATAGTGAATACATTTTGCCAATACTCTGTTGACTCCATAATTGCACAGTGCAAACCTATGCTGCCGCCGATAGCATCATGGCATGGGTTTTCTATTGCTGGGCAGCTGCAAACAAGCCGTACATCACTAAGTACATTGCCAAACATTGGATTGAGTTGTGTAGGACATCACTGGCCTCCAGAGCAATGGAAATGAGCTCTCTAGAGCAATATATCACCCTTCTGTATCTGAAAAAATATATCTTTGCATCGTATTAGCCAGTAAATCGAAAAATATAAAAGTTTGAGAATCTTCAGTGTTGTGTATATGTGACACCCCAGGGGTCTGGTTGCCACAGTGATAGAGATATTACGTCTGAGAGCAGGTGGGAGGTCCTTTGGTCAGGGATCCTGTGCATGCCACACCTCCTGCACAGTCCTGGGAGGGGAAGAACTTCCCCTATATAAACCCGGGGCTGAAGCAGGGTTAGGAGTCAAGGAGAGTAGAGACAAGAAACAGTCATAGGAAGAAACAGCAGGAGCTCAGTGGGAGCAATACTACTACGAGTCAGGGGCTGGCAGCTGCAGAGCTCACCCTGACTGAGAAGCTTTCTTACCGGACCCGGCGTCCGAGGCTGTGGGGACTAACTCTTACCCAGCAGCAGAAGCCGACCGGCAGGGGATTTCAGGTCCTCAGGCCCAGAAACCCGAAGGCACGGTCACACGTGTGGGACCAGCACCGCCATCGTGGAGCGGAAGCCAATAGAAGGCCCCGAGTCACCGGCCATACGGGTGAGCACCACACGGTACACTCAGGGACGTGGGCTACTTATATCCGCTTCTAGCAAGGTAGCCAGAAGAGTACAGTCAGTTTGGGAGGCCTACAACTCCGCCTGGCCAGGGGAGATCCCATCTGCTCAAGGACTGACCAGGCCCCGTTCGCTAGCAAGTACTCCGGGAGGGTCTATCGTTGTTACCAGTAAAGACCCTGAATTACACCGCACCGTCTCTGAGTGGTTCCTGCTACCCCCATCTTCCACGTCGGCTGCCCTGAGGCCATACCCCTCCCATTGGGGGTTATACTATCACGCTGCACAATTCTACACCGGCCTCAGCGGTCTGCCCTGCAGCGGCAGCTCCATAGCTGCAAATCAACGGGTGGCGTAGTCGACACTCAAATAACATCTATCAAGACTGCCACACACTGAGTCTGACTCCCTGGGCACGGACCGGGTCCCCGCCACTCGGAGACTACAACCCTCATCTGATCCGGTTCCGGGTAAGCCCCCGTGCGCGAGACGCTGCGCGACACAGCAGGCCCAGGGGCGCGTCAACTTTGGCGTAGTCGGCAGGATTTCGTGCCCGCAACCACCGGGTACTGCGTGCCAGAAAAGCAAAGACTGTTCAAACTTACCAGTGGTGAGGTTTCCCGCCATCCGGCGCCATCTTCTGCCTTCTTCCCGCCATCCGCGAAGTTTTCCCGCCATCCGGCGCCATCTTCGGCCTTCTTCCCGCCATCCGTGGAGTTTTCCCGCCATTGGACGCCATCTTGAGGACGCCGCGCGGGAAGAAGAGGGGCGTGGACTTCGAAAGCGCGCGAGAACTGAAGCCCCGCCTCACGTCCGGACGTTGCGTAAGGTCCTGGAAGGAGCCCAGCAGACGCCGACGTCACCGGAGCGTGACGGAAGGTCCTCAACCCTGACGATCTACTGCGGAGCCGCGGCCTACGGAACAGGATCATCGCAAGGTAGGCCACGGTCCACTAGGGGGGAGGAAGATGTCGGATACGGAGGAGAGCTTCACTGCCTCAACCCCCGCCAGCGCCACCGCTGCTGCAGTTATGCCCTTCACCATGCCCTATATCCCGGGAGCAGCTTGGCTACCCCAGTACTCAGGGGAGTCACATACCCTGCATGACTTTAGAGAAAAGCTGGATAGCCTCTTCCAGGTGTACCCCCTTACAGAAGAGCAAAAAGTGAGCATCCTGGTGGCCCAACTAACCGGGGCAGCTAAAAGGGAAGTAAAATCCTGGCCACCTGGGAGGAAGACTGTCGCAGGGATACTAACCCGGCTGAAGGATACCTTTGATACCCGCACCTCAGCCGAGATTAAGCTTAGATTCTACGGGTGCAAGCAGCGAGCGCATGAGAGTATAAGGGACTATGCACTAAACCTACAAGAGGCCCTGAGGGCCATTAAGCAGACCGACCCTGATGGAGTGGGAAACGAGGACAGGCTGTTGACTGAACAATTTATAGAGGGACTGTATTGTAATGCCCACCGAACCCAGTTGCGGGCGATGGCCTTACAGGATCCCCATCTGGGCTTTGCACAGTTCAAGGACAGAGCCATCCGGGTGCTCCGAGAACCGGCACCGGGTGGCGTTATGACCCACAGGCGCCCAGCTATTACTTACCACCAGGAGGCGGCGCCCTTGTCGGCAGGGCCTGTGGGAGCTGATGCGCAGGCTTTGGACAATGACCCGGCTCCAGACCTACACCATCGGGTCCAAGAGCTAGCTAAGAGCGTTGCTGCGCTAACCCGAACTGTGCAGTCTTTACAGGTTTCCACGCCAGGGAAGATCCAGCTGGCATCCGGACCGGAGGACATCCCGTGGCGTCGACCAAGGAGGACCCCACCGGCCAGAGGAAGACCCAGTGACCGATACAGCGAGGACGGACGACCCATCTGCCGCCGCTGCAACCAACCCGGACATATGGCAAGGTACTGTTCTTTAAACGGGCACAACCTGGGGTAGAGGGCCAACCCCCAGGAAAAAGATCACCAGGCCCATCGAACTGGCGCGACAGATATGTGGGAGGACGTCCAGTCTTGCCGGTGGTACTGGATGGCATTCCCATGAGTGCCCTACTGGACACCGGGTCGCAGGTCACCACCATCCCGTACGTGCTCTTTAAGCAGTACTGGAATGACTCGGATATTACCCGCTACCCTGACGACGACTTGAGTATCATCGCCAGCAATGGCCAGCCCGTGCCACAGATCGGATTTAAAGAGGTGACCATCAAAATCGGTAGAGTCGAACTGGCAGCACAGGGACTGATCATTGTAGATATTGACAAACATGAGAGTCACCCAAAAATAACTCTAGGAACTAATGTAATTGAAAATTGTCTTGCAGAGGTGATTTTCCTTTTACAGCAGGTTGCCAAGAACGCCAGCTCCGGCGAGCAGCGGGTGCTCCAGAAAGAGATCCGGGCACTGATGCGACGGCAACAGGTGGAACTCTCCGGCGGTGAGATTGGTAGCGTAACAATGTGTGACCCTTTTCCTATTGCCATGCCCCCAAAAAGTGAAATGATGATTTGGTGCCGGGCAGCTATTGGTCTGAGAGGTAGGGATTACCAGGCAATGGTAGAACCAGTTTACTCAGACAGTAGGCCCACCATTTTGACAGCACGGGGGGTGGTTGATGTACGCCATGGGAGGGTGCCCGTTCGCATAATAAATATCGGGGAGAGGGAAGTGTACCTGCCCCGGTATGCCACGCTAGCCAAATTATATACCATTAACCAAAATTCTATACAATCTGTGGAACCCTTGCCTCCATCTCACCCGGAGGAAGGTAACGGCTCTAAGAAAAACATGGAGGACTGGTGTCAGCAACTACATCTGGGTACTGACTCCACTCCCTCACACCAGAAACAAGGAGTCTATCGGGTGGTTCAGGAGTACGAGAGAGTGTTCAGTAAACACCCGTTAGACTTCGGGCGAGTCAAGGGGGTAGAACACCACATCCCCACGGGAGACCATCCTCCTATAAAAGAGAGGTATCGACCCGTACCCCCTGCCCACTACCAACACGCCAAGGGGATGCTTAGAGACATGAAGGAGGCTGGGGTGATCAGGGATAGCTGTAGCCCCTGGGCAGCTCCACTAGTCTTAGTCAGAAAAAAAAGACAACACCATGAGGATGTGTGTAGATTACCGGAAAATCAACCGTATCACACACAAGGATGCGTACCCCTTACCAAGGATAGAGGAGTCATTGGCTGCTTTAAGATCTGCTAACTTCTTCTCTACCTTGGATCTCACTAGCGGGTACTGGCAGGTTCCTGTAGCAGAGGCGGACCGGGAGAAGACCGCATTCACCACCCCGATGGGACTTAGCGAGTTCACCTGCATGCCGTTCGGACTCTGCAACGCACCGGGAACCTTCCAACGACTAATGGAGTGTTGTCTGGGCCACAGAAACTTCGAGACGGTCTTGTTGTACCTGGACGATGTCATCGTATATTCCAAGACGTATGAGGACCACCTGAAACACCTGGCGGAAGTGTTCGAAGATCTGGCGAGTTACGGCCTAAAGGTGAAACCCTCCAAGTGTCACCTCCTGAAACCAAAGGTGCAGTACCTGGGACACGTGGTGAGCGCTGACGGAGTGGCTCCCGACCCTGATAAGATCACCGCAATTAAGGAATGGCCAAGCCCCTCCAGCGTAAAAGAAGTGCGGCAGTTCCTCGGGTTGGTAGGCTACTACCGAAGGTTTATTCCCGGTTTCACCAAAAAGGCAGCACCTATGCAGGACCTCCTGATAGGCCAGTCCCGGAAGGCCAAGAACCAGAAGCCGCCCTTCAAATGGGAGGAGCTGGAAGAAGAGTCCTTCCGCCAGCTGAAGATGGCCCTCACGGGGGACGAAATCCTGGCGTACCCGGATTATAGCCAGCCCTTTATCCTCTACACCGACGCCAGTAACATCGGGCTAGGAGCCGTACTGTCCCAGATCCAGCAGGGGAAGGAACGAGTAATCGCCTACGCCAGCCGAAAACTGCGACCCACCGAAAGGAACCCCGAGAATTACAGCTCATTTAAGCTAGAGTTCCTGGCCGTAGTATGGGCAGTCACCGAGCGCTTTAAGCATTACCTCGCTTCTTCCCGGTTCACCGTGTACACGGATAACAACCCGTTGACACACCTGGACACGGCAAGACTCGGTGCCCTGGAGCAGAGGTGGATGGCCCGTCTGTCCAACTACGAGTTCACAATCAAATACCGGGCCGGACACTCCAATACCAACGCGGATGCCCTGTCCAGGATGCCCAACCTGCCGGACGAAGGAGAAGATCCGGAGGGACTGGAAGAAGTTGAACTCCCTGCGTTCCACCGTCATGGGACTATCCAGTATTCCCACCGGGTAAGGAGTAAGCAGGCTGCTACGTTGAACCCCTTACCTCACTACAACTGGGCGGAAACGCAAGACAGCGACCCTGCCGTCCGACTGGTGAAGGAGATGCTGACTCGCCCGGAGGCTTGCCTTGAACCAGACGCTCCGGAGGAAGCCAAACAACTATGGGCAGAGAAGAGTCGACTGTTCCTTTACAAGGGGAAGTTGTGCCGCAGAATGGTTAACTCCCGGACGCATGAACTACTCTGGCAAGTAGTGGTGCCACGAAGAGACGCAGCCATGGTGATGGAGGCATACCACGATGGAGCTGGACACTTCGGGTGGAAGAAGCTGGAGTTCCTGCTGCGCGAGCGATTCCACTGGGTAGGCATGAGGGGAACCATTGAGAAGTGGTGCAGAGACTGTGGCCCGTGCAACCTGAGAAGGAAGGACCGTGCCAGCCAGAAGACTCCCCTGCAGTCCATCGTCACCCGGCAACCGTTGGAACTGGTAGCCTTGGATCATGTAAAACTGACCCCAAGCAGAAGTGGCTACGTCTACGCGTTAACCATCGTGGATCATTACTCCCGGTTCTTGGTTGTCGTCCCCGTCAAGGACTTAACGGCTCAAACAGCAGCTAGAGCCTTCCAGCAGCACTTTTGCCGTCCACACGGGTACCCGGACCAAGTGCTGACGGACCAGGGACCTGCCTTTGAAGCGGAGGTCTTCCAGGAATTCTGCAATCTGTATGGCTGCCGGAAGATAAGGACGACACCCTACCATCCGCAAACTAATGGACTTTGTGAGAAAATGAACCAGGTGGTAATGGATCTTTTAAAAACGTTGCCCCTGGAAGAACGCAGTCTGTGGCCTGAGAAGTTGCCCGATCTGGTGGACCTATACAACCACATCCCGGTAGGTTCCACCAACTGTACCCCGGCTTACCTAATGAGGGCAAGACCTGGTAAGTTACCTGTTGACCTTGAAATGGGAGTCCTGACACCCGAGGACACTTCACCAGAAACAGACTGGGACACAGAGAGGCAGCAGCAGTACCGGAGAATACAGGAGAGCGTGGAGCGAAGTCTCTGTCAGGCTAGGGAAAGACAAGAGAAAACTTACAACCAGTATGCTCCCGCTGTTCCCCTGGTACCCGGAGAGCAGGTCTTGAAGAGGAAGAGACGGCTCCACAAGTTGGACGACCAGTGGGAAAAGGACCCGTACACCGTACTGCCCTCAAGCCACGAGAACCCGAAGGTTTGTACCATCAGTAAAGACGGAGGGGAAACCACAGCTATTGTATCCCGGGACCACCTGAAGAAGTGTCCCGAACAACTGAGGAACCCTGAAGAGGAACAAGAAGACCATCGACCCGTAGAGGAAAGGGAAGATATGGTTAGTACTGTGCTCGGGGACTTCCCTCGGTCTTGGACTCAAGTCAATGGTGCAGTTGTGGTACCCGTACTCACCTTCCTCCAACCAGCATCCCAAGCACCTACGGAGCAACAGGTAGAGCTGGAAGAACAGCCGGTCCAGGAGGCAGAAGACCCCACACCCGCAGACCAGGAGGATCAACCCTCTGCTTGCAGTGAGCCTGCCATATCCCTAGTGAGCCAAAGAGCCGGTAGACAGCTGCCCAGTTTACCCTTGACAGCTCCTACACCCTGTAGTTCAGGGCTAGGCAGTCAGCTCCATAGGTCCACTAGGGCCACTAGAGGCCAGTTACCCGCACGGTGGAGGATTTGAAGTGTATAAATTGTTTTATTTATGTTTACCTGTGTATTGTTGCTTGTGTATAATTTTGTGTTTCTAGTTATTTGTAGGAGTCCTTGGTGGATTTACTGGGAATCCTGTGTACATAGTTGGAGCGTAACCCAGGACGGACTAAAGACTGTTAAGGACTCGGGGTAGGACAGACCCCCTACCTGGTTACGTCTCCCTGTTTTGGTGAAATGGACACCTTGCTTTTCTTCAAAGACTGCACCCGGTTGCGGACACGCCGTAACCATCTTATGTGTTTTTCTTATTGTATTGTTATTGTTATACCTTGTTATGTTTTTCTAAAAATATGTTTAGTCCCGGAGTACTAAATTTCACTAGGGGGGAATGTGACACCCCAGGGGTCTGGTTGCCACAGTGATAGAGATATTACGTCTGAGAGCAGGTGGGAGGTCCTTTGGTCAGGGATCCTGTGCATGCCACACCTCCTGCACAGTCCTGGGAGGGGAAGAACTTCCCCTATATAAACCCGGGGCTGAAGCAGGGTTAGGAGTCAAGGAGAGTAGAGACAAGAAACAGTCATAGGAAGAAACAGCAGGAGCTCAGTGGGAGCAATACTACTACGAGTCAGGGGCTGGCAGCTGCAGAGCTCGCCCTGACTGAGAAGCTTTCTTACCGTACCCGGCGTCCGAGGCTGTGGGGACTAACTCTTACCCAGCAGCAGAAGCCGACCGGCAGGGGATTTCAGGTCCTCAGGCCCAGAAACCCGAAGGCACGGTCACACGTGTGGGACCAGCACCGCCATCGTGGAGCGGAAGCCAATAGAAGGCCCCGAGTCACCGGCCATACGGGTGAGCACCACACGGTACACTCAGGGACGTGGGCTACTTATATCCGCTTCTAGCAAGGTAGCCAGAAGAGTACAGTCAATTTGGGAGGCCTACAACTCCGCCTGGCCAGGGGAGATCCCATCTGCTCAAGGACTGACCAGGCCCCGTTCGCTAGCAAGTACTCCGGGAGGGTCTATCGTTGTTACCAGTAAAGACCCTGAATTACACCGCACCGTCTCTGAGTGGTTCCTGCTACCCCCATCTTCCACGTCGGCTGCCCTGAGGCCATACCCCTCCCGTTGGGGGTTATACTATCACGCTGCACAATTCTACACCGGCCTCAGCGGTCTGCCCTGCAGCGGCAGCTCCATAGCTGCAAATCAACGGGTGGCGTAGTCGACACTCAAATAACATCTATCAAGACTGCCACACACTGAGTCTGACTCCCTGGGCACGGACCGGGTCCCCGCCACTCGGAGACTACAACCCTCATCTGATCCGGTTCCGGGTAAGCCCCCGTGCGCGAGACGCTGCGCGACACAGCAGGCCCAGGGGCGCGTCATATACATATGTGACTCTTCAGATTTTCTGTTATACTGAACCTGATGAAGAGATCTCATTAGCCTCAAAAGTTGATATTTGTTACCATCTTTTCAGTTAGCCACTAAAAGGTATCAACCACTGTGAAGACCTGAGGTTGTGGGTTGTAATAATCACCTAGGCAGGTTCACGATGCAACAATATTTTATTCCTTACATCCATGGTTTTATAACAATTCCAGGTAAAATGGCCAAAATACATTGCTCTCAGTCCACAAGTTCCCAGCCTGGGATCGATAGTCTCACTGTCCTCGTACCAGGTACTACTCACGGTCTCCCAACTTTTGGTTGGTCCACAGATTACATATCTCTCCCCAGTATAGTCTGTAGCCACAGTCCATGCTCCTCCAGACGACAGATTCTCAAATTTTTATATTTTTCGATCTACTGGCTAACACGGTACAAAGATATATACAGTATTTTCATTTATTATTAATAGGTGTGTTCTCTGATGCATGTGATCTCGAAACATCATTGTCAGGCTTCATTCCCCTCTTGATGGTCACACAGCAAACTATGAGTCAGCGCCCTAACTATAGTGATATGAATGTTGCCTGACCTTCTTGTTAAATGGTAACCACAGGATATCAGATATGTTTGGGCTGGGTGTAAACCAGACTTGAATTTTTTCTAAAAATCAGGTATACAAGAAATGACTGTTCAAAGAAAAAAACACACACATATATATATATATATATATATATATATATATATATATATATATATATATATATATGTACATATATATACAGTACAGACCAAAAGTTTGGACACACCTTCTCATTTAAAGATTTTTCTGTATTTTCATGACTATGAAAATTGTACATTCACACTGAAGGCATCAAATCTATGAATTAACACATGTGGAATTATATACTTAACAAAAAAGTGTGAAACAACTGAAAATATGTCTTATATTCTAGGTTCTTCAAAGTAGCCATCTTTTGCTTTGATGACTGCTTTGCACACTCTTGGCATTCTCTTGATGAGCTTCAAGAGGTAGTCACCGGAAATGGTCTTCCAACAATCTTGAAGGAGTTCCCAGAGATGCTTAGCATTTGTTGGCCCTTTTGTCTTCACTCTGTGGTCCAGCTCACCCCAAACCATCTCGATTGGGTTCAGGTCTGGTGACTGTGTGTAGTGCCGGCGTCCCTGCCCTCTGCTAGGCAGGGACGCTGTTCCCCTCACCGCTCTGCTCCGTGCCCGGCGTCCCTCTCCCGCTCTGCTGGCAGCGCGCGCTCCTTCCCGGCCACTGTGCTTAGGGCGCGCGCGCGCCCTCCCTCTTAAAGGGGCCGCGCGCGCCGTCCTAAGGAGTCCCCGGCCAATGGCCGGAGGACTTTACCGTATATAAGGCACCTCCTCCAAAATGGAGGTGCCCGAGCAATGTTGTTTGCACCTGTGTCTCACCTGTGCTTCAGCCCTCAGGTCCCGTTGCCAGTTACCTGCCAGTTACCTGCCAGATTCCTGCCTGATTACTTGCTACCTGCCTGCTAGTCTGAGGTCCGACGGTCTGCCTTACTAATCCTGTCAGTCTGTCTAAGGACCAGCCTGCCCGCTCACCTGGGAGCGCACATCAGATACCTGCCAGCTTGTCTGAGGTCCGACGGTCTGCCTTACTAATCCTGTCAGTCTGTCTAAGGACCAGCCTGCCCGCTCACCTGGGAGCGCACATCAGATACCTGCCTGCCTGCCTGAGGTCCGACGGTCTGCCTTACTAATCCTGTCAGTCTGTCTAAGGACCAGCCTGCCCGCTCACCTGGGAGCGCACATCAGATACCTGCCTGCCTGCCTGAGGTCCGACGGTCTGCCTTCCAACTCCTGTCAGTCTGTCTATGGACCCGCTTGCCCGCTCACCTGGGAGCGCACATCTGCTATCTGCCTGCTAGCCTACCTGGAGGCTCCGCAGTCACGTGCTGTGACCACCTGCCTGTCCAGTGACTCCTGCCCGCTCACCTGGGAGCGCTCTTCTGCTACCTGTCTGTTTGCCTACCTGGAGGCTCCGCCGTCACTTGCTGTGACTACCCGTTCATCCAGAGACTCTCGCCTGCTCACCTGGGAGCTCACGTCTATCTTCAGCCGCCACAGGTCGTACCAACCCTATACCTAGAGACTGCCCCGGTCACTTGCCGTGACCTCCAGCCCGTTCACTCAGAGACTGTCCCGTTCACCTGCTGAGACTTCCAGCCCGTCTTCCCTGGTCGCCACCCGCTCCCTTACAAGGACCGCCTCCTTGTATAGTAGCTCTGAGGTTCCGCCTCCCAGACCCGTTACAGTTTGCTCGGGCCATGGAACCCGGTGGCACCCAAGCTCCCTCGCTCTCGGACCTGTGTCATGAACTGTCCCGTCAAAGGTCCCAACAGGAGTCCATCCTGAGTCACCTGCGGAATGTCAATACTCGCCTGGACACTCTGACTGCTCCACCAGCAACCTCCGCCAGTGCCATGTCTCGCAATCCGGCAGCTCCGCTGCCCACTAATACCATGGTATCCTACCCTGGACCCCGGCTTTCTGCACCTCCTCGCTTCGGAGGCGACTCCGCTCAGGCTCGGGGCTTCATAAATCAGTGCACCCTGCACTTTGAACTTTTGTCCCACCAGTTTAACTCCGACCGAGCCAAAATTGCATTCATCATGTCCCATCTCACCCGGGAGGCCCTGGCCTGGCTAAATCCTCTATGGGAGAGAGGAGACCCCCTGGTGTCCAACTTGCCTGCTTTTCTCACGGCTTTCCGGAAAGTCTTCGACGAACCCGGACGGAAGACCTCATCCGCATCATCGTTGCTACGCCTCCATCAGGAGAGTCTCACCGTGGGCCAATATGCCATACGGTTCCGTACCCTTGCCTCGGCGCTGGCCTGGGATAACGACGCTCTGGTTTCCGTCTTCTGGGAGGGTCTGTCCGGCCGTATTAAAGATGAACTTGCCGGTCGGGACATTCCTACCACTCTCGATGACTTAATAACTCTTGCCACCCGGATTGACCTACGGTTCCAGGAGCGTGCCAGAGAGGTCACCCGTGAGAGGAGGTTACCACGTCTAGCTCCTACTTTTCAGAAACCCGTCACTCCTTCTGTCTCTAACCAGGTACACCCTCCTGAGCCTATGCAGGTCGACCAGACCAAGATGGTCAAGACCCGTCAGGACTTACGTCGTGCCGAGGGGACCTGCTTCTACTGTGGCAGTAAGGAGCACCGGATCCGTGCCTGCCCGGAGAGATCGGGAAACGCCTGTGTCTAGGTTCGCTCAGAGAGGTCCACCTAGACAAGAATTAATCCTCTCCATCCCTGCTGTTGTCAGTTTCAATCGTCTACGGGGAGAACCGTTATTTCGAACTAGCCCAACTGGACTCTGGAGCAGCCGGGAATCTTATTTCACAGTCCCTGGTAGAGAAATACCGCATCCCCACCAAACCTCTGGCTGTACCCTTGTCTGTTGCTGACGTGGATGGGGGGCTCTTACCACGCCCCATCCAACTCATCACCGAATCCATTACTCTGCAGGTGGGAATGCTGCATTCTGAAAGTATCTCCTTCCATGTTCTGCCTGGACTCTCTCACGCCCTCTTGCTAGGCCTACCTTGGCTCCAGAAACATGCACCCGTTCTTGACTGGCAGACTGGAGAAGTCCTTCGCTGGGGACAGGGCTGCCATAAGACCTGTCTGGTTCCCGTTCATCCCGTCCGTCCTTCTCCTACCCCAGCTAATCTACCTGGACTTCCGATTCCTTATTGGTCTTATGCTGATGTCTTTAATAAAAAGGAGGCAGAGACACTACCCCCTCATAGACCATACGACTGTCCTATCGACCTGTTACCTGGTACTTCTCCTCCCCGTGGGCGTATTTATCCATTATCCGCTGCTGAGACCCGGTCGATGTCCGAATATATTGAGGAAAATCTGGCCAGGGGATTCATTCGGAAATCTACCTCCCCGGCGGGAGCAGGCTTCTTTTTCGTCAAAAAGAAGGACGGCTCTCTCCGTCCCTGTATAGACTATAGAGGCCTTAACCAGATCACGGTGAAGAATAAGTACCCCCTTCCGCTCATTCCGGAGTTATTTGATCGTCTGAGGGGGGCTAGAATCTTCACCAAACTGGATCTCCGTGGGGCGTACAACCTGGTTCGTATCCGTCAGGGGGATGAATGGAAGACGGCATTCAACACCCGGGACGGCCACTATGAATATCTGGTAATGCCCTTTGGTCTCTGTAACGCTCCTGCCGTCTTTCAAGAGTTGGTCAATGACATCTTCCGGGACCTTCTCTACTCCTGCGTAGTGGTGTACCTGGACGACATCTTGGTCTTCTCTCCGGATCTCCAGACTCACCGGAGGGACGTTCGTCAGGTCCTGCTCAGGCTCAGGCAGAACCATCTCTACGCTAAATATGAGAAGTGCCTCTTTGAGTAGACCTCGCTTCCGTTTCTGGGCTACATTATCTCTCAGACCGGCCTACAAATGGATCCTGAGAAACTGTCTGCCATCGAGAAATGGCCCCGACCAGAGGGGTTGAAGGCTATTCAACGGTTCCTGGGCTTCGCCAACTATTACCGCCTCTTCATCCCGCACTTCTCTTCCCGGACTGCCCCAATTTCCGCACTCACCCGTAAGGGTACTAATCCCAAAGAGTGGCCGCCCGAAGCAGAGGAGGCCTTTCTTTCCCTAAAACAAGCCTTCTCTTCCGCCCCGGTGCTGCATCGCCCGGACGGCAACAAGCAGTTCTTCCTGGAAGTTGACGCCTCCTCCTCTGGAGCCGGAGCGGTACTTACTCAAAAATCATCTTCCGGGAGAATGGTAACTTGTGGCTTCTTCTCCAAACTCTTCTCCTCTTCTGAGCGCAACTATTCCATAGGAGACCGAGAGTTATTGGCCATCAAACTGGCGTTGGAGGAGTGGCGTTACCTACTCGAGGGGGCTCTTCATCCGGTAATAATTTACACTGACCACAAGAACTTGGCTTACCTCCAGCATGCCCAGAGACTTAACCCGCGCCAAGCCCGGTGGTCCTTGTTTTTTGCTCGTTTTGATTTTGTTCTTCATTTTCGCCCGGCTGACAAAAACGTCAAAGCAGACGCCTTGTCCCGATCCTTTCTGGTGTCCGATCTCGAGGAAGAACCTAAACATATCATCGATCCCGCCAGAGTAATGCAGGTGGCTCCCGTGAGTCTAAATCGTCTCCCTCCCGGTAAGACGTTTGTTTCAGTACCTGATCGGGAGAAGATCCTACACTGGGGCCATTCGTCTAAACTAGCTGGCCACGCCGGTCAGAAAAAGACCCTCCAGCTTATTGCCCGGCACTATTGGTGGCCTACCCTGCACAAGGACATAATAGACTTTATTTCTGCCTGTGTGTCCTGCGCCCGCAACAAAGTCCCGAGACATCTGCCAGCCGGACGCCTCCTTCCGCTTCCTGTACCTGCTGCCCCCTGGCAGCATATAGCAATGGACTTTATAACTGATCTCCCCGTCTCTGCCGGTTGTACGGTCATTTGGGTGGTCGCTGACCGCTTTTCCAAGAAGGCTCACTTTATTCCCCTGCCAGGCCTTCCGTCTGCACCCGAGCTGGCTAAAGACTTTATCCGCCACATCTTCCGTCTTCATGGCCTGCCCCTCCACATCGTGTCGGATCGTGGGGTACAGTTCACCTCACGTTTCTGGAGAGCCACTTGTAAACTACTAGACGTCACCCTGGACTTCTCTTCCGCTTACCACCCACAGTCCAATGGTCAAGTGGAGCGGATCAATCAGAACCTGACCAGTTACCTCCGGCACTTCGTTAATGCCCACCATTCTGACTGGGTGGATCTCCTACCATGGGCCGAGTTCTCTTACAATAATCACGAGAGCGAATCCTCCTCCAAATCCCCGTTTTTTGTAGTCTTTGGTCAGCATCCTCGGATTCCTTTTCCTGTCTCCACCTCTGTGGACAACCCGGCTGCGGAATCTCTCGTTAGCAAATTTTCCTCCATATGGGAGAGTACCCGGTCCGCACTCCTTCTGTCATCCGAGCGTATGAAAAGACACGCTGACAAAAAACGCCTGGATCCTCCACAATTTCGTCCAGGAGATAAAGTCTGGCTCTCATCTAAATATGTTCGACTCAAGATACCTTCTTACAAGTTAGGGCCTCGGTTCATCGGCCCTCTGGAGGTCATCAGTCAGATCAACCCGGTGGCCTATAAATTGAAACTCCCGGCCAACTTACGGATCCCCAACTCCTTCCATGTATCTCTCCTCAAACCCGTGGTGCTTAACTCTTTTTCCAAGTCTACAGGTACGCCTCCTGCTCCGGTTTCTGCTGAGGACGAGTTTGAGGTAGAGAACATTCTTGCCACCAAAAGGGTAAGAGGAAAGACCTTTTTTCTGGTAGATTGGAAGGGGTTTGGTCCTGAGGAGAGAACGTGGGAGCCCCGGGAGAACATCCATGCCCCTCTCATCCTAGCTAAATTTCTATCTGGCCTAAAAAAGGGGGGGCCTAAAGGGGGGGGTACTGTAGTGTCGGCGTCCCTGCCCTCTGCTAGGCAGGGACGCTGTTCCCCTCACCGCTCTGCTCCGTGCCCGGCGTCCCTCTCCCGCTCTGCTGGCAGCGCGCGCTCCTTCCCGGCCACTGTGCTTAGGGCGCGTGCGTGCGCCCTCCCTCCCTCTTAAAGGGGCCGCGCGCGCCGTCCTAAGGAGTCCCCGGCCAATGGCCGGAGGACTTTACCGTATATAAGGCACCTCCTCCAAAATGGAGGTGCCTGAGCAATGTTGTTTGCACCTGTGTCTCACCTGTGCTTCAGCCCTCAGGTCCCGTTGCCAGTTACCTGCCAGTTACCTGCCAGATTCCTGCCTGATTACTTGCTACCTGCCTGCTAGTCTGAGGTCCGACGGTCTGCCTTACTAATCCTGTCAGTCTGTCTAAGGACCAGCCTGCCCGCTCACCTGGGAGCGCACATCAGATACCTGCCAGCTTGTCTGAGGTCCGACGGTCTGCCTTACTAATCCTGTCAGTCTGTCTAAGGACCAGCCTGCCCGCTCACCTGGGAGCGCACATCAGATACCTGCCTGCCTGCCTGAGGTCCGACGGTCTGCCTTACTAATCCTGTCAGTCTGTCTAAGGACCAGCCTGCCCGCTCACCTGGGAGCGCACATCAGATACCTGCCTGCCTGCCTGAGGTCCGACGGTCTGCCTTCCAACTCCTGTCAGTCTGTCTATGGACCCACTTGCCCGCTCACCTGGGAGCGCACATCTGCTATCTGCCTGCTAGCCTACCTGGAGGCTCCGCCGTCACGTGCTGTGACCACCTGCCTGTCCAGTGACTCCTGCCCGCTCACCTGGGAGCGCTCTTCTGCTACCTGTCTGTTTGCCTACCTGGAGGCTCCGCCGTCACTTGCTGTGACCACCCGTTCATCCAGAGACTCTCGCCTGCTCACCTGGGAGCTCACGTCTATCTTCAGCCGCCACAGGTCGTACCAACCCTATATCTAGAGACTGCCCCGGTCACTTGCCGTGACCTCCAGCCCGTTCACTCAGAGACTGTCCCGTTCACCTGCTGAGACTTCCAGCCCGTCTTCCCTGGTCGCCACCAGCTCCCTTACAAGGACCGCCTCCTTGTATAGTAGCTCTGAGGTTCCGCCTCCCAGACCCGTTACACTGTGGAGCCCAGGTCATCTGGCATAGCACCCCATCACTCTCCCTCTTGGTCAAATAGCCCTTACACAGCCTGGAGGTGTGTTTGGGGTCATTGTCCTGTTGAAAAATAAATGATGGTCCAACTAAACGCAAACCGGATGGAATAGCATGCCGCTGCAAGATGCTGTGGTAGCCATGCTGGTTCAGTATGCCTTCAATTTTGAATAAATCCCCAACAGTGTCACCAGCAAAGCACCCCCACACCTTCACACCTCCTCCTCCATGCTTCACGGTGGGAACCAGGTATGTAGAGTCCATCTGTTCACCTTTTCTGCGTTGCACAAAGACACGGTGGTTGGAACCAAAGATCTCAAATTCGGACTCACCAGAACAAAGCACAGATTTCCACTGGTCTAATGTCCATTCCTTGTGTTCTTTAGCCCAAACAAGTCTCTTCTGCTTGTTGCCTGTACTTAGCAGTGGTTTCCTAGCAGCTATTTTACCATGAAGTCCTGCTGAACAAAGTCTCCCCTTAACAGTTGTTGTAGAGATGTGTCTGCTGCTAGAACTCTGTGTGGCATTGACCTGGTCTCTAAGCTGAACTGCTGTTAACCTGCGATTTCTGAGGCTGGTGACTCGGATAAACTTATCCTCAGAAGCAGAGGTGACTCTTGGTCTTCCTTTCCTGGGGCGGTCCTCATGTGAGCCAATTTCTTTGTAGTGCTTGATGGTTTTTGCAACTGCACTTGGGGACACTTTCAAAGTTTGCCCAATTTTTCGGACTGACTGACCTTCATTTCTTAAAGTAATGATGGCCACTCGTTTTTCTTTACTTAGCTGCTTTTTTCTTGCCATAATGCAAGTTCTAACAGTCTATTCAGTAGGACTATCAGCTGTGTATCCACCTTACTTCTGCACAATACAACTGATGGTCCCAACTAGAGATGAGCGGTGTTCAACTCGAATTGTTCGCCAATCTCAAATTCGAGCTGTTTTGGGTGGAGTTCGAGCCGTTCGGCGAACACGAACGATTTGAAAAAAATTCAGCTGTTCGATGTTATGTTCGATAACTGTTCGTGCACCAAAATCATAACTGGATTTTTTCTCAGTAATGATGAAAATTAATGTTAATACGCAGTTTGAGTGTACAGCGGGGCGGGGGGAGGAGCAGGGGATGGATCTCTGCAGGAATAATGAAGATCTCCATTTTTTTTTCTCTTTCCCGCATTTACAGTGGGGAGGTGCAATCTGTCAGCCTATCAGCAGCGCACACACGGAGCGAAGTGCTTTTTTTCACACAAGCAAGGGCATGTGTCATTGGCAGTGTATGTCACATGTCCTTGCCCTATAAGACCCAGCCATTTTCCCCGTCGCCACCATTTTCTCACTGCTGCAGCTGCGTGTTAGACGGCACAGCTGTTGCTGTGTGCGCTATACCTTGTTAATTTCAAGCCAATTTTCGCACAAATCTAGAGATAGCTTGGGAGTAGGGAATAGTTGTGATTGCAGTCCTTTTAAGGACTAGGTTACAGCATTTCCTACGACTTTTATCAGGCAGGTCTGTGCTCTTACATAGATATGTTGGGAGTAAAGACTAATTGTAATTGCAGTCCTTTTCAGGACTAAGTTAGATCAGTTCCTATCAGTTTTTGCCAGGCAGGTCTGTGCCAGTGCTGTTTTTTTCACAGCATTTGGCTAAATCTAGCAAAGCTAATCCTTTTTGGCCTATTGCAGAGTGTGTTAGTTAGTAGAGTAGCCTATCTTTGTTGCAAGCTACACCACCTGTGTATAGAATACCAATTTTTTTACTGCACCTAGTGAAGTAAAACCTTTTGGGCATAGCATCATTTTACTAGTCCATCTATACTGACCTCCATCAGGTTGCAAATTGAATATAATTTTTTTCTGCATCTAGCTCTGAAAAAATATTTGGGCTTCTAGCAGTGTGTGGGTCTTGGTCTATTAGTCCATCTATACTGACCTCCATCAGGTTGCAAATTGAATATAATTTTTTTCTACATCTAGCTCTGAAAAAATATTTGGGCTTCTAGCAGTGTGTGGGACTTGGTCTATTAGTCCATCTATACTGACCTCCATCAGGTTGCAAATTGAATATAATTTTTTTCTACATCTAGCTCTGAAAAAATATTTGGGCTTCTAGCAGTGTGTGGGACTTGGTCTATTAGTCCATCTATACTGACCTCCATCAGGTTGCAAATTGAGTATAATTTTTTTCTGCATCTAGCTCTGAAAAAATATTTGGGATTCTAGCAGTGTGTGGGACTTGGTCTATTAGTCCATCTATACTGACCTCCATCAGGTTGCAAATTGAATATAATTTTTTTCTGCATCTAGCTCTGAAAAAATATTTGGGCTTCTAGCAGTGTGTGGGACTTGGTCTATTAGTCCATCTATACTGACCTCCATCAGGTTGCAAATTAAAAATAATTTTTATCTGCATCTAGCTGTGAAAAAATATTTGGGCTTCTAGCAGTGTATGGGACTTGGTCTATTAGTCCATCTATACTGACCTCCATCAGGTTGCAAATTAAAAATAATTTTTATCTGCATCTAGCTGTGAAAAAATATTTGGGCTTCTAGCATTGTGTGGGACTTGGTCTATTAGTCCATCTATACTGACCTCCATCAGGTTGCAAACTAAAAATAATTTTTTTCTGCATCTAGCTCTGAAAAAATATTTGGGCTTCTAGCAGTGTGTGGGACTTGGTCTATTAGTCCATCTATACTGACCTCCATCAGGTTGCAAATTAAAAATAATTTTTATCTGCATCTAGCTGTGAAAAAATATTTGGGCTTCTAGCAGTGTATGGGACTTGGTCTATTAGTCCATCTATACTGACCTCCATCAGGTTGCAAATTAAAAATAATTTTTATCTGCATCTAGCTGTGAAAAAATATTTGGGCTTCTAGCATTGTGTGGGACTTGGTCTATTAGTCCATCTATACTGACCTCCATCAGGTTGCAAACTAAAAATAATTTTTTTCTGCATCTAGCTCTGAAAAAATATTTGGGCTTCTAGCAGTGTGTGGGACTTGGTCTATTAGTCCATCTATACTGACCTCCATCAGGTTGCAAATTGAATATAATTTTTTTCTGCATCTAGCTCTGAAAAAATATTTGGGCTTCTAGCAGTGTGTGGGACTTGGTCTATTAGTCCATCTATACTGACCTCCATCAGGTTGCAAATTAAAAATAATTTTTATCTGCATATAGCTCTGAAAAAATATTTGGGCTTCTAGCAGTGTGTGGGACTTGGTCTATTAGTCCATCTATACTGACCTCCATCAGGTTGTAAATTGAATATAATTTTTTTCTGCATCTAACCCAGCCAATAATTTTGGCCTAATACCACAGTTTGGCCACTCAGCTCTGCTCAGTTCCCATCCATTGTTTTTTTGTGCAAACAACTCCAGAGTTGTGAATTAGTTAACCCCCAAAATGAGTGGAAAAAGGCCTGCTGCTGGTGGAAAGGGGAATAGGCGTGTTGGGAAGGGGAAAAAAGGTTGTGTCCGTGGGGTAGGTATTAAAGCAACAGTATCATCTGCAGAAGAAAGACCATCTTCCAGCCAAACTAAAATGTCTACTTCTTTTAGCGGACAATGTGATAAGATCCCTTTCTTACGGCCATGCCAATCGCTACAAATTCCAGATGAGGCACAAAAACAGCAGGTGCTTCAACGGATATCAAGTGCTCCTTTAAGTGGGCTCTCCTCCACATCAACTTCAACATCACAAATACTCCAGTCCTCAGAGGTGTCACCCCAATCGCACTTGCTTCCTCACAGCTCCCAAATCTCCAGCTGCCCGTCTGAGTATGAGGTAGAACAGATGGTTGAGTCTGCAGAGCTGTTTACGCATACTATAGCCTGGGAATCAGAGGTCGGCTCCAGCGCTTCTGTGAATCCAGACGAGGAAATGATCTGCACTGATGCCCAGAATCTTTATGAGTCGGATCCAGGACCAGACGCAGAAGGTTCTGACCATAATGTAGACCCTCGTTCCCAAACTGTAACTCCTGTTGGTGGAGACAATGAGGAAGACGATGATGAGACTCAAATACCTGATTGGAGCGACAACTTTAGTTTTTTGTCAGGGCAGGAACAGGTTGGCTCTGAGGACGACGGGTGTGATAACACACAGGGTGATGATGATGAGGTTGGAGATCCCACTTACTGTCAACCCACAGTCAGCCAAGAGATGAGGCCAGCAGAGGAGGTGGAGGAGAATGCTAGTGACGACGAGGTCAGGTTGCGCCTTCCTGGACAGAGACGTAGTACTGGAAGCACGTCAACAACTGCATCCTCAAACACAACTCTGCCTCTCACCACAAGTCGTGGTGGCTCTTCAGGTCGCATGGGTGCTAAGCCTTGCATAGCCTGGGCATTTTTTCAGATCGATAAAGATGACCCAACTCGTGTTATCTGTAACATTTGTCAGCAAAAGCTAAGTAGAGGCCAAAAAATACATAGTTTGTGTACTTCATGCATGAACCAGCACATGGACATGAAGCATAAGTTGCAGTGGGAAGCTCACGGTGCTACAATGCGGCCTAGCCGGCCGGGCCAACCACCATCTGCCACATCTTGTGCATCCGCGGCCTCTTCATCCTCTGTGACTGGGGGGACAGCAGTCACACCTGTTTTGGGACGCAGACCTGCCACCTCTTTACCCGCAACAGCCAGCGTGATTGGCAGGTCATCATTTTCTTTGGAGGTGGTAACACCAGCTGGGGTTGAGCGCTGTCCAACATCGATAGCACCACCTTTGGATCAAGGCAACCTAACATGTCCGCCTGCATCTTCCTCACAGACCGGCAATTTGCCGGGGACACCCTTATCAACCCCGTCTAAGCACAACAGCCAGCCCTCGGTCCCTCAGATGTGGACAAGTAAAAGACCATTTCCTCCTAGCCATGAGAAAGCTAAGAGGTTGAATTTCACCATCTGCAAGCTCTTGGCTACAGAAATGCTGCCTTTCCACCTGGTGGACACAGAGGATTTTCGAGACCTTATGTCCGTCGTAGTGCCCCAGTACCAGATGCCCAGTCGGCACTACTTCTCAAAGAAAGGTGTGCCTGCGCTCCACCAGCATGTCGCACACAACATCACCGCTTCTTTGAGAAACTCTGTGTGTGACAGGGTGCATTTCACCACAGACACTTGGACGAGGAGGCATGGACAGGGACGTTACATGTCGCTGACTGGGCACTGGGTAACTATGGTGACAGCAGGACAAGGGGCTGCTGTCCAAGTCTTGCCGTCCCCACGAGTTGTGCATCAATCCTCTTTATCTCAAAGTTCCTCCACTGCTTCTGCCTCCTCAACCTCCTCTCGTTCCTCCACCTGCACCCAAAGCCTGTCTGGTCATGCCACAAGCTTTTTAACTGCGCAGAAGGGATCCTGCACACCTCCTTACTATGCTGGCAGTAGGGCTCAACGTCATCAGGTGGTTTTTACTTTGAAATGTCTGGGAAATGTGAGTCACACAGCTGAGGAGTTGTGGTCAGCTCTGGAGAACCAATTTCATGAATGGTTTTCTCCACTGGACCTGAAACCAGGGAAGTCCGTGTGCGACAATGCTGCAAACCTGGGTGCGGCCCTTCGCCGGGGCAATGTCACACACGTGTCTTGTATGGCTCACGTGTTGAACCTGGTTGTCCAGCAATTTTTAGCCCACTATCCCAGACTAGATGGCCTTCTGCAGAGGGCACGGTCGCTGTGTGCTCACTTCCGCCGTTCGCATCCCGCAGCTCAGCGACTTACATCTCTACAGAAGTCGTTGGGCCTGCCACTTCACGGGCTAAAATGCGATGTGCCTACCCGGTGGAATTCAACTCTGCACATGTTGCAGCGACTGTGGCAGCACCGACAAGCCCTGGTGCAATACGTTCTGATGTATAGCCTGGGCCAACGAGATCCAGAGGTGGGGCAAATCACGCTGGAGGAGTGGTCTCAGATCAGGGACCTATGCACCCTTCTGCACAGTTTTGAAATGGTGACGAAGATGTTTAGTGCTGACGATGCCATTATCAGCATGACTATTCCGGTGATTTACATGCTGGAGCACATGTTAAACAGAATTCGGAGTCAGGTGGTGGCACAAGAGGAGGTGGAGGAAGTAGAGGAGGAGGAGTTGTATGCGGAAGGGCTAACATCTGCAAGGTCCAAACGGTCGGCAGCACCAAGGCGGCAGGCATGTGAGGGTGGGGGAGATGGTTTTACCAGGGCGCATGGTAGCAGCCAAACTAGTGAGGAAGGTGCAGGAGCCCAGGAAGAAGTGGAGGACGAACTGATGGAAGACTCATCAGATGAGGGAGACCTTGATCACATTTCTGTTGTGCGAGGTTGGGGGGAGAGGACAGAGGATGGAAGCATGATTGTTACCTCGCCACCAACACAACAGGGACTTGGTGTTCCTGGATGCGCAACACACATGAGTGCCTTCTTGCTGCACTACCTGCAACATGACCCTCGAATTGTGAGAATTAGAAATAATCCTGACTACTGGGTTGCCACACTGTTAGATCCCCGGTACAAAAGTAAATTTGCAGAAATTATTCCTGCCATAGAAAGGGATGCACGCATACAGAAGTATCAGCAGAGACTGTTGCAGAATCTTACATGTGCTTTTCCACAAAACACCAGTGGTGCACGTAGTGAATCTCACAGTTCCAACTTGCCAACCGTGGGACCGTCGAGTGTTCAGCACTCAAACCGTACCAGAAACACAGTATCTGCTGGTAACATCAATTTTGTGGAATCATTTCATCACGTTTTTAGCCCATCCTTTGCAAGGCCTCAGGAGACAGGAAGTCTGACACATAGTCAACGCCTAGAGACGATTGTACAGGAGTATCTCCAAGTAAACATTGAAGCCATGACTGTGTCACTGGACCCTTGCTCTTTTTGGGCTTCCAATCTGGATAAATGGCCGGAGCTAGCCCCTTATGCCTTGGAGATCTTGTCATGCCCCGCAGCCAGCGTTCTGTCTGAACGTGTGTTCAGCGCTGCTGGTGGTGTGTTGACAGATAAGCGCATGCGGCTCTCCACTGATAATGTAGACAGACTCACGTTCATAAAGATGAACAAATCATGGATCCGAAACGACTTTTCTACCCCTGTGTCATCCTGGGGAGAGTAAAAGCTTGATGATTGGTTAAAATCACCTCACCAACCGTTTTAAGCTTTCAAATTACTAATCATGTTTATCTGTATCTTGGCTGGAAAATAATTTGAGCTTTGTAGCAGTGTGCAGCACGGATTCTATTAGGCCATCTATACTAAGCTCCACCAGATTTAAAATTACTAATCATGTTTATCTGTATCTTGGCTGGAAAAAAATTTGGGCTTTGTAGCAGTGTGCAGTACTGATTCTATTAGGCCATCTATACTAAGCTCCACCAGATTTAAAATGAATAATAATTTCTAGCTGCATCTAGCCCGGAAAATAATTTTGAGGCTCCGAGATGCGCAAGACACATAAGTGCCTTCTTGCTGCACTACCTGCAACATGACCCTCAGATTGTCAGAATTCTAAGTAATCCTGACTAATGGGTTGCCACACTCTTAGATCCCCCACACTCTTCGATCAACCTTTTCATTTTAATAAAGACCAAAAAAATGGTAATTTTTGAAATTATAAGCATTAGCAGGTTATTAGAAACTGAAATCAAACAGTTTTCAACTCAAAACTTTATTCTAGGTGATGTTACATTTGCACATAGGACCCCTTGTTCGAAAGCAGCTTCTGAACTCTCTCGTCCATTGAATTTGTCAGGTTTTGGATGGCTTCTGCTTCAATTGTTTTGCATGAGGATAGAATACCCTCCCAGAGATGTTGCTTAGATGTGAACTGCCTCCCGTCATCATAGACACTCCTTTTGATGATGCTCCAGAGGTTCTGAATGGGGTAGAGGTCAGGGGAGCATGGGGGTCACACCATAAGTTTGTCCCCTTTTAGGCCCATATCAGCCAGAGATGCAGATGTGTTATGTGCAGCATGAGACGGTGCATTATCATGCATGAAAATGATCTTGCTGTGGAATACACGGTTCTTCTTCTTGAACCATGGCAGGAAGTGCTGTTTGAGAAACTCCACATTCATTATGGAGTTCATCTTTACCCCTTCAGGGATCCTAAAGGGGCCGACAATCTCTCTCCCCATGATTGCAGCCCAAAACATTACTCCACCTCCTCCTTGTTGGCGCTGTAGCCGTGTTTGCGTGGGGTGTCCATCAACCAGCCATCCTCCACTCCATCCATCTGGACCATCGAGCGTTGCACGGCACTCATCCGTGAACAAAACAGTTTTAAAATCAGTCTTCATGTATTGTTTGGCCCACTGGAGCCGTTTCTGCTTGTGTGCAGTGGATAGAGGAGGTCGACAGGATGGCGTCCGCACAGCTGCAAACCTCTGAAGGACCCTGCATCTTGTTGTTCGGGGGACGTTGGAGGCACCAGCAGCTTCAAAAACTTGTCTGCTGCTATGACAAGGCTTTTTTGCCGCTGCTCTTTTAACCTAACGTAATTGCCTGTAGGAAAGAGTCCTCAATTTACCCTTATCAGTGTGTACTGTGAATCAGCTACATACTTCTTGATTGCAAAGACACTTCATCCTGATCATCGCACAATGTTGATTGTAGTCATGCCTTGACCTAAACACTCCACAATTTGTTGCTTCTAAGCAGCCGACACATCCTTTTTCTTTCCCATTGTGGCAGAAAATGTAGGCTGCTTAATAATGTGGGACAGCCTTCTTAAGTAGTCTTGCCTTTCATTGGACAAACCTGCCAAACTAATTAGCACAGGTGTCTGCAATTGCTTACAGTGATATAAAGAGCCCTGACACACATCACCATCAATGAGTTTAACTGACAAACAAACAAATTCTTCCCTTATCACTCCTAAACACTTTTTGCATAATAATTTGGAACACAGTGTACATGTGCTTTTCCACAAAATACCAGTGGTTCACGTAGTGAATCTTACAGTTCTAACTTGCCAACCGTGGTCTGTATGGAGTTGTTCAATAAAGGGCCCAAAATTAAGATAACATAGACGGGAGAGGTCTCTATGAATAGGAATTCCTAAGTATTTGATACCCTGTGAGGGCCAGGCAAAGGGAAAGTTGGACTGGATGGAATCCTGTATGGATTTGGGGAGGGAGACATTGAGGGCCTCAGACTTCGCTGCATTGATTTTAAAATTTGACCATGTAACAAAGTAATCTCTTTCAGCCATAACAGCAGGGATGGATATATGTGATTGAGTGATATATACTAGGACATCATCAGCAAATGCAGAGCACTTGTACTCGGTGCCTCCCACCTCAATCCACCTAATATTGGGGTTATGGCGAATTGATGAGAGCAGGTGCTCCGTCACTAGGATGTATAAGAGAGGGGACAGAGGACATCCCTGCTTTGTCCCATTGGTGATTATGAAAGGTGACGAAAATGTTCTGACGCGCCCCCTGGGCCTTGGGACACCCGGAGCCGGACCCTTTTTGGTGGATGCTGGTGGTTGTAGTCTCCGTGGCGGCGACCCGGTTCCGTGGCTTAGGGCGGTCAAACCAGTGGCGGAACTATTTATGTGGTTTTGATGTTTAAATGTCCGACTACGCCACCCGTGGATTGCGGTCAGAGTGAACCGCCGCTGCAGGGCAGACCGCTGAGGCTGGTGTTGTGGGTGCAGCAGAGCGTAGCATAACTCCTCACGGGAGGAGTATAGCCTCAGAGCAGTGTATGCGGAGGATGGGGGTGATGGTGCAGGGCAGCAGCAGTAACGACACGGAGTCAGTAATGCAGTCCAGGGCCTTTACTCACAGTTCTTATTATCCAGACCACTTCTGCAGGTAACGGCTGCCCACGTCGTACTGTGCTCACCAGGTGAGGGGCTCAGACAACTCCCAGATAACTTTGGAGCGCTTCACAGGACCCCCTTTGTGTGTCCTTTTCTGGCCTTTCTTACCAACCCTTCTGTCTGGCTGCCTCGGGCCTCCTCTTGGTAAACTTGGCGCCAGTTTCCCTGACCCTATGTGGTGCCTTCCTAGCCGGTGTAGCGAGGGGCTGCGCCACATAAAATGTCACAGCCTACGGTTTCTAGCTGAGGGTCGTTTCCCGCCTCCACTAGTTTCGGGGACTGGTCTCCCCCTTTGGCCTGACCCCTCCACGCAGGTGGATTCGGGCGTGCGGTGGCAACTCGCCCGTCCGCACCCCTGGGATCCCTTCATTCCTCGTTCCTGGAGCCTTCTTCACTCCTCTTCCTTCCTTTTCCCTCTTTCAGGCCTGGGCCTCTGTTACTAGGCCCACCAACGGAGCAGAGCTCATGCAGAGCCCCTGCTCCCTGTCACTTCTGCTCAGACTTCTCTGCACTGAACTAAGATGGTGCCCACCTTTTATACTCCCTTCTCAATGCACCCAGTAACTGCTTCCTCCCTGCTCCTGCACTACAGGGTTCCCCTTCCTCAGTGTTCCCTCCCCCCACTCCAGCCAGGGACAGGGACTGTCGTGCCCATCTCAGGGGCATATTGGTCGCCCTGCCCCACGGCAATGTGGTGTAATGCATGCAGGTGTCGGGTCCTGATCCACACTCCATCCTTACCTGAGAGTGAGATATCACACCTCTGGGTGAGGTGCAATACCTCTGTAGCAACCGAGCCCTCAGGGTGCTACAGTTCCATTTATCTTCAGCCTAGGTGACGTATTGCGATACAGGGCTGTGATTTTGGCTATAAAAGGGTCCCTTAGACCCCTACCCCAAGCTTTTTAAGAGAATAATATATGGCGTACCAGGAGACTCTATGGAATGCTTTCTCAGCATCCAACGAGAGTATCTAATTACAAATTTTTAACTGCATCTAGCCCAGGAAATACTTTGTGCCTAGTAGCAGTGTCTGCTAGTCAGCGGATTATCCCGGCTGTTAAGCAAGCTACACCACCTGTAGTTTGGACACTTAATTTTTTCAAAGGAAATGCTTCGCGACCATGGGATACTCAGTGAAGAGCATCAGGAGGCACACCAAGGCATAGGGGCTGGGACTGGCGGTAGGACGCCTTGCGGTGGACAGCCGAGCTCGATCCTTATAAAAGCTTTTTAACTGCAGCAGCTTTAGTGGATGCTACTGGAGCTGGAATTACGCGGCTGCTGGCATGAGACTTGCCCTCCAATAGATCCTTGTAAAAGGATTTAAAGTGTATTCATTCAAATTAGAGAGACAATTTAAATTAAAAAGATTAGAGCTGCCTTCACCACAGGGGGGCTCGCTCGACCCACCAGCGGACAGGCACCAGTATTGGGAGAGGGAGGCTGGCCGTCAGGGTCCATCGCGGCTCTGGCACAAACCCGGCGACACGGAGGTGGCACGGGCAGGAACGGACTGGCCGTGTCGGCTTCTCACTTTTTGGATTTTAGAAGGGCATGACATGCCTATATCTGTGTCTCCCCCTCCTTTTACTCCTCCACCTCTTTTCTTTTCGCATGACTATATGTACTTGTCACTTTTCCATACGTTAGTTATGTCTTCTGGGCAGTTTGTCAGCTTTTGGACACCTTTGAAGGTGTTTTCTATGTGTTTCTATGTGTTTTGTTTGCCTGCCATTGGTTTTAACGGTGTTCAAAGGTGTTCGACGAACAGTTCGGCAAACACACGGGTGTTCGACGAACCGAACCGAACCGAACTCGAACACTACGGGGGTGGCTCAACACTAGTCCCAACCCCATTTATAAGGAAAGAAATCCCACTTATTAAACCTGACAGGGCACACCTGTGAAGTGAAAACCATTTCCGGTGACTACCATCAAGAGAATGCCAAGAGTGTGCAAAGCAGTCATCAAAGCAAAAGGTGGCTACTTTGAAGTACCTAGAATACAGGACATATTTTCAGTTGTTTCACACTTTTTTGTTAAGTATATAATTCCACATGTGTTAATTCATAGTTTTGATGCCTTCAGTGTGAATGTACAGTTTTCAGAGTCATGAAAATACAGAAAAATCTTTACATGAGAAGGTGTGTCCAAACTTTTGGTCTGTACTGTATATATATATATATATATATATATATATATATATATATATATATATATACACACACTGCTCAAAAAAATAAAGGGAACACTCAAATAACACATCCTAGATCTGAATGAATGAAATATTCTCATTGAATACTTTGTTCTGTACAATGTTGAATGTGCTGACAAAAACAAAATCACACAAAAATCATCAATGGAAATCCAATTTATTAACCAATGGAGGCCTGGATTTGGAGCCACCCCCAAAATTAAAGTGGAAAAACACAATACAGGCTGATTCAACTTTGATGTAATGTCCTTAAAACAAGTCAAAGGCTCAGTATTGTGTGAGGCCTCCACGTGCCTGTATGACCTCCCTACAATGCCTTGGCATGCTCCTGATGAGGTTGCGGATGGTCTCCTGTGGGATCTCCTCCGAGACCTGGACTAAAGCATCTGCCAACTCCTGGACAGTCTGTGGTGCAACGTGACGTTGGTGGATGGAGCGAGACATGATGTCCCGGATGTACTCAATCGGATTCAGGTCTGGGGAACGGGTGGGCCAGTCCATAGCTTCAATGCCTTCATCTTGCAGAAACTGCTGAAACACTCCAGCCACATGAGGTCTGGCATTGTCCTGCATTAGGAGGAACCCAGGGCCAACCGCACCAGCATATGGTCTCACAAGGGGTCTGAGGATATCATCTCTGTACCTAATGGCAGTCAGGCTACCTCTGGCGAGCACATGGAGGGCTGTGCGGCCTTCCAAAGAAATGCCACCCCACACGATTACTGACCCACTGCCAAACCGGTCATGCTGAAGGATGTTGCAGGCAGCAGATCGCTCTCCACGACATCTCCAGACTCTGTCACTCTGTCTAAGGTTGTAGAGTCCATCTCATGCTACCACGAGTGTGAAAGCACAACCAACATTCAAAAGTGACCAAAACATCAGCAAGAAAGCAATGGTTCTGAGATGTGGTCTGTGGTCCCCACCTGCAGAACCACTCCTTTATTGAGTGTGTCTTGATAATTGCCAATAATTTCCATCTATTGTCTATTCCATTTGCACAACAGCATGTGAGATTGATTGTCAATCAGTGTTGCTTCCTAAGTGGACAGTTTGATTTCACAGAAGTTTGATTTACTTGGAGTTATATTCTGCTGTTTAAGTGTTCCCTTTAGTTTTTTGAGCAGTGTGTATACATATATATATATATATATATATATATATATATATATATATACTAAACAAAAATATGAATGCAACACTTTTGATTTTGCTTCCATTTAGCATGAGCTGAACTTGAAGATCTAAGACTTTTTCTATGTACACCAAAAACCTTTTTCCCTCAAATATTGTTCACAAATTTGGCTACATCTGTGTTTGTGAGCACATCTCCTTTGCCAAGATAATCCATCTGTGACGCCTCTACTCGTAAAGCCCGTGTTTTACCCTGGGTGTTGGGGGACACGGTGTCGGGCCCTGTGATGGAGAGGTGGGGTGCAGCCATGGCCCAGGCTCGACACGTGCTCAGGGCCGTCACATTAGAAAAAGATGGTATGGGCTTGTCCGGGTTGAGTGTCTGATTAACGACTACGCCACCTGTGGTGCCTGGTGAAGGGTCACCAGCGCCGCTACAGCCCGCCGAGGCCTGGTGTCATGGCGACCAAAGTTCTCACTGCTCCCCACAGGTGGAGCAAGGCCTCAGGGCAGGCAAACAGGATGGAGGGGGTAGTAGTGCAGGGAGTACGGTCACCGCGTCGCATGGTATGGCGCATAATGAACAGTCCGGAGGCCATAGGGGTGAACTTCCAAGGATTTACTCACTTAGAGATGATAGCGGGAAGGCGACTCCCTGCTCCCCGCGGAGTCTTGCGGCCACCAGGGACGGGGGTCCGACTACCTCCGAGAAAGTCCAGTGTTCGGTAGCGACCCTACACCAGAGTGTTCCTGCACTACAGACTTCACCCTTTCCCGTCTGTGCATGTGTAGATAGGCCGGGTCTCCCTCTGAGCTCCTCTCAGGACTAGGGCACGGGTGGCAATTCCTCTCCATCCGATGCCCGGTGGGATCCTCAGGGCCTAACTGGGCTTTCCCGTCCAGGACATGGAGTACAAGGTCGGGTATTGGGGGCCGGTACCCCTCTTGCAGCCGGAATCCCTCTGAATAGATCAGGTAGGCGAGGACAGGTGGCGTGCTCTGCTCCGTTTGCATCCTCCCCGGGACCCATTTGCTGGGGAGCCACACTCTAGAGCTCCCAGGCCTTCTTGATCCTGGTCCTTGGCCGGGTTGAGACATTCCTTGTCTACAACCTACATCTCGTCCCAAGGCCAGGGTACGAGGGCTGTGTCCCTTACCGGTGCAGGCCCACACAGGATCTGCGCTCCCGGAGGGAAGACACATTACACACAGTAGTTTGACAGCACAGTACGACCACTAGAACCAACGACTTAGGACTAGCAAAAAGGACCAAGATCAAAGATGGCTTTTAATTAAATATGAAATCTGAAGTGTAACTAACTTGTAAGTCCTCCACCCACACCCACTAGCTGGTTCCTACCACTTTGTGTTCCCCAGTCTCCCTGTAACCAGGGGAGCAGCACCTAGTGCATACTAGCTCCCTCTGGTGGAGAAATGTGGTGTTGGATGCAAAAGGTTAGGTCACAACTATCACACTGGCCTTACCTTGGAGGAGTAGAAGTGCAGCATTCCTGTGGCGGTCGAACCCTCAGGGGCCCCACACATCCACCTCACAGGTGTGGCAATTTAAAATGCTAATTAGACAGCATGGTTATTACACAGGTATGCCTTAGGGTGGCCACAATAAAAGCCCACTCCAAAATTTTCAGTTTTACTGTATTGGGGTTGTCGAGGGAGGGGGGGGGGGGGGGAGGCAGAAAAGCCTTTTTCTGATGTGCCCACCATTTGCATCACGGAGTGCAAAACATCTCCTTCATATAGAGTTGATCAGGTTGGTGATTATGGCCTGTGGAATGTTGGTTCACCTCTCTCTCTGGCAATACCTGAATATTCTTAGCTAAAATGTTGGTGAAGACATTGTAATAGAAGTCCACATGAACCTTGGTTTTACAACACATTTTATAGGTAAAGTAAACAGAATTTTTTGATGTAAAACCCCAAAACTGACCTCAATAAATACAAACAACATGGGTGGGGTAAACTGGGAATTACAAATTATAATATTCCCCATAGCCAGTTAATCCTTGGGGATTCAGGGCCTAGGAGGTCTCTTCCTCCGGGGATGATGGCTGTGTTAGGATGTTAGAGGTTCAAATTTGAGAGGGAATTTGGCCTGTCAGTACAGATGGATGACAATATGTTTGGTGTCCAGATAGCTGGGAGACAGCATGGGGACAGTCAATGGGATAATGGTAGGGATCATAGGCATATTGGAGAGCATAATATTGACGCGCCCCCTGGGCCATGTTGTTAGGGATACCCGGAGCCGGATCAGATGGGGGTTGTAGTCTCCGAGTGGCTGTGACCCGGTCCGTGCCCAGGGTGTCAAACTCAGTGTGCGGCAGTCCTGGTAGTTGTTGTTTCTGTGTCGACTACGCCACCCGTTGATTTGCGGTCAAAAGGCCGCCGCTGCAGGATGGTCCGCTGAGGCTGGTGGTGTGTGTGCAGCTGTGGTAGTATAACCCCCAACGGGAGGGGTATAGCCTCAGGGGGTCAGACATGGAGGATGGTGGTTGTGAAGGTGCAGCAAGGAGACTCAGAGGCATGAAATGCAGTTCAGGGTTTTTACTCACTGGTGTTGCTCGGGTCACTCTGCAGATCAGTGACCACCCAAGCCGTGCTGCGTCCACCAGGTCCTGGACTCGGCCAACTCCCGGGCAATTCTTGAGTATGGTCCTGAGCTCCTTTCTGACTCTCCCTTCTTCTGGCCGTTCCCGCCAGGGATCCACCTCTGTCCAGCTCCCTCGGGCTTCTTAGTGGTTGAACCTTCTCTGGCTTCCCTGGCCCTACTCGTGGTGTGCCTTCCTGGTGGATTTGGTGAGGGTCGTGGCAGATCCTGCCCACGACCTCCGGTTCCTGGCTAAGGTGTGCTTTAGCCTCTGCCAGCTTAGGATCCGGTACCCTTTTGCCGACCCTTCACCCTTATCAGCTCTCATACAGGCTCTTGGGGTCCCCTCTTGTCCTGCGCCTCTGGGTCTCTCTTCCTTCTCCTCTGCTTCACTGCAGGCTCTCTCTCTGACTGACTGACTGACCCTGTCCTAAGATGGTGCCCACCTTATATACTCCCTCTATGTGTGAGCTCAGGTGACCAGCACCCAATGAGCTCCTACATTTACCCAGACTACTCCCCCTATCTTCCCCTACACTACTGGGATGTTCCACCCCCCGTCCCACTCCAGCCAGGGACAGACGCTGTCATACCTGCACATATACTGGTGGGAGTACCGTTGTTCTGTCCCCCGGAAATGGGATGTATGTAGTGCATGCAGCCTACTAGCTCAGTTCCATACTCCATCCTTACCCGGGAGTGGAATACCACACCTCTGGGTTGAGGTGCAATACCCCTGTAGCAGCCGAATCCTCAGGGTGCTACATTCCCCCCTGGTAAATCACAGCACGTCCTCGGGCTGTAAAAGAATAAACATCCAAAAACATACAATTTTTTTTTCAAAAACATCAACATATAAAACATATAAACACTTTCAGCAGCATAAACTTTTTCTTGTTCCTCCGGCCACGGTGCAACTTGTGACCGGGTAAAGTGCCACAGTCTCTGGTAGAAAAACAACAGTTTCCTATAAAACCGGTAGGGGGCGCCTTAGAAAGCGCAACTATGTACAAGGGGAGGTATGGCCGCTCTCAGTCCTCGGCCAGTGGGGAAAAGGAATGGCTGTTCACAGTCCTCAGCCTGTTAGGGGATAGGGACACACGGGTACAATTCACACTTGTCCCAACGGGGGAACATATTTAATTTAGCAGCAGTTCTTATACCCACACGGGTAACTATCTACATATTCTATTTACAGTTCATCAGTGGCGGTGTGCTCTTGGCTGAGGGTAATCTTTAGACCCGTCCGGGTCCTCTTGATCCTCCTCACCCCGTAGCTCCTACTCAGTCAGTCTATGCACATGCAGGGCATACGGGCCCTTGGCGCACTGATGCCGGGTGAAGGTGACCTCATCACCCAGGTATAGGTCACGACCTCTGTGTCCCTCCGGCAGATGGCTTTCTACGTCTCTGCGGGTGACAAAGACGTCGCCGGGGGTCTTGTGGTCCCGGATGAAACCCCACCCGTGCTGCAGTTGGAATTTAATTACAGTCCCGGTGGCACGGGGACCGTGGGCTGCACGGGGGTTCCTTCTGGTCCGGCTTTTCTGCTCTGCACTTTTTATTTGCAGCCGCTGCTCACGGACCCGCCTCTCTCTCCTTTCTCTGTCAAAGACCTCTAGCTGCTGCCGGCAGCACTCCGCACGCTCAGCTGCGGCCGCCCGGGTCTCTTGGACATGAATGAGCTCACCTCATGCACTTCACTGACAGCGTGGGAGAATTCTCACGCTGAAGTGCTGAGTGCAGGAGAATTCTCCCACGCTGTCAGTGACGTGCATGAGGTGCGCCGAGTTCATTGGACATGAACTCGTCTCATCTTTATGCCGTCACAGCCAAACACTGCAGAGCGCAAGCATGCCTGCGCTTCTCAGTGTCTGCGGGATGACAGGCTGGATGGCAGCGTTCTGCTGCGGTCCAGCCTGTCATCTCGATGTAGCAGAGCTGAAGCTGTCGTGGGAACCATGGAAAGGTAAGGATGATGTTGCTTTATTATTTTTCTTTTATTGCAGGAGATCGTTGGCTTCAGCTGGAATGGGCGTGATGGTAAGTATGGTTTAATTTAGAACAATAAAGGATTGTGTCTTTATTTCAATTAAAAGACTTTATTCTGGGTGTTTGTGTTTTCTTTTAACTTTGACTATGGGGTTAGTAATGGGGGTGTCTTATAGACGCCTCTCCATTACTAACCTGGGCTTGATGTCAGCTGGCATTATAAGCTGACATCAACCCCAGCCCTATTACCCCCTGCCACCGCTACAGGGCAGCGTGGAAGAGTGAGGCTAAGTGCCAGAATTGGCGCATCCTATGAATGCGCCATTTCTGGGGCGGCTGACGGCTGGTGTTTCTAGCCTGGGAGGGGGCCAATATTCATGGCTGCCTTCCTGGGCTATTAATATCAGCCCCCAGCTGTCTGCCTAGCCTTTGCTAGCTATTAAATTAGGGGGGACCCCACGTCATTTTTTTGGGGGGGTCCCCCATTTTAATAGCTAGTAAAGGCTATGTATTCAGCTGGGGGCTCATATTAGTAGCCTGGGAAGCTCCGTGGGTATTACCCCCTTCCCAGGCTTCAAACATCTGCCCCAGCTGTCTGCTTAACCTCCGCTAGAGACTAAAATTAAGGGGAACCCCACGCCAATTTTTTTAATAATAAATCCTTTATTTTAATACTAAATGACAAGTACAGTAACCAACACTATCACTGTACTTCATATATATGTGACTGACATGTTTCTATCTATCTAATCTATGTGTGAAGCTCTATTCTGTCTGTTATAAATTGTCGGGTACAGATGCTGAATTGCCGGCCGGCTTTCTTAAAGAGACGGTGCATGAAAACACTATTATTTTTTTTTATAAATCCTTTACACTAAATGACAAGTACAGTAAGCAACATTGTCACTGTACTTCATATATATGTGACTGACATGTTTCTATCTATCTAATCTATGTGTGAAGCTCTATTCTGTCTGTTATAAATTGTCGGGTACAGATGCTGAATTGCCGGCCGGCTTTTTAAAGAGACAGTGCATGAAAACACTATTATATTTTTTAATAAATCCTTTACACTAAATGACAAGTACAGTAAGCAACACTGTCACTGTACTTCATATATATGTGACTGACATGTTTCTATCTATCTAATCTATGTGTGAGGCTCTATTCCTTCTTGTCTAAATTGTCGGGTACCGGTGTATGCCGCTGCTGAATTGCCGGCCGGCTTTTTTAAAGAAAGCGTCTTCTGAGCAGTTTGTCAGCTTTTGGACACCTTTGAAGGTGTTTTCTATGTGTTTCTATGTGTTTTTGTTTGCCTGCTATTGGTTTTAACGGTGTTCGACGGTGTTCTAAGGTGTTCGACGAACAGTTCGACGAACAGTTCCTCGAACATCCCGGTGTTCGACGAACCGAACCCGAACACTACGGGGGTGGCTCAACACTACTCGCTACTGCTCGGTGCTCGCCCGAGCATCTCACCGCTCGAGATTCTCGGCGCTCACCGAGTATTTCCAGGGTTGCTCGGCGGGAGCTTTGTAGAAATAGCCCCAGGTATCAGGGGCCATGAATAATTTTTTTTATCTTAATCCTGATTATTTACTTAAAAAGCAATCAAGAGAACAACATTTGCTTGTTGGCACTGCAGAATACAGCCAGGTCCTTTCCATATTACAGCGCTAAAAATTCAGCTATTTAAAACTGTGGATCACATATAGTTGCGCTGAAAATATTGCCATTTCTGGCCTCCATTGAAATTTTGTTGCAGTGTGTCAGCGAACTTATTGACACGAGGTCGGCGCTGTTAAAATTAGTTACCTACAGGCCAGCTATTTAAAACTGTGGTCTCGGTAGCTTGACTCTGGACCGCATATTCCTCACCCTGATCCTCCTTCCTCCCACCATGCCGAGTGCCCAGAGCCAACTGATCCCACACTTGGACACTCCGAAGAGCTGTTCACTTTTCCATTTATAGATTCGGGCCTCTTGCCTGGTCCACTTGAAGCGGGGCAAGAGGAGATAGCATGTAGCGATGCCCAAATATTTGAGCAGCCACGGTCATACGAAGGCGACGGTGGTAAAGTGTCACAAGAGAAGTGGACGATGATGAGACACAATTGCCAGAAAATCAGGAGGAGGACCAGGGTGTGGAAGTGGAAGACGAGGTGTTAGATGATATAGTAACTGACCCAACCTGGCAAGAGGACATGCAGAGTGAGGACAGCAGCACACAGGGGGAGGGAGACAGAGCACCCCAATGGGCAGGATGAAGCAGTGTGGTGGCCGCAGACAGAAGGGGGGCAACCGTTCCCCATAACACCAACACGATGGAAGCTGCCAGTACAACTGTTAGGTCTTCCCGAGTCTGGTTGTTTTTTAAAGACTCTGCCGATAACCCCAAAAAAGTTCATTTGCACCACCTGCCAGGCCAGCATAAGCATGGGTAGCAAAACTACGAGCCTGACCACCACCATCATGATCAGGAACATGGCAGCAAAGCACCCGACTTTGTGGGCCGAACCCCAGGGTCCAGGAACAGTGTATGCGGGTGACACCACTGTGAAGATGCCTCCTGCCCTGCACCTGTCATTGCACACTCTCAACTAGCACCATCAGCAAGCATGTTATTGTCCCAGCACAGCGGAAAGTTGTCCATACCCCAGTCCTTGGAACGCAAGCGCAAATACTCAGCCAACGCCCCACTGGCCACACTACTAAATTCCCACATTTTGGGACTGCTTGCGCTCAAAATGTTGCCTTATAGGCTCATGCAGATGGAAGCTTTCCGCAACCTGATGTCGGCTGCTGTCCCTCGGTACTCGATCCCCAGCCACCACTATCTCTCCCGGTGTGCCGTCCCTGCATTACACAAGCACGTGTCCCCAAACATTAGCCGTTCCCTCAACAATGCAGTTACAGGGAAAGTCCACCTAACCATGAACTCCATGGACAAGTGTTTGTGGGGAGGGATGGTACATCTTGCTGACGGATCACTGAGTTAACATAGTGGAAGCTGGGACCCAGTCGGACCTTGGGACGGAACACATCCTCCCGACTCCGAGGATTGTGAGCCCTAGGTCAATCAGGGTTGCCCCCACAGTCTACAACTCCTGCACCTCATCCTCCTCAGCCTCCTCCTCCTCTTCAGCCTCCATTTCTAAAATGACCACATCGGTCACAAGCTTGAAGCACTGCAGCGCTGCCTCAGCCAAGCGGCAACAGGCTGTGCTGAAGCTAATATGCTTAGGTGACAAACCGCACAATGCTAAAGAGTGCTGAATGCTGAAAGAGCAGGCAGATCTGTGGCTCACACCGCTGAACCTACAGCCAGGCATGGTCGTGTTTGACAATGGCCTGAACCTGGTGGCATCTCTGAGGTGAGGCAAGCTCACACAAGTACCATGCCTGGCCCATGTACTTAACCTCGTGGTTCAGCGGTTTCTCAAAACCTACTCGGAGCTGCCGGATCTGCTTGTCAAAGTACGTCGCCTGTGTGCCCATTTTAGAAAGTCAGCCACCCTTGCCGTGCTTCAGCAGCATTTGCAGCTTCTGGCTCACCTACTGGTGTGTGATGTCCCCACGTGTTGTAAATCTACACTGCAGATGTTGGGAAGGATTTGTGAGCAGAAGACTGTAGCTGTTGACTACCAGCATCAACAAGGCCATCAGTATTCAGTTCAGATTCCACACATAAGACCTCAGGAGTGGACAGGGATGTCAGACATCTGTAACATCCTCCAAAACTTTGAGGACTCCACCAAGATGCTGAGCGGCGATGACGCCATAATTAGCATCATCATCCCACTTCTCTGTCTGGAGCACGATGAGATGGAGCAAGGAACCATACAGGGTGATTACACATAGCCCAGCCTCCTCTCATCCCAATGTGGATTGGGTGACAATGAGGAAGAGGAGGAGGAGGAGGAAGAACAGGAGCTAGTTTAATGCACTATAGACAGTACTACCTGCACAACTGTCATACCGTCTGTTCAGCGTGGATGGCCTGAGGACAGGGAGGAGGAGGAGGAGGAGAGCATGGACAGTCATCTTGGTGAGGACAAGGAAGTATTGCCTGTTAGCAGTCTGGCACGCATGGCTGAGTTTATGTTACGCTGCCTTTCCCATGACCCTCATGTTCTCAAAATTTTGGGTGACAGTCATTACTGATTGGTGACACTTCTAGACCCACGCTACAAGGAGAACTTTATATCTCTTATTCCTGAGGCGGACAGGTCTACAAAAATGGGGAAGTACCAGAAGGCCCTTGTTGCGGAACTATTAAAAAAATTCCCATCTGAAAACTCTGGCGGCAGAGGTCACAGTTCGTTGGACAACCAAGAACTACAGTCGAGAGAGACACAACTCCAATTCAGCAGAGGCAGGGGAACACTGTCAAAGTTCTGGGAGAGCTGAAAAGAGGACATCGGTAAACCGCGCGCCGGTAGGCGCGCGCATTTTGAAGCGCTTTTTTTAAGCTTTTTTCACTGTTTTCAGAACATTAACAATAAGAACATGGAAGAGTCCAGGAGCCATTTGGTGAGCTGCATATCCTGCTACATGTTCACAGACTTGCCAGTAGAAAAGCCAAACTTCACATGCCAGAAATGCAAGCTTGTGTCCCTGTTGGAGGAAAAGTTGCGAAATCTAGAAGAGAGGTTAACTACCTTGAAAATCATTAAGGAAGGTGAAGAGTTCTTAGACAGAGCAGAATTATCTCTTCATGATTCAGAAAGAGAAGAAATTCGAACTGCACCTGACAAAACAGAGGAATGGAAGCATGTGACCCACAGAAGCAGGAGGATCGAGAGGCAGTCAGCACCCATACTGCTCAGGAACCAGTACCAGGCTCTCACGCAGGAGAACCATGAAGAAATACAGCAAAATAAGACTTTGCCAGCAATGAATAACCTTGTAAGCCCTCAGAATCCTCCTGGATGGAGAAAGAAGAATGTTGTGAAGAAAAAACGGAGAGTGGTGGTCATGGGGGATTCCCTGTTAAGAGGAACAGAGGCCGCTATCTGCAGACCAGACATAACCTCAAGAGAAATGTGCTGTCTTCCAGGAGCAAAAATTAAAGATGTGTCTGACAGGATATCAAGACTCTTCAGACCTACAGATCACTACCCATTCCTGCTAATACATGTGGGGACAAATGACACCGCAAGAAAGGACCTGGAAACCATCTGCAGTGACTTTGAAGACTTAGGCAAGAAAGTGAAAGAATTGGGAGCGCAGGTGGTCTTCTCATCCATCCTCCCAGTGGATGGCCATGGAACAATGAGGTGGAATAAGATTCTACAGGTGAACAACTGGCTACGTCGATGGTGCCGTCAACAAGGATTTGGATTTCTGGATCACGGAATGAATTACCTATATGATGGACTACTTGCTAGAGATGGGGTGCACCTTACGAAGACTGGAAAACATGTATTTGGAAGTTGCCTTGCTACACTCATCAGAAGAGCTTTAAACTAGAACAATGTGGGAAGGGAAGCAAAAGGCCAGAAAAAAGCCATACAGCTGACAAATACTATTGAGATCTCTGCTACTGGAAGTGGAAAGGAAGAACAAAGACAAAACAATTTAAATAATAAAAATATGGGAGGAAGAGAAACCAATCACAAACTAAAATGTTTTTATACAAATGCACAAAGCATGGGCAACAAACAAGGAGAATTGGAACTACTAATGCAGGAAAAGGAATATGATGTCATTGGAATCACTGAAACTTGGTGGGACGATACACATGATTGGAATAAAAGGCTAAAAGGATACAACTTATTTGCAAGAAACAGACTTGATAAACGAGGAGGAGGTGTTGCATTGTATGTTAGAAAAGCGTATATCTGCACAGAGATTGAAGCTTCAGAGACTGGGAGTTCTGTGGAAACTGTTTGGGTAAGAATACAAGGAGAGAACAACGGAAAGGACACCATTGTAGGCATTTACTACAGGCCACCTGGGCAAGCTGAAGATATGGATGAACTCTTTATGTATCAAATGACCAAGTTCTCCAAAAAATATGACGTAGTGGTCATGGGAGATTTCAACTATCCAGACATTTGTTGGGAATCTCTCTCAAGTAAAACTAACAGGTCAAGCAAATTCTTATCCTCTCTTGCTGACAACTTTATCTTCCAAAAGGTAGGGGAGAAAACAAGGGGATCTGCTACTTTGGATCTAATCCTTATAAACAGGGAGGAAATGGTTGAGGAGGTAAAGGTGGCTGGGACCCTAGGAGGCAGCGATCATGCTATTATAGAATTTTGGATAACTAGAGGAGGAAGACATGTGAAGGCTCAGACTTCAAGGTTAGATTTTAGAAAGGCAGGTTTTAAGAGACTCAGAAAGAGAATAGGAGGGATCCAATGGCTGGATGTCCTTAAGGACAAAAATGTCCAGGAAGGATGGGAAATTTTTAAAAATGAGATTCTCAAAGCACAATCGTTAACAATCCCGAAAAGTAGGAAGAATGGGAAGCATTTAAGGAAACCAGGATGGATGAACACAGAACTTAAACACATGCTAAAAAGAAAGAAAGAAATGTTTATTAAATGGAAAGAGGGAGGCATATCTAAAGAAGATTATAATGCAGTCTGCAGATCCTGTAGGGCACATATCAGGTTAGCTAAAGCTGACAATGAATTAAGGCTTGCAAGAGAAGTCAAAAGCAATAAAAAAGGATTTTGGGGGTATGTCAAAAGTAAAAGAAAAGTCAAAGATGCTATAGGATTTTTACAGGATGAAAATGGAGAAATGGTAAGAGAGGATGTTGAGAAGGCCGAACTTTTTAATTCCTATTTTGCATCTGTTTTCTCTTAGAAAGAAAATGTAACATCAACTGATCTTCACTGTCCTTTTAAAGGAATAGAGGAATCCAAGTTATCTGTAAACAGAAAGATTGTGAGGGAATATTTAGCTAACATAAATGAGTTCAAGTCTCCAGGTCCAGATGAATTACACCCCAGAGTACTGAAGGAGATCGTAGAAGAAATTTTAGAACCACTCTCCATAATCTTTGAAAATTCTTGGAGAACAGGAGAAGTCCCAGAAGACTGGAGAAGAGCAAATGTTGTTCCTATCTTCAAAAAGGGGAAGAAGGTGGACCCAGGGAACTATAGGCCGGTGAGTCTGACTTCTATACCAGGAAAGATCTTTGAACAAATTATTAAACAACATGTATGTAAGTACATGGATAAGAATGAAGTGATTAACCAGAGTCAGCATTGGTTTGTAACTAACAAGTCATGTCAGACTAACTTAATTTCCTTCTATGACAGAATCACTGACTGGGTGGATCAGGGAAATGCTGTAGATATAGTATATCTTGACTTCAGCAAAGCATTTGACAAAGTATCTCACACCATCCTTATTGAAAAAATGACCAAGTATGCAATGGACCAGGCAACTGTTAGGTGGATTCATAACTGGCTTAGTGATCGGACTCAAAGGGTGGTTGTAAATGGCTTCACATCCAGCTGGATGAATGTCTCAAGTGGGGTACCACAGGGCTCTGTCCTGGGACCTGTATTGTTCAACATCTTTATCAATGATTTAGATGAAGGAATTGAGGGTAAACTGTTTAAATTTGCTGATGACACAAAGCTAGGAGGGATAGCTAATACTAGAGAAGAGAGAGAGAGGATTCAAAAAGACCTAAATAAACTGGAGCAGTGGGCAGCAACCAACAGAATGGTTTTTAACAGGGAAAAATGCAAAGTACTACATCTGGGCAATAAAAATGAAAAAAGCATATACAGAATTGGAGGAATAGAGCTAAGCTACAGTACATGTGAAAAAGACTTAGGTATACTAATAGATCATAGACTGAACATGAGTCAACAGTGTGATGCAGCAGCAAAAAAGGCAAATACAATTCTGGGATGTATTAACAGAAGCATACAGTCTAGATCACGTGAAGTCATTATCGGTCTTTACTCCTCTTTGGTCAGACCTCATCTGGAATACTGTGTACAGTTTTGGGCACCACATTTTAAAAAAGACATAGACAAACTGGAGCAAGTTCAGAGAAGAGCGACCAGAATGGTGACTGGTCTGCAAACCATGTCCTATGAGGAACGGTTGCAGGATTTGGGAATGTTTAGCTTGCAAAAAAGAAGACTGAGAGGAGACTTAATAGCTGTCTACAAATATGTCAAGGGCTGTCACATTGTAGAAGGATCATCTTTATTCTTATTTGCACAAGGAAAGACTAGAAGCAATGGGATGAAACTAAATGGGAGGAGACACAGATTAGATATTAGAAAAAACTTTTTGACAGTTAGGGTGATTAATGAGTGGAACAGGCTGCCACGAGAGGTGGTGAGTTCCCCTTCAATGGACGTCTTCAAACAGAGGCTGGACAGACATCTGTCTGAGATGATCTAGTGAATCCTGCTTTGAGCAGGGGGTTGGACCAGATGACCCAGGAGGTCCCTTCCAACTCTACCATTCTATGATTCTATGATTCTATGATTCTATGAGAGTTTTCTCAGTGCAAAGTTTGGGAATATGCTGAGGGAGTACATTGTCAACCGTACCAATGTCCTCCGCGATTCCTCTGTGTCTTTTAATTATTGGGTATCCAAGCTGGACACGTGGAATGAACTGGCTCTCTACACCTTGGAGTTCCTGGCCTGCCCTGCTGCTAGCGTTTTATCGGAGCGGATTTTTAGTGTCGCTGGTGGAATTATAACTGATAAGCGCATCCGCCTGTCAACTGAAAATGCTGACAGGCTGACTCTTATGAAAATGAACAAGGGCTGGATTGGGCCAGACTTCTCAACACAACCGAATGATAGCAGCATAACATAAACTCAAATCCAGTGTCTTTTTTTGGGAGGTGTATTCCCATGCACCTTTTCACACCCACACATTGGTATACGCTTCCTGATTTTGTCTATTTGCTCTTGTCCTCCTCCTTCTCCTCATCCTCATCCTCCACCACCATATCACCAGGGTGACCGTGGTCCGTGATGCAACACCCACATAATTTTTTAAAGCGTCTTTTTGATGCCCGTAAGAAAAAAAAAATTATGCATTATGTTTATGTTTACCCACCATGGGTAAATGTTTGTCAGCCCATACTCTTAGTGTATGGGCATTACAAGTATAGGGACCCGCTTCTTTCTAATGGGAACATTTTTTTATGAGGCCCTCCTCCACGTCTTTTCCAAGGTGCATTGGAGTGCCTCCCAATTTTTGGCAGCCCTTGCATTCATTACATAGGCCAACACTATGGGAGACCCACTTCCTAATAATGGGAACATTTTTTCATGAGGCCCTCTACATCTCTTGCAAGGTACATTGGAGTGCCTCCAAATTTTTGGCAACCCTTGCATTCACTGCATAGGCCAGCACTATGGGAGACCCAATTTCTAATAATGGGAACATTTTTTTCAGGAGGCTCTCCTCTACGTCTCTTCCAAGGGGCATTGGAGTAGGTCCAAATTTTCGGCAGCCCTTGCGTTCACTGCATAGGCAAACAGTATGGGAGACCCACTTCCTAATAATGGGAACATTGTTTTCAGAAGGCCCTCCTCTAAGTCTCTTCAAAGGGGTATTGTAGTGCGTCAAAATTTTGGTCAGCCCTGCCCCTCACTGCATACGCAATAACAGTATAGGAGACCCACTCTTTAGTAATGGGAACAACTAAGCCTAGCCGGCTGATGGCTCTCTAACAATAGTGAGGACCGACTTCTGGCTTTTAAGAACAGTAAAGGCCGCCTGATGGCCCTATGAAAATAGGCTTTGTGACTTTCAGAGTCCCTCCTTCATAAATGAAATAGGATGTGTCTGATGAGGTGTCACACTGCACATGGCCAGATAAGGTTGTAAAATGTTAAAATTACATTTCCCAGTGAATGCATTTGTCTTGGTTGAAAGCAATGCAAAAGAGCAAAAACGCATCAAAAACGCTACGTGTGAACATAGCCCAAGGTGTGGAGGAGTATTTTTGTTTTTGGTTATTTATTTTGCCTTATATACAAGTCATGACCCTGGAAAGGATGTTCCTTAACATATTTCCCAGGAAAATCCATTTTAGTTTCGTTTTTGTATGTTTTATTGTGAGTCCGTAAAAGTGGCATAATACATCTGACAACGTTGTTCACAGCAGTGACCTGGCAGTCAAAAATGCTTCCAGGGGTCTTCTCCATGCTGTTATCATATAATTTGAGCACTGTTCCCATCGATTTGGGCAATTTTTAGGCCTCTGCAGACCGCAGGGGGGAAGCCACCTGAAAAATGCTCGAGTTTCCCATAGACTTACATTGAGCTCATTGCTCAGGTCGAGAACCCAAGCATTCCAGTTTGCTCGACCCGAGCATTGAGCACTCGAGCATTTTAGTGCTCGCCCATCACTAGTTCTTGTCTCTTTTTGGTATGTCGTGCTTTAAATCGAGACACTTTGTTTTTGATACTTCCTGATATTTAACTTTGACAAAACCTTATTGAAAACTGTCACATGTGGACTGTATATGTCCACGGAAGAAACAAACTAAGAAAACATGAATTGTTTTACCTGCAGATATTCTCCATCTAATACAATTCTATAGGGAAAATCCACACATAAAACTCAGTAGATTTCAAAATGCAAAGCAGGTCAATTTATGCTGTGTAGAAAAAAAGTGCAGTTGGCATGAGCTGTCTATAAATCCCATCTACTTGTGTATATATGGTAGTCACATATATATCCCACCAAAAACGACATCTGCAGAGAGTTTGTGAATTTGTGCTGGTTTCTTCCCATATACTGAAAGGGATTTTAGGGAAGTTAAGATTGTGAGCCCCAGTGGGGACTATGATATATATTTGGAAGTGCGACTGCAGGAAGAAAATTAATTAAAATTCTCCCTGCAGCCGCTCACTTCCTATCCTCAGTGCAGAGGATTGATTAGTGCGTTCACTATATTGTGAGTGGTAACTTTAGTTGCTCCCTGCACCATCTTGATGACAAGAAGTGAGTAAATGGGATGCAGGGAGAACATAACCTAATTTTTGTTCCTGCAGCTGCACTTGCTATAAGACACATACATTTAAAACCGTTTTTACCTGCAACCATAATGGTGATATGCAGGTATTTTAGTAAGGCCTTTTTCACACGTCCTGATATCTCCGGGACAGCGGGAGCAGAATACTACTCTCAACATTGTCCCCTGCTGGTGCTGATCTCAGCACCAGCACGGGACTATGATGAGAGATTCCCTCAGCACCCTGCGCTTGGGAACAGCTCTAACTGCACCGCTGATTCCCAGGCGCCGGGACGTGTGACACTGATGACACACGGAGGTCATCCGTGAGTCATCACTGTGTACGTGTGTGGGACATTTTGCGGCCCGTGCAGAGTGGAAAACACAGACATATCAGCGTGTTTTGCCCACGGACACATGGTCCGTGGAAACACACTGACATGTGCGCAGACCCATTCAAATGGGTCTACGTGTGTAAGTGTCTCCAGTACGTTTGAAAACTGTCACCACATGTACCGGACACACTCATGTGTGAAAGAGGCCTTACACTGAGTTACAGGGTAGCTTTTACGAGTAGGTGGCAGTAGCAAGATAGTCTTCTTTCCTACTTGGAGAGACATCAGGTCTCCTTGAGGGAAATAAATTGTTTTGCAATATATAGTCAAAATAATATTCTCCTATGAAATCCAGCCACTGGCTAGGCTTCACATGAAGATTAAAATGGCAGCAAAAGGGGCTTTCAGCCGGCCATTAAGAGAAATGAGCACCCTGTATTCTCATTGTCAGTTGGGGGTGGGGAGCAATTGTGCCATTTATATGTTTTTGTGGATAAACTGCAGTAAGCAGAGAAAACTCCGGTCACTGTTGTTACAGGAAGATGCCGGATGTGTAACACAGTTGTCATCTACTATTTGAGTCTAACGGTATTTACCTGGAGATCACCACTATGTTTTTTTGAGTTTCCTTTTTATGCTATTAAATATGTGAGGCGCCTCCTGGGCCGTGGGGTGCTCGGCAGCCGGGTCTCTGCGTATGCTGGTGGGGGAATATCACGGTGGCTGGCCTGGTCCGTGATCCAGGGCGGTCAGTAAAAAAAAGGGGGAATTTATAAGGGATTTGGAAAGTTTGTGACGCTACCTGTGGAATGCGGCAAAAGGGGTGCCGCCACTGCAGAGCAGTCCTCTGGAGTGGGTGTTACAGCAGCAGGGATGATGTGGCTCTTCACAGGTAGAACTAGCTCCAGGGCAGCGTGGGGTGTAATGGAGGATGCTGGGGAGAGATGGCAGGACGGTCCCGGAGGAAAGACGGACACTCACACGGGGGTAAGCTTCACTACCTTTACTGGTGATGGTGCAGGCACGGTCCAGGGTACTCCAGACGAAGGGTGCACTTTTGGACTCTCCCCAGTGAGTGGGTATAGGGCCTCCTGATCCGTGGCTTTTCTCGCTAAGCTTCTGGCCTGCCTGGAACTAGGCCTAGCTTGGTTACTGTCTCTCTCTTCCTTGCACCTGCTGACCTGGTGGTAGGGCCTTCTCTTTGGAGATCACTCTCCCTGGACACTGGGGCCTTCGTGACTCCTAGCCCTGGTACTGTAGTCAGCGTTTGGCAAACCTGGGACCTGTAGTCCTCCAGGGGTTCCGGTAGTCCCTACTGGGTGTAAAGAGTCCCTGTAGGCGCGGACCCAGTGTCCGGTATATATCTCAGGGTGAGCCTGGTATGCTCCTCTGCCCCCTTGCTACTTCTTCCTTCTCCTCTCTTCCTCTCGCCTTCGGCTACACTCAAGGCCCTCACTAGGCTTTCACTTGTGCTGCAGGCCTTGGCTCGCCTAAGCACGGCAGCCAGCGTGCTGCCTCTTCGATGCTCTCTGAGTGTCAGCACGCTCTCAGCTCACTGACTGAGCTCTGTCCCTCTCTGTGTCTGAGCAGGAACTGAACTGAACTCCCTTGCTGCCTAACTCCACCCTCCCTATATATATCCCTATCAGGGCTCCCTCTGGTGGTCTGAGGTGGTAGGGTGGAGGTGTGTGAATGTGTGAGGGCCTCTTGTGGAGAATTCCATCCATGCACCCTTCTGGGTTCTGTGGCACCAATGCACAACAGGGCACCACATATGCAGTAAAACTTTCTTGAGAACATGATTGTTCCAGTCATAACGATTAAGGCAATACCAAACATGTGAAATAGTTTTTATTATTTTAGTGGTTTTAAAAAAATCTGAACTTTGTAAAAAAATAAAATTAGGTTTGTGTCACAGTTTTCCGAAAACCCATACATTTTTATTTTTTCATCAGTATAGCTGTATGTTTTTTCCATGGGAAGCTGACGTTTAAATTTTTACCATGTTGGAGTACATATTGTGTTTTGACCTCTTTTATTACATTTTTTGTGAGAACAGCAGTGACAAAAAAAAATGATAGTTTTGTCATTTCAGGTTTTTTTTCTTTCCAACATTAACGGATTAATTTTACATTTTGAAAGATCTGACTTTTACAAACGTTGTACCACCAAATATGCATATTTATTTCATTTTTTATATTTCATTATTAACTGGGAAAAGCGGTGTAATTCAAATTTTTTCTTATTTTTTTTTAATCTTTTTTAAAACTTTTCCTTATTTCCACTTTTTTTTCAATCCCCGTAGTGGATTTGTACCTGCGATTGTTTGATTGCTTGCACGATATACTGCAATACTGCATTAATACATTATATAGCAAATATTACTCTCTACAATGACGCCTGGCCTGTGTCTGGACATGACAGGAGAATCAGATGACAGACATGTTGCACGTACATGTCCATGGAAAATCGGTATTCATGAATAGTAATTTTGTAGCAGTCACAAGATATTTTTGTAATCATGATAACCCATAGAATAGCTGTCACTTATTACAGTATTAATACTAAAGACCGAGTGCTATAAGAAAAATGAATACAATTTGAAAAAGGCGTGGTGAAATGGATATTTTTTTTAATTGAACCTCAAAATTAGTGATGAGCGAGCACTAAAATGCTCGGGTACTCGATGCTCGGGTTGAGCAAATTGGAATACTCGGGTGCTTGACCCGAGCAACGAGCCCAATGTAAGTCTATGGGAAACGCGAGCATTTTTCTGGCGGCTCCCCCGGCGGTCTGCAGAGGGCCTAAAACTTGCCCAAATTGATGGGAACAGTGCTCAAATGACATGGGATCAGCATGGGGAAGACCCCTGGAAGCATTTCTGACTCCCAGGTCACTGCTGTCAGCAACGTGGTCAGAGTATTACACCGCTTTTACGGACTCACAATAAAACATACAAAAATGAAACCAAAATGGATTTTCCTGGGAAATATGTTAAGGAACATAACTTCCAGGGTAATAACTTGTATATAAGGCAAAATAAATAACCCAAAACAAAAATACTCCTCCACACCTTGGGCTATGTTCACACTTTGCGGTTTTGATGGGTTTTTACACTTTTGAATTGCTTTTGATGCGCCCCCAGAGCCGTGGGGTACTCGGCAGCCGGGCCTATGGATGCTGGTGGGCGATATCACGGTGGCTGGCCCGGTCTGTGGCCCAGGGCGGTCAATAAAAAGGGGAATTATTTATAGGGGATTTGTAAAGTGTTCGTGACGCCACCTGTGGAATGCGGCTAAAGGGAGCCGCCGCTGCGGAGCAGTCCTCTGAAGCTGATGTTACTGCAGCAGGGATGGTGTGGCTCTCCACAGGAAGAGCTAGCTCCAGGGCAGTGTAGGTGTTGTTGGTTGCGCTGGGCGTTGTAGTGCTGAGGGAAAGATGGCGCAGATGATATAATGGACGGAGGCAGTGCAGTGCAGTCATCCGAGTCTTTACTCACAGTTGTTAAGTTCCTCAGGTTGCACTGTCCAGCTTACAGCCTCCCACGTCGCGCTGCATTCACCAGAACAAGGGTTCAGCTCTTCCTCAGGGAGTTTAGGAGCACCTGACGGAACCCCGCTCTCTTGTGTTGGTCACTAGACCGTCTTCACGCTGGGTCTTCTCCCTCCTGCCCTGCGCTTCCCCACTCTCGGTCCCGCTCGGGTGCTCTGTAGTCCCTCCTGTCTAATTGGAGTTCCCGGACCTGCTTGACCCTCACGGAGATCAGAATGAGGCTTTGGCAATTGAACTATATAAGCCAGAAGCCTCCGGTTTTCCCAGCCGAGACTTGAAGTAACACGGCTGGCCCAGGGGCCGGTCCCCTTCTTGCGGCCTACGATCACTCTGTCTTCGGACAGATTCGGGGCGTACGGGTGCCGTCCTGCACTCGCCGTACACCCTGGGATCCCTTTAACAGATCGGAGCCTACTCCTCTGCTCCCCTCCGGGGCCTCTAAGACCGGGCCCTACCTGTGGAGCATAGCTCCTAACGAGACTCTGCTCCCTGACTGACTAACACTCTCCTCTCATCTCTGACTGAACTCTGTCCTGCCACCCTAAGATGGCTTCCCTTTTTATATCTCCTACAATGGTGCTCCCCTAAACTGCTTCCTCCACCCACACCCACTACTGGTTCCCCCTACCTTTGGTTCCCCCCACTCCAGCCAGGGACAGGGCTCAGCAGGAACACAGTGCATCTTGCCCTTCCAGCCGGCCTGGAGTAGTGTAGTGTTGAATGTGGGTGTTGGGGTTACGGGCAGCACTCCCTCCTTACCTGAGAGAAGGAGACACCACACCTCTGGGTGAGATGCAGTACCTGTGTGGCGACTGAACCCTCAGGGGCGCCACACTTTCAACCAAAACAAATGCATTCACCAGGAAATGTCATTTTAACATTTTACAACCTTATCTGGCCTTGTGGTGTGTGACACATCATCAGACACATGCATACAGTGCTGAAAAGACATGGGAACAGCATGGGGAAGACCTCTGGAAGCTTCTCTGGCTCCCAGGTCACTGCCTAAATGTGTGCCCATCATAAGGGATCCTTGGCGCATGCAAAGATGCACCTGTCATTGCAGATTTGCAACAATTACCGTCCACGTCCTTGTCCCACTGCAGCGTTCAATCGTCCCTACCCCATTCCTTGGAATGCAAGTGTGACGCCTCTACTCGAAAAGCCCGTGTTTTACCCTGGGTGTTGGGAGACTCAGTGTCGGGCCCTGTGTTGAAGAGATAGGATGCAGCCGTGGCCCGGGCCCGACCCTTGCTCAGGGCCGTCACATTAGAAAGAGATGGTGTGGGCTATTCCGGGTTGAGTGGCTGATTTGTACGACTACACCACCTGTGGTGCCTGGTGAAGTGTCACCAGCGCTGCTGCAGTCCGCTGAGGCCCGATATCGTGGTGGCTAAAGTTATTACTGCTCCCCACAGGCGGAGCAAGGCCTCAGGGCAGACACGGCAGGATGAAGGGGGGTAGCAGTAGCGCGGGGAGTATGGGCACCACGTCGCGTGGTATAGCGCGTAATGAACAGTCCGGAGGCCATAGGGGTGAACTTCCAAGGCTTTACTCACTCAGAGATGTTAGCGGGAAGGCGACTCCCTGCTCCTTGCGGAGTCCTGCGGCCACCAGGGACGGGGGTCCGACTACCTCCAAGGAAGTCCAGTGTTCGGTAGTGACCCAACACCAGAATGTTCCTGCACTACAGACTTTACCCTTTCCCGTCTGTGCGTGTGTAGATAGGCCGGGTCTCCCTCTGAGCTCCTCTCAGGTGTAGGGGTCGGGTGGCAATTCCTCTCTATCCGACGCCCGGCGGGATCCTCAGGGCCTAACCGGGTTTTCCCGTCCTGGACGTGGAGTACAAGGTTGGGTGTCGGGGGCCGGTACCCCTCTTGCAGCCGGAATCCCTCTGAATAGATCAGGTAGGCGAGGACAGGTGTCGTGCTCCGCTCCGTCTGCATCCTCCCCGGGACCCATTTGCTACGGAGCCACACTCTACAGCTCCCGGGCCTTCTTGATCCTGGTCCTTGGCCGGGTTGAGACATTCCTTGTCTGTAACCTACCTCTCGTCCCAAAGATCGGGGTACGAGGGCTGTGTCCCATGTCGGTGCAGGCCCACACAGGATCTGCGCTCCTGGAGGGAAGTCACATTACACACAGTAGCTTGACAGCACAGTGACAGCCGACAGACTAGCAAAGGCTAGACAAAGGACGGACCACTTGACAGACAGACTGCCAGAGACGAAGGACAGAACGACCAAGATCAAAGATGGCATTCTATTAAATATGAAATTTGAAGTGTCACTAACTAGTTGTTCCTCCACCCACACCCACTAACTGGTTCCTACCACTTTGTGTTCCCCAGTCTCCCTGTAACCAGGGGAGCAGCACCTAGTGCATAATAGCTCCCTCTGGTGGAGAAATGTGGTGTTGGATGCAAAAGGTTAGGTCACAACCATCACACCGGCCTTACCTCGGAGGAGGAACACCACACTCCATTAGAGAAGTGCAGCATTCCTGTGGCGGTCGAACCCTCAGGGGTGCCACACAAGCGCAAGTATGCAGGCAGCCACCCACCCACCCACAGGCTACAATACTATACTGCCAAATTTTTGACAGCTGCTTGCACTTGAAATGTGGCCTTTTAGGCTCGTGGAGGCGGAAGCTTTTCACAACCTCATGCCAGCGGCGGCCGGGTGTCCATACTCGGTCCCCAGCCGCCACTATATTTCCCGGTATCGCCTCCTCCTTCCACAAGCACGGGTCCCACAACATTACCCGTGTCCTCCCCAGTGCACTTACTGGGAAGGACCGCCTAACCACAAACACGTGGACAGGTGAATGTGGCTAGGGACGGTACGGAGCCAGTCCACAACTTTTTTTGCCAAGAGTTGTATTTAGCTCGGTGAAAGGACTGACATAGAGGGAAACCATATGTACCCTGCGTGTCATTTATCCCAGGAAGTCCTGTAATTGAGCTTGTTGCAGAAGCAATGGCAACCCGTCCAACATCAACTCGCACTTGTCGGTGGTGCTTTGACACACACACACATCTTTCTTTGCGCATTTAATTTCTTGAATACAAAGTAGGACAATGGCCTGATCTGTAATGCATTTTGAGAAATATCATGCATAAGCATGGCCGATCCACATTAAAAAAGCTGCCATAGAGTGTCCGGTAACCGTTCCCCACAATTTTCTGAGCCAGGGCTGCTTTCCGGCAGGGTTGGACGCGCTCACCAGAGAACCGGAGACTCCTCCGGAGGACCCTGGCTTCTCCTTCAGGAGACTTCATAGTGCCGAGTGAGGCCATGATGATGATAGAGGCCACCATCTGCTTAGTTTTCTGTTACTTGGAATGCAAGTGCAAGTATGCAGCCAGCCACAGACCCACCCACAGGCCGCAACACTAAATTGCCATATTTCTGGGCAGCTCATTGCACTTGAAATATGGCCTTTTAAGCTCGTGGAGGCGGAAGCTTTACACAGCCTCATGCCGGCGGCGGCCGGGTGTCCATACTCGGTCCCCAGCCCGCACTATATTTCCCCGTATAGCCTCCGCTTTCCACAAGCACGGGTCCCACAACATTACCAGTGCCCTCCCCAGTACACTTACTGGGAAGTACCGCCTAACCCCAAACACGTGGACAGGTGAATGTGGCCAGGGACGGTACGGAGCCAGTCCACAACCTTTTGGCTGAGATTTGTATTTAGCTCGGTGAAAGGACTCGCATAGAGGGAAACCGTATCTACCCTGCGTGTCATTTCTCCCAGGAAGTCCTCTAAAGCTGCTTGCACTTGAAATGTGGCCTGAACATTACTGCTGGTACTTTCCTGTGGGAATTTGCTTGCCTCCTACCAGCCTGTAATATTTCCAGCAAACTATGGTACGACGCCATGGTATTATCACTGCCCCCAGTAGCAGTAGCGAAGCCATCCCCAATTTCCTTCTCAGGAATTTTATTTGGTAGACTGAGTGGCTGCCCAAATACATTTTCTCACAAAGGAGCTGAAGATAGAGTGGCAGTAGGTATAAGTTTCTCCAGCCTGTTAGATATTAGAGGGTGAACGGCAGCACATTGGATCAGTGGTTAGCACTGAAGACTTGCAGCGCTGGGATCCTGGGTTCAAATCCCAGCAAGGACAACATCTGCAAGGACTTTGTATCTTCTCCCCGTGTTTGTGTGTGTTTCTTCCTCAGTAAAAAAAAGCAGCCATAGAGTGTCCGGGAACCTTCCCACACACTTTTCTTAGCCAGGACTGCTTCTCAGCAGGGTTGGACGGTCCCACCAGAGAATCCTCTGGTGTGCATTGGCTGCTACCTCAGGAGAGTTCATGATAGCACTAACTTTGCAGCTGCTATGGGGCTGTTGAGCAGGGGAGAAAGGTTAGCCCTCAGAATCAAATCCTCTGGTGGGCACAATGTTTTTCAATTTGAAATTGCTTCTCAGTGGGAGTTGTATTTCACCACAGCCATATTCTTTAGCTCAGTGAAAGGACTGGCATAGAGGGAAACTGTATCTACCCCGGCTGTCATTTCTCCGTCACCAGGTTCCGCTCATTAACAAAGAAAATGACGGCACTTCCACTACAAAAAATAGGTGTGAACAGGTGCTTACTAAGAGCAGCTACCTCCATATATAATGAGGTATTCACATGGCTAGGTCCTGACATCGAGAAACGCCTTACCGCGGCTGTCAAGTACACATGAATTGGCCAATTTATGCGCTAAGATTTCTAATTTATTTTACAGCAGTAATGCTATTCATTTTTCATACTTCATATTTACATGTGCTAAAAAAAAAAATTAAAAAAATTTTTCATTTATTTCTATTTTCTACAGCAGTTATGCTATTCATATTTCATATTTCATATCTATATACTCAGTGTTACAGTGTGCTACTTTATCAGGTTCCGCTCATTGTCACACACGACCATGCCTGGATGCATGTTCAGCGGTGAGAGCCACAGATCAGGCTGCTGTGTTACAGCTTTCAACAACTCTGCAGTGCTGGGCGGTTTGTTAATTAACCCTAGAACATATGACCATAAAAATCTACTTTTTCACATACCTGGGCCTTTTAGGCCCGTGTGCAAATAACATGGAATAACTCAAACAAAAATGACAAACAACTATATACCTTAGGAATACCTAGAGTTTCAAAATTCTAACTAAAGTAATCTTGCAGAAAATAGAAAACAATTAACAGGGCGGGCCTGCGAGGCCCCAGGTATGCGTTCTAGGGTTAAGCATTAAGCATGTTATCTTCAGCACAGCCTGTTGCCGGTTGGCCAAGGCAGTGCTGCAGTGCTGTCAGCTTGTGAGTGATGTGACCATTTCGGAGATGGAGGAGGAGGTGCATGAGCTGAACAATGTGATTACAATGAGGTTAAATTGGTGACGCTGTTTTTTATACTAAAGAAAGATCCTATTGTTTTGTTTTTTTTACGGTATTTTTAAGACAAATGCATTCACCGGGAAATGTCATTTTAACATTTTACAACCTTATCTGGCAATGTGGTGTGTGACACATCATCAGAAACATCCTTTTTTTATTTATGATGGAGGGACTCTGAAAGTCATAAAGCCTATTTTTACAGGGACATCAGACGGCCCTTACTATTCTTAAAAGGCCATCAGTCGGCCGTAGCTATTGTTAGAGAGCCATCAGTCGGCTATGCTTTGTTTTTCCCATTATTAACAAGTGGGTCTCCTATACTGTTATTGCGTATCCAGTGACTGCAAGGGCTGCCAAAAGTTTGGACGCAACCCAATACACCTTTTGAAGAGACATAGAGGAGGGTCTCAGTAAAAAAAATGTTCCCATTATAAAGGAGAGGGTCTCCTATAGTGGTATTGCCCATGCTGTGACTGCAAGGGCTGCCAAAATTTGGGAAAAACCCCACTAAGAATTTAAAGACACACAGAGCAGGGCCACAGTAACAAGGTACAACATGTTCCCATTAGAAAGGAGAGGGTCTGCTATACAGTTATAGGGTATGCAGTGAGTCCAACGGCTGACCAATTTTAGGAAAAAACCCACTAGGAATTTAAAGACACACAGAGCAGGGCCACAGTAATGACAAATTCCCATTAGAAAGGAGAGAGTCTCCCATAGTGTTGGCCTATGCAGTGAATGCAAGGGCTGCCAAAAATTTAGAGGCACTTCAATGCCCCTTGGAAGAGACGTGGAGGAGGGCCTCATAAAAAAATGTTTCCATTAGAAAGGAGTGGGCCTCCTATACTTGTAATGCCCATGCACTAAGTGTATGGGCTGACAAACATTAACCCCTGGGGGGTATACATGAACATACTGTATAAAAAAAAATTTTCACGGACATCATAAACACCCTTTAAAAAAATTATGTGGGTGTTGCATCACGGACCACGGTCACCCTGGTGATATGGTGGTGGAGAATGAGGAGAAGGAGGAGGACAAGAGCAAATAGACAAAATCAGGAAGCGTATACCCATGTGTGGGTGTGAAAAGGTGCATGCGAATACACCTCCCAAGAAAAGACACTGGATTTGAGTTTATGTTACGCTGCTATCATTCGGTGGTGTTGAGAAGTCTGGCCCAATCCAGCCCTTGTTCATTTTTATATGAGTCAGCCTGTCAGCATTTTCAGTTAACATGGGATGTGCTTATCAGTTATAATTCCACCAGCGGCACTAAAAACCCGCTCTGATAAAACGCTGGCAGCAGGGCAGGCCACCCAGGACCTCCAAGGCATAGAGAGACAGTTAATTCCACGTATCCAGTTTGGATACCCAATAATTATAAGGCACAGAGGAATGACGGATGACGTTGGTACGGTCGGCAAGGTACTCCCTCAGCATCTTCCCAAACTTTGCACTCCTTGTGCAACTCATGGCCTGTGCGATGGGAGGGTCTGAGAAAACTCTCCCAGAACTTTGACAGTGTTCCCCTGCCTCTGCTGGATTGAGGTTGTGTCTCTCTTGCCTGTATTTCTTGGTTGTCCAACGAACTGTGACCTCTGCCGCCAGAGTTTTCAGATGGGAATTTTTTTAATAGTTCCGCAACAAGGGCCTTCTGGTACTTCCCCATTTTTGTAGACCTGTCCGCCTCAGGAATAAGAGATATAAAGTTCTCCTTGTAGCATGGGTCTAGAAGTGTCACCAATCAGTAATGACTGTCACCCAAAATTTTGAGAACGTGAGGGTCATGGGAAAGGCAGCGTAACATAAACTCAGCCATGCGTGCCAGACTGCTAACAGGCAAGACTTCCTTGTCCTCACCAAGAGGATGACTGTCCATGCTCTCCTTCTCCTCCTCCTCCTACTCCTCTCTGTCCTCTGGCCATCCATGCTGAACAGACGGTATGACAGCTGTGCAGGTAGTACCGTCTAAAGTGCATGAAACTAGCTCCTGTCCTTCCTCCTCTTCCTCATTGTCACCCAATCCACATTGGGATGAGATGAGGCTTTACTGTGTGTAATCACCCTGTATGGTTCCTTGCTCCATCTCATCGTGCTCCACCTGCAATGCATTCTCTTTGATTGTGAGCAGAGAGCGTTTCAGAAAACAGAGAAGCGGGATGGTGACACTAATTATGGCATCATCGCCGTTCACCATCTTGGTGGAGTCTTCAAACTTTTGGAGGATGGTACATATGTGTGACATCCATGTCCACTCCTGAGGTTTTATGTGTGGAGTCTGAACTGAATAATGACGGCCTTGTTGATGCTGGTACTCAACAACTGCCCTCTTCTGCTCACAAATCCTTCCCAACATCTGCAGTGTAGAGTTCCAACGCGTGGGGACATCACACACCAGTCTGTGAGCCGGAAGCTGCAAACGCTGCTGAAACACTGCAAGGGCGGCGGAAGCTGTAGCTGACTTTCCAAAATGGGCACACAGGCGGCGTACTTTAACATGCAGATCCGACAGCTCCGGGTAGGATTTGAGAAACCGCTGAACTACAAGGTTAAGCACATGGGTCAGGCATGGTACGTGTGTGAGCTCGCATCGCCTCAGAGCCGCCACCAGGTTCCGGCCATTGTCACACACGACCATGCCTGACTGTAGGTTCAGCGGTGTGAGCCACAGATCTGCCTGCTCTTTCAGAGCTGTCCACAACTCTTCAGCATTGTGTGGTTTTACAGCTAAGCATATTAGCTTCAGCACAGCCTGTTGCCGCTTGGCCAAAGCAGTGCAGCAGTGCTTCCAGCTTGTGACTGATGTTGTCATTTCGGAGATGGAGGCTGAAGAGGAGGAGGAGGCTGAGGAGGATGAGGTGCAGGAGCTGTAGACCGTGGGGGCAACCCTGATTGACCTAGGGCCCGCAATCCTTGGCGTCGGGAGGACGTGTTCCGTCCCAAGGTCAGATTGGGTCCCGCCTTCCACTATGTTAACTCAGTGTGTCGTCAGCGAGATCTACCTTCCCTGCCCACAAGCACTTGTCCACGTGTCTGTGGTTAGGTGGACTTTACCGGTAACTGCATTGTTGAGAGCACCGCTAATGTTTTGGGACACATGCTTGTGTAATGTGGGGACGGCACACCGGGAGAAATAGTGGCGGCTGGGGACTGAGTACCGAGGGACGGCCACCGCCATCAGGTTGCGGAATGATTCCGTCTCCACGAGCCTAAAAGGCAACATTTCGAGCTCAAACAGTCATGAAATGTGAGAATTTAGTAGTGTGGCCTGTGGGGCGTTGGCTGCATATTTGCGCTTGCGTTCCAAGGACTGGGTTATGGACTACTGAACACTGCGCTGGGACAAGGACATGGACGTGCTTCCTGATGCTGCTACTTGAGAGTGTGTAACAACAGGTGAAGGGCAGGAGGCATCTTCTTCGCATGCACCATGGACAGGGGATTGGCTTGCATGCACAACAGCGGAAGAAGCAATGGTGCCACCCGCAGACACTGTTCCCGGACCCTGGGGTTCGGCCCACAAAGTCGGGTGCTTTGCTGCCATGTGCCTGATCATGCTGGTGGTGGTCAGGCTGCTAGTTTTGCCACCCCTGCTGATGCTGGCCTGGCAGGTGGTGCAAATGGCCTTGTTGGGGTTATCGGCAGAGTCTTTAAAAAACAACCAGACTTGGGAAGACCTCACAGTTTTACTGGCAACTTCCATCATGTTGGTGTTACGGGGAATGGTTGCCTGCCTTCTGTCTGCGGCCACCACACTGCTTCTTCCTGCCTGTTGGGGTGCTCTGCCTCCCTCCCCCTGTGTGCTGCTGTCCTCGCTCTGCATGTCCTCCTGCCAGGTTGGGTCAGTTACTATATCATCCACCTCTTCGTCTTGCACTTCTGCACCCTGGTCCTCTTCCTGACTTTCTGACAATTGTGTCTCATCATCGTCCACCTCTTGTGACACTTTCCCACCGTCGCCTTCGTGTGACCGTGGCTGCTCAAATATTTGGGCATCGCTACACGCGATCTCCTCTTACCCAACTTCAAGTGGGCGATAGGCCCGAATCTATAAATGGAAAAGTGAACAGCTCTTCAGAGTGTCCAAGTGAGGGATCAGTTGTCTCTGGGTACTCGGCATGGTGTGAGGATCAGGGTGAGGAATATGTGGTCCATACTCACGGCTACTGAGGCTTGATCGTGTGGAAGACAGGGTGGTGGTGGTGGTGGCTAAGTGATTGGAAGCATTATCCGCTATCCAACAAACAAGCTTTGAACTCTGTGTTCAATAGTGGTGTGCTGTGGTCCCCTAGAAATTGGGACAGGAAGGTCAGACAAGAAGATGTGGGTGTTTTTTGTGGCACAATTTCAGCTTGCCCACGGCCTTGTACTCAGCATCTGCATGCACCATTACCATCAAGTCCAGTTCCCCGTCCCTTTCCACGTGCCTTGCCCATTTTAAATGGAGGACAGAATCTTCCACGCTCACTAGAAATGACTGAGTTTGGAGCGAACTTATATGTGATCCGTGTGATAGAGAAAACAGAGTTTTAAATACCTGTCCTGTAGGTAAGCAGTTTGAACAGCAAACTGCGGTGCATTGCTTCAATGACACACTAAAGGAAATTTTTAATGGAGGCCAGAAATGGCAGTATTTTCTGACAACGTACAGTACAGATCAAAAGTTTGGACACACCTTCTCATTTAAAGATTTTTCTGTATTTTCATGACTATGAAAATTGTACATTCACACTGAAGGCATCAAAACTATGAATTAACACATGTGGAATTATATACTTAACAAAACGCGTGAAACAACTGAAAATATGTCTTATATTCTAGGTTTTTCAAAGTAGCCATCTTTTGCTTTGATGACTGCTTTCCACACTCTTGGCATTCTCTTGATGAGCTTCAAGAGGTAGTCACCAGAAATGGTCTTCCAAAATTTTGAAGGAGTTCCCAGAGATGCTTAGCACTTGTTGGCCCTTTTGCCTTCACTCTGTGGTCCAGCTCACCCCAAACCATCTCGATTGGGTTCAGGTCTGGTGACTGCGGAGGCCACGTCATCTGGCGTAGCACCCCATCCCTCTCCTTCTTGGTCAAATAGCCCTTACACAGCCTGGAGGTGTGTTTGGGGTCATTGTCCTGTTGAAAAATAAATGATGGTCCAACTAAACGCAAACCAGATGGAATAGCATGCCGCTGCAAGATGCTGTGGTAGCCATGTTGGTTCAGTATCCCTTCAATTTTGAATAAATCCCCAACAGTGTCACCAGCAAAGCACCCCCACACCATCATACCTCCTCCTCCATGCTTCACGGTGGAAACAAGGCATGTTGAGTCCATCCGTACACCTTTTCTGCGTCGCACAAAGACACGGTGGTTTGAACCAAAGATCTCAAATTTGGACTCATCAGACCAAAGCACAGATTTCCACAGGTCTAATGTCCAATACTTGTGTTCTTTAGCCCAAACAAGTCTCTTCTGCTTGTTGCCTATTCTTAGCAGTGGTTTCCTAGCAGCTATTTTACCATGAAGGCCTGCTGCACAAAGTCTCCTCTTAACAGTTGTTGAAGAGATGTGTCTGCTGCTAGAACTCTGTGTGGCATTGACCTGGTCTCTAATCTGAGCTGCTGTTAACCTGCGATTTTTGAGGCTGGTGACTCGGATAAACTTATCCTCAGAAGCAGAGGTGACTCTTGGTCTTCCTTTCCTTGGGCGGTCCTCATGTGCGCTAGTTTCTTTGTAGCACTTGATGGTTTTTGCAACTGCACTTGGGGACACTTTCAAAGTTTTCCCAATTTTTCGCACTGACTGACCTTCATTTCTTAAAGTTATGATGGCCACTCGTTTTTCTTTACTTAGCTGCTTTTTCCTTGCCATAATACAAATTCTGACAGTTTATTCAGTAGGACTATCGGCTGTGTATCCACCAGACTTCTGCACAACACAACTGATGGTCCCAACCCAATTTATAAGGCAAGAAATGCCACTTATTAAACCTGACACCTGTGAAGTGAAAACCATTTCCAGTGACTATCTCTTGAAGCTCATCAAGAGAATGCCAAGAGTGTGCAAAGCAGTCATCAAAGCAAAAGGTGGCTACTTTGAGGAACCTAGAATATAAGACATATTTTCAGTTGTTACACACTTTATTGTTAAGTATATAATTCCACATGTGTTAATTCATAGTTTTGATGCCTTCAGTGTGAATGTACAATTTTCATAGTCATGAAAATACAGAAAAATCTTTAAATAAGAAGGTGTGTCCAAACTTTTGGTCTGTACTGTATATGTAATCCGTTTGACGGAGAAAACATAGTTTTAAATAGCTGGATTTCTAGCGCTCTAATATGGAAATATCCTGGCTGTATTCTGCAGTGCCAACAAGCAAATGGCGCAGAAAAAATGGTGTTCTCTGGGTTGCTTTTTAAGCAAATAATGAGGATTAAGATCCAAAGAAAAATATTCCTGGCCCCTGAGACCTGGGCCTTTGTATAGAAATATCTAACAGCAGCAGAAGGCAGAATTGGAATGGAGCCTCTTGTGTTATATGCTCTGCAGTCTGCTATATACACCGCCTGCCTATACACCCTGCCTGCCTGATATCTCTGCAGATTGATTAGTCCTCAGAAGGACTGTTTGTTAAGATGGATATATATGTAATGTATGGTTTTTCTCCCTACACTACCTAATACACGATCAAATCTCTCCCTGACACAGCAGCACCTCTCCCTACACTGTCTGATCCGGAGTGACTGTGACGAGTATGGCGGCGCCAGGTCTGATATAGACCTGATGACGCTGTGCGGCCAGCCAATCACTGTAATGCCCACAACCAACATGGCTACGGCATTATAGTGCATAGCAGGCAATCCCTGCATGTTTATTGGCTCTCTAAAGAGCGCCAAACATGCAGGGAGGGGACCCGAGTTCCCACCCGAGCAACCCGGAAATACTCAGAGAGCGCCGAGCATCTCAAACAGCTTAAAAAGCAATCCAGAGAACACCATTTTTTCTGCGCCATTTGCTTGTTGGCACTGCAGAATACAGCCAGGTACTTTCCATATTAGAGCGCTAGAAATCCAACTAATAAAAACTATGTTTTCTCCGTCAAACGGATCACATATATGTTGTCAGAAAATTCTGCCATTTTTCGCTTCCATTAAAAATTTCCTTTAGTGTGTCATTGAAGCAATTCACCGCAGTTTGCTGTTCAAACTACTTACCTACAGGCCAGGTATTTAAAACTCTGTTTTCTCTATCACACGGATCACATATAAGTTCGCTCCAAACTCATTCATTTCTAGTGAGTGTGGAAGATACTCTCCTCCATTTGAAATGGGCAAGGCACGTGGCAAGGGACGGGGAACTGGATGTGATGGTAATGGTGCATGCAGAGGCCGAGGACAAGGCCGTGGGCAAGCCGAAATTGTGCCACAACAAACACCCACATCTTCTCGCCTGACCTTCCTGTCCCAATTTCTAGGGGACCGCAGCACACCACTATTGAACCCAGAGCAGTGTCACAAGGTTGCTGGTTGGATAGCGGATAATGCTGCCAGTTACTTAGCCACCACCACCACCCTGTCTTCCACACGGTCAAGTCTCAGTAGCCATGAGTCTGGACCGCATATTCCTCACCCTGATCCTCCTTCCTCCCACCATGCCGAGTAACCCGAGACAACTGATCCCACACTTGGACACTCTGAAGAGCTGTTCACTTTTCCATTTATAGATTCGGGCCTATCGCCCGGTCCACTTGAAGTGGGGCAAGGGGAGATCGCGTCTAGCGATGCCCAAATATTTGAGCAGCCACGGTCACACGAAGTCGATGGTGGGAAAGTGTCACAAGAGGTGGATGATGATAAGACACAATTGCCAGAAAGTCAGGAGGAGGACCAGGGTGCGGAAGTAGAAGACGAGGAGGTGGATGATATAGTAACTGACCCAACCTGGCAGGAGGACATGCAGAGCGAGGACAGCAGCACACAGGGGGAGTGAGGCAGAGCACCCCAACAGGCAGGAAGAAGCAGTGTGGTGGCCGCAGACAGAAGGCAGGCAACCATTCCCCATAACACCAACACGAAGGAAGTTGCAAGTACAACTGTGAGGTCTTCCTGAGTCTGGCTGTTTTTTAAAGACTCTGCCGATAACCCCAACAAGGCCATTTGCACCACCTGCCAGGCCAGCATCAGCAGGGGTGGCAAAACTAGCAGCCTGACCACCACCAGCATGATCAGGCACATGGCAGCAAAGCACCTGACTTTGTGGACCGAAACCCAGGGTCCAGGAACAGTGTCTGCGGGTGGCACCACTGCTTCTTCCTCTGTTGTGTATGAAAGCCAATCCCCTGTCCATGGTCCATGCGAAGATGCCTCCTGCCCTGCACCTGTTGTTGCACACTCTCAAGTAGAAGCATCAGGAAGCACGTCCATGTCCTTGTCCCAGCGCAGCGTTCAGTTGTCCATAACCCAGTCCTTGGAACGCAAGCGCAAATATGCAGCCAACGCCCCACAGGCCACACTACTAAATACTCACATTTCACGACTGCTTGCGCTCGAAATGTTGCCTTTTAGGCTTGTGGAGACGGAAGCATGCCGCAACCTGATGGCGGTGACCGTCCCTCGGTACTCGGTCCCCAGCCGCCACTATTTCTCCGGGTGTGCCGTCCCCGCATTACACAAGCACGTGTCCCAAAACATTAGCCATGTTCTCAGCAGTAGAGATGAGCGGTGTTCGACTCGAACTGTTCGCCAATCTCAAATTCGAGCTGTTTTGGGCGGTGTTCGAGCCGTTCGGCGAACACGAATGATTTGAAAAAAATTCGGCTGTTCGAGGTTATGTTCGATAACACTTCGTGCACCAAAATCATAACTGGATTTTTTCTCAGTAATGCTGAAAATTAATGTTAATACGCAGTTTGAGTGTACAGCGGGGCAGGGGATGGATCTCTGCAGGAATAATGAAGATCTCCATTTTTTTTTCTCTTTCCCGCATTTACAGTGGGGAGGTGCAGTCTGTCAGCCTATCAGCAGTGCACACACAGAGCGAAGTGCTTTTTTTCACACAATCAAGGGCTTGTGTCATTGGCAGTGTATGTCCCATGTCCTTGCCCTATAAGACCCAGCCATTTTCAGCGTCGCCACCATTTTCTCACTGCTGCAGCTGCGTGTTAGACGGCACCGCTGTTGCTGTGTGCGCTATACTTTGTTAATTTCAAGCCAATTTTCGCACAAATCTACATATAGCTTGGGAGTAGGGAAGAGTTGTGATTGCAGTACTTTTAAGGACTAGGTTACATCATTACATACGACTTTTATCAGGCAGGTCTGTGCTCTTAAATAGATAGGTTGGGAGTAAAGACTAATTGTAATTGCAGTCCTTTTCAGGGCTAGGTTACATCAGTTCCTATCACTTTTTGCCAGGCAGGTCTGTGCCAGTGCTGTGCAAGTTTTTTTCACAGCATTTTGGTAAATCTAGCAAAGCAAATTCCTTTATAGCCTATTGCAGAGTGTGTTAGTCAATGGAGTAGCCTACCTGTGTTGCAAGCTACACCACCTGTGTATAGAATACAATTTTTTTTACTGCACCTAGTGAAGTAAAACCTTTTGGGCATAGCATCATTCTATTAGTCCATCTATACTGACCTCCACCAGGTTGCAAATTCAATATAATATTTTTCAGCATCGAGCTCTGAAAAAATATTTAGGCTTCTAGGAGTGTATGAGACTTGTTCTATTAGTCCATCTATACTGACCTCCATCAGGTTGCAAATTAAATATAATTTTTTTCTGCATCTAGCTCTGAAAAAAATATTTAAGCTTCTAGCAGTGTGTGGGACTTGTTCTATTAGTCCATCTATACTGACTTCCATCAGGTTGCAAATTGAATATAATTTTTTTCTGCATCCAGCTCTGAAAAAATATTTAGGCATCTAGCAGTGTGTGGTACTTGTTCTATTAGTCTATCTATACTGACCTCCATCAGGTTGCAAATTCAATATAGTTTTTTTCTGCATCTAGCTCTCAAAAAATATTTAGGCTTCTAGCAGTGTGTGGGAATTGTTCTATTAGTCCATCTATACTGACCTCCATCAGGTTGCAAATTCAATATAATTTTTTTCTGCATCTAGCTCTGAAAAAATATTTAGGCTTCTAGCAGTGTGTGGGACTTGTTCTATTAGTCCATCTATACTGACCTCCATCAGGTTGCAAATTCAATATAATTTTTTTCTGCATCTAGCTCTGAAAAAATATTTGGGCTTCTAGCAGTGTGTGGGACTTGGTCTATTAGTCCATCTATACTAACCTCCACCAGGTTGACAATTAAAAATAATTTTTATGTGCATCTAGCTCTGAAAAAATATTTAGGCTTCTAGCAGTGTGTGGGACTTCTTCTATTAGTCCATCTATACTGACTTCCATCAGGTTGCAAATTCAATATAATTTTCTTCTGCATCCATCTCTGAAAAAATATTTAGGCTTCGAGCAGTGTGTGGGACTTGTTCTATTAGTCTATCTATACTGACCTCCATCAGGTTGCAAATTCAATATAATTTTTTTCTGCATCCAGATCTCAAAAAATATTTAGGCTTCTAGCAGTGTGTGGGACTTGTTCTATTAGTCCATCTATACTGACCTCCATCAGGTTGCAAATTCAATATAATTTTTTTCTGCATCTAGCTCTGAAAAAATATTTAGGATTCTAGCAGTGAGTGGGAGTTGTTCTATTAGTCCATCTATACTGACCTCCATCAGGTTGCAAATTCAATATAACTTTTTTCTGCATCTAGCTTTGAAAAAATATTTCAGCTTCTAGCAGTGTGTGGGACTTGTTCTATTAGTCCATCTATACTGACCTCCATCAGGTTGCAAATTCAATATAATTTTTTTCTCCATCGAGCTCTGAAAAAATATTTAGGCTTCTAGCAGTGTGTGGGACTTGGTCTATTAGTCCATCTATACTAACCTCCACCAGGTTGCAAATTAAAAATACTTTTTATCTGCATCTAGCTCTGAAAAAATATTTAGGCTACTAGCAGTGTGTGGGACTTGTTCTATTAGTCCATCTATACTGACCTCCATCAGGTTGCAAATTAAATATAATTTTTTTCTGCATCTAGCTCTGAAAAAATATTTAGGCTTCTAGCAGTGTGTGGGACTTGTTCTATTAGTCCATCTATACTAACCTCCACCAGGTTGCATATTAAAAATATTTTTTATCTGCATCTAGCTCTGAAAAAATATTTAGGCTTCTAGCAGTGTGTGGGACTTGTTCTATTAGTCCATCTATACTGACCTCCATCAGGTTGCAAATTCAAAATAATTTTTTTCTGCATCTAGCTCTGAAAAAATATTTAGGCTTCTAGCAGTGTGTGGCACTTGTTCTATTAGTCCATCTATACTGACCTCCATCAGGTTGCAAATTCAATCTAATTTTTTTCTCCATCTAGCTCTGAAAAAATATTTAGGCTTCTAGCAGTGTGTGGGACTTGTTCTATTAGTCCATCTATACTGACCTCCATCAGGTTACAAATTCAAAATAATTTTTTTCTGCATCTAGCTCTGAAAAAATATTTAGGCTTCCAGCAGTGTGTGGGACTTGTTCTATTAGTCCATCTATACTAACATCCACAAGGTTGCAAATTAAAAATAATTTTTATCTGCATCTACCTCTGAAAAAATATTTAGGCTTCTAGCAGTGTGTGGGACTTGTTCTATTAGTCCATCTATACTGACCTCCATCAGGTTGCAAATTCAAAATAATTTTTTTCTGCATCTAGCTCTGAAAAAATATTTAGGCTTCTAGCAGTGTGTGGGACTTGTTCTATTAGTCCATCTATACTGACCTCCATCAGGTTGCAAATTCAATATAATTTTTTTCTGCATCTAGCTCTGAAAAAATATTTAGGCTTCTAGCAGTGTGTGGGACTTGTTCTATTAGTCCATCTATACTGACCTCCATCAGGTTGCAAATTCAATCTAATTTTTTTCTCCATCTAGCTCTGAAAAAATATTTAGGCTTCTAGCAGTGTGTGGGACTTGTTTTATTAGTCCATCTATACTGACCTCCATCAGGTTACAAATTCAAAATAATTTTTTTCTGCATCTAGCTCTGAAAAAATATTTAGGCTTCCAGCAGTGTGTGGGACTTGTTCTATTAGTCCATCTATACTAACATCCACCAGATTGCAAATTAAAAATAATTTTTATCTGCATCTACCTCTGAAAAAATATTTAGGCTTCTAGCAGTGTGTGGGACATGCTCTATTGATCCATCTATACTGACCTCCATCAGGTTGCAAATTCAATATAATTTTTTTCTGCATCTAGCTCTGAAAAAATATTTAGGCTTCTAGCAGTGTGTGGGACTTGTTCTATTTGTCCATCTATACTGACCTCCATCAGGTTGCAAATTCAATATAATTTTTTTCTGCATCTAGCTCTGAAAAAAATATTTAGGCTTCTAGCAGTGTGTGGGACTTGTTATATTAGTCCATCTATACTGACCTCCATCAGGTTGCAAATTCAATATAATTTTTTGCTGCATCTAGCTCTGAAAAATATTTAGGCTTCTAGCAGTGTGTGGGACTTGGTTTATTAGTCCATCTATACTAACCTCCACCAGGTTGCAAATTAAAAACAATTTTTATCTGCATCTAGCTCTGAAAAAATATTTAGGCTTCTAGCAGTGTGTGGGACTTGTTCTATTAGACCATCTATACTGACTTCCATCAGGTTGCAAATTGAATATAATTTTTTTCTGCATCCAGCTCTGAAAAAATATTTAGGCTTCTAGCAGTGTGTGGGACTTGTTCTATTAGTCCATCTATACTGACCTCCATCAGGTTGCAAATTCAATATAGTTTTTTTCTGCATCTAGCTCTCAAAAAATATTTAGGCTTCTAGCAGTGTGTGGGACTTGTTCTATAAGTCCATCTATACTGACCTCCATCAGGTTGCAAATTCAATACAATTTTTTTCTGCATCTAGCTCTGAAAAAATATTTAGGCTTCTAGCAGTGTGTGGGACTTGTTCTATTAGTCCATCTATACTAACCTCCACCAGGTTGCAAATTAAAAATATTTTTTATCTGCATCTAGCTCTGAAAAAATATTTAGGCTTCTAGCAGTGTGTGGGACTTGTTCTATTAGTCCATCTATACTGACCTCCATCAGGTTGCAAATTCAAAATAATTTTTTTCTGCATCTAGCTCTGAAAAAATATTTAGGCTTCTAGCAGTGTGTGGGACTTGTTCTATTAGTCCATCTATACTGACCTCCATCAGGTTGCAAATTCAATCTAATTTTTTTCTCCATCTAGCTCTGAAAAAATATTTAGGCTTCTAGCAGTGTGTGGGACTTGTTCTATTAGTCCATCTATACTGACCTCCATCAGGTTACAAATTCAAAATAATTTTTTTCTGCATCTAGCTCTGAAAAAATATTTAGGCTTCCAGCAGTGTCTGGGACTTGTTCTATTAGTCCATCTATACTAACATCCACAAGGTTGCAAATTAAAAATAATTTTTATCTGCATCTACCTCTGAAAAAATATTTAGGCTTCTAGCAGTGTGTGGGACTTGTTCTATTAGTCCATCTATACTGACCTCCATCAGGTTGCAAATTCAAAATAATTTTTTTCTGCATCTAGCTCTGAAAAAATATTTAGGCTTCTAGCAGTGTGTGGGACTTGTTCTATTAGTCCATCTATACTGACCTCCATCAGGTTGCAAATTCAATATAATTTTTTTCTGCATCTAGCTCTGAAAAAATATTTAGGCTTCTAGCAGTGTGTGGGACTTGTTCTATTAGTCCATCTATACTGACCTCCATCAGGTTGCAAATTCAATCTAATTTTTTTCTCCATCTAGCTCTGAAAAAATATTTAGGCTTCTAGCAGTGTGTGGGACTTGTTCTATTAGTCCATCTATACTGACCTCCATCAGGTTACAATTTCAAAATAATTTTTTTCTGCATCTAGCTCTGAGAAAATATTTAGGCTTCCAGCAGTGTGTGGGACTTGTTCTATTAGTCCATCTATACTAACATCCACCAGGTTGCAAATTAAAAATAATTTTTATCTGCATCTACCTCTGAAAAAATATTTAGACTTCTAGCAGTGTGTGGGACTTGTTCTATTGATCCATCTATACTGACCTCCATCAGGTTGCAAATTCAATATAATTTTTTTCTGCATCTAGCTCTGAAAAAATATTTAGGCTTCTAGCAGTGTGTGGGACTTGTTCTATTTGTCCATCTATACTGACCTCCATCAGGTTGCAAATTCAATATAATTTTTTTCTGCATCTAGCTCTGAAAAAAATATTTAGGCTTCTAGCAGTGTGTGGGACTTGTTATATTAGTCCATCTATACTGACCTCCATCAGGTTGCAAATTCAATATAATTTTTTGCTTCATCTAGCTCTGAAAAATATTTAGGCTTCTAGCAGTGTGTGGGACTTGGTTTATTAGTCCATCTATACTAACCTCCACCAGGTTGCAAATTAAAAACAATTTTTATCTGCATCTAGCTCTGAAAAAATATTTAGGCTTCTAGCAGTGTGTGGGACTTGTTCTATTAGTACATCTATACTGACTTCCATCAGGTTGCAAATTGAATATAATTTTCTTCTGCATCCAGCTCTGAAAAAATATTTAGGCTTCTAGCAGTGTGTGGGACTTGTTCTATTAGTCCATCTATACTGACCTCCATCAGGTTGCAAATTCAATATAGTTTTTTTCTGCATCTAGCTCTCAAAAAATATTTAGGCTTCTAGCAGTGTGTGGGACTTGTTCTATTAGTCCATCTATACTGACCTCCATCAGGTTGCAAATTCAATACAATTTTTTTCTGCATCTAGCTCTGAAAAAATATTTAGGCTTCTAGCAGTGTGTGGGACTTGTTCTATTAGTCCATCTATACTGACCTCCATCAGGTTGCAAATTCAATATAATTTTTTTCTGCATCTAGCTCTGAAAAAATATTTGGGCTTCTAGCAGTGTGTGGGACTTGGTCTACTAGACCATCTATACTAACCTCCACCAGGTTGACAATTAAAAATAATTTTTATGTGCATCTAGCTCTGAAAAAATATTTAGGCTTCTAGCAGTGTGTGGGACTTCTTCTATTAGTCCATCTATACTGACTTCCATCAGGTTGCAAATTCAATATAATTTTCTTCTGCATCCATCTCTGAAAAAATATTTAGGCTTCTAGCAGTGTGTGGGACTTGTTCTATTAGTCTATCTATACTGACCTCCATCAGGTTGCAAATTCAATATAATTTTTTTCTGCATCCAGATCTGAAAAAATATTTGGGCTTCTAGCAGTGTGTGGGACTTGTTCTATTTGTCCATCTATACTGACCTCCATCAGGTTGCAAATTCAATATAATTTTTTTCTGCATCTAGCTCTGAAAAAAATATTTAGGCTTCTAGCAGTGTGTGGGACTTGTTATATTAGTCCATCTATACTGACCTCCATCAGGTTGCAAATTCAATATAATTTTTTGCTGCATCTAGCTCTGAAAAATATTTAGGCTTCTAGCAGTGTGTGGGACTTGGTTTATTAGTCCATCTATACTAACCTCCACCAGGTTGCAAATTAAAAACAATTTTTATCTGCATCTAGCTCTGAAAAAATATTTAGGCTTCTAGCAGTGTGTGGGACTTGTTCTATTAGACCATCTATACTGACTTCCATCAGGTTGCAAATTGAATATAATTTTTTTCTGCATCCAGCTCTGAAAAAATATTTAGGCTTCTAGCAGTGTGTGGGACTTGTTCTATTAGTCCATCTATACTGACCTCCATCAGGTTGCAAATTCAATATAGTTTTTTTCTGCATCTAGCTCTCAAAAAATATTTAGGCTTCTAGCAGTGTGTGGGACTTGTTCTATAAGTCCATCTATACTGACCTCCATCAGGTTGCAAATTCAATACAATTTTTTTCTGCATCTAGCTCTGAAAAAATATTTAGGCTTCTAGCAGTGTGTGGGACTTGTTCTATTAGTCCATCTATACTAACCTCCACCAGGTTGCAAATTAAAAATATTTTTTATCTGCATCTAGCTCTGAAAAAATATTTAGGCTTCTAGCAGTGTGTGGGACTTGTTCTATTAGTCCATCTATACTGACCTCCATCAGGTTGCAAATTCAAAATAATTTTTTTCTGCATCTAGCTCTGAAAAAATATTTAGGCTTCTAGCAGTGTGTGGGACTTGTTCTATTAGTCCATCTATACTGACCTCCATCAGGTTGCAAATTCAATCTAATTTTTTTCTCCATCTAGCTCTGAAAAAATATTTAGGCTTCTAGCAGTGTGTGGGACTTGTTCTATTAGTCCATCTATACTGACCTCCATCAGGTTACAAATTCAAAATAATTTTTTTCTGCATCTAGCTCTGAAAAAATATTTAGGCTTCCAGCAGTGTCTGGGACTTGTTCTATTAGTCCATCTATACTAACATCCACAAGGTTGCAAATTAAAAATAATTTTTATCTGCATCTACCTCTGAAAAAATATTTAGGCTTCTAGCAGTGTGTGGGACATGTTCTATTAGTCCATCTATACTGACCTCCATCAGGTTGCAAATTCAAAATAATTTTTTTCTGCATCTAGCTCTGAAAAAATATTTAGGCTTCTAGCAGTGTGTGGGACTTGTTCTATTAGTCCATCTATACTGACCTCCATCAGGTTGCAAATTCAATCTAATTTTTTTCTCCATCTAGCTCTGAAAAAATATTTAGGCTTCTAGCAGTGTGTGGGACTTGTTCTATTAGTCCATCTATACTGACCTCCATCAGGTTACAATTTCAAAATAATTTTTTTCTGCATCTAGCTCTGAGAAAATATTTAGGCTTCCAGCAGTGTGTGGGACTTGTTCTATTAGTCCATCTATACTAACATCCACCAGGTTGCAAATTAAAAATAATTTTTATCTGCATCTACCTCTGAAAAAATATTTAGACTTCTAGCAGTGTGTGGGACTTGTTCTATTGATCCATCTATACTGACCTCCATCAGGTTGCAAATTCAATATAATTTTTTTCTGCATCTAGCTCTGAAAAAATATTTAGGCTTCTAGCAGTGTGTGGGACTTGTTCTATTTGTCCATCTATACTGACCTCCATCAGGTTGCAAATTCAATATAATTTTTTTCTGCATCTAGCTCTGAAAAAAATATTTAGGCTTCTAGCAGTGTGTGGGACTTGTTATATTAGTCCATCTATACTGACCTCCATCAGGTTGCAAATTCAATATAATTTTTTGCAGCATCTAGCTCTGAAAAATATTTAGGCTTCTAGCAGTGTGTGGGACTTGGTTTATAGTCCATCTATACTAACCTCCACCAGGTTGCAAATTAGAAACAATTTTTATCTGCATCTAGCTCTGAAAAAATATTTAGGCTTCTAGCAGTGTGTGGGACTTGTTCTATTAGTACATCTATACTGACTTCCATCAGGTTGCAAATTGAATATAATTTTTTTCTGCATCCAGCTCTGAAAAAATATTTAGGCTTCTAGCAGTGTGTGGGACTTGTTCTATTAGTCCATCTATACTGACCTCCATCAGGTTGCAAATTCAATATAGTTTTTTTCTGCATCTAGCTCTCAAAAAATATTTAGGCTTCTAGCAGTGTGTGGGACTTGTTCTATTAGTCCATCTATACTGACCTCCATCAGGTTGCAAATTCAATACAATTTTTTTCTGCATCTAGCTCTGAAAAAATATTTAGGCTTCTAGCAGTGTGTGGGACTTGTTCTATTAGTCCATCTATACTGACCTCCATCAGGTTGCAAATTCAATATAATTTTTTTCTGCATCTAGCTCTGAAAAAATATTTGGGCTTCTAGCAGTGTGTGGGACTTGGTCTACTAGACCATCTATACTAACCTCCACCAGGTTGACAATTAAAAATAATTTTTATGTGCATCTAGCTCTGAAAAAATATTTAGGCTTCTAGCAGTGTGTGGGACTTCTTCTATTAGTCCATCTATACTGACTTCCATCAGGTTGCAAATTCAATATAATTTTCTTCTGCATCCATCTCTGAAAAAATATTTAGGCTTCTAGCAGTGTGTGGGACTTGTTCTATTAGTCTATCTATACTGACCTCCATCAGGTTGCAAATTCAATATAATTTTTTTCTGCATCCAGATCTCAAAAAATATTTAGGCTTCTAGCAGTGTGTGGGACTTGTTCTATTAGTCCATCTATACTGACCTCCATCAGGTTGCAAATTCAATATAATTTTTTTCTGCATCTAGCTCTGAAAAAATATTTAGGATTCTAGCAGTGTGTGGGAGTTGTTCTATTAGTCCATCTATAATGACCTCCATCAGGTTGCAAATTCAATATAATTTTTTTCTGCATCTAGCTCTGAAAAAATATTTAGGCTTCTAGCAGTGTGTGGGACTTGTTCTATTTGTCCATCTATACTGACCTCCATCAGGTTGCAAATTCAATATAATTTTTTTCTGCATCGAGCTCTGAAAAAAGTATTTAGGCTTCTAGCAGTGTGTGGGACTTGTTATATTAGTCCATCTACACTGATGTCCTCCAGGTTGCAAATTCAATATAATTTTTTTCTGCATCTAGCTCTGAAAAAATATTTAGGCTTCTAGCAGTGTGTGGGACTTATTCTATTAGTCCATCTATACTGACTTCCATCAGGTTGCAAATTAAATATAATTTTTTTCTGCATCCATCTCTGAAAAAATATTTAGGCTTCTAGCAGTGTGTGGGACTTGTTCTATTAGTCTATCTATACTGACCTCCATCAGGTTGCAAATTCAATATAATTTTATTCTGCATCCAGCTCTCAAAAAATATTTAGGCTTCTAGCAGTGTGTGGGACTTGTTCTATTAGTCCATCTATACTGACCTCCATCAGGTTGCAAATTCAATATAATTTTTTTCTGCATCTAGCTCTGAAAAAATATTTAGGCTTCTAGCAGTGTGTGGGACTTGTTCTATTAGTCCATCTATACTGACCTCCATCAGGTTGCAAATTCAATATAATTTTTTTCTGCATCTAGCTCTGAAAAAATATTTAGGATTCTAGCAGTGTGTGGGAGTTGTTCTATTAGTCCATCTATACTGACCTCCATCAGGTTGCAAATTCAATATAATTTTTTTCTGCATCTAGCTCTGAAAAAATATTTAGGCTTCTAGCAGTGTGTGGGACTTGTTCTATTTGTCCATCTATACTGACCTCCATCAGGTTGCAAATTCAATATAATTTTTTTCTGCATCTAGCTCTGAAAAAAATATTTAGGCTTCTAGCAGTGTGTGGGACTTGTTATATTAGTCCATCTATACTGACCTCCATCAGGTTGCAAATTCAATATAATTTTTTCTGCATCTAGCTCTGAAAAAATATTTAGGCTTCTAGCAGTGTGTGGGACTTGGTCTATTAGTCCATCTATACTAACCTCCACCAGGTTGCAAATTAAAAACAATTTTTATCTGCATCTAGCTCTGAAAAAATATTTAGGCTTCTAGCAGAGTGTGGGACATGGTCTTTTAGTCCATCTATACTGACCTCCATCAGGTTGCAAATTCAATATAATTTTTTTCTCCATCCAGCTCTGAAAAAATATTTAGTCTTCTAGCAGTGTGTGGGAGTTGTTCTATTAGTCCATCTATACTGACCTCCATCAGGTTGCAAATTCAATATAATTTTTATCTGCATCTAGCTCTGAAAAAATATTTGGGCTTCTAGCCGTGTGTGGGACTTGTTCTATTAGTCCATCTATACTGACCTCCATCAGGTTGCAAATTCAATATAATTTTTTTCTGCATCAAGCTCTGAAGAAATATTTAGGCTTCTAGTAGTGTGTGGGACTTGATCTATTAGTCCATATATACTGACCTCCATCAGGTTGCAAATTCAATATAATTTTTTTCTGCATCTAGCTCTGAAAAAATATTTAGGCTTCTAGCAGTGTGTGGGAGTTGTTCTATTAGTCCATCTATACTGACCTCCATCAGGTTGCAAATTCAATATAATTTTTTTTTGCATCTAGCTCTGAAAAAATATTTAGGCTTCTAGCAGTGTGTGGGACTTATTCTATTAGTTCATCTATACTAACCTCCACCAGGCTGCAAATTAAAAATAATTTTTATCTGCATCTAGCTCTTAAAAAATATTTAGGCTTCTAGCAGTGTGTTGACCTTTTTCTATTAGTCCATCTATACTGACCTCCATTAGGTTGCAAATTCAATTTATATTTTTTCTGCATCTAGCTCAGAAAAAATATTTAGGCTTCTAGCAGTGTGTGGGACTTGTTCTATTAGTTCATCTATACTGACCTCCATCAGGTTGCAAATTCAAGATAATTTTTTTCTGCATGTAGCTCTGAAAAAATATTTAGGCTTCTAGCAGTGTGTGGGACTTGGTCTATTAGTCCATCTATACTAACCTCCACCAGGTTGCAAATTAAAAACAATTTTTATCTGCATCTAGCTCTGAAAAAATATTTAGGCTTCTAGCAGTGTGTGGGACTTGTTCTATTAGTCCATCTATACTGACCTCCATCAGGTTGCAAATTCAATATAATTTTTTTCTGCATCTAGCTCTGAAAAAATATTTAGGCTTCTAGCAGTGTGTGGGAATTGTTCTATTAGTCCGTCTATACTGACCACCATCAGGTTACAAATTCAAAATAATTTTTTTCTGCATCTAGCTCTGAAAAAATATTTAGGCTTCTAGCAGTGTGTGGGACTTGGTCTATTAGTCCATCTATACTGACCTCCTTCAGGTTGCAAATTCAATATAATTTTTTTCTGCATCTAGCTCTGAAAAAATATTTAGGCTTCTAGCAGTGTGTGGGACTTCGTCTTTTAGTCCATCTGTACTAACCTCCACCAGGTTGCAAATTAAAAATAATTTTTATCTGCATCTAGCTCTGAAAAAATATTTAGGCTTCTAGCAGTGTGTGGGACTTGTTCTATTAGTCCATCTATACTGACCTCCATCAGGTTGCAAATTCAATATAATTTTTTTCTGTATCTAGCTCTGAAAAAATATTTAGGCTTCTAGCAGTGTGTGGGACTTGTTGTATTAGTCCATCTATACTGACCTCCATCAGGTTGCAAATTCAATATAATTTTTTTCTGCATCTAGCTCTGAAAAAACATTTAGGATTCTAGCAGTGTGTGGGAGTTGTTCTATTAGTTCATCTATACTAACCTCCACCAGGTTGCAAATTAAAAATAATTTTTATCTGCATCTAGCTCTGAAAAAATATTTAGGCTTCTAGCAGTGTGTTGACCTTTTTCTATTAGTCCATCTATACTGACCTCCATCAGGTTGCAAATTCAATATATTTTTTTTCTGCATCTAGCTCTGAAAAAATATTTAGTCTTCTAGCAGTGTGTGGGAGTTGTTCTATTAGTCCATCTATACTGACCTCCATCAGGTTGCAAATTCAATATAATTTTTATCTGCATCTAGCTCTGAAAAAATATTTAGGCTTCTAACCGTGTGTGGGACTTGTTCTATTAGTCCATCTATACTGACCTCCATCAGGTTGCAAATTCAATATAATTTTTTTCAGCATCAAGCTCTGAAAAAATATTTAGGCTTCTAGCAGTGTATGGGACTTGATCTATTAGTCCATATATACTGACCTCCATCAGGTTGCAAATTCAATATAATTTTTTTCTGCATCTAGCTCTGAAAAAATATTTAGGCTTCTAGCAGTGTGTGGGACTTGTTCTATTAGTCCATCTATACTGACCTCCATCAGGTTGCAAATTCAATATAATTTTTTTCTGTTTCTAGCTCTGAAAAAATATTTAGGCTTCTAGCAGTGTGTGGGACTTGTTCTATTAGTCCATCTATACTGACTTCCATCAGGTTGCAAATTCAATATAATTTTTTTCTGCATCTAGCTCTGAAAAAATATTTAGGCTTCTAGCAGTGTGTGGGACTTGTTCTATTAGTCCATCTATACTCACCTCCATCAGGTTGCAAATTCAATATAATTTTTTTCTGCATCTAGCGCTGAAAAAATATTTAGGCTTCTAGCAGTGTGTGGGACTTGTTCTATTAGTCCATCTATACTGACCTCCATCAGGTTGCAAATTCAATATAATTTTTTTCTGCATCTAGCTCTGAAAAAATATTTAGGCTTCTAGCAGTGTGTGGGAGTTGTTCTATTAGTCCATCTATACTGACCTCCATCATTTTGCAAATTCAATATAATTTTTCTTTGCATCTAGCTCTGAAAAAATATTTAGGCTTCTAACAGTGTGTGGGACTTATTCTATTAGTTCATCTATACTAACCTCCACCAGGTTGCAAATTAAAAATAATTTTTATCTGCATCTAGCTCTGAAAAAATATTTAGGCTTCTAGCAGTGTGTGGAAATTTTTCTATTAGTCCATCTATACTGACCTCCATCAGGTTTCAAATTCAATATATTTTTTTCTGCATCTAGCTCAGAAAAAATATTTAGGCTTCTAGCAGTGTGTGGGACTTGTTCTATTAGTCCATGTATACTGACCTCCATCAGGTTGCAAATTCAAAATAATTTTTTTCTGCATCTAGCTCTGAAAAATATTTAGGCTTCTAGCAGTGTGTGGGACTTGTTCTATTAGTCCATCTATACTGACCTCCATCAGGTTACAAATTCAAAATAATTTTTTTCTGCATCTAGCTCTGAAAAAATATTTAGGCTTCTAGCAGTGTGTGGGACTTGGTCTATTAGTCCATCTATACTAACATCCACCAGGTTGACAATTAAAAATAATTTTTATGTGCATTTAGCTCTGAAAAAATATTTAGGCTTCTAGCAGTGTGTGGGACTTGTTCTATTAGTCCATCTATACTGACCTCCATCAGGTTGCAAATTCAATATAATTTTTTTCTGCATCCAGCTCTGAAAAAATATTTAGGCTTCTAGCAGTGTGTGGGACTTGTTCTATTAGTCCATCTATACTGACCTCCATCAGGTTGCAAATTCAATATAATTTTTTTCTGCATCTAGCTCTGAAAAAATATTTAGGCTTCTAGCAGTGTGTGGGACTTGTTCTATTTGTCCATCTATGCTGACCTCCATCAGGTTGCAAATTCAATATAATATTTTTCTGTATCTAGCTCTGAAAAAAATATTTAGGCTTCTAGCAGTGTGTGGGACTTGTTATATTAGTACATCTATACTGACCTCCATCAGGTTGCAAATTCAATATAATTTTTTTCTGCATCTAGCTCTGAAAAAATATTTAGGCTTCTAGCAGTGTGTGGGACTTGGTCTATTAGTCCATCTATACTAACTTCCACCAGGTTGCAAATTAAAAACATTTTTTATCTGCATCTAGCTCTGAAAAAATATTTAGGCTTCTAGCAGTGTGTGGGACTTGGTCTTTTAGTCCATCTATACTGACCTCCATCAGGTTGCAAATTCAATATAATTTTTTTCTGCATCCAGCTCTGAAAAAATATTTAGGCTTCTAGCAGTGTGTGGGACTTGTTCTATTAGTCCATCTATACTGACCTCCATCAGGTTGCAAATTCAATATAATTTTTTTCTGCATCTAGCTCTGAAAAAATATTTAGGCTTCTAGCAGTGTGTGGGACTTGTTCTATTAGTCCATCTATACTGACCTCCATCAGGTTGCAAATTCAATATAATTTTTTTCTGCATCTAGCTCTGAAAAAATATTTAGGATTCTAGCAGTGTGTGGGAGTTGTTCTATTAGTCCATCTATACTGACCTCCATCAGGTTGCAAATTCAATATAATTTTTTTCTGCATCTAGCTCTGAAAAAATATTTAGGCTTCTAGCAGTGTGTGGGAGTTGTTCTATTAGTCCATCTATACTGACCTCCATCAGGTTGCAAATTCAATATAATTTTTATCTGCATCTAGCTCTGAAAAAATATTTAGGCTTCTAGCCGTGTGTGGGACTTGTTCTATTAGTCCATCTATACTGACCTCCATCAGGTTGCAAATTCAATATAATTTTTTTCTGCATCAAGCTCTGAAGAAATATTTAGGCTTCTAGCAGTGTGTGGGACTTGATTTATTAGTCCATATATACTGACCTCCATCAGGTTGCAAATTCAATATAATTTTTTTCTGCATCTAGCTCTGAAAAAATATATAGGCTTCTAGCAGTGTGTGGGACTAGGTCTATTAGTCCATCTATACTAACCTCCACCAGGTTGCAAATTAAAAATTATTTTTATCTGTATCTAGCTCTGAAAAAATATTTAGGCTTCTAGCAGTGTGTGGGACTTGTTCTATTAGTCCATCTATACTGACTTCCATCAGGTTGCAAATTCAATATAATTTTTTTCTGCATCTAGCTCTGAAAAAATATTTAGGCTTCTAGCAGTGTGTGGGACTTGTTCTATTAGTCCATCTATACTGACCTCCATCAGGTTGCAAATTCAATATATTTTTTTCTGCATCTAGCTCTGAAAAAATATTTAGGCTTCTAGCAGTGTGTGGGACGTGTTCTATTAGTCCATCTATACTGACCTCCATCAGGTTGCAAATTCAATATAATTTTTTTCTGCATCTAGCTCTGAAAAATATTTAGGCTTCTAGCAGTGTGTGGGACTTGTTCTATTAGTCCATCTATACTGACCTCCATCAGGTTACAAATTCAAAATAATTTTTTTCTGCATCTAGCTCTGAAAAAATATTTAGGCTTCTAGCAGTGTGTGGGACTTGGTCTATTAGTCCATCTATACTAACATCCACCAGGTTGACAATTAAAAATAATTTTTATGTGCATTTAGCTATGAAAAACTATTTAGGCTTCTAGCAGTGTGTGGGACTTGTTCTATTAGTCCATCTATACTGACCTCCATCAGGTTGCAAATTCAATATAATTTTTTTCTGCATCCAGCTCTGAAAAAATATTTAGGCTTCTAGCAGTGTGTGGGACTTGTTCTATTAGTCCATCTATACTGACCTCCATCAGGTTGCAAATTCAATATAATTTTTTCTGCATCTAGCTCTGAAAAAATATTTAGGCTTCTAGCAGTGTGTGGGACTTGTTCTATTTGTCCATCTATACTGACCTCCATCAGGTTGCAAATTCAATATAATTTTTTTCTGCATCTAGCTCTGAAAAAATATTTAGGCTTCTAGAAGTGTGTGGGACTTGGTCTATTAGTCCATCTATACTAACCTCCACCAGGTTGCAAATTAAAAACAATTTTTATCTGCATCTAGCTCTGAAAAAATATTTAGGCTTCTAGCAGTGTGTGGGACTTGGTCTTTTAGTCCATCTATACTGACCTCCATCAGGTTGCAAATTCAATATAATTTTTTTCTGCATCCAGCTCTGAAAAAATATTTAAGCTTCTAGCAGTGTGTGGGACTTGTTCTATTTGTCCATCTATACTGACCTCCATCAGGTTGCAAATTCAATATAATTTTTTTCTGCATCTAGCTCTGAAAAAATATTTAGGATTCTAGCAGTGTGTGGGAGTTGTTCTATTAGTCCATCTATACTGACCTCCATCAGGTTGCAAATTAAATATAATTTTTATCTGCATCTAGCTCTGAAAAAATATTTAGGCTTCTAGCCGTGTGTGGGACTTGTTCTATTAGTCCATCTATACTGACCTCCATCAGGTTGCAAATTTAATATAATTTTTTTCTGCATCAAGCTCTGAAGAAATATTTAGGCTTCTAGCAGTGTGTGGGACTTGATCTATTAGTCCATATATACTGACCTCCATCAGGTTGCAAATTCAATATAATTTTTTTCTGCATCTAGCTCTGAAAAAATATATAGGCTTCTAGCAGTGTGTGGGACTAGGTCTATTAGTCCATCTATACTAACCTCCACCAGGTTGCAAATTAAAAATTATTTTTATCTGCATCTAGCTCTGAAAAAATATTTAGGCTTCTAGCAGTGTGTGGGACTGGTTCTATTAGTCCATCTATACTGACTTCCATCAGGTTGCAAATTCAATATAATTTTTTTCTGCATCTAGCTCTGAAAAAATATTTAGGCTTCTAGCAGTGTGTGGGACTTGTTCTATTAGTCCATCTATACTGACCTCCATCAGGTTGCAAATTCAATATATTTTTTTCTGCATCTAGCTCAGAAAAAATATTTAGGCTTCTAGCAGTGTGTGGGACTTGTTCTATTAGTCCATCTATACTGACCTCCATCAGGTTGCAAATTCAATATAATTTTTTTCTGCATCTAGCTCTGAAAAATATTTAGGCTTCTAGCAGTGTGTGGGACTTGTTCTATTAGTCCATCTATACTGACCTCCATCAGGTTACAAATTCAAAATAATTTTTTTCTGCATCTAGCTCTGAAAAAATATTTAGGCTTCTAGCAGTGTGTGGGACTTGGTCTATTAGTCCATCTATACTAACATCCACCAGGTTGACAATTAAAAATAATTTTTATGTGCATTTAGCTATGAAAAACTATTTAGGCTTCTAGCAGTGTGTGGGACTTGTTCTATTAGTCCATCTATACTGACCTCCATCAGGTTGCAAATTCAATATAATTTTTTTCTGCATCCAGCTCTGAAAAAATATTTAGGCTTCTAGCAGTGTGTGGGACTTGTTCTATTAGTCCATCTATACTGACCTCCATCAGGTTGCAAATTCAATATAATTTTTTTCTGCATCTAGCTCTGAAAAAATATTTAGGCTTCTAGCAGTGTGTGGGACTTGTTCTATTTGTCCATCTATACTGACCTCCATCAGGTTGCAAATTCAATATAATTTTTTTCTGCATCTAGCTCTGAAAAAATATTTAGGCTTCTAGAAGTGGGTGGGACTTGGTCTATTAGTCCATCTATACTAACCTCCATCAGGTTGCAAATTAAAAACAATTTTTATCTGCATCTAGCTCTGAAAAAATATTTAGGCTTCTAGCAGTGTGTGGGACTTGGTCTTTTAGTCCATCTATACTGACCTCCATCAGGTTGCAAATTCAATATAATTTTTTTCTGCATCCAGCTCTGAAAAAATATTTAGGCTTCTAGCAGTGTGTGGGACTTGTTCTATTTGTCCATCTATACTGACCTCCATCAGGTTGCAAATTCAATATAATTTTTTTCTGCATCTAGCTCTGAAAAAATATTTAGGATTCTAGCAGTGTGTGGGAGTTGTTCTATTAGTCCATCTATACTGACCTCCATCAGGTTGCAAATTCAATATAATTTTTTTCTGTATCTAGCTCTGAAAAAATATTTAGGCTTCTAGCAGTGTGTGGGAGTTGTTCTATTAGTCCATCTATACTGACCTCCATCAGGTTGCAAATTCAATATAATTTTTATCTGCATCTAGCTCTGAAAAAATATTTGGGCTTCTAGCCGTGTGTGGGATTGTTCTATTAGTCCATCTATACTGACCTCCATCAGGTTGCAAATTCAATATAATTTTTTTCTGCATCAAGCTCTGAAGAAATATTTAGGCTTCTAGCAGTGTGTGGGACTTGATCTATTAGTCCATATATACTGACCTCCATCAGGTTGCAAATTCAATATAATTTTTTTCTGCATCTAGCTCTGAAAAAATATATAGGCTTCTAGCAGTGTGTGGGACTAGGTCTATTAGTCCATCTATACTAACCTCCACCAGGTTGCAAGTTAAAAATTATTTTTATCTGCATCTAGCTCTGAAAAAATATTTAGGCTTCTAGCAGTGTGTGGGACTTGTTCTATTAGTCCATCTATACTGACTTCCATCAGGTTGCAAATTCAATATAATTTTTTTCTGCATCTAGCTCTGGAAAAATATTTAGGCTTCTAGCAGTGTGTGGGACTTGTTCTATTAGTCCATCTATACTCACCTCCATCAGGTGGCAAATTCAATATAATTTTTTTCTGCATCTAGCTCTGAAAAAATATTTAGGCTTCTAGCAATGTGTGGGAGTTTTTCTATTAGTCCATCTATACTGACCTCCATCAGGTTGCAAATTCAATATAATTTTTTTTTGCAACTAGCTCTGAAAAAATATTTAGGCTTCTAGCAGTGTGTGGGAGTTGTTCTATTAGTCCATCTATACTGACCTCCATCAGGTTGCAAATTCAATATAATTTTTTTTTGCATCTAGCTCTGAAAAAATATTTAGGCTTCTAGCAGTGTGTGGGACTTATTCTATTAGTTCATCTATACTAACCTCCACCAGGTTGCAAATTAAAAATAATTTTATCTGCATCTAGCTCTGAAAAAATATTTAAGCTTCTAGCCGTGTGTGGACCTTTTTCTATTAGTCCATCTATACTGACCTCCATCAGGTTGCAAATTCAATATATTTTTTTTCTGCATCTAGCTCAGAAAAAATATTTAGGCTTCTAACAGTGTGTGGGACTTGTTTTATTAGTCCATATATACTGACCTCCATCAGGTTGCAAATTCAATATAATTTTTTTCTGCATCTAGCTCTGAAAAAATAGTTAGGCTTCTAGCAGTGTGTGGGACTTGGTCTATTAGTCCATCTATACTAACCTCCACCAGGTTGCAAATTAAAAACAATTTTTATCTGCATCTAGCTCTGAAAAATATTTAGGCTTCTAGCAGTGTGTGGGACTTGTTCTATTAGTCCATCTATACTGACTTCCATCAGGTTGCAAATTCAATATCATTTTTTTCTGCATCCAGCTCTGAAAAAATATTTAGGCTTCTAGCAGTGTGTGTGACTTGTTCTATTAGTCTATCTATACTGACCTCCATCAGGTTGCAAATTCAATATAATTTTTTTCTGCATCCAGCTCTGAAAAAATATTTGGGCTTCTAGCAGTGTGTGGGACTTGTTCTATTAGTCCATCTATACTGACCTCCATCAGGTTGCAAATTCAATATAATTTTTTTCTGCATCTAGCTCTGAAAAAATATTTAGACTTCTAGCAGTGTGTGGGACTTGTTCTATTAGTCCATCTATACTGACCTCCATCAGGTTGCAAATTCAATATAATTTTTTTCTGCATCTAGCTCTGAAAAAATATTTAGGATTCTAGCAGTGTGTGGGAGATGTTCTATTAGTCCATCTATACTGACCTCCATCAGGTTGCAAATTCAATATAATTTTTTTCTGCATCTAGCTCTGAAAAAACATTTAGTCTTCTAGCAGTGTGTGGGAGTTGTTCTATTAGCCCATCTATACTGACCTCCATCAGGTTGCAAATTCAATATAATTTTTATCTGCATCTAGCTCTGAAAAAATATTTGGGCTTCTAACCGTGTGTGGGACTTGTTCTATTAGTCCGTCTATACTGACCTCCATCAGGTTGCAAATTCAATATAATTTTGTTCTGCATCTAGCTCTGAAAAAATATTTAGGCTTCTAGCAGTGTGTGGGACTTGGTCTATTAGTCCATCTATACTAACCTCCACCAGGTTGCAAATTAAAAATTATTTTTTTCTGCATCTACCTCTGAAAAAATATTTAGGCTTCTAGCAGTGTGTGGGACTTGTTCTATTAGTCCATATATACTCACCTCCATCAGGTGGCAAATTCAATATAATTTTTTTCTGCATCTAGCTCTGAAAAAATATTTAGGCTTCTAGCAGTGTGTGGGAGTTGTTCTATTAGTCCATCTATACTGACCTCCATCAGGTTGCAAATTCAATATAATTTTTTTCTGCATCTAGCTCTGAAAAAATATTTAGGCTTCTAGCAGTGTGTGGGAGTTGTTCTATTAGTCCATCTATACTGACCTCCATCAGGTTGCAAATTCAATATAATTTTTTTCTGCATCTAGCTCTGAAAAAATATTTAGGATTCTAGCAGTGTGTGGGAGTTGTTCTATTAGTCCATCTATACTGACCTCCATCAGGTTGCAAATTCAATATAATTTTTTTTTGCATCTAGCTCTGAAAAAATATTTAGGCTTCTAGCAGTGTGTGGGACTTATTCTATTAGTTCATCTATACTAACCTCCACCAGGTTGCAAATTAAAAATAATTTTTATCTGCATCTAGCTCTGAAAAATTTTTTAGGCTTCTAGCAGTGTGTGGACCTTTTTCTATTAGTCCATCTATACTGACCTCCATCAGGTTGCAAATTCAATATATTTTTTTTCTGCATCTAGCTCAGAAAAAATATTTAGGCTTCTAGCAGTGTGTGGGACTTGTTCTATTAGTCCATCTATACTGACCTCCATCAGGTTGCAAATTCAATATAATTTTTTTCTGCATCCAGCTCTGAAAAAATATTTAGGCTTCTAGCAGTGTGTGGGACTTGGTCTATTAGTCCATCTATACTAACCTCCACCAGGTTGCAAATTAAAAATAATTTTTTTCTGCATCTAGCTCTGAAAAAATATTTAGGCTTCTAGCAGTGTGTGGGACTTGGTCTTTTAGTCCATCTATACTAACCTCCACCAGGTTGCAAATTAAAAATAATTTTTTTCTGCATCTAGCTCTGAAAAAATATTTAGGCTTCTAGCAGTGTGTGGGACTTGTTCTATTAGTCCATCTATACTGACCTCCATCAGGTTGCATATTCAATATAATTTTTATCTGCATCTAACCCAACCAATACTTTTGGCCTAATACCACAGTTTGGCCACTCAGCTCTGCTCGGTTCCCATCCATTGTTTTTTTGTGCAAACAACTCCAGAGTTGTGAATTAGTTAACCACCAAAATGAGTGGAAAAAGGCCTGCTGCTGGTGGAAAGGGGAATAGGCGTGTTGGGAAGGGAAAAAAAGGTTGTGTCCGTGGAGAAGGTGTTAAAGCAACAGTAACATCTGCAGAAGAAAGACCATCTTCCAGCCAAACTAAAATGTCTACTTCTTTTAGCGGACAATGTGATAAGATCCCTTTCTTACGGCCACGCCAATCGCTACAAATTCTAGATGAGGCACAAAAACAGCAGGTGCTTCAATGGATATCAATTGCTCCTTTAAGTGGGCTCTCCTCCACCTCAACTTCAACATCACAAATACTCCAGTCCTCAGAGGTGTCACCCCAATCGCACTTGCTTCCTCACAGCTCCCAAGTCTCCAGCTGCCCGTCAGAGTATGGGGTAGAACAGATGGTTGAGTCTGCAGAGCTGTTTACTCATACTATAGCCTGGGAATCAGAGGTCGGCTCCAGAGCTTCTGTGAATCCAGACGAGGAAATGATCTGCACTGATGCCCAGAATCTTTATGAGTCGGATCCAGGACCAGATGCAGAAGGTTCTGACCATAATGTAGACCCTCGTTCCCAAACTGTAACTCCTGTTGGTGGAGACAAAGAGTAAGACGATGATGAGACTCAAATACCTGATTGGAGCGACAACTTTAGTTTTTTGTCAGGGCAGGAACAGGTTGGCTCTGAGGACGACGGGTGTGATAACACACAAGGTGATGATGATGAGGTTGGAGATCCCACTTACTGTCAACCCACAGTCAGCCAAGAGTTGAGGTCAGCAGAGGAGGTGGAGGAGGATGCTAGTGACGACGAGGTCAGGTTGTGCCTTCCTGGACAGTGACGTAGTGCTGGAAGCACGTCAACAACTGCATCCTCAAACACAACTCTGCCTCTGACCACAAGTCGTGGTGGCTATTCAGGTCATATGGGTGCTAAGCCTTGCATAGCCTGGGCATTTTTTCAGATCGATAAAGATGACCCAACTCGTGTTGATGTAACATTTGTCAGCAAAAGCTAAGTAGAAGCCAAAAAATACATAGTTTGAGTACTTCATGCATGAACCGGCACATGGACATGAAGCATAAGTTGCAGTGGGAAGCTCACTGTTCTACAATGCGGCCTAGCTGGCCGGGCCAACCACCGTCTGCCACTTCTTGTGCACCCGCGGCCTCTTCATCCTCTGTGACTGGGGGGACAGCAGTCACACCTGTTTTGGGATGCAGACCTGCCACCTCTTTTCCCGCAACAGCCAGCGTGATTGGGAGGTCATCATTTTCTTTGGAGGTGGTAACACCAGCTGGTGTTGAGCACTGTCCGACATCGATAGCACCACCTTTGGATCAAGGAAACCTAACATGTCCGCCTGCATCTTCCTCACAGACCGGCAGTTTGCCGGGGACACCCTTCTCAACCCCGTCTAAGCACAGCAGCCAGCCCTCGGTCCCTCAGATGTGGACAAGTAAAGACCATTTCCTCCTAGTCATGAGAAAGCTAAGAGGTTGAATTTCACCATCTGCAAGCTCTTGGCTACAGAAATGATTCCTTTCCGCCTGGTGGACACAGAGGATTTTCGAGACATTATGTCCGTCGCAGTGCCCCAGTACCAGATGCCCAGTCGGCGCTACTTCTCAAAGAAAGGTGTGCCTGCGCTCCACCAGCATGTCGCACACAACATCAACGCTTCTTTGAGAAACTCTGTGTGTCACAGGGTGCATTTCACCACAGACACTTGGACGAGTAGGCATGGACAGGGGCATTACATGTCGCTGACTGGGCACTGGGTAACTATGGTGACAGCAGGACAAGGGGCTGCTGTCCAAGTCTTGCCGTTCCCATGAGTTGTGCGTCAATCCTCTTTATCTCAAAGTTCTTCCACTGCTTCTGCCTCCTCAACCTTCTCTTGGTCCTCCACCTGCACCCAAAGCCTGTCTGGTCATGCCACAAGCTTTCTAACTGCGCAGAAGGGGTCCTGCACACCTCCTTACTATGCTGGCAGCAGGGCTCAACGTCATCAGGCGGTTTTTACTTTGAAATGTCTGGGAAATGTGAGTCACACAGCTGAGGAGTTGTGGTCAGCTCTGGAGAACCAGTTTCATGAATGGTTGTCTCCACTGGAACTGAAACCAGGGAAGGCCGTGTGCGACAATGCTGCAAACCTGGGTGCGGCCCTTTGCAGGGGCAATGTCACACACATGCCTTGTATGGCTCACGTGTTGAACCTGGCTGTCCAGCAATTTTTAGCCCACTGTCCCGGACTAGATGGCCTTCTGCAGAGGGCACGGTCGCTGTGTGCTCACTTCTGCCATTCGCATCCCGCAGCTCAGCGACTTACATCTCTGCAGAAGTCGTTGGGCCTGCCACTTCACCGGCTAAAATGCGATGTGCCTACCCGGAGGAATTCAACTCTGCACATGTTGCAGCGATTGTGGCAGCACCGACAAGCCCTAGTGCAATACATTCTGACGTATAGACTGGGCCAACGAGATCCAGAGGTGGGGCAAATCACGCTGGAGGAGTGGTCTCAGATCAGGGACCTATGCACCCTTCTGCACAGTTTTGAAATGGCGACGAAGATGTTTAGTGCTGACGATGCCATTATCAGCATGACTATTCCGGTGATTTACATGCTGGAGCACATGTTAAACAGAATTCGGAGTCAGGTGGTGGCACAAGAGGAGGTGGAGGAAGTAAAGGAGGAGGAGTTGTATGCGGAAGGGCTAACATCTGCAAGGTCCAGACGGTCGGCAGCACCAAGGCGGCAGGCATGTGAGGGTGGGGGAGATGGTTTTACCAGGGCGCATGGTAGCAGCCAAACTAGTGAGGAAGGTGCAGGAGCCCAGGAAGAAGTGGAGGACGAACTGATGGAAGACTCATCAGATGAGGGAGACCTTATCACATTTCTGTTGTGCGAGGTTGGGGGGGAGAGGACAGAGGAAGGAAGCATGATTGTTACCTCGCCACCAACACAACAGGGACTTGGTGCTCCTGGATGCGCAAGACACATGAGTGCCTTCTTGCTGCACTACCTGCAACATGACCCTCGAATTGTGAGAATTAGAAATAATCCTGACTACTGGGTTGCCACACTGTTAGATCCCCGGTACAAAAGTAAATTTGCAGAAATTATTCCTGCCATAGAAAGGGATGCACGCATGCAGGAGTATCAGCAGAAACTGTTGCAGAATCTTACATGTGCTTTTCCACAAAACACCAGTGGTGCACGTAGTGAATCTCACAGTTCCAACTTGCCAACCTTGGGACCGTCGAGTGTTCAGCACTCAAACCGTAACAGAAACACAGTATCTGCTGGTAACATCAATTTTGCGGAATCATTTCACCACTTTTTTAGCCCATCCTTTGCAAGGCCACAGGAGAGAAGAAGTCTGACACATAGTCAACGCCTAGAGACGATGGTACAGGAGTATCTCCAAGTAAACATTGAAGCCATGACTGTGTCACTAGACCCTTGCTCTTTTTGGGCTTCCAATCTGGATAAATGGCCGGAGCTCGCCACTTACGCCTTGGAGATCTTGTCATGCCCCGCAGCCAGCGTTCTGTCTGAACGTGTGTTCAGCGCTGCTGGTGGTGTGCTGACAGATAAGCGCACGCGGCTCTCCACTGATAATGTAGACAGACTCACGTTCATAAAGATGAACAAATCATGGATCCGAAATGACTTTTCGACCCCTGTGTCATCCTGGGGAGAGTAAAAGCTTGATGATTTGTTAAAATCACCTCACCAAACGTTTTAAGCTTTCAAATTACTAATCATGTTTATCTGTATCTTGGCTGGAAAATAATTTGGGCTTTGTATCAGTGTGCAGTACTGATTCTATTAGGCCATCTATAGTAAGCTCCACCAGCTTTCAAATGAATAATAATTTTTAGCTGCATGTAGCCCGGAAAAGAATTTTGGGTCTCCTAGATCCGCAAGACACATGAGTGCCTACTTGCTGCACTACCTGCAACATGACCCTCAGATTGTCAGAATTCAAAGTAATCCTGACTACTGGGTTGCCACACTCTTAGATCCCCCACACTCTTCGATCAACTTTTTCATTTTAATAAAGAACAAAAAAATGGTCATTTTTGAAATTATAAGCATTAGCAGGTTATTACAAACTGAAATCAAACCGTTTTCAACTCAAAACTTTATTCTAGGTGATGTTACATTTGCACATAGGACCCCTTGTTCGAAAGGAGCTTCTGAACTGTCTCATCCATTGAATTTGTCAGGTTTTGGATGGTTTCTGCTACAATTGTTTTGCATGAGGACAGAATACCCTCCCAGAGCTGTTGCTTAGATGTGAACTGGCTCCCGCCATCATAGACACTCTTTTTGATGATGCTCCAGAGGTTCTGAATGGGGTTGAGGTCAGGGGAGCATGGGGGTCACACCATAAGTTTGTCCCCTTTTATGCCCATATCAGCCAGAGATGCAGATGTGTTATGTGCAGCATGAGACGGTGCATTATCATGCATGAAAATGATCTTGCTGTGGAATACACGGTACTTCTTCTTGAACTATGGCAGGAAGTGCTTTTTGAGAAACTCCACATACATTATGGAGTTCATCTTTACCCCTTCAGGGATCCTAAAGGGGCCGACAATCTCTCTACCCATGATTCCAGCCCAAAACATTACTCCACCTCCTCCTTGTTGGCGCTGTAGCTGTGTTTGCGTGGGGTGTCCATCAACTAGCCATCCTCCACTCCATCCATCTGGACCATCGAGCGTTGCACGGCACTCATTGGTGAACAAAACAGTTTTGAAGTCAGTCTTCATGTATTGTTTGGTCCACTGGAGCCGTTTCTGCTTGTGTGCAGTGGATAGAGGAGGTCAACAGGATGGCTTATGCACAGCTGCAAACCTCTGAAGGACTCTGCATCTTGCTGTTCGGGGGACGTTGGAGGCACCAGCAGCTTCAAAAACTTGTCTGCTGCTATGACAAGACTTTTTTGCCGCTGCTATTTTAACCTGACGTAATTGTCTGTAGGAAAGAGTCCTCAATTTTCCCTTATCAGCACGCACACGTGTGTACTGTGAATCAGCTACATACTTCTTGATTGTGCGATGATCAGGATGAAGGGTCTTGGCAATGTTGATTGTAGTCATGCCTTGACCTATACACTCCACAATTTGTTGCTTCTCAGCAGCCTACACATCCTGTTTCTTTCCCATTTTGCCAGAAAATGTAGGCTGCTTAATAATGTGGGGCAGCCTTCTTAAGTAGTCTTGCCTTTCATTGGACACACCTGCCAAACTAATTAGCACAGGTGTCTGCAATTGCTTACAGTGATATAAAGAGCCCTGACACACATCACCATCAATGAGTTTAACTGACAAACAAAAAAATTCTTACCTTATCACTCCTAAACACTTTTTGCATAATAATTTGGAACACAGTGTACATGTGCTTTTCCACAAAACACCAGTGGTTCACGTAGTGAATCTTACAGTTCTAACTTGCCAACCGTGGTTTGTGTGGAGTTGTTCAATAAAGGGCCCAAAATTAAGATAACATAGACGGGAGAGGTCTCTATGAATAGGAATTCCTAAGTATTTGATACCCCGTGAGGGCCAGGCAAAGGGATAGTTGGACTGGATGGAATCCTGTATGGATTTGGGGAGGGAGACATCGAGGGCCTCAGACTTCGCTGCATTGATTTTAAAATTTGACCATGTAACAAAGTGATCTATTTCAGCCATAACAGCAGGGATGGATATATGTGATTGAGTGATATATACTAGGACATCATCACTAGCACTTGTACTCTGTGCCTCCCACCTCAATCCACCTAATATTGGGGTTATGGCGAATTGATGAGAGCAGGTGCTCCATCACTAGGATGTATAAGAGAGGGGACAGAGGACATCCCTATCTTGTCCCATTGGTGATTATGAAAGGTGATGAAAATGTTCTGACGCGCCCCGTGGGCCTTGGGACACCCAGAGCCGGACCCTTTTTGGTGGATGCTGGGGGTTGTAGTCTCCGTGGCGGCGACCCGATTCCGTGGCTCAGGGCGGTCAAGCCAGTGGCGGAACTATTTATGTGGTTTTGATGTTTAAATGTCCGACTACGCCACCCGTGGATTGCGGTCAGAGTGAACCGCCGCTGCAGGGCAGACCGCTGAGGCTGGTGTTGTGGGTGCAGCAGAGCGTAGTATAACTCTCCACGGGAGGAGTATAGCCTCAGGGCAGTGTATGCGGAGGATATGGGTGATGGTGCAGGGCAGCAGCAGTAACAACACGGAGTCAGTGATGTAGTCCAGGGCCTTTACTCACAGTTCTTATTATCCAGACCACTTCTGCAGGTAACGGCTGCCCACGTCATACTGTGCTCACCAGGTGAGGGGCTCAGACAACTCCCAGATAACTTTGGAGCTCTTCACAGGACCCCCTTTGTGTGTCCTTTGTCTGTCCTTTCTTACCAATGCTTCTGTCCGGCTGCCTCGGGCCTCCTCTTGGTAAACTTGGCGCCAGTTTCCCTGACTCTATATGGTGCCTTCCTAGTGGGTGTAGCGAGGGGCTGCGCCACATACAATTTCACAGCCTCCGGTTTCTAGCTGAGGGTCATTTCCTGCCTCCACTAGTTTCGGGGACCGGTCCCCCCCTTTGGCCTGACCCCTCCACGCAGGTGGATTCGGGCGTGCGGTGGCGACCGCACCCCTGGGATCACTTCGTTCCTCGTTCCTGGAGCCTTCTCCACTCCTCTTCTTTCCTTCTCCATCTTCCAGGCCTGGGCCTCTGTTACTAGGCCCGCCTCCGGAGCAGAGCTCATGCAGAGCCCCTGCTCCCTGTCACTTCTGCTCAGACTTCTCTGCACTGAACTAAGATGGTGCCCACCTTGTATACTCCCTTCTCAATGCACCCAGGAACTGCTTCCTCCCTGCTCCTGCACTACAGGGTTCCCCTTACTCGGTGTTCCCTCTCCCCACTCCAGCCAAGGACAGGGACTGTCGTGCCCATCTCAGGGGCATATTGGTCGCCCTGCCCCACGGCAATGTGGTGTAATGCATGCAGGTGTCGGGGTCCTGATCCACACTCCATCCTTACCTGAGAGTGAGATATCACTCCTCTGGGTGAGGTGTAAAACCTCTGCAGCAACAGAGCCCTCGGGGTGCTACAGTTCCATTTATCTTCAGCCTAGGTGACTTATTGCAATACAGGGCCGTGATTTTGGCTATAAAAAGGTCCCATAGACCCCTACCCCAAGCTTTTTAAGAGAATAATATATGGCGTGCCAGGAGACTCTATGGAATGCTTTCTCAGCATCCAACGAGAGTTTCTAATTACAAATTTTTAACTGCATCTAGCCCAGGAAATAATTTGTGCCTAGTAGCAGTGTCTGCTAGTCAGCGGATTATCCCAGCTGTTAAGCAAGCTACACCACCTGCAGTTTGGACACTTAATTTTTTCAAAGGAAATGCTTCGGGCCCCCTGGATACTCAGTGAAGAGCATCGGGAGGCACCCCAAGGCATAGGGGCTGGGACTGGCGGTAGGACGCCTTGCGGTGGACAGCCGAGCTCGATCCTTATAAAAGCTTTTTAACTGCAGCAGCTTTAGTGGATGCTACTGGAGCTGGAATTATGCGGCTGCTGGCATGAGACTTGCCCTCCAATAGATCCTTGTAAAAGGATTTAAAGTGTATTCATTCAAATTAGAGAGACAATTTAAATTAAAAAGCTTAGACCTGCCTCCACCACAGGGGGGCTCGCTCGACCCACCAGCGGACAGGCACCAGTATTGGGAGAGGGGGGCTGGCCGTCAGGGTCCACCGCAGCTCTGGCACAAACCCGGCGACACGGAGGTCGCACGGGCAGGAACGGACTGGCCGTGTCGGCTTTGCACTTTTTTGGTTTCAGAAGGGGATGACATGCCTATATCTGTGTCTCCCCCTCCTTTTACTTCTCCACCTCTTTTCTATTCGCATGACTATATGTACTTGTCACTTTTCCATGTGTTAGTTGTGTCTTCTGAGCAGTTTGTCAGGTTTTGGACACCTTTGAAGGTGTTTTCTATGTGTTTCTATGTGTTTTAGTTTGCCTGCCATTGGTTTTAACGGTGTTCGAAGGTGTTCGACGAACAGTTCGACGAACAGTTCGGCGAACATACGGGTGTTCGACGAACCGAACCGAACTCGAACACTACGGGGGTGGCTCAACACTACTCAGCAGCGCAGTTACCGGGAAAGTCCACCTAACCACAGACACGTGGACAAGTTCTTGTGGGCAGGGATGGTACATCTCGCTGACGGCACACTGGGTTAACATAGTGGAAGCCGGGACCCAATCGGACCTTGGGACGGAACATGTCCTCCCGACTCCAAGGATTGCGGGCCCTAGGTCAATCAGGGTTGCCCCCATTGTCTACAGCTCCTGCACCTCATCCTCCTCAGCCTCCTCCTCCTCTTCAGCCTCCATCTCCGAAATGACCACATCAGTCACAAGCTGGAAGCACTGCAGCACTGCCTCAGCCAAGCGGCAACAGGCTGTGCTGAAGCTAATATGCTTAGCTGAAAAACCGCACAATGCTGAAGAGTTGTGGACAACTCTGAAAGAGCAGGCAGATCTGTGGCTCACACCGCTGAACCTACAGCCAGGCATGGTCGTGTGTGACAATGGCCGGAACCTGGTGGCGGCTCTGAGGCGAGGCAAGCTCACACCAATACAATGCCTGGCCCATGTACTTAACCTCGTGGTTCAGCAGTTTCTCCAATCCTTCCCGGACCTGCCGGATCTGCTTGTTAAAGTACGCCTCCTGTGTGCCCATTTTAGAAAGTCAGCTACAGCTTCCGCCGCCCTTGCAGTGTTTCAGCAGCGTTTGCAGCTTCCGGCTCACAGACTGGTGTGTGATGTCTGCACACGTTGGAACTCCACACTGCAGATGTTGGGAAGGATTTGTGAGCAGAAGAGGGCAGTTGTTGAGTTCCAGCATCAACAAGGCCGTCGTTGTTCAGTACAGACTCCACACATAAGACCTCAGGAGTGGACATGGATGTCACACATATGTAGCATCCTCCAAAACTTTGAGGACTCCACCAAGATTGTGAGTGGCGATGACACCATAATTACCGTCACCATCCCGCTGCTCTGTCTTCTGAAACGCTCTCTGCTCATAATCAAAGAGGATGCATTGCAGGCGGAGCACGATGAGATGGAGGAAGGAACCATACAGGGTGATTACACACAGCCAAGCCTCATCTCATCCCAATGTGGATTGGGTGACAATGAGGAAGAGGAGGAGGAGGAGGAAGGACAGGAGCTAGTTTCATGCACTATAGACGGTACTGCCTGCACAGCTGTCATACCATCTGTTCAGCGTGGATGGCCAGAGGACAGAGAGGAGGAGAAGGAGGAAGAGAGCATGGTCAGTCATCCTCTTGGTGAGGACACGGAAGTCTTGCCTGTTAGTAGTCTGGCACGCATGGCTGAGTTTATGTTACGCTGCCTTTCCCATGACCCTCGCGTTCTCAAAATTTTGGGTGACAATCATTACTGGTTGGTGACACTTCTAGACCCACGCTACAAGGAGAACTTTATATCTCTTATTCCTGAGGCGGACAGGTCTACAAAAATGGGGCAGTACCAGAAGGCCCTTGTTGCGGAACTATTAAAAAAATTCCATCTGAAAACGCTGGCGGCAGAGGGCACACTTTGTTGGACAACCAAGGAGTACAGACGAGAGAGACACAAGTTTAATCCAGCAGAGGCAGGGGAACACTGTCAAAGTTCTGGGAGAGTTTTCTCAGCCCCTCCCATTGCACAGGACCTTAGGCGTGGGGTACTCTCACAAGGAGTGCAAAGTTTGGGAAGATGCTGAGGGAGTACCTTGCTGACCATACCAACGTCCTCCGTGATTTCTCTGTGCCTTATAATTATTGGGTATCCAAGCTGTATACGTGGAATGAACAGGCTCTCTATGCCTTGGAGGTCCTGGCCTGCCCTGCCGCCAGCGTTTTATCAGTTTTGGTTTTTAGTGCCGCTGGTAGAATTATAACTGATAAGCGCATCCGCCTGTCAACTGAAAATGCTGACAGGCTGACTCTTATAAAAATGAACAAGGGCTGGGTTGGGCCAGACTTCTCAACACCACCGTATGATAGCAGAGTAACATAAACTCAAATCCAGTGTCTTTTCTTGGGAGGTGTATTCCCATGCAACTTTTCACACCCACACATGGGTATACGCTTCCTGATTTTGTCTATTTGCTCTTGTCCTCCTCCTTCTCCTCATCCTCCACCACCATATCACCAGGGTGACCGTGGTCCGTGATGCAACACCCATATAATCTTTTTAAAGGGTGTTTATGATGCCCGTGAAAATTTTTTTTTATACAGTATGTTCATGTATACCCCCCAGGGGTTAATGTTTGTCAGCCCATAAACTTAGTGCATGGGAACTACAAGTATAGGCGGCCCGCTTCTTTCTAATGGGAACATTTTTTTATGAGGCACTCCTCCACGTCTCTTTCAAGGGGCATTGAAGTGCCTCCAAATTTTGGGCAGCCCTTGCATTCACTGCATAGGCCAACACTAAGGGAGATTCTCTCCTTTCTAATGGAAATTTTTCGTTACTGTGGCCCTGCTCTGTGTGTCTTTAAATTCTTAGTGGGTTTTTTCCTAAAATTGATCAGCCGTTGGACTCACTGCATACCCTATAACTGTAAAGCAGACCCTCTCCTTTCTAATGGGAACATGTCGTACTTGTTACTGTGGCCCCTGCTCTGTGTGTCTTTAAATTCTTAGTGGGGTTTTTCCTAAAATTGATCAGCCGTTGGACTCACTGCATACCCTATAACTGTATAGCAGACTATCTCCTTTCTAATGGGAACATGTTGTACTTGTTACTGTGGCCCTGCTCTGTGTGTCTTTAAATTCTTAGTGGGGTTTTTCCTAAAATTGGTCAGCCGTTGGACTCACTGCATACCCTATAACTGTATAGTTAAATTATTTAAACACTAATGAATTGAATTTATCCTTTACTATTGAAGAAATTTCCTTTTTAGATTTGAAATTAAAGGGTGACATCAATATCCATAAGGTGGAATGCAACCTTTTTCGTAAAATAATAGCTGACATTTCTATATTGCACGCCTTGAGCCAGCACCCTAAACATGTTATTAGCAACATACCCACAGGAGAGTTCATAAGGGCATGCAGGTGTTGCACTGATGGCGTCAAATATGAACAGGAATGTCAAATCATTAAAGGGATGCTAATAAATCGAGGGTATAACACTAAAACCATAGAAGCATCAAAAGGTAAAGCTAATGGTAAGATCAGGGATCAATATTTAGCACAGAGTTCCAAAAATGCAAATAGAATAAATAAATTCCCGAAAAAAGTGATATTCTCAACCACATATAACAAAAATTATTATAATGTTATTGGTGTTGTACGGAAATATTTGCCATTGCTTTATACTGCTAGTACTCTAAAGGAAATTTAGAAAAATGGATGCAAATTTGTTCCAAAGAGGTCACGCACACTGGGGAACATTATTTCTCCTAGTGAATTTAGAAATAACGAACATAGAATGAGGGGGAATTCTTGGCTGTCCACAAAAGGCTCATTTAAGTGTGGACAAAGGCAATGTGGCTTGTGTCCGTACATGATTAATAACAACAAATCGGTAATTAATAATGAGGGACAAATATACCGTCCAGTGACATTAATGAACTGCGGCAGTAATCATTGTGTCTATGTGATTCTCTGTACACAGTGTAATAAACAGTAAGTTGGGTCCACAAGCCGCACTTTGAGAAAACGTTTGTCAGAACACATATACGATGTCCTAAATCCCACTACCCATAGTTTGTCAGGAGCCTCCAGGCATTTTTTGCATGAACATGGAGGTAATATCGGCTGCTTACGTGTAAATGCATTGGAATCTGTTCCAATATCTCATTGTGGTGGGGACAGGGTTAAATTATTACGGAAAAAAGAAGCACAGTGGATTTTGAAATTAAATACTAGATATCCAACAGGTTTAAATATGAGAAATGAATTAATGTATTTGTATTAATATTCCGGTCATTTCCACTTGCACTATTTTACACTAGCTGATTTCCTCTATATTCATTATAACCGCCTGTTTCCAGGTTGATATTATGTGACTTATATTTAGCGAGTTATATTTATGGAGTTTGTAATTGTTTGGCAACTTTCCATTTTTTTTTCTTTTTAAATAGAAACAGTCAGTTCATTCAGGGTTAAAACTGAGTTTTCTCCGACTCTGGACTCATGTGTAATTGAGCTTCTGAACAGGTGATGTCGGTGGGCGGCTACTTTCTCCATATGCCTTAAAAGTTATTCCATTTCAACATTGTAATATGCTATGAATAAGGATCTACGTATCCGAAACGCGTAAGCCTCTGTACACTTTTATTTGCACTATGTTTTTAATTTTTTCAAAATAAAGGCTATTTTTTAAGTCAATTTCATGAGTTGCTGGATAACTACCCTTTCATCACTACCTACAAATGTATAGCAGACCCTCTCCTTTCTAATGGGAACATGTTGTACCTTGTTACTGTGGCCCTGCTCAATGTGTCTTTAAATTCTTAGTGGGGTTTTTCCTAAAATTGGTCAGCCGTTGGACTCACTGCATACCCTATAACTGTATAGTAGACCCTCTCCTTTCTAATGGGAACATGTCGTACCTTGTTACTGTGGCCCTGTTCTATGTGTTTTCTAATGGGAACATGTCGTACCTTGTTACTGTGGCCCTGTTCTATGTGTCTCTAAATTCTTAGTAGGGTTTTTCCCAAATTTTGGCAGCCCTTGCAGTCTCCTTTATAATGGGAACATTTTTTTTACTAAGACCCTCCTCTATGTCTCTTCAAAGGGGTATTGGGTTGCGTCCAAATTTTTGGAAGCCCAATGGATACGCAATAACAGTATAGGAGACCCACTTGTTAATAATGGGAACAACAAAGCATAGCCGGCTGATAGCTCTCTAACAATAGCTACGGCCGACTGCTGGCCTTTTAAGAATAGTAAGGGCCGTCTGATGTCCCTGTAAAAATCGGCTTTACGACTTTCAGAGTCCCTCCATCATGAATAAAAAAGGATGTGTCTGATGATGTGTCACGCACCACATTGCCAGATAAGGTTGTAAAATGTTGAAATGACATTTCCCGGTGAATGCGTTTGTCTTAAAAAATAACGTAAAAAAACCAAAACAATAGGATCTTACTTTAGAATAAAAAACAGCGTCACCAATTTAACCTCAATGTAATCACATTGTTCAGCTCATTCACCTCCTCCTCCATCTCCGAAATGACCACATCAGTCACAAGCTGACAGCACTGCAGCACTGCCTTGGTGAAGCGGCAACAGGCTGTGCTGAAGATAACATGCTTAATGCTTAATTGGCAAACCGCCTGTGCTGCAGAGTTGTTGAAAGCTGTAACACAGCAGCCTGATCTGTGGCTCTCACCGCTGAACATACAGCCAGGCATGGTTGTGAGCAACCAGCAACAGTTCAATTGAATTTTACTCACTTGGAGGCAACAGGTTTAATTGTTACAGAAGCTCTTAGAGTGGTAACTGGCTTGATCAGGGGTAATATTTAGTATACAGCAATGAGCTAACACTGGCAACACTTTGTTTGTACTTGCAAAAGTATGCTAGGAAACACTTCAGCAGCTCTTCCTTCACTGACACAGCACAAATCCCAAGTGCCAGTCAGCTCTTTTGACAGTGATACCCTGCAGTAGTTCACGTCTAGCAACTTGTACAACTCAGTTACCATGTTACAGTGCTGTTTGTGTGAATAATCCTGTGTATGTATATAGACCTTCATTACCACAATTCTATGTTGAATCCCATATGACAAGTTGGACTCACTCAGACAATACACTAGTGCACTTGACATCAGTGCCCTGCTGTAGAACTTGTCTGGCAAATAGCACCTTTTTTCAACCTACTCACTCAGTTACCACATTACAGTCAAGAATTTCTGTGAATAACCATGTGTGTGTATGTACATAGACCTTCACTATCACAATCCGGTGGACTTACTCACACACAACACTGCAACCCTCTGCAGAGTACCTCTTAACTGGCAAGTAACGATATGATGGGCCTCATAAATTTTTTACTCTGCTCTGATAAAATGAAAGCCAAGTTTTGATTGGCTGCTATAGGCAACAATTATAGTTTTCCTGTGAGACAGTTCTGATGAAAGGTTGCAGAAAAATATTGTGAAATTTGGTGTTTTTATGCCAGCTTCATACAGCTCTGCCAAAATGGGTGGAGCTGGGATGAGGATTGGCAACACCCTCTTGTCTAATTCAAGAGTTTTGACAACTTATACCATACATCTTACTCCAATCCTTTGATTCCAACAAGCCCACTCAACAAGACTGAGGTGAACAATGCAGGTCTTGATGAATCGAGTACATACAGTGTAGATCCTAGACAGGCATCCAGAAGTTTGGGATCTACAGGTAGATCTCTGAAAATCCAAGTAGATCACATACCTTAAACCAGATATTTTCAGTTTTCTACATTTTTTGTCTTTTGTAGTTGTTCAGTGAAGGTTGTTGTTCTAGATGGAAAGTTCATAAGTTAAAACACCAAATTTGCGATCTGGGTTTCTAATAACAGGGCGCAAATCTTTTATTTGGCTGAAATATCTTTATAAGTACTGTGACTGTGTGACACCTCTTCTCGGAAGCCCTTTATTTTACCCTGGGAGATGGGGGACTCGGAGTCGGGTCCTATGATGTAGAGATGGGGTGCAGCCGTGGCCCGGACTCGACCCGTGCTCAGGGCCGTCACATTAAAAAAGGATGGTGTGGGCTTATCCGGGTTGAGGGGCTGATTTACGACTACGCCACCTGTGGCACCTGGTGAAGGTCACCAGCGCCGCTGCAGTCTGCTGAGGCATGATGTTATGGCAGCCAAAGTTATTACTACTCCCCACAGGCGGAGCAGGGCCTCAGGGCAGAGGGACAGGATGGAGGGGGTAGTAGTTGAGGAGAATGGATGCCACGTCGCGCGGTGTGGCGCAGAATAAACAGTCCGGAGGCCATAGGGGTGAACTTCTAAGGCTTTACTCACTTTAGAGATGGCAGAAGGAAGGCGACTCCCTGCTCCCCGCGGAGTCCTGTGGTCACCAGGGACGGGGGTCTGACAACCTCCGAGTAAGTCCAGTGTTCAATCGGGACCCTACACCAGAGTGTTCCTGAACTACAGACCGAATCCTTTCCTGTCCGTGTGTGTGCGAATAGGCCGGGACTCCCTCTGAGCTCCTCTCAGAACAAGGGCATGGGTGGCAGCTCCGCTCCGTCCGATACCCGGTGGGATCCTCAGGGCCTACAGGGCTTTCCCGACCAGGACTTGGAGTAGCAAGGTTGGGTGTCGGGGGCGGGTACCCCTCTTGCAGCCGGACTCCCTCTGAATATATCAGGTGGTGAGGACAGGTGGCGTACACCGCTCTGTCTGCATCCTCCCCGGGATCCATTTGCTATGGAGCCACACTCTTAAGCTCCGGGCCTTCTTGGTCCTGGTCCTTGACCGGGTCGAGACATTCCTAGTCTACAACCTACCCCTCGTCCCAAGGCCGGGGCACGAGGGCTGTGTCTCCATCCGATGCGGGCCCACACAGGATCTGCGTTAGGGTGGGAGCTCACAGTCCACTCAGCAATTGACAGCATAGAGACAGTCAAAGAGCGATTGAAGGCAGTCAAAGAACCAAGACCCAAGATGGCTTTTTATTAAATATGAAATTTAAAGTGTAACTAACTTGTAAGTCCTCCACCCTCACCCACTAACTGGTTCCCCTAGTCTCCCTGTAACCAGGGGAGCAGCACCTAGTGCATACTAGCCCCCTCTGGTGGAAAAATGTGGTGTTGGATGCAAAGGTTGGGTCACGACTATCACACTGTTCTTACCTCAGAGGAGGAACACTACACTCCATTAAAGAAGTGCAGCATCCCTGTGGCGGTCGAACCCTCAGGGGCGCCACAACTGCATTTGACAACCACCAGAAAAAGTCCAACATGTCAAGTCAGACTTTTCACAGAATTGTCTTGTGGTTAGTGGCTAGTACAGTGTTTTGCATCACATAAAAGGTGTGAGAGATGACAAGAAGTGGTCAAAAGCAATCAACTAGTGTATGGCCCTTGTTTAACTGAACTATTAGTCAGTGGGGGCATTTTCTTCTGACAAAGGGCACTAACATATTGCAAATATGCTGTGGTTTTGCTTTCTAGAATGTATATTGGAGATTTAGGCCCTGATTTATCAATATCAGTTATTTTCACGCCAGTCTTGATGAGGAGGTGTCGTAGTTTCAGACGCCTCTGATTTATAAGGAGGAGTATGCCTTTTAAAGGCATCTGTCCTAACAATCTAGGACAGGTTTCTCTCAATCAAACTAAAATCCTCCATAATCCGAATTTCCCACTTCCATCTCCAAGATTTCTCGCGTGCTGCGCCAATTCTTTGGAATGCACTACCCAGGACAGTTCGATTAATTCCCAATACCAACAGTTTCAAGCGGACCCTAAAAACCCATTTCTTTAGACTGGCGTATCGCCTAAACACACTATCTCTCCGTCCCAGTTTTCCCCCATATTAAAATCTTCAATTTCAGGTTCATACCATCCATGCACATAATAGCCTCGGTCAGGACTGTACACATACTGGCTGGCGACCAGTCCATGTATTATTACTTATCCTATTTAGTATATCAAGGCTGCATTATACAATATATGTACATTCTACCTTTTGTGTCTCCCCCATTTCCTCATAGACTGTAAGCTTGCCAGCAGGGCCCTCACTCCTTTTGACTTGAGAAATGCTTATTCTGTATTGTTTGTATAAGTCCCCCCTAAAATTGTAAAGTTCTGCGGAATATGTTGGCGCTATAAAAATAACAATTATTATTATTATTATAATCAAAAAAGGCGGCAGACATTTTAATTCTATAGAGACAAAACGGTTGTAGTTTGCTGATGAAATGTATTTAGGAATTTATTTATAATAATATTTCCTTTTTTTTCTATTCCCAGAGAGCCTCTTTAATGAATCAGGAGCATCTGACAGATGGCGTGCACCTTCATGCGTCCTGCCACAGACCTTACTCCAGTCAGTGACTGGAGTAATATTTCTGGTCTAAGGAACACCACAGCTCGGTCATGAATTAGACAAACTGTTGTGTCACGTCCCTGTCCCACCCCAGCTATGCCTATTTTGGCGGAGCAGAGAGAAACTTGTGTTAAAATGACAATAGTCAAAAAAAGTTTGTGCAACTCTCAGTTGTGGCTACTTTTCAAAGCTTTTTGCCTGTCGTAAAAGCTTTGATAAATTATGGCCTTAGTATTAACTTTGTCACTTTTCTATCACAAATTGGAAAAGTCACATACCATAACATTTATTCCTCCCACCACTTTTAAAAAGTGTCAATAATTAGGGAATGTGCACATTTCTTTTTCTATGGGGAAGCTCTGGTACCCTCCCTGAAAATGCTCAAAAGATTGAACATATGTATTTCTATGACAAAACTACATTGCTGTTCATATGCTCAATCTTTTAGTCATTTTTAACAGCTTCAGGTTTCAAAAGAGTGACCTGACCATTCTTCTAATCTCAATCTTATCCTGGCACTCAAATATCTTGATTTTCTCCATTGGCCTCCTGAAGAACCTTTATCTGGAGGGAGAAACGCGTTGAGGCACAATATGTAGATATATAAGTACACTATGCACCCACTGTTCTAATATATACCTCTTGTTTTCATACCCATAACTGCCTTCTATGAATTTTTATCCTTGCTATTCTGTCTATACTGCAGGAGATTAATATAGGCAATCACAGGGCATAACAAGGACAGCCACCGACAAGTGGGGTCGCCATTTACAACTCATCAATAGAATGCCAACCTCCGCAGTTAGGCAGGATTACCCCTAGGGTGAAGTTTAGAGATTCAATGGGTTGTTTTGTGATGGTACATTGGACACATATTGTAATAGTTTTTAGTGCAGTGATTTTCCATTTCATATGCTATAGGTGCCTGTATTTATATTTATGTTTCCCTAGGGCATATTTTGTCATTGGTCCTCATACATGTGTATGTTTTTTGACTGATCTTTATACATGTGTTTAGCTAGGGTTTTCACAAGACACATTAGTGCTAGCCATCGGTGAGGGGGGTGCCATTTGCACTATATTAAGAGTGCCAACCTCCATGACTAGGCAAGATCAATCTTAGCGATCACATGTAGAACAAAAATAGAATGATTACCTATATTTTGTATGAGTGAATTTTTTTTATTAGCCCTTTTCTATATGCATAAAATGTCTTTTTGGTATTTGTGGAATTTTTTAATATATAACTAATAAAGTTATTGTTTTTAAAAAGCAGATATTTCATGTTAAATTGATGTATGATCCTCCAATACCTCCTTTGTTTAATTGTTCATTCATCTGTTGTTTTCAGCTTGTAAGATGCCACAAACTATATAAAATAAAATCTAAGGGGAGCACACAAAGACAGTCAGAAGATGTCTGGCGCCTTTTGCAGTGTTTTAAACACAGAGCAAAAAACACCGGCATTTCCTGAAGTGCCTGCTAACTGCAGTCAACTTTCATGTCGATTTTCTTCAACCCTTCTCATCAGAAGAAGCTCTTGTTTAGGTGCTAACTAGTGATGGGCAAGCACTAAAATGCTCGGGTGCTGGAAGCTCGGGTCGAACACATTGGAATACTTGGGTGCTCAACTCGAGCAGCGAGCCCAATGTAAGTCTATGGGAAACTCGAGCATTTTTCGGGCGGCTCCCCCCGGAGGTCTGCAAAGGGCCAAAAAATTGCCCAGATCGATGGGAACAGTGCTCAAATGACATGGGAACAGCATGGGGAAGACCCCTGGAAGCATTTCTGACTCCCAGGTCACTGCTGTCAACAACGTTGTCAGAGGTATTATGCCACTTTTACAGACTGACAATAAAACATACAAAAACGAAACCAAAATGGATTTTCCTGGGAAATATGTTAACGAACATCCTTTCCAGGGTAATGACTTGTATATAAGGCAAAATAAATAACCAAAACCAAAAATACTCCTCCGCACCTTGGGCTATGTTCACACGTAGCGTTTTTGATGCATTTTTGCACTTTTGCATTGCTTTCAACCAAGACAAATGCATTCACCAGGAAATGTCATTTTAACATTTTACAACCTTATCTGGCCATGTGGTGTGTGACACATCATCAGACACATGCATACAGTGCTGAAAAGACAAAGGAAAAGCATAAGGAAAACCCCTGGAAGCATCTCTGACTCCCTGGTCACTGCCTAAAAGTGTGCCCATCATAAGTGATCCTTGGCACATGCGAAGATGCCTCCTGTCATGCACGTGTTGTTGCAGACTTGCAATAATCACCTTCTACTTCCTTGTCCCAGTGCAGCGTTCAGTTGTCCCTACCCCATTCCTTAGAATGCAAGCACAAGTATGCAGGCAGCCACCCACCCACCCACAGGCTGCAATACTATACTGCCAAATTTTTGACAGCTGCTTGCACTTGAAATGTGTGACTGGGTATCCATACTCGGTCCCCAGCCGCCACTATTTGTCTCAGTGTCAACTCCGCTTTCCACAAACAAGGATCCTACAACATTACTCGTGCCCACCCTAGTGAACTTCCTGTGAAGGACCGCCTACCCACAAACAGGTGGTCGAGTGAATGTGGCCAGGGACGGTACAGAGCCAGTCCACAGCTTGTCAGTGAGTTGTATTTCACCACAGCCATATTGTTTAGCTCAATGAAAGGACTGACTTTTGGGAAACTGTATCTACTCCAGCTGTCATTTCTCCCAGGAAGTCCTCTAAAGCTGTGTGCACTTGAAATGTGAGCTTTTAGGCTCGTGGAGGCGGAATCTTTTCACAACCTCATGTCGGCGGCGGCCGGGTGTCCATACTCGGTCCTCAGCCGCTACTATTTCTCCTGATATCGTCTCCGCCTTCCACAAGCACGGGTCCCACAACATTACTGTAACATACCTGGCGGCGTCCTTGCATAGTGGTCCATCTCCCACTGTGCAAGAGCGCGCACTTGATCTCCAGTCTAGAATGTCTCTCTAGCTTCCCTCCATGCTGTCTGTTTGTGTCTGTTTCTGCTGCTTAAGGGCGGCGCCCGATCACTTCCTGCTTTTTGTACCTGCTGTGGGTCACACCCCTTGTGCGTCCTCAGCCTATTGCTGTCTGTCACCTGGTATTTAACCCAGCTGCTCCAATCAATCCCTGCCTGAGCATCTTGCCCTGTCAGTTGGCTTTTGTCTCTGACATGCCAGGTCCTGTCTATGTTACCTGTCTTGCAGTATCTGTTCCCATGTCTGTACTGTGTCCTATCTGTGTACCCTAACCTGCAGTCTGTACACGTTCTTTGCTTGTTCGTTCCGCCTTCCTGGAGGCTGTATTTCCAGGCCAGTCTGAACACGCTCCTTGCCTGTTCGTCCCGCCTCTCTGGGGGCTGTATTCCCAGACCCGCTCCTGTATCCTGCTGCAGTGTCGGTCTCCTCCGTACACTCAGTTCCAGTCTGAACTCTCTCCTATCTTTTACCTGTTTTGCCTCTATGTCCGTCCCTTCCCTTTTCCTGCATTGTCTGAACCTGTACCTAACTCCCTCTTGTTGTCGCTGTACTTCAATTGTGAGTTTTGTGCTGTCTCGTTACTTCTTTGTAAGTATCTAGTTTGTTTCTCGTTCCGCCTTTCCCTTCCTGCCTGTCCAGTATGAACAGTGTCCTGTCTCCTCTGCCCTGCTCTGACCCTTTGCTTGCTGCTCCGGCAGTCTCGCTCTGTTCCCTCTTGCTCGCTACTCCTGCAGCCTGCTCTATCCCTATTCCTCACTGCTCCGGCAGTCTCGTTCTGCTTCCTCTTTCTCACTGCTCCGACAGTCTCGTTCTGCTCTCTTTCTTTACCTCACTGCTCCGGCAGTCTCGCTCTGCTCCCTCTTTCTCACTGCTCCGGCAGTCTCGTTCTGCTCTCTTCCTTTACCTCACTGCTTCGGCAGTCTCGCTCAGCTCCCTCTTTCTCACTGCTCCGGCAGTCTCGTTCTGCTCTCTCCTTCTTTCTCACTGCTCCAGCAGTCTTGCTCTGCTCCTTCTTTCTCACTGCTCCGGCAGTCTCGTTCTGCTCTCTTCCTTTACCTCACTGCTTCGGCAGTCTCGCTCAGCTCCCTCTTTCTCACTGCTCCGGCAGTCTCGTTCTGCTCTCTCCTTCTTTCTCACTGCTCCAGCAGTCTTGCTCTGCTCCTTCTTTCTCACTGCTCCGGCAGTCTCGTTCTGCTCTCTCCCCTTTGCTCGCTGCTCTGGCAGTCTCGCTCTGCTCCCTCTTGCTCGCTGCTCCGGCAGTCTGCTCTGACCCTTTGCTCGCTGCTCCGGCAGTCTCGCTCTGCTCTTACCCTTTGCTCGCTGCTCCGGCAGTCTCGCTCTGCTCTGACCCTTTGCTCGCTGTTCCGGCAGTCCTACTCTGCTCTGACCCTTTGCTCGCTGCTCCGGCAGTCCTACTCTGCTCTGACCCTTTGCTCGCTGCTCCGACAGTCTCGCCCTGCTCCCTCTTGCTCGCTGCTCCGGCAGTCTCGCCCTGCTCCCTCTTGATTGCTGCTCCGGTAGTTTGCTCTGACCCTTTGCTCGCTGCTCCGGCAGTCTCGCTCTGCTCCCTCTTGCTCACTGCTCCGGCAGTCCTACCCTGCTCTTACCCTTTGCTCGCTGCTCCGGCAGTCTCGCTCTGCTCAGACCCTTTGCTCGCTGCTCCGGCAGCCTCGCTCTGCTCTGACTCTTTGCTTCGTTCCTGGCGGTCTCGTCTTGCTCTGCTCTTGCCCGCCGCTCCGGGCAGTCTCAACCTGCTGTGTTTGTATACCGCTTCTGCGGTTCTGTTCCAGAAGTCCCAGTCTGTATTGGGTCCTATCCTCTCTGTGCTCCAACCTGTTGTACCTGCCAGTACCTCCCCGTCTGCATACCAGTGTGCCAGCCTAAACCTTCCAGTTCCTGTATTCCCCGGTGTGGGCCAACAGCCGTGTCTGGAGTCTGACCTGGAGTAGACCCTGGTCCCTCTGCTCGGTTCCTCCCTGGTGCACTGGCGTCGTATGCTGTCGTGCGATCTTGGTCGGATCGGGCAGACACTTAGTTACGCCCCTCCAGGCACTCTCCGGTACGGTACAGTGGAATCACTACAATCACACGCACACGCCGCTCAGCCCGGGTGTGTGCATTACAATTACCAGTGCCCTCCCCAGTGCTCTTACTGGGAAGGACCGCCTAACCACAAACACGTGGACAGGTGAATGCGGCCAGGGATGGTACGGAACCAGTCCACATTAAAAATGCAGCCACAGAGTGTCTGGGAACCTTCCCACACACTTTTCTTACCCAGGGCTGTTTCTCAGCAGGATTGGACCGGCCCACCAGAGAATCCTCAGGTAGGCCCTGGCTTCTCCATTAGGAGAGTCCATGATAGGTGCAAACTTAAAAGCTGCTATGAGGCTCTTGAGCGGGGAAGAAAGGTGGGCGCTCAGAATCAAATCCTCTGGTGGGCCCAATGTTTTTCAGTCTGACACTACTTCTCAGTGAGAGTTGTATTACACCACAGCCATATTCTTTAGCTCGGTGAAAGGACTGGCATAGACGGAAACCGTATCTACGCTGGGTGTCATTTCTCCCAGGCAGTCCTCTAATGCAGCTTATTGCAGAAGCAATGGCAGCCCACCCAACATCAACACGCACTTGTCGGTGGTGCTTCGACACACAAACATCTTTCTTTGAGCCTTTAAATTCATGACTACAGAGCAGGGCAACTGACTGATCTGCAATGCGGTTTGAGAAATAACATGCATAAGCACGTCCAATTCACATTAAAAAAGCAGCCATAGAGTGTCCGGGAGACTTCTCACACACTTTTCTTAGCCAGGGCTGCTTCTCGGCAGGATTGGACAGGTGTTATGATCTGCAACACATAGGGGAAAGCTGTCCCTAGAGTCAGACGAATCCCTACGATGTAGCGGGCTGCCTGTTCCTTGTGAACAGACCCGCCTTAGTCCTTGGCTAGTCTGAACAAAGACCTATAGAATTAAGGGAGGGGTCCCTAAAAGAACTAAGGACTGGGACAAAAAAGGGACACCTCCTAAACAGAAGTTGTTGCAGAACACAAAAAGACAAACTGACAAACAGTACTAGAGGTCCAAGAGGACCAAGCGAACTTGACAGAGAAAGGCACAGAAGCACCAGGCTAGAGAGACAGTAGAACACTGAAGTCCAGCACAGCCAGAAGGGCTGGAATATAAAGGCAGATGGTCACATGACCGCAAACCACAAAATAAAAAAACTAACAGGAGGGTTATAACAGTACCCCCTCTTTTATGAGGATCCTCCAGATCCTCCAGGCCCAGACCTATCCGGAAACCTCCTGTGGAAAGCTTTGACAAGCCTAGGAGCAGAGACATCATCCGTCCTTACCCAGGACTTGTCTTCGGGACCGAAACCCTTCCAGGAGAAAAGATACTGTAATCTCCCTCTATGCCATCTAGAATTCAAGATACCAGAAATTTCATATTCGCCGTCTTCCACCACAGGAGGAACTGTGACAGTGGCGTCCCTATCAGATACGTCAGCCTTTTTCAACAAGGAAACATGAAACACAGGATTAATCTTCCAGGAAGTAGGGACATCCTACCTAACAGCAGACTGGTTAACAACCTGAAGCACCTTAAATGGCCCCACAAACTTAGGACCCAGATTTTTAGAGGGAATCCTCAACCGCAGGTTCTTCGAGGACAACCAAACCATGTCACCCACAGTAAACAAAACCTCTTTACGTTTCCTGTCAAAATACTTCTTGGAATTTCTGTTAGCCTACAATGTTACAATGTACATTAGTGCAAACTCTCTCCAAATCACCGGAAAAATTCTCCTCCTCCGGCACCGCTGACCCCAATTTGGAGAGCGAACCAAAAGATGGATGTCTCCCAGTACAACAAAAAAAAGGAGAACACACAGCAGAGGAGCATGTATGATTGTTAAGAGCAAATTCTGCAAGAGGCAGAAACTCAGACCACACCTCTTGATTGTACGCCACAAAACAACGCAAAAACTGTTCAACATCCTGGTTCTTTCTTTCAGTCTGTCCATTAGACTCAGGATGATAACCAGACGAAAATGACAAATGGACTCCCAACCTGTCACAAAAAAGCACACCAAAAGCGAGCCACAACCTGAGGTCCTCTATCAGAAACAATATCCGTGGGAACGGCATGGAGCTTGACAATCTCCTTAGCAATGCCTTAGCGAGTGTCTTGGCGCAGGGCAACTTAATGAATGGAACCAAATGACACATCTTACTAAAACGGTCCACGACCACCCAGATGACAGTAAAACCCTCGGACACAGGAAGATCAGTAATAAAATCCATAGTGAGATGTGTCCAAGGTGCACTAGGAACCTCCAGAGGGCAAAGCAACCCCACAGCAGGAGTATGTGAAGCCTTTGATCTAGCGCACACAGTACACTGACGCACCAACTTGATGACTTCCTTCTGCCATGCACGCCACCAAAAACTGCGACTGATAAGTCTCTTAGTCTCCGAAATTCCTGGATGACCTGCCAACCGAGACTCATGACACTCCACAAACAAATCTCTCCTAAAGGCTCTAGGCACGAACAACCTCCCATGGGGAGTGTTAGATGGAGCATCATCTTGAGCTTTCAGAATCCCATTCTCCAAAACGGAGTCCAAAGCCGCCACCACAACTCGTTTCTGTAAAATGCTCTCCTCCTCCTCGGCACCGACCGTAGGAGAGAAGCTGCGAGATAAAGCATCGGCTTTAACATTCTTAGTACCAGGGATATAGGTAACAGAAAAATGAAATTGAGAAAAAAAAAGTGCCCACCTAACTTGACGGGCATTCAAGCGCTTGGCAGCATCCAGATAGATCAGATTCTTATGATCTGTGAAAACCTGAATAGGAAATCTAGCGCCTTCCAAAAAATGAGGCCAATGTTCAAACGCGAGTTTAATAGCCAGCAACTCCCGATTTCCATCATTCTGTTCGGTTTCCGAAATTTTTTTCGAAAAGAAGGCACAAGGATGCACACCACCCTTGTTCTGCTGAGACAAAACTGCTCCGACCCCCACCGATGAAGCATCGACCTCGACCAAAAAAGGCTTGGTCTCATCAGGCTGCATAAGGATAGAGGCAGAACTAAACCTCTCTTTGAGATATTCAAATGCTTCAATGGCCTCAGTAGTCCACTGGGTCGTATTCGCACCTTTCCTGGTGAGATCGGTTAGAGGTTTAACAATTACAGAAAAATTCTTAATGAATTTCCTGTAATAATTGGCAAAACCCAAAAACTCTGTATAGATTTCAAACCAATAGGCCTAGCCATTCCTGCACAGCCTGAACCTTCACAGGGTCCATCTCAAAGCCCTCGCTGGAGACAATGTAGCCCAAAAAACTAATTTTCTGCACAGCAAACTCACATTTCTCCAGCTTAGCAACGAGTGAATTATCACTCAATAACTGCAAAACTTCACATACACTCTGCCAATGGGACTCTAGATCTGGTGAATAAATCAAAATGTCATCCAAATGCACAACCACATTCTTACCAATCAGAGGTCTCAGGATGTCATTAATAAGGTTCTGAAAAAATGCAGGTGCATTGGTAAGACCAAAAGGCATCACCAGATTCTCAAAATGAACTACCAGAGTGTTAAAAGCAGTTTTCCATTCATCACCCTCCTTCACACGTAACAAATTGTATGACCCCGGAGATCAATTTTGGAGAACCACTTGGCTCCCACTATCTGGTTAAACAAGTCAGGAATTAACGGTAATGGGTAGGAATTGCGTACGGTAATCTTATTAATTTCACGAAAATCCAGACATGGACGTAAACCGCCATCCTTTTTTTTAAGAAAGAAGAATCCAACTACCACAGGCGACTTAGTGGGTCTAATGTGACCAGCAGCCAGGCTAGTCTCTATGTACTCCTCCAAGGCCTTTCTTTCAGGGATAGTCAGATTAAACAAGCGACTTTTGGGAAGAGTAGCACCCGGAACAAACTCAATGGCGCAATCATAATCCCTATGAGGAGGCAAAACCTGCGACTCCTCCTCCGAAAAAACCCTCCAAAAATCTTGAATAGGTACCGGTAATTCCCATTTTTCCACAGCCGCAATGCGACCATTACAACATTTATCATAGCACTTCGGACTCCAAGACTTAATCACATTAGTAGACCAGTCCAATAAAGGATTGTGCAGTCTTAACCAAGCCAATACTAGAACAACTGGAGAGCGCAAATTATCCAAAACAACCAAGTCCAAAATTTCTTGGTGATCTCCATTGATAGTGAGAGGAAATGCAGCAGTCTTGTGAGTAATACATTTCAAAGGAGTGTTATCAATTGCAACCACAGAAATAGGTGATGACAAAGGTTTGGATTTCAATTTAAGGTTTTCCAAAAATCCTTTATCAATCACATTAAGTGTTGAACCACAATCCAGAAATACCTGAAATTCAATCAAATCTCCCTGCAGAGTAGTACTCCCAGAAAGAAACACTCCTGCAGAGCGTAAACAGGCTATACGGGCGTAAGTGACCTTTTTTTTTTCTTTACTTAAACGATGCTCACAATACTTAATCAAATGGTGAGCTTTACCACAATAAAGACACAATCCCTCGGCGAATCTCCGGTCTTTTTCCTGAGAGCGGAGTGACATCCCCCCAACCTCCATCGGTTCCCCACCGTCAGAGCAGATTTTCTGGGCACTGAGACCTGACATTACAGGAGTCTTTACCTCATTGAGCCTGCACCTCAGTCTCCTGTCTATACGAACAGCTAACTGCATAGCTTCCTGCAGAGTCTCAGGAGCAGGGAATGCAATTAGCAAATCCTTAACCCTTTCACTCAGACCAGCAAGAAATAAACATCTCAACGCCGAATCATTCCACTTAACTTCTGAAGCCCATCTCCTGAAGTGTGTGCAATAATTTTCAACATCATCTGACCCCGATTCAAAAGTTCTGATTCAGCAGATGAGATTTGATCAGGATCGTCATATAATAGCCCCATAGCAGAAAAAAATTCTTCAACAGACCTTAAACACGGATCATTAGGCTGGAGAGAAAAGGCCCACCCCTGTGGTTTTTTGCGCAAAAGTGACATAATAAAACCAATGCGCTGTGATTCATTCCCAGAGGATCTTGGTCTCAAACGAAAATATAACAAACAAGCATTTTTAAAGGAAAAAAAATCTTGCTGTTTACAATAAAAAACATCAGGCAGTCCTACCTTGGGTTCGACAAAATGCGCTCCAGAACAGCTACTCACGTGTTGCTGGAGCTCGGCCACCTCCAGAGACAATCCCTGCAGGCGTTGAGCCAAATCCTGGATGGAAACCATACTGATCCCCGAATTTCTTTCCTTTTAGTTTAGTTTTTTTTGGGCTGGACTTACTGTTATGATCTGCAACATATACTAAGGAAAGATAGGGGAACGCTGTCCCTACAGTAAGACTAAGCTGAATCCCTACGATGTAGAGGGCTGCCTGTTCCTTGGGAACAGACCCGCCTTAGTCCTCGGCTAGTCTGAACGAAGACCTATAGAATTAAGGGAGGGGTCCCTAAAAGAACTAAGGACTGGGACAAAAATGGGACACCTCCTAAACAGAAGTTGTTGCAGAACACAAAAAGACAAACTGACAAACAGTACTAGAGGTTTAAGAGGACCAAGCGAGCTTGACAGAGAAAGGCACAGAAGCACCAGGCTAGAGAGACAGTAGAACACTGAAGTCCAGCCCAGCCAGAAGGGCGGAGCTGGAATATAAATGCAGATGGTCACATGACCGCAAATCAGAAAATAGAAAAACTAACAGGAGGGTTCTAACAACGGGCCCACCAGAGATCCAGAGACTCCTTCGGTGGGCACTGGTTTCTCCTTCAGGAGAGTTCATAGTGCCGAGGTGAGACCATGATGATAATAGAGGCCACGATCTGCTTAGTTTTCTGTTACTTGGAATGCAAGCGCAAGTATGCAGTCAGCCACCCACCTACAGGCCGCAATACTAAACTCCCAGATTTCTGGGCTGCTACTTGCGCTTGAAATGTGGGCTTTTAGGCTCATGGAGGTGGAAGCTGTCCACAACCTCATGGCGGCAGTGGCCGAGTAATCATACTCGGTCTCCAGCCGCCACTATTTCTCCCGGTATTGTCGCCGCCTTCTACAAGCGTGGGTCCCTGAACATTACTGCTTGTACTTTTCTGTGGGAATCTGCTTGCCTCCTACCAGCATGGAATATTTCCAGTAAACTATGGTACGACGCCATGGTATTAGCAGTGCCCCCAGTACCAGTAGCGAAGCCATCCCCAATTTCCTTCTCAGGAATTTTATTTGGTAGACTGAGTGGCTGCCAAAATACATTCGTTTCTCACAAAGGAGCTGAAGATAGAGTGGCAGTAGGTGCAAGTTTCTCCAGCCTGTTAGATATCAGAGGGTGAACGGCCGCACATTGGATCAGTGATTAGTACTGAAGCCTTGCAACGCTGGGATCCAGGGTTCAAATCCCAGCAAGAACAACATCTTCAAGGATTTTGTATGTTCTCCCTGTGTTTGTGTGGGTTTCCACCTCAGTAAAAAAACAGCCATAGAGTGTCCGGGAACCTTACCACACACTTTTCTTAGCCAGGACTGCTTTTCGGCAGGGTTGGACGGTCCCACCAGAGAATCCTCTGGTGTGCCCTGGCCTCTAAATCAGGAGAGTTCATGATAGCACTAACTTTGCAGCTGCTATGGGGCTCTTGAGCGGGTGAGAAAGGTGAGCCCTCAGAATCAAATCCTCTGGTGGGCCCAATGTTTTTCAGTCTGAAACTGCTTCTCAGTGAGAGTTGTATTTCACCACAGCCATATTCTTTAGCTTGGTGAAAGGACTGGCATAGAGGGAAACCGTATCTACTCTGGGTGTCATTTCTCTCAGGAAGTCCTCTAAAGCTGCTTGTGACGCGCCCCTGGGCCTGAGTCGCGCAGCGTTGCGCACGCGGGAGCCTACCCGGAGCCGGATCAGATGGGGGTAGTAGTCTCGTGGCGGTGACCCGGTCTGTGCCCAGGGAGTCAGACTAAGTGGCAGTCTATTAGCAGTAGATGGTGGATGACTACGCCACCCGTTGAATGCAGCTATGGAGCTGCCGCTGCAGGGCAGACCGCTGAGGCCGGTGGAAGGATGGTGCAGCGTGGATGGTATAACCCCCAACGGGAGGGGTATGGCCTCAGGGCAGCCGACGTGGATGATGGGGGTAGCAGGAACCACTCAGAGACGATGCGGTGTAGTTCAGGGTCTTTACTGGTGACAAAGATAGACCCTCCCGGAGTACTTGCTAGCAATCGGGGCCTGGTCAGTCCTTGAGCAGATGGGATCTCCCCTGGCCAGGCGGAGTTGTAGGCCTTCCCAACTAACTGTACTCTTCTGGCTACCTTGCTAGAGGTGGGTAAAAGTAGCCCACGTCCCTGAGTGTACCGTGTGGTGCTCACCCGTATGGCCGGTGACTCGGGGCCTTCTAATGGCTTCCGCTCCACGATGGCGGTGCTGGTCCCACGCGTGTGACCGTGCCTTCGGGTTTCTGGGCCAGAGGACCTGCAATCCCCTGCCGGTCGGTTTCTGCTGCTGGGTAGAGATTAGTCCCCACAGCCTCGGACTCCGGGTCCGGTGATACTTCTCAGTCAGGGCGAGCTCTGCAGCTGCCAGCCCCTGACTCCTTGTAGCACTGTTCCCACAGAGCTCCTGATGTTCTTTTCCTATATCTGCTTCTCTGTCTCTACTTCTTCTCTACTCACTAACCCTGCCTCAGCCCTAGGTTTATATAGGGGAAGTTCTTCCCCTCCCAGGACTGGGCAGGAGGTGTGGCATGCATAGGATCCCTGACCAAGAGACCTCCCACCTGCTCTCAGACGTAATATCTCTATCACTGTGGCAACCAGACCCCTGGGGTGTCACATTCCCCCCTAGTGAAATTTAGTACTCCGGGACTAAACATATTTTTGGAAAAACATAACAAGATATAAACAATAATAGTACAATAAGAAAAACATATAAAGATGGTCACGGCGTGTCCGCAACCGGGTGCAGTTTTTGAAGAAAAGCAAGGTGTCCATTTCACCAAAACAGGGAGACGTAACCAGGTAGGGGTCTGTCCTACCCCGAGTCCTTAACAGTCTTTAGTCCGTCCTGGGTTACGCTCCAACTATGTACACAGGATTCCCGGTAAATCCACCAAAGACTCCTATAAACAACTAGAAACACATAATTATACACAAGCAACAAGAAAAACAGGTAACCACAAATGAAACAATTTATACACTTCAAATCCTCCAACGTGCGGGTAACTGGCCTCTAGTGGCCCTAGTGGACCTACGGAGCTGACTGTCTAGCCCTGAACTACAGGGTGTAGGAGCTGTCAAGGGTAAACTGGGCAGCTGTCTACCGGCTCCTTGGCTCACTAGGGGTACGGCAGGCTCACTATAAGCAGAGGGTTGATCCTCCTGTTCTGCTTGTGTGGAGTCTTCTGCCTCCTGGACCGGCTGCTCTTCCAGCTCTACCTGTCGCTCCGTAGGTGCTTGGGATGCTGGTTGGAGGAAGGTGAGTACGGGTACCACAACTGCGCCCTTGACTTGAGTCCAAGACCGAGGGAAGTCTCCGAGCACAGTACTAACCATGTCTTCCCTTTCCTCTACGGGTCGAGGGTCTTCTTGTTCCTCTTCAGGGTTCCGTAGCTGTTCGGGACACTTCTTCAGGTGATCCCGGGATACAATGGTCGTGGTTTCCCCTCCGTCTTTACTGATGGTACAGACCTTTGGGTTGTCGTGGCTTGAGGGCAGTACGGTGTACGGGTCCTTCTCCCACTGGTCGTCCAACTTGTGGAGCCGTCTTTTTCTCTTCAAGACCTGCTCTCCGGGTACCAGGGGAACAGCGGGACCATACTGGTTGTAAGTTTTCTCTTGTCTTTCCCTAGCCTGACAGAGACTTCGCTCCACACTCTCCTGTACTCTCCGGTACTGCTGCTGCCTCTCTGTGTCCCAGTCTGCTTCTGGTGAAGTGTCCTCGGGTGTCAAGACTCCCATTTCCAGGTCAACAGGTAACTTACCAGGTCTCGCCCTCATTAGGTAAGCCGGGGTACAGTTGGTGGAACCTACCGGGATGTGGTTGTATAGGTCCACCAGATCGGGCAGCTTCTCAGGCCACAGACTGCGTTCTTCCAGGGGCAACGTTTTCAGAAGATCCATTACCACCTGGTTCATTTTCTCACAAAGTCCATTAGTTTGCGGATGATAGGGTGTTGTCCTTATCTTCCGGCAGCCATACAGAGTGCAGAATTCTTGGAAGACCTCCGCTTCAAAGGCAGGTCCCTGGTCTGTCAACACTTGGTCCGGGTACCCGTGTGGACGGCAGAAATGCTGCTGGAAGGCTCTAGCTGCTGTTCGAGCTGTTAAGTCCTTGACGGGGACGACAACCAAGAACCGGGAGTAGTGATCCACGATGGTTAGTGCGTAGACGTAGCCACTTCTGCTTGGGGTCAGTTTTACATGATCCAAGGCTACCAGTTCCAACGGCTGCCGGGTGACGATGGACTGCAGGGGAGTCTTCTGGCTGGCACGGTCCTTCCTTCTTAGGTTGCACGGGCCACAGTCTCTGCACCACCTCTCGATGGTTCCCCTCATGCCTACCCAGTGAAACCGCTCGCGCAGCAGGAACTCCAGCTTCTTCCATCCGAAGTGTCCAGCCCCGTCGTGGTATGCCTCCATCACCATGGCTGCGTCTCTTCGTGGCACCACTACTTGCCAGATTAGTTCATGCATCCGGGAGTTAACCATTCTGCGGCACAACTTCCCCTTGTAAAGGAACAGTCGACTCTTCTCAGCCCATAGTTGCTTGGCTTCCTCCGGAGCGTCTGGGTCAAGGCGAGCCTCTGGCCGAGTCAGCATCTCCTTCACCAGTCGGACGGCAGGGTCACTGTCTTGCGTTTCCTCCCAGTTGTAGTGAGGCAAGGGGTTAAATGTAGCGGCTTGCTTACTCTTTACCCGATGGGAATACTGGATAGTCCCATGACGGTGGAACGCGGGGAGTTCAACTTCTTCCAGTCCCTCTGGATCTTCTCCTACGTCCGGTAGGTTTGGCATCCTGGACAGGGCGTCCGCGTTGGTATTGGAGCGTCCTGCCCGGTATTTGATTGTGAACTCGTAGTTGGACAGACGGGCCATCCATCTCTGCTCTAGGGCACCGAGTCTTGCCGTGTCCAGGTGTGTCAACGGGTTGTTATCCGTGTACACGATGAACCGGGAAGAAGCGAGGTAGTGCTTAAAGCGTTCGGTGACTGCCCACACCACTGCCAGGAACTCTAGCTTAAATGAGCTGTAATTCTCAGGGTTTCTCTCGGTGGGTCGCAGTTTTCGGCTGGCGTAAGCGATTACTCGTTCTTTCCCCTGCTGGATCTGGGACAGCACGGCTCCTAGCCCGATGTTACTTGCGTCGGTGTAGAGGATAAAGGGCTGGCTGTAATCAGGGTACGCCAGGATTTCATCCCCCGTGAGGGCCATCTTCAGCTGGCGGAAGGACTCTTCTTCTAACTTCTCCCATCTGAAGGGTGGCTTCTGGTTCTTGGCCTTCCGGGACTGGCCTATCAGGAGGTCCTGCATAGGAGCTGCCTTTTTGGTGAAACCGGGGATGAATCTGCGGTAATAGCCTACCAACCCGAGGAACTGCCGCACTTCTTTTACACTGGAGGGACTTGGCCATTCCTTAATTGCGGTGATCTTATCAGGGTCGGGAGCCACTCCGTCAGCGCTCACCACGTGTCCCAGGTACTGCACCTTTGGTTTCAGGAGGTGGCACTTGGAGGGTTTCACCTTTAGGCCGTAGCTTGCCAGAGCTTCGAACACTTCCGCCAGGTGTTTCAGGTGGTCCTCATACGTCTTGGAATATACGATGACATCGTCCAGGTATAACAAGACCGTCTCGAAGTTTCTGTGGCCCAGACAGCACTCCATTAATCGTTGGAAGGTTCCTGGTGCGTTGCAGAGTCCGAACGGCATGCAGGTAAACTCGCTAAGTCCCATCGGGGTGGTGAATGCGGTCTTCTCCCGGTCCGCCTCTGCTACAGGAACCTGCCAGTACCCACTAGTGAGATCCAAGGTAGAGAAGAAGTTAGCAGATCTTAAAGCAGCCAAAGACTCCTCTATCCTTGGTAAGGGGTACGCATCCTTGTGTGTGATACGGTTGATTTTCCGGTAATCTACACACATCCTCATGGTGTTGTCTTTCTTTTTGACTAAGACTAGTGGAGCTGCCCAGGGGCTACAGCTATCCCTGATCACCCCAGCCTCCTTCATGTCTCTAAGCATCCCCTTGGCGTGTTGGTAGTGTGCAGGGGGTACGGGTCGATACCTCTCTTTTATGGGAGGATGGTCTCCCGTGGGGATGTGGTGTTCTACCCCCTTGACTCGCCCGAAGTCTAACGGGTGTTTACTAAACACTCTCTCGTACTCTTGAACCACCCGATAGACTCCCTGTTTCTGGTGTGAGGGAGTGGAGTCAGTACCCAAATGTAGTTGCTGACACCAGTCCTCCATCGTTTTCTTAGAGCCATTACCTTCCTCCGGGGAAGATGGAGGCAAGGGTTCTACGGACTGTATGGAATCTTGATTGATGGTATACAATTTGGCTAGCGTGGCATACCGGGGCAGGTACACTTCCCTCTTCCCGATATTTATTATGCGAACGGGCACCCTCCCATGGCGTACATTGACCACCCCCCGTGCTGTCAAAATGGTGTGCCTACTATCTGAGTAAACTGGTTCTACCATTGCCTGGTAATCTCTACCTCTCAGACCAATAGCTGCCCGGCACCAAATCATCATTTCACTTTTTGGGGGCATGGCAATAGGGAAAGGGTCACACATTCGCACGCTACCAATCTCACCACCGGAGAGTTCTAGCTGTTGCCGTCGCATCAGTGCCCGGATCTCTTTCTGGAGCACTCGCTGCTGGCCGGAGCTGGCGTTCTTGGCAACCTGCTGTAAAAGGAAAATCACCTCTGCAAGACAATTTTCAATTACATTAGTTCCTAGAGTTATCTTTGGGTGACTCTCGTGTTTGTCAATGTCTACAATGATCAGTCCCTGTGCCGCCAATTCGACTCTACCGATTTTAATGGTCACCTCTTTAAATCCAATCTGTGGCACGGGCTGACCATTGCTGGCGATGATACTCAAGTCGTCGTCAGGGTAGCGGGTGATATCCGAGTCATTCCAGTACTGCTTGAAGAGCACGTACGGAATGGTGGTGACCTGTGACCCGGTGTCCAGCAGGGCACTCATAGGCCATCCAGTACCACGGGTAAGACTGGACGTCCTCCCACATATTTGTCGCGCCAGTTCGATGGGCCTGGTGATCTTTTTCCTGGGGGTTGGCCCTCTACCCCAGGTTGTGCCAGTTTAAAGGACAGTACCTTGCCATATGTCCGGGTTGATTGCAGCGGCGGCAGATGGGTCGTCCGTCCTCGTTGTATCGGTCGCTGGGTCTTCCTCTGGCCGGTGGGGTCCTCCTTGGTCGACACCACGGGATGTCCTCCGGTCCGGATGCCAGCTGGATCTTCCCTGGAGTGGAAACCTGTAAAGACTGCACAGTTCGGGTTAGCGCAGCAACGCTTTTAGCTAGCTCTTGGACCTGATGGTGCAGGTCTGGAGCCGGGTCATTGTTCAAAGCCTGCGCATCAGCTCCCACAGGCCCTGCCGACAAGGGCGCCGCCTCCTGGTGGTAAGTGGTAGTGGGGCATCTGTGGGTCACAACGCCACCGGGTGCCGGTTCTCGAAGCACCCGGATGACTCTGTCCTTGAACTGTGCAAATCCCAGATGAGGGTCCTGTAAGGCCATTGCCCGCAACTGGGTTCGGTGGGCATTGCAATATAAACCCTCTATAAATTGTTCAGTCAACAGCCTGTCCTCGTCTCCCACGCCGTCAGGGTCGGTCTGCTTAATGGCTCTCAGGGCCTCTTGTAGGTTCAGGGCATAGTCCCTTATACTCTCATGTGCCCGCTGTTTGCACCCGTAGAATCTAAGCTTGATCTCGGCTGAGGTGCGGGTATCAAAGGTGTCCCTCAGCCGGGTTAGTATCCCCGCGACAGTCCTCCCCCCAGGTGGCCAGGACTTTACCTCCCTTTGGGCTGCCCCGGTTAGTTGGGCCACCAGGATGCTCACTTTTTGCTCCTCTGTGAGGGGGTACACCTGGAAGAGGCTATCCAGCTTTTCTCTAAAGTCATGCAGGGTATGGGACTCCTCTGAGTACTGGGGTAGCCAGGCTGCCCCCGGGATATAGGGCATGGTGAAAGGCATGACCGCAACAGCGGTGGCGCTGGCGGGGGTTGAAGCGGTGAAGCTCTCCTCCGTATCCGACATCCTTCTCCCCCCTAGTGGACCGTGGCCTACCTTGCGATGATCCTCTTCCGTAGGCCGCGGCTCCGCAGTGGATCGTCAGGGTTGAGGACCTTCCGTCGCGCTCCTGTGACGTCGGCGTCTGCTGGGCTCCTTCCAGGACCTTACGCGACGTCCGGACGTGAGGCGGGGCTTCAGTTCTCGCGCGCTTTCGGAGTCCACGCCCCTCTTCTTCCCGCGCGGCGTCTTCAAGATGGCGGCCAACGGCGGGAAAACTCCACGGATGGCGGGAAGAAGGCTGAAGATGGCGCCGGACGGCGGGAAAACCCCACGGATGGCGGAAAGAAGGCTGAAGATGGCGCCGGATGGCGGGAAAACTTCACGGATGGTAAGTTTTAAAAGTCTCTTTTTCAGGCACGCAGTACCCGGTGGTTGCGGGCACGAAATCCTGCCGACTACGCCAAAAGTTGACCCGCCCCTGGGCCTGAGTCGCGCAGCGTTGCGCACGCGGGAGCCTACCCGGAGCCGGATCAGATGGGGGTAGTAGTCTCGTGGCGGTGACCCGGTCCGTGCCCAGGGAGTCAGACTAAGTGGCAGTCTATTAGCAGTAGATGGTGGATGACTACGCCACCCGTTGAATGCAGCTATGGAGCTGCCGCTGCAGGGCAGACCGCTGAGGCCGGTGGAAGGATGGTGCAGCGTGGATGGTATAACCCCCAACGGGAGGGGTATGGCCTCAGGGCAGCCGACGTGGATGATGGGGGTAGCAGGAACCACTCAGAGACGATGCGGTGTAGTTCAGGGTCTTTACTGGTGACAAAGATAGACCCTCCCGGAGTACTTGCTAGCAATCGGGGCCTTAGAGATTAGTCCCCACAGCCTCGGACTCCGGGTCCGGTGATACTTCTCAGTCAGGGCGAGCTCTGCAGCTGCCAGCCCCTGACTCCTTGTAGCACTGTTCCCACAGAGCTCCTGATGTTCTTTTCCTATATCTGCTTCTCTGTCTCTACTTCTTCTCTACTCACTAACCCTGCCTCAGCCCTAGGTTTATATAGGGGAAGTTCTTCCCCTCCCAGGACTGGGCAGGAGGTGTGGCATGCATAGGATCCCTGACCAAGAGACCTCCCACCTGCTCTCAGACGTAATATCTCTATCACTGTGGCAACCAGACCCCTGGGGTGTCACACTTGCACTTGAAATGTGGCCTTTTAGGCTCGTGTAGGCGGAAGCTTTTCACCTCCTCATGCCGGCAGCGGCCAGGTGTCCATACTCGGTCCCAAGCCGCCACTATTTCTCCCGGTATCGTCTCCGCCTTCCACAAGCACGGGTCCCACAACATTACCCGTGCCCTCCCCAGTGCACTTACTGAGAAGGACCGCCAAACCACAAACACGTGGTCAAGTGAATGTGGCCAGGGACAGTACGGAGCCAGTCCACATTAAAAATGCAGCCATATAGTGTCCGGGAACCTTCCCACACACTTTTCTTACCCAGGGCTGCTTCTCAGCAGGGTTGGACAGGCCCACCTCAGAATCCTCGGGTGGGCCCTGGCTTTTCCATCAGGAGAGTTCATGATACTTTGCAGCTGCTATGGGGATCTTGAGTGGGGGAGAAAGGTGAGCCCTCAGAATCAAATCCTCTGGTGGGCCCAATGTTTTTCAATCTGAAACAGCTTCTCAGTGGGAGTTGTATTTTACCACAGTCATATTTTTTAGCTTGGAGAAAGGATTGGCATAGAGGGAAACCGTATCTTCTCCGGCTGTCATTTCTCCGTCACCAGGTTCCGCCCATTGTCACACACGACCATGCCTGGCTGTATGTTCAGCAGTGAGAGCCACAGATTAGGCTGCTGTGTTACAGCTTTCAACAAACTCTGCAGCGCTGGGTGGTTTGTCACCTAAGCATTAAGCATGTTATCTTCAGCACAGCCTGTTGCCGCTTGACCAAGGCAGCGCTGCAGTGCTTTCAGCTTGTGACTGATGTGGTCATTTCGGAGATGGAGGAGGAGGTGCAGAAGCTGAACAATGTGATTACATTAAGATCCTACTGTTTTTTTTTTACGTTACTTTTTGAGACCAATACATTAACTGGGAAATGTCATTTTAACATTTTACAACCTTATCTGGCCATGTGGTGTGTGACACATCATCAGACACATCCTGTTTCATTTATGATGGAGGGACTCTGAAAGTCACAAAGCCTATTTTTATAGGACCATCAGGCGGCCCTTAATATTCTTAAATGACCAGCAGTCGACCCTCGCTATTGTTAGAGAGCCATCAGCCGGCTATGCTTTGTTGTTCCCATTATTAACGAGTGGGTCTCCTATACTGTTATTGCGTATGCAGTGACTGCAAGGGCTGCCAAAAATTTGGACGCAACCCAATACACCTTTGAAGAGACAGAGGAGGGTCTCAGTAAAAAAAGTTCCCATTATAAAGGAGCGGGTCTCCTATAGTGGTAATGCCCATGCTGTGACTGCAAAATCTGCCAAAATTTGGGAAAAACCGCACTAAGAGTTTAAAGACACATAAAGCAGGGCCACAGCAATGACATGTTTCCATTACAAAGTAGCGGGTGTGCTTTACAGTTATAGGGTATGCAGTGAGTCCAACGGCTGACCAAATTTAGGAAAAACCCCACTAACAATTTAAAGACACATAGAGCAGGGCCACAGTAATGACATGTTTCCATTACAAAGGAGCGGGTGTGCTATACAGTTATAGTGTATGCAGTGAGTCCAACGGCTGACAAAATTTAGGAAAAACCTCACTAACACTTTAAAGACACATAGAGCAGGGCCACATTAACGCCAAATTCCCATTAGAAAGGAGAGGGTCTCCCATACTGTTAGCCTATGAAGTGAAGGAACGGCTGCCAAAAATTTGGAGGAACTCCAATGCCCCTTGCATGAGATGTAGAGGTCGGAGGGCCTCCTCAAAACAATGTTCCCTTTATTAGGAAGTGGGTCTCCCATTGTGTTTACCTATGCAGTGAATGAAAAAGCTGCCAAAAATTGGGAGGCACTCCAATGTCCCTTGGAAGAGACCTAGAGGGCCTCATGAAAAAATGTTCCCATTATTAGGAAGTGGATCTCCCATAGTGTTGGCCTATGCAGTGAATGCAAGGGCTGACAAAAATTGGGAGGCACTCCAATGTCCCTTGGAAGAGACGTGGAGGAGGGCCTCATAAAAAAATGTTCCCATTAGAAAGGAGCGGGTCTCCTATGCTTGTAATGCCTATGCACTAATGTATGGGCTGACAAACATTTACTCCTGGTGGGTATACATGAACATACTGTATATATTTTTTTTTTTCGGCCATTATAAGTAGAGATGAGCGTTGTTCTACTCGAACTGTTCGCCAATCTCAAATTCGAGCTGTTTTGGGCGGTGTTCGAGCCGGTCGGCGAACACGAACAATTTGAGAAAAATTCGGCTGTTCGAGGTTATGTTCGATAACTGTTCGTGCACCAAAATCATAACTGGATTTTTTCTCAGTAATGATGAAAATTAATGTTAATACGCAGTTTGAGTGTACAGCGGGGCGGGGGGAGGGGCAGGGGATGGATCTCTGCAGGAACAATGAAGATCTCCATTTTTTTTTCTCTTTCCCGCATTTGCAGTGGGGAGGTGCAATCTGTCAGCCTATCAGCAGCGCACACACGGAGCGAAGTGCGTTTTTTCACACAAGCAAGGGCATGTGTGATTGGCAGTGTATGTCACATGTCCTTGCCCTATAAGACCAAGCCATTTTCCCCGTCGCCACCATTTTCTCACTGCTGCAGCTGCGTGTTAGACGGCACCGCTGTTGCTGTGTGCGCTATACCTTGTTAATTTCAAGCCAATTTTCGCACAAATATACAGATAGCTTGGGAGTAGGGAATAGTTGTGATTGCAGTCCTTTTAAGGACTAGGTTACAGCATTTCCTACGACTTTTATCAGGCAGGTCTGTGCTCTTAAATAGATAGATTGTGGGAGTAAAGACTAATTGTAATTGGAGTCCTTTTCAGGACTAGGTTACATCAGTTCCTATCAGTTTTTGCCAGGCAGGTCTGTGCCAGTGCTGTGCAAGTTTTTTTCACAGCATTTGGCTGAATCTAGCAAAGCTAATCCTTTTTGGCCTATTGCAGAGTGTGTTAGTCAGTGGAGTAGCCTATCTGTGTTGCAAGATATACCACCTGTGTATAGAATACCAATTTTTTTACTGCACCTAGTGAAGTAAAATCTTTTGGGCATAGCATCATTCTATTAGTCCATCTATACTGACCTCCATCAGGTTGCAAACTGAATATAATTTTTTTCTGCATCTAGCTCTGAAAAAATATTTGGGCTTCTAGCAGTGTGTGGGACTTGGTCTATTAGTCCATCTATACTGACCTCCATCAGGTTGCAAATTAAAAATAATTTTTTTCTTCATTTAGCTCTGAAAAAATATTTGGGCTTCTAGCAGCGTGTGGGACTTGTTCTATTAGTCCATCTATACTGACCTCCAACAGGTTGCAAATTAAAAATAATTTTTTTCTGCATCTAGCTCTGAAAAAATATTTGGGCTTCTAGCAGTGTGTGGGACTTGGTCTATTAGTCCATCTATACTGACCTCCATCAGGTTGCAAATTAAAAATAATTTTTTTCTGCATCTAGCTCTGAAAAAATATTTGGGCTTCTAGCAGTGTGTGGGACTTGGTCTATTAGTCCATCTATACTGACCTCCATCAGGTTGCAAATTGAATAAAAAAAATTTCTGCATCTAGCTCTGAAAAAATATTTGGGCTTCTAGCGGTGTGTGGGACTTGGTCTATTAGTCCATCTATACTGACCTCCATCAGGTTGCAAATTAAAAATAATTTTTTTCTGCATCTAGCTCTGAAAAAATATTTGGGCTTCTAGCAGTGTGTGGGACTTGGTCTATTAGTCCATCTATACTGACCTCCATCAGGTTGCAAATTAAAAATAATTTTTTTCTTCATTTAGCTCTGAAAAAATATTTGGGCTTCTAGCAGTGTGTGGGACTTGTTCTATTAGTCCTTCTATACTGACCTCCAGCAGGGTGCAAATTGAATATAATTTTTTTCTGCATCTAGCTCTGAAAAAATATTTGGGCTTCTAGCGGTGTGTGGGACTTGGTCTATTAGTCCATCTATACTGACCTCCATCAGGTTGCAAATTAAAAATAATTTTTTTCTGCATCTAGCTCTGAAAAAATATTTGGGCTTCTAGCAGTGTGTGGGACTTGGTCTATTAGTCCATCTATACTGACCTCCATCAGGTTGCAAATTAAAAATATTTTTTTTCTGCATCTAGCTCTGAAAAAATATTTGGGCTTCTAGCAGTGTGTGGGACTTGGTCTATTAGTCCATCTATACTGACCTCCATCAGGTTGCAAATTGAATAAAAAAATTTTCTGCATCTAGCTCTGAAAAAATATTTGGGCTTCTAGCGGTGTGTGGGACTTGGTCTATTAGTCCATCTATACTGACCTCCATCAGGTTGCAAATTAAAAATAATTTTTTTCTGCATCTAACCCAGCCAATAATTTTGGCCTAATACCACAGTTTGGCCACTCAGCTCTGCTCGGTTACCATCCATTGTTTTTTTGTGCAAACAACTCCAGAGTTGTGAATTAGTTAACCACCAAAATGAGTGGAAAAAGGCCTGCTGCTGGTGGAAAGGGGAATAGGCGTGTTGGGAAGGGGAAAAAAGGTTGTGTCCGTGGGGTAGGTGCAGAAGAAAGACCATCTTCCAGCCAAACTAAAATGTCTACTTCTTTTAGCGGACAATGTGATAAGATCCCTTTCTTACGGCCACGCCAATCGCTACAAATTCCAGATGAGGCACAAAAACAGCAGGTGCTTCAACGGATATCAAGTGCTCCTTTAAGTGGGCTCTCCTCCACATCAACTTCAACATCACAAATACTCCAGTCCTCAAAGGTGTCACCCAAATCGCACTTGCTTCCTCACAGCTCCCAAATCTCCAGCTGCCCGTCTGAGTATGAGGTAGAACAGATGGTTGAGTCTGCAGAGCTGTTTACTCATACTATAGCCTGGGAATCAGAGGTCGACTCCAGCGCTTCTGTGAATCCAGACGAGGAAATGATCTGCACTGATGCCCAGAATCTTTATGAGTCGGATCCAGGACCAGACGCAGAAGGTTCTGACCATAATGTAGACCCTCATTCCCAAACTGTAACTCCTGTTGGTGGAGACAATGAGGAAGACGATGATAAGACTCAAATACCTGATTGGAGCGACAACTTTAGTTTTTTGTCAGGGCAGGAACAGGTTGGCTCTGAGGACGACGGGTGTGATAACGAACAGGGTGATGATGATGAGGTCGGAGATCCCACTTACTGTCAACCCACAGTCAGCCAAGAGATGAGGTCAGCAGAGGAGGTGGAGGAAGATGCTAGTGACGACGAGGTCAGGTTGCGCCTTCCTGGACAGAGACGTAGTACTGGAAGCACGTCAACAACTGCATCCTCAAACACAACTCTGCCTCTCACCACAAGTCGTGGTGGCTCTTCAGGTCGCATGGGTGCTAAGCCTTGCATAGCCTGGGCATTTTTTCAGATCGATAAAGATGACCCAACTCGTGTTATCTGTAACATTTGTCAGCAAAAGCTAAGTAGAGGCCAAAAAATACATAGTTTGAGTACTTCATGCATGAACCGGCACATGGACATGAAGCATTAGTTGCAGTGGGAAGCTCAGTGTGCTACAATGCGGTCTAGCCGGCCGGGCCAACCACCGTCTGCCATATCTTGTGCATCCGCGGCCTCTTCATCCTCTGTGACTGGGGGGACAGCAGTCACACCTGTTTTGGGGCGCAGACCTGCCACCTCTTTACCCGCAACAGCCAGCGTGATTGGCAGGTCATCATTTTCTTTGGAGGTGGTAACACCAGCTGGTCTTGAGCGCTGTCCGACATCGATAGCACCACCTTTGGATCAAGGCAACCTAACATGTCCGCCTGCATCTTCCTCACAGACCGGCAGTTTGCCGGGGACACCCTTATCAACCCCGTCTAAGCACAATAGCCAGCCCTCGGTCCCTCAGATGTGGACAAGTAAAAGACCATTTCCTCCTAGCCATGAGAAAGCTAAGAGGTTGAATTTCACCATCTGCAAGCTCTTGGCTACAGAAATGCTGCCTTTCCGCCTGGTGGACACAGAGGATTTTCGAGACCTTATGTCCGTCGCAGTGCCCCAGTACCAGATGCCCAGTCGGCACTACTTCTCAAAGAAAGGTGTGCCTGCGCTCCACCAGCATGTCGCACACAACATCACCGCTTCTTTGAGAAACTCTGTGTGTGACAGGGTGCATTTCACCACAGACACTTGGACGAGTAGGCATGGACAGGGGCGTTACATGTCGCTGACTGGGCACTGGGTAACTATGGTGACAGCAGGACAAGGGGCTGCTGTCCAAGTCTTGCCGTCCCCACGAGTTGTGCGTCAATCCTCTTTATGTCATTTTTCCTCCACTGCTTCTGCCTCCTCAACCTCCTCTCGGTCTTCCACCTGCACCCAAAGCCTGTCTGGTCATGCCACAAGCTTTCTAACTGCGCAGAAGGGATCCTGCACACCTCCTTACTATGCTGGCAGTAGGGCTCAACGTCATCAGGCGGTTTTTACATTGAAATGTCTGGGAAATGTGAGTCACACAGCTGAGGAGTTGTGGTCAGCTCTGGAGAACCAATTTCATGAATGGTTGTCTCCACTGGACCTGAAACCAGGGAAGGCCGTGTGCGACAATGCTGCAAACCTGGGTGCGGCCCTTCGCCGGGGCAATGTCACACACGTGCCTTGTATGGCTCACGTGTTGAACCTGGTTGTCCAGCAATTTTTAGCCCACTATCCCAGACTAGATGGCCTTCTGCAGAGGGCACGGTCGCTGTGTGCTCACTTCCGCCGTTCGCATCCCGCAGCTCAGCGACTTACATCTCTACAGAAGTCGTTGGGCCTGCCACTTCACCGGCTAAAATGCGATGTGCCTACCCGGTGGAATTCAACTCTGCACATGTTGCAGCGACTGTGGCAGCACCGACAAGCCCTGGTGCAATACGTTCTGACGTATAGCCTGGGCCAACGAGATTCAGAGGTGGGGCAAATCACGCTGGAGGAGTGGTCTCAGATCAGGGACCTATGCACCCTTCTGCACAGTTTTGAAATGGCGACGAAGATGTTTAGTGCTGACGATGCCATTATCAGCATGACTATTCCGGTGATTTACATGCTGGAGCACATGTTAAACAGAATTCGGAGTCAGGTGGTGGCACAAGAGGAGGTGGAGGAAGTAGAGGAGGAGGAGTTGTATGCGGAAGGGCTAACATCTGCAAGGTCCAGACGGTCGGCAGCACCAAGGCGGCAGGCATGTGAGGGTGGGGGAGATGATTTTACCAGGGCGCATGGTAGCAGCCAAACTAGTGAGGAAGGTGCAGGAGCCCAGGAAGAAGTGGAGGACGAACTGATGGAAGACTCATCAGATGAGGGAGACCTTGATCACATTTCTGTTGTGCGAGGTTGGGGGGAGAGGACAGAGGAAGGAAGCATGATTGCTACCTCGCCACCAACACAACAGGGACTTGGTGCTCCTGGATGCGCAACACACATGAGTGCCTTCTTGCTGCACTACCTGCAACATGACCCTCGAATTGTGAGAATTAGAAATAATCCTGACTACTGGGTTGCCACACTGTTAGATCCTCGGTACAAAAGTAAATTTGCAGAAATTATTCCTGCCATAGAAAGGGATGCACGCATGCAGGAGTATCAGCAGAGACTGTTGCAGAATCTTACATGTGCTTTTCCACAAAATACCAGTGGTGCACGTAGTGAATCTCACAGTTCCAACTTGCCAACCGTGGGACCGTCAAGTGTTCAGCACTCAAACCGTAACAGAACCACAGTATCTGCTGGTAACATCAATTTTGCGGAATCATTTCACCACTTTTTTAGCCCATCCTTTGCAAGGCCACAGGAGACAAGAAGTCTGACACATAGTCAACGCCTAGAGACGATGGTACAGGAGTATCTCCAAGTAAACATTGAAGCCACGACTGTGTCACTGGACCCTTGCTCTTTTTGGGCTTCCAATCTGGATAAATGGCCGGAGCTAGCCACTTACGCCTTGGAGATCTTGTCATGCCCCGCAGCCAGCGTTCTGTCTGAACGTGTGTTCAGTGCTGCTGGTGTTGTGCTGACAGATAAGCGCACGCGGCTCTCCACTGATAATGTAGACAGACTCACGTTCATAAAGATGAACAAATCATGGATCCGAAACGACTTTTCTACCCCTGTGTCATCCTGGGGAGAGTAAAAGCTTGATGATTGGTTAAAATCACCCTACCAACCGTTTTAAGCTTTCAAATTACTAATCATGTTTATCTGTATCTTGACTGGAAAATAATTTGGGCTTTGTAGCAGTGTGCAGCACTGATCCTATTAGGCCATCTATAATAAGCTTCACCAGATTTAAAATTAAAAATAATTTTTAGCTGCATCTAGCCCGGAAAATAATTTTGGGGCTCCGAGATGCGCAAGACACATAAGTGCCTTCTTGCTGCACTACCTGCAGCATGACCCTCATATTGTCAGAATTCGAATTAATCATGACTACTGGGTTGCCACACTCTTAGATCCCCCAAACTTTTCGATCAACCTTTTCATTTTAATAAAGACCAAAAAAATGGTCATTTTTGAAATTATAAGCATTAGCAGGTTGTTAGAAACTGAAATCAAACAGTTTTCAACTCAAAACTTTATTCTAGGTGATGTTACATTTTCACATAGGACCCCTTGTTCGAAAGGAGCTTCTGAACTCTCTCGTCCATTGAATTTGTCAGGTTTTGGATGGTTTCTGCTTCAATTGTTTTGCATGAGGACAGAATACCCTCCCAGAGCTGTTGCTTAGATGTGAACTGCCTCCCGCCATCATAGACACTCCTTTTAATGATGCTCCAAAGGTTCTGAATGGGGTAGAGGTCAGGGGAGCATGGGGGTCACACCATAAGTTTGTCCCCTTTTATGCCCATATCAGCCAGAGATGCAGATGTTTTATGTGCAGCATGAGATGGTGCATTATCATGCAGAAAAATGATCTTGCTGTGAAATACTTGGTTCTTCTTCTTGAACCATGGCAGGAAGTGCTGTTTGAGAAAATCCACATACATTATGGAGTTCATCTTTAGCGCCTTCAGGGATCCTAAAGGGGCCGACAATCTCTCTCCCCATGATTCCAGCCCAAAACATTACTCCACCTCCTCCTTGTTGGCGCTGTATCCGTGTTTGCGTGGGGTGTCCATCAACCAGCCATCCTCCACTCCATTCATCTGGACCATCGAGCGCTGCACGGCACTCATCCGTGAACAAAACAGTTTTGAAATCAGTCTTCATGTAATGTTTGGCCCACTGGAGCCGTTTCTGCTTGTGTGAAGTGGATAGAGGAGGTCGACAGGATGGCATATGCACAGCTGCAAACCTCTGAAGGACCCTGCATCTTGTTGTTCGGGGGACGTTGGAGGCACAAGCAGCTTCAAAAACTTGTCTGCTGCTATGACAAGGCTTTTTTGCCGCTGCTGTTTCAACCTGATGTAATTGCCTGTAGGAAAGAGTCCTCAATTTGCCCTTATCAGCACGCACACGTGTGTACTGTGAATCAGCTACATACTTCTTGATTGCCAAGACACTTCTTCCTGATCATCGCACAATGTTGATTGTAGTCATGCCTTGACCTAAACACTCCACAATTTGTTGCTTCTCAGCAGCCGACACATCCTTTTTCTTTCCCATTTTGGCAGAAAATGTAGGCTGCTTAATAATGTGAGAGAGCCTTCTTAAGTAGTCTTGCCTTTCATTGGACACACCTGCCAAACTAATTAGCACAGGTGTCTGCAATTGCTTACAGTGATATAAAGAGCCCTGACACACATCACCATCAATGAGTTTAACTGACAAACAAACAAATTCTTCCCTTATCACTCCTAAACACTTTTTGCATAATAATTTGGAACGCGGTGTACATGTGCTTTTCCACAAAACACCAGTGGTTCACGTAGTGAATCTTACAGTTCTAACTTGCCAACCGTGGTCTGTATGGAATTGTTCAATAAAGGGCCCAAAATTAAGATAACATAGATGGGAGAGGTCTCTATGAATAGGAATTCCTAAGTATTTGATACCCTGTGAGGGCCAGGCAAAGGGAAAGTTGGACTGGATGGAATCCTATATGGATTTAGGGAGGGAGACATCGAGGGCCTCAGACTTCGCTGCATTGATTTTAAAATTTTACCATGTAACAAAGTGATCTATTTCAGCCATAACAGCAGGGATGGATATATGTGATTGAGTGATATATACTAGGACATCATCAGCAAATAGAGAGCACTTGTACTCGGTGCCTCCCACCTCAATCCACCTAATATTGGGGTTATGGCGAATTGATGAGAGCAGGTGCTCCGTCACTAGGATGTATAAGAGAGGGGACAGAGGACATCCCTGCCTTGTCCCATTGGTGATTGTGAAAGGTGATGAAAATGTTCTGACGCACCCCCTGGGCCTTGGGACACCCGGAGCCGGACCCTTTTTGGTGGATGCTGGTGGTTGTAGTCTTCGTGGCGGCGATCCGGTTCCGTGGCTCAGGGCGGTCAAACCAGTGGCGGAACTATTTATGTGGTTTTGATGTTTAAATGTCCGACTACGCCACCCGTGGATTGCGGTCAGAGTGAACCGCCGCTACAGGGCAGACCGCTAAGGCTGGTGTTGTGGGTGCAGCAGAGCGTAGCATAACTCCCCACGGGAGGAGTATAGCCTCAGGGCAGTGTATGCGGAGGATGGGGGTGATGGTGCAGGGCAGCAGCAGTAACGACACGGAGTCAGTGATGCAGTTCAGGGCCTTTACTCACAGTTCTTATTATCCAGACCACGTCTGCAGGTAACGGCTGCCCACGTCGTACTGTGCTCACCAGGTGAGGGGCTCAGACAACTCCCAGATAACTTTGGAGCGCTTCACAGGACCCCCTTTGTGTGTCCTTTGTCTGGCCTTTCTTACCAACACTTCTGTCCGGCTGCCTCGGGCCTCCTCTTGGTAAACTTGGCGCCAGTTTCCCTGACCCTATGTGGTGCCTTCCTAGCGGGTGGAGCAAGGGGCTGCGCCACATAAAATGTCAGAGCCTCCGGTTTCTAGCTGAGGGTCGTTTCCTGCCTCCACTAGTTCGGGGACCGGTCTCCCCCTTTGGCCTGACCCCTCCACGCAGGTGGATTCGGGCGTGCGGTGGCGACTCGCCCGTCCGCACCCCTGGGATCCCTTCATTCCTCGTTCCTGGAGCCTTCTCCGCTCCTCTTCCTTCCTTCTCCCTCTTGCAGGCCTGGGCCTCTGTTACTAGGCCCGCCTCCGGAGCAGAGCTCATGCAGAGCCCCTGCTCCCTGCCACTTCTGCTCAGACTTCTCTGCACTGAACTAAGATGGTGCCCACCTTTTATACTCCCTTCTCAATGCACCCAGGAACTGCTTCCTCCCTGCTCCTGCACTGCAGGGTTCCCCTTCCTCAGTGTTCCCTCCCCCCACTCCAGCCAGGGACAGGGACTGTCGTGCCCATCTCAGGGGCATATTGGTCGCCCTGCCCCACGGCAATGTGGTGTAATGCATGCAGGTGTCGGGTCCTGATCCACACTCCATCCTTATCTGAGAGTGAGATATCACACCTCTGGGTGAGGTGCAATACGTCTGTAGCAACCGAGCCCTCGGTGCTACAGTTCCATTTATCTTCAGCCTAGGTGACGTATTGTGATACAGGGCCGTGATTTTGGCTATAAAAGGGTCCCCTAGACCCCTACCCCAAGCTTTTTAAGAGAATCATATATGGCGTGCCAGGAGACTCTATGGAATGCTTTCTCAGCATCCAACGAGAGTATCTACTTACAAATTTTTAACTGCATCTAGCCCAGGAAATACTTTGTGCCTAGTAGCAGTGTCTGCTAGTCAGCGGATTATCCCGGCTGTTAAGCAAGCTACACCACCTGTAGTTTGGACACTTAATTTTTTCAAAGGAAATGCTTCGGGACCACGGGATACTTAGTGAAGAGCATCAGGAGGCACCCCAAGGCATAGGGGCTGGGACTGGCACTAGGATGACTTGCGGTGGACAGCCGAGCTCGATCCTTATAAAAGCTTTTTAACTGCAGCAGCTTTAGTGGACGCTACTGGAGCTGGAATTACGCGGCTGCTGGCATGAGACTTGCCCTCCAATAGATCCTTGTAAATGGATTTAAAGTGTATTCATTCAAATTAGAGGGACAATTTAAATTAAAAAGCTTAGAGCTGCCTCCACCACAGGGGGGCTCTCTCGACCCACCAGCGGACAGGCACCAGTATTGGGAGAGGGGGGCTGGCCGTCAGGGTTCACCGCGGCTCTGGCACAAACCCGGCGACACGGAGGTGGCACGGGCAGGAGCGGACTGGCCGTCTCGGCTTCTCACTTTTTGGATTTTAGAAGGGCATGACATGCCTATATCTGTGTCTCCCCCTCCTTTTACTCCTCCACCTCTTTTCTTTTCGCATGACTATATGTACTTGTCACTTTTCCATGTGTTAGTTGTGTCTTCTGAGCAGTTTGTCAGCTTTTGGACACCTTTGAAGGTGTTTTCTATGTGTTTCTATGTGTTTTTGTTTGCCTGCCATTGGTTTTAACGGTGTTCGAAGGTATTCGACGAACAGTTCGACGAACAGTTCGGCGAACACACGGGTGTTCGACGAACCGAACCGAACTCGAACACTACGGGGGTGGCTCAACACTAATTATAAGGACCCTTTAAAAAAATTATGTGGGTGTTGCATCACGGACCACGGTCACCCTGGTGATATGGTGGTCGAGGATAAGGAGAAGGAGGAGGACAAGAGCAAATAGCCAAAATCAGGAAGCGTATACCCATGTGTGGGTACGAAAAGGTGCATGGGAATACACCTCCAATAAAAAAGACACTGGATTTGAGTTTACGCTACACTGCTATCATTCGGTGGTGTCTGGCCCAATCCAGCCCTTGTTCATTTTTATAAGAGTCAGCCTGTTAGCATTTTCAGTTGACAGGCGGATGCACTTATCAGTTATAATTCCACCAATCACACTAAAAACCCGCTCTGATAAAACTCTAGCGGCAGGGCAGGCCAGGACTTCCAAGGCGTAGAGAGCCAGTTCATTCCACATATCCAGCTTGGATACCCAATAAATATAAGGCACAGAGGAATCACGGAGGATGTTGGTACGGTCGGCAATTTACTCCCACAGCATCTTCCCAAACTTTGCACTCCTTGTGAGAGTACCCCACACCTCAGGGCCTGTGTGATGGGAGGGGCTGAGAAAATTCTCCCAGAACTTTGACAGTGTTCCCCTGCCTCTGCTGGATTGGAGTTGTGTCTCTCTCGCCTGTAGACCTTGGTTGTCCAACGAACTATGACCTCTGCCGCCAGAGTTTTCAGATGGGATTTTTTTTTACTAGTTCTGCAGCAAGGGCCTTCTGGTACTGCCCCATTTTTGTAGTGACTCGCCCCCAGGGCCGTGGGTACTCGACAGCTGGGCCTTATGGCTGCTTTTTTTTGGGGGAGATCACGGTGGCTGGTCCAGTCCGTGACCCAGGGCGGTCAGTGCAAAAAGGGGATATTTATAGGGGATTTGTCGTGACGCCACCTGTGGTGTCTGGTGAGGATCACCAGTGCTGCGACAGTCCTCTGAGGCAGGTGTTAGGGCTGCTTGAGATGGAACGGCTCCACACAGGTGGAGCAGGCTTCAGGGCAGTGTAGATAACTGGAGGCGCGCTGGGCGATGTAGTGCAGGGAGGGAAATGGCACCGGCGAAAGAAAGGAACGGAGGCAGCTCAGTGCAGTCATCCAAGATTTACTCACAGTTCTTAGACAGTCCACAGGTGCACTGTACTGGTGCAAGCCTCCCGCGTCGCACTGCATTCACCGGGCAGGGGTTCGGTCCTTCCTGAGGCAGCTCGGGTGTACCTGGCAGAACCCCACTTTCTTATGTACCTCTCTAGACCGACTTCACGCTGGGTCTTACTCCCTCCTGCCCTGCACTTCCCACTGTGAATCCTGTTCGGGTGCTGCGAGGTCCCCCCTGTCCATCGGAGTTGCACAGACCTGCTTGACCTTACTTGGGTTGGAGTGGGGGGTTTGGCTTCTGGCTCTAGAAGTCAGAAACCTCCGGTTTTTCCAGCCGAGGCCTGAAGCTGCACGACTGGGCCAGGGGCCGGTCCCCTTCTTACGGCCTAGATACTCTTGACACTTGGCAGGTTCGGGGTGTACGGGTGCTGCCTGCACTCGCCATACTCCCCTAGGATCCCTTCTGCAGAATGGAGCTTGCTCCCTGCTCCCCTCCTGGGCCTCAGTCCTGGGCCCTTGTAGTGGAGCAGAGCTCCTACAGAGACTCTGCTCCCAGACTGTTTCTCTGAACTGTCCCTACTCAACCACCTGCTACTGTTAAGATGTCTACCTTTTTATATATTTACTGTATGAGTGCTCCCATAAACTACTTCCTCCACCCACACCCACTACTGGTTCCCCCTAACTTTGGGTTCCCCCCACCCTAGCCAGGGTCAGGGCTCAGCAGGAAACTACATTGCGTCTTGCCGTCTTGCCCATCCTGCTGGCCTGGGGTAGTGTAGTGTTGGATGTTGGTGTTGGGGTTACGTGCAGCACTCCTTCCTTACCTAAGAGAGAAGGGAGACACTATACCTCTTGTACCTCTGTGGCGACCGAACCCTCAGGGGCGCCACAGTAGACCTGTCAGCCTCAGGAATAAGAGATATAAAGTTCTCCTTGTAGCATGGGTCTAGAAGTGTCAGCAACCAGTAATGACTGTCACCCAAAATTTTGAGAATGCGAGAGTCATGGGAAAGGCAGCGTAACATAAACTCAGTCATGCGTGCCAGACTGCTAACAATCAAGACTTCTGTGTCGTCACCAAGAGGACGACTGACCATGCTCTCCACCTTCTTCTCCTCCTCTCTGTCCTCTGGCCATCCACGCTGAACAGATGGTATGACAGTTGTGCAGGTAGTACCGTCTATAGCGCATGAAACTAGCTCCTGTTCTTCCTCCTCCTCCTCTTCCTCATTGTAACCCAATCCACATTGGGATTAGATGAGGCTGGGCTGTGTGTAATCACCCTGTATGGTTCCTTGCTCCATCTCCTCGTGCTCCGCCTGCAATGCATCCTCTTTGATTGTGAGCAGAGAGCGTTTCAGAAGACAGAGAAGTGGGATGGTGATGCTAATTATGGCGTAATCGCCGCTCACCATCTTGGTGGAGTCCTCAAAATTTTGTAGGATGGTACATATGTCTGACATCCATGTCCACTCCTGAGGTTTTATGTGTGGAGTCTGAACTGAATACCGATGCCCTTGTTGATGCTGGTTCTCAACAACTGCCCTCTTCTGCTCACAAATCCTTCCCAACATCTGCAGTGTAGAGTTACAACGCATGGGGACATTACACACCAATCTGTGAGCCAGCAGCTGAAACACGGCAAGGGCGGCGGAAGCTGTAGGTGGCTTTCTAAAATGGGCACACAGGCGGCGTACTTTGACAAGCAGATCCGGCAGCTCCGGGTAGGATTTTAGAAACCGCTGAACCACGAGGTTAAGCATATGGGCCAGGCATGGTAAGTATGTGAGTTCGCCTCGCCTCAGAGCCGCCACCAGGTTCCGGACATTGTCACACATGACCATGCCTGGCTATAGGTTCAGTGGTGTGAGCTCCTTCAGAGCTGTCCACAACTCTTCAGCATTGTGCGGTTTGTCACCTGAGCATATTAGCTTCAGCACAGCCTGTTGCCGCTTGGCCGAGGCAGTACTGCAGTGCTTACAGCTTCTGACTGATGTGGTCATTTCGGAGATGGAGGCTGAAGATGAGAAGAAGGCTGAGGAGGATAAGATGCAGGAGCTGTAGACTGTGGGGGCAACCCTGATTGACCTAGGGCCCGCAATCCTTGGAGTCGGGAGGATGTGTTCCGTCCCAAGGTCCGACTTGGTCCCGACTTCCAGTATGTTAACTCAGTGTGCAGCCAGCGAGATGTACCGTCCCTGCCCACAAGCACTTGTCCACGTGTCCGTGGTTAGGTGGACTTTACCGATAACTGTGTTGTTGAGGGCACGGCTAATGTTTTGGGACACATGATTGTGTAACGTGGGGATGGCATACTGGGAGAAATAGTGGCAGCTGGGGACCGAGTACCGAGGAACGGCTGCAGCCATCAGGCTGCAGAATGCTTCCGTCTCCGCGAGCCTAAAAGGCAATATTTTGAGCACAAGCAGTCGAGAAATGTGGGAATTTAGTATTGTGGCCTGTGGGGAGTTGGCTGCGTATTTGCACTTGCGTTCCAAGGATTGGGATATGGACAACTGATTACTGCGCTGGGACAAGGACGTGGACGTGCTTCCTGATGCTGCTACTTGAGAGTGTGTAATGACAGGTGCAGGGCAGGAGGCATCTTCGCATGCACCATGGACAGGGGATTGGCTTGCATGCACAACAGCGGAAGAAGCAGTGGTGCCACCTGCAGACACTGTTCCTGGACCCTGAGGTTCGGCCCACAAAGTCGGGTGCATTGCTGCCATGTGCTTGATCATGTTGGTGGTGGTCAGGCTGGTCGATTTGCCACCCCTGCTGATGCTGGCCTGGCAGGTGGTTCAAATGGCCTTTTTGGGGTTATTGCCAGAGTCTTTAAAAAAGCAACCAGACTCGGGAAGACCTCACAGTTGTACTGGCAACTTCCTTTGTATTGGTGTTATGGGGAATGGTTGCCTGCCTTCTGTCTGCGGCCACCACACTGTTTCTTCCTGCCTGTTGGGGTGCTTTGCCTCCCTCCCCCTGTGTGCTGCTCTCCTTGCTCTGCATGTCCTCTTGCCAAGTTGGGTCAGTTACTATATCATCCACCACCTCGTCTTCAACTTCCGCACCCAGGTCCTCCTCCTGACTTTCTGGCAATTGTGAATCATTATCGTCCACCTCTTTTGACACTTTCCCACCGTCGCCTTCATGTGACCGTGGCTGCTCAAATATTTGGGCATCGCTGCATATGATCTCCTCTTGCCCCGCTTCAAATGGACTGGGCGAGAGGCCCAAATCTATAAATGGAAAAGTGAACAGCTCTTCAGAGTGTCCAAGTGTGGGATCAGTTGTCTCTGGAAACTCGGCATGGTGGGAGGAAGGAGGTCCAGGGTGCGGAATATGCGGTCCAGACTCACAGCTACTGAGACTTGACCGTGTGGAAGACAGGGTGGTGGTGGTGGTGGCTAAGTGACTGGAAGCATTATCTACTATCCAACCAATAACCTTTTCACACTGCTGTGTTCAATTGTGATGTTCTGTGGTCCCCTATTAATTGGGACAGGAAGGTCGAGCGAGAAGATGTGGGTGTTTGTTGTGGCACAATTTCACCTTGCCCACGGCCTCAGCCTCTGCATGCACCATCACCATCACGTCCAGCCCCTTGCCACGTGCCTTGTCCATCTTAAATGGAGGACAATATCTTCCACGCTCACTACAAATGGCTGAATTTGGAGCGAACTTATATGTGATCTGTGTGACGGACAAACCACAGTTTTAAATAGCTGGCCTGTAGGTAACTATTTTGAACAGCAAACTGGTGTCAATAGTTTCACTGACACACTGAAACAAATTTTTAATGGAGGCACAAAATGGCAGTATTTTCTGAAAATGTATATGTGATCCATGTAACGGAGAAAACACAGTATTAAATACCTGGCCTGTAGGTAGCTATTTTGAACAGCAAACTGGTGTCAATAGCTTCACTGACACACTGAAACAAATTTTTAATGAAGGCCAGAAATGGCAGCATTTTCAGCACAATTATATGTGATCCGTGTGACGGACAAACCACATTTTTAAATAGCTGGATTTTCAGCACTGTAATATGGAAAGGACCTGGCTTTATTCTGCAGTGCCAGCAGGCAAATAACGCAAAGAAACTGTGTTCTCTGGATGGCATTTTAAGCAAATAATGAGGATTAAGATCCAAAAAAAAATTATTCCTGCCCCTGAGACCTGGGCCTATTTCTAGAAATATCTAACAGCAGCAGCAGCAGACAAAACTGGAATGGAGCCTCTTGTGCTATATGCACTGCAGTCTGCTATATTCCCTGCCTGCCTATATACACTGCCTGCCTGACATCTCTGCAGATGGATTAGTCCTCAGAAGGACTGTTTGTTGAGTTGAATATGTGTCTCTAATATAGTTTGGTACACCTACACTAACTAGAAACAAGCAAATCTCTCCCTAGCTCAGCAGTACCTCTCCCTACACTGTCTGATTCCAGAGTGACTGTGACGAGCATGGCAACGCCAGGTCTGATATAGACCGGATGACGCTGTGCGGCCAGCCAATCACTTTAATGCCGCAGCCATGATAGACAATCCCTGCATGTTCATTGGCTCTGTAAAGAGCGCCAAACATACAGGTAGGGGACCCGAGCTCCCGCCGAGCAACCCCGGAAATACTCGGCGAGTGCCAAGCATCTCGAGCAGTGAGATGCTCGGGCGAGCACCGAGCAGTAGCGAGCATGCTCACTCATCACTAGTGCTAACCTCAGTGGTTGGCCTGGAAGTCTCTGTGAGATGGTTGCAATTACATCTTTCCTAAATTTTTGTCTAACGTTTGCTCCAGAATTCTAACTGATAAGTAAAGCTTTGCTGATATTTTTATAGCTTTCGCCTTTCTTGTATAAATAAATAATTGTCTTTCCCAGGTATTGTGACATTTCTTTTCCATGTGGTGCCATTGTTGACAGCATGAAATGGGAGGGGTTTTCTTTATTAAGTAACACTTTCTATAGTCAACTATCTGCTGGACACCTGGACACCTGCTCAATAATTAGACTTCCCTGTGGTTCAGTTCTTGTTAAATGATGGTCTGAGAACAGAGAAGAATGCTGAGGAATTGGCCTGAAAGCAGAGAGGAGTGCAGAGGAGATGGCCAGAGAGCAGAGAGGAGAGTTGAGGAGACAGCTTGTCAGCAGAGCAAGAAGTGCTGAGGAGGCAGCCTGAGGGCAAAGAGGAATGCTGAGGAAATGACTTGAGAACAGATAGGAGCATTGAAGAACTTCCTGAGAGCAGAAAGGAATGTTAAGAAACTGATTTGAGAGCATAGAGAAACACTGAGGAGATGGCCTCAGAGCTGAGAGGAGTGTTGAGGAGACAGCCTGTCAGCAGAGAGGAGCACTATGGAGATGGCCTGAGAGCAGAAATGAGTGCTGAGGAGGCAGCCTGAGGGAATAGCAGAATGCTGGGGAGACGGATTGACAGCAGAGAGGAGCGCTGAGGAACATCCTGAGAGCAGAGAGGGACGCTGAGGAGACAGCCAGAGTTTGAACTGATAGGAACAAGAATTTAGGCTTGAAATGTGAGGGACACCAAAAGTTGATGGAGATAACTATTGTCATTGAGTACCGAAAAATGAAAATGATGTCAATGCCAGAACTGTCGCTTACTAGACACCAACAGGGCACAATGAACACCATTATAAATAGTCAATCTGTCAGGTTTTGTCATGGTGTCCATCATTTTACTAGTAATAATATTGCTGCATGAAGGGCTATATTTTTCCAGCTGTACTTTTTATGCCAAATTATATTATAGATGGAAGGTGACTCCACAAAATCAACTCGTTTGATGAAATCTATGTGCGCCAGTCCAACGATGCATGTATGGATTGCAGAAGTAATGACATGACAACACAAATCATTATCGTGTTTATTGTGGTTTCATGTACAGTAGATTAGTCTGAATTACATAACACATGAAAAGACCCTTACCATCTTATGGCATCATGCACAAAGAAAACAAATTTTACTGAAAGCATTACTCTAATCAGGAAAACTAAGCAAAAGCAGCAAAGGCTGGGTGAACCTTTGGGGACCTAGCCCAGATTCTACTAAGAAGGCAATACCCATGACATCTATAAAGCTGTGTTCAGAACATGTACTACAGGGGTCTATTAGAACTTTGGATCAGAAGTCATGTACATACAGTATTTATTCAGTCACAACTGAGAGGGAGTATGAAGAATAATTTTCTCTAGTGGACAACATAATGCTAGTTGTAAAATCCTACTTCCTCGTATTTGATAACCTTCTGGTGTTGATAGATTTAAACATGTAGGTAAGTGGTTGTGTATATACAGCTCTATTCACACTGTTTATGCTCCTGACGTATAAATGTTTCAATTATATCATACAGTTACAAACATTACAATCACCATTTAAAATATATATATATATCCCAGTAGATGTTCTTTTGTGGGCAACATACTGTAAATTGCCGAAATGTAAAGAAGATATGTTGTGCATACTAATGAAGATGTGTCCAGCACTACATTTGCTGGTCACTCACTACTCACACTGCCTGTGTGTATATTGGTGTATGTTGGTTTATTATGCCCTATAGACCCATTAGAGACATACATCTGGACCATTTCTGGACAGATTCCAGCTCTTATTTTCTACAGAAAGTTTTTATATTGTGCATGTTTCGGATAAATCTCTGTGGATTGTATTTTGAATCCACTGGAGGTAATTATCTGTAAGTCTTGTGTAGACTCCTGGGAGATCTGGAGCTCCACATTCCTTTGGTCCAAACGAGACAAGGCCTACATATTTTCCATTACAGATCAAAGGGCCACCTGAGTCACCCTAAAAAAAGATCATAGGACACATTTATTTCATGATGGTTGTAAATGCTGAACACAGTTGACTTTTCTAACATTCTGTGACATGCACACAGGTTCCGTAAGGGTAAGGCCAGCAGAGTAGTTTGGATATAGTTTGAACACAGTCCAAAACTAAATGCAGGTATTTGCATGATCAAGCAGGGCTTAAACATTTCATTTTCTGTCTGCATATTGATTACCAGGATCATTACCACCAGTGTTCCACACAAATTCCCCTATTTCATTTGGGTCATGCAGTCAAAAACTGCACTGTCTAAACCACGCATGGTTATACAAATACCACTCGTTGCTCTGAACTGTGTTCAAACTAGGGCCAGACTGTCAATTCTGGCGAATGCCAAGTGGGCCAAATTGATTGCAACACTAATAAAAATATCTGCATTCTCAGGATGAAAATACTATTTATTATAACTGTAGTGGAGCAGAGAACTATGGGCCATTTTCTCAGACAGGCTCAGGTTGCTCATTTTATAATGATTCAGAATGGACATTACTATAAATAGGTGCAACGGGGAAATTATTATTATAAGGAGGCGCAATGGACATTATTAATTATCAGAAACCTATATACAGTACAGACCAAAAGTTTGGATACATCTTCTCATTTAAAGATTTTTCTGTATTTTCATGACTTTGAAAATTGTACATTCACACTGAAGGCATCAAAACTATGAATTAACACATGTGGAATTATATACTTAACAAAAAAGTGTGAAACAACTGAAAATATGTCTTATATTCTAGGTTCTTCAAAGTAGCCACCTTTTGCTTTGATGACTGCTTTGCACGCTCTTGGCATTCTCTTGATGAGCTTCAAGAGGTAGTCACCGGAAATGGTTTTCACTTCACAGGTGTGCCCTGTCAGGTTTAATAAGTGGGATTTCTTGCCTTATAAATGGGGTTGGGACCATCAGTTATGTTGTGCAGAAGTCGAGTGGATACACAGCTGATAGTCCTACTGAATAGACTGTTAGAATTTGTATTATGGCAAGAAAAAAGCAGCGAAGTAAAGAAAAACGAGTGGCCATCATTACTTTAAGAAATGAAGGTCAGTCAGTCCGAAAAATTGGGCAAACTTTGAATGTGTCCCCAAGTGCAGTTGCAAAAACCATCAAGCGCTACAAAGAGGGGTCCCCGCGGTGGCTGCTGGATTGTGGGCGGGGTTACCCCCCCGCATCACACCCAGCATCCACTGCACGCTTTCCCAATGAATGGGGAGAGGCAGAACGCCCACAGCCTGGCATCCACCATGGAACGCAGAAGACAGACCCCCCCGGCTGCTGCCTGCACTTGACGTGATGTCAGCGGATGTCAGAGCCGGCTGCACCTGGGGGTCACGTGATGCCTGTGAGCGGCCAGTGATAGCGCCGCTCACAGGCAGTATCTGCAACGTAAGCTAATTACAAAAATCCTTAGGGGCCCCGGGGGGATACATTGGGGGAGTAATATATAAAGTACTGGACAACCCCTTTAACTTTAGTAGCACCACTCCAGCGCTGAATTAAAAAAAATGCTTTAAAAGTTTGTTTTCTGTGAAACGGCGCATATTTTCAGACGATGTATACAGAAGTGAATAATATGCTGCCAGTGTCTGATTCATGCTGCCCTTGGTTTGGACAGCATAATTTGCTATTTAGTTGATGACCAGTTGTCAAGTTTAAAGAGGAACAGTTTCAGCATGTTCAAATCATGAATTAGTAGCTTCAGAGCTGAGTAAAATGTATTTTTTTTAATCTCTCTTCTTCATTGTGGAGTTATTCATTTGTAAAGATTAGGCTTTAATTTACGTTTAACTGGGCGTTACCAGAGTTTTGTCTTTGGGGTGTGTACTTCTTCCCCTGCATGAGGCTGACCAATTTTAAGCAGGCAGCAACACACAGGGAAGAAAGGAACACTCCCTCCTCTCCTCAAAGCAGAGATCAGTGACAAGAGAATGGTTTGCTCTTTTCTCCCCTACAAGACTCTACCTGTTTATACTTATAATATTTCCGCAATGGAGAGAGGAAATTTAAAAAAATAAAAATATAAACTGTTTTACTCAGCTCTGCCGCTACTAGTCCATTATGTGGCCCGCTTAACAAACAAAAACTGGTGAAAGTTCCTCTTTAAAGGCTAAATTACTATTTTACATGATTGTTATGGGTGCCAGATAATTATATTTCTTTATGTGCAATATTAATTAACAAACTGTAATATGTGTTAATTAAGTTTTCCGCTGTCTCAATTCTCATTTTATTTAACAAAATAATTTTACACACGGCATTACTTACCTTACATGTGTCAGCTTTATGATTCTTATTTGGGGCGCCGGCACACATCATACTGTCAATTATGGGTTGCTTTATTTTGCTGTATTGTTTCTCACAGATCTCATTTTCAACAATTGTCAGATTAACTTCTAGAAGAACATTTGATGGTAACTTTTTCTTTAAATCGGTTATTCCCCATCCAGCCACGCTGCATATATTCCCAGCTATAATGTTTTCCTCGCTTTTTGGTAATCGAAGAAGATCAACAAACTCATTCAACATTGCAGGTTTCTCCAGCTGTAAGACAACAGATATACTGTGTGCACATAGATCTAAAAATATGGCTTGGTACTCCATTGGGCTAGTACTGTAACTCCTCAGTTTAAAATGTCTGATCAAAAAACATGAATATATGATTGTTGGAGATCCAACCTCTAGGGCCCCCACCGATCAGCACTTACTTGGGACTGAGTTGCAGTACCAAGTACAATTGCTTGTACAAATGTAATTATTTTCATCCATTTTGCGTAAACTCCTGTGAAGTGGTTTTGAATACTTTGAGGGGTGCAGTTCTTAAAATTGGGTCTAGCGTGTGCATGTGTTTTTAACATGTAGGCCCCTCAAAATCACTTCAAACGATCCCAGAAAAAAAATGTAAATGTAAATTACGCTAAAAAATGAAAAATTGCTGCTAAATTCTTAAGCATTCTAAAATCCTAACAAAATGGTTGTTTAAAAAATGATGCTGACGTAAAGTAGAAATGTGGCAAATGTTATTTATTAACTTTTTTATGTGGTGAGACTATCTTTTCTAAGGCCATAAAAATGAAAATCTTCAGAGTACGAATATTGCTATTTTTAAATATTTTCATCAACTTCAAGATATTTTCATAAATAAATGCATATCGTGCCAAGATAAATTTACCATTAGCATTAAAGGGAAACTGTCAACAGTTTGTTCATGACTGAACTAAGACTAGCACCATAATAAGCACCTGTGCTGCATTTCATTAAGGGTTATATAACCCCCTGACTCCCCCTGTATGCCCCTGTCAAAATCTTTTCAAACTCTCCCGGCAAGGAACGGGAGAGTTTCAAAAGGAGAACAGCAATCATAAGCCAGGAGGAGGGATAGATACCACAGCAAGGACGCCTATTGGACTGGACTGACAGAATTTACATGGAGTGCAGGAGAGTTTCAAATGGCTTTTGGGGATTATACAGGAGGAGTCAGGGGGTTATAAACCCCATTATGGAATGCAGCACAGCTGAATAAGGTGCTAGTCTTAGTTCAGACATGCAAAAGCTGGTGACAGGTTCCCTTTAAGTACAATGTGTCATGAAAAAATTATCTCAGCATCATCAGGATATGTAGAAGTTATTACCACCTAAAGTGACAAATGAAAAATGTAACCTGTTCAGAAAACCCAAAGTAAAAATGATCAATAATATACATGACATCACTTAAGTTATCCATAATTATGAGCAAACATTGTGCTTTGACAAAATATTATCATGTTATATTAAATGTGGTGACTTTATGTAGGTTGACATCCCTTTGGTGCACCCGTTACAAACATTGGCATCATATAGATATTTCTCTGGTCCATGAGATTGACCTCACTCTACAGCTCTGATATTCTGGTTTCAGCCTTGATTAACGTCCTCCACTACATCTCAATAGGGCTGATACATAAAAGCTTTTACGCCAGAAAAACTAAAGTAAGAGGTTTGGAAAATTTTTGTATGCCAGAAATGCTACTCCAGTCGCATGGAGCGCACACCACTCAGAAGAGGCACCAAATTCATTAAGTGGTGTGTGCCTCTTAATGAACTCAGTGCCTTTTCTACTCCATCAAGACTAGAACGTTACAAGAGTGTCCCATTATTTTTCTTCTTACCTCTAAAAGCTGAATGTCATTAAATCTTTGATTCTTCTCATACTTGGGGTGCTTAAAGCCTTGTTTAATTTTTACCTTATGCTGCTCATGAGTATCTGTAAGCCTGTGTGCACCCAGTATAACAAATGTAGAAGTGTCACTGAAAATAACATTAAAAAAATCATCACAGTCAGAACAATTTTGCAGAAAGATAAAGACTCGGTTGATCAATAATTATTTTACATTTTTAACCCCTTCTGCACATGGTGATTGTCTGGTTTTGCACTTCTGCTTCTTCCTCCCCTTCTTCCAAAAGCCAAAGCTTTTTTTATTATTTTTCCGTCGACACAGCCATATGAGACAGCTTTTTTTTTTTTTTGAGGGACGAGCTGTAGTTTTGAATGACACTATGTATATTAACATACAATGTACTGTAACATGGGAAAAAAAAAATCCAAAATCAGTGAGATTGAGAAAAAAATGCAATTCCGCCATTGCTTTTTGAGTTTTGTTTTTACAGAGTTCATTGTGCTGTAAAAATGACCTGACAACATGATTCTTCAGTTCAGCACAATTAGTGATACTAAACTTGTTTTGATTTTTTTATACTTATTGTGTTCATCGTGCAACAAGAAAGACCTAGAAATATGATTCTCCATGATAGTACAATTACAGTGATACCAAACTTGTATATACTTTTTTTATGATTAGTATTTGAAGTGTTTTTGATATTGTAGAATTTCTTAAGCATTTCTACACCAGTTACTTAAATTTAGTGCATTTTTTTCTGCTGTGGGTTTTGTCTCATTTTGTTATGTCATGTATTTTTTTTGGAAATTTCCTGTTACTTAGCTTTAATAACATTTTAGTCCTAAAGTCCTGTGCAGATTATATGCACTTTTCCTCTGGGGATTTTCCTCAACTCATTCACAACTATGGGTAAAATCTGCAAATAAAACATAAATTTACTTCCAGAGAAATTGACAATTAACATGGGGCGGATTTCTAAACTGCACCAGATTTCGAGACTACTCAGGCCTCTTCATCAGGCTAGTATAACCCAAAATCTGAAGAGTCACATATTTATACACAATATGGCACAGAAATAACGCAATAGATGAGACAGGTGATGAAAAGCAGTGCTATTACTATGGAGAGAGAAACATTTCTAGTAGTGTTGAGCCACCCCCGTAGTGTTCGAGTTCGGTTCGGTTCGTCGAACACCCGTGTGTTCGCCGAACTGTTCGTCGAACTGTTCGTCGAACACCTTCGAACACCGTTAAAACCAATGGCAGGCAAACAAAAACACATAGAAACACATAGAAAACACCTTCAAAGGTGTCAAAAAGCTGACAAACTGCTCAGAAGACATAACTAACACATGGAAAAGTGACAAGTACATATAGTCATGCGAAAATAAAAGAGGTGGAGGAGTAAAAGGAGGGGGAGACACAGATATAGGCATGTCATGCCCTTCTAAAATCCAAAAAGTGAGAAGCCGACACGGCCAGTCCGCTCCTGCCCGTGACACCTCCGTGTCGCCGGGTTTGTGCCAGAGCCGCGGTGAACCCTGATGGCCAGCCCCCCTCTCCCAATACTGGTGCCTGTCCGCTGGTGGGTCGAGCGAGCCCCCCTGTGGTGGAGGCAGCTCTAAGCTTTTTAATTTAAATTGTCTCTCTAATTTGAATGAATACACTTTAAATCCATTTACAAGGATCTATTGGAGGGCAAGTCTCATGCCAGCAGCCGCGTAATTCCAGCTCCAGTAGCGTCCACTAAAGCTGCTGCAGTTAAAAAGCTTTTATAAGGATCGAGCTCGGCTGTCCACCGCAAGGCATCCTACTGCCAGTCCCAGCCCCTATGCCTTGGGGTGCCTCCTGATGCTCTTCACTGAGTATCCCATGGTCCCGAAGCATTTCCTTTGAAAAAATTAAGTGTCTAAACTACAGGTGGTGTAGCTTGCTTAACAGCCGGGATAATCCGCTGACTAGCAGACACTGCTACTAGGCACAAAGTATTTCCTGGGCTAGATGCAGTTAAAAATTTGTAATTAGATACTCTCGTTGGATGCTGAGAAAGCATTCCATAGAGTCTCCTGGCACGCCATATATGATTCTCTTAAAAAGCTTGGGGTAGGGGTCTAGGGGACCCTTTTATAGCCAAAATCACGGCCCTGTATCACAATACGTCACCTAGGCTGAAGATAAATGGAACTGTAGCACCCTGAGGGCTCGGTTGCTACAGAGGTATTGCACCTCACCCAGAGGTGTGATATCTCACTCTCAGGTAAGGATGGAGTGTGGATCAGGACCCGACACCTGCATGCATTACACCACATTGCCGTGGGGCAGGGCGACCAATATGCCTCTGAGATGGGCACGACAGTCCCTGTCCCTGGCTGGAGTGGGGGGAGGGAACACTGAGGAAGGGGAACCCTGTAGTGCAGGAGCAGGGAGGAAGCAGTTCCTGGGTGCATTGAGAAGGGAGTATAAAAGGTGGGCACCATCTTAGTTCAGTGCAGAGAAGTCTGAGCAGAAGTGGCAGGGAGCAGGGGCTCTGCATGAGCTCTGCTCCGGAGGCGGGCCTAGTAACAGAGGCCCAGGCCTGGAAGAGGGAGAAGGAAGGAAGAGGAGCGGAGAAGGCTCCAGGAACGAGGAATGAAGGGATCCCAGGGGTGCGGACGGGCGAGTCGCCACCGCACGCCCGAATCCACCTGCGTGGAGGGGTCAGGCCAAAGGGGGAGACCGGTCCCCGAAACTAGTGGAGGCAGGAAACGACCCTCAGCTAGAAACCGGAGGCTGTGACATTTTATGTGGCGCAGCCCCTCGCTACACCCGCTAGGAAGGCACCACATAGGGTCAGGGAAACTGGCACCAAGTTTACCAAGAGGAGGCCCGAGGCAGCCGGACAGAAGGGTTGGTAAGAAAGGCCAGACAAAGGACACACAAAGGGGGTCCTGTGAAGCGCTCCAAAGTTATCTGGGAGTTGTCTGAGCCCCTCACCTGGTGAGCACAGTACGACGTGGGCAGCCGTTACCTGCAGACGTGGTCTGGATAATAAGAACTGTGAGTAAAGGCCCTGGACTGCATCACTGACTCCGTGTCGTTACTGCTGCTGCCCTGCACCATCACCCCCATCCTCCGCATACACTGCCCTGAGGCTATACTCCTCCCGTGGGGAGTTATGCTACGCTCTGCTGCACCCACAACACCAGCCTCAGCGGTCTGCCCTGCAGCGGCGGTTCACTCTGACCGCAATCCACGGGTGGCGTAGTCGGACATTTAAACATCAAAACCACATAAATAGTTCCGCCACTGGTTTGACCACCCTGAGCCACGGAACCAGGTCGCCGCCACGAAGACTACAACCACCAGCATCCACCAAAAAGGGTCTGGCTCCGGGTGTCCCAAGGCCCAGGGGGTGCATCAGAACATTTTCATCACCTTTCACAATCACCAATGCGACAAGGCAGGGATGTCCTCTGTCCCCTCTCTTATACATCCTAGTGACGGAGCACCTGCTCTCATCAATTCGCCATAACCCCAATATTAGGTGGATTGAGGTAGGAGGCACCGAGTACAAGTGCTCTCTATTTGCTGATGATGTCCTAGTATATATCACTCAATCACATATATCCATCCATGCTGTTATGGCTGAAATAGATCACTTTGTTACATGGTCAAATTTTAAAATCAATGCAGCGAAGTCTGAGGCCCTTGATGTCTCCCTCCCCAAATCCATATAGGATTCCATCCAGTCCAACTTTCCCTTTGCCTGGCCCTCACAGGGTATCAAATACTTAGAATTCCTATTCATAGAGACCTCTCCCATCTATGTTATCTTAAATTTGGGCCCTTTATTGAACAACTCCATACAGACCACGGTTGGCAAGTTAGAACTGTAAGATTCACTACGTGAACCACTGGTGTTTTGTGGAAAAGCACATGTACACTGCGTTCCAAATTATTATGCAAAAAGTGTTTAGGAGTGATAAGGGAAGAATTTGTTTGTTTGTCAGTTAAACTCATTGATGGTGATGTGTGTCAGGGCTCTTTATATCACTGTAAGCAATTGCAGACACCTGTGCTAATTAGTTTGGCAGGTGTGTCCAATGAAAGGCAAGACTACTTAAGAAGGTTGTCTCACATTATTAAGCAGCCTACATTTTCTGCCAAAATGGGAAAGAAAAAGGATGTGTCGGCTGCTGAGAAGCAACAAATTGTGGAGTGTTTAGGTCAAGGCATGACTACAATCAACATTGTGCGATGATCAGGATGAAGTGTCTTGGCAATCAAGAAGTATGTAGCTGATTCACAGTACACACGTGTGCGTGCTGATAAGGGCAAATTGAGGACTCTTTCCTACAGGCAATTACGTCAGGTTGAAAGAGCAGCGGCAAAAAAGCCTTGTCATAGCAGCAGACAAGTTTTTGAAGCTGCTTGTGCCTCCAACGTCCCCCGAACAACAAGATGCAGGGTCCTTCAGAGGTTTGCAGCTGTGCATACGCCATCCTGTCGACCTCCTCTATCCACTTCACACAAGCAGAAACGGCTCCAGTGGGCCAAACATTACATGAAGACTGATTTCAAAACTGTTTTGTTTACGGATGAGTGCCGTGCAGCGCTCGATGGTCCAGATGGATGGAGTGGAGGATGGCTGGTTGATGGACACCCCACGCAAACACGGCTACAGCGCCAACAAGGAGGAGGTGGAGTAATGTTTTGGGCTGGAATCATGGGGAGAGAGATTGTCGGCCCCTTTAGGATCCCTAAAGGCGCTAAAGATGAACTCCATAATGTATGTGGATTTTCTCAAACAGCACTTCCTGCCATGGTTCAAGAAGAAGAACCGTGTATTTCACAGCAAGATCATTTTTCTGCATGATAATGCACCATCTCATGCTGCACATAAAACATCTGCATCTCTGGCTGATATGGGCATAAAAGGGGACAAACTTATGGTGTGACCCCCATGCTCCCCTGACCTCTACCCCATTCAGAACCTTTGGAGCATCATTAAAAGGAGTGTCTATGATGGCGGGAGGCAGTTCACATCTAAGCAACAGCTCTGGGAGGGTATTCTGTCCTCATGCAAAACAATTGAAGCAGAAACCATCCAAAACCTGACAAATTCAATGGACGAGAGAGTTCAGAAGCTCCTTTCGAACAAGGGGTCCTATGTGAAAATGTAACATCACCTAGAATAAAGTTTTGAGTTGAAAACTGTTTGATTTCAGTTTCTAACAACCTGCTAATGCTTATAATTTCAAAAATGACCATTTTTTTGGTCTTTATTAAAATGAAAAGGTTGATCGAAAAGTTTGGGGGATCTAAGAGTGTGGCAACCCAGTAGTCATGATTACTTCGAATTCTGTCAACATGAGGGTCATGCTGCAGGTAGTGCAGCAAGAAGGCACTTATGTGTCTTGCGCATCTCGGAGCCCCAAAATTATTTTCCGGGCTAGATGCAGCTAAAAATTATTTTTAATTTTAAATCTGGTGGAGCTTATTATAGATGGCCTAATAGGATCAGTGCTGCACACTGCTACAAAGCCCAAATTATTTTCCAGTCAAGATACAGATAAACATGATTAGTAATTTTAAATCTGGTGGAGCTTATTATAGATGGCCTAATAGAATCAGTGCTGCACACTGCTACAAAGCCCAAATTATTTTCCAGCCAAGATACAGATAAACATGATTAGTAATTTGAAAGCTTAAAACGGTTGGTAGGGTGATTTTAACCAATCATCAAGCTTTTACTCTCCCCAGGATGACACAGGGGTAGAAAAGTCGTTTCGGATCCATGATTTGTTCATCTTTATGAACGTGAGTCTGTCTACATTATCAGTGGCGAGCAACGTGCGCTTATCTGTCAGCACACCACCAGCAGCGCTGAACACACGTTCAGACAGAACGCTGGCTGCGGGGCATGACAAGATCTCCAAGGCGTAAGTGGCTAGCTCCGGCCATTTATCCAGATTGGAAGCCCAAAAAGAGCAAGGGTCCAGTGACACAGTCGTGGCTTCAATGTTTACTTGGAGATACTCCTGTACCATCGTCTCTAGGCGTTGACTATGTGTCAGACTTCTTGTCTCCTGTGGCCTTGCAAAGGATGGGCTAAAAAAGTGGTGAAATGATTCCGCAAAATTGATGTTACCAGCAGATACTGTGGTTCTGTTACGGTTTGAGTGCTGAACACTTGACGGTCCCACGGTTGGCAAGTTGGAACTGTGAGATTCACTACGTGCACCACTGGTATTTTGTGGAAAAGCACATGTAAGATTCTGCAACAGTCTCTGCTGATACTCCTGCATGCGTGCATCCCTTTCTATGGCAGGAATAATTTCTGCAAATTTACTTTTGTACCGGGGATCTAACAGTGTGGCAACCCAGTAGTCAGGATTATTTCTAATTCTCACAATTCGAGGGTCATGTTGCAGGTAGTGCAGCAAGAAGGCACTCATGTGTGTTGCGCATCCAGGAGCACCACGTCCCTGTTATGTTGGTGGCGAGGTAACAATCATGCTTCCTTCCTCTGTCCTCTCCCCCCAACCTCGCACAACAGAAATGTGATCAAGGTCTCCCTCATCTGATGAGTCTTCCATCAGTTCGTCCTCCACTTCTTCCTGGGCTCCTGCACCTTCCTCACTAGTTTGGCTGCTACCATGCGCCCTGGTAAAACCATCTCCCCCACCCTCACATGCCTGCCGCCTTGGTGCTGCCGACCGTCTGGACCTTGCAGATGTTAGCCCTTCCGCATACAACTCCTCCTCCTCTACTTCCTCCACCTCCTCTTGTGCCACCACCTGACTCCGAATTCTGTTTAACATGTGCTCCAGCATGTAAATCACCGGAATAGTCATGCTGATAATGGCATCGTCAGCACTAAACATCTTCGTCGCCATTTCAAAACTGTGCAGAAGGGTGCATAGGTCCCTGATCTGAGACCACTCCTCCAGCGTGATTTGCCCCACCTCTGGATCTTGTTGGCCCAGGCTATACGTCAGAACGTATTGCACCAGGGCTTGTCGGTGCTGCCACAGTCGCTGCAACATGTGCAGAGTTGAATTCCACCGGGTAGGCACATCGCATTTTAGCCGGTGAAGTGGCAGGCCCAACGACTTCTGTAGAGATGTAAGTCGCTGAGCTGAGGGAGGCGAACGGCGAAAGTGAGCACACAGCGACCGTGCCCTCTGCAGAAGGCCATCTAGTCTGGGATAGTGGGCTAAAAATTGCTGGACAACCAGGTTCAACACGTGAGCCATACAAGGCACGTGTGTGACATTGCCCCGGCGAAGGGCCGCACCCAGGTTTGCAGCATTGTCGCACACGGCCTTCCCTGGTTTCAGGTCCAGTGGAGACAACCATTCATGAAATTGGTTCTCCAGAGCTGACCACAACTCCTCAGCTGTGTGACTCACATTTCCCAGACATTTCAATGTAAAAACCGCCTGATGACATTGAGCCCTACTGCCAGCATAGTAAGGAGGTGTGCAGGATCCCTTCTGCGCAGTTAGAAAGCTTGTGGCATGACCAGACAGGCTTTGGGTGCAGGTGGAAGACCGAGAGGAGGTTGAGGAGGCAGAAGCAGTGGAGGAACTTTGACATAAAGAGGATTGACGTACAACTCATGCGGACAGCAAGACTTGGACAGCAGCCCCTTGTCCTGCTGTCACCATAGTTACCCAGTGCCCAGTCAGCGACATGTAACGCCCCTGTCCATGCCTACTCGTCCAAGTGTCTGTGGTGAAATGCACCCTGTCACCTGTCACACACAGAGTTTCTCAAAGAAGCGGTGATGTTGTGTGCGACATGCTGGTGGAGCGCAGGCACACCTTTCTTTGAGAAGTAGTGCCGACTGGGCATCTGGTACTGGGGCACTGCGACGGACATAAGGTCTCGAAAATCCTCTGTGTCCACCAGGCGGAAAGGCAGCATTTCTGTAGCCAAGAGCTTGCAGATGGTGAAATTCAACCTCTTAGCTTTCTCATGGCTAGGAGGAAATGGTCTTTTACTTGTCCACATCAGAGGGACCGAGGGCTGGCTATTGTGCTTAGACGGGGTTGATAAGGGTGTACCCGGCAAACTGCCGGTCTGTGAGGAAGATGCAGGCGGACATGTTAGGTTGCCTTGATCCAAAGGTGGTGCTATCGATGTCGGACAGCGCTCAACACCAGCTGGTGTTACCACCTCCAAAGAAAATAATGACCTGCCAATCACGCTGGCTGTTGCGGGTAAAGAGGTGGCAGGTCTGCGCCCCAAAACAGGTGTGACTGCTGTCCCCCCAGTCACAGAGGATGAAGAGGCCGCGGATGCACAAGATATGGCAGACGGCGGTTGGCCCGGCCGGCTAGGCCGCATTGTAGCACACTGAGCTTCCCACTGCAACTTATACTTCATGTCCATGTGCCGATTCATGCATGAAGTACTCAAACTATGTATTTTTTGGCCTCTACTTAGCTTTTGCTGACAAATGTTACAGATAACACGAGTTGGGTCATCTTTATCGATCTGAAAAAATGCCCAGGCTATGCAAGGCTTAGCACCCATGCGACCTGAAGAGCCACCGCGACTTGTGGTGAGAGGCAGAGTTGTGTTTGAGGATGCAGTTGTTGATGTGCTACCAGTACTACGTCTCTGTCCAGGAAGGCGCAACCTGACCTCGTCGTCACTAGCATCTTCCTCCACCTCCTCTGCTGACCTCATCTCTTGGCTGACTGTGGGTTGACAGTAAGTGGGATCTCCAACCTCATCATCATCACCCTGTGCGTTATCACACCCGTCGTCCTCAGAGCCAACCTGTTCCTGCCCTGACAAAAAACTAAAGTTGTCGCTCCAATCAGGTATTTGAGTCTTATCATCGTCTTCCTCATTGTCTCCACCAACAGGAGTTACAGTTTGGGAATGAGGGTCTACATTATGGTCAGAACCTTCTGCGTCTGGTCCTGGATCCGACTCATAAAGATTCTGGGCATCAGTGCAGATCATTTCCTCGTCTGGATTCACAGAAGCGCTGGAGTCGACCTCTGATTCCCAGGCTATAGTATGAGTAAACAGCTCTGCAGACTCAACCATCTGTTCTACCTCATACTCAGACGGGCAGCTGGAGATTTGGGAGCTGTGAGGAAGCAAGTGCGATTGGGGTGACACCTTTGAGGACTGGAGTATTTGTGATGTTGAAGTTGATGTGGAGGAGAGCCCACTTAAAGGAGCACTTGATATCCGTTGAAGCACCTGCTGTTTTTGTGCCTCATCTGGAATTTGTAGCGATTGGCGTGGCCGTAAGAAAGGGATCTTATCACATTGTCCGCTAAAAGAAGTAGACATTTTAGTTTGGCTGGAAGATGGTCTTTCTTCTGCAGATGTTACTGTTGCTTTAACACCTACCCCACGGACACAACCTTTTTTCCCCTTCCCATCACGCCTATTCCCCTTTCCACCAGCAGCAGGCCTTTTTCCACTCATTTTGGTGGTTAACTAATTCACAACTCTGGAGTTGTTTGCACAAAAAAACAATGGATGGGAACCGAGCAGAGCTGAGTGGCCAAACTGTGGTATTAGGCCAAAACTATTGGCTGGGTTAGTTGCAGAAAAAAATTATATTCAATTTGCAACCTGATGGAGGTCTGTATAGATGGATTAATAGAACAAGTCCCACACACAGCTAGAAGCCCAATATTTTTTCAGAGCTAGATGCAGAAAAAAATATATTCAGTTTGCAACCTGATGGAGGTCTGTATAGATGGATTAATAGAACAAGTCCCACACACAGCTAGAAGCCCAATATTTTTTCAGAGGTAGATGCAGAAAAAAATATATTCAGTTTGCAACCTGATGGAGGTCTGTATAGATGGATTAATATAACAAGTCCCACACACAGCTAGAAGCCCAATATTTTTTCAGAGGTAGATGCAGAAAAAAATATATTCAGTTTGCAACCTGATGGAGGTCTGTATAGATGGATTAATAGAACAAGTCCCACACACAGCTAGAAGCCCAATATTTTTTCAGAGGTAGATGCAGAAAAAAATATATTCAGTTTGCAACCTGTTGGAGGTCTGTGTAGATGGATTAATAGAACAAGTCCCACACACAGCTAGAAGCCCAATATTTTTTCAGAGGTAAATGCAGAAAAAAATATATTCAGTTTGCAACCTGATGGAGGTCTGTATAGATGGATTAATAGAACAAGTCCCACACACAGCTAGAAGCCCAATATTTTTTCAGAGCTAGATGCAGAAAAAAATTATATTCAATTTGCAACCTGATGGAGGTCAGTATAGATGGACTAATAGAATGATGCTATGCCCAAAAGATTTTACTTCACTAGGTGCAGTAAAAAAATTGGTATTCTATACACAGGTGGTATATCTTGCAACACAGATAGGCTACTCCACTGACTAACACACTCTGCAATAGGCCAAAAAGGATTAGCTTTGCTAGATTCAGCCAAATGCTGTGAAAAAAACTTGCACAGCACTGGCACAGACCTGCCTGGCAAAAACTGATAGGAACTGATGTAACCTAGTCCTGAAAAGGACTCCAATTACAATTAGTCTTTACTCCCACAATCTATCTATTTAAGAGCACAGACCTGCCTGATAAAAGTCGTAGGAAATGCTGTAACCTAGTCCTTAAAAGGACTGCAATCACAACTATTCCCTACTTCCAAGCTATCTGTAGATTTGTGCGAAAATTGGCTTGAAATTAACAAGGTATAGCGCACACAGCAACAGCGGTGCCGTCTAACACGCAGCTGCAGCAGTGAGAAAATGGTGGCGACGGGGAAAATGGCTTGGTCTTATAGGGCAAGGACATGTGACATACACTGCCAATGACACATGCCCTTGCTTGTGTGAAAAAAAGCACTTCGCTCCGTGTGTGCGCTGCTGATAGGCTGACAGATTGCACCTCCCCACTGCAAATGCGGGAAAGAGAAAAAAAAATGGAGATCTTCATTGTTCCTGCAGAGATCCATCCCCTGCCCCTCCCCCCACCCCGCTGTACACTCAAACTGCGTATTAACATTAATTTTCATCATTACTGAGAAAAAATCCATTTATGATTTTGGTGCACGAACAGTTATCGAACATAACCTCGAACAGCCGAATTTTTCTCAAATTGTTCGTGTTCGCCGAACGGCTCGAACACCGCCCAAAACAGCTCGAATTTGAGATTGGCGAACAGTTCGAGTAGAACAACGCTCATCTCTAATTTCTAGCTCTAAATATTTTAGCAGTTCATAGATAAGGGCTGTGAAAGTTTTATTGTTTGGTGCAATGTTGTGATGACCCCACAAGTCTGATGGCCACATTCCTTAGTTGATGTAGAATGACATAAATCCATGCAACACATTCATTCCTGCTCTGAAGGTGTCAAAGGTCACCATTAGTTTATATTCCGAGATTCTCCTTTCTCTCTGAGATTTGAAGTTACCTTTTAATACCAGTAATTTCATGTCTTTGATGCTGTGATTAGGGGAACCAAAATGCTTGGCTACAGGTAGCTCTATTCTTTTTTCTTTTATTGTGTGGTGATGATGATTCATTCTTGTCCTAAGTTTTGCCCCATCTCCCCTACATACAGACACCCAGCTGGACATTTGGTACACATAATTAAGTACACTACATTAGATGTGATACAGCTGAAAGTACCTGGGATCTTGTAGTCCTGATGTCAGTTAGGTATCTTCATCTTGTCTGTGGTCATGATAAACGGACAGGTTTTACATTTTTTCTGGTTGCAAGGAAAGGTACTTGTAGCTGGTGGAGATGACAGGGAGCTTCTGACAATGATGCTTCTTAGATTTGGGGGCTGCCTGAAACACAGAGGTGGAGGTTCTGGAAATATGGATTGTAATCGGGCATCTTTTTGTAGTAAAGGTTGTAGTTTCCGTGCACCTCTCCTTAGCGCCTCCAGATTTGGATTGTAGGTGACTACTAGAGACACCGGGTTGCTTTCGTGTTTGATTTTGTAATATAGGAAATGATTCCTTGATATTCTGGTGGCTCTTGTAATCTGGTTCTCAATTGTTCTTGGAGGGTAGCCCTGATTCAAAAAAGTCTTTCTGAGGCCATCAAGGTGTTTGTCTCTATCCATAGGGTTGGAACATATCCGATTGTATCTGATGGCTTGGCTGTAGACAATGGAGTTTTTTATGTTTCGGCTGGAAACAGTCCCATTTAAGATATGTTGGACGGTCGATTGGCTTCTGGTACAAGGATGTCTCTATTTCATTATTCTGTAGCTTGATGATGGTGTCCAAAAAGTTAATTTCAGTACAGGAGTAGTTGAGTGTTAGGTTGATGGTGGGATGAAATCAAAGTGTTCATGGAACGTCTTCAGCTGTTGCTCACACTCCATCCAGATGATTAAAATATCGTCAATGAAACGATAGTAGACCAGAGGCCTGATGGGATATGAGGACAAAAAGTCACTTTCAAGCTTGGCCATGAAAAGATTTGCGTACCGTGGAGCCATTTTTCTTCCCATCGCTGTACCAGTCTCCTGTAGATATACTGTATGTTGTTATCAAATTCAAAGTAATTGTGGGTGAGGATGAATTTTGTAAGTTTCACCATGGAATCAGCATCAATTCCTGTATTTTCCATGAAGATTTTGCAGGCATTTAATCCTTCATGGAAAATACGGGAATTGATGCTGATTCCGTGGTGAAACTTACAAAATTCATCCCGTGGGATTGCTCCGCTGACGTATTTTGTAGCTGGATTGCTCCGCTGACGTATTTTGTTGCGGGATTGCTCCGCTGACTTATTTTGTTGCAGGATTGCTCCGCTGACGAATTTTGTTGCGGGATTGCCCCGCTGGCTATTCTATATGTAATGTGTATATATAGTGTCCTCTATAGATATATATATACACGTGGTCAAAATTGTTGGTAACCCTCGTTTAATGATAGAAAAACCCACAATGGTCACAGAAATAATTTGAATCTGACAAAAGTAATAATAAATTAAAAATCTCTGAAAATGAGCAAATGAAATTCAGTCATTGCTTTTCAACCCTGCTTCCAGAGAATTTTTAAAAATATTAAACTCATGAAATAGGCCTGGACAGAAATAATGGTACTCTTAACTTAATATTTTGTTGAACAACCTTTTAAGGCAATCACTGCAATCAAACGATTCCTGTAACTGTCAGTGAGACTTCTGCACCTCTCGACAGGTATTTTGGCCACTCCTCATGAGCAAACTGCTCCAGTTGTCTCTTGTTTGAAGGTTGCCTTTTCCAGATGGCATGTTTCAGCTCTTTCCAAAGATGCTCAATAGGATTTAGGTCAGGGCTCATAGAAGGCCACATTAGAATAGTCCAATGTTTTCCTCTTAGCCATTCTTGGGTGTTTTTAGCTATGTGTTTTGGGTCATTATCCTGTTGCAAGACTCATGACCTGCGAATGAGACCAAGCTTTCTGACACTGGGCAGCACATTTCTCTCTAGAATCCCTTGATAGTCTTGAGATTTCATTGTACACTGCACAGATTCAAGACACCCTGTGCCAGATGCAGCAAAGCAGCCCCAGAACATAACAGAGCTTCCTCCATGTTTCACAGTAGGGACAGTGTTCTTTTCTTGATATGCTTCATTTTTCTGTCTGTGAACATAGAGCTGATGTGCCTTGCCAAAAACTTCCATTTTTGTCTCATCTGTCCATTCTCCCAGAAGCTTTGTGGCTTGTCAACATGTAGTTTGGAAAATTCCAGTCTGGCTTTTTTATGATTTTTTTCAACAATGGTGTTCTCCTTGGTCATCTCCCGTGAAGTCCACTTTGGATCAAACAACGACAGCTGGTGCGATCTGACACTGATGTCCCTTGAGCTTGAAATTCACCTTTAATCTCTTTAGAAGTTATCCTGGGCTTTTTTGTTACCATTCGTATTATCCGTCTCATTAATTTGTCATCAATTTTCCTCCTGCAGCCACGTCCAGGGAGGTTGACTACAATCCCATGGATCTTAAATTTTTGAATAATATGTGCAACTGTAGTCACAGGAACATTAAGCTGCTTGGAGCTGGTCTTATAACCTTTACCTTTAACATGCTTGTCTATAATTTTATTTCTAATCTCCTGAGACAACTCTGTCCTTTGCTTCCTCTGGTCCATGTTGAGTGTGGTACACACCATGTCACCACACAGCATAGTGAGTATCTGTAGCCCTATATACAGGCCCACTGACTGATTACAAGATTGTAGACACCTGTGATGCTAATTAGTGGACACGACTTGATTTAACGTCCCTTTTGTTACATTATTTTCAGGGGTACCATCATTTCTGTCCAGGCCTATTTCATGAGTTTAATTTTTCTTTTTTAATTCTGTGGAAGCAGGGTTGAAAAGCAATGTCTGACTTTCATTTGTTCATTTTCATAGTTTTTTAATTTATTATTACTTTTGTCAGATTCAAGTTATTTCTGTGACCATTGTGGGTTTTTCTTTTATTAAACGATGGGTACCAATAATTTTGACCACGTGTGTATATATAGATATAAGTAGAATATATATACATACAGTATATACATATATATATATATATATATATATATATATATATATATATATATATGACTCGCCCCCTGGGCCGTGGGGCACTCGGATCCGGGCAGTGGGGGAACGATGGGAGTAGTAGTGGCAACCCTGTTCCGTGGCTCAGGGTGGTCAGGCCAGTGGTAGTCCGTTATGTGCTGATGTTTATGTCCGACTACGCCACCCGTGGATTGCGGTTATTAGGAACCGCCACTGCATGCAGACCGCTGGGGCTGATGAGGTGTGCAGCTAGGGTAGTGTGACTCCCCACGGGAAGAGTGCGGCCCCAGGGCAATATAATGGATGTTGGGAGTGATGGTAGTGAGAGTCCCAGTGCTGATAGTGCTGGAGGAGCAAGGAGCACGCAGACAACAGGTTGCAGTCCAGGGTCTTTACTAGAACAGGTAAATTGACCCACAAACAGTCCCAGCTAGGAGGGGACCTGGATGTCTGAGAGCAACGGGGAAATTGGCCCTGGTCAGGGTGAGGGTGTAGGCCTACCGTGCTTTCTGCGCTCCTTCTGGCTATCTCCTCGTTATAGGGTAACAGCCCACGGTTCCGAGCTTTCCGTGTATTCTCGCCTGTATGGCCTGCGACGTGGGTTCCTTTCTGCTCCCAGCCTTGTACGGCTTTACTGGTCCCTTCTGTTGTGGCAGGGCCTCCAGGCTTCTTAGGCCAAGGAATATACAGTCCCCTGCGAACTGGTTATCTGCTGGGGGATGTGGAATCCTTCCAACCTCAGACACCAAAGTCTGGTAAATTAAGTCCGTGATCTGCCAAGACAGGCTCTCTTCGCCTCTTGTCTCTGGCTTGTGGCTCTCCTCCTGCCACACTTCCTCTTAGGTGCAATACAACTGTCTGTCCCTGCTCTGCTCTGGGACAAGTCTCAGTCCTGAGACAGGCCGTCAAGTTCTCTTCTAACCCTGCCCCCAGTACCAGCTTTTATAGGGGCAGCCAGCTCCCCCTACTGGCCTGAGACAGGAGGCATTGCATGCTAATGTTCCCCTGACCAGAGAACCTCCCCCTTGCTCTCAGACACAGCTTTATTTACACTTGTGGCATCCAGGCCAGGGTGACACATTCCCCCCTAGTAAAATTTAGTACTCCGGGACTAAACAATAAACAAAGACAATATGCATAACCATAAAACATTAACAGACAGACGACGCACAGCTTGAGTTCTTAAGGTCACAGTGTGGTCTGTGACCGGGTGTCCATATCACCAGCACAACGGGTAGCCTTAACCAGGTGGGGGTCTGTCCTACCCCAAGTCCTTCACAGTCTTAGTTCATTCCTGGGTTAGGCTCCGAACGCAGTCCATACAAGGTCCCGGTTATAAAAAGTCCATAACCTTTGAGTCCTTACGGTAGCTGCAAGAAACTGAAACACAGAATTACCAAACATGCATGTAACTTGGCAAACAATTCAACATTTGGCAACAGGGTCATTTACAATTTTAGTGCACCCTATATTCTCTAGCGAGCGGGTATCTGCCCCTTTGTGCTCCTGGTTGACCTACGTAGCCCACTGTCTGGTGGTGGACTGACCTGGCTTTCCCCACTAGCGTTAGGGGTACAGCTACCAGCTGGGTGTACAGGTAGGGCAGGCAGCTGTCTGCGGGTCCTTTGGCTTACCGAAGGCATGGCAGGCTCACTGTCAGCAGAGGGTTGACTCTCCTGGGCTGCTGGTACAGGCTCTTCTGCCTCTGGATCCGCTTGCTCCTCTTCACCTTCCGGCTCTGGTGTTGGTTGTTGCTGTGCCGGTTGCAGGAAATGCAGGACGGGTACCACTATGGCATCATTTATGCGAGTCCAGGACTGAGGGAACTCTCCGAGAACGGTGCTGATCATTTCTTCCTTGTCCTCTGCGGGTTCAAGGTCACTCTGATCCTCTTCTGCACTACGGAGTTGCTTGGGGCACCTTTTGAGGTGGTCTCTGGAGATGACACTAGTGGTTTCTCCTCCGTCCTTGGTGATTACGCACACCTTTGGGTTGTCGTGGTCAGACTGCAGTATGGTGTAGGGTTCCCTTTCCCACTGGTCGTCCAACTTATGTAGCCTTCTTTTTCGCTTTAGGACTTGCTCACCAGGTTCTAGGGGACCAGCAGGGGCGTGTTGATTGAAGAGTTTTTCTTGCCTCTCTCTCACCTGGGCCAGGCTCTTCTCCACACTCTCCTGTACCTTCTTATACTGCAGTTGCCTTTCCGTATCCCAGTCCGCATCCGGGGAGGTGTCCTCAGGTATTAGGACTCCCATCTCCAGGTCTACGGGCAGCATACCTGGTCTGGCTCGCACCAGGTAAGCCGGGGTGCAGTTTGTAGCATTCACCGGGATATTGTTGTATAGGTCTATCAGGTCCGGCAGTTTTTCTGGCCACAGGCTGCGTTCCTCCAGGGGCAACGTCTTCAGGAGATCAATGACTATATTGTTCATCTTCTCACACATCCCGTTGGTTTGTGGGTGGTAAGGCGTTGTACGAATTTTCTTACAGCCATAGAGGTTGCAGAACTCCTGGAAGATTTCAGCCTCGAACGCTGGACCCTGGTCTGTCAGGATCTGTTCCGGATACCCGTGTGGATGGCAGAAGTATTGCTGGAAGGCTCTGGCCGCTGTTTGGGCTGTCAAGTCCTTTACTGGGACCACCACTAGAAAACGGGAATAGTGGTCCACGATTGTCAGGGCATAGATGTACCCTGACCGGCTGGGAGCCAATTTGACATGGTCCAGAGCTACCAGCTCAAGAGGCTGTGTGGTGATGATGGGCCTCAAGGGTGTCTTCTGGCTGGCACGGTCCTTCCTCCTTAGGTGACAAGGGCCACAGTCTCTGCACCATTTTTCTACAGCTCCTCTCATACCGACCCAAAAGAACCTTCCTCTTAGTAGGAACTCCAGTTTCTTCCAACCAAAGTGTCCCGCTCTGTCATGGTAAGCCCCCAGGACCATAGCTGCATCTCGCCTTGGGACCATGACTTGCCAGGTCAGCTCATGCGTCCGGTGGTTGACAATCCTTCTGCACAACTTGCCTTCGTAGAGGAACAGCTTGCTCTTCTACTTCCATAGCTGCTTGGCTTAATCTGGGGCATCTGGATCTAAGCGGGCATCTTCCCGGGTCAGCAGATCTTTCACCAGGCGGACTGCAGGGTCACTATCTTGGGTCTCAGCCCAGCTGTGGTGAGGTAGGAGATTGATCATCACGGTTGTTAGATCCTCCTCCTTCACGCGGTGGGAGTGTTGAGTGGCTCCATACCGGTGAAACGCGGGGAGTTCTACCTCCTCCAGCTCTTCTGGGTCTTCGTCACCTGCAGGTAAGTGAGGCATTCTTGATAGGGCATCCGCGTTGGCATTGGTTTTGCCTGCCCGGTACTTGATCACGAAGTCATAGTTGGAGAGACGGGCCATCCACCGCTGTTCCAGGGCACCCAGTCTGGCATTGTCCAGGTGTGTCAACGGGTTGTTGTCCGTGTACACAGTGAATTTTGCGGAGGCCAGGTAATGCTTGAAGCGTTCCGTCACGGCCCACACCACCGCCAAGAATTCTAGCTTGAAGGAGCTTTAATTCTCCCGGTTCCTCTCGGTTGGCCTCAGCTTCCGGCTGGCGTACGCGATCACCTTTTCTCTGCCCTGTTGGTTTTGGGACAGTAAGGCTCCCAATCCCACATTACTGGCGTCCGTGTGGAGAATAAAAGACTGACCATAATCAGGGTAGGCCAGGATTTCATCCCCCGTGAGGGCCATCTTCAACTGGCGGAAGGACTCCTCTTCCGGTTTATCCCACTTGAAGGGTGGCTTTTGACTTCGGGACTTAGACTGTCCGATCAGGAGGTCCTGCATAGGAGCTGCCATCTTAGTGAACCCGGGGATGAACCTTCGGTAGTAGCCTACCAACTCGAGAAACTGTCTCACCTCTTTGATGTTCGAGGGGCTTGGCCAGCTCTTGATTGCCGTGACCTTGTCAGGGTCGGGAGCTACTCCTTCCGCACTTACCACATGCCCTAGGTACTGGACCTTTGGTTTCAGCAGGTGACACTTCGATGGTTTCACCTTCAGGCCATAGCCTGCCAGGGCTTCGAACACCTCAGCCAGGTGTTTGAGATGGTCCTCGTAGGTCTTCTAATAGACGATCACGTCGTCCAGGTAAAGGAGGACCATCTCGAAGTTTCGGTGCCCTAGACAGCATTCCATCAGCCGCTGGAAGGTCCCGGGTGCGTTGCAGAGCCCGAAAGGCATACAGTTGAATTCGCTCAGTCCCATCGGGGTGGTGAAGGCGGTCTTCTCCTTGTCAGCCTCTGCCACAGGAACCTGCCAGTACCCGCTAGTAAGGTCCAAAGTAGAAAAGAAGTTAGCTGATTTTAGTGCGGCTAAAGACTCCTCTATTCTAGGCAGCGGATATGCGTCTTTGTGGGTGATACGGTTGATTTGTCTATAGTCTACGCACATTCTCATGGTGCCGTCTTTCTTTTTCACCAGAACCAAGGGGGCTGCCCAGGGGCTACAGCTATCTCTAATGACCCCAGCTTCCTTCATTTCTCTTCATTTCATTTCAATTTTCAATCACGTTAGTACCCACAGTTATTTTAGGGTGACTTTCACGACGGTCAATGTCCACAATAATTACTCCCTGTGCCGGTAGTTCAACTTTACCAATTTTAATGGTCATCTCCTTGAACCCCATCTGCGGCACGGGCAAGCCATTACTGGCGATGATGCTCAAGTTACTGTCTGGATACCGTGTGATATCAGCATCAGTCCAATACTGCTTAAAAAGTACATAAGGGATAGTGGTTACTTGTGACCCAGTATCCAGCAAGGCGCTCATGGGGATACCGTCCAGCACCACGGGTAAAACTGGGCGCCCCCCAACGTACTTATCACGCTAATTATAAGGGCCTGGTGATATTATGCCTGGGGGTTGGCCCTCTGCCCCAGGTTGGACCCGTTTAAATTACAGTACCTGGAAATGTGTCCGGGCTGGTTTCATCGACGGCAAATGGGCTGTCCATCCTCTGCGTAGCGGTCTGTGGGCCTCCCTCGGAACGATGGGATCCACCTCTGTCGACGCCACGGGACATCCTCCGGACTTGAAGCCGACTCGATGGGTCTTGACGGGTCCACTTGCAACGCCTGGACGGTCCTGGTCAACGCCTCGACGCTCCTGGTCAGCTCCTGGACTTGGTGGTGCAGGTCTTCGATGGGGCTTGGTTCAGGGCCTGTGCATCAGCCCCCACGGGGTCCATAGAGGAGGGCGCCGCCCCCTGGTGGTAGGTGAGAGCAGGGCGCCGGGGGTTTATAGCGCCACTGGTTGCAGATTCACGGAGCACCCTTATGGCCCTGTCCTTAAATTGGGCAAAGGTCAGGTCGGGGTTCTGAAAGAACATGAGGCGCAGTTGGGCCCTGTGGGCGTTAGACAGCAGACCTTCTATGAATTGTTCTGTTAGCAGCTTATCCGTTTCCTGCACACTGCCAGGGTCAGTTTGTTGAATAGCCCTCAAGGCTTCATGCAGATTTAGGGCATAGTCTCTGATGCTGTCCTGTGCCCGCTGTTTACATCCATAGAACCTCATTTTAATTTCAGCGGAGGTACGTGTGTCAAAGGTACCCCGCAGCCGGGCCAGAATACCCTTCACAGTCCTTTTCTCCTCAGTGGGCCATGATTTTACCTCCCTTTGGGCTGCGCCAGTTAACTGCCCTGTCAATATGCTGACCTTCTGTTCCTCTGTCAGGGGGTAAAGCTGGAACAAACTGTACAGCCTTTCCTTAAAGTCAGTTAGGGCATGGGGCTCCCCTGAGTACTTGGGCATCCAGGCCGCTCCAGGGATGTAGGGCAGGGAAAAGGGCATCACCGCTGCTGCAGCTGCGTTGGTGGTAGTGGGCGCCTCTGTGTCCGACATCTTTCTCCCCCCTAGTTAAGCGTGGCCTACCTTCCGGCGATCCTCTTCTGTAGGCCGCGGCTCCGCTGCTGCTGCTATGGACGAGGACCTGGCGTCGCGTCTTGATGACGTCAGCGTCGCTCTCTCTCCCTTCCAGGACCTTGCGCAGCGTCGGTGCGTGGGGCGGAGCTTCGGATCTCGCGCGGTTTTGACGTCCACACCCCTCTTCTTCCCGCGCGGCGTCCTGAAGATGGCGTCCGATGGCGGGAAGCAGCTGCGGATGGCGGGAAGACGGCAGAAGACGGCGGGAAACGGTCCAAGATGGCGTCTGATGGCGGGAATCTGCTCCGGATGGCGGGAAACGACTCCGGACGGTGGGAAACTTCGCCACAGGTAAGTTACAAAAGTCTTTTTCAGGCACGCAGTACCCGGTTGTGGCGGGTTGGTTGCAATCCTGCCGACTACGCCAAAGCTGACTCGCCCCCTGGGCCGTGGGGCACTCGGATCCGGGCAGTGGGGGAACGATGGGAGTAGTAGTGGCAACCCGGTTCCGTGGCTCAGGGTGGTCAGGCCAGTGGTAGTCCGTTATGTGCTGATGTTTATGTCCGACTACGCCACCCATGGATTGCGGTTATTAGGAACCGCCGCTGCATGCAGACCGCTGGGGCTGATGAGGTGTGCAGCTAGGGTAGTGTGACTCCCCACGGGAAGAGTGCGGCCCCAGGGCAGTATAATGGATGTTGGGAGTGATAGTAGTGAGAGTCCCAGTTCTGATAGTGCTGGAGGAGCAAGGAGCACGCAGACAACAGGTTGCAGTCCAGGGTCTTTACTACAACAGGTAAATTGACCCACAAACAGTCCCAGCTAGGAGGGGACCTGGATGTCTGAGAGCAACGGGGAAATTGGCCCTGGTCAGGGTGAGGGTGTAGGCCTACCGTGCTTTCTGAGCTCCTTCTGGCTATCTCCTCGTTATAGGGTAACAGCCCACGGTTCCGAGCTTTCCGTGTATTCTCGCCTGTATGGCCTGCGACGTGGGTTCCTTTCTGCTCCCAGCCTTGTATGGCTTTACTGGTCCCTTCGGTTGTGGCAGGGCCTCCAGGCTTCTTAGGCCAAGGAATATACAGTCCCTTGCGGACTGGTTATCTGCTGGAGGATGTAGAATCCTCCCAGCCTCAGACACCAAAGTCTGGTAAAGTAAGTCTTTTATCTGCCAAGACAGGCTCTCTTCGCCTCTTGTCTCTGGCTTGTGGCTCTCCTACTGCCACACTTCCTCTTAGGTGCAATACAACTTTCTGTCCCTGCTCTGCTCTGGGACAAGTCTCAGTCCTGAGACAGGCCGTCAAGTTCTCTTCTAACCCTGCCCCCAGTACCAGCTTTTATAGGGGCAGCCAGCTCCCCCTACTGGCCTGAGACAGGAGGCATTGCATGCTAATGTTCCCCTGACCAGAGAACCTCCCCCTTGCTCTCAGACACAGCTTTATTTACCCTTGTGGCATCCAGGCCAGGGTGACACATATATACAGTGCCTCCAAGTAGTATTCAACCCCCTGCAGATTTAGCTGGTTGACACATGCGGAATTAACTTGGCATTGTGACATTTGTACTGTAGATCAGCCTGGAAGTGGGAAATGCACTGCAGCAACTTTTTTTTTTCAAAAACGTTAAAAGTTAATTCAGAGTGTCATTTATTATTCAACCCCTCAAACCACAAGAATTCTGTTTGGTCCCCCTAAAGTATTAAGAAGTAGTTCAGGCACCAAGAATAATGAGCTTCACATGTGTGGATTAAAGATCTCTTTTGCCAGCCTTTTCTGACTATTTAAGACCCTCCCCAAACTTGTGAACAACACTCAGACATGGTCAACATGGGAAAGACAAAGGAGCATTCCAAGGCCATCAGAGACAAGATCGTGGAGGGTCACAAAGCTGGCAAGGGGTACAAAACCCTTTCCAAGGAGTTGGGCCTACCTGTCTCCACTGTTGGGAGCATCATCCGTAAGTGGAAGGCTTATTGAACTACTGTTAGCCTTCCACGGCCTGGACAGCCTTTGAAAGTGTCCTCCCGTGCCGAGGCCAGGCTTGTCCGAAGAGTCAAGGCTAACCCAAGGACAACAAGGAAGAAGCTCCGGAAAGATCTCATGGCAGTGGGGACATTGGTTTCAGTCAATACCATAAGTAACGTACTCCACCGCAATGGTCTCCGTTCCAGACGAGCCCGTAAGGTACCTTTACTTTCAAAGCGTCATGTCAAGGCTCGTCTACAGTTTGCTCATGATCACTTGGAGGACTCTGAGACAGACTGGTTCAAGGTTCTATGGTCTGATGAGACCAAGATCGAGATCTTTGGTGCCAACCACACACGTGACGTTTGGAGACTGGATGGCACTGCATACGACCCCAAGAATACCATCCCTACAGTCAAGCATGGTGGTGGCAGCATCATGCTGTGGGGCTGTTTCTCTGCCAAGGGGCCTGGCCATCTGGTCCGCATCCATGGGAAGATGGATAGCACGGCCTACCTGGAGATTTTGGCCAAGAACCTCCGCTCCTCCATCAAGGATCTTAAGATGGGTCGTAATTTCATCTTCCAACAAGACAACGACCCAAAGCACACAGCCAAGAAAACCAAGGCCTGGTTCAAGAGGGAAAAAGTCAAGGTGTTGGAGTGGCCTAGTCAGTCTCCTGACCTTAACCCAATTGAAAACTTGTGGAAGGAGCTCAAGAATAAAGTCCACATGAGACACCCAAAGAACCTAGATAACTTGGAGAAGATCTGCATGGAGGAGTGGGCCAAGATAACTCCACAGACCTGTGCCGGCCTGATCTGGTCTTATAAAAGACGATTATTAGCTGTAATTGCAAACAAGGGTTATTCCACAAAATATTAAACATAGGGGTTGTATAATAATTGACCCACACTTTTATGTTTAAAATTTAATAAAATTCAACTGAGCAACATAACTTTTTGGTTTGTAAGATTTATGCTTCTGTTCATAAATCCTACTCTCGTTTGCAGTTTGAAGGCTCTAACTTATTTGCATCTTATCAAACCAGCTAAATCTGCAGGGGGTTGAATACTACTTGTAGGCACTGTATATATATATATATATATATATATATATATATATATATATATATATATATATATATATATATATATATTTTTTTTTTTCCCCTGTATCATAAAGCCCATACACTTTGCTGGAACTGTAATATGCTGTGTTTTTCATGCACGAAAAAAAAAACACATCGAATACTCATCGTGGGAACTCTTAGCCTAAGTGCTGAAAAAAATTTAGAAATATGCAAAAAAAAATTGGTTTGTGTCACTATTTTCTGAGTCCTGTAACATTTCCCTGTTTCCTTTGAGCTATGTGAGAGCTTGTTATTTTTTGCTAAGAAAACTGATGTTTTTTATTAACACAATTTTGTAGTACATACGGCATTTCGATCACTTCTTATTACATTCTTTATTGGATTTATGGTGTCCAAAGAGCTGCAATTCTGGAATTTTTATTTTTTAGCTTTACAGCATTTATGGTACTGGTTAAATAATTTTACATTTTGACAGCTCATACTTATAAGGACACTGCGATACCAAATATGTTTTCTTTATTTTTAATGTTGTATAAAAGACTGGATTTCAGTTTTTTTTACATTATTAAAAATTTTCTTTTTTTGCTTTTGTTCTTAGCTCCCTAGAGGAACTTGAACCAGCGATCGTCTGATTGCTTGTCCTGTATACCGCAGCACTAAATTAATTGAAGTTTGTAGCTAAAATCTCCATCTGCTATGTACTGAACTGCACACAAGTACTGACATTGAAGTCACAGGGGCCAAGTGGGCCATCAGCAATCACTGTCAGAGATTGACAATGGCATTTAAAGGATTAACCTTTTCGCACCAGAGCATGTTTTCACCTTACTGACGGGGCCAATTTTTTCAATTGTGACCAGATAGTTTATTCATGATATTTTACTTCATGTTAGTGGTAAATTTAAACAATGACTAAGAACCTCTAGGTCGAAATGCGTCTGTTGGCCAGACCCCACTCTGTGACATCATGCTACATGTTGGATTGTTTTTATACTAATTATTTTCATTAAAGACTTGGATTTTATAGAGTTACCTGACGCTAGATTCTCTCCTCCTCTCTACGAGTGGTAAATGTAGGTTGATATCTTTTGCATTTATTTGGGAAAATAACGAAATTTAGAAATTTTCAAACTTTTAATTTGCATGCCCTTAAACCAGAGAGTTATATCACACAAAATAGTTAATAAATAACATTTATACCACATGTCTAATTTACATCAGCATCATTTTTTAAAGATTTTTTTTTTTTGTTTAGAAGTTAGGATTAAAAGTTTATCATCAACTTCTCATTTTTTCCAACAAAATTTACAAAACCAATTTTTTTTAGGGACCACATCACATTTGAAGTAACTTTGAGGGGCCTTCGCTATGTGGCAGAAAATAGCCAAATGTGACACCATTTAAAAAACTGTACCCCTCAAAGTGCTCAAAACCACAATCAAGAAGTTTCTTAACCCTTCAAGTGCTTCACATGAATTAAAGCAATATGAAATGAAAAAATGAAAATTTTACTTTTTCCCACATAAATGTTACTTTAGCACCACATTTAGCATTTTAAGAAGTGTAACAGGAGAAAATAGATAGTACAATTTGTTGCGCAATTTCTACTGAGCCGCTGCTGTTTAGGAACATGCCTGGTCTCGGAAGGGAAGGAGCGCCATTTGACTTTTGGAACACAAAATTGGCTGGAATAGATAGTGAAAGCCATGTTGTGTTTTCAGAGCACCTAATGTGCCTAAACAGTGGGAACCCCCCAAAAGTGACCCCATTTTGGAAACTACACCCCTCAAGGAATTTATCTAGATCTAGCACCCACAGGTGCTTCACCGAATTTTATAATGTTTAATAGTGAAAATAAAAAAAAATTTCCTCCAAAAATGTTGCTTTAGCCTCAAATTGTTTATTTTCACAAGGAAACTGTTCAGTTTGTTGTGCAATTTATCCTGAGATCGTTAGTACCCCACATGTGGTAGAAAACTACTTTTTGGGCACACGGCATGGCTCGGAAGTCAAGGGACGCCATTTTGGCTGAAATAGGTTGCAGATGCCATGTCACACTTGAAGAGCCTCTGACATGCCAAAACAGCAGAGAACCCAAAAGTTACCCCATTTTAGAAACTATACCTGTCGAGTAATTCATCTAGGGGAGTAGTATGTATTTCTAACCCTCAGGCAATTCCCTGAATTGTATAATTTTGGGCTCAGTAAATTAAATATTACCATTTTTTTCCACTGAAACGTTACCTTGGCTCCAAGTTCATAATTTTTAAAAGTGGTAATAGGAGAAAATAAATAGTGCAATTTGTTACGGAACTTCTGAAAATAAAAAAAATCACATTTTTCCTGCAAGAATATTTTTCAGCCCAAAATTTTGCATTTTCACAAGGGTAACAGGGAAAATGGACCTCAAAATTTGTTGTGCAATTTCTCAAGAGTATGCAGATACCTTATACAGTACAGACCAAAAGTTTGGACACACCTTCTCATTTAAAGATTTCTCTGTATTTTCATGACTATGAAAATTGTACATTCACACTGAAGGCATCAAAACTATGAATTAACACATGTGGAATTATATACTTAACAAAAAAGTGTGAAACAACTGAAAATATGTCTTATATTTTAGGTTCTTCAAAGTAGCCACCTTTTGCTTTGATGACTCCTTTGCACACTCTTGGCATTCTCTTGATGAGCTTCAAGAGGTAGTCACCGGAAATGGTTTTCACTTCACAGGTGTGCCCTGTCAGGTTTAATAAGTGGGATTTCTTGCCTTATAAATGGGGCTGGGACCATCAGTTGTGTTGTGCAGAAGTCTGGTGGATAAACAGTTGATAGTCCTACTGAATAGATTATTAGAATTTGTATTATGGCAAGAAAAAAACAGCTAAGTAAAGAAAAACGAGTGGCTATCATTACTTTAAGAAATGAAGGTCAGTCAATGCGAAAAATTGGGAAAACTTTGAAAGTGTCCCCAAATGCAGTTGCAAAAACCATCAAGCGCTACAAAGAAACTGGCTCGCATGAGGACCGCCCCAGGAAAGAAAGACCAAGAGTCACCTCTGCTTCTGAGGATAAGTTTATCCGAGTCACCAGCCTCAGAAATCGCAGGTTAACAGCAGCTCAGATTAGAGACCAGGTCAATGCCACACAGGGGTCTAGCAGCAGACACATCTCTACAACAACTGTTAAGAGGAGACTTTGTGCAGCAGGCCTTCATGGTAAAATAGCTGCTAGGAAACCACTGCTAAGGACATGCAACAAGCAGAAGAGACTTGTTTGGGCTAAAGAACACAAGGAATGTGTTGGGCTGTTGCTGGATTCAAAATTGGTCCAGAGCCTTTTGTGGTCTCCCATTCTAGTCAAGCAAGGACTGATGCTGCTCAGCATTGTCATCAGCTCCAACACCTAGCAGGTCCACAAGATGTACAGATTGTCTCTTGGGTATTTGTGCCTAGCAATGTTAAGCATAGGTTGGGAGGGAGACAGGGCTGTTGGAGCCTAAGTCCAGGATTCTCCGCACTGAGCATGTCCATGACCTGGCGGACCGTGATTGGTGGTTTGGCAACCACCTGATCTGGTGACCTGGCACCGCCTGATTGGTCGCGGGTGACGCCACCAATAGTGGGAAGGTGGGCAGGGCTTAGTCTTTAAAAGACCCGCCCACAAACATGGCGGCGCGCTCTGATCTTTGAGCAAGTGATGCTGATGTGTGGACAACTGTGTTCCACGTAGTTTCTATAGGCAGGCTAGTGGAAATAGGCAGGTAGTTTCGCCTAGCAGTCTGGCTCTGCCAAAGAGGTCGCCTAACACCCCGAGCAGCCTGCAGGCGTCCTATCCACGGCTATCGCCTGTCAGCCACGTGGAGTAGTACCATTCAGTCCGGTAGCACGCCGGCTAGAGGCACGTGTACCCGTCGGCGTAGTCATACACGCATCCTAGTGCCGCCAGTGTAGTCCCTGTGTAGTTAACAGGGCTACAGCTACTTCTCCGGTCGCACATCTCCCATGTAGTTAACGGACATAGAGCGAACCGCTATACCCGTTCCTGTGTGCAGTAACACGGAAGGGTTATCATTTAAGTTGGTTACTTTCCTTTCCACCCGGAAAGTGCTCGGCAGCAGTCCACCAGGCTGCATCGTGGAGTCCGGGGTCGGTTGCGTTCCATTATAATAAAGTTGCCTGCAACCGCCCTCCTAACAGTATCAGAGCGCCAGGATCTTGCCGAACATGGCCGACAACCAGCAACTGCAGCATTACATACAGCAACTGGAGACCAGACTTAGGTCTCTGGAACAAGCTCCGGTCGCTGATATCACTGCAGTAGCTACCCAGGCGGCTTCTCAAGCAGCCAATCTGGTTTACTCGGCTGCGGTGAATGCTGCAACAGCTGCAACTGTAATGCACGCGCCTGGACTGACTGGCGTTTGCGTGATTAGTGATTCCACTGTGCCATGAACCGGAGAGTGCCTGGAGGGGCGTAACTAAGTATCTGCCCGATCCGACCAAGGTCGCATGACGGCATACGACGCCAGTGCACCAGGGAGGAACCGAGTAGAGGGACCAGGTGCCACTCCAGGTCAGACCCCGGACACGGCTGTTGACCCACACCGGGGAATACAGGAACAGGCAGGCTAGAGCGCAGGCTAGGTAGGGTCCAGTACAGACTGGGAGACGGGTTCAGAGCCGCAGATGCGGTAATCAAGCAGAGCATAGCGAAACTGCAGGTGCGGTAGACAAGGCTGAGCAGAGCGAAACCGCAGACGCAGTAGACAAGGCTGAGCAGAGCGAAACCGCAGACGTGGTAGACAAGGCTGAGCAGAGCGAAACCGCAGACGCGGTAGACAAGGCTAAGCAGAGCGAAACCGCAGACGCGGTAGACAAGGCTGAGCAGAGCGAAACCGCAGACGCGGTAGACAAGGCTGAGCAGAGCGAAACCGCAGACGCGGTAGACAAGGCTGAGCAGAGCGAAACCGCAGACGCGGTAGACAAGGCTGAGCAGAGCGAAACCGCAGATGCGGTAGACATGGCTGAGCAGAGCGAAACCGCAGACGCAGTGGACAAGGCTGAGCAGAGCAAAACCGCAGACGCGGTGGACAAGGCTGAGCAGAGCGAAACTGCAGATGCGGTGGACAAGGCTGAGCAGAGCGAAACTGCAGACGCGGTAGACAAGGCTGAGCAGAGCGAAACCGCAAGTGCGGTTGACAAGGCTGAGCGGGCAGGAGCCGCCGAAGCTGTAAGTAAGACAGGACAGAGATAAATCGCAGAAGCGGTAAACAAAGACAAAGCTCGGAACAGACTGGAAAAGAAAGGCAGAATCAGATACACACAAGGTACTTGCAAAGAAGTAGCGAAAGGACTCCAACTCACAAACGGAAGTACAATGACAATGAGTAGAAGTTAGGTGCAGGTTCAGACTCTACAGAAAAAAGGAGCAAACGGACATAAAGACAAAACAGGTAAGAAACTAGGAGACAGTTCAGACAAGAACAGTTACTGCAACAAAATGCAGGAACGAGCCTAGGTAAAGCCAAGTGCTGGTTCAGACACTGCAGAAAAAGGGAGCAAACAGACATATAGACAAAACAGTTAAGAAACTAGGAGACAGTTCAGACAGGAACTATACTGAAACAAAATACAGGAACGAGCCTGGGAATATGGCCCCAGAGGCAGAAACGAACAGGCAAAGAGCGAGTTCAGACAGGCCTGGAAATACAGCCTCCAGGAAGGCAAACAGACAACAGGCTAGGAGATAGTTCAGACAGGACCTGGCACTACAGAGGCAAGAAGCCCTCTGAAGGAACAAGATGCTCAGGCACTAGCTTCCAGGTGAAGCTGGTTTAAATACCCAGTGACAGACAGCAATAGGCTGAGGACGCATTAGGGGTGTGTCTGCAGCAGATACAAGAAACAGGAAGTTCGGCGGGCGTCGCCCTAAGCAGCCAGAGCAGAGCAAAGCAGACAGTATGGAAAGAAGCCAGAGTGGCAGTCTGGACTGGAAATCAAGTGCGCGCTCTTGCACAGTGGGAAATGGACCACTATGCAAAGACGCCGCCAGGTATGTAACAGCAACTGCCCCATTACCCCGTTTTTCTCTCCCGGAAAAAATTTCTGGAGACAGTAAATCCTGCAGGGGTTTTATTAATTTATGCTCCATTCAGTTGGAGATGATGGAGGCACAGTTCCCCTCTGAAAGAGCCAAAGTGGGTTATGTCATCTCATTACTCTCCCACAGGGCTCTGGAGTGGGCTACTCCTCTATGGGAGCGGAATGATCCGGTTGTAGCAAATGCGGGTCTTTTCCTTAAGACCCTAAAAAGTATATTCCTAGGTCCTCAGGTCACGCATGATACGGCTCTTAAGCATTTTGCGTTGATCCAGGGTTCGGCCACTGCCAACCACTATGCCATCCAGTTTAGAACCCTAGCGGCTGAACTGGATTGGTCTGAGCGGTCGCTTATCCCGGTGTTCAAGAAGGGTCTGGCTGGGCATATTAAAAATGCTCTATCTAGCAGAGAGATTCCAACATCCCTGGAGGAGTCAATCTGTCTTGCTAACCGAATAGATTTGCGTCATGCAGAACACAAATTAGAGTTGGAGGTTCGCAGACCCCAGTGTCGGTTGGCACTGTCCTTCTCTAGACCCATTTCCAAACTCGCGACTCCCGACCCGGAGCCTGAGGCTATGGATATATCCCGGTCTGAGTCTAGTCCCTCTCGTTCCCGACCTGCACATCTCTTGGAGTATCCCGTAAATAAGGGTTCCAAGCAGTCGGGAGAACGAGTAGGTCTTACCACCGTTGGAGGAGGTGTATTAGATTCTGGGACTTCTTCCTCCAAATTATTATATAAGGTGACATTGTCCTTTGGTACATCTGCAGTTACTGCCAAGGCGTTGGTGGACTCTGGTGCTGATGGCAATTTTTTTTATCATCTACGTTTGCCCAGAGGCACGCCATCCCTATAGAGTTACTGCCAAGACCAGTGAACATTAGAGTAGTCAATGGTTCACTCCTGGACACGCAAATCACCCACCAGTCGATTCCCCTCACCATGTCATTTCCTCAGGGCCACCGGGAGGTCACCTCCTTTCTTATTATTCCCGGTGGATTAGACGAGGTGTTATTGCGTCTCCCCTGGCCACGTTGTCATACTCCACACATTGACTGGAATACGGGGAGAATTTCTTCCTGGAGTGAGAATTGTGCGTCTCAGTGTATGGTCACAGTCACCTGGAGGGTAGTCTCTGATCCCTCTACCGTTGTGGCTTCCGGTACAGATTCTTTGTCTGTCCCCAGGACCCGGGTCTTGTCAGACTATGTCAAAAAGTACTCTCAGGTAGAAAGGGTGGCTGCAGTGTCCTCTAACCAGGTTCCGTCGGGGAGGATGTTTGTTTCCTCTGATCTACAAAATATGGTGCTCTCCTGGGCTCATGCCCCTAAGATCAGAGCTCATCTGGGTGTCAAACGTACCACTAAGTCCCTTCAACGGTCCTATTGGTGGCCCCGGTGGCGCCAGGACGTCAAGGACTTTGTTCTCACGTGTCCTGTCTGTGTGAGAGATAAATCTTCCCGTCAAAGTCCGGCTGGTCTTCTCCATCTGTCACCCATGACGGACTCCACACTGCCCCTGTATTCTATCCGGGCAACAGAGTGTGGCTCACGGCTCGCAATACTAAAGTATGCGGGGAGTCTGCTAAGTTTGCCCCCCGCTTTAAAAAAGGGTACCCTGTACACCGGAGGGGTCACAGTTCTGAGGATCTTCTCTGTGATCCGGTGGACAACATTCATGCTCCCCTGCTCATTGAGTAAAATCAGCATCAAGTGGAGGGGGATGTTAGAAGGGGGGATAATGGTAAGTGTCAGGCTGTTGCTGGATTTGAAATTGGTCCAGAGCCTTCTGTGGTCTCCCATTCCAGTCCAGCCAGGGCTGATGCTGCTCAGCATCATCATCATCCCCAACATCTAGCTGGTCCACGAGATGTACAGATTGTCTCTTGGGTATTTGTGCCTAGCAATGTTAAGTATAGGTTGCGGAGGGAGACAGGGCTGTTGGAGCCTAAGTCCAGGATTCTCCGCACTGAGCAGGTCCGTGACCTGGCGGACCGTGATTGGTGGTTTGGCAACCACCTGATCCGGTGACCTGGCACCGCCTGATTGGTCGCGGGTGACGCCACCAGTAGTGCGAAGGTGGGCAGGGCTTAGTCTTTAAAAGACCCGCCACAAACATGGCGGCGCGCTCTGATCTTTGAGCAAGTGATGCTGATGTGTGGACGACTGTGTTCCACGTAGTTTCAATAGGCTGGCTAGTGGAAATAGGCAGGTAGCTTCGCCTAGCAGTCTGGCTCTGCCAAAGGGGTCACCTAACACCCCGAGCAGCCTGCAGGGCGTTCTATCCACGGCTATCGTCTGTCAGCCACGTGGAGTAGTACCCTTCAGTCCGGTAGCACTCCGGCTGGAGGCACGTGTACCCGTTGGCGTCACACACGCATCCTAGCGCCGCCAGTGTAGTCCCTGTGTTGTTAACAGGGCTAAAGCTACTTCCCCGGTCGCGCATCTACTGTGTAGTTAACGGAGATAGAGCGAACCGCTATACCTGTTCCTGTGTGCAGTAACACGGAAGGGTTATCATTTAAGTTGGTTACTTTCCTTTCCACCCGGAAAGTGTTCGGCAGCAGTCCACCAGGCTGCATTGCGGACCCCGGGATCGGTTGCGTTCCATTATAATAAAGTTGTCTGCAACCGCCCTCCTAACAGAATGGACATTAGACCAGTGGAAATCTGTGCTTTGTTCTGATGAGTCCAAATTTGAGATCTTTGGTTCCAACCACCGTGTCTTTGTGCGACGCAGAAAAGGTGAACGGATGGACTCTACATGCCTGGTTCCCACCGTGAAGCATGAGGAGGAGGTGTGATGGTGTGGAGTTGCTTTGCTGGTGACACTGTTGGGGATTTATTCAAAATTGAAGGCATACTGAACCTGCATGGCTACCACAGCATCTTGCAGCGGCATGCTATTCCATCCAGTTTGCGTTTAGTTGGACCATCATTTATTTTTCAACAGTACAATGACCCCAAACACACCTCCAGGCTGTGTAAGGGCTATTTGACCAAGAAAGAGAGTGATGGGGTGCTACGCCAGATGACCTGGCCTCCACAGTCACCAGACCTGAACCCAATCGAGATGGTTTGGGGTGAGCTGGACCGCAGAGTGAAGGCAAAAGGGCCAACAAGTGCTAAGCATTTCTGGGAACTCCTTCAAGACTGTTGGAAGACCATTTCCGGTGACTACCTCTTGAAGCTCATCAAGAGAATGCCAAGAGTGTGCAAAGCAGTCATCAAAGCAAAAGGTGGCTACTTTGAAGAACCTAGAATATAAGACATATTTTCAGTTGTTTCACACTTTTTTGTTAAGTATATAATTCCACATGTGTTAATTCATAGTTTTGATGCCTTCAGTGTGAATGTACAATTTTCATAGTCATGAAAATACAGAAAAATCTTTAAATGAGAAGGTGTGTCCAAACTTTTGGTCTGTACTGTTTGTGGTCGAAAACTACTTTTGAGGCACAGTGCAAAGCTCAGACTGGAAAGAGCGCCATATTGGGGTTCAGATTTTGCTGTTATGCTTTGCGGGTGTATGTCACATTGGCAGAGCCCCTGAGGTGCCAGAACAGCAGACATCCCCATAAGTGACCCCATTTTACTAACTACACCTCTCAATTAAATTATTTTGGGATGCAGCAATCAAATTGATACCACAAGTGTGTCATAGAATTTTATTGGACAGTGAAGAAAAAATAATTATATTTTTACCACAAAAAAACTTGTTTAAGCCCCAGATTTTACATTTTCATAAAGGAAAATGGGTAAAAATGGCACCAAAATTTGTCACACAATTTCAGCTGAAATTTTCATACAATAGTTTTGATACTCCATATACAGAGCACCTATGTGCCAGAAGAGCAGAATCCCCCGTCAAGTAACCCTATTTTGGAAATGACATCCCTCTAGGAATTTATCTACAGGTGTAGTAACGATTTTGACTCCATTGGTGTTTTCCAGAAATAAGCAGCAGTGAATGTTGCTGAGTGAAAATTTAAAATCTGGCGTTGTAGTGCTTAGTACGTTGAAGTGCCCAGTACATTGTAGTGCACATACATTGTGCCCAGCTCTTGCCTCTGGAGACATGCACCCCGTAGATTAAGTGGGTAGTCATCGCTAGAGAAATACCAAACATGTGGACGCTAAATGTCATTTAGGCACACTGTGGGGCTCATAAGGGAGGGGATCATTTTGATTTGGGAGCACAGGATTTGCTGGATTTTTTTTAGGAGGGTGGGGTGAGCTATAGCGCTTTTCCAGAGCCTTTGTGCTACCGCTACCAGTAACGTGTAAGCCCCCTATATTTCAATTGACAGATGACAGACCTGAGTGGGGACTTGCTATTTTGTGGATTGAGTTGAAGCTTTTATTGGGAACATTTTACATAACATTTTGGATCACATTTATTCTGTGCTCTACGCTGAGCACTTATATTGGGGTTTCCATATAAATCTCTGAACAACGTGATTCAGATGAAATCCCCAAGTGATCCATTCACTATAATGAGGCAGCAGAGTTACTCTGGACTTCATCTGGCCTCTGTCCAGCGTTTTCCTTCTTTTCAGAGGTGCACAAAACTGTGGCCGATCGCGCTTTTATGCACGTTTAAAAAGACGGACACCGCCGGATTCTGGACTAGGCAACGTCCAAAGTATCTCCATCTGCCTCATTATAGGTAATCTTTCATAGAAGTTTCCATCTGAATTACGTATTTCAGAAATCTACACAGAAAACCCAGTGTAAGCACTCAGCACAGAGTGCAGGATAAATGTGAGTCGAGCCTTTCTGCAATCTTTGGGAGGCAGAATGAACAAATCAACACCAAGTGAAGAATTGGTTTTATTTATTTTTTACGCAGTTCCTCGTGCGGCATAAGTGATTAGACGACTTCATTCTCGGGGTCGGTGTGATTACAGCAGCCAAACATTTATATAGTTTTATACGTTTGGCTGCTGTCATACACTTTTTATACACTGCTCAAAAGAATAAAGGGAACACTCAAATAACACATCCTAGATCTGAATGAGTGAAATATTCTCATTGAAAACTTTGTTCTGTACAAAGTTGAATGTGCTGACAACAAAATCACACAAAAATCATCAATGGTTTTGGAGTCACCCCCAAAATTAAAGTGGAAAAATACTCTACAGGCTGATGCAACTTTAATGTAATGTCCTTAAAACAAGTCAAAATGAGGCTCAGTATTGTGCGTGGCCTCCACGTGCCTGTATGACCTCCCTACAACGCCTGGGCATGCTCCTAAAGAGGTTGCGGATGGTCTCCTGTGGGATCTCCTGACAGACCTGGACTAAAGCATCCGCCAACTCCTGGACAGTCTGTGGTGCAACGTGACGTTGGTGGATGGAGCGAGACATGATGTCCCATATGTGTTCAATTGGATTCAGGTCTGGGGAACGGGTCTGGCGTGCACATGGAGGGCTGTGCTGCCCTCCAAAGAAATGCCACCCCACACCATTACTGACCCACTGCCAAACCGGTCATGCTGAAGGATGTTGCAGCAGATCGCTCGCCACGGCGTCTCCAGACTCTGTCACATCTGTCACATGTTCTCAGTATGAACCTGCTTTCATCTGTGAAGAGCACAGGGAGCCAGTGGTGACTTTGCCAATCCTGGTGTTCTGTGGCAAATGCAAGCGTCCTGCATGGTGTTGGGCTGTGAGCACAACCCCCATCTGTGGACGTCGGGCCCTCATACCACCCTCATGGAGTCGGTTTCTAACCCTTTGTACAGACACATGCACATTTGTGGCCTGCTGGAGGTCATTTTGGCAGTGCTCCTCCTGTTCCTCATTGCACAAAGGCAGAGGTAGCGTCCTGCTGCTGGGTTGTTGTCCTCCTACTGTCCCCTCCACGTCTCCTGGTGTACTGGCCTGTCTCCCAGTAGCACCTCCAGCCTCTGGACACTACGCTGACAGACACAGCAACCCTTCTTGCCACAGCTCGCATTGATGTGCCATCCTGGATGAGCTGCACTACCTGAGCAACTTCTGTGGGCTGTAGAGTTCGTCTCATGCTACCACGAGTGTGAAAGCACAGCCAACATTCAAAAGTGACCAAACCATCAGCCAGAAAGCATTGGTACTGAGATGTGGTCTGTGGTCCCCACCTGCAGAAACACTCCTTTATTGAGTGTGTCTTGATAATTGCCAATAATTTCCACCTATTGTCTATTCCATTTGCGCAACAGCATGTGAAATTGATTGTCAATCAGTGTTGCTTCCTAAGTGGACAGTTTGATTTCACAGAAGTTTGATTTACTTGGAATTATATTCTGTTGTCTAAGTGTTCCCTTTATTTTTTTGAGCAGTGTACTTTTATACATAAAAAAGTTTTTGCATTGCTACATTTTGGAAGCTATAATTTTTATATATTTCGGCCAACAGAGTCATGTGAGGTCTTGTTTTTTGCAGCACGAGTTCACGTTTTTATTGGTACCAATTTCGGTCACATAACAATTTTTGAGGCAGAATGAACAAATCAAATAAATTCAGGATTTGTTTTTTGAGAGTTATTTTTAATATAGCTTACCGTGTGGTAAAATTGATAAAGCAGCTTTATTCTTCAGGTCAATACAATTGCAACAGTACCACATTTATATCATATTTTTATACTTTGCTGCTTTTACACAATAAAAGCAATTTCATAGAAAAAAAACAATTGTTTTTGTATCGCTGTATTTTGAGAACTAGAACTTTATTTCTCTGTTGATGGAGCAGTATGGTGGCTTGTTTTTTGTGGGACAAGGTGACGTTTTCAGCTATACCATTTTTACTTAAATTTATCTTTTTCATCACATTTTATTCCACTTTTTGTTCAGCGGTATGATGAAAAAGCATTGTTTCTTGCAAGTTTTATATTTATTTTTTTTATATATATATTTTTTTTTTAATTTATTTTGTGATTTTTTTTTTAAATAGTTAAAAAAAATTTACTTTTTTTTATTATTTTACTTAGTCCCTGTATGAGACTTCAACTTTTATTTCTCGGATTGCTGATCTCATGTATTGCATACACAGGTATTGCAATGCATGAGAACTGTCAGTATTAGGCCGGGGTCACACGAAAGTATGTTCTCTCTTGAGAGAGAATCGGGCCAATTATGCAAATGACACTCAGCTCAAACTCTGTTAGAGTTTGAGTTGAGTGTCAGTGCACTGTACTCCGATTTTCTGGCATGAGAGAATTGCAGCACAGGTGCGGAGGAGACGGAAAAAGTAATTTCTCCATCTCCTCTATTGCTGGCACCTGCTGTAATCGGACTGCACTTGGATAACATGAAAGTGCAGTTCGATGTTTCACATGCACCCATAGACCTGTATGGATGAGTGTGATCCATCGTATGCACTCGGAGCATGCTGCGATTCCTTTCTCATGCAGAATCACTTGTGTGAGAGAGCCCTTACACTTACAGAATGCATGTTAGACCTTTCTTCTGGCTGAATCTAACAGGCCACCGTAGCTGACAGACCCAGACGTCATCATTTGACCTTCGGCTGCAATGACAACCCTCGGCTCCCCTTTGATCATGTCGTTGTGGTGCCAGAGGGCTGAGAGAAGGAGCCCTCTCTCTCTCACAAACTTCTGAATGCCGCTATCGCTATTGATTGTGGCATCTTGAAGATAACACGGTAAATATCATCGGGACCTGGGCCAATCAAGTTCTGATGATGTCGCCAGTCAGAGCTATCACTCTGCACTGGAATTCCAGTGCTTGCAGGACTCTGGGGGTCCTGAGCGCTGGGAGACTGTCGACCCCGACCGTAGAGAAATATTGGCACAGCATAAAGCCCAGCAAGCGCCGACATTTATTTACTGTCGTAAAGGGGTTAAAAGAAGTGATCAGAGCTCCATGCACTGTTGTCTCAGCTATCATCTGCGAGATATGGTGCAGTCGCAGCTCCTGAGCCCGTTTCACACATCGGGACCCAAAATTGTGTTAAGATGTGTGTAAGTATATTTCTGTCAAGTTGTTGGATAATTGCAATAACCTCAGAGAAGAATAAAATGTATGGCTTCTCTAACTATTGGTGCTACTGTCAGGTAGGGTACACATACTTACACATTACAATGAGCAGCAGTTAAGATCCATTTTTCTTCAATTAATGCTCCACCACAAAATGCAGGTTGTATAAGAGCCATGTATGGTCTGGAGTGTGGAGTGGCCTCTTTTCCTCCAATAATATCCATGCTGACATCTGTGGAAAAGGATCAATATTGGAAGTTAGTCTGGAATTACTGAAGAACATGATGATATCTAGCAGGTTGTAATGTGGAAAACTCCAAACCAAACGATCACAGTCTGGATAAATGAGTTTCAGTAGGTCATATAGTTAACATGTGCAGCCATATGTGATTTTCAGAAAACAGGGATCCCAGTCCCTGGTGATTGATGACATCACTAAACGTCTCCACACTTATGAAGTAGGTTAACATTAGACACAAACGGTGTAAATAGAAAAATTAGCACAGAATTTAGAAAGAAAAGAAAATTATAAACCTGGCCCATCAAATATGTTACCGTAAGGATATGTTCACACTGAGTTTTTTTCAGGAGCTCAAAAAACACACGTTTTGCAAACAGAAACTGCATCATGTCATTGGAATCACTGAAACTTGGTGGGACGATACACATGATTGGAATAAAAGGCTAAAAGGATACAACTTATTTGCAAGAAACAGACTTGATAAACGAGGAGGAGGTGTTGCATTGTATGTTAGAAAAGCGTATATCTGCACAGAGATTGAAGCTTCAGAGACTGGGAGTTCTATGGAAACTGTTTGGGTAAGAATACAAGGAGAGAACAACGGAAAGGACACCATTGTAGGCATTTACTACAGGCCACCTGGGCAAGCTGAAGATATGGATGAACTCTTTATGTATCAAATGACCAAGTTCTCCAAAAAATATGACGTAGTGGTCATGGGAGATTTCAACTATCCAGACATTTGTTGGGAATCTCTCTCAAGTAAAACTAACAGGTCAAGCAAATTCTTATCCTCTCTTGCTGACAACTTTATCTTCCAAAAGGTAGGGGAGAAAACAAGGGGATCTGCTACTTTGGATCTAATCCTTATAAACAGGGAGGAAATGGTTGAGGAGGTAAAAGTGGCTGGGACCCTAGGAGGCAGCGACCATGCTATTATAGAATTTTGGATAACTAGAGGAGGAAGACATGTGAAGACTCAAACTTCAAGGTTAGATTTTAGAAAGGCAGATTTTAAGAGACTCAGAAAGAGAATAGGAGGGATCCAATGGCTGGATGTCCTTAAGGACAAAAATGTCCAGGAAGGATGGGAAATTTTTAAAAATGAGATTCTCAAAGCACAATCGTTAACAATCCCGAAAAGTAGAAAGAATGGGAAGAATTTAAGGAAACCAGGATGGATGAACACAGAACTTAAACACATGCTAAAAAGAAAGAAAGAAATGTTTATTAAATGGAAAGAGGGAGGCATATCTAAAAAAGATTATAATGCAGTCTGCAGATCCTGCAGGGCACGTATCAGGTTAGCTAAAGCTGACAATGAATTAAGGCTTGCAAGAGATGTCAAAAGCAATAGAAAAGGATTTTGGGGGTATGTTAAAAGTAAAAGAAAAGTCAAAGATGCTATAGGATTTTTACAGGATGAAAATGGAGAAATGGTAAGAGAGGATGTTGAGAAGGCCGAACTTTTTAATTCCTATTTTGCATCTGTTTTCTCTCAGAAAGAAAATGTAACATCAACTGATCTTCACTGTCCTTTTAAAGGAATAGAGGAATCCAAGTTATCTGTAAACAGAAAGATTGTGAGGGAATATTTAGCTAACATAAATGAGTTCAAGTCTCCAGGTCCAGATGAATTACACCCCAGAGTACTGAAGGAGATCGTAGAAGAAATTTTAGAACCACTCTCCATAATCTTTGAAAATTCTTGGAGAACAGGAGAAGTCCCAGAAGACTGGAGAAGAGCAAATGTTGTTCCTATCTTCAAAAAGGGGAAGAAGGTGGACCCAGGGAACTATAGGCCGGTGAGTCTGACTTCTATACCAGGAAAGATCTTTGAACAAATTATTAAACAACATGTATGTAAGTACATGGATAAGAATGAAGTGATTAACCAGAGTCAGCATGGGTTTGTAACTAACAAGTCATGTCAGACTAACTTAATTTCCTTCTATGACAGAATCACTGACTGGGTGGATCAGGGAAATGCTGTAGATATAGTATATCTTGACTTCAGCAAAGCATTTGACAAAGTATCTCACACCATCCTTATTGAAAAAATGACCAAGTATGCAATGGACCAGGCAACTGTTAGGTGGATTCATAACTGGCTTAGTGAAAGGACTCAAAGGGTGGTTGTAAATGGCTTCACATCCAGCTGGATGAATGTCTCAAGTGGGGTACCACAGGGCTCCGTCCTGGGACCTGTATTGTTCAACATCTTTATCAATGATTTAGATGAAGGAATTGAGGGTAAACTGATTAAATTTGCTGATGACACAAAGCTAGGAGGGATAGCTAATACTAGAGAAGAGAGAGAGAGGATTCAAAAAGACCTAAATAAACTGGAGCAGTGGGCAGCAACCAACAGAATGGTTTTTAACAGGGAAAAATGCAAAGTACTACATCTGGGCAATAAAAATGAAAAAAGCATATACAGAATGGGAGGAATAGAGCTAAGCAACAGTACATGTGAAAAAGACTTAGGTATACTAATAGATCATAGACTGAACATGAGTCAACAGTGTGATGCAGCAGCAAAAAAGGCAAATACAATTCTGGGATGTATTAACAGAAGCATACAGTCTAGATCACGTGAAGTCATTATCGGTCTTTACTCCTCTTTGGTCAGACCTCATCTGGAATACTGTGTACAGTTTTGGGCACCACATTTTAAAAAAGACATAGACAAACTGGAGCAAGTTCAGAGAAGAGCGACCAGAATGGTGACTGGTCTGCAAACCATGTCCTATGAGGAACGGTTGCAGGATTTGGGAATGTTTAGCTTGCAAAAAAGAAGACTGAGAGGAGACTTAATAGCTGTCTACAAATATGTCAAGGGCTGTCACATTGTAGAAGGATCATCTTTATTCTCATTTGCACAAGGAAAGACTAGAAGCAATGGGATGAAACTAAATGGAAGGAGACACAGATTAGATATTAGAAAAAACTTTTTGACAGTTAGGGTGATTAATGAGTGGAACAGGCTGCCACGAGAGGTGGTGAGTTCCCCTTCAATGGACGTCTTCAAACAGAGGCTGGACAGACATCTGTCTGAGATGATCTAGTGAATCCTGCTTTGAGCAGGGGGTTGGACCAGATGACCCAGGAGGTCCCTTCCAACTCTACCATTCTATGATTCTATGATTCTATGATTCATAATTGTTTTTTTGCAGTCTTTTGATTGGACAGTGCCTAGTTTGATGAGGTTTTTTTCTGATTTCTTTCCTTCATGCACTTTCTTTGCTTCCCGCAAAGCGTTTTTCAAAATCTCTTCAGGAAAAAAATGCTACAAAAACTCCTCAAATGAACAGTAAGGCAGATTTGCCATACAAATTAGTGATGAGCAAGCACTAAAATGCTCGGGAACTCATTGCTTGAGTCAAGCAAATTGGAATACTCGAGTGCTCGTTCCGAGTAACGAGCCCAATGTAAGTCTATGGGGAACTCAAGCATTTTTCCGGTGGCTCCCCCGGCGGTCTGCGGAGGGCCTAAAAATGTCCCAAATCGACGGGAACAGTGCTCAAATGACATGGGAACAGCATGGGGAAAACCCCTGGAAGCATCTCTGACTCCCTGGTCACTGCTGTCAACAATGTTGTCAGAGATATTACACTGCTTTTACAGACTCACAATAAATCATACAAAAACTAAACCAAAATGGATTTTCCTGGGAAAGTCACAAAGCCTATTTTTATAGGACCATCGGGCTGCCCTAACTATTATTAAAGGGACAGCAGTCGGCCATCGCTATTGTTAGAGAGCCATCACCTGGCTATGCTTTGTTGTTCCCATTATTAATGAGTGGGTCTCCTATACTGTTATTGCGTATGCAGTGACTGCAAGGGCTGCCAAAATGTGGACGCAACCCAATAATCCTTTGAAGAGACATAGAGGAGGGCCTCAGTAAAAAAAAATGTTCCCTTTATAAAGGAGTGGGTCCAATGCAGTGACTGTAATGGCTGCCAAAATTTGGGAAAAACCTCAATAACAATTTAGAGACACATAGATGTGGGCCACAGCAACGAGTATGACATGTTCAAAGTAAGAAAGGAGCGGGTATGCTATACAGTTATAGGGTATGCAGTGAGTACAACGGCTGCCAAAATTTGGGAAAAACCCCATTAACAATTTAAAGACACATAGAGGTGGGCCTCAGTAACGACATGTTCCCATTAGAAAGGAGCGGGTATGCTATAAAGTTATAGAGTATACAATGAGTACAGCGGCTGAAAAAATGTATGAAAAGCCCCAATTACAATTTAAAGACACATAGAGATGGGCCTCAGTAACGAGTACAACATGTTCCCATTAGAAAGGAGCGATTCTGCAAAGTCGATTACAGCATTGCGGGGGGAAGGGGAGGTGATCGCAATACTCACCTCTCCTGCTGGCGTCCAACGCTGTCTGCCGCGGCTTCCCGGATGTTGCCATGACGACCCGATGTTGTCATGACAACATCCGCGTCACCAGACAGCAGGAAGATATTTTGGTCATGCGCAGTGCATGACCAAAGTATCTTCTGCATCTGCAGCGCTGACAGTCTGTATAGCACAGGGATGGTACTCCATCCCTATGCTATACAGGCGATCAGAGTAAAAAAAAGTGAAAGTCCCATAGTGGGACAAAGTATAAAAGAAAAAAAAGTGTTAGAAAATGAAAAAAATATACAGTATATTTGTTTTTTGTAAAAATCTAAAAAAAAAATCAAAAGAATAATCCACCAAAAATAAAAATATAATGTACCCATCAATAAATATTATTATGAAAAAAAAACAATAAAAGTACACATATTTGGTATCGCCGCGTCCGGAACTACCTGACCTATAAAATTTTCCCACTAGTTAACCCCTTTAGAGAACACGGTAAAAAAAAAAAAAAAAAACGAAGCACAAAACAATGCTTTTCATCATATCACCAAACAAAAAATGGAATAACACGTGATCAAAAAGACGAATATAAATAAAAATGGTACCACTGAAAATGTCATCTTGTCCCGCAAAAAACAAGCTTCCACACAGCTCCATCAGCCGAAAAATAAAAAAGTTATAGCTCTCAGAATAAAGCGATGCACAAAAAAATAATATTTTCTGTAAAATAGCTTTTATTGTGTAAAAGCGCCAAAACATAGAAAAATGATATAAATGTGGTACCGCTGTAAACGTACTGACCCGAAGAATAAAGCTACCTTATCAATTTTACCACACACGGAACAGCATAAAAAAATGTAAAAAAAAAAACAATTCCTGAATTGTTGTGTTTTGTTTATTCTGCCTCCCAAAAATCGGAATAGAAAGCGATCAAAAAATGTCATGTGCCGGAAAATGGTACCAATAAAAACGTCAACTCATCCTCAAAAAAGAAGCCGTCACATGACTCTGTCGGCCAAAATATGGAAAAATCATGGAGATGCAAAAACTAGATTTTGCAAAAAAAAGGGGCCTTTTAGTGTGAGACAGCTGTCAATCATAGAAACCCGATATGATTAGGGTTAGGTTGGGATTTTTTTCTAAAGTAAAAAAAAAAAGATGACGATATGGTGACTAGTGTTGAGTGCAAGTGCTCACTACTTGAGTTTGCATCACGTGGTCGGGTATGGGGGTGCTTGAGTGACATGCTCGAGTCTCCGCCCCATATGCTTCGCGGCCTAAAAAACCTTGTGGGGATTGCCTGCCATGCACTAGCGATCCCCGAATGTTTTGTTTTGGGTGTCTAATAACCGTGAAACATGCGGGAGGGGACTCGAGCATGTCACTCGAGCACGCGTGATACATGGTGCATACCTGAGTACCTGATGCAAACTCAAGTAGCGAGCACTTGCGCTCAAGACTAATGACAACTTATTCAATATGATGACCTAATGTTATCAAATTCTGTGTCGTACCTCTGGGTTCAAAATGTTCACTATACCCATTGATAAAATCTTTGAGGGGTGTAGTTTCCAAAATGGGGTCACTTGTTGGAGGTTTCCACTGTTTAGGCACATCAGGGGCTCTCCAAACGCGACATGGCGTCCGCTCTCGACTCCAGCCAATTTTGTGTTCAAAAAGTCACACAGTGCTCCTTCCCTTCTGAACTCTTCCGTGCGCCCAAACACTGTATTTTCCCCACATATGGGGTATTGGCGTACTCAGGAGAAATTGCACAAAAGTTTTTGGGGTCCATTTTCTCCTCTTACCCTTGTGAAAATAAAAAAATTGGCGCTAAACATAATTTTTGTGGAAAAAGTTTGATTTTTTTTATTTTCACTGCTCCATGTTATAAACTTCTGTGAAGCACCTGGGGGTTCAAGGTGCTCACCACACATCTAGATAAGTTGTGGGGGGTTTCCAACCCTGCCATATGCCCAAACAGTAGTTTTCCCCCACATAATGGGGTATCGGCGTGCTCAGGAAGAATTGTACAACAAATTGCATGGTGCAATTTCTCCTGTTACCCTCATGAAAATGCAAAATTGGAGACTGAAAGACATTTTTGTTGCAAAAGTTTGAAAATGTTATTTTTACGGCTCAATGTTCTAAACTTCTGTGAAGCACCTGGGGGTTCAAGGTGCGCACCACACATCTAGATAAGATCCCTGAGGGGTCTAGTTTCCAAAATAGTGTCACTTGTGGGGGGTTTCCACTGTTTAGGCACATCAGGGGCTCTCCAAAGGCAACATGGCGTCCCCTAATTATTCAAGCAAATTTTACAATCAAAAAGTGAAATGGCGCTTCTTCCCTTCCGAACCCTGCCGTGCGCCCAAACAGTGTTTTTTCCCCACATATGGGGTATCTGCATGCTCAAAAAAAATTGCACAACACATTTTGGGGTCCATTTTTTCCTGTTACCCCTGAAAAAAATAAAAAAAAATGGGTCTAAAATAACATTTTTGTGAAAAATGTTAAATGTTAATTTTTTTCTTCCACATTCCAAAAATTCCTGTGAAGCACCTGAAGGGTTAATAAAGTTATTGAATGTGGTTTTGAGCAGCTTGAGGGGTGCAGTTTTTAGAATGGTGTCACTTTTGGTTATTTTCTGTCATAAACACCCCTCAAAGTGACTTCAAATGTGATGTGGTACCTAAATAAATGGTTTCGTAAATTTTGTCGTAAAAATGAGAAATCGTAGGTCAACTTTTAACCCTTATAGCTCCCTAATAAAAAAATTTTGGTTCCAAACTTGTGCTGATGTAAAGTAGACACATGGGAAATGTTATTTATTAACTATTTTGTGTGACATATCTCTCTGATTTAAGGGCATACAATTTAAAATTTTGAAAATTGCAACATTTTCAAAATTTTCGCCATATTTCTGTTTTTTTCACAAATAAACGCAAGTGATATCAAAGAAATTTTACCACCATCATGAAGTACAATATGTCTCGAAAAAAACAGTATCAGAATCAGGGGGATCTGTTGAAGCGTTCCAGGGTAATTACCTCATACAGTGAGTCAGAATTGTAAAAATTGGCCTGGTCATTAACGTGCAAACCATCTTGGGGGGTAAAGAGGTTAAGATAAAAAAAAATTAGCCCTGGCCCCTGATACCTGGGGCTATGTCTACAGCAGGATCAGTCAGAACGTGCAATGGACCCTCTTGTGCTGTATATGTGTCACCCCAGGCCTGTATGCCACAAATAATAAAGGCTGTGTCTGAGAGCAGGAGGGAGGTTCCCTGGTTAGGGACAATTAGCATACAGCACCTCCTGTCCCAGGCCAGTAGGGGGAGCTGGCTGCCCCTATAAAAGCTGGAACTGGGGGCAGGGTTAGGGAGAACTGGACGACCTAGCTCAGGAGTGAGAATAGTCCCAGAGAAGGAGGGACAGTTCAGCTGTAGCTGAGGAGGTCGTGAGGCAGTGGAGAAGCCACAAGCCAGGGACGTATGGCGCGGAGAGCCTGTCCTGGCAGCTAGAGAACCATCTAACCGGACATTGGGGTTCGAGGTTGTGAAGACTCTAAGTCCCACAGCAGAGAACCAACCCGCGAGGGATTTCAGGTCTCTCGGCCTAAGAAGCCCGGAGGCTCCGCCACAGCTGAAGGGACCAGCAAGGCCAAGAGAGGCCAGAGGTAAAAGGAGCCCAAGTTGCAAGCCATATGGGTGAGAATACACGGCACGCTCAGGGACATGGGCTATTTTACCACTAAGTCAGAAAGAGCATAGAGAGCACGGTAGGCCTACACCCTCACCCTGACCAGAGGGGCTTCCCGAGTGTTCTCAGACATCCAGGCCCCCTTCTAGCCGGAACTGTTGTTGGGTCATTACCATCTGTTATAATAAAGACCCTGAACTGTTTAAGTGGCCTCCGCCTCCTGACTATTGCGGCCAGAACCATCACCTCCATCATCCACCTACACTGCCCTGGGGCTACACTCCTCCCGTGGGGAGTTATCCTACCCCTGTGCTGCACACCAATTCCAGTGCCAGCGGTCTGCCCTGCAGCGGCGGTTACCCCTGACCGCAATCCACGGGTGGCGTAGTCGGACATTTAAAGCACTGATTGATAGACCACCATTTGGTCTGACCACCCTGAGCCACGGGACCGGGTTGCCACCACTACTACCCCCAGCATCGTACAGAGGCCCGGTCTCGAGTGCCCCGCGGCCCAGGGGGCGAGTCAGCTTTGGCGTAGTCGGCAGGATTGTGACCAACCCGCCACAAATGGGTATTGCGTGCCTGAAAAGACTTTATATTTACCTAAGTGAAGTTTCCCGCCATTCAGGGCCGTTTCCCGCCAAAAGGCGCCATCTTCGGGACGCCGCGCGGGAAGAAGAGGGGCGTGGACACCAAAACCGCGCGAGACCTGAAGCCCCGCCCTACGTCCGGACGCTGCGCAAGGTCCTGGAAGGAGAGAGAGCGACGCTGACGTCTCCAGGATGCGACGCAAGGTCCTCACCCAGAGCAGCGCTAGCAGAACCGCGGCCTACGGAAGAGGATCAACGGAAGGTAGGCCATTGGGGGGGAGGAAGATGTCGGAAGCGGAGGGGCCCACTGCCACCAGCGTGGCTGCAGCAGCGGTGATGCCGTTTTCCATGCCCTATATCCCCGGAGCGGCCTGGCTGCCCCAGTACTCAGGGGAATCCCATACATTAAGTGATTTTAAGGAAAGACTGCACAGTTTATTTAAAGTCTATCCCCTGACAGAAGAACAGAAAATCAGCATACTGACCGGGCAGTTAACTGATGCGGCCCAGCGGGAGGTAAAATCATGGCCAGCTGAGGAGAAAAGGACCCGCACCTCAGCTGAAATTAAAATGCGGTTCTACGGATGTAAGCAGCGGACACAGGACAGCATCAGAGATTATGCCCTAAATTTACAGGAAGCCTTGGGAGCAATCAAACAAGCTGACCCTGGCAGCGTGCAGGATACAGATAAACTATTGACTGACCAGTTCATAGAAGGTCTGCTGTCCAGCGCCCACATAACCCAGCTGCGCCTCATGGCCCTACAGAACCCCGATTTGACTTTCGCACAGTTTAAAGAGAGGGCCATTCGGGTGCTCCGAGAACCCACACCAGGTGGCGCTGTAGCTTCCCGGCGTTCTGCCATTACGTACCACCAGGAGGCGACGCCCTACCCTGCAGACCTTGTGGGGGCTGATGCGCAGGCCCTAAACCCATCCCCTCCTGCAAACCTGCACCATCAGGTCCAAGAACTAACAAAGAGTGTTGCTGCATTGACCACGACCGTACAGTCGTTACAGATGGACCCGTCAGGACCAATCAAGCTGGCTTCCAGTCCGGAGGATGTCCCGTGGCGTCAATGGAGGAGGATCCCGTCATTCAGAGGGAGGCCCACCGACCGTTACACTGAGGATGGACAGATGATTTGCCGCCGTTGCAGCCAGCCGGGACACAAAGCCAGGTACTGTACTTTAAACGGGTCCGACCTGGGGCAGAGGGCCAACCCCCAAGCATAAGGTCATCAGGCCCGTCTAATTGGCGCGATAAGTACGTGGGGAGGTGCCCAGTTTTACCCGTAGTGCTGGATGGTATCCCCCTGAGTGCACTGCTGGACACCGGGTCCCAAGTAACTACCATCTCCTATGTACTTTTCAAGCAGTATTGGAGTGACACTGATATAACCCGTTATCCAGACGATGACTTGAGCATCATCGCCAGCATTGGCCAACCCGTGCAGCAGGTGGGGTTCAGAGAGATGACCATTAAGATTGGTAAAGTTGAACTTGCAGCACAGGGAGTGATTATTGTGGACATTGACCGTCGAAAAAGTCCCCCTAAAATAACCTTGGGTACTAACGTGATTGAAAATTGTCTTTCAGAAATAATTGTAATTTTGCAGCAGGTGGCGATGAATGCTAGTTCCAGCCAACAGAGAGTCCTCCAGAAAGAGATAAGAGCTCTGATGAGACGGCAACAGGTAGAACTGTCTGGTGGTGAGATTGGTAGCGTGAGGATGAGTGACCCATTCCCCATTTCCATGCCTCCCAAAAGTGAAATGATGATCTGGTGTCGGACTGCAATTGGGTTAAGAGGAAGAGACTACCAAGCCATGGTAGAACCCGTGTACCCAGACAGCAGGCCCACCATTTTGACAGCCCGGGGGGTGGTTGAGGTCCGCCATGGGAGGGTGCCCGTCCGGATCTTAAACATTGGGGAAAGGGAAGTACACTTGCCCCGGTACGCTACACTAGCCAAATTGTTTGCTGTCGAACACAATACTCTCAGGGTCATGGAGCCCTTGCCTCCATCTCCCTCGGTGGAGGATAATGGCTCCCAGAAGCACAAGGAGGACTGGTGCCAGAAACTCCATGTGGGTGCTGACTCCACTCCCTTGCACCAAAAACAAGGAGTCTACCGGGTGGTTCAGGAGTACGAGAGAATCTTTAGTAAGCACCCGCTGGACTTCGGCAGAGTGAAAGGGGTAGAACACCACATCCCCACGGGGAGCCACCCACCAATAAAAGAAAGATACAGACCTGTACCCCCCGCACACTATCAGAACGCAAAGGGCATGCTGAGAGAAATGAAAGAAGCCGGGGTCATTAGAGACAGCGGTAGCCCCTGGGCGGCCCCCTTGGTTCTGGTTAAAAAGAAAGACGGTACTATGAGAATGTGTGTGGACTATAGACAGGTCAATCGTATCACCCATAAAGACGCATACCCGTTGCCTAGAATAGAGGAGTCTTTGGCCGCTCTAAAATCAGCTAATTTCTTCTCTACTTTGGACCTTACTAGCGGGTACTGGCAGGTTCCTGTGGCAGAGGCTGACAAGGAGAAGACCGCCTTCACCACCCCGATGGGATTAAGTGAATTCAACTGTATGCCATTTGGGCTCTGCAACGCACCCGGGACCTTCCAGAGGCTGATGGAATGCTGTCTAGGGCACCGAAACTTTGAGACGGTCCTACTTTACCTGGACGTCGTGATTGTATATTCAAAGACCTACGAGGACCATCTGAAACACCTGGCAGAGGTGTTCGAAGCCCTGGCAAGCTTTGGCCTGAAGGTGAAGCCCTCAAAGTGTCACCTGCTGAAACCGAAGGTACAGTACCTAGGACACGTGGTGAGTGCAGAGGGAGTAGCCCCCGACCCCGACAAGGTTACAGTAATCAAGAGCTGGCCAAGCCCCTCTAGCATCAAAGAAGTGAGGCAATTCCTCGGGTTCGTGGGCTACTACCGAAGGTTCATCCCCGGATTCACTAAGATGGCAGCCCCAATGCAGGACCTGCTGATAGGTCAGTCAAAAACTAGAAGTAACAAACCACCCTTCAAGTGGGATAAGTTGGAAGAGGATTCCTTCCGCCAACTGAAGATGGCCCTCACGGGGGATGAAATTCTGGCCTACCCTGATTATGGCCAGCCTTTTATCCTCCACACCGATGGCAGTAATGTGGGGCTAGGAGCCGTACTGTCCCAAAACCAACAGGGCAGGGAACGAGTGATAGCGTATGCCAGCCGGAAGCTGAGGCCCACTGAAAGAAACCCGGAGAATTACAGCTCCTTCAAGCTAGAATTCTTGGTAGTGGTGTGGGCCATCACAGAACGGTTTAAACATTACCTGGCCTCCGCAAAGTTCACTGTGTACACGGACAACAACCCGTTGACACACCTGGACAATGCAAGACTTGGTGCCCTAGAAGAGCGGTGGATGGCCCGGCTATCAAATTATGACTTCACAATCAAATACCGGGCGGGCAGAACCAACGCCAATGCAGACGCCCTATCAAGAATGCCCCACCTACCCGAAGGAGAAGAAGACTCAGAAGAGCTGGAGGAAGTAGAGCTCCCTGCGTTCCACCGGTATGGGGCCACTCAATATTCTCACCGAGTAAGAGACAAAGACCTAACCACCGTCATGTTCAACCCCTTAACCCACCATGGCTGGGCTGAAACGCAAGATAGTGACCCTGCAATTCGCCTGGTGAAAGACCTGTTAACCCAGGCAGACGCTAGCCCTGGCCCGGACGCTCCAGAGGAAGCCAAGCAGTTATGGAAGGAGAAAAGCAGGCTATTCCTCTACGAAGGTAAGCTGTGCAGAAGGCTTGTCAACCACCGGACGCACGAGCTGACCTGGCAAGTAGTGGTCCCAAGACGAGATGCAGCAATGGTCTTGGAGGCCTACCATGACAGAGCGGGACACTTCAGGTGGAAGAAGCTGGAGTTCCTACTGAGAGAGCGGTTCTTCTGGATCGGTATGAGAGGGGCCATAGAGAAGTGGTGCAGGAACTGCGGCCCATGTAACCTCAGAAGGAAGGACCGTACCAGCCAGAAGACACCCTTGAGGCCCATCGTCACCAGGCAGCCTCTTGAGCTGGTAGCTCTGGATCATGTGAAATTGGCTCCAAGCCGGTCGGGCTACGTCTATGCCCTGACAATAGTGGATCACTATTCCCGGTTCCTGGTGGTGGTTCCTGTTAAAGACTTGACAGCCCAAACAGCGGCCAGAGCCTTCCAACAACACTTCTGTCGTCCACACGGGTATCCGGAACAGGTCTTGACAGATCAAGGTTCAGCGTTCGAGGCGGAAATCTTCCAGGAGTTCTGCAACCTCTACGGCTGTAAGAAGATTCGGACAACGCCTTACCACCCGCAAACCAATGGGCTGTGTGAGAAAATGAATAATATCATCATTGATCTCCTCAAGACGTTGCCCCTGGAAGAACGCAGCCTGTGGCCAGAGAAGCTGCCAGACCTGATAGACTTATACAACCATATCCCGGTGAATGCTACAAATTGCACCCCGGCTTACCTGATGCGAGCAAGACCAGGTAAGCTGCTGGTAGACCTGGAGATGGGAGTCCTGACACCCGAGGACACCTCCCCAGATGCGGACTGGGACACGGAACGGCGGCTACAGTACAAAAAGGTACAGGAGAGCGTGGAGAGGAGCCTGGCTCAAGCAAGAGAAAAGTAAGAGAGGCTCTTCAACCCTGGAACCTGGCGAGCTGGTCCTGAAGCGGAAGAGAAGGCTTCACAAGCTAGATGACCAGTGGGAGAGAGACCCGTTCACAGTACTGCCGTCCAACCACGACAACTCGAAGGTATGTGTAATAAGCAAGGATGGAGGAGAGACCACGAACAGTGTCTCCAGAGACCACCTAAAACGGTGCCCCAAGCAACTACAGAGTGCAAGTGAAGATCAAGATGACCTTGAGCCCGCAGTGGACAAGGAAGAAATGGTCAGCACCGTTCTCGGAGAGTTCCCCCAGTCCTGGACTCGGATAAACGACGCAATAGTGGTACCCGTCCTACACTTCCTTCAACCAACCCAGCAGGAACCTACAGGAGAGCAGGAAGAATCAGAGGAACAAGCAGCCCCGGAGGCAGAAGAACCCTTGCCAGCAGCCCAGGAGAGTCAACCCTCTGCTGACAGTGAGCGTGCCATGCCTGCGGTAAGCCAAAGGACCCGCAGACAGCTGCCTGCACTGCCTGTAAACCCAGCTAGTAGCTGTACCCTAAATGCTAGTGGGGAAAGCCAGGTTAGACCACCACCAGACAGTGGGTTACGTAGGTCAACCCGGAGCACCTGGGGGCAGATACCCGCTCGCTGGAAAATATAGGGTGTGTAAAGAACTGTAAATAACCCTTATAAATAGTTGTCAAATGTTTAAACAGTTAATTGCATGACCAGTAATTTTGTTTTTTCAGTTTCTTTCAGTTGACTATATGGACTAACAGGTTATGAACTTTGAGTAAACGGGACTTTCTTGTAAAATATGTTCGGAGCTTAACCAAAGGAATGAATAAAGACTGTCAAGGACTCGGGGCAAGGACAGACCCCCACCTGGTTAAGGCTCCCCTTGTGTTGGTGATATGGACACCCGGTCACAGACCACACTGTGACCCTAAGAACTCAATATGTGATGTTGTTTGCTATTTCCTTCCCTGTAGTGTTTTCATGGTCATGTATAAATACCCTGTTTGTTTTTGGCCAAAAAGGCTTAGTCCCGGAGTACTAAACTTTTACTAGGGGGGAATGTGTCACCCCAGGCCTGGATGCCACAAATAATAAAGGCTGTGTCTGAGAGCAGGAGGGAGGTTCCCTGGTTCGGGACAATTAGCATACAGCACCTCCTGTCCCAGGCCAGTAGGAGGAGCTGGCTGCCCCTATAAAAGCTGGAACTGGGAGCAGGGTTAGGGAGAACTGGACGACCTAGCTCAGGAGTGAGACTAGTCCCAGAGAAGGAGGGACAGTTCAGCTGTAGCTGAGGAGATCGTGAGGCAGTGGAGAAGCCACGAGCCAGGGACGCACGGCGCGGAGAGCCTGTCCTGGCAGCTAGAGAACCATCTAACCGGACATTGGGGTTCGAGGTTGTGAAGACTCTAAGTCCCACAGCAGAGAACCAACCCGCGAGGGATTTCAGGTCTCTCGGCCTAAGAAGCCCGGAGGCTCCGCCACAGCAGAAGGGACCAGCAAGGCCAAGAGAGGCCAGAGGTAAAAGGAGCCCAAGTTGCAAGCCATACGGGTGAGAATACACGGCACGCTCAGGGACGAGGGCTATTTTACCACTAAGTCAGAAAGAGCATAGAGAGCACGGTAGGCCTACACCCTCACCCTGACCAGAGGGGCTTCCCGAGTGTTCTCAGACATCCAGGCCCCCTTCTAGCCGGAACTGTTGTTGGGTCATTACCATCTGTTATAATTAGTGTTGAGCCACCCCCGTAGTGTTCGAGTTCGGTTCGGTTCGTCGAACACCCGTGTGTTCGCCGAACTGTTCGTCGAACTGTTCGTCGAACACCTTCGAACACCGTTAAAACCAATGGCAGGCAAACAAAAACACATAGAAACACATAGAAAACACCTTCAAAGGTGTCCAAAAGCTGACAAACTGCTCAGAAGACACAACTAACACATGGAAAAGTGACAAGTACATATAGTCATGAGAAAAGAAAAGAGGTGGAGGAGTAAAAGGAGGGGGAGACACAGATATAGGCATGTCATGCCCTTCTAAAATCCAAAAAGTGAGAAGCCGACACGTTCAGTCCGCTCCTGCCCGTGCCACCTCCGTGTCGCCGGGTTTGTGCCAGAGCCGCGGTGAACCCTGACGGCCAGCCCCCCTCTCCCAATACTGGTGCCTGTCTGCTGGTGGGTCGAGCGAGCCCCCCTGTGGTGGAGGCAGCTCTAAGCTTTTTAATTTAAATTGTCTCTCTAATTTGAATGAATACACTTTAAATCCATTTACAAGGATCTATTGGAGGGCAAGTCTCATGCCAGCAGCCGCGTAATTCCAGCTCCAGTAGCGTCCACTAAAGCTGCTGCAGTTAAAAGCTTTTATAAGGATCGAGCTCGGCTGTCCACCGCAAGGCATCCTACTGCCAGTCCCAGCCCCTATGCCTTGGGGTGCCTCCTGATGCTCTTCACTGAGTATCCCGTGGTCCCGAAGCATTTCCTTTGAAAAAATTAAGTGTCCAAACTACAGGTGGTGTAGCTTGCTTAACAGCCGGGATAATCCGCTGACTAGCAGACACTGCTACTAGGCACAAAGTATTTCCTGGGCTAGATGCAGTTAAAAATTTGTAATTAGATACTCTCATTGGATGCTGAGAAAGCATTCCATAGAGTCTCCTGGCACGCCATATATGATTCTCTTAAAAAGCTTGGGGTAGGGGTCTAGGGGACCGTTTTATAGCCAAAATCACGGCCCTGTATCGCAATACGTCACCTAGGCTGAAGATAAATGGAACTGTAGCACCCTGAGGGCTCGGTTGCTACAGAGGTATTGCACCTCACCCAGAGGTGTGATATCTCACTCTCAGGTAAGGATGGAGTGTGGATCAGGACCCGACACCTGCATGCATTACACCACATTGCCGTGGGGCAGGGCGACCAATATGCCCCTGAGATGGGCACGACATTCCCTGTCCCTGGCTGGAGTGGGGGGAGGGATCACTGAGGAAGGGGAACCCTGTAGTGCAGGAGCAGGGAGGAAGCAGTTCCTGGGTGCATTGAGAAGGGAGTATAAAAGGTGGGCACCATCTTAGTTCAGTGCAGAGAAGTCTGAGCAGAAGTGGCAGGGAGCAGGGGCTCTGCATGAGCTCTGCTCCGGAGGCGGGCCTAGTAACAGAGGCCCAGGCCTGGAAGAGGGAGAAGGAAGGAAGAGGAGCGGAGAAGGCTCCAGGAACGAGGAACGAAGGGATCCCAGGGGTGTGGACGGGCGAGTCGCCAACGCACGCCCGAATCCACCTGCATGGAGGGGTCAGGCCAAAGGGGGAGACCGGTCCCCGAAACTAGTGGAGGCAGGAAATGACCCTCAGCTAGAAACCGGAGGCTGTGACATTTTATGTGGCGCAGCCCCTCGCTACACCCGCTAGGAGGGCAGCACATAGGGTCAGGGAAACTGGCGCCAAGTTTACCAAGAGGAGGCCTGAGGCAGCCGGACAGAAGGGTTGGTAAGAAAGGCCAGACAAAGGACACACAAAGGGGGTCCTGTGAAGCGCTCCAAAGTTATCTGGGAGTTGTCTGAGCCCCTCACCTGGTGAGCACAGTACGACGTGGGCAGACGTTACCTGCAGACGTGGTCTGGATAATAAGAACTGTGAGAAAAGGCCCTGGACTGCATCACTGACTCCGTGTCGTTACTGCTGCTGCCCTGCACCATCACCCCCATCCTCCGCATACACTGCCCTGAGGCTATACTCCTCCCGTGGGGAGTTATGCTACGCTCTGCTGCACCCACAACACCAGCCTCAGCGGTCTGCCCTGCAGCGGCGGTTCACTCTGACCGCAATCCACGGGTGGCGTAGTCGGACATTTAAACATCAAAACCACATAAATAGTTCCGCCACTGGTTTGACCACCCTGAGCCACGGAACCGGGTCGCCGCCACGAAGACTACAACCACCAGCATCCACCAAAAAGGGTCCGGCTCCGGGTGTCCCAAGGCCCAGGGGGTGCATCAGAACATTTTCATCACCTTTCACAATCACCAATGGGACAAGGCAGGGATGTCCTCTGTCCCCTCTCTTATACATCCTAGTGACGGAGCACCTGCTCTCATCAATTCGCCATAACCCCAATATTAGGTGGATTGAGGTGGGAGGCACCGAGTACAAGTGCTCTCTATTTGCTGATGATGTACTAATATATATCACTCAATCACATATATCCATTCATGCTGTTATGGCTCAAATAGATCACTTTGTTACATGGTCAAATTTTAAAATCAATGCAGCGAAGTCTGAGGCCCTCGATATCTCCCTCCCCAAATCCATATAGGATTCCATCCAGTCCAACTTTCCCTTTGCCTGGCCCTCACAGGGTATCAAATACTTAGGAATTCCTATTCATAGAGACCTCTCCCATCTATGTTATCTTAATTTTGGGCCCTTTATTGAACAACTCCATACAGACCACGGTTGGCAAGTTAGAACTGTAAGATTCACTACGTGAACCACTGGTGTTTTGTGGAAAAGCACATGTACACTGTGTTCCAAATTATTATGCAAAAAGTGTTTAGGAGTGATAAGGGAAGAATTTGTTTGTTTGTCAGTTAAACTCATTGATGGTGATGTGTGTCAGGGCTCTTTATATCACTGTAAGCAATTGCAGACACCTGTGCTAATTAGTTTGGCAGGTGTGTCCAATGAAAGGCAAGACTACTTAAGAAGGCTGTCTCACATTATTAAGCAGCCTACATTTTCTGCCAAAATGGGAAAGAAAAAGGATGTGTTGGCTGCTGAGAAGCAACAAATTGTGGAGTGTTTAGGTCAAGGCATGACTACAATCAACATTGTGCGATGATCAGGATGAAGTGTCTTGGCAATCAAGAAGTATGTAGCTGATTCACAGTACACACGTGTGCGTGCTGATAAGGGCAAATTGAGGACTCTTTCCTACAGGCAATTACGTCAGGTTAAAAGAGCAGTGGCAAAAAAGCCTTGTCATAGCAGCAGACAAGTTTTTGAAGCTGCTGGTGCCTCCAACGTCCCCCAAACAACAAGATGCAGGGTCCTTCAGAGGTTTGCAGCTGTGCATATGCCATCCTGTCGACCTCCTCTATCCACTTCACACAAGCAGAAACGGCTCCAGTGGGCCAAACATTACATGAAGACTGATTTCAAAACTGTTTTGTTCACGGATGAGTGCCGTGCAGCGCTCGATGGTCCAGATGGATGGAGTGGAGGATGGCTGGTTGATGGACACCCCACGCAAACACGGCTACAGCGCCAACAAGGAGGAGGTGGAGTAATGTTTTGGGCTGGTATCATGGGGAGAGAGCTTGTCGGCCCCTTTAGGATCCCTGAAGGCGCTAAAGATGAACTCCATAATGTATGTGGATTTTCTCAAACAGCACTTCCTGCCATGGTTCAAGAAGAAGAACCATGTATTTCACAGCAAGATCATTTTTTTGCATGATAATGCACCATCTCATGCTGCACATAAAACATCTGCATCTCTGGCTGATATGGGCATAAAAGGGGACAAACTTATGGTGTGACCCCCATGCTCCCCTGACCTCTACCCCATTCAGAACCTCTGGAGCATCATCAAAAGGAGTGTCTATGATGGCGGGAGGCAGTTCACATCTAAGCAACAGCTCTGGGAGGGTATTCTGTCCTCATACAAAACAATTGAAGCAGAAACCATCCAAAACCTGACAAATTCAATGGACGAGAGAGTTCAGAAGCTCCTTTCGAACAAGGGGTCCTATGTGAAAATGTAACATCACCTAGAATAAAGTTTTGAGTTGAAAACTGTTTGATTTCAGTTTCTAATAACCTGCTAATGCTTATAATTTCAAAAATGACCATTTTTTTGGTCTTTATTAAAATGAAAAGGTTGATCGAAAAGTTTGGGGGATCTAAGAGTGTGGCAACCCAGTAGTCATGATTACTTCGAATTCTGACAATATGAGGGTCATGTTGCAGGTAGTGCAGCAAGAAGACACTTATGTGTCTTGCGCATCTCGGAGCCCCAAAATTATTTTCCGGGCTAGATGCAGCTAAAAATTATTATTAATTTTAAATCTGGTGGAGCTTAGTATAGATGGGCTAATAGGATCAGTGCTGCACACTGCTACAAAGCCCAAATTATTTTCCAGTCAAGATACAGATAAACATGATTAGTAATTTGAAAGCTTAAAACGGTTGGTAGGGTGATTTTAACCAATCATCAAGCTTTTACTCTCCCCAGGATGACACAGGGGTAGAAAAGTCGTTTCGGATCCATGATTTGTTCATCTTTATGAACGTGAGTCTGTCTACATTATCAGTGGAGAGCCGCGTGCGCTTATCTGTCAGCACACCACCAGCAGCGCTGAACACACGTTCAGACAGAACGCTGGCTGCGGGGCATGACAAGATCTCCAAGGCGTAAGTGGCTAGCTCCGGCCATTTATCCAGATTGGAAGCCCAAAAAGAGCAAGGGTCCAGTGACACAGTCATGGCTTCAATGTTTACTTGGAGATACTCCTGTACCATCGTCTCTAGGCGTTGACTATGTGTCAGACTTCTTGTCTCCTGTGGCCTTGCAAAGGATGGGCTAAAAAAGTGGTGAAATGATACCGCAAAATTGATCTTACCAGCAGATACTGTGGTTCTGTTACGGTTTGAGTGCTGAACACTTGACGGTCCCACGGTTGGCAAGTTGGAACTGTGAGATTCACTACGTGCACCACTGGTGTTTTGTGGAAAAGCACATGTAAGATTCTGCAACAGTCTCTGCTGATACTCCTGCATGCGTGCATCCCTTTCTATGGCAGGAATAATTTCTGCAAATTTACTTTTGTACCGGGGATCTAACAGTGTGGCAACCCAGTAGTCAGGATTATTTCTAATTCTCACAATTCGAGGGTCATGTTGCAGATAGTGCAGCAAGAAGGCACTCATGTGTGTTGCGCATCCAGGAGCACCAAGTCCCTGTTGTGTTGGTGGCGAGGTAACAATCATGCTTCCTTCCTCTGTCCTCTCCCCCCAACCTCGCACAACAGAAATGTGATCAAGGTCTCCCTCATCTGATGAGTCTTCCATCAGTTCGTCCTCCACTTCTTCCTGGGCTCCTGCACCTTCCCCACTAGTTTGGCTGCTACCATGCGCCCTGGTAAAACCATCTCCCCCACCCTCACATGCCTGCCGCCTTGGTGCTGCCGACCGTCTGGACCTTGCAGATGTTAGCCCTTCCGCATACAACTCCTCCTCCTCTACTTCCTCCACCTCCTCTTGTGCCACCACCTGACTCCGAATTCTGTTTAACATGTGCTCCAGCATGTAAATCACCGGAATAGTCATGCTGATAATGGCATCGTCAGCACTAAACATCTTCGTCGCCATTTCAAAACTGTGCAGAAGGGTGCATAGGTCCCTGATCTGAGACCACTCCTCCAGCGTGATTTGCCCCACCTCCGGATCTCGTTGGCCCAGGCTATACGTCAGAACGTATTGCACCAGGGCTTGTCGGTGCTGCCACAGTCGCTGCAACATGTGCAGAGTTGAATTCCACCGGGTAGGCACATCGCATTTTAGCCGGTGAAGTGGCAGGCCCAACGACTTCTGTAGAGATGTAAGTCGCTGAGCTGCGGGATGCGAACGGCGGAAGTGAGCACACAGCGACCGTGCCCTCTGCAGAAGGCCATCTAGTCTGGGATAGTGGGCTAAAAATTGCTGGACAACCAGGTTCAACACGTGAGCCATACAAGGCACGTGTGTGACATTGCCCCGGCGAAGGGCCGCACCCAGGTTTGCAGCATTGTCGCACACGGCCTTCCCTGGTTTCAGGTCCAGTGGAGACAACCATTCATGAAATTGGTTCTCCAGAGCTGACCACAACTCCTCAGCTGTGTGACTCACATTTCCCAGACATTTCAAAGTAAAAACCGCCTGATGACGTTGAGCCCTACTACCAGCATAGTATGGAGGTGTGCAGGATCCCTTCTGCGCAGTTAGAAAGCTTGTGGCATGACCAGACAGGCTTTGGGTGCAGGTGGAAGACCGAGAGGAGGTTGAGGAGGCAGAAGCAGTGGAGGAACTTTGACATAAAGAGGATTGACGCACAACTCGTGGGGACGGCAAGACTTGGACAGCAGCCCCTTGTCCTGCTGTCACCATAGTTACCCAGTGCCCAGTCAGCGACATGTAACGCCCCTGTCCATGCCTACTCGTCCAAGTGTCTGTGGTGAAATGCACCCTGTCACACACAGAGTTTCTCAAAGAAGCGGTGATGTTGTGTGCGACATGCTGGTGGAGCGCAGGCACACCTTTCTTTGAGAAGTAGTGCCGACTGGGCATCTGGTACTGGGGCACTGCGACGGACATAAGGTCTCGAAAATCCTCTGTGTCCACCAGGTGGAAAGGCAGCATTTCTGTAGCCAAGAGCTTGCAGATGGTGAAATTCAACCTCTTAGCTTTCTCATGGCTAGGAGGAAATAGTCTTTTACTTGTCCACATCTGAGGGACCGAGGGCTGGCTATTGTGCTTAGACGGGGTTGATAAGGGTGTCCCCGGCAAACTGCCGGTCTGTGAGGAAGATGCAGGCGGACATGTTAGGTTGCCTTGATCCAAAGGTGGTGCTATCGATGTCGGACAGCGCTCAACACCAGCTGGTGTTACCACCTCCAAAGAAAATGATGACCTGCCAATCACGCTGGCTGTTGCGGGTAAAGAGGTGGCAGGTCTGCGCCCCAAAACAGGTGTGACTGCTGTCCCCCCAGTCACAGAGGATGAAGAGGCCGCGGATGCACAAGATATGGCAGACGGTGGTTGGCCCGGCCGGCTAGGCCGCATTGTAGCACACTGAGCTTCCCACTGCAACTTATGCTTCATGTCCATGTGCCGGTTCATGCATGAAGTACTCAAACTATGTATTTTTTGGCCTCTACTTAGATTTTGCTGACAAATGTTACAGATAACACGAGTTGGGTCATCTTTATCGATCTGAAAAAATGCCCAGGCTATGCAAGGCTTAGCACTAGTGTTGAGCCACCCCCGTAGTGTTCGAGTTCGGTTCGGTTCGTCGAACACCCATGTGTTCGCCGAACTGTTCGTCGAACTGTTCGTCGAACACCTTCGAACACCGTTAAAACCAATGGCAGGCAAACAAAAACACATAGAAACACATAGAAAACACCTTCAAAGGTGTCCAAAAGCTGACAAACTGCTCAGAAGACATAACTAACACATGGAAAAGTGACAAGTACATATAGTCATGCGAAAATAAAAGAGGTGGAGGAGTAAAAGGAGGGGGAGACACAGATATAGGCATGTCATGCCCTTCTAAAATCCAAAAAGTGAGAAGCCGACACGTTCAGTCCGCTCCTGCCCGTGCCACCTCCGTGTCGCCGGGTTTGTGCCAGAGCCGCGGTGAACCCTGATGGCCAGCCCCCCTCTCCCAATACTGGTGCCTGTCCGCTGGTGGGTCGAGCGAGCCCCCCTGTTGTGGAGGCAGCTCTAAGCTTTTTAATTTAAATTGTCTCTCTAATTTGAATGAATACACTTTAAATCCATTTACAAGGATCTATTGGAGGGCAAGTCTCATGCCAGCAGCCGCGTAATTCCAGCTCCAGTAGCGTCCACTAAAGCTGCTGCAGTTAAAAAGCTTTTATAAGGATCGAGCTCGGCTGTCCACCGCAAGGCATCCTACTGCCAGTCCCAGCCCCTATGCCTTGGGGTGCCTCCTGATGCTCTTCACTGAGTATCCCATGGTCCCGAAGCATTTCCTTTGAAAAAATTAAGTGTCTAAACTACAGGTGGTGTAGCTTGCTTAACAGCCGGGATAATCCGCTGACTAGCAGACACTGCTACTAGGCACAAAGTATTTCCTGGGCTAGATGCAGTTAAAAATTTGTAATTAGATACTCTCGTTGGATGCTGAGAAAGCATTCCATAGAGTCTCCTGGCACGCCATATATGATTCTCTTAAAAAGCTTGGGGTAGGGGTCTAGGGGACCCTTTTATAGCCAAAATCACGGCCCTGTATCACAATACGTCACCTAGGCTGAAGATAAATGGAACTGTAGCACCCTGAGGGCTCGGTTGCTACAGAGGTATTGCACCTCACCCAGAGGTGTGATATCTCACTCTCAGGTAAGGATGGAGTGTGGATCAGGACCCGACACCTGCATGCATTACAGATGGGCACGACAGTCCCTGTCCCTGGCTGGAGTGGGGTCAGGGAACACTGAGGAAGGGGAACCCTGTAGTGCAGGAGCAGGGAGGAAGCAGTTCCTGGGTGCATTGAGAAGGGAGTATAAAAGGTGGGCACCATCTTAGTTCAGTGCAGAGAAGTCTGAGCAGAAGTGGCAGGGAGCAGGGGCTCTGCATGAGCTCTGCTCCGGAGGCGGGCCTAGTAACAGAGGCCCAGGCCTGGAAGAGGGAGAAGGAAGGAAGAGGAGCGGAGAAGGCTCCATGAACGAGGAATGAAGGGATCCCAGGGGTGCGGACGGGCGAGTCGCCACCGCACGCCCGAATCCACCTGCGTGGAGGGGTCAGGCCAAAGGGGGAGACCGGTCCCCGAAACTAGTGGAGGCAGGAATCGACCCTCAGCTAGAAACCGGAGGCTGTGACATTTTATGTGGCGCAGCCCCTCGCTACACCCGCTAGGAAGGCACCACATAGGGTCAGGGAAACTGGCGCCAAGTTTACCAAGAGGAGGCCCGAGGCAGCCGGACAGAAGGGTTGGTAAGAAAGGCCAGACAAAGGACACACAAAGGGGGTCCTGTGAAGCGCTCCAAAGTTATCTGGGAGTTGTCTGAGCCCCTCACCTGGTGAGCACAGTACGACGTGGGCAGCCGTTACCTGCAGACGTGGTCTGGATAATAAGAACTGTGAGTAAAGGCCCTGGACTGCATCACTGACTCCGTGTCGTTACTGCTGCTGCCCTGCACCATCACCCCCATCCTCCGCATACACTGCCCTGAGGCTATACTCCTCCCGTGGGGAGTTATGCTATGCTCTGCTGCACCCACAACACCAGCCTCAGCGGTCTGCCCTGCAGCAGCGGTTCACTCTGACCGCAATCCACGGGTGGCGTAGTCGGACATTTAAACATCAAAACCACATAAATAGTTCCGCCACTGGTTTGACCACCCTGAGCCACAGAACCGGGTCGCCGCCACGAAGACTACAACCACCAGCATCCACCAAAAAGGGTCCGGCTCCGGGTGTCCCAAGGCCCAGGGGGTGCATCAGAACATTTTCATCACCTTTCACAATCACCAATGGGACAAGGCAGGGAAGTCCTCTGTCCCCTCTCTTATACATCCTAGTGACGGAGCACCTGCTCTCATCAATTCGCCATAACCCCAATATTAGGTGGATTGAGGTGGGAGGCACCGAGTACAAGTGCTCTCTATTTGCTGATGATGTCCTAGTATATATCACTCAATCACATATATCCATCCATGCTGTTATGGCTGAAATAGATCACTTTGTTACATGGTCAAATTTTAAAATCAATGCAGCGAAGTCTGAGGCCCTTGATGTCTCCCTCCCAAAATCCATATAGGATTCCATCCAGTCCAACTTTCCCTTTGCCTGGCCCTCACAGGGTATCAAATACTTAGGAATTCCTATTCATAGAGACCTCTCCCATCTATGTTATCTTAATTTTGGGCCCTTTATTGAACAACTCCATACAGACCACGGTTGGCAAGTTAGAACTGTAAGATTCACTACGTGAACCACTGGTGTTTTGTGGAAAAGCACATGTACACTGCGTTCCAAATTATTATGCAAAAAGTGTTTAGGAGTGATAAGGGAAGAATTTGTTTGTTTGTCAGTTAAACTCATTGATGGTGATGTGTGTCAGGGCTCTTTATATCACTGTAAGCAATTGCAGACACCTGTGCTAATTAGTTTGGCAGGTGTGTCCAATGAAAGGCAAGACTACTTAAGAAGGTTGTCTCACATTATTAAGCAGCCTACATTTTCTGCCAAAATGGGAAAGAAAAAGGATGTGTGGGCTGCTGAGAAGCAACAAATTGTGGAGTGTTTAGGTCAAGGCATGACTACAATCAACATTGTGCGATGATCAGGATGAAGTGTCTTGGCAATCAAGAAGTATGTAGCTGATTCACAGTACACACGTGTGCGTGCTGATAAGGGCAAATTGAGGACTCTTTCCTACAGGCAATTACGTCAGGTTGAAAGAGCAGCGGCAAAAAAGCCTTGTCATAGCAGCAGACAAGTTTTTGAAGCTGCTTGTGCCTCCAACGTCCCCCGAACAACAAGATGCAGGGTCCTTCAGAGGTTTGCAGCTGTGCATACGCCATCCTGTCGACCTCCTCTATCCACTTCACACAAGCAGAAACGGCTCCAGTGGGCCAAACATTACATGAAGACTGATTTCAAAACTGTTTTGTTCACGGATGAGTGCCGTGCAGCGCTCGATGGTCCAGATGGATGGAGTGGAGGATGGCTGGTTGATGGACACCCCACGCAAACACGGCTACAGCGCCAACAAGGAGGAGGTGGAGTAATGTTTTGGGCTGGAATCATGGGGAGAGAGATTGTTGACCCCTTTAGGATCCCTGAAGGCGCTAAAGATGAACTCCATAATGTATGTGGATTTTCTCAAACAGCACTTCCTGCCATGGTTCAAGAAGAAGAACCGTGTATTTCACAGCAAGATCATTTTTCTGCATGATAATGCACCATCTCATGCTGCACATAAAACATCTGCATCTCTGGCTGATATGGGCATAAAAGGGGACAAACTTATGGTGTGACCCCCATGCTCCCCTGACCTGTACCCCATTCAGAACCTTTGGAGCATCATTAAAAGGAGTGTCTATGATGGCGGGAGGCAGTTCACATCTAAGCAACAGCTCTGGGAGGGTATTCTGTCCTCATGCAAAACAATTGAAGCAGAAACCATCCAAAACCTGACAAATTCAATGGACGAGAGAGTTCAGAAGCTCCTTTCGAACAAGGGGTCCTATGTGAAAATGAAACATCACCTAGAATAAAGTTTTGAGTTGAAAACTGTTTGATTTCAGTTTCTAACAACCTGCTAATGCTTATAATTTCAAAAATGACCATTTTTTTGGTCTTTATTAAAATGAAAAGGTTGATCGAAAAGTTTGGGGGATCTAAGAGTGTGGCAACCCAGTAGTCATGATTACTTCGAATTCTGACAATATGAGGGTCATGCTGCAGGTAGTGCAGCAAGAAGGCACTTATATGTCTTGCGCATCTCGGAGCCCCAAAATTATTTTCCGGGCTAGATGCAGCTAAAAATTATTATTAATTTTAAATCTGGTGAAGCTTTAGTATAGATGGCCTAATAGGATCAGTGCTGCACACTGCTACAAAGCCCAAATTATTTTCCAGTCAAGATACAGATAAACATGATTAGTAATTTTAAATCTGGTGGAGCTTATTATAGATGGCCTAATAGAATCAGTTCTGCACACTGCTACAAAGCCCAAATTATTTTCCAGCCAAGATACAGATAAACATGATTAGTAATTTGAAAGCTTAAAACGGTTGGTAGGGTGATTTTAACCAATCGTCAAGCTTTTACTCTCCCCAGGATGACACAGGGGTAGAAAAGTCGTTTCGGATCCATGATTTGTTCATCTTTATGAACGTGAGTCTGTCTACATTATCAGTGGAGAGCCGCGTGCGCTTATCTGTCAGCACACCACCAGCAGCGCTGAACACACGTTCAGACAGAACGCTGGCTGCGGGGCATGACAAGATCTCCAAGGCGTAAGTGGCTAGCTCCGGCCATTTATCCATATTGGAAGCCCAAAAAGAGCAAGGGTCCAGTGACACAGTCGTGGCTTCAATGTTTACTTGGAGATACTCCTGTACCATCGTCTCTAGGCGTTGACTATGTGTCAGACTTCTTGTCTCCTGTGGCCTTGCAAAGGATGGGCTAAAAAAGTGGTGAAATGATTCAGCAAAATTGATGTTACCAGCAGATACTGTGGTTCTGTTACGGTTTGAGTGCTGAACACTTGACGGTCCCACGGTTGGCAAGTTGGAACTGTGAGATTCACTACGTGCACCACTGGTATTTTGTGGAAAAGCACATGTAAGATTCTGCAACAGTCTCTGCTGATACTCCTGCATGCGTGCATCCCTTTCTATGGCAGGAATAATTTCTGCAAATTTACTTTTGTACCGGGGATCTAACAGTGTGGCAACCCAGTAGTCAGGATTATTTCTAATTCTCACAATTCGAGGGTCATGTTGCAGGTAGTGCAGCAAGAAGGCACTTATGTGTGTTGCGCATCCAGGAGCACCAAGTCCCTGTTGTGTTGGTGGTGAGGTAACAATCATGCTTCCTTCCTCTGTCCTCTCCCCCCAACCTCGCACAACAGAAATGTGATCAAGGTCTCCCTCATCTGATGAGTCTTCCATCAGTTCTTCCTCCACTTCTTCCTGGGCTCCTGCACCTTCCTCACTAGTTTGTCTGCTACCATGCGCCCTGGTAAAACCATCTCCCCCACCCTCACATGCCTTCCGCCTTGGCGCTGCCGACCGTCTGGACCTTGCAGATGTTAGCCCTTCCGCATACAACTCCTCCTCCTCTACTTCCTCCACCTCCTCTTGTGCCACCACCTGACTCCGAATTCTGTTTAACATGTGCTCCAGCATGTAAATCACCGGAATAGTCATGCTGATAATGGCATCATCAGCACTAAACATCTTCGTCGCCATTTCAAAACTGTGCAGAAGGGTGCATAGGTCCCTGATCTGAGACCACTCCTCCAGCGTGATTTGCCCCACCTCTGAATCTCGTTGGCCCAGGCTATACGTCAGAACGTATTGCACCAGGGCTTGTCGGTGCTGCCACAGTCGCTGCAACATGTGCAGAGTTGAATTCCACCGGGTAGGCACATCGCATTTTAGCCGGTGAAGTGGCAGGCCCAACGACTTCTGTAGAGATGTAAGTCGCTGAGCTGCGGGATGCGAACGGCGGAAGTGAGCACACAGCGACCGTGCCCTCTGCAGAAGGCCATCTAGTCTGGGATAGTGGGCTAAAAATTGCTGGACAACCAGGTTCAACACGTGAGCCATACAAGGCACGTGTGTGACATTGCCCCGGCGAAGGGCCGCACCCAGGTTTGCAGCATTGTCGCACACGGCCTTCCCTGGTTTCAGGTCCAGTGGAGACAACCATTCATGAAATTGGTTCTCCAGAGCTGACCACAACTCCTCAGCTGTGTGACTCACATTTCCCAGACATTTCAATGTAAAAACCGCCTGATGACGTTGAGCCCTACTGCCAGCATAGTAAGGAGGTGTGCAGGATCCCTTCTGCACAGTTAGAAAGCTTGTGGCATGACCAGACAGGCTTTGGGTGCAGGTGGAAGACCGAGAGGAGGTTGAGGAGGCAGAAGCAGTGGAGGAACTTTGACATAAAGAGGATTGACGCACAACTCGTGGGGACGGCAAGACTTGGACAGCAGCCCCTTGTCCTGCTGTCACCATAGTTACCCAGTGCCCAGTCAGCGACATGTAACGCCCCTGTCCATGCCTACTCGTCCAAGTGTCTGTGGTGAAATGCACCCTGTCACACACAGAGTTTCTCAAAGAAGCGGTGATGTTGTGTGCGACATGCTGGTGGAGCGCAGGCACACCTTTCTTTGAGAAGTAGTGCCGACTGGGCATCTGGTACTGGGGCACTGCGACGGACATAAGGTCTCGAAAATCCTCTGTGTCCACCAGGCGGAAAGGCAGCATTTCTGTAGCTAAGAGCTTGCAGATGGTGAAATTCAACCTCTTAGCTTTCTCATGGCTAGGAGGAAATGGTCTTTTACTTGTCCACATCTGAGGGACCGAGGGCTGGCTATTGTGCTAAGACGGGGTTGATAAGGGTGTCCCCGGCAAACTGCCGGTCTGTGAGGAAGATGCAGGCGGACATGTTAGGTTGCCTTGATCCAAACGTGGTGCTATCGATGTCGGACAGCGCTCAACACCAGCTGGTGTTACCACCTCCAAAGAAAATGATGACCTGCCAATCACGCTGGCTGTTGCGGGTAAAGAGGTGGCAGGTCTGCGCCCCAAAACAGGTGTGACTGCTGTCCCCCCCAGTCACAGAGGATGAAGAGGCCGCGGATGCACAAGATATGGCAGACGGTGGTTGGCCCGGCCGGCTAGGCCGCATTGTAGCACACTGAGCTTCCCACTGCAACTTATGCTTCATGTCCATGTGCCGGTTCATGCATGAAGTACTCAAACTATGTATTTTTTGGCATCTACTTAGCTTTTGCTGACAAATGTTACAGATAACACGAGTTGGGTCATCTTTATCGATCTGAAAAAATGCCCAGGCTATGCAAGGCTTAGCACCCATGCGACCTGAAGAGCCACCACGACTTGTGGTGAGAGGCAGAGTTGTGTTTGAGGATGCAGTTGTTGACGTGCTTCCAGTACTACGTCTCTGTCCAGGAAGGCGCAACCTGACCTCGTCGTCACTAGCATCTTCCTCCACCTCCTCTGCTGACCTCATCTCTTGGCTGACTGTGGGTTTACAGTAAGTGGGATCTCCAACCTCATCATCATCACCCTGTGCGTTATCACACCCGTCGTCCTCAGAGCCAACCTGTTCCTGCCCTGACAAAAAACTAAAGTTGTCGCTCCAATCAGGTATTTGAGTCTTATCATCGTCTTCCTCATTGTCTCCACCAACAGGAGTTACAGTTTGGGAATGAGGGTCTACATTATGGTCAGAACCTTCTGCGTCTGGTCCTGGATCCGACTCATAAAGATTCTGGGCATCAGTGCAGATCATTTCCTCGTCTGGATTCACAGAAGCGCTGGAGTCGACCTCTGATTCCCAGGCTATAGTATGAGTAAACAGCTCTGCAGACTCAACCATCTGTTCTACCTCATACTCAGACGGGCAGCTGGAGATTTGGGAGCTGTGAGGAAGCAAGTGCGATTGGGGTGACACCTTTGAGGACTGGAGTATTTGTGATGTTGAAGTTGATGTGGAGGAGAGCCCACTTAAAGGAGCACTTGATATCCGTTGAAGCACCTGCTGTTTTTGTGCCTCATCTGGAATTTGTAGCGATTGGCGTGGCCGTAAGAAAGGGATCTTATCACATTGTTCGCTAAAAGAAGTAGACATTTTAGTTTGGCTGGAAGATGGTCTTTCTTCTGCAGATGTTACTGTTGCTTTAACACCTACCCCACGGACACAACCTTTTTTCCCCTTCCCAACATGCCTATTCCCCTTTCCACCAGCAGCAGGCCTTTTTCCACTCATTTTGGTGGTTAACTAATTCACAACTCTGGAGTTGTTTGCACAAAAAAACAATGGATGGGAACCGAGCAGAGCTGAGTGGCCAAACTGTGGTATTAGGCCAAAACTATTGGCTGGGTTAGATGCAGAAAAAAATTATATTCAATTTGCAACCTGATGGAGGTCTGTATAGATGGATTAATAGAACAAGTCCCACACACTGCTAGAAGCCCAATATTTTTTCAGAGGTAGATGCAGAAAAAAATATATTCAGTTTGCAACCTGATGGAGGTCAGTATAGATGGACTAATACAACAAGTCCCACACACAGCTAGAAGCCCAATATTTTTTCAGAGGTAGATGCAGAAAAAAAATATATTCAGTTTGCAACCTGATGGAGGTCTGTATAGATGGATTAATAGAACAAGTCCCACACACAGCTAGAAGCCCAATATTTTTTCAGAGCTAGATGCAGAAAAAAATATATTCAGTTTGCAACCTGATGGAGGTCTGTATAGATGGATTAATAGAACAAGTCCCACACACAGCTAGAAGCCCAATATTTTTTCAGAGGTAGATGCAGAAAAAAATATATTCAGTTTGCAACCTGATGGAGGTCTGTATAGATGGATTAATAGAACAAGTCCCACACACAGCTAGAAGCCCAATATTTTTTCAGAGGTAGATGCAGAAAAAAATATATTCAGTTTGCAACCTGACGGAGGTCTGTATAGATGGATTAATAGAACAAGTCCCACACACAGCTAGAAGCCCAATATTTTTTCAGAGGTAGATGCAGAAAAAAATATATTCAGTTTGCAACCTGATGGAGGTCTGTATAGATGGATTAATAGAACAAGTCCCACACACAGCTAGAAGCCCAATATTTTTTCAGAGGTAGATGCAGAAAAAAATATATTCAGTTTGCAACCTGATGGAGGTCTGTATAGATGGATTAATAGAACAAGTCCCACACACAGCTAGAAGCCCAATATTTTTTCAGAGGTAGATGCAGAAAAAAATATATTCAGTTTGCAACCTGATGGAGGTCTGTATAGATGGATTAATAGAACAAGTCCCACACACAGCTAGAAGCCCAATATTTTTTCAGAGGTAGATGCAGAAAAATATATATTCAGTTTGCAACCTGATGGAGGTCTGTATAGATGGATTAATAGAACAAGTCCCACACACAGCTAGAAGCCCAATATTTTTTCAGAGGTAGATGCAGAAAAAAATATATTCAGTTTGCAACCTGATGGAGGTCTGTATAGATGGATAAATAGAACAAGTCCCACACACAGCTAGAAGCCCAATATTTTTTCAGAGGTAGATGCAGAAAAAAATATATTCAGTTTGCAACCTGATGGAGGTCAGTATAGATGGACTAATACAACAAGTCCCACACACAGCTAGAAGCCCAATATTTTTTCAGAGGTAGATGCAGAAAAAAAATATATTCAGTTTGCAACCTGATGGAGGTCTGTATAGATGGATTAATAGAACAAGTCCCACACACAGCTAGAAGCCCAAAATTTTTTCAGAGCTAGATGCAGAAAAAAATATATTCAGTTTGCAACCTGATGGAGGTCTGTATAGATGGATTAATAGAACAAGTCCCACACACAGCTAGAAGTCCAATATTTTTTCAGAAGTAGATGCAGAAAAAAATATATTCCGTTTTACAACCTGATGGAGGTCTGTATAGATGGATTAATGGAACAAGTCCCACACACAGCTAGAAGCCCAATATTTTTTCAGAGGTAGATGCAGAAAAAAATATATTCAGTTTGCAACCTGATGGAGGTCTGTATAGATGGATTAATAGAACAAGTCCCACACACAGCTAGAAGCCCAATATTTTTTCAGAGGTAGATGCAGAAAAAAATATATTCAGTTTGCAACCTGATGGAGGTCAGTATAGATGGACTAATACAACAAGTCCCACACACAGCTAGAAACCCAATATTTTTTCAGAGGTAGATGCAGAAAAAAAATATATTCAGTTTGCAACCTGATGGAGGTCTGTATAGATGGATTAATAGAACAAGTCCCACACACAGCTAGAAGCCCAATATTTTTTCAGAGCTAGATGCAGAAAAAAATATATTCAGTTTGCAACCTGATGGAGGTCTGTATAGATGGATTAATAGAACAAGTCCCACACACAGCTAGAAGCCCAATATTTTTTCAGAGGTAGATGCAGAAAAAAATATATTCAGTTTGCAACCTGATGGAGGTCTGTATAGATGGATTAATGGAACAAGTCCCACACACAGCTAGAAGCCCAATATTTTTTCAGAGGTAGATGCAGAAAAAAATATATTCAGTTTGCAACCTGATGGAGGTCTGTATAGATGGATTAATAGAACAAGTCCCACACACAGCTAGAAGCCCAATATTTTTTCAGAGGTAGATGCAGAAAAAAATATATTCAGTTTGCAACCTGATGGAGGTCTGTATAGATGGATTAATAGAACAAGTCCCACACACAGCTAGAAGCCCAATATTTTTTCAGAGGTAGATGCAGAAAAAAATATATTCAGTTTGCAACCTGATGGAGGTCTGTATAGATGGATTAATAGAACAAGTCCCACACACAGCTAGAAGCCCAATATTTTTTCAGAGGTAGATGCAGAAAAAAATTTATTCAGTTTGCAACCTGATGGAGGTCTGTATAGATGGATTAATAGAACAAGTCCCACACACAGCTAGAAGCCCAATATTTTTTCAGAGGTAGATGCAGAAAAATATATATTCAGTTTGCAACCTGATGGAGGTCTGTATAGATGGATTAATAGAACAAGTCCCACACACAGCTAGAAGCCCAATATTTTTTCAGAGGTAGATGCAGAAAAAAATATATTCAGTTTGCAACCTGATGGAGGTCTGTATAGATGGATAAATAGAACAAGTCCCACACACAGCTAGAAGCCCAATATTTTTTCAGAGGTAGATGCAGAAAAAAATATATTCAGTTTGCAACCTGATGGAGGTCAGTATAGATGGACTAATACAACAAGTCCCACACACAGCTAGAAGCCCAATATTTTTTCAGAGGTAGATGCAGAAAAAAAATATATTCAGTTTGCAACCTGATGGAGGTCTGTATAGATGGATTAATAGAACAAGTCCCACACACAGCTAGAAGCCCAAAATTTTTTCAGAGCTAGATGCAGAAAAAAATATATTCAGTTTGCAACCTGATGGAGGTCTGTATAGATGGATTAATAGAACAAGTCCCACACACAGCTAGAAGCCCAATATTTTTTCAGAGGTAGATGCAGAAAAAAATATATTCCGTTTTACAACCTGATGGAGGTCTGTATAGATAGATTAATGGAACAAGTCCCACACACAGCTAGAAGCCCAATATTTTTTCAGAGGTAGATGCAGAAAAAAATATATTCAGTTTGCAACCTGATGGAGGTCTGTATAGATGGATTAATAGAATAAGTCCCACACACAGCTAGAAGCCCAATATTTTTTCAGAGGTAGATGCAGAAAAAAATATATTCAGTTTGCAACCTGATGGAGGTCTGTATAGATGGATTAATAGAACAAGTCCCACACACAGCTAGAAGCCCAATATTTTTTCAGAGGTAGATGCAGAAAATAATATATTCAGTTTGCAACCTGATGGAGGTCTGTATAGATGGATTAATAGAACAAGTCCCACACACAGCTAGAAGCCCAATATTTTTTCAGAGGTAGATGCAGAAAAAAATATATTCAGTTTGCAACCTGATGGAGGTCTGTATAGATGGATAAATAGAACAAGTCCCACACACAGCTAGAAGCCCAATATTTTTTCAGAGGTAGATGCAGAAAAAAATATATTCAGTTTGCAACCTGATGGAGGTCAGTATAGATGGACTAATACAACAAGTCCCACACACAGCTAGAAGCCCAATATTTTTTCAGAGGTAGATGCAGAAAAAAAATATATTCAGTTTGCAACCTGATGGAGGTCTGTATAGATGGATTAATAGAACAAGTCCCACACACAGCTAGAAGCCCAAAATTTTTTCAGAGCTAGATGCAGAAAAAAATATATTCAGTTTGCAACCTGATGGAGATCTGTATAGATGGATTAATAGAACAAGTCCCACACACAGCTAGAAGCCCAATATTTTTTCAGAGGTAGATGCAGAAAAAAATATATTCAGTTTGCAACCTGATGGAGGTCTGTATAGATGGATTAATAGAACAAGTCCCACACACAGCTAGAAGCCCAATATTTTTTCAGAGCCAGATGCAGAAAAAAATATATTCAGTTTGCAACCTGATGGAGGTCTGTATAGATGGATTAATAGAACAAGTTCCACACACAGCTAGAAGCCCAATATTTTTTCAGAGGTAGATGCAGAAAAAAATATATTCAGTTTGCAACCTGATGGAGGTCAGTATAGATGGACTAATACAACAAGTCCCACACACAGCTAGAAGCCCAATATTTTTTCAGAGGTAGATGCAGTAAAAAATATATTCAGTTTGCAACCTGATGGAGGTCAGTATAGATGGACTAATACAACAAGTCCCACACACAGCTAGAAGTCCAATATTTTTTCAGAGGTAGATGCAGAAAAAAATATATTCAGTTTGCAACCTGATGGAGGTCTGTATAGATGGATTAATAGAACAAGTCCCACACACAGCTAGAAGCCCAATATTTTTTCAGAGGTAGATGCAGAAAAAAATATATTCAGTTTGCAACCTGATGGAGGTCTGTATAGATGGATTAATAGAACAAGTCCCAAACACAGCTAGAAGCCCAATATTTTTTCAGAGCTAGATGCAGAAAAAAATTATATTCAATTTGCAACCTGATGGAGGTCAGTATAGATGGACTAATAGAATGATGCTATGCCCAAAAGATTTTACTTCACTAGGTGCAGTAAAAAAATTGGTATTCTATACACAGGTGGTATATCTTGCAACACAGATAGGCTACTCCACTGACTAACACACTCTGCAATAGGCCAAAAAGGATTAGCTTTGCTAGATTCAGCCAAATGCTGTGAAAAAAACTTGCACAGCACTGGCACAGACCTGCCTGGCAAAAACTGATAGGAACTGATGTAACCTAGTCATGAAAAGGACTCCAATTACAATTAGTCTTTACTCCCACAATCTATCTATTTAAGAGCACAGACCTGCCTGATAAAAGTCGTAGGAAATGCTGTAACCTAGTCCGTAAAAGGACTGCAATCACAACTATTCCCTCATCCCAAGCTATCTGTAGATTTGTGCGAAAATTGGCTTGAAATTAACAAGGTATAGCGCACACAGCAACAGCGGTGCCGTCTAACACGCAGCTGCAGCAGTGAGAAAATGGTGGCGACGGGGAAAATGGCTTGGTCTTATAGGGCAAGGACATGTGACATACACTGCCAATGACACATGCCCTTGCTTGTGTGAAAAAAAGCACTTCGCTCCGTGTGTGCGCTGCTGATAGGCTGACAGATTGCACCTCCCCACTGCAAATGCGGGAAAGAGAAAAAAAAATGGAGATCTTCATTGTTCCTGCAGAGATCCATCCCCTGCCCCTCCCCCCACCCCGCTGTACACTCAAACTGCGTATTAACATTAATTTTCATCATTACTGAGAAAAAATCCAGTTATGATTTTGGTGCACGAACAGTTATCGAACATAACCTCGAACAGCCGAATTTTTCTCAAATTGTTCGTGTTCGCCGAACGGCTCGAACACCGCCCAAAACAGCTCGAATTTGAGATTGGCGAACAGTTCGAGTAGAACAGCGCTCATCTCTACTTAGCACCCATGCGACCTGAAGAGCCACCACGACTTGTGGTGAGAGGCAGAGTTGTGTTTAAGGATGCAGTTGTTGACGTGCTTCTAGTACTACGTCTCTGTTCAGGAAGGCGCAACCTGACCTCGTCGTCACTAGCATCTTCCTCCACCTCCTCTGCTGACCTCATCTCTTGGCTGACTGTGGGTTGACAGTAAGTGGGATCTCCAACCTCATCATCATCACCCTGTGCGTTATCACACCCGTCGTCCTCAGAGCCAACCTGTTCCTGCCCTGACAAAAAACTAAAGTTGTCGCTCCAATCAGGTATTTGAGTCTCATCATCGTCTTCCTCATTGTCTTCACCAACAGGAGTTACAGTTTGGGAATGAGGGTCTACATTATGGTCAGAACCTTCTGCGTCTTTTCCTGGATCCGATTCATAAAGATTCTGGGCATCAGTGCAGATCATTTCCTCGTCTGGATTCACAGAAGCGCTGGAGTCGACCTCTGATTCCCAGGCTATAGTATGAGTAAACAGCTCTGCAGACTCAACCATCTGTTCTACCTCATACTCAGACGGGCAGCTGGAGATTTGGGAGCTGTGAGGAAGCAAGTGCGATTGGGGTGACACCTTTGAGGACTGGAGTATTTGTGATGTTGAAGTTGATGTGGAGGAGAGCCCACTTAAAGGAGCACTTGATATCCGTTGAAGCACCTGCTGTTTTTGTGCCTCATCTGGAATTTGTAGCGATTGGCGTGGCCGTAAGAAAGGGATCTTATCACATTGTCCGCTAAAAGAAGTAGACATTTTAGTTTGGCTGGAAGATGGTCTTTCTTCTGCAGATGTTACTGTTGCTTTAACACCTACCCCACGGACACAACCTTTTTTCCCCTTCCCAACACGCCTATTCCCCTTTCCACCAGCAGCAGGCCTTTTTCCACTCATTTTGGTGGTTAACTAATTCACAACTCTGGAGTTGTTTGCACAGAAAAACAATGGATGGGAACCGAGCAGAGCTGAGTGGCCAAACTGTGGTATTAGGCCAAAACTATTGACTGGGTTAGATGCAGAAAAAAATTATATTCAATTTGCAACCTGATGGAGGTCAGTATAGATGGACTAATAGAGAAAGTCCCACACAGAGCTAGAAGCCCAAATATTTTTTCAGAGGTAGATGAAGAAAAAAAATATATTCAGTTTGCAACCTGATGGAGGTCAGTATAGATGGACTAATAGAGAAAGTCCCACACACTACTAGAAGGCCAAATATTTTTTCAGAGCTAGATGCAGACAAAAAAATATTTTTAATTTGCAACCTGATGGAGGTCAGTATAGATGGACTAACAGAGAAAGTCCCACACACTGCTAGAAGGCCAAATATTTTTTCAGAGCTGGATGCAGATAAAAATTATTTTTAATTTGCAACCTGATGGAGGTCAGTATAGATGGACTAATAGAGAAAGTCCCACACACTGCTAGAAGGCCAAATATTTTTTCAGAGCTAGATGCAGAAAAAAATTATATTCAGTTTGCAACCTGATGGAGGTCAGTATAGATGGACTAATAGAACAAGTCCCACACACAGCTAGAAGCCCAAATATTTTTTCAGAGGTAGATGCAGATAAAAATTATTTTTAATTTGCAACCTGATGGAGGTCAGTATAGATGGACTATTAGAGAAAGTCCCACACACTGCTAGAAGGCCAAATATTTTTTCAGAGCTAGATGCAGACAAAAAATTATTTTCAGTTTGCAACCTGATGGAGGTCAGTATAGATGGACTAATAGAACAAGTCCCACACACAGCTAGAAGCCCAAATATTTTTTCAGAGGTAGATGCAGAAAAAAATTATATTCAGTTTGCAACCTGATGGAGGTCTGTATAGATGGATTAATAGAACAAGTCCCACACACAGCTAGAAGCCCAATATTTTTTCAGAGGTAGATGCAGAAAAAAAATATATTCAGTTTGCAACCTGATGGAGGTCAGTATAGATGGACTAATAGAGAAAGTCCCACACACTGCTAGAAGGCCAAATATTTTTTCAGAGCTAGATGCAGACAAAAAAATATTTTTAATTTGCAACCTGATGGAGGTCAGTATAGATGGACTAATAGAGAAAGTCCCACACACTGCTAGAAGGCCAAATATTTTTTCAGAGCTGGATGCAGATAAAAATTATTTTTAATTTGCAACCTGATGGAGGTCAGTATAGATGGACTAATAGAGAAAGTCCCACACACTGCTAGAAGGCCAAATATTTTTTCAGAGCTGGATGCAGATAAAAATTATTTTTAATTTGCAACCTGATGGAGGTCAGTATAGATGGGCTAATAGAGAAAGTCCCACACACTGCTAGAAGACCAAATATTTTTTCAGAGCTAGATGCAGACAAAAAATTATTTTCAGTTTGCAACCTGATGGAGGTCAGTATAGATGGACTAATAGAACAAGTCCCACACACAGCTAGAAGCCCAATATTTTTTCAGAGGTAGATGCAGAAAAAAAATATATTCAGTTTGCAACCTGATGGAGGTCAGTATAGATGGACTAATAGAACAAGTCCCACACACTGCTAGAAGCCCAAATATTTTTTCAGAGGTAGATGCAGAAAAAAATTATATTCAGTTTGCAACCTGATGGAGGTCTGTATAGATGGATTAATAGAACAAGTCCCACACACAGCTAGAAGCCCAATATTTTTTCAGAGGTAGATGCAGAAAAAAAATATATTCAGTTTGCAACCTGATGGAGGTCAGTATAGATGGACTAATAGAGAAAGTCCCACACACTGCTAGAAGGCCAAATATTTTTTCAGAGCTAGATGCAGAAAAAAATTATATTCAATTTGCAACCTGATGGAGGTCAGTATAGATGGACTAATAGAACAAAAAAAATATATTCAATTTGCAACCTGATGGAGGTCAGTATAGATTGACTAATAGAATGATGCTATGCCCAAAAGATTTTACTTCACTAGGTGCAGTAAAAAAATTGGTATTCTATACACAGGTGGTATATCTTGCAACACAGATAGGCTACTCCCCTGACTAACACACTCTGCAATAGGCCAAAAAGGATTAGCTTTGCTAGATTCAGCCAAATGCTGTGAAAAAAACTTGCACAGCACTGGCACAGACCTGCCTGGCAAAAACTGATAGGAACTGATGTAACCTAGTCCTGAAAAGGACTGCAATTACAATTAGTCTTTACTCCCACAATCTATCTATTTAAGAGCACAGACCTGCCTGATAAAAGTCATAGGAAATGCTGTAACCTAGTCCTTAAAAGGACTGCAATCACAACTATTCCCTACTCCCAAGCTATCTGTAGATTTGTGCGAAAATTGGCTTGAAATTAACAAGGTATAGCGCACACAGCAACAGCGGTGCCGTCTAACACGCAGCTGCAGCAGTGAGAAAATGGTGGCGACGGGGAAAATGGCTTGGTCTTATAGGGCAAGGACATGTGACATACACTGCCAATGACACATGCCCTTGCTTGTGTGAAAAAAGCACTTCGCTCCGTGTGTGCGCTGCTGATAGGCTGACAGATTGCACCGCCCCACTGTAAATGCGGGAAAGAGAAAAAAAAATGGAGATCTTCATTATTCCTGCAGAGATCCATCCCCTGCCCCTCCCCCCGCCCCACTGTACACTCAAACTGCGTATTAACATTAATTTTCATCATTACTGAGAAAAAATCCAGTTATGATTTTGGTGCACGAACAGTTATCGAACATAACCTCGAACAGCCGAATTTTTCTCAAATCGTTCGTGTTCGCCGAACGGTTCGAGTAGAACAACGCTCATCTCTAGTTATAATAAAGACCCTGAACTGTTTAAGTGGCCTCCGCCTCCTGACTATTGCGGCCAGAACCATCACCTCCATCATCCACCTACACTGCCCTGGGGCTACACTCCTCCCTTGGGGAGTTATCCTACCCCTGTGCTGCACACCAATACCAGCCCCAGCGGTCTGCCCTGCAGCGGCGGTTACCCCTGACCGCAATCCACGGGTGGCGTAGTCAAACATTTAAAGCACTAATTGATAGACCGCCATTTGGTCTGACCATCCTGAGCCACGGGACCGGGTTGCCACCACTACTACCCCCAGCATCGTACAGAGGCCCGGTCTCGAGTGCCCCGCGGCCCAGGGGGCGAGTCATATACACTGTCTGCCACAAGCCTTGCCTGCCTAACTCCTGCTATCACCACTGAATATATGCAGCTGTATTAGTCCTCAGAAGGAATTTTAGTTCAGATGGATATTATAGATATGCTGTGAATACTTTTACTAACTATAAGCAAGCAAATCCCTCCCTGACTCATCAGCAGCTCTGCCTACTCTGCCTGTTTCCGGGCTAGACTGTGACGAGCCTAGCGTCACCAGGTCTTAAATAGACCCGATGATGTTATGTGGCCAGCCAATCACTGTAATGCCACAGCCAACATGACTATGGCATTACAGTGCGTGGCAAGAAATCTAAAGAGTGCCAAACATGCAGGGCAGGTACCCGAGTTCCCGCCCGAGCAACCTGGAAATACTCGCTGGGCTTGTCGAGCACCGTGATGCTCGGGTGAGTACCGAGTAGTGGCGAGCACGTACGCTCATCACTAATACAAATGAAATAGGATATGTACACGCCGAGTCTTTTTGCAGAGTTTTCTGAGCAGAAACTGAGCAGAGTCTTCAAGTTTAGAAAATTTAGAAGTTTTCTACTTTTGAAGAGGATTTGGAGAGTTTCTGCTCAAAAAACTCCTGAAAAAAATTAAATATGAATATAGCCTTAAAGGGGTAGTCCCATCTCCAAGATCCTATCTCAATATGTAGCAGGTATATTAATATTAGCAAATACCTCAAATTAGAAATGTAGTATGGTTCTTGTGATTTGCTATGTCACTTACCTCATGAGCAGGGCATTGTAAGACCTTAGGTATTCATGGTTACGACGACCAATCATACAGTGACAGTTAGCTCTTAGTGGTCATAACCATGTTTACGTAAGCTACTGCAATGCCCTACATGAGATAAGTGACACAGCGAGTCTGAAGAACTATACTACATTTCTAATTGGAGGCATTTGCTAATATTATTAATAATACACATACTACATATTGAGATAGGATCTTGGAAAAGGGAATACCCCTTTAACTCCTTAGTATCCAAGACAAAAATAGAAGAATATCATTATCTTTTTACAAAGACCGCCATGGGTGTACCTATCAATTCTCTCATCAACCTAGATTAATGTTTCCCACCTTCAGTCCATCAGAAATTACTACAGCTGTTGTCTAGGATATGTAAAATAATGACCAAATAGGGGCATGAAATTTAAAAACAGTAGTACTGATATACTTATCCAAATGTGCTAGAATTCTGGCTCAAATTGTGCAAAAAATATGTTTTAGACCATTTTAGCACCCACTAGATACTTTTGAAATGTGTGTACAATTCAGTTTGATGTAAATTTTGCAAAGTGTAAAGCCAGATTTAGTACAGTTACAGTGGGTACGGAAAGTATTCAGACCCCTTTAAATTTTTCACTCTTTGTTTAATTGCAGCCATTTGGTAAATTCTAAAAAGTTAATTTTTTTCTCATTAAAGTACACTCTGCACCCCATCTTGACTGAAAAAAATCAGAAATGTAGAAATTTTTGCAAATTTATTAAAAAAGAAAAACTGAAATATCACATGGTCATAAGTATTCAGGCCCCTTGCTCAGTATTGAGTAGAAGCACCCTTTTGAGCCAGTACAGCCATGGGTCTTCTTGGGAATGATACACGTTTTTCACACCTGGATTTGGGGATCCTCTGCCATTCTTCCTTGCAGATCCTCTCCAGTTCCGTCAGGTTGGATGGTGAACGTTGGTGGACAGCCATTTACAGGTCTCTCCAGAGATGCTCAATTGTAAACCCAATTGGGCTCAGGGCTCTAGCTGGGCCAGTCAAGAATGGTCACAGAGTTGTTCTGAAGCCACTCCTTTGTTATTTTAGCTGTGTGCTTAGGGTCATTGCCTTGTTGGAAGGTGAACCTTTGGCCAAGTCTGAGGTCCAGAGCACTCTGCAAGAAGTTTTCATCTAGGATATCTCTGTACTTGGCTGCATTCATGTTTTCTTCAGTTGCAACCAGTCATCCTGTCCCTGCAGCTGAAAAACACCCCCAAAGCATGATGCTGCCACCACCAAGTTTCACTGTTGGGATTGCTTTGGGCAGGTGATGAGCAGTGCCTGGTTTTCTCCACACATACCGGTTAGAATTATTACCAAAAAGTTCTATCTTCGTCTCATCAGACCAGAGAATCTTATTTCTCATAGTCTGGGAGTCCTTCATGTGTTTTTGAGCAAACTCTATGTAGGCTTTCACATATCTTGCACTGAGGAGAGGCTTCCGTCGGGCCACTCCTCTGTGAAGGCACTACTGGTGGCGGGCTGCAGTGATAGTTGACTTTGTGGAACTTTCTCCCATCTCCCTACTGCATCTCTGGAGCTCAGTCACAGTGATCTTGGGGTTCTTCTTTACCTCTCTCACCAAGGCTCTTCTCCCACAATTGCTTAATTTGGCTGGACGGCCAGATCTAGGAAGACTTCTGGTGGTCCCAAACATTCTTCCATTTAAGGATTATGGAGTCCACTGTGCTCTTAGGAACCTTGAGTAATGCAGAAATTCTTTTATAACCTTGGCCAGATCTGTGCCTTGCCTCAATTCTGTCTCTGAGCTCCTTGGGCAGTTCCTTTGAGCTCATGATTCTCATTTGGTCTGACATGCACTGTGAGCTGTGAGGTCTTATATAGACAGGTGTGTGCCTTTCCAAATCAAGTCCTATTAGTTTAATTAAACACAGCTGGACTCCAATGAAGGAGTAGAACCATCTCAAGGAGGATCACAAGGAAATGAACAGCATGTGACTTAAATATGAGTGTCTGAGCAAAGGGTCTGAATACTTATGACCATGTGATATTTCAGTTTTTGTTTTTTAATAAATTTGCAAAAATTTCTACATTTTTGTTTTTTTCAGTCAAGATGGGGTGCAGAGTGTACTTTAATGAGAAAAAAAATGAACATTTTAGAATTCACCCAAAAAATTTTTATGCAACAAAGACATATAGGGATTGTTTTTTGCAAGACAAGTTGTAGTTTTGAATGCTATGATTCACTTTACCAAATAATGTACTGAAAATGGGGAAAAAATCCAAGTGCGGTGAAGTTGATTTCATCAATGAGCAAGCTAAATATATATTCTTGTACCGTGTTAGCCAGTAGATAGAAAAATATTTAGATTTGAGAGTCCTCAGTGGTTGATGCCTCATTGCTACCTAAAAGGTATCAATGAGCAAAGGAAGGATTATCCCGCACTATTACAATCATAACTTAAAACCCACAATTTACTTGGAAAGACAGAAACCAATGGTTCAAAAAATACAAAAGACACATATCTAAGACTGTTACGTGTTTCAAACCCTTGTCTATGGGTCCTGACTCCTTAATCATTATGATTGGAAGAGGGATGGATATTCCTTCGTTTGCTTATTACTTCTGGGCCAGCTGCCCGCTCTTATCTGTACACCACCTGGATCCACTGAACAGATGACTTCACTGTTTTGTGGGTTGAGCTAAATTCTTCTTTTTTAAGTAATCCAAATGAAACAAAATTCCTTTATTAATTTCAGCAATACCAAACTTACATCATTTATTTATTTATGTGACGAAAACAATTCAGAACTTTGTAAAAATATAAATAATTGTGGTTTGCGTCACTATTTTCAGAGACCTGTAAAACTTTTATCTTTATGTCACGGAAGCTTCACTTGAGGCTTTTTGTTTGAGTGGTAAGATGACATTTTTTCTTGGTACAAATTTGTGATACATACGACATATTGAACGCTTTTATTGGATTTCTTTTAGATAGGCTTGATGATCTTCATGTAATTAATATTGGAAAAAATGTATTCATTTTTATATTTTGATATATTGAGCTTTTATGGACATAACAATAACAAATATAGCATACCGGGGCTTTTTTTAGCAGGGGAAAGTGGGGCGATTCTAATTTAATTTTTTTTAGATTTTTTTTAAAGTTTCTTTATTTTTTACTTTTGTTTTTTAGTTCCCTTAGCAAATTTAAACCTGCAAATGTTTGATCGCTGTTTTATATGCTGCAATACTATAGCTATGTCAACTGATTGGTGCCCTACAATCGTGTGTTTGACAGCAAAATATAAATGTTTAACCGGTTCAGGACCGCCCACTGTACATAAACGTCGGCGCTGCCTGGGCTCTGTGCAGCACCGACGTTTAAAAATGGTGGGTGGTCCCGCAGCCCTCAGGACCCCCAGGGTCCTGCAAAGCGCTGCCGTTCCGGTGCAGAGCGATAGCTCTGACAGGGGACATCATTGGGACCTGATTGGATCAGGTCCCAATGATGTTAACCCTTTGCTATCTTCTATATGCCGTGATCTATAGTGATCGCGGCATATGGAAGATAGTGAGAGGAGAGGGGGTCGTCAACTTACCTCTCCGACGGCCCCCTGATATCTTCCAGGACCTGCCGTTGTTATGGTAGCTGGAGGTCACATGACCGCCTCCAGATCTGCTATATATGGTGTCCTGCCAAGCTCAGCTTGCAGCTGAACTCTAGCAGGAGACCGACAGTATGAAACAGTCAGAAAAGATGTCATGCAATGTAATACATGTCTATTACATTGCATGACATCAGTGATTAGAAAAATAAAAATTAATGTCCCATACAGGACTAAGTAAAAATGTAAAAAAAAGTCTAAAAAATGTTTTCAAACTGTTTCAAAAAAATCACAAAACAAATAAAAATAAATAAATAAAATATTAAACCAATAAATCCGTATATTTATGCAAAAGCAAAAAAAGTACACATATTTGGTATAGCCGTGTCCGAAACAACCCGATCTATAAAACTGTCACACTAATTAACTCCTGTGCACACCGTAATAAAAATAAATAAAAAACGGAGTAAAAAACTATGCTTTTTCATCATATCGCCAAACAAAAAGTGGAAAAAAATGTGATCAAAAAGCAAAATGGAAATAAAAATGGTACCGCTGAAAACGTCATCTTGTTCTGCAAAAAAAAAGCCGCCATACAGCTCCATCAGCCGAAAAAAATATTTTTTCTATAATATTGTTTTATTGTGTAAAAGCGCCAAAACATAAAAAAAATATACAGTAAGTGTAGTATTGCTGTAAACGTACTGACCCGAAGAATAATGCCGCCTTATCATTTTTACCACACGCGGAACGGCATAAAAAAAACCCTCAAAAAACAATTCCTGAATTGTTGGTATTTGTTAATTTTACCTCCCAAAAAACGGAATAGAAAGCGATCAAAAAATGTCACATACCCAAAAATGGTACCAATAAAAATGTCAACTCATACCGCAAAAAACAAGCCATCACATGACTCTGTCGGCCGAAATATGGAAAAATTATAGCTCTCAAAATATGGCGATGCAAAAACTAGATTTTGCAAAAAAAAGCGTCTCTTAGTGTGTGACAGCTGTCAATCATCAAAAACCCAATATAAATCTGGTATCTCTGTAATCGCACCGACCCGAAGAATAAAGTAATCTCATCACTTTTACCGCACGAGGAACGGTGTAAAAAATAAATAAAACCAATTCTTCACCTGCTACTGATTTGTTTATTATGTCTCCCAAAGATCGCAGTAAGGCTCTGCTCACATTTATTCTGTGCTCTGCGCTGAGCGCTTACACCAGAGTATCCGTGTAAATCTCTGAAATACGTGATTCAGACGGAACCCATGACGGAAGATTCCCTGTAATGAGACAGATATAGGCCACTGTGGATGCCATCTGGACTGTGATCCCACGGTGTCAGTTTTTTTAAGGCGTGCATAAAAGTGCGGTTGGCCACAGTTTTGTGCACTTCTGAAAAAAAGGACACCGCTAAACAGAGGCCAGACGGAGTCCAGAGTAACTCTGATGCCTCATTATAGTGAATGGATCCCGCAGGGGTTTCATCTGAATTACATCACTTGGAAATTTAGATGGAAACCCCGATGTAAGTGCTCAGCCTAGAGCGCCGGATAAATGTTACGTAAAATGTTCCCAATAAAAGCTTCAACTCAGTCCTCAAAAAAAGCTAGTCCCCACTCAGGTCCGTCATCTGTTAAAAATATTCCAAGTTACTGGTAGCAGAAAGGCTCTGGAAAAGCGAAATGGCCCTTGCCCCCCAAAAGAAATTCAGAAAATGTTGTGCTCCCAAATCCCTATTCTACAATAATTTGTTCTCCAATTGTCAAATAGCGCTCCGTCCCTCCCAGATCTCGCCGTATGGCTGAGCGGTACGATACAGCCACATATGGGGTATTGACACTTTTAGAAGAAATTGTGTGACACATTTCGGCACCATTTTTACCCATTGCCCTGTGTGAAAATGTAAAATCTGAGGGTAAAACATTTTTTTGCGGTAAAAATATAATTATGTTTTCTTCACTGCCCAATGGTATAAATTTAAAAATTAAAAAATACTCACTACTTCCCTAGATGAATTCCTTGAGAGGTGTAGTTTACAAAATGGGGTCACTTGTGGGGGTTTCTGCAGTTTCGGCATGTCAGCGACTCTTCAAATGTGACATGGTGTCTGCAACCTATCCCAGCCAACATAGCGCTCCTTTCTCTTCCGAACCCTGCCGTACACCAAAGCAGTGATTTTCCCCCACATATTGGGTATCAGCGTACTCAGGAGAAATTGCACAACAAATTTCATGGTGCAATTTCTCCTGTTATCCTTATGATAATGCAAAATTAGGGAATGAAAAACATTTTTTGTGGGAAAAAGTGTAAATTTTATTTTTACGGCTCAATATTATAAACTTCTGTGAAGCACCTGGGGGTGCAAGGTGCTCACCACACATCTAGATAAGTTCCCTAAGGGGTCTAGTTTCCAAAATGGTGGCACTTGTGGGGGTTGCCACTGCTTAGGCACATCAGGAGCTCTCCAAACGCAACATGGCGTCTGCTAATTATTCAAACAAATTTTACATTCAAAAAGTCAAATGGCGCTCCTTCCCTTCCAAACCCTGCCGTGCACCCAAACAGTGGTTTGCCTCCATATATGGGGTATCGGCGTGTTCAGGAGAAATTGCACAACAAATTTCATGGTGCAAATTATCCTATTACCCTTATGATAATGCAAAATTAAGGGATGAAAAACGTTTTTGTGGGAAAAATGTGAAAATTTTATTTTTACAGCTCAATATTATAAACTTCTGTGAAGCACCTGGGGTTCAAGATGCTCACCACACATCTAGATAAGTTCCCTAAGGGGTCTAGTTTCCAAAATGGTGTCACTTGTGGGGGGTTTCCACTGTTTAGGCACATCAGGAGCTCCGAAAAACACAACATGGCGTCTGTTAATTATTCAAACAAATTTTACATTCAAAAAGTCTAATGGCGCTCCTTTCCTTTCGAACCCTGCAGTGCGCCCAAACAGTGGTTTTCCCTCACATATGGGGTATCAGCGCGCTTATGAGAAATTGAACTACAAATTGTGTATTCCTTTTTTCCTGTTACCCTTGTGAAAATAAAAAAAATGGGTCTAAAGTAACATTTTTGTGAAAAAAAGTTAAATGTTCATTGTTTTCTTCCACATTGCAAAAATTCCTGTGAAGCACCTGAAGGGTTAATAAACTTCTTGAATGTGGCTTTGAGCACCTTGAGGGGTGTAGTTTTTAGAATGGGGTCACTTTGGGGTATTTTCTGTCGTAAAGGCCCCTCAAAGTCACTTCAAATAAGATGTAGTCCCTAAAAAAATGTTTTTGTAAATTTTGTTGGAAAAATGAGAAATCGCTGGTCAAATTTTAACCCTTATAGCTTCCTAACAAAAAAAAATTTTGGTTCCAAAATAGTGCTGATGAAAAGTAGACATGTGGGAAATGTTATTTATTAACTATTTTGTGTGACATATCTCTCTGATTTAAGGGCATGACAATTCAAAGTTTTAAAATTGCAAAATTTCCAAATTTTGGTCAAATTTCTGATTTTTTCATAAATAAACGCAAGTGATATCGAAGAAATTTTACCACTATCATGAAGTACAATATGTCACAAAAAAATAGTCTCAGAATCAGGGGAATCCGTTGAAGCGTTCCAGAGTAATTACTTCATAAAGTGACAGTGGTCAGAATTGAAAAAATTGGCCCGGTCACGAAGGCAAAAACAGGCTCTGGCACGAAGTGGTTAAAAAGCAGAGATTGGAGCAACTCCAGTAGCAGCTGTTACAGGCAGATGCCAGCTGTGCAGCACAGTAGGCATTTGTCATGTTATATGCAATGTCTACTCCTGAGCCTGCTAAATACATGGGGTCTCAACGTAAGATGTACCATTTTGTCCTATATTGGGAAGGAGTCAAATCTCTGGCATTTTTGTTCTTTCATACATCACCCATACCTATTCTTAAATTTGTTTTAGACCTCCAACAGTTTACAACCCACATGACAACCACTCGATGATCACACAGATGCATATGACATCCCACACAGTATGGCAGTCCTGTTTTTTTAAAAGCCGCTAATCTCGTGCCACATATATCAGTATATATTAAGTTGTAAATCCATACATACTCTTTGCTACATTGTCACACATGTATACATATATTGCTATTTATAATTGACATCCAACTTCAGTACTTGAATATAGATTGTAAATGTTAAAAAGAAACTGGACTTTTTTATTTAATTAACCTCCAGACATTGCAAAGTTATGACATTTTGTACAATACTTGATTACCCTATTTTGGTTCCTTTCATCCCAAATGCCATGCTGAAAGTACTGGCTTAACAGACTAGTTCATGCTTCTTTAGAAGCTGCCTTCATCTGCTGCTCAAGAAAGAATTCCTCTCAAGCACAATTCTGCCTGAGCATGGGGGGAAAAGCAGAGGAGTTCACACAGTGAGAGTGTTTGTATACAGTGCTTGAGTAGAGATTCTTATTAGAGCAGCAGTTGAGGGCAGCTTCTAAAAGAGCATGAACTAGTCAAATAAATCAGCACAGTGTTGAGAGAGAAGGAAGCAAAATAAAGAAATGGAATTTATTACAAAGATTCATAACTTTGCTAATGCTGATCATTAATTAAATAAAAAACATTAGTTACCCCTTAAACATTTTGGATGCTGGATCAACTAAGATGTGCATAGCTTAGTTATAGAGTATTGATTTGCAGTAGTAGTATGGTATTGTATTGCATAGTAGTGTAGTATTGTATAGTTATAGAGTATTGATTAGTAGTAGTATTGTGCTGTTTAGTAGTGTAGTATGGAAATCTGTAGTAATATGTAGTAGTATTGTACTAGATTTTAGTATAGTATTGTGTATTTGTACTGTTTATCTGTATAGTTTATGTGGTGCTATAGTATTATATTGAATAATAGTATTTTGTAGTAGTTAGAGTATCACGTAGTACAGTATTGTGTACTAGTATGCAGAACATAAAACAATCTCAATGAATTATTAATATAACATTTACTTACGTCCATTGATGTGAAGCAGGGATAACACAAGCAGCGCTAGAAGATGCTCCATTCTCAATGGTTCCATCAGTAGTATAGACTGGGCATGCTGCCACTTGTATATATACTATATTTATATCATGTGGTTTTGCTTCTGAGAAATATCTGCATATTGTGGTTTGGGAGTGAAATGATTATTATTAATTTTGCTTTCTAAAAAAAAACCTTGACCCAATGCGGTCTGATACCTCCGAAGAATACAAGGTTTTCACAAGATTATTAATAAAATGTCACAACATACCAAGAGGCAGACGAGTGCATCACACCATCTTGATAAAGGGCTTCAACATAGTAGCCCAAAGCATTGCTATTTATAACTATTGGAATTAAATAGCATAAAAAGAGGAGAGCTGTCTTTTATTATTGGATTCTGTGGATATCCCCTGTAGGAGAATTCTAGAAAGCCCTGCACCCACACACACCTATTGCACATACAGTTCTTTCCAAAAGTTTTTTGCAGAAAAATGCTACAATGTAAAAATACTTTCACAAATAGAAGTCTTAATAGATTTTTTTTTAACAATTAACAAAATGTAAAGTGAATGAACAAAAGAGAAATGTAAATCAAATCAATATTTGGTTTGACCACACTTTGCCTTCAAAACAGCATCAATGCATCAAATGTTCTTGGTACACTTCTTCACAGTTATTGAGTTGTTGCTGGGGGCCCCGCGGTGGCTGCGGGGTTTGGGGTCTGGGTTATTCCCCACGTCACACCCAGCATCCACCACGCGCTTTCCCAATGAATGGGGAGAGGCAGAGCGCGCGGTGGATGCCGGGTGTGACGCAGGAAATAATCCCGCCCACAACCCAGCAGCCACCAGTGGAACGCAGAAGAGGGACCCTCGGCTGCAGCCTGGACTTGTTGTAACGTCAGCGTATGTCAGCGCCTGCTTCAGCCGGGGGTCACGTGATGCCTGTGAGCGGCCAGTGATAGCGCCGCTCACAGGCATTATCTACAACACAAGGTATTTACAGAGATACTTATGCCCACATGCTGAATACATTGGGCAACTTAAGAGTACCGGACAACCCCTTTAAATGCTCATGTAACCTTTCATATTGTCCCCTTAGAGCCTCTAAAAAGTAATAATGTCCCCTGATGATGTGCCCTACAGCCCCCTGCCCTCACACAGTATAATGTCCCCTACCTCACCACTTTGTATGATGCCTCCTCAGCCCCTTCCACACAATATGATGTCCCCATAGTGCCCCCCCCTCACAGTATCATAGCCTGCCACAGCCCCACTACACAGTTTGATGGTGGCCCTAACACATTATGGTGGTCCCCACAGTCCCCTCATACAGTATAATGCCTCCATAGTACCCCAAACACTATGATGGAAACCACGTGACCCCTACAAAAATTATGAACCCCACAAGACCACACACAGCATGATTGCCCCATAGCCCCCTTATGCGCAGTATGATGCCCTCAAAACCCCCCCACACAAAGTAGTAGAATACCCCTACACAGGCTCGGACTGGCCCACAGGGGAACAGGAAAATCCTTCTGTAGGCACCTGTGAAGTAGTGCTGATGAGCAGCGCTATTGCACTTGATTCACTATTTGCGAAAAAAGTTATAATGTATAATCTAATCATTCAGTTAACAAGCTTGCCAAATTAATATCCCATAGAAGTAAAATCTTCATACTAGGGTCAGGACATTTTTACATGTAGCTGAACAGTGGGCCCCAACTATTAGTCTTTAAAATGAACTACACAGGGTTTGTTTCCAGTGTCTTTTCAAGGAGGCACAACTGTTTTTGCAAAGTTGCATAATTTTTCTTTTTTGATGCATGAAAGCAATACAAAAAAAAAGACGTGAATCTTCTCTTTAATTCTTCTTTCTGCTTTATATGGACCAGTGGAGATAAAACAATTATTAAAGAATCACACCATTTATGTAAAGGTGTGTTACAATTTCATCAAGTGTCAGTTATCCAAAACAGTCTGTACAGACTTTTTATAATTTTCCTAGATTCACATATAAGGGGTGCAAACTAGTCTATTGGTTCAAGCGGCAGTTCCACCATAGCCATTCAGGCATCTCCGTTCTGCAGGCTAAGGGCCAAGTTGCCCTGATGTGGTAGGCAAATCTGCAGCTCACAACCTCTCAGCGCAATCAAATTGCTGTCTGATTTTCTACATTTAACATGAGAAGAAGCAGCGTCTGCTGTGAAAATGGTCACTGCTCCACTCTACGTTCCCATTGGTGGGCCATATCCTGTGAAATATACTTGAAATGTAAGGTGTGTACACTGGCGGTGTGGTATGCCCCTTTAAATTGCATGGGTACACAGGCTTTTGTGATACAGAGTAGTCTCCCTATTGGCAAAAGTAATCCAGATGTTCACCAGCAGCGGTTCAAGTGAAGTTTACTCACTAAGAGGCAATAATCTTGATGATTAACAAATTTGCTTTAAGCAGGCATGAATAGAGGTACAGTAGATGGTTAGTATACAACAATGAGCCAGTTCTGGAGACACTTTGCACTCATACTTGCAACAGTATGCTAGAAAACACTTCAGCAGCACTTCCTTCACTCAGACACAAACTCTTTGTATATTTCACAGCACATCCCAAGTTCTAGTTGTGGTCTCTTCTGACTGTCACCTCTTTTGACACCAGTACCCTGCTGTAGAACTTGTCTGGCAAGTAGCACCCTGTTGCGACCTACTCACTCAGTTACCTCGTTACGGTCATGTATTTCTAGGAATAATTATGTGTTTATACATAGGCCTTCACTATTACAATTCTGTGTTAAATCAAACACTGCAAGTTGGAGTTACTCACAAATGCAGTAACACTACTTCCCTCCACAGACTGCCACTTGACTGTCAGGAAAGGTTACGATGGGCCTCATTTATTTATTTAGCTTTCTGCTTTGGTAAAATGAAAGTTGAGCTCTGATTGGTTGCTGTAGTCGACAAAAATAGTTTTTGTGTAAGACAATTCCGATGAATGAGGCCCGATAAGCATTATCCTCCACAAGCCAAACAAAGGAAATAGGACAGTTTTTATGTGAAACTATAGATCTATACGTAGTGAGCTTTCCTAGTAATGGCTGCAGGCAGAAAGCATTTTTTGATTGTCTCTACATATGCACTGGAAAATGAACAAACAAAGTAGCACACTGTAATGCTGAGTATGTAAATATGAAGTATGAAATATGAATAGCATTACTGCTGTAGAAAATAGAAATAAATGAGAAATTATAGCGCATGTAAATATGAAGTATGAAATATGAATAGCATTACTGCTGTAGAATATAGAAATAAATGAGAAATCTTAGCGCATAAATTGGCCAATTCATGTGTACCTGACAGCTGCGTTAAGGCGTTTCTCGATGTCAGGACCTAACAATGTGAATACCTCTCTAAGGGACATCCGTCTGCTTATGTGTGGGAAAGTAAGATCCTGATGCAATTAAAACCACCTGCGGCATGGGGGTGGAGTGCTCAGTCAAAGCTTAAATCTAGTAACAAAGAAAATGACGGCACTTCCACTACAAGAAATAGGTGTGAACAGGTGATTACTAAGAGGAGCTACCTCCATGTACAATGAACAAACAAAGTAGCACACTGTAATGCTGAGTATGTAAATATGAAGTATGAAATATGAATAGCATTACTGCTGTAGAAAATAGAAATAAATGAGAAATTATAGTGCATGTAAATATGAAGTTGCACTGGAAAAGACTTAGGGGCTAATTCATTAAAACTTTTACGGCAGATAACTGGTGTAAAATCTCTGAAAATTCGTAAAAGTGAAATTGCGCAACAATTTTGTGAATTTTGGCATTTTCACACCAGTATGAAGCAGCTCCACCAATATGGGCTGGAGAGGAGTCGGGGTCAGATGGAGTGTGGTAACGCCTGCCTATCAAATTCATTAATATAATAATGCCGTCAGTTGTTAAGCCAGAAATGTCTATGTACATACTTTTTAAAAATTCCACGCATCGTACTACAGTGAGCATTTCATTAAGAGCGCAGTCAGACGGCTGTATAACACGGATGACGATTGTATCGCATTGCATCGCAATGCTCGGACTGGACCAAGCGTGATATCATGTATTTCTATGCAGCTGTCACACTCGGGTCAGGAGAGCCACCAGCCAGTCCAAGCATTGCTATGCAATTGTCGTCCATGTTATACGACCGTCAGACTGCACCCTAAGACTAACCATTTCAACGGCAGCCTTACTGAATCAGCCCCTTAGATCCTTGATTAGGCCTGCACAACATACGGCATGTGGGCATTCTGCGGAGCTGCACGGGAGACGCCGCTTCCTCCTCTCTAACTTCAAATGTATTCACGTCTTTCAGATGTGAATACATTTGAACACTGTGGTGCAGGGATAGGAGCAGCACAGCACTCTTCAACCCCGGTCCTGACATGCATTAGCATGATGAGGTCAACACGCTGCTGATGTCATCACACTGCTGCTGGTGCCGGGCTGTAGAGGTGGCAATGAGGAAGTGGGCACCGGTAAGTGCTCCAGGAAGAGCTGAAGATGAAGTGTGTTTGTTTTTTTGTTTGGTGCTACTTTCCAGGGGACATTGTGGAGCAATGGGGGACACTATGGAGGCCATTATGGGGCAATAGAGGTCATTATGGGACAAAGGGGAACATTATGGGATCATGGGGCAATGGGTGACACTATGGGGGACATTATGGTGCAATTTGGGACATAAGAGGGGATTGTGAAAAGGGGCATAGTACAGTGTATGGTGAGGGGACATAATGCAGAGAGGCAGTGTCGGGGAGATATTATGAAAAGGTGCAGTTTGGGGTTGCATTATGGAGAGGGGCAGTGTGTGGGGGGACATTATGGAGAGGGGCGGTGTGAGGGAACATTATGGAGAAGGACTGTGTGTGGGGGATATTATGAAGAGGGACAGTGTGGGGGGAAATTATGGAGAGGTTGTAGTATAAGGGGGACATTATGGAGTAGGGCAGTGTGGGGGTGACATTATGGAGTGGGGTATTATGGGGGGAATACTATGTAGAGGCATAGAGTGAGGGGGATATTTTGCGCAGGAAGCACAATGTGGGGTAATTATTTATTCAGTGGACCATGTAAGGAAGTGCTGCTGAAGACGCAGAAAACGGACATCTGCAGAGATGAGCTCTGGGTGTGAAATCTCATCATGGTGTCTGTACTATATGGAGACAAAAGAGATGAGAACAACTTGAATCATAGAAGATGTCACCTCTAAGGGGCCTGGATGCAAATGTTTATTTGTGATACTGCCTGTGTCTCATCAGTGCTATGTTTCCTATATGGTCCGCAGACTGATAATGGTTGGTAACAACAACTCCTGGTATTTCCTTAGTATTCTTAAGGACATACTGGGAATTGCAGGTTCAAACAATACAATTATATATTGGGCTGACCTAATTATATGATTGATCTCTGTACTAAGCTTTGTGCTATATACATGTACTGACAGAGGTTCTGGCACTGCATTCATGTACTGACAGTGGTTCTGACGCTGCATTTATGTACTGATGGTGGTTCTGATGCTGCATTCATGTGCTCACAGTGGTTCTGATGCTGAATTCATCTACTGATGGAGGTTCTGGTGCTGCATTCATGTACTGATGGTGGTTCTGAAGCTGCATTCATGTACTGATGGTGGTTCTGAAGCTGCATTTATGTACTGACTATAGTTCTAGCACTACATTCACGTACTGATGGTGATTCTGGTGCTGCTTTCATGTGCTGACAGTAGTTCTGATCTTGTACATATATAGCAATCCAAAACATGCTTCATGAATATGTTAAGACTTAAAAATCCTCAAAACTCTAAGTTTTGAGATTATGAAGAGGATTTGGAGAGATTCTTCTCAGTTTCTGCTCCAAAAACTCTGTGTAAGTATATGTTCACACCTACTTTGTGGAGCAGAAACTGAGCAAAATCTCTCCAAATCCTTCTAAAATACTCAAAACGTGTTTGGCTGATGTATTAATGTACTGATGATGGCTCTGATGATGTGTTCATGTAAATACCCCTTTAAATTTTTGGCAGTCCTTGGGATTGGTTCAGTATGGCATTGCGGCCCTTGGACCACAAAATGTTGTGCATCCCTGTCCTAGATAGACATCCAGTTTATTGAGATCTAAAGGTAGATCTCTGAAAAGTTCAGAGTACATCACATTCCTTTAACAAGATGTTTCAAGTTTTCAATATTTTTTCTTTCATAGATGTTCAGTGTAGGTTGTTTTTCTGGATTTCTGGATAAAAAGTTCATTAATTAAATTTGTTCTCTGGATTTTTACTGACAGGATGCAATTTTCTTATTTGGCAGAAATATCATTACAAGTATTGTCAATGACTGCGTCTGACAACCACTGGAAAAAGTTAAATGTGTCAGATCAGATTAGCCACAGAACTATCTTGTGGTCAGTGAGTGGAACAGTGTTTTGTATCACCTAAAAGTTGTGACTGATACTAAAAACAATCATTATAGATGTCAAAATCACTAGTATATGGCCATGTTTATGACGCGCCCCCTGGGCCATATTCTTTAGGGGAATACCCGGAGCCGGATCAGATGGGGGTTGTAGTCTCCGAGTGGCTGTGACCCGGTCCGTGCCCAGGGTGTCAAGCTCAGAGTATGTGGCAGTCCTACAGATGTTACAAAGTTCGTTATGTCGACTACGCCACCCGTTGGATTGCGGTCACTACGGCCGCCGCTGCAGCAGGGTCCGCTGAGGCTGATGGTGTTGGTGCAGCTTTAGATAGTATAACCCCCAACGGGAGGGGTATGGCCTCAGGGGGTCAGGTGCAGAGGATGGGGGTTGTAGTGGTGCAGCGTAGATGATAATTAAAGACAGAGTCGGGTTGTGCAGTTCAGGGTGTTTACTTACTGCAGATATTCCGGTCACTCCGGCCTTGAGTGACCACCCGAGCCGTGCTGCGTCCACCAGGTCCTGGATTCAGCCAACCCCCAAGCAAGTCCGGAGCGTGTCCCTGAGCCCTCTTTCTTGTCCTTTCTTCTGGCCGTCCCCACCAGGGATCCACCTAGGTCCAGCTCCCTCGGGCCTTCTGTTGGGAGACCCTTGGCCTTGGGTTCCCTGACCCTACACGTGGTTTGCCTTCAGGGTGGATGTGGTGGGTGGCCGTGGCAGATCCTGCCCACGGCCTCCGGTCTCTGGCTGAGGTATGCTTTAGCCCCCACCAGTTTGGGATCCGGTACCCTGTTGCCAACTCTTCACCCTGAGGTTGTACTTGGGTTCTTAGAGTTCCTTTCTGTCTCCCCCTCTGGGTCTTTCTTTCTCTCTTCTCTCACTCTCTCTGGGCCTGGGGCTGCTCTTCTCCTCAGCTCTGACTTCTCTGCAAAGACTGGCTGACTGACCTCTCACAGACTGACCCTGATCTTAGATGGTGCCCACCTTATATACTCCCTCTATGTGTGAGCTCAGGTGACCAGCACCCAATGAGCTCCTAACTTTACCCAGGCTGCTCCCCCTATCTGCCCCTACACTACTGGGATGTACCACCCCCCTCCCACTCCAGCCAGGAACAGACTCGGTCGTACCTGCACATTTCTAAGTGGGAGTACCGTTGGTCTGCTCCTCGGAAATGGGATGTGTGTAGTGCATGCAGCTTACTGAGCTCAGTTCCACACTCCATCCTTACCCGGGAGTGGAATATCACACCTCTGGGTTGAGGTGCAATACCCCTGTAGCAGCCGAATCCTCAGGGTGCTACATTTAACTCAGCTATTACTCAGCGGGGGTCTTTTTTCTGACCTAGAACATTAATATGCTGCAATTATGAGGGGTTTTGCTTTCTAGAATATATTGTGGAGAGTTATTATTGGCTTTGTGTCATTTTTCTATCACTAAATTTCAAGAGTTGTATATCATAAAATTTGCTCCTTCCACCACTTTTCAAAAGTGTCAATAATTACGGTATGTATCTGTACACATTGTTTTTCTCTGTCTCCTCTGAAACCTGCCTGAAAAAGCGCCCTAAAAATGCTCAAAAGATTGAATATATGCGCTTCTGTGACAAAACAATACTGATGTTCATTTGTTAATTTTTTTAATTGTCTTTTAACAGCTTCAGAACAGGCAAAGAGGTTAAAACAAACAACCTGACCATTCTTCTGGTATATTATGCTTGTAAGATGGCACAAACTAAATAAATAAGTCTATGTTCTGCTTAAAAAACTTTGCAGGTTTGATTGAAGAGGTTGTCCACTACTATATAAAGTACTCCAATGTATTTAAACGGTGAAGTTAAGTGGTTTTGTAAATACCTTCTGCTGTACGTCTTGCCTGTGAGAGGCGCTATTGCTGACCACTCACAAGCATCACGTGACCTCCGGCTGCAGCCGGCTCTGGCATCCGCTGATGTCACGTCAAGTCCCGGCTGCAGTCAGGCGTGACCCAGTGACAGGCTCCCAGCTGATTGATGGGTTGTGGGCAGGGTTCCCCCCCCCCATCGCGTGTCACAGTCCAGCATCCACAGCACACTTTCCCAATGAATGCAGGAGAGGGAAAGTGCATGGAGGATGCTGGGCTGTGACTCTCAGGGAATCCCCGCCCACAGCCCATCAATCAGCGGGTAGAGTGTCACTGAGTCACGCCTGGCTGCAGCTGGAACTTAACCTGACATCAGTGGATGCCAGAGCCGGCTACAGCAGGGGGTCACGTGATGCCTGTGAGTGGTCAGCAATATCGCCGCTCACAGGCAAGACGTACAGCAAAAGGTATTTACAAAAACACTTATCTCCACTGTTTAAATACATTGGAGCATTTTATATAGTAGTGGTCAACCTCTTTGAGTTTAAAAAATGTTGTGTGCATATACCCAAATGGAATTTTTTTTAGTGGAAGAGTCTGGCCTCCATTGGATTAAATAGTAACATAGTAACATAGTTTTTAAGGTTGAAGGAAGACTAAGTCCATCTAGTTCAACCCATAGCCTAACATGTTGATCCAGAGGAAGGCAAAAAACCCCATGTGGAAAACACTAAGCTCCACATTGGGGAAAAAATTCCTTCCCGACTCCATACGACAATCAGACTAGTTCCCTGGATCAACGCCCTATCAAGGAATCTAGTATATATAACCTGTAATATTATACTGTTCAAGAAAGGCAATAGTAACATAGTTTTCGGGGCCTCACACAAACAACAAATAGTTTATTAAGCACACTTGTAGTATAGCTGTTGACTTCAGTTTCTGGTGTACATATTGATAAAGATGAGAAGAAAGAAGAAAAGGTGTCACTCACTGGTCCTTTTAAAAATAACAAAGTTTTATTCGAATATCACATTAATACTGGTAGCAGGAACGAGTGTGGTACATGGGAAAGATGACGGCCGTTTTGCGCCTGTTTATGCTTCAACGGGTCCTGGAATCATCAGTTTTAACGTGATGTTCGAATAAAACTCAGTTTTTTTTAAAAGGACCGGTGAGTGCCACCTTCTCTTCTTTCTTCTCATTTTATAATCGTGAGCGAGCACCCGGTTCCTGTTGTTTGGCTATCAGATCCATAATCAGCACACACTTAACCACATATTTATCATGGTGCTGTTTTTCTCTCCTTATTTTCCTAATGTTGCTAAAGATGCCCTTAATTTGGTGTTGGTGTTAATCTACATCCCAGTCCACTGACTACAACAGTGGTCTGAGGCCGCTGGACAGGAATGGGAGAACTGCTTCTTACCTGACGATATCCCTAGCTCGCTTTTTTATTAGCCAGCGTTGCGCGATGTCATCGTTGGGTTAACGCACATGTGATGTTGCACCAGGATGGCTAATCAAAAGAAGGATCACGGATACAGTCAGGTAAAATGTGGTTGTCTCACCCCCGTCCAGTGGCCTCAGACCACTGTCTTGTCCAATTGACTGGGACGTGCAAATTGATTTGCACCAACTCTAATTAAAATACCTTGGGAATTGTCAGTCCTGGACTGATAGGGTATTTAAAAATTTAAGTTTTTAAAATCCTTCACTGCCCCTTTAGAGAATTAGAAAAAGTATTACTAAAATTCTTAAAGGTTTTAACTGTGATCAAAACATAAAATGAAAGCATAAGAGCCACTAAATACACCACATAAAAGTGACGCACCCCCTGGGCCGTGTGTGGGGGAATACCCGGAGCCGGGCCTCTGTGTAATGTCAGGGGTTGTAGTCTCCGTGGCGGCGACCCGGTCCCGTGGCTCAGGGTGGTCAAACCAGTGGAGGATCTGTTTACTTGGTTTTTAATGTTGAAATGTCCGACTATGCCACCCGTGGATTGCGGTCACTGAGAACCGCCGCTGCGGGGCAGACCGCTGAGGCTGATGTTGGGTGCGCAGCAGAGGGTAGTATAACTCCCTGCGGGAGGAGTATAGCCTCAGGGCAGCGTGTGTAGATGGTGAGGGTTGTGGTGCATGGGCGCAGCAGAAATGACTCAGAATCCGTGCAGTGCAGTTCAGGGTCTTTACTGTTGGTAATGAAGAAGGCCCTGCCGGGAGTACTGGCTAACATTAGAGGCCTGGTCAGTCTGTGAGCGAACAAGAGTCCCCCTGGCCAGGTGGAAGTGTAAGCCTTCCCGTCTGACTGCACTCTTCCTGTGGTGCTCACCCGTATGGCTGGTGACTTGGGGCCTTTGGTACCTTCCGCTCCTTGATGGCGGTGCTGGTCCCTTGCGTGTGACTGAGCCTCCGGGCTTTCTATGGCCAGAGGACCTGAAATCCCCTGCCAGGTGGTTTCTGCTGCTGGATGTGGATATCCTCACAACCTCGGACTCCAGTGTCCGGTTCTCTGTGTCTTCGCCCAGGACGAGCTCTGCTAGCTCCAGTCCCTGGCCTTCTGCTCCTGTCTCCTACAGAGCTCCTTGCTGCTCCTCTGTCCCTTCATCTGGAACTACTCTACTCTAACCCTGCCCCAGATCCAGTTTATAAAGGGCAGGTTCCTCCCCTCCCTGGACTGGGGCAGGAGGCATTGCATGCAATAGTGCTCCTGACCAGGAAAACCCATGCTCGCTCTCAGACATGGTATTTCTACCACTGTGGCAACCAGACCCCGTGGGGTGCCACAAAAGCATTGCTGGGCTATGACATATTTTCAGGGTTTTATAGAAATGAATAAAGCCGTTCATGAAATACTTGATCTAAACTATACCACTGATCACGGTGTTGTGATTAAAGTTAAACTACTGGTATAATTTTCTGATAACATCAAAACCAGGGATTCTGTTAGGAGCGCCATTGTTGATTCCATCAGATTTTTCTGGAAGAATAACAACTGCATGCACCAGGATTTTTCTCGTCAAAACAACAGATACCTGAAAATAACTTTGTGTGCATACACCCTAATAGGGGAGACAATTTGTAGGGCATAATGTGTACATGGTGGCAGGTTTTTGTTTGGCATGGGCAATAGACATAAAGTTGCAGGAGTCCGTAACCTTGCCAGTGTCTGAGCCAACAGAGTGGAGAGTCGTGTGAAAAAGGAAGACTGGGGTGGACACAGATTGTAGAGGGCCCCCATGCAAAAAATTTACCCTGGCCCCTTCATTTACCTAACCCTATACATGCATATAAAATTGCATTATTACGTGACTAATGTAGCTGTCACTCATAAAATATACGGTAGTTTGAAGCATATAACTGAGGTATAAATTAATCGTCATGTACATGCTATATATATACAGTCATATGAAAAAGTTTGGGCACCCCTATTAATCTTAAGCTTAATGTTTTATAAAAATTGGTGTTTTTGCAACAGCTATTTCAGTTTGATATATGTAATAACTGTTGGATACAGTAATGTTTCTGCCTTGAAATGAGGTTTATTGTACTAACAGAAAATGTGCAATCTGCATTCAAACAAAATTGGACAGGTGCATAAGTATGGGCACCTAACCAGAAAAGTGACATTAATATTTAGTAGATCCTCCTTTTGCAAAAATAACAGCCTCTAGTCGCTTCCTGTAGCTTTTAATGAGTTCCTGGATCCTGGATGAAGGTATTTTTGACCATTCCTCTTTACAAAACAATTCCAGTTCAGTTAAGTTTGATGGTCGCCGAGCATGGACAGCCTCTTCAAATGATCCCACAGATGTTCAATGATATTCAGGTCTGGGGACTGGGATGGCCATTCCAGAACATTGTAATTGTTCCTCTGCATGAATGCCTGAGTAGATTTGGAGCGGTGTTTTGGATCATTGTCTTGCTGAAAGATCCATCCACTGTGTAACTTCAACTTTATCACTGATTCTTGAACACTATTGCCAAGAATCTGCTGATACTGAGTGGAATCCATGCGTCCCTCAACTTTAACAAGATTCCCAGTGCCGGCATTGACCACACAGCCCCAAAGCATGATGGAACCTCCACCAAATTTTACTGTGGGTAGCAAGTGTTTTTCTTGGAATGCTGTGTTTTTTTGCCACCATGCATAACGCCTTTTTGTATGACCAAACAACTCAATATTGGTTTCATCAGTCCACAGGACCTTCTTCCAAAAAGAAATAGGCTTCTTCAAATGTGCTTTTGCATACCTCAGCCGACTCTGTTTGTGCGTACTTGCAGAAACGGCTTCTTTCGCATCACTCTCCCATACAGCTTCTCCTTGTGCAAAGTGCGTTGTATAGTTGACCGATGCACAGTGACACCATCTGCAGCAAGTTGATGCTGCAGCTCTCTGGAGGTGGTCTGAGGATTGTCCTTGACTGATCTCACCATTCTTCTTCTCTGCCTTTCTGATGTTTTTCTTGTCCTGACACTTCTGGCCTTAACAAGAACTGTCCCTATGTTCTTCCATTTCCTTACTATGTTCCTCACAGTGGAAACTGACAGGTTAAATCTCTGAGACAGCTTTTTGTATCCTTCCCCTGAACAACTATGTTGAATAATCTTTGTTTTCAGATCATTTGACAGTTGTTTTGAGGAGCCCATGATGCCACTCTTCAGAGGAGATTCAAACAGGAGAACAACTTGCAAGTGGCCACTTTAAGTAGCTTTTCTCATGATTGCATACACCTGGCTATAAAGTTCAAAGCTCAATGAGGTTACAAAACCAAAAAAAGTGCTTTAGTAGGTCAGTAAAAAGTAGGCAGGAGTATTTAAAACAAGAAAATGATAAGGGTGCCCATACTTATGCACCGGTCAAATTTTGTTTGAATGCAGATTGCACATTTTCTGTTAGCACAATAAACCTCATTTCAAGGCAGAAACATTACTGTGTCCAACAGTTATTACATATATCAAACTGAAATAGCTGTTGCAAAAACACCAATTTTTATAAAACATTAAGCTTAAGATTAATAGGGGTGCCCAAACTTTTTCATATGACTGTATATAATCAGATTTGCTGTGAATTTCACTCTTGACAATGCAAGGGGGAAATCTAATCAAAATTTGCATGGAAGAAGCAGCTTGTGAACATTCCCTAATTGATGTTGGTGGCACTGGAGCCAGCACTATATCCTAATTCTTCGTTCCTTCTGCCTCCACTGCCAAGCGCCAGTGCTCCCACTCAACGAGTGTTAACACAATAAGCTCCACTTGCTGAACAGCATACTCCCTATAGCAGGACGGTGTTCATCTAGTCCTTTACTAGTTATAAGCATTTATTCTCCTACTGGTGAGAAATTTATGATTGCAAGGGTATGCTCACACTAGCGTATAACACTTTTGAGTGCTATCCGATGTTTTATCGGACAGCAGTTGGACCAATGTTATACTATGGGGCAGTGCTGATCAGCGTTGCCATGCTAGTACAGTCTGATTACCACAGACAATGGAGAAGATGGAGAAATTAAGTTCTCCATCTTCTCCACACCTGTGCTGCGATTCTCTCAAGTGAGAGAATTGAATCACAGTAAGATGCCACGCAGATCAAAGACAGAGCTTGAGCTGAGTTTCATCAACATAATCGGTCTGATTCTCTTGCAGGAACGAATATACGGTAGTTTGAGTGAGCCCTTATTCTGATACCTGACCAGGCTCATTTACCACTACTTTTCTGCCTCACCCTTAGATAGACAATTAGACATGACCTTGGAGTGCTTTACCCTTCTTCAGCCTCATGATTCTGTCTTTGGTTCCTTTCTCCTGGCTATCCTCCTGACCTCATCCCTGTGCATGTCGAATTTTTCATTTGTCCTGTCCCTCTGGTTTTGATCCAGTTTTACGACAATCCCAGTGCCAACTCACTCCACAGGATGAAGCTCTGGGGCCTTTGTAGCAAAGATCAGATCCCAGAACAGAGCTAAAAGGGTGAATACCAAAGCTTTCCCTGGGACTTACTTATTGGAGTGGCTAGTGAAAAGACTGTCCATGTACAGTCCCCGTAGCACACTGGCATTGTGACAGGGACATTATGTGCATGGTAGTGTATGTATATTGTTGCAGATGAATGACATGGCAAAACAATCAACACTTAAGAATGTGGCCAATTTTGTCTTCCAGGACATTGTTTTTTTCACCCTGGCAATTTGTCAGTCATAATTTTTTTTATTCTTTCTACCATCATGACTGTATGAAGATTTTTTTTTGCAATAGTTATATTTGTTGTTGTATTTGGTGGTGAGTTGTATTTTTAAATGGTGGCATTTTGTGGCACAGGTAGTGTATTCTATGACTAGAAAAGCAAGAAATTCAGTTGAATCATTGCTGTTTTTAAAGTTCACCTTGCAGTGTAAATGACTTGTCAATTTTATCCTTTGGGCCAGTACTACTATGGCTATACAATCTTTTTCTTTTTTTATGCATAATAAATACATTTAAAGGGAACCTGTTATGTAAAAAATGCTATTAACCTGCAGATACAGGGTTAATCAGCAGATTAATAATGGTCATTGCTGCATGCTGTCCTATTTTTTTCTAGCTTTATATTTTTGAAACAAATTTTTCATAAAATTGAACATACTAAATTACTGATAGTTGGAAGGTGTCCCCCCAAAATCATTGGTGAAACCCTGTGCACGAGTCTGACCTTGCATGTATGCATTGTAGAAGTAATGACAGGACATCAGAAATCATTAGCGTGTTTATTGTGGTTTCATTTAGATTGCTCTGTATTACATTTTACATAAAAAGCCCTTACCCTTCTATGGCATAAAGCACAATCATTTATTGAAAGCATTACTCTAATCTGGTTACTAAGCTAAAGCAACAAAGGCTGGAGGAACCTCCGAGGACCAAGCCCAGATTCTGCCAAGAAAGCAATGCCCATGAGGTCCATCCGAAGCAATGTCCACAGCATGTACTCCAAGGTTCTATGGGTATTTTGAATCAGATATCAACATGTGATATGGATGTACATTCATTATATGTAAACTGGGAGTGAATATGACAAATATTTTTTTCTAGTTGACAATATAACTCTAGTTGCAAAATGCGATTTCCTCGGAGCTGATCAACTTCTGGTGCTAATAGATTTAGGCACAGTATAGGCTAGTGGTTGTGTATATAAGAACGTGTTCACATTCCACACAGTTACATACATCACCATAGCTCATTGTAAATACAAATATACATCTTGGTGGATGTTCTTTTGTGGGCAACTTAGATAGCCAAAAAGTAAGGGAAAAGATATAGAAATTTTGTTGGGCATACTACTGAAGGTGTGTTCAGCACTACTTTTACTGGACACTCCCCATAGAGCTTGTGTTTACATTGCCCTGGATTCTTGGTATGTGTCAGGTTATTATACATTATAGACCCATTAGAGACATACATCTTGACAGATTCCAGCTTATTTTCTGCAGAATATATTTATATTGTGGATGTTTCAGACTAATCCATGCCAATTATATTGCTAATCCACTTGAGATAATTGTTTGTAAGTCGCGTGTAGACTCCTGGAAATTCTGGATTGCCGCAATTACCTATTCCATATGAAACAAGGCCGACATATGTTCCATCACAGATCAATGGACCGCCGGAGTCACCCTGGAACAGATTAGAGTACACATTAATTTTATGCTGATTGGAAATGCTGAACACAGTTGATTTTTCTAACCATCTATTATGCGCAGGGAACACAGGTTCCCTAAGGGTAAGTGCAGATGAGCGTATTTTCAGTCCAGTGCGACAAAACATCACACTTGGATCAATGTTAGTCTATGGGGCCATGCACATGTCTGATATTTTCCTAGGACGGAAACTGTCCGAGGAATAAATCGCAGCATGCCCAAAGTTTGATCTGATATTCGGATAGCACTCTGCCATACAAGTCAATGAGTGTGTGGGAAACATCCAAGAGAATCGGACCGCACTATGCTGACACTGATGAGAGTTTGATCAGAGAATCTACAGCCGCCTACACCTGCCCTACGGTTAAGGCCTAAATGTGCATTGACACATTCCAAATGTGCATGCAGTTATTGGCATAAACAAGCAGGGCCAGCACAGTGCTTTTTCTAACTGCATGTTCTGTAACAGGATCATCACTACCACTGGCCTACACAAATTGGCTTTTTACATTTTTGGGGATACCTCCTAACTTTTACAGAAAAGAAAACCTCATCAAAAAAGGAGTAAGAGAAATGAAAAAAGCATCAAAAACTCAACGATCAGAGAATATTGTTATTGCATCATGTAGTGCAGAATGGAGGAAAACGTACAGAAAAAATTAAGCATTTATGCTACGTTTGAACATGGGCTCAGTGTTACATGTTTATTGAATTTTTTAAGAGTTTATTGTAGAGAAAAAAAATCAATCATTTAATTTTTTACTCCATTTACTGATCACCATAAATAATCAGTTTGCTGTGTTGTATGATTTGTTACGATTACAGGGGTACCAAACATGTCTATTATTTGCTGATTTGTGATGTTTTTTTTTTTTTTAATGCATTAAAAATGATATTTTTGTAATTGTTTTTCATTATTTTTTTAGTAATTTTAAGGGAAGAAAAAAACAATTTCTTTTAATTCCCCTCTAAAATAGAGGAACATTGAGATGCAGTGCTATATAGAGATGTATCTCTATGTACCTGCCATTTTGCCTGTAATTGTAGAACCTATAGTGCAAATTTAAGTATACCACACCTGAATGTGCAGTTTGTGGCAAACAGCTTTTGCTACCGTCTACAATGATGCAGGATGAGAGTTTGAATCCCGGTGAGATCAGGTCACAAGAAAAAAAAAAAGAATTGTTTATTTAATGCAATGTACATATTTGCAGGGCAGAGATATCACCCCATCTTCGCAGAATAAGAAATTAGGGAGAGAAGACATCGCACAGTGAATGAAGGCAGAACACAGCGCTGTCCCTCTGCCCTCAAATTGAGACAGTCCTGCTAGATCCAGGAAGGTTGGGTACTATGTATTTGGGTCAATCAGGCAAAAACTGTATGGTCTAAATCACTTTTTTTATACAAAAGCTGCATGCAGTTTTGGACCGTGTGCAAACCAGGGCTGGATTGCCAATTCTGGCAAGTGCCAGATAGACCAGTCCGACACTTTTAACAGTATCTGCGGTTTTAGGCCCCCTTCACACGTCAGTGTCTCCAGTACGTGTTGTGACAGTTTTCACACATACTGGAGACATATACACACGCATTATAGTCTATAGGGCTGCGCAAATGTCCGTGTGTTCAAATGGATCGTGTGTCCATGTGACCTACATGTGGAAATGTCTGTTTTTTTTTGGCAGCACGGACGTCAATACGTCTCCCACACATGCCCACACATATGCACATGGACGACATAAAGTGTGTCATCCATGTACCGTCCATGTGACATGTACCGGAATAGAAATGACAGATGTTTAGGTGTGAGACGTGCAAAGATAGATAATAGATGATAGATGTCTGTGAGATACAGTACATAATTGGTGCAGTGAGTGTGTAGTTTACTGTACATGTATTTAGCAAAAAAAAAAATACAGAGGACAGTGCGAGAACTGGAATGATGAGCAGTGACGGCATCATTCCAGCTTTCGAGCTGAGAAAATAGGGGGACCCCACATTCTTTTTTTCTAGGGTCCCACCCATTTTTAGTAACCAGCAAAGGCTAAGCAGGCAGCTGTAAGCTGATATTAATAGGCTGGGAAGCTCCATGGTTATTGGGCCCTACCCAGCATAATCACAGCTATCAGCTTTCCATTAGCTGGTTATTAAAAACAGGGGGGACATCACGTCATTTTTTTCATTTATTTATTTATTGCTAAATATATGTACAGTAAACTACACACGCACGGCACTAATTAGATAGATAGATAGATGTGAGATATCTATCTATCTATCTATCTAAAAATGCAAAATGGACAGCACACCTTCCAAAGCAAGTGATTTATTTGCCCAAAGGGCTTTGGCAATGTTTCGGCTCTGTGCGTGTCACATGGACAGCACACTGATGTCACACTTTGTCATCTGTGTGCACGTGTACAGAACGTATTGACGTCCGTGCTGCAGGAAAAAAAAGGACATGTACATGTATAGGTCATACAGACACAAGGTTCTTGTGAACACATGAATATGTGCGCAGCCCCATAGATTATAATGGATGCTGTTTGTAAGTGTCTCCAGTGCGTGTGAAAACTGTGACCACATGTACTGAAGACACTGACATGTGAAGGAGGCCTTATTTAGACAGGCTCAGGCTGCTTCTGGCTTGTCTGCAAGAGACCACTGGCACCATGCAGGACACATTAGAGACTGCAGTGAAGTGGATGAGATGAGTATTATTTTATTTTTATTCTTTGCCAGGTTCAGATCTACTATATTAATAATAAAAAGAGGCAGAAGTTAGAATTAGGGTAAATATTATAGGGAGGCACAATAGGGGCATTATAATAAAGAGGTACAATAAGGAGCATTATAATAAGGAGGCACAATGGAAGGCATTATTATAGGGCATTATGGTGGCCATTATTAGAATAAAGAAGCATACTAGGACATTATTACATGAAGTCACAATGGATGGTATCACTATAAAGAGACGCAATGGGGGCATTGTTATTATAAGTCGGCAAAGGAGAACATTGTAAGGAAGCATAAGGAACAATATTATTGAAAGAAAGCACAAGGGTCAAAAATAATATTATTATTAGGTATTGAGGGTCATTAATATTATAAGGAGGAACAGATGGACATTATTACAATACACATAGGGGGCTGCAGAACTATAAGAAGGCATATTATTATTATGAAGAGATACAGAGGGTGTCACTATTACTATGTGGAGGCACGGAGGGAACATTATTACTGTGTAGGGGCACAGAGAGGGCACTGTTACTTTGTTCATCACAAAAATAGGGTACTATAACTGTGCAGGGCACAGTGGGGGAACTAATACTGTCTGCGGCACTGGTTACAGCACTATATGGTTTGTGTAGAGGTGGAGAATGGGAGGAGGGTGCTGGAAAAAACAATAAGAAAAATATGTCTGTGTGTTACATTCTATATTGTCATATTATGAATGGAGGAAGTAGTCATAATGGCGGTCTGAATAATTATATTTTTTATGTGTGGTATTAATTCACAAACTGTAGTATGTGTTTATTCAGTTTCCCATTGTCTTGATTCTCATTTTTCTCTAACAACATAGAGTTCCACACAGCATTACTTACCGCACACGGGCCAGCTTTACGATTAATTTTTGGGGAACTAGCACACATCATGCTGCCGGTTATGGTTAGATTTTTTCTGTTGTATTTTTTATTACAGTCCTTATTGTCAACAATTGCCAGATTAACTTCTCGAAGAACATTTGACTTTGTCATGACATCTGTTATTCCCCACCCGGCCACACTGCAACTCTTCCCAGCTTGAATGATTTTCTCGCTCTTTGGTAATGGAAGAAGAGCAACAAACTTGTTCAACATTACAGATTTCTCCAGCTGTAAGAGAACAGATATACTGAATGCAGACAGACAAAAAAATATGGCTTGGTGTAGTACATTAATTCCTCATTTTAAAAGGGCTGCCCAAAAAATATGGCCTACCCACAAGATGCTGCATGTGATTGATGGAAGTCCAACCTCCAGGTCCTCCAGCAATCAGCACATATTGCAGTACTGGACACAGTTGTGTGTATAAATCTGCTGCTTTGTGTAGATAATTATTGAAAACTTCTCATCTCACATTAGGTCACCGTAGCCTCTTTCTTGTGGGACCAGCAGGTCAGATGACAGGATCACACATTGTTCAGGAGTCTCAGAACCTGATTTTTTTTCTTTTTTGTGACTTTGCTCTTTTTCTCCCTTTTTCCAAAAGCCATAACTTTTTTTATCTTAAGTTTATATAACCATGTAAGGGCTTGTTTTTTGTAAGACAAGTTGTAGTTTTGAATTAAATTATTCACTTCACCCCAGAAAAAAATCTAATTGGGGTCCTTTTAATGATGTTCATTGTGCTGTAAAAATTACCTGGCAATATGATTCTTCAGATCAGCATGTGTAACATGTTGACAAGTCTTTGTGGTATTGAGCTCATATTTATGACAGTGTAAATTTCTCCTGCGATGACTTAGTCCGGCCATTAGGGGTCAGCAAGGAACAAGTAAAGAAAAAGCCCGGGAAACACAGAACCAGGAAGTTCTCTAAAGAAGGCAACGTGCGTGCTGGGGCTGTTTGGACTTGGAGAGCTTGTACACATTGGAGCCAGACTTTGTCTTCCAGGAGAAGCTGTGACTTGTGAGTAACTGAAATATGTGACCGGTCACCGACTGTGTAGTCAGTTAGGGAAAGCTAGTTAGTGATTCCAGTAGTGCTGAGAACTGCCTGGTGTATATCACTGCTGATGGACTAAGCAGGCATGATCCAGAGATTGTGGAGGATCTGACATACTAAGACTGTGTACGTGGATACTACAAAGGAGCCCTGTTGGGAACTACACTTTGGGACTGAGATTGATTCTAATTCCTGCTGACACCTGGATGTGCTGGAGAGCTTGGTGAGAAGGAGATCAAACCCTGTGGCCGGAAATCAGGGTCTAGATAAAGGTTTAGTTTGTTAACTGTTTGTAGATGGATTAAGTCTGAGAGATTTCTCTTTGCTCTTGTAAGAAGAGAAACTGTATACTGTATAGGTCACGCGTTGGCTAAATATCCCATTGTATTAGTGTGGGAGGGGGGTGTAAGGTTATATTCCTGGGAGGACCACGTGCCACGACCGCGGTGATGTCCTGGGTAGGCCCTGTACTGAATAAGGGTGGGAGCGGCATAGCCCAGGGGTAGTTTAGCTCATCCCCGCGAGATTGACACTTGGGCTCACTCGGGCTGCATAACTTGTAAATTGTGTTAGTGGCTGTTGTGGCCCATATTTTGTAGAATTGTTTAACCTTGTCATTCTTGTGATCAGTAAAAAAAGGTGTTCTGCCACTATACAGGGTCGGAGTCATTCATAGCAGCGCCGTATTGCCAATACACATTCGACCGGCATTCCGGTCGTTACATCTTGGCGTAGTCGGCAGGATACGGTGCTCGCCGTGAATGGTGACAGTAGCGCGGAAGGTACTCCCGTGTCCGCTGTAGTACTCCACCCCCCTTCTCCCGTTGTGATTGGTAGGGATCGGTTAATTGGTTGCTCTGCAACGGACGCACTACTTAACCACCTGGCCAAGTCTGATGGGTATAACTTGCTGTTCAGTGATTGGGTAGGCAGGTTGAAGAATGCCATTGCCTTGCACGGTGTCAGCTCTCAGCTGCAACCGGAAGTCGCGCTGAATGCTCTGGAGGGGGATGCCCATAAAGTTGTCTTGTTAAAACCTGAGGATAGGCGAAAGACGGTTGACGACATCATCCGGATACTAGGGAAAGCTTTTGATCATGTGGCAGCGGCAGGGCAACTACGAGTACAGTTTTTCGCCCGGACCCAGAGAGACGGAAAAAGCCTGATCCAGTTTGCTATAGCGCTGGAGGAATTGCATCAAGAGATCAAAAAGAAATCACCTGTAACCGTGGGTACTGAAGCCGATGTCGACAGCATTCTTCGGGATCAGTTCATCGAGGGGATACGGAGTGAGGCGCTAAGGAGCGAATTGTTGCTGAAGGCGCGGAATACCCCTGGTGTCACCTATGCCGAAATACAGGAAGAGGCGGTAGCACGGACTTTGGAAGTGAAGCCTGCTATGCAGTGGAGTAGCCTGCAAGTGGCTAACACAAGAGAGCCGAGACCAGATCCTGTGCAGGCACAGCTGGCTGCTTTGCAGAAAACCGTGGAAAACCTGACGGAACAGGTACAACAGATGCAAGTTCGGGGAACGCCTCCGATATGCTCGGCCTTGACGAATCCCTCTATTCCCCTTTATGATCAACCCCCTTACACCTCAGGAAGGACGCCGACTGCTCCTAGACCTGAGGCACCCGGAGGTAGGGCAAGAAGACCAGTTCAATGTTGGCGATGCCGAGAACTGGGGCATATGCAGCGGTACTGCCCGAGGAGTCTGCCAGCCGAAGTCCCGCCATCAGTAAAAGGGAGGCCCTTGCTGTAGTTGGGCATACGGCAAGGCAGGAACGAAAATCTGCGCCCAATGTCTGTTCCGAGGACCTGATTGCAGAGAGTTCCATGTTGGATGTGCAGTTTGCAGGAAAGAAGGTGGCATGCTTGGTGGATACCGGATCGGAGGTGACGACCATGCCGATGGAATTTTTCAAGACGCACTTCGAAGAGACTGTCAAGACGGAGTCAGGACACCTGCTAAGGCTAAAGGCCGCTAATAATGAGGAAATTCCAGTGGCAGGCATCGCTTGGATGAGAGTACAGCTGTGCGGCCAGGAGTTGGGAACCAAAGGAGTGGTGCTCGTGAAGACTCAGGCGAGGCCGAATCTCACGGTGGTTCTGGGAATGAATATCCTGAGAGAACTGGACTCCCTTTTGTTTGAGCGCGATGGTCCGAGATACTGGAAACGAGCGACACCCCACAAAGCCACTCAGAGGGCCCTGCAGCAGGTGGTCCGTTCGTGCGGCATTCAAAAGAGCTCGGCTGAAGGAAGAGCAGTGGGAGCGGTGTATTTCCCCCGCGGGTCTGCCGTTGTAATCGCTCCGGGTCAAGAGAAGCTTGTGTTGATGCCGGTAGGGACGCACAGGAAACTGAATGGTGTGGAGGTGATTCTGGAACCGGTGGGGCGGTCAGAAGATACGGATAGCCCGATGATAGCCCGAACACTGGCCATTGTGCAAGATGGAAGTGTACCAGTGAGATGTCTGAATCTGCAGAATCATGAGGTGACTCTGACGGTGGGCATGAAGCTGGCTGACGTGTATGTGTGTGGTGACGGAGTCATCCCCAAAAGCCAGTTCACACTGAGGGCAGACCGCCGGACCTCCTGGACCCTGTCAATGCAGACGACAGCTGAAGAATCCCCCACGCCTGAGTGGAATGGCAAAAGGATTATGGAAATCATGGGAGTGGATGAGTCCCAGTTGACTCCCGAACAGACTCGCAGACTGGAGGCTGCTCTGTGGGAATATCAGGCTGCCTTCTCCAGGGGAGATGAAGACTTTGGTTGCACCAAGGCTGTGGAGCACGAGTTTCCCACGGGAAACACCCCCCCAATTCGGGAGAGATATCGCCAGATCCCACCGAGTCTTTATCAGGAGGTCAAAGGGATGCTGTCGCAGATGCTGGATAATGGGGTGATCCGGCCGAGTCAAAGTCCTTGGGCCGCACCAGTCGTGCTGGTCCGGAAAAAGGATGAGACCATACGGTTTTGTGTTGATTACCGTAAGCTGAATGTGCACACAGTACGTGATTCCTACCCATTGCCCCGGATCGAGGAATCCCTGTCTGCCCTGGGAAAGGCGAAGTACTTCTCCACTCTTGACCTGGCCAGTGGCTACTGGCAGGTGCCCGTGGCAGCTCTAGATCGGCAGAAGACAGCATTCATCTTGCCAATGGGACTGTACGAATTTAATCGAATGCCCTTCGGACTGACTAATGCTCCAGGAACATTTCAGCGGCTAATGGAATACTGCTTGGGCGATTACAATTTTGAGTCCGTGCTGATCTATTTGGATGATGTGATTATATTTGGAGATTCATTCGCCGACCACCTGAAGAAGCTCCGGCAAGTGTTGCAGCGACTGAGAAACAATGGACTTAAGATCAAGCCAAAGAAATGGCACTTGTTCCAGACACAGATCGAGTATCTGGGGCATGTGGTGTCTGCTGAGGGTGTGCGACCAGCACCGAGTAAAATTGAGGCCATTCACGGGTGGCCCCGTCCCAAGACCGTGAGAGAAGTGCAAGCATTCCTTGGTTTAGCAGGATACTACCGTCGGTTTGTGAAAGACTTTGCTAAGGTGGCTGAACCACTGAATGAGTTGTTGAGAGGGACGGCACAGGGGCCCAAGAATCAGCCAATTCGGTTGACTGACCGACAGCAACAGGCATTTGATCGGGTCAGGGCCGCCCTTGTACAGGCACCTTTATTGGCGTATGCTCGCTTTGACCAACTGTTCACCCTGTACACGGATGGAAGTCTCCATGGTCTGGGAGCTGTGTTAGCCTAAGAACAAGATGGGCGTGAGAGGGTCATCGCGTATGCTAGCCGGTCTCTGCGGGATACCGAGCGAAACCCGGATAATTACAGCTCGTTTAAGCTGGAAATGTTGGCCCTGGTGTGGGCCATGACTGAGAAGTTTGCAGAGTATCTGGCTGGTTCTGAGATTCTTGTGATGACGGACAATAATCCGCTTGCACACTTGGAAAATGCTAAGCTTGGAGCCCTGGAGCAGAGATGGGTAGCTCGGATGTCCAAGTTTAATTACCGGATTCGGTTCCGTTCGGGTAAAGAGAACTCCAATGCTGACGCATTATCACGAGTGACCTGAGGCGCACCCGAGCATGGGGTGGATGAACACCTCGAGGATACTGAGATCCCCGATTTGAGGCGACTGCCTGTGTTCGTAGACATGGCACGTTCAAGTGGGGTGGCGACACGTGTCGCCACATTGCTGGGCAAGACTTGTCAAGAGTGGGCTGAGTTACAGGACACAGATTCCGAACTGTCACGAGTAAAGAAATGGCTGAGTCAAAAGTCCTGGCCCGATGGGAGAGCAAGAGCCCGGCTGGGAGCAGAAGGACAAAAGCTGCTAAGGCAGTGGGATCGATTGGTCATAGCGGAGGGGATACTGTATCGCTGGATCTACATAGCAGCAGAGCTGGGGTACCGTTGGCAGGTAGTAATTCCAGCTTCAGTGGCTCCAGACATTGCCCAGGAAGCTCATATGCGGGGTGCACATTTCGGGCCTGAGAAGACTTATCGTTGGCTACACCGGTATGTGTACACGCCTGGCTTAGAAGAAGTTGTGAGAGAGGTGTGTGGTAGGTGTCGGGCATGCGAGCTGAATAAGTCCCCAGAGCAGAGGGCTCCTGTCCAGACAATCGTGACGTCTGCCCCACTAGAAGTGCTAATGGTGGATTATTTGTCAATTGGGTATGCCAGAAGTGGTCATCATTCATGTCTGGTCATGACTGATCACTTTACTAAGTTTGCCGTCGCTGTCCCCACTAAAGATCAGACTGCTAAGTCTGCACCAGAGGCATTTGTAAGCATTTCATCCAGGTTTATGGGTGTCCTCAAAGGATACATTCAGATCAAGGTGCTTGCTTCCAAGGTCAGTTCATAATGGAGTTGCTGCAAGTCTATGGGATTCAGCAATCCCGGACAACACCCTACCATCCACAGGGAAATGGGGCCTGTGAACGGTTCAACCGAACCTTGCTCCAGATGCTGAGAACGCTTGAACAGAGGCAGAAGGAGCGATGGACTGAGTTCCTCCCAGAACTTATGTGGGCCTATAACAATCGGGTCCATAGCACCACAGGATTCACTCCGTACGCGATGATGTTCGGTCAGCCTGGGCGAGAGATTGAAGAACTTAGTCTCACTGTACCCGATGAACCAGAATATCGTACAGCCAGTGAGTGGGTCCAGGATCATCGCCGAAGGTTGCGTGAAATCCACCGGATGGTAAAAGACCGTGTGCAGGATCATCCCCACCGAGATCGGGGGCCGGTGCACCTAGATGAGTTCCGGGTGGGTGATAAGGTGCTAGTACGAGTCACGCGTCCGGGAGGGAAGTTGAGCAACAGGTGGGAGGAAACGCCCTACACAGTAGTGGAAAGGGTATTCGCAGGGGGAAGTGTGTACACAGTGGTTCCCGAAGGGTGCATTGGACCCCGTCGCACAATGCACCGGAACTGGCTAAAAAGGTGTATGTCCGACACACCTGCCTGTCACCCTGAGTCACCTGTGCCACCTACGACAGTTGCAACGAACAATGTTGAATGCGACTGTTGGGATGACTTTGTGGTGAGACCATCAGACGTGCAGAGTCCGATAGTGCAAGTTCCAGGTGTTCCAGACACCGTCCCTGATGTTACTGTTCCACTAGATGCTCCTCCATCGAGCTTGGCAGGTACTGGTTTGCGGAGATCGGAGAGGAGCACAGCTAGTGTTACCCCAATACGATATAATCCTGAAGAGTATGTGTTACATATGAGTGGTACGAAACCATTTGTCAGGACGCCAAATTGTGAGTGGGGTGGAGTGTAACATGTTGACATGTCTTTGTGGTAATGAGCTCATATTTATGACAGTGTAAATTTCTCCTGCGATGACTTAGTCCAGCCATTAGGGGTCAGCAAGGAACAAGTAAAGAAAAAGCCCGGGAAACACAGAACCAGGAAGTTCTCTAAAGAAGGCAACGTGCGTGCTGGGGCTGTTTGGACTTGGAGAGCTTGTACACATTGGAGCCAGACTTTGTCTTCCAGGAGAAGCTGTGACTTGTGAGTAACTGAAATATGTGACCGATCACCGACTGTGTAGTCAGTTAGAGAAAGCTAGTTAGTGATTCCAGTAGTACTGAGAACTGCCTGGTGTATATCACTGCTGATGGACTGAGCAGGCTTGATCCAGAGATTGTGGAGGATCTGACATACTAAGACTGTGTACGTGGATACTACAAAGGAGCCCTGTTGGGAACTACACTTTGGGACTGAGATTGATTCTAATTCCTGCTTACACCTGGATGTGCTGGAGAGCTTGGTGAGAAGGAGAAGCAGATCAAACCCTGTGGCCGGAAATCAGGGTCTAGTTAAAGGTTTAGTTTGTTAACTGTTTGTATATGGATTAAGTCTGAGAGATTTCTCTTTGCTCTTGTAAGAAGAGAAACTGTACACTGTATAGGTCACGCGTTGGCTAAATATATATATATGTGTTCTCTAAGGGGAAAACAAGGGTACCCAGATCCCATTGTATTAGTGTGGGAGGGGGGTGTAAGGTTATATTCCTGGGAGGACCACGTGCCACGACCTCGGTGACGTCCTGGGTAGGCCCTGTACTGAATAAGGGTGGGAGCGGCATAGCCCAGGGGTAGTTTAGCTCATCCCCGCGAGATTGGCACTTGGGCTCTCTCGGGCTGTATAACTTGTAAATTGTGTTAGTGGCTGTTGTGGCCCATATTTTGTAGAATTGTTTAACCTTGTCATTCTTGTGATCAGTAAAAAAGGTGTTCTGCCACTATACAGGGTCGGAGTCATTCATAGCAGCGCCTTATTGCCAATACACATTCGACCGGCGTTCCGGTCGTTACACATGATTATGTCAATAGCAAACAAATATATTTTTTAATCAGTTTTTATTATTTTAGTGGTTAAAAAAGAAATCAGACCTTTTAAAAAAAAAAAAAAGTTTGGTTTGTGTCACCTTTTTCTGAGAGCCTTAATTGTTCTATTTTTTCATTTATAGACATTAGTGTTGAGCGAGCACTAAAATGCTCGAGTGCTCGACCCGAGCAACGAGCCCAATGTTAGTCTATGGGAGACCCGAGCATTTTTGCGGCGGCACCCCCGGCAGTCTGTAGAAAGCCTAAAAAGTGCCAAAAACGATAGTAACAGTGCTCAAATGACTTGGGGACAGCATGGGGATCGCCCCAGGAAGCATTTCTGACCCCCAGGTCACTGCTGTCAACAACGTGGTCAGAGGTATTAAGCCACTTTTACGGGCTCACAATAAAACGTTCAAAAGCGAAACTGAAACTGCTTTCCTGTGAAATATGTTACGGAACTTCCTTTCCAGGGTAAAGACTTGTGTATAAGGTAAAATAAATAACCAAAAACAAAAATACGCCTCCACACCTTGGGCTATGTTCACAAGTAGCATTTTTTATGCGTTTTTGCACTTTTGTATTGCTTTCAACCGTGACAAATGCATTCACCGGGAAATGTCATTTTAACATTGTACAACCTTATCTGGCCATGTGCTGTGTGACACATGCATACAGTGCTGAAAATATATGGGAACAGCATGAGGAAGACCCCTGGAAGCATCTCTAACACCAAGGTCACTGCCTAAAAGCGTGCCCATCAGAAGTGATCCTTGCCGCATCAGAAGATGCAGACTTGCAACTATCCTTGCAAGTCCTTGTCCCAGGGCAGGTTCAATTGTACCTCCCCCATTACTTGCAATGCAAGCGCAAATATGCAGCCAACCACCCACCAACCCGCAGGATGCAATACTATACTGCTAGCTTGCACTTGAAATGGGGCCTCTTAGTTTGGAGGAGGCCAAAGCTGGCCACTACCTCATGGCTGCTTCGGCGGTAAGGTCTCCATACTCAGTCCACTGCCGCCACTATTTGTCCCGGTAACCTTCCCCAAACTTTTCTTAGCTTGGCCTGCTTTAGGGCAGCATTGGACGAGCCCACCAGACAACCAGAGACTCCTCCGGTGGGCCCTGGCTTCTCCATCAGGGGAGTTGAGAGTGCCAAGGTGAGGAGCATGATGATGATGATAGAAGTTAGCATCTGCTTTGTTTTCTTGGAATGCAAGCGTAAGTGTGCAGCTTGCCACCCACCCACCCCCAGGCTGCAATACCATACTGCTAGCTTGCACTTGAAATGGGGCCTTTTAGTTTGGAGGAGGCCAAAGCTGGCCACTACCTCATGGCTGCTTCGGCAGCGAGGTCTCCATACTCAGTCCTCTGCCGCCACTATTTGTCCCGGTAACCTTCCCCACACTTTTCTTAGCCTGGCCAGCATTAGACAAGCCCACCAGACAACCAGACTCCTCCGGTGGGCCCTGGCTTCTCCATCAGGGGAGTTGAGAGTGCCAAGGTGAGGAACATGATGATGATGATGATAGAAGTTAGCCTCTGCTTTGTTTTCTTGGAATGCAAGTGTGGCGCTCCTGAGGGTTCGGTCACCACAGAGGTACTGCATCTCACCTAGAGGTGTGGTATCTCACTCTCAGGTAAGGAAGGAGTACAGCTCGGGACCCTAACACCTGCATTCAACACATACCCGCAGTGGGGGTAGGTCGAGATTGCTCCTAAGGGAGAGCACAGTCCTGGGTCCCTAGCTGTGGGAGGGGCTATGTAGTGGGTGTGGGTGGAAGAAGTAGCTTAGGGGAGCACATGGAAGAAAGGTATAAATAGAGAAGCCATCTTGTTTAGTGTGTCCAGTTCAGTCCAGTCAGGACAAAGTTCAGTCTGAGGAGAGAGTGAGAATGCTCAGTCTACAGTGAGAGGAGTGGAGCAGGGCTGTGCAGGAGCTCTGGTTAGGCAGAGGGCCTGAGGAGAGGCCCAGGACTGAAGAAAGAGGAGAGGGAGCAGGAAGGGCTCCAGGAATGGAAGAAGAGACCCCAGGGGTATGGGCAGTGCTGGAAGCCACCCGTACGCCCGAATCTACAGGGAGGTGGAGGGGTCAGGCGACACAAAGGGGACCGGTCCCTCAACTAGCAGAGAACTTTATTACTCAACTAGAAACTGGAGGCTGCAGTATTTCAAGTCCTGCAGCTAACAGTCCATATCAGTCTCACCAAGAAGGTAGCTATAGAGGACCCAGGTGACGGAACAGACGTCGCCCGACAAGGCCCGCAAGTACCGAATTGGGACACTTGGTATGAGGTGCAGGGAGATGGCCAGAGAAAGGACACAGAAGGGGGTCCCGTTAAGTACTCCGGAGATATCTGAGGGTGGACTGAACCCCTCCCTGAGTAAGCGCAGCATGATGAGGAAAGTTACTTTGGTACCTGTAACTTGGACTGCAACAACCGTGAGTAAAGACCCTGAGGACTGCACTTCATTGTCTCTGTGATTATTGCTGCGCCATCAACCCCTGCACTACAATGCCCAGCACAACCTATTATATCTACACTGCCCTGGAGCTAAGCTCTACCTGTGGAGAGCCACACCAGCTTTGCTGCACTAACATCAGCTCCAGAGGATCTGCTCCGCAGCGGCGGCTCCCTTTAGCCGCATACCTCAGGTGGCGTCACGAACATTGTACATAATTCCCATGTAAATAATTCCCTATTGTACGACCGCTCTGGGTCACGGACCGGGTCACCGCCACTGTGACATCTCCCCTAGCAACGACCGGCCCGGCACCGGGTACCCCATGGCCCAGGGGGCGTGTCAACTTGGCGTCATGAACAGGATATGAGCCCACCCGTTATCACCGGGTATTGTGCACCTAAAGACTGTGTTTTATACTAAATGTGGCGCCCGCCCCAGAAGAACGGGCGCCATTATGTGCGAGCCAAAAGACAACAAGAAACTGCCTCCCATCGTGGGCCAGGTTCCAGAATGGCGCCAAAAGCGGGGCCCGTCCCGAGCAACAGTGACCATGTACAGTATGTGGATGTGTCTGTCAAGCTGGGGGGGCTGCCCCAAAGTGTGTCCGACAGCAAGTTGCCATGGAACCGCCCCCGAAAGGGGAAAGGAGAGAAGAAACCTGGGAGACAGGGTGTGGTCTCCAAGATTTCAGACAGACCGCACCCGGAGGGCAAGATGGAGAGTCAGGAGCCAGCTCCCATCTGTGGTCTGCAACAGGCGGCAAGGCCTCTTACCTTGGAGGAGGCCATGGCAGAGCTATCCCTGGAGGATACTGAATTCCTCCAGGTGGAAATCCAGGAGCTGGGCCGGAGGATGGAAAGGGCCCAGCAGGATGCCATCGCCGGCTGGAAAAAGGAGCTGCTGGAGAAGCTGATGATCCGGCAGCAGCCAGCGCTGCACTCCACCAGCAGCGTCCCAGCCCCGGAGGAACCTGAACGGAGCCAGGAGGCAGAGGACGGCACAAGCCCGGCCGCGGGAGCAGGTAAGGAGAGACTCCCTGTCCTGGGCGCTGAGAGTGCTAGCCTGCTCCTGGGCTCCCTGGCGGAACCTCCGATCCCGGGCGCCTGCTCCACCGACCTACCCCTGGGCCCCGTGGCGGAACCTCCAACCCCGGCACCAGCTCTGCCGATCGGCTCCCCGGTCTCCAGGCGGAATCTCCCGTCCCCGACACCTGTTTCTTGGACTGGCTCCCAGACCCCCTGGTGGAAATCCCGTACTCAGGGTCTTGCTCTGACGATTTGCTCCTAGGCCCCCTACCGGAGCCACTTGCCTACACACCCGAGTGGGCCTACGGAAACACTGTCTATGACTGGTCCGCCCAATACGAGGACCAGCAAGGACCCCCGCTAGCACCTGCGCCTGCACCCCCAGTTACCTGCCCAGGAGGAGAAGCGTTCCGGTGGGATAACCAGGGAGGGGACCTCATGGGATTCCCGTGGGAGACGCAGGCCCTGGCCCTCCGGAGGGAAGAGCACTGCAGGAGGGAGCTCCAGCAGCTGGAGCGGGAATGTCACGACCGACAGGTGCGGTGGGAAAGGATGGAGGCCCGGAACATGGCGGACAAAACCCGGGCCTGCCAAGCAAGAGCTACCACCCCTAGTCCCTGTCTGGAGGGGATAGTTGTCAAGTTCGATCTGGAGGCAGGGTGGGGCTTTGTGAGGGAACCACACACCGACAGAGATGTGTTTGTGAACCGGCGGGATGTGGAACCCCACCTCCAACAGGGGCATCCCGGCCGAAATCTATATCCCGGTGACTACGTCACATTTACCCTGCACAAGGGCGAGCGTGGCTGGTATGCCTTTCAAGTATACCGCGTGGCAAAGCAAAGAGACCTGCCCCCGCAGCCCCAGGCTGAAGGCCCGGCTGGGTCAGCCCGCAGTAACCAAGAGTTCCCCCGGAGGGAGCACCCCTGTTAGACTGTTTGTTTTGCAGAAACTGTTTATAGTTACCTGGAAGGGTACAACCCTGCAAGTTTCCAAAGTTAACTTGTGTGTATTCAAAGGTTTCTAGTTACCCGTTTAAAAAGACTACCAGGTTATGGACAGTGAATAACCAAAGAACTTTCCATTGTAAATAATTGCACTTCTTAAAGGGCCCCTTATTGGTTTTATGTAACAGCAAATGACCTCAGAACAAAAACCCGTTTGGCGTGGCCGAAGACGTGGTCCAACACGTGGATCACCTATGCCCTGCAGCAACGCCCAGGGCCTACGTTGAGGGTTTTCAGACGGGTCCCTGATACTGAAGTTTGCACCTTAATAAAGAAAAGGGACACCCGGTTGCAGATTGTGCTGTAACCTGTTAAAGAATGTTTTATATGAAAAATGTTTTATAAGAAGAATTTTCTATAAGTATAAAGAAAAATGTTATTTAAAAAGTCTTATAATGTTTTGATAAAGAAACCAGTAACGTTGAAGTAATGTGCCTCCCATAAAGGGAAGAAAAAGTTTGTTTAAAGTCTATGCGAATGCATTCTAAAAAAATTTGCATGTCTGTAACATACCCTGTTTTTACTCTGTTCCAGCCCCCGGACGTGCTGTATTTTACCAGGGGGGTATGTGGCACCCCTGAGGGTTCGGTCGCCACAGAGGTACTGCATCTCACCCAGAGGTGTGGTATCTCACTCTCAGGTAAGGAAGGAGTACAGCTCGGGACCCTAACACCTGCATTCAACACATACCCGCAGTGGGGGTTGGGCGAGTTTGCTCCTAAGGTAGAGCACAGTCCCGGGTTCCTAGCTGTGGGAGGGGCTATGTAGTGGGTGTGGGTGGAGGAAGTAGCTTAGGGGAGCGCATGGAAGAAAGGTATAAATAGAGAAGCCATCTTGTTTAGTGTGTCCAGTTCAGTCCAGTCAGGACAAAGTTCAGCCTGAGGAAAGAGTGAGAATGGTCAGTCTACAGCGAGAGGAGTGGAGCAGGGCTCTGCAGGAGCTCTGCTTAGGCAGAGGGCCTGAGGAGAGGCCCAGGACTGAAGAAAGAGGAGAGGGAGCAGGAAGGGCTCCAGGAACGGAAGAAGGGACCCCAGTGGTAGGGGCAGTGCTGGAAGCCACCCGTACGCCCGAATCTACAGGGAGGTGGAGGGGTCAGGCCACACAAAGGGGACCGGTCCCTCAACTAGCAGAGAACTTTAGAAACTCAACTAGAAACCGGAGGCTGCAGTATTTCAAGTCCTGGAACCAACAGTCCATATCAGTCTCACCAAGAAGGTAGCTATAGAGGACCCAGGGGACGGAACAGACGTCGCCCGACAAGGCCCGCAGGTACCGGATTGGGACACTTGGTATGAGGTGCAGGGAGACGGCCAGAGAAAGAACACAGAAGGGGGTCCCGTTAAGTACTCCAGAGATATCTGAGGGTGGACTGAACCCCCTCCCTGAGTAAGTGCAACACGACGAGGGAAGTTACTTTGGTACCTGTAACTTGGACTGCAACAACCGTGAGTAAAGACCCTGAGGACTGCACTTCATTGTCTCTGTGATTATTGCTGCGCCATCAACCGCTGCACTACAATGCCCAGCACAACCTATTACATCTACACTGCCCTGGAGCTAAGCTCTACCTGTGGAGAGCCACACCAGCTTTGCTGCACTAACATCAGCTCCAGAGGATCTGCTCCGCAGCTGCGGCTCCCTTTAGCCGCATACCACAGGTGGCATCACCAACATTGTACATAATTCCCCTTTAAATAATTCCCTATTGTATGACCGCCCTGGGTCACGGACCGGGTCACCGCCACTGTGACATCTCCCCTAGCTACGACCGGCCCGGCACCGGGTACCCCACGGCCCAGGGGGCGTGTCACAAGCGTAAGTGTGCAGCCTGCCACCCACCCACCCCCAGGCTGCAATACCATACTGCTAGCTTGCACTTGAAATGGGGCCTTTTAGTTTGGAGGAGGCCGAAGCTGGCCACTTCCTCATGGCTGCTTCGGCATCGAGGTCTCCATACTCAGTCCCCAGCCGCCACTATTTGTCCCGGTAACCTTCCCCACACTTTTCTTAGCCTGGCCTTCTTTAGGAGCCCACCAGACAACCAGACTCCTCCGGTGGGCCCTGGCTTCTCCATCAGGGGAGTTGAGAGTGCCAAGGTGAGGAGCATGATGATGATGATAGAAGTTAGCATCTGCTTTGTTTTCTTGGAATGCAAGCGTAAGTGTGCAGCCTGACACCCACCCACCCCCAGGCTGCAATACCATACTGCTAGCTTACTTGCACTTGAAATTGGGCCTTTTAGGCTTGTGGAGGCAGACGCCGGCCACCATGTCATGGCTGCGTCGGCGGCCTGGTATACATACTCAGTCCCCTGCCGCCCGGCCGCCAGTTGTTCACACTCGGTCCCCAGCCGCCAGGGGGCGGCCGGGTGTCCATACTCGGTCCCCAGACATCCCCACTTGTCCCTGTGTGCCTTATACACAAGCGCGCATACCAAAACATTACCTGTGCCCTCCCCAGTGCATTTAGTGGGAAGGACAGCATATTCCGCTATAGTGTGTGCACGCCAACCCCCTGTTCATGGCACATGCGAGGATGCCTCCCGCCCTGCACCTGTCGTTGCAGACTTGCAACTATCCCCGTTCAAGTCCTTGTCCCAGGGCAGTGTTCAATTGTACTTCCCCCATTCCTTGCTATGCAAGCGCAAGTATGCAGCCTGCCACCCACCCACCCCCAGGCTGCAATACCATACTGCTTGCTTGCTTACACTTGAAATTGGGCCTTTTAGGCATGTGGAGGTGGAATCTGGCCACCACGTCATGGCTGCGTCGGCTGCCTGGCATCCATACTCAGTCCCCAGCCGCCCGGCGGCCGGGTGTCCACGCTTTGTCCCCAGCCGCCAGGGGGCGGCCGGGTGTCCATACTCGGTCCCCAGCCGCCCCGCGGCCAGTTGCCCACACTTAGCCTATGCCTTCGAAGCAAAAGCTGCCAGAAATTAGGACGGAGGAACTTGCAATGCCCCTTACAAGAGCCATGCAGTACAGCATATTAAAAACATTATTCCCATTATTGGGAAGTGGGTCTCCCATAGTCTTTGCCTATGCCTTCCAAGCAAAAGCTGCCAAAAATTAGGACGGAGGAACTTGCAATGCTGGCAACATGGACCACGGTCACCCTGGTGGTATAGTGGTGGTGGAGTCTGAGGATTAGCAGAAGAGCAAAAAACATCCGAAATGAGGAAGCATAAACCCATGTGTGGGTGTGAATCGGTGCATGGGAATACACCTCCTGAAATAACACAGTGGATTTGACTTTATGTTACTCTGCTTTCATTTGGTGGTGATGAGAAGTCTGGCCCAATCCAGCCCTTGTTCATTTTGATAAGGGTCAGCTTGTCAGCATTGTCAGTTGACAGGCGAGTGCGCTCATCAGTTATAATTCCCCCGAGGCACTAAAAACACGCTCCGATAACACGCTAGCGGTAGGGCAGGCCAGGACCTCCAAGGCGTACAGAGCGAGTTCATTGCAAGTGTCTAGCTTGGATACCCAATAATTAAAAGGCACAGAGGAATCATGGAGGACGCTGGTACGGTCGGCAAGGTACTCCCTCACCATCTTTTGAAACTTTCCACTCCTTGTGAGAGTACCCCGCGCCTCAGGGCCTGTAAGCTGGGCGGGTCTCAGAAAACTGTCCCAGAACGTTGAGAGTGTTCCCCTGCCTCTGCTTGATCGGCGTTGCGTCTCTCTCACCTGTACGCCTTGGTTGGGCAGCGAACTGTGACCTCTGCCACTAGCGTGTTCAGATGGGAATTTTTTTAACAGTTCTGCAGCAAGGGCCTTCTGGTACTGCCCCATTTTTGTAGACCTCTCACCCTCAGGAATAAGAGAGTGAAAGTTCTCCTTGTAGCGGGGGTCTAAAAGTGTCACCAACCAGTCATGACTGTCACCCAACATTTTGACAACGCGAGGGTCACGGTTAAGGCAGCGTGCCAGACTGGTAACGGGTAAGACTTCCGTGTCCTCACCAAGATGATGATTGACCATGCTCTCCTCCTCCTCCCCCCCCCCGTCCTCAAGCCACCCATGCTGAACCGATGGTATGACAGTTGTACAGGTACTACCATATACGGCGCATGATACCAACTCCTGTTCTTCCTCCTCCCCCTCCTCTCCCTCATTGTCCCCCAATGCACTTTGGGATTAGATGAGGCTGGGCTGTGTGTAATCGCCCGCTGCGGCTTCTTGATCCATCTCATCATACTCTGGCTGCAATGCTTCCTCTTTAATTCTCAGCAGAGAGCGTTGCAAAAGACGGAAAAGTGGGATGCTGACGCTAATGATGGCGTCATCGCCACTCACCATCTTGGTGGACTCCTCAAAGTTTGTCAGGATGGTACATATGTCAGACATCCAGGTCCACTCCTCAGGTCTTATGTGTGGAGTCTGACCTGAATATCGACGGCCTTGTTGCAGCTGGTACTCCACAACTGCTCTCTTCTGCTCACAAATCCTTTGCAACATTTGGAGGGTAGAGTTCCAACGTGTGGGGACATCACACACCAGTCGGTGTGCCGGAAGCTGCAAATGCTGCTGCAACACAGCAAGGCCGGCAAAAGCTGTAGCCGACTTCCGAAAATGAACTGACAGGCGGCGTACTTTGACGAGCAGATCTGGCAACTCGGGGTACGATTTAAGAAACCGCTGAACCACGAGGTTAAGCACATGAGCCAGGCATGGTACGTGTGTGATCTCGCCTCGCCTCAAAGCCGCCACCAGGTTACGGCCATTGTCACACACGACCATGCCTGGATGTAGGTTCAGCGGTCTCAGCCACAGATCTGCCTGCTCTTTCACAGCTGTCCACAACTCACAAGCAATGTGAGGTTTATCACCTAAGCTAATGAGTTTCAGCACAGCCTGTTGCCGCTAGGCTGAGGTAGTACTGCAGTGCTTCCAGCTTGTAACTGATGTGGTGATATCTGAGATGGAGGCTGAACATGAGGAGGAGGAGGAGGATGATGCGCAGGAGCTGTATACTGTGAGGGCAACTCTGACTGACCTAGGGACCGCAATCCTCGGTGTGGGGAGGATGTGTTCCGTCCCAAGGTCTGACTGGGTCCCGGCTTCCACTACGTATACCCAGTATGCCGTCAGGGAGATGTACCGTCCCTGGCCACAAGCACTTGTCCATGTGTCCGTTGTCAGGTGGACTCTCCCAGTAACTGCGTTGTTGAGGGCACGGCAGATGTTTTGGGACACGTGCTTGTGTAGTGCGGGGATGGCACATCGGGCAAAATAGTGTCGGCTGGGGACTGAGTTCCGAGGGATGGCCACCGCCAAAAGGTTGCAGAAGGATTCCGTCTCCACCAGCCTAAAAGGCAGCATTTCCAACGCAAGCAGTCGTGAAATGTGCGAATTTAGGACTGTAGCCTGTGGGGCGTTGGCTGCGAATTTGCACTTTTGTTCAAAGGTCTGGGATAGGGACAATTGAACGCTGCGGTGTGACGTGGACGTTGATGCTGTTTCTTGAGAATCTGCCATAACAAGTGAAGACTGAGAGGAGGGGACACCTTTGCATGCAGTATGGACAGTGGCTTGCCTTGCACGCACAACAGGGGGTTCTCTTACACGCACAACAGCGGAAGAAGCAGTGGTAACACCCGCTGACACTGGTCATGGACCCTGGGGTTCGCCCCACAAAGTCGGGTGCTTTGCTGACATGTGCCTGATCATGCTGGTGGTGGTCAGGCTTGTAGTTTTGTCACCCCTGCTGATGCTGGCCTGGCAGGTGGTACAAATGGCCTTTTTGGGGTTATCAGCAGAGTTTTTTAAAAAAATTCCAGACTCTGGAAGACCTACCGGTTGTACTGGCAACGTCCTTCGTGTTGGGGTTACGGGGAACGGTTGCCCGCCTTCAGTCTGCGGCCACCACACTGCTTCTTCCTGCCTGTTGGGGTACTCTGCCTCCCTCCCCCTGTGTGCTGCCGGCCTCGCTCTGCGTGTCCTCCTGCCACGTTGGGTCAGTTACTAGATCATCCACCACTTCCTCCTCTTCCACTTCCGCACCACGGTCCTCCTCCTCACTTCGTGGCAATTGTGTCTTGTCATCGTCCACCTCTTGTGACAAATTGCCAGCGCCGCCTTCCTGTGGCCGTGGCTGTTCAAATATTTGGCCATCACTACATGGGATCTCCTCTTCTACCACTTCAAGCGGAGCAGGCGAGGGGCCCAAATCTGGAAATGGACCAGTGAACAGCTTTTCAGAGTGTCCAAGTGTGGGATCAGTTGCTGTCTGACGACACTCGGCATGGTGGGAGGAAGGAGCATCAGGGTGAGGAGGAGTATGCGGTCGAGACTCACGGCTACTAAGACTTGACCGTGTGGAAGACAGACCGGAGGTGGTGGTGCCCAGGTGACTGGAAGTATTATCGCTATCCAATTAATAACCTGTTCACACTGATCAGTTCGCAATAGTGGTGTTGTTGTGTGCTTCCCTAGTAATTCGGTCAAGAACTGGGAGCTAGAAGATGTGGCTGTTGGTTGTGGCACATTTTCACCTTGGCCACGGCCCCATCCTCTGCACGCACCATCACCAGAATGTCCAGCTCCATGTCCCTTGCCACGCGCCTTGCCCATTGTAAATGAAGTAAAATAGCTTACACTCGCACTATCAATGGCAAAAGGGTAATAAAAAGGAGATTAGAACCGTGGAAGAGGAAAACCACAGTTCTAGTTCTCTGGCCTACACCAGAATCTTTTAAACAGATATATTTGTGTCTGAACAGTCAGCGAGATACTCAAACTGTTTTTTTTTATGGAAAAAAGGCAAAAAGGTGGATAACACCCAGATTTAGACCGGTGAAGAGGAAAACCACAGTTCTAGTTCTCTGGCCTACACCAGAATCTTTTAAACAGATATATTTGTGTCTGAACAGTCAGCGAGATACTCAAACTGTTTTTTTTTTATGGAAAAAAGGCAAAAAGGTGGATAGCACCCAGATTTGAACCATGGAAGAGGAAAACCACAGTTCTATTTCTCTGGCCAACACCAGAATCTTTGAAACAGATATATTTGTGTCTAAACAGTCAGCAAGATACTCAAACTGTTTTTTTTAATGTAAAAAAGGCAAAAAGGTGGATTACACCCAGATTTGGACTGGTGAAGAGGAAAACCACAGTTCTAGTTCTCTGGCCTACACCAGAATCTTTTAAACAGGTATATTTGTGTCTGAACAGTCAGCGAGACACTCAAACTGTTTTTTATTATGGAAAAAAGGCAAAATGGTGGATTACACCCAGGATTTAGATGAAAAAAAAAAGGATTTTTCCTGGCCTCTCAGACCTGGGGCTAAGTCTAGCAATTTGAGCAGCAGCAGTACTCAGGACTGTAATGCAGTGTTTGTTGGTATAACCACTGCGTCTCCTATACAGCCTGCCTGCCTGCCTGCCTGATATCTGGGATGGATATTAGTCCTCGGAAGGACTGTTTGTTTGATTTTGCAGGCTTTAGAGACCCTACACTACCTATTTCGCAGTATAAATCTCTCCCTAGCTCAGCAGCACTCTCCCTACACTTTCTGATCCGGAGCGACTGTGTCCAAGATGGCGGCGCCCAGTATTAAATACTCGAGGTGACGCTGTGAGGCCAGCTAATCACTGTAATGCCCACAACCAACATGGCTGAGGCATTACAGTGACTGGCTGGCAATCCCTGCATGTTCATTGGCTTTGTAAAGAGCCCCAAACATGCAAGGCGGAGACCCGAGCTCCCGCCCGAGTAACCCGAAAATGCTCGGTGCTCGCCAAACATCCTGAGTAGTGAGATGCTCGGGCAAGTACTGAGCAGTGCCGAGCATGCTCGCTCAACACTAATAGAGATGTGTGAGAGCTTGTTTTTTGCATGGTAATGTGCAAGTTTTTTTTACCATTTTGGCATGTGGTACAGTTTACCCTTTCGGTTAACATAAATTATTTTTTGTTCACTTTTATCTAAGTTCAATTTTATCCTCTGATCTATGCTGAGCACATACATCACAGTTTCAATAAATAGCTCAAAAATAGGATTCAGGTGAAACTATTCACTTTGAACTCTACCTGGCCTTATTTTCGGCGGGGTCTCATCTCTTTAACGGGTTATCCAGGACTTTTGGGTGTTTTTTGTATAGGGCTAAGAAATTGCCGGAAGGTAGTTGCTAACTACCTATCTACTATGCTCAGCACTGATTTCTCGTGGCAATTCTGCTGATTCCCTCTGTATACCTCATACAGTACAGACCAAAAGTTTGGACACACCTCATTTAAAGATTTTTCTGTATTTTCTTGACTGTGAAAATTGTACATTCACACTGAAGGCAACAAAACTATGAATTAACACATGTGGAATTATATACTTAACAAAAAAGTGTGAAACAACTGAAAATATGTCTTATATTCTAGGTTCTTCAAAGTAGCCACCTTTGCTTTGATGACTGCTTTGCACACTCTTGGCATTCTCTTGATGAGCTTCAAGAGGTAGTCACCGGAAATGGTCTTCCAACAATCTTGAAGGAGTTCCCAGAGATGCTTAACACTTGTTGGCCCTTTTGCCTTCACTCTGCGGTCCAGCTCACCCCAAACCATCTCGATTGGGTTCAGGTCTGGTGACTGTGGAGGCCAGGTCATCTGGCGTAGCACCCCATCACTCTCCTTCTTGGTCAAATAGCCCTTACACAGCCTGGAGGTGTGTTTGGGGTCATTGTCCTGTTGAAAAATAAATGATGGTCCAACTAAACGCAAACCGGATGAAATAGCATGCCGCTGCAAGATGCTGTGGTAGTCATGCTGGTTCAGTATGCCTTCAATTTTGAATAAATCCCCAACAGTGTCACCAGCAAAGCACCCCCACACCATCACACCTCCTCCTCCATGCTTCACGGTGGGAACCAGGCATGTAGAGTCCATCCGTTCACCTTTTCTGCGTCGCACAAAGACACGGTGGTTGGAACCAAAGATCTAAAATTTGGACTCATCAGACCAAAGCACAGATTTCCACTGGTCTAATGTCCATTCCTTGTGTTCTTTAGCCCAAACAAGTCTCTTCTGCTTGTTGCCTGTCCTTAGCAGTGGTTTCCTAGCAGCTATTTTACCATGAAGGCCTGCTGCACAAAGTCTCCTCTTAACAGTTGTTGAAGAGATGTGTCTGCTGCTAGAACTCTGTGTGGCATTGACCTGGTCTCTAATCTGAGCTGCTGTTAACCTGCGATTTCTGAGGCTGGTGACTCAGATAAACTTATCCTCAGAAGCAGAGGTGACTCTTGGTCTTCCTTTCCTGGGGTGGTCCTCATGTGAGCCAGTTTCTTTGTAGCGCTTGATGGTTTTTGCAACTGCATTTGTGGACACATTCAAAGTTTTCCCAATTTTTCGAGCTGACTGACCTTCATTTCTTAAAGTAATGATGGCCACTCGTTTTTCTTTACTTAGCTGCTTTTTTCTTGCCATAATACAAATCATAACAGTCTATTCAGTAGGACAATCAGCTGTGTATCCACCAGACTTCTGCACAACACAACTGACGGTCCCAACCCCATTTATAAGGCAAGAAATCCCACTTATTAAAACTGACAGGGCACACCTGTGAAGTGAAAAACATTTCCGGTGACTACCTCTTGAAGCTCATTAAGAGAATGCCAAGAGTGTGCAAAGCAGTCATCAAAGCAAAAGGTGGCTACTTTGAAGAACCTAGAATATAAGACATATTTTCAGTTGTTTCACACTTTTTTGTTAAGTATATAATTCCACATGTGTCAATTCATAGTTTTGATGCCTTCAGTGTGAATGTACAATTTTCATAGTCATGAAAATACAGAAAAATCTTTAAATGAGAAGGTGTGTCCAAACTTTTGGTCTGTACTGTATTAACATTGCACCTCTTCCACTTTGCTCTGTTGTCGGGACGTCACTGTTGATGTCATGCAGTTAGGTAGCGGGGTGCCGAAAGAGCCCCATTGATAGAGAAGAACGGAACAAAAGGCACTGCTTTATCAACATGACTTCACCAGAAGCAGAAGAATCGCTGGCAGGAGCAGTCTTTGACCGCTCTGAGCCGGGAGAGATCTCCGCCAGGCGGAAAAGGCAAATAAGACAACAAGGTAGAACAAGTGTATGAAAAAATGCCCAAGGAAGCAAGTATTTTGTGCCAAAAGGTATAATGCTTTATATCAGTCCTTTAGTCACAGCAAGATGATCCAAAAATGTATGTGATTTGTTAGTCAGAAGGCACTAAGATCCACAATGGGAAAAGGAACATACCACAGATGGAGACTTGGTAGGTAGTGATGAGCGAGCGTGCTCGTCACTGCTCGGTACTTGCCAGAGCGTCTCACTGCTCGAGATGCTCGGTGCTCCTTGAGTATTTACAGGATGCTCAGGCGGGAGCTCTCTTTAGAGAGTCAATTTACATGCAGAGATTGCCTGCCACTCACTGTAATGTCGTAGCCATGTTGGTTGTGGCATTACAGTAACTGGCTGGCCGCACAGCATCATCAGGTCTATATAAGACCTGGTGACCCTATGCTCATCACAATGTACCCCGGAAACAGGCAGAGTAGGGAGAGCTGCTGCTGAGTGAGAGAGAGAATTGGTGGTTGCTTTAGTGAAGTATTCCACAGCTATATATACATCTAAACTAACAGTCCTTCTGAGGACTAATCCAGCTTCATATATTACTGGTGATAGCAGGAGTTAAGCAGCATATGTGGCAGTGTATACAGCACAATAGGGTCCATTGCACATTCTGTCTGCTGCTGCTGTTGCAGATATCCATAGCCCTACATATCAGGGCTATTTTTTATTGCTCTTAATCCTGATTATTTGCTTACAAAGCAATACAGTGCTCCATTTGCTTGTTAGCAGAATACAGGCAGATTTTTTTGATTTTATTCACATTGCTGTATTATGTAAGCAGAGAATTTTTTCCCTCACATAACACGTGATCACATATTACTGTGGTAATAATTGTGACATTTTTTAGAGCGTGAAAATATTCCACTCCATTTAAAGTTACCCATCTGTGTTTTGTTGAACCTATTTACACTTGGTCGCTGACCAATACTATACTACAAGGCCACAGCCTAAAACCGTGGTCGTCATGCATTATCGCATATTACTGCGGTAATAATTCAGACATTTTGTGGAGCGTGCAAAATATTCCCCTCCATTTAAAGTCAGCCGTCTGTGTTTTATTGAACTTATTCACACTTTGTCACTGATCAATGCTATACTACAAGGCCACAGCCTAAAACCGTGGTCGTCACACGTTATCGCATATTACTGCGGTAATAAGTCAGACATTTTGTGGAGTGTGCCAAATATTACACTCCATTTAAAATGGTAAAGGCGCTTGGCAAGGGACAGGGAAGTGGACGTGATGGTAATGGTGCATGCAGAGGCTGAGGCCGTGGGCAAGATGAAACTGTGCCTGCTGAGGGAGCACAACAAACACCCACATTTTGTCGAACTACCTTCCTGTCCCAATTACTTGGGGGCCGTGGAACACAACTTTTAAAGCCAGAGCAGTGTGAAAAGGTTCTTGGTTGGATAGCAGATAATGCTTCCAGTCACTTTGCCACCACCATAGAATCATAGAATGGTAGAGTTGGAGGGGACCTCCTGGGTCATCTGGTCCAACCCACTGCTCAAAGCAGGATTCACCACCACCAGCCATGAGTCTGGACCACGTATTCCTCATCCTCATCCTCCTTCCTTCCACCATGCTGAGTGCCCAGAGACAACTGATCCCACACTTGGACACTCCAAAGAGCTGTTCACTTTTCCATATATAGATTTAGGCCTCTTGCCCGGCCAGCTTCAAGCGGGCAAGAGGAGATCGCATGTAGCGATGCACAAATATTTGAGCAGCCACAGTCACATGAAGGCGACAGTAGGAAAGTGCAATTACTGTTGCAAAAGGTGGATGATGATGATGAGACAGAATTGCCAGAAAGTCAGCAGGAAAACCAGGTTGCAGAAGTGGAAGACGAGGTGGTGAACGATGAAGTCACTGACCCAACCTGGCAAGGTGACATGGAGAGCGAGGACAGCAGCACACAGGTGGAGGGAGTGGTAGCACCACAACAGACAGGAACAAGCAGTGTGGTGGCCACAGACACAAGACGGCCAACTGTTCCCCAGAACACTAACATGATGGAAGTTCCCAGTGCAACTGTTAGGTCTTCCCGAGTCTGATTCTTTTTTTTAAAAACTGTCCAGATAACCCCAAAAAGGCCATTTGCAACATCTGCCAGGTCTGCATCAGTAGGGGCAGCAAAACTACCAGCCTGACCACAACCAGCATGCTCAGGCACATGACAGCAAAGCGCCCGACTAGTCGGGCCAAACGCCAGGGTCCAGAAACAGTGTCTGTGGGTGACACCACTGCCTGTTCCGCTGTTTTGCGTGCATGCTAATCCCCTGTCCATGGCGCAGGCGAATATGTCTCCCGCCCTGCACCTGTCGTTGCACACTTGCCACTATCACCGTCCACAACCTTGTCCCAGCGCAGCGTTTAGTTGTCCCTACCCCAGTCCTTGGAATGCAAGTGTAAATACACAGCCAATGCCCCAGAGGCCGCAATACTAAACTCACACATTTCTTGAATGCTTGTACTTGAAATGTTGCCTTTTAGGCTTGTGGAGACAGAATATTTCCGCAACCTGATGGAGGCGGCTGTCCCTCGGTACTCTGTCCTCAGCCTCCACTATTTCTCCCGGTGTGCCATCCCCGCATTACACAAGCACGTGTCCCAGAACATTAGCCATGCCCTCAACAACACAGTAACTGGGAAGGTCTACCTAACCACGGACATGTGGACAATGTGGACAAGTGCTTGTGGCCAGGGACGGTACAACTCGCTGACGGCACACTGGGTTAATATAGTGGGAGCCGGGACCGAGTCAGATCTTGGGATGGAAGACGTCCTCTCGACGCTGAGGATTGCAGGCCCTGGGTCAAACAGGGTTGCCCACACATTCTACAGATCCCTCACCTCCTCCACCTCAGCCTCCATCTCCAAAATGACCACATGAGTCGGAAGCTGGAAGCACTGCAGCACTGCCTCAGCAAAGTGGCAACAGGCACTGCTGAAGTTAATATGCTTAGGGGACAAACCACACACCTCTGAAGAGTTGCTGACAACTGTAAAAGAGCAGGCAGATCTGTGGCTGTAACCACTGTACCTACAGCCATGCATGGTCATGTGTGACAATGGCCGGAACTTGGTGGTGGCTCTGATGCTGGGCAACCTCACACACGTACCATGCCTGGCCCATGTGCTCAACCTAGTGGTTCCACGGTTTCTCAAAACCTACCGTGATCTGCCTGATCTGCTTGTCAAAGTACACCGCATATGTGCACATTTCAGAAAGTCGCCTACAGCTTCTGCTGCCCTTGCCATGCTTCAGCAGCGTTTGCCGCTTCCAGCTCAGTGATTGGTGTGAGATGTCACCACGCGTTGGAACTCAACCTTGCATATGTTGGGAAGGATTTGTGAGCAGCAGAGGGCAGTTGTTGAGTACCAGCTTCAATACGCCCGTTGGCATTCAGGTCAGCCTCTGCACATAAGAACTGAGGAGTGGGCATGGATGTCAGACATCTGTGTCGTCCTCCAAAACTTTGAGCACTCCACCAAGATGGTGAGCGGCAGTGACGCCATAATTAGCGTCACCATCCCACTTCTCTTTCTTCTGAAATGCTCGCTGCTCACAATTAAAGAGGAGGCATTGCAGGCGCAGCATGATGAGATAGAGCAAGGATTCATACAGGGTGATGCCACACAGTCCAGCCTCATCTCATTCCAACGCAGATTGGGTGCTAATGGGGAGGAGAAGGAAGAGGATGAGGAGGAATAGGAGTTGGATTCCTGCACTACAGACGGTACTACCCACACCACCTCTTCAGCGTGGATGGCCTGAGAAAAGGGAGAATGAGGAGGAGGTGAGCATGGACAGTCCTCCTCTTGTTCAGGACACAGAAGACTTGGCTGGTGGCAGTCTGGCACACATGGACACGTGGCATGAACTGGCTCTCTACGCTTTGGAGGTCCTGTCCTGCCCTGCTGCTAGCGTTTTGTCAGAGCGAGTTTTTAGTGCCACCTGGGGCATTATAACTGGTAGGCCCATCCACCTGTCAACTGAAAATGAACAAGGGCTGGATTGGGCCAGACTTCTCAACACCACTGGATGATAGCAGTGGAAAATAAAGTCAAATCCAGTGGCTTTTTTGGGAGGTCTATTCCCATGCACCTCTTCACACCCAAACATGGGTATATGCTTCCTGATTTTGTCTATTTTCTGTTGTCCTCCTCCTTCTCCTCATCCTCCACCACCATATCACCAGGGTGACCGTGATGCAGCACCCATATAATTTTATTGTAAGGGTGTTTAGGATGCCTGTAAGACATTTTTTTAGAGGCCTACCTGTAACATTCTGTATGTTATACAGTATGTTCTGTTCATGTATACCACCCAGGGGTAAATGCTTTTCAGCCCATGCACTTAGTGCATGGGCATTACCAGTATAGGAGACCCATTCCTTAACAATGGTAACAATTTTTTTAATGAGGACCTCCTCTATGTCTCTTCAAAGGCGTATTGGAGTGCTTCCAATTTTTGGCCAGCCCTTGCAGTCACTGCATGGGCATTACCGGTATAGGAGACCCACTCCTTTATAATGGGAACATTTTTTTTTTACTGAGGCCCTCCTCTATGTCTCTTCAAAGGGGTATTGGAGTGGGTCCAAATTTTTGCCATCCCTTGCAGTCACTGCATGGGCATTACCAGTTTTGGAGATCCACTCCTTTATAATGGGAACATTTTTTTACTGAGGCCCTCCTCTGTCTCTTCAAAGGGGCATTGGAGTGCGTCCAAATTTTTGGCATCCCTTGTAGTCACTGCATGGGCATTAGCAGTTTTGGAGATCCACTCCTTATAATGGGAACATTTTTTTACTGAGGCCCTCCTCTATGTCTCTTTAAATTGGTATTGGAGTTTTTCCAAAATTTAGGCCGCTGTTGCAGTCACTGCATACACAATAACTGTATAGCAGAACCGCTTCTTTATAATGGGAACATTTTTTTACTGAGGTCCTCCTCTGTGTCTTCAAATTGGTAGGGCAGGCCTTACAGTCATTGCATATGCTATAACAGTATAGGAGACCCACTCCTTAATAATGGGAAATTATTTTTTTAAATTAGGCCCTATATGTCTCTTCAAAGGGGTATTGGGATTTGTCCAAAATGTAGGCAGACCTTAGTGTTATTGCATACACTATAACAGTATAGGGACCCGCTCTTTAATAATGGGAACAAGAAAGCATAGCCAGCTGTAGGCCCTCTAACAATAGAGACACATCTAACAGACATGAATACAATTGAGTGTGGGGAGGGAATGATGGCCAAGGTGCAGGCAGAGAGAAGGGTGAGCGGTGTCAGTGACATTGGACTCTGGTTTCTCTGATTCGTCATATTCTGTTAAGGTCATCATACCATCTAAACCTTATTTCTGCCAAGGGCCATTTGGATATTTATACCATCCTTCGGGGGCCGTACAAATTGTGCGTTAACTCCACTCACAAAGTAAGTCTTGCTGCTGGCATGGTGTCAGTACGTAATCTTTCATTGCACGCGCCTCAGCGTGCAGTAGTGAACTCTGCATGCGTGTGCTCACAGAGAAAGAACATATTAAAAGACAGGTGGCCATCAAAACACAGCTACCAGCCCAAGCACTGTGGTCCCCAGGAATCTGCCTGGGGGCCGGAGAAAATGTCATTGCAGGCCGTAAATGAGCCTAGGGCCTGAGGTTCCCCACCCCTGATCTAACCCCTTGTGGCCTAAAAATGGCCAACAGAAAACCTCTGGAACATCAACACACACTCTGGGGTTCCTTAACCCCTTCACTACCGTTTGAAGTACATGAACTTCACAGGTAGTGTCCTTGCCTTTGATGTGGGCTCGCACGCCAAGCCCACATCTTTCCCTGCGCTGATTTATTCAGCCATCAAGTGCCTAAAACAACTGTGGGTGGAGCACATCCTGCCTATCGGTGCCTCTGTCACATCATCGTGGGGAGCCGATGGGTTGTCATGACAGCCAGGGTTTGATACTCCTGTGAATGCCGGCTCGTGGCCTGCGTTTATAGGAGATAGTGATTTCTGCTATACATAGCAGTGCTGAATGGACGATACCAGCTTCAAGTCTCCTAAGGGGACTATTAAAGTCAGAAAAAAATTAAAAAAGAAAAAGTTTTTAAAAATATGAAAAAAAAGCCTAAAAGTTAAATTCACCTCACTTTTGCTCCATTGAAAATAGAACAGTAGATAAAAAAATTACGTTTGGACATTTCTGAACGCATCAACACCAATCTATCAAAATATTAAATAAATTAATCCGATCGGTAACTGGCGTAATGAGAAAAGAAATCAAAACGACAGCATTACCTTTTTTTGTACGCCGCAACATTGCGGATCCCAAAAAATGCTACGGGTCTTGGAAAATGGTGACAAAAACTATTTTTTTTTTACAAATTTCCGAATTTTTTTTCACCACCTAAATGAAAAAAATAAATATCCGTATTTTTCGGACTATAAGGCGCACTTTTTTCCTCCAAAATTTTGGAGGAAAGTGGGGGTGCGTCTTAAAGTCCGAATACTATATTATTGTATGGCCGCATGGTGGTGGGTGTGGGGGAGTGGCAGTGGGGGATCAGCGTGGCACAGGAGTCAGCAGCCGCCTGCTGCAGCCTACCCTGTGCCTGCTACTAAAGAAAATGAATATTCCCTGCTCCCCATGCCCATGGGCGTGGAGAGCAATGAATATTAATTTCTCTTAATAGCCGACACACTGGTGCTGCGCTCTGCGGTCAGTGTGCCCGCTATTAAAGCTCATGAATATTCCCTACAACCACCTCCCATGGGTTGTAGTGAATACGCATGGTCTTTAATAGCAGACACACTGACCACAGAGCGGCAGCAGGAGCTGCGCTGCGGTACAGTGTGCCGGCTATTGAACAGACTGAATGGTCACTGCTCCCCATGCACAGAGTCCCGGCGTGGGGAGCAGTGACTATTGCAGCACAGCGTCTCACACTGTGTGAGAGCGCATGGCAGGGACGCCATGCGCGCTCTGCCATGCGGGGCTCACACAGTAAGAGTGTCGGCAGCAGAGCGGGACAGCGCTGGAGGAGAGAGGAGGTGAGTATGAGTGTTTATTTTTTTTATAGGCAGCGTGATGGGGGCTCAGAGGGTGCCATGCATACCAGAATGGGGGCTCAGAAGGTGCCATGCACACCAGGATGGGGGCTCAGAAGGTGCCATGCATACCAGGATGGGGGCCCAGAGGGGTGCCATGTATACCAGGATGGGGGCCCAGAGGGGTGCCATGTATACCAGGATGGGGGCTCAGAGGGTGCCATGCATACCAGGATGGGGGCTCAGAAAGTGCCATGCATACCAGGATGGGGGCTCAGAAGGTGCCATGCATACCAGGATGGGGGCTCAGAAGGTGCCATGCATACCAGGATGGGGGCTCAGAGGGTGCCATGCATACCAAGATGGGGGCTCAGACGGTGCCATGCATACCAGGATGGGGGCTCAGAGGGTGCCATGCATACCAGGATGGGGGCTCAGAGGGTGCCATGCATACCAGGATGGGGGCTCAGAGGGTGCCATGCATACCAGGATGGGGGCTCAGAGGGTGCCATGCACACCAGGATGGGGGCTCAGAGGGTGCCATGCACACCAGGATGGGAGCTCAGAGGGTGCCATGCATACCAGGATGGGGGTTCAGAGGGTGCCATGCATACCAGGATGGTGGCTCAGAGGGTGCCATGCATACCAGGAAGGGGGCACAGAGGGTGCCATGTATACCAGGATGGGGGCTCAAGGGGTGTCATGCATACTAGGATGGGGGCTCAGGGGATGTCATGCATACCAGGATGGGGGCTCAGAGGGTGCCATGTATACCAGGATGGGGGCTCAAGGGGTGTCATGCATACCAGGATAGGGGCTCAGGGGGTGTCATGCATACCAGGATGGGGGCTCAGAGGGTGCCATGCATACCAGGATGGGGGCTCAGAGGGTGCCATGTATACCAGGATGGGGGCTCAAGGGGTGTCATGCATACTAGGATGGGGGCTCAGGGGGTGTCATGCATACCAGGATGGGGGCTCAGAGGGTGCCATGTATACCAGGATGGGGGCTCAAGGGGTGTCATGCATACCAGGATGGGGGCTCAGGGGGTGTCATGCATACCAGGATGGGGGCTCAGAGGGTGCCATGCATACCGGGATGGGGTATGAAGGGGTGCAGTTGACGGGCCCCCTGGGCCGTGGGGTACTCGGTAGCCAGGCCAGTCGGTGCTGGGGGTGTCACAGTGGCGGTGACCCGGTCCATGACCCAGGGCAGTTAATAAAAGGGGAATAAAGAAAAAGGGAATAAAGTTTTTATATGTAATGTTCGTGACGCCACCTGTGGTATGCGGCTATATGGGGCCACCGCTGCGGTGCAGATCCTCTGGAGCTGATGATGACGCAGCATAGTTGGTTCAGCTCTCCACAGGCAAAGCTTAGCTCCAGGGCAGTAAGTGGTGATTTTATAGATATTGCTGGTGTAGTGCAATGCAGGTGGTGGTGCAGATAATGACCAGTCCACAACTTAATGGCGGTTTCCTCTTATCTTTACTTGTGGTTGTTAGGCAGACCGGGGCACGGGTACTAGCTGGTAGTAGTGGTCCGGGCTGCCTGGAAGCAAGTTGGGAATCCACTCGCCAGGTGAAGTTGGAGGCCTTCCCTTTGCGCTTATCTCTTTGGCCCTGCTGCTTATAGCTGTGCTGCAGCACTCGTCCCTGAGTAAAACGTCTTTGTGCTCACCGGTATGGCTGGCAGCTCGGGCCTTCTTTATGTGTTGCTCCCACGTGGCGGTGCTGGGCCCTATCGTGCTGCTGAGCCTCCGGGCGTCTAATGGGGCCAGGACACCTGCAGTCTCCTGCCCTCCGGTTTCTGCTGCTGAGCCTTCAGTGCCCCACAACCTTGTACTCAGTTGTCCTGTTCTTCTGCGGCCCTCTCTGGGGTGAGCTGACTTACAGCTCCACTCCCCAGGTCCTTCCTCGTCGCTGTCCTGTCTTCAACTTCTCTCACTAACTCTCACTAACCCCGCCTCCAGATTCCAGTTGCTAAGGGGAGGAGCTCCCCTTGCTGGTCTGGAGCCAGGAAAGTGTTGCATGCTAGTATACCTGATTAGGGGACCCCTGCTTGCTTCCAGGCATGGCATCACCCCTTGTGAGGGAGGCAATGCCACTGTGGCAACCGGACTCCTGGGGTGCCACACCATGCATACCAGGATGGGGGCTCAGGGGGTGTCATGCATACCAGGATGGGGGCTCAGTGGGTGCCATGCATACCAGGATGGGGGCTCAAGGGGTGCCATGCATACCAGGATGGGGGCTCAAGGGGTGCCATGCATACCAGGATGGGGGCTCAAGGGGTGCCATGCATACCAGGATGGGGGCTCAAGGGGTGCCATGCATACCAGGATGGGGGATAAAGGGGTGCCATGCATACCAGGATGGGGAATAAAGGGGTGCCATGCATATCAGTATGGGATGGGGGCCATTTATACCAGGAAAGAGGGGCCGTACATACCAGGATGGAGGATATTAACAGAATTGGGGGACATTACCCCAATACCAGTGTCAGCAGCAGACCCCCTCCCCCATAACAGGGCATCATGACCACATTTTTGTCTTAAATTTTTTTTCCTATTTTCCTCCTTTAAAACATAGGTACGTCTTATGGTCCGGTGCGTCTTATAGTCCAAAAAATCCGGTACATGTTTGTTATCGGCACACTTGTACTGGCCTGGAGAATTATGTTGCCAGGTCAGTTTTACGAAATAGTCTTGCTTTCCAGTACAATAAATGGTAAAATGAAACATGTGGTTCAAAAGTACACCTCATCCAGCAAAAAACAAGCCATCATATGACTATATTGATGGAAAAATAAAAAATGTATTGCTTTTGGAAGAAGGGGAGGAAAAAACGAAAATGAAAAAAAAAAAAAAATTGTTGGGTAGTGTTATTACCACATAAAGGGACAAATGAGAAATTTGGTCTGGGCAGGAAACCCAAAATAAGCTGTGTCAGGAACAGGTTATGTTTTTTTCCTTCTAGACAGTAAGATTTATAAATTATATACATGACATCATGCAAGTTTTCCATAATTCTGAGCAAAAAAAAGTGCTCAGACAAAACATTATCAAGTTGTATTAAAGGGAAACTATCATGTCAAAAAACATTATTAACCTGCAGATATGGGGTTAATCTGCAGGATAATAGGGTTCTAAAGCCGTGCGGCCGCTACACTGAAAGCACGGCTACCAGAAGGAAATTAACTTTATTCCTCCCACCCACCTCTGGCTTTCAGTCATAGAGGCGTGGCTTCAGTAACTGCTCAGTACATAGGTGAGTGGTGGCTGTATCCACACCCCCAGAACTGACTGACAGCCAACTCTGTAATTATGCCCTGCTAAGCTGGCTTTCAGTCAGTGCCAGGACATGGTTACAGCTGTCGCTCACTATTAACTGAGCAATGACTAAAGCCGTAGCCGGGTCTTCAGTGCAGCAGCCACATGGCTTTAGAAAACTATTAACTTGTATCTTCACCCCATATCTGCAGGTTAATAGAATTTTTGTTAAAATAGTTTTTATTGTGGGGATTTTTAACATATAACGGGAAAAGGGGAACACATAATAAACATACATAATGAGGAATAAAAATTAAGATTAATAAAAATGTAAATTGGCACCCCAACTATCTAAAGAGGAAGGGAAAAACAAGGGAAAAAGTAAGGATTAAAGAGGGAGGAAAAAAGGGGAGAGAGAAAAAAGGAGAAAAGGGAGAAAGGAAGGGAGGAAGGAAAGGGAGAAGAACAAGGAAAAGAAGGGAGGAATAAAAATAAACTGGAAAAGAGGGAGGTGGAAAAGAAATGGAAAAACAGGGAAAAGATTCACTGTAAAAACAGAATAAAACATATGTCATATAGAAAGTTTGGAATATGTATTCTACAAAAAAAGATCATACATCCTAACAATCAAGTTTTATCAAGAACATGGTAGTCTGCATTTGAAGGAAAATAGAGGTTCCAAGAAGACCATCTGATCTCATATTTGGAAAGAGAGTTATTTTTAAGAGCAAATGCTAATTCAAAGGTGCTGTGAACTGAGATTCTGTCAATAATATCATCAATTGTAGGGATAACAGATGATTTCCATTTGGCTGCAATAAGCATTTTGGTTATTGCAAATAACCTGATGTAAATAGAATTTAATGTTAATAGAGTTTTGAGACATGATAAGCTCCCTTTAAATATTGTAACTTTCAAGAAGGTGGAAAGTAGGTTGACATCCCTTTGGGGCACCCATGACATACATTGGCATCATATACATATTTCTCTGGAACATGAAATTGACCTTACTCTACTGCTCTGATATTCTGGTTTCAGCCTTGATTTACATCTTCTCAATGTTTTCATTCTTACCTCTAAAAGCTGAATGTCATTGATTTTGCGAACCTTATCATATAGAGGGAACTTAATGCCTCGCTTAATTCTGATCTTCTGCACACGAGCATCTTCCCGCCTATGAGCACCCAGTACAGCATATGAAGTAGAGTCACTAGAAAGAAAATTTTTAAAAATCACCTTAATCAGAACATTTTTGTACAAAAATAAAGACTCAGTTAATCAGTAATCACTTTACATTTTTAACCCCTTTTGACATGGCAATTTTTCCACTTCTGTTTTTAACTCCTCTTATTCTGAGAGCCATAATTTTTTTTAATCAATTTTATTTTTCCGTCGACATTCATATGGAGGTTTGTTTTCTTGCAGGACGAGCTGTAGTTTTGAATAAAACCATTCATTTTACCATACAATGTACTGAAGAATGCGAAAAAAATTCCAAATGCAGTGAAATTGAGAAAAAAATGCAATACTGACATTTTTAGGGGAGGCGGGGGGGGTTTTACAGAGTTCATTGTGCTGTAAAAATAACCTGCAACATGATTTTTCAGTTCAGCTCAGTTACGGTGATATCAAATTTGCATAGATTTTTTTTTCAAGCCTATGTAATGAAAAAAAAAAATTGGACTTTGTAAAAAAATAGAGCAAATAATGTTTTTGTCTCTATTTTTGAAGACCCATTACGTTTTCATTTTTACATAGATGGATCTGTGTGAGAACTTGTTTTTTACTAGATAAGTTGACGTTTTTATTGATACCATTTTGGGTTACATTTTGATTACTGCTTATTGCATTCTTTGGCGAAGGGCAAACGCAAAACCCCAATTCTGAGCTTTCTATTTTTTTTCCCATTATGGTGTTTATTTGTCTGGTTGATTAATTTTAGATTTTTTGAATCATTAGACTATTAGACTTTTATAGATCCAGAGATACCACTTTTTTCCTTTACTTTTAATGAGCAACAGGAGGTGATTTGACTTTATTTTTTTTTATTTTTTCATAATTATTTATATTTTACCTTATTTTTTAGTCCATTTAGAGGACTTGAACTTACAATCGTTCGATTAATTATACTATATACTGTAACACCATAGTATTGCAATATATAGAGAAATTCCAATTCTTTTATGAAGCTCAGCCTACAGCTGTGCTTCACATGAGGACCAAGATGTCAGTTACTGGAAAATTCAGCATGCCACGACTGCCAAGTAAACCCAAAGAAACTTTCTGTACATGTCGCAGATTTCAAAATCACACATGATATCAACTTTCGCAGTGTAAAAAAAAAAGTACAGTGGGCTGAGGGTATTTAGCCTAAGCGGTGAAAAATATGTAGACATTTATAAAATAAAAATATGGTTTGTGTCGTCATTTTCTGAGACTAATAATATTTTCATTTTTTCTCCTAGGGCTCTTTTTTGTTATTGGCAGAGCTGACATTTTATTGATACAATTTTAGAGTGTATACGACATTTTGAAAGTTTATTGCATTTTATGGTGGAGCTGCGGTGTCCAAAAAAAATACATTTCTGGCATTTTGAAATTTTGCTTTACCGCATTTATGGTACTGGTTAAATAATCTTATATTCTGATAACTCAGACTTCTATGTGCGTTGCTATATCAAATTTTATTTCTTAATTTTTAATGTGAGATTTTATTTTTTTCGCTTTTCTTTTTAGCTCCCTAGGAGGGGATTTAACCTGTGATAGTTTGAGTGCTTGTTCTATATACTGCAGTACTGAAGTAGTTGCAGTGTGTAGCTAAAATCAGTCTCCTATTGCTGGGCTTCCCACAAGTACTGACTTTGAAGTCACATGGGTCATGTGGACCATCAGCAAATGCTGTCTGAAATTTACAACAGCATTTAAAGGGTTACCAGGAGTGATTGGCGCTCAGTTCCCTTTTGTTACAATGCTGATTGTGTAACACAGCTGGCATCTGCCAGGTATGGTGCAGTCCCAGCTCCTAAGACCCCTTCATTTCAGCTGTTATGCACACGCCCGGACTGACTGGCGTGTGCGGGTGTTGTGGTTCCACTGGACCATGAACCGGAGAGTGCCTGGAGGGGCGTGACTAAGTATCTGGCCGATCCGACCAAGATGGCACGACGGCATACGATGCCAGTGCACCAGGGAGAAACCGGGCAGAGGGACCAGGTGCTACTCCAGGTCAAACTCCGGACACGGGGGTTGACCCACACAGGGATTACTGGAACAGGCTGGTTAGGCTGGCGCACAGACTGGAGGGTATAGGCAGGCACGACTGGTATGCAGGCAGGTGGGTAAAGGCAAGCGCAGCTAGAGTGCAGACAGGGAGGCACTAGCAGGTAGGAACACAGGCGGGATAGGACCCAGTACACACTGGGACTCAGGAACAATACAGGCAGAGGGGTACAGGCAAGCACAGCTAGAGTGCAGACAGGGAGGCACTAGCAGGTAGGAACACAGGCGGGATAGGACCCAGTACACACTGGGACTCAGGAACAGGCAGGTTAGGCTGGCACAAACTGGTGGATGTAAGCAAACACGGCAGGTATGCAGATGGGTGGATACAGGCGAGTATGCAGGCAGGGAGGTACTGGCCGAAAGGACGGGCTGGAGCACAGAAAGGTTAAGACCCAGTACAGACTGGGTCACAGAACCGCAGATGCGGTAGACAACCACAGCAGAGAGGGAACGCCCCGAAGCGGTGGGCAAGAACAGAGCAGGACGGGGCTGCAGGAGCAGCGAGCACAAGCAGGGCAGGACAGGACTGCCGGAGCAGCGGGCAGAAGCAGGGCAGGACAGGACTGCCGGAGCAGCGGGCAGAAGCAGGGCAGGACAGGACTGCCGGAGCAGCGGGCAGAAGCAGGGCAGGACAGGACTGCCGGAGCAGCGGGCAGAAGCAGGGCAGGACAGGACTGCCGGAGCAGTGAGCAAAAGGGTCAGAGCGGAGCAAGGCTGCCGGAGCTGTGAGCAAAAGGGTCAGAGCGGAGCAAGGCTGCGGAGCAGTGAGCAAGGAGTCAGAGCAGGCTAGAACCACCGGAGCGGTAAGCAAAGGAGTCAGAGCAGACTAGAACCGCCGGAGCGGTGAGCAAAGGAGTCAGAGCAGGCTAGAACCGCCGGAGCGGTGAGCAAAGGAGTCAGAGCAGGCTAGAACCGCCGGAGCAGTGAGCAAAGGAGTCAGAGCAGGCTAGGCTGAGTAGGGGGGACAGGGCTCTGTTCACACGGAACAGACAGGAAGGGAAAGGCAGAGCCAGACACCCACAGGGTACTAGCAGAGAAGTAGCGAGTGGACCACAAACTCACAAACGGGAGTACAGAGACAACAAGCAGGAGTTAGGTACGAGTTCAGACTCTGCAGAAAAAGGAAGGGAACGGACATAGAGGCAAAACAGGTAAAGGATAGGAGAGAGTTCAGACTGGAACTGAGTGTACGGAAGAGACCGACACTGCAGCGGGATACAGGAGCGGGTCTGGGAATACGGCCCCCAGAGAGGCAGGACTAACAGGCAAGGAGCGTGTTCAGACAGGACAGACAAGATACAGGAGCGGGTCTAGGTAATCAGCCCCTACAAGGCGGGAGGAACAGGCTAGGAGCGTGTTCAGACAGGTCAGACAAGATACAGGAACGGGTCTAGGTAATCGGCCCCTAGAAGGCAGGAGGAACAGGCTAGGAGCGTGTTCAGACAGGCCTGGAAATACAGCCTCCAGGATAGGCAGACAAGAGAACACAGAACGGGACCTGGCACCTTCAGAGTGCGAGCACACACTGAATGAAACACTATGCTCAGGCAGGAATAGATGGGAGCAGCTGAGCTATATACCAGGTGACAGACAGCAATAGGCTGAGGACGCACAAGGGGTGTGACCCACAGCAGGTACAAAAAGCAGGAAGTGATCGGGCGCCGCCCTTAAGCAGCAGAAACAGACACAAACAGACAGCATGGAGGGAAGCCAGAGAGACATTCTGGACTGGAGACCAAGTGCGCGCTCTTGCACAGTGGGAGATGGACCACCATGCAAGGACGCCGCCAGGTATGTTACAGTACCCCCCCCCCCTTACGCCCCCTCTTCTTCAGGCCTGCCAGAATCTTCCGCAGGGAATTCGAGGACCAGTCGTTCACTTCAAGGAGATCACTTCCACTGTCCACAGGAAAAACTGATCTCATCTGGTTAGCTAGGATGCTACCTCCTATCCAGCCATCCTCAGCAACAGACGAAACGGGTGGAGTACCAGGAACAGCACACAAGGAAGTCTCTCTCCACATATTTTCAGGTGGCACCCCAGAGGGTACAGGAGACAACTGGAAGTCCTTCACCGGGTTGGAGGGGGACAGAGACTTGGGGGTAATCTCTGCTTCGAGGTACATCTTGTCAAGCTCACAGGAAGAAATAGACGGGTTATCAGGTACATAATGAGGAAAAGTCACTGTCTCTTTGTTATCTGGTGGTACCCCGGAGGATTCAGGAAACAACTGGAGGTCCTCCGCCGGGTCAGAAGAGTGCAGAGGCTCAGAGAAAACATCTGCTTCAGAGTACACTAGGTCGGACTCACTGGACGAAGCAGGCGAGGTATCGGGTACCGAGTATAGGAAAGTCTCTGTCCATTCACCACCAGGTGGCACCCCGAAGGGTTCTGGAGACAACTGGCGGTCCTCCGCCTGGTCAGAAGGGTGTAGAGACTCACGGGTAACCTCTGCTTCAGAGTACACTAGGTTGGACTCACTGGACGAAGCGAGCGAGGTATCAGGTACAGAGTAAAGGAGAGTCTCTGTCCTTTCGCTACCAGGTAGCACCCCAAAGGGTTCTGGAGACAACTGGAGGTCCTCCGCCTGGTCGGAGGGGTGTAGAGACTCGGGAGTAACCTCTGCTTCGGAGTACACTAGGTTGGACTCACTGGACGAAGCGAGCGAGGTATCAGGTACAGAGTATAGGAGAGTCTCTGTCCTTTCGCTACCAGGTAGCACCCCGAAGGGTTCTGGAGACAACTGGAGGTCCTCCGCCTGGTCGGAGGGGTGTAGAGACTCGGGGGTAACTACCACTTTGGGGTACCGATTGTCAGGCTCACAGGACGAAGCGGACAAAGTATCGAGTACCGAGTGTAGAGAAGTCTCTCTCCATTTGTCATCGAGTGGTATCCCGGAGGATTCAGGAGGCAACAGGGGGTCCTCCGCCAGGTAGTAGAGGTGCACAGACTCAGAGGTAACCACAGCTTTGGAGCATCCTTGGACATGCACACCGGTTAAAGTGGGTGAAGCATCTGATGCCGGGTGCAGGAAGTTCTCCTGTGTGGAGTCTGGATGGGCAGAAGTCTCTTCAGGCAGGAGAACCGGAGCACTACCCACGCACATTACCCGTTGGGGCTTCTCCGGGATACAGGGAGATGAAGCTTCAGTAGGGACTTCAAGGTTGGGGTCAGGAGGTCTCAGGGAGGACAGACCCTGGCGTGACGGCTTGCCTCTACATCTAGCACGTCTGGACTGCCTCTTGAGGTTGGGAGATGTATTCCGGAAAGCGTAGTCACCCTGTGAAGATTCTGGGTGGACAGTAGTCTCATTGGGCTGGAGGACTATTGCGCTACCCACACACATTACCCATCGGGGCTGCTCCGGGATATTGGGAGGTGAAGCTTCAGCAGGAGCCTCCGGGTTAGGATCATCGAAGACCATTAGAAAGGCCACCAGGAAGGCCATTAGGTCCAGGAGGATCGGATCCTGTGTTTCATATAGGGGGTTGATCCATTCCAAGGCATCACCCGCCAGGTAAGACATAATGAATGCCACCTTAACCCCATCGGTGGGAAAACATAGAGGGTAGAACTTGAAGTGTAGCATGCATTGCTCCACAAATGCACGACTTTGTCTTGGATCCCCATAGTAACGTGGCGGATCCGCAGGAACGAGAGCAGATAGATCCATCTGGACGGGTGCGTAATTCGCCTGGAACTCAGCTGAGAAAAAAAAATAAATAAATTTTATTTATTTATTTTTAATGCATGTATTCGCTGGAAAACTTCTCAGAGAGCGAAGGCCGTGGGGCTCAACGGGAACCATGGCCTGAGCATGCTGTTATGCACACGCCCGGACTGACTGGCGTGTGCGGGTGTTGTGGTTCCACTGGACCATGAACCGGAGAGTGCCTGGAGGGGCGTGACTAAGTATCTGGTCGATCCGACCAAGATGGCACGACGGCATACGACGCCAGTGCACCAGGGAGAAACCGGGCAGAGGGACCAGGTGCTACTCCAGGTCAAACTCCGGACACGGGGGTTGACCCACACAGGGATTACTGGAACAGGCTGGTTAGGCTGGCGCACAGACTGGAGGGTATAGGCAGGCACGACTGGTATGCAGGCAGGTGGGTAAAGGAAAGCGCAGCTAGAGTGCAGACAGGGAGGCACTAGCAGGTAGGAACACAGGCGGGATAGGACCCAGTACACACTGGGACTCAGGAACAATACAGGCAGAGGGGTACAGGCAAGCACAGCTAGAGTGCAGACAGGGAGGCACTAGCAGGTAGGAACACAGGCGGGATAGGACCCAGTACACACTGGGACTCAGGAACAGGCAGGTTAGGCTGGCACAGACTGGTGGATGTAAGCAAACACGGCAGGTATGCAGATGGGTGGATACAGGCGAGTATGCAGGCAGGGAGGTACTGGCCGAAAGGACGGGCTGGAGCACAGAAAGGTTAAGACCCAGTACAGACTGGGTCACAGAACCGCAGATGCGGTAGACAACCACAGCAGAGAGGGAACGCCCGAAGCGGTGGGCAAGAACAGAGCAGGACGGGGCTGCAGGAGCAGCGAGCACAAGCAGGGCAGGACAGGACTGCCGGAGCAGCGGGCAGAAGCAGGGCAGGACAGGACTGCCGGAGCAGCGGGCAGAAGCAGGGCAGGACAGGACTGCCGGAGCAGCGGGCAGAAGCAGGGCAGGACAGGACTGCCGGAGCAGCGGGCAGAAGCAGGGCAGGACAGGACTGCCGGAGCAGCGGGCAGAAGCAGGGCAGGACAGGACTGCCGGAGCAGCGGGCAGAAGCAGGGCAGGACAGGACTGCCGGAGCAGCGGGCAGAAGCAGGGCAGGACAGGACTGCCGGAGCAGTGAGCAAAAGGGTCAGAGCGGAGCAAGGCTGCCGGAGCAGTGAGCAAAAGGGTCAGAGCGGAGCAAGGCTGCGGAGCAGTGAGCAAGGAGTCAGAGCAGGCTAGAACCGCCGGAGCGGTAAGCAAAGGAGTCAGAGCAGGCTAGAACCGCCGGAGCGGTGAGCAAAGGAGTCAGAGCAGGCTAGGCTGAGTAGGGGGGACAGGGCTCTGTTCACACGGAACAGACAGGAAGGGAAAGGCAGAGCCAGACACCCACAGGGTACTAGCAGAGAAGTAGCGAGTGGACCACAAACTCACAAACGGGTGTACAGAGACAACAAGCAGGAGTTAGGTACGAGTTCAGACTCTGCAGAAAAAGGAAGGGAACGGACATAGAGGCAAAACAGGTAAAGGATAGGAGAGAGTTCAGACTGGAACTGAGTGTACGGAAGAGACCGACACTGCAGCGGGATACAGGAGCGGGTCTGGGAATACGGCCCCCAGAGAGGCAGGACTAACAGGCAAGGAGCGTGTTCAGACAGGACAGACAAGATACAGGAGCGGGTCTAGGTAATCAGCCCCTAGAAGGCGGGAGGAACAGGCTAGGAGCGTGTTCAGACAGGTCAGACAAGATACAGGAACGGGTCTAGGTAATCGGCCCCTAGAAGGCAGGAGGAACAGGCTAGGAGCGTGTTCAGACAGGCCTGGAAATACAGCCTCCAGGATAGGCAGACAAGAGAACACAGAACGGGACCTGGCACCTTCAGAGTGCAAGCACACACTGAATGAAACACTATGCTCAGGCAGGAATAGATGGGAGCAGCTGAGCTATATACCAAGTGACAGACAGCAATAGGCTGAGGACGCACAAGGGGTGTGACCCACAGCAGGTACAAAAAGCAGGAAGTGATCGGGCGCCGCCCTTAAGCAGCAGAAACAGACACAAACAGACAGCATGGAGGGAAGCCAGAGAGACATTCTGGACTGGAGACCAAGTGCGCGCTCTTGCACAGTGGGAGATGGACCACCATGCAAGGACGCCGCCAGGTATGTTACATCTGCTCACCATTATTGACACCCCTTCATTTTTTTCATAGATTGTACATGGATAAATAAATGGAAAGGTATGAAAAGTTATATCCTAAGGTTTTTTAATTAGTTGTCCAAAAGTAATACAACAATAAAACATTGTTTTTCAACTTCCATGTTGCAATTTTAAAGAAAAAAAAAGAATAAACAGCATGTGCTGTAAAGGCAACTCTAATTAACCCCTTACCGATGTGGTATGTATTAGAAACCCCCGATTCAGCGCGGGCTCCGGCTCTTGATGGTTCCATGCTTGGAAAACTTCTTAATAACATTGCGCACTGTTAAAACTCGGATACCAAGGTCTTTGGAGACTGCCTTATACCCTTTGTAAGTTTTGTGCTTGCTAATAATAGCAGTTCTGATGTCTTCAGACAGCTCCTTTGTCTTCACCATTGTGACAAAGGAACAGGGCCTACCATGTGACTTTTAAAAACAGTGAAGTCTTCATTCATTGGCTAATTCATGTCACATGGGCACCGACACTTACTCACAGGTTAATCTCTTTTGTGATTGACTGCAGGAGAGTCAAAATGTGTTTGCATACTAAATTAATGTAAAGGGTGCCAATACCAGTGACACAGCAATCTTTAAGTTTTTCTATTTTCTGCTCCCATTGTTTTTTGTCTTAAATGATTGTTTATCATTTGCTCTTTGGTATTTAACACGAGTGCTCTGTACAAAAAAACAGTTTCATTTGATTACATTTTTTCAGGAGATATTCCACATTATGTACTTAAACTTCATGGGTGTCAATAACGATGAGCAGGACGGTAAGTATTATTTTGTCATATCATTGGATGATTGCAATAACCTCAGAGAAGAATAAAATGTATGGTTTATCTAAGTATTGGTGCTGCTGTCATGTAGGGGGCACATACTTACACATTACAATGAGCGGCAGATAAAATCCATGTTGGTCTAATTAATGCACCCCCACATTCACCATTTAACATCAGAAGAGCCATGTATGGTCTGGAGTGTTGCGCGACCTCATATCCTCCAATAATATCCATGCCGACATCTGTGGATAAGGATCAATATCGGAAATTTGTTTTAAATAACTGAAGGGACACCATGATGTCTAGCAAACAATTATAGTCTGGATAATTGAGTATCAGCAGGTCATATCGATGGCATCTGCAGCCATATCTGATCATTAGAATACAAGGATTTCAGTCTGTGATGAATGACGGCATCACTAAACGTCTCCACCCTTATGAAATGGATTGAAGTTGTAGACACAAATATATTATAATGGAAAAATCAGCACAGAATTTAGAATGAAAGGAAAATGATAGACCTGGCCCATCTTTTTCAGATGGTCTCCACTGTCGAAACTGCCTGAAAACCCATAAAAAAATGAAAAGAATAAGCATGTACGTGTCTGTGGAAAAAACAACATTGCTGAGCACATGTTCAGTCTTTTGTTACTTCTTTTAACTGCTGCATGATTCAGAAACCTTGAAGAGGTTAATAGAAGTAATATGTTCATTTTTCGGGTGACTTTTGCTTGGAAGCCACACACTCTCTTAATAGAAGATCCAGTAGAAAGACACTGGCTTCTGGCTTTTTTCTGAACCAGCTTTGCAAGAGTAAACTCTGGTGGCTCTGTGTGACATGCAGAAGTAGTGCTGTGGCTTAAAAAGCATTCAGCAACTATTAGAAGTAACACAAGCACATGAGACAGGAAGTGTTGTGCTCCAGAAGCATCCAGCAACTAGAGGGGTTAACACAGTCACAGGAGAAGGGGAGTGTTTTAGCAGAGCCACAGGGGGAATGTGGGGAAGTTGTTTACTGTCTTGCTTGAGCCAAAGAGAAAGGTGGTGTGTGTGTTCTGTATCTCACAGAAGCGCCCCTGCAAGTGAAAAGGATTCAAGTCAGGAGTGAAGCTAAACACAGGTCAGGTAGAGTTCCTGAACTAGCAGTGCAGAGTATTGTCAGGCTGAAAGATAATGACTGGAAGAAATTGTGCCACAGGGATCATCTCCCTCTGGTGATGAGCGAGTAATGTAATATTCGTAATCGCTATACTTGTAACGAGTACTTTGTAGTAATCGCGTATTCGTTCCAAATAGCAAGTGCAATGTAAGTCAATGGGAAATGCAAGTAATTTTCTGCAGGACCCTACAAAGGGGTCTGGGGGCCTGAGGAAAAGGCTGAAATGGATGGCAAAGTGATGAAACAGAATGGGAAGAGCCTGGAGAATATGCTTGCATGCATTTCTGACTCACATATGGTTTCTGGGAATAAGTTTGTCGCAGTATTACGCCACTTTTACAGACACACAAGAATAACTACCAAACCTAACCTAAATTGCATTTAACAAGCCAAAAAGGTTAAGAAACAGTTTTTCCTGCATAATCACTTGTATATAAGGCTAAATAAACCAGAGAAACCCCCAAAATATCCCTTTTAACGTTTGTTCACACATACTGTTGTGGCTTTTTTTCACCTTTTACAATTGGAAGGGCCCTGACTTATACGTTTTGTAGGTCCCTCTGTCATACATCATTTTTAGTTCGCTATTCCCCACCACTTTACAAGCACAGCTAGAACATACCAGTAGGTATGTTGATCTTTGATCTGAGGGGCCTCAGGTGGCTCTGTAACATGCGTTTTGGAGGGACAGCTGTTACTTAGACATTTGGGTGGTCCCTCTGTCATTGACACTCAGATAGTGGAATACATATACCATAGCAGTTTACAATGTGCCCATTGTAGCGTTGGACTTGACCCTCCTCCTCCACCACCATGTTATACTGCGGCCCTAAATTCAAATGTTCAGTGGGCCTGCAGTAGGCAGGAAAGCTGAGTTTTGTGAGAGCCCTCGTGTGGCCCTGTAACATACATTTTGAAGTGCCCTCCACTAGAAATTTTGGAGGTGCCTTTTGTGTACATTTGAGAGTGCTCTCATTTATTCATATTGTAGGGCCCTCCCTCTATTATTTAACTCATTTAAGGGCAGAGACTACAGAGAAAAAGGCCAAGAGACATGGAGTACTAGAAGGTAGCAGTGAGTGCGGCCTGCGATCCTCAGGTCTGGCTTAACTCTGTGAAGTGGAAAGATAAAGCTGCACTATTCAACTGGATGACGAGCTCAAATATATCACTTGTGCAAGTCAATGGAGAAAGGATATATAGTGCCCCCCCTCCAGGATGGGTTGGAGAAGCTTCTCCAAATGGCTCAGAGATTTTGATTGTCAATATTCCTTAGATTATATAGCAAGAGAAGACTTCTTGATACTGTACTACTTGGTCCAGTGCAGAATGTGCATCGTATTTCCAAAAATTACCCCTGGGGGCTGTGTCATAGGTGCAGGTGTGGCGCCATGCTGCGCACTGGTGCCACAGAGCCCAGAAGGGTGCATGGATTGACTTCTCCATAAGATGCCCTCACACATTCACACACCTCCACCCTACCACCTCAGACCACCAGAGGGAGCCCATTAGGGATATATATAGGGAGGGCGGAGCCAGGCAGCTCAGTCAGTAGTTAGTTCAGAGAGTGTGCTGGCAGTGAAGAGGCAGCACGCTGGCTGCTGTGCTTAGGCGAGCCAAGGCCTACAGCATGAGTGGAAGCCTAGTGAGGGCTGGAAAGTGGCCGAAGGCGAGAGGAGAAGGAAGAAGTAGCAAGGGGGCAGAGGAGCATACCAGGCTCACCCCGAGATATATACCGGACACCGGGTCCACGCCTACGGGGTCCCTTTATACCCAGTAGGTACCACCGGAACCCCTGGAGGACTAAAGGTCCCAGGTTATCCAAAAGCTCACTACAGTACCAGGGTTAGGAGTCATGGAGGCCCCAGCGACTAGGGAGAGTGATCTCCAAGAGAAGGCCCTACCACCAGGTCAGCAGGTGCAAGAGAGAGAGACAGTAACCAAGCTAGGCCTAGCTCCAGGCAGGTCAGAAGCTTAGCGAGTAAAGCCATGGATCAGGAGGCCGTATACCCGCTCACTGGGGAGAGTCCAAAAGTGCACCCTTCGTCCGGAGTACCCTGGACCATGCCTGCATCATCACCAGTAAAGGTACTGAAGCTTACCCCCGTGTGAGTGTCCGTCTTTCCTCCGGGACCGTCCTGCCATCTCTCACCAGCATCCACCATCTACCCCTACACTGCCCTGAGGCCCGCTCCACCTGTGGGGAGACGTTCCATCATAAGCTGCCCTAACATCTGCCTCAGAGGACTGCTCCGAAGCGGCGGCTCCCTGTAGCCGCATTCCACAGGTGGCGTCACAAACAATATTACAAATCCCCTATAAATAATTCCCCTTTTTGGTGACCGCCCTGGGCCACGGACCGAGCCAGCCACCGTGATATCCCCCACCTGCATCCATAGGCCCGGCCGCCGAGTACCCCACGGCCCTGGGGGCTCGTCACAGGAAGATTTCATGACAAGGGCCTCCCTTGAGAAACATTATCTACGATGGAGTACTGTAGTAGTTGTGACCCTCAATTCAAGTTTTCAGAGGGCCATCAGTCGGTCATCAACAGTCAGTGTAAATTTCTTTTGAATATATATCCCCTATCTCAGTCACAATGTGGCACAAGCCAGGCATGTTTTTCTGCCAAATAGGGTGACTGACAGTACATTTCTATTGAATTTGTATCCCCTATCTCAGTCACAATGTGGAAAAACCTGTGATCAGGGCCTCCAATGGCAAATATTAGTTTGGTAGAATCACTGTACATTCCAGATTTGTCCACTGCACAATGTACATAGGGTTTGTAAAAATTAGCCCTATGGGATGAGTCATGGTTGACACAGGAAGCCACCATCCCAAGGGCCTCCAATCACAAATAGTAGTTAGGCTGGAGTAGGAACACTGTCCTGGTTTGTCCACTGCACAATGTGCATAGAGTTTGTAAAAGTTAGTCCTATGGGCTGAGTCATGGTTGACACAGGAAGCCACCATCCCAAGGGGCCTCCAATCATAAATAGTAGTTAGGCTGGAGTAGGAATACTGTCCTGGTTTGTCCACTGCACAATGTGCATAGGGTTTGCAAAAATTAGCCCTATGGCGCTGAGTCATGGTTGACGAAGGAAGGTAACGGGTTTTTATGGGAAGGGGGTGATGTTAACAGCAGTAGCATGAATCTGCATTTTTGGTGAATTTAGGTTGGCTTGCTGTAATCTGGAGGGATTACAAACTGTGGAGATATCCAGTCCTTGTTAAATTTAATCAGAGTAAGTCTGTCTGCATTTTCCGTGGAGAGGCGTGGGCGCCTATCAGTGATGATTGCCCCAGCGGAACTGAAAACATGCTCTGACACCACACTAGCAGCCGGGCAGGTCAGCACCTCCAAGGCATATAAGGAGAGGTCTTCTGTAAGAGCAGCAAACACGGTAGAGGAATGGCGGAAATGGGCACTAATACGGCGCACCTTCTCGGCAAGTCACGGTAAGTTTTCAGAAATTTCTGAACAACTAGGTTCAGCACGTGAGCCATGCATGGCACGTGTACCAGCTTTCCGACATTTAAAGCCGCCACCAGGTTACGACCATTATCAAAGACGACCAGACTGGGTTGGAGGTGCAGCGGGGAGAGCCACTGATCGGTCTGTTGCTCTAAAGCTTGCCACAGCTCTGCTGCAATGTGTGCTTTCTGACCTAAACAGATCAGCTTCAGCAGAGCGTGTTGCCGCTTTGCCGATGTGATGGGGAGGGTAATTGAGCAGAGGATGAGGAGCAGGAGGAGGTGAGAGAGGAAGTGGAATATGAAGAGGCGGAAACCCTGACAGAAGTTGGGCCCGCTATTCTTGGCGTCGGTAGGATGTGTGATGTTCCAGTTTGCCCCTTTGTCCCATCCTCCACTAGGTTCACCCTGTGTGCCGTGACAGAAATGTATTGTCCCTGTCCACAACAACTTGTCCAGGAGTCTGTTGTTAAGTGGACCTTCCCGGTTATGGAGTTGGTGAGAGTATGGTTCAGATTGTTTAACACATGCTTGTGTTACGCAGGGACGGCACACCTTGCAAAATAGTGGCAGCTGGGAACACTGTATCATGAGGCAGCCAAGGCCAAGAGATCAGGGAAAGACTGTGTTCCCATAAGCCTAAACAGCAACATCTCCACAGCTAGCAATTTGGCAATGTGCGAGTTTAGTATTTGTGCCTGTGGGTGCGTGGCTGGGTATTTACGCTTTCTTTCCAAGCTCTCAGGCATAGACAATTGAACACTTCGCTGGGACAAGGAAGTGGATGTGATTGATGTTTGTTGTGTGTGAGCAACCGCAGCTTGTGGGCAGGAGGTATGAGTGCCTGCTTCCTGAACAGCAGATTCTGAAGGACATAGCCCAGGCGACATGGCATTGGCTTGACCTGCAGACGCAGATTTGGTACCCTGGTGTTGCGTGCACTTACTGGGGTGCTTGGCTGCCATGTGGTTTCGCATACTGGTGGTGCTCAGGTTGCCTTTCCCCTGGCCTCTGCTTAACTTGGTATGGCAGATGCTACAGACTACAATGTTTTTCTCTGAAGGACTTTCAGAAAACAAAATTCCACACAGCAGCTGAACGGCCCCTTGCCCTGACTTGGCGCACAGCGGGGGTGCTCTTGGGAACAGTTGACTCAGTTCTCACTCTGGGCAAACCATCACCCCTTGGTGCCTGTGTTGGTGCTACATATCCATATTCCTCTGTGTAGCTGTCATGGCTATGCATGCCAACGGTCCAGGTCGGATCAGTGGACTCATCATCGACCTTCCATCTCTTCCTCCTTCCCAGTTGACATTGTAGGCTGACCTGATGGCATTGTAGGCTTACCTGTGTCTCATCATCATCAGCCTCCACCTCTGGAGACAGTAAATGACGTTCCTCCAAGTGGCTTTCTTCTGGCCGTAGGTCCTCAAATACTTGAGCATCAACACACGCCATCTCCTCTTGTCCCTCTTCAATGCTGCATGGTGATAGGCCAGAGCCAACCAAACGATACGTACCAAACAGATCCTCGGAGTGGCCAAGTTTGTGGTAATATGTCTCCTGTGACTGATAATGGCGGGAGGAAGGAGAACCAGCTTCAGGATTGGATGGGCAGCCTTCTGTGTATCGACAGTAGACTGTGTGGTCGTGGAAGATTTGTTGCTGCTTGGCAAATGCGTAGAGACCTTGTCTGCTATCCAAGACAGAATCTGCTCTCGCTCTTCTGGCTTCCACACACGTTTACGTTCCAGAACGGGAAATTTTTCCAGGAACATAGTGGATGCATCAAGCTTCTTCTGACCCGACAAAGACTGAGACTGAGACTTCTCGCGCACCACTGATCACACCACGTCCACTTCCCTTAACAACAGGCTTTTTTGGCATTTTGGGTTTTGTTGACAGATTTTCAGATGTTGATGGCACAAGCCAAGCTAGCTGTCACAGCCAAAATAGTGGGTAAAATGGCCTGGTGCATGCTTGATAGTAGGCAGTTAGAAATGTTTGGACTACTGCTTTGCGTAGGGCACTAAACGCCTTTTTAAGTGGACAAATGTGGACAGAAGGCAGGCTGTCACCCCAAAAACAGCGGGGAAAATGGGCTGGTGCGTGCTTTGTAGCAGGCAGTGGGAAATGTTTGGACTACTTCTTTGCATTGGGCACTAACCGCCTTTCTAAGTGGACTAATGTGGACAGCAGAAACCAGGCTCTGACCCCTAAAACAGCAGGGAAAATAGACCGGTACTTTTTTTTAAAAAAAAGCAGCACAAAATGCTACTACTCTGTGTGCTGGAAAATTATTGCTTTGCCTCTGATAAGAGCTGTTTTAAGATGGACACAGGAAGAACAGTTTAACCTCTCCCTACCTAATGCACAATGTCTCTCTCCCTGTACTCTGACTTTGTTGTTTGTCTTCAGCTCTGACAAGAGCTATTTTTTGGTGGCATTATGGAACGAGTGAGCGGCTCCTTTAAACTGTCCCTGTTCGAGTATCTTTCCCTCCCTACTCTACACTGAACTAATATTCACTGCAGGTAGCCCTTAAAGTGGTTTTTGTTTTATCAAGAGGCCTAAACACTCTCCCTAGCAGCTCAGCGCTCTCTCCCTATGCTTGAAGAACGCAGGCTCCGGACGCATTGTGAACAAAATGGTGGCGGCAGGGCTTAAATAGATCCTATGACTCTGGGCGGCCAGCCAATCACAGTAATGCCACAACCAAAATGTCTGCATCATTATTGTGATTGGTTAAGAAGCCCAGCATGTTTAGTGGCTGCAAAGGTGGCGTCAGAATTGCAGGGCAGGACATCCGAATATAGCGAGGCGAGTACACAAATACTCACAATATAACGAGTAACCCGAATACCGTACTATCCGTGCGAATAGCGAATAGTAACGAATACACTCGCTCATCACTATCTCCCACACCAAGCCCTCCCCCCCCTCCTCCATCTCACTGTGCTGTAAAGAATGCTGTGTTCATTAATGAGCCTTTGCATTAGAACTGTGCTGTCCTGTACTACTGGGAAGAGTGTGAACTGCTGTGCTGCTAAGGAAACTGTACTGTTTGTCACTGGAGTCTGTTGCTCATAAGACTTAACTTGCACTGGCTGTGCGGCTTCTTATTAAATGCTACTGTTCTACCGTTTATGAGGACTCTTGTCAAGTGTGTCTGGTAAGCAAGTGAAACAACCTACGTGTCTGTGCCTGAGGGTCAATACCCCTGTCTGCCTGAGAGAAGCTACAGCACATGGTCTATGGTCGTCCTGAGTAATGGTTCCCCCAGGATTCCAAAGAATTCAAGTAACCTGTCTCGCCCCTATCTGAACCTAGCAGCGTGCGTGTAACATTGGTGGCCCGTACGGGGAATCCTGAGCAGGAATTAGCGTGTAGAGGAAGAAGAGGAAAAGTGTCTGGAAAAACACAGCAGCACATCACCTCAACTCAACTCTGCTGCACCAGTTAAAGAAAAACTCACTAGCAGCAATGGATGTGGAAATACAAATGGACAGAATTAGTGAGCTGCTTCTTCAGTTAACCTGTGAAGAATTGAGAACAGTAGCAGAACATATAAAGATGTCAGTAGAACAGATTTCCAAAGCACACTACCGCAGGCAACTGTTAGCTGCCATTAATGCAAAAATGGATGAGCTGGGGGAGAAAGAAGCTGAAGATGTCATGGGGACGTTCCTCCTGGAGCTAACACAGTTTCTAACCAGGTTGAAGTTGGAGGATGGAGGGGCGGCACCAATTACCAAAAGCGGGAATCTCCGTCTGCAGACAGAACTACAGGAATTGAACAATTCAAAGCCCTAACAACAGCCCTGCAGGAATCAACCAAAACCTCTGAACGGGTGACAGACTCAGACAGAACCTTTACCCTGCTTGGGTTAGATAAATCAGGAAGACAGTCCTCTCTAACACCACAAATCACCTTAAGGAAAGAATTCAAGATCCTGGTATAGATTGGAGAGTGTGAACAGAAAGAGAAACTGTCTTATATGAACTTGTTGCACCAGATCGATGCAGGCTTACAGAAAGGCTACCAGCCAGATGAGATCGTCGAGGGGGTGGTGAAAGCGATCAGCCTAGGACTGAACCTCCATAGAATGCTAGAAATGAGGAGTCAATTGATCTTGCAACAGCTGAAGATGATTTTAAAAGGGCACTATAAAGAAGAGAGTACTTCAGAATTGTTACTTGCCATACCCAACGACGTCGCAGAAAATGTGATTTATAGAGTAAAGAAAGCACAGAATACAATGAACCTAAAAGAAGTCAAGCTAGGCTGGCGCCCAGCCATCATCCCTGCAAACTAAATGTAGGGGGCGAGGTGTGGAGTCCGGGTAGAGCTGGGAAGAATAGTCCAGAAAAGACTGTTCGTGCCAAAACACTCCTCAGAACTTACGGAAGGCCTAGTACTGGTGATGAATTCTATGAAACACGAAATTAGACTGGATCCAAAGACTGTGTTAGGTCACATTGAAACCGTTAAAATGGTGTATTCAGCCAGTGTGAGACCCGCCCAGGGGTCTACCGTGAATTCAGTCTCCCCACCAAGGAACAGGAGTTGCCCAGAGGAGTAAATTGCACGACCCATCTTAGAGTCCTGGGATCCTCCAGTATCCCTGGAACACTTGTGTGCTGAAGATATAGTGATAGCAAAAGAGATGCTGAGAGAAGAGTGTCAAGCATTCTCTAAAGATGACAAAAGACAAGTCTGATTTCTAGGGAAAATTGTGTCCGGAGAAGGATATACCATGGACCCAGCAGAAATCACTCCGGAACTGGCCTTAAAAGACAAGCGGCCCTCTACCGTCAGGGATTTGAGGCAGATATTAGGATTCCTCTCCTACTATCGTACTTACGTTCGGAACTTCTCCAGTATTACCGCCCCACTATACCTCATCTTGGGGGGGGTGACAGAGACAACAACACCCATGGAGAAAATGAAGAATGCGGGTATAACCAGGCTTAAAAGAAACAACGCCGTTTCATCCCAGCAGCCCATTCTCTGGACAGCAGACCACCAGGAGGTATTGGAAGAACTAGTAGACTACCTGGTAAAACTACCCATCTTGGGATATCCTGATTTCAATTTACCATTTGTTCTTCATTGTGAAGCTTCTCAAATTGGACTGGGAGCTGCCCTGCATCAGCCTCAACATGGAAAAATGAGTCATCAGTTATGGTGACAGTTGCCGAGAAGAATTACCATCTACATTCCGGAAAATTGGAGTTGCTGGCATTGAAATTGGCTATCTGTGAATGATTTAGAGATTAGCTCTACTACAACAAAGAGTTTGAGGTATACACTGACCACAACCCTTTGACCTATGTCCTCACTATGGCCAAACTGAATGCAACAAGTCTGAGATGGGTCGCTGAACTAGCTGACTTCAATTTCAGCATCAAGTACAGGCCAGGAAAATGCAATGTGGATGCTGACGGTTTGTCGAGAATGCCACTAGAGACTGAGGAATTCATGCAAGAATGCTCGGAGGAAGTCAGTCTGGAAGCAATTGAGAGCACTACCCAAGCAGTGCAAACTTATCAAGAGAAAGACACACTATTGTGGTGTCCGTTGACGGTGGAAACCACCATAATAGTGAGAGAACAAGATCAGCCCCTGTCCATTCAACAACTACCAAAAGGAAAAATCCGTAGAGAACAACGGGAAGATCAGATAATTGGTAGAATACTACTTTATGTGGACCAAAATCGGTTTCCAAGTAAACGGGAGAGAGATAATGAGTCACCAGCAGTATCTGTTTTAATTAAAGAATGGACGAAGCTCTACCGCAGTGAAGTCAGTATCCTGTAAAGGAGGACAAAACCGGCAGTTGGAACTCAGAGTATTCTGTAGGTTGGTCTCCAAAGAACTCCATGAAAACATGGGACTCCTGGAATAGGAAAGGACAACCAACTTGATCCGTGAACATTTCTTCTGGCCGTACATGCAGAGAGATATTGAGAGGTATGTGACCAGGGAGTGTGGGTGTCTGAAAGATAAATGTCCCAACACATCAACCCGGGCACCTATGGGCAACATCCAAACTGCGTATCCATTTGAGATGGTCTCAATAGACTTTCTACATCTCGAGACATGCAAGGGTGGTTACGAACACATATTGGTGGTGATGGACAATTTTACTCGATTTTCCCAAGCATATGCCACCGCCAATAAAGCTGGTTGAACAGCGGCAGAGAAGGTCTTCAATGATTTTGCTTTGAGGTTTGGGTTCCCTACGAGATTACACCACAACCACACCACAACCAAGGAAGAGAATTTGAGAACCAGCTCTTTGCCAAGCTAGGAAAGTACTGTAGAATTTAGAGATCCCACACAACGCCCCATCACCCAGAGGGTAATGGACAAGTGGAACGTTTTAACAGGACATTATTGTCGATGTTGCGCACTTTAACATCTGATGAGAAGAAAGACTGGAAGAGTCCTCTGTCAAAAGTGGTACATGCCTATAACTGTACAAAGAGCAATGCAACGGGTTACTCACCCTTTTTCCTATTGTATGGACTGCCAATTGACATCATGTTCGATACTCTGAAATCAGAAACTTACAGAACATATCTGGAGTACGTTCGGAAATGGAAGGAACGGATGGCAGAGGCATACAACATAGCGTCCAAAGTGGTTACGCAAGGACAGAGAGAGTAAGCAGTACTATGATCGAAAATGTAATGGAGCAGAATTGGCACCAGGAAGCCGGGTGCTAGTCAAGAGCGTACGTGAGAAAGGCGTTCCAGGAAAACTTCATTCGTACTGAGAAGACAAGGTGTATCTGGTCGTAAGGAATAAAGCTGATGACAGCCTAGTGTATGAAATCCGATTGGAAACCGGAGACAAGAAAACCAGAATAGTCCATCGGAATTTACTGCCACCCTGTGATTATCTCCCACCACAACAAGACTTCCCAGAAGTAGACCAACATTGTCTGAGATCGACTAAGGGACCAACACAGACTGAAGCTCCGGAGGTGGATAGTGACCTTGAAAGTTCAGATGGAGAACACACCGTTTTATTTCTCGGACAGGCAAGGAGAGGGTTGTACCTTCCTCAGGAGAGTGAACTAAGTCCTGAAGCTTGAGAGCTCGTACCAAGGAGTACAGATGAAGTCCAATTCAGATCTGATGATCGAACACCGGCCCCTGAAGAAATCGATCGACACTCAGAAGGAGCGGAATTACCAAACCGTGTGGAAACAAGCAACTCTGGAGAAATACAGGAACTTACAGAGGCAGCTCCAAGAGCATCTGAGGAAGCACGGGAAATGAGTGCGGCGGAAGACACTTCTGTGACCGAAGAACCCGTGGTCTCTAAGGAACAACCCACAAGGAGGATGTCGACTCGAGAAGTGAGGAGGCCCGTGATGCTGACATATGAAACACTTGGTGAACCGAGTCAAGTGCCAAGGACTGTCGACTGGAAACAGGTATTTTCTCCCTGTGGACCAGGTAAGCCCACTTGAATGGTATTGTTACGCTCGCGCCCGGACTGACTGGGGTGAGCGTGATTAGTGATCCCACTGTACCATGAACCGAGGAGTGCCTGGAGGGGCGTAACTAAGTATCAACCCGATCCGACCAAGGTCGCACGGCGGCTTAGTCGACTCTGTGAACCAAGGAGGAACCGAGCAGAGGGACCAGGTGCTACTCCAGGTCAGACCCCGGTCACAGTTGTTGACCCACATCCAGGAACATGCTGGATGTGGAAATACAAATGGACAGAATTAGTGAGCTGCTTCTTCAGTTAACCTGCAAAAAATTGAGAACAGTAGCAGAACATATAAAGAATTAAAGATGTCAGTAGAACAGATTTCCAAAGCACACAACCGCAGGCAACTGTTAGCTGCCATTAATGCAAAAATGGATGAGTTAGGGGAGGAAGAAGCTGAAAACTTCATGGGGACATTCCTACAGGAACTAACACAGTTTCTAACCAGATTGAAGTTGGAGGATGGAGGGGCGGCACCAATTACCAAAAGCGGGAATCTCTGTCAACAGCCCTGCAGGAATCGACCAAAACCTCTGAACGGGTGACAGACTCAGACCGAACCTTTACCCTGCTCAGGTTAGATAATTGCCTGAGAGAAGCTACAGCACATGGTCTATGGTAGCCCTGAGTAATGGTTCCCCCAGGATTCCAAAGAATTCATGTAACCAGTCTCACCCCTATCTGAACCTAGCGGCGTGCATGTAACATCTGTCATCAAATTAAAAATGCTGTGTGCACATAGTAACTGAGTGGAAACTCCTCAAATACTATTCAAATATTATAATACTATTCAAAATTCTAATTCAAAAATTTGTAGCTTCTGCTCAGTTTCCACTCCGAAAACGCAACTAAAAAACCTCAGTGTGCACATACCCCTAGGCTATGTTCCCACATTGAATATTTTGTGAGTTTTTGATGTTGCAGATTTTCTGCAGCATTTCTGCACCTAGTAGGCCATGTTCACCCTTTCGGTGTTTGGTCAGTATTTTACATCAGTATTTGTAAGCCAAAACCAGGAGAGGAACAATCGGAGTAAAAGTATAATAGAAACACGTCATCACTAATGCATTTATCACCCACTCCTGGTTTTGGCGTACAAATACTGAGGTAAAAAACTCTCCAATTACTCAACAAACAAACATAGCCTGTGCTAAAGTAGGTTACTTGCGTTTTTCTCATTGTGTTTTTAAATGTGTTTTTTTACATGCTTTTTTATTGAACTTGTGATGCTGCAGTTTTTTGTCTCTTCTTGGTCATGCTTTAAGGCTGCGTGCCCACGATGCGTTTTTCATGCGTTTCCGCTGTGGAATTTCCGCAGCGGAAACGCATCGAAAACGCTTGGTAATCCGCACCCCATGGTCCCCAATGGCATTCCGTAATGTCAATGCACATGCTGCGGATTTTTCCGCAGTGTTTCTGCAGCGCTCATAAATCCGCAGCATGTTCAGTAATTTTGCGGAAGCGCAGCGGAAGCGCAGCGGACGCGCCGCCATTGACTTGTATTGAGACGCATAGAATCCGTGTCTGTACATTTGTACAAGCGGATTTTATGCGTCTCTATGTGCGGATGGTACCCAGTTCTGGAGGAGAGAAGACTCTCATCCAGACCTGGGTACCATTGTACCTGTGAAAAAAAGAATAAAATAACAAATAAAGTTTATATTCACCTGTCCAGCGGTCCCTGCAGCGCTTCTCCTTCCAGGACCTGAGATGACGTCGCGGTCATGTGACCGCAGGCTGTCTCGCGAGATGCCGGCAAGCCAGGAAGAAGCCAGGACGAGCGCAACAGCACACGCGGCGGGGAATCGGGGGTAAGTATAGCTTTATTTTTTTATTTTTACGGTCACACTATATAAATCCATGCCTTTTGCATTTGCATGGATTTATATAGTGTGACCTAGTTGTCAAGCACTTTCCAAGTGATGCTATCGCCTGGAAAGTGCTTGTCAGTCCTCATGCGGAAACACATGCGTTAACGCATGTGGGTACGCATGTGAATCCGCATGTATTCCGCATGTATTCTGCAGGAAAAATGCATGCACAATCAGCATGCGTTTTTTCTGCCAGGGAGATGCAGAAATGCTGCAGAAATTTTCTGCTTCATTTCTGCATCGTGGGCACATAGCCTAAATAAAGCTGCTTTGTTTTTGATACTTCCTGGTATTTGGCTTTGGCAAATCTGTATTGATGCAGTACAGTGCAGAGTATATGCATTTTTTGCCTGTGGATTTTCCACATCCAATGCAATTCTGTTGGGAAAATACACACATAAAACAAAAGAGAAATTGACCTGTGGATTTCAAACATACACAGCACATCAGTTTACACAGTATAAAAAAAGCACAGTGGGCATAAGATTTCTGTAAATCCTATCCACTTTGCTGGAGACGTAAGATACTATTTTTGTGCAGCGAAAATATGCAGAGTCAAAAACTCAACAAATACTCATTGTGGAAACTTAACCTAAGGCCACAGCCCCACTATCAGTATTTGGTCAGTATTCGGTGAGTATTTTATCTCAGGAGTGGGAGCCAAAACCAGGAGTGGGTGATAAATGCAGAATTGGTGACTTGTTTCTATTATACCTTTTCTCTGATTGTTACTCACCTGGTTTTGGCTCCCACTCCTGAGAAAAAATACTGACTGAATACTGACCAAATACTGATAATGGGGCTTCGGCTTTAAGATATATTCCCAACAAGATTTTTTCAAGGGTTCAAAAACAGAACAGAAGCACCTTTTTTTAGATAAGTTTTTCTTTTCTTGCAGTTTTGGGAAATGTGCTCGCTATGTCATTCAAATTCTGCCTGGAACCTGCCTGAAATAGTGCCACAAAACAACAGCAAGAAATGAAGATAGTGCAAAGCAATGTGAAAACAACATTTCTGAGCACATGTTCCGTCTTTTGCAACTTCTTTTAACTGCTTCTGAAACTTTAAAATAAGATGAATTAACATGTTCATTGTTCCAAATGAACTCACTTGTTCTATACCCTTGAGAGTATAGAGCAAGAATGCCGGCAGCAAAAAAAACTACGATACATCTGCAAGTGAAGCCGCTTATAAAAGAAAGCCAACATTATTCTGAAGAGTTTTTCTTAAATCATTTCTTGCAGCCTTTTGATTGAACAATGCCTAGTATGGTGAGATTTCCTTCAGGAGCTGCTTCGAAGAAGGGACATGCACTTTTTTCCCCTCCAGCTAGAAACTTCTCATATTGTAAGAGCATGGCAGAAGAAGAAACACTCCCTGAAGATATGAAGTTGATTCTAATGCAAAATGTAATAGTGAATATAGGATGATGAATGTAGTATTGCTGTAATTTATATATTTGATTTTTATATATTTCTTATAGTATTGTTATGTTCTGTTAAAGCAAGATGAATTTACTTGTGTTGAAAAAGTGAAGGTATAGGGTAGATGCAGAACACCGAAGAGGCAGGCAGTCATGCATTTGGGAGGAGTAGTTGGAGCAGTTAGTGAGAAGTTCTGAGAGATATGGTTCATGTTACTGAGGTGTGCGAGTGATAGGAAGATTGCTGAGGTAGCAAGCCTTGAAAGCAACTGTCTAATGTCACTTCTTTTAAAGGGAATATCCGGAACTTTGTAAAAAAAACAAAAAATGTATCTAAGCACTAACAGGCAGGTAGTTGCTACCTACCTGCGTGTTGTGCCCTGTGCCGTTCTTCATCGGCTCAGAGTGGTCACAGACCGCTCCTGCCGGTGATTCAGCTGTCTCTGCTGATGTAACTTAAACAGAGAGGTGGCTTCTTTTCCGCTCCGTTCTGTTGACAGGGTGGGAGTTTCAACGTCATTCTAACTGACAGCCGGATCCCCGCTGCCCAACTGGGAGAGCCGACTGTGAATGAGAATGATGTCAGAAGTCACAGAAAGGAAGTCGCTGCTCTGTCAACGTAACATCAGCATAGCCTGCTATATTGCTGGCAAGAGCAGACTGTGACAGCTCTGTGCCGGCATAGAATGGTAATGGGCACAACAGGCAGGTAAGTAGCAACTACCTGGCTGTTTGTGAAAACCAAAAAATGTGCCTAAGCACTAAGTCCCAGATATCCGCTTTAGGATTCTGAAACCCTGATGCGGTTAAAAGAAGCAATGTGCTCATTCTTTAGGCGGCTTCTACTAGGAAGTCACTCGCTCTCTATACTTCACAGCATAGAGTGAAAGACAATGGCAAAACCGCCAGCAAAGCCGATTCAGGAAACCGTCTGCCGGCATTTTCCTGAAGCATTGTTGCCTGGGAAAACTCTGCTCCGGTGTCACAGTCTGAAAAACACCATGTACACATATTGTTGAAGCAGATTTTGTGAAGGATTTTGGAGAGTTTCAGTCCAAAAACTCCTGAAGTATACTTATTGTGTCTTACTATCCAAGACATAAAAAAGAAGACATAATATTCATTACCTTCCCACAAACAGCGACAACCGTGGATGTACCCATCGTTTCCCTTATCAACTTAAATTAGTGTTTCCCGCCTATAGTCCATCAGTAATTACTACAACTGTTCTCTGTAGAATGTCTAAAATAATGACCTAATGGGAACATTCGAGGAATATCATTTAGAAACACTGGTGCAGATTTATTAATTTAAATTTTGCCGAATTTAGGCTCTAATTGTACAAAAAATTGGTGCTCTTTTATTTGTTTTTATTATATGCCAATTTTTGAGAAACATTACCAGTGTAAAGTAAGCCAGCCTTGAGCCAGTGTCAGGAATAGAAACATTTTTAACTTTTAGCAACATATATTAGACAGACTGCAATTTGGCCATATAGCTCAGGAAATCTGCCCCACTGTCTTAGAAAGTTGGGAACAATTTTTTTCATGCTGTCATCACCCTAGAACTCCAAGGATCTACTCAATATTTCCATTCATCATACCAGACAGCCACGAATAGTATCATTAACATCTTCCCTACTGTAAACCACAAGGAATGTATCCTTCAACCGTTTATTAACCTTGACCACTTGGGACATACTGTAATGCAGTATATGAAGAAAATTATGTTGTCCTATTTAGCTCAACTGCAGGCTGAACTTTATTGCAGGACTAAGATCGCAGCCATGGGACCTTCAGCAGGCCTCTGGCACCCATAGCAGCCAATCTTGTGATTGACAGTGGCATGGAAATGTTTAAAATTATTCAGTCGCTGCTGTTACAGTCAAATACCGGCTGTACAGCAAAGTTGGAATTTGCCTGGGTAGGGTGCAGGCTCAGTCCCTGAACCTGCTAAATAGGGACGCAATGTAGGATATGCTATTACATCCTACATTGGGAAGATGTTAAATATGTAGCTGTTTTTGTTCCTTCACACATAATTCGATAAGACGTGTTTATTTGTGAAAATATCAGAAATTTGGCAAAAATTTAGAAAATTTAGCAATTTTAAAACTTTAAATCTTTATACCCTTAAACCACAGCGTTATGTTACACAAAATAGTTAATAAATTAAATTTACCACATGTCGACTTTACATCTACATCCTTTTTGAAACATTTTTTTTGTTAGGAATTGTTGATCAGCAATTTCTCATTTTTTCAACAAAGTTTACAAAAATATTTTTTTAGGGACCACATCACTATTGAAATGACTTCAAGTGGCCTAGTTGACAGAAAATGCCCAAAAGTGACACCATTGTAAAAACTACACCCCTCAAAGTGCTCAAAACCACATTCAATACATTTGTTAACCCTTCAGGTGCTTCACAGGTATGAATGCAATGTGGATGGAAAAAATGAATATTTTACTTTTTTTCACACAGATGTTATGTTAGTCCCACAATTTTTATTTTCACAAGGGTAAGAAGGGAAAATAGACTGAAAAATTTGTTGTGCAATTTCTCTTGAGTACACTTATACCCCATATGTGGGGGAAAGCTACTGTTTGGGTGCACAGCAGGACTCATTAAGGGAAGGGGCAGAGTTTGACTTTTTGAACACAAAATTGTCTGTAATCGAAAGCGGACACCATGTTGTGTTTGAAGAGCCCCTGATGTGCCTAAACAGTGAAAACCCCCCACAAGTGACCCCATTTTGGAAACTAGACCCCTCAAGGAATTTATCTAGATGTGTGGTGAGCACATTGATCCCACAAATGCTTCACAGAATTTAATAAGGTTGAACCATGAAAAAGAAAAAAAATATTTTTTTCCCACAAAAATGTTGCGTTAGCTCCAAAGCTTTTGATATTCACAAGAGTAGCAAGAGAAAATGGACCCAAAATTTGTTTTGCAATTCCTCCTGTGTATGCTAATACCCCATAAATGTTGGAAAACTACTGTTTGGGTGCACGGCAGGACTCAGAAGGGATGGAGTGTTGTTTTGGAGTGCAGACTTTGATGGACTGGTCTGTGGGCACCATGTTACGTTTGGAGAGCCCCTGATGTGATCAAACAGTGGAAACCCCCCAAAAGTGACCCCATTTTTGGAAACTAGACCCCTCAAGGAATTATCTAAAGGCATAGTTATAGTAATGATAACAATGCTTTTGGTTTTACTGGTGTATGAATTTATAACGTGGTGGTATTTGTAAGTTGTGAGGAGTAGATGAGGAGTACATCAGATTATAAAAGTGTGTTATGTCAACAGGGTAAAACCAAATTTTATTAACTTATGGACAGTTGGTACGTTTTAAAGCAAGCCTTAATGCAAAGGCCAGGTTTCTCAGGGCAGGTTTTGCAATGGTAAATTGTGTCCTTTTGTATTCCCGTATTCCCCTCTTGGATCATACTCTGCGCCTTTTTTGTGTTCTTCCCTTCTTCGCTGTTTGGGGAACCTTGCTGGGAAAATGTTGACCTACCTAGTATGATATAGATAAGTTCTGGGACCTTCACCTTCCTGACTGCCAAACATTGGGGCCTTGATGACTACCTCCTGAAACTGATGGAAAGTACCCATATTGCTTGCATATTGAAACAGCAGAAAAGCATTATACAATGCCATCTGTACAACGCGCATGGCCAACTTTTTGTACTATACTTTAGCTTATCTCATAGCACGTTATGGTTTGAGGACCTGATCTGAGAGACCTACACCCCCTAAGAATTTATTATAATCCAGGATACAATCTAGCATTGGGACTTCTGTTGTGGTACCTTGGACAGTGATGGGACATTTGGTGTATGGTGGTCAAGATAAGGACAGTCCTCTTGTCCTTATACTTGACCACTAGCATGTTGTTGCTGCATTGGGCTCTGCTGTCGCCTCAGCAGTTGCCCAATTAGCGGCTTAGGGAGGCCTTTCTAATTTCTTTGCACAGTGCCGCAAGCACCAGTACCTCTGACAGAGAGAGTCTTGAAGAGTGGGATTCTGGTGTAAAAATTATCTACATAGAGGTGATAACCCTTATCCAGCAGTGATAGCAAGAAAACAAGGGGATCTGCTACTTTGGATCTAATCCTTATAAACAGGGAGGAAATGGTTGAGGAGGTAAAGGTGGCTGGGACCCTAGGAGGCAGCGATCATGCTATTATAGAATTTTGGATAACTAGAGGAGGAAGACATGTGAAGACTCAAACTTCAATGTTAGATTTTAGAAAGGCACATTTTAAGAGACTCAGAAAGAGAATAGGAGGGATCCAATGGCTGGATGTCCTTAAGGACAAAAATGTACAGGAAGGATGGGAAATTTTTAAAAATGAGATTCTCAAAGCACAATCGTTAACAATCCCGAAAAGTAGGAAGAATGGGAAGCATTTAAGGAAACCAGGATGGATGAACACAGAACTTAAACACATGCTAAAAAGAAAGAAAGAAATGTTTATTAAATGGAAAGAGGGAGGCATATCTAAAGAAGATTATAATGCAGTCTGCAGATCCTGCAGGGCACGTATCAGGTTAGCTAAAGCTGACAATGAATTAAGGCTTGCAAGAGATGTCAAAAGCAATAAAAAAGGATTTTGGGGGTATGTCAAAAGTAAAAGAAAAGTCAAAGATGCTATAGGATTTTTACAGGATGAAAATGGAGAAATGGTAAGAGAGGATGTTGAGAAGGCCGAACTTTTTAATTCCTATTTTGCATCTGTTTTCTCTCAGAAAGAAAATGTAACATCAACTGATCTTCACTGTCCTTTTAAAGGAATAGAGGAATCCAAGTTATCTGTAAACAGAAAGATTGTGAGGGAATATTTAGCTAACATAAATGAGTTCAAGTCTCCAGGTCCAGATGAATTACACCCCAGAGTACTGAAGGAGATCGTAGAAGAAATTTTAGAACCACTCTCCATAATCTTTGAAAATTCTTGGAGAACAGGAGAAGTCCCAGAAGACTGGAGAAGAGCAAATGTTGTTCCTATCTTCAAAAAGGGGAAGAAGGTGGACCCAGGGAACTATAGGCCGGTGAGTCTGACTTCTATACCAGGAAAGATCTTTGAACAAATTATTAAACAACATGTATGTAAGTACATGGATAAGAATGAAGTGATTAACCAGAGTCAGCATGGGTTTGTAATTAACAAGTCATGTCAGACTAACTTAATTTCCTTCTATGACAGAATCACTGACTGGGTGGATCAGGGAAATGCTGTAGATATAGTATATCTTGACTTCAGCAAAGCATTTGACAAAGTATCTCACACCATCCTTATTGAAAAAATGACCAAGTATGCAATGGACCAGGCAACTGTTAGGTGGATTCATAACTGGCTTAGTGATCGGACTCAAAGGGTGGTTGTAAATGGCTTCACATCCAGCTGGATGAATGTCTCAAGTGGGGTACCACAGGGCTCTGTCCTGGGACCTGTATTGTTCAACATCTTTATCAATGATTTAGATGAAGGAATTGAGGGTAAACTGTTTAAATTTGCTGATGACACAAAGCTAGGAGGGATAGCTAATACTAGAGAAGAGAGAGAGAGGATTCAAAAAGACCTAAATAAACTGGAGCAGTGGGCAGCAACCAACAGAATGGTTTTTAACAGGGAAAAATGCAAAGTACTACATCTGGGCAATAAAAATGAAAAAAGCATATACAGAATTGGAGGAATAGAGCTAAGCTACAGTACATGTGAAAAAGACTTAGGTATACTAATAGATCATAGACTGAACATGAGTCAACAGTGTGATGCAGCAGCAAAAAAGGCAAATACAATTCTGGGATGTATTAACAGAAGCATACAGTCTAGCTCATGTGAAGTCATTATCGGTCTTTACTCCTCTTTGGTCAGACCTCATCTGGAATACTGTGTACAGTTTTGGGCACCACATTTTAAAAAAGACATAGACAAACTGGAGCAAGTTCAGAGAAGAGCGACCAGAATGGTGACTGGTCTGCAAACCATGTCCTATGAGGAACGGTTGCAGGATTTGGGAATGTTTAGCTTGCAAAAAAGAAGACTGAGAGGAGACTTAATAGCTGTCTACAAATATGTCAAGGGCTGTCACATTTTAGAAGGATCATCTTTATTCTCATTTGCACAAGGAAAGACTAGAAGCAATGAGATGAAACTAAATGGGAGGAGACACAGATTAGATATTAGAAAAAACATTTTGACAGTTAGGGTGATTAATGAGTGGAACAGGCTGCCACGAGAGGTGGTGAGTTCCCCTTCAATGGACGTCTTCAAACAGAGGCAGGACAGACATCTGTCTGAGATGATTTAGTGAATCCTGCTTTGAGCAGGGGGTTGGACCAGATGACCCAGGAGGTCCCTTCCAATTCTACCATTCTATGATTCTATGATTCTATGAAGTCCCACACAATTTTCCTACTCAACTGCAGGATAGGTGGTCATTCAGGGGGGTCAATCTGGGTGTCCCTTCCTTCGAAGACCCTAAATCTGTCTGTGTACCCTTACGTACTCTCACAATTCTTAAACTGTGTAATTCTTTACCTTGCCCTCTTATTGGGCAAGTATTGTCGGAATTTTAGCCTCCCTTTGAAGTGAACCAGAGATTCATTTATACAGATGTCCTTTTGAGGGTTATATGCCTCAGCAAATTTTCTGCTGAAGTGTCCAACTACTGGCCGAATTTTGTATAGTCGATCAAAGTTAGGATCGCCTCAGGGAGGACACTGCGCATTATTATTATAATGCAAACATTTTTGTCCTTTTAAAGGCCACATACGGAAAACTGGTGTGATGTAGAGTATATCAGTAATCCAGTATTCCCAAAGCTTTGGTTTTTAATTATGCCCATATGCAGCATAATGCCCCAAAATGTCATAATTTCTGCTGCATTTACAGGGGTCCTTTTGGCATGTGATGAAGTGGGATTTTGTGTGAAAAATTGATGGCCATACAAATTTGGTTGGGCCACTATAATAATTATTATATCCTCGCTGAAAAAGAATTTGAAAAAGTAAATTTAAGTGAGGCCTATAGCGTCAAATTGAATTCCATAGCTGCCTAACAGGCTGATAATTTTCGGGAGGTAGCGTCCATATGGGATTGATTGCTGAAGGGGTTGCCTGGGTCCTAGGGCGCCTTGCTGGGACAGAATCAATCACAGAGTGTCACATTGATATTTCATTTTTTAACTTTACTGTAACAACGCTGTGATTGGCTGGTCAGAATTGACAAGGTGGGGAGTGGTACAGCCCCCACAGGGCGATGTGCAGGGTTGGTCTGCTGTCAGAAATAGCGGCTGCGTTCATGTACTGGATGATGAACCAACTAAGATTTGTATGTAATAGTACAGCATTGTGTAGTCGTAGAATATTCATTAGTAGTTTTAGTAGTATGGTACTGTATAGTAGTGTAGTATTCTTTAGTAGTATGGTATTTTGTAGTATAGTCATGTGTAGCAGTAGTATTGTATTAGTTTTTTAGCATAGTAATTGCAGTATTATAGTATTATTTATTATTATTATAGTTTTTTATGGTATATTTGTATAGTATTGTGTAGTATTATACAGAATTATAGTATTTTATAGTAATATAGCATTTTGTAGTAGTATACCATTTTGAGTATTATGTAGTATAATATTATGTACTATTATGCAGAATATAAAATAATTCTCTTGAATTATTAATATAACATTTACTTACGTCCATTGATGTGAAGTGATAACACAAGCAGCGCTAGAAGATGCTTCATTTTCAGTAGTCCCCTCAGTTGCTTAGATTGGGGATGCTCCCACTAGTATATATACCATGTTTATATCATGTGGTTTGGCTTCTGAGAAATATCTGCATATTGTGGTTTGTGGGTGAAAAGTTTATTACAAATTTTTCCTTAAAAAAAAAGCTTGATATTAGTTTTGTTTCAAATACATGCCCTGTCACGAAATGCTAAGAAGCAAATACATGCAAATACATGCACCACATCATCTTGATAAAGGGCTTTTACATAGTAGCCCAAATTATTTATAACTATTGGCGCACTTATAGAAATAAAATAGCTTAAAAAAAGGGAATAAACATCTTTTATTGGAGGATTCTGTGGATATCTTTTATATTGGTATTATTCGTATTATGTGGCTAGTATTATTATATTATATTATTATATATTATATGGTTGATATTATTTTATTTGTATTATTTCAGCATTGTAATTTGGTATTATTCAGTAGTTATTATTTATGCACTGTACATTGGTATATTTTTTTGCATTATTTGGACACTGTATGTACTTATTTGGTTGGTATTTGAGCACTGGATATCGGTATTTGGTTTGTATTATATGGACACTATGTTAGTTTTATTTGGTTGGCATTATTTGAACATTGTATATTGGTATTTGGTATTATTTAGGCCCTGTATGTTGGTATTTGGTATTCTTCGCCACAGTATATTGGTATGATTTGGTTGGTAATATTTGGGCACTGAATATCCATATTATTTGGGCACTATATGTTGGAATTAGTTGGCTGTTTTTTTGGCGGGGGGGGGGTTCACAGTGAGTGTCTTGTCACTCTCTGAGCTCAGCAGAGTTCCGGGGCCCGCTCGCTGCAGGAGTCATTCTCCCCGGCTCCCCTGCTGAGCGGTCGCATGGATTACAGTGGGGGACACTTAGGACAGGTGAGTATAAGGATTTTTTATTTTATTCTTATTTTTACAGTCGGACACTGCGGGAGCAGACACTACTACTCTCATCATGGTCCCCTGCTGGTGCTGATCGCAGCGCCAGCAGGGAACAATGATGAGGGCAGTGTTCAGCACCGCCGCTTGGCAACAGCGCTAACTGTACACTGATTCCCAAGGGCCAGTACGGGTTTACATGGACCAATTGACTTGAATGGGTCCGTGTGATTCGTGCTGTCATCCAAAACTGGACATGTCAGCGTATGGACCACACGGACACCGTCCCTGGAAACACACTGACATGTGCATAGACCCATTCATTTGAATGGGTCTGCGTGTGTCAGTGTCTCCGGTACTTGTGGAAACTGTCACTACATGTGCCGGACACACGGACGTGTGATAGAGCCCTAATAGCCAGTGATTGGGAGGGGCAGGGGTTAGCATTTTTTTCAACACTTTGGAGTCACCTTTTTTTTTACTGGCGTTTTCTGGATGCTTTTTGACTTTCCATTCAACAATGACGAAACCGCTAACAGTTTTTGAAGCAAAAAATGCTGGCAAACGCTCAAAAAGAGTTTTGGAATGGACCTACGTAAAAAAACAAGTTGTGCTATGTGGAGTTTTTTTATGCAGTAAAAACCAACAAATTTTCTAGTGGAAACTGTTCCAGGAAGCACTCCTTTTTTTATAAGAGTTTTTTGTTTCCTGAAGTGGTTTGGTAGACTTTTTCAAGAGTTTATGTAAAGTTTTTCCTAATGCTTTTTTGCCACCTTTTTTGATTGGACAGTGTTAAAGCGCTAGAAATCAGCAGATCGATTCACAGGACTCTGGCAGCTAGACAGTCGCAAATCTTTTATCTTCCACTGTCCCCAACATGGCTTTTGATTAACCGTGGCTGGTATGATGTGATCTGTGTATCACACCACTCAGATGATATCACATCAGCCTTGACAAATCAAATATCGTGACTCGGGCGCCAGAGGTTCAGAGATTTGTGGAGTTCCCATCCAGTTGACAGGTACCACAGATCTCCATGCTGGACCACAGTCCCGCTATTCGATCCTTTCATCTCTAGACAGTGCCTAGTTTGGAGCATTTCTATTGGTGTTCAATTCAAAGTGACAAGCAGTTTCTGTCCTTCCACTGGCTATGTGCACACAGTATTTATTTACAAGGAAACAGAGAAGAGACTCCAAAAAGATTTTTGCATTTTTAGGAGGATTTGAAGTGTTTCCATTCAGTTTCTCTTCCAAAAACTCCTTGAAAAACTGTGTGCACATAGCCACCAGGTGTTTTTCAAACCTCATATGGTCAAAATTTTGTTTTGCAATACAAAACAATAGGAAGAGTCTTTCAAGCATTTTTTAGCATTTTTTTTCAGGCCATTTTTGGAGTGGACCAGCTTCAAAAGACTTCTCAAAAAACGCAATATGCATGTACCCTTAGGCTATGAGCACACAAAGTATTTTGAGGAGTTTCTGGAGCAGAAACTGAGCGGAAACTGAAAGGAGACTCTCTAAATCCTTATTCGGGTCTCAAAAGTCCTCAAAAATGTTGAGTTTACGCTCAGTTTCTGCTCCAGAGACTCAGCAAAAAGACTTGGTGTGCACATATCCTTTGTGTGTTCACAATATATCTTTTTCCGCTATTTTTTTCTGTGGAAAATGCTGCAAAAAACTTATTTTCATACTATGTTATATGTTCAAGCTTTTGAGCTTCTTTTAAAAGCTTCAGCCTTTCAAAAGAGGCCAAGCATTTAAAACATATGACATGTACATTCTCCTGGCATCTAACACTATAAATAAGCTATAAGTAAGCTTAATATATACAATACAAGTCAATGGAAAGGCTAAAAAAATGCTTGTAAGACACCCAAGCTTTTTTTTTGCTAATTTTTTCAGCTTTTCTATTGCAAAAAACTTGACTGTTTTCTTAATTTCTTTATGGATATACAAAAAAAGTCTGGAAAAATCCAGGAAAAAGTGCCAAAAAATGCACTAAAAAACATCAAAAGAATAAAATGCCAGAAAACATACACTGAGAAAATGACCGAAAAACAATACTAAAAGATGCTTGAGGTTTAAAAACTCAAGAGAAAAGAAGAGTTTCCTAAAGTGTCTTTTGTTTGAAAATGGAATGTAGTGTGAACACACCCTAAGGCTAAGTTCAAACTCCATATTAAAATTTTTTTTTCTGATTTTCATGCAAAAAATGGACAATTTTTTCATCTGTATTGTCATCAGAATGCAATCTGTATGGCATCCATATGGCTCTGTATCACATCCATTTTTATACATCAGTAGTTATTAACTTTTTCAAGTTAATGTATTCGTAAAAATCGGATGCTATATGGATGATATGTATAGGATACAAGGTCTCGTCCGGAACAGACTAGTTTATGCTATTCATTCCTCCTGTAAATGTTACCTTATAGATTGTAAGCTTACTGCTCCTATAATTGTTGAAATATGTGCTACTTTGTATTGTTTTTAATGTCTGTATATGTCCCCGCTTCATTATAAAATGTTGCAGAATATGTTGGCGCTATATGAATAAAATTATTTATTATTACTATTAAGCTGCCATTTTTTTCACGTTTGGTCCATATGAAAAAATGGTCATCTGAACAGCCAAATTAAATAATATTGGTCCTAGTGTTGACAGTCTGATGGCAATTTTTTCAACGGACATCACTTGGACTAAAAAAAAAATATATATGATCGTGTCACTGTAGCTTATCACAGATTGCAAATAGGTAATACTTACAGGTGATCAGTAGTGATGAGTGAAAATGTTCGAAAAAAGATTGCAAATTTCAAATTCGGCACGAATATGGCACAGTCGGATTCCTGATCGGAAACACGAGCATTTTTTCTTAAAATCGGCTAAAATCTGTAAAAGTGTGGGAAATTATTGCGTTGCAACTAAAGTATTTTAGCACTTTGGCTAGGATAGTGGTGGTATATGATGAGCGGGGGGATGTGTTTGATGAGGGGAGGTGCTGGGCAGATCTCAAAGGAGCTCAGAGCAATGCCGTGCTTGTATTTTTTCCCCCTAACTTTGTGTGCAAATCGCTGCTAGTCAATCAGGGTGCAGGAAGCGTCCACATTGTCCAGACACAAGTGCTTGTGCCATTGGCTGCTGAAATCAAATGTCCCTTTCTATATAAAAAGCGGACATGTTGTATTAGCACCATTTTGTGACTATAACATGTCACAGAGGCTGAGATGTTACAGAGATTTTAGCTAGTTAGATAGGTGGTTGCTTCTAAGTCAAATAGTTTAGGTAGCTAGTGTCCTGTGTGGCTGTGAAATCAACCTTCCAGCAGATTTTTGTTTTCTTGTGCCATTACTGAGGTCCACACAAAGACAGCAGGGCACATTTCATAGAACTCTGTTGTGCACTGCTTCTATTGTGCTCCATGCACGAGTACACCTTTAAAAATCCATTGTTTTCAGTTGCAAATGAGATACAGCAAGCTATAGTAGCCCACCTTGCCATTTTGTGGCGTTGAAATTCAGCTGTATGCAGAGTAAAAAAAAAAAATTTTTTTCTGTGAGTAATGTGACGCAGCACGCCATAAGCCACCTTGTCATTTAGTGGCATTGAAATTTAGCTGTTTGCAGAGTAAAAAAATCTATTTATTTTTGTGAGTAATGTGACGCAGCACTCCATAAGCCACCTTGTCATTTTGTGATGTTGAAATTCAGCTGTATGCAGAGTAAAAAAAAATATTCTTTTCTGTGAGTAACGTGAAGCAGCACGCCATACTCCACCTTGTCATTTTGTGTAGTTGAAATTCAGTTGTTTGCAGAAAAATACATTTTTTTTGTAAGAGTAACGTGAAGCAGCACGCCATAAGCCACCATATCATTTTGTGGTATTGAAATTCAGCTGTATACAGAGTAAAAAAAATCTACTTTTTTCTGTGAGTAACATGATGTAATACGCCATAAGCCACTTTGTCATTTTGTGTTGTTGAAATTCAGCTGTATGCAGAATTAAAAAAATTGTGTTTTTCTGTAAGTAACGTGACGCAGCATTCCATAAGCCACCTTGTCATTTTGTGGCGTTGAAATTCAGCTGTGTGCAGAGCTATTGCAGAGTAAAAAAAACTATTTTTTTCAGTTGCTAACGTGATACACCAAACCATATCTCACCTTTTCATATAGTGACACTGAAATTCAGCTGTGTGCAGAGCTGTTGTAGAGTAATAAAAATATTTTTTTCGGTTGCTAACGTGATACAGCAAGTCATATCTCACCTTGTCATTTTGTGGCAGTGAAATTCAGCTGTATGCACTGCTCATGCAGAGTAAAAAAAATCTATTTTTTTCTGTAATAAACGTGATACAGCAGGCTAGATCTAAGTTTGAAATTGTTTGGAGCATATCAGCTCTACACTTCCGTCAGACACGTCAATTCATCAACACCAAAATATTAGCAGCAGTTTAAGTGGTGCAAGAATATCTAGAACTCAATATCAATACCATCAAGGATGGTTTGGACCCTTTGACACTTTGGTCTTCAAAAATGGATGAGTGGTCTGGCTCACTTGTTACGCTTTGGAGGTTTTATCATGCTGGCATCCAGCGTTCTCTCCGAAAGTGTCTTCAGCGCTGCTGGTGGTGTCCTGATGGATAAGCGCAGGCGGCTGTCCCCTGAAAGTGTTGACCGCCTAACTTCCATCAAGGTGAACCAGTCATGGCTCTCCAAGGACTTTTGCACCCCAATTGCAGACTGTACAGACTAGACGATGCTGTAGTTTTTAGTGTGCTGCACTAATCTTGCGTAATTGCAGTCTATATCTTTAGTGTGACTTCTGTGCATGCTGTTGCTGCTGCTGCAGATGTTAACTCTAATTTTTGGAAATGTGAACACCCCTGGTTGGGTCTCCGTCTGCTGGGTTGGCTGTAGTGTAAGAGGTGTGTATTGTTCTCCACACAGGGGTACACATATGATAAAATCAAATTTGTTTTTCCTACTATCGTGGTAGTTAAAGCAGGCTGTATTTCATCTTTAAATTCTTTGGTGCAGATATTATTCCCCACACAGGGGTACACCTGATAAAATCAAAATATTTTTTTGTTACTGCAGCGGTATATAAAGCAGGCTATATTTCATCTTTTAATTCTTTGGTGCAAATATTGTTCTCCACACAGGGGTACACATGATAAAATAGAAATTGGTTTTCTTACTATCGTAGTATATAACGCAGGCTACATCTCAGATTTAAATTCTTTGGAGCAGATATTGTTTTCACAGGGGTACGCATGATAAAATTGAAATTGGTGTTCTTACTACCGTGATATATAAAGCAGGCTACATTTAATCTTTTAATACTTTTGTGTTGATATTGTTCTTCATACAGGGGTACACATGATAAAATCGCAATTGGTTTTCTTACTACCGTGGTATATAAAGCAGGCTATATTTCATCTTTAAAATTTTTGCTGCACATATTGTTCTTCATAAAGGGGAAAAAATACTTTCTTCTGTAACTAACATGATATAGTAGGGGAGATCTCAGTTTGAAATTGTTTGGAGCATATCTCCTATGTTATACAGGTCTCATCCACACTAAAAATATACTTTGTTCAGTTACTAATGTCAGGCCAGATGTCAGTTTCAAGTTTTTGCGTGCTGATATTGTTCTTCACACAGTACTGGGGTACTTGTGATAACATCAAAATTGGTTTTCTTACTACTGTGGTATATAAAGCAGGCTACATTTCATCGTTTAATTCTTTGGTGCAGATATTGTTCTCCACACAGGGGTACACATGTTAAAATCCAAATTGGTTTTCTTACTACCGTGGTATATAAAGCTGGCTACATTTTATCTTTAAATGCTTTGGTGCAAATATTGTTCTCAATACAGAGGAAAAAATACTTTCTTCTGTTACTAACTTGATACAGAAAGCCATATCTCACCTTGTCATTTAGTGCAGCTGAAATTCAGTTATGTGCAAAGCTGTCGCAGATTAAAAAAAAATATTTTTTTCAGTTGCTAACGTGATACAGCAAGCCATATTTCACCTTGTCAATTAGTGCCGCTGAAACTCATCTGTGCGCAGAGCTTTTGCACAGTAAAAAATCTAATTTTTGTTGCTAAAACAGTGCTCCTACCCCACTATCTGAGCAACATGAGTGGTAAAAAGAGAGGTCATAGTGGAAGGGGGAATAGGCTCGGTGTTCAATGTATACGTAGGGTAGGTAGTAATGTTAGTGAAAGCACTAGTAGTGAACCAACACTGTCACGTCCTATCCAAAGACAACTGACAACTGATAACTTCTTTTAATAGATGGGCTACTCCACTCTCTTTCTTTGGCAGCCGCATAGCAGTTCGCCTTGTTGATGAGGACTAGAAATAACAGGTGCTCCAGTGGATGGCAAGTGCTGCTTCAAGTGGCCTCTCCTCCTCAACATCACACACAGTACAGTCCACAGAGGTGGTACCCCAATTACCCTTGCTTCTCCCCGGATGACAACTGTCCAACCACCCAACTGACTGTAGGGAACCACAGATGGGTGAGTCTGCAGAACTGTTCACACATTCTATGCCATGGGCATCAGAAGTAGAGCTGAGCAGTGTTCGACTAGAACTGTTTGCCAATCTCAAATTCGAGCTGTTTTGGGCGGTGTTCGAGTCGTTCGACGAACGCGAACGATTTGCAAAAAATTTGGCTGTTCGAGGTTATGTTCGATAACTGTTCGTGCACCAAAAGCGTAACTGGATTTTTTCACATCATGCAGGGATTGTCTGCCACTCACTGTAATGTCACAGCCATGGTGGTTGTGGCATTACAGTGGTTGCCCAAATCGATGGGAACAGTGCTCACAGTGAAACATGAAAAGCCTGCAATTCAGCAGCGGCATACACCGGTACCTGACAATTTAGAACAGAAAGAATAGAGCATCACACATAGATTAGATAGAAACATGTCAGTCACATATATAAGAAGTACAGTGACAGTGTTGGTTACTGTACTTGTCATTTAGTGTTAAAGGATTTATTAAAAAAAATAATAGTGTTTTCATGCACCGTCTCTTTAAAAAAGCCGGCATCGGTACCTGACAATTTAGAACAGAAAGAATAAAGCATCACACATAGATTAGATAGATAGAAACATGTCAGTCACATATATAATAAGTACAGTGATATTGTTGATTACTGTACTTGTCATTTAGTGTTAAAATAAAGGATTTATTAAAAAAAAATTGGCGTGGGGTTCCCCGTAATTTTAATCTCTAGCGGAGGTTAAGCAGACGGCTGGGGCAGATGTTTGGAGCCTGGGAACGGGGTAATACCCACGGAGCTTCCCAGGCTACTAATATCAGCCCCCAGCTGAATACCTAGCCTTTACTAGCTATTAAAATGGGGGACCCCCCAAAAAAATGACGTGGGGTCCCCCCTATTTTAATAGCTAACAAAGGCTAGGCAGACAGCTGGGGGCTGATATTAATAGCCCAGGAAGGGTGCCGTGAATATTGGCCCCCTCCCAGGCTAGAAACACCAGCTGTCAGCCGCCCCAGAAATGGCGCATCCATAGGATGCGCCAATTCTGGCACTTAGCCTCGCTCTTCCCACTGCCCTGTAGCATCTATAAGACACCCCCATTGCTAACCCCATAGTCAAAGTTAAAAAAAAACACAAACACCCAGAATAAAGTCCTTTAATTGAAATAAACACACGATTCTTTATTGTTCTAAATTAAACTATACTTACCGTCACGCCCATTCCAGCTGAAGCCAACGATCTCCTGCAATAAAAGTAAAATAATAAACCAATCTCATCCTTACCTTTCCATGGTTCCCAGGACGGCTCCAGCTCTGCTACATTCACATGACAGGCTGGATCGCAGCCGAAAGCTGCCATCCAGCTTGCCATGCCGCAGACACTGAGAAGCGCAGGCATGCTTGCGCACCTCAGTGTCTGGCTGTGACGGCATCCAGATGAGCCGAGTTCATGTCCAATGAACTCAGCTCACCTCATGCACGTCACTGACAGCGTAGGAGAATTCTCCTGCGCATGCGGTGAGCGTGAGAGAATTCCTGCGTTTTCCTGCCAGGGACATGCAGAAGTGACAAGCGCTTTCCAAGCGATTTTAGCATCACTTGGAAAGTGCTTGTCAACTTGGTCACACTATATAAATCCATGCAAACGGCATGGATTTATATACTGTGACCAAAAGAATGTCAAAAAATAAAAAAAAAATATATACTTACCCTCTGATGGCCCCCGGTGTCCTGCTTTCCCTCCGTCCTGGCTGCCGGCAGCGGTACACTACACTGAAGGACCTGCCGATGTCAGCGTCGCGTGACCCGTCACATGACTATGACGTCAGCGCAGGTCCTTCAGTCCATCACGAACTGCTGACATGAAAGGACGAGTGCAGTGGGGGCCATCAGAAGGTAAGTATAATATTTATTTTTTATTTTATTCTTTTTTTTTTACAGTTTTCTATGGTACCCAGGTCCGGAGGAGAGTCTCCTCTCCTCTAGACCTGGGTACCATCCGCACATTAGAACGCATGGAATGAGCATCTACATATACAGTGATGCGTAATCCATGAGATCCAATGCAAGTCAATGGCGGCAAAAATGCAGCACTTCCGCAAAATAATTGGTAGTGCTGTGTTTTTTTCCGCAATGATAATCCGCAGCGGAAATGTCTGCAGCATGTGCACAGCACATGCGGATTATCATTGGAGAACATGACAGGCCTTCTACCATGCATTTTTTAAGCGTTTCTGCAGCGTTTTTGCCGCTGCGGAAACGCTTAAAAAACGCATTGTGTGCACACAGCCTTACACAATAAAACTATTTTCTAGAAAAAATAATTTTTTTGTATCGCTTTATTCTGAGAGCTATAACTTTTTTATTTTTCGGATGATGGAGCTGTATGGCAGCTTGTTTTTTGTGGGACAAGATGACGTTTTCAGTGGTATCATTTTTATTTACATTCGTCTTTTTGATCGTGTGTTATTCCATTTTTTGTTTGGTGGTATGATAATAAAGCATTGTGTTTTGCTTTGTTTTTTATTTAGTTTTTTTACCGTGTTCACTAAAGGGGTTAACTAGTGGGACAGCTTTATAGGTCAGGTCGTTCCGGATGTTTTTTTTTTTTTTTTCATAATAAATAAATATTATGGGTTCAATATATTTTCATTTTTTGGGGATTATTATTTTCATTTTTTTTTTTATATTTTTACAATTTTTTAAATTTTTTTTTCACTTTACTACTCTTTTTTTTACTTTTACACATTGTCCCACTATGGGACTTTCACTTTTTGCAGCCTGATCGGCTGTGCAGCATAGAGAGCAGAAGCTCTCTATGTCATGCAGCCTGTCAGCGCTGCACACAGCACGCAGCATTGTGAGGGTTAATGTGCAGGGAGTGGTGCTGTGACAATCAGCTGACACACAGTGGCGATCGCCCCACACCGCTTGTGTGTTGGCACGATCGCGGCACGCGTAATAGTACGTAGCTGATCCATAAGTCCCAGGGAGCAGCTACGTACTGTTAATGAGCTTGTCGGAAAGGGGTTAAATGGAGTATTTTGCAGCTTCACCGATGTGAACACCACCGCCTTACAGCTTGGTGGAGAACGCAGGCATTGTGACTGAAGCATACCCCACCGGCAGCTGCATGACCACAATCCGGCCGCCCACCTTTCAGCCCAACCCTGTGGACAAAATGGAAGAGCTGTAATGCGGCGGTGTTCACACCGTGCAGTAACTGAGGCAGTGACCCAAGCAAGTCCAACATAAACAGCTTTTATTCAGCAGACTCACGGGTACAATATTAGAAAAACTTGGCACTCAAGGAATTTAGAAAAATGGGTATAAAGTTTTTAATGAAGTAGGTACAATCAAATAGACGTTTCGGTCCCTCGGGACCTTCATCAGTGTACAAGGTATGGGTCATGAAGGTGGAAAGAGGAATCCACTAAGATTGCTGAGCAGAGAACTGGAACATATACCAAGGAGTATAGGCCAGGAATGGTACGTCAGTAGAGAAAGCTGGAGGCAGAAGTCCAGAGTGAAATAAAGACGCGGTATCCACCCCTTGTCTGCATCACCTTTGACAAGCGGTGGATACCGCGTCTTTACTTCACTCTGGACTTCTGCCTCCAGCTTTCTCTACTGACGTACCATTCCTGGCCTATACTCCTTGGTATATGTTCCAGTTCTCTGCTCAGCAATCTTAGTGGATTCCTCTTTCCACCTTCATGACCCGTACCTTGTACACTGATGAAGGTCCCGAGGGACCGAAACGTTTGTCTATTTGATTGTACCTACTTCATTAAAAACTTTACACCCATTTTTCTAAATTCCTTGAGTGCCGGGTTTTTCTAATATTGTACTTTGGGCTTGGTACCTTACCTGTGCACCAAGAACAAATCAGGAGTGCGGTAGTTTTTGTGTCTTTGCAGACTCACGGGTAAACAGAAAAGTCCTCCGGTTCACAGCCGGGTTAACACAGAGCCTGACGGGTGCAGAGCCTTCCCAGGGGTGGGTTCAGCTACTCACAGGTCCACAGAGCTTTCCTGCTATGCACCTAGCAGGTCCCAACACTGAACAACACTAATCCTTAATGCAGGGTTTTTAAAGGACCTGTGGCAAGAGCCACTGGAAAACCCGGGTTGGAGGGAGGAGGCCGCCCCACTGCCTTCCTGTAGCCTCCTCCAAGAAATGAAGGCCCTGCCAGGTTTTACTTAATCTGCCTTAGCCAGGTAGTCTGACCAGGTCAATGCTCACCTTCATTCCTGCATTGCAGCCACAGGTGAGTTGTGACTGCAATGCACTCCAACAGGTTTAATAGGTCTCTGTACACATTCTGGGGGATATATAACGTCCCTCGTATATGATCCCAGTCACTGCCTCACAGCTGTATAGACCTGCAGCTTAGTACAGTGGAATTGTTATACATTTTAAAATATAATTAATAAAGTATTAGTTTTAATATATTGTTTATCCACTTAGGTCAGTGATTTGTGTTTTAAGTTGTGGAATTAGTTTGAGTACTTTCATAGTGAAATATCAGAATCAGTAGGAGGTTGGGTAATCACTGACGTTATTGTTATGTGAGCTACTAATGCCAGCAAAGACTCGTATATGAAACTAGGGGATGTGGCATATGAATGGATAAGAAATACTGTAAATCATTTTGCACAAGCATGAGAAACTCCCCAAAAACATAAGACCCCATGAGATCAGTTATATTGCATTTACTGTACAGTTGCTGTTGCTGAGTCAATATGAATATTTCAAATAAAAGCCACAGGATCTGATTTTACTTCTTAAGTAGACTACTCATGTCATTGCTGAGGTTTGGTGGTCTTTGCAAGTGTGAGCGATAAACTGGAAAAAAATTATAGAAACTGCTTATCATTTGTTGCAGGTCTGCACGAATCATCACTCATAGGAACATTTTACACATTTGCTTTTTGAATTACTTTTTCATTTTCCTTTAAAAACAGATATTATCCAAGGGTATATGTGCAAACTTGTCTTCATCTGAAAGTCCCTGGTGCAGAGTGGAGCTATTTGAGAAAGAAAGCAGTCATGTTTTTTTTTAACACAACGCCCTTAGCATCCTTATTTCTAAAAAGTAGAATCTAAATGGGACCCAGTTCATCTTCTAGTGAATTACACCCTGAATAACCCTTTCACTGCCAAAGCTTTTGGGTAGTTTGCACCTCCAAACAATTTAAAATTAAAAAAATATATATTAAATAAATCTTCGTTTCTATACATATTCTGAAAGCAGACATGGTACACTACTTCATACCTGCAGTCAATTTCATGGAATTTTGCATCAAATTTGATTTTTGATATACAGTACATAAAAATGCATATTTGCAAATAAATGTCTGATTCAAACATAAAGTTAGATCCACTACACCTTATAAAGAAAAAAGTTTAACATGTGCAGATTCCATACATACCGCCTGTACAGATATATGAATGCATATAAGAGATGAAAATCTGGTTCTGAAAATTGAAAATTGACAAAAAGTAACTACCTGTAAAATACAGGATTACTAAGTTTGAAAATTAAATGTACCAATATGCAGTGACCTGAAAAAGTATTCATACCCTGTGAACTTTTCCACATTTTTTCACGTTACACCCACAAACTTAAATGTATTTTATTGGGATTTTATGTGATACCAGCACAAAGTAGCAAGCATTTGTGAAGTGTAAAGGAAATGATAGATCGTTTTCTAATTATTTTAATAATATAAATCTGATTATCAGTAACTATAGAGAGCAAAACATCAGAATTCCTTACCAATTCCCATCCAGTGATACTGGGAATTTATGTTCTTCCTAAAATCCATAAATCTCCATGTAGATCACCAAGTAGACCGATCATAGCTGCCACTGACTCCATAGTGTCTCCTTCTTCTTGATATTAATCAGTTCTTCAGAATTACAGTACAGACCAAAAGTTTGGACACACCTTCTCATTTAAAGATTTTTCTGTATTTTCATGACTATGAAAATTGTACATTCACACCGAAGGCATCAAATGTGGAATTATATACTTAACAAAAAAGTGTGAAACAACTGAAAATATGTCTTATATTCCAGGTTCTTCAAAGTAGCCACCTTTTGCTTTGATGACTGCTTTGCACACTCTTGGTATTCTCTTGATGAGCTTCAAGAGGTAGTCACCGGAAATGGTCTTCCAACAATCTTGAAGGAGTTCCCAGAGATGTTTAGCACTTGTTGGCCCTTTTGCCTTCACTCTGCGGTCCAGCTCACCCCAAACCATCTCGATTGGGTTCAGGTCTGGTGACTGTGGAGGCCAGGTCATCTGGCGTAGCACCCCATCACTCTCCTTCTTGGTCAAATAGCCCTTACACAGCCTGGAGGTGTGTTTGGGGTCATTGTCCTGTTGAAAAATAAATGATGGTCTAACTAAACGCAAACCGGATGGAATAGCATGCCGCTGCAAGATGCTGTGGTAGCCATACCGGTTCAGTATGCCTTCAATTTTGAATAAATCCCCAACAGTGTCACCAGGAAAGCACCCCCACACCATCACACCTCCTTCTACATGCTTCACGGTGGGAACCAGGCATGTAGAGTCCATCCGTTCACCTTTTCTGCGTCGCACAAAGACACGGTGGTTGGAACCAAAGATCTCAAATTTGGACTCATCAGACCAAAGCACAGATTTCCACTGGTCTAACGTCCATTCCTTGTGTTCTTTAGCCCAAACAAGTCTCTTCTGCTTGTTGCCTGTCCTTATCAGTGGTTTCCTAGCAGCTATTTTACCATGAAGGCCTTCTACACAAAGTCTCCTCTTAACAGTTGTTGAAGAGATGTGTCTGCTGCTAGAACTCTGTGTGGCATTGACCTGGTCTCTAATCTGAGCTGCTGTTAACCTGCGATTTCTGAGGCTGGTGACTCGAATAAACTTATCCTCAGAAGCAGAGGTGACTCTTGGTCTTCCTTTCCTGGGGTGGTCCTCATGTGAGCAGTTTCTTTGTAGCGCTTGATGGTTTTTGCAACTGCACTCGGGGACACTTTCAAAGTTTGCCCAATTTTTCGCACTGACTGACCTTCATTTCTTAAAGTAATGATGACCACTAGTTTTTCTTTACTTAGCTGCTTTTTTCTTGCCATAATGCAAATTCTAACAGTCTATTCAGTAGGACTATCAGCTGTGTATCCACCAGACTTCTGCACAACACAATTGACGGTCCCAACCCCTTTATAAGGCAAGAAATCCCACTTATTAAACCTGACAGGGCACACCTGTGAAGGGAAAACCTTATCATGGTTACCAGCCTGATCGCTGGTCCCGCTGGTCACACACAGCGATGTGTGCTGACCAGCGGGAGGGCAAAGACCAAAAAATGGTCCAGGATATTTTGCAGCGATCAGCGACCTCACAGCAGGGGCCTGATCACTGCAAAGTGTGACACATAGCGACATCGTGGGTGAGGTCGCTGTTGCGTCACCAAAACCATGACTCAGCAGCGATCTCGCTAGCTATGTGAGAAGAGGGATTTTTCGTGGAGGTTGACAATCTAAGACAGATAACTCAATGTCGCTCCCACTCAATGGCGGTTTACCCAGAATAGTGTATTTCTCCTGGTCTACTGAATTTAGACATCTGGACAATTAGGATTAAAAGCTGTGTCATCACATTGCCTCCCCCATCTTAATTAGCCAGACATGATAGGCTTCCAATCATTCTTCTCCACTTATTGGGGCAGTCCATTAGCATGTTGCTAATTACAGACACGAATGTAACAGGTCTCACCTTGATGAGAACAACATTTTGTATCATCCAGTTTCCTCAGAGCATATTCCATGTCTTCCTTGCAAGTAAACTCCACACATAATTAACATAGCAACATAGTAACATAGTTTTTAAGGTTGAAAGAAGACTAAGTCCATCTAGTTCAACCCATAGCCTAGCATGTTGATCCAGAGGAAGGCAAAAAAAAACCCACGTGGCAAACACTAAGCTTCACATTGGGGAAAAAAAATCCTTCCCGACTCCATACGACAATCAGACTAGTTCCCTGGATCAACGCCCTATCAAGGAATCTAGTATATATAACCTGTAATATTATACTTTTCAAGAAAGGCATCCATGCCCTTCTTAAATTTTAATAAATTTTAATAGTGAATCACTCATTACAACATCATGCGGCAGAGAGTTCCATAGTCTCACTGCTCTTACAGTAAAGAATCCCCATCTGTGATTATGATTAAACCTTCTTTCCTCCAGACGTAAAAATTGCCCCCTTGTCCCCGTCTCTGGCTTCAGAGTAAAAAGATCAGTAGAAAGGTCTTTGTACTGTCCCCTCTCTTACTTGTACATAGTAATAAGATCACCCCTAACCCTTCGTTTTTCCACAGTAAATAACCCCAAGTGTAATAACCTGTCTTGGTATTGCAGACCCCCCAGTCCTCTAATAACCTTGGTCGCTGTTCTCTGCCCCCACTCTAGTTCAGCTATGTCTTTCTTATACACCGGAGACCAGAACTGTACACAGTATTCTAAGTGTGGTCGCACTAGTGACTTGTATAGAGGTAAAATTATGTTCTCCTCATGAGCATCTATGCCTCTTTTAATGCATCCCATTATTTTATTTGCCTTTGCAGCAGCTGCCTGACACTGGCCACTAAACGTGAGCTTGTCATCCACCAATACACCCAGGTCTTTTTCAGTTACAGTTTTGACCAGTGTTTTACAATTAAGCATATAATTATACATTTTATTTCCTCTGCCCAAGTGCATTACCTTACATTTATCCCCATTAAAGCTCATTTAAGACCTGGGTACCATTGTACCTGTGAAAAAAAGAATAAAATAACAAATAAAGTTTATATTCACCTGTCCAGCGGTCCCTGCAGCGCTTTTCCTTCCAGGACCTGAGATGACGTCGCGGTCATGTGACCGCAGGCTGTCTCGCGAGATGCCGGCAAGCCAGGAAGAAGCCAGGACGAGCGCAACAGCACACGCGGCGGGGAATCGGGGGTAAGTATAGCTTTATTTTTTTATTTTTACGGTCACACTATATAAATCCATGCCTTTTGCATTTGCATGGATTTATATAGTGTGACCTAGTTGTCAAGCACTTTCCAAGTGATGCTATCGCCTGGAAAGTGCTTGTCAGTCCTCATGCGGAAACACATGCGTTAACGCATGTGGGTACGCATGTGAATCCGCATGTATTCCGCATGTATTCTGCAGGAAAAATGCATGCACAATCAGCATGCGTTTTTTCTGCCAGGGAGATGCAGAAATGCTGCAGAAATTTTCTGCTTCATTTCTGCATCGTGGGCACATAGCCTAAATAAAGCTGCTTTGTTTTTGATACTTCCTGGTATTTGGCTTTGGCAAATCTGTATTGATGCAGTCCAGTGCAGAGTATATGCATTTTTTGCCTGTGGATTTTCCACATCCAATGCAATTCTGTTGGGAAAATACACACATAAAACAAAAGAGAAATTGACCTGTGGATTTCAAACATACACAGCACATCAGTTTACACAGTATAAAAAAAAGCACAGTGGGCATAAGATTTCTGTAAATCCTATCCACTTTGCTGGAGACGTAAGACACTATTTTTGTGCAGCGAAAATATGCAGAGTCAAAAACTCAACAAATACTCATTGTGGAAACTTAACCTAAGGCCACAGCCCCACTATCAGTATTTGGTCAGTATTCGGTGAGTATTTTATCTCAGGAGTGGGAGCCAAAACCAGGAGTGGGTGATAAATGCAGAATTGGTGACTTGTTTCTATTAGACCTTTTCTCTGATTGTTCCTCACCTGGTTTTGGCTCCCACTCCTGAGAAAAAATACTGACTGAATACTGACCAAATACTGATAATGGGGCTTCGGCTTTAAGATATATTCCCAACAAGATTTTTTCAAGGGTTCAAAAACAGAACAGAAGCACCTTTTTTTAGATAAGTTTTTCTTTTCTTGCAGTTTTGGGAAATGTGCTCGCTATGTCATTCAAATTCTGCCTGGAACCTGCCTGAAATAGTGCCACAAAACAACAGCAAGAAATGAAGATAGTGCAAAGCAATGTGAAAACAACATTTCTGAGCACATGTTCCGTCTTTTGCAACTTCTTTTAACTGCTTCTGAAACTTTAAAATAAGATGAATTAACATGTTCATTGTTCCAAATGAACTCACTTGTTCTATACCCTTGAGAGTATAGAGCAAGAATGCCGGCAGCAAAAAAAACTACGATACATCTGCAAGTGAAGCCGCTTATAAAAGAAAGCCAACATTATTCTGAAGAGTTTTTCTTAAATCATTTCTTGCAGCCTTTTGATTGAACAATGCCTAGTATGGTGAGATTTCCTTCAGGAGCTGCTTCGAAGAAGGGACATGCACTTTTTTCCCCTCCAGCTAGAAACTTCTCATATTGTAAGAGCATGGCAGAAGAAGAAACACTCCCTGAAGATATGAAGTTGATTCTAATGCAAAATGTAATAGTGAATATAGGATGATGAATGTAGTATTGCTGTAATTCATATATTTGATTTTTATATATTTCTTATAGTATTGTTATGTTCTGTTAAAGCAAGATGAATTTACTTGTGTTGAAAAAGTGAAGGTATAGGGTAGATGCAGAACACCGAAGAGGCAGGCAGTCATGCATTTGGGAGGAGTAGTTGGAGCAGTTAGTGAGAAGTTCTGAGAGATATGGTTCATGTTACTGAGGTGTGCGAGTGATAGGAAGATTGCTGAGGTAGCAAGCCTTGAAAGCAACTGTCTAATGTCACTTCTTTTAAAGGGAATATCCGGAACTTTGTAAAAAAACAAAAAATGTATCTAAGCACTAACAGGCAGGTAGTTGCTACCTACCTGCGTGTTGTGCCCTGTGCCGTTCTTCATCGGCTCAGAGCGGTCACAGACCGCTCCTGCCGGTGATTCAGCTGTCTCTGCTGATGTAACATAAACAGAGAGGTGGCTTCTTTTCCGCTCCGTTCTGTTGACAGGGTGGGAGTTTCAACGTCATTCTAACTGACAGCCGGATCCCCGCTGCCCAACTGGGAGAGCCGACTGTGAATGAGAATGATGTCAGAAGTCACAGAAAAGAAGTCGCTGCTCTGTCAACGTAACATCAGCATAGCCTGCTATATTGCTGGCAAGAGCAGACTGTGACAGCTCTGTGCCGGCATAGAATGGTAATGGGCACAACAGGCAGGTAAGTAGCAACTACCTGGCTGTTTGTGAAAACCAAAAAATGTGCCTAAGCACTAAGTCCCAGATATCCGCTTTAGGATTCTGAAACCCTGATGCGGTTAAAAGAAGCAATGTGCTCATTCTTTAGGCGGCTTCTACTAGGAAGTCACTCGCTCTCTATACTTCACAGCATAGAGTGAAAGACAATGGCAAAACCGCCAGCAAAGCCGATTCAGGAAACCGTCTGCCGGCATTTTCCTGAAGCATTGTTGCCTGGGAAAACTCTGCTCCGGTGTCACAGTCTGAAAAACACCATGTACACATATTGTTGAAGCAGATTTTGTGAAGGATTTTGGAGAGTTTCAGTCCAAAAACTCCTGAAGTATACTTATTGTGTCTTACTATCCAAGACATAAAAAAGAAGACATAATATTCATTACCTTCCCACAAACAGCGACAACCGTGGATGTACCCATCGTTTCCCTTATCAACTTAAATTAGTGTTTCCCGCCTATAGTCCATCAGTAATTACTACAACTGTTCTCTGTAGAATGTCTAAAATAATGACCTAATGGGAACATTCGAGGAATATCATTTAGAAACACTGGTGCAGATTTATTAATTTAAATTTTGCCGAATTTAGGCTCTAATTGTACAAAAAATTGGTGCTCTTTTATTTGTTTTTATTATATGCCAATTTTTGAGAAACATTACCAGTGTAAAGTAAGCCAGCCTTGAGCCAGTGTCAGGAATAGAAACATTTTTAACTTTTAGCAACATATATTAGACAGACTGCAATTTGGCCATATAGCTCAGGAAATCTGCCCCACTGTCTTAGAAAGTTGGGAACAATTTTTTTCATGCTGTCATCACCCTAGAACTCCAAGGATCTACTCAATATTTCCATTCATCATACCAGACAGCCACGAATAGTATCATTAACATCTTCCCTACTGTAAACCACAAGGAATGTATCCTTCAACCGTTTATTAACCTTGATCACTTGGGACATACTGTAATGCAGTATATGAAGAAAATTATGTTGTCCTATTTAGCTCAACTGCAGGCTGAACTTTATTGCAGGACTAAGATCGCAGCCATGGGACCTTCAGCAGGCCTCTGGCACCCATAGCAGCCAATCTTGTGATTGACAGTGGCATGGAAATGTTTAAAATTATTCAGTCGCTGCTGTTACAGTCAAATACCGGCTGTACAGCAAAGTTGGAATTTGCCTGGGTAGGGTGCAGGCTCAGTCCCTGAACCTGCTAAATAGGGACGCAATGTAGGATATGCTATTACATCCTACATTGGGAAGATGTTAAATATGTAGCTGTTTTTGTTCCTTCACACATAATTCGATAAGACGTGTTTATTTGTGAAAATATCAGAAATTTGGCAAAAATTTAGAAAATTTAGCAATTTTAAAACTTTAAATCTTTATACCCTTAAACCACAGCGTTATGTTACACAAAATAGTTAATAAATTAAATTTACCACATGTCGACTTTACATCTGCATCCTTTTTGAAACATTTTTTTTGTTAGGAATTGTTGATCAGCAATTTCTCATTTTTTCAACAAAGTTTACAAAAATATTTTTTTAGGGACCACATCACTATTGAAATGACTTCAAGTGGCCTAGTTGACAGAAAATGCCCAAAAGTGACACCATTGTAAAAACTACACCCCTCAAAGTGCTCAAAACCACATTCAATACATTTGTTAACCCTTCAGGTGCTTCACAGGTATGAATGCAATGTGGATGGAAAAAATGAATATTTTACTTTTTTTCACACAGATGTTATGTTAGTCCCACAATTTTTATTTTCACAAGGGTAAGAAGGGAAAATAGACTGAAAAATTTGTTGTGCAATTTCTCTTGAGTACACTTATACCCCATATGTGGGGGAAAGCTACTGTTTGGGTGCACAGCAGGACTCATTAAGGGAAGGGGCAGAGTTTGACTTTTTGAACACAAAATTGTCTGTAATCGAAAGCGGACACCATGTTGTGTTTGAAGAGCCCCTGATGTGCCTAAACAGTGAAAACCCCCCACAAGTGACCCCATTTTGGAAACTAGACCCCTCAAGGAATTTATCTAGATGTGTGGTGAGCACATTGATCCCACAAATGCTTCACAGAATTTAATAAGGTTGAACCATGAAAAAGAAAAAAAATATTTTTTTCCCACAAAAATGTTGCGTTAGCTCCAAAGCTTTTGATATTCACAAGAGTAGCAAGAGAAAATGGACCCAAAATTTGTTTTGCAATTCCTCCTGTGTATGCTAATACCCCATAAATGTTGGAAAACTACTGTTTGGGTGCACGGCAGGACTCAGAAGGGATGGAGTGTTGTTTTGGAGTGCAGACTTTGATGGACTGGTCTGTGGGCACCATGTTACGTTTGGAGAGCCCCTGATGTGATCAAACAGTGGAAACCCCCCAAAAGTGACCCCATTTTTGGAAACTAGACCCCTCAAGGAATTATCTAAAGGCATAGTTATAGTAATGATAACAATGCTTTTGGTTTTACTGGTGTATGAATTTATAACGTGGTGGTATTTGTAAGTTGTGAGGAGTAGATGAGGAGTACATCAGATTATAAAAGTGTGTTATGTCAACAGGGTAAAACCAAATTTTATTAACTTATGGACAGTTGGTACGTTTTAAAGCAAGCCTTAATGCAAAGGCCAGGTTTCTCAGGGCAGGTTTTGCAATGGTAAATTGTGTCCTTTTGTATTCCCGTATTCCCCTCTTGGATCATACTCTGCGCCTTTTTTGTGTTCTTCCCTTCTTCGCTGTTTGGGGAACCTTGCTGGGAAAATGTTGACCTACCTAGTATGATATAGATAAGTTCTGGGACCTTCACCTTCCTGACTGCCAAACATTGGGGCCTTGATGACTACCTCCTGAAACTGATGGAAAGTACCCATATTGCTTGCATATTGAAACAGCAGAAAAGCATTATACAATGCCATCTGTACAACGCGCATGGCCAACTTTTTGTACTATACTTTAGCTTATCTCATAGCACGTTATGGTTTGAGGACCTGATCTGAGAGACCTACACCCCCTAAGAATTTATTATAATCCAGGATACAATCTAGCATTGGGACTTCTGTTGTGGTACCTTGGACAGTGATGGGACATTTGGTGTATGGTGGTCAAGATAAGGACAGTCCTCTTGTCCTTATACTTGACCACTAGCATGTTGTTGCTGCATTGGGCTCTGCTGTCGCCTCAGCAGTTGCCCAATTAGCGGCTTAGGGAGGCCTTTCTAATTTCTTTGCACAGTGCCGCAAGCACCAGTACCTCTGACAGAGAGAGTCTTGAAGAGTGGGATTCTGGTGTAAAAATTATCTACATAGAGGTGATAACCCTTATCCAGCAGTGATAGCAAGAAAACAAGGGGATCTGCTACTTTGGATCTAATCCTTATAAACAGGGAGGAAATGGTTGAGGAGGTAAAGGTGGCTGGGACCCTAGGAGGCAGCGATCATGCTATTATAGAATTTTGGATAACTAGAGGAGGAAGACATGTGAAGACTCAAACTTCAATGTTAGATTTTAGAAAGGCACATTTTAAGAGACTCAGAAAGAGAATAGGAGGGATCCAATGGCTGGATGTCCTTAAGGACAAAAATGTACAGGAAGGATGGGAAATTTTTAAAAATGAGATTCTCAAAGCACAATCGTTAACAATCCCGAAAAGTAGGAAGAATGGGAAGCATTTAAGGAAACCAGGATGGATGAACACAGAACTTAAACACATGCTAAAAAGAAAGAAAGAAATGTTTATTAAATGGAAAGAGGGAGGCATATCTAAAGAAGATTATAATGCAGTCTGCAGATCCTGCAGGGCACGTATCAGGTTAGCTAAAGCTGACAATGAATTAAGGCTTGCAAGAGATGTCAAAAGCAATAAAAAAGGATTTTGGGGGTATGTCAAAAGTAAAAGAAAAGTCAAAGATGCTATAGGATTTTTACAGGATGAAAATGGAGAAATGGTAAGAGAGGATGTTGAGAAGGCCGAACTTTTTAATTCCTATTTTGCATCTGTTTTCTCTCAGAAAGAAAATGTAACATCAACTGATCTTCACTGTCCTTTTAAAGGAATAGAGGAATCCAAGTTATCTGTAAACAGAAAGATTGTGAGGGAATATTTAGCTAACATAAATGAGTTCAAGTCTCCAGGTCCAGATGAATTACACCCCAGAGTACTGAAGGAGATCGTAGAAGAAATTTTAGAACCACTCTCCATAATCTTTGAAAATTCTTGGAGAACAGGAGAAGTCCCAGAAGACTGGAGAAGAGCAAATGTTGTTCCTATCTTCAAAAAGGGGAAGAAGGTGGACCCAGGGAACTATAGGCCGGTGAGTCTGACTTCTATACCAGGAAAGATCTTTGAACAAATTATTAAACAACATGTATGTAAGTGTAGCACCCTGAGGATTCGGCTGCTACAGGGGTATTGCACCTCAACCCAGAGGTGTGATATTCCACTCCCGGGTAAGGATGGAGTGTGGAACTGAGCTAGTAGGCTGCATGCACTACACACATCCCATTTCCGGGGAACAGACCGATGGTACTCCCACTAGAGAAATGTGCAGGTACGACAGTGTCTGTTCCTGGCTGGAGTGGGAGGGGGGTGGAACATCCCAGTAGTGTAGGGGCAGATAGGGGGAGCAGCCTGGGTAAAGTTAGGAGCTCATTGGGTGCTGGTCACCTGAGCTCACACATAGAGGGAGTATTTAAGGTGGGCACCATCTTAGATCAGGGTCAGTCAGTCAGAGCCTGTGAGCCAGTCAGACAGTCTGTCTGAGAGCCTGAGAAGCAGAGCAGAGGAGAAGAGAGAGAGACCCAGAGGCGCAGAGGGGACCCCAAGAGCCCATAAGAGAGCTAATAGGGTGAAGGGTTGGCAACAGGGTACCGGATCCCAAGCTGGCAGAGGCTACAGCACACCTTAGCCAGGAACCGGAGGTCGTGGGCAGGATCTGCCACGATCACCCACTAAATCCACCCGGAAGGCAGACCAAGAATAGGGTCAGGGAGCCCAGAGGAGGCTTGACCAACAAGAGGCCCGAGGGAGCCGGACTTAGGTGGATCCCTGGTGGGAACGGCCAGAAGAAGGGAGAGACAGAAAGGAGCTCAGGACCACACTCCGGAGTTGCCTGGGAGTTGACCGAGTCCAGGACCTGGTGGACGCAGCACGGCTTGGGTGGTCACTGCTGTACACAGTGACCCGAGCAACACCAGTAAGTAAAACCCTGGAACTGCATTTTATGCCTCTGAGTCTCCTTGCTGCACCTTCACAACCACCATCCTCCACGGCTGACTCCCTGAGGCTATACCCCTCCCGTTGGGGGTTATACTACCTAAGCTGCACACACATCACCAGCCTCAGTGGACCCTGCTGCAGCGGCGGCCGTATTGACCGCAATTCAACGGGTGGCGTAGTCGACACAAAAGAACATCTAGTAACATCTATAAGGACTGCCACACACTGAGTTTGACACCCTGGGCACGGACCGGGTCACCGCCACTCGGAGACTACAACCCCCATCTGATCCGGCTCCGGGTATCCCTAACAACATGGCCCAGGGGGCGCGTCATAAGTACATGGATAAGAATGAAGTGATTAACCAGAGTCAGCATGGGTTTGTAACTAACAAGTCATGTCAGACTAACTTAATTTCCTTCTATGACAGAATCACTGACTGGGTGGATCAGGGAAATGCTGTAGATATAGTATATCTTGACTTCAGCAAAGCATTTGACAAAGTATCTCACACCATCCTTATTGAAAAAATGACCAAGTATGCAATGGACCAGGCAACTGTTAGGTGGATTCATAACTGGCTTAGTGATCGGACTCAAAGGGTGGTTGTAAATGGCTTCACATCCAGCTGGATGAATGTCTCAAGTGGGGTACCACAGGGCTCTGTCCTGGGACCTGTATTGTTCAACATCTTTATCAATGATTTAGATGAAGGAATTCAGGGTAAACTGTTTAAATTTGCTGATGACACAAAGCTAGGAGGGATAGCTAATACTAGAGAAGAGAGAGAGAGGATTCAAAAAGACCTAAATAAACTGGAGCAGTGGGCAGCAACCAACAGAATGGTTTTTAACAGGGAAAAATGCAAAGTACTACATCTGGGCAATAAAAATGAAAAAAGCATATACAGAATTGGAGGAATAGAGCTAAGCTACAGTACATGTGAAAAAGACTTAGGTATACTAATAGATCATAGACTGAACATGAGTCAACAGTGTGATGCAGCAGCAAAAAAGGCAAATACAATTCTGGGATGTATTAACAGAAGCATACAGTCTAGATCATGTGAAGTCATTATCGGTCTTTACTCCTCTTTGGTCAGACCTCATCTGGAATACTGTGTACAGTTTTGGGCACCACATTTTAAAAAAGACATAGACAAACTGGAGCAAGTTCAGAGAAGAGCGACCAGAATGGTGACTGGTCTGCAAACCATGTCCTATGAGGAACGGTTGCAGGATTTGGGAATGTTTAGCTTGCAAAAAAGAAGACTGAGAGGAGACTTAATAGCTGTCTACAAATATGTCAAGGGCTGTCACATTTTAGAAGGATCATCTTTATTCTCATTTGCACAAGGAAAGACTAGAAGCAATGGGATGAAACTAAATGGGAGGAGACACAGATTAGATATTAGAAAAAACATTTTGACAGTTAGGGTGATTAATGAGTGGAACAGGCTGCCACGAGAGGTGGTGAGTTCCCCTTCAATGGACGTCTTCAAACAGAGGCTGGACAGACATCTGTCTGAGATGATTTAGTGAATCCTGCTTTGAGCAGGGGGTTGGACCAGATGACCCAGGAGGTCCCTTCCAATTCTACCATTCTATGATTCTATGATTCTATGAAGTCCCACACAATTTTCCTACTCAACTGCAGGATAGGTGGTCATTCAGGGGGGTCAATCTGGGTGTCCCTTCCTTCGAAGACCCTAAATCTGTCGGTGTACCCTTACGTACTCTCACAATTCTTAAACTGTGTAATTCTTTACCTTGCCCTCTTATTGGGCAAGTATTGTCGGAATTTTAGCCTCCCTTTGAAGTGAACCAGAGATTCATTTATACAGATGTCCTTTTGAGGGTTATATGCCTCAGCAAATTTTCTGCTGAAGTGTCCAACTACTGGCCGAATTTTGTATAGTCGATCAAAGTTAGGATCGCCTCAGGGAGGACACTGCGCATTATTATTATAATGCAAACATTTTTGGATTGCTTCAAATTGTGTCCTTTTAAAGGCCACATACGGAAAACTGGTGTGATGTAGAGTATATCAGTAATCCAGTATTCCCAAAGCTTTGGTTTTTAATTATGCCCATATGCAGCATAATGCCCCAAAATGTCATAATTTCTGCTGCATTTACAGGGGTCCTTTTGGCATGTGATGAAGTGGGATTTTGTGTGAAAAATTGATGGCCATACAAATTTGGTTGGGCCACTATAATAATTATTATATCCTCGCTGAAAAAGAATTTGAAAAAGTAAATTTAAGTGAGGCCTATAGCGTCAAATTGAATTCCATAGCTGCCTAACAGGCTGATAATTTTCGGGAGGTAGCGTCCATATGGGATTGATTGCTGAAGGGGTTGCCTGGGTCCTAGGGCGCCTTGCTGGGACAGAATCAATCACAGAGTGTCACATTGATATTTCATTTTTTAACTTTACTGTAACAACGCTGTGATTGGCTGGTCAGAATTGACAAGGTGGGGAGTGGTACAGCCCCCACAGGGCGATGTGCAGGGTTGGTCTGCTGTCAGAAATAGCGGCTGCGTTCATGTACTGGATGATGAACCAACTAAGATTTGTATGTAATAGTACAGCATTGTGTAGTCGTAGAATATTCATTAGTAGTTTTAGTAGTATGGTACTGTATAGTAGTGTAGTATTCTTTAGTAGTATGGTATTTTGTAGTATAGTCATGTGTAGCAGTAGTATTGTATTAGTTTTTTAGCATAGTAATTGCAGTATTATAGTATTATTTATTATTATTATAGTTTTTTATGGTATATTTGTATAGTATTGTGTAGTATTATACAGAATTATAGTATTTTATAGTAATATAGCATTTTGTAGTAGTATACCATTTTGAGTATTATGTAGTATAATATTATGTACTATTATGCAGAATATAAAATAATTCTCTTGAATTATTAATATAACATTTACTTACGTCCATTGATGTGAAGTGATAACACAAGCAGCGCTAGAAGATGCTTCATTTTCAGTAGTCCCCTCAGTTGCTTAGATTGGGGATGCTCCCACTAGTATATATACCATGTTTATATCATGTGGTTTGGCTTCTGAGAAATATCTGCATATTGTGGTTTGTGGGTGAAAAGTTTATTACAAATTTTTCCTTAAAAAAAAAGCTTGATATTAGTTTTGTTTCAAATACATGCCCTGTCACGAAATGCTAAGAAGCAAATACATGCAAATACATGCACCACATCATCTTGATAAAGGGCTTTTACATAGTAGCCCAAATTATTTATAACTATTGGCGCACTTATAGAAATAAAATAGCTTAAAAAAAGGGAATAAACGTCTTTTATTGGAGGATTCTGTGGATATCTTTTATATTGGTATTATTCGTATTATGTGGCTAGTATTATTATATTATATTATTATATATTATATGGTTGATATTATTTTATTTGTATTATTTCAGCATTGTAATTTGGTATTATTCAGTAGTTATTATTTATGCACTGTACATTGGTATATTTTTTTGCATTATTTGGACACTGTATGTACTTATTTGGTTGGTATTTGAGCACTGGATATCGGTATTTGGTTTGTATTATATGGACACTATGTTAGTTTTATTTGGTTGGCATTATTTGAACATTGTATATTGGTATTTGGTATTATTTAGGCCCTGTATGTTGGTATTTGGTATTCTTCGCCACAGTATATTGGTATGATTTGGTTGGTAATATTTGGGCACTGAATATCCATATTATTTGGGCACTATATGTTGGAATTAGTTGGCTGTTTTTTTGGCGGGGGGGGGTTCACAGTGAGTGTCTTGTCACTCTCTGAGCTCAGCAGAGTTCCGGGGCCCGCTCGCTGCAGGAGTCATTCTCCCCGGCTCCCCTGCTGAGCGGTCGCATGGATTACAGTGGGGGACACTTAGGACAGGTGAGTATAAGGATTTTTTATTTTATTCTTATTTTTACAGTCGGACACTGCGGGAGCAGACACTACTACTCTCATCATGGTCCCCTGCTGGTGCTGATCGCAGCGCCAGCAGGGAACAATGATGAGGGCAGTGTTCAGCACCGCCGCTTGGCAACAGCGCTAACTGTACACTGATTCCCAAGGGCCAGTACGGGTTTACATGGACCAATTGACTTGAATGGGTCCGTGTGATTCGTGCTGTCATCCAAAACTGGACATGTCAGCGTATGGACCACACGGACACCGTCCCTGGAAACACACTGACATGTGCATAGACCCATTCATTTGAATGGGTCTGCGTGTGTCAGTGTCTCCGGTACTTGTGGAAACTGTCACTACATGTGCCGGACACACGGACGTGTGATAGAGCCCTAATAGCCAGTGATTGGGAGGGGCAGGGGTTAGCATTTTTTTCAACACTTTGGAGTCACCTTTTTTTTTACTGGCGTTTTCTGGATGCTTTTTGACTTTCCATTCAACAATGACGAAACCGCTAACAGTTTTTGAAGTAAAAAATGCTGGCAAACGCTCAAAAAGAGTTTTGGAATGGACCTACGTAAAAAAACAAGTTGTGCTATGTGGAGTTTTTTTATGCAGTAAAAACCAACAAATTTTCTAGTGGAAACTGTTCCAGGAAGCACTCCTTTTTTTATAAGAGTTTTTTGTTTCCTGAAGTGGTTTGGTAGACTTTTTCAAGAGTTTATGTAAAGTTTTTCCTAATGCTTTTTTGCCACCTTTTTTGATTGGACAGTGTTAAAGCGCTAGAAATCAGCAGATCGATTCACAGGACTCTGGCAGCTAGACAGTCGCAAATCTTTTATCTTCCACTGTCCCCAACATGGCTTTTGATTAACCGTGGCTGGTATGATGTGATCTGTGTATCACACCACTCAGATGATATCACATCAGCCTTGACAAATCAAATATCGTGACTCGGGCGCCAGAGGTTCAGAGATTTGTGGAGTTCCCATCCAGTTGACAGGTACCACAGATCTCCATGCTGGACCACAGTCCCGCTATTCGATCCTTTCATCTCTAGACAGTGCCTAGTTTGGAGCATTTCTATTGGTGTTCAATTCAAAGTGACAAGCAGTTTCTGTCCTTCCACTGGCTATGTGCACACAGTATTTATTTACAAGGAAACAGAGAAGAGACTCCAAAAAGATTTTTGCATTTTTAGGAGGATTTGAAGTGTTTCCATTCAGTTTCTCTTCCAAAAACTCCTTGAAAAACTGTGTGCACATAGCCACCAGGTGTTTTTCAAACCTCATATGGTCAAAATTTTGTTTTGCAATACAAAACAATAGGAAGAGTCTTTCAAGCATTTTTTAGCATTTTTTTTCAGGCCATTTTTGGAGTGGACCAGCTTCAAAAGACTTCTCAAAAAACGCAATATGCATGTACCCTTAGGCTATGAGCACACAAAGTATTTTGAGGAGTTTCTGGAGCATAAACTGAGCGGAAACTGAAAAGAGACTCTCTAAATCCTTATTCGGGTCTCAAAAGTCCTCAAAAATGTTGAGTTTACGCTCAGTTTCTGCTCCAGAGACTCAGCAAAAAGACTTGGTGTGCACATATCCTTTGTGTGTTCACAATATATCTTTTTCCGCTATTTTTTTCTGTGGAAAATGCTGCAAAAAACTTATTTTCATACTATGTTATATGTTCAAGCTTTTGAGCTTCTTTTAAAAGCTTCAGCCTTTCAAAAGAGGCCAAGCATTTAAAACATATGACATGTACATTCTCCTGGCATCTAACACTATAAATAAGCTATAAGTAAGCTTAATATATACAATACAAGTCAATGGAAAGGCTAAAAAAATGCTTGTAAGACACCCAAGCTTTTTTTTTGCTAATTTTTTCAGCTTTTCTATTGCAAAAAACTTGACTGTTTTCTTAATTTCTTTATGGATATACAAAAAAAGTCTGGAAAAATCCAGGAAAAAGTGCCAAAAAATGCACTAAAAAACATCAAAAGAATAAAATGCCAGAAAACATACACTGAGAAAATGACCGAAAAACAATACTAAAAGATGCTTGAGGTTTAAAAACTCAAGAGAAAAGAAGAGTTTCCTAAAGTGTCTTTTGTTTGAAAATGGAATGTAGTGTGAACACACCCTAAGGCTAAGTTCAAACTCCATATTAAAATTTTTTTTTCTGATTTTCATGCAAAAAATGGACAATTTTTTCATCTGTATTGTCATCAGAATGCAATCTGTATGGCATCCATATGGCTCTGTATCACATCCATTTTTATACATCAGTAGTTATTAACTTTTTCAAGTTAATGTATTCGTAAAAATCGGATGCTATATGGATGATATGTATAGGATACAAGGTCTCGTCCGGAACAGACTAGTTTATGCTATTCATTCCTCCTGTAAATGTTACCTTATAGATTGTAAGCTTACTGCTCCTATAATTGTTGAAATATGTGCTACTTTGTATTGTTTTTAATGTCTGTATATGTCCCCGCTTCATTATAAAATGTTGCAGAATATGTTGGCGCTATATGAATAAAATTATTTATTATTACTATTAAGCTGCCATTTTTTTCACGTTTGGTCCATATGAAAAAATGGTCATCTGAACAGCCAAATTAAATAATATTGGTCCTAGTGTTGACAGTCTGATGGCAATTTTTTCAACGGACATCACTTGGACTAAAAAAAAAATATATATGATCGTGTCACTGTAGCTTATCACAGATTGCAAATAGGTAATACTTACAGGTGATCAGTAGTGATGAGTGAAAATGTTCGAAAAAAGATTGCAAATTTCAAATTCGGCACGAATATGGCACAGTCGGATTCCTGATCGGAAACACGAGCATTTTTTCTTAAAATCGGCTAAAATTTGTAAAAGTGTGGGAAATTATTGCGTTGCAACTAAAGTATTTTAGCACTTTGGCTAGGATAGTGGTGGTATATGATGAGCGGGGGGATGTGTTTGATGAGGGGAGGTGCTGGGCAGATCTCAAAGGAGCTCAGAGCAATGCCGTGCTTGTATTTTTTCCCCCTAACTTTGTGTGCAAATCGCTGCTAGTCAATCAGGGTGCAGGAAGCGTCCACATTGTCCAGACACAAGTGCTTGTGCCATTGGCTGCTGAAATCAAATGTCCCTTTCTATATAAAAAGCGGACATGTTGTATTAGCACCATTTTGTGACTATAACATGTCACAGAGGCTGAGATGTTACAGAGATTTTAGCTAGTTAGATAGGTGGTTGCTTCTAAGTCAAATAGTTTAGGTAGCTAGTGTCCTGTGTGGCTGTGAAATCAACCTTCCAGCAGATTTTTGTTTTCTTGTGCCATTACTGAGGTCCACACAAAGACAGCAGGGCACATTTCATAGAACTCTGTTGTGCACTGCTTCTATTGTGCTCCATGCACGAGTACACCTTTAAAAATCCATTGTTTTCAGTTGCAAATGAGATACAGCAAGCTATAGTAGCCCACCTTGCCATTTTGTGGCGTTGAAATTCAGCTGTATGCAGAGTAAAAAAAAAAATTTTTTTCTGTGAGTAATGTGACGCAGCACGCCATAAGCCACCTTGTCATTTAGTGGCATTGAAATTCAGCTGTATGCAGAGTAAAAAAAAATATTCTTTTCTGTGAGTAACGTGAAGCAGCACGCCATACTCCACCTTGTCATTTTGTGTAGTTGAAATTCAGTTGTTTGCAGAAAAATACATTTTTTTTGTAAGAGTAACGTGAAGCAGCACGCCATAAGCCACCATATCATTTTGTGGTATTGAAATTCAGCTGTATACAGAGTAAAAAAAATCTACTTTTTTCTGTGAGTAACATGATGTAATACGCCATAAGCCACTTTGTCATTTTGTGTTGTTGAAATTCAGCTGTATGCAGAATTAAAAAAATTGTGTTTTTCTGTAAGTAACGTGACGCAGCATTCCATAAGCCACCTTGTCATTTTGTGGCGTTGAAATTCAGCTGTGTGCAGAGCTATTGCAGAGTAAAAAAACCTATTTTTTTCAGTTGCTAACGTGATACACCAAACCATTTCTCACCTTTTCATATAGTGACACTGAAATTCAGCTGTGTGCAGAGCTGTTGTAGAGTAATAAAAATATTTTTTTCGGTTGCTAACGTGATACAGCAAGTCATATCTCACCTTGTCATTTTGTGGCAGTGAAATTCAGCTGTATGCACTGCTCATGCAGAGTAAAAAAAATCTATTTTTTTCTGTAATAAACGTGATACAGCAGGCTAGATCTAAGTTTGAAATTGTTTGGAGCATATCAGCTCTACACTTCCGTCAGACACGTCAATTCATCAACACCAAAATATTAGCAGCAGTTTAAGTGGTGCAAGAATATCTAGAACTCAATATCAATACCATCAAAGATGGTTTGGACCCTTTGACACTTTGGTCTTCAAAAATGGATGAGTGGTCTGGCTCACTTGTTACGCTTTGGAGGTTTTATCATGCTGGCATCCAGCGTTCTCTCCGAAAGTGTCTTCAGCGCTGCTGGTGGTGTCCTGATGGATAAGCGCAGGCGGCTGTCCCCTGAAAGTGTTGACCGCCTAACTTCCATCAAGGTGAACCAGTCATGGCTCTCCAAGGACTTTTGCACCCCAATTGCAGACTGTACAGACTAGACGATGCTGTAGTTTTTAGTGTGCTGCACTAATCTTGCGTAATTGCAGTCTATATCTTTAGTGTGACTTCTGTGCATGCTGTTGCTGCTGCTGCAGATGTTAACTCTAATTTTTGGAAATGTGAACACCCCTGGTTGGGTCTCCGTCTGCTGGGTTGGCTGTAGTGTAAGAGGTGTGTATTGTTCTCCACACAGGGGTACACATATGATAAAATCAAATTTGTTTTTCCTACTATCGTGGTAGTTAAAGCAGGCTGTATTTCATCTTTAAATTCTTTGGTGCAGATATTATTCCCCACACAGGGGTACACCTGATAAAATCAAAATATTTTTTTGTTACTGCAGCGGTATATAAAGCAGGCTATATTTCATCTTTTAATTCTTTGGTGCAAATATTGTTCTCCACACAGGGGTACACATGATAAAATAGAAATTGGTTTTCTTACTATCGTAGTATATAACGCAGGCTACATCTCAGATTTAAATTCTTTGGAGCAGATATTGTTTTCACAGGGGTACGCATGATAAAATTGAAATTGGTGTTCTTACTACCGTGATATATAAAGCAGGCTACATTTAATCTTTTAATACTTTTGTGTTGATATTGTTCTTCATACAGGGGTACACATGATAAAATCGCAATTGGTTTTCTTACTACCGTGGTATATAAAGCAGGCTATATTTCATCTTTAAAATTTTTGCTGCACATATTGTTCTTCATAAAGGGGAAAAAATACTTTCTTCTGTAACTAACATGATATAGTAGGGGAGATCTCAGTTTGAAATTGTTTGGAGCATATCTCCTATGTTATACAGGTCTCATCCACACTAAAAATATACTTTGTTCAGTTACTAATGTCAGGCCAGATGTCAGTTTCAAGTTTTTGCGTGCTGATATTGTTCTTCACACAGTACTGGGGTACTTGTGATAACATCAAAATTGGTTTTCTTACTACTGTGGTATATAAAGCAGGCTACATTTCATCGTTTAATTCTTTGGTGCAGATATTGTTCTCCACACAGGGGTACACATGTTAAAATCCAAATTGGTTTTCTTACTACCGTGGTATATAAAGCTGGCTACATTTTATCTTTAAATGCTTTGGTGCAAATATTGTTCTCAATACAGAGGAAAAAATACTTTCTTCTGTTACTAACTTGATACAGAAAGCCATATCTCACCTTGTCATTTAGTGCAGCTGAAATTCAGTTATGTGCAAAGCTGTCGCAGATTAAAAAAAAATATTTTTTTCAGTTGCTAACGTGATACAGCAAGCCATATTTCACCTTGTCAATTAGTGCCGCTGAAACTCATCTGTGCGCAGAGCTTTTGCACAGTAAAAAATCTAATTTTTGTTGCTAAAACAGTGCTCCTACCCCACTATCTGAGCAACATGAGTGGTAAAAAGAGAGGTCATAGTGGAAGGGGGAATAGGCTCGGTGTTCAATGTATACGTAGGGTAGGTAGTAATGTTAGTGAAAGCACTAGTAGTGAACCAACACTGTCACGTCCTATCCAAAGACAACTGACAACTGATAACTTCTTTTAATAGATGGGCTACTCCACTCTCTTTCTTTGGCAGCCGCATAGCAGTTCGCCTTGTTGATGAGGACTAGAAATAACAGGTGCTCCAGTGGATGGCAAGTGCTGCTTCAAGTGGCCTCTCCTCCTCAACATCACACACAGTACAGTCCACAGAGGTGGTACCCCAATTACCCTTGCTTCTCCCCGGATGACAACTGTCCAACCACCCAACTGACTGTAGGGAACCACAGATGGGTGAGTCTGCAGAACTGTTCACACATTCTATGCCATGGGCATCAGAAGTAGAGCTGAGCAGTGTTCGACTAGAACTGTTTGCCAATCTCAAATTCGAGCTGTTTTGGGCGGTGTTCGAGTCGTTCGACGAACGCGAACGATTTGCAAAAAATTTGGCTGTTCGAGGTTATGTTCGATAACTGTTCGTGCACCAAAAGCGTAACTGGATTTTTTCACATCATGCAGGGATTGTCTGCCACTCACTGTAATGTCACAGCCATGGTGGTTGTGGCATTACAGTGGTTGCCCAAATCGATGGGAACAGTGCTCACAGTGAAACATGAAAAGCCTGCAATTCAGCAGCGGCATACACCGGTACCTGACAATTTAGAACAGAAAGAATAGAGCATCACACATAGATTAGATAGAAACATGTCAGTCACATATATAAGAAGTACAGTGACAGTGTTGGTTACTGTACTTGTCATTTAGTGTTAAAGGATTTATTAAAAAAAATAATAGTGTTTTCATGCACCGTCTCTTTAAAAAAGCCGGCATCGGTACCTGACAATTTAGAACAGAAAGAATAGAGCATCACACATAGATTAGATAGATAGAAACATGTCAGTCACATATATATGAAGTACAGTGACAGTGTTGCTTACTGTACTTGTCATTTAGTGTTAAAATAAAGGATTTATTAAAAAAAAATTGGCGTGGGGTTCCCCGTAATTTTAATCTCTAGCGGAGGTTAAGCAGACGGCTGGGGCAGATGTCTGGAGCCTGGGAACGGGGTAATACCGACGGAGCTTCCCAGGCTACTAATATCAGCCCCCAGCTGAATACCTAGCCTTTACTAGCTATTAAAATGGGGGACCCCCCAAAAAAATGACGTGGGGTCCCCCCTATTTTAATAGCTAACAAAGGCTAGGCAGACAGCTGGGGGCTGATATTAATAGCCCAGGAAGGGTGCCGTGAATATTGGCCCCCTCCCAGGCTAGAAACACCAGCTGTCAGCCGCCCCAGAAATGGCGCATCCATAGGATGCGCCAATTCTGGCACTTAGCCTCGCTCTTCCCACTGCCCTGTAGCATCTATAAGACACCCCCATTGCTAACCCCATAGTCAAAGTTAAAAAAAAACACAAACACCCAGAATAAAGTCCTTTAATTGAAATAAACACACGATTCTTTATTGTTCTAAATTAAACTATACTTACCGTCACGCCCATTCCAGCTGAAGCCAACGATCTCCTGCAATAAAAGTAAAATAATAAACCAATCTCATCCTTACCTTTCCATGGTTCCCAGGACGGCTCCAGCTCTGCTACATTCACATGACAGGCTGGATCGCAGCCGAAAGCTGCCATCCAGCTTGCCATGCCGCAGACACTGAGAAGCGCAGGCATGCTTGCGCACCTCAGTGTCTGGCTGTGACGGCATCCAGATGAGCCGAGTTCATGTCCAATGAACTCAGCTCACCTCATGCACGTCACTGACAGCGTAGGAGAATTCTCCTGCGCATGCGGTGAGCGTGAGAGAATTCCTGCGTTTTCCTGCCAGGGACATGCAGAAGTGACAAGCGCTTTCCAAGCGATTTTAGCATCACTTGGAAAGTGCTTGTCAACTTGGTCACACTATATAAATCCATGCAAACGGCATGGATTTATATACTGTGACCGAAAGAATGTCAAAAAATAAAAAAATAAATATATACTTACCCTCTGATGGCCCCCGGTGTCCTGCTTTCCCTCCGTCCTGGCTGCCGGCAGCGGTACACTACACTGAAGGACCTGCCGATGTCAGCGTCGCGTGACCCGTCACATGACTATGACGTCAGCGCAGGTCCTTCAGTCCATCACGAACTGCTGACATGAAAGGACGAGTGCAGTGGGGGCCATCAGAAGGTAAGTATAATATTTATTTTTTATTTTATTCTTTTTTTTTTACAGTTTTCTATGGTACCCAGGTCCGGAGGAGAGTCTCCTCTCCTCTAGACCTGGGTACCATCCGCACATTAGAACGCATGGAATGCGCATCTACATATACAGTGATGCGTAATCCATGAGATCCAATGCAAGTCAATGGCGGCAAAAATGCAGCACTTCCGCAAAATAATTGGTAGTGCTGTGTTTTTTTCCGCAATGATAATCCGCAGCGGAAATGTCTGCAGCATGTGCACAGCACATGCGGATTATCATTGGAGAACATGACAGGCCTTCTACCATGCATTTTTTAAGCGTTTCTGCAGCGTTTTTGCCGCTGCGGAAACGCTTAAAAAACGCATTGTGTGCACACAGCCTTACACAATAAAACTATTTTCTAGAAAAAATAATTTTTTTGTATCGCTTTATTCTGAGAGCTATAACTTTTTTATTTTTCGGATGATGGAGCTGTATGGCAGCTTGTTTTTTGTGGGACAAGATGACGTTTTCAGTGGTATCCTTTTTATTTACATTCGTCTTTTTGATCGTGTGTTATTCCATTTTTTGTTTGGTGGTATGATAATAAAGCATTGTGTTTTGCTTTGTTTTTTATTTAGTTTTTTTACCGTGTTCACTAAAGGGGTTAACTAGTGGGACAGCTTTATAGGTCAGGTCGTTCCGGATGTTTTTTTTTTTTTTTTCATAATAAATAAATATTATGGGTTCAATATATTTTCATTTTTTGGGGATTATTATTTTCATTTTTTTTTTTATATTTTTACAATTTTTAAAAATTTTTTTTCACTTTACTACTCTTTTTTTTACTTTTACACATTGTCCCACTATGGGACTTTCACTTTTTGCAGCCTGATCGGCTGTGCAGCATAGAGAGCAGAAGCTCTCTATGTCATGCAGCCTGTCAGCGCTGCACACAGCACGCAGCATTGTGAGGGTTAATGTGCAGGGAGTGGTGCTGTGACAATCAGCTGACACACAGTGGCGATCGCCCCACACCGCTTGTGTGTTGGCACGATCGCGGCACGCGTAATAGTACGTAGCTGATCCATAAGTCCCAGGGAGCAGCTACGTACTGTTAATGAGCTTGTCGGAAAGGGGTTAAATGGAGTATTTTGCAGCTTCACCGATGTGAACACCACCGCCTTACAGCTTGGTGGAGAACGCAGGCATTGTGACTGAAGCATACCCCACCGGCAGCTGCATGACCACAATCCGGCCGCCCACCTTTCAGCCCAACCCTGTGGACAAAATGGAAGAGCTGTAATGCGGCGGTGTTCACACCGTGCAGTAACCGAGGCAGTGACCCAAGCAAGTCCAACATAAACAGCTTTTATTCAGCAGACTCACGGGTACAATATTAGAAAAACCCGGCACTCAAGGAATTTAGAAAAATGGGTATAAAGTTTTTAATGAAGTAGGTACAATCAAATAGACAAACGTTTCGGTCCCTCGGGACCTTCATCAGTGTACAAGGTACGGGTCATGAAGGTGGAAAGAGGAATCCACTAAGATTGCTGAGCAGAGAACTGGAACATATACCAAGGAGTATAGGCCAGGAATGGTACGTCAGTAGAGAAAGCTGGAGGCAGAAGTCCAGAGTGAAGTAAAGACGCGGTATCCACCCCTTGTCTGCATCACCTTTGACAAGCGGTGGATACCGCGTCTTTACTTCACTCTGGACTTCTGCCTCCAGCTTTCTCTACTGATGTACCATTCCTGGCCTATACTCCTTGGTATATGTTCCAGTTCTCTGCTCAGCAATCTTAGTGGATTCCTCTTTCCACCTTCATGACCCGTACCTTGTACACTGATGAAGGTCCCGAGGGACCGAAACGTTTGTCTATTTGATTGTACCTACTTCATTAAAAACTTTACACCCATTTTTCTAAATTCCTTGAGTGCCGGGTTTTTCTAATATTGTACTTTGGGCTTGGTACCTTACCTGTGCACCAAGAACAAATCAGGAGTGCGGTAGTTTTTGTGTCTTTGCAGACTCACGGGTAAACAGAAAAGTCCTCCGGTTCACAGCCGGGTTAACACAGAGCCTGACGGGTACAGAGCCTTCCCAGGGGTGGGTTCAGCTACTCACAGGTCCACAGAGCTTTCCTGCTATGCACCTAGCAGGTCCCAACACTGAACAACACTAATCCTTAATGCAGGGTTTTTAAAGGACCTGTGGCAAGAGCCACTGGAAAACCCGGGTTGGAGGGAGGAGGCCGCCCCACTGCCTTCCTGTAGCCTCCTCCAAGAAATGAAGGCCCTGCCAGGTTTTACTTAATCTGCCTTAGCCAGGTAGTCTGACCAGGTCAATGCTCACCTTCATTCCTGCATTGCAGCCACAGGTGAGTTGTGACTGCAATGCACTCCAACAGGTTTAATAGGTCTCTGTACACATTCTGGGGGATATATAACGTCCCTCGTATATGATCCCAGTCACTGCCTCACAGCTGTATAGACCTGCAGCTTAGTACAGTGGAATTGTTATACATTTTAAAATATAATTAATAAAGTATTAGTTTTAATATATTGTTTATCCACTTAGGTCAGTGATTTGTGTTTTAAGTTGTGGAATTAGTTTGAGTACTTTCATAGTGAAATATCAGAATCAGTAGGAGGTTGGGTAATCACTGACGTTATTGTTATGTGAGCTACTAATGCCAGCAAAGACTCGTATATGAAACTAGGGGATGTGGCATATGAATGGATAAGAAATACTGTAAATCATTTTGCACAAGCATGAGAAACTCCCCAAAAACATAAGACCCCATGAGATCAGTTATATTGCATTTACTGTACAGTTGCTGTTGCTGAGTCAATATGAATATTTCAAATAAAAGCCACAGGATCTGATTTTACTTCTTAAGTAGACTACTCATGTCATTGCTGAGGTTTAGTGGTCTTTGCAAGTGTGAGCGATAAACTGGAAAAAAATTATAGAAACTGCTTATCATTTGTTGCAGGTCTGCACGAATCATCACTCATAGGAACATTTTACACATTTGCTTTTTGAATTACTTTTTCATTTTCCTTTAAAAACAGATATTATCCAAGGGTATATGTGCAAACTTGTCTTCATCTGAAAGTCCCTGGTGCAGAGTGGAGCTATTTGAGAAAGAAAGCAGTCATGTTTTTTTTTAACACAACGCCCTTAGCATCCTTATTTCTAAAAAGTAGAATCTAAATGGGACCCAGTTCATCTTCTAGTGAATTACACCCTGAATAACCCTTTCACTGCCAAAGCTTTTGGGTAGTTTGCACCTCCAAACAATTTAAAATTAAAAAAATATATATTAAATAAATCTTCGTTTCTATACATATTCTGAAAGCAGACATGGTACACTACTTCATACCTGCAGTCAATTTCATGGAATTTTGCATCAAATTTGATTTTTGATATACAGTACATAAAAATGCATATTTGCAAATAAATGTCTGATTCAAACATAAAGTTAGATCCACTACACCTTATAAAGAAAAAAGTTTAACATGTGCAGATTCCATACATACCGCCTGTACAGATATATGAATGCATATAAGAGATGAAAATCTGGTTCTGAAAATTGAAAATTGACAAAAAGTAACTACCTGTAAAATACAGGATTACTAAGTTTGAAAATTAAATGTACCAATATGCAGTGACCTGAAAAAGTATTCATACCCTGTGAACTTTTCCACATTTTTTCACGTTACACCCACAAACTTAAATGTATTTTATTGGGATTTTATGTGATACCAGCACAAAGTAGCAAGCATTTGTGAAGTGTAAAGGAAATGATAGATCGTTTTCTAATTATTTTAATAATATAAATCTGATTATCAGTAACTATAGAGAGCAAAACATCAGAATTCCTTACTAATTCCCATCCAGTGATACTGGGAATTTATGTTCTTCCTAAAATCCATAAATCTCCATGTAGATCACCAAGTAGACCGATCATAGCTGCCACTGACTCCATAGTGTCTCCTTCTTCTTGATATTAATCAGTTCTTCAGAATTACAGTACAGACCAAAAGTTTGGACACACCTTCTCATTTAAAGATTTTTCTGTATTTTCATGACTATGAAAATTGTACATTCACACCGAAGGCATCAAATGTGGAATTATATACTTAACAAAAAAGTGTGAAACAACTGAAAATATGTCTTATATTCCAGGTTCTTCAAAGTAGCCACCTTTTGCTTTGATGACTGCTTTGCACACTCTTGGTATTCTCTTGATGAGCTTCAAGAGGTAGTCACCGGAAATGGTCTTCCAACAATCTTGAAGGAGTTCCCAGAGATGTTTAGCACTTGTTGGCCCTTTTGCCTTCACTCTGCGGTCCAGCTCACCCCAAACCATCTCGATTGGGTTCAGGTCTGGTGACTGTGGAGGCCAGGTCATCTGGCGTAGCACCCCATCACTCTCCTTCTTGGTCAAATAGCCCTTACACAGCCTGGAGGTGTGTTTGGGGTCATTGTCCTGTTGAAAAATAAATGATGGTCTAACTAAACGCAAACCGGATGGAATAGCATGCCGCTGCAAGATGCTGTGGTAGCCATACCGGTTCAGTATGCCTTCAATTTTGAATAAATCCCCAACAGTGTCACCAGGAAAGCACCCCCACACCATCACACCTCCTTCTACATGCTTCACGGTGGGAACCAGGCATGTAGAGTCCATCCGTTCACCTTTTCTGCGTCGCACAAAGACACGGTGGTTGGAACCAAAGATCTCAAATTTGGACTCATCAGACCAAAGCACAGATTTCCACTGGTCTAACGTCCATTCCTTGTGTTCTTTAGCCCAAACAAGTCTCTTCTGCTTGTTGCCTGTCCTTATCAGTGGTTTCCTAGCAGCTATTTTACCATGAAGGCCTTCTACACAAAGTCTCCTCTTAACAGTTGTTGAAGAGATGTGTCTGCTGCTAGAACTCTGTGTGGCATTGACCTGGTCTCTAATCTGAGCTGCTGTTAACCTGCGATTTCTGAGGCTGGTGACTCGAATAAACTTATCCTCAGAAGCAGAGGTGACTCTTGGTCTTCCTTTCCTGGGGTGGTCCTCATGTGAGCAGTTTCTTTGTAGCGCTTGATGGTTTTTGCAACTGCACTCGGGGACACTTTCAAAGTTTGCCCAATTTTTCGCACTGACTGACCTTCATTTCTTAAAGTAATGATGACCACTAGTTTTTCTTTACTTAGCTGCTTTTTTCTTGCCATAATACAAATTCTAACAGTCTATTCAGTAGGACTATCAGCTGTGTATCCACCAGACTTCTGCACAACACAACTGACGGTCCCAACCCCTTTATAAGGCAAGAAATCCCACTTATTAAACCTGACAGGGCACACCTGTGAAGGGAAAACCTTATCATGGTTACCAGCCTGATCGCTGGTCCCGCTGGTCACACACAGCGATGTGTGCTGACCAGCGGGAGGGCAAAGACCAAAAAATGGTCCAGGATATTTTGCAGCGATCAGCGACCTCACAGCAGGGGCCTGATCACTGCAAAGTGTGACACATAGCGACATCGTGGGTGAGGTCGCTGTTGCGTCACCAAAACCATGACTCAGCAGCGATCTCGCTAGCTATGTGAGAAGAGGGATTTTTCGTGGAGGTTGACAATCTAAGACAGATAACTCAATGTCGCTCCCACTCAATGGCGGTTTACCCAGAATAGTGTATTTCTCCTGGTCTACTGAATTTAGACATCTGGACAATTAGGATTAAAAGCTGTGTCATCACATTGCCTCCCCCATCTTAATTAGCCAGACATGATAGGCTTCCAATCATTCTTCTCCACTTATTGGGGCAGTCCATTAGCATGTTGCTAATTACAGACACGAATGTAACAGGTCTCACCTTGATGAGAACAACATTTTGTATCATCCAGTTTCCTCAGAGCATATTCCATGTCTTCCTTGCAAGTAAACTCCACACATAATTAACATAGTAACATAGTTTTTAAGGTTGAAAGAAGACTAAGTCCATCTAGTTCAACCCATAGCCTAGCATGTTGACCCAGAGGAAGGCAAAAAAAACCCACGTGGCAAACACTAAGCTTCACATTGGGGAAAAAAAATCCTTCCCGACTCCATACGACAATCAGACTAGTTCCCTGGATCAACACCCTATCAAGGAATCTAGTATATATAACCTGTAATATTATACTTTTCAAGAAAGGCATCCATGCCCTTCTTAAATTTTAATAAATTTTAATAGTGAATCACTCATTACAACATCATGCGGCAGAGAGTTCCATAGTCTCACTGCTCTTACAGTAAAGAATCCCCGTCTGTGATTATGATTAAACCTTCTTTCCTCCAGACGTAAAAATTGCCCCCTTGTCCCCGTCTCTGGCTTCAGAGTAAAAAGATCAGTAGAAAGGTCTTTGTACTGTCCCCTCTCTTACTTGTACATAGTAATAAGATCACCCCTAACCCTTCGTTTTTCCACAGTAAATAACCCCAAGTGTAATAACCTGTCTTGGTATTGCAGACCCCCCAGTCCTCTAATAACCTTGGTCGCTGTTCTCTGCCCCCACTCTAGTTCAGCTATGTCTTTCTTATACACCGGAGACCAGAACTGTACACAGTATTCTAAGTGTGGTCGCACTAGTGACTTGTATAGAGGTAAAATTATGTTCTCCTCATGAGCATCTATGCCTCTTTTAATGCATCCCATTATTTTATTTGCCTTTGCAGCAGCTGCCTGACACTGGCCACTAAACGTGAGCTTGTCATCCACCAATACACCCAGGTCTTTTTCAGTTACAGTTTTGACCAGTGTTTTACAATTAAGCATATAATTATACATTTTATTTCCTCTGCCCAAGTGCATTACCTTACATTTATCCCCATTAAAGCTCATTTGCCATTTATCAGCCCAAGCTTCTAGTTTACATAGATCCTCCTGTAATATACAATAACATTGTCCTCCTCTGTATTGATTACCCTGCAGAGTTTAGTGTCATCTGCAAATATTGAAATATTACTCTGTATGCCCCCTACAAGGTCATTAATAAATATGTTAAAAAGAAGGGGGCCCAATACTGACCCCTGTGGTACCCCACTGTTAACTGAGACCCAGTCTGAGTGTTTTCCATTAATAACCACCCTTTGTTTCCTATCACTGAGGCAATTCTTAACCCACATACATATATTTTCCCCTATCCCCATTGTTCTCATTTTCTGTATCAACCTTTTGTGTGGAACCGTATCAAAAGCTTTTGAAAAGTCCATATACACAACATCCACTGCATTTCCTTGGTCCAGTCCGAAACTTGCCTCCTCATAAAAACTGATCAGATTAGTTTGACAGGAACGGTCCCTCGTAAAGCCATGTTGATAATGGGTCATGAGGTTATTCTTCTTCAGATACTCTAGTAAAGCATCTCTTAGGAAACCCTCCAGGATTTTATCCACAGTAGAGGTTAAGCTTACTGGCCTATAATTTCCAATTCAGTTTTTGTCCCCTTTTTGAATATTGGCACCACAATTGCTATACGCCAGTCCTGTGGTACAGACCCTGTTATTATGGAATCTTTAAAGATTAAAAATAATGGTCTATCTATGACGTTACTTAATTCCTGCAGTACTCGCGGATGTATCCCTTCCGGGCCCGAGGATTTGTCAAATTTTGTGATTTTTAGACGCCGTCGTACTTCCTGCTGGGTTAAGCAAGTGACATTTAATGGAGAATTTTTGTTATCACTAATCATGTTTTCTGTCATGCGATTTTCCTGTGTAAATACGGTTGAAAAAAAATCATTTAGCATATTGGCTTTTTCCTCATCCTTATCCACCATTTCACCCAGACTATTTTTAAGGGGCCAACACTATCATTTTTTAGCTTTTTACTATTTATGTAGTTAAAGAATATTTTGGGGTTATTTTTACTTTCTCTGGCAATGATTCTCTCTGCCTCAATCTTTGCTGCCTTGATTTGGTTTTTACAGAATTTATTTAATTTTCTATATTTATTTAATGCCTCATCACTACCTACTTGCTTTAGTTCTCTAAATGCTTTCTTTTTGTCACTTATTGCGCCCCTTACAGCTCTATTTAGCCATACTGGTTTCCTCCTATTTCTAGCATGTTTATTCCCATAGAGTATATATTGTGCACAGGTCCTATTCAGGATGCTAATAATTGTCTCCCATTTGCTTTGTGTAGCTTTATGTCTCAGGATATCGTCCCAGTTTATTGCACTAAGATCATCTCTCAACCATTGGAAATTTGCCTTCCTGAAGTTTAGTGTCCTTGTAACCCCTCTACTACACATCTTATTAAAGGTTACATAAAAACGTATTATTTTGTGATCACTATTACCCAAGTGACCCCCAACTCGTATATTTGATATGCGGTCTGGCCTATTGGTTAATATTAGGTCTAGCAGTGCCCCCCTTCTTGTTGGGTCCTGAACCAGTTGTGAAAGGTAATTGTCTCTCATAGTTGTGAGAAACCTATTACCTTTGCTTGAACTATAGGTTTCTGTCCCTCAATGTATTTCAGGGTAGTTGAAGTCCCCCATAATAATGACTTCTCCTTGAGTCGCTGCTTCATCTATTTGCTTTATGAGGATATTCTCCGCTGCTTCCTTCTTTTTGGAGACTTATAACAAACCACTATCAGTAATTTATTATTTTTTCCCCCTCCCCTTTTCTCCACCCACAGGGACTCTACATTTCCATTAAATTCACATATATCCTCCCGCAAGATGGGTTTTAAGGATGATTTTACATATAAACACACACCCCCCCTCGCTTGTTTGTACGGTCATTTCTGAACAGGCTATAGCCCTGTAAATTAACTGCCCAGTCATGGCTCTCGTCCAGCCACGTCTCAGATATCCCCACCATGTCATAATTATTTTTCAACAAAATTATTTCTAATTCCTCAATGTTGTTGGTGAGGCTTCTGTCATTAGTGTACATACATTTTATGTATCTCTCTACCTCTATTCCTTCTTACTTTATTGACTGTTCTAACCCCACCCCCAATTTCTTTATTTGTGCCCAGGTCACTGCACTATCTTCCCCACCTATAAAATGAATACCCTCCCCCCAATCCCTAGTTTAAACACTCCTCCAATCTTCTAGCCATTTTCTCCCCCAGCACAGCTGCACCCTCCCCATTGAAGTGCAGCCGGTCCCTAGCATAGAGTCTGTAGCCAACTGAGAAGTTGGCCCAGTTCTCCAGGAACCCAAATCCCTCCTTCCTACACCAGTTGTTGAGCCACTTATTTATCTCCCTAATCTCCCGTTGCCTATCTGGCGTGGCACGTGGTACCGGTAGTATTTCAGAGAATACCACCTTGGAGGTCCTTGCTTTCAGCTTGCAGCCTAATTCCCTGAAGTCATCTTTAAGGACCTTCCACCTACCTCTAACGTAATTTGTGCCAATATGCACCATGACTGCTGGGTCCTTACCAGCCTCTCCCAGTAATCTGTCAACCCGATCAGCGATGTGCCATACTCGTGAGCCAGGTAGGCAGCACACTCTTCGACGATCCCTGCCTTTGTGACAGATTGCCCTATCTGTTCTACTAATAATTGAGTCCCCCCACTACCAGCACCTGCCTGGCCTTCCCTGGTCTCCTATTTCCCTCCTTACTGGAGCTGACACTCCTCCGGCTTTCAGGGGACATGCCTTGCTGCAGCAGTGCTACCCCTGTACCGTCACCCCCCTCATCTGCCAACTTTGCAAACTTATTGGGGTGTGCCAGATCAGGACTAGCCTCCCTGGCACTCTTCCCTCTACCCCCCCTTCTAATTGTCACCCAGCTAGCTGTCCCACTGACCTGCAGCTCCCTACTACCACTCTCCCACCCCATCTACCCCAGTTAGCAGCTGCTCAGTGAGCAGCAGACTCCTTTCCATATTGTCAATGGATCTCAGTGTTGCCAGCTGCTCATTTAGATCCAGTACCTGGGCTTCCAAACGCACAACGTGCACACATCTCGTGCAGCAGTATGCACCCACGACCGGCTGTTCAAGGATTGCATACATGTGGCAAGATGTACACTGGATAGCATTGCCAATAATGGATCTCATTTCTTAATGGGGATCGCACTAGACAGAAATGTTAAGTAAAAAGAAATGTAAAAAATTTATAAAATACAGACAGCAATTCAGTCGAAATTCCTCCCTTCCAAACTCCCTGAATCCAAAGTCACTGAAAAACAAGTCACACACTTACTTTCGCTTGCACTTACACTACGGTCATACTCAGCTCATTCACACTCGCTAAGGAAGAAGATTTAAAGAGTTTTTTGTTTTGTTTTGTTTTTCCCTTTTGCAGCAATGCACCCTACAGCTCAATGCACTTCCAAAGGACTGGATGCCCCAACCAGCTGCCCCTTATAAACCCTTAATTATGACCCCTCCCCCTTAATTATCCCCTTGTGAGTATAGCTACACCTTAGGATTTTAGTGCAATGTAGTTAACCCTTAAATATACAGGTAGTAAACTAAGAAACTGTAAAACTGTAGTGAGAAAATAGGTTTTAAAAAGCCCAATAAAACTGCACTCAGCAGGTCACAATTCAGCAACTCACCGCAAGTCACACAGGTATTTTCTGCAGGATTCCCAAATACCTCTTCACTGAAAAACAAGTCACACACTTACTTTCGTTTGCACTTATGCTCCGGTCAAACTCAGCTCCTTCACACTTGCTAAGGAAGAAGATTTAAAGAGTTTGTTTTTTTGTTTTTTTCCCTTTTGCAGCAATGCACCCTACAGCTCAATGCACTTCCAAAGGGTAATTGAGGAGAACCGACTTGTATCCATTGCATCCACACATGGCGTCCTCCACATCCTGTGGTTCCTGTATTAAATCCGATCGAGTGTCGGTGGCCTGGTATTGAATCCATTGAAGCTGGCACAGCTCCTGCAGTTGCCATTTCTTGCTGCAGTTATACATCCACTCCAGTCCTCCTCTCAAGCTCGAGCTGGTGGGGTTTGGACATGGTAGCATGCCTCATCTACGCTCTGCTGGGTCTGCCTATATGCCTCCCTGGTTGTGGAACCCTTGGACATTGTCTGTGAACACCAGTCCCCTGCAGTTCCCCAGGATCTGCCAGGCTGAGTAGAATCCCACCGCTGCCACCAATATGTGGAGACACAGGGTCTCCCGTGGGTGTAATACTATTCAGACAACACAGGGAGAGGGTAACACAGTGTGGCAATACTTTATTGAACCACCCACCAAACAGACAGTAACTTATAGAACAGTCCCAGCAAATATCCAAGATTGCAAAATCCAAGTGCAAAATTACAGTCTCATCCTTCTACTGGCCCACTGGGAATAGAGCAGCGGCGACTTTCAGATTTCAAGGGCCAACTACCTCAACCAGTAGCACCTCGGTTTGGGTAGACACCCACAGAGAGGAAGTAGCGGCAAGCTTAGGAAGCTGACAGTCCATTGAGGTACGTGGCCAGTAGACCCGATGGTCCCACCCTGGCTTTTCTGAACATATCCATGGAACCAGATGACCGAATGGTCCCAACCTGGCTTTCTCCGAACATATCTATGCAACCAGGTGACTAGAGGGTCCCACCTGACAACCCCAAATAACATATCCATGGGACCAGATAACCTCATCGTCCCAACCTGGTTTCCCCAAATGTATCCATGGGTTCTGTGATAGTAAATGGAGCAGATCTGTATCCCTTCAGCTGGGGCTGAGGTCCCTTAAGCTGACATCGTGTAGAGTCACATCTGTACCCCTCTTGATGAAGCCATGTGTCCTGGTTGCTGTCCTGAAGAGTCTCTATGATTCTCCTTGTAGCACGATAGAAATCCCTTTTTATATTTACATCTGTTGCTCAGGTTATCATTCATAGGTCAGGGGGGATGGTGGCAGGGGATATGCCTCATTGTTTGAGCATTTAATCAATTTTGCATAGTTTGTATCCCCCTGTTCTGTAGATAGATCAACAAACTAACTGGCCTAATACAAGATGTAATTAGCATAATAGCAACATCATTGTTCCCCAAACCTCGGTCACTGTCCTCCAGACAATGAGTTACAGTAAATATCAACTCAAGTGTCAACATTTAGGTTTATAAAAATAATAGTCTGTTCTTCACCCCCCAAAGAAAAACACATAAATTCAAAAGTCGACATAAAGATAATAGCGTATTTCTTCTGGCCTACTGAATTTTGAAGTCTGGATAATTAAGATTAAAAGCTGTGTTGTCACACATGACATTTTTTTTAAGCATGGTAGATCTTTAGTAACTTTTGCATCTCTACAGTACATCGCTACTTAAATGAGGTTGCTTAATTTGCCTTTGATCACCACTAAGTCCTTTGATTGCATCATTCTTTGGCACTGGAAAATGTATGTGTGGTCCCCTTCCATTACTTCCTGAAAAGTGATGTCAGAACCAGACGATACCTTTAAGGCGGACCTGTTACATGCTCAAAAAATTGAGATAAATTCCTTGTAAAAATACATGAACTATCCTGATTCTGTCACTCTTTTCTGCTTGGTGCTGCATTGCTCTATTGAAGTAATATTCACATTTGTCGCTTTTGGGAGCACACAATGGGAAATCTCCACTTTGCAGTTAAACTTGGCGTTTCTTGATCATCTTATCTGGGGGGGGGGGCAGGTGCTTTTTCCATCCTCTGCCAGATGCTGCCATTCACATCTCAGTAGCTGATTTAGCATTCCATCAGTTTCCGATACTGCTGAGCGTCAGGGAAGGACCTGTGAAAGTGCACACCCCCAGAGAAGACTGTGAGGCTGTGTGCCCACAATGCATTTTTGGTGCGGATTTGCAGCGTGGAAACGCTCCAGAAACGCATTGCATACCTTATCCCATGACTTTCTATGACATTCTGCAAGTTCTGTTCACATGGTCAGAATTTTTTCTGCGCAGATTTTACTCGCAGAAAAAATCCGGACATGACCAATTCTTGTGCGTTTCTGCATGCGTATTTGCCTATACAATGCATTGGAAAAACGCATGGCAAATCCTCATGCAAAAACGCATCAAAAACGCGTGTAAAAACCGCATGCGTTTTTCTGCCAAGGAGATGCAGAAATGCTCAGGAAAATTTCTGCTTCATTTCTACATCGTGGGCACTAAGCCTGAGGAATCATACAGTTTAGCAGTACCCCAAACTGGCACGACTAAAACCCTTTATAAAGTTAGGTTTAATTCCAACAACAACATGAAAAACTATTAAAAAAATTACAGCTACAGATAAGTTTGTGCACAGACATCAGATCAAATAACATAAACAGGAAATATAGATATATTTTAATCTAACCTCAGCTTATCAACTGTGATAATTACCTAAAATTATCTTTTTCAATTGATGGCTATCTTCTTTTTAAGTATAATAAACTTACTTTTCTGAAATGTAAACTTACATCTGGCAATTGAGCAACTAAAACATGCTTTCAATGTCCCTAATGTGCCTAGTAAAAAAGAAAAAAAATAGTAAGAATCACTGTAAAGATGGCTATGGACATAGGGCAGTTCTGTCTATAAGTATAGCCCAAATAATTTCCATTGGTTAGAAAACAAGGACTAGACAGGTTGTTTTCAACCTATCCAATACTTTTATTTTCTATAAGGTAAGTGGACCACTGATGCCTGACAGCTGCTTAGCAAATCTGGATGCAGATTTTTTTTTTATGCATTAAAAGTTATTTGGTGGCAAATGGCCCAGTGCTTAATTTATAGAGTAAGAGCTCAATACACCTACAATTATGATACCGTGGGTACGGAAAGTTTTAAGACCCCTTTAAATTTTTCACTCTTTGTTTCATTGCCGCCATATGGTAAATTCCAAAAAGTTCATTTTTTATCATTAAAGTAAACCCCATCTTGACTGAAAAAAAAACAGAAATGTAGAAATTTTTGCAAATTTATTAAAAAAGAAAAACTGAAATATCACATGGTCATAAGTATTCAGACCCATTGCTCAGTATTGAGTAGAAGCACCCTTTCGACCTGGTACAGCCATGAGTCTTCTTGGGAATGGTGCAACAAGTTTTTCACACCTGGATTTGGGGATCCTCTGCTATTCTTCCTTGCAGATCCTCTCCAGTTCCATCAGGTTGGATGGTGAACGTTGGTGGACAGCCATTTTCAGGTCTCTCCAGAGATGCTCAATTGGGTTTAGGTCAGGGCTCTGGCTGGGTCAGTCAAGAATGGTCACAGAGTTGTTCTGAAGCCACTCCTTTGTTATTTTAGCTGTGTGCTTACGGTCATTGTCTTGTTGGAAGGCAAACCTTTGGCCAAGTCTGAGGTCCAGAGCACTCTGGAAGAGGTTTTCATCCAGGATATATCTGTACTTGGCCGAATTCATGTTTCCTTCAATTGCAACCAGTCGTCCTGTCCCTGCAGCTGAAAAACACCCCTATAGCATGATGCTGCCATCACCATGTTTCACTGTTGGGATTGTATTGGGCAGGTGATGAGCATTGCCTGGTTTGCTCCACACATACCGCTTAGAATTATCACCAAAAAGTTCTATCTTTGTCTCATCAGACCAGAGAATCTTATTTCTCATAGTCTGGGAGTCCTTCATGTGTTTTTGAGAAAACTCTATGTGAGCTTTCATATGTCTTGCCATGAGGAGAGGTTTTTGTCGGGCCACTCTGCCATAAAGGCTCAAATGGTGGAGAGCTGCAGTGATAGTTGACTTTGTGGAAGTTTCTCCCATCTCCCTACTGCATCTCTGAAGCACAGCCACAGTGCTCTTGGGGTTCTTCTTTACCTCTATCACCAAGGTTCTTCTCCCACGGTTGCTCAGTTTGGCTGGACGGCCAGATCTAGGAAGACTTCTGGTGGTCCCAAACTTCTTCGATTTAAGAATTATAGAGGCCACTGTGCTCTTAGGAACCTTGAGTAATGCAGAAATTCTTTTATAACTTTGGTCAGATAGGGGCCTTGCCACAATTCTGTCTCTGAGCTCCTTGGGCAGTTCCTTTGAGCTCATGATTCTCATTTGGTCTGACATGCACTGCGAGCTGTGAGGTCTTATATAGACAGGTGTGTGCCTTTCCAAATCAAGTCCTATTAGTTTAATTAAACACAGCTGGACTCCAATGAAGGAGTAGAACCATCTCAAGGAGGATCACAAGGAAATGGACAGCATGTGACTTAAATATGAGTGTCTGAGCAAAGAGTCTGAATACTTATGATCATGTGATATTTCAGTTTTTCCTTTTTAATAAATTTGCAAAAATTTCTGCATTTCTGCTTTTTTTTCAGTCAAGGTGGGGTGCAGAGGGTACTTTAATGAGAAAATAATGAACTTTTTAGAATTTACCAAATGGCTGCAATGAAACAAAGAGTGATAAATGTAAAGGGGTCTGAATACTTTCCGTACCCACTGTATATCACCAGTGACATCAGCACTATTTTTTGGGCCTTAACATATCAGGTAACAACACTAACATTGCCCATTATGACATTTACCTGTAGGGGAACCACTATTTGATATCCCTAATCACATCAGTAACCTAATGATGTTGTTGTGTCCTGTGATTTGAGAAGGATCATCTAGCCATGCAACCTTAAAACCAGACATAAGGCATGGGCCACCTCTACTAATCGGTCTACTACTCCTTACTAATCGGTCTCCCTCTTTCTAAACTTTCCCCTCTCCAAACCATCCTGAATGCAGCAGCCAGGATCATATTCCTCACCACCCGATACACTGATTCCTCTTACCTGGGCTAGTCATTGCACTGGTTGCCCATCTAATACAGAGTTCAATATAAACTTATCACTGTTACCCACAAAGCTCTCCATGATTCAGCACCACTCTACATCTCCTCCTTCATCTCAGTCTACCACCCTTCCCATGCCCTCCATTCTGCTAATGACTTAAAACTGAAATCCTCCGTAATCCGAACCTCCCACTCCCATCTCCAGGATTTCACGCGTGCTGCGCCAATTCTTTAGAATGCACTACCCAGGACATTTTGATTAATCCTCAATACCCACAGTTTTAAGCGTGCCCTAACAAACCATTTCTTTAGACTAGCCTATCACCTTAACACATTTATCCCAGTTTGGCACATACCAAAATTTTCAACAAAATCATGTTCATACCATCCATGCACTGAATAGCCTCTGTCTATACCATACTCATATTGGCTGGCGACCAGTTCATTGAGTGTTATGTACTTACCCTATTTAGCATATTAAGGCTGTATTATACAATATTTGTACATTTTAACTTTTGTGTCCTCCTTATTTCCTCATAGACTGTAAGCTTGCAAGCAGGGACCTCACTCCTTTTAATATCTAAGTTATGCTTATTATGTAATTTTTTTTTGTCTGTTCAAGCCCCCCCTAAAATTGTAAAGTGCTGTGGAATATGTTGGCGCTATTAAAATAAAAAAATATTATTATTATTATGGGTAGAGCGGTGGTTCCTATCACCCAAAAAAAGACATGTTATGGATCCCTTGATGTCATCAATTTTGTGATGTCACTATACTTTTGCCATGATTAAACATATCACATCTTCACAAACACAAGTGCTCTACAGCAGTGATTTTCAACCTTTTTTGAGCCGCGGCACACTTTTTATACTTAGAAAATCCTGGGGCACACCACCAACCAAAATAGCACAAAATGACACTAAAACAGTCATATTATACATATAGTTAATAATATAGATTCTAAATTTATTTTACTCACTCAGTGTGAAACCTGGGCCTGTTTCGATAAACACAAAAGGGATATCCTGGCAGGAATGGTGGAAAGACACACACAAAGCTCTTCCTCAACAGTGCTCAGTTTCTCCCTGTTTTTAGTTTTTATCGCAGTCAAGCTTGAGAAGCCCAGCTCACATAGATATGTGGTTGAAAATGGGAGCAATGTCAAAATAGCTTTGTTGGCCAGAATGGGGAACTCCTTGGCAACAGATAACCAAAAACTGTCCAAAGGAAGATCAGCAAACTTTAGCTTTAAACCGCGATCTTGCTTCAGTTCAACGAGTTCCTCTTGCTCCTTTAAAGTCATGTCCTTTCCAGCAACGGATAATGAGCTGTATGGGTCCCTAACCCAGTCAAGGCATTCTGTGAAGGCTGAAGAGAAATAGAACGATAACTTCTCCTCAAGAGTTTTCAAATGTCTGCCAATCGCTTCGCACATTGCAGTAGTATTGTCATCATGCAGTTTCTCGGTGAGTGGGAACATCTGAAGGTTGCCACCCTGCACATGTTGTTGCCAGAGCTGCACCTTTAAATGGAATCCGTTCATTTTATCAGTGCTTGTAAGCAGGTTTTCATTTCGACCTTGCATCCGTGTGTTTAGTTCATTCAGATATTGAAATATATCAGCCAGGTATGCCAGCTTTGCACACCACTCATCACTTGCAAGCAGCTTTGAATAATCGGACCTCTCGTTTGTAAGAAATATTTTAAGTTCCTCTCGCAACTCATACACACGGGCCAGCACTTTGCCGCGTGACAGCCACCTGACCTCCGTGTGGAGCAATAAGATTTTATGTTCCGCTCCCATTTCTGTACACAAAGACGCAAATAAGCGACATCTCAAAGGTCGCGTCTTCACAAAGTTCACTATGCGCACAACATCATCCAACACAGGAGCTAGATCTGCTGGTAAGGTCTTTGCAACGAGGGCCTCACAGTGCAAGAAACAGTGGGTAGCAAGAACATCTGGGTGTCTTTCTTTAACCCTACTTACAAAGCCTTTGATGCGCCCGACCATGGCTGCGGCTCCATCAGTGCAGACACCTGTGCAGTTTTCCCATGTAAGTCCACTTTTATCAAGATATTCCGATGTGACTTGGAATATTGCCTCTCCTGTTGATTTTTCTGTCAGTGGCTTGCAAAATAGGAAGTTTTCTCAAATGGCTTCACCATCCACAAAACGCACATTGGCCAACAACTGACAATGTCCACTGATATCCGTCGACTCATCAAGTTGCAAGGCAAATTTCTTACTGATGCGCACCTTTTCCAAAACAACTGTTTCAATGTCCGCAGACAAGTCATCAATCCGTCTGGCAATTGTGTTTTCAGAGAGAGGCACTTTAGCTATCTCTTTACCTGCTTCAGGGCCAAGCATCTAATTTACAATAGCTTTACAAGCTGGTAGTATTAATGTTTCTGCCACAGTGTGGGACTTTTTTGATTTAGCTATGAGTTCAGCAACAAGGTAGCTAGCTTTGAGGGCTCTCTCATTTACCTTTGTGCTTTTTCTCAAAAAAGTTGCCCCTTTCTCATTGTTTGTACGTAAGCGTACAAAATACTCCATCGGTTTATTTTGAACGGAAGCGTGTTTCGTTTGGAGATGGCGTTTAAGTTTGCTTGGCACCATAGCGCTATTGGAAAGCTTCTCACCACACACCAAGCACAGTGGTGTTGGTGCTGTCGCATCCCCAGTGGAAGTAAATCCAAATGAAAGATAGCTTTCACTGTATCGCCTTGAGCTCACCGTCTTGTCTTTTTCTTTTGTCGAACTCTCATACTAGGGCCTTCATTTGGGTTAGAATTGTGTCCAGGGTCCTGTTCGGCATTTGCCTTTTCCATTCTCAAATACTTCTCCATCACTGCTGAGATAGTGTGCGCAGCCACACACTAAAATAGAAGAGTATTACATTATCTGCCACACTTAAAGGACCTCTGCTAGGCATATTTCATTCCTGAGGGCTTAAAAAGCAGCTCTCGTGGTGACAAGAAGCTGATTTAAACCCCCCAAGAGTGAACTTCGCGAGAGCTGTATGTGTGTGATAATAACTTATATTACTACGGTCTGCATTTCCTGCTTGAATTGACACTAGTGACGTAGCACTCAGCTTTCTCTATAAGTAGAATAGAGTCGGCTGCCAAGTGCTATGCCACTAGAGTCAATTCAAGCAGGACATGACTGCTGAAGAACGGTACTAATATAATTTATTATTCCATACATACAACTCTCACGGAGTTCACTCTTGGGGGTTTTAAATCAGCTTCTTACCACCACAAGAGCTACTTTTTTAGCCCTCAAGAGTGAAATATGCCTGGCAGAGGTCCTTTCAATAAATTATTTATTTTAAAAAAGTGAAAAAAAAAAGGATAACCCCCTCATATATTCAATCCCATGTAACCTCATAAATACAGTCCCACGTATATGAGCACATGATTATCAGCATCATATACTGTGGTGATGTGCACTGTACAGCGCCACAGTATATGGTGCTGATTATTATGTGGCTCATATACTGCAATATAAAGGGGTACAATGAGAAGTACTATGGCCATGAGGCCAGAGTACAAGTGCCAGCTCATATACTCAGCATATGAGCTGGTACTTGTAGTACTCCAGCCTCATGACTATAGTATTTCTCATTTTACATTTCTCATTGTTATATGCAGTATGCTGCTGGAGTACTAAAAGTACCAGCTCATATGCTGAGTATTCTGCCCACAGTTCATATACTCAGGCAAAAGCTCATATAGTCAGCATTATTGGCGGGCATTACCTTGGGGGCGGGCAAATGCGAGAGTCTCTCCGCTCTCAGGATGACGCGCCGGCCTCGGTGACGTCATTGAGTCGCGCGAGGTTCAAAGCTTGCGCATGTGTTATTGTACACGTCTCCTACATTGTAAGAAGGCGTGACTGCGCATCGAGCGCATTGCCGGGAAACGAAACACAGGGGGCACCATAGTTTGGGGAACTTTCCCCGCGGCACACCCGACCATGTGTCGCGGCACACTAGTGTGCCGCGGAACACTGGTTGAAAATCACTGCTCTACAGGGTACTTACCAGTTTACCTCTGACAGCTATATTAAAAATGTCTGCCACATGAAACATCCCTATTCTGGGCAGAGATGCTATAGCTGTCTAGCAAATGCAGGTCTTTTTGCTCAGCTTATAGGGTCACTATCTGACACAGCCCCCACTTATGACAACACCTCCAGTTTCTTGGACTTAAAGGGAGCAAGTCAAACAATTTTTATATACACCAGTGCCCTATGGTCAGCAGCTGGTGTGATGCAGGTCCGGAGTGGCCCTGGGATTTCTGTCAGGGGCATCCAAAGCCGCAGACCTCACAGCCACTATAGTGTCCCTGAGACCAGGTGAACTCTGTGCCGAATGATGGGCCAGCAAGCTTATGATGTCACTGCCGCCTTCTGGATTTCAACAGTATCTGCATTCTGTGCATCTGATATTGACAATGGCAGACGGGATGACATCACTTGTTCGTGCCTGCCACACCAAGACTGAAGCAGCACGCTGGGTGAATGGGGAAAGACATTTTGTTGAGGGCATATACTCAATATAGGGGAGATATTGGGCCCCTATACTGTTTGTAGGGGTGCTGTGGGCTCTCATACTGCATGTAGGGGAACAGTGGGGCCATCATACACTGTATCGGGAGCTGAGAGGGATTCATACTGTGCATTGGTTGCTGTGGTAGTGTGGCGCCCCTGAGGGTTCGACCGCCACAGGAATGCTGCACTTCTTTAATGGAGTGTGGTGTTCCTCCTCTGAGGTAAGGCCGGTGTGATGGTAGAAACCTAGCCTTTTGCATCCAACACCACATTCCACCAGTGGGAGCTAGTATGCACTAGGTGCTGCTCCCCTGGTTACAGGGAGACTGGGGAACACAAAGTGGAAGGAACCAGTTAGTGGGTGTGGGTGGAGGAACACTAGTTAGTGACACTTCAAGTTTCATATTTAATAGAATGCCATCTTTGATCTTGGTTCTGTCCTTCTTGTGCAGAGTTCTTCTGCTGGTTCTAGTGGTCGTACTGTGCTGTCAAACTACTGTGTGTTAATGTGACTTCCCTCCGGGAGCGCAGATCCTGTGTGGGCCTGCACCGGCATGGGACACAGCCCTCGTACCCCGATCTTTGGGACGAGAGGTAGGTTGCAGACAAGGAATGTCTCAACCCGGCCAAGGACCAGGATCAAGAAGGCCCGGGAGCTTTAGAGTGTGGCTCCCTAGCAAATGGGTCCCGGGGAGGATGCAGACGGAGCGGAGCACGCCACCTGTCCTCGCCTACCTGATTTATTCAGAGGGATTCCGGCTGCGAGAGGGGTACCAGCCCCCGACACCCAACCTTGTACTCCACGTCCAGGATGGGAAAGCCCGGTTAGGCCCTGAGGATCCCGCCGGGCTTCGGATGGAGAGGAATTGCCACCCGAGCCCTACACCTGAGAGGAGCTCAGAGGGAGACCTGGCCTATCTACACACGCACAGACGGGAAAGGGTGAAGTCTGTAGTGCAGGAACACTCTGATCTAGGGTCGCTGCCGAACACTGGACTTCCTCGGAGGTAGTCCGACCCCCGTCTCTGGTGGCCGCAGGACTCCGCGAGGAGCAGGGAGTCGCCTTCCCGCTGACATCTCTAAGTGATTAAAGCCTTGGAAGTTCACCCCTATGGCCTCCGGACTGTTCATTACGCGCCATACCACGCGACGCGGTGCCTGTACTCCCCGCGCTACTGCTACCCCCCTTCATCCTTCCTGTTTTGCCTGCCCTGAGGCCCTGCTCCGCCTGTGGGGAGCAGCAATAACTTTAGCCGCCATGACATCGGGCCTCAGCGGACTGCTAGCGGCGCTGGTGGCCCTTCACCAGACACCACAGGTGGCGTAGTCGTAAAAATCCAGCCACTCAACCCGGAATAGCCCACACCATCTCTTTCTAATGTGACGGCCCTGAGCACGGGTTGGGCCCGGGCCACGGCTGCATCCCATCTCTTCAACACAGGGCCCGACACCGAGTTCCCCAACACCCAGGGGAAAACACGGGCTTTCTGAGTAGAGGCGTCACAGTAGCATCATACTGGTAAATAGAGGAGCTGTGGAGGCCATCATACTGCTATGGAGGCCATCATACTGTATAAATGGAGCTGTAAGGACATAATACTGTGTATACAGAGCTGAGAGGGGCATCATACTGTATATAGGGAGCTGTATAGACATGATACTCTGTATAAGGAGCTGATTAAGCCATCATACTGTAAAGTGAGCTGTTGGGGCCATCATACTGTATATAGGGAGCTTTGGGGACATCATAGTATGTGCTGGGGTCACACTGTGCAAATAACATTAATGTCTTATCCGTCGGCTAGGTCATCGATATCGCATCAGTGGGGGTCCGACACCCTCACCCCTGCCGATCAGCTGTAATAGCCTCTGGTAGAAGGCAGATGTGACAGTTTATGAAGCTACACTGCACAGCTCTCTCCAATGTCTCATTTTGCATTGTCATTAAAGGGGTTTTCCAGGTCGAGCCTAACCCTCAGGCACTGTATTATACTGAATCCTAACAGTGTAGAGTATACTCCCTGTTAAGAATTGGTTCTGCTTGCCAATTTAATTAGTCATCCCATGAACGCTTATATGCGATTTGCATACTTGTGGATTGTGAGCCCTCGCGGGCTGAGTCCTCGCTCCTCCTGTACCAGTCGGCAACTTGTTTTTGTTCAAGATTACTGTACCTGTTGTTTCCTATGTATACCCATATCACATGTAAGGCGCCATGGAATAAATGGCACTATAACAATAAATAATAATATGCCATCTAACTTTTCTTCTTCAGTTCCTTAACATTACCACTCAGAGAATCAGGAAGATGAGCTCCTCGACACATGACCACAAGTATGCAAATCGCATATGAGCGATCATTTGATGACCAATCAAAGCGGCAAACAGAGAAGAATTCTAAGACCACGTTCACGCGTTCAGTATTTGGTCAGTATTTTACATCAGTATTTGTAAACCAAAATCAGGAGTGGGTGAAAAATGCTTGTTTTTCTGTGAAACTTCCGCTGATTGTTCCACTCCTCATTTTGACTTGCAAATACTGATGTATAATACTGACCAAATACTGAATGTGTGAACATGTCTTAATATTGAGTACCTGTCACGATTACGCCTATCGGTGTGTCTGGAAGCAGTGAGTGACAGTTCAGGAATCCACTCAAAAAGATCCAGCTGGCAGCACTCCACATGTGGGACACACGTCTCCAATCTCCAAGGAACCCGCTTGGCAAACAACAGCAAAGAGCAAAAATAGACAGCGTCCACTCCAGGGTGTTGATGAAATATAGTTTGTCTTTTATTCTGCCATATAAAACACAACGTTTCAACTCAAGAGTCTTTTTCAAGTGTATACAGAAAATCAAACATGGTGGCCTTATATAGTGTAGTTAACAAACACAAACCAATCACCACACACAGAACATTATCACATATACATCAAATATTACACATTAAGGTATTCCATAGTATATAAAGACATTATTATAGTACATTATCACAAATGTGCGACGCATCCAACCACCAATCAGTGAAGTGCATTTGACGTGCCCCCTGGGGCCGTGGGGTACTCGGTAGCCGGGCCAGTCGGTTCCTTTTGGGGTAGTCACGGCGGCAGTGACCCGGTCCGTGGCCCAGAGCAGTCAATAATTAAAGAAAAGGGGAATAAAATTTTGGGATAAAGATTCGTGACGCCACCCATGGTATGCGGCTATAGGTGGCCGCCGCTGCTGCTCAGATCCACTGGGCTGTTGGTGACGCAGCAAAGATGGTTCAGTTCTCCACGGGTAGAACTAGGCCCCAGGGCAGTTAAATAGGAGATTTTGGATGTTGGTGGTGTAGTGCAAGGCAGGTGACGCAGCAATTAAGTCAAGGACACAGCGGGGTGCAGTCTTCAAGTGTTTACTCACAGATTTTACGGTGTTTCAGAGTACAACTGCCAGCAGTTTATAACAGCCGACCGAGTCCTGTGTCCCCTGGGAAAGTGATCCAGCCAACTCTCAGATAACTTGGGTGCACTTGATCGGGACCCCCTTCTTATCTACTTTCCCAGGTCGTCTCTCTGAGCTGGCTCTCGCAGTCCTGCCCTGCGCCTCACACATAGTGTCCCGAGCCAGTGTCCGTGGGCTTTGTTGTGAGATGTCCTCCCTGTCCCCTTGGTCCTATATAGACACTTTTTCAGCGAATGTGTGTGGTTTTTGGCTACGGCACTTAGAGATACTGCAACCTCCAGTTTCCTAGCTGACTCTTGTAGTCCTCCGATAGTCTGGGGCCGGTCTCCTACTGCGACCTGATCTCTTCACGGTCGGCGTGAACTTGGGTGCACGGGTGGACTCCGCACTTACCGTGCCCCTAAGATCCTTTCTCTCTCTGGAGCCCTTCTCACTGATCCGGTCCTCTCTCACTGGGTCTGGACCCAGGACTGGAACTCTCTAGATCTTTCTACCCTTCCTTTTATACTCTCTGACATGTGACCCACGTCACCAACTGTCACTTTACGTGGTCCCTTCTACCTTCAGTTCCTCCTTTAGTGCTCCCCTAAACTACTTTCTCCACCCACCTCCTCTACCTAGTTCCACCTTCCAAGCAGGGACCGGGTCTGTGCTCTCCCTTAGGAGCAATCTGGACCGTCCCTAATTGAGTGGTGTAGTGTTGGATGTGAGTGGTTGGGTCCCGGGTAGTGAGTCCCAGCGGGTGGGAACAATCATGTCCTTACTACGAGGGGGTCGTGAGACTTAGGCATTTTCTTTGTCTCCTCAAGTCCCAGAACAGTTATCTGTGGACGCTTTTTTTGACACCTTAGGGTTAATCTATGTAAATGTAGGTAATTCTGTCCGAATCCAGGGCACACAGGAAAATATCATAAACCTGACACAGAGGGGACACACCGCTGAGGACTATTCTGTGTATTGAGTTCCAGCAATGCACCATTGAAGTTCTATGAAACAATGCAGCTCTCAGTTTCGCCGAGGCCTTTCAGATACACTTAAGGATGTTCTGGCTCTGCATACTCCACCCTGTTCTTGGGGGAGGCCAAGCCAATCGGTTGGATCACAGGATTTGGAGAGATGAGATGACCAACAAGGGATTTTGGTCATTCCTTCCTGATTCTGTCCACCTACCTAAGGCGAAACCGATGAAAGTTGGAGTTGCCAGCTTTAAGTCCATTGAGAGGAGACGTTGGCATGGTATTGAAATCTGCCTCTACTGTGGGCACGCTGGGCATTTTTTCAAGGACTGCTCCATACATTCTCAAATAAGGTAGCAATCAGGAAACCCCTAAGTGTTGGTATTGTTGAGGAGGTCACCAAGACTTCCAGGTACCTTTTTACTCCTCAGATAAAGTACTGCTGAAAGTGGAACTACTTTTCCAAAACCAGTCATTATCAGCATTAGCTTACATTGATTGTGGGTCTGCAACCAACTTCATTGATTCAGGAATGGTTCTGAGATTAGGAATAGAGTTAGGTTGGAAGGACACATTCAAATTGTAGCCATGGACAGGATACTGTTACTCCAGTTCCTTGTCCAGCTGGTAACAGTGGAATTCACACTTACGGTGGAAACACTTCATTCTGAGTCTATCTCCTGCTATGTTTTGAACAATTTACCTGTTGTGATGGTATTGGGATTTACATGGCTGTGTATTCACAATCTAGTTATTGATTGGTGTCAGAAGGAAATTGTTAAACAGAGCCCCAATTGTCATAAGAGATGTCTTGATTCTGTACAAATTTTCTCTGCTACTCTGGAGGGTCTACAGGGGTACCTGGAAGACATTGGAGATGTGTTCTCGGAAAAAGAGGCAGAGATATTTCCTCCCCATCGTCCTTATGACTGTGCTATTAATCTTATTCCTAATGCCTAATTACCTAAAGTTTGCCTGTACAATTTATCGGGGCCTTAACGTACCGCCATGAAAGAATATGTAAACAAAAGGTTTTGGAAGGGTTATATCAATCCTGTCTCCTCGCTGGTAACTGCTGGGTTTTGATTTCCGTGAATTGAACAAAATTACAGTTAAGAATATTTACCCATTTCCACTCATTTCTGAACTATGTAATCAGCTTAAGGGGGTCAAATGGTTTTCTAAACTTTATCTTAGAGGGGCTTATAATTTGAAATGAAGGGTGATGAGTGGAAAATTACATTTTTAATGTCTGATATTTAAAAATATTGTTATGCCTTCTAGGTTAACCAATGCGCCAAGCAATTTTTCAAATCTTTATGAATTATATATTTTCTCAATGTATTGGAAGGTTTATTATGGTGGTTATAGGAAGTTTCGCCCCCAGCAGTTCGCCCCCAGCAATTTGCCCCCAGGTACATTTTGCCCCCTCACATTTCGCCCCCCAGGAAGATTCGCCCCCCCAGGAAGATTCACCCCCGCACATTTCGCCCCCTTGCACGTTTCGCTCCCGGACGTTTCGAACTGGGGGCGATATGTGCGGGGACAAAACATACTGGGGACGAAATGTGCGGGGGCGAAATGTACCCGGGGGCGAACTGCTGGGGGCGAAACATCCAATTCGAATTGTGGTATACCTTGATGATATTAAATTTTTTTTTCCCTGATCTGGATTTGCATTATGAACATGTCTGTTTTGTTTTACAAAATCTTAGAGAAAATTCTTTGTTTGCTAAATTGGAAAAATATACTTTTTCTGCTCAAGAAATATCATTCTTGGGGTTCATTGAATCGACTGAGGGGTTTAAGATGGATCCTGGGAAGGTGCAGGCCATAATTGACCTTAAAGCACTGCAACTTTTTTTAGGATTCGCGAATTAGTATAGAAAATTTATTATGCATTTTTTGCAGATCATTAAACCTCTTACTGATCTTACATGTAAGTGGCGGATCTTAAGGTTCGGTCACCGGATGCTGAATTTCTTTCCAGGTTGTTTACCAATCATGTAGTGAGATTGCATGGAATTCCTCTGAACATTGTATCTCATACGGGGATGTAATTTGTCTCTAAATTTCAAAGAGTGTTTTGTTGGAAATTGGGGATGGAGTTGTCATTTTCCTCTGCTTACCACCCTGAAACTAATGATCATCAATCTTTGGAACAAAATTTAAGGTGTTTCATTGCGGCTCAACAAGAGGACTGGTCCTCATTTTTACCTCTTGCTGAGTTCGCCTTTATCAATCTGGTCAATCAGTCCATTGGAACCTCACCTTTTTTTGCAATATTGGTTTTCATCCCCATTTTGGTGAATTTTCTCGGATGTGTTCTCGGTGTCCTGGAGTAGAGGTTGCCATGCAGAAACTTCGGGATATCTAGAAGGAGGTTCAAAAGAATATTTGAGGTGCCTCAGCTTCACCAAAAACAGAAGGCTGTTAGGAAAAGTTCGGAAGTCCCATCTTCAAAGTAGGTGATAAGCTTGGTTACCTTCCAAAAATGCTAAGCTAAAAGTATGATCAGCGAAGTTGAGTGCTAAATTTATGGTCCGTATGAGATTCTGGAAGTAGTCAATCCAGTGGCCTTTAGATTAAGACTTCCTCCTACTCTTCGCATCCCAAATATGTTCCACAGATCCTTTATGAAAGAGTTTGTCCTGTCTATGCTGTCTGCCTCGTGTCTACCTATTCCTGTTTCTGTCAATGGAGGTTAGGAGTATGAGAGGATCGCGGATTCTTGGAGGATCCAAAATTCTCTCCATTATCTCGTTCATTGGACGGATAAGGACCCGAAGAGAGCTCCTGGGTTCCGGCTTGTTCCATGAAGGTTGATAATCTAGTCAGGGCCTTCCATCATAGGTTTCCTGGGAAACCTGGAGGTCCAGTGGCCCCCCTAGAAGAGGGGTTACTGTCATGATTCCGCCCATTGTGGTGGTGGAAGAAGTGAGTGACATTTCATTGGTCCAATCTCAGATAGGGGTGTGCGGAGCTGTCAATACGCAGGCTGGGGTGTGCTGAGCTGTCAGTGTTTTGAGTGACAGTTCAGCCGTCCAATTACATCTGGGGCATGCTGGACCTTCCTCCATATGCCTACTATTCAAGTGATTATCTGGCTATTTAGCTGGCTGTCTACCTATAATTAGTGCCAGTTGTAGCTTAGCTTAAGTGGTGTTTGCTTGTTCTGTGCTCTATATTCCTGTATTTGATCTTTGTTACATGACCTTGGACCTTGCCTTTGACTACGCATTGCCTTACCCCTTTGTTTATGATGAGCCCTCTTGGTATCTGATCCCAGATGTCTTGACTACCCTGCCTCACAACTTGTCCGTGAGTACTGATTAGTGTCACAGTATCTTACTGTAAGATACTATGCCTGATGAAAAAATTAGCCCTGGTCCAAATGACTCTTTCAATGATAATACATTGGTTTTGTATAGATAAAAGGTAGACCCTCAGAATCAAGTCCTCTGATGGACAAATGGTCCCCAGTCTGACACTGGTGTGATCTATATATAATCGAGCTCAGTGTAAGTTTACACACTCATCAACAGCCTGTTTGACTGTAAATCAGAGAGGCAAGATATTCCTCTGGTATAAGCAAGGGCTTCCATGACCTCCAGAGAACAATATGGCACACCGGTTCACGTTGATATTAGTTTATTTAATTGAATCTTAAACAGGGGTGAATAAATAGGCCACAGTTGAGCAGAAGATCCTACAAAATAAAAAACCCAAATGTCCAAAGATCATGTATCCATGTATCCATATATCATGTATTCCTTTTTACATTTTCTCTGTTCCTTGTTCTGCATTTCAGTTATTCCTGGTTTTGACTGAATAAGCCAAAAGTGTGGAAGACGTATCAATTGTGCGCCTACCGCCTATTTTTATGAAAATGGGGGCTTACCAGTGAGCAAAGGGAGGAGAGCCATGTAACATGCAACAGATTTATTATAATTTTTGACACAACTTGGCATAAATTAGAGCAAGTATAATAGCTGTCATAGATATACAGTATTTGTGTCGCACACATAGCCCAAGGATACACCAAATGTATCTACCTATTTTATACTGCAAATTTCTGTACATCTACAGGAAAAAAAACACTCCTGATAATGTCACAGTGGTCACAATCAAGGCTGTGCTAGTTAACCTCAGCAGTCTTTTGATTTAACAGTTGATATGACACACATCATGCAAGCATATATACTGCATATGATGCATACAAAACACCTTACTTTCCAACCATCCTGGATCCAACGGAAGAGTCCCTAATTTGGGGAACTGTCCTAGGAGGATGGGGGTATATTTCGACTTTAACTATATCTGTGTCAATGCATACAAAGATGCAATTCAACTTAATGGTGGATCAGAGAACAATCAGATCCCTGCTCTGCTCCACTAGTCTGCCTAAAGGACCTTCAGGTCAAGTGACATTCTCACATCATTTAACTGGGCAGAAGCGAATGACTCAGTAGCAGAGGAGAATCAATGTAAAAAGACATAAAGGCAAAGTGGGATGCTTGTGTGAGGTGTGTCACCATCATATTGAGGATCGAAGCAGGTAATTAAAGTGGGTTATCTGATGGATCATAGACAAGAAGTCCAGGCACACCTTGCAAAAGAATTTGGGAGGCGAAAAATTTATGCATGTGTCTTATCTGCCCATTGCCTTTCTCATCCTATGTACAGAGAACTGCAAACCGACTGCTGTGAGTCCAGATTCCAGTTATAAATATTGGGGTTTTGTGAACAGCATAATGTCCTACAGTTATGGTAGATATACTTTTCGGCGCCGTGATGACGTGGCGGACATAACGCATTGAGTTACATCACTGGAGAGCCACCATATCAGTCCCAAATTAAAATCTGTCAGAAAACATGGCATATATTGTCATACCATCTATGGAAAGCTAAAATCATAATAGAATATATGGCATTAGCCCATTCACCCCTGAGCAATTTTCTGTTTTTTGTTTTCATTTTTTCCTCCCCTTCTTCCGAGAATCATAACTTTTTTATTTTTCCATTAATAAAACCGTATGGAGGCTTGTTTTAGTGGGACGAGTTGTATTTTTAAATTACATCATTGATTTCACCACATAGTGTACTGAAAAACGGGAAAAAAAAATTAATTGAAAAAGTGTAATTCCAGAATAGTTTTTTGGTTTTTTTAATTTAACATTTTCATTGTCACTGACCTGATAATATGATTCCCCAGTTCAGTCCGAATACGCAGATACCAAAGATGAATAGATTCTTTTTTTATTTAAGTGATAAAATAAAATTCCAAAATTTGTATGAAAAAAAGTTTTTGTGCTTGTCACTATGTTATGAGACCCATAGCATTTCCATTTTTCAGGATCTGGGGCTGGATGAGGGCTTATTTATTGCACCCTGAGCTGACATTTTTATTAATATTATTTTGGAGTAGATATAATGTGTTGATCGCCATTTATTACATTTTATTGCAATGTTGCAGCGACCAAAATACGTGATTCTGGCATTTTGATTTTTTTTCTCGTTATGCCGTTTACCGCTCAGATTAATTAACTTTATATTTTGAGAGATCGGATATTTCTAAACTTAGCGATACCAAATATGTTTATTTTTATGGGGCAAAAAGGGGTGATTTGAATTTTTTTATATATATTTTTTAAAACTTTTTTTTTACCGTGTTTAATAGTTCCTTTAGGAGACTTAAATCTGTGATCTTCCGATCGCCTGTGCACTTTACTAATCACATACAGGCATTATTACACACCTGAATTACTCTCTATGGATATGCACCACAGTGCACAATGTGCCATTATACCCCAATATACACACTTTGTGAAACTTTTTATATATATACACTACCGTTCAAAAGTTTGGGGTCATTTAGAAATTTCATTATTTTTGAAAGAAAAGCAATTTTTTTTCATTGAAGCTAAGATTAAATGAATCAGAAATACATTCTATACATTGTTAATGTGGTAATTGACTATTTTAGCTGCAAGTGTCTTGTTTTTATTGCAATATCTACATAGGTGTGTAGAGGCCCATTTCCAACAACCACCACTCCAGTGTTTTAATGGTACATTGTGTTTACTAACTGTGTAAGAAGGCTAATGGATGTTTAGAAAACGCAAGAAAACCCTTGCACAAGTATCATAGCCCAGCTGAAAATGGTTTGGCTGATTTGAGAAGCTATAAAATTGACCTTCCTTTGAGCTAGTTGAGAATCTGGAGCATTACATTTGTTTGTTCTATGAAACTCTCAAAATGGCCGGAAAAAGAGAACTTTCATGTGACACTCGACAGTCTATTCCTGTTCTTAGAAATGAAGGCTATTCCATGCGAGAAATTGCCAAGAAACTGAAGATTTCCTACAACGGTGTGTACTACTCCCTTCAGAGGAGAGCACATAGAGGCTCTAACCAGAGTAGAAAGAGAAGTGGGATGCCCCGCTGAACAACTGAGCAACAAGGCAAGTACATTAGAGTCTCTAGTTTGAGAAATCAACGCCTCACAGCTCCTCAACTGGCAGCTTCATTAAATAGTACACGCAAAACACCAGTGTCAACGTCTACAGTGAAGAGGCGACTCCTGGATGCTGGTGTAGCACCCTGAGGATTCGGCTGCTACAGGGGTATTGCACCTCAACCCAGAGGTGTGATATTCCACTCCCGGGTAAGGATGGAGTGTGGAACTGAGCTCGGTAGGCTGCATGCACTACACACATCCCATTTCCGAGGAGCAGACCGATGGTACTCCCACTTAGAAATGTGCAGGTACGACCGAGTCTGTTCCTGGCTGGAGTGGGAGGGGGGTGGTACATCCCAAGTAGTGTAGGGGCAGATAGGGGGAGCAGCCTGGGTAAAGATAGGAGCTCATTGGGTGCTGGTCACCTGAGCTCACACATAGAGGGATATATAAGGTGGGCACCAACTAAGAACAGGGTCAGTTGCAGAGAGAAAGTCAGCGAGCAGAGGAGAAGAGAGACCCAGAGTGAGAGTGGAGAAAGAGAGACCCAGAGGGGGAAACAGAAGAGAGGACTCTAAGAACCCAAATTAAATCCCCGGGTGAAGAGTCGGCAGCAGGGTACCGGAACCCAAGCTGGTGGGGGCAAAAACACACCCCAGCCAGAGACCGGAGGCCGTGGGCAGCGTCTGCCACGGCCACCCACCACATCCACCACGAAGGCATACCACGTGGAGGGTCAGGGAACCCAAGGCCAAGGGTCTCCCAACAGAAGGCCCGAGGGAGCTGGACCTGGGTGGATCAATAGTGGGGACGGCCAGTGAAAGGACAGAAGGAGAGCTCAGGGTCACGCTCCGGACTTATTTGGGGGTTGGCTGGATCCAGAACCTGGTGGACGCAGCACGGCTCGGGAGGTCACTCGAAGCTGGAGTGACCGGAACATCAGCAGTGAGTAAACATCCTAAACTGCATAACCCGACTCTGTCTCTGATTGCCGTCTACACTGCATCACCACAACCCCCATCCTCTGCACCTGATCCCCCTGAGGCTATACCCCACCCGTTGGGGGTTATATCACCAAAGCTGCACCTACACCATCAGCCTCAGCGGACCCTGCTGCAGCGGCGGCCATAGTGACCGCAATACAACGGGTGGCGTAGTCGACATTAAGAACTTATTAACATCTGTAGGACTGCCACATACAACTGAGTTTGACACCCTGGGCACGGACCGGGTCACAGCCACTCGGAAGACTACAACTCCCATCTGATCCGGCTCCGGATATTCCCCCTAAAGAATATGGCCCAGGGGGCGCGTCAACTTTGGCGTAGTCGGCAGGATTACGTGCCCGCAACAACCGGGTACTGCGTGCCTGAAGAAAAGAATGAGTTTACCTCAAAAAGAAGTCTCCTGCCGGTTCCGGAGGGTCCCCGCCATCGGACCCCATCACCAGTCGATTCCCGCCGGTTGTCCGCCATTAACAGCGTTTTCCCGCCATCTGCAGAGTTTCCCGCCACTGGGAAGCGATTCCCGCCATTTCCAAAGGTTTCCCGCCTTGGAAGAGCGGACGCCATTATGGGCGTGCCAGAGGGTGGCGAGAGGCCACCTCCCATCGTGGGCCAGGACCGAAAATGGCGCCAAAAGTGGAAACCGCCCCCACCAACAGAGACTGTGATGCTAGAGGTGTCTGTCAGCGTGAAAGAACAGCCCCTGGAGCTGACAGTCACCAAGTGGCCCCGGAACCGCCCTCGAGGTGGGAGGAGACGAAAGGAGAGAACAAAGATGGGTGCCGCCTGGAGCAGTCTAGAGCGAGCGCACCCGGAGGCAAGAAGCCTGGAGAAGAGTAGCGGAGGAGCTTACCCGGAGATGGCGAGAAAGCAGAGCAGCACCGGCCCGTTGGCCAGGAGCCTGCTAGAGACAGAGGAAGGAGAGCAGAGCAGCACCGGCCCGCTGGCCAGGAGCCTGCTGGAAGAAGAGCAGAGCAGCACCGACCCGTTGGTCAGAAGCCTGCTGGAAACCACGACCCCACTAGGCCTAGTGGAGGTCCTAGCACAGCTCCCCCGAGACCGGGAGTGTGCACAGACCGCTCTGGAGGGCCTCGCAAGGAGGATGGCCCGGGTGCAGCGAGAGACGTTGGCGGAGTGGAGCCGTGAGATGGCCCAGCAGACCGAGACCTGTCAGCGGAGCACGCCACCCGAGACGAGGAGACAGACCGCCTCTGAGGATGGCGCGGGAGGACTGAAGGCCGGAGACGGCGCCGAGAAGGGAGCCGAACGAGTGGAGGCAGGTAAAGGGGACGTCTATACCCCAGACCGGGAAACCGCGTACCTGCCCCAGCTCCCCGTCGCAGAGCCCGAAGTTTATCCTGCCGTGCCCGTCGCTGCAACGTCACCGCCGCAGACTAGGCCTCAAACGGGAGCCGCGACCCCTGTGACGTCACACGCCTCGACCCTGAGCGTGACCAAGCAGGAAGTACCACCAGCCTGGTCGCAAGGCCTAGTACCCCCGGGCGCCGCAATACCAACAGCGCCCCCTACCTCCGCGGAGCCCCCGGCCTGGTCGCAGGGCCAAGTAGCCCAGGGCGCCGCCGTCCTTACGGTGCCCTTTACCTTTCAGATACCCCAGGCCTGGCCGCAAGGCCCGGGCAACCCGGGCGCTAACACCACCGCGCCCATAAGACCAAGAGTGCCGCATCTGGGAGAGGACCTGTACGCCCAGCATACGTGCTCGGATGGGCAGCCATTTATATGGCCACCGGAGTTCCACCATCCCCGACTCCGGAGAGAGAGACCCCTGGATGAACCCCTGATCCCGGCTCCAAAGCCCGTAAAGAGGATCTCGCCCCCGCTAGCGGAAGCACAGTTTGAGTGGGACCCCACCGGAGAAGATCTTATGGGGTTCACTCAAGAGACTCGGGCAGCTGCAGCGGAGCGTGCTGAGTGCTGCCGCCAACAGCTCGAGGACTTCGAGAGGGAGCGGAGAGAGAGGCGGGTCCGGGAACAGCTAGCTCAAGTAAAGAGCGCGGAGCAGAAGAGCCGGGCCAGGAGAGACCCCCGTGCAGCGCATAGTCCCCGCACCACCGGGACTGTGATAAAGTTTAACCTGCAGCATGGGTGGGGCTTCATCCGAGACCACCACACCCTAGGCGACGTCTTCGTAACCAGGAGAGACGTTGAGTCCCACCTACCGGAGGGACACAGAGGTCGTGACCTTTACATCGGGGACGAGGTCACCTTCACCCGGCACAAGTGTGCCAAAGGTCCTTACGCCCTCCATGTGCATCGCCTGACGGAGGAAGAGCTGCGGTGTGAGGAGGAAGAGCAAGAGGACCCGGACGGGTCTGAAGCCAAAGGAAACCAAAAAGCAAGAGCAGGAGGACGCCGTCGCTAAGGACAGCGAAGCAGAAGCTGTATATAGTTGCCCGTCGGGGCACAGTAAACTGAAACCGTAAACTGAAACTGAGTACTGAAACTGAAACTGTTGTTGTTGCTAATATAGTCCCCGTTGGTACCAGCAAGTGTGAACTGTTTACCCGTTTATCCCTTAAATCCCACTGACCGAGGACTGAGAGCGGTCATTCCTCCCTAATACCTGGCCGAGGACTGAGAGCGGCCATATCCTTGTAAATAGTTGCGCGTCCTAAAGCGCCCCCTACCGGTTTTATAGGAAAACCATTTTTCAAGAAAAGACTGTCGCACTGTACCCGGTCACACGTTGCACAGTGACCGGAGGAGGAGCCAGAGGCGACGAGAATGTTTTATATGGAAAGTTTTATTAATATATATATATATGATGTTTTATATGTTTTATATGTTTATGCAAAAATTTGTATGCTTTTGGTGTTATGTCTTACAGCCCGAGGACGTGCTGTGATTTACCAGGGGGGAATGTTGCACCCTGAGGATTCGGCTGCTACAGGGGTATTGCACCTCAACCCAGAGGTGTGATATTCCACTCCCGGGTAAGGATGGAGTGTGGAACTGAGCTCGGTAGGCTGCATGCACTACACACATCCCATTTCCGAGGAGCAGACCGACGGTACTCCCACTTAGAAATGTGCAGGTACGACCGAGTCTGTTCCTGGCTGGAGTGGGAGGGGGGTGGTACATCCCAAGTAGTGTAGGGGCAGATAGGGGGAGCAGCCTGGGTAAAGATAGGAGCTCATTGGGTGCTGGTCACCTGAGCTCACACATAGAGGGATATATAAGGTGGGCACCAACTAAGAACAGGGTCAGTTGCAGAGAGAAAGTCAGCGAGCAGAGGAGAAGAGAGACCCAGAGTGAGAGTGGAGAAAGAGAGACCCAGAGGGGGAAACAGAAGAGAGGACTCTAAGAACCCAAATTAAATCCCCGGGTGAAGAGTCGGCAGCAGGGTACCGGAACCCAAGCTGGTGGGGGCAAAAACACACCCCAGCCAGAGACCGGAGGCCGTGGGCAGCGTCTGCCACGGCCACCCACCACATCCACCACGAAGGCATACCACGTGGAGGGTCAGGGAACCCAAGGCCAAGGGTCTCCCAACAGAAGGCCCGAGGGAGCTGGACCTGGGTGGATCAATAGTGGGGACGGCCAGTGAAAGGACAGAAGGAGAGCTCAGGGTCACGCTCCGGACTTATTTGGGGGTTGGCTGGATCCAGAACCTGGTGGACGCAGCACGGCTCGGGAGGTCACTCGAAGCTGGAGTGACCGGAACATCAGCAGTGAGTAAACATCCTAAACTGCATAACCCGACTCTGTCTCTGATTGCCGTCTACACTGCATCACCACAACCCCCATCCTCTGCACCTGATCCCCCTGAGGCTATACCCCACCCGTTGGGGGTTATATCACCAAAGCTGCACCTACACCATCAGCCTCAGCGGACCCTGCTGCAGCGGCGGCCATAGTGACCGCAATACAACGGGTGGCGTAGTCGACATTAAGAACTTATTAACATCTGTAGGACTGCCACATACAACTGAGTTTGACACCCTGGGCACGGACCGGGTCACAGCCACTCGGAAGACTACAACTCCCATCTGATCCGGCTCCGGATATTCCCCCTAAAGAATATGGCCCAGGGGGCGCGTCACTGGCCTTCAGGGTTAAGTGGCAAAGAAAAAGCCATATCTGAGACTCGCTAATAAAAGGAAAAGATTAATATTGGCAAAAAAGCACAGACATTGGACAGAGGAAGATTGGACAGAAGAACATTTGTTAGACGCAGAACTGAAAAGATGCTGGAAGAGTGTCTGACACCATCTGTCAAGCATGGTGGAGGTAATGTGATGGTCTGGGGTTGCTTTGGTACTGGTAAAGTGGCAGATTTGTTCAAGGTAAATGGGATTTTGAATAAGGAAGGCTATCTCTCCATTTTGCAACGCCATGCCATACCCTGTGGACAGCGCTTGATTGAAACCAATTTTATCCTACAACAGGACAATGAACCAAAGCACACCTCCAAATTATACATGAACTATTTAGGGAAGAAGCAGGCAGCTGGTATTCTATCTGTAATAGAGTGGCTAGGGCAGTCACCAGATCTCAACCCCATTGAGCTGTTGTGGGAGCAGCTTGACCGTATGGTACGCAAAAAGTGCCCATCAAGCCAATCTAACTTGTGGGAGGGGCTTCAGGAAGCATGGGGTGAAAATTCTCAAGATTACCTCAGTAAATTAACAGCTAGAATGACGAAGGTCTGCAATGCTGGAATTGCTGCAAAGGAGCATTCTGTGATGAAAGCAAAGTTTGAAGGAGAAAATTATTCTTTCTAATAAAAATCATTATTTCTAACCTTGTCAATGTCTGGACTATATTTTATAATCATTTTTCAACTCATTTGATAAATAAAAGTATGCGTTTTCATGGAAAGCACAAAATTGGGTGACCCAAAACTTTTGAACGGTAGTGTATATGGCATTGTCACGTTAATATTATATGTGCATGGTGTACAATTCTTCAGCGTGGTTTTGATACGTAGCTAAGTGTTCCCATACATCAATTTGACATCTATTTTTATGTCTTTTGATTTTTATTGTATTATTCATACTTCTCATTTGGATCCGCACCCGTTTTCTTAGGTTGTATTGAATGTGTACCAATTATTTTATTAATAAAGTTGTAAATATTTATTCACTTCAGCATACTCGGCCTTTATTTTGTTTTTTTCTCGCTTTTGGTTTTCATGCAGATAAAGGCATGAGGAAGGTCAGGCAAATTAATAGGATTGAGAGAGCAGCTGCTAAAATACCATTACAAAGTAGAAAAAATGTGTTTGAAGCTGTTGGTGCCTGTGGAGTCCCGTGAACCTCAAGGTGTAGTATCTTTCACAGGCTTGTGCATACACCTACTATTCAGCAACCTCTAAACAGCGCCCACAAGCAGAAATGGTTGCAGTGGGCCCAGACATACTTGATACTAGTGATGAGCAAATATGTTCGAAATCTGATCTCAAAAGTTAAATTCGGCACGAATGTGGTACATTTGGATTTGTGATCGGAAAGGCAAGCATTTTTACTTAAATTTGGGAAAATTGGCACCGTTCGGCGAATAACTGTGGGAACGTGATTTCTGGGAAACTACAGGGTTTTTAACAATTTGGCTACCATAGTGCTTGTGTATTATGAGTTATAGATGAGTGGAGGGCCTGGTGAGAGCTCAGAACAGGTCAGATCAGTGGCGCGCTTGTAATCTTTTTTTCTGTAACTTTAAGTGAAGAAAGCGCAGCTAGCCAATCAGAGAGCAGGAAGCATCCACACAGTCCAGACACGAGGGCTTCTGCCATTGACTGCTGAAATCACATGTCCTTTCTATATAAAGAATGTTCCCTCAGCACTATTTTATCCATGTCATTCTGACGATGATAGACGCTGCTGAGTGTGCTCCTGTTTAATGAGAGATATTAGCTAGATAGATGGGCGCTTGTTTGGAAGTCAGATAGTGTAGATAAGTCCTCTGCTGTGTACCTGTGAAATTGACCTTGCAGCACATTTTTTTTTTCTTGTGCAATTACTAAGATTCAGACAGAAACCGCAGGGCCCATGCACTGTGTTGTGCACTGTTTGTATTGTGCTGTATGCACGAGTATCCCTTCAATCTATTTTTTCACTTGCTAATGTGATAAAGCAAGCAAGCCCTTGTCGGCTACCTTTTGATTTTGTGGGGTTGAAATTCAGCTGCCTGCAGACTCAGCAGAGCTTCTCAGTGAAGAGCACAAAAACCTTTTTTTTCATTTGCTAATGTGATAGTGCAATTATGGTAGCCCACTTTGTCATTTTTGGTGGGTGAAATTCAGCTGTATGCACAATAAAAATAATATATTTTTTCTGTTGCTAGGCAGAGTCCACAAAACATTTTTTTTGTGTTGCAAACATGATACACTCTGCTATAAGCCACCTACTATTTTAGTGGCGTTGAACTTCAGCTGTTTTCCGAGTAAAAAAATATAATTTTTCTGTTGTTAGCCAGACTACAAAAAGTATTTTTATCTGTTGCAAATGTGATACACTCTGCTAAAAGCCACATACTACTTTAGTAGCGTTGAAGTTTAGCTGTTTTCAGAGTAAAAAAATAGATTTTTTCTTTTGCTAGCCAGACTGCAAAAAGTATTTTTATCTGTTGAAAACGTGTAACACTCCGTTCAAAGCCTCCTACTACTTTAGTGGCGTTGAACTTCAGCTGTTTTCAGAGTACAAAAATAGATTTTTCCTGTTTCTAGCCAGAGTCCAAAAAATATTTTTTTCTCTCGCAAACGTGTTGCACTCTGCTATAAGCCATCTAGTCCTTTAGTGGCGATGAAAGTCAGCTATACACTGTGTTCCAAATTATTATGCAAATAATATTTTCTCAGATTTTCCCAAATTACCTGAATGAATTGCAGTCATTGTAATTTTCCAGTCAAATAACTATTAGAGCACAATTTTAAGGTTTTTGTACAAACTGCCTATGATAACAGTATATTTTTAAAAAAATAAAAAACTCAAACTGCACTCAAAATGCATGTTCCAAATTATTATGCACAGCAGAGTTTTCAACCTTTTCATTTTAATAAAGAACAAAAAAATGGTCATTTTTGAAATTATAAGCATTAGCAGGTTATTACAAACTGAAATCAAACAGTTTTCAACTCAAAACTATATTCTAGGTGATGTTACATTTGCACATAGGACCCCTTGTTCGAATGGAGCTTCTGAACTCTCTCGTCCATTGAATTTGTCTGGTTTTGGATGGTTTCTGCTTCAATTGTTTTGCATGAGGACAGAATACCCTCCCAGAGCAGTTGCTTAGATGTGAAGTGCCTCCCGCCATCATAGACACTCCTTTTGATGATGCTCCAGAGGTTCTCAATGGGGTTGAGGTCAGGGGAGCATGGGTGCCACACCATAAGTTTGTCCCCTTTTATGCCCATATCAGCCAGAGATGCAGATGTGTTATGTGCAGCATGAGACGGGGCATTATCATGCATGAAAATGATCTTGCTGCGGAATGCACGGTTCTTTTCTTGAACCATGGAAGGAAGTGCTGTTTGAGAAACTCAACATTAGTGTTGAGCGAACATGCTCAACACTGCTCGGTACTCGCCCGAGCATCACGGTACTCGGGATGTTCGGCGAGCACCGAGCATTTCCGGGTTACTTGGGCGGGAGCTCGGGTCTCCGCCCTGCATGTTTGGCGCTCTTTACAGAGCCAATGAACATGCAGGGATTGCCAGCCAGTCACTGTAATGCCGCAGCCATGTTGTTTGTGGGCATTACAGTGATTGGCTGGCCGCACAGCGTCACCTCGAGTATTTAAAACCGGGCGCCGCCATCTTGGACACAGTCGCTCCGGATCAGACAGTGTAGGGACAGCGCTGCTGATTTAGGGAGAGATATATCCTGCAAAATAGTTAGTGTAGGGTCTGTAAAGGCTGCCAGATCAAACAAACAGTCCTTCTCAGGACTAATATCCATCCCAGGTATATCAGGCAGGCAGGCAGGCAGGCTGTATAGGAGACGCAGTGGTTATACCAGCAAACGCTGCATTACAGTCCTGTGTGCTGCTCCTGTTGCTGAAATTGCTGGACTTAGCTCCAGGTCCCGGGGGCCAGGAAAAATCCTTTTTTTTTTATCTAAATCCTCTTTTTTTTTCCTTCTTCACAATGTACAAATACCCATCTTATTAACCTTTCGGTGCCCCCCCCCCCCCCCCAAAAAAAAAGTGTGCCTCTGATTTTTCAGACACAAATATATCTGTTGAAAATAGTCTGGTGTAGGCCAGAGAAATAGAAGCGTGGTTTTGCAGTTCTATGGGCCATTTGTATCTAAAAAAAACTGTTTGAGTGTGTCGCTCACTGTTCAGCCGCAAATATATATATATTTTAAAAAGCCTGGTATACACCAGTAAATAATTACTGTGGTTTTGATGTTCCACGGTAAAACATCTCTATTATCCTGTTTTTGGCATTTTTTGCTGTATAAAAATAATAATAGTGTCTCCCTGATTTTTCAGACACAAATATATCTGTTGAAAATAGTCTGGTGTAGGCCAGAGAGACAGAAGTGTGCTTTTGCTGTTCCACGGTAAAAAATCTCTATTATCCTGCTTTTTGCATTTTTTGCTGTAAAAAAAAAATAAAATAGTGTCTCCCTGATTTTTCAGACACAAATATATCTGTTGAAAATAGTCTGGTGTAGGCCCGAGAAATACAAGTGTCGTTTTGCAGTTCCACGGTACAAACCTCTGTATTATCCACTTTTGGGCCATTTGTATCTAAAAAAAACAGTTTGAGTGTGTCGCTCACTGTTCAGCCGCAAATATATATATATTTTAAAAAGCCTGGTATACACCAGTAAATTATTACTGTGGTTTTGATGTTCCACGGTAAAACATCTCTATTATCCTGTTTTTGGCATTTTTTGCTGTATAAAAATAATAATAGTGTCTCCCTGATTTTTCAGACACAAATATATCTGTTGAAAATAGTCTGGTGTAGGCCAGAGAGACAGAAGTGTGCTTTTGCTGTTCCACGGTAAAAAATCTCTATTATCCTGCTTTTTGCATTTTTTGCTGTAAAAAAAAAATAAAATAGTGTCTCCCTGATTTTTCAGACACAAATATATCTGTTGAAAATAGTCTGGTGTAGGCCCGAGAAATACAAGTGTCGTTTTGCAGTTCCATGGTACAAACCTCTGTATTATCCACTTTTGGGCCATTTGTATCTAAAAAAAACAGTTTGAGTGTGTCGCTCACTGTTCAGCCGCAAATATATATATATTTTAAAAAGCCTGGTATACACCAGTAAATTATTACTGTGGTTTTGATGTTCCACGGTAAAACATCTCTATTATCCTGTTTTTGGCATTTTTTGCTGTATAAAAATAATAATAGTGTCTCCCTGATTTTTCAGACACAAATATATCTGTTGAAAATTGTCTGGTGTAGGCCAGAGAGACAGAAGTGTGCTTTTGCTGTTCCACGGTAAAAAATCTCTATTATCCTGCTTTTTGCATTTTTTGCTGTAAAAAAAAAAAAAAAAATAGTGTCTCCCTGATTTTCAGACACAAATATGTCTGTTGAAAATAGTCTGGTGTAGGCCTGAGAAGTACAAGTGTGGTTTTGCAGTTCCACGGTACAAACCTCTGTATTATCCACTTTTGGGCCATTTGTATCTAAAAAAAACAGTTTGAGTGTGTCGCTCACTGTTCAGCCGCAAATATATATATATTTTAAAAAGCCTGGTATACACCAGTAAATTATAACTGTGGTTTTGCTGTTCCACGGTAAAAAATCTCTATTATTCAGGTTTTGGTATTTTTTTCCGTAAAGAAAAACAGTAGTGTCTCCTGACTGTTGTGACACAAAAATATATCTGTTGAAAATAGTCTTGTGTAGGCCCGACATCCCAGTGTGGTTTCGCAGTTCCACGGGTCAAATCGCTGTACTATCCAGTTTTGGGCCTTTGGTATCTAAAAAAAAAGCAGTTTGAGTGTGTCGCTCACTGTTCAGCCGCAAATATCTCTATTTAAAAAAGTGTGGTATACCCCAGTAAACAATAACTGTGGTTTTCCTCTTCCACGGTTCTAATCTACTCTTTATTACCCTTTTTCCTTTGATAGTGCAAGTGTAAGCTATTTTACTTCATTTACAATGGGCAAGGCACGTGGCAAGGGACGTGGAAGTGGACGTTCTGGTGATGGTTCGTGCAGAGGACGGGGCCGTGGCCAAGGTGAAAATGTGCCACAACCAACAGCCACATCTTCTCGCTCCCACTTCTTGACCGAATTACTAGGGAAGCACAGAACAACACCAGTATTGAGAACTGATCAGTGTGAACAGGTTATTAATTGGATAGCAGACAATACTTCCAGTTACCTGGGCACCACCACCTCCGGTCTGTCTTCCACACGGTCAACTCTTAGTAGCCGTGAGTCTCGACCGCATACTACTCCTCACCCTGATGCTCCTTCCTCCCACCAGGCCGAGTGTCGTCAGACAGCAAGTGATCCCACACTTGGACACTCTGAAGAGCTGTTCACTGGTCCATTTCCATATTTGGGCCCCTCGCCTGATACGCTTGAAGTGGTGGAAGAGGAGATCCCATGTTGCGATGCCCAAATATTTGAACAGCCATGGCCACAGGAAGTCGACGTTGGCAATCTGTCACAAGAGGTGGACGATGACGAGACACAATTGCCAGGAAGTGAGGAGGAGGATCGTGGCGCGCAAGTGGAAGAGGAGGAGGTGGTGGATGATCTAGTAACTGACCCAACGTGGAAGGAGGACATGCAGAGTGAGGCCAGCAGCACACAGGGGGAGGGAGGCAGAGTACCCCAACAGGCAGGAAGAAGCAGTGTGGTGGCCGCAGACAGAAGGCAGGCAACTGTTCCCCGTAACACCAACACGATGGACGTTGCCAGTACAAGCGGTAGGTCTTCCAGAGTCTGGAATTTTTTTAAAGACTCTGCTGATAACCCCAAAAAGGCCATATGTTCCACCTGCCATACCAGCATCAGCAGGGGTGACAAAACTACCAGCCTGACCACCACCAGCATGATCAGGCACAAGGCAGCAAAGCACCCGACTTTGTGGGGCGAAACCCAGGGTCCACGACCAGTGTCAGCGGGTGTCACCACTGCTTCTTCCACTGTTGTGCGTGCAATAGAACCCCCTGTTGTGTGTGCAAGGCAATCCCCTGTCCATACTGCATGTAATGATGCCCCCTCCTCTCAGTCTTCACTTGTTATGGCAGTTTCTCAAGAAACAGCATCAACGTCCACGTCCACGTCCCACCGCAGCGTTCAATTGTCCATATCCCAGACCTTTGAACGAAAGCGGAAATTCGCAGCTAACGCCCCACAGGCCACAGTCCTAAATTCGCACATTTCACGACTGCTTGCATTGGAAATGCTGCCTTTTAGGCTGGTGGAGACGGAATCCTTCCGCAATCTTATGGCGGTGGCCGACCCTCGGTACTCGGTCCCCAGCCGACACTATTTTGCCCGGTGTGCCATCCCCGCACTACACAAGCACGTGTCCCAAAGCATCTGCCGTGCCCTCAACAACGCAGTTACTGGGAGAGTCCACCTGACAACGGACACGTGGACAAGTGCTTGTGGCCAGGGACGGTACATCTCTCTGACGGCACACTGGGTAAACATAGTGGAAACCGGGACCCAGTCGGACCTTGGGACGGAACACATCCTCCCCACACCGAGGATTGCGGGCCCTATGTCAGTCAAAGTTGCCCCCACAGTGTACAGCTCCTGCGCATCCTCCTCCTCCTCATGTTCAGCCTCCATCTCAGATATCACCACATCAGTTACAAGCTGGAAGCATTGCAGTACTGCCTCCGCCAAGCGGCAACAGGCTGTGCTGAAACTCATAAGCTTAGGTGATAAACCTCACACTGCTTGTGAGTTGTGGACAGCTGTGAAAGAGCAGGCAGATCTGTGGCTGAGACCGCTGAACCTACATCCCGGCATGGTCGTGTGTGACAATGGCAGTAACCTGGTGGCGGCTCTGAGGCGAGGTGAGATCACACACGTACCATGCCTGGCTCATGTGCTTAACCTCGTGGTTCAGCGGTTTCTTAAATCGTACCCCGAGTGGCCAGATCTGCTCGTGAAAGTACGCCGCCTGTCAGCTCATTTTCGCAAGTCGGCTACAGCTTCCGCCGCCCTTGCTGTGTTGCAGCAGCATTTGCAGCTTCCGGCACACCGACTGGTGTGTGATGTCCCCACACGTTGGAACTCTACCCTCCACATGTTGCAAAGGATTTGTGAGCAGAAGAGAGCAGTTGTGGAGTACCAGCTGCAACAAGGCCGTCGATATTCAGGTCAGACTCCACACATAAGACCTCAGGAGTGGACCTGGATGTCTGACATATGTACCATCCTGACAAACTTTGAGGAGGCCACCAAGAGGGTGAGTGGCGATGACGCCATCATTAGTGTCAGTATCCCACTTGTCTGTCTTTTGCAACGCTCTCTGCAGAGAATTAAAGAGGAGGCATTGCAGCCAGAGTATGATGAGATGGATCAAGAAGCCGTAGCGGGCGATTACACACAGCCCAGCCTCATCTCATCCCAACGTGCATTGGGGGACAATGAGGGAGAGGAGGAGGAGGAGGAGGAGGAGGAAGAACAGGAGCTGCTATCATGCGTTGTAGACGGTAGTACCTGTACAAGTGTCATACCGTCGGTTCAGCGTGGGTGGCCTGAGGACAGGGGGGAGGAGGAAGAGGAGGAGGAGAGCATGGTCAGTCGTCACCTTGGTGAGGACACGGAAATCTTGCCCGTTACCAGTCTGGCACGCATGGCTGAATTTATGTTACGCTGCCTTAACCGTGACCCTCGCGTTGTCAAAATGTTGGGTGACAGTCATTACTGGTTGGTGACACTTGTAGACCCCCGCTACAAGGAGAACTTTCGCTCTCTTATTCCTGAGGTGGAGAGGTCTACAAAAATGGGGCAATACCAGAAGGCCCTTGCTGCAGAACTCTTAAAAAAATTCCCATCTGAACACGCTAGCGGCAGAGGTCACAGTTCGTTGCCCAACCAAGGCGTACAGGCGAGAGAGATGCAACTCCAATCCAGCAGAGGCAGGGGAACACTGTCAACGTTCTGGGACAGTTTTCTGACACCCGCCCAGCTTACAGGCCCTGAGGCGCGGGGTACTCTCACAAGGAGTGGAAAGTTTCAAAAGATGGTGAGGGAGTACCTTGCCGATCGTACCAGCATCCTCCGTGATTCCTCTGTGCCTTTTAATTATTGGGTATCCAAGCTGGACACTTGGAATGAACTTGCTCTGTACGCCTTGGAGGTCCTGGCCTGCCCTGCCGCTAGCGTGCTATCGGAGCGTGTTTTTAGTGCCACTGGGGGAATTATAACTGATAAGCGCACTCGCCTGTCAACTGACAATGCTGACAAGCTGACCCTTATCAAAATGAACAAGGGCTGGATTGGGCCAGACTTCTCATCACCACCAAATGACAGCAGAGTAACATAAAGTCAAATCCACTGTGTTATTTCGGGAGGTGTATTCACATGCACCGCTTCACACCCACACATGGGTATACGCTTCCTCGTTTCTGCTGTTTAATCTTCTTCTCCTTATCTTCAGCCTCCACCACCACTATACCACCAGGGTGCCAGCATTGCAAGTTCCTCCGTCCTAATTTTTGGCAGCTTCTGCTGGGAAAGCATAAGCAAATACCATGGGACACCCACTCCCCAATAATGGGACTTATGTTTGTAATATGCTGTACTGCATGGCTCTTGTAAGGGGCATTGCAAGTTGCTCCGTCCTAATTTTTGGCAGCTTTTGCTGGGAAAGCATAAGCAAATACCATGGGACACCCACTCCCCAATAATGGGACTTATGTTTGTAATATGCTGTACTGCATGGCTCTTGTAAGGGCCATTGCAAGTTGCTCTGTCCTAATTTTTGGCAGCTTTTGCTGGGAAAGCATAAGCAAATACTATGGGAGACCCACTCCCCAATAATGGGACTTATGTTTGTAATATGCTGTACTGCATGTGACGCGCCCCCTGGGCCATGTGTACACGTGTGTGGGATACCCGGTGCCGGGTCTCTGGGGTCTGTAGTCTCCGTGGCGGTGACCCGGTCCCGTGGCTCAGGCTGGTCAAACCAGTGGCAGTCTTTCTTAGGTTTTGAGGTTAATTGTCCGACTGCGCCACCCGTGGATTGCGGTCAGGGAGTACCACCACTGCGAGGCAGACCGCTGAGGCTGGTGTTGTGTGCGCAGCATAGAATGGGATAACTCCCCTCGGGAGGAGTATAGCCTCAGGGCAGTGAGTGTGGATGATGGGGGTGATGGTGCACGAGCGCAGCAGGAGCGACTCAGAGTCTTTGCAGTGCAGTTCAGGGTCTTTACTGATGATTATAAGGTAGACCCTCCCGGGAGTACTGGCTAGCATAAGAGGCCTGGTCAGTCTGTGAGCAAGCAGGAGTTCCCCTGGCCCGGTGGAGTTGTAGGCCTCCCCATCTGTCTGCACTCTTCCTGGCTACCTTGCTGTAAGCGGGTAGAAGTAGCCCACGTCCCTGAGTGTACCGTGTAGTGCTCACCCGTATGGCTGGTGACTTGGGGCCTTCTGTTAGCCTCCGCTCCACGACGGCGGTGCTGGTCCCTTGCTTGTGACTGAGCCTCCGGGCTTCTATGGCCAGAGGACCTGAAATCCCCTGCCGGCTGGTTTCTGCTGCTGGATATATAAGTCCTCACAGCTTTGGACTCCTGTGTCCGGTTCCTATTGTCTGCTGCCAGGGCGAGCTCTGCTCAGCTTCCAGCCCCTGGTCTTTAGCTCCTAGCTCCTACAGAGCTCCTTGCTGTTACTTTCCCTTGCTCTCACTCTGACTCTGACTGTTCTCTGACTCACTCAACCCCGCCCCAGATCCAGTTTATAAGGACAGAATTCTCCCCTCCCAGGACTGGGGCAGGAGGATGCTGCATGTTTAAGGGATCCTGACCAGGAAACCTCCCACTTGCTCTCTATTACTGTGGTGACCAGACCCCTGGGGTGCCACACATGGCTCTTGTAAGGGGCATTGCAGTTCATCATAATTTTGGGAAAGCCTTCCATTCACTGCTTAGGCCAACAGTGCACGGGAGACCCAGTTGTTATAAATCGAAAAAAAGGTTTAGTTAACGCCCTCTGACCTCCATGTCATTTCCAAGGGGCATTGGAGTGGCTCGAAATTTTTGGTAGGCATTGCACTCACTGTATGCCCTATAACTGTGTAGCCGAACCGCTCCTTTTGTTACAGAAACATATCCTACAAGACATATCTGGTTGACTGGCCTGATATTGATGTGATTGGTCCCTGTTCCTCCTGCTCTTTCCCCTTTGCCACCACCTCATCCATCATTTATCACCTGAAGCTTTGTTTTAACGGGAGTCATAGAACTGGGATAGTAGCAGGAAAACATCCAGCAATCCTCGGAGGAGGTAGGATATGCGCCAAAACGCGGACCACCTCAGGCCTAGCCGCTACTACATACATGCGCTTGCATTCCAAGAAAACAAAGCAGATGCTAACTTCTATCATCATCATCATGCTCCTCACCTAGGCACTCTCAACTCCCCTGATGGAGAAGCCAGGGCCCACCGGAGGAGTCTGGTTCTCTGGTGGGCTCGTCCAATGCTGCCCTAAAGCAGGCCAGGCTAAGAAAAGTGTGGGGGAAGGTGACAGGAGAAATCAGGGCGGCTGGGGACCGAGTATGGACACCTGGCCGCCACCTGGCGGCTGGGGACCGAGCGTGGACACCCGGCCGCCGGGCGGCTGGGGACAGATTATGGATACCCCGCTGCCGAAGCGGCCATGAGTTAGTGGCCAGCTTCGGCCTCCTCCAAACTAAAAGGCCCCATTTCAAGTGAAAGCTAGCAGTATGGTATTGCAGCCTGCGGGTGGGTGGGTGGTTGGCTGCATATTTTCGCTTGCATTGCAAGGAATGGGGGAGGTACAATTGAACACTGCCCTGGGACAAGGACTTGCACGGGGATAGTTTCAAGTCTGCATCTTCTGAAGCGGCAAGGATCACTTCTGATGGGCACACTTTTAGACAGTGACCTGGGGGTCACAGATGCTTCCAGGGGTCTTCCCCATGCTGATCCCTTGTCTTTTCAGCACTGTATGCATGTGTCACACAGCACATGGCCAGATAAGGTTGTAAGATGTTAAAATGACATTTCCCGGTGAACGCATTTGTCACGGTTGAAAGCAATACAAAAGTGCAAAAACACATGAAAAATGCTACTTGTGAACATAGCCCAAGGTGTGGAGGAGTATTTTTGTTTTTGGTTATTTATTTTACCTTATACACAAGTTTTTACCCTGGAAAGGAAATTCCTTAACATATTTCACAGGAAAACCGTTTCAGTTTCGTTTTTGAACGTTTTATTGTGAGCCCGCAAAAGTGGCTTAATACCTCTGACCACGTTGTTGACAGCAGTGACCTGGGGGTCAGAAATGCTTCCAGGGGCGATCCCCATGCTGCCCCCATGTCTTTTGAGCACTGTCACTATCGTTTTGGGCACTTTTTAGGCTTTCTACAGACTGCCGGGGGTGCTGCCGCAAAAATGCTCGGGTCTCTCATAGACTAACATTGGGCTCGTTGCTCGGGTCGAGCACCCGAGTATCACGGTAAGCTCGGCCCGAGCTTCGAGCACCCGAGCATTTTAGTGATCGCTCAACACTATCAGTCGTCATCTTGGTGAGGACACGGAAGTCTTGCCCGTTACCAGTCTGGCACCCATGGCTGACTTTATGTAACGCTGCCTTAACCGTGACCCTCGCATTGCCAAAATGTTGGGTGACAGTCATTACTGGTTGATGACACTTTTAGACCCCCTCTACAAGGAGAACTTTCACTCTCTTATTCCTGAGTTGGAGAGGTCTATAAAAATGGGGCAGTACCAGAAGGCCCTTGCTGCAGAGCTATTAAAAAAATTCCCATCTGAACACGGTAGCGGCAGAGGTCACAGTTCGCTGCCCAGCTAAGGCATACAGGCGAGAGAGACGCAACTCCAATCCAGCAGAGGCAGGGGAACACTGTCAATGTTCTAGGACAGTTTTCTGAGACCTGCCCAGCTTACAGGCCCTGAGGCGCAGGGTACTCTCACAAGGAGTGGAAAGTTTCAAAAGATGGTGAGGGAGTACCAGCGTCCTCCGTGATTCCTCTGTGCCTTTTAATTATTGGGTATCCAAGCTGGACACTTGGAATGAACTCACTCTGTATGCCTTGGAGGTCCTGGCCTGCCCTGCCGCTAGCGTGCTATCGGAGCGTGTTTTTAGTGCCGCTGGGGGAATTATAACTGATAAGCGCACTCGCCTGTCAACTGACAATGCTGACAAGCTGACCCTTATCAAAATGAACAAGGGCTGGATTGGGCCAGACTTCTCATCACCACCAAATGACAGCAGAGTAACATAAAGTCAAATCCACTGTGTTATTTCGGGAGGTGTATTCCCATGCATCGCTTCACACCCACACATGGGTATACGCTTTCTCATTTCGGCTGTTTTTTGCTCTTCTCCTTATCCTCAGCCTCCACGACCACTATACCACCAGGGTGACCGTGGTCCATGTTGCCAGCATTGCAAGTTCCTCTGTCCTAATTTTTGGCAGCTTTTGCTTGGAAGGCATAGGCAAAGACTATGGGAGACCCACTCCCCAATAATGGGAATAATGTTTTTAATATGCTGTACTGCATGGCTCTTGTAAGGGACATTGCAAGTTCCCCCTTCCTAATTTTTGGCAGCTTTTGCTTGGAAGGCATAGGCAAAGACTATGGTAGACCCACTCTCCAATAATGGGAATAATGCTTTTAATATGCTGTACTACATGGCTCTTGTAAGGGGCATTAAAATCGTCTTGTTAAGCTACTGTGACCTCCACGTCTCTTCCAAGGGTCGTTAATATTGTCTTTTTATTCCACTGTGACCTCCACCACTCTTCCAAGGGGCATTAAAAGCGTCTTGTTAAGCTACTGTGACCTCCACGTCTCTTCCACAGGGCGTTGATATTGTCTTTTTATTCCACTGTAACCTCCACCACTCTTCCAAGGGGCATTGATATTGTCTTTTTATTCCACTGCGACCTCCACCACTCTTCCAAGGGGCATTAAAACCGTCTTGTTAAGCTACTGTGACCTCCACGTCTCTTCCACGGGGTCATTGATATTGTCTTTTTATTCCACTGTAACCTCCACCACTTTTCCAAGGGGCATTAAAACTGTCTTGTTAAACCACTCTGAACTCCACGTCTCTTCCAAGGGGCATTAAAACCATCTTGTTAAGCTACTGTGACCTCCACATCTCTTCCAAGGGGCATTAAAACTGTCTTGTTAAACCACTCTGAACTCCACAGCTCTTCCAAGGGGCATTGACATGTTGTTTTTAATTACCTCTAACCTCCACGACTCTTGCAACGGGCATTGCATTTCCTCCTAATTTTTGTCAACTTTTGCTTTTCAATGCATAGGCGAACACTAAGGGAGACCCACTCCCCAATAATGGGTAGAAGGTTTTTAATAAGCTGTAATCCACATCTGTTTCAAGGGGCATTGCAGTGCCTAATAATTTTTGGAAAGCCTTCCATTCCCTGCTTAGGCCAACAGTGTACAGGAGACCCAGTTGCTATAAATGGAAAAAACGGTTTAGTTAAGGCCCTCGTACCTCCATGTCACTTCCAAGGGGCATTGGAGTGCCTCGAAATTTTTGGTAGGCATTGCATTCACTGTATGCCTTATAACTGTGTAGCTGAACCGCTCCTTTTGGTACGGAAACATATCCTACAAGACATGTGTGGTTGGCTGGCCTGATATTGATGTGAATTGTCCCTGTTCCTCCTGCTCTTTCTCCTTTGCCACCACCTCATCCATCATTCATCACCTGAAGCTTTGTTTTAACGGGAGTCATAGAACTGGGATAGTAGCAGGAAAACATCCAGCAATCCTCGAAGGAGGTAGAATATGCGCCAAAACGCTGACCACCTCAGGCCTAGCTGCTACTACATACATGCGCTTGCATTCCAAGGAACAGAAAGCTAAGGAGGTGGATGGCCTCATGATCATGAATAATTTACTCGTTGTGTAGGAGGCTGACCACTGCTGCTGTCTACCTTCTGAAGTTTGTGTTGAAGCCTGATTGACCCAGGACCCGCAATCCTCTATGTCTGGAGGACGTGTTGCATCCCAGTGTCCAACTGTGTCCCGACTTCCACAATATTAACCCAGTGTGAAGGCGTCAGTGAGATGGACCATTCCTGGCCACATTCACTTGTCCACGTGTTTGTGGTTAGGCTGTCCTTCCCACTAAATGCACTGGGGAGGGCACAGGTAATGTTTTGGTATGCGCGCTTGTGTATAAGGCGCACCGGGACAAATAGGGGCAGCTGGGGACCGTTTATGGACACCCGGCCACCCCCACGCGGCTGGGGACTGTGTGTGGGCACCCGGCTGCGGGGCGGCTGGGGACTGAGTATGGACACCCGGCCGCCCCGTGGCGGCTGGGGACCAAGCGTGGACACCCGGCCCCCGGGCGGCTGGGGACTGAGTATGAATACCAGGCTACCGACGCAGCCATGACGTGGTGGCCAGATTCCACCTCCACATGCCTAAAAGGCCCAATTTCAAGTGCAAGCAAGCTAGCAGTATGGTATTGCAGCCTGGGGGGTGGGTGGGTGGCAGGCTGCATACTTGCGCTTGTATTGCAAGTTATGGGGAGGTACAATTGAACACTGCCCTGGGACAAGGACTTGCACGGGGATAGTTGCAAGTCTGCATCTTCTGATGCGGCAAGGATCACTTCTGATGGGCACACTTTTAGGCAGTGGGTGTCAGAGATGCTTCCAGGGGTCTTTCCCATGCTGTTCCCATGTCTTTTTAGCACTGTATGCATGTGTCACACAGCACATGGCCAGATAAGGTTGTAAAATGTTAAAATTACATTTCCCGGTGAATGCATTTGTCACGGTTCAAAGCAATACAAACGTGCAAAAACGCATAAAAAATGCTACTTGTGAACATAGCCCAAGGTGTGGAGGAGTATTTTTGTTTTTGATTATTTATTTTACCTTATACACAAGTCTTTACCCTGGAAAGGATGTTCCTTAACCCCTTTCCGACCTGGTAAGTAATAGTACGCACCAGGTCGGGAAGGCCGGTTCAGCGGGGGCTCCGGTGGTGAGCCCGCACTGAAGCGAGCACATGTCAGCTGATTATTGGAATCGCAATCCACCCGCGGCTGTTAATATGTTAAATCTCTGACAGTGGCATTTAACTCGCTCTTTCGGGAGTCCTAAGCCCCGCCCATCAGTGACCCCGTCACGTGATCGCGGGTCACCAATGGGTGGGCATGACAACTCAGGGTCTGCAGCAGACGCCTGTGGTTGTCATGTCTCAATTGCTATGAGCGCCACCTAGTGGTCAGCGCTCATAGCAGGTGAGCATTTCTCCTGCATACAAGCGATCTGCTCATCTCTTGTATGCAGTAGAAGCAATCAGACAACTGCTGCTTCTAGTCTCCTCTGGAGACTATAGAAGCAAGCAGAAAGTGTAAAATAAAGTTTTTTAAAAAATAAAAAAAATAAAAAATATATAAAAGTTTAAGTCACCCCCCTTTCGCCCCATTCAAAATAAAATATATATATATATATATATATATATATATATATAAAAACACATACACATATTTGGTATCGCCGCGTTCAGAATCGCCCGATCTATCAATATAAAAGAAGAATTAATACAATCAGTAAACGGCGTAACGAGAAAAAAAATTTAAACGCCAGAATTAAGTTTTTTTGGTCGCTACAACTTTGCAATAAAATGCAATAACGGGCGATCAAAACATCGGATTTACCCCAAAATGGTATCAATAAAAACGTCAGCCCGGCACGCAAAAAATAAGCCCTCACCTGGCCCCAGATCCCGAAAAATGGAGAAGCTAAGGGTCTCGGAAAATGGAGTCATTTTTTGGGTTTTTTTTTAGCAAGCTTTGGATGTTTTTTTCACCACTTAAATAAAAAAGAACCTATACATGTTTGGTGTCTATGAACTCGTAACGACATGGAAAATAATGATGGCAGGTCAGTTTTAGCAATCTGTGAACGTGGTAAAAAAAGGACCCAAAAAACAACTGTAGAATTGCATTTTTTTTGCAGTTTCACTGCACTTGGAATTTTTTTCCCATTTTCCAGCACACGATATGGTAAAACCAGTGAAGGTGTTTAAAAATACAACTCGTCCCGCAAAAAATAAGCCCTCACATGGCCATATTGAACGAAAATTAAAAAGTTCTGGCTCTGGGAAGAAGGGGAGCAAAAAAGGAAAACACAAAAACAGAAAGACCCATGGTCGTTAAGGGGTTAACATATTTCACAGGAAAGCACTTTCACTTTCGTTTTATTGTGAGCCTGTAAAAGTGGCTTAATACCTCTGACCACGTTGTTGACAGCAGTGACCTGGGGGTCAGAAATGCTTCCAGGGGCGATGCACATGCTGTCCCCATGTCATTTGAGCACTGTCACTATCGTTTTGGGCACTTTTTAGGCTTTCTACAGACTGACGGGGGTGCCGCCGCAAAAATGTTCGGGTCTTCCATAGACTAACATTGGGCTCGTTGCTCGGGTCGAGCACCCGAGTATCACAGTGAGCTCGGCCCGAGCTTCGAGCACCCGAGCATTTTAGTGCTCGCTCAACACTACTCAACATACATTATGGAGTTCATCTTTACCCCTTCAGGGATCCTAAAAGGGCCGACAATCTCTCTCCCCATGATTCCAGCCAAAAACATTACTCCACCTCCTCCTTGTTAGCGCCGTAGCCGAGTTTGCATGGGGTGTCCATCAACCAGCCATCCTCCACTCCATCCGTCTGGACCATCGAGATCATTTCATGCATGATAATGCCCCATCTCATGCTGCACATAGCACATCTGCATCTCTGGCTGCTATGGGCATAAAAGGGGACAAACTTATGTTGTGGCACCCATGCTCCCCTGACCTCAACCCCATTGAGAACCTCTGGAGCATCATTTAAAGGAGTGTCTATGATGGCGGGAGGCAGTTCACATCTAAGCAACAGCTCTGGGAGGGTATTCTGTCCTCATGCAAAACAATTGAAGCAGAAACCATCCAAAACCTGACAAATTAAATGGACGAGAGAGTTCAGAAGCTCCTTTCGAACAAGGGGTCCTATGTGCAAATGTAACATCACCTAGAATAAAGTTTTGAGTTGAAAACTGTTTGATTTCAGTTTGTAATAACCTGCTAATGCTTATAATTTCTAAAATGACCATTTTTTGTTCTTTATTAAAATGAAAAGGTTGAAAACTCTGCTGTGCATAATAATTTGGAACATGCATTTTGAGTGCAGTTTGAGTTTTTTATTTTTTAAAAAATATACTGTTATCATAGGCAGTTTGTACAAAAACCTTTCAATTATACTCTAATAGTTATTTGACTGGAAAATTACAATGACTGCAATTCATATAGGTAATTTGGGAAAATCTGAGAAAATATTATTTGCATAATAATTTGGAACACAGTGTATGCAGAGCTTATGCAAAGTAAAAAAATATTTTTTTTGCTGTTCCTAACGTGATACAGAAGGCTAGATCTGAGTTTGAAATATCTTTGCGCATATATTCTATGTTATACAGGCCTCATCCACACAAAGAAAAGTACTTTGTTTGGTTCCTAACGTTATACAGCAGGGAACTTCTCAGTTTAAAATAGTTTGGAGAATATCACGTATGTTATACAGGCCTCATACACAGTAAAATTAAAACTTTGTTTGGTTCCTAACATTATACAGCAGGGGACATCTCAGTTTGAAATAGAAGAATATCTTGTATGTTATACAGGCTTCATTCACAGTAAAAAAAATGTTTGTTCGGTTCCTAACGTTATGCAGCAGGGGACATTTCAGTTTGAAATAGTTTGGAGAATATCTTGTATGTTATGCAGGCCTCATCCACACTAAAAAAATACTTTCTTCTGTTACTAACGTCATACACTAGGGGACATCTCAGGGTGCCAAGGGAGTGTGGCTCACTGCGATCGTGGGGAGTTGGTGATACCAGAAAAACTGTTAGTGAAGGTGCAAGAGGCAAGGAACAAATGGAAAAGGAAGAGGTGATGGGAAAGCAACAGTCAGAACATGAAGAGGATAATCATCCCCTCTATGTTCATGTTTGGCAGGAGGGGACGGAGGAAACAAGCATCAGAATTACCCAGCCACCAACACAGCATGGACTTGAACCTCATGGAAGAGCCCAACATATGAGTGAGTGCCTTCTTGCTGCACCATCTGCAACATGATTCCCGTATAGTTATGATTCGAAATAGGGCTGACTACTGGGTTGTCACTCTGTTAGATCCACGTTATAAGAGTAAATTTTTCCAGATGCTTACCGCCCTGGAAAGGGACCCCCGAATGCTGGAGTATCGAAACACGCTTTTACACAACCTTAAGATAGGCTTTCCCCAAGCCAGCAGTGAGGCGCACAGAGTTCATCGCAGCTCTACACTTCCAACCACCGGCACGTCAATTCGTCAATGCCAAAATCTTAGCAGCAGTAGTATAAGTGGCAGAAGGAATTTCTGTCAGTCCTTTCACACATTTTTTAGACCAGATCGTGCACCAGCACGACAGAGTACAAGTCTGACAAGTGGTGAATGACTGGAGAGGATGGTTCACTCCTGACTGAGTCTCCATCTGCTGGGTTGGCTGTAGTGGAACAGGTGTAGTTCCTAATTCTACAATTTCTACTGTACTGAAATTGATGCCACTTTGCTGGTGTTTGGTGCTAATTTTTGGAAATGTGGAGAATCCTGATTGGGTCTCCATCTATTGGGTTGGCTGTAGTGGAAGAGGTGTCGTTCCTAATTCTTCAATTTCTACTGTACTGAAATTGATGCCACTTTCCTGGTGTCTGCCACTAAGTTTTGTAAATGTGGAGAATCCTGATTGGGTCTCCATCTACTGGGTTGGCTGTAGTGGAAGAGGTGTCTGTCCCCATTATACTGCTTCTAATCTACGGAATGTTAGGCCGGTACGCAAGAGAAGGGCTTTCTCGCGGCATCCAGTCAGGCCCTTTCCTGCTGGTCAGTAATTGTCAGCATTTGGGTTCCGTTCTAGGGATTCTAAGTGTGGTTTCTGCATTTCTGCGCATGTCCCGCTAAGCCACCCCCCTTGTGGTCATGTGCCACTAAGCCACACCCCTGTGGTCATGTGCTGATAAGCCATGCCCCCTTGCAACCATGTGCAGATAAGCCACACCCTTTTGCGGTCATGTGCCGCTAAACCACGCCCCCTTCTGTCTGGCACAGCATGGTTGTTTGTCCTGGGGGGGCTGGGACTGTCTCTAGTGTATTTAAGGGCTCCGTGGGCTCTGCCTCGGTGTCTAGTCTATCTCCTTCTAACCTGGGGTGAGGCCTCTGGCAGTAAATGCAGTGTGTGAGAGCCGTTGTCAAGGGTTCCTGCTGTGTGCTTCCTAGTCATCCTAGCCGTCAATTAGGGCTCGGCGAATGCTGTGAGCAGCACGCTCTACCATGTTGGTTCACCAGTTGGTGTCCACGCCACGGAGGCATCCTCGCTACCGATCCAGCATTCCAGGGCTCCGCCATTGTACGTGTGGTCACACTGCCGCTTTTCCACTCATGTGTTGGGTGCTGTAGAGATCCTCCACCTCTTTAGGAACTTAGGTTCCTGGCCTTTCCTGGCCTGCAGCTATCTGCAGCTCTATACGCCGCTGTCTAGTGCTCAGGCGTTTTCATGCTGCCAAATCTTTCTTGCTCTGCACAGCGGTGTCTTGCAGTACAGAAGTTTATTAGTTTCGTTTCTGGAGTGTTGCTAACTCCCAGCATTGTACCTTGTTTAGTTACTACTTGTGTGTGCACTTAACACACTAGTTTATTTCTTTCTCTGTGCTTAGCTGAACATTCCTCGGGGACTTAGTTGCTGCTGCTCCTCTGCAGCCCGGTGGACTCCGACGTGTCCTTTAAGTTTTATTTTATTTTATTAAAGGACACGCCAGCATAACATTAGACTAGGCCAGGGTCTGGCTGAGCATGACGGCTACTGCACAGAGTCAGAACGGCTCATCCTCGATGCAACGCTATATCCAGCAGCTGGAGTCTCGGTTGCAACGAGTAGAACAATGTCTGCCGACTCTGGACATTCCAGCTCTGACTGCTCAGGCTGTGGGCCAGACGGTAGCCGCCCTAATACCCTCCCCTGTCCCAACTCCTCGCCTAGCGCTTCCAAATAAGTTTTCTGGGAGCACTCGGATCTGTCGGGGTTCCTCAATCAATGTGCGGTGCACTATGAGTTACAACCGCAAGTGTACCCCACTGATAGAACTAGGGTGGGATTCATATTTTCCCTGCTCTCCGAGCGGGCAATGGAGTGGGCTCCTCCACTCTGGGAACAGTCGTATCCAGTTTTGATGACTGTAGCCGGTTTCACAACAGCCCTCAAACAGGTCTTTTTTGGGTCCTGAGGTCACCAATGACACTGCCATGCGTCTTCTCGTTATTAGTCAGGCTACGTCGTCCATAAGCGACTATGCGGTGCGTTTCCGCACCCTAGCAGCTGAGTTGGATTGGCCAGACAAAGCTCTGATTCCCATTTTCTGGAGAGGTCTGGCCTCCAATGTAAAAGATGCGTTGGCTACCCGAGAGGCACCAGTAACAATTGAGGCACTGATTAATATCGCTACCAGAATTGACCTTCGGTTTGCCGAGAGACGACTGAAGGTGACTGCTGAGAAGCTACGAGAGCGTTTTGCTCCCGCCTTCTCAGCGCCTCTGAGTGAGGGTCCGGGCAATTTCGACCCCTCTGTGCCCATGGAGGTGTCACGCACAGAGGGTCTTCGTCTTCCCAAACGGTCAATAAAATCCTCATGTTCTGGGAAACGGGGAGTTCTAGTGTCTGTTGGAAGCGAGTCACTAGAGAATGAATTTGTTTCCTCCAAAATTCTGTTGCCTTCCTCAGTCATTCTTGATCAGAAGACTGTGGAGATAGGAGCCTGTGTGGACTTGGGAGCAGAGGCAAACTTTATGTCTGCGTCTTTCGCTCAGAGCCACTCAGTTCCATTAATTTTACTTCCTAATCCTGTTAAGATCCGGGTAGTTAACGGGTTTTTTCTGCCTAAGGAGGTTACCCATCGTACTGAGGCTAGCCATTATGAATCTATTTCTTTCCTTGTGATGGAGGAGGGGGTGGATTCGGTACTTTTGGGCCTGCCCTGGCTCCGGAGGCATTCCCCTCATCTGGACTGGTCGACAGGTCAGGTTATCCAGTGGAGCTCTTCCTGCCAGGGGAATTGTATTTGTCTAGTGCTTCCGGTTTCTTGTTCTGAGTTACCTCCGGAGCTGTCAGCGTTACCCGTTCATACGCGGAGTATGCAGATGTTTTCTCCAAAAAGGCTGCAGAGACTCTACCACCTCACCGGGCATATGATTGCGCCATAAATTTACTACCGGGTTCTGAACCCCCAAGAGGCAGGGTATACCCGTTGTCGGTCCCTGAGACAAAATCAATGTCAGAATACATTGCAGATAATCTAGCAAGGGGATTTATCTGTAAATCTACATCCCCAGCAGGGGCTGGATTCTTTTTTGTCACTAAGAAGGATGGGTCTTTGCGTCCTTGCATTGACTATCGTGGTCTAAATGCGGTGACAGTAAAAAATAAATATCCTTTGCCTCTGATTACCAAGCTGTTTGATCGGTTTCAGGGTGTTACAATTTTCTCTAAATTGGATCTCCACGGGGCATATAATCTTGTGCGAATCCGCGAGGGTGATGAGTGGAAAACGGCTTTTAATACCAGGGATGGTCATTATGAGTACCTCGTCATGCCTTTCGGATTATGAAATGCTCCCAGAGTTTTTCAGGACTTCATGAATGATGTCTTCAGGGATTTACTCCTTACGGCTCTTGTCGTGTATCTTGATGACATCTCGATTTTCTCTTCGGAAATTGAGCAGCATTGTCGGATGGTGAAAACTGTATTGCACCGTCTGCGGTCGAATCGCTTATATGCGAAGCTTGAGAAGTGTCTTTTCAAGCAGGAATCCTTACCCTTCCTGGGTTATATTATTTCTGGGTCCGGTCTTACTATGGATCCCGAGATACTCGAGGCTGTTCTGAAGTGGCCCGAGCCTCGTTCTCTGAAAGCTGTTCAGCGTTTCTTGGGGTTCATAAATTATTACAGGCAGTTTATTCCGCACTTTTCCACACTTGCTTCGCCTATCACCGCCCTCACTCGAAAAGGGGCCAATCCTAAGGATTGGAGTCCTGAGGCAGAGGAGTCTTTCGCTAAATTGAAACTCTGCTTCACTAAAGCTCCTATCTTGCACCGTCCTGATGATTCCAAACCATTCTTTTTGGAGATAGATGCATCTTCTGTCGGCGCAGGAGCTGTACTGTACCCGAAGAATGCTCACGGTAGAAAAAGAGTCTGTTTCTTTTTCTCTAAATCCTTTTCCTCGGCTGAGCGGAATTATTCGATTGGTGATACGGAACTGCTCGCGATGAAACTGGCCTTTGAGGAATGGAGGCACCTGATGGAGGGTGCGATCCATCCTTTTCATGTGTACACTGACCACAAAAATCTTTTGTACCTTCAGACGGTACAGCGCTTAAATCCCAGACAGGCAAGGTGGTCCTTGGTCTTCTCTCGATTTCACTTCTCTCTCCATTTTGTGCCTGGCGAGAGGAATCCACGGGCAGATGCTATGTCTCGCTCTTTTGACCCCCTGGGTGAAGAGTCGGAACAATGGCTTATTGTCCCATCTGAGAGTTTACTCTCTGTGAACCCTGTCACCTTGCAGGGACTTCCGTCTGGGAGGACCTTTGTGCCAGAGTCTTGTAGGCAAGAGGTTCTCCATTGGGGTCACTCCTCCAAGATTGGAGGGCACTTTGGGGGCAAACAGACCAAAGAGCTAATTTCTCGGTCCTATTGGTGGCTCAAGATGTCTACTGATATCTCCCATTTTGTCGCCACCTGCGTCTCTTGTGCGCGAAATAAGCCATCTAGGGAATGGCCGGCGGGGCTTCTTATGCCTCTTCCGGTGGCTGATAGGCCGTGGGAGATGATTGTGATGGATTTTATCATGGATTTGCCACTTTCACAAGATAACAAGCTTATTTGGGTGTTTACGGACTAATTCTCTAAGATGTCCCACCTGATTCCTCTACTCGGTCTTCCATCTTCCCGAGAGCTTGCTCAATTGTTTGTTGCCCATATCTTCCACTTGCATGGTATGCCTGATCGGATTGTGTCTGACCGGGGTCCTCAGTTCGCCTCTAGATTTTGGTGAGACTTTTGCCACCTCTTGCAAATTGAGTTGTGCTTTTCCTCCTCGTATCATCCCCAAACTAACAGTTTGGTTGAGAGGACTAATCAGACATTGGCAACTTATTTGCGACATTTTGTGTCTGCCCGCCATGATTCTTGGGCATCGTTGCTACCCTGGGCGGAGTTTGCCTTAAACAACTCTGTGGCAGATTCTACAGGCAGACGCCATTCTTGATGAATTTCGGACAACATCCTCGGGTCTCGATGCCCGTACCTGGTACTAATCCTCTTCCCGCTGTGGAGGATTGGGCAACTAATGCCAGGGATATCTGGGATCAGACTCAGGAGTCTTTGCGTGCTTCTAAGGAGCGTATGAGGGTCACGGCCGATAGGCATCGGCGTCCTGCTCTAAGTTATGCTCCTGGGGACTTGGTGTGGCTTTCTGCATGCAATATTCGCCTCCGGGTGGTTTCTACTAAATTTGCGCCCTGGTATTTGGGGCCATTTAAAATCTTGGCCAAAGTGAATGATGCGGCCTATTGGCTGAAATTGCCGGCAGCTTGGCAAATTTCTAACACCTTCCATGTTTCTTTACTCAAGCCGATTACTCTCAATGAATTCTCTGGTTCCTTTCTGGCTGAATCGGAATCTGCACAGGATGACTTTGTGGTAAATGAAATCATTGCTTCTAAGTTGGTTAGGGGCAAGAAGTTTTATTTGGTGGACTTGCGGGATTACGGTCTGGAGGATAGGACTTGGGAGCCGGTAGACAATATCAACGCTCCGGATCTTATTGCCGCTTTTGAGCGTATCCGTAATTCCGGGGGGGGGGAGCCCTAGAGAGGGGGGTAATATTAGGCCGGTACGCAGGAGAAGGGCTTTCTCACAGCGTCCGGTCAGGCCCTTTCCTGCTGGTCAGTAATTGTCAGCATTTAGGTTCCGTTCTAGGGATTCTAAGTGTGGTTTCTGAGTTTTTGCACATGTGCCATTAAGCCACGCCCCCTTGCGGGCATGTGCCGCTAAGCCATGCCTCCTTGCGGTCATGTGCCGCTATTCCACGCCCTCTTGTGAGAGTCGTTGTCAAGGGTTCCTGCTGTGTGCTCCCTAGTCATCCGAGCCATCAATTAGGGCTAGGGGAATGCTGTGAGCAGCACGCTCTACCGTGTCGGTTCACCGGTTGGTGTCCACGCCATGGAGGTATCCTCGCTACCGATCCAGCATTCCAGGGCTCCGCCATTGTATGTGTGGTCATACTGCCGCTTTTCCACCCGTGTGTTGGGTGCTGCAGAGATCCTCCACCTCTTTAGGAACTTAGGTTCCTGGCCTTTCCTGGCCTGCAGCTATCTGCAACTCTATACACCGCTGTCTAGTGCTCAGGCGTTTTCATGCTGCCAAATCTTTCCTGCTCTGCACAGCGGTGTCTTGCAGTACAGAAGTTTATTAGTTTTGTTTCTGGAGTATTGCTAACTCCCAGCATTGTACCTTGTTTAGTTACTACTTGTGTGTGCACTTAACACACTAGTTTATTTCTTTCTCTGTGCTTAGCTGAACATTCCTCGGGGGACTCAGCTGCTGCAGCTCCTCTGCAGCCCGGTGGACTCCGACGTGTCCTTTAAGTTTTATTTTACTTTATTAAAGGACACGCCAGCATAACACTTAAATTGATGCCACTTCGATGGTGTCTGCCACTAATTTTTGGAAATGTGGAGAATCCTGATCGGGTCTCCATCTATTAGGTTGGCTGTAGTGGAAGATGTGTCATTCCTAGCTCTATAATTTCTACTGTACTGAAATAGATGCCACTTTGGTGGTTTTAGGTCCTAATTTTTTGAAATTTGGAGAATTTTAATTGGGTTTCAATCTATTGGGTTGGCTGTAGTGGAAGAGGTATGTACCCATTATACTACTTCTAATCTACTGAAATTGATGCCACTTTGCTGGTGTCTGTCACTAATTTTTGGAAATGTGGAGAATCCTGCTTGGGTCTCCGTCTGTTGGGTTGGCTGTAGTGGAAGAGGTTTTGATCTCCATTAAACTACTTCTACTCTGGTGAAATTGATGCCACTTTGGTGTTGTTAGGCCCTAATTTAAGGAAATGTGAGCACTCCTGATTGAGTCTCCATCTACTCGGTTGGCTGTAGTGGAATAGGTGTTGATCCCCATTATAATAGTTATACTCTACTGAAATTAACTCTTTGGTGTAGATATTGTTCTCACAGGGGTACACATGATAAATTAGAAATTGGTTTTCTTTCTACCGTGGAATATAAAACAGGCTATGTTTTATCTGGAGGTGATCCTGATGAGACTCAGATACCTGCTGTCGGGGCAAGAAGAGGAGGAGGGTGACTGTCAGGGCAACGAATGGGATAACACATTGGATGATGATGAGGTTGTAGATTCCACTTGGTGTGAATCCAGAGGCACGCAGCTGAGTAGCTCATGTGAGGATGTGAAGGAGGAGGAAGACGAGAAGGTTACATTGCGTCCTATGGCACAGACACGGAGTGATGCAACTGTGACGAGCAGTGTATTCTTAGCCACAGCTGTGGCTGTGGCCAACAACAGTGGTTACGGGTCTGCAGCTTGCAGGGATGGCAAGGGTTGCCTAGCCTGGGCCTTTTTTGAGACCGCAAAGGATGAGCCAACTCACGTTATCTGCAAAATTTGCAAGAAAAAACTCAGTAGAGTGAAAAACTGCAATAATTTGACTACTACATACATGAACCTTCACATGCGCAATAAACATACGTTACTCTGGCAATCTCACTGCGATAAAATACGGACCTCAACAACCATCAGCCGCCCCATCAACCGCATGTGCTGCTTCTTCCTCCTCCTCTGTTATCGTGCCAAGTATTGTCACGCTGGTTTCCCACCACAGAACCTCCGGTTCTTTACCCGCTCCAGTCTGGCTGACCGAGAGCTTTTTGTTTTTGATCGATCTCACAAAATGAGCACACCATAACTTTATCAATCCGTCATAACATCTCCGCCTACATCTCACTCATGGTCCAGCAGTTTGTCCCATTCTCTGTACTCTGCCCTCTTCAGCACCGCAGCCAGCCCTCGGTCCCATAGTTGTGGTCACGTAAAAGATTATTTCCTCCTACATATGACAAAGCTAAGAGGTTGAACTCCACCGTCTCCAATCTGTTGACCACGGAAATGGTGGTCTTAGGCCCTAACGACGACATGGTGGAAAACATTTTTTGGGGAAAAATATGTGTTGAAGGGTCTAATACGAGTACAGGTAATCCCCTCATTTGAAACCGATTTAACATGGTTTAAAACTGGATGGGAAGACCTGGCAAATAATTGTTCAAAAGGATTCACGGAACTGCTGATTAAATTAAATGAACATACACTAATTGAGTTAGAAAGAGAAATTGATACCAGTGATGAGCGAGTATGTTTTGTTAACCCTTTTGCTGAGTATGCTCGGGCGAGTACCTATTATCGTCAGCGTGCTCGGGCTTCAAGTTTTCTTCGCTCCGTGAACATGATTTGCGACTGTTTGACAGCTTTAATACATTAAATGGTAATAGTATTAAAGCTGTCAAACAGTCGCAAATCATGTTCACGGAGTGATGAAAACTTAACCCCCGAGCACGCTGTAAATACTCGGTGCTTGCCTGAGTATACCCGGCGAAAGGGTTAACAAAACATACTCGCTCATCACTAATTGATGCCAATCAAACATCTCTAAAAAAGATTTAATATCTGAGACTAAGAACAGTGATCTACATACGGACTTAGCTGAATGGGAAAGTGAAATAAAAACGACTAATACAAAAAAATTCCAAAGAGATACTTTGGATTTATAAAATAGTCAGGTATATAAATGGAGATCAAACAGGAGTAGAACCTGGTCGGTATCTAGAACCCGTTCTGAATCAGCCTCATCAATTACATCTGGAGAAGAGGTTGAACGTGTTATCCCACAAGGGACAAATTCAACCATCAACAGTTGGAGAAAATCTTCCTTTAAACATCATGAATTCTTCAGAGGTAGACAATCCACAAAACGTAAAATACTTTCTTCATAATTCCCTGAAGAAAATAAAAAGAAACAAAATGCGTTGGAGGTAGTGATGAGCGAACGCGCTCGCCACTACTTGGTACTCACCCGAGCATCATGGTGCTCGACAAGCTCGGCACTCGGTGAGTATTTCCGGGTTGCTCGGGCGGGAACTCAGGTCCCCTCCCTGCATGTTTGGCGCTCTTTAGAGAGCCAATGAACATGCAGGGATTGCCTGCCAAGCACTGTAATGCCGTAGCCATGTTGGTTGTGGGTGACGTCACTGCATTCTGGGTCTTCTATCCTTGGATTACGATATCGGAGAGAATGAGACACAGGACAGGATGTATGTGTCAACAATCTCTAACTTTATTACAAAGCATAGGGTTTATATGCACCCTGGAGGCAGGAAACGGATTTACCATATATGGTTCGATTATGCAATTTAACTATGCAAGCAAAAAAAGAAAACTAGTTTCTGTTCTCTTATGCCTTGAAACATTTAATTAGGCGCATCTTTCTAGGAAGGACACGTTATCTTCTAGCAAGGACACGTTATTGATACAAGGAAGGAACATTCAGCTGTTGTTGTTTTGACCTAAAGTAACTGTCAGACTTATATAGCATAGATGGGGTCTTTGATCTTGAGGGGCCTCATCTTCTGCTATAACATGGGCATTACAGTGATTGGCTGGCCGCACAGCGTCATCAGGTGTATATCAGACCCGGCGCCGCCATGCTCGTCACAGTCGTTCCGGATCAGACAGTATAGGGAGAGCTGCTGCTGTGTCAGGGAGAGATTTGCTTGTGTATTAGGTAGTTTAGGGAGAAAAACCGTACATTACACAAATCCATCTTAGCAAACAGTCCTTTTGAGAACTAACTAATCCATCTGCAGAGATATCTGGCAAGCAGTGTATATAGGCAGGCAGGCAGGGTATATAACAGACTGCAGTGCACATAGGACAAGAGGCACCATTCCAGTTCTGCCTTCTGCTGCTGTTATATTTCTAGAAATAGGCCCAGGTCTCAGGGGCCAGGAATAATTTTTTTTGCATCTTAATTCTCATAATTTGCTTAAAAAGCGATCCAGAGAACACGTTTTTTCTGCGCCATTTGCTTGTTGGCACTGCACAATACAGCCAGGTCCTTTCCATACTACAGCGCTAAAAATCTAGCTATTTAAAACTGTGCTTTCTCCGTCACACAGATCACATATATGTTTTCAGAAAATACTGCCATTTCTGGCCTGTATTGAATTTTTTTTTCAGTGTGTCAGCAAAGTTTTTGATACTGGTTTGCTGTTCAAACCAGTTACCTACAGGCCAGGTATTTAAAACTGTGTTTTCCTCATCACACGGATCACATATAAGTTTTCAGAAAATACTGCCATTTCTGGCCTCCATTCAATTTTTTTTTCAGTGTGTCAGCAAAGTTTTTGACACTGGTTTGCTGTTCAAAACATTTCAGTGTGTCAGTGAAACAATTGATACCAGATTGCTGTTCAAACTAGTTACCTACAGGCCAGGTATTTAAAACTGTGTTTTCTACGTCACACGGATTACATAGAATCATAGAATCATAGAATGGTAGAGTTGGAAGGGACCTCCTGGGTCATCTGGTCCAACCCCCTGCTCAAAGCAGGATTCACTAAATCATCTCAGACAGATGTCTGTCCAGCCTCTGTTTGAAGACGTCCATTGAAGGGGAACTCACCACCTCTCGTGGCAGCCTGTTCCACTCATTAATCACCCTAACTGTCAAAAAGTTTTTTCTAATATCTAATCTGTGTCTCCTCCCATTTAGTTTCATCCCATTGCTTCTAGTCTTTCCTTGTGCAAATGAGAATAAAGATGATCCTTCTACAATGTGACAGCCCTTGACATATTTGTAGACAGCTATTAAGTCTCCTCTCAGTCTTCTTTTTTGCAAGCTAAACATTCCCAAATCCTGCAACCGTTCCTCATAGGACATGGTTTGCAGACCAGTCACCATTCTGGTCGCTCTTCTCTGAACTTGCTCCAGTTTGTCTATGTCTTTTTTAAAATGTGGTGCCCAAAACTGTACACAGTATTCCAGATGAGGTCTGACCAAAGAGGAGTAAAGACCGATAATGACTTCACGTGATCTAGACTGTATGCTTCTGTTAATACATCCCAGAATTGTATTTGCCTTTTTTGCTGCTGCATCACACTGTTGACTCATGTTCAGTCTATGATCTATTAGTATACCTAAGTCTTTTTCACATGTACTGTTGCTTAGCTCTATTCCTCCCATTCTGTATATGCTTTTTTCATTTTTATTGCCCAGATGTAGTACTTTGCATTTTTCCCTGTTAAAAACCATTCTGTTGGTTGCTGCCCACTGCTCCAGTTTATTTAGGTCTTTTTGAATCCTCTCTCTCTCTTCTCTAGTATTAGCTATCCCTCCTAGCTTTGTGTCATCAGCAAATTTAATCAGTTTACCCTCAATTCCTTCATCTAAATCATTGATAAAGATGTTGAACAATACAGGTCCCAGGACGGAGCCCTGTGGTACCCCACTTGAGACATTCATCCAGCTGGATGTGAAGCCATTTACAACCACCCTTTGAGTCCGATCACTAAGCCAGTTATGAATCCACCTAACAGTTGCCTGGTCCATTGCATACTTGGTCATTTTTTCAATAAGGATGGTGTGAGATACTTTGTCAAATGCTTTGCTGAAGTCAAGATATACTATATCTACAGCATTTCCCTGATCCACCCAGTCAGTGATTCTGTCATAGAAGGAAATTAAGTTAGTCTGACATGACTTGTTAGTTACAAACCCATGCTGACTCTGGTTAATCACTTCATTCTTATCCATGTACTTACATACATGTTGTTTAATAATTTGTTCAAAGATCTTTCCTGGTATAGAAGTCAGACTCACCGGCCTATAGTTCCCTGGGTCCACCTTCTTCCCCTTTTTGAAGATAGGAACAACATTTGCTCTTCTCCAGTCTTCTGGGACTTCTCCTGTTCTCCAAGAATTTTCAAAGATTATGGAGAGTGGTTCTAAAATTTCTTCTGTGATCTCCTTCAGTACTCTGGGGTGTAATTCATCTGGACCTGGAGACTTGAACTCATTTATGTTAGCTAAATATTCCCTCACAGTCTTTCTGTTTACAGATAACTTGGATTCCTCTATTCCTCTAAAAGGACAGTGAAGATCAGTTGATGTTACATTTTCTTTCTGAGAGAAAACAGATGCAAAATAGGAATTAAAAAGTTCGGCCTTCTCAACATCCTCTCTTACCATTTCTCCATTTTCATCCTGTAAAAAGCCTATAGCATCTTTGACTTTTCTTTTACTTTTGACATACCCCCAAAATCCTTTTTTATTGCTTTTGACATCTCTTGCAAGCCTTAATTCATTGTCAGCTTTAGCTAACCTGATACGTGCCCTACAGGATCTGCAGACTGCATTATAATCTTCTTTAGATATGCCTCCCTCTTTCCATTTAATAAACATTTCTTTCTTTCTTTTTAGCATGTGTTTAAGTTCTGTGTTCATCCATCCTGGTTTCCTTAAATGCTTCCCATTCTTCCTACTTTTCGGGATTGTTAACGATTGTGCTTTGAGAATCTCATTTTTAAAAATTTCCCATCCTTCCTGGACATTTTTGTCCTTAAGGACATCCAGCCATTGGATCCCTCCTATTCTCTTTCTGAGTCTGTTAAAATCTGCCTTTCTAAAATCTAACCTTGAAGTTTGAGTCTTCACATGTCTTCCTCCTCTAGTTATCCAAAATTCTATAATAGCATGATCGCTGCCTCCTAGCATCCCAGCCACCTTTACCTCCTCAACCATTTCCTCCCTGTTTATAAGGATTAGATCCAAAGTAGCAGATCCCCTTGTTTTCTCCCCTACCTTTTGGAAGATAAAGTTGTCAGCAAGAGAGGATAAGAATTTGCTTGACCTGTTAGTTTTACTTGAGAGAGATTCCCAACAAATGTGTGGATAGTTTAAAAAAATACTGCCATTTCTGGCCTCCATTAAAAAAAAATTTCAGTGTGTCAGTGAAGCAATTGACACCAGATTGCTGTTCAAACTAGTTACCTACAGGCCAGGTATCTAAAACTGTGTTTTCTCTGTCACACGGCTCACATACACATTGTCAGAAAATTCTGCCATTTCTGGCCTCTATTCAATTTTTTTTTCAGCGTGTCAGCAAAGTTTTTGACACTGGTTTGCTGTTCAAAATAGTTACCTACAGGCCAGGTATTTGAAACTGTGTTTCTCCATCAAACGGCTCACACATAAGTTCGTTCCAAACTCAGTCATTTGTAGTAAGCGTGGAAGATACTGTCCTCCATTTAAAATGGGCAAGGCACGTGGCAAGGGACAGGGAACTGGACGTGATGGTAATGGTGCATACAGAGGCCGAGGACAAGGCCGTGGGCAAGCCAAAATTGTGACACAACAAACACCCACATCTTCTCGCCTGACCTTCTTGTCCCAACTTCTAGGGGACCGCAGCACACCACTATTGAACCCAGAGCAGTGTCAAAAGATTGTTGGTTGGATAGCGGATAATGCTTCCAGTCACTTGGCCACCACCACCACCACTCTGTCTTCCACACGGTCAAGTCTCAGTAGCTGTGAGCCTGGACCGCATATTCCTCACCCTGATCCTCCTTCCTCCCACCATGCCGAGTACCCAGAGACAACTGATCCCACACTTGGACACTTTGAAGAGCTGTTCACTTTTCCATTTATAGATTCGGGCCTCTCGCCCGGTCCACTTGAAGTGGGGCAAGAGGAGATCGCGTGTAGCGATGCCCAAATATTTGAGCAGCCACGGTCACACGAAGGCGAAGGTGGGAAAGTGTCACAAGAGGTGGACGATGATGAGACACAATTACAAGAAAGTCAGGAGGAGGACCAGGGTGCGGAAGTGGAAGACGAGGTGGTGGACGATATAGTAACTGACCCAACCTGGCAGGAGGAAATGCAGAGCGAGGACAGCAGCACACAGGGGGAGGGAGGCAGAGCACCCCAACAGGCAGGAAGAAGCAGTGTGGTGGCCGCAGACAGAAGGCAGGCAACCTTTCCCCTTAACACCAACATGAAGGAAGTTGCTAGTACAACTGTTAGGTCTTCCCGAGTCTGGTTGTTTTTTAAAGACTCTGCCGATAACCCCAAAAAGGCCATTTGCACCACCTGCCAGGCCAGCATCAGCAGAGGTGGCAAAACGACCAGCCTGACCACCACCAGCATGATCAGGCTCATGGCAGAAAAGCATCTGACCCCAGGGTCCAGGAACAGTGTCTGCGGGTGGCACCATTGCTTCTTCCGCTGTTGTGGATGCAAGCCAATCCCCTGTCCATGCTGCATGCAAAGATGCCTCCTGCCCTGCACCTGTCGTTGCACACTCTCAAGTAGCAGCATCAGGAAGCACGTCCATGTCCTTGTCCCAGCGCAGCGTTCAGTTGTCCATACCCCAGTCCTTGGAACGCAAGCGCAAATATGCAGCCAACGCCCCACAGGCCACACTACTAAATTCTCATATTTCACGACTGCTTCCGCTCGAAATGTTGCCTTTTAGGCTCGTGGAGACGGAAGCGTTCCGCAACCTGATGGCGCCGGCCATCCCTCGGTACTTGGTCCCTAGCCGCCACTATTTCTCCCGGTGTGCCGTCCCCGCATTACACAAGCACGTGTCCCAAAACATTAGCCGTGCTCTCAACAACACAGTTACCGGTAAAGTCCACCTAACCACGGACACGTGGACAAGTGCTTGTGGGCAGGAACGGTACATCTCGCTGACGGCACACTGGGTTAACATAGTGGAAGCCGGGACCCAGTCGGACCTTAAGATGGAATACGTCCTCCCGATGCCAAGGGTTGCGGGCCCTAGGTCAATCAGGGTTGCACCCACGGTCTACAGCTCCTGCACCTCATCCTCCTCAGCCTCCTCCTCCTCTTCAGCCTCCATCTCCAAAATGACCACATCAGTCACAAGCACTGCAGCACTGCTTCGGCCAAGCGGCAGCAGGCTGTGCTGAAGCTAATATGCTTAGGTGAAAAACTGCACAATGCTGAAGAGTTGTGGACAGCTCTGAAAGAGCAGGCAGATCTGTGGCTCACACCTCTGAACCTACAGCCAGGCATGGTCGTGTATGACAATGGTCAGAACCTGGTGGCGGCTCTGAGGCGAGGCGAGCTCACACACGTACCATGCCTGGTTCATGTGCTTAACCTCGTGGTTCAGCGGTTTCTAAAATCCCACCCGGAGCTGCCGGATCTGCTTGTTAAAGTACGTCGCCTGTGTGCCCATTTTAGAAAGCCAGCTACAGCTGCCGCCGCCCTTGCATTGTTTCAGAAGCGTTTGCAGCTTCCGGCTCACAGATTGGTGTGTGATGTCCCCACTAGTGTTGAGCCACCCCCGTAGTGTTCGAGTTCGGTTCGGTTCGTCGAACACCCGTGTGTTTGCCGAACTGTTCGTCGAACTGTTCGTCGAACACCTTCGAACACCGTTAAAACCAATGGCAGGCAAACAAAAACACATAGAAACACATAGAAAACACCTTCAAAGGTGTCCAAAAGCTGACAAACTGCTCAGAAGACATAACTAACACATGGAAAAGTGACAAGTACATATAGTCATGCGAAAATAAAAGAGGTGGAGGAGTAAAAGGAGGGGGAGACACAGATATAGGCATGTCATGCCCTTCTAAAATCCAAAAAGTGAGAAGCCGACACGGCCAGTCCGCTCCTGCCCGTGCCACCTCCGTGTCGCCGGGTTTGTGCCAGAGCCGCGGTGAACCCTGACGGCCAGCCCCCCTCTCCCAATACTGGTGCCTGTCCGCTGGTGGGTCGAGCGAGCCCCCCTGTGGTGGAGGCAGCTCTAAGCTTTTTAATTTAAATTGTCTCTCTAATTTGAATGAATACACTTTAAATCCATTTACAAGGATCTATTGGAGGGCAAGTCTCATGCCAGCAGCCGCGGTAATTCCAGCTCCAGTAGCGTCCACTAAAGCTGCTGCAGTTAAAAAGCTTTTATAAGGATCGAGCTCGGCTGTCCACCGCAAGGCATCCTACTGCAAGTCCCAGCCCCTATGCCTTGGGGTGCCTCCTGATGCTCTTCACTAAGTATCCCATGGTCCCGAAGCATTTCCTTTGAAAAAATTAAGTGTCTAAACTACAGGTGGTGTAGCTTGCTTAACAGCCGGGATAATCCGCTGACTAGCAGACACTGCTACTAGGCACAAAGTATTTCCTGGGCTAGATGCAGTTAAAAATTTGTAATTAGATACTCTCGTTGGATGCTGAGAAAGCATTCCATAGAGTCTCCTGGCACGCCATATATGATTCTCTTAAAAAGCTTGGGGTAGGGGTCTAGGGGACCCTTTTATAGCCAAAATCACGGCCCTGTATCGCAATACGTCACCTAGGCTGAAGATAAATGGAACTGTAGCACCCTGAGGGCTCGGTTGCTACAGACGTATTGCACCTCACCCAGAGGTGTGATATCTCACTCTCAGGTAAGGATGGAGTGTGGATCAGGACCCGACACCTGCATGCATTACACCACATTGCCGTGGGGCAGGGCGACCAATATGCCCCTGAGATGGGCACGACAGTCCCTGTCCCTGGCTGGAGTGGGGGGAGGGAACACTGAGGAAGGGGAACCCTGTAGTGCAGGAGCAGGGAGGAAGCAGTTCCTGGGTGCATTGAGAAGGGAGTATAAAAGGTGGGCACCATCTTAGTTCAGTGCAGAGAAGTCTGAGCAGAAGTGGCAGGGAGCAGGGGCTCTGCATGAGCTCTGCTCCGGAAGCGGGCCTAGTAACAGAGGCCCAGGCCTGGAAGAGGGAGAAGGAAGGAAGAGGAGCGGAGAAGGCTCCAGGAACGAGGAATGAAGGGATCCCAGGGGTGCGGACGGGCGAGTCGCCACCGCACGCCCGAATTCACCTGCGTGGAGGGGTCAGGCCAAAGGGGGAGACCGGTCCCCGAACTAGTGGAGGCAGGAAACGACCCTCAGCTAGAAACCGGAGGCTCTGACATTTTATGTGGCGCAGCCCCTTGCTCCACCCGCTAGGAAGGCACCACATAGGGTCAGGGAAACTGGCGCCAAGTTTACCAAGAGGAGGCCTGAGGCAGCCGGACAGAAGTGTTGGTAAGAAAGGCCAGACAAAGGACACACAAAGGGGGTCCTGTGAAGTGCTCCAAAGTTATCTGGGAGTTGTCTGAGCCCCTCACCTGGTGAGCACAGTACGACGTGGGCAGCCGTTACCTGCAGACGTGGTCTGGATAATAAGAACTGTGAGTACAGGCCCTGGACTGCATCACTGACTCCGTGTCGTTACTGCTGCTGCCCTGCACCATCACCCCCATCCTCCGCATACACTGCCCTGAGGCTATACTCCTCCCGTGGGGAGTTATGCTACGCTCTGCTGCACCCACAACACCAGCCTCAGCGGTCTGCCCTGTAGCGGCGGTTCACTCTGACCGCAATCCACGGGTGGCGTAGTCGGATATTTAAACATCAAAACCACATAAATAGTTCCGCCACTGGTTTGACCGCCCTGAGCCACGGAACCGGGTCGCCGCCACGAAGACTACAACCACCAGCATCCACCAAAAAGGGTCCGGCTCCGGGTGTCCCAAGGCCCAGGGGGTGCGCCAGAACATTTTCATCACCTTTCACAATCACCAATGGGACAAGGCAGGGATGTCCTCTGTCCCCTCTCTTATACATCCTAGTGACGGAGCACCTGCTCTCATCAATTCGCCATAACCCCAATATTAGGTGGATTGAGGTGGGAGGCACCGAGTACAAGTGCTCTCTATTTGCTGATGATGTCCTAGTATATATCACTCAATCACATATATCCATCCCTGCTGTTATGGCTGAAATAGATCACTTTGTTACATGGTAAAATTTTAAAATCAATGCAGCGAAGTCTGAGGCCCTCGATGTCTCCCTCCCCAAATCCATATAGGATTCCATCCAGTCCAACTTTCCCTTTGCCTGGCCCTCACAGGGTATCAAATACTTAGGAATTCCTATTCATAGAGACCTCTCCCATCTATGTTATCTTAATTTTGGGCCCTTTATTGAACAATTCCATACAGACCACGGTTGGCAAGTTAGAACTGTAAGATTCACTACGTGAACCACTGGTGTTTTATGGAAAAGCACATGTACACTGCGTTCCAAATTATTATGCAAAAAGTGTTTAGGAGTGATAAGGGAAGAATTTGTTTGTTTGTCAGTTAAACTCATTGATGGTGATGTGTGTCAGGGCTCTTTATATCACTGTAAGCAATTGCAGACACCTGTGCTAATTAGTTTGGCAGGTGTGTCCAATGAAAGGCAAGACTACTTAAGAAGGCTCTCTCACATTATTAAGCAGCCTACATTTTCTGCCAAAATGGGAAAGAAAAAGGATGTGTCGGCTGCTGAGAAGCAACAAATTGTGGAGTGTTTAGGTCAAGGCATGACTACAATCAACATTGTGCGATGATCAGGATGAAGTGTCTTGGCAATCAAGAAGTATGTAGCTGATTCACAGTACACACGTGTGCGTGCTGATAAGGGCAAATTGAGGACTCTTTCCTACAGGCAATTACATCAGGTTAAAAGAGCAGCGGCAAGAAAGCCTTGTCATAGCAGCAGACAAGTTTTTGAAGCTGCTGGTGCCTCCAACGTCCCCCGAACAACAAGATGCAGGGTCCTTCAGAGGTTTGCAGCTGTGCATACGCCATCCTGTCGACCTCCTCTATCCACTTCACACAAGCAGAAACGGCTCCAGTGGGCCAAACATTACATGAAGACTGATTTCAAAACTGTTTTGTTCACGGATGAGTGCCGTGCAGCGCTCGATGGTCCAGATGGATGGAGTGGAGGATGGCTGGTTGATGGACACCCCACGCAAACACGGCTACAGCGCCAACAAGGAGGAGGTGGAGTAATGTTTTGGGCTGGAATCATGGGGAGAGAGATTGTCGGCCCCTTTAGGATCCCTGAAGGCGCTAAAGATGAACTCCATAATGTATGTGGATTTTCTCAAACAGCACTTCCTGCCATGGTTCAAGAAGAAGAACCGTGTATTTCACAGCAAGATCATTTTTCTGCATGATAATGCACCATCTCATGCTGCACATAAAACATCTGCATCTCTGGCTGATATGGGCATGAAAGGGGACAAACTTATGGTGTGACCCCCATGCTCCCCTGACCTCTACCCCATTCAGAACCTTTGGAGCATCATTAAAAGGAGTGTCTATGATGGCAGGAGGCAGTTCACATCTAAGCAACAGCTCTGGGAGGGTATTCTGTCCTCATGCAAAACAATTGAAGCAGAAACCATCCAAAACCTGACAAATTCAATGGACGAGAGAGTTCAGAAGCTCCTTTCGAACAAGGGGTCCTATGTGAAAATGTAACATCACCTACAATAAAGTTTTGAGTTGAAAACTGTTTGATTTCAGTTTCTAACAACCTGCTAATGCTTATAATTTCAAAAATGACCATTTTTTTGGTCTTTATTAAAATGAAAAGGTTGATCGAAAAGTTTGGGGGATCTAAGAGTGTGGCAACCCAGTAGTCATGATTACTTCGAATTCTGACAATATGAGGGTCATGCTGCAGGTAGTGCAGCAAGAAGGCACTTATGTGTCTTGCGCATCTCGGAGCCCCAAAATTATTTTCCGGGCTAGATGCAGCTAAAAATTATTTTTAATTTTAAATCTGGTGGAGCTTATTATAGATGGCCTAATAGGATCAGTGCTGCACACTGCTACAAAGCCCAAATTATTTTCCAGTCAAGATACAGATAAACATGATTAGTAATTTGAAAGCTTAAAACGGTTGGTAGGGTGATTTTAACCAATCATCAAGCTTTTACTCTCCCCAGGATGACACAGGGGTAGAAAAGTCGTTTCGGATCCATGATTTGTTCATCTTTATGAACGTGAGTCTGTCTACATTATCAGTGGAGAGCCGCGTGCGCTTATCTGTCAGCACACCACCAGCAGCGCTGAACACACGTTCAGACAGAACGCTGGCTGCGGGGCATGACAAGATCTCCAAGGCGTAAGTGGCTAGCTCCGGCCATTTATCCAGATTGGAAGCCCAAAAAGAGCAAGGGTCCAGTGACACAGTCGTGGCTTCAATGTTTACTTGGAGATACTCCTGTACCATCGTCTCTAGGCGTTGACTATGTGTCAGACTTCTTGTCTCCTGTGGCCTTGCAAAGGATGGGCTAAAAAAGTGGTGAAATGATTCCGCAAAATTGATGTTACCAGCAGATACTGTGGTTCTGTTACGGTTTGAGTGCTGAACACTTGACGGTCCCACGGTTGGCAAGTTGGAACTGTGAGATTCACTACGTGCACCACTGGTATTTTGTGGAAAAGCACATGTAAGATTCTGCAACAGTCTCTGCTGATACTCCTGCATGCGTGCATCCCTTTCTATGGCAGGAATAATTTCTGCAAATTTACTTTTGTACCGGGGATCTAACAGTGTGGCAACCCAGTAGTCAGGATTATTTCTAATTCTCACAATTCGAGGGTCATGTTGCAGGTAGTGCAGCAAGAAGGCACTCATGTGTGTTGCGCATCCAGGAGCACCAAGTCCCTGTTGTGTTGGTGGCGAGGTAACAATCATGCTTCCTTCCTCTGTCCTCTCCCCCCAACCTCGCACAACAGAAATGTGATCAAGGTCTCCCTCATCTGATGAGTCTTCCATCAGTTCGTCCTCCACTTCTTCCTGGGCTCCTGCACCTTCCTCACTAGTTTGGCTGCTACCATGCGCCCTGGTAAAACCATCTCCCCCACCCTCACATGCCTGCCGCCTTGGTGCTGCCGACCGTCTGGACCTTGCAGATGTTAGCCCTTCCGCATACAACTCCTCCTCCTCTACTTCCTCCACCTCCTCTTGTGCCACCACCTGACTCCGAATTCTGTTTAACATGTGCTCCAGCATGTAAATCACCGGAATAGTCATGCTGATAATGGCATCGTCAGCACTAAACATCTTCGTCGCCATTTCAAAACTGTGCAGAAGGGTGCATAGGTCCCTGATCTGAGACCACTCCTCCAGCGTGATTTGCCCCACCTCTGAATCTCGTTGGCCCAGGCTATACGTCAGAACGTATTGCACCAGGGCTTGTCGGTGCTGCCACAGTCGCTGCAACATGTGCAGAGTTGAATTCCACCGGGTAGGCACATCGCATTTTAGCCGGTGAAGTGGCAGGCCCAACGACTTCTGTAGAGATGTAAGTCGCTGAGCTGCGGGATGCGAACGGCGGAAGTGAGCACACAGCGACCGTGCCCTCTGCAGAAGGCCATCTAGTCTGGGATAGTGGGCTAAAAATTGCTGGACAACCAGGTTCAACACGTGAGCCATACAAGGCACGTGTGTGACATTGCCCCGGCGAAGGGCCGCACCCAGGTTTGCAGCATTGTCGCACACGGCCTTCCCTGGTTTCAGGTCCAGTGGAGACAACCATTCATGAAATTGGTTCTCCAGAGCTGACCACAACTCCTCAGCTGTGTGACTCACATTTCCCAGACATTTCAAAGTAAAAACCGCCTGATGACGTTGAGCCCTACTGCCAGCATAGTAAGGAGGTGTGCAGGATCCCTTCTGCGCAGTTAGAAAGCTTGTGGCATGATCAGACAGGCTTTGGGTGCAGGTGGAAGACCGAGAGGAGGTTGAGGAGGCAGAAGCAGTGGAGGAACTTTGACATAAAGAGGATTGACGCACAACTCGTGGGGATGGCAAGACTTGGACAGCAGCCCCTTGTCCTGCTGTCACCATAGTTACCCAGTGCCCAGTCAGCGACATGTAACGCCCCTGTCCATGCCTACTCGTCCAAGTGTCTGTGGTGAAATGCACCCTGTCACACACAGAGTTTCTCAAAGAAGCGGTGATGTTGTGTGCGACATGCTGGTGGAGCGCAGGCACACCTTTCTTTGAGAAGTAGTGCCGACTGGGCATCTGGTACTGGGGCACTGCGACGGACATAAGGTCTCGAAAATCCTCTGTGTCCACCAGGCGGAAAGGCAGCATTTCTGTAGCCAAGAGCTTGCAGATGGTGAAATTCAACCTCTTAGCTTTCTCATGGCTAGGAGGAAATGGTCTTTTACTTGTCCACATCTGAGGGACCGAGGGCTGGCTATTGTGCTTAGACGGGGTTGATAAGGGTGTCCCCGGCAAACTGCCGGTCTGTGAGGAAGATGCAGGCGGACATGTTAGGTTGCCTTGATCCAAAGGTGGTGCTATCGATGTCGGACAGCGCTCAACACCAGCTGGTGTTACCACCTCCAAAGAAAATGATGACCTGCCAATCACGCTGGCTGATGCGGGTAAAGAGGTGGCAGGTCTGCGCCCCAAAACAGGTGTGACTGCTGTCCCCCCAGTCACAGAGGATGAAGAGGCCGCGGATGCACAAGATATGGCAGACGGTGGTTGGCCCGGCCGGCTAGGCCGCATTGTAGCACACTGAGTTTCCCACTGCAACTTATGCTTCATGTCCATGTGCCGGTTCATGCATGAAGTACTCAAACTATGTATTTTTTGGCCTCTACTTAGCTTTTGCTGACAAATGTTACAGATAACACGAGTTGGGTCATCTTTATCGATCTGAAAAAATGCCCAGGCTATGCAAGGCTTAGCACCCATGCGACCTGAAGAGCCACCACGACTTGTGGTGAGAGGCAGAGTTGTGTTTGAGGATGCAGTTGTTGACGTGCTTCCAGTACTACGTCTCTGTCCAGGAAGGCGCAACCTGACCTCGTCGTCACTAGCATCTTCCTCCACCTCCTCTGCTGACCTCATCTCTTGGCTGACTGTGGGTTGACAGTAAGTGGGATCTCCAACCTCATCATCATCACCCTGTGTGTTATCACACCCGTCGTCCTCAGAGCCAACCTGTTCCTGCCCTGACAAAAAACTAAAGTTGTCGCTCCAATCAGGTATTTGAGTCTTATCATCGTCTTCCTCATTGTCTCCACCAACAGGAGTTACAGTTTGGGAATGAGGGTCTACATTATGGTCAGAACCTTCTGCGTCTGGTCCTGGATCCGACTCATAAAGATTCTGGGCATCAGTGCAGATCATTTCGTCGTCTGGATTCACAGAAGCGCTGGAGTCGACCTCTGATTCCCAGGCTATAGTATGAGTAAACAGCTCTGCAGACTCAACCATCTGTTCTACCTCATACTCAGACGGGCAGCTGGAGATTTGGGAGCTGTGAGGAAGCAAGTGCGATTTGGGTGACACCTTTGAGGACTGGAGTATTTGTGATGTTGAAGTTGATGTGGAGGAGAGCCCACTTAAAGGAGCACTTGATATCCGTTGAAGCACCTGCTGTTTTTGTGCCTCATCTGGAATTTGTAGCGATTGGCGTGGCCGTAAGAAAGGGATCTTATCACATTGTCCGCTAAAAGAAGTAGACATTTTAGTTTGGCTGGAAGATGGTCTTTCTTCTGCAGATGTTACTGTTGCTTTAACACCTACCCCACGGACACAACCTTTTTTCCCCTTCCCAACACGCCTATTCCCCTTTCCACCAGCAGCAGGCCTTTTTCCACTCATTTTGGTGGTTAACTAATTCACAACTCTGGAGTTGTTTGCACAAAAAAACAATGGATGGTAACCGAGCAGAGCTGAGTGGCCAAACTGTGGTATTAGGCCAAAACTATTGGCTGGGTTAGATGCAGAAAAAAATTATATTCAATTTGCAACCTGATGGAGGTCAGTATAGATGGACTAATACAACAAGTCCCACACACAGCTAGAAGCCCAATATTTTTTCAGAGGTAGATGCAGAAAAAAATACATTCAGTTTGCAACCTGATGGAGGTCAGTATAGATGGACTAATACAACAAGTCCCACACACAGCTAGAAGCCCAATATTTTTTCAGAGGTAGATGCAGAAAAAAATATATTCAGTTTGCAACCTGATGGAGGTCAGTATAGATGGACTAATACAACAAGTCCCACACACAGCTAGAAGCCCAATATTTTTTCAGAGGTAGATGCAGAAAAAAATATATTCAGTTTGCAACCTGATGGAGGTCAGTATAGATGGACTAATACAACAAGTCCCACACACAGCTAGAAGCCCAAATATTTTTTCAGAGGTACTGTAGATGCAGATAAAAATTATTTTGAATTTGCAACCTGATGGAGGTCAGTATAGATGGACTAATAGAGAAAGTCCGACACACTGCTAGAAGGCCAAATATTTTTTCAGAGGTACTATAGATGCAGATAAAAATTATTTTTAATTTGCAACCTGATGGAGGTCAGTATAGATGGACTAATAGAGAAAGTCCGACACACTACTAGAAGGCCAAATATTTTTTCAGAGCTAGATGCAGAAAAAAATTATATTCAGTTTGCAACCTGATGGAGGTCAGTATAGATGGACTAATACAACAAGTCCCACACACAGCTAGAAGCCCAATATTTTTTCAGAGCTAGATGCAGAAAAAAATTAGATTCAGTTTGCAACCTGATGGAGGTCAGTATAGATGGACTAATAGAATGATGCTATGCCCAAAAGATTTTACTTCACTAGGTGCAGTAAAAAAATTGGTATTCTATACACAGGTGGTATATCTTGCAACACAGATAGGCTACTCCACTGACTAACACACTCTGCAATAGGCCAAAAAGGATTAGCTTTGCTAGATTCAGCCAAATGCTGTGAAAAAAACTTGCACAGCACTGGCACAGACCTGCCTGGCAAAAACTGATAGGAACTGATGTAACCTAGTCCTGAAAAGGACTCCAATTACAATTAGTCTTTACTCCCACAACCTATCTATTTAAGAGCACAGACCTGCCTGATAAAAGTCGTAGGAAATGCTGTAACCTAGTCCTTAAAAGGACTGCAATCACAACTATTCCCTACTCCCAAGCTATCTGTATATTTGTGCGAAAATTGGCTTGAAATTAACAAGGTATAGCGCACACAGCAACAGCGGTGCCGTCTAACACGCAGCTGCAGCAGTGAGAAAATGGTGGCGACGGGGAAAATGGCTTGGTCTTATAGGGCAAGGACATGTGACATACACTGCCAATGACACATGCCCTTGCTTGTGTGAAAAAAAGCACTTCGCTCCGTGTGTGCGCTGCTGATAGGCTGACAGATTGCACCTCCCCACTGTAAATGCGGGAAAGAGAAAAAAAAATGGAGATCTTCATTGTTCCTGCAGAGATCCATCCCCTGCCCCTCCCCCCACCCCGCTGTACACTCAAACTGCGTATTAACATTAATTTTCATCATTACTGAGAAAAAATCCAGTTATGATTTTGGTGCACGAACAGTTATCGAACATAACCTCGAACAGCCGAATTTTTCTCAAATTGTTCGTGTTCGCCGAACGGCTCGAACACCGCCCAAAACAGCTCGAATTTGAGATTGGCGAACAGTTCGAGTAGAACAACGCTCATCTCTAGTCCCCACGCATTGGAACTCTACACTGCAGATGTTGGGAAGGATTTGTGAGCACAAGAGGGCAGTTGTTGAGTACCAGCATCAACAAGGCCGTCATTATTCAGTTTAGACTCCACACATAAGACCTCAGGAGTCGACATGGATGTCAGACATATGTACCATCCTCCAAAACTTTGAGGACTCCACCAAGATGGTGAGCGGCGATGACCCCATAATTAGCGTCACCATCCCGCTTCTCTGTCTTCTGAATTGCTCTCTGCTCACAATCAAAGAGGATGCATTGCAGGCGGAGCACGATGAGATGGAGCAAGGAACCATACAGGGTGATTACACACAGCCAAGACTCATCTCATCCCAACGTGGATTGGGTGACAATGAGGAAGAGGAGGAGGAGGAGGAAGGACAGGAGCTAGTTTCATGCACTATAGACGGTACTACCTGCACAGCTGTCATGCCATCTGTTCAGCGTGGATGGCCAGAGGACAGAGAGGAGGAGGAGAGCATGGTCAGTCATCCTCTTGGTGAGGACACGGAAGTCTTGCCTGTTAGTAGTCTGGCACGCATGGCTGAGTTTATGTTACGCTGCCTTTCCCATGACCCACGCGTTCTCAAAATTTTGGGTGACAGGCATTACTGGTTGGTGACACTTCTAGACCCACGCTACAAGGAGAACTTTATATCTCTTATTCCTGAGGCGGACAAGTCTACAAAAATGGAGCTGTACCAGAAGGCCCTTGTTGCGGAACTATTAAAAAAATTCCTATCTGAAAACGCTGATGGCAGAGGGCACACATCATTGGACAACCAAGGAGTATAGGCGAGAGAAACACAACTTCAATCCAGCAGAGGCAGTGGAACACTGTCAAAGTTCTGGGAGAGTTTTCTCAGACCCTCCCATCGGACAGGCCCTGAGGAGCGGGGTACTCTCACAAGGAGCGCAAAGTTTGGGAAGATGCTGAGGGAGTACCTTGCCGACCATACCAACGTCCTCCGTGATTCTGCTGTGCTTTATAAATATTGGGTATCCAAGCTGGATACGTGGAATGAACTGGCTCTCTATACCTTGGAGATCCTGGCCTGCCCTGCCGCCAGCGTTTTATCAGAGCGGGTTTTAAGTGCCGCTGGTGGAATTATACTGTAACTGATAAGCGCATCCGCCTTTCAACTGAAAATGCTGACAGGCTGTCTCTTATGAAAATGAACAAGGGCTGGATTAGGCCAGACTTCTCAACACCACCGAATGATAGCAGCGTAACATAAACTCCAATCCAGTGTCTTTTCTTGGGAGGTGTATTCCCATGAACCTTTTCACACCCACACATGGGTATACGCTTCCTGATTTTAGCTATTTGCTCTTGTCCTCCTTCTCCTCATCCTCCACCACCATATCACCAGGGTGACCGTGGTCCGTGATGCAACACCCACATAATTTTTTTAAGGGTGTTTATGATGCCGGTAAAAAAAAATTTTTTATACAGTATGTTCATGTATACCCCCCCAGGAGTAAATGTTTGTCAGTCCATACATTTAGTGCATGGGCATTACAAGTATAGGAGGCCCGCTCCTTTCTAATGGGAACACTTTTTTATGAGGCCCTCCTCCACGTCTCTTCCAAGGGGCATTGAAGTGCCTCCCAAACTTTGGCAGCCCTTGCATTCACTGCATAGGCCAACACTATGGGAGACTCTCTCCTTTTTAATGGGAATTTGTCGTTACTGTGGCCCTGCTCTATGTGTCTTTAAATTCTTAGTGGGGTTTTTCCTAAAATTGGTCAGCCGCTGGATTCACTGCATACCCTATAACTGTAAAGCAGACTCTCTCCTTTCTAATGGGAACATGTCGTACCTTGTTACTGTGGCCCTGCTCCTTGTGTCTTTAAATTCTTACTGGGATTTTTCCCAAATTTTGCCAGCCCTTGCAGTCATACCATGGGCATTAACACTATAGGATACCCGCTCCTTTATAATGGGAACATTTTTTTTACTGAGACCCTCCTCTATGTTTCTTCAAAGGGGTATTGGGTTGCGTCCAAATTTTTGGCAGCCCTTGCAGTCACTGGATATGCAATAACAGTATAGGAGACCCACTTGTTAATAATGGGAACAACAAAGCATAGCCGGCTGATGGCTCTCTAACAATAGCTAGGGCCGACTGCTGGCCTTTTAAGAATAGTAAGGGCCGTCTGATGTCCCTATAAAAATAGGCTTTATGACTTTCTGAGTCCCTCCATCATAAATAAAACAGGAAGTGTCTGATGATGTGTCACACACCACATTGCCAGCTAAGGTTGTAAAATGTTAAAATTACATTTCCCGGTGAATGCATTTGTCATAAAAAAAACTTAAAAAAACCCAAAACAATACGATATTTCTTTAGTATAAAAAACAGCGTCACCAATTTAACAACAATGTAATCACATTGTTCAGCTCATGCACCTCCTCCTCCATCTCCGAAATGACCACATCAGTCACAAGCTGACAGCACTGCAGCACTTCCTTGGCCAAGCGGCAACAGGCTGTGCTGAAGATAACATGCTTAATGCTTAATTGACAAACCACCCAGCGCTGCAGAGTAGTTGAAAGCTGTAACACAGCAGCCTGATCTGTGACTCTCACCGCTGAACATACAGCCAGGCATGGTCGTGTGTGACAATGGGCGGAACCTGGTGACAGAGAAATGACAGCCGGAGTAGATACGGTTTCACTCTATGCCAGTCCTTTCATCGAGCTAAAGAATATGGCTGTGGTGAAATACAACTCCCACTGAGAAGCTGTTTCAGATTGAAAAACATTGTGCCCACCAGAGGATTTGATTCCGAGGGCTAACCTTTCTCCCCCACTCAAGCGCCCCATAGCAGCTGCAATGTTAGCGCTATCATGAACTCTCCTGAGGTAGAAGCCAAGGCACGATTCTCTGGTGGGACCATCCAACCCTGCCGAGTGTAACATTCCTGGCGGCGTGCTTGCATGGTGCACCACCTCCCACCATGCAAGACCGCAATCTTACTTGTCAGTCCAAGCTGCACATTTTGTTTCAGTATCTGCTGTGTCCATGTCTCTTGTCTGAATGCTTTGGGTGTCGGCGTGGCTTCTGCCTGTTTCTTATAGTTACTGTGTGCACAGTCCTAATGTGTCCCCAGCCTATTGCTGTGAGTCACTGGATACTTAAACCCCCTCCACCCAGTGAGAGGTGCCTGAGCAACACTTTCAGTCAGTTTGTCTTTTGCAACTGAGTTGCCAGGTCCTGTCCTGACTCTAGTCTGTTTCTGCCACCCTGAGGGCTGAGTACCCAGGGCCTCTACCTGTACCTGTGACTTCTAGTCAGTTTCTGCCACCCTGGATGCTGAGTTCCCGGGCTCGGTCCTGTATCTTGTTCCTGGTTCAGATCCTGTCTGAACAGTGTCCTAGTCTGTTACTTGTTTGTCTCTGTCTGTATCTTCCTTCTTACCTGCAGTATCTGAACCTGCACCTAACTCCAACTCGTGTATCTGGTTCTGCTCGTTCTGTTTCCCTCCCTCAGTATCTATCTCCTGTGTTCCAGCTATCTTCTTGTGTTTTCCAGTCTGTTCCATGTGAACAGAGCCCTGTCCTGTCTACCGCATCTGAGGGTTTTGCTTTGCTCAGCTTGCTCACCGCACCGGCGGTTTTGCTTTGCTGTTTCACTGCATCTGCGGTTTTGCTCTGCTTTGCTTGTTCACCGCATCTGCGGGTTTTGCTCTGCTTTGCTAGTTCACTGCATCTGCGGTTTTGCTCTGCTTTGCTTGTTCACCGCATCTGCGGGTTTTGCTCTGCTTTGCTAGTTCACCGCATCTGTGGTTTTGCTCTGCTTTGCTTGTTCACCACATCAGAGGGGTTTTGCTCTGCTTTGCTTGTTCACCGCATCTGCGAGTTTTGCTCTGCTTTGCTAGTTCACCGCATCTGTGGTTTTGCTCTGCTTTGCTTGTTCACCACATCTGCGGGTTTTGCTCTGCTTTGCTTGTTCACCGCATCTGCGGTTTTGCTCTGCTTTGCTTGTTTACCTCATCTGTGGGTTTTGCTCTGCTTTGCTTGTTCACCGCATCTGCGGATTTTGCTCTACTTTGCTTGATCACCGCATATGTGGGTTTTGCTCTGCTTTGCTTGAGCACCGCATCAGCGGTTTTCCTCTGCTTTGCTTGTTCACCACATCTGCGGGTTTTGCTCTGCTTTGCTTGTTCACCGCATCTGCAGTTTTGCTCTGCTTTGCTTGTTCACCACATCTGCGGGTTTTGCTCTGCTTTGCTTGTTCACCGCATCTGCGGTTTTGCTCTTCATTGCTTGTTCACCGCATCTGTGGGTTTTGCTCTGCTTTGCTTGTTCACCGCATCTGCGGGTTTTGCTCTGCTCTGCTTGTCTACCGCACCTGCGGCTCTGTTCCTGTATCCCAGTCTGTACTGGTCCCTATGCTGCTTACGTTTATACTTGCCAGTACTCGCCTGTCTGCATGCCAGCCATGCCTGCCAGTGCCCACCTGTCTGCATACCAGCTGTGCCTGTCAATATCCACCTGTCTGCATACCAGCCGTGCCTGCCAGTACCCACTAGTCAATATGCCAGTTTAACCTGCCTGTTCCTGCATTCAACGGTGTGGGTCAACAGCTGTGACCGGGGTCTGACCTGGAGTAGCACCTGGTCCCTCTGCTCGGTTCCTCCCTGGTTCACGGAGTTGACTGAGCCGCCGTGTGACCTTGGTCGGATCGGGTTGATACTTAGTTACGCCCCTCCAGGCACTCCTTGGTTCATGGTACAGTGGGATCACTAATCATGCTCAAGCCAGTCTGCCCGGGCGTGTGCGTAACACCGAGAAGCAGTCCTGGCTAAGAAAAGTGTGTGGAAAGGTTCCCGGACACTCTATGGCTGCTTATTTACTGAGGTGGAAACCCACGCAAACACGGGGAGAACATACAAAGTCCTTGCGAATGTTGTCCTTCCTGGGATTTAAACCCAGGATCCCAGCGCTGCAAGTCTTCAGTGCTAACCACTGATCCAATGTGCTGCCGTTCACCCTCTAATATCTAACAGGCTGGAGAAAGTTGCACCTACTGCCACTCTATCTTCAGCTCCTTTGTGAGAAAATGTATTTGGGCAGCCACTCAGTCTACCAAATAAAATTCCTGAGAAGTAAATTGGGGATGGCTTCGCTACTGGTACTGGGGGCAGTGCTAATACCATGGCGTCGTATCATAGTTTGCTGGAAATATTCCAGGCTGGTAGGAGGCAAGCAAATTCCCACAGAAAAGTACCAGCAGTAATGTTCAGGGACTTGTAGAAGACGGAGACAACACCGGGAGAAATAGTGATGGCTGGTGACCGAGTATGGACACGAGGCATGAAGCATGTGGTTGTGAAAAGCTTCCACCTCCACAAGCCTAAAAGGCCACATTTCAAGTGCAAGCAGCTTTACAGGATTTCCTGGGAGAAATGACACGCAGGCTAGATAGGGTTTCCCTCTATGCCAGTCCTTTCACCAAGCTAAATAAAAAAAGTTGTGAACTGGCCCCGTACCGTCCCTGGCCACGTTCACCTGTCCATGTGTTTGTGGTTAGGCAGTCCTTCCCAGTAAGTGCACTGGGGAGGGCACGGGTAATGTTGTGGGACCCGTGCTTTTGGAAGGTGGAGGCGATACCGGGAAATATAGTGGTGGCTGGGGACGGAGTCTGGACACCCGGCCGCCGCCGGCATGAGATTGTGAAAAGCTTCCGGCTCCACGAGCTTAAAAGGCCATATTTCAAGTGCAAAAAGTTGCCCAGAAATCTGGCAGTTTAGTGTTGTGGCCTGTGGGTGGGTGGCTGGCTGGCTGCAAACTTGCACTTACATTCCAAGTAACAGAAAACTAAGCAGATGGTGGCCTCTATCATCATCATGGCCTCACCTCGGCACTATGAACTCTCCTGAAGGAGAAGCCAGGGCCCGCCGGAGGAGTCTCCGGTTCTCTGGTGGGCCCGTCCAACCCTGCCGAAGAGCATCCCTGGCTAAGAAAAGTGTAGGGGAAGGTTCCCGGACACTCTATGGCTGCTTTTTTAATGTGGATCGGCCATGCTTATGCATGTTATTTCTCAAACCGCATTACAGATCAGGCCATTGTCCAACTCTGTATTCAAGAAATTAAATGCGCAAAGAAAGATGTGTGTGTGTGTCAAAGCACCACCGACAAGGGCGAGTTGATGTTGGACGGGCTGCCATTGCTTCTGCAACAAGCTGCATTACAGGACTTCCTGTGAGAAATGACATGCAGGCTAGATAGGGTTTCCCTCTATGCCAGTCCTTTCACTGGGGAGGGCACGGGTAATGTTGTGGGACCCGTGCTTGTGGAAGGTGGAGGCGATACCGGGAAATATAGTGGCGGCTGGGGACCGAGTATGGACACCCGGCCGCCGCCGGCATGAGGTTATGAAAAGCTTCTGCCTCCATGAGCTTAATAGGCCACATTTAAAGTGCAAGCTGCTGTCAAAAACTTGGCAGTATAGTATTGCAGCCTGTGGGTGGCTGGCTGGCTGGCTGCCTGCAGACTTGCGCTTGCATTCCAAGGAATGGGGTAGGGACAACTGAACTCTGCAGTGGGACAAGGACGTGGACGGTGATTGTTGCAAGTCTGCAACGACAGGTGCATGGCGGGAGGCATCTTCGCATGCGCCACTTATGATGGGCACACTTTTAGGCAGTGACCTGGGAGTCATAGATGCTTCCAGAGGTCTTCCCCATGCTGTTCCCTTGTCTTTTCAGCACTGTATGCATGTGTCTGATGATGTGTCACACACCACATGGCCAGATAAGGTTGTAAAATGTTAAAATTACATTTCCTGGTGAATGCATTTGTCTTGGTTGAAAGCAATGCAAAAGGGCAAAATCGCAACGTGTGAACATAGCCCAAGGTGTGGAGGAGTATTTTTGGTTTTGGTTATTTATTTTGCCTTCTATACAAGTCATTACCCTGGAAAGGATGTTCCTTTAAACCCATTTTGGTTTCGTTTTTGTATGTTTTATTGTAAGTCCGTAAAAGTGGCGTAATACTCTGAAAATTTTGTTAACAGCAGTGACCTGGGAGTCAGAAATGCTTCCAGGGGTCTTCCCCATGCTGTTCCCAGTGCTCATTTGAGCACAGTTCCCATCGATTTGGGCAATTTTTAGGCCCTCTGCAGACCGCCGGGTGGAGCCGCCTGCAAAATGCTTGAGTTTCCCATAGACTTGCATTGGGCTCGTTGCTCGGGTCGAGCACCCGAGTATTCCAGTTTTCTCGACCCGAGCAACGAGTACCCGAGCATTTTACTGCTCGCTCATTACTAGTTGGAGGTAATAAATTTATCGCCTCATGTCTGCACAGTGTGAAGTATTACGGCTGGGCCTGACATTTGTACATAATAATTCATTTGATTATTTCACAGCCATGAAGGAACTGTTTCTATACTCCCCGTAAACTGATCCTGAAAAAATTGCACAATAAATCAGGAGAGGAACACGGATTAACATCTAGGGCTGAAAAAGAAGCGTTGGCCATTTTAGAGGAGTTACTCAGTAAACAGGATATTGAAACAAAAGGTACGTTCCCTAAATCAATACTTCCAAGGTCAACGACGTTCCCTCACTTGTCCTCTGCCCCCAAATTGAAATTTTCACCAAATTGGTTTTGGCGGACTTCAAGAAAATTCCAAATTATGTTGTAAGTGATAACATTACTCCATCACAGCGTCGTGCCCTAAATGAACTAAGGGCATTAGACGACGTGTTGATAAAAGCAGCAGACAAGGGAGGCAATGTCGTGATCTGGCCCATTCAAAAATATGAAAGAGAAGCTTCTATGCAACTTAATTGGAAAGACACCTACACTACAGGGTGGGCCATTTATATGGATACACCTAAATAATATGGGAATGGTTGGTGATATCAACTTCCTGTTTGTGGCACATTAGTATATGGGAGGGGGAAAACTTTTCCAGATAGGTGGTGACCATGGCGGCCATTTTGAAGTCGGCTATTTTGGATCTAGCTTTATTTTTTTCAATGGGAAGAGGGTCATGTGGGTCACACATCAAACTTATTGAGAATTTCATAGGAAAAACAATGGTGTGCTTGGTTTCAACATAACTTTATTCTTTCATGAGTTATTTACAAGTTTATGACCACTTATAAAATGTGTTCAAAGTGCAGCCCATTGTGTTGGATTGTCAATGCAACCCTCTTCTCCCACTCTTGACACACTGATAGCAACACCGCAGAAGAAATGCTAGTACAGGGTTCCAGTATCCGTTGTTTCACATGCTGCACATCTCGTATCTTCACAGCATAGACAATTGCCTTCAGATGACCCCAAAGATAAAAGTCTAAGGGGGTCAGATCGGGAGACCTTGGTGGCCATTCAACTGGCCCACGATGACCAATCCACTTTCCAGGAAACTGTTCATGTAGGAATGCTCTGACCTGACACCCATAATGTGGTGGTGCACCATCTTGTTGGAAAAATTCAGGGAACGTGCCATCTTCAGTGGATAAATAGGGCAACACATCATCATGTAGCAATTTCAGATATCCAGTGGCATTGAGGTTTCCATTGACGAAGAATGGTCCCACTATTTTTGTAGCCCATATACCACACCATACTATCAATTTTTGTGTTCCAACAGTGTTGGAGGGATCTATCCACTGTGGGTTAGTGTCAGACCAATAGCGGTGGTTTTGTTTGTTAACTTCACCATTCACAAAAAAGTTTGCCTCATTACTGAACATAATATTCTGTGTAAACTGAGGGTCCTGTTACAATTTTTGTTTTGCCCATTCTGCAAATTCAGTGCGCCGAACTGGGTCATCCTCATTGAGATGCTGCAGCAGCTGGACTTTGTAAGGTTGCCATTTGTGAGTAGCTAATATCCGTTGAAGGGATGTTCAACTGATGCCACTCTCCAGTGATATGTGGCGAGTGCTATGCTGTGAGCTCTTGCTGAATGAATCTAGGACAGCCACTGATGTTTCTTCATTAGTGACAGTTTTCTTGCGTCCACATTTTGATAATCCAACACTGAACCTGTTTCACGAAATTTGTCAAGCAGTTTGCTAAGTGTACCATGGGAGATGGGTGGTCTCGTAGGGTGTCTTGCATTGAAATCTGCTGCAATGACCCAGGTACTGCGTTCACCAGACATCAACACAATTTCTATCCACTCCTCACGTGTTAACCTCTGCAACATGTCAATGGCTGTAAGCAATGAGAAACTTGTAAATAACTCATGAAAGAATGAAGTTAGGTTACAACCAAGCACACCATTGTTTTTCTTATGAAATTCTCAATAAGTTTGATGTGTCACATGACCCTCTTCCCATTGAAAAAAATAAGTTGGATCCAAAATGGACGACTTCAAAATGGCCTCCATGGTCACCACCCATCTGGAAAAAATTTTCCCCTCCCATATACTAATGTGCCACAACAGGAAGTTGATATCACCAACCATTTCCATTTTATTTAGGTGTATCCATATAAATGGCCCACCCTGTAGATTACATTATTGCCCAATAGCATCATATAAAGTGGAACTACAAACCATCCTGCAGAGAGCACTGGATCAAGATGTCTTTACTAAGAAAATCTTTCAGGGACTCTTAATTGAGTTCACAAAGATTCGACATTTTATCTTCTACTGAAGATACACAAATATTCCATCAATCCTCCGGGACGACCAATTGTCTCGGGGATTGATGGGTTGTGTGATCCAGTATGTAGATTCCTTCGTACGTACGTGACGCTACTGACATGCCAACAAAAATGTGTGGGGTGATCATTGAATGGGACATGTGGCTGCTCACAGCTGATGTCGAATTATTTAACACGTGTATTTCTCATGACAATGGTATTAAGGAGGACCGCTTCCTCCAGATGAACAGCAACTGGGATGGCCAAGTGTATGATCTTATTCTGGAATTTTTGCATTTTGTCTTGACCCACAACATGTTTGTCTTTAAGAATAGAGTTTTCATACAAAAACGTGATACTGCCATGGGGGCAGCATGCGCCCCTTCCTATGCCAACCTGTTTCTCAGTCTCTGGGAGAGGTCCATCTTTCACCAAGATGGATCTTCGACCATTGACCGGGTGCAGTGTTGGTAAAGGTATATTGACAACATTTTGTTTATCTGGCAAGGGAACAAAAAAGATAATAGCATGTTTTGTGGATCAATTAAATTGCAATACTTTGAATATCAAATCGACATATCAAGCACACAAGAAAAAGATTGATTTCCTAGATATAAGCTTTGAGGTTGACAAGGGTTGATTGATGCAAACGGATGTTTTCAGAAAAGATACTTCTGTTAAATCATTATTAGATGCCTCCTCATCCCATACCCCACATACTATCAAGGCAATCCAACTTGGACAGTTCCTCAGGATGAGGCAGATCTGCTCGACTGACCAGAAATTTGAAGTCCAGTCGAATGATCTAAATGAAAGATTTAGATCTCGTGGATATAGCAACCATTGCATTAAAAATGGCTATTTAAGGGCCAAGAAAACTTCGAGACAACAACTCCTATTTAAATCAAAAAATGATATTAAAATGGATCAAAACATCAGATTCATTTCCACTTATAATTGCCAGTGGAAGCGGAAGCAGGAAATAGTTAAAAAACACTGGTCAGTCTTATTGACTGTGTTAGCCCAAAATTAGGTAGAAATTCTACAATTTATGGCAAGACGAGGGAAAAATGTAAAAGACCTGTTGGTAAATAGCCACTATGTAGCTAAAACAATTAATCCACTGAATCTTGGTAATATTAAGCAAAAATTGGGTTGCTATCCATGTTGTGACTGTCTGGCCTGTAAAAATAAAAACCTTGTCAAGAGTACACATTTCAACTCAGCTGATGGAAAGAAGAAATTTAATCTTCGCCATCATATCACATGCAGTACCACACATGTGATATACCATGCCACAAGTTCATGTTCAAAAATATACATAGGGTTGACATCACGACTGCTAAGCTCATGTGCCTGAGCATGTCAGGGATATAATGAACACCCAAAAAGTTGATGACCTAGCTACCCTCAAAACCCTTCCAAGACATTTTCGTACTTTTCATGGCTGTGACGCAAGTGGTTTGCGAGTTATTGGCATCGATCGTATACACTGTGGCATCAGAGGGGGAATTTTGAAATGCATTTTGGTACAAACAGAATGTAAGAGGATTGCGATTGTGGAACACTATGTCCCCCGTGGGATTAAATGAAAAATTAAGTTTTGCCCCATTTTTCTAGTCCTCATTCACTATCATAAATTCTTCTTTCCTGATTTTTTTCTTGTTGATTTCTTTTAAATTTGTCTATTTGTTTTGTTTTTTAGTCTAATGATGACCCTTTCTTGGATCCTGGTTGGATGGTGGCATAGGTCGTATACACGGATAGGATATCACGTGAAGCATTGGGTTGAATCATAGTCAGAATATCCCTCTTTTTTGTGTACCATGAACATTATAAAGGGTCTGTGGAAAGTTTAGAGAAGGGGACAGTGATCCCATGAGATGTTATTTGATGAACACTAGAGGGACACCTTTACCTCTTTGGAGTCTTTGATTCAAAGACACATGATATACGTTTAATGGATTACTCCTTTGTCAGTATATATGATATGTTCTGAAAGAGATACTTCGAGGACTGGGATCCTCTCGACAACTATCTATTCATTTGGGTACATGTCACAGTAATTGAGTGCATTATATAGTGGACTCAATATCTGACCTCTTTTCCTTTGAAATTTGGAGCTCATAATCTACATAGTATGTATTTTATATGTAGTTTGTAGACTTTTTATATACTCTTTTGGATTTGTTATGATAGTGATCCACATCTTAGATTACCAATACGGTGGGAATCATGAAGTAATATATACACTTAATGCACCGTATTTATCACCTTACACTTTTAATCACTTTTTATTACTTAATTCTGATTGGATCATATTCTTGATTCATCATGGACTTCATCATTTTTATCACATCACTTAATCATGATTGTTTACATATATTTTTTTAATTTATTAATGTATTTTTACTTCACTCCTTCTTATTGTACACGTATTGTTTAAAACTCTTGTTCACATCATGTATCATGTATTATTCACGTTTTTTTTACCTAATATTATCATTCTACAATATTCCTGAGGCAGTCATGTTATCTGTTAGTTTTAAAATTGATTTGTGAGTAAACTTAAGCTTTTGCTCCCCCAAAAGATGGCGATACTCTGATAGAAAATGACTCCACCAAAATGTCCGGGCATGCGCTTCGTGGTCCCCTGGCTAGACCTTTCATTGTGGCCTCAGAACACCCAAGTGCGCATGTGTAGCATCAGCGTATCTGCCTCCTGCCCGGCAGAGACACCGTCCCCCTTACCGCCGCGGTCCTGCTCCAGCGTCTTCCGGCCTCCCTGCAGCTGCTGCTGGTGCACGCAGCTTCCCCGGCTCTGTGCTTAGGGCGCGCGCGCGTGCGCTCCCTCCCTCTTAAAGAGGGAGCGCGCGCGTGCCCTCCCTCCCTCTTAAAGGGGCCGCGCGCGCAGCCCTAAAAAGTCCCCGGACAATGGCCGGAGGACTTCCCCTATAAAAGGCACCTCCTCCAATATGGAGGTGCCTGGGCAAGGTTGTTGCTTTGTGATTCTTACTTTGCTTCAGCCCTCAGGTCCTCTGCAAGTCAGTCCTGTCCACCAGTCTGATCTTCAGTCCAGTCCGCCAGCCTGACTGCTCTCCAGCCCGACAGTCTGTCTACAGTCTAGTCTGCCAGTCTATCTATGGGCTCTGCCCGCCTGCTTACCTGGAAGCACTAGCCTGTTACCTGCCGTGCCTGCCAGCCCACTTACCTGGAAGAACCTGCCTGTTACCTGCCATGCCTGCCAGCCTGCTTACCTGGAAGCACCTGCCTGCCCGCTTACCTGGAAGCACCTGCCAGCTACCTGTTGTGCCGCTAGCTTGCCTACCTGGAACACTCACCTGACTATCTGTCTAATCTGCCTGCTTGTCTACCCGGACCACCCGTCAGCCTGCCAGCCAAAGCTTATCCGCTGTACCTGTCAGTTTCTGCCTTCTGACCCGTGGGAGTCGCCTGCTCTCATACAAGGTCAGTCCTAGAGTGGCACCTGGTCCCTCTGCTCACTTCCTCCGTGGTGCATGGAGTCGACTGAGCCGCTGTGCGACCTTGGTCGGACCGAGTTGATACTTAGTAACGCCCCTCTGGCCCCTCCTTGCACCGCAGCACAGAGGTTCCACCACCCGGATCCGTAACAGTTTGCATGGGCCATGGAACCCAGTGGCCCACAGGCTCCTTTCCTTGCTGACCTGTACCAGGAGGTTTTTCGTCAGAGATCCCAACAGGAAACCATCTTGACCTACCTGCGGTCTGTCAACTCCCGCCTGAACACGCTGCCCACCCCATCTGTGTCCATATCGAGCTGAGCTGCACCCGCTCCGGCTGCGCCTCAGCCTACTAGTGCCACGACATCCAGCTCTGGACCCCGGCTCTCTGCGCCTCCTCGTTTTGGGGGAGACCCCATCTTATGTCGGGGGTTTTCTGAACCAGTGCACGCTGCACTTTGAACTCCTGGCACATCAGTTTCCCTCTGACTGGGCCAAGGTAGCATTCATCATGTCTCACATCACTGGGGAAGCATTGGCATGGCCAAACCCTCTATGGGAGAGAGGGGATCACCTGGTGTCCGATCTTCCGGCTTTCCTCTCTGCCTTCCGGAAGGTCTTTGATGAGCCTGGACGAAGGACTTCTACTGCTTCCTCATTGCTCTGTCTACGCCAATGGAGTCTCACCGTGGGCCAGTATGCCATACAGTTCCGTACCCTCGCATCTGAGCTTGCCTGGAACGACGAGGCCCTGGTGGCCACCTTCTGGGATGGTCTTTACGGATGGATCAAGGCAGGGGCGGACACAGACTGTAGTGGGCCCCTGTGCAAGAAATTTTGGGGGGCCCCCCCTGCCCTTCATAAGGCAACAAAGTTATGTAAACATAACCCCCCATGTGCATCTCTCACCCCCCCATGTGCAGCTCTCATCCCACCCATGTGCAGCTCTCACCCCCCATGCATCTCTCATCCCCCCATGTGCATCTCTCATCCCCCCCATGTGCATCTCTCACCCCCCATGTGCATCTCTCACCCCCCCATGTGCATCTCTCACCCCCCCATGTGCATCTCTCACCCCCCCATGTGCATCTCTCACCCCCCCGTGTGCATCTCTCATCCCCCCCGTGCATCTCTGATTCCCCCCACTCCTAGTTAATTAATTGTATTTAAAAAAAATAAAACTTGTTATACTTACCCCCATGCAATCCCTGCAGAATCCTGGCGCTCGTCCACGTCGCTGCCACCAGGTTCTCCTGACGTTCGGCCATGTGACGGCGCCACATACATAGCCATCAGCTTTTGTTTTGGCCAAAAGATTTTTAAAGCCGCCACCACGATAAGGTAGACTCTTCTGGGCGGGCCCTACTCTAACCTATTAAAATTTTCTTAAAATATCCAATACTCTTTTTAGATATATTTTTATTTAGTTTTCTTTAAGGGAATGTGTCATATACATTTTTTTTTTAAATGACCAATAATACCACATACAGGGAATACCGCCACACCATGACCAGACCACATATTACCACAACATAGTGACCGAATAATACCACACAGAAGGGAGAAAAACTGCCACACCATGACCAGACCACATATTACCACTACATTACTAATATTACCACCACATTACTAATATTACCATACGTGTCATTATACACGGGAGCTCTATACATGGTATGTATAACGTAAGTGTCCAGGTAATCTAGTGATCACCAGTGAAATTATACACAGGAGCTCTGTATATAGTGTCAGTGTACAGGTAATACAGTGATCACCAGTGACATTATACACAGGAGCTCTGTATATAGTGTACAGGTAATACAGTGATCATCAGTGACATTATACACAGGAGCTCTGTATATAGTGTCAGTGTACAGGTAATACAGTGATCACCAGTGAAATTATACACAGGAGCTCTGTATATAGTGTCAGTGTACAGGTAATACAGTGATCACCAGTGACATTATACACAGGAGCTCTGTATATAGTGTCAGTGTACAGGTAATACAGTGATCACCAGTGACATTATACACAGTGTACATGTAATAGACTGACTCACCGGTGAAGTCCTTCATCTTCGCTTTTCTCCTTCATCCAGCACAGACCGCCATCACGTCTTCCAGCCAGGACTCGTCTCTGCATAAAATAACACAGTTATCTAGAGCACATTCCTCAACTTCTACATTACGCAGCTGAATACAGACGTGCATCCACCATCAATATATGGTTAGTTATTATGCAACCTACCATTCCAAATATAAATTGTAATCCATCACTGTGCCCCCATTAACTGTAAATAGGCACTTAATATATAATTTAATTAGAACCTCTACTCTTTCCGCCAATTTGTTACCAGTCACACTCCTGCATCCGCAACGCCCCCTACTCTATACTTCCTGCTCCCCCCATTCAATATTTACATGCACCCCCTGCCCCAATTCATTATATCATGTCCGTGCTCTCCCCACCCCATCATCATTTATCATTTACTCTCCCCCACCCCACATTCGTTATGTGCAGCTCATTATCCCCCTACTCCCAATTCCCCCATGTGCAGCTCTCAAACCCCCCCATGTGCAGCTCTCATCCCCCCCCATGTGCACATCTCTCACCCCCTCCCCCACATGTGCCCCTCTCTCACCCCCCTCCCCCACATGTGCCCCTCTCGTCCCCCTCCCCCACATGTGCCCCTCTCTCATCCCCCTCCCCCACATGTACCCCTCTCTCATCCCTCTCCACCACATGTGCACCTCTCTCATCCCCCTCCACCACATGTGCACCTCTCTCACCCCCCCCCACATGTGCATCTCCCATCTCCCCCCCCACACATGTGCATCTCCCATCTCCCCCCCCACACATGTGCATCTCCCATCTCCCCCCCCCACACATGTGCATCTCCCATCTCCCCCCCACACACATGTGCATCTCCCATCCCCCCCCCACACATGTGCATCTCCCATCTCCCCCCCACACACATGTGCATCTCCCATCTCCCCCCCCACACACATGTGCATCTCCCATCCCCCCCCACACACATGTGCATCTCCCATCCCCCCCCACACACATGTGCATCTCCCATCTCCCCCCCCCACACATGTGCATCTCCCATCTCCCCCCCCCACACACATGTGCATCTCCCATCTCCCCCCCCCACACACATGTGCATCTCCCATCTCCCCCCCCACACACACACATGTGCATCTCCCATCTCCCCCCCCACACACATGTGCATCTCCCATCCCCCCCACACACACATGTGCATCTCCCATCCCCCCCCACACACACACATGTGCATCTCCCATCTCCCCCCCCACACACATGTGCATCTCCCATCTCCCCCCCCCACACGTGCATCTCCCATCTCCCCCCCCACACACACACACATGTGCATCTCCCATCTCCCCCCCCACACACACACACACACATGTGCATCTCCCATTTCTCCACTCCTAGTTAATTGTATTTAAAAAAAAATAAAACTTGTTATACTTACCCCCATGCGATCCCTGCAGAATCCTGGCGCTCGTCCAAATCGCTGACAGCAGGTTCTCCTGACTTCCGGCCATGTGACGGCATGACCGGAAGTCAGGGGAATCATGAAGGCGCTGCTGCAACAGCGCAGCTCAGCGCTGAAATGTCCCGGACCCGGCGCATAGCATGGGGCCAGGGGCCCCATGAGGAGAGAGACGCACAAGAGGGGGGCCCCCGAGGGGGCCCCTACCGGCCGGGCCCCATACTGGAGTCAGGGCAGTCATGCCCTGATGGCGGCCCTGCTGGAGGCTGGAGGGGCCCCCTCTCCCTCGGGGCCCCCGTTCAATGAACCGGCTGCACGGGCGGTAGTTCCGCCCCTGGATCAAGGATGAGCTAGCCGGCCGGGACATTCCTACCACCCTGGATGACCTGGCGTCACTAGCTACCCAGATTGACATCCTTTTCCTGGAATGAGTTAAGGAGACTACCCAGGAGAGAAGATTTCCTCGTCTCGCTCCTGTTTTCCAGAAACCTGCCTCCCAACCAGCAACTCCCCGGGCATGCTCGCCCGAACCCATGCAAATTGACCAGACCAAGATGGTCAAGTCTCGTCAAGAGACATGCCAAGCCGAGGGGAGCTGTTTCTACTGTGGTAGTAAGGAGCACCTGATCCGTTCCTGCCCGGTGAAGCTGGGAAACTCCAGTGTCAAGGACCACTCGGAGAGGTCGTCCTAGGCAAGAGCAAATCCTCTCTGTCTTTGACTCTATCCATTTCTATTTCCTGTGGAGAGATCCGCTTCTTTGAAACCGCCCACCTGGATTCCGGAGCCGCCGGGAATCTCATTTCTCAGTCCCTTGTGGAGAAGTATCAGATTCCTACCAAACATCTGGCCGAACCATTGGCAGTCACTTCCGTGGATGGAAGGCTCCTTCCGGTGACCATCCTGCTCTTCACAGAACCTGTAACCCTTCAGGTGGGAATGCTGCACTCGGAGAGGATCTCCTTCCATGTGCTATCTGGACTCTCTCACTCCCTTTTGCTTGGTCTGCCCTGGCTACAGAAGCATGAACCCATCCTGAATTGGCGATCTAGTGAGGTGCTCTGTTGGGGGCAGGATTGCCATGGGGCCTGCCTGGTTCCGGTTCGCCCGGCTCGACCCCCGTCTACTCCAGCTAATCTACCTGGTCTGCCGGCACCCTACTGGTCCTATGCGGACGTCTTCGACAAGAAAGAGGCTGAAACACTACCACCTCATAGGCCGTATGACTGCCCCATCGACCTGGTACCTGGTGCTCCTCCTCCCCGCGGGCATATCTACCCCTTGTCGCTGGCTGAGACCCGGGCCATGTCTGAGTACATTGAGGAGAATCTTGCTAGGGAATTCATTCAGAAATCCACTTCCCCGGCTGGAGCAGGATTCTTCTTTGTTAAAAAGAAAGACGGCTCGCTACAGCCGTATATCGATTACAGGGGGCTTAACCAAATTACCATCAAGAATAAGTACCCCCTGCCTCTCATCTCGGAGCTGTTTGACTGCCTTAAAGGCGCGAGGGTCTTCACCAAGCTCGATCTTCGTGGGGCGTACAATTTGGTCCGGATCCGCCAGGGAGACGAGTGGAAGACGGCATTCAACACCCGGGACGGTCAGTACGAATACCGCGTCATGCCCTTTGGTCTCTGTAATGCTCCAGCTGTCTTCCAGGAGCTAGTTAATGACATTTTCCGTGACCTCTTGTATTCTTGCGTAGTGGTATACCTGGACGATATCTTGGTCTTCTCTCCGGATCTACCCTCACACCGGAGGAACGTTCGTCAGGTTCTGCTAAGGCTCCGGCAGAATCGTCTCTACGCAAAATTTAAAAAATGTCTCTTCGAGTAGACTTCCCTTCCGTTCCTGGGATATGTTATCTCCGAGACTGGTCTTCGAATGGACCCCGAGAAGGCTTCTGCCGTCTTAAAATGGCCCCGACCGGAGGGCTTGAAGGCGATTCAGCGATTCCTGGCCTTCGCAAATTATTACCGCCTCTTCATTCCTCACTTCTCCTCCCGGACTGCTCCCATCTCCGCGATCACCCGTAAGGGAGCAAATCCCAAGGAATGGATTTCCGAAACAGAGGAGGCCTTCGTCTCCCTAAAACAAGCCTTCTCCTCCGCCCCTGTGCTGCACCGTCCGGATTGCAACAAGCAGTTCTGCCTGGGGGTTGATGCTTCCTCCTCCAGAGCCGGAGCGGTGCTCACCCAGAGAACCCCGTCCGGGAGAATGGTAACCTGCAGCTTCTTCTCCAAGCTCTTCTCCTCATCCGAGCGCAACTATTCCATAGGAGATCGTGAGCTGCTTTCCATCAAATTGGCGCTGGAGGAGTGGCGCTACCTGCTGGAAGGGGCTCTGCATCCGGTGATCATCTACACAGATCACAAAAACCAGGCCTATCTACAAAGCGCCCAGAGACTCAATCCGCGTCAGGCCCAGTGGTCTCTATTCTTTGCCCGATTCTGCTTCTCTCTACATTACCACCCTGCGGACAAGAACGTTAAAGCCGATGCTCTATCCCACTCTTTCCTGTCCTCCGACCAAGAGGAGGAGCCTCTTTATATCATCGACCCCTCCAGTGTAATGACTGTGGCCCCCGTTTGACATGGCTTGTCTCCCACCTGGTAAGACTTTTGTAGCTGTTCCGGATCATAAGAAGGTTAATCTCTGGGGTCATTCGTCCAAACTAGCTGGCCATGCAGGCCAGAGGAAGACCTTCGTACTCATCGCCCGGCATTACTGGTGGCCTTCTCTACGCAAGGATGTTGCGGATTTCGTCACGGCTTGTTCCTCCTGTGCCTGTAACAAAGTTTCCAGGCTTCTTCCCGCCGGCCGTCTCCTGCCTTTACCCATACCTTCTGCTCCTTGGCAACACATTGCTATGGACTTTATTACAGATCTCCCTGTTTCTGCCGGTTGTACCGTCATTTGGGTGGTCGCTGACCGCTTTTCTAAGATGGCTCACTTCATCCCTCTGCCTGGTCTCCCGTCCGCATCTGTGTTGGCTAAGGACTTCATTCAACACATCTTTTGTCTCCACGGCGTACCCCTCCACAATGTGTATGATCACGGGGTCCAGTTCACTTCGTGGTTCTAGAGAGCTACGTGTAAGCTGTTGGATGTCACCCTGGATTTCTCCTCTGCTCATTATCCTCAGTCCAATGGTCAAGTGGAACGTATCAACCAGGTCCTTACCAGCTTTCGCCGGCATTTCGTCAATGCTCACCATAACGACTGGGTTGAACTTCTACCATGGGCCGAGTTCTCATATAACAACCATGAGAGTGAGTCTTCTTCCAAATCCCCGTTCTTTGTGGTCTACGGACAACACCCCTGGATCCCGTTTCCTGTCTCCGCTTCTGTGGACAATCCTGCTGCAGAGTCTCTGGTCAGCGAATTTTCTACTATTTGGGAAGACACTAGATCCGCACTTCTTCAGTCCTCTGAGCGGATGAAGAGACATGCTGATAAGAGACGTCTGGATCTGCCTCAGTTCCAACCGGGAGACAGGATCTGGCTCTCCTCCAAACATGTTCAGCTCAAAATACCATCGTATAAGTTGGGTCCGCAGTTCATCGGTCCTTTTGAGGTTGTCAAGCAAATCAATCCCGTGGCTTACAAGCTAAAACTCCCAGCCACCTTACGGATTCCCAACTCCTTCCACGTATCTCTCCTCAAACCAGTTGTTTTTAACTCTTTTTCTGACGATCCAGGTACCACTCCAGCTCCAGTCTCCGCTGAGGACATCTATGCGGTAGAGAACATTTTGGCCACCAAAAGGGTAAGAGGAAAAACCTTCTTTCTGGTGGATTGGAAGGGGTTTGGCCCGGAGGAGAGGTCTTGGGAACCCAGGGAGAACATTCATGCCCCTCTTCTCCTTAAAAGATTTCTTGCTGGCCTAAAAAAGAGGGGGCGTAAAGGGGGGAGGATACTGTAGCATCGGCGTCTCTGCCTCCTGCCCGGCAGAGACGCCGTCCCCCTTACCGCCGCGGTCCTGCTCCAGCGTCTTCCGGCCTCCCTGCAGCTGCTGCTGGTGCACGCAGTTTCCCCGGCTCCGTGCTTAGAGCGCGCTTTCCCTCCCTCTTAAAGGGCCGCGTGCGCCATCCTAAAAAGTCCCGGGACAATGGCCGGAGGACTTCCCCTATAAAAGGCACCTCCTCCAATATGAAGGTGCCCGTGCAAGGTTGTTTCTTTGTGATTCTTACTTTGCTTCAGCCCCCATGTCCTCTGCAAGTCAGTCCTGTCCGCCAGCCTGACTGCTCTCCAGCCCGACAGTCTGTCTCCAGTCCAGTCCGCCAGTCTGTCTATGGGCTCTGCCCACCTGCTTACCTGGAAGCACTTGCCTGTTACCTGCCATGCCTGCCAGCCCGCTTACCTGGAAGCACCTGCCTGTTACCTGCCGTGCCTACCTGTCCACTTACCTGGAAGCACCTGCCAGCTACCTGTTGTGCCGCCAGCTTGCCTACCCAGAATACTCGCCTGACTATCTGTCTAATCAGCCTGCTTGTCTACCCGGACAACCCGTCAGCCTGCCAGCTGAAGCTTATGCGCTGTGCTGGTTTCTGCCTTCTGACCCGTGGGAGTCACCTGCTCTCATACAAGGTCAGTCCCAGAGTGGCACCTGGTCCCTCTGCTCGGTTCCTCCCTGGTTCACGGAGTCGACTGAGCCGCCTGGCAACCTTGGTCGGACCAAGTTGATACTTAGTCACGCCCCTCCTTGCACCGCAGCACAGAGGTTCCACCACCCGGATCTGTAACAGCATGTCTTTGACGTCACCTGGACATTTCTCCATGATGATTTCTCCATGATGTGCTGTAAGAGTACTCTGCACTAGGCAATAGTGGCAGTGTGAGCTGAGGTTGGCACCCTTCATATGCGATAGTGGCGCCCCCACCCCATCGGCGGCTGTCCCTTCTTTCCCTGGTATACCCTTTTTATATATTCATTGATAAGACCAAAACCAGAAGGATCTTCAACCAGGTACAGAATCTTAACAATCAACCAGTACAGACCACAATAACAATGTATTGCCGGAATTATTTACTGAAGACAAACTCAATAACAGAAAAACTAATGGTAGACTGCAGCATGTAGGAAAGTCCAAGTGTTTCCAATGATAAGAACCAGATAATTAGATAAATAACTAGAAGTACCAGATTGCCTAGGTGTCTTTATCTTAATGCCTGAATCCCTGCCTGAACAGTGGAGATTGGTACCCTATGTTTGCGTGTATGGCACCTCCGCTTCACAGCGGCTGTCCCTAGGACACTCTATTCTGACCTTATCATGGACATATATAGACAATGCTGGCAGGCTGGCAGAATCACAGCAAGTAAGCCAGCTGGTAAAACACCTTCAAATGCATTCAACAGATAATATCATAATATTCATAAAAGGCATGGGACCAGCAGATAGATACAAGCTTTAAATAAACATGTTTGGTATTGTTATGAGCGAAAAAATCCGATCTATCAAAATTAAAACGCTTGTTATATGCGGGAAAGGGAAAAAAAGCATTCAAAATATCATATATACACCAATATTATCTTGCAGCATGGTGCTGTGAGGCACCAGGCAGCCCACCCTGCTGGTACATTATTGTTGAGACGGTGGTTGGCGCACGGCGCCGTTCCTTTTAGGCAGGAAATGTTAGGACCCACTAAGAGGTTTGCCATGACGTGGCAGTGGGCTTCATACAATCTGATCAGAATGTTAAACTAAGAACCTCATGTTCAGTTATATATATTTTTGCCGAGAGGCACTAGATCAACGTATGATTTTTTGGAGGTGCGGTACATTCTCTTTTTTTGCATTGCATATTCTTTCCCCTTTCTTGTACCAGCATTCCTCCCATTTGGCACAGATGATTTTAAATTAGCAGGAGACTGCAAAGAGGGTCTAGCCTATTTTTGCTCTCACTTGAGAGCTTGAGGAAGGTGAGTCACAATGCTCCTTTGATGTGGTGTTGGTGCAGTGTGTCGTCGATTGTTGCTGTAGCTTTGTGCTGGAGTCGTGGGGACTAAGTCTTGCAGCATGGGTGCTGTGAGGTAACAGGCCGCCCGCCCTGCTGTTGCACTGTCGCTGCGGAGGTGGTTGGCGCATGGCGCCACTCCTTTTAGGCGGGAGATGTTAGGACCCACTAAGAGGTTTGCCGTGACATGGCAGTGGGCTTCATACAGTCTGATCAGAATGTTAAACTAAGAACTTCATGTTCAGTTATATATATTTTTGCCGAGAGGCATTAGGTCAACGTATGATTTTTTGGAGGTGCGGTCCATGCTCTTTTTTTGCATTACACCAATATTGGATTCTGCTCAGCGTGCAAAAATCAAATCTTTACCTAGCTACATGGATGATAAAGGGAATGTACGCACATTAAGTATTTGCTGCAGACATTTGTGCACCAAAGATGTGTCACTTAGCAGGAAAAACACAGCGTAAAATCCATGCATTTTTGCATTGCATTGGAATGGGTTAAAAACGCTGACAGATAACATGCTGCAGATTTGAAACTGCTTCAAATCTGCAAGTAAAAATTAAAGGGGTTGTCTGACCTAAAATGACAAGTCTGCAATCACTCTATGTACTCTATGCACATGATGTGAGGATTCACAAGTCTGCAATCACATAGAGTGACTGCAGATTTGTCGTTTTAGACCGGACAACCCGTTTAAGCAACATGGAATTTCATTGACTTTGCTGATTCCAAAAAATGCTTCAGTTTTTGAGATGAAACTGCGCATAAAAAACACAGCAAATACTTAACATGTGCACACACAAAAAAGTTACAGGACTCAGAAGACTATTTTTACATGGTTCTGAATATTTTTAACCACTAAAATAATAATTTTAAAAAATCAACTTCTACTTTGTTTTCACTATAATCATACTGACCTGGAGAATCAGATTGCCATTTTTACCATGGATTGAACACCATAAAAACAAAAATCACATAAAATAATAGTGGAATTGCAATTTTTTTTCACCATTTCATCGAACTTGGAATTGTCTTCCTGTTTTGCAATACATTGTATGGTAAATTGAACAGTGTAATTCAAAACAGGAGCACACCCCAGAAAATCAAGCCCTCATACGGCTAAGACTATGAAAAAATAAAACAGTTCTGACTGTTAGGGCGTATGCAGACGGCATTAATCAGATGAGTTCTATCTGTCGTTTTGACATCCCCATATTGTTCTATGGGGCCGTGCACATGGCCCATTTTTTCCTCTGAAGTGTGTTCAAGGAAAAAATTGCAGCATGCCCAAGTTTTATCCAATATTCGGATCACAGTCGGCCATGAAAGTCAATAAGTGTGTGCAAATAAACAGACTGCTCTCGGATGACATCTCTGTGGCCTCACAGAATGGAAAAGATGGAGATCTGATCAGAGTATGATTAGCATAATCGGCCCAATTCTCTGATGAAAGAATATAGGCTTGTCAACACCTAGCTTGAGAAGAAGGGGAGGAAAAAACAAAAAAGGAAAAAGTCCAGGTTCTTAAAGGGTTAAAAAAAGCAGTGTTTCTTATTGGTGTGGCATATTTCACTGTCCAAGTATACACCAAGATGCTCGGACCAACTGCAGATCTCCTGAACTGAACTCAACAGTCTCATATGTGTCTATGAAGCTGTTGGACCCAGGTGAGGAGAGCAGCGGTCGGTCTGGACATAGTGATTTGCACAAGGACAGTAAAATGCGTCCGTTTGACCCCGGCCTAAGTTAACATCACACCTGCACACTGACATTTCATTTGTTCCATTTTAAGAAACAGAGCAAAGCAATATCTTCAACAAGCAAACAGGGCAAAGCAACTCAACTATGCAAAAAAAATATGGAAACTGGGGTGCAGAAAAATGGTGGAGGGTTCTTGCAAGTTTGGGGAAGAATTTTAGCAAGTTGTAGATTTAGCAAGTTTAGCAATGTTAGCAAATGTTGTAAATTTTGTCAAGATTATTGGTGTCCTCACTGCTGAGAAATACAGGCAATTAATTATCGATCATGCAATACCATCAGGAAGGAATCTGATTTGCTTTTTGAAAACCCCTGGAAGCATCTCTGAATCCCAGGTCTCTGCTGGGAACAATGTTGTCAGACTATTACGCCACTTTTACGGACTAACAATAAAACATACAAAACCAAAGCTAAAATGGATTTTACTGGAAAGAATGTTAAGAAACATTCTTTCCAGGATAATGACTTATATATAAGGCAAAATAAATAGGAGGAAAAAAATGGTCTTCCACACCTTGGGCTATGTTCACACATAGTATTTTTTCTTTGTTTTTGCACATACACATTGCTTTCAATAGTGAAAAAAACATTCACCAGGAAATGTAATTTTAACATTTTACTACCTTATCTGGCCATGTGGTGTGTGAGACATGATCAGACACATCCTGTTTCATTTATGAAAGAGAGACTCTGAAAGTCTCAGTTTTTTTCAGGGCCATCAGGCGGCCCTAACTATTTGTGGAGGGCCATCAGACGGCCTTTACTATTGTTAGAGGGCCAGCAGGTGGCCCTTACTATTGTCAGAGCCATGAGGTGGCCCTCACTCTAATTTTAGAGGACTAGCAGCTGATCCTCACTAAGCATTTTTGGAGGGACAGCAGTCGGCTATGCTTTGCATAACTGCATATTGCTACTGCAATACAATCTATCAATCTGAGGTGGGGAAATTTTATTTTGTTCGCGTTAATACTGTAAAGTTTGAAACTAGGAGGGCCAGCATGTGGTCCTCAATATTTTTAGAGGGCCACCAGGCGTATGGGGGCAGATGAGACCAAGATAGAGCTTTTTGGTAAAGCACATCATTCTACTGTTTACTGTAAATGGAATGAGGCCTACAAATAAAAGAACACAGTACTTGCAGTCAAATGTGGTGGAGGTTCAAAGATATTTTGGGGTTATTTTTCTGCCTCAGGCACTTGGTGCCTTGACTGTGTGCAAGGCATCATGAAATGTGAAGATTCCCAAAGGATTTTGGGTCGCAATGTAGTTCCCAGTGTCAGAAAGCTGGCTTGGATTGCATCCAAGGTCATGGGCCTTCCAGCAAGACAATGACCCAAAACATACTTCAAGAAACACCCAGAAATGTATGGAAACAAAGCACTGGAGAGTTCTTAAGTGGTACTTCCAGCTCCAGTAGCATTAAGTGTCCCACCACTACCTCTTACATACAGATGCTACAGAGAAAATGTGAATGGACTCATTAAATCAGTAAATTTTGCCTGATCTGATAAATCTCTGAGTATATTACAGTAAAAAACACAAATCTATCAATGAGTGTATGGTAAAAAGCAATCAAGTTATGGACTGTGGAAGAGATGTATGTGACTAGAATGAACACTCATTTTCAGCAGATGATACCTAACACCTATCCCTATGCTAAATGTAGCTAACAGTAGTATTAAGAGGGAATAGAATAGATGTTACCTTGATATTTTTTAGGTTGCAGCAGCAAGGACTTATGAGGCAATAATCCCTGACTAGATGCTTGTAATATGCTATCCCTACTGCGACAGATCATCCTACATGAATTGCAGATAAGAGCAGTATTATTAGAGAATAGAATCTCTTTTAATTAGCCGTGAAACGAGCTATCAGTTTAACATGGTATCACCAATAAACTGTTATTTCATCAACCCTGCTGGGGAATATAGTGAAGCGTTTCGTATCTACTCAACCTGATATGGTGGAGACCAGGATCTTCTGTACTTACTGTACAAAGTCTCCTGTCCTGGTTGTGAAATCCTGTATGCAGTGTGAGAACTCTCTATGTGATGACCACCTAACAGCCCACAACAAGGAACTGGATCATATACTAATAGAACCCACTGACACTTTTAGTTTCCAAAAATGATCCCTCAACTAAAAGGTGGAGCCTCAGAAAAGCATTTTCCCATTACTAAGGAGTGGTAAAGCGTATGCACTAAATGCATGGACAGGAAAACCTCTGGGGGGTATACAGTACAGACTAAAAATTTGGACACACCTTCTCATTTAAAGATTTTTCTGTATTTTCATGACTATGAAAATTGTATATTCACACTGAAGGCATCAAAACTATGAATTAACACATGTGGAATTATATACTTAACAAAAAAGTGTGAAACAACTGAAAATATGTCTTATATTCTAGGTTCTTCAAAGTAGCCACCTTTTGCTTTGATGACTGCTTTGCACAGTCTTGGCATTCTCTTGATGAGCTTCAAGAGGTAGTCACTGGAAATGGTCTTCCAATAATCTTGAATGAGTTTCCAGAGATGCTTATGACTTGTTGGCCCTTTTGCCTTCACTCTGCGGTACAGCTCACCCCAAACCATCTCTATTGGGTTCAGGTCTGGTGACTGTGGAGGCCATGTCATCTGGCGTAGCACCCTAGCACTCTCCTCCTTGGTCAAATAGCCCTTACACAGCCTGGCAGTGTGTTTGGGGCCATTGTCCTATTAAAAAATAAATGATGGTCCAACTAAACGCAAACCGGATGGAATAGCATGCTGCTGCAAGATGCTGTGGTAGCCATGCTGGTTCAGTATGTCTTCAATTTTGAATAAATCCCCAACAGTGTCACCAGCAAAGCACCCCCACACCATCACACCTCCTCCTCCATGCTTCACGGTGGGAACCAGGCATGTAGAGTCCATCCGTTCACCTTTTCTGCGTCGCACAAAGACACAGTGGTTGGAACCAAAGATCTCAAATTTGGACTCATCAGACCAAAGCACAGATTTCCACTGGTCTAATGTCCATTCCTTGGGTTCTTTAGCCCAAAAAAGTCTCTCCTGTTTGTTGCCTGTCCTTAGCAGTGGTTTCCTAGCAGCTATTTTACCATGAAGGCCTGCTGCACAAAGTCTCCTCTTAACAGCTGTTGAAGAGATTTGTCTGCTGCTAGAACTCTGTGTGGCATTGACCTGGTCTCTAATCTGAGCTGCTGTTAACCTGCGATTTCTGAGGCTGGTGACTCGGATAAACTTATCCTCAGAAGCAGAGGTGACTCTTGGTCTTCCTTTCCTGGGGCGGTCCTCATGTGGGCCAGTTTCTTTGTAGCGCTTGATGGTTTTTGCAACTGCACTTGGGGACACTTTCAAAGTTTTCCCAATTTTTCGGACTGACTGACCTTCATTTATTAAAGTAATGATGGCCACTCGTTTTTCTTTACTTAGCTGCTTTTTTCTTACCATAATACAAATTCTAACAGTCTATTCAGTAGGACTATCAGCTGTGTATCTACCAGACCAACTGATGATCCCAACCCCATTTATAAGGCAAGAAATCCCACTTATTAAACCTGACAGGGCACACCTGTGAAGTGAAAACCATTTCCGGTGACTACCTCTTGAAGCTCATTAAGAGAATGTCAAGAGTGTGCAAAGCAGACATCAAAGCAAAAGGTGGCTACTTTGAAGAACCTAGAATATAAGACATATTTTCAGTTGTTTCACACTTTTTTGTTAAGTATATAATTCCACATGTGTTAATTCATAGTTTTGATGCCTTCAGTGTGAATGTGCAAGTTTCATAGTCATGAAAATACAGAAAAATCTTTAAATGAGAAGGTGTGTCCAAACTTTTGGTCTGTACTGTACATATATAGAGATAGGGTAAGTGCAAGGGATGCCAAAAATTAGAAGGAGGCACGCCAATACCCCTTTGAAGAGACGTAGTGGAGGGCCTCAGAAAACATTTTTTTCCCATTATTAAGGAGTGGGTATCCTAGACTGGTAATGCGCATTTTTACAGGATGAAAATGGAGAAATGGTAAGAGAGGATGTTGAGAAGGCCGAACTTTTTAATTCCTATTTTGCATCTGTTTTCTCTCAGAAAGAAAATGTAACATCAACTGATCTTCACTGTCCTTTTAAAGGAATAGAGGAATCCAAGTTATCTGTAAACAGAAAGATTGTGAGGGAATATTTAGCTAACGTAAATGAGTTCAAGTCTCCAGGTCCAGATGAATTACACCCCAGAGTACTGAAGGAGATCGTAGAAGAAATTTTAGAACCACTCTCCATAATCTTTGAAAATTCTTGGAGAACAGGAGAAGTCCCAGAAGACTGGAGAAGAGCAAATGTTGTTCCTATCTTCAAAAAGGGGAAGAAGGTGGACCCAGGGAACTATAGGCTGGTGAGTCTGACTTCTATACCAGGAAAGATCTTTGAACAAATTATTAAACAACATGTATGTAAGTACATGGATAAGAATGAAGTGATTAACCAGAGTCAGCATGGGTTTGTAACTAACAAGTCATGTCAGACTAACTTAATTTCCTTCTATGACAGAATCACTGACTGGGTGGATCAGGGAAATGCTGTAGATATAGTATATCTTGACTTCAGCAAAGCATTTGACAAAGTATCTCACACCATCCTTATTGAAAAAATGACCAAGTATGCAATGGACCAGGCAACTGTTAGGTGGATTCATAACTGGCTTAGTGATCGGACTCAAAGGGTGGTTGTAAATGGCTTCACATCCAGCTGGATGAATGTCTCAAGTGGGGTACCACAGGGCTCCGTCCTGGGACCTGTATTGTTCAACATCTTTATCAATGATTTAGATGAAGGAATTGAGGGTAAACTGATTAAATTTGCTGATGACACAAAGCTAGGAGGGATAGCTAATACTAGAGAAGAGAGAGAGAGGATTCAAAAAGACCTAAATAAACTGGAGCAGTGGGCAGCAACCAACAGAATGGTTTTTAACAGGGAAAAATGCAAAGTACTACATCTGGGCAATAAAAATGAAAAAAGCATATACAGAATGGGAGGAATAGAGCTAAGCAACAGTACATGTGAAAAAGACTTAGGTATACTAATAGATCATAGACTGAACATGAGTCAACAGTGTGATGCAGCAGCAAAAAAGGCAAATACAATTCTGGGATGTATTAACAGAAGCATACAGTCTAGATCACGTGAAGTCATTATCGGTCTTTACTCCTCTTTGGTCAGACCTCATCTGGAATACTGTGTACAGTTTTGGGCACCACATTTTAAAAAAGACATAGACAAACTGGAGCAAGTTCAGAGAAGAGCGACCAGAATGGTGACTGGTCTGCAAACCATGTCCTATGAGGAACGGTTGCAGGATTTGGGAATGTTTAGCTTGCAAAAAAGAAGACTGAGAGGAGACTTAATAGCTGTCTACAAATATGTCAAGGGCTGTCACATTGTAGAAGGATCATCTTTATTCTCATTTGCACAAGGAAAGACTAGAAGCAATGGGATGAAACTAAATGGGAGGAGACACAGTTTAGATATTAGAAAAAACTTTTTGACAGTTAGGGTGATTAATGAGTGGAACAGGCTGCCACGAGAGGTGGTGAGTTCCCCTTCAATGGACGTCTTCAAACAGAGGCTGGACAGACATCTGTCTGAGATGATCTAGTGAATCCTGCTTTGAGCAGGGGGTTGGACCAGATGACCCAGGAGGTCCCTTCCAACTCTACCATTCTATGATTCTATGCACTAAGTGCATGGACAGAAAAACAGTTACCTCTGGGGATATACATATATATCAAAGAATGTTAGAGGTAGGCCTTTCAGAATTCGTAATATGGGCATCATAAACACCCGTAAAAAATTTATGGCGAGGGTAGCATGATCATCCTGTTGATATGGTGGTGGAGGAGTAGAATGAGGAGGAGAAGAAGGAGGAGGACAGCGCAAAAAAGACGAACTCCTGAAACATATACCCATGTTTGGGTGGGAAGGGTTGTATGGGAATAGACCAGAAAAAAAACAAAGACCAGAAAAAAACAAACACTGGATTTGAGTTTATGTTCTGCCGCTGTCATCCGGTGGTGTTGAGAAGTCTGGGCCAATCCAGCACTTGTTAATTTTGATAAGAGTCAGCCTATCAGCATTTTCAGTTGACAGGCGCATGCACCTATCAGTTATAATACCCTTGGCGGCTCTAAAAATCCGCTCTGACTATATGATAGTAGTATGGCAGGCCAGGACCTCCAAGACGCAGAGAGACAGTTCATGACACGTGTCGAGCTTGGATACCCAATAGTTTTAAGGCTCAAGGGAATCAAGGAGGACGCTGGTACAGTCAGAAAGTATCTCCTTCAGCATCTTCCAAAATTTTTCCCAGCTTGTCAGAGTACCCAGCGCATCAGGGCCTGGGAGCTGGGAGGGACTCAGAGAAAACTGTCCCAGACCTTTGATAGTGTTTCCCTGCCTTTTCTGCTTCTGGTGTATATCTTTTTGCCTCTACTCTTTGGTTGTCCAAGGAACTGTGACCTCTGCCACCAGTGTTGTCAGATGGGAATTTTTTTAATGATTCTTCAACTAGGGCCTTCTGGTACTACAACATTTTATTAGACCTATTACATATAAAAGCTGAGGTGTGCTAAAAAGAGAGTCTAGACAATAGTTCAATCTCCAGACCAATATGCACTAGAAGCAACTATTCAAAAAAATATGTAATACAGGATAGCTGAATAAATCAGCTCTCCTTACCTTTTCACGTTATGTGATAGTTGTAGCCTGTATTGAATTTTAAAGTCAATGTCAGCATGCAAATGCAGGGAATCCTGTGTTCACACAGAATCCTATGTCCTGAAATTCTGATGCTGCGCCATACCTGACTGAGATCACAGCGATACAGGGGTCCTCTTGTCACAATGTGCTGGTGAAGAATCCTGTGTGCTAGAGTCTTAGTGCTGTGCTGTACTTACTGGGTGCCCGTGTCCGGAGTTCCCGTTGTTGGGAAAAAGAAAAGATGAGCAGCAACTATCATACATCGTGAAAAGGTAAGGAGAGCTGTTTTAGTCATTTATTCAGCTATCCCGCATCACATATTTTTTGAATAGTTGCTTCTACTGCATAATGGTCTGGAGATTGAACTATTGTCCTGACTCTCTTTTTAGCGCACCTCAGCTTTTGTAGATATAGGTTTTTTCACTAGATCTAATCTAGTATGCACCAAGGCAAAAGGTGCCTATGAGTTTGCTTCTAAGAGGACAGGTACAGCACTAGTGCAAACTTTCTTTCAAATTTTATTAGACCTCTACTCCACGGGAAGGAGAGATGGAAAGTTCTCTTTGTAACGTAGGTCTAGAAGAGTGACCAACCAGTAATTAGTGTTGGCCAAAATGTGTACAACGCGAGGGTCACGGAAAAGGCAGCGGAACATAAACTCAGCCATGTGTGCCAGACTGCCAACAGCCAAAGCTTCCCTGTCCCCATCAAGAGGACGATTGTCCATCTTCTCCTCCTTGTCCATCCACGCTGAACAGACAGGATGAAGATGGTGTGGGTAGTAAGGTCTGTAGCGAATGCAACCAGCTCCTGTTCCTCTTCCTCCTCCTCCAGAGCATTGTAAAAGACTCATTGCCTATTATCACAACTGCTTGATTGCAGTTGTTGCTGCTAAGGGTGGCCCAACTAGTTATTAGGTTTAGGCTAAGTGCCCGCGATGCAGAAATGCTGCGGAGCGTTTCTGCATCTCCCTGGCAGAAAAAACACATGCGGATTTTACATGTGTTGTTTCTGCCAGGTAAAAGCGTTTGTGAAGCGTTTTTAACATGCGATTTCGCATGCGTTTTGTCAAGCGCTTCTCAAAGTGATTTTAGCATCACTTGGAAAAGTGCTTGACAACTTGGTCACACTATATAAATCCATGCAACCAGTGGTGGTGTAAAAGGACCTTCCATGACGTAATTTAGTCATGTGACAGGTCACGCGACCGCCGACGTCAGTGGTCACGTGACCTGTCACATGACTAAATGACGTCATGGAAGATCCTTTTACCACCGGGAGCAGCCGAAGAGCCAGTAGCACCACCGGTAGCAGACAGGGGGCCATCAGAAAGTGAGTATATGTTTATTTTAATTCTTTTTTAACTACATGTACTATGGTACCCGGGTCTGGAGGAGAGTCTCCTCTTCTCCAGACCCGTGTACCATCCGCGCATTGAATCGCATAATATCCACATGTGCACGTGTAGTCATGCGGATATTATGCGGTCCAATGGAAGTCAATGGCGGCAAAAACACTGAGATTCTGCAAAATTAATTGTTGTGCTGCGGATTATCATTGGGAAACATGGCAGACAACTTAACATGCACTTTTAATGTGTTTTCGCGGCGGAAATGGTGCCGCCGAAACGCATTAAATCCGCATCGTGGGCACGCAGCCTTAGGGGGCAATCATTTTTTCACACAAGGCCCTGTAGGTTTGGATTTCTTTTTCCCTAAATAATCAAGACCTTCATTTAAAACCTGCATTTTGTGTTTACTTGTATTATCTTTGCCTAAAATTTAAATTTGTTTTGTGATCTTAAACATTTACCGCATTTTTTGGACCTTAAGACACACTTTTTTCCACCCAAATTTGGGAGGAAAATGGGTATGCATCTTATGGTGTGAACGTAAGCTTACTGGATAGTTATGGTGGTGGTGGTGTGGGATCGCAGGGCCCTCCATTCCCTCCCTCAGGAACCCGGTGGCAGCAGCAGAACAGGTGAGATGCTGCGGGGCTGGTGTCTGGCTGTCGGCGGTGAGGCAGAGCGGCGCGCACTGCTTTCCGGTGGCCGCAGCCATCTTCCTGAAGCGTGATCTACAGGAAAATAGCCACTTGAGCCGGCGCATGTGCGGACTGGGATCTCGGTGGCGAACTGTAGATCACAGCTTCAGGAAGCCTCTCACAGCCTCACACAGCATAACACCTCTTCCGCGGTCAGGTTCCTGAGGGAGAGAGAGAATGGAGGGCCCTGCGATCCTGCTCCACCATCACTGCAACTCCCCGCTGCTGGATCACCGCCTTCTCGCACCCAGAGTCCGCAGCATTCCTCCACTTTCGCCAGCTTCCTGAAGGACCCTGCCTCCTGTAACCCCCGCTCCACCTCCCCACAGGTAAGATACCATACCTATTCAGACTATAAGATGGACCCCGATCTTCAAAAAAATATTTTTTTTCCTATTTTCCACCCCACAATTGGGGTGCATGTTGTGGTCCGGTGTGTCTTATAGTCTGAAAAATCCGGTAAAAAAGTGTAACTAATAAACATGGAAAAGAATAAGAAATCAGGAAGGAGGCAAATACTTTTTCATACAACTGTATGTGCAAAATTATAATTTTCCTCTTTGGCTTTCCTAAATATATAGTATGAAAAAAATAAGGTTCTTTGAGTAGAAACAGAAATAGAATAGAATACTCCACTCCATTGTCAGAACAATGCAATGCTTGGGCTGTCTTAGACTGGGGAAACATAGCGTCTGGCTATGCCCCTGCTGACTTTAATGAGGCAAACAAAATCCAAGATATGGAACATTAAACTCTGACCTTCATTCTGTCGGTGTCCATTTTGGGGATCCTTCACTCCTGGTGTCTCCACCTTCAGCCACTCCTTCTGTGGTTTTCTTTCACCTCTCGGTAGGCAGGACTTCGCCTTGCAATGCACCTTCTCCTTATGCGTGCCTCTCACAGTTGGTTGGGTCTTCTCCACAGGACATAGCCTTATCTGGGCTGGTCTTGTGAGTTGTGCAAATGTTGTCATCTCCCACTGCTCTTTCCAAACTGCAACATCAATCGTCACCTTGACACTCAATTCAGGCGCCATCTTCGCTGCACCATGAGTCATCCCCAAAAAATTTCTGCAGGTCAAACCAAACCAGCCCACTATGCCAATTTAGATGTAGGAGACCATTCAAGGTGAGGTTTGCTATGCGGTCCCAAAGCATCTGGATACGATACCCTTGAGTGTGTGTAAGCGTTATGTGGGGTTGCCGTCTAACCCTGTTGAGGCCACAAGTGTTTTTTTGGTACAGGTAATTGAAAATATGCAGAGAATCAGAGAGACCAAAGTCCGATGTAAAAAGATAAAAACATCTTTACTGGAATTCCTTAAATAGAACTGTAACAATCGATAGCGGGGTATACACTTTCAGTACAAATCTTCTTTATCATGCAGAGGCCCTTTTATTATATGTAGCAGACGAGGCATTTTGATGGTATTGATATTATACACAAGTGTCAAGCTGCACCTCGTATGCACTAGTTTAGGCAAATTAGCTGACTTTTTTTACACATGTAGATTTTCCCCATCTCTGCAAGTGTATGCTGAAAATCTGCATGCGTACCCGCAAGAGAAATTGACATGCTGCGGATTTGAAAGACGTGTTGCATGTCAATTTCTGCGGGTGATGCGCAGGTGCACAGAGATGCATAGTGGACATGGGATTTCTAGAAATCCCATCCACTATGCTGTAACATTTGGCCACTGCAGTTTTAACACTGCATAAATGCGCAGCATCAAAATCGCAGGAAATCCTGAACGTGGGAACGCACCGTCAGAGTACTTCCCAAGATTTCTAGTTCTGGCCTCCATTTTGTCTATCCTCCATAATTGGTGTACTCTTTTACACAGCAGCAATCAATTGTCTGGCTTCTATGCATACATATATAAGATTAGAGTGCTGCATAATGCTAACAACCCTTTGCCAAAGCCTCACCCTAATTGTGCAGATGCATCTGATCTCTATGGAGCTTGCTTACTTATTGGACTGCTCCAGCTCAGAAGGATTCACTGTCTATAGACATATAATGGATGAGAATTAACAGAATGGAATTTTGCTTAAAATCAAATACATTTTAATAATTTGCGTCAGTTCTGTGTACAACAACACTAGATATTTGTGGAACTACTCATGAAAGAAATTACAGTTTTAAAAAAAATAACATAATAAAGCATACAGAAAGGCTGCACATTTTTCTGCTGGATAAGTATCGAATGTGGTATCTAACAGGAGGGCAAGAGAGAAGGTTTGAGGAGGAAGAGAAACCAAACATAACATCTACATACCGTGTTTCCCCGAAAGTAAGACCCCCCCGAAAGTAAGGCAGGGTGTGGGGTTTCGGGGGGGTCCGCCAATGTAGGGCACCCCCCGATTGTAAGGCAGGGTAGCGGGGGGGGGCCGGGGAATGTAAGGCTGATTCGTCACAGGCTCCCTAGCCGGCTCGCAGCTGATTGGCCGATCAGCCTGTTCGTCACAGGCTCCCTAGCCGGCTCGCAGCTGATTGGCCGATCAGCCTGTTCGTCACAGGCTCCCTAGCCGGCTCGCAGTTGATTGGCCGATCAGCCTGTTCGTCACAGGCTCCCTAGCCGGCTCGCAGCTGATTGGCCGATCAGCCTGTTTGTCACAGGCTCCCTAGCCGGCTCGCAGCTGATTGGCCGATCAGCCTGTTCGTCACAGGCTCCCTAGTCCCTGCTGGCCATCAGCTCGAGTGTGATTGGCCAGTCAGCCGGCTCGCAGCTGATTGGCCGAATCAGCTGCGACGTCACCGCCTGCAGGCTCGCTCCGATTGGTCCAGCTTCCCCGGCATCCGAATCGTCAGCCCGGCACCGCAGAGGAGATCGAAACAGAAGGAAAGTAACGGTAAGTTCCGAAACTCTCTCTGTGTGTGTGTGTGTGTGTATACGATATGTGTACGGTATGTGTATGGGTGCCGTATGGGGCTGTGTGTGTGTGTGTATACGATATGTGTACGGTATGTGTATGGGTGCCGTATGGGGCTGTGTGTGTGTGTGTGTGTGGTGGCAGAGTGGGGGGCAGAACCACTGTATGGGGAGGCTACATACTGTTCAGCCTGTTTTTTTTCCCAATGTAAGGCCTCCCCCGAAAGTAAGGCAGGGTGGGACTTTTGGGGGTAAAATTAATGTAAGACAGGGCCTTACTTTCGGGGAAACACGGTACTTAACATGATAACTTCAGTAAACACAGAAGCTTTAGTGTGGTATACAAGAGGGCCACTTTTATTTGCAAAAGAAGTGTTATAAAATAAATAAAACAAAACACACAAATACAACACATTTTGGTGTGAAGGATTTAACTTACCTATACCTATGATCTTGAATAAAAGAATCCACTAGATTTAACAGAAACTTGTCATCCCTAAGAACACTATTTACCTGCAGATATGATGGTATTCTGCAGATAAATAAAATCATGTCTGGCTGCTTAACTGGAAAGGGATTACAGGAAGAAAATGAAGTAATATCCTTCCTGTGCTGCTTAATTCCTGACATCGGGGCAATATAGAGAGTGGTATCTGCTCCCTATACTGTGAGTGCACTGTAATCACTTCCCAGCACAATAATTGACAGCTGGCTCTGCAGCTTTTCTGAAATCCATTTGATGTACAGTACAGACCAAAAGTTTGGACACACCTTCTCATTTAAAGATTTTTCTTCATTTTCATGACTATGAAAATTGTACATTCACACTGAAGGCATCAAAACTATGAATTAACACATGTGGAATTATATACTTAACAAAAAAATGTGAAACAACTGAAAATATGTCTTATATTCTAGGTTCTTCAAAGTAGCCACCTTTTGCTTTGATGACTGCTTTGCACGCTCTTGGCATTCTCTTGATGAGCTTCAAGAGGTAGTCACCGGAAATGGTTTTCACTACACAGGTGTGCCCTGTCAGGTTTAATAAGTGGGATTTCTTGCCTTATAAATTAACATGTGTTAATTCATAGTTTTGATGCCTTCAGTGTGAATGTACAATTTTTATAGTCAAGAAAATACAGAAAAATCTTTAAATGAGGTGTGTCTAAACTTTTGGTCTGTACTGTATACAGAATTAGCAAACTTTAACTTGAAATGCAACGTGTTACATATTACACATGTGGTGTGAAATTACTACTCTGTAATGGCAGTGACAAAAAAAGAGAAAAAGTGAGGAAAGATTGGAACACCATGGTGCACTTAATTTACCTCTGCTCCTTGGTGGTGTGGTGTAATGTGGTGCACTTCAAATAGTCCAATAAACAGGGATGACACAGGGTCAGTTGGAAACATTTACTTGTAAGAATACACAGCCTCATCCAGATTAATGGCACTGGATCACAGGTTCTGTTCTTATGCAGCAAAGTTACTATCCAGTGAAGAAGTGATTCTCAGACAAGACCCTGGTGCAGCTCTATATATGAGGTGCAGTGATTCCTCAGCTCCTTTTGTCTGCATATACTCTATGCTCAATCCTTATCCACACAACTGTCTGCAGCTGATACCTCGGTTCCTTATTATATTGCAGCTACAGCTGCTCTCCTACCTGATTCCTAAACTTCCCCAGGGTGACTCCCTAGATAATGTCTCCTTCCTTTCACTACAATGCCCAGAATCAGGTCATGTGGTTTAAACATGTGACCTTATTCCAATGTATGGAAAGCAGAGATACTTCACTAACACTTAAATGGGTTTTCCCATGAACAAAATTAATTTTAAAGTTGATTTTAATCAATAGATCTTGTAATAATAATAATTTCCACAACTGGATGTGTTAAAATAAAATGTTCCTGTGCTGAGATAATCTTATAAATGTGCCCCTGCTGTGTACTGTGAAATGGATGTGTCTGACCGTACAGGGACATGGTCTGATCATACCACATCTCCTGGGCAGGGTAGAAAGCAAAAGAGTATACAGACATTACAGTATGGGATCACAGCTTATTCTTTCATTGAGGTAAAACATTGCTTAAAAACAGGCAGGGAAATGTTTTACCTCACAAAAATAATCAGCTGTGATACCATGCTGTCCTGTTAATAATAATAATAATGATAATAATAATATTATCATTGTTATTATTACACATAATTTAATTTATGGACATCTTTGGTTTGATTTCTTTGGCTGTCTGGATTGGATAGGTTGTTACTGACATCTGGTGAGAATTTCATGTCAATAGCACCCTAGAAATATATTTACTTAGATAATTGATGAAGTGTTCAAAACTTATTTCACCCTCCGAATCTACAGAGTAAGTAAGGGTTAGTCTAATTTTAGGCTTAGTTAATAGTGACCAAAGGGAAAAATGTTTTAAAAATATAGATAGAAATATGGATTTTTTAAAAAAAAAAATACCAGCAATTCTTACAAAATATTTTATTATCTAGCATGCCTATTAGGGTTTCCTAGTTAAAGATGACAGTGGGTGGTGGAGCCTTTTTTCGTGTTTGTCTAGGGTGTCAACCTCTGTGGTTAGGTAGGGTTACTTCTTGTCATTACTGTATAAGAACAGCTAATGGTAAATTCACTTCCTTGACTCTCCCTTAAGTCACGTTCACACGTTCAGTATTTAGTCACACACACGTCACCACTAGTGTTGAGCCACCCCCGTAGTGTTCGGGTTCGGTTCGGTTCGTCGAACACCGGGATGTTCGAGGAACTGTTCGTCGAACTGTTCGTCGAACACCTTAGAACACCGTCGAACACCGTTAAAACCAATGGCAGGCAAACAAAAACACATAGAAACACATAGAAAACACCTGCAAAGGTGTCCAAAAGCTGACAAACTGCTCAGAAGACACTCTCTTTAAAAAAGCCGGCCGGCAAATTCAGCAGCGGCATACACCGGTACCCGACAATTTAGACAAGAAGGAATAGAGCATCACACATAGATTAGATAGATAGAAACATGTCAGTCACACATATAAGAAGCACAGTGACAGTGTTGGTTACTGCACTTGTCATTTAGTGTAAAGGATTTATTAAAAAAAATATTAGTGTTTTCATGCACCGTCTCTTTAAAAAAGCCGGCCGGCAATTCAGCATCTGTACCCGACAATTTAGAACAGAAAGAATAGAGCTTCACACATAGATTAGATAGATAGAAACATGTCAGTCACATATATAATAAGTACAGTGATAGTGTTGCTTACTGTACTTGTCATTTAGTGTAAAGGATTTATTTAAAAAAATAATAGTGTTTTCATGCACTGTCTCTTTAAAAAAGCCGGCCGGCAATTCAGCAGCGGTACCCGACAATTTAGAACAGAAAGATAGAGCATCACACATAGATTAGATAGATAGAAACATGTCAGTCACATATATATGAAGTACAGTGATAGTGTTGGTTACTGTACTTGTCATTTAGTATTAAAATAAAGGATTTATTATTAAAAAAATTGGCGTGGGGTTCCCCGTAATTTTAGGCTCTAGCGGAGGTTAAGCAGACGGCTGGGGCAGATGTTTGAAGCCTGGGAAGGGGGTAATACCCACGGAGCTTCCCAGGCTACTAATATCAGCCCCCAGCTGAATACATAGCCTTTACTAGCTATTAAAATGGGGGACCCCCCAAAAAAAATGACGTGGGGTCCCCCCTAATTTAATAGCTAGCAAAGGCTAGGCAGACAGCTGGGGGCTGATATTAATAGCCCAGGAAGGGAGCCATGAATATTGGCCCCCTCCCAGGCTAGAAACACCAGCCGTCAGCCGCCCCAGAAATGGCGCATTCATAGGATGCGCCAATTCTGGCACTTAGCCTCGCTCTTCCACGCTGCCCTGGTGCGGTGGCAGGGGGTAATAGGGTTGGGGTTGATGTCAGCTTATAATGCCAGCTGACATCAAGCCCAGGTTAGTAATGGAGAGGCGTCTATAAGACACCCCCATTACTAACCCCATAGTCAAAGTTAAAAAAAACACAAACACCCAGAATAAAGTCCTTTAATTGAAATAAAGACACAATTCTTTATTGTTCTAAATTAAACCATACTTACCGCCATGCCCATTCCAGCTGAAGCCAACGATCTCCTGCAATAAAAGAAAAATAATAAAGCAACCTCATCCTTACCTTTCCATGGTTCCCACGACAGCTTCAGCTCTGCTACATCGAGATGACAGGCTGGACCGCAGCAGAACGCTGCCATCCAGTCTGTCATCCCGCAGACACTGAGAAGCGCAGGCTTGTTTGCGCTGCTCAGCGTCTCTCTGTGACGACATCCAGAGGAGCCGAGTTCATGTCCAATGAACTCGGCTCACCTCATGCACGTCACTGACAGCGTGGGAAAATTCTCACGCTGAAGCGCTGATTGCAGGAGAATTTTCCCACGCTGTCAGTGACGTGCAGGAGGTGAGCTGAGTTCATTGGACATGAGCTCACCTCATGCACATCACTGACAGCGTGGGAGAATTCTCCTGCACTCAGCACTTCAGCGTGAGAATTTTCCCACGCTGTCAGTGACGTGCATGAGGTGAGCCGAGTTCATTGGACATGACCTCGGCTCATCTGGATGCCGTCACAGCGAGACAGTGAGGAGCGCAAGCATGCCTGCGCTTCTCAGTGTCTGCGGGATGACAGGCTGGATGGCAGCGTTCTGCTGCGGTCCAGCCAGTCATCTCGATGTAGCAGAGCTGAAGCTGTCGTGGGAACCATGGAAAGGTAAGGATGAGGTTGGTTTATTATTTTTCTTTTATTGCAGGAGATCGTTGGCTTCAGCTGGAATGGGTGTGATGGTAAGTATGGTTTAATTTAGAACAATAAAGAATTGTGTCTTTATTTCAATTAAAGGACTTTATTCTGGGTGTTGTGTTTTTTTTAAATACTTTACTAGAAATTCATGGCGGTCATGTCTAATACTGGCGTGACCCCATGAATTTTGGGCTTGGGGCCAGCTGATAATACCAAGCTGGCCCTAACCCCTTTATTACCCAGTGAGCCACCGCACCAGGGCCCTGGATGAGTTGGGTACAGCGCCAGAAGATGGCGCTTCTATGAACGCGCCATTTTCCGGGGTGGCTGCGGACTGCAATTTGTAGCGGGGGGGGGCCCAGAAAGCTTGGGCCTCCCTGCGCTGCAGATTCCAGCCCCCAGCTGCCTAGTTGTACCTGGCTGGACACAAAAATAGGGCGAAGCCCCACGTACTTTTTTTTTAATTATTTCATGAAATTCATGAAATAATTAAGAAAAAAAGGCATTCCCTATATTGTTGTGTCCGGCCAGGTACAAATAGGCAGCTGGTGGATGGGGGCAGCCCGTTCCTGCCTGCTGTACCTGGCCGGACACAAATATAGTGCGAAGCCCCACTTCAATTTTTTTAAATTATTTCAGGAAATTCATGAAATAATTAAAAAAAAATTGACGTGGGGCTTCGCACTATATTTGTGTCCAGCCAGGTACAGCAGGCAGGAACGGGCTGCCCCCAACCACCAGCTGCCTATTTGTACCTGGCCGGACACAACAATATAGGGAAGCCCTTTTTTTCTTAATTATTTCATGAAATAATTTAAAGAAAATTGACGTGGGGCTTCGCCCTGTTTTTGTGTCCAGCCAGGTACAACTAGGCAGCTGGGGGCTGGAATCCGCAGCGCAGGGAGGCCCAAGCTTTCTGGGCCACCCCCGCTGCAAATTGCAGTACGCAGCCACCCCGGAAAATGGCGCGTTCATAGAAGCGCCATCTTCTGGCGCTGTACCCAACTCATCCAGGGCCCTGATGCGGTGGCTCACTGGGTAATAAAGGGGTTAGGGCCAGCTTGGCATTATCAGCTGGCCCTAAGCCCGAAATTCATGGGGTCACGCCATTATTAGACATGACCACCATGAATTTCTAGTAAAGTATTTAAAAAAAACACAACACCCAGAAAAAAGTCCTTTAATTGAAATAAACACACAATTCTTTATTGTTCTAAATTAAACCATACTTACCATCACGCCCATTCCAGCTGAAGCCAACGATCTCCTGAAATAAAAGAAAAATAATAAAGCAACATCATCCTTACCTTTCCATGGTTCCCATGACAGCTTCAGCTCTGCTACATCGAGATGACAGGCTGGACCGCAGCAGAACGCTGCCATCCAGCCTGTCATCCCGCAGACACTGAGAAGCGCAGGCTTGCTTGCGCTCCACAGTGTCTCTCTGTGAGGGCATCCAGATGAGCCGAGTTAATGTCCAATGAACTCGGCTCACCTCATGCACGTCACTGACAGCGTGGAAAAATTCTCCTGCACTCAGCGCTTCAGCGTGGGAGAATTCTCACACTGAAGCGCTGAGTGCAGGAGAATTCTCCCACGCTGTCAGTGACGTGCAGGAGGTGAGCTGAGTTCATTGGACATGAGCTCACCTTATGCACGTCACTGACAGCGTGGGAAAATTCTCCTGCACTCAGCGCTTCAGCGTGGGAGAATTCTCACGCTGAAGCGCTGAGTGCAGGAGAATTCTCCCACGCTGTCAGTGACGTGCAGGAGGTGAGCTGAGTTCATTGGACATGAACTCGGCTCATCTGGATGTCGTCACAGAGAGACGCTGAGCAGCGCAAGCAAGCCTGCGCTTCTCAGTGTCTGCGGGATGAGAGGCTGGATGGCAGCGTTCTGCTGCGGTCCAGCCTGTCATCTCGATGTAGCAGAGCTGAAGCTGTCGTGGGAACCATGGAAAGGTAAGGATGAGGTTGCTTTATTATTTTTCTTTTATTGCAGGAGATCGTTGGCTTCAGCTGGAATGGGCGTGACGGTAAGTATGGTTTAATTTAGAACAATAAAGGATTGTGTCTTTATTTCAATTAAAGGACTTTATTCTGGGTGTTTGTGTTTTTTTTAACTTTGACTATGGGGTTAGTAATGGGGGTGTCTTATAGACGCCTCTCCATTACTAACCTGGGCTTGATGTCAGCTGGCATTATAAGCTGACATCAACCCCAACCCTATTACCCCCTGCCACCGCACCAGGGCAGCGTGGAAGAGCGAGGCTAAGTGCCAGAATTGGCGCATCCTATGAATGCGCCATTTCTGGGGCGGCTGACGGCTGGTGTTTCTAGCCTGGGAGGGGGCCAATATTCATGGCTCCCTTCCTGGGCTATTAATATCAGCCCCCAGCTGTCTGCCTAGCCTTTGCTAGCTATTAAATTAGGGGGGACCCCACGTCATTTTTTTTGGGGGGTCCCCCATTTTAATAGCTAGTAAAGGCTATGTATTCAGCTGGGGGCTGATATTAGTAGCCTGGGAAGCTCCGTGGGTATTACCCCCTTCCCAGGCTTCAAACATCTGCCCCAGCCGTCTGCTTAACCTCCGCTAGAGCCTAAAATTAAGGGGAACCACACGCCAATTTTTTTAATAATAAATCCTTTATTTTAATACTAAATGACAAGTACAGTAACCAACACTGTCACTGTACTTCATATATATGTGACTGACATGTTTCTATCTATCTAATCTATGTGTGAAGCTCTATTCTTTCTGTTATAAATTGTCGGGTACCGCTGCTGAATTGCCGGCCGGCTTTTTTAAAGAGACAGTGCATGAAAACACTATTATTTTTTTTGATAAATCCTTTACGCTAAATGACAAGTACAGTAAGCAACACTTTCACTGTACTTCGTATATATGTGGCTGACATGTTTATATCTATCTAATCTATGTGTGAAGCTCTATTCTTTCGGTTCTAAATTGTCGGGTACCGGTGTATGCCGCTGCTGAATTGCCGGCTTTTCGTGTTTCACTGTTGGCACTGTTCCCATCGATTTGGGCAATCACTGTAATGCCACAACCACCATGGCTGTGGCATTACAGTGAGTGGCAGACAATCCCTGCATGATTGGTGCTCTAAATAGCGCCAGACATGCAGGACACGCTTTTGGTGCACGAACAGTTATCGAACATAACCTCGAACAGCCGAATTTTTTGCAAATCGTTCGGGTTCGTCGAACAACTCGAACACCGCCCAAAACAGCTCGAATTTGAGATTGGCGAACAGTTCTAGTCGAACACCGCTCATCTCTAGTCACCACTTCTGCATTTCTCAGCCACTCCTAGTTTTGGTTTACAAATACTGAGGTAAAAAACTTACCAAATACTGAGTGTGTGAATGTGACTTACCTCTTATATCCCACTCCTTGCTTTACTATCCTGTTTTTTACTTTTAAATATTGTTAACAATGTACCGTATATCATTTTGTTTTTTTGTTCCTATAAGTTAGACAGTTTTTTTCTATTACTTTGGATTTAATACAATTTGTTAGTCTCTTAGAAAGTTTATACCAAAAATTCAAAGAACATTTTTTTTTAACCCCTTTCTGACGTGAGACATATCTATGTGTCCCTGTGGACTGGACCTTAACGACCAGGTACTTATATATAAGTCTCGGCGATTGCACCTGCACAGAGGCAGTGTGGGTGTGATCGCTGCTGGGTGTCATCTGATTCTGACAGCTGACACCTGGCACTCAGTGCCAGGAGCGGTGCCCACATCGCTCCCGGCTCTTTAACCCCCTAAATGCTGCGATCGCAGCATTTAGCAAGCGAGCATAGGGACAAAAGCCTCTCTGCTCTTGGATCAGAGACCCCGCATCATTGCAGGGTTTCAAACACTGCCATTGTGAACCGATGTTGTTATGTGTGACCCTGCACTGCTATGCCTTATCGCAGCGATCAGACTGCCGAAAGTGAAAGTCCCATAGTGGGACTAAGTAAAAAAGTAAAAAAAAAGTTAATATAAACAATAATAATAATAAAAATATACAGGTGCATCTCACTAAATTAGAATATCATCAAATAGTTAATTGATTTCAGTTCTTCAATATAAAAAGTGAAACTGATATATTATGTAGTCATTACAAACTGAGGGATCTATTTCAAGTGCTTATTTCTGTTAATGTTGATGATTATGACTTAGAGCCAATAAAAACACGAAAGTCATTATCTCAGTAAATTAGAATGATTAACAAAAAACACCTGCAAAGGCTTCCTAAGCGTTTAAAAAGGTCCCTTATTCTGTTTCAGTAGACTCCACTGATTACTTACCGCTACCTTCTTTCCATAAACACCCACGGTTTCCACAGTAAAAAGGCCTTGACAAAGACCATAAAGGTCGAAACATTGGCCGCTTTTCCCCATGTGGGTTTTATTAATTAATAAATAATCTTTGCATTCACATTGAAGTGCCAGAGTTTCCTTTGGAACTCAGTAGGCTTCACAATCATGGGGAAGACTGCTGACTTGATAGATGTCCAGAAGGCAGTCATTGACACACTCCACAAGGTCACAGAGTTCCAAGTGTACCGTGCACTCCTTACTGAGGTCCGTACAGACTTGGGTTGTCCAGGGTAATCACCAGAACTCTGATGAACTGGTTGGACTGGTTGAGAGGTACCAGGGGGTCGAGGGTTCCGTGGGAAAACAGCCCACTCCATATTAGGGGTCCCAGTTGGAAGCGGAGGCCCAAAAGGGGGTGGCGCGTCCAAGATTCAAAGGGGCGGGGAAGATGGTGCCCAAGGTCCCCTCGGGAAAGATTATTCGTTGGCGGTGTCACGGCCCAGGCCATGTAGCTGCCCGCTGTCCTCTGACCAGATGGACTGTAGCCTTGGATGTCGCTGCTCCTACTATGCCTACCCCGCCGGCAGTGTGGACTATCAGCCCGGTTAGGGGTCACAGTCGTGTCTGGTGACTGTTAATTGGGTACTGGTGGCAGGATTCCTGGACTCAGGGAGGTTGGTGACTCTCATAAGGGCCACGCTCCCACACCAGTTGTTCCCCGGAAAAACATAGGTGTGCGGTGCATAAACGGGGATGCAAAGGATAACCCTATTGCCAGAGTGACAATAAACAATGACTGTGGAGCTGAGTCCCATGAGGTGGGGGTGGTTAGGGATCTGCTCCACCCGGTGATAATAGGCAGGGACTTCAGTCTGTTTTGGAACTTGTGACGGAAAGCGGGGGTGCCAAGTGACTCAACGAGGAGCTGGTCACACCATGATGCTGTTAGAACCTTCCTGTTAGTTTTTTCTATCTTGTGTTTTGCGGTCACGTGACCATCTGCCTTTATATTCCAGCTCCACCCTTCTGGCTGTGCTGGACTTCAGTGTTGTTTGACTGTTTTGCTAGCCTGGTGCTTCGGTGCCTATCTCTGTCAGTTTGCTTGGTCCTCTGGGACCTCTAGTACATTTTTGTCAATTTGTCTTTTGTGTTCTACAACAACTTCTGTTTAGGAGGTGTCCCGTTTTTTGTCCCAGTCCTTAGTTCTTTAGGGACCCCTCCCTTAATTCTATAGGTCTTCGTTCAGACTAACCGAGGACTAAGGAGGGTCTGTTCACTAGGAACAGGTAGCCCGCTACATCGTAGGGATTCAGCTTAGTATTACTGTAGGGACAGCTTTCCCCTATCTTTCCTTAGTACATGTTGCAGATCATAACAGCTGAATCACCTCTGCAGTCAGAGACAGATGACTTTCCACTGTGTGTCCTTCTGGGGGACGAAGATGAGGTGGTGACCCCGGGAGACGAGTTCCCAGACTTGGGTGTGTGTGTAACTTTGTTACTGTGCAGATGCAGGATCTCACTTTGAAGTATGCGTTTGAAAATGTGTCTGATCGATGGGGTTGCTCAGGAGCCAGGGGCTGATACCAGGTTCCCATATTTTGCACTTAATGGGGAACTTCTTTATAGGGTCACTAACCCAAAAGGGGAATTTATAGAGCAGTTGGTAGTGCCGTGACCCTATAGGCATAGAGTGTTAGGCCTGGCCCATTCTCACATCTAGGGTGGGCATCTAGGGGTAGATAAGACTCGGGAGCGGGTCCTACAGATGTTCTACTGGCCTGGATGTCACCGGGAGATTGTGAACTACTGCCGGTCATGTCCCGCCTGTCAGCTAATGGCTCCCGTGTCCCATTTCCAGAGCCCCCTAGTGTTGTTGCCTATCATAGAGGTCCCATTTGACCGGATCGCCATGGACCTTGTCGGGCCCCTGGTGAAGTCCGCCTTGGGCCAACAATACAGTCTGGTTGTATTGGGCTATGCTACGAATTATCCGGAAAGTTACCATTAAGAAATTCCTCCTCCAGAAATATCGCCAGAAAGCTGGTACATATTTTCTCCCGGACAGGTCTGCCAAAGGAGATCCATGTCGCAGAGTGCATCTTCTTACAGTCACCACGGTACTTACAAGAGCTTCAATTAGCAAGATATCTTGAGTAAACAGTATTTACTTCATACTGGTTAAACATGAGATACAATTCAGTGTCACACAGTCCGTGTGCTGCTGACATAACACATTCAGGAAAGAAAGAAAAAACAGGAAGTAAGAACAACCAACAATAGAGAGCTTTCCTCCCACCATTGTACAGCAAGCATGTAACTTTACACACTATCGCCATCTGCTGTCAGGTTAGTATAAAGTCCTCCTTTCACTTATAATAAGTCCTGAGCTGTTGCATATGCCAACAATCCTGACGGACCAGGGAACTCCGTTTATGTCGCAGGTGATGAGAGAATTGTGCAAGGCCCTCCAAATTACACAGCTCCGAACTTCTGTGTACCACCCACAGACAGACGGACTGGTAGAACGTTTCAACAAGACCTTTAAGTCGATGTTAAGAAACGTTGTGGTGAAGGATGGGCAAGACTGGGATTACCTGCTGCCGTACCTGCTATTCTCCATTAGGGAAGTTCTCCAGAGCTCTACAGGGTTCTCGCCGTTTGAACTGCTATACGGGCGACACCCTCAGGGACTTCTGGACATAGCAAAGGAGATCTGAGAATTAGAGGTTACACCCCACCAGAGTGTCATCGAGCATGTCGCTCAAATGCAGGACCAGATCAAAAGGTTAATGCCAATCATGAAGGAGAGCCTTCTACAAGCACAAGAAGCCCAGGCGAGGGTCTACAATTGGGCCGCAAGGCTGAGACAATTCAGTCCTGAGATTGGGTGTTGGTGTTGGTAAGTTCCTGGCTAAGTGTCAAGGACCGTACGAAGTAGTTGAGAAGCTGAGTGAAATCAACTACAAAATCCACCAGCCGGGTAGAAGGAAGCCATGCCAGATCTACCACATCAATTTACTGAAGCCATGGCGAGACAGGGAACCGATGGAAGCTCCATCTCTAGGGGCAAAAGACGTTACAGTGGCAGAGACACTATCACCGGCCCAGAAACAACAGTGCCGAGAACTCTTGCAGAGAAACCGAGACCTGTTTTCAGAATTGCCCGGATCTACGCAAGTTGTGGAGCATGAGATACTGACAGAACCGAACATACGAGTGAACCAAAGGCCGGATCAAATTCTCGAAGCCCGTCGCAAGGTGATCTCCAAGGATGTGAGGAGAATGTTGAGCCTGGGAGTTATCAAGGAATTTAAGAGTAGCTGGTCCAGCCCGATTGTTCTTTTGTCTAAGCTGGATGGGGAATGGCGGTTCTGTAATGATTGCAGGAAGCTAAACGACGTGTCAAAGTTCGACGTCTACCAGATGCCCCGGGTCAATGAGCTTATTGAGAGGCTGGGGACTGCCAAGTACATTACTACCTTGGACCTAACAAAAGGGTACTGGCAGATCCGCCTGGCCCCAGGGGCCAAGGAGAAAACGGCCTTCTCTGCACCTGACGGGTGTTTTCAGAACACTAGGGTGCCGTTTGGACTACAGGGAGCCCCAGCTACCTTCCAGAGGGCTGTGGACCGGATTCTGGGTTCACATAAAAAATACGCTGCCGCTTACTTGGACGACATTGTGATTTTCAGCCAAGATTGGGGAACCCACCTGCAGAAGGTCCAGGCAGTACTGGATGCATTGAGAACTGCCAGGTTTACCATAAACCCAAGAAAATGCACCATAGCAAAGGAGGAGATGAAATACTTGGGCTACGTGGTTGGAAGGGGCGAAATAAAAAAGCAAATGAACAAGGTGGAGGCAATCCAGAATTGCCCACAACCGGCCTCCAAGAAACAGGTACGGGCCTTTCTGGGCATCGTGGGGTATTATCGGCGGTTAATCCCGAATTTCGGCAGAATTGCAGCACCCCTAACCGACCTACTTAGAGGTACGAAGACGGCGATGGCTAGGTGGTCTTCTGAGGCAGAGATGGTATTCCAGGAGCTGAAATGCGCTCTTTGTAACCAGCTGGTCTTGATAGCTCCTGACTTCCGGAAAGAGTTGGTGCTCCAGATGGACGCCTCAGACGTCTGCATAGGGGCTGTCTTATCTCAGGAGGTAAATGGGGAGGAACACTCCATTCTGTACCTGAGCAGAAAACTCTCAGCCTGCGAAAAGAATTATGAAATCGTGGAAAAGGAGTGCCTGGCCATCAAGTGGGCAGTTGATACCCTTAGGTTCTACATATTAGGCCGCAAATTCAGACTGGTCTCAGACCATGCCCTCCTGAGATGGATGAAGGAACGGATAGGGAAAAATGCCCGGGTGACCAGGTGGTTCCCGTCCCTCCAGGACTTTAGTCTTTTGGTAGAGCACAGGCCTGGGAAACTGCATGCTAATGCTGATGTCCAGGCTTCTCTGTCTAGTGAGTGAAGGTGCCAAAACCCCTGGCTTTGGGCAGAGGGGGGAAATATGTGACAAAGTCACTGGTAGTGTGTCAGAAGGAAGGTATGTGTCGATGAGACTCTTAGCCTCCATAATGTGAAAACATGAAAATTCTCCTGCACAGTTGATGCAGTGTGAGTTAATAGAACCATTTTTACAAGGGAATGTTTTTAGTGGATAACGAAGTGCAGGGCAGGAAGTTATCCACAATTCCTCCAATCAGGGGAGTATCTTGGCTTTAAATAGCCAGCCCTGACACTAAGGTGTGTTCTGTGTGTGGAAGCAAGCTCCTGCAAGAGAGGAGCTTGTGTTTGAGCTAAAACTGGACCGTCTGCTATTGCTGACCCTGAGTGGCCGGACCTCGGCCGAAGTAAGGACTGTACTCTACCTGTTTCCTTTTTGTTTCCTGTTATGCCAGAAAGGCTATGTTTATGTTTTGCACTTGGCCGAGGCTTATGCTACTTCCTATTATAAACCACCAAGTCATTTAAAGAGACAGTGTCCTGTAACTACCTCCAAGTGCCCCAGAGCGAGAGACTCTACCACAATATATATATATTGTACCCATAAATAAATATTATTCTGAAAAATGAAAACAATAAAAGTACACATATTTGGTATCGCTGCGTCTGGAGCAACCTGACCTATAAAACTGTCCTACTAGTTAACCCCTTTAATGAACATGGTAAAAAAAAAAAATAAGCAAAAAACAATGCTTTACCATGATACCGCTAAACAAAAAGTGGAATAAAACGCGATCAAAAAGATGACTGTAAATAGAAATGGTACCGCTGAAACCGTCATCTGTTCCCACAAAAAACAAGCTGCTAAACAGCTCCATCAGTGGAAAAATAAAAAAGTTATAGCTTTCAGAATAAAGTGATGTAAAAAAAATAATTTTCTATTAAATAGTTTTTATTGTGTGAAAGTGCCAAAACTTAAAAAAATATATACAGTACAGACCAAAAGTTTGGACACACCTCATTTAAAGATTTTTCTGTATTTTCATGACCATGAAAATTGTACATTCACACCGAAGGCATCAAAACTATGAATTAACACATGTGGAATTATATACTTAACAAAAAAGTGTGAAACAACTGAAAATATGTCTTATATTCTAGGTTCTTCAAAGTAGCCATCTTTTGCTTTGATGACTGCTTTGCACATTCTTGGCATTCTCTTGATGAGCTTCAAGAAGTAATAACCGGAAATGGTCTTCCAATAATGTTGAAGGAGTTCCCAGAGATGCTTAGCACTTGTTGGCCCTTTCGCCTTCACTCTGCGGTCCAGCTCACCCCAAACCATCTCGATTGGGTTCAGGTCTGGTGACTGTGACGGCCAGGTCATCTGGCGTAGCACCCCATCACTCTCCTTCTTGGTCAAATAGCCCTTACACAGCCTGGAGGTGTGTTTGGGATCATTGTCCTGTTGAAAACTAAATGATGGTCCAACTAAACGCAAACCGGATGGAATAGCATGCCACTGCAAGATGCTGTGGTAGCCATGCTGGTTCAATATGCCTTCAATTTTGAATAAATCCCCAACAGTGTCACCAGCAAAGCACCCCCACACCATCACACCTCCTCCTCCATGCTTCACGGTGGGAACTAGGCATGTAGAATCCATCCGTTCTCCTTTTCTGCATCGCACAAAGACACGGTGGTTGGAACCAAAGATCTCAAATTTGGACTCATCAGACCAAAGCACAGATTTCCACTGGTCTAATGTCCATTGCTTGTGTTCTTTAGCCCAAACAAGTCTCTTCTGCTTGTTGCCTGTCCTTAGCAGTGGTTTTCTAGCAGCTATTTTACCATAAAGGCCTGCTGCACAAAGTCTCCTCTTAACAGTTGTTGAAGAGATGTGTCTGCTGCTAGAACTCTGTGTGGCATTGACCTGGTTTCTAATCTGAGCTGCTGTTAACCTGCGAACTCTGAGGCTGGTGACTCGGATAAACTTATCCTCATAAGCAGAGGTGACTCTTTTCTTCCTTTCCTGGGGCGGTCCTCATGTGAGCCAGTTTCTTTGTAGCGCTTGATGGTTTTTGCAACTGCACTTGGGAACTCTTTCAAAGTTTTCCCAATTTTTCGGACTGACTAACCTTCATTTCTTAAAGTAATGATGATCACTCGTTTTTCTTTACTTAGCTGCTTTTTTCTTGCCATAATACAAATTCTAACAGTCTATTCAGTAGGACTATCAGCTGTGTATCCACCAGACATCTGCACAACACAACTGATGGTCCCAACCCCATTTATAAGGCAAGAAATCCCACTTATTAAACCTGACAGGGCACACCTGTGAAGTGAAAACCATTTCTGGTGACTACCTCTTGAAGCTCATCCAGAGAATGCCAAGAGTGTGCAAAGCAGTCATCAAAGCAAAAGGTGGCTACTTTGAAGAACCTAGAATACAAGACATATTTTCAGTTGTTTCACACTTTTTTGTTAAGTATATAATCCACATGTGTTAATTCATAGTTTTGATGCCTTCAGTGTGAATGTACAATTTTCAAAGTCATGAAAATACAGAAAATGTAGTATCGCTGTAAACGTACCCAAAGAATAAAGCTGCCTTATCAATTTTACCACACGCAGAACAGAATACAAAAAAATACAAGAAAATACAAAAAATATTTCCTGAATTGTTGGTTTTAGTTTCTTCTGCCTCCCAAAAACCGGAATAGAAAATGATCAAAAGATGTCCCGTGTCCAAACATGGTATCTATATAAACGTCAACTTGTCCCACAAAAAAGCAAGCCCTTACATGACTCTTTCGGCCAAAATAAGGAAAAATTATTGCTCTCAAAATATGACGATGCAAATACTAGTTTTTGCAAAAAAAAAGCGTTTTTTAGTGTGTGATAGCAGCCAAACATAAAAACCCAATATACAGTGCCTTGTGAAAGTATTTGGCCCCCTTGAACTTTTCTACCTTTTGCCACATTTCTAGCTTCAAACATAAAGATATAAAATTCAAATTTTTGGGGGAAGAATCAACAAGTGGGACACAATCATCAAGTGGAACGAAATTTATTGGATATTTTAAACTTTTTTAACAAATTTAAAACTGAAAAGTGGGGCGTGTAATATTATTCGGCCCCCTTGAGTTAATACTTTGTAGCACCACATTTTGCTGCGATTACAGCTGCAAGTCGCTTGCGGTATGTCTCTATCAGTTTTGCACATCGAAAGTCTGAAATTCTGGCCCATTCTTCCTTGCAAAACAGCTCGAGCTCTGTGAGGTTGGATGGAGAGCGTTTGTGAACAGCAGTTTTCAGCTCCTTCCACAGATTCTCGATTGGGTTCAGGTCTGGACTTTGACTTGACCATTCTAACACCTGGATACGTTTATTTTTGAACCATTCCATTGTAGATTTTGCTTTATGTTTGGGATCATTGTCTTGTTGGAAGATAAATCTCCGTCCCAGTCTCAGGTCTTTTGCAGACTCCAACATGTTTTCTTCCAGAATGGTCCTGTATTTGGCTCCGTCCATCTTCCCATCAATTTTAACCATTTTCCCTGTACCTGCTGAAGAAAAGCAGGCCTGATTGTTGTCCTATGGACAGACTCTCCCACCTCAGTTGTAGATCTCTGCAGTTCATCCAGAGTGATAATGGGCCTTTTGGATGCATCTCTGATCAGTCTTCTCCTTGTTCGAGATGAAAGTTTAAAGGGATGGCCGGGTCTTGGTAGATTTGCAGTGGTCTGATACTCCTTCCATTTCAATATGATTGCTTGCACAGTGCTCCTTGAGATGTTTAAAACTTGGTAAATCTTTTTGGATCCAAATCCGGCTTTAAACTTCACCACAACAGTATCTCGGACCTGCCTGGTGTGTTCCTTGGTCCTCATAATGCTCTCTGCACTTCAAACAGATCCCTGAGACGATCACAGAGCAGGTGCATTTATACGGAGACTTGATTACACACAGGTGGATTCTATTTATCATTACCAGTCATTTAGGACAACACTGGATCATTCAGAGATCCTCACTGAACTTCTGGAGTGAGTTTGCTGCACTAAAAGTAAAGGGGCTGAATAACATTGCACTATTGCAATATTGCACTTTCCAGTTTTAAATTTGTTAAAAAAGTTTAAAATATCCAATAAATTTCATTCCACTTCACGATTGTGTCCCACTTGTTGATTCTTCCCAAAAAATTAGAATTTTATATCTTTATTAGTGTTGAGCGAGCATGCTCGACACTGCTCGGTACTTGCCCGAGCATCTCACTACTCGGGATGTTCGGAGAGCACCGAGCATTTCCGGGTTACTCGGGCGGGAACTCGGGTCTCCGCCCTGCACGTTTGGCGCTCTTTACAGAGCCAATGAACATGCAGGGATTGCCAGCCAGTCACTGTAATGCCGCAGCCATGTTGTTTGTGGGCATTACAGCGATTGGATGGCCGCACAGCGTCACCTCGAGTATTTAAAACCGGGCGCCGCCATCTTGGACACAGTCGCCCGGGATCAGACAGTGTAGAGAGAGTGCTGCTGAGTTAGGGAGAGATATATCGTGCGAAATAGGTAGTGTAGGGTCTCTAAAGCCTGCAAAATCAAACAAACAGTCCTTCTCAGGACTAATATCCATCCCAGATATCAGGCAGGCAGGCTGTATAGGAGACGCAGTGGTTATACCGACAAACAGTGCATTACAGTCCTGTGTGCTCCTGCTGGTCAAATTGCTAGACTTATATCCCCCGGTCTCAGGGGCCAGGAAAAATCCTTTTTTTTTCATCTAAATCCTGTATTTTTTTTTCCTCAGTCAGACTGTACAAATACGTGTCTTATTAACCTTTTGGTATCCCCCCCCCAAAAAAAATAAATAAATTGAGTGTGTCTGTGACTGTTCAGACACCAATATATCTGTTTAAAAGATTCTGGTGTAGGCCAAAGAACTATAACTGTGGTTTTGCAGTTTCAGGGTTCAAATCTCTGTATTATCCAGCTTTTGGCCTTTTTTCCGTAAAAAAAAACAGTATTAGTGTCTCGCTGACTGTTCAGACACAAATATATCTGTTTAAAAGATTCTGGTGTAGGCCAGATAACTAGAACTGTGGTTTTGCAGTTCCAAGGTTCAAATCTCAGTATTATCCAGCTTTTGGCCTTTTTTTCCATAAAAAAAAACAGTAATAGTGTCTCACTGACTGTTCAGACACAAATATATCTGTTTAAAAGATTCTGGTGTAGGCCAGATAACTATAACTGTGGTTTTGCAGTTCCACGGTTCAAATCTCTGTATTATCCAGCTTTTGGCCTTTTTTCAGTAAAAAAAAACAGTAATAGTGTCTCGCTGACTGTTCAGACACAAATATATCTGTTTAAAAGATTCTGGTATAGGCCACATAACTATAACTGTGGTTTTGCAGTTCCACAGTTCAAATCTCAGTATTATCCAGCTTTTGGCCTTTTTTCCGTAAAAAAAAAACAGTAATAGTGTCTCCCTGACTGTTCAGACACAAATATATTTGTTTAAAAGATTCTGGTGTAGGCCCCATAACTATAACTGTGGTTTTGCAGTTCCACGGTTCAAATCTCTGTATTATCCAGCTTTTGGCCTTTTTTTCCGTAAAAAATAAAAGTAATAGTGTTTCGTTGACTGTTCAGACACAAATATATCTGTTTAAAAGATTCTGGTGTAGGCCAGATAACTAGAACTGTGGTTTTGCAGTTCCACGGTTCAAATCTCAGTATTATCCAGCTTTTGGCCTTTTTTCCGTAAAAAAAAAACAGTAATAGTGTCTCGCTGACTGTTCAGACACAAATATATCTGTTTAAAAGATTCTGGTGTAGGCCAGATAACTAGAACTGTGGTTTTGCAGTTCCACGGTTCAAATCTCTGTATTATCCAGCTTTTGTCCTTTTTTCCGTAAAAAAAAAACAGTAATAGTGTCTCCCTGACTGTTCAGACACAAATATATCTGTTTAAAAGATTCTGATGTAGGCCACATAACTATAGCTATGGTTTTGCAATTCCACAGTTCAAATCTCTGTATTATCCACCTTTTTGCCTTTTTTACAAAAAAAAAATAAATTGAGTGTCTCTCTCAGTGTTCAGACACAAATATATCTGTTTAAAAGATTCTGGTGTAGGCCTGAGAAATAGAACTGTGGTTTTCCTCTTCCACGGTTCTAATCTCCTTTTTATTACCCTTTTTCCATTGACAGTGCGAGTGTAAGCTATTTTACTTCATTTACAATGGGCAAGGCGCGTGGCAAGGGACGTGGAACTGGACGTTCTGGTGATGGTGCGCGTAGAGGACGGGGCCGTGGACAAGGTGAAAATGTGTCACAACCAACAGCCACATCTTCTCGCTCCCACTTCTTGACCGAATTACTAGGGTAGCACACTACAACACCAGTATTGCAAACTGATGAGTGTGAACAGGTTATTAATTGGATAGCAGATAATACTTCCAGTTACCTGGGCACCACCACCTCCGGTCTGTCTTCCACACGGTCAAGTTTTAGTAGCCGTTAGTCTCGATTGCATACTCCTCCTCACCCTGATGCTGATTCCTCCCACCATGCCGAGTGTCGTCAGACAGCAACTGATCCCACAGTTGGACACTCTGAAGAGCTGTTCACTGGTCCATTTCCATATTTGTGCCTCTCGCCTGCTCCTCTTGAAGTGGTGGAAGAGGAGTTCCCATGTAGCGATGCCCAAATATTTGAACAGCCACGGCCACATGAAGTCAACGCTGGCAATTTGTCACAAGATGTGGACGATGACGAGACACAATTGCCACGAAATGAGGAGGAGGATCATGGTGCGCAAGTAGAAGAGGAGGAGGTGGTGGATGATCTAGTAACTGACCCAACATGGCTGGAGGACACGCAGAGCGAGGCCAGCAGCACACAGGGGGAGGGAGGCCAGGGTACCCCAACAGGCAGGAAGAAGCAGTGTGGTGGCCGCACACAGAAGGTGGGCAACAGTTCCCCGTAACACCAACATGAGGGTGACTCGCCCCCTGGGCCGCGTGGGGAACCCGGGCCTCTGGTGGGATGTAGTCTCAGTGGCGCTGACCCGGTCCGTGCCCAGGGTGGTCAATTCAGTGGTAGTCTTAATGTAATAGCAAATGTCCGACTACGCCACCTGTGGATTGCGGTCAGTGGGGACCGCCGCTGCGCTGCAGACCGCTGAGGCTGATGTTGTTTGCGCAGCCGAGTATGGGATAACTCCCCACGGGAGAAGTATTGCCTCAGGGCAGCTAATGTGGAAGATGGGAGTAATGGTGTGAGCGTCCCAGTCCTAATGGTGCTGGTGCGGCGATGAAACACAGAGACATGTAATTGCAGTTTCCAATGCTTTATTCACAGTTGTTATTCGGTCAATGCTGCAGGCGATGACAGCCCAAGCCGTGCTGCGTCCACCAGGTGAGGGACTCGGTCAACTCCCAGGCAATTCCAGAGCGTGGCTCAGGGCTCCCTTCTCTTCCCTTCTCTGGCCGACCTCACCAGTGACCCAATTTTGTCCAGCTCCCTCGGGCCTTCTCTTGGCGAAACCTATCTCCGGTTTCCCTGACCCTATGTGGTATGCTTTCCTGGTGGATGTAGTGAGGGGTCGCACCAAGATGTGGTCACAACCTCCGGTCTTTGGCTGAGGAATCTGTTGCCTCCACCAATTTGGGTTCCGGTACCCTGCTCTGCCAACCCTTCACCCGCAATCTCCTGGGCCTTTGGGGTTCGTTCTGCCTTCGTGTCTCTGGGCCTTTCTCTGTGTTCCTGTTCCTTGTTTCCTTTCTTACTTTCCTTTCTGTTCTTTCTTCTCTCTCTCTCTCTCTCAGGCTCCGGCCTCCTGACAAGGCCTGCCCGTGGAGCAGAGCCCATGCAGCAGCTCTGCTCCCTGTCACTTCTCCTCAGACTCAACACTGTTCTAAGATGGTGCCCACCTTATATACCTCCCTTATGCGTGAGCCCAGGTGACTAGCAACCAATGGGCTCCTACCTATGCCCAGAGACCCACCCCTATCTGCTCCTACACCACTGGGTTTTCCTTCCCTGACCCCACTCCAGCCAGGGACAGAAGCTGTCGTGCCTGCACTTCTGTGGGAGCACCGTTGAGCTGTCCCTCGGAAATGGGGTGTGTGTGGTGCATGCAGCCTAACGAGTCCTGGTCCACACTCCATCCTTACCCGGGAGTGGAATATCACACCTCTGGTTTGAGGTGCAATACCCCTGTAGCAGCCGAGCCCTCGGGGTGCTACATTCCCCCCTGGTAAATCACAGCATGTCCTCGGGCTGGAAAAGAGCAAAACAATTTAAAACATACAAATTTTTAAAGTGCACTCACATATAAGACATTAACCGAAAACTCATCCCTTTATGGGAGGTACTCTTTTCTTTTTAACGTTGCTGGTACTCTTTTTCTTTTCTTTAACATTCTTCTGTCACTAGCTATGGTCAAAACTACCGGAACTCTTTTATCATATAAAACATCACATAAAACATTTGCATTATTATTCTAGCAGCATATAAAACTTTTCACATTAGGGCATTTTCAAATAAAACATTTTCAAAACGTATTCTGGAGTTCTGGCCGCTGTGCAACTTGCGACCAGGTGTTCTCTCTTCTTAAAGGTGCAACAGTCCATTTAATTCGTCCTGAGGTAGACGTTGCAGTTTTTGTATAAAACCAGTAGGGGGCGCTTTAGAAAGCGCAACTATTTACAGGGGTGGCCGCTCTCAGTCCTCGGCCAGTGGGGATAGGTGAATGGCTGCTCACAGTCCTCAGCCTGGTTAGGGATTAGGGGCACACAGATAACAGTTCTTTAACAGTTTCATGACAGTCCCAACAGGGATCACACTCCACTCAGCAACAGTTTCTATACCCTTACGGGTAACTATTTACAGTTCCACTTTACGGTTCACTGGTAACGGTCTCCTCCTGATGCTTCCTCCTTGCCTTGGTAGTCTTCAGACCCGTCGGGGACCTCAGGATAGTGCATGTCTGGGTGGTACCGCAGCTCCTCCTCTGTTAGACGGTGGACATGGAGGGCATACAATTCCTTTGCGCCCTTGTGCAGCAGGCCTTGCGGCGGGGCCTGGAGAAGGCCGCTGTTGATAGGGTGCGACTTTGGGCCTGGGCACGGGCTGGTGGTGGCAGCGACCAGGGCTGGAGGGCTCGGCAGCAGGGCTTGTTGCGGGGTCTGGAGCAGGTCGGTGTTTGCAGCGCCCGGAATCGGCGGCTCCACCAGGGGGCCCGGGAGCAGGCTGACGCTGGCAGCGTCCGGGACAGGGAGACTCCTCTTACCTGCTCCCATGACCGCTCCTGCATCACTCGTCTTCTCCTGGTGCTGGTCGGGGCCCGCGACGGCTAGGGCACTGCCGATGCTGGGCAGCTTAGTCTGCTGCCGGTCCGCCATCTTGCTCTCCGTTCCTGGTGTCCTCCTCCCCCCTGGTGGACCGTGGCCTACCTTGTGATGATCTTCCTCCATAGGCCGTGGCTCCGCAGTCGATCGTCGGGGTTGAGGACCTTGCGTCGCGCTCCTGTGATGTCAGCATCGCTCCCTCTCCCTTCCAGGACCTTACGCAGCATCGGTGCGTGGGGCGGAGCTTCAGATCTCGCGCGCTTTCGGCGTCCATGCCCCTCTTCTTCCCGCGCGGCGTCCCGAAGATGGCGCCCGATGGCGGGAAAACGACTGCGGATGGCGGGAAGAAGGCGGGAAATGACCCAAGATGGCGTCCGATGGCGGGAAACGGTCCAAGATGGCGTATGATGGCGGGAATCGGCTCCGGATGGCGGGAAACGACTCCGGACGGCGGGAAACTTCTGGAAATGGCGGGAGACTTCTTTTCAAGGTACATGTACAATCTTCTTCAGGCACGCAATACCCGTTGGTGGCGGGTTGGTTTGAATCCTGCCGACTGCGCCAAAATTTGACTCGCCCCCTGGGCCGCGTGGGGAACCCGGAACCGGGCCTCTGGTGGGATGTAGTCTCAGTGGCGCTGACCCGGTCCGTGCCCAGGGTGGTCAATTCAGTGGTAGTCTTAATGTAATAGCAAATGTCCGACTACGCCACCCGTGGATTGCGGTCAGTGGGGACCGCCGCTGCGCTGCAGACCGCTGAGGCTGATGTTGTTTGTGCAGCCGAGTATGGGATAACTCCTCACGAGAGAAGTATTGCCTCAGGGCAGCTAATGTGGAAGATGGGAGTAATGGTGTGAGCGTCCCAGTCCTAAAGGTGCTGGTGCGGCGATGAAACACAGAGACTTGTAATTGCAGTTTCCAATGCTTTACTCACAGTTGTTATTCGGTCAATCCTGCAGGCGATGACAGCCCAAGCCGTGCTGCGTCCACCAGGTGAGGGACTCGGTCAACTGCCAGGCAATTCCAGAGCGTGGCTCAGGGCTCCCTTCTCTTCCCTTCTCTGGCCGTCCTCACCAGTGACCCACCTTTGTCCAGCTCCCTCGGGCCTTCTCTTGGCGAAACCTATCTCCGGTTTCCCTGACCCTATGTGGTATGCTTTCCTGGTGGATGTAGTGAGGGGTCGCACCAAGATGTGGTCACAACCTCCGGTCTTTGGCTGAGGAATCTGTTGCTTCCACCAATTTGGGTTCCGGTACCCTGCTCTGCCAACCCTTCACCCGCAATCTCCTGGGCCTTTGGGGTTCGTTCTGCCTTCGTGTCTCTGGGCCTTTCTCTGTGTTCCTGTTCCTTGTTTCCTTTCTTACTTTCCTTTCTGTTCTTTCTTCTCTCTCTCTCTCTCTCTCTCTCAGGCTCCGGCCTCCTGACAAGGCCTGCCCGTGGAGCAGAGCCCATGCAGCAGCTCTGCTCCCTGTCACTTCTCCTCAGACTCAACACTGTTCTAAGATGGTGCCCACCTTATATACCTCCCTTATGTGTGAGCCCAGGTGACTAGCAACCAATGGGCTCCTACCTATGCCCAGAGACCCACCCCTATCTGCTCCTACACCACTGGGTTTTCCTTCCCCCGCCCCACTCCAGCCAGGGACAGAAGCTGTCGTGCCTGCACTTCTGTGGGAGCACCGTTGAGCTGTCCCTCGGAAATGGGGTGTGTGCGGTGCATGCAGCCTAACGAGTCCTGCTCCACACTCCATCCTTACCCGGGAGTGGAATATCACACCTCTGGTTTGAGGTGCAATACCCCTGTAGCAGCCGAGCCCTCGGGGTGCTACAAGGGATGTTGCCAGTACAACCGGTAGGTCTTCCAGAGTCTGGAATTTTTTTAAAGACTCTGCTGATAACATCAAAAAAGGCCATTTGTACCACCTGCCATGCCAGCATCAGCAGGGGTGACAAAACTACCAATTTGACCACCACCAGCATGATCAGGCACATGTCAGCAAAGCAACCGACTTTGTGGGGCGAACTCCAGGGTCCACGACCAGTGTCAGCGGGTGTCACCACTGCTTCTTCCGCTGTTGTGCGTGTAAGAGAACCCCCTGTTGTGCGTGCAAGGCAATCCCCTGTCCATACTGCATGCAAATAGTGTTGAGCGAGCACTAAAATGCTCAGTTGCTCAAAGCTTAAAGGCCTAACAAGTGCCCAAAACGATAGTGACAGTGCTCAAATGACATGGGGACAGCATGGGGATCGCCCCAGGAAGCATTTCTGACCCCCAGGTCACTGCTGTCAACAACATGGTCAGAGGTATTAAGCCACTTTTAAGGGCTCACAATAAAACGTTCAAAGACGAAATTCAAGCTGCTTTCCTGTGAAATATGTTATGAAAGCTCCTTTCCAGGGTAAAGACTTGTGTATAAGGTAAAATAAATAACCCCCCCAAAAAATACTCCTCCACACCTTGGGCTATGTTCACAAGTAGCATTTTGGGAATGCATGGGGAAGACCCCTGGAAGCATCTCTGACACCCTGGTCACTGCCTAAAAGTGTGCCCATCAGAAGTGATCCTTGCCGTATCAGAAGATGCAGACTTGCAACTATCCCCGTGCACGTCCTTGTCCCAGGGCAGTGTTCAATTGTACCTCCCCCATTCCTTGCAATGCAAGCGCAAATATGCAGCCAACCAACCACCCACCCACCCGCAGGCTGCAATACCATACTGCTAGCTTTCACTTGAAATTGGGCCTTTTATTTTTTATGAGGCCGAAGCTGGCCACTACCTCATGGCTGCTTCGGCAGCGAGGTATCCATACTCAGTCCCCAGCCGCCCGGCGGCCGGGTGTCCACGCTCGGTCCCCAGCTGCCAGGGGGCGGCCGGTTGTCCATACTCCGTAACCAGCCGCCCCGTGGCCGGGTGTCCACACACGGTCCCCATCCGCCTGGGGGCGGCCGGGTGTCCATAAACGGTCCCCAGCCACCCATATTTCTCCTGTCAACTTCCCCCACACACTTTTCTTAGCCTGGCGTGCTTTAGGGCAGCATTGGACGAGCCCACCAGAGAACCAGACTCCACCTGTGGGCCCTGGCTTCTACATCAGGGGAGTTGAGAGTGCCAAGGTGAGGGGCATGATGATGATGATAGAAGTTAGCGTCTGCTTTGTTTTCTTGGAATGCAAGCGCATGTATGCAGTAGCGGCTAGGCCTAAGGTGGTCAGCGTTTTGGCGCATATCCTACCCCCTCCGAGGATTGCTTGATGTTTTCCTGCTACTATCCCAGTTCTATGACTCCCGTTAAAACAAAGCTTCAGGTGATGAATGATGGATGAGGTGGTGGCAAAGGAGAAAGAGTAGGAGGAACAGGGACCATTCACATCAATATCAGGCCAGTCAACCACACATGTCTTGTAGGATATGTTTCTGTACCAAAAGGAGTGGTTCGGCTACACAGTTATAGGGCATACAGTGAGTGCAATGCCTACCAAAAATTTAGAGGCACTCCAATGCCCCTTGGAAGTGACATGGAGGTCAGAGGGCCTTAACTAAACCATGTTTTCCATTTATAGCAACTGGGTCTCCTGTGCACTGTTGGCCTAAGCAGTGAATGGAAGGCTTTCCAAAAATTATGAGGAACTCCAATGCCCCTTGAACCAGACGTGGATTACAGCGTACTAAAAACCTTCTACCCATTATTGGGGAGTGGGTCTCCCTTAGTGTTCGCTATGCATTGAAAAGCAAAAGCTGACTAAAATTAGGAGGAAATGCAATACCCGTTGGAAGAGTCGTGGAGGTCGCAGTAGCTTAACAAGACGGTTTTAATGCCCCTTGGAAGAGACGTGGAGGTCGCAGTAGCTTAACAAGACGGTTTTAATGCCCCTTGGAAGAGACGTGGAGGTCGCAGTAGCCTAACAAGATGGTTTTAATGCCCCTTGGAAAAGTGGTGGAGGTCACAGTAGCTTAACAAGATGGATTTAATACCCCTTGGAAAAATAGTGGAGGTCGTAGTAGCTTAACAAGACGGTTTTAATGTCCCTTACAAGAGCCATGCAGGACAGCATATTAAAAACATTATTCCCATTATTGGGGAATTAGTCTCCCATAGTCTTTGCCTATGCCTTCCAAGCAAAAGCTGCCAAAAATTAGGAAGGAGGAACTTGCAATGCCCCTTACAAGAGCCATGCAGTACAGCATATTACAAACATTATTCCCATTACTGGGGAGTGGGTCTCCCATAGTCTTTGCCTATGCCTTCCAAGCAAAAGCTGCCAAAAATTAGGAGGAAATGCAATGCCCGTTCGAAGAGTCGTGGAGGTTAGAGTTAATTAAAAACAACATTTCAATGCTCCTTGAAAGAGCTGTGGAGTTCAGAGTGGTTTAAAAAGACTCTTTTAATGCCCCTCGGAAGAGACGTGGAGGTCCTAGTAGCTTAACAAGACGGTTTTAATGCCCCTTGGAAAAGGGGGTGGAGGCCACAGTAGCTTAACAAGACGGTTTTAATGCCCCTTGGAAAAGTGGTAGAGGTCACAGTAGCTTAACACGACGGTTTTAATGCCCCTCAGAAGAGACGTGGAGGTCCCAGTAGCTTAACAAGATGGTTTTAATGCCCCTCGGAAGAGACGTGGGGGTCCCAGTAGCTTAACAAGATGGTTTTAATGCCCCTTGGAAGAGACGTGGAGTTCCCAGTAGCTTAACAGAAACGGTTTTAATGCCCCTCGGAAGAGACGTGGAGGTCCCAGTAGCTTAACAAGACGTTATAATGCCCTTCAGATGAGACGTGGAGGTCCCAGTAGCTTAACAAGACAGTTTTAAAGCCCCTCGGAAGAGACGTGGAGGTCCCAGTAGCTTAACAAGACGGTTTTAATGCCCCTCGGAAGAGACGTGGAGGACACAGTAGCTTAACAAGACGGTTTTAATGCCCCTTACAAGAGCCATGCAGTAAAGCATATTACAAACATTATTCCCATTATTGGGGAGTGTGTCTCCCATAGTCTTTGCCTATGCCTTCCAAGCAAAAGCTGCCAAAAATTAGGAGGAACTTGCAATGCCCGTTCAAAAACTCATGGAGGTTAGAGTTAATTAAAAACAACATTTCATTGCCCCTTGGAAGAGCTGTGGAGTTCAGAGTGGTTTAACAAGATGCTTTTAATGCCCCTTGGAAGAGATGTGGAGGTCCCAGTAGCTTAACAAGACGGTTTTAATGCCCCTTGGAAAAGTGGTGGAGGTCACAGTAGCTTAACAAGATGGTTTTAATGCCCCTCGGAAGAGACGTGGAGGTCCCAGTAACTTAACAAGACGGTCTTAATGCCCCTTGGAAGAGACGTGGAGGTCCTAGTGGCTTAACAAAACAAATTTAATGCCCCTTGGAAAAGTGGTGGAGGTCACAGTAGCTTAACAAGATGGTTTTAATGCCCCTCGGAAGAGACGTGTAGGTCCCTGTAGCTTAACAAGACGGTTTTAATGCCCCTCAGAAGAGACGTGGTGGTCGCAGCAGCTTAACAAGACGGTTTTAATGCCCCTCGGGAGAGAGGTGGAGGTTACAGTAGCTTAACAAGATGGTTTTAATGCCCCTTGGAAAAGTGGTGGAGGTCACAGTAACTTAACAAGACGGTTTTAATGCTCCTTGGAAAAGAGGTGGAGGTCACAGTAGCTTACAAGACGGTTTATATGCCCCTAGGAAGAGACGTTGAGGTCGCAGTAGCTTAACAAGACGGTTTTAATGCCCCTCGGAAGAGACGTGGAGGTCGCAGTAGCTTAACAAGACGGTTTTAATGCACCTCGGAAGAGACGTGGAGGTCACAGTAGCTTAACAAGACGGTTTTAATGCCCCTCGGAAGAGACGTGGAGGTCACAGTAGCGTAACAAGATGGTTTTAATGCCCCTCGGAAGAGACATGGAGGTCTCAGTAGCTTAACAAGATGGTTTTAATGCCCCTCAGAAGAGACGTGTAGGTCCCAGTAGCTTAACAAGACAGTTTTAATGCCCCTTGGAAAAGTGGTGGTCACAGAAGCTTAACAAGATGGTTTTAAAGCCACTTGGAAAAGTGGTGGAGGTCGCAGTAGCTTAACAAGACGGTTTTAATGCCCCTTACAAGAGGCATGCAGTACAGCATATTAAAAACATTATTTCAATTATTGGGGAGTGAGTCTACCATAGTCTTTGCCTATGCCTTCCAAGCAAAAGCTGCCAAAAATAAGGAGGAAATGCAATGCCCGTTCAAAGACTCATGGAGGTTAGAGTTAATTAAAAACAACATTTCAATGCCCCTTGGAAGAGCTGTGGAGTTCAGAGTGGTTTAACAAGATGCTTTTAATGCCCCTTGGAAGAGATGTGGAGGTCCCAGTAGCTTAACAAGACGGTCTTAATGCCCCTTGGAAGAGATGTGGAGGTCCCAGTAGCTTAACTAGACTGTTTAAATGCCCCTCGGAAGAGAGGTGGAGGTCACAGTAGCTTAACAAGATGGTTTTAATGCCCCTTGGAAAAGTGGTGGAGGTCACAGTACCTTAACAAGACGGTTTTAATGCTCCTTGGAAAAGTGGTGGAGGTCACAGTAGCTTAACAAGACTGTTTGATTGCCCCTCGGAAGAGAAGTGGAGGTCGCAGAAGCTTAACAAGGTGGTTTTAATGCACCTCAGAAGAGACGTGGAGGTCACAGTAGCTTAACAAGATGGTTTTAATGCCCCTCGGAAGAGACGTGGAGGTCACTGTAACTTAACAAGATGGTTTTAATGCCCCTCAGAAGAGACGTGGAGGTCACAGTAGCTTAACAAGATGGTTTTAATGCCCCTTGAAAAAGTGGTGGAGGTCACAGTAGCTCAACAAGACGGTTTTAATGCCCCTTGGAAAAGTGGTGGAGGTCACAGTAGCTTAGCAAGACGGTTTTAATGCCCCTTACAAGAGCCATGCCGTACAGCATATTAAAAACATTATTCCCATTATTGGGGAGTGGGTCCCCCATAGTCTTTGCCTATGCCTTCCAATCAAAAACTTCCAAAAATTAGGAGGAAATGCAATGCCCGTTCAAAGAGTCGTGGAGGTTAGAGTTAATTAAAAAAAACATTTCAATGCCCCTTGGAAGAGCTGTGGAGTTCAGGGTGGTTTAAAAAGACGCTTTTAATGCCCCTAGGAAGAAATGTGGAGGTACCAGTAGCTTAACAAGATGGTTTTAATGCCCCTTGGAAAAGTGGTGGAGGTCACAGTAGCTTAACAAGACGGTTTTAATGCCCCTTGGAAAAGTGGCGGAGGTCGCAGTAGCTTAACAAGACGGTTTTAATGCCCCTTACAAGAGCCATGCTGTACAGCATATTAAAAACATTATTCCCATTATTGGGGATTGGGTCTCCCATAGTCTTTGCCTATGCCTTCCAAGCAAAAGCTGCCAAAAATTAGGACGGAGGAATTTGCAATGCCCCTTACAAGAGTCATGCAGTACAGCATATTACAAACATTATTCCCATTATTGGGGAGTAGGTCTCCCATAGGCTTTGCCTTTGCCTTCCAAGCAAAAGCTGCCAAAAATTAGGAGGAAATGCAATGCCCATTCATAGAGTCGTGGAGGTTAGAGTTAATAAAAAAAAACATTTCATTGCCCCTTGGAAGAGCTGTGGAGTTCGGAGTGGTTTAACAAGACGCTTTTAATGCCCCTTGGAAAAGTGGTGGAGGTCACAGTACCTTAGCAAGACGGTTTTAATGCCCCTTACAAGAGCCATGCCGTACAGCATATTAAAAACATTATTCCCATTATTGGGGAGTGGGTCCCCCATAGTCTTTGCCTATGCCTTCCAATCAAAAGCTTCCAAAAATTAGGAGGAAATGCAATGCCCGTTCAAAGAGTCGTGGAGGTTAGAGTTAATTAAAAAAAACATTTCAATGCCCCTTGGAAGAGCTGTGGAGTTTAGGGTGGTTTAACAAGATGCTTTTAATGCCCCTTGGAAGAGATGTGGAGGTCCCAGTAGCTTAACAAGACGGTTTTAATGCCCCTCGGAAGAGACGTGGAGGTCCCAGTAGCTTAACAAGACGGTCTTAATGCCCCTTGGAAGAGATGTGGAGGTCCCAGTAGCTTAACTAGACTGTTTAAATGCCCCTCGGAAGAGAGGTGGAGGTCACAGTAGCTTAACAAGATGGTTTTAATGCCCCTTGAAAAAGTGGTGGAGGTCACAGTACCTTAACAAGACGGTTTTAATGCTCCTTGGAAAAGTGGTGGAGGTCACAGTAGCTTAACAAGACTGTTTGAATGCCCCTCGGAAGAGAAGTGGAGGTCGCAGAAGCTTAACAAGGTGGTTTTAATGCACCTCAGAAGATACGTGGAGGTCACAGTAGCTTAACAAGATGGTTTTAATGCCCCTCGGAAGAGACGTGGACGTCACAGTAACTTAACAAGATGGTTTTAATGCCCCTCGGAAGAGACGTGGGGGTCCCAGTAACTTAACAAGATGGTTTTAATGCCCCTCAGAAGAGACGTGGAGGTCACAGTAGCTTAACAAGATGGTTTTAATGCGCCTTACAAGAGCCATGCCGTACAGCATATTAAAAACATTATTCCCATTATTGGGGAGTGGGTCCCCCATAGTCTTTGCCTATGCCTTCCAATCAAAAGCTTCCAAAAATTAGGAGGAAATGCAATGCCCGTTCAAAGAGTCGTGGAGGTTAGAGTTAATTAAAAAAAACATTTCAATGCCCCTTGGAAGAGCTGTGGAGTTCAGAGTGGTTTAAAAAGACACTTTTAATGCCCCTAGGAAGAAATGTGGAGGTCCCAGTAGCTTAACAAGATGGTTTTAATGCCCCTTGGAAAAGTGATGGAGGTCACAGTAGCTTAACAAGACGGTTTTAATGCCCCTTGGAAAAGTGGCGGAGGTCGCAGTAGCTTAACAAGACGGTTTTAATGCCCCTTACAAGAGCCATGCTGTACAGCATATTAAAAACTTTATTCCCATTATTGGGGATTGGGTCTCCCATAGTCTTTGCCTATGCCTTCCAAGCAAAAGCTGCCAAAAATTAGGACGGAGGAACTTGCAATGCCCCTTACAAGAGTCATGCAGTACAGCATATTACAAACATTATTCCCATTTTTGGGGAGTAGGTCTCCCATAGGCTTTGCCTTTGCCTTCCAAGCAAAAGCTGCCAGAAATTAGGAGGAAATGCAATGTCCATTCAAAGAGTCGTGGAGGTTAGAGTTAATTAAAAAAAACATTTCAATGCCCCTTGGAAGAGCTGTGGAGTTCAGAATGGTTTAACAAGACTCTTTTAATGCCCCTAGGAAGAGACGTGGAGGTCCCAGTAGCTTAACAAGACGGTTTTAATGCCCCTCGGAAGAGACATGGAGGTCCGAGTCGCTTAACAAGACGGTTTTAATGCCCCTTGGAAGAGACGTGGAGGTCCCAGTAGCTTAACAAGACGGTTTAATGCCCCTTGGAAAAATGGTGGAGGTCACAGCAGCTTAACAAGACGGTTTTAATGCCCCTTGGAAAAGTGGTGGAGGTCACAGTAGCTTATCAAGACGGTTTTAATGCCCCTCGGAAGAGACGTGGAGGTCCCAATAGCTTAACAAGATGGTTTTAATGCCCCTCGGAAGAGATGTGGAGGTCGCAGTAGCTTAACAAGACGGTTTTAATGACCCTCGGAAGAGACGTGGAGGTCCCAGTAACTTAACAAGACGGTCTTAATGCCCCTTGGAAGAGACGTGGAGGTTCCAGTAGCTTAACAAAACGGATTTAATGCCCCTTGGAAAAGTGGTGGAGGTCACAGTAGCTTAACAAGATGGTTTTAATGTCCCTCGGAAGAGACATGGAGGTCCCAGTAGCTTAACAAGATGGTTTTAATGCCCCTCAGAAGAGACGTGGGGGTCGCAGCAGCTAAACAAGACGGTTTTAATGCCCCTCGGAATAGAGGTGGAGGTCACAGTAGCTTAACAACATGGTTTTAATGCCCCTTGGAAAAGTGGTGGAGGTCACAGTACCTTAACAAGACGGTTTTAATGCTCCTTGCAAAAGTGGTGGAAGTCACAGTAGCTTAACAAGACGGTTTTAATGCACCTCGGAAGAGACATGGAGGTCACAGTAGCTTAACAAGACGGTTTTAATGCCCCTCCGAAGAGACGTGGAGGTCCCAGTAGCTTAACAAGATGGTTTTAATGCCCCTCGGAAGAGACGTGGAGGACACAGTAGCTTAACAAGGTGGTTTTAATGCCCCTCGGAAGAGACGTGGAGGTCGCAGTAGCTTAACAAGACGGTTTTAATGCACCTCGGAAGAGACGTGGAGGTCACAGTAGCTTAACAAGACGGTTTTAATGCCCCTCGGAAGAGACGTGGAGGTCACAGTAGCGTAACAAGATGGTTTTAATGCCCCTCGGAAGAGACATGGAGGTCTCAGTAGCTTAACAAGATGGTTTTAATGCCCCTCAGAAGAGACGTGTAGGTCCCAGTAGCTTAACAAGACAGTTTTAATGCCCCTTGGAAAAGTGGTGGTCACAGAAGCTTAACAAGATGGTTTTAAAGCCACTTGGAAAAGTGGTGGAGGTCGGAGTAGCTTAACAAGACGGTTTTAATGCCCCTTACAAGAGGCATGCAGTACAGCATATTAAAAACATTATTTCAATTATTGGGGAGTGAGTCTACCATAGTCTTTGCCTATGCCTTCCAAGCAAAAGCTGCCAAAAATAAGGAGGAAATGCAATGCCCGTTCAAAGACTCATGGAGGTTAGAGTTAATTAAAAACAACATTTCAATGCCCCTTGGAAGAGCTGTGGAGTTCAGAGTGGTTTAACAAGATGCTTTTAATGCCCCTTGGAAGAGATGTGGAGGTCCCAGTAGCTTAACAAGACGGTCTTAATGCCCCTTGGAAGAGATGTGGAGGTCCCAGTAGCTTAACTAGACTGTTTAAATGCCCCTCGGAAGAGAGGTGGAGGTCACAGTAGCTTAACAAGATGGTTTTAATGCCCCTTGGAAAAGTGGTGGAGGTCACAGTACCTTAACAAGACGGTTTTAATGCTCCTTGGAAAAGTGGTGGAGGTCACAGTAGCTTAACAAGACTGTTTGATTGCCCCTCGGAAGAGAAGTGGAGGTCGCAGAAGCTTAACAAGGTGGTTTTAATGCACCTCAGAAGAGACGTGGAGGTCACAGTAGCTTAACAAGATGGTTTTAATGCCCCTCGGAAGAGACGTGGAGGTCACTGTAACTTAACAAGATGGTTTTAATGCCCCTCAGAAGAGACGTGGAGGTCACAGTAGCTTAACAAGATGGTTTTAATGCCCCTTGAAAAAGTGGTGGAGGTCACAGTAGCTCAACAAGACGGTTTTAATGCCCCTTGGAAAAGTGGTGGAGGTCACAGTAGCTTAGCAAGACGGTTTTAATGCCCCTTACAAGAGCCATGCCGTACAGCATATTAAAAACATTATTCCCATTATTGGGGAGTGGGTCCCCCATAGTCTTTGCCTATGCCTTCCAATCAAAAACTTCCAAAAATTAGGAGGAAATGCAATGCCCGTTCAAAGAGTCGTGGAGGTTAGAGTTAATTAAAAAAAACATTTCAATGCCCCTTGGAAGAGCTGTGGAGTTCAGGGTGGTTTAAAAAGACGCTTTTAATGCCCCTAGGAAGAAATGTGGAGGTACCAGTAGCTTAACAAGATGGTTTTAATGCCCCTTGGAAAAGTGGTGGAGGTCACAGTAGCTTAACAAGACGGTTTTAATGCCCCTTGGAAAAGTGGCGGAGGTCGCAGTAGCTTAACAAGACGGTTTTAATGCCCCTTACAAGAGCCATGCTGTACAGCATATTAAAAACATTATCCCCATTATTGGGGATTGGGTCTCCCATAGTCTTTGCCTATGCCTTCCAAGCAAAAGCTGCCAAAAATTAGGACGGAGGAATTTGCAATGCCCCTTACAAGAGTCATGCAGTACAGCATATTACAAACATTATTCCCATTATTGGGGAGTAGGTCTCCCATAGGCTTTGCCTTTGCCTTCCAAGCAAAAGCTGCCAAAAATTAGGAGGAAATGCATTGCCCATTCAAAGAGTCGTGGAGGTTAGAGTTAATAAAAAAAAACATTTCAATGCCCCTTGGAAGAGCTGTGGAGTTCGGAGTGGTTTAACAAGACGCTTTTAATGCCCCTTGGAAAAGTGGTGGAGGTCACAGTACCTTAGCAAGACGGTTTTAATGCCCCTTACAAGAGCCATGCCGTACAGCATATTAAAAACATTATTCCCATTATTGGGGAGTGGGTCCCCCATAGTCTTTGCCTATGCCTTCCAATCAAAAGCTTCCAAAAATTAGGAGGAAATGCAATGCCCGTTCAAAGAGTCGTGGAGGTTAGAGTTAATTAAAAAAAACATTTCAATGCCCCTTGGAAGAGCTGTGGAGTTTAGGGTGGTTTAACAAGATGCTTTTAATGCCCCTTGGAAGAGATGTGGAGGTCCCAGTAGCTTAACAAGACAGTTTTAATGCCCCTCGGAAGAGACGTGGAGGTCCCAGTAGCTTAACAAGACGGTCTTAATGCCCCTTGGAAGAGATGTGGAGGTCCCAGTAGCTTAACTAGACTGTTTAAATGCCCCTCGGAAGAGAGGTGGAGGTCACAGTAGCTTAACAAGATGGTTTTAATGCCCCTTGGAAAAGTGGTGGAGGTCACAGTACCTTAACAAGACGGTTTTAATGCTCCTTGGAAAAGTGGTGGAGGTCACAGTAGCTTAACAAGACTGTTTGAATGCCCCTCGGAAGAGAAGTGGAGGTCGCAGAAGCTTAACAAGGTGGTTTTAATGCACCTCAGAAGAGACGTGGAGGTCACAGTAGCTTAACAAGATGGTTTTAATGCCCCTCGGAAGAGACGTGGAGGTCACAGTAACTTAACAAGATGGTTTTAATGCCCCTCGGAAGAGACGTGGGGGTCCCAGTAACTTAACAAGATGGTTTTAATGCCCCTCAGAAGAGACGTGGAGGTCACAGTAGCTTAACAAGATGGTTTTAATGCCCCTTGAAAAAGTGGTGGAGGTCACAGTAGCTCAACAAGACGGTTTTAATGTCCCTTGGAAAAGTGGTGAAGGTCACAGTAGCTTAGCAAGACGGTTTTAATGCGCCTTACAAGAGCCATGCCGTACAGCATATTAAAAACATTATTCCCATTATTGGGGAGTGGGTCCCCCATAGTCTTTGCCTATGCCTTCCAATCAAAAGCTTCCAAAAATTAGGAGGAAATGCAATGCCCGTTCAAAGAGTCGTGGAGGTTAGAGTTAATTAAAAAAAACATTTCAATGCCCCTTGGAAGAGCTGTGGAGTTCAGGGTGGTTTAAAAAGACACTTTTAATGCCCCTAGGAAGAAATGTGGAGGTCCCAGTAGCTTAACAAGATGGTTTTAATGCCCCTTGGAAAAGTGATGGAGGTCACAGTAGCTTAACAAGACGGTTTTAATGCCCCTTGGAAAAGTGTCGGAGGTCGCAGTAGCTTAACAAGACGGTTTTAATGCCCCTTACAAGAGCCATGCTGTACAGCATATTAAAAACATTATTCCCATTATTGGGGATTGGGTCTCCCATAGTCTTTGCCTATGCCTTCCAAGCAAAAGCTGCCAAAAATTAGGACGGAGGAACTTGCAATGCCCCTTACAAGAGTCATGCAGTACAGCATATTACAAACATTATTCCCATTTTTGGGGAGTAGGTCTCCCATAGGCTTTGCCTTTGCCTTCCAAGCAAAAGCTGCCAAAAATTAGGAGGAAATGCAATGTCCATTCAAAGAGTCGTGGAGGTTAGAGTTAATTAAAAAAAACATTTCAATGCCCCTTGGAAGAGCTGTGGAGTTCAGAATGGTTTAACAAGACTCTTTTAATGCCCCTAGGAAGAGACGTGGAGGTCCCAGTAGCTTAACAAGACGGTTTTAATGCCCCTCGGAAGAGACATGGAGGTCCGAGTCGCTTAACAAGACGGTTTTAATGCCCCTTGGAAGAGACGTGGAGGTCCCAGTAGCTTAACAAAACGGTTTTAATGCCCCTTGGAAAAGTGGTGGAGGTCACAGTAGCTTATCAAGACGGTTTTAATGCCCCTCGGAAGAGACGTGGAGGTCCCAATAGCTTAACAAGATGGTTTTAATGCCCCTCGGAAGAGATGTGGAGGTCGCAGTAGCTTAACAAGACGGTTTTAATGACCCTCGGAAGAGACGTGGAGGTCCCAGTAACTTAACAAGACGGTCTTAATGCCCCTTGGAAGAGACGTGGAGGTTCCAGTAGCTTAACAAAACGGATTTAATGCCCCTTGGAAAAGTGGTGGAGGTCACAGTAGCTTAACAAGATGGTTTTAATGTCCCTCGGAAGAGACATGGAGGTCCCAGTAGCTTAACAAGATGGTTTTAATGCCCCTCAGAAGAGACGTGGTGGTCGCAGCAGCTAAACAAGACGGTTTTAATGCCCCTCGGAATAGAGGTGGAGGTCACAGTAGCTTAACAACATGGTTTTAATGCCCCTTGGAAAAGTGGTGGAGGTCACAGTACCTTAACAAGACGGTTTTAATGCTCCTTGCAAAAGTGGTGGAAGTCACAGTAGCTTAACAAGACGGTTTTAATGCACCTCGGAAGAGACATGGAGGTCACAGTAGCTTAACAAGACGGTTTTAATGCCCCTCCGAAGAGACGTGGAGGTCCCAGTAGCTTAACAAGATGGTTTTAATGCCCCTCGGAAGAGACGTGGAGGTCACAGTAGCTTAACAAGGTGGTTTTAATGCCCCTCGGAAGAGACGTGAAGGTCCCAGTAGCTTAACAAGACGGTTTTAATGCCCCTTGGAAAAGTGGTGGAGGTCACAGAAGCTTAACAAGACGGTTTTAATGCCCCTTACAAGAGGCATGCAGTACAGCATATTAAAAACATTATTTCAATTATTGGAGAGTGGGTCTACCATAATCTTTGCCTCTGCCTTCCAAGCAACAGCTGCCAAAAATTAGGACAGAGGAACTTGCAATGCCCCTTACAAGAGCCATGCAGTACAGCATATTACAAACATTATTCCCATTATTTGGGAGTGTGTCTCCCATAGTCTTTGCCTATGCCTTCCAAGCAAAAGCTGCCAAAAATTAGGAGGAAATGCAATGCCCGTTCAAAGACTCATGGAGGTTAGAGTTAATTGAAAACAACATTTCAATGCCCCTTGGAAGAGCTGTGGAGTTCAGAATGGTTTAACAAGATGCTTTTAATGCCCCTTGGAAGAGATGTGGGGGTCCCAGTAGCTTAACAAGACGGTTTTAATGCCCCTTGGAAAAGTGGTGGAGGTCACAGTAGCTTAGCAAGACAGTTTTAATGCCCCTTGGAAAAGTGGTGGAGGTCAAAGTAGATTAACAAGATGGTTTTAATGCCCCTCGGAAGAGACGTGGAGGTCCCAGTAGCTTAAAAAGACGGTCTTAATGCCTCTTGGAAGAGATGTGGAGGTCCCAGTAGCTTAACAAAACTGTTTTAATGCCCCTTGGAAAAGTGGTGGAGGTCACAGTAGCTTAACAAGATGGTTTTAATGCCCCTCGGAAGAGACGTGTAGGTCCCTGTAGCTTAGCAAGATGGTTTTAATGCCCCTCAGAAGAGACGTGGAGGTCGCAGTAGCTTAACAAGAAGGTTTTAATGCCCCTCGAAAGAGAGGTGGAGGTCACAGTAGCTTAACAAGATAATTTTAATGCCTCTTGGAAAAGTGGTGGAGGTCACAGTACCTTAACAAGACGGTTTTAATGCTCCTTGGAAAAGTGGTGGAGGTCACAGTAGCTTAGCAAGACGGTTTGAATGCCCCTCGAAAGAGACGTGGAGGTCCCAGTAGCTTAGCATGACGGTTTTAATGCCCCTAGGAAGAGACGTGGAGGTCGCAGAAGCTTAACAAGGTGGTTTTAATGCACCTCGGAAGAGACGTGGAGGTCACAGTAACCTAACAAGATGGTTTTAATGCCCCTTGGAAGAGACGTTGAGGTCCCAGTAACTTAACAAGATGGTTTTATTGCCCCTTGGAAAAGTGGTGGAGGTCGCAGTAGCTTAACAAGACGGTTTTAATGCCCCTTACAAGAGCCATGCAGTACAGCATATGAAAAACATTATTCCCATTATAGGGGAGTGGGTCTCCCATAGTCTTTGCCTATGCCTTCCAAGCAAAAGCTGCCAAAAATTAGGACGGAGGAACTTGCAATGCCCCTTACAAGAGCCATGCAGTACAGCATATTACAAACATTATTCCCATTATTGGGGAGTAGGTCTCCCATAGGCTTTGCCTTTGCCTTCCAAGCAAAAGCTTCCAAAAATTAGGAGGAAACGCAATGCCCGTTCAAAGAGTCGTGGAGGTTAGAGTTAATTAAAAAAAAACAATTAAATGCCCCTTGGAAGAGCTGTGGAATTCAGAGTGGTTTAACAAGACGCTTTTAATGCCCCTCGGAAGAGACGTGGAGGTCACAGTAGCTTAACAAGACGGTTTTAATGCCCCTTGGAAAAGTGGTGGAGGTCACAGTAGCTTAACAAGATGGTTTTAATGCCGCTCGGAAGAGACGTGGAGGTCGCAGTAGCTTAACAAGACAGTTTTAATGCCCCTTGGAAGAGACGTGGAGGTCACAGTAGCTTAACAAGACGGTTTTAATGCCCCTTGGAAAAGTGGTGGAGGTCACAGTAGCTTAACAAGATGGTTTTAATGCCCCTCGGAAGAGACGTGGAGGTCTCAGTAGCTTAACAAGATGGTTTTAATGCCCCTCGGAAGAGACGTGGAGGTCACAGTAGCTTAACAAGATGGTTTTAATGCCCCTCCGAAGAGACGTGGAGGTCGAAGTAGCTTAACAAAATGTTTTAATGCCCCTCGGAAGAGACATGGAGGCAGCAGTAGCTTAACAAGACGGTTTTAATGCCCCTCGGAAGAGACATGGAGTTCCCACAAGTTTAACAGGACAGTTTTAATGCCCCTCGGAAGAGACGTGGAGATCACAGTAGCTTAACAAGACGGTTTTAATGCCCCTTGGAAAAGTGGTGGAGGTCGCAGTAGCTTAACAAGACGGTTTTAATGACCCTTACAAGAGCCATGCAGTACAGCATATTACAAACATTATTTCCATTATTGGGGAGTGGGTCTCCCTTAGTCTTTGCCTATGCCTTTCAAGAAAAAGCTGCCAAAAATTAGTAGGAAATGCAATGCCCGTTCGAAGAGACGTGGAGGTTAGAGTTAATTAAAAACAACATTTCAATGCCCCTTGGAAGAGCTGTGGAGTTCAGAGTGGTTTAACAAGACACTTTTAATGCCCATTGGAAAAGTGGTGGAGGTCACATTGGCTTAACAAGACGGTTTTAATGCCCTTTGGAAAAGTGGTGGAGGTCACAGTAGCTTAAAAAGACTGTTTTAATGCCCCTTGGAACAGTGGTGAAGGTCACAGTAGCTTAACAAGACAGTTTTAATGCCCCTTGGAAGAGACGTGGAGGTCACAGTAGCTTAACAAGACGGTGTAAATGCCCCTCGGAAGAGACGTGGAGGTCACAGTAGCTTAACAAGACGGTTTTAATGCCCCTCGGAAGAGACGTGGAGGTCAAAGTAGCCTAACAAGACGGTTTAACGCCCCTCGGAAGAGACGTGGAGGTCCCAGTAGCTTAACAAGACGGTTTTAATGCCCCTTGGAAAAGTGGTGAAGGTCACAGTAGCTTAACAAGATGGTTTTAATGCCCCTTGGAAAAGTGGTGGAGGTCACAGTAGCTTAACAAGACAGTTTTAATGCCCCTTGGAAACGTGGTGGAGGTCACAGTAGCTTAACAAGATGGTTTTAATGCCCCTTGGAAAAGTGGTGTAGGTCCCAGTAGCTTACCAAGACGGTTTTAATGCCCCTCGGAAGAGACGTGGAGGACGCAGTAGCTTAACAAGACGGTTTTAATGTCCCTCGGAAGAGACGTGGAGGTCACAGTAGCTTAACAAGATGGTTTTAATGCCCCTCAGAAGAGACGTGGAGGTCAAAGTAGCTTAACAAAATGTTTTAATGCCCCTCGGAAGATACATGGAGGTAGCAGTAGCTTAACAAGACGGTTTTAATGCCCCTCGGAAGAGACATGGAGTTCCCACAAGTTTAACAGGACAGTTTTAATGCCACTCGGAAGAGACGTGGAGATCACAGTAGCTTAACAAGACGGTTTTAATGCCCCTTGGAAAAGTGGTGGAGGTCGCAGTAGCTTAACAAGACGGTTTTTAATGACCCTTACAAGAGCCATGCAGTACAGCATATTACAAACATTATTTCCATTATTGGGGAGTGGGTCTCCCTTAGTCTTTGCCTATGCCTTCCAAGAAAAAGCTGCCAAAAATTAGTAGGAAATGCAATGCCCGTTCGAAGAGACGTGGAGGTTAGAGTTAATTAAAAACAACATTTCAATACCCCTTGGAAGAGCTGTGGAGTTCAGAGTGGTTTAACAAGACACTTTTAATGCCCATTGGAAAAGTGGTGGAGGTCACATTGGCTTAACAAGACGGTTTTAATGCCCTTTGGAAAAGTGGTGGAGGTCACAGTAGCTTAAAAAGACGGTTTTAATGCCCCTTGGACCAGTGGTGAAGGTCACAGTAGCTTAACAAGACAGTTTTAATGCCCCTCGGAAGAGACGTGGAGGTCACAGTAGCTTAACAAGATGGTGTAAATGCCCCTCGTAAGAGACGTGGAGGTCACAGTAACTTAACAAGACGTTTTTAACGCTCCTCGGAAGAGACGTGGAGGTCAAAGTAGCCTAACAAGACAGTTTTAACGCCCCTCGGAAGAGACGTGGAGGTCCCAGTAGCTTAACAAGACGGTTTTAATGCCTCTTGGAAAAGTGGTGAAGGTCACAATAGCTTAAAAAGATGGTTTTAATGCCCCTTGGAAAAGTGGTGGAGGTCACAGTAGCTTAACAAGATGGTTTTAATGCCCCTTGGAAGCGTGGTGGAGGTCACAGTAGCTTAACAAGATGGTTTTAATGCCCCTTGGAAAAGTGGTGTAGGTCCCAGTAGCTTAACAAGATGGTTTTAATGCCCCTCGGAAGAGACGTGGAGTACGCAGTAGCTTAACAAGACGGTTTTAATGTCCCTCGGAAGAGACGTGGAGGTCACAATAGCTTAACAAGATGGTTTTAATGCACCTCGGAAGAGACGTGGAGGTCCCAGTAGCTTAACAAGACGGTTTTAATTCCCCCTACAAGAGCCATACAGTACAGCATCTTAAAAATATTATTCCCATTATTGGGGAGTGGGTCTCCCACAGTCTTTGCTTATGCCTTCCAAACAAAAGATGACAAAAATAAGGACGAAGGAACTTTCAATAATGGCAACACGGACCACGTTCACCCTGGTGTTATAGTGGTGGTGGAGGCTGAGGAAAAGGAGAAGAACATAAAACAGGCGAAATGAGGAAGCGTATACCCATGTGTGGGTGTGAAGCGGTGCATGTGAATACACCTCCAGAAATAACAGTGGATTTGACTTTATGTTATTCTGCTGTCATTTGGTGGTGATGAGATGTCTGGCCCAATCCAGCCCTTGTTCATTTTGATAAGGGTCAGCTTGTCAGCATTGTCAGCTGACAGGTGAGTGCGCTTATCAATTATAATTCCCCCAGCGGCACTAAAAACACGCTCCAATACCACGCTAGTGGCAGGGCAGGCAAGAACCTCCAAGACGTTAAGAGCGAGTTCATTCCAAGTGTCCAGCTTGGATACCCAATAATTAAAAGGCACAGAGGAATCACGGAGGACGATGGTATGGTCGGCAAGGTACTCCCTCACCATCTTTTGAAACTTTCCACTCCTTGTGAGAGTACCCCGCGCCTCAGGGTCAGTCCGAAGGGAGGTTCTGAGAAAACTGTCCCAGAACGTTGACAGTGTTCCCCTGCCTCTGTTGGATTGGAGTTGCGTCTCTCTCGCATGTACGCCTTGCTTGGGCAACGAACTGTGACCTCTGCCGCTAGCGTGTTCAGATGGGAATTTTTTTAACAGTACTGCAGCAAGGGCCTTCTGGTACTGCCCCATTTTTGTAGACCTCTCCACCTCAGGAATAAGAGAGTGAAAGTTCTCCTTGTGGCGGGGGTCTAAAAGTGTCACCCACCAGTAATGACTGTCACCCAACATTTTGACAACGCGAGGGTCACTGTTAAGGCAGCGTAACATAAAGTCAGCCATGCGTGCCAGACTGGTAACGGCAAGACTTCCGTGTCCTCACCAAGATGACGACTGACCATGCTGTCCTCCTCCTCCTCCTCCTCCTCCCCCCCCCCTTGTCCTCAGGCCACCCACGCTGAACCGACAGTATGACAGTTGTACAGGTACTAGCGTCTACAGCACATGATACAAGCTCCTGTTCTTCCTCCTCCTCCTCCTCCTCCTCTCCCTCATTGTCCCCCAATGCACGTTGGGATGAGATGAGGCTGGGCTGTGTGTAATCGACCGCTACGGCTTCTTGATCCATCTCATCATACTCTGGCTGTAATGCCTCCTCTTTAATTCTCTGCAGAGAACATTGCAAGAGACAGACAAGTGGAATGCTGACGCTAATGATGGCTTCATCGCCACTCACCATCTTGGTGGACTCCTCAAAGTTTGTCAAGATGGTACATATGTCAGACATACAGGTCCACTCCTGAGGTCTTATGTGTGGAGTCTGACCTGAATATCGACGGCCTTGTTGCAGCTGGTACTCCGCAACTGCTATCTTCTGTTCACAAATCCTTTGCAACATGTGGAGGGTAGAGTTCCAACATGTGGGGACATCACACACCAGTCGGCGTGCCGGAAGCTGCAAACGCTGCTGCAACACAGCAAGGGCGGAGGAAGCTGTAGCCGACTTTCGAAAATGAGCTGACAGGCGGCGTACTTTGATGAGCAGATCAGGCAACTCGGGATACGATTTAAGAAACCGCTGAACCACGAGGTTAAGCACATGAGCCAGGCATGGTACGTGTGTGATCTCGCCTCGCATCAGAGCCGCCACCAGGTTACGGCCATTGTCACACACGACCATGCCTGGATGTAGTTTCAGCGGTGTCAGCCACAGATCTGCCTGCTCTTTCACAGCTGTCCACAACTCACAAGCAGTGTGAGGTTTCTCACCTAAGCTTATGAGTTTCAGCACAGCCTGTTGCCGCTTGGCAGAGGCAGTACTGCAGTGCTTCCAGCTTGTAACTGATGTGTTGATATCTGAGATGGAGGCTGAACATGAGGAGGAGGAGGAGGATGATGCGCAGGAGCTGTACACTGTGGGGGCAACTCTGACTGACATAGGGCCCGCAATCCTCGGCGTGGGGAGGATGTGTTCCGTCCCAAGGTCCGACTGGGTCCCGGCATCCACTATGTTTACCCAGTGTGCTGACAGGGAGATGTACCGTCCCTGACCACAAGCACTTGTCCACGTGTCCGTTGTCAGGTGGACTCTCCCAGTAACTGCGATGTTGAGGGCACGGCAGATGTTTTGGGACACGTGCTTGTGTAGTGTGGGGATGGCACACCGGGTAAAATAGTGTCGGCTGGGGACAGAGTACCGAGGGACGGCCACCGCCATAAGGTTGCGGAAGGATTCCGTCTCCACCAGCCTAAAAGGCAGCATTTCCAATGCAAGCAGTCGTGAAATGTGCGAATTTAGGACTGTGGCCTGTGGGGTGTTAGCTGCAAATTTGCGCTTTCGTTCAAAGGTCTGGGATATGGACAATTGAACGCAGCGGTGGGACGTGGACGTGGAAGTTGATGCTGTTTCTTGAGAAACTGCCATAACAAGTGAAGACTGAGAGGAGGGGGCATCTTTGCATGCAGTATGGACAGGGGATTGCCTTGCACACACAACAGGGGGTTCTATTACACGCACAACAGCGGAAGAAGCAGTGGTGACACCCGCTGACACTGGTCGTGGACCCTGGGGTTCGCCCTACAAAGTCGGGTACTTTGCTGCCATGTGCCTGATCATGCTGGTGGGGGCAAGCTGGTAGTTTTGTCACCCCTACTGATGCTGGCATGGCAGGTGGTACAAATGGCCTTTTTGGGGTTATCAGCAGAGTCTTTATAAAAATTCCAAACTCTGGAAGACCTACAGGTTGTACTGGCAACGTCCCTCGTGTTGGTGTTACGGGGAACTGTTGCCTGCCTTCTGTGTGCGGCCACCACACTGCTTCTTCCTGCCTGTTGGGGTACTCTGCCTCCCTCACCCTGTGTGCTGCTAGCCTCGCTCTGCATGTCCTCCTGCCACGTTGGGTCAGTTACTAGATCATCCACCACCTCCTCCTCTTCCACCTGCGCACCACGATCCTCCTCCTCACTTCCTGGCAATTGTGTCTCGTCATCGTCCGCCTCTTGTGACAAATTGCCAGCGTCGACTTCCTGTGGCCGTGGCTGTTCAAATATTTGTGCATCGCTACTTGGGATCTCCTCTTCCACCACTTCAAGCGGAGCAGGCGAGGGGCACAAATATGGAAATGGACCAGTGAACAGCTATTTAGAGTGTTCAAGTGTGGGATCAGTTGCTGTCTGACGACTCTCGGCATGGTGGGAGGAAGGAGCATCAGGGTGAGGAGGAGTATGCGGTCGAGACGCACGGCTACTAAGATTTGACCTTGTGGAAGACAGACTGGAGGTGGTGGTGCCCAGGTAACTGGAAGTATTATCTGCTATACAATTAATAACCTGTTTAGACTGATCAGTTCGCAATACTGGTGTTGTTCTGTGCTTCCCTAGTAATTCGGTCAAGAAGTGGGAGCGAGAAGATGTGGCTGTTGGATGTGGCACATTTTCACCTTGGCCACTTCCCCGTCCTCGGCACGCACCATCACCAGAACGTCCAGTTCCACGTCCCTTGCCACGCGCCTTGCCCATTGTAAAGGAAGTAAAATAGCTTACACTCGCACTATCAATGGAAAAAAAGTAATAAAAAGTAGATTAGAACCGTGGAAGAGGAAAACCACAGTTCTATTTCTCTGGCCTACACCCGAATCTTTTAAACAATCTGAACAATCAGGGAGAAACTATTACTGTTTTTCTTTACGGCAAAAATGCCAAAAGCTGAATAATAGAGATTTTTTACCGTGGAATGGCAAAACCACAGTTATTGTTTACTGGGGTATACCAGACAATTTTAAATAGATATATTTGCGGCTGAACAGTGAGCGACACACTCAAACTGTTTTTTTTAGGTACAAATGGCCCAAAAGTGGATAATACAGAGGATTGATCCGTGGAACTGCAAAACCACACTTCTGTTTCTCTGGCCTACAAGTATGGTACTGCAGCCTGGGGGTGGATGGGTGGCAGGCTGCATACTTGCGCTTGCATTGCAAGGAATTGAACACTGTGCTGGGACAAGGACTTGCACGGGGATAGTTGCAAGTCTGCACCTTCTGATGCGGCAAGGATCACTTCTGATGGGCCCACTTTTAGGCAGTGACCTGGGTGCCAGAGATGCTTCCAGGGGTCTTCCCCATGCTGTTCCCATGTCTTTTCAGCACTGTATGCATGTGTCACACAGCACATGGCCAGATAATGTTGCAAAATGTTAAAATGACATTTCCCGGTGAATGCATTTGTCACGGTTGAAAGCAATACAAAAGTGCAAAAATGCATAAAAAATGCGACTTGTGAACATAGCCCAAGGTGTGGAGGAGTATTTTTGTTTTTGGATATTTATTTTACCTTATACACAAGTCTTTACCCTGGAAAGGAAGTTCCTTAACATATTTCACAGGAAAACCATTTCAGTTTAGTTTTTGAACGTTTTATTGTGAGCCCATAAAAGTGGCTTAATACCTCTGACCATGTTGTTGACAGCAGTGACCTAGGGGTCAGAAATGTTTCTTGGGGCGATCCCCATGCTGTCCCCATGTCATTTGAGCACTGTCACTATCGTTTTGGGCACTTTTTAGGCTGCTGCAAAAATGCTCGGGTCTCCGATTGACTAACATTGGGCTCGCTGCTCGGGTCGAGCACCCGAGTATCACGGAGAGCTCGGCCCGAGCTTCGAACACCCGAGCATTTTAGTGCTCGCTCAACACTAATCTTTATGTTTGAAGCCAGAAATGTGGCAAAAGGTAGAAAACTTCAAGGGGGCCAAATACTTTCACAAGGCACTGTAAATCTGATATCACTGTAATTGCACCGACCCAAAGAATAAAATCGTCTAATCACTTATACCGCATGAGGAATGGTGTGAAAAACAAAAACAAAACAAAAAAAACAATTCTTCTCCTGCTGCTGATTTGTTCATTATGCCTCCCAAAGATTGCAGTATGGCTCAGCTCACATTTATCATGTACTCTGCGCTGAGCACTTACACTGGGGTTTCCATGAAAATCTCTGAAATATGTGATTCAGACAGAACCCCTGGCAGAAGGTTCCCTGTATTGAGGCAGATGGAGACACCGTGGATGCCGAAGGACTCCGCTAAACAGAGGCCAGACGGAGTCCAGAGTAACTCTGCTGCCTCATTATAGTGTCCAATCGACTGAGGAGGTCAGCTTCTTCTTGGTGAGGCTCGTCAGGGGCTTTGCCAGGCTACTATAGTGAGGGACGAACCTCCTATAGTACCCAGCAGTGCCCAGAAAGGACATGACCTGTTTCTTGGTCCTGGGGTTGGGCCAGGAGGCGATGGCATCCGCTTTCCCGGCTCTGGCTTCAGAGCTCCCCTACCTACCCACTGTGTCAGGTAGTGGATCTCACTCATACCCAGCTGGCACTTTTCCGGCTTAATGGTCAAGCCTGCCCATTGGATCCGCCCAAGCACCTGCGCCAGATGCTCTAGATGATCCTCCCAGGTGGGACTGAAGATAGCAATGTCATCCAGGTATGTGGCCGCGTACCCTTCAAGAGCAGCGTGTTGACCATCCGCTGAAAAGTGGCAGGGGCATTCTTCATGCCGAATGGCATCACCGAGGACTTGTACAGTCCAAATGGGGTGATAAAGGCAGAGCCTCAGGGGTCATGGGAATCTGCCAATAAACCCTGCTCAGATCCATGATGGTCAGGTACTTAGCCCTGGCCAGCTTATCGAGCAGGTCATCGATGCGCGGCATTGGGTACGCATTGGTGACCATGACAGCGTTGAGCCCCCTGTACTCCACGCAGAACCGGGTTGTTCGGTCCTTCTTTGGGACGAAGCACTGCTGGAGGGTTGGATGACCCCCAGCTTCTGCATCTTATCAATCTCCTGGCGCATGTGCTGCTGCACTTCCAGGGAGACCAGATATGCTGAGCGCCGGATTGGGGAGTGATCCCCGGTGTCCATGTGGTGGACACCGACACTGTCCTTTGGTGGAAAGCAGTGTGGAATCGAGATAATAGGGTGTGTGAAAGTTTAACGCATACTCACAGACATTAAGGACTGCCAGTAGTAGCTTTTTCTGCTGGGGTCTTAAGATCAGCTCAGCACTAGAGTGGAAATACTGTAAGGTGTGTGGGTGCATCAGGTTGCAGTTTGGTGTCAGTGACCGTAGCGTGCAAGGATGGCCAGTGGCAAAAGGAGCGGAACCAATGAGATGTCCAATGCTCCAGATGGTGGGAAGGAGGTGGAAGTCGATGTCGCTCCAAAAGGAGGGGAGGACGGCCCACCACCTGCCCATCCCCCCAGCCAGGCAGGTTCTGACCCCCTTATGCAAGTTGCCCTTGCGAGTCTCCAGGCTGGGGACAGGGCAGGGCCATCTTAGAGACCCTCATGGTAGAACATCGTGAGGCGCGCAAGCACCAAGAATGTCTCGAGGCAGCAGCCGCAGCAGAACGCCAGTGGGAGCGCGAGCACCAGGAAAATATGCTTCGTCTCCAGCTCCAGCAGCCGGTCCCAGGCACTCCCGAGTCCCCTGAGTTTCGCGTCCCGAAGCTACGGGCGGAGGACTTCCCCCTCCTTGACAAAGGAGGGGACTTGGACACTTTCTTGCTGCCATTTGAAAAAATCTGCCGTCAGTACCATCTGCCTGAGGACCAGTGGGTCCGGTTCTTAACCCTTCGCCTTAGGGGTAAGGCCCTGGAAATCTTTGGGCACCTGCCCAGTGAGACCACCCTGAGCTATGAGGACAACAAGCAGGCTCTGGTCCGGTAGTGCAAACTGACCCCTGAAACGTACAGGAAGAAGCTCTGGAGTCTGCAGCGGGGTCCTGCAGACAGCTTGGTCGATCACATGCGGGCCCTACTGAGAGCCGTTGATCAATGGACCGCATGAATGGAGCTCACCACCGTCCAGCAGCTGAAGGAGCTCATCGTGACTGAGCAGTTTCTGTGGAACTGCCCGGAGGACCTTCAACAGTACCTCCATGACCGGAAGCCGCAGGGGGCCTGTGCAAAAGTGAAACTTGCCAATGAGTATTCCAACAACCGGACTCCAGAGGCCAAGAAACTTGTTGGCTGGAGAGGGAGTAAGTTGAGCGTGGTGCCTGCTGTCCCTGCCCCCAAGCTCAAGGGGGCACCTACTCATGCTTCCCTCTCCACGCCGGTAGGGAAACCCCGATTGTCTCACCTTTGCCGACAGCCGGGCCACTTCAAAGCCATGTGTCCCCAGTGCCAGAAGGGCCCTTCCCCTTCCCAGAGACTGGCCACTGTTTTGTGTGTGGGTGGCGGTGGTGGGAGGTCCCTATACAACCTGCGAACTGTCACCATAGGCCAGGCCAGGGCCGTGGGACTTCGAGACACCGGCGCTGAGATGACTCTGGTGCGGCCTGAACTGGTGTTGTCCCAGGATTTGATACCTGGAAAAACTCTTGCCATCTCTGGGATTGGAGTCTTCGAGCCGGCACTGCCTGACGCTAAGGTGTATTTGGACTGGGGCACCGGGAGGGGAGTGCGGGAGGTGGGGGTAACGCCGAACATTCCCGCGAGTGTTTTACTTGGGAGGGACTTGGGGCAGCTAGTGTCCAACTATGTGGCCACTGAACCCCCAAGGCCTGACTCCCTGGACAACATCACGTCCACCCCTATTGATTCCAATGTTATGAACATGCCTAATGGGGATGCGGGGGTGGGTGATGTACTGTGTCCCTCTCCCCTAGAGGGGGAGGAGATTGATCAAGTTGGCTGTGATAAAGTCTTAGAGTGCAGCCAGCCGGCCGGCTGGAACAGTTCATCCGGTGAGAAGTGACAGATGGGGGACAAACAGCTGCGGAGGAGTAGCATGCCCTGGAGGGTGGGGCAATCCCAGAAGCGGTAGGGCTCCCAGGTAAGGCCACATGGCAAGGTTCCCCCACAACCGGGATGTTAGAGGGCCTGAGTTTAGACTGGAGGCTTGGTCAGAAGCAGAGGAGACGCTACCGGCGGACATAGCGGCCGTGGCAGCTGTGACGCGCAGTGGCGGCACCCGAGCTCCAGGGGCCACTCGGGAGTCCGACAGCTTCTCCCCTTCCAACCAAGTGGCTGCCGGGTCAGATGGAGGCCAGGAGACAGGTCCTGGGGAACTGACAGAAGACTTGGCAGTTTCGTCTATTCTGGCCACATCCAGTCAGGGGTTTCAGGCAGCGTTAGAGACTGACCTCAGCCTGAAAGCTCTTAAGGAGCAGGCAGCGCAACCTCCCTCGGACTCAGACCACAAGCGGGTGGTCTGGGAGTGAGGTTCACTGGAGGTGTGGCCCAGGGACCGACAGTTAGTGGTACCCTATCCGTTCTGGTCGGAGTTGTTGCGGATGGCGCACGAGATTCCGATGGCCGGATATCTAGGGGTCCGTAAGACCAAGGCCAGGCTAGCCCAGCATTTCTACTGGCCAGGTATGGAGGCCGAGGTGACTGCCTACTGCCATTTGTGTGACACCTGTCAGAGGGTGGGGAAGGCGGGGTGGTGCCCCAAAGCCTCACTAGTAACTCTGCCAATCATTGAAGAGCCTTTCAGGAGAGTAGTTGTGGATTTCGTTGGCCTGATGACCACTCCCAGCAGCTCCAGGAGACGCTTCATACTGATGGTAGTAGACTATGCCACCCGGTACCCGGAAGCAGTAGCCTTGTCGTCCATTCGGGCAGACAAGGTGGCCACCGCCTTACTGGAGATTTTCTCCCAAGTGGGTTTTCACCAGGAAATGCTCACTGACTGGGGACCCAGTTCATGTCGCAGCTGATGGAGTCCCTCTCTAAGCAAATACAGGTGCAACATCTGGTGACCAGCCCATACCACTCACAGACCAGTGGCCTGTGTGAATGGTTCAATGGCACCCTGAAGCAGATGCTTAAGATGTTGGTCGACTCCCAGGGGCGCGACTGGGAGCGGTACCTCCCACACCTGCTGTTGGCCTACCGGGAGGTACCACAGGCCTCAACGGGGTTCTCCCCCTTTGAGCTCCTGTACGGCCGGCATGCATAGGGCCCTCTGGCTCTGGTGAAGGAGGTCTGGGAAGGGGACTTAGCCACCCCTGGAGTGTCGGTCATCGAATATGTTGTGCGCTTCCGAGACAAAATGCAGGCCTTGGCGCAGCTGGTGCACGGCACTATGATGCGAGCCCAGGCCGACCTGAAGCGATGATACGACCAGAATGCTTGTGAGAGGACCTACCAGGAGGGTCAAAAGGTTGGGTACTGTACCAAAGGACAAGCTTCAGGTGGCCAGGGAAGACCTGTACCTCGTGCACCAGCAGCTCAATGCCGTGACGTACCTGGTCACCCTGGACCACGCCCAGGGAAGGCGGAAGGACTTCCACGTGAACACAATGAACAGGATGCCTGTGCCCTTCCCATGTGCAACGTTCAAGAAAAGGGAGAGGCGGAGACCCTCCTGGACATACTCGCCCAGGCCAGAGCGGGTGGGACCATCGAGGACGTGGAGGTTTGCCACCAGCTGTTGTCGGACCAATGGTCCCAGCTGTGGGCAACCCTGCACCCCTTCCGGGATTTGTTCAGCAACAAGCCCGGAAGGACAGAGTCGGCTGTCCACCACGTAGGCACCGGGGATCATCCCCCAATCGGGCACTCAGCATATCTGGTCTCCCTGGAAGTGCAGCAGCACATGTGCCAGGAGACTGATGAGATGCTGAAGCTGGGGGTCATCCAACCCTCCAGCAGTGCTTGGGCCTCGCCTGTGGCCCTCGTCCCAAAGAAGGACCGGACAACCCGGTCCTGCATGGACTACAGGGGGCTCAATGCTGTCATGGTCACCGATGCATACCCAATGCCGCACATCGATGACCTGCTCGATCAGCTGGCCGGGGCTAAGTACCTGACCATCATGGATCTGAGCAGGGTTTATTGGCAGATTCCCTTGACTCCCGAGGCATGGGAATGCTCTGCCTTTATCACCCCATTTGGACTGTACGAGTCCACGGTGATGCCCTTCGGTATGAAGAATGTCCCTGCCACTTTTCAGCGGATGGTCAACACGCTGCTCAAGGGACTTGAAGGGTACGCGGCCACGTACCTGGATGACATTGCCATCTTTAGTCCCACCTGGGAGGATCACTTAGAGCATCTGGCGCAGCGGTTCGGGTGGATCCAACGGGCAGGCTTGACTATTAAGCTGGAAAAGTGCCAGCTGGGTATGAGTGAGGTCCACTACCTGGGACACCGGGTAGGTAGGGGAGCTCTGAAGCCAGAACCGGGAAGGTGGATGCCATTGCATCCTGGCCCACCCCCAGGACCAAGAAACGGGTCATGTCCTTCCTGGGCACTGCTGGGTACTATAGGAGGTACATCCCTCACTATAGTAGCCTGGCGAAGCCCCTGACGGACCTCACCAAGAAGAAGCTGACCTCCGCAGTCGATTGGACAAAAAACTGTGAGACAGCCTTCCGGGCACTGAAGACCGCTCTTTCTAGCTCCCCTGTACTACAGGCAGCCAACTTCACGTGGCCATATGTAGTGCAGACTGATGCCAGTGACTTTGACCTCGGTGCGGTGCTCAGCCAGGTCGACACTACGGTCATGAACACCCCGTTTTGTACCTGAGCCAGAAGCTCCTGCCAAGGGAGGTGGCCTATTCCACGATGGAAAAGGAATGTCTGACAATTGTGTGGGCCCTGCAGCGTCTTGTACGGATGCCAATTCACCGTGGAAACAGACCACAACACCCTCAGCTGGTTACACACCATGTCCAGAACGAATGGGAGGTTGCTGCGCTGGAGCCTCGCTCTCCAGCAGTACCACTTCGCCATTCGCCACAGAAAGGGCCGCGAGCATAGCAATGCCGACAGCTTATCCCAACAAGGGGAAGTTGCGGATGGACACGTTGGGGAACACTGAGTGGTGCTGCCCCCTAGCGCCCTCTAAAGGAGGAGGTGTGAAGAATATTCTAGAATAATCACATGTGCCCTGGTTGTCAGGTTTCCAGGCACAGCGTAACCCGACTCCCAGCTGTGAGAGAGAAGGGAGGGGGGCTTCAGTGCCAGTGTCCCTCTGCAGCTGTGAGCTGAGCTGACAGGCAGCCCCCCTGCCGTGATCCTTTCCTTTGTTCACTAATGTGCTTTTTTTGTTAAGGTACTGTACTTCAATACTGAGTTGTGGGAGAACTATATGTCCCAGCTCTTCACAAAATGGATTTTCTAGCTCAGTGGGAGTGTGAATGCCAGACTGCATCCTAGCCCAATCTAGCGTGTAGGGGCGAGGAGATACACGTCCTAGCCTTTTGGAACCTCCTAAAACCAGTGTATTTGGTTTCCACACGTATCAGGGGTCTGGCTGGGTCCGTTGACAGCAGAACCAGTTCCCTGGGACCTTCCGGTAAGGAGGTATGGCCCATGTTAGTTCTGGAGTCTCTTAGCTAAGAAGGAACAGGGGTGGAGACTTGGGCTTCAGCTGGGGGGTGGTAATGGGTGTTCCCAGAGAGTTTGAAGGTCTCTGTAGCTAAAACCTATTGTCTTTTCCTGGGGAAGCTGGTGACATCAAGACGTGTGGGAGAAGTTCAGCAACCAAGCAGGGCCCACAACCTTCCCCATGTGGCCGTAAATCCCCCTGGCCATCCTTGCACTGTACGGTCACTGACACCGAACTGCAACCTGATGCACCCACACACCTTACAGTATTTGCACTCTGAAACGGCACCAGGGGGGGCCCGCAGAATCTTGCTGTTGCCGCTTCTTCCAATGGATCCACACCCCGTCACCCGCCTGACGTCACAGTGAGCCGCTGAGTTCAGTTATTAGCTGCAGAGCTGTACATGTGACACACACTGACACTGCTCACTCCCCACTGTTGTGTCTTTCCTAACAGCAGAGAGTAAGCAGGGTAAGGGAGTAGGAGCCAGGATATCAGGGTAAAAATGGACTGACTTTTCACGTCCTAATGGAATCTGGAATGTTCTATTAAAACTATTAACACGCAGCTCTGTGCCTCCATTGTTGTATCTATGTTTCTGTATTGTTATAGCAGCAAAAAAATGCATTTTAAATTATGTCAATGCAAGATTTGTCAAATCATAGATTCCAACAGAGCACAAAGGACACCATTGTTTATAATTGGGTCTATCAGGTTATGTCATGGTGTCTGTCATTTTATCAGTAAAAATATTGCTGCATGATGTGTTATTTTTTTCCAGCCCTATATTTTTGTAACAAGTATTTAAAAAAACTGAGCATGTTAAATTATTGATAAATGTAAGGTGGCCCCACAAAATCATTTCAGTTGGTAGAACCCTGTTCACCAGTCTGATGAGGCATGTATGTGTGGCGCCCCGCTGCGCATTGGTGCCACAGATCCTAGAGGGGTGCATGGACGGATTTCTCCACAAGAGGCCCTCATAGCATTCACACACCTCCACCCTACCACCTCAGACCACCAGAGGAGCCCGGATAGGGATATATATATGGAGGGTGGAATTAGGCAGGCAGTTCCTCTGGAGAGTTCAGCAAGTACAGGTCTGAACACAGAGTCGAGCTCAGTCTAGAGAACAGAGTTCCTGCTCAGAGCCAGAGAGGGACAGAGTTCTCAGTTCAGTTCCTCTAGTGAGAAAGCCTAGAGTAAAGCTCAAGTTAGCGAGCCTAAGGCGTGCCGACGCCATAAGAGCGATGAAGAGTAGCGAGGCCTACTGCCAGTTTGAAGCCTAGTGAGGGCCCCGAGCGTGGCCGAAGGCGAGTGGAGTAAGCGAGCTACTTAGGGGGCAGAGGAGCTTAGCCAGCTCACCCCAAGACCATACACCGGACACCGGGTCCATGTCTGCAAGGATCTCTAGGACCATCAGAAACAACTGGAACCCCTGGCGAACTACATGTCCCAGGAATACCAGAAGCTGACCGTTATCCCAGGGTCAGGAATCACAGAGGTCCCAGAGACCAGGGAGTGTGTTCTCCAACCGAAGGCCCTACCACCAGGTCAGCAGGTGCCAGACAGAGACCAAGTTAGGCCTAGCTCCAGGCAGGTCATAAACTTACCAGGAAAAGGCAAGAAACAGGAGGCCCCACACCCACTCACTGGGGAGAGTCCTGAAATGCACCCTTCACCCTACAGTGCCCTGGATCGTGCCTGAAAACACCACCAGTAAAGGTACTGAAGTGAACTGTTGTGAGTGTGCCTGTTCTTCTCCTGACCTGGCTGGGTCCTCTCTGTCCTGCATCTTTCCTCCTTACGCTGCCCTGAGGCCCCCGCTCCACATGTGGGGAGCCGCACCAACTAAGCTGCCTGACCACCGGCCTCAGAGGACTGCAGCAGCGCTGGTGATCCTCACCAGACACCACGGGTGGCGTCACGAACATTTCCCTATTCCAATAACCTTTCCCCCCTTTTTAAGAGTGACCCCAGGGTACGGGCCCGGGAGCCAGCCACCGCGGCATCCCCCAAAACTAACAGCAAGGCCCGGGCGCCGAGTCGTCCCCATCCCTTGGGCGCATCATATGCATTAAAGAAGTAATGTCATGACACTAGAAATCATAAGCGTGTTTATTGTGTTATCATATAGATTGCTCTGTATTACATCTTACATAGACAGCCCTTACCCTCCTATGGCATAATGCACAAAGAAAACATCATTTACTGAAAGCATTACTCTAATCTTGTAAAGTAAGCAAAAGCCACAAAAGCTGGAGGAACCTCCGGGGACCAAGCCCAGGATCTGCAAAGAAGCAATACTTATGAGATCCATCTGAAGCTGTGTCCAGTCACCAGAGCATGTAATCCAGGGGCCTATGGGTTTTTTAGATGAGAATTCACATGTGAAATGAACATGTATTGATTAGATTTAAATTGGGAGTGAATATGAAGAATCATTTTCTCTGGTGAACAAGATAACTCTAGTTGAAAATTATGACTTCCTGAAAGATGATACTCTTCTGGTGCTGATAGATTTAGACATATAGGCTAGTAGTTGTGTATATAAGGCACTGTTCACCTGTGTTTGTCCTGACATATACACACTTTTCATTTTTACAATCCATTCTTTTGTGGGCTACATAGATGGTCAAAAAGTAAGTCAAAATCTATAGAAGATATGGTGGGAAAACTGTTAAGGCCATGACCCTACTATCAGTATTTGGTCAGTATTTTTTCTCAGGAGCTGGAGCCAAAACCAGGAGTGGGTGATAAATGCAGAATTGGTGACTTGTTTCTATTATACCTTTTCTCTGATTGTTCCTCACCTGGTTTTGGCTCCCACTCCTGAGAAAAAATACTGACGGAATACTGACCAAATACTGATAGTGGAGTCATGGCCTAAAGGTGTGTCCAGCACTACATTTGTCAGTCACTCCTCACAGTCGTTATATATATTGTTTTGGATTCTTGGCACATGGTGGGTTATTATACCCTATAGACCCATTAGAGACATACATCTGGACCATTTCCAACACATTATAGCTCTTATTTTCTGCAGAATATATTTATGTTGTGTAAATTTCAGAATAATCCCTGTTGATTGTATTTCTGATCCAGTGGAGATAATAGATTGTAAGTCGTGTGTAACCTCCTGGAAACTCTGGATCACAATTAGGATGTCCAAATGACACAAGGCCGACATATTTTCCATCACAGATCAAAGGGCCGCCAGAGTCACCCTGGAACAGATCATAGGACACATTAATTTAATGATTGCAAATGCAGAACACAACTGATGTTTCTAACCTTCTATTACATGCACACAGGTTTCTTAAGGGTAAGGCCACACAATGCAGTTTTGATGCAGTTTGGACACAGTCCAAAGCAAATACAATTGTCCATAAACAAGCATGGTTTACTTTACAGAGTGCATTTCTTCACTGCATGTTGTTTAGCAGGATCATTAACACCGGTGTTCCACACAAATTGGTATATTATACTTGGGTCGTGCAGTTAAATATTGCACTGTCTAAACCAGGGTTCCCCAACTCCAGTCCTCAAGGCCCATCAACAGGTCATGTTTTCAGGTTTTCCTTTGTATTGCACAGGTGATAATTCCATCACCTGCACAGGCAATAATGCCATCACCTGTGCAATACTAAGGAAATCCTGAAAACATGACCTGTTGGTGGGCCTTGAGGACTGGAGTTGGGGAACACTGGTCTAAACCACAGTTAATTATGCAAATACTGCATACAGTTTTGAACTCTGTTCAAACCAGGGTCAGACTGGCAATTCTTGCAAGCACCAAGTGGGCCTGTCTGACAGAGGGCTGCACTAATTGCAACACTTTTAACATCCTCAGGAGACAGATACAGTTAACAGCTGAACCATCGGTTCACTGCTCTGCCGCTTACTCAGGCTCCAGCTGCTTCTGACTTGTGGCCTTCAAGAGACCGACCACATGTAGGTGTTATAGCAGAAGATGGAGTCCCTCAAGTTTTAAGGCCCCATCTATGCTATATAAGTCTGACAGTTATTTTAGGTGAAAACAATACCAGTTGAAATGTTCCTTCTTGTATCAATAGTGTGTCCTTGCTAAGAAGATAACGTGTCCTCTCTGGCCAGATGTTTCTTCTTGTAGCAATAATGTGTTCTTGCAAGAAGATAATGTGGCCTTGCTAACCAGATACGTCTAATTAAATATTTTAAAGCATACAGAAACTAGCTTTTTCGCTTGTTCAGCTAAACTGTATAATCGAACCATATATGGTAAATCCGTTTCCTGCCTTCAGGGTGTATATTAGCCCTGTGTTTTGTAATAAAGTTTAGAGCATGTTTAAGACACAAACATCCTGTCCTGTGTCTCATTCTCTCCGATATCGTAATCCAAAGGATAGAAGACCCAAAATGCAGTGACGACAGCTGGCGCCCGAACAGGGACCTTGAGTTAATCTACCCAAGGGTGCTCGACCGGTCCGAGACGTGGGACGAGTGAAGCTCTCTGTTGGTGATATATACAGCGCTGAGGTAAGAATAACTGTTATATTCTACCTAATTATATCACTGCATAGAAGAGACTCCCTCACCCCCGAGCGGTCGGCTACCCAGGTAATTCACAGATTGTTGTCTGGCTCAGGTCCCTTTGAACCAGTAGAATCTCCCTCAGATAAATTGACAGTCCTGCCTTCTATCCTTTGGAGAATTTAAGAATGAAAGTATGGATCCAATGATTGTGGTGTGGGTGTGTCTCGGAATTGATGTTTTTGGTCTGTTTTTCTGGCTGGCGTATAAGTCCTAGAGAGGCTAGTAGTGGAATGGTTCAGAAACCTTTGTGGCCCATTGTCTAAGTGACTGAGGAGTCTCTTCTAGGTGAGGAGAACCAAAAAAAATGGGGAACCAAAATGCCAAGGAAGGCATTATAGCCAAAGACTTAGTAGTACGCAGAGAAGGGAAACAGGCACTGATTGGAATTGACAAAATATTGTGTAAAGCGGGAATGAATGAGAATGGAGAGATGAATGGAGAGAAATGGAAATCCTTCTTTAACTCCTATCATGGATGGCTGAAAGATAAGGGTCTGTTATGGACAGTAGATGTATGGATGAATGCATGCGCTTATTTTGAAGGAAAGATTGAAGAACTAGGAGACGGATGTTACAGACTGACAAAAACTGGAATGACAGATTTTCCTCCCTGTCCGCTCCCGACATCACCCCCACCCCAGTATCAGAATTCCCAGGAACCTAAATGTTGGGTTTGCCCCAGATGTGGACAGCAGAATCCCTTGACAGTAGACATCTGTGTGGCATGTGGAGGACCGAGACCCCACCCAGCTAGTCTATTCCCAATGAGGACGGTAGTTGTGCCAGGAGCACCGGGAGCAGCAGCAGCAGCAGCGGGGGGGGACGCAGTGGTTCCAGGTCAGGAAGCTCGTACAATGTTAATGTATAGACCATGGAGTCCCTCAGAGCAGTTGGCGTTGATCTCCCAGCTGCCAGATCTGTCCCAGTCCCCTATGGGTTTTGCCAGAATGATCACCACCATACAGGATACGTACCATGCCACTAGAATAGATCTGCAAGGGGTAATTAAGGGGAAATTGGCAGATGAAGCTCGGTATGACAGACTGACGGACGGAACTTATAAACAATATGACAGCAGAACGGGCCCTGATGTAGCGGACGCTAATGATGCAGCAGCCGGGGTTCTGTACGCAAAAGCGTTGGTAAAAGCATGTAAAGACAGGCAAGCAGAAAAGCAAGTTATACTAGAAGATAGAGTGCAGGGGAAGGAGGAAGATCCTAAGGATTATTTCTATGCACTAAAGAAAACCTGGTCAGAAATGGGGTTCAACCCCGGAAATAAGACTAGTGAGAGGGTATTAGCAAGTGCTTTCATGAATGGACTAAAGAAAGAGATTGCAGAGAAGGTAAAAGCAAGTAGACCAGACTGGAGATCAGTGAAGGCAGAGGATTTGGCTAGAATAGCTCAGGGGGCACAGCATGACATAGCGCAGGCAAAAAGAGCTGCCAGAATACATATAGTAGAGACGACCCCCAGAAACAACAGAGGCAGAGGACGGACTGAAGGAGGAGGACAGAAACTGTGTTACGGATGTAAAAAGCCAGGACATTTTAGAAATAACTGTAGGACCAACCCGTATCCAAATGCTCAGAGTACGGGTCCTCCAGCTGACCAAACAACGCCCCCATAGGATGAGGGTAACTTGCACATGAACCCCCTCATCTCCTTACCCCCAACTCCCAGTTGTATAGTGCATGTGAACCTACCAGGGGGACATGAAATCGATTTCCAAGTAGATACGGGGGCCGACAATTCAGTAATTACGCAAGGTGATTGGCCATACACTGACACTGATTTTTCACATCATGTCATTGCCACCCCCTTCAATTCCCCGTCTATCCTGCTCCCTGTCACTAAGAGAATTCCCCTGCAAATTCAAGGAGCTACTGTACATAGCCAGCTCATGGTATCGCCCCGAGGCCAATGTAATCTATTGGGAAATGATGTGTTGTCCCAATTACAAGCACATATTGAATATCATCCCGATGGCACTGTCACCATGACCCCAGGTTTAAAACCAAGTACCCTTTGCAAAATTATGTCACTAGATATTGCCAGCATAGAAGAGACAAATGAGTTTCCCCCGATATTAGAGCAGGCTGTGCCACATGATTTTTGGGCCTCAGACAAAACAGATGTTGGTAGGTTAAGAGTTCAACCAGTAATGGTAAAATTAAAACCAGGAGCCATCTTGCCTCAACAGAAGCAGTATCCCCTTAGCTCGGCTCAGGAGAATGCCATAGCCCAGCAAGTCGAAAAATTACTACAGAGAGGAGTCCTAGTCAAAACCCAGTCCCCTTGCAACACTCCCCTGTTCCCAGTAAAGAAAAAGAGTGTGCCAGGACAACCAGCCGCATATAGAATGGTCCATGACCTCCGGTTGGTTAACAAAGCCACAGAACTTCTAACACCAGTTGTGCCCAACCCGCATACTCTTTTGTCACAGATACCTTCTAACTCTCTTTGCTTTTCAGTGATCGATTTGGCAAATGCATTTATCAGTGTACCATTACATCCTGACTGCCAGTACTTGTTTGCTTTCACATTCCAGGGCAGTCAATATACATTGACAGTGTTGCCACAGGGTGCCCAGAATTCACCCACAATGTACACTGCAAGTCTGCAGGAAATACTGGAGGGATGGTCTGAACTACATATCGTTGTTCTGCAATATGTCGATGACCTGCTCATTTGTGCCCCCTCCAGGAAACAATGTCATAGTGCAACTATATCACTTATGTTGTTTCTCTATCACGCTGGCTGCAAGGCATCGAAAGATAAGCTTCAGTTTTGTAAATCTTCAGTCACCTTTTTGGGACATTGCATTACACCAGGAGCTCGTCATTTAACAAATGCACGTAAACAAGCAGTACGGGCATTCACCGTCCTCATTAATGTTGCAGCCCTCAGAACTTTTCTTGGACTAGTCTCCTATTGCAGACAGTGGATTCATGCCATCTCTGTTTTAATGCAGCCCCTCTATGACTGTCTTACTCCAACACCTTTTGTACTAACATCAGAGGCAATAGACTGTTTTTATTCACTCAAAAAATGTATTTTGGCCGCTCCAGCTTTGGGTACCCCTAATTATGAGCTCCCATTTACTCTGTACCTTCATGAACAACCTGGACATGCAGCAGGAGTTTTAACTCAAACACACAGTGATAATCAGAGACCTGTTGCCTATTTTAGTGGCAGATTAGATGCGGTAGCCAGAGGTGCACCATCCTGTGTACGTGCTCTGCATGCTGTTGGACTATTACTCCATAAATCCGCAGACATTGTTCTTGACCACCCGCTCACCGTTCTAACACCTCATGATGTCTATACTATATTGAACCAAGTGCAACCCGCTCACCTCTCAGCAGCACGTCATCTCAGGTTACAATGTGCACTGTTAATGCCTCCCAATGTTTCTTTACAGAGGTGTACTACCCTGAATCCAGCAACTTTGTTACCTCTCTCGGATCTAAAGGAGGGGTCAGGTACTGTGCTTTATAAGGAAGATCCAAGAGAGGAAGTTCCTCTTGACTGTGTACAAATAAAGGCACAAGAAACGGCTGGTTTACCTACTGTATTTCAGCATGAATTACAAAATGCAGATTTTGAATTTTTTGTAGATGGATCCCGCCATCAGGACGATTCAGGTACTTTCCATACTGGATATGCAGTTGTCTCCCTCAATGCAGTAATCAAGGCAGAACCAATGCTCCCACACCAATCGGCTCAAGAAGCTGAACTTAGGGCCCTAACCGAGGCCTGTAAACTAGCGGAAGGTAGTATTGTTAACATTTACACAGATTCTAGGTACGCATTCGGTATATCGCATGATTTTGGTCCCATATGGAAGTCAAGAGGTTTCCTGACGGCAGCAGGACACCCCATTAAGAATGCTGATGCGGTCCAGCAGTTAATTGATGCACTACAACTACCCAAAAAAGTAGCTGTCATAAAGGTAAGAGCACATACCAGACGCACCGACCAGGTAAGCAGAGGTAACGCGATGGCAGATGCAGCGGCAAAAACAGCAACCTGTAAGCCGCAACAAGGGTCAACAGTACGTCAGCTAAGTGCCCCTAAAAACCCCTTTGTGTCGGAGGACATCTTATCCCAAATGCAGGCTCAAAAGGAGGAGGTTGATAAGTGGTTAAAGGAAGGTGCATGCCTGAATGAAGCAAATGGGGTATGGGGGAAAGGGACACGACGATGCCTTCCAAGGGCACTGTACCCAACAGCTGCCCAGATACTACATGGGCCGACACACCAATCTAAAACGGGTGTGATGAGTGTGATGCAGAAACATTGGGTGGCACCAGGATTCTCCACCTGTATTGAAAGCCTGATACAAGGGTGCATGATATGTGCTACACATAATCAGGGTAGAGTAGTTAAATCACCACCCAAACACCCCCCCCCGGCCCCTCTATCCATTCCAGAGACTGCAAATTGATTATATTCAGCTGCCAAAGTCAGGATCATGGGAATATGTGTTGGTCTGTATTGATTTGTTCTCAGGATGGCCAGAGGCTTTCCCGATTGCCAAAGCCACGGCTGCGGCAACAGCAAAGAAACTGCTTGCGGAGGTGGTCTGCAGGTATGGGGTACCAGAGGTAATTGAGAGTGACAGAGGTACACACTTCACAGGTGAAATAATGAATGAAGTCATGTCAGCTCTAGGAATTCAACAAGCATTCCACACCCCATATCAACCGCAAAGTAGTGGTAAAGTGGAAAGACTGAATGGGACATTCAAATTAAAAATTCAGAAAGCCATGGCTGAGACAGGAAAACCATGGCCGGACTGTTTACCGCTTGCTCTGTTTTCAGTAAGATACACGCCTAATAAAAAGACTGGACTCTCTCCATATGAGATATTGTTTGGCAACGTACCCAGCCTAGGGTGTTTCTATCCGCAAGCATTAGAAATGAACAACCATGTGCTAAGTTCCTACGTGAGGGCTTTACACAAAAAGATTAAGTAAGTACATGATAATGTCTTCAGTTCTCTTCCAGATCCAGATCAAGACTCTAGCAGCCATACGCTGCAACCTGGAGACTGGGTGGTTATAAAAAGACACGTGAGGAAAAGCTTAGATCCACGGTTTGACAGACCTTTTCAAGTTCTGCTGACCACAAGCACAGCCGTTAAGCTAGAGGGAAAAGAGACCTGGATCCACGCATCCCATTGCAAAAAGATACTAGGAGAACCAGCGGACAAAGAATGATGACATTGTTTATACTTACCTGCATACTTACAACCACAGGTGCATGGACTAGGTTGAGCACCACAGATGGAGACGACAATAGATTCATTAAACACCATCTTGCTCTAATCGATGGACTAAAGGAGCAAAACCAGACCATTGCTAACTGTTGGATATGTACATGTGACACCCCAGGGGTCTGGTTGTCACAGTGATAGAGATATTACGTCTGAGAGCAGGTGGGAGGTCCTTTGGTCAGGGATCCTGTGCATGCCACACCTCCTGCCCAGCCTTGGGAGGGGAAGAACTTCCCCTGTATAAACCCGGGGCTGAGGCAGGGTTAGTGAGTCCAGGAAGAGTAGAGACAAGAGCAGCATAGGAAGCAGCAGAGTCACAAGGAGTCAGGGGCTGGCAGCTAAAGAGCTCGCCCTGACTAAGAAGATTCTTTACCGGACCCGGAGTCCGAGGCTGTGGGGACTAACTTCTACCCAGCAGCAGAATCCGTCAGGCAGGGGATTTCAGGTCCCCTGGCCCAGAAGCCCGAAGGCCCGGTCACACGCGTGGGACCAGCACCGCCATCGTGGAGCGGAAGCCATTAGAAGGCCCCGAGTCACCGGCCATACGGGTGAGCACCACACGGTACACTCAGGGACGTGGGCTACTTACATCAGCTTCTAGCAAGGTAGCCAGAAGAGTACAGTCAGCTTGGGAGGCCTACAACTACGCCTGGCCAGGGGAGATCCCATCTGCTCAAGGACTGACCAGGCCCCGTTCGCTAGCAAGTACTCCGGGAGGGTCTATCGTTGTTACCAGTAAAGACCCTGAACGCTACCATACCGTCTCTGAGTGGTTCCTGCTACCCCCATCATCCACGTCGGCTGCCCTGAGGCCATACCCCTCCCGTTGGGGGTTATACTATCACGCTGCACCATCCTTCCACCGGCCTCAGCGGTCTGCCCTGCAGCAACAGCCCCCTGGCTGCATTCAACGGGTGGCGTAGTCATCAACCATTTTCTACCACTAACAGACTGCCGTCCAGTTTGACTCCCTGGGCACGGACCGGGTCACCGCCACGAGACTACAACCCTAAACAGATCCGGCTCCGGGTAAGCTCCCGCGTGCGCAACGCAGCGCGACACAGGCCCAGGGGCGCGTCAACTTTGGCGTAGTCGGCAGGATCACGTGCCCGCAACCACCGGGTACTGCGTGCCTGAAAAGCAAAGACTGTTCAAACTTACCAGTGGTGAAGATTCCCGCCATCGGTGAAGATTCCCGCCATCCGGCGCCATCTTCAGCCTTCTTCCCGCCATCGGTGAAGTTTCCCGCCATTCGGCGCCATCTTCAGCCTTCTTCCCGCCATCCGTGGAGTTTTCCCGCCATTGGACGCCATCTTGAGGACGCCGCGCGGGAAGAAGAGGGGCGTGGACTCCGAAAGCGCGCGAGAACTGAAGCCCCGCCTCACGTCCGGACGTTGCGTAAGGTCCTGGAAGGAGCCCAGCAGACGCCGACGTCACAGGAGCGCGACGGAAGGTCCTCAACCCTGACGATCCACTGCGGAGCCGCGGCCTACGGAACAGGATCATCGCAAGGTAGGCCACGGTCCACTAGGGGGGAGGAAGATGTCGGATACGGAGGAGAGCTCCACTGCCTCAACCCCCGCCAGCGCTACCGCTGTTGCAGTTATGCCCTTCACCATGCCCTATATCCCGGGAGCAGCTTGGCTACCCCAGTACTCAGGGGAGTCACATACCCTGCATGACTTTAGAGAAAAGCTGGATAGCCTCTTCCAGGTGTACCCCCTCACAGAAGAGCAAAAAGTGAGCATCCTGGTGGCCCAACTAACTGGGGCAGCCAAAAGGGAAGTAAAATCCTGGCCACCTGGGAGGAAGACTGTCGCAGGGATACTAACCCGGCTGAAGGACACCTTTGATACCCGCACCTCAGCCGAGATTAAACTTAGATTCTACGGGTGCAAGCAGCGAGCGCATGAGAGTATAAGGGACTATGCACTCAACCTACAAGAGGCCCTGAGGGCCATTAAGCAGACCGACCCTAATGGAGTGGGAAACGAGGACAGGCTGTTGACCGAACAATTTATAGAGGGTTTATATTGCAATGCCCACCGCACCCAGTTGCGGGCAATGGCCTTACAGGACCCTCATCTAGAATTTGCACAGTTCAAGGACAGAGCCATCCGGGTGCTCCGAGAACCGGCACCAGGTGGCGTTGTGACCCACAGACGCCCCACTACCACTTACTACCAGGAGGCGGCGCCCTTGTCAGCAGGGCCTGTGGGAGCTGATGCGCAGGCTTTGGACAATGACCCGGCTCCAGACCTACACCATCAGGTCCAAGAGCTAGCTAAAAGCGTTGCTGCGCTAACCCGAACTGTGCAGTCTTTACAGGTTTCCACTCCAGGGAAGATCCAGCTGGCATCCGGACCGGAGGACATCCCGTGGCGTCGACCAAGGAGGACCCCACCGGCCAGAGGAAGACCCAGTGACCGATACAGCGAGGACGGACGACCCATCTGCCGCCGCTGCAATCAACCCGGACATATGGAAAGGTACTGTTCTTTAAACGGGCACAACCTGGGGTAGAGGGCCAACCCCCAGGAAAAAGATCACCAGGCCCATCGAACTGGCGCGACAGATATGTGGGAGGACGTCCAGTCTTGCCTGTGGTACTGGATGGCATTCCCATGAGTGCCCTACTGGACACCGGGTCACAGGTCACCACCATCCCGTACGTGCTCTTCAAGCAGTACTGGAATGACTCGGATATTACCCGCTACCCTGACGACGACTTGAGTATCATCGCCAGCAATGGTCAGCCCGTGCCACAGATCGGATTTAAAGAGGTGACCATCAAAATTGGTTGAGTCGAACTGGCCGCACAGGGACTGATCATTGTAGATATTGACAAACATGAGAGTCACCCAAAAATAACTCTAGGAACTAATGTAATTGAAAATTGTCTTGCAGAGGTGATTTTCCTTTTACAGCAGGTTGCCAAGAATGCCAGCTCCGGCGAGCAGCGGGTGCTCCAGAAAGAGATCCGGGCACTGATGCAACGGCAACAAGTGGAACTCTCCGGCGGTGAGATTGGTAGCGTAAGAATGTGTGACCCTTTTCCTATTGCCATGCCCCCAAAAAGTGAAATGATGATTTGGTGCCGGGCAGCTATTGGTCTGAGAGGTAGAGATTACCAGGCAATGGTAGAACCAGTTTACTCAGACAGTAGGCCCACCATTTTGACAGCACGGGGGGTGGTCAATGTACGCCATGGGAGGGTGCCCGTTCGCATAATAAATATCGGGGAGAGGGAAGTGTACCTGCCCCGGTATGCCACGCTAGCCAAATTATATACCACTAATCAAAATTCTATACAATCTGTGGAACCCTTGCCTCCATCTCACCCGGAGGAAGGTAACGGCTCTAAGAAAGACATGGAGGACTGGTGTCAGCAACTACATCTGGGTACTGACTCCACTCCCTCACACCAGAAACAAGGAGTCTATCGGGTGGTTCAAGAGTATGAGAGAGTGTTTAGTAAACACCCGTTAGACTTCGGGCGAGTCAAGGGGGTAGAACACCGCATCCCCACGGGAGATCATCCTCCCATAAAAGAGAGGTATCGACCCGTACCCCCTGCACATTACCAACACGCCAAGGGGATGCTTAGAGACATGAAGGAGGCTGGGGTAATCCGGGATAGCTGTAGCCCCTGGGCAGCCCCACTAGTTTTAGTCAAAAAGAAAGACAACACCATGAGGATGTGTGTAGATTACCGGAAAATCAACCGTATCACACACAAGGATGCGTACCCCTTACCAAGGATAGAGGAGTCATTGGCTGCTTTAAGATCTGCTAACTTCTTCTCTACCTTGGATCTCACTAGCGGGTACTGGCAGGTTCCTGTAGCAGAGGCGGACCGGGAGAAGACCGCATTCACCACCCCGATGGGACTTAGCGAGTTCACCTGCATGCCGTTCGGACTCTGCAACGCCCCAGGAACCTTCCAACGATTAATGGAGTGCTGTCTGGGCCACAGAAACTTCGAGACGGTCCTGTTGTACCTGGACGATGTCTTCGTATACTCCAAAACTTATGAGGACCACCTGAAACACCTGGCGGAGGTGTTCGAAGCTCTGGCGAGTTACGGCCTAAAGGTGAAACCCTCCAAGTGTCACCTCCTGAAACCAAAGGTGCAATACCTGGGACACGTGGTGAGCGCTGACGGAGTGGCTCCCGACCCCGATAAGATCACCGCAATTAAGGGATGGCCAAGCCCCTCCAGCGTAAAAGAAGTGCGGCAGTTCCTAGGGTTGGTAGGCTACTACCGAAGGTTTATTCCCGGTTTCACCAAAAAGGCAGCACCTATGCAGGACCTCCTGATAGGCCAGTCCCGGAAGGCCAAGAACCAGAAGCCGCCCTTCAAATGGGAAAAGCTAGAAGAAGAGTCCTTCCGCCAGCTGAAGATGGCCCTCACGGGGGATGAAATCTTGGCGTACCCGGACTATAGCCAGCCCTTCATCCTCTACACCGACGCCAGTAACATCGGGCTAGGAGCCGTACTGTCCCAGATTCAGCAGGGGAGAGAACGAGTAATCTCCTATGCCAGCCGAAAACTGCGACCCACCGAAAGGAACCCCGAAAATTACAGCTCATTTAAGCTAGAGTTCCTGGCCGTGGTATGGGCAGTCACCGAGCGCTTTAGGCATTACCTCGCTTCTTCCCGGTTCACCGTATACACGGATAACAACCCGCTGACACACCTGGACACGGCAAGACTCGGTGCCCTGGAGCAGAGGTGGATGGCCCGTCTGTCCAACTACGAGTTCACAATTAAATACCGGGCAGGGCGCTCCAATACCAACGCGGACGCCCTGTCCAGGATGCCCAACCTGCCGGACGGAGGAGAAGATCCGGAGGGACTGGAAGAAGTTGAACTCCCTGCGTTCCACCGTCATGGGACTATCCAGTATTCCCACCGGGTAAGGAGTAAGCAGGCTGCTACGTTGAACCCTTTACCTCACTACAACTGGGCGGAAACGCAAGACAGCGACCCTGCCGTCCGACTGGTGAAGGAGATGCTGACTCGCCCGGAGGCTAGCCTGGAATCAGACGCTCCAGAGGAAGCCAAACAACTATGGGCAGAGAAGAGTCGACTGTTCCTTTACAAGGGGAAGTTGTGCCGCAGAATGGTTAACTCCAGGACGCATGAACTACTCTGGCAAGTAGTGGTGCCACGAAGAGACGCAGCCATGGTGATGGAGGCATACCACGACGGAGCTGGACACTTCGGGTGGAAAAAGCTGGAGTTCCTGCTGCGCGAGCGGTTCCACTGGGTAGGCATGAGGGGAACCATCGAGAAGTGGTGCAGAGACTGTGGCCCGTGCAATCTGAGAAGGAAGGACCGGGCCAGCCAGAAGACTCCCCTGCAGTCCATCGTCACCCGGCAACCGTTGGAACTGGTAGCCTTGGATCATGTAAAACTGACCCCCAGCAGAAGTGGCTACGTCTACGCGTTAACCATCGTGGATCATTACTCCCGGTTTCTGGTTGTCGTCCCCGTCAAGGACTTAACGGCTCGAACAGCAGCTAGAGCCTTCCAGCAGCACTTTTGCCGTCCACACGGGTACCCGGACCAAGTGCTGACGGACCAGGGACCTGCCTTTGAAGCGGAGGTCTTCCAGGAATTCTGCAATCTGTATGGCTGCCGGAAGATAAGGACGACACCCTACCATCCGCAAACTAATGGACTTTGTGAGAAAATGAACCAGGTGGTAATGGATCTTCTAAAAACGTTGCCCCTGGAAGAACGCAGTCTGTGGCCTGAGAAGTTGCCCGATCTGGTGGACCTATACAACCACATCCCGGTAGGTTCCACCAACTGTACCCCGGCTTACCTAATGAGGGCAAGACCTGGTAAGTTACCTGTTGACCTGGAAATGGGAGTCCTGACGCCCGAGGACACTTCACCAGAAACGGACTGGGACACAGAGAGGCAGCAGCAGTACCGGAAAGTACAGGAGAGCGTGGAGCGAAGTCTCTGTCAGGCTAGGGAAAGACAAGAGAAGACTTACAACCAGTATGCTCCCGCTGTTCCCCTGGTACCCGGAGAGCAGGTCTTGAAGAGGAAGAGACGGCTCCACAAGTTGGACGACCAGTGGGAGAAGGACCCGTACACCGTACTGCCCTCAAGCCACGAGAACCCGAAGGTCTGTACCATCAGTAAAGACGGAGGGGAAACCACAGCCATTGTATCCCGGGACCACCTGAAGAAGTGCCCCGAACAACTGAGGAACCCTGAGGAGGAACAGGAAGACCATCGACCCGTGGAAGAAAGGGAAGATATGGTTAGTACCGTGCTCGGGGACTTCCCTCGGTCTTGGACTCAAGTCAATGGTGCAGTTGTGGTACCCGTACTCACCTTCCTCCAACCATCATCCCAAGAACCTACGGAGCAACGGGTAGAGCTGGAAGAGCAGCCGGTCCAGGAGGCAGAAGACTCCACCCAAGCGGAACAGGAGAATCCACCCTCTGCTTATAGTGAGCCTGCCGTACCCCTAGTGAGACAAAGAGCCGGTAGACAGCTGCCCAGTTTACCCTTGACAGCTCCTACACCCTGTAGTTCAGGGCCAGACAGTCAGCTCCGTAGGTCCACTAGGGCCACTAGAGGCCAGTTACCCGCACGTTGGAGGATCTAAATGTTTAAGTTGTTTTACAATGTTTACCTGTTTATTGTTGCTTGTGTGTAATTTTGTGTTTCTAGTTGTTTTTAGGAGTCTTCGGTGGATTTACCGGGAATCCTTTGTATATAGTTGGAGCGTAACCCAGGATGGACTAGAGACTGTTAAGGACTCGGGGTAGGACAGACCCCTACCTGGTTACGTCTCCCTGTGTTGGTGAAATGGACACCTTTGCTTTTCTTCAAAGACTGCACCCGGTTGCGGACATCCGTGACCATCTTATTGTGTTTCCTTATTGTATTTTATTGTTCTTTGATATACCTTGTTATATTTTTCTAAAAAGTGTTTAGTCCCGGAGTACTAAATTTCATTAGGGGGGAGTGTGACACCCCAGGGGCCTGGTTGTCACAGTGATAGAGATATTACGTCTGAGAGCAGGTGGGAGGTCCTTTGGTCAGGGATCCTGTGCATGCCACACCTCCTGCCCAGCCTTGGGAGGGGAAGAACTTCCCCTGTATAAACCCGGGGCTGAGGCAGGGTTAGTGAGTCCAGGAAGAGTAGAGACAAGAGCAGCATAGGAAGCAGCAGAGTCACAAGGAGTCAGGGGCTGGCAGCTAAAGAGCTCGCCCTGACTAAGAAGATTCTTTACCGGACCCGGAGTCCGAGGCTGTGGGGACTAACTTCTACCCAGCAGCAGAATCCGTCAGGCAGGGGATTTCAGGTCCCCTGGCCCAGAAGCCCGAAGGCCCGGTCACACGCGTGGGACCAGCACCGCCATCGTGGAGCGGAAGCCATTAGAAGGCCCCGAGTCACCGGCCATACGGGTGAGCACCACACGGTACACTCAGGGACGTGGGCTACTTACATCAGCTTCTAGCAAGGTAGCCAGAAGAGTACAGTCAGCTTGGGAGGCCTACAACTACGCCTGGCCAGGGGAGATCCCATCTGCTCAAGGACTGACCAGGCCCCGTTCGCTAGCAAGTACTCCGGGAGGGTCTATCGTTGTTACCAGTAAAGACCCTGAACGCTACCATACCGTCTCTGAGTGGTTCCTGCTACCCCCATCATCCACGTCGGCTGCCCTGAGGCCATACCCCTCCCGTTGGGGGTTATACTATCACGCTGCACCATCCTTCCACCGGCCTCAGCGGTCTGCCCTGCAGCAGCAGCCCCCTGGCTGCATTCAACGGGTGGCGTAGTCATCAACCATTTTCTACCGCTAACAGACTGCCGTCCAGTTTGACTCCCTGGGCACGGACCGGGTCGCCGCCACGAGACTACAACCCTAAACAGATCCGGCTCCGGGTAAGCTCCCGCGTGCGCAACGCAGCGCGACACAGGCCCAGGGGCGCGTCATACACATGCCCCTGTGACGTCCACTAGCATACCCTTTCTCGCTGTCCCAGTCTCATGGGAAGAGATAAACTTTTCGGTGAACTGTTCAGATACTTTGGCCAATAATTCCACACAGAGATTTTCCTTTCTAAATCCCGCAAATTGATTTAAAAGTATCGGTGGGTGGTTGGCTGGTATAGTACAAGCTATTTTACAGGTTTTACTAATGAGCCTTGTGGTTTATTTGGTTTTTAAGCTTTTTCTAATGTGTATTCAGCGTTGTACTAAAAGAAAACATAGAGATTCGTATTGATAAATGAAGGAACAAAAGGATGGAATGTTATAGCAGAAGATGGGGTCCCTCAAGTTTAAAGGCCCCATCTATGCTATATAAGTCTGACAGTTATTTTAGGTGAAAACAACACCAGTTGAAATGTTCCTTCTTGTATCAATAGTGTGTCCTTGCTAAGAAAATAACGCGTCCTCCCTGGCCAGATGTTTCTTCTTGTAGCAATAATGTGTTCTTGCAAGAAGATAATGTGGCCATGCTAACTAGATACGTCTAATTAAATATTTTAAAGCATACAGAAACTAGCTTTTTCGCTTGTTCAGCTAAACTGTATAATCAAACCACATATGGTAAATCCATTTCCTGCCTTCAGGGTGTATATTAGCCTTGTGTTTTGTAATAAAGTTTAGAGCATGTTTAAGACACAAACATCCTGTCCTGTGTCTCATTCTCTCCGATATCTTAATCCAAAGGATAGAAGACCCAAAATGCAGTGACGACATAGGGGACATCAGAGACTGCAGTGAGAGTGAGGTTAGTATTTTTTTAATAGTCCCTCAGGCACGAGGGGACTATATTCTTACTATAAGGTGGCAGAATGGTGGTGGGAGCATTATTAAAATGACTCTTGTCATGTCCCATGATTTGGGATTCATACAGTATTGTATTTTTATTTTATTGTTGCTGTTACACTGCTATGGAATTAGTTTGCCTTTTATAAGTTTGCACTGTCTCTCTCCCTGCAGCCTCGCTCTGATGTAAGTAACCCCTGTCTTGTTCCTCCTGTGTCAGTGTTTGTCAGCCATCTTTGGCTGAAATTCATCTCTATTTCAGAATTGTCTTTTTACTTTAGCTACTACATCAACTGCTATTACTATTGTGCACAATACAAGAATTCAGCTTGAGAGTAAACCTCTTCTGGAGTCTTCATAATTGCCTCTGCAGTCGAGTTAAAGCTATCTGACAAAGTTTTTTGTGTGAGTACTGGTTCAATACAGACATCTATAGAAATGCTGTCTAAGAGCCCCACACTCGCAGCTTAGTTGTGGAGTCAGAATAAGTCCAAATGGGGATTATTATTTCAAGAAGGCACAATGGGGGCGTTTTAATAAGGAAACACAATGGAGGGCAATATTATAAGGCCCTATGGGTGGCATTATTACAATAAAGAAGCATGGGGTAGCATTATTACAAGAAAGCACAATGGAAGATATTACTATAAGGAGGCGCAATGAGAACATTATTATTATAAGAAAGCACAAGTGACGAAAGTATTATTATAAGGAGGCACAGGTGATATTATAAGAGGGCACAGGGGGATATTATTACTATTGGGGGCCATATAACTATAGTGAGGCACATTATTGCTATGAATAGGTACAGAGGAAATATTATTATTGAGTAGGGATACAGAGAGGGTACTGTATTATTGTGCAGGGTACAGAATGAGCGTAATTACTGTCTAGTGGACTAGTTATAGCACTATATTGTTTGTGTAGAGGTGGGGGAATGTGAGAAGGGTGCTGGAAAAGCAAAAAAACAGCAATATCTAATTATCCCCCTTGTCAACCGGAAAAATATTCAGCAAAGTAGGCAGGGCTGTATCTCCAAACTTTTATAAACCGGGAGAGGAACATGTATTTTGCCTTGTAAACAGTAATTATGCCCCTATTGAAGTCCCTAAGCCCCTTAGGGTTTTTACCCACTACACCCCTTTTTTGACTATAAAAAAAAAACTGTAAGCCAATCACGGCACATATATCTCTCATAAAGAAATAATGATCACATCATAAGAGTGTATTGTGCCTAAAATAAATGGAATTTAGGTGCTAAGTTCAGCAGAGAATTAAATTAAAACATATAAAGAAATTTGTGCAAAAAGAAAACCAATAGTAATAAAAAAGTGCAATTTTATCAGAAAATAATTACATATAGTTAGAGATGAGCGAATATGTTCGGAAAATGTTCATTTTTTTTTTCAAATTTGGCATGAACATTGCACATTCGGATTCGTGATCTGACAGTTTTTACTGAAAATCGGCCAAATTCGACAAAAGTGAGGGTAAATAATCGCGCTTCCAATACTGTATTTTTTATGACTTTGGCTAGGATAGTGGTGCTGATGAGCGGGGGGACGTGTTTGATGAGGAGAATGGTGGGGAGAGGTCAGAGTAGCAGCGGATTGTTAATCTTAATTATTATTGTTTTCTTCTTAACTTAATGTGTGGAGCAAGCCAGTGAAGGTGCAGGAACCATCCACAATGTTCAGACACAAGGGCTTCTGTCATTGGCTGCTGAAGTCACATGTCCCTCTCCCTATAAAGAGCGTACATGTTGTTTTAACGCCCGTTTGTCAGTGTAGCAGCACAGAGAGGCTGCCCCTGCTGCTCATGGATATTGAGAGATTAAGATAGTTAGCTAGGCGGTTGCTTGTAAGTCCAGGCTTAGTTTAGGTAGATAGGATCTTGTGTGGCTGTGAAATCGACCTTAAAGCAGATCAATCGTTTTTGCTATTAGTGTGGTCCAGACAGGGACACCAGGCCACATTTCAGCACAGAACTGTGTTGTGCTGATATTGTGTTCCATGCAGGAGTACACTTTTGAAACTCTAATTTTTTTCTGTTCCTACCATGATACATAAAGCAGGCCACCTCTGAGCTTGTAATTCTTTTGCGCTGAGATTCAGCTGTATCAAGGGCTCCACAGTAAAAAAAAAAATGATTTTTTTTTCTATTACCACCATGCTACATAAAGCATGCCACATCTCAGCTTGTAATTTTTTGGGCTGAGATTCTGCTATATACAGGGCTAGTCTAAAGTAAAAAATGTAATTTCTTCTGTTTATACCGTTATAGTAGTATGTGCATTGAACTGTAGGTTGGATTGCTGCTAAAGGGAAAAAAAAAAAACTCTTTAAATCTTCTTCCTTAGAGAGTGTGAATGAGCTGAGTGTGACTGGAGTGAAAGTGCGTGACTTGATATTCAGTGACTTTGGATTCAGGGAGTTTGGAAGGGAGGAATTTGGACTGAATTGCTGTCTGTATTTTATTAATTCTTTACATTTCTTTTTACTTAACATTTCTGTCTAGTGCAATCCCCATTAGAAAATGAGCTCCATTATTGACAATGCTATCCAGTGTACATCTTGCCACATGTATGCAATCCTTGAACAGCCGGTCGTGGGTGCATACTGCTGTGTGAGATGTGTGCACGTTGTGCGTTTGGAAGCCCAGGTACTGGATCTAAATGAGCAGCTGCCAACACTGAGATCCATAGACAATATGGAAAGGAGTCTGCTGCTCACTGAGCAGCTGCTCACTGGGTAGATGTGGGGGAGGGTGGTAGTATGGAGCTGCAGAACAGTGTGGCTGCTAACTGGGTGACAGTTAGAAGCGGGGGTAGAGGGAAGAGTGCCATGGAGGCTAGTCCTGATCTGGCACACCCCAATAAGTTTGAAAAGTTGGCAGATGAAGGGGGTGTCACTACAGGGCTAGCACTGCTGCAGCAAGGCATGTCCTCTGAAAGCCGAAGGAGTATCAGCTCCGGTAAAGGGGGAAATAGGAGAGCAGGGCAAGCCAGGCAGGTGCTGGTAGTGGGGGACTCAATTATTAGGGGAACAGATAGGGCAATCTGTCACAAAGACAGGGATCGTCGAACAGTGTGCTGTCTACCTGGCGCTCGAGTCCAGCAGATCGCTGATCGGGTTGACAGATTACTGGGAGGGGCTGGTGAGGACCCAGCAGTCATGGTGCACATTGGCACAAATGACAAAGAGGTAGGTGAAAGGTCCTTAAAGATGATTTCAGGGAATTAGGCTGCAAGCTTAAAGCAAGGACCTCCAAGGTAGTATTCTCTGAAATACTGCCTGTACCACGTGCCATGCCAGAGAGGAGAGATTAGGGAGATAAATAAGTGGCTCAGGAATTGGTGTAGGAAGGAGGGGTTTGGGTTCCTAGAGAACTGGGCCAACTTCTCAGTTGGCTACAGGTTCTACGCTAGGGACAGGCTGCACCTCAATGGGGAGAGTGCAACTGTGCTTGGGGAGAAAATGGCTAGAAGGTTGCAGGAGTGTTTAAACTACGGATTGGGGGGGTGGTATTCATTTTATAGGTGGGGAAGATAGTGCAGATAGTGACCAGGGCACAAATAAAGAAATTGGGGGTGGGGTTAGAACAGTCAATATAGTAAGAAGGAATAGAGGTACAGAGAGATACTGTACATAAAATGCATGTACACTAATGCCATTAGCCTCACCAACAAAATGGAGGAATTAGAATTAATTTTGTTGGAAAATAATTATGACATGGTGGGGATATCTGAGACATGGCTGGATGAGAGCCATGACTGGGCAGTTAATTTAAAGGGCTATAGTCTGTTCAGAAATGACCGTAAAAAAAACGAGGGGGGGGTGTTTATATGTAAAATCATCCTTAAAACCCATCTTGCGTGAGAACATAGGTGAAGCTAATGAAAATGTAGAGTCCCTGTGGGTGGAGATAAGGGGAGGGGGAAAAAATAATAAGTTACTGATAGGGGTTTGTTATAAGTCTCCAAAAATAATGGAATTAGCAGAGAATATCCTCATAAGGCAAATAGATGAAGCAGCGACTCAAGGAGAAGTCATTATTATGGGAGACTTTAACTACCCTGAAATACATTGGGGAACAGAAACCTGTAGTTCCAGCAAAGGTAATAGATTTTTGACAACTATGAGAGACTATTACCTTTCACAACTGGTTCAGGACCCAACAAGAAGGGGGGCACTGCTAGACCTAATATTAACCAACAGGCCAGACCGCATATCAAATATACGAGTTGGGGGTCACTTTGGTAATAGTGATCACAAAATAATAAGCTTTCATGCATCATTTAATAAGATGTGTAGTAGAGGGGTTACAAGGACACTAAACTTCAGGAAGGAAAATTTCCAACAGTTGAGAGATGATCTTAGAGCAATAAACTGGGATGATATCCTGAGACATAAAACTACACAAGGCAAGTGGGAAACATTTATTAGCATCCTGAATAGAACCTGTGCACAATATATACCCTATTCTCCTGCGCATGCGGTGAGCGCAGGAGAATTCTCCCACGCTGTCAGTGACGTGCATGAGGTGAGCTCATGTCCAATGAACTCAGATCACCTCATGCACGTCATTGACAGCGTGGGAGAACTCTCCTGCGCTCAGCGCTTGAGCAGCAGAATTCTCCCACGCTGGGATGGCATTGAGATGACAGGCTGGATCGCAGCTAGGCGCTGCCATCCAGCTTTTCATCCTTCAGAGACACTGCAGAGCGCAAGCATGCCTGTGCTCTGCAGTGTCTATGAAGGATGGCATGCTGGATGGCAGTGCTCAGCTGCGATCCAGCCTGTCACCTCAATGCCATCCCAGCGTGGGAGAATTCTCCTGCTCAAGCTCTGAGCGCAGGAGAATTCCCCCACGCTGTCAATGATGTGCATGAGGTGAGCTGAGTTCATTGGACATGAGCTCACCTCATGCACGTCATTGACAGCGTGGGAGAATTCTCCTGCGCTCACCGCATGCGCAGGAGAATTCTCTCACGCTCACCGCATGTGCAGTAGAATTCTCCCACGCTGTCAGTGACTTGCATGAGGTGAGCTGAGTTCATTGGACATGAACTCGGCTCATCTGGATGCCGTCACAGCCAGACACTGAGGAGCGCAAGCATGCCTGCGCTTCTCAGTGTCTGCGGCATGGCAAGCTGGATGGCAGCTTTCGGCTTTTTGTTCAGAATCATTGTACTTGCTGTTGCTATGTATACCCCTTTTCACACGTAAAGCGCCATGGAATAAAAGGCGCTATAATTATAAATAATAATAATAATTATACAATTTGTACTGTGGGTCAATTGATGCTACTTTTCCTGGCGTCTTCTCCAATTTGAGTTGCTTTGGCAGCTTTTGGGCCCCTTTGAAGGTGTTGTGTATTTGTTTGGTTTTGCCTCCTCTTGAATGCAATGGGGTTCGAATATGTTCGACTAATTGCTCGGCGAGCATTGAAAAATTTGGCAAACAGAACCGAATCGAAACCCTTTTATGAGCATTGCAGAGTATGATGCTCCTAAAAATGCCCCATTCCCACAATAAATCCTTCCCCTACCTGCAGTGTACTTAGTCTCAGATGTACAAGCGCAGAATGAATGGTGGATCACAGAGCCTCTGGCTCCCTGATCAACATTTTTATTCAACAGTGTCCTCATCCTAAGGATGCTGATATCACGGAAATTGTGATGTAAGGTGGGGGAGGTAAGCCCAATGCCGTACAGTAGTAGGCCCCCGACTCATGGACCCCATAGCAGCCACATGGTCTGCCTTATTTTGACGGTATGCCCCTGATCACTATTCTATATGTTGGTAATATTTACGGTGGTTATAGAATGGTGGTATATTTGTCTATTATGTTGCAGTATTTATGCTAATATCAGTCTTGGCACAGTCATGTTTGTTAAAGGGGTTGTACACCACAAAGTGCATAGGCAATACAGCTTGATGAATCTTAACGTTGTTTAATATACACACCATTAGGATTAGGATTTGTCTCTGCTTGCTAGTTCTGGTGGTCATCCCAGGGCTGCAAGTATGTGATTTAAATAGTTGTGACCGCATGAAAACTAGTGTCTCAGCTGCTTCACTCAATTTTAGTCTTGAGAATCTAGTCAGCATGTGTCCACAAGAATGCAAATCGCATACTTGCTGTCCCATGATGACCAATGGAACTGGCAAGTGGGGACAAATCCCGACACCATTAAAGATTCATCAAGTTGCACAGCTTGCCAGTAAATTTACCCTGGGGTACAACACTTTTTTTGATTGGTATGTTGACATTATTCTCTCACTATGTGATGATATTGTTTAGTCATAGTATTATTTAATAATATAAGGTGGTATTATTGGTCCTATTCGTCTTGCAGTAAATCTTGAATTCCTTGAACATCAGGCAGGGTAATTTTTTAAATAGAGACCCCCATCTGGGAAAGTGGATAGGATGGGGCAGCACCAGTCTGTGTGTGTGCTCAAAACTCCAGCCCCAGTTCATGTGCAAACTGCATATTGTAGTCACATTTTATTTTTGTCAAACTATCAATTTTTGAAAAAAGGGGTTAAAAGCTGTGGTGTTTCAGAGAAACATACATAGAAGTGTTGGCCGAGGATCATGGGTTTCAGATGACTTTTCCGAGGTAGATCCCCTGCGACTTCTCCCTATATGTATGTGTATAGGGAGAGACCTGTCAATCTAGGGAAGCAGTGCGAAGAGAAGCTGTCGGTGACCTGCCTCAGACTCTTCAGCCGAGAAGCATGGTCCTCGGCCAGTATGTCAAAGTATGTTATCTTTAAAACGCCACAGACTTTCAGAGAAAATATCCACAAGTAATCAATATGTAACTAGTGTTGTGTTGCCTGTGTTTCGGGATCAAGATTTCCTCTTAGGTTGCATTTAACATCCATGATCAGTTTTCAAGTTTCATGGGTAATTATTTTCTCACATGATTGTGGGGGTTGATCAATTTATTATTTTTTATGTGCAATATTAATTCACAAACTATGAAAATGTGTTGATTCAGTTTCTCGTTTCTAGATTCTCATTTTATCTAACATAGAATTACACACGTCATTACTTACGTAACACGTGCCAGCTTTACGATTGTTATTTGGGGCTCCGGCACACATCATGCTGCTGATTATGGGTTGATCTATTTTCCTGTATTTTTTCTCACAGTCCTCATTGCCAACAATTGTCAGATTAACTTCTAGAAGAACATCTGACAAAATCTTTACATCTGTTCTTCCCCAACCGGCCGTGCTACAAATCTTCCCGGCTTGAATGACTTCCTCGTTTTTTGGTAATGGAAGAAGAGCAACAAACTTGTTCAACTTTGCAGGTTTCTCCAGCTGTAAGAGAACAGATATACTGAATGCAGACAGACTAAAAAATATGTGTAGGCACTACATTAAGGTAGTACATTAAGGCCACTTCCCCACCATGAGCTTTTGTTGAGTTTTTTATGTTAAAGATTTTCTGATACATTTCTGAACCTATTACTGTAAGTAAATTAGGTACTTGCATTTTTTCATTTCATTTTTGAATACTTTTTTTACATGCGTTTTTATTGCGTTTTTGATGCTGCATTTTTTGGCTCTTGTTGGTATGTTATGTTTTAAACAAGTGCCCCACCAACCAGCTCTCTGGGGATGCGCACTCACAACATATACAAAGCTGCTGACTAGTAGCGGCTTTTTGAGCATGCGCATACAGATTCAATGTTCATGCCCGTAAAGCTGGTTGCTAGCGCACAGGCACGGGATTTCCTCTTTGATTGACCTGTCGTCAGGGCAGTCCAGGACATCAATCATACTGCTCAGGGTGTGATTACTGTCTAGAGGACCGTGACGGAAATGATATGCAGCACCACCCAAATGACTGAAAGTCATGGTCTGGTAGGCATATGAGTAAAAGTGTTTATTGACTTGAATAATGGGCCATTTAGATTGAGAACCTCATGTTAGTGATGTACTTTGCATGACCTGTAAGTGTTAGAACCCTGCTGTTAGTTTTTTCTATTTTGCTGGTCACATGACTTTCTGCCTATATAATCCAGCTCCGTCCTTCTGGCTTTGCTGGACTTCAGTGTTACTTTTACTCTTAAGCTAGCCAGGTGCCTTGTACCTTTCTCTGTAGTTTGCTTGGTCTTTTGACCACTAGTACTTCTGTTTGTTTGTTTGTCTTTGCTCTGCTACAATTTCTGCTAGGAGGTGTCCAACTATATCCCAGTCCTTAGTTCTTGTAGGGACCCCTCCCTTATATCTATAGGTCTGCGTTCAGACTAGCCGAGGACTTAGGCGGGTCTGTTCACAAGGAACAGGTCCCCTGCTGCATCGTAGGGAATCAGCTTAGTCCTATTGTAGGGACAGTTTTCCTATCTTTCCTTAGTGTTTGTAGCAGATCATAACAGTAAGTCCAGCCCAAAAATAAAACACTCTAAGGAAAGAAATCCTGATTTCAGTATGGTGTCGGTTCATGAGTTGGCTCAACGCCTGCAGGGACTGTCTTTGGAGGTGGCCGAGCTCCAGCAACACGTGAGTAGCTGTTCTGGAGCGCATTTTGTTGAACCAAAGGTAGGACTTCCAGATTTTTTTTATGGTAAGCGGCAAGATTTTTTTTCCTTTAAAAATGCTTGTTTATTATATTTTCGTTTAAGACCCAGATCCTCGGGGAATGAATCACAGCGCATTGGGTTTATAATGTCACTTTTGTGCAAAGAACCACAGGGATGGGCCTTTTCTCTACAACCTAATGATCCGTGTTTTAGATCTGTGGAAGATTTTTTTTCTGCTATGGGGTTGTTGTATGATGATCCTGATCGAGTCTCATGTGCTGAAACTGAATTAAGACGTTTGAAGCAGGGATCAGGTGATGTGGAAAATTATTGTACATACTTTAGAAGATGGTCAGCTGAAGTGGAATGGAATGACTCAGCTTTAAAATGTTTATTTCTTGATGGTCTAGGTGAAAGGGTTAAGGATCTGCTGATTGCCTTCCCAAAACCTGGAACCTTGCAGGAGGCAATGCAATTAGCCATACGTGTGGACAGGAGACTGCGTGCTAGGAGTAATGAAGAGAAATCTATTGCTATGGCAGCTCCTAGTTTTCAGAGGGTCTGTTCGGAGGGTGGAGAACCGATGGAGATTGGGGCGATGTCACCCCTCTCTTAGGAGAAAGACCGCAGGTTTGCTAAAGGATTGTATTTCTATTGCGGTAAATCTGACCACTTTATTAAGAACTGTGTGCTTCGTTTGAACAAAGAAAAAAAAAAAGAGGTCAGTTACGCCCACATAGCCTGTTTAAACTGAAAAGGAGTATTTCATTCTGGAAGCACCTCATTCCAGGAGGAGTTGATTGAATTTCGGGTATTTGTGGATTGTGGTTCTACACTCAATGTGATTGATGAGGGTTTTTTGGAAAAATTTAAATTAGAATCCAAACTTTTGTCATCTCCTATTTCTGTGGTTCTGTGGTTGATGGCTCTCCCTTGAAAGGTATTACTCACAAGGTTTTTGAATTTCCCCTCACCATTAATGGTATCCACCAAGAGAATTTGGATTTGGCGGTATTAAATAATTTACCTGCTCCAGTGGTTTTGAGGTTACCTTGGTTAAAATTGCATAATCCTGTACTGGACTGGTCTACCAATGAAATTAAGTCTTGGAGTCCTAAGTGTTATGATAAATGTTGTAACGGTCGCATTGCTGTTGTGGAGAGAGGGGAATTACCTGTACCTATTCAGGAGTTTTGGAAGGTTTTTTCTGAGGAGGAATCGCAAGTTTTGCCTCCTCATAGGGACTATGATTGTACTATTGAGTTTGTCCCTGGAGCTACTCTTCCCAAGAGTCGCTTATTTAATCTTACTATCCCTGAGAGAAAGGCCTTGGAGGAATACATACAGACAAGCTTGGCCGCCGGTCACATTAGACCTTCTAAGTCACCTGTGGCTGTTGGATTTTTTTTTGTAAAAAAAAAGGACGGCGGTTTGCGTCCATGTCTGGACTTTCGCAAAATTAATAAAATTACAGTACGCAATTCCTACCCACTGCCATTAATTCCTGACTTGTTCAACCAGTTAGTGGAGGATAGTGGTTCTCTAAGATTGATCTCCGGGGGGCATACAATTTGTTACGTATGAAGGAAGGTGATGAGTGGAAAACTGCTTTTAACACTCCAGTGGGTCATTTTGAGAATCTGGTTATGCCCTTTGGTCTTACCAACGCACCAGCGTTTTTTCAGAACCTTATTAATGACATCCTAAGACCGTTGATCGGTAAGAATGTGGTAGTGTATTTGGATGACATTTTGATTTTTGCGCCGGATCTGGAGTCTCATTGGCAGAGCGTACGTGAGGTATTGCAGTTATTAAGTGACAATTTTTGCTAAGCTGGAGAAATGTGAGTTCGCTGTGCAGAGAATTAGTTTTTTGGGCTACATTATCTCCAGCGAGGGCTTTGAGATGGACCCGGTGAAGGTTCAGGCGGTGCAGCAATGGCCTAGGCCTATTGGTTTGAAACCAATACAGAGATTTTTGGGTTTCGCCAATTATTACAGAAAATTCATTAAGAATTTTTCTATAATTGTTAAGCCGCTGACCGATCTCACCAGGAAAGGTGCGAATACGGTTCAGTGGACTACTGAGGCCATTGAAGCTTTTGTGTATCTCAAGGAGAGGTTCAGTTCTGCCCCCATCCTTATGCAGCCTGATGAGACCAAGCCTTTTTTGGTCGAGGTTGATGCTTCTTCGGTGGGGGTCGGTGCTGTTTTGTCTCAGGAAAACAAGGATGGAGTACATCCCTGTGCTTTTTTTTCAAAAAAATTTTCTGAGACCGAACTTAATTACGATGTCGGTAATCGGGAATTGCTGGCGATTAAACTCGCATTTGAACATTGGCGTCATCTCTTGGAAGGTGCTAAATTTCCCATTCAGGTTTTTACTGATCATAAGAATCTGATCTATCTTGATGCTGCCAAGCGCTTGAATGCCCGTCAAGCTAGGTGGGCACTTTTTTTTTCGCGGTTTAATTTTTCTGTTACTTACATCCCGGGTACCAAGAATGTAAAAGCGGATGCTTTATCTCGCAGTTTTTCTCCCATGGTTGGTACCGAGGAGGAGGAGAGCATTTTACAGGAAGGTGTTGTGATAGCAGCATTGGACTCCGTTGTGGAAGATGGGATTCTGAAAGCCCAGGAGGATGCCCCATCTAACACTCCCCATGGGAGGTTGTTTGTGCCTAGGAACTTTAGGAGAGATTTGTTTGTGGAATGTCATGAGTCTCGGTTGGCAGGTCATCCAGGTATTTCGGAGACTAAGAGACTTGTAGGTCGCAGTTTTTGGTGGCCTGGGTGGCAGAAGGAAGTCATTAAGTGGGTGCGTCAATGTACTGGGTGTGCTAGATCTAAGTCTTCACATGCTCCTGCTGCGGGGTTGCTTTGCCCTCTGGAGGTTCCTAGTGCTCCTTGGACGCATCTTGCTATGGATTTTATTACTGACCTTCCTGCCTCTGAGGGTTTCACTGTTATCTGGGTGGTCGTGGTCCGTTTTAGCAAGATGTGTCACTTGGTTCCCTTCATCAAACTGCCCTGTGCCAAGACACTCGCTAAGGCTTTTGTTAAAGAAATTGTCAGGCTCCATGGCGTTCCTACCAACATTGTTTCCGATAGGGGACCTCAGTTTGTGGCTCGTTTTTGGCGTGCCTTTTGTGACAGGTTGGGAGTCCATTTGTCATTTTCATCTGGTTATCATCCTGAGTCTAATGGACAGACAGAAAGAAAGAACCAGGATGTTGAGCAGTTTTTGCGTTGTTTTGTGGCTGACAATCAAGAGGGGTGGTCTGAGTTTCTGCCACTGGCTGAATTTGCTCTTAACAACCATACATCCTCTTCTGCTGGGTGTTCTCCTTTTTTTTGTTGTACTGGGAGACATCCGTCGTTTGGGTCATTCTCCAAATTGGTATCGGCTGTGCCAGAGGAGGAGAATTTTTCCGGTGATTTGGAGAGAGTTTGGACTGATGTACGTCATAACCTTCAAGAGGCTAACAAAAAATCCAAGAGGTACTTTGACAGGAAACGTCAAGAGGTTTTGTTTACTGTTGGTGACATGGTTTGGTTGTCCTCTAGGAATCTGCGGTTGAGGATTCCTTCTAAGAAATTGGGCCCGAAGTTTGTGGGTCCGTTTAGGGTGCTTCAGGTAGTTAACCAATCTGCTGTTAGGTTGGAGGTTCCTACCTCCTGGAAGATTAATCCGGTGTTTCATGTTTCCTTATTGAAAAAAGCTGATGTTTCGGATAGGTACGCCACTGTCTCTGTTCCTCCGGTGGAGGAAGACGGTGAATATGAAATTTCTCGCATTCTTAATTCTAGATGGCATAGAGGGAGATTGCAGTATCTCGTCGCTTGGAAAGGTTTCGGTCCTGAGGATAACTCATGGGTAAGGTCGGATGATGTCTCTGCTCCTAGACTTGTCGGAGCGTTTCACAGGAGGTTTCCTGATAGACCTGGGCCTGGAGGATCCTCATAGAAGAGGGGGTACTGTTAGAACCCTGCTGTTAGTTTTTCTATTTTGCTGGTCACATGACTTTCTGCCTATATAATCCAGCTCCGCCCTTCTGGTTTTGCTGGACTTCAGTGTTACTTTTACTCTTAAGCTAGCCAGGTGCCTTGTACAATTTCTGCTAGGAGGTGTCCAACTATATCCCAGTCCTTCGTTCTTGTAGGGACCCCTCCCTTATATCTATAGGTCTGCGTTCAGACTAGCCGAGGACTTAGGCAGGTCTGTTCACAAGGAACAGGTCCCCCGCTGCATCGTAGGGAATCAGCTTAGTCCTATTGTAGGGACATTTTTCCTATCTTTCCTTAGTGTTATCATATCATAACATCATAACAGTAAGACATTGGGAGTAGTTTAGTAGAAATAAATTATGTGACAGGTTCCCTTTAAAGCCAAAGCCCCCCATCCCCGCTGAGCCCTGCAGTGTGCCTAAAGCGCACTTATCATCCACATGTATGTCATGTCCACATAAAAAATTCCATGGTGAGTGTCTCCAAAAGCACAAACTTGGCACCTGTGGGAAAAATTAGTGCCTACACTGCTGAATTAATTCTCCAAGGGGTGTAATTTCTAATATGAAGCCACTTTCTTCTATTCTGGTACTTTAACTTTAGGGGGTTCTGCAAATGGCACTTACAAACTATACACTCAATTTGTTCTCCAAAAGTCAAATAACACTCCTTCCTTACCTAGCCCTGCTGTGCGGCTAAGCAGTAGTTTCTGACCACATATGGGGTATGGTACTGCATTCAGGAGAACATCTGTAACAAATTGTAGGTTCAATTTGTTTTATTACTTTTGTTAAAATAAAAAATTTTAAGCTAAATGAATATTTTCTTGGGAAAAATGTATTTTTTATTTTCATAGCCTAATGGTATGAAATCCAAGAAAACACCTCTGATGTCAAAATGCTCACTACAACACTAGGTGCAGTTTGCAAACCAGGGTCATTTTGTGGGGATTTCTTCAGGTCTGTCACCTCAGGGGCTCTGCAAGTATGGCCACAAAATCGCCACTAAAAAATAGTGCTTGTTATGCACACGCCCGGATTTACTGGCGTGTGCGTGTTTAGTGATCCCACTGGACCATGAACCGGAGAGTGCCTGGAGGGGCGTAACTAAGTATCTACCCAATCCGACCAAGGTCGCACGACGGCTAACGACGCCTGTGCACCAGGGAGGAACCGAGCAGAGGGACCAGGTGCGACTTCAGGTCAGTCCCCGGACACGGCTGTTGACCCACACCTGGGAATACAGGAACAGGCATGTTAGAGCACAGGCTGGGTAGGGTCCAGTACAGACTAGGAGACGGGTTCAGAGCCGCAGATGCGGTAATCAAGCAGAGTAAAACTAAACCGCAGGTGCGGTGGACAAGGCTGAGCAGAGCAAAACCGCAGGTGCGGTGGACAAGGGTGAGCAGAGCGAAACCACAAGTGCGGTGGACCAGGCTGAGCAGAGCGAAACCGCAGGTGTGGTGGACAAGGCTGAGCAGAGCGAAACCACAGGTGCAGTGGACAGGAGTGAGCAGAGCGAAACCGCAGGTGCGGTGGACAGGGCTGAGCAGAGCGAAACACCAGGTGCAGTGGACAGGGCTGAGCAGAGCGAAACCGCAGGTGCGGTGGACAGGGCTGAGCAGAGCGAAACCACAGGTGCGTGGACAGGGCAGAGCAGAGCGAAACCGCAGGTGTGGTGGACAAGGCTGAGCAGAGCGAAACCACAGGTGCAGTGGACAGGAGTGAGCAGAGCGAAACCGCAGGTGCGGTGGACAGGGCTGAGCAGAGCGAAACACCAGGTGCAGTGGACAGGGCTGAGCAGAGCGAAACCGCAGGTGCGGTGGACAGGGCTGAGCAGAGCGAAACCACAGGTGCGTGGACAGGGCAGAGCAGAGCGAAACCGCAGATGCGGTGGACAAGGCAGAGCAGAGTGAAACCGCATGTGCGGTGGACAAGGCTGAGCAGAGCGAAACCGCGGGTGCAGTGGACAAGACTGAGCAGAGCGAAACCGCAAGTGCGGTGAACAAAGCAGAGCAGAGCGGGCAGAAGCCGCCAGAGCGGTAAGTAAGGCAGAGCAGAGATAAACCGTCAAAGCGGTGAGCAAAGACAGAGCAGAGGGGACAGGGCTGTGTTCACACAGAACAGACTGGAAAGGAAAGGCAGAACCAAATACACACAAGGTACTTACAAAGAAGTAGCGAGTGGACTCCAAACTCACAAACAGAAGTACAGCGAGAATGAGTAGGAGTTAGGTGCAGGTACAGACTCTGCAGAAAAAGAGAGGAAACGGACAAAGAGACAAAACAGGTAACAGGTTAGGAGACAGTTCAGACAGGAACTGTACTGCAACGAAATACAGGAACGAGCCTAGGTATAGCCAAGTGCTGGTTCAGACACTGCAGCAAAAGGGAGGAAGCGGACATAGGGACAAAACAGGTAACAGGTTAGGAGACAGTTCAGACAGGAACTGTACTGAAATGAAATACAGGAACGAGCCTAGGTATAGCCAAGTGCTGGTTCAGACACTGCAGCAAAAGGGAGGAAACGGACATAGGGACAAAACAGGTAACAGGTTAGGAGACAGTTCAGACAGGAACTGTACTGCATTGAAATACAGGAACGAGCCTAGGTATAGCCAAGTGCTGGTTCAGACACTGCAGCAAAAGGGAGGAAACAGACATAGGGACAAAACAAGCAACAGGTAAGGAGACAGTTCAGACAGGAACTGTTACTGCAGCGAAATACAGGAACGAGCCTGGGAGTACGGCCCCCAGAGGCAAAAACGAACAGGCTAGGAGCGTGTTCAGACAGGCCTGGGAATACAGCCTCCAGGAAGGCGGACAGGCAGGCAAGAAAACACAGATAACAGATCTAGGTATGCGGCCCCTAGAAGGCAGGACGAACAGGCTAGGAGCGTCTTCAGACAGGCCTGGAAATACAGCCTCCAGGAAGGCGGACAGGCAGGGAAAACAGAACAGGACCTGGCACATTCAGAGTCAATGAGCACACTGAATGTTAAAGTTGCTCAGGCATCAGCTTCCAGGTGAAGCTGGTTTAAATATCCAGTGACTGACAGCAATAGGCTGAGGACACATTAGGGGTGTGCCCACAGCAGCTACAAGAAACAGGAAGTGACCGGGCCGCCGCCCTTAGCAGCCAGAACAGAGGCAAGCAGACAGCATGGAAAGAAGCCAGGCTAGCAGACTGGACTGATGATCAAGTTTGCGATCTTGCATAGAGGGAGATGGTGCCCTATGCAAGAACGCCGCCAGGTATGTTACAGTGCTCTTTCCCTTTTGAGTTCTGCAGTAGTCCGAACAGCAGTTTACAACCACATTTGTTGGAAGGAGAAATTGCTTTATAAATGAAGTGGTTCTTTTTCTTTTGATACCCCATGTGACAATGAAAAATTGGGGCACAATCAAAATTTTAGTGTAAACAAAAATAATTTTTTGTCTTCACGGTACAATGTTATAAAATTCTGTGAAGCACCTGTGGGTTCACGATGCTCATCACACCCCTATAGGAAGCCTTTAAGAGAATTAGTTTTAAATGGGGTCACTTTTGCAAGGGGAATTCTGCTGTTTTGGCACCTCAGAGGCTCTGCAAATGCAACATTGTGTTCGCAATCTGTTCCAGCTAAATTTGTGCTCCAAAAGCGATATAGCGCTCCTTCCCTTTCAAGCCATGTGTGCCCAAACAGCAGTTTTGAGCACATTTGGGGTGCAGCCACAATCAGGAGCAATTGCATAAAAAACTGTAAGGTTCATTTTCTTTGAATGTTTGAAGTTTGAAGTGCTCTAATATAAAAATATATTTTGTACATTTTGTTAAATAATATTAAAAATCCTTTTAAAATCCTAACAAAATAAAAGGATGCTTCAAAAGTGTGAAAATTACAATATATAGCTCTGGCAAAAATTAAGAGACAACTGAACAGTTTTCTATTGGAAAGCACGGAGAGACTGGTGGCAAGCAGCCAAGACGCATGAAAGCTGGGATTAAAAATCATAGTTAGTCCACCAAATATTGATTTCTGAACTGTTCCAGAGTTAAAACATGAGTAATTTGAGGTCTGAAAGCACTGTTTCTTTTTTATTATTTTAACGATTTCTCATTTGCTGCAAATAAATACAAATTTTTTAGCTTTGAATTTCGGAGACATGTTGTCAGTATTTTATGGACTAAAACAACAATGTATATTTTACTCAAAAATATACAATACAGACCAAAAGTTTGGACACACCTTCTCATTTAAAGATTCTTCTGTATTTTCATGACTATGAAAATTGTACATTCACACTGAAGGCATCAAAACTATGAATTAACACATGTTGAATTATATACTTAACAAAAAAGTGTGAAACAACTGAAAATACGTCTTATATTCTAGGTTCTTCAAAGTAGCCACCTTTTCTGATAACTGCTTTGCACATTCTTGGCATTCTCTTGATGAGCTTCAAGAGGTAGTCACCGGAAATGGTCTTCCAACAATCTTGAAGGAGTTCCCAGAGATGCTTAGCACTTGTTGGCCCTTTTGCCTTCACTCTGGATTGGGTTCAGGTCTGGTGACTGTGGAGGCCAGGTCATCTGGCGTAGCACCCCATCACTCTCCTTCTTGGTCAAATAGCCCTTACACAGCCTGGAGGTGTGTTTGGGGTCATTGTCCTGTTGAAAAATAAATGATGGTCCAACTAAACGCAAACCGGATGGAATAGCATGCTGCTGCAAGATGCTGTGGTAGCCATGCTGGTTCAGTATGCCTTCAATTTTGAATAAATCCCCAACAGTGTCACCAGCAAAGCACTCCCACACCATCACACCTCCTCCTCCATGCTTCACGGTGGGAACCAGGCATGTAGAGTCCATCCGTTCACCTTTTCTGCGTCGCACAAAGACACGGAGGTTGGAACCAAAGATCTCAATTTTGCACTCATCAGACCAAAGCACAGATTTCCACTGGTCTAATGTTCATTCCTTGTGTTCTTTAGCCCAAACAAGTCTCTTCTGCTTGTTGCCTGTCCTTAGCAGTGGTTTCCTAGCAGCTATTTTACCATGAAGGCCTGCTGCACAAAGTCTCCTCTTAACAGTTGTTGAAGAGATGTGTCTGCTGCTAGAACTGTGCGGCATTGACCTGGTCTCTAATCTGAGCTGCTGTTAATCTGCGATTTCTGAGGCTGGTGACTCGGATAAACTTATCCTCAGAAGCAGAGGTGACTCTTGGTCTTCCTTTCCTGGGGCGGTTCTCATGTGAGCCAGTTTCTTTGTAGCGCTTGATGGATTTTGCAACTGCACTTGGGGACACTTTCAAAGTTTTCCCAATTTTTCAGACTGACTGACCTTCATTTCTTAAAGTAATGATGGCCACTCTTTTTTCTTTACTTAGCTGCTTTTTTCTTGCCATAATACAAATTCTAACAGTCTATTCAGTAGGACTATCAGCTGTGTATCCACCAGACTTCTGCACTACACAACTGATGGTCCAAACCCCATTTATAAGGCAAGAAATACTACTTATTAAACCTGACAGGGCACACCTGTGAAGTGAAAACCATTTCCGGTGACTACCTCTTGAAGCTCATCAAGAGAATGCCAAGAGTGTGCAAAGCAGTCATCACAGCAAAAGGTGGCTACTTTGAAGAACCTAGAATATAAGACATATTTTCAGTTGTTTCACACTTTTTTGGTAAGTATATAATTCCACATGTGTTAATTCATAGTTGTGATGCCTTCAGTGTGAATGTACAATTCTCATAGTCATGAAAATACAGAAAAATCTTTAAATGAGAAGGTGTGTCCAAACTTTTGGTCTGTACTGTACCTATAAAGAGAAAAATCAGGGAAAATGAAAATTTTGCATTGGTCTCTTAATTTTTGCCAGAGCTGTATATTTTCAAAAATAAATAGAAATCATAAAAAACTAAATTCACCACTTACATTAAATACAATGTGTCATGAAAAAATAATCTCAGGATCACTGGGATATGTAGACGCTTTCCAGGATTACATGTGAGGAATGCCTAAGAAACTAGCATTCCTCACATTGTATTAAAGCTGTCAAACAGTCGCAAATCATGTGCTCGGAGTGATTCAAACATATCACCTGAGCACGCTGAAGATCCTCAGAAAATACCTGAGCATGCTCGTAAATCTCAAGTAACGATCATGTTCGCTCATGACTTGTTAGGATTTCTTACTTCTAGACTATACATGTCTAACTCTGGCCTGTGGGCCAAATCTGGCCTGCAGGGTGGTTTTGTTTGCCGACACCAGAACCACCATCAGTATTTGGGGCCATTATTCTGTATGGAGGACTATGTGGGGTCCATTTTTCTGTTTGGAGGACTCTGTGGGGTCCATTATACTGTATGGAGGACTATGTGGGGCTCATTATTCTATATGGAGGACTATGTGGGGGTCCATTATTCTATATGGAGAACTATGTGTGCCCATTATTCTGCATGGAGGACTATGTGGGGTCCATTTTTCAGTATGGAGGACTCTGTGGGGTCCATTATACTGTATGGAGGACTATGTGGGGCTCATTATTCTATATGGAGGACTATGTGGGGGTCCATTATTCTATATGGAGGACTATGTGTGCCCATTATTCTGTATGGAGGACTATGTGGGGTCCATTATTCTGTATGGAGGACTATGTGGGGTCAATTATTCTGTATTGAACACTATATGAGGGCCCATTATTCTATATGGAGGACTATGTGGGGCCCATTACTCTGTATGGAGAATTATGTGGGGCCCATTATTCCGTATGGAGGACTATGTGGGGTACATTGTTCTGTATACTGGTTGGCCCCCGACTTTGTCCAAGTTTTTCATTTTGGCCCTCTGTGTATTTGAGTTTGACATCCCTGTTCTAGATAGTAAGAATTATCAATAGTATACATGACATGACTCAGGTTATCCAAAATATGTGCTCAAACAAAACATCATCAAGTTGTATTAAATATGGTGACTTTTAAGAAGATGGAAAGTAGGTTGTGTGAGACAGTGAGGGAAATCATATGCAAGGACCCTAGATGCGTATAGAGGTATATTGAACCAGCTGGAGTGCAGTGTAATTACAGCCATAGCTGTGGTTACAATGCAAAATAAAAGAGAGTTGAGATTTGGTCAAACTATTTGACCAAGTAGAAAACCTGACAAGGGCTTTTATTTTTGGAGAGATTTGCAGGATGGTAGTAGAGCGGGTCTCTCCCTTCACTCCAGGTGGCTCATGTTCATGATTCACATTTAAACTTTCAGTTTAGGTATGGGTGTGTCAGTGTTTGGTTTACAAGCTTCAGAGCAGGAGCGCTCTGCAACACAGGGGTGTGTGAGACTGAACACAGGCCAAAGCCAGAGATAACAAAGCCACTGATGCACCCACGAGAGATACGGTGGTGTAGTCACCCATACGGAGTGTTATGGATGACCGGAGGATAACGATTGCTTTATTATTGTGAGTTGCCAAAATAAAGACTTTTAAGTTGGACTAACCTGGGTCACTGCCTCTTTACCACATTGTGTGACTGAACATCTCTGCATTACAGTTGACATCTACTTGGTGCACCCATAACAAATGCTGGCATCATATAAATATTTCTCTGGTACATGAGATTGACCGCATTTTACAGTTATGGTTTCAGCCTTTATTTACATCCTATGTTTCATCTCCTTGTTTTTATTCTTACCTCTAAAAGTTGAAGGTCATTGATCCAGATACCCCACTTGAAATTGGGATGCTTAATGCCTTGTTTAATTCTCAACACCTGCTTATGAGTATCATCCAGCCTATGAGCACCCAGTATGGCATATGAAGTAGAGTTACTGAAAATAAAATATTGAAAATCACCTCTGTAGAACAATTTTGTTAAAAAATAAAGGCTCGGTTGATCAATAATCACTTTTTAACCCCTTCTATTATGTCCATTTTTTCCATTTTTTGTTTTTTTTCCTCCCATTCTTTTGAAAACCATAAAAAAATTCTTTTTCCATCTACATACAGTTGTGCTCAAAAGTTTACATACCACTGCAGAATTTTTGCTTTCTTGGCCTTGTTTCAGAGACTATGAATGATAACGAAAAAACTTTTTCTCCACTCATGGATATTGGTTGGGTAAAGTAATTTATTGTCAATCTACTGTGTTTTCTCTTTTTAAATCTTAATGACAATCAAAAACATCCAAATGACCCTAATCAAAAGTTCACATACCCCAGTTCTTAATACCATGTATTGCCCCTTTAACATCAATAACAGCTTGACGTCTTTTGTGGTAGTTGTGGATGAGGTTCTTTATTTTCTCAGATGGTAAAGCTGCCCATTCTTCTTGGCAAAAAGCCTCAAGTTCCTGTAAATTCCTGGGCTGTCTAGCATAAACTACTCTCTTGAGGTCTCCCCAGAGTGGCTCAATGATATTGAGGTCAGGAGACTGAGATGGCCACTCCAGAACCTCCAGGCCCGAGTAGGCCGAAGGCGAGTGGAGAGTTAGTACATAGGGGGCAGAGGAGCTTAACTAGCTCACCCTGAAGTTTTACCAGACACCGAGTCCGAAATTTACCGGGATCTCTATGACCCAGTAAGATATAACCGGAATCCCTGGAGAACTACAAGTCCCAGGATCGCTAAAGTGCTGATACGTAACAGAGCCAGGAGACACATAGGCCCGCAGCTAAGGTGCGTGTACTCCAAGAAAAGGCACTACCACAAGGTCAGCCAGCGCAGGACAGAGACAAAGTTAGGCCTAGCTCAAGGCAGGTCAGAAACTTACTACGCAGAAGCAAGAAACAGGAGGCCCCCAACCCGCTCATTGGGGAGGATCCTGACATGCACCCTTCACCCTACAGTGCTCTGGGACGTGCCTGAATTTCCATCAGTAAAAGGTACTGAAGTGACTTTCGTGTCTGTCCCTGTTCTTGCTCTGACCCGGCTGGGTCTCGCCTGTCCTGCATTCCCCTTGATACACTGCCCTGAGGCCTAGCTCCACCTGTGGGGAGTCATACCATCGAGCTGCCTTATCACCGGCCTCAGTGGACTGCGCAGCGCTGGTGATCCTCACCAGAAGCCACAGGTCGCGTCACGAACTTTTATAAAATAAACAACTATTAACGCTTTAAAGAGGGACCCCAGGGTACGGGCCCGGGAGCCAACCACAGCAACATCCTTAAGGCTAAAGGCCCGGGTAACCGAGTAATCCCCATCCCCCTGGGCTAGTCATCTCTAACTGGCGTCACGAACAGGATCACGTGCCCGCTGCAACGACTAAGTGTTATGCCCGTTTACACCGGGTACTGTGCGCCTTTATTCTGAACTGTGTACGTAAAGTTGTGGTGAAGGTTGCCGCCATTGTTGGGCAGCCGAGCGAGAAGAAGGGCGTAACCACGGGAAATTTAGGGGCGTACCTGCAAAAGAGCGCGAAGCCCCGGACACGCCCCAATCCTCGACGTCAAATCGGGGAGCGCCAGGTTCTGTAAGGAGCATCGCTGAACGCTCTGACGTAGAACGCCAGCGACGCAAGGTCCTGAAGACAACCATCACCTGCGGAGCTGCGGCCTACCGGAAGAAAAAACTAGAAAGTAGGCCACGGTTAACTAGGGGGCGCCAAGATATCCAACGAACAGCAGAATGCCGACATGCCGGCCAACGTTCCTGAGGTTCAACCCACGCCCGATGATGAGCAGGCCGAAGCCGCCGCTCCACCAGCAGCGCCTGTAACACCTGTCATTCCTATGACTTTACCGTACATTCCTGAAGCAAAGTGGCTCCCCCAGTACAACGGCAAAGCAGATACCCTATCTGGATTCAAACGGAAGATATGTGGTCCGAGGGCTGACACACAGGAGTAAACTCACCAGGCCCATCAGACTGGTACAACAGGTTCGTCGGAGGAAGACCTTTCCTGTCCATTGTACTGGACGGGATCCCGACGCATGCTCTGCTGGACACAGGATCTCAGGTAACCATCATGCCTGACGTCCTCTACAAGAGGTTCTGGTCCATGGACGACCTACGTCCGCCAGCTCCAAATCTTTCGGTTTATGCCTCAAATGGACTCCCCCTTAACCTACTCGGGGTTAAGTATGTGACTGTAAAGGTGGGGAGAGTGGAGCTGAAGGACCAGGGACTAATTGTAATAGAGACTAATCCTGATGACACCAACCCGTATATGGTACTAGGCACTAACATTGTTGGTAACTGTTTGGGAGAAGTTGTGTTCTTGCTCCGACAGATAGCCGACACTGCCAGGCCGTGATAGAGGAGGGCACTGCAGAGGGAGATCCGAGTCCTGATGTATCAACAGCAAGTAAGGTTAACAGACGGTGAAATCGGTAACGTACGGGTAACAGACCCCATACCCATTGTCATCCCCCCAATGAGTGAAATGCTCATCTGGTGTAGAGCTGCTATAGGTCTTAGAGGACAGAGCTATCAGGCGGTAGTAGAACCCCTTTGGTCCGAGTACAGACCCACGCTCTTAACCGCCAGGGGAGTGGCAGATGTACATAATGGGAGAGTGCCCGTCCGTCTTCTCAATTTAGGGGAAGATGAGGTCAAACTGCCACGTTATGCCACTGTTGCCAAATTACATGCTGTCAATAACAAGTGCATTCACGAGGCAGAGTCCTTAACCTCACCAGATGAAGTGGAGGATAATGACCCTGCAACCCAGGTGGAGGATTGGTGTCAACAGCTCCATGTTGGGACATACACTACTCCTGCCCATCAAAAACAGGGTGTACACCGGGTGGTTCAAGAATACTCGCAGGTGTTCAGTAAACATCAACTTGACTTCAGGAGGGTTAAGGGGGTTCAACATCATATCCCCACAGGCAACCATTCCCCAATCAAAGAACGTTATAGGCCTATACCCCCAGCTCACTACCAGAAGGCAAAAGAAATGCTGCATGACATGAGGAAGGCGGGAGTAATAAGGGATAGTTGTAGTCCCTGGGCAGCTCCCCTAGTGCTGATTAGGAAAAAGGACAGGAGCATGAGAATGTGTGTAGATTACCGTCAAGTAAATCGCATTACACATAAGGATGCATACCCTTTACCACGCATAGAGGAGTCCCTAGCTGCCTTAAAGTCTGAAAATTACTTTTCCACCCTTGACCTCACTAGTGGGTACTGGCAAGTAGCTGTGGTTGAGGAGGATCGGGAGAAGACGGCCTTCACCACCCCGATGGGACTCTGCGAGTTCAACAGTATGCCGTTTGGACTCTGCAATGCCCCCGGAACGTTCCAGAGATTGATGGAGTGCTGCCTGGGACACCGCAACTTCGAGACTGTGTTACTTTACCTGGACGATGTAATAGTGTACTCCAGAACATACGAGGACCACTTGAAACACCTGGCAGAGGTATTTGAGTCACTGTCCCGGTACGGGATGAAGTTGAAACCCTCAAAGTGCCACCTGCTCAAGAGAAAGGTACAGTACCTGAGGCACATTGTCAGTCCGGAAGGGGTCGCACCAGACCCGGAGAAAGTCACAGCCATCCAGAAGTGGCCGGAGCCGAAAAAACTCAAGGAGGTGCGTCAGTTCTTGGGACTAGTAGGATACTACCGGAGGTTTGTAAAGGACTACACTAATAAAGCAGCTCCTCTGCAAGATCTCCTGGTAGGGCAGTCCCCCAAAGGCAAAAAACCCCCATTCCACTGGGGTAAGGAGCAAGCCGAGTGGTTTCAGGAGATGAAGGAGATCCTGACAAGTGATGAAATCCTAGCCTACCCTGACTACAGCCAACCGTTCCTGCTGTATACAGATGCCAGCAATGAAGGTCTGGGCGCTGTTCTAAGTCAGAAGCAGAATGGCCAAGAGAAAGTGATCGCATACGCAAGCAGGAAGCTCCGCCCGACCGAGAGAAACCCAGAGAACTATAGTAGCTTTAAGTTGGAGTTCCTGCACCTGGTCTGGGCCATCACTGAAAGGTTTAAACACTACCTGGCCTCCAGTAAGTTCACTGCCTTCACTGATAACAACCCCTTGACCCATCTTGAGACAGCCAAGTTGGGGGCACTGGAACAACGATGGATGGCTCGGCTGTCAAACTACCAATTTACGATTAAATACAGGGAGGGCCGCAAGAACGCCAACGCCGATGCCCTGTCTAGGATGCCTCACCAGTCAGACACAGAAGAAGAAGTGGATGACCTGGAAGAGATAGAGCTACCTGCCTTTCATCGGAGTGGGATGATACATGAGCAACAAGCCTCCAGGAAGCAGCGTGGAAAGACGTTAAACCCCCTGCCTCACCACAGCTGGAAAGAGACCCAGGACAGTGACCTGGTTGTCAGCCGTATGAAGGAGCTGATAACCCAAGAAGGTGCCTCCCTGGAGAAGGATGCGTCTCTCCAAGCAAAGCAGCTGTGGAACGAGAGAAGCCGGCTGTTTATCTACCGTGAGGAGCTGTGTCGGAGGTACTGTACATCAATCCAAAAACCCATGAAATGGTATGGCAGATAGTGGTCCCGAAGACAGACATCCAGATGGTATTAGAAGCTTACCACGATCAGGCGGGGCACTTTGGCTGGAAAAAGCTAGAGACCCTGCTGAAGTGTTGATTCTACTGGGTTGGAATGCACAGCTCCATTGAGAGGTGGTGCCAGGACTGTGGACCCTGTGGCTTAAGAAGAAAAGACTTCAGCAGCCAGAAGGCGCCCCTACAACCCATCAAGACGACTTGACCCTTGGAGATCGTGGCCCTGGACCATGTCAAGCTCTCCCCCAGCAGATCAGGGTACTCCTATGCTCTGACCATGGTGGATCACTACTCACGTTTCCTGGTGGTCGCCCCCGTCAAAGACCTGACGGCAGAGACAGCAGCAAAGACGTTCCAAGCGTATTTCTGTAGACCCCATGGTTATCCTCAGCAGGTGCTGACGGACCAAGGCCCGGCCTTTGAGGCTGAGTTGTTCAAGGAGTTCTGCCATTTGTACGGTTGTAAAAAGATAAGAACTACACCGTACCACCCACAAACCAATGGTCTCTGCGAAAAGATGAACAACATCATCATCGACCTGCTAAAGACCATACCACTTGAGGAGAGAAATCAGTGGCCAGACCTACTACCTGACCTAGTGGATCTGTATAATCATATACCAGTAAGTTCCACCAACTGCACTCCGGCATATCTCATGCGGGCAAGGCCAGGAAAGCTGCCCATGGATCTGGAGCTTGGTGTTGTTGAGCCTGAAGCTGATATGACCACTGAGGACTGGGACAAGACCAGACAAGAGCAGTACAGAAGAGTACAAGCCTGTGTCGAGGACAGTCTCACTCGGGTGAGAGAAAAGCAGGATGCGCAATATAACAAAAACGCACCCGCAGAACCCTTCACACCTGGTGAAACAGTCTTGAAAAGGAAAAGACGCAACCACAAACTTGATGACCAGTGGGAAAAAGACCCCTACACTGTGTTACCGTCAAGGTTTGACACGAAGAAGACTTGTATAATCAGTCGAGATGGAGGAAGAACGTCTGCTACAGTGTCCAGGGACTACCTAAAGTTGTGTCCAGACTTACTGAAACCCCAAGAAAAAGTACCTCTCACAATCCAGGAAGAACCTAAAGAAGCAGTGATCCACATTGACTTAGGAGACTTCCCAGCAGATTGGCCCCAACTAGGAGGAGCAGTAGTCATCCCTGTAATTACCTTCTACCCATAGCAAGAGGAACCTATAAGTGCTGCAGAAGTGCCTGCTCAAGCAGAATCCCCGGAAGAAGGATCCCCGGTAGGAACAGAGCAAGAAGGCCCAGCCAATGGTATGCTTGCTAGTCCAGTAGTGAGGTCAATACAGTCATGTAGCCCCTCCACACCTAGTACTGACACATTGGGGAGTAGTGCACCTACTAGTACTTCACGTAAACCGGTACTATGCAGATCAGTACGTAGCACGAGAGGTAAAACCCCTGTCAGGTACACTGAATAAAACAGTTAAACTTCCGACAAGTGTAGATAGTTACCCCTGGGGTATTGTGTATTAAATTGAAATGTACTGTATTATTATGTACTTTCTTGAATGTATGTCTTTATTAATTTGTGCTTAACCTCATTAATTTCCTTTATGGCATACCTAAAAACTTCGTGGATGAGGACTATGTGTAGCCCAAAAACTGCTTTTGTATATAATTGCGCTCCTTGGAGTGCCCCTTTTAGGTGACCTCAGAAGAAAAACCTGTCTGGAGTGGCTCTAATGGAGGTCCAACTCAGGATCTACATGCCCTGCAGCCACCCCAGGGCCTACGTTGAGGGTTTAGGACAGCTCCCTCAAAATCACCAAGTACTCTACCCTGTGAGATGGACATCCTGTATGGGAACCTCACCACAAGAGACTTTTATTCTGAGGACACTCTGCATTTGTTATTGTTATGCAATGTTTAAGATTGGTGCCTCCCATAAAGGGAAGACTGTTCTTGCATTGCTTATGTTTCCTATTGTTATTGTTATATAAAATGTACTTCAGCCCGGGAGTGCTGAGTTTAACTAGGGGGGAATGTGACGCCCAGCTGCGCTTGGTATCACAGATCCTGGAAGAGTGCATTGATGGATTCCTCCACAAGAGGCCCCCATAACCATTCCCACATCTCCACCTTCCACCTCAGACCACCAGACGGAGCCCTTTAGGGATAGATAAATAGGGAAGGTGGAGCCAGGCAGCAGTCAGTTGTGAGTCTAATCTATTCTGGTTTAGCAGTGAGTCCAGTACAGCCTGAGAGGAGTTACCTCAGAGGACAAAAGCCTGTTCCAGCTCCTGCAATTGCTATCCTGCAGTGGAGCTTATCTAGACCAAGACTCGGTTGTAGCTCAGAGTAGTGAGCTTAAGGTGTGCCAGCGCCATAAGATCGGTGAAGCACGGCACGCTGCCGTTAGTGTGTATAGCCTAGTGAGGGCCTGAGTAGGCTGAAGGCGAGTGGAGAGTTAGTACATAGGGGGCAGAGGAGCTTAACTAGTTCACCCCGAAGCTTTTACCGGACACCGAGTCCGAAGTTTACCGGGATCTGTATGACCCAGTAAGATATAAACGGAATCCCTGGGGAACTACAAGTCCCAGGATCGCTAAAGTGCTGATACGTAACAGAGCCAGGAGACACATAGGCCCGCAGCTAAGGTGCGAGTACTCCAAGAAAAGGCCCTACCACAAGGTCAGCCAGCGCAGGACAGAGACAATGTTAGGCCTAGCTCCAGGCAGGTCAGAAACTTATTACGCAGAAGCAAGAAACAGGAGGCCCAAAACCTGCTGATTGGGGAGGATCCTGACATGCACCCTTCACCCTACAGCGCTCCGGGACGTGCTTGAATTTCCATCAGTAAAAGGTACTGAAGTGACTATCGTGTCTGTCCCTGTTCTTGCTCTGACCCGGCTGGGTCTCGCCTGTCCTGCATTCCCCTTGATACACTGCCCTGAGGCCTAGCTCCACCTGTGGGGAGCCATACCATCGAGCTGCCTTATCACCGGCCTCAGTGGACTGCGCAGCACTGGTGATCCTCACTAGAAGCCACAGGTGGCGTCACGAACTTTTATAAAATAAACAACTATTAACGCTTTTAAAGAGGGACCCCAGGGTACGGGCCCGGGAGCTGACCACCTCGACATCCTTAAGGCTAAACGCCCGGGTAACCGAGTAATCCCCATCCCCCTGGGCTAGTCACAAGCAGGAAGCTCCGCCCGACTGAGAGAAACCCAGAGAACTATAGCAGCTTTAAGTTGGAGTTCCTGGCCTTAGTCTGGGCCATTACTGAAAGGTTTAAACACTACCTGGCCTCCAGTAAGTTCACTGCCTTTACTGATAACAACCCCTTGACCCATCTTGAAACAGCAAAGTTGGGGGCACTGGAACAACGATGGATGGCTCGGCTGTCAAACTACCAATTTACAATTAAATACCGGGCGGGCCGCAAGAATGCCAACTCCGATGCCCTGTCTAGGATGCCTCACCAGTCAGACACAGAAGAAGAAGTGGATGACCTGGAAGAGATTGAGCTACCTGCCTTTCACTGGAATGGGATGATCCACAAGCAACGAGCCTCAAGGAGGCAGCGTGGAAAGACGTTAAACCCCCTGCCTCACCACAGCTGGAAAGAGACCCAGGACAGTGACCCGGTTGTCAGCCGCATTAAGGAGCTGATAACCCAAGAAGGTGCCTCCCTGGAGAAGGAAGCGTCTCTCCAAGCAAAGCAGCTGTGGAACGAGCGGAGCCGGCTGTTTATCTACCGTGAGAAGCTGTGCCGGAGGTACGTCAATCCAAAAACCCATGAGATGGTATGGCAGATAGTGGTCCCGAAGACAGACATCCAGATGGTATTAGAAGCTTACCACGATCAGGCGGGGCACTTTGGCTGGAAAAAGCTAGAGACCCTGCTGAAGTGTCGATTTTACTGGGTTGGAATGCGCAGCTCCATTGAGAGGTGGTGCCGGGACTGTGGACCCTGTGGCTTAAGAAGAATAGACTTCAGCAGCCAGAAGGCACCCCTGCAACCCATCAAGATGACTCGTCCCCTGGAGATCGTGGCCCTGGATCATGTTAAGTTGTCACCCAGCAGTTCAGGGTACTCCTATGCTCTGACCATAGTGGATCACTACTCACATTTCCTGGTGGTCGCCCCCGTCAAAGACCTGACGGCAGAGACAGCAGCAAAGATGTTCCAAGCGTATTTCTGTAGACCCCATGGTTATCCTTAGCAGGTACTGATGGACCAATGCCCAGCCTTCGAGTCTGAGTTGTTCAAGTAGTTCTGCCATCTCTACGGGTGTAAAAAGATAAGAACTACACCGTACCACCCACAAACCAATGGTCTCTGCGAAAAGATGAACAACATCATCATCGACCTGCTAAAGACCATACCACTTGAGGAGAGAAATCAGTGGCCAGACCTACTACCTGACCTAGTGGATCTGTATAATCATATACCAGTAAGTTCCACCAATTGCACTCCGGCATATCTCATGCGGGCAAGGCCAGGAAAGCTGCCCATGGACCTGGAGCTTGGTGTTGTTGAGCCTGAAGCTGATATGACCACTGAAGACTGGGACAAGACCAGACAAGAGCAGTACAGAAGAGTACAAGCTTGTGTCGAGGACAGTCTTACTCGGGAGAGAGAAAAGCAAGAAGCACAATACAACAAAATGCACCCGCAGAACCTTTCACACCTGGTGAAACAGTATTGAAAAGGAAAAGACGAAACCATAAACTTGATGATCAGTGGGAAAAAGAACCCTACACTGTATTGAATTCGAAATTTGACAATAAGAAGACATGCTAATCAGTCGGGATGGAGGAAAAACGTCTACAACAGTGTCCAGGGACCACCTAAAGTTGTGTCCAAACCTACTGAAAACCCAAGAAGGAGTGCCTCTCACCAAACCGGAAGAATCTAAAGAAGCAGTGATCCACACTGACTTAGGAGATTTCCCAACAGATTGGCCTCAAATAGGAGGTGCAGTAATCATCCCAGTACTCCAATTCTACGAACAGCCAGAAAACCCTCCACAGCAAGTTGAACCTGTAAGTGCTGCAGAAGAGCCAACTCAGGAAGTACCCCCGGATGAAGGATCCCCAGTAGGAGCAGAGCAAGAAGGCCCAGCCAATGGTATGCTTGCTAGCCCAGCAGAGAGGTCAATGCAGTTATGTAGCCCCTCCACACCTAGTACTGACACATTGGGAAGTAGTGCACCTACTAGTACTTCACGCATACCAGTACTATGCAGATCAGCACGTAGCACGAGAGGTAAAACCCCTGTCAGGTACACTGAATAAAATAGTTAAACTACTGACAAGTGTAGATAGTTAACCCTGGGGTATTGTGTATTAAAATTGAAATGTATTGTATAATTGTGTATTTTCGTGCATATGTCTGCCTTTATTAATTTGTGCTTTACCTTATTAATTTCTTTATTATTTACCTAAGAACTTCGAGGCTGAGGACTGCGTGCAGCCCAAAAACTGCTTTTGTATATAATTGCGCTCCCTGGAGTGCCCCTTTTAGGTGACCTCAGAAGGAAAACCTGTTTGGAGTGGCTCTATTGGAGGTCCAACTCGGGATCTTCATGCCCTGCAGCCACCCCAGGGCCTACGTTGAGGGTTTGGGACAGGTCCCTCAAACCACCAAGTACTCTACCCTGTGAGATGGATATCCTGGCTGGGAACCTCACCACAAGAGACTTGAATTCGGAGGACGCTTAGTATTTGTTATTGTTATGTAACGTTTAAGCTTGGTGCCTCCCATAAAGGGAAGATTGTTCTTGTATTGCTTATGATTCCTATTGTTATTGTTTTATAAAATCTACTTCAGCCCGGGAGTGCTGAGCTTAACTAGGGGGGAATGTGACGCCCAGCTGCGCTTGGTATCACAGATCCTAGAAGTGTGCATTGATGGATTCCTCCACAAGAGGCCCCCATAACCATTCACGCATCTCCATCTTCCACCTCAGACCAGCAGAGGGAGCCCGTTAGTGATAGATAAATAGGGAAGGTGGAGCCAGGCAGCAGTTAGTCTAGACTGGAGTCGACAGAGAGCCAAGTCTGTTGAGAGAGTTCCTGCAGTAAAGAAGCCTGAGAGAGGTTAGTCTGCAGTGGAGCACAGTCCAGACTCAGTTGTAGCTCAGAGTAGTGAGCTTTAGGTGTGCCGGCACCATAAGATCGGTGCAGCGCGGCAAGCTGCCGTTAGTGTGTAAAGCCTAATGAGGGCCCGAGTAGGACAAAGGCGAGTAGAGAGTTAGTACATAGGGGGCAGAGGAGCTTAACTAGCTCACCCCGAAGTTTTACCGGACATCGGGTCCGAAGTTTACCGGGATCTCTATGACCCAGTAAGATATAACTGGAATCCCTGGAGAACTAGAAGTCCCAGGATTGCTAAAGTGCTGATACGTAACAGAGCCGGGAGATACATAGGCCCGCAGCTAAGGTGCGTGCACTTCAAGAAAAGGCCCTACCACAAGGTCAGCCAGCGCAGGACAGAGACAAAGTTAGGCCTAGCTCCAGGCAGGTCAGAAACTTACTACGCAGAGACAAGAAACAGGAGGCCCAAAACCCGCTCATTGGGGAGGATCCTGACATGCACCCTTCACCCTACAGTGCTCCGGGACGTGTCTGAATTTCCATCAGTAAAAGGTACTGAAGTGACTTTCGTGTGTGCTCTTATTCTTGCTCTGACCAGGCTGGGCCCCCTCTGTCCTGCATCCCCCTTCATACACTGCCCTAAGGCCTAGCTCCACCTGTAGGGAGCTATACCATCGAGCTGCCTTATCACCGGCCTCAGTGGACTGCGCAGCGCTGGTGATTCTCACTGGAAGCCACAGGTGTCGTCACGAAATTTTATAAAATTAATAAACCTAATATCTCAGTAACAACTATCAACGCTTTTAAAGAAGGTCCACAGGGTACAGGCCCGAGAGCCGACCACCGCGACATCCCCAAGGCAAAGGCCCGGGTACCCGAGTCATCCCCATCCCCTGGGCTGGTCACACACTCTTGGCATTCTCTTGATGAGCTTCAAGAGGTAGTCACCGGATATGGTCTTCCAACAATCTTGAAGGAGTTCCCAGAGGTGCTTAGCACTTGTTGGCCCTTTTGCCTTCACTCTACGGTCCAGCTCACCCCAAACCACCTCGATTGGGTTCAGGTCTGGTGACTGTGGAGGCCAGGTCATCTGGCGTAGCACCCCATCACTCTCCCTCTTGGTCAAATAGCCCTTACACAGCCTGGAGGTGTGTTTGGGGTCATTGTCCTGTTGAAAAATAAATGATGGTCCAACTAAACGCAAACCGGATGGAATAGCATGCCGCTGCAAGATGCTGTGGTAGCCATGCTGGTTCAGTATGCCTTCAATTTTCAATAAATCCCCAACAGTGTCACCAGCAAAGCACCCTCACACCATCACACCTCCTCCTCCATGCTTCACGGTGGGAACCGGGCATGTAGGGTCCATCCGTTCACCTTTTCTGCGTCGCACAAAGACACAGTGGTTGGAACCAAAGATCTCAAATTTGGACTCATCAGACCAAAGCACAGATTTCCACTGGTCTAATGTCCATTCCTTGTTTTCTTTAGCCCAAACAAGTCTCTTCTGCTTGTTGCCTGTCCTTAGTAGTGGTTTCCTAGCAGCTATTTTACCATGAAGGCCTGCTGCACAAAGTCTCCTCTTAACAGTTGTTGTAGAGATGTGTCTGCTGCTAGAACTCTGTGTGGCATTGACCTGGTCTCTAATCTGAGCTGCTGTTAACCTGCGATTTCTGAGACTGGTGACTCGGATAAACTTATCCTCAGAAGTAGAGGTAGAGGTGATTCTTGGTCTTCCTTTCCTGGGGGGTCCTCATGTGAGCCAGTTTCTTTGTAGCGCTTGATGGTTTTTGCAACTGCACTTGGGGACACTTTCAAAGTTTTCCCAATTTTTCTCACTGACTGACCTTCATTTCTTAAAGTAATGATGGCTACTTGCTTTTCTTTACTTAGCTGCTTTTTTCTTGCCATAATACAAATTCTAACAGTCTATTCAGTAGGACTATCAGCTGTGTATCCACCAGACTTCTGCACAACACAACTGATGGTCCCAACCCCATTTATAAGGCAAGAAATCCCACTTATTAAACCTGACAGGGCACACCTGTGAAGTGAAAACCATTTCCAGTGACTACCTCTTGAAGCTCATCAAGAGAATGCCAAGAGTGTGCAAAGCAGTCATCAAAGCAAAAGATGGCTACTTTGAAGAACCTAGAATATAAGACATATTTTCAGTTGTTTCACACTTTTTTGTTAAGTATATAATTCCACATGTGTTATTTCATAGTTTTGATGCCTTCAGTGTGAATGTACAATTTTCATAGTCATGAAAATACAGAAAAATATTTAAATGAGAAGATGTGTCCAAACTTTTGGTCTGTACTGTATGATCGGCTGGGGTATGACACCCGGCACCCCTGCCGATCAGCTATTATCGATGTCGGTGGCAGCAACCGCCGGCAGTAAGTACTCACTTGCCAAGCTGCTCTGTCTACTTGTAGAGGCCGGGTTTGATACTGCACATCCGCCTCCTATTCAAATCAATAGGAGGCAGATGTACAATACTCTGCAACGGCCACTACAAGTGGACATATTCAAACAGAGGATGGACAGACATCTGTCTGAGATGATTTAGGGAATCCTGCTTTGAGCAGGGGGTTGGACCAGATGACCCTGGGGGTCCCTTCCAACTCTACTATTCTATGATTCTATGATAGCGGACCGCTCATACATTGACATCGGCATATAAGGTGTTAACCTCATTGATCAGATCTCCGATTGCTGCTGTTACAGGTGGATGCTGACTATATAACATGGCTTACATCAGCTGAATATGGTGCGGCGTGACCTCTTGAACCTGTTCCATATATTAGAACCCGGCATTGGTCATACTAGTACGTTCAATGTTGGGAAGAGGTTAAAATGTAGTTTTATTCTGTCAAATTGTTTGGAGATTGAAATAACCTTAGAGAAGAATAACATGTATGGTTTCTCTAAGTATTGGTGCTACTGTCAGGTAGGGTGCACATACTTACACATTACAATGAGCGGCAGTTAAAATCCATTTTGGTCTAATTAATGCCCCTCCACATAATGCAGGTTGTATAAAAGCCATGTATGGTCTGGAGTGTGGAGTGGCCTCTTTTCCTCCAATAATATCCATGCTGACATCTGTGGATAAGGATCAATATTGTAAATTAGTACTAAATAATCAAACGACATATGATTCTGCAAAGCCCTATCAATAAAATAAAAAAGACCTATAAAATATAACTTTTATTCCTATAATTATGAACAACACCCACACCCAAAATTAATGGAGTATAAAAAAGCACAGTATATGTGTGTAATATATATATACATTATATAGTGTAAGGTAGGGAGGGATAAAGGTGATATTTAAAAACTTATTGTATCCCTAATTTGTCTTTCGCTACTTTGTCACAGGGGTTGGCACCCTAGTAGTAAAAAACAAAGTGACGCTCCCACTCCTTGTCGTCTGACCCTTGTCTCTTATTAAATCTATATACTAGTTGTCCCAATTGATAATAAACAGAATTGAAGGTAGGAGATTAATATGCAATTAAGCAATTATTGCCTCACATATTACGTAGCACAGTTTTTTGCAGCAAGTAATATATCGGGTTGTCCAGTACTTTTTTAAGTTGCCCAATGTATTCAGAATGTGGGCATATGTATATTTGTAAATACCTTGTGTTGCTGATAATGCCTGTGAATGGAGCTATCGGTGGGCGCTCACAGGCATCATGTGACCCCCGGCTGACATCACGACAAGTGAGGCGTGACTCAGCGCTGGGGGCCCCGCGGTGGCTGCGGGGTTTGGGGTCGGGGTTATACCCTGCGACACACCCAACATTCACCACGCGCTTTACCAATGAATGGGGACAAGAAGAGCGCGCTGTAGATAACGGGTGTGACGTAGGAGAATAATCTCGCCCACAACTCAGCAGCCACCAGCGGAAGAGGGACCCTCAGCTGCAGCCTGGATTTGTCGTGCGATTCTTATCGAAAAATGTAGCGCTTTATTCTTGGATTGTCCATTAAACAGAATAATTGCAGTAATTAGATAAAATAGGTGAAATAGTTACAAAGTGATTGTCCATTTGTCCATAATTAGCTTATTAGTTGAGATTCAACCATCTTTTCCTGGGATACTGAATGGTAAGTTGCGTCTATCTGTGTCCAGCACATGCCTCAGGATGGACCATGTGTCTGGGCCTTGTCAGCTGTTTCCCTCAGCATGTAGATCCTCCATCTGATGTAGTGTGTAGTGGCAAGAGATTCCCTCCCTATGTCTTACAGGGGTTATATAGGCCCCTCATAGCATCTGTTCATCATATATGGCACTAACTTATACTGAGCTAAGAATAGCCTGAATGTCTAGCACTAGGCTGAGGCAATCTTATGCAATGTATGGGTACTTCAGAATAAAAATTAATATGCATAATTAATATTTAACAGGTGCACAATTGTTTGCAGCAAGCAATATATCCATATACAGTACAGACCAAAAGTTTAGACACACCTTCTCATTTAAAGATTTTTCTGTATCTTCATGACTATAAAAATTGTACATTCACACTGAAGGCATCAAAAGTATGAATTAACACATGTGGAATTATATAGTTAACAAAAAAGTGTGAAACAACTGAAAATATGTCTTCTATTCTAGGTTCTTCAAAGTAGCCACCTTTGTTTTGATGACTGCTTTGCGCACTCTTGGCATTCTCTTGATGAGCTTCAAGAGATAGCCACCGGAAATGATCTTCCAACAATCTTGAAGGAGTTCCCAGAGATGCTTAGCACTTGTTGGCCCTTTTGCCTTCACTCTGCGGTCCAGCTCACCCCAAACCATCTCGATTGGGTTAAGGTATGGTGACTGTGGAGGCCAGGTCATCAGGCGTAGCACCCCATCACTCTCCTGCTTGGTCAAATAGCCTTACACAGCCTGGAGGTGTGTTTGGGGTCATTGTCCTGTTGAAAAATAAATGATGGTCCAACTAAACGCAAACCGGATGGAATAGTATGCCGCTGCAAGATGCTGTGGTAGCCATGCTGGTTCAGTATGCCTTCAATTTTGAATAAATCCCCAACAGTGTCACCAGTAAAGCACCCTCACACCATCACACCTCCTCCTCCATGCTTCACAGTGGGAAACAGGCATGTAGAGTCCATTCGTTCATCTTTTCTGCGTCGCACAAAGACACGGTGGTTGGAACCAAAGATCTCAAATTTGGACTCATGAGACCAAAGCAGATTTCCACTGGTCTAATGTCCATTCCTTGTGTTCTTTAGCCCAAACAAGTCTCTTCTGCTTGTTGCCTGTCCTTAGCAGTGGTTTCCTAGCAGCTATTTTACCATGAAGGCCTGCTGCACAAAGTCTCCTCTTAACAGTTGTTGAAGAGTTGTGTCTGCTGCTAGAACTCTGTGTGGCGTTGACCTGGTCTCTAATCTGAGCTGCTGTTAGCCTGCGATTTCTGAGGCTGGTGACTTGGATAAACTTATCCTCAGAAGCAGAGGTGACTCTTGGTCTTCCTTTCCTGGGGTGGTCCTCATGTGAGCCAGTTTCTTTGTAGCGCTTGATGGTTTTTGCAACTTCACTTGGGGACACTTTCAAAGTTTTCCCAATTTTTCGCACTGGCTGACCTTCATTTCTTAAAGTAATGATGACCACTCGTTTTTCTTTACTTAGAATTTGTATTATGGCAAGAAAAAAGCAGCTGACAGTCTATTTAGTAGGACTATCAGCTGTGTTTCCACCAGACTTCTGCACAACACAACTGATGGTCCCAACCCTATTTATAAGGCAAGAAATCCCACTTATTAAACCTGACAGGGCACACCTGTGAAGTGAAAACCATTTCTGGTGACTACCTCTTGTAGCTCATCAAGAGAATGCCAAGAGTGTGCAAAGCAGTCATCAAAGCAAAAGGTGGCTACATTGAAGAACCTAGAATATAAGACATATTTTCAGTTGTTTCACACTTTTTTGTTAAGTATATAATTCCACATGTGTTAATTCATAGTTTTGATGCCTTCAGTGTGAATGTACAATTTTCATAGTCATGAAAATGTAGAAAAATCTTTAAATGAGAAGGTGTGTCCAAACTTTTGGTCTGTACTGTACATATGCGTAAAACTGATAGATCGTGGTGCATAAAAATAGTTTGAAGGGATTCTGAGAAATGTTATAAATAAATAATACACATTTATATATTAAACATATTTATAAATACCTTCATGAGAAAGCTATGTTTTATGTAGTGCACTCTGTTAGGATTTCAAAGATGGCAACTGACAATAATGGTATTTAAAGGGGTTTTCCCACTAACAAAAGTTCATTTTAGTCAATAGTTCTTGGAATAATAATAATTTCCACAATTGGATGTATTTTAATAAAATGTTCCTGTGCTGAGATAATCTTATAAATGTGCCCCTGCTGTGTACTGTGTAATGGCTGTGTCTGACCATGCAGGGACATGGTCTGATCATACCACATCTCCTGGGAAGGGGAGGACGCAAAAGAGTATACAGACATTACAGCATGGGATTGCAAATAATTCTTTCTTTGAAGTAAAACATTGTTTAAAAACAGGCAGGGAAATGCTTTACCTCACAAAAAGAATCAGCTGTGATCCCGTGATGTAATGTCTGTATACTCTCCTGCGTCCTCCCCTGCTGTAATGTCTGTATACTCTTTTGCTTTCTCTCTTGCCCAGGAGCTGTGGTATGATCAGACTTTCTTCCGTACACGGTCAGACACAGCCATTACACAGGGGAACATTTATAAGATTATCTCAGCACAGGAACATTTTATTTAAACACATCCAATTGTGGAACTTATTATTATTCAAAGATCTATTGATTAAAACGAACTTTCGTTCGTATGAAACTCCTAAAAGCAAAACCAAAGAAATGAGTCAGAGCATAAATTGGTATACGTGCAAAGTATAAGAGCACAGTCACACCATGGCCATATAACAGACAAAACAAACCCAAGAAGAAAACAAAATGAACATATACCCTGAAGTAATTAAACAGTAACAGCACATGTAAGTAACATAGGGGACTTAGTTATCACTATTTTGATCAAAACTGTGGCCGACTGAGCTATTATGCATGCTTAATTTACAAAAAAACATTATTTGCATTTCCATATTTTTAGAGCTATAATTTTTCTATATTTCTGCCGACAGTCATCTGAGGACTTGTTTTTTGCAAGATGAGTTGGTGTTTTTAATGGTACCATTTTCAGGCACATATTATTTTTTGATTGCTTTCTATTTAAATTTTTGTGAGACAAAATGAACAAAAACTAACAATTCAGGAATTGCTTTCTTTTGGTTTTTTTATGCTGTTCACCATGTGGTAAAATTAATAAGACAGCTTTATTCTTCGGGTCAGTACGATTATAGCCATACCAACATTTATATTATTTTTTTATGTTTTTCCGCTTTTTTGCAGTATGCTGTTTTCAACTATACCATTTTTACTTACACCTGTTTTTTAATGAATTTTATTCCACTTTTTTTGGCTGTATGATGAAAAAGCAAAATTTTTTGCCAGATTCTTTTATTTTATTTTTTATGGTATTTGCCCATGCATTCAATGAGTTGAATTGAGTTCAACTCATTGCATGTGTTGGAAAATACTCACTGCGCATGTGCAGACCTCATTTGCCAGAATCAGTGTATTGCCGGCATATGAACAGAGCAGTCACATAAAATGTGGCCGCTCTGTTCATGGGATCTTCTTGGGACCTTCATTATTTGGACTGCGGTGAAAAGGTAAGGATGAGGTTGGTTTATTATTTTACTTTTATTACAGGTGATCGTGGGCTTCAGGGATTAGGTGTAAGGTGAGTATTTTTACTAATTTTAACATTTTTTTTTACACTCAGCACAGCACAGGTGCCCGCGAATGGGACACTACTGCTCCCATCCAGCGGCGCCTGTGCTTGCTGTTTCCTATGGCAGGAGGCGCCGGCTGATGGTGGTAGTAGTACCATCAGCCGGCACCTATGACCCATTAGCTTTTTACCGTGAGTCACTGTCACAGCTGTGGCATCATGCTGACACCTGTCAGCATGATGTCGCAGAGCTCTGACCGCGGTAATGCAATTACCATCGATCAGAGCCTGTATTTCCTGCACTGTCATGCGTCCCTGCATGGAGGGGGAAGAGGGACCATGCCGGCATTAGTGTTACAAAGGGCTCGGTAAATGGATGATGAAAGGCAAATTTAAAGTCGGTCAATAAAGATCAGAATATAAGAAATCATGGCACTGAGCAAACACACACCACTTGAGCAAAGCAACAACTGGCAATGTTCTAATAATTGCCAGCCAGCTAAATAGCCAGGTAATCACTCCGAAAGGGTGACACCTGGAAAAAACCTCACAGGCCAGGTCTAGAGTAGACAATTAAGCCAAGTATTCCAAAAATAAACAGACCTTTTAGAATTAAATAGAAGAAAAAAAAGACCACATGCCTTTACAAAATCAGAGGAGACCATAAAATGTAGGTAGAATCACTTGCCACAAGCAAGCTAGTGCAACTGGCTGCTGCAGGGCCACCATCAGAGCATTACTGCCTTTAATACTGTATGGGGCCCAGTGAACAGAAGTACAAAGGGGGGTGCCGGACAAGTCCGGGCCTCCCCTCTTGTGCTTCTGCTCACTGGGCCCCAGGGCATTATTTGCTTCAGCTCACCAGGCCCCAGTGCATCTCAGCGCAGGGAGCCTTGGAGCTCTCATGGCCATCAAAACTTAACAGCCTTGTAGCTTCAAGGGAGTCCTTCCACCTCTTCTGTGACACGCTGGTGATGGCGCGTACACGATGACATCATCGCGTACGTGTCGGTATGTACGAGAGCCAGAATACCAGCCCAGAGCAAATGATGAATTGGGAGTATAGGGGGAGAGCAAATGATGAATTGGTAGTGGGGGGTGAGGAGAGCAAATGATGAATTAGGAGTGGAGAGAGAAAATGATGAATTGGGAGTGGGGGTTGCGGAGAGCAAATGATGAACTGGGAGTGGGGATGGGGAGAGCAAATGATGAATTGAAGGTGGGAGTAGTGGTGGGGAGAGCAAATGATGACTTACAATTAGCCCTACTACCCAGGAAGAGTTCACTTAGCCCTACCATGCAGGGATAGCTCGCTTAGCTCTACTACCCATGGACAGCTCTCTTAGCCCTACTATCCAAGGACATTTCTCTTAACCATTCTACCCAGGGACAGTTCACTTAGCCCTACCACACAGGGACAGCTCTCTTAGGCCTGCTACCCAGCAATAGCTCTGTTAGCCCTACCTCCCAGTGATAGCATTGCCGTCTGTTTTCATATAGTATTGCATGAACATCACTGTTACAATTACATGTGGCTCTTTGAAGGCAACCATAAAGCTGATGTGCGCCTCGGTGAAAATGAGTTTGACATCCATGGGTTAAAAGAAGTGACATTCTTTGAGTGGGTTTCACTTCTCTACACTTGATAATATAAAGTAAGATATGCTGGCATCAGAGAAGAACGACTGCCAGTGAAGCTGCTTCAGGAATATTGGCATTCCTTGGAAGCGGCTTCACCCGGGAAAACTTGGCAGCTTTGCTGGAGTCTAAGAGACACTGTGTGCACTTACCCTTAGGAAAGAAAAAACTCATGTGAACAGCAAAGTGGATTTGTCATAAATATAAGTTAAGGTATGTGCACACAGCATCTAAATTCCGATGGTGGAGAATCTGAGGTCAGGAAAAACACGATGTTCTTATTTCTGAGGTGGCTTCACTGGCTAGTGTCTTTTCCTGTATTTTCAACCAAAAAAAGGACAGGCAGCTTCCAAATGAAGTCTCCCAAAGAATGAACATTACTTTTTTAACCACTTTACGGTTTACGAATAGTGTTGAGCATTCCGATACTGAAATATCGGGTATCGGCCGATATTCGCGGTATCGGAATTCCGATACTTAATTCCGATACTTTTGCAATATCGTATACCGGAATCGGAAGTTCCCATAATGCAATGAGCCATTTTCATTTTATTCAGCCAATGAGGATCCTAAGAAGTGTGGGCACATCCTGTTAGGCATGTAGGCATCTTAACTAATGGCATGGCTGTGATTGGCTGCTGAAATGATGTCATGATGCACTATAAAAGCCGCCGCCATTTTGAGCTCACTCTGCTGTGAATTCAGTTAGGGATAGGATGCTGTTGTTCTGAGGGACAGTTTTAGCTACCTATTTGGTCTATTCTGCTTTACCCAAGCTACTTTATAAATCGCTGTGCCTTGCAGTGCTAGTGCACAGTTCTCTGTGCTGTTCACCGCTTTCTGCAAGGTCTCTGTGTGTGAGTGCAGCTCACCCTGTAGTGTGTGCTTCAGCCACGTCTGGTTATAGTGCACTCAGTGTGTGTCACTGCCTCATACATTGTCCTTTTTTGCCAATTCATAATTTTTCCTGATATCTCCTATTAGTGTGGTGGTTCCATCCGTATTCAGCTAAATTTGTTCCAAACACACTATATAGGAGTAGATAGAGAAATTTTTTTTGTCTTGCAGCACTAGTGCACAGTGCTCTGCATCTGCACTGTTCACCGCTGTCTGTAAGGTCTGTGTGTGTGAGTGCAGCTCACCCTGTAGTGTGTGCTTCAACCACGTCTGGTTGTAGTGCACTCAGTGTGTGTCACTGCCTCATACATTGTCCTTTTTTGCCAATTCATAATTTTTCCTGATATCTCCTATTAGTGTGGTGGTTCCATCCGTATTCAGCTAAATTGGTTCCAAACACACTATATAGGAGTAGATAGAGAAATTTTTTTGGTCTTGCAGCGCTAGTGCACAGTGCTCTGCATCTGTACTGTTCACCGCTGTCTGCAAGGTCTGGTGTGTGAGTGCAGCTCACCCTGTAGTGTGTGCTTCAACCACGTCTGGTTGTAGTGCACTCAGTGTGTGTCACTGCCTCATACATTGTCCTTTTTTGTCAATTCATAATTTTTCCTGATTTCTCCTATTAGTGTGGTGGTTCCATCCGTATTCAGCTAAATTGGTTCCAAACACACTATATAGGAGTAGTTAGAGGAGCCTTTCTGCAGCATTGGGCCCTGCAGCCCCAGCCAAATTAGTATTAGCCTATTTTTTGCAGCCTCATCTATTGCATTGTAGGTTACCTTCCTACATTGTAATAGCTACAAAAAGTTTGTGATACTATCGTTATTACATCTTTAGTCACATCCAGTGTCTTTTTGTGACAAAAAAAACCTAAATAAAGTTCACCAAACACTCCACTTTACAGTTGTGTAGGCCACATTAGCTCATATTAAAGTCTAGTCCACACTTTATAAAATTAGTGTTTCTTATACCTGTTAGCAGCTGTTCAGGAATAAGCACACTAAGCCCTTAGTACTTTTCTGCCTATCTTTATAAGTCTACCAAGATGAAGAAGGCAGGGAGTAAGGCATGTGGTCGTGGGCGTGGGCGTGGAGTTTCTGCAGGGAGAGGACGTGAGGATTCTGTGCCTGCAGGGAGAGGACGTGGGGATTTTGTGCCTGCTGCGGGCACCAGTGACTCAGCATCCCCCAGTTTTACCAGGGAACAGTCCTTTATGCGCAGCTTTGTAGGAGCTAGCCGTACCCCACTGCTGCGGGAGGACCAAATTGAAGCCGTTGTCGGATGGATGGCAGCTAACGCATCGACTTCAATTAGTTCCAGATCCTCTCAGGTCCTGAGCACTGAAGAGCACCCATCTGTCTCTTCACCACCTGCCAAATTGCCCAGGCAGTCAGAGTGCCCTGGACAGGAGCCATCTCTACTTCTGTTCTCTGAATCTCTTGGCTTGGAAAGAGGGGGCCAGCTAAGCAGAATTCGAGAATTTGAAGAAGAGGTAGTATGCAGTGATGCGCAACCGTTTTGTCTCTCTGAATCTGAAGAGGCGGGTGGGCCAGTGCCTATGGTCAGCAGCACACCTCAGTACGCATCTGATGATGAGACTCAGGTGCCACTTTCTGGTGCGTACTGTGCTGTCGAGACTACCCAGGAGAAGCAGTTGTTTGTAGAGGGTGGTGTAGATGATGAGGTCCTTGACCCATCATGGCGTGAGGGACAGGAAGGTGGTGGGAGCAGCTCTGAGGAAGAGATTCCCCGAACAGCCCAAAAAGGAGGGAGAGGGAGGGGGCAGACTTGGTTGCCTGTAGACTCCACTTCGGCACTCATTAGGAGCATGGCTCTTCCAAAATCCAAAGCGGGCGCTCCCAAGACTTGCAGTGCCTGGTCCTTTTTTGACACAGTTGCAGATGACATTTGCTTTGTCAAATGCAAGCTGTGTAATCAGAAGGTGAAAAGAGGGAAAAGTGTCAGCAACCTCAATACCACAAATATGTGGAAACATGTGCGGACCAAGCATGTGGTGGAGTTACAAAAACACACTGAAGACCTAGGCCAACCTACAGCGCCACCTACCACCTCTTCAGCTCGTGTTGTAGCCTCTCCCTCCAGCTCACACACAGCTGGTTCGGCTTCCTCACAGGATCGCCATGGAAGAATCTCTGGCACTGTTGTACAGAGACACAGTGTAATTCCACCCACAGCACCACTTTCCCAGTCATCCTCACACTCCCAGGCCAGTCTACAGCCATCATTAGCACAGGCATGGGAGAAAAGGCGCCCATACTCGGCAAACCACCCCCGAGCACAGGCTCTGAATGCTGGCATTGCTAAACTACTGGCCCTTGAAATGCTATCATTCAGGCTGGTGGAGACTGACACATTCCGTAACTTTATGGCATTGGAAGTCCCACAATACAACGTGCCCAGCCGATTTTATTTCAGCAGGCAAGCCGTCCCTGCCCTGCAACATCATGTGGAGGGAAAAATTAAACATGCGCTACAAAACGCCGTCAGTAGCAAGGTCCACCTGACCATCGATGCGTGGACCAGTAAGCATGGACAGGGATGATACCTTTCCCTCACTGCCCATTGGGTAAATGTTGTGGAGCCGGGTACAGATCTTGAGAGTGGTGCTGTACGTGTTCTGCCAACTCCAAGGATTGCAGGAATCCAGTCTGTACACATTGACTCCTCCTCATACTCCATTTCCTCTGAATCAGCGCTGCAGGAGCCGTCACGGTCTACCTCCACATCGACCCGTGAACGGTTACCTGTTATGGTGACCAATATGAGCACAGCCGTGGCCAAACGTCAACAGGCCGTATTAAAATTAATTTCTTTGGGGAATCGAAGCCACACAGCGCAGGAGCTCTGGAATGCCATCAAGCAGCAGAGCGACGTGTGGTTTGTGCCAGCGAATCTCCAGCCAGGCATGGTAGTGTGTGACAATGGCCGAAATCTGGTGGCAGCTCTGGGCCTAGGCAACCTCACTCACATCCCATGTCTGGCACATGTGCTCAACTTGGTCGTGCAGAGTTTTTTGAGGGACTATCCGGATCTTGATGCACTGCTTCACAAGGTCCGCATAGAGTGCGCTCACTTGCGGCGTTCCAGCAATGCAAGATCACGCATTGCAGCTCTGCAGCACCGATTACGTCTTCCGGAACATCGCATCATATGTGACCTACCCACCAGGTGGAATTCAACGTTACATATGTTGGAGAGGTTGTGTGAGCAGCAGGCAGCAGTAATGGAGTACCAGCTGCAGCAGGCGCAAAGAAGTCGCAGTGCGCGCCGTTCACACTTCACCACCACTGAGTGGGCCTCTATGAAGGACATTTGCCACGTTTTGCGTGCCTTCGATTATTCCACGCGGATGGCGAGTGCAGATGATGCACTAGTCAGCATGACTATCCCCCTTATCTGCCTGCTTGAAAAAACACTGTAAGCACTAAGGGACGAGGTTTTGGAAGAGGTGGAGGATGAGGAGTCACAAATGCCATCTGCTTCTCTACAGTCTGCGCAACGTGGTTCCTCACAAAGGCCTAGGCAGGGGACACTTTGTGAGGAGGATGAGGAGGAGTCAATGGATGAGGAAGACATCTGTCTAGAGCGAGGGTGGGGTGATGCAGAGCAGGCAGAGATCACGCCTCAAGCAGGGGACAGCGTTTCTTGGCCAGTTGGCAGTCTGCAGCACATGGTTGATTTCATGCTGCAGTGCCTGAGAAACGACCGCCGCATCGCCCACATTCTCAACACGGCTGATTATTGGGTGTCCACCCTCCTAGATCCTCGCTACCGGGACAACTTACAAAGCCTCATAACACCGTTGAACCGGGAGCATAAAATGCGGGAGTACCAAGACGCACTGGTGCATTCCATCATGTTCTCCATTCCACCCGAGAGCAGTGCTGCTAGTGCTTTACAAAGCAGCTCAGTGCGTTGAGGCAGTGGAGGAAGCTCTGCACAAAGAGGGAGCAGAAGCAGCGCCTCAGCACAAGGCAAGATCAGTATGGCCGAAATGTGGCAAAGTTTTGTGTCCCCGCCGCCACAAATGTCTATACCATCACAGACGGCTCCAGTCAGCAGGAGGCAACGTTTCCGTCAGATGGTGACAGACTACATGTCTTGCCCTCTTAGTGTACTCCCAGACGGCTCTTCTCCCTTCAAGTTTTGGGTCTGTAAGCTAGATACATGGCCAGAGCTAAGTCAGTATGCATTGGAGGTGCTAGCTTGCCCTGCTGCTAGTGTATTATCGGAACGCGTCTATAGTGCCGCAGGTGGTGTACTAACAGACCGTCGCATGCGACTATCCTCCGATAACGTTGACCGGCTTACTTTTCTCAAAATGAACAAGGCCTGGATCTCTCATGAATTTGCCAGTCCTCTTCCAGAATAAATAATTGTTGGCAAAAGTATCCAGGTCTCCTGTTCTGTTCATGTTTCTACCACGTGAACTGTAATCCCTGAGCTCCAACACCGCCAGTTGGCGCTCGGAAGTGCCGTCTGCACAGTCAACACTTGCTGCCGTGTCATTGGGGTTCAGTAACGTCAGCTGTTCCCCTGCTGTGCGGACGGCAATTTCTCCTGCTCTGTCCACATTCTCACTACTACAGATTTTAAAGTTGCTCCAATTACACCTCTGGCTCCTCTGTTTTCAGTATTATCCCTGAGCTCTAACACCGCCAGTTGGTGCTCGGAAGTGCCGTCTGCACAGTCAACACTTGCTGCCGTGTTATTGGGGTTCAGTAACGTCAGCTGTTCCCCTGCTGTGCGGATGGCAATTTCTCCTGCTCTGTCCACATTCTCACTACTACTAATTTTAAAGTTGCTCCAAATACACCTCTGGCTCCTCTGTTTTCAGTATTATCCCTGAGCTCCAACACCGCCAGTTGGCACTCGGAAGTGCCGACTGCACAGTCAACACTTGCTGCCGTGTTATTGGGGTTCAGTAACGTCAGCTGTTCCCCTGCTGTGCGGACGGCACTTTCTCCTGCTCTGTCCACATCCACTGTACTACTGATTTAAAACCTCCTCCAAATACACCTCTGGCTCCTCTGTTTTCAGTATTATCCCTGAGCTCAAACACCGCCAGTTGGCGCTCGGAAGTGCCGTCTGCACAGTCAACACTTGCTGCCATGTTATTGGGGTTCAGTAACGTCAGCTGTTCCCCTGCTGTGTGGATGGCAATTTCTCCTGCTCTGTCCACATTCTCACTACTACAGATTTTAAAGTTGCTCCAATTACACCTCTGGCTCCTCTGTTTTCAGTATTATCCCTGAGCTCCAACACCGCCAGTTGGCGCTCGGAAGTGCCGTCTGCTCAGTCAACACTTGCTGCCATGTTATTGGGGTTCAGTAACGTCAGCTGTTCCCCTGCTGTGCGGACGGCACTTTCTCCTGCTCTGTCCACATCCACTGTACTACTGATTTAAAACCTCCTCCAAATACACCTCTGGCTCCTCTGTTTTCAGTATTATCCCTGAGCTCCAACACCGCCAGTTGGCGCTCGGAAGTGCCGTCTGCACAGTCAACACTTGCTGCCATGTTATTGGGGTTCAGTAACGTCAGCTTTCCCCTGCTGTGCGGACGGCAATTTCTCCTGCTCTGTCCACATTCTCACTACTACAGATTTTAAAGTTGCTCCAATTACACCTCTGGCTCCTCTGTTTTCAGTATTATCCCTGAGCTCCAACACCGCCAGTTGGCGCTCGGAAGTGCTGTCTGCACAGTCAACACTTGCTGCCGTGTCATTGGGGTTCAGTAACATCAGCTGTTCCCCTGCTGTGCGGACGGCAATTTCTCCTGCTCTGTCCACATTCTCACTACTACAGATTTTAAAGTTGCTCCAATTACACCTCTGGCTCCTCTGTTTTCAGTATTATCCCTGAGCTCCAACACCGCCAGTTGTTGCTCGGAAGTGCCGTCTGCACAGTCAACACTTGCTGCCATGTCATTGGGTGTAACGGGTTTGGGAGGCGGAACCTCTGAGCTACTATACAAGGGGGCGGTCCTTGTAAGGGAGCGGGTGGCGACCAGGGTAGACGGGCAGGCAGTCACAGCAGGTGACTGGGACAGTCTCTGAATGAACGGACAGGAGGTCACGGCAAGTGACCGGGGCAGTCTCTGGATGAACGGGCAGGAGGTCACGGCAAGTGACCGGGGCAGTCTCTGGATGAACGGGCAGGAGGTCACGGCAAGTGACCGGGGCAGTCTCTGGATGAACGGGCAGGAGGTCACGGCAAGTGACCGGGGCAGTCTCTGGGTAAAGGATTGGTACGACCTGTGGCGGCAGATGATAGACGTGAGCTCCCAGGTGAGCAGGCGAGAGTCTCTGGATAATCGGGTGGTCACAGCATGTGACGGCGGAGCCTCCAGGAAGACCGACAGACAGGTAGCAGATGAGCGCTCCCAGGTGAGCGGGCAGGAGTCTCTGAACAGGCGGGTGGTCACAGCACGTGACGGTAGAGCCTCCTGGTAGGCTAGCAGACAGGCAGCAGATGAGCGCTCCCAGGTGAGCGGGCAAGCTGGTCCTTAGACAGACTGACAGGAGTTGGAAGGCAGACCGTCGGACCTCAGGCTAGCAGGCAGGTAGCAGGATATCAGGCAGGAATTAGACAGCAGACTGGCAGGAATCTGGCAGGTATCTGGCAGGTAACTGGCAACGGGACCTGAGGGCTGAAGCAGAGTAGTGAACAGTGCTACAACATTGCTCGGGCACCTCCATTTTGGAGGAGGTGCCTTTTATATGGGAGGTCCTCCGGCAATTGGCCGGGGACTCCTTAGGACGGCGCGCGCGGTCCCTTTAAGAGAGGGGGAGCGTGCGCGCGCGCGCCCTAAGCACACTGCCGGGGAAGGAGCGCGTGCCGGAAGCAGCGGGGAGAGAAGCGCTGGAGGACGCCGCGCCAGGAGCGGGGAGGTGAGAGGGACGGCGTCTCTGCCTAGAACGGGGCAGAGACGCCGATGCTACAGTACCCCCCCCTTTAGGCCCCCTCTTTTTTTGGTCAGAAAGAAATTTCTCAAGGAGAAGCGGGGCGTTGATGTTCTCCCTGGGTTCCCAAGTTCTCTCCTCAGGACCAAACCCCTTCCAATCTACCAGAAAAAAGGTTTTTCCTCTTACCCTCTTGGAGGCCAGAATACTTTCTACCTCAAAGATGTCATCAGCGGAAACCGGAGCAGGAGGGGCACCTGGATTTTTGGAAAAAAATTTAAAGACAACGGGTTTGAGGAGAGATACGTGGAAGGAGTTGGGGATCCGTAGGGTGGCCGGGAGTTTTAATTTGTAGGCCACAGGGTTAATTTGCCTGAGGACTTCGAAGGGGCCGATGAATCGAGGACCCAACTTGTAGGAGGGTACTTTGAGCCGCACATGTTTGGATGAGAGCCAAACCTTGTCTCCCGGACGGAATTGGGGCGGATCCAGACGTCTCTTATCAGCATATCTCTTCATCCGCTCAGAGGAGAGAAGAAGAGCGGACCTGGTGCTCTCCCAAATAGTAGAAAATTCGCTGACAAGAGACTCCGCAGCAGGGGTGTCCACAGAAACGGAGACAGGAAGTGGAATCCGGGGATGTTGGCCACCGACTATAAAGAACGGGGATTTGGAAGAGGACTCGCTCTCATGGTTGTTATAAGAGAACTCGGCCCATGGTAGGAGATCCACCCAGTCCGAGTGGTGAGCATCAACGAAGTGCCGGAGGTAGCTGGACAAGATTTGATTGATCCGCTCCACTTGACCATTGGACTGAGGGTGGTAAGCGGAGGAGAAATCCAGGGTAATGTCCAGCAGCTTACATGTGGCTCTCCAGAAGCGAGAGGTGAACTGAACCCCACGATCCGACACGATGTGGAGGGGCAGACCATGGAGACGGAAGATGTGGCGGATAAAGTCTTTAGCCAGCTCGGGTGCAGACGGAAGACCAGGCAGGGGAATGAAGTGGGCCATCTTAGAAAAACGGTCAGCGACAACCCAAATGACAGTACAACCGGCAGAAACTGGAAGGTCGGTGATAAAGTTCATAGCGATGTGTTGCCAAGGAGCAGCAGGTACGGGAAGGGGCAGGAGATGGCCGGCAGGTAGATGTCGGGGAACTTTGTTACGGGCACAGGATGAACAGGCCGCGATGAAGTCTACCACGTCCTTACGCAGGGTAGGCCACCAGTAATGCCGGGTAATAAGTTGGAAGGTCTTCTTTTGGCCAGCATGGCCAGCTAGTTTAGAAGAATGTCCCCAGCGAAGAACCCTCTCCCGATCTGGCACAGCTACGAACGTCTTACCGGGTGGAAGACGAGTCAGATCCAAGGGGGCCACATTCATCACGTTGGAGGAGTCGATGATGTGCGTAGGTTCCTCCTCTTGATCGGAGGACAGGAAGGACCGGGACAAGGCATCAGCTTTGACGTTCTTGTCCGCCGGACGGAAATGAAGAATGAAGTCGAAGCGGGCAAAAAACAACGACCACCGGGCCTGGTGAGGATTGAGTCTCTGGGCATTTTGGAGATATGCCAGGTTTTTGTGATCCGTGTAGATAATTACCGGGTAGAGAGCCCCTTCAAGCAGATAGCGCCACTCTCCCAGTGCCAATTTGATCGCTAGCAATTCCCGGTCTCCAATGGAGTAGTTGCGCTCCGACGAGGAGAAGATTTTGGAGAAGAAGCCGCACGTTACCATTCTCCCGGTAGAAGACTTCTGGGTGAGCACCGCTCCGGCTCCGGAGGAGGAGGCATCAACCTCCAGGTAGAATTGTTTATTACAGTCCAGACGGTGCAGGACGGGAGCAGAGGCGAAGGCTTTCTTTAGGGAAAGGAAGGCCTCCTCGGCTTCAGGCAACCATGTCCTGGGGTTAGCCCCCTTACGGGTAAGTGCAGATATGGGAGCAGTCCGAGACGAGAAGTGTGGGATGAAAAGACGATAATAATTAGCGAAGCCCAGGAATCGCTGTATCGCCTTCAAACCTTCAGGACGAGGCCATTTTAGAACGGAAGAGAGCTTCTCGGGATCCATTTGCAGACCTGTTTGGGAGATGACATAGCCCAAGAACGGAAGGGAGGTCTGATCGAAGAGGCACTTCTCGTATTTGGCGTAAAGGTGGTTCTGCCGAAGCCTAAGCAGGACCTGACGAACATCCCTCCGGTGTGTGGGGAGATCCGAAGAGAAGACCAAGATATCGTCCAGGTATACCACTACGCAGGAGTACAGGAGGTCACGGAAGATGTCGTTGACTAGTTCCTGAAAGACCGCGGGAGCATAACAGAGACCGAAGGGCATCACAAGGTACTCGTAGTGACCGTCCCGGGTATTGAATGCCGTCTTCCACTCGTCTCCTTGACGGATACGGACCAGATTATACGCTCCTTGTAGATCCAGCTTGGAGAAGATCCTGGCGCCCTTGAGACGGTCAAACAATTCGGAGATGAGTGGCAGGGGATATTTGTTTTTTACCGTGATGAGATTGAGTCCTCTGTAGTCAATACAGGGACGTAGCGAGCCGTCTTTCTTTTTGACAAAGAAGAATCCGGCTCCAGCCGGGGAGGTAGATTTTCGGATAAATCCCCTAGCCAGATTCTCTTCAATGTACTCAGACATGGCTCGGGTCTCGGCTGCAGACAACGGGTAGATACGCCCATGGGGAGGAGTGGTGCCAGGTACCAGGTCGATCGGGCAATCGTATGGCCTATGGGGTGGCAACGTCTCAGCTTCCTTCTTACCGAAGACGTCCGCATAGGGCCAGTAGGGAGCCGGGAGACCAGGTAAGTTAACTAGAGTAGGCTGAGGGCGAAGTGGACGGACCGGGACCAGGCAGGTCCTATGGCAGTCAGGACCGCATCGGAGTACTTCACCGGACCGCCAGTTCAATACGGGATCATGTGTCTGGAGCCAAGGTAGACCTAGCAACAGGGAGTGAGAAAGTCCGGACAGCACATGGAATGAGATCTCCTCAGAGTGCAGCATTCCCACCTGCAGGGTTATGGGTTCGGTGACTAGCAGGATGGTCTCCGAGAGAAGTCTTCCATCCACGGAGGCGACTGACAATGGTTCAGCCAGGGACTTGGTGGGAATATGGTATCTCTCTACCAGAGACTGGGAGATGAGGTCTCCAGCAGCTCCAGAATCCAGATGGGCGAGTTCAAAGAGACGGTTTTCTCCCCAAGCAATAGAGACCGGTAAGGTCAGAGACGGAGAGGGCTTACTTTTGTCTAGGACGACCTCTCCGAGTGGTCCTAGACACTGGCGTTTCCCGGCTTTTCCGGGCAGGAACGGATGAAGTGCTTCATACTGCCACAATAGAAACAGCTTCCCTCGGCTCGGCGAGATTCTTGGCGAGAACCGACCATCTTGGTCTGGTCGACCTGCATAGGCTCAGGAGAGTGTAGCTGAGGAGAGACAGAGGGAGTGACGGGTTTCTGAAAAGTAGGAGCTAGACGTGGAAACCTCCTCTCACGGGTGACCTCTTTGGCACGCTCCTGGAACCGCAGGTCAATCCGGGTGGCAAGAGTTATTAGGTCATCGAGAGTGGTAGGAATGTCCCGACCGGCAAGTTCATCTTTAATACGGCCGGACAGACCCTCCCAGAAGACGGAAACCAGAGCGTCATTATACCAGGCCAGCTCCGAGGCAAGGGTACGGAACCGTATGGCATATTGGCCCACGGTGAGACTTCACTGACGGAGGCGTAGCAGAGATGATGCGGATGAGGTCTTCCGTCCGGGTTCGTCGAAGACTTTCCGGAAAGCCGTGAGAAAGGCAGGCAAGTCGGACACCAGGGGGTCTCCTCTCTCCCATAGAGGATTTAGCCAGGCCAGGGCCTCTCCGGTGAGATGGGACATGATGAAGGCAATTTTGGCCCGGTCGGAGTTAAACTGGTGAGACAGGAGTTCAAAGTGCAGGGTGCACTGATTTATGAAGCCCCGAGCCTGGGCGGAGTCGCCTCCGAAACGAGGAGGTGCAGAAAGCCGGGGTCCGGGGTAGGATACCATTTTATTAGTGGGCAGTGGAGCTGCCGGATTGCGAGTCATGGCACTGGCGGTGGTTGCAGGCAGAGCAGTCAGAGTGTCCAGGCGAGAATTGACATTCCGCAGGTGACCCAGGATGGACTCCTGTTGGGACCTCTGACGGGACAGTTCATGACACAGGTCCGAGAGCGAGGGAGCTTGGGTGCCACCGGGTTCCATGGCCCGAGCAAACTGTAACGGGTCTGGGAGGCGGAACCTCTGAGCTACTATCCAAGGGGGCGGTCCTTGTAAGGGAGCGGGTGGCGACCAGGGTAGACGGGCAGGCAGTCACAGCAGGTGACTGGGACAGTCTCTGAATGAACGGACAGGAGGTCACGGCAAGTGACCGGGGCAGTCTCTGGATGAACGGGCAGGAGGTCACGGCAAGTGACCGGGGCAGTCTCTGGATGAACGGGCAGGAGGTCACGGCAAGTGACCGGGGCAGTCTCTGGATGAACGGGCAGGAGGTCACGGCAAGTGACCGGGGCAGTCTCTGGGTAAAGGATTGGTACGACCTGTGGCGGCAGATGATAGACGTGAGCTCCCAGGTGAGCAGGCGAGAGTCTCTGGATAATCGGGTGGTCACAGCATGTGAGGGCGGAGCCTCCAGGAAGACCGACAGACAGGTAGCAGATGAGCGCTCCCAGGTGAGCGGGCAGGAGTCTCTGGACAGGCGGGTGGTCACAGCACGTGACGGTAGAGCCTCCTGGTAGGCTAGCAGACAGGCAGCAGATGAGCGCTCCCAGGTGAGCGGGCAAGCTGGTCCTTAGACAGACTGACAGGAGTTGGAAGGCAGACCGTCGGACCTCAGGCTAGCAGGCAGGTAGCAGGATATCAGGCAGGAATTAGACAGCAGACTGGCAGGAATCTGGCAGGTATCTGGCAGGTAATTGGCAACGGGACCTGAGGGCTGAAGCAGAGTAGTGAACAGTGCTACAACATTGCTCGGGCACCTCCATTTTGGAGGAGGTGCCTTTTATATGGGAGGTCCTCCGGCAATTGGCCGGGGACTCCTTAGGACGGCGCGCGCGGTCCCTTTAAGAGAGGGGGAGCGCGCGCGCGCGCGCCCTAAGCACACTGCCAGGGAAGGAGCGCGTGCCGGAAGCAGCGGGGAGAGAAGCGCTGGAGGACGCCGCGCCAGGAGCGGGGAGGTGAGAGGGACGGCGTCTCTGCCTAGAACGGGGCAGACACGCCGATGCTACATTGGGGTTCAGTAACATCAGCTGTTCCCCTGCTGTGCGGACGGCAATTTCTCCTGCTCTGTCCACATTCTCACTACTACAGATTTTAAAGTTGCTCCAATTACACCTCTGGCTCCTCTGTTTTCAGTATTATCCCTGAGCTCTAACACCGCCAGTTGGTGCTCAGAAGTGCCGTCTGCACAGTCAACACTTGCTGCCGTGTTATTGGGGTTCAGTAACGTCAGCTGTTCCCCTGCTGTGCAGACGGCACTTTCTCCTGCTCTGTCCACATCCACTGTACTACTGATTTAAAACCTCCTCCAAATACACCTCTGGCTCCTCTGTTTTCAGTATTATCCCTGAGCTCAAACACCGCCAGTTGGCGCTCGGAAGTGCCGTCTGCACAGTCAACACTTGCTGCCATGTTATTGGGGTTCAGTAAGGTCAGCTGTTCCCCTGCTGTGTGGACGGCAATTTCTCCTGCTCTGTCCACATTCTCACTACTACAGATTTTAAAGTTGCTCCAATTACACCTCTGGCTCCTCTGTTTTCAGTATTATCCCTGAGCTCCAACACCGCCAGTTGGCGCTCGGAAGTGCCGTCTACACAGTCAACACTTGCTGCCATGTTATTGGGGTTCAGTAACGTCAGCTGTTCCCCTGCTGTGCGGACGGCACTTTCTCCTGCTCTGTCCACATCCACTGTACTACTCATTTAAAACCTCCTCCAAATACACCTCTGGCTCCTCTGTTTTCAGTATTATCCCTGAGCTCCAACACCGCCAGTTGGCGCTCGGAAGTGCCGTCTGCACAGTCAACACTTGCTGCCATGTTATTGGGGTTCAGTAAGGTCAGCTTTCCCCTGCTGTGCGAACGGCAATTTCTCCTGCTCTGTCCACATTCTCACTACTACAGATTTTAAAGTTGCTCCAATTACACCTCTGGCTCCTCTGTTTTCAGTATTATCCCTGAGCTCCAACACCGCCAGTTGGCGCTCGGAAGTGCCGTCTGCACAGTCAACACTTGCTGCCATGTTATTGGGGTTTAGTAACGTCAGCTGTTCCCCTGCTGTGCGGACGGCAATTTCTCCTGCTCTGTCCACATTCTCACTACTACAGATTTTAAAGTTGCTCCAATTACACCTCTGGCTCCTCTGTTTTCAGTATTATCCCTGAGCTCCAACACCGCCAGTTGGCGCTCGGAAGTGCCGTCTGCACAGTCAACACTTGCTGCCGTGTCATTGGGGTTCAGTAACGTCAGCTGTTCCCCTGCTGTGCGGACGGCAATTTCTCCTGCTCTGTCCACATTCTCACTGCTACAGATTTTAGAGTTGCTCCAATTACACCTCTGGCTCCTCTGTTTTCAGTATTATCCCTGAGCTCCAACACCGCCAGCTGGCGCTCGGAAGTGCCGTCTGCACAGTCAACACTTGCTGCCGTGTCATTGGGGTTCAGTAACGTCAGCTGTTCCCCTGCTGTGCGGACGGCAATTTCTCCTGCTCTGTCCACATTCTCACTACTTCAGATTTTAAAGTTGCTCCAATTACACCTCTGGCTCCTCTGTTTTCAGTATTATCCCTGAGCTCCAACACCGCCAGTTGGCGCTCGGAAGTGCCGTCTGCACAGTCAACACTTGCTGCCGTGTCATTGGGGTTCAGCAACATCAGCTGTTCCCCTGCTGTGCGGACGGCAATTTCTCCTGCTCTGTCCACATTCTCACTACTACAGATTTTAAAGTTGCTCCAATTACACCTCTGGCTCCTCTGTTTTCAATATTATCCCTGAGCTCCAACACCGCCAGTTGGCGCTCGGAAGTGCCGTCTGCACAGGCAACACTTGGTGCCGTGTTATTGGGGTTCAGTAACATCAGCTGTTCCCCTGCTGTGCGGACGGCAATTTCTCCTGCTCTGTCCACATCCACTGTACTACTGATTTAAAACCTCCTCCAAATACACTTCTGGCTCCTCTGTTTTCAGTATTATCCCTGAGCTCCAACACCACCAGTTGGCGCTCGGAAGTGCCGTCTGCACAGTCAACACTTGCTGCCATGTCATTGGGGTTCAGTAACGTCAGCTGTTCCCCTGCTGTGCGGACGGCAATTTCTCCTGCTCTGTCCACATCCACTGTACTACTGATTTAAAACCTCCTCCAAATACACTTCTGGCTCCTCTGTTTTCAGTATTATCCCTGAGCTCCAACACCGCCAGTTGGCGCTCGGAAGTGCCGTCTGCACAGTCAACACTTGCTGCCATGTCATTGGGGTTCAGTAACGTCAGCTGTTCCCCTGCTGTGCGGACGGCAATTTCTCCTGCTCTGTCCACATTCTCACTACTACAGATTTTAAAGTTGCTCCAATTACACCTCTGGCTCCTCTGTTTTCAGTATTATCCCTGAGCTCCAACACCGCCAGTTGGCGCTCGGAAGTGCCGTCTGCACAGTCAACACTTGCTGCCGTGTCATTGGGGTTCAGTAACATCAGCTGTTCCCCTGCTGTGCGGACGGCAATTTCTCCTGCTCTGTCCACATCCACTGTACTACTGATTTAAAACCTCCTCCAAATACACCTCTGGCTCCTCTGTTTTCAGTATTATCCCTGAGCTCCAACACCGCCAGTTGGCGCTCGGAAGTGCCGTCTGCACAGTCAACACTTGCTGCCATGTCATTGGGGTTCAGTAACGTCAGCTGTTCCCCTGCTGTGCGGACGGCAATTTCTCCTGCTCTGTCCACATCCACTGTACTACTGATTTAAAACCTCCTCCAAATACACCTCTGGCTCCTCTGTTTTCAGTATTATCCCTGAGCTCCAACACCGCCAGTTGGCGCTCGGAAGTGCCGTCTGCACAGTCAACACTTGCTGCCGTGTTATTGGGGTTTGGTAACGTCAGCTGTTCCCCTGCTGTGCGGACGTCAATTTCTCCTGCTTTGTCCACATCCACTGTACTACTGATTTAAAACCTCCTCTAAATACACCTCTGGCTCCTCTGTTTTTAGTATTTACCCAGGGCTCCAATACCGCTAGTTGCTGCTCAGAAGTGCCGTCTGCACAGTCAACGCTTGCTCCAGTGTTATTGGGGTTCAGTAACGTCAGCTGTTCCCCTGCTGTGTGTCCGGCAAATTCTCCTGCTTTGTCCACATCCACTGTACTACTGATTTAAAACTTGCTCCAATTACACCTCTGGCTCCACTCTGTTTTTAGTATTTACCCTGGGTTCCAGCACCGCCAGCTGGTTCTCGGTAGTTCCATTTGCTCTTGTACCTTCTACTACCCATCCGGGTTCCAGTACCGTCAGCTGGTTCTTGGCAGTGCCTTTGGATTAGGTGCCTCCTTCTCGGTATCCAAGTTCCACCAACGTCTGCTGGTTCTTGGTAGTGCTTTCTGGCACAGGTACCTCCTGCTTAGTAACTGAGTTCCAGTACTGTCAGCTGGTCTTCGGCAGTTCCATTGGCTCTTGTACCTTCTGCTACCCATCCGGGTTCCAGTACCGTCAGCTGGTCCTCGGTAGTTCAATTTGCTCTTGTACCTTCTACTACCCATCCGGGTTCCAGTACCGTCAGCTGGTTCTCGGCAGTGACTTTGGCACGGGTACTCCCTCCTGCCCAGCCTGGTTCCAGCACGCCAGCTGTTTCCGGGTAGTGTCAACGTCACTTTGCCTCCAATGCGTTGTCCTGTCGTGTTGCGGTCGGGTTAGCCGACTCTATGGTGCCTGCAGTTTAGGTGACTCCTATGTGGGCTGCGGGATCTGGCAATGAAGGCTGGTTCCATAGTGCCAATAGGAAAAGCACCCCCTGTAGGACTGTTGGTCTTGGTAACTGCGGCCGGCTCGCGGCCTTGAACTTTTTTTTACATGGGTACCTTCTGCTACCCATCCGGGTTCCAGTACCGTCAGCTGGTTCTCGGCGGTGCCTTTGGATTAGGTGCCTCCTTCTCGGTATCCAAGTTCCACCAACGTCTGCTGGTCCTTGGTAGTGCTTTCTGGCACAGGTATCTCCTACTTAGTAACCGAGTTCCAGTACCGTCAGCTGGTCTTCGGCAGTTCCATTGGCTCTTGTACCTTCTGCTACCCATCCGGGTTCCAGACCGTCAGCTGGTCCTCGGTAGTTCCATTTGCTCTTGTACCTTCTACTACCCATCCGGGTTCCAGTACCGTCAGCTGGTTCTCGGCAGTGACTTTGGCACGGGTACTCCCTCCTGCCCAGCCTGGTTCCAGCACGCCAGCTGTTTCCGGGTAGTGTCAACGTCACTTTGCCTCCAATGCATTGTCCTGTCGTGTTGCGGTTGGGTTAGCCGACTCTATGGTGCCTGCAGTTTAGGTGACTCCTATGTGGGCTGTGGGATCAGGCAATGAAGGTTGGTTCCATGGTGCCAATAGGACAAGCACCCCCTATAGGACTGTGGGTTTTGGTAACTGCGGCCGGCTCGCGGCCTTGAACTTTTTTTTACATGGGTACCTTCTGCTACCCATCCGGGTTCCAGTACCGTCAGCTGGTTCTCGGCAGTGCCTTTGGATTAGGTGCCTCCTTCTCGGTATCCAAGATCCACCAACGTCTGCTGGTCCTTGGTAGTGCTTTCTGGCACAGGTACCTTCTGCTTAGTAACCGAGTTCCAGTACCGTCAGCTGGTCTTTGGCAGTTCCATTGGCTCTTGTACCTTCAGCTACCCATCCGGGTTCCAGTACCGTCAGCTGGTCCTCGGTAGTTCCATTTGCTCTTGTACCTTCTACTACCCATCCGGGTTCCAGTACCGTCAGCTGGTTCTCGGCAGTGACTTTGGCACGGGTACTCCCTCCTGCCCAGCCTGGTTCCAGCACGCCAGCTGTTTCCAGGTAGTGTCAGCGTCACTTTGCCTCCAATGCGTTGTCCTGTCGTGTTGCGGTCGGGTTAGCCGACTCTATGGTGCCTGCCGTTTAGGTGACTCCTATGTGGGCTGCGGGATCAGGCAATGAAGGCTGGTTCCATAGTGCCAATAGGACAAGCACCCCCTGTAGGACTGTGGGTTTTGGTAACTGCGGCCGGCTCGCGGCCTTGAACTTTTTTTTACATGGGTACCTTCTGCTACTCATCCGGGTTCCAGTACCGTCAGCTGGTTCTCGGCAGTGCCTTTGGATTAGGTGCCTCCTTCTCGGTATCCAAGTTCCACCAACATCTGCTGGTCCTTGGAAGTGCTTTCTGGCACAGGTACCTCCTGCTTAGTAACCGAGTTCCAGTACCGTCAGCTGGTCTTTGGCAGTTCCATTGGCTCTTGTACCTTCAGCTACCCATCCGGGTTCCAGTACCGTCAGCTGGTCCTCGGTAGTTCCATTTGCTCTTGTACCTTCTACTACCCATCCGGGTTCCAGTACCGTCAGCTGGTTCTCGGCAGTGCCTTTGGATTAGGTGCCTCCTTCTCGGTATCCAAGTTCCACCAACGTCTGCTGGTCCTTGGTAGTGCTTTCTGGCACAGGTACCTCCTGCTTAGTAGCCGAGTTCCAGTACCGTCAGCTGGTCTTCGGCAGTTCCATTGGCTCTTGTACCTTCTACTACCCATCCGGGTTCCAGTACCGTCAGCTGGTTCTCGGCATTGTCTTTGGCACGGGTACTCCCTCCTGCCCAGCCTGGTTCCAGCACGCCAGCTGTTTCCGGGTAGTGTCAACGTCACTTTGCCTCCAATGCGTTGTCCTGTCGTGTTGCGGTCGGGTTAGCCGACTCTATGGTGCCTGCAGTGTAGGTGACTCCTATGTGGGCTGCGGGATCTGGCAATGAAGGCTGGTTCCATAGTGCCTATAGGACAAGCACCCCCTGTAGGACTGTGGGTTTTGGTAACTGCGGCCGGCTCGCGGCCTTGAACTTTTTTTTACATGGGTACCTTCTGCTACCCATCCGGGTTCCAGTACCGTCAGCTGGTTCTCGGCAGTGCCTTTGGATTAGGTGCCTCCTTCTCGGTATCCAAGTTCCACCAACGTCTGCTGGTCCTTGGTAGTGCTTTCTGGCACAGGTACCTCCTGCTTAGTAACTGAGTTCCAGTACTGTCAGCTGGTCTTCGGCAGTTCCATTGGCTCTTGTACCTTCTGCTACCCATCCGGGTTCCAGTACCGTCAGCTGGTTCTCGGTAGTTCCTCAGCTTTCTTGTACCTTCTGCTACATTTCCAAGTTCAAGCTTTTTGAAATGGTTCTTGGTAATCACTCTGGATCTCCCTGACGAGGACCCTGAAGACGAGGACCCTGAAGACCAACCCTAAGAAGACGAGGACCCCGAAGACAACGACCCTGAAGACGAGGACCCTGAAGACCACCCCGAAGAAGACGAGGACCCTGAAGACCACCCTGAAGAAGTTGACCAAGAGGACAAAGAAGAGAAGACAAGCACCAAGATACAGAAGAACAAGAGACAGAAAACCAAGAAGCAGAAATACAAGAAGCTGCAGAACAAAAAGCGGAAGAACATTAAGCATAAGACTAAAAATCAGAGCAAAAGATAATATCTAAATTATAAGCAGAAGATGACTAAGCAGTGTATCGGGGTGAGTCCGTTCCTCCTCGTGGTGCCCCTGGAAAAGACCTGCTGCTGCAGGCCAAACTGAACGCGGACAAATCCTGTTGTAAATCTTTTGTGACGGGCAGAACGAAAGGTGTAATGTCCAACCTTTTATAGATAACAACTACAGGAATGCCTGTCACAAATAAGAATATGATGAAGAAGAAGAATATGAAGAAGATGAAGAAGTAGAATATGAAGAATGTAAAAAAAAAGAATAATACGAAGAAGGTGAAGAAGAAGAAGATGAAGAAGGTGAAGAAGAAGAGGATGAAAAAGATGCTGAGGATGATGAAGGAGAAAGTGTGGGAGAAGTAAAAAAGAAGGTGAAGAGCATGCAAGTAGTGAAACATAAATATCTGACAAAATATAAAAATACTTAACATAGTCAATATTTCCGTAACTCAGAACGTCTTAAAAAAAATATTAATTCCTGCTATTCCATTTGATTGGGCTAAACCTCTATGCCTTTATTGTCTCCCCCACCTCCCCCAATACATTCTACATTATTCTTAGTTGTTTTCCTTCATGTAGAATTAACCTACAAGGAAAGAAAGGGTTTATTTTCATTCCGATATTTCTGTCCCATTGACTTGCATTGGTTTCCGGTATCGGAATCGGCGATATCCGATACTTTTTCGGTATCGGTCCGATCCAATCCGATCCGATATTTCCTGATATCGGAAGGTATCGCACAACACTATTTACGAACTCTAAAGTGGTTAAAAGAAGTAACAAAGGATTGAATATTTTGGACATATTGCCCTACTTTTAACCCCTTCCCACAATGGCCAATCTACTTTTTTTCCCTTTTGATTTTCATCTTTTTATCTTCCAAAGGCCATCCTCTTTTTTTATGTGGTTTTTTTTTTTGCAACAATATATATATGGCTTCATTTTTCTGGATGAGTTGTAGTTTTGAATGATGCAATACACTTTACCAAATAATGTCAAAGAAAGCATGAAAAAAAATCCAAGTGCGCTGAAATAATGAAAGAAAAATGTAATTCTGCCATTGTTTTTTGGGATTTACTATGTACATTGAGGTTTTTTTTATTTATGTAGCAAAAAGTTTCAAAATTAAATTAAATAAAAAATTTGGCTTGTGTCACTATTTTCCGAAACGAATAACATTTTTGTTTTTACGTTAAAGAAGCTATACAAAGGCGTGTTACGAGTTTAGCTACCATTTTTATTGCTACAAATTTATGGTGCATATGACATTTTCGACACTTTGGAAGCTTTTTATTGGAATTTTTTAGATATGTGTGAAAAAAATGCAATTCTGATATTTCCATTTTTTTTACGGTGTTTACCATATGGTTTAATTCATTTTATATTTTGATAGACCAAACTTTTACGGATACAGGATATGTTTTGGGTTTTGTTTTTTTTATTAAAGGAGAATAAGGTGATTCAAATATTTTTTTAAGTTTCTTAATTTGCTTTTTTAGTTCTCTTCAGGGACTTGCACCTGCGATTATTTGATCAATAGGGAAAATATCATTCTCCTAGTTAGCCCCAGCCACAGGCTGGGCTTCACAAGAGTTTTAAGATAGCAGCCTATCGGCACCCCATAACTGGGTGATTGACAGTGACATATAAATGGTTATGCAAGCTCCAATCACAGTTCTTAAAGGCAGATGCCGGCTGTGCAACACAGTTGGCCTTTACTGGAAAAGGTGCAGGATCAGCTCATGAGCCTGCTAATAAATGGGAACCCAACATTGTATGTATAATTACGTCCTATATTGGGAAAGAGTTAAATATCTTGCATTTTTGTCCCCTAAAATAGTACTGTCTTTAAACACAATGCACGTTGAAATCTATAAAAGAAGCACATGCAGATGTGTGCACCCTTACCTTTTTCTTAATTTTGTTTAAGAAGTCAAGTTTCTAGACCTCCAATAGTTCACAATCCACATCACAACCGCTCGATGACCACACAGATACATATAACATAAACATTTCCTAGAAAGTATGGAAAAGTCTTGTTCTTTTTTTTTGTTTAGGCTGTCAGTCTTTTGCTACATTGGCACACATTTACAGTTACGGTATATGAAAAAGTTTGGGCACCCCTATTAATCTTAAGCTTAATGTTTTCTTAAAATTTGTGTTTTTGCAACAGCTATTTCAGTTTGATATATGTAATAACTGTTGGACACAGTAATGTTTCTGCCTTGAAATGAGGTTTATCGTGCTAACAGAAAATGTGCAATCTGCATTTAGACAAAATTTGACAGGTGCATAAGTATGGGCACCTCACCAGAAAAGTGACATTAATATTTAGTAGATCCTCCTTTTGCAAAAATAACAGCCTCTAGTCACGTCCTGTAGCTTTTAATGAGTTCCTGGATCCTGGATGAAGGTATTTTTGACCATTCCTCTTTACAAAACAATTCCAGTTCAGTTAAGTTTGATGGTCGCCGAGCATGGACAGCCCTCTTCAAATGATCCCACAGATGTTCAATGATATTCAGGTCTGGGGACTGGGATGGCCATTCCAGAACATTGTAATTGTTCCTCTGCATGAATGCCTGAGTAGATTTGGAGTGGTGTTTTGGATCATTGTCCTGCTGAAAGATCCATCCCCTGCGTAACTTCAACTTTATCACTGATTCTTGAACATTATTGTCAAGAATCTGCTGATATTGCGTGGAATCCATGTGTCCCGCAACTTTAACAAGATTCACGGTGCCGGCATTGGCCACACAGCCCCAAAGCATGATGGAACCTCCACGTAATTTTACTGTGGGTAGCAAGTGTTTTTCTTGGAATGCTGTGTTTTTTTGCTGCCATGCATAACGCCTTTTTGTATGACCAAACAACTCAATCTTTGTTTCATCAGTCCACAGGACCTTCATCCAAAAAGAAATTGGCTTCTCCAAATGTGCTTTTGCATACCTCAGCCGACTCTGCTTGTGACGTGCGTGCAGAAGCGGCTTCTTTCGCATCACTCTCCCTCACAGCTTCTCCTTGTGCAAAGTACGTTGTATAGTTGACCGATGCACAGTGACACCATCTGCAGCAAGTTGATGCTGCAGCTCTCTGGAGGTGGTCTGAGGACTGTCCTTGACTGATCTCACGATTCTTGCTAGAGCAGCAGTTGAGGGCACCTTCTAGTACAGCATGAACTAGTCTGAACTACGTTGATAAACCAGCACTTTTAACAGTGTTTGCAAGAGAAGGAAGCAAAATAAAGAAATGGAATGTATTACAAAGATGCATAGCTTTGCAAAGGCTGACAACTAATTAAATAAAAAGGACTAGTAACTCCTTAAACATTTTGGATGATGGAACAACTATGATGTGCATGTCATAGTACATCATTGTGTAGTCGTGGAGTATTGATTAGTAGTAGTAAAGTACTGTATAGTAGTGTAGTATTGTACAATAGTATGATATTTTGTAGTAATATAGTCATATGTAGTAACATTGTATTAGTTATTATAGTATTGTGTAGTAGTATTGCATAGTATCGTGTGGTGGTATAGTATTATATAGAATAATAGTATTGTGTAGTAGTTGACGTATTATTGTGTAGGAGTATAGTATTATGTACTAGTATGCAGAATATAAAATAATCCTCTTGAATTATTAATATAACATTTACTTACTTTCATTGATGTGAAGAAAGGATAACACAAGCAGCGCTAGAAGATGCTTCATTCTCAATGGACAGTAGCTTAGATTGCGCATGCTACCACTTGTGTATATACCATATTTATGCCATGTGGTTTGGCTTCTGAAAAATATCTCAATATTGTGGTTTGTGAGTTAAATGATTTTTGATAACTTTGCCTGCAAATAAAATAAAGCTTGACGTGATGTGGTCTGATACCTCAGAAGTATACAGTTTTCAAAAGTTTTGTTGATATGGCTTGTCATGACATGCCAAGAGACAAACAAGTGCACGACATCTTCTTGATAAATGTTTTCAATATAATAGCCCGAAGCATTTCTATTTATAATGATTAGTGCAATTATAGAAACTAAAGTGGTTGACTGGTACCCTTATATTCATTGCCGATCCTTAGGATAGGTCATCAATACCTCGGTGAAGGTGCAACATCTGGCACATAAAACCAATCAGCTGTTCCTGATTCCAGCAGCAGCCAACTTCATAGTGGCTGCGGCGGTGTAACGCACATCCCCCCAAATTTGAATATACTGTTAGGTCCAGAAATATTTGGACAGTGACTGAATCTATGTGATTTCATCTCTGCAGGCCACTATTTTGGATTTAAAATGAAACAACTGAGATGCAATTTAAGTGGAGACTTTCAGGTTTAATTACAGGGGTTGAGAAACTATCCTGTGAAATGTGTAGGAATTGTAGCCATTTTTTACAAATTCTCCTTATTTCAGTGGCTCAAAAGTAATTGGAGAAATTAATTTTATCATAAATAAAATGTTAATTTTTAATACTTTGTAGAGAATCCTTTGCAGACAATTACCGCCTGAAATTTGGAAGCCATGGACGTCAACAACTGAAGTCAGCTGCAAAAAAGACCTGGCAAAGCATCACAAAGGAGGAAGACGCTTGGCTGAATTTGGTTGAATCTGAGCAGAAAGTATCGCCCTGTAGACTTCAGAATTCATTAGGCAGCTTCTGTCTTCAGTCACATCATCAATAAACACTAGTGACCCAGCATCCAGCACCATGGGTAGTCATGCATGCCCATCCCATCACACTGCCTCCACCATGTTTTACAGAAGATGTGGTGTGCTTTGGACCATGAACCATTCCAAGCCTTCTCCATACTTTCTTCTTCCCATCATTCTGGTACAGATCGATCTTAGTTTCATCTGTCCAAAGAATGCTTTTCCAGAACTGGGTTGGCTTCTTTAGATGTTTTTTTTTTTTTTCAAAGTCTTATTGTGCCTTTATATTTTTAAGACTGATTAATGGTTTGCATCTTGTGGTGAACCCTCTGTATTTGCTCTCATGAAGTATTCTCTTTATAGTAGACATAGATACTGAAACACCTACTTCGTGGAGAGTGTTCTTTACTTGGTGGATGGTGTAAAGGGGTTTTTATTCACCACTGAAAAGATTCTGCGATCATCCTCTACTGTTGTCTTTCGTGGACGTCCTGGCCTTTTTGAGTTCCCAAGCTCATCAGTGCGTTCATTTGTTCAATGGCTAAATTGTTGACTCGGCCACCTCTAACATTTCTGCTATCTTTCTGATGGATTTCTTCCCTTTTTTCAGCCTAATTATGGTCTGTTTCTCTTTAATTCAGAGTGCCTTTGGTTGAGTGTTTTGGGTTCATAGCAACAGCCTCCAAATGCAAATGCCACACCTGGAATCAGCTTCAGACCTTTTAACTGCTTAATTGATAATGGACTAATGAGGGAAAGCCCATACAGCCCATTAAAGAGCATTTGAGATAATTGTCCAATTACGTTTGGTCCCTTGAAAAAGAGGAAGCTACATATTAAAGCTGAAAGTCTGCAGTTTAAGTCCATATTGATTATATATTTGTATCTTGAGTTTATTTTGGTAAAAAGCTAAATCGCGAAAACTTGTGTCACTGTCTAAATATTTCTTGATCTAACTGTATAGAAGTGGATCTGCACTACCATCTGCAGTCATTGAAGTTGATGGATCCATCTTGTTCCATTTTGCAACCAATCACATCTTGCAGCTGCCAGCACCAGGAACAGCTGGCGTCACACCCCCACCGATCTGATATTGATGACCTATCCTAAGGACAGGAAATCAATATAAAACTCTCACACAGCAACTTTAAATAGCATAAAAGGTGCAGAGCTGTCTGTTATTACAGGATTCTGAGGATGTGACCTCATTTTTGGAAAGTTCAATAAGGTCGTGCACCCACATACACCTCTTGTACAGTGGTGGCCAAAAGTATTGGCACCCCTGCAATTCTGTCAGATAATACTCAGTTTCTTCCTGAAAATTATTGCAATCAGAAATTCTTTATTATTATTATCTTCATTTAATTTGCTTGCAAGGAAAAAACACAAAAGAGAATGAATTTAAAATCAAATCATTGATCATTTCACACAAAACTCCAAAAATGGGCCAGACAAAAGTATTGGCACCCTTAGCCTAATACTTGGTTGCACAACCTTTAGCCAAAATAACTGCGAACGACCGCTTCCGGTAGCCATCAATGAGTTTCTTACAATGCTCTGCTGGAATTGTAGACCATTCTTCTTTGGCAAACTGCTCCAGGTCCCTGATATTTGAAGGGTGCCTTCTCCAAACTGGCATTTTGAGATCTCTCCACAGGTGTTCTATGGGATTCAGGTCTGGACTCATTGCTGGCCACCTTAGAAGTCTCCAGTGCTTTCTCTCAAACCATTTTATAGTGCTTTTGGAAGTGTGTTTTGGGTCATTGTCCTGCTGGAAGACCCATGGCCTCTGAGGGAGACCCAGCTTTCTCACACTGGGCCCTACATTATGCTGCAAAATTTGTTGGTAATCTTCAGACTTCATAATGCCATGCACACGGTCAAGCAATCCAGTGCCAGAGGCAGCAAAGCAACCCCAAAACATCAGGGAACCTCCACAATGTTTGACTGTAGGGACCGTGTTCTTTTCTTTGAATGCCTCTTTTTTTTTCCTGCACACTCTATGTTGATGCTTTTTCCCAAAAAGCTCTACTTTTGTCTCATCTGACCAGAGAACATTCTTCCAAAACGTTTTAGGCTTCCTCAGGTAAGTTTTGGCAAACTCCAGCCTGGCTTTTTTATGTCTCGGGGTAAGAAGTGGGGTCTTCCTGGGTATCCTACCATAAAGTCCCTTTTCATTCAGACGCCGACGGATAGTATGGGTTGACACTGTTCTACCCTCGGACTGCAGGGCAGCTTGAACTTGTTTGGATGTTAGTCGAGCTTCTTTATCCACCATCTGCACAATCTTGCGTTGAAATATCTCGTCAATTTTTCTTTTCCGTCCACATCTAGGGAGGTTAGCCACAGTGCCATGGGCTTTAAACTTCTTGATGACACTGCGCACGGAAGACACAGGAACATTCAGGTCTTTGGAGATGGACTTGTAGCCTTGAGATTGCTCATGCTTCCTCACAATTTGGTTTCTCAAGTCCTCAGACAGTTCTTTGGTCTTCTTTCTTTTCTCCATGCTCAATGTGGTACACACAAGAACACAGGACAGAGGTTGAGTCAACTTTAATCCATGTTAACTGGCTGCAAGTGTGATTTAGTTATTGCCAACACCTGTTAGGTGCCACAGGTAAGTTACAGGTGCTGTTAATTACACGAATTAGAGAAGCATCACATGATTTTTCAAACAGTGCCAATACTTTTGTTCACCCCCTTTTTTAGGTTTGGTGTGGAATTGTATCCAATTTGGCTTTAGGACAATTCTTTTTGTGTTTTTTTCATTGAAGACAAATTAAATGAAGATAATAATACCAAAGAATTTGTGATTGCAATCATTTTCAGGAAGAAACTGAGTATTATCTGACAGAATTGCAGGGGTGCTAATACTTTTGGCCACCACTGTACATACAGTACTGTGCAAAAGTCTTAGGCCATTGTGGAAGAAATGCTGTAAGTAAGAATTATTTAAAAAATAAACATTTTAATAGTTTATTTTTATCAGTTAACAAAGTATGTTTGGGGTTGTTGTCCTGCTGCAGAATAAACTTGAAGCCAATCAGCAGCCTCTCTGGTGGTATTGTATGACTTTTTGCATGGTAAGCTGACAATACCATTTTGGGGTTCATATAATGCTTTAATTTCTTTTTTTATTGCAGTTTTTCATGGAGGTGCAAAGAACAAATAAAACAAATCTGTTTTGATTTCTTTTTTTATGTTGTTTACCTTTTGGGTTAATTTATTTTATATGTTTTATATGTTTTTATATATTTATCCCAAACAGCCCAACTTATCTTTTCTTTTTTAAATTAAATAGGGGAGTGATTTTAATTAAAAACGTTTGCCTATTTTTTTTTATCCCCTTTGGAACTTAGCGCTAATTGTATTGCAGTAAATAGTCAATTGATCTACAGACTGAGATTCATAAATTCACTGTCAAGTAAAATTGGATTATATTAAAATTTAACCTTTAAAGAAGTTGTCCACTACTTTCCCATTGATGGCCTATCTGTAGGATAGGGCATCAATGTATGATCGGCTGGGGTCCCACACGCTGCACCCCCTGTTATCGGTGTTAGCGGCGGCGGCCGCAAGCCGGAAGTGCTTACCTGCGGTGCTTGGCCGTCAAGTTGTAGTGGCCGGGGCTTGTTACTGCACATCATTCAATTGAATAGGAGGCGGATGTGCAGAAACAAACGGCGGCCACTACAACTTGACTGCCAAGCACCGCAGGTAAGCACTTCTGGCCTGAGGCCGCCGCTGCCGGCACCAATAACAGCTGATTGGCGGGGATGCTGGGTGCGGGACCCCAGTCGATCATACATTAATGCTCTATACGGATGGGGCATCAATGTGAAAGTAGTGGACAACTTCTTTAATAATTATATTAAAAAATACATAAGTGAATCTTAAAGTAGCAATAGAAACTATACAATATATACAATGTGACAAGGCAACATAGATTGGTAGATGGTAAATCCAACAACTAATATTGAGATAGTAGTGTCTCACCAGAATTATATCAGGTTACTGGCATCGTCAAAAACAGATTAAAATGATGTTCTATCTAGATTAGTAGGAATTACTAATGGTCTTATCTAATGATACCAAATGGTCAAAATATCCCTAACATCCACAGAATTAAGTATTAAATAGTTATACAATAACCAATTGTATTGGAGTTAATCCACTAGAAATAGATGGAATATTTCCTATAGTATGATAATCATTGATATCTGCATAATAGCTAGCTGGTACGTATAATCAATCATTAGACAAACCACTGTAGCTTGTGATCATTCATTAGAAAAGGCACTGTGGCTTTCAGTCATTTAATGACTGATAAATTGATGCCAAGATGGATATGGTATCTGATAAATCAATCATTAGAGTGGCTACTCTGGTTAGTGGTCACTCCATAGATCAGGGATAACAAACTCAATTATAGAGAACTAACTAACACCCTGGAGCAGGGATGTCAAACTAAAATACCTAAAAGGCCAAAATAAAAGCTCAGACAAAGTCGGGGGCCAGCCTTGATATTTTTTAAAAAAATGTCTACAATTGAGAAACTTTTCCTTCATCATCAAATATAACAATGACATTTTTCATATGGAAACAAACTTAAAGGGATTGTGCCACAAACAAAGTGCATTTTAATCAATAGATCTTAGAATAAAATATTGGAATAATATAAAATGTTATGTAAGAGCAGTACAAAGCATATGGCCCAATGGCCTAATTTAAATATGTAATAACAAAGGATAAAAAACCTTGAAAAATACAAATTCTAAAGTATGATGTAAATAAAAGTGCCCCCCAAACACAGTATGATACCACCACTGTGAATTCCTCCACAGGATCCTCCACACGCACGGTATGATGATCCTACTGTACCCCCCTCCTACAATCCCTCCGACAAAGAATGGTGACCCCATCACTCTATGATTCTCCAATTGTAATCTCCACATAGCCCTCTGTACAGTATAATGGCCACAAAAAGTGCTCCATACATTATAACGGGCCACACATACTGTAGTCCTTCACACTGTATAACAGCGCCCTGCATTGCCCACCCTACAGTATAATTGCCCGACATAGTGCACCACACAGGGTAATGGCCCCACGTAGTCCTCCATACAGTATAATGGGCCCCACATAGTCCTCCATACAGTATAATGGGCCCCACATAGTCCTCCATACAGTATAATGGGCACCATATAGTCCTCCATACAGTATAACGGGCACCACATAGTCCTCCATACAGTATAATGGGCCCCACATAGTCCTTCATACAGTATAATGGGCCCCACATAGTCCTCCATACAGTATAATGGGCACCACATAGTCCTCCATACAGTATAATGGGCCCCACATAGTGCTCCATAAAGTATAACGGCCCCACATAGTCCTCCATACAGTATAATGGCCCCTCATAGTGCTTCATACAGTATAATGGCCCCACACAGCCCTCCATGCAGTATAATGGCCCTACATAGTCCTCCATACAGTATAATGGGCCCCACATAGTGCTCCATACAGTATAATGACCCCACATAGTCCTCCATACAGTATAATGCCCCTCATAGTTCTCCTTACAGTCTGATGGCCACAAAAAGTGATCCATACAGTATAATGGCCCCACAGAATGCTCCATTTGTTTTATTTATTTATTTTACTCACTTATATAATAAAAAATAAAGTAATATCCATGTCACAGTTATACAAGTCTACTCACCAACAACAGATGCCAAAGAGGAGGACATAATAAGGTGCAATTGTTTTTTTCACTTGAAAAATACGCTAGTACAATATTGAAACCCATTGTGGGAATAAAAAACATTCAACTCATCTTGGTCCTAAGGATTCTTTATTGCAGCAGCGTAGCCTGATATTGTGTTATTGTCCAAATTGTTCAACTATCTTGCAGAAGAACATTCCCCAGTCATGAGGCAGCAGCGTTTTATTTCTTGAGGTGTTCATAGGAGTTGTGCCTGCACACAACCTGCTCAGGTGAGCACCTTCCTTTTACTTTCCTTTGCAGCTAAAAGAGCATCACCTGATGGTCTTGTGCGCTTTTATTCCCCTGCAGTTTTTCTACTAAACTTCTATCCATACAGTCTACTCACCAACAACAGATGCCAAGGAGGAGCACATTGAACTATTGTATTATCAAGTTCAAGAAGAAATCAACAACACACCAAAATAAGACTTACTCATTATCATGGGAGACTTGAAAACCAAAGTTGGCCATGGCAAACATATAATCGTTGTTAAAAACTTTGGACTTGGTGAGTGAAACAAGGCTGGAGGAAAATTCATTGACATTGATAGTAACAAGCATAGATGAAATGAAGGACTCATTACGAAGTGTCAATATGGAAAACTCGAACATGAGACTACTGCTCAACACAAAGAAGACTAAGATATTGACTACTGCCAACTACAACAAGGACACATTTGAGGTGGACAGCGATGAACTGGTTGTTGTAAAGGACTTCAACCTACTCGGATCATTGATCACTCAAGATGCAGTGATGACACTGGAAGTCAGTAGGAGAATAGTTATGGGCAAATCAACAATGAAGTCACTGGACAAAGTCTTCAAATCGAGGAACATTTTGATAGCAACAAAGACACGGCTCGTACATAGTCTGTTTTTTTCTGTAGTAACATATGAATGCGAAACCTGAGTGATGAAGAAACTAGAGAAGAAGAATCGACACCTTTGAAATGTGCTGCTGGAGAAGGATGTTAACAATACCATGGATGGCAAGAAGAACAAACAAATTCATTTTTTTGACAAATCAAGCCAGACATGTCACTTGAGGCAAGGATCACCAAGCTATGACTTACTTACTTTGGAGAAATCATCTGAAGAGAACAATGGCTGGAAAAGGACATCATGGTTGGAACAACAGAAGGAAGAAGGTGAAGAGGAAGACCAGCAGCCCGATGCCTTGATACAATCAAAGAAACAGTAGAGAAGACCCTGTTGGACCTATCTAGGCTTGCACAAGATTGATCCTCTTACAGATCGTTTATCCATCAAGTCACCATGGCTCAAGATCAAGCTGAAGGCTGTTTAAAAATGAAATTAAAAAATGTTTTTATTATTATTATTTATCATTTTTGCACAGTTATAACTCTGGAGAGCGTTTGTAAAGTGTTTATGTATGGATTCAGATTCCTGCTAGACCAGCAGTTGAAGGCAGCTTCTAAAATGCATTAATTGGACAGATAAACCAGCATTTTGTGTATAGTGTTTGGGAGAAAAGGAAGCAAAGTAGTATATTACAAAGATTCATAACATTGCAAAGGCTGATCAGAAGTTAAATAAAATAAAAAAAATTAGGTACTCTTTAAACTTCTAGTCCATTCTCTCAGCACGTATAACACCGGGATAAGGAGATTTGATAATTACTAAGAATTATGTCAGGAAAGTATGTGTTAAACTGGGGGATGTAAACGAATCCCAACTGTCATATGGATGGAAAAAATGTAATAATTTCCCACAAGCATGAGAACCCACCAAAAAACATAATCGCCTCTGAGATCACACATTATATTGAGTTCATGTACTCTATAGTTGCTGTTGCTGAGTCAATATGAATATTAAAAAAAAAGCTACAGGATCTGGTTTTACCTATCAAGTAGACAGCTCGAGTCATTGCTGAGGTTTGGTGGTCTTTGCAACTGTGAACGATATACTGGAACAAATTATAGAAACTGCTACAAGCCTGCACGAATCATCACTTACAGGAACACAGTTGCTGAAATACTTTTTTACTTTTCTTTACAAATATACATTATACCAGGGTATGTTATAAACTTGTCTGATTCTGACAGCCACTTATTCAAAGTGTTGATGTATGTGAGATATTTGATATCATAATTAATCCCCATATCCATACATATTCTGAAAATAGACAAGTGGTACAATGCTTTATATTTGCAGTCAACTTCATGCAATTATGCATCAAAATGTCATTTTTGATGTATGCAAAAGCTGATTGATTTGCAGCAAAAAGTCTGACCAATAAAGAAAGTTAGATGCACTACACCTCTGAAAATTAAAGAGGTTGTCCACTACTTTAACATTTATGACCTATCCTTTAACAATGATGACCTATGCTATATTTATTTGAAAAGGGGGTGAATGTTCATCACCCAGCTGCGGCAACTATACATTAGACGAAGCTGCGCTGTGTAGCTCCATAACTGAACAGTTTTGGCCACCGTAAACACTAAAAATAGTTGATTGGCGTGGGTGGCACACCCCCACCGATCAAACATTGATGGCCTATCATAAGGATAGCTAATCAATGTTAAAGTAGTGGACAACCTCTTTGAAAGTTCAACATGTGCAGAATCCAAACGTACCACCTAGGCCCATGTCTACATGCAAATGTCTTCATTAAATCTCCAGTACTAAAGATATGAAAATCTGGTTCAGAAAATTACAAAGGTAACTGTAAAATAAAGATATTACTGGATTTGAAAAGTAAATGCACCTATACACCCTATATATTTCTTGCAAACAAATGTGAAAATTGTAGTTGTCATAATGTGCTGCTGACATATCCAATTTCACATAGCTTTGTGACAAATAGCAATTATTTAATTACAAATAGATTATAAACACAGTGCATTTGTGCTCAAAACACACATACAAGTAGAAGTTTTCAGCAGAGATGAGCAAATCTTTTGGAATTCAAATTCACCATCTTTATAAGTATTTGAAAACTCTCCAATTGCCCTGAAAATAGATGCATTTGGCATTAAATTGCAGCCAGAGGTGCAACGTTCGCAGTAGCAGAGTATGTGATATTATACCCATATAATAACAATGTACATGGACAGAAAAGGTGTTCGTTACTACTGTATGGATGTCAGTGAGGAGGGGAGCATGCTGTATTTGGCCACACAAAGACACTACTGTATGGATGTCAGTGAGGAGGGGAGCATGCTGTATTTGGCCACACAAAGACAGACATTACTGTTTGATGGCACAAAGAGGAATTTTAGTATTGTATGGTGGAGACACAAAAGTGAATAAATGCATTTGTACTTTATGACATGATAAGAAATGGAAACATCACTATTGTATTATGTTTTATTTTTGAGGATACTGCTATTGTGGGGGGAACATAATGGAGGTACTGTTACTCAGCAGGGCAGCACTATGGCACTCTTCTACTTCATCTAGTGGAGTTTAGAAGTTGGGGATAAAGTAGGAAAAGGTCAGTTGTAGATCTCTGTGTACTACATTCTGCAGAGACTTACATTCTCCCTCCTCAGTCCTAAAGCGCAGGCCCCCATCACGGACATTTGTGCTGAGGATATGGCCTCCTACTTCACAGAGAAAATAGAAAACATCCATCAGGAAATCAGCTCCCAGCCACCAATTGCCGTGACGCCCATCCCTCCCCACATCTCCTCTGGATCACTCTCCACATTTGACCCAGTCACAGAAGAAGAAGTCTCCAGGCTCCTCTCTTCTTCTCATCCCACTACATGCACCACTGACCCCATTCCCTCTCATCTACTCCAGTCTCTCTCTTCAGTCGTCACTAGTGTTGATCGAGCACTAAAATGCTCGGGTGCTCGAAGCTCGGGCCGAGCTCACCGTGATACTCGGGTGCTCGACCCGAGCAACGTGCCCAATGTTAGTCTATGGGAGACCCGAGCATTTTTGCGGCGGCACCCCCGGCAGTCTGTAGAAAGCCTAAAAAGTGCCCTAAACGATAGTGACAGTGCTCAAATGACATGGGGACAGCATGAGGATCGCCCCAGGAAGCATTTCTGACCCCGAGGTCACTGCTGTCAACAACGTGGTCAGAGGTATTAAGCCACTTTTACGGGCTCACAATAAAACATTCAAAAACGAAACTGAAACTGATTCCTGTGAAATATGTTAAGGAACATCCTTTCCAGGGTAAAGACTTGTGTATAAGGTAAAATAAATAACCAAAAACAAAAATACTCCTCCACACCTTGGGCTATGTTCACAAGTAGCATTTTTTTATGTGTTTTTGCACTTTTGTATTGCTTTCAACCGTGACAAATGCATTCACCGGGAAATGTCATTTTAACATTTTACAACCTTATCTCGCCATGTGCTGTGTGACACATGTATATAGTGCTGAAAAGACATGGAGACAGCATGGGGAAGACCCCTGGAAGCATCTCTGACACCCAGGTCACTGCCTAAAAGTGTGTCCATCAGAAGTCATCCTTGCCGCATCAGAAGATGCAGACTTGCAACTATCCCCGTGCAAGTTCTTGTCCCAGGGCAGTGTTCACTTGTACCTCCCCCATTCCTTGCAATGCAAGCGCAAATATGCAGCCAACCACCGACCCACCCCCAGGCTGCAATACCATACTGCTTGCTTGCACTTGAAATTGGGCCTTTTAGGCATGTGGAGGCGGAATCTGGCCACCACGTCATGGCTGCGTTGGCGGCCTGGTATCCATACTCAGTCCCCAGCCGTCTGGCTGCCGGGTGTCCACACTCGGTCCCCAGTCACCAGGGGGCGGCCGGGTGTCCATACTCGGTCCCCAGCCGCCCCGCGGCCGGGAGTCCACACACGATCCCCAGCCTCCTGGGGGCAGCCGGGTATCCATAAACGGTCCCCAGCCGCCCCTATTTCTCCTGTCAACTTCCCCCCACACACTTTTCTTAGCCCGGCCTGCTTTAGGGCAGCATTGGACGAGCCCACCAGAGAACCACACTCCTCCGGTGTGCCCTGGCTTCTCCATCAGGGTAGTTGAGAGTGCCAAGGTGAGGAGCATGATGATGATGATAGAAGTTAGCATCTGCTTTGTTTTCTTTTAATGGAAGTGTAAGTGTACAGCCTGCCAACCACCCACCCCCAGGCTGCAATGCCATACTGCTAGCTTGCACTTGAAATGGGGCCTTTTAGTTTGAAGGAGGCCGAAGCTGGCCACTACCTCATGGCTGCTTCGGCAGCGAGGTATCCATGCTCAGTCCCCAGCCGCCCCTATTTGTCCCGGTGTGCCTTATACATAAGATTAAGCGCGTATACCAAAACATTACTTGTGCCCTCCCCAGTGCATTTAGTGGGAAGGACAGCCTATTCCGCTGTAGTGTGTGCATGCCAAACCCCTGTTCATGGTACATGCGAAGATGCCTCCCACCCTGCACCTGTCGTTGCAGACTTGCAACTATCCCCGTTCAAGTCCTTGTCCCAGGGCAGTGTTCAATTGTACCTCTCCCATTCCTTGCAATGTAAGCGCAAGTATGCAGCCTGCCACCCACCCACCCCCAGGCTGCAATACCATACTGCTTGCTTGCACTTGAAATTCGGCCTTTTAGGCATGTGGAGGCAGAATCTGGCCACCACGTCATGGCTGCGTTGGCGGCCTGGAATCCATACTCAGTCCCCAGCCGCCCGGCAGCCGGGTGTCCACACACGATCCCCAGCCGCCTGGGGGCAGCAGGGTGTCCATAAACGGTCCCCAGCTGTCCCTATTTCTCCTTGGAACATCCCCCCACACACTTTTCTTAGCCCGGCCTGATTTAGGGCAGCATTGGACGAGCCCACCAGAGAACCAGACTCCTCCGGTGGGCCCTGGCTTCTCCATCAGGGGAGGTGAGAGTGCCAAGGTGAGGACCTTGATGATGATCATACATGTTAGCATCTGCTTTGTTTTCTTGGAATGCAAGCACATGTATGTAGTAGCGGCTAGGCCTGAGGTGGTCAGTGTTTTGGCGCATATCCTACCTCCTCCGAGGATTGCTGGATGTTTTCCTGCTACTATTCCAGTTCTATGACTCCCGTTAAAACAAAGCTTCAGGTGATAAATGATGGATGAGGTAGTGGCAAAAGAGAAAGAGCAGGAGGAACAGGGACCATTCACATCAATATCAGGCCAGTCAACCACATGTGTCTTGTAGGATATGTTTCTGTAACAAAAAGAGCGGTTCGGCTACACAGTTATAGGGCATACAGTGCGTGCAATGCCTATCAAAAATTTTGTGGCACTCCAATGCCCCTTGGAAATGACATGGAGGTCAGAGGGCCTTAACTAAACCGTTTTTTCCATTTATAGCAACTGGGTCTCCTGTACACTGTTAGCCTAAGCAGTGAATGGAAGGCTTTCCAAAAATTATGAGGAACTGCAATGCCCCTTGAAACAGACGTGGATTACAGCGTACTAAAAACCTTTTACCCGTTATTGGGGGGTCTCCCTTAGTTTTCGCCTTTGCATTGAAAAGCAAAAGCTGACTAAAATTAGAAGGAAATGCAATGCCCATTGGAAGAGTCGTGGAGGTTAGAGGTAATTAAAAACAACATTTCAATGCCCCTTGGAAGAGCTGTGGAGTTCAGAGTGGCTTAAGAAGACGCTTTTAATGCCCCTTTGAAGAGACGTGGAGGTCACAGTAGCTTAACAAGACGGTTTTAATGCCCTTCAGAAAAGACGTGGAGGTCCCAGTAGCTTAACAAGACGGTTTGAATGCCCCTTTGGAAGAGACGTGGAGGTCACAGTAGCTTAACAAGACGGTTTAAATGCCCCTCGGAAAAGTGGTGGAGGTCGCAGTAGCTTAACAAGATGGTTTTAATGCCCCTCGGAAAAGAGGTGGAGGTCGCAGTAGCTTAACAAGATGGTTTTAATGCCCCTCGGAAAAGACGTGGAGGTCCCAGTAGCTTAACAAGACGGTTTTAATGCCCCTTGGAACAGACGTGGAGGTCACAGTAGCTTAACAAGACGCTTTTAATGCCCCTTACAAGAGCCATACAGTACAACATCTTAAAAATATTATTCCCATTATTGGGGAGTGGGTCTCCCATAGTATTTGCTTATGCCTTCCAAACAAAAGCTTCCCAAAATTAAGACGGAGCAACTTGCAATGCCCCTTACAAGAGCCATGCAGTACAGCATATTACAAACATTATTCCCATTATTGGGGAGTGGGTCTCCCATAGTATTTGCTTATGCCTTCCAAGCAAAAGCTTCCAAAAATTAAGACGGAGCAACTTGCAATGCCCCTTACAAGAGCCATGCAGTACAGCATATTACAAACATAAGTCCCATTATTGGGGAGTGGGTCTCCCACATTATTTGCTTATGCCTTCCAAGCAAAAGCTTCCAAAAATTAGGACAGAGCAACTTGCAATGCCCCTTACAAGAGCCATGCAGTACAGCATATTACAAACATAAGTCCCATTATTGGGGAGTGGGTCTCCCATAGTATTTGCTTATGCCTTCCAAGCAAAAGCTTCCAAAAATTAGGATGGAGCAACTTGCAATGCCCCTTACGAGAGCCATGCAGTGCAGCATATTACAAACATAAGTCCCATTATTGGGGAGTGGGTCTCCCATCGTCTTTGCTTATGCCTTCCAAGCAAAAGCTTCCCAAAATTAAGACGGAGCAACTTGCAATGCCCCTTACAAGAGTCATGAAGTACAGCATATTACAAACATTATTCCCATTATTGGGGAGTGGGTCTCCCATAGTATTTGCTTATGCCTTCCAAGCAAAAGCTTCCAAAAATTAAGACGGAGCAACTTGCAATGCCCCTTACAAGAGCCATGCAGTACAGCATATTACAAACATAAGTCCCATTATTGGGGAGTGGGTCTCCCATAGTATTTGCTTATGTCTTCCAAGCAAAAGTTTCCAAAAATTAAGACGGAGCAACTTGCAATGCCCCTTACAAGAGCCATGCAGTACAGCATATTACAAACATTATTCCCATTATTGGGTAGTGGGTCTCCCATAGTATTTGCTTATGCCTTCCAAGCAAAAGCTTCCAAAAATTAGGACGGAGCAACTTGTAATGCCCCTTACAAGAGCCATGCAGTACAGCATATTACAAACATTATTCCCATTATTGGGGAGTGGGTCTCCCATAGTATTTGCTTATGCCTTCCAAGCAAAAGCTTCCAAAAATTAGGACGGAGCAACTTGCAATGCCCCTTACAAGAGCCATGTGTGTCACCCTGGCCTGGATGCCACAAATATAATAAAGCTGTGTCTGAGAGCAAGGGGGAGGTTCTCTAGTCAGGGGAACATTGGCATGCAATACCTCCTGTCTCAGGCCAGTAGGGGGAGCAGGCTGGCCCTATAAAAGCTGGAACTGGGGGAGCACGGTAGGCCTACACCCTCACCCTGACCAGGGCCAATTTCCCAATTGCTCTCAGACATCCAGGTCCCCTCCTAGCCGGGACTGTTTGTGGGTCAGTTCACCTGTTCTAGTGAAGACCCTGGACTGCAATCTGTTGTCTGTATGCTCCTTGCTCCTCCAGCACTAACGGTACTGGGACGCCCTACACCATCACCCCCATCTTCCATTATACTGCCCTGGGGCTGCACTCTTCCCGTGGGGAGTCACACTATCCCAGCTGCATACATCATCAGCCCCAGCGGTCTACCTGGCAGCGGCGTTCCGCACTGACCGCAATCCACAGGTGGCGTAGTCGGACACACCAACAGCGCGTCGCAGACTACCACTGGTCTGACCACCCTGAGCCCCGGAACCAGGTAGCCACTACTACCCCCATCGTTCCCCTATTGCCCGGATCCGAGTGCCCCATGGCCCAGGGGGCGAGTCAGCTTTGGCGTAGTCGGCAGGATAGTAACCAACCCGCCACAAACGGGTATTGCGTGCCTGAAAAAGACTATACACGCACCTGAAAAATGGTTTCCTGCTATCCGTAGCCGTTTCCCGCCATTTCCACCCGTCTCCGGCCATCTTCCGTCGGTTCCCCCGCCATTGGACGCCATCTTCAGGACGCCGCGCGGGAAGAAGAGGGGCGTGGACGTCCAAACCGCGCGAGACCCGAAGCTCCGCCCCACGCACCGACGCTGCGCAAGGTCCGGGAAGGGAGAGAGAGCGACGCTGACGTCACCAGGACGCGACGCAAGGTCCTCGTCCGGAGCAGCACCAGCGGAGCCGCGGCCTACAGAAGAGGATCGTCGGAAGGTAGGCCACGCTTAACTAGGGAGGAGGAAGATGTCGAACACGGAGGCGCCCACTACCACCAGCGCAGCTGCAGCAGCGGTGATGCCATTTTCCCTGCCCTACATCCCTGGGGCGGCCTGGCTGCCCAAGTATTCAGGGGAGCCCCATGCCCTAACTGACTTTAAGGAAAGGCTGTACAGTTTGTTCCAAGTTTACCCCCTGACAGAGGAACAGAAGATTAGCATACTGACAGGGGAGCTAACTGGCGCAGCCCAGAGGGAGGTAAAGTCATGGCCCGCTGAGGAGAAAAGGACTGTGAAGGACACTCTGGCCCGGCATCAGAGACTATGCCCTAAATTTGCAGGAAGCCTTGAGGGCCATCAAATAAGCTGACCCTGGCAGCGTGCAGGATACGGATAAGCTACTAACAGAACAGTTCATAGAAGGTCTGCTGTCTAGCGCCCACAGGACCCAGCTGCGCCTCATGTTCTTTCAGAACCCTGACCTGACCTTGGCCCAATTCAAGGACAGGGCCATAAGGGTGCTCTGTGAGCCCGCAACAAGTGGCGCTATAAACCCCAGGCGCCCTGCTCTCACCTACCACCAGGAGGCGGCGCCCTCCTCTATGGACTCTGTGGGGGCCGATGCACAGGCCCTGAACCAAGCCCCGTCGAAAGATCTGCACCACCAAGTCCAGGAGCTGACCAGGAGCGTCGCGGCGTTGACCAGGACCGTCCAGGCGTTACAAGTGGACCCGTCAAGACCCATCGAGTTGGCTTCAAGTCCGGAGGATGTCTCGTGGCGTCGACATAGGAGGACCCCGTCGTTCTGAGGGAGGCCTACAGACCGCTACGCAGAGGATGGACAGCCCATTTGCCGTCGATGCAACCAGCCCGGACACATTTATAGGGTACTGTAATTTAAACGGGTCCAACCAGGGGCAGAGGGCCAACCCCCAGGCATAAGATCACCAGGCCCTTACAATTGGCGTAATAAGTACGTTGGGGGGTGCCCGGTTTTACCCGTGGTGCTGTACGGTATCCCCATGAGTGCCTTGCTGGATATCGGGTCGCAAGTAACCACTATCCCTTATGTTCCTTTTAAGCAGTATTGGACTGATGCTGATATAACACGGTATCCAGACAGTGACTTGAGCATCATCGCCAGTAATGGCTTGCCCGTGCCGCAGATGGGGTTCAAGGAGATGACCATTAAAATTGGTAAAGTTGAACTACCGACACAGGGAGTGATTATTGTGGACATTGACCGTCGTGAAAGTCACCCTAAAATAACTGTGGGTACTAACGTGATTGAAAATTGTCTTTCAGAGGTAATTGTAATTCTACAACAGGTGGCGGTGAATGCTAGTTCCAGCCAACAGAGAGTCCTCAACAAGGAGATAAAAGCCCTGATGAGACGGCAGCAGGTAGAACTGTCTGGTGGTGAGATCGGTAGCGTAAGACTGAGTGACCCATTCCCCATTTCCATGCCTCCCAAAAGTGAAATGATGATCTGGTGTCGGACTGCAATCGGGTTGAGAGGTAGAGACTACCAAGCCATGGTAGAACCCGTGTACTCAGACAGCAGGCCCACCATTTTGACAGCCAGGGGGGTGGTTGATGTCCGCCATGGGAGGGTGCCCGTTCACATTCTCAACATTGGGGAGAGAGAGGTACACTTACCCAGGTACGCTACACTTGCCAAACTGTTTGTTGTCGAACACAAAGCTATCAGGGCCGTGGAGCCTTTGCCTCCATCTCCTCAGGCGGAGGGTAATGGCTCCCAGAAACAAGAGGAGGACTGGTGCCAGAAACTCCATGTGGGTGCTGACTCCACTCCCCTGCACCAAAAACAAGGAGTCTACCGGGTGGTACAGGAGTACGAGAGAGTCTTAAGTAAGCACCCGCGGGACTACGGCAGAGTAAAAGGGATAGAACACCACATCCCCACAGGGAGCCACCCACCAATAAAAGAGAGACACAGGCCTGTACCCCCTGCACATTATCAGAACGCCAAGGGTATGCTGCGGGAAATGAAAGAAGCTGGGGTCATTAGAGATAGCTGTAGCCCCTGGGCAGCCCCCCTGGTTCTGGTAAAAAAGAAAGATGGCACCATGAGAATGTGCGTGGACTATAGACAAATCAACCGTATCACCCACAAAGACGCAGCCTAGAATAGAGGAGTCTTTAGCCGCACTAAAATCAGCTAACTTCTTTTCTACTTTGGACCTTACTAGCGGGTACTGGCAGGTTCCTGTGGCAGAGGCTGACAAGGAGAAGACCGCCTTCACCACCCCGATGGGACTGAGTGAGTTCAACTGTATGCCCTTCGGGCTCTGCAACGCACCAGGGACCTTCCAGAGGCTGATGGAATGCGGTCTAGGGCACCGAAACTTTGAGACGGTCCTCCTTTACCTGGACGGTGTGATCGTCTATTCGAAGACTTACGAGGATCATCTAAAGCACCTGGCCGAGGTGTTCGAAGCCCTGGCAGGCTATGGCCTGAAGGTGAAACCATCGAAGTGTCACCTGCTGAAACCAAAGGTCCAGTACCTAGGGCACGTGGTAAGCGCGGAAGGAGTGACCCCCGACCCTGACAAGGTCACGGCAATCAAGAGCTGGCCAAGCCCCTCGAACATCAAGGAAGTAAGGCAATTCCTCGGGTTGGTAGGCTACTACCGAAGGTTCATCCCCGGGTTCACTAAGATGGCAGCTCCTATGCAGGACCTCCTGATAGGACAGTCTAAGTCCAGAAGCCAAAAGCCACCCTTCAAGTGGGATAAACCGGAAGAGGAGTCCTTCCGCCAGTTGAAGATGGCCCTCACAGGGGATGAGATCCTGGCCTACCCTGATTATGGCCAGCCTTTTATTCTCCACACAGACGCCAGTAATGTGGGACTGGGAGCTGTACTGTCCCAAAACCAACAGGGCAGAGAAAGGGTGATCGCGTACGCCAGCCGGAAGCTGAGGCCCACCGAGAGGAACCCGGAGAATTACAGATCCTTCAAGCTAGAATTCTTGGCGGTGGTGTGGGCTGTAATGGAACGCTTCAAGCATTACCTGGCCTCCGCAAAGTTCATTGTGTATACGGATAACAACCCGTTAACACACCTAGACAGTGCAAGACTTGGTGCCCTGGAACAGCGGTGGATGGCCCGTCTCTCCAATTATGACTTCGTGATCAAGTACCGGGCAGGCAAAACCAATGCCAATGCTGACGCCCTATCAAGAATGCCTCACTTACCTGAAGGTGACGAAGACCCAGAAGAGCTGGAGGAGGTAGAACTCCCCGCGTTTCACCGGTATGGAGCCGCTCAATACTCCCACCGTGTGAAGGAGGATGATTTAACAACCGTTATGATCAATCCCCTACCTCACCACAGCTGGGTCGAGACCCAAGATAGTGACCCTGCAGTCCGCCTGGTGACCCAGGAAGATGCCCGCTTAGGTCCGGATGCTCCAGAGGAAGCCAAGCAGCTATGGAAAGAGAAGAGCAAGCTGTTCCTCTATGAAGGCAAACTGTGCAGACGACTTGTCAACCACCGGACACACGAGCTGACCTGGCAAGTCGTGGTCCCAAGGCGGGATGCAGCTATGGTCCTGGGGGCTTACCATGACAGAGCCGGGCACTTCGGTTGGAAGAAACTGGAGTTCCTGCTAAGAGGACGGTTCTTTTGGGTCGGCATGAGAGGTGCTGTAGAGAAGTGGTGCCGGGACTCTGGCCCTTGTAACTTAAGGAGAAAAGACCGCAACAGCCAGAAGACACCCTTGAAGCCCATCGTCACCCAGCAACCTCTTGAGCTGGTAGCCCTAGACCACGTCAAATTGGCTCCAAGCCGATCAGGATACATCTACGCCCTGACAATCGTGGACCACTATTCCCGTTTTCTTGTGGTGGTCCCGGTGAAAGACTTGACAGCCCAAACGGCGGCCAGAGCCTTCCAGCAATACTTCTGCCGTCCACACGGGTATCCGGAACAAGTCCTGACAGACCAGGGTCCAGCGTTCGAGGCCGAAATCTTCCAAGAGTTCTGCAACCTCTATGGCTGTAAGAAAATTCGGACAACGCCTTACCACCCACAAACCAACGGGATGTGTGAGAAAATGAACAACATAGTCATTGATCTCCTGAAGACGTTGCCCCTGGAGGAACGCAGCCTGTGGCCAGAAAAACTGCCGGATCTGATAGACTTATACAATCATATCCCGGTGAATGCTACAAACTGCACCCCGGCTTACCTGATGCGAGCTAGACCAGGTAAGCTGCCCGTAGACCTGGAGATGGGAGTCCTAACACCTGAGGACACCTCCCCGAATGCGGACTGGGATACGGAAAGGCAACTGCAGTACAAAAAGGTACAGGAGAGTGTGGAGAAGAGCCTGGCCCAGGTGAGAGAGAGGCAAGAAAAACTCTTCAACCAACACGCCCCTGCTGGTCCCCTAGAACCTGGTGAGCAGGTCCTGAAGCAAAAGAGAAGGTTACATAAGTTGGACGACCAGTGGGAAAGGGAACCCTACACCGTACTGCAGTCTGGTCACGACAACCCGAAGGTGTGCGTGATCACCAAGGACGGAGGAGAAACCACTAGTACCATCTCCAGAGACCACCTCAAAAGATGCCCCGAGCAACTCCGTAGTGCAGAAGAGGATCAAAGTGACCTTGAACCCGCAGAGGACAAGGAAGAAATGATCAGCACCATTCTCTGAGAGTTCCCGCAGTCCTGGACTCGAATAAACGATGTCATAGTGGTACCCGTCCTGCATTTCCTGCAACCGACTGCGCAACAACCTGCACCAGAGCCGGAAGGTGAAGAAGAGCAAGAAGCTCCAGAGGCAGAAGAGCCTGTACCAGCAGCCCAGGAGAATCAACCCTCTGCTGACAGTGAGCCTGCCATGCCTGCGGTAAGCCAAAGGACCCGCAGACAGCTGCCTGCCCTACCTGTACACCCAGCTGGTAGCTGTACCCCTAACGCTAGTGGGGAAAGCCAGGTCGGTCCACCACCAGACAGTGGGTTAAGGAGGTCAACCAGGAGCACAAAGGGGCAGATACCCGCTCACTGGAGAATATAGGGTGCACTAAAATTGTAAATAACCCTGTTGCCAAATGTTGAAATGTTTGCAAAGTTACATGCATGTTTGGTAATTCTGTGTTTCAGTTTCTTGCAGTTACCGTAAGGACTCAAAGGTTATGGACTTTTTATAACCGGGACCTTTGTATGGACTGCGTTCGGAGCCTAACCAAGGAATGAACTAAGACTGTAAAGGACTTGGGGTAGGACAGACCCCCACCTGGTTAAGGCTCACCGTTGTATTGGTGATATGGACACCCGGTCACAGACCACACTGTGACCTTAAGAACTCAATCTGTGCGTCGTTTGTCTACTAATGTTTGATGGTCATGTATATTGTCTTTGTTTATTGTTTAGTCCCGGAGTACTAAATTTTACTAGGGGGGAATGTGTCACCCTGGCCTGGATGCCACAAATATAATAAAGCTGTGTCTGAGAGCAAGGGGGAGGTTCTCTATTCAGGGGAACATTAGCATGCAATACCTCCTGTCTCAGGCCAGTAGGGGGAGCAGGCAGCCCCTATAAAAGCTGGAACTGGGGGCAGGGTTAGGGAGAACTAGACGACCTGTCTCAGGACTGAGAGGTGTCCCAGAGCAGAGAGGCACAGTTGTATTGCACCCTAAGAGGACGTGTGGCAGTAGGAAAGCCACAAGCCAGGGACAAGAGGTGAAGTACGCCTGTCCTGGCAGATAAAGAACCAAATTTACCAGACTTTGGTGTCTGAAGCTGTGAGGATTCCACGTCCTACAGCAGATAACCAGTCCACAGTAGACCTACACCCTCACCCTGACCAGGGCCAATTTCCCAATTGCTCTCTGACATCCAGGTCCCCTCCTAGCCGGGACTGTTTGTGCGTCAGTTCACCTGTTCTAGTAAAGACCCTGGACTGCAATCTGTTGTCTGTGTGCTCCTTGCTCCTCCAGCACTAACGGTACTGGGACGCCCTACACCATCACCCCCATCTTCCATTATACTGCCCTGGGGCCGCACTCTTCCCATGGGGAGTCACACTATCCTAGCTGCATACATCATCAGCCCCAGCGGTCTACCTGGCAGCGGCGGTCCGCACTAACCGCAATCCACGGGTGGCGTAGTCGGACACACCAACAGCGCGTCGCAGACTACCACTGGTCTGACCACCCTGAGCCCCAGAACCGGGTAGCCACTACTACCCCCATTGTACCCCTATTGCCCGGATCCGAGTGCCCCACGGCCCAGGGGGCGAGTCACATGCAGTACAGCATATTACAAACATAAGTCCCATTATTGGGGAGTGGGTCTCCCATAGTATTTGCTTATGCCTTCCAAGCAAAAGCTTCCAAAAATTAATACGGAGCAACTTGCAATGCCCCTTACAAGAGCGATGCAGTACAGCATATTACAAACATTATTCCCATCATTGGGAAGTGGGTCTCCCATAGTATTTGCTTATGCCTTCCAAGCAAAAGCTTCCAAAAATTAGGACGGAGCAGCTTGCAATGCCCCTTACAAGAGCCATGCAGTACAGCATATTACAAATATAAGTCCCATTATTGGAGAGTGGGTCTCCCATAGTATTTGCTTATGCCTTCCAAGCAAAAGCTTCCAAAAATTAGGACGGAGCAACTTGCAATGCCCCTTACAAGAGCCATGCAGTACAGCATAGTACAAACATAAGTCCCATTATTGGGGAGTGGGTCTCCCATAGTATTTGCTTATGCCTTCCAAGCAAAAGCTTCCAAAAATTAAAACGGAGCAACTTGCAATGCCCCTTACAAGAGTCATGCAGTACAGCATATTACAAACATTATTCCCATTATTGGGGAGTGGGTCTCCCATAGTATTTGCTTATGCCTTCCAAGCAAAAGCTTCCAAAAATTAGGACGGAGCAACTTGCAATGCCCCTTACAAGAGCCATGCAGTACAGCATATTACAAACTTAAGTCCCATAATTGGGGAGTGGGTCTCCCTCAGTATTTTCTTATGCCTTCCAAGCAAAAGCTTCCAAAAATTAGGATGGAGCAACTTGCAATGCCCCTTACAAGAGCCATGCAGTACAGCATATTACAAACATAAGTCCCATTATTGGAGAGTGGGTCTCCCATAGTATTTGCTTATGCCTTCCAAGCAAAAGCTTCCAAAAATTAAGACGGAGCAACTTGCAATGCCCCTTACAAGAGCCATGCAGTACAGCATATTACAAACATTATTCCCATTATTGGGGAGTGGGTCTCCCATAGTATTTGCTTATGCCTTCCAAGCAAACGCTTCCAAAAATTAGAACGGAGCAGCTTGCAATGCCCCTTACAAGAGCCATGCAGTACAGCATATTACAAACATAAGTCCCATTATTGGGGAGTGGGTATCCCATAGTATTGCTTATGCCTTCCAAGAAAAAGCTTCCAAAAATTAGGACGGAGCAACTTGCAATGCCCCTTACAAGAGCCATGCAGTACAGCATATTACAAACATAAGTCCCATTATTGGGGAGTGGGTCTCCCATAGTATTTGCTTATGCCTTCCAAGCAAAAGCTTACAAAAATTAGGAGGAAATGCAATGCCCGTTCGAAGACTCGTGGAGGTCCCAGTAGCTTAACAAGACAGTTTTAATGCCCCTTACAAGAGATGGGGAGGTCAGAGTGGTATAACAAGACGCTTTAAATGCCCCTTACAAGAGACGTGGAAGTCAGAGTGGTATAACAAGATGCTTTTAATGCCCCTTACAAGAGACGTGGAGGTCAGAGTGCTATAACAAGACGCTTTTAATGCCCCTTACAAGAGACGTGGAGGTCAGAGTGGTATAACAAGACACTTTTAATGCCCCTTACGAGAGCCATACAGTACAGCATCTTAAAAATATTATTCCCATTATTGGGGAGTGGGTCTCCCACAGTCTTTGCTTATGCCTTCCAAGCAAAAGCTGACAAAAATAAGGACGGAGGAACTTTCAATAATGGCAACACGGACCACGGTCACCCTGGTGGTATAGTGGTGGTGGAGGCTGAGGATAAGGAGAAGAACATAAAACAGCCGACATGAGGAAGCGTATACCCATGTGTGGGTGTGAAGCGGTGCATGTGAATACACCTCCCGAAATAACACAGTGGATTTGACTTTATGTTACTCTGCTGTGATTTGGTGGTGATGAGAAGTCTGGCCCAATCCAGGGTCAGCTTGTCAACATTGTCAGTTGACAGGCGAGTGCGCTTATCAGTTATAATTCCCCCAGCGGCACTAAAAACACACTCCGATAACACGCTAGCGGCAGGGCAGGCCAGGATCTCCAAGGCGTACAGAGCGAGTTCATTCCAAGTGTCCAGCTTGGATACCCAATAATTAAAAGTCACAGAGGAATCACGGAGGACGCTGGTATGTTCGGCAAGGTACTCCCTCACCATCTTTTGAAACTTTCTACTCCTTGTGAGAGTACCCCGCGCCTCAGGGTCTGTCCAAATGGAGGGTCTGAGAAAACTGTCCCAGAACGTTGACAGTGTTCTCCTGCCTCTGCTGGATTGGAGTTGCCTCTGTCTCGCTTGTACACTTTGGTTGGTTAACGAACTGTGACCTCTGCCGTTAGCGTGTTCAGATGGGAATTTTTTTAACAGTTCTGCAGCAAGGGCCTTCTGGTACTGGCCCATTTTTGTAAACCTCTCCACCTCAGGAATAAGAGAGTGAAAGTTCTCCTTGTAGCGGGGGTCTACAAGTGTCACCAACCAGTAATGACTGTCACCCAACATTTTGACAACACGAGGGTCACGGTTAAGGCAGCGTAACATAAAGTCAGCCATGCGTGCCAGACTGGTAACGGGCAAGATTTCCGTGTCCTCACCAAGATGACGACTGACCATGCTCTCCTCCTCCTCCTCCTCCTTCCCCCTGTCCTGAGGCCACCCACGCTTAACCGACGGTATGACACTTGTACAGGTACTACCGTCTACAGTGCATGATAACAGCTCCTGTTCTTCCTCCTCCTCCTCTCCCTCATTGTCCCCCAATGCACGTTGGGATGAGATGAGGCTGGGCTGTGTGTAATCGCCCACTACGGCTTCTTGATCCATCTCATCATACTCTGGCTGCAATGCCTCCTCTTTAATTCTCTGCAGAGAGCATTGCAAAAGACAGACAAGTGGGATGCTGACACTAATGATGGCATCATCGCTGCGCACCATCTTGGTGGCCTCTTCAAAGTTTGTCAGGATGGTACATATGTCAGACATCCATGTCCACTCATGAGGTCTTATGTGTGGAGCCTGACCTGAATATCGACAGCCTTGTTGCAGCTGGTACTCCACAACTGCTCTCTTCTGCTCACAAATCCTTTGCAACATGTGGAGGGTAGAGATCCAATGTGTGGGGACATCACACACCAGTCGGTGTGCCGGAAGCTTCAAACGCTGCTGCAACACAGCAAGGGCGGCGGAAGCTGTAGCTGACTTGCGAAAATGAGCAGACAGGCGGCTTACTTTCACGAGCAGATCTGGCAACTCGGGGTACGATTTAAGTAACCGCTGAACCACGAGGTTAAGCACATGAGCCAGGCATGGTACGTGTGTGATCTCGCCTCGCCTCAGAGCCGCCACCAGGTTACGGCCATTGTCACACACGACCATGCCTGGATGTAGGTTCAGCGGTCTCAGCCACAGATCTGCCTGCTCTTTCACAGCTGTCCACAACTCACAAGCAGTGTGAGGTTTATCACCTAAGCTTATGAGTTTCAGCACAGCCTGTTGTCCCTTGGCGGAGGCAGTACTGCAGTGCTTCCAGCTTGTAACTGATGTAGTGATATCTGAGATGGAGGCCGAACATAAGGAGGAGGAGGAGGAGGAGGATGATGCGCAGGAGCTGTACACTGTGGGGGCAACTCTGACTGACATAGAGCCTGCAATCCTCGGTGTCGGGAGGATGTGTTCCGTCCCAAGGTCCGACTGGGTCCCGGCTTCCACTATGTTTACCCAGTGTGCCGTCAGGGAGATGTACCGTCCCTGGCCACAAGCACTTGTTCACGTGTCCGTTGTCAGGTAGACTCTCCCAGTAACTGCGTTGTTGAGGGCACGGCAGATGTTTTGGGACACGTGCTTGTGTAGTGCGGGGATGGCACACCGGGCAAAATAGTGTCGGCTGGGGACCGAGTACCGAGGGACGGCCACCGCCATAAGGTTGCGTAAGGATTTCGTCTCCACCAGCCTAAAAGGCAGCATTTCCAATGCAAGCAGTCGTGAAATGTGCGAATTTAGGACTGTGGGGTGTGGGGCGTTAGCTGCGAATTTCCACTTTCGTTCAAAGGTCTGGGATATGGACAATTGAACGCTGCGGTGGGACGTGGACGTTGATGCTGTTTCTTGAGAAACTGCCATAACAAGTGAAGACTGAGAGGAGGGGGCATCTTTACATGCAGTATGGACAGGGGATTGCCTTGCACACACAACAGGGGGTTCTATTGCATGCACAACAGCGGAAGAAGCAGTGGTGACACCCGCTGACACTGGTCGTGTACCCTGGGTTTCGCCCCACAAAGTCGGGTGCTTTGCTGCCATGTGCCTGATCATTCTGGTGGTGGTCAGGCTGGTAGTTTTGTCACCCCTGCTGATGCTGGCATGGCAGGTGGTACAAATGGCCTTTTTGGGGTTATCATCAGAGTCTTTAAAAAAATTCCAGACTCTGGAAGACCTACAGGTTGTACTGGCAACGTCCCTCGTGTTGGTGTTACGGGGAACTGTTGCCTGCCTTCTGTCTGCGACCACCACACTGCTTCTTCCTGCCTGTTGGGGTACTCTGCCTCCCTCCCCCTGTGTGCTGCTGGCCTCACTCTGCATGTCCTCCTGCCACGTTGGGTCAGTTACTAGATCATCCACCACCTCCTCCTCTTCCACTTGCACACCACGATGCTCTTCCTCACTTCCTGGCAATTGTGTCTCATCATCGTCCACCTCTTGTGACAAATTGCTAGCATCGACTTCCTGTGGCCGTGGCTGTTCAAATATTTGGGCATCGCTACATGGGATCTCCTCTTCCACCACTTCAAGCAGAGCAGGCGAGGGGCACAAATATGGAAATGGACCAGTGAACAGCTCTTCAGAGTGTCCAAGTGTGGGATCAATTGCTGTCTGACGACACTCGGCATGTTGGGAGGAAGGAGCATCAGGGTGAGGAGGAATATGCGGTCGAGACTCACGGCTACTAAGAGTTGATCTTGTGGAAGACAGACCGGAGGTGGTGGTGCCCAGGTAACTGAAAGTATTATCTGCTATCCAGTTAATAACCTGTTCACACTGATCAGTTCGCAATACTGGTGTTGTTCTGTGGTTCCCTAGTAATTCGGTCAAGAAGTGGGAGCGAGAAGATGTGGCTGTTGGTTGTGGCACATTTTCACCTTGGCCACGGCCCCGTCCTCTGCACGCACCATCACCAGAACGTCCAGTTCCACGTCCCTTGCCACGCGCCTTGCCCATTGTAAAGAAAGTAAAATAGCTTACACTCGCACTATCAATGGAAAAAGGTTAATAAAAAGTAGATTAGAACCGTGAAAGAGGAAAACCACAGTTCTATTTCTCTGGCCTACACCCGACTCTTTTAAACAATCAGAACAATCAGGGAGAAACTATTACTGTTTTTCCTTATGGAAAAAATACCAAAACCTGAATAATAGAGATTTTTTACCATGGAATGGCAAAACCACAGTTATTGTTTACTGGTGTGTACCACAGTTTTTAAAATATATAGATTTGCGGCTGAACAGTGAGCGACACACTCAAACTGGTTTTTTTTTAGATACCAAAGGCCCAAAACTGGATACTACAGAGATTTTACCCGTAGAACTGCAAAACCACACTGGGATTTGTCAGGCGTACACCAGACTATTTTCAACAGATATATTTTTGTGTCAGAACACTCAGGAGACACTACTGTTTTTTTTACTGCAAAAAATGCGAAAAGCAGGATAATAGAGATTTTTTACCGTGGAACAGCAAAACCACAATTTTAATTTACTGGTGTATATACCAGACTTTTTAAAAAATATAGATTTGCGGCTGAACAGTGAGCGACACACTCAACTGTTTTTTTTTTAGATACCAAAGGCCCAAAACTGGATACTACAGAGATTTTACCCGTAGAACTGCAAAACCACACTGGGATTTGTCAGGCGTACTCCAGACTATTTTCAACAGATATATTTTTGTGTCAGAACACTCAGGAGACACTACTGTTTTTTTTACTGCAAAAAATGCAAAAGCAGGATAATAGAGATTTTTTTCCGTGGAACAGCAAAACCACAGTTTTAATTTACTGGTGTATATACCAGACTTTTTTAAAAATATAGATTTGCGGCTGAACAGTGAGCGACACACTCAAACTGTTTTTTTTTTAGATACCAAAGGCCCAAAACTGGATACTACAGAAATTTTACTCGTGGAACTGCAAAACCACACTTCTGTTTCTGTGGCCTATACCAGATTCTTTTCAACAGATATATTTGTGTCTGAAAAATCAGAGACACACTTTTTTTTTGGGGGGGGGGTGGGACACCAATATGTTAATAAGACGGGTATTTGTACAGTGTGTAGGAGGAAAAAAAAAAGAGGATTTAGATGAAAAAAAGGATTTTTACTGGCCCCCGAGACCTGCAGCTAAGTCCAGCAATTTCAGAAACAGGAGCACACAGGACAGTAATGCAGCGTTTGCTGGTATAACCACTGCGTCTCCTATACAGCCTGCCTGCCTGCCTGCCTGATATCTGGGATGGATCTTAGTCCTGAGAAGGAGTGTTTGTTCTTTGCAGCCTTTACAGGCCCTACACTAACTATTTCACAGGAAAAATCTCTCCCTAGCTCAGCAGCGCTGTCCCTACACTGTCTGATCCGGAGCGTCTGTGTCCAAGATGGCGGCACCCGGTTTTAAATACTCGAGGTGACGCTGTGCGGCCAGCCAATCACTGTAATGCCCACAAACAACATGGCTGCGGCATTACAGTGACTGGCTGACAATCCCTGCATGTTCATTGGCTCTGTAAAGAGCGCCAAACATGCAGGGCGGAGACCGGAGCTCCCGCCCGAGTAACCCGGAAATGCTCGGTGCTCGCCGAACATCCCGAGTAGCGTGATGCTCGGGCGAGTACCGAGCAGTATCGAGCATGCTCGCTCAACACTAGTCGTCACTGATCACCTCTTCAACCTCTCCCTCTCTTCTGGTATCTTACCCTCCTCCTTCAAACACTCCATCATTACTCTATTATTAAAAATAGCTCTCTCTTGACCCTTCCTGCACAAACAACTACAGACCAGTCTCCAATCTCCCCTTCATCTCTAAACTCTTGGAGAGCCTGGTCTACTCCCACCTAACCCGTTACCTCTCCATTCACTCTCTTCTAGACCCATCACAGTCCGGCTTCTGTCCCCTACATTCTACTGAAACTACACTCATCAAAGTAACCAATGAACTTCTGACTGCAAAACGTAATGGTGACTACTCTCTGCTCATTCTTCTTGACTTCTCTGCTGCTTTCGACACCGTTGACCACCACCTCCTACTCTCTATGCTTCACTCAATCGGCATTAAGGACACTGCTCTCTACTGGTTCTCCTCCTACCTATCGGACCGCTCTTTCAGTGTATCGTTTGCTGGCTCCACTTCTTCGCTCCTTACTCTTACTATGGGGTTCCTCAGGGTTCAGTCCTTGGACCTCTTCTTTTCTCTCTCTACACAGCCCCAATTGGACAGACCATCAGCAAATTTGACTTTCAGTACCATCTTTATGCTGATGACACACAACTATACACTTCATCCCCTGACCGTACCCCCACTGTGCTACAGAACACCATTGACTGTCTGGCTGCAATTTCCAAGATCATGTCCTCTCTCTACCTGAAACTCAACCTTTCCAAAACTGAACTACTTCTGCTCCCGCCATCTACTCACCTCCCTAAATCTGACATCTCCCACTCCGTGTGTGGCATCACAATAACGTCGGGCCAGCAGGCGTGCTGTCTGGGCGTTGTGTTTGACACCAATCTTTCCTTCACCTTCTATATACAATCTCTTGCCCGCTCTTGTCGCTTACACTTGAAGAACATCTCTAGAATCTGCCCCTTTCTCACCTTGGAAACAACAAAAACCCTCATTGTTGCCCTGATCCACTCCCGCCTTGACTACTGTAACTCTCTATTAATTTACCCCCCCCTCACTCGACTTTCCCCTCTCCAGTCCATCCTTAATGCTATAACCAGGGTCATCTATCTGGCTAATCGTTACTCACACAATTCCACTCTACAGCAGTCATTGTACTGGCTGCCCATGAATTACAGGATAAAACTTAAATTGCTTGTTCTCACCCACAAAGCTCTCCACAGTGCTCTCCACAAAGGCTCAGCCAATGATCAGCTTGAATGATCAAAGACAGTCTCAAGTTACCTGTGAGTACTATGACAGTTAGAAGACGCCTGTGTGAAGCTAATCTCTTAGCAAGAAGTCCCCGCAAAGTCCCACTGTTAAGCAAAAGACATGTACTGAAGCGGAAACAATTTGCCAAAGAACACATCAACTGGCCTAAAGAGAAGTGGAGAAACATTTTGTGGACTTTTTGTGAGAGGTACATGGTGGTAGTTGTGGCGAGGGGCTGCCCACAAAGAGTAAATAATGTTCAGTCTGTCTTATAGTTTGTGTGTACTGAATAACACTCACAGTTTTCCTTGAGAGTCCCATATGCTCCAGGGTTCCAACCTCTGCTCCAGGCAGACAATCCAGCAGAGACACTTGTTCCTTTTTCAACAGAACAACTTTACTTTACTCTTCCAGTTCAGTTTTGGTCACAGCCACAGCACATTGGGATACAGCAGTCACAGTTTCAATAGCAGATACAGTACAGCACATGTTCTGTTGTTCATCCTGAACTCTTCCTGCATTCTCTATTACCTCAGGCTCTGTTATGCCTTCCTCTTCCAATACAGTTTTCATGCTTCCTGCCCCACTATTCTGCTGGTTCAGCATCCCACTGAACAAAGTGGCAGACGTCTCCATACTGTATGTCCTACCCTTCAGCGTGCTTCTCGTACTTTCTCAGGCTCCTGGCCTAATCTGCTTCTCCTCAGTTTTTTCCTCTCTGCATCACTGTTGATCTTTAACCCAATGGCCCTGAACTTCTCCACTTCTCTCAGTTATCCCTCCTACACATGCTTAAACATTCCAACTATATTCCCCTATCTCACCCAAATAGGAAGTACTCCTACTATTTATAACCTTCTACCCCTCCCAACTGGGAAAATCCCTAACTGGGAATGTTCTCTTCTATGTTTAACCCTTATCTTACTGTAACTAGCTATTTCCTGGTCTACAGTGCCCTTCACTTTATCTCTCAATGTTAGCTATAGCTACTCCCTCATTTTATCTTTTACATCTAAATCCTAATTCCTTACCCTAACACCTTTCCCTATTTTTATCACAATATCAAAGCATGTAAAGTAATTGTAAATCCCCACACACAATATAATAATCACATCATTATAAACAAGATACACATAAACATTGTTTACCTTATATTACAATTCCTACACTTAGGTCCTATCCTTTCTCTATATAATTCTATTACAGCATATTGAAACACGTTTTCATTATTTTAACATTAGGCATCTTCAACCAAACAATATACATTATATTAGTCACATACTATACTTAACCACTTCGCGCCAGAGCCTGTTTTCGCCTTCGTGACCGGACCAATTTTTTCAATTCTGACCACTGTCACTTTATGAGGTAATAGCTCTGGAACGCTTCAACAGATCCCCCTGATTCTGAGATTGTTTTTTTGTGACATCTTGTACTTCATGATAGTGGTAAAATTTCTTCAATATCACTTGCGTTTATTGGTGAAAAAATCGGAAATTTGGCGAAAATGTTGAAAATTTTGCAATTTTCAAACTTTGAATTTTAATGCCCTTAAATCAGAGAGATATGTCACATAAAATAGTTAATAAATAACATTTCCCACATGTCTACTTTACATCAGCACAATTTTGGAACCAACATTTTTTTTGTTAGGAAGCTATAAGGGTTAAAAGTTGACCAGCGATTTCTCATTTTTCCAACAAAATTTACAAAAACATTTTTTTAGGGACCACATCTTATTTGAAGTGACTTTGAGGGGCCTCTATGACAGAAAATACCCAAAAGTGACACCATTCTAAAAACTGCACCCCTCAAGATGCTCAAAACCACATTCAAGAAGTTTATTAACCCTTCAGGTGCTTCACGGGAATTTTTGGAATGTGGAAGAAAACAATGAACATTTAACTTTTTTTCACAAAAATGTTACTTTAGACACAATTTTTTTATTTTCACAAGGGTAACAGGAAAAAATGGACTACACAATTTGTAGTGCAATTTCTCCTGAGCACGATGATACCCATATGTGAGGGAAAACTACTGTTTATGCGCACTGCAGGGTTCGGAAGGGAAGGAGCGCCATTAGACTTTTTGAATGTAAAATTTGTTTGAATAATTAGCGGACGCCATGTCGCATTTGGGGAGTTCCTGATGTGCCTAAACAGTGGAAACCCCCCACAAGTGACACCATTTTGGAAACTAGACCCCTTAGGGAACTTATCTAGATGTGTGGTGAGCACGTTGAACCCCCAGGTGCTTCACAGAAGTTTTTAATATTGAGCTGTAAAAATAAAATTTTCACATTTTTCCCACAAAAACATTTTTCATCCCTTCATTTTGCGTTATCATGAGGGTAACAGGAGAAATTGCACCATGAAATTTGTTGTTCAATTTCTCCTGAGTATGCCGATACTCCATATGTGGGGGAAAACCACTGTTTGGGCACACTGCAGGGTTCGGAATGGAAGGAGCGCCATTTGACTTTTTGAATGTAAAATTTGCTTCAATAATTAGCGGACACCATGTCGCATTTGGGGAGCCCCTGATGTGCCTAAACAGTGGAAACCCCCCCACAAGTGGCACCATTTTGGAAACTAGACCCCTTACGGAACTTAACTAGATGTGTGGTGAGCACGTTGAACCCCCCCAGGTGCTTCACAGAAGTATAATTTTGTATTATCATAAGGCTAACAGGAGAAATTGCACTATGAAATTTGTTGTGCAATTTCTACTGAGTACGCCGATACACCATATGTGGGGGAAAACCACTGCTTTGGGGTACGGCAGGGTTCGGAAGAGAAAGGAGCGCTATGTTGGCTGGGATAGGTTGCAGACACCATGTCACATTTGAAGAGTCGGTGACGTGCCGAAACAGCAGAAACCCCCACAAGTGACCCCATTTTGTAAACTACACCTCTCAAGGAATTCATCTAGAGAAGTAGTGAGTATTTTTTAATTTTTAAATTTATACCATTGGGCAGTGAAGAAAACATAATTATATTTTTACCACAAAAAAATGTTTTACCCTCAGATTTTACATTTTCACACAGGGCAATTGGTAAAAATGGTGCCGAAATGTGTCACACAATTTCTTCTAAACGTGGCAATACCCGATATGTGGCTGTACCGTACCGCTTAGCCATACGACGAGATCTGGGAGGGACGGAGCACTATTTGACTCTTGGAGAACAAATTATTGTAGAATAGTTTGCAGACTCCATATACACTGCCCCTAAGTGCTAGAAGAGCAGAATCTCCCCTCAAGTGACCCCATTTTGGAAATTATACCCTTTTGGGAATTTACCTACAGGTGTAGTGACGATTTTGACTCCATGGGTCTTTTCCAGAAACAAGCAGCAGTGGATATTGCTGAGTGAAAATTTCAAACTGCTGTTGAAGTGACCAGTATGCATAGCCATATTTTGAGAGCTATCATTTTTCCATATTTCGGCCGACAGAGTCATGTGAGGGCTTGTTTTTTGCAGGACGAGTTGACATTTTTATTGGTACCATTTTTGGTTACGTGACATTTTTTGATCGCTTTCTATTCCGTTTTTTGGGAGGTAAAATGAACAAAAACCAACAATTCAGGAATTGTTTTTTGAGATTTTTTTTTATGCCGTTTTGCGTGTGGTAAAAGTGATAAGGCAGCATTTTTCTTCGGGTCAGTATGTTTACAGCGATACTACACTTATATAGTTTTTTTATGTTTTGGCGCTTTTACACAATAAAACTATTTTCTAGAAAAAATAATTTTTTTGCATTGCTTTATTCTGAGAGCTATAACTTTTTTATTTTTTGGCTGATGGAGCTGTATGGCTGCTATTTTTTTGTGGGACAAGATGACGTTTTCAGCGGTAGCATTTTTATTTCCATTTGGCTTTTAGATCGCATTGTATTCCACTTTTTGTTTGGCAATATGATGAAAAAGCATATTTTTTTGCTCCTTTTTTTAATTTATTTTGTTTATGGTGTGAACAGAAGGGGTTAATTAGTGACAGTTTTATAGATCGGGTTGTTCCAGACGCGGCGATACCAAATATGTGTACTTTTTTTGTTTTTGCATAAATACACGGATTTATTGGTTTAATATTTTATTTATTTATTTTTATTTATTTTGTGATTTTTTTTTTACAGTTTGAAAACATTTTTTAGCCTTTTTTTTACATTTTTACTTAGTCCCTTTATGGGACATCAATTTTAATTTTTCTAATCACTGTTCTCATGCAATGCAATAGACATGTATTGCATTGCATGAGAGCTCTGCTGACAGTGTAAATGTTAGAACTCTCCTGTTAGGTTTTTTTTAGTTTGCTGGTCACATGACCATTTTTGCCTATTTAATCCGGCTCCGCCCTCCTGGTCTTGCTGGACTTCATTGTATTTACTACTCTTGAGCTAGCTTGGTGCTCTGTTGCCGTTCTCTGTTAGTTTTGCTTGGTCTTCTGACCTCTATGCTTTTTGTTGTGTGTTTGTCTTTGACTGCTACTATTTCTGCTAGGAGGTGTCCAAACTTATCCCAGTCCCTAGTTCTTGTAGGGATCCCTCCCTCACATCTATAGGTCTTCGTTCAGACTAGCCGAGGACTTTAGCGGGTCTGATCGCAGGATCAGGTTCCCCGTTACATCGTAGGGATCTAGTTTAGTTCTATTGTAGGGACAGTTCTCCTGTCTTTCCTTAGTCCCTGTAGCAGATCATAACAGTAAAACTGTCATTATCTCCTGCTAGACTCAGCTGCAGGCTGAGTCTAGCAGGACACCGTACATGGCAGACCCGGAGGCGGTCATGTGACAATGGCAGGTCCTTTCAGACATCAGGGGGCCGTTGGAGAGGTAAGTGGACGACCCCCTCTCCTCTCACTATCTTCTAAATGCCGCGATCGCTATAGATCGCGGCATCTAGAAGATAGCAAAGGGTTAACATCATTGGGACCTGATCCAATCAGGTCCCGATGATGTCCCCTGTCAGAGCTGTCGCTCTGCACCCGCAGCGCTTGCAGGACCCTGGGGGTCCTGAGCGCTGCGGGACCACCGACCGTTTATAAACGTCGGCGCTGCACAGAGCCCAGGCAGCGCCGACGTTTATATACAGTGGGCGTTCGGGAAGCAGTTAAAACCTTTTCTATTGTCTGCTCATCACTCTCATAACAGTTCTACTGTTTTACCAGGAAGGGATGAAGAGCGTGTGCAGACGACCACACACACTTACAGACTGATAAAAGTAAAATTGTTCTTTTTCGGTCCAAGGGCCACAGACAGTTCGTCAGACGACCTCCTAACTCTGCATTCAAGCCACATTACAGTGAAGCATGGTGGTGCAAGCATCATGATATGGACATATTTCTTTTACTATGGTGCCGGACCTATTTACCGCATACCAGGGATCATGGACAAGTTTGCATATATTAAAATACTTGAAGAGGTCATATTGCCTTACGCTGAAGAGGATCTATCCTTGAAATGGGTGTTTCAACAAGACAATGACCCTAAACACACCAGTAAATGAGCAATATCTTGGTTCCAGTTCAACAAAATTGAGGTTATGGAGTAGCCAGTCCAATCCCCGGACCTTAATCTGATAGAACACTTGTGGGGTGACATCAAAAATTGCATTGCTGAGGCAAAGCCAAAAAAAATTTGTGGGATGTAGTCAAAGCATCCTGGGCTGGAATAACAGTTGACAGGTGCCAGAAGTTGGTTGTCTCTGTGCAACATAGATGTGAAGCCGTTCTGAAAAACTGTGGTTATACAACTAAATATTAGGTTAGTGATTCACAGGAAGGCTAAATCCTAAAAAAAAGTGCATATTATGAGTTTGTAAGACAAATGCAGACTCTGCAATTTTTTTGAACAGCCCAATGTTCATTTTTTTAATTTTCTGTAAATTAGTTAAAAATTATATACATTTCTCAATGTTTTAATAAATGAATAAAAACTATTATAAAGATTTTGTCATTAACTCATGTTTTTGAACACACTGCTATTTTGAACACTCCTTATACTGTCACTGGAGATCATTGTATTAACTATACATTTACACTGTACACTATATACTATCTACAGAGTTCTTGTGCATAATGTCACTGGTGATCACTGTATTACCTGTACGGTATACACTATATACTATCTACAGAGCTCTTGTGTATAATGTCACCGGTGAGCACTCTATTATCTCTACACTATACACCAGGGCCGGACTGGCCATCTGGCAATTCTGACAAATGCCAGAAGGGCCTGTCTGGTCGTGGGCCGCCTTGTATGTTACCGTGTTTCCCCGAAAGTAAGGCCCTGTCTTACATTAATTTTACCCCCAAAAGTCCCACCCTGCCTTACTTTCGGGGGAGGCCTTACATTGGGAAAAAAAACAGGCTGAACAGTATGCAGCCTCCCCATACAGTGGTTCTGCCCCCCACTCTGCCACCACACACACACACACACACAGCCCCATACGGCACCCATACACATACCGTACACATATCGTATACACACACACACACAGCCCCATACGGCACCCATACACATACCGTACACATATCGTATACACACACACACACAGCCCCATACGGCACCCATACACATACCGTACACATATCGTATACACACACACACACACACAGAGAGAGTTTCGGAACTTACCGTTACTTTCCTTCTGTTTCGATCTCCTCTGCGGTGCCGGGCTGACGATTCGGATGCCGGGGAAGCTGGACCAATCGGAGCGAGCCTGCAGGCGGTGACGTCGCAGCTGATTCGGCCAATCAGCTGCGAGCCGGCTGACTGGCCAATCACACTCGAGCTGATGGCCAGCAGGGACTAGGGAGCCTGTGACGAACAGGCTGATCGGCCAATCAGCTGCGAGCCGGCTAGGGAGCCTGTGACAAACAGGCTGATCGGCCAATCAGCTGCGAGCCGGCTAGGGAGCCTGTGACGAACAGGCTGATCGGCCAATCAGCTGCGAGCCGGCTAGGGAGCCTGTGACAAACAGGCTGATCGGCCAATCAGCTGCGAGCCGGCTAGGGAGCCTGTGACGAACAGGCTGATCGGCCAATCAGCTGCGAGCCGGCTAGGGAGCCTGTGACAAACAGGCTGATCGGCCAATCAGCTGCGAGCCGGCTAGGGAGCCTGTGACGAACAGGCTGATCGGCCAATCAGCTGCGAGCCGGCTAGGGAGCCTGTGACGAACAGGCTGATCGGCCAATCAGCTGCGAGCCGGCTAGGGAGCCTGTGACGAACAGGCTGATCGGCCAATCAGCTGCGAGCCGGCTAGGGAGCCTGTGACGAATCAGCCTTACATTCCCCGGCCCCCCCCCCGCTACCCTGCCTTACAATCGGGGGGTGCCCTACATTGGCGGACCCCCCCGAAACCCCACACCCTGCCTTACTTTCGGGGGGGTCTTACTTTCGGGGAAACACGGTACATACAGAATCTGTATCTCCAAGATGCCCATAATGTTAACAGTTGTGAAGGAGCACAGAGTCCCTAGTTCCGTGACTTACCCCAGCAGGCCGTGGGTGTCCCTTCTGTCTGCGACCTGCTGAAGGCCAGCACCAAGCAGGGGACGTTGGCGGTGCAATGACGTCACTGCATCGCGCCACCAGCATCCACTACGAGAATGGATTGAAAAGGAGACAGACACTGTGGAGGATGAGGTGTCTGGATTAGGTGAGTATATATTTATTTTTGGGGGACTGTGGGGGACCATCCCACTATATTTGGTGCTGTGAGTTGGACCATCATAGTATATACAGGGCTGTGAGGTGGACCACCATACTATATAGTGTACTGTTCGGGGGACCATCATACTACATAGGGGGGCTGTTGGGGTACCATCATAATATATAGGGGCTGTGTGGGGTACCATGATAATATATAAGGAGCTGTGGGGTTTACCATCATACGATATGGAGCGAATGTTGGGTGGACCATCATACTATATAGGGGGCAATGAGGTGAAACATCATAATATATGGGAGGCCGTTGTGGGTTCCATCATACTATATAGGGGCTGTGAGGTGTACCATCAAAATATATAAGGAGCTGTGAGGTGTACCATCATACTATATCGGGGGTGTTGAGGGGATCATCATACTATATAGGGGGCTGTTGGAGGGACTATCATACTATATGGGGGCTGTGATGTGGACCATCATATAGAGGTTGTGGGGGGACCATCATACAGTATTGGGGCTATGGGGATCTTCATAGTATATGGGGGATCTATCATACTGTGTGGGGTTTCTGTGAGGGGTATCATCTTACTATGTAGGGTGATTGTGGTGGACATCATTCTGTGTGGGATATCTGTGGTGGACATTATACTGTGAGGAGGTCAATGAGGTACATTATACTATGTTGGCGGCTGTGGTAACCATCATACTGTATGTATGTTATGGGGAACATCAAACTATATGGGGGCTGTGGGGTCTTCATACTGTATGGGGGGCATTCGTGGACATCCCACTTTATATAGGGGCTTGTGGTGGACATCATACTGTGTGGGGGTCTGTAGTGTCTCTCATATTGTATATTGGGGGCTGTGGTGGATGCCATACTGTATGGGAGGCTGTGGTGACAATCTTACTGTGCAGGATGCTGTGGGACATCATACTTTGTGTAAGGTTTGTGAGGCAATCATGCTGTGTGGGGGCATAATTCTCTACGGGGGTCATGAAAGGGATCTCATAGTGAGTGAGACCACTTAGGGGCTTCAGTAAGGCCAAAATAACTGTCTAAGTTCTGCAATACATTTCCTTCTCCGTTTCTTAAAATGTTGAGAGATATGATTTTCTTTCACTGTGACGTGATTGGACTTTTTCTATGGGGCACCTGTTATTTCTATGTACGCCCCTGATCAGGAGCATTATTACAAAAAAGGGGCACTGAGGGTCATTATTATGACAATGGGGGGTGGGGGGATTGTTATCAATTTAGGGGAAGCTAGGAGTCATTCTTATTAATATAAGAAAGCACAGGGGAAATTTTTATTATTATATGGAGGTACAGGGTCATTATTATATGAAGTCAAGGGGGAGCATTATTAAAGGAGTCACAAGGGAATTCTTATAAGGTGTTACAAATTGCGGTTTTTGTAGATGTGGTAGAATGTGAGGCGGATCCTTGAAAATCAGTAAAGTGAAGATGTCTGTACGTTACATTTGTAGGGACGAGTCATGGATGGAAGTAGAGGTCATGGTGGTCTGGACCGAATGCAATGGAAAAGGTAAAATAAATGACAATAATCAGCGAGAATGTCACTGGTGAGAACCTGCACAATATACCACTGCAGAGCACTAGTGTAAAACTGATATTGCCATTATATAGTCACTGTATGGTGGTAATATCAGTCTTAGTACAGTGTTTTTGGTTAAAGTGGTTGTCCAAGCTTGAAGTTAAACTCTGCAGTGACTCTATGTGATTGCAGACTTCTGAATCCTCACAGAACTCGCATGCTGTGAGGATTCTCCGGTTCTGGCTCTAGGAGTTTTATTGCAAGTCTTTAGCAGCATTGGTCTTTTCATATATGCCAAAGGGACTTTGGGGCCCCCTAGGCTTCAGGGCCTAGGTGCGATTGCAACCCTCGCACCTACTGTAGTTACACCCATGATCATGTGACCGCAAGTATGCGATTTGCATATATGCGGTCACGTGCTAACTAGACGTGCATGGCCTCACTCAATACAAGTGAAATTTGCAAAGCCGAGTACAATTAGTTGGAATGTGGCCGGAGGTGTGAAAATCGCATACTTGCAGTCACAAGATGGCCGCTCCCAATGCCGGCACCAGAGAAACCTCAAAGTGTGCGCTATGAGGATTCAGTAGTCTGAAGTTACATTGACTTTCACCTCAACCTGTTTAACAATCAGTATGGTGGTATTATCAATACTGTATATGCTGCCAATATTTGGTTATGGTTTGTTTGTATTTGCCTGTAATATTGCAATGTTATTATTTTGATATTATAATTATTTAATCTTATATAGCGGTATTAATGGCATTATTAGAAATATTGGTCTTGTAGTAAATCTTGATTTCCTCCAGGCAGGGTAATATTAGTAATTTATCCCCATCTGGTGCTTGGGGATTGGGACAGCATGGGTCTGTGTGATTTGACACTATATATTATCTGTAGCAATTGTGTATAATGTCACTAGTGATCTCTGTATTACCTGTACACTATACACTAAATACTATCTACAGAGCTCCTGTGTATAATGTCACCGGTGAGCACTCTATTACCTGTTCACTATACACCATATATGATTTACAGAGCTCCTTTGTATAACGTCAACATTGATCACTGTATTAACTGTACACTTACACTATATACTATTTACAGAGCTCGTGTGTATAATGTCACTTGTTATTACTGTGTTACCTGTACACTTACACTATACACTATGTAACTGGGGTGCACAATCTTTTTTGGTCTAAGGGCCACAATGTCATGCTGAGCCAATCCCAAGGGCCGCAATACAAATTAAAGGGGTATTAGCTTCTGTGACGTTTATGGCATATCAAATATCAGAAGTAGATACCTTAAATGTCTGATAAGTGCAAGTTCTACTTTCAGGTCTCTCATCTTATCGCAACCAATCAGCACACTAATGGTATGTTCACACAGTTTTTTTATGAGAATTTAGAAATAGTTTTTCCTTTGAAGTCCACATAAAAACCGCTTCAAATCCTCTTTTAATAAGCTTTCAATTGATTTTAATGGCAAAAATCTCCTAGACTCCACATAGTGCAGTTTTTCACAATCAAAAGCTTATTCAAAGAGTATGAGGAACATTCTTTTAATGTGGATTTTGTAGTAAAATTGGATTCTACTTCCTCATAAAAATAGCTGTGTGAATATACCCTAATGAGAAAGAGGTCATGCACATGACTCTCTAAGATAGAGCTTATGGGTTTTGTGTTTACTACTTAAAGGGAATCTGTCACCCCCTGGGACCTATCAGACCTCTAATATGGGCATACAGGTGATAGAAATGTAAATCTATGCATACCTGTATGGCCCATATTAGAGGTCTGTTTGCTTTGAAATATCTTTTTATAAAATCCGTTTTCCTATGCTTGACGTCCAGGGGATGCCAAGAAATCCCCGCCTGCCTACTTAATTTAAATATTACCCCCTTCCCTGCCTCCCCTGCACGGCTCAGTGCGCTGTGACGTGCAGTCTAGGTGTGTAGATCCTGCGCATGTGCAATGCGCCTATAACGCAAGGTGCGTTTTTTTTCCCTCGACCCTATTTTACACTGCTGGGCTCTAGTGCGCAGGCCCCGGGGAGTCACAGTGACTTTTGCTCCAATGACTCCTGGCTTGCACAACAATAAGGTTTGGTCCCCACTTCCTCCCGGCATCCTGATAGTTAGGAACTATATTGTATATACAGTTGTGCTCAAAAGTTTACATACCCTGGCAGAATTTATCCTTTCTTGGCCTTGTTTCAGAGAATATGAATGATAACAAAAAACTTTCTCCACTCATGGTTATTGGTTGGGTGAAGCCATTTATTGTCAAACTACTGTGTTTTCTCTTTTTAAATCTTAATGACAACCAAAAACATCCAAATGACCCTGATCAAAAGTTCACATACCCGGGTGATTTTGGCCTGATAACGTGCACAGAATTTGACACAAATGGGTTTGAATGGCTACTAAAGGTAACATCCTCACCTGTGACTTGTTTGCTTATAATCAGTGTGTGTGCATAAAAGCTGAGTGAGTTTCTGGGATCCAGACAGACTCTTGTATCTTTCATCCAGCCACTGAAGTTTCTGGTTTGTGAGTCATGGGGAAAGCAAAAGAATTGTCAATGGATCTATGGGAAATGGTAATTGAACTGTATATCACAGGAAAAGGATACAAAAAGATATCCAAGGAATTGATAATGCCAGTCAGCAGCGTTCAAACTGTGATTAACAAATGGAAAATAAGGGGCTCTGTAAAAACCTAACCACGGTCAGGTAGACCAACAAAAATTTCTGCCACAACTGCCAGGAAAATTGTTGGGGATGAAAAGAAAAAAACACAAATAACATCAGCTAAAATTCAGGACTCTCTGAAAACTATCGGTGTGGCTGTTTCAAGATGCACAATAAGGAGGCACTTGAAGAAAAATGGGCTGCATGGTCGAGTCACCAGAAGAAAGCCATTACTGTGCAAATGCCACAAAGTATCTTGCCTACAATACCCCAAACAGCACAGAGACAAGCCTCAAAACTTCTGGAACAAGGTAATTTGGGGAAAGGGGGATATTTAAATTAAGTAGGCCGGCGGGGATTTCTTGGCATCGCCGGACGCCAAGCATAGGAAAACGAATTTCATAAAAAGATATTTCAAAGCAAACAGACCTCTAATATGGGCCATACAGGTATGTATAGATTTACATTTTTATCACCTGTATGCCCATATTAGAGGTCTGATATGTCCCAGGGGTGACAGATTCCCTTTAACCCTCCGTCAGGGGCAATATGTTTCATAACGAGTTTAGGGGCATTGCGCCTGTCCAGCACAGGCTAGAAAATTGGCTATATTTTCCTTTTTTTTAAATTTCAATGCTCTAAAAGTGATCAGTTACCTTAATAGGAATGTAATAAATGAGAATACACATAATCAGGTGGAAAAAAAAATGTTTACTAACCAGAAAAGTAATATGTTTCAAAGTGCACACATTTTGCTACTTGAAAAAAAAAACGACAGTTTTCTTCAAAAACTATTAGTAAACATAAAATTTAGATAAGCAAAAAAAATTATAAGGTTGCTGAAATAGTACTGTACTCAAAATCAATCACTATCAGATGTTAGCGGTTCACCTGTAAAAGTACACTTGCAGAGCAATGAGCATGATTTGCAGATCATTTCTGCATGAGACAGGCAAATAGCATTTTTGCAATTTTTACATGCATAATTTGAGAGTCTCCTGAGTCCTGTTTCTACAGTGCAGGTGTTGCATCTCTGTCTTTTGGGTGGTGGGGTAGCTGGTGATTCTTCGCGTTCATGTTCTGTGCGAAATTTTCTCAGCCGCATTTGCATGCTAGAGGGTATTCCAATTGTTTTCACAGTTCTTCTGCGAAGCTCTGCAATGACCAGTTCATGAGCCAATGTTTTTAGATAGAGTCTTCTACGCTGTGATCCCAGCTGGTTTCCTATGTAAATAACTTGAGAATTTATTCCTGCCACATTTAGCATAGTGAAAAAAATTACCATTGGCCAGCGCCTGACATTTCTGCACACGCTGAAAGTAGCACACATCTGATCTGCAGTGTCTACACCACTCTTGGTTTCGTTGTAAAACGTTATCATTTCCGGCTTATTTTGCGCTTCAGACCGAGGATCGATCGCATCATCATCATGAAGCGAGGATACAAGAATAACATTTTTGTTCTTGCGTGGGACATAGGACACAAACTTTCCCATCACTAAATCCAAACATACAGTGGTATTGTTCTCTCCCTTTCACATTGATAAACTGTGGCGGCAATTGTGTTTTATTTTTTTGCACAGTACCCACATATGATATATTTTTGGATTTCAAAAAATTAATCAAACCCACATCAGTAAACCAGTTATCTGCAGTTATATTTCTCCCCGAACCATACAAAGGCTCAGCCATTCGTTTTACCACCTCACTCGGTGTGTTGCTTACACAATATGGACCTGCTGGCTGTTTCCCCGCATAAACTTCCATATTGTAGTAATCCTGGAGTCAGCAAGGGAAAAATCTTTTAGCCCATATTTGTTTGGTTTAGATGGTATATACTGCCGAAAGCCACATCTACCACGACATCCCGGGAGCATTTCATCAATAGTGACATTTTCACCTAGACAATAGCTTTTTTGACAGGTTTGCACAAATTTTTCAAATATCTCACGAATCGCAGCAAGCCGGTCATATTTTTTTCGCTCAGTTCTGGTACTTCTGTCGTCAAAACGAAGACACTGCATTATAATTTTGAATCTCTTTCTATTCATTACCAAGGAAAATTTCTCAATGCCATCCCCATCTCTACCCCAGAGCTCCTCCAAACTCTGTCGGCTTGCCCTATAGGTGCCGGCAAGATATAGCAAACCAATAAACGCCCTCAGTTCAATTACATCAATAGGGTTGACATCTCACTTTCTAATGAAACTGTCCCTTATGGTATCCATGTACTGATTTGTATATGTCACAATTGTGACCAGAATGTCATCAGTGAATAAACAGTTCCAGCATTCCATTTCATTTTTAGCATTCCTTGCAGTTCCTATGACACCAGGAAGGTGGCTCAAAATGTTATTCGAGCGTGTGCAAGAACGTTTAGGGGGTGGCTTTTTTATCCATTTTGTTGTTTTATCTTTGCCCAAATAATATGTTTCTATGTCTTGAGCATCCTCCTCACTCTCTCCATCTTGATCTGTATCAGACACATCTGGACATTCTTCAACATCATCTTCTGAATCAATGTCACTTTCTTCCCCTAAATCTTCTAGCTGTAAGGGGTCTGTCTCATCATCATCAAGCAGTATATTTTGCACTTGCTCAACATGAACGGCATTTGAAAAGTCAAATATTCTCCTCGCCATTTCAGGAGAAAAGCTGAAGCAAGAGAGAGAATATGTGTTAGGGCGCAATGTGTCTGAGAAGCACACTCTTATTTCTAACAAGACCTTCTATGACAAATCCACAAATTTAGCACTAGCTATTCATAAAACAAGCTAAAAAAACAATTGGGATGAATAAAAACAGCAAATACTAACCGTCAAAGGTGTGACGCATTCAGGGGCAATGAGCCTGAGAAGCCAAAACACTGATATCTGATCTCCTGAAGCTCTGCAGCACAAGAGGCTTCTCAGGTTTCACACAGGCTTTAAAGTTAGGAAGGTACTGGGAGGAGGGTGTTTCCCAGACAAACCACTGAAAATAGAGAAATGAAACTAAGTGAGCTGCGCCTGTCAGATCAGTTGCCCCTGACGGAGGGTTAACGTTTCACATCTTCCATGAATTACAGTGGAGAGAGTAGCAGGCACAGAAGGCTACCTGCCTAATTCACCTGCTGCATGAGGCATCCAGCAAAATCTACACAGTGCACCATTAGTACTTGCCAGTCTCTGCTCCTCAGCTGACCCACCTGGAAACATGGACTGATATCATTAGTTTGTTCAATTCATTAGGAGTCGGACACTTGAACACCCTGATCAGTGATCAAGTTTAGGTCAAGTGCTAACATGAAAGTTTTTGTCTAATCTAGTGAAACCCTGCAGCTATTCTGTTATGTTGTTTATATGGTGACTCATTTGGTCTGATTATACTTTCATGTAACAATGTCAATTATGGCTAAAACGTTAGAGAATTAAAAAGAAAATATTATCAATTTGCTTAAAAAGTGTTGTCCTTAGTTTTAAACAATCCTAACAACAGGCAATGTGATAAATTAAAAAGTAACCAATACCCCTCTGTTAAATGTCCCGCTGCTCCAGTGTCAATACTTTGGTGGACCGTCTCTGCTTATTTTGCTGCAGCGATGATGTGCCATACATAAATGTGATCGATGTAGCCAAACGCTGGTCTCAGCAATGATATATGCATGTACAATGCGTTACAAAACTTCTGAGACCAGTGATTGGCAGCAGTTTTCATGTGAATGTAAGCCACCAAATGACAGAGGAATTAATCTGTGAGTCTGTAGCCAACTAGAAGTTAGTTAGTAAAATTAAACATCTGTTGTGGATATTGGTTTCTCCTCCAGCCAGCAATTGGATAATAAAATCGTATCACTATAATAGAAATTGACCTTAAATTGTAAAGGTGGTATTATACTTGTGTTAAAGAGGGTCTTTTTCTTGTTCAAAAAAATGAGTTTAATATCCTGTAAGCATACTTGAGCTCCCCTGATTCTGGCACTCTCTTTTATTTTTCTCTATCAATCCATTGCAGAGATATTCACATTTGCTTCTTCTGGAAGGCAGTATGTGAAATCTCCATTTGCAGTTCAACTGGGCATTTCCTCACAGTCTTCTCTGGGAGTGTGGCACTTCCACCGCTCCTTCCCTGACGCTGCCAGTCACAGCTCAGCAGCAGCTGAGACTGACAGATTGCAGCTGCTGAGACATGATTGGCTGCATCTGGGAGGGAAGGATAAAAATGCAACCCCTAGAGAAGATGCTGAAGAAACGCCCAGTTGGACAGCAAAGCGGATTTCTTGCACAGTGTGCTACAAAAGCGACAAATCTGAATAACTCTTCAATGGAGCAACGCAGCGCAAAACAAAAAAAGAGGACCAGAATCAGTAGAGTGCATGGATTTTTACAAGGTATTTAACTAAATTTTTGGAGTGACACATCCTCTTTAAATGGATCGTCTAGTTCTGATATCACTTTTATTAGGAAGTAATGGATTGGAACCATAGATATAATTGTGGCAGTGCTAAGGAATGATGCAAACAAAGGACCTAGCGTTGATCACAGGCAGGTTAGGCAACCTCAATGAAGTAGAGTTGTGTTGTAGAGATATAGAATTTACTAAAGATCTACCATGAAAAATAAAAATGTCCAGCGCTCACACAAATGAGAAATGGACACGACTCAATCACAAGCTGCACTTACACAAGGCCCATTGTACTCATGCGATTATTATTAAGTTGTTTTATATTTGATATTCAAAAAGAAGTGCAGCAGGACAGAACATATAAAACAGCTGTCAATAAAAATTACAAAGGTACATTGTAGAAATTGTATACATATAGTATTCAGTCTTATTTATTAGGAAGATTTTTACAGTGAAAATTAAATCAGCTGTAAAGAAATATAGGATGTAAGAGAAACCCAGAAATTTGCAGATGTTTAACCATACGGTTTATAAACTGATAATAAATTACAGCATATTACCAAGTTATTACAGAGAAGGCAGGCCCCACTGAGTATTCATATCTGAGTTAACATGGTCATATACCATGTGCAGAATTACTAGGTTAGTGAGTATTTTGATCAAATCATCCTTTTTTTATGCAGATTTTCCAATTGCATAAAGGTGAATGCTTATTGGATGAAGCAGATCAGGTGATGTGTATTTGTGCAATGAGGGGGGTGTTTTTGGGTGTGCTCCACATTCTCATCACAGATAGTAACTGGCTTTTTCTACTCTTTACTTAACCTTATGCATAACCTTGGAGGTAATAGTTTGTGTGGATTCCTATAAAATAAGCGTTTCCTATATAAGCCGACACGTGTTTAGTCTGAGTCTGTGGCGCCACCTTGTGGCTGGAACTCCTATAAATAGCCGTAGATATCAGGGCTAATAATATTCTTTTTGCTCTTATTCCTGCTAATTTTGGTGAAAAGCAATACAAAACACCATTTTTACTGCTCCATTTGCTTGTTAGCAGCATAAAGCCAGATTTGGTTGATTTGAAAAGCATTGCTGTATTGTGGAAGCAGAGAAACTTGTCCATCATCTCAGGTGGTCAAATATTACTGCAGTATTAATCCTGACCTTTTTTTGCAAGCTGCAAAATACTATATTCCATTTAAAATCTGCTACTTGTGTGTCCAAAACATATCCACACTTGTTCGTTGACAAATAGCATCGCTATACCGACACAGTCCAAAAGAATTGGTCATCAGACGTGATCAATTTTTGCGGTATTAATCCTGACTTTTTTTTGCAAGCTATAAAATATTATATTCCATTTAAAACATGCTGCTTGTGTGTCCAAAACATATAGACACTTGTTCGCTGACCAATAGCATTAACAAAATTGGTCATCAAACATGATCAAATATTACTGCGGTAATAAACGTGACATTTTTTGCAAGCATCAAAATATTAAACTCCATTTAAAATGGGCAAGGTGTGTGGTAAGGGACGAGGAAATGGACATGATGCTGATGGTGCGTGCCAAGGCCGTGGGCAAGATGAAACTGTGCCTGCTGAGGGAGCACAACAAGCACTCACATCAGGTCGACCTAGCTTCCTGTCCCACTTTCTAGGGGACCGTGGAACACCACTCTTGAAGCCAGAGCAGTGTGAAAAAGTTGTTGGTTAGATTGCAGATAATGCTTCCAGTCAGTTTGCCACCACCACCCTGTCTTCCACACGGTCCAGTCTCAGTAGCCGTGAGTCTGGACTACATATTCCTCACCCTTATCCTCCTTCCTCCCACCATACTGAGTGACACTTGGGCACTCCAAAGAGCTGTTCACTTTTCCTCTTAGAGCAGGGCAAGAGGAGATCGTATGTAGCGATGCCCAAATATTTGAGCAGCCACGGTCACACAAAGGCAACAGTGGGAAACTATGATGGACAATGAAGTCACTGACCCAACCTTGCAAGGTGACATGCATAGGGAGGACAGCAGCGCAAAGGGGGAGGGAGGCAAAGCACCACAACAGGCAGGAAGAAGCAGTGAGGTAGCCACAGACAAAAGGCGGGCAACTGTTCACCAAAACACCAATATGAAGGAAGTTGCCAGTCCAACTGTTAGATCTTCCTGAGTCTTGCTCTTTTTTAAAAACTGTCCAGTTAACCCAGGGGTCTCAAACTCGGCTGGGTATATGGGCCGCACATGGAAAAAAATTTAATTTGGGGGGCCGCATTCTTTGCAGGACAAAGTTACATTTTTAGTGATACCATTTTTTTTTCTATACACCTTTTGAACATTTTTGCTGTTTTATTTTTTATAGCTTGGGTCGTTATGGATGTGGTGATAATAAAACATGCACTATTTTTGTTTACTTTAGTTTTGATATAAAGCAGCTTTTTTAGTGGCAAAATATTTTTTCATGCTTTATTTTGAAGTTTTTCTGCCAAAATCTTGTAGTAATGTGCCCCACCCTGGTCTGCATCTTGTAATGCCCCCCATCTTGTCGTAATGTCACATACCGGTCCCCATCTTTTAGGACTGTCCCCAGCCTGGTCCCCATCTTTTAGGACTATCCCCAGCCTGGTCCACATCTTTTAGGATTGTCCCCAGCCTGGTCCCTATCTTTTAGGACTGTCCCCAGCCTGGTCCCTATCTTTTAGGACTGTCCCCAGCCTGGTCCCTATCTTTTAGGACTGTCCCAGCCTGGTCCACATCTTTTAGGACTGTCCCCAGCCTGGTCCCCATCTTTTAGGACTGTCCCCAGCCTGGTCCCCATCTTTTAGGACTGTCCACAGCCTGGTCCCCATCTCTTAGGACTGTCCCCAGCCTGGTCCTCATCTTTTAGGACTGTCCCCAGCCTGGTCCCCATCTTGTAGGACTGTCCCCAGCCTGGTCCCCATCTTATTGCTATGCAGAGAGCCGGTCTCTGCGCGACAATACACTGAACTGAAGCGCAGCTGCCGGCAGCTCCTGGACCGGGCTGCAATTGGGGTCTATGGTGCCTGCGGGCCGCATGAAGCAGCCTGAAGGGCCGCATGCGGCCCGTGGCCCGCATGTTTGAGATCCCTGAGTTAACCCAAAAAAGGTCATTGGCAACATCTGCCATGCCAGCATCAGCAGGGGCAGCAAAAGTACCAGCCTGACCACCACCAGCAAGCTCAGGCACATGACAGAAAAGTAACTCACTAGTTTGGCCGAACGTCAGAGTCCAGAAGCGGTATCTGCGGGTGACACCACTATCTGTTCCGCTGTTGTGTGTGCATGCCAATCCCCTGTCCATGACGCAGGCAAAGATGCCTTTCACTCAGCACCTGTCATTGCACACTTTCAACCATGATCGTCAGCAGCCACGTCTATGTCCTTGTCCCTGAGCAGCGTTCAGTTGTTCCCACTCCAGTCCTTGGAAAGCAAGTGGAAATAAGCAGCCAACCACCCACAGACCACAATACTAAACTGCCACATTTCTCAACTGTTTACACTGAAAATGTTGTCTTTTAGGCTCATGGAGACGGAAGCTTTCCAAAACCTCATGGCGGCGGCTGTCCCTCGGTACTTGGTCCCCAGCCACCTCTATTTCTCCTGGTGTGCTGTCAACAATGCAGTTACTGGGAAAGTCCACCTAACCACAGACACGTAGACAAGGGCTTGTGGCCAAGGACGGTACATTTCACTGATGGTACACTGGGTTAATATTGTGGAAGCCTGGAAGTAGTCGGACCTCCCGACGCCGAGCATTGTGGGCCCTGGGTCAATCAGGGTTGCCCCCACATTCTACAGCTCCTGCATCTCATCCTCCTGCTCCTCCTCTTCAGCTTCCATCTCCGAAATGACCACATCAGTTGCAAGCTGGAAGCACTGCAGCACTGCCTTGGCCAAGCAGCAACAGGCTCTGCTGAAGTTTATCTGCTTAGTCAACAAATAGCACACCACTGCAGAGTTGTTGAAAGCTGTAACAGAGCAGACAGATATGTGGCTGTCACCATTGAACCTACAGCCAGGCATGGTTGTGTGTGAAATTGGGCAGAACCTGGAGGCGGCTCTGATACTTGGCTGATGAGCTCAACTTAGTGGTTCAGCGGTTTCTCAAAACCTACACAGATCTGCCTGAGCTGCTTGTGAAAGTACGCCACGTGTGTGCCCATTTCCGAAAGTCAGCTACAGCTTCCCCCGCCCTGACAGTACTTCAGCAGCACTTGTAGCTTCCAGCTGGTTCTTCAAAGCAGCCACCTTTTGCTTTGATGACTGCTTTGCACACTCCTGGCATTCTCTTGATGAGCTTCAAGAGGTAGTCACCGGAAATGGTCTTCCAACAATTGAAGGAGTTCCCAGAGATGCTTAGCACTTGTAGGCCCTTTTGCCTTCACTCTGTGGTCCAGCTCACCCCAAACCATCTCGATTGGGTTCAGGTCTGGTGACTGTGGAGGCCAGGTCATCTGGCATAGCACCCCATCACTCTCTTTCTTGATCAAATAGCCCTTACACAGCCTGGAGGTGTGTTTGGGGTCATTGTCCTGTTGAAAAAAAATGATGGTCCAACTAAACGCAAACCGGATGGAATAGCATGCCGCTGCAAGATGCTGTGGTAGCCATGCTGGTTCAGTATGCCTTCAATTTTGAATAAATCCCCAACAGTGTCACCAGAAAAGCACCCCCACACCATCACACCTCCTCCTCCATGCTTCACGGTGGGAACCAGGCATGTAGAGTCCATCCGTTCACCTTTTCTGCGTTGCACAAATACACGGTGGTTGGAACCAAAGATCTCAAATTTGGACTCATCAGACGAAAGCACAGATTTCCACTGGTCTAATGTCCATTCCTTGTGTTCTTTAGCCCAAACAAGTCTCTTCTGCTTGTTGCCTGTCCTTAGCAGTGGTTTCCTAGCAGCTATTTTACCATGAAGGCCTGCTGCACAAAGTCTCCTCTTAACAGTTGTAGAGATGTGTCTGCTGCTAGAACTCTGTGTGGCATTGACCTGGTCTCTAATCTGAGCTGCTGTTATCCTGCGATTTCTGAGGCTGCTGACTCGGATAAACATCCTGAGAAGCAGAGGTGACTCTTGGTCTTCCTTTCCTGGGGCGGTCCTCATGTGAGCCAGTTTCTTTGTAGCGCTTGATAGTTTTTGCAACTGCACTTGGGGACACTTTCAAAGTTTGCCCAATTTTTTGGACTGACTGACCTTCATTTCTTAAAGTAATAATGACCACTCGTTTTTCTTTACTTGGCTGCTTTTTTCTTGCCATAATACAAATTCTAACAGTCTATTCAGTAGGACTATCAGCTGTGCATCTACCTGATTTCTGCACAACACAACTGATGGTCCCAACCCCATTTATAAGGCAAGAAATCCCACTTATTAAACCTGACAGGGCACACCTGTGAAGTGAAAACCATTTCCGGTGACTACCTCTTGAAGCTCATCAAGAGAATGCCAAGAGTGTGCAAAGCAGTCATCAAAGCAAAAGGTGGCTACTTTGAAGAACCTAGAATATAAGACATATTTTCAGTTGTTTCACACTTTTTTGTTAAGTATATAATTCCACATGTGTTAGTTCATAGTTTTGATTCCTTCAGTGTGAATGTACAATTTTCAAAGTCATGAAAATACAGAAAAATCTTGAAATGAGAAGGTGTGTCCAAACTTTTGGTCTGTACTGTATGTTGGGAAGGATCTGTGAGCAGCAGAGGGTACTTGTTGAGTACCAGCTTCAACACGCCTGTCAGTATTCAGGTCAGCTTCCACACATAAGAGCTGATGAGTGGGAATGGATGTCTCATATCTGTGCCGTCCTCCAAAACTTTGAGGACTGCACCAAGATGGTGAGTGGCAATGACGCCATAATTGGAGTCTTGGCTGTTGGCAGTCTGGCACCCATGGCTGTGCCTTTCTTCTGCCTTTCCCATGACCCTCGAGTTGTACACATTTTGGACAACAGCTATTACTGGTTGGTCACAATTTTAGACTCACGGTATAAGGAGAACTTTCTATCTCTTCTTCCCGTGGCGGGCAGGTCTAATAAAATGTTGCAGTACCAGAAGGCCCTTGTTTAAGAATTCTTAAAAAAAAAAATTCCCAGCTGACAACGCTGGTGGCAGAGGTCTCAGTTCCTTGGACAACCAAGGAGTACAGGCGAGGGAGACCCAAACCAGATGCAGCAGAGGCAGGGGAATGCTCTCAAAGGTCTGGGACAGTTTTCTCAGACCCTCCCAGAGCCCAAGACCTGATGCACGGGGTACTCTGACAAGCCGGGAAAAGTTTTGGAAGATGCTGAAGTTGTATCTTGCTGACCGTACCAGCATCCTTCGTGATTCCTCTGTGCCTTTAAACTATTGGGTATCCAAGCTGGACATGTGGCATGAACTGTCTCTCTATGCCTTGGGGGTCCTGGCCTGCCCTGTCACTAGCTTTTTTGTCAGAGTGGGTTTTTAGTGCCACAGGAGTATTGTAACTGATAGGCGCATCCGCCTGTCAACTTAAAATGCTGAAAGGCTGACTCTAATCAAAATGAACAAGGGCTAGATTGGGCCAGACTTCTTAACACCACCGAATGATAGCAGCTGAACATAAACTCAAATCCAGTGCGTTTTTTTTGAGGGTCTATTCCCATACACCCCTTCACACCCAGACATGGAATATGCTTCAGGATTTCATCTATTTTATGTCGTCCTCCTGCTTATCCTTCTCCTCATCTTCCACCACCATATCACCATGGTGACCATCATGCAGTGCCCACATAATTTTTTTAAGGGTGTTTATGATGCCCATAGGAATTATTTTTTGAGGCCTACCTCTAGCATACTATATGATATATATGTATACCCCCCCAGGGGTTAATGTTTTTCAACCCATGAACTTAGTGCATGGGCATTACCAGTCTAGGAGACCCACTCCTTAGTAATGGAAAATAATTTTTTACTGAGGCCCCCCACTACTTCTCTTCAAATTGACATTGGAGTGCGTCCTAATTTTTGGCAGCCCTTGAACTTGCACAAATCAACTATAACGCAAGGCGCGCTTTTCTTCTTCCTGGCTATATTTTTTCCAGGAGTGAGCTTTTTCGCAGGTGCCGGGGAGTCACTGTGACTTCCGCTCCAGTGCAACAATAAGGTTCGCTCCCCACTTCCTCCTGGCATCGTGATAGTTAGGAACCATATTGTGTATATGTATACACGTGTATATGTGTGTATATATATATATGTGTATATACACACATATATGTGTGTATATATACACATGTATACATATATTCAATATAGTTCCTAACTATCATGATGTAGGGAGAAAGTAAGGAGCGATCCTTATTGTTGCGCACGCCGGAGGTCTCTGGAGCAGAAGTCACAATGACTCCCCGGCGCCTGCGCACAAGCTTACTACTGGAAAAAATATAGCCGGGAGGAAAAAAAGCGCGCCTTGCGTTATAGTGGATTTACGCATGCGCGGGATCTGAAAGAGAAGACTGCATGTCAGAGGGCCCTGTGACATGCAGGGGAGGGGGGAATATTGAAATTCACTAAGTAGGCTGGGATTTCTTCCCATCACCCGGACCGCAAGCATAAGAAAACAGATTTAATAAAAAGACATTTCAAAGCAACCAAACCTCTAATATGGGGCATACAGGTATGGATAGATTTACATTTCTATTACCTGTATGCCCATATTAGAGGTCTGATAAGTCCCAGGGGGTCACAGATTCCCTTTAATAATTTTGAAAACAATTTTTCTGAGGCCCTTCACTACATCTCTTTAAATTGGCATTGGAGTGCATCCTAATTCTTGGCAGCCCCTGCACTTACTGCATATACAATAACAGTATAGGAGACCCACTCCTTAATAATGGGAAGGTCTATTCAAATCGATTTTATATTCTACAATATTAACTATTATCTGAAATTCGTGTACAGGTGAGCTATAGCACTATGGATAGCGTATTACACGCAACCAGACAGGGATTATTGCCTGCAAGCAATAAAAAAATCTATTCCCTATTGATACCACTGTTACCTAGCACTTGTCCCTATTCTAAATGCAGCTATCATCAGCTGTAAATGAGTGTTCATTATGGTTGCATACATGTCTTACACTGTCTATAACTTGATTGCTTTTTTTCAAAAATCATTGACAGATTCATGTTTTTTAATACAATCTACACTCAGAAATTCATCAAAACAGGCAGGGTTGCTTACATTCCTGCACAGTTTGGTGCTGCAACATACCAAAAAAACCTCTTTGGAGCCAGTTAAAATCTATTTTTTATTCTACAATATAACCTCTCTTATCTGAAATACGTATATGGGTGAACTTTCGCAGTATGGATAGCATATTACATGGATCCAGCCAGGGAATACTGCCTTATACTGAGTGCTGCAGAAAAAAAAAAAAAAAAAAAATATATATATATATATATATATATATATATATATATATATATATATATATATATATTCATTCTATTTCCTATTGATGCCACTGTTACCTGCTTTTACAATAGGGACAGGTGCTAGTTATCATCAGCTGGAAATGAGTATTCATATTCTGGTCACATACATATCTTCCACAGTGCATAACTTGATTAATTTCTTCCATGCACTCGTTGACAGATTCATAATTTTTAACGGTGATCGGTAATTAGAAATTCAGGGTTGCTTGCATTACTTCACAGTTTAGTGGTGCAATGTACCAAAAAAACCTCTTCGGAGCCTGTTCAATTCTATTTTTTTTTGTACAATATTATCTCTCCTATCTGAGATTTGTGTACACCTGACCTATAGCAGTTGGGATAGCGTCTTATCTAGTCAGGGATTATTGGATTATATTCCATGCTGAAAAAAAAACAAAACAATTCTATTCCCTATTGATAACACTGTTAGATACTTTTAACCCCTTTAAAGCCCAAGACGTACTAATACGTATTTGCGCCCTGGGACTTAAGAGCCAGGTACGTATTAGTGCGCCCTGTTGATTTTGCCCACACACAGGCTGTGTGGGCACGATCACAGCCGGGTGTCAGATGTTTGTCACAGCTGACACCCAGTGCTATGTGCTGGGAGCGGTCCCACACAGCTCCCAGCACATTAACCCCCGCAATGCTGTGATCGAAGTCGATCGCAGCATTGCAGGGGCAAGGGGAGGTGATCGCGATACTCACCTCTCCTGCTGGCATCCAACGCTGTCGTCATAACAACATCCGTGTCACCAGACAGCAGGAAGATACTTTGGTCATGTGCAGTGCATCACCAAAGTATCTTCTGCACCGGCAGCGCTGACAGCCTGTATAGCACAGGCGATCAGAGTAAAAAAAGTGAAAGTCCCATAGTGGGACAAAGTATACAAATAAAAAAAGTGTTAGAAAATGAAAAAATTTTTTTTTTTAAAAAATATTAAAAAAAAAATAAAAAAAAATCCACCAAAATAAAAATATAATGTACCCATCAATAAATATTATTATGAAAAAACAAAAACAAAACAATAAAAGTACACATATTTGGCATCGCTGCGTCCGTAACGACCTGACCTATAAAAATGTCCTACTAGTTAACCCCTTTAGTGAACACGGTAAAAATAAAAATAAAAAACAAAGCAAAAAACAATGCTTTATCATCATACCGCCAAACAAAAAATGGAATAACACGCGATCAAAAAGACGAATATAACTAAAAATGGTACCGCTGAAAACGTCATCTTGTCCTGCAAAAAACAAGCTTCCATACAGCTCCATCAGCCAAAAAAAAAAAAGTTATAGCTCTCAGAATAAAGCGATGCAAAAAAATAATTTTTTCTATAAAATAGCTTTTATTGTGTAAAAGCGCCAAAACATAGAAAAACTATATAAATGTGGTACCGCTGTAAACATACTGACCCAAAGAATAAAGCTGCCTTATCAATTTTACCACACGCGGAACAGCATAATTTTTTTTTTTAAAAACAAACAATTTTTGGTTTTTGTTTATTCTGCCTCCCAAATATTGGAATAGAAAGCGAACAAGGTAACAATAAAAACATCAACTCATCCCGCAAAAAAACAAGCTGTCACATGACTCTGTCGGCCAAAATATGAAAAAATTATAGCTCTCAAAATATGGCGATGCAAAAACTAGATTTTGCAAAAATGCGTCTTTTAGTGTAAGACAGCGGTCAATCATAAAAACCCGATATGAGTCTGGTATCGCTGTAATAGCACCGACCCGAAGAATAAAGTCGTCTAATCACTTATACTGCATGAGGAACGGCGTAAAAAATAAACTCTAGTGTTAGGGTTAGGGTTGTGCTAGGGTTAGGGTTGTGCTAAGGTTAGGCTTGGGCTAGGATTAGGGTTGGGTTAGGGTTAGGGTAGGTTTGGGCTAGGGTTAGGGTTGGTCTTGGGGTTAGGGTTGGGCTTAGGGTTTGGGTTGGACTTAGGGTTTGGGTTGGACTTAGGGTTTGGGTTGGACTTAGGGTTTGGGTTGGGCTACGGTTGGGGTTAGGGTTGGGCTATGGTTGGGGTTAGGGTTGGGCTAGGGTTAGGGTTGGGGTTGTATTAGGGTTGGGGTTAGGGTTGGGATTTTTTTCAAAAGTAAAAAGAAAAAGATGACGATATGGCGACTAGTGTTAAGCGGAAGTGCTCGCTACTTGAGTTTGCATCGGGTGTTCGGGTATGCACTGAGTATCATGGGTGCTCGAGTGACATGCTGGAGTCTCCGCCCCATATGCTTCGCGGCCAAAAAAAACTTGTGGGGATTGCCTGCCATGCACGAGCGATCCCAGCATGTTTTTTTGGTTGTCTAATAACCGTGAAACATGCGGGTGGGGACTCAAGCATGTCACTCGAGCACTCGCGATACATGGTGCATACCTGAGTACCCGATGCAAACTCAAGTAGCGAGCACTTACGCTCAAGACTAATGACAACTTATTCAATATGATGACCTAATGTTGTCAAATTCTGTCGTACCTCTGGGTTCAAAATGTTCACTATACCCATTGATAAAATCCTTGAGGGGTGTAGTTTCCAAAATGGGGTCACTCGTGGGGGTTTCCATGGTTTTTCCCCACATATGGGGTATTGGCGTACTCAGGAGAAATTGCACAAAAGTTTTTAGGGTCCATTTTTTCCTCGTACCCATGTGAAAATAAAAAAATTGGGGCTAAAACATCATTTTTGTGGAAAAAGTTTGATTTTTTTATTTTTACAGCTCCATGTTATAAACTTCTGTAAAGCACTTAGGGGTTATGGGTGCTCACCACACATCTAGACAAGTTCTCTGAGGGGTCTAGTTTCCAAAATGGTGTCACTTGTGGGGGGTTTCTACTGTTTAGGCATATCAGGGGCACATCCACTAATTATTCAAGCAAATTTTACATTCAAAAAGTCAAATGGTGCTCCTTCTCTTCCGAACTCTGACGTATGCCCATGCAGTGTTTTTTCCACACATATGGGGTAACGGCTTACTCAGGAGAGATTGCACAACAAGTTGCATGGTGCAATTTCTCCTGTTACCCTTATGAAAATGCAAAACTAGGGGCTGAAAAACATTTTTGTAGGAAAAATGTGAAAATTTTATTTTCACGGCTCCATGTTCTAAACTTCGGTGAAGCACCTGGGGGTTTAAGGTGCTCACCACACATCTAGATAAGTTCCCTGAGGGGTCTAGTTTCCAAAATTGTGTCACTTGTGGGGGGTTTCCACTGTTTAGGCACATCAGGGGCTCTCCAAACGCAACATGGCATCCTATAATTATTCAAGCAAATTTTACATTCAAAAAGTCAAATGGTGCACCTTCCCTTCCGAGCCCGGCCGTGCGCCCAAACAGTGGTTATCCCCCACATATGGGGAATTGGCGTGTTCAAGAAGAATTGCACAACAAATTGCATGGTGCAATTGCTCCTTTTACCCTCATGAAAATGCAAAATTGGAGGCTGAAAAACATTTTTGTTGCAAAAATGCAAAATTTTTATTTTTACGCTCAATGTTCTAAACTTCTGTGAAGCACCTGGGGGTTCAAGGTGCTCAGCACACATCTAGATAAGTTCCGTGAGGGTTCTAGTTTCCAAAATGGTGTCACTTGTGGGTGTTTCCACTGTTTAGGCACATCAGAGTTTCCCCAAACGCAACATGAAGTCCTCTAATTATTCAAGCAAATTCAAAAAGTCAAATACCGCTCTTTCCCTTCCAAACCCTGCCATGCGCCCAAACAGTTGTTTTTCCCCACATATGGGGTACCTGCATGCTCAGGGGAAATTGATCAACAAATTTTGGGGGCCATTTTTTAATGTTACCCCTGCAAAAAAAAAAATTGGGTCTAAAGTAACATTTTTGTGAAAAAAGTTAAATGTTAATTTTTTTCTTCCACATTACAAAAATTCCTGTGAAGCACCTGAAGGGTTAATAAAGTTATTTAATGTGGTTTTGAGCACCTTGAGGGGTGCAGTTTTTAGAATGGTGTCACTTTTGGGTATTTTCTGTCATAAAGACCCCTCAAAGTGACTTCAAATGTGATGTGGTCCATAAAAAAATGTTTTTGTAAATTTTGTTGGAAAAATGAGAAATCGCTGGTCAACTTTTAACCCTTATAGCTCCGAAATAAAAAAAAATGTTGGTTCCAAAATTGTGCTGATGTAAATTAGACATGTAGTAAATGTTATTTATTAACTATTTTATGTGATATATCTCTCTGATTTAAGGGCATAAAAATTCAAATTTTGAAAATTGCTAAATTTTCTCAATTTTCGCCAAATTTCTGTTTTTTTTCCCAAATAAATGCAAGAGATATCGAAGAAATTTTACCACAATCATGAAGTACAATATGTCGCGAAAAAACAGTCTCAGAATCAGGGGGATCCGTTGAAGCGTTCCAGAGTAATTACCTCATAAAGTGACAGTGGTTAGAATTGTAAAAATTGGCCTGGTCATTAACGTGCAAACCACCTTGGGGGATAAAGGGGTTAAAATAGGGAGAGGTTCTAGATGGTACTATAAGCTAGAAATGAGTGCTCATTCTGGTCGCATACATCCCTACAACACTCCATAACTTGATTGATTTTTTCCATGCACTCGTTGACTGATTCATCATTTTTATGGTGATCTGTACTCAGAAATTAATCAAGGTTGACAGAAATTCATCGAAGTTAGCAGAAATTTTCCAATTATGACAGAAATGAATAAAAGTTAACAAAATGTACGGATTTAATGTGTCCATTTGCAGTTTCTATGTAGCTTTGTTATGTAAGAGGTAGTGGCGGGAGACTTGACGCTACTGGGCTGGAATTACCACTTCAGAACTCTCCAGTGCTTTGTTTCCATCCATTTTTGGGTGCCTCTTGAAGTATGTTTGGGGTCATTGTCCTGCTGGAAAACCCATGACCTAGGATGCAAACACTGCTTTATGACATTGGGAACTATATTGTGTCCCAAAATCCTTTGGGAATCTTCACATTTCATGATGCCCTGAACACAGTCAAGGCACCCTGTGCAACAGGCAGCAGGACAACCCCTAAATGTCTTTGATCCTCTGCCATATTTGACTATAATACTGTGTTCTTTTATTTGTAAGCCTCATTCCAGAAACAGTAAACAGTTGAATGATGTGCGTTACCCAAAAGCTCTATCTTGGTCTCATCTGTCCCCACAACGCCTGTGGGCCCACTAAAAATAGTGGAGGCTGCCTGCTGGACATCCATAAATTGTGAGGGCTGCTAGTTGAACATCCAAATTTCAAACTTTACAGAATATATACGAAAAAGAAAATTTGACCACCTCAGATGGATACGTTATATTGCTGTAGCAATATACGGCTATGCAAAGCATAGCTGGCTGATGGCCCTCTAGCAATAGTGAGAGCCGACTGCTGGCCCTGTAAAAATAGGCTTTGTGACTTTCAGTGTCCCTCTTTCATAAGTGAAACAGGGTGTGTCTAATCATCTTATACACCACATGGTCAGATAAGGTAGTAAAATGTTAAAATTAGATTTACTAGTGAAAGTATTTTTCACCATTGAAAGCAATGCAAAAGTGCAAAAACACATCATAAACACTACATGTGAACATAGCCCAAGGTGTGGAGGAGAATTTTTGTTTTTGGTTATTTATCTTACCTTATATACAAGTCATTACCCTGGAAAGAATGCTTCTTAATTTTTTTTCCAGGAAAATCCATTTTACCTTAATTTTTGTATGTTTTATTGTCAGTCTGTAAAAGTGGCGTAATACTCTGACAACTGCAGTGACCTGGGATTCAGAGATGCTTCCAAGGGTCTTCCCCTTGCTATTCCCATGCAATTTCAGCACTGTTTTCATCGATGTAACCAATTTTTAGGCCCCCTCCAGACCTTCAGGTAAGGAAGGCTGAAACCCAACTACCACTGAACAAGACACAGAAGGTGAAATGTCAAGACTCGGCCAAGAAATATCGAAAGACAGATTCGTCAAAGGTTTTAAAGAATAATGAGTAGTGTTGAGCCACCCCCGTAGTGTTCGAGTTCGGTTCAGTTCGTCGAACACCCGTATGTTCGTCGAACTGTTCGTCAACACCTTCGAACACCGTTAAAACCAATGGCAGGCAAACAAAAACACATAGAAACACATAGAAAACACTTCAAAGGTGTCCGAAAGCTGACAAACTGCTCAGAAGACACAACTAACACATGGAAAAATGACAAGTACATATATTCATGCGAAAAGAAAAGAGGTGGAGGAGTAAAAGGAGGGGGAGACACAGATATAGGCATGTCATGCCCTTCTAAAATCCAAAAAGTGAGAAGCCGACACGACCAGTCCGTTCCTGCCCGTGCCACCTCCGTGTCGCCGGGTTTGTGCCAGATCCGCGGTGGACCCTGACGGCCAGCCCCCCTTTCCCAATACTGGTGCCTGTCCGCTGGTGGGTCGAGCGAGCCCCCCTGCAGTGGAGGCAGGTCTAATCTTTTTAATTTAAATTGTCTCTCTAATTTGAATGAGTACACTTTAAATCCTTTTACAAGGATCTATTGGAGGGCAAGTCTGATGCCAGCAGCCATGGTAATTCCAGCTCCAGTAGCGTCCACTAAAGCTGCTGCAGTTAAAAAGCTTTTATAAGGATCGAGCTTGGCGGTCCACCACAAGGCGTCCTACCGCCAGTCCCAGCCCCTGTGCCTTGGGGTGCCTCCCCGATGCTCTTCACTGAGTGTCCCGGGGCCCGAACCATTTCTTTTGAAAAACTTAAGTGTCCAAACTACAGGTGGTATAGCTTTCTTAACAGCTGGGATAATCCGCTGATTAGCAGACACTGCTACTAGGCACAAAGTATTTCCTGGGCTAGATGCAGTTAAAAATTTGTAATTAGATACTCTCGTTGGATGCTGAGAAAGCATTCCATAGAGTCTCCTGGCACGCCATATCTTATTCTCTTAAAAAGCTTGGGGTAGGGGTCTAGGGGACCCTTTTATAGGCAAAATCATGGCCCTGTATCGCAATACGTCACCTAGGCTGAATATAATTGGAACATTTTCATCACCTTTCATAATCACCAATGGGACAAGGCAGGGATGTCCTCTGTCCCCTCTCTTATACATCCTAGTGACGGAGCACCTGCTTTCATCAATTCGCCATAACCCCAATATTAGGTGGATTGAGGTGGGAGGCACCGAGTACAAGTGCTCTGCATTTTCTGATGATATATCACTCAATCACATATATCCATCCCTGCTGTTATGGCTGAAATAGATCACTTTGTTACATGGTCAAATTTTAAAATCAATGCAGCGAAGTCTGAGGCCCTCGATGTCTCCCTCCCCAAATCCATACAGGATTCCATCCAGTCCAACTTTCCCTTTGCCTGGCCCTCACAGGGTATCAAATACTTAGGGATTCGTATTCATAGAGACCTCTCCCGTCTATGTTATCTTAATTTTGGGCCCTTTATTGAACAACTCCACACAGACCACGGTTGGCAAGTTAGAAATGTAAGATTCACTACGTGAACCACTGGTGTTTTGTGGAAAAGCACATGTACACTGTGTTCCAAATTATTATGCAAAAAGTGTTTAGGAGTGATAAGGGAAGAATTTGTTTGTTTGTCAGTTAAACTCATTGATGGTGATGTGTGTCAGGGCTCTTTATATCACTGTAAGCAATTGCAGACACCTGTGCTAATTAGTTTGGCAGGTGTGTCCAATGAAAGGCAAGACTACTTAACAAGGCTGTCCCACATTATTAAGCAGCCTACATTTTCTGCCAAAATGGGAAAGAAAAAGGATGTGTCGGCTGCTGAGAAGCAACAAATTGTGGAGTGTTTAGGTCAAGGCATGACTACAATCAACATTGCCAAGACACTTCATCCTGATCATCGCACAATCAAGAAGTATGTAGCTGATTCACAGTACACATGTGTGCGTGCTGATAAGGGAAAATTGAGGACTCTTTCCTACAGGCAATTACGTCAGGTTAAAAGAGCAGCGGCAAAAAAGCCTTGTCATAGCAGCAGACAAGTTTTTGAAGCTGCTGGTACCTCCAACGTCCCCCGAACAACAAGATGCAGGGTACTTCAGAGGTTTGCAGCTGTGCGTAAGCCATCCTGTCGACCTCCTCTATCCACTGTACACAAGCAGAAACGGCTCCAGTGGGCCAAACAATACAAGAAGACTGACTTCAAAACTGTTTTGTTCACCGATGAGTGCCGAGCAACGCTCGATGGTCCAGATGGATGGAGTGGTGGATGGCTGGTTGATGGACACCCCATGCAAACACGGCTACAGCGCCAACAAGGAGGAGGTGGAGTAATGTTTTGGGCTGGAATCATGGGGAGAGAGATTGTCGGCCCCTTTAGGATCCCTGAAGGGGTAAAGATGAACTCCATAATGTATGTGGAGTTTCTCAAACAGCACTTCCTGCCATGGTTCAAGAAGAAGAAACGTGTATTCCGCAGCAAGATCATTTTCATGCATGATAATGCACCGTCTCATGCTGCACATAACACATCTGCATCTCTGGCTGATATGAGCATAAAGGGGGCCAAACTTATGGTGTGACCCCCATGCTCCCCTGACCTCAACCCCATTGAGAACCTCTGGAGCATCATCAAAAGGAGTGTCTATGATGGCGGGAGGCAGTTCACATCTAAGCAACAGCTCTGGGAGGGTATTCTGTCCTCATGCAAAACAATTGAAGCAGAAACCATCCAAAACCTGACAAATTCAATGGACGAGAGAGTTCAGAAGCTCCTTTCGAACAAGGGGTCCTTTGTGCAAATGTAACATAACCTAGAATAAAGTTTTGAGTTGAAAACTGTTTGATTTCAGTTTCTAATAACCTGCTAATGCTTATAATTTCAAAAATGACCATTTTTTTGTTCTTTATTAAAATGAAAAGGTTGATCGAAGAGTGTGGGGGATCTAAGAGTGTGGCAACCCAGTAGTCAGTATTACTTCGAATTCTGACAATCTGAGGGTCATGTTGCAGGTAGTGCAGCAAGAAGGCACTCATGTGTCTTGCGCATCTAGGAGCCCCAAAATTATTTTCCGGGCTAGATGCAGCTAAAAATTATTATTAATTTGAAAGCTGGTGGAGCTTAGTATAGATGGCCTAATAGAATCAGTACTGCAAACTGCTACAAGGCCCAAATTATTTTCCAGCCAAGATACAGATAAACATGATTAGTAATTTTAAATCTGGTGGAGTTTAGTATAGATGGCCTAATAGAATCAGTACTGCACACTGCTACAAGGCCCAAATTATTTTCCAGCCAAGATACAGATAAACATGATTAGTAATTTTAAATCTGGTGGAGTTTAGTATAGATGGCCTAATAGAATCAGTACGGCACACTGCTACAAGGCCCAAATTATTTTCCAGCAGAGAAACAGATAAACATAATTAGTAATTTGAAAGCTTAAAACGGTTGGTGAGGTGATTTTAACAAATCATCAAGCTTTTATTTTCCCCAGGATGACACAGGGGTAGAAAAGTCGTTTCGGATCCATGATTTGTTCATCTTTATGAACGGGAGTCTGTCTACATTATCAGTGGAGAGCCGCATGCGCTTATCTATCAGCACACCACCAGCAGCGCTGAACACACGTTCAGACAGAATGCTGGCTGAGGAGCATGACAAGATCTCCAAGGCTTAAGTGGCGAGCTTCGGCCATTTATCCAGATTGGAAGCCCAATAAGAGCAAGGGTCCAGTGACACAGTCATGGCTTCAATGTTTACTTGGAGATACTCCTGTACCATTGTCTCTAGGCGTTGACTATGTGTCAGACTTCTTGTCTCCTGTGGCCTTGCAAAGGATGGGCTAAAAAAGTGGTGAAATGATTCCGCAAAATTGATGTTACCAGCAGATACTGTGTTTCTGTTATGTTTTAAGTGCTGAACACTCGACGGTCCCACGGTTGGCAAGTTGGAACTGAGAGATTCATTACGTGCACCACTAGTGTTTTGGGGAAAAGCACATGTAAGATTCTGCAAAAGTCTCTGCTGATACTCCTGCTTGAGTGCATCTCTTTCTATGGCAGGAATAATTTCTGCAACTTTACTTTTGTATCGAGGATCTAACAGTGTGGCAACCCAGTAGTCAGGATTATTTCTAATTCTCACAATTCGAGGGTCATGTTGCAGGTAGTGCAGCAAGAAGGCACTCATGTGTCTTGCGCATCCAGGAGCACCAAGTCTCTGTTGTGTTGGTGGCGAGGTAACAATCATGCTTCCTTCCTCTGCCCTCTCCCCCCAACCTCGCACAACAGAAATGTGATCAAGGTCTCCCTCATCTGATGAGTCTTCCATCAGTTTGTCCTCCACTTCTTCCTGGGCTCCTGCACCTTCCTCACTAGTTTGGCTGCTACCATGCGCCCTGGTAAAACCATCTCCCCCACCGTCACATGCCTGCCGCCTTGGTGCTGCCGACAGTCTGGACCTTGCAGATGTTAGCCCTTCCACATACAACTCCTCCTCCTCTACTTCCTCCACCTCCTCTTGTGCCACCACCTGACTCCGAATTCTGTTTAACATGTGCTCCAGCATGTAAATCACCGGAATAGTCATGCTGATAATGGCATCGTCAGTACTAAACATCTTCGTCGCCATTTCAAAACTGTGCAGAAGGGTGCATAGGTCCCTGATCTGAGACCACTCCTCCAGCGTGATTTTCCCCACCTCTGGATCTCGTTGGCCCAGGCTATACGTCCGAACGTATTGCACCAGGGCTTGTCGGTGCTGCCACAGTCGCTGCAACATGTGCAGAGTTGAATTCCACCGGGTAGGCACATCGCATTTTAGCCGGTGAAGTGGCAGGCCCAACGAGTTCTGTAGAGATGTAAGTCGCTGAGCTGCGGGATGCGAACGGCGGTAGTGAGCACGCAGCAACCGTGCCCTCTGCAGAAGGCCATCTAGTCCGGGAGAGTGGGCTAAAAATTGCTGGACAACCAGGTTCAACACGTGAGCCATACAAGGCACGTGTGTGACATTGCCCCGGCGAAGGGCCGCACCCAGGTTTGCAGCATTGTCGCACACGGCCTTCCCTGGTTTCAGGTCCAGTGGAGACAACCATTCATGAAACTGGTTCTCCAGAGCAGACCACAACTCCTCAGCTGTGTGACTCACATTTCCCAGACATTTCAAAGTAAAAACCGCCTGATGACGTTGAGCCCTGCTGACAGCATAGTAAGGATAGTGCAGGATCCCTTCTGCGCAGTTAGAAAGCTTGTGGCATGACCAGACAGGCTTTTGGTGCAGGTGGAGGACCGAGAGTTGGTTAAGGAGGCAGAAGCAGTGGAGGAATTTCGAGATAAAGAGGATTGACGCACAACTCGTGGAGACGGCAAGACTTGGACAGCAGCCCCTTGTCCTGCTGTCACCATAGTTACCCAGTGCCCAGTCAGCGACATGTAACGCCCCTGTCCATGCCTACTCGTCCAAGTGTCTGTGGTGAAATGCACCCTGTTACACACAGAGTTTCTCAAAGAAGTGGTGATGTTGTGTGCGACATGCTGGTGGAGCGCAGGCATACCTTTCTTTGAGAAGTAGTGCTGACTGGGCATCTGGTACTGGGGCACTGCGACGGACATAAGGTCTCGAAAATCCTCTGTGTCCACCAGGCGGAAAGGCAGCATTTCTGTAGCCAAGAGCTTGCAGATGGTGAAATTCAACCTCTTAGCTTTCTCATGGCTTGGAGGAAATGGTCTTTTACTTGTCCACATCTGAGGGACCAAGGGCTGGCTGTTGTGCTTAGACGGGGTTGAGAAGGGTGTCCCCGGCAAACTGCCGGTCTGTGAGGAAGATGCAGGCGGAAATGTTAGGTTGCCTTGATCCAAAGGTGGTGCTATCGATGTTGGACAGCGCTGAACACCAGCTGGTGTTTCCACCTCCAAAGAAAATGATGACCTGCCAATCACGCTGGCTGTTGCACGTAAAGAGGTGGCAGGTCTGCATCCCAAAACAGGTGTGACTGCTGTCCCCCACAGAGGATGAAGAGGCCGCGGATGCACAAGATGTGGCAGACGGTGGATGGCCCGGCTGGCTAGGCCGCATTGTAGCACAGTGAGCTTCCCACTGCAACTTATGCTTCATATCCATGTGCTGGTTCATGCATGAAGTACTCAAACTATGTATTTTTTGGCCTCTACTTAGCTTTTGCTGACAAATGTTACAGATAACACGAGTTGGGTCATCCTTATCGATCTGAAAAAATGCCCAGGCTATGCAAGGCTTAGCACCCATGCGACCTGAAGAGCCACCATGACTTGTGGTCAGAGGCAAAGTTGTGTTTGAGGACACAGTTGTTGACGTGCTTCCAGTTCCAGTACTACGTCTCTGTCCAGGAAGGCGCAACCTGACCTCATCGTCACTAGCATCCTCCTCCACCTCCTCTGCTGACCTCATCGACTGGCTGACTGTGGGTTGACAGTAAGTGGAATCTCCAACCTCGTCATCATCACCCTGTGTGTTATCACACCCGTGGTCCTCAGAGCCAACCTCTTCCTGCCCTGACAAAAAACTCAAGTTGTCACTCCAATCAGGTATTTGAGACTCATCATAGTCTTCCTCATTGTCTCCACCAACAGGATTTACAGTTTGGGAACGAGGGTCTACATTATGGTCAGAACCTTCTGTGTCTGGTCCTGGATCCAACTCAAAGATTCTGGGCATCAGTGCAGATCATTTCCTCGTCTGGATTCACTGAAGCTTTGGAGCCGAGCTCTGATTCCCAGGCTATAGTATGAGTAAACAGCTCTGCAGACTCAACCATCTGTTCTACCCCATACTCAGACAGGCAGCTGGATACTTGGGAGCTGTGAGGAAGCAAGTGCGATTGGGGTGACACCTCTGAGGACCAGAGTATTTGTGATGTTGAAGTTGAGGTGGAGGAGAGCCCACTTAAAGGAGCACTTGATATCCGTTGAAGCACCTGCGTTTTTTGTGCCTCATCTGGAAATTGTAACGATTGGCGTGGCCGTAAGAAAGGGATCTTATCACATTGTCCGCTAAAAGAAGTAGACATCTAAGTTTGGCTGGAAGATGGTCTTTCTTCTGCAGATGTTACTGTTGCTTTAACACCTACCCCACGGACACAACCTTTTTTTCCCTTCCCAACACGCCTATTCCCCTTTCCACCAGCAGCAGGCCTTTTTCCATTCATTTTGGTGGTTAACTAATTGACAACTCTGGAGTTGTTTCCACAAAAAACAATGGATGGGAACCGAGCAGAGCTGAGTGGCCAAACTGTGGTATTAGCCCAAAAGTATTGGCTGGGCTAGATGCAGATAAAAATTATTTTGAATTTGCAACCTGGTGGAGGTTAGTATAGATAGACTAATAGAACAAGTTCCACACACTGCTACAAGCCCAAGCCCAAGCCCAAATATTTTTTCAGAGCTAGATGCAGATAAAAATTATTTTGAATTTGCAACCTGGTGGAGGTTAGAATAGATGGACTAATAGAACAAGTCCCACACACTGCTACAAGCCCAAGCCCAAATATTTTGTCAGAGCTAGATGCAGATAAAAATTATTTTGAATTTGCAACCTGGTGAAGGTTAGTATAGATGGACTAATAGAACAAGTCCCACACACTGCTACAAGCCCAAGCCCAAATATTTTTTCAGAGCTAGATGCAGATAAAAATTATTTTGAATTTGCAACCTGGTGGAGGTTAGTATAGATGGACTAATAGAACAAGTCCCACACACTGCTACAAGCCCAAGCCCAAATATTTTTTCAGAGCTAGATGCAGATAAAAATTATTTTGAATTTGCAACCTGGTGGAGGTTAGTATAGATGGACTAATAGAACAAGTCCCACACACTGCTACAAGCCCAAGCCCAAATATTTTTTCAGAGCTAGATGCAGATAAAAATTATTTTGAATTTGAAACCTGGTGGAGGTCAGTATAGATGGACTAATAGAATGATGCTTTGCCCAAAGGTTTTACTTGGCTAGGTGCAGTAAAAAAATTGTATTCTATACACAGGTGGTGTAGCTTGCAACACAGATAGGCTACTCCACTGACTAACACACTCTGCAAGAGGCCAAAAAGGATTTGCTTAGCTAGATTTAGCCAAATGCTGTGAAAAAAACTTGCACAGACCTGCCTGGCAAAAAGTGATAGGAACTGATGTAACCTAGCCCTCAAAAGGACTGCAATTACAATTAGTCTTTACTCCCAACCTATCTATTTAAGAGCACAGACCTGCCTGATAAAAGTGATAGGAACTGATGTAACCTAGCCCTCAAAAGGACTGCAATTACAATTAGTCTTTACTCCCAACCTATCTATTTAAGAGCACAGACCTGCCTGATAAAAGTCGTAGGAACTGATGTAACCTAGTCCTCAAAAGGACTGCAATCACAACTATTCCCTACTCCCAAGATATCTGTAGATTTGTGCGAAAATTGGCTTGAAATGAACACTCAAAGTATAGCGCACACAGCAACAGCGGTGCCGTCTAACATGCAGCTGCAGCAGTGAGAAAATGGTGGCGACGGGGAAAATGGCTGGGTCTTATAGGGCAAGGACATGTGACATACACTGCCAATGACACATGCCCTTGCTTGTGTGAAAAAAAGCAGTTCGCTCCGTGTGTGCACTGCTGATAGGCTGACAGATTGCACCTCCCCACTGTAAATGCGGGAAAGAGAAAAAAATATGGAGATCTTCATTATTTATGCAGAGATCCATCCCCTGCCCCTCCCCCCGCCCCGCTGTACACTCAAACTGCATATTAACATTAATTTTCAGCATTACTGAGAAAAAATCCAGTTATGATTTTGGTGCACGAACAGTTATCGAACATAACCTTGAACAGCCAAATTTTTTTCAAATTGTTCGTGTTCGCAGAACGGCTCTAACACCACCCAAAACAGCTCGAATTTGAGATTGGCGAACAGTTCGAGTCGAACACCGCTCATCTCTAATGATGAGATGAAACTAAAACTTGACAGACCAGATGGATGGGTCTGTGGCTGGATCAGTAATGGGCATAGACCTCAACTTCAACACAAACGGCACAAAGATGGAGGTGGGGTACTGCTATGGTCAAGTATTACTAATGATGACCTAGTTAGATGTTTTCAGGTTGATGATGGACTCAAATCAAGTCCTACTGTCAGTGTTACGAATACACTTTCTTCATGCAGTTGTGCAGAAAAAAGTTTGCTTTCAAGAAAACCATGATTATCTTGAAGGACAATGTTTCATCGCAGCATCAAAGTCTCCACTGCTCCAGCTGCCAGTAAAGGCCTGAAAGATGAAAGAATAAAACACGGAATCTTCCTCATCCCATCTAACCTAAATCCTATTGAAAAGTACTGGTCCCTTCTAATACATGATATTTACAGTGAAGGAAAACAGTCCACCTCTCTGAACAGTGTCTGGGAGGCTGTGGTAGTTGCTGCCCAAAAAGTTGCTTGTCAAAACATTAAGAAACTGACAAACTTCATGGATGGAAGACTTACGGCTGTTTTTGAAAAAAAAAAGGGCAGCTATATTGGTAACTGATATTTTTTTACAGAAATATCTGCAATTCATATTTATACTGTCACAGGTTTACCACAACTGAGAGGGGCCAGAAGACCGCTGTGTCTGATTTCATGTACTCCTGCACTGATTAGAAGCACTTCTCCCTCATATTAAATGGTGCAGATTTCTGTCATCAGTGCAGGAGTTAAACTGTTCAGTTTGGAGTCTCTGAAGCTTCCTTGCTTGGATGATCTCAGCTGTTCAGTATTGGCCACTCCCCTCTCCTATATATGCGGAGCCTAGTTCTTGAGATTGTTGGGGGACGGACCACTAATACTTATGCAATTGATAGGGTATAATTTACAATTTTGCAAATAACCCTTTAAGCTCCAAATTCCTCCTACAATTACAGATGTAGAGTCAGATGTAAAATCATAAAATGCATTCTGCCTGCAGCAATAACCGTACTAGAGGAAGTGTGTGGCCAAGAAAACCAGCATTGTTGTGTATATATATATATATATTTCATACAATATAGTACTAATTAAATGTGCTTCCATGTAAACCACAAGCCGGAAGCTATGAAAAACCTGTGAACATGTCATGGTGGTAACAAGAAACTTTTATATACGTGACCTACAGACCATTGCTGTTTCTCCACTTCCTTCAGGTATTTATTTTTCAACCATATTTGTTGTAAGATAGCTTAGAAACCACTTGTTTAACCTTCCCTTTGTCTGGTTACCTAAAGTATATCCATCTACTGTTTCTCACAGATTAAAAAAAGAGTAGTTAGATATTTCTTAGGGTTTAGCTCAGGGGTCTCAAACACGTTGCTCGGGGGCCGCATGTAGCACTCTGAATGATTCACGCAGTCCACAGGAAAAGGAGCTTTGGTGATAATGTGGCTCCATCCTGGGGGCAGCCGACATCAGCAATTCTTTACAGTTCAATGAACGTCCTTCAATGAACGAACATTCAATTAAAATGTATCGCGGCACAGAGACTAACTCTCTGCACCCAATACCAATACCAGTCAATCAGAGGCCGGCAAGCTGATGCGGGCAGTGTTTGATTTCACTGCCATGCGCTGCCCCTGCTGCAGAGTAGAAGAGGATATTGCCTGCCGAGGGAGCGGAAGTCAGATGAGAAGGATTTTTTTTAAATGTATATGTGAAACATGGCAGAATTGGGGACATTACTACAAGTTGGGGAACAGGATGGGTACATTACTATAAAATGGGGACATTATAAGATGCTGACCAGGATGGGGACATTACTACAAGATGAAGACCAGGATAGAGACATTACTATAAGATGGGGACTAGGATGGGCACATTACAAGAAGATGGGAACATTACTACAACATGAGGACCTGAATGGGTACATTACTATAACAACGTAGAGGAGGAAGTTGGCACCAGACCTCTTAATCCTAGGAATATGCAGTCCTTAAGCATAGAAATTGGTGGTCACGCGCAGCTGATGGTCCACGGTGCTACACCAAGATAACCACCTAATGCGAAGGAGAATTAATAGAAGAAAGGTGGCACTCACCTGCTGCTGATAAAACAGTCTTTATTTGGGGAAAAGACATCAGGAGAGGCAGTGGGCAGAGGTGTGCGGGGGTGTGCAAAGCAGGACTATGGCCGTTTCGAGCTCAGGATGCGCTTCTACGGGTCCCCGAGGCTCCACTTCTACTTGTGGACACCAGTTGATGACTTCATTGCACTGGCACGTCACAGCAGAGGTGACGGGAGCTCCCCTGTATTGTCGGCAGCAGAGCGCCAGTAAAGTTACCAGCTGGGATATGTGCTGATGGCGGCACACAAAACATTATAATGAGGGTGATCTGGCCATGTGTCCCCCGGAGTCTCGGGCCCAGGTGGTATCTCAGATTGCCCTCATTATAATCCACCTGTGGCTGTAACTGCTTGCTGTTAGATTCGTACCTGGACCTGCTCCAGTCACCAGATGCCGCCATATTCACTCAGCGGGTGGATCAAGGGACGTAAGAAGCCAATATCACTGGATGGCTGAGGTGCTGTCCAGCCAAAAATATTTGTGCGGCTTTGACCCATGGTGCTGCCCAGCCACAAAAAGGGTATGTGTTCAGCAGTTGTAATCAGCTGTAGCCAATACAGCAATACCACATCCTAGTCAAACTTCCAGCATACAGCTGGGAGTTGCCAATTATTGTTCTGGAATTACCAGTGTTCTCAACCCGGGTTATAACCCTGACTACAAACAACTGTCTCCATAATCCCACCTTATCTGACTTTAACTTTGCCTTTACCTGTCCTCCTAGTTTTCTGACCCCGGTTCATAAGACTAGGCTGTTACTAACCTAGCTAGTTTGACAACTCTCGCCTCAGGCTTGCTCCTGTAGGCAGCATCTACTCTGTGGATACAACCCAGAGGGTTCCATTGTCACATCAGATACCTATCCAGTAATTAAAAGATAAAAATCGGAGATCCTCTGGGATATGCTAGAACAAATGGCTAGCACTAAGTCAGTTCGAGGTAGCCTTTTTGAGCTGATAGAATCAGACAGACTTGACAAAGGTGACCATGTGTAACATCAAGACTGAAACCTATCATCTCTGTTTCTACTTCAGTCACTGGGCAGAGCGGCACCTGTGTTGCGGACGATGCGAGGCAGCGACGGTCGTCCTGTTTAATTCCTGGAACTTTTGGAGCTGCTCAATCTATAGGGTTAATTACTAGCTGTTTAGATTGTTCCTTTCTGTCTGACCCAGGCAGGGATGTCTTCTATTTAAACTACTGCATATCTGGTTTCCACTGCTGGTAAAATGTTTGTCTACTCTGGTTCAGTCCTATGCTTTCAGCTTCTGTTTGACCATGGCCTATTTTCTCACTATTCCTTTGTCTTCTGATTTGTACCTTTACTGTCCTCCGGGTTCTGACCCGGCTAACTTACCACTCCTGCCAGCCTGCACTATTGTAAAGTATCATTCTCTGTGGCCTCAACACAGGGGCCCCTATGCATATCCAGGTCCCTGTACAGGAGTTCAAGTGTGAAGACTAGGGTGACTTATAAAAATAATAATAAAAAAATCACTGTTATTATGGGGCAGGGTCACTTGCTTTGATGACATGTTCCTGAGCATGCTGGTGGCAGCCAGGCTGGTATTGTCTGCACTTTCTTTATAAAAGCGCCAGACAGGGAAACACCTAACCCTTGGCCTGGGAACTTACTGCGTGTGGGTGCTCTTGGGAACAGTTGCCCACCTTCTTCCTCTGGCCACCCCACTGCGTCTTCCTGTCGGTTATGGTGCTGTGAATCCCTCCCCCTCTGCCCTGCTGTCCTTGCTCTGCGTGGCACCTTCCCAGGATGGGTCAGTGATTTCATTGTCTACCACCTCGTATACCACTTATGCACTCTGGTTCTCCTGACTTGTGGACTTAACAACATCACTTGTTGGCAACTGTACCTCCTCATTATCTACCTCTTGAGACACTAATTGCCTTTCTTTTCACCACGGCAGCTCAAATATTTGTGTATCACTACACACGATCTCTTCATGTCCCTAAAAGGTGCAGGCCAAGAGGCGGAATCACATGTTTCCTGGGACTCGCCATGGTGGGTGGAAGGAGGATCAGGGTGAGGATTATGTGGTCCAGACTTTTGGCTAGTGAGACTGGACCATATGGAAGACAGGGTGGTGTTGGTAAACAAACTGGAAGCATTATCTGCCACACAACCGACAACCTGTGTGCACTGTTCTGGCTTCAAGAATTGAAGCTTGAAGAGGGCAATTTGCATATTCCAGGTGCCTTCTGGGAAAATTGAAGAGTCTCCTTCAGCTAGAAGATCGTTGGGTACAGCCGGGACCAGCTACTAGGAAAGCATCGCCAAACCAGGGATTGAAGCTTGAAGAGGGCAATTTGCATATTCCAGGTGCCTTCTGGGAAAAGCAAAGAGTCTCCTTCAGCTAGAAGATCGTTGGGTACAGCCGGGACCAGCTGCTTGGAAAGCATCGCCAAACCAGGGATTGAAGCTTGAAGAGGGCAATTTGCATATTCCAGGTGCCTTCTGGGAAAAGCGAAGAGTCTCCTTCAGCTAGAAGATCGTTGGGTACAGCCGGGACCAGCTGCTTGGAAAGCATCGCCAAACCAGGGATTGAAGCTTGAAGAGGGCAATTTGCATATTCCAGGTGCCTTCTGGGAAAGGCGAAGAGTCTCCTTCAGCTAGAAGATCGTTGGGTACAGCCGGGACCAGCTGCTTGGAAAGCATCGCCAAACCAGGGATTGAAGCTTGAAGAGGGCAATTTGCATATTCCAGGTGCCTTCTGGGAAAAGCGAAGAGTCTCCTTCAGCTAGAAGATCGTTGGGTACAGCCGGGACCAGCTGCTTGGAAAGCATCGCCAAACCAGGGATTGAAGCTTGAAGAGGGCAATTTGCATATTCCAGGTGCCTTCTGGGAAAAGCGAAGAGTCTCCTTCAGCTAGAAGATCGTTGGGTACAGCCGGGACCAGCTGCTTGGAAAGCATCGCCAAACCAGGGATTGAAGCTTGAAGAGGGCAATTTGCATATTCCAGGTGCCTTCTGGGAAAAGCGAAGAGTCTTCTTCAGCTAGAAGATCGTTGGGTACAGCCGGGACCAGCTGCTTGGAAAGCATCGCCAAACCAGGGATTGAAGCTTGAAGAGGGCAATTTGCATATTCCAGGTGCCTTCTGGGAAAAGCGAAGAGTCTCCTTCAGCTAGGAGATCGTTGGGTACAGCCGGTACCAGCTGCTTGGAAAGCATCGCCAAACCAGGGATTGAAGCTTGAAGAGGGCAATTTGCATATTCCAGGTGCCTTCAGCTAGAAGATCGTTGGGTACAGCCGGGACCAGATGCTTGGAAAGCATCGCCAAACCAGGGATTGAAGCTTGAAGAGGACAATTTGCATAATCCAGGTGCCTTCTGGGAAAAGCGAAGAGTCTCCTTCAGCTAGAAGATCGTTGGGTACAGCCGGGACCAGCTGCTTGGAAAGCATCGCCAAACCAGGGATTGAAGCTTGAAGAGGACAATTTGCATATTCCAGGTGCCTTCTGGGAAAAGCGAAGAGTCTCCTTCAGCTAGAAGATCATTGGGTACAGCCGGGACCAGCTGCTTGGAAAGCGAATTTGTTTCATTTGTTTATCCTAGGGTATCACAGGAAAGAAGACAGACATCAAGTCAGCAGGGACAAGGAGCAGCATGGCAGATGTGACAACCTACATGGTGAGCTGCAACATGTGCTACATGTTCACAGATCGACCAGAAGCTGAAACCAACTTCACCTGCCAGAAGTGTAGACTACTGGCTCTTTTAGAAGAAAAGGTGCGGGGACTGGAAGAAAGAATTGCGACATTTAAACTCATCAAGGAAAATGAAGACTTCCTGGACTGAACAGAAGCGTCACTACTGGTCACGGAAAGTGAAGGAGGCGTCAGAGAACCTCCAGAGGCAGACAAGTGGAGGCAAGTGACCAAAAGAAGCAAGAAGACCATGGAGACACCACCAACCACACAACTGAGAAACAGATTCCAAGGACTTGTGGAGGACGAAGATGGCACACCTAAGGATGAGGAACTACCAGCAAGCAAAAAGGAAAAGAGTACCCAGAAACACCCAGAAGCGACAAGAAAAAGGACAGCCAAGAAGGGAAGAAGAGTGGTGGTGGTGGGAGACTCACTACTGAGAGGAACAGAAGCAGCTATCTGCAGACCGGACATAACCGCAAGAGAAGTATTCCGCCTCCCAGGGGCGAAGATCAAGGATGTTACCGATAGGATACCAATGCTCATCAGTTCCAAGGATGTCCACCCATTTCTTCTGATACATGTTGGCACCAATGACACGGCAAAGAAGGACCTACCGACAATCTGCAAGGACTTTGAAGCATTGGGGAAGAAAGTAAAAGAACTGGATGCGCAGGTAGTTTTTTCTTCTTTCCTTCCAGTAGACGGGCATGGCGTCAGGAGATGGAACAGGATCCTTGATGTGAACAACTGACTGAGACGATGGTGCAGACAACAAGGATTTGGATTCCTGGACCACGGTGTGAATTACCTCTATGACAGACTCCTTGCCAGAGACGGACTACACCTCAACAAATCCGGGAAACACACATTCGCCAGGAGACTCGCAACACTCATCAGGAGGGCGTTAAACTAGAAGAAGAGGGGATGGGAAGAAAAACGCCAGACACGAACATGCAACCAGAGAACATACTAATGAAAGATATGAAGTGCGACAAAGAAGGTCCAAGACAAGATACTTGGAAGGGAGGTAAGAAAATTTCTAATACAATCCACAGGGAGAAGATTGGAACAAAACAAAATTGTGTAAACTGCGTGCTAGCAAATGCCAGGAGCCTGACAAACAAGATGGATGAACTGGAAGCATAAATATCTATAGGTAACTATGACATAGTGGGAATAACCGAGACATGGTTAGATGAAAGCTATGACTGGGCTGTTAACTTACAGGGTTACAGTCTGTTTAGAAGGGATCAAAGAAGTCGGAAAGGGGGTGGAGTCTGTCTATATGTAAAGACGTGTCTAAAGCCTACAATATGGGAGGATGTATGGGAGGGAAATGAGGAGGTCGAGTCCTTATGGGTGGAGATACATGGGGCAAAAAACAATAATAAAATTATCATAGGAGTCTGTTATAAACCACCAAATATAGCAGAAGCCACGGAAAGTCTATTAATGAGACAAATAGACGAAGTAGCAAAAAATAACGAGGTGATTATTATGGGGGACTTCAACTACCCCGATATAGACTGGGAAACCGAAAGCTGTAGATCTCAGAAAGGAAACAGGTTTCTGTCAATTATCAAAGACAATTATTTGTCACAACTTGTGCAGGAACCAACTAGAGGGACTGCCCTTTTAGACTTAATATTAACTAACAGGCCAGACAGAATAACTGAGGTGCAGGTCGGGGGGCACCTGGGAAATAGTGACCACAACATTATACAATTCCACATGTGCTTCAGTAGGGTGCCCAGCAAGGGAGTCACAAAAACACTGAACTTCAGGAGGGCAAAGTTTGATCAGCTAAGAGATGCCCTTCACCTTATAGACTGGGATAGTATCTTTAGTAATTGGAGCACGGATAGAAAATGGGAAATTTTCAAAACAGTCCTACATAGTCACTGTAGAAGGTACATACCTTATGGGAATAAAAGGGCTAGGAATAGGAGGAAGCCAATGTGGCTAAATAAGGAAGTCAAGAGGGCAATGAAAAACAAAAAAAGGGCTTTCGGTAAACTTAAACAAGAAGGCAGCGAGGAAGCGCTAATAACTTATAGGGAAAAAAACAAAATCTGTAAGAAACAAATAAGAATAGCAAAAGAGGAGACAGAGACTAATTGCCAAGGAAAGTAAAATGAATCCCAAACTGTTCTTTAACTATATAAACAGTAAAAGAATTAAAACTGATGGAGTTGGCCCATTGAAAAATAACCTGGGTAAAATCATAGAGGGCGATGAGGGTAAAGCAAACCTACTCAATAGCTTCTTCTCCACTGTTTTCACAAAAGAAAACAATTTATCGGAGGAAATGCAGAGTGATAAAGTAGACCCTCCGCTAAATATCACCCACCTAACCCAGGAGGAAGTTCAGAAACGCCTAAATAATATCAAAATAGACAAGTCACCAGGCCCAGATGGCATACACCCCCAGGTACTAAAAGAATTAAGTAATGTGATAGACAGACCGCTGTATCTTATATTCAAGCACTCTTTATGGACAGGGACTGTCCCACTAGACTGGCGCCAAGCAAATGTGGTACCAATATTCAAAAAGGGGTCTAAAAGTGACAACTATAGACCAGTCAGCTTAACGTCTGTTGTGGGTAAATTGTTTGAAGGATTTCTTAGAGATGCTATTGTAGAATATCTTAATGATAATAACTGTCTAACTCCATATCAACATGGATTCATGAGAGATCGCTCCTGCCAAACAAACCTGATTGCCTTCTACGAGGAGGTGAGCTCACAACTGGACCAGGGAGAGTCAGTGGATGTTGTATACCTTGACTACTCCAAAGCGTTTGATACCGTGCCACACAAAAGGTTGGTATATAAAATGAGAATGCTTGGTCTGGGGGATAATGTGTGCAAGTGGGTTAATAGCTGGCTGAGTGATAGAAAGCAGAGGGTGGTTATCAATGGAGTAAGCTCAGGGTGTGTCAGGGTTACTAGCGGGGTGCCTCAAGGGTCTGTCTTGGGCCCTATATTATTTAATATATTTATTATTGATCTAGTGGAAGGGTTGCATAGTAAAATAGCAATATTTGCAGATGATACTAAACTTTGTAAAGTAGTTAATACAGATGAGGATAGGGCACAGCTACAGGAGGATTTAGATAAATTGGGGAGTTGGGCCAAAAAATGGCAAATGGGGTTCAATGCCAATAAATGTAAGGTCATGCACATGGGAAAGAAAAACAGCAGTCACCCATACATATTAAATGGGAAACCGTTGGGGAAATCTGACATGGAGAAGGACCTGGGCGTCTTGGTTAATAGCAAATTAAATTGGAGTGCCCTGTGTCAGGCAGCAGCTGCGAAGGCAAATAGAGTCATGGCATGCATCAGAAGAGGAATAGGGGCATATGATGAGAACATTGTTCTTCCTCTGTATAAAGCGCTGGTAAGGCCGCACTTAGAATATTGTGCACAGTTCTGGGCTCCGGTGCTCAGGAAAGACATATTGGAGCTAGAGAACGTACAAAGGAGGGCGACTAAGGTAATAAAGGGAAAGGAGGGACTAGAATACCCAGAGAGGTTGTCAAAATTAGGCCTATTTACATTGGAAAAGAGAAGGCTTAGGGGAGACCTCATAAACATGTATAAATACATCAGGGGGCAGTACAGAGATCTCTCCCATGACCTGTTTATACCAAGGATGGTGACAAAGACGAGGGGGCACACTATGCGTCTGGAGGAAAGGAGGTTCCTGCACCAGCATAGAAGGGGATTCTTTACGGTCAGAGCCGTGAGACTCTGGAACTCTCTGGGAGAGGAATTGGTGATGTCCAACTCACTTAATGAGTTCAAGAGAAGCCTGGACGCCTTTCTTGAGAACAATAAAATTACATCTTATGCTTAGTGATAGTTAATTAATCCAGATTGGAGTCGGGAAGTGAATTTTTCCTCAATGATGTAAATTGGCCTATACCGCATGGTTTTTTTTTGCCTTCCCCTGGATCAACGCTGCGGAATAGCTGCAGTGCACAAGAAATAGGCTGAACTGAATGGACGCTTGTCTTTTTTCGGCCTTATAAACTATGTAACTATGTAAGAGTGGTGTCCCGCGCCCCCCCTGCAAAGTGGGACAGAAAGCTAGGTCTGAATGAGCGTGTTTGTTGTGTCGCAGAGTGCATCTTCTTACAGTTACCACTGTACTTACGAGAGCTTCAATCAGCAAGATATCTTGAGTAAAGAGTATTTACTTCATACTGGTTAAACATGAGATACAATTCAATGTCACACAGTCCGTGTGCTGCTGACATAACACATTCAGGAAAGAAAGAAAACACAGGAAGTAAAAACAACCAACAATTGAGAGCTTTTCTCCCACATTTACAGCAAGCATATAACTATACACACTATCGCCATCTGCTGTCTGGTTAGTATAAATTCCTCCTTTCACTTATAATAAGTCCTAATCTGTTGTATATGCCAACACCCTTTCTCAACAGTAAGGACTTATTCAATCAAACCCAACTTTTTTATTAGTCCCTGGTGTTTATCAGCATTCAACGCTTTCGTGAAGATGTCTGCTGTCATTTCTTCAGTAGGACAATACTCTAACTTCAAGACTCCTTGTTCCTGATGATCTCTCAAGAAATGATATTTCACATCAATATGCTTGGTTCTTGGATTGACTCTTTCCATCTGAGCAAGAACAAGACATCCTTGATTGTCCTCTTTCAGATTTGTTGGTTCCAACTGTGGTTGTCCTAATTCTGTCAACAATTGTCTTAACCACAGTACTTCTTGACTCGCATGTGCTGCGGCAACATATTCTGCTTCTGTTGAAGACAGTGTTACAATTGACTGTTTCTTACTTGTCCAACTTATTGGTCCATCTGAGAGAAAAAAATATGTCCACTGGTAGATCATCTGTCAGTTGGATCTCCAGCCCAATCTGCATCAACATATCCTGTTAAAATGCAATTATCACTTGTGGGTAATTTCAGCTTAACATTGCTAGTTCCTTTCAAATAACACATTACTCTCTTCACTGCATTCCAATCAGCTTTATTTGTTTTTGATACCTTTCTACTCAGGATTCCTACTGCTGCTGCGATGTCTGGTCTTGTAACGGTCGCTAGATACAGTAGTTTTCCTATTGCTGTTCTGTATTCTTCATTATTTGGTAGAATATTTTTTTCACTGTTCATCTCTTTGAGATAATTAGTTTCCATTGGAGACTTTACTGTTTTTGCATCCTTTAATCCTAATTTTTCTGTTATGTCTTGAATCATGTAATTTTGATTCAGTAGGAAACTTCCGTCTTCTTCTCTTTCTCCCTGTATTCCTAGGTACTGTTTCACATTTCCCAAGTCTTTGATTTCGAAATGTTGCTTCAGGATTTTTAGAATGTTTTCTTTATCCCTTTCTTGTTTAAAACAAATCAAAATGTTGTCTACATATATGAGTACATAAATCCATCTATTAATCAGCCTTTTTGTGTACAAGCATGGATCAGCTTTGCTTCTTTGAAATTTTTCATTTGTAAGTACTTCCATGATTTTGTCATTCCACCCTTTAGCTGCTTGCTTTAAACCATATATGCTTTTCTGTAGTTTGCAAACTTTGTTTGGATTTCTTTCATCTTTGAATCCTGAAGGTTGTTCCATGTAAATGTCTTCTGTTAAATCTCCATTCAAAAAAGCTGTCTTTACATCCAGATGTCTCAGTTCCATCGGTTTCATTGCTGCAACTGTAAGTAAAGTTCTTATTGTAGTGTGTTTGACAACTGGAGCAAATGTCTCATCATAGTCTTCTCCATATTTTTGAGAATACCCTTTAGCTACGAGTCTTGCTTGGTATCTTTCAGCTGTGCCATCTGTTTGGTATTTTACTTTAAAAATCCATTTACATCCTATGGCTTTTCTTCCTTCTGGCAAATCTGTTAGTGTCCATGTATTTGAATCATGCATGGATTTAATTTCTGTTTCTGTTGCTTCTATCCATTTATTAGCTTCGTCTTTAGGAAGTTTAGATATGTCTTCCCAAGAGGTAGGCTCATAGATGTTTCTTATGCTTGTCTTGTATGAGAGACGTTTTGGTGGTTTTCCTTTGTTCTCTCTCATTGAAAGTCTTGGTTCTGTGTCTGTTTGTAGTTGTGATTCTTCACTTTCAGTATTTTGTTCTTCATTGATTTCTACTTCTTTCTCATCAGATATTTCTTCAGTTATGTCACTATTGTTTTTCTCATTTTTTATTTCAACTGAAATCATAATGTCTTCATTTAAATCTTCAATGAATGTCACACTGTTACTCACCGTAACTCTGTCTGTTTTGGGATCTAGGATTCTATATCCTTTGCAATTTTCACTATATCCAACGAATATTCCTTCCATGGATCTGTTTTGAAGTTTGGAACGTTTTTCTGTTGGAATGAATATAAAAACTTTACATCCAAAAACTTTTAAATGATTGACACTTGGTTTCATACCTTGCCACAGTTCATATGGAGTTTTCGTCAGTTTTCTGGAAAAAAAGTCGTTTCTGTAGATATGTAGCTGTCATTGCTGCCTCACCTCAATATTTCTCTGGTAGTTTGGAATTCGTCAGCATACTTCTTATCATTTCTGTTAGAGTTCTGTTTTTCCTTTCTGCTACTCCATTTTGTTCAGGTGTGTATGAAACAGTTTTCTGGTGTTCTATTCCATTTTGTCTTAAGTAGTCTTCTATTCTGTGACCTGTAAATTCACCTCCATTATCACTTCTGATGACAATTGGCTTCCTTTGAAATTTGTTACTTGATCTTGTTACATAGTCTACAAGTTAATTAAGAACAAAAGTGAAGTTTTTGATAAAGTATGTGACTGTGTATCTTGAGTAGTCATCTATAAAAGTCAACATGTATCTATTGCCTCCTGATGTAGTCACTTTCATGGGTCCACATACGTCAGTATGCACCAAATCAAGTGGTCTTTCGCTTTTCATCTCACTTTCTTTTGGAATAGATATCCTTATGGCTTTGGATTTTATACAACATTCACATCTTATGGTAATTGAGCAATCTGATATCTTTAAATCTTTTGTCAATTCTTTTCTCTGTAGTTCCCTTATACTGTCAGGGTGTCTATGTCCTAGACGTCTATGCCACATGTGAATACAGTTTTTGTGATCATGTGTACATACCTTCATCTGTTCCTTTGGTGTGTCAAAATGATATATTTGTTCATCTGCCTTGACTTTGGTGATCACCTTGTTTCCAGCAATAATTACACACTCATTGTCTTTGAATTTTACTGTAAGTCCTTTTGCTGTTAAACGTTTCACAGATAATAATCCGCCTTCCAATTTTGGAACATACAACACATCCTGTACAAGTATCTTTGAATCTTGTCCGAACTTGTTTGAACAATTTAGCATACCTTGTCCGATACCTTCTGTGGTTATTTTGCTTCCATCTGCAAGATAAATGGCTTCTTTCTTATCTAAATCAAGATCAGTAAAGAAATTCTTGTCACTTGTCATATGACTCGTTGCTCCTGAATCAATAACCCAACCAAGTGATGATTTCTTGTCTGTTAGTTTAAATGTGCCATTGCAATTATTCTCACATGAATCGGAAATTGTGTTTTTTACTTTCTGTGTATGCTTTTTATGTTGTAATTTTTGTTGTTCTGCTTTCCATATGGTACAGTCTTTCTTTAAATTACCTTTTTTCTTACATCTGAAGCATTCTCTTGTTTCTTTCTTATAGAGTTTTTTAAATTCTGTAGCTTTCAGAGCGTTTTCACTGTCCTTTTCAGTAGAAGAATCATTTCTTTGTTCTTTTCTTCTCGGATATTCATCTATTAGTCTTGTTTTCACAAAATCTAATGTAATGTCAGTTTCTGGTCTCGTCTCAAGGGCATTTATCAAGGCTGTATATGAATCTGGTAAACTGCACAATAATATAGCTGCTACATGACTATCTTTAATGTCTTCACCAATAGATCTTAGCTGTGATATCACTTCCATCATTGATAATATGTGCTTCTGCATGTCGTCATTTGCACTCAATCTTATACTGTAAAGCTTTCTTAATAAAAATAACTTGTGATTCAAGCTAGGTCTTTCATACAGTTTTCTTAATTCTTCCCACATTTCTTTAGCTGTTTCTTCATTTCTTATATGTATTAATTGAGCATCATCCACTAATAAGCTAATGGTGGCTCTCACTTGTCTATTCTTCTTATCCCATGTCTGATTATCTTGATCTGGTCTTTCTGTAACAATTACTTCCCATAAATCATCCTTAGATAACAACTCTACTTTGAATTTCCATAACGGATAATTTTCACTATTCAGTTTAGCTACTGTGAATTTCAGTTCTGTGTTACTCATCTTCTTTATATAGTCTTACTTTTTTAGAGAGTTGTACTGAAGATATTCTTCTGTTTTTCTTGCTGATAGTTCCTGTATGTTCTGCCTGTGTTGAATTCTCTGTAATTATATCCAGCTCCTGGGATCATGAATTCCTCTGTCACTCTGTATCTGGATTTATTTCCTTCTGCTTACAGAGCTTATCTGTGTGCTCTGTTATCTGGGGTTATAAACCAGGATCCTCTTGTAGTGCGGGCCTGTAGTGTCTGGGGTTTAGTGTCTGGGTTCCGGCCTGGGCCCATAACCTGTCACAGAGTGCATCTTCTTACAGTCACCACTGTACTTATGAGAGCTTCAATCAGCAAGATATCTTGAGTAAACAGTATTTACTTCATACTGGTTAAACATGAGATACAATTCAGTGTCACACAGTCCGTGTGCTGCTGACATAACACATTCAGGAAAGAAAGAAAACACAGGAAGTAAAAACAACCAACAATTGAGAGCTTTTCTCCCACATTTACAGCAAGCATATACAGTGGTGGCCAAAAGTATTGGCACCCCTGCAATTCTGTCAGATAATACTCAGTTTCTTCCTGAAAATGATTGCAATCACAAATTCTTTGGTATTATCATCTTCATTTAATTTGCTTGCAAGGAAAAAACACAAAAGAGAATGAAGCAAAAATCAAATCATTGATCATTTCACACAAAACTCCAAAAATGGGCCAGACAAAAGTATTGGCACCCTCAGCCTAATACTTGGTTGCACTACCTTTAGCCAAAATAACTGTGAACAACCGCTTCCGGTAACCATCAATGAGTTTCTTACAATGCTCTGCTGGAATTGTAGACCATTCTTCTTTGGCAAACTGCTCCAGGTCCCCGATATTTGAAAGGTGCCTTCTCCAAACTGCCATTTTGAAATCTCTCCACAGGTGTTCTATGGGATTCAGGTCTGGAATCATTGCTGGCCACCTTAGAAGTCTCCAGTGCTTTCTCTCAAACCATTTTATAGTGCTTTTGGAAGTGTGTTTTGGGTCATTGTCCTGCTGGAAGACCCATGACATCTGAGGGAGACCCAGCTTTCTCATACTGGGCCCTACATTATGCTGCAAAATTTGTTGGTAGTCGTCAGACTTCATAATGCCATGCACACGGTCAAGCAGTCCAGTGCCAGAGGCAGCAAAGCAACCCCAAAACATCAGGGAACCTCCGCCATGTTTGACTGTAGGGACCGTGTTCTTTTCTTTGAATGCCTAAGTTTTTTTTCCTGTACACTCTATGTTGATGCTTTTTCCCAAAAAGCTCTACTTTTGTCTCATCTGACCAGAGAACATTCTTCCAAAATGTGTTAGGCTTTCTCAGGTAAGTTTTGGCAAACTCCAGCCTGGTTTTTTTATGTCTCGGGGTAAGAAGTGGGGTCTTCCTGGGTATCCTACCATACAGTCCCTTTTCATTCAGATGCTGACGGATAGTATGGGTTGACACTGTTGTACCTTCGGACTGCAGCGCAGCTTGAACTTGTTTGGATGTTAGTCGAGGTTCTTTATCCACTATCCGCACAATCTTGCGTTGAAATCGCTCGTCAATTTTTCTTTTCCGTCCACATCTAGGGAGGTTAGCCACAGTGCCATGGGCTTTAAACTTCTTGATGACACTGCGCACGGAAGACACAGGAACATTCAGGTCTTTGGAGATGGACTTGTAGCCTTGAGATTGCTCATGCTTCCTCACAATTTGGTTTCTCAAGTCCTCAGACAGTTCTTTGGTCTTCTTTCTTTTCTCCATGCTCAATGTGGTACACACAAGGACACAGGACAGAGGTTGAGTCAACTTTAATCCATGTTAACTGGCTGCAAGTGTGATTTAGTTATTGCCAACACCTGTCAGGTGCCACAGGTAAGTTACAGGTGCTGTTAATTACATAAATTAGAGAAGCATCACATGATTTTTCAAGCAGTGCCAATACTTTTGTCCACCCCCTTTTCTAGGTTTCGTGTGGTATTGTATCCAATTTGGCTTTAGGACATATCTTTTTGTGTTTTTTCATTGAAGACAAATTAAGATAATAATACCAAAGAATTTGTGATTGCAATCATTTTCAGGAAGTAACTGAGTATTATCTGACAGAATTGCAGGGGTGCCAATACTTTTGGCCACCACTGTAACTATACACACTATCGCCATCTGCTGTCTGGTTAGTATAAAGTCCTCCTTTCACTTATAATAAGTCCTAATCTGTTGTATATGCCAACATGTTGTGCTATCGCAGCGGGCGCATTTTCACCTGACCCACAGCCTTGGCCTTTGCGTGCACCATCAGCAGCACATCCTCTTCCACATCCTTTACCGCACGCCTTGAGCATTATAAATTAAGTATACAATATATGCCTGCAAACCTTCTAATATTAATAGGGAAAAAAAAATATGTAGCCATGAAAAGGACTTTTCTATTTAGGTTGCAGCAGCAGTATACCTACAGTGGGTACGGAAAGTATTCAGACCCCTTTACATTTTTCACTCTTTGTTTCATTGCAGCCATTAAGTAAATTCTAAAAAGTTCATTTTTTTCTCATTAAATTACACTCTGCACCCCATCTTTACTGAAAAAAAACCAGAAAGGTAGAAATTTTTGCAAATTTATTAAAAAAGAAAAACTGAAATATCACATGATCATAAGTATTCAGACCCTTTGCTAAGACACTCACATTTAAGTCATATGCTGTACATTTCCTTGTGATCCTCCTTCTGATGGTTCTACTCCTTCATTGGAGTCCAGCTGTGTTAATTAAACTGATAGGACTTGATTTGGAAAGGCACACACCTGTTTATATAAGACCTCACAGCTCACAGTGCATGTCAGACCAAATGAGAATCATGAGCTCAAAGGAACTGCCCAGGGAGCTCAGAGACAGAATTGTGGCAAGGCACAGATCTGGCCAAGGTTACAAAAGAATTTCCGCATTACTCAAGGTTCCTAATAGCACAGTGGCCTCCATAATCCTTAAATGGAAGAAGTTTGGGACCACCAGAAGTCTTCCTGGACCTGGCCATCCAGCCAAACTGAGCAATTATGGGAGAAGAGCCTTGGTGAGAGAGGTAAAGAAGAACCCCAAGATCACTGTGGCTGAGCTCCAGAGATGCAGTAGGGAGATGGGAGAAAGTTCTACAAAGTCAACTATCACTGCAGCCCTCCACCAGTCGGGCCTTTATGGCAGAGTGGCCCGACGGAAGCCTCTCCTCAGTGCAAGACATATCAAAGCCCGCATAGAGTTTGCTCAAAAACACATGAAGGACTCCCAGACTATGAGAAATAAGATTCTCTGGTCTGATAAGACGAAGATAGAACTTTTTGGTGATAATTCTAAACGGTATGTGTGGAGAAAATCAGGCACTGCTCATCACAATCCCAACAGTGAAACATGGTGGTGCCAGCACCATGCTATGGGGGTGTTTTTAGCTGCAGGGACAGGACGACTGGTTGCAATTGAAGGAAACATGAATGCGGCCAAGTACAGAGATATCCTGGATGAAAACCTCTTCCAGAGTGCTCTGGACCTCAGACTTGGCCAAAGGTTCATCTTCCAACAAGACAATGACTGTAAGCACACAGCTAAAATAACAAAGGAGTGGCTTCAGAACAACTCTGTGACCATTCTTGACTGGCCCAGCCAGAGCCCTGACCTAAACCCAATTGAGCATCTCTGGAGAGATCTAAAAATGGCTGTCCATCAACGTTCACCATCCAACCTGACGGAACTGGAGAGGATCTGCAAGGAAGAATGGCAGAGGATCCCCAAATCCAGGTGTGAAAAACATGTTGCATCATTCCCAAGAAGACTCATGGCTGTACTAGCTCAAAAGAGTGCTTCTACACAATATTGAGCAAAGGGTCTGAATACTTATGACCATGTGATATTTCAGTTTTTCTTTTTTAATAAATTTGAAAAAATTTCTACATTTCTGTTTTTTTTCAGTTGAGATGGGGTGCAGAGTGTACTTTAATGACAAAAAAATGAACTTTTTAGAATTTACCAAATGGCTGCATGAAACAAAGAGTGAACAATTTAAAGGAGTCTGAATACTGCATTTTTCGGACCATAAGACGCACTTTTTCCCCCCAAAATTTGGAAGGAAAATGGGGGGTGCGTCTTATGGTCCGAAAGGTACTTTACCGGTGGTGGTGGAGCGGGGATCGCAGGCTCCTCCGGCGGCGGCAGCGGTGACATGCGGCTGCAGCTGGGGCCTGTACCTGTGCTGGTGTCGGGCGGTGAGGCAGAGAAGTCGGGGCCTGTGCCGGGCGGTGAGGCAGAGGAGCCAGGGCCTGTGCCGGGCGGTGAGGCAGAGAAGCCGGGGCCTCTGCCGGACTGTGAGTGGTTTCCGGCGATGCGGCAGAGCAGCGCGTGCGGCTTCCGGTGGCCGCGGCCATCCTCCAGAGGCCGAGATCCACAGGAAAATAGCTTCCGGAGCACATGTGCCGACCCGGAGCTCCGGCGGCCATTTTCCTGTAGATCACAGCCTCAGGAAGATGGCCGCGGCCACTGGAAGCTGCACTCGCTGCTCTGCCGCATCGCTGGAAACCACTCACAGCCCGGCAGAGGCCCCGGCTCCTCTGCCTCACCGCCCAGCACAGGCCCCGGCTCCTTTGCCTCACTGCCCGGCACAGGCCCCGGGTCCTCTGCCTCACCGCCGGACGCCACTCACAGCCCGGCACAGGCCCCGGCTCCTCTGTTTCACTGCCAGACGCCACTCACAGTTCCAGGCCCCAGACCAGTCCACAGGCCCCAGACCCCAGGTCAGTCCACAGGCCCCAGACCTCAGGTCAGTCCACAGGCCCCAGACCCCAGGTCAGTCCACAGGCCCCAGACCCCAGGTCAGTCCACAGGCCCCAGACCCCAGGTCAGTCCACAGGCCCCAGACCCCTGGTCAGTCCATAGACCCCAGACCCCTGGTCAGTCCACAGACCCCAGGCCAGTCCACAGACCCCAGGCCAGTTCACAGGACCCAGGCCAGTTCACAGGACCCAGGCCAGTCCACAGGCCCCAACCAGACACCGGCATCTCACCTCTTCTGCTGCCACCGGGTTCCTGAGGCAGGGAACGGAGGGACCTGCGATCCTGCTCCACCTTCACCGAAACTCACAGCTGCTGGAGCACCGGCTTCATGTATCCAGGGTCCGCAGCATTCCTGAACTTCCGCCGGGCCGGTTTCCTGAAGGACCCTGCCTCATGCTCCACTACCCCTCAGGTAAGATACCTAATCAGACTATAATACGGACCCCATCTTATAAAAAATATTTTTTTTCCTATTTTCCACCCCAAAATTTGGGGTGCGTCTTATGGTCCGGTGCGTCTTATAGTCAGAAAAATACGGTATTTTCCGTTCCCACTGTATAGAAGGACTGTAAGGCAATAAACCTTGCCTATATGCCTCTAATCCAAAATTATCCCTCCTCCACCAGCTATCCCTTCATTGAATGCAGGTAATAGTGGTTTCACTAGAGAAAAGACAGTATGTAGCCCTGAAAAGGACTTTTAGTTTAATGGTGCAGTGGCGATATACAAGTACTAATATAGCAATATTAAACACTGCCGAAATGCCTGCTGTAATCTAAGCTCTCCCTCTTATAACAACTCTCCCTGAACTGCTTCCAGAGGAAAGTGTGCCTAGCATCGCGTCACTGGGTTTTACATAAGACCCGATGCCGCAATGCGGCCAGCCAATCACAGTAATGCCAATAGCAAACATGGTTACGGCATTACCATGTTTATCAGGCAATCCCAGCATGTTCACTGGTTAACAGGCACAAAACATGTGGGGTGGGAACTAGAGCATGGCGCTCCCGTGATACTCGACCGATTATCGAGCAGTGGCGAGCAGGCTAACTCATCACTACCAAAAACATAATATAAGTCTATATACATCGCCTGTTATACTAAATGCAGTAAAGGAGACTGAATCCTTCTGAGGTATGAGACTGCATCACTTCAAGCTTTTATTTTCCTTGAAGGCAACATTACTAATAGTATCTTGACTCACATTCCACAATATGCAGATATTTCTCAGAAGTCAAACCACATGACAAACCTATAGAATATATAAGACAGCATACTCAGTCTAAGCTACTGAGGAGACCTCTGAGAATGAAGCAACTTCTGACGCTACTTGTGTTATCCTTAATTCACATAAATGGACGTAAGTAATTACATAAATAGTTTACGGGAAATAATTTTATGTGCATACCACCAAACAATACTACATTTCTACTGTTATACAATACTATACAACTACAGAATAGTATACTACTACACTATTTTATAACTATTACACAATAATATACTGCTACACACTACTATTTTACTTTACCTTAGTATACTACTAATACACAATCCTGTACTACTATTACGCAATATGAAATCACTATTTATTATTTTTTTTATATAGCACCATTAATTCCACAGCACTTTACCGACGTTATCATCACTGTCCCTATTGGAGCTCACAATCTAAATTGCCTATTAGTATGTCTGTGGAGTGCTACTATACATTACTATACTACGACTTAACAAAACTAAATTACTACTTCTCACTAATATGCTACCACATACTAGTATACCATTATACAATGCCAGACAACTAGACAGTACTGTATAATACTATACTAGTACTGCACAATACAATACTACTATACTATATAATACTGCTACTACACAATACATGCTCCCAGCAATACTAATAACGATGAGCGGATTGATTCTAAATGAATCAAATCATTTTGAATTTCCAAAAATTTGCAGATTCTAGCGATTCTGAATTTTTGGGATTTCAATTTGCACAAATCTTATAAAATGGTTGACAGAGGGCTGCTATTTTGCAGGCTTTATATGGGCCAGAAATGGGTTTAAAAAAAACGAAAATAACATACTCATCTCATACCTTTCCTCTCCCGGCTTCTTCAGCTTCCCGTCAGTGTTCATCCTGCAAGGAATCGGTTCCAATATCATAACATGTTGAGAAGCAGGAGCGTAACAACCACGGTCTCAGAGATCGCCATCAGGCCCATGCAAGTGGGGGCCTACTGACGCAAGCACAAACTTCAACCGGATGTGCGACCTCGGATACATATTCAGCTGAAGTGTATTGTGGTGCAGGGACCTGTTGGGTCCGTGTGTGGCAATACATGCTGCTGGCTAATCAGAGGTCTGCAGCTGACGTTGGCATGCATGTGACTGGGGGCACATGGCAGTGACGTCATGTGCTCCCATCGCTTACGGCTCCAGAAGAGGAAGCCACGCAGCGGCGGAGAGGAGAGAAGGTGAATATAATTGTTAATTTTTTTCTATCCATTAAAGAACAGCGACAGAACAGGGGACATATACCAGGCTGGGGAACATACATACAGTATTTCTATTTGTGGTTGGCCAACCAGTTATTTTGCACCCAAAAATTGTGCATTGCCATAATAAATCTGGCATATTTTATGAAGGTAAATATCCTTTCCACATTTTCTAGATACATTTCAAGAGTGTCTGGTAAGGCGCAAAACATATGTAAAAATACATGATAAATGCCACATTGATAAACATATATTTGTAAACATGTATGTTTTTATCCTGAAGTTAAGCCAGAATTCTGGAGCCTCTGGATTAGTAAACTTGTGCCACTCAGGTGCCGCCTTCAGACATTATTTACAAGAAAAGTTGTAGTAATTCATGATGGATCGAAGGCAGGAAACATTGATGAAGGTTGATGAAGGAATTTTACATCCCTGGATGACTATAGTGATAAAAGGTTAATGATTTTAGTTATTTTCGTCTTCAGTGGTGAAGAGATTAATGGTTATATCCCTGGTGGGCTATGCTTATAATTTTTTCAGAATATGTTCCATATATTACATATTATTATTTATTGGAAAATGACTAAGGTTTCATCAGTTCCATTGTTGCAGGATCAAAATGTGTTGTATTCTGCTTGAACTTTGGTGCCCATTACCATTTCAAAAATGGAATTAGGCCCTTTAGTTGACCAACAAATTGACATAAATGTCAGATCTTAAGGGTTTAATAGAGGGGACCCTTACCTGTAGCAATGCCTAGTGGGGTTCATTCATGGAATAGAAGTTCTGGATACTGATGAGTTTGTTTGAATATCTTTTATGGCCCCAAACATACTAGATATCATCTAGTCTCTCCAATATTGGCAGGTTTGGATGACTTTTATCTAACATGGATCTTGACCTCCTTAATCTTCCCTCACAGATAAAGTGGAGGAGAGAAGGATTGGGCTTGTTGAATTTCAGCATCCTATTTTTTTAGTAGTTGATAACTAGAAATGAGCGTTGTTCTACTCGAACTGTTCGCCAATCTCAAATTCGAGCTGTTTTGGGCGGTGTTCGAGCCGTTCGGCGAACACGAACGATTTGAGAAAAATTCGGCTGTTCGAGGTTATGTTCGATAACTGTTCGTGCACCAAAATCATAACTGGATTTTTTCTCAGTAATGATGAAAATAATGTTAATACGCAGTTTGAGTGTACAGCGGGGTGGGGGGAGGGGCGGGGGATGGATCTCTGCAGGAATAATGAAGATCTCCATTTTTTTTTCTCTTTCCCGCATTTACAGTGGGGAGGTGCAATCTGTCAGCCTATCAGCAGCGCACACACGGAGCGAAGTGCTTTTTTTCACACAAGCAAGGGCATGTGTCATTGGCAGTGTATGTCACATGTCCTTGCCCTATAAGACCAAGCCATTTTCCCCGTCGCCACCATTTTCTCACTGCTGCAGCTGCGTGTTAGACGGCACCGCTGTTGCTGTGTGCGCTATACCTTGTTAATTTCAAGTCAATTTTCGCACAAATCTACAGATAGCTTGGGAGTAGGGAATAGTTGTGATTGCAGTCCTTTTAAGGACTAGGTTAGAGCATTTCCTACGACTTTTATCAGGCAGGTCTGTGCTCTTAAATAGATAGGTTGTGGGAGTAAAGACTAATTGTAATTGGAGTCCTTTTCAGGACTAGGTTACATCAGTTCCTATCAGTTTTTGCCAGGCAGGTCTGTGCCAGTGCTGTGCAAGTTTTTTTCACAGCATTTGGCTGAATCTAGCAAAGCTAATCCTTTTTGGCCTATTGCAGAGTGTGTTAGTCAGTGGAGTAGCCTACTGGGCTACTCCCTCCTAGGGAAGGGAGGAGAGCCAGGCGGAGGTGACCGAGCGGACCGGGAGGACCAGTAGGAGGCGACCGGAGGGACGAGCGCAAGAGAGCGCTGTGGCAGCGTGCAGTGCCGGCCAGCGGAGGGTGCCAGGTGGTGGTGACCAGGAGGTGATCAGGAGGACCGGTAAGAGGCGACCGGAGGGACAAGCGCGCTGTGATAGCGTGCAGCGTCCCTAGAGGAGGTGAGTGAGGGGCAGGAGGCCGCGATAAGCGGCCCTACTGAACCCAAGTGTGTACTGTACTTTATTGTATTTGTATCTGTATTGTAATTGTATTGTATTCCCTAGTCCATATTTAATTGATTACACCCCCGTCCATATTTAATTGATCACCCCCATCCATATTTAAATTGATTCCCCTGAACACCCCCATCCATATTTAACTGATCCCTCTGACCACATTAAATTGACCCCCCCGTCCTCATTTAATTGATCCCCGACCACCCCCCGTCCATATTAAAGTGATCCCCCTGACCACATTTAAATGATTGACCCCCCCAGCCCATAATTGATTGATCCCCCTTGTCCTATTTAATAGATTCCCCTTGTCCACTTTTACTCATCCCCAGTCCCTATCTATTTGCCTTATCCCCCACCATATTTAATTAACCCCTGTCCATAATTAATTGATTGATTCCCCAGACCACAATTAATTATTTCCCCAGTCCATATTTATTGATATTATTGATACTTATTGATCCCCAGTCCTTAGTTAATTGACCCACCGTCCATACCTATTTATTTGCTTTACACCCCATCCTATTTAATTAAACCCCCTGTCCATAATTAATTGATTGAATCCCTAGTCCACAATTAATTATTTCCCAAGTCCATACTTATTGATCCCAGTCCATAGTTAATTGACACACCATCCACACTTAATTAATCCACCTGACCCACTCAGCTGATCCCCCGTCCATACTTAATTGATACTTAATTGATCCCCCGTCCATACTTAACTGATCCCGCGCCAATATCTAATCGATACACTTGCACATCCCTAATTGATCCCCGTCCATACACCTATATATAAATAATTGTGTTTTGTACTTGTACATATATACTGACTGTATCCCCATATTTAGAATGACGTCCATGTTGGCCGGAGCCGTGCAGTGTACATCTTGCGCAATGTATGCATTCCGTGAGCAACCACTCGAGGATCCATACTGCTGCGAGAGATGTGAGCATATCGTGCACTTGGAAGCCCAAATTCTGGATCTAAGTGCTCAGATAGCGGTACTGAGGAGCATCGACAACATGGAACGGAGTTTGCTGCTCACCGAGCAGACACTCAATGGGTCAATACTGGGGGTGGAGCATAGAGGGGAAGTGCAGGCTGAACAGGCAGGGAGCTGGATAACAGTTAGGAGGGATAGAGGGAAGAAGTATAGGAAGGCTGGTTCAGAACCGGCATTATTGGAGCACGACAGATCCTCTGACCGCCGGGGGAGTGTATGCTCCAGTAATGAGGGGGAGGGGGGAAGTGTAGGGCAGGCTAGACAGGTCCTGGTAGTGGGTGACTCTATTATTAGGGGGACAGACAGGGCAATCTGTCACAAAGACCGGGATCGCCGAACGGTGTGCTGCCTCCCTGGCGCTCGAGTCCGGCACATCGCGGATCGGGTTGACAGGTTACTGGGTGGGGCTGGCGAAGACCCAGCGGTCATGGTCCACATTGGCACCAATGACAAAGTGAGTGGTAGATGGAGGGTCCTTAAAAATGATTTCAGGGATCTAGGTAGGAAGCTTAGGGCAAGGACCTCCAAGGTAGTTTTCTCAGAAATACTACCAATCCCGCGAGCCACACAGGAGCGCCAACGGGAGGTTAGGGAGGTGAATAAGTGGCTAAAGAGTTGGTGCAAGGCAGAAGGGTTTGGGTTCATGGAGAACTGGGCCGACTTCGCTGTCGGCTACAGGCTCTACCGTAGGGACAGGCTGCACCTCAATGGGGAGGGTGCAGCGGTGCTGGGGAAGAAGATGGCTAATAGATTGGAGGAGTTTTTAAACTAGAGACGGGGGGGGAAACCAAGGAAATAGGTGGGATGTGAGGCAAGCAAGGGGGAAGGGGAGAAGTGAATATAATGAGGGTGGAGAGGGGGGTGGGGATAGTACAGTTAGATCGTTAGAGAAGAATAGGATGCTAAATAACCCCAAAGTTTTATCTTGCATGCTGACCAACGCAAGAAGCCTGACCAATAAGGCGGATGAGCTGCGGGCGCTTATATCGGAGGAGAGGTATGACATCGTAGGTATAACAGAGACTTGGCTAGACGATAGCTACGACTGGGCGGTAAATTTAACAGATTATAGTTTATTCAGAAGGGACCGGAAACAGGGGAAGGGCGGAGGAGTCTGCTTATATGTAAAGTCACGTCTAAAGCCCAGACTAAGGGAAGATATAGGAGAGGGAGAAGAGGGGGTCGAGTCCATGTGGGTAGAGATAGAGGGGGCAAAAAATAATAATAAAATATTACTGGGGGTCTGCTATAAGCCACCCAATATAACAGAGGAGAATGAGAAACTGCTATTAGGACAAATAGACAAAGTAGCAAAACATAATGAGGTGATTGTAATGGGGGACTTCAACTACCCGGATATTGACTGGGAAACAGAAACCTGTAGATCGCAGAAAGGAAAAAGGTTCTTGACAAATATCAAGGATAATTATCTCTCCCAACTAGTGCAGGAACCAACGAGAGGGAAGGCAGTGTTGGACTTAATATTGACTAATAGGCCTGATAGAATAACTGAGGTACAGATAGGGGGGCACCTAGGTAATAGCGATCATAATATTATCAATTTCAAAATGCCCTTCAGTAGGGTTATCAATAAGGGAACAACTAAAACATTAAACTTTAGGAGGGCGAAGTTTGATCAGCTGAAAGAAAACCTTCAACTTATAGACTGGGACAAAGTACTTAATCAAGGAAATACGAATAGTAAATGGGAAACCTTCAAAAGAATTCTGAATACTCAGTGCGAGAGGTATATACCGTATGGGAATAAAAGGGCCAGAAATAAGAGGAAACCAATATGGTTGAATAAGAACGTAAAAGGGGCGTTAGATAGCAAAAAAGAGGCATTCAAGAGATTAAAACAGGAAAACAGCAAGGAGGCACTAATGTGTTACAAGGAAAAAACGAGAACCTGTAAAAAACAAATAAAAATAGCAAAGGAGGAAACAGAGAGACGTATTGCTAGGGAAAGTAGATCAAATCCCAAACTGTTCTTTACGTATATAAATAGTAAAAGGATTAAATCGAATAATATTGGACCGATAAAAAGTGATGAAGGCAAAATCATAGAGAAAGATGAGGATAAAGCTAATCTATTAAATAAATTTTTTTCGTCAACTTTCACAAAGGAAAAAGAACTAACAGGCGAAATGAGAAGTGACAAACTTAATCCTCCACTAAGTATGACAAATCTAACCCAAGCTGGGGTACAGAAACGCCTCAGTAACATTAAAATAAACAAATCACCAGGACCTGATGGCATACACCCACGGGTACTAAGGGAACTAAGTAATGTGATAGACAGACCGTTATATCTTATATTTAAGGACTCTGTTGAGACTGGGTCTGTACCACTTGATTGGCGACAGGCGAATGTAGTGCCAATATTCAAAAAGGGAGCAAAAAGTAACACCGGAAACTATCGGCCGGTGAGTCTGACGTCCGTTGTGGGCAAAATTTTTGAAGGCTTTATTAATGAGGCAATCATGGAGCATCTTGATGCTAATAATCTATTAACCCCGAACCAACATGGATTCATGAGGAATCGCTCCTGCCAAACAAACCTGATTGACTTCTACGAGGAGGTTAGCTCTCGAGTAGATCAGGGGGAACCAGTGGATGTCGTGTATCTCGACTTCTCAAAAGCGTTCGATAGCGTGCCACATAATAGGTTGGTATACAAAATGAGAATGATGGGGCTGGGGGAAAATGTCTGCAAGTGGGTAGCTAACTGGCTAAAGGATAGAAGGCAGAGGGTGGTTATAAATGGAATATACTCAGATTGGGTAAGCGTCACTAGTGGGGTACCACAGGGGTCTGTACTAGGCCCAATGTTATTTAATATCTTTATTAACGACATAGTCAACGGGATAAATAGTAAAATATCAATATTTGCAGATGACACAAAGTTATGTAAAACAATTAATACAAAAGAGGATAGTGAAGACCTACAGAGGGATTTGGATAAGCTGGGTAGGTGGAGCATTAAATGGCAAATGAGGTTTAACGAGGAGAAATGTAAGGTCATACATATGGGAAGGAAAAATGGAAGTCACCAGTACTCACTGAATGGGAAATCATTGGGGAATTCAGAGATGGAGAAGGACTTGGGCATCTTGATTGATAGCAAACTAAATTGGAGTGCCCAAAGTCAGGCCGCTGCTGTAAGGGCAAACAGGGTAATGGGATGTATCAGAAGAGGTATAGCTGCAAAGGATGAGAACATTGTTCTTCCACTGTACAAAGCACTGGTCAGACCACACTTGGAATACTGTGCTCAGTTATGGGCCCCAATATATAGAAAGGATATAAATGAGCTTGAAAAGGTACAAAGGAGGGCAACAAAATTAATAAGGGGAATGGAGGGACTGCAATACCCAGAGAGGTTGGCAAAACTAGGACTATTCAGCCTGGAAAAGAGAAGGTTGAGGGGGGACATAATAAATGTGTACAAATATGTTAGGGGACAGTATAGAGACCTTACCCGGGATTTGTTCAAAAGGAGGGATATTACGGTAACAAGAGGGCACTCACTAAGACTGGAAGAGAAAAGGTTTCAGCACCAGCATAGGAAGGGGTTCTTTACGGTAAGAGCAGTGAGAATATGGAATTCACTGAGTGAGGAGACGGTAATGTCGGATTCACTAAACCAGTTCAAGCGGGGACTGGATGCTTTTCTAGATACCAGGCAGATTTCTGCATATACTTAAAAATAGAATAAAATAGTAGGTTGATACAGGGATTTATTCTGACTGCTGGTTTCAGAGTCGGGAGGGAATTTTTCCTCAGGTGAAGATTGGCTAAATCATTTGGGGTTTTTGCCCTCCTCTGGATCAACTTTAGCAATTACAGAACTAACAGGTCGAACTTGATGGACGCAAGTCTTTATTCGGCTTTACTAACTATGTAACTATGTAACTATATATATACCACCTGTGTATAGAATACCAATTTTTTTACTGCACCTAGTGAAGTAAAATCTTTTGGGCATAGCATCATTCTATTAGTCCATCTATACTGACCTCCATCAGGTTGCAAATTGAATATAATTTTTTTCTGCATCTAGCTCTGAAAAAATATTTGTGCTTCTAGCAGTGTGTGGGACTTGTTCTATTAGTCCATCTATACTGACCTCCATCAGGTTGCAAATTGAATATAATTTTTATCTGCATCTAGCTCTGAAAAAATATTTGGGCTTCTAGCTGTGTGTGGGACTTGTTCTATTACTCCATCTATACTGACCTCCATCAGGTTGCAAATTGAATATAATTTTTTTCTGCATCTAGCTCTGAAAAAATATTGGGCTTCTAGCTGTGTGTGGGACTTGTTGTATTAGTCCATCTATACTGACCTCCATCAGGTTGCAAACTGAATATAATTTTTTCTGCATCTACCTCTGAAAAAATATTGGGCTTTTAGCTGTGTGTGGGACTTGTTCTATTAATCCATCTATACAGACTTCCATCAGGTTGCAAACTGAATATATTTTTTTCTGCATCTACCTCTGAAAAAATATTGGGCTTCTAGCTGTGTGTGGGACTTGTTCTATTAATCCATCTATACAGGCCTCCATCAGGTTGCAAACTGAATATAATTTTTTTCTGCATCTAGCTCTGAAAAAATATTTGGGCTTCTAGCTGTGTGTGGGACTTGTTCTATTACTCCATCTATACTGACCTCCATCAGGTTGCAAATTGAATATAATTTTTTTCTGCATCTAGCTCTGAAAAAATATTGGGCTTCTAGCTGTGTGTGGGACTTGTTGTATTAGTCCATCTATACTGACCTCCATCAGGTTGCAAACTGAATATATTTTTTTCTGCATCTACCTCTGAAAAAATATTGGGCTTCTAGCTGTGTGTGGGACTTGTGCTATTAATCCATCTATACAGACCTCCATCAGGTTGCAAACTGAATATAATTTTTTTCTGCATCTAGCTCTGAAAAAATATTTGGCCTTCTAGCAGTGTGTGGGACTTTCTCTATTAGTCCATCTATACTGACCTCCATCAGGTTGCAAACTGAATATAATTTTTTTCTGCATCTAGCTCTGAAAAAATATTTGGCCTTCTAGCAGTGTGTGGGACTTTCTCTATTAGTCCATCTATACTGACCTCCATCAGGTTGCAAATTGAATATAATTTTTTTCTGCATCTAGCTCTGAAAAAATATTGGGCTTCTAGCAGTGTGTGGGACTTTCTCTATTAGTCCATCTATACTGACCTCCATCAGGTTGCAAATTGAATATAATTTTTTTCTGCATCTAGCTCTGAAAAAATATTGGGCTTCTAGCTGTGTGTGGGACTTGTTCTATTAATCCATCTATACTGACCTCCATCAGGTTGCAAACTGAATATATTTTTTTCTGCATCTACCTCTGAAAAAATATTGGGCTTCTAGCTGTGTGTGGGACTTGTTCTATTAATCCACCTATACAGACCTCCATCAGGTTGCAAACTGAATATAATTTTTTTCTGCATCTAGCTCTGAAAAAATATTTGGCCTTCTAGCAGTGTGTGGGACTTTCTCTATTAGTCCATCTATACCGACCTCCATCAGGTTGCAAACTGAATATAATTTTTTTCTGCATCTAGCTCTGAAAAAATATGTGGGCTTCTAGCTGTGTGTGGGACTTGTTCTATTAATCCATCTATACAGGCCTCCATCAGGTTGCAAACTGAATATAATTTTTTTCTGCATCTAGCTCTGAAAAAATATTTGGGCTTCTAGCTGTGTGTGGGACTTGTTCTATTACTCCATCTATACTGACCTCCATCAGGTTGCAAATTGAATATAATTTTTTTCTGCATCTAGCTCTGAAAAAATATTGGGCTTCTAGCTGTGTGTGGGACTTGTTGTATTAGTCCATCTATACTGACCTCCATCAGGTTGCAAACTGAATATATTTTTTTCTGCATCTACCTCTGAAAAAATATTGGGCTTCTAGCTGTGTGTGGGACTTGTGCTATTAATCCATCTATACAGACCTCCATCAGGTTGCAAACTGAATATAATTTTTTTCTGCATCTAGCTCTGAAAAAATATTTGGCCTTCTAGCAGTGTGTGGGACTTTCTCTATTAGTCCATCTATACTGACCTCCATCAGGTTGCAAACTGAATATAATTTTTTTCTGCATCTAGCTCTGAAAAAATATTTGGCCTTCTAGCAGTGTGTGGGACTTTCTCTATTAGTCCATCTATACTGACCTCCATCAGGTTGCAAATTGAATATAATTTTTTTCTGCATCTAGCTCTGAAAAAATATTGGGCTTCTAGCAGTGTGTGGGACTTTCTCTATTAGTCCATCTATACTGACCTCCATCAGGTTGCAAATTGAATATAATTTTTTTCTGCATCTAGCTCTGAAAAAATATTGGGCTTCTAGCTGTGTGTGGGACTTGTTCTATTAATCCATCTATACTGACCTCCATCAGGTTGCAAACTGAATATATTTTTTTCTGCATCTACCTCTGAAAAAATATTGGGCTTCTAGCTGTGTGTGGGACTTGTTCTATTAATCCACCTATACAGACCTCCATCAGGTTGCAAACTGAATATAATTTTTTTCTGCATCTAGCTCTGAAAAAATATTTGGCCTTCTAGCAGTGTGTGGGACTTTCTCTATTAGTCCATCTATACCGACCTCCATCAGGTTGCAAACTGAATATAATTTTTTTCTGCATCTAGCTCTGAAAAAATATTTGGCCTTCTAGCAGTGTGTGGGACTTTTTCTATTAGTCCATCTATACTGACCTCCATCAGGTTGCAGACTGAATATAATTTTTTTCTGCATCTAGCTCTGAAAAAATATTTGGCCTTCTAGCAGTGTGTGGGACTTTCTCTATTAGTCCATCTATACTGACCTCCATCAGGTTGCAAACTGAATATAATTTTTTTCTGCATCTAGCTCTGAAAAAATATTTGGGCTTCTAGCTGTGTGTGGGACTTTTTCTATTAGTCCATCTATACTGACCTCCATCAGGTTGCAAATTGAATATAATTTTTTTCTGCATCTAACCCAGCCAATAGTTTTGGCCTAATACCATAGTTTGGCCACTCAGCTCTGCTCGGTTCCCATCCATTGTTTTTTTGTGCAAACAACTCCAGAGTTGTGAATTAGTTAACCACCAAAATGAGTGGAAAAAGGCCTGCTGCTGGTGGAAAGGGGAATAGGCGTGTTGGGAAGGGGAAAAAAGGTTGTGTCTGTGGGGTAGGTGTTAAAGCAACAGTAACATCTGCAGAAGAAAGACCATCTTCCAGCCAAACTAAAATGTCTACTTCTTTTAGCGGACAATGTGATAAGATCCCTTTCTTACGGCCACGCCAATCGCTACAAATTCCAGATGAGGCACAAAAACAGCAGGTGCTTCATCGGATATCAAGTGCTCCTTTAAGTGGGCTCTCCTCCACATCAACTTCAACATCACAAATACTCCAGTCCTCAAAGGTGTCACCCCAATCGCACTTGCTTCCTCACAGCTCCCAAATCTCCAGCTGCCCATCTGAGTATGAGGTAGAACAGATGGTTGAGTCTGCAGAGCTGTTTACTCATACTATAGCCTGGGAATCAGAGGTCGACTCCAGCGCTTCTGTGAATCCAGACGAGGAAATGATCTGCACTGATGCCCAGAATCTTTATGAGTCGGATCCAGGACCAGACGCAGAAGGTTCTGACCATAATGTAGACCCTCATTCCCAAACTGTAACTCCTGTTGGTGGAGACAATGAGGAAGACAATGATGAGACTCAAATACCTGATTGGAGCGACAACTTTAGTTTTTTGTCAGGGCAGGAACAGGTTGGCTCTGAGGACGACGGGTGTGATAACGCACAGGGTGATGATGATGAGGTTGGAGATCCCACTTACTGTCAACCCACAGTCAGCCAAGAGATGAGGTCAGCAGAGGAGGTGGAGGAAGATGCTAGTGACGACGAGGTCAGGTTGCGCCTTCCTGGACAGAGACGTAGTACTGGAAGCACGTCAACAACTGCATCCTCAAACACAACTCTGCCTCTCACCACAAGTCGTGGTGGCTCTTCAGGTCGCATGGGTGCTAAGCCTTGCATAGCCTGGACATTTTTTCAGATCGATAAAGATGACCCAACTCGTGTTATCTGTAACATTTGTCAGCAAAAGCTAAGTAGAGGCCAAAAAATACATAGTTTGAGTACTTCATGCATGAACCGGCACATGGACATGAAGCATAAGTTGCAGTGGGAAGCTCAGTGTGCTACAATGCGGCCTAGCCGGCCGGGCCAACCACCGTCTGCCATATCTTGTGCATCCGCGGCCTCTTCATCCTCTGTGACTGGGGGGACAGCAGTCACACCTGTTTTGGGGCGCAGACCTGCCACCTCTTTACCCGCAACAGCCAGCGTGATTGGCAGGTCATCATTTTCTTTGGAGGTGGTAACACCAGCTGGTGTTGAGCGCTGTCCGACATCGATAGCACCACCTTTGGATCAAGGCAACCTAACATGTCCGCCTGCATCTTCCTCACAGACCGGCAGTTTGCCGGGGACACCCTTATCAACCCCGTCTAAGCACAATAGCCAGCCCTCGGTCCCTCAGATGTGGACAAGTAAAAGACCATTTCCTCCTAGCCATGAGAAAGCTAAGAGGTTGAATTTCACCATCTGCAAGCTCTTGGCTACAGAAATGCTGCCTTTCCGCCTGGTGGACACAGAGGATTTTCGAGACCTTATGTCCGTCGCAGTGCCCCAGTACCAGATGCCCAGTCGGCACTACTTCTCAAAGAAAGGTGTGCCTGCGCTCCACCAGCACGTCGCACACAACATCACCGCTTCTTTGAGCAACTCTGTGTGTGACAGGGTGCATTTCACCACAGACACTTGGACGAGTAGGCATGGACAGGGGCGTTACATGTCGCTGACTGGGCACTGGGTAACTATGGTGACAGCAGGACAAGGGGCTGCTGTCCAAGTCTTGCCGTCCCCACGAGTTGTGCGTCAATCCTCTTTATGTCAAAGTTCCTCCACTGCTTCTGCCTCCTCAACCTCCTCTCGGTCTTCCACCTGCACCCAAAGCCTGTCTGGTCATGCCACAAGCTTTTTAACTGCGCAGAAGGGATCCTGCACACCTCCTTACTATGCTGGCAGTAGGGCTCAACGTCATCAGGCGGTTTTTACTTTGAAATGTCTGGGAAATGTGAGTCACACAACTGAGGAGTTGTGGTCAGCTCTGGAGAACCAATTTCATGAATGGTTGTCTCCACTGGACCTGAAACCAGGGAAGGCCGTGTGCGACAATGCTGCAAACCTGGGTGCGGCCCTTCGCCGGGGCAATGTCACACACGTGCCTTGTATGGCTCACGTGTTGAACCTGGTTGTCCAGCAATTTTTAGCCCACTGTCCCAGACTAGATGGCCTTCTGCAGAGGGCACGGTCGCTGTGTGCTCACTTCCGCCGTTCGCATCCCACAGCTCAGCGACTTACATCTCTACAGAAGTCGTTGGGCCTGCCACTTCACCGGCTAAAATGCGATGTGCCTACCCGGTGGAATTCAACTCTGCACATGTTGCAGCAACTGTGGCAGCACCGACAAGCCCTGGTGCAATACGTTCTGACGTATAGCCTGGGCCAACGAGATCCAGACGTGGGGCAAATCACGCTGGAGGAGTGGTCTCAGATCAGGGACCTATGCACCCTTCTGCACAGTTTTGAAATGGCGACGAAGATGTTTAGTGCTGACGATGCCATTATCAGCATGACTATTCCGGTGATTTACATGCTGGAGCACATGTTAAACAGAATTCGGAGTCAGGTGGTGGCACAAGAGGAGGTGGATGAAGTAGAGGAGGAGGAGTTGTATGCGGAAGGGCTAACATCTGCAAGGTCCAGACGGTCGGCAGCACCAAGGCGGCAGGCATGTGAGGGTGGGGGAGATGGTTTTACCAGGGCGCATGGTAGCAGCCAAACTAGTGAGGAAGGTGCAGGAGCCCAGGAAGAAGTGGAGAACGAACTGATGGAAGACTCATCAGATGAGGGAGACCTTGATCACATTTCTGTTGTGCGAGGTTGGGGGGAGAGGACAGAGGAAGGAAGCATGATTGTTACCTCGCCACCAACACAACAGGGACTTGGTGCTCCTGGATGCGCAACACACATGAGTGCCTTCTTGCTGCACTACCTGCAACATGACCCTCGAATTGGGAGAATTAGAAATAATCCTGACTACTGGGTTGCCACACTATTAGATCCCCGGTACAAAAGTAAATTTGCAGAAATTATTCCTGCCATAGAAAGGGATGCACGCATGCAGGAGTATCAGCAGAGACTGTTGCAGAATCTTACATGTGCTTTTCCACAAAACACCAGTGGTGCACGTAGTGAATCTCACAGTTCCAACTTGCCAACCATGGGACTGTCAAGTGTTCAGCACTCAAACCGTAACAGAACCACAGTATCTGCTGGTAACATCAATTTTGTGGAATCATTTCACCACTTTTTTAGCCCATCCTTTGCAAGGCCACAGGAGACAAGAAGTCTGACACATAGTCAACGCCTAGAGACGATGGTACAGGAGTATCTCCAAGTAAACAATGAAGCCATGACTGTGTCACTGGACCCTTGCTCTTTTTGGGCTTCCAATCTGGATAAATGGCCGGAGCTAGCCACTTACGCCTTGGAGATCTTGTCATGCCCCGCAGCCAGCGTTCTGTCTGAACGTGTGTTCAGCGCTGCTGGTGGTGTGCTGACAGATAAGCGCACGCGGCTCTCCACTGATAATGTAGACAGACTCACGTTCATAAAGATGAACAAATCATGGATCCGAAACGACTTTTCTACCCCTGTGTCATCCTGGGGAGAGTAAAAGATGGATGATTGGTTAAAATCACCCTACCAACCGTTTTAAGCTTTCAAATTACTAATCATGTTTATCTGTATCTTGGCTGGAAAATAATTTGGGCTTTGTAGCAGTGTGCAGCACTGATTCTATTAGGCCATCTATAATAAGCTCCACCATATTTAAAATTACTAATCATGTTTATCTGTATCTTGGCTGGAAAATAATTTGGGCTTTGTAGCAGTGTGCAGCACTGATCCTATTAGGCCATCTATACTAAGCTCCACCAGATTTAAAATTAATAATAATTTTTAGCTGCATCTAGCCCGGAAAATAATTTTGGGGCTCCGAGATGCGCAAGACACATAAGTGCCTTCTTGCTGCACTATCTGCAACATGACCCTCATATTGTCAGATTTCGAAGTAATCATGACTACTGGGTTGCCACACTCTTAGATCCGCCAAACTTTTCGATCAACCTTTTCATTTTAATAAAGACCAAAAAAATGGTCATTTTTGAAATTATAAGCATTAGCAGGTTATTAGAAACTGAAATCAAACAGTTTTCAACTCAAAACTTTATTCTAGGTGATGTTACATTTTCACATAGGACCCCTTGTTCGAAAGGAGCTTCTGAACTCTCTCGTCCATTGAATTTGTCAGGTTTTGGATGGTTTCTGCTTCAATTGTTTTGCATGAGGACAGAATACCCTCCCAGAGCTGTTGCTTAGATGTGAACTGCCTCCCGCCATCATAGACACTCCTTTTGATGATGCTCCAGAGGTTCTGAATGGGGTAGAGGTCAGGGGAGCATGGGGGTCACACCATAAGTTTGTCCCCTTTTATGCCCATATCAGCCAGAGATGCAGATGTTTTATGTGCAGCATGAGATGGTGCATTATCATGCAAAAAAAATGATCTTGCTGTGAAATACACGGTTCTTCTTCTTGAACCATGGCAGGAAGTGCTGTTTGAGAAAATCCACATACATTATGGAGTTCATCTTTAGCGCCTTCAGGGATCCTAAAGGGGCCGACAATTTCTCTCCCCATGATTCCAGCCCAAAACATTACTCCACCTCCTCCTTGTTGGCGCTGTAGCCGTGTTTGCGTGGGGTGTCCATCAACCAGCCATCCTCCACTCCATCCATCTGGACCATCGAGCGCTGCATGGCACTCATCCGTGAACAAAACAGTTTTGAAATCAGTCTTCATGTAATGTTTGGCCCACTGGAGCCGTTTCTGCTTGTGTGAAGTGGATAGAGGAGGTCGACAGGATGGCGTATGCACAGCTGCAAACCTCTGAAGGTCCCTGCATCTTGTTGTTCGGGGGACGTTGGAGGCACCAGCAGCTTCAAAACTTGTCTGCTGCTATGACAAGGCTTTTTTGCCGCTGCTCTTTTAACCTGACGTAATTGCTTGTAGGAAAGAGTCCTCAATTTGCCCTTATCAGCACGCACACGTGTGTACTGTGAATCAGCTACATACTTCTTGATTGCCAAGACACTTCATCCTGATCATCGCACAATGTTGATTGTAGTCATGCCTTGACCTAAACACTCCACAATTTGTTGCTTCTCAGCAGCCGACACATCCTTTTTCTTTCCCATTTTGGCAGAAAATGTAGGCTGCTTAATAATGTGAGACAGCCTTCTTAAGTAGTCTTGCCTTTCATTGGACACACCTGCCAAACTAATTAGCACAGGTGTCTGCAATTGCTTACAGTGATATAAAGAGCCCTGACACACATCACCATCAATGAGTTTAACTGACAAACAAACAAATTCTTCCCTTATCACTCCTAAACACTTTTTGCATAATAATTTGGAACACAGTGTACATGTGCTTTTCCACAAAACACCAGTGGTTCACGTAGTGAATCTTACAGTTCTAACTTGCCAACCGTGGTCTGTATGGAGTTGTTCAATAAAGGGCCCAAAATTAAGATAACATAGATGGGAAAGGTCTCTATGAATAGGAATTCCTAAGTATTTGATACCCTGTGAGGGCCAGGCAAAGGGAAAGTTGGACTGGATGGAATCCTATATGGATTTGGGGAGGGAGACATCGAGGGCCTCAGACTTCGCTGCATTGATTTTAAAATTTGAACATGTAACAAAGTGATCTATTTCAGCCATAACAGCATGGATGGATATATGTGATTGAGTGATATATACTAGGACATCATCAGCAAATAGCGAGCACTTGTACTCGGTGCCTCCCACCTCAATCCACCTAATATTGGGGTTATGGCGAATTGATGAGAGCAGGTGCTCCGTCACTAGGATGTATAAGAGAGGGGACAGAGAACATCCCTGCCTTGTCCCATTGGTGATTGTGAAAGGTGATGAAAATGTTCTGACGCGCCCCCTGGGCCTTGGGACACCCGGAGCCGGACCCTTTTTGGTGGATGCTGGTGGTTGTAGTCTCCGTGGCGGCGACCCGGTTCCGTGGCTCAGGGCGGTCAAACCAGTGGCGGAACTATTTATGTGGTTTTGATGTTTAAATGTCCGACTACGCCACACGTGGATTGCGGTCAGAGTGAACCGCCGCTCCAGGGCAGACCGCTGAGGCTGGTGTTGTGGGTGCAGCAGAGCGTAGCATAACTCCCCACGGGAGGAGTATAGCCTCAGGGCAGTGTATGCGGAGGATGGGGGTGATGGTGCAGGGCAGCAGCAGTAACGACACGGAGTCAGTGATGCAGTCCAGGGCCTTTACTCACAGTTCTTATTATCCAGACCACGTCTGCAGGTAACGGCTGCCCACGTCGTACTGTGCTCACCAGGTGAGGGGCTCAGACAACTCCCAGATAACTTTGGAGCGCTTCACAGGACCCCCTTTGTGTGTCCTTTGTCTGGCCTTTCTTACCAACCCTTCTGTCCGGCTGCCTCGGGCCTCCTCTTGGTAAACTTGGCGCCAGTTTCCCTGACTCTATGTGGTGCCTTCCTAGCGGGTGTAGCGAGGGGCTGTGCCACATAAAATGTCACAGCCTCCGGTTTCTAGCTGAGGGTCGTTTCCTGCCTCCACTAGTTTCGGGGACCGGTCTCCCCCTTTGGCCTGACCCCTCCACGCAGGTGGATTCGGGCGTGCGGTGGCGACTCGCCCGTCCGCACCCCTGGGATCCCTTCATTCCTCGTTCCTGGCGCCTTCTCCGCTCCTCTTCCTTCCTTCCCCCTCTTCCAGGCCTGGGCCTCTGTTACTAGGCCCGCCTCCGGAGCAGAGCTCATGCAGAGCCCCTGCTCCCTGCCACTTCTGCTCAGACTTCTCTGCACTGAACTAAGATGGTGCCCACCTTTTATACTCCCTTCTCAATGCACCCAGGAACTGCTTCCTCCCTGCTCCTGCACTACAGGGTTCCCCTTCCTCAGTGTTCCCTCCCCCCACTCCAGCCAGGGACAGGGACTGTCGTGCCCATCTCAGGGGCATATTGGTCGCCCTGCCCCACGGCAATGTGGTGTAATGCATGCAGGTGTCAGGTCCTGATCCACACTCCATCCTTACCTGAGAGTGAGATATCACACCTCTGGGTGAGGTGCAATACCTCTGTAGCAACCGAGCCCTCAGGGTAATACAGTTCCATTTATCTTCAGCCTAGGTGACGTATTACGATACAGGGCCGTGATTTTGGCTATAAAAGCGTCCCCTAGACCCCTACCCCAAGCTTTTTAAGAGAATCATATATGGCGTGCCAGGAGACTCTATGGAATGCTTTCTCAGCATACAACGAGAGTATCTAATTACAAATTTTTAACTGCATCTAGCCCAGGAAATACTTTGTGCCTAGTAGCAGTGTCTGCTAGTCAGCAGATTATCCCGGCTGTTAAGCAAGCTACACCACCTGTAGTTTTGACACTTAATTTTTTCAAAGGAAATGCTTCGGGACCACGGGATACTCAGTGAAGAGCATCAGGAGGCACCCCAAGGCATAGGGGCTGGGACTGGCAGTAGGATGCCTTGCGGTGGACAGCCGAGCTCAATCCTTATAAAAGCTTTTTAACTGCAGCAGCTTTAGTGGACGCTACTGGAGCTGGAATTACGCGGCTGCTGGCATGAGACTTGCCCTCCAATAGATCCTTTTAAATGGATTTAAAGTGTATTCATTCAAATTAGAGAGACAATTTAAATTAAAAAGCTTAGAGCTGCCTCCACCACAGGGGGGCTCGCTCGACCCACCAGCGGACAGGCACCAGTATTGGGAGAGGGGGGCTGGCCGTCAGGGTTCACCGCGGCTCTGGCACAAACCCGGCGACACGGAGGTGGCACGGGCAGGAGCGGACTGAACGTGTCGGCTTCTCACTTTTTGGATTTTAGAAGGGCATGACATGCCTATATCTGTGTCTCCCCCTCCTTTTACTCCTCCACCTCTTTTCTTTTCGCATGACTATATGTACTTGTCACTTTTCCATGTGTTAGTTGTGTCTTCAGAGCAGTTTGTCAGCTTTTGGACACCTTTGAAGGTGTTTTCTATGTGTTTCTATGTGTTTTTGTTTGCCTGCCATTGGTTTTAACGGTGTTCGAAGGTGTTCGACGAACAGTTCGACGAACAGTTCGGCGAACACACGGGTGTTCGACGAACCGAACCGAACTCGAACACTACGGGGGTGGCTCAACACTATTGATAACCCCCTGCCAGAGGTGTCTGCTAGTAGCTTTTCCCCAGTTCCGCAATGAATATACATGGGTGGTCAGGTGAGCCAAACACCCTTGCATATAAGGATTTCATCAGTTAGCTAAGTTGTGTAGGCACCCTTTGCTTCTAAGACTTCCATTTATTTCAAATGGGTAGAGCCATTTAATGAGTGGCAATCACAAGCGACTGGGATCCTTGTGTTCTGAAGAGCAGGATGGGCTGCCTAAAGTTCCAATATGATGTTAGGAAACTTAAGTATCCAGACCGTAATTCTTGTCTATGGAATGGAGCATTGCAACTTGCTAGACAATGTGGTGTTCATTTAGTCATTCCAATATTCATCCTTATCCACAGATGTCGGCATGGATATTATTGGAGGAAATGAGGCCGCTCCACACTCCAGACCATACATGGCTCTTCTGATTTCTAAAAAGCCATGTGGAGGGGCATTAATTAAACCAAACTGGATTTTAACTGCCGCTCATTGTTTTGTGTAAGTATGTGTATCGCACTATAATAAAAACTAAAAAAAACGGAACAAAATGAGCATATACACCATAATAAGTAAATAAGAAACCGTAATAGTACATGTAAATAACATATGGTACTTAGTTAACATTATTTTGATCAAAAAAGTGTAAAAGTCAACCCAACAAGACAAGATGTACACAATCATATCCTGTCTGTGTCAGCTGACCTCAATGTACAGTACAGACCAAAAGTTTGGACACACCTTCTCATTTTTCTGTATTTTCATGACTATGAAAATTGTACATTCACACTGAAGGCATCAAAACTATGAATTAACACATGTGGAATTATATACTTAACAAAAAAGTGTGAAACAACTGAAAATATGTCTTATATTCTAGGTTCTTCAAAGTAGCCACCTTTTGCTTTGATGACTGCTTTGCACACTCTTGGCATTCTCTTGATGAGCTTCAAGAGGTAGTCACAGGAAATGGTTTTCACTTCACAGGTGTCCTGTTTCAGGTTTAATAAGTGGGATTTCTTGCCTTATAAATGGGGTTGGGACCATCAGTTGTGTTGTGCAGAAGTCTGGTGGATACACAGCTGATTGTCCTACTGAATAGACTGTTAGAATTTGTATTATGGCAAGAAAAAAGCAGCTAAGTAAAAAAACCGAGTGCCCATCATTACTTTAAGAAATGAAGGGCAGTCAGTCTGAAAAATTGGGCAAACTTTGAAAGTGTCCCCAAGTGCAGTTGCAAAAACCATCAAGCGCTACAAAGAAACTGGCTCACATGAGGACCGCCCCAGGAAAAGAAGACCAAGAGTCACCTCTGCTTCTGAGGATAAGTTTATCCGAGTCACCAGCCTCAGAAATCGCAGGTTAAGAGCAGCTCAGATTAGACACCAGGTCAATGCCACACAGAGTTCTAGCAGCAGACACATCTCTTCAACAACTGTTAAGAGGAGACTTCCTTGGAAACCGCTGCTAAGGACAGGCAACAAGCAGAAGAGACTTGTTTGGGCTAAAGAACACAAGGAATGGACATTAGACCAGTGGAAATCTGTGCTTTGGTCTGATGAGTCTAAATTTGAGATCTTTGGTTCCAAGCACCATGTCTTTGTGCGACGCAGAAAAGGTGAACGGATGGACTCTATATGCCTGGTTCCCACCATGAAGCATGGAGGAGGAGGTGTGATGGTGTGGGGGTGCTTTGCTGGTGACACTGTTGGGGATTTATTCAGAATTGAAGGCATACTGAACCAGCATGGCTACCACAGCATCTTGCAGCGGCATGCTATTCCATCCGGTTTGCGTTTAGTTGGACCATCATTTATTTTTCAAGAGGACAATGACCCCAAACACACCTCCAGGCTGTGTAAGGGCTATTTGACCAAAAAGTAGAGTGATGGGGCGCTACGCCAGATGATCTGGCCTCCACAGTCACCAGACCTGAACCCAATCGAGATGGTTTGAGGTGAGCTGGACCGCAGAGTGAAGGCAAAAGAGCCAACAAGTGCTAAGCATCTCTGGGAACTCCTTCAAGATTGTTGGAAGGCCATTTCCGGTGATTACCTCTTGAAGCTCATCAAGAGAATGCCAAGAGTGTGCAAAGCAGTCATGAAAGCAAAAGGTGGCTACTTTGAAGAACCTAGAATATAAGACATATTTTCAGTTGTTTCACACTTTTTTGTTAAGTATATAATTCCACATGTGTTAATTCATAGTTTTGATGCCTTCAGTGTGAATGTACAATTTTCATAGTCATGAAAATACAGAAAAGTCTTTAAATGAGAAGGTATGTCCAAACTTTTGGTCTGTGCTGTAGATAAGGGCCTACTATGAGAAATACTGACAATTCTATCAATTTTAAAAAAAAACATATTCTCCAATGTTCTTTTACTGATGTTAATTGTCATCACCCAACATTCCTAGGGAACCCTTCAGTATGAACCTCAGCATTAGAAAGAAATAGAGGAGTGAGACCATTACTGAGCCTCCCATTCTTATAAGCCAAATATACATCTTCTAAGGTCATATTTTTTAGATTTTTCAATATCACACTAGTAATAAGGAAGGGTGCCCACAACCTAATAATGTATGGGAGTGCCAGTGATGCAAAACTACATTATTATCAATAAAGGAACTGCACATCCAAAGAGATAATAGAATACCTTACTATAAACTCCATAGACAAAATGGCAAAGCAAATCACAGAATAAAAACATTTAAAAAAACACATACTAACTCAAAAGGCGCAACCTGAAGGTTTTACAATGGCCCTCACAGTCCCCTGATCTGAACATCATTGAAAATCTGTGACTAGACCTCAAAATAGCAGTGCATGCAAGACAACCAGAAGTCTCACAGAACTGGAAGAATTTTCCAAGGACGAATGAGTGAAAATCCCTCAAACAAGAATTAAAAGACTCTTGTCTGGCTACAAAAAGTGTTTACAATCTGTGGTTCTTTCAAAAGGAGGTGCTGCTAGGTACTAACCATGCAGGGTGCCCAAACTTTTGCATCAGCCCATTTTACTTTTTGTAATTTTTAAGACGTAAAAAATTACATTTTTTTTTGGGGCTAAAATACAAAGGAAATGTGTTATCTTTAACTTTTGGCCCTTTAGATCATTTCATCTTGCTTAACTCTTCTTGCTTTCCAAGGACGGGGGTATGGACAACTGAATGCTGCGCTGGGACAAGGACGTGGTTGTGCTTCCTGATGCTGCTTCTTGAGAGTGTGCAACGACAGGTGCAGGGCAGGAGGCATCTTTGCATGCACCATGGACAGGGGATTAGCATGCACGCACAACAGCGGAAGAAGCAATGGTGCCACCCACAGACACTATTCCTGGACCCTGGGGTTCGGCCGACAAAGTCTGGTGCTTTGCTGCCATGTGCCTGATCATGCTGGTGGTGGTCAGGTTTTGTCACCCCTGCTGATGCTGGCCTGGCAGGTGGTGCAAATGGCCTTTTTGGGGTTATTGGCAGAGACTTTTAGAAACAACCAGACTCGGGAAGACCTAACAGCTGTACTGGCAACTTCCTTCGTGTTGGTGTTATGGGGAACGGTTGCCTGTCTTCTTTCTGCGGCCACCACACTACTTCTTCCTGCCTGTTGGGGTGCTCTGCCTCCCTCCCCATGTGTGCTGCTGTCCTCACTCTGCATGTCCTCCTGCCAGGTTGGGTCAGTTACAATATCATCCACCACCTCATCTTCCAATTCCGCACTCTGGTCCTCCTCCTGACTTTCTGGCAATTGTGTCTCATCAAAGTCCACCTCTTGTGACACTTTCCCACCGTTGCCTTCGTGTGACTGTGGCTGCTCAAATATTTGGGCATCGCTACATGCGATCTCCTCTTGGCCTGCTTCAAGTGGACCAGACGAGAGTCCCGAATCTGTAAATGGAAAAGTGAACAGCTCTTCGGAGTGGCACAATTTCAGCTTGCCAACGGCCTCGGCCTCTGCATGCACCATCATTACAATCATCTCGTCCAGTTCCCTGTCCCTTGCCATGTGCCTTGCCCATTTTAAATGGAGGACAATATCTTCCACGCTCACTACAAATGACTGAATTTGGAGCGAACTTAAATCTGATCCGTGTGACGAACAATCCACAGTTTTAAATACCTGCCCTGTAGGTAACTATTTTGAACAGCAATCTGGTGTCAGTTGCTTCACTGACACACTGAAACAAATTTTTAATGGAGGTCATAAAGGGCAATATTTTCTGAAAAAGTATACAGTGCTGGCCAAAATTATTGCCACCCCTGCAATTCTGCCAGATAATACTCAGTTTCTTCCTGAAAATGATTGCAATCACAAATTCTTTGGTATTATTCTCTTCATTTAATTTGTCTTCAGTTAAAAAAGCACAAAAAGAATTGTCCTAAAGCCAAATTGGATATAATTCCACACCAAACCTAAAAAAAGGGGGTGGACAAAAGTATTGGCACCCTTTGAAAAATCATGTCATGCTTCTCTAATTTGTGTAATTAACAGCACCTGTAGCTTACCTGCGGCACCTAACAGGTGTTGGCAATAACTAAATCACACTTGCAGCCAGTTAACATGGATTAAAGTTGACTCAACCTCTGTCCTTGTGTGTACTACATTGAGCATGGAGAAAAAAAAGAAGACCGAAGAACTGTCTGAGGACTTGAGAAACCAAATTGTGAGGAAGCATGAGCAATCTCAAGGCTACAAGTCCATCTCCAAAGACCTGAATGTTCCTGTGTCTTCCGTGCGCAGTGTCATCAAGAAGTTTAAAGCCCATGGCACTGTGGCTAACCTCCCTAGATGTGGACGGAAAAGAAAAATTGATGAGAGATTTCAACGCAAGATTGTGCGGATGGTGGATAAAGAACCTCGACTAACATCCAAACAAGTTCAAGCTGCCCTGCAGTCCGAGGGTACAACAGTGTCAACCCGTACTATCCGTCGGCGTCTGAATGAAAAGGGACTGTATGGTAGGATACCCAGGAAGACCCCACTTCTTACCCCGAGACATAAAAAAGCCAGGCTGGAGTTTGCCAAAACTTACCTGAGAAAGCCTAAAACCTTTTGGAAGAATGTTCTCTGGTCAGATGAGACAAAAGTAGAGCTTTTTGGGAAAAAGCATCAACATAGAGTGTACAGGAAAAAAAAGAGGCATTCAAAGAAAAGAACACGGTCCCTACAGTCAAACATGGCGGAGGTTCCCTGATGTTTTGGGGTTGCTTTGCTGCCTCTGGCACTGGACTGCTTGACCATGTGCATGGCATTATGAAGTCTGAAGACTACCAACAAATTTTGCAGCATAATGTAGGGCCCAGTGTGAGAAAGCTGGGTCTCCCTCAGAGGTCATGGGTCTTCCAGTAGGACAATGACCCAAAACACACTTCCAAAATCACTATAAAATGGTTTGAGAGAAAGCACTGGAGACTTCTAAGGTGGCCAGGAATGAGTCCAGACCTGAATCCCATAGAACACCTGTGGAGAGATCTCAAAATGCCAGTTTGGAGAAGGCACCCTTCAAATATCAGGGACCTTGAGCAGTTTGCCAGAGCATTGTAAGAAACTCATTGATGGTTACCAGAAGCGGTGGTTCACAGTTATTTTGGCTAAAGGTTGTGCAACCAAGTATTAGGCTGAGGGTGCCAATACTTTTGTCCGGCCCTTTTTTGGAGTTTTGTGTGAAATGATTAATGATTTGATTTTTGCTTCATTCTCTTTTGTGTTTTTTCCTTGCAAGCAAATTAAATGAAGACAATAGTACCAAAGAATTTGTGATTGCAATCATTTTCAGGAAGAAACTGAGTATTATCTGACAGAATTGCAGGGGTGCCAATACTTTTGGCCAGCACTGTATGTGATCTGTGTGACGGAGAAAACATGGTTTTACATACCTGGCATTTAGGTTACTATTTTGAACAGCAAACCAATGTCAAAAACTTAGCTGACACACTGAAACATTTTTTATTGGTGGTCAGAAATGGCAGTATTTTCTGAAAAAGTATATGTGATCCGTGTGAGGGAGAAAACACAGTTTTAAATATCTGGCCTGTAGGTTACTATTTTGAACAGCAAACCAATGTCAAAAACTTAGCTGACACACTGCAACAAATTTTTAATGGAGGTCAGAAATGGCAGTATTTTCTGACAACGTATATGTGATCAGTGTGATGGAGAAAACATGGTTTTACATACCTGGCCTGTAGGTAACTATTTTGAACTGCAAACTGTTGTCAATTGCATCACTGACACACTGAAACAAATTTTTAATGGAGGTCAGAAATGGCAGTATTTTTTGAAAACGTATATGTGATCCGTGTGATGGAGAAAACACAGTTTTAAATACCTGGCCTGTAGGTAACTATTTTGAACAGCAAACCAATGTCAAAACTTTGGTGACACACTGAAAAAAAATTTAATGGAGGCCACAAATGGCAGTATTTTCTGAAAATGTATATGTAATCCGTGTGACGGAGAAAACACAGTTTTAAATACCTGGCCTGTAGGTAACTATTTTGAACAGCAATCTGGTGTCAATTGCTTCACTGACACACTGAAACAAATTTTTAATGGAGGTCAGAAATGGCAATATTTACTAAAAACGTATATGTGATCTGTGTGACGGAGAAAACATGGTTTTACATACCAGGCCTGTAGGTAACTATTTTGAACTGCAAACTGTTGTCAATTGCATCACTGACACATTGAAACAACAAATTTTTAATGGAGGCCAGAAATGGCAGTATTTTCTGAAAACGTATATGTCCTCCGTGTGACGGAGAAAACACAGTTTTAAATACCAGGCCTGTAGGTTACTATTTTTAACAGCAAACCAATGTCAAAAACTTAGCTGACACACTGAAAAAAAAAATTATTGGAGGCCAGAAAAGGCAGTATTTTCTGAAAATGTATATGTGATCCGTGTGACGGAGAAAACACAGTTTTAAATACCTGGCCTGTAGGTAACTATTTTGAACAGCAATCTGGTGTCAATTGATTCACTGACACACAGATACAAATTTTTAATGGAGGTCAGAAATGGCAGTATTTTCTGACAACGTACAGTATATATGATCCGTGTGACAGAGAAAACACAGTCTTAAATACCTGGCCTGTAGGTAACTATTTTGAACAGCAATCTGGTGTCAATTGCTTCACTGACACACTGAAACAAATTTATAATGGAAGTCATAAATGGCAATATTTTCTGAAAACGTATATATGATCTGTGTGACTGAGACAACACAGTTTTAAATACTTGGCCTGTAGGTAACCATTTTGAACAGCAAACCAATGTCAAAAACTTTGGTGACACACTGAAAAAAAAATTTAATGGAGGCCAGAAATGGCAGTATTTTCTGAAAATGTATATGTGATCCATGTGATGGAGAAAACACAGTTTTAAATACCTGGCCTGTAGGTAACTATTTTGAACAGCAATCTGGTGTCAATTGATTCACTGACACACTGAAATAAATTTTTAATGGAGGTCAGAAATGGCAGTATTTTCTGACAACGTATATGTGATCCGTGTGATGGAGAAAACATAGTTTTAAATACCTGGCCTGTAGGTAACTATTTTGAACAGCAATTTGGTGTCAATTGCTTCACTGACACACTGAAACAAATTTTTAATGGAGGTCAGAAATGGCAGTATTTTCTGAAAACGTATATGTGATCCGTGTGATGGAGAAAACACAGTTTTAAATACCTGGCCTGTAGGTAACTATTTTGAACAGCAATCTGGTGTCAATTGCTTCACTGACGCACTGAAACAAATTTTTAATGGAGGTCAGAAATGGCAGTATTTTCTGACAACGTACAGTATATGTGATCCATGTCACGGAGAAAACACAGTTTTAAATACCTGGCCTGTAGGTAACTATTTTGAACAGCAATCTGGTGTCAATTGCTACACTGACACACTTTAACAAATTTTTAATGGAGATCATAAAATGTCAATAATTTCTGAAAACGTATATGTGATCCGTGTGACGGAGAAAACATGGTTTTACATACCTGGACTGTAGGTAACTATTTTGAACAGCAAACCAATGTCAAAAACTTTGGTGACACACTGAAATTTTTTTTAATGGAGGCCAGGAATGGCAGTATTTTCTGAAAATGTGTATGTGATCCGTGTGACGGAGAAAACACAGTTTTAAATACCTGGCCTGTAGGTAACTATTTTGAACTGTTAGAACTCTCCTGTTTGGTTTTTTTTGGTTTGCTGGTCACATGACCATTTTTGCCTTTTTAATCTGGCTCCGCCCTCCTGGCCTTGCTGGACTTCATTGTATTTACTACTCTTGAGCTAGCTTGGTGCTCTGTTACCGTTCTCTGTTAGTTTTGCTAGGTCTTCGGACCTCTATGTTCTTTGTTGTGTGTTTGTCTTTGACTGCTACAATTTCTGCTAGGAGGTGTCCAACTTTATCCCAGTCCCTATTTCTTGTAGGGATTCCTCCCTTGCATCTATAGGTCTTCGTACAGACTAGCCGAGGACTTTAGCGGGTCTGATCGCAGGATCAGGTTCCCCGTTACATTGTAGGGATCCAGTTTAGCTCGATTGTAGGGACAGATCTCCTGTCTTTCCTTAGTGCTTGTAGCAGATCATAACAGTAAGTCCAGCCCTAAAAGAAAAAAAAAAAAATTTCTCTAAGGAAAGACCTCCAGTTTTCCATCATGGTCTCGGTTCAAGATTTGGCTCAACGCTTGCAGGGACTCTCTCTGGAGGTGGCCAAGCTCCAACAACACGTGAGTAGCTGTTCTGGAGCACATTTTGTGGAACCAAAGGTACGTCTGCCTGGTTTATTTTTTGGCGAACAACAAGATTTTTTTTCTTTTAAAAATGCTTGTTTATTGTATTTTCGTTTGAGACCTGGATCCTCTGGTGATGAATCACAGCGCATAGGGTTCATAATGTCACTTTTGCACAAAGATCCTCAGGGATGGGCCTTCTCTCTCCAACCTAGTGATCCGTGCTTTACATCAGTGGATAGTTTTTTTTCTGCTTTGGGTTTGTTGTACGATGATCCTGATCGTGTCTCATCTGCTGAGTCTGAATTGAGGCGATTGAGGCAGGGATCAGGTAATGTGGAAAAATATTGTTCTCACTTCCGTCGGTGGTCTGCCCAGGTGGGGTGGAACGATTCAGCTTTGAAAAGCTTGTTTCTTGCAGGGCTAGGTGAAAGGGTTAAGGATTTACTGATTGCTTATCCCACACCTGGAAACTTGCAGGAGGCAATGCAATTAGCTATACAGGTGGACAGGAGACTGCGTGCAAGGGTTAATGAGAGCAAATCCTCTGCTATGTCAGCTCCGAGTCCTGAGAGGGTCTGTGCTGACAATGGAGAGCCGATGGAGATTGGGGCGATGGCACCCCGCTCTCAGGAAAAAGACCGCAGGCTTTCTGAAGGCTTATGCTTCTATTGCGGAAATTCTGGTCATTTTATTAAGAACTGTGTGCTTCGTATGAAGAAAGAAAAAAAAATGGTCAGTCATGCACGTATTGCCTGTTTAAATTCTAAGGGAGTATTCCTATCTTCCACTACCACTGCTCAGGATGAATTAATTGAATTTCGGGTATTTGTGGATTGTGGTTCTACTCTGAATGTGATTGATGGGGGATTCTTGGAAAAACTTAGATTAGAACCTAAAACTTTGTCATCCCCTATTGCTGTGGTTTCTGTTGATGGCTCTCCCTTGAAGAGTGTTACTCACAAGGTCTGTGAATTTCCCCTCACTATTAATGGTATTCATCAAGAGAATTTGGATTTGGTGGTATTGGATAATTTGCCTTCTCCAGTAATATTGGGGTTACCCTGGTTAAAATTGCACAATCCTGTACTGGATTGGTCTACCAATGAAATTAAGTCCTGGAGCCCTAAGTGTTATGACAAGTGTTGTAACGGACGTATTGCTGCGGTAGAGAAAGGGGAATTACCTGTACCTATTCAGGATTTTTGGAGAGTTTTTTCTGAGGAGGAGTCACAAATTTTGCCTCCCCATAGAGACTATGATTGTACCATTGAATTTGTCCCTGGAGCGACTCTTCCTAAAAGTCGTTTAATTAATCTTACTATTCATGAGAGAAAGGCTTTGGAGGAATACATACAGACAAGCTTGGCCGCCGGTCACATTAGGCCTTCCAAGTCTCCTGTGGCTGTTGGATTTTTTTTTGTAAAAAAAAAAAGATGGCGGTTTACGTCCTTGTCTGGACTTTCGTGAGATGAATAAAATTACTGTACGCAATCCTTACCCACTGCCATTGATTCCGGATTTGTTTAACCAGTTAGTGGGGGCCAAGTGGTTCTCTAAAATTGATCTCCGGGGGGCATACAATTTGTTGCGCATGAAGGAGGGTGATGAATGGAAGACTGCTTTTAACACTCCTGTGGGTCATTTTGAGAATCTGGTTATGCCTTTTGGTCTTACCAATGCTCCAGCATTTTTTCAGAATCTTATTAATGACATCCTTAGTAGAGATGAGCGGTGTTCGACTAGAACTGTTCGCCAATCTCAAATTCCAGCTGTTTTGGGCGGTGTTCGAGTTGTTCGATGAACCCGAACGATTTGCAAAAAATTCGGCTGTTCGAGGTTATGTTCGATAACTGTTCGTGCACCAAAAGCGTGTCCTGCATGTCTGGCGCTATTTAGAGCACCAATCATGCAGGGATTGTCTGCCACTCACTGTAATGCCACAGCCTTGGTGGTTGTGACATTACAGTGATTGCCCAAATCGATGGGAACAGTGCTCACAGTGAAACATGAAAAGCCGGCATTTCAGCAGCGGCATACACCGGTACCCGACAATTTAGAACCGAAAGAATAGAGCATCACACATAGATTAGATAGATAGAAACATGTCAGTCACATATATAAGAAGTACAGTGACAGTGTTGATTACTGTACTTGCCATTTAGTGTAAAGGATTTATTAAAAAAAATAATAGTGTTTTCATGCACCGTCTCTTTAAAAAAGCCGGCCGGCAATTCAGCATCTGTACCCGACAATTTAGAATGGAAGGAATAGAGCATCACACATAGATTAGATAGATAGAAACATGTCAGTCACATATATATGAAGTACAGTGACAGTGTTGATTACTGTACTTGTCATTTAGTGTTAAAATAAAGGATTTATTAAAAAAAAAATTGGCGTGGGGTTCCCCATAATTTTAGGCTCTAGCGGAGGTTAAGCAGACAGCTGGGGCAGATGTTTGAAGCCTGGGAAGGGGTAATACCCACGGAGCTTCCCAGGCTACTAATATCAGCCCCCAGCTGAATGCCTAGCCTTTACTAGCTATTAAAATGGGGGACCCCCCAAAAAAATTGACGTGGGGTCCCCCCTATTTTAATAGCTAGCAAAGGCTAGGCAGACAGCTGGGGGCTGATATTAATAGCCCAGGAAGGGTGCCATGAATATTGGCCCCCTCCCAGGCTAGAAACACCAGCCGTCAGCCGCCCCAGAAATGGCGCATCCATAGGATGCGCCAACTCTGGCACTTAGCCTCACTCTTCCCACTGCCCTGTAGCGGTGGCAGTGGGGTAATAGGGTTGGGGTTGATGTCAGCTTATAATGCCAGCTGACATCAAGCCCAGGTTAGTAATGGAGAGGCGTCTATAAGACACCCCCATTACTAACCCCATAGTCAAAGTTAAAAAAAACCACAAACACCCAGAATAAAGTCCTTTAATTGAAATAAAGACACAATTCTTTATTGTTCTAAATTAAACCATACTTACAATCACGCCCATTCCAGCTGAAGCCAACGATCCCCTGCAATAAAAGAAAAATAATAAAGCAACATCATCCTTACCTTTCCATGGTTCCCACGACAGCTTCAGCTCTGCTACATCGAGATGACAGGCTGGACCGCAGCAGAAAGCTGCCATCCAGCCTGTCATCCCGCAGACACTGAGAAGCGCAGGCATGCTTGCACTCCTCAGCGTCTCTCTGTGACGGCATAAAGATGAGCCGAGTTCATGTCCAATGAACTCGGCTCACCTCATGCATGTCACTGACAGCGTGGGAAAATTCTCACGCTGAAGCGCTGAGTGCAGGAGAATTCTCCCACGCTGTCAGTGATGTGCATAAGGTGAGCTCATGTCCAATGAACTCAGCTCACCTCATGCACGTCACTGACAGCGTGGGAAAATTCTCCTGCACTCAGCGCTTCAGTGTGAGAATTCTCCCATGAATTTCGGGCTTAGGGCCAGCTGATAATGCCAAGCTGGCCCTAACCCCTTTATTACCCAGTGAGCCACCGCATCAGGGCCCTGGATGAGTTGGGTACAGCGCCCAAGCTTTCTAGGCCCCCCCCCCCGCTGCAAATTGCAGTCCGCAGCCACCCCGGAAAATGGTGCGTTCATAGAAGCGCCATCTTCTGGCGCTGTACCCAACTCATCCAGGGCCCTGGTGCGGTGGCTCACTGGGTAATAAAGGGGTTAGGGCCAGCTTGGTATTATCAGCTGGCCCTAAGCCCAAAATTCATGGGGTCACGCCAGTATTAGACATGACCGCCATGAATTTCTAGTAAAGTATTTAAAAAAAACACAACACCCAGAATAAAGTCCTTTAATTGAAATAAACACACAATTCTTTATTGTTCTAAATTAAACCATACTTACCGTCACGCCCATTCCACCTGAAGCCAACGATCTCCTGCAATAAAAGAAAAATAATAAAGCAACCTCATCCTTACCTTTCCATGGTTCCCATGACAGCTTCAGCTCTGCTACATCGAGATGACAGGCTGGAGCGCAGCAGAACGCTGCCATCCAGCCTGTCATCCCGCAGACACTGAGAAGAGCAGGCTTGCTTGCGCTCCTCAGTGTCTCTCTGTGACGGCATCCAGATGAGCCGAGGTCATGTCCAATGAACTCAGCTCACCTCATGCACCTCACTGACAGCGTGGGAAAATTCTCCTGCACTCAGCGCTTCAGCGTGAGAATTTTCCCACGCTGTCAGTGACGTGCATGAGGTGAGCTGAGATCATTGGACATGAACTCACCTCATGCACGTCACTGACAGCGCTTCAGCGTGAGAATTTTCCCACGCTGTCAGTGACGTGCATGAGGTGAGTTCATGTCCAATGATCTCAGCTCACCTCATGCACGTCGCTGACAGCGTGGGAAAATTCTCCTGCACTCAGCGCTTCAGCGTGAGAATTCTCCCACGCTGAAGCGCTGAGTGCAGGAGAATTTTCCCACGCTGTCAGTGACGTGCATGAGGTGCGCCGAGTTCATTGGACATGACCTCGGCTCATCTGGATGCCGTCACAGAGAGACACTGAGTAGCGCAAGCATGCCTGCGCTTCTCAGTGTCTGCGGGATGACAGGCTGGATGGCAGCTTTCTGCTGCGGTCCAGCCTGTCATCTCAATGTAGCAGAGCTGGAGCTGTCCTGGGAACCATGGAAAGGTAAGGATGATGTTGGTTTATTATTTTATTTTTATTACAGGAGATCGTTGGCTTCAACTGGAATGGGCGTGATGGTAAGTATGGTTTAATTTAGAACAATAAAGAATTGTGTGTTTATTTCAATTAAAGGACTTTATTCTGGGTGTTTGTGGGTTTTTTTTAACTTTGACTATGGGGTTAGTAATGGGGGTGTCTTATAGACGCCTCTCCATTACTAACCTGGGCTTGATGTCAGCTGGCATTATAAGCTGACATCAACCCCAACCCTATTACCCCACTGCCACCGCTACAGGGCAGTGGGAAGAGCGAGGCTAAGTGCCAGAATTGGCGCATCCTATGGATGCGCCATTTCTGGGGCGGCTGACGGCTGGTGTTTCTAGCCTGGGAGGGGGCCAATATTCATGGCACCCTTCCTGAGCTATTAATATCAGCCCCCAGCTGTCTGCCTAGCCTTTGCTAGCTATTAAAATAGGGGGGACCCCACGTCATTTTTTTGGGGTGGTCCCCCATTTTAATAGCTAGTAAAGGCTAAGTATTCAGCTGGGGGCTGATATTAGTAGCCTGGGAAGCTCCATGGGTATTACCCCCTTCCCAGGCTTCAAACATCTGCCCCAGCCGTCTGCTTAACCTCCGCTAGAGACTAAAATTACGGGGAACCCCACGCCAATTTTTATTTTAATAAATCCTTTATTTTAACTCTAAATGACAAGTACAGTAACCAACACTGTCGCTGTACTTATTATATATGTGACTGACATGTTTCTATCTATCTAATCTATGTATGATTCTCTATTCCTTCTATTCTAAATTGTCGGGTACAGATGCTGAATTGCCGGCCGGCTTTTTTAAAGAGACGGTGCATGAAAACACTATTATTTTTTTAAATAAATCCTTTACACTAAATGACAAGTACAGTAAGCAACACTGTCACTGTACTTATTATATATGTGACTGACATGTTTCTATCTATCTAATCTATGTGTGAAGCTCTATTCTTTCTGTTCTAAATTGTCGGGTACAGATGCTGAATTGCCGGCCGGCTTTTTTAAAGAGACGGTGCATGAAAACACTAATATTTTTTTTAATAAATCCTTTACACTAAATGACAAGTGCAGTGACCAACACTGTCACTGTGCTTCTTATTTGTGTGACTGACATGTTTCTATCTATCTAATCTATGTGTGATGCTCTATTCCTTCTTGTCTAAATTGTCGGGTACCGGTGTATGCCGCTGCTGAATTTGCCGGCAGGCTTTTTTAAAGAGAGTGTCTTCTGAGCAGTTTGTCAGCTTTTGGACACCTTTGCAGGTGTTTTCTATGTGTTTCTATGTGTTTTTGTTTGCCTGCCATTGGTTTTAACGGTGTTCGACGGTGTTCTAAGGTGTTCGACGAACAGTTTGACGAACAGTTCCTCGAACATCCCGGTGTTCGACGAACCGAACCGAACCCGAACACTACGGGGGTGGCTCAACACTAATCCTTAGACCTTTAATCGGCAAAAATGTGGTTGTGTATTTGGATGACATTCTGATTTATTCGCCTGATCTGGAGTCTCATTTGCGGAGCGTACGTGAGGTATTACAGTTATTAATGGACAATTCGCTTTTTGCTAAGCTGGAGAAATGTGAGTTCGCTGTACAGAGAATTAGTTTTTTGGGCTACATTATCTCCAGTGAAGGTTTTGAGATGGACCGGTTAAAGTTCAAGCTGTGCAGGAATGGCCTAGGCCTATTGGTTTGAAATCGATACAGAGGTTTTTGGGTTTCGCCAATTATTACAGAAAATTCATAAAAAAAATTCTATTATTGTCAAACCGCTGACCGATCTCACCAGGAAAGGTGCTAATGCGGTTCAGTGGACTTCTGAGGCCATTGAAGCTTTTGTGTTTCTAAAGGAGAGGTTCACCTCTGCTCCCATCCTTATGCAGCCTGATATGACTAAGCCGTTTTTGGTTGAAGTTGATGCTTCTTCGGTGGGGGTCGGTGCGGTGTTGTCTCAGGAAAGCAAGGATGGAGTACATCCCTGTGCCTTTTTTTCAAAAAAATTTTCTGAGACTGAACTTAATTACGATATTGGTAATCGGGAATTGCTGGCGATTAAACTCGCATTTGAACACTGGCGTCACCTCTTGGAAGGTGCTGAATTTCCCATTCAGGTTTTCACTGATCATAAAAATCTGATCTATCTGGATGCTGCCAAGCGCTTGAATGCCCGTCAGGCTAGGTGGGCACTTTTTTTCTCGCGGTTTAATTTTTCCGTTACTTACATCCCGGGTACCAAGAATGTTAAAGCGGATGCTTTGTCTCGCAGCTTTTCTCCCATGGTCGGTGTTGAGGAGGAAGAGGAGAGCATTTTACAAGAAGGTGTTGTGATTGCTGCTTTGGACTCCGTTTTGGAGGATGAGATTCTTAAAGCTCAGGAGAATGCCCCATCTAACACTCCCCATGGGAGGTTGTTTGTGCCTAGGACCTTTAGGAGAGATTTGTTTGTTGAGTGTCATGAGTCTCGGTTGGCAGGTCATCCAGGAATTTCTGAGACCAAGAGACTTGTGGGTCGCAGTTTTTGGTGGTCTGGATGGCAGAAGGAAGTCATTAAGTGGGTGCGCCAATGTACTGTGTGTGCTAGATCTAAGTCTTCGCATGCTCCTGCTGCGGGGTTGCTTTGCCCTCTGGAGGTTCCTAGTGCACCTTGGACACATCTGGCTATGGACTTTATTACTGACCTTCCCCCCTCTGAAGGTTTCACGGTCATCTGGGTGGTCGTGAACCATTTTAGCAAGATGTGTCACTTGGTTCCCTTCATCAAACTGCCTTGCACTAAGACACTCGCTAAGGCCTTTGTCAAGGAAATTGTCAGACTACATGGTGTTCCTACTGACATTGTTTCTGATAGGGGACCTCAGTTCGTGGCTCGTTTTTGGCGTGCCTTTTGTGACAGGTTGGGAGTTCATTTGTCGTTTTCATCCAGATATCATCCTGAGTCTAATGGCCAGACAGAAAGGAAGAACCAGGATGTTGAGCAGTTCTTGCGTTGTTTTGTGGCAGACAATCAAGAGGGGTGGTCTGAGTTTCTGCCACTTGCTGAATTTGCTCTTAACAACCATACATCCTCTTCTGCTGGGTGTTCGCCTTTTTTTTGTTGTTCTGGGAGACATCCGTCTTTTGGGTCATTCTCCAAATTGGTTTCGGCTGTGCCTGAGGAGGAGAGTTTTTCCGGTGATTTGGAGAGAGTTTGGACGGATGTGCGTGGTAATCTTCAGGAGGCTAACAAAAAATCGAAGAGGTACTTTGATAGGAAACGGCAAGAGGTTTTGTTTGCTGTTGGTGACATGGTTTGGTTGTCCTCTAAGAAACTGGGATTGAGGATTCCTTCTAAAAAATTGGGTCCAAAGTTCGTAGGGCCCTTTAAGGTGCTTCAGATAGTTAACCAATCTGCTGTTAGGTTGGAGGTTCCTACATCCTGGAAGATTAACCCGGTGTTTCATGTTTCTCTGTTGAAAAAAGCTGATGTGTCGGATGGTGACGCCTCTGCCACTGTTCCTCCGGTGGTGGAGGACGGGGAATATGAAATTTCCCGCATCCTAAATTCTAGACGGTATAGAGGGAGTTTGCAGAATCTCGTCGCTTGGAAGGGTTTCGGACCTGAGGATAACTCATGGGTGAAGGCGGATGATGTTTCTTCTTCCAGACTTGTCAGAGCGTTTCACAGGAGGTTTCCTGGTAAGCCTGGGCCTAGGGGATCCGGAGGATCCTCTTAGAAGAGGGGGTACTGTTAGAACTCTCCTGTTAGTTTTTTTTTAGTTTGCTGGTCACATGACCATTTTTGCCTATTTAATCCGGCTCCGCCCTCCTGGCCTTGCTGGACTTCATTGTATTTACTACTCTTGAGCTAGTTTGGTGCTCTGTTACCGTTCTCTGTTAGTTTTGCTAGGTCTTCGGACCTCTATGTTCTTTGTTGTGTGTTTGTCTTTGACTGCTACAATTTCTGCTAGGAGGTGTCCAACTTTATCCCAGTCCCTAGTTCTTGTAGGGATTCCTCCCTTGCATCTATAGGTCTTCGTACAGACTAGCCGAGGACTTTAGCGGGACTGATCGCAGGATCAGGTTCCCCGTTACATCGTAGGGATCCAGTTTAGTTCGATTGTAGGGACAGATCTCCTGTCTTTCCTTAGTGCTTGTAGCAGATCATAACATGAACAGCAATCTGGTGTCAATTGCTTCACTGACACACTGAAACAAATTTTTAATGGAGGTCAGAAATGGCAGTATTTTCTGACAACGTATATGTGATCGGTGTGACGGAGAAAACAGTTTTAAATACCTGGCCTGTAGGTAACTATTTTGAACAGCAAACCGATGTCAAAAACTTTGCTGACACTGAAAAAAAAAATTAATGGAGGCCAGAAATTGCAGTATTTTCTGAAAATGTATATGTGATCCGTTTGATGGAGAAAACACGGTTTTAAATGCCTGGACTGTAGGTAACTATTTTGAACAGCAATCTGGTGTCAATTGCTTCACTGACACACTGAAATTTTTTTTAATGGAGGCCAGTATTTTCAACGCAATTATATGTGATCTGTGTGACGGACAAACCACCGTTTTAAATAGCTGGATTTTTAGTGCTGTAATATGGAAAGGACCTGGCTGTATTCTGCAGTGCCAACAAGCAAATGCCGCTGAAAAACGGTGTTCTCTGGATTGCTTGTTAAGCAAATAAAGAGGATTAAGATTAAAAAAAAATTATTCCTGTCCCTGAGACCTGGGCCTATTTCTAGAAATATCTAACAGCAGCAGCAGACAGAACTGGAATGGAGCATCTCGTGCTTTATGCACTGCAGTCTGCTATATACCCTTCCTGCCTGCCTACTGTATATACACTGCCTGCCTGATATCTCTGCAGATGGATTAGTCCTTAGAAGGACTGTTTGTTGAGATGGATATGTATCTCTAATATAGTTTGGTACACCTACACTAACTAGAAACAAGCAAATCTCTCCCTAGCTCAGCAGCACCTCTCCCTACACTGTCTGATTCCGGAGTGACTGTGACGGGCATGGCAGCGCTAGGTCTGATATAGACCTGATGATGCTGTGCAGCCAGCCAATCACTGTAATGCCACAACCAACATGGCTACAGGATTACAGTGAGTGGCAGTCAATACCTGCATGTTCATTGGCGCTCTAAAGAGAGCCCAACATGCAGGGAGGAGACCCGAGATCCCGCCGAGCAACCCCGGAGATACTCTGTGAGCGCCGAGCATCTCAAGCAGTGAGATTAGCACTGAGCAGTAGCGAACATGCTCGCTCATCACTAATCCTTATGCTCCATTCTGAGTGTTTACACAGGGGTTTCTGTGTAAATCTCTGAAATAGGTGATTCAGACAGAACCCCCGGCAGAAGATTCCCTATAATGAGGCTGATGGAGACACACTGTCTGAACTGTGATCTGACGCTGTCCGTCTTTTTAGGCGTGCATTAAAGTGCTGTCGGCCACAATTTTGTACACCTCTGAAAAGAAGGATAACACTGAACAGAGGCCATACAGAGTTCAAAGTAACTCTGCTGCCTCATTATAGTGAATGGATCCTTCGGGTGTTTCACCAGACTCGAGTCACTCGGAGATTTAGATTGAAACCCTGATATAAGTGCTCAGCGTAGAATGCAGGATAAATGTGATCCAAAATGTTATGTAAAATGTTCCTAACAAAAGCTTCAAATCAGTCCACAAAAAAGCAGTCTCCACTGAGGTCCATCACCTGCTAACAGAAATATAGAGCAGTACAAAGACTCTAGAAAAGTGCTATAGCTCCTCGTCCCCCAAAAGAAATCCAACAAATTCTGCTTTCCCAAATCCATATGCCCCTCTCCTTTCTGAGCCCCAATGTGCCTAAACCACATTTAATGTCCACATATTTAGCATTTCTGTAATGATGAGAGCCCGCCTAATTTATGGGTGTGTGTCCAGAAGCATGAGCTGGGCATAACGTACTGGTCACTACAACCTACTGGTCACTACAACCTACTTGTCACTACAATGTACTGGGGACAACAACATACTGGTAACTACAACTTACTGGTCACTACAACATGCTGGGGACTACAATGTACTGGGGACTACAACATACTGGTAACTACAACGTACTGGTCACTACAACATGCTGGGGACTACAGCGTACTGGAGACAACTATGAACTGGGGACTACAACATACTGGGCACTACAATGGCAGTTTGCAATTTTCACTCAGCAACATCTACTGCTGCTGTTTCTGGAAAACACCCATGGAGTCAAAATTGTCACTACACCTGTAGATAAATTCCCAAAGGGGTATCATTTTCAAAATGGGGTCACTTGAGCAGGGATTCTGCTCTTATAGCACTTCGGGTCTCTTTATATGGAGTTCGCAAACTATTCTAGGAAAATCTGTGCTCCAGGAGGCAAAAAGCACTCTGTCCATCTCGAGTCTCGCCGTGTGGCTAAGCAGTACTGTATAGCCATATATGGGGTATTGCCAGGTTCAGCCGAAATTTGGGACAAATTTTGGTGCCATTTTTACCCACTTATCTATGTGAAAATATAAACTCTGGGGCTAAAACAAAATTTTGGTGGTAAAAATGTAGTTATTTTTTCTTCACTGCCCAATGATATAAAATTCTGTGACACACCTGTGGCGTCAATATGATCCTTGCACTCCTAGATGAATTCATTGAGAGGTGTAGTTTGTAAAATGGGGTCACATATGGGGAGTCCTGCTGTTCTAGCACCTTAGGGGCTCTCCCAGTAGGTCATTGCACCCGCAACCATAACAGTAAAATCAGCACTATAATATGGCTCTCCCTCCCTGAGCTTTGTACTATGCCTCAAAAGTAGTTCCTGATTACATTCAGGGTATTTGTGCTCTCAGGAGAAATTTTAACAAACTGTGGTGCATATTTTCCTACTAGCCCTTATAAAAATTAAAAACTTGGGGCTAAAACAACATTTTAGTTGTAAACATGTAATTATTCTTTCTTCACCGCCCAATGGTATAAAATTCTGTGAAGCACAGTTGTTGTTAATATGATCACTCCACTCCTAGATGAATCATTGGGTTTGTAGTTTGTAAAATGAAGTCACATACAGGTTTTTTTCTGCTGTTCTGACACCTCAGGTGCTCTGCCAATATGACATGGCACCCTCAAACCATTCCAGCAAAATCTGAACTCCAATATGGCGCTTCTTCCATGCAGAGCTTTCACTTTGCCACAAAAGTAGTTTTTGACCATGTATGGAGTATCGGTGTTCTCAGGAGAAAATTCACAACAAATTTTGGGGTCAATTTTCTTCTGTTACCCTTGTGAAAATAAAAAAAATTGGGACTAAAACAATATTTTTGTGGGAAAAATATATATTTTTTCATTTTCCAGATCAACGTTTTAAAATTCAGTAAAGCATCTGGAGGTTCAAGGTGCTCACCACACATCTAAATAAATTCCTTGAGAAGTCTAGTTTCCAAAATGGAGTCACTTGTGGGGAGTTTCCACTGTTTAGGCACATCAGGGGCTCTCTAAATCCAACTTGACACCCGCAAACCATTCCTTCAAAGTCTGCATTCCAAAACCTTCCTTTCTGAGCCCTGCCGTGCTCCTAAACAGTAGTGTTTCCCTAAATATCTGCGTACTCAGGAGAAATTGCACAATAAATTTTGGGTTCCATTTCCTCCTGTTGCTGTTGGGAAAAAAATAATTGGAGCTAAAAGAACATTTTTGTGCAAAAATGTGATTTTTTTTTTCATGCCTCTACATTATAAAATTCTGTGAAGCACCTACGGTTCAATGTGCTCACCACACATCTAGATACATTCCTTGAGGGGTGATCTAGTTTCCAAAATATTGTCACTTGTGGGGGCTTCAACTGTTTAGGCACATCAGGGGCGCTCCAAACAGGACATGGTGTTCGCTAATGATTCCAGCAAATTTTGGTTCGAATAGTCAAATGGCTCGCCTTCCCTTCTGAGCGCTGCCGTGCACCCAAACAATAGTTTTCCCACACATATCGGGTATCAACGTACTAAGGAGAAATTGCACAACAAATTGTATGGTACAATTTCTCCTGTTACCCTTGTTAAAATAAAAAATTTGGGCTAAAAGAACATTTTTGTGGGTAATTGTGTTTTTTTATTTTCACAGATCAACGTTATAAACTTCTGTGAAGCATCTGGGGTTCAACGTGCTCACCACAAATCTGTATAAATTACTTGAGCAGTCTAGTTTCCAAAATGGGGTCACTTTTGAGGGGTTTCCACTATTTCTCTTAATTCCAGTCAATTTTGCATTCAAAAAGTCAAATGGTGCTCCTTCTCTTCCGAGCCCTGCGCCCGAACATTAATTTTCCACATACGGAGTATCGGCGTGCTCAGGAGAAATTGCACAACAAATTTTATGGTCCATTTTCTCTTGTTTCCCTTGTGAAAATTAAAAAATTGGGGTCCAAAATAAAATTTTTGTGAGAAAAAGTTCTGTACAGATCAAGTTTTAGCAGTCATCACATTATCATCACAGGCAAGATTACAATCAAAGCTAACACCCAAATAATAGATAATTCAGGATTCACTATTTATAGTGGATGATGTCACAGCTTACCTCCTCATACTATTGCTCCCAATCACAAAGCATGCCCATAACAATCTTCCACATAAATGAATGAGAAGTCTCCAGACTATAGGTCCCTATGGGTCTTGTGAGTAGTGTTGAGCCACCCCCGTAGTGTTCGAGTTCGGTTCGTCGAACACCCGTGTGTTCGCCGAACTGTTCGTCGAACTGTTGGTCGAACACCTTCGAACACCGTTAAAACCAATGGCAGGCAAACAAAAACACATAGAAACACATAGAAAACACCTTCAAATGTGTCCAAAAGCTGACAAACTGCTCAGAAGACATAACTAACACATGGAAAAGTGACAAGTACATATAGTCATGCGAAAATAAAAGAGGTGGAGGAGTAAAAGGAGGGGGAGACACAGATATAGGCATGTCATGCCCTTCTAAAATCCAAAAAGTGAGAAGCCGACACGGCCAGTCCGCTCCTGCCCGTGCCACCTCCGTGTCGCCGGGTTTGTGCCAGAGCCGCGGTGAAACCTGATGGCCAGCCCCCCTCTCCCAATACTGGTGCCTGTCCGCTGGTGGGTCGAGCGAGCCCCCCTGTGGTGGAGGCAGCTCTAAGCTTTTTAATTTAAATTGTCTCTCTAATTTGAATAAATACACTTTCAATCCATTTACAAGGATCTATTGGAGGGCAAGTCTCATGCCAGCAGCCGCGTAATTCCAGCTCCAGTAGCGTCCACTAAAGCTGCTGCAGTTAAAAAGCTTTTATAAGGATCGAGCTCGGCTGTACACCGCAAGGCATCCTACTGCCAGTCCGAGCCCCTATGCCTTGGAGTGCCTCCTGATGCTCTTCACTGAGTATCCCGTGGTCCCGAAGCATTTCCTTTGAAAAAATTAAGTGTCCAAACTACAGGTGGTGTAGCTTGCTTAACAGCCGGGATAATCCGCTGACTAGCAGACACTGCTACTAGGCACAAAGTATTTCCTGGGCTAGATGCAGTTAAAAATTTGTAATTAGATACTCTCGTTGGATGCTGAGAAAGCATTCCATAGAGTCTCCTGGCACGCCATATATGATTCTCTTAAAAAGCTTGGGGTAGGGGTCTAGGGGACCCTTTTATAGCCAAAATCACAGCCCTGTATCGCAATACGTCACCTAGGCTGAAGATAAATGGAACTGTAGCACCCTGAGGGCTCGGTTGCTACAGAGGTATTGCACCTCACCCAGAGGTGTGATATCTCACTCTCAGGTAAGGATGTAGTGTGGATCAGGACCCGACACCTGCATGCATTACACCACATTGCCGTGGGGCAGGGCGACCAATATGCCCCTGAGATGGGCACGACAGTCCATGTCCCTGGCTGGAGTGGGGGGAGGGAACACTGAGGAAGGGGAACCCTGTAGTGCAGGAGCAGGGAGGAAGCAGTTCCTGGGTGCATTGAGAAGGGAGTATAAAAGGTGGGCACCATCTTAGTTCAGTGCAGAGAAGTCTGAGCAGAAGTGGCAGGGAGCAGGGGCTCTGCATGAGCTCTGCTCCGGAGGCGGGCCTAGTAACAGAGGCCCAGGCCTGGAAGAGGGAGAAGGAAGGAAGAGGAGCGGAGAAGGCTCCAGGAATGAGGAATGAAGGGATCCCAGGGGTGCGGACGGGCGAGTCGCCACCGCACGCCCGAATCCACCTGCGTGGAGGGGTCAGGCCAAAGGGGGAGACCGGTCCCCGAACTAGTGGAGGCAGGAAACGACCCTCAGCTAGAAACCGGAGGCTCTGACATTTTATGTGGCGCAGCCCCTCGCTACACCCGCTAGGAAGGCACCACATAGGGTCAGGGAAACTGGCGCCAAGTTTACCAAGAGGAGGCCCGAGGCAGCCGGACAGAAGTGTTGGTAAGAAAGGCCATACAAAGGACACACAAAGGGGGTCCTGTGAAGTGCTCCAAAGTTATCTGGGAGTTGTCTGAGCCCCTCACCTGGTGAGCACAGTACGACGTGGGCAGCCGTTACCTGCAGACGTGGTCTGGATAATAAGAACTGTGAGTAAAGGCCCTGAACTGCATCACTGACTCCGTGTCGTTACTGCTGCTGCCCTGCACCATCACCCCCATCCTCCGCATACACTGCCCTGAGGCTATACTCCTCCCGTGGGGAGTTATGCTACGCTCTGCTGCACACAAAACACCAGCCTCAGCGGTCTGCCCTGTAGCGGCGGTTCACTCTGACCGCAATCCACGGGTGGCGTAGTCGTACATTTAAACATCAAAACCACATAAATAGTTCCGCCACTGGTTTGACCGCCCTGAGCCACGGAACCGGGTCGCCGCCACGAAAACTGCAACCACCAGCATCCACCAAAAAGGGTCCGGCTCCGGGTGTCCCAAGGCCCAGGGGGTGCGTCAGAACATTTTCATCACCTTTCACAATCACCAATGGGACAAGGCAGGGATGTCCTCTGTCCCCTCTCTTATACATCCTAGTGACGGAGCACCTGCTCTCATCAATTCGCCATAACCCCAATATTAGGTGGATTGAGGTGGGAGGCACCGAGTACAAGTGCTCTCTATTTGCTGATGATGTCCTAGTATATATCACTCAATCACATATATCCATCCATGCTGTTATGGCTGAAATAGATCACTTTGTTACATGGTCAAATTTTAAAATCAATGCAGCGAAGTCTGAGGCCCTCGATGTCTCCCTCCCCAAATCCATATAGGATTCCATCCAGTCCAACTTTCCCTTTGCCTGGCCCTCACAGGGTATCAAATACTTAGGAATTCCTATTCATAGAGACCTCTCCCATCTATGTTATCTTAATTTTGGGCCCTTTATTGAACAACTCCATACAGACCACGGTTGGCAAGTTAGAACTGTAAGATTCACTACGTGAACCGCTGGTGTTTTGTGGAAAAGCACATGTACACTGCGTTCCAAATTATTATGCAAAAAGTGTTTAGGAGTGATAAGGGAAGAATTTGTTTGTTTGTCAGTTAAACTCATTGATGGTGATGTGTGTCAGGGCTCTTTATATCACTGTAAGCAATTGCAGACACCTGTGCTAATTAGTTTGGCAGGTGTGTCCAATGAAAGGCAAGACTACTTAAGAAGGCTCTCTCACATTATTAAGCAGCCTACATTTTCTGCCAAAATGGGAAAGAAAAAGGATGTGTCGGCTGCTGAGAAGCAACAAATTGTGGAGTGTTTAGGTCAAGGCATGACTACAATCAACATTGTGCGATGATCAGGATGAAGTGTCTTGGCAATCAAGAAGTATGTAGCTGATTCACAGTACACACGTGTGCGTGCTGATAAGGGCAAATTGAGGACTCTTTCCTACAGGCAATTACGTCAGGTTGAAAGAGCAGCGGCAAAAAAGCCTTGTCATAGCAGCAGACAAGTTTTTGAAGCTGCTTGTGCCTCCAACGTCCCCCGAACAACAAGATGCAGGGTCCTTCAGAGGTTTGCAGCTGTGCATACGCCATCCTGTCGACCTCCTCTATCCACTTCACACAAGCAGAAACGGCTCCAGTGGGCCAAACATTACATGAGGACTGATTTCAAAACAGTTTTGTTCACGGATGAGTGCCGTGCAGCGCTCGATGGTCCAGATGGATGGAGTGGAGGATGGCTGGTTGATGGACACCCCACGCAAACACGGCTACAGCGCCAACAAGGAGGAGGTGGAGTAATGTTTTGGGCTGGAATCATGGGGAGAGAGATTGTCGGCCCCTTTAGGATCCCTGAAGGCGCTAAAGATGAACTCCATAATGTATGTGGATTTTCTCAAACAGCACTTCCTGCCATGGTTCAAGAAGAAGAACCGTGTATTTCACAGCAAGATCATTTTTCTGCATGATAATGCACCATCTCATGCTGCACATAAAACATCTGCATCTCTGGCTGATATGGGCATAAAAAGGGACAAACTTATGGTGTGACCCCCATGCTCCCCTGACCTCTACCCCATTCAGAACCTTTGGAGCATCATTAAAAGGAGTGTCTATGATGGCGGGAGGCAGTTCACATCTAAGCAACAGCTCTGGGAGGGTATTCTGTCCTCATGCAAAACAATTGAAGCAGAAACCATCCAAAACCTGACAAATTCAATGGACGAGAGAGTTCAGAAGCTCCTTTCGAACAAGGGGTCCTATGTGAAAATGAAACATCACCTAGAATAAAGTTTTGAGTTGAAAACTGTTTGATTTCAGTTTCTAACAACCTGCTAATGCTTATAATTTCAAAAATGACCATTTTTTTGGTCTTTATTAAAATGAAAAGGTTGATCGAAAAGTTTGGGGGATCTAAGAGTGTGGCAACCCAGTAGTCATGATTACTTCGAATTCTGACATTATGAGGGTCATGCTGCAGGTAGTGCAGCAAGAAGGCACTTATGTGTCTTGCGCATCTCGGAGCCCCAAAATTATTTTCCGGGCTAGATGCAGCTAAAAATTATTTTTAATTTTAAATTTGGTGAAGCTTTAGTATAGATGGCCTAATAGGATCAGTGCTGCACACTGCTACAAAGCCCAAATTATTTTCCAGCCAAGATACAGATAAACATGATTAGTAATTTGAAAGCTTAAAACGGTTGGTAGGGTGATTTTAACCAATCATCAAGCTTTTACTCTCCCCAGGATGACACAGGGGTAGAAAAGTCGTTTCGGATCCATGATTTGTTCATCTTTATGAACGTGAGTCTGTCTACATTATCAGTGGAGAGCCGCGTGCGCTTATCTGTCAGCACACCACCAGCAGCGCTGAACACACGTTCAGACAGAACGCTGGCTGCGGGGCATGACAAGATCTCCAAGGCGTAAGTGGCTAGCTCCGGCCATTTATCCAGATTGGAAGCCCAAAAAGAGCAAGGGTCCAGTGACACAGTCGTGGCTTCAATGTTTACTTGGAGATACTCCTGTACCATCGTCTCTAGGCGTTGACTATGTGTCAGACTTCTTGTCTCCTGTGGCCTTGCAAAGGATGGGCTAAAAAAGTGGTGAAATGATTCCACAAAATTGATGTTACCAGCAGATACTGTGGTTCTGTTACGGTTTGAGTGCTGAACACTTGACGGTCCCACGGTTGGCAAGTTGGAACTGTGAGATTCACTACGTGCACCACTGGTATTTTGTGGAAAAGCACATGTAAGATTCTGCAACAGTCTCTGCTGATACTCCTGCATGCGTACATCCCTTTCTATGGCAGGAATAATTTCTGCAATTTTACTTTTGTACCGGGGATCTAACAGTGTGGCAACCCAGTAGTCAGGATTATTTCTAATTCTCACAATTCGAGGGTCATGTTGCAGGTAGTGCAGCAAGAAGGCACTCATGTGTGTTGCGCATCCAGGAGCACCAAGTCCCTGTTGTGTTGGTGGCGAGGTAACAATCATGCTTCCTTCCTCTGTCCTCTCCCCCCAACCTCGCACAACAGAAATGTGATCAAGGTCTCCCTCATCTGATGAATCTTCCATCAGTTCGTTCTCCACTTCTTCCTGGGCTCCTGCACCTTCCTCACTAGTTTGGCTGCTACCATGCGCCCTGGTAAAACCATCTCCCCCACCCTCACATGCCTGCCGCCTTGGTGCTGCCGACCATCTGGACCTTGCAGATGTTAGCCCTTCCGCATACAACTCCTCCTCCTCTACTTCCTCCACCTCCTCTTGTGCCACCACCTGACTCCGAATTCTGTTTAACATGTGCTCCAGCATGTAAATCACCGGAATAGTCATGCTGATAATGGCATCGTCAGCACTAAACATCTTCGTCGCCATTTCAAAACTGTGCAGAAGGGTGCATAGGTCCCTGATCTGAGACCACTCCTCCAGCGTGATTTGCCCCACCTCTGAATCTTGTTGGCCCAGGCTATACGTCAGAACGTATTGCACCAGGGCTTGTCGATGCTGCCACAGTCACTGCAACATGTGCAGAGTTTAATTCCACCGGGTAGGCACATCGCATTTTAGCCGGTGAAGTGGCAGGCCCAACGACTTCTGTAGAGATGTAAGTCGCTGAGCTGCGGGATGCGAACGGCGGAAGTGAGCACACAGCGACCGTGCCCTCTGCAGAAGGCCATCTAGTCTGGGATAGTGGGCTAAAAATTGCTGGACAACCAGGTTCAACACGTGAGCCATACAAGGCACGTGTGTGACATTGCCCCGGCGAAGGGCCGCACCCAGGTTTGCAGCATTGTCGCACACGGCCTTCCCTGGTTTCAGGTCCAGTGGAGACAACCATTCATGAAATTGGTTCTCCAGAGCTGACCACAACTCCTCAGCTGTGTGACTCACATTTCCCAGACAATTCAATGTAAAAACCGCCTGATGACGTTGAGCCCTACTGCCAGCATAGTAAGGAGGTGTGCAGGATCCCTTCTGCGCAGTTAGAAAGCTTGTGGCATGACCAGACAGGCTTTGGGTGCAGGTGGAAGACCGAGAGGAGGTTGAGGAGGCAGAAGCAGTGGAGGAACTTTGACATAAAGAGGATTGACGCACAACTCGTGGGGACGGCAAGACTTGGACAGCAGCCCCTTGTCCTGCTGTCACCATAGTTACCCAGTGCCCAGTCAGCGACATGTAACGCCCCTGTCCATGCCTACTCGTCCAAGTGTCTGTGGTGAAATGCACCCTGTCACACACAGAGTTTCTCAAAGGAGCGGTGATGTTGTGTGCGACATGCTGGTGGAGTGCAGGCACACCTTTCTTTGAGAAGTAGTGCCGACTGGGCATCTGGTACTGGGGCACTGCGACGGACATAAGGTCTCGAAAATCCTCTGTGTCCACCAGGCGGAAAGGCAGCATTTCTGTAGCCAAGAGCTTGCAGATGGTGAAATTCAACCTCTTAGCTTTCTCATGGCTAGGAGGAAATGGTCTTTTACTTGTCCACATCTGAGGGACCGAGGGCTGGCTATTGTGCTTAGACGGGGTTGATAAGGGTGTCCCCGGCAAACTGCCGGTCTGTGAGGAAGATGCAGGCGGACATGTTAGGTTGCCTTGATCCAAAGGTGGTGCTATCGATGTCGGACAGCGCTCAACACCAGCTGGTGTTCCCACCTCCAAAGAAAATGATGACCTGCCAATCACGCTGGCTGTTGCGGGTAAAGAGGTGGCAGGTCTGCGCCCCAAAACAGGTGTGACTGCTGTCCCCCCAGTCACAGAGGATGAAGAGGCCGCGGATGCACAAGATATGGCAGACGGTGGTTGGCCCGGCCGGCTAGGCCGCAGTGTAGCACACTGAGCTTCCCACTGCAACTTATGCTTCATGTCCATGTGCTGGTTCATGCATGAAGTACTCAAACTATGTATTTTTTGGCCTCTACTTAGCTTTTGCTGACAAATGTTACAGATAACACGAGTTGGGTCATCTTTATCGATCTGAAAAAATGCCCAGGCTATGCAAGGCTTAGCGCCCATGCGACCTGAAGAGCCACCACGACTTGTGGTGAGAGGCAGAGTTGTGTTTGAGGATGCAGTTGTTGACGTGCTTCCAGTACTACGTCTCTGTCCAGGAAGGCGCAACCTGACCTCGTCGTCACTAGCATCTTCCTCCACCTCCTCTGCTGACCTCATCTCTTGGCTGACTGTGGGTTGACAGTAAGTGGGATCTCCAACCTCATCATCATCACCCTGTGCGTTATCACACCCGTCGTCCTCAGAGCCAACCTGTTCCTGCCCTGACAAAAAACTAAAGTTGTCGCTCCAATCAGGTATTTGAGTCTTATCATCGTCTTCCTCATTGTCTCCACCAACAGGAGTTACAGTTTGGGAATGAGGGTCTACATTATGGTCAGAACCTTCTGCGTCTGGTCCTGGATCCGACTCATAAAGATTCTGGGCATCAGTGCAGATCATTTCCTCGTCTGGATTCACAGAAGCGCTGGAGTCGACCTCTGATTCCCAGGCTATAGTATGAGTAAACAGCTCTGCAGACTCAACCATCTGTTCTACCTCATACTCAGATGGGCAGCTGGAGATTTGGGAGCTGTGAGGAAGCAAGTGCGATTGGGGTGACACCTTTGAGGACTGGAGTATTTGTGATGTTGAAGTTGATGTGGAGGAGAACCCACTTAAAGGAGCACTTGATATCCGTTGAAGCACCTGCTGTTTTTGTGCCTCATCTGGAATTTGTAGCGATTGGCGTGGCCGTAAGAAAGGGATCTTATCACATTGTCCGCTAAAAGAAGTAGACATTTTAGTTTGGCTGGAAGATGGTCTTTCTTCTGCAGATGTTACTGTTGCTTTAACACCTACCCCACGGACACAACCTTTTTTCCCCTTCCCAACACGCCTATTCCCCTTTCCACCAGCAGCAGGCCTTTTTCCACTCATTTTGGTGGTTAACTAATTCACAACTCTGGAGTTGTTTGCACAAAAAAACAATGGATGGTAACCGAGCAGAGCTGAGTGGCCAAACTGTGGTATTAGGCCAAAACTATTGGCTGGGTTAGATGCAGAAAAAAATTATATTCAATTTGCAACCTGATGGAGGTCAGTATAGATGGACTAATACAACAAGTCCCACACACAGCTAGAAGCCCAATATTTTTTCAGAGGTAGATGCAGAAAAAAATATATTCAGTTTGCAACCTGATGGAGGTCAGTATAGATGGACTAATACAACAAGTCCCACACACAGCTAGAAGCCCAAATATTTTTTCAGAGGTACTGTAGATGCAGATAAAAATTATTTTTAATTTGCAACCTGATGGAGGTCAGTATAGATGGACTAACAGAGAAAGTCCCACACACTGCTAGAAGGCCAAATATTTTTTCAGAGCTAGATGCAGAAAAAAATTATATTCAGTTTGCAACCTGATGGAGGTCAGTATAGATGGACTAATACAACAAGTCCCACACACAGCTAGAAGCCCAATATTTTTTCAGAGGTAGATGCAGAAAAAAATATATTCAGTTTGCAACCTGATGGAGGTCAGTATAGATGGACTAATACAACAAGTCCCACACACAGCTAGAAGCCCAATATTTTTTCAGAGGTAGATGCAGAAAAAAATATATTCAGTTTGCAACCTGATGGAGGTCAGTATAGATGGACTAATACAACAAGTCCCACACACAGCTAGAAGCCCAATATTTTTTCAGAGCTAGATGCAGAAAAAAATATATTCAGTTTGCAACCTGATGGAGGTCAGTATAGATGGACTAATACAACAAGTCCCACACACAGCTAGAAGCCCAATATTTTTTCAGAGGTAGATGCAGAAAAAAATATATTCAGTTTGCAACCTGATGGAGGTCAGTATAGATGGACTAATACAACAAGTCCCACACACAGCTAGAAGCCCAAATATTTTTTCAGAGGTACTGTAGATGCAGATAAAAATTATTTTTAATTTGCAACCTGATGGAGGTCAGTATAGATGGACTAATAGAGAAAGTCCGACACACTGCTAGAAGGCCAAATATTTTTTCAGAGCTAGATGCAGAAAAAAATTATATTCAGTTTGCAACCTGATGGAGGTCTGTATAGATGGATTAATAGAACAAGACCCACACACAGCTAGAAGCCCAATATTTTTTCAGAGGTAGATGCAGAAAAAAATATATTCAGTTTGCAACCTGATGGAGGTCAGTATAGATGGACTAATACAACAAGTCCCACACACAGCTAGAAGCCCAATATTTTTTCAGATGTAGATGCAGAAAAAAATATATTCAGTTTGCAACCTGATGGAGGTCAGTATAGATGGACTAATACAACAAGTCCCACACACAGCTAGAAGCCCAATATTTTTTCAGAGGTAGATGCAGAAAAAAATATATTCAGTTTGCAACCTGATGGAGGTCAGTATAGATGGACTAATACAACAAGTCCCACACACAGCTAGAAGCCCAATATTTTTTCAGAGGTAGATGCAGAAAAAAAAATATTCAGTTTGCAACCTGATGGAGGTCAGTATAGATGGACTAATACAACAAGTCCCACACACAGCTAGAAGCCCAATATTTTTTCAGAGCTAGATGCAGAAAAAAATATATTCAGTTTGCAACCTGATGGAGGTCAGTATAGATGGACTAATACAACAAGTCCCACACACAGCTAGAAGCCCAATATTTTTTCAGAGGTAGATGCAGAAAAAAATATATTCAGTCTGCAACCTGATGGAGGTCAGTATAGATGGACTAATACAACAAGTCCCACACACAGCTAGAAGCCCAAATATTTTTTCAGAGGTACTGTAGATGCAGATAAAAATTATTTTTAATTTGCAACCTGATGGAGGTCAGTATAGATGGACTAATAGAGAAAGTCCGACACACTGCTAGACGGCCAAATATTTTTTCAGAGCTAGATGCAGAAAAAAATTATATTCAGTTTGCAACCTGATGGAGGTCAGTATAGATGGACTAATAGAATGATGCTATGCCCAAAAGATTTTACTTCTCTAGGTGCAGTAAAAAAATTGGTATTCTATACACAGGTGGTATATCTTGCAACACAGATAGGCTACTCCACTGACTAACACACTCTGCAATAGGCCAAAAAGGATTAGCTTTGCTAGATTCAGCCAAATGCTGTGAAAAAAACTTGCACAGCACTGGCACAGACCTGCCTGGCAAAAACTGATAGGAACTGATGTAACCTAGTCCTGAAAAGGACTCCAATTACAATTAGTATTTACTCCCACAATCTATCTATTTAAGAGCACAGACCTCCCTGATAAAAGTCGTAGGAAATGCTGTAACCTAGTCCTTAAAAGGACTGCAATCACAACTATTCCCTACTCCCAAGCTATCTGTATATTTGTGCGAAATTTGGTTTTAAATTAACAAGGTATAGCGCACACAGCAACAGCGGTGCCGTCTAACATGCAGCTGCAGCAGTGAGAAAATGGTGGCGACGGGGAAAATGGCTTGGTCTTATAGGGCAAGGACATGTGACATACACTGCCAATGACACATGCCCTTGCTTGTGTGAAAAAAAGCACTTCGCTCCGTGTGTGCGCTGCTGATAGGCTGACAGATTGCACCTCCCCACTGCAAATGCGGGAAAGAGAAAAAAAAATGGAGATCTTCATTGTTCCTGCAGAGATCCATCCCCTGCTCCTCCCCCCACCCCGCTGTACACTCAAACTGCGTATTAACATTAATTTTCATCATTACTGAGAAAAAATCCAGTTATGATTTTGGTGCACGAACAGTTATCGAACATAACCTCGAACAGCCGAATTTTTCTCAAATTGTTCGTGTTCGCCGAACGGCTCGAACACCGCCGAAAACAGCTCGAATTTGAGATTGGCGAACAGTTCGAGTAGAACAACGCTCATCTCTACTTGTGAGTGCTGTATAGAAAATCAGCAATTGTTTAAAGCAATTGAGACAATATAGCATCCAAACATTTCCAAATAAAAAATAAAAATAAATTAGAAAAAAAATATGTGTCACTATCTACTTTTAAACAGATTATACAGATGCTCCAGTGATTATTGATCAACCATGTCTTTACTGTCTACAAAATTGTGCTCACTAAGGTGATATGTTTAATTTTATTTTAAGTGACTCTACTTCTTATGCCATATTGGTTGCACATAGGCGGAGTGATACTCAAGAGCAGCAGAAATTAAAAATTAAACAAGTGATTAAGTATCCTTGTTATGACAAGTTTCTCATGATCAATGACCTTCAATTTTAGAGGTAAGAATTAAAACAAGGAAATGTAATCAAGGATGTAAATCAAGGCTGAAACCGGAAACTCAGAACTGTAGAGTGAGGTCTATTTCATGAGCCAAATAAATACTGTATGTATATGATGACAATGTTGGTTTATAGGTGCACAAAAGAAATGTCAACCTACTTTCCACCATATTGAAAGCTACTATATTTGGTGAAAACTAGTGATTTCACTTACAGTACAGACCAAAAGTTTGGACACACCGTCTCATTTAAAGATTTTTCTGTATTTTCATGACTATGAAAATTGTACATTCACACTGAAGGCATCAAAACTATGAATTAACACATGTGGAATTATATACTTAACAAAAAAGTGTGAAACAACTGAAAATATGTCTTATATTCTAGGTTCTTCACAGTAGCCACCTTTTGCTTTGATGACTGCTTTGCACACTCTTGGCATTCTCTTGATGATCTTCAAGAGGTGGTCACAGGAAATGGTCTTCCAACAATCTTGAAGGAGTTCCCAGAGATGCTTAGCACTTCTTGGCCCTTTTGCCTTCACTCTGCGGTCCAGCTCACCCCAAACCATCTCAATTGGGTTCAGGTCTGGTGACTGTGGAGGCCAGGTCATCTGGCGTAGCACCCCATCACTCTCCTTCTTGGTCAAATAGCTCTTACACAGCCTGGAGGTGTGTTTGGGGTCATTGTCCTGTTGAAAAATAAATGATGGTCCAACTAAACGCAAACCGGATGGAATAGCATGCCACTGCAAGATGCTGTGGTAGCCATGCTGGTTCAGTATGCCTTCAATTTTGAATAAATCCCCAACAGTGTCACCAGCAAAGCACCCCCACACCATCACACCTCCTCCTCCATGCTTCACGGTGGGAACCAGGCATGTAGAGTCCATCCGCTTACCTTTTCTGCGTCGCACAAAGACACGGTGGTTGGAACCAAAGATCTCAAATTTGGACTCATCAGACCAAAGCACAGATTTTCACTGGTCTAATGTCCATTCCTTGTGTTCTTTAGCCCAAACAAGTCTCTTCTGCTTGTTGCCTGTCCTTAGCAGTGGTTTCCTAGCAGCTATTTTACCATGAAGGCCTGCTGCACAAAGTCTCCTCTTAACAGTTGTTGTAGAGATGTGTCTGCTGCTAGAACTCTGTGTGACATTGACCTGGTCTCTAATCTGAGCTGCTGTTAACCTGCGATTTTTGAGGCTGGTGACTCGGATAAACTTATCCTCAGAAGCAGAGGTGACTCTTGGTCTTCCTTCCCTGGGGCAGTCCTCATGTGAGCCAGTCTCTTTGTAGCGCTTGATGGTTTTTGCAACTGTACTTAGGGACACTTTCAAATTTTCCCAATTTTTCGGACTGACTGACCTTTATTTCTTAAAGTAATGATGGCCACTCGTTTTTCTTTACTTAGAATTTGTATTATGGCAAGAAAAAAGCAGCTAACAGTCTATGCAGTAGGACTATCAGCTGTGTATCCACCTGACTTCTGCTCAACACAACTGATGGTCCCAACCCCATTTATAAGGCAAGAAATCCCACTTATTAAACCTGACAGGGCACACCTGTGAAGTGAAAACCATTTCCGGTGACCACCTCTTGAAGCTCATCAAGAGAATGCCAAGAGTGTGCAAAGCAGTCATCAAAGCAAAAGGTGGCTACTTTGAAGAACCTAGAATATAAGACATATTTTCAATTGTTTCACACTTTTTTGCTAAGTATATAATTCCACATGTGTTAATTCATAGTTTTGATGCCTTCAGTGTGAATGTACAATTTTCAAAGTCATGAAAATACAGAAAAATCTTTAAATGACAAGGTGTGTCCAAACTTTTGGTCTGTACTGTACAATTTTCATAGTCATGAAAATACAGAAAAATCTTTAAATGACAAGGTGTGTCCAAACTTTTGGTCTGTACTGTACCTCGCCACCTAGTCCCTTGCCTAGTTTTTGTTGCAGCTTGCTCTAGCTTTTTTGACACCTTTACACATACACTTTCCGGTAATAAGTAGGACTTTGACATCACAAAGTGTGTCAAGACATCATGACGTACTTCATTAGAGATCTAATCAGCACCTCAGGTGACACAGATCGTGATGTCTGCGCCTACCCGGTGCTGAAAGCCTTTTCATCAAATGTATATGCTGGAAGAGGCAAAGATGAAGTCGCGCTTGTGGTGCCAGAGGAAGCTGCACAGAGGACCCAACACAGGGCTGCAGTCGAGTGACTGGTGAAATCAATTCACCGCTAATCATTTTGTTCATTTCTAATGCAAATGGATGCTTTGCCTAAGCCCCTTTGTTGTTCAGTATTATATATAACTTGCATGATGTCACGTAATTTAGCGATAATTCTAGCAGTCTGAATGGGAGGTACCCTAGACATGTCCATGCATGTAGGTCTAGTATGCAGAGGTAGTCTACTCTACAACATTTTTGTAGCTTTTGCTTAGGTATTCTAAAACTTATTAAAGGGCAGGTTTTAAGTTAAATGTATGGATGCCCTCAGGATTAGCCAACATTGAGTGAGTGTATGTTGTCTAACTCCCAGGACCCACAATGCCATGAGAACAAAGGGGCCGCGGTGTGCCAATGAGATCACTGGTCCCTTCAGTAGTTATGGAACCCCAGCAGTGGATCTGTACATACAACTGTGTCGGATACTGCAGATCTGCCTCATTCAAGTGTTGATCGGTGGAAGACCAAGAGATTGGACTATTATACATTGAGAATAGACCATCAATGAGTTTTTTTTGTACAGTCCTATTAAACTTCTTTAATTGAATAGTTTCTAAAGTAGCTTCAAACACAAATCTGGTCACAATTACTGAGACCCCCTCACCAGTAGTGATGAGTGAGCATGCTCATTACTTGAGATTTACGAGCATGCTTGGGTGTTTCCAGAGTATCTTCAGCGTGCTCGGGTATTATGTTTGAGTCGTGCTGTGTGCATGATTTGCGACTGTTTGACAGCTTTAATACATGTGAGGAATGCCTATTTCTTAGGCATCCCTCACATGCATTAAAGCTGTCAAACAGTCGCAAATCATGCACACAGCACGACTCAAACATAACATCCAAGCATGCTGAAGATACTCGGCGAGCACCTGAGCATGCTCGCCGAAAGGGTTAACAGAACATACTCGCTCATCACTACTCACCAGTCATATTTTTATGGTCTGCAATCAATATATCTGTTCTCTTACAGCTAGAGAAACCTGCAAATCTGAATGAGTTTGTTGCTCTTCTTCCGTTACCAAAACGGGAGGAAACCATTACAGCCGGGAAGATATGCAGCACAGCAGGTTGGGGACAAACTGATTTAAGGAAAAAAACACTATCAGACGTCCTTCGAGAAGTTAATCGGGTAATTCTTAAAAATATGGAATGCAAGGAGCAATACAGCGAAGTGAATCAATCTATAACCGACAGCATGATGTGTGCTAAAGGTCCAAATAATAATCGAAAAGCTGACACATGTGGGGTAAGTAATGCCACATGTAAGTGTGTGTTGTTTTAAATTGTTAGATGAAGTGTGAATCTGAATCTAGATGACGAGAATATGAATCAACACATATTAACTAATCTAAAAATAGAATTATCCAACTGCCATAACAATAATATGAAATAGTAATTGCCCCTTTAACTGATTCTGCATTGTCCGTAGCCTTTAAATATCCAAGTGTTTCTACTGCTACCCTGCAGTGATATTCTAAAATGTCACTGCATGGTAGCACAGCTACATACGATCTTGTAGCTGTGGGAGCTGTCAGAGACAGCCGAAGTACCCATAGAAAAGGCACAGACAGATTATTACCGTCTGTGCCTTCTCCATCACTGTATACACAGTGCTGTGCATAGGGAGGGCACAGAAGCTGCTAAGTCTTAGGAGTCCCAGACCGCTCTGCCAGGATGCTGCGTTTCCTCTGTAACTGGGACTGTTATACCAACCCCAGTTACAAGGGAAATAAGATGAAAATGAAAATATTTAAATATTGAAATAATCCCTCCCCACCCCCCAAATTCTTTTATGACAATTTAAGAGGCACAATGTGTGAAATAAATAAAAAGAAAATTAATAGATAAAATAAAATATAGCAGGTAAAAAATAAATAAGCAAATAAATAAAAATACCATTGTCAATCCAAATCGCTGCCACTACAAAAACTGTAAAAACTGTATCCAATATGTAAAAAGCTTATTTCCCTTATTTTCTCACTTATATCGCCTGATATTAGCAAAGAAAATATGACAGTGACATAAATATGAAGCCCCATGTATCGCGACAAAAGATGGAAAAACTACTAAAATATCTGCCATTAACATGACAGATAAAGTGATTTTGACATTGATTATGGTATGATATGTGATGAGTTGACAACAACAGTAGTCAAGGGGTGGGATACATAAGGCGTCATGTGATCAGAAATTTCTTCAGGTTGATGTTCTGGAGACTGTTAATATTAGAGAGGAATGAGTCTTTTGTAATTCGAATTCTCCAGATTTGTCAAATTTTTATCCAATATTTGATTTGCAGTAAATCGATTCAGAGCAAATTGCAAATATGGGAAAGCCCTGAAAACACATGTATAATACTTTAGGGTCTCTTAGGATTCTACTGAACACTTTTCAAACTCTATTTCTTTAACACAGCTTTAGTAATGTCCAAGTGGCTTCAACATACAGTACAGACCTAAAGTTTGGACACACTTTCTCATTTAAAGATTTTTCTGTATTTTCATGACTTTGAAAATTGTACATTCACACTGAAGGCATCAAAACTATGAATTAACACATGTGGAATTATATACTTTACAAAAAAGTGTAAAAACAGCTGAAAATATGTCTTATATTCTAGGTTCTTCAAAGTAGCCACCTTTTGCTTTGATGACTGCTTTGCACACTCTTGGCATTCTCTTGATGAGCTTCAAGAGGTAGTCACCGGAAATGGTCTTCCAACAATCTTGAAGGAGTTCCCAGAGATGCTTAGCACTTGTTGGCTCTTTTGCCTTCACTCTGCGGTCCAGCTCACCCCAAACCATCTCGATTGGGTTCAGGTCTGGTGACTGTGGAGGCCAGGTCATCTGGCGCAGCACCCCATCACTCTCCCTCTTGGTCAAATAGCCCTTACACAGCCTGGAGGTGTGTTTGGGGTCACTGTCCTGTTGAAAAATAAATGATGGTCCAACTAAACGCAAACCGGATGGAATAGCATGCCGCTGAGAGATGCTATGGTAGCCATGCTGGTTCAGTATGTCTTCAATTTTGAAAAAATCCCCAACAGTGTCACCAGCAAAGCACCCCCACACCATCACACCTCCTCCTCCATGCTTCACTGTGGGAACCAGGCATGTAGAGTCCATCCTCACCTTTCCTGCGTCGCACAAAGACACGGTGGTTGGAACCAAAGATCTCAAATTTGGACTCATCAGACCAAAGCACAGATTTCCACTGGTCTAATGTCCATTCCTTGTGTTCTTTAGCCCAAACAAGTCTCTTCTGCTTGTTGCCTGTCCTTAGCAGTGGTTTCCTAGCAGCTATTTTACCATGAAGGCCTGCTGCACAAAGTCTCCTCTTAACAGTTGTTGAAGAGATGGGTCTGCTGCTAGAACTCTGTGGCATTGACCTGGTCTCTAATCTGAGCTGCTGTTAACCTGCGATTTCTGACGCTGGTGGCTCGGATAAACTTATCCTCAGAAGCAGAGGTGACTCTTGGTCTTCCTTTCCTGGGGCGGTCCTCATGTGAGCCAGTTTCTTTGTAGCGCTTGATGGTTTTTGCAACTGCACTTGGGGACACTTTCAAAGTTTGCCCAATTTTTCGGACTGACTGACCTTAATTTCTTAAAGTAATAATGGCCACTCGTTTTTCTTTACTTAGAATATGTATTATGGCAAGAAAAAAGCAGCTAACAGTCTATTCAGTAGGACTATCAGCTGTGTATCCACCTGACTTCTGCACAACACAACTGATGGTCCCAACCCCATTTATAGGGCAAGAAATCCCACTTATTAAACCTGACAGGGCACACCTGTGAAGTGAAAACCATTTCCGGTGACTACCTCTTGAAGCTCATCAAGAGAATGCCTAGAGTGTGCAAAGCAGTCATCAAAGCAAATGGTGGCTACTTTGAAGAACCTAGAATATAAGACTTTTTTTCAGTTGTTTCACACGTTTTTGTTAAGTATATAATTCCACATGTGTTAATTCATAGTTTTGATGCCTTCAGTGTGAATATAAAATTTTCAAAGTCATGAAAATACAGAAAAATCTTTAAATGAGAAGGTGTGTCCAAACTTTTGGTCTGTACTGTATATTGCTATGAGTAAACAAATGGTAACTTTTTACTGCTGTTTTGTCGCAGACTATATGTAATGTTTATTCGGTGTTTTAAAACTTCTGTCCTTATTTCTACTACTAAGCTGTAAGCTGTGGCTTCCCTCACTAACCAAATTTGCTTCAAAATAACTGCTGCCTTCCTTGCCTCTACCTTTTTACAGGCTATGTTAGTCCCTCCTGTGATAGCTGCATGGCATTATAAGGAAGGCTGAGCAGCCAAACCTGAGATCAAAAGAGCCTACTCAGGCTCATACAGTCTTCTGCTTTATATAAAATGGGATTCTTTTTAACTATAAGTTTAGGCCATTAGCAGGATATACTATAGGACATGTACATGTGGTAAACAGAAATGTGTGTAAATGTAGTGAGTGGCAAAACTTTGGATAAATTTGTCGTTGAGACCCAAAATTTGTCCATTTACGCTCATGACAATTGTGTTCATTCCTGTAGCGCAACTTCATTTTGCAGAGCCAAAAAGGGGCAGTAGGTCTTCCTGAAAATTGTCGCGGTCTTACTATGGTAATAGGGTATGTTCTTGGTGTATCAGGGAAATCAATATGCCAAAATTTATTTTTCCATTTAAGTTGGTCAATAAACAGGACCTATAGTTCTCTTGACATGTCTATTTTAGTAAAAACTTATTCCCAAATATTGTTTCACAAAAAATAAGTATCATGGATTGTCTTGTGCTGTCCCTCTGGTAGTCTTACTGAAAATGTATAAATAAAATGATAATTGCGTGTTACCATTCCCCTTTTCAATGAAATCTGTTCCTACAAAGTCCAACATTCCCCAATTAGTAGTGACAGTGTTAGAGTGTGTAAAAAAAACTCTTTGCAAATAATGGGGAATGATGAAACCCAGTTGTCCATTCTTTCATACATTTCAAATAGGAGCAACAACAATATGCAATACTAGGGAAAGATGTTCCACAATTGTTATGTTATGATGAATGTCAAAGGGGTTTTTCACTTATAGTTTTCTGGCCTCTATTTGTCAGCACTGTAACAAACAATAAAATCAGATCGTACTCATGCTCCCTTGATCCAGTGCCAATTCTCAGCCACTTTTTCACTTTCTGTGTTTTGACTGCAGCAGTCACTCAAAAGTACAGCTTGTCTAGCAAAAAAACAAGCCCTCATGTGTTTATGTGGACAGAAAAATAAAAAGTTATGGTCTTTGGAATAATGGGAGGAAAAAACAAAAACCCCAAAATATGAAGATTGGTGGTGGGAAAGAGTTTACAATGTCGCAAACTGTTTTGCGCAATTTGTAGTTGCTAAAAAATGTAGCAACTTTTGGCTTTCTTACACCAGTCCAGGCCAGCTCTGACAACTATTTGAAAAATGAACAACTGTGACAACAATTTTATCATAGTGGTGTAAATTGCAACAGAAGTACCCTCTCGTCCCTGACATGTCGGATAACCAATTAGATTAAAGGGACACACAGAGATTTTGCATCTTCATTTCAGCAATCAGTGGAAATCTCAGAACTTGCAACAAAATGAGGAAAGCTTGTGTGCATGTAGTAGAAGCTTAGAAATGTCAACTGCCTTCAATTCTTTACAGCAAGCATAAAATGATTGTGTCCTATGATCTGTTCCAGGGAGACTCTGGCGGTCCTTTTGACGCGCCCCTGGGCCTGTGCTGAGTAGCGTTGCGCACGCGGGAGCCTACCCGGAGCCGGATCTGATAGGGGTAGTAGTCTCGTGGCGGTGACCCGGTCCGTGCCCAGGGAGTCAAGCTGAGTGGCAGTCTTTAGCAGAAGATGGTACGGTGTTCGACTACGCCACCCGTTGAATGCGACTATGAAGCCGCCGCTGCAGGGCAGACCGCTGAGGCCGGTGGTAAGGTCGTGCAGCGTAGCTGGTAGAACCCCCAACGGGAGGGGTATGGCCTCAGGGCAACCGACGTGTTTGAAGGGGGTAGCAGGAACCACTCAGAGACGGTGCGGTGTAGTTCTGGGTCTTTACTGGTGACAAAGTAGACCCTCCCGGAGTACTGGCTAGCGATCGGGGCCTGGTCAGTCCGTGAGCTGATGGGATCTCCCCTGGCCAGGCGGAGTTGTAGGCCTCCCCAACTAATCGTACTCTTCTGGCTACCTTGCTAGAGGCGGGTAAAAGTAGCCCACGTCCCTGAGTGTACCGTGTGGTGCTCACCCGTATGGCCGGTGACTCGGGGCCTTTTGGTAGCTTCCGCTCCACGACGGCGGTGCTGGTCCCTTGCGTGTGACCGTGCCTTCGGGTTTCTTGGCCAGAGGACCTGAAATCCCCTGCCGGGCGGTTTCTGCTGCTGGGTAAGGATTAGTCCCCACAGCCTCGGACTCCGGGTCCGGTAAGAACTCTTCAATCAGGGCGAGCTCTACAGCTTCCAGCCCCTGACCTCTTTTAGCACAGCTCCCACAGAGCTCCTGATCTTTCTTTCCTATAGCTGCTCCACTACAGACCAGACTGTGTCTCTGTCTGTGTTCTCTGCTCTTTCTCTACTCACTAACCCTGCCTCAGCCCCAGCTTTATATAGGGGAAGTTCTTCCCCTCCCAGGACTGGGCAGGAGGTGTGGCATGCATAGGATGTCTGACCAGGAAACCTCCCACCTGCTCACAGACGTAATATTGCTATTACTGTGGAAACCAGACCCCTGGGGTGCCACATTCCCCCCCTAGTGAAATTTAGTACTCCGGGACTAAACATATTTTTGTAAAACATAACAAGTAAAAACAGAAACAGTACAATAAAGAAAAACACATTAGGATGGTCACGGCGTGTCCGCAACCGGGTGCAGTCTTTGAAGAAAACAAAAGTGTCCATTTCACCAAGAGACCGGGAGCCGTAACCAGGTAGGGGTCTGCCCTACCCTGAGTCTTTAACAGTCTTAGTCCTTTCCTGGGTTACGCTCCAAACATATGTACAAAGGATTCCGGATAATCCATAAACGACACCTATAAAATAACTAAAAATACACAATTAATTACAAGTAACAATAAACAGGTAAATACAAATAAACAGTCTAAACACTTAGATCCTCCAACGTACGGGCAACTGGCCTCTAGTGGCTCTAGTGGACCTACGGAGCTGACTGACTGGTCCTGAGCTACCAGGTGTAGGAGCTGTCAAAGGTAAACTGGGCAGCTGTCTACGGGCTCTTTGGCTCACTAGGGGTATGGCAGGCTCACTATAAGCAGAGGGTTGATCCTCCTGGTCTGCTTGTGTGGGGTCTTCTGCCTCCTGGACCGGCTGCTCTTCCAGCTCTACCTGTTTCTCCGTAGGCACTTGGGATGCTGGTTGGAGGAAGGTGAGGACGGGTACCACAACAGCGCCATTGACTTGAGTCCAAGACCGAGGGAAGTCTCCGAGCACAGTACTAACCATATCTTCCCTTTCCTCTGCGGGTCGAGGGTCTTCTTGTTCTTCTTCAGGGCTTCGTAGCTGTTCGGGACACTTCTTCAGGTGATCTCGGGATACAATGGCTGTGGTTTCTCCTCCGTCCTTACTGATTATGCAGACTTTCGGGTTCTCATGGCTTGAGGGCAGTACGGTGTACGGGTCCTTCTCCCACTGGTCGTCCAACTTGTGGAGGCGTCTCTTCCTCTTCAAGACCTGCTCTCCAGGTACCAGGGGAACAGCGGGAGCATACTGGTTGTAAGTCTTCTCCTGTCTTTCTCTAGCTTGACAGAGACTTCACTCCACGCTCTCCTGTACTTTCCGGTACTGCTGCTGCCTTTCTGTGTCCCAGTCTGCTTCTGGTGAAGTGTCCTCGGGTGTCAGGACTCCCATCTCCAGATCAACAGGGAGCTTACCAGGTCTTGCTCTCATTAGGTAAGCCGGGGTACAGTTGTTAGAACCTACCGGGATGTGGTTGTATAGGTCCACCAGATCAGGCAGTTTCTCAGGCCACAGACTGCATTCCTCCAGGGGCAATGTTTTCAGAAGATCAATCACCACCTGGTTCATTTTCTCACAGAGCCCATTGGTTTGCGGATGATAGGGTGTTGTTCTTATCTTCCGGCAGCCATACAGAGTACAGAACTCCTGGAAGACTTCCGCTTCAAAGGCAGGTCCCTGGTCCGTCAGCACCTGCTCCGGGTATCCGTGTGGACGGCAGAAGTGCTGCTGGAAGGCTCTAGCTGCTGTTTGAGCCGTTAAGTCCTTGACCGGGACCACCACCAGGAACCGGGAGTAATGATCTACGATTGTGAGGGCGTAGACATACCCAGATCTGCTTGGAGCCAGTTTCACATGGTCCAGGGCTACCAGTTCCAGTGGCTGTCGGGTGATGATGGGCTGCAAGGGAGTCTTCTGGCTGGCACGGTCCTTCCTTCTTAGGTGGCACGGTCCACAGTCTCTGCACCACCTCTCGATGGTTCCCCTCATGCCTACCCAGTGGAACCGCCCGCGCAGCAGGAACTCCAGCTTCTTCCACCCGAAGTGCCCAGCTCCGTCGTGGTATGCCTCCAGTACCATAGCCGCGTCTCTTCTTGGCACCACTACTTGCCAGATCAGTTCATGTGTCCGGGAGTTAACCATTCTGCGGCACAACTTCCCCTTGTAAAGGAACAGTCGACTCTTCTCAGCCCACAGTTGCTTGGTCTCCTCCGGAGCGTCTGGGTCAAGGCGGGCATCTGGCTGAGTCAGCATCTCCTTCACCAGTCGGACGGCGGGGTCACTGTCTTGCGTTTCCGCCCAGTTGTAATGAGGTAAGGGGTTGAACGTAGCGGATTGCTTACTCCTTACACAGTGGGAATACTGGATAGTCCCATGCCGGTGGAACACGGGAAGTTCAACCTCCTCCAGTTCCTCTGGATCTTCCCCCATGTCCGGTAGGTTTGGCATTCTGGACAAGGCATCCGCGTTGGTATTGGAGCGTCCTGCCCGGTATTTGATTGTGAACTCGTAGTTGGACAGACGGGCCATCCATCTCTGCTCCAGGGCACAGAGTCTTGCTGTGTCCAGGTGTGTCAACGGGTTGTTATCCGTGTACACGGTGAACCGGGAAGAGGCGAGGTAGTGCTTAAAGCGTTCGGTGACTGCCCACACCACTGCCAGGAACTCTAGCTTGAATGAGCTGTAATTCTCAGGGTTTCTTTCGGTGGGTCGCAGTTTTCGGCTGGCGTAAGCAATTACTCGTTCTTTCCCCTGCTGGATCTGTGACAGTACGGCTCCTAGCCCGATGTTACTTGCGTCGGTGTAGAGGATAAAGGGCTGGCTGTAATCAGGGTACGCCAGGATTTCATCCCCCGTGAGGGCCATCTTCAGCTGGCGGAAGGACTCTTCTTCCAGCTTCTCCCATCTGAAGGGTGGCTTCTGGTTCTTGGCCTTCCTGGACTGGCCTATCAGGAGGTCCTGCATAGGAGCTGCCTTTTTGGTGAAACCGGGAATGAATCTTCGGTAGTAGCCTACCAACCCGAGGAACTGCCGCACTTCCTTTACGCTGGAGGGGCTTGGCCATTCCTTAATTGCGGTGATCTTATTAGGGTCGGGAGCCACTCCGTCAACACTCACCACGTGTCCCAGGTACTGCACCTTTGGTTTCAGGAGGTGACACTTGGAGGGTTTCACCTTTAGGCCGTAGTTTGCCAGGGCTTCGAACACTTCTGCCAGGTGTTTCAGGTGGTCCTCGTAGGTCTTGGAGTAGACGATGACATCGTCCAGGTATAATAGGACCGTCTCGAAGTTTCGGTGTCCCAGACAGCATTCCATCAACCGTTGGAAGGTTCCTGGTGCGTTGCAGAGTCCGAACGGCATGCAGGTAAACTCGCTAAGTCCCATCGGGGTGGTGAATGCGGTCTTCTCCCGGTCCGCCTCTGCTACAGGAACCTGCCAGTACCCGCTAGTGAGATCCAAAGTAGAGAAGAAGTTAGCAGATTTTAAAGCAGCCAAAGACTCCTCTATCCTTGGTAAGGGGTACGCATCTTTGTGTGTGATACGGTTGATTTTCCGGTAATCTACACACATTCTCATGGTGTTGTCTTTCTTTTTAACCAAGACTAGTGGAGCTGCCCAGGGGCTACAGCTATCCCTGATTACCCCAGCCTCCTTCATGTCTCTAAGCATCCCCTTGGCGTGTTGGTAGTGTGCAGGGGGTACGGGTCGGTATCTCTCCTTTATGGGAGGATGGTCTCCCGTGGGGATGTGGTGTTCTACCCCCTTTACTCGCCCGAAGTCTAATGGGTGTTTACTAAACACTCTCTCGTACTCTTGAACCACCCGATAGACTCCCTGTTTCTGGTGTGAGGGAGTGGAGTCAGTACCCAAATGTAGTTGCTGACACCAGTCCTCTATTGTTTTCTTAGAGCCGTTACCTTCCTCTGGTTGAGATGGAGGCAAGGGTTCCACAGCCTGTACAGAATTCTGGTTTATGGTGAACAATTTAGCTAGCGTGGCATACCGGGGCAGGTGTACTTCTCTCTTCCCGATGTTTATTATGCGAACGGGCACCCTCCCATGGCGTACATCAACCACCCCCCGTGCTGTCAAAATGGTGGGCCTACTGTCTGAGTAGACGGGTTCTACCATTGCTTGGTAGTCTCTACCTCTTAGACCAATAGCTGCCCGGCACCAAATCATCATTTCACTTTTTGGGGGCATGGCAATAGGGAAAGGGTCACACATTCTCACGCTTCCAATCTCACCACCGGAGAGTTCCACCTGTTGCCGCCGCATCAGTGCCCGGATCTCTTTTTGGAGCACTCGCTGTTGGCCGGAGCTGGCGTTCTTGGCAACCTGCTGTAAAATGAAAATCACCTCTGCAAGACAATTTTCAATCACATTAGTTCCTAGAGTTATCTTTGGGTGACTCTCGCGCTTGTCAATGTCTACAATGATCAGTCCCTGTGCTGCCAGTTCGACTCTACCGATTTTAATGGTCATCTCTTTGAATCCGATCTGTGGCATGGGTTGACCATTGCTGGCGATAATACTCAAGTCGTCGTCAGGGTAGCGGGTTATATCCGAGTCATTCCAGTACTGCTTGAAGAGCACGTACGGGATGGTGGTGACCTGTGACCCGGTGTCAAGTAGGGCACTCATAGGAATGCCATCCAGTACCACAGGCAAGACTGGACGTCCTCCCACATATTTGTCACGCCAGTTCGATGGGCCTGGTGATCTTATTCCTGGGGGTTGGCCCTCTACCCCAGGTTGTGCCAGTTTAAAGGACAGTACCTTGCCATATGTCCGGGTTGATTGCAGCGGCGGCAGATAGGTTGTCCGTCCTCGTTGTACCGGTCGCTGGGTCTTCCTCTGGCCGGTGGGGTCCTCCTTGGTCGACGCCACGGGATGTCCTCCGGTCCGGATGCCAGCTGGATCTTCCCTGGAGCAGAAACCTGTAACGACTGCACAGTTCGGGTTAGCGCAGCTACGCTTTTAGCTAGCTCTTGGACCTGATGGTGCAGGTCTGGAGCCGGGTCATTGTTCAAAGCCTGCGCATCAGCCCCCACAGGCCCTGCTGACAAGGGCGCCGCCTCCTGGTGGTAAGCGGTAGTAGGGCGCCTGTGGGTCACAACGCCACCCGGTGCCGGTTCTCGGAGCACCCGGATGGCTCTGTCCTTGAACTGTGCAAAGTCCAGATGAGGATCCTGTAAGGCCATTGCCCGCAACTGGGTTCGGTGGGCATTGCAATATAGTCCCTGTATAAATTGTTCGGTCAACAGCCTGTCCTCGTTTCCCACGCTGTCAGGGTCGGCCTGCTTAATGGCTCTCAGGGCCTCTTGTAGGTTTAGTGCATAGTCCCTTATATTCTCATGTGCTCGCTGTTTGCACCCGTAGAATCTAAGCTTAATCTCAGCTGAGGTGCGGGTATCAAAGGTGTCCTTCAGCCGGGTTAATATCCCTGCTACAGTCCTCCTCCCAGGTGGCCAGGACTTTACCTCCCTTTGGGCTGCCCCAGTTAGTTGGGCCACCAGGATGCTCACTTTTTGCTCTTCTGTGAGGGGGTACACCTGGAAGAGGCTATCCAGCTTTTCTCTAAAGTCACTCAGGGTATGTGACTCCCCTGAGTACTGGGGTAGCCAGGCTGCCCCCGGGATATAGGGCATCGTGAAAGGCATGACCGCTGCAGCGGTGGCGCTGGCGGTGGCTGTGGCAGTGAAGCTCTCCTCCGTATCCGACATCCTCCTCCCCCCTAGTGGACCATGGCCTACCTTGCGATGATCCTCTTCCGTAGGCCGCGGCTCCGCAGTGGATCGTCAGGGTCGAGGACCTTCCGTCGCGCTCCTGTGACGTCGGCGTCTGCTGGGCTCCTTCCAGGACCTTACGCAACGTCCGGACGTGAGGCGGAGCTCCAGTTCTCGCGCGCTTTCGGAGTCCACGCCCCTCTTCTTCCCGCGCAGCGTCTTCAAGATGGCGTCCAACGGCGGGAAAACTCCACGGATGGCGGGAAGAAGGCAGAAGATGGCGTCCAACGGCGGGAAAACTCCACGGATGGCGGGAAGAAGGTAGAAGATGGCGTCCAACGGCGGGAAAACTCCACGGATGGCGGTAAGAAGGTAGAAGATGGCGTCGGATGGCGGGAATCTTCACCACAGGTAAGTTTAATAGTCTCTTTTTCAGGCACGCAGTACCCGGTGGTTGCGGGCACGAGATCCTGCCGACTACGCCAAAGTTGACGCGCCCCTGGGCCTGTGCTGAGTAGCGTTGCGCACGCGGGAGCCTACCCGGAGCCGGATCTGATAGGGGTAGTAGTCTCGTGGCGGTGACCCGGTCCGTGCCCAGGGAGTCAAGCTGAGTGGCAGTCTTTAGCAGAAGATGGTACGGTGTTCGACTACGCCACCCGTTGAATGCGGCTATGAAGCCGCCGCTGCAGGGCAGACCGCTGAGGCCGGTGGTAAGGTCGTGCAGCGTAGCTGGTAGAACCCCCAACGGGAGGGGTATGGCCTCAGGGCAACTGACGTGTTTGAAGGGGGTAGCAGGAACCACTCAGAGACGGTGCGGTGTAGTTCTGGGTCTTTACTGGTGACAAAGTAGACCCTCCCGGAGTACTGGCTAGCGATCGGGGCCTGGTCAGTCCGTGAGCTGATGGGATCTCCCCTGGCCAGGCGGAGTTGTAGGCCTCCCCAACTAATCGTACTCTTCTGGCTACCTTGCTAGAGGCGGGTAAAAGTAGCCCACGTCCCTGAGTGTACCGTGTGGTGCTCACCCGTATGGCCGGTGACTCGGGGCCTTTTGGTAGCTTCCGCTCCACGTCGCGGTGCTGGTCCCTTGCGTGTGACCGTGCCTTCGGGTTTCTTGGCCAGAGGACCTGAAATCCCCTGCCGGGCGGTTTCTGCTGCTGGGTAAGGATTAGTCCCCACAGCCTCGGACTCCGGGTCCGGTAAGAACTCTTCAATCAGGGCGAGCTCTACAGCTTCCAGCCCCTGACCTCTTTTAGCACAGCTCCCACAGAGCTCCTGATCTTTCTTTCCTATAGCTGCTCCACTACAGACCAGACTGTGTCTCTGTCTGTGTTCTCTGCTCTTTCTCTACTCACTAACCCTGCCTCAGCCCCAGCTTTATATAGGGGAAGTTCTTCCCCTCCCAGGACTGGGCAGGAGGTGTGGCATGCATAGGATGTCTGACCAGGAAACCTCCCACCTGCTCACAGACGTAATATTGCTATTACTGTGGAAACCAGACCCCTGGGGTGCCACACTTTGATATGTCATGGAAAATATGCCGGCATTGTCTCATTTGGGCCGAACAAATGTGGTAAGTCAAAGTTTCCAGGAGTCTACACACGACTTACAGACAATTATCTCAAGTGGATCCATAATACAAGTGGCGGGGATTATTCTGACATATATATAAATACAACTTCAATGCGTCCATGAGGTATAATGAGCCTAATATATGGCAAAAGAATCTCCTCATTTCATCATGGCCCATCCAAAAGCAGTATGTCATGAAATGCTTTTTTTCTGTATTGTCATGACTTCAAGAACTCCTGGCATTAGAGATGAGCAGATCAGTCAAAATTCTAATTTGCCTGTTCGCTTTTTTTTTCCCCAGGAAATTAGAATTTAATGTCCTTTGTTATTTCTACAGACCTGAAAGCATAATAAACGTAATATGTAAAAAATAATGGAAATCCTAATACTCACCCTAACACTCACCTTTCCAGACCCTTCGCTCCTCACCGTCACCAGTCCATCCTCATTGCATCTTCGGATTGACGTCAGCAGAGCTAAAATCCCAGGGCCTCGATCACTGGGCCAAGGCTTCCAAGTTTGCTTGGCCCGAGAGGGTTCTGAAAAGGTCACGGTGCATGAGGTGATGTCATACTTCTCAGCGTGGCGCATGCACAGAACCCTCCCAGGGTTTTAACCACTGCCAACGCTGATCCGAAAATGTGACAAAGACTGGACGTGTGACTGTGAGTTCTGGATAGGGTGAACGGTGAAGTGAGTCTAATGATCTTTTTGTTTTTTTAACCATTTGATGGCACTATATAGTTCAGAAAAATGGTGACTAGAGGACACCATTTTGATTAATCCGCATAGAAACAAATTGCAAAAAATCCGCATTTTGGCGAATGCGGATTTTTGTAAACTTTGAGTAGAATTCATTTTCACTTGAAATTAGTCACTCATCTTTCAGCCATCATGTAAAAAGTGTCCAGGCATGGTTCACGGGGTTCTCGAGGGGCATATGTTTGGGCTTGACTGCAAATTACACTGTGACAAACGCTCCCTTGGTAAAGACCATAAGAATTAACATTAAATAAAAATTCTTAAATGTCTGGAGACATAAAGCAAGTTTAAAAGTAAAACAAAATTACTCAAGGGAGCAGCAGAAATAAAATAAGAGCAAAAACTGATCTCTTATGACCTTGCAGCAAGTTCTCTTTAACGGCCGTTATTACCACCTAACTATCTAAATCTAATACTAGACACCCCTTCAATAGTATGCCTGATACATGATCTATGAGCCATGTATATTGTCCACAAAAGAACATCCACAGGGAGATATATGGTTTTTACAATGAGTGGAAATGGGTGATATATGTAATGGTATAGTGAAAATTGTGTGAATAGTGTCTATATGTCATGAAGAGTCTTCAACAGTGTGAACAGAGCTTTACTTATACAACCGTTATTCTAAATCTATCAGCATCATAAGTTATTCCACCCTAGTTAGTAGCATGTAGATCCCCGAGTTAGATGGTCCACTAGAGAAAATTATTCCACATGTCCATTTCTAATTTAGATAGGAGCCCAGCAGTAATAGATCCCAGCAGTAAATGATCTGGTCACAGTCAGCATCAGGTAGCCCTCATGCACAGTCTTCTTGACATAACCCAGTCTATGTTCATGTAATTTCCTCCAGCCCTTGTTGTGCTGCTTATTTAGAAGATTACTATGCTTTTCGTAAATGTTATCTATGATAAGTTAAGATTTGTTTATGTAAGACGTAATATAGAGTAATGAAGATGGAAAAAAAATCAATAAACATGACAATGGTTTCTGATGTCATGTAATTATTTTTTCTCTTCTTAGTGCATAGACTTAGTTTTCTGGACGGGAGAGTGAGTACATTGGGTGTCTGAGTGCATGGACTTGGCTGTCTTAACACTTAATAAGCTGTGTGATTGTCAGTGTCTAAACATTTAAATGAGTGCAGGAGTCTGGGTATTTGGACTGTTTAGTGGGTGCATGGCTCTCGGTGTCTGGACTTTTCAGTAAATACATGGCCATGGATCTTTCAAAAGTTCAGTGGGTGCATGTGTAAACAGGTACAGGGAATGCAACAGAGCAGAAGATGAGGACACAGAGGTAACTTAACCAAAGATTATTTATCACTCTACCGCAGCAATTTAAATGATTAGAATTAGTGATGGGCAAGTCTTTGGATGTTCGGGCCTGGTGAGTTTGGCCGAACATTTAAAAAAAAATTTAGTTCGGGTACCAGAACAGTACCTGATCTCGGACAAGAACCCGAATCTCAGTAAAATGAGTAGGTGGCCCGAACATCTGGCGTTTACCACGCTGTCATCTGCGGACAGTGTGGAAAACACCGGCTCTGATCGGCAGTAAGTTCGTTACCACTGGTCAGAGTGCTGTGGTTCCCATGCTGTAACACATATTACAGTGTATGAGCCAGCAGCTCTGTCCAGTGGTAAAAAGGTTACCGCCAGTCACAGGTGTCGGCTGATGAGAGTACTACTCTCATCAGAGTAGTAACCAAAATTTCATTAGGTACATCATAATGGAAAAGACCATCCAATCCCAATTAGGGTCCCATATATAGGGAAGGTGATTATCAATGCCACTCCATAGGATATAGATGAAAAATGGACAAAAATCTGAGTTTTTTGGCAAAAAGGTAACAACACACTTTATTGAACATTAGTGTTGAGCGATACCTTCCGATATCGGGAAATATCGGATCGGATTGGATCGGACCGATACCCAAAAAATATCGGATATCGCCGATTTCGATACCGGAAACCAATGCAAGTCAATGGGACACAAATATCGGAATGAAAATAAACCCTTTCTTTCCTTGTAGATTAATTCTACATGAAGGAAAACAACTAAGAATAATGTAGAATGTATTAGGGGAGGTGGAGGAGACATTAAAGGCATAGAGATTTAGCCCAATCAAATGGAATAGCAGGAATTAATTTTTTTTTTAAGACGCTCGGAGTTACAAAGATATTGACCATGTTAAGCTTTTTTATATTTTGTCAGATATTTATGTTTCACTACTTCCATGCTCTTCACCTTCTTTTTTACTTCTCCCACACTTTCTCCTTCATCATCCTCAGCAGCAGCATCTTTTTCATCAACTTCTTCTTCACCTTCTTCATCTTCTTCTTCACCTTCTTCCTATTCTTTTTTTTTTACATTCTTCATATTCTTCTTATTCAACTATTATTCTTCTTCATATTCTACTTCTTCATCTTCATCATATTCTTATTTGTTTATCTATAAAAGTTTGAAGATTACACCTTCCGTTCTGCCTGTCACAAAAGATTTACAACAGGATTTGTCCGCGTTCAGTTTGGCCTGCAGCAGCAGGTCTTTTCCAGGGGTACCATGAGGAGGAACGGACTCACCCCCATACACTGCTTAGTTTTCTTCTACTTATAATTTAGATACTATCTTTTGCTCTGATTTTTAGTCTTATGCTTAATGTTCTTCAGCTTTTTGTTTTGCAGCTTCTTGGTTTTCTGTCTCTTGTTCTTCTGTATCTTGGTGGTTGTCTTCTTGTTCTTTGTCCTCTTGGTCTTCTTCGGGGGTCGTCGTCTTCGGGGTCGTCGTCTTCGGGGTCGTCGTCAGGGAGATCCAGAGTGATTAACAAAAACCATTTCAAAAAGCTTGAACTTTGAAATGTAGCAGAAGGTACAAGAAGGCTGAGGAACTGCCAAGAACCAGCTGATGGTACTGGAACCCGGATGGGTAGCAGAAGGTACAAGAGCCAATGGAACTACCGAGGACCAGCTGATGGTACTGGAACCCGGTTACTAAGCAGGAGGTACCTGTGCCAGAAAGCACTACCAAGGACCAGCAGACGTTGGTGGAACTGGGAGACCGAGAAGGAGGAACCTAAGCCAAAGGCACTGACGAGAGCCAGCTGACGGTACTGGAACCCGGATGGGTAGCAGAAGGTACACATGAAAAAAAAAGTTGCAAGGCCGCGAGCCGGCCTGAGTTACCGAAACCCACAGTCCTACAGGGGATGCTTGTCCTATTGGCACTACGGAACCAGCCTTCATTGCCAGATCCCGCAGCCCACATAGGAGTCACCTAAACTGCAGGCACCATAGAGTCGGCTAACCCGACCGCAACACGACAGGACAACGTATTGGAGGCAAGTGACGTTGACATTACCCGGAAACAGCTGGCGTGCTGGAACCAGGCTGGGCAGGAGGGAGTACCCGTGCCAAAGACACTGCCGAGAACCAGCTGACGGTACTGGAACCCGGATGGGTAGCAGAAGGTACAAGAGACAATGGATCTACCGAGGACCAGCTGATGGTACTGGAACCCGGTTACTAAGCAGGAGGTACCTGTGCCAGAAAGCACTACCAAGGACCAGCAGACGTTGGTGGAACTGGGATACCGAGGAGGAACCTAAGCCAAAGGCACTGCCGAGGACCAGCTGACGGTACTGGAACCCGGATGGGTAGCAGAAGGTACACGTGAAAAAAAAAGTTGCAAGGCCGCGAGCCGGCCAGAGTTACCGAAACCCACAGTCCTACAGGGGGTGCTTGTCCTATTGGCACTATTGAACCAGCCTTCATTGCCAGATCCCGCAGCCCACATAGGAGTCACCTAAACTGCAGGCACCATAGAGTCGGCTAACCCGACCGGACAGGACAACGTATTGGAGGCAAAGTGACGTTGACACTACCCGGAAACAGCTGGCGTGCTGGAACCAGGCTGGGCAGGAGGGAGTAAATGTGCCAAAGACACTGCCGGGAAACGCCTGGCGGTGCAGTAACCCAGGGCAAATACTGAAAAAAGAGTGGAGCCGGAGGCCTAATTGGAGCAAGTTTTAAATCTGTAGTAGTAGTGAGAATGTGGACAGAGCAGGAGATATTGCCGGACACACAGCTGGGTATCAGCTGACATTACTGAACCCCAATAACACTGGACCAAGTGTTGACTGTGCAGACAGCACTTCTGAGCAGCAACTGGCGGTGTTGGAGCTCAGGGTAAATACTGAAAACAGAGAATAGCTAGAGGTGTAATTGGAGCAAGTTTAAAATCTGTAGTAGAGTGGAAGTGGACAGAGCAGGAGAATTTGCTGGACACACGGCTGGGGATCAGCTGACGTTACTGAACCCCAATAACACAGCAGCAAGCGTTGACTGTGCAGACGGCACTTCTGAGCAGCAACTGGCGGTGTTGGAGCCCAGGGATTACAGTTCAGGTGGTAGAAACATGAACACAACAGGAGACCTGGATACTGTTGCCAACAAATTATTTACTCTGGAAGAGGACTGGCAAATTCATGCGAGATCCAGGCCTTGTTCATTTTCAGAAAAGTAAGCCGGTCAACATTATCAGAGGATAGTCGCATGTGACGGTCTGTTAGTACACCACCTGCGGCACTAAAGACGCGTTCCTATAATACACTAGCAGCAGGGCAAACCAGCACCTCCAATGCATACTGGCTAAGCTCTGGCCATGTATCCAGCTTAGAGACCCAAAACTTGAAAGGGTAGAGCCGTCTGGGAGTACACTGAGAGGGCAAGACATGTAGTCTGTCACCATCTGACGGAAACGTTGCCTCCTGCTGACTGGAGCCGTCTGTGATGGTGTAGACATTTGTGGCGGGGACACAAAACTTTGCCACATTTGGGCCATACTGGTCTTGCCTTGTGCTGAGGCCATGCTTCTGCTCCCTCTTTGTGCAGAGCTTCCTCCACTGCCTCGACGCACTGAGATGCTTTGTAAAGCACTAGCAGCACTGCTCTCGGGTGGAATGGAGAACATGATGGAATGGACCAGTGCGTCTTGGTACTCCCGCATTTTACGCTCCCGGTTCAACGGTGTTAGGAGGCTTTGTAACTTGTCCCGGTAGCAAGGATCTAGGAGGGTGGACACCCAATAATCAGCCGTGTTGAGAATGTGGCCGATGCGGCGGTCGTTTCTCAGGCACTGCAGCATGAAATCAACCATGTGCTGCAGACTGCCAAATGGCCAAGAAACGCTGTCCCCTGCTTGAGGCATGATCTCTGCCTACTCTGTATCACCCCACCCTCGCTCTAGATACTGACTACTAGAGTATTGTGTATCTCCCTCCTCTGGACAGATGTCTTCCTCCTCCATTGACTCCTCCTCATCCTCCTCACATAGTGTCCCCTGCCTAGGCCTTTGTGAGAAACAACGTTGCGCAGACTGTACAGAAGCAGATGGCATTTGTGACTCCTCATCCTCCATCTCTTCCAAAACCTCCCCCCTTAGTGCTTGCAGTGTTTTTTCAAGCAGGCAGATAGTCATGCTGACTAGTGCATCATCTGCACTCGCCATCCGCGTGGAATAATCAAATACATGCAAAATGTGGCAAATGTCGTTCATAGAGGCCCACTCAGTGGTGGTGAAGTGTGAACGGCGCGCACTGCGACTTATTTGCGCCTCCTGCAACTGGTACTCCATTACTGCTGCCTGCTGCTTACACAACCTCTCCAACATATGTAACGTTGAATTCCACCTGGTGGGTAGGTCACATATGATGCGATGTTCCAGAAGACGTAATCGGCGCTGCAGAGCTGCAATGCACGATCTTGCGTTGCTGGAACGCCGCAAGTGAGCGCACTCTATGCGGACCTTGTGCAGCAGTGCATCAAGATCCGGATAGTCCCTCAAAAGGCAGTGGCTTTTCTATATACCTGCATGGAGGGTTACCATACCCTAGACCATTGATAATAATTTTTCTGTTACTCCCCTGATGAATCACTTGATGGTGAGGAAACGCGTTGGGAAACTTCTGTAGGGTCTATGTAGGGCTGATCAGATCTTTAGGGTCAGCTGTGGACTGCCCTTGTCAGGGCGGGAGCTTTGGGGTCCTAGGGACAGCATATGAGAACAGGGCATTATAGGGTCAGAGGTGGATGACCGCTGGATTAACCCTGTGCTATTCTGTGGAGAAATTCGTGCTGCAGGACCGGTGAGATTGTTCCTTTTCTTTCTACTTATGAATTTCCACTGTTTGCATATGATAGTCTCTCTCTACTATTAAGGAGTAAACATTATTGTAGTAAATTAAGGAACATATATCTCCTGTTGTATTTTCTGAACTAGTCCACCCCACTGGGTGAATAACATCCCTATTTATGTTTGTTTGTGTGTATCTAGATACTATTTTAGATTTTAATCATCCCATTAAAAGTTATATTTTAATTCTGCCATTTTTTGCTGTATATGTCCGATTCTTGTTGGCGGATTTTTTGTGGCCAGATGGCCTTTTTTTGAGATTTGTATGTATTTGCTGTTTATTGTAACCTATTTCCATCAACCTCAAGTGAGATATCAAGGAATTCAACTCTCTTTTCACTGTACTGGAAGGTCAGTTTGATGATATATGGGTTCTCATTGAGTTGGTCCATGAATTGCTCCAGCTCCCTGATAGTACCCTGCCAAATAATAAAAAGGTCATCGATGTATCGCAGCCAGCACTGCACATGGTTGGCGGTCCACGCCCCCCCTATCTCCAAACAAACCCCTCTCCCAGTAACCTAGGAAGAGGTTTGTGTATGCGGGCATGCAGGCTTCACCCATGGCAGTGCTTTGATGTGTTAATATGAACTGGAGCAACTCAAGGACCAAATCGCCCAAATGGCTGTTCCAGTTGGAGTTCCTCAGGAAGAAGCAGACAGCGTTGAGGCCATCTCTTTGGTCAATACTAGTATATAAAAACTCAATATCTGTAGTAACAAGCAGCATATCAGATTCCACAAAAGGTCCCATCCACCCTCCTCAGCACATCGGTCGTGTCTTTGACAAAGGATGGTAAAGTTTTCACCATTAATTTTAAATAGTAGTATATGAATTTGCATACAAGTTCACATAGACCGTCGATTACTGATACGATCGGGCGGCCGGGAGGGTCGACGGGATCCTTGTGGATCTTTGAGAGGAGATACAGGGTTGGGATCTTGGGATATTTCGTCATCAAACCTTCAAAAAAATTTTGGTAATTATCCCAGACTCTAAAGCTCCACTGAGTATAGAGTGCAGCTGAGCAGAGAAAGAGGCAAGAGGAGAAAATTGTAATTTCTCATAGGTATTCCTTTCTTTCAATTGTCTAAAGGCCTCCCTCTAATATTTAGTTACTGGCCAGATCACGATGTTTTCCCCCTTGTCCGCAGCCTTTAAAACCACATCATCAAATTCCTGTAGTTCTCTTAAGGCATGTCTTTGTCTATAGTTTAGATTACTTTGTCTCTGCTGAGTTGAAATCTTTCTAAAATCTTCCAAAACCAATTTAGTAAAAATCTCAACAGCTGGGCATATAGACAAGGGAAGAAACCTTGTTGATCTGGGCAGAATACTTTTGGGGAACATACCTTGTTGTTCAACATTCTGCTTCTGCAGTAATTCCTCCAAAATAGAGAGAGCCTCCTGCTCAGCTGCACTGTTCAAACCAAGGCCAGATGTACCACGACTGTGTAATTTTTTCAAAATGAGTTTATGGGAGAAGATGTAAAAATCTTTGAAATAAAAAAATAAGCGACAAAAATGGTGTGGGGGTCCCCCATTATTTTCATAACCAGCTGAGGGAAAGCCAATGGCTGGCCCCGATCACTTAGCTCTGTTCTCTGTCTTTCTGTCCTTTTTTTGGTTCTAGTTCCAGTTTTGGTCACTCCATTCCTCACTCGGGTCTGGTCACTTGATTCCAACTCGGGTTTTATCACTCGGATCCTCACTCAGGTCTGGTCACTCATAATGGCGGCTATAAGCTAACCTCGCTGCACCACATGTCCATCCTGTTACAGGTTCAGTCGCAGATTCCTCCCCTTCACTGCCCTCCTGGGCCTTTTTTAATTACTAGCTGCACCACAGCTATCACCCGACCTGGTGTCTCCTCTAATCTCTTACCCCAGGGATCACTCATTTCACTCTTCAGTTCCTACTAATGGAATTCTCTCTGCTTTTTCTTTTCCTATCATCTTTGACCAGCGATGCTGATGCTTTGTCAACAGTACCTGGAGACTGTGAATAGTAGGAACTTTACAGCTATTCACAGATGCCAGAGCTGCATTCGGGGAACAATGGACTACATCAGTGCTGCGTGGGAACATTTTTGATAATAAATTGACGGTTGAGGGACAGTGTCTTGTTTTAATTTCTCTTTTTTTATGTTTTCCAGGTATACAGTTAGGTCCATATATATTTGGACAGAGACAACATTTTTCTAATTTTGGTTCTAGACATTACCACGATGAATTTTAAACAAAACAATTCAGATGAAGTTGAAGTTCAGACTTTCAGCTTTCATTTGAGGATATCCATATTAAAATTGGATGAAGGGTATAGGAGTTTCAGCTCCTTAACATGTGCCACCCTGTTTTTAAAGGGACCAAAAGTAATTGGACAGATTAAATAATTATATATAAAATGATCATTTCTAATACTTGGTTGAAAACCCTTTGTTGGCAATGACTGCCTGAAGTCCTGAACTCATGGACATCACCAGACGCTGTGTTTCCTCCTTTTTGATGCTCTGCCAGGCCTTCACTGTGGTGGTTTTCAGTTGCTGTTTGTTTGTGGGCCTTTCTGTCTGAAGATAAGTCTTTAACAAGTGAAATGCATGCTCAATTGGGTTGAGATCAGGTGACTGACTTGGCCATTCAAGAATATTCCACTTCTTTGCTTTAATAAACTCCTGGGTTGCTTTGGCTTTATGTGTTGGGTCATTGTCCATCTGTAGCATGAAACGACGACCAATTAGTTTGGCTGCATTTGGCTGGATCTGAGCACACAGTATGGCTCTGAAGACATCAGAATTTATTCGGCTGCTTCTGTCCTGTGTCACATCATCAATAAACACTAGTGACCCAGTGCCACTGGCAGCCATGCATGCCCAAGCCATCACACTGCCTCCGCCGTGTTTACAGATGATGTGGTATGCTTTGGATCATGAGCTGTACCACGCCTTCGCCATACTTTTCTCTTTCCATCATTCTGGTAGAGGTTGATCTTGGTTTCATCTGTCCAAAGAATGTTCTTCCAGAACGGTGCTGGCTTTTTTAGATGTTTTTTAGCAAAGTCCAGTCTAGCCTTTTTATTCTTGATGCTTATGAGTGGCTTGCACTGTGTAGTGAACCCTCTGTATTTACTTTCATGCAGTCTTCTCTTTATGGTAGATTTGGATATTGATACGCCTACCTCCTGGAGAGTGTTGTTCACTTGGTTGGCTGTTGTGAAGGGGTTTCTCTTCACCATGGAGATTATTCTGCGATCATCCACCACTGTTGTCTTCCGTGGGCGCCCAGGTCTTTTTGCATTGATGAGTTCACCAGTGCTTTCTTTCTTTCTCAGGATGTACCAAACTGTAGATTTTTCCACTCCTAATATTGTAGCAATTTCTCGGATGGGTTTTTTCTGTTTTTGCAGCTTAAGAATGGCTTGTTTCACCTGCATGGAGAGCTCCTTTGACCGCATGTTTACTTCACAGCAAAACCTTCCAAATGCAAGCACCACACCTCAAATCAACTCCAGGCCTTTTATCTGCTTAATTGAGAATGACATAACGAAGGGATTGCCCACACCTGTCCATGAAATAGCCTTGGAGTCAATTGTCCAATTACTTTTGGTCCCTTTAAAAACAGGGTGGCACATGTTAAGGAGCTGAAACAACTAAACCCTTCATCCAATTTTAATGTGGATACCCTCAAATGAAAGCTGAAAGTCTGATCTTCAACTGCATCTGAATTGATTTGTTTAAAATTCATTGTGGTAATGTCTAGAACCAAAATTAGAAAAATATTGTCTCTGTCCAAATATATATGGACCTAACTGTATAAACCAATAAACCAAATAGTGTAAAGCGCGTGTAAATGTGATTATATTTCTTTGTCCCTTCACACTTGGTTACTCACAGAAGAATGGTGACCAACAGCACCAAAAGCAGGCTTCCATCAGTTTCTGTGAGAGCTCTTTATGATGTGAACACTAGTGTTGAGCCACCCCCGTAGTGTTAGAGTTCGGTTCAGTTCGTCGAACACCCGTGTGTTCATCGAACTGTTCGTCGAACACCGTTAAAACCAATGGCAGGCAAACAAAAACACATAGAAACACAGAAAACACCTTCAAAGGTGTCCAAAAGCTGACACTGCTCAGAAGACATAACTAACACATGGAAAAGTGACAAGTACATATAGTCATGCGAAAAGAAAAGAGGTGGAGGAGTATAAGGAGGGGGAGACACAGATATAGGCATGTCATGCCCTTCTAAAACCCAAAAAGTGAGAAGCCGACACGGCCAGTCCGTTCCTGCCCGTGCGACCTCCGTGTCGCCGGGTTTGTGCCAGAGCCGCGGTGGACCCTGACGGCCAGCCCCCCTCTCCCAATACTGGTGCCTGTCCGCTGGTGGGTCGAGCGAGCCCCCCTGTGGTGGAGGCAGGTCTAAGCTTTTTAATTTAAATTGTCTCTAATTTGAATGAATACACTTTAAATCCTTTTACAAGGATATATTGGAGGGCAAGTCTCATGCCAGCAGCCGCGTAATTCCAGCTCCAGTAGCGTCCACTAAAGCTGCTGCAGTTAAAAAGCTTTTATAAGGATCGAGCTCAGAAATCCACCGCAAGGCGTTCTACCGCCAGTCCCAGTCCCTATGCCTTGGGGTGCCTCCTGATGCTCTTCACTGAGAATCCCGGGGTCCCAAAGCATTTCCTTTGAAAAAATTAAGTGTCCAAACTACAGGTGGTGTAGCTTGCTTAACAGCTGGGATAATCCGCTGACTAGCAGACACTGCTACTAGACACAAAGTATTTCCTGGGCTAGATGCAGTTAAAAATTTGTAATTAGATACTCTCGCTGGATGCTGAGAAAGTATTCCATAGAGTCTCCTGGCACGTCATATATTATTCTCTTAAAAAGCTTGGGGTAGGGGTCTAGGGGACCCTTTTATAGCCAAAATCACGGCCCTGTATCGCAATATGTCACCTAGGCTGAAGATAAATGGAACTGTAGCACCCCGAGGGCTCGGTTGCTACAGAGGTATTGCACCTCACCCAGAGGTGTGATATCTCACTCTCAGGTAAGGATGGAGTGTGGATCAGGACCCTGACACCTGCATGCATTACACCACATTGCCGTGGGGCAGGGCGACCAATATGCCCCTGAGATGGGCAGGACAGTCCCTGTCCCTGGCTGGAGTGGGGGGAGGGAACACCGAGGAAGGAGAACCCTGTAGTGCAGGAGCAGGGAGGAAGCAGTTCCTGGGTGCATTGAGAAGGGAGTATAAAAGGTGGGCACCATCTTAGTTCAGTGCAGAGAAGTCTGAGCAGAAGTGACAGGGAGCAGGGGCTCTGCATGAGCTCTGCTCCGGAGGCAGGCCTAGTAACAGAGGCCCAGGCCTGCAAGAGGGAGAAGGAAGGAAAAGGAGCGGAGAAGGCTCCAGGAATGAGGAACGAAGGGATCCCAGGGGTGCGGATGGGCGAGTCGCCACCGCACGCCCGAATCCACCTGCGTGGAGGGGTCAGGCCAAAGGGGGAGACCGGTCCCCGAAACTAGTGGAGGCGGGAAATGACCCTCAGCTAGAAACCGGAGGCTGTGACATTTTATGTGGCGCAGCCCCTCGCTACACCCGCTAGGAAGGCACCACATAGGGTCAGGGAAACTGGCGCCAAGATTACCAAGAGGAGGCCCGAGACAGCCGGACAGAAGCGTTGGTAAGAAAGGCCAGACAAAGGACACACAAAGGGGGTCCTGTGAAGTGCTCCAAAGTTATCTGGGAGTTGTCTGAGCCCCTCACCTGGTGAGCACAGTACGACGTGGGCAGCCGTTACCTGCAGAAGTGGTCTGGATAATAAGAACTGTGAGTAAAGGCCCTGGACTGCATCACTGACTCCGTGTCGTTACTGCTGCTGCCCTGCACCATCACCCCCATCCTCCGCATACACTGCCCTGAGGCTATACTCCTCCCGTGGGGAGTTATACTACGTTCTGCTGCACCCACAACACCAGCCTCAGCGGTCTGCCCTGCAGCGGCGGTTCATGCTGACCGCAATCCACGGGTGGCGTAGTCGGACATTTAAACATCAAAACCACATAAATAGTTCCACCACTGGTTGGACCGCCCTGAGCCACGGAACCGGGTCGCCGCCACGGAGACTACAACCACCAGCATCCACCAAAAAGGGTCCGGCTCCAGGTGTCCCAAGGCCCAGGGGGTGGGTCAGAACATTTTCATCACCTTTCATAATCACCAATGGGACAAGGCAGGGATGTCCTCTGTCCCCTCTCTTATACATCCTAGTGACGGAGCACCTGCTCTCATCAATTCGCCATAACCCCAATATTAGGTGGATTGAGGTGGGAGGCACCGAGTACAAGTGCTCTCTATTTGCTGATGATGTCCTAGTATATATCACTCAATCACATATATCCATCCCTGCTGTTATGGCTGAAATAGATCACTTTGTTACATGGTCAAATTTTAAAATCAATGCAGCGAAGTCTGAGGCCCTCGATGTCTCCCTCCCCAAATCCATACAGGATTCCATCCAGTCCAACTTTCCCTTTGCCTGGCCCTCACAGGGTATCAAATACTTAGGAATTCCTATTCATAGAGACCTCTCCCGTCTATGTTATCTTAATTTTGGGCCCTTTATTGAACAACTCCATACAGACCACGGTTGGCAAGTTAGAACTGTAAGATTCACTACGTGAACCACTGGTGTTTTGTGGAAAAGCACATGTACACTGTGTTCCAAATTATTATGCAAAAAGTGTTTAGGAGTGATAAGGGAAGAATTTGTTTGTTTGTCAGTTAAACTCATTGATGGTGATGTGTGTCAGGGCTCTTTATATCACTGTAAGCAATTGCAGACACCTGTTGTAACTAGTTTGGCAGGTGTGTCCAATGAAAGGCAAGACTACTTAAGAAGGCTAACACGGCTACAGCGCCAACAAGGAGGAGGTGGAGTAATGTTTTGGGCTGGAATCATGGGGAGAGAGATTGTCGGCCCCTTTAGGATCCCTGAAGGGGTAAAGATGAACTCCATAATGTATGTGGAGTTTCTCAAACAGCACTTCCTGCCATGGTTCAAGAAGAAGAACCGGGTATTCCACAGCAAGATCATTTTTATGCATGATAATGCACCATCTCATGCTGCACATAAAACATCTGCATTTCTGGCTGATATGGGCATAAAAGGGGACAAACTTATGGTGTGACCCCCATGCTCCCCTGACCTCTACCCCATTCAGAACCTCTGGAGCATCATCAAAAGGAGTGTCTATGATGGCGGGAGGCAGTTCACATTTAAGCAATAGCTCTGGGAGGGTATTCTGTCCTCATGCAAAACAATTGAAGCAGAAACCATCCAAAACCTGACAAATTCAATGGACGAGAGAGTTCAGAAGCTCCTTTCGAACAAGGGGTCCTATGTGCAAATGTAACATAACCTAGAATAAAGTTTTGAGTTGAAAACTGTTTGATTTCAGTTTCTAATAACCTGCTAATGCTTATTTCAAAAATGACCATTTTTTTGTTCTTTATTAAAATGAAAAGGTTGATCGAAGAGTGTGGGGGATCTAAGAGTGTGGCAACCCAGTAGTCAGGACTACTTCGAATTCTGACAATCTGAGGGTCATGTTGCAGGTAGTGCAGCAAGAAGGCACTCATGTGTCTTGCGCATCTCGGAGCCCCAAAATTATTTTCCGGGCTAGATGCAGCTAAAAATTATTAGTGATTTTAAATCTGGTGGCGCTTAGTAGAGATGGCCTAATAGAATCAGTGCTGCACACTGCTACAAAGCCCAAATTATTTTCCAGCCAAGATACAGATAAACATGATTAGTAATTTTAAATCTGGTGGAGCTTAGTATAGATGGCCTAATAGAATCAGTACTGCACACTGCTACAAAGCCCAAATTATTTTCCAGCCAAGATACAGATAAACATGATTAGTCATTTGAAAGCTTAAAACGGTTGGTGAGGTGATTTTAACTAATCATCAAGCTTTTACTCTCCCCAGGATGACACAGGGGTAGAAAAGTCGTTTCGGATCCATGATTTGTTCATCTTTATGAACGTGAGTCTGTCTACATTTTCAGTGGAGAGCCGCGTGCGCTTATCTGTCAGCACACCATCAGCAGCGCTGAACACACGTTCAGACAGAACGCTGGCTGCAGGGCATGACAAGATCTCGAAGGCGTAAGTGGCGAGCTCCGGCCATTTATCCAGATTGGAAGCCCAAAAAGAGCAAGGGTCCAGTGACACAGTCATGGCTTCAATGTTTACTTGGAGATACTCCTGTACCATCGTCTCTAGGCGTTGACTATGTGTCAGACTTCTTGTCTCCTGTGGCCTTGCAAAGGATGGGCTAAAAAAGTGGTGAAATGATTCCGCAAAATTGATGTTACCAGCAGATACTGTGTTTCTGTTACGGTTTGAATGCTGAACACTTGACGGTCCCACGGTTGGCAAGTTGGAACTATGAGATTCACTACGTGCACCACTGGTGTTTTGTAGAAAAGCACATGTAAGATTCTGCAACAGTTTCTGCTGATACTCCTGCATGCGTGCATCCCTTTCTATGGCAGGAATAATTTCTGCAAATTTACTTTTGTACCAGGGATCTAACAGTGTGGCAACCCAGTAGTCAGGATTATTTCTAATTCTCACAATTCGAGGGTCATGTTGCAGGTAGTGCAGCAAGAAGGCACTCATGTGTCTTGCGCATCCAGGAGCACCAAGTCCCTGTTGTGTTGGTGGCGAGGTAACAATCATGCTTCCTTCCTCTGTCCTCTCCCCCCAACCTCGCACAACAGAAATGTGATCAAGGTCTCCCTCATCTGATGAGTCTTCCATCAGTTCGTCCTCCACTTCTTACTGGGCTCCTGCACCTTCCTCACTAGTTTGGCTGCTACCATGCGCCCTGGTAAAACCATCTCCCCCACCCTCACATGCCTGCCGCCTTGGTGCTGCCGACCGTCTGGACCTTGCAGATGTTAGACCTTCCGCATACAACTCCTCCTCCTCTACTTCCTCCACCTCCTCTTGTGCCACCACCTGACTCCGAATTCTGTTTAACATGTGCTCCAGCATGTAAATCACCGGAATAGTCATGCTGATAATGGCATCGTCAGCACTAAACATCTTCGTCGCCATTTCAAAACTGTGCAGAAGGGTGCATAGGTCCCTTATTCTGAGACCACACCTCCAGCGTGATTTGCCCCACCTCTGGATCTCGTTGGCCCAGGCTATACATCAGAACGTATTGCACCAGGGCTTGTCGGTGCTGCCACAGTCGCTGCAACATGTGCAGAGTAGAATTCCACCGGGTAGGCACAACGCATTTTAGCCGGTGAAGTGGCAGGCCCAATGACTTCTGTAGAGATGTAAGTCGCTGAGCTGCGGGATGTGAACGGCGGAAGTGAGCACACAGCGACCGTGCCCTCTGCAGAAGGCCATCTAGTCCGGGATAGTGGGCTAAAAATTGCTGGACAACCAGGTTCAACACGTGAGCCATACAAGGCACGTGTGTGACATTGCCCCGGCGAAGGGCCGCACCCAGGTTTGCAGCATTGTCGCACACGGCCTTCCCTGGTTTCAGGTCCAGTGGAGACAACCATTCATGAAACTGGTTCTCCAGAGCTGACCACAACTCCTCAGCTGTGTGACTCACATTTCCCAGACATTTCAAAGTAAAAACCGCCTGATGACGTTGAGCCCTGCTGGCAGCATAGTAAGGAGGTGTGCAGTATCCCTTCTGCGCAGTTAGAAAGCTTGTGGCATGACCAGACAGGCTTTGGGTGCAGGTGGAGGACCGAGAGGAGGTTGAGGAGGCAGAAGCAGTGGAGGAACTTTGAGATAAAGAGGATTGTCGCACAATTCGTGGGGATGGCAAGACTTGGACAGCAGCCCCTTGTCCTGCTGTCACCATAGTTACCCAGTGCCCAGTCAGCGACATGTAACGCCCCTGTCCATGCCTACTCGTCCAAGTGTCTGTGGTGAAATGCACCCTGTCACACACAGAGTTTCTCAAAGAAGCGGTGATGTTGTGTGCGACATGCTGGTGGAGAGCAGGCACACCTTTCTTTGAGAAGTAGTGCCGACTGGGCATCTGGTACTGGGGCACTGCGACGGACATAAGGTCTCGAAAATCCTCTGTGTCCACCAGGCGGAAAGGCAGCATTTCTGTAGCCAAGAGCTTGCAGATGGTGAAATTCAACCTCTTAGCTTTCTCATGGCTAGGAGGAAATGGTCTTTTACTTGTCCACATCTGAGGGACCGAGGGCTGGCTGTTGTGCTTAGACGGGGATGAGAAGGGTGTCCCCGGCAAACTGCCGGTCTGTGAGGAAGATGCAGGCGGACATGTTAGGTTGCCTTGATCCAAAGGTGGTGCTATCGATGTCGGACAGCGCTCAACACCAGCTGGTGTTTCCACCTCCAAAGAAAATGATGACCTGCCAATCAAGCTGGCTGTTGCGGGTAAAGAGGTGGCAGGTCTGCGTCCCAAAACAGGTGTGACTGCTGTCCCCCCAGTCACAGAGGATCAAGAGGCCGCGGATGCACAAGATGGGGCAGACGGTAGTTGGCCCGGCCGGCTAGGCCGCATTGTAGCACAGTGAGCTTCCCACTGCAACTTATGCTTCATGTCTATGTGCCGGTTCATGCATGAAGTACTCAAACTATGTACTTTTTGGCCTCTACTTAGCTTTTGCTGACAAATGTTACAGATAACACGAGTTGGGTCATCTTTATCGATCTGAAAAAATGCCCAGGCTATGCAAGGCTTAGCACCCATGCGACCTGAAGAGCCACCACGACTTGTGGTCAGAGGCAGAGTTGTGTTTGAGGATGCAGTTGTTGACGTGCTTCCAGTACTGCGTCTCTGTCCAGGAAGGCGCAACCTGACCTCGTCGTCACTAGCATCCTCCTCCACCTCCTCTGCTGACCTCATCGACTGGCTGACTGTGGGTTGACAGTAAGTGGGATCTCCAACCTCATCATCATCACCTTGTGTGTTATCACACCCGTCATCCTCAGAGCCAACCTGTTCCTGCCCTGACAAAAAACTAAAGTTGTCGCTCCAATCAGGTATTTGAATCTCATCATCGTCTTCCTCATTGTCTCCCCCAACAGGAGTTACAGTTTGGGAATGAGGGTCTACATTATGGTCAGAACCTTCTGCATCTGGTCCTGGATCCGACTCAAAGATTCTGGGCATCAGTGCAGATCATTTCCTCGTCTGGATTCACAGAAGCTCTGGAGCCGAGCTCTGATTCCCAGGCTATAGTATGAGTAAACAGCTCTGCAGACTCAACCATCTGTTCTACCCCATACTCAGACGGGCAGCTGGAGATTTGGGAGCTGTGAGGAAGCAAGTGCGATTGGGGTGACACCTCTGAGGACTGGAGTATTTGTGATGTTGAAGTTGAGGTGGAGGAGAGCCCACTTAAAGGAGCACTTGATATCCGTTGAAGCATCTGCTGTTTTTGTGCCTCATCTGGAATTTGTAGCAATTGGCGTGGCCGTAAGAAAGGGATCTTATCACATTGTCCGCTAAAAGAAGTAGACATTTTAGTTTGGCTGGAAGATGTTCTTTCTTCTGCAGATGTTACTGTTGCTTTAACACCTACCCCACGGACACAACCTTTTTTCCCCTTCCCAACACACCTATTCCCCTTTCCACCAGCAGCAGGCCTTTTTCCACTCATTTTGGTGGTTAACTAATTCACAACTCTGGAGTTGTTTGCACAAAAAAACAATGGATGGGAACCGAGCAGAGCTGAGTGGCCAAACTGTGGTATTAGGCCAAAAGTATTGGCTGGGTTAGATGCAGATAAAAATGATATTGAATTTGCAACCTGGTGGAGGTCAGTATAGATGGACTAATAGAACAAGTCCCACACACTGCTAGAAGCCCAAATATTTTTTCAGAGCTGGATGCAGAAAAAAATTATATTGAATTTGCAACCTGATGGAGGTCAGTATAGATGGACTAATAGACCAAGTCCCACACACTGCTAGAAGCCCAAATATTTTTTCAGAGCTAGATGCAGAAAAAAATTATATTGAATTTGCAACCTGGTGGAGGTTAGTATAGATGGACTAATAGACCAAGTCCCACACACTGCTAGAAGCCCAAATAATTTTTCAGAGCTAGATGCAGACAAAAATTATTTTTAATTTGCAACCTGGTGGAGGTTAGTATAGATGGACTAATAGAATGATGCTATGCCCAAAAGGTTTTAATTCACTATGTGCAGTAAAAAAATTGGTATTCTATACACAGGTGGTGTAGCTTGCAACACAGATAGGCTACTCCACTGACTAACACACACTGCAATAGGCCAAAAAGGATTTGCTTTCCTAGATTTAGCCAAATGCTGTGAAAAAAACTTGCACAGCACTGGCACAGACCTGCCTGGCAAAAACTGATAGGAACTGATGTAACTTAGTCCTGAAAAGGACTGCAATTACAATTAGTCTTTACTCCCACAACCTATCTATTAAAGAGCACAGACCTGCCTGATAAAAGTCGTAGGAAATGATGTAACCTAGTCCTTAAAAGGACGGCAATCACAACTATTCCCTACTCCCAAGCTATCTGTAGATTTGTGCGAAAATTGGCTTGAAATTAACAAGGTATAGCGCACACAGCAACAGCGGTGCCATCTAACACGCAGCTGCAGCAGTGAGAAAATGTAGGCGACGGGGAAAATGGCTGAGTCTTATAGGGCAAGGACATGTGACATACACTGCCAATGACACATGCCCTTGCTTGTGTGAAAAAAAGCACTTCGCTCCGTGTGTGCGCTGCTGATAGGCTGACAGATTGCACCTCCCCACTGCAAATGCGGGAAAGAGAAAAAAAAATGGAGATCTTCATTATTCCTACAGAGATCCATCCCCTGCCCCTCCCCCCACCCCGCTGTACACTCAAACTGCGTATTAACATTAATTTTCATCATTACTGAGAAAAAATCCAGTTATGATTTTGGTGCACGAACAGTTATCGAACATAACCTCGAACAGCCGAATTTTTCTCAAATCGTTCGTGTTCGCCGAACACCGCCCAAAACAGCTCGAATTTGAGATTGGCGAACAGTTCGAGTCGAACACCGCTCATCTCTAGTGAACACAGACTTAAATCAGTAGTTCAATTCTATTCATCAGGAAACTTCAGGACATGATCAGTGCTACGGTTTAGATCAAGCACTAACATGAAAGACTGTTTAATCTAGTGAAACTTCTTTTATGTGGTGTATTTGGAAGCTCGTGTAGTCGAATGACACATTTTTCACAATGTAAACATATTACAAACTTGCTATTTGGGGTTGTAAACTGTCCTTACAGCAGGCAATGTGATAAAAAAACACAGTAACCTATACTCCCCTGTTAAATCCCTGCTGCTCCAGTGTCAGTACTGCAGTGTCCGATCTTGGCTTACTTTGCTGGTGCGATGATGTACCATGCATGAACGGGATCGATGCAACCAATCACTCACCTCAGTGATGGCACACATGTACATAAGGCCTTTGAGATCAGTGATTGGCTGAAGAGGTCGTATGGATTTACATGATATCATCGTTGCAGGAAACCACCGAAGTGGTAGGGAAATTAAACGGAGAGTCTGTAGTCAACGAGAGGACAATTTGCAAAATTAAAAATTTGTCCTGTTATGGATTTTGGTTTCTCCTCTGGCCGGCAATAGGATTATAAATAGTGATGAGCGAGCAGTAAACTGCTCAGGTGCTCGGTACTCAAATCGAGCAAGTCGCACTGCTCGGGTGCTCGATTCGAGTACCGAGCATAATGTAAGTCAATGAAGGAGTCAAGCATTTTTCTGGGAGACCTGCACTCAACGTCGGGTAAGAGAGAGAGCGACAGACAGAGATGCTCCCGGTCCCTGTAATAAGCTCATCTGAATCTGAGCCGTGCAATGCACTGAAGCCGGGAATTCCCCTGCTGGGAGCGCAGGGAATCCTCTGTCAAGTGGACTCTTTGTGAGCTCTCTCTCTCTCATCTAAACCAATCAATCATATGTTCACAGCCCCCTCCAGAAGTCCTGCCACAGCAGGGCAAAGGATGAGAGAGAAAGAAAGAGAGAAATCACAAAGAGTGACACTCCCCACAATATTCCCCAAAACTGTATAATGGCCCCACACATTAGTTCCCACACTGTAAAATGGGCCTTACATTAGCTGTCACACTATATAATGGCCCCCACATTAGCTGCCACACTATATAATGGCCCCTACATTGACTGCTAACTTATATAATGGCCCCCACATTAGCTGCCACACAATATAATGGCCCCCACATTAGCTGCCACACAATATAATGGTCCCCACATTAGCTACCACACAATATAATGGTCTCCACATTAGCTGCCACACAATATAATGATCCCCATATTACCTGCCACAGTATATAATGGCCCCACATTAGCTGCCACACTATATAATGGTCCCCACAATATTCCCCAAAACTGTATAATGGCCCCACACATTAGTTCCCACACTGTAAAATGGGCCTTACATTAGCTGTCACACTATATAATGACCCCCACATTGACTGCCACGCAATATAATAACCTCCACATTTCCTTTCACACTATATAATGGCCCCTACATGGACTGCCAACCTATATAATGGCCACCACATTAACTGCCACACAATATAATGGCCCCCACATTAGCTGCCACACTATATAATGGCCCCCACATTAGCTGCCACACTATATAATGGCCCCCACATTAGCTGCCACACTATATAATGGCCCCTACATTGACTGCTAACTTATATAATGGCCCCCACATTAGCTGCCACACAATATAATGATCCCCATATTACCTGCCACAGTATATAATGGCCCCACATTGACTGCCACACTATATAATGGCCCCCATATTAGGTGCCACTCTATATAATTGCCCCCACATTTGCTGCCACACAAATATAAGGGCCCAAACACATTAGCTGCCACACTATATAATGGCCCCTACATTAGCGGACACTATATAATGGCCCCGACATTAGCTGCCACTCTATATAAAGGCCCCCACAATAGGACCCAAACAGTATAATGGCCCCCACATTAGCTGCCAGACTATATAATGGCCCCCACATTAGGACCCAAACAGTATAATGGCCCCCACATTAGCTGCCAGACTATATAATGGCCCCCACATTAGCTGCCACAATATATAATGGTCCCTACAGTAGTAACACAACAGTATAATGGTCCCGATATTAGCTGTCACATTATATAATGGTCCCCACATTGACTGCCACACTATATAATGGCACCCACACTGTATATACCCTGTGGAAGTAACCTGAAATAAACTTCTGTGGGGGTACTCTGCAAAGCAGCCTCTGTGGGATTACTCTGCAAAACAGACTGTGTGGGTGTACTATGCAAAAGGTCTCTTTTTTTTTTTTAATTTGGGTAGGCCACAAAACATTGCGAATGTAAAATAGAACAAACAAATTGCAGTGTCGTCTAACAATGGCTGGGTGCAGCTGTTATACTTCTCTATTTAGCTAAAGGTATTGCCAATTCCTGTGGGATCCATGCTTGGTTCATGTTAATGGTGGTGCTGGATGTTGTGATGTGCTGAGTAAGGTTTTTCACATTTCTGCCATACTAACTCTGCCTTCCGAGGTGGTGCTGGTGCCCCAGCTGCATTGGCGACTTCCTCCTTCCCTGTCTTGTGTTTCCACCGAGTCCCTGCTGTCAGGTGAGGACTATGTCAGTAGTGAGTCTACCAGCATGCGCTTGTATTTCCCCATTTTCCGATTATGCTCTAGTGACGGAAGTAAGGATGGCAAGTTGTGCTTGTAGTGGCGATCCAGCAGGGTAACCGCACAGTAATCAGCACTTGTAAAAATCCGGGCAACTCGGCGGTCATTGTGCAGACACAGCAGCATGTCTTGGCTCATGTGTGCCAGGCTGCCCAGAGGCAATGACAAGTTGTTCTTGGTGGGGTGGGAGGTGTATCGTCTTGATCCTCTGTTTCATCTGTATATCCCCAGCCATGCTCCATTGATACCCGTGAGCTGGTTTGAGTGCCACCATGCTGTGAACACGGTTGTTGCTCATCCTCCTCCTCATACTCCTCCTCATCATCTTCCAAAACTGTCCCCTGGCTGGACATTTGTGTACCTGGCCACTTTTGGTGCAGGAACCCATCCTCCAAGACATGTGTGGAATCCTGACCTGATAATGATGTGAATGGTCCCTGTTCCTCCTCCTCTTCCTTCTTTGCCACCACCTAATCCATCATCACCTGAAGCTTTGTTTTAACAGGAGGCATAGAAGTGGGATAGTAACAGAGAAACATCCAGCAATCCTTGAGGGAGGTAGAACATGCGCCAAAACGCTTTCCGCCTTAGGCTCAGCCACCACTACATTTACCCAATGGGCAGTTAGGGAGATATTACCTCACTTATAAAATAGTTTGATGACTTATATGATTTATTCTCTGAAGGACTTACAGCACAAGTATTGCAGAGATTGGACAATACCCATTTCAGTTCCTCCAATTTATGTTTAATAGGAATAGGAATCACCCAATGGAACTTATGAAAAATATCAATCATTTCTACTTGTTTTTACTACAATGGATTGATATGTACAAATGTTTCTCTGAACCAGGTGGTAATACTCAACAAATGTGTAGGTACAATATTTCTGCCCATAGCAATACCAGATAACTGTTTATAAAAAGCTCTACTATTGCCTGCTGTGGCTAGCACACTCTCTCCAGCATATGCAAGGTTGAGTTCCACCTTGTGGGTTCGTCGCATTTGAGGCAAGGAGCAGGAAGGCAGAAGTGATGCTACACAGCAGTCAGGCGAGCAGTAGTGGGGTGAGAACGTCAAAAGTGTGCACACATTTCCCACACTTTCTGACCAGGCGAGGAGACGGTGGAGGAAGCGGAGTAGGAGGGGGAGGCAACATGTAGATTGTAAGCTGGCAAGCAAGGCCCTCACTCCTCCTCTAACTGTTTAAGCTGTCTTACTTTGTTTTGAGGCCTGGCCTCAGCGTTTTTGCACCCTGCTCCATCGTTTCCTGTGCAGCTGGGGCAGAGTGACCACCACCTCCTCCTCCGAACAGCCCGCATCACTTGGATGGCCTTGACTCCATGTGGGGTCTAGGACCTCATCATTCCCCTTTGCATTGTGGCACCCTGCTGTTCACAGGTACCACAGGACCCAGGGTGCATGGATGGACTTCTCCACAAGAGGCCCTCATTACATACAAACACCTCCACCCTTTCACCTCATACCACCAGAGGGAGCCCGTTAGGGATATATATATATGGAGGGTGGAGCCAGGCAGTTCAGTCAGTCAGTCAGACAGAGTCAGAGAGTCTGAGAGCATGCTGACACAGAGCAGCGAAGACGCAGCACGTCTTCTGCGGTGTTCTGAGGGCCCCGAGTGTGGCCGACGACAAGGAGGAGAGGAAAGAGGAGCATCATAGGCTCACCCCGAATATACAAACCGGACACCGAGTTCGCGCCTACAGCGTGCTTTATACCCAGTAGGGATCACCGGCATACCAGGAGGACTACAAGTCCCTGGCCAACCTGAAGCTAAACCCTTAACAGGACCAGTAACCACGAAGGCCCCAGGGTTACCAGGGATAGTGGTTGCCAGCAGAAGGTTCTACTACCAAGCGACAGGTGAAGGAACAGCACGACACATAAGCTAGGCCCAGTTGCAGGCTGGCCAGGAGCATACAGAGAGGCAGACACGGACCAGGAGGCTTTATACCTGCTCACTGGGGAGAAGTCCTGAAGCGCACCCTTCCTACCGAGTACCCTGGACCGTACCTGACATCCGCACCAGTAAAGGTATTGAAGCAAATCCCCTGTCTCTGTCAGTTACTCCTGCTGCGCCATCCCGACTGCACTACAAGCCCCAGCATCACCACCCACCGTCAAACTCTACACTGCCCTGAGGCCCGCTCCACCTGTGGGGAGCTGTTCCATCCTAGCTGCCTATCAACTGCCTCAGAGGTCTGCAGCAGCGCTGGTACAAATTACCAGAAACCACAGGTGGCGTCAAACTACAAATCCCATATAAACTATCCCCTTTTTGTTGACCGCCCTGGGCCACGGGCCGGGCCAGCCGCTGTGACATATTCCCCCCCAGCATCCATAGGCCCGGACACCGAGTACCCCACTGCACTGGGGGCGCGTCAGCATCATCATCACACCTCTCCAGTCTGTGTATGTGACGCACCCCCTGGGCCGTGGGGTACCCGGTACCGGGCCGGTAGATGCTGGGGGAAAGTCACAGCAGCGGTGACCCGGTCCGTGACCCAGGGCGGTCAATAAAAGGGGTTATGTATAGGGGGATTTATAGAGTTTTTATAGAGTTTGTGACGCCACCTGTGGAATGCGGCTAAGGGAGCTGCCGCTGCGGAGCAGTCCTCCGAAGCTGATGTTACTGCAGCAGGGATGGTGTGGCTCTCCACAGGAAGAGCTAGCTCCAGGGCAGTGTAGTTGATGTTGGTTGTGCTGGGCGTTGTAGTGCAGGGGTAGATGGCGCAGCAAGAAACACAGAGACAAGGAAGTGCAGTCCTCAGGGTCTTTACTCACGGTTATTGCAGTCCAAGTTACAGACGTCAAAGTAACTTCCCGTGCCATGTTGCGTTTACTCAGTGAGGGGCTCAGTCCACCCCCAGGTAACTCTGGAGTACATAGCAGGACCCCCTTCTGTGTCTTCTCTCTGGCTGTCTCCCTGTACCTCATTCCAAGTGTCCCAGTCCAGTACCTGAGGGCCTTGGCGGGCGACGTCTGTTCCGTCCCCTGGGTCCTATATAGCTACCTTTCTGGTGGCCTTGGTCCCATATAAACTATCCCCTTTTTGTTGACCGCCCTGGGCCACGGGCCGGGCCAACCACTGTGACATATTCCCCCCCAGCATCCATAGGCCCGGACACAGAGTACCCCACTGCCCTGGGGGCGCGACAACTTCTGGCGTCACGAGCAGGATTTCGTGCCCGTTGCCACGGGTACTGTATGCCGTATTTGAACTGTATATAAACTGTGGTGAACATCGCCACCATTACCGCGTCGCCACGCGGGAAGAAGAGGGGCGTAACCGCGGGAATTGGAGAGGCGTGACTGCTAGAAGTGCGCGAAACTCAAGCCCCGCCTCGCGCTCTGGCGCAGCACCTGGAAGCGTCAGGTCCTGGAAGGAGACCGTCGTCTGCGTAGCTGTGGCCTACCCGATTAAAGAAACAGGAGGTAGGCTACGGTTCACTAGGGGGGTGCAAACATGGCCGACGACCAGCGAGACGCCAGAGCACCGGATAACGCTCCTGATGCTCAACTTGCGCCCTGCGCTGCTCAGGCCGGAGCGGCCGCCCCACCAGCAGGGGTCTTGACTCCGTTAATACCCATGGCCCTGCCGTATATCCCTGGAGCAAAATGGCTTTCCCAGTATGATGGCAAACCAGACACCCTGTCTGGATTCAAGAGAAAGATATGCGGTGTATTGGACATGTATTCAATGACTGGTAAGCAGAGAGCCGCTGTTGTGATGGGACAATTGACTGGTGCCGCAGAGCGGGAAGTTGAAACCTGGCCAGCCGCAGACTAGGAATCAGTATCCATTATCTTTAAGAGACTGCAAACTGTCTTTGAAAACTGCACTGAGACAGATCTCCGGATGAGGTTCTACCACTGTACCTAGAAACCTGAGGACAGTATCCGGGACTATGGCTGGCGCTTACAGGAAGCCCTGTGGGCCCTGAAACAGGTTAGTCCAGCCAGCATACATGGTGAGGACAAAATGCTGACAGAACAGTTCATCGGGGGCTTGAGGTCCCAGGAGGAGAGCAGAACCGTACGGTGGTGGGCCTTAGATCATCCAAATGCCACCTTTGATGCCCTGAAGGACATGACTATTAAGGGTCTGCAGCCCCTGGAAACATCAGATACTGCTATCCAGTGTTACCAGGGTGGGGCCACCCCAGTGCCCGCAGCACCCACTGCTTCTTCATTAACGGCTGAAACAAAGATGCAAACAGTGCCCCCTAGCAAGCTGGACAGCCTGCACTCTGAAGTGCGTCAGCTAAGTAAAGCCCTGACCATTGTCCTGAGCACCCTGCAGCTACAGACGGAGCCCGAGCCGGAAGGAAGGATCCTACTCGCCGACAGTCCTGAGGATGTCCCCTGGATGAGGAGAAGAAGGAGGACAATGCCACCCCGTAGGAGGACAACGCCACCCTGTAGGAGGACAATGCCACCCCGTGGGTGGACCAAAAACCAAAGTCGCCCTCCAGGAGATTTCATCTGCTACCATTGCCACAAGGCAGGCCACACTGCATGGAACTGTCCTTTAAACGGGCAAACCCTGGGGCCGAGGGCAGACACCCAGGCCCAACTCAACCAGGCCCATCAAGCTGGTATGACCGGTTCGTAGGAGGAAGGCCTTTCCTGTCCATCGTGCTGGACAGCATAGCAACACCTGCGTTACTGGACACCGGCTCACAGGTAACCATCATACCTGATGTCCTCTACAAAAGGTACTGGTCCATAGATGAACTCCACCCGCCAGCCCCGAACCTCTCTGTGTATGCCTCTAACGGCCTTCCCCTTAATCTAGTAGGGGTTAAGGACGTGACAGTGAAGGTGGGGAGAGTGGAACTAAAGGACCAAGGACTAATTGTTATAGAATCTAACCCTGGTGATACCAATCCATATATGATACTTGGTACAAATATTGTTGGTAACTGTTTAGGAGAAGTGTTGTTTTAACTCCAACAGATTGCTGACACTGCCAAACCAGGGCAGAGGAAGGTGCTCCAGAGAGAGATTCGAGCCCTCCTGTACCAGCAACAGGTAAAACTAACAGGTGGTGAGATTAGTAATATACGGGTGACAGACCCGATACCCATTGTGATTCCCCCAATGAGTGAAAGGCTGATTTGGTGTAGGGCAGCAATAGGTCTCAAGGGACAGAACTACCAGGCGGTAGTGGAGCCCATTAGCTCAGAGCACAGACCTACACTCTTAATTGCTAGAGGGGTAGTTGATGTACGCAATGGGAGGGTACTCATACGTCTCCTAAATTGTGGTGAGGAGGAAGTTAAATTACCAAGATACGCCACTGTTGCCAGATTGCATACTGTGGATAATGATGCCATACACACAGTGGAATCCTTGACCCCACCAGATACAGTGGAGGACAATGACTGTGAAGCTCAGCTGGAGAATTGGTGTCAACAGCTCCATGTTGGAACTGACGCCACTCCTGTCCATCAAAAACACGGTGTCTACAGAGTGGTTCAGGAATATGAACACGTGATTAGTAAACACCCACTTGATTTTGGATGGGTTAAAGGGGTACAACATCACATACCCACTGGTAATCATCCACCCATTAAAGAGCGTTACAGACCTGTACCACCAGCACATTACCAAAAAGCCAAGTAAATGTTGCATGACATGAAAAAGGCAGGGGTAATAAGGGATAGCTGTAGCCCGTGGGCAGCTCCCCTGGTCCTGGTCAGGAAAAAGGATGGTAGCATGAGGATGTGTGTAGATTATAGACAAATTAATCGAATAACACATAAAGATGCATACCCTTTGACCCGTATAGAGGAATCACTGGCTGCACTAAAATCTGCCAATTACTTCTCTACATTGGATCTCACTAGCGGGTACTGGCAAGTCTCTGTTGCTGAGGAAGACCGGGAGAAGACAGCCTTCACCACCCCGATGGGACTATGCGAGTTCAACAGTATGCCGTTTGGACTCTGCAACGCACCCGGAACGTTCCAGAGGTTGATGGAGTGTTGCTTGGGACACCGGAACTTTGAGACAGTGTTGCTGTACCTGGATGACGTTATCGTGTACTCGAGGACATATGAAGACCATCTGAAGCACCTGGCAGAGGTATTTGAAGCATTGTCCCGATATGGGATGAAACTAAAACCTTGTAAATGCCACTTGCTCAAGCAGAAGGTTCAGTACCTGGGACACGTACAGTACAGACCAAAAGTTTGGACACACCTTCTCATTTAAAGATTTTTCTGTATTTTCATGACTATGAAAATTGTACATTCACACTGAAGGCATCAAAACTATGAATTAACACATGTGGAATTATATACTTAACAAAAAAGTGTGAAACAACTAAAAATATGTCTTATATTTTAGGTTCTTCAAAGTAGCCTCCTTTTACTTTGATGACTGCTTTGCACACTCTTGGCATTCTCTTGATGAGCTTCAAGAGGTAGTCACCGGAAATGGTTTTCACTTCACAGGTGTGCCCTGTCAGGTTTAATTGAAGGCTGTTACAAAATTATACTGCCATCTATTATTTCTTTTTTTTTATTTGCTCACAGTTTTTTATTATTTTTACCCTTATATTTTACCAAACATTCGTCCTGAGTTTTCTGTAAATTTGCTGCATAAGCACTCATGGTCAATTTTTTGGGATATTTTTTATCATGAAACCTGTTAATTAGAATTTTGGACTGTTTAATATAGTCATCTGTAGTCGTGTTATTTTTTTCTAATCCTGTGAAACTGACTGTAGGGAATATTAGATTTCCATTTTTATAGTGCACACTGTAATAGTGTAAAAAACCATTTGTATCCGTTTTTTGTAACAGCCTTCAATCGGAATAATAATGACATCAGAAAGATATTGAATAAATATTGGTATCTACTTAAAAGGGATACATATTTAAAAAAAATCCTACCACAAAGACCGAATATTACCTTTTGCAGGGGACAAACCATGAGAGGCATTATTGCTCCCAGTAATTTAAAATCAGCACCACACGGAGGTCAGAAAATCATCCAAATAAATGGGAACATAAACAGAAAGAACATTTCTAAAAAAAATCGGTGTAACACGATGTCATTCGAAAAAATGCTGCTGTTGTGAAATTATTGACCACAATGTGGACACAAATCCCTGAGAATTGTCCAAACCGCACTGAGAGATTAAACCGTAAAGAATCCTTTTGGATATTTAAAAATGGCACTTTAAACCCCGATGGGCTGAATGATATTATTGAGGGGATATAGGAGGAATTAATATACCTCTGGATACTGTTCATTAATGGTTTAACATATGTTATAATTTTTATCAGTCTTTCTATATATATTATTTATAAATGTTTTTAACAGTGTTTTTAAAAAAAGTTTCGTAACATACAACAATCATGTAAGCAGTTATATATCACATTTTATTTTTTCTGTATGTATTTATATATTTATTTATATAGGGATTTTTTTCCTTTTTATCAACTACTGACTTGTAGTGTCTTTTTGGAATGGGTGTGTCAAAATTAACCATATGTGGTCCACACCCTGACCATTATAGTAACACCTCTTATAAAAGCTGGTCAGAACCAAGTAGCACTTATAACAAAATACCTGAGGAAGACATTTTATTTGGCGAAACGCGATGTATGTACATGTTTTTGGAGGCATAATAAGGATCCATACAGGATAATACTACAGCTTGTATTTACAAGTTATTCGGGAGCTAAAATAGCCTGGAGGAAATCTTTTTCAGTTCCTTCTAGCTGGAGTTCCTGGCCTTGGTCTGGGCTGTCACTGAAAGGTTAAAGCATTACCTAGCCTCAACAAAATTCACAGTCTTTACTGACAATAATCCCTTGACACACCTGGAGACAGCCAGGTTGGGAGCCATGGAACAGCGTTGGGTGGCCAGACTGTCGAATTATCAGTTCACCATCAAGTATCGGGCAGGTCACAAGAACACCAATGCCGATGCCCTGTCAAGGATGCCTCACCAGTCAGACACCGAGGATGAAGTGGATGATTTAGAGGAAGTTGAATTACCTGCTTTCCACCAAAGCGGAGTGGTCCATGAGCAACATGTCACCAGAAGACGTCAGGGAAGGACGCTGAATCCTCTACCCCACCACAGTTGGAAGGAGACCCAGGACAGTGACCCGGTTGTCAGCCTCATCAAAAGACTGATCACCCAGGAAGGTTCTCACCTGGAGAAGGATGCTCCTCCACAAGCCAAGCAACTGTGGAATGAAAGAAGCCAGCTGTTCATCTACAGAGAGAAGCTGTACAAAAGATATGTCAATCCCAAGACCCATGAAATGGTGTGGCAGATTGTTGTACCCAGAACAGATAGCCAGATGGTGTTGGAAGCCTACCATGATCAAGCAGGTCACTTTGGCTGGAAGAAGCTGGAAACCCTGCTGAAGGACCGGTTCTACTGGGTTGGAATGCGGAGCTCCATAGAGAGGTGGTGACAGAATTGTGGGCCCTGTAGCCTCAGAAGAAAAGACTACGGCAGCCAGAAAGCACCCTTGCAGTCCATCAAGACAACCCAGCCTCTGGAGATCGTCGCTCTGGATCACATCAAGCTGTCACCCAGCAGGTCAGGCTACTCCTATGTCCTGACAATGGTGGATCACTATTCCCGGTTCCTGGTGGTAGCCCCTGTCAAGGATCTGACAGCAGAGACTGCAGCAAGAACGTTCCAAGCATACTTCTGCAGGCCCCATGGATACCCGGACAAAGTGCTGATGGATTAAGGCTCTGCCTTTGAAGCCGAGCTGTTTAAAGAATTCTGCCACCTGTACGGGTGCAAAAAGTTCCGGACTACGCCGTACCACCCTCAGACCAATGGTTTGTGTGAGAAAATGAACAACATCGTCATAGACCTGCTGAAAACCTTACCCTTGGAAGAAAGAAATCAGTGGCCAGACAAGCTACCTGACCTGGTAGATCTGTACAATCACATACCTGTGAGTTCTACAAATTGCACCCCAGTGTACCTCATGAGAGCAAGACTTGGGAAATTGCCCATGGACCTGGAACTCAGAGTGGTAGAACCTGAAGCAGATATGTCCACTGAAGACTGGGATACAAATCGGCAAGAGCAGTACAGGAGAGTACAGGCCTGTGTCGAAGACAGTCTGAACAGAGTAAGGGAAAGACAGGAAGAGCAGTACAATAAACATGCACCAGCACAACCCTTGGCACCTGGAGAGATAGTGCTAAAGCGGAAGAGAAGAGGTCACAAGCTCGATGATCAGTGGGAAAGAGCCCTACACAATGTTGAACTCCAAATTTGACAACAGTAAAACCTGTCTGATTAGCAAAGATGGAGGTAACACAACCGCAACAGTCTCAAGAGACCGTTTGAAATTGTGCCCAGGTCTACTGAAGACAACAGAGGAAGAAGTACCTCCTATAGCACCGGAAGAACCCAAGGAAGATGTGCTTCACACAGTTCTAGGAGATTTCCCTGCAGACTGGCCTCAACTTGATGGAGCAGTTATTATACCCGTAATACACTTCTATCAGCCAAAAGAAGAACCTGTGAGCACTCTAGAAGAACCTGCTCAAGAACAGGAAGAGTCCCCAGTAAGAGGAGGATCACCCGTTGAAGCAGAGCCTGAAGGCCCAGTGGGCAGTGTACTTGCCAGTCCTATAGAAAGATTAAGGCAGTTTTATAACCTACCAGCACGTACACCTGCTAGATTAACAGAAAGGGTACGCACAGACACTAGTGACACCCCAGTGCTACGAAGGTCCACACACAGCACACAAGGACAAATCCCTGCCCGGTTTAGGGAATAAGGATGAAGTGCCTAAATTGTAAATAGTTACCCAGTTGGGTATTGCCTATTATTTATTGTATAAACTAAAATAATATGTGCATTTAGTTACCCGTAAGGGTATAAAGACTTGTAGGCTGAGGACTGTGAGCAGCCAAAAACTGTCTTGTAAATATTTGCACTTATCAAAGTGACCCCTTAAATGACCACAGAACAAAAACCCGTTTGGCGTGGCCGAAGACGTGGTCCAGCACCTGGATCACTTATGCCCTGTAGCCACGCCTAGGGCCTAAGTTGAGGGTTTCAGGCGGGTCCCTCATGTTTCTCCCTGCTACACTTTCATCGGTGAAATGGACACCTGGTTACGGGACATACTGTAACTTAATTGTTGTTATAATTATTATTGTTGTTAACCTGTTTTGCAAAATGCTTCAGTCCAGGAGTACTGAATTGTACTAGGGGGGAATGTGGCACCCTGCTGTTCACAGGTACCACAGGACCCAGGGTGCATGGAAGGACTTCTCCACAAGAGGCCCTCATTACATACAAACACCTCCACCCTTCCACCTCATACCACCAGAGGGAGCCTGTTAGGGATATATATATGGAGGGTGGAGCCAGGCAGTTCAGTCAGTCAGTCAGACAGAGTCAGAGAGTCTGAGAGCGAGCTGACGCTGAGAGCAGCGAAGACACAGCATGTCTGCTGCGGTGTTCTGAGGGCCCCGAGTGTGGCCGAAGGCAAGGATGAGAGGTGAGAGGAGTTGAGGGGGCAGAGGAGCATCATAGGCTCACCCCGTATATACAAACCGGACACTGGGTCCGCGCCTACAGGATGCTTTATACCCAGTAGGCATCACAGGCATACCAGGAGGACTACAAGTCCCTGGCCGACCTGAAGCTAAACCCTTAACAGGACCAGGAACCACGAAGGCCCCAGCGTTACCAGGGATAGGACCTTCTGCTGGCAACCACTACTACCAAGCGACAGATGAAAAACAGCACGATACATAAGCTAGGCCCAGTTGCAGGCTGGCCAGGAGCATACAGAGAGGCAGACACGGACCAGGAGGCCTTATACCTGCTCATTGGGGAGAAGTCCTGAAGCGCACCCTTCCTATAGAGTACCCTGGACCGTACCTGACATCCGCACCAGTAAAGGTATTGAAGCAAATCCCCTGTCTCTGTCAGTTACTCCTGCTGCGCCATCCCGACTGCACTACAAGCCCCAGCATCACCACCCACCGTCAAACTCTACACTGCCCTGAGGCCCGCTCCACCTGTGGGGAGCTGTTCCATCCTAGCTGCCTATCAACTGCCTCAGAGGTCTGCAGCAGCACTGGTACATATTACCAGAAACCACAGGTGGCGTTACGATCAAACTACAAATCCCATATAAACTATCCCCTTTTTGTTGACCACTGGGCCGGGCCAGCCACTGTGACATATTCCCCCCCAGCATCCATAGGCCCGGACACAGAGTACCCACTGCCCTGGGGGCGCGTCAGTATCATCACACCTATCCAGTCTGTGTATGTGACGCGCCCCCTGGGCCGTGGGGTACCCGGTGCCGGGCTGGTAGATGCTGGGGGATGTCACAGTGGCGGTGACCCAGTCCGTGACCCAGGGCGGTCAATACAAGGGGTTATGGATATGGGATTTATAGTGTTTTTATAGAGTTCGTGACGCCACCTGTGGAATGCGGCTAAAGGGAGCCGCCGCTGCGGAGCAGTCCTCTGAAGCTGATGTTACTGCAGCAGGGATGGTGTGGTTCTCCACAGGAAGAGCTAGCTGCAGGGCAGTGTAGATGATGTTGGTTGTGCTGGGCGTTGTAGTGCAGGGGTAGATGGCGCAGCAAGAAACACAGAGACAAGGAAGTGCAGTCCTCAGGGTGTTTACTCACGGTTATTGCAGTCCAAGTTACAGACGTCAAAGTAACTTCCCGTGCCATGTTGCGTTTACTCAGTGAGGGGCTCAGTCCACCCCCAGGTAACTCTGGAGTACATAGCAGGACCTCCTTCTGTGTCTTCTCTCTGGCTGTCTCCCTGAACCTCATACCAAGTGTCCCAGTCCAGTACCTGAGGGCCTTGGCAGGCGACGTCTGTTTCATCCCCTGGGTCCTATATAGCTACCTTCCTGGTGAGACTGGTATGGACTGTTGGCTACAGGCAGGGCCGACGTCAGCACCCGGCGCACCCGGGCAAATGCCGGGGCCCTGAGCAGGCAGAGGGGCCCACTGGCGGTCGCGCACCCCGCTGGGCTATGGGCGGAGGAGAGCGGTGTCAGCGCCCGCCCTTCTCCGCCGCTTGCTCAGGGCCCCGGCAGGCGGATACTTACCTCTCCCCGTGCCTCCGCAGATCAGCTATCTTCCTGCTCTGCGCTCCCTGTGACGTCTCAGGTCAGAGGGCGCGGTGACGTCTTTACACCGCGCCCTCCCCTGAGCCGTCACAGGGAGCGCTGAGCGGGAAGACGCCGACAACGCTGGAGTTCGGACCCGAGCAGCGGGCAGAAGGTGAGGAGAAGGGAGGTGAGTATTTGATTTTTTTTTTTTTAATGTATGGAGGCATGGGGCAGTATAAAGAGAAGGGCGGGGGGCATTATAAAGAGGAGGGGTGACATCCTGCATGGGGCATTATAAAGAGGAGGGGTGACAGCCTGCATGGGGCATTATAAGGTGGGGAACAGCCTGCATGGGGCATTATAAAGGGGGAGGACAGCCTGTATGGGGCATTATATGGGGACCGGTATCCTGTATGGAGCGTTATATGGGGGCCAGTATTCCGTATGGAGCCTTATATGGGGGCCAGTATTCCGTATGGAGCCTTATATGGGGGCCAGTATTCCGTATGGGGGCCAGTATTCCGTATGGAGCCTTATATGGGGGCCAGTATTCCGCATGGAGCCTTATATGGGGGCCAGTATTCCGCATGGAACCTTATATGGGGGTCAGTATTCCGCATGGAGCCTTATATGGGGGCCAGTATTCCGCATGGAGCCTTATATGGGGGCCAGTATTCCGTATGGAGCCTTATATGGGGGCCAGTATTCCGCATGGAGCCTTATATGGGGGCCAGTATTCCGCATGGAGCCTTATATGGGGGCCAGTATTCCGCATGGAGCCTTATATGGGGGCCAGTATTCCGCATGGAGCCTTATATGGGGGTCAGTATTCCGCATGGAACCTTATATGGGGGCCAGTATTCCGCATGGAACCTTATATGGGGGCCAGTATTCCGCATGGGGCCTTATATGGGGGCCAGTATTCCGTATGGGGCCTTATATGGGGGGCCAGTATTCCGTATGGGGCCTTATATGGGGGCCAGTATTCCTTATGGGGCCTTATATGGGGGCCAGTATTCCTTATGGGGCCTTATATGGGGGCCAGTATTCCGTATGAAGCGTTATATGGGGGCCAGTATTCCGTATGGAGCCTTATATGGGGGCCACTATTCTGTGTGGAGCGATTCACCGGTTTCTGAGCTATTGTGGAATTTACAGTAGATATCACTCATGTAATGTAAGAATCGAAATCTTTGCATTGTACTATATATATATATATATATATATATATATATATATATATATATATATATATATATATATATTTCTCTGTGGTATCTCTGCATCATGAATCGTGGTATGTGTTAAAGGGGCCCACTGAGACTCTTTCGCCCGGGGCCCAGAAAAACCTGGAGCCGGCCCTGGCTACAGGACATGAAATACTGCAGCCTCCGGTTTGTAGTTAAGACGTACAGTCTTCCGCTAGCTGAGGGAGCGGTTCCCTTTATGCAGCCGGACCCCTCCACCTCCCAGTACATGCGGGCGTACAGGTGGCCTTCTGCACGACCCGTACCCCTAGGGTCCTTTCTTCTGGTTCCTGGAGCCTTCCTGCTCCCTCTCCTTCCGCTCAGACCTGGGCCTCACTGTCTAGGCAAGCCTCTGGAGCAGAGCTCCTGCAGAGCCTCTGCGCCTTTCACTTTCCTCCTCTGACTAAACACTCTTCCTTAAGATGGCTTCCCATTTTATACCTTCTTTCTATGTGCTCCCATTAACTACTTCCTCCACCCACACCCACTATGTGGTTCCCCTTAACAGCTAGGTTCCCCCCACACCAGCCAGGATAGGGGCTCAGCAAGTACGTGGGAGGCATCTTGCCCCTCCTGCTGGCCTGGAGTGGTGTGTTGGATGCAGGTGTTAGGGTCCTGAGCTGTACTCCTTCCTTACCAGAGAGTGAGATGCCACATCTCTGGCTGAGATGCAACACCTCTGTGGCGAACGAACCCTCAGGGGCGCCACATATGCATCAGTCGTGGTGCTGGACCTCATCTTCCAAACTTTTTGAAATTCAATCCACTAACCAATATTTTTAAATTCAACACAAAATGTCTTCAGAGGCAAGTCAAGTTGTTCCTTTTTAGCCATCTTGTTCTGTTTCTTCTTGTTTCACATCGGTATCATCAGATGGAAATGAGTGTGCGGTCTCTTCAAAGACATCTCTTCCACAGTTCACAACATGCTAGCTGTTTTCCATGCATTCATTGGCAGGTTCATAGTTTGATGATAAGGTGTAGACCGAGATGCAAACAATTAAATCCAAATTGACTGATTTAATGACCATTTACAGTTTCACTGTGGTGTGAAACATGGTAGTTGTGTGAGACTTTACTGTACGATACTGGAGCTGGAACTCTATTTTATTAGAAAAGTAGAAACATTACAAATAACAAAACATAAGCAAACTCATACAGAGCAAAAAAAACAGCAAAACCCTACCTGTCCCACCGCTCTCTCACACTACATACAACAAAAACTATTACAACAAGCTATTTACCACATCCAGTTCCACTGCCCAACAATACCAAACATAACACCCTATAACACCACTAACAACAAAATCCTCAAATAATATACAGAATTTTTTTTTTCCCCCCCATCTAACCTAAACCTCTACCTAAACCCACCACCCCTGATCCAACACCGGCCACCAAGTTCAAGGACAGCTTTCCGAGCTTGGGTCAGACTCCAATGTTTTTCCCCAGATGGGCCCGGGCCAGGCCAGACCAGTCCTTAGAACACCAAAACCCCACCCCAACTCAAAAAGAAACCCCCACCTAACTAAACCCCTTTACTAAAATAACCATACCTCATATTATATATTATATACAAACTTCACATTACAAAAGCCATTTGCTCAAGTTTGGTGCTTGAAAACCTTCTCCACTACTTATCAAGCCAAAACAAAACAAAACTCTAATTGTGAAAGAAACCAGCCCCCCACCAGGAGAAAAGACTTGGAGTACTACAAGACTAAGGCACCCCAAAGGAGAACCCTTTCCAAAGCCGAGAGGCCCTCCGTGCACCCAGTCGTTCGAACTCCAAGGAGCGTACCTTCACCAGGTCACCTAAGATGTTACTACAAACTTCTTCCAAAGGGAAGATTTTGCTACCCGTCGATACTAAGGCACGTGCATTCCATGTGAAATACCTAACTACTATGCTAACTAAGAATAAAGTGGTTCTGTCCCGACCACCAAGGTCTCTGAACGCCCCATAGGCCCACTCAGGGTAGGAGAGGTAAGCCTGCCGAGGCCAACCCATGGAAGCACCCACCCTGTTGTAAACCTCTATATTGAAGGGACACCGAAGCAGGAAGTGCTCCATGCTTTCCAACATGTCTGCACAATCCTCCCGAGGACAATTCCTGTCCTCAGAATTCCTGTACTTCAGGTTGTCCCTCACATATAGCTTACCATGGAAACAGTGCCAAGTCAAGTCAAAAAACTTCAAGGGGATTCTACTTGAATTTAAAAGCCTTAACCCTACCTCCGATCCCCACTTGGGCAGTCCCTGAGGGCCAGAGGTTTTTGGAAGTGTGTTGACAAGACCCGCTCATCAAGAAGTTTCCTTGAAAGAGTTCTTATCTCCCACACCCCCAGTCCCCACCAACGTATTGTCTTTAAAACCAGGGGAACATAAGCCAGGAGATACCCATGAGGTACGCGGAGATCCTTCACGCACCCCCCCTGTCTCCCATTCCTGCAAGAAGGGCCGAAACCACCCCCTTCAGGAGAATACCCACAGAGGAGCCCTCTCTTTCCAGAGGTTCGAAATGTTTGTTTTCAAAAAGGTGTTCACTAGAAACACCACAGGGTTGACCATATTCAACCCCCCTAGTCTCCTCGTATGGTAAGTAACCTCTCGCTTGACTAGGATCAACCTATTCCCCCATAACAGTTGGAAGAACAGGCTATAAACCCGCGTCCAGAATGGCTCTGGCAAGATGCAGACAGTACCCAGATAAATTAACAAAGGGAGCAGGAAGGCCTTACACAAGTTCACCCTTTCCCTCAGGGTCAGAGACCAACCCTTCCATTGGTCCACTTTCCGAGAGGCACATGCGAGCCTACCATCCCAGTTTCTGGAGGCATAATCACCCTGGCCAAAGTCAACTCCCAAGACTCTGGCATACTCTTGGGGCTCCGGAAGGGTGTCCGGGAGACCAAAACCAGGGTCTCCCCATCCCAACTCTCACACTTATCCTGATTGACCTTAGACCCGGATGCTTCCGAGTAGCACTCCACCTCTGACATCACCACGCCAACCTCCTCCTCCGAGGAGACAAAGACACTGACATCATCAGCGTAGGCCACTACCTTCAGAGTGGCCTCCCGTGCTCCCGAGCCACCCATCTCTATCCCCACCAATGATCCACAATCCACCCTTCTAACAAAAGGATCAATCGCAAACATGTACAGTAAAGGACTAAGAGGACAGCCTTGGCGAACACAAGAACCCACCTCAAATGGCTGCCCAACCCAACCATTCACCAGCGGAAAGCTCTCTGCCCCTCTGTAAAGGGTTTTTAGCCAATCCACAAAACCGCCTGGCAGACCGTACCTCAGAAGAGTAAACCAGAGGTACCCATGATCAACTCGATCATAAGCCTTAGCCTGATCCAGGGACAGCATAAACCCCTTCCAAAGGCCCGCCCTGCCGCGCTCCACCGCTTCTCGGACACCAAGAACCGCACTAAAAGTGCTACGGCCCGGAATACAGTAGTGCTGGGCCTCCGAAAGGAGACGTGGTGCAAATTTCACCAACCTATTAAAAAGCACCTTAGCCAGGACCTTCCTGTCCACATTGAGAAGTGCTATGGGACATCAGTTCTCAATGTGTGATGGGTCCTTACCCTTTGAAAGAAGGATCAAAGCAGACCTCCTCATTGATCTCGGTAAAGCGCCCGAGGACAGACACTCATTAAACACCCGAGTGAACAAGGGAACCAAGGAGTCCTTAAAGGTCTTATAAAACTCAGATGTTAAGCCATCCGGACCTGGCGATTTTTTGAGCCGAAGCCCACCAATCGCCAGTCTCACTTCCTCTTCTTTGATCACATCTTCCAAAACACCAAGCGAGGGGTCTACCCCTCACTTAGGAATGGTCTCAGCCAGGAAAGCCGACATCCTGTCACGATCCAGTTCCTTCCTCCCCAAGAGGTGTGAGTAATAAGATCTGACGACTTCCAGGATCCCTGATCTGGACCTCATCAGAGGACCTGTACCATCCTTCAGACCTACCACAACCTTACTATTCACTGACATCTTACAGTTTCTGTAGGGATCAGGCGAGCGGTATTTCCCAAAATCCCTCTCAAAAACTAAAGATGTGTGCCTATCATACTGACACCTCTTCAGTAAGGATTTTACTCTGGAGATCTCCTCATGGTCACCCCCAGCCGAGACAAGACACTCGAGTTTCCTCCTCAGGCTCTGATACAGGCGCTCCCCGTTCAAGCTTCTGAGGTTCGAGAGCTGGCGGAAGAATCTCGCTACCCGGTGTTTAAATATCTCCCACCACTCCGACTTAGTGCTACAATAGCCCAACAACGGTACCTGGCTCTGAAGAAGATCCTCAAAGGACCGACTTACAGCTGAATCCTGAAGGAGTGACGAATTGAGCTTCCACACGCCTTTTCCCATCCGAGGGGTCTCTGTGACATTCAAAGAAAACAAAATCAAACAGTGATCGGAGAATTCTACCTCCACCACCGATAATGGTGAGGAAACAGCCTCCTCCTTTAAATAAAACTTATCTATTCTAGATCTAATATGACTTCCTCTAAAGTATGTGAACCCAACGTGGCCTGGGTTATTCCTGATGTGGAGATCCACCAGGCGAGCCTCACTAACTATACTATTTAACGCGACGCTGTTCTAAGCCAGCCGGTCTCAGGAACCTCTTCTGTCCTGGGGCCTCGAGACATTGTTGAAGTCCCCTCCAAAGACCACCTGCCGGCTAGAAAACAGAAAGGGTTTAATCCTCATAAAAAGACACATTTGGACTGTGGATCATAGATGTTTATGAGCCGAAGCGCTTGTCCCTTCATGAGCACATCCAAGATCAAGCACCTCCCCATTTCCAACTCAATAATCCGTCGGCATTCAACATCTGCGGTTTTAAAAAGAACCACCACCCCGCTATACGGCTCAGCTGCAAGAGACCAGTAAGGAAGGCCCATGCGACCATTCCCTTCTTGCTTTACGCAAAGACGTCAGATCTGATAACCTGGTCTCCTGCAAAAATAAAATGTTGGTGTCAAGTCGACTGAGAAAATCAAAGGCTGTAAACCTAGCCGCATCTGACTTTATGCTGGCAACATTAATGGTTGCCAGAGTCAACGGGGTGAGTGCCGCCATCATGGGTGATTGGGTTCGACAGCGACCTTTTTCCCACACCCTGGGACACAGAAACCTCTTCAGTAGAAGCAACTTGCTTCAAACATACAGACACATCCATCCCCTCCTTTCGCACCCCTTTATCTGAAGAGCTCAGCGCAGCCTCCTCCCCCGAGGGCTTACTTTCCACCCCCAGTAAAGAAGGCCCGGCGCCCTCTGAAGTCCCTGCCACCACACCTGCCGCACCCGGCACCACGTCCTCCTTCTCCCCATCTGAAGAGGAAGGAGAGATGTCACATAAGACATGATACCGGTTGGTGAGGTCCACCAGGGGCGGGGCGGTTGAGCCCTCCTCCGGCAACTGGGTCTGGGTCTCAGCTGGTGTCCCCAGGGGGTCCCATTCCAAGGACGAGCCCCGAGGCCCCCTCGGAGATTTGATTTTAGCCTTCTTTTTCCCGTTACGCTTTTTATGTTTTGCATCTAGCCATTCCTTCGCATCTTCAGTGAGATTTTCACTATATGAGGAACGCGAGGCCTCGGCATCCTCCTCTCTATTGAGTCTCTCCACTTCCTCGTCCAGCTTACTGCCCGAGACCTCAGCCACAGATCTACTTACACCAAGGTTATGAGGCAGGGTCATCACCCCTCCACTCCCCCCCCCCCCCCGGTGCCCCTCCTGCCTGCTCTCCTGCCGCCTCACCCTAGAGGGGCCCAGCTGTCTGCTCTTCACTGGCGTCTCACTCCTCCCACCTCTGCTAGTCCCTTCACCAGCAGGATTGGACCCCTTGCCACAGGCCAAACCCACGGGATTCAGTACCGCATTGGCAAAGGAGCGTGGACAGCGGCTGAATGGATGACCAAGATCCCCACACAGGTTACACCTAATGTCACCACAAGTTGCAGCAAGGTGTCCAAAATCCCCACATAAACCGCACTTCACCACCTTGCACCCTGCGCTAAAATGTGAGGGACTACCGCACTTGTGGCAGACCTTCGGCTGCCCCTGGTAAAAGATCGTGATCCTATCCCTCCCCAAAAAAGTTGAGGAAGGGATGTGCGTAACGGTATTACCCGAAACCTTTAACTTAATCATAAAGGTCCAGGCCCCAGACCAAATGCCGAAACGATCCAGATTTTTTGGGGGGTATCTTGACTACATCCCCGAACCTGCTTATCCAGGTCATGATGTCCACACAAGAAAGTGACTCGTTACCTGTTAATAAGGTCACTTTCTTAACCGCGTTCTGACGGGAGATCGCTTGCACTGAGAATCCCCGCCATTCAGGGTGATTATGAGTCAGCTCGTACTGAGACCAGAAAAGCTTCATGTCCTCGGGTCTCACAAAACTGACATCAAAGTAGGTGGTGCCGAAAGGTTGGATTAACGCATAGATGTTTTCCGCCTTGAAACCCATCTTCAGGAGGAGCTCCGCCACCTTGTCCCTAGGGCCAGCTCCAGGTTTTTCTGGGCTCCGGGCGAAAGAGTCTCAGTGGGCCCCTTTAATACATACCACGATTCATGATGCACAGATACCGAAGACAAATATATATATATATATATATATATATATATATATATATATATATATATATATATATATAGTACAATGCAAAGATTTCACTTCTTACATTACATGAGCGATATCTATTGTAAATTCCACAATAGCTCAGAAACCGGCGAATCGCTCCACACAGAATACTGGCCCCCATATAAGGCCCCATACGGAATACTGGCCCCCATATAAGGCCCCATACGGAATACTGGCCCCCATAAAAGGCCCCATACGGAATACTGGCCCCCATATAAGGCCCCATACGGAATACTGGCCCCCATATAAGGCCCCATACGGAATACTGGCCCCCATATAAGGCCCCATACGGAATACTGGCCCCCATATAAGGCCCCATACGGAATATTGGCCCCCATATAAGGCCCCATACGGAATACTGGCCCCCATATAAGGCCCCATACGGAATACTGGCCCCCATATAAGGCCCCATACGGAATACTGGCCCCCATATAAGGCCCCATACGGAATACTGGCCCCCATATAAGGCCCCATACGGAATATTGGCCCCCATATAAGGCCCCATACGGAATACTGGCCCCCATATAAGGCCCCATACGGAATACTGGCCCCCATATAAGGCCCCATACGGAATACTGGCCCCCATATAAGGCTCCATACGGAATACTAGCCCCCATATAAGGCTCCATACGGAATACTGGCCCCCATATAAGGCTCCATACGGAATACTGGTCCCCATATAACGCTCCATACAGGATACTGGCCCCCATATAATGCTGCATGCAGGCTGTTCCCCCCCACATAATGCCCCATACAGGCTGTTCCCCCCCTTATAATGCTCCATGCAGGCTGTTACCCCCCACATAATGCCCCATACAGGCTGTCCCCCCCCTTATAATGCTCCATGCAGGCTGTTCCCCCCACATAATGCACTATGCAGGCTGCCCCCCCCTTATAATGCCCCATGCAGGCTGTTCCCCCCCCTTATAATGCTCCATGCAGGCTGTTCCCCCCCCTTATAATGCACTATGCAGGCTGTTCCCCCCCCCTTATAATGCCCCATGCAGGCTGTTCCCCCCCTTATAATGCCCCATGCAGGCTGTTCCCCCCCTTATAATGCCCCATGCAGGCTGTTCCCCCCCCTTATAATGCCCCATGCAGGCTGTTCCCCCCCCTTATAATGCCCCATGCAGGCTGTTCCCCCCCCTTATAATGCCCCATGCAGGCTGTTCCCCCCCCTTATAATGCCCCATGCAGGCTGTTCCCCCCCTTATAATGCTCCATGCAGGCTGTTCCCCCCCTTATAATGCCCCATGCAGGCTGTTCCCCCCCTTATAATGCCCCATGCAGGCTGTTCCCCCCTTATAATGCCCCATGCAGGCTGTTCCCCCCCACATAATGCCCCATGCAGGCTGTTCCCCCCCTTATAATGCCCCATGCAGGCTGTTCCCCCCCTTATAATGCCCCATGCAGGCTGTCCCCCCCCTTATAATGCCCCATGCAGGCTGTTCCCCCCCTTATAATGCCCCATGCAGGCTGTTCCCCCCCTTATAATGCCCCATGCAGGCTGTTCCCCCCCTTATAATGCCCCATGCAGGCTGTTCCCCCCCCTTATAATGCCCCATGCAGGCTGTTCCCCCCCCTTATAATGCCCCATGCAGGCTGTCCCCCCCCTTATAATGCCCCATGCAGGCTGTTCCCCCCCCTTATAATGCCCCATGCAGGCTGTTCCCCCCCTTATAATGCCCCATGCAGGCTGTTCCCCCCCTTATAATGCCCCATGCAGGCTGTTCCCCCCCCCCCTTATAATGCCCCATGCAGGCTGTCATCCCTCCTCTTTATAATGCCCAATGCAGGATGACACCCCCCTCTCTTTATAATGCCGCATGCAGGATGACACCCCCCCTCTTTATAGTGCCCCATGCAGGATGTCACCCCCCTCTCTTTATAATGCCGCATGCAGGATGACACCCCCCTCTCTTTATAATGCCCCATGCAGGATGACACCCCCCTCTTTATAATGCCCCATGCAGGATGACACCCCCCTCTTTATAATGCCCCATGCAGGATGACACCCCCTCTCTCTATAATGCCCCATGCAGGATGACACCCCCTCTCTCTATAATGCCCCATGCAGGATGTCACCCCCTCTCTTTATAATGCCCCGTGCAGGATGTCACCCCCTCTCTCTATAATGCCCCATGCAGGATGTCACCCCCTCTCTTTATAATGCCCCGTGCAGGATGTCACCCCCTCTCTCTATAATGCCCCATGCAGGATGTCACCCCCTCTCTCTATAATGCCCCATGCAGGATGTCACCCCCTCTCTCTATAATGCCCCATGCAGGATGTCACCCCCCCTCTCTCTATAATGCCCCATGCAGGATGTCACCCCCCTCTCTCTATAATGCCCCATGCAGGATGTCACCCCCCTCTCTCTATAATGCCCCATGCAGGATGTCACCCCCCCAAATATTATGCCCCATGCCTCCATACATTTAAAAAAAAAAAAAAAAAAAATCAAATACTCACCTCCCTCCTCCTCACCTGCTGCCCAGGTCCGGACTCCAGCGTTGCCGGTGTCTTCCCGATCTGCGCTCCCTGTGACGGCTCAGGGGAGCGCGCGATGGAAAGATGTCACCGCGCCCGCTGACCTGAGACATCACAGGGAGCGCAGAGCAGGAAGACAGCGGATCTGCGGAGGCACGGAGAGAGGTGACAGTATCCGGCTGCCGGGGCCCTGAGCAAGTAGGAGGGAGCGGGCGCTGACACCGCTCTCCTCCGCCGATAGCCCAGCGGGGTGCGCGACCGCCAGTGGGCCCCCCTGCCTGCTCAGGGCCTCGGCACTTGCCCGGGTGTGCCGGGTGCTGACGCCGGCCCTGGGACACGCATCATCGCTCACCCACCGAAAACTAACCACATTTTTACGGGCACCACCCTGCCCTGGTGTCGGCAGAGACCACACCATCCCTGCACCTTTATCTTGGAAGGCTGATAATCCATGCCTCTTTGTCCAAAAAAACAGGTCAACCACCCCCTTTCCCCACAGTAAAGCTTTCCTCACCCCTTTTCAGGGCCTCCAAAAGATGCCATTGCAAGTCACCATCGCCAAGCTCCCCAGACAAAGACTAAGACACACCACCCAACCCAACCGCAACAGCCCCAGCATAGCTACCCCCTTGGGGTCTGACCCCTACTGCTGGGGGGGCAGTGGAACTCTCACCAACCACACTTTTTGCACCCCCCACACACTTCCACCTCACCACTCACCCCATTCGTCCCCCCCATCAGCCATCACCACCTCCATCCACAACTTCCACACCCCCACACACACCACCCTCCATCCTTACATAAACAGGATCAAGTAGGGCCCCAGCGTGCTCACTATTTACAGCATTTACAACATTTTTTGTAACTATCTCCTTATCAGCTGCCACCAACACAGTCAATTTACCTCCAGGGCCTCCTCAACGGGCCCTCCGTTACCCTGGGTGACAGAAATACCAACCACCCCTTCGGCCCCAGGGGCCATCTCGCCCACTTTGGCATGCTGTGCCCCTGTCGCAGCAGCATGCTTCTCTGCCCCTCCCCCGTACCCCCAGTGACGACCGGCTTAAATACAAGGGGAAGAGCAGGAAACTCCGCCATACTCTCAATGTCTGGTATTTACCAAAACCGCTGCACCACCACCCCTGCTGTGAACCGCAGAGACAGCAGCTTCACCACTCACGCCCTCCTTCCTGCTCTCCCCGCCTGACCCACAGCCTGAACTCACTGACAGAGCTGGCTGCTGCCCAGCGGGGTTTACACGGGAAATAGCCGGCACATCAGGCATGTTTATATATTTAAAACTCACCATTTTCCCGTGCAGCACTGGAGTTTTTTCCCCTTCCGTTTCTCCTCTTGGAATTTCCTTTCACCTTCTCTGCTGGCATATCATCACCAAGGGAAAACCCTGTCAGATTCATAGGGGATGCCCGCTGCTTGATAGCCTTTAACAGGCCCTCAGATCCACTTGACTCGTAATCTTCCTCACTAACATAAAGTTCACCCCCGGCGTCCGACATGGAAACAGGCCCCTGCCCCGGTCTCAGTGAACAATCATCTGCCAAGGCCGTACTCACTGACCTCTCCACAACAACCTCTGTAGTTTTGCCACCATCTTGGCTCACCTCCATGCTGCAGGTAGAGTCCAGCCCTTGCTCCTCCCCACCTGGCTGGACATCACTGACTGAACCTCCTGGGGGCAGGACCTGATCGCTGCTAGGTGGAACACACCCGAGATTGATGCTCCTCAGTTCATTGCATGCAGTAATGCTGCCGGCTGATTTAGGAGGAGCAACAGCGCCTGGTGAAACAGTTGAGTGCTGTGGAACAACAGAGCCCAGCGCACCAGAATCATGCACAGCAACAGAAACCACTTTTTTTTCCCTTTTTGCAAAGTGGCAGAGTCCTGCACCGCAGCAGAAACATGCTGTGTGGCAGAGCTTTGCAGAGCATACAGACCACTCGGAGCGTCAGAGCCCTGCAGAGCAGAGCCCTGCGCAACGACCGATCCGGGCCGCACAGCCAAACCACATATGACAGGAGGACCGTGCCTGGTGCTATTGCCAGGGGGGACCTCACTGACAGTCATGCCATGGGGTGATCTCTCCCGAGACCTTGTACAGCTAGGTGAGGCAGCACCAGCCTGAGCGCCAAGCGCTGCATTCTCATTACCACCGTCCTGATTTGGTTTCCCCATGCTGGCAAAACGCCGGTCATTCTGGAGCTTCTCCATAAAAGGTCCTGCGTTTTTCAGGATTTCCTCCTGGAGGGCTATTAAGGCCTCCCTTTTCCCCCTCAGGGCTTGCACCCTGACAGCTACGCCCTGGGTATTCTTCCCACCTGCAGAGCTGCGACCACCCCACTTTGCTTTTTCCATTTTAATTTCCTCTTGCAAACGACTTATGTCCCTACCCGTCTCTCCATAGATTTTAAACATGTGGGAGATGCGGGCAGTGAAAGTTTCCACAGTTTCCCGAGAATCCATGGTTCCCCAATTCCTTTTTAGGGTCACATGACCAGACCCCCCAAACGTCACACCGGTAGTCATTTTAGGGGCAGATGCACGCCCCTTACCTGGCTGTGGTTGGGATCCTTGCTGCGCCTGCGATCCTTCCTTGAGAGCTGGACCTGGGGAATCCATGCTCTTAAGTCTAGCCGACCTCCTAACACCTTCCTCAGCCGATGAAGATGGCTCCCTGCCCCCCGCAGGTGCAGATCGGGGGGCAGGAGCAGGGGTCGCCATGAGCCCCTCCTGGGAATCCCTGCCTCTCCCTGGGGAGTAGAGAGGCAGGACGCGGGCTTCTTTCCTGGTTCTTTGGAGAGCACACTCCAAACACACACAGCTCCTGCACACGATAAGCTCCTACCCTTCCACTTCCTGAAGCTGGAATTATCGCGGCTGCTGGCACCAGACTTGCCCTCGAATAGATGCTCATTAGAGGATTTAACTACTCATTTCAATTATAGAGCTTCTAAATTGTCTTGGATGGCTATTGTCTTGCTACATCAACTGCTGACTCAGTTAAGCAGTGGTTAATTTACATGACTGCTGCCTTCATTGGGTACGGTACCCATTTATCAGGCTCCATATCTGGATTCAAACCTTGATTCACAGGACTCTGAGGCAAACAGCATGTAATGGAGTCCTTATGGCACAGAGGGGTGGTTGGAGAGCAGCTCGCTGTGTGGGCAAGTCCAGAAGTGGCAGGCGTAGAGTAAACAACCCCTTGCATGGAGAGGGTGAGGTGAATGGCCTCCAGAGGACACCACGGCCGCTGTTACTTCGTCCCCTGCTGAACCCAAAGCAAAGAACAGGGTCGATCGGGAGAGGGGCAAGGTCATGGGAGCCTATGCGGCGCCTCTGTCGGGTTCAGACCTGCCTTCACTGCAGCGGGTCCTTTTTTATTAACATTATATACAAACACATGGGCCATGCACACAGTGAACAAGTCTGTAGGACAGTGTTCACATCACCAAAAGACTGAAGCACACAAAGACGCAGTAAAACAAACGTTTAAAAATACTCTGTTGTAAAAAAGTAACAGTAAACAGAAAGTACTAGTAAAAAGGTGATAAAAAACAGGGTATTTAGTTGACACGTTTTTTGCAAAAAATGTATACTAAGCCACTCTTTTTTTAACATTGTTATTTTAAGTCATTTCCCTATCCACATTTGTTTGCAGGGCAATTGTCTTGCTCTTACCCCCATTTTCCTTCCTTTTACAACACCTTAGCCTTAACTATGACCATTTTACAGCCATTTTCAAGCACTGAAGTTTGGGTCCCCATTGACTTCCATTGGGTTCGGGTTCGGGGTCAAGTTTAGACCCGAACCAAACTTTTTACTGAATATTCATTGAACCCGCCGAACCCGAACATCCACGGGTCCGCTCATCACTATTAAGTAAGTATGGATAAGAGATAACTTACAATTTTGGGAACAACCCTTTAAGCACCAAATTTGTCCTCCAGTAATGATGTAGTGTAGAGACAATCATACAGTGCCTTCTGCCTGCAGCAATTACTCTGGGAATCTCACTAAATGCAGACTTGTAACATACGTATTCTATATTAGATGTATTTCCATCTAAACCACAGAACAGAAACTATGAAATATCTGTGAGCGTGATATGGTAACAAGAAACCTTTGTATGTCTGACCTACAGACCATTGCTGTCTCCCCACTTCCTTTACTGTATTCTTCAACTTTTTTTTGTAAAATAGCTTAGAAACCACATGCTTAACTTTCCCATGTGTCATGTTACCTGTATTTGTTCTTATCTAGCTATTACTCAGGGTTTAGATTATTCTTTAATAATTGCATGTTCTGTAATGCAGTATTTTGTCTTTTACCAAAGTGCAAAATAATACAAATAAGAGGTACATTTATAAGGGAACCTGTCAGCTGTCCAAGCCTTCTAAATTGCCACCATGTCTTTATTGCACCCTGAGCATACACTCTAACAAGCTCCTTTATGTGGCTTAGTGATTGGTGATTAATTAAAAAATCAGTCATAAAACTGCACTGGCGCTATGCAAATGAATGGGTGACTAGTCATCATTATATTATCACGCCCCTGTGGGTTTTAGTGACATGATTTTCAAGACCAAGGTCACTCACTAATCTCCATTGCACCAGTGCAGTTTTAAGCTTGAATTTATATTGAATCACCAAGCATTAAGAGACAGAAAAGGGTTTGTTAAAATGTAGATATAGAATGTAATAAAGACATGGTGGTAGTTTAGGCGAGCTGGGGCAGCTGATAAATTCTCTATGAGCTATGAATTAAAGGGTCTCTAGTACAAATTCATGTATAATTATATTACTACTAGCTATTGAGCCCGTTCTACGCCCGAGTGGCGAGCATTTTTATTGGTATATGGTCTCCCATGCTGGTATGTGCTGCCCCATCCTTGTATTTGTGTTGCCCCCATCCTGGTATTTGTGCTACCCCCATCCTGGTATTTGTGCTCCCCAATTCTGTTCCTCCATCCTGTTATGTGATGCCCTAATCCCTATCCTGGTATGCATGGCACGCCTCATCCCTATCCTGGTATGCATTGCACCCCTCACCCCCAATCCTGGTATGCATGGCATCCCTCACCCCCAATCCTGATATACATGGCACCATTCACCCCCAATCCTGTATGCATGGCACCCCTCATCCCCAATCCTGGTATGCATGGCACCCCTCATCCCCAATCCTGGCATGCATGGCGCACCTCATCCCCAATCCTGGCATGCATGGCGCCCCTCATCCTGGCATGCATGGCTCCCTCATACCCAATCCTGGTATGCATGGTACCCCATCCCTCATCCCTATCCTGGTATGTATGGTACCCCTCATCCTGGTATGCATGGTACACCTCATCCCTATCCTGGTATGCATGGCACCCCATCCCTCATCCTGATATACAGTACATGGTACCCCTCATGCCTATCCTGGTATACATGGCCACTCATCTGAATCCTGGTATGCATGGCCCCCCCAGATCCCTATCCTGGTATGCATGATACCCCTCATCCCTATCCTGGTATGCATGGCACCCTTCATCCCAAATCCTGGTATGCATGGCACCCTTCATCCGCAAACCTGGTATGCATGGCACCCCTAATCCCCAATCCTGGTATGCATGGCATTCCTCATCCGCAATCCAGGTATGCATGGCATCCCTCATCCCCAATCCTGGTTTGCATGGCACCCCTCATCCCCAATCCTGGTATGCATGGCACTCCTCATCCCACAATCCTAGTATGCATGGCACCACATATTCCTATTCTGGTAAGCATGGTACCCCTCATTCCTATTCTGGTATGCATGGTACCCCTCATGCTGGTATGCATGGCACCCCATCCATCATCCTGGTATGCATGGTACCCCGCATTCCTATCCTGGTATGCATGGTACTCCCCATCCCCAATGCTAGTATGCATGGCACCCTCCATCCCCAATGCTGGTATGCATGGCACCCCTCATCCCCAATCCTGGTATGCATGGCCTCCCTCATCCCCAATCCTGGTATGCATGGCCCCCCTCACTCCCCAATCCTGGTAGGCATGGTACCCCTCATCGCCCAATCCTGGTATGCATGGTACCCCTCATCCCCCAATCCTGTATGCATAGTCCCCTCACCCCCAATCCTGGTATGCATGGTCCCCTCACCCCCCAATCCTGGTATGCATGGTCACCTCACCCCTCAATCCTGGTATGCATTGTCCCCTCACCCCTCAATCCTAGTATGTATGGTACCCCTCATCCCCCAATCCTGGTATGTGTGGCCCCCTCATCCCCTAATCCTGGTATATGTGGCCCCCTCATCCCCCAATCCTGGTATGTGTGGCCCCCTCATCCCCAATCCTGGTATGTGTGGCCCCCTCATCCCCAAATCCTGGTATGTGTGGCCCCCTCATCCCCCAATCCTGGTATGCGTGGCCCCCTCACCCCCAATCCTGGTATGTGTGGCCCCCTCATGCCTTTCACGCTGCACACATACAAAAAAAACACTTATACTCACCTTTCTTCCCTGTGCTCCAGCGCTGCTGTGTCCTGTTCTGCCGGAGGCCGGGTGGAGTGCGGCGCCGGAGTACGGGTGTGCCCATAACGCGCTGTCCGGCGCCATTTTGCTGAAGACATGCTGCAAATGTGTCTTCAGTAAAATGGCACTGGATAGCGCTATGCGCATGCGCCGATTCCGACTCCTTCACTCCTGCCCCGGGTCTCTGACAAGAAGAGAGGCGCGGCGGCAATGCTCCTCCCGGTCAGGCAAGTGTGTAAGTATGGCACCGGAGATCGCGGTATGCATTCAGTGTCTATGCATACCGCGATCTCCGGCGCCAAACACTCCTCTTACCTGTAACGGCTCCATGCATTCTTCTGTCTGGAGCCAGACTGCGCAGGCGTGTCGCACTTGCGAAGTCTATAGAAGCTTGTGTCTATGGACACTTGTAGCGTTATATTATAGATAGTCAGAATATATCTCATGTCTGCTGTTAGATAAGAGCGGATCTTTTGAAGTTTGAACAGTAATATCAGTAACAGCTTTATAAAGTACTAAGAAGCGATCGGCTGGCAGAAAGAACGAGATCTCAGAACGAGCATGGCCGCAGACGGATGTGGGATCCCGCTCTATATGCCAGGATCTCTCAACATGGAAATTCGGGCCTGACTTTACTAGAAAATTTGACCCTTACAGGGGCACATTAAAGACTCCTCTCAGGGGTTTGTTACTGGACTGTATTTAGACAAATCACCAATCTGCAGCTGCCCATTGTGTTATTAATATTAATTAAAAGGAATCTGTCAGCAAGTTTTTGCTATGTAAGCTGAAGACAGTATGCTGTAGGGGTTAAGACACAGATTTCAGTGATGCCTCTCTTATCAAGCTCGGTTTTGTTTACCTGTAATGATTGTTTTAGCACCAGAATTTTATCATTGCTGTGACTCAGCAGCGTGAGCCTCCTAGTCTGGCAATGCCCCTCCTGTGACAGGCACCTCACTGTCTATGGAAATTCTATATTCAGCGCCTGGTGTGGGCAGGATTAGCTTTCTCAGCTTTGCTTCATTGCTAAATCTAAAAGCTCTGATTGCATCAGAACAGCTGCACCCAGTAAATTAAATGATACATCTTTGGATTCAGCTTCTCTTTGCCTACATCAGGCTGCTTTCAGATGAGGTAGCAAAAACCAGCTGAAACATTTCCTCTAAAGGGGTGGTCCGAAATACAAATTAATTTTCATCCTAAATCCCTATATATTTAATACCATAATTTTAATTATTTTCTAATATACTATAATTAAATATTCTCTATTGTTCTCTAACTAGACTATCTAACTGGTTTTCTTTTCTTTCTTACTTCCCTTTTTGATAATGTTTCACAGTTGTTTCTAAGAACAGGTGTCCTTACTGTCTTGTGCTTAGAAATCTAAAATCCATCCCCAGCCTCCAGATTCCCTCTCTGTTCTGTGTTCTAAGCTCAAAAGCCTCTTTTCCTCTTGCTTCCAGTCCTTTTAGTGGGAGTTGGGTGAGGCCTAATGCCTTCAGAACGGTCCCAGCAGCTTCTTTTGTCTGCACACGTAGTCAGATCCACAGATCCACATTCCCCTTCCTTTCCGCTACAACCTGGGCAGCAATGTTCCTGTGACAACACCAGGCTCTGCTGAAGCCCATGAGGACACCAAATTCCTCTTCTTCACCTTAACTCAAACACCGTAAGTGCTTGCTGGTGACCCTGTTCACAAAGGCCCACCAAACAAAACAGGAGAAGCTGAACAAATAAACACAAATGTTCAAAGTCAAACAAGTTAAAGGTGGTGAGAGTTACCCCTTACAAATACGGTGCTAGAACTAACAACAGTAGATAAATACAACACCACAACCAAGATTATTTCATATTTATGGAACCAGAGTCAATAACTATGATACCAGAAAAAATTTCATTACATTAATACAGTATAAGAACCAAGTACAGTCAATAAAAACAGTACCAGAACAAACCAATTTGCATAAAGTACCAGAACAAAGCTAAATTAAGAAAGTTCCAGAACAGTTAACAGTAGTTAAACCTAATCATAGCATAAGTCGCTATAGTCCATTAGTGGAAACATCCCGTAATATATTAAATGCAGAAAACAAAACCGAATCCTTCTGAGGTATGAGACTGCATCACGTCAAGCTTTATTTTCCTTGAAGGCAACATTACTAATCATTTGACTCACAAACCACAATATGCAGATATTTTCTCAGAAGTGAAACCACACTACATAGATATACTATATATATGACCCCACGCCCCGTCTAAGGTACTGAGTGGACCACTCAGAATGGAGCATTTTCTAGTGCTGCTTGTGTTATCTCTGCTTCACATCAATGGACGTAAGTAAATGATATATTACTAATTCATGGGAATTGTGTTATGTGCTGCATACTAGTACACAATGCTATATTACATATTAATATACTACTACTGATTACTCCTATGGTGTACATTTCCTTTTACTAATACTATGATAGATTATATATACTTGCTTTGTCACCCTACAACTTTGAACCTTTTTACTATTGGGGTTCCTACAGTAACTCACCCACCAAGGTGTCTGTGTGTCTGTGTTTTTTGGATTTTTTATATGTTTTTACAATTATACTCCATAAAATTTATCTATTTTTAATCATGTTATAATTATTGCCCTGGCATAAATTTATCTGTTTTTGGTATTGCTATAATACTATACTATTACACACTACCATATTACCAAACAATACTGCATAATATGAAGTCGCAATACAATACTACTACTACGCAATAATATATTACTATACACTACTATACAACTGCATAATACTATGAGAGCACTGTACACAATACTATTAAAAAGTACCTGTTATCAGTCTGGGCTGCCCTTTTTAGCACTCCCATTAATTTTTTTTCTTAATTAAAGGGGTATTTCCATCTCCAAGATCCTATCCCAATATGTAGTAAGTGTAATAATAATAATACTAACATTAGCAAATACCTCTAAATAGAAATGTAGCATGGTTCTTCTGCTGCACTATGTCGCTTACCCCATCTGCAGGGCATTGCAGTAGCTTAGGTATCCATGGTTATGACCACTCATATAGTGACCTTTAGTTGTTAGTGGTCGTAACCATGGATGTCTTTCAGCAATCTCGGAAGAAGTGAGATGAAATGCGCGTCGGGGTGAGGGGACACGAATACTGACACTTACTGGGCCCTGATTAATACTATTATATTAGGTAACTCATGTTTATTTATACATATTTGAATTTAAGGGGAACCACAGTTTGTTTCACCATTTGATTAACACCTTTAGCTTGATTTAACACTAGTGTAAGTTTAAGTTACTTGCGCTATTTTTTCTAATTTTTCAATTTTTTTCTATTTCTCCATTGTATTAAGTATTATGGCACTTATTATGGGTATGATATAGGAGTGTTTGCTATTTAGCAACTATAGTCTGTTTAAAGGGTCGTTACAGTGTTTTGCATTATATAGACATTGAATCTTAACCCCTTTACGACCAATGACATATAGGTATGTCATAGGTCGCCTACCCCTGTTTGATGTGGGCTCCGGCGCTGAACCAGCATCTTTTCTGGCACATGACAGCTGATTTCATCAGCTGACATGTGCCCCCAACAGCTGAGGGTGGAATCACGATCCACCTGCGGCTCTTAACATGTTAAATGCCTCTGTCAGACTTCGAATTCTGTCACTTTTGAATAAGTAAATGAATAAGTAAATGTGAGATAGTGTTTCTAACTTCTTGTTCTGAAGTGCCTCCATTGGGTCATTTTTTAAATATCCTATATAGAGAATAACTGTGGTCAGTTGTGGTCCCTCCTGAATGACTTAAAGGAATTGTTCGGTCCAAAACTACAAGTCTGCCGTCACTCTATGTGACTGCAGACTTTTGAATCCTCACAGCGCTTTTAAGCGCTGATTTAGATTAATTCTGATAGAACTTTGTGACCCATTACCATCTCAAAAATGGACTCACGACTGGTAGATGGCCACCGAATTGATAAATTCAGATATTAAAAGTTTGGTAGTTGGGACCCTCACCAGTATCAATAACTGGTTGGCTTCCTGAATTGAATGGGAGCTACTAATACCTGTTAGTTTTGAATATCTCTTAATGTCCTTTTACACATTAGATAAAAGTCAGTCAATTTCAATGAGACCAGCTGATATCTAGTATATATGATGGAACGGGGGCTGAATCTTTCCCATTAAATAAAGTTGGAGGAGAGAAGGACTGGACTTGTCGACATTCAACACTCATTTTCTTCTCCTAAGTGTTAAAACCTGTCAAAGGTGTCTGATAGTACTTTTTCCTCTTCTCCCCATTAAACACACCTGGATAGCAGGCTGACCATGTGAATAAGGCTGGATTCACTTTACACTTTAGCCACATGTCAATGGCATCCGTCTGAAGCCTTTAAAAATGGTAAACGTGGCCAACTGTGTTTTGAGCCTCAAAGAGACAGACACTGCCAAAATGAAGTCAGGCAGAGCACAAGATGACTCTGTTTGCTTCATTAAAGCTTCATTGAAGCTTGTGGTCATCAAGCAACATAGATCTTTAATAAAAGTGGTCTTCTCATATTTGCCAAAGGAGATTTTTCCCTATCAAGGACACTATCTGGAGTATTCCACATTGCAATCTATTAGACAACATGATGCTCATTTGCCCATTCCTAATAATTTCCAGTATTCATCCTTATCCACAGATGTCACCGTGGATATTATTGGAGGAAATGAGGCCACTCCACACTCCAGACCATACATGGCTTTTCTGAAAATAAATGGTTCATGTGGAGGAGCATTAATTAAACCAAACTGGATTTTGACTGCTGCTCACTGTAACTTGTAAGTATGTGTATCCTGTCTTGACAAATATTGACAGTAGAGCCAATAGTAAAGAAGTTGTATATTCTGTAATGTTCTTTGTCTAAGGTTTATAGCAATTACTCAGCATTCCTAGGGTACCCTCAAGTAAATGCCCTATTGGGGCAATTTGTGGAAATAGAAAGCTGATACTATTACTGGGACCCCTTTCTATAAGCCAAATATAGATCTTCTTCCAAGGTCATATCTTTCATAGGGGCAGCACAGTGGCTCAGTGGTTAGCATTGCAGCCTTGCAGCATTGGGGTCCTGGGTTCAAATCCCACTAAGGACAACATCTGCAAGGAGTCTGTATGTTCTCCCTGTGTTTGTGTGGGTTTCCTCTGGGTTCTCCGATTTCCTCCCACACTCCAAAGACATACTGATAGGGAATATAGATTGTGAGCCCCAATGGGAACAGCTATGATAATGTATGTAAAGCGCTGTGAAATATGTTGGTGCTATATAAAAATAAAGATTATTATTATTATTAAAGATTATTTTTGTAATCTAGAAATCTTGCAGGTCTCACTCTGGTCACTGATCCTCATTATAGACTGACACTTCTTGTCCTGTAGAGACCACTTCTCAGTAGAACTGAGCAAAATGATTTCAAAGGAATCTGATCCAGTGGCCACGTTGGTAGTTTGTGGCCACTGGTCCAGAGCTCTGCAAACCTCCTCCTACCTGCTGGCATACTCAGAGCCTTTTCAGATTAGTAGACCTGGTTCCCTGTCATTGTTGCAGCGTGAAAAACACATGAGGTCACACTGGCCATGCTAATCTAAAGAGGAGCCAAGGATACTGGCAGGAGGAAGTTTGCAGAGCTCTGGTCAAAGGACTTCCCGTCCGAAACGCGCGTCGGGGCTGTGCTGCATTAATCCACAGGACCTTCAGGTGTACATCTTCAGCATTGCCTCCCCTCTGTGATTTGCCCTCCATAACTATTCATGACCACTTGATCTTCCCAGCATTAATTTTCTTCCTCCCTTCTCTCCTTACCCCTCTTTCTCTCTTTCCCCTCCCTTCTTTTCTTTTCCATTACTCCTTTGTTGAGGGCATCACTTACTGGCAACCATATTAAGCACGTGTTTCTTTGCGGATAGGCATGCATACACCATTATCGGTTACAGACATCTATATGGTGCCTGGTCATACACCATTTTATATTCAGTAGTTTTATACTTATTTGATTCAATCAATTATATATTTATACATACATTTTTGGGTGTATCATATAGGCACTGCATATTACCATCTCTGTACCTGGTGTTATTATTCTTTTTTTTGTATACCGATTTTATATACCATAATTATAATAGTGTTCACATGCAATTTTTCTATTGGTCCGTTAATCATGGTGGTTTACATACCAATTTTTGTATTTGTATTTATGTTTGAATGCGGGCATTCTTGTGCTTGTAGTGCCACTATAACCATTAATTTACTAAAGGTTTTTTATCTATCCCATTTATTGTCATAGCATATTTGGACCTGACGTTCGGTGGTTCTCTTGTTTGCAGAGCTGTGGTCTAGTTGATACAGACTACCAATGTGGCCATTCTAACAGGGTCCTATGTATAATTTTGCTTCACCTTACTTCTCAGCAGTCATTTCATTATCATAACAAGCAGGATAACAATATAAGATAACATCCATAACACATAAAGAATTCACCATTCACATTGATAGTAATCACAACTCGCCTCCTCCCCCTCACTGCACAATAACTTATGCACAGGTTATAGCATGCATACAACACTCCGCCATTGAAGACAATGAGTAATCCACAGACTATAATATAAATTCCTGCGATCAATGTAGCTGCTATAAAACAAATCAATGAACAGCATCTTATGTAAGATGGCAGCTAAAATAAAAAAACTAAAACTTAAAACATTAGAAAAAAATAATATTTATAACTCTCGGGTTTTATGTAGTTAAAAATATAGGTTCTCCATTCCATTTAAGTGATGTTGATTAGCAGAGTTTTTATTTTTCTACAAAATTATTTTGACTGAGAAGAATTTTTAATTTTATTTTCAGTGTAAATACTTCATATGCCATACTGGGTGCACACCGGCTGCAAGATACTCAGGAACAGCAGCAAATAAGGATTAAACGAGGCATTACGTACCCCTGTTATGAAAAGGATCTCGGAATCAATGACCTTCAGCTTTTACAGGTAAGAATAAAATACAAAGAGATGTAATGGAGGATGTAAATCAAGGACTAAACTAGAAAATCAGAACTGTAGAGTGAAGTCAAACTCATGGGTCAATAAAATATCCATATCATGTCAATGTTTTTCATGGATGAACCAAAGAGATGCCAGCCTACTTTCCACCATCATCAAAGTCACCATATTTGATAGCAATGAATAATGTTTTGTCTCAGCCCTTTTCTTGCTCAGTATTATATATAACTTATAGCACTATATCATGTACTTTATTGATAACTCTTGCTGTGTGAATGGGAGAAACCTTAGACATGTCCCTTTAATGTAGGTCTAATATGCAGAAGCAGTCTACTTTACAGCATGGAGAACTTTATATGCAGATGTGTCCTTCCTTACATTTCCTCTTGGCTTAAGTTTTGCCAAACTGTGCAGAATAAGATGACCATGTGATGCTAGTTACTACTCATGGACAAGTTGTGAGGCAGGGTAATCAAGGGATTCGGGGACAGATACCAAGAGACCTCATCGTAAACTAAGGGGAAAAACAAAGGCGTAGTCAGGTCATGGTCCGAGGTCAGAATTCCAGGAAGGTAGCGGATCAAGACAAAGGGGCTAGGCAAATGGATGGTCAGAGGCAAACTCCAAGGTCAAGCAGCATTAGATCAGAAATAGAGCACAGAAATACAAGGCACACACACCACTGAGCTAAGGCTACGACTGGCAGTAATTAGATACAGATATCCAGCTAAATAGCCAGGTAATAACAATGGGAGACAACTGGCAGGTAAGAATAAAATACAGGGAGATGTAAGGCAGGATGTAAATAAAGGACTAAACTAGAAAACCAGAAATGCAGAGTGAAGTGAAACTCATGGGTCAACAAAATATCTGTATGCTGCCAATGTTTTTCATGGATGCACCAAAGAGATGCCAGCCTACTTTCCACCATCTTCAAAGTCACCATATTTTATAGCAATGAATAATGTTTTGTCTCAGCCCTTTTCTTGCTCAGTATTATATATAACTTATAGCATTATATCATGTACTTTATTGATAACTCTTGCTGTCTGAATGGGAGAAACCTTAGACATGTCCTTGAGTGTAGGTCTAGTATGCAGAAGCCTCTGTATGCTTTTATTTGCACTATGGTCTCAAGTTTTTAATTTTTTCAAAATAAAGGCTATTTTTTAAGTCAATTTCACGAGTTGCTGGATAACTACCCTTTCATCACTGCCTAGTATGCAGAAGCAGTCTACTGTACAGCATGGAGAACTTTATATGCAGATGTGTCCTTCATTATAGTTCCTCTTGGCTTAAGTTTTGCCAAACTGACAAAGGCGTAGTCAGGTCATGGTCCGAGGTCAGAATTCCAGGAAGGTAGAGGATCAAGACAAAGGGGCTAGGCAAATTGATGGTCAGAGGCATGGTTCGAGGTCAGGCAGAAATAGATCAGAAATAGAGCGTAGAAATACAAGGCACACACACACCACTGAGCTAAAGCTACGACTGGCAGTAATTAGATACAGTCATCCAGTTAAATAGCCAGGTAATAACCCACGATGGGAGGAACCTGGAGGAAACTCAACATGCCCGACTCTGATTGGATGGCTGGACTGTCAATTACAACGTCAATCACAATGCCGTCATCTCAGCATGCCCCTGCCCCAGACTGAAGGGCTGAGCTGTCATTTACTGTGTCAAAGGCACAATAAGTAATGGAACTGTCTTTGACCAGAAAAGTAACTGTGTTACTCTATCAGATGTTGTTTTTGGTATAGATGTCTGTATGAGAATGTATTGAATTAGTGTTATAAGAAACTGGATACAAATTTGAGTAAAACAGCTTAGACCTATTTGGTTTTCTAGATGGAAAGTAACTGGGCAACCCTGTATAGGTAGATGCAGTTGTATCTGCATCTATAGAGCCAAGCACTGGGACCCCTTACCAGCCATAATTTTATGATCTGTCTTCATACAGTAATTTTTTTTTCTGTTACAGCTGGAGAAACCTGCAAAGCTGAACACGTTTGTTTCTCTTCTTCCATTACCAAAAAATGAAGAAAACATTGCAGCTAGGAAGATATGCAGCACAGCCGGATGGGGAAAAACTGATTTAAAGAAAAGGACACTATCAGATGTCCTTCGAGAAGTTAATCTGGCAATTATTGACAATAAGATCTGTAAGAAAGAATACAGTAAAAAGAAACAACTTATTACTGACAGCATGATGTGTGCCGGAGCCCCAAATAAGAAGCATAAAGCTGACACATGTGCGGTAAGTAATGCCAGGTGTGAATCTAGGGAAACTGAATCAACACTTAATAATTAACATCACACATATAAAAATCTATAATTATCTAACACCCATAACGATCATGAGAAACAGTAATTGCCCCTTTTAAAATTTGTCCACTGCGCTCTGTAGTGCCAGGAGCAGGCGTACATGTGACTGCAAGTATTCGATTTGCATTTGCCTGGCCACATTCAGAGTAGACATGTCCGGTCTCGCTCAATACGCTTGCATTAAGTGAGACCGAGTAAGTCTAGTTGGCACATGACCGCAGGTACGTGCACGCTCTAAGGATTTACAAGTCTGCAGTCACATAGAGTCACTGCAGATTTGAACCCTAAGGCCAGACAACCCCTTTAAGGGGCACACGCCTCATCTGAGAGATTTTGCACCTTTGTCTCAGCAATCAATGGAAATGTCAAAAACTGCAGAGAAATTAAACGCAGTTAGGAAACCAGCGTGTATAAAATAAAAAGTTAGAAATATCAGGCGTGTTTAGCTTTCCAATCATCATAAAATTAATATGTCCTATGATCTATTCCAGGGTGATTCTGGAGGCCCTTTGATCTGTGATGGAAAATATGTTGGCCTTATCTCATTTGGAACTTCTGATTGTGGTAATCCAAAGTTTCCAGGGGTCTACACACGACTTACAAACAACTATCTAAAGTGGATCCGAAATACAATTGGAGGGGATTATTCTGATATATACACAATATAAATACATTCTGCAGAAAATATTTCACCTTCAGCGTGACCATAAGGTATAATGGGCCTGATATATGCCAAAAGAATCCAGATCTATTCATTTCATGACCCACACGAGCACTATGCGTGCCGTGAAATTTTTTTTTCTGTATTTTACTACTTCTCAAAGTCCTTCATTGACACCGATTCTCTAAATCTGGTGCTAAACACACCTTCAACAGTTTACCTGATATATATATATATTTTTAACTTATGTTCAGGCCTTTGATCTGAACATTAGAAGAGTAAAATCATAACTTCCACCAACGAGGGAGTCCATATGAAGATCACCAATGAAGAAATAGAAGTGATCGATAGCTTCATTTTTGGGGGTTTCTCATTAATCACACAAAACAATAGCAGAGATCTTGCGTTGAATAGCATTGGGAAGAGCATCCATGGTGAGCATGGATCAAATATGGAAGTGCAAGGACGTCTCAGTCACCATCAAAGACTGATCACTGCCGTTGTGTTCCCTGCAACGTATGGATGTGAGACGTGGACACTCATGAGAGCAGACCGAAGAAATATTAATGCCTTTGATCTGTGATGATGGAGAAACCTTCTATGAATCCAATAGACAGCTAGGATCAGAGTGGTCAGTGGTGAAAGGAAACTGAGAAGACCGTTGACTGGATAGTATCAAGTGTGATACGGTAATGAACATGAAGTGAGGAAAAAAGGAAGAATGGTAAGATATGGCCTACAAATATTCATGGGTCAGACACGACTGAATGAATGGAATCAGAATCAGGCCATTTACCAAGTGATACCGATTTTTTGGCAAGAGTTTGCAACTTTATGATATTAACTGTAAATGTGTACAGATGTCAGGAATAGTGTCTATATTTATTAGCAGTTGACGGCTATGGCATATTTATCTGTATAAATTTTGTCTACTACAAAGTATATTCTTGTGGAGGCTGCTCGTACATGATTAGTGGCTCCAGGTGGGGGTGTTTCTGACTTTATATTAGTCAGACACCACTGTGTATTATTCACACTTGTGTGTTTTTAAATGCTTTTCTTTCCTTGTCTATCATTACATTGAATAAAGAGCCTTTGATATTGCATATTTTTGCTGAGTTAAGTATTGGATGTGCCATCTACATTTACAGTGTAGTTTTCTTTTTGCTTTGTGTATTATTCCATTGAAAGTTAAGACTTTTTCATGTAAGATGTAATATAGACTAATCTACACGAAAACGTAAGAAACATGGCAATTATTTCTGATGTCATTTTGCTTGTTTTTCAATGCATACATGTTTCATGGCTGAACTACCCAGCTAAAAAGCCTTAAACGGGTTGTCCGGCCTTAAGGTACAAGTCTGCGGTCACTGTATGAGACTGCAGACTTGTGAATCCTTACAGTACGCACACTTCATGCTATCAGGATTCACCGGTGCCGGACACATGACTGCAAGTATGCAATCTGCATACATACGATCACGTTGCGACTAGACGTACTCGATCTCGCGCAATGCAAGTGAAACATGGATGAGGGACGGGTACAGGACGAGGGGTACAGCAGCAATCAGCAGACACGCACAAAGATTAGATAATATAATATGAACATTTACTAAACAGTTTAGAAAACAAAGGAAATGATGGTAGATAAACAGAGTATATATAACAAATACAATGACAGCAGTTACTGTCAATAACACCGAATAAGAGTATACACAGGTACAGTTAACAGAATTAACATTTACATGCAAGCAAAATACACGCAATTAACCCTTTCTATGCATATATCCATAAAACGACAGTGTTGTGCCAGCACTTTAGTAATCGCCTAGTTTTTCAAGTGTCTCTTACAGAAGAGGCCTTTTCTCCTAACTAACTAGAACTCCATACAGTTATTTATATATATTCAGTTGTAAATGGTACCGGTAAGTCCTGTGACTGAAATGTCCTTGCTGGACTGAGTCCTGAATAATCAGAAACTCTGACTTGAGTCCCTTAGAGAATTCCGATCTCTCAAATGTAGGGCTTCACTAAGTCCTTTGAAATAAGGCCTCACGTGGCCTAGCCCAAGATGCTGTGTCTTTGGTCGTTCTAACAGAGTCGGCTCATGTGAAACCAAACAGCACGGCCCAGAGTCATTAAAAACAGATCCAGGGTCGCACCGCTCTATCCAGACTTCTTTTCCAATGATGTGTAGCTTCACTCTCTCCTTGAACTCCCTTGAACTCCCCTAGCCACACTCACCAACTGCTAAACCCCTGCGTTGCAACTCTGGCTTCTCCGCTGCCTTCTACTGGCCAGATCATATATTACATCACAAATCTCCAAGAAAACAGTAAATTGTGATTAACCCTTACACAAGTGACTGCAGACTTGTACCCCAAGGCTGGACAACCCCTTTCAGGGATTAATCATAGTTCCAAATTACAGCTTTGTATTCTTTTGTCTAAAGACCTGTTAATGGGTCTCTACATAGAAGCATGAGTGCATGGCCTAGTTTTCTAGACAGTATATTGAGTGTGTAGCCTCGGATATCTACAAAGTTGAGTGAACGCATGGCTATTCAGGAAGGGGTGAGTGCATGTACCTCAGTGTGTAGACCAGGTGTGTCCAACCTTTTGGCGTCTCTAGGTCACATTGAAAGAAGAAGAGTTGTCTTGGGCCACACATTAAATACACAAGCATTAACGAAAGCTGATGAGCAGAAAAAGGTCTGTGCATTATTTTGTGATATGCACCACCACAGATATGCAAAAAAGTCCTCACATAATAATCCTAATTATGCATCGGCTTGATGGGAGAGATTTGTAAAATCGTCCTGTAAGTCCCAAGTTTGTGGTCACTAATATAACAAATGCGCATATCTAAGTAATAAAACATTGTTGATTTTTTTATATATTTTTTATTAGAAAACTAAAAGAGGGAAACAAAACTAATGACTATTTTTATGTTGCATTCTTTTACTTTTATAATAAAAAAATGTTTAAAAAAGCAATGTTTTATTACTTAGGCTGCCCACTCGCTGCAAAGGTGACTCAGATGTGACTGTAAGTGGGGACTTCACTTCTCATACTCAAGGGTCCTATAGCCATCTACTATATAATTGTCTTATCCCGTCTGTTTGTCTGTCTGTCTGTCTGTCCTGGAAATCCCGCGTCGCTCATTGGTCCGGCAGCGGCCAATCAGCGCCGCGGGATTTCTGAAAAAAGATGGCGGCGGTTAGCGGCTCATCTGGCGGACGGAGGTCAGCGGCGATGCAGCGGGGAGATGAGCAGCGCTAGCAGCACAACTACCCCGACCGGCGCCGCTGAACTCCATGCGGCTAACTTCGGAAGATCAGCGGCTTGGCCCGCTGATCTCCCGACAGCAAGTGTGAACGGAGGAGCGGGGAGCGGCGCCGCCGGTCAGGATGCTTCTGCTGCGAGCAGCCGCTCATCTCCCGGCTTCTCGCAGCAGAAGGAGCCACACAGGCAGCACCGCTCCCCGGTCCTCGCTAATACGGAGCCGCACAAGCAGCGCCGCTCCCGGGCCCACACTAATATGACGCTGATTGGTCGCGGTGGCCGGCCGCGACCAATCATCGAGATGGGCGGCAAATTTAAATGCCGCTCTGCTGATTGGTTGCGGTGGCCGGCCGACCGCGACCAATCAGCGAGACGGTCGGCAAATTTAAACGCCGCTGTGCTGATTGGTCGCGGTGGCCGGCCGTGACCAATCAGCGAGATGGGCGGCAAATTTAAACGCCGCTCTGCTGATTGGTCGCGGCCGGCCACCGCGACCAATCAGCTAGATGGCCGGCAAATTTAAACGCCGCTCTGCTGATTAACCGCGGCCGGCCACCGCGACCAATGAGTGCGATGGGCGGCAAATTTAAATGCCGCTCTGCTGATTGGTCGCGGTGGCCGGCCGGCCGCGACCAATCAGCGAGATGGGCGGCAAATTTAAACGCCGCTGCGCTGATTGGTCGCGGTGGCCGACCGCGACCAATCAGCGAGATTGGCACTAAATTTAAACACCGCTCTGCTGATTGGTCGCGGCCGCCGTCCGACCGCGACCAATCAGCGAGATTGGCGCCAAATGTTAACACCGCTGTGCTGATTGGTCGCGGCCGCCGGCAACCGCTACCAATCAGCAATTTTGGTGCCAAATTTACACACCGCTCTGCTCATTGGTCCCGGCCGCCGGCCGGCCGAGACCAATCAGCGAGATTGCCGGCAAATTTAAACAACGCTCTGCTGATTGGTCGATTTTATCGCCAAATTTAAACAAGCTCTCAGGTCCTCACTATCACAGTTCGCTGATTGGTCGCGGCCGCCACCCGTGACCAATCACCGATATTGCCGCCAAATTTAAACACTGTTTTGCTGATTAGTCGCGGTTGCCGGCCGCGACCAATCAGCGATTTTGGCGCCAAATTTAAACAACGTTCTGCTGATTGCGCCCGGTCGGCCGCATACCTATTCTAGAATACCCGATGTGTTAGAATCGGGCCACCATCTAGTAAGCTAATAATGAGCTAAGCACAGCCCACAGCCAGTTCACGCATTCACAACATACTTTTAGGCTGCCACCACCTGTCTTTTGATAGGCCGTCAGGACCCCTGTAGTGAATACTAGACTAGCACACGTCACCCGTCTTTCCTAAGCACCTAATAGGTACTATTCTTGCACTAGGGCATACACAGGAAAACACAATCAGACTATACTTTCCCTCTTCAAGGTTGTGAGTACGTTTAGAGCAGCAAGGAACAAACTTATTACATTTTTGCATCACAGCGCTTAAAAATGTCATAGAAAATGGTCAGATACATACATTTGGCTCTCGTGATGTTATAGCTCTTTACCACACCATTGCTCACAATTTAGTACTTGATGTGCTTTTCTTACCATCTGGATATATACAATATATTTAGATGTTGGTGGAATATCTACTTAAATATAATTATTTTGCCTTGAACAAGAAAATTTTTCTTCAGAAGCATGGAACTTTCATGGCTGCTAGTTTTTCACCTTCTTCAGCTAATATATACTGTACATGTTCAGATGGTAAGAACTTTTTCTCTTTTCTGACAATAATCCATTTGCCTCCCGAATCAGGTTCTATGGCAGTTATATTGATGACCTGCTCCTTATATAGGATGGTCGGTACTACATCAGAAGTGATGGAATTTGTTTCTTTTGTTAATAATAATCACATGAATCTCAAATTTACTGCTGATATACAAAAATAAATTATTACTTGGACATAACTTTGATAGGAGATTAATCTGATGGCATTTTTGATTGCTTTGTACACTAATAATACTGCTACTAATTATATTCTATTAACTGCCTCAGGCCAACCTAAACATGTTATAAAAATATATTCTTCCTATTGGACAATTAGTTTGAAATAAACTAAATACTACAGAAATTGATAGATATGAACAACAAGATGCAAAAGTGCGTTAGGAGAGAAACTATCCAAATTGGAGGCTAAAAAGAGCAACAATATTGTTCATAAAATAAATAGGTCAGATATTTTGTAAGAGAAAAATTGAAATGATAAAAAAGAACAATAACACATTCAATCAAATCACTTTCTTTTCCATTTATAATCCAAAATTTCCAGAAATAACTAATTTTATTAAAAAGTATATTGCCCTGTAATTTTAAGACAATAAAATGTAAAATATTCTGTATATTCCTGCCAATTTTGTATCTAAAAGAGGCCCAACAATAGGTAGTCTATTGTCTTCTAGACTATTTTTCCAAGAAACAACAACAGAAAATGGAGTTTGGTTCCATACAAAAGGTTTCTACAAATGCGGAAATACTATTTGTACCTGTTGTAAATGTGTAGAGAAAAAAACTAAAACCTTTTTTTCATTAATTACTAAAATAACATAACCTATCTGTAACTATATTAGTTGTAATTAATTTTTTTGTCATAAATTATATTATTCATATGCACATGCTGTGATTGCATTGTTTTGGATGCATTATAGGACCATTAAAGATCCACATTAGAGGATACCTTTCAGATGCTACTACTCAGACAACACCTTCTCAATCCTCATGTTTCCCCCTTGTAATATAATAACACTTATACTCACCTCTGGTGCCGGTGCCGTTCCAGCTTCCTAGTACTACTTAATGTTATATTTACCCACAGGAACTTCTTAGGAGAATAATATTACTGCCATGTTTCCAAGCATATTTTTACCATCCTAGCCACAGCAAATATGACTATGACATATCCATAATTCGGGGTGATATTACATTTTTGGTTTGCCACTGTCGGAAAACATTGCTTTGCAGTAACAAACGCAATTACAGAGGGTGAAATAAGTATTGAACACATCACCAATTTTCAAAGTAAATATATCACTAAAGGTGCTATTGACATGAAATTCTCAACAGATAACGGTAACAACCTATCCAATCCACACAGGCAAAGAAATCAAACCATGCAGATCACAGACATGGAACAAAACTAAAGTCATTTCAAATGGCAACTTTAGGGCTTTAAGAAACACTAAAAGAAATCAAGATTAAAAATGTGGTACTCAGTAAGGGTAATTTTTTTTCAGACCAAGCAGAGGGAAAAAATTATGGAATCACTCAATTCTGAGGAAAAAATTATGGAATCACCCTGTAAATTTTCATTTCCAAAACTAACACCTGCATCAAATTAGATTTGCTCGTTAGTCTGCATCTAAAAAGGAGTGATCACACCTTGGAGAGCTGTTGCACTGACATGAATCATGGCTCCAACATGAGAGATGTCAATTGAAACAATGGAGAGGATTATCAAACTCTTAAAAGAAGGTAAATCATCACGCAATGTTGCAAAAGATGGTGGTTGTTCACAGTCAGCTGTGTCTAAAATCTGGACCAAATACAAACAACATGGGAAGGTTGTTAAAGCAAACATACTGGTAGATCAAGGAAGACATCAAAGCGTCAAGACCGGAAACTTAAAGCAATATGTCTCCAAAACAAGAAATGCACAACAAAACAAATGAGGAACGAATGGGAGGAAACTGGAGTCAATGTCTGTGACCGAACTGGAAGAAACCGCCTAAAAGAAATGGGATTTACATACAGGAAAGCTAAACATAAGCCATCATTAACACCTAAACAGAAAAAAACAAGTTTACAATGGGCTAAGGAAAAGCAATCGTGGACTGTGGATGACTGGATCAAAGTCATATTCAGTGATGAATCACGAATCTGCATTGGGCAAGGTGATGATGCTGGAACTTTTGTTTGGTGCCGTTCCAATGAGATTTATAAAGATGACGGCATGAAGAGAACATGCAAATTTCCACAGTCATTGATGATATAGGGATGCATGTCAGGTAAAGGCACTGGGGAGATGGCTGTCATTACATCTTCAATAAATGCCCAAGTTTACATTGATATTTTGGACAGTTTTCTTATCCCATCAATTGAAAGGATGTTTGGGGATGATGACATCATTTTTCAAGATGATAATGCATCCTGCCATAGAGCAAAAACGGTGAAAACATTCCTTGAAAGAAGACACATAAGGTCAATGTCATGGCCTGCAAATAGTCCGGATCTCAATCCAATTGAAAATCTTTGGTGGAAGTTGAAGAAAATGGTCCATGACAAGGCTCCAACCTGCAAAGCTGATCTGGCAACAGCAATCAGAGAAAGTTGGAGCCAGATTGATGAAGAGTACTGTTTGTCACTCATTAAGTCCATGAATCAGAGACTGCAAGCTGTTATTAAAGCCAGAGGTGGTGCAACAAAATACTAGTGATGTATTGGAGTATTCTTTTGTGTGTTTGTTTTTCATGATTCCATAATTTTTTCCTCAGAATCGTGTGATTCCATAATTTTTTCCCTCTGCTTGGTCTGAAAAAAATTACCCTTACTGAGCACCACATTTTTTATCTTGACTTCTTTTAGTGTTTCTTAAAGCCATAAAGTTGCCATTTGAAATGACTTTAGTTTTGTGCCATGTCTGTGATCTGCTTTTTTTCAACAACATTAAACAACTGAATGAACATCCTCCGAGCCCGGTGATTCCATAATTTTTGCCAGGGGTTGTATATACGTGTGTGTGTGTGCAGAGCCTTGAAAAAATGTTCATACCTTGTGAACTTTTCCACATTTTTTAATGTTACACCCGCAAACTTAAATGTATTTTATTGGGATTTTAGTGATACACCAACTCTGAGTAGCTGGTATTTGTGAAATGTAAAGGAAATAATACATGGGTGTCTAATTATTTTACAAACATAAATCTGAAAATTATGACGTACATTTATATACAGTCCCTGATGTCTCATACCTCTAAATAAAATCCTGAGTGATCAGCTTCCTCCAGAAGTCACATAATTAGTAAATAGAGTCCACCAGTGTGTAATTTATTCTCAGTATAACCAACTGTTCTGTGAAGGCCTCAGAGGTTTGTTTGAGAACAGCATCATGAAAACCAAGGAACACACCAAACAGGTCAGGGATAAAACTATGGAGAAGAGTAAAGCAGGGTTAGGTTATAAAAAAAATAGCCCAAGCTCTGAACATCTCACTCCATTTTTGAAAGCAAGTCATAAGAAGTCCCATTTGCAGTTTACAAAAAGCCATGTGGGGGACACAGCTAGCATGTGGAAGAAAGTGCTCTGGTCAGGTGAGACCAAAGTAAAACTTTTTGCGCTAAATGTAAAACACTATGTGTGGCGGAAAACTAACACTGAACATCACCCTGAAAACACCATCTCCATCAATAAACATGATGGGGGCAGCATCATGCTGTGGGTATGCTTTTCTTCAGCAGGGACAGGGAAGCTGGTCAGGGTTGATGAGAAGATGGAGCTAAATACTTGGCAATAAATCCTAGAGGGAAACCTGTTAGAGGCTGCAAAAGAGTTGAGACTGGGGTGTAGGATAACAACTCTAAATTACTTCCAGAGTACAATGGAAGGTTTATATCAAAGCATATTCATGTTTGAGAATGGCTCAGTCACAATCCAGACCTAAATCCCATTGAGAATTTGTGGCAAGACTGGAAAATTGCTGATCACAAATGTCTCCATCCAATTTCACTGATCTTGAGCGAGTGTGCAAAGAAGAATGGGCAAAAATTTCTGCCTCTAGATGTGTAAAGCTGGTAGAGACAAAAGACTTACTGCAGGAATTACAGCAAAAGGTGGCCATACAAAGTATTGACTCAAGGGGGCTGAATACAAATGCATGTCACAATTTTCAGATTTATATTTTTACAATATTCAGAAAGCCCTGTATCGCTTCCTTTACACTTCAAAAATACTTGCTACTTTGTGATGGTATATCACATATAATCACAATAAAATACATTTAATATTGTGGGCGTATCGTGAATATGTGGACAACTTCACAGGGTTTGAATACTTTTTCAAGGCATTGTATTTATGCCCTCTATATTGTTATTTAGTAACCTTCGTATGTATATATATTCTTTTCTGTAGTGTGATACTTTTATTCACTATCAACCCCCTGCCATCTAGTGGCTTTGTTTGGTATTGCCTCACAGTTATTGTATTGCGTATTGCATCAGCCTCCCCCTTTTGTTATGTGATTGTAAATACACTCTTTTGGTATTACTTTTTGTTATATAGGGTTATATATATATATACATTATATATATATATATATATATATATATATATATATATATATATATATATATATATATATATATGATTTCCAGTTGCCATTGGATCTGCCCTTGTGTAGTTCTACTGCTTATGGCTGATTATGTGCAATGCAGTCTGCCTCAGGTGCCTTTTTTCCAGCATAGCTCTGCTCTGCTTACAGAACTAACATAGACTATATTCTGCCTTTAGAATACACTGTATGATTCTGTGTACTGTATGCTTCTATGTATTTCTCTGCCTGGCACATTTTATCTTCTGCATAATTATAGGTGCCTGTGTGCTTTACATGCTCTGTTAGCTGGTTTCCAGCAGAGCTCCACTATCCTTTGCTCCATCTGCTTTGCCTGCACAACAGAGCTTGTAATAACTAGGCAGTAGAGAGTCAAGAGCTGTGTTTGATCCCCACAGAAAACTGATTAGTAATGTGAAACTATAAATGCTATTCATTCATACATATGGTATAAGATAATCCTCTGCCATATGCATTATGAGAGCAACATTAGCAGTTTTACAACACTGGTACGTATGCTGCAGGCAACCAATACAGATTAGCCCTGTTTTTCTCAGTATTCCACTGCTTAGGTATTATAAGCTCCCTTGTGTTGACAGAGCAGAGAGAAGGACCTTTGAGACCTGCATGAAACCAGCTAGCAGAGCAATTTTGTAAAAACACACACTCAGCTATAGTGATGTAGATGGCAGAAGATAAAATCAGGATGGTAGATTTTTGCACATGGTCATATAATGCATATAAGAATATAGTAAATTCTACACTTATTTTATCTGGATAATATGCAAATATATGTGGTGGATGCAGCTGACATGAGCATAGCATAGCAGAGCCTTCACATTCATTAGTCAGCCAGCTTTCAATACAGCTATGAGTTATCAACTCAGAGAAGTGTGGCTTGTCAGGAGCACACATGAGAGAGGGGTCTGCAGCACTGAGGAGAAGCAGGGAGCCACAGGAAATTATATGTTTAACAGTGTTAAGAATTGGACATCCCTCTCAGCTATGTGAAGCTTGATGCACACAAGGGCAGAAAGAGATGAAAAAAGACAAGGTACAAGAAAGAAATGTTATTTTGGACTTAGTCCGTTTATTAATAGCATATATGCATTTACTGTGCCTCTTGAAAATTAATATGATTGTGGGAATAATGCTGATGATGCTCCAGAATTATCTGCTCATTTAGACTTTCAGGCTCAGGTTTCAGGGTAGTTATTTCTTCACCTGGTGACTCCATTTCTTCTAAACTAATCCTTGGCTGGAGAGTATTGTAAGGTGCCTCAGCGAGGTAGCCATGGGCGAGCTGTAGCCCTTGCTCGCTCTGACACCCTACAGACAATACGTGTCCTCCCCCTGAGGACGTGTATATGGTGCTCTCCACTTACTTCAGACCATCCGATCGTGGCTGTCTCCAGGCATTTCTCTTCTGAGACCAGGGCAGCAATAAATTCAGAGGACACGAGGTTCTTAACCATAACTTGGACTTTACTTGGGGAAGAAGAATATGTACAATATTTACAGGCAGATATAATGAATAAGGCCCGACAGGTTATCATCTCCCTCACAGACGCTGGCAACATCTTCAGCCCTGGTTCCCTCTTTAAGTGAAGCATCTCTGTGACTCTAATCTCTAGCCCAAGATAATCTTCTTCAATATCAACAGTGTATTCGGATCCTATATTTCCCCCACGTCTTAGCCTGGAGTCCTATCTTCCTCTGCTGCCTGCAGACTGAAAGTGCCCCGGGTCCTGAATACCTCCGTTGAGTTTCTCCAGCCTGACTTGCGTAGGGAGATCTTCACACTGGTGATCCCACTGTCTGAGGGTACGGAGTTCCCATCTACCCTAGCAGCCACCATATACTCAGGCTGCCCATACGGTTCACTGTCCTAACTATCACTGACTCTTCACTTCCTGCTTCAGGAAACTAAGCAGAGATTTTCCTAATGTGCCCACCCTCTGTGGGCTGTCATCACACACCATTAACCCCATCACTGTCTGCAATACTGCTGGCAGACTCAAGCTGGCATCTGCACCAGGGACAGTGGCATCTTGTGGCTGGTTACCAGTACTACAGCCCACAAGGAATTATGTCAGGAACAAGCTCTATAAACACTCGAGGCTTGATCATGGCACTAAGTTCCCCCTCTACTGACTGGACCACTGCAGCTAAACCCTTAGCTTGGCCTACCAACAGTTCAGAGAGGTCTAACTCGGGGAACATTCTCTTTTAACTACATCAGTGCCAAAGGAAGGCTACGTCCTTCCCCACTATTACATCCCCCCACACTTTAATGTTGGTCGTCCCTGACCACACTAGGCAACCAATACATATTAACATTCATAACATCATATCACATTACTAAAACATTTTAGTATAAGACTGGTCCTGAAGTCTTACTGTCCTAACTATCACTGACTCTTCACTTCCTGCTTCAGGAAACTAAGCAGAGATTTTCCTAATGTGCCCACCCTCTGTGGGCTGTCATCACACACCATTAACCCCATCACTGTCTGCAATACAGCTGGCAGACTCAAGCTGGCATCTGCACCGGGGACAGTGGCATCTTGTGGCTGGTTACCAGTACTACAGCCCACAAGGAATTATGTCAGGAACAAGCTCTATAAACACTCGAGGCTTGATCATGGCACTAAGTTCCCCCTCTACTCTACTGACTGGACCACTGCAGCTAAACCCTTAGCTTGGCCTACCAACAGTTCAGAGAGGTCTAACTCGGGGAACATTCTCTTTTAACTACATCAGTGCCAAAGGAAGGCTACGTCCTTCCCCACTATTACATTCCCCCACACTTTAATGTTGGTCGTCCCTGACCACACTAGGCAACCAATACATATTAACATTCATAACATCATATCACATTACTAAAACATTTTAGTATAAGACTGGTCCTGAAGTCTTCTTCTTGGGTAGGAGACCGGCCCTTCTCGGTTAAGGGCCCCGGAACAGCAATTCAGGACAGTTCATTATCAACTTTCAAAACTTCTCAGAAGTACCGGTCCTTCTTGGTAAGGACCCTGGAAACACAGTGTCCCTGTCCATATTTTTTTTAAGACAGGTCAACACATCAATAGCCATCAATCTCCTTCTAGGGCTGCATTCTAAGGCACACAGTCACAGGGAACACCCCGTGAGTCTCGTTCTTCTTGGCCCTAGCGGGAGTCACCGGTTCTTCCCGCTAGGCCGCAAGTCTCTTAGGTTTAGAGGATAGTCATCCTCAAAGTGTGCCTCAGCGTTGCAAATTCCTGCAGATAAAGGCGCAATAGGCGCAACAAAAATAAAAATAAAAGTAAAAATAAAGAGAAGCTCACATGGTTATTCAACTCGATGCTGCTTAAGGCCTCCTTTGCCTGGGGGGTAGGGGAAACAGTCCTCCGATTCTTTCTCTCTTCTTAACTGAAATCAACATGGGGCACTCCGCCCCAATTGGGAAACAGTCCCAGAAACAGGACCACAGCTGGTGGATCCTAATGCAGGAAGAAATGACAAGGTCAATGGACCTTTTAACAGACCAGCTCATTTCTTCCGGGCCTCCCTCCGCTCCTTCATGAAGTTGGCCCATACTGCAGATGAAGGTGGCTTCTTTCACCTCCAAGGCTGGTCAGGGTACCTGCTGGACCCAGGGTCCTCATCCGAGGATATATCACTGCCGCAGCCAACTTGGGTAGGGCCATAGCTGGTAACCCTGAAGATGTGGACCACATTGCTGGCGCCAGCCTGTGATTCTCCAGCAGTTCCCTGACAAGCTGCCTCAGCCCCTCCTGGGTGTTTTGTTGATGAGTCGACAACATGTGCCTCACTAGGAGAATCAGCTTCCCCCCAGCTTGCGAAGCCTTCTTCCTCTTCGCTCTCGATCTCTCTCCATTGCCTTTTTCTTGGTTCCTCCTCTTGAGGGACACCGGCCTTAGGAGGGGTAGAAATCCCTTAGGGGCTTCCCTAGCCCAACGCTGCAGAGCCTCTCTTTTGGCCCTCCGCCTGAAGACCTCCTCATCCTTCTCGAGGACATCTTTCCACTCGTAGTATTGGATGAGCGCAGCCGCGTACCACCCTTTGAAGCACTCGCACTTTACGAAGTGCACTATGTCTCTCACGTACAAGTTGTGGAGACAATCAGGCAGATACTCTCGCTTGACCACCTCGAAAGTAAAGAACACCTCATGCCCGGTCCACTCTTCATCTAAGAATCTGTATCCCTCAAGGATGTGAAACTCTGTGACCCGCCCCTGGGTCTGGGAAGCCTCTACAGACTTCCTCTGCGCAGCATTGGACCCTTCCAGCCAGCCTCACAGGAACGTATCGGTCCACCGCCGGTGCTCCTGTGGCATCATTGGGCGTGGTCAACCTCAGGCTACCAAGCTCGGAGTAGCGCTTCGTTGAGGGAGTATTTAGGGCCTTCATCGCCATTTGCCACCAATTTATTTGGGTGGCCTTTCTCCTTGGAGGCCTCTCCTCCGCGACAACTCCTTTAGGCCTAGGAGCCTCTGCCGCCACCCCGTGACTTATTACTATGGGCGCCGAGATCGGGACCAGCCACCAGGGTATAGGCCACTCACCTTCATCAGGCCGTGCTGTAGCTGCTGCTTCGGCCCCACTGGGATGTTCTTCGCCCTCCGCCGAGGAGGAAGCATCTTCCGGCATCCAGCTCCAGCACCACACACGTAGATCGTGAACGAGAAGACCCACCTCAGGTTCAGGTCCAGTAGACCACTGGACGGCCACTGGTGGTAATGGTGAAGGCTCACGGGCAGCGCCCGCAGGTGAGTGGTTTCCAGCTGCGGCCCCTGGGGTGGTGATCTTCAGGATTTCCTCCTCACCGCTCATCTCCATCGCATCGTCGGATCCTCCGGCTGCCATCCTTCTGGAGCATCCATTGCGACACCTCCTTCCCCTCGTGCGCTGGACAGAAAATGGCGCTGGTCGCTTGCAGATGACGCGCGTCCTGCGCGTCCAACTCCTCCTTTTTCTTGGCCGGTCTTCTGACATGAACGTCCCATCACACATCACTCCCAGCAGTTCCGCCTTCAGCCGCGCCCCTTTTCTGGGCGCGCTGGTACTCACTGGGCTGGACTTTGCTCTGCACCGCGCCCTCTTCTTCACTGGACGTCCCATCTTGGGACGCATCTTCACTGCTCGGCCCATCCTCCTCTGGGCGTGAACTCTTTTCGCACTCTCCTGCGCTGTCCACTCCCATGATAGGCGGTTCTTCTCCTGTACTTTACCGCCACTGTCACCATCCTGGAATCCATGCTTCGGGCCGCCATCTAGGGCCACATGCCTTCCAACACTTTCTCCTCAGTGTTCTGCATCGGCTCTTCCCCGTTTTCTTCATGCGAGGAGCACGCATCCTGCCGACTACGCCAAATGTAAGGTGCCTGAGCGAGGTAGTCATGGGCGAGCTGTAGCCCCTGCTCGCTCTGACACTCTACAGACAATACATGTTCTCCCTCTGATGTGTGGCCGTGTATGTGGTGCTCTCCACTTACTTCAGACCATCCGATCTCGGCTGTCTCCAGGCATATCTCTTCTGGGACCGGGGCAGCAATAAATTTAGAGGACACGAGGTTCTTAACCATAACTTGAACTTTACTTGGAGAAGAGGAATATGTATAATATTTACAGGCAGATATAATGGATAAGGCCCGACAGGTTATCATCTCCCTCACAGGTGCTGGCAACATCTTCAGCCCTGGTTCCCTCTTTAAGTGAATCATCTCTGTGACTCTAATCTCTAGCCCAAGATAATCTAGAGGCCGTAGCAATCCCATCTCCTTTCTCTGGCTTTACTCTGTAAGCAGGCAGTTTTTCTAACACCATGTAGGTTTCTGGAATTAACCGACCTTGTGTTTTCTATGAAGATACTCCTTCAAATGCAACATAAATTTCAAGTACATCCTCCCAGATAAATGGTCAAGTGAAAGTTTAAAACTAGTATCCTCTGGTGCTCAGGCTTCCCTACCAAACATAAGAAAGTTTAAGAAAAAAACAGTTTATTTATTCTTAGTTGGCTCGGTTAACCTTTTTTTCTGGGCATGTCGATTTTTTCGGTCGATCGAGCCTTGCGCCACACTCGTCTCGGCACTATGTCAGACCACACCGTCACTAACCCTGGGAAGGATGACCAAATGCGAAGCAAATCGTGTTTCATGTCCCGTATCAGACCCTTAATGGGACGGTTCCCCAGATCGTTCCCCCCTAGATATAAGCATAATATATCTGGGGAACGGTCTAGGCGTATGACGTTAAGTAGTTCTCGTAGCAATCGGTTCCACCTCATGCCCCGGAGACCTAGCCACCAAACCACAGCCCTGATTGTCGGGAACCCAATCTGCTGCATGTAGGCTCGAATCGCGCCCTGATGGACATACGAGTGACCCATTATCCAGACCAGGAAGGGGGGACCTGAGTAGAGTCAACAAAAGTAACAGTAAAACATGAACACTGTTACCCTTATTTGGCTACCCCCTCCGGTCTCACGTATGACAGGAATCAGCATGACTCCCACCTTCCGATCCTCTTAACCATTTCTGGGGCCAGGCCTCATGCTGCCGCTTCCATGGCTGCCCCTATCCAGTAGGAATGTGGAGCGAAACTAAGTGGATCTAAACCCAAACTTCTTAAACTGTTTCTAAAAACCTCCGTGAACTCGGACCTTGATAAAAAAAGTTCAGTCCTCGTGGCATAATAATGGGCTGTCCCTGGCCTTCATCCTGTCCTTAAGATCTAAAAAAGCCCTTGGGGGGCACTTCAATGACCCTTGCGCCCTACCTAACCTGATCTTCTTTCCCCTCTCTGGTTGATCAGTTTTGGAGCGCCTAAGCCAAATCTCTAGACCCTTTTTGGTGGCTACCACGTCTTGGGCTAATATTACCCCCGTTTTTTTCCTCGACGGTGCTACCAGTTTGCTGATCCGGAAAGAGCCAAAGAATGCTAGTGAAAAGGATATCTGGAACAGGCTGAGCTAGAACTGTGAAAGACATATTTATTCAAAGATGGCGCCTAAATGCTCTAAAAGATCGAAAGAGACTAGTCGTCGGCCGTCCCTTCTACTTCTGCCCCTTGCGAACTATTCTATGGCTTGTCGCACTAGGATTTTTTTTCTGATGTCTGTAACCCCTCTTAATTTAAAGCTAAAGGATAGACCGGCTAGACCGATAGACTTTTTGGTAAGATGACCACATACTACTTGACAGTGATGCACTAATCAAAGGTTGAGCGGCTCGAATGCCAAGTTCCATGTAACATCCCTGGTGGCATGCTTGCATGGTGCACCACCTCCCACCATGCAAGACCGCAATCTTACCTGTCAGTCCATGCTGCACTCTTTGCTCCAGTACCTGCTGTGTCCATGTCTCTTGTCTGATTGCTTAGGGCGTCGGCGTGGCTTTCTGCTTGTTACTTACAGCTACCGTGTGCACAGTCCTAATGCGTCCCCAGCCTATTGCTGTGAGTCACTAGATACTTAAACCCCCTCCACCCAGTAGGAGGTGCCCGGTGCAACACTTTCACTCAGTTTGTCTTTTGCAACTGAGGTGCCAGGTCCTGTCCTGACTCTAGTCTGTCTGCCACCCTGGGGGCTGAGTACCCAGGGCCTTTTCCTGTACCTGTGACTTCTAGTCTGTTTCCGCCACCCTGGGGGACGAGTACCCAGGGCCACTACCTGTATCTCTGACTTCTAGTCTGTTTCCGCCACCCTGGGGGCTGAGTTCCCAGGCTTGTTCCTGTATCTTGTTCCCGGTTCAGTTCCTGTCTGAACAGCGTCCTAGCCCATTACTTGTTTCTCTCTATGTCCGTACCTTCCCTTTGCCTGCAGTGTCTGAACCTGCACCTAACTCCAACTCGTTGTCTCTGTATTTCTGTTTGTGAGTTTTGTGTCCACTCGCTACTTCATTGTAAGTACCTTGTGTGTATCCGGTTCTGCTTGTCCCCTTTCCCTGCCTCCGTATCTACCTCCTGTGTTCCAACCATCTTCCTGTATTTTCCAATCTGTTCCATGTGAACAGAGCCCTGTCCTGTCTGCCTTCACCTTCTGCTCTGTTCTGCTCTGCTTGTTCACCGCTCCGGCAGTTCCGCTCTGCTCCAATTGTTAACCGCACCAGCGGTTCTGTTCTGCTCTGCTTGTTCACCTCTCCGGCGGTTCTGCTCTGCTTTGCTTGTTTACCGCACCTGCGGTTCTGCTCCGCTCTGCTTGTTCTCCGCACCTGCAGTTTTGCTCCGCTCTGCTTGTTCACCGCACCTGTGGTTTTGCTCCGCTCTGCTTGTTCACCGCACCTGCGGTTCTGCTCCGCTCTGCATGCTCACTGCACCTGCGGTTTTGCTCCGCTCTACTTGTTCTCCGCACCTGGGGTTTAGCTCCGCTCTGCTTGTTCACCGCACCTGCGGTTTTGCTCCGCTCTGCTTGTTCTCCGCACCTGCGGTTTTGCTCCGCTCTGCTTGTTCACCGCACCTGCGGTTTTTCTCTGCTCTGCTTGTTCACCGATCCAGCGGTTTTGCTCTGCTAGTCCACCGCACCTGCGGCTCTGTTCCTGTATCCCAGTCTGTACTGGTTCCTATCCAGCCTGTGTTCATACCTGCCAGTATCTGCCTGTCTGCATTCCAGCCGTGCCAGTCATCACCCGCCTGTCTGCATACCAGCCGCACCTGCCAGTACCCACCTGCCTACATACCAGCAGTGCCTGCTAAGTACCCACCTGCCGTCATACCAGCCGTGCCTGCCAGTACCCACCTGTCTGCATACCAGCTAACCTGCCTGTTCCTGCATTCCCCGGTGTGGGTCAACAGCTGTGACCGGGGTCTGACCTGGAGTAGCACCTGGTCCCTCTGCTCGGTTCACGGAGTCGACTGAGCCACCGTGCGACCTTGGTCGGAACGGGTTGTTACTTAGTTACGCCCCACCCTGCACTCCTCGGTTCATGGTACAGTGGGATCACTAATCACGCTCACGCCAGTCAGTCTGGGCGCTAGTGTAACATTCCATAGTTCTTGAGGGCATGCCAGCCCCTTCAGGGCTACGCCGGGCGCCAGCAACTGGAATCATTCCCACTGAAAACGAGAAAGAGAGTCAGCGATTGAGTTATTTACACCTGGAACATGAGAAGCGGTTACACATGTGTTCAACTTTAAGCTTTCTAGGACCAAACATCGTAAAACCATGGGAGGAGAATGATGAAGCTGTTATGTTATGTATGGCGTGTATTACGGCCATGTTGTCGCAATTAAAATGTACCCATGTATTCTTAAATTGTTCACCCCACAACTTGACCGCCACCAAGATTGGAAAGATCTCCAGGAATGTCATATTTCTTACTATGCTAGCTGTTTGTCACTCGTTGGGCCATGCCATTGCACACCATTGTCCCTGAAAATACACTCCAAAACCAGTGCTCCCTGCCGCGTCCATGAATAACTCTAACTAATGCCAAGAGTGTGCAAAGGAGTCATCAAAGCAAAAGGTGGCTACTTTGAAGAACCTAGAATATAAAACATATTTTCAGTTGTTTCACACTTTTTTGTTAAGTATATAATTCCACATGCGTTAATTCATAGTTTTGATGCCTTCAGTGTGAATGTACAATTTTCATAGTCATGAAAATACAGAAAAATCTTTAAATGAGAAGGTGTGTCCAAACTTTTGGTCTGTACTGTAAATATGGTGATATGGTACATATTGTGGTGATATGGTGGTGGAGGATGTTGATGAGGGGAAGGAGGAGGACAAGAGCAAATCGAAAAAATCAGGAAGCGTATACCCATGTCTGGGTGTGAAGACAGAGGTGCATGGGAATAGAGTTAGACTTCCCAAAAAAAAGACACTGTATTTGAGTTTATGTTGTGCTGCTATCATTCGGTGGTGTTGAGAAGTCTGGCCCAATCCAGCCGTTGTTCATTTTTATAAGAGTCAGCCTGTCAGCATTTTCAGTTGACAGGCGGATGCGCCTATTGGTTATATTTCTACCAGCGGCACTGAAAACCCGCTCTGACAAAACACTAGCGGCGGGGCAGGCCAGAACCTCCAAGGTGTAGAGAGCCAGTTCATGCCACGTGTCCAGCTTGGACACCCAATAATTATAAGGCACAGAGGAATCACGGAGGACGTTGATACAGTCGGCAAGGTACTCCCTCACCCTCTTCTGAAACTTCCCTCCTTGTGAGAGTACCCCGCGCCTCAGGGCCTGTGCGATGGGAGGGTCTGAGAAAACTGTCCCAGAACTTTGACAGTGTTCCCCTGCCTCTGCTGGATTGCATTTGTGTTTCTCTCGCCTGTACTCCTTGGTTATCCAACGAACTATGACCTCTGCCACCAGCATTTACATATAGGAATTTTTCTAAAAATTCCACAACAAGGGCCTTCTCGTATTGCCCCATTTTGTTAGCCCTGTCCTGCGCAGAAATAAGAGACAGAAGATTCTCCTTGTAGCATGGGTTTAGAAATGTCACCAGCCAGTAATGACTATCACCCAAAATTTGTAGGGTCATGGGAAAGGCAGCGTAACATAAACTCAGCCATGTGTGCCAGACTGCAAAGAGGCAAGACACCGTGTCCTCACCAAGAGAATGACTGACCATGCTCTCCTCCTCATCCTCCTCCTCCTCTTCCTCCTCTTCCCTGTCCTCAGGTCATCCACGCTGAACAAATGGTATGACAGTTGTGCAGGCAGTACCATCTATAGCACAGGAAACTAGCTCCTGTTCTTCCTCTTCCTCCTCTTCCTCATTGTCACCCAATCCATGTTGGGATGAAATGAGGCTGGGCTGTGAGGAATCACCTTGTATGGTTCCTTGCTCCATCTCATCGTGGTCCGCCTGCAATGCATCCTCTTTAACCCATTTACAACCCAAGGTGGTTTGCACGTTAATGACCAGGTCAATTTTTACAATTCTGACCACTGTCACTTTATGAGGTAATTACTCTGGAACGCTTCAAAGGATGCCCCTGATTCTGAGAATGTTTTTTCCTGACATATTGTACTTCATGATTGTGATAAAATTTCTTCGATATCACTTGCGTTTATTTGTGAAAAAAAACAGAAATTTGGCAAAAATTTAGCAATTTTCAAAATTTAAATTTTTATGCCCTTAAATCAGAGAGATATGTCACACAAAATAGTTAATAAATAACATTTACCACATGTCTACTTTACATCAGCACAATTTTGGAACAAAATTTTTTTTTATTAGGGAGATATAAGGGTTAAAAGTTGACCAGCGATTTCTCATTTTTCCAACAAAATTTACAAAACCATTTTTTTAGGGACCACATCACATTTGAAGTCACTTTGAGGGGTCTTTATGACACAAAATACCCAAAAGTGACACCATTCTAAAAACTGCACCCCTCAAGGTGCTCAAAACCACATTCAAAAACTTTATTAACCCTTCAGGTGCTTAACAGGAATTTTTGGAATGTGGAAGAAAAAAATTAACATTTAACTTTTTTTCACAAAAATGTTACTTTAGACCCAATTTTTTTATTTTTGCAGGGGTAACAGGAAAAAATGGACCCCAAAATTTGTTGTGCAATTTCCCCTGAGTACGCAGATACCCCATATGTGGGGAAAAAACACTTTGGGCGCACGGTAGGGTTCGGAAGGGAAGGAGCTCCATTCGACTTTTTGATTGTAAAATTTGCTTGAATAATTAGCGGACGCCATGTTGCGTTTGGAGAGCCCCTGATATGCCTAAACAGTGGAAACCCCCCACAAGTGACACCATTTTGGAAACTAGACCCCTCAAGGAGCTTATCTAAATGTGTGGTGAGCACCTTGAACCCCCAGGTGCTTCACAGAAGTTTATAACATTGAGCCGTAAAAATAAAATTTTCACATTTTTGCAACAAAAATGTTTTTCAGCCTCCAATTTTGCATTTTCATGAGGGTAACAGGAGAAATTGCACCATGCAGTTTTTGTGCAATTCCTTCAGAGCACGCCGATACACCATATGTGAGGCAAAACCACTGTTTGGGCGCACGGCAGGGCTCGGAAGCGAAGGAGCGCCATTTGACTTTTTGAATGTAAAATTTGCTTGAATAATTAGTGGACGCCATGATGCATTTGGAGAGCCCCTGATGTGCCTAAACAGTAGAAATCCCTCACAAGTGACACCATTTTAGAAACTAGACCCCTCAAGGAACTTATCTAAATGTGTGGTGAGCACCTTGAACCCCCAGGTGCTTCACAGAAGTTTATAACATTGAGCCGTAAAAATAAAATTTTTGCATTTTTGCAACAAAAATGTTTTTCAGCCTCCAATTTTGCATTTTCATGAGGGTAACAGGAGAAATTGCACCATGCAGTTTTTGTGCAATTTCTCCTGAGTAAGCAGATACCCCATATGTGGGGGAAAAACACTATTTGGGCGCATGGCAGTGATCGGACGGGAAGGGCGCTATTTGACTTTTTGAATGTAAAATTTGCTTGAATAATTAGCGGACGCCATGTTGCGTTTGGAGAGTCCCTGATGTTCCTAAACAGTGGAAACCCCCACAAGTGACACCATTTTGGAAACTAGACCCCTCAGGGAACTTATATAGATGTGTGGTAAGCACCTTGAACCCCCAAGTGCTTTACAGAAGTTTATAACATGGAGCCGTGAAAATTAAAAAATCTAACTTTTTCCACAAAAATGATGTTTTAGCCCCAATTTTTTTATTTTCACAAGTGTAAGAGGAGAAAATAGACCCCAAAAACTGTTGTGCAACTTCTCCTGAGTACGCCAATACCCAATATGTGGGGAAAATACAGTGTTTGGGCGCACAGCAGAGTTCAGAAGGGAAGGAGCAAAGTGTCACTTTTTGAATGCAAAATTGGCTGGAATTGAGAGCGGACGCTATGTTGCGTTTGGAGAGCCCCTGATGAGCCTAAATAGTGGAAACCCCCCAAAAGTGACCCCATTTTGGAAACTACACCCCTCAAGGATTTTATCAAGGGGTATAGTGAACATTTTGAACCCAGAGGTACGACACAGAATTTGATAACATTAGGTCATCACATAGAATAAGTTGTCATTAGTCTTGAGCGCAAGTGCTCGCGCTACTTGAGTTTGCATCGGGTACTCAGGTATGCATCAAGTATCATGCGTGCCCGAGTGACATGCTCGAGTCCGCGCCCGCATGCTTCATGTAACGGGTCTGGGAGGCGGAACCTCTGAGCAACTATACAAGGGGGCAGTCCTTGTAAGGAAGCGGGTGGCTCCCAGGGAAGACGGGCAGGTAGTCACGGCAAGTGACAGGGACAGTCTCTGGGTAGAAGGGCAGGTAGTCGTGGCAAGTGACAGGGACAGTCTCTGGGTAGAAGGGCAGGTAGTCACGGCAAGTGACAGGGACAGTCTCTGGGTAGAAGGACGGGTACTCACGGCAAGTGACAGGGACAGTCTCTGGGTAGAAGGACAGCAGGCAGGTGGCTGGTGTGCGCTCCCAGGTGAGCGGGCGAGAGTCTTTGGACGGGCAGGTGGTCACGGCAAGTGACGGCAGAGCCTCCAGGTAGGCTAGCAGGCAGGTAGCAGGTGAGTGCTCCCAGGTGAGCAGGCAAGAGTCTCTGGACAGGCAGGTGGTCACGGCAAGTGACGGCGGAGCCTCCAGGTAGGCTAGCAGGCAGGTAGCAGGTGAGCGCTCCCAGGTGAGCAGGCAAGAGTCTCTGGACAGGCAGGTGGTCACGGCAAGTGACGGCGGAGCCTCCAGGTAGGCTAGCAGGCAGGTAGCAGGTGAGCGCTCCCAGGTGAGCGGGCAGGCTGGTCCATAGACAGACTGACAGGTGTCGGAAGGCAGACCGTCGGACCGCAGGCTTGCAAGCAGGAAAACGGATATCAGGCAGGTATCAAGCAGGAATCTGACAGGTGACTGGCAGGTAACTGGTAACGGGACCTGAGGGCTGAAGCAGAGTGAAGGCTTTGCAACAACATTGCTCGGGCACCTCCATTTTGGAGGAGGTGCCTTATATATGGTGAGGTCCTCCGGCCATTGGCCGGGGACTCCATAGGACGGCGCGCGCGGCCCCTTCAAGAGAGGGGGAGCGCGCGCGCGCCCTAAGCACAGTGGCCGGAAAGCAGCGCGCGCTGCCAGCAGAGCGGGAGGAGGACGCCGGGCACGGAGTGGAGAGGTGAGGGGAACAGCGTCCCTGCCTAGCAGGAGGCAGGGACGCCGACGCTCCAGTACCCCCCCTTTAGGCCCCCCCTTTTTTAGGCCAGACAGAAATTTATCAAGGATGAGAGGGGCATGGATGTTCTCCCGGGGCTCCCACGTTCTCTCCTCAGGACCAAACCCCTTCCAATCTACTAGAAAAAAGGTTTTTCCTCTTACCCTTTTGGTGGCCAGAATGTTCTCTACCTCAAACTCGTTTTCAGCGGAAACCGGAGCAGGAGGCGTACCTGTAGACTTGGAAAAAGAGTTAAGTACCACGGGTTTGAGGAGAGATACATGGAAGGAGTTAGGGATCCGCAAGTTGGCCGGGAGTTTCAATTTATAGGCCACTGGGTTGATTTGTTTGATAACTTCTAGTGGGCCGATGAACCGAGGCCCTAACTTGTAGGAAGGAATCTTGAGCCGGACATACTTGGACGAGAGCCAGACTTTATCTCCAGGACGGAATTGTGGAGGATCCAGGCGTTTTTTGTCAGCGTGTTTTTTCATCCGCTCGGACGACTGAAGGAGTGCGGATCGGGTACTCTCCCAAATGGAGGAAAATTTGCTAAAGAGAGATTCCGCAGCCGGATTGTCCACCAAGGTGGAGACGGGAAATGGGATCCGAGGATGCTGACCGAAGACTACAAAAAACGGGGATCTGGAGGAAGATTCGCTCTCTTGATTATTGTAAGAGAATTCGGCCCATGGCAGGAGATCCACCCAGTCTGAATGGTGGGCATTAACGAAGTGCCGGAGGTAACTGGTCAGGATCTGATTGATCCGCTCCACTTGACCATTGGACTGTGGGTGGTATGCGGAGGAGAAGTCCAGGGTGACGTCTAGTAGCTTACATGTGGCTCTCCAAAAGCGTGAGGTGAACTGTACCCCACGATCCGACACGATGTGGGGGGGCAGGCCATGGAGACGGAAGATGTGGCGGATAAAGTCTTTAGCCAGCTCGGGTGCAGACGGGAGGCCTGGCAGGGGAATGAAATGAGCCATTTTGGAAAAGCGGTCAGCGACCACCCAAATGACCGTACAACCGGCAGAGACAGGGAGATCTGTTATGAAGTCCATAGCTATATGCTGCCAGGGGGCAGCAGGTACTGGAAGAGGAAGGAGGCGACCGGCTGGCAGGTGTCTCGGAACCTTGTTGCGGGCGCAGGACACACAGGCAGAAACAAAGTCTATTACGTCCTTGTGCAGGGTAGGCCACCAGTAGTGCCGGGTGATAAGCTGGAGGGTCTTTTTCTGACCGGCATGGCCAGCAAGCTTAGACGAGTGACCCCAGTGTAGGATCTTCTCCCGATCAAGTACCGTTACGAACGTCTTACCGGGAGGGAGACGATTTAGACTCACGGGGGCCACCTGCATTACTCTGGCGGGATCGATGATGTGTTTAGGTTCCTCCTCAAGATCAGACACCAGGAAGGATCGGGACAAGGCGTCAGCTTTGATGTTTTTGCCAGCCGGGCGAAAATGAAGAACAAAATCAAAGCGAGCAAAAAACAAGGACCACCGGGCTTGGCGCGGGTTAAGTCTCTGGGCACTCTGGAGGTAAGCCAAGTTCTTGTGGTCCGTGTAAATTATTACCGGGTGAAGAGCCCCCTCGAGCAGGTAACGCCACTTCTCCAATGCCAGCTTAATGGCCAATAATTCTCGGTCTCCTATAGAATAGTTGCGCTCGGAAGAGGAGAAGAGTTTGGAGAAGAAGCCGCAAGTTACCATTCTCCCGGAAGACGATTTTTGGGTAAGTACCGCTCCGGCTCCAGAGGAGGAGGCGTCAACTTCCAGGAAGAATTGCTTGTTGCCGTCCGGGCGATGCAGCACCGGGGCGGAAGAGAAAGCCTGTTTTAAGGAAAGAAAGGCTTCCTCAGCTTCGGGCGGCCATTCTCTGGGATTAGTGCCCTTACGGGTGAGCGCAGAGATTGGGGCAGTCCGGGAAGAGAAGTGCGGTATGAAGAGGCGGTAGTAGTTGGCGAAGCCCAGGAACCGCTGAATAGCCTTCAACCCCTCTGGTCGAGGCCACTTCTCGATGGCAGACAGTTTCTCAGGATCCATTCGTAGGCCGGTCTGAGAAATTATGTAGCCCAAAAACGGAAGCGAGGTCTGCTCAAAGAGGCACTTCTCATATTTAGCGTAGAGGTGGTTCTGCCTGAGCCTGAGCAGAACCTGACGAACATCCCTCCGGTGTGTGGGGAGATCCGGAGAGAAGACCAAGATGTCGTCCAGGTACACCACTACGCAGGAGTAGAGAAGGTCCCGGAAGATGTCATTGACCAACTCTTGAAAGACGGGGGGAGCGTTACAGAGACCGAAGGGCATTACCAGGTATTCATAGTGACCGTCCCGGGTGTTGAATGCCGTCTTCCATTCATCCCCCTGACGGATACGGACCAGGTTATACGCCCCATGGAGGTCCAGCTTGGTGAAGATTCTAGCCCCCCTCAGACGGTCAAATAATTCCGGAATGAGCGGAAGGGGGTATTTATTCTTCACCGTGATCTGGTTAAGGCCTCTATAGTCTATACAGGGACGAAGAAGAAGCCTGCTCCCGCCGGGGAAGTAGATTTCCGGATGAATCCCCGGGCCAGATTCTCCTCAATATATTCTGACATGGATCGGGTCTCAGCAGCGGACAAAGGGTAAATGCGCCCACGGGGAGGAGTAGCGCCGGGCATCAGGTCGATTGGGCAGTCGTATGGTCTATGAGGGGGTAATGTCTCTGCCTCCTTTTTATTAAAGACGTCCGCATACGACCAATAAGGAGCCGGAAGACCAGGTAGATTGGCTGGAGTAGGAGAAGGACGGACAGGATGGACGGGAACTAAACAAGTCTTATGGCAGTCCTGTCCCCAGCGAACGACTTCTCCGGTCTGCCAATCAAGCACGGGTGCATGTTTCTGAAGCCAAGGTAGGCCTAGCAATAGGGCGTGAGAGAGTCCAGGCAGAACATGAAAGAAGATGGTCTCAGAGTGCAGCATTCCCACCTGCAGGGTTATGGATTCGGTGATGAGTTGGATGGGATGTGGTAAGAGGCCCCCATCCACGGCAGCGACAGATAAGGGTACAGCTAGAGGTTTGGTGGGAATGCGGTATTTCTCTACCAGAGACTGAGAAATGAGATTTCCGGCAGCTCCAGAGTCAAGTTGGGCTAGTTCAAAATAACGGTTCTCCCCGCAGATGATAGAGACCGACAGCAACAGAGATGGAGAGGGTTTACTCTTGTCTAGGACGACCTCTCTGAGCGATCCTAGACACAGGCGCTTCCCGACCTCTCCGAGCAGGAACGGATCCGGTGCTCCTTACTGCCACAGTAGAAGCAGCTCCCCTCGGCATGGCGTAACTCTTGACGGGTTTTGACCATCTTGGTCTGGTCTACCTGCATAGGCTCGGGTGAGTGCGCCTGGGGAGTAGCAGGAGAAGGGACAGGTTTCTGAAAGGTAGAGGCTAGACGTGGAAACCTCCTCTCACGGGTGAACTCTTTGGCGCGTTCCTGGAACCGGATGTCAATCCGGGTGGCAAGAGTTATTAAGTCGTCGAGAGTGGTAGGTATGTCCCGACCGGCGAGTTCATCTTTAATACGGCCGGACAGACCCTCCCAAAAGACAGACACCAGGGCATCGTTATCCCAGGCCAGCTCCAAAGCAAGGGTACGGAACCGTATGGCATATTGGCCCACGGTGAGATTTCCTTGATGGAGACGTAGCAGAGATGATGCGGATGAGGTCTTCCGTCCGGGTTCGTCGAAGACTTTCCGGAAAGCCGTGAGAAAGGCTGGCAGGTTGGACACCAGGGGGTCTCCTCTCTCCCATAGAGGATTTAGCCAAGCCAGTGCCTCCCCCGTGAGATGGGACATGATGAAGGCTACTTTGGCCCGGTCGGAGATAAACTGGTGGGACAGGAGTTCAAAGTGCAGGGTGCACTGGTTTATGAAGCCCCGAGCTTGAGCGGGGTCGCCTCCGAAGCGAGGAGGTGCAGAAAGCCGGGGACCGGGGCAGGATGCAATGGTATTGGTGGGCAGCGGCGCTGCCGGGCTGCGAGTCATGACACTAGCGGTGGTTGCTGGTGGAGCAGTCAGAGTGTCCAGGCGAGAGTTGACATTCCGCAGATGACTCAGGATGGACTCCTGTTGGGACCTCTGACGGGACAGTTCATGACATAGGTCCGAGAGCGAGGGAGCTTGGGTGCCACCGGGTTCCATGGCCCGAGCAAACTGTAATGGGTCTGGGAGGCGGAACCTCTGAGCAACTATACAAGGGGGCAGTCCTTGTAAGGAAGCGGGTGGCTCCCACGGAAGACGGGCAGGTAGTCACGGCAAGTGACAGGGACAGTCTCTGGGTAGAAGGGCAGGTAGTCGCGGCAAGTGACAGGGACAGTCTCTGGGTAGAAGGGCAGGTAGTCACGGCAAGTGACAGGGCCAGTCTCTGGGTAGAAGGATGGGTACTCACGGCAAGTGACAGGGACAGTCTCTGGGTAGAAGGACAGCAGGCAGGTGGCTGGTGTGCGCTCCCAGGTGAGCGTGCGAGAGTCTTTGGACGGGCAGGTGGTCACGGCAAGTGACGGCGGAGCCTCCAGGTAGGCTAGCAGGCAGGTAGCAGGTGAGCGCTCCCAGGTGAGCGGGCAGGCTGGTCCATAGACAGACTGACAGGTGTCGGAAGGCAGACCGTCGGACCGCAGGCTTGCAAGCAGGAAAACGGATATCAGGCAGGTATCAAGCAGGAATCTGACAGGTGACTGGCAGGTAACTGGTAACGGGACCTGAGGGCTGAAGCAGACTGAAGGCTTTGCAACAACATTGCTCGGGCACCTCCATTTTGGAGGAGGTGCCTTATATATGGTGAGGTCCTCCGGCCATTGGCCGGGGACTCCTTAGGACGGCGCGCGCGGCCCCTTTAAGAGAGGGGGAGCGCGCGCGCCCTAAGCACAGTGGCCGGGAAGCAGCGCGCGCTGCCAGCAGAGCGGGAGGAGGACGCCAGGCACGGAGTGGAGAGGTGAGGGGAACAGCGTCCCTGCCTAGCAGGAGGCAGGGACGCCGACGCTACACTTCACAGTTATTAGACACCCAAAAAACTACATGTGGGGATCGCTTGTGCATGGCAGGCAATCCCCGCAAGGTTTTTTTTGGCCGCGAAGCATATGGGACGGAGACTCGAGCATGTCACTCGAGCACCCGCAATACTCAGTGCATACCCGAGCACCCGATGCAAACTGAAGTAGTGAGCACTTGCGCTCAACACTAGTCGCCATATTGTCATCTTTTTTTTTTACTTTTGAAAAAAATCCCAACCCTAACCCCAACCCTAATACAACCCCAACCCTAATACAGCCCCAACCCTATCCCTAGCCCAACCCTAACCCTTGCCCAACCTTAACCCCAACCCCAACCCTTACCCTAGTCCAACCCTAGCCCAACCCTAACCCTAGCCCAACCCTAACCCCAACCCTAGCCCAACTCTAACACCAACCCTAACCCTTGCTCAACCCTAGTCCAACCCTAGTCCAACCCTAACCCTAGCCTAACCCTAACCCTAGACCAACCCTAACCCCAACCCCAACCCCAACCCTAACCCAACCCTAACCCTAGCCCAACCCTAACCCCAACCCCAACCCTACCCCAACCCTAACCCTAACCCTAGCACAACCCTAACCCTAGAGTTTTTTTTTACGCCGTTCCTCGTGCGGTATAAGTGATTACACGACTTTATTCTTCGGGTCGGTGCAATTACAACGATACCAGAATCATATTGGGTTTTTATGATTGACAGCTGTCACACACTAAAAGACGCATTTTTTTGTAAAATCTAGTTTTTGCATCGCCATATTTTGAGAGCTATAATTTTTCCATATTTTGGCCGACAGAGTCATGATACGACTTGTTTTTTGCGGAATGAGTTGACGTGTTTATTGCTACCATTTTCAGGCACGTGACATTTTTTGATCGCTTTCTATTCTGATTTTTGGGAGGCAGAATAAACAAAAACCAGCAATTCTAGAATTGTTTTTATGTTTTTTTTATGCTGTTCCGCGTGTGGCAAAATTTATAAGGTAGCTTTATTCTTCAGGTGAGTACGTTTACAGCGGTACCACATTTATATAATTTCTCTATGTTTTAGTGCTTTTACACAATAAAAGCTATTTTATAGAAAAAAATATTTTTTGCATCGCTTTATTCTGAGAGCTATAAATTTTTTATAGTTGTATGGTGGCTTGTTATTTGCGGGACAAGATGACATTTTCAGTGGCACCATTTTTATTTATATTCATCTTTTTTGAATTATTAAAATTTTTGTTTGGCGGTATGATGATAAAGCATTGTTTTTTGCTTCGTTTTTTTTTTTTCGTGTTCACTAAGGGGTTAACTAGTGGGACAGTTTTATAGGTTAGGTCGTTCTGGACGCGGCGAGACCAAATAAGTGCTCTTTTATTGTTTTGTGTTTTTTTTTTCATAATAATATTTATTGATGGGTTCATTCTATTTTTATTTTTGGTGGACTATTTTTTTATTTTTTTAATATATTTTTACAATTTTTTTTTCTTCATTTTTTTAACACTTTTTGGACTTTTATACTTTGTCCCACTATGGGACTTTTACTTTTTACATTCTGATCGCCTGTATAGCATAGGGATGGAGCACTGCGCATGACCAAAGTATCTTCCTGCTGTCTGGTGACCCGGATGTTGTCATGATGACATGGGGTCGTCATGGCAACATCCGGGAAGCCGCGGCACACAGCGCTGGAGGCCGGGAGAGGAGGTGAGTATCGACTTCGATTGCAGCATTGCAGGGGTTAATGTGCCTGGAGCGGTGCGGGACCGCTCCCACACATAGCACCGGGTATCAGCTGTGACAATCAGCTGACACACAGTGGCGATCATGCGGGCGAAATCAACAGGGCATACTAATACGTACCTGGCTCTTAAAACCCAGGGCGCAGGTACATATTAGTACGCCTTGGGCTGTAAAGGGGTTAATTGTAAGCAGAGAGTGTTTCAAAAAACAGAGGAGCGGGATGGTGATGCTAATTATGGCGTCATCGCCACTCACCATTTGGTGGACTCCTCAAAGTTTTGGAGTATGGTACAGTTGTCTGACATCCATGTCCACTCCTGAGGTCTTATGTGTGGAGTCTGATCTGAATACCGATGGCCTTGTGGATGCTGGTAGTCAACAACTGCCCTCTGACAAATCCTTCCCAACATCTGCAATGTAGAGTTCCAATGCGTGGACACATCACACACCAGTCGGTGAGCTGGAAGCTGCAAACGCTGCAGAAGCACGGCAAGGGCGGTGGAAGCTGTAGCTGACTTTCTAAAATGGGCACACACGCGGCGTACTTTGACAAGCAGATGCGACACATCCGGGTAGGCTTTGAGAAATCACTGAACCACGAGGTTAAGCACATGGGCCAGGCATGGTACGTGTGTGAGCTCACCTCGCTTCAGAACCGCCACCAGGTTCCGGCCATTCTCACACACAACCATTCCTAGCTGTAGGTTCAGCGGTGTCAGCGATAGATCTACCTGCTCTTTCAGAGCTGTCCACAACTCTTCAGCGGTATGCGGTTTGTCACCTAAGTATATTAGCTTCAGCACAGCCTGTTGCCGCTTCGCCAAGGCAGTGCTGCAGTGCTTCCAGCTTCCGATTGATGTGGTCATTTCGGAGATGGAGGCTGAAGAGGAGGAGAAGAGGAGATGTAGGAGCTGTGTCAGCAACCCTTCTTGACCTAAGGCCCGCAATCCTCAGCGTTGGGAGGACGTGTTCCGTCCCAAGGTCCGACTGGGTCCCTGCTTTCACTATATTATCCCAGTGTGCCGTCGGTGAGATGTACCATCCCTGCCCACAAGCACTTGTCCACGTGTCCATGGTTAGGTGGACTTTCCCAGTAACTGCATTGTTGAGGGCACGGCTAATGTTGTGGGACACGTGATCATGTAATGAGGGGACGCACACCAGGAGAAATAGTGGCGGCTGGGGACTGAGGGAAGGCCATGGACATCAGGTTGCGGAAAGCTTCCATTTCCACGAGCCAAAAAGGCAACATTTTGAGCTCAAGCAGTTGCGAAATGTGTGAATTTAGTAGTGTAGCCTGTGGGGCATTGGCTGCATATTTGCGCTTGCGTTCCGAGGACTGGAGTAGGGACAAATGAACGCTGTGCTGGGACAAGGACGTGGTTAAGAGTGTTCAATGACATGTGCAGGGTGGGAGGCATCTCCGCATGCGCCATGGACAGGGATTGGCTTGCACAGACAACAGCGGAAGAAGCAGTGGTGTCACCTGTATACACTGTTTCTGGACCCTGGGGTTCGGCCCACTTAGTCGGGTGCTTTGCTGCCATGTGCCTGATCATGCTGGTGGTGGGCAGGCTGCTTGTTTTGCTACCACTGCTGATGCTGGCCTACCAGGTGGCACAAATGGCCTTTTTTGGGTTATCTGTAGAGTCTTTAAAAAACAACCAGACTTGGGAAGACCTAACAGTTGTACTGGCATCTTCTGTCATGTTGGTGTTATGGGGAATGCTTTCCTGCCTTGTTTCTGCGGACACCACACTGCTTTTTCCTGCCTGTTGTGGTACTACGCCTCCCTCCCCCTGTGTGCTTCTGTCCTTGCTCTGCATGTCCCCCTGCCAGGTTGGGCCACTTACTATATCATCCACCACCTTGTCTTCCACTTCCACACCATGGTCCTCCTCCTGACTCTGTGGCAATTGTGTCTCATCATCATCATCCACCTCTTACGACAGTAATTGAACTTTCCCACCGTTGCCTTCGTGTGACTGTGTGCAGCATCTGAAACAACGGATACTGGAAGCCTGTGCTAGCATTTCTTCTGTGGTGTTGCTATCAGTGTGTCAAGAGTGGGAGAAGAGGGTTGCCTTGACAATCCAACACAATGGGCAGCACTTTGAACACATTATATAAGTGGTCATAAACTTGCAAAAAACTCATTAAAGAATAAAGTTACTGTACGTTAAAACCAAGCACACCATTGTTTTTCTTATGAAATTCTTAATAAGTTTGATGTGTCATGACTCGCTTCCAGGGCTGTGGGGTACTCGGCAGCCGGGCCTCCGACAGCCTGGGGATATCACGGTGGCTGGCCCGGTCCGTGGCCCAGGGCGGTCACTCAAAAAGGGAAATATGTGTATATGGGGTTTTTGGGATTTTTCGTGACGCCACCTGTGGTGTCTGGTGAGGATCACCAGCGCTGCAACAGTCCTCTGAGGCAGATGATAGGGCAGCTTGAGATGGAATGGCTCCCCACAGGTGGAGCAGGCCTCAGGGCAGTATGGAATAAATGGAGGTGTGCTGGGCGTTGTAGTGCAGGGAGGGAAATGGCACCGGCGAAATAAAGGAGCGGAGGCAGCTCAGTGCAGTCATCCAAGATTTGCTCACAGTTCTTAGACAGTCCACAGGTGCACTGTACTGGTGCAAGCCTCCCGCGTTGCGCTGCGTTCACCGGGCAGGGGTTCAGTCCTTCCTCAGGCTGCTCGGGTGTGCCTGGCAGAACCCCACTTTCTTATGTACCTTCCTAGACCGACTTCACGCTGGGTCTTTACTCCCTCCTGCCCTGCGCTTCCCACTGTGAATCCTGTGAATCCTATTCGGGTGCTGCGAGGTCCCCCCTGTCCGTTGGAGTTACACAGACCTGCTCGACCTTACTTGAAGTGGGAGTTTGGCTTCTGGCTATAGAAGTCAGAAGCCTCTGGTTTTTCCAGCCGAGGCTTGAAGCTGCACGACTGGGCCAGGGGCCGGTCCCCTTCTTGCGGCCTAGATCCTCCTGACACCTGGCAGGTTCGGGGTGTACGGCTGCCGTCTGCACTCGCCGTACCCCCTAGGATCCCCTCTTCAGAATGGAGCTTCCTCCCTCTGAGGCTAGGCCCTGCATGGGGAGCAGAGCTCTGACTGAGACTCTGCTCCCTGACAGTCTTCACTCTCTCCTCTCACTGACTGGACTGCACTATTCTAAGATGGCTTCTTTTTATATCTTTACTGTATGAGTGCTCCCCTAAACTACTTCCTCCATCCACACCCACTACTGGTTCACCCTACCTTTGGGTTCCCTGCACTCCAGCCAGGGACAGGGCTCAGCAGCTGCGCTCTGCATGTCGCCCCTCCAGCCGGCCTGGAGCAGTGTAGTGTTGGATGCAGGCGTTTGAGGTTCCGTGCAGCCCTCCCTCCTTACCTGAGTGAAGGGAGCCACCACACCTCTGAGTGACGTGCAGTACCTCTGTGGAGACTGAACCCTCAGGGGCGCCACAGTCACATGACCCTCTTCCCATTGAAAAAAATAAAGTTGGATCCAAAATGGCTGACTTCAAAATGGCCGCCATGGTCACCACCCATCTGGAAAAGTTTTCCCCCTCTCATATACTAATGTGCCACAAACAGGAAGTTGATATCACCAACCATTCCCATTTAATTTAGGTGTATCCATATAAATGGCCCACCCTGTATATATACAGTTAGGTCCATATATATTTGGACAGAGACAACATTTTTCTAATTTTGGTTCTAGACATTACCACAATACCCTCAAATGAAAGCTGAAAGTCTGAACTTCAACTGCATCTGAATTGTTTTCTTTAAAATTTATTATGGTAATGTCTAGAACCAAAATTAGAAAAATGTTGTCTCTGTCCAAATATATATGGACCTAACTGTATATATATATATACACTGCTCAAAAAAATAAAGGGAACACTCAAATAACACATCCTAGATCTGAATGAATTAAATATTCTCATTGAATACTTTGTTCTGTACAAATTTAAATGTGCTGACAACAAAATCACACAAAAATCATCAATGGAAATCAAATTTATTAACCAATGGAGGCCTGGATTTGGAGTCACCCCCAAAATTAAAGTGGAAAAAACACACTACAGGCTGATCCAACTTTGATGTAATGTCCTTAAAGCAAGTCAAAATGAGGCTCAGTATTGTGTATGGCCTCCACGTGCCTGTATGACCTCCCTACAATGCCTGGGCATGCTCTTGATGAGGTTGCGGATGGTTTCCTGTGGGATCTCCTCCCAGACCTGGACTAAAGCACCCGCCAAATCCTGTACAGTCTGTGGTGCAACGTGATGTTGGTGGATGGAGCAAGATATGATGATGTCCCAGATGTGCTCAATCGGATTCAGGTCTGGGGAATGGGCGGGCCAGTCCATAGCTTTAATACCTTCATCTTGCAGGAACTGCTGACACACTCCAGCCACATGAGGTCTGGCATTGTCCTGCATTAGGAGGAACCCAGGGCCAACCGCACCAGCATATGGTCTCACAAGGGGTCTGAGGATCTCATCTCGGTACCTAATGGCAGTCAGGGTACCTCTGGCGAGCACATGGAGGGCTGTGCGGCCCTCCAAAGAAAGGCCACCCCACACCATTACTGACCCACTACCAAACCGGTCATGCTGAAGGATGTTGCAGGCAGCAGATCGCTCTCCATGGCGTCTCCAGACTCTGTCGCATGTGCTCAGTGTGAACCTGCTTTCATCTGTGAAGAGCACAGGGCGCCAGTGGCGACTTTGCAAATCCTGGTGTTCTGTGGCAAATGGCAAGCGTCATGCACGGTGTTGGGCTGTGAGCATAACCCCCATCTGTGGACGTCGGGCGCTCATACCACCCTCATGAAGTCGGTTTCTAACCATTTGTGCAGACACATGCACATTTGTGGCCTGCTGGAGGTCATTTTGCAGGGCTCTGGCAGTGCTCCTCCTGTTCCTCCTTGCACAAAGGCGGAGGTAGCGGTCCTGCTGTTGGGTTGTTGCCCTCCTACGGCCCCCTTCACATCTCCTCGTGTACTGGCCTGTCTCCTGGTAGCCCCTCCAGCCTCTGGACACTACGCTGACAGACACAGCAAAACTTCTTGCCACAGCTCGCATTGATGTGCCATCCTGGATGAGCTGCACTGCCTAAGGAACTTCTGTGGGTTGTAGAGTCCATCTCATGCTATCACGAGTTTGAAAGCACAACCAACATTCAAAAGTGATCAAAACATCAGCCAGAACATTGGTACTGAGATGTGGTCTGTGGTCCCCACCTGTAGAACTACTCCTTTATTGAGGGTGTTTTGATAATTGCCAATAATTTCCATCTATTGTCTATTCCATTTGCACAACAGCATGTGAAATTGATTGTCAATCAGTGTTGCTTCCTAAGTGGACAGTTTGATTTCACAGAAGTTTGATTTACTTGGAGTTATATTCTGTTGTTTAAGTGTTCCCTTTAGTTTTTTGAGCAGTGTATATACTGCATATGTTGTGGAATACCTATACTAACTATAAACAAGTAAATCTCTCCCTGACTCAGCAGCAGCTCTCCCTACTCTGCCTGTTTCCGGGGTAGACTGTGACAAGCATAGCGGCGCCAGGTCTTATATAAACCTGATGACGCTGTGAGGTCAGTCAATCACTGTAATGGCCACAACCAACATGGCTACGGCATTACAGTGTGTTGCAAGCAATCCCTGCATGTTCAATGACTCTCTAAAGAGCACCAAACATGCAGGGTGGGGATCCAAGTTCCCGCCCGAGCAACCCGGAAATACTCGCTAAGCGCCGAGCTTGTCGAGCACCGTGATGCTCGGGTGAGTACTGAGCAGTGCCGAGCACGTTCACTCATCACTAGTGCCAAGTCCTGCTGGAGTATGAAATTTTCATCACCAAAAAGCTTGTTGGCAGAGGGAAGCATGAAATGCTCTAAAATTTCCTGGTAGACGGCTGCGCTGACTTTGGTCTTGATAAAATACAGTGGACCTACACCAGCAGATGACATGGCTCTCCAAACCATCACTGATTGTGGAAACTTCACACTAGACCTCCAGCAGCTTGGATTGTGGCCTCTCCACTCTTCCTCCAGACTCTGGGACCTTGATTTCCAAATGAAATGCAAAATTGACTTTCATCTGAAAACAACACCGTAGATCACTGAGCAACAGTCCGGGTCTTTTTCTCCTTGGCCCAGGTAAGACGCTTCTGGTCTATTGGTCATGAGTGGCTTGACACAAGGAATGCGACACTTGTAGCCCATGTCCTGGATACGTCTGTGTCTGGTGGCTCTTGAAGCAATGGCTCCAGCAGCAGTCCACTACTTGTGAATCTCCCCCAAATGTTTGAATAGCCATTTCTTAACAATCCTTTCAAGGCTGCGGTTATCCCGGTTGCTTGTGCACCTTTTTCTACCACACTTTTTCCTTCCACTCAAATTTCCATTTATATGCTTGGATACAGCACTCTGCGAACAGCCAGCTTCTTTAGCAATGACCTTTTGTGGCTTACCCTCCTTGTGAAGTGTGTCAATGACTGCCTTCTGGATATCTGTCAAGTCAGCAGTCTTCCCCATGATTGTGGAGCCTACTGAAACAGACTAAGGGACCTTTTTAACTGTGTAGGATGCCTTTGCAGGTGTTTTATGTTAATTATTCTAATTTACTGAGATAATGACTTTTGTGTTTTCATTGGCTGTAAGCCATAATCATCAACATTAACAGAAATAAACACTTGAAATAGATCACTCTGTTTGTAATGACTCTATATAATATATGAGATTCAATTTTTGGATTGAAGAACTGAAATAAATTTACTTTTTGATGATATTCTAATTTGTGAGAAGCATCTGTATGTGGAATGGCAGCTCATTATGCTTAGAGAACTTCACCCATAATATTTTGAGCACAGTTAGCGCCATCTAGTCCTTGTGGAGTACACTTTAGTATAGTGTTGAAATGGTTGGTCACCACTAGAACATTACTGACATTTCCTTCACCAGGGTTGAAGGAGAGGAAATCAATAGACACTACCTCAAATGGGCTATCACTGGTCATGTTGACAAGATGGATAGATGGCAGATTAAGAGGGCAAAGTCTTCTTTAGGACAAATCGTACACAGGACTTATAGTAAGGCCACGTTCACATGTTCAGTATTTGGTCAGTATTTTACATCAGTATTTGTAAGCCAAAACCATGAGTGGATGAAAAATCCATTAGTGGTGACATGTTTCTATTATAGCTTTCCTCTAATTGTTCCACTCCTGGTTTTGGCTTACAAATACTGAGGTAAAATACTGACCAAATACTGAACGTGTGAAAGAGGTCTTACCATCAACATAAGCTTCCTTCCATTCCTAGCTAGTAAAGTTAACCTTCTACATGATTATTGGTTTAGTCAACACAAAGATCATCATGCAGAGCCCTCTTGATTATCTCCTTCTTGGGTGGGTAGCACCAGCTGTCCAACCTTTTTGTTTTGACTTTTAGGCTACAGTCACACTATCAGTATTTGGTCAGTATTTTACATCAGTATTTGTAAGCCAAAAACAGGAGTGGAACAATCAGAGGAAAAGTAGAATAGAAACACGTCACCACTTCCGCATTTTTGACCCACTCTTGATTTTGGCTTACAAATACTGAGGTAAAATACTGACCATATACTGATAGTGTGACCGTAGCCTCATACTTAAGTATAGCAGTCAATTTCTCACAGCTAGGGATTTTAACTTGTGGGCCCAGAAGACAAACTCCTCTGTTTTTAGAGTATTCCTCTCAGACCTCTAGCCTCTTTTCAGTGACCATCAAATAAGTGTAAAAAAGTGAACAAAAGAGATGAGCATAGTTAATGCCTAGCTGAGTAACTGCAAGCAAACACTGCCATCTGCTGGTCAAAGGCGAAAGTGAACGTAAAGGAAGAATTATAGTAGTAGGAACTGAATAGTGGGAACCTATTTTCCGAGAGGAAGAGTTTAACCACGACACACACCAGGTCGCAGTGACTAATTATAAAAGGCCAGTCCAGGCCAAGAAGAAGCAGTTGGTGCCAGAACCTGTACTAGGACAGGTTGGGTGGCTGCTACGTGGGCTTACAGCTATCTCCGCCACAGAATGGTCTGAGAGCGGTCAGATGCTGGAGAAGGCCTGAGCTGTGAGGAAGATTCATGCTCCACACCAGTGGAAGTCTGTGACCAGCGTCAGTAGAAGTCTGAGACTAGCACCAGTAGAAGTCTGTAACCAGAGCAAGTAAAGATCTGTCACCAGTGTCAGTAGAAATCAGTGACCAGCACCAGTATAAGTCTGTCACCAGCTCCAGTAGGAGTCTGTAACCAGTGCTAGTATAAGTCTGTCACCAGCTCCAGTAGGAGTCTGTAACCAGTGCTAGTATAAGTCTGTCACCAGCTCCAGTAGAAGTCTGTAACCAACGCCTGTATAAGTCTGTCACCAGCACCAGTAGAAGTCTGTAACCAATGCCTGTATAAGTCTGTCACCAGCTCCAGTAGGAGTCTGTAACCAGTGCTAGTATAAGTCTGTCACCAGCACCAGTAGAAGTCTGTAACCAATGCCTGTATAAGTCTGTCACCAGCTCCAGTAGGAGTCTGTAACCAGTGCTAGTATAAGTCTGTCACCAGCTCCAGTAGAAGTCTGTAACCAACGCCTGTATAAGTCTGTCACCAGCTCCAGTAGAAGTCTGTAACCAACGCCTGTATAAGTCTGTCACCAGCGCCAGTAGGAGTCTGTAACCAGTGCTAGTATAAGTCTGTGACCAGCTCCAGTAGAAGTCTGTAACCAACGCCTGTATAAGTCTGTCACCAGCTCCAGTAGAAGTCTGTAACCAACGCCTGTATAAGTCTGTCACCAGCGCCAGTAGGAGTCTGTAACCAGTGCTAGTATAAGTCTGTCACCAGCTCCAGTAGAAGTCTGTAACCAACGCCTGTATAAGTCTGTCACCAGCTCCAGTAGGAGTCTGTAACCAGTGCTAGTATAAGTCTGTGACCAGCGCCAGTAGAAGTCTGTAACCAGTGCCAGTAGAATACTGAGACCAGCGCCAGTATAAGTCTGTCACCAGCGCCAGAAGTCTGTGACCAGTGCCAGTATAAGTCTGTCACCAGCGCCAGTAGAAGTTGGTGACCTGCACCAGTAGAAGTCTGTCACCAGTGCCAGTAGAAGTCTGTAACCAGCGCCAGTAAAAGTCTGCACCCAGAGCCAGTAGAAGTCTGTGACCAGCGCCAGTAGAAGTCTGTCACCAGCGCCAGTATAAGTCTGTGCCCAGTGCCAGTATAAGTCTGTCACCAGCACCAGTAGAAGTTGGTGACCAGCACCAGTATAAGTCTGTCACCAGTGCCAGTAGAAGTCTGTGACCAGCGCCAGTAGAAGTCTGTCACCAGTGCCAGTAGTAGTCTGTAACCAGCGCCAGTAGAAGTCTGTGCCCAGTGCCAGTAGAAGTTGGTGACTAGCGTCAGTAGAAGTCTGTGACCAGCGCCAGTAGAAGTCTGTGACCAGCACCAGTATAAGTCTGTGACCAGCGCCAGTAGAAGTCTAACCAGAGCCAGTAGAAGTCTGTCAACATCGCCAGTTGGAGTCTGTAACCAGTGCCAGTATAAGTCTGTCACCAGCGCCAGTAGGAGCCTGTAACCAGCGCCAGTAGAAGTCTGTCACCAGCGCCAGTAGGAGTCTGTAACCAGCACCAGTATAAGTCTATGCCCAGCTCCAGTAGAAGTCTGTGACCAGCACCAGTAGAAGACTGTGACAAGCGCCAGTAGAAGTTTGTCACCGGGGCCAGTATAAGTCTGTGATCAGCGCCAGTAGAAGTCTGTGACCAGCACCAGTACAAGTCTGTAACCAGCGCCAGTGGAAATCTGTGACCAGCACTAGTAGGATACTATGAGCAGTGGCAGTAAAAGACTGTGACAAGCTCCAAACCAGTCTCGGGAGACGTTCCGGCTGTAGCAGTTCCTGTGGGCCGTTACTTCAGAACAAACGTACGGTACAGGGTGTGGGCTGCGGCCATACTTCAAGGAACGGAGATGGCCAGTGCAACAAGCACACTGTATATTCAGTGACTTGCATATCTAGGACTTGCGGCCAAGCGGGAAATACCAGTGACCCCCGCTAGGGCCAGGGTAACGATCAGAGGTGTTTATAGAAACTATGACAGGGAAGGGCCTAGAACTGAGAGTGACGCCCGTAAAGTTGAGACATAAAGGCATTAACAGTTGTTTAACTGCTAGATAACAAGAACAGTGTATGTAATAGAACATTGCATAGATATTGTATTGAATCTCATTGCTGTGTCATAATATACCGTATTGACCTTGTTACTGTAACCCGCCATATAGGGCCTACTTGTATATATATATACTTAGTTAAGTAAATAGTGTTGGTTAAGTACCACTGTCTCCTCATTGTCTGTGCTGTTGCATCTGTGGCGCCCCTGCGGGTCCAGTCGCCACAGAGGTACTGCATCTCAGCCAGTGGTGTGGTACCCCACTCTCAGGTAAGGTGGGAGCACTACCTGGGACCCACACACCTACATCCAACACTACACCACTCCAGACCAGCAGGCGGGGCAAGATGCACTTGGTCACTGCTGAGCACTGTCCCTGGCTTGAAGGGGGGAACCAAAAGAGAGGGAACCATGTAGTGGGTGTGGGTGGAGGAAGCAGTTCAGGGGAGCACTGAGAGAGCAATATAAAAAGAAGGGTGGAAAGATCTAGAAGGAGTTCTGCTCAGGGGAGCAGTTGAGTTCTGAGGGGAGTTCTGCTCAGGAGCAGTTCAGTTCAGTCCTGCTCAGGAGCAGTTCAGTTCAGTCCTGCTCAGGAGAGCAGAGGAGTGGGGCCAGTGAAAGAGGCCCAGGAGGAGAGTGAGGAGAGAAGACAGGAGCAGTGGGAAAGGCTCCAGATATAGAGGGGATTCTAGGGGCACGGCGAGTGCGGAGTCCACCCATGTGCCCGTGTTCATGCTGACGTGGAGGGATCAGGCCGCAGTAGGGGACCGGCCTCCGCCTAGTGGAGTACTTTAGGGCTCAGCTAGCAATCCGGAGGTTGCGGTATCTTCAAGTACCGTAGCCAAAATCCACACACAATCGCTGAAAAGGTGGCCATGTAGGACCAAGGGGACTCAGAGGACGTCGCCCAACAAGGCCCGTGGCCACTGGCATGGGACACTGTGTGTGAGGCGCAGGGCAGGAGGGCGTGAGCAAGCGCAGAGAGACGACCTGGGAAGGTACATAAGAAAGGGGTCCCGTTCAAGTGCTTCCAAAATATCTGAGAGTTGGTTGGATTACTTCCCCAGAGGACACAGGACGACATGGGCGGTTACAGACCGGTAACTATAACCTGGAGAACTTAACAACTGTGAGTAAAACTGAAGACTGTACCCCACTATGTCCTTGAATAATTGCTGCGCCATCACCTGCCTTGCACTACACCAGCAACATCTACAACATCCATCTAATATACCGCCCTGGGGCTTAGCTCTGCCCGTGGAGAGCTGAATTATCTTTGCTGCGTCACCATCAACCCCTGTGGCTCAGCACCGCAGCGGCTGCTCCATATAGCTGCATACCACGGGTGGCATCACAAACATTATTCCCAAAACTTTATTCTCCAATTGACTCTTCACTGTTCCGGGTTACTGGCACCGTGACTACCCCAATAGAGGACCCGCCCGGCTACCGAGTACCCCACGGCCCAGGGGGCGCGTCACATCCAAGTAACCAGCTTACATAAGTCCAAAAGAAAACTCTTCCTGCTGCGCCATTATGATTCCAGCATTCATCCTACACAACTGGCAGAACGATATGGAAAAGCTTGCTCTGAGACACCTAAAAATTAAATACAACAGCATAAAGGAACTACCTTGCCTTGGTGTGTGTGACACATGAATTTCATCTCCAGGGCAGGGACTTCTGCAGAGCCAGTACATCTGGTATGGATCGGATCCCTGGATTTCATCAGTGGTGGCCGAGCCCAGTGTCTGGCACACTGATCTAGTAGTGGGCACATGGTTATGAATGTGCAGGGATGAAACTGGCAATTATTGTTCCCTCACGGCTGTATGGTTAGTGGTGTACCCCATGATGGTGGTTGTGGGGAGGAAACAGGAGGGGAGCAGCAGGCATGGTGTAGAAAAAAAAGGAAACTCTTCTTTCAAGGCAGCAAGTTGATAACACCAGAATTGTAGTACAAAGGTTTGAGGGTTCACAGAGACACATTGCTTCAGACAGGTTCCAATGAAAGAAGTTAACCGCAAAGAAACAGGTAAACTGGGAATAAATGGGAATACAGTAGAGTATGTTCCAGGACAGTCCGTAGGTGTTGCTGGTTAACCTAGAAGACTAAACTAAATATCTGTTTCCCACTCTATGCAGGGTTGCTACACCCCAGTGGGCCTTCAGATCTCAGTATCTTCTATTCATAATAATGACATAATTATATTCATCTGTTTCTTTGGCCATCCTTGTCTTCGCCACAGGGGCCTTCCTGAGTTGTGACACACTTGGATGCTTCTGTGAATAAGGAGTGATACAGGCATACTGCACTATATTTTCTTCAGCTAGTTCTGCTGTGCTGGACTACTGGAACAAGGAGAGATCTGCTCTCCTACATCCTTGCTGTGGCTGCCTCACTGCTACTACTCTTCTAGCACCCAAGGTTGTTGCATTTAATGAACTAAACTCCACCCACGTAGCTATTTTCTGTCTGTCAGCTAAGTGGTGGGTTTAAAGGGAATATGTCAGCAGGCTGAAGACAGCATGAGGTAGGGGTTAAAACACAGATTTCAGTGATGCTTTTCTTATCAAGCTCTTAGGTTTTGATGCTTACAATGATTGTTCTAGCACCAGCAGCTTATTATTGCTGTAACTAACTGGCCAACACACCCCCTCCTATGACAGTCACCTCACTGTCTATGGGCATTGCATATACAGAGCCTGGTTTGTGCAAGAGTAGCTTTTCAGCTTTGCTTCATTGCTAAATCTAAAAACTCAAGTATATCAGAAGCACTTAACGGGACTCCCTTTCTTTATGTTCCTTCCTTAGCCGACTTCCCGCACTGGGTCTTCTCCCTCCTGCCCTGCGCCCCGCCACACAAAGTCCCGAATGTGTACTCTGAGATCCCTCTGGGCAACTTGAAGTTCCCGGACCTTACTTGGTGCCCTTCACGGCGGCTTAGGTGCGGTTGTGGCAGCTGCACCTTGGAAGTGCAGAAGCCTCCGGTTTTCCAGCCGAGACCTGGAGTAACTCGGCTAGTCCAGGGACCAGTTCCCTTCTTGCGGCCTGATCCCTCTGACACTTGGCAGATTCGGGCTTACGGGTGCCGTCCTGCACTCACCGTACCCCCTGGGATCCCTTCAGTTCCTGGAGCATTCCTCCCTTGCTCCCTTCTCACTCTTGGGCCTCTCTTACTAGGCCCCACTCTGGAGCAGAGCTCCTGAAGAGACTCTGCCCCCCCCTTCTCCTCTCTCTCACTTACTACTCACTAACCTCACTAACTAAGATGGCTCTCCTTTGTATACACCTACTATTCAAGTGCTCCCCTGTTCTGCGTCCTCCACCCACACCCACTACTGGTTCCCCCTCACTTTGGTTCCTCCCACTCCAGCCAGGGACAGGGCAGCAAAAGAAGTGCATAATGCCCTTCCAGCCAGCCTGGAGTAGTGTAGTGTTGAGTGCAGGTGTTGGGGTCCCGTGCAGTACTCCATCCTTACCTGAGAGAAGGAGATGCCACACCTCTGGGTGAGGTGCAGTACCTTTGTGGCGACTGAACCCTCAGGGGCGCCACATTCCCCCCAGCAAAACACAGCACGTCCGCGGGCTGGAGCAGAGCAAAACACGGTATATTACAGACATGCAATTTTTTTAGAATGCATTCGCATAGAAGATAATAAACAAACGCTTTCTTCCCTTTATGGGAGGCACTTTTTCTTAAACGTTACTGGTTACATTTATCAAAACATTATAAAACTTTCTTCAAATATATAAAACATTTTTCATATAAAACATTCTTCTTAAAGTTACAGTGAGTCCCATAACCAGGTGTCCATCTCACTGGTGAAGGTGCAACATGAGTAGCATGAGGGAAAACCCTCAACGTAGGCCCTGGGCGTGGCTACAGGGCATAAGTGATCCAGGTGTTGGACCACGTCTTCGGCCACGCCAAACGGGTTTTTGTTCAGTGGTCTTCTTAATATAAAACCAATAGGGGCACTTTAATAAGTGCAACTATTTACAGGGGACAGTTTTTGGTTATTCACCGTCCATAACCTACAGTCTTTATACCCTCACGGGTAACTAAAGGCACACATTATTTTCAGTTCACACAAAAACAAACTTTCCTGTATACCCTTACGGGTAACTATTTTACACAGTGTCCACTCACTCTGACTCAGTAGTGGTGTCCCCGCCTGGGGTATGCCTGGTTTTTGCCGACTGACCCAGCCGGGTCATCAGCCTCAGGCTGCAGGGGAATGTCCTCCTCCTCCTCGACCACATGATACACTTGGAGGGTATACCACCCGCGTTCCTCATTTTGCCTGTTGTAGGTGACACGGTCACCAGGGTAGAGATTTCGGTCGGGATGGCCCTGCTCCAGGTCGGGCTCGACATCCCACCGATTAACAAATATGTCTCTGTCAAATTGCGGATCACGTATAAAGCCCCATCCGGCTTCCAGATCAAACTTTACTATTAGTCCCTCCGCACGGGGACTAGGCCGGACGGACTCGGCTTGGCGGACGTGTGCTTTGGCGGCCTTGTTCCTGGCCTCCATTTGTTCCCAGCGCACCCGCCGGGTGCGCCGTTCCTTTGCCAGCTGCAGGAGCTCCTGTTTGCAGAACTCCTCCCTCTGCAGAGCTTGGGCTTGGGTCTCCTGAGGGAACCCTATCAGGTCCCCCCCCCCCCCCGGTTGTCCCACCTAAATTCTTCTCCTCCTTGGCGGGTGGCCGGGGGCGCTGGTGCGGGGACTAGATGGCTTTGTTGCTGGTCCTCATACTTAGCGGGCCAGTCAAAAGAGGGCTCTCCGTACACCCACTTGGGTGCCGGGGCTGGCGGTTCTGGGAGGGAGCCGAGCAGCAGGTCCGCGGAGTCGGCGCCTGGGGTTGGAGGTTCCGGGCTTAGGAGTTGCTCCATGCTCCAGGGCGTACGCGGCCTGGGACGGAGGGTGCTGCAGGAGGCCCAGGAGCAGGTCGGCGCTTTCAGCACCCGGGACAGGGGAACTTCTCCTACCTGCTCCTGTGCTGCACGCGGCCTCCTGGCGCTCATCAGGCTCCACCGGGGCTGGGGTGCCGCTGGTGACACACAGCGCTGACTGCCGCCGGGCTGTGTTCTTCGCCAGCAGCTCCTCCTTCCATCGTGCGACCGCCGCTTGCTGGGCCTTCTCCACACGCTGGCTCAGCTCTTGCACTTCAGCCTGAAGGAATTCAGCATCCTCCGGGGACAGCTTGGTTATCGCTCCCTCCAGGGTGAGGGGGGGCACTTGCTGCTGCAGGCCAGAGGCGGAGGCTTGGTCCTGGCTTCCATCCATGCTGGCTGTCGGGTGCCGTCTGTCTAGACTGGTTAAGACCACACCCTGTCTCCACTGCTTTTCTCCTCCTCCTCTCCTCTTTTGGGGGCGGTTCCATGGTAGCCTGTTGTCGGTCACTCCTAGGAGCGGCCCCCCCACTTTGATAGACACATCTACATACATGGTCACTGTTGCTTGCGGCGGGCCTCGCTTTTGGCGCCATTCTGCAACCCGGCCCACGATGGGAGGTGATTCCTTGTTGTCTTTGAGTACGCACATAATGGCGCCTGTTCTTCTGGGGTGGGCGCCAAATTCAGTGAAGCAAAAACAGTCTCTAGGCGCACAATACCCGGGCACAAAATCCTGTTTGTGACGCCAGGAAGAGATGACTCGCCCAGGGGGAATATGGGGGACTCGGTACCCGGGCCTTTACCTTCTTGGGATGTCACGGCAGTCGGCTCCCAGGCCCGTACCCTGGAGTCACTCTTTAAAAGGGGTTTGTTAACAGTTTTTGTCTCGTGACGCCACCTGTGGTTCCCGGTAATGGGTAGCGGCGCTGCTGCAGACCTCTGGAGCAGATGTTAGGGCAGCTGGGTTGTTGCGGCTCCTCACAGGCAGAGCACAGCTCCAGGGCAGTGTAGGTGCAGATGGTGATGCTGGGCGTTGTAGTGCAGGAGCGGTAGTGTGGTAGAAATAACTGACAGAAACAGTGGAGTGCAGTCATCCGAGTTTACTCACAGTTCTTTAGGTTCCTCAGGTACACTGTACAGGTGTCAGCCTCCCGCGTCGCCCTGCGTTTGCCAGGCAGGGGTTCAGCACTCCCTCAAGTATATCAGAAGCACTTAACAGGACCCCCTTTCTTTATGTTCCTTCCTTAGCCGACTTCCCGCGCTGGGTCTTCTCCCTCCTGCCCTGCGCCCCGCCACACAAAATCTCGATCGGGTACTCTGAGATCCCTCTGGGCAACTTGAAGTTCCCGGACCTTACTTGGTGCCCTTCACGGCGGCTTAGGTGCGGTTGTGGCAGCTGCACCTTGGAAGTGCAGAAGCCTCCGGTTTTCCAGCCGAGACCTGAAGTAACTCGGCTAGTCCAGGGACCCGTTCCCTTCTTGCCTGATCCCTCTGACACTTGGCAGATTCAGGCGTACGGGTGCCGTCCTGCACTCACCGTACCCCCTGGGATCTCTTCAGTTCCTGGAGCATTCCTCCCTTGCTCCCCTCTCACTCTTGGGCCTCTCTTACTAGGCGCCACTCTGGAGCAGAGCTCCTGAAGAGACTCTGCTCCCCCCTCTTCTCCTCTCTCTCACTTACTACTCACTAACCTCACTAACTAAGATGGCTCCCCTTTATACACACCTACTATTCAAGTGCTCCCCTGTTCTGCGTCCTCCACCCACACCCAATACTGGTTCCCCCTCACTTTGGTTCCCCCCACTCCAGCCAGGGACAGGGCAGCAAAAGAAGTACATAATGCCCTTCCAGCCGGCCTGGAGTAGTGTAGTGTTGAGTGCAGGTGTTGGGGTCCCGTGCAGTACTCCATCCTTACCTGAGAGAAGGAGATGCCACACCTCTGGGTGAGGTGCAGTACCTCTGTGGCGACTGAACCCTCAGGGGCGCCACAGATGCATACTACACATTAAAATAGTGCATGAATTCAAGTATTTAAAGGCATATTTCAAGTACAATTCAGATTATAAAAACATTAACGTAATCTCCAACTTTGGGGCTCTACACTGTTATCTAGGTTGGTCAGTACTTCAGCTGAAATCATATACAACTGATGCCAGGAGTCACAGATTCCCAGTAGCATCAAGCCCAGCTGTAGTGCTCACATAGGTCAGAAGATTGATCTCCTGAATTCCAATAGTACACCATAAAAGTAGTCAAGTGTCTTCTCAGACAAACTTGTCCTAGCAAAATTTACTTTCTCTTGATTGTAGAAAAGCTGGAGTTATATTGTGATCTAGCTTGGAGCTGCAGAGTTCAGATGCAGAGGCACAAATGGAGCCAAAAGTAGTATCCTCTTCTGGAGTTGACCAGGGTACTGTAGGCAATTCTTGAGAATCTGCTAGATCTATAGAAGTGTTCCTGCTCCAGAATTATGTCCTCTCCTCTCAAAGTGAACCAGTGGGCTTTCAGTACTGCCTTTGTGTCTCTTGCCTGTGTCCTCGATTGTAGGACTCACTGCTATGGACGTGCAGTCTCTCCACCTCCTGGTCAAGTGACTCTTCTTCTCTTAGTTGTTGCACAGTCAATTGGACTTTACTTCTGTTACTTGTCCTCCTCCAGGTTGCAGAGGGAAGAACAATCTCTTGGGAAATGGAAATTTGACTCAAACTCGATCCTCTGTGGATTGATCAGTTCATCTCTACTTGTTAACATAGAACTCCTTATTTATGAAGGCATTAAAGCTATTTTTCAAATACATCCCAATGAGACAGAAATACAGTTTGGGGCTTCACCCAATGTGACCAATTCATCTATTTTTTTCTATAAAACTACTATTTAGGTTGTTTTTAGCCCACTCTATATGGAAGAAGATGGTCTATGGGTTTTTTAGGCAACAAGTCCTGAGTGCAAGTGCACCCTCCATAGGTCTAACTACTATGGAAGATAGCAGGTAGCTCAACAGCCAGAAGGTCCTGATAAGGGAGCCCAAGAGCAAAGTAGAGGTGATAGGCAAGACAAATAGAAGCAAGGCAATATTTAGCAGAAAGCCAACCCAAGCACATAGTTATAGGTGGTGCAAAGGTAGCAGATGCACCGTGACGCTTAGATACTCTAAGGTAGGTGGTGGGGCCTTCTTAACAATTTTGCTTTGGGGCCCAGAAACTTCAAGTTGTGCCGCTATTTAAACCAGTTATAGGCTAAGACAGAAAGCAAAAGACCAAGTGGACAAAGAAAAGACCATTGTCTTGAACATATAGTGGTATACTATTTCCTTAGAGGAGAGCTAATATAAGTTTCATAATGTACTAATATACAATTAAACAGGAGATTACATTTTGACCAAAAAATGTTATTGAAAAGTAGCAGGAGAAAGAAAAATATATATTTTTTTATATTATTTTCAGCTTATCTCATCTTTCTCTCATTCTCATTGATGTTTTGGTACTTTGCCGAGGGCTTACAAAAAACAACAACAAAAAAACAAACAAAAAAAACACCATCTAAGCAAAACAAATGACATCAACTCAGGCTTTTCAATTCCTGGATGGCAGCAGCAGCTTGTTGATCCAGCCTCCATCCTGGATCTCATGAAGTAAAACAAGGGAGGCTGGCAGTAGGATAGCACTGCCGGATTGAGGAAGCTGACGACTGACAAGCCTGTGGGAAGACAATGTATAAAGCTGCTAAATTTGTAGGTTGATGCTCAGCTACTACTTTGGATTCATTCCTGTCCTCAGCTGAAGCTCGGTCCCCAGTCCGCCCTGTCTGCAGATATGAAGGGCTGCATCTTTGTTGCCTCTCTCTTGATTAATGTGCACCTTAACGCAGCCTGGACTGCCCAGTATGCCGTGGACTGCCCCGAGCGCTGCGACAGCAACGAGTGCAAGAGCACCGCGAGGTGTAAGAGGACAGTCCTGGACGACTGCGGCTGCTGCAGGGTCTGCGCTGCCGCCGCTGGGGAAACTTGTTACCGGACTGTGTCTGGCATGGATGGTGTTAAATGTGGGCCCGGACTGAAATGCCATTTTTTTACAGAGGAGGATGATTTTGGAGATGAATTTGGAATATGCAGAGGTAATAATCATATTTTACGCTGTTTCTGATTAACCAATTGTGGCGTTATTTCTCATTTTAACATTATGCAGAATCATGCTAATATATATTTTTGCAAATATTTCACACTTTTGGAATCAGTTTTGTGCCCCTGTCCTGTAGTCCTAGGTAAAATGAATAGTGCAAGAAAGCTCTTGTGACTTGCTCCAATCTCAGCTCTGCTACATCTATGCATGATGCTTTACAGATTTTAAGTACAAGATGCTACTATCTATCCATCTATCATCTATGTATTATCTATCTATCATTATCTATCATCTATGTCATATCTAGCTATTATCTATTATCTATCTACTATTTATCTATCTATTACCTATTTATATATTATCTATCTAATATCTAACTAATATCTATTTATCTCATATCTATCTGTCTATCTAATATCTATCTATCTGTCTATCTAATATCTATCCATATATCTATCTATATATCTATCTAATATCTAGCTATCTATCTAATATGTATCTATCCATATATCTATCTATATTTATCTATCTATATATCTATCCCATATCTATCTATCTATCATCTATGTCATATCTATCTAATATCTAACTAATATATATTTATCTTATATCTATCTGTCTATCTATCTAATATCTATCTATCCATATATCTATCTATATTTATCTATCTATCTATCTATCCCATATCTATCTATTATCTATCTATCATCTATCTATCTATATTTATCAATCTAGTATCTATCATCTACCTATTCTATCTAATCTATCTTTATCTATCTATATACATATATATATATATATATATATATATATATATATTCATTCATCTATATCTATCTATCTCACTTTCTCTCTTATGTCTATCTATCTAAATCCAAAAACTGGTGTCGGCCCTTAAGCGTCAGATGGCAAAAAAAATAGATTTTAATCAGCCCATTCGACATGTCAGCTCAAAATAGCAAAAGGCTTTTCTATTTTGAGCTGAAACAGCGCATGGGCTGATTAAAATCAGTTTTTTCACTATCAGACTTTGGAGAGCCGCCCTCATTTTATTGATAGCCTAAAAGTGCTTCCTTCTTTTCTTTCTTTCTTTCTTTTTTTCTTTCTCTCTTTCTTTCCCAAATCTATGCCAATCCTTACAAGCTCATACTCCAATACATCACATGTGAATTTATTATTTAACTCTTTCTATCTATATAATCCACCTTTTTTTTTTCATTTAAAGTTATATCAATTTACCTGCAGTCCTAAAGAAAATGCAAAAGACTTTGACATTAAGCATAATGACCGACAAAACACTGACAGGTGAAGAGAATAACATTGATTATCTAGTGATCATGAGACCTAACGAGGGGTGGGGTATATCAGGCAGCAATTGAAAAGTCAGTTCTTGAAGTTGATGTGTTGCAAAAAATGAGCAAAAGTGATGATCTGAGCAACAAGGTCCATATTGTGACAGTTAGATGACTGGGTCAAAGTATCATGGGTGTTCCCAGTATGCTGTGCTTAATAACTACCAAAAGTGGTCCATGGATGGTCAATGGGTGAACCCTTGACCTTGGATGCACATGAAGTGGCGAAGGCTAGACGATCAGGTACGATCCTATAAAGGAGATATTGTAATACAAATTGCTAGAGAAGGTTAATACTGGCCATGATAGAATGGTATCTGAACGCAGAGAGCATCAAAGATTAATGAGTATTAGGCTCAGATAGATAGACATGCTTGAGAAAGGCTCATTTTTCCTGGAGCTGAAACACCTCTTTTGAGATGGGTCAATAAAGCACCCATATTTTGTGTATACTTTATTTGGAGTGGCCCTCCCATTGGTTTCCAGGGATTTGCACCTAATATTCCAGAGAGCGGCTGTTACAATTTTATTCTACATAGATAGATAGGAAACATTTACTTGTGCTTTCCAGTTACAAGTTACACTAGAATCATATCAAAGAAAATCTAGTTCTTGTCATGTAAAACCACAACTAATGAAATGAGAGTGCAGAGGTTGTGTATCAGGAAATAATGACTGTGCACAGTTACAGAGAACTGGAGTATATGGCCCCAATCCATTAAGACTGGCATGCCAAAAGTCACAATTTTTATTGCACAAATTTAAAAATGTTGCCACTTTTCACCTTGTTTTACTCCAGGCATAAAGGGGTTTTCCTATAAGCAAAGTACATTTTAATTGATATATATTATTAATAATAATTATTATATTATTATTGATAGATCTTGGAATAAAAATACATTTCACAATTGGATGTGTTCAAAAATAATGTTCCTGTGCTGAGATAATCTTAATAATGTGTTTCTGCTATGTGCTGTGTAATGGCTGTGTCTGACCATGCAGAGCTGCTCCAGTTCATGGTCAGCACATGCCACAGCTGCAGGACAGGGGAAAAGACACTTATGATGAGTGACTATACATATGAAACAACAGGGACTCGCAGCTGCTGCTTTCTGAGGTAACACATTTCCCTGCCTGAGGTGACATGGGAGTGAGTGTTTCTGCTGCGTCTCTAACCCTCTGAACTCATCATTAATCAATTTAGTGACACATCAACTCAGTGTTATAGCTCCGACAGGGAAGGTGTTACCTCAAAAATCACTGATATCTTAGATCTTCATACGAGCAGAATCAGGACCTACCGTATGTGGTAAATAAATAGTGCAGAACCACCAAAATTTAGGACATAAAAGTGATTTATTGATTATACTCAGACAAGAAAAATAAAAGGCACATTGATTATAATTAAAATATAGCAACCATAACTGACCATCTCCTGGCAAATGCCGATCTCTTAGCCCGACCTGGGGTTTCACTCAGAAAATGACTTCTTCTAGAGCAGTGTTTCTCAACTCCTGTCCTCAAGACCCACCAACAGGTCATGTTTTCAGGATTTCCTTAGTATTGTCCACGTGATAATTCCATCATTTGTGCAATGAGAATGAAAATCCTGAAAACATGATCTGTTGGTGGATCTTGAGGACAGGAGTTGAGAAACACTGTTCTAGAGCATGATCAGCGATCTAAAGATGTACCATTTATACATCCACTTATAAAAATGAATCTACAAATAGTTTTCTGCATACACCTGTAAAGCATACAGTGGTGGCCAAAAGTATTGGCACCCCTGCAATTCTGTCAGATAATACTCAGTTTCTTCCTGAAAATGATTGCAATCACAAATTCTTTGGTATTATTATCTTCATTTAATTTGTCTTCAATGAAAAAACACAAAAAGAATTGTCCTAAAGCCAAATTGGATATAATTCCACACCAAAACCTAAAAAAGGGGGTGGACAAAAGTATTGTCACTGTTTGAAAAATCATGTGATGCTTCTCTAATTCGTGTAATTAATAGCACCTGTAACTTACCTGTGGCACCTAACAGGTGTTGGCAATAACTAAATCACACTTGCAGCCAGTTAACATGGATTAAAGTTGACTCAACCTCTGTCCTGTGTCCTTGTGTGTACCACATTGAGCATGGAGAAAAGAAGAAGACCAAAGAACTGTCTGAGGACTTGAGAAACCAAATTGTGAGGAAGCATGAGCAATCTCAAGGCTACAAGTCCATCTCCAAAGACCTGAATGTTCCTGTGTCTTCCGTGTGCAGTGTCATCAAGAAGTTTAAAGCCCATGGCACTGTGGCTAACCTCCCTAGATGTGGACGGAAAAGAAAAATTGACGAGAGATTTCAACGCAAGATTGTGCGGATGGTGGATAAAGAACCTTGACTAACATCCAAACAAGTTCAAGCTGTCCTGCAGTCCGAGGGTACAACAGTGTCAACCCGTACTATCCGTCGGTGTCTGAATGAAAAGGGACTGTATGGTAGGATACCCAGGAAGACCCCACTTCTTACCCCGAGACATAAAAAAGCCAGGCTGGAGTTTGCCAAAACTTACCTGAGAAAGCCTAACACGTTTTGGAAGAATGTTCTCTGGTCAGATGAGACAAAAGTAGAGCTTTTTGGGAAAAAGCATCAACATAGAGTGTACGAGAAAAAAACTTAGGCATTCAAAGAAAAGAACACGGTCCCTACAGTCAAACATGGCGGAGGTTCCCTGATGTTTTGGGGTTGCTTTGCTGCCTCTGGCACTGGACTGCTTGACCGTGTGCATGGCATTATGAAGTCTGAAGATTACCAACAAATTTTGCGGCATAATGTAGGGCCTAGTGTGAGAAAGCTGGGTCTCCCTCAGAGGTCATGGGTCTTCCAGCAGGACAATGACCCAAAACACACTTCCAAAAGCACTATAAAATGGTTTGAGAGAAAGCACTGGAGACTTCTAAGGTGGCCAGCAATGAGTCCAGACCTGAATCCCATAGAACACCTGTGGAGAGATCTCAAAATGGCAGTTTGGAGAAGGCACCCTTCAAATATCAGAGACCTGGAGCAGTTTGCCAAAGAAGAATGGTCTACAATTCCAGCAGAGCATTGTAAGAAACTCATTGATAGTTACCGGAAGCGGTTGTTCGCAGTTATTTTGGCTAAAGGTTGTGCAACCAAGTATTAGGCTGAGGGTGCCAATACTTTTGTCTGGCCCATTTTTGGAGTTTTGGGTGAAATGATCAATGATTTGATTTTTGCTTCATTCTCTTTTGTGTTTTTTCCTTGCAAGCAAATTAAATGAAGATAATAATACCAAAGAATTTGTGATTGCAATCATTTTCAGGAAGAAACTGAGTATTATCTGACAGAATTGCAGGGGTGCCAATACTTTTGGCCACCACTGTATATCAGCAATGGCATTAGGAATTAATTATATAAACATTCTTCTCTTATTTGTGTACTATTATGGTACCGTATAGTATTGAGTTGCAATAGATTTTTAGATAGGCCAGAAATTATCAATACATGATGAACAGGTGTAGCAGAGCTAAGATCGTCATAGAAAAAAAATGATCACAGCTCGTAGATAATAGATTTCCTATGTTGTAAATACTACGGCAGGCAAGCATGCAGAACTATGGTCTGTAACAAAGTGCAGAGTTAAAGAACAAATTCACCTCAACATGCCAAAAATCTAATAATCGATAGATATGAGATAGATAACTACATAGATAGATGGATAGATACATATGAATAGAAATGAGATATATAGATAGATAGATAAATAGATAGATAGATAGATAGATAGATGATAGATAGATAGATAGATAGATAGATAGATAGATAGATAGATAGATAGATTGATAGATAGATTGATAGATAGATAGATAGATAGATAGATAGATAGATAGATAGATAGATAGATAGATAGATAGATAGATAGATAGATATTCCATATATATTAAACAAATAGATTTTATAAAATGCAACCAAAATAAGAAAGTGAAAGCAGACAACTACAGTATTACACTACTGAGCATTATATTATCCGGAGGAAATGCTTCTAAAGTAATATTTAAATGAGTCATTGTTTCTCAGACATAATCCCTCTATTGTGCTGTTCCATTGTGTCTTGTACGTGCTGTATCCAGTGCACACATACAGTGATATATTAGTCAAGCAGAATTCCTTATTTCTACAAACCACTATATATAGAAAGGAAAATGAACTATTTTGTGGGTTTAGCTGTCACGACAGAAGTCCTGATGACAACCTCTGAGGACATATGAGGAATAAAGAACTGGGCCGGCTGACTAACATGAGGCTCAGTTCCAAGAAAATGGACCTCTTTAATTGTTTCCATATTTCTCCTCTTCACCACTCATTCGTCCAGGATCTCTTCTTCATGCAGCACATTGCTGATTCATGTCACAGATAAATCTTTTCTAGGTTAAGCAGCGGCTCCACTGACAGCTACAATATATAACTGCATTTTTTTCTTCATTGGGAATGATAGAATATCTTTTTAAAGGGAAAGAGAATGCCGGTAGAAGGAGGGGATACTTTTAAAATAAAGAAAGAAATTTTACTGCTGCTCAGCACTGTCGCTCGGTGTTCTCTGCTCAGGGCCGAAGGCAAAGTGTGGCCCTAATCAAAAATTAAAAAGTGTGGCCCCAAATGCTAACATATTGCACCCTCACATAGACACAATTAGGGTGCATTTATCAGAGCCGACTTCAGACCTTTAAATGAGCGCAATTGACTAAATTCAAGTTGCATGGAGCTTGTTTATCAGCTGACAAAGAATGATGAGGGCAGAACGATCGCTAGATCATCCTGTCCCCATATACAGTATCATGTTATCGACAGCAAATCTTCTGTTCACATTGGGCATTGTGCCGCCATAAAGATGATTTTTTTGTCCTGGCATAAATGATCCAATCTCCGCTGAATGGGTATATTGCTCTTTCGTTGGGTGGTAGCTCACACGTTTCCTTGTACGAATGCTCATCTGCAGTGTCAGCATTTTTAAATGTGAATAGTACACACATCCAGAATGCACTACATGCTAAACCCAAACTGCAGGTTACACACAATTTATAATATGTTGCACACAAACTCAGTACTACACATACACTGTGCTCACAATTATTAGGCAATTTGTATTTTTGATAATGACTTTTATTATAGAACAACTACAAAGCTGTCGGCCAATCCAAAAGGTTAATAAGCCTGAAACCTGAATATTTAAGAAAGTAAAAGGAAAAATATCTATGTGCGCCGAATTATTGAGCAACTAAATGAAAAATGTAAATTTTCCTATCTAAAGTGTTAATTTTCATCTGTGTTTCATTTCATGAGAATAATAACCAAAGAACTCAATACCTGGCAGGAGGTTTGGGAGTTAATTTTGAGTGCAACTTCAACCCAAAAAGGTCCAACTAGTTCATCTTTAATAATATCAACCCATAGCACTGCTCCACCGCCATCTTATCTTACTGCCATCTGAGTGGAAATGGAGGTCTGAGCCCGTTACTGATCCAGACACGAGCCCATCCACCTGCTCAGTCAAGAGTCTCTCTCATCAGTCCATAAAATCTTTGAAAAAGATTTCCTGAGCGTTTCTGCATCTCCCTGGCAGAAAAAAACGCATGCGGATTGTACATGCGGATTGTACATGCGGATTGTACATGAGGATTGTACATGCGTTTTTCCTGCCAGGGACATGCGGATGTGAAGCGTTCTTCACATGCGTTTCCACATGCGGGTTGACAAGCGCTTTCCAAGCGATTTTAGCATCACTTGGAAAATGCTTGTCAACTTGGTCACACTATATAAATCCATGCAAACGGCATGGATTTATATACTGTGACTTTAAAGAATGGTAAAAATTAAAAAAATAAATATATACTTACCCTCCGATGGCCCCCGCAGTCTTTATTCGCTCCGTCCTGGCTTGCCGGCAGCTCGCGGTACACTACACTGAAGGACCTGCCGTCACATGACTAACTGTCTACCGCGATCTGCCTGTTCTATGGTAACCGGTTCTGGAGGAGAGTCTCATGTCCTCCAGACCCGGGTACCATCCGCACATTGAAACGTTTGGATCCCGCATGTACAGATCTAGTGATGCGGAATCCAAGCGTTCCAATGAAAGTCAATGGCGGCGAAAACGCAGCTCTTCCGCAAAATAATTGGTAGTGCTGCATTTTTTTCCGCAATGATAACCCGCAGCATTTTTGACACTGCGGAAATGCTTAAAAAACGCATCGTGGGCACATAGGCTTAAGATATTTCTTGTCTCAGTTTTGACACTTCAACTTTTGTGTCTTGTTCAGTGGTGATTGGGTTCGGCCTCCCTCACCTCGGCCATGTCTGTAAGCACTGAACACCTTGTACTTCTGTGCCTTGTTCAGTGGTGGTCGAGTTCAGGCTCCCTCACCTCGGCCATGTCTCTGAGCACTGAAGACCTTGTACTTCTGTGCCTTGTTCAGTGGTGGTCGAGTTCAGGCTCCCTCACCTCGGCCATGTTTCTGAGCATTGAAGACCTTGTACTTCTGTGTCTTGTTCAGTTGTGGTCGGGTTTCAGCCGCCCTCTCCTCGGCCATGTCTCTGAGCACTGAACACCTTGTACTTTTGTGTCTTGTTCAGTGGTGGTCGGGTTTCAGCCTCCCTCACCTCGGCCATGTCTCTGAGAACTGAAAACCTTCTACTTCTGTGTCTTGTTCAGTGGTGGTCGGGTTTCAGCCTCCCTCACCTCGGCCATGTCTCTGAGCACTGAACACCTTGTACCCCTGTGTCTTGTTCAGTGGTGGTCGGGTTTCAGCCTCCCTCACCTCGGCCATGTCTCTGAGCACTGAACACCTTGTACTTCTGTGTCTTGTTCAGTGGTGGTCGGGTTTCAGCCTCCCTCACCTCGGCCATATCTCTGAGCACTGAACACCTTGTACTTCTGTGTCTTGTTCAGTGGTGGTCGGGTTTCAGCCTCCCTCACCTCGGCCATGTCTCTGAGCACTGAACACCTTGTACTTCTGTGTCTTGTTCAGTGGTGGTCGGGTTTCAGCCGCCCTCTCCTCGGCCATGTCTCTGAGCACTGAACACCTTGTACTTTTGTGTCTTGTTCAGTGGTGGTCGGGTTTCAGCCTCCCTCACCTCGGCCATGTCTCTGAGCACTGAACACCTTGTACCCCTGTGTCTTGTTCAGTGGTGGTCGGGTTTCAGCCTCCCTCACCTCGGCCATGTCTCTGAGCACTGAACACCTTGTACTTCTGTGTCTTGTTCAGTGGTGGTCGGGTTTCAGCCTCCCTCTCCTCGGCCATGTCTCTGAACACTGAACACCTTGTACTTCTGTGTCTTGTTCAGTGGTGGACGGGTTTCAGCCTCCCTCACCTCGGCCATATCTCTGAGCACTGAACACCTTGTACTTCTGTGCCTTGTTCAGTGGTGGTCGGGTTTCAGCCTCCCTCTCCTCGGCCATGTGTCTGAGCACTGAACACCTTGTACTTCTGTGTCTTATCCAGTGGTGGTCGGGTTTCAGCCTCCCTCACCTCGGCCATGTCTCTGAGCACTGAACACCTTGTACTTCTGTGCCTTGTTCAGTGGTGGTCGGGTTTCAGCCTCCCTCTCCTCGGCCATGTCTCTGAGCACTGAACACCTTGTACTTCTGTGTCTTGTTCAGTGGTGGACGGGTTTCAGCCTCCCTCACCTCGGCCATATCTCTGAGCACTGAACACCTTGTACTTCTGTGTCTTATCCAGTGGTGGTCGGGTTTCAGCCTCCCTCACCTCGGCCATGTCTCTGAGCACTGAACACCTTGTACTTCTGTGTCTTATCCAGTGGTGGTCGGGTTTCAGCCTCCCTCACCTCGGCCATGTCTCTGAGCACTGAACACCTTGTACTCCTGTGTCTTGTTCAGTGCTGGTCAGGTTTCAGCCTCCCTCACCTCGCCATGTCTCTGAGCACTGAACACCTTGCACTTCTGTGTCTTGCTCAGTGGTGGTCGGGTTTCAGCCTTTCTTACCTCTGTCATGTCTCTGAGAACTGAACACCTGCCTCCCTCACCTCGGCCATGGCTCTGAGCATAGAACACCTTGTACTTCTGTGTCTTGCTCAGTGGTGATTGAGTTTGTCCTCCCTCACCTCAGCCATGTCACTGAGCAATTAACACCTTGAACTTCTGTGCTCTCCAGGGAGGTTGCAGTTCTGCAATATGACAGCATTGGAGGGCAATGGCTTCCTGGTAGATACTCGTTTGATTCTTCTCAAATCTTTGGCAGTTAATTTGCATCTTTTTTGATCAACACATTTTTTGTGACCCTGTTGACTATTTTCAGAATCAGTTAAATTTCTTTTTTTGGCCCATTTTGCTTGAGGAAAACAATCTCCTAATAATTCTGCACTCTTTTATAAAGGATGTTATATCTTTAGGCCGCACCCTCCCTCATTATACAAATTCACATGACCTGATCTGCTTCATCCAATAAGTTTATACAGTGCGAAGTTGGAAAATCTGCATAAAAATGATGATATTGTCAAAATATTCAATTAATTGTGCACACAGTGTATGTTACACGCACGACACCTAAGTTCAGATAGGGGCGAGACCGGTTACATGAATTCGTTGGAATCCTGGGGGATCCATTAATCCATTACTTAGGGCGACCATAAGCTTCAGCTTCTCTCAGGCACACGATAGATTCAGTTGCTGACCAGACCCATCTGACAAGAGTCTTCATAAACGGTAGAACAGTAACATTTAATGAGGCACAGCCAGTGCAATGCTAATGTCTCGTTGAGCAACAGGCTCTAGTAATAACAGTACAGTCTCCTTTGCAGCACAGCAGTACCCAGTCTATTATTCAGTAGCACAGTACAGCACAGTTTTAATGCATACACAACCACAGGCTTTTTCTTCACAAGGACTCAATAGTACACAGCATTCTTTATCCTGCATGGAGATGGAGGGGGCGGAGGGTGTGATGAGGGAGATAATCTCTATGACAGGCTTCCTTCCAGTCCTTATCTTCCTGGCCGATAATACTCCACACTGTTAGCTCAGGCAGTCTAACTGACCTTTGTTTAGCTTCCCTCCTGACCTAAATTCTGTTCCCTTGACTTCTGTGAGATACAGATCATAAGCCACCTTTCTCTTCGGCTCTTGCCAGACAGTAAACAACTTCCCCACAATCCCCCTGGGGCTCTGCTTAAACCCTCCCTGTCTCCTGTGACTGTGTTAACCCCCCTAGTTGCTGGATGCTTTTAAAGCAACAGCGCTACTTCTGCATGTCACATGTATACTGTATGTGAAATACACACTCTATGCTTACATACACTAGCACACTCTGTATGTTATATACACTTACATTCAATGCTACACCCACACTGCATATTAGACACTCTGGCCAATTGTCCAGCTTAGTCTCCTTAATACCGGCACAGATTTCAACTTACGACATCTGTGTTACATGTAGTGCATGTTTGGCTCAAGCTCAGGCTCTAAGTTTTACAGCCAAAGTCTAAGGCCACAGCCCCACTATCAGTATTTGGTCAGTATTTGGTCAGTATTTTTTCCCTGGAGTGGGAGCCGGAACCAGGTGAGGAACAATCAGAGAAAAGGTATAATAGAAACAAGTCACCAATTCTGCATTTATCACCCACTCCTGGTTTTGGCTCCCACTCCTGAGAAAAAATACTGACCTAATACTGATAGTGGGGTCATGGCCTAACTGTTAGAAATGGAGCTAGCTCTGATCCCAACATATTAACGTCTTAGATTTAAACTAGTTGTCTGGGCTGAAATAAAAAGTCTCCCGTCCTGAAATAAAAAGTCTCCCGTCCATCTAAATGACTTCAGACTGCCAACATGTGACACTGTTATGATTCCACAGTATTTCATGTGTGGGTAAGTGAACAGGTGACCACATATATATTATTTGCATATGATTTGCATATTTGCAATCATATGCTCGCTAGATTCTCCTGGCTTCTATCAATAGAACAGAACTGAGAGAAGTGTAGGAGTCCGCACATGACTTCGCATTGCACAGTGTTAAGATTCAGCAGTCTGCAGTCACAGAGAGTGACTGAAGACTTGTCACTTCAGCCCAGACAAACCCTTTAAAAAATGGCAAATGAAGGAAGTTGTCCAAAGCCCATCAGTTCCCCCAAAACATAATTTTAGAGTGCCAATTGCATGGCATCTGGCAGGCTGTTTGTCATTTTTACATACCTGTGAAGCTCAGCCTGTGACTTTGCTTCATATTTCATAATACACTGCAATATTACAATAATAACAAAAAGCGAAAAAAAGAGTAACCATTATAAGTTAGGTATAACTTTTCTTTTGTTCCATCTAACAGTATAATAATACAGTGTATTGTACAAGTCATCAAGTGATCGCACTTAGGACCAATAAAAAATGTAAAAAAATATATATATATTTAAATAGTGTTGTGTAAAAGTTTTAGTCAGGTGGGAAAAAATCCTACAAAGTAAGAATGTTTTCAAAAATACAAATGTTAATAGCTTATTTTTATTATTTAACAAAATGCAAAGTGAATGCACAAAGGAGAAATCTAAATCAAATCAATATTTGGTGTGACAGTCATTGCCTTCAAAACAGGGATTTTGTAGAACTATAGTAGGTGTATGATTAACTAATTATACCAAACAGGTGATAGTGATCATCATTTCCATATGTAGGTGGAAACAGTCATTAACTAAAACAGAAACAACTGTGTAGGAGGCTTAAAATTGAGTGAGGAACAGACAACTTCTGCTTCAAAGGTGAGCCTGTGGAAGACAGATTCATGTATCAGGTCATACACTATGGCAAGGCAGAGAACATCAAGCAACAAGCAACTTTGAGGACTGTAGATGCCATGGTCAAACAAAAACTTAGCGCAGCAGATGAAATGACACATCATGCTTACTTCCTTATGAAATCGGAAGATGTCAGGCGGTGCCATCAGCTCACAACTGGCAGAAACCACCGGGATCCAGTTACACCCATCTACTGTTTGGCCAGAAGTCTGGCCAGAAGTGATCTTCATGGAAAAATTGTGACCAAAACCATACTTTAGACATGAAAACAATGGCAAATGACTCAACTCTGAATGAAAGCATAAAAACAAAGGAACTGGGTTGCAGAAACATGGCAACAGGTTCTATGGACTTATAAGTTAAAATGTGAAATATTTGGTTGTAACAAAAGGCAGGTTATTCGCCAAAGGGCTGCAAAGTGGTACAAAAATGAGTGTCTGCAAACAATCATGAAGAATTATGGAGGGTCCTTCATGTAATACCATCAGGTAGGTGTCTTATTGGCTCCAAATTTTCTCTGCAGCAGGGCAATGACACTAAACATACAACCAATGTCATTAACAACTATCTTCAGCATAATGAAGAACAAGGAGTCCTGGAAGTGATGATATGACATCCACAGAGCCCCAGTCTCAACATCATTGAGTTTATCTGCAATTATGTGAAAAAAAAAAAAGAATTTGTGGAGGCCACAAAAAAATGTGGTTAGTTTTCCTAGATGTTTGGAACAACTTCCTGTCACAGGTATGTCAGAGGTGACATACCTCTGACATACCCGCGTTGCCCTGCAGTTGGTTGCAGGAGATCTTTATGCTTGGCATTTCAGACATCTTCTTAGAGGCTGGTTGTCTTTAGGACCCAGTGGCTACCTCCCTCTGGCTAATTATCTCCCTGGCCTGGGTGTATAAATACCTGGTGTGTCTGAAAGGGAGGTGCAGGCGATATTCATTACTACTTATGAGGCTTTAGCAAGAGCAGTACTTCATCCTCTCTGGAGCTTAAGGCTGTGTGCACATTTGTCTGGAGTCGTCTAAAGCTAAGCAATCTCCCTCTGTTTGTCTACCCTTGTTGTCTATAGAGTTTAGTGAGATTGACTAGTGCTCATCTCCTCCCTTCCCTAGCCTTAGCCATACACCAGGGAAAGTCAGGGTGAGGCACGTGTGCGGCGATTGGTGAAGAGCCAATATAGGGACAGTAGTTAAGACAGGGTGACTTCTTGTCGGGGTTGTGTATCTCTGCCAGGGGAGCTGTCTGGGAGTGAACCAGTACTGGGGAAGGTAGAGGAACTCATGCAGTTAGGGGGTGTCACAGCATCACACATCTCCCCAGAGATTCGCAAGAAAAAAGGCATGTTTTTTTTTGTGAAAAAAAGGGACATTTTGTTGGGACCTGTCCTTCAATTCCTAAACAAAAGGAGACTCGATTAACTCTTGGTAGTCTGGAGTTGGATAAACAAGGGGTGCATTTGTGCCCAAACTGCAGTTCCCGCTTTTTCTTGACAGCAGAGGTTGTGCTAGAGAGCAAAACCGAGAAAATTTCTGTGTTTGTTGACAGTGGAGCCAGAGTCAGCATGGTAGATGCTGAGTTTGTGAAAACTCATGGTCTTGCTTGCTGTACTTTAGATAAACCTATTTCCATTTTCGCCATTGACTCGGCGCCACTTGCACAGGAAGCATTTGCTCAGATTGTACATAATGTAAAACTGAAGGTGGGGTCAGTTCATTGTGAAATAATCCCTCGATATGTCCTGGACAATCTTCCCACACTGATTGTTTTGGGTATCCCTTGGCTTATTAAACATATCCGTTGCTACTGTCTCTATGGAAATATTACCTGCTTTTCTGTCTTGTTTTGAGGACTTTTTTTCTGAGAGGCGGTGTCAGGATTTGCCTCCTCAGCTTTCTTATGACTGTCCTAGTAATCTGACCCCCAGAGCTAAACTACTGAAGTCCAGACTGTATAATCTTTCTGGCCCTGAGAGACAAGCCATGAAGGATTTCATTGCAGAAAGTCTGGAGAAGGGACATATCAGACCCTCATCTTCGCTCGCGGTGGCAGGGTTCTTCTTTGTATAGAAAAAAGATGGCGGTCTACGTCTCTGTTTAGATTTCCAGGAATTAAATCAAATTACAATACGTAATCCATACCCCCTTCCTCTGATTCCTGATTTGCTCAGCCAGGTTGTGGGAGTTAAGGTATTCTCCAAGATAGATTTAAGGGGAGCCTACAACCTGGTTGGAAGGACATTTCGAGAGTATGGTTATGTCTTTTGGTTTGACCAATGCACCTGTCAGTATTCCAGCATTTCATAAATTATATTTTCCATCATTTGGTGGGGAGATTTGTGGTGGTTTATCTGGACGATATTTTGGTTTACTCACCTGATTTTGAGACTCATCGGGGGCATGTTAAGCAGGTGCTCCAGATATTAAGGGATAACAAACTTTATGCCAAACTAGAGAAATGTGTTTTCGCTGTTCAGGAAGTGCAACTTTTGGGGTACTTGTTGTCATCTTCGGGTTTTCGAATGGATCCAGAGAAGATCCGTGCAGTCCGTGACTGGGAACGTCCCGTGAACCTGAAGGCTCTACAACATTTTCTGGGCTTTACTAATTTTTACCGGAAATTCATCCAAAATTACTCAGTAATTGTGAAATCCCTTACTGACATGACTAAGAAGGGGTCTGATTTTTCAAATGGTCAGATGCCTCCCTCCAGGCTTTTTCTTCCCTAAAGAATTATTTTGCCACTGCATCTATACTCAGTCAACCCGATGTTTCTCAACCCTTTATTGTGGAAGTTGATACATCGGATGTGGGGTTTGGGGCTGTGTTGTCTCAGGGTCCGTCCCCTGGTAAATGGTGTACATGCACCTTCTTTTCTAAAAAATTGTCTTGGGCTGAGAGAAATTATGACATGGATAATAGGGAACTTTTGGCAATCAAATTGGCGTTCGATGAATGGCCACCCTGTTGGAGGGGGCTGTCCATCCTATTACTGTTATTACTGACCATAAGAACCTTTCATATCTCCAGTAAGCTAAATGTCTCAACCCTAGGCAAGCCAGATGGTTCCTGTTTTTAACTAGGTTCAATTTTGTTGTCACTATTCGTCCAGGGGTCAAAAATGTCAAGGCTGATGCTTTGTCCTGGAGCTTCCCTGGTGGTGGTGACCATGAGAACCCTGCCCCAATGTTACAGAAAGGGGTAGTCATTTCGGCACTTTATGTTGAACTGGAGGGTGAGGTGTTGGAGGCACAGGGGGATGCCCCTGCCTCCTGCCCTTCAGAAAAGTTATTCGTACCATCTAATCTGCGCAGCAAAGTAATTAAGGAACATCATAACTCTGTGCTTGCTGGGCATCCAGGTGGTAAGGCAACCGCAGACCTCCTCTCTCATTGTTTTTGGTGGTCGGGGTTGCATCGGGATATAATTGAACACGTAGCTGCTTGTAGTATTTGTGCGCGTTCTACGGTTTCGCATACCCATCCGTCTGGTACTCTTCTTCCGTTTCCTATCCCTAGTAGGCCATGGACACACTTGTCCATGGATTTTATTACTGACCTACCGGTTTCTGAAGGCAACACGGTGGTTTTGGTGGTAGTAGATAGGTTCAGTAAAATGGTTCACTTTATCGCATTGCCTGCACTTCCAAATGCCAAGACACTTGATCAGGTGTTCATAAATGAGATTGTGAAGCTTCACGGGGTTCCCTCCGTTGTGGTGTTAGAACGGGGGACCTAGTTTGTTTCCAAGTTCTGGAAGGAATTCTGTTCTCGACTGGGGATGCAGCTGTCCTTTTCCTCTGCCTTCCACCCTCAGTCTAATGGACAGACCGAGCGTGTCAATCAGAATATGGAGACCTACCTCATGTGTTTTGTTTCCGAAAATCATGAGGATTGGGCATCCTACCTACCGCTGGCAGAATTTGCCATATAATAATCATCATCAAGAATCCACTGGCAGGTTACCATTCTTCGGTGCATACGGTTATCACCCACAGTTTAGTACCTTTAGTGGGGTAGGAGCTTCAGGAGTTCCTGACGAGGAACGGTTTGCTTTGTTGCTCTCCTCTGTATGGCAGGGTGCACTGAGTAATTTAAAGATCATGGGAGACAGGTATAAATGTATGGCTGAGAGAAAACCCTTGCCAGGTCTGGACCTGAATGTGAATGACTTTGTGTAGTTGTCTACCAGGAATATAAGATTGAAAGTTCCTTCTTGGAAGCTGGGTCATAGGTTTATTGTTCCCTATAAAATAACCGCCATCATTAACCCAGCAGCGTTTCGTCTTGAACTTCCTCAGGCCCTTAAAATCCACAATGTGTTCCATAGATACTTACTTAAAAAGTATGTGGAATCTCTTGAGCCCTCGCCTCTACCACTGCCCCCAGTAATGGTTGATGGTTATCTGAGTTCTATATTTCGAGGATTGTAGATTCTCGTCTCCAACGTCGTTCTCTACAATACTTGATGCACTGGAAAGGCTATGGTCCAGAGGAGAGGATGTGGGTTTCAGTGTCAGAGGTGAACGCTCCCAGATTATTTCACTCATTCCACACCTCTTTTCCTGAGAAACCCGGTCCTGAGTGTCCGGAGGTCACTCGTAGAGGCGGGGTACTGTCATGGGTGTGTCAGAGGTGACAGACAGATGCCCTGCAGTTGGTTGCAGGAGATCTCTACGTTCGGCATTACAGACATCTTCTTAGAGGCTGGCTGTCTCTAGGACCCAGCGGCTACCTCCCTCTGGCTAATTATATCCGTGGCCTGAGAGTATAAATATCTGGTGTGTCTGAGAGGGAGGTGGCTGAGATATTCCTTACTACTTGTGAGGCTTTAGCAAGAGCAGTACTTCATCCTCTCTGGAGTTGAAGCCGTGTGCGCATTTCTCTGGAGTCGTCTAAAGCTAAGCAATTTCCCCCTGTTTGTCTACCTTTGTTGTCTATAGAGTTTAGTGAGATTGACTAGTGCTCATCTTCTCCCTTCCCTAGCCTTAGCCATACACCAGGGAAAGTCAGGGCGAGGCACGCATGCGGCGATTGGTGAAGAGCCAATATAGGGACGGTAGTTGAGACAGGGTGACACTAGACCAGACTAGAAAGTCTCCTCTTCCCCGTTTCCCTAGAGTCTGGGCTACCTTTCCCTCCTCCCTTTGTGTAGCACTAAGTCTTTCCCACACCTGGCGTGACTCTTCCCTTCTTAGTTCCTTGATTCCTTCATTGATGCTGTTTTGAAGGCAAAGCGTGGTCACACCAAATATTTATTTGATTCAGATTTAGACCAGCTGCCAAGCTCTGCAGATCAGTTCCTATTCGGTAGTCTAATAAATATATGCAGAGTGAATATGATGCTTTAGTCTGCACACATTTCAGTTTGCTTAACTAAGATGGTCCATTATACCTACAATGGTATATTTTCCCTGCCACTCGGTGGAAAAATCCATATGACTTCCATATGACTTACCAATGTAATTTCTGATGCACAAATGAATTAACTTTGTGTCACGTATAATGCTTACATTTTCTTCTTACTTTATTGCAGAATGTCCATATGGCTCCTATGGGATGGACTGCAGAGGAACCTGCAACTGCCCGTCTGGAATATGTGACCGAGTGACAGGGAAATGCATGAAATTTCCTTTTTTCCAGTTGACTGGAGCCAAACCTCCGAACAAACGACGACCCTCTTCTTCTTCTGGTATGTTCTCCCTTGTAATACTATATCTAATGATGACTGAAATCTGAAGATTTCATAGGAGACAGCCTCACATTTTGCTTATAAGCATAGAGCATCATACTGTACACAGTATATAGAAAGATGTTGGCTGTCATCCTCCTACAAAGTGTTCTCCATAGCAATCACTGTACTCTGCTCAAAAAAAAATAAAGGGAACACTCAAATAACACATCCTAGATCTGAATGAATGAAATATTCTCATTGAATACTTTGTTCTGTACAAAGTTGAATGTGCTGACAACAAAATCACACAAAAATCATCAATGGAAATCAAATTTATTAACCAATGGAGGCCTGGATTTGGAGTCACCCCCAAAATTAAAGTGGAAAAACACACTACAGGTTGATCCAACTTTGATGTAATGTCCTTAAAACAAGTCAAAATGAGGCTCAGTATTGTGTGTGGCCTCCATGTGCCTGTATGACCTCCCTACAACACCTGGGCATGCTCCTGATGAGGTTGAGGATGGTCTCCTGTGGGATCTCCTCCCAGACCTGGACTAAATCATCCGCCAACTCCTGGACAGTCTGTGGTGCAACGTGACGTTGGTGGATGGAGCGAGACATGATGTCCCAGATGTGCTCAATCGGATTCAGGTCTGGGGAATGGGCGGGAAAGTCCATAGCTTCAATGCCTTCATCTTGCAGAAACTGCTGACACACTCCAGTCACATGAGGTCTGGCATTGTCCTGCATTAGGGGGAACCCAGCGCCAACCGCACCAGCATATGGTCTCACAATGGGTCTGAGGATCTCATCTCGGTACCTAATGGCAGGCAGGTTACGTCTGGAGAGCACATGGAGGGCTGTGTGGTCCTCCAAAGAAATGCCACCCCACACCATTACTGACCCACTGCCAAACCGGTCATGCTGAAGGATGTTGCAGACAGCAGATCGCTCTCCACGGCGTCTCCAGACTCTGTCACGTCTGTCACATGTGCTCAGTGTGAACCTGCTTTCATCTGTGAAGAACACAGGGTGCCAGTGGCGACTTTGCCAATCCTGGTGTTCTGTGGCAAATGCCAAGCGTCCTGCACGGTGTTGGGCTGTGAGCACAACCCCCATCTGCGGACATCGGGCCCTCATACCACCCTCATGGAGTCGGTTTCTAACTGTTTGTGCAGACACATGCACATTTGTGATGACCAAAACAAAAGCAAATCACCAGAGGTGAAATGCCATCTCCAAATCACTAAACCAAAAACCCAAACTAAAGTCTAGTAGGTATCTAAAGGTAAGTCAAACGAGTAGAGATATAGCATGAAGAGAAATATAAATAGATACCCAAGACACATTGGAGATCTATATAAAGCATAATCTTTATTCATAGCAACATATTATTATAAATAAAAACACCATATAAAGAGGTATTGGGAAAAGAGCAGCTAAAACAGTAAGGGATACAGGGTATATAAACCCAAAATAGTAAACATGCACATTTGTGGCCTGCTGGAGGTCATTTTGCAGGGCTCTGGCAGTGCTCTTCCTATTCCTCATTGCACAAAGGTGGAGGTAGCGGTCCTGCTGCTGGGTTGTTGCCCTCCTATGGCCCCCTTCACGTCTCCTGGTGTACTGGTCTGTCTCCTGGTAGCCCCGGCAGCCTCTGGACACTACGCTGACAGACACAGCAAAACTTCTTGCCACAGCTCGCATTGATGTGCCATCCTGGATGAGCTGCACTACCTGAGCAACTTCTGTGGGTTGTAGAGTCCGTCCCATGCTACCATGAGTGTGAAAGCACAACCAACATTCAAAAGTGACCAAAACATCAGCCAGAAAGCATTGGTACTGAGATGTGGTCTGTGGTCCCCACCTGCAGAACCACTCCTTTATGGAGGGTGTCTTGATAATTGCCAATAATTTCCATCTATTGTCTATCCCATTTGCACAACAGCATGTGAAATTGATTGTCAATCAGTGTTGCTTCCTAAGTGGACAGTTTGATTTCACAGAAGTTTGATTTACTTGGAGTTATATTCTGTTGTTTAAGTGTTCCCTTTATTTTTTTGAGCAGTGTATATTCTTGTGATCTACTCCACCTTTGTCTGTGGAGGTGTTTATTTTAAAGGAAAACACTATTTCAAAGAAAAACTGCAATAGTGATTCTCTGCCATACACTTATTATACCACCTGGTACTTGTAATTCACATAAAAAAGTGGTGCAGTTCAATAAGAAGATGACATTTTGACATTTCGAGCAAAGCTGTAATGCTAATAATGAAGAAAAGAAGGGGAAACTCTAAAGACTTTGTGTGACTGTGTGAACCACAGCTAAAAAACCCAAATTGTTTCTGTAAACCTCATACATTTCTCCAAAGATATAAAGATCCTATTGCCCGTTCTCTCCATTGAGTGATGTACGTACATTCAAATCGATCTCTCCAATAAAATCTGCTAATAGGTTTCCATAGTCTCCATTTATTATTGATGGGACATATTTGTTCAGGACATTGATAGGGCTTCCGATTCTTCTACCTTCATTCTTACCTCTGCTATTTCAGTCTGCATGCTGTCAAAGGAAGAAAGAGTAGGAATCTCTCTATATGTGCGATGTATAGGAGACATCATCCATCATCCATCCAGCTCAGAGTCAACTGTAAATTAGAGATTGACCCTGCAAAGGGGAAAACTGATGAAAATGCAGAATATAAATCACATAATGGCCAGAAATAGAATTATAGCTCATGTACAGTACAGACCAAAAGTTTGGACACACCTTCTCATTTATAGATTTTTCTGTATTTTCATGACTATGAACATTGTACATTCACACTGAAGGCATAAAAACTATGAATTAACACGTGTAATTATATACTTAACAAAAAAGTGTGAAACAAATGAAAATATGTCTTATATTCTAGGTTCTTCAAAGTAGCCACCTTTTGCTTTGATGACTGTTTTGCATACTCTTGGCATTCTCTTGATGAGCTTCAAGAGGTAGTCACCGGAAATGGTCTTCCAACAATCTTGGAGTAGTTCCCAGAGATGCTTAGCACTTGTTGGCCCTTTTGCCTTCACTGTGGAGTCCAGCTCACCCCAAACCATCTTGATTGGGTTCAGGTCTGGTGACTGTGGAGGCCAGGTCATCTGGCGTAGCACCCCATCACTCTTCTTCTTGGTCAAATAGCCCTTACACAGCCTGGAGGTGTGTTTGGGGTCATTTTCCTGTTGAAAAATAAATGATGGTCCAACTAAACGCAAACCGGATGGAATAGCATACCGCTGCAAGATGCTGTGGTAGCCATGCTGGTTCAGTATGCCTTCAATTTTGAATAAATCCCCAACAGTGTCACCAGCAAAGCACCCCCACACCATCACACCTCCTCCTCCATGCTTCATGGTGGGAACCAGGCATGTAGAGTCCATCCGTTCACCTTTTCTGTGTCTCACAAAGACACGATGGTTGGAACCAAAGATCTCAAATGTGGACTCATCAGACCAAAGCACAGATTTCCACTGTTCTAATGTCCATTCTTTAGCCCAAACAAGTCGCTTCTGCTTGTTGCTTGTCCTTGGCAGTGGTTTCCTAGCAGCTATTTTACCATGAAGGCCTGATGCACAAAGTCTCCTCTTAACAGTTGTTGAAGAGATGTGTCTGCTGCTAGAACTCTGTGTGGCATTGACCTGGTCTCTAATCTGAGATGCTGTTAACCTGCGATTTCTGAGGCTAGTGACTCGGATAAACTTATCCACAGAAGCAGAGGTGACTCTTGGTCTTCCTTTCCTGGGGCGGTCCTCATGTGAGCCAGTTTCTTGGGGACACTTTCAAAATTTCCCCAATTTTTCGGACTGACTGACCTTCATTTCTTAAAGTAATGATGGCCACTTGTTTTTCTTTACTTAGCTGCTTTTTTCTTGCCATAATACAAATTCTAACAGTTTATTCAGCTGGGACTATCAGCTACTATCAGATAGTCCCAACTAGGGTTGGGACTATCAGCTGTGTATCCACCTGACTTCTGCACAACACAACTGATGGTCCCAACCCCATTTATAAGGCAAGAAATCCCACTTAAACCTGACAGGGCACACCTGTGAAGTGAAAACCATTTCCGGTGACTACCTCTTGAAGCTCATCAAGAGAATGCAAAGCAGTCATCAAAGCAAAAGATGGCTACTTTGAAGAACCTAGAATATAAGACATATTTTCAGTTGTTTCACACTTTTTTGTTAAGTATATAATTCCACATGTGTTAATTCATAGTTTTGATGCCTTCAGTGTGAATGTACAATTTTCATAGTCATGAAAATACAGAAAAATCTTTAAATGAGAAGGTGTGTCCAAACTTTTGGTCTGTACTGTATATACATACAGTATAACTCACTTTGCTCACACTGCGAGGATTCTCCAGTCCTGGCTCTGGGAGCGGTGAGTGGGTGGACATAAGTATGTGATGTGCATACATGTGGTCACATACTGACTAGTTGGGTGTGGCCTTGTTGAGCGCAAGTGAATTGAGCAAGGCCAGACACAGTCTAGTTGGAATGTGGCTGGAAGTATGCAAATTGCATAATTGTGGTCACATGATTGCCCGCTCCTGGAGCTAGCACCGGAGAATCCTCACTGTGGCACTTCACAAATCTGTAGTCACTCTAACGTGGACCCTTAAAAGGGTTGTCCACTCTATATTTATTTTAACACGTTAAGGAATGATATGGCGGTATTTATTAATTTATCAGTATGACAGGTTCTCCTCCTGCACTCCTTCCTTACAGATTGCACCGCTCTCCTGTTCTCAGTGATGGGGAAACATGTGACCAGGTCTGTCCATCAGTCTCTTCCAATTGGAAAACAGCTTTTTCATGTGCACTGTTTTCCCATTGGACGAGGCTAATGGACAGACCTGGTCACATGTTCCTCCATCAGCTACTGTTTTGGAAGCAGGAAAGTTGTAAGGAAGACAGCATTAATTAGTGCAGGAGGAGAACCTATAATACTTGTATATTAGTAAGTACCACAAGCGCATGTCCACAATGCACTGGTTAAAATAAAGTGGACAACCCCATAATATTTTTCATTTATTCTCATTGTAATCAGGTCTCTGATTTTCTTATAAAAAGTTAAAGATCCATTTGCATCAACTTAAAGTTTAAAGGGCTGTCTGGCTACCAAAGTTTAAAAGAAAAGAAACTCTGTGATTGCTATAAAATAATAAAATAGATAATGGTATCCGTACCCCCCATCCATCCATCCATTTCTTCCCTTTCCCCTCCCCGCTTTCCCCGTCGCTCCCATCCTAAAGGCTCCCGAGATCCCTATTAGTATTTTTACTTCCTGCATAGCCAGAACAGATATGTGACCGCTGCAGCCAATCACTATAGCAGTATTGTGTTGTATACAAAAGTGCACAGTGATTCCTTTATACTTTCCAGCTATGACCTACATGGCACAATGTTTTTCTCTTTTAGTGATGGTGTGTGGAGAAGGAATTTGCCTGTAGGAGCATTTGACATAGTAACATGTCAGACAAGTCTCTGTCAAAATATTAGCATTTTAATGTGATATACAGTACAATATAATTTTTTTTTGCTCTTAGATTTTGAAATGGCTTCCGGAGATGGGAACAGTGTTAAAGATAAGGAAAAAGGATCTCGATCAGGAATAAAATGGTTAAACCCACGCTGATCACTACTCTATAACTGTGTAAAAGAAGGACTGTGTGGACATTGGACTAAGGGAGAACATAACAATACAAGCAAAGTGGACATGTCATCAATTGGGAACTTGGCTCTCCATGTGACACTGATAATTTATAGCAGCGGAGAGATTCTTATAGAATGTGGATTTATTACAGATGTACATCTTTGTTCTGTCAATTAAATACTGTTCAACCTTTTTGTAAATGTGTAGTTATATAAACTTTTTATTTTGGATCATTTTCAGTTGTCTAGTATATCTAATACAGTTTACATGTGTATTTAAATAAATGCTTTGTAGATTAAACTGGTGTGACTTCTGCTGTCTTTTCTCATTTCATTAGAGCTATGTTCCCAAACCTGTGACTCGTGAGTCACAAGTGGCTCTCAGAATCCTGACAAGCGTCTCACGGCTGTCTCACTAGACCATCGCAGACAAGTGAAAGTTGCTTCTAAAACACAGCAAAGGAGGAACCATGAAAAGGTTCTAACAGTGCTGCAGCTCCCTCTTCTTTATTGCTGGTGATGTTTACTCTGCAGCTCCCTCTTCTTGCTTGCTGATGACTACTCTGCAGCTCCCTCTTCTTGCTTGCTGATGACTACTCTGCAGCTCCCCCCTCTTGTTTGCTGGTGATGTCTACTTTGCAGCTCCCTCTTCTTGCTTGCTGATGATGTCTACTTTGCAGTTGCCTCTTTGTACATTCTTCTTGTGCTGCTCGTTCCCGCTGCTACTGTTATCCTGTAACTGTGTCATTTCTGTATGGTACCCATTTGGTATAGTTACTCATAATATACGGTATATATGAGCCCACAATGCTCTTGTCATACAGGCACTGTGCGTGGTAGCCTGACAGCTCTTAATAGGACTTTCGCCGACATGCTTAGCCCTAGCCACTTCATCTACCTGCCTTCACTATTTAACCGTTATAAAGGCATCTGCACTTACACATGTACCTTTGGGTTGGGCCCACAGAATAGTAGCTGGCTGGTGGAGCAAGCTAGCAGAGGATGGTCAGTAATCAGTGTGAAAACGTGGAGGTCAAAAACAGGAACACAATCATCAGGCAAAAGGATAGTCTAAACATGAGCAGAGGTCAAAAACGGGAATCAAACAAGAGCTGAATCACAGGAAAGAACTAGAACAAGTTTGAACTATAACTGGCATCTTCAAATAGTATTCTGGGGCATTATGTAGTGCTGCCAGACTGGGTGGCACGACAGGTCTCAGTCACACTAACATTTTTGCCTGGAAAAAGCCTGCGGTACCCAGACATTCTTGTCGTAATGTCTCCGCCATGACCAGTGATGCCTAAGGAATGAATACGGTGGCTGCTGGTGTCAAAAGTAGACGACCCATGAACAGGTTCAGGTGGAAATTTGACAGCTTCCCAAGTGTGAGACCAAGCGAAAATGCCTCTTTCATAACTGGGGAGTAATGAAATACAAGTGGTACATTGTAAAAGCATATGTGGCATGTTATGTTCATTTTGGTGATATAATAACTTTGATAATTAATTTAAGGGAACCTGCCACCTCGGAATATGCTAATTACTTGCAGATATAGGGTAATCTGCAGGTTACAAGCGTTACAATACTTTCATTGACAGCTCACTCCACAAGCTGTCATTCAAAGTGACGGGACGTATTTGTAGCCGCTGCTCACAGTATAGTGAACAGTGCTGTGAGCAGTGACTGTAGCCTCTCTGGGCACACTCCCACGACTGAAAGCCGGCTGCATGGGGGAGGAAACAAGTTCATTTTCTCTTGGTAGCTGCACTTTCATTAAAGCAGCCACACAGCTTTGTAAAAGTTGCAGCAATGTCAGGTAGGCTAGGGTTAAATCCTAGCTCTGCAGGTTTTGATTAGTTCACCTGGCTGGCTCTGTATATAAACAGGCTAGGTGTTCATATTAAGCAGTCAGCTCAGGGAAGCTGACCAGGCTGGATGTGTCTTTGAGTTGAAGAGAGAAAGCCAAGCCAGAATCCCTTTCTGAGAAGAGTCTGTGCAGGCCGTGTGCTGGGAATCGCAAGTATGAGTGGTTGATATGGACAATAACTGTTTTGTTTGACCGAGTTGGGACTAGCTCAGTCAAGTATTAGTAGCCAGGGTCTTTTCTGTTTAGTTAGCACCTGGACAAGGCTAGGGATTTATATTTATGAGTTTGTTTTGGTGCCTGTGTGAACGCTACCTAAGGCCTAATACCTAATGCCTAACAGAGAGTGAATTTACTTGCAGATTAACCCTATATTTGCATTAAAATAGTGTTTTCCAAAGTGACAGTTTTCTTTTATTAGATTTCCAAGAAACATACACAGCCCTTAGACTGTAGTGGTGCTGCTTGTAGAAAAAAAAGCTGACCTCTTTATTTTAATCCTGGAAATTTGTTTAAAGATGATTTGAGATGAGCATTACTGATGAGCGAGCGGGCACAGCGCTTGATTGAACATTAGGGTGCTCGATCGAGTAGTGCCGAGTATCGTGTGGTGTTCGAGTGCTAGGATCCTCGTAAGTGAATTATGAGATACTAAGAGGATTGAGGGCCCTGCTTGCAAGCTTACAATGTATGGGGAAATAGGGGAGACACGAAAGGTATAAGGTAAAAAAATTGCTTGTATTGTAAGGACCAGCCATCTATGTAATAGTAAGGGTATTCACATAATACTGCATGAAAGGGTCACCAGCCAGTATCTGCACAAGTACAGATACAGAGTGCAATTAAGTGCATGGGGGGGGTGTGTAAACAGAAACTAAGAGGGTCCTGATTTGAAATAATTTTTTTTAAGGGCAAAACGGGAATATTTAGATAAGTGAGGTGAGGCGATAGGCCAATCTAAAGAAATGCGTTTTTAGGCAATGCTGAAAACTGTTGGTATTGGGAGTTAATCAAATTGTCCTGAGTAGTGTATTCCAGAGAATTGGCGCAGCACACGAGAAGTCTCGAAGACAAGAATGGGAGGTTCGGATTATTGAGGATGATAGCCTTAGATCATTTGTGGAACAAAGAGCACAAGTAGCGTGGTAGACTGAGATGAGGGAGGAGATGTAGAGTTGTGCTGAACCATGGAGCTCTTTGTGGGTGAGAGTGATAAGTTTATATTGGACTATGTAGCGGATGGGCAACCACTACAATGACTGGCACAGGGTAGAGCCATCAATGTAGGGGTTGGAAAGGAATGTGATCCCGGCTGCTGCGTTCAGGACAGATTGGAGAGGGGAGAGTTTAGTAAGAGGGTGACTGATTAGTAGACAGTTGCAATAGTCCAGACAAGAAAGAATAAGAGCAACAGTAAGAGTTTTTGCCGAGTCAAAGGTAAGAAAAGATCAAATTCTAAAGATGTTTTTGAGGTGTAGGTGACATGAGCAAAGTGAGTGATCAGATGTAGGGGGTGAATGAAAAGGTCTGAATCAAATATGACTCCAAGACAGAGAGCATGTTCCTGGGGAGTAATGGTAGAAACACACACGGAAATTGCAATATTGGGCATAGGTAGGTTAGTAGAGGGAGAAACACAAGGAATTCCATTTTTGACAGATTCAGTTTTATATAGAGGGAGGACATGATGTTAGAGATAAACAATCACTGGTATTTTGTAGTAATGCAGGGGTGATATCAAGAGACGATATGTATAGTTGGGAGTCATCAGCATAGAGATGACACTGAAAATCGAATCTGCTGATGGTTTGTCTAATAGGGGCGGTGTATAAAGAGTAGAGGTGGGAACCTAGAAATGAGTCCTGAGGTACCCCAACAATAAGGGGAAGAGGAGAGGAAGAGGAGCCAGCAAATCTATAGTGAAGGATCGGTCAGATAGTTAGGATGAGAACCAAGAGAGAACATTGTCTTTGAGCTCTATAGAGCAGAGCATAGTGAGGAGGAGCTCGTGATTCACAGTGTCGAATGCTGCAGAGAGAGATCCAGGAGAATCAGCAGGGAGTGGTGACCATTAGTTTTAGCTGTTAGATTATTAAAGACTTTAGTGAGGGCAGTTTCAGTAGAGTGTAAGTGTTATGACTGCCAAAGCACATTCACATGAGTAACGTACACACCAGGAATACAAATACCTGAATCTGACAGGTCCCTGTTCAGACTGGGAAAAGGCCTTCTTTGATACTGGTCTGTCCCTACTTGACCATGGAAGTTGGCACCCTAAGGCAAAGCAAAATTGCCCTCAGTTGATGGCCGCTTACCCTGAATGTCCTTAGCAGCTCTTCACATCGCTAGAGAAGCAGTTCCCTAAGGAGAAAAGTAAACCCACACAAATCAACTACAACCAACACAAACTAAAGCACAGTAAATGAATCCAACAAAGTTTCACCAGCAGGAAACACCAGTAGGGGAAAGTATTTAAAGCAGCACCCAAAAGTTAATAGGAAACACAGAGTACAGTAAATGAAAAACACCTGTTATCCAAAACAGACAGAAGCAAAGATGACAGAAGTAAAACACCCAAAGAAAAGGCATATCATTTGTGGCTAAGAGGAAAGAGGCGTCAACCACTGAACTCAGAATCAAGGGTTTGAATAGAAAGCATGATAGTAAGGAGTGGAAACCAGATTGAAAAGGGTCAGGCAGAGAGTTATAGCGGACTAGATGCCAGTGGACCAAGCATTCCAGCAGTTTAGAGATGAAGGGAAGATTAGAGACAGGTCTATAATTTTGCAGCACAGTTCTTGTCGATGGATATTTTTTAAGTAATAATGGGTGTATGCTGATGTGTTTAAAGGAGGAGGGAAAGATACTAGATGAGAGAGAAAGATTAAATATTTTAGTTAGGTGAGTGGTGACAGCCAAGGAGAGGGACTGAAGAAGATGTGAGGGAAAACACTGTGTTCCAAATTATTATGCAAATAATATTTTCTCCGATTTTCCCAAATTACCTATAATTGCAGTCATTGTAATTTTCCAGTCAAATAACTATTAGAGTACAATTGAAAGGTTTTTGTACAAACTGCCTATGATAACAGTATATTTTTAAAAAAATAAAACACTCAAACTGCACTCAAAATGCATGTTCCAAATTATTATGCACGGCAGAGTTTTCAACCTTTTCATTTTAATAAAGAACAAAAAAATGGTCATTTTTGAAATTATAAGCATTAGCCGGTTATTACAAACTGAAATCAAACAGTTTTCAACTCAAAACTTTATTCTAGGTGATGTTACATTTGCACATAGGACCCCTTGTTCGAAAGGAGCTTCTGAACTCTCTCGTCCATTGAATTTGTCAGGTTTTGGATGGTTTCTGCTTCAATTGTTTTGCATGAGGACAGAATACCCTCCCAGAGCTGTTGCTTAGATGTCAGCTTCCTCCCACCATCATAGACACTCCTTTTGATGATGCTTCAGAGGTTCTGAATGGGGTTGAGGTCAGGGGAGCATGGGTGCCACACCATAAGTTTGTCCCCTTTTATGCCCATAGCAGCCAGAGATGCAGATGTGTTATGTGCAGCATGAGACGGGGCACATCTGGGAAAATCTGAGAAAATATTATTTGCATAATAATTTGGAACACAGTGTAAGGTCACTAGTACAGGAAGTAGGTTGAGAAGATGTGAGGAGCCGGGTAACCTCTTCTTCCGTGAAGGGTTCTAAGGCAAAAAGTGAGTTAGATGGAGTGCAGGAGGGAAGATAATGTATGATATTAGGGGACTGGAAGAAAATTTCTTGTCAGATACAATCAAATTGAAATAATTGGCCAGATCATTAGCGCTAAAGTCATTGGTGGGGGCTTGTGCTCTTGGACTGAGGAGGGAATGAAAAGTGACTAATAGTCGTTTAGACTTGTTGAATAGTGTGGTAATATGTGTAGCATCGGTGTCTCTGCCTCCAGCTGGGCAGAGACGCCTTTCCCCTCACCGCTGCGCTCCAGGTCCGGCGTCCTCCCGCTACCCTGCTGCTGTGGCACGCTCTGCGCGCAGGTTCCTGGGCTCTGTGCTTAGGACGCACCCGCGCCCTCCCTCTTAAAGGGGCCACGCACGCCATCCTATAGAGCCGTGGCCGGAGGACTTCCCCTATATTAGGCACCTACTCCAATATGGAGGTGCCTGTGCAAGGTTGTTGTTCCATGTGCTAAACACTTGCTCCAGCCCCCGCTGCCTGTCAGTCCTGCCTGCCAGTCTTCTTTCAGTCCAGCCCGCCAGCCTGTCTAACAGTTCTGTTCTCCAGTCTGTCTACTGTTGTGCCCGCCAGCCTGCTTACCTGGAGCACCTGTCTGTAACCTGCCGTGCCCGCCAGCCTGCTGAGCTGGAGCACCTGTCTGTAACCTGCTGTGCCCGCCAGTTTGCCTACCTGGAGCACCTGCCTGTTACCTGTCGTGCCCGCCAGCCACTCTACCCGAAGCACCTGCCAGTTACCTGCCGTACCCGCCTGCTCACCTACCCGGAGCAACCGTCTGGCTATCTGCCGAACCAGCCTGCTTATCTACCCGGTCCACCCGTCAGCCTTCCTGCCGTGCTCATCAGCTGTACCGGTCAGTTCCTGCCATCTGACCCGTGGGAGTCACCTGCTCTCACACAAGGTCGGTCCCAGAGTGGCACCTGATCCACCTGCCCGGTTCCTCCCTGGTTCACGGAGTCGACTAAGCTGCCGTGTGACCTTGGTCGGACCGTATAGGCACTTAGTCATGCCCCTCTGGTCCCTCCTTGCACCGAAGCACAGAGGTTCCACCACCCGGACCCGTAACAATATGGGTGAGGAAGTAGGTTTGTTTGGAGAGGTGAATGGCAGAGTTGTAAGTTTTAGGTATAAACTTATAATGGATTTTCTCCACAGATGTTCGGCGGACCTGGAGCACCACTGTAGAAGACGTGTTTCAACATGTGCCAGGGATGCTGCCATGTTGCGGAGGTACTCACCTAGTTCTCGACTAGGCACCAAATGCCAGCTGTCCGGCGAAAGCCTGGGAAGGGCTCTTCCAAAGTCCCCTTCTATTTACTGGGAGCTAGGTGAAGAGTATTCCCGGCAATCAAGGGCTCGCCTAGCTGGGCAGCTTGTGCCAAGTGCATCTGTGGTTGCGCCTTTGCTGGTTTGGTGCCGGTCTTGCTGGGTCCCTTTGCGAAGGGCATAACAGGACCAAGCCTTACTTTGGGCAACTGCCGCCCAGTTTCAGCTGATCGTGAGACAGTCGGACCCCCCCCACCAATCTTATATTGAGATGAGTCATCAATCATTAGGTCCTGGAAAATCCAAGCGGCACATGTCTCTGGAAGCACAAGCTGGGCACTATGTAATGGACACTAAAATGGCATATTTGCAATTTTCTCTCTGCAAAATCCGTTGTGTATTCATTTCTGGAAAACAACAGTAGGGTCAAAATTGTCACTACACCTCTAGGTCACTTTTGTAGGAATTCTGCTGTTTTGGAAGCTTAGGGGCTCTGCAAATGGTGCCCACAAACTACTCCAAGAAACTCTGCTCTCTAAAAGTCAAATGGCACTCTCTCTCTTCTGAGCTCTGTCGTACGCCCAAACAGAAGTGTATCACAACAAATAGGGTATTGATGCATTCAAAAGAAATTGCTTTAATGATTGGGTCCATTTCCTCCTGTTATTCTTTGTGAGAATTAAAATTTTGGGGTTAATACAATATTTTCATGTCAAAAATATATATATATATATATATAAATATATATATATATATATATTTTCAATTTTCACTTCCAAATGTTATAAAATTCTGTGAAGCACCTTTAGGCTGCGTGCACACGATGCGTTTTTCATGCGTTTCCGCTGCGGAATTTCCGCAGCGGAAACGCATCAAAAACGCATGGTAATCCGCACCCCATGGTCCCCAATGACATTCCGCAATGTCAATGCACATGCTGCGGATTTTTCCGCTGCGTTTCTGCAGCGCTCATAAATCCGCAGCATGTTCATTAATTTTGCGGAAGCGCCGCCATTGACTTGCATTGAGACGCATAGAATCCGTGTCTATACATTTGTACAAGCGGATAATATGCGTTTCAATGTGCGGATGGTACCCAGTTCTGGAGGAGAGAAGACTCTCATCCAGACCTGGGTACCATTGTACCTGTAAAAAAAATAATAAAATAAAAAATAAAGTTTATATTCACCTGTCCGGCGGCCCCTGCAGCGCTTCTCCTTCCAGGACCTGAGATGACGTCGCGGTCATGTGACCGCAGGATGTCTCGCGAGATGCCGGCAAGCCAGGAAGGAACCAGGAAGGAGCGTGACAGCACACGCGGCGGGGCATCGGGGGTAAGTATAGCTTTATTTTTTTACTTTTACGGTCACACTGTATAAATCCATGCCTTTTTCATGGATTTATACAGTGTGACCTAGTTGTCAAGCACTTTCCAAGTGATGCTATCGCCTGGAAAGTGCTTGTCAGTCCGCATGCGGAAACACATGCGTTAACGCATGTGGATACGCATGTGAATCCGCATGTATTCCGCATGTATTCTGCAGGAAAAACGCATGCACAATCTGCATGCGTTTTTTCTGCCAGGGAGATGCAGAAATGCTGCAGAAATTTTCTGCTTCATTTCTGCATCGTGGGCACATAGCCTTAGGTTCAATATGCTCACCACACCCCTAGATGAACTCCTTGATGAGTGCAATTTCCAAAATGGGTTGTTTTAGGCAAGGGGGGGGGGGGGGGGTTACTGTTCTTCTGGCAGTACAAGGGCTGTACAAATGCGAAATGATGCCCACAAACCAAATGAGGAAACGGTTTCCCAAAATGGTACTCCCTTCTTTTGGAGCTCTACTGTGTGTCCAAACAGTAGTTTTCCCCAACATAAGGGGCATCAGCATACTAAGGAGAAATTTCACAACAAATTGGATGGTCCAATTTCTCTTGTTACCCTCATGAAAATGAAAAATGTGGGGCTAAAGCAACATTTTTGGGGAAAAAAATTTTTTTAGTATTCACTGTCCAATGTTTTAAAATTCAGTGAAGAACCAGTCGGTTCAAGATGCTCACCACACCCCTAGATAAATTCCGTGATGGGTGTAGTTTCCAAAACGGGGTCAATTGTTGGGGGGTTTCTGCTGTTTTGGCACCTTAGGCGCTCTTCAAATGCGATATGACGTAAGCAGTCTATTCCGGTCAAATCTGTGCTCGAAAAGTCAAATAGTTATCCTATTCCAAGCACTGCCATTTGCTCAAACAATAGTTTTCACCAACATATGGGCATCATCATATTCGGGAGAAATTGCATAAGACATTTTTGGGTCCATTTTCTCCTGTTACCCTGGTGAAAATGAAAAATGTGGGGCTAAAACAACATTTTTGTGGGAAAAAATCTACTTTTTAATTTTCTCGGCTCACTATTATAAAATTCTGTGAAGCACCTGTGGGTTCAAGGTGCTCAACACACCTCTAGATAAATTTCTTGAGAGTTATAGTTTCTAAAATGGGGTCATTTGGGGGGGGGGTTCCACTTTTTAGGTACATCTGTAACAGCCTATTAATATCAGCCCACAGCTGTCTACTTTGCCTTTGCTGGTTATTAAATACTAGCTATTGAACCCGTTCTACGCCCGAGTGGCGAGCATTTTTATTCATATATGGTCTCCCATGCTGGTATGTGTTGACCCCTCCTGTCTCCACCATCCTATCCTGGTATGCATGGCACCCTTCAGCCATATCCTGGTATGCATGGCACCACTCATCCCTATCTTGGTATGCATGGCACCCCTCATCCCTATCCTGAAATGTATGGCACCCCTCATCCCCATCCTGGAATGCATGTCACCCCTCATCCCAATCCTGGTATGCATGCCCCCCCCACATCCCTATACTGGTATGCATGGCACCCCTCATCCCTATCCTGGTATGCATGGCCCCTTCATCCCCAATCCTGGCATTCATGGCACCCCTCATCTCCAATCCTGGTATGTATGGCACCCCTCATTCCCAATCCTGGTATGCATGGCACCCCTCATCCCCAATCCTGGTATGCATGGCACCCCTCATCCCCAATCCTGGTATGCATGGCACCTCTCATCTCCAATCCTAGTATGCATGGTACCCCATCAGTCATCCCTATCCTGGTATGTATGGTACCCCTCATCCTAGTATGGATGGTACCCCTCATCCCTATCCTGGTATGCATGCGACCCCATCCCTCATACTGGTATGCAGGGCACCCCTCATCCCTTTCCTGGTATGCATGGCCCCTCATCCGAATCCTGGTATGCATGCCCCCCCCACATCCCTATCCTGGTATGCATGGCACCCCTTATCCCCAATCCTGGTATGTATGGCACCCCTCATCCCCAATCCTGGTATGCATGGCACCCCTCACCCCCAAGCCTGGTATGCATGGCACCCCTCAACCTCAATCTTGGTATGCATGACACCCCTCATCCCCAATCCTGGTATGCATGGCACCCCTCATCCCCAATCCTGGTATGCATGGCACCCCTCATCCCCAATCCTGGTATGCAAGGCACCCCCCCTCATCCCCAATCCTGGTATGCATGGCACTCCTTATCCCCAATCCTGGTATGCATGGCACCCCTTATCCCCAATCCTGGTGTGCATCGCACCCCTCATTCCAAATCTGGTATACATTGCACCCCTCATCCCAATCCTGGTATGCATGGCGTGCTCGATGCTCGGGTCGAGCAAATTGGAATGCTCGGGTGCTCGACCCGAGCAACGAGCCCATGGTAAGTCTATGGGAAACTCAAGCATTTTTCAGGCTGCTCCCTGGGAACAGTGCTCAAATGACATGGGAACAGCATGGGGAAGACCCCTGGAAGCATTTCTGACTCCCAGGTCCTTGCTGTCAATAATGTTGTCAGAGGTATTACGCCACTTTTACGGACATATAAAAACGAAACCAAAATGAATTTTCCTGGGAAATATGTTAAGGAACATCCTTTCCAGGGTATTGGCTTGTATATAAGGCAAAATAAATAACCAAAAACAAAAATACTCCTCCACATCTTGGGCTATGTTCACACGTAGCGTTTTTGATTCGTTTTTTCACTTTTGCATTGCTTTCAACCAAGACAAATGCATTCACCAGGAAATGTCATTTTAACATTTTACAACCTTATCTGGCCATGTGGTGTGTGACACATCATCAGACACATGCATACAGTGCTGAAAAGACATGGAAACAGCATGGGGAAGACCCCTGGAAGCATCTCTGACTCCCAAGTCACTGCCTAAAAGGCTCGTGGAGGCAGAAGCTGTTCACAACCTCATGCCAGCGGCGGCCGGGTGTCCATACTCGGTCCCTAGCCGCCAGTATTTCTCCCGGTATTGTCTCCGCCTTCTACAAGCGCGGGTCCCTGAACATTACTGCTGGTACTTTTCTGTGGGAATCTGATTGCCTAATACCAACCTGGAATATTTCCAGTAAACTATGGTACGACGCCATGGTATTAGCACTCCCCCAGTACCAGTAGTGAACAGTTATATGGTATGCAGTGAGTCCAATGGCTGACCAAATTTAGGAAAAACCCCACTAACAATTTAAAGACACATAGAGCAGGGCCACAGTAACGAGTACGACATGTTCCCATTAGAAAGGAGAGTGTCTGCTACAGTATACAGTTATAGGGTATGCAGTGAGTCCAATGGCTGACCAAATTTAGGAAAAAACCCCACTAAGAATTTAAAGACACATAGAGAAGGGCCACAGTAACAAGTACGACATATTCCCATTAGAAAGGAGAGGGTCTGCTATACAGTTATAGTGTATGCAGTGAGTCCAAAGGCTGGTCAAATTTAGGAAAAACCCCACTAAGAATTTAAAGACACATTTAGCAAGGCCACAGTAACGAGTACCACATGTTCCCATTAGAAAGGAGAGGGTCTGCTATAAAATTATAGGGTATGCAGTGAGTCCAACGGCTGACCTAATTTAGGAAAAACCCCACTAAGACTTTATAGACATGTTAAAAGGCTCGGATGCCGCACACAGCACGCAGAGAGTATGGCAGAGGTTTAATTCAAGATATGGTTTCTCCACGCAGGGAGTGTAAATTTAAGTAACACAACAATAAAACAGTAAAATCGGACAATAAACGATTGTGGTTTAACTATAACATGGAAAGGATCAACATTACAGCGCAGTCCCAAAAGTTCAGGCTGAATAAGAGGAGGTAGATTACTGGAGGCTTGCACTTATCTGTCCTTTAGCGATAACTACGTCCGTCTTCAGACACTCACTCCGGAGGGTGTCCGTCTTCTGGCGGCAGTGGGCGGTCTCGGGTCTCACCCACTGGGCCCCCATTCCTTTTGACCACACGACAGCGGTCACGACTCCTTTAAGAGCCGTAGCAAGCTCCTCCGGCGTACAACAAACTGCGTTAGGATCACTAATCCCGGGTGCGTCCTCACCCATAGGTCACCGTCAGATGTCTGGAAAACTGTGGTGATGCAGGTAACTAAATGATCACTTTCTGTAGGCCCGGTACAGACCGCATGCCCCTTGTTTTGCGTCAAGCTGTGTCAGCACGTCCCTATTTCACCGAGGACAGGGACGCACGTCTCTCTCTCGTTGTTGGCAGGTCAGACTGTTTCTCCCCAACTGCCAGTCTGCTCTCCACAACCAAATGTCTCTTTCGCGTGAGCCTAGACACCTGACTTCCTCTCTTCCGTCCCTCTCCTCTGTCCCCCAGCACTGTCCAGGAAGTCCCCCGTGCATTCTTAATCCCGTCCCCTGGCAACACTGCGCAGGACCCTGGCAGTTACGGCGCCGGAGCTCCGCACCTGTCCCTAGGCAAGTCTTCCTTCTTACACTCCCGCTCCCTTTGAGCTCGCCATTCCACGGGCGAGAGTTTTTTCACCAGGCGCTCACACTCTCTGACCTCTTGGATGATACGTTGCCAGATGAACTGATCCTGATTGTAGCGGATAGGTGGCACACCAGCTGTGGATCGTTTGGATCGGCGTAACGCAGTTGGAGCGCAGGGTACTTGAGAGTCGCTGGGGTTCCCAACTTCGCCCGGCCCAGCCTGATGGAGCAGTGGGCCCTCCTCTCTCGTGTGGGAAGCTATGGGCGATGTGAGACTGGGGATCGTAGCCACTATCGTCTCTTCCTCCTCATCATCGTAGACGGGCGCACTGGGTGTGGGATCTCTCGTCCTTGTGCTGAGTTCTTCCTTCTTTTCCTCATCGCTAGGCAAACATGGCCGTAACATGCTTCGAAGGACGATTCTAGTTGGAGCTGCTTCTTCCCCCTCAGGCTGAACCTCATACACCGGTCCTTCAGGACTAACTCTCCGTTTCACTCGATACGGGGTCGACTCCCACCATCTACTCACCTTGCCCTGGGGTCTCTTGTCCCGTACCAACACCCGTTCTCCCAACTTAAGGGCTGTCCCCCGAAGAAGTGGCGTTTCATGGTGCCTATGTTCCTTAAACTTCTGCTGCACCAACTTCCGAAGAGTCTGCAACCGGTGCCGATCCTCCCGGACCCAGGTAGATGGGCCCATCCGGGGCCAGTCCTCCATGGGATCTAGTTCGAGCTCGGTGATCTCCCTACCCTTTTGTCAGAACAGCAGGGTGTAGGGGGTGAATCCTGTGGCACTATGTACCCGGTTATTATAGACCCACACCAGCTCGGCCACAAACTCGGGCCAGCGTACCTTCCGATCTTCTTCCAAGGTTCGAAGCATCTGGATCAAAGTTCTGCTGAAGTGTTCACAGGACCCATTCCCTTGCGGATGGTAAGGGGTGGTCCTAGACTTCTCGATCTTGTATAGCCGGTGCAGCTCCTCCATCACCCGTCCTTGGAAACAAGCTCCTTGATCAGAGTGAATTCTCTTCGGACAGCCATAGACCCTGATGAAGTCCCGACAGATAGCCTGGGCAGCAGATTCAGCTGTCTGATCCCTGGTCGGAGTTACCACCGTGAATTTCGTGAAGTGGTCGGTCATGACCAGGCAATGTCCATACCCGAGATGCGCCGGCCCGATGGTCAGGTAGTCGATCATCAACACCTCTAAGGGCGCAGCCGTCACAATGGTCTGGACGGGGGCCCGCTGCTCTGGGGTTTTCACCAACTCACAACTCCGGCACTTCTGGCAGACGTTCTCCACTGCAACTCTTAGCTGGGGGTGGTACACCAGTCTCTGCAGCCACTGGAAGGTCTTTTCGGGTCCAAAGTGTGCTCCCTGCTCTTGTGCTTCCTTGGCCAGTGTCTCGATCACACTCTCTGGAACCACTACTTGCCAAGTGGGGCCGAACTCCCGTACCAACTGGACCCATCCTGCAGGCTAAGTCTCTCCCACTGCCACAGCATCTTCAGCCCCTCTGGCGTCAGGGTCCCCCTTTCTTCGCGGTTAGGGACTTGTTTCAAAGCCACCCACTGTCGCAACCGCGCAATCTCTCCATCCATTTGCTGTATCCGTACCCACTCGTCCCTGGGCCGCCCCAACACGTGTCCTTCTTTCACTTCCCCCATCTGTCCCTGCGTAGCGGACAACGGGCTGCCAACCCTCCGGAAGCTGGGCACCTCTTCGGCCTCCAGTTCTTCGTCTCGGTCACGGTCGGGGTGCTCATGGGTCACCCTGGAGAGGGCATCAGCATGCGTGTTTTCAGCCCTAGGCCGGTAGGTGATCTTATACCGGTACCGAGCCATGCGAGCCACCCATCGTTGTTCCAGGGCTCCCAACTTCACGTTCTCCAGATGAGCCAACGGGTTGTTGTCTGTCTTCACCAACACTACAGACCCCAACAAGTAGTCCGCAAACTTTTCTATCATTGCCCACACTAGGGCCAACAATTCCAGTTTAATAGAGCTGTAATTGTCTGGGTTCTTCTCTGAGTCTCGGAGGGAGCAACTCGCATATGCTATCACCCGCTCTCTCCCCTCCTGCTCCTGCGACAGCACGGCCCCTAAATCAAGGAGACTTCCATCGGTGTGAAGAACGAAGGGCTGAGAAAAGTCCGCGTAGGCCGGTATGGGAGCTTCCATCATGGCCATCTTCAAGGCCCTGAAGGCCTCCTCCTGTTCTCTTCCCCATTTCACTGTTCGATTTTTCGAGCCCGCAGGTATCCCTTGAAGGAGCTCCAGTAGCGGATTAGCGATGTGCGTGAAATTTTTCACGAATCTGCGGTAATACCTTGCGAGTCCTAGGAAGGCCCGCACGTCCTTTACAGTCTTCGGGGTGGGCCACTCTTGCACGGCGGCCACTTTCTCCCGAGAGGGCCTGACTCCTTCACCGGACACCGTGTGCCCGAGGTACTCAACCTGCTTGCGGAATATATGACATTTTTGTGGCTTCACCTTCAGGCCGTGATTTTGAAGGCGACTCAAGACTTGCTCCAGTCGTCGTAGATGTTCCTGGAAGGTAGACGCATAGACGATGATGTCATCGAGGTAGATCAGTGTGGCCTCAAAGTTCAGATCGCCTAAACATCTCTCCATCAAGCGTTGAAAGGTCCCGGGAGCGTTGGTTAGGCCAAAAGGCATCCGATTAAACTTGAAGAGTCCCATGGGCAACACGAATGCTGTCTTGGCGTGGTTGTGTTCAGCCACTGGCACTTGCCAGTATCCGCTGGCCAGATCCAGGGAGGAGAAGTATTTTGCCTTGCCTAGGGCGGATAGAGACTCCTCGATCCTGGGTAAAGGGTACGAGTCTCTTACGGTGCAAGAATTTAGCCGCCTGTAGTCCACACAAAATCGTAGGGTTCCATCCTTCTTCCTGACCAGGACGATTGGAGCCGCCCATGGGCTCTGGCTTTCCCGAATCACCCCGTTCTGTATCATATGGGCCAGCATTTCCTTCACCTCCTGGTACATTTGCGGGATATCTGTCTATACCGTTCCCGTACCGAAGCAGCATTTCCCGTAGGGATCTCATGGGTGATGGCCTCGGTACATCCAAAGTCGTCCTCTTGTCGGGCAAAGACGTACTGGTACCGTCCCAGCATCTCTTCGACCTGGTACACCTGTTATGTCGTGAGCCCTGTCAAATCAGCACCCATCTGTTCTAGGATCCTTCGACCATCCTTAGTCTGAGGTCGAGGAGACCCCGATCGTACGGTAATCGCCAGGGTCCAGGGATCCCCCCTTATGGCTGACAATTGTATCGCATCTGGCGGTTCCAGCTGTTCTGGCATCCCCAGGATCTGGGCTATTTCGGTCCTGGCGGGAAGAATGAGCTCACTCGGATTCAGGTTCACGCATCGTACCACCACGTTTCCCTTATGGATGGTAGCCAAGGTCCGCGCTACCAATAGACCCGGAGGCACCTTGTCCACGGTGGTTGACTCGATCTGAATCTCTATCCCTTTTAGTGGGGTGCAGGCTCGGACGGGCAAAGTGAGGACTGTCTGTCCTGGTGGTAAGGTGAACTTTTCCCCCACTCGAGGTCTCTTGCGCCTGGGCAACCCTGATCAGCTTCTGGAGGGCCTTCCTTTGAGGGGCTCTAGAGTTCCACCGCCCTAGCGTGACCTCTCATGGTTCCCTAATCAGGATCTGCCCGATTTCCTTCAGCACGTTCATACCGAGGGTCACTGGTGGTCCTGGGCCGGCATCTCCGCCTGTCAGGACGACTCCTTTTCTTCCCACATCTTGTCCGCACACCCGGATGCGTAACCACACTACTCCTGTGACCGGAATGGGCAGTTGGTTAGCGGCTGTGAGCTTTATCAAGGGACCCCCTTCATTTCATGCCATTTCTGGGTACCGCTGACGGAAATAAGTTTCTCCCATGGTGGTCACTTGAGATCCCGTGTCGATCAAGCAGTGAACCGCCCGTCCGCTAAGCTCGGCCCACACTGTCGGGCTCATGGATATTAAGTCTTCGGGACTCACTGCCTTCCTCCGCTCCGGGTTGCGTCCCTCACACCCGGAGCCCGTCAGTTTAACGGCTGGCGGGACAGAGGCCTTCCTCGACTGGCACAGCTCCTGGCGTAATGCCCCATGCCCCCACAATTCCAACACGTTGGTCACCTGTCTGTAGGGGATCTTCGGACCACCCGATAGGACTCTGTTCCAACCCGGGGTCTGGGCTCGTCCTTTACTTCGCCCTTGGGTCTCGGGTCAACTGTTCCGGCTCTCACTGATTGAGCCACTTGAATATTGTACCACTCTTCTCGCATTTCTTGGATCTCCCGCCGCATCTCTCGGGCCCATTCTGGTTCGGCCGTGGGCGACGGGGGCACAGCATTGCCCTGGACCATCCCTGCCAGGGTCACTACCCCCATCTCCTGTTCCCTCACGTGGGCCTCTGCCCCTGCCTCCAGAAATGTCATACACGGGTTGGTGCACAAGCGCTTTCGCAAGGCCTGTCTCAGCTGTGCATCTCTGAGGCCGGCTACGAGCTGGTCCCTAAGTACTAGGTCCGGGGGCCCCACTCCCACGTCTTCTAGGTTCGTTTTCCTAGTGATGTAAGTGTACACACTCTGTAGGGCATTGACATATTGGGTCACAGTCTCCCCCTCCCTTTGTACTTGTTGGAACAGTCGCATCCTTAACTTTGCCACATTAGTAGGGTCCCCATGCATTTCTTCTAGGATCCGTACCACCTTTTCCACCGTATTTCGGTCAGTGGGGGAATGAAACATTACTGACAGTCGAGCTTCTCCTTCTAAAGCCAGCAAAGCTATCTCTGCTTGCATATCAGTGCTCATTAGGTGCATCCATAACATGCTCTTAACCCATTCTACCCAATCCCACACCATCATGTTGTCTCCGGTAAACTTTGGGAGATTATTCAACATGGCGCCCAGGGGTGGGCTAGCTGTAGGGGCTCTCGCGCTGGCCTGGTCTGCCATGCCCACAACTGCGTCTGGGGACGACATCCTGCCGACTACGCCAAATGTTAAAAGGCTTGGATGCCGCACACAGCACGCAGAGAATATGGCAGAGGTTTAATTCAAGATTTGGTTTCTCCATTCAGGGAGTGTAAATTTAAGTAACACAACAATAAAGCAGTAAAATCGGACAATAAACGATTATGGTTTAACTATAGCATGGAAAGGATGAACATTACGGTGCAGTCCCAAAATTTCAGGCTGAATAAGAGAAGGTAGATTACTGGAGGCTTGCACTTATCTGTCCTTTAGCGATAACTACGTCCGTCTTCAGACACTCACTCCGGAGGGTGTCCGTCTTCTGGCGGCAGTGGGCGGTCTCGGGTCTCACCCACTGGGCCCCCAGTCCTTTTGACCACACAACAGCGGTCATGACTCCTTTAAGAGCCGTAGCAAGCTCCTCCGGCGTACAACAAACTGCGTTAGGATCACTAATCCCGGGTGCGTCCTCACCCGTAGGTCACCGTCAGATGTCTGGAAAACTGTGGTGATGCAGGTAACTAAATGATCACTTTCTGTAGGCCCGGTACAGACTGCACCCCCCTTGTTTTGTGGCAAGCTGTGTCACCCATTCGTCCGTCAACGCAGACAGGTCAGCACGTCCCTATTTCACCGAGGACAGGGACGCACGTCTCTCTCTCGTTATCGGCAGGTCAGACTGTTTCTCTCCGACTGCCGGTCTGCTCTCCACAACCAACTGTCTCTTTCGCGTGAGCACAGACACCTGACTTCCTCTCTTCTGTCCCTCTCCTCTGTCCCTCAGCACTGTCCAGGAAGTCCCCCGTGCACTCTTAATCTCGTCCCCTGGCAACACTGGGCAGGACCCTGGCAGATCCGTCGCCGGAGCTCCGCACCTGTCCCTAGGCAAGTCTTCCTTCTTACACTTGACTCGCCCCCTGGGCCGCGTGGGGAACCCGGAACCGGGCCTTTTTGTGGGATGCTGGGGGTTGTAGTCTCCGTGGTGGCGACCCGGTCCCGTGGCTCAGGGTGGTCAAACCAGTGGCAGTCTTTTTATGGGGTTTTTATGGTTTAATGTCCGACTACGCCACCCGTGGATTGCGGTCAGGGTGTACCGCCGCTGTGAGGCAGTCCGCTGAGGCTGGTGTGGTGTGCGCAGCTAAAGATGGGATAACTCCCCACGGGAGGAGTATAGCCTCAGGGCAGTAGGTGTAGATGATGGGAGTGATGGTGCACGGGCGTCCCAATACTAGTAGTGCTGACGCGGTGAGAAAGTACAGAGACAAGGTGTTGCAGTTCAGGTTCTTTACTCACAGTTCTCATCCAGGTCACTTGTGCACAGATAGGACCGCCCGAGCCGTGCTGCGTCCACCAGGCAGGGGGCTCGATCAACCCCCAGGCAATTCCGGAGTGTGGCACAGGACTCCCTTCTATCCTTTCGTCAGCCGTGCCCCACCAGTGACACTACTTCCATCCAGCTGCCTCGGGTCTTCTCCTGGGAGGACTGGGTGTCCACTTCCCTGACCCTATGTGGTGTGCCTTTCTAGTAGGTGTAGTGAGGGGTCGCACCAGTAAATAGTCACCACCGCCGGTTCTTGGTTAAGGATTAGTCACCTCCACCAACTTGGGATCCGGTACCCTGTTCTGCCAACCCGTCACCCGCAATCTCCTGGGTCCTTAGGGTTCCTTCTGCCTTCGTGTCTCTGGGCCTCTCTTGGTGTTCTGTTCCTTTCTGTTTCTGTTCCTTTCTATTCCCTTCTTCTGGCTCTGGCCTTCACTCTAGGCCTGCCTCTTGGAGCTGGGCCCAGACTGAGCCACAGCTCCCTGTCAACCCTCTCTGGCTGAACTCCTTCTCTCACTCCTCCTGACTGAACTTCTCCTCTCTTCCAGTGCTGGCTGGGCCTCACAGGCTAGGCCCGCCTCCGGAGCAGAGCTCCACAGAGGCCCTGCTCTGTCACTTCCTCTCTCAGACTGAACACTGTTCTAAAATGGTGCCCACCTTATAAAACTCCATCTCTGTGTATGAGCCCAGGTGACTTGCAACCAATGGGCTCCTACCTATGCCCAGAAACCCTCCCCTCCTGCATCACTGGGTTTTTCTCCCCCCTCCCTACTCCAGCCAGGGACATGTTCTGTCGTGCCTGCATTACTGTACTAATGGGAGCACCGTTGAGCTGTCCCCCGGAAATGGGGTGTGTGTGATGCATGCAGCTAACTGAGTCCCGGTCCACACTCTATTCTTACCCGGGAGTGGGATATCACACCTATGGCAGAGGTGCAATACCCCTGTAGCGGCTGAACCCTCGGGGCGCTACATTCCCCCCTGGTAAAGCACAGCACGTCCTCGGGCTGGAAAAGAGCAAAGACAATTCAAAAACATGCAATACTTTTTCAAAACTTTTCACATTAGAAACCGGCCGGCATTATTCAACTTCCCTTTATGGGAAACACTTTCTCTTTACTAAACATTATACTGCACTTTTAATATTACTGGAACTCTTTTGTCATATAACATTTTCTAGCAGCATATAAAACTATTCAGTATATCAAACTTTTTCAGGTAAAACATTTTAGTAAATTCTCTTCTTCACTGGCCACTGTGCAACTTGCGACCAGGTGTCCATTTTTCTATTAGGGGAATGGCTGATCGCAGTCCTCAGCCAGGTTAAGGAAAAAGGTGCGGCTGTTCTCAGTCCTCAGCCAGGTAACTTGGGGAAGGGGACAACTTTAGCAGGTAACAGTCCCATAATAGTCCCAACGGGGACCACACTCAAATCTGGAACAGTCCTATGTACTCTGTCGGGTAGCTATATACAATGGTATGCCACTGTTCACTGGTAGCGATACCCTCCAGCCGCGCCTTGCTCCTCATGGCGACGATCTTCAGACCCATCCGGGTCCTCAGCAGTGTGACTCTCTGCGCACACTCGGTGGATGTTGAGGGCATACCAGCCCCTTGCGCCGCGGTGCAGTGGGCCTTGTGGCGGGGCCTGGAGAGGGCCGCTGTTGATGACGCCCGGGATCGGCGGCTCCACCAGGGGGCCCGGGAGCAGGCTGACGCTGGCAGCATCCGGGACAGGGAGACTCCTCTTACCTGCTCCGCGACCGCTCCTGTGTCACGCGTCTTCTCCTGGCAGTGGTCGGGGCCCACGACGGCTGGGGCACTGCCGATGCTGGGCAGCTTAGTCTGCTGCCAGTCCGCCATCTTGCTCTCCGTTCCTGTTGTCTTCCTCCCCCCCGGTTAACCGTGGCCTACCTTTCAGCGATCCTCTCCTGTAGGCCGCGGCTCCGCTCGCGATGGTCTGCGTTGAGGACCTGGCGTCGCACGCTGCTGACGTCTGCGCTCGCTAGGCTCCTTCCAGGACCTTGTGCGGCGTCAGCGCGTGGGGCGGGGCTTCGGACTTCGCGCATTTTTGACGTCCACGCCCCTCTTCTTCCCGCGCGGCATCCTGAAGATGGCATCCGATGGTGGGAAAACGGCTGAAGATGGCGGGAGACGACTGAAGATGGCGGGAAGCAGCTCCAGATGGCGGGAATCTTTACTCAGGTAAGTGCAAAGTCTTTTTCAGGCATGCAATACCCGTTTGTGGCGGGTTGGTAATGATCCTGCCGACTACGCCAAAGTTGACTCGCCCCCTGGGCCGCGTGGGGAACCCGGAACCGGGCCTTTTTGTGGGATGCTGGGGGTTGTAGTCTCCGTGGTGGCGACCCGGTCCCGTGGCTCAGGGTGGTCAAACCAGTGGCAGTCTTTTTATGGGGTTTTTATGGTTTAATGTCCGACTACGCCACCCGTGGATTGCGGTCAGGGTGTACCGCCACTGCGAGGCAGTCCGCTGAGGCTGGTGTGGTGTGCGCAGCTAAAGATGGGATAACTCCCCACGGGAGGAGTATAGCCTCAGGGCAGTAGGTGTAGATGATGGGAGTGATGGTGCACGGGCGTCCCAATACTAGTAGCGCTGACGCGGTGAGAAAGTACAGAGACAAGGTGTTGCAGTTCAGGTTCTTTACTCACAGTTCTCATCCAGGTCACTTGTGCACAGATAGGACCGCCCGAGCCGTGCTGCGTCCACCAGGCAGGGGGCTCGATCAACCCCCAGGCAATTCCGGAGTGTGGCACAGGACTCCCTTCTATCCTTTCGTCAGCCGTGCTCCACCAGTGACACTACTTCCGTCCAGCTGCCTCGGGTCTTCTCCTGGGAGGACTGGGTGTCCACTTCCCTGACCCTATGTGGTGTGCCTTTCTAGTAGGTGTAGTGAGGGGTCGCACCAGTAAATAGTCACGACCGCCGGTTCTTGGTTAAGGATTAGTCACCTCCACCAACTTGGGATCCGGTACCCTGTTCTGCCAACCCGTCACCCGCAATCTCCTGGGTCCTTAGGGTTCCTTCTGCCTTCGTGTCTCTGGGCCTCTCTTGGTGTTCTGTTCCTTTCTGTTTCTGTTCCTTTCTGTTCCCTTCTGGCTCTGGCCTTCACTCTAGGCCTGCCTCTTGGAGCTGGGCCCAGACTGAGCCACAGCTCCCTGTCAGCCCTCTCTGGCTGAACTCCTTCTCTCACTCCTCCTGACTGAACTTCTCCTCTCTTCCAGTGCTGGCTGGGCCTCACAGGCTAGGCCCGCCTCCTGAGCAGAGCTCCACAGAGGCCCTGCTCTGTCACTTCCTCTCTCAGACTGAACACTGTTCTAAAATGGTGCCCACCTGATATACCTCCCTCTCTGTGTATGACCCCAGGTGCCTTGCAACCAATGGGCTCCTACCTATGCCCAGAAACCCTCCCCTCCTGCTCCTACATCACTGGGTTTTCCTCCCCACTCCCCACTCCAGCCAGGGACATGTTCTGTCGTGCCTGCATTACTGTACTAATGGGAGCACCATTGAGCTGTCCCCCGGAAATGGGGTGTGTGTGATGCATGCAGCTAACTGAGTCCCGGTCCACACTCTATTCTTACCCGGGAGTGGGATATCACACCTCTGGCATAGGTGCAATACCCCTGTAGTGGCCGAACCATCGGGGCGCTACACACTCACATAGAGCAGGGCCACAGTAACGAGTACAACATGTTCCCATTAGAAAGGAGAGGGTCTGCTATACAGTTATAGGGTATGCAGTGAGTTTAACGGCTGACCAAATTAGGAAAAACCTCACTAACAATTTAAAGACACATAGAGCAGGGCCACAGTAACGAGTATGACATGTTCAAATTAGAAAGGAGAGGGTCTGCTATACAGTTGTAGGGTATGCAGTGAGTCCAGCGGCTGACCAAATTTAGGAAAAACCCCACTAAGAATTTAAAGATACATAGAGCAGGGCCACAGTAACGAGTACGACATGTTCCCATTGGAAAGGAGAGGGTCTGCTATACAGTTATGTGGTATTCAGTGAGTCCAACGGCTGACCAAATTTATGAAACACACCACTAAGAATTTAAAGACACATAGAGCAGGGCCACAGTAACGAGTACGACATGTTCCCATTAGAAAGGAGAGGGTCTGCTATACAGTAATAGGCTATGTAGTGATTCCAACGGCTGACCAAATTTAGGAAAAACCCCATTAAGAATTTAAAGATACATAGAGCAGGGCCACAGTAACGAGTACGACATGTTCCCATTAGAAAGTAGAGGGTCTGCTATACAGTAATAGGGCATGTAGTGATTCCAACGGCTGACCAAATTTAGTAAAAACCCCACTAAGAATTTAAAGATACATGGAGCAGAGCCACAGTAACGAGTGCAACATGTTCCCATTAGAAAAGAGAGGGTCTGCTATACAGTTATGGGGTATGTAATGAGTCCAACGGCTGACCAAATTTAGGAAAAACCCCACTAAGAATTTAAAGACACAATGGGCACAGTGATGCTAATGCCTGTAAGCTGCTGAGGAATATGATGGCGCTATATAATCAAGCATAATAATAATCTATCTAAAATGTATGTATTATCTATCTATAATGTATGTTTCTATCATCTAACTATCTCATATCAGTCTATCTATCTTGTACTTACATGCACACTAAACAGAAGGAAGTTATTAAAGAATGTTTGGATAGAACAAGTGCCACTTGGCATTTTAATCGTGACCCCACAAATACATTTTGTCAACATCGCCGCCAATAAACTAGGAAAATCTAATCTCTTTTTATACAACCTACACAAATGACACACTGAAGCCAAAGAACACACAATAAGGAAATATTAATAACACCTGCACAGTCTCCACACATCGTATCAAGCTGCTGAGGTCACCAGATTGTTCTGCGGAGATTTCCTGACACCTGCAGAGCCAGTAAATATTTCCTGTTTTCTGTTGTGTCTGCGGCAAACAGGATTTTACCAATTGGGAAGCTGTTGCTTAACTTAACATCTCTCACACCACTTGACAGCTTGTTTCCTTCTTATGGGCAATTTTTTTCTTTTAATTTAAAGCCCCTGAGACAAGAATAGGATATTTTTACCTCTTACTGAAGATATTTCGGATGCGAGTAAGGAAAGTTTCTTAAAAATAGGATAGCACTGAATAAGCTTTAAGATTTATTTTACATTGTATCAAAATCAGTCGAAATGTGGAGAATTGCATGGAAATGAGATAAAATTACAAAACAGAAACACTTTTCTAATGCTATATACACCTGGTAAGTATGAGAGATCAGAGGTGTAATTAAAGTTCGATGGGCCACGATGCTAAATTTGGACATAGGCCCCCATCAGCATGTCAGTAAGATGTACAGGCCCCTGTAGCATTCTAGAGCCTATAAAAACATGTCTTCCCTCCCCCATTAAAAAAAAAGCCTACAGATAAAATATATAAATATCATAGAAATCACGGCAATAAGATCATTTTCTAAATACTTCTAGATAGTATTCATACAGTTACCAAATAATAAATGTTACAACAAAACGACAAAACTTTCTTAATACCGCCACACTATGACCATTTATTATCACCACATAGTGTCTGAGTATAACTACCATCCTGTTACTGAGCAAAAATCCACTATACAAGACCAATATACCAATAAAACCACATACAATGGATAAATACTGCCACACCATGACCAGAACACATTATCATCATGTAGTGACTGAATAGTACCATCACACTGATCATTATCAAAAACTAAAGTACATTATACACAGGAGCTCTGTAGGTAGTATATAGTATATACAGTACAGCAGGGCCGGACTGGGTCTAAAAAACAGCTCTGCTACATCAACGCCACCAGTCCATATATTATATAACCTTTGTGTGATCCCAAAAATAAAGTGCAACATTGCAATGGCATAATTTTCTTTGCACATCACCCACTACTCTGCTGAAGGGGCTGTCTGGAAATTCTGAACTGAGAGGTAAGCAGCACTTATGATGTCATATCTACACATATCTGTTAGGAAATGTGCACATTCAGCAGTTCCAGTTTACTTGTCCTTTTTCTTAGAATAGGCCTATTGTTCACGTGGCCTTGTAGGTATGTGCAAACATGACATTACCAGCACTACTCACCTCTCACTACAGAAGTGAGCAACCTTGTTAGGCTGCATTCACACATTGCAGTGTTTTTTGCTACAATTTTTAAAAATTGTGGCAAGACGGTGTATTTTTGCCACAACTGCGGCAAAACACAAACATAATAATGTCAAAACTCTAAGTTTTGAGCATTTTTAAGTTTTAGCATAGCCATGAAGCACATTTTGGATTTTTACATGTGCACAATATCGGAACCACTTTCAACACATGAATGCAGCGCCAGAACCACCACCAGTACATGAATGCAGCGACATAACCAATGGGTATACATGAATGCAGTACCAGAAACATCGTCAATACATGAATGCAGTGCCAGAACCACCATCAGTACATGAATGCAGTGCCAGACCCACAATCAGTGTATGAGTAAAGCACCAAGCTTAGTACAGCAATCAGATGCAATGTCAGGTCAGCCCCATATACAATTGTATCGCATTAACCTACAACTCCCAGTATGTCTTTAACAATGGTAAGGAGATGCGTCTCCCAGATGGCAAGAGTGAAAAAACTAATTTATTAAAAAGACTTTTCAAAACAACCAAACCTCTAATATGGGGCATACAGGTATGTATAAATTTACATTTCTATCACCTGTATGACCATATTAGACCTCTGATAAGTCCCAAGGGGTAACAGATTCCCCTTAAACTTCATGGAGGTCACCCATCCCTGCTGTGTTCCACTCTATCTTTCCAAGGAATAGACCTCCTTCAAGGACCTTCCTTTCTACCAACTTCTGCCACAAGGTAACCCCCTCCACTTGTCAACCATAGCGATCAAAAAATTAATACAGTGGAAAAGTGGGATGCTTCACACTCAACAGTCACCTGCAGAAGATACAGTGGGTGAAATAAGTATTGAACACGTCACCAATTTTCTAACTAAATATACAGTATTTCTAAAGGTACTAGTGACATTAACTTCTCACCAGATGTCGATAACAACCCATTCAATCCACACAGGCAAAGAAATCAAATCATAAATGTCCATACATTTAGTTATGTGTAATAATGGGAATTGACACCAGCAAAAAGTATTGAACACATGAGGAAAAAGAAGTGTAAAAAGCCATGGAGAGTCATGACGCTAGCTGAAATCTATCTGTAATTAGAAAACAATCCTGCCACTTAGTGAAAAATATTAGCTGGTTCAACTGATGGCCTATAAAAAGGTATCTCATTACCAAGGTGCCACACAAGAAACATCTCATGAGCGGTAAAACCAGTGAGCTGTCTCAAGACCTTCACAACCTTATAATGTGAAACATACTGATCGCATTGGCTACAGAAGAATTTCTAAACTACTGAAGGTTTCAGTGAGCACTGTTGGGGTCATAATCCAGAAGTGGAAAGAACATAATTTCACCATAAACCAGCCAGGACCAGGTGCACCTCTCAAGATGTCAGACAGAGAAGTGAGAAGAATTATCAGAAGAGTTGTCCAAGAGCCAAGGACCACCTGTGGAGAGCAAAAGAAAGACCTGGAATCAGCAGGTACAAATGTTTGGAAGAAAACTATAAATAATGCACTCAACCTCCATGGCCAGTATGCACGCTCACCATGCACAGGGGTGGATTAAGAGTAGCAAGGGCCCCGGGCAGTTTAGAAGGCGCGCCCCCCCCCCACCTGATTTATCACGTGACATGTCACATGATCCCCTGTGATAGATCATGTGATAGTTCACAGAAATTAATTTGGCACAATATTAATTGTGCTGCCTCATCTGAGAGCAGCACAATATAGGGGCAGATACCCTGATTCCAACGATGTGTCACTTTTTCAGCTGCTTGTTGTCATTTTGAGAAAATCACCGTTTTATCTGCTGCAGATCTAGCAGCTCTCTGAATGCTGCGCTCTGTATAGCCCCACCCACACCACTGATTGGCAGGTTTCTGCCCATGCTCAGTGTACACAGAAATCTACTGATCAGTGATGGGGGTGGGGTCCTACAGAACTTACTAGTCATCTAGTGATAATTACCTTCTGACAAATCAATGATTTTATCAAAACAACACTAAGCAGCCCAGTAAGTGACACATTACTGGAATCAGTGCATCTAACCCTACATTATGCTGCTCTCAGATTAGGTGGCAAAAACCTGATGACAGATTCCCTTTAGAGGAGCTGTAAACACAAAAAAAGTTTGTATTAAAAAAATACAAGCCATTTGTGAAATTAACTTTTTTTCACTCTTAATTCACATTAGACTGTATCTTCAACACTTTTGTCAGCAGGTCTTATTACAGACTCTGAATAGGGCAGCTCTCTCCCTCTCCCTCAGGAGAAAGTCACAGCATGGTTAAAAAACGAGATCTTTTATGATTTTCTCATAATAAATAAAAAAGGACATGCAAGTCCTCCAAACTATTTTCCGTTTCTCTATAGGGGTGGTCCTAAATCTTTCTTGTTCTTTAGTTGATCACATGTCAAAAAGGCAAAGCATTTACTATGAACTCGCTTAAAAAAATATACACTTGGAGAGTATATCATCATCTGTATGTAAATATTCCTTGACTCTAAGGGCTCGCTCACACTGTCGTATAACACGGCCGAAGGCTATGTGATGTTTTATCGGATAGGACTCGGCCCTATGTTATACTATGGGACAGTGCAGATCTGCGATTATTGGCATGAGAAAATAATCTCATTCGATATTCGGACCATGTGCACCCATACAAGTTTATGGGTGCACGTAAAACATTGGACCGCACTCGGATGTCATCCAAGTGCAGTCCGATGAACACTCACAGAGACTATGGAGAAGATGGAGAAATTAAGTTCTCCATCTTCTCCATATCTGTGCTGCGAGAGAATCGGATCACACTCAGTTGAAGCTCTGACAGAGTTTGAGCCGAGTGTCATTAGCATAATTGGCCCTATTCTCTTGCATGAGAGAATATATGGCTTAGTGAGTGGACCCTAAAACTGAATAGTAGTGACGGACGGGCACCTCACAAGCGGGATCCATGTAGCTCTCAGATGTCATGTAGGTAGGGCTTCATTCCATGGGGTAGGGCTTAATTTCAAGGTATATAAAAAATGGACTTCAAATAAAAATTAAATGAACACAAAAAGCACTAATTGAATTATTTTTTTCGTATTTATGTTTGCAGCCCCTTTAAAAACCCTTTGAGGACCAAGGCACATATATGTCCCATAGTTTTAAACTGGAAAAAAATTTGATTGAATAAAATTTAAGGTCCTCGAAGGTTTAAGTAGGTCATAAATTCATATGAATACATGCTCATACAATTGCACATGCCAAAAGATGAAGAAGAACAGAATCAAAAGTATGACATTAAGTGGAGCACTTACAGGTATTCAAGGTGAAAGAGACCAGCAAAGGCATCGTCTCGAATGACAGTAAATGAGTTAGAATTCAGCAAGCTGGAAATGAAGACAGCAGGTTAGAAGCGAACCGGACTTTATGGTGCTCAGAATTAGTCAAGCAGAATTTATTGACTGCTCTTGCTAAGCACTGAGACTCCCGCTGTGTATAGATGGCTATGTGCGGCCTCCTGCTGTGTATAGATGGCTACGTGCGGCCTCCTGCTGAGTATAGATTCCGCACAGCGCTCCCCCCAGAGACAGCAGGAGGCCGCATAGTGCCATCTATACTCAGCGGGAGGCCGCACGTAGCCATCTATACACAGCAGGAGGCCGCATGGCGACATCTATACTCAGCGGGGGGGCCGCACGTAGCCATCTATACACAGCGGGGGGCGCACGGCGCCCCCCCCAGAGACATCAGGAGGCTGCACGGCGCCAACTATACACAGCAGGAGGCCGCATGCAGTCATGCACACACACAAACATATACAGACACGCATAAACACATTTGAAACACAAAAATACATACAAACAGACATCACACAATGACATCTGCCCACACACACACACAAACACACACACATACACAGACAGACATCACACACACACACACACACACACACACCTGCCCAAACACACATCTGTGTGTGTGTGTGTATGTATAGTGTGTGTGTGTGTATGTATGTGTGTATGTATAGTGTGTGTGTGTGTGTGTGTGTGTGTATAACTTGTGTGTGTGTATTTTTTTTTAAGTTAAAAACAAGTAAAATGCATGTGGCATCAATATCAAGACTCCAGATATAAGGGCCTATTCACACTGAATTTTGCAATGCATTCATCTCCTCTTTCCAGGCTACTATCTAAATCCCTGAAAAATGGCATTCAGATGTGCCTTGACATAGCCATTGATTTGAACAAAGGCAAACCGAGGCTAAAGTCTGAATCTTCAGGTTCCATTTGCTCTGCTTTCAGATGTCTCATTTCAGACAGCACAATCCTGAATTTCAGGGATTCAGTTGTAAGCCTTGTGTAAAGACCTGAATGCAGCGCTGGATGTAGTGTGAATAGGTCCTTACATCCTACACCACCTCAGGGTATTGTTGTTATGGAGTATTGCCCCTGGGTGACCACAGTTATGACCACCACCAGGGCTCGCGGTCACCCACCCTAGCTTTGGTATTCTGGGGAGCTGGTATAATGAATATCTGAGAAGAGCCCTAGAGAAGCAAGAACATTGGACAACCAAGAGGTGGTGGCCTCAAGTCAGGTGTAGTGTTCAACAGGGCAAGACTTTCTAACCTGCCCACACACACACACACACACACACACACACACACACATCTGCCCACACACACCTGCCCACACAGACAGACACACACACACATCTGCCCACACACACACACCTGCCCACACACACACACACACCTGCCCACACACACACACACCTGCCCACACACACACATACCTGCCCACACAGACACATACCTGCCCACACACACACACACACCTGCCCACACACACACACACCTGCCCACACACACACACACACACCTGCCCACACACACACCTGCCCACACACACACACACACCTGCCCACACACACACACCTGCCCACACACACACACACCTGCCCACACACACCTGCCCACACACACCTGCCCACACACACACACCTGCCCACACACACCTGCCCACACACACACACACCTGCCCACACACACACCTGCCCACACACACACACACACCTGCCCACACAGACACATACACACACCTGCCCACACACACACACCTGCCCACACACACACCTGCCCACACACACACACACACACCTACCCACACAGACACACACACACACCTGCCCACACACACACACACCTGCCCACACACACACGCCCACGCAAACACCTGCCCACACACATACACACACCTGCCCACACACACACACCTGCCCACACACCTGCCCACACACACACACACATCTGCCCCCACACACACACACCTGCCCACACACACATCTGCCCACACACACATCTGCCCACACACACACACACTCACCATCCCCCGGCTCCATTCCTCCTGCCTGCTCTCTCTCCTCTCCGGTGGTAAGTAGCAGTACAGGCCGGGCGCGCACTGCGTGACGTCACAGCTAGGAGACACGGCCGCGCACAGGGCTGTGTCTCCTAGCAGTGATGCGGCCGGGCCAGCACAGGGAAGTTAACTGCTGCAGTGCTGGCCCGGCCGATGAAGAAGTAGCGGCGGCCGCTGCTGGGGGAGCGGTCCGGGGCCCCCCCTCCCGCCACTGCTACCGGTATGTGCCGCGGCGGCCCGCACATATAATGAGGGCAATCCGGCATTAGACACCCCGCCCGGAGCCGCGGGCCCCCTGCAGGCTCGGGGCCCCGGGCGGTCGCCCGGATTGCCCTCATTATAATCCGCCTATGACCATGCATGACTCCATTTCTGAATAAAAAGCATATTCAAGCACATTTAAAGTTTGCTCAACAACATTTAGACAAGCCTGTGAAATACTGGGAGAATATTTTCTGGTCAGTTGAGACCAAAATTGAACTCTTTGGATGCCATAATACACAATATATTTGGAGACCAAAAGACAACCCTTATTTATTGTAATTGGTGCTGTTACTGCCTTTTCATTATTTGCAAAAAAATTTTTGGCTAAATTGTCAATTTAGTGAAAGGAAATTTCACTTATAGAATTCAAACAATTTAGTTATTATAATAGAAAACTGTGGCGCCCCTGAGGGTTCAGTCACCACAGAGGTACTGCACCTCACCCAGAGGTGTGGCATCTCCTTCTCTCATGTAAGGACGGAGTACTGCCAGGGACCCTAACACCTGCACTCAACACTACACTACTCCAGACCCGCTGGAAGGGCAATATACTGCTTTCTGCTGCCCTGTCCCTGGCTGGAGTGGGGGGAACCAAAGTGAGGGGGAACCATGTAGTGGGTGTGGGTGGAGGACGCAGAACAGGGGAGCACTTGGAGAAGATACATATATATATAGGGAAGCCATCTTTTATGGAGTGGAAGAGAGAGAGAGTGAGAGAACGTGGGGAGCAGAGACTCTTCAGGAGCTCTGCTCGGGAGGCAGGCCTGGCCTGTCATGCCCAAGACTGAGAGAGGAGTGGGAGCAAGGGAGGTAGGCTCCAGGAACTGAAGGGGTCCCAGGGGGTACGGTGAGTGCAGGACGGCACCCGTACGCCCGAATCTGCCAGGCGGTAGAGGGATCAGGCCGCAAGAAGGGAACCGGTCCCTGGACTAGCTGAGTTACTTCAGGTCTCGGCTAGAAAACCGGAGGCTTCTGCACTTTCAAGGTGCAGTTGCCACACCCGCACCTAAGCCGCTGAAAAGGGCACCAAGCAAGGTCCAGGAACTCCAAGTTGCCCAGAGGGATCTCAAGGTACCTGATCGGGACTTTGGGCGGTGGGGCACAGGGCAGGAGGGAGAGACCCAGCGCGGGAAGTCGGCTAAGAAAGGAACATACAGAGAGAGGGGTCACGTTAAGTGCTCTTGGGAGGCTGTCACCTGTACAGTGCAACCTGAGGAACCTAATAACTGTGAGCAAACTCAGATGACTGCACCCCACTGTTTCTGTCAGTTATTTCTACCACGTTATCGCTCCTGCATTACAACGCCCAGCATCACCATCTGCACCTACACTGCCCTGGAGCTGAGCTCTGCCTGTGGAGAGCCACACCAACCCAGCTGCCCTAACATCTGCTCCAGAGGTCTGCAGCAGCGCTGGTACTCATTACCAGGAACCACAGGTGGCGTCACGAGACAAAACTATTATTCATCCCTTCAAGAAACAAACCCCCTTTTAAAGAGTGACCCCAGGGTATGGGCCCGGGAGCCGACCGCCGTGACTTCCCAAGAAGGTAAAGGCCCGGGTACCAAGTTTCCCCCATATCCCCCTGGGCGAGTCAAAACGATTTTGCAATTTCTGACAATTATTCTCTTTCTAACCTGTTCTGTGCAGGGGCCGTACAAGTTGGGAAGTGTTGAATTTGCAGGGAGTGGATTCTCCTGGTCAGTCATATGGTCGACAACCATTTGCTGTACAAAAAATTCATCGATTAGGGGGGCACAGATTATCCTGCTAATATGTGAATTCCACCAACCTAAAAATTTATTTAAAATAAATTATAATTTTTTCCCAAAATTGTTAACAAAATTTTATTTATGAAGTTCAAAGATTTTAGTTGAATAATTTTCAACAATTTTGCTTTTCTCACAATCCTGATCACGATGCAACAGAAAAAAATCAATCCAAACGCAATTATATTTAATTTCACCCAAAATTTGAAAGAAAATTTAAAATAAGCTGAGGAGGTTTTTTTATTAAAAAATTGATGCATGAAATACAATAAATTTTGTTGCTGAAAAAATGCATTTTACGCCCAAATCTAGCAGGGACAATAAGTATCTTCAATGGAAGATACAATAAGTATCTTCCATTGAGCCTGAACACATGCGACTTTTTCGCAAAAGGCAGTACAATCCAGGTGAAAAAGAGAATGGACCGCACCTCCAAAAACGTACGTTGATCTAATGCCTCTTGGTAAAAATATATAAAACTGAACACTAGGTTCTTAGTTTAACATTCTGATTAGACTGTATGAAGTCACGGGGACTCGGTCTTGTAGCATGGGTGCTGTGAGGCACCAGGCCGCCCGCCCTGCAGGTGCATTGTCGCTGTGGCGATGGTTGGCGGACGGCGCCGCTCCCGTTCAGGCAGGAAATGTTAGGACCCACTAAGAGGTTTGCCGTGACGTGGCAGTGGGCTTCATACAGACTAATCAGAATGTTAAACTAAGAACCTCATGTTCATGTTTTATATATTTTTGCCGAGAGACATTAGATCAACGTATGTTTTTGGAGGTGCTGTCCATTCTCTTTTTCAGCTTAGTACAATCCAGGTAGTTTGGCATCAATTGTGGTAAACTTGGAAATATGGGAGTACAATTTCCATGTAATTGGACAACTGAACGCATGTTTCTTGGGCACACAAAAGGACAGCTGAAGATGTAATCGGGATAAAGGAGGAAGTGTATAGAAAGCAATAGGTGAGCTGATGATGACGGCAAAGCACTACCTGTGGGTGAAGACTAATTACCAGAAATACGACTACAAGGAGAGGATGGAGGACCGCTTGAGCATTGCTCATCTTGCTGGTTAGTTTGCTTTCTCCACATGAACAGGTAATGCCATTTCATGTGTTGACGGAGGGATGTAGTTCCCATTTGATGTGTGCCAGTATGTACATGGCTTATATTCCAACCTGCATAATGCAATAGATTGGTCCTCTGAAAAACAGGCAACTACTTCCAATTCAAGAAGCCTACACGTACAGTGGGGAAAAAAAAGTATTTAGTCAGCCACCAATTTTGCAAGTTCTCTCACTTAAAAAGATGAGAGAGGCCTGTAATTGACATCATAGGTAGACCTCAACTATGAGAGACAAAATGAGAAAACAAATCCTGAAAATCACATTGTGTGATTTGGAAAGATTTTTTTTTTCAAATTTTGGTGGAAAATAAGTATTTGGTCAATTACAAAAGTTCTTCTCAATACTTTGTTATATATCCTTTGTTGGCAAAGACAAAGATCAAACGTTTTCTGTAAGTCTTCACAAGGTTGGCACACACTGTTGCTGGTATGTTGGCCCATTCCTCCATGCAGATCTCCTCTAGAGCAGTGATGTTTTGTGGCTGTCGCTGGGCAACACGGACTTTCAACTCCCTCCAAAGTTTTTCTATAGGGTTTAGATCTAGAGACTGGCTAGGCCACTCCAGGACCTTGAAATGCTTCTTACAAAGCCACTCCTTCATTGCCCTGGTGGTGTGCTTGGGATCATTGTCATGCTGACCCTGACCAGACCTTTCAGGCACTGTAGAGCCTCCTCCACCGACAACATGTGCAGCATTACGTGATCGAGAGATGACCTCAGAAAAAGCTGATTTAGTCGCAGAGGATGTTTTTGACACACGTTGTCGGAACTGTGTATTAGAGTTGAGCCACCCCCGTAGTGTTCGAGTTCGGTTCGTCGAACACCCGTATGTTCGTCGAACTGTTCGTCGAACACCGTTAAAACCAATGGCAGGCAAACAAAAACACATAGAAACACATAGAAAACACCTTCAAAGGTGTCCAAAAGCTGACAAACTGCTCAGAAGACACAACTAACACATGGAAAAGTGACAAGTACATATAGTCATGCGAAAAGAAAAGAGGTGGAGGAGTAAAAGGAGGGGGAGACACAGATATAGGCATGTCATGCCCTTCTAAAACCAAAAAAGTGCGAAGCTGACACGGCCAGTCCGTTCCTGCCCGTGCGACCTCCATGTCGCCGGGTTTGTGCCAGAGCTGCGGTGGACCCTGACGGCCAGCACCCCTCTCCCAATACTGGTGCCTGTCCGCTGGTGGGTCGAGCGAGCCCCCCTGCGGTGGAGGCAGGTCTTTTTAATTTAAATTGTCTCTGTAATTTGAATGAGTACACTTTAAATCCTTTTACAAGGATCTATTGGAGGGCAAGTCTGGTGCCAGCAGCCGCGGTAGCAGGAAGAGGCGGAGCCTGTTGTGTGCTGCTGTGTTTGGGGTGTGGAGAGAGCTCCTGGGAAGGGAGGTTTTGTTTTTCCATCTGGGACTTTTTGTCTGCCCCCTTCCCAGGAAAGCAGGCTTGTTCGTGGATTGGCCTCCGGGTCTGGGCCCCAGGCTCCTGCCCCCCGATCCAAGCTGGCGGGGGGCGGGAGGAATACCATCCCGGCCGGAATGACCAGGACCAGGTCCGGAAAAGGCAAGGGGTCCGGCATGAAGACCAGAGGGACCCCCGAGGCCACGGCCGCGGCGGCTACTCCCCCCGGAGGTAGGCCGAGTACGAGCAGGGGTGCTGCAGCGGTGGCGAAGGAGTCCACGGTCAGCTATGGCGAGTATGAGGACGCCTCTAGGAAGCTAAAATCCCTCTGGGGGGAGTTGAGGGTAGCTCAGGAGAGGTCCGAAAGGGCCTCTAGCAGCAAAAAGCCTGAGCTATCCGCCGCGGTCAGGAAGATCAAGGAAATCATTCAGGAGGTGGAGAGCCGGCAGTGTACCATCCTGGCCGGCAGCGGGCCATTCCGGGAAAAACTCGAGAATGATGACCAGTTCAGAGCCATGGCCGGTGGATCTCTGGAGGGGTCACGGAGCTCAAGCCAGGTGGCGGTGGTGGAGGAAGAGGACTGTGAGGAGGAGGTCGCACCCTACCCGCCATCTGGTGGCCTGGTAAGTGATCTCCAGGCATCGCATAGCGGGATAGCCCCTGAGCAGATGGCTCTCCTGTCTGATTCTGGCCCTTCAGAGGGCAGCGGGAGCGAACGGGAGGATGAGGAGGGCGGTAGTAGCAGCAGTGAGGGGGGTTGCCTCGTCATGAAGCAGATCAGGCTGATTGAGTCCCCGGTACGTTTTAACCAGCTGACGTTCGGGGACGAGATCTGCGAGGACGAGGCAACCGGGAGGGGGACGAAGAGGAAGAAAGTAAAGAAAAAGCAAAAAACATCTGTGGCACATAAGTTTGTGTATGTCCCCCTCTCTGGGGCCCCCCGGTCCCGTTGTGCGGCACCCGCTACCCACCCCGGCTCGGGCTCTGTTGTGGGTCCGCAGCGAGGGAGCGGGGAGAATGTAGGCCATGGCACGCAGAGCGCCGCCTCTGTTTGTAGTAATGAAGGTGGTGTGTCGGATGTGTCTGACATGGATGATGGCACGGAGGGCGGCCCAGCGGCGGGCAAAACCTGTGGTGGTGCTCAGGCTGGGTGCCCTGTGAGGGAGGGGACTGGCCTGGCACCTGGTGTGCCTGCTGGCGTGCGGGGGGCGGCGAGCATAACTGCCGCTGCCACCCTCACTGCTGGCGGCACACCGGCAGCCGGGGCCGCATCTCCGGCGGCGTGTGCTGGGAAGGTGTCTGGGCCCCCCACTCACGGATCCGTTAAAAAAACTGGATCACCTTTGGGAACCCAGGCACCTGGTAAGGCATCTGGCAAGGCAAAAGGTGCGTGGCTGGCGACTCCGGCAGAGCAGGCTCATAAAAAGAAGGTGGTGGGGCCTGCTCCCCTGGCGGGGTCCGCGGCGAAGTCGGGGCCCCCGGCGCAGGGGCCCAGTAATGGGTCGGCACCGGGGGCTCCGCCGCCGGTGGACACCGAGGGGGAGTGGCCTAGCCTGGGGCCGGCCGCTGGAGTTGCTGTGGCCAAGCTCTTTGTGGCCAAGGGAGTGATGGTGGGGGGTGCTGTGCCTCCAGGAATTGGTGCCGCAGGACTGGGGACCCCTGAGAGTAGACCCGGCTCCGGGTCAGCTTTGGTGGTCCCATTGCGGCCGTTTTCGGGGGCGTGGCTTCCCTGGAGTCCCCCGCCCATGTGGGAGTGGCCTCAGAGGGCCACACTGTGTGGCCAGGTGCAGGGGGCGTGGCTTTCCAGGCAGGGCCCGCCCATGTAGGAGTAGCTCCAGAGTGCTGTGCTGCCGGGCGCTGGGGGCGTGGCTTCCTGGGCCGGGTCTGACCATGTGGGCGTGGCCACGCCCGGTGGGCGGAGCTTAGCGCCGGCGGCCGCCGCCGCTCCTGGAGCCGTACGGACCGCAGCTGTGGTCAGCACCAGTGTGGGGGCTGCTGTGGGTGTCTGCGTGTCGGGGTCCCCTGTGTCTGGGGGCTTACCTGAGGCAGGGGCTCCGGCAGTGCAGGTGTCCAGGAAAGCTGCAGCAGGGCTGGAAGTTGCAGGGGGAGGAGCTACGCCTGGCTCTCTTCCTGCAAGTAAAGCAGGAAGCTCCAGGAATACTGGGAGCAGTGGTGCTGCACTGCTTAAGGCATGCAGTGTGGTCCTTAAAGGGCCAGCAGCACACTGTGTACAGCACCCCCCGGCAGGGAAGACGCCACCTGCGGGTGGCAATACCAACAGCACTGGTAACGTGGAAGGTGAAAATAAAGCAGTGCATAGTAAGTGTGCCCAAAAACAAAGCACATCGACCCCAGTGCGCATGGGAGTCGGAGCGGGGCGAGTGGGGTGATTGTGGATGCAAATGGGGATGGTGTGGGTATGGACGTGCTGGTGGCTGAGGATGCAAATGGGGGTGTGTCTGCGGTAGAGAGTGTGAATGGTGTGTCTGTTGGTAGTGGGGAGCACGGGGAGGGGGCTGGTCCCTCTGCCCCCCTGGCCTCGGGCCCCCGAGTTTTGCGGGGGTAGTGGCCGGGGCCTCGGGGTGCTCTCGGGGGGTTTCCTTGCCTCTGGACCTCAGGGACGGTGACTTGCGATGCCGTTTTCTGGAGGCCCTCAAGAAGGGAGAACGGACGATCACGGTAGAGGGAAGAGAGATGGACCTGGCCTTTTGGCTGGACAGGCACAGCCAGGCCGCCTTCCAAGATAAAAGGGAGGGGGAAACAGTGTGGTCCCTCCCGACAGCTGGGCAGGGGGTGGCCAGGAGGAATGTGGTCCGTCTTCGGTGGAGGGGCAGTGAAGCGTGCCCGCCTAGAGCGAAGGTCGTGGAGCTCCTCCTGAAGATGGACTTCAGGGCAATTCACATCTTTGCCCTGATCCATCCTTTTAGTACCTCCATCTTTGACATCAGTTTTGTTCGGCCATAGGGCTTAGAGCTTTTCTGGTCGAATTTTGAACTGGTGAAGGGAGAGCCCGGCTGGCGAGACTTTGCCGTACAGGCGGTGTCTCGCCAAAATGGTGTAAAGAGGGTGACCGTTCTAACAAATAACGAGTCACTCTCTGGGATTGATATTATGACGTGGCTTTCTCGCTATGGGGAAGTCACGGAGGTCCCTAAAAAGAACAGGGACGAGTTCGGCATTTGGTCAGGAGGCTGGACCTTCATGATGAAGTTGAAGGTTTCAGGTGGTACTGTCACCCACATCCCCTCCTCGGCATTCCTGGGGAGGGACCGGATCCTGATCTTCTACTAAGGGCAACCAAAGGTCTGCCACAGGTGCGGTGACCCCCGCCACTTCAGCGCGGGCTGAAAGGTGCAGAAATGTGCCTTGTGTGGCGGGGTAGGTCATCTGGCCGTGGCCTGTGGCGACATTAGGTGTCACCTGTGTGGTGATCTAGGTCACCCGTATAGCCGCTGCCCCCGTTCCTTTTCCAACACCATCTCTGGTCAGGCGGGGGAGAGCCGTGGGGGGGTCCCCAGTGGTTCATCCTCTGCTGGAACTGGAGGTGGGGGCGGGAGAGGAGCTGAGGGGTCAGTGAGGAAAGGAGAGGCGAATACATCTGCCCGCCAGTAGCAACAGGTGGGGCGCCGAAGGGACAGGGGGCAGGATAAGCCTCAGGCGACTGGGGTGACGACTGTCCCCTCCCCGGAGGCTGCAGCCGGTGCCTCTGAGGCCCTGGGGGAGAAGGCGGTGAGCGAGGAGATCAGGAGGATGGAGAGGGAGGAGGCGGCTGCTTCTGATAACTCCTCCCAGTATGAAAGTCTGGATGAGGAGGTGGTGGAGCAGCCAAAAAAATCGGGTGACAAAAGTACCAGTAGTCAGAGGAAAAAGAACAAGAAAAGGGTAAAAAAATCTAAAGCCCTCACCCCCCTGACCGCTACGGTGCCTACGAAAGGGCTTACAGGCTCCCCTCTGATCCCCCTCTCCGATCGGTTCCAAGCCCTCGATGACTCTGCTGTGTCGGAGGTCGGGGGTAAGGAGCCGGAGACAACATCTGAGGTGCCTTCAGAGGGCGGCGTGGTCCGTCCCCCGGGGGACTCAGTTGCCCCTGGGGGAGGGACTGCCCCGGGGTCCAGAGGCGAGGAAACCTGTGCTGGGAATGAGGTGTCCGATGCTGGAGGGGCGGGCATGGACACCTCAGTATCCCTAAAGAGGAGGGGTGACTCGGTCTCCTCCTCAGACAGCGAGAGGAAGAAGGGGGGTACGGTGAAAAAGAAGGCCATCTAACTCAATCACCCATGATGGCGGAACCTACCCCGTTGACTCTGGCGTCGATTAATGTCGCCAGTATAAAGTCAGATGCGGCCAGATTTACGGCCTTTGATTTTTTCACCCGAGTTGAGGCTGACATTTTATTTTTGCAGGAGACCAGACTAACGGACATGGGGGGCCATTTATAAAGCAAAGAGGGAGTGGAGGTGTGGGCCCTCATACTGGTCTCTTGCGGCCGAGCCGTATAGCGGGGTAGCGGTCCTTTTTAAGGCCGCTTCGGTGGAATGCAGACCGGTGATTGAGGTAGAAATGGGGAGGTGCTTGGTTCTTGACATCTTCATGAGGGGACAGGAGCTCCGGCTCATTAATATCTACGGCCCGCAGTCTAAGTGGGACCGTAAATGTCTCTTCCTGATGGTCAAGCCCTATCTTTTTACGAGCCGGCAGGTGGTCTTCGGTGGGGATTTTAACACTATAACTAGATTCCGTGATAGGGGAGGCCCTGGAGACTGGCTGGCTTATGATAGCATAGCCCTGAATAGCATAGCAAGTGAAGCTCGCCTGGTGGATGTCCACATCCGGCACACCCCAGGTCACGGGGGTTTCACCTTTCATAGGGGTAGCAGTAGGTCTAGGATAGATAGGTTTTTTTTAAAGTTGGAGGCCGTCTCTTCTGCAGTGTCCGCTGTTGAGGTGGAATTCTCCGACCACTGTTTCATTTTCTTTTCCTTGAATGTTACAGAGACCCCCCGGATGGGGAGAGGCCTATGGAAGCTGAATTCGTCCCTGTTGGAAGAAGCGGATGTAAGACAATCCTTTGAGGAATTTCTTCAGAGCCAGGTACCTCTCTTGGGTCTCTGTAGTACTAAGTCTGAGTGGTGGGAGATCTTCAAAAGAAGGGTTGCAAGGTTCTTCCGTCAGCTCTCGAGCCTCAGGGGCCTGAACAGGTACCGCCTGTATTGGGATCTGGGGAGGAAACTCGAGCAGCTCGTCTCGACTGGAGGGGACCGCGAGGAAATCTCCAGGGGGAAGACCTTGCTCAAGGGGTGCCAGTATGATAGGCACACATCCTTGGTTTTTGAGAGGGATTTCGGGAGGTACCGCTCGCCCGACCCTTACAGGAACTGCAGGATGTCAGTGAGTTGTAAGGTGGTAACAGGACTGATCGACAGTACGGGGTCCCTGAACAGATCCAAATCAGGGATCCTGGAGGTGGTCAGATCCTTCTACTCGGCACCTCTTGGGGAGGAGGGAACCTGATCGGGATGAGATGTCGGCTTTCCTTGCTGAAACCATCCCTGAGCCAGGGGATGACCCCTCTCTTCATGTTTTGTCAAAAGCAATCAGGGAAGAGGAAGTTAGACGGGCGATTGATGGGCTTCGGCCCAAAAAGTCGCCTGGTCCGGATGGCTTAACATCCGAGTTTTACAAGACCTTTAGGGACTCTTTGGTCCCCCTCTTGACTGAGGTGTTTAATGAGTGTCTCTCCTCGGACACTCTGCCCAGTTCAATGAGGAAGTCAGCCTTGATTATTCTGTCAAAGGGTAGAGACTCGTCCCGTATTGAGAATTGGAGTCCCATAGCGCTTCTCAATACGGACCGAAAGGTTCTGGCAAAGGTGCTTTTTAATCGGTTGGTGAAATTTGCACCCCGGCTCCTTTCGGGGGCCCAGCACTGCTCTGTTACAGGCCGCAGTACATTTAGTGCTGTGCTCGGTGTCAGGGAGGCAGTGGAGCAGAGCAGGGCAGGTCACTGGAAGGGGTACTTGCTGTCCTTAGACCAGGCGAAAGCCTTTGACCGGGTTAACCATGAGTACCTCTGGTCCTTCCTTCTGAGGTACGGTCTGCCGGGAGGTTTGTTGATTGGTTGAGAGTGTAATACAATGGGGCAGAGACTTTTCCACTCGTGAACGGTTGGGTCGGACACCCTTTTGAGGTGAATTCTGGTGTCCGCCAGGGCTGTCCTCTGAGCCCACTGTTATACGTGTTCGTGATCGACCCCCTTCTAAGGAGGGTGGAGCATGGACCGTTGGTGGGAGTCGGGATGGACCAGGCGGAGCCAGAGGCCACCTTGAGGGTAGTGGCGTACGCCGACGATGTTTCCCTTTTTGTATCCTCGAGAGGGGAGGCAGATTGGGTCATGTCTGAGGTTGAGCGCTACTCGGTGGCATCCGGGTCCATGATCAACCGGGATAAGTGTGAGAGTCTCTGGCTGGGAGGGGAGATCCTAGTTTTGATCTCCCGGACACCCTTCCAGGGCCTCAGGCCACAGCAAAAATTTTAGGCATCAGTTTCGGCCCGGGGGACAATCCCCAGCAAAATTGGGAGGGCAGACTTAAGATCGCCACCCAGAAGGTGGATCAGTGGAAGGGTTGGTCCTTGACCCTGAGGGAAAGGGTTAGCCTGGCCAAAGGGTTTTTGCTCCCTTTATTAATATACCTGGGCAGCGTCTGCATCTTGCTAGAGCCTCTTTGGACACGGGTCTACAGCCTGTTCTTCCAACTATTATGGGGGAATAGGCTGAACCTAATCAAGAGGGAGGTCACGTACCGCACAAGGAGACTAGGAGGGTTGGGTATGGTCAACCCAGTGGTGTTCCTTGTAAACACCTTTATTAAGGCAAACATTGGCAACCTCTGGTTAGAGAGGGCTCCTCCGTGGGTATTCTCCTGTAGGGGGTGGTTTCGGCCTTTCTTCCAGGAATGGGAGACAGGAGGGCAGGTGAAGGACCTTCGAACGCCTCATGGGCATCTTCCGGCTTATGCTACCCCGGTTCTGAAGGTGATCCGCCGGTGGGGTCTGGGAGTGAGGGAGATCAGGACCTTGTCAAGGAGGTAACTTGACAATAGGGTCCTGTTGACCCACTTTCAGAGGCCCCTGGCGCTCAAGGATTGCCCAAGCCGGGATCTGGAGGTAGGGCTTGGGTTATGGAACTCTAAGCGGATCCCCTTGAAGTTTTGGGACTTGGCTTGGCGCTGCTTCCATGGGAGACTGTATGTGAGGGACAACCTGAAGTACAGGAACTCTGATGACCGGGATTGTCCCCGCGAGGAGTGTGGCGGCATGCTTGAAAGCATGGAGCACTTCCTGCTTCGTTGTCCCTTTAATACAGAGGTCTACAGTAGGGTGGGTTCTTCCATTGGCTGGCCCACCATGGCAGGCCTTTCCTATGCGGAGTGGGTCTATGGGGCATTCAGGTCCCTTGGTGGCCGAGATCGGGGCACTGTTTTCTTAGTTAGCTTAGTGACTAGGTTCTACACGTGGAACGCACGGTGTTTAGTGTCCACCCAGCAGAAAGCCCTCCCCCGGGAAGAGGTGATTAGGAACATCGTGGGTGACCTGGCAAAAGTGCGCTCGCTGGAGTATGAGAGGCTGGGTGCAGGGAGGGCTTCCCTTCTATGGAGGGGGTTCTCATTTACTGTGCCAAAGGGAGAGTTAGGTTACGTGTGTCTGTGATAGGGTGAGTTAGTCTCTTTCTATATTTTATATTTATTTGTAGGGTCAGATAGGTGTATAGAGTCAGGGAGGGACAGGCAGGGACAGTCTTCAGGGATAGGTAGTTAGTATTAGGTTGCTAGTGAGAGTCAGTGAGGGACAGGTAAGGACAAGTAGGGAAAGATTGGTAGGGCGGTAGGGACAGATTTTTTTTTTTTTTTTTTTTTTTTAATAGGGAGGGACAGGGTGTTGTGTGTTAGATTAGGGTGAGAGCCTCTGTAGTCTCCAGTTTCCTGGTGGTGGGTTGCTCCCCTCACATTGTAGAGTTTTGTTTTACGGTATTGGAAACCTGAATATAGGGCTTGCAAGCACTGAACTTGGGTCTGATTTTGGTTCATGGTTGGGAAAAATTTAAATATATGGTTAGTAGTTATATTGTTATGTGGTGTATATTATTATAGTTATGTTGTGTATTGTGTATATATATATGTATAGTAATGTGTCTTGTATGTATATGTATGTGTATTTTGCACGTGGGGGGGGTTTAGTGTAGGTTGGGTGGGGGGTTTCGGGGGGGGGGTTTGAGAATATGGACGTCCTACGGGATGCGGGAAAAAGGACCCTTTGTGTGTGGAAAAAGGCCACAAACTTTAGTGAGACCTTGTAAAGCGTGTTGAGGCCACAGACTATCGTGGGACCTTGGGTGTTCAAAAAATGGTGGTGGGGGGAAATAAAAATAAATAAAAATAAAAAATAATAAAAAAAAAATTTTGTGTGCATAGTAATATAAATATTAAGTTTTTGGCCAGGTGGCCTATCTTTATTTGTTTGGGCGATGGGCCAGTCTTTTGGTTTTCTTAGGGGGTCAGGTGTGAATGTGCAGGTATGAATGTGCAGGTATGAATGTGGCAAATGGTAGTGGTTGTTGTATAGAGAGGCAAGTTAAGGTCTTCCCTAGCTGGGGGGTCTCCTGGAGAGTGAGAGACTTTTCCATGTTATATGTTATTTTAACTGGACTCTGGGATTTAGGATTTGGGCTATGTCTTGTTGGGGTTTTTTGTTTTTCTGTATGATGTTTGTATCGGTGGTTATATTTTTTGTTTTATATGTGTTTTGTATTTTTCTAAATAAAAAAAGAGTTCCAGCTCCAGTAGCATCCACTAAAGCTGCTGCAGTTAAATAGCTTTTATAAGGACCGAGCTTGGCGGTCCATCGCAAGGCGTCCTACCGCCAGTCCCAGCCCCTGTGCCCTGGGGTGCCTCCCCGGTGCTCTTCACTGAGTGTCCCGGGGGCCCGAAGCATTTCCTTTGAAAAAATTAAGTGTCCAAACTACAGGTGGTGTAGCTTGCTTAACAGGTGGGATAATCCGCTGACTAGCAGACACTGCTACTAGGGCCAAAGTATTGCCTGGGCTAGATGCAGTTAAAAATTTGTAATTAGATACTCTCGTTGGATGCTGAGAAAGCATTCCATAGAGTCTCCTGGCACGCCATATATTATTCTCTTAAAAAGCTTGGGCTAGGGGTCTAGGGGACCCTTTTATAGCCAAAATCATGGCCCTGTATCGCAATCCGTCAGCTAGGCTGAAGATAAATGGAACATTTTCATCACCTTTCATAATCACCAATGGGACAAGGCAGGGATATCCTCTGTCCCCTCTCTTATACATCCTAGTGATGGAGCACCTGCTCTCATCAATTCGCGATAACCCCAATATTAGGTGGATTGAGGTGGGAGGCACCGAGTACAAGTGCTCTGCATTTGCTGATGATGTCCTTGTATATATCACTCAATCACATATATCCATCCCTGCTGTTATGGCTGAAATAGATCACTTTGTTACATGGTCAAATTTTAAAATCAATGCAGCGAAGTCTGAGGCCTTCGATGTCTCCCTCCCCAAATCCATACAGGATTCCATCCAGTCCAACTTTCCCTTTGCCTGGCCCTCCCAGGGTATAAAATACTTAGGAATTCGTATTCATAGAGACCTCTCCCGTCTATTTTACCTTAATTTTGGGCCCTTTATTGAACAACTCCATAAAGATCTAACTTCTTGGACGGTGAAGGATTTTTCCTGGTTCGGCAGAATAAGTATACTAAAAATGAACGTCCTACCTAAACTCTTATACCTCTTCCAAACCATTCCCGTGGTAATTCCCTCAAATATTTGGAAAAGACTACGCAGTAGCTTTTAGTCTCCCCAGGATGACACAGGTGGGGCAGATGGTGGTTGTCCCGGCCCGCTAGGCCGCATTGTAGCACAGTAAGCTTCGCACTGCAACTTATGCTTCATATCCATGTGACGGTTCATGCATGAAGTGCTCAAACTATGGATTTTTTGGCCTCTACTTAGCTTTTGGTGACAAATGTTACAGATAACACGAGTTGGGTCATCCTTAGCAATCTGAAAAAATGCACAGGCTATGCAAGCTTTAGAGCCCATGCGACTCTGCTACTAGCAATACTATCAAATGATTGGCTGGGTTAGATGCAGAGCGTCTGGGTTTGGTTGGGGGTCCCCACAGTCTGCCTAGGCTAGATGCAGTTAAATATTCTCATTAGATACACAGGCAGTGCAGCTTGCTTCGCAGCTGGGCTAATACGCCCAAAGTATGGGTAGACTCTATACTAAATAAGGTAGGATTCACTGACTGTGGTGGCCCTTCTGTGGGCCGTGGCGATTGGTGGAGATTTGGTGGATGATTATAGGAGAAAGCTCCTTAATAAAGAAAGTTGGTGGATTTATACTTTAAATACACGTGTACCAGCGGGTTTAAACATCAGACATGATTTGATGTATCATTATGAGTGATCATTTATAGATAATTATTATATATGTTCCTTTTTTCTTCTTTTCTTTTTCTTTTTGATTATTTACATTTATATGCATTGTTTCTATGCTATACGATTTTAACATGGTATGTGTATTTAAATTTCTGATTAACTCAGCCTTGAACAGGTGCATAGCAGGACATGACATATAAATACCACTTCCTTGCTGTTTTTTTGCTATGCAATGATTAAGAACTCGTATATACAGTACAGACCAAAAGTTTGGACACACCTTCTCATTTAAAGATTTTTCTGTATTTTCATGACTATGAAAATTGTACATTCACACTGAAGGCATCAAAACTATGAATTAACACATGTGGAATTATATACTTAACAAAAAAGTGTGAAACAACTGAAAATATGTCTTATATTCTAGGTTCTTCAAAGTAGCCACCTTTTGCTTTGATGACTGCTTTGCACACTCTTGGCATTCTCTTGATGAGCTTCAGGAGGTAGTCACCGGAAATAGTCTTCCAACAATCTTGAAGGAGTTCCCAGAGATGCTTAGCACTTGTTGGCCCTTTTGCCTTCACTCTGCGGTCCAGCTCACCCCAAACCATCTCTATTGGGTTCAGGTCTGGTGACTGTGGAGTCCAGGTCATCTGACATAGCACCCCATCACTCTCCTTCTTGGTCAAATAGCCCTTACACAGCCTGGAAGTGTGTTTTGGGTCATTGTCCTGTTGAAAAATAAATGATGGTCCAACTAAACGCAAACCGGATGGAATAGCATGCTGCTGCAAGATGCTGTGGTAGCCATGCTGGTTCAGTATGCCTTCAATTTTGAATAAATCCCCAACAGTGTCACCAGCAAAGCACCCCTACACCATCATACCTCCTCCTCCATGCTTCACGGTGGGAACCAGGCATGTAGAGTCCATCCGTTCACCTTTTCTGCACGGTGGTTGGAACCAAAGATCTCAAATTTGGACTCATCAGACCAAAGCACAGATTTCCACTGGTCTAATGTCCATTCCTTGGGTTCTTTAGCCCAAACAAGTCTATTCTGCTTGTTGCCTGTCTTTAGCAGTGGTTTCCTAGCAGCTATTTTACCATGAAGGCCTGCTGCACAAAGTCTCCTCTTAACAGTTGTTGTAGAGATGTGTCTGCTGCTAGAACTCTGTGTGGCATTGACCTGGTCTCTAATCTGAGCTGCTGTTAACCTGCAATTTCTGAGGCTGGTGACTCGGATAAACTTATCCTCAGAAGCAGAAGTGACTCTTGGTCTTCCTTTCCTGGGGCGGTCCTCATGTGAGCCAGTTTCTTTGTAGCGCTTGATGGTTTTTGCAACTGCACTTGGGGACACTTTCAAAGTTTTCCCAATTTTTCGCACTGACTGACCTTCATTTCTTAAAGTAATGATGGCCACTCGTTTTTCTTTACTTAGCTGCTTTTTTCTTGCCATAATACAAATTCTAACGGTCTATTCAGTAGGACTATCAGCTGTGTATCCACCAGACTTCTGCACAACACAACTGATGGTCCCAACCCAATTTATAAGGCACGAAATCCCACTTATTAAACCTGACAGGGCACACCTGTAAAGTGAAGACCATTTCCGGTGACTACCTCTTGAAGCTCATCAAGAGAATGCCAAGAGTGTGCAAAGCAGTCATCAAAGCAAAAGGTGGCTACTTTGAAGAACCTAGAATATAAGACATATTTTCAGTTGTTTCACACTTTTTTGTTAAGTATATAATTCCACATGTGTTAATTCATAGTTTTGATGCCTTGAGTGTGAATGTACAATTTTCATAGTAATGAAAATACAGAAAAATCTTTAAATGAGAAGGTGTGTCCAAACTTTTGGTCTGTACTGTATATTGTGCAGAAAGAAGGGTGAAAGTCCGCCCAGGCGGGAGGAAATTGGAGTTTCATAACACATATTTGAACTGAAGAGGTATTAGAGGCCTGCAATGGCCACAGGTACTAATGGAGGTAATCAAGGTAGGGAGAGAGGCAAGAGGTCCGGTCATCTTAGTTATACAGGCCGGGGGAAACGACATAGCTTATCACAAGAGCGCATAACTAATGGCAATAATGAAACTAGACACTGAGCGCTTCAGAGAATTTTTCACAAAACTAACTATAGTATGGTCAGAGATTCTGCCGAGAACGGTATGGCAAGGTGCGTGAGACATCACGGCCATCGAACGGACAAGGCAGGTAATAAATATTCGGATGGCAAAATTTATAAGAGACAGAGGCTGTGTAGTGATACGACACCGACAACTGGAAGGAGATAAAGCAGGCCTCATACGGCCCGACGGTGTTCACTTAATGGATATTGGACTGGACATATTCCTGTCAGGACTCCAGGACGGAGTGGAACAAGCGTTAAGAGTGATGGATGGGGGTCGGAGTCCTGCATACGAGTAAGCAGGATCCTCCGTGGCCTGGAAATAGAAAGGACATGTTGGAGAGTTACACTTGTTGGCCAACTTGCCGTTGTGGAGACTGGAGACACAGGGCATGCTGCAGCAAGCTGAATTATTTTAGAAATAAAATGCATTTCTAATGGAATGAGTATAAACAGTTAATAAAGCTGTGACCGATCCTCACCCATCCAGTTGTAAGAGTTACATGATTGTGTTGTCAATGAAAGGGGGGTGTTAGGGGGCTGAGCGTCTGGGTTTGGTTAGGGGTCCCCACAGTCTGCCTAGGCTAGATGCATTTAAAAATCATTATTAGATACACAGGCGGTGCTGCTTGCTTCGCAGCTGGGTTACTACGCTGACTAGCAGACACTGAAGCTTTGGAGCAGACCTCTGAGTAAACAGCTCTTCAGACTCAACCATCTGTGTTACCCCAAGCAATAGTGTATGTATTTTCTTACGGTTAAAAGGGGGGGGGGGGGGAGACCCAACCCACTGCAAGCTGGTGGAGCTTAGTATAGATGGCATAATAGAATGAGTACCGCACACTGCTACAGGCCCAAAATTATTTTCCAGACAAGATGCAGCTAAAAATTATTAGTAATTTGAAAGCTTAAAACGGTTGGTGAGGTGATTTTACGAAATCCTCAAGCTTTTTACTCTCCCCAGATTGACACAGGGGTAGAAAAGTCCTTGTGGATCCATGATTTGTTCATCTTTATGAACGTGAGTCTGTCTACATTCTCAGTGGACGGCCGCGTGCGCTTATCTGTCAGCACACCACCAGCAGCGCTGAACACACGTTCAGAGAGTACGCTGGCTGCGGGGCATGACAAGATCTCCAAGGCGTAAGTGGCGAGCTCCGGCCATTTATCCAGATTGGAAGCCCAAAAAGAGCAAGGGTCCAGTGACACAGTCATGGCTTCGATGTTTACTTGGAGATACTCCTGTACCATCGTCTCTAGGCGTTGACTATGTGTCAGACTTCTTGTCTCCTGTGGCCTTGCAAAGGATGGGCTAAAAAAGCTGTGAAATGATTCCGCAAAATTGCTGTTACCAGCAGATACTGTGTTTCTGTTACGTTTTGAGTGCTGAACACTCGACGGTCCCACGGTTGGCAAGTTAGAACTGTGAGATTCACTACATGCACCACTGGTGTTTTGTGGAAAAGCACATGTAAGATTCTGCAACAGTCTCTGCTGATACTTCTGCATGCGTGAATCCCTTTCTATGGCAGGAATTATTTCGGCAAATTTACTTTTGTACCGGGGATCTAAGAGTGTGGCAACCCAGTAGCCAGGATTATTTCGAATTCTGACAATTCGAGGGTCATGTTGCAGGTAGTGCAGCAAGAAGGCACTCATGTGTCTTGAGCATCCAGGAGCACCAAGTCCCTGTTGTGTTGGTGGCGAGGTAACAATCATGCTTCCTTCCTCTGCCCGTTCCCCCCGACCTCGCACAACAGAAATGTGATCAAGGTCTCCCTCATCTGATGAGTCTTCCATCAGTTCATCCTCCACTTCTTCCTGGGCTCCTGCACCTTCCTCACTAGTTTGGCTGCTACCATGCGCCCTGGTAAATCCATCTCCCCCACCCTCACATGCCTGTCGCCTTGGTGCTGCCGACCGTCTGGACCTTGCAGATGTTAGCCCTTCCACATACATCTCCTCCTCCTCTACTTCCTCCACCTCCTCTTGTCGCACCACCTGACTCCGAATTCTGTTTAACATGTGCTCCAGCATGTAAATCACCGGAATAGTCATGCTGATAATGGCATTGTCAGCACTAAACATCTTCGTCGCCATTTCAAAACTGTGCAGAAGGGTGCATAGGTCCCTGATCTGAGACCACTCCTCCAGCGTGATTTGCCCCACCTCTGGATCCCGTTGGCCCAGGCTATACGTCAGAACGTATTGCACCAGCGCTTGTCGGTGCTGCCACAGTCGCTGCAACATGTGCAGAGTTGAATTCCACCGGGTATGCACATCGCATTTTAGCCGGTGAAGTGGCAGGCCCAACGACTTCTGTAGAGATGTAAGTCGCTGAGCTGCGGGATGCGAACGGCGGAAGTGAGCACACAGCAACCGTGCCCTCTGCAGAAGGCCATCTAGTCCGGGATAGTGGGCTAAAAATTGCTGGACAACCAGGTTCAACACGTGAGCCATACAAGGCACGTGTGTGACATTGCCCTGGCGAAGGGCCGCACCGAGGTTTGCAGCATTGTCGCACACGGCCTTCCCTGGTTTCAGGTCCAGTGGAGACAACCATTCATGAAACTGGTTCTCCAGAGCTGACCACAACTCCTCAGCTGTGTGACTCACATTTCCCAGATATTTCAAAGTAAAAACCGCCTGATGACGTTGAGCCCTGCTGCCAGCATGGTAAGGTGTGCAGGATCCCTTCTGCACAGTTAGAAAGCGTGTGGCATGACCAGACAGGCTTTGGGTGCAGGTGGAGGACCGAGAGGAGGTTGAGGAGGCACAAGCAGTGGAGGAACTTCGAGATAAAGAGGATTGAATCACAACTCGTGGGGACGGCAAGACTTGGACAGCAGCCCCTTGTCCTGCTGTCACCACTGCGACGGACATAAGGTCTCGAAAATCCTCTGTGTCCACCAGGCGGAAAGGCAGCATTTCTGTAGCCAAGAGCTTGCAGATGGTGAAATTCAACCTCTTAACTTTCTCATGGCTAGGAGGAAATGGTCTTTTACTTGTCCACATCTGAGGGACCGAGGGCTGGCTGTTGTGCTTAGACGGGGTTGAGAAGGGTGTCCCCGGCAAACTGCCGGTCTGTGAGGAAGATGCAGGCGGACATGTTAGGTTGCCTTGATCCAAAGGTGGCGCTCTCGATGTCGGAGAGCGCTCAACACCAGCTGGTGTTTCCACCTCCAAAGAAAATGATGACCTGCCAATCACGCTGGCTGTTGCGGGTAAAGAGGTGGCAGGTCTGCGTCCCAAAACAGGTGTGATTGCTGTCCCCCCAGTCACAGAGGATGAAGAGGCTGCGGATGCACAAGATGTGGCAGACAGTGGTTGGCCCGGCCCGCTAGGCCGCATTGTAGCACAGTGAGCTTCCCACTGCAACTTATGCTTCATGTCCTTGTGACGGTTCATGCATGAAGTACTCAAACTATGGATTTTTTGGCCTCTACTTAGCTTTTGGTGACAAATGTTACAGATAACACGAGTTGGGTCATCCTTATCGATCTTAAAAAAAGCCCAGGCTATGCAAGGCTTAGCACCCATGCGACCTGAAGAGCCACCACGACTTGTGGTCAGAGGCAGAGTTGTGTTTGAGGATGCAGTTGTTGACACAACCTGACCTCGTCATCACTAGCATCCTCCTCCATCTCCTCTGCTGACCTCATCGACTGGCTGACTGTGGGTTGACAGTTAGTGGGATCTGCAACCTCGTCATCATCACCCTGTGTGTTCTCACACCCGTCGTCCTGAGAGCCAACCTCTTCCTGCCCTGACAGAAAACTCAAGTTGTCGCTCCAATCAGGTATTTGAGTCTCATCATCGTCTTCCTCATTGTCTCCACCAACAGGAGTTACAGTTTGGGAACGAGGGTCTACATTATGGTCAGAACCTTCTGCGTCTGATCCTGGATCCGACTCATAAAGATTCTGGGCAAGATGCAGCTAAAAATTATTATTAATTTGAAAGCTTGTGGAGGTTAGTATAGATGGCCAAATATAATGAGTACCACACACTGCTAATATGCCAAAAATTATTTTACAGGCAAGATGCAGCTAAAAATTATTATTAATTTCAAAGCTGGTGGAGCTTGGTATAGATGGCCTAATACAATGAGTACCACACACTACTACTATGCCCAAAATTAATTTCCAGGCAAGATGCACATAAAAATTATTATTAATTTCAAAACTGGTGGAGCTTGGTATAGATGGCCTAATACAATGAGTGCCACACACTGCTACTATGCCCAAAATTATTTTCCAGGCAAGATGCAGCTAAAAATTATTAGTAATTTCAAAGCAGGTGGAGCTTAGTATAGATGGCCTAATAGAATGAGTACCACACACTGCTAATATGCCCAAAATTATTTTACAGGCAAGATGCAGATAAAAATTATTATTAATTTGAAAGCTGGTGGAGCTTAGTATAGATAGCCGAATAGAATGAGTACCACACACTGCTAATATGCCAAAAATTATTTTACAGGCAAGATGCAGATAAAAATTATTATTAATTTCAAAGCTGGTGGAGCTTGGTATAGATGGCCTAATACAATGAATACCACACACTACTACTATGCCCTAAATTATTTTCCAGGCAAGATGCAGCTAAAAATTATTATTAATTTCAAAACTGGTGGAGCTTGGTATAGATGGCCTAATACAATGAGTACCACACACTGCTACTATGCCCAAAATTATTTTCCAGGCAAGATGCAGCTAAAAATTATTAGTAATTTGAAAGCTGGTGGAGCTTAGTATAGATGGCCTAATAGAATGAGTACCACAGACTGCTAATATGCCCAAAATTATTTTACAGGCAAGAAGCAGCTAAAAATTGTTATTAATTTCAAAGCTGGTGGAGCTTGGTATAGATGGCCTAATACAATGAGTACCACACACTACTACTATGCCCAAAATTATTTTCCAGGCAACATGCAGCTAAAAATTATTATTAATTTCAAAACTGGTGGAGCTTGGTATAGATGGCCTAATACAATGAGTACCACACACTGCTACTATGCCCAAAATTCTTTTCCAGGCAAGATGCAGCTAAAAATTATTAGTAATTTGAAAGCTGGTGGAGCTTAGTATGGATGGCCTAATAGAATGAGTACCACATACTGCTAATATGGCCAAAATTATTTTACAGGCAAGATGCTGCTAAAAATTATTATTAATTTGAAAGCTGGTGGAGCTTGGTATAGATGGCCTAATACAATGAGTACCACACACTACTACTATGCCCAAAATTATTTTCCGAGCTAGATGCAGATAAAAATTATTTGTAATTTGCAAGCTGGAGGAGCTTAGTGTACATGGACTAAGAATAAGTCCCACACACTGCTACAAGCCCAAAATTATTTTCCGAGCTAGATGCAGATAAAAATTATTTGTAATTTGCAAGCTGGAGGAGCTTAGTATAGATGGACTAAGAATAAGTCCCACACACTGCTACAAGCCCAAAATTATTTTCCGAGCTAGATGCAGATAAAAATTATTACTAATTTGCAAGCTGGTGGAGCTTAATATAGATGGCCTAATAGAATGATGCTATGCCCAAAAGGTTTTACTTGGCTAGGTGCAGTAAAAAAAATTGTATTCTATACACAGGTGGTGTAGCTTGCAACACAGATACGCTATTCCACTGACTAACACACACTGCAAGAGGCCAAAAAGGATTTGCTTAGCTAGATTTAGCCAAATGCTGTGAAAAACACTTGCACAGCACTGGCGCAGACCTGCCTGGCAAAAAGTCCTAGAAAATGCTGTAAAATAGTCCTCAAAAGGACTGCAATTACAATTAGTCCCTACTCCCATTCTATTTAAGAGCACAGACCTGCCTGCTAAAAGTCATAGGAAATGCTGTAACCTAGTCCTCAAAAGGACTGCAATCACAACTATTCCCTACTCCCAAGCTATCTGTATATTTCAGAGAAAATTGGCTTGAAATTAACACTGAAAGTATAGCGCACACAGCAACAGCGGTGCTGTCTAACACGCAGCTGCAGCAGTGAGAAAATGGTGGCGACGGGAAAAATGGCTGGGTCTTATAGGGCAAGGACATGTGACATACACAGCCAATGACACATGCCCTTGCTTGTGTGAAAAAAAGCACTTCGCTCTGTGTGTGCGCTGCTGATAGGCTGACATATTGCACCTCCCCACTGTAAATGCGGGAAAGAGAAAAAAAATGGAGATCTTCATTATTTCTGCAGAGATCCATCCCCTGCCCCCCCCCCCCGCCCCGCTGTACACTCAAACTGCGTATTAACATTGATTATCAGCATTACTGTGAAAAAATCCAGTTATGATTTTGGTGCACGAACAGTTATCGAACATAACCTTGAACAGCCGGATTTTTTTCAAATCGTTCGTGTTCGCCGAACGGCTCAAGCACCGCCCAAAACAGGTCGAATTTGAGATTGGCGAACAGTTCGAGTCGAACAACGCTCATCTCTACTGTGTATCACTAATGCCAGCAACCTCCTCCTCTGATGACCTCAACTCCTTGTCACTCCTATCAGGTTTCCTGGTTTTATCCAAAACAGAATCATCATCATCACCATTATCTTCATCTATTATTCAGCTGAGATGAGCTTCTATGTGTGAAATGGTTAGCGCTCCTTGCCCGCTGCCTGATTCCCACCCCGAGGTTTACCCTGACTCAGAATGCTACTAACACGGACAGTGTCCTTGACGCGCCCCCGGGGCAATGGGGTACTCGGCAGCCGGGCCTATGGATGCTGGGGGGATATGTCACAGTGGCTGGCCCGGTCCGTGGCCCAGGGCGGTCAACCAAAAAGGGGATTGTAACTTGGATAGAGATAAAAATAAAGTAAATAGTTCGTTACGCCACCTGTGGTACCTGGTAAGGATTACCAGCGCTGCTGCAGACCTCCGGGGAGTGATGGGATGGCAGCTGAGGTATTTCTGCTCCTCACAGGTGGAGCGGGCCCCCGGGGCAGTGTGGAGTTGGTGGGTGGTGATGCTAGGACTTGTAGTGCAGGCGGGATGGCGCAGCAGGAGTGACTGACAGAGACAGGGGATTCACTTCAGTACCTTTACTGGTGCGGATGTCAGGTACGGTTCAGGGTACTCAGTAGGATGGGTGTGTGGCACCCCAGGGGTCCAGTTGCCACAGTGGCATTGCCTCCCTCAAAAGAGGTAATGCCATGCCTGGAAGCAAGGAGGGATCCCCTAGTCAGGTATACTAAACATGCCACACTTTCCTGGCTCCAGACCAGCAAGGGGAGCCACTCCCCTTGGCAACTGGGATCTGGGGGCGGAGTTAGTGAGTCTTAGTGTTAGGAGTTGAAGAGAGGACGTCGAGGAGAGTAGTGCTGGGGACTGGAGCTGCATGGCAGCTCACCCCAGAAGGAGCAAACACTGAAGAATCGGACACCGGAGTCCAAGGCTGTGGGGCACCGAAGGCCCAGCAGTAGAGACCGGAGGGCCGGAGATTGCAGGTCTCCTGGCCCCATCAGACGCCCGGAGGCTCAGCAGCACCGCAGGGTCCAGCACCGCCACGAGGAAGCGACGCGCCAGCAAGACCCGAGCTGTCTGCCATACGGGTGAGCACAGAAATGCCGCACTCAGGGACGAGGGGCACCGCACCGCTACAAGCAGCAGGGCCAAAGAGTTTAGTGGGAAGGGAAGGCCTCCAACTTCATCTGGCAAGGAGGATTCTTTACTTGCTTCCAGGCTGCCCAGACTTCCACTTCTAGCCAGTACCCTAGTCCAGGCTTGTCTAAACAGCACCAGTAAAGACCCTGGGACTGCACTTCCTTGTCTCTGTGTTTCTTGCTGCGCCATCAACCCCTGCACTACAACGCCCAGCACAACCTGCAACATCATCTACACTGCCCTGGAGCTAGCTCTTCCTGTGGAGAGCCACACCATCCCTGCTGCAGTAACATCAGCTTCAGAGGACTGTTCCACAGCGGCGACTCCATTTAGCCGCATTCCACAGGTGGCGTCGCGAACTCTATAAAAACTCTATAAATCCCCTATACATAACCCCTTTTATTGACCGCCCTGGGTCACGGACCGGGTCACCGTCACTGTGACATTCCCCCAGCATCTACCGGCCTGGCACCGGGAACCCCACGGCCCAGGGGGCGCATCAACTTGGCGTCACGAACAGGATTCACGAAGCCCGGTATAACCGGGTCCTGTGTGCCATAGACTTTATTGAACGGTGTGAACACATGGTTTGCCGCCCGCCGAGGGGAAGAAAGAAGCCCCGATCCGGAACCGCCGGGTAAGAGATCCTTCCGTCTGCAGAGTAGCGTACTGGTGAGGAGACGCCCAGGACCTGGCTGAGGTTCACTAGGGGGGAGGAAGATGCCCAACATGGAAGAGGGTTCAGCCACATAATGCCGTTATCAATGCCATACTGTATATACTGGGGGCGGCGTGGTTGCCCCAGTACTCAGGGGAGTCGCACACCCTGAATGATTTTGAGGAGAGATTGCGCAATTTTGTTTAAAGTCTGTCTGAGGAGCAAAAAGTCAGCATCCTTATAGGACAGCTAATCGGTGCAGCCTAGAGAGAAGTGAAGTCCTGGCCAGGCAGAGACAGAGGCACTGTAAAAGGAATACTGGCCCGATTGAAGGATACCTTTGACACCCGCACCGCAGCAGAAATTAAAATGAAGTTTTACGAGTGCAAACAAAGAGTACAGGACAGTGTACGGGTCTATACTCTAAACCTGCAGGAGGCGCTGCGGGCCATCAAACAGGTAGACCCTGACAGTGTGCATGATGAGGACAGATTGCTAACTGAGCAGTTTATTGAGGGGCTCCTGTCCAGCGCTCACAGGACACAGCTGCGCATTAAGGCTCTCTAAAACCCTGATCTGGACTTTGCGCAATTTAAAGACAGAGCCATCCGGGTGCTGCGGGAATCAACACCAGGAGGCGCTGCATCCCACCGGCGCCCAGCTATTACCTACCACCAGGAGGTGGCATCCTTTTCCTCAGAGCCTGTGGAGGCTGACGCGCAGACCCTAGAAAATGATCCATCTGCAGACCTACGCCTTCAGGTCCAGGAGCTGACCAAAAGTGTGGGTACACTAACTAAAACCGTGCAGGCCATGCAAGTGTCTCCAAAGGAAAAGATCCAGCTGGCTTCCAGTCCAGATGACGTCTCGTGGCGACGACAGAGAAGGATTCCACCGATCAGAGGGAGGAACAGCGATCGCTACGACCAGGACGGACAACCCATCTGCCGCCGCTGTCAAAAGGCGGGGCACTTTGCAAGATTCTGCGGTTTAAAACGAGCAACCCCTGGGGCAGAGGGTCAACCCCCAGGAGTAGGACGACCAGGCCCACAAAGCTGGCGAGAAAAGTCATCCCATGATAACCTTAGGCACTAATGTGATTGAAAATTGTCTTGCAGAAATTATTGTTTTGTTACAACAGGTCGCAGAGACTGCCAGTTCCAGTCAGCAGCGGGTTCTACAGAAAGAAATCAGAGCCCTGATGAAAAGACAACAGGTAGAACTGTCTGGTGGTGAAATTGGCAGTGTAAGGATGAGTGATCCATTCCCCATTGCAGTGCCCCCTAGGAGTGAAATGTTGATATGGTGTCGAGCAGCAATTGGTCTCAGGGGTCAAGATTATCAGGCCCTGGCAGAACCCGTATACTCTGACAGTAGGCCCATCATCTTGACAGCCAGGGGGGTAGTCGATGTCCGCAAGGGGAGAGTGCCTATCCGCATCCTGAATGCCCGGTATGCTACCCTTGCTAAGTTATTCACTGTCAGTAACAACTCAATAAAGACAGTGGAACCCTTGCCTCCATCCAAACCGGCGGAGGATAATGGCTCCAAGGGGCAGATGGAGGATTGGTGTCAGAAGCTACAAGTGGGCACTGACTCTACCCCTTTGCACCAAAAGCATGGAGTATACCGGGTGGTCCAAGAGTATGAGCGGGTCTTCAGTAAACACCCATTAGACTTTGGGCAGGTAAAAGGGGTCCAACATCATATCCCCACGGGAGATCATCCACCCATTACAGAGAGGAACCGGCCTGTACCTCCAGCTCACTATCAATGTGCCAAAGGAATGTTACGGGAGATGAAGGAGGCTGGGGTGATCAGAGATAGTTGTAGCCCCTGGGCAGCTCCATTAGCTCTCGTGAGAAAGAAGGATGGTACAATGAGGATGTGTGTTGACTACAGGCAGATTAACCGCATTACACATAAGGATGCCTACCCATTACCCAGAATTGAGGAGTCACTAGCTAAATTAAGATCTGCTAATTATTTCTCCACTTTGGATGTCACCAGTGGGTATTGGCAGGTTCCTGTGGCAGAGGCGGACAATAAAAAACGCATTTACAACACCAATGGGCCTCAGCGAGTTCAACTGCATGCCAATCGGGCTCTGCAACGCCCCAGGAACCTTCCAGCGGTTAATGGAGTGCTGCCTAGGACACAAGAACTTTGAAACTGTCCTGCTGTACCTAGATGATGTAATTGTCTACTCAAAGACATATGAAGACCACCTGGAGCACCTGGCCGAGGTGTTTGAAGCCCTATCTGGTTTTGGCCTGAAGGTAAAGCCGTCTAAGTGCCACCTGTTGAAGCCCAAGGTGCAGTACCTAGGTCATGTGGTAAGCGCTGAAGGTGTAGCGCCAGACCCTGAAAAAGTCACCGTAATCAAGGACTGGCCAAGACCCTCCACTATCAAGGAAGTGCGGCAGTTCCTCGGGCTGGTAGGCTACTACAGAAGATTTATCAAGGGTTTCACCAAGATAGCAGAACCCATGCAGGACCGCCTAGTGGGCCAGTCCAAGAAGGCCAAGAACTGAAACCTCCATTCAAATGGGGTAAACCAGAAGACGAATCTTTCACCCAACTGAAAATGTCTCTTACTGGAGACGAAGTCCCGGCCTACCCCGACTATAGCCAACCCTTTACACTTCATACAGATGCCAGCAACGTGGGATTAGGAGCGGTGCTGTCCCAGGTACAGCAAGGCAGAGAGAGTGATTGCCTACGCCAGCAGGAAGCTCCGTCCTACGGAAAGGAACCCCGACAACTACAGTTCCTTCAAGTTGGAGTTTCTCGCCATAGTCTGGGCTGTAACAGAGCGCTTCAAGCACTATCTCGTCTCCTCCAAATTTACAGTCTTCACGGACAATAAGCCTCTGACTCATCTGGAGCCTGTGAAGCTTGGTGCCCTAGAGCAACGATGGATGGCCCGACTGTCTAACTACGAGTTCACCATCAAGTATCGGGCGGGGCATAAAAATGCAAATGCTGATGCGCTGTCCAGGATGCCCAACTTGCCAGATTGGGGAGAAGACCCGGAGGAGCTGGAGGAGATAGAGATACCCGCTTTCCATCGTCATGGGGTGACCCATTGCTCCCACTGTGTAAGGGACAAGCGCTCTGCCAACAGAGAGGCCACGTTCAACCCATTGCCCCACCATGGATGGGCAGAAACGCAGGATAGGAACCCGGCTGTCAAGGAGTTGCTGACGCAAGCTGACTCGTACCCTGATCCAGATGCTCCACAGGAGATCCAACAGTTGTGGAAGGAGAAGGGCAAACTGTTCATCTACGAAGGAAAGCTGTGTCGAAGAAGCATCAACTCCCGGACACATGAACTGGTCTGGCAGGTGGTAGTCCCGAGGCGGGATGCGTCAATGGTCTTAGAAGCATACCACGATGGAGCAGGACACTTCGGGTGGAAAAAGTTGGAAGTCCTGCTACGTGAGCGATTCTACTGGGCTGGCATGAGGAAAGCAATCGAGAGATGGTGTCGAGAATGTGGTCCATGCAACCAGAGACGAAAAGACCGTGACAGCCAGAGGGCTCCCCTGCAGCCCATCATCACCAGACAGCCCCTAGAACTGGTAGGCTTGGACCACGTGAAGCTAGCCCCAAGCAGGTCCGGCTATGTCTATGCTCTAATCATAGTAGACCACTACTCCCGGTTCCTGATAGTAGTGCCAGTAATAGACCAGACAGCTCAGATGGCAGCCAAAAGGTTCCAACAGCACTTTTGTCACCCGCACAGTTACCCTGAACGAGTGATTACCGACCAAGGTCCAGCCTTTGAAGCAGAGGTGTTCCAGTAATTCTGTAACTTGTACGGCTGCAAGAAAATCAGGACGATGCCGTATCATCCCCAGACCAACGGGTTGTATGAGAAGTGGAACCAAGTGGTGATAGACCTGTTGAAGACGTTGCCCCTTGAAGAACGTAGCCTGTGGCCAGAGAAGTTACCAGATTTGGTGGACCTGTATAACCACATCCCGGTGAACTCCACCAACTGTACATCCGCTTACCTGATGAGAGCAAGACCTGGTAAGCTACCCATTGACTTGGACATGGGAGTCCTAACACCAGAGACGGCTTCACCAGATGCGGATTGGGATACCGAGCGGCAGCAACAATAGCGCAAAGTGCAAGAGTGTGTTGAAAGAAGTTTGTCCCAAGCAAGACAGAAGCAAGAGAAGACTTACAATCAGCACGCACCTGCCGTTCCCTCATCACCTGGAGAACAGGTCCTTAAGAGAAAGAGACGACTCCACAAATTAGATGACCAGTGGGAGGTTGAGCCATACACCTTTCTACCCTCGAACTACGATAACACCAAAGTGTGCCTCATCAGCAAAGATGGAGGGGAAACTTCAGCGGCAGTCTCAAGAGATCACTTGAAGATATGTCCTGAACAGTTGAAACACACAGAAGAAGATCAAGACAACTCTCAGCCCACAGAAGGAGTGGAGGAAGTGGTCCAAACAGTACTTGGAGAATTTCCCCGGTCTTGGACGCAGGTGAACAATGCAATTGTAGGTGCACTTCAGGACTTCTCCCCAGTGAGCGGGTTTAAGGCCTCCTGGTCTGTCTCTGCCTCTCTGTATGCTCCTGGCCAGCCTGCAACTGGGCCTAGCTTATGTGTCGTGCTGTTCCTTCACCTCGGTAGTAGGACCTTCTGCTGGCAACCACTATCCCTGGTCGCCGGGGCCTTCGTGGTTCCTGGTCCTGTAATGGGTCTAGCTTCAGGTCTGCCAGGGACTTGTAGTCCTCCTGGAATGCCGGTGGTCCCTACTGGGTATAAAGGAACCTGTAGGCGCGGACCCGGTGTCCGATTTGTATATTCGGGGTGAGCCTACGATGCTTCTCTGCCCCCCTAAACTCCTCTCTCCTTTCTCCTATTGCCTTCAGCCTCACTCAGGGCCCTCCGAACTCAGCAGCAGACCTGCTGCATCTTCACTGCTTTCAGCGTCAGCAGGCTCTCAGACTCAACTCTCTGTCTGAACTGACCTGCCTAGCTCCACCCTCCATATATATATCCCTAACGGGCTCCCTCTGCTGGTATGAGGTGGAAGGGTGGAGGTGTTTGTATGTAGTGAGGGCCTCTTGTGGACACCCTGGGTCCTGTGGTACCTGTGAACAGCAGGGTGCCACATTCCCCCCTAGTACAATTCAGTACTCCTGGACTGAAGCATTTTGCAAAACAGGTTAACAACAATAACAATAATTATTACAACAACAATAATAGAGTTACAATAAGTCCCATCACCAGGTGTCCATTTCACCGATGATGTAACAAGAGTAACATGAGGGACCCACCTGAAAACCCTCAACGTAGGCCCTGGGCGTGTCTACAGGGAATAGGTGATCCAGGTGCTGGACCACATCTTCAGCCACGCCAAACGGGTTTTTGTTCTGTGGTCAAATAAGGGGCACTTTGATAAGTGCAAACTATATACATGGCAGTTTTTGGCTGCTCACAGTCCTCAGCCTACAAGTCTTTGTACCCTTACGGGTAACTAAATTAGCACATATAAATTTCAGTTTATACAATAAACAATAGGCAATACTCAACTGGGTAACTATTTACAATTTAGGCACTTTGTGCTTATTCCCTAAACCTGGCAGGGATTTGTCCTTGTGTGCTGCGTGTGGACCTTCGTAGCACTGGGGTGTTACTAGTCTCTGTGCATGCACTCTCTGTTAATCTAGCAGGTGTACGTGCTGGTAGATTATAAAACTGCCTTAATGTCTCTATGGGACTGGCGAGTGCACTGATTACTGGGCCTTCAGGCTCTGCTTCAATGGGTGATCCTCCTCTTGCTGGGGACTCTTCCTGTCCCTGAGCAGGTTCTTCTAGAGCGCTCACAGGTTCTTCTTGTGGCTAATAGAAGTGTATTACAGGTATAATAACTGCTCCATCAAGTTGAGGCCAGTCTGCAGGGAAATCTACTAGAACTGTGTGAAGCACGTCTTCCTTAGGTTCTTCCGGGGCTATAAGAGGTACTTCTTCCTCCGTTGTATTCAGTAGACATGGGCACACTTTCAAGTGGTCTCTTGAGACTGTTGCGGTTGTTTTACCTCCATCTTTGCTAATCAGGCAAGTTTTACTGTTATCAAATTTGGAGTTCAACACTGTGTAGGGCTCTCTTTCCCACTGGTCATCGAGCTTGTGACCTCTTCTCTTCCGCTTTAGCACTCTCTCTCCAGGTGCCAAGGGTTCTGCTGGTGCATGTTTATTGCACTCTTCTTCCTGTCTTTCCATTAATCTGTTCAGACTGTCTTCGACACAGGCCTGTACCTTCCTGTACTATTCTTGCCGACTTGTGTCCCAATCTTCAGTGGACGTATCTGCAGCAGGTTCTACCACTCTGAGTTCCAAGTCCATGGGCAATTTTCCAGGTTTTGCTCTCATGAGGCACGCTGGGGTACAATTAGGAGAACTCACAGGTATGTGATTGTACAGATCTACCAGGTCAGGTAGTTTGTCTAGCCACTGTTTCCTTTCTTCCAAAGGTAATGTTTTCATCAGGTCTATAACGATGTTGTTCATTTTCTCACACAAACCATTGGTCTGAGGGTGATACGGCGTAGTCCGGATCTTCTTGCACCCATACAGATGACAGAATTCTTTAAACATCTCGGCTTCAAAGGCAGGGCCTTGATCCGTCAGCACTTTGTCCGGGTATCCATGGGGCCTGCAGAAGTATGCTTGGAATGTTCTTGCTGCAGTTTCTGCTGTCAGGTCCTTGACAGGGGCTACCACCAGGAACCGTGAATAGTGATCCACCATGGTCAGGGCATAGGAGTAGCCTGACCTGCTGGGTGACAGCTTGAAGTGATCCAGAGCGACGATCTCCAGGGGCTGGGTTGTCTTGATGGACTGCAAGGGTGCTTTCTGGCTTCCATAGTCTTTTCTTCTGAGGCTACAGGGCCCACAATTCCTGCACCACCTCTCTGGAACTCCGCATTCCAACCCAGTAGAACCGGTCCTTCAGCAGGGTTTCCAGCTTCTTCCAGCCAAAGTGACCTGCTTGATCGTGGTAGGCTTCCAACACCATCTGGATATCCGTCCTGGGTACAACAATCTGCCACACTATTTCATGGGTCTTGGGGTTCACATATCTTCTGCACAGCTTCTCTCTGTAGATGAACAACTGGCTTGTTTCATTCCACAGTTGCTTGGCTTGTGGAGGAGCATCCTTCTCCAGGTGAGAACCTTCATGGGTGATCAGTGTTTTGATGAGGCTGACAACCGGGTCACTGTCTTGAGTCTCCTTCCAACTGTGGTGGGGTAGAGGATTCAGCGTCCTTCCCTGACGTCTTCTGGTGACATGTTGCTCATGGACCACTCTGCTTCGGTGGAAAGCAGGTAATTCAACTTCCTCTAAATCATACACTTCATTCTTGGTGTCTGACTGGTGGGGCATCCTTGACAGGGCATCAGCATTGGTGTTCTTGTGACCTGCCCGGTACTTGATGGTGAACTGATAATTTGACAGTCTGACCACCCAACGCTGTTCCATGGCTCCCAACCTGGCTGTCTCCAGGTGTGTCAAGGGATTGTTGTCAGTAAAGGCTGTGAACTTAGTTGAGGCTAGGTAATGCTTGAACCTTTCAGTGATAGCCCAGACCAAGGCCAGGAACTCCAGCGTGAAGGAACTGTAGTTCTCCGGGTTCCTCTCGGTGGGGCGTAGCTTCCTGCTGGCATACGCAATTACCTTCTCTCTTCCATTTTGCTTCTGGGACAACACAGCTCCCAGTCCCTCATTGCTGGCGTCGGTGTACAGCAGGAAAGGCTGGCTGTAGTCAGGGTAAGCCAGGATTTCTTCACCAGTCAGGATTTCATTCATTACTGCAAATGATTCAGCCTGTTTTTTGCCCCACTGGAATGGGGAACTCTTTCCTCTTTTGGACTGTCCTACCAGGAGGTCTTGTAGAGGTGCTACCTTTTTGGTATAGTCCTTTATGAACCTCCTGTAGTACCCGACCAGTCCCAGGAATTGCCATACGTATTTGATGCTTCTCAGTTCAGGCCACTTCTGGATGGCAGTGACCTTCTCCGGGTCTGGTGCTACTCCCTCTGAGCTGACTACGTGCCCCAGGTACTGAACCTTCTGCTTGAGCAAGTGGCATTTAGAAGGCTTTAGTTTCATCCCATACTGGGACAATGCTTTAAATACCTCTGCCAGGTGCTTCAGATGGTCCTCATATGTCCTCGAGTACACGATAACGTCACCCAGGTACAGCAGCACTATCTCGAAGTTCCGATGTCCCAAGCAACACTCCATCAGCCTCAGGAACGTTCCGGGTACATTGCAGAGTCCAAACGGCATACTGTTGAACTCGCACAGTCCCATCGGGGTGGTGAAGGCCGTCTTCTCCCGGTCTTCTTCAGCAACAGAGACTTGCCATTACCCGCTAGTGAGATCCAGTGTAGAGAAGTAATTGGCAGATTTTAGTGCAGCCAGGAATTCCTCTATAGGGGAAAAGGGTATGCATCTTTATGTGTTATGCGATTAATCTGTCTATAATCTAAACACATCCTCATGCTACCATCCTTTTTCCTGACCAGGACCAGGGGAGCTGCCCAAGGGCTACAGCTATTGTGACGCCTCTTCTCGGAAGCCCTTTTGTTTACACTGGGAGATGGGGGACTCGGAGTCGGGTCCTATGATGAAGAGATGGGGTGCAGCCGTGGCCCGGACTCGACCCGTGCTCAGGGCCCTCACAATTTAAAAAGGATGGTGTGGGCTTATCCGGGTTGAGTGGCTGATTTACGACTACGCCACCTGTGGCACCTGGTGAGGGCCACCAGCGCCGCTGCAGTCCACTGAGGCATGGTGTTATGGCGGCCAGAGTTATTACTACTCCCCACAAGCGGAGCAGGGCCTCAGGGCAGAGGGACAGGATGGAGGGGGTAGTAGTAGAGGAAGACAGGCGCCTCGACGTGTGGTGTAGCGCAGAATAAACAGTCCGGAGGCCATAGGGGTGAACTTCCAAGGCTTTACTCGTATCAGAGATGGCAGAAGGAAGGCGACTCCCTGCTCCCCACAGAGTCCTGCGGTCACCAGGGCCGGGGGTCCGACAACCTCCGAGCAAGTCCAGTGTTCAATCGGGACCCCACACCAGAGTGTTCCTGAACTACAGACTGAATCCTTTCCTGTCCGTGTGTGTAGATAGGCCGGGTCTCCCTCTGAGCTCCTCTCAGAACAAGGGCACGGGTAGCAGCTCCGCTCCTTCCGATACCCGGTGGGATCCTCAGGGCCTACCGGGCTTTCCCGACCAGGACATAGAGTAGCAAGGTCGGGTGTCGGGGGGCGGTACCCCTCTTGCAGCTGGACTCCCTCTGAATATATCAGCATGGCGAGGACAGGTCCGTGTCTGCCTCTCTGTATGCTCCTGGCCAGCCTGCAACTGGGCCTAGCTTATGTGTCGTGCTGTTCCTTCACCTGTCACTCGGTAGTAGGACCTTCTGCTGGCAACCACTATCAATGGTCGCCGAGGTCTTCGTGGTTCGTGGTCCTGTAATGGGTCTAGCTTCAGGTCTGCCAGGGACTTGTAGTCCTCCTGGAATGCCGGTGGTCCCTACTGGGTATAAAGGAATCTGTAGGTGCGGACCCGGTGTCTGGTTTGTATATTCGGGGTGAGCCTATGATGCTCCTCTGCCCCCTAAACTCCTCTCTCCTTTCTCCTCTTGCCTTCGGCCTCACTCAGGGCCCTCAGAACTCAGCAGCAGACGTGCTGCGTCTTCGCTGCTCTCAGCGTCAGCACGCTCTCAGACTCAACTCTCTGTCTGAGCTGACCTGCCTAGCTCCACCCTCCATATATATATCCCTAACGGGCTCCCTCTGCTGGTATGAGGTGGAAGGGTGTAGGTGTTTGTATGTAGTGAGAGCGTCTTGTGGAGAAGTCCATCCATGCACCATGGGTCCTGTGGTACCTGTGAACAGCAGGGTGCCACATCCTCACCATCCCGGTTCAGAAATCCTGCAAAACAGATTGACATTAGAATTGTGATCTCCATTTCCGCCGGCACCATGTTTTCTGAGAAGGAAGGCTGACTGCTCATGTCTTCAAAGATATCAACTGGAAGTTGTTTTTTTAGTGTACTTTTTTACTTAGCCCTTAAGGTTCTGTGATTTAGGGGACATGGAGGAAGAATAGAAGCAGGTGTCATTGACAGATTGGAAATTCTGCTACGTACAACATTAACTGTTATGGTGGTGGAGGTGGACTGAGCAGAACGCTTACTCCAGATGATGGTGTTGCTCTCAGAGCTTTGGGGGGCAGTGAAAATGTTGAAATGGATGGAAAAAGTGCTGAATGGAATTAGAACAGCATGGGGAAGATCCATGTAAGCATCTCTGACTCCCAGATCTCTGCTGAGAAAAATGGTGTCACACTTTTACTCCACTTTAAGGACTGACAATAAAACATTCAAAATCGAAGAGAACTTGGAGTTTACATGAAAAAAAAAATGTTAAACATGTTTTCCTGTATAATGATTTGCAAATAAGGCACAATGAAAAAAATAATAATAAATTTAGTAAACCAAAATTTAATTTTATATTAAAAAATTGGAAATTTTTCACACTTTCATTTCAAACAGATACAAGCCTTGCATTTAGAATTTAGACTTAGCTGCAACATCTGCAATAAGTGGTTGAATACTACCCTTGCTAGCACTATGTGAAAAAACAGCTATTAAGGTGCTGATGCTGCTGTATATCACAGATGTATTAATTCCCAGTCAAACACTGAATGCTGATGATGAGACTCTACTACAAATAACTACATATCACTTGAATCTTGGACTTCTATTCAAAAGCAGAGAATATCTCTCCCATTTTCAATCTGTTACATCAGCACAGAAGTAATACACCACAACTGCATTAACCTTTTTCTATCACTGTGTGCTCTGACCTCCTATCCCTACACCGCATAGGCATAAAATTGAGTTCTTTGTTGCCCCCTACTGATTGTAATAGCCACCCTGATTGGTTGTGCTGTTCTATGTGATTGGATTCTTACAATATATTATGGGAAATCTCACAATACCACTCCTGCTGCCATTAGCCCATATTTTTTTTCCCTATTCTCGCAAATTGAATCCCAGATTGTTAAATTCCGGTGGATCTGTGGATTTAAGGAAATTCTACATGAATTTGCTCCTCAGTGGATCAATCCAGTCATCTTTACTTTCTAGGTAATCATGTTTAAAGGGAGTGTCCACTACTGGACAACCCTTTATTAATTGCTTCAGCGTACTGCATAAATACAAAAAAATTGATACCTAACAATCGTCCCACACCACTCCTCTGAACCTGGGTACCCCATCGATATTGTGACATAAACAATTTCATATAACCGTTGCAGCTAATCAATGTCCACCAATCAATTACAACCTTCAAAATGACTCCACAGGAGGGTTTCTTCCACTCAGACTTTTCAGTATTCAAGACAGAAATCAATCAGAGCAACAATAAGAAATTTTGCTTTACCACGGTGTTAAGATCCGGCTATTATAGACACTAGTGAGGATTAGAGTAAGAGTGGAGGCTCTGCTGTGAAAGCAAACAATGACAGTGTAGAGATGTTTTGTACCAACATGAACTACTTTAATTTAGGTGCAAAGTTATACATAGAAACAGGATAAAACTTCAGACACAGAATACAGAATTTAGAGTGTCTGAGCAGTCTCTGGAACAATCACCAACACAACTCTACAGGGTACTGAATAAGGCTGGGTGCCCACGTAGCGTTTTTCAAGCGTTTATGCTGCGGAATTTCCGCTTGTGAAACGCTAGGTAATCCGCGCCCCATGGTCCCCAAGGGGATTCCGCATGTTCTATGCACATGCTGCGGATTTTTCCGCAGCGTTTATGCTGCGTACAAAAATCCGCAGCATGCCATTTAATTTTGCGGAAGCGCAGCGGAACTCCCGCCATTGACTTGCATTGAAACGCATAGAAACCGCGACTGTACATTTGTACAAGCGGCTTCTATGCGTCTCTATGTGCGGATGGTACCCAGTTCTGGAGGAGAGGAGACTCTCATCCAGACCTGGGTACCATTGTACCTGTAAAAAAAGAATAAAATAACAAATAAAGTTTATACTCACCTGTCCGGCGTCTTCTCTCTGAATGCCAGCAGCGCTGAAGGACCTTCGGTGACGTCACAGTCATGTGACCGCAGGCCCTTCACCGCTCTGTCTCGCGATATGCCGGCAGCCGGGAACCAGCCAGGAAGCAGCGCTGCAGCCACGCCGGGGCCTCGGGGGTGAGTATAGCTTTATTTGTTTTAATTTTTACGGTTCACACTGTATAAATCCATGCCGTTTGCATGGATTTATATAGTGTGACCTAGTTGTCAAGCACTTTCCAAGTGATGCTATCGCCTGGAAAGCGCTTATCAATCTGCATGCGGAAACGCATGTGAATCCGCATGTGGATCCGCATGTATTCTGCAGGAAAAACGCATGCACAATCTGCATGCGTTTTTTCTGCCAGGGAGATGCAGAAATGCTGCAGAAATTTTCTGCTTCATTTCTGCATCGTGGGCACATAGCCTAAAGGCGCAGGTAGAGGGGCACAGGAATCTGGACATGGAGTAGACAACGGGTCCAGGTCATCAGAAAGATGACCAGGAAATTTGTATTCTGTAGCAATGTTACTTTGAAGTTATACCAGCAGCGTAGTTTGCTTTGCTATGTTCCGTAACTCCAATTCGCAACTATGGAAGGTTATGCAAACAGCATTGTACAGCTGTGCTCTGCTGTTTTTGTTACCCCGCCTCTGGGACCTAGAAGTTATACCCATATCGGCATTGAATGGCAGAGATGGGAATTACCTTGTAACAGTTGGCAGTAATACAACTTTGTTTTTACTTAAATGTACATATTTTGAGGGATAAAAATCATTCAATTTGGTTTGATTACAAATTTTGCACCATTTGGCTTTTAAAGGCTCTTTGTGTTCCTGCACATTCAACTTTGATGTCGTCATAAATCACATGACCTGTCGAAGTTTTAGCAGGTGCCGCCATTTCAGGAAAAATCCGTCAGTCTTCATTGGCAGTATTGCCTTTGTTTTTGAGGTGTCTTTGCCACCAGTGCTTTTTTTTTATCCAAATCTAAAATTATGGCCCGAAGAATGAACATGCTACTTATTTTCACCGCTTCATGGTTTTTAAACATTGAAGCTGTTAAAAGAAGTAACAGAAGACTAAACATGTGCACAGAAATGTTGATTTTATATTGCTAAACTAAAGAAATGATCCGGAACATATGATGGTATAAGTGCAATGTGTAGGTGCATATTCACACTTTGGTCATTTCACAAACAAAACTCAAGAAAAATGAGCATATACCCAGTAGTAAGTAAATAGTAATAGAACATGTAAATAACATAGTGTTCTTAGTTAACACTATTTTAATCAAAAAAGTTTAAAAGCCATCCCACCATGATGACAAGGTGTACCCCAATCGGGACGGTCATATCCTATTAAAACTTCACCATGTGTCAGACGACCTCAATGTACAGTTGTGCTCAAAAGTTTACATACCCCGGAAGAATTTTTCCTTTCTTGGCCTTGTTTCAGAGAATATGAATGATAACAAAAAACTTTTTCTCCGCTCATGGTTATTGGTTTCGTGAAGCCATTTATTGTCAAACTACTGTGTTTTCTCTTTTTAAATCTTAATGACAACCAAAAACATCCAAATGACCCTGATCAAAAGTTCACATACCCCAGTTTTTAATACCGTGTATTGCCCCCTTTAACATCAATGACAGCTTGAAGTCTTTTGTGGTAGTTGTGGATGAGGTTCTTTATTTTCTCAGATGGTAAAGCTGCCTATTCTTCTTGGCAAAAAGTCTCCAGTTCCTGTAAATTCCTGGGCTGTCTTGCATGAACTGCGAGTGGCTCAATGATATTGAGGTCAAGAGACTGAGATGGCCACTCCAGAACCTTCACTTTGTTCTGCTGTAACCAATGACAGGTCAATTTGGGCTTGTGTTTTGGATCGTTGTCATGTTGGAACGTCCAAGTACGTCCCATGTGCAGCTTCCCAGTTGATGAGTGCAAATTTGCCTCCAGTATGTGCTCATAACGTGCTGCATTCATATTTCCTTCAACTTTTACCAAGTTTCCTGTGCCTTTGTAGCTCACACATCCCCAAAACATCAGTGATCCACCTCCGTGCTTTACAGTAGGAATGGTGTTCCTTTCATCATAGGCCTTGTTGACCTCTCTCCAAATGTAACGTTTATAGTTGTGGCCAAAAAGTTCAATTTTGCTTATCACTCCAAATTACCTTGTTCCAGAAGTTTTGAGGCTTGTCTCTGTGCTGTTTGGCGTATTGTAGATGAGATACTTTGGGGCATTTGCACAGTAATGGCTTTCTTCTGGCGATTCGACCATGCAGCCCATTTTTCTTCAAGTGCCTCTGATGCGCCCCCTGGGCCGTGGGGTACTCGGTAGCCGGGCCGGTCGATGCTGGGGGATGTCACAGTGGCAGTGACCCGCTCCGTGACCCAGAGCGGTCAATAAAAGGGTTTTAAAGAAAAGGGAATAAAGTTTTTATATAATGTTCGTGACACCACCTGTGGTATGTGGCTAAATGGAGCAGCTGCTGCGGTGCAGATCCTCTGGAGATGATGATGACGCAGCAGAGTTGGTTCAGCTCTCCACAGGTAGAGCTTAGCTCCAGGGCAGTAAGTGATGGTTAATGAGGTAGATGTTGCTGTGCAGTGTAGTGCAGGTGATGGCGCAGATAATAATTCTAGGACACAGTGGGGTGCAGTCTTCAAGGTTTACTCACAGTTGTTGAACTCCAGGTTATCAGGACCAGGGTAACCTCCCATGCCGTCCTGTGTTTACCAAAGCAGGGGTTCAGCAAACTCCCAGGTGTTTCAAGAGTACGTAACAGGACCCCAGTCTGTGTGCCTTCCTCGGTCGTCTTGCTGCGCTGGCTCTCACCCTCCTACCCTGCGCCTCGCAACCAGTGTCCCAAGCCAGTAACCTCGGATCTTGGCAGGCAACCTGCAGTCCCCTGAATCCTATGTGGCTACCTTTTTAGCGATGTAGTTGCGGTTGTGAGCAGCTGCACCCTGAAAGTACAGAAGCCTCCGGTTCCTAGCTGAGCCTTGTAGTTCTCCACTAGTTAGGGGCTGGTCCCCTTTGCGGCCTGATCCCTCCACGTTCCTGTAGATTCGGGTGCACGGGTGGCTTCCTCACTTGCCGTGCCTCTGGGATCCCCTCACTCCTGGAGCCTTCCTCTGCTCCCTTCCTCTTCAGCCAGTCCTCCTGGGCCTCTCACACTAGGCCCACCTCTCTGAGCAGAGCTCCTACAGAGCTCCTGCTCCCACTACTTCTCCTCTCTGACTGTCCTGACCACTCCCAAGATGGCTCCCCTTTTTATACTCCTGCTGAAGTGCTCCCCTGTCCTGCTTCCTCCACCCACACCCACTACATGGTTCCACCCTCCAGCTAGGGACCAGGGACTGTGCTCTCCCTTAGGAGCAATCTCGCCCTTCTCTCTGAAATGGAGTGTAATGGATGCAAGTGTGTGGGTCCCGGGTAGTACTCCATCCTTACCTGAGAGTGAGATACCATATCTCTGGGTGAAATGCAGTACCTTTGTGGTGACTGAACCCGCAGGGGCGCCACACCTCCTTATTGTGCATCTTGAAACAGCCACACCGCTAGTTTTCAGAGAGTCCTGAATTTCAGCTGATGCTATTTGTGGGTTTTTCTTTGCATCCCGAACAATTTTCCTGGCAGTTGTGGTCGAAATCTTTGTTGGTATACCTGACCGTGGTTTGGTTTTTAAAGAGCCCCTGATTTTCTATTTGTTAATCACAGTTTGAACGCTGCTGACTGACATTATCAATTCCTTGGATATCTTTTTGTATCCCTTTCCTGTGTTATACAGTTCAACTACCTTTTCCCTTAGATCCGTTGACAATTCTTTCGCTTTCCCCATGACTCACAATCCAGAAACGTCAGTGGCTGGATGAAAGGTGCAAGAGTCTGTGTTACGGATCTGGGAGGTGGAACCTCTGTGCTACGGTGCAAGGAGGGACCCAGAGGGGCGTAACTAAGTATCAACCCGGACCAACCTTGGTCGTACGGCGGCTAACGACTCCGTGACCAGGGAGGGACCGAGCCGAGGGACCAGGTGCTACTCTGGGGACGACCTTGTAAGGGAGCAGGTGACTCCCACGGTACAGATGGCAGGGACTGACCGGAAAAGCAGGTAGGCACAGCAGGCAGGCTGGCGAGCAGAAGCCTCCAGGTAGGCTATCAGGTAGACACGGCAAGTGATGGCAGGAGTCTCTAGGTGGTCACGGCAAGTGACAGCAAGAGCCTCCGGGAAGGCACGGCAGGTAACAAGCAGGTAACAGGCAGGTCACAGGCAAGTGCTCCCAGGTGAGCGGGCTGGCAGGCACGGCAGGTAATAGGCCGGCAACAGGCAAGTGCTCCCAGGTGAGCGGACTGGCAGGCATGGCAGGTAACAGGCAGGTAACAGACAAGTGCTCCCAGGTGAGCGGGCTGGCAGGCATGGCAGGTAACAGGCTGGCGGGCAAGACTGGTAGTCAGGCTAGCAGCGGGACCTGAGGGCTGAAGCAGAGGTCAGAAACACTGTGCAACAACTTTTGCTCGGGCCCCTCCATTTTGGAGGAGGTGCCTTATATATGGGAGGACCCTCGGCTATTGGCCGGGGACTACTTAGGACAGCGCGCGCGGCCCCTTTAAGAGGGAGGGAGCGTCCTAAGCACAGTGCCCGGGAAGCTGCGCGCGCCGGCAGCAGGAAGAGGAGCGCTGGTGAACGCAGAGCGGGGAGCGCGGGGAGCGAGGAGGTGAGTGGGACGGCGTCTCTGCCTGGCAGGTGGCAGAGACGCCGATGCTACAGTACCCCCCCTTTACGCCCCCTCTTTTTTAGGCCAGAAAGGAATTTTTCAAGGAGAAGCGGGGCATGAATGTTCTCCCTGGGTTCCCAAGTTATCTCCTCTGGGCCAAACCCCTTCCAATCCACTAGAAAAAGGGTCTTTCCTCTTACCCTCTTAGTGGCCAGAATGTTCTCTACCTCAAAAACGTCCTCAGCGGAAACTGGAGCAGGGGGAGTACATAGATTGGAAAAAGAGTTAAACACAACTGGTTTGAGGAGAGATACATGGAAGGAGTTGGGAATCCGTAAGGTGGCCAGGAGTTTTAACTTGTAGGCCACTGGGTTGATTTGTTTGAGAAATTCAAATGGACCAATGAACCGAGGACCCAACTTATAGGAGGGTATTTTGTGTCGGACATGTTTGGAAGAGAGCCAGACTTTATCTCCTGGGCGGAATTGAGGCGGATCCAGACGTCTCTTGTCAGCATGTTTCTTCATCCGCTCGGAGGACTGAAGAAGTGCGGACCTAGTATTTTCCCAAATGGTGGAGAATTCGCTGATAAGAGCCTCCGCGGCAGGGTTGTCCACCGAGGCGGAGATGGGAAACGGAATCCGGGGATGTTGACTGTGGACCACGAAGAACGGGGATTTAGAAGTAGATTCGCTCTCATGGTTGTTGTAGGAGATTTCGGCCCATGGTATGAGCTCCACCCAATTGGTATGGTGAGCGTTAACAAAGTGCCGGAGGTAGCTGGTAAGGATTTGGTTGATACGCTCCACTTGGCCATTGGACTGTGGATGGTAGGCGGAGGAGAAATCCAGGGTGACATCCAGTAGCTTACAGGTAGCTCTCCAGAAACTTGAGGTGAACTGAACCCCTCGATCCGATACAATGTGGAGGGGTAGGCCATGGAGACGGAAAATATGATGGAAAAAATCCTTGGCCAGCTCTGATGCAGATGGGAGACCAGGCAGAGGAATGAAGTGGGCCATCTTAGAGAAGCGGTCGGCGACCACCCAAATGACTGTACAACCGGCAGAAACAGGGAGATCAGTAATAAAGTCCATGGCAATGTGCTGCCACGGGGCAGCAGGTACGGGATGAGGCAGGAGTCAACCGGCTGCAAGATGTCTGGGAACTTTGTTGCGGGCACAGGACGAACAGGCCGAGACGAAGTCTACCACATCCTTGCGCAGGGTAGGCCACCAGTAATGCCGGGTAATGAGTAGGAAGGTCTTCTTTTGGCCAGCATGGCCGGCTAGTTTAGATGAATGACCCCAGTGAAGAACCTTCTCACGATCTGGTACCACTACAAACGTCTTACCGGGTGGAAGACGAGTCAGATCCAAGGGGGCCACATTCATCACTTTGGAGGGGTCGATGATGTGCATAGGTTCCTCCTCTTGATCGGAGGACAGGAAGGATCGGGACAAGGCGTCGGCTTTGACATTCTTGTCCGCCGGGCGGAAATGTAGGACGAAGTCGAAGCGGGCGAAGAACAAAGACCACCGGGCCTGACGTGGATTGAGTCTTTGGGCACTCAGAGATATGCCAGGTTTTTGTGATCCGTATAGATGATCACTGGGTATAGAGCCCCTTCAAGCAGGTAACCCCACTCCTCCAGCGCCAATTTAACGGCTAAGAGTTCTCGGTCTCCTATGGAGTAGTTGCGCTCAGACGAGGAGAAGAGTTTGGAGAAGAAGCCGCAGGTTACCATTCTCCCGGATGAAGACTTTTGGGTGAGCACCGCTCCGGCTCCGGAGGAGGAAGCATCAACCTCCAGGTAGAACTGTTTGTTGCTATCCGGACGGTGCAGCACTGGGGCAGAGGAGAAGGCTTGCTTTAGGGAAAGGAAGGCCTCCTCAGCTTCGGGCGACCATTCCTTGGGATTTGCTCCCTTACGGGTGAGCGCAGATATGGGAGCAGTCCAGGAAGAGAAGTGCGGGATGAAGAGACGATAGTAGTTGGCGAAGCCCAGGAATCGCTGAATCGCCTTCAACCCCTCCGGATGGGGCCACTTTAGGACAGCAGAGAGCTTCTCGGGATCCATTCGTAGGCCTGTCTGGGAGATAACATAGCCCAGGAAAGGAAGAGAGGTCTGCTCGAAGAGGCACTTCTCGAACTTTGCATAGAGGTGATTCTGCCTGAGCCTAAGCAGGACCTGACGAACATCCCTCTGGTGTGTGGGAAGATCCGGATAGAAGACCAAGATATCGTCCAGGTACACCACCACACAAGAGTAAAGAAGATCACGGAAGATGTCGTTGACCAATTCTTGGAAGACGGCAGGAGCATTGCAGAGACCGAAGGGCATCACACAGTATTCATAGTGACCGTCCCGGGTATTGAACGCCGTCTTCTACTCGTCTCCTTGACGGATTCGGACCAGGTTATACGCCCCACGTAGATCTAGCTTGGTAAAGATCCTAGCTCCCTTAAGACGGTCAAACAACTCGGAGATGAGCGGCAGGGGGTATTTGTTCTTTACCGTGATTTGGTTGAGTCCTCTATAGTCAATACAGGGGAGTAATGAACCATCTTTCTTCTTAACGAAGAAGAATCCGGCTCCAGCCAGGGAGGTAGATTTCCGGATGAATCCCCTGGCCAGATTCTCCTCGATGTACTCCGACATGGCCCGGGTTTTGGCCGACGACAACAGGTAAATACGCCCACGGGGTGGAATGGCGCCGGGTACCAGGTCGATTGCGCAATCATATGGCCTATGAGGTGGCAGTGTCTCTGCTTCCTTTTTACCGAAGACATCTGCATAGGGCCAGTAAGGTGCCGGAAGACCGGGTAAATTAGCCGGGGTAGGTGGGGGACGAGCCGGGCGAACCGGAACCAGGCAGGTCCTATGGCAGTCCTGCCCCCACCGGAGTACTTCACTGGATTGCCAGTTCAGCACGGGTTCATGTGTCCGGAGCCAGGGTAGACCTAGCAATAGGGAGTAAGAGAGTCCGGACAGCAAATGGAAGGAGATCTTCTCAGAGTGCAGCATTCCCACCTGCAGGGTTATGGGTTCAGTGACGAGCAGGATGGTCACCGGAAGGAGTCTTCCATCCACGGAGGCAACTGACAATGGTTCAGCCAGGGGTTTGGTGAGAATCCAGTATCTCTCTACCAGGGACTGGGAAATGAGGTTTCCAGCAGCTCCAGAATCCAGGTGAGCAATTTCAAAGTGACGGTTCTCTCCCCAGGAGATAGACACCGACAAAGTCAGGGACGGAGAGGGCTTACTTTTGCCTAGGGTGACCTGTCCGAGCGGTCCTAGACACTGGAGTTTCCCGGCTTCTCCGGGCAGGAACAGATGAAGTGCTCCTTACTGCCACAATAGAAACAGTTCCCCTCGGCTTTGCGTGACTCTTGGCGAGATTTGACCATCTTGGTCTGGTCGATCTGCATAGGTTCGGGCGAGTGCGCTCGGGGAGTGACTGGTTGAGAGGCAGGTCTCTGGAAAGTAGAAACAAGGCAAGGAAACTTTCTCTCCCGGGTAGTCTCTTTGGTACGTTCTTGGAAACGGATGTCAATCCGAGTATCTAGTGACACTAGGTCATCCAGGGTGGTAGGAATGTCCCGACCGGCTAACTCGTCCTTAATCCAACCGGAAAGACCCTCCCCGAAGACAGACACCAGAGCCTCGTTGTCCCAGGCAAGCTCAGAAGCGAGGGTACGGAACCGTATGTCATATTGGCCCATGTTGAGACTCTCTTGGCGGAGACGTAGCAGAGAGGAGGCTGAAGTGGATTTTCGTCCTGGTTCATTGAAGACTTTCCGGAAAGCAGCGAGGAAAGACGATAGGTCAGACACCAGGGGATCCCCTCTCTCCCACAGGGGGTTTAGCCATGCCAGTGCTTCCCCAGTGAGATGGGACATGATGAATGCCACCTTGGCCCGGTCGGAGATGAACTGATGTGCCAAGAGTTCAAAGTGCAGCGTGCACTGGTTCAGAAAGCCCCGACATGAGACGGGTCACCTCCAAAATGAGGAGGCGCAGAAAGCTGGGGACCTGGGCTGGATGCCGTGGTATTGGTGGGCAGCAGTGCTGCCGGAGCGGAAGTCACACGACTCGAGGTGGATACAGGTGGGACAGACAGCGTGTCCAGACGGGAGTTGACATTCCGCAGGTAGTTCAGAATGGTCTCCTGTTGGGATCTCTGACGAGAAACCTCCTGGTACAGGTCCGTAAGCGAGGGGGCTTGGGGGCCACCGGGTTCCATGGCCCGAGCAAACTTTTATGGATCCGGGAGGTGGAACCTCTGTGCTACGGTGTAAGGAGGGACCCAGATGGGCGTAACTAAGTATCAACCCGGATCGACCCTGGTCGTACGGCGACTAGCGACTCCGTGACCAGGGAGGGACCGAGCCGAGGGACCAGGTGCTACTCTGGGGAGGACCTTGTAAGGGAGCAGGTGACTCCCATGGTACAGATGGCAGGGACTGACTGGAATAGCTGGTAGGCACAGCAGGCAGGCTGGCGAGCAGAAGCCTCCAGGTAGGCTATCAGGTAGACACGGCAAGTGATGGCAGGAGTCTCTAGGTGGTCACGGCAAGTGATGGCAAGAGCCTCCGGGAAGGCACGGCAGGTAACAAGCAGGTAACAGGCAGGTCACAGGCAAGTGCTCCCAGGTGAGCGGACTAGCAGGCACGGCAGGTAACAGGCAGGCAACAGGCAAGTGCTCCCAGGTGAGCGGGCTGGCAGGCACGGCAGGTAACAGGCAGGCAACAGGATAGTGCTCCCAGGTGAGCGGACTAGCAGGCACGGCAGGTAACAGGCAGGCAACAGGCAAGTGCTCCCAGGTGAGCAGACTGGCAGGCATGGCAGGTAACAGGCAGGCAACAGACAAGTGCTCCAAGGTGAGCGGGCTGTCAGGCACAGCAGGTAACAGGCAGGTACAGACAAGTGCTCCCAGGTGAGCGGGCTGGCAGGCATGGCAGGTAACAGGCTGGCGGGCAAGACTGGTAGTCAGGCTAGCAGTAGGACCTGAGGGCTGAAGCAGAGGTCAGAAACACTGTGCAACAACTTTTGCTCGGGCCCCTCCATTTTGGAGGAGGTGCCTTATATATGGGAGGACCCTTGGCTATTGACCGGGGACTCCTTAGGACGGCGCGCGCGGCCACTTTAAGAGGGAGGGAGCGCGCGCCCTAAGCACAGTGCCCAGGAAGCTGCGCGCGCCGGCAGCAGGAAGAGGAGCGCTGGTGAACGCAGAGCGGAGAGCGCGGGGAGCGAGGAGGTGAGTGGGACGGCGTCTAGACGCCGATGCTACAGTCTGTCTGGATCCCAGAAACTCACTCAGCTTTTATGCACACACACTGATTACAAGCAAACAGGTCACAGGTGAGGATGTTACCTTTAGTAGCCATTCAAACCCATTTGTATCAAATACTGTGCATGTTATCAGGCCAAAATCACCAGGGTATGTGAACTTTTGATGAGGGTCATTTGGATGTTTTTGGTTGTCATTAAGATTTAAAGAGAGAAAACACAGTAGTTTGACAATAAATGGCTTCACCCAACCAATAACCATGAGTGGAGAAAAAAGTTTTTTTTGTTATCATTCTGCTTCTCTGAAACAAGGCCAAGAAAGCAAAAATTCATTTGGGATATGTAAACTTTTGAGCACAACTGTAGATTGGGGCAGAGCAGGACACGACCCCGACTTTTCAGACACCTGTCCATGGTATAGATGAAATGTCTAGCTCAAAAAGAGGGAGCCATGCCCCTGTTTGTACAGAGTACAGAAAAGTACTCCAAAACTAAAGAAATGAGCCGGAGCATAAGTTGGTATAAGTGCAATGTGTAGGAACACTTTCACACTGTGGCCATTTCACAGACAAAACATGGCTGAACACTTTGTTCTTTTTTTATGGTGGTTTTGTGATGCTTTTTCAGGCAAATTCAAGGTGGAAATCTCCTGAAAAAGACATCACGTGTACATACCCTTAGAGCAAGTTCACTTATGGATTCTCAGTTAAATCATTGTCTAGTCAGCAATACACAGTACAGAACAGGGGTTACAAAAGGCAAACAATGCAACATTTTTAATGAAACCTAAATACAAAAAAAAAGTTTTACCACAAAATACATACATTTAAGCAAGAAAAAAACATTGGGCAGCATTGTGGCGCAGTGGTTAACACTGTAACCTTGCAGCCCTGGGGTCCTGGGTTCAGATCCCACCAAGGAAAACATCTGCAAAGAGTCTGTACACTGCTCAAAAAAATAAAGGGAACACTCAAATAATACATCCTAGATCTGAATGAATGAAATATTTGTGGCGCCCTGCTTCGCACAGGTGCCACAGAACCCAGTAGGGTGCATGGATGGACTTCTCCACAAGAGGCCCTCATTACATTCATACACCTCCACCCTACCACCTCAGACCAGAAGAGGGAGCCCGTTAGGGATATATATAGGGAGGGGTGGAGCCAGGCAGCTCAGTGAGTTAGTTTCAGTCAGACTGACAGAGAGTCTGAGAGCGTGCTGACGCTGAGAGCAGCGGAGAAGCAGCTCGTCTGCTGCTGCCATAGTGAGGACCCTGAGTGTGGCCGACGGCAAAGAGGAAAGGAGAGAGGAGTTGAAGGGGGCAGAGGAGCATACCAGGCTCACCCCGAAATATACACCGGACACCGGGTCCGCGCCTACAGGGACCTTAACACCCAGTAGGGACCACCGGACACCTGGAGGACTACAAGTCCCAGGTCGACCAATGCTGACTACAGTACCAGGGCTAGGAGTCACGGAGGCCCCAGCGTCCAGGGAGAGTGATCTCCAAGAGAAGGCCCTATGACCAGGTCAGCAGGTGCAAGAGAGAGAGACAGCAATTAAGCCAGGTCTAGCTACAGGCAGGTCAGAAGCTTAACAAGTGGAAACAATGGATCAGGAGGCCCTATACCCTCTCAGAAGTGCACCCTGCCTACCGAGTATCCTGGACCATACCTGCAACTACACCAGTAAAGGTACTGAAGCGAACCCCCGTGTGAGTGTCCGTCATTTCTTCCTGAACTGTCCTGGCCATCTCTCCCCTGCACCACCATCCATTACCTCACGCTGCCCTGAGGCCCGTTCCACCAGTGGGGATCCGTTCCAACATAAGCTGCCCTAACATCTGCCTCAGATGACTGCTCCGCAGCGGTGGCTCCCTTTAGCCGCATTCCACAGGTGGCGTCACGAACAATTTACAAATCCCCAATAAATATTCCCATTTTTGTTGACCGCCCTGGGCCACGGACCGAGCCAGCCACCGTGATATCCCCCATCAGCATCCATAGGCCCGGCTGCCGAGTACCCCACGGCTCTGGGGGCAAGTCATATTCTCATTGAATACTTTGTTTGTACAAAGTTGAATGTGCTGACAACAAAATCACACAAAAATCATCAATGGAAATCAAATTTATTAACCAACTGGGGCCTGGATTTGTAGTCACCCCCAAAATTAAAGTGGAAAAACACACTACAGGCTGATCCAACTTTGATGTAATGTCCTTAAAACAAGTCAAAATGAGGCTCCGTATTGTGTGTGGTCTCCACGTGCCTGTATGACCTCCCTACAATGCCTGGGCAGGCTCCTGATGAGGTTGCGGATTTTCTCCTGTGGGATCTCCTCCCAGACCTGGACTAAAGCATCCGCCAACTCCTGGACAGTTTGTGGTGCAACGTGACGTTGGTGGATCGAGTGAGACATGATGTCCCAGATGTGCTCAATCAGATTCAGGTCTGGGGAACGGGCGGGCCAGTCCATAGCTTCAATGCCTTCATCATGCAGGAACTGCTGACACATTCCAGCCACATGAGGTCTGGCATTGTCCTGCATTAGGAGGAACCCAGGGCCAACCACACCAGCATATGGTCTCACAAGGGGTCTGAGGATCTCATCTCGGTACCTAAAGGCAGTCAGCCTATCTCTGGCGAGCACATGGAGGGCTGTGCGGCCCTCCAAAGAAATTCCGCCCCAAACCATTACTGACCCACTACCAAACCGGTCATGCTGAAGGATGTTGTAGGCAGCAGATTGCTCTCCACGGCGTCTCCAGTCACGTCTGTCACATGTGCTCAGTGTGAACCTGCTTTCATCTATGAAGAGCACAGAGCACAGGGCGCCAGTGGCTACTTTGCCAATCCTGTTGTTCTGTGGCAAATCACAAGCGTCCTGAACGGTGTTGGGCTGTGAGCACAACCCCCATCTGTGAACGTCGGGCCCTCGTACCACCCTCATGGAGTCGGTTTCTAACCGTTTGTGCAAACACATGCACATTTGGGGCCTGCTTGAGGTCATTTTGCAGGGCTCTGGCAGTGCTCCTCCTGTTCCTCCTTGCACAAAGGCGGAGGTAGCGGTCCTGTTTCTGGGTTGTTGCCCTCCTTCGGCCCCCTACACGTCTCCTGGTATACTGGCCTGTCTCCTGGTAGCGCCTCCAGCCTCTGGACACTACGCTGTCAGACACAGCAAACCTTCTTGCCACAGCTCGCATTGATGTGCCATCCTGGATGAGCTGCACTACCTGAGCAACTTCTGTGGGTTGTAGAGTCCATCTCATGCTACCACAAGTGTGAAATCACAACCAACATTCAAAAGTGACCAAAACATCAGCCAGAAAGCATTGGACTGAGATGTGGTCTGTGGTCCCCAACTGCAGAACCACTCCTTAATTGAGGTTGTCTTGATGATTGGCAATAATTTCCATCTATTGTCTATTCCATTTGCACAACAGCATGTAAAACTGATTGTCAATCAGTGTTGCTTTGTAAGTGGACAGTTTGATTTCACAGAAGTTTGTTTTACTTGGAGTTATATTCTGTTGTTTAAGTGTTCCCTTTATTTTTTTGACCAGTGCATGTGACGCGCCCCCTGGGCCGTGGGGTACCCGGTGCCGGGCCGGTAAATGCTGGGGGATGTCACAGTGGCTGTGACCTGGTCCGTGACCCAGGGCAGTCAATAAAAAGGGGTTATTGATAGGGGATTTATCGTGATTGTATAAAGTTCGTGACCCCACCTGTGGTATGCGGCTAGGGAAGCCACCACTGCGAAGCAGGTCCTCTGGAGCTGATGTTACTGCAGCAGGGATGGTGTGGCTCTCCACAGGTAGAGCTCAGGTCCAGGGCAGTGTAGATGTTATGGGCAGTGCAGGGTTTGATGGCGCAGCAATAATCAGTCCACAACTTAATGGCGTTTTCCTCTTATCTTTACTGGTGGTGATTAGACAAGCCGGGACTAGGGTACTGGCTAGTAGTGGAAGTCCGGGCAGCCTGAAAGCAAGTAAAGAATCCTCCTTGCCAGGTGAAGTTGGAGGCCTTCCCTTTCCACTAAACTCTTTGGCCCTGCTGCTTGTAGCTGTGCGGTGGCCCTCGTCCCTGAGTACAACGTCTTTGTGCTCACCCGTATGGCAGGCAGCTCGGGCCTTGCTGATGCGTCACTCCCACGTGGCGGTGCTGGGCCCTGCGGTGCTGCTGAGCCTCCGGGCGTCTGATGGGGCCAGGAGACCTGCAGTCTCCTGCCCTCCGGTTTCTGCTGCTGGGCGTTCGGTGCCCCACAGCCTAGGACTCTTCTGTGCTGGTTCTTCTGGGGTGAGCTGCCGCGCAGCTCCACTCCCCAGCTCCTCTGCCCTCGGCGTCCTCACTTCAACTCCTCACACTAAGTCTAACTAACCCCACCTCCAGATCCCAGTTGCCAAGGGGAGGAACTCCCCTTGCTTGTCTGGAGCCAGGAAAGTGTTGCATGCTTAGTAAAACCTGATTAGGGAACCCCTGCTTGCTTCCAGGCATGGCATCACCTCTTGTGAGGGAGGCAATGCCACTGTTGCAACCGGACCCCTGGGGTGCCACATTCCCCCCTAGTTAACTTCAGTACTCCCGGACTGAAGATACCTTTCAAAATTAACAAATAACAATTCAGATTACAAACAGTGTTACAAGTCAAAAATTACAAAAATCCAACAAAAATTGAAAGCAGTCACTGCGGCGCTTAGTCTTTACGCCACAATCCTGGTAACTGTAATTTGGCTGGTGGGAACCGCATCAACCCACTTTGTGCATCGTACCTGGGCGTGGCTTCAGGGCATTCTTTCATTGGGCCTGGTCTTCAGCCACGCCTGCGGTTTATTTTCTAGGCCTATTAGTAACTATATTCAATATTGTTCTGACCATACCTAGTCCTATGGTCCAATTGTCCATAAATTCAACAAATATACTTTTCCAAGACTATTTAACAGGTACAACTATAAACAACATACACTTTAGTTCTCTTATACTTTATACTTTAGTTTCTCCAGCGAGCAGGGAGCTGACCTTTTGTACTCCTGGTCAATCTACATAGTACGTTAGTTGTCATTGTCCTACCCTGGTCCCTAGTGTCTACCCCTGATGTGGTGGATTCAGTGTGAACTACACTACAGGTAGTCTGAGGTAACACCGGTAGGCTGGGTAATTTCCTACGAATTCTTTGGCTCACCATGGGTACGACTTCACTGCTAGCAGAGGGTCAATTCTCCTGGTCTGCTGATGATGAAACCGCTGTCTCTGGGGCTGACTGGTCTTCCAGCTGTTCTGGGACTTCTGCAGCTTCCGGTGAGGACGCTTGGAGAAAGGTCAAGACCGGTACCACAATCGCTTTGTTCACCTGCGTCCAAGACCGGGGAAATTCTCCGAGGACTGTCTGAACCGTTTCCTCCACTTTTTCTGTGGGCCGAGGGCTGTCTGGATCTTCTTCTGTGTGTTTCAACTGTTCAGGACATATCTTCAAGTGATCTCTTGAGACTCCCGCTGAAGTTTCCCCTCCATCTTTGCAGATGAGGCACACTTTGGTGTTGTAGTATTTTGAGGGTAGGACAGTGTATGGCTCAACCTCCCACTGGTCATCTAATTTATGGACTCGTCTCTTCCTCTTAAGTAGAGATGAGCGTTGTTCGACTCGAACTGTTCACCAATCTCAAATTCGAGCTGTTTTGGGCGGTGTTCGAGCCGTTCGGCGAACACGAATGATTTGAAAAAAATTCGGCTGTTCGAGGCTATGTTCGATAACTGTTCGTGCACCAAAATCATAACTGGATTTTTTCTCAGTAATGATGAAAATTAATGTTAATACGCAGTTTGAGTGTACAGCGGGGCGGGGGGAGGGGCAGGGGATGGATCTCCGCAGGAATAATGAAGATCTCCATTTTTTTTTTCTCTTTCCCGCATTTACAGTGGGGAGGTGCAGTCTGTCAGCCTATCAGCAGCGCACACACGGAGCGAAGTGCTTTTTTTCACACAAGCAAGGGCATGTGTCATTGGCAGTGTATGTCACATGTCCTTGCCCTATAAGACCCAGCCATTTTCCCCGTCGCCACCATTTTCTCACTGCTGCAGCTGCGTGTTAGACAGCACCGCTGTTGCTGTGTGCGCTATACCTTGTTAATTTCAAGCCAATTTTCGCACAAATCTACAGATAGCTTGGGAGTAGGGAATAGTTGTGATTGCAGTCCTTTTAAGGACTAGGTTACAGCATTTCCTACGACTTTTATCAGGCAGGTCTGTGCTCTTAAATAGATAGGTTGTGGGAGTAAAGACTAATTGTAATTGCAGTCCTTTTCAGGACTAAATTACATCGTTCCTATCAGTTTTTGCCAGGCAGGTCTGTGCCAGTGCTGTGCAAGTTTTTTTCACAGCATTTGGCTAAATCTAGCACAGCTAATCCTTTTTGGCCTATTGCAGAGTGTGTTAGTCAGTAGAGTAGCCTATCTGTGTTGCAAGCTACACCACCTGTGTATAGAATACCAATTTTTTTACTGCACCTAGTGAAGTAAAACCTTTTGGGCATAGCATCATTCTATTAGTCCATCTATACTGACCTCCATCACGTTGCAAATTGAATATAATTTTTTTCTGCATCTAGCTCTGAAAAAATATTTGGGCTTCTAGCTGTGTGTGGGACTTGTTCTATTAGTCCATCTATACTGACCTCCATCAGGTTGCAAACTGAATATAATTTTTTTCTGCATCTAGCTCTGAAAAAATATTTGGCCTTCTAGCAGTGTGTGGGACTTGCTCTATTAGTCCATCTATACTGACCTCCATCAGGTTGCAAATTGAATATAATTTTTTTCTGCATCTAGCTCTGAAAAAATATTTGGCCTTCTAGCTGTGTGTGGGACTTGTTCTATTAGTCCATCTATACTGACCTCCATCAGGTTGCAAACTGAATATAATTTTTTTCTGCATCTAGCTCTGAAAAAATATTTGGGCTTCTAGCAGTGTGTGGGACTTGTTCTATTAGTCCATCTATACTGACCTCCATCAGGTTGCAAACTGAATATAATTTTTTTCTGCATCTAGCTCTGGAAAAATATTTGGCCTTCTAGCAGTGTGTGGGACTTGTTCTATTAGTCCATCTATACTGACCTCCATCAGGTTGCAAATTGAATATAATTTTTTTCTGCATCTAGCTCTGAAAAAATATTTGGCCTTCTAGCAGTGTGTGGGACTTGTTCTATTAGTCCATCTATACTGACCTCCATCAGGTTGCAAACTGAATATAATTTTCTTCTGCATCTACCTCTGAAAAAATATTTGGGCTTCTAGCTGTGTGTGGGACTTGTTCTATTAGTCCATCTATACTGACCTCCATCAGGTTGCAAATTGAATATAATTTTTTTCTGCATCTAGCTCTGAAAAAATATTTGGCCTTCTAGCTGTGTGTGGGACTTGTTCTATTAGTCCATCTATACTGACCTCCATCAGGTTGCAAACTGAATATAATTTTTTTCTGCATCTAGCTCTGAAAAAATATTTGGGCATCTAGCTGTGTGTGGGACTTGTTCTATTAGTCCATCTATACTGACCTCCATCAGGTTGCAAACTGAATATAATTTTTTTCTGCATCTAGCTCTGGAAAAATATTTGGCCTTCTAGCAGTGTGTGGGACTTGTTCTATTAGTCCATCTATACTGACCTCCATCAGGTTGCAAATTGAATATAATTTTTTTCTGCATCTAGCTCTGAAAAAATATTTGGCCTTCTAGCAGTGTGTGGGACTTGTTCTATTAGTCCATCTATACTGACCTCCATCAGGTTGCAAACTGAATATAATTTTCTTCTGCATCTACCTCTGAAAAAATATTTGGGCTTCTAGCTGTGTGTGGGACTTGTTCTATTAGTCCATCTATACTGACCTCCATCAGGTTGCAAATTGAATATAATATTTTTCTGCATCTAGCTCTGAAAAAATATTTGGCCTTCTAGCTGTGTGTGGGACTTGTTCTATTAGTCCATCTATACTGACCTCCATCAGGTTGCAAACTGAATATAATTTTTTTCTGCATCTACCTCTGAAAAAATATTTGGGCTTCTAGCTGTGTGTGGGACTTGTTCTATTAGTCCATCTATACTGACCTCCATCAGGTTGCAAATTGAATATAATTTTTTTCTGCATCTAGCTCTGAAAAAATATTTGGCCTTCTAGCAGTGTGTGGGACTTGTTCTATTAGTCCATCTATACTGACCTCCATCAGGTTGCAAATTGAATATAATTTTTTCTGCATCTAGCTCTGAAAAAATATTTGGCCTTCTAGCTGTGTGTGGGACTTGTTCTATTAGTCCATCTATACTGACCTCCATCAGGTTGCAAATTGAATATAATTTTTTTCTGCATCTAGCTCTGAAAAAATATTTGGCCTTCTAGCAGTGTGTGGGACTTGTTCTATTAGTCCATCTATACTGACCTCCATCAGGTTGCAAATTGAATATAATTTTTTTCTGCATCTAGCTCTGAAAAAATATATGGGCTTCTAGCTGTGTGTGGGACTTGTTCTATTAGTCCATCTATACTGACCTCCATCAGGTTGCAAACTGAATATAATTTTTTTCTGCATCTAACCCAGACAATAGTTTTGGCCTAATTACCACAGTTTGGCCACTCAGCTCTGCTCGGTTCCCATCCATTATTTTTTTGTGCAAACAACTCCAGAGTTGTGAATTAGTTAACCACCAAAATGAATGGAAAAAGGCCTGCTGCTGGTGGAAAGGGGAATAGGCTTGTTGTGAAGGGGAAAAAAGGTTGTGTCCGTGGAGTAGGTGTTAAAGCAACAGTAACATCTGCAGAAGAAAGACCATCTTCCAGCAAAACTAAAATGTCTACTTCTTTTAGCGGACAATATGGTAAGATCTCTTTCTTACGGCCACGCCAATCGCTACAAATTCCAGATGAGGCACAAAAACAGCAGGTGCTTCAACGGATATCAAGTGGTCCTTTAAGTGGGCTCTCCTCCACATCAACTTCAACTTCACAAATACTCCAGTCCCCAGAGGTGTCACCCCAATCGTACTTGCTTCCTCACAGCTCCCAAATCTCCAGCTGCCCATCTGAGTATGAGGTAGAACAGATGGTTGAGTCTGCAGAGCTGTTTACTCATACTATAGCCTGGGAATCAGAGGTCGACTCCAGCGCTTCTGTGAATCCAGACAAGGAAATGATCTGCACTGATGCCCAGAATCTTTATGAGTCGGATCCAGGACCAGACGCAGAAGGTTCTGACCATAATGTAGACCCTCATTCCAAACTGTAACTCCTGTTGGTGGAGACAATGAGGAAGACGATGATGAGACTCAAATACCTGATTGGAGCGACAACTTTAGTTTTTTGTCAGGGCAGGAACAGGTTGGCTCTGAGGACGACGGGTGTGATAACGCACAGGGTGATGAGGTTGGAGATCAGCAGAGGAGGAGGAGGAGGATGCTAGTGACGACGAGGTCAGGTTGCGCCTTCCTGGACAGAGACGTAGTACTGGAAGAACGTCAACAACTGCATCCTCAAACACAACTCTGCCTCTGACCACAAGTCGTGGTGGCTCTTCAGGTCGCATGGATGCTAAGCCTTGCATAGCCTGGGCATTTTTTCAGATCGATAAAGATGACCCAACTCGTGTTATCTGTAACATTTGTCAGCAAAAGCTAAGTAGAGGCCAAAATGTACATAGTTTGAGTACTTCATGCATGAACCGGCACATGGACATGAAGCATAACTTGCAGTGGGAAGCTCACTGTGCTACAATGCGGCCTAGCCGGCCAGGCCAACCGCCGTCTGCCACATCTTGTGCATCCGCAGCCTCTTCATCCTCTGTGACTGGGGGGACAGCAGTCACACCTGTTTTGGGACGCAGACCTGCCACCTCTTTACCCGCAACAGCCAGCGTGATTGGCAGGTCATCATTTTCTTTGGAGGTGGTAACACCAGCTGGTGTTCAGCGCTGTCCGACATCGATAGCACCACCTTTGGGTCAAGGCAACCTAACATGTCCGCCTGCATCTTCCTCACAGACCGGCAGTTTGCCGGGGACACCCTTCTCATCCCCGTCTAAGCACAACAGCCAGCCCTCAGTCCCTCAGATGTGGACAAGTAAAATACCATTTCCTCCTAGCCATGAGAAAGCTAAGAGGTTGAATTTCACCATCTGCAAGCTCTTGGCTACAGAAATGCTGCCTTTCCGCCTGGTGGACACAGAGGATTTTCGAGACCTTATGTCCGTCGCAGTGCCCCAGTACCAGATGCCCAGTCGGCACTACTTCTCAAAGAAAAGTGTGCCTGTGCTCCACAAGCATGTCGCACACAACATCACCGCTTCTTTGAGAAACTCTGTGTGTGACAGGGTGCATTTCACCACAGACACTTGGACGAGTAGGCATGGACAGGGGCGTTACATGTCGCTGACTGGGCACTGGGTAACTATGGTGACAGCAGGACAAGGGGCTGCTGTCCAAGTCTTGCCATCCCCACGAGTTGTGCGTCAATCCTCTTTATGTCAAAGTTCCTCCACTGCTTCTGCCTCCTCAACCTCCTCTCGGTCCTCCACCTGCACCCAAAGCCTGTCTGGTCATGCCACAAGCTTTCTAACTGCGCAGAAGGGATCCTGCACACCACCTTACTATACTGGCAGTAGGGCTCAATGTCATCTGGCGGTTTTTACTTTGAAATGTGAGTCACACAGCTGAGGAGTTGTGGTCAGCTCTGGAGAACCAATTTCGTGAATGGTTGTCTCCACTGGACCTGAAACCAGGGAAGGCCGTGTGCGACAATGCTGCAAACCTGGGTGCGGCCCTTCGCCGGGGCAATGTCACACACGTGCCTTGTATGGCTCACGTGTTGAACCTGGTTGTCCAGCAATTTTTAGCCCACTATCCCGGACTAGATGGCCTTCTGCAGAGGGCACGGTCGCTGTGTGCTCACTTCCGCCGTTCGCATCCCGCAGCTCAGTGACTTACATCTCTACAGAAGTCGTTGGGCCTGCCACTTCACCGGCTAAAATTCGATGTGCCTACCCGGTGGAATTCAACTCTGCACATGTTGCAGCGACTGTGGCAGCACCGACAAGCCCTCGTGCAATACGTTCTGACGTATAGCCTGGGCCAACGGGATCCAGAGGTGGGGCAAATCACGCTGGAGGAGTGGTCTCAGATCAGGGACCTATGCACCCTTCTGCACAGTTTTGAAATGGCGACGAAGATGTTTAGTGCTGACGATGCCATTATCAGCATGACTATTCCGGTGATTTACATGCTGGAGCACATGTTAAACAGAATTCGGAGTCAGGTGGTGGCACAAGAGGAGGTGGAGGAAGTAGAGGAGGAGGAGTTGTATGCGGAAGGGCTAACATCTGCAAGGTCCAGACGGTCGGCAGCACCAAGGCGGCAGGCATGTGAGGGTGGGGGAGATGGTTTTACCAGGGCGCATGGTAGCAGCCAAACTAATGAGGAATGTGCAGGAGCCCAGGAAGAAGTGGAGGACGAACTGATGGAAGACTCATCAGATGAGGGAGACCTTGATCACATTTCTGTTGTGCGAGGTTGGGGGGAGAGGACAGAGGAAGGAAGCATGATTGTTACCTCGCAACCAACACAACAGGGACTTGGTGCTCCTGGATGCTCAAGACACATGAGTGCCTTCTTGCTGCACTACCTGCAACATGACCCTCGAATTGGGAGAATTAGAAATAATCCTGACTACTGGGTTGCCACACTGTTAGATCCCCGGTACAAAAGTAAATTTGCAGAAATAATTCCTGCCATAGAAAGGGATGCACGCATGCAGGAGTATCAGCAGAGACTGTTGCAGAATCTTACATGTGCTTTTCCACAAAACACCAGTGGTGCACGTAGTGAATCTCACAGTTCCAACTTGCCAACCGTGGGACCGTCGAGTGTTCAGCACTCAAACCGTAACAGAAACACAGTATCTGCTGGTAACATCAATTTTGCGGAATCATTTCAACACTTTTTTAGCTCATCCTTTGCAAGGCCACAGGAGACAAGAAGTCTGACACATAGTCAACGCCTAGAGACGATGGTACAGGAGTATCTCCAAGTAAACATTGAAGCCATGACTGTGTCACTGGACGCTTGCTCTTTTTGGGCTTCCAATCTGGATAAATGGCCGGAGCTCGCCACTTACGCCTTGGAGATCTTGTCATGCCCCGCAGCCAGCGTTCTGTCTGAACGTGTGTTCAGCGCTGCTGGTGGTGTGCTGACAGATAATCACACGCGGCTCTCCACTGATAATGTAGACAGACTCACGTTCATAAAGATGAACAAATCATGGATCCAAAACGAATTTTCTACCCCTGTGTCATCCTGGGGAGAGTAAAAGCTTGATGATTGGTTAAAATCACCTCACCAACCGTTTTAAGCTTTCAAATTACTAATCATGTTTATCTGTATCTTGGCTGGAAAATAATTTGGGCTTTGTAGCAGTGTGCAGTAATGATTCTATTAGGCCATCTATACTAACTCCACCAGATTTAAAATTACTAATCATGTTTATCTGTATCTTGGCTGGAAAATGATTTGGGCTTTGTAGCAGTGTACAGTACTGATTCTATTAGGCCATCTATACTAAGCTCCACCAGATTTAAAATTAATAATAATTTTTAGCTGCATCTAGCCCGGAAAATAATTTTGGGGCTCCGAGATGCGCAAGACACATTAGTGCCTTCTTGCTGCACTACCTGCAACATGACCCTCAGATTGTCAGAATTCGAAGTAATCCTGACTACTGGGTTGCCACACTCTTAGATCCCCCACACTCTTCGATCAACCTTTTCATTTTAATAAAGACCAAAAAATGGTCATTTTTGAAATTATAAGCATTAGCAGGTTATTAGAAACTGAAATCAAACAGTTTTCAACTCAAAACTTCATTTTAGGTGATGTTACATTTGCACATAGGACCCCTTGTTCGAAAGTAGCTTCTGAACTCTCTCGTCCATTGAATTTGTCAGGTTTTGGATGGCTTCTGCTTCAATTGTTTTGCATGAGGACAGAATACCCTCCCAGAGCTGTTGCTTAGATGTGAACTGCCTCCCGCCATCATAGACGCTCCTTTTGATGATGCTCCAGAGGTTCTGAATGGGGTAGAGGTCAGGGGAGCATGGGGGTCACTCCATAAGTTTGTCCCCTTTTATGCCCATATCAGCCAGAGATGCAGATGTGTTATGTGCAGCATGAGACGGTGCATTATCATGCATGAAAATGATCTTCCTGTGGAATACACGGTTCTTCTTCTTGAACCATGGCAGGAAGTGCTGTTTGAGAAGCTCCACATACATTATGGAGTTCATCTTTACCCCTTCAGGGATCCTAAAGGGGCTGACAATCTCTCTCCCCATGATTCCAGCCCAAAACATTACTCCACCTACTCCTTGTTGGTGCTGTAGCCGTGTTTGCGTGGGGTGTCCATCAACCAGCCATCCTCCACTCCATCCATCTGGACCATCGAGCGTTGCACGGCACTCATCCGTGAACAAAACAGTTTGGAAATCAGTCTTCATGTAATGTTTGGCCCACTGGAGCCGTTTCTGCTTGTGTGCAGTGGATAGAGGAGGTCGACAGGATGGCGTACGCACAGCTGCAAACCTCTGAAGGACCCTGCATCTTGCTGTTCGGGGGACGTTGGAGGCACCAGCAGCTTCAAAAACTTGTCTGCTGCTATGACAAGGCTTTTTTGCCACTGCTCTTTTAACCTGACGTAATTGCCTGTAGGAAAGAGTCCTCAATTCGCCCTTATCAGCACGCACACGTGTGTACTGTGAATCAGCTACATACTTCTTGATTGCCAAGACACTTCATCCTGATCATCGCACAATGTTGATTGTAGTCATGCCTTGACCTAAACACTCCACAATTTGTTGCTTCTCAGCAGCCGACACATCCTTTTTCTTTCCCATTTTGGCAGAAAATGTAGGCTGCTTAATAATGTGGGACAGCCTTCTTAAGTAGTCTTGCCGTTCATTGGACACACCTGCCAAACTAATTAGCACAGGTGTCTGCAATTGCTTACAGTGATATAAAGAGCCCTGACACACATCACCATCAATGAGTTTAACTGACAAACAAACAAATTCTTCCCTTATCACTCCTAAACACTTTTTGCATAATAATTTGGAGCACAGTGTACATGTGCTTTTCCACAAAACACCAGTGGTTCACGTATTGAATCTTACAGTTCTAACTTGCCAACCGTGGTCTGTATGGACTTGTTCAATAAAGGGCCCAAAATTAAGATAACATAGACGGGAGAGGTCTCTATGAATAGGAATTCCTAAGAATTTGATACCCTGTGAGGGCCAGGCAAAGGGAAAGTTGGACTGGATGGAATCCTGTATGGATTTGGGGAGGGAGACATAGAGGGCCTCAGACTTCGCTGTATTGATTTTAAAATTTGACCATGTAACAAAGTGATCTATTTCAGCCATAACAGCCTGCTGATGGATATATGTGATTGACATCATCAGCAAATGCAGAGCACTTGTACTCGGTGCCTCCCACCTCAATCCACCTAATATTGGGGTTATGGCGAATTGATGAGAGCAGGTGCTCCGTCACTAGGATGTATAAGAGAGGGGACAGAGGACATCCCTGCCTTGTCCCATTGATGAGTATGAAAGGTGATGAAAATGTTCTGATGCGCCCCCTGGGCCGTGGGACATCCGGAGCCGGACCCTTTTTGGTCGATGCTGGTGGTTGTAGTCTCCGTGGCGGCGACCCGGTTCCGTGGCTCAGGGCGGTCAAACCAGTGGCGAAACTATTTATGTGGTTTTGATGTTTAAATGTCCGACTACGCCACCCGTGGATTGCGGTCAGAGTGAACCGCCGCTGCAGGGCAGACCGCTGAGTCTGTTGTTGTGGGAGCAGCAGAGCTTAGCATAACTCCCCATGGGAGGAGTATAGCCTCAGGGCAGTGTATGCGGAGGATGGGGGTGATGGTGCAGGGCAGCAGCAGTAACAACACGGAGTCAGTAATGCAGTCCAGGGCCTTTACTCACAGTTCTTATTATCCAGACCACTTCTGCAGGTAACGGCTGCCCACGTCGTACTGTGCTCACCAGGTGAGGGGCTCAGACAACTCCCAGATAACTTTGGAGCGCTTCACAGGACCCCCTTTGTGTGTCCTTTGTCTGGCCTTTCTTACCAACCCTTCTGTCCGGCTGCCTTGGGCCTCCTCTTGGTAAACTTGGCGCCAGTTTCCCTGACCCTATGTGCTGCCGTCCTAGCGGGTGTAGCGAGGGGCTGCGCCACATAAAATGTCACAGACTCCGGTTTCTAGCTGAGGGTCGTTTCCCGCCTCCACTAGTTTCGGGGACCAGTCTTCCCCTTTGGCCTGACCCCTCCACGCAGGTGGATTCGGGCGTGCGGTGGCGACTCGCCCGTCCACACCCCTGGGATCCCTTCGTTCCTCGTTCCTGGAGCCTTCTCCGCTCCTCTTCCTTCCTTCTCCCTCTTCCAGGCCTGGGCCTCTGTTACTAGGCCCACCTCTGGAGCAGAGCTCATGCAGAGCCCCTGCTCCCTGTCACTTCTGCTCAGACTTCTCTGCACTGAACTAAGTTGGTGCCCACCTTTTATACTCCCTTCTCAATGCACCCAGGAACTGCTTCCTCCCTGCTCCTGCACTACAGGGTTCCCCTTCCTCAGTGTTCCCTCCCCCCACTCCAGCCAGGGACAGGGACTGTCGTGCCCATCTCAGGGGCATATTGGTCGCCCTGCCCCACGGCAATGTGGTGTAATGCATGCAGGTGTCGGGGTCCTGATCCACACTCCATCCTTACCTGAGAGTGAGATATCACACCTCTGGGTGAGGTGCAATACCTCTGCAGCAACCAAGCCCTCGGGGTGCTACAGTTCCATTTATCTTCAGCCTAGGTGACGCATTGCGATACAGTGCCGTGATTTTGGCTATAAAAGGGTCCCCTAGACCCCTACCCCAAGCTTTTTAAGAGAATAATATATGGCGTGCCAGGAGACTCTATGGAATGCTTTCTCAGCATCCAACGAGATTATCTAATTACAAATTTTTAACTGCATCTAGCCCAGGAAATACTTTGTGCCTAGTAGCAGTGTTTGCTAGTCAGCGGATTATCCCAGCTGTTAAGCAAGCTACACCACCTGTAGTTTGGACACTTAATTTTTTCAAAGGAAATGCTTAGGGTCCACGGTATACTCAGTGAAGAGCATCAGGAGGCACCCCAAGGCATAGGGGCTGGGGCTGGTGGTAGGACGCCTTGCGGTGGATAGCCGAGCTCGATCCTTATAAAAGCTTTTTAACTGCAGCAGCTTTAGTGGACGCTACTGGAGCTGGAGACTTGCCCTTCAATAGATCCTTGTAAAAGGATTTAAAGTGTATTCATTCAAATTAGAGACAATTTAAATTAAAAAGCTTAGACCTGCCTCCACCACAGGGGGGCTCGCTCGACCCACCAGCGGACAGGCACCAGTATTGTATTGGGGGCTGGCCGTCAGGGTCCACTGCGGCTCTGGCACAAACCCGGCGACACGGAGGTGGCACGGGCAGGAACGGACTGGCCGTGTCGGCTTCTCACTTTTTGGATTTTAGAAGGGCATGACATGCCTATATCTGTGTCTCCCCCTCCTTTTACTCCTCCACCTCTTTTCTTTTCGCATGACTATATGTACTTGTCACTTTTCCATGTGTTAGTTATGTCTTCTGAGCAGTTTGTCAGCTTTTGGACACCTTTGAAGGTGTTTTCTATGTGTTTTTGTTTGCCTGCCATTGGTTTTAACGGTGTTCGAAGGTGTTCGGCGAACAGTTCGACGAACAGTTCGACGAACACAAGGGTGTTCGACGAACCGAACCGAACTCGAACACTACGGGAGTGGCTCAACACTACTCTTAAGTACCTGTTCTCCAGGTGATAAGGGAACGGCAGGTGCGTGCTGATTATAAGTTTTCTCTTGCTTCTGTCTCGCCTGGGACAAACTTTTCTCAACACACTCTTGCACCTTGCGGTATTGTTGCTGCCGCTCTGTATCCCAATCCGCACCTGGTGAAGTCGTCTCTGGTGTTAGGACTCCCATGTCCAAGTCAATGGGTAGCTTACCAGGTCTTGCTCTCATCAGGTAAGTGGGTGTACAGTTGATGGAGTTCACCGGGATGTGGTTGTATAGGTTCACCAAATCTGGTAACTTCTCTGGCCACAGGCTACGCTCTTCAAGGGGTAACATCTTCATCAAGTCTATCGCCACCTGGTTCATCTTTTCACACAACCCGTTGGTCTGGGGATGATATGGCGTCGTCCTGATTTTCTTGCAGCCGTACAAGTTACAAAATTCCTGGAACACCTCTGCTTCAAAGGCTGGACCTTGGTCGGTAAGCACTCGTTCAGGGTAACTGTGCGGGCAACAAAAGTGCTGTTGGAACGCTTTGGCTGCCGTCTGAGCCGTCTGGTCTTTTACTGGCACTACTACCAGGAACCGGGAGTAGTGGTCTACTATAGTTAAAGCGTAGACATAGCCTGACCTGTTTGGAGCTAGCTTCACGTGGTCCAGGGCTACCAGTTCTAGTGGCTGTTTGGTGATGATGGGCTGCAGGGGAGCCCTCTGGCTGTCACGGTCTTTTCGTCTCAGGTTGCATGGACCACACTCTCAATTGCTTTCCTCATGCCAGCCCAGTAGAATCGATCACGTAGCAGGACTTCCAACTTCTTCCACCCGATGTGTCCTGCTCCATCGTGGTACGCTTCTAAGACCATTGACGCATCCCGCCTCGGGACTACCACCTGCCAGACCAGTTCATATGTCCGGGAGTTGATGCTTCTTCGACACAGCTTTCCTTCGTAGATGAACAGTTTGCCCTTCTCCTTCCACAACTACAACTATTGGGTCTCCTGTGGAGCATCTGGATCAGGGTACGAGTCAGCTTGCGTCAGCAACTACTTAACTAGGCGGACAGCCGGGTCGCTATCCTGCGTTTCTGCCTATCCATGGTGGGGTAATGGGTTGAACGTGGCCTCTCTGTTGGCGGATCACTTGTCCCTTACACAGTGGGAGCACTGGGTCACCCCATGACGATGGAAAGCGGGTATCTCTATCTCCTCCAGCTCTTCCGGGTCTTCTCCCCCATCTGGCAAGTTGGGCATCCTGGACAGCGCATCAGCATTTGCATTTTTATGCCCCGCCCGATACTTGATGGTAAACTCGTAGTTAGACAGTCGGGCCATCCATCGTTGCTCTAGGGCACCAAGCTTTGCAGTCTCCAGGTGCGTCAGCGGGTTGTTATCTGTGACGACTGAAAATTTGGAGGAGGTGAGGTAGTGCTTGAAGCGCTCTGTTACAGTCCAGACTATGGCGAGAAACTCCAACTTGAAGGAACTGTAGTTGTCGGGGTTCCTTTCCGTGGGCTGGGGCTTCCTGCTGGTGGAGGCAATCACTCTCTCTCTCCCTACATCTATACGACCTCGCTCCAGGAGATTCCCCCCACTGACGACTTGTGCGAATGTTGATCTCTTTGTTCGGATTGTCTCGGGGGAGTTGATGTCCCTTCCGCGTCATATCCCCCGTGACAATCTGTCTAGAGAGGAACGCATCAGGCTAAATATCTTGCAAAAATTGCCTGATGTACTTTTTAAACCAGCAGACAAAGGTGGTAACATCGTGATATGGCCTAGATTGATGTATGAGAAGGAGGCGTACCGTCAGCTGAATAATAAAACATGCTATCGTAAACTTACATATAATCCCTTAACTTCCTATGTTATGGATTTAAAATCTATTATTAATAAGGCAGTGGATAATGAAGTCATTACTAAGGAACTAGCCTCGGCCCTTCTTGTATCTGAACCAACGATCTCAACACTATATCTATTACCTAAAATCCACAAAGATGTGAAGATCCCCCCAGGTCGTCCTATCATTTCTGGTGGGGGGAATTTCCTGGAGCACGTCAATAGGTGGATTGACTCTCATCTGCAGCCACTGGTGGAGAGCTTGCCATCCTTTCTTAAGGATACTGGTGAATTACTCAGGAAGGTTGATGACCTACACATTGGGGCTGACACTGTCCTGGTGGCTGCAGATGTAGAGTCACTCTACACTAATATCAAACATGTAGATGGACTTGCCGCTGTTCAATTTTTTCTGAGGACAGTGTCCTTGCCCAGTTCACTAAGGGATCTTATCCTTGAATTGTTACAGTTTACTCTGAGTCATAACTTTTTTGTTTTTAAGGGGTCCTTCTACCTCCAGCTCCAGGGGACAGCTATGGGCGCTGCTTTTGCTCCGGCCTATGCCTGTCTTTTCCTGGGGCTGTGGGAGAGGGACCTCTTCCTGTCAGATCGTGGTGAGTCAATGTCCCGTGTCCTTTTTTGGACGCGGTACATTGACGATATCCTCTTGATCTGGCAAGGTTCAATTTCGTCTTTACAATTATTCATGGATGACTTGAATCTGAATGACCGGAATATATTCCTATCATATCATTTTGATGTCAACCAAATTGAGTTCCTCGATGTGTCCTTGAGTAGGGATAATACTGACTGTATACAGACCACAGTCTTCCGTAAGCCAACTTCGACTAACATGCTACTACATGCCTCCTCCTCACATCCTAGACATATGCTCCAATTCGTACCGGTTGGGCAGTTTCTCCGTATCCGGAGGATATGCTCTACCGACGTGGAGTTTGAGAAACAGGCTCTGGAACTTAGGGACAGATTTCATGCTCGGGGTTATAGCCGACGTATGATAAAGAAGGCATACAATAGGGCTAGATTTACATCTAGAAATGACCTATTATATAAAAAGAGAGATATGGGTAATGGTACCGAACAGGTCAGATTTGTAACTCACTTTCATTCACAATTTCCTCGCCTTAGAGATATACTGTCGCGTTCATGGCATATTCTGCAGGCAGATCCTATAATTGCGAAACATATATCTGATAGACCGTCTATTACTGCTAGACGGTCTAGAAATATTCGTGATTTTCTGGTGCGGTCCCACTATGAGGCCTCTAGTGGTACTTTCTTGGATTCGGTTCCCAGGCGAAGGGGATGTGTTCCGTGTGGTCGGTGTGTGGCATGCCCTAATGTTGAAAGAAGTGACACTTTCTTTAAGTCTGATGGATCTAAGATATATACAATTAATAAATTCATTACCTGTAATACTAGGAATGTGATCTATTTTGCCACATGTCCGTGTGAACTGATCTATGTGGGTATGACAACCCGCCAATTTAAGATACGCATTCGTGAACATGTGTTGGGTATCATTGCCGCCGCTGACCACACGGATCCGTCCATTCTGAAGACGTTACCACGCCATTTCAGGGACCATCATAAATGTGATGCCTCTTTACTACGTATTAGGGGGATCGACTCTATTCTACCAAATATACGGGGTGGTAGGATGGGACAAAAACTTGCCCAGATTGAATCCCGTTGGATCTGGACTTTGAATACAGTACATCCTAATGGATTAAATGAGAGTATTAGTTATGCTCCCTTCCTCTGATTGTCCATCTTTGCTTATAATATGCTTTATACTCTCACATCCAACTTTTCCGTCTGTATTATGATACATGGTTGAACCTTGATTTTATCTTTTATTGTATTTTAATTCTTATTTTTTTGTTATGTAGGACCTTCATCCTCCTGTTTTTGTTTTGTACATCCCTTTCCTTCTATCTGCTATATCGGTGCTGTTGGATATTTCAACTTTAATGGACATCTGCATAAGCAAAATGATGGCTCTTCTACCTTTTGATAATAATGTTTTATGTGATACCTTTATATGATGTTATGTTCAGATGCTGTATATATCTTTATATATTTATAACTATGTACTATTCTATTATATCAGATATATGGTAAAATATTGATGTAGATAGCATCTTCATTATACTTATCATTCTATATATTTATATATTGCCTGTCGTTTTGCTTGAATTTATGTTAATTTGATAATTGTTTGTTATTACCTTGCACCTTATGATTGTGATTGCCCAATATTCAGGCGGTCCCCGGGTATTTTACATACATTATCCCTGTTATACAGTGACTGCATGCCCTGTACGCATGCGTGCCACTGCTCCGTTACGTTGGCCGGCTTTCTGCATCTTTAGCGGAGCGTGTCGTCGGGTCAACTTTGACCCGCCGTCACGTGACGCGTGACGTGGACGCCGGCCGGCGTCTTGGTTGCTGTGGTTACGCATGCGTCACTTCCGGGTCATGTGTCGCCCGGCATCATGCGTCACGTGGTTTGTTTCCGATCACGTGATGCGGATATCCGGTGACATTATGCAGCATCTGTGCCTAGCGCCGGTGGGCGCCTATAAATACCTAAGGGATGTATCTATCATTACGCCCCCTGACGAAGGGTTAACCGAAACGCGCGTCGGGGCTGCTGCTTCCCGCATACAGCCTGTTGCCTTCCTCTTTGTTGCCCTGCCCCTCTGCCCTTTCTGGATTCTGTGGGTTACATCGGTATGTATACTATTTTTATTAAATTACTATCTGGCAGTGGGACTTACTACTTAGGGGCACTTGATGATAGTGTGACTCTGGCACCTAATATTGGAATACAACATATGGTCTTGCACAAATTTGTGATTACTTTATAAAATGATTATTATGCTGTATTGCGTGTAGCTGGTTCTATTTGGTTCACAGTAGTTACTTTTACACTCCCCCCTATGTCTGTTTTTTGTATGACTTCTAAATAAAATTTTGATAATTTCATATAAAGTATTGGCTTTTTGATCGTTTTCTTTCTCTTTTTTTCTTGTAATTTGTTGATACTTGCGATTTAGCCGTTATTGTCCGTATTTTGGTAGTCCTAAATGTAACAAAAATTGCTATATATATATATAAAAACCCAATTTGGGTATATTGTACTACCTTCTCCATGAATTGTATCTGTATAATTTGTACTGTGTTTTGCACAGGTATTTTTCTTCTTGGTATCATGGACTACAAGGCCAAGGAAAAATCTTGGCTATCCCAGTTTGAACAGGCCTTTGGGGGTAATATTACGGATACACAAATAGTGGATGATCGGGGTTGGGATGAAAAATCTATGATAATTCATAAATTACTGATCAAAAGAACCAAACTTTGGTGGAATAGAGCCTTCTTGGGCAAGTATATCAGCCAAAAAATGATCCCAAGGGGACTTCGCATACGTATTACTCCCACCTTCCTTGTGGATGATGAATCCTTTGTTTCTAAATGGGAGGAGGCATGTACGTCCTGTTCAATGGCACTTCTGCAATTATTGGTGGACCTGAACTCTAGATCTATTGAGGAATTGGACATTCAGATAGACTCTGCTCATACTGACCTTAGGTCTAATTACCCAGCTGAGAACATTTTGAAATTTGATTCCCAGATTGATAAAGTATTGGACTCAACAGTGAAAAAAATACATGATATACAGGTCTCCAAATTTGGGAGAGACATGAGGGACTACCATCAGAAGAAAGTATATTTCTGGCGTAAACCTGGAGTGCAAATGCCTAATCGCCTGAGGAAATCTTCTAACTCTTCGGTTACATCATTGAGTGATCTCTCTGAGGCCTCCACTTCGTCTATGACAACTAGGTCTGGTACCTCTAATAAAAGGCTGCGGGAGACCACATTTCATCCATACAGACGACAAGATCTGACGTCACCAGATCGGAAAAAGAATGATTTCAAGGTAATTAACCTTAGTGGCCATACCCTTACTCAGTCGGATTATTCACTGCTGAGTAAGGGTCTATCATTTGCACCAGTCGCCCGTTTCGATCCATTTACGGCAATTAAGGATTTGCACATATTTGCCAGGGCTTTGATATTTAAAAAGCACTTCTCTGATGGTGGTCTCCATGATCTTTTCCCAACAGAGGAGGAACAGGCTGCGATAAGGACACTCGAGGAACTCTCTGTTGAACACAATACTCCTATAGGAAGTAAGATCCCTACATCTATACGACCTCGCTCCAGGAGATTCCCCCCACTGACGACTTGTGCGAATGTTGATCTCTTTGTTCGGATTGTCTCGGGGGAGTTGATGTCCCTTCCGCGTCATATCCCCCGTGACAATCTGTCTAGAGAGGAACGCATCAGGCTAAATATCTTGCAAAAATTGCCTGATGTACTTTTTAAACCAGCAGACAAAGGTGGTAACATCGTGATATGGCCTAGATTGATGTATGAGAAGGAGGCGTACCGTCAGCTGAATAATAAAACATGCTATCGTAAACTTACATATAATCCCTTAACTTCCTATGTTATGGATTTAAAATCTATTATTAATAAGGCAGTGGATAATGAAGTCATTACTAAGGAACTAGCCTCGGCCCTTCTTGTATCTGAACCAACGATCTCAACACTATATCTATTACCTAAAATCCACAAAGATGTGAAGATCCCCCCAGGTCGTCCTATCATTTCTGGTGGGGGGAATTTCCTGGAGCACGTCAATAGGTGGATTGACTCTCATCTGCAGCCACTGGTGGAGAGCTTGCCATCCTTTCTTAAGGATACTGGTGAATTACTCAGGAAGGTTGATGACCTACACATTGGGGCTGACACTGTCCTGGTGGCTGCAGATGTAGAGTCACTCTACACTAATATCAAACATGTAGATGGACTTGCCGCTGTTCAATTTTTTCTGAGGACAGTGTCCTTGCCCAGTTCACTAAGGGATCTTATCCTTGAATTGTTACAGTTTACTCTGAGTCATAACTTTTTTGTTTTTAAGGGGTCCTTCTACCTCCAGCTCCAGGGGACAGCTATGGGCGCTGCTTTTGCTCCGGCCTATGCCTGTCTTTTCCTGGGGCTGTGGGAGAGGGACCTCTTCCTGTCAGATCGTGGTGAGTCAATGTCCCGTGTCCTTTTTTGGACGCGGTACATTGACGATATCCTCTTGATCTGGCAAGGTTCAATTTCGTCTTTACAATTATTCATGGATGACTTGAATCTGAATGACCGGAATATATTCCTATCATATCATTTTGATGTCAACCAAATTGAGTTCCTCGATGTGTCCTTGAGTAGGGATAATACTGACTGTATACAGACCACAGTCTTCCGTAAGCCAACTTCGACTAACATGCTACTACATGCCTCCTCCTCACATCCTAGACATATGCTCCAATCCGTACCGGTTGGGCAGTTTCTCCGTATCCGGAGGATATGCTCTACCGACGTGGAGTTTGAGAAACAGGCTCTGGAACTTAGGGACAGATTTCATGCTCGGGGTTATAGCCGACGTATGATAAAGAAGGCATACAATAGGGCTAGATTTACATCTAGAAATGACCTATTATATAAAAAGAGAGATATGGGTAATGGTACCGAACAGGTCAGATTTGTAACTCACTTTCATTCACAATTTCCTCGCCTTAGAGATATACTGTCGCGTTCATGGCATATTCTGCAGGCAGATCCTATAATTGCGAAACATATATCTGATAGACCGTCTATTACTGCTAGACGGTCTAGAAATATTCGTGATTTTCTGGTGCGGTCCCACTATGAGGCCTCTAGTGGTACTTTCTTGGATTCGGTTCCCAGGCGAAGGGGATGTGTTCCGTGTGGTCGGTGTGTGGCATGCCCTAATGTTGAAAGAAGTGACACTTTCTTTAAGTCTGATGGATCTAAGATATATACAATTAATAAATTCATTACCTGTAATACTAGGAATGTGATCTATTTTGCCACATGTCCGTGTGAACTGATCTATGTGGGTATGACAACCCGCCAATTTAAGATACGCATTCGTGAACATGTGTTGGGTATCATTGCCGCCGCTGACCACACGGATCCGTCCATTCTGAAGACGTTACCACGCCATTTCAGGGACCATCATAAATGTGATGCCTCTTTACTACGTATTAGGGGGATCGACTCTATTCTACCAAATATACGGGGTGGTAGGATGGGACAAAAACTTGCCCAGATTGAATCCCGTTGGATCTGGACTTTGAATACAGTACATCCTAATGGATTAAATGAGAGTATTAGTTATGCTCCCTTCCTCTGATTGTCCATCTTTGCTTATAATATGCTTTATACTCTCACATCCAACTTTTCCGTCTGTATTATGATACATGGTTGAACCTTGATTTTATCTTTTATTGTATTTTAATTCTTATTTTTTTGTTATGTAGGACCTTCATCCTCCTGTTTTTGTTTTGTACATCCCTTTCCTTCTATCTGCTATATCGGTGCTGTTGGATATTTCAACTTTAATGGACATCTGCATAAGCAAAATGATGGCTCTTCTACCTTTTGATAATAATGTTTTATGTGATACCTTTATATGATGTTATGTTCAGATGCTGTATATATCTTTATATATTTATAACTATGTACTATTCTATTATATCAGATATATGGTAAAATATTGATGTAGATAGCATCTTCATTATACTTATCATTCTATATATTTATATATTGCCTGTCGTTTTGCTTGAATTTATGTTAATTTGATAATTGTTTGTTATTACCTTGCACCTTATGATTGTGATTGCCCAATATTCAGGCGGTCCCCGGGTATTTTACATACATTATCCCTGTTATACAGTGACTGCATGCCCTGTACGCATGCGTGCCACTGCTCCGTTACGTTGGCCGGCTTTCTGCATCTTTAGCGGAGCGTGTCGTCGGGTCAACTTTGACCCGCCGTCACGTGACGCGTGACGTGGACGCCGGCCGGCGTCTTGGTTGCTGTGGTTACGCATGCGTCACTTCCGGGTCATGTGTCGCCCGGCATCATGCGTCACGTGGTTTGTTTCCGATCACGTGATGCGGATATCCGGTGACATTATGCAGCATCTGTGCCTAGCGCCGGTGGGCGCCTATAAATACCTAAGGGATGTATCTATCATTACGCCCCCTGACGAAGGGTTAACCGAAACGCGCGTCGGGGCTGCTGCTTCCCGCATACAGCCTGTTGCCTTCCTCTTTGTTGCCCTGCCCCTCTGCCCTTTCTGGATTCTGTGGGTTACATCGGTATGTATACTATTTTTATTAAATTACTATCTGGCAGTGGGACTTACTACTTAGGGGCACTTGATGATAGTGTGACTCTGGCACCTAATATTGGAATACAACATATGGTCTTGCACAAATTTGTGATTACTTTATAAAATGATTATTATGCTGTATTGCGTGTAGCTGGTTCTATTTGGTTCACAGTAGTTACTTTTACACTCCCCCCTATGTCTGTTTTTTGTATGACTTCTAAATAAAATTTTGATAATTTCATATAAAGTATTGGCTTTTTGATCGTTTTCTTTCTCTTTTTTTCTTGTAATTTGCTGTACCTGGGACAGCACGGCTCCCAATCCCACGTTGCTGGCATCTGTATGAAGTATAAAGGGTTGGCCATAGTCGGGGTAGGCCAGGACTTTGTCTCCGGTCAGAGCCATCTTCAGTCGGGTGAAAGATTCGCCTTCTGGTTTTCCCCATTTGAACAGAGGTTTCGGGTTCTTGGCCTTCTTGGACTGACCTACCAGGAGGTCCTGCATGGGTGTTGCTATCCTGGTGAAACTGCCCCACTTCCTTGATAGTGGAGGGTCTTGGCCAGTCCTTGATTATGGTGACTTTTTCAGGGTCTGGCGCTACACCTTCAGCGCTTACCACATGACCTAGGTACTGCACCTTGGGCTTCAACAGGTGGCATTTGGACGTCTTTACCTTCAGGCCAAAACCAGATAGGGCTTTAAACACCTCGGCCAGGTGCTCCAGGTGGTCTTCATATGTCTTCGAGTAGAAAATTACGTCGTCCAGGTACAGCAGGACAGTTTCGAAGTTCTTGTGTCCTAGGCAGCACTCCATTAACCTCTGGAAGGTTCCTGGGGCATTGCAGAGCCCGAATGGCATGCAGTTGAACTTGCTGAGCCCCATTAGTGTTGTAAACGCGGTCTTTTCTTTGTCCGCCTCTGCCGCAGGAACCTGCCAGTACCCACTGGTGAGATCCAAAGTGGAGAAATAATTAGCAGATCTTAGTGCAGCTAATGACTCCTCAATCCTGGGTAATGGGTAGGCGTCCTTTTGTGTAATGCGGTTAATCTGCCTGTAATCAACACACATCCTCATTGTACCATCCTTCTTTCTAACGAGAACTAATGGAGCTGCCCAGGGGCTACAACTATGTCTGATCACCCCAGCCTCCTTAATCTCCCGTAACATTCCTTGATAGTGAGCTGGGGGTACAGGCCGGTACCTCTCTTTAATGGGCGGATGATCTCCCGTGGGGATATGATGTTGGACCCCTTTTACCTGCCCAAAGTCTAGTGGGTGTTTGCTGAAGACTCGTTCATACTCTTGGACCACCCGGTATACTCCATGCTTTTGGTGCAAAGGGCTGGAGTCAGTGCCCACTTGTAGCTTCTGACACCAATCCTCCATCTGCCCCTTGGAGGCATTATCCTCTGCCGGTTTGGATGGAAGCAAGGGTTCCACTGTCTTTATTGCGTTGTTACTGACAGTGAACAGCTTAGCAAGGGTAGCATACCGGGGTAAATGGTTCTCTTTCTCCCCACAATTCAGGATGCGTATCTGTACTCTCCCCTTGCGGACATCGACCACCCCCCTGGCTGTCAAGATGGTGGGCCTACTGTCTGAGTACACGGGTTCTACCAGGGCCTGATAATCTTGACCCCTGAGACCAATTGCTGCTCGACACCATATCAACATTTCACTCCTAGGGGGCATTGCAATGGGGAACGGATCACTCATCCTGACACTGCCAATTTCCCCTCCAGACAGCTCTACCTGTTGTCTTTTCATCAGGGCTCTGATCTCCTTCTGCAGAACTCGCTGCTGACTGGAACTGGCAGTCTCTGCGACCTGTTGCAACAAAACAATAATTTCTCCAAGACAATTTTCCATCACATTAGTGCCTAAGGTTATCATAGGATGACTTTCTCGGCGATCAATATCAACAATAATCATTCCTTGTGATGGCACTTCTACTTTGCCAACTTTTATGGTCACCTCTTTATACCCCACCTGAGGCAAGAGCTGACCATTGCTGGTATAGATACTAAGATGTTCATCTGGACGGCGGGTAATGTCTGAATCAGTCCAGTATTGCTTATAAAGGATATATGGCATTGTGGTCACCTGGAACCCAGTGTCCAGCAACGCGTTCATTGGGATGCCATCAAGCACGACAGGTAGGACCGGTCGTCCTCCCACGTACTTGTCTCGCCAGCTTTGTGGGCCTGGTCGTCTTACTCCTGGGGGTTGGCCCTCTGCCCCAGGTGTTGCTCGTTTTAAACCACAGAATCTTGTAAAGTGCCCCACCTTTTGACAGCGGCGGCAGATGGGTTGTCCGTCCTGGTCGTAGCAATCGCTGTTCCTCCCTCTGATCGGTGGAATTCTCTTCTGTCGCCGCCACGGGACGTCATCTGGACTGGAAGCCAGCTGGATCTTTTCCTTGGGGGACACTTGAATGGCCTGCATGGTTTTGGTTAACGCAGCCACACTTTTGGTCAGCTCCTGGACCTGAAGGCGCAGGTCGGCAGACGGGTCGTTATCCAGAGTCTGCGCGTCAGCCTCCACAGGTTCTAGGTAAAAAGATGCCACCTCCTGGTGGTAGATGATAGCTGGGTGCCGGTGGGATGCAGCGCCTCCTGGTGTTGATTCCCGCAGCATCCGGATGGCTATGTCTTTAAATTGCGCAAAGTCCAGATTAGGGTTTTGCAGAGCCATAATGCGCAGCTGTGTCCTGTGAGCGCTGGACAGGAGCCCCTCAATAAACTGCTCAGTTAGCAATCTGTCCTCATCATGCACACTGTCAGGGTCTACCTGTTTGATGGCCCGCAGCGCCTCCTGCAGGTTTAGAGCATAGTCCCGTACACTGTCCTGCACCCTTTGTTTGCACCCGTAAAATTTCATTTTAATTTCTGCTGCGGTGCGGGTGTCAAAGGTATCCTTCAATCGGGCCAGTATTTCTTTTACAGTGCCTTTGTCTCTGCTCGGCCAGGACTTCACCTCTCTCTGGGATGCACCGATTAGCTGGCCTATGAGGATGCTGACGTTTTGCTCCTCAGACAGGGGATATACTTTAATCAAACTGCGCAGTCTCTCCTCAAAATCGTTCAGGGTGAGCGACTCCCCTGAGTACTGGGGCAACCACGCCGCCTCCGGTATATATGGCATTGATAACGGCATCACAGTGGCAGCGGCCGCGCCTGCGGCTGAACCCTCCTCCATATTGGGCATCGTCCTCACACCCGCTAGTGAACCTCAGCCAGGTCCTGGGCGTCTGCTGACGTACCAGTATGCTGCTCTGCAGGCGGAGGGATCTCTTACCCGGCGGTTCCTGATCGGGGCTTCTTTCTTCCCCCTCGGCGGGCGGCAAACCACGTGATAACACAGTTCAATAAAGTCTATGGCACACAGGACCCGGTTATACCGGGCTTCGTGAATTCTGTTCGTGACGCCAAGTTGACGCGCCCCCTGGGATACCCGGTGCCGGGCCGGTAAATGCTGGGGGATGTCACAGTGGCTGTGACCCGGTCCGTGACCCAGGGCGGTCAATAAAAAGGGGTTATTGATAGGGGATTTATCGTGATTGTATAAAGTTTGTGACGCCACCTGTGGTATGCGGCTAGGGAACCTGCCGCTGCGGAACAGGTCCTCTGGAGCTGATGTTACTCCAGCAGGGATGGTGTGGCTCTCCACAGGTAGAGCTTAGTTCCAGGGCAGTGTAGATGTTATGGGTTATGCTGGGCGTTGTAGTGCAGGGTTTGATGGCGCAGCAATGATCAGTCCACAACTTAATGGCGGTTTCCTCTTATCTTTACTGGTGGTGATTAGACAAGCCGGGACTAGGGTACTGGCTAGTAGTGGAAGTCCGGGCAGCCTGAAAGCAAGTAAAGAATCCTCCTTGCCAGGTGAAGTTGGAGGCCTTCCCTTTCCACTAAACTCTTTGGCCCTGCTGCTTGTAGCTGTGCGGTGGCCCTCGTCCCTGAGTACAACGTCTTTGTGCTCACCAGTATGGCAGGCAGCTCGGGTCTTGCTGATGCGTCGCTCCCACGTGGCGGTGCTGGGCCCTGCGATGCTGCTGAGCCTCCGGGCGTTTGATGGGGCCAGGAGACTTACAGTCTCCTGCCCTCCGGTTTCTGCTGCTGGGCGTTCGGTGCCCCACAGCCTCGGACTCCCGTGTCTGGCTCTTCTGTGCTGGTTCTTCTGGGGTGAGCTGACGCACAGCTCCACTCCCCAGCTCCTCTCTCCTCGACATCCTCACTTCAACTCCTCACATTAAGTCTAACTAACCCCGCCTCCAGATCCCAGTTGCTAAGGGGAGGAACTCCCCTTGCTGGTCTGGAGCCAGGAAAGTGTTGGATGCTTAGTAAAACCTGATTAGGGGACCCCTGCTTGCTTCCAGGCATGGCATCACCTCTTGTGAGGGAGGCAATGCCACTGTGGCAACCAGACCCCTGGGGTGCCACATATGTTCTCCCTGTGCTTGAGTGGTTTTCCTCCGGGTTCTCTGGTTTCTTTCCACACTCCAAAGACATATTGGTAAGAAATTTAGATTGTGAGCCCCAATGGGGACAGTGATGATGCCTGTCAAACGCTGTGGAATTAATGGTGCTATATAAGTGAGTAAAACAAATAAATATCTCCATGGCTGGATAACCCCTTTAGTTATACATCTGCACACAAGTGAACCAACATTGTGCTATAACAGAGGGACAGGTGAGGTTTTTTTGTTTGACAATCCGTGGATTACTTCTACTTGACTGTAGTAAGTGTTAAATGAGTGATATACGACTCAGCTTATGTAGATGTAGTATCTTAAGATATTTGTTTTTGGCAGCCAAGAGATTTGTAATGCTGTGCAGAGCAGGGTTTATAAGTTTCCTGCCAGTACGGCCTTGCACAGACTGTTCAGAACATCTGAATATCACAGTATGTGAAATCCAAAAACTAGGACGTCAGCTGTGGACACAGAGCCAATTCCGATAGTACCAATATCAAAATTCGACATGGTTTTAATCAAAGAAAACACTAGATAGCTGAGCTTCTTAATTGTACTTAGCCATGACCCCAGCTATGTCTGGCACCAGCAATGATTCCATTTTTATGAATTAATTTTATTTTAATTAGACTACTTTTCTCAACAAGTAGAGATAAATATAGGTTAAAAATTGGCAGAATAATCACCTTCCTGCCTTCACTGCCAGGCTCTTTAGCAGCCACATAAATATTTCAGCCCCAGTTTCCCTGTCTGCTTGCACCCTAACTGGATAAATACAGTGAGGAAAATAAGTATTTGATACACTGCTGATTTTGCAAGTTTTCCCACGTACAAAGAATGGGGAGGTCTGTAATTTTTTTTATCACAGATATACTTCAACTGAGAGACAGAATTTAAAAAAAAATCCAGAAAATCACATTGTATGATTTTTAAATCATTAATTTGCATTTTATTACATGAAATATGTATTTGATACAATAGGAAAACAGAACTTAATATTTGGTACAGAAACCTTTGTTTGCAATTACAGAGGTCAGACGTTTCCTGTAGTTCTTGACTAAGTTTGCACACACTGCAGCAGGGATTTTGGTCCACTCCTCCATACAGATCTTCTCCAGATCTTTCAGGTTTCAGGGCTGTCACTGGGCAACATTGAGTTACAGCTCCCTCCAAAGATTTTCTATTGGGTTCAGGTCTGGAGACTGGCTAGGCCATTCCAGGACCTTGAAATTATTTTTACGAAGCTACTCCTTAGTTGCCCTGCCTGTGTGTTTTGGGTCATTGTCATGCTGGAAGACTCAGCCACGACCCATCTTCAATGCTCGTGCTGAAGTAAGGAGGTTGTTGGCCAAGATCTCGTCATACATGACCCTATCCATCATCCCTTCAATACGGTGCAGTCATGCTGTCCCCTTTGCAAAAGCACCCCCAAAGTATCATGTTTCCCCCAACATGCTTCACAGTTGGGACAGTGTTCTTGCGGTTGTACTCATCCTTCTTTCTCCTCCAAACATGGCGAGTGGAGTTGATACCAAAAAGTTCTATTTTGGTCTCATCTGACCACATGACCTTCTCCCATGCCTCCTCTGGATCATCAAGATGGTCACTGGCAAACTTCAAATGGGCCTGGACATGTGCTGGCGTGAGCAGGGGACCTTTCCCAGCAGGATTTTAATCCATGACGGCCTAGTGTAAGCGGTAATGTTTGAGACTGTGGTCCCAGCTCTCTTCAGGTCATTGACCAGGTCCTCGTGTGTAGTTCTGGGCTGATTCCTGACCTTTCTCAGAATCAACTAACAAACAAAGCATGTATGGGCTTTGACTGACCACTCTGCCTCTAGGCCACAGGCGGTTTTAATTGCAGCAGGATCTTGCATTCCCACACACAAGCAGACTTTTGTCTCTTAGAGAGGAATTCACATTGGCAGGTTCCTGGTATAACGAGAAACGCCTTAACGTGGCGACTAGGTAAACATGAATTGGCCAATTTATGCACTAAGATTTCTCATTTATTTATATTTTCAAGAGCGGTAATGCTATTCAAATTTCATATATTTCATGCTTGCATACTTAGCATTAGTGCTACTTCATTTGTTAGTTGTATATGGAGGTAGTTGCTCCTAGAAAGCACCTGTTCACACCTATTTCTTGTTTTGGATGTGCCGGTCAGTTTTTTCTCTTTCTCAGAATCATCCTTACCTCATGAGGCTAGATCTTGCATGAAGCCCCAGACCGAGGAATATTAACAGTCATCTTGTGTTTCTTCCATTTTCTAATAATTGTGATAACAGTTGTTGCCTTCTCACCAAGCTGCTTGCCTATTGTTCTGTAGCCTATCCCAGCCTTGTGCAGGTCTACAATTTTGTCCCTGGTGTCCTTAGACAGCTCTTTGGTCTTTGCCATGGTGGAGAGGTTGGAGTGTGATTGAGTGTGTTGACAGGAGTCTTTTATACAGGTATCGAGTTCAAACAGGTGCAATTAATACAGGTAATGAGTACAGAGTAGGAGGGCTTCTTAAAGAAAAACTAACAGGTCTGTGAGAGCCTGAATTCTTGTTAGTTGGAAGGTGATTAAACACTTATTTCATGCAATAAAATGCAATTTTATTATTTAAAAATCATACAATGTGATTTTCTGGTTTTTATTTTTAGATACTGTCCCTCACAGGTGAAGTGTACCTATGATAAAAATTACAGACCTCTCCATTCTTTGTAGGTGGGAAAACTTGCAAAATCGGCAGTGTATCAAATACTTATTTTCCCCACTGTATACTATTTAAAGGGAATCTGTCAACAGTTTTTTTGCAATATAAACTAAAGCCACCACTTTTAACGCCTGTTGTACTGCAATGTGAATATAAACTCACAGCCCTCTTTGTATATCCAAAAAAATACCTACAATAATCCCCCTATATGGCATGGTTCGATTGCTGGTTTGCTCAGCGTCTCCTTTGTCCCCACAATCATACTCCTCCCTTGCTTGATGTGGATGGTGTTGTCTTCGTCATCCACACAGCATCGCCAATGTCGCGCAGTATCTGTCTCTAATTCTGGGTCATCAGCTCTTTATGTCACCTCCCAACATATGAGCATTACAGGACTTTGCTCTGAACTTGGCAGGTCTTTACGAAGCACGTCTGCACAGTAGCAAGATAAGCAGTGCTGCATGGATGACGTAGGACACGTCATCAACTACAAGCTGGGCAGGAGGACGGTGATTGTGGGGATAGAGGAGGTGCCAGGCAAAACCAGCAACGCCCATCGGACCGGTCTGCACCTTTTGGGTGAATTATAAAAGGAATTTTTTGGGGATATGCAATTGGGAATGAGAGCTTATATACAGGTTGCTGGATTTCGATGAAAGGCGGTAAAAGTGGTGAATTTAGTTTATACTGGGAAAACCTGGTAACAGTTTTCTTTTAAGATTCGGGGCTAGCTAAGCGAAAACCTTTTGAAAATATAATAGTTTTCAGTCATGGAAGCCCAGGAGGACATCTACAGTGGTGGCCAAAAGTATTGGCACCCCTGCAATTCTGTCAGATAATACTCAGTTTCTTCCTGAAAATGATTGCAATCACAAATTCTTTGGTATTATTATCTTCATTTAATTTGTCTTCAATGAAAAAACACAAAAAGAATTGTCCTAAAGCCAAATTGGATACAATTCCACACCAAACCTAAAAAAGGGGGTGGACAAAAGTTTTGGCACTGTTTGAAAAATCATGTGATGCTTCTCTAATTCGTGTAATTAACAGCACCTGTAACTTACCTGTGGCACCTAACAGGTGTTGGCAATAACTAAATCACACTTGCAGCCAGTTAACATGGATTAAAGTTGATTCAACCTCTGTCCTGTGTCCTTGTGTGTACCACATTGAGCATGGAGAAAAGAAAGAAGACCAAAGGACTGTCTGAGGACTTGAGAAACCAAATTTTGAGGAAGCATGAGCAATCTCAAGGCTACAAGTCCATCTCCAAAGACCTGAATGTTCCTGTGTCTTCCGTGCGCAGTGTCATCAAGAAGTTTAAACACTGTGGCTAACCTCCCTAGATGTGGACGGAAAAGAAAAATTGACGAGAGATTTCAACACAAGATTGTGCGGATGGTGGATAAAGAACCTCGACTAACATCCAAACAAGTTAAAGCTGCCCTGCAGTCCGAGGGTACAACACTGTCAACCCGTACTATCCGTCGGCGTCTGAATAAAAAGGGACTGCATGGTAGGATACCCAGGAAGACCCCACTTCTTACCCCGAGACATAAAAAAGCCAGGCTGGAGTTTGCCAAAACTTACCTGAGAAAGCCTAAAACGTTTTGGAAGAATGTTCTCTGGTCAGATGAGACAAAAGTAGAGCTTTTTGGGAAAAAGCATCAACATGGAGTGTACAGGAAAACAAAAGAGGCATTCAAAGAAAAGAACACGGTCCCTATAGTCAAATATGGTGGAGGTTCCCTGATGTTTTGGGGTTGCTTTGCTGCCTCTGGGACTGGACTGCTTGACCATGTGCATGGCATTATGAAGTCTGAAGACTACCAACAAATTTTGAAGCATAATGTAGGGCCCAGTGTGAGAAAGATGGGTCTCCCTCAGAGGTCATGGGTCTTCCAGCAGGACAATGACCCAAAACACAATTCCAAAAGCACTATAAAATGGTTTGAGAGAAAGCACTGGAGACTTCTAAGGTGGCCAGCAATGAGTCCAGACCTGAATCCCATAGAACACCTGTGGAGAGATCTCAAAATGGCAGTTTGGAGAAGGCACCCTTCAAATATCAGAGACCTGGAGCAGTTTGCCAAAGAAGAATGGTCTACAATTCCAGCACAGCATTGTAAGAAACTCATTGATGGTTACCGGAAGCGGTTGTTCGCAGTTATTTTGGCTAAAGGTTGTGCAACCAAGTATTAGGCTGAGGTTGCCAATACTTTTGTCTGGCCCATTTTTGGAGTTTTGTGTGAAATGATCAATGATTTGATTTTTGCTTCATTCTCTTTTGTGTTTTTTCCTTGCAAGCAAATTAAATGAAGATAATAAGACCAAAGAATTTGTGATTGCAATCATTTTCAGGAAGAAACTGAGTATTATCTGACAGAATTGCAGGGGTGCCAATACTTTTGGCCACCACTGTATATTTACTTACTACTTTTTAGGCTACATGTCAATGCTTTTTGGGCATCGTTATGGTATTTCCTCTTACTAATATATACCAAAAAACCTACATCATGTGTGAAGAAACATTAGTAATAAGAAAGCGTACTTGTAACAGCAGAAGGCTCGCTCCTCTGACAAGAACAAGGAGTGGGCGGTCACCAAAGGGAAACGGCACGAACATGAGGCATGATAACTAACGAGCTGAACCACACAAGTACATCCCAGGCAGGAGATCGCTTTATTTTTTTCTAATCCACAAATGTGGTTGATTTTAAGAACAAATTGCTAGTAAAACTTTATGAGATGAATGAAGGTGTTGTGCTTAGTCATTTACACCTTAGGTCCTTATCAGCACACATATATAATAGACAGTTTCATATACAGAAATTCTAGGAAATGATTCTATTATCAGAAATCTGCTGGTCGAGAGCCACAAGATGATGGTGGAAGATTACATGCTGTCATCCACGGTAGTCTGTATTGCACCCCAATGATGGAGTAAAAGTGCAGGGTCTCCTTTCATTACCATTTCATAGTTTACAATTTAATTCTGAATTATATCCAATGGCTGCATTCACAATTATGAAAGCTTTAGAGCACATATCTCCCAATATTCCTTGATTACTGCAAAAAGACACTTCTGGCAGAGGCATACTTAGAAATCGAGGGGCCCTATAAAAAAAGGTCATATTTGGGTCCCCTCTACACTTAGAACTGATGTACTGTAGTCAGTCAGTGCCGGAGCACAGTTACAGCTGCCGCTCACTGTGTACTGAGCTGTGACTGAAGTGGCGCAGACTGTGCTTCTGTGACTGTAAGCCAGAGGCTGCTGGGAGGGTTAAAGTGCATTTCCTCCTGGCTGCGGGGCTCTCAGAACGGCGTCTGCACTATTATCCTGCAGTGTAACCCCATACCTGCGGGTTAATCGTGTTTTTCCAAATGAGAGGTTCCCATTTATAAAAATGTTGACAGGCAGTTAGTCCTGCCTTTTGCATATTTGTTTGGGATGGATAGATAGATATTTTTTCTGCATCATAATTAAATCCCTGCTAAAATAAATCCTATGTATTTTATCATGTTTATGACTCGCCCAGGGGATGGGGATGACTCGGTACCCGGGCCTTTGCCTGGCCTTCGGGGATGTCGCGGTGGTCGGCTCCCGGGTCCGTACCCTGGGGTCAGCTTTAAAAAGGGGATTGCTTGTTAATTTTATGGAAGTTCGTGACGCCACCTGTGGTGTCTGGTAAGAAACACCAGCGCTGCGCAGTCCACTGAGGCCGGTGATAAGGCAGCTCGATGGTAAAGCTCCCCACAGGTGGAGCTAGGCCTCAGGGCAGCGTACGGAGCGGGGGGATGCAGGACAGGCGAGACACAGCCGGGTCAGAGCAAGAACGGGGACGGACACGGTAGTCACTTCAGTACCTATTACTGATGGAAAGTCAGGAACGTCGTGGAGCACTGTAACGTGAAGGGTGCATATCAGGATCCTCCCCAATGAGTGGGTGCAGGGCCTCCTGTTTCTTGCCTCTGCGTAGTAAGTTTCTGCCCTGCCTGGAGCTAGGCCTTACTTTATCTCTGTCCTGCACCGGCTGACGTTGTGGTAGGGCCTTCTCTTGGAGTGCACGCTCCCAGCTTACGGGGCCTATGTGTCTCCTGGCTCTGTTACGTATCAGCTCTCTGGTGTACCTGGGACCTGTAGTTCTCCAGGGATTCCGGTTATGCCTTACTGGGTCGTAGAGATCCCGGTAAGCTCGGACCCGGTGTCCGGTATATGTTTCGGGGTGAGCTGGGTAAGCTCCTCTGCCCCCACTGCTACTCACTTTCCTCTCGCCTTCGGCCACGCTCGGGCCCTCACTAGGCTACTCACACTAACGGCAGCTTGCCGCGCTTCACCGATCTTATGGCGCCGGCACACCTAAAGCTCTAACTGAGCTCCCTGAATCTAGCTAGCAGGAGCCTTGTGCTCCACTGCTGAACTATTAAATGAGTTCTCTAAACTAGACTGAGCTCCACTGCAGACTGACCTGTTTCTGTGTCTCACTCTGCAGGAACTCTCTCAACAGACTTGGCTCTCTGTCGACTCCAGACTAACTGAGCTCCACTCTGTATTCAGGTCTGTACTTGCTGAACTCTCCAGAGGAACTGCTTACTGCCTAGCTCCACCTTTCCTATTTATATCCCTAACGGGCTCCCTCTGCTGGTCTGAGGTGGAAGGTGGAGATGTGTGAATGTTTATGGGAGCCTCTTGTGGAGGATTCCAGTAATACACCCTTCTAAGATCTGTGGCTCCAAGCACAGTTGGGCACCACATTTATTGAATATATAAATAAATATATAATGCATATAAATTATTTAAAGGGGTCTTTCTGTTTTTTGTTCAGTTTAGACTCCTGGTTGCTTTTAGCCAAATTGGTTTGAACAAGAATTCACTGAACATCAAGTTGACCTATAAATATGACTCAAGAAAAACTGATTTCCTGGATATCAACTTAGAGGTGCATGAAGATTCCTTCCTGCAGACTGATGTCTTTAGGAAGGCAACTTCAGTAAATTCTCTCTTACATGCTTCGTTTGCTCACATGCCTTTCTGGTTGGTCAGTTCTTCAGGATGAAGCAGATCTGTTCCATGGAGGAGTGTTTCCAAAAACAGGCCGCTGATCTTAGATAGCTGTTATTGCACAGAGGGTATAGCCACAGAAGTTTCAAAGAAAGATATAATAGGGCCAAAAATTTCACAATTGGCCAATTGTTACAACACAAAGTGAAGAAACAAAAATCTGATCAGAAGATCATATTTATCTCCACATAAAATCACGAGTGGGAAACCATGGGGGAACAGCCTTAAGAAACACTGGTTGATTCTTTTGACTGAACCGTGCTTGGCCGAGTGTCTTAGTGATGCCTCTTTGATGACCTCAAGATGCTCCAGGAACATTAATGTGATGGGTAGATACCACACATAGTTTTGTGCTTGAGAAGCATCCAGCAACCAGGAGGTTTAACAGGGTGCAGCTAGGGGGGAGTGGCCAGGCCGAGACAGTTCTGAGTTGGGGAGCAAACTGGAAAGATGCAGACCTCTTCACCAGGCTGACGAGGGTCCTGGAACACTATCCCACTGCAACTGCCACCCGGTTGTTCATGGTATCTACAGAAGAAAGTAGTGGAGCAAAGAGTTATCTGCTACAGAGCAGGAGCAGTGATCAAAAACCACGTCTGGGGACTGGGCTTATCCTGCCGTTCAACCCCCCCCCATACCTCACTATGTGAGATTGTGAACCGTGATAGCAGCAGGAGAGCATTAGGACCCTGTGGGTTTTGCCTGGCTGAGCTCAGAGCATGGGCAGATCGGGAGACCGAGTGTGTTCTGAGGGTGTCTGCTGTGTGAGAAGCTGGAAGGAGAGTCTGAGGAGAACTGTGAGGACTGAACTTCAACAAGACTCTCTCTCTACAAGCTTTCCTGTGGGGGTTGTTAACCCCTGGCCCTGGAGCGTGTGGTCGGTGGTCTAGAAAACAGTGAGTTACTGCAAGAGGAGAGACTGGGTCCAGTGCCATACACATTGAGAAAATACTGACAAGCCTGGTGAAGAGTTCTTCCTAGACCTTAACCTGAGGCTACATGACTAAAGTCCCCGGCATGTGGGCTCGACAGACAAGACAAGGAACCTTTGCTGTTTTTGTAAACGTTGCTTTTTATTTGGCGCCAAAGTTTTCCGGGACTAGCTGCAGACACCGCGATTCACAGGCCTGTGATAGACTACATCTGAGGTTAATGGTACCATAACTTTAAGATACCCAGGTATCCCTATACTAGGGGTATAAGAGCAATTGGTATAGTTATTGTAATAGTGGTAGGATTGTACTCAGTGTGCCATCTCAGGGGTCTCTATAGAACATCCTCACTAGATTGACACTGTGTTTAGGTAAAATTGTTCCAGATCTTTAGTATAATTCACATAAGCTGGAAACCTTGAGATTGGCACATTGATTTCAGCTTTTGCTGATTGTGTGTATTTAGTAGAGACAGTGTCCCAGGTAGAACCTGAGACTGATTCATGCAATACTGAATTTTAGTCTAATCTCTGTTTTAGTTATGAAAGTGTTGTTTATTTCTGTCACTGTCTCAGTTTGTGACTCACTGGATCTCTCTCAGACCTCCGGTCATTACAACTACACTAAGGTAAAAGCCAGGGACGTTGTGGACCAGAGACTGTGGAAGGAGCACTGTGTGCGCGGGTACATTAAAACTGTGCTGTGCTGTGCTAATAGAAGGACTGTGTGCTACTGTGCTACTGGATAGACTGTGTACTACTGTGCTGCTAAGGAAACTGTATTGTACTGGAGCCTGTTGCTCAAATAATATTTACATTGAACTTGCCGTGCTGTGGAATAAATGTGACGCTTCAACTGTTTATGAAGATTCGTGTCAGATGTGTCTGGTCAGCAATTGAATATATTGTGTGCGTGAGAGAAGCTGCAGCACATGGTCTATGGTCGCCCTGAGTAACAGTTCCCCCAGGATTCCAAAGAATTCATGAAACCAGTCTCGCACTATCTGAACCTAGTGGCGTGCGTGTAACATTGGTGGCCCGTATGGGGAATCCTGAGCTGGAATTAGTGTGTAGAGGGAGAAGAGGCAAAGTGTTGGAAAAACACAGCAGCTCAATACCTCAGTTTAACCCTGCTATACCGGTGAAAAGGGAAGATAGCCAGCGTTGGCTGGGAAGAAATAGAAGATAAGATACAGAAAAACAGGCATCTGCAAAATGCAAGATTTGGCACATGTTGCACAGTTAAAATGGCGGCTGTCTTTGCTAAAATGGCGGCCGACAGCATGGTGGGGAAGAAGAAGGACATACCATTTTGTGGGAGTGTGTGAGAAAAGAACGCCAAACAGGGCCAAGCCCCCTGCAGTGGAACAAACTGGAGAAGGCTGACCTCAGAGAAAAGTCACCCCACCCTCCTAGATGCTGGACCATTGGCCAGTGAGGTACTGTCCCAGAGGGGGAGAAGTAAAAGCTAACCAGAACTTCTTTGGGCAGAAGAAAGCCATTCTGGTCAGGAGTGGCACAGAGGAAGGAGAGAGTGCCACAGCATCTGCCAGGATGATGGAGCCAGCAAAATGCATAGTGCCCCAGCAAGCTGCAACAGGAGGAGAGATGGCTGAGGATGCGGCCCTGCCCCCTGTCACCCGCAGTAGTGATGTACCGGGGGATTTCCAGCCAGGCCGGGACGCGGCTGCCAAACCTTCCCGGTATTCAGCAGTCTCCCCAGCAACGGAGGCGGGACGTCCAGGTGTAAGGCCAAACAACGTGCTCATTTCCCCATTGTCCCCATATTAGAAAGAGATGTTCGGAGCCCTGACCATCACCGTATCCCTCACCGTGTCACCCAGCCCAGTGCTGGACTTACCGGAAGGACAACTGCTCATTGCCGAACCAGATGTGCCAGCACTGGAGGAGCCATGGCCCACAGGTACCTCAACTGTGGCCCCACCTGCATCGCCAGAAGTCACTACCGCTGCCGTGACGTCCGTCCTGGCCTCGGCTCTTGCAATAGGGGCGGGACTTCAGGCCGAGACCGGAAGCAAGATGACGGCGCCAAGCTGGCCGGGGAGCATGTCGCTGGCCCCCACATTCCCCTCAATGCCGCTCCAGATGCTCCACTCGGGGAAACCAGCAGGTCCGGTGTATACCCGCCTGATGCTCATCGCCCGAGTCGGTAAGCAAATGGGGGCTGAGAGACAGCAGGACCCATACAAGCTTCCCCTGGGTTTTGGAAATAGAAATTTGGTGTACCTACCTACCATCCAGGCCACACTGAGCCAGGTCTGCATAGCCTGTTATGTGCCCTCGGGACAAACGGAGGTTTCAAACAAAGACAAAACGAGCTAAAGCTGCAGGACCTCATCTGGAAACCACTAAAGTTGTGCTGGTTGCACCCAATGTTCCACGGATAGTTCCCCATCCCAAAGAGTAGTCAGGTACCAGGTCCAGAGTCTACTATTGTTAAGGCTGGACAAGGCGCTGTTCAAGTTGCATAAAAAGACTTTTTGCTGCTGAACTTTTCCCCTACTGGGCTGGATAGGCCTTGTTTGCTGGAACTTATGTAGCTGGACAAGCTGACATTTATTTTTGTTTTCCATTATTTTTTATTTGCACCTGTTGTGCCCTTTTCTGCTGGATATGCGGGCACATCAAGCCAAGTTGGAGAGTCCTCACTGTCAGCTTATGGACTATGCCGTACCCTGTCCAAGGACTGTTCATTAAATTGCACTTTATGGACTATGCCTCAAATGTTTACAAGAAACGGACATTGTTTCTGCCCCTGTTTTAAAGGACTGTCCCCTTTTCCTGTTTCAGGGTCTTTACCCAGAAGGACCGAGGACCCCATGCCTTAAGAGAAAAAGGACTGTGTTCTTAAATTTGCACAAACCTTCTTTAAAGGCAATTGACCGTATTCATGATATATGTTTGTTGACTGCCACCTAATTTAAAACAGTTGCAGCCTTCAAATGTTATACTTGAACTGTTTTATATGTGAAGGTGATAGAAATGTTTAGCGGTAGGGAGAGGCGGTTGAGACAGGTGAAAAGCTCCGGCTGAAGAAATTACTGTTGGTGTAAATTGTGATAATTTTTTTTTTCTTGCAGGAGGACGACCGAAAGATAGTTAGAGAAAATGTAATGTTTATGGAAAGTGCTAAGAAAGGGATCCACAGTGTCCAACCACCACCTCACCTTTAAGTAAAGGGGCAGTATTGAGGGAACACTATCTGAGGATAGTTAAGGAAGAACTACCAAAATTCCTGGCTGCTGTTTATGGTAACCAGAGAGAAGACAGATGTCGAGGACGACATTTAAAAAGGAGGGAAGAGTGTGATGGGTAGATACCACACATAGTGTTGTGCTTGAGAAGCATCCAGAAACCAGGGGGGTTAACAGGGTGCAGCTAGGGGGGAGTGGCCAGGCCTGCCTCAGAGAGACTGAGCAGAGTCTGTTCTGAGTTGGAGAGCAAGCTGGAAAGATGCAGACCTCTTCACCAGGCTGACGAGGGTCCTGGAACACTGTCCCACTGCAACTTCTGCCCGGTTGTTCATGATATCTACAGAAGAAAGTAGTGGAGCAAGGAGTTATCTTCTGTAGAGCGAGATCAGGGATCGAACACTATGTCTGAGGACTGGGCTTATCCTGCCATTCAACTACCCCCCGTACCTCACTACACTAAGGTAAAAGCCAGGGATGTTGTGGACTGGAGACTGTGGAAGGAGCACTGTGCGTGCTGGTGCATTAAAACTGTGCTGTACTGTGCTAATGGAAGGACTGTGTGCTACTGGATAAACTGTGTACTGCCATACCTCCCAACTTTTAAAGAACAGAAAGAGGGCCAAAAAATGCGGCGCACCGTGGCAAATTTTGGCCACGCCCATGGCCACACCCCAATCCACGCCCATTTACCATTATACTTTCTCCCTGCAGGAAGAGTTGTCAGAGGGGCGCTGGTAGTGAGGAAAATTCAGCAGACGCCTGAGACTGCAGGGTGTAGACTGTCCACTGTATCCGGGACAGTTGGGACTAGAGATAAGCAGATGGATTCCCAGGTCTGTGGTCCAGCATCCAGGTCAGTGCCACCTGGTGGTTGGTTGAGAGGCCATGAATCTTTTATCTTCCGGGGGAATACGACGTCATCTGTGTGTCCTGCAGATGTCCACACCAAACTACAAAAGAACAATTTTCTTCCCCTTATTTCGACCCGAGTGCACAGGTGCCTATTTTCTTTTTTAATAAATTTGCAAAAATATCTACTTTTCTGTTTTTTTTCAGTCAAGATGGGGTGCAGAGGGTACTTTAATGAGAAAAAAATGAACTTTTTAGAATTTACCAAATGGCTGCAATGAAACAAAGAGTGAAAAATTTAAAGGGGCCTGAATACTTTCCATACCCACTGTAGATAAATAGATATGGACAGATTTATAATAGATAGATAGATAATAGATATGGATAGATTTATAATAGATAGATACAACCCCTGGCAAAAATTATGGAATCACCGGGCTCGGAGGATGTTCATTCAGTTGTTTAATTGTTGTTGAAAAAAAGCAGATCACAGACATGGCACAAAACTAAAGTCATTTCAAATGGCAACTTTAGGGCTTTAAGAAACACTAAAAGAAATCAAGATTAAAAATGTGGTACTCAGTAAGGGTAATTTTTTTTCAGACCAAGCAGACGGAAAAAATTATTGAATCATTCAATTCTGAGGAAAAAATTATGGAATCATGAAAAACAAACACACAAAAGAACACTCCAATACATCACTAGTATTTTGTTGCACCACCTCTGGCTTTAATAACAGCTTGCAGTCTCTGAGGCATGGACTTAATGAGTGACAAACAGTACTCTTCATCAATCTGGCTCCAACTTTCTCTGATTGCTGTTGCCAGATCAGCTTTGCAGGTTGGAGCCTTGTCATGGACCATTTTCTTCAACTTCCACCAAAGATTTTCAATTGGATTGAGATCCGGAATATTTGCAGGCCATGACATTGACCTTATGTGTCGTCTTTCAAGGAATGTTTCACAGTTTTTGCTCTATGGCAACATGCATTATGATCTAGAAAAATGATGTCATCATCCCCAAACATCCTTTCAATTGATGGGATAAGAAAACTGTCCAAAATATCAATGTAAACTTCGGCATTTATTGAAGATGTAATGACAGCCATCTCCCCAGTGCTTTTACCTGACATGCAGCCCCATATCATCAATGACTGTGGAAATTTGCATGTTCTCTTCATGCAGTCATCTTTATAAATCTCATTGGAACGGCACCAAACAAAAGTTCCAGCATCATCACCTTGCCCAATGCAGATTCGCGATTCATCACTGAATATGACTTTCATCCAGTCATCCACAGTCCACGATTGCTTTTTCTTAGCCCATTGTAACCTTGTTTTTTCTGTTTAGATATGTTAATGATGGCTTATGTTTAGCTTTTCTGCATGTAAATCCCATTTCCTTTAGGTGGTTTCTTATAGTTCGGTCACAGACATTGACTCCAGTTTCCTCCCATTCGTTCCTCATTTGTTTTGTTGTGCATTTCCTGTTTTGGAGACATATTGCTTTAAGTTTCGGGTCTTGACGCTTTGATGTCTTCCTTGGTCTACCAGTATGTTTGCCTTTAACAACCTTCCCATGTTGTTTGTATTTGGTCCAGATTTTAGACACAGCTGACTGTGAACAACCAACATCTTTTGCAACATTGCGTGATGATTTACCTTCTTTTAACCGCTTCCCGACCGCCCACTGTAGATAAACGTCCGCGCTGCCTGGGCTCTGTGCAGCGCGGACGTTTAAAAACGGTGGGTGGTCTCGCAGTGCTCAGGACCCCCTGGGTCCTGCAAGCGCTGTGAGAGCGGTGCAGAGCGTTAGCTCTGACAGGGAACATCATCGGGACCTGATTAGATCAGGTCCCAGTGATGTTAACCCTTTGCTGTCTTCTATATGCTGCGATCTATAGTGATCGCGGCATATAGGAGACAGCAGGAGGAGAGGGGGTCGTCCACTTACCTCTCTGATGACCCCTTGATTGCTTTCAGGACCTGACGTTGCTATGGCAGCTGGAGGTCACATGACCGCCTCCAGCTCTGCCATATATGGTGTCCTTCCTGTCTGGCTTCAGCCTGTAGCTGATGCCAGACAGGAGACTGTGAAACAGTCAGTGAAGATCTCATATAATGTAATATATGTCTATTACATTACATGAGATCAGGGATCAGAAAAATAAAAATTAATGTCCCATACAGGGACTAAGTAAAAATGTAAAAAAAAAGTAAAAAAAAATGTTTTGAAACTGTTAAAAAAAAAATACAAAATAAATAAAAATAAATAAATAAAATATTAAACCGATAAATCCATATAGTTATGCAAAAATAAAAAAAGTACACATATTTGGTATTGCCGCGTCCGAAACAACCCGAGCTATAAAACTGTCACACTAATTAACTCCTTATGTGTACACCGTAATAAAAATAAATAAAAAACGGAGCAAAAAACTATGCTTTTTCCTCATATTGCCAAACAAAAAGTGGAAAAAAATGCGATCAAAAAGCAAAATGGAAATAGAAATGGTACCGCTGAAAACGTCATCTTGTTCCGCAAAAATCAAGCCGTTATACAGCTCCATCAGCCAAAAAATAAAAAAGTTATACCTCTCAGAATAAAGCAATGCAAAAAAAATATTTTTTCTATAAAATTGTTTTATTGTGTAAAAGCGCCAAAACATAAAAAAAATACAGTAAGTGTATCGCTGTAAATGTACTGACCCGAAGAATAACGCTGCCTGATCACTTTTACCACACGCAGAACGGCATAAAAAAAAAACTCAAAAAACAATTCCTGAATTGTTGGTTTTTGTTAATTTTACCTCCCAAAAAAACGGAATAGAAAGCGATCAAAAAATGTCACGTACCCACAAATGGTACCAATAAAAATGTCAACTCGTCCCGCAAAAAACAAGCCATCACATGACTCTGTCGGCCGAAATATGGAAAAATTATAGCTCTCAAAATATGGCGATGCAAAAACTAGATTTTGCAAAAAAAAAGCATCTCTTAGTGTGTGACAGCTGTCAGTCATAAAAACCCGATATAAATCTGGTATCTCTGTAATCTCACCGACCCGAAGAATAAAGTAATATCATCACTTATACCTCACGAGGAACGGCGTAAAAAATAAATAAAACCAATTCTTCACCTGCTACTGATTTGTTTATTATGTCTCCCAAAGATCGCAGTATGGCTCGGCACACATTTATCCTGCGCTCTGCGCTGAGCACTTACGCCAGAGTTTCCATGTAAATCTCTGAAATATGTGATTCAGCCGGAACCCATGACGGAAGATTCCCTGTAATGAGGCAGATATAGGCCACTGAGGATGCCGTCTGGCCTGTGATCCCACGGTGTCATTTGTTTTAGGCGTGCATAAAAGTGCGGTTGGCCACAGTTTTGTGCACTTCTGAAAAAAAGGACACCGCTAAACAGAGGCCAGACGGAGTCCAGAGTAACTCTGCTGCCTCATTACAGTGAATGGATCCCGCAGGGGTTTCATCTGAATTACATCACTTGGAAATTTAGATGGAAACCCCGATGAAAGTGCTCAGCCTAGAGCGCCGGATAAATGTTACGTAAAATGTTCCCAATAAAAGCTTCAACTCAGTCCTCAAAAAAAGCTAGTCCCCACTCAGGTAAGTCATCTGTTAAAAATATAAGGGACTTCCAAGTTACTGGTAGCAGAAAGGCTCTGGAAAAGCGAAATGGCCCTTGCCCCCCAAAAGAAATTCAAAAAATTTTGTGCTCCCAAATCCAAATGCCTATTCTACAATAATTTGTTCTCCAATTGTCAAATAGCACTCCGTCCCCCCCAGATCTCGCCATATGGCTGAGCGGTACGATACAGCCACATATGGGGTATTGGCACTTTTAGAAGAAATTGTGTGACACATTTCGGCACCATTTTTACATATTGTCCTGTGTGAAAATGTAAAATCTGAGGGTAAAACATTTTTTGTGGTAAAAATATAATTATGCTTTTTTCACTGCCCAATGGTATAAATTTAAAAATTAAAAAATACTCACTACTTCCCTAGATGAATTCCTTGAGAGGTGTAGTTTACAAAATGGGGTCACTTGTGGGGGTTTCTGCTGTTTCTGCATGTCAGCGACTCTTCAAATGTGACACGGTGTCTGCTGCCTATCCCAGCCAACATAGCTCTCCTTTCTCTTCCGAACCCTGCCGTACACCAAAACAGTGGTTTTCCCCCACATATGGGGTATCGGCGTGGTCAGGAGAAATTGTACAACAAATTTCATGGTGCAATTTATCCTGTTACCCATATGATAGTACAAAATTAGGGAAAGGAAAACATTTTTTGTGGGAAAAATGTGAAAATTTTATTTTTATGGCTCAATATTATAAACTTCTGTGAAGCAGCAGGGGGTGCAAGGTGCTCACCACACATCTAGATAAGTTCCCTAAGGGGTCTAGTTTCCAAAATGGTGTCACTTGTATGGGGTTTCCACTGTTTAGGCACATCAGGGGCTCCCCAAATGCAACATGGCGTCCGCTAATTATTCAAACAAATTTTACATTCAAAAAGTCAAATGGCGCTCCTTCCCTTCCGAGCCCTGCCGTGCGCCCAAACAGTGGTTTGCCTCCACATATGGGGTATCGGCATGTTCAGGAGAAATTGCACAACAAATTTCATGGTGCAATTTATCCTATTACCCTTATGATAATGCAAAATTAAGGGATGAAAAACGTTTTTGCGGGAAAAATGTGAAAATTTTATTTTTACAGCTGATTATTATAAACTTCTGTGAAGCACCTTGGGGTTCAAGGTGCTCACCACACATCTAGATAAGTTCCCTAAGGGGTCTAGTTTCCAAAATGGTGTCACTTGTGGGGGGTTTCCACTGTTTAGGCACATCAGGGGCTCCCCAAATGCAACATGGCGTCCGCTAGTTATTCAAACAAATTTTGCATTCAAAAAGTCAAATGGCGCTCCTTCCCTTCCGAGCCCTGCCGTGCACCCAAACAGTGGTTTGCCTCCACATATGGGGTATCGGCATGTTCAGGAGAAATTGCACAACAAATATCATGGTGCAATTTATCCTATTACCCTTATGATAATGCAAAATTAAGGGATGAAAAACGTTTTTGCGGGAAAAATGTGAAAATTTTATTTTTACAGCTGATTATTATAAACTTCTGTGAAGCACCTTGGGGTTCAAGGTGCTCACCACACATCTAGATAAGTTCCCTAAGGGGTCTAGTTTCCAAAATGATGTCACTTGTGGGGGGTTTCCACTGTTTAGGAACATCAGGGGCTCTCCAAATGCAACATGGCGTCTGCTAATTATTCAGACAAATTTTACATTCAAAAAGTCAAATGGCGCTCCTTCCCTTCCAAACCCTGCCGTGCGCCCAAACAGTGGTTTTCCCCCACATATGGGGTATCGGCGTGTTCAGGAGAAATTGCACAACAAATTTCATGGTGCAATTTATCCTATTACCATTATGATAATGGAAAATTAAGGGATGAAAAACGTTTTTGTGGGAAAAATGTGAAAATTTTATTTTTACAGCTCAATATTATAAACTTCTGTGAAGCACCTTGGGGTTCAAGGTGCTCACCACACATCTAGATATGTTCCCTAAGGGGTCTAGTTTCCAAAATGGTGTCACTTGTGGGGGGTTTCCACTGTTTAGTCACATCAGGAGCTCTCCAAACGCAACATGGTGTCTGCTAATTATTCAGACAAATTTTACATTCAAAAAGTCTAATGGCGCTCCTTCCTTTCCGAGCCCTGCCGTGCGCCCAAACAGTGGTTTTCCCTCACATATGGGGTATCAGCACGCTCAAGAGAAATTGCACAAAAAATTTTGGGGTCCATTTTTTCCTGTTACCCCTGTGAAAATAAAAAAAATTGGGTCTAAAGTAACATTTTTGTGAAAAAAGTTAAATGTTAATTTTTTTCTTCCACATTCCAAAAATTCCTGTGAAGCACCTGAAGGGTTAATAAAGTTCTTCAATGTGGTTTTGAGCACCTTGAGGGGTGAAGTTTTTAGAACGGTGTCACTTTTGGGTATTTTCTGTCATAAAGACCCCTCAAAGTGACTTCAAATATGATGTGGTCCCTAAAAAAATATTTTTGTAAATTTTGTTGGAAAAATGAGAAATCGCTGGTCAACTTTTAACCCTTATAGCTCCCTAACAAAAAAAAATTTGGGTTCCAAAATTGTGCTGATGTAAAGTAGACATGTGGGAAATGTTATTTATTAAGTATTTTGTGTGACATATCTCTCTGATTTAAGGGCATGAAAATTCAAAGTTTGAAAATTGCAAAATTTTCAAAATTTTCGCCAAATTTCTGAATTTTTCACAAATAAACGCATGTGATATCAAAGAAATTTTACCACTATCATGAAGTACAATATGTCACGAAAAAACAATCTCAGAATCAGGGGGATCCGTTGAAGCGTTCCAGAGTAATTGCTTCATAAAGTGACAGTGGTCAGAATTGAAAAAATTGGCCCGGTCACGAAGGCAAAAACAGGCTCTGGTGCGAAGTGGTTAAGAATTTGATAATCCTCTCCTTTGTTTCAATTGACATCTCTTGTGTTGGAGCCATGATTCATGTCAGTGCAACAGCTCTCCAAGGTGTGATCACTCCTTTTTAGATGCAGACTAACGAGCAGATCTAATTTGATGCAGGTGTTAGTTTTGGAAATGAAAATTTACAGGGTGATTCCATATTTTTTCCTCAGAATTGAGTGATTCCATAATTTTTTCCCTCTGCTTAGTCTGAAAAAAATTACCCTTACTGAGTACCACATTTTTAATATTGATTTCTTTTAGTGTTTTTTTAAAGCCCTAAAGTTACCATTTGAAATGACTTTAGTTTTGTGCCAAGTCTGTGATCTGCTTTTTTTCAACAACATTACACTGTGTTCCAAATTATTATGCAAATAATATTTTCTCAGATTTTCCCAAATTACCTATATGAATTGCAGTTATTGTAATTTTCCAGTCAAATAACTATTAGAGTACAATTGAAAGGTTTTTTGTACAAACTGCCTATGATAACAGTATATTTTTAAAAAAATAAAAAACTCAAACTGCACTCAAAATGCATGTTCCAAATTATTATGCACAGCAGAGTTTTCAACCTTTTCATTTTAATAAAGAACAAAAAAATAGTCATTTTTGAAATTATAAGCATTAGCAGGTTATTACAAACTGAAATCAAACAGTTTTCAACTCAAAACTTTATTCTAAGTGATGTTACATTTGCACATAGGACCCCTTGTTCGAAAGGAGCTTCTGAACTCTCTCGTCCATTGAATTTGTCAGGTTTTGGATGGTTTCTGCTGACCACTATCAGTATTCGGTCAGTATTTTTTCTCAGGAGTGGGAGCCAAAACCAGGAGTGGGTGATAAATGCAGAATTGGTGACTTGTTTCTATTTTACCTTTTCTCTGATTGTTCCTCACCTGGTTTTGGCTCCCACTCCTGAGAAAAAATACTGACCGAATACTGACCAAATACTAAATACTGATAGTGGGGCCATGGCCTTTAAGTAAGTCAGGTGGGTGTCTAGCCTCTGATATCCAGCCATTGATGAGAAGAATGAGCCTAGTCTCAGCTGAACAGCGAGACGAGTGTGCTCTCACCTTCTCTGTACATTTGAGTTGGGTCATTAGAAATATAGAAATAGCTGAGTTCACTCATTCTCCTTCTTCCAACACCTCCATTGAGATCCATGGACAGCGGTTGCTTGTCATGTTCTTTAGGCAAGAAGACAGACCCCAAACCCCTTTGTGGTCCATAATGGTTGTGATCCCAGACGTCATACCCCATCTGACATACTTTTATAACCCGTATGATTGGCAGGTTATAAAAGTAAAAAAGAGGTTGTTGTGGGACACTACCCATAGCTTTCCCTTATGGCACATTCACACTGTCTGTGACCTCTTTAGGACAAAGTTCTCACGGCTCCTTGTGGACTTGACATCCTTGATTATTTCATCTTCTTGCACCAGTATTGTTAGGACAGTAATATGATGGTTACCAATAGAATGGATGAGAACACAATGCGGTGGGACCTGACACAGACTTTGTTGCTGTTGATTATTTTTAGATTTCCATTCCAACATCTTATTTTTGGTTTTCCTTGGTTTCCTTTGTGGCTTCCCTTTTCTCTATTTACTTCTACAACATATTTACGGCTGCTTACATAGGAAGTGCAAGGAATGTGTCAGGAACTATTGTTTTTCTTGGCACTGCCAGAATCCCTGGGTTGATAAGAACTTTTAGGAAATATAGGATCATAAATTAAAGTTTCCTTTATATTTCAGTGACCATGAAAGCGACTTCAGTTACAAGTAACCATTTATCATTGCTGCAATATTCCGGGTAGGGATTGTCAAAAACAAGAACCTGAAGTTACTGTAAAAGATGCTCAAGCGTGTGGTCAATAGTGGGAATACCAGTAAACATTAAAGGGGTATTCTCACCTTGTAATGTTATATCATATCACTTGGATATGCCAGAACATTATGATCAGTGGGAGGCCAGAATTAGGAAAACGGCTGCTTTTTCTGCCATCTGTCCATGGGTTGCTTGTGATATTACAACCCATCTTTATTCACTTGAAGTTGGAAGATGTATGGATGGGTATAACATGTAGTTTTTGAAAGGAAGCCATGCTTTTCTTATCCTGCTCAAGCCCCTAAGCTATTTAATTTCCCCCCCTGATGAAGCTATATGTGAAACGCACATCTGGGTACAGGGCAATGTGGTCTGTTCTTTGGACCATTGATTATGAACCAAAGAACAGACCAATGTGGTGAGTATTGGTGCCTCTGCACTGTTATATTTTGCTGAGAGCTCTGGTTGTTAGGGGGCTTCCTCAAAATTGAGGATTTCCAGTTACAGTTATTGTACTACTTACCTTCAAAATCATGCTTTTATAGCACCATGGTGCTTTTGCACCGCTTCATCTTGCTCAGTTTTTTGAGGGGTAATTATCATAACTGAGATAATCATTATGTTATTCATTCTTATAATCGTGCTTTAGTTCTCTTGATAAAATTTTGCTGTATATTTATGTAAGTGCTGTACCCCAATTGTCTGACGAACTTATTATATGTGGTATTGATTATGATGTGCCATGGCGTGATTTATCATTGACCACACTATCTCCTTTTTTTCTGGGTTTTATAGGGTGTTTTTAATAATTTTTGCTTTTGATATTTGTGTTTAATAAAAATATAAAAATTGGGATATATATATTTTTTTATATATATACACTACTGTTCAAAAGTTTGGGGTCATTTAGAAATTTCATTGTTTTTTAAAGAAAAGCACATTTTTTTTCAATGAAGCTAACATTAAATGAATCAGAAATACTCTCTATACATTGTTAATGTGGTAAATGACTATTGTAGCCGCAAACGTCTTGTTTTTATTGCAATATCTACATAGGTGTATAGAGGCCCATTTCCAACAACCACTACTCCAGTGTTTTAATGGTAACTGTGTTTGCTAACTGTGTAAGAAAGCTAATGGATGTTTAGAAAACCCTAGAAAACCCTTGCACAAGTATGTTAGCTCAGCTGAAAACGGTTTGGCTGATTTGAGAAGCTATAAAATTTACCTTCATTTGAGCTAGTTGAGAATCTGGAGCATTACATTTGTTTGTTCTATGAAACTCTCAAAATGGCCAAAAAAAGAGAACGCCAGTATCAACGTCTACAGTGAAGAGGCGACTCCGGGATGCTGGCCTTCAGGGCAAAGTGGCAAAGAAAAAGCCATATCTGAGACTGGCTAATAAAAGGAAAAGATTAATATGGGCAAAAGAACACAGACATTGGACAGAGGAAGATTGGAAAAAAGTTTTATGGACAGACGAATCAAAGTTTGAGGTGTTTGGATCACACAGAAGAACATTTGTGAGACACAGACCAGCTGAAAAGATGTTGGAAGAGTGCCTGACGCCATCTGTCAAGCATGGTGGAGGTAATGTGATTGTCTGGGGTTGCTTTGGTGCTGGTAAAGTGGGAGATTTGTACAAGGTAAATGGGATTTTGAATAAGGAAGGCTATCACTCCATTTTGCAACGCCATGCAATACCCTGTGGACAGTGCTTGATTGGAGCCAATTTCATCCTACAAGAGGACAATGAACCAAAGCACACCTCCAAATTATGCATGAACTATTTAGGGAAGAAGCAGACAGCTGGTATTCTATCTGTAATGGAGTGGCCAGCGCAGTCACCAGATCTCAACCCCATTGAGCTGTTGTGGGAGCAGCTTGACCGTATGGTATGCAAAAAGTGCCCATCAAGCCAATCCAACTTGTGGGAGGGGCTTCAGGAAGCATGGGGGAAATTTCTCAAGATTACCTCAGCAAATTAACAGCTAGAATGCCAAAGGTCTGTGTTATAGCAGAAGATGGAGTCCCTCAAGTTTTAAGGCCCCATCTATGCTATATAAGTCTGACAGTTACTTTAGGTGAAAATAACAGCAAGCTGAAATGTTCCTTCTTGTATCAATAGTGTGTCCTTGCTAAGAAGATAACGTGTTCTCCCTGGCCAGAAGTTTCTTCTTATAGCAATAATGTGTTCTTGCAAGAAGATAACATGGCCTTGCTAACCAGATACGTCTAATTAAATATTTTAAAGCATACAGAAACTAGCTTTTTCGCTTGTTCAGCTAAACTGTATAATCGAACCATATATGGCAAATCCGTTTCCTGCCTTCAGGGTGTATATTAGCCCTGTGTTTTGTAATAAAGTTTAGAGCATGTTTAGACACAAACATCCTGTCCTGTGTCTTCATTCTCTCCGATATCGTAATCCAAAGGATAGAAGACAAAGAATGTTGTGACGACAGTCTGCAATGCTGTAATTGCTGCAAAGGAGCATTCTGTGACGAAAGCTAAGTTTGAAGGAGAAAATTATTCTTTCAAATAAAAATCATTATTTCTAACCTTGTTAATGTCTGGACTATATTTTCTATTCATTTTTCAACTCATTTAATAAATAAAAGTATGAGTTTTCATGGAAAACACAAAATTATCTGGGTGACCCCAAACTTTTGAACGGTAGTGTATATATATATATATATATATATATATATATATATATGTATATACACTGCTCAAAAAAATGAAGGGAACACTCAAATAACACATCCTAGATCTGAATGAATGAAATATTCTCATTTGATACTTCGTTCTGTACAAAGTTGAATGTGCTGACAACAAAATCAAACAAAAATCATCAATGGAAATCAAATTTATTAACCAATGGAGGCCTGGATTTGGAACCACCCCCAAAATTAAAGTGGAAAAAGACACTACAGGCTGATCCAACTTTGATGTAATGTCCTTAAAACAAGTCAAAATGAGGCTCAGTATTGTGTGTGGCCTCCACGTGCCTGTATGACCTCCCTACAATGCCTGGGCATGCTCCTGATGAGGTTGCGGATGGTCTCCTGTGGGATCTCCTCCCAGACCTGGACTAAAGCATCCGCCAACTCCTGGACAGTCTGTGGTGCAACGTGACGTTGGTGGATGGAGCGAGACATGATGTTCCAGATGTGCTCAATCAGATTCAGGTCTGGGGAACGGGCGGGCCAGTTCATAGCTTCAATGCCTTCATCTTGCAAGAACTGCTGATACACTCCAGCCACATGAGGTCTGGCATTGTCCTGCATTAGGAGGAACCCAGGGCCAATCGCACCAGAATATGGTCTCACAAGGGGTCTGAGGATCTCATGTCGGTACCTAATGGCAGTCAGGCTACCTCTGGAGAGCACATGGAGGGCTGTGCGGCCCTCCAAAGAAAGGCCACCCTACACCATTATTGACCCCCTGCCAAACCGGTCATGCTGAAGAATGTTGCAGGCAGCAGATCACTCTCCACGGCGTCTCCAGACTCTGTCACGTCTGTCACATGTGCTCAGTGTGAACCTGCTTTCATTTGTGAAGAGCACAGGGAGCTAGTGGTGACTTTGCCAATCCTGCTGTTCTGTGGCAAATGCAAAGCGTCCTGCACGGTGTTAGGCTGTGAGCACAACCCCCATCTGTGAACATCAGGCCCTCATACCACCCTCATGGAGTCGGTTTCTAACCGTTTGTGCTGACACATGCACATTTGTGGCCTGCTGGAGGTCATTTTGTAGGGCTCTGGCAGTGCTCCTCCTGTTCCTCCTTGCACAAAGGTGGAGGTAGCGGTCCTGCTGCTGGGTTGTTGCCCTCCTACGGCCCCCTCCACATCTCCTGGTGTACTGGCCTGTCTCCTGGTAGCGCCTTCAGCCTCTGGACACTACGCTGACAGACACAGCAAACCTTCTTGCCACAGCTCGCACTGATGTGCCATCCTGGATGAGCTGCACTACCTGAGCAACTTCTGTGGGTTGTAGAGTCCGTCTCATGCTACCACGAGTGTGAAAGCACAACCAACATTCAAAAGTGACCAAAACATCAGCCAGAAAGCATTGGTACTGAGATGTGGTCTGTGGTCCCCACCTGCAGAACCACTCATTTATTGAGGGTGTCTTGATAATTGCCAATAATTTCCATCTATTGTCTATTCCATTTGCACAACAGCATGTGAAATTGATTGTCAATCAGTGTTGCTTCCTAAGTGGACAGTTTGATTTCACAGAAGTTTGATTTACTTGGAGTTATATTCTGTTGTTTAAGCGTTCCCTTTATTTTTTTGAGCAGTGTATATACAGTATATATATATACATACATATGGATTGTTGGTATTTATTTCTCTTTAGGAAGGGGTGTTTCATTGATTGGGTGCACCCAAAAAGATTTTGCTATTTTTGGTCATTTTAGTATGCATTTTTAGTATGCAATTTTGGCTACTATTTATTTAATTTTCATACCCTAGCAATATGCCACGGCTTACTATCATGGTTATACTACTTTGAAATGACCAAGTGAAATGTAGGTTATCATAACTGCATTTTTCATTTCTTCATAGGGGCCAGGGGTTGGACCAGTAGGCGCAAGGCAGCTTGTCCTGTAGTAATAATTTCCTGCTGATAGAACACTGATTTTATTGAAACAGCAAAACACAGCTCATTAAGTAATACATGACTGGAATAAGGCTCTCAGCCCCTACATCATGGTGCTCTTAGGTTACGTAGCAAAAACCTGCTGACAGATTCCTTTTAATGCATTCATATATTATAGATTTTCTGACTTTCACCTCTACCAGCTGAGCATTCTGGTGTTTCTAATAGGGAGAGGGGAGAAAGTTGTTTCCATACACCTCTTGCAGCAGCTAACCCCCTGGGTAAACAAAAAGATTGGGTGTTTTAATTCAAAATGCACAATCCGTATTTTCTCTGACATAAGTTATTGGGAAGAGTCAGAACGCCCTTAGACACATCAGATGGTCTCCTGGTCCCAGCTGGTACAGCCAACATTAATTGAATATGTATGGGGGCCTTACTCCTTTGTTTATGGGGATGTAATAAAAAACTAAAAGTAAAAAAAAATACAATAAAACATGTGCATGTAATACAGTATATCCCCACACTTGTCTTGCCAGCGCAATAACAATATACTCCATTATTCTGCCCATAAAAATGGAAAAAAATACAGTTCTACGAGAAAAAAAAATTATATGAATTAGCATCTATTATACATGTGGTACAAAACAATGTTTGAGCAAGTGCGAAGGTCATTGTGAAGGGATGGGGAGCAGGGAGAACTGTGACATCACATATTGTGATTGGTGGGTCCTGTGTTATCAGCTGGGTATAGAAGTGTTACCTGTCATTGTAATCCTGTCTGTGGTGATAAAGAGACTTCTGAAAATGCTTCTGTAAAGAACAGGAAGTATCAGTCTAAAACACCCTCAATGGCTAGTGTGAAATGGCAAGATTTCCATTTTTCTTAATTACAGATGTATTGAAAAAAAATTGCAAAAAGTTTTTAACAGAAAAAGCTGATTTAAACACTAGGTATTTTTCTGATTACATTCCTTTCGACACCTTTTAGCAAAATGACGTAATAATCGTAGGTCCAGATTAAAAGTGCTTTCCGGGCCATCTGCAGCAGGAGCAGGCTGTTGTACACAGCTAAGCTTCTGTTGTGCTGGGACCAGACCTAGCTTCAATGCCAGCACTTTAATCCCTCACATGTCGCTGTCAATAGTAACAGTGGTATGTGAGGAGTTTGAGAGAGGGAGATTGTTCCTTCTGTTAGCCCATCGGCACCCTTGCAGACATCACAAGGTGCCGATGGTTGCTGTAGCCATTTTCATGCCATAACCTCAGTCTATCAAATTCCTCCAGAGGCTGCCTGTCACTCACACTGACAGGTAAAATAATCCACTGAGCAACATAGTATTACAATGTATTATTAAATTAGATCAAAGGATCTCATGTTCAAATCTCCATGTGGGACTAGTAAGAATTGTAAAAAAAAAATGTTTTTAAGTGCAATAAAATATATATAAATATAAAAAACCCAAATCCCCGTGTTAAAGGGAACCTGTCACCAGCTTTGTCATAGAGCAACTAAAACCATCCCCTTATTCAACGTCTGTGCTGCATTCCATAAATCCTGAAATAACCCCCTGACTCCCGCTGTATACTCCCCAAAGGTCTTTTTAAGTTCTCCCGCGCTGTATGGTAATCCAGTCGGTCCGGTCCGATGGGTGAGGTGTCGGGCCTCTCCCTCCCTCCTTATTTAATTGACGTGGATGACTCTTCACGTCATCCACATTGTCGGGCAAAATCTTGAGCCTGCGCACAGAAATCGCGGGTCACGCCTGCGCACTATGCTTTGGCCTACTGAGGGCAGAGCCGAAAACATAAGTGTGCATGTTCCCGCAATTGGGCAAAGCATAGTGCACAGGCGCGAGCTGCGATTTCTGTGCGCAGGCGCAAGATTTCACTCGGCAATGTGGATGATGCCAGGCTTCATCCACGTCAATTTAAGAAGGAGGATGGTGAACAGCAGCCGGGGGGAGGTATGGAAAGGCCTGAAACCTCGCCCATCGGACTAGAAGACCGTATTACCATGCAGCAGGAGAACTTAAAAACGTTTTTGGGGGATATACAGAAGGAATTAGGGGGTTAAATAAGCATTTATGGAATGCAGCAAAGGCGCTGAATAAGGTCATACTTTTTAGTTGGTATATGACAAAACTGGTGACAGGTTCCCTTTAATAATAACCCAACAAAAACACATATTTGGTGTTGTCACAATCGTTACGAATCATGCTATAAAACTACATTATTTTTCTTTCCCCCGTGATGAACGATGTAAAATTAAAAATTAAAAACTATACCAGAATTGCTGATTCTGAGCATCCTCTCTCAAAAAAATGAAATAAAAAGTGATAAGAAATTGTATGCATTACAAAATGGTACCCATAGAAACTATAGCTTGTTATGATAAAAGTAGCAAAACATAAAATATATACATTTGGTATTGTCATGATTATATCGACCTGCATAAATGAGATAAAATGTCTATCAAATGTAACATTGTGTGTAAAAAAAATAAAATAAATTTAGAACTTATTTTTATTTTGTCTCCTAAAGAGAGTAATAAAAAGTGGTCAAAATGATTCATGGATCATAATATTGTGGCAATTAAAACTACAGTTTTCAAGCTAAAAATTAGCCATCATGGAGCTCCACTGATGGAAGAGTGTAAAACTTAGGCCGCTCAGAATATGATGACAGAAGAATAATGTTTTGCTTTCCAAGCGTGTTTTTATTTTACAAAAATAGAATATAAATAAAACTTTAGAGCTTTAGTATTGACTAATTCGTCCTGATCCACAGAATAAACACAACATGTTATTTGTGCATCACGGCAAGTAGTGTACAATTTAAAAAAGCAAAAAAATTGCCGTTTTGTTTACATTCCACCCAATGAAGAGTTAATAAAAGCTTGTTAATAAGTTATATGTCCCCCAAAATAATTCTATTGGCAAAGATATCTCCTCCTAAAACGAACCACTCATATGACTATGTTGCCAAAAAAAATTAAAAAGTTATGGCTCCAGGAATGTAACAATAATAAAGGGGGGAAAATGGCTTTTGATGAAGGCCAAAACTGTCTATGACACGAAAGGGAAAAAGGTGTTGTCTAGTATTTTTAATATTGATGGCCTATCCCATGGACAGCGTACTATTACACCCCAGGCTGTAAAGGGATTAAATGAATATGGATGGATCTACAGTACCCCTTGGGGCCACTATGTAGTTGACGGAGCTGTGCTATTCCGCTCCACAATTAAGCACATCTGGTCATTGCCGCCGACGGGAACAGTTAACCTGCGGGGTGAGGGGTGTTGAATCCCCACCGATCTGGTATTGATGACCTATGCTAAGCATAAACCATCAATATTAAAGTACCAGACAACCCCTTTAAGGAATATTACAACATGGCTAAGGATATAAGCAATTCCAGAGTCTTCTCCGAAAGAAAAAGACACACATCTACAGAGAATTGTTTTGGAATTCTTGACACTTGTCACTTCAGACCAGGGTTGGCTGGGGGAGAGGCGTTTGCTGTGGGTCCTGATGGTTACTAGGTGCAGGAGAAAAAAATCTAAAATTATTCAAATTAACCTGATTCATTATTGCATTTGTGCCCTTTTGTTGACTAGTTTTTGATGTTTTGCTCCTTTTTTTGATTTGTAAAATATTCAAATTTACATTTGCGTCTTTTTTTAAATATGTTTTATATACAGTCAAAGTCAAAAGTGTTGGCACCCTTGAAATTGATCCAGAAAATGAAGTATTTCTCATAGAAAATTAATGCAATTACATATGTTTTGTTATACACATTTATTTCCTTTGTGTGTACTGGAACAACACAAAAAAACAGAGAAAAAAAGGCAAATTGGACATAATTTTACACAAAACACAAAACATGGGCTGGACAAAATTGTTGGCACCCTCAACTTAATATTTGGTTGCACACCCTTTGGAATAAATAACTGCAATCAATCACTTCCTATAACCATTAACAAGCTTCTTACACCACTCAACTGGAATTTTGGACCACTTTTCTTTTACAAACTGCTCCAGGTCTCTCATATTTGATGGCGCCTTCTCCCAACAGCAATTTTAACATCTCTCCATAGGTGTTCAATGGGATTTAGATCCGGACTCATTGCTGGTCACTTCAGAACTCTCCAGTGCTTTGTTTCCATCCATTTCTGGCTGCTTCTTGAAGTATGTTTGGGGTCATTGTCCTGCAGGAAGACCCATGACCTAGGATGCAAACTCGGCTTTCCTTTGGTAATCTTCAGATTTCATGATTCCTTGCACACAGTCAATGCACCCAGTGCAGCCAAACAACCCCAAAACATCATTGATCTTCTACCATATTTGACTGTAGGTACTGTGTTCTTTTCTTTGTAGGCCTCATTCCATTTTCGGTAAACAATACAATGATGTGCTTTACAAAAAAGCTCTGTCTTGGTCTCATCTGTCCACAAGATGCTTTTCCAGAAGGGTTTTGGCTTACTCACGTACATTTTGGCAAACTGCAGTCTAGCTTTTTTATGTCTCTGTGTCAGCAGTGGGGTCCCCCTGGGTCTCTTGCCATAGCAGTTAATTTTATTCAAATGTCACTGGATAGTTAGCGCTGACATTGGGGCTGCTTATCCACCATCCGGACTATCATGTGTTGCAGCCTTTCATCAATTTTTCTCTGCTGTCCACGTCCAGTGAGGTTAGCTAAAGTTTCATGGGTTATAAACTTCTTGATTATGTTGCACACCATGGACAAAGGAAGATCAAGATGTCTGGAGATGGACTTGTAATCTTGAGATTGTTGATATTTTTCAACAATTTTGGTTCTCAAGTCCTCAGTCATTTCTCGTCTCCTCTTTCTGTTCTCCATGCTTAGTGTGGCACACACAGACACCCAATGCAAAGATTGAGTCAACTTCTCCCCTTTTTATCTGCTTTCCGGTGTGATTTTCATATTGTCTATACCTGTTACTTGTCACAGGTGAGTTTAAATAAGCATCGCATGCTTGAAACAAAGTTGTTTACCCACAATTTTGGAAAGGTGCCAACAATTTTGTCAGGCCCATTTTATGGGTTTTGTGTGAAATGATGTCCAATTTGACTTTTTTCTCAGTTTTTTTGTGTTCCAATACACACAAAGGAAATAAACATGTGTATAACAAAACATGTGTAACTGCAATAATGTTCTGGGAGAAATACTTCATGTTCTGGAAAAAATTAAAGGGTGCCAACACAATTACTGTTTGTTCACCTGTTTTCTTATTTTTAGTTTGCCCATTGTTGTCTGTGGTTCAGTGTTTTCCAGATGTTTTCGCCTATTTCATCATTTGCGACTTTTAGAAAAGTTGCTAAATTGGTCACAAATGTACTCAAGTGACTTCATGTATGCCATAAATTTTTGAGCATTTTTTGCTATTTCAAAAATGTGCAACTTTTTTTTGCACTAAAAGTCGCAAAAACGGTTGAAGACAGAGAAAAGACCATTTTTGCTTTTACGCAAAAATTCATGAACCGCGTGCGTAATTTTGATGAACTTGGTGCAAAAAACGCCAGCGAATACTGCAAGACAAAAAAAAAAGATTTAAAAAAATTCCTCAAATGTTGACTCGAGCCCTAAATCTACTAAATTGCTAAATATCCATTAATACTAAATTAACTTAATTGGACAAATTGTCATGTCACCAACTTAGTAAAGCAGATTTGACCGCATACGTTCATCATGCTAAGCTAAATATACATGATATTTGCAATTGCGTTAAGAATATAGAAGATTGGCTACAGGAATATAAAACCCTCCAAAACTATATTGTAAATAACCAATTCCAGACTATGCAGTTGACGAGCTGAGACGGAGCATTTAACATATTTATGTTGTGCTCAAAATAAAAGTAAAACTTAAGACTTCTGGCTAATCAGTCAAAGACAAATCTGGAGAAGATCCAGCCACAGATGATGTACAGCGTGATTGCTGCACCAAAGGGGATTGTGAGCTGATTTACGGATGCCAAGTTTTAGATATTAATCTTAACTTAGATGTTCAGCACAGCCTGAGGTCACTAAGGTAAAAAAAAATAAACTTAAATCTGTAGAAAACGTCTCCTTAGTGTTTGAGTCGGATTGTGTAATCATGAGTAATAAAACGACTCTATGGATAAGTGTGAAATCTATCACATGGAGTGAGAAAAACCTTTAGAAACAGATCTACAGTCATGATTACAAACAAAAGTATTAGTAGCGCTAATATTTATTTAGATATTGCACTATTATTAATATGTGGAGCCTACTAAATACATATTGCCACAGAAACCCCCTTTCTGGGAGAGCTTTTGGAGGAGACGCAAGGAGTCTTTCGGTCTTCCGGCACTGTTCAAATTAGGGAATTATCCGAGACAATAAATACACAGCGTCAGTGTGCAAAGTTTGTCTTTTACCAGAGACAGGGTTTTTCTATTAAGTATTATATCATTACTAAAAAGAAGGAGAAAATACTTGCTTAGCGAAAACAAGTAAATAATGTCTGCGTTTTGTGGCGGTTCTAAGTCTTGCTGCTTTCATGAGCAAGAAAGAAAATATAAAGAAAAGGGGTTTCTCAAATGTAATTAAATGAGAATATATTCAAAAAGGAACTTCGGCAAGATATAGAGTACAGACCAAAAGTTTGGACACACCTTCTCATTTAAAGATTTTTCTGTATTTTCATGACTATGAAAATTGTACATTCACACTGAAGGCATCAAAACTATGAATTAACACATGTGGAATTATATACTTAACAAAAAAGTGTGAAACAACTGAAAATATGTCTTATATTCTAGGTTCTTCAAAGTAGCTTTGCACACTCTTGGCATTCTCTTGATGAGCTTCAAGAGGTATTCACCGGAAATGGTCTTCCAACAATCTTGAAGGAGTTCCCAGAGATGCTTAGCATTTGTTGGCCCTTTTGCATCACTCTGCAGTCCAGCTCACCCCAAACAATCTCGATTGGGCTCAGGTCTGGTGACTGTGGAGGCCAGGTCATCTGGCGTAGCACCCCATCGCTCTCGTTCTTGGTAAAATAGCCCTTACACAGCCTGGAGGTGTGTTTGGGGTCATTGTCCTGTTGAAAAATAAATGATGGTCCAACTAAACGCAAACCGGATGGAATAGCATGCCGCTGCAAGATGCTGTGGTAGCCATGCTGGTTCAGTATGCCTTCATTTTGAATAAATCCCCAACAGTGTCACCAGCAAAGCACCCCCACACCATCACACCTCCTCCTCCATGCTTCACGGTGGGAACCAGGCATGTAGAGTCCATCCGTTCACCTTTTCTGAGTCGCACAAAGACACGGTGGTTGGAACCAAAGATCTCAAATTTGGACTCATCAGACCAAAGCACAGATTTCCACTGGTCTAATGTCCATTCCTTGTGTTCTTTAGCCCAAACAAGTCTCTTCTGCTTGTTGCCTATTCTTAGCAGTGGTTTCCTAGCAGCTATTTTACCATGAAGGCCTGCTGCACAAAGTCTCCTCTTAACAGTTGTTGAAGAGATGTGTCTGCTGATAGAACTCTGTGTGGCATTGACCTAGTGTCTAATCTGAGCTGCTGTTAACCTGCGATTTCTGAGGCTGGTGACTTGGATAAACTTATCCTCAGAAGCAGAGGTGACTCTTTGTCTTCCTTTCCTGGGGCGGTCCTCATGTGAGCCAGTTTCTTTGTAGCGCTTGATGGTTTTTGCAACTGCACTTGGGGACACTTTCAAAGTTTTCCCAATTTTTCGCACTGACTGACCTTCATTTCTTAAAGTAATGATGGCCACTCATTTTTCTTTACTTAGCTGCTTTTTTCTTGCCATAATACAAATTCTAACAGTCTATTCAGTAGGACTATCAGCAGTGGATCCACCTGACTTCTGCACAACACAACTGATGGTCCCAACCCCATTTATAAGGCAAGAAATTCCACTTATTAAACCTGACAGGGCACACCTGTGAAGTGAAAACCATTTCCGGTGACTACCTCTTGAAGCTCATCAAGAGAATGCCAAGAGTGTGCAAAGCAGTCATCAAAGCAAAAGGTGGCTACTTTGAAGAGCCTAGAATATAAGATATATTTTCAGTTGTTTCACACTTTTTTGTTAAGTATATAATTCCACATGTGTTAATTCATAGTTTTGATGCCTTTAGTGTGAATGTACATGTAGCACCCTGAGGATTCGGCTGCTACAGGGGTATTGCACCTCAACCCAGAGGTGTGATATTCCACTCCCGGGTAAGGATGGAGTGTGGGACTGAGCTCGGTAGGCTGCATGCACTACATACATCCCATTTCCGAGGAACAGACCAACGGTACTCCCACTTAGAAATGTGCAGGTACGACCGAGTCTGTTCCTGGCTGGAGTGGGAGGGGGGTGGAACATCCCATGTAGTGTAGGGGCAGATAGGGGGAGCAGTCTGGGTAGTGATAGGAGCTCATTGGGTGCTGGTCACCTGAGCTCACACATAGAGGGATATATAAGGTGGGCACCAACTAGAATCAGGGTCAGTTGTAGAGAACAAGTCAGTTGGAGAGGAGCCTGTCTGATGCAGAGAACAAATCGGCAGAGAGAAGGAAACAGCAGCCCTGGAGAGAGAGAGAGTGGAGCAGAGAAAGACCCAGAGGGGGAAGACTGAAGGGACCCAAGAACCCAAATTAGAGCACCGGGTGAGGAGTCAGCAAAAGGGTACCGGAACCCAAACTGGTGGGGGTAAAAACAATCCCCAGCCAGAGACCGGAGGCCGTGGGCAGCATCTGCCACGGCCACCCACCACATTCACCCCGAAGGCACACCACATGAAGGGTCAGGGAACCCAAGGCCAAGGGTGTCCCAACAGCAGGCCCGAGGGAGCTGGACCTAGGTGGATCACTGGTGGGGACGGCTGAAGAAAGGACAGAGGGAGAGCTCAGGGCCACGCTCCGGACTTGTTTGGGGGTTGGCTGGATCCAGGACCTGGTGGACGCAGCACGGCTCGGGTGGTCACTAGCAGCTGGAGTGACCAGTACAACATCTGCAGTAAGTAAACACCCTTAACTGCACAACCCGACTCTGTCTTCACTGCCGTCTGCACTACACCACCACAACCCCCATCCTCTGCGCCTGTCCTCTCTGAGGCTATACCCCTCCCGTTGGGGGTTACCATCACAAGCTGCGCACCCACCATCAGCCTCAGCGGACCCTGCTGCAGCGGCGGCCACAGTGACCGCATCACAACGGGTGGCGTAGTCGACACAAAAGAACTTTAGTAACATCTGTAGAACTGCCACATCACACTGAGCTTGACGCCCTGGGCACGGGACCGGGTCACAGCCGCTCGGAGACTACAACCTCCCCCATCTGATCCGGTGCCGGGTATTCCCCTCAAAAAGGAATATGTCCCAGGGGGCGCGTCAACTTTGGCGTAGTCGGCAGGATTACGTGCCCGCAACACCCGGGTACTGCGTGCCTGAAGAAAAGTGCAAGTTTACCTCAGAAAGAAGTCTCCCGCCGGTTCCGGAGGGTCCACGCCATCGGACTCCATCACCAGTCGTTTCCCGCCGATTGTCCGCCATTTCCAACTTGTTCCCGCCATCTGCAGAGTTTCCCGCCACTGGGCGACGCTTCCCGCCAAAACCGCAGATTTCCCGCCTTGGAAGAGCAGCGGACGCCATTATGGGCGTGCCAAAGGAGGGCAAGAGGCCACCTCCCATCGTGGGCCAGGACAGAAAATGGCGCCAAAAGTGGAAACCGCCCCCACCAACAGAGACTGTGATGCTGGAGGTGTCTGTCAGCGTGAAAGAACTACCCCTGGAGCTGACAGTCACCGAGTTGCCCCGGGACCGCCCTCGAGGTGGGAGGAGACGAAAGAAAAGAGCAAAGATGGGTGCCGCCTGGAGCAGTCTGGAGCGAGCGGACCCGGAGGCAAGAGGTCTAACGAGGAGTAGCGGAGGAGCTCACCCGGAGATGGAGAGAAAGCAGAACAGCACCGGCCCGCTGGCCAGGAGTCTGCTAGAGACCGAGGAAGGAGGGCAGAGCAGCACCGGCCCGCTGGCCAGGAGCCTGCCGGAAGAAGAGCAGAGCAGCACCGACCCGATGGTCAGGAGCCTGCTAGAGTCCACAACCCCGCTAGGTCTAGCGGAGATCTTAGCGCAGCTCCCCCGAGACCGGGAGTGTGCACAAACTGCCTTGGAGGGCCTCGCAAGGAGGATGGCCCGGGTACAGCGTGAGATACTGGCGGAGTGGAGCCGGGAGATGGCCCAGCAAGCTGGAACCCGTCCACGGAGCATGCTCCCCTGGGAGAGGACACCAACTGCCTCTACGGATGACGCGGGAGGACCCAAGGTCGGAGACGGCGCTGAGAAGGGAGCCGAACGTATGAAGGCAGGTAAAGGGGACGCTTATACCCCATACCGAGAGACCGCCCACCTGCCCCGGTTCCCCGTCGCAGAGCCCGAAAGTCCCCCGTCCGTGCCCGTAACCGCCATGTCACCGCTAATGACTAGGCCCCGACCAGAAGCCGCCGCCGCGACCCCTGTGACGTCACACGCACCGACCCGGAGCGTGACCAAGCAGGAAGAGCCTCCGGCCTGGTCGCAAGGCCCGGTACTCCCGGGCCCCGCAATACCAACAGCGCCCCCTACCTCCGCGGAGCCCCCGGCCTGGTCGCAGGGCCAAGTAGCCCAGGGCGCCGCCGTCCTTACGGTGCCCTTCACCTTCCAGATACCCCAGGCCTGGCCGCAAGGCCCGGGCAACCCGGGCGCTAACACCACCGCGCCCATAAGACCAAGGGTGCCGCGTCTGGGAGAGGACTTGTTTGCCCAGCACACGTGGCCGGACGGGCAGCCTTTCGTCTGGCCCCAGAAGTATTACGAACTGGAGCACCAGAGGAGGGTTGGGGCCATGTGTGCACCCCTGATTCCGGCTCCGAAGCCCGTAATAAGGATCTCGCCCCCGCTAGCGGAAGCGCAGTTTGAGTGGGACCCCACCGGAGAAGATCTAATGGGGTTCACTCAGGAAACCAGGGCAGCTGCAGCGGAGCGTGCTGAGTGCTGCTACCAACAGCTCGAGGAGTTTGCGAGGGAGCGGAGAGAGAGGCGGGTCCGGGAACAACAGGCCCAAATAAGGAGCGCCGAGCAAAAGAGCCGGACCAGGAGGGACCCCCGTGCAGCGCACAGTCCCCGTACCACCGGGACTGTAATAAAGTTCAACCAGCAGCATGGGTGGGGCTTCATTAGAGACAACAACACCCCCGGCGACGTCTTTGTCACGCGCAGAGACGTGGAGTCCCATCTGCCGGAGGGGCACAGAGGTCGTGACCTCTACATCGGAGACGAGGTCACCTTCACCCGGCACAAGTGTGCCAAAGGACCTTACGCCCTCCACGTACACCGCCTGACGGAGGAGGAGTTGCAGTGCGGGGAGGAGGAGCAAGAGGACCCGGACGGGTCTGAAGTAACAACTAGCTATAAGCAAAGAGCAGGAGGAAGACGCCGTTGAGTGCGGCAGAGCGGTGATGTAAATAGTTACCCGACCGGGTACCAAAGAAACTGTTGATATATATATATAGTCCCCGTTGGGACCAGCTGAGTGAACTGTTTACCCGTTAACCCCTTCATCCTACAGGCTGAGGACTGTGAGCAGCCATTCCCTTCCCTCTACCTGGCCGAGGACTGAGAGCGGCCAACTTCCCCTGTATATAGTTGCGCTTCCTAAAGCGCCCCCTACCGGTTTTATAGGAAAACCAGTTTTTCTAAGAGACTGTCGCACTTTTCCCGGACACACGTTGCACAGTGTCCGGAGGAGGAACCTGAAACAAGAAACGACTACGAGAATGTTTATATGAAAAGTTTTATATATATAATGTTTTATATGTTTTATTATGTTTATATGAAAAATTTTGTATGTTTTGGTGTTTTTGTCTTTACAGCCCGAGGACGTGCTGTGATTTACCAGGGGGGAATGTAGCACCCTGAGGATTCGGCTGCTACAGGGGTATTGCACCTCAACCCAGAGGTGTGATATTCCACTCCCGGGTAAGGATGGAGTGTGGGACTGAGCTCGGTAGGCTGCATGCACTACATACATCCCATTTCCGAGGAACAGACCAACGGTACTCCCACTTAGAAATGTGCAGGTACGACCGAGTCTGTTCCTGGCTGGAGTGGGAGGGGGGTGGAACATCCCATGTAGTGTAGGGGCAGATAGGGGGAGCAGTCTGGGTAGTGATAGGAGCTCATTGGGTGCTGGTCACCTGAGCTCACACATAGAGGGATATATAAGGTGGGCACCAACTAGAATCAGGGTCAGATGCAGAGAACAAGTCAGTTGGAGACAGCAAGACAGCTGCAGAGGAGCAGACAACAAGCAGAGAGGAAGTCAGCCTGCAGCAAGGGAGAAGAGAGACCCTGAGTGAGAGAGGAGCAGAGAAGGAGTACCCAGAGGGGAGAACAGAGAGGACCCAAGAACCCAAATTAAAGCATCGGGTGAGGAGTCAGCAAAAGGGTACCGGAACCCAAACTGGTGGGGGTAAAAACAATCCCCAGCCAGAGACCGGAGGCCGTGGGCAGCATCTGCCACGGCCACCCACCACATTCACCCCGAAGGCACACCACATGAAGGGTCAGGGAACCCAAGGCCAAGGGTGTCCCAACAGCAGGCCCGAGGGAGCTGGACCTAGGTGGATCACTGGTGGGGACGGCTGAAGAAAGGACAGAGGGAGAGCTCAGGGCCACGCTCCGGACTTGTTTGGGGGTTGGCTGGATCCAGGACCTGGTGGACGCAGCACGGCTCGGGTGGTCACTAGCAGCTGGAGTGACCAGTACAACATCTGCAGTAAGTAAACACCCTTAACTGCACAACCCGACTCTGTCTTCACTGCCGTCTGCACTACACCACCACAACCCCCATCCTCTGCGCCTGTCCCCTCTGAGGCTATACCCCTCCCGTTGGGGGTTACCATCACAAGCTGCGCACCCACCATCAGCCTCAGCGGACCCTGCTGCAGCGGCGGCCACAGTGACCGCATCACAACGGGTGGCGTAGTCGACACAAAAGAACTTTAGTAACATCTGTAGAACTGCCACATCACACTGAGCTTGACGCCCTGGGCACGGGACCGGGTCACAGCCGCTCGGAGACTACAACCCCCCCCATCTGATCCGGTGCCGGGTATTCCCCTCAAAAAGGAATATGTCCCAGGGGGCGCGTCATACAATTTTCATAGTCATGAAAATACAGAAAAATCTTTAAATGAGAAGGTGTGTCCAAACTTTTGGTCTGTACTGTACCTTGAGAAAGGCCAGCACGGCCGAAATGTCAGACACTATCTGTACACATTGGTCGGGGTTGAATGAAAATATCACCTTATGCTAAAGCAACTTTTCATCACATTATTTTGGTGCCAAAGTTCCTCTTTGAATATTATTGACAGACATCATTCTTCTTGGCACAAAATACATGCAGTAGAGCGGACCATTTCTCCTCAGCTAAATGAGAATATATGATTGCCTTGAGGTGATCCATCTTGCCACTACTCTGTGGCCAGTATGGCACGTGGGAGACCTGTTCTATCCCTAGTGCTGCCATAACTTGATCCATTCCAGTGGCAGATCTAAGGTGGTTCCTATTGGTTTGCTTACTTCGCTGCAGGGATGGCATCACTTTATCCTTGTAAATGCGGCAGCCATTCACTTGCTTGAGAGGTTTATTGCCACATCAGTAGCATTATTGTGGAGGCCATTTGTTTTAACGGTCAAGTGGATGTTCGTGACATCATCAGTGTTGGGACATAAAAAATGACTGGCAAGGATCACTGGAGCATCGGTTCTGAAGCTGCAGGGGATTGGACAGTTAAGTATTAGTTATAAATATGTATGCAGTCGCTCTAGTGTTGAGCGAGCATGCTCGTTTAAGCCTTTAAATGAGCAAGCGCGTTCAACACTAGTCAGCTCCCATTATTGGTAGCTGGAGACAGCAATTAGTTTACTTTTTAAAGCATACCTCTTGTACACAGAGCCTATATAAAACAAAAACATGATCTTGGTGCCCCTAAGTCAAAACTGCTTTTACCGCGCATGTAGGTGGTTTCTCCTCATCAGAATTCTGCAAGCACAATTGGTGTTGGAACTTCCTTCTTTCACTATCCAGCATGCACTGCACCTTGCTCCTGCCATTGTCCAGTTGCTTGCCTTCCATGAACTAAAAGGTTATCTCTCTTTTACGCCTCGCTGAATTTTAATAGTCTGGAGAGCAGGAGCAGAGAGGCAAAGATATAGACAATGAGTACATGGTATTCCACAGGTACACTTACAAATGCATTTTTGAGCAGTCTATTTCTTGTGCATTTGAAAACGTGTCCATGGAACACCTATAATCTTTGTTTAATTGTATTGAATGGACCAGGTTTGAGCCTGGTGAACAGGTGTTGGCCAATGGGGATTTGTGGTAATAGAAAGTAGCTAGTTCATCCTTCCTGCTATTTCCTGCAATGGTTGTTATCCACTGGGGACTCAGGACCTCAAAACTGCCTATTGACGATAAGATAAGATTCAAAATAAAGGGGATTTGTGTTTGAACGTGTTGGTATATGCAACAGTTGTGGACTTCTTTGTTTGTGTGAAGGAGAACTTTATGCTGATCGGACAGTAGATGGCGTTGTTGTGTAAAGTTTCCTTGTTTACTGTATTATAAAAAGAAAAGGTCTCTCTTGTATTTTCTCTTTTGCACTTACTTCCTGGTGCAGTACTGTGTGACTGTGCGTTTTTTCCTTTACCTCATGTTCTGAGAAGTAAAAGCTTGTTATCCCATGTAATCTGCTCTGTAAAGTTTCTACCGCAACTGTGGGGATCCAAAAGCTGTGCAATAGGTTATGGGCTCAGGCACCGAGGACCCCAGACACCCAGGACACCGGAACTCTCAGCAAGACCCTGGTGAATGCAGAAGAATTCTTAGTACAATTTTCTCCAAACAAGTAAGACAAGCTAAAGATGACAAGTAGCACAGAGCTAAAACTCACAGTAGCTAAGCTGAATAATGATAATTATCAGTTATGGAAGTTCAAAGTAGAAATGTTTGTCTAAAGATGATTTATGGGAAGTAATCACTACAGATAGACCTGATGAGGATAATCAAACATGGGATAAGAAAAATAGACAAGCAAGAGCTACCATCAGCCTATTAGTGGATGATGCTCAATTAATCCACATAAGGAATGAGGATACAGAAAAGGGAATGTGGGAAGCACTAAGAAAGCTACATGAAAGACCCAGCAAGTTATTTCTGCTAAGAAAGCTTTACAGTATGAGACTAAGTGCAGACAATGACAGCAGAAGCATATATTCTCTATTAAGGAAGTGATATCACAGCTGAGATCAATTGGTGAAGATATTAAAGAAAGCCATGTAGCAGCAATATTATTGTGTATTTTACCGGATTCATATACTGCTTTGATAAATGCACTAGAGACAAGACCTGAAACAGACATTACATTAGAATTTGTGATGACCAGACTCATAGATGAATATCAAAGAAGGAAAGAACAAACAAATGATTCTTCTACTGAAAAAGATAATGGAAATGCTCTTAAAGCTACAGAATCAAAAAGACCCAATAATAAAAAGACAAGAGAATGTTTCAGATGTAAGAAAAAAGGACATTTAAAGAAAGACTGTACTATATGGAAAGTAGAACAACAGAAATTACATCATAAAGAGAATACACAGAAGGTGAAAAACACAATTTCTGATTCATGTGAAAATAATTGGAATGGCACGTTTAACCTCTTTAAAGCCCATGACGTACTAATACATGTCTGTGCCCTGGGACTTAAGAGCCTGACCCGTATTAGTACGTCATGGCGATCGCGCGCGCACACAGGCTGTGCGGGCGCGATCGCCGCCGGGTGTCAGCTGATTGTCACAGCTGACACCCGGTACTATGTGCAGGGAGCGGTCCCGCACCGCTCCCGGCACATTAACCCCCGCAATTCTGCGATCGAAGTCGATCGCAGCATTGCGGTGGCTAAGGGGAGGTGATCGGTATACTCACCTCCTCTTCCGGCCTCCAACGCTGTCTGCCGCGGCTTCCCGTGTGTTGCCATGACGACCCGATGTCATCATGACAACATCCGGGTCACCAGACAGCAGGAAGATTTTTTGGTCATGCGCAGTACATGACCAAACTATCTTCTCACTGTGCAGCGCTGACAGCCTGCATAGCACAGGGATGGTGCTCCATCCCTATGCTATGCAGGCGATCAGAATAAAAAAAAGTGAAATTCCCATAGTGGGACAAAGTAAACAAATAAAAAAACTGTCAAAGTGAAAAAAAAATTAAAAAAAAATTGTAAAAATATAAAAAAAAAAAAAAATAATCCACAAAAAATAAAAATATAATGCACCCATCAATAAATATTATTATGAATAAAAAAAAAAAAAACAATAAAAGTACACATATTTGGCATCGCCGCGTCCAGAACGACCTGACCTATAAAATTGTCCCACTAGTTAACCCCTTCAGTGAACAGCATAAAAAAAATAACGAAGCAAAAAACAATGCTTTATCATCATACCGCCAAACAAAAAATGGAATAACACGCAATCAAAAAGACGAATATAAATAAAAATGGTACCGCTGAAAACGTGATCTTGTCCCGCAAAAAAACAAGCCACCATACAGCTCCATCATCCAAAAAATCAAGAAATTATAGCTCTCAGAATAAAGCTATGCAAAAAATAATTTTTTCTATAAAATAGCTTTTATTGTGTAAAAGCGCCAAAACATAGAAAAACTATAAAAATGTGGTACCGCTGTAAACGTACTAACCCGAAAAATAAAGCTACCTTATCAATTTTACCACATGCGGAGTAAAATTTAAAAAAAATAACAAAAACAATTCCTGAATTGTTGGTTTTTGTTTATTCTGCCTCCCAAAAGCTGGAATTGAAAGCGATCAAAAAATGTCACGTGCCTGAAAATGGCACCAATAAAAACGTCAACTCATCCCACAAAAAACAAGCCATCACATGACCCTGTCGGCCAAAATATGGAAAAATTACAGCTCTCAAAATATGACGATGCAAAAACTAGATTTTACAAAATATGTGTCTTTTAGTGTGTGACAGCTGTCAATCATAAAAACCCGATATGATTCTGGTATCTCTTTAGTCGCACCGACCCGAAGAATAAGGTCGTCTAATCACTTATACCGCACTAGGAACGGCGTAAAAACTAAACGTTAGGGCTGGAGTTGGGGTTAGGGTTGTGCTAATGTTAGGGTTGGGGTTAGGGTTGGGGTTAGGGTTGTTGTTTTTTTTCAAAAGTAAAAAAAAAAAAAAAAAAGATGACGATATGGCAACTAGTGTTGAACGCAAGTGCTCGCTACTTGAGTTTGCATCGGGTGCTCGGGTATGCATTGAGTATCGCGGGTGCTCAAGTCTCCGCCCCATATGCTTCGTGGCCAAAAATACCTCGCGGGGATTGCCTGCCATGCACGAGCGATCCCCGCATGTTTTTTTTGGGGTGTCTAATAACCTTGAAACATGCGGGCGGGGACTCGAGCATGTCACTTGAGCACCCGTGATACATGGTGCATACCTGAGTACCCGATGCAAACTCAAGTAGTGAGCACTTGCGCTCAAGACTAATGACAACTTATTCAATATGATGACCTAATGTTATCAAATTCTGTGTCGTACCTCTGGGTTCAAAATGTTAACTATACCCCTTGATAAAATCCTTGAGGGGTGTAGTTTCCAAAATGGGGTCACTTGTGGGGGGTTTCCACTATTTAGGCACATCAGGGGCTCTCCAAACGCGACATGGCGTCCGCTCTCTTTTCCAGCCGATTTTGCGTTCAAAAAGTCACACAGTGCTCCTTCCCTTCTGAACTCTGCCGTGCGCCCAAACACTGTATTTTCCCCACATATGGGGTATTGGCGTACTCAGGAGAAATTGCAAAAAAGTTTTTGGGGTCCATTTTCTCCTCTTAACCTTGTGAAAATAAAAAAATTGGGGCTAAAACATAATTTTTGTGGAAAAAGTTTGATTTTTTTATTTTCACGGCTCCATGTTATAAACTTCTGTAAAGGACTTGGGGGTTCAAGGTGCGCACCACACATCTAGATAAGTTCCCTGATGTGTCTAGTTTCCAAAATGTTGTCACTTGTGGGGGGTTTCCACTGTTTAGGCACATCAGGGGCTCCCCACATGCAACATGGCGTCCGCTAATTATTCAAGCAAATTTTACATTTAAAAAGTCAAATGGTGCTCCTTCCCTTCCGAACCCTGCCGTGCGCCCAAACAGTGGTTTTCCCCCACATATGGGGTATCTGCTTACTCAGGAGAAATTTCACAACAAACTGCATGGTGCAATTTTTCCTGTTTCCCTTATGAAAATGAAATGCAAAAGTGGGGGCTGAAAAACATTTTTGTGGGAAAAATGTTAAAATTTCATTTTTACGGCTCAATGTTATAAACTTCTGTGAAGCACCTGGGGGTTCAAGGTGCTCACCACACACCTAGATAAGTTCCCTGAGGGGTCTAGTTTCCAAAATGGTGTCACTTGTGGGGGGTTTCCACTGTTTAGGCACATCAGGGGCTCCCCAAATGCAACATGGCGTCCGCTAATTATTCAAGCAAATTTTACATTCAAAAAGTCAAATGGCGCTCCTTCCCTTCCGAACCTTGCCGTGTGCCCAAACAGTGGTTTTTCCCCACATATGGGGTATCTACGTGCCCAGGGGAAATTGTGCAACAAATTTTGGGGTCCATTTTTTCCTGTTACCCCTGCGAAAATAAAAAAAATTGGCTCTAAAGTAACATTTTTGTGAAAAAAGTTAAATGTTAATTTTTTTCTTCCACATTCCAAAAATTCCTGTGAAGCACCTGAAGGGTTAATAAAGTTCTTGAATGTGGTTTTGAGCACCTTGAGGGGTGCAGTTTTTAGAATGGTGTCACTTTTGGGTATTTTCTGTCATAAAGACCCCTCAAAGTGACTTTAAATATGATGTGGTCCCTAAAAAAATGTTTTGTAAATTTTGTTGGAAAAATGAGAAATCGCTGGTCAACTTTTAACCCTTATAGCTCCCCAATAAAAAAAAATGTTGGTTCCAAAATTGTGCTGATGTAAAGTAGACATGTGGGGAATGTTATTTATTAATTATTTTGTGTGATATAACTCTCTGATTTAAGGGCATAAAAATTCAAATTTTGAAAATTGCAAAATTTTCAACATTTTTGCCAAATTTCTGTTTTTTTCACAAATAAACGCAAGTGATATCGAAGAAATTTTACCACTATCATGAAGTACAATATGTCACAAAAAAACAGTCTCAGAATCAGGGGGGTCCGTTGAAGCGTTCCAGAGTAATTATCTCATAAATTGACAGTGGTCAGAATTGTAAAAATTGGCCTGGTCATTAACGTGCAAACCACCTGGGGTTGTAAAGTGACTGATAAGAAATCATCGTTGGGTTGGTTTATTGACTCAGGAGCAACAAGTCACATGACAAGTACTAAAACTTTCTTTACTGAACTTAATTTAAATAAGAAGGAAGCCATTTAACTTGCAGATGGAAGCAAAATAACTGCAGAAGGTATTGGACAAGGAATGCTAAACTGTTCTAACAAGTTAGGGCATAATTCAAAAATACTTGTACAGGATGTGTTATATGTTCCAGGATAAGAAGGAGTATTGTTATCTGTAAAACATCTAACAGCTAAAGGACTTACTGTAAAATTCAAAGATGATGAGTGTACAATCCTAGCAGGAAACAAGGTAATAACCAATGTCAAGACAGATGAACAATTATATCATCTAGACACATTAAAGGAACAGATGAAGTTGTGTACATATGATCACAAGAATTGTATTCACATGTGGCATAGACATCTAGGACACAGACATCCTGAAAGCATAATGGAGCTACAAAGGAAAGAATTGACAAAGGATCTATTGATATCTGATTGCTCAAATACCGTAAGATGTGAATGTTGTATAAAATCAAAAGCCACAAGGATATCTATTCCTAAAGAAAGTGAAACGAAAAGCACAAGACCACTTGATTTAGTGCATACTGACGTATGTGGACCCATGAAAGTGACTATATCAGGAGGCAATAGTTATATGGTGACTTTTATAGATGACTACTCAAGATACACAGTCACAAACTTGATCAAGAACAAAGCGAAGTTTTCAATAAACCAGTAGACTACGTGACAAAGTCGAATAACAAATTTCAGAGGAAGCCAATTGTCATTAGAAGTGATAATGGAGGTGAATTCACAGGACACCAAATAGAAAACTACTTAAGAAAAAGACTGTCCCTTACACACCTGAACAAAATGGAGTAGCAGAAAGAAAAAACAGAACTCTGACTGAAATGATAAGGTGTATGCTGATAGATTCCAAACTATCAGAGAAATATTGGGGTGAAGCAGCAATGACAGCTACATATCTACAGAACCAACTTTTTTCTAGAAAACTTAAAAAAAACCATATGAACTGTGGCAAGGTATGAAACCAAGTGTAAATCATTTAAGAGTTTTTGGTTGTAAAGTTTTTGTATTCATTCCAACAGAAAAATGTTCCAAACTTCAAAATAGGTCCATGGAAGGAATATTTGTTGGATATAGAGAAAATTGCAAAGGATATAGAATCCTAAATCCCAAAACAGACAGAGTTATGGTGAGTAAGAGTGTGACATTCATTGAGGATCTAAATGAAGACTCTATGATTTCACTGGAAACAAAAAATGAGAAAAGCAGCAATGATATAGCTGAAGGAGTATCTAATAAAAAAGAAGTTGAAATTAATAAAAAACAGAATTTTCACAAATGCATTGAATGCTGAAAAACATCAGAGACTAATGAAGAAATTGGGTTTGACTGAATAAGTCCTTACTGTTGAGAAAGGGTGTTGGTATATGCAACAGTTGTGGACTTCTTTGTTTGTGTGAAGGAGGACTTTATGCTGATCGGACAGTAGATGGCGATGTTGTGTAAAGTTTCCTTGTTTACTGTATTGTAAAAAGAAAAAGTCTCTCATGTATTTTCTGTTTTGCACTTACTTCCTGGTGCAGTACTGTGTTACTGTGCGTAATCTGCTCTGTGAAGTTTGTACCGCAACTGTGGGGATCCAGAAGCTGTGTAACAGAACTTTCATGATTTGCAAAATCACAAATCTCAATCCCCACTTCTTGTAATCCATCTCTGTGTCTAAAGACAGATTACACTTGACAATAGGCAGTGGACTTAAGTTGTACAGGAGGAAGACATCTGATAGTCTGCACTTTGAAGTGAATTTTTTCTAGGTAAGACAACATCATTGTTAACTAGTTGAGGGCCTGGCCAAATACCCCCTCCTTCCTGACTTCCTGAACAGGTACAGTACAGACCAAAAGTTTGGACACACCTTCTCATTTAACAATTTTTCTGTATTTTCTTGACTATGAAAATTGTACATTCACACTGAAGGCATCACATGTGGAATTATATACTTAACAAAAAAGTGTGAAACAACTGAAAATATGTCTTATATTCTAGGTTCTTCAAAGTAGCCACCTTTTGCTTTGATGACTGCTTTGCACACTCTTGGCATTCTCTTGATGAGCTTCAAGTGGTAGTCACCGGAAATGGTCTTCCAACAATCTTGAAGGAGTTCCCAGAGATGCTTAGCACTTGTTGGCCCTTTTGCCTTTACTCTGCGGTCCAGCTCACCCCAAACCATCTCGATTGGGTTCAGGTCTGGTGACTGTGGAGGCCAGGTCATCTGGCGTAGCACCCCATCACTCTCCTTCTTAGTCATATAGCCCTTACACAGCCTGTAGGTGTGTTTGGGGTCATTGTCCTGTTGAAAAATAAATGATGGTCCAACTTAATGCAAACAAGGGTCTGCTATTTTTCATATTAGCCACTTACATTGACACTTGCTCATATATATTTAGGTGTTACAATTAGTTTGTTTATAGCAGTTACCTCTGACTTACCTATACATTTTAAGCACTGGCACTTTATTAAATACTTTACTTATTTGACTAATATAGTCTCATTTTTTGGCAGCTTGATCATTACTTTACATCTGATAAATCATGTGATTACATTACATGCTCCTTTTTGGTGCCCTTCTATCGCTTTGTTTTTAATTTGTACCTGTATCTGTGATTCACATTTTCTCTTTGTAATAATTATAATTAATACAATTTGGCATTTTTTCATTATCAATTTGATTTAATTTTTGATTCGAAGTATGTTTCTCTTGTTTTCTATGTATATGTTTGCTTCGTTGGTCCTCAATACTTATTCACATGTCTTGTATCGGGTAATTACCAAATAGGTCTTGATTTACTATATACCCTGATTTTTTCCTAATTTGTTATTCATTACACAAGGTTTGGTCTATCATTTTACTTAATTTCGGTGAGTTCAAATATTTATAAAATTAGCAGATCAAATCATAAAAAAATAAACAATTTGGTTTGCAGACACCTCATTAATTTAAGCATGACACAGTTGCATCGGTTTGGTCAGGAAGTCACAGCCTGGGTTTCCTGTTAGATTTACTGCTACTGGGTAAGAACAGAAGTGAGCAGCACTAATAATAAGTCTGTGGAGGTCGATGATTTAATTCTTGGCAAAAAGATGTAAACATAAATGGAATTAATCATTGAGCATTACATATGCCAGATACATCCAGATATTTTACTGATGTTTCAGCTCGGATTAGAGCATCGCTAAGTAAATAAATAAATTCAAGTGGAATGAAAGTCAAGAAGTTCATGGAGAATTATGAGTTGTAGAACGCGCACCTCAGAGATCCTGTAAATTATATTTACCTTGATAATGAATCCCATTTTTTATCATTAATTTCAATTAGCTCATTGGTGTCAAAGGGCTCATTCAGACATCAGTTCTGCACAGATAGAACTAGTACCACCTACTATAGTCTAAGGGGCTGTTCACATGTCTGCACAAAAAACATGGAGACATGTCTAATCACAGATCAAACTCGCCAATGCAAGTCTACGGGTCTGTGAAAAAAAATCAGACTTGGATGCCATCAGTATGCTGTCCGATTTTCACTGACTGTTTGCTAGGAAAAGCTTGAGAAACCTCCATTGGGTGTTTTTTTTTTTGCATGCGAGAAAACTGACACACAGACTAAACTCTGATGAAAATCTGATCAAAAATCACTGATGACACGGAACATTTTTTGCATGCGAGAAAGAGAAAAATGATGGTTGAGCCCTTACTGTTGTGTGATCCCGTCTTATAAAATACATTTAACAAAGTTGGCATCTGTCCAGGTTATCTGCTCAACCCATACAGTGATTGTAAAGCTTGCGTGGGCCATAGATGACCTTAGATGTTAAATCTATATCTCAAAAATTATTTTTCAAGAATTAAATTATCAATTTCTATGTTGACTTGTGTATAGTCGGCGTCTCTGCCTCCTGCCGGGCAGATATGCCATTCCCCTTACCGCCGCGGCCCTGGTCCGGCATCTCCTGCTCCTTCCTCCTGCTCCCACGCCATGTCTGCCCATTGTGCACACACCGCGAGCAGATCCCCGGGCACTGCTCTTAGGGCACAAGCGTGCATGCTCCCTGTTTCTTAAAGGGGCCACGCGCCGTCCTAAAATGTCCCCGGCCAATGGCCAGAGGACATCTGCTATATATGGCACCTCCTCCAAAATGGAGGTGCCTGCGCAATGTTGTAGTTTGTTTTCTAAACACTCTCTCCAGCCCTCAGGTCCCAATGCTTGCCCGCCAGCCTGTCTATAAGCCGTGCCCGCCAGCCTGTCTATCAGCCGTGCCTGCCTGCCAGCCTGTCTATCAGCCATACCCGCCTGCCTATCAGCCGTGTCCCCCAGCCTGTCTATCAGCCGTGCCCGCCTGCTTGTCTATCAGCCGAGCATGTCCATCTTCCTGCTCTACCTGCCCTGCGTGCCTACCAGCCGTGATCATCTGCCAGACTATCTGCCATGCCTGTCCGCTTTGGCTGCCAGTCCCGTGAGATTTGCCTGCTCTCTCAAGGTCGGTCCCAGAGTGGCACCTGACTAAGTGACTAAGCCGCCGTGTAGCCAGGGTCGGTCCGGGTAGGCTCTTAGTTACACCCCTCTGGTCCCTCCTTGCACCATGGCACAGTGGTTCCACCATCCGGACCCATAACAACTTGGACTTGGATAGTAAGGGACATTACAAAGTTACATAGTTAAATAGGTTGAATAAAGACCCAGGTCCATCAAGTTCAACTTTCCTCAAACAATTGTACATTTCGTTACTAATTTAACTATAACCCACAATGTTATGTGTAGAGATGAGCGTTGTTCTACTCGAACTGTTCGCCAATCTCAAATTCGAGCTGTTTTGGGCGGTGTTCGAGCCGTTCGGCGAACACGAACAATTTGAGAAAAATTCGGCTGTTCGAGGTTATGTTCGATAACTGTTCGTGCACCAAAATCATAACTGGATTTTTTCTCAGTAATGATGAAAATTAATGTTAATACGCAGTTTGAGTGTACAGCGGGGTGGGGGGAGGGGCAGGGGATGGATCTCTGCAGGAACAATGAAGATCTCCATTTTTTTTTCTCTTTCCCGCATTTACAGTGGGGAGGTGCAATCTGTCAGCCTATCAGCAGCGCACACACGGAGCAAAGTGCTTTTTTTCACACAAGCAAGGGCATGTGTCATTGGCAGTGTATGTCACATGTCCTTGCCCTATAAGACCAAGCCATTTTCCCCGTCGCCACCATTTTCTCACTGCTGCAGCTGCGTGTTAGACGGCACCGCTGTTGCTGTGTGCGCTATACCTTGTTAATTTCAAGCCAATTTTCGCACAAATATACAGATAGCTTGGGAGTAGGGAATAGTTGTGATTGCAGTCCTTTTAAGGACTAGGTTACAGCATTTCCTACGACTTTTATCAGGCAGGTCTGTGCTCTTAAATAGATAGGTTGTGGGAGTAAAGACTAATTGTAATTGGAGTCCTTTTCAGGACTAGGTTACATCAGTTCCTATCAGTTTTTGCCAGGCAGGTCTGTGCCAGTGCTGTGCAAGTTTTTTTCACAGCATTTGGCTGAATCTAGCAAAGCTAATCCTTTTTGGCCTATTGCAGAGTGTGTTAGTCAGTGGAGTAGCCTATCTGTGTTGCAAGATATACCACCTGTGTATAGAATACCAATTTTTTTACTGCACCTAGTGAAGTAAAATCTTTTGGGCATAGCATCATTCTATTAGTCCATCTATACTGACCTCCATCAGGTTGCAAACTGAATCTAATTTTTTTCTGCATCTAGCTCTGAAAAAATATTTGGCTTCTAGCTGTGTGTGGGTCTTGTTCTATTAATCCATCTATACTGACCTCCATCAGGTTGCAAACTGAATCTAATTTTTTTCTGCATCTAGCTCTGAAAAAATATTTGGCTTCTAGCTGTGTGTGGGTCTTGTTCTATTAATCCATCTATACTGACCTCCATCAGGTTGCAAACTGAATATATTTTTTTCTGCATCTACCTCTGAAAAAATATTGGGCTTCTAGCTGTGTGTGGGTCTTGTTCTATTAATCCATCTATACAGACCTCCATCAGGTTGCAAACTGAATATAATTTTTTTCTGCATCTAGCTCTGAAAAAATATTTGGCCTTCTAGCAGTGTGTGGGACTTGTTCTATTAGTCCACCTATACTGACCTCCATCAGGTTGCAAATTCAAAATAATTTTTTGTATGCATCTAGCTCTGAAAAAATATTTGGCCTTCTAGTAGTGTGTCGGACTTTCTCTATTAGTCCATCTATACTGACCTCCATCAGGTTGCAAATTAAAAATAATTTTTATCTGCATCTACAGTACCTCTGAAAAAATATTTGGGCTTCTAGCTGTGTGTGGGACTTGTTGTATTAGTCCATCTATACTGACCTCCATCAGGTTGCAAACTGAATATATTTTTTTCTGCATCTACCTCTGAAAAAATATTGGGCTTCTAGCTGTGTGTGGGACTTGTTGTATTAGTCCATCTATACTGACCTCCATCAGGTTGCAAACTGAATATATTTTTTTCTGCATCTACCTCTGAAAAAATATTGGGCTTCTAGCTGTGTGTGGGTCTTGTTCTATTAATCCATCTATACAGACCTTCATCAGGTTGCAAACTGAATCAAATTTTTTTCTGCATCTAGCTCTGAAAAAATATTTGGCCTTCTAGCAGTGTGTCGGACTTTCTCTATTAGTCCATCTATACTGACCTCCATCAGGTTGCAAATTAAAAATAATTTTTATCTGCATCTACAGTACCTCTGAAAAAATATTTGGGCTTCTAGCTGTGTGTGGGACTTGTTGTATTAGTCCATCTATACTGACCTCCATCAGGTTGCAAACTGAATATATTTTTTTCTGCATCTACCTCTGAAAAAATATTGGGCTTCTAGCTGTGTGTGGGTCTTGTTCTATTAATCCATCTATACAGACCTCCATCAGGTTGCAAACTGAATCTAATTTTTTTCTGCATCTAGCTCTGAAAAAATATTTGGCCTTCTAGCAGTGTGTCGGACTTTCTCTATTAGTCCATCTATACTGACCTCCATCAGGTTGCAAATGAAAAATAATTTTTATCTGCATCTACAGTACCTCTGAAAAAATATTTGGGCTTCTAGCTGTGTGTGGGACTTGTTGTATTAGTCCATCTATACTGACCTCCATCAGGTTGCAAACTGAATATATTTTTTTCTGCATCTACCTCTGAAAAAATATTGGGCTTCTAGCTGTGTGTGGGACTTGTTGTATTAGTCCATCTATACTGACCTCCATCAGGTTGCAAACTGAATATATTTTTTTCTGCATCTACCTCTGAAAAAATATTGGGCTTCTAGCTGTGTGTGGGTCTTGTTCTATTAATCCATCTATACAGACCTCCATCAGGTTGCAAACTGAATATAATTTTTTTCTGCATCTAGCTCTGAAAAAATATTTGGCCTTCTAGCAGTGTGTGGGACTTGTTCTATTAGTCCACCTATACTGACCTCCATCAGGTTGCAAATTCAAAATAATTTTTTGTATGCATCTAGCTCTGAAAAAATATTTGGCCTTCTAGCAGTGTGTGGGACTTTCTCTGTTAGTCCATCTATACTGACCTCCATCAGGTTGCAAACTGAATCTAATTTTTTTCTGCATCTAGCTCTGAAAAAATATTTGGCCTTCTAGCAGTGTGTCGGACTTTCTCTATTAGTCCATCTATACTGACCTCCATCAGGTTGCAAATGAAAAATAATTTTTATCTGCATCTACAGTACCTCTGAAAAAATATTTGGGCTTCTAGCTGTGTGTGGGACTTGTTGTATTAGTCCATCTATACTGACCTCCATCAGGTTGCAAACTGAATATATTTTTTTCTGCATCTACCTCTGAAAAAATATTGGGCTTCTAGCTGTGTGTGGGACTTGTTGTATTAGTCCATCTATACTGACCTCCATCAGGTTGCAAACTGAATATAATTTTTTTCTGCATCTAGCTCTGAAAAAATATTTGGCCTTCTAGCAGTGTGTGGGACTTTCTCTGTTAGTCCATCTATACTGACCTCCATCAGGTTGCAAATTGAATATAATTTTTTTCTGCATCTAACCCAGCCAATAGTTTTGGCCTAATACCACAGTTTGGCCACTCAGCTCTGCTCGGTTACCATCCATTGTTTTTTTGTGCAAACAACTCCAGAGTTGTGAATTAGTTAACCACCAAAATGAGTGGAAAAAGGCCTGCTGCTGGTGGAAAGGGGAATAGGCGTGTTGGGAAGGGGAAAAAAGGTTGTGTCCGTGGGGTAGGTGTTAAAGCAACAGTAACATCTGCAGAAGAAAGACCATCTTCCAGCCAAACTAAAATGTCTACTTCTTTTAGCGGACAATGTGATAAGATCCCTTTCTTACGGCCACGCCAATCGCTACAAATTCCAGATGAGGCACAAAAACAGCAGGTGCTTCAACGGATATCAAGTGCTCCTCTCAGTGGGCTCTCCTCCACATCAACTTCAACATCACAAATACTCCAGTCCTCAAAGGTGTCACCCAAATCGCACTTGCTTCCTCACAGCTCCCAAATCTCCAGCTGCCCGTCTGAGTATGAGGTAGAACAGATGGTTGAGTCTGCAGAGCTGTTTACTCATACTATAGCCTGGGAATCAGAGGTCGACTCCAGCGCTTCTGTGAATCCAGACGAGGAAATGATCTGCACTGATGCCCAGAATCTTTATGAGTCGGATCCAGGACCAGACGCAGAAGGTTCTGACCATAATGTAGACCCTCATTCCCAAACTGTAACTCCTGTTGGTGGAGACAATGAGGAAGACGATGATAAGACTCAAATACCTGATTGGAGCGACAACTTTAGTTTTTTGTCAGGGCAGGAACAGGTTGGCTCTGAGGACGACGGGTGTGATAACGCACAGGGTGATGATGATGAGGTTGGAGATCCCACTTACTGTCAACCCACAGTCAGCCAAGAGATGAGGTCAGCAGAGGAGGTGGAGGAAGATGCTAGTGACGACGAGGTCAGGTTGCGCCTTCCTGGACAGAGACGTAGTACTGGAAGCACGTCAACAACTGCATCCTCAAACACAACTCTGCCTCTCACCACAAGTCGTGGTGGCTCTTCAGGTCGCATGGGTGCTAAGCCTTGCATAGCCTGGGCATTTTTTCAGATCGATAAAGATGACCCAACTCGTGTTATCTGTAACATTTGTCAGCAAAAGCTAAGTAGAGGCCAAAAAATACATAGTTTGAGTACTTCATGCATGAACCGGCACATGGACATGAAGCATAAGTTGCAGTGGGAAGCTCAGTGTGCTACAATGCGGTCTTGCCGGCCGGGCCAACCACCGTCTGCCATATCTTGTGCATCCGCGGCCTCTTCATCCTCTGTGACTGGGGGGACAGCAGTCACACCTGTTTTGGGGCGCAGACCTGCCACCTCTTTACCCGCAACAGCCAGCGTGATTGGCAGGTCATCATTTTCTTTGGAGGTGGTAACACCAGCTGGTGTTGAGCGCTGTCCGACATCGATAGCACCACCTTTGGATCAAGGCAACCTAACATGTCTGCCTGCATCTTCCTCACAGACCGGCAGTTTGCCGGGGACACCCTTATCAACCCCGTCTAAGCACAATAGCCAGCCCTCGGTCCCTCAGATGTGGACAAGTAAAAGACCATTTCCTCCTAGCCATGAGAAAGCTAAGAGGTTGAATTTCACCATCTGCAAGCTCTTGGCTACAGAAATGCTGCCTTTCCGCCTGGTGGACACAGAGGATTTTCGAGACCTTATGTCCATCGCAGTGCCCCAGTACCAGATGCCCAGTCGGCACTACTTCTCAAAGAAAGGTGTGCCTGCGCTCCACCAGCATGTCGCACACAACATCACCGCTTCTTTGAGAAACTCTGTGTGTGACAGGGTGCATTTCACCACAGACACTTGGACGAGTAGGCATGGACAGGGGCGTTACATGTCGCTGACTGGGCACTGGGTAACTATGGTGACAGCAGGACAAGGGGCTGCTGTCCAAGTCTTGCCGTCCCCACGAGTTGTGCGTCAATCCTCTTTATGTCAAAGTTCCTCCACTGCTTCTGCCTCCTCAACCTCCTCTTGGTCTTCCACCTGCACCCAAAGCCTGTCTGGTCATGCCACAAGCTTTCTAACTGCCTCCACGAATATGTTGCTTCATGCGTCATCCTCCCACCCTCGGGTGATTCAGTCTGTTCCTATCGGACAGTTCCTGCGCTTACGTAGACTCTGCTCGGATGATATGGATTTTGCCAGACAGTCCGAAGATTTGAAAAAGAGATTCTATGAGAGGGGCTACAGCAAACGCATGGTAAAAAGGGCATACCATCGTGCCAAATATTCCAATAGACATGATTTGCTCTATAAGAAAAAGATTCCAAAATCAGAAGATAAACCAAGATTTATAACTGACTATCATGGTCAATTTGGCCGGATGAGGGAATGTTTGGCTAAAGCTTGGCCAATTCTCCTTGTCGACCCTGTTTTGTCTAAAATCCTTCCAGATCGTCCATCCATTGCTGTGCGCCGCTCAAAAAATCTTCGAGACTGTCTGGTACATAGCCATTATCAACCTCAATCTGGGACTGCTACAATTTTTGGCGCTTCTAGTCCTGAGTGTGGAAGTTTTCCATGCGGCCGCTGTGTCGCCTGTCCGAATATAGAGTGTACTGATACTTTTTCTAATGCTGCGGGTACAGCGACTTATGTCATCAAAAGTCGTATTACATGTACCTCACGGTTCATTATCTACTATGCCACATGTCCATGTGGATTAATCTATGTTGGTCTTACCACACGGCAACTCAAAGTGCGAGTTAGGGAGCATGTGTTGGGTATTTTGGCGGCAGTCGACTGTATGGACCCCTCCACACTCAGGACGATACCACGACATTTTAAACTCTGCCATAATTGTGACAGTTCACTACTGAGGGTGAGGGGGATTGATGCCTTGAAGATTGGTATTCGTGGAGGCAAATTTAGTCAACGTCTAGCTCAACTAGAATCCAGATGGATCTGGAAATTGGGCACTGTACACCCGCATGGACTGAATGAGAGTCTCAGTTTTGCTCCGTTTCTTTGATATCCGCTCTACCTAGTACATGTCATCTGTGTTTTTAAGTTTTTATTCATTTTATTTTATTATTCACAGTTTTTTCCATCGTAAATTGGTCTGCAAACTTTCTTTTTGGAGGGTTGTGTCCGTACTATATCCGTTCCATTATGGATGAGTGTTTGTGGAGGAGAAGAAGGATTCGTGATATCGTCGCACAGCAATTGCCAAAGTCTATAAACCTCCTTGCTCACATTGTGAACTTTGTTTAAATAAGTATTGTATTTTGTATTGCTTTCATCTTTTAGGAGATTGTATGTTGTGATAAATGTGGTTGGGCCTTCCATATGTGTGGTTATTGGTCCTGCCTATTGGACAACAGTGTTATTGTAATTTACTTACACAACATTACTGTGATCATATGTCTTGTATCATTTAATGCTATTATGACTATTATGATCATGTATGTTTGATAGGTATTTTGTGCAGTGATGATTTAGTAGTGTCAGGTGTAACTTGACGCATATGGTGAGGTCCGTGGTATGTGTGAAATTGTCCATCTATGTCGCTATGCATATTTGCATTCTTTCTTTATGGGAGATTTTTGTATTATGCCCTACCACTGGATTGTTGTGGGTAGTTGTAGATTTATAATTGGACATTTCACTACATACATCCTTATTTGCAGTCCCTGAGGTAGTTGAGGGCAATCTTAAGATGGACCTCTAGCTGGGTCAAAGAATACCTTACTTAATCCTAATTCTATAGGTGCGGTTCTTGGACAGGTACGTGCAGGCGTTCTCTGTTGCTGAGGTCGGCTCGCGCTACCCGGCGTCTTCATGCTAGGACCTGCGGGTCACGTGGGCCCACGTGACTATTGGGAGGTCCTTCGCATGACGCCGGCATCGCGGGTTGCCGAGGCAGCAGAGACGCTGGGCGCGTCATTGGATGTCCGCCCACACCTTTCTATTGGCTAGCGATAGGTTTATAAGGACACACCCCCGGTTTGCAACCACGCCCCCTGAAGAAGGTAACGCCGAAACGCGCGTCGGGTTGGACGCGTGGTCCACATTTGAGCATCCCCGCTGATAGCCCTCTGTCCAGGTAGATTCCATTACCATATTATATGGTCATTTACATGGTTATGTCAATATACAGTTAGGCAAGATTAGCTGACCACTAATGATACACTATTTGGACACATATATTAGAGATCTGTTGATCAGGTGCATTAGAGTCTATATTATAGTCCTGGTGGGTGCCCTATATGTGGACCTCTGTGTCCATTGAGCATGATGGTATTTTAAGATATTTTTGATATGTATGTTGTGCACTGTTTCTGCCATATTATGTGGTGTATTCTCTCTTAATTATATATTTAATAAAAGCTATATTTTATGATAATTACCTGCTGTGTAGCTTTGATCGCATCTTTCCCTTCGCTGTATATATAAGCTTTCTAACTGCGCAGAAGGGATCCTGCACACCTCCTTACTATGCTGGCAGTAGGGCTCAACATCATCAGGCGGTTTTTACTTTGAAATGTCTGGGAAATGTGAGTCACACAGCTGAGGAGTTGTGGTCATCTCTGGAGAACCAATTTCATGAATGGCTGTCTCCACTGGACCTGAAACCAGGGAAGGCCGTGTGCGACAATGCTGCAAACCTGGGTGCGGCCCTTCGCCGGGGCAATGTCACACACGTGCCTTGTATGGCTCACGTGTTGAACCTGGTTGTCCAGCAATTTTTAGCCCACTATCCCAGACTAGATGGCCTTCTGCAGAGGGCACGGTCGCTGTGTGCTCACTTCCGCCGTTCGCATCCCGCAGCTCAGCGACTTACATCTCTACAGAAGTCGTTGGGCCTGCCACTTCACCGGCTAAAATGCGATGTGCCTACCCGGTGGAATTCAACTCTGCACATGTTGCAGCGACTGTGGCAGCACCGACAAGCCCTGGTGCAATACGTTCTGACGTATAGCCTGGGCCATCGAGATCCAGAGGTTGGGCAAATCACGCTGGAGGAGTGGTCTCAGATCAGGGACCTATGCACCCTTCTGCACAGTTTTGAAATGGCGACGAAGATGTTTAGTGCTGATGATGCCATTATCAGCATGACTATTCCGGTGATTTACATGCTGGAGCACATGTTAAACAGAATTCGGAGTCAGGTGGTGGCACAAGAGGAGGTGGAGGAAGTAGAGGAGGAGGAGTTGTATGCGGAAGGGCTAACATCTGCAAGGTCCAGACGGTCGGCAGCACCAAGGCGGCAGGCATGTGAGGGTGGGGGAGATGGTTTTACCAGGGCGCATGGTAGCAGCCAAACTAGTGAGGAAGGTGCAGGAGCCCAGGAAGAAGTGGAGGACGAACTGATGGAAGACTCATCAGATGAGGGAGACCTTGATCACATTTCTGTTGTGCGAGGTTGGGGGGAGAGGACAGAGGAAGGAAGCATGATTGTTACCTCGCCACCAACACAACAGGGACTTGGTGCTCCTGGATGCGCAACACACATGAGTGCCTTCTTGCTGCACTACCTGCAACATGACCCTCGAATTGTGAGAATTAGAAATAATCCTGACTACTGGGTTGCCACACTGTTAGATCCCCGGTACAAAAGTAAATTTGCCGAAATTATTCCTGCCATAGAAAGGGATGCACGCATGCAGGAGTATCAGCAGAGACTGTTGCAGAATCTTACATGTGCTTTTCCACAAAACACCAGTGGTGCACGTAGTGAATCTCACAGTTCCAACTTGCCAACCGTGGGACCGTCAAGTGTTCAGCACTCAAACCGTAACAGAACCACAGTATCTGCTGGTAACATCAATTTTTCGGAATCATTTCACCACTTTTTTAGCCCATCCTTTGCAAGGCCACAGGAGACAAGAAGTCTGACACATAGTCAACGCCTAGAGACGATGGTACAGGAGTATCTCCAAGTAAACATTGAAGCCACGACTGTGTCACTGGACCCTTGCTCTTTTTGGGCTTCCAATCTGGATAAATGGCCGGAGCTAGCCACTTACGCCTTGGAGATCTTGTCATGCCCCGCAGCCAGCGTTCTGTCTGAACGTGTGTTCAGCGCTGCTGGTGGTGTGCTGACAGATAAGCGCACGCGGCTCTCCACTGATAATGTAGACAGACTCACGTTCATAAAGATGAACAAATCATGGATCCGAAACGACTTTTCTACCCCTGTGTCATCCTGGGGAGAGTAAAAGCTTGATGATTGGTTAAAATCACCCTACCAACCGTTTTAAGCTTTCAAATTACTAATCATGTTTATCTGTATCTTGACTGGAAAATAATTTGGGCTTTGTAGCAGTGTGCAGCACTGATCCTATTAGGCCATCTATAATAAGCTCCACCAGATTTAAAATTAAAAATAATTTTTAGCTGCATCTAGCCCGGAAAATAATTTTGGGGCTCCGAGATGCGCAAGACACATAAGTGCCTTCTTGCTGCACTACCTGCAGCATGACCCTCATATTGTCAGAATTCGAAGTAATCATGACTACTGGGTTGCCACACTCTTAGATCCCCCAAACTTTTCGATCAACCTTTTCATTTTAATAAAGACCAAAAAAATGGTCATTTTTGAAATTATAAGCATTAGCAGGTTGTTAGAAACTGAAATCAAACAGTTTTCAACTCAAAACTTTATTCTAGGTGATGTTACATTTTCACATAGGACCCCTTGTTCGAAAGGAGCTTCTGAACTCTCTCGTCCATTGAATTTGTCAGGTTTTGGATGGTTTCTGCTTCAATTGTTTTGCATGAGGACAGAATACCCTCCCAGAGCTGTTGCTTAGATGTGAACTGCCTCCTGCCATCATAGACACTCCTTTTAATGATGCTCCAAAGGTTCTGAATGGGGTAGAGGTCAGGGGAGCATGGGGGTCACACCATAAGTTTGTCCCCTTTTATGCCCATATCAGCCAGAGATGCAGATGTTTTATGTGCAGCATGAGATGGTGCATTATCATGCAGAAAAATGATCTTGCTGTGAAATACACGGTTCTTCTTCTTGAACCATGGCAGGAAGTGCTGTTTGAGAAAATCCACATACATTATGGAGTTCATCTTTAGCGCCTTCAGGGATCCTAAAGGGGCCGACAATCTCTCTCCCCATGATTCCAGCCCAAAACATTACTCCACCTCCTCCTTGTTGGCGCTGTAGCCGTGTTTGCGTGGGGTGTCCATCAACCAGCCATCCTCCACTCCATCCATCTGGACCATCGAGCGCTGCACGGCACTCATCCGTGAACAAAACAGTTTTGAAATCAGTCTTCATGTAATGTTTGGCCCACTGAAGCCGTTTCTGCTTGTGTGAAGTGGATAGAGGAGGTCGACAGGATGGCGTATGCACAGCTGCAAACCTCTGAAGGACCCTGCATCTTGTTGTTCGGGGGACGTTGGAGGCACCAGCAGCTTCAAAAACTTGTCTGCTGCTATGACAAGGCTTTTTTGCCGCTGCTCTTTCAACCTGACGTAATTGCCTGTAGGAAAGAGTCCTCAATTTGCCCTTATCAGCACGCACACGTGTGTACTGTGAATCAGCTACATACTTCTTGATTGCCAAGACACTTCATCCTGATCATCGCACAATGTTGATTGTAGTCATGCCTTGACCTAAACACTCCACAATTTGTTGCTTCTCAGCAGCCGACACATCCTTTTTCTTTCCCATTTTGGCAGAAAATGTAGGCTGCTTAATAATGTGAGAGAGCCTTCTTAAGTAGTCTTGCCTTTCATTGGACACACCTGCCAAACTAATTAGCACAGGTGTCTGCAATTGCTTACAGTGATATAAAGAGCCCTGACACACATCACCATCAATGAGTTTAACTGACAAACAAACAAATTCTTCCCTTATCACTCCTAAACACTTTTTGCATAATAATTTGGAACGCAGTGTACATGTGCTTTTCCACAAAACACCAGTGGTTCACGTAGTGAATCTTACAGTTCTAACTTGCCAACCGTGGTCTGTATGAAATTGTTCAATAAAGGGCCCAAAATTAAGATAAAATAGATGGGAGAGGTCTCTATGAATAGGAATTCCTAAGTATTTGATACCCTGTGAGGGCCAGGCAAAGGGAAAGTTGGACTGGATGGAATCCTATATGGATTTGGGGAGGGAGACATCGAGGGCCTCAGACTTCGCTGCATTGATTTTAAAATTTTACCATGTAACAAAGTGATCTATTTCAGCCATAACAGCAGGGATGGATATATGTGATTGAGTGATATATACTAGGACATCATCAGCAAATAGAGAGCACTTGTACTCGGTGCCTCCCACCTCAATCCACCTAATATTGGGGTTATGGCCAATTGATGAGAGCAGGTGCTCCGTCACTAGGATGTATAAAAGAGGGGACAGAGGACATCCCTGCCTTGTCCCATTGGTGATTGTGAAAGGTGATGAAAATGTTCTGACGCACCCCCTGGGCCTTGGGACACCCGGAGCCGGACCCTTTTTGGTGGATGCTGGTGGTTGTAGTCTTCGTGGCGGCGACCCGGTTCCGTGGCTCAGGGCGGTCAAACCAGTGGCGGAACTATTTATGTGGTTTTGATGTTTAAATGTCCGACTACGCCACCCGTGGATTGCGGTCAGAGTGAACCGCCGCTACAGGGCAGACCGCTGAGGCTGGTGTTGTGGGTGCAGCAGAGCGTAGCATAACTCCCCACGGGAGGAGTATAGCCTCAGGGCAGTGTATGCGGAGGATGGGGGTGATGGTGCAGGGCAGCAGCAGTAACGACACGGAGTCAGTGATGCAGTCCAGGGCCTTTACTCACAGTTCTTATTATCCAGACCACGTCTGCAGGTAACGGCTGCCCATGTCGTACTGTGCTCACCAGGTGAGGGGCTCAGACAACTCCCAGATAACTTTGGAGCACTTCACAGGACCCCCTTTGTGTGTCCTTTGTCTGGCCTTTCTTACCAACACTTCTGTCCGGCTGCCTCGGGCCTCCTCTTGGTAAACTTGGCGCCAGTTTCCCTGACCCTATGTGGTGCCTTCCTAGCGGGTGTAGCGAGGGGCTGCGCCACATAAAATGTCAGAGCCTCCGGTTTCTAGCTGAGGGTCGTTTCCTGCCTCCACTAGTTCGGGGACCGGTCTCCCCCTTTGGCCTGACCCCTCCACGCAGGTGGATTCGGGCGTGCGGTGGCGACTCGCCCGTCCGCACCCCTGGGATCCCTTCATTCCTCGTTCCTGGAGCCTTCTCCGCTCCTCTTCCTTCCTTCTCCCTCTTCCAGGCCTGGGCCTCTGTTACTAGGCCCGCCTCCGGAGCAGAGCTCATGCAGAGCCCCTGCTCCCTGCCACTTCTGCTCAGACTTCTCTGCACTGAACTAAGATGGTGCCCACCTTTTATGCTCCCATCTCAATGCACCCAGGAACTGCTTCCTCCCTGCTCCTGCACTACAGGGTTCCCCTTCCTCAGTGTTCCCTCACCCCACTCCAGCCAGGGACAGGGACTGTCGTGCCCATCTCAGGGGCATATTGGTCGCCCTGCCCCACGGCAATGTGGTGTAATGCATGCAGGTGTCGGGTCCTGATCCACACTCCATCCTTACCTGAGAGTGAGATATCACACCTCTGGGTGAGGTGCAATACGTCTGTAGCAACCGAGCCCTCAGGGTGCTACAGTTCCATTTATCTTCAGCCTAGGTGACGTATTGCGATACAGGGCCGTGATTTTGGCTATAAAAGGGTCCCCTAGACCCCTACCCCAAGCTTTTTAAGAGAATCATATATGGCGTGCCAGGAGACTCTATGGAATGCTTTCTCAGCATCCAACGAGAGTATCTAATTACAAATTTTTAACTGCATCTAGCCCAGGAAATACTTTGTGCCTAGTAGCAGTGTCTGCTAGTCAGCGGATTATCCCGGCTGTTAAGCAAGCTACACCACCTGTAGTTTAGACACTTAATTTTTTCAAAGGAAATGCTTCGGGACCATGGGATACTTAGTGAAGAGCATCAGGAGGCACCCCAAGGCATAGGGGCTGGGACTGGCAGTAGGATGCCTTGCGGTGGACAGCCGAGCTCGATCCTTATAAAAGCTTTTTAACTGCAGCAGCTTTAGTGGACGCTACTGGAGCTGGAATTACCGCGGCTGCTGGCATGAGACTTGCCCTCCAATAGATCCTTGTAAATGGATTTAAAGTGTATTCATTCAAATTAGAGAGACAATTTAAATTAAAAAGCTTAGAGCTGCCTCCACCACAGGGGGGCTCGCTCGACCCACCAGCGGACAGGCACCAGTATTGGGAGAGGGGGGCTGGCCGTCAGGGTTCACCGCGGCTCTGGCACAAACCCGGCGACACGGAGGTGGCACGGGCAGGAGCGGACTGAACGTGTCGGCTTCTCACTTTTTGGATTTTAGAAGGGCATGACATGCCTATATTTGTGTCTCCCTCTCCTTTTACTCCTCCACCTCTTTTCTTTTCGCATGACTATATGTACTTGTCACTTTTCCATGTGTTAGTTGTGTCTTCTGAGCAGTTTGTCAGCTTTTGGACACCTTTGAAGGTGTTTTCTATGTGTTTCTATGTGTTTTTGTTTGCCTGCCATTGGTTTTAACGGTGTTCGAAGGTGTTCGACGAACAGTTCGACGAACAGTTCGGCGAACACACGGGTGTTCGACGAACCGAACCGAACTCGAACACTACGGGGGTGGCTCAACACTAGTTATGTGTATCGAGGAAAAAGTCCAGCTCTTTTTTGAAAGCTGTTATAGTGTCTACTATTACTACCTCTTGTGGTCGGCATTCCACAGCCTGACTGCTCTGACTGTAAAGAACCCTTTCCTATTAAGCTGCCGGAATCACCTTTCTTCCACCGGTAATGAGTGCCCCCTCGTCCTTAGTATGGTCTTTGGAAGGAATAAGTCATGTGCTAGAGCTTTGTACTGACCTCACATATATTTATACATGTAAATGAGATTTCCTCTGAGGTGTCATTTTTCTAAGCTAAACAAGCCCAACTTATTCAACCTCTCATCATATGGGAGGCCTCTATCCCTTGTAATAATCTAGTTCCCGCCTTTGAACTGACTCTAACTTCCGAATATCCTTTTTAAAATGTGAAGCCCAAAACTGGATCCCATATTCCAGATATGGCCTCACAAGTGATTTATAAAGGGGTAATAATATATTGGGATCGCGGGATTTTATCTCTTTTTATACATCCTAAAATCTTGCTTGCTTTTGCGGCTGCTGCTTGACATTGAGTGCTGCTGCTCAGCTTACTTGTAACCAGAATACCCAAGTCCTTCTCCTGTTCTGTAGTCCCGAGTATACTCACATTTAATGTGTATGCAGCAACAGGATTCCATCCTACATTTATCTACATTAAACCTCATCTTCTAAGTGTTTACCCGTTCAAACATTTTATCCAGATCGTTTTGCAATATTGTAATGTCAAGATCAGACTTTAATAAAGTTTGGTGTTGTTAGCAAAGACTGAATCTCTACTCTCAATCCCATCCCCAAGGTCATTAATAGAGGTTAAAAAGAATCGGTCCTAGCACAGATCCCTGCGGTCCCCACTGCTGGCTATATCCCATTTAGAGAACGTACCGTTTATGACGACTCTTTGTTTCCTGTTATTTAGCCAATTCCTTAACCATCTATATACACTGTGTGCAGAATTATTAGGCAAATGAGTATTTTGATCACATGATACTTTGTATACACGTTGTCCTACTCCAAGCTGCATAGGCTTGAGAGCCAACTATCAATTAAGTAAATCTGGTGATGTGCATCTCTGTAATGAGGAGGGATGTTGACTAATGACATCAACACCCTATATAAGGTGTGCTTAATTATTAGGCAACTTCCTTTCCTTTGGCAAAATGGGTCAGAAGAGAGATTTGATGGGCTCTGAATGTTATGATCTGTAACAAGTACTAAGGAAAGATAGGGGAAAGCTGTCCCTACAGTAAGACTAAGCTGAATCCCTACGATGTAGCGGGCTGCCTGTTCCTAGCAAACAGACCCGCCTTAGTCCTCGGCTAGTCTGAACGAAGACCTATAGAATAAGGGGAGGGGTCCCTAACAGAACTAAAGACTGGAACAAAAATGGGACACCTCCTAAACAGAGAAGTTGTTGCAGAACACAAAAAGACAAACAGACAAAAAGGTACTAGAGGTCCCAGAAGGACCAAGCAAACTGACAGAGATAGGCACCGAAGCACCTGGCTAGAAAAACAGTCAACAACACTGAAGTCCAGCACAGCCAGGAGGGCGGAGCCGGAATATAAAGGCAGGTGGTCACGTGACCGCAAAACACAAGATGGAAAAAACAAACAGGAGGGTTCTAACACTGAAAAGTCCAAAATTGTGAGATGTCTTGCAGAGGGATGCAGCAGTCTTGAAATTTCCAAACTTTTGAAGCGTGATCACCAAACAATCAAGCGTTTCATGGCAAATAGCCAACAGAGTCGCAAGAAGCGTGTTGGCCAAAAAAGGCGCAAAATAACTGCCCATGAATTGAGGAAAATCAAGCGTGAAGCTGCCAAAATGCCATTTTCCACCTGTTTTGCCATATTTCAGAGCTGCAACATTACTGGAGTATCAAAAAGCACAAGGTGTGCGATACTCAGGGACATGGCCAAGGTAAGGAAGGCTGAAAAATGACCACCTTTGAACAAGAAACATAAGATAAAACGTCAAGAATGGGCCAAGAAATATCTTAAGACTGATTTTTCAAAGGTTTTATGGACTGATGAAATGAGAGTGACTCTTGATGGGCTAGATGGATGGGCAAAAGGCTGGATCAGTAAAGGGCAGAGATCTCCACTCTGACTCAGATGCCAGCAAGGTGGGGTACTGGTATGGGCTGGTATCATCAAAGATGAACATGTGGGACCTTTTCGGGTTGAGGATGGAGTGAAGATCAACTACTGCCAGTTTCAGGAAGACAACTCCTTCAAGCAGTGGTACAGGAAGAAGTCGGTATCGTTCAAGAAAAACATGATTTTCATGCAGGACAATGCTCCATCACATGCATCCAACTACTCCACACCGTGGCTGGCCAGTAAAGGTCTAAAAGAAGAAAAAAATAATGACATGGCCACCTTGTTCACCTGATCTGAACCCCATAGAGAACCTGTGGTCCATCATAAAATGTGAGCTCTACAGGGAGGGAAAACAGTACACCTCTCGGAACAGTGTCTGGGAGGCTGTGGTGGCTGCTGCACACAATGTTGATCGAAAACAGATCAAGCAACTGACAGAATCTATGAATGGAAGGTTGTTGAGTGTCATCATAAAGAAAGGTGGCTATATTGATCACTAATTTTTTGGGTTTTTGTTTTTGCATGTCAGAAATATTTATTTCTAAATTTTGTGCACTGATATTGGTTTACCTGGTGAAAATAAACAAGTAGATGGGATTATATTTGCTTTTTTTTTAAGTTGCCTAATAATTCTGCACAGTAATAGTTACCTGCACAAACAAATATCCTCCTAAGATAGCCAAATTTAAAAAAAAAAACACTCCAACTTCCAAAAATATTAAGCTTGGATATTTATGAGTCTTTTGGGTTGATTGAGAACATAGTTGTTGATCAATAATAAAAATAATCCTCTAAAATGCAACTTGCCTAATAATTCTGCACACAGTGTATAGTTCCCCCAGACCCTGCTTCTGGAGCTTCAGTATAAGGCTGTTATGTGGTACAATATCAAATTCCTTTGCAAAGTCCTGATAAATCACATCAGTTCTATCACTATAATCCACTGTCCGTTGGACCTTTGCCGCCCTTAACTCAGGAGTTCCACTACCCACCACCAGTAAAATGATGTCCACTTGAGTTGTCCAGAATCTTGTTGGCTTCCCCCCACTGATCCACCATTAGCCACATCTACCAACTTCAAGGACCTTCCCCCCTGCACCATACTGTGGTGACAGAAAGACTGAAAAACACCAAAAAACACCAAATTACAAGTCCAACAAATAATTTCCCCCCACCCCGATCTTGAAGAAAAAAACAGAAAATGGAGGATGAGTGGGAGATTTTTCTTTCTTGGCTTGTGCCTAAAATGTCTGGCTCCTCCAAATGGACACCACCTTATAAATCCCCTCCTTACCCTCTCCTCCCCAAAGGGCGAACCCACCTAGCGACACCCCTTACCAAAACTAATTTCTTAATCCTTGTAGTGCCCAAATCCCCTAATCATCTAGTTTCCCACCCCCAAACCCTGTGATGTCGACCTCTCCTTAGTGGCTGGGCCCAGTACAGCTTTACTTTTTGTACATAGACAGCCTCAACACACAGGTTTTTCCACAGTTGCTATTTCTAGTGTCCTCTTGCTCCTCTATAACTCACAATAAACTGTCTTACATACAGTAACTACATTCATCAGTAAGTAAAAGCATAAATTACCACTGTGCAATTCAAAGTTGGGATCCATGCGTCACTCCTATAACCCTGTGCTGCTTGAAAGCAACTCTCTACCCTGTCGCTCAATTCAGGAGATATTTCAAAATCTTCTTTTGATGATTCAATAAAGATTTGGAAATATCCGACGCTTTGGAAATTAATTTTCAGATTTCCATTGTGTTTTCATGCTGCTCACCCCTACACATCTCCCAGCTCAGAAGCAGGAAGTCTCACACAACTGTTGAAATAGTGAGACAGAAAATAGACCAACTGCAGTAAACTTAATTCTGTCTTCCCCAAGAGCCAGAGCTATTATTACTAAGATAGTCAGATTTTCTTTTAGTTTTCCTAATTATGTATATCAGAGAATTATTTTATATTTTGGTCACCTTCTACATTAATTTCTCAAAGAGGTGATAGGTACTGGAGTATTTTAGGCTTGAGAAAGGCCATAGACAGAAATGTTGCCTCATTTTGTCTCCTCACTGCTGTGATATGATAACCATTTTTAAATAAAGACTAGATTTTTATAGGGATCTCTTATGGTGCCTCGGATATCTTTGGATAGGTACTCCTTAAGTGAGGCAACGGATGAGGCACTTTTTGTATTTTTGGGGTTTTTTTGTAATGTATTCTACTGCCTAATAATACTGAATAACATTGAAAGGGGCTTCTAATGTAAGGAGATGGACATACAGCCCATGTTCCCCCTTGAAGAACTAGTGTATTATTGTTTTGTGTAATATGAATTGTGACATATGTTAATGGTGTTATGTTGTGTTCTGCTAATTAATGGTTAATGCTTGGGACTAGCCCTGAGTGGGAGGCCCTAAGGTGAAGGGGACAGATAAAGTTTACTTTCAGGACGTCAGATAGGGCCCAGTGTGTACTTGAAGCAGACCTAACGTCTGGACAGTAGGTAGTGCCACATGTTGTGGGTGTCCCTTAAGTGAAGAGAGACCGAGATGGTAGACAGAAGGAAAACCGACAGGGTGATGGAGTGATCAATTGGAGATGAGTTCTGGAAGAGAAGGCCTAACAGTACGGGCCAGAGTTTATAATTCAGAGAGGTAAGGGGCCAAGATGGAGCAGAGTATGTGGGACAAAAAGAGTAGGAGTTTCAGAGCGTCAGTAGTAGAGAAGATAAGCACCGGCCATACTGGCAACATAGTTCCCTTGAGCGGAGAGAAGATGCAGAACCGCGGGTTGAGAATAGGACTCTTGGTAACTGGACTGTAGTGAGTAACGACAACGGAGGTGAGGCTGTGTGTGAAAATGCACTGTGGAGGAAACATTCATAAAGCTATGTATCTGTTATGCACACGCCCGGACTGACTGGCGTGTGCGTGTTTAGTGATTCCACTGGACCATGAACCGGAGAGTGCCTGGAGGGGCGTAACTAAGTATCTACCCGATCCGACCAAGGTCGCACGACGGCATACGACGGCATACGACGCCTGTGTACCAGGGAGGAACCGAGCAGAGGGACCAGGTGCGACTCCAGGTCAGACCCCGGACACGGCTGTTGACCCACACCGGGGAATACAGGAACAGGCAGGTTAGGCTGGCACACAGACTGCTGGGTATAGGCAGACACGGCTGGTATGCAGACAGGCGGGCACTGGTAAGCACGACTGGAATGCAGGCAGGGAGTACTGGCAAGCACGGCTGGAGTGCCGACAGGGAGGCACTAGCAGGTTGGAGCACAGACTGGATAAGGTCCAGTACAGACTGGGACTCAGGAACAGAACCGCAGATGCGGTAGACAAGCGGAGCAGAGCGAGACCGCCGGAGCGGTGAGCAAGAGCAGAGCAGGGTGAGACCGCCAGAGCAGTGAGCAAGAGCAAAGCAGGGTGAGACCACCTGGAGCGGTGAGCAAGAGCAAAGCAGGGAGAGACCGCCTGGAGCGGTGAGCAAGAGCAAAGCAGGGAAAGACCGCCTGGAGCGGTGAGCTAAGGCAGAGCAGAGCGATACCGCCTGGAGCGGTGAGCAAAGGCAGAGCAGAGCGAGACCGCCTGGAGCGGTGAGCAAAGGCAGAGCAGAGCGAGACCGCCTGGAGCGGTGAGCAAAGGCAGAGCAGAGCGAGACCGCCTGGAGCGGTGAGCAAAGGCAGAGCAGAGCGAGACCACCTGGAGCGGTGAGCAAAGGCAGAGCAGAGCGAGACCACCTGGAGCGGTGAGCGAAGGCAGAGCAGAGCGAGACCGCCTGGAGCGGTGAGCAAAGGCAGAGCAGAGTGAGACCGCCTGGAGCGGTGAGCAAAGGCAGAGCAGAGCGAGACCGCCTGGAGTGGTGAGCAAAGGCAGAGCGAGACCGCCTGGAGCGGTGAGCAAAGGCAGAGCAGAGCGAGACCGCCTGGAGCGGTGAGCAAAGGCAGAGCAGAGCGAGACCACCTGGAGCAGTGAGCAAAGGCAGAGCAGAGCGAGACCGCCTGGAGCGGTGAGCAAAGGCAGAGCAGAGTGAGACCGCCTGGAGCGGTGAGCAAAGGCAGAGCAGAGCGAGACAGCCTGGAGTGGTGAGCAAAGGCAGAGCAGAGCGAGACCGCCTGGAGCGGTGAGCAAAGGCAGAGTGAGACCGCCTGGAGCGGTGAGCAAAGTCAGAGCAGAGCGAGACCGCCTAGAGCGGTGAGCAAAGGCAGAGCAGAGCGAGACCGCATGGAGCGGTGAGCAAAGGCAGAGCGAGACCGCCTGGAGCGGTGAGCAAAGTCAGAGCAGAGTGAGACCGCCTGGAGCGGTGAGCAAAGGCAGAGCAGTCAGAAACCGCCGGAGCGGTGAGCAAAGGCAGAGCAGGCAGAAACCGCCAAAGCGGTGAGCAAGGTAGAGCAGGCAAGAACCACCGGACTGGTGAGCAAGGCAGAGCAGGCAAGAACCGCCGGAGCGGTGAGCAAGGCAAAGCAGGCCAGAACCGCCGAAGCGGTGAGCAAGGCAGAGCAGGCAAGAACCGCCGGAGCGGTGAGCAAGGCAGAGCAGGCAAGAACCGCCGGAGCGGTGAGCAAGGCAGAGCAGGCAAGAACCGCTGGAGCGGTGAGCAAGGCAGAGTGGGCAGAATCCACCGGAGCAGCAAACAAGGCAGAGCGGGCAGAAACCGCCGGAGCGGCGAGCAAGGCAGAGCAGAGGGGACAGGGCTCTGTTCACACTGAACAGACTGAAAGGGAAAGGCAGAACCAGATACACACAAGATACTTGCAATGAAGTAGCGAGTGGACTCTAAACTCACAAACGGAAGTACAGCAACAACGAGTAGGAGTTAGGTGCAGGTTCAGACTCTGCAGAAAAAGGGAAGGTACGGACATAGAGAAAAACAGGAAGCAGGTTAGGAGACAGTTCAGACAGGAACTGTTACTGCAACAAATACAGGAATGAGCCAAGGTAAAGCCAAGTGCTGGTTCAGACAATGCAGGAGAAAGGGAAGGTACGGACATAGAGTGAAACAGGAAGCAGGTTAGGAGACAGTTCAGACAGGAACTGTTACTGCAACAAAATACAGGAACGAGCCAAGGTAAAGCCAAGTGCTGGTTCAGACAATGCAGGAGAAAGGGAAGGTACGGACATAGAGAAAAACAGGAAGCAGGTTAGGAGACAGTTCAGATAGGAACTGTTACTGCAGCGAGATACAGGAGCGAGTCTGGGTATGCGGCCCCCAGAGGGCGGGATGAACAGGCTAGGAGCGTGTTCAGACAGGCATGGAAATACAGCCTCCAGGAAGGCAGAAAGGCAGGCAAGAAAACACAGAATAGAACCTGGCACATTCAGCATGAAAGAGCACACTGAATGAACACGTTGCTCAGGCACCAGCTTCCAGGTGAGGCTGGTTTAAATATCCAGTGACGGACAGCAATAGGCTGAGGACGCATTAGGGGTGTGCCCGCAGCAGCTACAAGAAGCAGGAAGAGATCGGGCGCCGCCCTTAAGCAGCCAGAACAGAGGCAAGCAGACAGCATGGAGGGAAGCCAGGCTAGCAGACTGGTTGGTGATCAAGTTTGTGATCTTGCATAGTGGGGGATGGAGCACTATGCAAGAACGCCACCAGGTATGTTACAGTACCCACTAAATACTGTACATAATTCCCACAAAATTATCATTGAGTAAAAATTTTATTTTTGACTGTATGTCTCCCACATTGAAGCCCTCAACATCTGGTCTTGGCCAACCAAAGTCATCGATAACATGCGGCCTGCAGGGCATAGTGCCCCCATACAGGGCCGGCTCCAGGTTTTTCTGGGCCCCGGGCGAAAGAGTCTCAGTGGGCCCCTTTAACACATACCACGATTCATGATGCACAGACACCGCAGAGAAATATATATATATTACAATGCAAAGATTTCACTTCTTACATTACATGAGCGATATCTATTGTAAATTCCACAATAGCTCAGAAACCGGCGAATCGCTCCACACAGTATACTGGCCCCCATAAAATGCTCCATACCGAATACTGGCCCCCACATAACGCTCCATACATAATACTGACCCCCATATAACGTTCCATACGGGATACTGGTCCCTTTATAACGCTCCATACAGGATACTGGTCCCTATATAATGTGATAGTGATATCCTGCATGGGGCAAGGGGCTGTTCCCCCCCACATAATGCCCCATGCAGGCTGTTCCCCCCTTATAATGCCCCATGCAGGCTGTTCCCCCCTTTATAATGTCCCATGCAGGATGTCACCCCCCATATAATGCCCCATGCAGGATGTTCCCCCCATATAATGACCCATGCAGGATGTCACCCCCCATATAATGCCCCATGCAGGATATCACTTCTCCCACCCATATAATGCCCCATGCAGGATGTCACCCCCCATATAATGCCCATGCAGGATGTCACCCCCCATATAATGCCCCATGCAGGATGTCACTTCTCCCCCCCATATAATGCCCCATGCAGGATGTTCCTTCCCCCCATATAATGCCTCATGCAGGATGTCCCTTTCCCCCCATATAATGCCCTATCCAGGATGTGCCTTTCCCCCCATATAATGCCCCATGCAGGATGTCCCTTTCCTCCCATATAATTCCCCATGCAAGATGTCCCTCCCCCCCATATAATGCCCCATTCAGGATGTCCCTTTCCCCCATATAATGCCCCATGCAGGATGTCCCCCCCCATATAATGCTTCATGCACGATGTTCCTTTTCCCCACATATAATGCCCCATGCAGGATGTTCCTTTTCCCCCATATAATGCCCCATCCAGGATGTCACTCCCCCCCATATAATGCCCCATGCAGGATGTCCCTTTCCCCCATATAATGCCCCATGCAGGATGTCCCTTTCCTCCCATATAATTCCCCATGCAGGATGCCCCCCCCCCAATATAATGCCCCATGCAGGATGTCACCTCTTCCCCCATTTAATGTCCCATGCAGGATGTCACCACCCCATATAATGCCCCATGCAGGATGTCACCTCTCCCCCCATATAATGTCCCATGCAGGATGTCACCCCCCCCATATAATGCCCCATGCAGGATATCACCTCTCCCCCCCATATAATGCCCCATGCAGGATGTCCCTTCCCCCCCTTATAATGCCCCATGCAGGATGTCCCTTCCCCCCCATATAATGCCCCATGCAGGATGTGCCTTTCCCCCCCATATAATGCCCCATGCATGATGTCACCCCCCCATATAACGCCCCATGCCTCCATACATTAAAAAAAAAATCGCATACTCACCTCACTCCTCCTCCCCTGTTGCCGCTGCTCAGGTCCGGACTCCAGCGTCGCCGGCGTCTTCCCGCTCTGCGCTGCCTGTGATGGTTCAGGGGAGGGCACGGTGGAAAGACGTCACCGCACCCTCTGACATGAGACGTCACAGAAAGCACACAGCAGGAAGACGGCAGATCTGCGGTGGCACGGGAAGAGGTAAGTATCCGGCTGCTGGGGCCCTGAGCAAGCGGGGAGAAGGGCGGGCGCTGGCACCGCTCTCCTCTGCCCATAGCCCAGTGGGGTGCCCGACCACGAGTGGACCCCCGCCTGCTCAGGGCCCCGGCACTTGCCCGGGTGCACCGGGTGCTGACGCTGGCCCTGCCCCCATAGCACAAGTCCTCACACCCAGCCAGGACCCCCACCTTCATGTAACATGCCGGGGCATAAGAGATGAGTATCTTGCCCATGGCTACAGCCCCGTGCCACGTTACACTTATGTAAGGGGGAAGACCGGGGTGTAAGTACTTTCAGAGCAAGGGATCCGGAACTGCCAGGGCCGTACCTCTTGTTGCAGGGGGAAGACAGACTGCAAGCAGAGGAGTCATGTGACAGGGAAGCAGGGGGTGTATCAAGAGAGAGAGCTGGGAGGTCAGGTGACAGAGGGACTCCTGGTGTGACTAGAGGGAGGAAGAGACGAGTACATTTTGCGCGGGAAAGAGGAGCTGGATCCAGCTCAACAGAGCAGCGTGAGAGGGTCCAGGCTCCTGGCTCCAGGACTGGGAGCAAGAGCCGAGTGCAGTGGACCGGAGAAGTCAGGCCGACTAGAGAAGAGATGCAGGGTCGGTGGAGCCGGGCACCTGAGGTGCCGTGTTATGGACTAGGGGCTCAGCAGGTAAAACCGGAGACCGCCCTCTGCCGCCAGAACACAGAGCATTGTTTGGGCGGGGACACCTGAAAAATCAACACCGGCATCAGCGTGCATCTGCCTTGTGAGGAGCGAGAGTCAGCTAAGTGAAAAAAACTGTTGATTATAACCGATTTGACTCTGCTACATCCAGTTAAACTGTGAACTGTCAGTGATAGACTTTTACCTGCTTTTCCCTTGTTTTTCCCCTGATTCTCCCTGCGTGGAGATTTACCCTGTTACTATAAACTTCCCCTGTTTATTAACCCCGTATTGGCTGTTCTGTGTTTCTGTGTCGCTGCATCTAAAGTGCCCGTGTTACACTTACACCATAAAAGAATAGATAGTAGTCATGATATGGATGCTCTGTATTGCATATATAATACGTTCTTTCATATATATAGAACAATGTATGCCATATAATCCTGTTCTCACACAGCAATAACCGCCACAAAACTGAATTTAGGTCAGTCTCCCAATCAAAAAGAAATAGAAAAATCAATCAGCAAACGCTGTTAACTTATGTTTCAGTTCCAAGGAATTAACCCCAGGATTGCCTGATTCTTACTGCTCTCCCTTCTTTTTACCAATCCCTGAGTATAGTTGTCCTGAGATTGATAGTATGAAGTAAATGTAGACTTTACAATCTCTCTATATTTGGTCATATAATAACGCAGAAATCGCTGTTGTTAATTACAGCTTAAATTAAATTTTGCTATGACAGAACTTTTAAAGAATTTTGCAAGTAATAACTCACTTAACATTGTTACACAAGTCTGGCATTTCCCATTAACCACCTCATAATATATGTATATGAAGATAGGCAAAGAACAGGATTATCACGCTTTACATGTCTCTTAGCGCTGACCTCTTCGTCATGGATTCTCTCAGGGACAATTTGAAATGAAACAATTTGAAAACTGAAAACAATAACTTCATCCAAAGACATCACATATGGTAATTCTCTTGGTCCATGAGACGTCTGAGTAGATGCATTGTGTGCAGCCATATCCGAGAAGCAAAGCTGTAATGGAGAAAAGAAAATGTCCTTAGAAGTCCGAATTGTGACATTTTTTTTTATTTCTTCTTGAAAATGTATAAATAAATTGACAACTGGGTGTTACAATTACTAGGGTGAGTCCCTACATGGTGTGGTAGTGTGGCATTGTCCAATTTTAGTCCAATTAGTGCAGATGGTGTCACGCTCTGTGTCCCAACACCAATGGAATCTACAATGAATGTAAGTCCTTGAGTTGTCCTTGTTTGTTTAGCACAATTCAGCTGAGTCTAAGTCAAATGTCCTTCCTCACCTTTACATTACACCTACAGGAACTTTTATGACATCCTATTTGACATCTATATTCATCAATATGGACTTAGCACCTTCTCAGCTATAACAACTTCCACTCTTCTGGGAAGACTTTCTACAAGAGTTTGGAGGCATCTTTTTACCCATTCATCTAGAAAACCCATTTGTGAGGCCTGGATGGAAATCTCCATTCTAGATCTAACCAAATATGTTGGATGGGATTAAGATCTGGGCTCGGTGCAGCCAGTCAATTCTCCAACGCCAAACTCCCGCCACCATGTTTTTAAGGACCTTATTCACTGAACACAGTCATAGGGAACAGAAAAGGTCCTTCTCCAAACTGTTAGCGCAAAGTTGGAAGCTACACCTGTCAAAAATATCTAAGAGCTTAGGCAAACATTTGAAAAATAACCCTGTAGCATTATCCCTCTTCCACCAAACTTTGCAGCTAGAACAATGCAGTCAGGCAGAAAATGTTGTCCATCAGTCTACTAGTTAAAAAAGTGTGATTCTTCATACCGCAGAACATATTTCCTCGCCCCAGAGTCCAGTGTTGGCAGCTTTACACCATTCCATTTGATGATTGGCACTGATGTAAGGCTTGCATGCAGCTGCTTGGTTTATGGAAACCAATATAATGAAGCTCCTGGTTCACAGTTTTTGTGCAGATGTTAATTCCAGGAGGAGGTTATGGCAGTTATGGAGTTTGCAGAATAGTTACATATAGTTACATAGTTTATAAGGCCGAAAAAAGACAAGCGTCCATCCAGTTCAGCCGATTTCTTGTGCACTGCAGCTATTCCGCAGCGTTGATCCAGGGAAAGTCAACAAAAAAACATGCGGCATAGGCCAATTTACATCATTGAGGAAAAATTCACTTCCCGACACCAATCTGGCAGTCAGATTAAATCCCTGGATTAATTAACTAAGCATAAGATGTAATTTTATTGTTCTCAAGAAAGGCGTCCAGGCCTCTCTTGAACTCTTTAAGTGAGTTGGACATCACCACTTCCTCTCCCAGAGAGTTCCAGAGTCTCACGGCTCTGACCGTAAAGAATCCCCTTCTATGCTGGTGCAGGAACCTCCTTTCCTCCAGACGCATAGTGTGCCCCCTCGTCTTTGTCACCATCCTTGGTATAAACAGGTCATGGGAGAGATCTCTGTACTGCCCCCTGATGTATTTATACATGTTTATGAGGTCTCCCCTAAGCCTTCTCTTTTCCAACGTAAATAGGCCTAATTTTGACAACCTCTCTGGGTATTCTAGTCCCTCCATTCCCTTTATTACCTTAGTCGCCCTCCTTTGTACCCTCTCTAGCTCCAATATGTCTTTCCTGAGCACAGGAGCCCAGAACTGTGCACAATATTCTAAGTGCGGCCTTACCAGCGCTTTATACAGAGGAAAGAATGACAACTTTTATTCACTATGCTCATTAGCACTTGGAGACGTCGCTCTGTAACTTTATGTGATTTGCTTTTGCATTGCTGTGATTCCTACACACTTCCATTTTGCAATAATGACACTCACAATTTATGGTGGAATATTTAGGAGGGAAGATATTTGATGAGCTTAATTGCGGTAATAGCATCCTATTACAAAACCGCTTCGTTCTGTCACATGTTTGTAAAGGCAGACGGCATGGCGGGGGGCCGGATATTATACACTCAGGGTATAAGGACTGCAGGAAAAAACTGAATTCAGTGATTAGTGTCCCAATATGTTGTCTATATAGAGTGTGGGTCTATATGAGAATTTGTTACATTTGTAAAGTGAGAAATTAGTTATTGACAAAATTCATGGAAAAGTAAGGTTAGACACATCTGTATGTTCCTGGGGAAAACCCAGCATCTACTGTGGTTGTCATAATTTACTAAATGAGAAGTGCATATAGTTAACATACAAAAAAACAGTGGCAGAGGTGTCTGACAACCTTAAAAAAGGCAGCACGGTGACTCTGGTTGGCACTGTTGCTTTGCAGCCCTGGGGTCCTAGGTTCAAATCCCACCAATAACAACTGCAAGGAGTTTGTAGGTTCTCGCCGTGATATACTGATAGTGAATTTAGATTGTGTGAGCCCCATTGGGGACAGTAATGATAATGTATGTAAAGCGCTGCGGAATATGATAGCTGTGTTGGGTTTACCGCGACAGAGATGAGCCAGAAGACCGCAGCGCCTGATTTAATGTTCATGCACTGAATAGAAGGGGACAGAAAAAGGGCTGTTTCAGGAGTACAGCAAGGCACGTGGCCCCAGCATCTTCACCATCAGAAGTAACCTGGGGAGCAGTGGTAGCTAGGGCACCCCTAGCTTAAGGGACATGGTAGGAGCTCCTGGCCCGGATTATCAGGCAACAGAAACGTGACAATAGCGCTATATAAGCAATATATAATAAATAATTATAACGCTTGCTTTATTGGTTGTCAATAGAGATAAGCAAAGTGATTTAATGCAAAATGAATTCATGAAACATCTTAGGAATTAGCTGAACCCAGCTAATTTGAAGAATTTGAGGCTTGATTCACACGAATGACCTAATATGACGGGCATCATTTTGCACATTGCAGAAGATTGCATCAGACATGAACTTGAGTGCAGCCGGATGGGCTTCCCCAATATGCCTTGCAACTATCACATAACATGGTATACCAAAAGCAATCAGAATGGGCTATCATATCCTATATAAAAGCAGAGGCAAGGAATGCAGCAGCTATGTTGTGTTAAATCTGGAGAGTATGAAATTAGAAAATTTGAAATGACTAAGGCATAATAGAGCTTGAAATAAGTTAGATACGGTCCTAGAAGACCTCGTAGGGCTATACATGATTCTTCAGGGCAAATTAAGCCCTTCTAATTTGCTGCAAATTAATCTTTTTGGGCAAAATTCAGCAAAGTTGGCAAATTTGAAATTCAAAAGATTCATTCATATCTAGTTATCATTCCAGTTCTGAAAAAGCAAATAATGCCATATAACAAGTTTAAAGGACATTCATATTATGTTAAAGGGGTTGTCAGAATATATTGAAGACTTATTCTTTTGAATAAGAGCGGATCAGCCACACTCGTCAGCCGCGACTGCACATTGAATGAAGTTGCATAGTGGCAGCTCTGTTCAGTGTATTGACATCCAAAGCTTGTAACAGCTAAGAAGTGGAGATTTTAGGTGTGAGACCCCCATAGATCTGATATTGATTACCTATCCTATTGATAAAATGTAAAGGGGTTGTCTGGTTTTCTGGTCACAATATGTTTTATTTCAGTGGATTAGAGGTTACAACCTTGTCATCCAATGGCATTATTAACATCGTTCCACTAATGCAACATAAATTGTCAGAATTCCAGCCCCTGACTAGTGGGAAAGATGGTGGGGGGTAATAATCACAGCTATTGATTTCTTATGAACAAAGTTGAAGCTTAGGTGTGAAATGCTTTGAAGAGCGTTGTATTGTTTGACTTGATCCAGCCTTCCTTCAAAACAGGTAAAAATAACTCCGGGCATAGTTTTGTTAATATGTCAGAGGAATAAACAAAAACATTCACGTCTCACAATGGCAAAAGTCAGGCAAATTAAATTAAAGTTAAATGGAAAAACAATGAAACCCACATAAATAGATTCTTCGGGCTGGAATGTGAGGTTTATGTTGTGCATTTCCTATTCACAGTTCTGAAATAGTTTGATGTCTCACATACCAAGGAAAAATTATTTTTACTCCCAGCTAATTCTATTTTATAGACTGAGTGTGAGAATTCCCACAATAAAAGATCACGCACACCTAGGTTCAGTAATGTAAAAAAAAATCTATTACCCACTACTAAACCTGAACATATCTATAATATAACCGTGGATGCATACCTCTGTCTGAAGCCTCGATAGACTGCGCATGCGTGACGCGCAGTCTGGCTCCAGACAGAAGCAGGCACCCAGCCGTTACAGGTAAGAGCAGGTGAATGGCGCCGGAGATCGCGGTATGCATAGACACTGAACGCACACTGCGATCTCCGGCGCCATACTTACCTGACTGGGAGGAGCGTTGCCGCGGCGCCTCTCTTCTGGCCGGAGACCGGGGCAGGAGTGAGGCGTCGGATCGGCGCGTGCGCATAGCGCTATCCTTCGCCATTTTACTGAAGACACATTTGCAGTGTGTCTTCAGCAAAATGGCGCCGGACAGCGCTATGCTCCGGCACTGCTCTCCTCCCCCGGCCTCCGGCAGAACAGGACGCTGCAGCGCTGGAGCAGAGAAGAAAGGTGAGTATAACTGTTTATTTTTTTTGTATGTGTGTACAGTGTGAAAGGGAAGAGGGGGCCACACATATCAGGATTGTGGGGTGAGGGGACCATGCATATACCAGGATTGTGGGGTGAGGGGACCATGCATATACCAGGATTGTGGGATGAGGGGCACCACGCATACCAGGATTGGGGGGTGAGGGGTACCACGCATACCAGGATTGGGGGGTGAGGTGTACCACGCATACCAGGATTGGGGATGAGGGGAGCCACGCATACCGGGAATGGGCATGAGGGGAGCCACGCATACCTGGAATGGGGATGAAGGGAGCCACGCATACCGGGATTGGGGACGAGAGGAGCCACGCATACCGGGATTTGGGATGAGAGGAGCCACGCATACCGGGATTGGGGATGAGGGGAGCCACGCATACCAGGAATGGGCATGAGGGGAGCCACGCATACCTGGAATGGGGATGAAGGGAGCCACGCATACCGGGATTGGGGACGAGAGGAGCCACGCATACCGGGATTTGGGATGAGAGGAGCCATGCATACCGGGAATGGGGATGAGGGGAGCCACGCATACCGGGAATGGGGATGAGGGGAGATGCGCATAGCGGGATTGGGGATGAGGGGTGCCATGCATACCAGGATTGGGGATTAGGGGAGCCACGCATACCGGGATTGGGGATGAGGTGAGCCACGCATACCGGGATTGGGGATGAGGTGAGCCACGCATACAGGGATTGGGGATGAGGGGTGCCACGCATACAGGGATTGGGGATGAGGGGTGCCACGCATACAGGGATTGAGGATGAGGGGTGCCACGCATACAGGGATTGGGGATGAGGGGTGCCACACATACAGGGATTGGGGATGAGGGGTGCCACGCATACAGGGATTGGGGATGAGGGGTGCCATGCATACAGGGATAGGGAATGAGGGGTGCCACGCATACAGGGATTGGGGATGAGGGGTGCCACGCATACAGGGATTGGGGATGAGGGGTGCCACGCATAGTGGGATTGGGGGTGAGGGGTACCACGCATACCAGGGTTGGGGAGTGAGGGGTACCACGCATTCCAGGGTTGGGGAGTGAGGGGTGCCACACTTACCAGGGTTGGGGGGTGAGGAGTACCACGCATACCAGGATTGGTGGGTGAGGGAGCCACATATACAGGGATTGGGGATGAGGGGTGCCACGGATACCGGGATTGGGGATGAGGGGTGCCACGCATACCGGGATTGGGGATGAGCGGTGCCACGCATACCGGGATTGGGGATGAGGGGTGCCACGCATACCGGGATTGGGGATGAGGGGTGCCACGCATACCGGGATTGGGGATGAGGGGTGCCACGCATACCGGGATTGGGGATGAGGGGTGCCACGCATACCGGGATTGGGAATGAGGGGTGCCACGCATACCGGGATTGGGGATGAGGGGTGCCACGCATACCGGGATTGGGGATGAGGGGTGCCACGCATACCGGGATTCGGGATGAGGAGTGCCATGCATACCAGGATTCAGATGAGGGGTCATGCATACCGGGATAGGGATGAGGAGTGCCATGCTACCAGGATTCAGATGAAGGGCCATGCATACCAGTATGGGGATGAGGGATGGGGTACCATACATACCAGGATAGGGATGGGGTACCATGCATACCAGGATAGGGATGAGGGGTGCCATGCATACCAGGATTGGGGGTGAGGGGTGCCACGCATACCAGGATTGGCGGTGAGGGGTGCCGCGCATACCTGGATAGGGGATGAGGGGTGCCATGCATACGGGGATAAGGGATGAGGGGTGCCATGCATACCGGGATTGGGGATGAGGGGTGCCATGCATACCGGGATTGGGGATGAGGGGTGCCATGCATACCAGAATAGGGATGAGGGGTGCCATGCATGCCAGGATAGGATGGTGGGGACAGGATGGGGGCAGCACAAATACCAGGAGGGGGGCAGCACATACCACACATACCAGCATGGGAGACCATATACCAATAAAAATGCTCGCCACCCGGGCGTAGAACGGGTTCAATAGCTAGTATATATATATATGCATATATATATTTATATATATATATATATATATGTATATAAATTGATGTGGTCTCCCTTTACACTTCCATTGATAATGGAAGAAGGATTTAGGCAATAAGACGAAGACTGCTTTCCACTGAGCTCATTGATGAGAGTCAACATTTGATTGTAGAACTTTTGGATTTTGTGTTAGGCTGTGTGCCCACTATGCGTTTTTTATGCGTTTCCGCAGCGGCAATTCCGCTGCAGAAACGCTTAGAAAGCACTTGGTAGAAGGTCTGCCATGTTCACCAATGATAATCCGCATGGATTTATATAGTGTGACCAAGTTGTCAAGCACTTTCCAAGTGATGCTAAAATCGCTTGGAAAGCGCTTGACAACCCGCATGCGGAAATGCATGTGAAGAACGCTTCACTTCCGCTTGTCCCTGGCAGGAAAAACGCATGTACAATCCGCATGAGTTTTTTCTGCCAGGGAGATGCAGAAACGCTCAGGAAAAGATCCGGAGCATTTCTGCATCGTGGGCACATAGTCTTACACCATAATTGTTTATGATGAGCTTTTTATTCAACAACGTGGTACCGTGATGGGGGAAAACATGGCCCCAGCATACGCAAATATTGTTATGGAAATCCTGGAGAAGGAACTTGTCTATGTGTCCCACCACTACAAGCTGGTAGTAACGTGGTGGAGATGCATAGACAATGTCTTCCTCCTGTGGACGGGTACACAAATAGAATTGGATGATTTTCATGTACACTACAGTTCAAAAGTTTGGGGTCACCCAGACAATTTTGTGTTTTCCATGAAAATTCATACTTTTATTTATCAAATGAGTTGCAAAATGAATCAATAATATAGTCCAGACATTGGCAAGGTTAGAAATAATGATTTTTATTTGAAAGAATAATTTTCTTCTTCAAACTTTGCTTTCGTCAAAGAATGCTCCCTTTGCAGCAATTCCAGCATTGCAGACCTTTGGCATTCTAGCTGTTAATTTGCTGAGGTAATCTTGAGAAATTTCACCCATGCTTCCTGAAGACCCTCCCACAAGTTGGATTGGCTTGATGGGCACTTTTTGCGTACCATACGGTCAAGCTGCTCCCACAACAGCTCAATGGGGTTGAGATCTGGTGACTGCGCTGGCCACTCCATTACAGATAGAATACCAGCTGTCTGCTTCTTCCCTAAATAGTTCATGCATAATTTGGAGGTGTGCTTTGGGTCATTGTCCTGTTGTAGGATGAAATTGGCTCCAATCAAGCGCTGTCCTCAGGGTATGGCATGGTGTTGCAAAATGGAGTGATAGCCTTCCTTATTCAAAATCCGATTTACCTTGTACAAATCTCCCACTTTATCAGCACCAAAGCAACCCCAGACCATCACATTACCTCCACCATGCTTGACAGATGGCGTCAGGCACTCTTCTAGCATCTTTTCAGTTCTGCGTCTCACAAATGTTCTTCTGTGTGATCCAAACACCTCAAACTTTGATTCGTCTGTCCATAAAACTTTTCTCCAATCTTCCTCTGTCCAATATCTGTGGTTTGTTGCCCATATTAATCTTTTCCTTTTATTAGCCAGTCTCAGATATGGCTTTTTCTTTGCCACTTTTCCCTGAAGGCCAGCATCCCAGAGTCGCCTCTTCACTATAGACATTGACATTGGCGTTTTGCATGTACTATTTAATGAAGCAGCCAGTTGAGGAGCTGTGAGGCGTCGATTTCTCAAACTAGAGACTGTAATGTACTTGTCTTGTTGCTCAGTTGTGCAGCGGGGCCTCCCACTTCTCTTTCTACTCTGGTTAGAGCCTGTTTGTGCTCTCCTCTGAAGGGAGTAATACACACCGTTGTAGGAAATCTTCAGTTTCTTGGCAATCTCTCGCATGAAATAGCCTTCATTTCTAAGAACAAGTATAGACTGTAGAGTTTCACATGAAAGTTTTCTTTTTCTGGCCATTTTGAGAGTTTCATAGAACAAACAAATGTAATGCTCCAGATTCTCAACTAGCTCAAAGGAAGGTCAATTTTATAGTTTCCCAAGTCAGCCAAACCATTTTCACCTGAGCTAACATACTTGTGCAAGGGTTTTCTAAACATCACAATGTACCATTAACACACTGGAGTGGTGGTTGTTGGAAATGGGCCTCTATACAACTATGTAGATATTACAAAAAAAACAAGACGTTTGCAGCTAGAATAGTAATTTACCACATTAACAATGTATAGAGAGTATTTCTGATTCATTTAATGTTAGCTTCATTGAAAAAAATGTGCTTTCTTTAAAAAATAATGAAATTTCTAAATGACCCCAAACTTTTGAACGGTAGTGTATATTTGAATCAGATAGATGATACTATCAAATTTACACTAGTGAGTTCTAAGGATAGGGTACAATTTCTTGATGACCTTGTTTCACAAGAAAATTGAGAATTAAAAACATCCCTTTATACTAAGCCTACGGATTGTAAGGATATGTTAAGATATGATAGTCATCACCTAAAACGAACAATATGGTCAATATTTAAGAGTTAAAAGAATTGAAAGTGATGAGAATGCATTAACAAAAAAATGGGGAAACCAATGGATTAATGGTGTGGGTTTATAATACAAAGAGATAATAAGAAGATTCCTCCACTTCTGAAGGTATAATGTAAAATAGAAGGACTGCCAGCGCATTGTCCCATTTTTAATATTGCGCTGGAAGAGTCAGGGAGGGAAAAAATATGTACTGGCATGTATCAGAGAGAAATCCCTGTTATAAGATGGCGACCGCAGCATCATTGAATACAGTACACATGCGCGGTTATGAACCAACAAGAGGAGACTTTTCTTTTGGTTCTTTGAATGAACTGTGTAGGTACCAGAGTGGACATGCGCAGTAAAGAATACAAGACGCCGAGGACAGCGCGGCGCTGCCTGTTTGTGTACCATGAATATGATTATTAGTGGGTGAGTCACTACTCTGAAATTATGAAATGCACCTGAGTATAATTATGGTAATTTAAGGCACAAAGCATTTTATTTGAAGATAATCTGCACTATTATGACCAATATTTCTTGTATGTATATTTGTAATGCAATTGTATTAGATGAATGATCATATATGTATACACTGTGTTTAAGAAACTTGTAATATTGTAAATGAATTTAATGAGATGTAATCACATTAGTCATGATTTGTATGTATATATACCTCACCATTAGCACTTTTACTGTGCTTGAGAAAGGTTCCATGAACTGAAACGTTGCCATTGGGCTGAATAAAGTCCATTTTTTCTACAAATCATCTTTTGTTGGAATGCTGCCTTCGTTTTTGATCTATATTATGGGACAAATTGGACGTTTGTTTGGTGGCTTGGCACCCACTGTGAGTAACTAAATAGTGCTGTTCTATAAATCTTTTGTAGATATATATATTGTGACAGAGTCACTGGTGTTATATGCAAGGGGAGGTATGTGTCACTCCGGCTGCTAGCTGCTGTGTGAACTAAAACCTTCAAACTTTCTGCCAGCATGTTATAATGCTGGGTGTTAACTCACTCCAAGGGTGTGTTTATTTTTGTGAATGGCAAAGAGGGTGGGAAGCCATTCACACTATCTCCCCTCAGGGTGTGGCTGAGCAAGTATTAAATGCTCAGTCACTATTGTTTTTTGCTGTAGTGTGTGGGTTGGAGAGTGAAGTCTCCAGGCTGTGTTTGGTGAAACCAGAGAGCAACACTGAAGGACTGGTGTTTGATGAGACTTCACTGTGCTACCCGGAGCGGGCGAAGCCTTGCTCGCTAATGGACTCTGTTATACTTTATCTTTTGTTTTTCCGTTACCCCGGAGAGGGTCTGTTTATTTTTGTGGAACCCTGCTGGAGCTTATGCTGTCTAAATAAACCAGCAGGAAGTTAACCCGAGATGTGTGTCCGGTGTCTGCCTCTGGGAGAGCCGAGCAAGTTGCTTCACCACTATATATATTTTTATGAGGGGGAGGGCTGATCCCTGGGTAATATACGAGTCATTCAAAATAATTAAACCCCCAATGCAAATTAGATTTATTAGCAAAATTTACAAACTTTCTATTGTTCCCAATAAGCCAATGAAACAATAACAATGCAGATAGCATAAGTAATATAGCAAGATAGCATATGGTCACTACATATATCCTCCGTTCTATGCTACGACCTTACATCGGGCTTTCCATCTATATCTCCGAGTAACGTAATTCAGATGAAACCCCCAAGGGATCGATTCACTATAATGAGGCATCAGAGTTACTCTGGACTCCGTCTGGCCTCTGTTCAGTGGTTTTCTTTTTTTTTCAGAGGTGCACCCAACTGTGGCAGACGGTACTTTTATGCACACCTAAAAAGACAGACACCGCCATGCCGGATCACAGGCCAGATGGCGTCCAAAGTGCCTTCATCTACCTAATTATAGGAAATCAGGAGGTTCAGTCTGAATCTTGTATTTTGGAGATTTACACGGAAACCCCAGAGTAAGCGCTCAGCATAGATCGCAGAATAAATGTGAGCCGAGCCTCATTATAGGAAATCTTCCGCCAGGGGTTCCATCCAAATCTTGTATTTCGGAGATTTACACGGAAACCCCAGAGTAAGCGCTCAGCATAGAAAGCAGAATAAATGTGAGCCGAGCCTCATTATGGGAAATCTTCCGCCGGGGGTTATAAGTGAAAGGAGGACTTTATACTACCCAGACAGCAGATGGCGATAGTGTGTAAAGTTCTATACTTGCTGTAATAGGGGAGGAAAGCTCTCAATTGTTGGTTGTTTTTACTTCCTGTGTTTTCTTTTTTTTCCTGAATGTGTTATGTCAGCAGCACACGGACTGTGTTACACTGAATTGTATCTCATGTTTAACCAGTATGAAGTAAATACTGTTTACTCAAGATATCTTGCTGATTGAAGCTCTCGTAAGTACAGTGGTGACTGTAAGAAGATGCACTCTGCGACAGGTTATGGGCCCAGGCCGGAACCCAGACACTAAAGCCCAGACACTACAGGCCCGCACTACAAGAGGATCCTGGTTTATAACCCCAGATAACGGAGCACACAGATAAGCTCTGTAAACAGAAGGAAATAAATCCAGATACAGAGTGACAGATGAATTCATGATCCCAGGAGCTGGATATAATTACAGATAATTCAACACAGGCAGGACATACAGGAACTATCAGCAAGAAAAAACAGGAGAATATCTTCAGTACAACTCTCTAAACAAGTAAGACTATATAAAGATGATGAGTAACCCAGAACTTAAATTCACAGTAGCTAAACTGAATAATGAAAATTATCAGTTATGGAAATTCAAAGTAGAGATGTTGTTATCTAAGGATGATTTATAGGAAGTAATTGTTACAGAAAGACCAGATCAAGATAATCAGACATGGGATAAGAAGAATAGACAAGCGAGAGCCACCATTAGCTTATTAGTGGATGATGCTCATTTAATACATATAAGTAAATACTGTTTACTCAAGATATCTTGCTGATTGAAGCTCTCGTAAGTACAGTGGTGACTGTAAGAAGATGCACTCTGCGACAGTATCAGAGTGACGTGCAGCCACTATGGGAAAACCTGGAGAACATGTCCTCAGACCAGCGGAGCCTGGAGTCTGAACGGCAGAAAGTATACCAGGTTGTGAGGAACTTACAGCGAGACCTGGAGGGAAGCCACGAGGAAATTAACCAATGGAAGGAAATGCTCCAGGAAATTAAGGAGGACCGCCGCAAAACCAAGGAGGGGGTTTTGCAGTTGAAGCTTGAGAAGGAGGCGCTGCAGGATGAAGTTTCTGGGCGTGAACAAAACCTAGAACGACTGCGCGAACAGTTCAACCGGGAGCTGTGTGAATCCAAGAAGGAATATGGTGAACGCAGTGGGGAACTGCAACAAATTAAGAGAGACTATGAGGATCTCCTCAGGGTTAAAGAAAAACTAGATGATGATAAGGCGGATGCAGAGCACATGCGCCAAGTGGTTGAGACCACTCTGCAGGACACCCGTGATGAAAATGGTGATCTCCGCAGAAAGACCCTAGGTCTGGAAGCTCAGGTGAAGGAGCTGCAGACGTTCTGTGATAATCTCCAGAGGGCAGAGACGTGCCTTAAGGAAAGAATCAGCAAGATGGAAACTGAGCGGAAAAAGATGGAGGAGTCTATCAGAGAAGCCACAGACCAGGGCCAGGAGTTGGCCACTGGAGATGGGAGGTATGAAACAGATACCTCCTCGAATAATACGAGCTCGGGTGATTCGGTGGATGTAAGAGCCGAGATCAAGGAGCTCAAGGAGTCGCTACAAGCCCATTTGAAGCAAGAGAAGCTTGAGAGACTGGCTGTCGAGAGCCGAGTGGGCGCATTGGAGACAGAGAGGTCTGAGAGAACTCTACTGTTAAAGGAGCATTTGAAGCAGTAAGAGCTTCAGAGATGGGCTGCTGAGAGGCGAGTAGCTGAGCTAGAGGAAGAAGTTTTCGGGCTCAAAAGTCACCTGGCAAAGTATCACTCAGTGAACGAAGCCTCCTTGGAGAAGGAAAAGGGAAAAAAAGTTGCACTTACTCCTATATACCATGAAAAGGTGGACCTGAGGAGAGCTAAAAGTGTGTTAACAGAAGATAAGTATGAGATGGAAGTGGTCAAGACGAAAATTCTTGAATTTGTAGCTGTGAGTCAGCTCAGGGGAAGCATACAGGGTGAAGAAGCTGAAAGTCAGTTGCCCCTGAAACCTGAGCTAGATGATCGTTTGGAGACCACTGGTGAGACAGAAACCTCTCGGTACAAGTGCCTCATAGCTGTACCCGAGGATTTGAGACAAGAATGCACCAGTGAGTCCGTGCATGAAGAGTTTAAGAAGGCAGTGGGAGCCTGTAAGGTGTACTCGACCTCAGAAGCTAAACAGCTGGTGGTCTTGTCCACGACCGAAGTCACAGTGAAGAGGGTGGCGATCCTAAGTGACATGCACTGGTGATGTATTCGCACAAAGCGGTTTCTCCAGTTGAAGATGGAACAAGCCGTTAGACAACTGGAGCTTATGAGAAAAGGTCACAGTCTGCGGGAAGAGGTCATCCGGGTGCCTCATGTTCTGGTGAGAAAGCTCATTGGGAGAAATGGCCAAGCCATGCAGATGATGGTAAAGAAGTCTGGTGTGATGAAAGTAAGCAGTCCACGTGATCGTCAGGACTGGATACCAGATGAAGATGGCATGGTGTCATTCTCCGCTGTAGGAACAGAAGAAAGTTTTGCATCTATACGCATGCTGATGGAGTACCGAGTGACCTACCTGCGAGAGGTAGAACAGTTGAATCTCGCTAGACTGCGAGTGGAAAGACAGCGTCTGAGCAGCAGAAGATGGCAGCCGTCTAGAAATTGTGAGACCAGGCAGAGAAAGGGCCCCCTAAATAACAGAACAGCTACAGCTGAAGTTGGGGTCCTTTCAAGATGTCCTGAGAGTAGTGGGCGTGGGTTTAGAGGTAGTGAGACCTCCAGTAATTCAGGTTTGAGAGGCCCATACAAACGACCCAATAGAGTACGGGACAGTACGGAGTCGAACCGGACCTTAGATACCAGGTGTTATGCACACGCCCGCACTGACTGGCGTGTGCATGTTTAGTGATCCCACTGGACAATGAACCGGAGAGTGCCTGGAGGGGCATAACTAAGTATCTGCCCGATCCGACCAAGGTCGCACGACGGCATACAACGCCTGTGCACCAGGGAGGAACCGGGCAGAGGGACCAGGTGCTACTCCAGGTCAGACCCCGGACACGGCTGTTGACCCACACCGGGGAATACAGGAACAGGCAGGTTTGGCTGGCACACTGACTGGTGGGTATAGGCAGGCACGACTGGTATGCAGGCAGGCGGGTACTGATAAGCATGACTGGTATGCAGGTCGGGGGTACAGGCAAGCACGGCTGGAGTGCAGACAGGGAGGCACTAGCAGGTTGGAGCACAGACGGGATAAGGTCCAATACAGACTGGGGCCCAGGAACAGAACCGCAGATGCGGTAGACAAGCAGAGCAGAGCGAGACCGCCGGAGCGGTGAGCAAGAGCAGAGCAGGGCGAGACCGCCGGAGTGATGAGCAAGAGCAAAGCAGGGTGAGACCGCCACGAGCAGTGAGCAAGAGCAAAGCAGGGTGAGACCGCCGGAGCGGTGAGCAAGAGCAAAGCAGGGTGAGACCGCCAGGAGCGGTGAGCAAGAGCAAGTAGGGTGAGACCGCCTGGAGCGGTGAGCAAGGCAGAGCAGGCAAGAACCGCCGGACTGGTGAGCAAGGCAGAGCAGGCAAGAACCGCCGGAGCGGTGAGCAAGGCAGAGCAGGCAAGAACTGCCGGAGCCGTGAGCAAAGCAGAGCAGGCAAGAACCGCCTGAGCCGTGAGCAAGGCAGAGCAGGCAAGAACCGCCGGAGCGGTGAGCAAGGCAGAGCAGGCAAGAACTGCCGGAGCGGTGAGCAAGGCAGAGCAGGCAAGAACCGCCGGAGCGGTGAGCAAGGCAGAGCGGGCAGAAACCGCCGGAGCAGCAAACAAGGCAGAGCGGGCAGAAATCGCCGGAGCGGCGAGCAAGGCAGAGCAGAGGGGACAGGGCTCTGTTCACACGGAACAGACTGGAAGGGAAAGGCAGAACCAGATACACACAAGATACTTGCAATGAAGTAGCGAGTGGACTCTAAACTCAAAAACGGAAGTACAGTGACAACGAGTAGGAGTTAGGTGCAGGTTCAGACTCTGCAGAAAAAGGGAAGGTACGGACATAGGGAAAAACAGGAAGCAGGTTAGGAGACAGTTCAGACAGGAACTGTTACTGCAACAAATACAGGAACGAGCCAAGGTAAAGCCAAGTGCTGGTTCAGACAATGCAGGAGAAAGGGAAGGTATGAACATAGAGAAAAACCGGAAGCAGGTTAGGAGACAGTTCAGACAGGAACTATTACTGCAAAAAATACAGGAACGAGCCAAGTTAAAGCCAAGTGCTGGTTCAGACAGGGAAGGTACGGACATAGAGAAAAACAGGAAGCAGGTTAGGAGACAGTTCAGACAGGAACTGTTACTGCAACAAAATACAGGAACGAGTCTGGGTATGCGGCCCCCAGAGGGCGGGATGAACAGGCTAGTAGCGTGTTCAGACAGGCCTGGAAATACAGCCTCCAGGAAGGCAGGCAGGCAAGAAAACACAGAATAGGACCTGGCACATTCAGAGTGAAGGCACACACTGAATAAACACGTTGCTCAGGCACCAGCTTCCAGGTGAAGCTGGTTTAAATATCCAGTTACGGACAGCAATAGGCTGAGGACGCACAAGGGGTGTGCCTGCAACAGCTACAAGAAGCAGAAAGTGATCGGGTGCCGCCCTTAAGCAGCCAGAACAGAGGCAAGCAGACAGCATGGAGGGAAGCCAGGCTAGCAGACTGGACTGGTGATCAAGTTTGCGATCTTGCATAGTGGGGGATGGAGCACTATGCAAGAACGCCGCCAGGTATGTTACACCAGGGCATGTGAGTCACACTGCTGTATTGACCGCTGGGAGCGGGGGAGGTCTGATAAGGTTACGACTGACCGCTGGGAGCGGGGGAGGTCTGACAAGGTTACGACCCGGAAAGGTGACTTGACGAAGTCAGTGACAATGACAGATGGTAGGTCCCTAAGAAATGGGTTAATGTCAATGACTAATGTTCCAGGGGCTGAGCAGCGCAATTGTCAATTACATGGTCTCTGTGTAAACTGTGGGTTATAAGGTGATTGTGTATATTATGTGTTCAACCCCACAAGTTTGAACAGAGGGGGGGATATGTAATTCAGCGGCTTGCGTCATTACTGTAATGGTCCAGGGTGTGTTTTGGCCGACCATGTACCTCCCCCATGTGACTGGTCACATGACTGTGACATCGCACAGGTCCTGTGTGTGCACTACAGGATATATAAACCCTGGTAGTTTTGAGACAGGGTGTGTAAGGCGTGAGGCCTGTTCCCGTGTGTCGGACACCGTTAGCCTGGAGACGCTTAGTGAGGCCTAGTGAGGCCTAGGGAAGCCTGGCGAAGCCTGAAAGGCAGAGGATGGATCCTTAGGTGTAAGCGATACCAGTAGCCTTGGAGGGCCAGAGGCTTGGAAGGCAAGAGTCCTGGGAGGCAGAGGCTGGATGTTAGGTGAGGCAACATACCAGTAGCCTTTGAAGGAACGAGGGCTGGAGACCCCCATCTGGGAAGCCATAAAGCCACAGTGGTGGCAGAACAAAACTGACTGAAGCAGCTAAAACCCGGCAAAAGTAAAACACTGCATTATATGGACATTGCTATAAGTGACTATGCTGGAGGCTGTAACTGGAGCCAAGTGGGCCTGTCTGCCACTTGAAAGGCTCCTGGACATTATATGTGTATGTCGGCGAGCCACTGAGTTGGACTCGGTTATAGCAGTTATGAAGTATAATAAACTGCTGGATTGTGAAATCCTGGAAAACATGGCTGGTGTGCTTTAATTGACCTGGTGCAGAGAGTGTCCCTCAACATGATTACTAGCGCTGCCTTACAATATATACAGTACAGACCAAAAGTTTGGACACACCTTCCCATTTAAAGATTTTTCTGTATTTTCTTGACTATGAAAATTGTACATTCACACTAAAGGCATCAAAACTATGAATTAACACATGTGGAATTATATACTTAACAAAAAAGTGTGAAACAACTGAAAATATGTCTTATATTCTAGGTTATTCAAAGTAGCCACCTTTTGCTTTGATGACTGCTTTGCACACTCTTGGCATTCTTTTGATGAGCTTCAAAAGGTAGTCACCGGAAATGGTCTTCCAACAATCTTGAAGGAGTTCACAGAGATGCTTAGCACTTGTTGGCCCTTTTGCCTTCACTCTGCGGTCCAGCTCACCCCAAACCATCTCGATTGGGTTCAGGTCTGGTGACTGTGGAGGCCAGGTTATCTGGCGTAGCACCCCATCACTCTCCTTCTTGGTCAAATAGCCCTTACACAGCCTGGAGGTGTGTTTGGGGTCATTGTCCTGTTGAAAAATAAATGATGGTCCAACTAAACGCAAACCGGATGGAATAGCATGCCCCTGCAAGATGCTGTGGTAGCCATGCTGGTTCAGTATGCCTTCAATTTTGAATAAATCCCCAACAGTGTCACCAGCAAAGCACCCCCACACCATCACACCTCCTCCTCCATGCTTCACAGTGGGAACCAGGCATGTAGAGTCCATCCGTTCATCTTTTCTGTGTCGCACAAAGTCACGGTGGTTGGAACCAAAGATCTCAAATTTGGACTCATCAGACCAAAGCACAGATTTCCACTGGTCTAATGTCCATTCCTTGTGCACATTAGCCCAAACAAGTCTCTTCTGCTTGTTGTCTGTCCTTAGCAGTGGTTTCCTAGCAGCTATTTTACCATGAAGGCATGCTGCACAAAGTCTCCTCTTAACAGTTGTTGTAGAGATGTGTCTGCTGCTAGAACTCTGTGTGGCATTGACCTGGTCTCTAATCTGAGCTGCTGTTAACCTGCGATTTCTGAGGCTGGTGACTCGGATAAACTTATCCTCAGAAGCAGAGGTGACTCTTGGTCTTCCTTTCCTGGGGCGGTCCTCATGTGAGCCAGTTTCTTTGTAGCGCTTGATGGTTTTTGCAACTGCACTTGGGGTCACATTCAAAGTTTGCCCAATTTTTCGGACTGACTGACCTTCAGCTCTTAAAGTAATGATGGCCACTCGTTTTTCTTTACTTAGCTGCCTTTGTCTTGCCATAATACAAATTCTAACTAACAGTCTATTCAGTAGGACTATCAGCTGTGTATCTACCTGACTTCTGTACAACACAACTGATGGTCCCAACCCCATTTTTAAGGCAAGAAATCCCACTTATTAAACCTGACAGGGCACACCTGTGAAGTGAAAACCATTTCCGGTGACTACCTCTTGAAGCTCATCAAGAGAATGCCAAGAGTGTGCAAAGCAGTCATCAACGCAAAAGGTGGCTACTTTGAAGAACCTAGAATATAAGACATATTTTCAGTTGTTTCACATTTTTTTGTTAAGTATATAATTGCACATGTGTTAATTCATAGTTTTGATGCTTTCAGTGTGAATGTACAATTTTCAAAATCATGAAAATATACAAACATCTTTAAATGAGAAGGTGTGTCCAAACTTTTGGTCTGTTCTGTATTTGCTCAATCCCCTCACAGATTACCCCCTTCCCTCCCACATCTCAAGTGCACTTTCCACCTTTGAACACGTCGCAGAAGAAGAAAATACCAGGCTCCTCGCTTCTTCCCACCCTACAACCTGCACTAGTGACCCTATTCCCTCACATCTCCTTCAGTTTCTATCCCCAGTTGTCACTATCCACCTAACTAAAATATTTAACCCCTCTCTTTCTTCAGGTATCTTTCCCTCCTCATTTAGACATGCCACATATCCTCTTTAATTAAAAAAATCATCCCTTCACCAGAACTGCTCTGCTAACTACAGACTGGTCTCCAATCTACCCTTTATTTCTAAACTCCTGGAACGCTTGGTCCACTCTTGTCTAATTTTCTATTTCTCATATAACCCTCTTCTTGGCGCTTTACAATACGGTTTCCGTTCTTTACACTCTGTCAAAACTAAAGTCTCTAACGATCTACTAACAACTAAATCTAATGGCCACTACTACCTGCTGATTCTCCTAGATTTCTCTGCAGCATTTGACACTGTGCATCACCAGTTCCTCCTCACTATGCTCCACTTAATGAAACTGCTCTCTTTTACCTCTCCACCTACCCCTCTGACTGATCCTTTACTGTATCATTTGGCCGCTCTTCTTCTTCTCTTCTTCCCTTTACTGTCGAGGTTCCTAAAGGCTGAGTCCTAGTCCCCCTCTTATTCTTCATATATACTGCCCCTATTTGACAAACCGTCATTAGATTTGGATTCCAGTACCATCTCTATGTTGACGACACCCACACACCTCTTTTCCTGACATTACCCCTACTTTCATAAAAAATACCAGAGATTGTCAGTCCGCTGTCTCTAACATCATGTCTTCCCTCTATCTGAGACTTAATTTCTCTAAAACTGAACTTCTCATATCCCCCCCCCTCTACTAACCTTCGTATACCCAATATTGTAATTTCTTTGGATGGTTGAACCTTAACTTCAAAGCAGCACGCTCGCTGTCTTGGGGTCATATTTGACACAGAACTTTCCTTTATTCCCTATGTCACTCACTCGCTCCTATCACCTTCATCTCCAGAATCCGACCTTTTGTCACCTTTGAAACTGCAAAAACTCTCACTGTCCCTATTATTCATTCTTGTCTGGACTACTGCAATTCTACGGATTGGTCTCCTTCTCACCAAACTTTTTCCTCTCCAATCCATCCTAAATGCAGCAGACATAGTCAAAATTTCTGTCAAAACACTACACCGATGTCTCCACTTTCTGCCAGTCATTGCACTAGTTACCCATGCAAATTACAATATAAACTTATCACACCTTCCACAGCTCTGCACCACCATACATTTCCTTTCTCATCTCTGTCTATCACCCACCCTATCCATGTTCTCTGTTCTGAAACGGATCTAAGACTAACTTCCTCTATGCTGTGAACCTCCCACTTCAAATACCAACACTTCTCTCGTGCTGCGCCACTTTTCTGGAATGTACTAGCCCATACAATTCGATTAATTCCTAGTCCTCACATTTTTAAACCAGCTCAAAAAACACATCTTTTAGACAAGCCTATCACCTCACAGCACTAATCTAACTCTTCCCTGTTCCCCCTTTCTAATTTTTCCTCAGAATGTGGTCTCTCCTATTAATCTGTTGATACATCCTCCATGCACCCAATAGCAATTGGTAACTGTATTTAGATATTGGCTGACTGGTTTATGCAGCTTCATATGAAAACCTCTATTATAATGACGGCTGGACCATACCTGACCAGCACTTTTTTACCTATTGTGTTTCCCCCATTTACTTATAGATTGTAATCTTGCAAGCAGGTCCCTGATTCGTTCTGTAACTACCGTATTTTTCGGACTACAATGCGCACCGGACCATAAGATGCACCCCAAATTTTGGGGTCGAAAATAGAAAAAAAATATTTTTTATAAGATGGGGGTCATTCTTATAGTCTGAATAGGTATGGTACCTTACCTGTGGTGCAGTGGAGCAAGGGTCACAGGAGGCAGGGTCTCTTCGGAAGTCGGCGGCTGCAACAGAAGAGGTCAGATGCTGTGGAGCCTGTGCCGAGCTGGGGCCTGTGCCTGGCTGAGACCCTTAGCCTGGCCGGTTCCTGTGCGGAGGCCTCTGGCTGGGGCTGAGGCCGGGGCCTCTGGCTGGGTCTGAGGCCGGGGCCTCTGACTGGGGCCAAGGCCGGGGCTGGGGCCAAGGCTGAGGCCGGGGCCTCTGGCTGGGGTTGAGGCCGGAGACTCTGGCTGGGGCTGGGGCCGAGGCCTCTAGCGGGGATGGGGCCAAGACTGAGGCCGGGGCCTCTTTCTGGGGCTGGTGTTGGGGCCTCTGGTTGAGGCCAGGGTCTCAGGCTGAGGCCAGGGACTAGGGCTGGGGCCTGTACCGGGCTTCAGTCGGTGCCTGGCTGTGAGCAGCGAAGCAGTGCGGCCTGCACAGGTTTCCGGTGTGTGTGGCCATCTTCCTAGAGCTGTGATCTACAGGAAAATGGCCGCCGGAGCTACCGGTCTGCGCATGCGCCGGCTCGGGCGGCCATTTTCCTGTAGATCACAGTTCTAGGAAGATGGCCACGCACACTGGAAATCTGCGCAGTCCGCACGCCGCTCACAGCCTGACACAAGCGCCAGCCCCAGTCTCGGCCAGGCACAGGTGCCGGCCCCAGCCGCTCACCTCTGCTGCCTCTGACGCCGCCGCTACCATCACCGCGTTCCTGGAGGGACCTGCAAACCACTTTACCACCACCACAGGTAATGTTCGGACCATGAGACACACCCCCCATTTTCCTCCCAAATATTGGGGAAAGAAAGTGCGTCTTATGGTCCGAAAAATACAGTATGTGTTACTTTGTAATGTATTTATTGTCTGTATATGTTCCCACTCAATTGTAAGTGCTGAGGAACATGTTGGTGCTATATACAGTACAGACCAAAAGTTTGGACACACCTTCTCATTTAAAGATTTTTCTATATTTTCTTGACTATGAAAATTGTACATTCACACTGAAGGCATCAAAACTATGAATTAACACATGTGGAATTATATACTTAACAAAAAAGTGTGAAACAACTGAAAATATGTCTTATATTCTAGGTTCTTCAAAGTAGCCACCGGAAATGGTCTCCCAACAATCTTGAAGGAGTTCCCAGAGATGCTTAGCACTTGTTGGCCCTTTTGCCTTCACTCTGCTTTCCAGCTCACCCCAAACCATCTCGATTGGGTTCAGGTCTGGTGACTGTGGAGGCCAGGTCATCTGGCGTAGCACCCTATCACTCTCCATCTTGGTCAAATAGCCCTTACACCGCCTGGAGGTGTGTTTGGGGTTATTGTCCTGTTGAAAAATGAATGATGGTCCAACTAAACGCAAACCGGATGGAATAGCATGCCGCTGCAAGATGCTGTGGTAGCCATGCTGGTTCAGTATGCCTTCAATTTTGAATGAATCCCCAACAGTGTCACAAGCAAAGCACCCCCACACCATCACACCTCCTCCTCCATGCTTCACGGTGGGAACCAAGCATGTAGAGTCCATCCGTTCACCTTTTCTGCGTCGCATAAAGACACGGTGGTTGGAACCAAAGATCTCAAATTTGGACTCATCAGACCAAAGCACAGATTTCCACTGGTCTAATGTCCATTCCTTGTGTTCTTTAGCCCAAACAAGTCTCTTCTGCTTGTTGCCTGTCCTTAGCAGTGGTTTCCTAGCAGCTATTTTACCATGAAGGCCGCTGCACAAAGTCTCCTCTTAACAGTTGTTGTAGAGATGTGTCTGCTGCTAGAACTCTGTGTGGCATTGACCTGGTCTCTAATCTGAGCTGCTGTTAACCTGCTATTTCTGAGGCTGGTGACTCGGATAAACTTATCCTCAGAAGCAGAGGTGACTCTTGGTCTTCCTTTCCTGGGGCGGTCCTCATGTGAGCCAGTTTCTTTGTAGCGCTTGATGGTTTTTGCAACTGTACTTGGGGACACTTTCAAAGTTTGCCCAATTTTTCGCACTGACTGACTTTCATTTCTTAAAGTAATGATGGCCACTCGTTTTTCTTTACTTAGCTGCTTTTTTCTTGCCATAATACAAATTCTAACAGTCTATTCAGTAGGACTATCAGCTGTGTATCCACCTGACTTCTGCACAACACAAATGGTGGTCCCAACCCCATTTATAAGGCAAGAAATCCCACTTATTAAACCTGACAGGGCACACCTGTGAAGTGAAAACCATTTCCGGTGACTACCTCTTGAAGCTCATCAAGAGAATGCCAAGAGTGTGCAAAACAGTCATCAAAGCAAAAGGTGGCTACTTTGAAGAACCTAGAATATAAGACATATTTTCAATGCCACACAGAGTTCTAGCAGCAGACACCTCTCTTCAAGAACTGTTAAGAGGAGACTTTGTGCAGCATGCCTTCATGGTAAAATAGCTGCTAGGAAACCACTGCTAAGGACAGGCAACAAGCAGAAGAGACTTGTTTGGGCTAAAGAGCAAAAGGAATGGGCATTAGACCAGTGGAAATCTGTGCTTTGGTCTGAGTCCAAATTTGAGATCTTTGGTTCCAACCACCATGTCTTTGTGCGATGCAGAAAAGGTGAACAGATGGACTCTACATGCCTGGTTCCGTGAAGCATGGAGGAGGAGGTGTGATGGTGTGGGGGTGCTTTGCTGGTGACACTGTTGAGGATTTATTCAAAATTGAAGGCATACTGAACCAGCATGGCTACCACAGCATCTTGCAGCGGCATGCTATTCCATCCGGTTTGCGTTTAGTTGGACCATCATTTATTTTTCAACAGGACAATGACCCCAAACACACCTCCAGGCTGTGTAAGGGCTATTTGACCAAGTAGGAGAGTGATGGGGTGCTACGCCAGATGACCTGGCCTCCACAGTCACCAGACTTGAACCCAATCGAGATGGTTTGGGGTGAGCTGGACCGCAGAGTGAAGGCAAAAGGGCCAACAAGTGCTAAGCATCTCTGGGAACTCCTTCAAGATTGTTGGAAGACCATTACCGGTGACTACCTCTTGAGGCTCATCAAGAGAATGCCAAGAGTGTGCAAAGCAGTCATCAAAGCAAAAGGTGGCTACTTTGAAGAACCTAGAATATAAGACATATTTTCAGTTGTTTCACACTTTTTTGTTAAGTATATACAGTGGTGGCCAAAAGTATTGGCACCCCTGCAATTCTGTCAGATAATACTCAGTTTCTTCCTGAAAATGATTGCAATCACAAATTCTTTGGTATTATTATCTTCATTTAATTTGCTTGCAAGGAAAAAACACAAAAGAGAATGAAGCAAAAATCAAATCATGGATCATTTCACACAAAACTCCAAAAATGGGCCAGACAAAAGTATTGGCACCCTCAGCCTAATACTTGGTTGCACAACCTTTAGCCAAAATAACTGCGAACAACCGCTTCCGGTAACCATCAATGAGTTTCTTACAATGCTCTGCTGGAATTGTAGACCATTCTTCTTTGGCAAACTGCTCCAGGTCCCTGATATTTGAAGGGTGCCTTCTCCAAACTGCCATTTTGAGATCTCTCCACAGGTGTTCTATGGGATTCAGGTCTGGACTCATTGCTCATTTTATAGTGCTTTTGGAAGTGTGTTTTGGGTCATTGTCCTGCTGGAAGACCCATGACCTCTGAGGGAAACCCAGCTTTCTCACACTGGGCCCTACATTATGCTGCAAAATTTGTTGGTAGTTTTCAGACTTCATAATGCCATGCACACGGTCAAGCAGTCCAGTGCCAGAGGCAGCAAAGCAACCCCAAAATATCAGGGAACCTCTGCTATGTTTGACTGTAGGGACCGTGTTCTTTTCTTTGAATGCCTCTTTTTTTTCCTGTACACTCTATGTTGATGCTTTTTCCCAAAAAGCACTTCTTTTGTCTCATCTGACCAGAGAACATTCTTCCAAAACGTTTTAGGCTTTCTCAGGTAAGTTTTGGCAAACTCCAGCCTGGCTTTTTTATGTCTCGGGGTAAGAAGTGGGGTCTTCCTGGGTATCCTACCATACTGTCCCTTTTCATTCAGATACTGTTGTACCCTCGGACTGCAGGGCAGCTTGAACTTGTTTGGATGTTAGTCGAGGTTCTTTATCCACCATCCGCACAATCTTGCGTTGAAATCTCTCATCAATTTTTCTTTTCCGTCCACATCTAGGGAGGTTAGCCACAGTGCCATGGGCTTTATACTTCTTGATGACACTGCGCACGGAAGACACAGGAACATTCAGGTCTTTGGAGATGGACTTGTAGCCTTGAGATTGCTCATGCTTCCTCACAATTTGGTTTCTCAAGTCCTCAGACAGTTCTTTGGTCTTCTTTCTTTTCTCCATGCTCAATGTGGTACACACAAGGACACAGGACAGAGGTTGAGTCAACTTTAATCCATGTTAACTGGCTGCAAGTGTGATTTAGTTATTGCCAACACCTGTTAGGTGCCACAGGTAAGTTACAGGTGCTGTTAATTACACGAATTAGAGAAGCATCACATGATTTTTCAAACAGTGCCAATACTTTTGTCCACCCCCTTTTTTAGGTATGGTGTGGAATTATATCCAATTTGGCTTTAGGACAATTCTTTTTGTGTTTTTTCATTGAAGACAAATTAAATGAAGATAATAATACCAAAGAATTTGTGATTGCAATAATTTTCAGGAAGAAATTGAGTATTATCTGACAGAATTGCAGGGGTGCCAATACTTTTGGCCACCACTGTAATTCCACATGTGTTAATTCATAGTTTTGATGCCTTCAGTGTGAATGTACAATTTTCATAGTCAAGAAAATACAGAAAAATCTTTAAATGAGGTGTGTCCAAACTTTTGGTCTGTACTGTATTTGACATCAATATGTCATATGTGTGACATCTGTGTGTCCGTATATCCATGTGACACATCTGTGTGCCGTCCGTATGTCCTTGTGAAAAAGCAGTACTGTTTGCGGTGATCCCAGGCGCCGGCTGCTGAAGGCAACTTTCATCTTTGTCCCCGCTGAGTACATCCTGTGTAAAATGAAGAATTAAATAAAAATGGAATGGGCTTCCGCATCATCTTCATCTTCATAATCAGCAGAGGGAAAGCCGACCACTGGGGGATGATATTAATAGCCAGGGAAAGGGGCCATTAGCCCTGGCTATTAATAATAGCTCACAGCTGTTTGACTAGCGTTTACTGTCTAGATTACAAGGGGACCCCCGAAAAAAAATTGACGTAGGGTCCCCCCATAAATTCTAACCAACAAAAGCTGTGGGCTTATATTAATAGCCAGGGAAGGGGCCATGGATACTTGGCCCCTCTGAGGCTAATACCATCAGCCCTCAGTGGCCTCAGAAATGGCACAAATTATGGTGCTTAGCCTTGGTCTTCCCACTTGCCCTAGTGCGGTGAAAAGTGGGGTAATAGAGTTGGGGTTCGTGTCAGCCTTGTATTGGCAGCTGATATAAAGCCCAGAGGTTAGTAATGGAGAGGCATCTATAAGACGCCCCCATTACTAACCACATAGTAAGTTTGGAAATACACAACCTGAATCAAATCTTTTATTTGAAATAAAAGTCCAAACCTTGTTTTACACATTTAATAAAAACACACCTTACTGCCTAAACCACTGAAGCCAATGTCCCCTGTAAAAAAACAAAAATAAAAAATCTAATTTATACTCACCTTAACACCTAATCCCCTGAAGCCATTGTCCCCTGTAGAAAAACAAAAATAAAAAAACAACAATATCCCTCACCTGTTCGAAGATAAAGAATCCATACTGTCCCATGCCTTAATCCATCTTTGCGACATGTGCTCTTCAGCATGAATGGTGGCATGATGCAACTGTTTGTGCTGAAAAGCAGGGGACAATGAGCTGCAGCAAACGGGCCCATGAACTGCGATGACCTCAGTAAGATCACCGCTTCTCAAGTTCCTGCACTGAGCTCAGTGAGTTCACCGCAGTTCACCGTGAGAAATTTATCAGGAGGACTAGGACACAGTATGGCAGTAATAAGACTCTTGTAAGCCACTAAGTCTCTCTCATTCCACAGTAAAAGTATGTCTCTAAACAGGAGAGCCACACATGCAAAGTCTCTCCTGTTTAAATAGGCAGCTACCAATTATTCCTGTTAATGAGTGGGTAATGTCCCTTGGTCGCCTGTTTAGATCTCCGCAGAGCAGGTACTGTCTTTCCTTTATGGGTGTATGATACTCCCAGCTTCTTGACCATAGAGGATGCCACCCAATAACCTATTGCAGGAGCTATGTCAATATTCCCTAGTGGAGAAGAAAGAGCTGGCATAATAAACTATTGGCAGGGTGCATGAAGCCAAACAAGCGGGATGGTGGAGGCCTTGGAGCCTGGAGAGACTAGATCTTCCAGGGATATGCAAGCCTTGATTTAGCTATGATGGACCACTTTTCTTGCGGAGTGTACTCTCTGGCAATTCTGTAACCTTCCACCCATGGAAACGGGATACTGGTGATGATGTAAGGGCAAGATTCCCATTGGTCATCCAGATTGTGGGAGCGGAGGTTCTTTTTAGCCCAAATGCTGTCTCCAACTTGGAAGGGTTTGGCCTTGGCCCTCACATTGAAATTTTAATCCAGCCTTTGGTAAATCATTTTAATTCAGTGTTACATGATTTTATTAGCTTCTTTGGACATCAGTCTTTGGTGGTCTGCAACCCAATCTGTCTGTGGGAGGGATTTATGGTGATCTTGCACTTGTACATTTAGTTACGGTCTGCAGGCAGTTTCCCTGAACGGCAGTGAGTGGTATTGTTGTGCAGGTAAGTTAACTCTTGAAGTAACTCAGGCCATTCTTTTCTTTCTTGAGATGGAATATTCTATGAAATATTTTTTAATGTGTCGATCAAAGTTTTCTCTATCCTTTCACACAGGCCATTGCATTAGGCATGATAAGCGGTCATGCGCAGTTCCGTGCAACAGTTCTTGGAATAACTCAGACTCAAATGCTGAACCTTGATCTGTCAGGATCTGCTTGGGATATCCATAAGGTGTCAAAAATTTTTTCCAAAATATCTGGGCAGTCTGATCTCTGACAGGCATGGCCACAATGAATTTAGTGTGTGGTCAACGATGATCATCCTGTATGGCTGGGTTACAGTTTGACATGATCAACAGCAACAAGCTCCAGAGAATGGTGAGTTTCAATGGGATGCAGCAGTGCTCTTTGTTCCATACTTTCTCGGCTATTTAAAGTACGAGAGTCACATTCTATGCACCATTTCTAAATGTCTTGGTGCATTCTTATCCAGTAAAAACATTCTCTGATTGTCATCTCAGTCTCTTGGCAGTCAAAGTGTTCGGATTGGTTGAGATAGGCCTCTAGGGATGAGGTTGGCATCTTGTCTGGGTATCACTATTTGAAAGACCCTCGCGTGAGTGTGGGGGTTCACGTTGCGTTGAACTAACACTCCTTTGTGGAACTGCAGGCGTTTCTTCTGTCTCGTCTCCATAATTGACAACGTTCTGGGTCAGATTGTCTGTAGCCCACGGGTAGTTTTGGGGTTTAGATACTAGTCTAGATACTAGTAACTTCCGTAGGGTCCTGAAGGTTCTGCTCTCCTTCTGGATTTCAGCCCATTCAAGGCTCATTGTGGGTCTAGGGCTAGGTTCTGAAACAGGGGGTATGTGGACTTTCTGCACATTCTGTTTGGCAACATAGGAGTAAAAGGCGAGCATTTCTACTTTTTCCCATTTGTCCTCATCGTAATAGGTGATTCTGTTGTGGGCAACCTGGATGGGGCATCCACATTGGCGTTGGATCATCCTGCTCGGTACTTAAAGTTAGCTTGGTTGTTGGCCTGGCGGGAGGCCCGTCTTTACTCAAGTGCTCCAAGTCTGGCAGTCTGTAATCGGGACAATAGGTTGTTGTCGGTGAAGGTGATGAAAGGGGCTGCAGCCAAGTAATGCTTAAATTTTTCAGTGACAGCCCACACTATTGCAAGAAATTCCAACTGAAATGTAATTCTGATCATTTTTTTTCAGTTGGCCAAAGGGGTCTGCTGGCATAGGCAATGACTCTTTTTGTCTTGGACCTGGACTAGCACTGCACCTAGTTCCATGTGGCTGGCATCTCTATATAGGTGGAAGGGGACTTTGTAGTCCAGTTTGGCATGGACCAGGGCTTCAGTTAACTTCATCTTAAGCTCTTGGAAGGACTGTTCTAGTTCTGGAGTCCACTGAACGGAGGATCTTTTGCACATGTTCCAGCACGGTTCTACTTTTAGGAGCTCTTGTAGGGGGCAGCAATTCGAGTAAAGTTTTTAATTAATCTCCTATAATAACAGTCATATCCAAGGACTCTGCAGACTTCTTTGACCCTTTCGCGACCATGGATATGTCCAGGCAATTTTGGGCTCACAGAGGCTGTGCACGCCATCGCCGCCGGGTGTCAGCTGATTCTGACAGCTGACACCTAGCACTTAGTGCCAGGAGCAGTGCCGCACCGCTTCTGTCACTTTAACTCCCTAAATGCTGTGATCTAAATCGATCGCAGCGATTAAAGAGCAGGCAAAGAGAGGAAGCCCCCTCTGCCCTTGGATCGGCGCCCCCGCGATGTCATTGCGAGGGGGGAGGGGAAGATGGGCGATTGTTGCTATGGTGACCCAATGTCATCATGATGACATCCAGATAACCAGAGCTAGCAAACTTGGTAGATCATGCGCAGTGCAAGATCTAACAAGTTTGTCAGTGTAGCGCTGACAGTTTATACAGCATAGGAATGCTCCTGCATTCTTATACCATACAGGCCATCAGCCTGCAAAAAGTGAAAGTCCCATAGTGGGACAAAGTAAAAGAGTAAGAAAAAGTTGTTTTTTTTTGTAAAAAGATAAACATATACATATATATATATATATATATATATATATATATATATATATATATATATATATATATATATATTTATATATATATATACACATACAGTGGTGGCCAAAAGTATTGGCACCCCTGCAATTATGTCAGATAATACTCAGTTTCTTCCTGAAAATGATTGCAATCACAAATTCTTTGGTATTATTATCTTCATTTAATGTGTCTTCAATGAAAAAACACAAAAAGAATTGTCCTAAAGCCAAATTGGATATAATTCCACACCAAACCTAAAAAAGGGGGTGGACAAAAGTATTGGCACTGTTTGAAAAATAATGTGATGCTTCTCTAATTCATGTAATTAACAGCACTTGTAACTTACCTGTGGCACCTAACAGGTGTTGGCAATAGCTAAATCACACTTGCAGCCAGTTAACATGGATTAAAGTTGACTCAACCTCTGTCCTGTGTCCTTGTGTGTACCACATTGAGCATGGAGAAACGAAAGAAGACCAAAGAACTGTCTGAGGACTTGAGAAACCAAATTGTGAGGAAGCATGAGCAATCTCAAGGCTACAAGTCCATCTCCAAAGACCCGAATGTTCCTGTGCCTTCCGTGCGCAGTGTCATCAAGAAGTTTAAAGCCCATGGCACTGTGGCTAACCTCCCTAGATGTGGACAGAAAATAAAAATTGACGAGAGATTTCAACGCAAGATTGTGCGGATGGTAGATAAAGAACCTCGACTAACATCCAAACAAGTTCAAGCTGCCCTGCAGTCCGAGGGTACAACAGTGTCAACCCATACTATCCGTCGGTGTCTGAATGAAAAGGGACAGTATGGTAGGATACCCAGGAAGACCCCACTTCTTACCCCGAGACATAAAAAAGCCAGGCTGGAGTTTGCCAAAACTTACCTGAGAAAGCCTAAAACGTTTTGGAAGAATGTTCTCTGGTCAGATGAGACAAAAGTAGTGCTTTTAGGGAAAAAGCATCAACATAGAGTGTACAGGAAAAAAAAGAGGCATTCAAGGAAAAGAACACGGTCCCTACAGTCAAACATGGCGGAGGTTCCCTGATGTTTTGGGGTTGCTTTGCTACCTCTGGCACTGGACTGCTTGACCGTGTGCATGGCATTATGAAGTCAGAAGACTACCAACAAATTTTGCAGCATAATGTAGGGCCCAGTGTGAGAAAGCTGGGTCTCCCTCAGAGGTCATGGGTGTTCAAGCAGGACAATGACCCAAAACACACTTCCAAAAGCACTATAAAATGGTTTGAGAGAAAGCACTGGAGACTTCTAAGGTGGCCAGCAATGAGTCCAGACCTGAATCCCATAGAACACCTGTGGAGAGATCTCAAAATGGCAGTTTGGAGAAGGCACCCTTCAAATATCAGGGACCTGGAGCAGTTTGCCAAAGAAGAATGGTCTACAATTCCAGCAGAGCATTGTAAGAAACTCATTGATGGTTACCGGAAGCGGTTGTTTGCAGTTAATTTGGCTAAAGGTTGTGCAACCAAGTATTAGGCTGAGGGTGTCAATACTTTTGTCTGGCCAATTTTTGGAGTTGTGTGTGAAATGATCAATAATTTGATTTTTGCTTCATTCTCTTTTGTGTTTTTTCCTTGCAAGCAAATTAAATGAAGAGAATAATACCAAAGAATTTGTGATTGCAATCATTTTCAGGAAGAAACTGAGTATTATCTGACAGAATTGCAGGGGTGCCAATACTTTTGGCCACCACTGTATATATATAGAAAAAAAAATACAGTCTAGACCAAAAGTTTGGACACACCTTCTCATTTAAAGATTTTTCTGTATTTTCATGACTTTGAAAATTGTACATTCACACTGAAGGCATAAAAACTATGAATTAACACATGTGGAATTATATACTTAACAAAAAAGTGTGAAACAACTGAAAATATGTCTTATAGTCTAGGTTCTTCAAAGTAGCCACCTTTTGCTTTGTGCCAGCTCCTTTCTAAATAAATATTCAGTTTCAGGGGTGGATATACACAGAAGAGGGCCTCTGTGCAAGAGCCGACTAATAATGTGTCTGTGACAGAAGCAATTTGCCTCTTTGGAGGTAGAAGCGGCCCCCTTACATCTTAGGCCCCTGTGCGACTGCACAGATTGCACTAATGGTATGTTCTGTTCATTTCACCACATACGTTTGCACCTGCTCTCTTTACCCAAAGGGGCCATTCTATCACAAAGAACAGGAACAAAATATTTGCTACATCCTTGTGCATATTTTTCCAGAAATTTGACCTTGTCAGAAAAGAATTATGATGTGGGGAACAATGAGCTCTTAGCTATCATTACTGCTTTCAAGGAATGGAGACATCATCTAGAACGAGCAGCTCAACAAGTTGTTGTTCTAACTGACCATCGTAACCCTGAATTTATCAGGTCTGTCAAACGTTTGTCTTCCCGCCAAGCTCGATGGAATCTCTTTCTTAACTGATTCAATTTTGTTATCTCTTACAGACCCGGCTCCCATAATGGTAAGGCTGATGCTTTATCTAGGATCTTCTCCAAAGATCCTTCTACAGCAGCACCATCAACAATTATTCTGCCTGAGTTCAACTTCCTGAGGGTGATCCATAAAAACTTGTTGGAAGATATTATTATTATTTATCTATAGCACCATTGATTTCATGGTGCTATACATGAGAAAGGAGTTTCATCCAAAATACAGATATCACTTACAGTAAACAAACTAACAATGATAGACGGGTACAGAGGGAAGGGGACCCTGCCCTTGCGGGCTTACATTCTAACAGGAATATACACGGGAAGCATACGAGACAGACCCAGTTCTTTTGCATCCACCAGATGATACAGTTATATGAAAAAGTTTGGGCACCCCTATTAATTTTAAGCTTAATGTTTTATAAAAATTGGTGTTTTTGCAACAGCTATTTCAGTTTGATATATGTAATAACTGTTGGACACAGTAATGTTTCTGCCTTGAAATGAGGTTTATTGTACTAACAGAAAATGTGCAATCTGCATTCAAACAAAATTTGACAGGTGCATAAGTATGGGCACCTCACCAGAAAAGTAACATTAATATTTAGTAGATCCTCCTTTTGCAAAAATAACAGCCTCTAGTCGCTTCCTGTAGCTTTTAATGATTTCCTGGATGAAGGTATTTTTGACCATTCCTCTTTACAAAACAATTCCAGTTCAGTAAAGTTTGATGGTCGCCGAGCATGGACAGCCCTCTTCAAATGATCCCACAGATGTTCAATGATATTCAGGTCTGGGGACTGGGATGGCCATTCCAGAACATTGTAATTGTTCCTCTGCATGAATGCCTGAGTAGATTTGGAGCAGTGTTTTGGATCATTGTCTTGCTGAAAGATCCATCCCCTGCGTAACTTCAACTTTGTCACTGATTCTTGAACATTATTGTCAAGAATCTGCTGATACTGAGTGGAATCCATGCGTCCCTCAACTTTAACAAGATTCCCGGTGCCGGCATTGGCCACACAGCCCCAAAGCATGATGGAACCTCCACCAAATTTTACTGTGGGTAGCAAGTGTTTTTCTTGGAATGCTGTGTTTTTTTGCTGCCATGCATAACGCCTTTTTGTATGACCAAACAACTCAATCTTTGTTTCATCAGTCCACAGGACCTTCTTCCAAAAAGAAATTGGCTTCTCCAAATGTGCTTTCGCATACCTCAGCCGACTCTGTTTGTGGCGTGCTTGCAGAAACGGCTTCTTTCACATCACTCTCCCATACAGCTTCTCCTTGTGCAAAGTGCGTTGTATAGTTGACCGAAGCACAGTGACACCATCTGCAGCAAGTTGATGCTGCAGCTCTCTGGAGGTGGTCTGAGGATTGTCCTTGACTGATCTCACCATTCTTCTTCTGTGCCTTTCTGATGTTTTTCTTGGCCTGCCACTTCTGGCCTTAACAAGAACTGTCCCTGTGTTCTTCCATTTCCTTACTATGTTCCTCACAGTGGAAACTGACAGGTTAAATCTCTGAGACAGCTTTTTGTATCCTTCCCCTGAACAACTATGTTGAATAATCTTTGTTTTCAGATCATTTGACAGTTGTTTTGAGGGGCCATGATGCCACTCTTCAGAGGAGATTCAAACAGGAGAACAACTTGCAAGTGGCCACTTTAAGTAGCTTTTCTCATGATTGCATACACCTGGCTATGAAGTTCAAAGCTCAATGAGGTTACAAAACAAAAAAAAGTGCTTTAGTAAGTCAGTAAAAAGTAGGTAGGAGTATTTAAAACAAGAAAATGATAAGGGTGCCCCTACTTATGCACCTGTCAAATTTTGTTTGAATGCAGATTGCACATTTTCTGTTAGTACAATAAACCTCATTTCAAGGCAGAAACATTACTGTGTCCAACAGTTATTACATATATCAAACTGAAATAGCTGTTGCAAAAACACCAATTTTTATAAAACATTAAGCTTAAGATTAATAGGGGTGCCCAAGCTTTTTCATATAACTGTATATCCCTTACCTTTCAAAATAAAGTATGGACTCATAATTATTGCATCTATGTTCCAGAAACTGTGAGACTTAAAGTATTAAAACTAATCCATGACTCCAAGTTAGCAGGACACAAAGGAATTCAAGAACCGCAAGAATTTCTGTCTCGCTTCTTTTGGTGACCCAATTGCCAAAAAGATGTTATACAGTATGTACAGTTGAAACCAGAATTTTACATACACTATATATAAAGACACATATGCATGTTTTTCTCAACATCTGACATGAAATCAGAATAAACCTTTCCCGTTTTATGTCAATTAGGATTACCATAATTTTTGATATTTGTCAAATGGCAGAATAATGAGAGAGAGAATGTTTTAAAGCATTTTTATTACTTACTGCAAAGTCAAAAGTTTACCTACATTTCATTAGTATTTGGTACCATGGCCTTAAACTGAATAGCTTGGGTCAAACGTTTGGGATATCCTTCCACAAGCTTCTCACAATAGTGGGTCAGAATTTGGGCCCATTCCTCCTGACAAAACTGGTGTAACTGATCCAGGTTTATAGGTCATCTTGCTCGCACCTGCCTTTTCAGCTTTGACCATAAATTTTCAATAGGATTGAGATCAGGGCTTTGTGATGGCCACTCCAAAACATTGACTATGTTATCCTTAAGCCACTTTGTTACCATTTTGGCAGTATGCTTCCGCCATCATCTTCATGAGGTCTTTTGCTTTTGTCCTTGGGTTGATATGCACATGTTGGACGAAAGCACATTCACCTCTGGGACACAGAACCCATCTCCTTCCTGAGCAATATGATGGATGGACATTCCTATCTTGCTTGTACTTGCGCACAATTGTTCGTACAGATGAATGAGGCACCTTCAGGAATCTGAAACTGTACGCAAGGATGAGCCAAACTTGTACACATCCACAATTTTCTATTTGATATCTTGGCTGATTTCTTTAGATTTTCCCAAGATGCTACACAAGGAAGCAGTGTGTTTCAGGTGTGCATTAAAATACATCCACAGATGTGTCTCTAATTAACTCAGATGTTGCCAAAAAAACTATCAGAAGCTTCTGATGAGCCCCCTGGGCTGTGGGGTACTTGGTAGCCGGGCCGGTCGATGCTGGGGGACGTCACGGTGGCAGTGACCTGGTCCGTGACCCAGGGCGGTCAATTAAAGGGAAAGTGAAAGGGGGATAAAGTTTTTAGAGATACTTTTTGTGACACCACCTGTGGAATGCGGCTATATGGGGCAGCCACTGCGGTGCAGATCTCCTGGAGCTGATGATGATGCAGCAGAGTGTATGTAAACCTTTGGTTTCAACTGTATCTTCCTGTAACACCAGTGCTATGTATAAAACCTCCCTCACATCCAAAATGGGATTATTGCAGTCTCTGAAAATTCCATCTCGTCCTCGGAGCTCTATATCTATGGACTTTATTGTGAAACTACCAGTTTCAAAAGGAAAGAGTTCAATCCTAGTAGTGGTGGACCGACTCACCAAAGCAGCACATTTTGTCCCTTGCACTGGTTTACCTTCTGCTAAAGAGACTGCTGATCTTGTAATTAAAAATGTGTTTTTCTTCATGGGGTTCCAGATGAAGTTGTCTCTGATCGTGGAACACAATTTATATCAAGATTCTGGAAGAATTTTTGTGTAGCATTGGACATTGATATCAGTTTATCTTCTGCATTCCGTCCGCAATATAATGGTCAGACTGAACGCAAAAAACAACCCGATTTGCTTCCTATGGCTGAATTTTCATACAACAATTCTCGAAATGCTTCGACCAAACAAACACCATTCTTCGCAAATTCTAGTTACCATCCAAGTATCCTTCCTAATTTTCCCAGAGAAACGCCTATCCCTGCTGTCACCGACAGAATATAATCCCTGAAACAGAATCTGGAAATACTAAAAGACACTTTAAGAATTGCCCAGGAGAAATATAAGGAAGCAGTAGATAAATCTTGCAGACCTTCTCCAAGCTTCCAGGTGGGTGATGGAAGTATGGCTTTCCACCAAGAATTTGAAACTCCATATACCCTCACCAAAATTGAGTCAAAAATGTATTGGTCCTTTTAAAATAATTGGACAAGTTAGCTCATTAGTTTTTCACCTTCAACTTCCCAGAACAATATAGATACATCCAGTGTTCCATGTCTCCTTACTAAAGCCATTTGTTTCAAATCCTTTTCCAGGGCGTCTACCTCCTGCTGATCCTATTGAAGTGGATGGGCAAGAGCATTACACAGTTGAAAAGGTACTGGAGTGGATACCAGAATATTCAGAAACAAGTTTCAGTACTTATTAAAGTGGCAAGGGTACGGCCCTGAAGGTAACTCCAGGGATCTTGTAGAAAATATCAATGCTCCTCGACTGCTTAAAGAGTTTCACCAAAAATATCCACATAAACCAAGCCAAGCATCGTCCAGAGGCTGCTGTTGAAAAGGGGAGTAATGTCAGGATTCCAATTGTCCTTCTACTGTTTGACCACTAGTGACTGCTATTGTTCACCTTAATAATTGTGCTGCAGTCCCACTCCTTACCACTGGAGGCTGCTGTTGTGTTCCGCAATTGCCCTTTATTGAGATGGCAGATTTTGAACCTGTGGAATCCATTTTGTTACCTGTTTGGGCCTACTTAAAGCTCATGGATCTCTCACTCATTACTTGAGTATTGTGTTTAGCTGTTTAGTCTAGTTCCAGTCTCCAGCTCCTGGACTGTCTTACTCAGACTGTTCTCACCTATCTACGGATTATTTCCTACAACTCCTTTGCTAACTCCAAGAATTTCTACTACCGCTTGCTGTTACTGCTTGTGCTCTTGTAACAGCAGGCTGTCTGGTCTCACCTTCTTGTCCACTTCCTCCAGCAGCTTACTTATTCAGCTGTATGTTCTTATGACAGGTCACCGTGCCTCCACTGACCTGCCTTCTATTTTACATAATGCATCTAGTAGTGCGGGGTTAGGTAAAATAGGAGGCAGGTCAGTGAAAGATCGGTGACCTGTCATAAGAGCATATAGCTGAATAAGTAAGCAGAGCACTAGATAGAGCCCACCCCACAGGCCCGCCCCAGAGCACAAGCATATCATTAGCTCCAAACTGAAAGTAAAGATTACACAAGAACCACAAGATGGATTTCATCAACCAAGGTATCATTTTAGTTAGTGTAATGTAACCCACCTGACAGTGTATGTGGTTTACTGAGCACAATGTGGCTGACAGGTGAGCTTTGAGCACATTTCATTCAACGCAAGAAGCCTTTTCACAGACATTATTTCCTTCCACTGTAGTATACTCCAGGGCTGGTATAGCACATTGTTTCACCCTACTTTGTCACAGCCTAGCTTGTTTCCACAGTACAGTTCAGCGAGTTTCTCTTCATCCGCTCAGGGGCTCTGTGAAGACCTGGAGTCTTCCTTGGGCGTAATACTAATCAGACAACACAAGGTGAGGGTAAAACAGTGTGGCAATATTTTATTGAAGCACCAAACAGGCAATAAACACATAGAACAGTCCTAGTAATTACCCAAGATGGTGCAAAATTACATAGTCTCAACCTTCCGCTGGCCCGCCGGGAATAGAACAGCTGCGACTTTGGGACTTCCAGGGCCAACTACCTCAAGCAGTGGCCTCCTGCTTTTGGAAGGCCCCCACAGAGAAGAGGTAGCGGCAAGCTTAGGAAGCTGACAGTCCATCAAGGTACAAGCCAACAGATCCGAGGGTCCCACCCTGGCTTCTCTGAGAGTTTCCATGGGGTCAGATGACCGGCTTGGCCCAATCTGGCTTCTCGAAACATCTCCATGGGTTCCAGGCGACTGGAAAGTCCCACCTGGCAACCTCAAACAACATATCCATGGAACCAGGTGACCTCATTGTCCCAACCTTGTTTCCCCAAATGTATCCATGAATTCTCTGATGGTCAATGGAGCAGATCTGTATCCTTCCAGTCAGGGGCATGTATACTTAGGCTGGAATCCTGTAGAATTAAAATCTGTGTCTCTCTGGATGGAGCCATGCTACCAAACTACTGTCCTGAATAGTCTCTCTCTGATTCTCTCATTCTCCTTGCAGCAGGATATAAAACCATTTTTATATTTACATATGTAGCTATGGTCATCATTCACAGGTTAGGGGGAAAGGTGCAAGGCCCAGGTCTCATTGTTTGAGCATTTATTAATTTGCATAGTTTGTATCCCCCTGCTCTTGTAAATCAACAACTAGCTGGCTTAGTACAATATGTAATTAGCATATTAATAAACACTATTGTTTCCAGACCAAGAGAGTCAACATTCAGGTTTATACAAATACTAGTATGTCCTTCTTGACCAGCCAAAGTAAAACACATACATTCAAAAGTCAACACAAACAATAGTTATTTCCATATGTCCAGAGCCAAAAATAATTATAATGTTAGACACTTCAACATTAACATAACCTCATAATTTATATCAGTCTATCCATTGATCAGATAGGAAGAGATTCTAACCACAAGAGTTTAAAATCTAGGTGCTTCTTCCTCATGGAAATGTATGAATAAATTAACATTTCCTTTGTCGCTATTTTGTGTCACTTGTCAGTCAGCACCCAGTTGTCAATTTATGTATACTTTTAGAGGAGGAATTACAGAAGAACAGCAAAATGCACAGACTTAAGAAAAGATGCTTCCTTTCAGTATCTGCTAGATCAGAAATGTCATGAAGGATCCTAGACTGTTTGTTAAAATTAATAAAGAGCGCAAACTATACCATTAAAGAGAACCTGCCAGACGCCTTAACCACCACACCCCATAAAACACATTAATATAACTGTATAGCCATTTAAAAGATAACCCAATCAATCCTTTATGACCCAAAAGTGCTGCACTGTCAGCAAGAAACTGAGTTTTTAAGTTCAGACTGGAAGTGCATTACTGTGTGAAGATGCACTTACAGCTTCTCAGCCTCCGATGTATTCTTGAACTAGACAGTCTTCCCTGGCTGATTGACAAAGCAGTAGCCAGGGTACCAGAGCAATTAGCCAGAGAAGGGTGCTGCTAGTTCAAGAATACTTCGGAGGCTGAGAAGCTGTAAGTGCATTGTCACGCCCCAATGCACTTACATACAAAACTTCAAAACGTGATTTCCAGCTGCTGAAGCAGCTTTTTGGGGTGATAAATGGATGGACTGGTTTATCTTTTATGGGGCTACACAGTCATATTCACTGCTTTGGGGTGGGGAAGGTTTAGAGGTTTTGACAGTTTCCATTTAACCCCTTCATCCCTGGTCAATTTTCTATTTTTGCGCTTTTGTTTTTTGCGCCCCTTCTTCCCAGAGCTATAACTTTTTTATTCTTCTGTCAATATAACCATATGAGGGATTGTTTTTTGCGGGACGAGTTGTACTTTTGAATGACACCATTGATTTTACCATATAGAGTGCTGGAAAATTGGAAAAAAAGTGCAGCAATATTGCAAAAAAAGTGCAATTACTCAATTGCTAAATGCTAAAACTGACCTGCCATTATGATTCTCCAGGTCAGTGCAAGTACGCAGATACCAAACATGCATAGTTTCTTTTCTATTTAAGAGGTGAAGAGAAAAAAAATAGCGCTATTTTCTGAGACCCATAGCGTCTCTATTTTTCAGGATCTGGGGATGGTTGAGGGCTTATTTTTTGTGCACCAAGCTGACGTTTCCATTGATACCATTGTGGGGCAGATGCGATGTTTTTGATCTCCTGTTATTGCATTTTATTGTAATGTTGTCGCGTCCAAAAAAACGAAATTCTAGCATTTCGATTTTTTTTCTCATTACGCCATCTGCTGATTGAATGGGGCAAAAAGGGGGTGATTTGAACTTTTATATATATATATATATATATATATATATATATATATATATATTTTTTTAATTTTACTTTTTACATGCTTCAATAGTCTCCTTAGAAGACTTGAAGCTGCAATCATCTGATTGTTTGTGCTACACACAGCTAGTCTTCCACCTGGCCGGTGGGCCAGCATTCATAGGAGATCTGCAATGACAAGCACGGGGGTGTTCTGCAGATTGTCATGCCAACCCATCGGCGCCCCGTGATCATGTGACAGGGGTGCCAATGTGGGGGATTTGTGACACGCTCCCTGTAAGCGCGAGTTAAATGCCACTGTCAGAGATTGACACAAGCATTTAACATGTTAACAGGCGCAGGTGAATCGTGATTCCACCTGCGGCCGTTGGGAGCACATGACAGCTGATCAGATCAGCTGTATGTGCCTGGAAAGATGCAGGCTCAGCGCCGGAGCCTACATCAAAGGCAGGGACACAACCGATGATGTATCTATAAGTCATTGGTCGTGAAGGGGTTAAATTAATTCAGATTCATAATAAGACCCCTAAATTAATTCAGATTCCAAACCAAATTCTTTTTAATTTAAATCCAAGACTAGACCCTTAAATTAATCCAGAACCCAGATCTGTCTCCTAAGTAAATTTAAACCCAAAAATCCTACCATATTTCTGACCCCAGTCTAGACTTCTTAACAAATTCAGCCTACAGACACATAATTAAATTTAGCCCCCAGATAAAATCCCCAAGTTAATTCAAATCCCAAACGATACCCTTAATGTCATTCACACCTCATACCGAACGCCTCAATTAATTGACAGCATTGACCAGACCCTTTAATAGCTTCCAGACCCTTTAGTCCTACTCTACCTTTCTCACTTCAGGATCCTCTTTAGCTCAAGTACGCTATTACACAAAGAGTCCTAATGCAGGACGGCATCCGGAGGAGAAAAAGAACACACAAGCCAGCAGAGGAAGTATTACTAGCCGTTACTTATTGGATAAATGTGATAACTGGCAATTGTGATCCTTGCTGTCTCATGTTTTGTGGGCAGCATGGTGGGACAATAGATTTATCTGTTGCGTTGCATGATTGGGTTGAAATTAGTGTTGAGCGAGCACTAAAATGCTCGGGTGCTCGAAGCTCGGGCCGAGCTCGCCGTGATACTCGGGTGCTCGACACGAGCAACGAGCCCAATGTTAGTCTATGGGAGACTCGAGCATTTTTCCGGTGGCACCCCCGGCAGTCTTTTAAAAGCCTAACAAGTGCCCAAAACGATAGTGACAGTGCTCAAATGACATGGGGACAGCATGGGGATCGCCCCAGGAAGTATTTCTGACCCCCAGGTCACTGCTGTCAACAACGTGGTCAGAGGTATTAAGCCACTTTTACGGGCTCACAATAAAACGTTCAAAAACGAAAGTGAAACTTTTTTCCTGTGAAATATGTTAAGGAACATCCTTTCCAGGGAAAAGACTTGTGTATAAGTTAAAATAAATGACCAAAAACAAAAATACTCCGCCACACCTTCGGCTATGTTCACAAGTAGCATTTTTTATGCATTTTTGCACTTTTGTATTGCTTTCAACTATGACAAATGCATTCACCGGGAAATGTCATTTTAACATTTTACAACCTTATCTGGCCATGTGCTGTGTGACACATGCATAAAGTGCTGAAAAGACATGGGAACAGCATGGGGAAGACCCCTGGAAGCATCTCTGACTCCCAGGTCACTGTCTAAAAGTGTGCCCATCATAAGTGATCCTTGCCGCATCAGAAGATGCAGACTTGCAACTATCCCCATGCAAGTTCTAGTCCCAGGGCAGTGTTCAATTGTACCTCCCCCATTCCTTGCAATGCAAGCGCAAGTATGCAGCCTGCCACCCACCCACCTCCAGGCTGCAATACCATACTGCTTGCTTGCTTGAACTTGAAATTTGGCCTTTTAGGCATGTGGAGGCGGAATCTGGCCACCACGTCATGGCTGTGTTGGCGGCCTGGAATCCATACTCAGTCCCCAGTTGCCCGGCGGCTGGGTGTCCATACTCGGTCCCCAGCCGCCCCGCGGCCGGGTGTCCACACACGGTCCCCAGCCACCTGGGGGCAGCCGGGTGTCCATAAACGGTCCCCAGCCGCCCCTATTTCTCCTTGGAACATCCCCCTACACACTTTTCTTAGCCCGGCCTGCTTTAGGCAGCATTGGACGAGCCCACCAGAGAACCAGACTCCTCCGGTGATCCCTGACTTCTCCATCGGTGGAGTTGAGAATGCCAAGGTGAAGAGCATGATGATGATGACAGAAGTTGGCATCTACTATGTTTTCTTTTAATGCAAGTGTAAGTGTGCAGCCTGCCACCCACCCACCGCCAGACTGCAATTCCATACTGCTAGCTTGCACTTGAAATGGGGCCTTTTAGTTTGGAGGAGGCCGAAGCTGGCCACTACCTCATGGCTGCTTCGGCAGCGAGGTATCCATACTCAGTCCCCAGCCGCCCCTATTTGTCCTGGTGTGCCTTATACATAAGATTAAGCGCGTATACCAAAAGATTACCTGTGCCCTACCCAGTGCATTTAGTGGGAAGGAGAGCCTATTCCGCTGTAGTGTGTGCATGCCAAACCCCTGTTCATGGTACATGCGAAGATGCCTCCCACCTTGCACCTGTCGTTGCAGACTTGCAACTATCCCCATTCAAGTCCTTGTCCCAGGGCAGTGTTCAATTGTACCTCTCCCATTCCTTGCAATGCAAGCGCAAGTATGCAGCCTGCCACCCACCCACCCCCAGGCTGCAATACCATACCGCTTGCTTGCTTGCACTTGAAATTGGGCCTTTAAAGCATGTGGAGGCGGAATCTGGCCATCACGCCATGGCTGTGTCGGCGGCCTGGTATCCATACTCAATCCCCAGCCGCCTGGTGACCGGGTGTCCCCGCTTGCTCCCCAGCCTCCAGGGGGTGGCCGGGTGTCCATACTCGGTCCCCAGCCACCCCTATTTGTCCCGGTAACCTTTCCCACACTTTTTTTAGCCTGGCCTGCTTTAGGGCAGCATTGGCCCAGCCCACCGGACTATCAGACTCCTCCGGTGGGCCCTGGCTTCTCCATCAGGGGAGTTGAGAGTGCCAAGGTGAGGAGCATGATGAGGATGATAGAAGTTAGCATCTGCTTTGTTTTGTTGTAATGCAAGCGCATGTATGTAGTAGCGGCTAGGCCTGAGGTGGTCAGCGTTTTGGCGCATATCCTACCTCCTCCGAGGATTGCTGGATGTTGTCCTGCTACTATCCAAGTTCTATGACTCCCGTTAAAACAAAGCTTCAGGTGATAAATGATGGATGAGGTAGTGGCAAAGGAGAAAGAGCAGGAGGAACAGGGACCATTCACATCAATATCAGGCCAGTCAACCAGATATGTCTTGTAGGATATGTTTCTGTAACAAAAGGAGCGGTTCGGCTACACAGTTATAGGGCATACAGTGAGTGCAATGCTTACCAAAAATTTCGAAGCACTCCAATGCCCCTTGGAAATGACATGGAGGTCAGAGGGCGTTAACTAAACCTTTTTTTCCATTTATAGCAACTGGGTCTCCTGTGCACTGTTGGCCTAAGCAGTGAATGGAAGGCTTTCCAAAAATTATGAGGAACTGCAATGCCCCTTACAAGACCCATGTGTGGCACCCCAGGGGTCTGGTCACCACAGTAATAGAGATATTACGTCGGAGAGCAAGTGGGAGGTTTCCTGGTCAGGATCCCTTAAACATGCAACATCCTCCTGCCCCAGTCCTGGGAGGGGAGAATTCTGCCCTTATAAACTGGATCTGGGGCGGGGTTGAGTGAGTCAGAGAACAGAGAACAGTCAGAGTCAGAGTGAGAGCAAGGGAAAGTAACAGCAAGGAGCTCTGTAGGAGCTAGGAGCTAAAGACCAGGGGCTGGAAGCTGAGCAGAGCTCACCCTGGCAGAAGACAATAGGAACCGGACACAGGAGTCCGAGGCTGTGAGGACTTATATATCCAGCAGCAGAAACCAGCCAGCAGGGGATTTCAGGTCCTCTGGCCATAGAAGCCCGGAGGCTCAGTCACAAGCAAGGGACCAGCACCGCCGTCGTGGAGCGGAGGCTAACAGAAGGCCCCAAGTCACCAGCCATACGGGTGAGCACTACACGGTACACTCAGGGACGTGGGCTACTTCTACCCGCTTACAGCAAGGTAGCCAGGAAGAGTGCAGACAGACGGGGAGGCCTACAACTCCAACTGGCCAGGGGAACTCCTGCTTGCTCACAGACTGACCAGGCCTCTTATGCTAGCCAGTACTCCCGGGAGGGTCTACCTTATAATCATCAGTAAAGACCCTGAACTGCACTGCAAAGACTCTGAGTCATTCCTGCTGCGCTCGTGCACCATCACCCCCATCATCCACACTCAATGCCCTGAGGCTATACTCCTCCCGTGGGGAGTTATCCCATTCTCTGCTGCGCACACAACACCAGCCTCAGCGGTCTGCCTCGCAGCGGTGGTACTCCCTGACCGCAATCCACGGGTGGCGCAGTCGGACAATTAACCTCAAAACCTAAGAAAGACTGCCACTGGTTTGACCAGCCTGAGCCACGGGACCGGGTCACCGCCACGGAGACTACAGACCCCAGAGACCCGGCACCGGGTATCCCACACACGTGTACACACGGCCAGGTGGCGCGTCACATGAAGTACAGCATATTACAAACATAAGTCCCATTATTGGGGAGTGGGTGTCCCATAGTATTTGCTTATGCCTTGCAAGCAAAAGCTGCCAAAAATTAGGACGGAGCAACTTGCAATGCCCCTTACAAGAGCCATGCAGTACAGCATATTACAAACATAAGTCCCATTATTGGGGAGTGGGTGTCCCATAGTATTTGCTTATGACTTGCAAGCAAAAGCTGCCAAAAATTAGGACGGAGCAACTTGCAATGCCCCTTACAAGAGCCATGCATATTACAAACATAAGTCCCATTATTGGGGAGTGGGTGTCCCATAGTATTTGCTTTTGCTTTCCAAGCAAAAGCTGCCAAAATTTAGGACGGAGCAACTTGCAATGCCCCTTACTAGAGCCATGCAGTACAGCATATTACAAACATAAGTCCCATTATTGGGGAGTGGGTGTCCCATAGTATTTGCTTATGCTTTCCAAGCAAAAGCTGCAAAAAATTAGGACGGAGCAACTTGCAATGCCCTTTACAAGAGCCATGCAGTACAGCATATTACAAACATAAGTCCCATTATTGGGGAGTGGATGTCCCATAGTATTTGCTTATGCTTTCCAAGCAAAAGCTGCCAAAAATTAGGACGGAGCAACTTGCAATGCCCCTTACAAGAGCCATGCAGTACAGCATATTACAAACATAAGTCCCATTATTGGGGAGTGGGTCTCCCATGGTATTTGCTTATGCTTTCCAAGCAAAAGCTGCCAAAAATTAGGACGGAGCAACTTGCAATGCCCCTTACAAGAACCATGCAGTACAGCATATTACAAACATAAGTCCCATTATTGGAGAGTGGGTGTTCCATGGTATTTGCTTATGCTTTCCAAGCAAAAGCTGCCAAAAATTAGGACGGAGCAACTTGCAATGCCCCTTACAAGAGCCATGCAGTACAGCATATTACAAACATAAGTCCCATTATTGGGGAGTGGGTGTCCCATAGTATTTGCTTATGCCTTGCAAGCAAAAGCTGCCAAAAATTAGGACGGAGCAACTTGCAATGCCCCTTACAAGAGCCATGCAATACAGCATATTAGAAACATAAGTCCCATTATTGGGGAGTGGGTGTCCCATAGTATTTGCTTATGCTTTCCCAGCAAAAGCTGCCAAAAATAAGGACGGAGGAACTTGCAATGCTGGCACCCTGGTGGTATAGTGGTGGTGGAGGCTGAGGATAAGGAGAAGAAGATTAAACAGCCGAAACGAGGAAGCATATACCCATGTGTGGGTGTGAAGCGGTGCATGTGAATACACCTCCCGAAATAACACAGTGGATTTGACTTTTTGTTACTCTGCTGTCATTTGGTGGTGATGAGAAGTCTGGCCCAATCCAGCCCTTGTTCATTTTGATAAAGGTCAGCTTGTCAACATTGTCAACATATTTCCCCCAGCGGCAATAAAAACATGCTCCGATAACACGCTAGTGGCAGGGCAGGCCAGGACCTCCAAGGCGTACAGAGCGAGTTCATTCCAAGTGTCCAGCTTGGATACCCAATAATTAAAAGGCACAGAGGAATCACGGAGGACACTGGTACGGTCGGCAAGGTACTCCCTCACAATCTTTTGAAACTTTCCACTCCTTGTGAGAGTACCCCGCGCCTCAGGGCCTGTAAGCTGGGCGAGTGTCAGAAAACTGTCCCAGAACGTTGGCAGTGTTCCCCTGCCTCTGCTGGATTGGAGTTGCATCTCTCTCGCCTGTACGCCTTGGTTGGGCAACGAACTGTGACCTCTGCCGCTAGCGTGTTCAGATGGGAATTTTTTTAAGAGTTCTGCAGCAAGGGCCTTCTGGTATTGCCCCATTTTTGTAGACCTCATCACCTCAGGAATAAGAGAGTGAAAGTTCTCCTTGTAGTGGGGGTCTATAAGTGTCACCAACCAGTAATGACTGTCACCCAACTGTCACCCAACATTTTGACAACGCGAGGGTCACGGTTAAGGCAACGTAACATAAAGTCAGCCATGCGTGCCAGACTGGTAACGGGCAAGATTTCCGTGTCCTCACCAAGATGACGACTGACCATGCTCTCCTCCTCCTCCTCCTCCCCCCTGTCCTCAGGCCACCCACGCTGAACCGACGGTATGACACTTGTACAGGTACTACCGTCTACAGCGCATGATACCAGCTCCTGTTCTTCCTCCTCCTCCTCTCCCTCATTGTCCCCCAATGCACGTTGGGATGAGATGAGGCTGGGCTGTGTGTAATCGCCCGCTACGGCTTCTTGATCCATCTCATCATACTCTGGCTGCAATGCCTCCTCTTTAATTCTCTGCAGAGAGCGTTCCAAAAGACAGACAAGTGGGATGCTGACGCTAATGATGGCGTCATCGCCACTCACCATCTTGGTGGCCTCCTCAAAGTTTGTCAGGATGGTACATATGTCAGACATCCAGGTCCACTCCTGAGGTCTTATGTGTGGAGTCTGAACAAATAAAGTAGCACACTGTAACACTGAGTATATAGATATGAAATATGAAATATGAATAGCATAACTGCTGTAAAAAATAGAAATAAATGAAAATTTTTTTTTTTTTTTTTTTAGCGCATGAAATATGAAGTATGGAAAATGAATAGCATTACTGCTGTAAATAAATAAGAAATCTTAGCGCATAAATTGGCCAATTCATGTGTACCTGACAGCCGCGGTAAGGCGTTTCTCGATGTCAGGACCTACCAATGTGAATACCTCTCTAAGAGACCTCCGTCTGCTTATGTGTGGGAAAGACAGATCCTGATGCATTTAAAACCACCTGCGGCATGGGGGTGGGGGTGGAGTGCTCAGTCAACGCTAAATCTAGTAACAAAGAAAATGACGGCACTTCCACTACAAAAACTAGGTGTGAACAGGTGCTTACTAAGAGCAGCTACCTCCATATATAATGAACAAATAAAGTAGCACACTGTAACACTGAGTATATAGATATGAAATATGAATAGCATAACTGCTGTAAAAAATAGAAATAAATGAAAAATTTTTTGAAAAATTTTTTTAGCGCATGAAATATGAAGTATGGAAAATGAATAGCATTACTGCTGTAAATAAATGAGAAATCTTAGCGCATAAATTGGCCAATTCATGTGTACCTGACAGCCGCGGTAAGGCGTTTCTCGATGTCAGGACCTACCAATGTGAATACCTCTCTAAGAGACCTCCGTCTGCTTATGTGTGGGAAAGACAGATCCTGATGCATTTAAAACCACCTGCGGCATGGGGGTGGGGGTGGAGTGCTCAGTCAACGCTAAATCTAGTAACAAAGAAAATGACGGCACTTCCACTACAAAAACTAGGTGTGAACAGGTGCTTACTAAGAGCAGCTACCTCCATATATAATGAACAAATAAAGTAGCACACTGTAACACTGAGTATATAGATATGAAATATGAAATATGAATAGCATAACTGCTGTAAAAAATAGAAATAAATGAAAAATTTTTTGAAAATTTTTTTTAGCGCATGAAATATGAAGTATGGAAAATGAATAGCATTACTGCTGCAAATAAATGAGAAATCTTAGCGCATAAATTGGCCAATTCATGTGTACCTGACAGCCGCGGTAAGGCGTTTCTCGATGTCAGGACCTACCAATGTGAATACCTCTCTAAGAGACCTCCGTCTGCTTATGTGTGGGAAAGACAGATCCTGATGCTTTTAAAACCACCTGCGACATGGGGGTGGGGGTGGAGTGCTCAGTCAATGCTAAATCTAGTAACAAAGAAAATGACGGCACTTCCACTACAAAAACTAGGTGTGAACAGGTGCTTACTAAGAGCAGCTACCTCCATATATAATGAACAAATAAAGTAGCACACTGTAACACTGAGTATATAGATATGAAATATGAAATATGAATAGCATAACTGCTGTAAAAAAATAGAAATAAATGAAAAATTTTTTGAAAAATTTTTTTAGCGCATGAAATATGAAGTATGGAAAATGAATAGCATTACTGCTGTAAATAAATGAGAAATCTTAGCGCATAAATTGGCCAATTCATGTGTACCTGACAGCCGCGGTAAGGCGTTCTCGATGTCAGGACCTACCAATGTGAATACCTCTCTAAGAGACCTCCGCCTGCTTATGTGTGGGAAAGACAGATCCTGATGCATTTAAAACCACCTGCGGCATGGGAGTGGGGGTGGAGTGCTCAGTCAACGCTAAATATAGTAACAAAGAAAATGACGGCACTTCCACTACAAAAACTAGGTGTGAACAGGTGCTTACTAAGAGCAGCTACCTCCATATATAATGAACAAATAAAGTAGCACACTGTAACACTGAGTATATAGATATGAAATATGAAATATGAATAGCATAACTGCTGTAAAAAATAGAAATAAATGACAAATTTTTTGAAAATTTTTTTTAGCGCATGAAATATGAAGTATGGAAAATGAATAGCATTACTGCTGTAAATAAATGAGAAATCTTAGCGCATAAATTGGCCAATTCATGTGTACCTGACAGCCGCGGTAAGGCGTTTCTCGATGTCAGGACCTACCAATGTGAATACCTCTCTAAGAGACCTCCGTCTGCTTATGTGTGGGAAAGACAGATCCTGATGCATTTAAAACCACCTGCGGCATGGGGGTGGGGGTGGAGTGCTCAGTCAACGCTAAATCTAGTAACAAAGAAAATGACGGCACTTCCACTACAAAAACTAGGTGTGAACAGGTGCTTACTAAGAGCAGCTACCTCCATATATAATGAACAAATAAAGTAGCACACTGTAACACTGAGTATATAGATATGAAATATGAATAGCATAACTGCTGTAAAAAATAGAAATAAATGAAAAATTTTTTGAAAAATTTTTTTAGCGCATGAAATATGAAGTATGGAAAATGAATAGCATTACTGCTGTAAATAAATGAGAAATCTTAGCGCATAAATTGGCCAATTCATGTGTACCTGACAGCCGCGGTAAGGCGTTTCTCGATGTCAGGACCTACCAATGTGAATACCTCTCTAAGAGACCTCCGTCTGCTTATGTGTGGGAAAGACAGATCCTGATGCATTTAAAACCACCTGCGGCATGGGGGTGGGGGTGGAGTGCTCAGTCAACGCTAAATCTAGTAACAAAGAAAATGACGGCACTTCCACTACAAAAACTAGGTGTGAACAGGTGCTTACTAAGAGCAGCTACCTCCATATATTATGAACAAATAAAGTAGCACACTTTAACACTGAGTATATAGATATGAAATATGAAATATGAATAGCATAACTGCTGTAAAAAATGGAAATAAATGAAAAATTTTTTGAAAAATTTTTTTAGCGCATGAAATATGAAGTATGGAAAATGAATAGCATTACTGCTGTAAATAAATGAGAAATCTTAGCGCATAAATTGGCCAATTCATGTGTACCTGACAGCCGCGGTAAGGCGTTTCTCGATGTCAGGACCTACCAATGTGAATACCTCTCTAAGAGACCTCCGTCTGCTTATGTGTGGGAAAGACAGATCCTGATGCATTTAAAACCACCTGCGGCATGGGGGTGGGGGTGGAGTGCTCAGTCAACGCTAAATCTAGTAACAAAGAAAATGACGGCACTTCCACTACAAAAACTAGGTGTGAACAGGTGCTTACTAAGAGCAGCTACCTCCATATATAATGAACAAATAAAGTAGCACACTGTAACACTGAGTATATAGATATGAAATATGAAATATGAATAGCATAACTGCTGTAAAAAATAGAAATAAATGAAAAATTTTTTGAAAAATTTTTTTAGCGCATGAAATATGAAGTATGGAAAATGAATAGCATTACTGCTGTAAATAAATGAGAAATCTTAGCGCATAAATTGGCCAATTCATGTGTACCTGACAGCCGCGGTAAGGCGTTTCTCGATGTCAGGACCTACCAATGTGAATACCTCTCTAAGAGACCTCCGTCTGCTTATGTGTGGGAAAGACAGATCCTGATGCATTTAAAACCACCTGCGGCATGGGGGTGGGGGTGGAGTGCTCAGTCAACGCTAAATCTAGTAACAAAGAAAATGACGGCACTTCCACTACAAAAACTAGGTGTGAACAGGTGCTTACTAAGAGCAGCTACCTCCATATATAATGAACAAATAAAGTAGCACACTGTAACACTGAGTATATAGATATGAAATATGAAATATGAATAGCATAACTGCTGTAAAAAATAGAAATAAATGAAAAATTTTTTGAAAAATTTTTTTAGCGCATGAAATATGAAGTATGGAAAATGAATAGCATTACTGCTGTAAATAAATGAGAAATCTTAGCGCATAAATTGGCCAATTCATGTGTACCTGACAGCCGCGGTAAGGCGTTTCTCGATGTCAGGACCTACCAATGTGAATACCTCTCTAAGAGATTCATTTTCCATACTTCATATTTCATGCGCTAAAAAAAATTTTAAAAAAATTTTTCATTTATTTCTATTTTTTACAGCAGTTATGCTATTCATATTTCATATTTCATATCTATATACTCAGTGTTACAGTGTGCTACTTTATTTGTTCATTATATATGGAGGTAGCTGCTCTTAGTAAGCACCTGTTCACAACTAGTTTTTGTAGTGGAAGTGCCGTCATTTTCTTTGTTACTAGATTTATCGTTGACTGAGCACTCCACCCCCACCCCCATGCCGCAGGTGGTTTTAAATGCATCAGGATCTGTCTTTCCCACACATAAGCAGACGGAGGTCTCTTAGAGAGGTATTCACATTGGTAGGTCCTGACATCGAGAAACGCCTTACCGCGGCTGTCAGGTACACATGAATTGGCCAATTTATGCGCTAAGATTTCTCATTTATTTACAGCAGTAATGCTATTCATTTTCCATACTTCATATTTCATGCGCTAAAAAAATTTTTCAAAAATTTTTTCATTTATTTCTATTTTTTACAGCAGTTATGCTATTCATATTTCATATTTCATATCTATATACTCAGTGTTACAGTGTGCTACTTTATTTGTTCATTATATATGGAGGTAGCTGCTCTTAGTAAGCACCTGTTCACACCTAGTTTTTGTAGTGGAAGTGCCGTCATTTTCTTTGTTACTAGATTTAGCGTTGACTGAGCACTCCACCCCCACCCCCATGCCGCAGGTGGTTTTAAATGCATCAGGATCTGTCTTTCCCACACATAAGCAGACGGAGGTCTTTTAGAGAGGTATTCACATTGGTAGGTCCTGACATCGAGAAACACCTTACCGCGGCTGTCAGGTACACATGAATTGGCCAATTTATGCGCTAAGATTTCTCATTTATTTACAGCAGTAATGCTATTCATTTTCCATACTTCATATTTCATGCGCTAAAAAAAATTTTCAAAAAATTTTTCATTTATTTCTATTTTTTACAGCAGTTATGCTATTCATATTTCATATCTATATACTCAGTGTTACAGTGTGCTACTTTATTTGTTCATTATATATGGAGGTAGCTGCTCTTAGTAAGCACCTGTTCACACCTAGTTTTTGTAGTGGAAGTGCCGTCATTTTCTTTGTTGTTATGTGTGGAGTCTGACCTGAATATCGACGGCCTTGTTGCAGCTGGTACTCCACAACTGCTCTCTTCTGCTCACAAATCCTTTGCAACATGTGGAGGGTAGAGTTCCAACGTGTGGGGACCTCACACATCAGTCGGTGTGCCGGAAGCTGCAAACGCTGCAGCAACACAGCAAGGGCGGAGGAAGCTGTAGCCGACTTGCGAAAATGAGCTGACAGGCGGCGTACTTTCACGAGCAGATCTGGCAACTCGGGGTACGATTTAAGAAACCACTGAACCACGAGGTTAAGCACATGAGCCAGGCATGGTACGTGTGTGATCTCACCTCGCCTCAGCGCCGCCACCAGGTTACGGCCATTGTCACACACGACCATGCCGGGATGTAGGTTCAGCGGTCTCAGCCACAGATCTGCCTGCTCTTTCACAGCTGTCCACAACTCACAAGCAGTGTGAGGTTTATCACCTAAGCTTATGAGTTTCAGCACAGCCTGTTGCCGCTTGGCGGAGGCAGTACTGCAATGCTTCCAGCTTGTAACTGATGTGGTGATATCTGAGATGGAGGCTGAACATGAGGAGGAGGAGGAGGATGCGCAGGAGCAGTACACTGTGGAGGCAACTCTGACTGACATAGGGCCCGCAATCCTCGGTGTGGGGAGGATGTGTTCCGTCCCAAGGTCCGACTGGGTCCCGGCTTCCACTATGTTTACCCAGTGTGCCATCAGAGAGATGTACCGTCCCTGGCCACAAGCACTTGTCCACGTGTCCGTTGTCAGGTGGACTCTCCCAGTAACTGCGTTGTTGAGGGCACGGCAGATGCTTTGGGACACGTGCTTGTGTAGTGCTGGGGATGGCACACCGGGCAATATAGTGTCGGCTGGTGACCGAGTACCGAGGGACGGCCACCGCCATAAGATTGCGGAAGGATTCCGTCTCCACCAGCCTAAAAGGCAGCATTTCCAACGCAAGCAGTCGTGAAATGTGCGAATTTAGGACTGTGGCCTGTGGGGCGTTAGCTGCGAATTTCCACTTTCGTTCAAAGGTCTGGGATATGGACAATTGAACTCTGCGGTGGGACGTGGACGTGGACGTTGATGCTGTTTCTTGAGAAACTGCCATAAAAAGTGAAGACTGAGAGGAGGGGGCATCTTTACATGCAGTATGGACAGGGGATTGCCTTGCACACACAACAGGGGGTTCTATTGCATGCACAACAGTGGAAGAAGCAGTGGTGACACCCGCTGACACTGGTCGTGGACCCTGGGTTTCGCCCCACAAAGTCGGGTGCTTTGCTGCCATGTGCCTGATCATGCTGGTGGTAGTCAGGCTGGTAGTTTTGTCACCCCTGCTGATGCTGGCATGGCAGGTGGAACATATGGCCTTTTTGGGGTTATCAGCAGAGTCTTTAAAAAAATTCCAGACTCTGAAAGACCTACCGCTTGTACTGGCAACGTCCCTCGTGTTGGTGTTACGGGGAACGGTTGCCTGCCTTCTGTCTGCGGCCACCACACTGCTTCTTCCTGCCTGTTGGGGTACTCTGCCTCCCTCCCCCTGTGTGCTGCTGGCCTCACTCTGCATGTCCTCCTTCCACGTTGGGTCAGTTACTAGATCATCCACCACCTCCTCCTCTTCCACTTGCGCACCACAATCCTCCTCCTCACTTCCTGGCAATTGTGTCTCGTCATCGTCCACCTCTTGTGACAGATTGCCAACGTTGACTTCCTGTGGCCGTGGCTGTTCAAATATTTGGGCATCGCAACATGGGATCTCCTCTTCCACCACTTCAAGCGTATCAGGCGAGGGGCCCAAATATGGAAATGGACCAGTGAACAGCTCTTCAGAGTGTCCAAGTGTGGGATCACTTGCTGTCTGACGACACTCGGCATGGTGGGAGGAAGGAGCATCAGGGTGAGGAGGAGTATGCGGTCGAGACTCACGGCTACTAAGAGTTGACCGTGTGGAAGACAGACCAGAGGTGGTGGTGCCCCGGTAACTGGAAATATTATCTGCTATTCAATTAATAACCTGTTCACACTGATCAGTTCTCAATACTGGTGTTGTTCTGTGCTTCCCTAGTAATTCAGTCAAGAAGTGGGAGCGAGAAGATGTGGCTGTTGGTTGTGGCACATTTTCACCTTGGCCACGGCCCCGTCCTCTGCACGAACCATCACCAGAACGTCCACTTCCACATCCCTTGCTACGCGCCTTGGCCATTGTACATGAAGTAAAATAGCTTACACTTGCACTATCAATGGAAAAAGGGTAATAAAGAGTAGATTAGAACCGTGGAAGAGGAAAACCACAGTTATTGTTTACTGGGGTATACCACACTTTTTTAAATAGAGATATTTGCGGCTGAACAGTGAGCGACACACTCAAACTGCTTTTTTTTTAGATTCCAAAGGCCCAAAACTGGATAGTACAGCGATTTGACCCGTGGAACTGCGAAACCACACTGGGATGTCGGGCCTACACAAGACTATTTTCAACAGATATATTTTTGTGTCACAAAAACGGAAAAAACTACCAAAACCTGAATAATAGAGATTTTTTACCGTGGGATGGCAAAACCACAGTTATTGTTTACTGGGGTATACCACACTTTTTTAAATAGAGATATTTGCGGCTGAACAGTGAGCGACACACTCAAACTGCTTTTTTTTTAGATACAAATGGCCCAAAATGGATAATACAGAGGTTTGTACCGTGGAAGTGCAAAACAACACTTCTGTTTCTCTAGCCTACACCAGACTATTTTCAACAGTTATATTTGTGTCTGAAAAATCAGAGACACGCTTTTTTTTTGGGGGGGGGGACACCAAAAGGTTAATAAGACGGGTATTTGTACAGTGTGAAGGAGGAAAAAAAAGGAGGATTTAGATGAAAGAAAAAGGATTTTTCCTGGCCCCCGACACCTGGTGCTAAGTCCAGCAATTTCAGCAACAGGAGCACACAGGACTATAATGCAGCGTTTGCTGGTATAACCACTGTGTCTCCTATACAGCCTGCCTGCCTGGTATCTGGGATGGATATTAGTCCTGAAAAGGACTGTTTGTTTGTTCTGGCAGCCTTTACAGACCCTACACTAACTATTTCGCAGTTTATATCTCTCCCTAAATCAGCAGCGCTGTCCCTACACTGTCTAATCCGGAGCGACTGTGTCCAAGATGGCGGCACCCGGTTTTAAATACTCGAGGTGACGCTTTGCGGCCAGCCAATCACTGTAATGCCCACAACCAACATGGCTGCAGCATTACAGTGACTGGCTGGCAATCCCTGCATGTTCATTGGCTCTGTAAAGAGCGCCAAACATGCAGGGCGGAGACCCGAGCTCCTGCCCGAGTAACCCGGAAATGCTCGGTGCTCGCCGAACATCCCGAGTAGAGTGATGCTCGGGTGAGTACCGAGCAGTGTCGAGTATGTTCGCTCAACACTAGTTGAAATCTAACTAAAGGTATATGCTCCCCGCAGCTTCCTCTAACACCTCAGAAACATACTGGTAGACTAATTGGTTACCTGCTAAATTTGACCTGAAATTTGATTGTGAGCCCCATATGGGACAGGCACCGATATGGAATATGTTGATGCTGTTAAATTAATCAAGAAGAACTTGTCGATATCACTGTCCAGTGAAGAAAAAAATATTTCCAAAGCAAAAAATGTTGACGTTTTTTTTTTTTATTCCCTTTAGTTTGAACCCAAATGTTAGTGAAAGCACCATAAGTTTCTTCTCACATTAAACTAAAACTAAAATCTGAATATGGAAATATTGTGTGTAAATCACATTAAAAATAAGAGCAGGAAAGCCATTGAATTGGACCCGCTTGACAGGACAGAAATAAAACAACCTGCTTTTGGATAGCATCCAGTCCCACATAACTGTAAAATTCCATATAAAACTATGTGAAGCATGCCTTTCAATGCTCCGGGGTTGTGCTCAGTTGCTTGTTTTTCTCCTGAGAACATCAAGGGTAAAAAAAATATATATTGCAAGTTAACAAAAGCTTCTAAATAACAGGATACTGTTGGTGAGAAATACCCAATCTTCCTGTAAATTCACGTCACCGGATTCTCAGGAGACAAAGGTGCGTGAACTGCTCGCAAAATAATTGGGATTTAATAGAAGACCTTGCAACATTGTTTACAACAAAACAACAAAAAGGAATTGTTCCTTGTGGAGCAAATAAGCAAATAATAGAAACCGATATCAATATAATCAGGAAATGAGGTCATGTCTGAGCCCAACACTGAAAACCCTCTTGATCTGCAGTGGACGGCATTCTAGTGTCATAGTGTGCCTTCTTAGGAAGAAAAGTCTGAATGATCTACATCCTCTCCTCATCCATTTCACTATCATCTTGTCCTGAAGACATACAGGAAATATTCTCTTCAACACATAAGAACTCATGTAACTTACAGCCAAAACAAAAGCAGTTTCCCATAAGAATATGTAGTTCTTGCACAGTACACATTATGTTCACCAACTTTTTTTTTCAAACGTCCTTCAGCCCTATCCCGATCCATGACACCTTGATGAACAATCTGTAGAATCTGTATCTACAAGCTTAGATAGGTCCACCAGGGTCTTCCCCACAGTTATCTTGATGGTATCAAGCCATGGGGTTGCTGGTCTTCCTTTTCGTCTTATTCCTTCTATTCTTCTGGCCATGATGTTCTTCTCCAGTGATTTCTCTTTTCGTGTGATGTGTCCAAAGTAGGCAACTCGTAGCTTGGTGATCCTTGCTGCAAGTGACATGTCTGGCTTGATTTATTTCAAAATTGATTAATTTGTTTTTCTTGCCATCCATGGTATTGATAACATCCTTCTCCAGCGCCACGTTTCGAAGGTGTTGATTCTACTTCTGTCTTGTTTCTTTATCATCCAGGTTTTGTATCTGTGTCCCAGAGAGCACAGCACAGATCATACACGACACTAAGAAGAACCCTCCCTCTTAGTGAACATTGGAGAGAGATAGTGAACGGTTTGCAGAAACTTTCTGTAACATGTGAATGGGTTTTTAAAAACCTCATCCCCGTGTATTGTGTTGTGTAAATTGTCTAGGATTTTCAGAGCTTAAATCCAATCCATATTTATTATTTAATATTACCCAAATTTCCAAGAATCTGTAAATTCTGTGATACATCTGCTAATACATCCCACATTTTTGAAAAAGCTTGAGTTTAAGGGACTATGGAAGCAGAGTGATAATCACTGCAAGAAGTTCTGTTAAGTCTCACCTGGTAAGGTGGACCCTCAAAGCCCCGAGTTTGGAAGAGCAGGTCTGGAGCAGCACGTACAGGTAGTATAGGAGCAGCGGGATAGATGAGTGGGCAGTAGAAAAGATGCCATGCTAATGTAGTCGAGCTGGAATAGTAATGACTGGAATGGCTAAAGTACATACTGGTGAAATAAGGCTGGATCGGTGATGACTGGAGAAGCAGAGCTGGATCAGCGATGACAGATGGCAGAACTGGAACAATGAACACTAATGTAGCATAGATGGAATAATGAAGGCTGATGTAGTAGAGCTGGTACAGTGGATTGTGATATAGCAGAGTTGTAGCTGATGTAACAGTGCTAGAACATGGATGACCAGAATTGGAGATTTGTGTTTGCAGTGGTAGCTGATGTAGCAGGTGCAGGTGGGCACAGCTGACATGCAGGCAGGTGCTGGCGGGCACGGCTGGAATGCAGGAACACAAGGCAAGTACAGGCAGATAGGTACACTGGCTGGTGGGTACAGGGGACCTGAGAACTAGCAAGCGTGCAGGCTACTGACATAGCATGTTGCTCAGGCACCTCCCAACAAGTGGAGGTGCCTTAAATAACAAGTGTCTCCTAGTCATTGGCTGGGGACATTTTAGGACCGTGGGTGTGCAGTGTCCCTTTAAGAGGGTGGGAGTACATGTGCCCTAAGAACAGTGCCCGGGGATTTGTGAGCTGTGCACAGACCCCAATCAGCAGGAGGAGGAGGAGCAGGACAGGGGCCGCAGCAGTAAACTGGCATCTCTGCCAGGGGAGACAATGTGCAGAGATGCTGGCGCTACAGTACCCCCTTCTTTACCCCTCTTATCCAGACACAAAAGAAATCTGGGTTCCCATGACCTCTCCTCAGGACCAAATCCCTTCCAATCCACAAGAAAAAAAGTTTTCCTTTAACTCTTTTAGTGGCTAGAAAATTCTCTGCCTCAAAAAAATCTTCAGCGCTGACTAGAGCAGGAGTGGTACTCAGGTCCTTGAAGAAGGAGCTGAAGATGACAGGCTTGAGAAGAGATACGTGAAAGTCATTGAGAATCTGTAAACGGGCCATAAGTTTGAGCTAGTACGCTATGGCATTAATTTGTTTGAGAACTTCGAATGGACAGATGAAGCGAGGACCCAGCTTATATGAGGGTAGTTTGAGATGGACATACTTTGAAGAAAGCCACACCTTATCCCCAGGAAGAAAGAGAGGTGGGTCCAGACATCTCTTGTCCGCGTGTCTCTTCATTCGTTCAGAGAATTTCAACAAGGTGGTCCTAGTATCTTCCCAGATCTTAGACAAGCCATTGATGAGGGATTGAGCAGCAGGAATGTTGGTGGTAGTGGACACAGGGAATGGAATATTGGGGTGTTGACCGTAGACCAAGAAAAACGGGGACTTAGCAGAGGATTCACTCACATGGTTGTATGAGAATTTGGATCAAGACAGTAGTTCAGCCCAATTACTGTGGTGAACATTGACGAAGTGCCGCAGGAAGTTGGTCAGATCGGATTGATACTCTCCACCTGGCTATTGGATTGTGGATGGTAAGCTGAAGAAAAATCCAAGGTGACATCTAGTAGTTTGTAAGTAGCCCTCTAGAAGCGAGAAGTAAACTGGACGCCTCTTTCAGACATTGGAGAGGTAACCCAAGGAGGAGGAAAATATGTTGGATAAACTTCTCGGCAAGCACAGGAGCAGTTGGGAGACTAGACAGCTGAGTAAAATGGACCATCTTAGAGAAGAAAAGTTACAACTACCCAGATTACAGTACACCCGGTCGATACTGTAAGATCGGTGATGAAGTCCATCGCGATATGCTGCCAGGAAGCAGATGGTACGGGCCAGCAAGGTAGCTGGCCATTCGTAAGCTGTTTCGGAGTCTTATTCTGGGCACCGTTGGGATAGGCTGAGATGAAATCTGCAATATCTTTGCACAGTGATGGCCACCAATAATGTCGGGAAATGAGAAGAGCTGTTTTCTTTTGTCCGGCAGGACCAGCCACTTTAGACGACTGACCCCAGTTAAGAACCCGTCCCCTGTCTGGTTCAGAGACAAAGGTCTCTCTGGATGGGTCCCTAGACAGTTTCAGCGGGGTGACAGTGACTATTTTGGAGGACTCAATGATATGCTGGGGCTACTCCTCCTGGTAGGAAGGTAGAAAGGACCTAAAAAGTGCATCCGCCTTGATGTTCTTGTCCGCCGGCCCGAAATGGAGAACAAAGAACAGAGACCACCTGGCTTGATGCGGGTTTAGCCACTGCTCAGACTGCAGATAGGCTAGGTTCTTGTGGTCAGCGTAAATAATCACCGGATGCATCACTCCTTGAAGGAAAAATCGCCACTTCTCCAGAGCCAGTTTTATCACCAACAGCTCATGGGTCACCTCCTTGGAGTGCTCCTGAAACCTGATATCGAATCGGGTAGCCAGGGACACCAGGTCATCCAAAGAGGTGGGAATATCTGTTATGTTTTGCAACTAAGAACTAAGGAATAGAAGGGAAAAGCTGGGGTGGGTGCCCTATTCCCTATGAATAGCCCCACCGACGATCCTCACTGAACTAAAACGAAGACCTGAAGGAAGGGGAAAGGGTGTCCCTAAAAGACTGGGAGCAAAAACAGGACACCTCCTAAAAGAAAAGTTAGTTGCAGAAACGAAGATTAAAGGAAACAAAACTGGTGGAACAAGAAGTCCCAGGATATCAATCGTCCTAAGCACAAAGAACTAACAAGGCAACTTAGCCAGAGCACAAGCGTAACAACACTGATGTCCAGCGAGGAATGGGAGACAGGTGCTGAGTAATAAAGAGTGAGGAGACCATGTGACCAAGACACCCAACACCAGAGGAAAAGACTAGAAGCCAGCAAACCACAAAAAGATGGCCGAAAAGTAAAACAACATAGATTCTAACAGTACCTCCCCTTTTACAAGGATCCTCCGGATCCTCTAGGCCGAGGCTTACCAGGAAATCTCCTGTGAAAAGCCTTAATTAGCCTTGAGGCCGAGACGTCCTTGGCCTTCACCCAGGAATTATCCTCGGGCCGAAACCTCTCCAGGACACTAGATACTGTAATCTCCCTCTATGCCACCTGGAATCCAAAATGCGAGAAATCTCAAATTTACCGTCCTCATCAACAGGAGGAACAGTAGGCTTCGCCTGCTTATTAGGCGTGTCCGCCTTCTTAAGTAACAACACATGAAACGCAGAATTAATCCTCCAGGATGAGGGAATGCCCAACCTCACCGCTGCCAAGTTGACAATCTGAACCACTTTGAAAGGACCCACAAATTTAGGCCCCAGTTTTTTAGAAGGAATTTTCAAACGAAGATTCGTAGAGGACAACCAAACCATGTCCCCAACAGCAAACAAGGACTCCTTCCTTTTTTTTGTCAAAATACCTTTTAGATCTCCTGTTAGTCCCTGTAAGATTCAGGCGTACACTGGTCCAAACCCTCTCCAAATCACCAGAAAAGTTGTCCTCCTCCGGTACAACAGCCCCAACTTTGGAAAATGGACAAAAAGATGGATACCTGCCAGTACAAGAAAAAAAAGGAGAACACCCAGCCGAGGAAGAAGTATGATTATTAAGGGCAAACTCCGCAAGTGGTAGAAATTCCGACCACATTTCCTGATTGTCTGCCACAAAACATCTCAGAAACTGCTCGACATCCTGGTTCTTCCTTTCAGTCTGTCCACTGGACTCTGGATGATACCCCGACGAGAAAGACAAATGAATTTTCAATCTGTCACAAAAAGCACGCCAAAAGCCAGCCACAAACTGTGGCCTCTATCAGGAACAATGTCCGTGGGAACACCATGGTGCCTGACAATCTCCTTCACAAAAGCCTTAGCAAGAGTCTTGGCGCAAGGTATCTTGTTGAACGGAACCAGATGACACATTTTACTAAACCAGTCCACAACAACCCAGATGACAGTAAAACCCTCCAATACAGGCAGATCGGTGATAAAATCCATGGCAATGTGCATCCATGGCGAATTAGGAACTTCCAAGGGGCACAGCAACTTCGGAGCGTGAGAGGCCTTCGACGTAGCACACACAGAACACTGACGCACCCACTTGATGACTTCTCTTTGCCACCCTGGACACCAGAAACTCCGACAGATAGACTTCCTAGTTTCGGAAATCCCTGGGTGCCCCGCCAACCGAGACTCAAGACATTCAATCAACAACGCTCTCTTCAAGGCTTAGGCACAAACAATTTACCACACGGAGTGTTAGTTGGTGCCGCACTCTGAGCTCCTAGGATGCTATTCTCCAACTCAGAATCCAATGCAGCCACCACCACCCCTCTCTGCAAAATACACTCCTCCCTCTCAGCATTCACCGCTGGAGAGAAACTACGAGACAAAGCATCAGCCTTAACATTCTTTGTCCCCGGGACAAAGGTTACGGAGAAATTGAACCAGGCAAAAAACAGTGTCCATCTAGCCTGACGGGCATTCAAACATTTACTTGTGTCCAGATAAATCAAATTCTTATGATCAGTGAAAACCTGTATAGGATGTCGAGCCCCCTCCAAAAAATGTCGCTAATGCTCGAACGCGAGTTTAATAGCCAACAACTCACGATTCCCAACATCATAGTTGAGCTGTCTCAGAAATTTTTTTTGAAAAGAAAGTACAGGGATGCACCCCATCCTCTCCCTCCTGGGACACAACTGCCCCTACGCCTATAGATGAGGCATCCACCTCAACCAAAAATGGCTTGGTCTCATCCGTCTGGATAAGTACAGGAGCAGAGCTGAACCTCTCCTTGAGATACTCAAAAGCTTCAATAGCCTCAGTGGACCATTGGACTGTATTAGCACCCTTTTTGGTGAGATCAGTAATGGGTTTAGCGATGACAGAGAAATTCTTTATGAATTTCCTGTAATAATTGGCAAACCCCAAAAACCTCTGTACGGACTTCAAACCTTCAGGCCTCGGCCACTCCAGCACAGCCTGAACTTTCACAGGGTCCATCTCAAAATCATCACAAGACACAAAGTAACCCAAAAAACTAATTTTCTGGACAGCAAACTGACACTTCTCCAATTTAGCAAACAGTGTGTTATCTCTCAGTAACTGAAGAACTTCGCGGACTCTCTGCCAATGAGACTCAAGATCCGATGAATAAATCAAAATATCATCGAGATAAACAATAACACTCCTACCGATCAAGGGTCTAGAATGTCATTGATGAAATTTTGAAAAAATGCAGGAGCGTTAGTAAGTCCAAAAGGCATCACCAAACACTCAAAATGACCTTCCGGGGTGTTAAAAGCTGTCTTCCATTCATCTCCGTCCTTCACCCACAGAAAATTATATGCCCCACAAAGGTCAATCTTAGAAAACCATTTAGCTCCCGTCAATTGGTTAAACAAATCCGGAATAAGTGGTAACGGATAAGGATTGCGCACAGTGATTTTATTAATCTCCCGAAAATCAAGACATGGCCTAAGACCCCCATCCTTCTTTTTGACAAAAAAGAACCCAACCGCCACAGGATACTTAGAGGGTCTTCTGTGACCTGTAGCTAAACTAGTCTGAAGGTATTCTTTCAAAGCCTCCCTCTCGGGATTTGTCAGATTAAACAACCAACTCTTTGGGAGTTTAGCATCAGGGATGAACTCAATCATAATCTCTATGAGGTGGTAAAGCTTTCGACTCCACCTCCGAAAAAACCCTCCTAAAATCCTGAATGTGTTCAGGTAACTCCCCCTTCTCAACAGCCGCAATGTGAACATTACAACACTTACCATAACACCCCTGACCCCAGGATCTTATGGAACCAGACGACCAGTCCAGCAAAGGATTATGCACTTTTATCCAGGGCAACCCCAGGACGACCGGGGAAGGCAACTTAGCAAGTACAAATAAGTCAATCTGCTCCTGATGTTTCATATTCATAGTAAGCGGAAACCCAGTGACCTTTCAAAGAATGCTCCCATGCTCCAGGGGAGTATTATCAATCGCCACCACAGGAAAAGGAGACGACAAAGGAACTTATATTTTTCAAGAAATTGTTGATCAATCAAATTAAGTGCAGAACCACAATCCACCATTACCTGAAACTCAATTGAATGAGCCTGACAGGTGGTATTACCAGGAAAAAACACCTCAGCAGAATGTAAAAATGCAATGCGAATGGGAGTGTTATTTCTACTGACCATTTTTTTTTCTTTCCTTCAGCGAACCTCGCAAATATACCCAGTTTTCCCCAGCACAGAGGGATACTCTGTGTAACCGTCTCCCGGATCCCAACAATCAACCATGGCTTTTTACAGGGGCATGGCTGCAAATAGAGAGATATATTCTACAAGAAGGCAAGATCTTCTACACCTGCTCCGTGTAAAAGCCGGTGAAGGATATTATCCGATGGTAGAGGCTGCTATCCCATATAACAGAGCATTAGACGCCAATACATACGAGAGTGGGGTTGACTTTTGTCAAGCCCTTAAAATATGGGCTCAGGATAAGTTAATTGATCAATCCACTACCCTCACAGATGTCACTCAAGAGAAGGGGGAGTCGGCTGAAAAGGTTTATGGGCGCCTTACGCAGGTCTATAAGGACCTTGGGTTCTCCTTACTAAAACTCATTGCCAGCTGTTAGTGTCCGCCTTTATCCAGGGTTTACGTACTGAAATCAAGGACGCGATATTGGCTGTAAGACCAGATGTTGAGTCAGCCACCCCAGGAGATGCCCTAAAGGTAGCAAAAAGCTTCCAGAAAAATGTCGCCCGGACCGCTTCTGCAGTTAAGCCTAAATCCAAACCCGCTGCAGTGGCAGTTGCAACGTAACACAGTATCCTCCCTTACAGCCCCACACCCTGTCACACCCCTGCTAGCCAGTGTACCGCCCAAGCCCCCATATCCAGAAATACTACGCCCGGCACACGAGACTCACGAGAAAATGTCCCCCAAGACCGTCCATACTGAAATGGAGGCCAACCAGAGTCTGCCATCGTGATGCCCGTAACCACCCCCGGCTCATCAGTAGTTCTCCCAGTAGGAGGAAATCCGGTGAAGTTCATGGTAGACACTGGGGTGGCCAACTCAATTCTAAAATCCTCTGAACTGCCCCAGGGTCTCCCGATCCAATTTTCTAACGACAATCTAATATTGATCGGTGTGGATGGAAAACATACTCTCACCAAACCTATTCCAATTGGCCCATTCTTGGAAGTAATGGCACAATTTGTCATATCCCCGACCTGCCCGGTGAATCTTTTCGGGGCAGACTTCTTGTCTAAATTCCGATCCCGAATTCAATACCAGGACAATGGTCAGATGATCCTTACTATAAAGGATCCAAATTCTGATACACACGTAGAGGAGGTCTGCATCTTACGAGCACTACCCACGGTTATGGTTAACGTATCAGATACGAATGAAAATCTCCCAAACGATCCCAGGTTAGCCCCATGCATAGGGAAAATTCCTTCTCATCTGTGGTCACAAGGCCCAGACGATATTGGGAGACTGCCGGTAGAACCAATACAGGTGTACCTCAAGCCCGGAGCGCCCTTTCCCAAGGTTCGCCAGTACCCGCTCAAACATGCACAAGAACAAGGTCTACACCAGCAAATTCAGACCTTGCTAGAGAAAGGGGCACTAATTCCCTGTGTCTCCCCATGCAATACACCTTTGTTCCCCGTAAGGAAGAAATCCCAACCGGAGCAGCCGCCCGCTTATCGATTGGTGCAGGATTTGAGGGCAGTAAATGCAGCGACAGTCTTGGAAACTCTTGTGGTGCCTAACCCACATACGCTTCTCTCACAAATACCAACTACCACAGCCTGGTTTACAGTAATCGATTTGGCAAACGTCTTTTTCAGTATTCCACTACATAAAGACTGTCAGTTTCTGTTTGCATTTACATATCAGGGTAGGCAATTGACTTGGACGGTGATGCCGCAGGGAGCACAGAATAGCCCCAATCAGTTTACAAAGAACATGTCCAGCTGCCTGCTGCCGTGGCAGCTGGACAACCCTGAGGTAGTGCTATTATGTAGCACCCTGAGGATTCGGCTGCTACAGGGGTATTGCACCTCAACCCAGAGGTGTGATATTCCACTCCCGGGTAAGGATGGAGTGTGGAACTGAGCTCAGTTAGCTGCATGCACTACATACATCCCATTTCCGGAGGACAGACCAATGGTACTCCCACTTAGAAATGTGCAGGTACGACCGAGTCTGTCCTTGGCTGGAGTGGGAGGGGGGTGGACCATCCCAGTAGTGTAGGGGCAGATACGGGGAGCAGCCTGGGTAAAGCTAGGAGCTCATTGGGTGCTGGTCACCTGAGCTCACACATAGAGGGAGTATAAAAGGTGGGAACCATCTAAGATCAGGGTCAGTCAGTCAGTCTGAGAGAAGACAGTTAGTAAGCCTTTGCAGAGGAGTGGAAGAGAGCAGAGGAGCAGAGCAGCCCCAGGCCAGAGTGAGAGAGGAGAGAACGAAAGACCCAGAGGGGGAGAAAGAAGGAACTCTGAGAGCCCAAATATAATCACAGGGTGAAGAGTTGGCAACAGGGTACCGGATCCCAAACTGGTGGGGGCTACAACATACCTCAGCCAGAGACCGGAGGCCGTGGGCAGCATCTGCCACGGCCACCCACCATATCCACCCAGAAGGCAGACCACGCATAGGGTCAGGGAACCCAGAGGCAAGGGTTCGCCAACAAGAGGCCCGAGGGAGCCGGACATAGGTGGATCCCTGGTGGGGAAGGCCAGAGACGAGGACAGGACAGAACGGGAGCTCAGAACCACGCTCCAGAACTACTTGGGGGTTGGCCGAGTCCAGGACCTGGTGGACGCAGCACGGCTCGGGTGGTCACTCAAGGCCGGAGTGACCGGAACATCTGCAGTAAGTAAAGAACCCTGAACTGCACAACCCGACTCTGACTCTCATTACCATCATCCCTGCACTTCCACAACCACCATCCTCTGCACCTGACCCCCCTGAGGCTATACCCCTCCCGTTGGGGGTTATTCTACCTGGGCTGCACAAACACCATCAGCCTCAGCGGACCCTGCTGCAGCGGCGGCCGTAGTGACCGCAATTCAACGGGTGGCGTAGTCGACATAAAGAACTTTAGTAACATCAGTAAGGACTGCCACACACTGAGCTTGACACCCTGGGCACGGACCGGGTCACAGCCACTCGGAGACTACAACCCCCATCTGATCCGGCTCCGGGTATCCCCAACAACACTGGCCCAGGGGGCGCGTCAATTACAATACGTTGATGATCTTCTTTTGTGTGCCCCCACGGAGCAAATGTCCATCAGGACCAGTGTTAGCCTCCTCAAGCATCTAGCAAAACTGAATTGTCGAGTCTCAGCCTCGAAACTTCAGCTTTGCCTTGGTCAAGTGGTTTTCTTAGGCCACTGCCTTACTCAGGGTGCCAGGCATCTCACAGAAGAAAGAAAAACGGCCATCTATCTACTACCATTCCCAAAGGATCCCATAGAGCTGCAACGGTTCCTCGGACTATGTACATATTGCAGACAATGGATCCCAGACGCCTCACGTCTGATCCAACCCCTATATGATGGACTAAAAGAAGACACTCTGGCTGATGTAAACAACAAGGACCACCAAGAACTGCTGCAACAAGCCTTTGAGCAACTAAAATCAAGGATAATGACAGCCCCTGTACTTGGAAACCTGCATTATGCTCAACCTTTCCATTTGTATGTCTCCGAGACAGGAGGGCATGCAGCCGGGGTACTCACTCAGAGACACTGTACAAAGCAGCGCCCGGTCGGTTATTACTCAGTGCATCTGGATCCGGTAGCCAGGGCCTCCCCCAGCTGTCTACGAGCGATTCACGCCACACAACAGTTACTTGAAAAAACGGCGGATATCACCCTTGGACATGAGACTCACATTTATGCTCCACACGATATTGCGGCTGTTTTAACTTTGCAGCAACCTAAACATCTATCCACACAGAGACACCTGCGGCTGCAGTGTTCGTTGATTTTACCAGAAAATGTGAAATTACACCGGTGCACCACCATCAACCCGGCCACCCTGCTGCCAGCACCTGAAGGAGAGGGGAAAGAGGCTCCACCACATGATTGTCTGGAGCAAATTACTGCGGAGTCAACTCCACTTTTTTTAGTGGGGGAAGTACCCTTGGACGACCCAGAACTCACGTTATATACGGATGGATCCAGATATGCTGATACTTCTGGCAGGTTTCATACTGGATATGCTGTCACAACTGAAGATACATTGGTAGAGACTTCATCTTACCTCCCAGTATGTCAGCACAGGAAGCAGAGCTCAAAGCTCTGATTGCTGCTTGTCAACAGGCCAAAGGAAAACATGTGAATATATTTACCGACTCAAGATACGCCTTCGGGATTGCACATGACTTTCGGGAGATCTGGGCAAGGAGAGGCTTTGTCACGACTGCAAGTTCTCCTGTAAAATATGCTGAAAGCGTCAGACAATTGATGGAAGTGGTACAACTACCAAGACAGTTGGCTGTTGTAAAGGTAAAAGCTCAAACCCGACAAGACGCCCCTGAAGCAAGAGTTAATGCACTTGCTGATCTCCATGCTAAACAAGCAGCTCTTCTCCAGACATACATGTCCATGGCTGTTACGCGACAGCAACCAAACAGCTAAATTCCGTGCCAACTCAGGATCAACCTGCAGAAAATCATCAACCGATCCCTCCAATCACAAAACTACGCTCCACACAGCAGAAAGTCTCTAAAGAGGAACGCCAGTCATGAAAGGAAGCAGGTGCTAAATTGATAGATGGGCTATGGAAAAAGGAACAACTATATTGTTTGCCTCGACTCCTATATCCTGCCGTTGCAGCCTGGGCCCATGGACCGGTGCATCAAGGGAAAAACCAAGCTTTGCTACTGGTACAGAAACTTTATTGGGCCCCAGGAATTTCCACTGTGTTGAGCTCACAGAACAAAGGTTGCACAATATGCCAAACCTGCAACCCAGGTAGATTACAGAATGTACCAACAAAACATCTTGCTAAACCAGAGTATCCGTTCCAATGATTACAGGTTGATCATATCACTCTCCCTAAAGCAGGACGATATGAATATTGCTTAGTGGTAGTGGATATGTTTTCCAGCTGGCCAGAAGCATTTGCCATTCCAAACATGACTGCCAAGACCACCGCCAAGAAGCTGGTCTCTGAAGTTGTTTGCCGGTATGGAGTCCCAGAAGTTATCGAGAGTGATCAGGGACCAGCCTTTTCCTCATGTGTATATCAAGAAATACTTACCATGATCGAATCAACAGTGGCGTTACATAGTCCTTACCATCCACAGTCAAGAGGCAAGGTGGAGAGATTGAATGGCACACTGAAAAGGCAATTGACCAAAATGATGCAGGAGACTACGACCCAGTGGCCTGAGCTCCTTCCCATTGCACTATATCACATACGTACCACCCCCATACAAAAACATAAATTATCACCCTATGAGATACTATTTGGGTCACAACCAGCTATAGCTCGATTTATCCCACAACAATTATCAGAAGAAACGGATTATGTTGTACAGTATGTGATTCAGCTTGCCAAAGCACTAACTAACACCCATGCGTTAGTATCATCTTCTATTCCAGATCCAGCTGATGCAGAAGGTTGTCATACCCTCAAGCCTGGAGATTATGTGTATGTGAAGAGGCGTGTTCGGAAACACGGACTAGAACCATTGTATGACGGACCATACCAAGTGCTCCTGACAACCCCAACAGCAGTAAAACTTGAAGGGAAGTCAACATGGATCCATGCTTCACACTGCAAACGCCAACCATCCTGAGATGTTTTATGATAATATGTATGGTTAAATCAGTCAATACCTGGAATAGCCTACAACAGAATACTGACCTTTTTAATAACAAGTTCATTAGTCACCACCAGATTTTGGTACAAGAATTGAGTCAATTAGAGAACAACCAAATCAGTGACTGTTGGATATGTACTCACTCAACAGTTTCAGCCACTAGTATGCCCTTTCTGGCGGTCCCAGTCAATCTAGAAGAAATACTAGACTGGCCCAATTGTAGCGACATCCTTGCTGATAACGCTACTAAGTTTAGTAAATTATGGAACACCACTATAGGTATACCAGTAGTTGGGTGGGTGGATCTCCCCTGGTGGCAAGGAAATCTTACTGCCACCAGTAAACATCTACAATATCATGCCCTTAAAGGAAACACATGGGTACCCAGGAACAAGTCTTCCTTGACTAATTTAGGCTTCATACCAACTGAGGGTCTACAAATCAGTTTTAATGCTACCTCTAGTACTGCAGATGGTTTTAAACCGTCATTATTGGAAAGATACATTCATAATCACTCATGGGTACATGCAAATTTGTTTATAAAAGGCACCAATGACACATGTTATGAAATATCTGGTAACGTCCCTTGTAATGAATCTTCTGAATATAAGCCTAGTGATCCAATATGTGGCAATGCGGATGTTGGATATTGTAGCCCCCTGGGACAAATGCCTTCATGGTGTATGTTGTCAAATATCACTGTTCTTATCGATTTGATACATAAATTAGTATTACAGCACTCCGCTTTATGGGATCTGCCATCAGCCACATATTGGGTCTGTGGGAATAATGGGCATAAATGGCTCCCAGTCAGAGTAGGGGGTGTGACGCCTCTACTCGAAAGCCCATTTTTACCCTGGGAGATGGGGGACTCGGAGTCGGAGAGATGGGGTGCAGCCGTGGCCCGGACCCGCTCCGTGCCCAGGGTCATCACATTAAAAGAAGGATGGAATGGGCTTATCCAGGTTGAGTGGCTGATCTCGACTACGCCACCTGTGGCACCTGGTGAAGGCCATCAGCGCTGCTGCAGTCCGCTGAGGCCTGGTGTTAGGGCAGCCGGCGTTGTTACTACTCCCCACAGGCGGAGCAAGGCCTCAGGACAGAGGGACAGGATGACGGGGGTAGTAGTCTAGAAAGTCTTCGTAGTGCAGTGTAGCGCAGAATAAAGAGTCCGGAGGCCATAGGGGTGAACTTCCAAGGCTTTACTCACATAAGAGATGGCAGAAGGAAGGCGACTCCCTGCTCCTCACGGAGTTCTGCGGTCACCAGAGACGAAGGGGGTCCGACAACCTCCGAGTAAGTCCAGTGTTCAATCAGGACCCCGCACCGGAGTGTTCCTAAACTACAGGTTGCTTTCCTGTCTGTGTGTGTAAATAGGCCGGGTCTCCCTCTGAACTCCTCTCAGAAAAAGGGCACGGGTGCCAGCTCCGCTCCTTCCGATACCCGGTGGGATCCTCAGGGCCTACCGGGCTTCCCCGACCAGGACATAGAGTAGCAAGGTCGGGTGTCGGGGGCCGGTACTCCTCTTGCAGCCGGACTCCCTCTGAATATATCAGGTTGGCGAGGACAGGTGGCGTATACTGCTCCGTCTGCATCCTCCCTGGGGTCCATTTGCTGTGGAGCTACACTCTTAAGCTCCGAGCCTTCTTGGTCATGGTCCTTGGCCGGGTTGAGACATTCATTGTCTACAACCTGCCCCTCGACCCAAGGCTAAGGTACGAGGGCCGTGTCTCCATCCTCTGCAGGCCCACACAGGATCCACGCTCAGGGAGGGAGATCACAATACAAAGACCCAGAACCAAAATGGCTCTATTATTAAATATGAAATTTAAAGTGTCACTAAAATGTGAGTCCTCCACCCTCACCCACTAAATGGTTCCCCTAACTCTTGGTTCCCCAGTCTCCCTGTAACCAGGAGGGCAGCACCTAGTGCATTATAGCCCCCTCTGGTGGAGAAGTGTGGTGTTGGATGTGAAGGAAGGGTCCTGACCATCGCACTGTTCTTACCTCAGATGAGGAACACCACACTCCATTAAAGAAGTGCAGCATCCCTGTGGCGGTCGAACCCTCAGGGGCGCCACAGGGGGACTTGTACGTTGGCCCGGCTAACTCCAGCCACTTATCTTATTCCCCATAGTAAAGTAGATATGAGAGCCATCCCTCTTCATACCATCTATAAACGTGCCAAGGACAATACCCCACGCCCATCAGGAAGACCTCATTTGGTACAAATGGGTATACCCAATAAGATAGTTAGTACTGTTTTCCTCTACCCTATGGTAACACAAATGTGGGACAAATTAGTGGAAGTCACGGACTACTTAGATGACCAAATTTGGAGTATATTGCAAGTAATTAATACTACTGTTGCGGTGCAGAATCAGCTTATTATAGTGACCAATCAACATACCTTAGTGCTGGATTATTTGACAGCATCTCAAGGAGGGATATGCCAGGTTATAGGTCCAGCCTGTTGTCACTATATTGACCCCGACTCTACCATATGGTTAAAGACTAAAATGGAAAACATTAGGAAACTCAGGGAAGAATATAACAAACACAACGAATTGACCAAAGACAGTTGGTGGTCTGATACATTCTCCTTTTTGAATCCTGCTAATTGGTTTAAAGGGATTGGTGGATGGATTGTTGGATTATTACAAGGAGAGTTGCATATTGCTGTTTGCATTTTGTTAATATATGTCTTACTAAAACTAGTCTTTTATTGTATCTCAATTTGCATGAGGAAAACCTGCCAGTCGTCAGAGAGCAAGGAGGACGCTGTCAACCGACATCCAGGGTTACTATATACGGATTTCCCAGATTTAACCAGCATTGAAGGCCTAGACGGCAAGGGAATGATGACCTTTACCCGCTCGTCCTGACCATCTTCACGTCTGAAGATCAGAGCAACAATTATATCAACAAACAGGGGGGGATGGACATGCCGCAATGGCCTCTATTGGTAACATGGGCACTAATTGAGTGAAGACCAATGTCCCTCAGGCTCTACATGACCCTGGGAAAGCACCTCTATTGTTGACAATAAAATAATTTTTAGGGGGTAAATGTAAAGGACATATTGATATTCATGCTATAGTTACTCCACTTTTGTTGCTTGCTTCTAAAATCATGTTATTGTACTCCTTGCATAGCATACACTCTTTTCACAGAACATTCTGAAGGCTACACTCTGCTCCTGTTCTAACTAGTTTACACCGGGATGTGTAACTTTGTGTAACTTTCCATCACGCGCCGAGCTTATGATAATATGACCATATGTGGGTTTCCTTAATAGGCTGTAGGTGATTGGTTATTGATATACTCAAAACAATATATAATGATAAGTAGAATAAACGGGGTTAGAGATTCTCCGAATCCTCCCATACAGAGCTCTGTCTCCGTCTGGTTTTCTGTTGAATTGCGCAATCAACCTTGTAACATAGAAATTTGACACTCACTTGGTCAACCGTGAAGGGTCGTTGTTGCCCTCCCTCAACACTTTAAAAAAATGATCAGCCTTACTGCAATACAAAGTCCCTCAGAGAACCTCCTGTCCCTCTCCTTGGAACGGAATGACATTGCCCCCACCAGCATAGGTTCTCCAGTGTCGGCAGGATTATCGTGAGAAACAGAATCCAGCAATATAGGAAACTTCTCTTCATTCTGTCTGGCCTTCAACCTTCTATCCACATGGATAGCTAACTGCATGGCAACTTGCAAAGTATCAGGTGCAGGGAATGCAATGAGCAAATCTTTAACCCTTTCATTCAAGCCTGCCAGAAACTGAAACTTGAGTGCAGGGTTCTTCCACCTGACCTCTGCAGACCATCGTCTGAACAGGGTGCAATAACTCTCAGCATCAAGAGAACCCTGTTTGAGACGACAGAGCTCGGCCTCACCTGATGTAACCCGATCAGGATCATCATACAGCCAACCCATGGCATCAAAAAATGCCTTCACAGACCTCAAACAATGATCATCAGGAGACAAGGAAAACGCCCAGATTTGACGTTCTTTACGCAATAGAGACATAATAATCCCTACACGCTGTAGTTCACTCCCAGAAGATCTAGGTCTGAGCCGAAAATACAACAAACAAGCATTTTTAAATGAAAAAAAATCCTGTCGCTTCCCCGAGAAACACTCAGGTAATCCTACCTTAGGTTCTTCATAGCGTTCTGCAGGGTATTTACTCACATACTGCTGAAGACCGGCAACCTCCACAGTCAACCCTTGCGAGCATTGAGCAAGCTCCTGGATGGTACTCATACTGAAGAAAACCCAGAAAGAGGAGAAAAAAAAACTTATTTTTTCTCTTTTTTATTAAACGGGGCTGGACATACTGTAATGTTCTGCAACTAAGAACTAAGGAATAGAAGAGAAAAGCTGTCCCTACACTGAGACTCTGCTTAAACCCTACGCTGGTGGGTGCCCTATTCCTTGTGAATAGCCCCACCGACGATCCTGCACTGAAGTCGAACGAAGACCTGAAGGAAGGGGAAAGGGTGTCCCTAAAAGATCTAAGGACTGGGAGAAAAAACAGGAGACCTCCTAAAAGAAAAGTTAGTTGCAGAAACGAAGATTAAAGGAAATAAAACTGGTGGAACAAGAAGTCCCAGGATATCAATTGTTCTAAGCACAAAAAACTAACAAGGCAACTTAGCCAGAGCACAAGCGTAACAACACTGATGTCCAGCGAGAAATGGGAGACAGGTGCTGAGTAATAAAGAGTGAGGAGATCACGTGACTAAGACATCCAGCACCAGAAGAAAAAACTAGAAGCCAGCAAACCACAAAAAGATGGCCGAAAAGTAAAACAACATAGATTCTAACCATATCACAGCCAGAAAATTTGTCTTAAGTCTCCTGGAAAGGCACTCCCAGAAAGCAGCCACCATCTCCTCATTATTTCAGGCGAGTTCGGCGTCCGGAATCAGACGGCGTACTGACCCACTGTGAGGTTTCTCTGGCGCAATTCGAGAAGGGAGGATGCTGTGGAGGAAACACAGCCAGGCTCATCAAATACCTTGCGGATGGCTTCTAGAAAGGTCTGGAGGTTGGGAACAAGAGGATCCTCTCTCTCCCATAGAAGATTGAGCCATGTCAGAGCTTTGTCAGTGAGATGGGACATGATGAAAGCCACTTTGGCTTGATCTGAAACTAACTGGTGTGCCAAGAGTTCAAAATGTAGCATAGGTTGATGAACCCCCAACATAGAGCAGGATCACCGCCATAACGTGGTGGAGCCGACAGACGGGGTCCAGACCCAGGAACATAGCTGTCAGGCTGGAGGACCACAGCAGGGATTGCCGCGGCCTGGGGAGAGGCCACAGGTGTCAGTGTGTCCAGGTGGGTGATAACAGTTTGCAGATATGAGAGGATCTTGTCCTGCTGGTCTTTCTGGTGGGAGACCTCATGGTACAGGTTGGAGATAGAAGATGATTGAGAGCCAGCGGATTCCATGGCCTGAGCAAACTGTAATGGACTGGGTGGTGGAACCACTGTGCCGTGGTCCGAGGAGAGCCTGGAAGGGTGTGACTAAGCGAAAACTTGACTCTTTGCTGGAGCCCCCAATGGTGAGGTAAGACTTGGCTCCAGATGAACACCAGGTGCTACTCCAGGACAGACCACAGATGCATGGCAGCTGACCCCCAAAGTGGCAGGAAGCTGGAACAGCAGGTGCAGGCAGGTATGGCTGGTATACAGATGGGCACGGTAGGTGCAGACAGGTGCGGCAGGTATACTGACTGGTACGGCTGATACCCAGGCAGGTGACGCGCCCCTGGGCCTGTGTCGCGCTGCGTTGTGCACGCGGGAGCTTACCCGGAGCCGGATCTGTTTAGGGTTGTAGTCTCGTGGCGGTGACCCGGTCCGTGCCCAGGGAGTCAAACTGGACGGCAGTCTGTTAGCGGTAGAAAATGGTTGATGACTACGCCACCCGTTGAATGCAGCCAGGGGACTGCTGCTGCAGGGCAGACCGCTGAGGCCGGTGGAAGGATGGTGCAGCGTGATAGTATAACCCCCAACGGGAGGGGTATGGCCTCAGGGCAGCCGACGTGGATGATGGGGGTAGCAGGAACCACTCAGAGACGGTATGGTAGCGTTCAGGGTCTTTACTGGTAACAACGATAGACCCTCCCGGAGTACTTGCTAGCGAACGGGGCCTGGTCAGTCCTTGAGCAGATGGGATCTCCCCTGGCCAGGCGTAGTTGTAGGCCTCCCAAGCTGACTGTACTCTTCTGGCTACCTTGCTAGAAGCTGATGTAAGTAGCCCACGTCCCTGAGTGTACCGTGTGGTGCTCACCCGTATGGCCGGTGACTCGGGGCCTTCTAATGGCTTCCGCTCCACGATGGCAGTGCTGGTCCCACGCGTGTGACCGGGCCTTCGGGCTTCTGGGCCAGGGGACCTGAAATCCCCTGCCTGACGGATTCTGCTGCTGGGTAGAAGTTAGTCCCCACAGCCTCGGACTCCGGGTCCGGTAAAGAATCTTCTTAGTCAGGGCGAGCTCTTTAGCTGCCAGCCCCTGACTCCTTGTGACTCTGCTGCTTCCTATGCTGCTCTTGTCTCTACTCTTCCTGGACTCACTAACCCTGCCTCAGCCCCGGGTTTATACAGGGGAAGTTCTTCCCCTCCCAAGGCTGGGCAGGAGGTGTGGCATGCACAGGATCCCTGACCAAAGGACCTCCCACCTGCTCTCAGACGTAATATCTCTATCACTGTGACAACCAGACCCCTGGGGTGTCACACTCCCCCCTAGTGAAATTTAGTACTCCGGGACTAAACACTTTTTAGAAAAATATAACAAGGTATATCAAAGAACAATAACATACAATAAGGAAACACAATAAGATGGTCACGGATGTCCGCAACCGGGTGCAGTCTTTGAAGAAAAGCAAAGGTGTCCATTTCACCAACACAGGGAGACGTAACCAGGTAGGGGTCTGTCCTACCCCAAGTCCTTAACAGTCTCTAGTCCATCCTGGGTTACGCTCCAACTATATACAAAGGATTCCCGGTAAATCCACCGAAGACTCCTAAAAACAACTAGAAACACAAAATTACACACAAGCAACAATAAACAGGTAAACATTGTAAAACAACTTAAACATTTAGATCCTCCAACGTGCGGGTAACTGGCCTCTAGTGGCCCTAGTGGACCTACGGAGCTGACTGTCTGGCCCTGAACTACAGGGTGTAGGAGCTGTCAAGGGTAAACTGGGCAGCTGTCTACCGGCTCTTTGTCTCACTAGGGGTACGGCAGGCTCACTATAAGCAGAGGGTGGATTCTCCTGTTCCGCTTGGGTGGAGTCTTCTGCCTCCTGGACCGGCTGCTCTTCCAGCTCTACCCGTTGCTCCGTAGGTTCTTGGGATGATGGTTGGAGGAAGGTGAGTACGGGTACCACAACTGCACCATTGACTTGAGTCCAAGACCGAGGGAAGTCCCCGAGCACGGTACTAACCATATCTTCCCTTTCTTCCACGGGTCGATGGTCTTCCTGTTCCTCCTCAGGGTTCCTCAGTTGTTCGGGGCACTTCTTCAGGTGGTCCCGGGATACAATGGCTGTGGTTTCCCCTCCGTCTTTACTGATGGTACAGACCTTCGGGTTCTCGTGGCTTGAGGGCAGTACGGTGTACGGGTCCTTCTCCCACTGGTCGTCCAACTTGTGGAGCCGTCTCTTCCTCTTCAAGACCTGCTCTCCGGGTACCAGGGGAACAGCGGGAGCATACTGGTTGTAAGTCTTCTCTTGTCTTTCCCTAGCCTGACAGAGACTTCGCTCCACGCTCTCCTGTACTTTCCGGTACTGCTGCTGCCTCTCTGTGTCCCAGTCTGTTTCTGGTGAAGTGTCCTCGGGCGTCAGGACTCCCATTTCCAGGTCAACAGGTAACTTACCAGGTCTTGCCCTCATTAGGTAAGCCGGGGTACAGTTGGTGGAACCTACCGGGATGTGGTTGTATAGGTCCACCAGATCGGGCAACTTCTCAGGCCACAGACTGCGTTCTTCCAGGGGCAACGTTTTTAGAAGATCCATTACCACCTGGTTCATTTTCTCACAAAGTCCATTAGTTTGCGGATGGTAGGGTGTCGTCCTTATCTTCCGGCAGCCATACAGATTGCAGAATTCCTGGAAGACCTCCGCTTCAAAGGCAGGTCCCTGGTCCGTCAGCACTTGGTCCGGGTACCCGTGTGGACGGCAAAAGTGCTGCTGGAAGGCTCTAGCTGCTGTTCGAGCCGTTAAGTCCTTGACGGGGACGACAACCAGAAACCGGGAGTAATGATCCACGATGGTTAACGCGTAGACGTAGCCACTTCTGCTGGGGGTCAGTTTTACATGATCCAAGGCTACCAGTTCCAACGGTTGCCGGGTGACGATGGACTGCAGGGGAGTCTTCTGGCTGGCCCGGTCCTTCCTTCTCAGATTGCACGGGCCACAGTCTCTGCACCACTTCTCGATGGTTCCCCTCATGCCTACCCAGTGGAACCGCTCGCGCAGCAGGAACTCCAGCTTTTTCCACCCGAAGTGTCCAGCTCCGTCGTGGTATGCCTCCATCACCATGGCTGCGTCTCTTCGTGGCACCACTACTTGCCAGAGTAGTTCATGCGTCCTGGAGTTAACCATTCTGCGGCACAACTTCCCCTTGTAAAGGAACAGTCGACTCTTCTCTGCCCATAGTTGTTTGGCTTCCTCTGGAGCGTCTGATTCCAGGCTAGCCTCCGGGCGAGTCAGCATCTCCTTCACCAGTCGGACGGCAGGGTCGCTGTCTTGCGTTTCCGCCCAGTTGTAGTGAGGTAAGGGGTTCAACGTAGCAGCCTGCTTACTCCTTACCCGGTGGGAATACTGGATAGTCCCATGACGGTGGAACGCAGGGAGTTCAACTTCTTCCAGTCCCTCCGGATCTTCTCCTCCGTCCGGCAGGTTGGGCATCCTGGACAGGGCGTCCGCGTTGGTATTGGAGCGCCCTGCCCGGTATTTAATTGTGAACTCGTAGTTGGACAGACGGGCCATCCACCTCTGCTCCAGGGCACCGAGTCTTGCCGTGTCCAGGTGTGTCAACGGGTTGTTATCCGTGTATACGGTGAACCGGGAAGAAGCGAGGTAATGCCTAAAGCGCTCGGTGACTGCCCATACCACGGCCAGGAACTCTAGCTTAAATGAGCTGTAATTTTCGGGGTTCCTTTCGGTGGGTCGCAGTTTTCGGCTGGCATAGGAGATTACTCGTTCTCTCCCCTGCTGAATCTGGGACAGTACGGCTCCTAGCCCGATGTTACTGGCGTCGGTGTAGAGGATGAAGGGCTGGCTATAGTCCGGGTACGCCAAGATTTCATCCCCCGTGAGGGCCATCTTCAGCTGGCGGAAGGACTCTTCTTCTAGCTTTTCCCATTTGAAGGGCGGCTTCTGGTTCTTGGCCTTCCGGGACTGGCCTATCAGGAGGTCCTGCATAGGTGCTGCCTTTTTGGTGAAACCGGGAATAAACCTTCGGTAGTAGCCTACCAACCCTAGGAACTGCCGCACTTCTTTTACGCTGGAGGGGCTTGGCCATCCCTTAATTGCGGTGATCTTATCGGGGTCGGGAGCCACTCCGTCAGCGCTCACCACGTGTCCCAGGTATTGCACCTTTGGTTTCAGGAGGTGACACTTGGAGGGTTTCACCTTTAGGCCGTAACTCGCCAGAGCTTCGAACACCTCCGCCAGGTGTTTCAGGTGGTCCTCATAAGTTTTGGAGTATACGATGACATCGTCCAGGTACAACAGGACCGTCTCGAAGTTTCTGTGGCCCAGACAGCACTCCATTAATCGTTGGAAGGTTCCTGGGGCGTTGCAGAGTCCGAACGGCATGCAGGTGAACTCGCTAAGTCCCATCGGGGTGGTGAATGCGGTCTTCTCCCGGTCCGCCTCTGCTACAGGAACCTGCCAGTACCCGCTAGTGAGATCCAAGGTAGAGAAGAAGTTAGCAGATCTTAAAGCAGCCAATGACTCCTCTATCCTTGGTAAGGGGTACGCATCCTTGTGTGTGATACGGTTGATTTTCCGGTAATCTACACACATCCTCATGGTGTTGTCTTTCTTTTTGACTAAAACTAGTGGGGCTGCCCAGGGGCTACAGCTATCCCGGATTACCCCAGCCTCCTTCATGTCTCTAAGCATCCCCTTGGCGTGTTGGTAATGTGCAGGGGGTACGGGTCGATACCTCTCTTTTATGGGAGGATGATCTCCCGTGGGGATGCGGTGTTCTACCCCCTTGACTCGCCCGAAGTCTAACGGGTGTTTACTAAACACTCTCTCATACTCTTGAACCACCCGATAGACTCCTTGTTTCTGGTGTGAGGGAGTGGAGTCAGTACCCAGATGTAGTTGCTGACACCAGTCCTCCATGTCTTTCTTAGAGCCGTTACCTTCCTCCGGGTGAGATGGAGGCAAGGGTTCCACAGATTGTATAGAATTTTGATTAGTGGTATATAATTTGGCTAGCGTGGCATACCGGGGCAGGTACACTTCCCTCTCCCCGATATTTATTATGCGAACGGGCACCCTCCCATGGCGTACATTGACCACCCCCCGTGCTGTCAAAATGGTGGGCCTACTGTCTGAGTAAACTGGTTCTACCATTGCCTGGTAATCTCTACCTCTCAGACCAATAGCTGCCCGGCACCAAATCATCATTTCACTTTTTGGGGGCATGGCAATAGGAAAAGGGTCACACATTCTTACGCTACCAATCTCACCGCCGGAGAGTTCCACTTGTTGCCGTTGCATCAGTGCCCGGATCTCTTTCTGGAGCACCCGCTGCTCGCCGGAGCTGGCATTCTTGGCAACCTGCTGTAAAAGGAAAATCACCTCTGCAAGACAATTTTCAATTACATTAGTTCCTAGAGTTATTTTTGGGTGACTCTCATGTTTGTCAATATCTACAATGATCAGTCCCTGTGCGGCCAGTTCGACTCTACCAATTTTGATGGTCACCTCTTTAAATCCGATCTGTGGCACGGGCTGACCATTGCTGGCGATGATACTCAAGTCGTCGTCAGGGTAGCGGGTAATATCCGAGTCATTCCAGTACTGCTTGAAGAGCACGTACGGGATGGTGGTGACCTGTGACCCGGTGTCCAGTAGGGCACTCATGGGAATGCCATCCAGTACCACAGGCAAGACTGGACGTCCTCCCACATATCTGTCGCGCCAGTTCGATGGGCCTGGTGATCTTTTTCCTGGGGGTTGGCCCTCTACCCCAGGTTGTGCCCGTTTAAAGAACAGTACCTTTCCATATGTCCGGGTTGATTGCAGCGGCGGCAGATGGGTCGTCCGTCCTCGCTGTATCGGTCACTGGGTCTTCCTCTGGCCGGTGGGGTCCTCCTTGGTCGACGCCACGGGATGTCCTCCGGTCCGGATGCCAGCTGGATCTTCCCTGGAGTGGAAACCTGTAAAGACTGCACAGTTCGGGTTAGCGCAGCAACGCTTTTAGCTAGCTCTTGGACCTGATGGTGTAGGTCTGGAGCCGGGTCATTGTCCAAAGCCTGCGCATCAGCTCCCACAGGCCCTGCTGACAAGGGCGCCGCCTCCTGGTAGTAAGTGGTAGTGGGGCGTCTGTGGGTCACAACGCCACCTGGTGCCGGTTCTCGGAGCACCCGGATGGCTCTGTCCTTGAACTGTGCAAATTCTAGATGAGGGTCCTGTAAGGCCATTGCCCGCAACTGGGTGCGGTGGGCATTGCAATATAAACCCTCTATAAATTGTTCGGTCAACAGCCTGTCCTCGTTTCCCACTCCATTAGGGTCGGTCTGCTTAATGGCCCTCAGGGCCTCTTGTAGGTTGAGTGCATAGTCCCTTATACTCTCATGCGCTCGCTGCTTGCACCCGTAGAATCTAAGTTTAATCTCGGCTGAGGTGCGGGTATCAAAGGTGTCCTTCAGCCGGGTTAGTATCCCTGCGACAGTCTTCCTCCCAGGTGGCCAGGATTTTACTTCCCTTTTGGCTGCCCCAGTTAGTTGGGCCACCAGGATGCTCACTTTTTGCTCTTCTGTGAGGGGGTACACCTGGAAGAGGCTATCCAGCTTTTCTCTAAAGTCATGCAGGGTATGTGACTCCCCTGAGTACTGGGGTAGCCAAGCTGCTCCCGGGATATAGGGCATGGTGAAGGGCATAACTGCAACAGCGGTAGCGCTGGCGGGGGTTGAGGCAGTGGAGCTCTCCTCCGTATCCGACATCTTCCTCCCCCCTAGTGGACCGTGGCCTACCTTGCGATGATCCTGTTCCGTAGGCCGCGGCTCCGCAGTGGATCGTCAGGGTTGAGGACCTTCCGTCGCGCTCCTGTGACGTCGGCGTCTGCTGGGCTCCTTCCAGGACCTTACGCAACGTCCGGACGTGAGGCGGGGCTTCAGTTCTCGCGCGCTTTCGGAGTCCACGCCCCTCTTCTTCCCGCGCGGCGTCTCCAAGATGGCGCCGGATGGCGGGAAAACTCCTCGGATGGCGGGAAGAAGGCAGAAAATGGCGCCGGATGGCGGGAAAACTCCTCGGATGGCGGGAAGAAGGCAGAAGATGGCGCCGGATGGCGGGAAAACTCCACGGATGGCGGGAATCTTCACAGATGGCTGGAATCTTCACCACTGGTAAGTTTGAAAAGTCTCTTTTTCAGGCACGCAGTACCCGGTGGTTGCGGGCACGAGATCCTGCCGACTACGCCAAAGTTGACGCGCCCCTGGGCCTGTGTCGCGCTGCGTTGTGCACGCGGGAGCTTACCCGGAGCCGGATCTGTTTAGGGTTGTAGTCTCGTGGCGGTGACCCGGTCCGTGCCCAGGGAGTCAAACTGGACGGCAGTCTGTTAGCGGTAGAAAATGGTTGATGACTACGCCACCCGTTGAATGCAGCCAGGGGACTGCTGCTGCAGGGCAGACCGCTGAGGCCGGTGGAAGGATGGTGCAGCGTGATAGTATAACCCCCAACGGGAGGGGTATGGCCTCAGGGCAGCCGACGTGGATGATGGGGGTAGCAGGAACCACTCAGAGACGGTATGGTAGCGTTCAGGGTCTTTACTGGTAACAACGATAGACCCTCCCGGAGTACTTGCTAGCGAACGGGGCCTGGTCAGTCCTTGAGCAGATGGGATCTCCCCTGGCCAGGCGTAGTTGTAGGCCTCCCAAGCTGACTGTACTCTTCTGGCTACCTTGCTAGAAGCTGATGTAAGTAGCCCACGTCCCTGAGTGTACCGTGTGGTGCTCACCCGTATGGCCGGTGACTCGGGGCCTTCTAATGGCTTCCGCTCCACGATGGCAGTGCTGGTCCCACGCGTGTGACCGGGCCTTCGGGCTTCTGGGCCAGGGGACCTGAAATCCCCTGCCTGACGGATTCTGCTGCTGGGTAGAAGTTAGTCCCCACAGCCTCGGACTCCGGGTCCGGTAAAGAATCTTCTTAGTCAGGGCGAGCTCTTTAGCTGCCAGCCCCTGACTCCTTGTGACTCTGCTGCTTCCTATGCTGCTCTTGTCTCTACTCTTCCTGGACTCACTAACCCTGCCTCAGCCCCGGGTTTATACAGGGGAAGTTCTTCCCCTCCCAAGGCTGGGCAGGAGGTGTGGCATGCACAGGATCCCTGACCAAAGGACCTCCCACCTGCTCTCAGACGTAATATCTCTATCACTGTGACAACCAGACCCCTGGGGTGTCACACAGGCAGGTGCAGGCGGGCACGGCTGATACTCAGGCAGGCAGGTGCAGGAGGACACAGGTGATGTACAGGCAGGCAGGTGCAGGTGGGCATGGCTGACATACAGGCAGGCAGGTGCTGCTAGGCACGGCTTGGATACAGGAACACAAGGCAAGTACAGGCAGACAGGTACCGGCAGATATACTGGCTGGTGGGTACAGTGGATCTGAGAGCCAGCAAGTTTGCAGACTACTGACAAAACACACTGCTTAGGCACCTCTCAGCAGGTGGAGGTGCCTAAAATAATAAGTGTCTCCCAGCCATCGGCTGGGGACACCTTAGGACGGCGCACTGTCCCTTTAAGAGGGTGGGAGCGTGAGTGCACGCACCCTAAGCACAGTGCCCCGGGATCTGAGAGCCATGCATAGACCCCGGGCAGTAGCAGCTGGAGAAGGAGCAGGATGGGGGCCACAGCTGTGAGTAAGTTGGCGTATCTGCCGGGGGAGGGAGGAAATGTGCAGAGCCGCAGGTGCTACAACAGGCATGTAGTTATTCAGCTTTTACAGGAATTACAGGTACTGACTGGCATGGCTGATACACAGGCAGGCAGGTGCAGGCGGGCACGGCTGATACCCAGGCAGGCAGATGTAAGCAGACACAGGTGATGTACAGGCAGGCTGGTGCAGTCGGGTATGACTGATACATATGCAGGCAGGTGCTAGCGGGCACAGCTGATATACGGGAAGCAATAGCAGGAGGAGGAGCGGGATGGGGGCCGCAGTGGTGAGTAAGTTGGCATCTCTGCCAGGGGAGGAAGGAAATGGGCAAGGCTGCTGGCGCTACAACAGGCATGTAGTTTTTCAGCTTTCCAGGAATTACTATTTGCTACCTCCTAGTGATAGTGAAGGGCAATGTAGTGTTTTCCTACTGAAGATAATAGGAAAATTATGCAAGATCAAAGTAAATGGCAGGCAGGTAGATGGTAGATGGCACAATATAAATCAGAGACTGCAGCACTGTATAGCCTGTAAAAGTTAATTTGGTAAGGGGGTGTCAAGTGTCGGACTCCAACGATAGGCCTTCGATATTTTGATCACCGAAAACCCCTTTCAAGGGAATCTGTCAGCAAGATCAACCTCCCCCAAACCACATATATTGGAAAGCAAGTCTTTGAAATGAAATCCATCAACACCTTTATATCTTGTTGCATTCCCAAGAAATTTGAGTTTTAATCTATATACAAATTTTGCATTAAGTGCTCTTGGTGTGACAGAGCACTTCTTGACCCACTGCCTCCTGAGGTTGTTTCCCTGCCCAGCACCAGCCTCTTTAGCTTGATTTTATAGCTCATCATCTGATTTCCGTGCCTGGTGCCGGATATCACACAGACAGAGAGCTATCAATCAAACAAGGGTAGGCAACCTGCATAGGCAGAAAGTACTTAAGTGCTCTGCACCCCAAGGGAATAAATAGATATTTTAGAAGTTTTTAGTTACTTGGACATTTCTTTAGTATAATTTCCCAAAGTTACTGCAATGATTCTCAACCCCCCAAAAAAAGTGATATGGTCATATGTGGAAACGTAGACACAAGTTCAGTTTTCGGACCGTTGTTACAGCAATCACATAACATTCTGTCCTTTTATTCCCCCGTACAATTTATCTTACGTCTTAGAACTTTCTCTCAGGGAGAAGCATTTATATTGTGGCCAGACAAGTGGAGACTTAACATCTGCTGACACAATGATCTATGTGCAATGTCATCGCTGCACTATAAAAACAGCCAGGATTGAACACATGCGCCCTTTGTGAAACGACTAAAGGGAGTTGGGAATATTTTCTGCTCTTTCTTTGCCTTTTGGATAAACTGATTTTATGACATCTTTGAGCAATGAGAGAATATTTATCATGTACAGGTTCACCTTAGTTGGGTGAATTCAAGTTATAGTTAATGATATTGCATTTTACCTTAAAGTGTCATCGAGTCCTGTAAGAGTAGACCTTGTACTGCACAGTCAATTGTTTTATTTCATTTACTTTTTTTATAAAAAGTCTTCATAAGATCCATTATAAATTTGTAGGTTGTCTTTATATAAGTTGTAGAATTTCAGTCACAGATTCTGCATGTCCTATCTGTTCTGGATTTTTGACAACACATCTACTTATTGCAATGCAAAAGATTACATTTGCTGTAATGCATGGAATTTTCATAACAAATTGATAAAATAAGGGGTCACATCCATATTTATGAAAAAAAAACATTTTGTTTTCTGGACCGAAAAAACAGCGGCGTGTCATGCGAGTGCTATGCAATTTTCACGCATCTTCTCTTTAAAAGCCGGCAATTCATCAGCCCCGTACAGTTACAACACAGCGGTACCCGACAATTTAGAATAGAAAGAATAGATCTACACACATAGAATAGATCGATAGAAAGATGTCAGTCACATATATAATTAGTGCAGTGACTGTACTTGTCATTTATTTTTAAATTAAAGAATTTATTAAAAAAAAATTGGCCTCGGGTCACCCGTAATTTTAGTCTCTAGCGGAGGTTAAGCAGACAGCTGGGGCAGATGTTTGAAGCCCGGGATGGGGGTAATACCCACAGAGCTTCCCAGGCTACTAATATCAGCCCCCAGCTGAATACCTAGCCTTTACTGGCTATTAAAATGGGGGATCCCAAAAAAAATGACGTGGGCTATTTTAACCCCTATTTTACCAGCTAGTAAAGGCTATGCAGACAGCTGGGGACTGATATTAATATCCTAGGAAGAGGCCATGAATATTGGTCCCCTCCGAGGCTAGAAACACCAGCCCTCATCTGCCCCAGAAATGGCGCATCCATAGGATGCCCCAATTCAGGCACTTAGCCTCGTTCTACCCATTGCCCTGTAGCGGTGGCAGTGGGGTAATAGGGCTGGGGTTGATGTCAGCTTATAATGCCAGCTGACATCAAGCCCAGGTTAGTAATGACGCCCCTATTAGACGCCACTATTACTAACCCCATAGTGGAAGTGATATGTGAAAAAAGACACCCACACCGTGAATAAAATATTTTATATGAAATAAACACAGACTCCTTTAATCTTCTAAATTAAACCCTACCTACCATCATGCCCATTCCAGCAGAAGCCGATTTCAGTCGAGAAAAAAATAAATCGCCGATGAGATGTCATTCATTGATTAACATTGGTCCGAAGTGAAATCCGATGTTTTATCGGATTGCACTCGTCCGTTTTACTCGCAAGTGAGTAAGAAGCCCTAAGGATCTGTTTACACCAGCCGATGTGCGGCACTAAATGACGACCGATCAGCAACTCATTAGAGGTCGTTTAATTGCATTTTTATACAGGCAAAATGCGTTTCTGATGCGCACTGAATGCACAAATAAATCTTACAGTGTTCTCGGCAGCACGAGTCCTGTTTACAAAGGATGAGGTGCTGCTGAAAACAATGATTTTTTTCTGAAGCTCAAAAAATCATTACTACCAATGAACAAACATTTTGCTAATTCATCGGGTAACCGGCAGCCTGTTTACACTGCAATATTATTCAAGGAGATGGATTTAATATTAAACTCTGCATCCTTTTCAAAAGCGTGTGAGGTGAATTTCTACTTAAATGAGTAATCAGATAGATGGTGACCATGCTGCTCCCGTGGACGGCTACCCTGCACTGCTTAGAACTTCTAGAAAAAAAACACCTCAGCTATATCGCTGGGCATCTCTGCTATACTGCTGGTCATTTCTGCCTTGAACTCTGAGACAAACTCAGCTCTGCTATACATAAGTTGCTGGGCCAGCTCTGTGACTTTGAACTCACATACTCACTACTAGTGATGGGCGAGCACTAAAATGCTCGGGTGCTTGATGCTTGGGTCGAGCACATTGTAATGTAAGTCTATGGGAAACTCGAGCATTTTTCAGGCGGCTCCCCCCGGCGGTCTGCAGAGGGCCTAAAAATTGCCCAAATCGATGGGAACAGTGCTCAAATGACAGGGGAACAGCATGGGGAAGACCCCTGGAAGCATTTCTGACTCCCAGGTCACTGCTGTCAACAATGTTGTCAGAGTATTATGCAAGACAAATGCATTCACCAGGAAATGTCATTTTAACATTTTACAACCTTATCTGGCCATGTGGTGTGTGACACATCATCAGACACATGCAAACAGTGCTGAAAAGACATGGGAACAGCATGGGGAAGACCTCTGGAAGCATCTCTGACTCCCAGGTCACTGCCTAAAAGTGTGCCCATCATAAGTGATCCTTGGCGCATGCGAAGATGCCTCCTGACATGCACCTGTCATTGCAGACTTGCAACAATCACAGTCCACGTCCTTGTCCCACTGCAGCATTCAGTTGTCCCTACCCCATTCCTTGGAATGCAAGCGCAAGTATGCAGGCAGCCACCCAGCCACCCACAGGCTGCAATACTATACTGCCAAATTTTTGAGAGCTGCTTGCACTTGAAATGTGGCCTTTTAGGCTCGTGGAGGCGTGTTACGCACACGCCCGGGCTGACTGGCGTGAGCGTGATTAGTGATCCCACTGTACCATGAACCGAGGAGTGCCTGGAGGGGCGTAACTAAGTATCTACCCGATCCGACCAAGGTCGCACGGCGGCTAACGACTCCGTGAACCAAGGAGGAACCGAGCAGAGGGACCAGGTGCGACTCCAGGTCAGATCCCGGTCACAGTTGTTGACCCACACCGGGGAATGCAGGAACAGGCAGGTAGACTGATATACAGGCAGGTGGGTATTGGCAGGCACGGCTGGTATGCAGACAGGTGGGTACTGGAAGCACGGCAGGAGTGCAGACAGGAGGATATTGGCAAGCACGGCTGGTATGCAGACAGGGGGGTACTGGCAAGCACGGCTGGAGTGCAGACAGGGAGGCGCTAGCAGGTTGGAGCGCAGGCTGGATAGGGTCCAGTACAGACTGGGATTCAGGAACAGAACCGCAGATGCAGTAGACAAGCAGAGCAGAGAGGAACCGCTGGAGAGGTGGGCAAGGCAGAGCAGAGAGATACCGCCGGAGCGGTGAGCAAGACAGAGCAGGGCGAAACCGCCAGAGCAGTGGGCAAGGCAGAGCAGAGAGGAACCGCCGGAGCGGTGAGCAAGGCAGAGCAGAGAGGAACCGCCGGAGCGGTGAGCAAGGCAGAGCAGAGAGGAACTGCCGAAGCGGTGAGCAAGGCAGAGCAGAGAGGAACCACCGGAGCAGTGAGCAAGGCAGAGCAGAGTGGAACCGCTGGAGCGGTGAGCAAGGTAGAGCAGGAAGAAACCGCCGGAGCGGTGAGCAAGGCAGTACAGAGCGAAACCGCCGGAGCGGTAAACAAGGCAGAGCAGAGAGGAACCGCCAGAGCGGTGAGCAAGGCAGAGCAGAGTGGAACCGCCGGAGCGGTGAGCAAGGCAGAGCAGAGTGGAACCGCCGGAGCGGTGAGCAAGGCAGAGCAGGAAGGAACCGCCGGAGCGGTGAGCAAGGCAGAACAGAGCGAAACCGCCGGAGGGGTAAACAAGGCAGAGCAGAGAGGAACCGCCGGAGCGGTGAGGAAGGCAGAGCAGGAAGGAACCGCCGGAGGGGTGGGCAAGGCAGAGCAGGCAGGAACCGCCGGAGCGGTGAACAAGGCAGAGCAGAGAGGAACCGCCGGAGCGGTGAGCAAGGCAGAGCAGGAAGGAACCGCCGGAGCGGTGAACAAGGCAGAGCAGAGAGGACAGGGCTCTGTTCACACTGAACAGACTGGAAGGGACAAGCAGAACCAGATACACACAAGGTACTTGCAATGAAGTAGCGAGTGGACTCTAAACTCACAACAGAAGTACAGAGACATCAAGTAGGAGTTAGGTGCAGGTTCCGAGACTGCAGTAAAAGGGAAGGTACGGACACAGAGACAAACAGGCTAGGAGAGTGTTCAGACAGGAACTGACACTGCAACAAGATACAGGAGCGAGTCTGGGTATACGGCCCCCAGAGAGGCAGACAAACAGGCTAAGAGATAGTTCAGACAGGTCTGGGAATACAGCCCCCAGGTAGGCGGACAGGCAAGAAACAGAACGGGACCTGGCACATCAGAGGCAAGGAGCCCTCTGAAGGTAAGAGTTGCTCAGGCACCTTCTTCTGGGAGAAGGAGGTTTAAATATCCAGTGTCCCAAAGCAATAGGCTGGAGACGCATTAGGGTTGTGCCCACAGCAGCTACAAGAATCAGGAAGTAACCGGGCCGCCGCCCTAAGCAGTCAGAACAGAGGCATGCATACAATATGAACAGGAGCAATATTTGCAAGCTGGACTGAAAGGTAAGATTGTGATCTTGCATAGTGGGAGATGGTGCACTATGCAAGCATGCCGCCAGGGATGTTACAAGGCGGAAGCTGTTCACAATCTTATGGCAGCGGTGACCAGGTATCTATACTCAGTCCCCAGCCACCACTATTTGTCCCGGTGTCGTCTCCGCCTTCCACAAGCACGGGTCCGACAACATTACCCATGCTCTAGCCAATGAACTTACTGGGAAGGACCGTCTACCCACAAACACGTGGTCAAGTGAATGTGGCCAGGGACAGTATGGAGCCAGTCCACAGCTTTTTTTGCTGAGAGTTGTATTTCAGCACAGCCATATTCTTTAGCTTGGTGAAAGGACTTGGGAAACTGTATCTACTCCAGCTGTCATTTTTCCCAGGAAGTCCTCTAAAGCTTTCACTTGAAATGTGGCCTTTTAGGCTCGTGGAGGCGGAAGCTGTCCACAACCTCATGCTGGTGGCAGCCGGGTGTCCTTACTCGCTTCCCAGCCCCCACTATTTGTCCCGGTGTCGTATCCGCCTTCCACAAGCACGGGTCCCACAACATTACCCATGTCCTCCCCAGTGAACTTACTGGGAAGGACCGCCTATCCACAAACATGTGGTCAAGTGAATGTGGCCATGGACGGTACAGAGCCAATCAACAGCTTTTTTTTGCTGAGAGATGTATTTCACCACAGCCATATTCTTTATCTCAGTGAAAGGACTGGCATAGAGGGAAACTGCATCTACTCTGGATGTCATTTCTCCCAGGAAGTCCTCTAATGCAGCTTGTTGCAGAAGCAATGGCAACCCATCCAACATCAGCTCGCAGTTGTCAGTGGTGCTTCGACACACAAACATCTTTTTTTGCGCCTTTAATTACATGACTACAGAGTTGGGCAATGGCCTGATCTGCAATGCGATTTGAGAAATAACATGCATAAGCATCGCTGATCCACATTAAAAAAAAGCAGCCATAGAGTGTCCGGGAACCTTCCCACACACTTTTCTTAGCCAGGGCTTAGTTTTCTGTTACTTGGAATGCAAGAGCAAGTATGCAGCCAGCCACCCACCCACAGGCCGCAATACTAAACTGCCAGATTTCTGGGCAGCTGCTTGCACTTGAAATGTGGCCTTTTAGGCTCGTGGAGGTGGAAGCTGTCCACAACCTCATGGCGGCGGCCGGGTGTCCATACTCAGTCCCTAGCCGCCACTATTTCTCCCGGTATTGTCTCTGCCTTCTACAAGCGCGGGTCCTTGAATATTACTGCTGGTACTTTTCTGTGGGAATCTGCTTGCCTCCTACTAGCCTGGAATATTTCCAGTAAACTATGGTACGACGCCATGGTATTGGTACTGCCCCCAGTACCAGTAGCAAAGCCATCCCCAATTTCCTTCTCAGAAATTTTATTTGGTAGACTGAGTGGCTGCCCAAATACATTACTTTCTCACAAAGGAGCTGAAGATAGAGTGGCAGCAGGTGCAAGTTTCTCCAGCCTGTTAGATATCAGAGGGTGAACGGCAGCACATTGGATCAGTGGTTAGCACTGAAGCCTTGTAGCACTGGGATCCTGGGTTCAAATCCCAGCAAGGACAACATCTGCAAGGATTTTGTATGTTCTCCCCGTGTTTGTGTGGGTTTCCACCTGTGTAAAAAAGCAGCCATAGAGTGTCTGGGAAACTTCCCCCACACCTTTCTTAGCCAAGACTGCTTCTCGGCAGGGTTGGACGGTCCCACCACAGAATCCTCTGGTGTGCCCTGGCTTCTACATCAGGAGAGTTCATGATAGCGCTAACTTTGCAGCTGCTATGGGGCTCTTGAGTGGGGGAGAAAGGTGAGCCCTCAGAATCAAATCCTCTAGTGGGCCCAATATTTTTCAATCTGAAACAGCTTCTCAGTGGGAGCTGTATTTCACCACAGCCATATTCTTTAGCTCGGTGAAAGGACTGGCATAGAGGGAAACCGTATCTACTCTGGCTGTCATTTCTCCGTCACCAGGTTCCGCCTATTGTCACACACGACCATGCTTGGCTGTATGTTCAGCGGTGAGAGCCACAGATCAGGCTGCTGTGTTACAGCTTTCAACAACTCTGCAGCGCTAGGCGGATTGTCACCTAAGCATTAAGCATGTTATCTTCAGCACAGCCTGTTGCCGCTTGGCCAAGGCAGTGCTGCAGTGCTTTCAGCTTGTGACTGATGTGGTCATTTCGGAGATGGAGGAGGAGGTGCAGGAGCTGAACAATGTGATTACATTGAGGTTACATTGGCAACTCTGTTTTTTATACGGAAGAAAGATCTTACTATTTTGTTTTTTTTTACTTTATTTTTTAAGACAAATGCATTCACCGGGAAATGTCATTTTAACATTTAAAAACCTTATCTGGCCATGTGGTGTGTGACACATCATCAGACACATCTTGTTTCATTTATGATGGAGGGACCCCGAAAGTCACAAAGCCTATTTTTATAGGGCCATAAGGCGACCCTTACTATTCTTAAAAGGCCAGCAGTCGGCCCTCGCTATTGTTAGAGAGCCATCAGACGGCTATGCTTTGTTGTTCCCATTATTAACGAGTGGGGCTCCTATACTGTTATTGCGTGTGCAATGAGTGCAAGGGCTGCCAAAAATTCAGACGCAACCCAATACCCCTTTGAAGAGACATAGAGGAGGGTTTCAGTAAAAAAAATGTTCCCATTATAAAGGAGCAGGTATCTTATAGTGGTAATGCCCATGCTGTGACTGCAAGGGCTGCCAAAATTTGGGAAAAGCCCCACTAATAATTTAAAGACACATATAGTAGGGCCACAGTAACGTGTACGACATGTTCGCATTAGAAAGGAGACGGTCTGCTATACAGTTATAGGGTATGCAGTGAGTCCAACGGCTGACCAAATTTAGGAAAAACCACACTAACAATTTAAAGACACATAGAGCAGGGCCACAATAACGAGTATGACATGTTCCCATTAGAGAGGAGAGGGTCTGCTATACAGTTATAGGGTATGCAGTGAGTCTAATGGCTGACCAAATGTAGGAAAAACCCCACTAAGAATTTAAAGACACATAGAGCAGGGCCACAGTAATGACAAATTCACATTAGAAAGGAGTGAGTCTCCCATAGTGTTGGCCTATGCAGTGAATGAAAGGGCTGTCAAAAATTGGGAGGCACTCCAATGCCCCTTGGAAGAGACTTAGAGGGCCCTATAAAAAAATGTTCCCATTACAAAGGAGCAGGTCTCCTATACTTGTAATGTCCATGCACTAAGTGTATGGGCTGACAAACATTTACCTCTGGGGGGTATACATGAACATACTGTATAAAAAAAAATAATTTACGGGCATCATAAACACCCTTTAAAAAAATTATGTGGGTGTTGCATCACAGACCACGGTCACCCTGGTGATATGGTGGTGGAGGATGAGGATAAGGAGAAGGAGGAGGACAAGAGCAAATAGCCAAAATCAGGAAGCGTATACCCATGTGTGGGTGTGAAAAGGTGCATGGGAATACACCTCCCAAAAAAGACACTGGATTTGAGTTTATGTTACACTGCTATCATTCGGTGGTGTTGAGAAGTCTGGCCCAATCCAGCCCTTGTTCATTTTTATAAGAGTCAGCCTGTTAGCATTTTCAGTTGACAGGCGGATGCGCTTATCAGTTATAGTTCCACCAGCGGAATTAAAAACCCGCTCTGATAAAACACTAGCTGCAGGGCAGGCAAGGACCTCCAAGGCATAGAGAGCCAGTTCATTCCACGTATCCACCTTGGATACCCAATAATTATAAGGCACAGAGGAATCACGGAGGATGTTGGTACGGTTGGCAAGGTACTCCCTCAGCATCTTCCCAAACTTTGCATTCCTTGTGGGAGTACCCTGCGCCTCAGGGCTTGTGTGATGGGAGGGGCTGAGAAAATTCTCCCAGAACTTTGACAGTGTTCCCCTGCCTCTGCTGTATTGGAGTTGTGTCTCTCTTGCCTGTACTCCTTGGTTGTCCAACGAACTATGACCTCTGCCGCCAGAGTTTTCAGATGGGAATTTTTTTAATAGTTGCGCAACAAGGGCCTTCTGGTACTGCCCCAATTTTGTAGATCTGTCCTCTTCAGGAATAAGAGATATAAAGTTCTCCTTGTAGCGTGGGTCTAGAAGTGTCACCAACCAGTAATGACTGTCACTCAAAATTTTAAAACGCGAGGGTCATGGGAAAGGCAGCGTAACATAATCTCAGCCATGTGTGCCAGACTCCTAACAGGCAAGACTTCCATGTCCTCACCAAGAGGACGACTGACCATGCTCTCCTCCTCCTCTCTGTCCTCAGGCCATCCACAGTGAACAGACGGTATGACAGTTGTGCAGATAGTACCGTCTATAGCGCATGAAACTAGCTCCTGTTCTTCCTCCTCCTCCTCTTCCTCATTGTCACCCAATCCACATTGGGATGAGATGAGGCAGGGCTGTGTGTAATCACCCTGTATGGTTCCTTGCTCCATCTCATCATGCTCCGGCTGCAATGCATCCTCTTTGATTGTGAGCAGAAAGCGTTTCAGAAGACAGAGAAGCAGGATGGTGATGCTAGTTATGGCATCATCGCCACTCACCATCTTGGTGGAGTCCTCAAAGTTTTGGAGGATGGTACATATGTCTAACATCCATGTCCACTCCTGAGGTCTTATGTGTGGAGTCTGAACAGAATACCGACGGCCTTGTTGATGCTGGTACTCAACAACTGCCCTCTTCTTCTCACAAATCCTTCCCAATATCTGCAGTGTAGAGTTCCAACGTGTGGGGACATCACACACCAGTCTGTGAGCCGGAAGCTGCAAACGCTGCTGAAGCACGGCAAGGGAGGAGGAAGCTGTAGCTGACTTTCTAAAATGGGTACACAGGTGGCGTACTTTGACAAGCAGATCCGGCAGCCCCGGGTAGGATTTGAGAAATCGCTGAACCACGAGGTTAAGCACATGGGCCAGGCATGTACGTGTGTGAGCTCAACTCGCCTCAGAGCCGCCACCAGGTTCCGGCCACTGTCACACACGACCATGCCTGGCTGTAGGTTCAACGGTATGAGCCACAGATCTCCCTGCTCTTTCAGAGCTGTCCACAACTCTTCAGCATTGTGCGGTTTGTCACCTAAGCATATTAGCTTCAACATAGCCTGTTGCCGCTTGGCCAAGGCAGTGCTGCAGTGCTTCCAGCTTGTGACTGATGTGGTTATTTTGAAGATGGAGGCTGAAGAGGAGGAGGAGGCTGATGAGGATGAGGTGCAGGAGCTGTAGACCTTGGGGGCAACCCTGATTGACCTAGGGCCTGTGATCCTTGGCGTCGGGAGGACGTGTTCCATCCCAAGGTCCGACTGGGTCCGGCTTCCACTATGTTAACCCAGTGTGCCGTCAGCAAGATGTACCGTCCCTGCCCACAATCACTTATCCACGTGTCCATGGTTAGATGGACTTTCCCGGTAACTGCTAATGTTTTGGGACACGTGCTTGTGTAACCAGGAGAAATAGTGGCGGCTGGGGACCGAGTACCGAGGAACCGCCGCTGCCATCAGGTTGCGGAATGCTTCCGTCTCCACAAGCCTAAAAGGCAACATTTCTAGCGCAAGCAATCGCAAAATGTGGGAATTTAGTAGTGTGGCCTGTGGGGCGTTGGCTGTGTATTTGCGCTTGCGTTCCAAGGACTGGGGTATGGACAACTGAATGCAGTTTTGGGACAAGGACGTGGACGTGCTTCCTGATGCTGTTACTTGAGAGTGTGCAATGACAGGTGCAGGGCAGGAGGCATCTTCGTATGCACCGTGGACAGGAGATTGGCTTGCATGCACAATAGCAGAAGAAGCAGTGGTACCACCCGCAGACACTGTTCCTGGACCCTGAGGCTCAGCCTACAAAGTCGGGTGCTTTGCTGCCATGTGCCTGATCATGCTGGTGGTGGTCAGGCTGGTCATTTTGCCACCCCTGCTGATGCTGGCCTGGTAGGTGGTGCAAATGGCCTTTTTGGGGTTAGCGGCAGAGTCTTTAAAAAACAACCAGACTCGGGAAGACCTAACAGCTGTACTGGCAACTTCATTTGTGTTGGTGCTACGGGGAACGGTTGCCTGCCTTCTTTCTGCGGCCACCACACTGCTTTTTCCTGCTTGTTGGGGTGCTCTGCCTCCCTCCCCCTGAGTGCTGCTCTCCTCGCTCTGCATGTCCTCCTTCCAGGTTGGGTCAGTTACTATATCATCCACCACCTCATTTTCCACTTCCGCACTCTGGTCCTCCTCCTGACTTTCTGGCAATTGTGTCTCATCATCGTCCACCTCTTGTGACACTTTCCCACTGTCGCCTTCGTGTGACCGTGGCTGCTCAAATATTTGGGCATCGCTACATGCGATCTACTCTTGCCCCACTTCAAGTGGACCGGGCGAGAGGCCCGAATCTATAAATGGAAAAGTGAACAGCTCTTCGGAATGTCCAAGTGTGAGATCAGTTGTCTCTGGGCACTCGACATGGTGGGAGGAAGGTGGTTCAGGGTGAGAAACATGCGGTCCAGACTCTCAGCTACTGAGACTTGACCGTGTGGAAGACAAGGTGGTTGTGGTGGTGGCTAAGTGACTGGAAGCATTATCTGCTATCTGCTATCCAACCAATAACCTTTTCACACTGCTCTGTGTTCAATAGTGGTGTTCTGCGGTCTCCTATTAATTGGGACAGGAAGGTCGAGCGAGAAGATGTGGGTGTTTGTTGTGACACAATTTCAGCTTGCCCACGGCCTCGGCCTCTGCATCACCATCACGTCCTATTCCCCGTCCCTTGCCATGTTCCTTGCCCATTTTAAATGGAGGACAATATCTTCCACGCTCACTACAAATGACTGAATTTGGAGAGAACTTATATGTGATCCGTGTGACGGACAAACCACAATTTTAAATACCTGGCCTGTAGGTAACTATTTTAAACAACAAACTGGTGTCAATTGCTTCACTGACACACTGAAACAAATTTTTAATGGAGGTCAGAAATGGCAGTATTTTCTGAAAACGTATATGTGATCCGTGTGACGGTCAAACCACAGTTTTAAATACCTGGCCTGTAGGTAACTATTTTGAACAGCAAACTGGTGTCACTTGCTTTACTGACACACTGAAAAAAAATTTTTAATGGAGGCCAGAAATGGCAGTATTTTCTGAAAACGTATATGTGGTCCATGTAACGGAGAAAACACAGTTTTAAATAGCTGGCTTCTAGGTAACTATTTTGAACAACAAACTGGTGTCAATTGCTTCACTGACACGCTGAAATTTTTTTTAATGGAGGCCAGAAATGGCAGTATTTTCTGAAAATGTATATGTGATCCGTGTGATGGAGAAAATACAGTTTTAAATACCTGATCTGTAGGTAACTATTTTGAACAGCAAACTGGTGTCAATTGCTCCACTGACACACTGAAACAAATTTTTAATGGAGGTCAGAAATGGCAGTATTTTCTGAAAACGTATATGTGATCCGTGTGACGGACAAACCACAGTTTTAAATACTTGGCCTGTAGGTAACTATTTTAAACAACAAACTGGTGTCAATTGCTTTACTGACACACTGAAAAAAATTTTTAATGGAGGCCAGAAATGGCAGTATTTTCTGAAAACGTATATGTGATCCGTGTAACGGAGAAAACACAGTTTTAAATAGCTGGCTTGTAGGTAACTATTTTGAACAACAAACTGGTGTCAATTGCTTCACTGACCCATTGAAGCAAATTTTAATGGAGGTCAGAAATGGCAGTATTTTCTGAAAACGTATATGTTATCCGTGTGATGGACAAACCATAGTTTTAAATACCTGGCCTGTAGGTAACTATTTTGAACAGCAAACTGGTGTCACTTGCTTCACTGACACACTGAAAAAAATTTTTAATGGAGGTCAGAAATGGCAGTATTTTCTGAAAACGTATATGTGATCCGTGTGACGGAGAAAACACAGTTTTAAATAGCTGGCCTGTAGGTAACTATTTTGAGCAGCAAACTGGTGTCAATTGCTTCACTGACATACTGAAACAAATTTTTAATGCAGGCCAGAAATGGCAGTATTTTCTGAAAACGTATATGTGATCCGTGTGACGGAGAAAACACAGAATTAAATACCTGGCCTGTAGGTAACTATTTTGAGCAGCAAACTGGTGTCAATTGCTTCACTGACACACTAAAATAAAATTTTAATGGATTCCAGAAATGGCAGTATTTTCAGCACAATTATATGTGATCCGTGTGATGGACAAACCTACTGTTTTAAATAGCTGGATTTTTAGCGCTGTAATATGGAAAGGACCTGGCTGTATTCTGCAGTGCCAACAAGCAAATGGCGCAGAAAAACTGTGTTCTCTGGATTGCTTTTTAAGCAAATAATGAGGATTAAGATCCAAAGAAAATTATTCCTGGCCCCTGAGACTTGGGCCTATTTCTAAAAATATCTAACAGCAGTAGCAGACAAAACTGGAATGGAGCCTCTTGTGCTATGTGCATTGACGTCTGCTATATACTCTGCCTGCCTATATACACTGCCTGCCTGATATCTCTGCTGATGGATTAGTCCTCAGAATGTAAGGCAGCGCTAGTCATCATACTGGGGGATACTCACTGCACCGGGTAAATTAAAGCACACATGCAATGTCCTTCCGATATTTCACATTGCAGCCGTTTATTATTTATCATAAACCGCTTATGGCTATGTGCCCACGATGCAGAAAATTTCTGCAGCATTTCTGCATCTCCCTGGCAGAAAAAACGCATGCAGATTGTGCATGCGTTTTTCCTGCAGAATACATGCGGAATACATGCGGATTCACATGCGTACCCACATGCGTTAACGCATGTGTTTTTTCGCATGCGGACTGACAAGCACTTTCCAGGCGATAGCATCACTTGGAAAGTGCTTGACAACTAGGTCACACTATATAAATCCATGCAAAAGGCATGGATTTATACAGTGTGACCGTAAAAATAAAAATATAAAGCTATACTTACCCCCGATCCCCCGCCGCGTGTGCTGTCGCGCTCATCCTGGCTTCTTCCGGGTTGCCGGCATCTCGCGAGACAGCCTGCGGTCACATGACCGCGACGTCATCTCAGGTCCTGGAAGGTAAGCGCTGCAGGGGCCGCCGGACAGGTGAATATAAACTTTATTTATTATTTTATTCTTTTTTTCACAGGTACAATGGTACCCAGGTCTCCTCTCCTCCAGAACTGGGTACCATCCGCACATAGAGACGCATATAATCTGCTTGTACAAATGTACAGACACGGATTATATGCGTCTCAATGCAAGTCAATGGCGGCGCTTCCGCTGCGCTTCCGCAAAATTAATGAACATGCTGCGGATTTAATTGTGCTGCAGAAATGCTGCGGAAAAATCCGCAGCATGTGCATTGACATTGCGGAATGCTATTGGGGACCATGGGGTGCGGATTACCATGCGTTTTTGATGCGTTTCCGCTGCGGAAATTCCACAGGGAAAAGCATGAAAAACGCATCGTGGGCACGCAGCCTAACACACATATAATGTCCACAAGCCTATCCAGTGGCAGCTATGCCCACTTGGCTCCAGTTACAGCCTTCAGCAAAGTAACTATCACAATGTCCATATATAACAATGTCCATATAACGTACCGCTTTTACCTTTTGCCGAGTCTTAACGGTTTCGTTCTGCCACCGCTGTGGCTTTTAGGCTTCCCAGGTGGGGGTCTCCAGCCCTCGTACCTTCGAAGGCTACTGGTATGTCTTCACACTTAACATCCAGCCTTTGCCTTTCAGGACCCATGTCTTTCAAGCCTCTGCCCTCCAAGGCCACTGCCATCGCTTACACAGCTAAGGATCCAGCCTCGACCTTTCAGGCTTCACCAGGCTTCACACTAATGGTGTCCCACACACGGGAACAGGCCTCACACCTTATACACACACCACTGTGTCAAGACTACCAGGGTTTATATATCCTGTAGTACAGACCCACAGGACCTGTGCTGATGTCACAGTCATGTGATCAGACATTCTGTGCATACAGGACCTGTGCTATGTCACAGTCATGTGACCAGTCACCTGAGGGGGAGGTGCATGGTCAGGCAAAACACATCCTGGACCATTACCGTAATGCCAAGCAAGCCGCTGCTTTACAAGAAGGACTGCTTGTTGAGATGAATATGTATCTCTAATATAGTTTGGTACACCTACACTAACTAGAAACAAGCAAATCTCTCCCTAGCTCAGCAGCAGCTCTCCCTACACTGTCTGATTCCGGAGTGACTGTGACGAGCATGGCGGTGCCAGGTCTGATATATACCTGATGACACTGTGCGGCCAGCCAATCACTGTAATGCCACAACCAACATGGCTGCGGCATTACAGTGAGTGGCAGGCAATCCCTGCATGTTCATTGGCTCTGTAAAAAGCGCTAAACATGCAGGGAGGGGACCCGAGCTCCCGCCGAGCAACCCCTGAAATACTCAGCGAGCTCTGAGCATCTCGAGCAGTGAGATGCTCGGACGAGCACCGAGCAGTAGCGAGCATGCTCGCTCATCACAACTCACTACTGATTCTCACATATGCGACACACTCAACTCTGCAATATCACTGAGACTACCCTGTTCCCTTGTGGATAATTCTGCTTTACCAGTTGCTGTCCAGCCACAAAAGCCTCAATTGTTCTAAGTTGATCAACCCATTGCACTGTCATCTGTGTTGCATAACAGATGCTCAACTGGACCAAAGGCTTACAGAATCCACCTCAAAAGGTGAGGAATAAAATGCTCTTCAGACTAGGAGACACAATTTAACAAGGTACCTTTTTATGGAACCCTCACAGCCCTATGTAATGATAATGATCCCAAAAGTCTGGGACTTTTCCAGATTTCTCTGTAATGTGGTATGGGGCCATAGCAGTGGGCGAGGTACATGTCTTCCGTGTCCCAACACACTAAATGAAGATGGGGGTCCTGGCTGGGTGTGTGGTTTTCATCTATGGGGGTTCTACGCCCTTGCAGGCCGCATGATAAAGATGACTTCAGTTGGCCAGGACCAGATGGTGAAAAGTTCAATGACGGATACCACCAATCAAACATAAACAGTCTTTTACTTAACAGTAACTTGGTGGGAATTATGTATGATAGCGGGTGCATATTCACGAATGTTTCCTTTGGGCATTCGTTTTTCTTTATAACATGGAGGGTCTTCACACATGGTCTCTCTACCCTTCATTAGGCTCATTGGTTTCTGCCTCAGCTAGTTCCTCTGCCTTCACCACAACCCAGCACAGTACTTTGGGAGCTTCCCTAGTCCCCACTAAAGATACCACAGTCCAGTAACTGAGAGTCCTATACTTCAACCCACGGCTCCGCATCCTTATTTTTTCCTTAGGGGAGATAGATTGCCACTATGGCCGTTACTTAGCATCTCTGCTTTCTGACATATTTGAACTACCACCTGGGGCACTCTCTTCATCTCACGTTCTCTGTTCCGTCCTGGCCCGTTACCTCTCTGAGTTGCAAACTTGGGCCAGTACTGGTAGGCGTCCTGACCCAGGACCTGTCTCCAGTACATCACTCTGTCTTTCTGTCACTTTTCCTCGTCTCTACTCTGGATCTCGCTATGCACTGCCTTGGTTTCTACTCACGTCAGGGATACCCATGTCACGTGGCCCTGTTGACTAGTCACACCTTAGATCTGCTTCCACTGCAGGCTGAGTCCTATCTGACCTCCTGACAGGAAACAGTATCTGTCCCTTCACTTTAGCCCTCCCACTCTGGGCTAGTCCCTATCATTAACCCCAACTGTGCCTACTGTCAATCAAACTGCAACATTGTCACTAATAATGCATGTCACAATACACATTACAACAATATGCATGTCTTCAAGAGGGAACGTGGGTAGTATGTCCATCTCCTTACATTTCCACACCCAATGAAGAAAAAGGACACTTTTATGTAGAAAGTTGAGTTGATAACTACATCATATTACTTGTCCTGTATTAATTCTTTTCCAAACTCCTGAACATCATTAGGTACATGCAGGCTTAAACTGGCCCACTGGAGAACAGGAGAATCCTCCTGTGGGCTCCTGCACAAGACTGGGCCACCAACCTCCTTACATGAGCAGTACTTGGCACAATACCCTTGAATCACTATGTACAGATAGAGGCAGCATCTTATTCAACAATCTACCCAATTCATTGTTATATAAATTTGTGATTGAGGATAATGTCACATTTGCATGTAGTTGAAGAGTGGGACCCTGGAGTTAGTTACAGGTGGGCCCTTGGCACCTAAGCTGACACTGGGTACATGACACAACACAGGTTCCAGGCTTAAATTTTTCTGTAAGTTTATTTTTGCAGTGTACATCTTCTCTCCTCGTTGTAGCTGTTAGAACAGTCTATTTTCAGACTGGAATTAATTAGAGAGAGTGACAAGGGGAAAACATCTGACAAATACATCCCAGCACAAGGCTGATAATATATGAAGAGAGGAATCTCTGAAGCATTCACATATTTTCACTGTATTCTTGTTAACAATTGTGCGGTGCTAGTTCTATTCTTACCAACTATTATTGAACCTGGAAAGATACATAATGAACAGGTAGATTCTGTGTCAGACAAATCACAAAATTTGTAGGTGAAAGCACCACTTCAGCGTTTTTTTATTCAGCGCTGGAGTGGCACTTTAAATCTAAGCTCCCTGCCCCCAGTCACATACTCACCCTCCAGCGTCTTCACCATTTTTCGGTGTCGCTCCAGTCCCTTGGCGCCATCTGGTGACAGTAGCTTCTGACTGGCTGGAAGTCAGAAGCTACATCACAAGCTCTCAATTAAAGTCTATAAGAGCCAGAAGGAGGCCAGAACGAGGCTCTCATAGACTTAAAAAAGTGACCTCTGCTGCGTAGCTCCATGGCAGGCTACAGGCAGATCACTTTTCCCCGGAGAACGACGGGAGCAGCGGTGAAAACTGATGAAAACGCCGGAAGGTGAGTATCAGACAGGGAATAGGGGATTTACATTTAAAGCACCACTCCAGCGGTGCAATAAAAAAATGCTGGAGTGGTGTTTTTAGTGATTAAGGTAGCTCTCCAGAATTTATATATTGATGTCCTATCTTTAAAATACAGCGGTGCTTGAAAGTTTGTGAACTCTTCATAATTTTCCATACTTCTGCATAAATTTGACCAAAAATACATCAGATTTCCACAAGTCCTAAAAGTAGATAAAGAACCAAATGTAACAAATGAGTCAAAAATAGAAATGAGCGACTAAATTAGTGTGGAATTGAATGCTACTCGAATTTTACGAAAACCCACATTTGCTAAAATGCGGAATTTTTTTTGGAATTAGTTTCTACACGGATTCAGCAAAATGGCAGCTGCTATTAAAGGCCACCAAAATGTTAAAAAATAAAGCAAACCTTATACTGACCTCTCCGGCCCCTCTGATCCTCACTGCCACCTGTCTAGACCTTGTCGCACCTGCGGATCGACGTGAGCAGCGCTGTAATTCCCTAGGCCTCGGCCGCAACATTTGTGGGCACAGGCACATAATCCTCCTAGGCCTATGCAACTCGGAAGACTCGGTCGCTGGGTAAGTTTAGCAACTAAGGCCCGGAGATTTCAGCTCTGTCGGCAACAATCGGAAGATGCAATGAGGAGCAGACTGTTAGCGGTGAGTGGCGGAGGGGCAGTAGAGGTGAGTATAAGGAATTATAGAATTTTTTACATATTACATTTAGTATGCTCTGGAGTATCAAGACAGGGATTAATAAATTTGATTTTCTCACTCATGTCTGTGGAAGTGCATCATTGCACAAACAAATGAGATTTCTTAGAATCTCAAAAGAAGATTTGTTGATGCTTGGCACGCTGGAAAAGGTTACAAAACCAAGGAATTTTGGATTCCACTAATCCACAGTTTTACAGACTGTGTATGTGTAAGGGTTCTGCCTGGCCGAGGTGTATTTACGATACTTTAAACACCCTGTGCAGGTGTCCCTGGGTGTGCGCACGTGTTTCTGATTTAGCTGCCGACACCTTCAGATAATGTTCTGCCACGATATGTGAGATACTGGGACCCTTTAACTTCACAATGAAGAAGACAGACCGGTTTACGAAAATAAAGTCTATTTTACTAGGTCTGCTCTTCAGACACCCAATGATAATCAGAACTGACTGAGGGTGTACTTTCTTCTCTCTATCTCAACCAAGACAAACTGTAAAAACAGGAACACACCCCAGTGCCCATCTACTCCACCCCAACTGTCGGCTGGCCCGACAGTTAACCCTCTCCACCCCTGTCTAACAAGAAACTGCAGCCTACATAGGATAAAACACACAATAATAAACAGGTCACATTAGATATAATGACAGGGGTCTTCAAAGATGTTGAGCCATCTTCTCCACCGTTACATATGAATGGAGGAGATTCAAGACACTTAGTACTCTGTCCATGAGAGGCCGACCAACAAATATCACTCCAAAAGCAACCTGTATAGTTTTCTGCCTGGTCACAAAGGAGCCCAAGATAACCTCTAAGCAACTAAAGGCATCTCTCACATCTGATAATGTTAATGTTCATGAGTTCACCATCTGGAGGACACTGAGCAACAATGATGTGCATGGCAGAATTCCAAGCAGAAAGCCAATGTTCTCCAAAAAGAACATGGTGTCTGAAGTTGCAAAAGATCACCTGCACAAGGCTACTGCAACAATGTTTTGTGGACGGATATGACAAAAATAGGGATTTCTGATTTAAATGAGAAGCATAAGACTATGCTCACACGATGATCTTTTGGTGAGTTTTTGATGTTACAGAATTTCTGGACCATTTCTGCACCTATTATTTAAATTAAGTTACTTGTGTTTTTTCATTGCATTTTTTGTGTGTGTTTACATGCTGGGAAGAATATTGGCGATATAATCCCATGTCGATCATTGTATCCTATTTGGCAGAGGATTATAAAGCCCTTCAGTGTGCAGTTGCAACTGTAGGAGGAGGGAGGGGGCCAGGAGACAGTGAGCGACAAATATCTCACCTAGCCAGCTTCAAACCAAGGAGGTACATCCCCACCAGCTAGCAGGTGGGCTACAACAGGAAGACCCCCTGTGGATGCAAACCATGTGGTCTCCCTTTGTGTCAAACAGCTATGATTCCATATCGAGTTATGGAAATACTCTATGTCCTAGCCATTCATAAAATATATTTCCGAAACCACAGGATATGGCAAATGTCCTACTGGGTCCCAGCTCCATCTAACACGTAGGGATGGGGATATACATAGCACAGGTATTTGGACACCCATAGGACCGCTGTGTTTGGTCTCCAGCAGGGGCCCGGCTGGATCTGATGACACCTGAACCGGCTCCCTAGGACCGTCCATTAAAGAATTATGACCCATTTTAGTTTCTGGAATTTATAGCTGATAGAGACCAGAGGTGGAGATTTAGGTCCAGCCAAGGGGGCAGGAGGGGGGTGACTCAGAGAGGTTAAAAGCTCCTGAAGCTCTTGACCTAGTGCTTTTTCTCTGAGAGGTCACGACAACACATCATGTGGGAGAAGTCGCCCAACAGGGGTTACCACAAGCCTTCCATGTGGCAGGCCTCCCCGCAAACCAGGCCTCCATCTGACTGGTAACTGACTCTTAATATCTGCTTATATCTTTTGTACCACTACTATTGTGTTTGCATCTCTGAGTATTATGTATGCATAACTCTTATGTATATAGTGTATTGTCTAGTGTGCCCTTAAGATGATTAAATATATAATTTAACCTAGGGCTGCTCTTTTATCTCGATCCACGAACTCACACGTCCATTGTTAGGCTTAATTCCCATGTTATCAGAGCTGGTTTCTGGCCCGATATAATTCCCGTTATATCTAATAGGAAGTAGTGGCAGCTCTACCGGACTGATAAGGTTCTGTTTCATTTGGGTCAGTGAGAGGGGCCTCTCAGCCTGTCAGGGGTGTGAGCAAGTGTGGTGCCACGTCAGTGACTGAGTGGGCCACCTCTTCTCACTCCCGGTACCTTCCTGTACTCGTGCAGACAGGGGGTGTCTGTGTAGGACTGTACCAATGTGACCTTACGTGTCCCCGAAGGGGTGCGGAACGTCACGTTGGTGTAAAGTGCGGATCCATATCACGTGATCCGTCTTACGAAATTGTGACGTCGACCGGGTGGCGAGGTGTGGATCCTTCACACATGCGTTTTTTTTGCGTTTTTGGCTCTGTGTTTTTTGTCTCTTGTTGGTGTCATGCTGTAAATAAAACTGCTTTGGTTTTGATACTTCCTGGTATTTGGCTTTGACATTATTGGTATATTTAGTAAAGGATTGCATGCGGTTTTGAGGCATTTTTTACCTGTGGATTCTCCGCATCTAATTCAAGTCTATGGGAAAACTCTGCACATAAAACTCAGCCACAAGAGAAGTTGACATGTTGCGGATTTGAAACACGCACCACAGGTCAGTTTACGTTGAGTAAAGAAGAAGCACAATGGGCATGAGATTTCTATAAATCCCATCCATTTTCGTGGAAATGTACGATGATGTGTTTTTTATACAGCAAAAATACGCAGCATCAAAAAGGCACCAAAAGCTCATCATGTGAGCATAGCCTTATGAAAGGAGAAAGTAAATCACTGCATTGCTACATAAAAACCCCAAAACATCTGTGAAACATGGTGGTGGTAGTATCATAGTTTGGGGATGCTTGCTGCATCTGGGCCAGGACAGCTTGGCATCATCTATGGAGCAATGAGTTCTGAATTATACCACCAAAGTCGCTCTACAAAAAATAATTAAAGAAGAATAAAGTTAAAGTTTTGCAATTGCCAAGTCAAAGTCCTGACCTTTAGTCTTGTGGAAGAACCTTAAGCAATCAGTTCATGGGAGAAAACCCACAAACACAACATAGTAAAACCTGATTTGTAGGGAGGAACTTGTTGAAATTTATCCAAGCCGATGCGCAGGACTAATCAACAATAACCAAATACATTTAGGTGCAGTTATAGCGGATTCGTTGCAATTCTGTAAGATAGGGAACTCTAAATGGTCCAGTAAAAGATTAATAGCTGCTGAGTAAAAAAAAAACAAACAGATTGTATACAGACAGCACACTGATGACAAGCGAGAAAATAATCGTCACACTCTCCTGGATGAGAATGGGACCGATTTTCTATACTCTAGTGTGAGCGAACCCTCAAAGTGACAGAGTCTAATATTTTTTATTAATTTGTTATTTTTGGCTCTATTTATCTATTTTGAATACTTGTGTGAACATTTGATGCAGTTTTAAGTCAAATTTCTGTAGAAATATGAATATTCCAAAGGATTCACAAACTTTCAAGCACTAGCTATAAGTCAATAGATAATTACGCATGTGCTCTCTTGCTCCCCCTAGTGGAGCACCCATGATTTTTATAAGTGACAGGAACTATAGGATCTATGCTGTAGCATTTTTTTTAAAAGTCTATTAGAGATGAGTGAATAAAGTCGCAGGACACGTCAGTGCTTGCACCTGTTCACACTTTATTCTGGTAGGATATACTGTTCAGTTTTTTGTTTTTTTATAATAGATTTTAGAGATGAGCGATTGAATAGTAACATAATAAAAGAAATGTGAACAGATGTACGCTGTACAAACACAAGAATACAGCAGTGCTCTGCTCTGGATCCTTCCTACCCTTTAAATGGGTTGTTCAGGTTTATCACAAAAGTCTGCAGTCACTCTATGTGACTGCTAACTTTTGAATCCTCAGTGAACTCAGCTGTGGACAACCCCTTAAAATTTGTAGGTTTTATCCTGGGAGAGGAATGTTTGATAAATATTAGGTTAGGGTACTATCAAAGAGAGGTACGCCTCGTCATGGCTGGTGGGCTCTCATGAATTGGCCAATTTATGCGCCAAGCACCTTCATTTTACAAGTACTTTCTATATAGCAGTAATGCAGTCCAAATCTCATATATTCAATGTTTACAATATATTACAGAGGCTGCTGTATTCTTGCATTTGTATAAAATCTATTATAAATCTAAATATTAACAATGAAAGACGTTTTTCACCTTCTTGTATTCGTATAAGTAACTGCAGTGGTGATGTTACAACTACAGCATGTGACCACTGCAGCCAGTCACTAGGCTCAGTGGTGATGCTGATGTAGATGGCACAAGACTACCAGTGAAGTAACTAGATTCCTATGGGCTCCGCTGAAAATTTTGGACCTGGGCCCCCACCAGCATGTTGGTCAGATGTACAGGCCCCTGTAATATTGTCCTCCATCCTGGCCTCTATGCTGTAATAATGTCTCCGTCCTGGCCCTTATCATATTAATAGTAATAATAATATTTTTTATTTCTATAGCGCCAACATATTCCGCAGCACTTTACAGTTTAGAGGGGACTTGTACAGACAATAAATACATTATAGAATAACACATAACACAGATACAAAAAAGAGTGAGGGCCCTGCTCGCAAGCTTACAATCTGTATTAATGTTTCTTGTCCTGACCCTCATCCTGTAATGTCCTGCATTCTGTAATAGTGTCTCCCATCCTGTAATAATGTCTCTCATAATGGACCCTTCCTGTAATAATTTATTCCGTCATGGTCCCCATCCTGTATTAATGTCCCCCATCCAGGCCCCATTCTGTAATAATATCCCTTGTCCTGGGCCCCTTCCTGTAATAATGTCCCCCATTGTGGCACTCTTCTCCAACGCCACATTAAAATTATTCTTCTTACTTGTCCACGCTCCCACGGCGAGCAGCATCATCTTCCCGCCCGATAAGAATTGGGGTGAGAGGCGCATGTCAGTGACATCATGTGACACCTGAGATGGGCACGTAGACATTAGCTGCTGGCCCGTTTGGCCAATAGCGTGCTAATAACTATATTCTGGTGCAGGGAACCTGCAGCGAAACATTTCGGCTGAATGTACGACAGAGACCACACATTCAACTGAAAACGGCGCAGACGTCAGCGAGCCCCCTGACTCCACAGGCCCGGTCACAGTCGCACCCTCTGCAACGGAGATCATTACATTCCTGAAGACTACTGATCCCAGTGATTGGCTGCAGCACTCACGTACTATAGTTGTAATGTCACCACAGTAGTCAAGTAAGCAAACATTGGCGTAAGTGATGGAATGAAAAATCTGACTTCAATGATTAAAAGGTGCGTCTCGATTATTTTGTCCATATAGAGAATATGATATGGATTATGCTCCACACCCTTATATTATTTTGTCTCTTATCATTCACATTGCTGGTTTCCAGGTCACCCTCCTCTCTGTCCTTCTCCCTCCAACATACTTTCAGCCCTACATTTTTATTGTGCCCTGAATTTGAAGAAATGTCTCCCTCTAGTGGTCAAGCCTAATTAAACACATTATCTAAAGTTCAAAACTTTACAGTTTTGATTTAAGGAGCAGTCAGTGGGGCTCTGCCGTCATAGAAAGCGATTGCATTATATCTTGTGCAGGTAAAACCTTTGAATGATGCCTCAATGCTAAAATAATTGTTATGGCCACTTTATACTCAAATTCCTGAGTCGTACCTCCAATGATTTCAACGAAAAGCCATCACTTTCTATGATGTTACAGCTGGATTAGAACACAAATCTTCACACAGATTAACTCTACATTCACATGATGTTTAGTCCACGTGCTGTCTGTGGTAAAAGCTGACATCACACGGACGGCACAAGGACCAGTGTAACTCAACCGGGCTGTTCCGATGACCATTTTTTCACACAGGCTGAATATGAAAAAAAAAACGGCAGCATGCTCTAGCTTATCCATATTTTGGATAAGACTCGTCCATTTAAGTCTATTTGTCCATAAAATAATCGGATAGCATAAGGATTGACCGTATTGAATCCGATTTTTACTAATACAGTTCAATTATTAAAATAGGAAACTGTATATGGTCCTGTAAATATATATAACAGTTGATATATAAAAATGGATCCCATACGGATGACAATGCAGATGTGAAAACTTTTTTTTCTTTTAATAAGATCATGTGAATGTGGCACCCCAGAGGGTCTGGTTGCCACAGTGGTAGTAATACCATGTCTGGGAGCAAAACAGGAGTTTCCTGGTCAGGAACACATTACATGCAACACCTCCTGCCCCAGACCAGAAAGGGGACGATCCTGCCCTATATAACTGGATCTGGAGGTGGGGTTAGTCAGTCAGTGTGTGGAGTCAAGTAGGACACGAAGGAGCAAGGAGCCAGGGACTGGAGCTGGAGTTAGCTCGTCCTGGATAGTATCCTCAGAGGACCGGACACCGGAGTCCGAGGCTGTGGGGATTACGTACCCAGCAGCAGATACCGCAGGGCAGGGGATTGCAGGTCTCCTGGCCCATCAGAAGCCCGGAGGCTCAGCCACACGAAAGGACCAGTACCGCCACAGAGGAGCGAGGAATACACAAGGCCCGAGTCGCCAGCCATACGGGTGAGTGCAGCACGTTACACTCAGGGACGTGGGCTACAAGACGACTATAAGCAGGATAGCAAAAGAGTATAGTCAGAACGGCAGGCCTACAACTTCACCTGGCCAGGAGGACTCTAGGATTGTTACCAGACTAATCAGGCCCTCATCACTAGCCGGTACTCCCGTTGGGGCCCATATAATTGCCAACAGTAAAGACCCTGGGACTGCACTGCAAAGACTCAGTGTTGTCATTACTGATACCTTGCACTACCACCACCATCATCCATACGCGCTGCCCTGAAGCTCCACTGTTCCTGTGGGGAGTTACATCACCTTGCTGCACATACCACCAGCTTCAGCGGACTGCTCCGCAGCGGCGGTTCCCAATAACCGCATTCCACAGGTGGCGTAGTCGGACTATACATAAACTACCCTGGTTTGACTGCCCTGGGTCACGGACCGAGTCACCGCCACGGTGACTACAACCCCCAGGGGGCGCGTCAACTTTGGCGTAGTCGGCAGGATTGCGTGCCCGCATCCACCGGGTACTGTGCGCCTTCACAGACTGTGTAGCATATCGTGGTGAAGATTTCCCGCCATTTGTCGCCGTTTTCCCGCCGTTGTCCGCCATTTTCGAGTCACCGTGCGGGAAGAAGAGGGGCGTGATCGCTGTAAATGCGCGAAGTCCAAAGCCCCGCCCCACACACGGACGCAGCGCCAGGTCCTGGAAGGAGCCACAGTGAACGTTGACGTCAGACGCGTGCGACGCAAGGTCCTCGACAGAGACCATCACCTGCGGAACTGCGGCCTACGGAAGAAAAGAGAAGGAAGGTAGGCCACGGTTCACTAGGGGGGAGGAAGACGCCCGATATGGAGGGAAATTCAACCACCGGCGCGGCCGCTGCCGCGGTAATGCCATTCTCCATGCCATATATACCAGGGGCGGCTTGGTTGCCCCAGTACTCAGGAGAGTCGCACACCCTGAGTGACTTCAAGGAGAGACTAAGCAGTTTATTTAAAGTATACCCCCTGTCCGAGGAGCAGAAAGTGAGCATCCTCGTAGGTCAGTTGATTGGTGCAGCCCAGAGAGAAGTAAAATCCTGGTCAGCCAGAGAAAAGGGTAAAAGAGATACTGGCCTGCCTAAAGGACACTTTTGACACCCGTACTACAGCAGAGATAAAGATGAAGTTTTACAGGTGCAAACAACGGGCACAGGACAGTGTACGGGACTATGCTTTAAACCTGCAGGAGGCGCTGAGGGCCATCAAACAGGTAGACCCTGACAGTGTGCGTGATGAAAACAGACTGTTAACTGAGCAATTCATTGAGGGTTTACTGTCCAGCGCCCACCGAACCCAGCTGCGCATAATGGCTCTGCAAAACCCTGACTTGGACTTTGCTCAGTTTAAGTACAGGGCCATCCGGGTGCTACGAGAACCAGCACAAGGTGGCGCTACAGCTCCCCGGCGCCCAGCTATCACCTATCACCAGGAGGTGGCACCCTTTTCCCTGGAGCCTGTAGGAGCTGATGCACAGACTCTGGACAATGCCCCGTCTACAGACCTGCACCGTCAGGTCCAAGAGTTAACTAAAAGTGTAGCTGCACTAACCAAAACTGTGCAGTCCTTGCAGGTGTCTCCCAAAGGAAAGATCCAGCTGGCTTCCAGTCCGGAGGATGTCCCGTGGTGCCGACAGAAGAGGATTCCACCATCCAGAGGGAGGAACAGCGACCGCTACGACCAGGACGGACAACCCATCTGCCGCCGCTGCAACCAGCCGGAACATTATGCAAGGTACAGTTATTTAAACGGGCAAAACCTGGGGCAGAGGGCCAACTCCCAGGCAAAAGACCACCAGGCCCATCAAGCTGGCGAGACAAATATGTGGGAGGACGACCGGTCCTACCTGTCGTGCTGGATGGCTTTCCAATGAGCGCGTTGCTGGACACGGGATCCCAGGTGACCACCATCCCCTACATTCTTTTCAAACGGTACTGGACTGACTCTGACATCACCCGCCGTCCAGCTGAACATTTGAGCAGTTATGCCAGCAATGGTCAACCCATACCTCAGGTGGGGTTCAAAGAAGTGACCATAAATGTTGGCAAAGTCGAACTGCCAGCACAAGGACTGATTATTGTCGACATTGATCGCCGAGAAAGTCATCCCATGATAACCTTAGGCACTAATGTCATTGAAAATTGTCTTGCAGAAATAATTGTCTTGTTACAGCAGGTTGCGGAAACCGCCAGTTCCAGCCAGCAGCGGGTTCTACAAAGAGAGATCAGAGCTCTGATGAAAAGACAACAGGTAGAACTGTCTGGTGGTGAGATTGGCAGTGTTAGGATGAGTGACCCATTTCCTATTGCCATGCCCCCAAGAAGTGAAATGCTGATATGGTGCCGGGCAGCCATCGGTCTAAGGGGTAGAGATTACCAGGCCCTGGTAGAGCCCATCTACTCTGACAGTAGGCCCACCATTTTGACAGCCAGGGGGGTGGTTAATGTCCGCCATGGGAGAGTGCCAGTCCACATCCTGAACAATGGGGAAAAAGAAGTCCATTTGCCCCAGTATGCCACCCTAGCCAAGCTATTCACCGTCAATCAAAATTCTATAAAGACAGTGGAACCCTTACCTCCATCCAAACAGGCAGAGGATAATGGCTCCAAGGGACAGATGGAGAACTGGTGCCAGAACTGCATGTGGGCACTGACTCTACCCCTCCACATCAAAAACAAGGAGTATACCGAGTGGTCCAGGAGTATGAGAGGGTCTTCAGTAAACACCCACTCGACTTCGGGCAGGTAAAGGGGGTTCAACACCATATCCCCACGGGAGACCATCCACCCATTAAAGAAAGGTACTGACCTGTACCACCAGCACACTACCAAAATGCCAAAGGGATATTACGAGAGATGAAGGAGGCTGGGGTAATAAGAGACAGTAGCAGCCCCTGGGCAGCTCCATTAGTTCTTGTAAAGAAAAAGGATGGCACAATGAGAATGTGTGTAGACTACAGGCAAATTAACCGCGTAACACATAAAGATGCATACCCGCAGGAGTCACTAGCTGTGTTAAAATCTGCTAATTATTTCTCTACTTTGGGTATTGGCAGGTTCCTGTAACAGAGGTGGATAAGGAAAAGACCGCATTCACCACCCCGATAGGCATCAGCGAGTTCAACTGCATGCCATTCGGGCTCTGCAACGCCCCAGGGACCTTCCAGCGGTTGATGGAGTGATGTCTAGGGCATAAGAACTTCGAGACAGTCCTGCTGTACCTGGATGATGTCATAGTATACTCCAAGACATATGAGGATAATCTGAAGCACCTGGCGGAAGTGTTTGAAGCCCAGGCTGGCTTTGGCCTGAAGGTGAAGCCATCTAATTGACACCTGCTGAAGCCCAAAGTACAGTACTTAGGACATGTGGTAAGCGCTGACGGAGTAGCACCAGACCCCGACAAGGTCACCGTAATCAAGGACTGGCCGAGACCTTCCAACATCAAAGAAGTGCGGCAGTTCCTCGGGTTGGTAGGCTACTACCGAAGGTTTATACCAGGCTTCACCAAGGTGGCGGCACCCATGCAGGACCTCCTAGTAAGCCAGTCCAGGAAGGCCAAAAACCCGAAGCCTCCATTCAAATGGGATAAGCTGGAAGACGAATCCTACAGTAGGCTGAAGATGGCTCTCACAGGAGACGAGGTCCTGGCCTACCCTGATTATGGCCAACCCTTCATCCTTCACACGGACGCGAGCAACGTGGGACTAGGAGTGGTGCTGTCCCAGATCCAGCAAGGCAGAGAAAGGGTGATAGCCTACGCCAGCAGGAAGCTCCGGCCCACAGAAAGAAACCCAGAAAACTACAGCTCCTTCAAGTTGGAGTTCCTTGCCATAGTCTGGGCTGTGACTGAGCGCTTCAAACATTATCTTGCCTCGTCCAAATTCACTGTGTACACGGATAATAACCCGCTGACACACCTGGACACTGCAAAACTTGGTGCCCTGGAACAAAGATGGATGGCCCAACTGTCTAATTACGAATTCACCATCAAGTACCGGGCTGGGCACAAGAATGCAAACGCAGATGCGCTGTCCAGAATGCCTAACTTGCCAGACGGGGGAGAAGACCCAGAGGAGAGGAAGAGATAGAAATACCCGAGTTCCACCGCCATGGGATAAAGCAGTGCTCCCATTGTGTGAAGAACAGGTGCTCTGCCAACAGAGAAGCCACGTTCAATCCATTGCCCCACCATGAATGGGCAGAAACACAAGACAGTGACCTGGCTGTTCGCCTAGTCAAAGAGTTGCTGACATAATCTGACTCATACCCTGATTCAGATGCTCCAGAAGAGACCAAACAGCTGTGGAAAGAAAAGAGCAAGCTGTTCATCTATGAAGGGAAGCTGTGTCGAAGAACTGTCAACTCCCGGACACATGAGCTGGTCTGGCAGGTGGTAGTCCTGAGGCGGGATGCGTCTATGGTCTTGGAAGCGTACCACGATGGAGCAGGACACTTCGGATGGAAGAAACTGGAAGTCCTGCTACGTGAACGGTTCTATTGGGTTGGCATGAGGAAAGCAGTCGAGAGGTGGTGTCGAGAATGCGGACCGTGCAACCTGAGAAGAAAAGACCGTGACAGCCAGAGGGCTCCCCTGCAGCCCATCATCACCAAGCAGCCGCTGGAACTGGTAGCCCTGGACCATGTGAAGCTATCCCCGAGCAGGTCAGGCTATGTCTACGCTCTCACCATCGTAGACCACTACTCCCGATTCCTGGTAGTAGTGCCATTAAAGGAACAGACGGCTCAGACAGCAGCCAGAGCTTTCCAACAGCACTTCTGCCGACCGCATGGTTACCCAGAATGTGTGTTAACTGACCAAGGTCCGGCCTTCGAAGCGGAGGTATTCCAGGAGTTCTGCAACCTGTACAGCTGCAAGAAGATCAGGACAACGCTTTATCACCCCCAGACCAACGGGATGTGTGAAAAGATGAACCAGGTGGTGATAGACCTACTGAAGACATTGCCCCTGGAGGAACGCAGTCTGTGGCCAGAAAAGTTGCCAGACCTGGTGGACCTCTACAATCATATCCCAGTGAATTCCACCAACTGCACACCTGCTTACCTGATGAGAGCAAGACCTGGTAAGCTGCCCATCGATCTGGATATGGGAGTCCTGACACCAGAGGACGCCTCACCGGATGCGGATTGGGACACTGAGCGACAACAGCAATACCGTAAGGTACAGGAAAGTGTTGAAAGAAGTCTGTCCCAAGCAAGAGAAAGGCAAGAGAAGACTTACAACATGCACCTGCTGCCCCCTTGTCACCAGGAAAGCAAGTCCTAAAGAGGAAGAGGCGACTCCACAAGTTGGATGATCAGTGGGAAAACGAGCCGTACACCGTTCTACCCTCAAACCATGATAACACCAAGGTGTGCCTCATAAGTAAGGACGGAGGTGAGACAACAGCAACAGTTTCCAGAGACCACCTGAAGAAATGTCCCGAGCAGCTACAGCATGCTGAAGAAGGCCAAGATATCCCTCAACCCGCAGAGGAAGTGGAAGAAATGGTCAGCACAGTACTCGGAGAATTTCCCCGGTCGTGGACACAAGTAAATAATGCAATAGTTGTGCCAGTCCTTACATTTCTCCAACCAGCCCCTCAGGAAGCTGTAGAAGTCCCAGTAGAGTTGGAAGAACCATTGGCCCCGGAGACAGAAGATTCCTCATCAGCAGCCCAGGAGAATCTACCCTCTGCTAGTAGCGAGCCTGTCGTACCCACGGTAAGCCAAAGGATCCGTAGGAAGTTGCCCAACCTACTAGCGACACCTCCAAACACCTGTAGTGAGGTGAACATTGAGCCCACCACACCAGGGGTAAATACAGGGGACCAAGGTAGAACACAGACAGACAGCGTGTTACGTAGGTCTACCAGAATCACAAGAGGTCAGATCCCTGCTCGTTGGAGAATTTAAAGTGTAATGTATAACTGTATTATTGCAAACGTTGTATATGTGTGTATTAAATATGTTTTTTCAGTTACCCGACAGGGTCCAAAAAGACTTTCAGGTTATGGACGGTGAATAACCAAAAACTTTACCTTGTAAATAGTTGAACCTGTAAAGTGCCCCTTTTGTGCCAGACCACCGAACAAAAACCCGTGGAGGTGGCTGAAGACGTGGTCCAACATCCGGATCATCAATGCCCTGCAGCTACCCCAGGGCCTCCGTGGAGGGTTTGGGACAGGTCCCTCAAGAAGTGCACCTTGTTTCAGTGAAATGGACACCTGGTTACGGATGATACCGTGACCTAAGAAGACTGTAATGCCTGTAAATATGTTCATGTACTGTTATTGCTATTGTTTATTGATATCTGTTACATTTTTGCAAAATATGCTCAGTCCCGGAGTACTGAAATTTACTAGGGGGGAATGTGGCACCACAGAGGGTCTGGTTGCCACAGTGGTAGTAATACCATGTCTGGGAGCAAAACAGGAGTTTCCTGGTCAGGAACACATTACATGCAACACCTCCTGCTCCAGACCAGAAAGGGGAGGATCCTGCCCTATATAACTGGATCTGGAGGCGGGGTTAGTCAGTCAGTGTGTGGAGTCAAGTAGGACACGAAGGAGCAAGGAGCCAGGGACTGGAGCTGGAGTTAGCTCGTCCTGGATAGTATCCACAGAGGACCGGACACCGGAGTCCGAGGCTGTGGGGATTACGTACCCAGCAGCAGATACCGCAGGGCAGGGGATTGCAGGTCTCCTGGCCCATCAGAAGCCCGGAGGCTCAGCCACACGAAAGGACCAGTACCGCCACAGAGGAGTGAGGAATACACAAGGCCCGAGTCGCCAGCCATACGGGTGAGCGCAGCACGTTACACTCAGGGACGTGGGCTACAACACGACTATAAGCGGGATAGCCAAAGAGTATAGTCAGAACGTCAGGCCTACAACTTCACCTGGCCGGGAGAACTCTAGGATTGTTACCAGACTGATCAGGCCCTCATCACTAGCCGGTACTCCCGTTGGGGCCCATATAATTGCCAACAGTAAAGACCCTGGGACAGCACTGCAAATACTCCGTGTTGTCATTACTGATACCTTGCACTACCACCACCATCATCCATACGCGCTGCCCTGAAGCTCCACTGTTCCTGTGGGGAGTTACATCACCTTGCTGCACATACCACCAGCTTCAGCGGACTGCTCCGCAGCGGCGGTTCCCAATAACCGCATTCCACAGGTGGCGTAGTCGGACTATACATAAACTACCCTGGTTTGACTGCCCTGGGTCACGCATCGGGTCACCGCCACGGTGACTACAACCCTCAGCATCTACAAGGCCCGGCTCCGGGTGCCCCACGGCCCAGGGGGCGCGTCATGAACTTAGCCAAACTCATTTTTTTTCTAACTACAGTATATATTCCTGTTCAGAATCTTCTGAAACCTTTGCATAAAAGTGTGTAAATGACATTCCTACCTCACCTGGCTCCAGAGCTGCGCTCCTCTCTCCTCACTAAGGACTGCCAATTTTTGTAGCAACAGGCAATTACCGATGACAACACACTGATGGGGATTTAGGGCCTGTACACACAATGTCTTTGAAAAATTTGTCACGTTCACCCAAGTTTAAAATGCATCAAGAAAACGCCGGCATTTTTTTGGCATCCAAGCGGAATCCATCTGCAGAATGGCTAGAAGCAACCCTGCTGCTTTGCAATCCTGAAGCTGTTAAAAGAAGCTAAAGACTGAACTTATGATCAGCAAGTCATTTTTACGTTGCAGTGCACATGTCCATTCTTATTAGTGTTTATTAAAGAGGTGGTGCACTCAGTAACATAGCTACTGGGGGGGGCAGAGGGTGCAGTTGCCCCGGGCCCTGTGCTCAGGGGGGACCCACCACGGGATGCCCACCCAGAGCTACACTACGCCAATATAATGAAGCAAAGCCACGGCTGCACGGCTTTCCTGTGCTCACTGATCAGATGTATTCACGCCTCTTAGACGTGAATACATCTGAGCAACACTGCAGCGCTGGGAGGTAGGGGAGCACTCGTCATCTCCCCGCCCCGATGTGCAGTGGAGTGATGAGGTCAGCAGTGTGCTGTGATCCCTGAGCTGCAGAGCGGCAAAGGACACGTCTTACCTCATATGGGGCAGTGTGGAAAATTGTGAGAGGGAGCAGCATGGGGGTGGGAGGACTAGATGGAGAAGTGTTGGGACAGCATGTAGAGGAGGGAGCATGGGGACAATATGGAGGCGTGGGGGACCATTTTGGAGAAGTGGGGTACATTATGGAGAAATGGGTGTTCAATATGAAGAAGTGGGGGGACAGTATGGAGAGGTGGGAGTGTAGGGGACAATATGGGGGAACAGGATGGAGAATTGGGAGCGTCTGAGGACTATATGGAGAAGTGGGACTATGGAGAAGTGGGGGCACAGTATGAAGAAGTGGGGGACAATATGGAGGAGTGGGGGGACCATATGGAGAAGTGTGGCACATTATGGAAAGGTGGGGGGACCATATGGTGAAATGGGAGCATGAGTGGACCGTATGGAGAAGTGGGTGTACAATATGAAGAAGTGGGGGGACAATATGATGAGGTGGGACCAAGTGGGGGCCATATGGAGAAGTGAGGGAACAGTATGTAAAGATGGGAGCATGGCAGGACAGTATGGAGAGATGAGTGTTAGAACCCACCTGTGCAGAAAATTAGTTTTTTGGGCTACATTGTCTCCAGCGAGGGCTTTGAGATGGACCCGGTGAAGGTTCAGGCTGTGCAGGAATGGCCTAGGCCTATTGGTTTGAAATCAATACAGAGATTTTTGGGTTTTGCCAATTATTATAGGAAATTCAATAAGAATTTTTCTATAATTGTTAAGCCTCTGACCGATCTCACCAGGAAAGGTGTGAATAAGGCCCAGTGGACTACTGAGACCATTGAAGCATTTGAGTATCTCAACGAGAGGTTCAGTTCTGCCCCTATCCTTATGCAGCCTGATGAGACAAAGCCTTTTTTGGTCGAGGTCGATGCTTCATCGGTAGGGGTCGGAGCAGTTTTGTCTCAGGAGAACAAGGGTGGAGTACATCCTTGTGCCTTCTTTTCGAAAAAAAATTCGGAAACCGAACTGAATTATGATGTTGGAAATCGGGAGTTGCTGGCCATTAAACTCGCGTTTGAACATTGGCGTCATTTTTTGGAAGGCGCTAGATTTCCTATTCAGGTTTTCACAGATCATAAGAATTTGATCTATCTGGATGCTGCCAAGCGCTTGAATGCCCATCAAGCTAGGTGGGCACTTTTTTTTTCTCGGTTTCATTTTTCTGTTACCTATATCCCTGGTACTAAGAATGTTAAAGCCGATGCTTTATCTTGCAGCTTCTCTCCTATGGTCGGTGCCGAGGTGGAGGAGAGCATTTTACAGAAAGGAGTTGTGGTGGCAGCATTGGACTCCGTTTTGGAGAATGGGATTCTGAAAGCTCAAGATCAGGCTCCATCTAATGCTCCCCATGGGAGGTTGTTCGTGCCTAGAGCCTTTAGGAGAGATTTGTTTGTGGAGTGAATGAGTCTCGGTTGGCAGATCATCCAGGAATTTCGGAGACTAAGAGACTTATCAGTCGCAGTTTTTGATGGCCTGGATGACAGAAGGAAGTCATCAAGTGGGTGCGTCAATGTACTGTGTGTGCTAGGTCAAAGGCTTCACATACTCCTGCTGCGGGGTTGCTTTGCCCTCTGGAGGTTCCTAGTGCACCTTGGACGCATCTCACAATAGATTTTATTACTGATCTTCCTGTGTCCGAGGGTTTTACTGTCATCTGGGTGGTCGTGGACCGTTTTAGTAAAACGCCAAGACACTCGCTAAGGCGTTTGTTAAGGAGATTGTCAAGCTCCATGGCATTCCCACGGATATTGTTTCTGATAGAGGACCTCAGTTAGTGGCTCACTTTTGGCGTGCTTTTTGTGACAGGTTGGGAATCAATTTGTCATTTTCGTCTGGTTATCATCCTGACTCTAATGGACAGACTGAAAGAAAGAACCAGGATGTTGAACAGTTTTTGCGTTGTTTTTTGGCGGACAATCAAGGAGGTGTGGACTGAGTTTCTGCCTCTAGCAGAATTTGCTCTTAACAATCATAAATCCTCCTCTGCTGGGTGTTCTCCTTTTTTTTGTTGTACTGGGAGACATCCATCTTTTGGTTCGTTCTCCAAATTGGGGTCGGCGGTGCCGGAGGAGGAGAATTTTTCCGGTGATTTGGAGAGAGTTTGGACTAATGTACGTTGCAACCTTCAAGAGGCTAACAAGAAGTCCAAGAAGTATTTTGACAGGAGGTTTTGTTTACTGTGGGTGACATGGTTTGGTTGTCCTCGAAGAACCTGCGGTTAAGGATTCCCTCTAAAAGCCTGGGTCCTAAGTTTGTGGGTCCATTTAAAGTGATTCAGGTTGTTAACCCGTCTGCTGTTAGGTTGGATGTCCCTACTTCCTGGAAGATTAATCCTGTGTTTCATGTTTCCTTGTTGAAAAAGGCTGTTGTATCTGATAGGGACGCCACTATCACAGTTCTTCCTGTGGTGGAAGACGGTGAATATGAAATTTTGAAATCTTGAATTCTAGATGGCATAGAGGGAAATTACAGTATCTTGTCTCCTGGAAGGGTTTCGGTCTCGAAGACAACTCCTGGGTAAGGACGGATGATGTCTCTGCTCCTAGGCTTGTTAAAGGTTTCCACAAGAGGTTTCCGGATAGGCCTGGGCCTGGAGGATCCGGAGGATCCTCATAAAAGAGGGGGTACTGTTAGAACCCTCCTGTTTGTTTTTTCCATTTTGTGTTTTGCGGTCACGTGACCATCTGCCTTTATATTCCAGCTCCTCCCTTTTGGCTGTGCTGGACTTCAGTGTTTCACTGTTTCTCTAGCCTGGTGCTTCGGTGCCTTTCTCTGTCAGTTCGCTTGGTCCTTCTGGGACCTCTAGTACCTTTTGTCAGTTTGTCTTTTTGTGTTCTGCAACAACTTCTCTGTTTAGGAGGTGTCCCATTTTTTGTCCCAGTCCTTAGTTCTTTTAGGGACCCCTCCCTTAATGCTATAGGTCTTCGTTCAGACTAGCCGAGGACTAAGGCGGGTCTGTTCGCTAGGAACAGGCAGCCCGCTACATCGTAGGGATTCAGCTTAGTCTTACTGTAGGGACAGCCTTCCCCTATCTTTCCTTAATTCTTGTTGCAGATCATAACAATGAGAGCTTTGGGGACATTATGGAGAAGTGGGGGCACAGTATGGACAGGTGAGAGCATGGGGACAATATGAAGAAGTGGGAGCACAGTATATAGAGATAAGAGCATGGGGGGACAGTATGGAGAGGTGAGAGCTTTGGGGACAATATAGAGAAGTGCAGGCACAATATGGAGAAGTTGGATTCATGTACTGACAGTGGATCTGGTAATGGATCCATGTACTGACCATGGTCCAGATCATGTACAAATGTACCAATCCATAGCTGATCAGAGGTTGTCACCTGGCTGAGGCGGTTACTTTTCAGCCACTGGTTCCCTACTGTGGCTGTTACCCTGCTGCCACCGTCACCCTGCTGCCTAAGTGGGAAAGGTAAGTGCCGAAGTTATAGGTACTTTTATTGTATATAAGGGAAGTTAATGTGAGCAGTATGTAGAGGAGGAAAAGTGTGATTCTAGTTTTGTATTCATCTACTGATGGTGGTTCTGGCACTGCATTAATTTACCAATAGTGGTTCTGGTGCTGCATTCATGTACTGGTGGTGGTTCTGTGTGTATAAGAGCTGTGGACCCACCATACTGTGTATAGGGAAGCTGTTGGGCATTATATTGTGTATAGGAGAGCTATGGGCCCATCATACTGTATATAGGGGAGCTGTGGGGACACCATACTCTGAATTAGGGAGATATGGGTCCACTATACTGTATATAGAGGAGATGTATATTTGGGGACCCAGTGGACATTATTAAATGTCAAGTGGGCACTTAAGAATTATTATTGTTATAGGGGTACTCAGAGTATTGTAAACATCAAAGGGGCAAAATGTGGACCCTTTTCTAGGGCATTTGCACAGTGCATTAATCTATTCAAGGGAGCAATTTTGCCATCTAGAGGGCACAAAGGAGGCATTAATATGATGTAAGGGACACAGCGGTGGCATTATTATGTGAGTCAGTAAGAAGAGTGCTGTTTTTGTACCACACAGCAGGTGTAGTAGTAGGGACACATTCGACAGCTGCGGCTCAGCATTGGGGTATCAGTAGGATGAGGAGTTTGTGCAGGTTGGGAATAGATGGAGACAGTGCAAGAAATGTGAGAAGTCAGATGTGTTTTTATTGTAATCTCTGCAGACGAGTCCTGGCTGGAGAAGTTGTCATGTCGATCTGGGCCAGATGGAAAATATGGGAAAATGAACTAGTCCACCAGAAAGAGCATCAGCGTTAAGTCACTATATATAACTGTACTGTAATCTTTTATATTCTGCAGGACTGGTATCTCCCACTATATGCCACCATATGGCGGTAATATCAGTGTTGGTCTTTGTGTAGAGATTTATTTTCAGTAACAGCGCGGTCATTAGCTGAGGTTCTTCTATATCCATGATCAGGGTTCACCACCAGAGTTGTACACAAAGTTACCTGGTAGGGACCCACTCAGATGTTTCGTCCCCTCTGACCTGAACCCCTAGCTATACCTCTGGGTTCACTACAATGTATATTCCGCCCATCGATTTAAACCTTTTAACTAAGTATTTTTGTAAATACTTTCTGCTTCCATAGGTGCCGGTGAGCGGCATGATCGCTGCTTGCTCAGTCTGCATCATGTGACCCCGGCTGTAGCCGCCACTGACATCCGCTGATGTCACGTCAACTTCCGGATGCCCTTGCATCACCGAGGCGTGACCCAGTCGCATGCATCCCCCCTGATTGACTGAGCTGTGGGTGGTATTTCATCGCACGTCACAGTTGGCAATCCAGTGCACTTTCCCTCTCTCCTCTGCTTTCATTGGCCGCAAGCGCGCGCTGGATACTGGGCTGTGACGTGCGGTGAAACACGGCATTGAGCAAAAAATCATTTCAAATCCACAGCATCAATCAAATTACACTGCAGATTCTCTTCTCGGTGTGTGAATGAGATTTTGTGCAATCTCATCCCTAATGCTGTAGATGTTGCAGCAGATTTCACCCTTTGCAATGCCAAATCTGCAATTATTTACCTAAATACGTAAAGTGGGTATAGTACCTATATAAAGCAGTATGACCTGCACACAAAATTAGTACAAACCAACATGATAATTAATATATTTTTTATTATAACATAAAATAATCACAAAACGATCAAAAGGGAGTTCAAATACAGAAAACTTGCAACGGTGCAGAGGGCAAGTAATGATGTAAAGTATTAAGCTTAGAGCAATATTAGTGACGCGCCCCTGGGCCTGTGTCGCGCTGCGTTGCGCACGCGGGAGCTTACCCGGAGCCGGATCTGTTGAGGGTTGTAGTCTCGTGGCGGTGACCCGGTCCGTGCCCAGGGAGTCAAACTGAGCGGCGATGTATCAGCGGTAGATGTTGGACGACTACGCCACCCGTTGAGTACAGCTAAGGAGCTGCTGCTGCAGGGCAGACCGCTGAGGCCGGTGGTAGGATTGTGCAGCGTGATAGTATAACCCCCAACGGGAGGGGTATGGCCTCAGGGCAGCCGACGTGGATGATGGGGGTAGCAGGAACCACTCGGAGACGGTACGGTGTAGTTCAGGGTCTTTACTGGTGACAAAGATAGACCCTCCCGGAGTACTGGCTAGCGATTGGGGCCTGGTCAGTCCTTGAGCAGATGGGATCTCCCCTGGCCAGGCGGAGTTGTAGGCCTCCCAAACTAACTGTACTCTTCTGGCTACCTTGCTAGAGGCGGGTATAAGTAGCCCACGTCCCTCAGTGTACCGTGTGGTGCTCACCCGTATGGCCGGTGACTCGGGGCCTTCGGGTTTCTTGGCCAGAGGACCTGGAATCCCCTGCCTGACGGATTCTGCTGCTGGGTAGGAGTTAGTCCCCACAGCCTCGGACTCCGGGTCCGGTAAGAAATCTTCTCAGTCAGGGCGAGCTCTGCAGCTGCCAGCCCCTGACTCCTTGTAACACTGCTCCCACAGAGCTCCTGATGTTCTGTTCCTATATTTGCTTCTTTTCTCTGTCTCTACTTCTTCTCTACTCACTAACCCTGCCTCAGCCCTAGGTTTATATAGGGGAAGTTCTTCCCCTCCCAGGACTGGGCAGGAGGTGTGGCATGCATAGGATTCCTGACCAAGAGACCTCCCACCTGCTCTCAGACATAATATCTCTATCACTGTGGCAACCAGACCCCTGGGGTGTCACATTAGCAACCTAAAAAATGCAATAAGAAGCTACAGTGAGCTAAGTGGAAATTACATCTCCAGCACAACATATAAAGCAATATGGTATATATATATTTTACACATCACAACAATACGGGTGTCTTCAAGGGGGCACGTGGGCAACACTTCTATCTTCTTACATAGTGCCCACATCAGTAGTCCATGGCTAGTGGACGGGAGCCCTGCATGCCTCCTCCTACTTCATAGGAGATTTATGACCTTCACAATACTGAGATTGACGAAGTGTTTGCAGGTTCAAGTGCCTGATTGAACTAATTAATAGTATCAAAAACATAATACAAAAAAATGATAAACATACAGTGCTGGTCAGTGGTCACCATTATTGGCATCCCTTCATTTTTTTTTGATAGACTGTACAATATCTTCAGAAATAAATGTCAATGTACCAAAGTTATATCCTCAGGATTTTTTAATTAGTGGTCCAAAGTAGTACAACAATAAAACATTGTTTTTCAACTTCCATGTTGCAATTTCAAAGAAGAAGCAGAATAAACAGCATGTGCAGAAATAAAGGCACCCCTAATTAATACTTGGTTGCACACCCGTTGGCATTGATGACAGCCTTGAAACGTTTCTTGTAGCCATCTATAAGCTTCTTGCACTTCTCAGCTGGAATTCTCCTTTACAGTTTGTTCAAGCTCTTGAATGTTTGCAGGATTCCTTTTCCCAATGGCAGATTTCAGCTCACCCCAAAGATTTTCAATGGGATTGAGGTCAGGACTCATTGCTGGCCATTTTAAAACAGTCCATTTTTTTTTTTTTCAACCTTTCCTGTGTACTTTCGATGTGTGCTTTCGGTCATTGTCTTGTTGGAGGACCCATGATCTTTGACTCAAACCAAGTTTTCTTACACTGGGTAGGACATTTCACTCTAAAATCTCTTGATAGTTCTCTGATTTCATGATTCCTGTGATACGGTCAAGGCCTCCAGTACCGGATGCTGCAAAGCAATCCTACAGCATTATTGATCCTCCACCATGCTTAACTGTTGGTAAAGTGTTCTTTTCCTTATAAGCTTCATTGCACCGTCTGGAAACAAAGTGTTGCTTTGCATTGCCAAAAAGCTCTATTTTTATTTCATCTGATCACAGAACATTTTCCCAGAAGGATTGTCGTTTGTCAAGGTACTCTTTGGCAAAGATCAGGCATTCCTTTTTATGTCTTTTCTTCATGGTTCTTGTTGAAACCATGACCCCAGACTGTCCCAGGTTGGCCTTCAGGTCTTTGGATGTTTGACGTGGTGTTTTTATTCCACCATTCCCACCAACCTTTGAAACATTTCTTATCAATTTTCCTCTTTCTCCCACATTCAGGGAGGTTCTTGACAATTCCATGCTTGGCAAAAGTCTTAATAACAATGAAGACTGTTGAAAAGGTCTTTGTAAATGGCCTTATATCCTTCAGAAGTCTTGTGTTTGCTAATAGCAGTTCTGATGTCCTCAGACAGCTCCTTTGTCTTCGCCATTGTGACAAGGAACAGGGCCTACGATGTGGCTTTTTAAAACACTGAAGTCATCATTCATTGGCTAATTCATGTCACATGGGCACTGACAATCACAGATGAATCTCGTGTGTGATTTACCACAGGCAAGACAAAATGTCTTTCCATACTAAATTAATATAAAGGGTGCCAATACCAGTGACACAGCAAGCTTTAAGTTTTTCTATTTTTCCCTCCTATTGTTTTTTGTTTTAAAATTATTGTTCATCATTTGCTCTTTTGTATTTAACGCGAGTGCTCTATACAAAAAAACGTTTCACTTGATTAATTTTTTTTCAAGAGATATTCCACATTATGTACTTAAACTTCATGGGTGCCAATAACGATGAACAGGACGGACTGTATATACAGTCATGGCCGAAACTCTTGGCACTCTTTAAATTATTCCAGAAAATTAAGTATTTCTCCCAGAAAACTATTATAATTACAAATGTTTTGTTATACACATGTTTATTTCCTTTGCATGTATTGGAACAACACAAAAACAGAGAAAAAAAGGCAAAAAAAGTACATAAATTCACACAAAACCCCAAAAATGGGCCGGACACAAATGGATTATTTTCTGTACGTCGGAAAGGTGAGGAATATGGTTGTTTATTTTTTTTAACTCTTTTACAGGGGACAAGGGCATCTGGAGGATTATCTTCACGTCGGGGACAGGTGAGTATTATGTTTAGTGTTGAGCATTCCGATACTGAAATATCGGGTATCGGCCGATATTCGCGGTATCGGAATTCCGATACTTAATTCTGATTAGAGATGAGCGTTGTTCTACTCGAACTGTTCGCCAATCTCAAATTCGAGCTGTTTTGGGCGGTGTTCGAGCCGTTCGGCGAACACGAACAATTTGAGAAAAATTCGGCTGTTCGAGGTTATGTTCGATAACTGTTCGTGCACCAAAATCATAACTGGATTTTTTCTCAGTAATGATGAAAATTAATGTTAATACGCAGTTTGAGTGTACAGCGGGGTGGGGGGAGGGGCAGGGGATGGATCTCTGCAGGAACAATGAAGATCTCCATTTTTTTTTTCTCTTTCCCGCATTTACAGTGGGGAGGTGCAATCTGTCAGCCTATCAGCAGCGCACACACGGAGCGAAGTGCTTTTTTTCACACAAGCAAGGGCATGTGTCATTGGCAGTGTATGTCACATGTCCCTTGCCCTATAAGAATAGGCAATAGTTGTGATTGCAGTCCTTTTAAGGACTAGGTTACAGCATTTCCTACGACTTTTATCAGGCAGGTCTGTGCTCTTAAATAGATAGATTGTGGGAGTAAAGACTAATTGTAATTGGAGTCCTTTTCAGGACTAGGTTACATCAGTTCCTATCAGTTTTTGCCAGGCAGGTCTGTGCCAGTGCTGTGCAAGTTTTTTTCACAGCATTTGGCTGAATCTAGCAAAGCTAATCCTTTTTGGCCTATTGCAGAGTGTGTTAGTCAGTGGAGTAGCCTATCTGTGTTGCAAGATATACCACCTGTGTATAGAATACCAATTTTTTTACTGCACCTAGTGAAGTAAAATCTTTTGGGCATAGCATCATTCTATTAGTCCATCTATACTGACCTCCATCAGGTTGCAAATTGAATATAATTTTTTTCTGCATCTAGCTCTGAAAAAATATTGGGCTTCTAGCTGTGTGTGGGACTTGTTGTATTAGTCCATCTATACTGACCTCCATCAGGTTGCAAACCGAATATATTTTTTTCTGCATCTACCTCTGAAAAAATATTGGGCTTCTAGCTGTGTGTGGGACTTGTTCTATTAATCCATCTATACAGACCTCCATCAGGTTGCAAACTGAATATATTTTTTTCTGCATCTACCTCTGAAAAAATATTGGGCTTCTAGCTGTGTGTGGGACTTGTTGTATTAGTCCATCTATACTGACCTCCATCAGGTTGCAAACTGAATATATTTTTTTCTGCATCTACCTCTGAAAAAATATTGGGCTTCTAGCTGTGTGTGGGACTTGTTCTATTAATCCATCTATACAGACCTCCATCAGGTTGCAAACTGAATAAAAAAATTTTCTGCATCTACATCTGAAAAAATATTTGGCCTTCTAGTAGTGTGTGGGACTTGTTCTATTAGTCCATCTATACTGACCTCCATCAGGTTGCAAATTGAATATAATTTTTTTCTGCATCTAACCCAGCCAATAGTTTTGGCCTAATACCACAGTTTGGCCACTCAGCTCTGCTCGGTTCCCATCCATTGTTTTTTTGTGCAAACAACTCCAGAGTTGTGAATTAGTTAACCACCAAAATGAGTGGAAAAAGGCCTGCTGCTGGTGGAAAGGGGAATAGGCGTGTTGGGAAGGGGAAAAAAGGTTGTGTCCGTGGGGTAGGTGTTAAAGCAACAGTAACATCTGCAGAAGAAAGACCATCTTCCAGCCAAACTAAAATGTCTACTTCTTTTAGCGGACAATGTGATAAGATCCCTTTCTTACGGCCACGCCAATCGCTACAAATTCCAGATGAGGCACAAAAACAGCAGGTGCTTCAACGGATATCAAGTGCTCCTTTAAGTGGGCTCTCCTCCACATCAACTTCAACATCACAAATACTCCAGTCCTCAAAGGTGTCACCCCAATCGCACTTGCTTCCTCACAGCTCCCAAATCTCCAGCTGCCCGTCTGAGTATGAGGTAGAACAGATGGTTGAGTCTGCAGAGCTGTTTACTCATACTATAGCCTGGGAATCAGAGGTCGACTCCAGCGCTTCTGTGAATCCAGATGAGGAAATGATCTGCACTGATGCCCAGAATCTTTATGAGTCGGATCCAGGACCAGACGCAGAAGGTTCTGACCATAATGTAGACCCTCATTCCCAAACTGTAACTCCTGTTGGTGGAGACAATGAGGAAGACGATGATAAGACTCAAATACTTGATTGGAGCGACAACTTTAGTTTTTTGTCAGGGCAGGAACAGGTTGGCTCTGAGGACGACGGGTGTGATAACGCACAGGGTGATGATGATGAGGTTGGAGATCCCACTTACTGTCAACCCACAGTCAGCCAAGAGATGAGGTCAGCAGAGGAGGTGGAGGAAGATGCTAGTGACGACGAGGTCAGGTTGCGCCTTCCTGGACAGAGACGTAGTACTGGAAGCACGTCAACAACTGCATCCTCAAACACAACTCTGCCTCTCACCACAAGTCGTGGTGGCTCTTCAGGTCGCATGGGTGCTAAGCCTTGCATAGCCTGGGCATTTTTTCAGATCGATAAAGATGACCCAACTCGTGTTATCTGTAACATTTGTCAGCAAAAGCTAAGTAGAGGCCAAAAAATACATAGTTTGAGTACTTCATGCATGAACCGGCACATGGACATGAAGCATAAGTTGCAGTGGGAAGCTCAGTGTGCTACAATGCGGCCTAGCCGGCCGGGCCAACCACCGTCTGCCATATCTTGTGCATCCGCGGCCTCTTCATCCTCTGTGACTGGGGGAACAGCAGTCACACCTGTTTTGGGGCGCAGACCTGCCACCTCTTTACCCGCAACAGCCAGCGTGATTGGCAGGTCATCATTTTCTTTGGAGGTGGTAACACCAGCTGGTGTTCAGCGCTGTCCGACATCGATAGCACCACCTTTGGATCAAGGCAACCTAACATGTCCGCCTGCATCTTCCTCACAGACCGGCAGTTTGCCGGGGACACCCTTATCAACCCCGTCTAAGCACAATAGCCAGCCCTCGGTCCCTCAGATGTGGACAAGTAAAAGACCATTTCCTCCTAGCCATGAGAAAGCTAAGAGGTTGAATTTCACCATCTGCAAGCTCTTGGCTACAGAAATGCTGCCTTTCTGCCTGGTGGACACAGAGGATTTTCAAGACCTTATGTCCGTCGCAGTGCCCCAGTACCAGATGCCCAGTCGGCACTACTTCTCAAAGAAAGGTGTGCCTGCGCTCCACCAGCATGTCGCACACAACATCACCGCTTCTTTGAGAAACTCTGTGTGTGACAGGGTGCATTTCACCACAGACACTTGGACGAGTAGGCATGGACAGGGGCGTTACATGTCGCTGACTGGGCACTGGGTAACTATGGTGACAGCAGGACAAGGGGCTGCTGTCCAAGTCTTGCCGTCCCCACGAGTTGTGCGTCAATCCTCTTTATGTCAAAGTTCCTCCACTGCTTCTGCCTCCTCAACCTCCTCTCGGTCTTCCACCTGCACCCAAAGCCTGTCTGGTCATGCCACAAGCTTTCTAACTGCGCAGAAGGGATCCTGCACACCTCCTTACTATGCTGGCAGTAGGGCTCAACGTCATCAGGCGGTTTTTACATTGAAATGTCTGGGAAATGTGAGTCACACAGCTGAGGAGTTGTGGTCAGCTCTGGAGAACCAATTTCATGAATGGTTGTCTCCACTGGACCTGAAACCAGGGAAGGCCGTGTGCGACAATGCTGCAAACCTGGGTGCGGCCCTTCGCCGGGGCAATGTCACACACGTGCCTTGTATGGCTCACGTGTTGAACCTGGTTGTCCAGCAATTTTTAGCCCACTATCCCAGACTAGATGGCCTTCTGCAGAGGGCACGGTCGCTGTGTGCTCACTTCCGCCGTTCGCATCCCGCAGCTCAGCGACTTACATCTCTACAGAAGTCGTTGGGCCTGCCACTTCACCGGCTAAAATGCGATGTGCCTACCCGGTGGAATTCAACTCTGTACATGTTGCAGCGACTGTGGCAGCACCGACAAGCCCTGGTGCAATACGTTCTGACGTATAGCCTGGGCCAACGAGATCCAGAGGTGGGGCAAATCACGCTGGAGGAGTGGTCTCAGATCAGGGACCTATGCACCCTTCTGCACAGTTTTGAAATGGCGACGAAGATGTTTAGTGCTGACGATGCCATTATCAGCATGACTATTCCGGTGATTTACATGCTGGAGCACATGTTAAACAGAATTCGGAGTCAGGTGGTGGCACAAGAGGAGGTGGAGGAAGTAGAGGAGGAGGAGTTGTATGCGGAAGGGCTAACATCTGCAAGGTCCAGACGGTCGGCAGCACCAAGGCGGCAGGCATGTGAGGGTGGGGGAGATGGTTTTACCAGGGCGCATGGTAGCAGCCAAACTAGTGAGGAAGGTGCAGGAGCCCAGGAAGAAGTGGAGGACGAACTGATGGAAGACTCATCAGATGAGGGAGACCTTGATCACATTTCTGTTGTGCGAGGTTGGGGGGAGAGGACAGAGGAAGGAAGCATGATTGTTACCTCGCCACCAACACAACAGGGACTTGGTGCTCCTGGATGCGCAACACACATGAGTGCCTTCTTGCTGCACTACCTGCAACATGACCCTCGAATTGTGAGAATTAGAAATAATCCTGACTACTGGGTTGCCACACTGTTAGATCCCCGGTACAAAAGTAAATTTGCAGAAATTATTCCTGCCATAGAAAGGGATGCACGCATGCAGGAGTATCAGCAGAGACTGTTGCAGAATCTTACATGTGCTTTTCCACAAAATACCAGTGGTGCACGTAGTGAATCTCACAGTTCCAACTTGCCAACCGTGGGACCGTCAAGTGTTCAGCACTCAAACTGTAACAAAACCACAGTATCTGCTGGTAACATCAATTTTGCGGAATCATTTCACCACTTTTTTAGCCCATCCTTTGCAAGGCCACAGGAGACAAGAAGTCTTACACATAGTCAACGCCTAGAGACGATGGTACAGGAGTATCTCCAAGTAAACATTGAAGCCATGACTGTGTCACTGGACCCTTGCTCTTTTTGGGCTTCCAATCTGGATAAATGGCCGGAGCTAGCCACTTACGCCTTGGAGATCTTGTCATGCCCCGCAGCCAGCGTTTTGTCTGAACGTGTGTTCAGCGCTGCTGGTGGTGTGCTGACAGATAAGCGCACGCGGCTCTCCACTGATAATGTAGACAGACTCACGTTCATAAAGATGAACAAATCATGGATCCGAAACGACTTTTCTACCCCTGTGTCATCCTGGGGAGAGTAAAAGCTTGATGATTGGTTAAAATCACCCTACCAACCGTTTTAAGCTTTCAAATTACTAATCATGTTTATCTGTATCTTGGCTGGAAAATAATTTGGGCTTTGTAGCAGTGTGCAGCACTGATTCTATTAGGCCATCTATAATAAGCTCCACCAGATTTAAAATTATTAATCATGTTTATCTGTATCTTGACTGGAAAATAATTTGGGCTTTGTAGCAGTGTGCAGCACTGATTCTATTAGGCCATCTATAATAAGCTCCACCAGATTTAAAATTACTAATCATGTTTATCTGTATCTTGACTGGAAAATAATTTGGGCTTTGTAGCAGTGTGCAGCACTGATCCTATTAGGCCATCTATACTAAAGCTTCACCAGATTTAAAATTAATAATAATTTTTAGCTGCATCTAGCCCGGAAAATAATTTTGGGGCTCCGAGATGCGCAAGACACATAAGTGCCTTCTTGCTGCACTACCTGCAGCATGACCCTCATATTGTCAGAATTCGAAGTAATCATGACTACTGGGTTGCCACACTCTTAGATCCCCCAAACTTTTCGATCAACCTTTTCATTTTAATAAAGACCAAAAAAATGGTCATTTTTGAAATTATAAGCATTAGCAGGTTGTTAGAAACTGAAATCAAACAGTTTTCAACTCAAAACTTTATTCTAGGTGATGTTACATTTTCACATAGGACCCCTTGTTCGAAAGGAGCTTCTGAACTCTCTCGTCCATTGAATTTGTCAGGTTTTGGATGGTTTCTGCTTCAATTGTTTTGCATGAGGACAGAATACCCTCCCAGAGCTGTTGCTTAGATGTGAACTGCCTCCCGCCATCATAGACACTCCTTTTAATGATGCTCCAAAGGTTCTGAATGGGGTAGAGGTCAGGGGAGCATGGGGGTCACACCATAAGTTTGTCCCCTTTTATGCCCATATCAGCCAGAGATGCAGATGTTTTATGTGCAGCATGAGATGGTGCATTATCATGCAAAAAAATGATCTTGCTGTGAAATACACGGTTCTTCTTCTTGAACCATGGCAGGAAGTGCTGTTTGAGAAAATCCACATACATTATGGAGTTCATCTTTAGCGCCTTCAGGGATCCTAAAGGGGCCGACAATCTCTCTCCCCATGATTCCAGCCCAAAACATTACTCCACCTCCTCCTTGTTGGCGCTGTAGCCGTGTTTGCGTGGGGTGTCCATCAACCAGCCATCCTCCACTCCATCCATCTGGACCATCGAGCGCTGCACGGCACTCATCCGTGAACAAAACAGTTTTGAAATCAGTCTTCATGTAATGTTTGGCCCACTGGAGCCGTTTCTGCTTGTGTGAAGTGGATAGAGGAGGTCGACAGGATGGCGTATGCACAGCTGCAAACCTCTGAAGGACCCTGCATCTTGTTGTTCGGGGGACGTTGGAGGCACCAGCAGCTTCAAAAACTTGTCTGCTGCTATGACAAGGCTTTTTTGCCGCTGCTCTTTCAACCTGACGTATTTGCCTGTAGGAAAGAGTCCTCAATTTGCCCTTATCAGTGTTAGAACCTTGCTCTTAGGTTTTTTCCTTTGCTGGTCACATGACCTTGTTGGCCTATTTAATCCTGCTCCGCCCTTCTGGCTTTGCTGGACTTCATTGTATAACTACTTTCTAGCTAGCCTGTGCTCTGTATCTAACTCTGTTAGTTTGCTTGGTCTACGGACCTCTATGTTCTATATATTTTGTTTGTTCGTCTGTCTGCTACTATTTCTGTTAGGAGGTGTCCCATTTTCCTCCCAGTCCTTAGTACTTGTAGGGATTCCTTCCCCACATCTATAGGTCTCCGTACAGACTAGCTTAGGACTTTAGCAGGTCTGATCGCAGGATCAGGTTCCCTGTTACATCATAGGGATTCAGCTGAGTTCTATCGTAGGGACAGATCTCCTCTCTTTCCTTAGCTCTGGTAGCAGAACATAACAATCAGCACGCACACGTGTGTACTGTGAATCAGCTACATACTTCTTGATTGCCAAGACACTTCATCCTGATCATCGCACAATGTTGATTGTAGTCATGCCTTGACCTAAACACTCCACAATTTGTTGCTTCTCAGCAGCCGACACATCCTTTTTCTTTCCCATTTTGGCAGAAAATGTAGGCTGCTTAATAATGTGAGACAGCCTTCTTAAGTAGTCTTGCCTTTCATTGGACACACCTGCCAAACTAATTAGCACAGGTGTCTGCAATTGCTTACAGTGATATAAAGAGCCCTGACACACATCACCATCAATGAGTTTAACTGACAAACAAACAAATTCTTCCCTTATCACTCCTAAACACTTTTTGCATAATAATTTGGAACACAGTGTACATGTGCTTTTCCACAAAACACCAGTGGTTCACGTAGTGAATCTTACAGTTCTAACTTGCCAACCGTGGTCTGTATGGAGTTGTTCAATAAAGGGCCCAAAATTAAGATAACATAGATGGGAGAGGTCTCTATGAATAGGAATTCCTAAGTATTTGATACCCTGTGAGGGCCAGGCAAAGGGAAAGTTGGACTGGATGGAATCCTATATGGATTTGGGGAGGGAGACATCGAGGGCCTCAGACTTCGCTGCATTGATTTTAAAATTTGACCATGTAACAAAGTGATCTATTTCAGCCATAACAGCATGGATGGATATATGTGATTGAGTGATATATACTAGGACATCATCAGCAAATAGAGAGCACTTGTACTCGGTGCCTCCCACCTCAATCCACCTAATATTGGGGTTATGGCGAATTGATGAGAGCAGGTGCTCCGTCACTAGGATGTACAAGAGAGGGGACAGAGAACATCCCTGCCTTGTCCCATTGGTGATTGTGAAAGGTGATGAAAATGTTCTGACGCGCCCCCTGGGCCTTGGGACACCCGGAGCCGGACCCTTTTTGGTGGATGCTGGTGGTTGTAGTCTCCGTGGCGACACGGTTCCGTGGCTCAGGGCGGTCAAACCAGTGGCGGAACTATTTATGTGGTTTTGATGTTTAAATGTCCGACTACGCCACCCGTGGATTGAGATCAGAGTGAACCGCCGCTCCAGGGCAGACCGCTGAGGCTGGTGTTGTGGGTGCAGCAGAGCGTAGCATAACTCCCCACGGGAGGAGTATAGCCTCAGGGCAGTGTATGCGGAGGATGGGGGTGATGGTGCAGGGCAGCAGCAGTAACGACACGGAGTCAGTGATGCAGTCCAGGGCCTTTACTCACAGTTCTTATTATCCAGACCACGTCTGCAGGTAACGGCTGCCCACGTCGTACTGTGCTCACCAGGTGAGGGGCTCAGACAACTCCCAGATAACTTTGGAGCGCTTCACAGGACCCCCTTTGTGTGTCCTTTGTCTGGCCTTTCTTACCAACCCTTCTGTCCGGCTGCCTCGGGCCTCCTCTTGGTAAACTTGGCGCCAGTTTCCCTGACCCTATGTGGTGCCTTCCTAGCGGGTGTAGCGAGGGGCTGCGCCACATAAAATGTCACAGCCTCCTGTTTCTAGCTGAGGGTCGTTTCCTGCCTCCACTAGTTTCGGGGACCGGTCTCCCCCTTTGGCCTGACCCCTCCACGCAGGTGGATTCGGGCGTGCGGTGGCGACTCGCCCGTCCGCACCCCTGGGATCCCTTCGTTCCTCGTTCCTGGAGCCTTCTCCGCTCCTCTTCCTTCCTTCTCCCTCTTCCAGGCCTGGGCCTCTGTTACTAGGCCCGCCTCCGGAGCAGAGCTCATGCAGAGCCCCTGCTCCCTGCCACTTCTGCTCAGACTTCTCTGCACTGAACTAAGATGGTGCCCACCTTTTATACTCCCTTCTCAATGCACCCAGGAACTGCTTCCTCCCTGCTCCTGCACTACAGGGTTCCCCTTCCTCAGTGTTCCCTCCCCCCACTCCAGCCAGGGACAGGGACTGTCGTGCCCATCTCAGGGGCATATTGGTCGCCCTGCCCCACGGCAATGTGGTGTAATGCATGCAGGTGTCGGGTCCTGATCCACACTACATCCTTACCTGAGAGTGAGATATCACACCTCTGGGTGAGGTGCAATACCTCTGTAGCAACCGAGCCCTCAGGGTGCTACAGTTTCATTTATCTTCAGCCTAGGTGACGTATTGCGATACAGGGCCGTGATTTTGGCTATAAAAGGGTCCCCTAGACCCCTACCCCAAGCTTTTTAAGAGAATCATATATGGCGTGCCAGGAGACTCTATGGAATGCTTTCTCAGCATCCAACGAGAGTATCTAATTACAAATTTTTAACTGCATCTAGTCCAGGAAATACTTTGTGCCTAGTAGCAGTGTCTGCTAGTCAGCGGATTATCCCGGCTGTTAAGCAAGCTACACCACCTGTAGTTTGGACACTTAATTTTTTCAAAGGAAATGCTTCGGGACCACGGGATACTCAGTGAAGAGCATCAGGAGGCACCCCAAGGCATAGGGGCTGGGACTGGCAGTAGGATGCCTTGCGGTGGACAGCCGAGCTCGATCCTTATAAAAGCTTTTTAACTGCAGCAGCTTTAGTGGACGCTACTGGAGCTGGAATTACGCGGCTGCTGGCATGAGACTTGCCCTCCAATAGATCCTTGTAAATGGATTTAAAGTGTATTCATTCAAATTAGAGAGACAATTTAAATTAAAAAGCTTAGAGCTGCCTCCACCACAGGGGGGCTCGCTCGACCCACCAGCGGACAGGCACCAGTATTGGGAGAGGGGGGCTGGCCGTCAGGGTTCACCGCGGCTCTGGCACAAACCCGGCGACGCGGAGGTGGCACGGGCAGGAGCGGACTGAACGTGTCGGCTTCTCACTTTTTGGATTTTAGAAGGGCATGACATGCCTATATCTGTGTCTCCCCCTCCTTTTACTCCTCCATCTCTTTTCTTTTCGCATGACTATATGTACTTGTCACTTTTCCATGTGTTAGTTGTGTCTTCTGAGCAGTTTGTCAGCTTTTGGACACCTTTGAAGGTGTTTTCTATGTGTTTCTATGTGTTTTTGTTTGCCTGCCATTGGTTTTAACGGTGTCCGAAGGTGTTCAACGAACAGTTCGACGAACAGTTCGGCGAACACACGGGTGTTCGACGAACCGAACCGAACTCGAACACTACGGGGGTGGCTCAACACTAATTCTGATACTTTTACAATATCGAATACCGGAATCGGAAGTTCCCATAATGCTCTGCAGTGTCTCTGAAGTATGACAAGCTGGATGGCAGCGCTCAGCTGAGATCCAGCCTGTCATCAGAATGCCATCCCAGCGTGGGAGAATTCTCCTGATTGTTTAAAAGCCGGCAGGTGGTAAAAAGCCGCCGGCTTTTAAACAATCACACAGCCCCATACTGCTTCCCCGCAGCCTCCCACCCCGATCCTCCGCTCCCCTCGCCACCTCCCATCCCGATCGTAAGTTAGGACCGGGCGGGGAGCGCAGCACCAAGGAGAAGGGAACGAAGGACCCGGGCGGGGAAGCCGGCAGTGAAAAGACTTCACCGCCGGCTTTCCCGTTCTGTGCTGCGCTTTCCCGCCGGTTATTTCAAATGAACAGCTGAGGTATCAGGTGATGCTGATCAGCTGTTCATTTGAAGTAGCCGCGGTGCCCTCAGAGGGTTCACGTGAGTTCATGCTTGACTGCATTGCATGAACTCACATGAACTTTCCCACGGCCGCACAGGTCAGCCTCACCTCCCAGACCATCAGCCCATCATGATTGGTGTGTGTGGGTGTCTGTATGTGTGTCTGCGAGTGTGTGCGGGGTGTCTGTGCGTGTGTCTGCGAGTGTGTGCGGGGTGTCTGTGCGATGTCTGCGGGTGTGTGCGGTGTCTGTGCGATGTGTGCGGGTGTGTGCGGGGTCTGTGCGGTGTCTGTGCGATGTCTGCGAGTGTGTGCGGTGTCTGTGCGGGTGTGTGCGGTGTCTGTGCGATGTCTGCGGGTGTGTGCGGTGTCTGTGCGATGTCTGCGAGTGTGTGCGGTGTCTGTGCGATGTCTGCGAGTGTGTGCGGTGTCTGTTCGATGTCTGCGAGTGTGTGCGGTGTCTGTGCGATGTCTGCGGGTGTGTGCGTGCAGGCAGACATAGGCCGATGTGACACTACTACTCCCATCGGCCTATGTCTGTCCCCCGTCCACTCGTGCCAGCAGGATCAGCTCGATGGGAGCAGTAGTTCCCATCAGCCTGATCCTGCTATTTAAATTGCCCTACTGTGTCCCCAATAAATTTTAAATACATGTCATTGGTGGCCAGTGGTTGCCTACAATAAATTAGTTCATACATTACCTGTCCCCGCCGATCGCCACCTAAAATAAAGTAAAAAATAAAAAACTACACCTATACTCACCTAGACACCTAATTCCTCGAAGCCATCGATCTCCTGTAATAAAATATAAAATAATAAACCACAACCTTATCCTTACCCCTCCGTAGTAGTCCACGAGTGTCCCACGAAGATCTCCAGTTTAGAGCAGCCACATAGAATGTGACCGCTCTGAACCGCTGCCGCCGCTAGAATGATGGGGCCGTAAAGCAGCCCCGTCATTGCATAAGCGGGTTCGCCGGAGTTCAGGCAGCGCTGCTCCGGTTAGCTCCTTTACGGCCCTGCTGTATCGTGAGAAATTCCCACGGTACAGCAGTGCCGTAAAGGAGGTCTCCGGAGCTGCTCTGCCTGAATGCACTCCGGTGACCTCAGTCAGGGGCTCCCGCTGCCGGGAGCGGACGTGTTCCCGGCAGTGTGAGCTTACAGCAGCCATGCACAGCTGTCACCATCTCCAGATGTGACAGCTGTGCATGGGAGATCAGCGCAGGAACGTGGACAGGTAACTATTTTTTTTTAGTAAACTAAGAATTAAATAAAATTGTGTGTTTTATTTCAAATAAATTATTTTTTTCTGGGTGTAGTGTGTTTTTTCTTTTTAACACTTTGTAGGTTAGTAATGGGGGTGTCTTATAGACGCCCATCATTACTAACCTGGGCTTCATGGCAGCTGGCGCTGACATGAACCCCAACCCTATTACCCCCTGCCACCGCACCAGGGCAGTGTGGAAGAGCGAGGCTAAGTGCCAGAGTTGGCGCATCCTATGGATGCGCCATTTCTGGGGCGGCTGACGGCTGGTGTTTCTAGCCTGGGAGGGGGCCAATATTCATGGCACCCTTCCTGGGCTATTAATATCAGCCCCCAGCTGTCTGCCTAGCCTTTGCTAGCTATTAAATAGGGGGTACCCCACGTCACTTTTTGGGGGGGTCCCCCATTTTAATAGCTAGTAAAGGCTAGGTATTCAGCTGGGGGCTGATATTAGTAGTCTGGGAAGCTCCGTGGGTATTACCCACTTCCCAGGCTTCAAACATCTGCCCCAGCCGTCTGCTTAACCTCCGCTAGAGCCTAAAATTATGGGGGATCCCACGCCAATTTTTTTTTAAATAAATCCTTTATTTTAACACTAAATGACATTTGAGGAGTTAATAAAGATGCAGTCCCTAAATTATTATTTATTTTTTAATTAATTTTTCCCAAAAATTTTGACGTGAGCTTTGCCATATTTTTGTATGCCAGCCAGGTACAGCATCCAGCTTCTATGAACGCGCCATTTTCCGGGGTGGCTGCGGACTGCAATTTGCACCGGGGGGGGGAGCAGAAAGCTTGTGCCTCCCTGTGCTGCGGATTCCAGCCCCCAGCTGCCTAGTTGTACCTGGCTGGACACGCAAATAGGGAGAAGCCCCACGTATTTTTTTTTTTAATTATTTCATGAAATTCATGAAATAATAAAGAAAAAAAGGGCTTCCCTATATTGTTGTGTCCGGCCAGGTACAGCAGGCAGGAACGGGCTGCGCCCAACCACCAACTGCCTATTTGTACCTGGCCGGACACAACAATATAGGGAAGCCCTTTTTTTAAAAAATTATTTCATGAAATAATTTAAAAAAAATTGACGTGGGGCTTCGCACTATATTTGTGTCCAGCCAGGTACAGCAGGCAGGAACGGGCTGCCCCCAACCACCAGCTGCCTATTTGTACCTGGCCGGACACAACAATATAGGGAAGCCCTTTTTTTCTTAATTATTTCATGAATTTCATGAAATAATTTAAAAAAAAATACGTGGGGCTTCACCATATTTTTGTGTTCAGCCAGGTACAACTAGGCAGCTGGGGGCTGGAATCCGCAGCGCAGGGAGGCCCAAGCTTTCTGGGCCCCACCCGCTGCAAATTGCAGTCCGCAGCCACTCCGGAAAATGGCGCGTTCATAGAAGCGCCATCTTCTGGCGCTGTACCCAACTCATCCAGGGCCCTGGTGCGGTGGCTCACTTAGTAATAAAGGGGTTAGGGCCAGCTTGGCATTATCAGCTGGCCCTAAGCCCGAAATTCATGGGGTCACGCCAATATTAGACATGACCACCATGAATTTCTAGTAAAGTATTTAAAAAAAACACAACACCCAGAATAAAGTCCTTTAATTGAAATAAACACACAATTCTTTATTGTTCTAAATTAAACTATACTTACCATCACGCCCATTCCAGCTGAAGCCAACGATCTGCAATAAAAGAAAAATAATAAAGCAACCTCATCCTTACCTTTCCATGGTTCCCACGACAGCTTCAGCTCTGCTACATCGAGATGACAGGCTGGACCGCAGCAGAACGCTGCCATCCAGCCTGTCATCCCGCAGACACTGAGAAGCGCAGGCTTGCTTGCGCTCCTCAGTGTCTCTGTGTGACGGCATAAAGATGAGCCGAGGTCATGTCCAATGAACTCAGCTCACCTCATGCACGTCACTGACAGCGTGGGAAAATTCTCACGCTGAAGCGCTGAGTGCAGGAGAATTCTCCCACGCTGTCAGTGATGTGCATGAGGTGAGCTGAGTTCATTGGACATGAACTCGGCTCATCTGGATGCCGTCACAGCCAGACACTGAGGAGCGCAAGCAAGCCTGCGCTTCTCAGTGTCTGCGGGATGACAGGCTGGATGGCAGCGTTCTGCTGCGGTCCAGCCTGTCATCTCGATGTAGCAGAGCTGGAGCCGTCCTGGGAACCATGGAAAGGTAAGGATGAGGTAGCTTTATTATTTTTCTTTTATTGCAGGAGATCGTTGGCTTCAGCTGGAATGGGCATGATGGTAAGTAGAGTTTAATTTAGAACAATAAAGAATTGTGTGTTTATTTCAATTAAAGGACTTTATTCTGGGTGTTTGTGGGTTTTTTTTAACTTTGACTATGGGGTTAGTAATGGGGGTGTCTTATAGACTCCTCTCCATTACTAACCTGGGCTTGATGTCAGCTGGCATTATAAGCTGACATCAACCCCAGCTCTATTACCCCACTGCCACCGCTACAGGGCAGTGGGAAGAGCGAGGCTAAGTGCCAGAATTGGCGCATCCTATGGATGCGCCATTTCTGGGGCGGCTGACGGCTGGTGTTTCTAGCCTGGGAGGGGGCCAATATTCATGGCACCCTTCCTGAGCTATTAATATCAGCCCCCAGCTGTCTGCCTAGCCTTTGCTAGCTATTAAATTAGGGGGGACCCCACGTCATTTTTTTGAGGGGGTCCCCCATTTTAATAGCTAGTAAAGGCTAGGTATTCAGCTGGGGGCTCATATTAGTAGCCTGGGAAGCTCCGTGGGTATTACCCCCTTCCCAGGCTTCAAACATCTGCCCCAGCCGTCTGCTTACCCTCCTCTAGAGACTAAAATTACGGGGAACCCCACGCCAATTTATTTTAAAATAAATCCTTTATTTTAACACTAAATGACAAGTACAGTAACCAACACTATCACTGTACTTCATATATATGTGACTGACATGTTTCTATCTATCTAATCTATGTATGATTCTCTATTCCTTCTATTCTAAATTGTCGGGTACCGCTGCTGAATTGCCGGCCGGCTTTTTTAAAGAGACGGTGCATGAAAATACTATTATATTTTTAAATAAATCCTTTACACTAAATGACAAGTACAGTAAGCAACACTGTCACTGTACTTCATATATATGTGACTGACATGTTTCTATCTATCTAATCTATGTGTGAAGCTCTATTCTTTCTGTTGTAAATTGTCGGGTACCGTTGTATGCCGCTGCTGAATTGCCGGCTTTTCATGTAATACATTCTACATTATTCTTAGTTGTTTTACTTCATGTAGAATTAACCTACAAGGAAAGAAAGGGTTTATTTTCATTCCGATATTTGTGTCCCATTCACTTGCATTGGTTTCCGGTATCGGAATCGGCGATATCTGATACTTTTTGGGTATCGGTCCGATCCAATCCGATACGATATTTCCTGATATCGGAAGGTATCGCTCAACACTAATTATGTTGCATTATTATTTTAATTTTGTTACGGGAGACATGGGCTTCAGTGGATTAGGCATTAGGTAAGTAAAATTGTTTTTGGTAAATTAAGAATCATGACTAAAGGAGTCTGTGTTTTTATTTCAAATAAAGGATTTTTTTCTGGTTGTGTCTTTATTTCACAAATTTTACTATTGGGTTAGTAATGGGGGCGTCTTTTAGACGTCTCTCCATTACTGATCTGGGCTTCATGTCAGCTGCCAATACAATTCTGACATGAACCCCAACCCTATTACCCCACTTGCCACCGCATCAGGGCAAGTGGGAAGAGCAAGGATAAGCGCACCACTTCTGGGGCTGCTGAGGACTGATATTATTAGCCCTGGAGCGGACCAGCGTCCAAAGCCCCTTCCCTGGCTGTTAACAGGGCTCCCACCTGGAATTTCAGGGTCCCATACTGGGAAAAGTTTTGGGCCCCCTTCAGACTCTGCCAAGGCTCCACCCCAGCTCCACCTCCACCCAGCTCCGCCTCCACCCCTCAAACCTTCCATAGTGCCACCGCCCACTCTTGGAAAAACTCCACTTCTGCACCACGTCCTCACCAATCACACATTAGCAGTTCCCATCGAACACCATATCATATACATAGCCAGCAGCTTTTGTTTTGGCCAAAAGAATTTTTAAGCCGCCACCAGGACAAGGTAGACTCTAACCGGGCCCTACTCTACTCTAACCTATTAAACGTTTCTTAAATATCCAGTACTTTTTGATATATTTTTCTTTATGGAAATGTGTTACATAGATTTTTAAAAAATGTCCAATAATACCACATACAAGGGACAAATACCGCCACACCATGACCAGACCACATATTACCATCACATAGTGATGGAATACTACAATACTGATCATTAATAAAAAAAAATACTAATATTACCATAAATGCCATTATACACAGGAGCTCTGTATATAGTATACAGTGTATAGTGTAAGTGTACGGGTAATACAGGGATAACCAGTGACATTATACACAGAAGCTCTATATATAGTGTATAGTGTCAGTGTACAGGTAACACACCAACTCACCAGTGACATCTCTAGGTGAAGTCCTTCATCTTCGCTTTTCCCCTTCATCCAGCGCAGACTGCCATCACTTCTTCCAGCCAGGACTCGTCTCTGCAGAAAATAACAGTTATCTAGAGCAGTTTCCAGAGCACATTCCCCAATTTTTCCTCAACTTCTACACTACACCAGATGAACAAAAAAAGTGACATAGTGCCACCCTGCACAGTAACAGGACCTCCCCCCACTGAAAACAGTATCCTCAAAAATAAAATACATCCTGCCCCCACTTGTCTCATCATCACCACCCTGCCCCCACGTGTCTCATCACCACCAGCCTGCCCCCATGTGTCTCATCAACACCAGCCTGCCCCCATGTGTCTCATCAACACCAGCCTGCCCCCATGTGTCTCATCATCACCAGCCTGCCCCCATGTGTCTCATCATCATCCTGCCCCCATGTGTCTCATCACCATCCTGCCCCCACGTGTCTCATCACCATCAGCCTGCCCCAACGTGTCTCATCACCACCAGCCTGCCCCCACTTCTCATCATCACCAGCCTGCCCCCACATGTCTCATCACAACCAGCCTGCCCCATGTGTCTCATCAACACCAGCCTGCCCCCATGTGTCTCATCACCATCCTGCCCCCACGTGTCTCATCACCATCCTGCCCCCACGTGTCTCATCACCACCAGCCTGCCCAATGTGTCTCATCACCACCAGCCTACCCCAATGTGTCTCATCAACACCAGCCCGCCCCCATGTGTCTCATCACCATCCTGCCCCCATGTGTCTCATCACCACCAGCCTGCCCCATGTGTCTCATCATCACCAGCCTGCCCCAATGTGTCTCATCACCACCAGCCTGCCCCCACATGTCTCATCACCACCAGCCTGCCCCCATGTGTCTCATCAACACCAGCCTGCCCCCATGTGTCTCATCAACACCAGCTTGCCCCCATGTGTCTCATCACCACCAGCCTGCCCCATGTGTCTCATCATCACCAGCCAGCCCCATGTCTCATCACCACCAGCCTGCCCCCATGTGTCTCATCAACACCAGCCTGCCCCCATGTGTCTCATCAACACCAGCCTGCCCCATGTGTCTCATCAACACCAGCCTGCCCCATGTGTCTCATCACCACCAGCTTGCCCCCATGTGTCTCATCATCATCCTGCCCCCATGTGTTTCATCATCACTAGTGGTAGGTGAACCCGAACACTAAAGTTCGGGGTCCGAACCGAAGACCTACTGTTCAGGCACGGACACCGAACACGGACTTCCTCAGGAAGTCAGTGTTAATGTTCGGGTGTTTCCTGTGCTGTCATTTGTGTGACAGCGCAGGAAACACATGCTCTGATTGGCGGTAATAGCATTACTGTGGTCAGAGCGCTGACAGGTGTCAGCATGATGCCACATCTGTGACAGTGACCCGCGGTAAAAAGCTTACCGCGGGTCATAGGCGCCGGCTGATTGTACTACTACCACCATCAGCCGACGCCTACTGGCATAGGAAACAGAGAGTGCAGGCACCGCTGGATGGGAGCAGTGGTCTCCCATCCGCCAGCGCCTGTGCTCTGCTGAAAGTAAAAAAAAAATGTTAAAATGAATAAAAAAAAATGAAAATAAAAATAAAACACATTATACTCACCTACACCTTGTCCCCGGTGTTCTCCGCCCTTGCAAAAAATAAAAAGTAAAAAACACCATATACTCACCTTACACCTAATCCCCGAAGCCCACGATCACCTGTAATAAAAGTAAAATAATAAACTAACCTCATCCTTACCTTTCCAACGCAGTCCAAATAACGAAAGTCCCACAAAGATCCCATGAACAGCTCGGCCACAATGTATGTGACTGCTCTGTTCATTTCCCGGCAATACACTGACGCTCAGTGTATTGCTGGCAAATGAGGTCAGCGCATGCGCGGTGAGTATTTTCCCACGCTGCACTGACATCAATGAGTTGAACTGAGTTCAACTCATTGACGCAAGCATGGGAAAATGACAATGTGGGAAACCAGGTAAATTCGGCTCCCCATTCACATGAATGGGGTCCGTTTTTGGGTACGGGGTTCGAGTACTGTTCTGTTACCCGAGCTCAAACTTTTAATAAACTGTTCGGTGTTCAGCTCAATTAATCGAACCCGAACAGTATAGGGTTCGCCCATCACTAATTCATCACCAGCCTGCCCCCATGTGTCTCATCATCACCATTCTGCCCTCATGTGTCTCATCATCATCCTGCCCCCATGTCTCATCATCATCCTGCCCCGATTTGGCTGTTCATCATCCTGCCCCCACGTGTCTCACCATCATTTTGCCCCCACGTGTCTCATCATCATCCTGCCCCCATGTCTCATCTGTTATGCACACGACCCGGACTGACTGGCGTGTGCGTGATTAGTGATCCCACTGTACCATGAACCGAGGAGTGTCTGGAGGGGCGTAACTAAGTATCAAACCGATCCGACCAAGGTCGTACGGCGGCTCAGTCGACTCCGTGAACCAAGGAGGAACCGAGCAGAGGGACCAGGTGCTACTCCAGGTCAGACCCTGGTCACAGCTGTTGACCCACACCGGGGAATGCAGGAACAGGCAGGTTAGGCTGGCATACAGACAGGTGGGTATTGGCAGGCACAGCTGGTATGCAGACAGGTGGGTACTGGCAAGCACGGCTGGTATGCAGACAGGTGGGTATTGGCAAGCACGGCTGGTGTGCAGACAGGGAGATACTGGCAAGCATGGCTGGAGTGCAGACAGGGAGGTACTCGCAGGTTGGAGCGCAGGCTGGATAGGGTCCAGTACAGACTGGGAGACAGGAACAGAGCCGCAGATGCGCTAGACAAGCAGAGTAAAGCGAAACTGCCAGAGCGGAGGACAAGGCAGAGCAGAGCGGAACCGCCGGAGTAGTGGACAAGGCAGAGCGAAACCGCCGGTGCGGTGAGTAAGCAGAGCAGAGCGAAACCGCAGGTGAGGTGGACAAGGCAGAGCAGAGCGAAACCGCCGGATAGGTGGACAAGGCAGAGCAGAGAGGAACCGCCGGAGCGGAGAACAAGGCAGAGCAGAGAGGAACCACTGGTGCGGTGAGCAAGCAGAGCGGAGCGAAACCGCCAGATCGGTGGACAAGGCAGAGCAGAGTGAAACCGCAGGTGCGGTGAGCAAGCAGAGCAGAGTGAAACCGCAGGTGAGGTGGACAAGGCAGAGCAGAGTGAAACCGCCAGAGCGGTGGACAAGGCAGAGCAGAGCGAAACCGCAGGTGCGGTGGACAAGGCAGAGCAGAGAGGAACCGCCGGAGCGGTGGACAAGGCAGAGCAGAGCGAAACCGCAAGTGCGGTGAGCAAGCAGAGCAGAGCGAAACCGCAGGTGTGGTGGACAAGGCAAAGCAGAGAGGAACCACCGGAGCGGAAGACAAGGCAGAGCAGAGAGGAGCCACTGGTGCAGTGAGCAAGCAGAGCGGAGCGAAACCGCCGGAGCGGTGGACAAGGCAGAGCAGAGCGAAACCTCAGGTGCGGTGGACAAGGCAGAGCAGAGAGGAACCGCCGGAGCGGTGGACAAGGCAGAGCAGAGCGAAACCGCACATGCGGTGAGCAAGCAGAGCAGAGAGAAACCGCCGGAGCGGTGGACAAGGCAGAGCAGAGAGGAACCGCCGGAGCGGAGGACTAGGCAGAGCAGAAAGGAACCACTGGTGCGGTGAGCAAGCAGAGCGGAGCGAAACTGCCAGAGCGGTGGACAAGGCAGAGCAGAGCGAAACCGTAGGTGCGGTGAGCAAGCAGAGCAGAGCGAAACCGCAGGTGCGGTGGACAAGGCAGAGCAGAGTGAAACCGCCGGAGCGGTGGACAAGGCAGAGCAGAGCGAAACCGCAGGTGCGGTGGACAAGGCAGAGCAGAGAGGAACCTCCGGAGCGGTGGACAAGGCAGAGCAGAGCGAAACCGCAAGTGCGGTGAGCAAGCAGAGCAGAGCGAAACCGCAGGTGCGGTGGACAAGGCAGAGCAGAGAGGAACCGCCGGAGCAGTGGGCAAGGCAGAGCAGAGAGAAACCGCTGGAGCGGTGAGCAAGCAGAGCAGAACAGGGCTGCAGGTGCAGGCAGAGAGGACAGGGCTCTGTTCACATGGAACAGACTGGGAAATACAGGAAGATGGTTAGAACACAGGAGGTAGATACGGAAGAAGGGAAAAGGGACAAACAGAACCAGATACACACAAGGTACTTACAATGAAGTAGCAAGTGGACACAAAACTCACAAACAGAAGTACAGAGACGAGTTGGAGTTAGGTGCAGGTTCAGACACTGCAGGAAAAGGGAGGGTACGGACATAGAGACAGACAGGTAACAGGCTAGGAGACAGTTCAGACAGGAACTGATACTGCAACGAGATACAGGAACAAGCCTGGGTATACAGCCCCCAGGGTGGCAGAAATGGACTAGAAGTCACAGATAACAGGCCTGGGTATACAGCCCCCAGGGTAGCGGAAACAGACTAGAAGTCAGAGATAACAGGCCTGGGTATACAGCCCCCAGGGTGGCAGAAACAAACTAGAAGTCAGAGATAACAGGCCTGGGTATGCAGCCCCCAGGGTGGCAGAAACAGACAAGATACAGGACAAGACCTGGCAACTCAGAGGCGGAGAGCACACTGATAGTGTTGCTCAGGCACCTCCTTCTGGGTGGAGGGGGTTTAAATATCCAGTGACTCACAGCAATAGGCTGGGGATGCATTTGGAGTGCTCACTGCAGCTATAAGAATCAGGAAGTAACCGGGCCGCCGCCCTAAGCAATCAGACAAGAGACATGCACACAGCATGAACTGGAGCAAGGTTTGCAGGCTGGACTGATGGGTAAGATTGCGGTCTTGCATGGTGGGACGTGGTGCACTATGCAAGCACGCCGCCAGCGATGTTACATCATCATCATTCTGCCCCCATGTGTCTCATCATCATTCTGCCCCCATGAGTCTCATCATCATCCTGCCCCCATGTGTCTCATCATCATCCTGCCCCCCTGTGTCTCATCATCATCCTGCCCCCATGTGTCTCATCATCATCCTGCCCCATGTGTCTCATCATCATTCTGCCCCCATGTGTCTCATCATCATCCTGTCCCCATGTGTCTCACCATCATTCTGCCCCCATGTGCCTGATCATCATTCTGCCCTCATGTGCCTGATCATCATCCTGCTCCCATGTGCCTCAACATCATCCTGCTCCCATGTGCCTCATCATCATCCTGCCCCATGTGTCTCATCCTCATTCTGCCCCCATGTGCCTGATCATCATTCTGCCCTCATGTGCCTGATCATCATCCTGCTCCCATGTGCCTCAACATCATCCTGCTCCCATGTGCCTCATCATCATCCTGCCCCATGTGTCTCATCCTCATTCTGCCCCCATGTGTCTCATCATCATTCTGCCCTCATGTGTCTCATCATCATTCTGCCCCGATGTGCCTGATCATCCTGTCCCCATGTGCCTCATCATTTTGCCTCCATGTGCCTCATCATCATCCTGCCCCTATGTGCCTCATCATCATCCTGCCCCCATGTGCCTCATCATCATCCTGCCCCATGTGTCTCATCATCATCCTGCTCCCATGTGTCTCATCATCATCCTGCCCCCATGTGTCTCATCATCATCCTGCCCTAACGTGTCTCATCATCATCCCGCCCCCACCAAATGTTCCTTTTTACCTTGCCATCACTCCAGCGGCAACTTTCCTGATCTGAGGCGCGGACACCAACCAGTCACAGGCCGGCAGTGACATCATACGCCGGTGAAAAGCGCACTGACATCAGGCAGCTGCCAGCCTGTGATTGGCTGGCGGCCGTTAACTATTGCCGTGCGGGAGCGCTCCCGCACGGTAACAGATTTAAAGTAAACCTGGGTCCGAGGATGCAAGTTCAGTTCACTGGGGCCCGGTAAGCAGAGGGGGGGCAAGGCAGAAAAGGCTAGGCAGACAGCTGTGAGCTGATATTAATAGCCAGGGAAGGAGCCTTAGGATGCTGGTCCCCTCCGAGGCTAATAATATCAGTCCTCAGCGGCCCCAGAAATGGCTCATCAATAAGATGCACCAAATCTTGAGTTTAACCTCGCTCTTCCCACTTGCCCTGATGCTGTGGCAAGTGGGGTAATAGGGTTAGAGTTCATGTCAGCCTTGTATTGGCAGCTGACATGAACCCAGGTTAGTAATGGAGAGGCGTCTATAAGACGCCCCCATTACTAACCCCATAGTAAAGGTTTTTAAATAAACACACTGCCTGAAAAAAATCCTTTATTTGAAATAAAACTCCACATGGTTTTACTAATTTATTTAAAAATAAAAAACACAGTATACTCACCTAACGCCTAATCCGCTGAAGCCATTGTCACCTGTGAAAAACAGCGCTGCAGTAAATAAGGTCACCGGAGCTCTTCAGCTGATCATCAGTTGATGAACTCATGTGACCTCTGTCCCGGCAGCTCAGCGCTATACACTGCCAGGAGCGATCGCACTCCTGTCAGTATATAGCCAGCTGCTGGGTGATCAGATCGTCGGGGGAGTCTCGGGATTATGGCGGATAGGTGAGTAAAATGTGTTTTTTATTTTAATATCCATTTATTTTAACTTTTTCTTTTTTACACTGTGAGTACAGATGCCGGCTGATGAGACTACTATTCCCATCAGCAGCGCCTGCTCTCGCTATTATCAGTGGCAGCAGCCGTAGGCTGATTGGAGGAGTATTCTCTCATCAGTCGACGCCTGCAACCCGCGGTCAATTCTTTGTGCGTTTTTGTTGCATTTTTGACCCATTGACTTCAATTGAGTCAGTCAAATACTCAGCAAAAATCAGCAGCAAATTCGCAAATATTTTTATGCCTGCGTTTTTGCTGCGGATTTCACTGACTCAATTGAAGTCAATGGGTGAAAAACGCTGTAAAAACGCTCAAAGAATTGACATGCTGCAAATTTAAACACAATGACGATCCTGACAGGAAAATTCCTGATAATGTGCATCAGCATTGTCATTGCATTAGCTGACACAAGGACTCGCTAGCGTATTTGGCCCTTTTCTGTGCAGAAAAAACGCTGCACACAGCTTAAAGTACTTTCAGCACTGATTTCTCCTGGAAACTGCAGCAGGTGCCATATGTGCAGCAGGTAGCCACTGAACAAGGCTATTCTGCAAAGAGATCTACAGCAGCTGAAACTGTAAATCCACAATGAAAGGATCTGCCCCGAATTGCTGCCGCTGATCACATTGCAAATGCACAATAAATAATTCCACAAAAATGGAAAAAATTATAGTATTAACAAAAAAAAAACTACTTTGTAGATAACAGAGCCCTAGGAATACATTACTGACATACCAGGGTGCTCTGCTTCTTGTTCCAGGCATTAAACTCGAGGAGGCTCTTAGCCTGGAGTTTCTTACACACAGAATCAGACATACACTGTATCTATGCAATTACTGATTCATCTTTTTTAAAGTAAAATATAGTTTATGGACATTAATGGTTATCACGAATACCCAGGACTGTTATCAGATCGCTGTGTATGATAGGGGGACGCATGGTGCATCTGCATCATTATGTCTTACATGATTATCGCTTTGTATAGAAAGATGTACAAGTTATCCATAGAAGAATGCAGGGGAGACAGCACTGGAGATAAGGGCTCAATAGTTTTATAAAGTTATTCAGACACCGCAACACACATTAACCCACATTCACTAAGGTCTTGGAGAAAAGGGGACAAGAGGAAAGAGGAGAGAGAAGAGAAAAGAGAGAGAGAGGCGAGAGAAGGGAAAGAGTGAGCAAAAGGGAAAGAGAGAGAAGAGAAAGTGATAGAAAGGGAAAGAGAGCAAAGAAAGAGAGAAAGGTGAAGAGAGAGAAAAGAAAGGAAAGAGAAATAGAGAAGACAGAGAAAAGAAAGAACAGAGTGAGAGAGAACATATCCAAAAAGATATATACATGGGGAGAGAAAGAGAGAGTGTAGAGAAAGAGGAGGAAGAGGAAGAGAAAGAGGGGAGAGAGAGAGGAGAGGAGAGTGAAGAGAAAGTGTGAAAAGAGAAAGACAGCACAGAGTGAGAGAAGAAATCAAGATAGAGATATATACATAGAGAGAAAGATACGAGAGTGACAGAGAATAGAGAGTGAGCTGGAAGAGAGGAGAAAACGAAAGGAAGAGGCAAGAGAGAGGAAGGGAAAAGAGTGAGAGCTAGTTTCATTGAAGGAACATGGGGGCGCTTTGCACATATAGATATATACTAATGAGCGACTGCGAGTCCGGCACTGGGAACTCATTAGTCCGACCCTCGCGCTGCCATTGTGACAACCGGCTGCTGTGAACTGAGATTACCTTACTGACGTCAACTCACAGCAGCCGGGTATCGCGGATCACTTTGTGAGGCTTGGCAGTGGCTGTTGTTTCTTAGACTGAATAACGAAGACTGGGATCATCGTGGGACATCCATATTATGGATTACGGCGGACCCTGTGGATGATTTTTAGTTTAATAAATGGGAGAAAGAGGAAAACTGTTGGGGAGTTTTTAGTTTTTTTTCAAATAAAGTTTTTTTTTTGGTTTGTTAACTTCTATTTTTACTTACTGGGTTAGTAATGGGGGTGTATTATAGATGCATCTCCATTACTAATCCGTGGATTTGATGTCAGCTGACATTACACAGCTGACATCAACCCCACAAGCCCATTACCCCGACTGCCATCGCACCAGGGCAATCGAGAAAAGCTGAGGCAAAGCACCAGAATTGGCGCACGTAATGGATGTACCATTTCTGGGGCGGCTGAGGGCTGGTGTTATTAGTCTGGGAAGGGGCCAATATCCATGGCTCTTCCCAGCTTATTAATATTAGCAGGGCTGTGGAGTCGGTGTCCATTTTGGTGGAGTCGGTATAAAATGGACTGACTCCGACACATAAAATACAAGTGCTTCTCACTAAATTAGAATATCATCAAAAAGTTAATTTATTTCAGTTCTTCAATACAAAAAGTGAAACTCATATATTATATAGAGTCATTACAAACAGAGTGATCTATTTCAAGTGTTTATTTCTGTTAATGTTGATTATGGCTTACAGCCAATGAAAATACAAAAGTCATTACTAGTGTTGAGCCACCCCCGTAGTGTTCGAGTTCGGTTCGGTTCGTCGAACACCCGTGTGTTCGCCGAACTGTTCGTCGAACTGTTCGTCGAACACCTTCGAACACCGTTAAAACCAATGGCAGGCAAACAAAAACACATAGAAACACATAGAAAACACCTTCAAAGGTGTCCAAAAGCTGACAAACTGCTCAGAAGACATAACTAACACATGGAAAAGTGACAAGTACATATAGTCATGCGAAAATAAAAGAGGTGGAGGAGTAAAAGGAGGGGGAGACACAGATATAGGCATGTCATGCCCTTCTAAAATCCAAAAAGTGAGAAGCCGACACGGCCAGTCCGCTCCTGCCCGTGCCACCTCCGTGTCGCCGGGTTTGTGCCAGAGCCGCGGTGAACCCTGATGGCCAGCCCCCATCTCCCAACACTGGTGTCTGTACGCTGGTGGGTCGAGCGAGCCCCCCTGTGGTGGAGGCAGCTCTAAGCTTTTTAATTTAAATTGTTTCTCTAATTTGAATGAATACACTTTAAATCCATTTACAAGGATCTATTGGAGGGCAAGTCTCATGCCAGCAGCCGCGGTAATTCCAGCTCCAGTAGCGTCCACTAAAGCTGCTGCAGTTAAAAAGCTTTTATAAGGATCGAGCTCGGCTGTCCACCGCAAGGCATCCTACTGCCAGTCCCAGCCCCTATGCCTTGGGGTGCCTCCTGATGCTCTTCACTAAGTATCCCATGGTCCCGAAGCATTTCCTTTGAAAAAATTAAGTGTCTAAACTACAGCTGGTGCAGCTTGCTTAACAGCCGGGATAATCCGCTCACTAGCAGACACTGCTACTAGGCACAAAGTATTTCCTGGGCTAGATGCAGTTAAAAATTTGTAAGTAGATACTCTCGTTGGATGCTGAGAAAGCATTCCATAGAGTCTCCTGGCACGCCATATATGATTCTCTTAAAAAGCTTGGGGTAGGGGTCTAGGGGACCTTTTTATAGCCAAAATCACGGCCCTGTATCGCAATACGTCACCTAGGCTGAAGATAAATGGAACTGTAGCACCCTGAGGGCTCGGTTGCTACAGACGTATTGCACCTCACCCAGAGGTGTGATATCTCACTCTCAGGTAAGGATGGAGTGTGGATCAGGACCCGACACCTGCATGCATTACACCACATTGCCGTGGGGCAGGGCGACCAATATGCCCCTGAGATGGGCACGACAGTCCCTGTCCCTGGCTGGAGTGGGGGGAGGGAACACTGAGGAAGGGGAACCCTGTAGTGCAGGAGCAGGGAGGAAGCAGTTCCTGGGTGCATTGAGAAGGGAGTATAAAAGGTGGGCACCATCTTAGTTCAGTGCAGAGAAGTCTGAGCAGAAGTGGCAGGGAGCAGGGGCTCTGCATGAGCTCTGCTCCGGAGGCGGGCCTAGTAACAGAGGCCCAGGCCTGGAAGAGGGAGAAGGAAGGAAGAGGAGCGGAGAAGGCTCCAGGAACGAGGAATGAAGGGATCCCAGGGGTGCGGACGGGCGAGTCGCCACCGCACGCCCGAATCCACCTGCGTGGAGGGGTCAGGCCAAAGGGGGAGACCGGTCCCCGAACTAGTGGAGGCAGGAAACGACCCTCAGCTAGAAACCGGATGCTCTGACATTTTATGTGGCGCAGCCCCTCGCTACACCCGCTAGGAAGGCACCACATAGGGTCAGGGAAACTGGCGCCAAGTTTACCAAGAGGAGGCCCGAGGCAGCCGGACAGAAGTGTTGGTAAGAAAGGCCAGACAAAGGACACACAAAGGGGGTCCTGTGAAGCGCTCCAAAGTTATCTGGGAGTTGTCTGAGCCCCTCACCTGGTGAGCACAGTACGACGTGGGCAGCCGTTACCTGCAGACGTGGTCTGGATAATAAGAACTGTGAGTAAAGGCCCTGAACTGCATCACTGACTCCGTGTCGTTATTGCTGCTGCCCTGCACCATCACCCCCATCCTCCGCATACACTGCCCTGAGGCTATACTCCTCCCGTGGGGAGTTATGCTACGCTCTGCTGCACCCACAACACCAGCCTCAGTGGTCTGCCCTGTAGCGGCGGTTCACTCTGACCGCAATCCACGGGTGGCGTAGTCCGACATTTAAACATGAAAACCACATAAATAGTTCCGCCACTGGTTTGACCGCCCTGAGCCACGGAACTGGGTCGCCGCCACGAAGACTACAACCACCAGCATCCACCAAAAAGGGTCCGGCTCCGGGTGTCCCAAGGCCCAGGGGGTGCGTCAGAACATTTTCATCACCTTTCACAATCACCAATGGGACAAGGCAGTGATGTCCTCTGTCCCCTCTCTTATACATCCTAGTGACGGAGCACCTGCTCTCATCAATTCGCCATAACCCCAATATTAGGTGGATTGAGGTGGGAGGCACCGAGTACAAGTGCTCTCTATTTGCTGATGATGTCCTAGTATATATCACTCAATCACATATATCCATCCATGCTGTTATGGCTGAAATAGATCACTTTGTTACATGGTAAAATTTTAAAATCAATGCAGCGAAGTCTGAGGCCCTCGATGTCTCCCTCCCCAAATCCATATAGGATTCCATCCAGTCCAACTTTCCCTTTGCCTGGCCCTCACAGGGTATCAAATACTTAGGAATTCCTATTCATAGAGACCTCTCCCATCTATGTTATCTTAATTTTGGGCCCTTTATTGAACAACTCCATACAGACCACGGTTGGCAAGTTAGAACTGTAAAATTCACTACGTGAACCACTGGTGTTTTGTGGAAAAGCACATGTACACTGCGTTCCAAATTATTATACAAAAAGTGTTTAGGAGTGATAAGGGAAGAATTTGTTTGTTTGTCAGTTAAACTCATTGATGGTGATGTGTGTCAGGGCTCTTTATATCACTGTAAGCAATTGCAGACACCTGTGCTAATTAGTTTGGCAGGTGTGTCCAATGAAAGGCAAGACTACTTAAGAAGGCTCTCTCACATTATTAAGCAGCCTACATTTTCTGCCAAAATGGGAAAGAAAAAGGATGTGTCGGCTGCTGAGAAGCAACAAATTGTGGAGTGTTTAGGTCAAGGCATGACTACAATCAACATTGTGCGATGATCAGGATGAAGTGTCTTGGCAATCAAGAAGTATGTAGCTGATTCACAGTACACACGTGTGCGTGCTGATAAGGGCAAATTGAGGACTCTTTCCTACAGGCAATTACGTCAGGTTGAAAGAGCAGCGGCAAAAAAGCCTTGTCATAGCAGCAGACAAGTTTTTGAAGCTGCTTGTGCCTCCAACGTCCCCCGAACAACAAGATGCAGGGTCCTTCAGAGGTTTGCAGCTGTGCATGCGCCATCCTGTCGACCTCCTCTATCCACTTCACACAAGCAGAAACGGCTCCAGTGGGCCAAACATTACATGAAGACTGATTTCAAAACTGTTTTGTTCACGGATGAGTGCCGTGCAGCGCTCGATGGTCCAGATGGATGGAGTGGAGGATGGCTGGTTGATGGACACCCCACGCAAACACGGCTACAGCGCCAACAAGGAGGAGGTGGAGTAATGTTTTGGGCTGGAATCATGGGGAGAGAGATTGTCAGCCCCTTTAGGATCCCTGAAGGCGCTAAAGATGAACTCCATAATGTATGTGGATTTTCTCAAACAGCACTTCCTGCCATGGTTCAAGAAGAAGAACCGTGTATTTCACAGCAAGATCATTTTTCTGCATGATAATGCACCATCTCATGCTGCACATAAAACATCTGCATCTCTGGCTGATATGGGCATAAAAGGGGACAAACTTATGGTGTGACCCCTATGCTCCGCTGACCTCTACCCCATTCAGAACCTTTGGAGCATCATTAAAAGGAGTGTCTATGATGGCGGGAGGCAGTTCACATCTAAGCAACAGCTCTGGGAGGGTATTCTGTCCTCATGCAAAACAATTGAAGCAGAAACCATCCAAAACCTGACAAATTCAATGGATGAGAGAGTTCAGAAGCTCCTTTCGAACTATGTGAAAATGTAACATCACCTAGAATAAAGTTTTGAGTTGAAAACTGTTTGATTTCAGTTTCTAACAACCTGCTAATGCTTATAATTTCAAAAATGACCATTTTTTGGTCTTTATTAAAATGAAAAGGTTGATCGAAAAGTTTGGGGGATCTAAGAGTGTGGCAACCCAGTAGTCATGATTACTTCGAATTCTGACAATATGAGGGTCATGCTGCAGGTAGTGCAGCAAGAAGGCACTTATGTGCCTTGCGCATCTCGGAGCCCCAAAATTATTTTCCGGGCTAGATGCAGCTAAAAATTATTTTTAATTTTAAATCTGGTGAAGCTTTAGTATAGATGGCCTAATAGGATCAGTGCTGCACACTGCTACAAAGCCCAAATTATTTTCCAGTCAAGATACAGATAAACATGATTAGTAATTTGAAAGCTTAAAACGGTTGGTAGGGTGATTTTAACCAATCATCAAGCTTTTACTCTCCCCAGGATGACACAGGGGTAGAAAAGTCGTTTCGGATCCATGATTTGTTCATCTTTATGAACGTGAGTCTGTCTACATTATCAGTGGAGAGCCGCGTGCGCTTATCTGTCAGCACACCACCAGCAGCGCTGAACACACGTTCAGACAGAACGCTGGCTGCGGGGCATGACAAGATCTCCAAGGCGTAAGTGGCTAGCTCCGGCCATTTATCCAGATTGGAAGCCCAAAAAGAGCAAGGGTCCAGTGACACAGTCGTGGCTTCAATGTTTACTTGGAGATACTCCTGTACCATCGTCTCTAGGCGTTGACTATGTGTCAGACTTCTTGTCTCCTGTGGCCTTGCAAAGGATGGGCTAAAAAAGTGGTGAAATGATTCCGCAAAATTGATGTTACCAGCAGATACTGTGGTTCTGTTACGGTTTGAGTGCTGAACACTTGACGGTCCCACGGTTGGCAAGTTGGAACTGTGAGATTCACTACGTGCACCACTGGTATTTTGTGGAAAAGCACATGTAAGATTCTGCAACAGTCTCTGCTGATACTCCTGCATGCGTGCATCCCTTACTATGGCAGGAATAATTTCTGCAAATTTACTTTTGTACCGGGGATCTAACAGTGTGGCAACCCAGTAGTCAGGATTATTTCTAATTCTCACAATTCGAGGGTCATGTTGCAGGTAGTGCAGCAAGAAGGCACTCATGTGTGTTGCGCATCCAGGAGCACCAAGTCCCTGTTGTGTTGGTGGCGAGGTAACAATCATGCTTCCTTCCTCTGTCCTCTCCCCCCAACCTCGCACAACAGAAATGTGATCAAGGTCTCCCTCATCTGATGAGTCTTCCATCAGTTCGTCCTCCACTTCTTCCTGGGCTCCTGCACCTTCCTCACTAGTTTGGCTGCTACCATGCGCCCTGGTAAAACCATCTCCCCCACCCTCACATGCCTGCCGCCTTGGTGCTGCCGACCGTCTGGACCTTGCAGATGTTAGCCCTTCCGCATACAACTCCTCCTCCTCTACTTCCTCCACCTCCTCTTGTGCCACCACCTGACTCCGAATTCTGTTTAACATGTGCTCCAGCATGTAAATCACCGGAATAGTCATGCTGATAATGGCATCGTCAGCACTAAACATCTTCGTCGCCATTTCAAAACTGTGCAGAAGGGTGCATAGGTCCCTGATCTGAGACCACTCCTCCAGCGTGATTTGCCCCACCTCTGAATCTCGTTGGCCCAGGCTATACGTCAGAACGTATTGCACCAGGGCTTGTCGGTGCTGCCACAGTCGCTGCAACATGTGCAGAGTTGAATTCCACCGGGTAGGCACATCGCATTTTAGCCAGTGAAGTGGCAGGCCCAACGACTTCTGTAGAGATGTAAGTCGCTGAGCTGCGGGATGCGAACGGCGGAAGTGAGCACACAGCGACCGTGCCCTCTGCAGAAGGCCATCTAGTCTGGGATAGTGGGCTAAAAATTGCTGGACAACCAGGTTCAACACGTGAGCCATACAAGGCACGTGTGTGACATTGCCCCGGCGAAGGGCCGCACCCAGGTTTGCAGCATTGTCGCACACGGCCTTCCCTGGTTTCAGGTCCAGTGGAGACAACCATTCATGAAATTGGTTCTCCAGAGCTGACCACAACTCCTCAGCTGTGTGACTCACATTTCCCAGACATTTCAATGTAAAAACCGCCTGATGACGTTGAGCCCTACTGCCAGCATAGTAAGGAGGTGTGCAGGATCCCTTCTGCGCAGTTAGAAAGCTTGTGGCATGACCAGACAGGCTTTGGGTGCAGGTGGAAGACCGAGAGGAGGTTGAGGAGGCAGAAGCAGTGGAGGAACTTTGACATAAAGAGGATTGACGCACAACTCGTGGGGACGGCAAGACTTGGACAGCAGCCCCTTGTCCTGCTGTCACCATAGTTACCCAGTGCCCAGTCAGCGACATGTAACGCCCCTGTCCATGCCTACTCGTCCAAGTGTCTGTGGTGAAATGCACCCTGTCACACACAGAGTTTCTCAAAGAAGCGGTGATGTTGTGTGCAACATGCTGGTGGAGCGCAGGCACACCTTTCTTTGAGAAGTAGTGCCGACTGGGCATCTGGTACTGGGGCACTGCGACGGACATAAGGTCTCGAAAATCCTCTGTGTCCACCAGGCGGAAAGGCAGCATTTCTGTAGCCAACAGCTTGCAGATGGTGAAATTCAACCTCTTAGCTTTCTCATGGCTAGGAGGAAATGGTCTTTTACTTGTCCACATCTGAGGGACCGAGGGCTGGCTATTGTGCTTAGACGGGGTTGATAAGGGTGTCCCCGGCAAACTGCCGGTCTGTGAGGAAGATGCAGGCGGACATGTTAGGTTGCCTTGATCCAAAGGTGGTGCTATCGATGTCGGACAGCGCTCAACACCAGCTGGTGTTACCACCTCCAAAGAAAATGATGACCTGCCAATCACGCTGGCTGTTGCGGGTAAAGAGGTGGCAGGTCTGCGCCCCAAAACAGGTGTGACTGCTGTCCCCCCAGTCACAGAGGATGAAGAGGCCGCGGATGCACAAGATATGGCAGACGGTGATTGGCCCGGCCGGCTAGGCCGCATTGTAGCACACTGAGCTTCCCACTGCAACTTATGCTTCATGTCCATGTGCCGGTTCATGCATGAAGTACTCAAACTATGTATTTTTTGGCCTCTACTTAGCTTTTGCTGACAAATGTTACAGATAACACGAGTTGGGTCATCTTTATCGATCTGAAAAAATGCCCAGGCTATGCAAGGCTTAGCACCCATGCGACCTGAAGAGCCACCACGACTTGTGGTGAGAGGCAGAGTTGTGTTTGAGGATGCAGTTGTTGACGTGCTTCCAGTACTACGTCTCTGTCCAGGAAGGCGCAACCTGACCTCGTCGTCACTAGCATCTTCCTCCACCTCCTCTGCTGACCTCATCTCTTGGCTGACTGTGGGTTGACAGTAAGTGGGATCTCCGACCTCATCATCATCACCCTGTGCGTTATCACACCCGTCGTCCTCAGAGCCAACCTGCTCCTGCCCTGACAAAAAACTAAAGTTGTCGCTCCAATCAGGTATTTGAGTCTTATCATCGTCTTCCTCATTGTCTCCACCAACAGGAGTTACAGTTTGGGAATGAGGGTCTACATTATGGTCAGAACCTTCTGCGTCTGGTCCTGGATCCGACTCATAAAGATTCTGGGCATCAGTGCAGATCATTTCCTCGTCTGGATTCACAGAAGCGCTGGAGTCGACCTCTGATTCCCAGGCTATAGTATGAGTAAACAGCTCTGCAGACTCAACCATCTGTTCTACCTCATACTCAGACGGGCAGCTGGAGATTTGGGAGCTGTGAGGAAGCAAGTGCGATTTGGGTGACACCTTTGAGGACTGGAGTATTTGTGATGTTGAAGTTGATGTGGAGGAGAGCCCACTTAAAGGAGCACTTGATATCCGTTGAAGCACCTGCTGTTTTTGTGCCTCATCTGGAATTTGTAGCGATTGGCGTGGCCGTAAGAAAGGGATCTTATCACATTGTCCGCTAAAAGAAGTAGACATTTTAGTTTGGCTGGAAGATGGTCTTTCTTCTGCAGATGTTACTGTTGCTTTAACACCTACCCCACGGACACAACCTTTTTTCCCCTTCCCAACACGCCTATTCCCCTTTCCACCAGCAGCAGGCCTTTTTCCACTCATTTTGGTGGTTAACTAATTCACATCTCTGGAGTTGTTTGCACAAAAAAACAATGGATGGTAACCGAGCAGAGCTGAGTGGCCAAACTGTGGTATTAGGCCAAAACTATTGGCTGGGTTAGATGCAGAAAAAAATTATTTTGAATTTGCAACCTGATGGAGGTCAGTATAGATGGACTAATAGAACAAGTCCCACACACTGCTAGAAGCCCAAATATTTTTTCAGAGCTAGATGCAGAAAAAAATTATTTTTAATTTGCAACCTGATGGAGGTCAGTATAGATGGACTAATAGACCAAGTCCCACACACCGCTAGAAGCCCAACTATTTTTTCAGAGCTAGATGCAGAAAAAAATTATATTCAATTTGCAACCTGCTGGAGGTCAGTATAGAAGGACTAATAGAACAAGTCCCACACACTGCTAGAAGCCCAAATATTTTTTCAGAGCTAAATGAAGAAAAAAATTATTTTTAATTTGCAACCTGATGGAGGTCAGTATAGATGGACTAATAGATCAAGTCCCACACACTGCTAGAAGCCCAAATATTTTTTCAGAGCTAGATGCAGAAAAAAATTATTTTTAATTTGCAACCTGATGGAGGTCAGTATAGATGGACTAATAGACCAAGTCCCACACACTGCTAGAAGCCCAAATATTTTTTCAGAGCTAGATGCAGAAAAAAATTATTTTTAATTTGCAACCTGATGGAGGTCAGTATAGATGGACTAATAGACCAAGTCCCACACACTGCTAGAAGCCCAAATATTTTTTCAGAGCTAGATGCAGAAAAAAATTATTTTTAATTTGCAACCTGATGGAGGTCAGTATAGATGGACTAATAGACCAAGTCCCACACACCGCTAGAAGCCCAAATATTTTTTCAGAGCTAGATGCAGAAAAAAATTATTTTTAATTTGCAACCTGATGGAGGTCAGTATAGATGGACTAATAGACCAAGTCCCACACACTGCTAGAAGCCCAAATATTTTTTCAGAGCTAGATGCAGAAAAAAATTATTTTTAATTTGCAACCTGATGGAGGTCAGTATAGATGGACTAATAGACCAAGTCCCACACACCGCTAGAAGCCCAACTATTTTTTCAGAGCTAGATGCAGAAAAAAATTATATTCAATTTGCAACCTGCTGGAGGTCAGTATAGAAGGTCTAATAGAACAAGTCCCACACACTGCTAGAAGCCCAAATATTTTTTCAGAGCTAAATGAAGAAAAAAATTATTTTTAATTTGCAACCTGATGGAGGTCAGTATAGATGGACTAATAGACCAAGTCCCACACACTGCTAGAAGCCCAAATATTTTTTCAGAGCTAGATGCAGAAAAAAAATATTTTTAATTTGCAACCTGATGGAGGTCAGTATAGATGGACTAATAGACCAAGTCCCACACACTGCTAGAAGCCCAAATATTTTTTCAGAGCTAGATGCAGAAAAAAATTATTTTTAATTTGCAACCTGATGGAGGTCAGTATAGATGGACTAATAGACCAAGTCCCACACACCGCTAGAAGCCCAACTATTTTTTCAGAGCTAGATGCAGAAAAAAATTATATTCAATTTGCAACCTGCTGGAGGTCAGTATAGAAGGACTAATAGAACAAGTCCCACACACTGCTAGAAGCCCAAATATTTTTTCAGAGCTAAATGAAGAAAAAAATTATTTTTAATTTGCAACCTGATGGAGGTCAGTATAGATGGACTAATAGACCAAGTCCCACACACTGCTAGAAGCCCAAATATTTTTTCAGAGCTAGATGCAGAAAAAAATTATTTTTAATTTGCAACCTGATGAAGGTCAGTATAGATGGACTAATAGACCAAGTCCCACACACCGCTAGAAGCCCAAATATTTTTTCAGAGCTAGATGCCGAAAAAAATTATTTTTAATTTGCAACCTGATGGAGGTCAGTATAGATGGACTAATAGACCAAGTCCCACACACTGCTAGAAGCCCAAATATTTTTTCAGAGCTAGATGCAGAAAAAAATTATTTTTAATTTGCAACCTGATGGAGGTCAGTATAGATGGACTAATAGACCAAGTCCCACACACTGCTAGAAGCCCAAATATTTTTTCAGAGCTAGATGCAGAAAAAAATTATTTTTAATTTGCAACCTGATGGAGGTCAGTATAGATGGACTAATAGACCAAGTCCCACACACTGCTAGAAGCCCAAATATTTTTTCAGAGCTAAATGAAGAAAAAAATTATTTTTAATTTGCAACCTGATGGAGGTCAGTATAGATGGACTAATAGACCAAGTCCCACACACTGCTAGAAGCCCAAATATTTTTTCAGAGCTAGATGCAGAAAAAAATTATATTCAGTTTGCAACCTGATGGAGGTCAGTATAGATGGACTAATAGAATGATGCTATGCCCAAAAGATTTTACTTCACTAGGTGCAGTAAAAAAATTGGTATTCTATACACAGGTGGTATATCTTGCAACACAGATAGGCTACTCCACTGACTAACACACTCTGCAATAGGCCAAAAAGGATTAGCTTTGCTAGATTCAGCCAAATGCTGTGAAAAAAACTTGCACAGCACTGGCACAGACCTGCCTGGCAAAAACTGATAGGAACTCATGTAACCTAGTCCTGAAAAGGACTCCAATTACAATTAGTCTTTACTCCCACAACCGATCTATTTAAGAGCACAGACCTCCCTGATAAAAGTCGTAGGAAATGCTGTAACCTAGTCCTTAAAAGGACTGCAATCACAACTATTCCCTACTCCCAAGCTATCTGTAGATTTGTGCGAAAATTGGCTTGAAATTAACAAGGTATAGCGCACACAGCAACAGCGGTGCCGTCTAACACGCAGCTGCAGCAGTGAGAAAATGGTGGCGACGGGGAAAATGGCTTGGTCTTATAGGGCAAGGACATGTGACATACACTGCCAATCACACATGCCCTTGCTTGTGTGAAAAAAAGCACTTCGCTCCGTGTGTGCGCTGCTGATAGGCTGACAGATTGCACCTCCCCACTGCAAATGCGGGAAAGAGAAAAAAAAAATGGAGATCTTCATTGTTCCTGCAGAGATCCATCCCCTGCCCCTCCCCCCACCCCGCTGTACACTCAAACTGCGTATTAACATTAATTTTCATCATTACTGAGAAAAAATCCAGTTATGATTTTGGTGCACGAACAGTTATCGAACATAACCTCGAACAGCCGAATTTTTCTCAAATTGTTCGTGTTCGCCGAACGGCTCGAACACCGCCCAAAACAGCTCGAATTTGAGATTGGCGAACAGTTCGAGTAGAACAACGCTCATCTCTAGTCATTATCTCAGTAAATTAGAATACTTTATAACAACAGCGTGAAAAATGTTTTTAAAATCTGAAATGTATGTACAGTAAATGCACTCAATACTTGGTCCTTTAGCATCAATTACTCCATCAATGCGGCGTGGCATGGAGGCGATCAGCCTGTGGCACTGCTGAGGTGTTATGGAAGCCCAGGTTGCTTTGATAGCAGCCTTCAGCTCGTCTGCACTGTTGGGTCTGGTGTCTCTCATCTTCCTCTTGACAATACCCTATAGATTCTCTATGGGGTTAAGGTCAGGCGAGTTTCCTGGCCAATCAAGCACAGTGATACTGTTGTTTGCAAACCAGGTATTGGTACTTTTAGCAGTGTGGACAGGTTCCAAGTCCTGCTGGAGAATGACATTTCCATCTCCAAAAAGCTTGTCGGCAGAGGGAAGCATGAAGTGCTCTAAAATTTCCCGATAAACGGCTGCGCTGACTTTGGTCTTGATAAAACACAGTGGACCTACACCAGCAGATGACATGGCTCCCCAAACCATCACTGATTGTGGAAACTTCACACTAGACCTCCAGCAGCTTGGATTGTGGCCTCTCCACTCTTCCTCTAGACTCTGGGACTTTGATCTCCAAATGAAATGCAAAACTTACTTTCATCTGCAAACAACACCTTGGACCACTGAGCAACAGTCCAGGTCTTTTTCTCCTTGGCCCAGGTAAGACGCTTCTATTGGTCATCAGTGGCTTGACACAAGTAATGTGACACTTGTAGCCCATGTCCTGGATACGTCTGTGTGTGCTGGCTCTTGAAGCAATGACTCCAGCAGCAGTCCACTCCTGGTGAATCTCCCCCCAGTTTTTGAATGGTCTTCTCTTAACAATCCTTTCAAGGCTGCAGTTATGCCGGATGCTTGTGTACCTTTTCCTACCACACTTTTTCCTTCCACTCGGCTTTCCATTAATATGCTTGGATACAGCAATCTGTTAACAGCCAGCTTCTTTAGCAATGACCTTTTGTGGCATACCCTCCTTGTGGAGTGTGTCAATGACTGCCTTCTGGACATCTGTCAAGTCAGCAGTCTTCCCCATGATTGTGGAGCCTACTGAAACAGACTAAGGGACCTTTTTAAATGCTTGTGAAGCCTTTGCAGGTGTTTTTTAATTATTCTAATTTACTGAGATAAAGACTTTTGTGTTTTCATTGGCTGTAAGCCATAATCATCAACATTAACAGAAATAAACACTTGAAATAGATCACTCTGTCTGTAATGACTCTATATAATATACGAGTTTCACTTTTTGTGTTGAAGAACTGAAATAAATTAACTTTTTGATGATATTCTAATTTAGTGAGAAGCACTTGTATATAGTAAATTGGGTTCAGTAGTACAATGCAGGATGTGCTCTAAATTTTTTCATAAGACTTTGGGAAAGTTATGGAATGTCCTATGTCTGTTCTATTCCTCATCTAAGGATCTCTGCTTTTAGTTGAGATGAATCCGTGCTGCACTTTATGTACATGCTCAGTAGTGAGGCAGGGCTGTGGAATTATGGAGTTGGAAGTCAGGGTAATTGAGGCCCCAACGTCAGTTTTTTTAGGGTCCCCCCATTTTTAATAACCAGTAAAGGCAAATCAGACAGCTGGAGGGTGATATTAATAGGTTAGGAAAGTCCATGGATATTGGCCCCTTCCCAGCACAATAAGACCAGCTCACATGTGTCTGCTTTCTCTTGGCTGGTTATTATTTTTTTCATTTATTTGTATTTTTCATTTATTAATAAGTAAATGAAAAAAAGTGTGGGGCCCCCCTTATTTTTAACAACCAGCCAAGGTAAAGCATACAGCTGGGGCCTGTATTCTCAGGCTGGGAATAGCTAAAAATAACAGCCGGCAGTCGCCCCAGAAAAGGAGCATCCATTAGATGCGCCAATTTTGCAGCTGTGTCAGGCTCTTCCCATCTGCCCTGGTGCATTGATAAGCGGGGTAACATTTTGGGGTTGATGTCAGCTGTATAATGTCCCCTGACATCAAGCCCAGAGATTAGTAATGGGGCAGGATCTATCAGACACCCCATTACTAAACCGGTAAGTGAACAGTTAAAAAAAAAACACAGACACACAGGAGAAAAACACTTTATTTGAATAAAGACCCCCTCATTTACCCATTTATTAATAAGGAAGTTCCGACGGTAATCCAATAGGGACATGTCCCACGGCGTCCATCGAATCCTATGGAATCTCGTCGTGAGAAAGTTCTCAGAACGAGACTTCATAGTTCACTCCCTTACAGCGCCAGGCACGTAAATTCACACACTCGTGCCTCCCTCTGACTGCGAGTAACCCTATCGAGCCTCGCTGCTGTCTGCTTTAGCTGCACTTTATAGCAAAAATAGGGGGAACTGCGTTTTTTTTTTCAACAAGCTTTGTTTGGGCTGCCGAACCCAAACAGTAACATGGACTTCCATGAGAAGTCCGTTTTCAGAGTCTGTGCACGGACACTAGGTGTCCAGTACGGACCCTGAACTTATTGTTCGGGTTCGCCCATCATTAGCGCACTTACTGTATTAGCTGAGCCTGCGTCACACATTGCCGATTCCAGCTGTGTTATACAGCCCTCACAGAGTCTCAGCTGTCATTAGAGCTAGCTGTGATCGCAATTGTTAAACCTCTTAGATGCCGCTGTCAATTGTGATGAGTAGTCATGGCAACAGGAGGCCTCCTGAAGGCCCCCGCATCTGCCAGGTCAGTCAAACCTATGAAGAAGATCATCAGTTTTAGGCTATGTTCACACATCATGTTTTTTTCAGTGTTTTTTTATGCAGTTTTTCTGCAAATTTTCAGCTGTCTTTTGCAGTGCTATCAAAGTCTATGAGAAACCAGAATTCTCTGTTCACACATCATGTTTTTTTTTGTTAAGGACTTTGTGCCTTTCATGGTTTTTTGGAAAATAGAGCATGTCACTTCTTTCAGCATTTTTTCAGTGTTTTTTCACCCATAGAAAGTAATGGGTGGTGAAAAAAATGATGAAAAAAAATGCATCAAAATTTGTATCAGCGTTTTTTGATGCCAAAATAGAATGGGGTTCTTTTTTTTTTCACAGAACTTTATGTACATGCATAACAGAGACAAAAGGACAGTGAGAAAAATTCATCAAAAAAGCAAGAAAATAGCAGAAAAAAAATCCTGAACAACCTGCTGGCAAAAGAGATCAGGTTTTGTTGCAGAAAATGAACGCTGAAAAAAACATGATGTGTGAACATAGCCTTACACTGCACTGTAATTCCATGGAAAACCATTTACACATACTATATAACATTCACATCACTATTTTTTTTCGAAAACAGGATTAGTGAAAACTAAAAAGTAACAGATGGGATATTAATGCATGCGGAATTAGGAAAATATCAACATACTTATCTAAATGGTGAACACCGGAATAAAAAAAAAAAATGTAAATGGCAGAATCAGTTTTTTTTGTCACTTTGTCACCCAAAATGGTAATGACAAAAATTACAGCTCGGCGCACATAAAATAGGTCCTGATACAACTCTATGGGATGAAAAGTAAAAAAGAAAAAAAAAGTATGGCTCTCAGAATCTGAAGAATGAAGATTTTTTTTTTTTTTTCAAGTATCCATTTTTTTTAACCCTTTTCTATCAAGACCAATTCTTTTTTCTATTTCTTATTGCCCCCTACCACAGATCTTCCAAGAACTTATTGATTGTTTTTGCCGACATAGCTAACCGTGCGAATGGCTTGTTTTACGGATAGTATATCCTACGTCAGATGCCGGTGTATGGGCCATCTGCCTTTTAGGCCTTGTTCACACGTTGAGTATTTGGTCAGTATTTTTACATCAGTATTTGTAAGCCAAAACCAGGAGTGGGGCAATCAGAGGAAAAGTATAAAGCCGGAATAACATTAGCGGTATGGCATTGGATGTGAGCGTGAGCCGAGTGTCAGTGCTCTGTGCTCCCGTCCGCTCTCATCAGAGAATCACAGCAAAGGAGCGGAGGAGACGGACTGAGTCATTTTTCCATTGCCTGTCTCCGCGTATATCGGACGGCACTCAGGTGACATCCGAGTGCAGTCCAATGTTTCACGCGCACCCATAGACTTGTATGGGTGCATGTAAAATACTGACCAAATCCTGAACGTGTGAACGTGGCCTGATTTTGTTGAGGTTTAACCATTGAAAGGGGTTGTCTGGTCTTTTCCTGTGTCCACAAGTATGAGATTACTTCCAGAAACATCCCGACTAGAGGAGAAGGCCTCGTTCAATACAAAGGGCTAACTAGCAAAAAAAAAAAAAAAAAAAAAACCCCAAAACCTTGCATTTGGTATCACCATAACCGTCGCCGCTCATAGAATAAAGCCATTTTTACTGCATAATGAACATCATAAAAATAAATTAAATAGGGGGGGGGGACTTTTTTTTTTTTGCGCCAATTTATTTTCCTGATTTTCAGTAAATTATACGGTAAAGTAAAGTCATTCAAAACTACATCACATTCTGAAAAAAATACATAAAAAGGAAACAATAAAACTTTATGAGGAAATAAAAAAAAAAAAAGTTCCTTCTCTTTGAAAAAAGGTGGAGGAAAAAACCCCATAAAGAAGTTAAAGGAGCCTCGGATTGGTAGAGATGTGAGATATACTGGTGATACAGGAGTTCGTGTGCGTGATTCCGGCTGTTGGCAGGCCATGTTGGGAGTTGTAGTTCCCCAGATGTCTGCAGACCTGTGTCCCCTCCTCCTCAGACTGCTCGGAGCTCCAGGCCCCTCCCGGCCCCTGACGTCAGGCCGCCGCCGTGCGTGCTCCAGCGGAGGGGACGGAGGGGCACTGGGGGCAGAGGAGCCCATGAACTCCCGCAGGAAGGATGAGCCTCCCCCGGGCTGTGCTGCTGCTGGGCGCCGTGCTGTGCTGGAGCTCCGGTGTCCGCGCCTCCCCAGGTAAGAGCAGCTGTGCCCCCGCCGCCTGGCATTGAGCCTGCTGGAGGCCGGGCACAGAGGTGTTAAGCGGAAAGTTCACTAAAGTTTTGGGGAGTTCTGCAACTTCTGTCACAGTGAGGAGGTGCCGGTACCTTGTGTCAGTCCTGCGCCATGTTCAGGATCTCTGCTTGCTGTCACTCTTTAGATCAGTGGTATTTCTTTCTGATTGCTTTAGGAACTGGTAAAAGGGGGCACACACCTATGATAAAGCGGTGAGTGCCGCCATCTCCGCATCCGTTTTTTGCAGTGTCCCTCATTATTTATATCAAGTAAAGTCCTTAGGCGCCAATCATTATTACATTTGTGCATGTTTTTGTGATTTTATTATATATTTTTTTCCGCCATATATATTCTTCTATTTGCGCCTTTCTTAAAGTTACTTTTTTTGGGGGGGTCTATTTTTTGTGATTTTTTTTTTTATTATATATTTTTTTCCTCCACCTTCATTCTTCTATTTGCACCTTTTTTGTGTTTTTTTTTTTTTTTCATTATAATTCACCACTGTGGTCGGAGTTTAGAGATTTCCAGATGTTTTACTTTCTGATTCTTCATTTGCAACTTTTTTCAAAAAGTTGCCACATTTTTCACAATTGTTCCTCCAGCCCCCTATATCCCCCCCCCCACACCCCATTCCTGGAGAGATTATATGTACATAGTAATATTTTGTGCAGATTTTGCTACCTGTTTAGTGGAATGTGCCAATTTTTGTTCCATAATGTCGCAACACAGGTGAATTTGGGGAAGAAAAAAAAAGTCAGCGACTACCACAAGACGGAAAAAGAAAAGTGACTTTAAAAAAAAATCACAAATTTTGAATGGGGAAACTAATGCTTTCCACAATTGTATCCGGCCTAGACAATCCTGTGTGAGCTAAAGATATAAAAGCCCAACAGGCCGCGATTTATCATTTGCGTTTTTTATTAAGTTTCTTTTCTTTTTTGACTTGTGGTATTCGTTGTCATTTTTTTGTGCAAAATTTTTCAAAAATTGCATGTAGACTGTTCATGAATTTTGCGCAGTCAAAATTTTTTTTTTTTAAAACATTTTTGTGCCTTTTCTAAAACAAAAAATTAGCATATTCCACAAAATACAAAAAAAAAAAATTTGCCATATGTATATAACATAATTCCGGAAGGGGGAACTGGAGTAAAATTATGCAAAAATGTGACAACTTTTTAAAGAGCCGCATTTGATGAATCAGTCTAAAAGTATCTGGATACAATTGTATTGAGAATGAAGGTGCCTATATACATGGGGTGCGTTCACATTGCGTTTTGGCACCCGCTCGTTGGTCCCGTTGGGGCTTACGGCCGAACCCCCCCAGCAAAATAGGATTTGGGCGTCTGGGCCATAGACTATAATGGTAATAAATAAATTGCATTTGAAACAAGAGTTTGCGGTGAATATTCCTCATTGATGGAAAAACAGGTTAAAAAAAAAATGCATGTCTGAATGAGATCTAAGGGCCCCATAGACAATAGATATGTCTCTAGATGTTGATTTGGCTCAGCGCACCCATACACAGGAGCGCACTCATACACAGGAGCGCACCCTCTGCCGAGAGCTCCTGTGTTCTCTATGAGAGAGAAGCTGCCTGACATCAAAGGGCTGTCAATCCGAAATCGGACATGTCTGAGCTTTATGTTATCGGGTGGCCGCCGTACACATTGGACTGTAGGACGAACCCTTTGATATCACAGGTTTAACCAAGGGCGATCGTTTCTGGTTGCAGTCACCCCCTTCACCTCTCGTTGAGATTGCGGGAAGCCGTTAGGTTTCGCTGCCATCTTGGTTCCTGCGGCTGGGCTTCATAGGAGAACAGTGATCATATTCTATACAGTCATACGGTCTCATTGCAGTATATAGTACAAGCGATCAAATGATCCCAGCTACAAGTGAAAAAATATATATAAAAGTTTAAATCACCCGTCTTTGATTCATAAAAAAACAACTTTTGATTTTGTGTCCTTAAATGTCTGTTCTATCAACATATATTATTATTTAATCCATACATTAAACACCCAAAAGAGCAAATAAATCAAAATACCAGAATTTCCATTTTTTTTGGTTGCTACCTTCCCTACCCCATCAAAATGTTGTATGTACCCCAAAAAACTTCAGCTCCGCATATAAAAAAAAAAAAAAAAAAAAAAAAAAGTCCCCGCATGGCCCTATCTACTGAAAGAGCAATTAAAAAGTTATGTGTTTTCGAAGATGGCGTTTAAAAGCAAATTTTTTTTTTTTATTTTTTTTTTTTTTATACAAAGTTCATAATTTTTTTTAGCCACTAAGACTTGAAAAAATTCTTAATGAGTTTGGTTTTGCCGTAAATTATACCGACTTGAAGAATCATTTTGCCAGTTAATTTTTACTGCATAACGAAAATGCAAAAACACAATCCAGAAATAAGGGCGCAGTTTCCTTTTTTTTTACACCACACATTTTATGGTACTACTAATTTAAAACTACAACTTGTCTTGCAGAAAACAAGCTCTCATATGACTGTGTCTATGGAGAAAAATGGATGTCTCTTGGAAGAAGGCGAGGAAATAAAAAAAACGCAAACACAAAAATCCCCGTGGTCAGGAACGGGTTAAACCAACCACAAATTAATTTGCTCCACGGCGAGAGTCTCCTAAATTCTCCGCTGCTCTTTGCAAACTGCGATGATGATGATATAAACTCAATAATAAAATCCTAGCAGCCTGAATAGCGATCGCTCCCTGCTGGGGGACATCTCATCCTCGCTGATCTATAAGGCCACGTTCACACTATCAGTATCTAGTCAGTATTTTACATCAGTATTTGTAAGCCAAAACCAGGAGTGGAACAATCAGAGGAAAAATATAATAGAAACACGTCACCACTTCTGCATTTATCACCCACTCCTGGTGTTAGCTTACAAATACTGATGTAAAATACTGACCAAATACTGAATGTGTGAACGAGGCCTAAAGCTCAACATGATAAACGTGTCCACCCTTAGTTTATCAGCTTCATTCCCAGCCTCTGGACTCGTGTGCGTCCCACCACATTTCTACCTCTCTTTACGTGCCATCCGTAGTGACAATGCACCAGATCACATAATCGGCCTCCACGGTCACCTGATGTCCCACTAATGTGATCACACAACGAGCGCCGGGAGATCCCCAAGACCTGCTTCGGAGACCAAAGAGGAATCCATTTTGTTAATTTTAAGCTCAAATTATTGTTTTGTAAGTCCTTTTTAACTTCCTAGAGTGGACCTGTCACTAGGTTTCAGAATAGAAGCTGCATAGATTTTTAAATCAATCTCTTATACCTGACGAGGCTGGTGTACTCACTGTGAAAATTCATGTCAGAATGGCTGCAGAATTATTTTTGGAACAATTTTTTCATCTTCTAATAAAATGAGACTGGTTTAGCTGGAATTCCTAATACACTCCATTTTATTTTCAGGATTATACTGTCATTCTGTCTATATAATCCTGTATCTTGGATGTCCTAATTTTTAACCTGATGGAATAAAGATTTGGAATTTTATTTTCCTTTTTTTGGCGGATCCTCTTTATCTTATAGCCATTCTGACATGGGTTTTCAACGCAAGTGCACCAGCCTCCTCATGTCTAAGAAATATATGTAATGTTTATTTTCTGAAATCTAGTGACAGTTCTCATTTAAGTGAATGAGTATAAATAAAGCTATTAATATTACAGGGGTATCCCCATCTCCAAAATCCTATTCCAAATATGTAGTTGGTGTAATAATAATATTATCAAATTCCTCCAACTAGAAATGTAGTATAGTTCTTCCGATTTGCTATGTCACTTTTCCCATGTGCAGGGCATTTCAGTAGCTTAGGTAGCCATGGTTATGAACGCTAACAACAAACTGTCACTATGAGTGGTCATAACCATGGATACCTAAGCTACTGCAATGTCCTGCACATGGGGTAAGTGACATAGCGAATCAGAAGAACTATACTACATTTCTAATTGGAGGGATTTGATAATATTTTTAGTATCATACCTACTACATATTGGGATAGGATCTTGGAGATGGGAATATCCCTGTAAGTCCTACATAAAAATTATTCTCTACACCACTGGATTCACGCAAACCCCTACACCAAATCAGCAGTCAGGTGAACTGGGTGTCCCATTGTACATAATAGTGAACAGGAGAGGCCTAGAGAGTTTTCCAAACATAATATGAAGTCTTCCCCTTATCATGACAGGTCTCTTAAAGGGGTTATCCAGCTGCACTCCTGCATTGGAGGTGAGCGTTATGTAGAGACCACCTCGGCGAGTGTATGGGGTCATAACATCATCGGCAATGCTCACCTGCGATGCAGAAGTCAGTGGAGCTGGATAACCCTTTAATACATTTCGCCCCTATATTCTTCACGTGCCTCGTCTTCTTTCTGACTTCTGGTTTGGTCTCCGCCTGCAGCCATGGTCTCTCTCCTCTATCATCTACGTTTCTCCAGCTTGTAATCTGTGAGTTACAGGGATTAGAAAGCAGATGTCATGTGCCGCTTCAAAGTCCAACAGCTGAGACCGTTTCGCCCTCCGAAAATATACTGACGGGTGACTGTAGTCCTCCCACATGCCCTAGAGATCTGTAACCCATTCAGCGCCATATTGTGAAGCAACTTGGAGTGCAATATCCGTATCCTCTGAAAAATTTGTTAAAGGCCCGTGCACGCTGCCATATTACAGCCGCATATTGTATGTGGAGGACCTTGAGTCGTCTACTGTACCTATATATGCCCCAAATATTGCAGAATGCTCAGACGTGGCGTGTACGGAGATATTCTGCCCTAGGAAATGGCACCAGTTCAGTGGATAGGTGATAATTTGTTTTAAAATGGAATATCCCTCTAAAAGAGTTGTCCCCACTTTAGACGTTATCACCTATCAAAGGATATTCCTATATATGAAAATATTAAATTTATTTTAAAAAAAAAATGCCGGCTCTCTAAGGGTTTGGAAAATATATTGATTTTATTTCTATAAAGTATATAAAAATATATATGTTATTTATTGAGCATACAATGATATAACAAAACCCCTATCAGAGGCTAATTAAATATATTTAAAGGGCTTGTTCAGGCTCGGGGTACAAGTCTGCAGTCACTTTTAGGCATTTTGGAGAGGTTTTTTTCCTGAACCTTTTGATTGGATAGTGTCTAGTTTGGAGTGGATTCCATCAGAAGCTGGTTTCTTCTCTCCCACCAGGCTTTTTTTTCAAAGTGGAAAGCGAAAAATAGACTCTCAAAACACTGAACATATGGACAGCAATAGAAATCAATAGAAAGAGTCTTTAGATTGCTTTAAAGGGAATCTGTCAGCAGGTTTTTGTTACCTCATCTGAGATCAGCATAATGTAGGCGAAGAGACCCTGAATCCAGTAATGTATCACTTACTTTACTGGGTGCAGCTGTTCTGACACAATCAGAGATTTTAGATTTAGAAGGAAGCAGAGCTGAGAAAGCTAACCCCACCCACACCATGCTCTTGTGTACAAAGTCCATAGACAGTGAGGTGCTTATCACAGGAGGGGGCAGAGCCAGACTAGTCCTTAGTGATAAATCCTTCACAGTTAGGCTGTGTGCCCACGATGCGTTTTTTAAGCATTTCTGCAGCGACAGAAACGCTTAATTAACGCATGGCAGAAGGCCTGCCATGTTCCCCAATGATAATCCGCATCTGCTATGCACATGCTGCGGAAATTTCCGCTGCGGATTATCATTGCGGAAAAAAACGCAGCACTACCAATTATTTTGTGGAAGCGCTGCGTTTTTGCCGCCATTGACTTGCATTGGAACGCATGGAATCCGCTGTACATGCGGATTCCATGCGTTTCAATGTGCGGATGGTACCCGGGTGTGGAGGACAGGAGACTCTCCTCCAGACCCGGGTACCATAGAACCTGTAAAAAAAAAAGTATAAAATAAAAAATATACATTACACTTACCTTCTGATGGCCCGAGGTGTGCTCGTCCTCCCTTGCCGGAAGATCGCGGTGGACTGAAGGACCTGCGCTGAAGTCGTTTAGTCATGTGATGGTCACGCGACGCTGATGTCGGCAGGTTCTTCAGTGTAGTGTACCGCGATCTGCCGGCAGCGAGGACGGATCGAATAAAGACTCCGGGGGCCATCGGAAGGTAAGTATAGATTTATTCTTTTATTTTTTTACCATTCTTTCGGTCACACTATATAAATCCATGCCGGCTGCAAGCACTTGTAAAGCACTTTCCAAGTGATGCTAAAATCTCTTGGAAAGCGCTTGTCAACCCGCATGCGGAGATGTATGTGAAGAACGCTTCACATCCGCATGTCCCTGGCAGGAAAAATGCATGTACAATCCTCATGTACAATCCTCATGTACAATCCTCATGTACAATCCGCATGTACAATCCTCATGTACAATCCGCATGCGTTTTTTCTGCCAGGGAGATGCAGAAACGCTCAGGAAAAATCCGGAGCATTTCTGCATTGTGTGCACATAGCCTTAGTAAATAACAGCATTCACACTGACAAGTGACACATCCCTGAACTCTGTGTTTCAGCCCCTATCTCCTGCTGTCTTTAGATTACATAGCAAAAACCTGCTGACAGATTCCCTTTAAGCAATTTTTTAGACTTTTTTTTATATATTTTTTAGAGAAACTTTTGGAAATAAAAAGCGTTGATCTTATTGTTTTCTTTAGGCGACTGGTACATTACCATTCCGAAATATTATAGATTGGCATGTACAATCCACATTGGCAGTAACAGTAAGCCCGCCTAGTGATTGGCTGCAGCGGACACGAATGCTGTGACTGGTGTAGGGGGAAAGGGCAAAGCTCTTCAGCTATAACACCTGGGTGCTAGCACAACATATGAATGGGCATGCTGGTTAGCCAAGAACAGCTGACAAACAGCCTAATGGCTCCGTCCTGTTGCCTTTTTTTAGGACGTATACAGCCGTCCACACCTTCAGGCTAACGACATTGTTTATAGCACCTTTATCTAATGAGACGCACCTTGATTGCACTTGTAAAAATGTCTTAATGGCGGAAATTGCTACAAGTCCTTACAGGCCTGAGCACACCGCACCTGGAATGTAGGAATACTGTGGATTTGTTGTGTTTGCTGTATTACCGTCTTTACTTAGCAGAGGAATTTTGGAGTAAAATTTTACATATTCCTGCCAGTTTTTATCACAACTTTGCTACATGATTGCAGAGAAAAATACTTATTGTAGTTTGATTTACGCTTGATTTTTTTTGGTGTTTTCGGTTTTGGTACATTATCACTAAACCTCCCAGGAAAGAGAACACGCCAAGTAATTTTTCTGTGCCCATTCAGAAATGATGCCCCTTTTGAAGCTCCTAAGTGTTCCCACACAGTTCACCCTTTTTATGCCCTCCCCCACGCAGTATGACGCTTTTACAATTACCCTGCACACATTATGATGCCCACACATCATATTATGTCACCACAGTGCTCCCTTCCCCCAAGTATGATGACCGTTCTTCCACGGTATAATAACTCCCACATATTATGAAGCACCCCCCAGTACACTTAGTGTCTCCATTTTGCCACACTTACTCATTAAGATGCCACCGCACTGCTCCCTACACAGTGATGTCCCACAGTGTCCCCCACACAATGATGTCCCACAGTGTCCCCCACACAATGATGTCCCACAGTGTCCCCCACACAATGATGTCCCACAGTGTCCCCCACACAATGATGTCCCACAGTGTCCCCCACACAATGATGTCCCACAGTGTCCCCTCACACAGTATGATGACCTTGCTGTTCTCCCTTCACCCGAGTATAGTGACCCTCCACTGCCAAATAATAATAAAAATAAACAGCTTAGTTCCGTTCCCACGATAAACGGAACAATCTCCGTTTTGTGATGTTTGGGGCCCGGGGCAGCAGGCACAATATAATGGCGTCTCCTGTGCAGAACCTCAAAGCACATGTGAATGGTGGAGCAGGGAGCTGACCGCACACTGCTCCACCACTATATTCAACTGCATCCTAAAGACACAGATACAGTTGAAAGTGGAATAAGCAGGACCGTGGACCAGCATCTTAAATCCAGGTCTCTCCTGAGTGAAGGGTTACTGCATGTAGGCAGCTTTTTGCTTAAAAGGGTATTCCCATATCCAAGATCCTATCTCAACATATAGTAGGTGTAATAATACCTCCAATTAGAAATGTAGTGTAACATCCCTGGCGGCATGCTTGCATGGCTTACCATCTCCCACCATGCAAGATCGCAATCTTACCTATCAGGCCAGGCTGCACACTTTGCTCCAGTTCCTGCTGTTTGTATGTCTCTTGTCTGCTGGCTTAGGGCAGCGGCGCTGTTGCTTCCTGATTCTTAAAGCTACAGTGTGCGCAGTCCTAATGCGTCCCAAGCGTATTGCTGAGTCACTGGATACTTAAACCCCCTCCACCCAGTAGGAGGTGCCTGAGCAACACTTTCTTAGTGTGTTCTGTGCAACTGTGAGTTGCCAGGTCCTGTCCTGAATCTTGTCTGTTTCCGTCTCCCTGGGGGCTGAGTTCCCAGGCTCGTTCCTGTATCTTGTTCCCGGTTCAGTCCCTGTCTGAACAGTGTCCTACCTCGTTTCCTGTTTGTCTCTATGTTCGAACCTTCCCTTTTTCCTGCAGTGTCTGAACCTGCACCTAACTCCAACTCGTTGTCTATGTACTTCTGTTTGTGAGTTTTGTGTACACTCGCTACTTCATTGTAAGTACCTTGTGTTTATCTGGTTCTGCTTGTTGACCGCACCTGCGGTTTTGCTTTGCTCTGCTTGTTGACCGCACCTGCGGTTTTGCTTTGCTCTGCTTGTTCACCACATCGGCGGTTTTGCTCTGCTCTTCTTGTTCACCGCACCTGCGGTTTGCTTTGCTCTGCTTGTTCACAGCACCGGCGGTTTTGCTCTGCGCTGCTTGTTCACCGCACCTACGGTTTTGCTCTGCGCTGCTTGTTCACCGCACCTGCGGGTTTTGTTCTGCTCTGCTTGTTCACCGCATCTGTGGGTTTTGCTCTGCTTGTTCACCGCATCTGTGGGTTTTGCTCTGCTCTGCTTGTCTACCGCATCTGCGGGTTTTGCTCTGCTCTGCTTGTCTACCGCATCTGCGGGTTTTGCTCTGCTTGTCTACCGCATCTGCGGGTTTTGCTCTGCTCTGCTTGTCTACCGCATCTGCGGGTTTTGCTCTGCTCTGCTTGTCTACCGCATCTGCGGGTTTTGCTCTGCTCTGCTTGTCTACCGCATCTGCGGGTTTTGCTTTGCTCTGCTTGTCTACCGCACCTGCGGTTCCGTTCCTGTGTTCCAGTCTGTACTGGTCCCTATTCTGCCTGCGTTCCTACCTGCCAGTAGCCGCCTGTCTGCATGCCAGCCGTGCCTGCCAGTGCCCACCTGTCTGCATGCTAGCCGTGCTTGCTAGTGCCCACCTGTCTGCATACCGGCTGTGCCTGCCAATACCCACCTGTCTGCATATCAGCCGTGCCTGCCAGTATCCACCTGTCTGTATGCCAGCCTAACTTGCCTGTTCCTGCATTCCCCGGTGTGGGTCAACAGCTGTGACTGGGGTCTGACCTGGAGTAGCACCTGGTCCCTCTGCTCGGTTCTTCCCTGGTTCACGGAGTCGACTGAGCCGCCGTGTGACCTTGGTCGGACCGAGTTGATACTTAGTTACGCCCCTCCAGGCACTCCTCAGTTCATGGTCCAGTGGGATCACTAATCATGCTCACGCCAGCCTGTCCGGGCATGGTTACAACCACTCATAGTGACAGTTGCTAGTGGTTGTAACCATGGATACCTAAGCTACTGTAATGCCCTGCACATGGGGTAAGCAGCAAAGGAATCAGAAGAACTATACTACATTTCTAATTGGAGGTATTTGCTAATAATATTATTATTACACCAACTACATACTGGGATAGAATCTTGGAGATGGGAATACCCCTTTAACTTTGACAACTCCTTTAACCCTACGTCTGTCCCGTGGATTTGGAGCTATACACCGCGTGCAAAATTATTAGGCAAATGCGTATTTTGATCACTTTTTCTCCTACTCCAAGCTGCATAGGCTTGAGAGCCAACTGCCAATTAAGTAAATCTGGTGATGTGCATCTCTGTAATGAGGAGGGGTGTTGACTAATGACATCAACACTCTATATAAGGTGTGCTTAATTATTAGGCAACTTCCTTTCCTTTGGCAAAATGGGTCAGAAGAGAGATTTGACGGGCTCTGAAAAGTCCAAAATTGTGAGATGTCTTGCAGAGGGATGCAGCAGTCTTGAAATTTCCAAACTTTTGAAGCGTGATCACCAAACAATCAAGCGTTTCATGGCAAATAGCCAACAGGGTCGCAAGAAGCGTGTTGGCCAAAAAAGGCGCAAAATAACTGCCCATGAATTGAGGAAAATCAAGCATGAAGCTGCCAAGATGCCATTCGCAACCAGTTTTGCCATATTTCAGAGCTGCAACGTTACTGGAGTATCAAAAAGCACAAGGTGGGCGATACACAGGGACATGGCCAAGGTAAGGAAGGCTGAAAAACGACCACCTTTGAACCAGAAACAAAAGATAAAACTTCAAGAATGGGTCAAGAAATATCTTAAGACTGATTTTTCAAAGGTTTTATGGACTGATGAAATGAGCGTGACTCTTGATGGGCCAGATGGATGGGCCAGAGGCTGGATCAGTAAAGGGCAGAGAGCTCCACTCCAACTCAGACGCCAGCAAGGTGGAGGTGGGGTACTGGTATGGGCTGGTATCATCAAAGATGAAATTGTGGGACCTTTTCGGGTTGAGGATGAAGTGAAGTTCAACTCCCAGACCTACTGCCAGTTTCTGGAAGACAACTTCTTCAAGCAGTGGTACAGGAAGAAGTCTGTATTGTTCAAGAAAAACATGATTTTCATGCAGGACAATGCTCCATCACATGCATCCAACTACTCCACAGCGTGGCTGGCCAGTAAAGGTCTAAATGAAGAAAAAATAATGACATGGCACCCTTGTTCACCTGATCTGAACCCCATATAGAACCTGTGGTCCATCATAAAATGTGAGATCTACAGGGAGGGAAAACAGTACACCTCTGGGAAGAGTGTCTGGGAGGCCGTGGTGACTTTTGCACGCAATGTTGATCAAAAACAGATCAAGCAACTGACAGAGTCTTTTCGGTTGATTGAGAACATAGTTGTTGATCAATAATAAAAATAATCCTCTAAAATACAACTTGCCTAATAATTCTGCACACAGTGTATATCCAATAATCAGCTCTGTCCATTATAAATTATCTTACAATGCCGTTGCATTTACTGCATCTATAATCATACAATTCTTTATTCTAATATTGTTTGATTTTTCCGTTTTGCAGCTTCTTTTTTTGGTGAAAGTTATGTAGAACTGAAGAAAGCAGAATCGTTCTCTAAGTCCTCACTCCAGTTACGTTTCCGAACCAGTAAATCGAATGGATTACTCTTCTTGGCAGCTGGGAAACATGATTATTGCTTGGTGGAGCTGCGCTCTGGACATGTTCAGGTGACGTGTGTGCAGGAAATCACAGCAGCTTAGTAATGCCATCTCCTTGTTCTTGGTATCGTAGTATCCTGTATCCACTCTTCTGTTTTAAATTTTAACATAAAGTTTAAAAAAAAAAAAGAAATTGCTTGCTGTTTTTTTTGGGTTCAATAAGTTTTTTCCCCCCTCATTTTTCCCCTGCTTAACCATAGACTACACTATATTTCTTAAGTGTGCCCAACCTCACAGTTTGTGAGGTGCCTTCGTACCTTGCTCCCTGCTAATTGGGCAGGCTGGTGAAAAAGTGTTGATTTATGCTGCCCGAATCACAGGTGGCGTGAATCAGAGACAGACACCATTATCACAAATCCCTATGTTTCACTCTAAAACCCTGCAACATTTCGAAAAAAAAAATATACTTTGAACAGGGAGCTGGGAACAAGGTGACTGAGATGACTAATTGCTGAGATGACTAGTCACGGAGGCAGATCCTTATCGGCTTCTCTCTGCCTGCCTAGTTCTACTTGACTTTAAGAGAATAGGAACTGATGGGCAGTTCTCGGCAGCGGCCTCTACATATTGAATGGAGCTGTTCAGCTCCATTCAGTGTATATCCGGCCCATGCCAGAGCTGATAACAGCTCATCAATGGCGATGCCAAGTGTTGGACCCTAACTGATCTAATATTGACCTATCCTAGGAATAAATCCTCAATCTAAGATGCCCGCACAACCAAATTAGAGCTAACCTGATGCCATGCCCAGGGTTGTCAACTTGACTTTTTACTTTTTCTGGACAGCTTATCAAAAAATCGCAACAGCCAAAAAATTTTACGGACAGAAAAAAAAAGTCCTCAATTTGTATGGGCTGTCCTGGATTTTCTGGACAGTTGGCAACCCCGGCAATACCTATGCCCAGATTAGTAGACAATAGGCTTATCTGCTAAATAGATTTGTGCCTTCATACCCACCATCACATAGTCTATGACATATAACTTACGTGGTTGAGCTACAACACTTGCAAGCCTCCTTGAAGGATGAGCAGTATTAAAAGACTGAAGGTACCCACATTAGTAAATACCGTCATGCTGATTTTTTCCAAACCGGTGAAACATCTAATACGCATGGGGTTTCGCAACTGTTCCTTGACAGATGAATGAAGGACCAGGTATATTGAATTTCAATACCTGATTGTTCTGTTATTAGTGAGATAAGCTACTGCCTTCACCCCACACATGCACGCTGTGGCCATAGAGCAAAGGGAGGATTGAGGGATAGCTGACCAAAATTTTAGGCTTGGCTCCATATTGTTCGATATCAGAAATTTTATGTGGGTTATAGTGCTTTAACTCACATCCTTCTTGTATTTTGTATTTTATATTGCATTTTGTAGTTATGCTTTAAAAACATGTTTTAATTTTTTTTATTACCTTTAGGCAAAATTGAGTCTTGGAAATGATGAAGTGATACTTTTCCTCAACCAAGGACCTCGTTCAGATGACATGGAGTGGCACATGGTCAAAATGAACTATGAAAACACTGAAGTGACCCTCACGGTCGATACAAGTATTAAATCAAGTGTTATAAATGCTGTTGGGGCCAGCGAGCTTCACGTTGCGCATGGCTTCTATGTTGGTGGACTTGGAAACCTGAAAGCTTCATATCTAAAAGACACTCATGAATATTTCAGAGGTTGTCTAGATGATGTTGTGTTCAATGAGTATGCATTACTTTCTTCACTTCGTCCATACCCTGGTCAGAAAAATGTTCATGAGGTTTCCCTTGGATGCAGTGATGAGTTCTTCATAAGCGAAGATGACCCCATCAGTTTGTTCAGTTCTAAGTCCTTCTTAGCTTTTCATCGTTGGACTATTGTGGACGATGCCGTCTGGGAGTGCATGATACAAGCAACAGCTGGAAGAGGCTTATTGCTTTATCACTCAGGAAAAGCGGATGAGTTCATTTCCCTAGAAATAGTAGACTGGGTGTTGAAAGCCAATATTGGCAAAGGGGAAAATGTTGTAAATGTGGATTTTTCCAGTGTTCTTACAGAAAATAAATGGCATTATATTAAACTTACAATAACCTCAAGGCATCTTCAACTGACTGTAAATGACAAAACTGAGAAAGCTTTACTCAACTTCCGCATTAAAACCCACGGCTCTTTGTACATAGGTGGCATTGATGATGCTTCTCGAGACCATGTAAAGAGGATCGGTTTAACAACACTTTCTGGGAAAAATACCAAAGGAGGATCGTTTAAAGGGTGTATTAAAAACATAAAAGTGAACTCTATTAAGTTTGGATTAAAGAACGCCTTAGCTACAAAAGATGTATCACCTGGCTGCAAAACTGAGATTGCGTTGAGCACTGTTCCAACATCAGAATCCAGAACCTTACAATTTATATCAGTAGCTACTCCAATTTCACTGGTTACTACTATGGTACCCAAGAATAATCAAAAAGATAACTTCCTCGTACTTAATAATTTGGTGGTATCAGAAGGAAGCAAAGCCGCCTTACAATCGAAACATATCAAACTGAATTTGGATTATAAAAGGTTAGGGCTTCGGCAGTCGCAAGTTTCATTCAAGGTTGTGAAGCTTCCTTTACATGGACAATTAAAACTAGATGTTTCTCCACAAGAAGACAAGGGAACTTTTACTATGCTTGACCTGTGGCATGGACGAATTAGTTATATCCACGATGGCTCGGAGGGAACAAGTGATCACTTTAGTTTTTCTGTTACTGCTACTAGCAAGAATGAGATGCCCTCATATCTGAAAGGAGAAGAGGTCCACATGTTTAACATCACTGTGACACCATCTAACGATGCTCCTGAACTGTCTCTACCAGAAGGAAATTTGTTCACATTACTTGAAACTTCCAAGAAACGCCTAACTGGTAATCTGATAAAAATTTCCGATGTGGACTCGGAACCACAAAATCTAAATCTGGTAGTACTTGGCAACCTCAACATAGATGCTGGATATCTAGAAAACATGAAAGATCCAGGAAAAGCTCTTACCAGCTTTCCTTATTCTGAGCTCCTTGAAGAGAATATTTTTTACGTCCACCATGGGTTGAAGAATGCAAGGCTTGTGTTGAGGGTTAGCGATGCTGATAAAGTGAGTAACACTGTTGTGTTGCGAATTTTGGCTATTCCTCTAGAATATAAAATTGTGAACAATACCAGGATTGAAGTAATACAAGGATCTAATGCTTTCCTTAAGATCAGCAATTTAGCAGTTGAAACCAATGCTGTAAATCAGGAGATGGAAATACGGTATGATATTACGGACACACCAAAGTTTGGTCACATTCAAAGAAAGAGTTCTGGAAATAATTGGAAACCAGTGGCTTCATTTACTCAACGGTCTCTTGAGCGAGATCGAATTCGATACCTTAATACCTTTAAAAAAATTCAAGAATTCGATGTAATGGATGGCTTTAAATTCAGAGTTACCGTAGGGAACCATTCCAGTGAAGAATTTTTCTTTCCAATTAAAGTCCACTGGCTTAAATATGCATTGAGTAAACATTTTCCTTTGACCATCGAGAATGCGAAAAAGGCTAAATTTGGTTATAATAACCTTGCAGCTGCCGTGGAAGGAGACATCATGGACGACATATTAATATATTATAAGATACAATCTTTGCCTACTAAAGGAACGCTTATGTACAGAAATAACAATTTAAGCAAAGACGACATGTTCAGCCAGACAGATATAATGGAAGGAAACATTGAGTATTTATTAAATGGGCAGCCACGTGAAGATTCCCAGGATTCCTTTGCATTTACACTATTCACAAAATATGCAGAATCAAAGCCATTTACTTTCATCATTAACATTAAAGCCGACTTGAACAGCATCCTTTTGACGAACAAAGGCTTGTCCTTAGCCGAAGGTGAAAGAAGACTTATTACAAAAGATGAACTCTTTGTACAAACCTTAAGTAACAGAACTTTTTCCTTTAGGGTTTTGAAAAGTCCTCTCCATGGAAAGCTAAAGCTAATTAATTTTTCAGATTCTCTTGTAAGCAATGATAACATCACAAACTTCTCTAGCCAAGATATTTTGAGTGAACGTCTTATGTATGTTCATGATAATTCCGAGATGGTGTCCGATGCCTTTGTTGTTCTTGCATCCTCTGTACTTTCGGATCAAGAAAATATTGATTCGGATGCAACACCCTTGGAGACAGAATTTGCTTTTAATGTATCCGTAGAATTGAGGAATGACGAGAAGCCTGTCCGTGTTGTCGATAAGCTGTTTCACGTAGTTAGGAATGGTAAGAAATTGGTCACGTTGGAGGACTTGTGCTACCATGATCCGGACACAGATTTCGATGATGGGCAGTTACTCTACACCAGGCGAGGTATTCCCAATGGAGATCTTGTTTCATCTAATGATACTTCAAAAAAGTTGTACCAGTTTACCCAAGAGGACTTGGAAAATAAACGTGTGCTCTACATACATCATGGAGCGGATTACGGTCGCTTTGTCTTGTTTGTTACAGATGGAAAACATTACACCTCTTCACTTCTAGAAGTTAGTGCTTCCGAGCCCTACATCAAGATGGTCAACAACACGGGGTTGTTGGTACAAAAAGGCAAAGAGAACGTATTAACCTCCACCAACTTTAGCATTGCCACTAATATGTATATTGAAAGTGACCATAATGTTCTGTATTACATTACATCCCCACCAAAACATGGAAGGATTTACATCCAGAATTTGCTGAAAGAATCCTTTACAAACCAAGACCTAAAAAATGGTCATGTGGTTTACAGGCACAATGATGGCAATCATCTTATAGACGTGATTACCGTTGCGGTAAAAATCGATACAATGACTCTGGGTGTCGACATTAAAGTTCGTATCCATTTGGAAAGTCATCAGAAACTTCCAACTGTGCAGAGTCATGAAAGCCTTCTGGTAGAAGAAGGAAAGCCAGTCAAAATCGGGAAAGACAGGCTGCAAGTGAGTATATCGGGCCTTTTGTCAAAGTTAAAAGGAATCCATCATCAGGTGTTCGTTATGTAATCTGAGAGCAGCAGGATGTGGAGGCAGAGACCCTGATTCCAGCAATGTATCACATACTGGGCTACTTAGTATAAATTTTATTAAATCACTGTTTTATCGGGAGATTATCACTAGAGGACAATTTGGCCTGCTGCCAAGTAGTCCAACCATGCCTCCGCCACTGATTGGCATCTTTCTTCCTATGCACAGTTTACACAGAAAGCTGCCAGTCAGTGATGTGAGCGGTGTTATACAGAGCTCATCATTCAGATCACTGGCAGCATATAAAATAGTTTTTAATCAAAAAAAGTAAATGGCATGTCGCTGAAATCGGGGTCTCTGCCCCTACATTATGCTTCCCTCTGATGGAGGAGCAAAAACCTAATGACAGATTCCCTTTAATAAAAAAAAAAAAAAGTTGCTATAACATTCCAGTAAATATTTCTATTTGTTGTACAATAGGTTGTTCAATACATATGTCATTAAGGACAACAGAGTGTATGGAAAGTTTCGCCCCATCTGTTTTGCTTCTTCTGAGGCACTATTTGGTTTAAATGTATCTCCCCTTAAATAGTATATGAAACGTAGAGTTTTGGAATATACGCTATATTTTGGGGCCTTGAGATGAGACGAGAAAACTGTGATGCACTCGCTACTTTTAATTGAAGTATAGTTGAAATAACAATCCGTTTCAAATAATTTGTGAGTAATGGTGAATCTTACTGTACTAAAAATATTAAACCCCCTTTTCATATGAAAGTTCTTTTAAAACTAGACTAGGTTGGATTGCTCACTTTTTGCCTGACTCTTATTTTAGGTCGTCCACGAAGATAACGTGCCAAGCGAGATTGTGTTCACTGTAGTGACAAGTCCGTCACATGGATACATTCGTCGTTTTGAATCCACCGAAGGACTTTTTCCCGATGATCCAAAATCCATTACAACATTCACACAGCAAGATATTAACCGAGGAAACGTTCAGTATGTGCAGACTGCATCCGGCCAAGTACAGGACAACTTTACATTAGACGTCACAAACGGCGTACGAGAAATTAGTGGGATTACAGTGTCTGTTGATATAATTCCAATCCTTATTCCACTGGAAATCCAGAATATTACTGTGAGGGAAGGAGCATCTAAAGCCTTGACCCCGGACTATCTACGAGTTGTGAATAAACACTTCCAAGATCTCAATTTTGAGTTTCTTCTTTTGGATAGCCCCCAAAATGGTTATGTGGAAAATACTAGATTTCCTGGGGTAAAGTTATCAAGATTTTCCATAAAACAGGTAAAATGTTTTCAGTTTGCGATTTATTTTTTTTTGGAGGGGGCATACTGATTCCAAAAAATGTTTGTAGGATAGTTAGTTAATTAAAAAATATATATTTTTTTGTGCATCTGAGGGCCTACTGTTAGATTGCATCATTTACGGGGCCAAAATGTAGTATTGACTTACTAATAACCATATTTAATTCACAGACCCACTAAGGAAATCACCCCCCCCCCCCTAGATCTGAACATCGTGCTGCAAAGGTCAAGTGTCTTCAAATCTAGGACACTTGACCACCGTCGCCAATTATTTGTTGCAGACGATCGCCTTTGTTTGACCACAGCTACAGTTTTTTGCTCCAAGCAGAGGGTTGTATAAATCGGACCAGGAAATTTATAATCATTTGTACATACCCTTAAAGTGAACCTGTTAGGTCCCCCATGCCTTCTAAAGAGGTTCTGTCACCAGTTTTCAAAGCATACACCACATACATTAATGAATAGAGCACTTAAACCATGTGGAACTGGTATATTTACTGTGAGAATCCACTTCAGAATGGCTGAAATAATCCTGAGCATTTTTGATTCCAACTAAATAGTGAGACCACTCAAGTCCAATGTATTCAGCCTCCACCTGTCCAACCTGACTGACTATTGCAGCTTGTACTGAGCTGTGTGAGATCTCAACAGGGAGGAGGCACAGTGAGGAGTTGTCAATCAGGCTAGGTGGGTGGAGATTCAACAGCAGGGGAGAAGGACGCTGAGGAGTTGTCAGTAAGGCTCATCGGGAAGAGACTTTCAAAAAGGATTATACAGCCGTTCTGACAGATTATCAAAATTAGTATACAAGTCTCATAGGGTCTAAGAAGTATTTAATAATGTATGTAGTTTGTAATGTGAAATCCGGAGAATACTGATGGAGACACTTTAAAAAATTAGCTTTCAAGTTGTAATATATCAAAATTAATTCATTGATATAAGTTTTTCGTTTCTGTCATCTTATTTGTTTGGTACATAATTCCTTGATATTTGCTGGTTGCGGAACCAATGAGGTTAGACTATAATCGGATGTGACACGTTGGGTTGTCAGTGTGCTCCCTCATCATTTCTTTTTTTTTTTTCTCCGACTCCGGTGTGATATGAGCAGAAATGCCTCACAATTATTTATACATAAAGTCGCTTGTTATTTCTGATGTCACAGCAAATCCTATCAATGATCTGGAAAACTCTGATTTATGTATGTTGCATGTTTTTAATTTTTCAAGATGGAACAAGAACTGATATATTACATCCACGATGACGGTGAGACCTCGCAGGATAACTTTACCATCGTTGTGAACAGTACAGAACTTTCCAAGCAAAGTCTTCCGCAGACGATATTTGTCACCATCACTCCCGTGAATGATGAATTCCCAGTTATTACTGTTAATAAGATTTTTCGGGTAAGGATATTTTATTTTCATGTTGTGTGTTTTCTTATCCTTTTTTCTCCTTCCCCCATGACGGCACCACGGAGAGAGGGGATCCGCCCTTCAAGGACAGGAAACCTACAGATAAAAGGGCGGTACCTCTCTCCCGCATCAGTTGGTTTCCTGTCCTTGACGGTATCCTACAGTTCCTGAGGAGGCATACCTGCGGGGTGCCAAGAAGAGGATCGTCGTGGGATGCCAGGCCCGACCAGTCCGATCCAGGCAGCGGGGGTCCCCTGCCTCGGCTGGTGCGGTGCCCTGATGCTCCACCGCTGGGGTCAGTGGGCCTCCAGGGTGTGTGCCGGGGGGGTCCAGGAGAAGAGGACAGAGCTGTCGGATGCTTTGCTGGACCCCCTGGTTGCGGCAGGTGAAGAGCGCGGCGCGGCCCGGCAGCGTACTTTTAAACTTCCAGGTTCTGCCGCGCATGCGCGAGCGCGCCGGGCGCCTCCGAATGGCGCTGCGCCGCGGTGCATGACTGGGTAATCCAGTCTGCGCCGGCGTCCTCCTGCAGTTGCGGGGGAGGAGGGGGCGCTGGGTCACCACAGGCACTGGGGGTGGATCTCCCAGTGCCTTAAAAGACAGCGCAGGATGCCAGATAATGCTGCTAACAGCTCTGGCACGCTGTCAAAAAAACAGACAAAAACATATATATATATATATATATATATATATATATATATATATATATATATATATATATATATATATATATATATATATATATATATATATATATATTATACATTTACATTAGCCAATATAAACTATTGGCTGCATTTACAAAAAAAAATTGAATGACCAGGAATTGCTGGAGAAGCAAGAGTTGCATCCTCAGTCGCAACCACCACCGCCAGCCCAGTGAAAGAAAAAGGCGGAAGAAACAGGGCACCAGGGCCGTAGCAGTGGAAGCGGGCGCTCCGGCCGATCGTCGCAGCGCAGCAAAGACTCCACCTCAGCGTCTTCCAGGAGGACCCCACCTGCAAAGATGGCTCCACCTCCTGAACCGGTACCCTCTCTTCCGTCGGGTTGGTAAGTGAGCTTCGTGAAAGTCCACTTTGTAACCCGGGGCCCCGCTCTCTCATTTTTGTCTCTCGTCAGGGAAGGAAGAGTACGGGGAAACTAAAGAATAGGACCTGTGCACTTTGCACAGAAGCCCTACCCACTTCTTGGGATAAAAGACTCTGCAGCTCTTGCATTGAGCAAACTATATGCGAGGGTACCCCGAGATTTGCAACTGAGCTTAGAGACCTAATTGTTAGAAAAAACCTAACAGGAGAGTTCTATCTTGCTGGTCACATGACCTTGTTTGCCTATTTAATCCTGCTCCGCCCTCCTGGCCTTCTTTGTAATTTCTACTCTTAAGTTAGCCTGGTGCTTAGTTACCTTTCTCAGTCAGTTTAGCTTGGTCTTCGGACCTTTATGTTCTATGTTGTGTGTTTGTCTTTTACTGCTACAATTTCTGCTAGGAGGTGCCCAACTTTATCCCAGTCCCTAGTTCTTGTAGGGATCCCTCCCTTGCATCTATAGGTCTTCGTACAGACTAGCCGAGGACCTTAGCGGGTCTGATCGCAGGATCAGGTTCCCCGTTACATCGTAGGTATCTAGCTTAGTTCTATTGTAGGGACAGATCGCCTTTCTTTCCTTAGTGCTTGTAGCAGATCATAACAGTAAGTCCAGCCCAAAAATATCTCTAAGGAAAGACTTCCAGTTTCCATCATGGTGTCGGTTCAGGATTTGGCTCAACGCCTGCAGGGACTCTCTCTGGAGGTGTCCGAGCTCCAACAACACGTGAGTAGCTGTTCTGTAGCACATTTTGTGGAGCCAAAGGTACGTTTGCCTGATTTATTCTTTGGTGATCAACAGGAATTTTTTTCCTTTAAAAATGCTTGTTTATTGTATTTTCGTTTGAGACCCAGATCCTCTGGTGATGAATCACAGCGCATAGGGTTCATAATGTCACTTTTGCGCAAAGAACCTCAGGGATGGGCCTTTTCTCTCCAACCTAGTGATCCATGCTTTAGATCAGTGGATAGTTTTTTTTCTGCTTTGGGTTTGTTGTATGATGATCCTGATCGTGTCTCATCAGCTGAGACTGAATTAAGACATTTGAGGCAGGGATCAGGTAATGTGGAAAAATATTGTTCTCACTTCCGTCCGTGGTCTGCCCAGGTGGGGTGGAACGATTCAGCTTTGAAAAGTTTGTTTCTTGCGGGGCTAGGTGAAAGGGTTAAGGATTTGCTGATTGCTTATCCCACACCTGGAAACTTGCAGGAGGCTATGCAATTAGCTATACGGGTGGACAGGAGACTGTGTGCAAGGGTTAATGAAAGTAAATCCTCTGCCATGTCAGCTCCGAGTCTTGAGAGGGTCTGTACTGACATTGGAGAGCCAATGGAGATTGGGGCGATGGCACCCCGCTCTGAGGAAAAAGACCGCAGATCTTCTGAAGGTTTGTGCTTTTATTGCGGGAAATCTGACCATTTTATTAAGAACTGTGTGCTTCGTATGAACAAAGAAAAAAAAAAAGGTCAGTTACGCCCGTATTGCCTGTTTAAATTCTAAGGGGGCATTTCTTTCTGCTACTACTGCTGCTCAGAAGAATTAATTGAATTTCGGATATTTGTGGATTGTGGTTCTACTCTGAATGTGATTGATGGGGGATTCTTGGAAAAACTTAAATTAAAACCCAAACCTTTGTCATCCCCTATTGCTGTGGTTTCTGTCGATGGCTCCCCCTTGAAGAGTGTTACTCACAAGGTCTGTGAATTTCCCCTCACTATTAATGGTATTCACCAAGAAAATTTGGATTTGGTTGTATTAAATAATTTGCCTTCTCCAGTAATTTTGGGGTTACCCTGGTTAAAATTGCACAATCCTGTACTGGATTGGTCTACCAATGAAATTAAGTCCTGGAGTCCTAAGTGTTATGACAAGTGTTGTAACGGACGTATTGCTGCGGTGGAAAAAGGGGAATTACCTGCACCTATTCAGGATTTTTGGAGAGTTTTTTCTGAGGAGGAGTCACAAATATTGCCTCCCCATAGAGACTATGATTGTACCATTGAATTTGTCCCTGGAGCGACTCTTCCTAAAAGTCGTTTATTTAATCTTACTATTCCTGAGAGAAAGGCTTTGGAGGAATACATACAGACAAGCTTGGCCGCCGGTCACATTAGGCCTTCCAAGTCTCCTGTGGCTGTTGGATTTTTTTTTTGTTAAAAAAAAGGACGGTGGTTTACGTCCTTGTCTGGATTTTCGTGAGATTAATAAAATTACTGTACGCAATCCTTACCCACTGCCATTGATTCCTGATTTGTTTAACCAGTTAGTGGGGGCCAAGTGGTTCTCTAAAATTGATCTCCGGGGGGCATACAATTTATTGCGCATGAAGGAGGGTGATGAATGGAAGACTGCTTTTAACACTCCTGTGGGTCATTTTGAGAATCTGGTTATGCCTTTTGGTCTTACCAATACTCCAGCATTTTTTCAGAATCTTATTAATGACATCCTTAGACCTTTGATCGGCAAAAATGTGGTTGTGTATTTGGATGACATTCTGATTTATTCGCCTGATCTGGAGTCTCATTGGCGGAGCGTACGTGAGGTATTACAGTTATTAATTGACAATTCGCTTTTTGCTAAGCTGGAGAAATGTGAGTTTGCTGTACAGAGAATTAGTTTTTTGGGCTACATTATCTCCAGCGAGGGCTTTGAGATGGACCCTGTGAAGGTTCAGGCGGTTCAGGAATGGCCTAGGCCTATTGGTTTGAAATCGATACAGAGGTTTTTGGGTTTCGCCAATTATTACAGAAAATTCATTAAAAAATTTTCTATTATTGTCAAACCACTGACCGATCTCACCAGGAAAGGTGCTAATGCGGTTCAGTGGACTACTGAGGCCATTGAAGCTTTTGTGTTTCTAAAGGAGAGGTTCAGCTCTGCTCCCATCCTTATGCAGCCTGATGTGACTAAGCCGTTTTTGGTTGAGGTTGATGCTTCTTCGGTGGGGGTCGGTGCGGTGTTGTCTTAGGAAAGCAAGGATGGAGTACATCCCTGTGCCTTTTTTTCAAAAAAATTTTCTGAGACTGAACTTAATTACGATATTGGTAATCGGGAATTGCTGGCTATTAAACTCGCATTTGAACACTGGCGTCATTTCTTGGAAGGTGCTGAATTTCCCATTCAGGTTTTCACTGATCATAAAAATCTATCTTGATGCTGCCAAGCGCTTGAATGCCCGTCAGGCTAGGTGGGCACTTTTTTTCTCGCGGTTTAATTTTTCCGTTACTTACATCCCGGGTACCAAGAATGTTAAAGCTGATGCTTTGTCTCGCAGCTTTTCTCCCATGGTCGGTGCTGAGGAGGAGGGGAGCATTTTACAAGAAGGTGTTGTGATTGCTGCATTGGACTCCGTTTTGGAAGATGAGATTCTTAAAGCACAGGAGAATGCCCCATCTAACACTCCCCATGGGAGGTTGTTTGTGCCTAGGACCTTTAGGAGAGATTTGTTTGTTGAGTGTCATGAGTCTCGGTTGGCAGGTCATCCAGGAATTTCTGAGACCAAGAGACTTGTGGGTCGCAGTTTTTGGTGGCCTGGATGGCAGAAGGAAGTCATTAAGTGGGTGCATCAATGTACGGTGTGTGCTAGATCTAAGTCTTCACATACTCCTGCTGCGGGGTTGCTTTGCCCTCTGGAGGTTCCTAGTGCACCTTGGACACATCTGGCTATGGACCTTATTACTGACCTTCCCCCCTCTGAGGGTTTCACAGTCATCTGGGTGGTCGTGGACCGTTTTAGCAAGATGTGTCACTTGGTTCCTTTCATCAAACTGCCCTGCGCTAAGACACTCGCTAAGGCCTTTGTCAAGGAAATTGTCAGACTACATGGCGTTCCTACTGACATTGTTTCGGATAGGGGACCTCAGTTCGTGGCTCGTTTTTGGCGTGCTTTTTGTGACAGGTTGGGAGTTCATTTGTCGTTTTCATCCGGATATCATCCTGAGTCTAATGGCCAGACAGAAAGGAAGAATCAGGATGTTGAGCAGTTCTTGCGTTGTTTTGTGGCAGACAATCAGGAGGGGTGGTCTGAGTTTCTGCCACTTGCTGAGTTTGCTCTTAACAACCATACATCCTCTTCTGCTGGTTGTTCTCCTTTTTTTTTTTGTTCTGGGAGACATCCGTTTTTTGGGTCATTCTCCAAATTGGTATCGGCTGTGCCTGAGGAGGAGAGTTTTTCCGGTGACTTGGAGAGAGTTTGGACGGTTGTACGTGGTAATCTTCAGGAGGCTAACAAAAAATCTAAGAGGTACTTTGATAGGAAACGGCAAGAGGTTTTGTTTGCTATTGGTGACATGGTTTGGTTGTCCTCTAAGAATCTGCGGTTGAGGATTCCTTCTAAAAAATTGGGTCCCAAATTTGTAGGGCCCTTTAAGGTGCTTCAGGTAGTTAACCAATCTGCTGTTAGGTTGGAGGTTCCTACCTCCTGGAAGATTAATCCGGTGTTTCATGTTTCTCTGTTGAAAAGAGCTTATGTGTCGGATGGAGACGTCTCTGCCACTGTTCCTCCGGTGGTGAAGGACGGGGAATACGAAATTTCCCGCATCCTAAATTCTAGACGGTATAGAGGGAGTTTGCAGTATCTCGTCGCTTGGAAAGGTTTCGGACCCGAGGATAACTCATGGGTGAGGGCGGATGATGTTTCTGCTTCCAGACTTGTCAGAGCGTTTCACAAGAGGTTTCCTGATAAGCCTGGGCCTAGGGGATCCGGAGGATCCTCATAGAAGAGGGGGTACTGTTAGAAAAAACCTAACAGGAGAGGTCTATCTTGCTGGTCACATGACCTTGTTTGCCTATTTAATCCTGCTCCGCCCTCCTGGACTTCATTGTAATTTCTACTCTTAAGTTAGCCTGGTGCTTAGTTACCTTTCTCAGTCAGTTTAGCTTGGTCTTCGGACCTTTATGTTCTATGTTGTGTGTTTGTCTTTTACTGCTACAATTTCTGCTAGGAGGTGCCCAACTTTATCCCAGTCCCTAGTTCTTGTAGGGATCCCTCCCTTGCATCTATAGGTCTTCGTACAGACTAGCCGAGGACTTTAGCGGGTCTGATCGCAGGATCAGGTTCCCCGTTACATCGTAGGTATCTAGCTTAGTTCTATTGTAGGGACAGATCTCCTTTCTTTCCTTAGTGCTTGTAGCAGATCATAACACTAATCAAGCTGCAAGTCGAGAACACCATTAAATCCATCCGGGGGGGGTAAAAGGTTGAAAAAAATCAAAAACATATCCCCCGAGTCCCGATCTAGTAGTTCTGAAAATGGCGAAGTTTCGGACACATCCATCTCTTCATCTTCCTCTTCCTCGTCTACAGATAGAGGAGGACGGAGCTGCTTCCCTATAGAGGAAACAGTCTTATTAAAGCAGTCAGGTCTACCATGGGGTTAGCAGACCCCCGGCCCAAAAAATCCATCCAAGATATAATGTTCAGCGATCTAGAGCAAAAAAAGAGGAGGTCTTTTCCGCTAAATGAACATATCCTCTCTTTAATTAATAAGGAGTGGAGTAAACCAGAGAGGAAGGGCTTCCTTTCACCTAAATGGAAGTACCCGTTCGAGGACCCTGCATGTTCCTTTTGGGAGAAGGCGCCAAAGTTGGACGTCGCTATAGCCAAAGCCTCAAGGAAATACTCCCTTCCTTTCGAGGATATGGGCGTCTTAAAAGACCCCATGGATAAGAAAGCAGACTCCTTTCTGAAGGGTTCCTGGGAAGCCGCTGGTGGGGGGCTAAAACCGGCAGTAGCAGCCACTTGTACGGCCAGGTCATTATTGGTCTGGCTGGATCAGCTTGAAACGCAACTAAGGCAGAAAACCTCTAGAGACACGATTCTTGAATCTATCCCAGTGTTGAAAGGGGCTGCAGCCTTCCTAGCTGATGCCTCGGCGGATTCCGTCAGAGCAGGCGCTAGGGCGACAGGGCTTGCTAACGCGGCCAGGCGAGCCCTCTGGCTCAAATGTTGGCCCGGGGATCTGCAGACTTAAACAAGATTGTGCTCGATCCCCTGTGAGGGAGAGTTTCTATTTGGGCCGGCTCTTGATGATATCTTAGAAAAAGCAGGAGACAACTAGAAGCGTTTCCCTATCCTGTCTAGCAATACTTACAGAAAACCTTTTCGGAGTAAGAGATTTATCCGTAGGAAACCCCCCAAGGAGCAGGATAGGTGGAAAGACAGGAGAAGGAAGACCAAAGGATTCCTATTTAATAAACCCCCTAACGATAGCAGAAAGACCTCCCAATGAAGATTTGCCCCGGGTGGGGGGGAGGCTTTCAGGCTTTCTCTCGGCCTGGGAGTTAATATCCAACAACTCGTGGATCCTGAGCATAATACAATCGGGCCTGAAACTCCAGTTCCTCACATTTCCTCAACAAAACTTTGTCTTGACCCCCGAAAGGTCCTCAAGTGAGGGGCAGCGGGCCTTGGAGCAAGAAATCCAAGGGCTAGTAGGGAAGGCAGTCCTGCAGGAAGTCCCGGAGGAGGAGGAAGGCAGGGGTTTCTATTCTCCATTATTCCTGAGGAAAAAGCCAGATGGGACGTACAGGACAATTGTAAATCTAAAAAAGCTAAACAAACTTTTAAAAGTGGAAGGCTTCAAAATGGAAACAATAAAATCATCTGTAAAAATGCTGTTTCCCGATTGTTTTATGGCCGTCCTGGATTTAAAAGACGCTTATTATCACGTCCCGATACACAAAGACTACCGGAAGTTCCTCAGAGTAGCAGTCTCCATGGGGGGAGTGGTCAGGCACTATCAATATACGGTCCTCCCTTTCGGCATCGCCATAGCCCCAAGGGTTTTCACCAAGATTGTGGCAGAGGTAATCGCTCATCTAAGGGAACAGAATACCCTGGTCGTCCCATACCTAGACGACTTCCTTGTAATAGGCTGCTCCTCCCTAGATTGCAAATCCCATCTAGGGAAAGTCATGGATTCTTTGACTCGTTTAGGATGGCTTTTGAATCTGGAGAAATCCAAAATAGTACCATGCCAGATACAGGAATACCTTGGCATGGTGCTGGATTCGAAAAGACAGAAGTGTCGTCTCCCCACAGAGAAAATTTGCAAAATCATGGGCCAGATGTCCCGGGCAAAGTCCCACCCATCCATGTCCCTACGGAAAGCCATGTCCCATCTGGGTTCCCTGACAGCATGTTTCCCGGCCGTCCAGTGGGCCCAAATTCATACCAGGACCCTACAGTGGGAAATTCTGAAGGCAGAAAAATCCCTAAAAGGGCATTTAGAAGGGCAGTTAACGCTGTCTGCAGAAACCACACTTTCCCTAGAGTGGTGGGGGAACGTAGACAATTTAGGCCGGGGGATTCCTTGGACTATCCCGACACCTCAAATCCTGACCACAGATGCAAGTCCTGGGGGTTGGGGAGCTCACCTCAACAATCTTGTAGCTCAGGGGGTCTAGTCAGAGAGCCAAAAACTAATGTCCTCAAACATGAAGGAGCTCCTAGCGGTAGAGCGGGCCCTCCGGGAATTCAGGCATACACTACAAAGACATCACGTGAGGGTCTTTTCAGTCAATCAAGTAGTAGTCGCGTACCTGAACCACCAGGGGGGTACACGGTCCCAGTCCCTAATGCGAACGACAGAGGTCATCTTTCGCTTAGCCAAGGAGAACTTACAATCCCTATCCACTCTACACATAAAAGGAATAGAAAATCGTACCGCAGACTTTCTGAGTCGGACACAGCTGAAACAGGGCGAGTGGGAATTAAGTCACTCAGTTTTTCGACAAATTGTACAAATGTGGGGCCGGCCCTCCATAGATCTGTTCGCCAACAATCGCAACAAGAAAACACACTCTTTTTGCTCCCTAGATCCCAGGGGGAATCCCGTAGCCGTGGATGCCTTCATGATCCCATGGAAATACCCTCTAGCCTACGCTTTTCCTCCGACTTCTCTGATTCCGGCCGTTCTGAGGAAAATCAGGGAAGAGAAAGCAAGGGTAATCCTGATAGCCCCCTTTTGGCCAAAAAGAGCATGGTTTCCATGGCTGAGGAGATTATCAATCTCCGACCCATGGGTCCTTCCAGAGCTTCCGGACCTTCTTTCTCAAGGTCCGGTTCTCCATCCTCGGGCGTCAAGCTTACACTTGACAGCCTGGAATTTGAGAGGGCTCTTCTGAAAGACAAAGGTTTCTCCCCAAATCTTGTCACCACACTACTTCAAAGTATAAAACCAGTGACCACCAAACTATATGGGAAAACCTGGAAGAAGTTCCTTGCAGTCTCAGGTTCCAGGTGGGACGGGGAGGTTCCTTTGACAGCTATCCTGGAATTTTTACAGAGGGGTCTAGAGCAGGGTCTGGCCACAAGTACCCTAAAAGTTCAAGTCGCAGCCCTGGGAGCACTCTACACTGTTGATCTAGCTAGGGATAGATGGGTATCTAGATTTATTAAAGCATCAGCTAGGTCCAGACCCATCCCATCCCGAAATACTACACCGTGGGATTTAAACTTGGTCCTTTCAGCAATAACGGAGGCCCGTTTTGAACCTCTGTCGGAAGCGTCCCTAAAAATTCTGTCCTTAAAAACAGCACTCCTGGTAGCTCTCACATCCGCACGTAGGGTTAGTGACATTCAGGCCCTATCGGCAGGCCCCTCCTTCACACAAATCTCGGAGGATAGGGTTACTCTGAGAACCGACCCGGCCTATCTAACGAAAGTGGCATCAAGATTTCACAGGTCCCAGGAAATCACCCTCCCTTCTTTCTGCCCTAACCCTAGGAACACGAAAGAGAAGGTCTTACATACACTAGATGTCAGAAGGTGTCTAATCCGATATCTAGAGGCAACACAGGAGTGTAGGCAGGATAGCTCTCTCTTTGTTTGCTTTCAGGGCCCTTGTAAGGGGAAAAAAGCTTCTAAGGGCACGCTGGCCAGATGGATAAGGGAGGCCATCACACTGTCATACTCCTCACGTGGAGAAGCTGCCACGGAGAGACTGAAGGCCCACTCAACAAGAGCGGTGGCGGCCTCCTGGGCGGAGAAGGCCGGTGCTACGATAGAGCAGATATGTAGAGCGGCAACCTGGTCTTCCCCCTCTACCTTCTTTAATCACTACCGGCTAGACTTAACCTCTTCTTCGGACCTTTCTTTTGGGAGAAGGGTTCTGGAAGCTGTGGTCCCCCCCCCCCTAATGAGTCACTTCTCTGCAACTCTCTCCGTGGTGCCGTCATGGGGGAAAGAGAAAGACGTAGTTACTTACCGGTAACGGGATTTCTCAGAGCCCATGACGGCACCCGTACATTCCCTCCCTTCACGTGTGGGTGCGCACACTTATTAGTTACTTATTGTAGCCACGAGTTCTTAATTTGTAAAATTTCGTGTTACTAACCTGGTGGTCCTCTCATGCTCTGTAAACAACTGATGCGGGAGAGAGATACCGCCCTTTTATCTGTAGGTTTCCTACAGAGCTGCAACGTTACTGGAGTATCAAAAAGCACAAGGTGTGCGATACTCAGGGACATGGCCAAGGTAAGGAAGGCTGAAAAATGACCACATTTGAACAAGAAACATAAGATAAAACGTCAAGAATGGGACAAGAAATATCTTAAGACTGATTTTTCAAAGGTTTTATGGACTGATGAAATGAGAGTGACTCTTGATGGGCCAGATGGATGGGCCAGAGGCCGGATCTGTAAAGGGCAGAGAGCTCCACTTGGACTCAGATGCCAGCAAGGTGGAGGTGGGGTACTGTTTTGGGCTGGTATCATCAAAGATGAACTTGTGGGACCTTTTAGGGTTGAGGATGGAGTGAAGCTCAACTCCCAGACCTACTTCCAGTTTCTGGAAGACAACTTCTTCAAGCAGTGGTACAGGAAGAAGTTGGTATCGTTCAAGAAAAACATGATTTTCATGCAGGACAATGCTCCATCACATGCATCCAACTACTCCACAGCGTGGCTGGCCAGTAAAGGTCTAAAAGAAGAAAAAATAATGATATGGCCCCCATGTTCACCTGATCTGAACCCCATAGAGAACCTGTGGTCCATCATAAAATGTGAGATCTACAGGGAAGGAAAACAGTACACCTCTCGGAACAGTGTCTGGGAGGCTGTGGTGGCTGCTGCACGCAATGTTGATCGAAAATAAATCAAGCAACTGACAGAATCTATGGTTGGAAGGCTGCTGAGTGTCATCATAAAGAAAGGTGGCTATATTGATCACTAATTTTTTTTGTTTTTGTTTTTGCATTTCTAAATTTTGTGCACTGATATTGGTTTACCTGGTGAAAATAAACAAGTGAGATGGGATTATATTTGGTTTTTATTAAGTTGCCTAATAATTCTGCACAGTAATAGTTACCTGCACAAACAGATATCCTCCTAAGATAGCCAAATCGAAAAAAAAACCCACTCCAACTTCCAAAAATATTAAGCTTGGATATTTATGAGTCTTTTGGGTTGATTGAGAACATAGTTGTTGATCAATAATAAAAATAATCCTCTAAAATACAACTTGCCTAATAATTCTGCACACAGTGTTTATGGGATTTGGAAAGTTCGTGACGCCACCTGTGGAATGCAGCTAAGGGGTGCCACCGCTGCGGAGCAGTCCTCTGAGGCAGATGGTAGGGCAGCTTGTGATGGAATGGCTCCCCACAGGTGGAGCGGGCCTCAGGGCAGCATGGGGTGTACTGGATGGTGGTGCAGGGGAGAGATGGCAGGACGATCCCAGAGGAAAGACGGACACTCACACGGGGGTAAGCTTCAGTACCTTTACTGGTGATGCTGCAGGCACGGTCCAGGGTACTCCAGGTGAAGGGCGCTTCCCCAGTGAGTGGGTATAGGGCCTCCTGATCCGTTGCTTTCTTCTCTAAGCTTCTGACCTGCCTGGAGCTAGGCCTAGCTTGGTTACAGTCTCACTTTGCACCTGCTGACCTGGTGGTAGGGCCTTCACTTTGGAGATCACTCTCCCTGGACGCTGGGACCTCCGTGACTCCTAGCCCTGGTACTGTAGCCAGCGTTTGGTGAACCTGGGACCTGTAGTCCTCCGGTGGTTCCTACGGAGTATAAATGTCCCTGTAGGCGCGGACCCGGTGTCCGGTATATATCGGGGCGAGCCTGGTATGCTCCTCTGCCCTATTGCTACTTCTTCCTTCTCCTCTCGCCTTCGGCCCACTCAAGGCCCTCGCTAAGCCTTCACACGTGCTGTAGGCCTTGGCTCGACTAAGCACAGCAGCCAGCTTGCTGCTCTCTAAGCGTCAGCACGCTCTCTGCTCAACTCTGAGCTGTGTTCCTCTCTGTCTCTGAACACTGATCTCAGCTGCCTGGCTTCACCCTCCCTATATATGTCCCTAACGGGCTCCCTCTGCTTGTCTGAGGTGGTAGGGTGGAGGTGTGTGAATGTGTGAGGGCCTCTTGTGGAGAAGTCCATCCATGCACCCTTCTGGGTTCTGTGGCACCAGTGCGTAGCAGGGCGCCACATTTACCTGGGCAGGAAAAATGAAAATTGTATCTACAGAATAGGAGGAATAGAACTAAGCGACATCACATGTGAAAAAGACTTGGGTATACTAATAGATCACAGACTGCACATGAGTCAACAGTGTGATGCAGCTGCAAAAAAGGCAAACACAGTTCTAGGATGAATCAAGAGAAGTATAGTCTAGATCACGTGAAGTAATTATCCCCCCCCCCCTACTCCTCCTTGATCAGACCTCATCTGGAATACTGTGTCCAGTTTTGGGCACCACATTTTAAAAAAGAAATCGAAAAACTGTAACAAGTTCTGAGAAGAGCGACCAGGATGGTGAGCGAACTGCAAACTATGTCCTTCGAGGAACGGTTAAAGGATCTGGGAATGCAAAATAGAAGTCTAAGAGGAGACTTAATAGCTGTGTACAAATATCTGAAGGGCTGTCACAGTGTAGAGGGATCATCCTTATTCTCATTTACATATGGAAACACGAGAAGCAATGGAATGAAACTGAAAGGGAGAAGATACAGAGAGGTTGTGAGTTCTCCTTCAATGGAAGTCTTCACACAGAGGCTGGACAGACATCTGTCTGTGATGGTTTGGTGAATCCTGCATTGAGCAGGGGGTTGGACACGATGACCCTGGAGGTCCCTTCCAACTCTAACACTCTGATATCAGCCGCATTTCACCAATATACTGAGAAATTATTTGCGGCCTAAGTGGTCATTATGTCTAAAGCATTATGTCTACTATTGCCTAATTTTGGAGTTGTTCCCGCTCCCCACAGAGTAGGTGCCAGCTGTGTTATACAGCCAGTACTTGTCTCTTGCAGGCTGGGCTTTTTAGAAGACTTTGATTTTTATTATATTTTACAATTCTGTATACTAACGTATTGCAATGTATAGTACAAACGATTTAAGGTAAAATGTATATTATTATTATATTATTTTATTGCATAATAGATACATACAATAAAAAGATTGGATATATTCAAAGGTGGTATCAATAAAAAATTCAGCTCGCCCTACGAAAAACAGGCTTTAGTATAGCTCCATCAACAGAAACATAATAAACTTATTGGTTTTGGAAGATGGTAACACAAACCAATATTATTTTAAACCACTAAAACATACAAAACAACTCAAGTTTGGAATTGCTTTATGGTTATGTGCAAATGGAGTCTATTTGCTGAGATTTCGGAGTAGAAACTCAAAGTATTTGAGGAGTTTTGAAAATTTGGTGGAGCTCAATTTCTGCTCCAAGAACTCTTCAAAAAACTCTGTGCGCATAGCCCAGTAGTAGTAACCTGAAGAATAATGTTTCCAGGTCATTTTTACTGCACTATGAATGTCCTAAAATCAAAACCCAAAAAACAGTGGGGGAATTGTTTTTTTTCCCATTTTTTGTGGTAAAATAAATGGTGTCATTCAAAACTACAACTTGTCCTGCAAAAAGCAAGTCCTCATATAACTATGTCATCAAAAAATAAAGGTATGACTCTTGTAAGAAAAGGTGGAAGAAAAATTTAAAACTCAAAAACGAAGCTCTCCTGTTACCACAGAAGCATATACTTGGGTTAAAACAATGTACGTTTTGGCAGTGTACTCTTTTCCTATAAATATTGAGTGCATAAGAAGTGAGACTTGCTTATTCTGTCTTCTAGGTGTGGGTTGGCTCAGTGACTGAAGTGACAACCAATGATCTATCTGCTGAAGATAAGGACTCCTCCCCTGAGGAGCTTGTTTTCTCCATTACACCACCAAGCAATGGTCATCTAGCCCTCAAATCTCATCCGGATGAAAGCATTCTGAATTTTACCCAGCAACACATAAGTGATGGTCACTTGGTGTTTGTGCACAGTGGTAAGTCATTATGGTGTTTAGATGTCCATATCTCTTTCTTTTTTAACAAAGACTTTTAGCCAGGCGGTCTGTTAGGTTTTACCCCTTAGCACAATGTAATAGGTCCTCGTCTGTCAACAGGGCACAGTGCATATTGAGACACTTAGAAGTGCATCTCACTAAATTAGAATATCATCAAAAAGTTAATTTATTTCAGTTCTTAAATACAAAAAGTGAAACTCCTATATTATATAGAGTCACTACAAACAGAGTGATCTATTTCAAGTGTTCATTTCTGTTAATGTTGATGATTATGGCTTACAGTCAATGGAAACACAAAAGTCATTATCTCAGTAAAGTAGAATACTTTATAACAACAGCTTTAAAAATGTTTTTACAATCCGAAATGTATGTTCAGTAAATGCACTCAATACTTGGCCGGGGATCCTTTTGCATCAATTACTGCGTCAATGCGGTGTGGCATCGAGGCGATCAGCCTGTGGCACTGCTGAGGTGTTATGGAGTCCCAGGTTGCTTTGAACCAAGCAATGTGAACTGAGGTCTAAGATGGTACACATGCAAGAAATAAGAGCATGTTCACACTAGCAAAAAGATACAAAACCTACAAAAGACAAAAAATATATCAAATACCCTACCATCATTATATATAAATGTAAAGCAAAGTTGCATATGAAATATAGGGTACTTAGTGAACTATTTTTGATCAAAAGAAGTATACAAGCCGTCCCACCAGCGACAAGGTGACCCTAATTGGGACGGTCCTACACTGTCTATATTAAAAACCTTACTGTATATCAAAGTTGAAGTAATGCATATAAAAGGGTAGACAAATAGAACCGGGTCCCAAAATCAGACCACCTAAGCCCGTGGTAAGCTACATACAGTGGTGGCCAAAAGTATTGGCACCCCTGCAATTCTGTCAGATAATACTCAGTTTCTTCCTGAAAATGATTGCAATCACAAATTCTTTGGTATTATTATCTTCATTTAATTTGCTTGCAAGGAAAAAACACAAAAGAGAATGAAGCAAAAATCAAATCATTGATCATTTCACACAAAACTCCAAAAATGGGCCAGACAAAAGTATTGGCACCCTCAACCTAATACTTAATTGCACAACCTTTAGCCAAAATAACTGCGAACAACCGCTTCCAGTAACCATCAATGAGTTTCTTACAATGCACTGCTGGAATTGTAGACCATTCTTCTTTGGCAAACTGCTCCAGGTCCCTGATATTTGAAGGGTGCCTTCTCCAAACTGCCATTTTGAGATCTCTCCACAGGTGTTCTATGGGATTCAGGTCTGGACTCATTGCTGGCCACCTTAGAAGTCTCCAGTGCTTTCTCTCAAACCATTTTATAGTGCTTTTGGCAGTGTGTTTTGGGTCATTGTCCTGCTGGAAGACCCATGACCTCTGAGGGAGACCCAGCTTTCTCACACTGGGCCCTACATTATGCTGCAAAATTTGTTGGTAGTCTTCAGACTTCATAATGCCATGCACACGGTCAAGCAGTCCAGTGCCAGAGGCAGCAAAGCAACCCCAAAACATCAGGGAACCTCCGCCATGTTTGACTGTAGGGACCGTGTTCTTTTCTTTGAATGCCTCTTTTTTTTTCCTGTACTCTCTATGTTGATGCTTTTTCCCAAAAAGCTCTACTTTTGTCTCATCTGACCAGAGAACATTCTTCCAAAACGTTCTAGGCTTTCTTAGGTAAGTTTTGGCAAACTCCAGCCTGGCTTTTTTATGTCTCGGGGTAAGAAGTGGGGTCTTCCTGGGTATCCTACCATACAGTCCCTTTTCATTCAGACGCCGACGGATAGTACGGGTTGACACTGTTGTACCCTCGGACTGCATGGCAGCTTGAACTTGTTTGGATGTTAGTCGAGGTTCTTTATCCACCATCCGCACAATCTTGCGTTGAAATCTCTCGTCAATTTTTCTTTTCCGTCCACATCTAGGGAGGTTAGCCACAGTGCCATGGGCTTTAAACTTCTTGATGACACTGCGCACGGAAGACACAGGAACATTCAGGTCTTTGGAGATGGACTTGTAGCCTTGAGATTGCTCATGCTTCCTCACAATTTGGTTTCTCAAGTCCTCAGACAGTTCTTTGGTCTTCTTTCTTTTCTCCATGCTCAATGTGGTACACACAAGGACACAGGACAGAGGTTGAGTCAACTTTAATCCATGTTAACTGGCTGCAAGTGTGATTTAGTTATTGCCAACACTTGTTAGGTGCCACAGGTAAGTTACAGGTGCTGTTAATTACACGAATTAGAGAAGCATCACATGATTTTTCAAACAGTGTCAATACTTTTGTCCACCCCCTTTTTTAGGTTTGGTGTGGAATTGTATCCAATTTGGCTTTAGGACAATTCTTTTTGTGTTTTTTCATTGAAGACAAATTAAATGAAGATAATAATACCAAAAAATTTGTGATTGCAATCATTTTCAGGAATAAACTGAGTATTATCTTACAGAATTGTAGGGGTGCCAATACTTTTGGCCACCACTGTATATACTGACCAGCTCAACAAGGGGGATGCCACACCCCTAATTTGCACAGAATGCAAACAAGACAGAAAACCAAGCAATGTGAACTGAGGTCTAAGATGGTACACATGCAAGAAATAAGAGCATGTTCACACTAGCAAAAAGATACAAAACCTACAAAAGACAAAAAATATATCACATACCCTACCATCATTATATATAAATGTAAAGCAAAGTTGCATATGAAATATAGGGTACTTAGTGAACTATTTTTGATCAAAAAAAGTATACAAGCCGTCCCACCAGCGACAAGGTCACCCTAATTTGATAGCAGCCTTCAGCTCGTCTGCATTGTCGGTCTGGTGTCTCATCTTCCTCTTGACAATACCCCATAGATTCTCTATAATAGATTCTCTATGGGGTTAAGATCAGGCGAGTTTGCTGTCCAATCAAGCACAGTGATACTGTTGTGTGTAAACCAGGTATTGGTACTTTTGGCAGTGTGGACAGGTGCCTAGTCCTGCTGGAGAATGAAATTTCCATCTCCAAAAAGCTTGTCAGCAGAGGGAAGCATGAAGTGCTCTAAAATTTCCTGGTAGACGGCTGCGCTGACTATGGTCTTGATGAAACACAGTGGACCTAAGCCACCAGATGACATGGCTCCCCAAACGATCGCTGATTGTGGAGACTTCACATTAGACCTCCAGCAGCTTGGATTGTGGCCTCTCCACTCTTCCTCCAGACTCTGGGACCTTGATTTCCAAATGAAAATTGGAACTCTGGGACCTTGCGGAGTGTGTCAATGACTGCCTTCTGGACATCTGTCAAGTCAGCAGTCTTCCCCATGATTGTGGAGCCTACTAAAACAGACTAAGGGACCTTTTAAAACACTTAGGAAGCCTTTGCGGGTGCTTTTTGTTAATTATTTTAATTTACTGAGATAATGACTTTTGTGTTTTCATTGGCTGTAAGCCATAATCATCAACATTAACAGAAATAAACACTTGAAATAGATCACTCTGCTTGTAATGACTCTATATGATATGAGTTTCACTTTTTGTATTGAAGAACTGAAATAAATTAACTTTTTGATATTCTAATTTAGTGAGATGCACCTGTATTTGAGACAGTTATCATGAGTAACCATTTTAAAAGGACATCACAAGTATCACATATAAAAATAGTTTAACTCATCCTCAACTATAAGATGGACACATCATTATTGTCTTCTATGTAAATCAGTATTATTATGTAACCTTATAAAGCTTTGTAATATAAGTTATTAAGGGAAAGTGGAAACTACCTCTTCTCTGTAACTGGTCTATAACCATTTAATGAAAAATTGCATACACAAAACATGGAGGAGGGGGATGCAGCTGCAGATTCTCAAAGGCCGATTCATCATTGCTTTTTGCACTTTTTTTGTCTACTTTTGTGCAGGTTTGGAGCTTCAAGATATATTCGCCTGATTCATCTTTCGAGACTTTTCCAAACGTTGTACATTTTTTACACAAACAAAATCCAGTCCCCTCTCTAGAGTGATTTTTTTTTATGGAAATTTCGGGACATTTTTTGCGACATTTAATGGCACCTGACTTTTTTCGCACTAAAAAGTGGCAAATAAGGTTGAGGACAAAAATAATGATAATTTTTGACATTGCGCTAAATTAAAGTGCGCTATTTTGAAGAATTTGGCTCAAAAAAATAAAACATCTGCAAATACCACGAGCCAAAAAAGAAAAGTAACTTAAAACCGCAAATGATGAATCTGAGCCTGAGCGTTTTAGTAGAATGACACAAAGGGAATTGGCTGACAGCAGATTAGGAAGAGTCCGCATAGCAAATATGGAGAAGGAAGAAGTCTCCAAACACAAGAGTTATACAAAACATTTCAGTCTTTCCTACTTATAATATACTTCTGTAGCTGCTGAAAGAGTATTTGTGTGGGTTTTTTTTTTATTCTTATTTTTTTTATTTTTTTTTAATTGTACAGATAACTACCATTTAGTTAGCTAGTTACTATGTAGTATTTATCATGAGAATAATTGATGTGGATGGTGATTTATAAGTACACATTTGGACAGATTTACTAAAGCTACTTAACTTTTAGACAGTGCAAAGTTGGATTAGAAAGTCTTTAAAATGCGGCAAATTTCTCAAAGTGTTTCCTACCGGCTGATCTATCCGGTGCATCCTAAGACTGCCTGGTCGAATACTATGCCATGTGTTAGTTGGTTTACCTTGGCCCATAAAGTAAATTCTGTCCATTTTTGGCACGATATAGGCCACCCCTTTCTCCAACCATTGCCTACTTTTGTCTAAAATATATCTAGAGCACCTAATAAACCTAAATAAATGTAAAACTCCTAATAAATGTGGTGTAAAGCAAGAAAGACAGTGTTAGCACAGATTAATCTGCATTTTTGGTACTTGTAGCTTTGTGAATCGGCCCCAATGTTTTTATTTCAGTTAAATTTAATGTCGATTTGAAATTTGCCTTTATGGTCGGCCACAATTAGATACGGACAACCAATACATCGTGTTTTCTATTTTTGGTTTTCTTCAGGTTCCATGTCTGGAGGTCTCAACTTCCAAGTTACAGACGGTGTGAACTTCGCACCTAGGCAAATTTTCAGTATCACCGCAAGGACTCTTGTCATCAACATGGAAATGAATAAAGGGTTGGGTGTGTTTCCAGGTATGAGTTGGGCTGGAGAAGCCTGGAGCGTACGTTACTGACATAGTAGTGATAACATATTTAGTAAAGCTAGCCTACATTTTAATTTACTGTGCATCAAAAGCAGCAGACAACCCAGTAATATGAATGAGTCCTGCATAGAGAAGAGCGGATCAAACAAAATTCAAATTCACCTGTTTGCGCCTTTTTTTCCAGGGAATTTTTGATTTGTGGAGAAGTTATTTCTCTTCAAATTGAATGTCCCTTATTATGCTCTGTGGTCTCTCCAAATCCAGAAGCATAATAAATGTAATATATAAAAAGTTCTGATTCAGCAGTACGACCTGTATAGGTGACACATGATGCCTTTCTTGTTAGATACTGCCATTACTAAGGTAGTACAGTTTTTTTTTCCAGGCATAAGGAGAACAATTTCTTCAGATGTATTAAAAGCTGCAACCAACGATGAGAACAACCTACATAACCGTTCAATCATTTATGACATCACTACTTCTCCCAAACACGGGAAGATCTTAAGAATTGTTCAAGAAAATACTACAGAGGAGGTCTCCAGCTTCACCCAACTGATGGTGAGAAGCACCAAATATTTTACATTTTACCTGGGTGGGCTTGTAAATGTGCATTGTGTCCTTCTTCACCTTTTTATCTCAATGTCATTTTTAGTTCCGCAAATTGTCTCTTCAGAGAGGAAGAGGACTTGAACTCTAGTGCCACCTATTGGAAGTAGCAATCCTACAATACCCCGAAACTCTGTGTCTGCAAATTGCGATTTTGATTTGGCTTTTATCCGAAGTCATATTGCAAGGGTCGATATTGACTTGCAGGATCGCTGCTCCAATAGGTGGCGCTAGAGTTCAAGTTCTCTTCCTCTCTAAAGAGACCATTTGCATATTTAATTTCCCAGAGGAGCATGCAAGGTGTTTAAGCCTCCTCATACTGATTTGCCAGACCTGGCATGTCACTCTCCATAAAGAGAAAACATAACCCTTAGATTTTTAGGTCCAACACTCTGTATCCTAGTACACCTATACATATTAGTTTGTGATGTGTTTTTTCCTGATACAGAGCTCCAAATCCTTTGCATAGTCTATGACCGGAGTTGGCTCTGATCGCTGCTGATCAACCATTAAGCTGCCATGACAATCACAGACAACTGCATTTAAATGGAGCAATCGCGAACCGACTCCCATCGAGTCCTCATTGGGGCCTGCTGAAGGTCCTCCTGTGAAGCTCAGCCACAGGCTACATTGGAAACCATCATTTACACTATATACTGCAATAATCTGGTATTGTAGTATAAGATTTGTTGGCAGGCTAACTGTGCATTTACACCGCATGATTATCGTGCAGTGTAAACGGGCTGGCGATCACTCGAAGTACAAGCAGAACTCTCGTTCATTGGGTGTAAAAATGTTTTGGTTTACACAAAAGATTGTTCTCAGCAGCAAACTATCTTGTGCAACAAGGATCTGTGCTGCGGACAACCATGGCAGCCTATGTGCCTTGAATGACCTATCACTGATCGTTCTGTGCCCAACTGAAGCTGGGTCGTCCTGTGTAAACAGGTTTTTAAACCTGCTCCGATCGGCAAACATTTTTACTAGTCGGTGGTCATTTAACGTCATGCATCACGCACTGTAAATTGACCCTAAGGCTCTGTTCACATCAGAACCATCTGTAGGATGTAAGCAGAAATGAAGCTGTGTGAATGAGGCTTGTGGTTGGATCCTTCTGCCACATCAGTCTGGTTTCTCTGTGTGTATTGTTACAGGATGTCACCTCGATGTTTCTTTATGGGAATCTGCTCCAGGAAAGTGCTGGATTTCTATAGGATCTATAGCCTCTATATCTTGCTAACATTTTGGAACTTTGTGCTTTTGCCTTTTGCAGATCGATGATGGAGAAATTGTATATGAGCACACCGACACTGAAGCCTTGGTGTGGAGTGTGCAGGATTCCTTTACCTTCTCTGTGTCCTCTCCTCCAGCTGTTCTAGAAATGCAAGTGTTCCTGATCAGAGTATCCTACGAGATCAGTGATCCCAGTAGATCCACTCGCCTTATTGCCAATACAGGTCAGCAGGCCTTAAGAACAATGGCTTGTACTTGCACAATTTGCATGCGATATTACTGAGGTATTTCATTTCCCTTTATTACCAGGTGCCTCTGTTGTGGAAGGAGGAAAAGTGCAAATAGACAAGTCAAAGTTAGATGGCTCAAATCTTTTAGCCAGACTGCCAGAATCCCAGCGTCCCTTCTATGAAGTCTGGTTCCAGGTGACCTCTTTGCCAAAACATGGTGTCATCATAGTAGGAGACAGGAACATTACGAAAGAGAAGCCAAACTTCTCCCAATACATCATCAGTAAATTTGGTATCATGTATGTACACGATGGAGCAGAGTCGCCTACAGATGACTTCACTTTTGCCACCTGGTTAAATTTAAAAAGCAAATCGGCAGTGAAACCGGACATGGATGTGATAGAAGAGAGGTTCAATATTACCGTCATTCCGGTTAACGACCAAGTGCCTGAGCTTAAGACAAAGAGGCCGAATTTAATAGTGCTGCAAGGAAGAATGATTGCCTTGGGTCCTGAAAACCTAAACGTTGAAGATTTGGACAATCCTCCTGAAGATATAAAATACACCATTATCAGCGTGCCAAACAATGGCTACTTGACAAAATCGGACAATCTCAATGCTTCCGTCCAGGCTTTTACACAGGCAGATATCAATAATGGTGACTTGTGGTTTATACAAGATGGAAGTTCACATTCTGGAGTATTTTATTTCAGCGTGTCTGATGGGAAGCATAAACCACTTTATAAACTCTTTAACCTGGATGTCATACCCGTCTCCATTACACTGGTTAACAAAACCAATCTGATCCTTTTGCAAGGGCGAACCTTTTTGACCCTGTCAAATAGTAATCTGGCAGCATCAACAGATGGAAAGAGTACGACCATTACGTATCAAGTATCAGAGCCTCCTAGATTTGGCAACTTCATGCTTGATAGGAGACCTGTGACGAAGTTTGACCAAGTCGATATAGACTTGGAGAAAGTGACGTACCATATCGAAAATTTCACAGTGTTTGAAGATAGGTTTGAGGTATCGATCTTTACTTCTGAAACCAACCTCACCGGACATGAAGTCAACATCACAGTGCAACCGCTAGTAAATATTAGACCTAATCTGAAAATCCCTGCTCGCCTCATGTACACTATAAAGACAATGGATTTGGATGCTACTGAACTAGGAAACCTGACCAACAGTGACCCAGAATATCTAATACTTAATCCACCAATGTATGGAAAAATACAAAGAAAAACACTCAAAAAAGATCTGTATGCAGATACTGAGATGTTCAATCAAAGTGATATAGATACAGGACATATATCAATATATATTGACGCCAACGTCACAGACCAGGAAATGTTGAATGATTCCTTTGTTTTCATGCTTAAAGCTCATGGCGTGCCATCTGCTTGGGGTTATTTCACATATTCTGTTGTCCCTTATGAACCATTGATGGTAGAGTCTACTACCACTTCAGGAGCTTCTTCAGTCACATCCCACTCTCCATTTTATACCACTTTGGGTTACGAAAGACGGACCTCAAATCATTGGCTAAATAAAAACCTTACAGAAGTTCCTATCAAAAGATTTGGTAACCGCTATCGTTGGGGCAACCAAAAAATTGAGGAACCCATCCCATCTGCAGATGTAGGACTCGCCACCCCTTCCGTTAGAGATACTACTACCATTAAACTGATGGCAGTTACTCGAAAAGCTGAACTAAAGCAAACCAGTCCTCTCTCTATTATTATTCCACTGGTTGTCCTTGCCATCCTTCTGCTCGCTGTCATCCTCATCATCTGGTTCCTTCTTAGAAAACGGAAGGCAAAGAAGAAGGCTCCACCACACGTTAGAAGCCATTCCTATAGCATGGTGCCCCAGGTGTCCTCCTCATATACAGAGCGAAGTGTCACTGTACCAACAGTGACAGTAACCCCTCTACATAAAAACAATGACTACTGTTCTGTAAGCCCATTACTGCCGTCGAGACATGACCACTTACGTACAAACTCCGCTCCCTCCTTGGGAGTCGCTACTCAACAAAACTCTTGGCTACAGATGGATCCTGAAATGACTGAGCATTGTCGGAAGACGAATCCAACCCTTAAAACTAATCAGTACTGGGTATAGAGAGCTGTGCCTAGGTCCACATTTATTATATAGGAAACATATTTTATAAATATGTGTATTTTTGGTATCCACTGAAGTAATCACCAATCTATTTATTTTGCCTTCTCATATACTATGAAGATTTACTGTTATAGTGATTTCTTAAAGGCTAGAAACAGCTTTTGAAGCGAAAAAAAATATAATATATTTTTATTTCATACTTTGGAGTTAAAGGGGTTGTCTCATCTTTGAAAATAGATACAATTGCAAAGTGTTTTTAAAAATAATCAATTTTGCAATTATTAAAAATACTGTCTGTTCTCAAGAATTTAGGGATTTTTAATCATATTGTTTAAGGCTCATTTTGTAGGTTACTGGTCATGTTTGCAGTCTGTGCTGAGTTGGCCGGTCTCCTAGGCAAAGAGCATAGCGCTGCCCTGGATCCTGCTAGGTTTAGTGCCCTTGTGATGTATGGGAGAGCGCGCAGTTGGTCCAAATGTTCAGTCATAAAGCAGAGATGATTCAAAAAAGAGGAGTGAAGACCCTGCTCACAAGCTTACAATCTATGTGGAAATAGGGGCGACACAAAAGGTAAAAAGCCATCTTTTATAATAAATAGGGGTATTCAAGGAAATTGGCATCAACTAGCCATTAGCCAATATCTGTACATGTCCAGATACATAGTGTTACTCAGTGTATGGGGGATGTGAAAACAGATGATAGATGGGACCAGATTCTGATGAAAATTTAGGAAGCGAGAGCAGAGAGGTGAGATTATAGGCCAGTTTAAAAGAGGTGTATTTTTAGAACAAACTTTAGAACTACTGTATGAATAGTTCAAAAGTAACCAAATTGTCTGGGGTAGTGCAATCCAGAGAACTGGCGCAGCACAAGAGAAGTCCTGGAGATGAAAATGTGAAGTTTAGATTATAGAGATTGTTAGTCTTAGATGATAAGCAGAACAGAGCACATGTAGGGTGGTAGGTGGAGATGTAGGGTGTTTCAGAACTGTGGAGAGCTTTGTGGGTGAGAGTGATGTTTGTTTTGTACTCTGTAGCAGATAGGCAACCATTGAAATGACTGGTACAGAGTGGAGGTAGCAGTGTAGCGTCTGGTCAGAAATATGACCTTGCTACATTTAGAAAAAAAAGCCAAACATACGCACTTAGTACATACGTACACCTATACAGATATCTACAAAAGGAAGGTACACTAACTTTATACAGGCATGCTCACTTATGCACACTCATATCACATAAGGTCTCATGCTGATGTATGCGCTCGGACCGCAATGCCGCAGTCCGTGCATTGCAGTGCTTGCTTGGAACGTGTTGCACGGACGTCTGCATGAAACGTTAAATACATGCGCCTATACACTAGATACACTAGATACAGCCATTTAAAAGAAAAAAAATCTAAAAAAAACAAATACTCATTTTAATGCTGCCTTAGGCACCCATCCTCATGTGACTAGTGGCTAATAGCTTTGATCACAACAATGTTTCTATTCTGATTTTTTTCTACAGCTCATGAGGGATTGCTGCCTCCCAACCATCAGTGTCTGTCGTGTGCTCCCCTTCCCTCACAGAGGTGCAGCCTATGTGACCTCTTTCCATCTTTATTTGCATGTGTTTTCTCATTCCTGTTTTCCTCTGATACAGTAAAGGCTGTGTATTCTGCCTTCACTCACAACTTGTGTACTTTCTTCCATTTCCCTCTCCACACACTGATCTGCTGTTTACAACCACAGGTAGGAACTGTCAAATGTCATGAGCAACCTGACAGCCAGCTATGTACTGGTGTTACACAGACTCTACAGCAGCAAAGTATTAAATGTATAATTAATACTATTTGGAGAAATGCCTTATTTGTCCATTTAAGGAGCAAAAGAACAATTTGAAAATTTACAGTGTAAAGTTGTCTTTAAGTCATTATAACTACCTCACTCATGTTTCATGTGGGGACTACTGATTTTCTTTTTTTCTGTACATAAGTTCGCGACATAAATTTACTTTTATAACGCTGGTTCACGGCACAGGCTGAATTTGGGGAATGATATGGCTTCATTGCTGCCGAGATGCATTTCCCCTCTTTAGCTGTTTGCATTCTGTGCTTTGAGTCCACTTTCCTCCCAAACTTCTTAGGGGTTCTCAACTTACTGTGAAAACATCCCTGTCGCTTGTCCTCTGAGAAGTGACATCATGTTTATTACCACATCCACCATTAATGACATCATATCGCAACCCTGTATCAAAATGACTGCCCGCCATAGTCTCATGGCGTTACATTTCACTGCATGTGACATCGATATCCAGAGAACTAGTGATGGGGGAACAACGGACTATGGTGCTCAAAAGTCTTGTACAATTTTTATGCTTTTTTTTCTCCCTCTGGTTGACCTCTGAATAGTTGTGCCATTTTCATTGTTTTTGCCAATGTCTTTGTGTTTTGAAATTTATTGAGACGACACATGAAAAGTCTCTTTTGTATTACTATTTTTCTATATTGTATTTATTTATTCAGGATCCGCTTTTATCTCGTATAAATTGAATTATAATAGATTCTTTTTTTTTTTTCTAATTGTTTTTCTTTAATTCCAGACCTTTAGCTTTAAATCTTTACCTTAATTCAAGATGTCGTTACCTTTTCTTAAGAACAAAACAAGGCATAGACTTGATATTTTAAGCTAATGTCTAGCTTTAAAGTTAAACCATTCAGCACGTTTTTACATAAGGAAGTATATTCCCTTGCCTCCCAATAAAAATTCTACATTTTTTTTTATAGAGATTAGTGTTGAGCGAGTATGTTCTGTCCAAGTATGCTCGGGCCGAGCTCCGAGTATTTACAGCTGCTCGGTGATATGTTTGAATCGCTCCCGTGTGCATGATTTGCGACTGTTTTACAGCTTTATTACATGTGAGGAATGTCTATTTCTTACACATTCCTCACATGTAATAAAGCTGCCAAACAGTTGCAAATCATGCACATGGGAGGGATTCAACCTCATCACCGAGCAGTTGTAAATACTCGGAGCTCGGCCCGAGCATACTCGGAACAGAACATACTCGCTCAACACTAATAGAGATCCGATATGCTAGTCATGAGAAATAGTCATGTCTGAAAGTGTTGGTACCCTTGCAATTGTTCCAGAAAATGAAGTACCGTATTTTTCGGACTATAAGACGCACCTAGGTTTTAGAGGAGGAAAATAGAAAAAAAATGTAAGCAAAAAATGTGGTCATGATGCCCTGTTAAGGGGGAGGGAGCCTGCTGCTGACACTGTTATAGGGATATTGTCCCCCAATTCTTTTAATATCCCCCATCTTGGTATATATGGCCCCCTCCTTCCTGTTATACGTGGCCCCCATCCTGATATGCATGGCACCCCAAACCACCATCCTGGTATGCATGGCACCCTTCATCCTGTTATGTATGGCCCCCCTCACACCCATCCTGGTATGTATGGCACCTTCATCCCTCTACCTGGTATGTATGGTACCTTCATTCCTCTTCCTGGTATGTATGGCACTCTTCATCCCTGTATGTATGGCCCCCTTCATCCCTGTATGAATAGCACCCCTCATCCTTCATCTCTGTATGTATGGCCCCCCTCATCCTGCTATGTATGGCCCCCTTTATCCCTGTATGTATGGCCCCCTTTATCCCTGTATGTATGGCCCCCTTTATCCCTGTATGTATGGCCCCCTTTATCCCTGTATGTATGGCCCCCTTTATCCCTGTATGTATGGCCCCCTTTATCCCTGTATGTATCTCCCCCTTTATCCCTGTATGTATCGCCCCCTTTATCCCTGTATGTATGGCCCCCTTTATCCCTGTATGTATGGCCCCCTTTATCCCTGTATGTATGGCCCCCTTTATCCCTGTATGTATGGCCCCCTTTATCCCTGTATGTATGGCCCCCTTTATCCCTGTATGTATGGCCCCCTTTATCCCTGTATGTATGGCCCCCTTCATCCCTGTATGCATGGCCCCCCCTCATCCCTCATCCCTGTATGTATGGCTCCCTCATCCTGTTATGCTTGGCACCCCCTGATCCCCGTCACGCTGCACAGAAACAAAATGAACAATCATACTCACCTCCTCTCTCCTCCAGTGCTGTGTTCCGCTCTGTGCCTGAATAGTCACTGTTCCACTCCCATGGGTGTGGTGAATATTCGTGAGCTTTAATAGCAGGCACACTGACTGGCTAGCGCAGCAGGAGCCGCACTGGCTACAGCGTGCTCGCTATTAGGGAGAATGAATGGTCACTGCTCCCCTTGCACGCAGTACCGGCGTGGGGAACAGTGACTATTCCTGCAGAGAGCTGGACACAGCGCTGGAGGAGAGAGGAGGTGAGTATGAAAGTTTTTTTTTTTTTTCTGTGCTGCGTGACGGGGATTAGCGGGTGCCAAGCATACCTGGATGAGGGGAGACATACATAAAGGGATGAAGGGTGCCATACATACCGGGATGAGGGGGGCCATACATACAGGGATGAAAGGTGCCATACATACCATGAGCCGCACTGCGGGAACGGTGTGCTGGTTATTAAGGAAAATTAATATTCACTGCTCCCCACACTCATGGGGGTGCGGAGCAGTGAATATTCATTTTCTTTAGTAGCGGGCACAATCCAGGCTGCAGCAGGCGGCTGCTGCCTCCTGTTCACCGCTACTCCGCCACTGTTGCTTCCTGCACATCCCCCACCACCCACAGCCACAGTAGTTATGTATATCGGACTGTAAGACGCACCCCCCACTTTCCTCCAAAATTTTGGAGGAAAAAAGTGTGTCTTATAGTCCGAAAAATACGGTATTTCTCCCAGAAAATTACTGCAATTACATGTTTAGTTATACCCATATTTATTTCCCTTGTGTGTATTGGAACAACATAAAAAAACAGAGAAAAAAAGGCAAATTGGACGTAATTTCACACAAAACCCCAAAAATGGTCCAGGTGTCACCACATGACATCGATACATTTGGCTTGAAGTTAATTACCAAACTAATGCAGTAAGTATATTTTGAAAAACCTTTTAAAGCAGATCTGTCTCCAGATTTCAAAATACAAGCCACATACGTCATTACACACTGTAGATCTCATAAATCTGATGAGGCTAGTGTACTTACTTTGAAAATAGATGTTAGGCTGTCATAAATGTCTCTGCCAGCTAGCCTGATTGAAAGCTACTTGGTGTCTCTCCTTCCTGCTGCTGAGATCTCAAGTACAACTGTCAGCTGACAAACTGGATAGGCAGACACTGAATATACTTGGACTCATGAACTCTCCTTCCTTTACCTGGACTCATACGATGATCATTTTAGTATTAGGATTATGCAGCCATTCTAATTTGTGTTTTCAAAGTATGTACACCTGCCTCATCAGGTCTAAAAGATCTGTGTAATAATTTATGCAGTTTGTATAGGAAATTAGCAGTTTTTAATTTTTGCTTTTTCATTTTTTCCTCTCCTTCTATCAACAGCTATAGCTGTTATTTTTCCATCAAAACGGATATGAGTGCTTTATTTTTTGAACTACAAAGTGTAGTTTTCACTATTTGCTTTACCATATGTTTTGCTGAAAAAAAGGGGAAAAATTCCAAGTGGGGTAAAATAGTGGAAAAAAATGCAATTCCACCATTGTTTTTTGAATTTTTAGATTTTTTTTTATATATTTTAGTGGTTAAAAATATTCAGCACCTCAAATGCCATTTTGAAGTACATGCACCTTTTTGATCACCATTTATTGCAATTTTAAAAGATGTGCCGCAACTGAAAAAAACAAAACAATACTGGTGCACTTTTTTTAAAAAAAACTGACGTATATTTTATTAGTTGGTAATTGCTTTTTAATATTTTTTAACATTTTATTAGTCACCTTAAGCTATTGGAGCCTGTGATCTCTTTGTCGTCTGTACATTACACTGCAACCCATTAGTACTAGAGATGAGCCGATCGATCCATGGAGGATCAACCTTGGAGTTGATTTTCCTGAAGATCGCGGTTCTACGCAAATTCTCTTTCCCTCTATCTCTCCCCCTCTCTCTTCTGCTCTTTCTTCACCCCTCTTCCCTTTTCTCCTACTCTGTACTCCACTCTTACTCCCCCCATATTTTCTCTCCCCCTTATTTATCTCTCCCCTTTATTTCTCTCTCCCCTTTATTTCTCTCTCCTCCCCCCATCTTTCCCTCCTCTTTTCCTCTCCCCATCTCCCCCCCCATCTTTCCCTCCTCCTTCCTCCCCCCATCTTTCTCTCCTCCTTCCCCACATCTTTCCCTCCTCCCCCCCATCTTTCCCTCCTCCTTCCTCCCCCCCCATATTTCCCTCCTCCTTCCTCCCCCCATCTTTCCCTCCTCCTTCCTCCCCCCCATCTTTCCCTCCTCCTTCCTCCCCCCCATCTTTCCCTCCTCCTTCCTCCCCCCCATCTTTCCCTCCTCCTTCCTCCCCTCCCATCTTTCCCTCCTCCTTCCTCCCCTCCCATCTTTCCCTCCTCCTTCCTCCCCCCATCTTTCCCTCCTCCTCCCCCCCCATCTTTCCCTCCTCCTTTCCCTCCTACCCCTATTTCCCTCATCTTTTCCTCCACCTCCCATCTTTCCTTCCTCCTCCCCTCCCATCTTTCCCTCCTTCCTCCCCCATCTTTCCCTCCTCCCCCTATTTCCCCATCTTTCCCTCCTATCTTTTCCTCCTACTCCCCCTCCCATCTTTCGCTCCTACTCCCCCTCCCATCTTTCGCTCCTACTCCCCTCCCATCTTTCACTCCTCCTCCCCCTCCCATCTTTCGCTCCTCCTCCCCCTCCCATCTTTCGCTCCTCCTCCCCCTCCCATCTTTCGCTCCTCTCCCTCCCATCTTTCCCTCCTCCTCCCCCTCCCATCTTTCCTTCCTCCCCCCCATCTTTTCCTCCTCCTCCCCCCCCATCTTTCCTCCTCCTTCCTCCCCCCATCTTTCCCTCCTACTTCCTCCCCCTCCCATCTTTCCCTCCTACTTCCTCCCCCTCCCATCTTTCCCTCCTTCCTCCCCCCTCATCTTTCCCTCCTTCCTCCCCCCCTCATCTTTCCCTCCTTCCTCCCCCCCTCATCTTTCCCTCCTTCCTCCCCCCCTCATCTTTCCCTCCTTCCTCCCCCCCTCATCTTTCCCTCCTTCCTCCCCCCATCTTTCCCTCCTTCCTCCCCCATCTTTCCCTCCTTCCTCCCCCCCTCATCTTTCCCTCCTTCCTCCCCCCTCATCTTTCCCTCCTTCCTCCCCCCCTCATCTTTCCCTCCTTCCTCCCCCCCTCATCTTTCCCTCCTTCCTCCCCCCCTCATCTTTCCCTCCTTCCTCCCCCCCTCATCTTTCCCTCCTTCCTCCCCCCCTCATCTTTCCCTCCTTCCTCCCCCCCTCATCTTTCCCTCCTTCCTCCCCCCCTATCGTTTCCCTCCTTCCTCCCCCCCCCATCGTTTCCCTCCTTCCTCCCCCCCCATCGTTTCCCTCCTTCCTCCCCCCCCTATCGTTTCCCTCCTTCCTCCCCCCCCCTATCGTTTCCCTCCTTCCTCCCCCCCCTATCGTTTCCCTCCTTCCTCCCCCCCCTATCGTTTCCCTCCTTCCCCCCCCCCCCCTATCGTTTCCCTCCTTCCCCCCCCCCCCTATCGTTTCCCTCCTTCCTCCCCCCCCCTATCGTTTCCCTCCTTCCTCCCCCCCCCTATCGTTTCCCTCCTTCCTTCCCCCCCCTATCGTTTCCCTCCTTCCTTCCCCCCCCTATCGTTTCCCTCCTTCCTTCCCCCCCCTATCGTTTCCCTCCTTCCTTCCCCCCCCCTATCGTTTCCCTCCTTCCTTCCCCCCCCTATCGTTTCCCTCCTTCCTTCCCCCCCCTATCGTTTCCCTCCTTCCTTCCCCCCCCTATCGTTTCCCTCCTTCCTTCCCCCCCCCTATCGTTTCCCTCCTTCCTCCCCCTATCGTTTCCCTCCTTCCTCCCCCCCCTATCGTTTCCCTCCTTCCTCCCCCCCCTATCGTTTCCCTCCTTCCTCCCCCCCCTATCGTTTCCCTCCTTCCTCCCCCCCTATCGTTTCCCTCCTTCCTCCCCCCCATCGTTTCCCTCCTTCCCCCCCCCCTATCGTTTCCCTCCTTCCCCCCCCCCCTATCGTTTCCCTCCTTCCCCCCCCCTATCGTTTCCCTCCTTCCTCCCCCCCCCTATCGTTTCCCTCCTTCCTCCCCCCCCTATCGTTTCCCTCCTTCCTCCCCCCCCTATCGTTTCCCTCCTTCCTCCCCCCCCTATCGTTTCCCTCCTTCCTCCCCCCCCTATCGTTTCCCTCCTTCCTCCCCCCCCTATCGTTTCCCTCCTTCCCCCCCCCCCATCGTTTCCCTCCTTCCCCCCCCCCCATCGTTTCCCTCCTTCCCCCCCCCCCATCGTTTCCCTCCTTCCCCCCCCCCCATCGTTTCCCTCCTTCCCCCCCCCCCTATCGTTTCCCTCCTTCCCCCCCCCCCTATCGTTTCCCTCCTTCCTCCCCCCCCTATCGTTTCCCTCCTTCCTCCCCCCCCTATCGTTTCCCTCCTTCCTCCCCCCCCCTATCGTTTCCCTCCTTCCTCCCCCCCCCTATCGTTTCCCTCCTTCCTCCCCCCCCCTATCGTTTCCCTCCTTCCCCCCCCCCCCTATCGTTTCCCTCCTTCCCCCCCCCCCCTATCGTTTCCCTCCTTCCTCCCCCCCCCTATCGTTTCCCTCCTTCCTCCCCCCCCCTATCGTTTCCCTCCTTCCTCCCCCCCCCTATCGTTTCCCTCCTTCCTCCCCCCCCTATCGTTTCCCTCCTTCCTCCCCCCCCCCTATCGTTTCCCTCCTTCCTCCCCCCCCTATCGTTTCCCTCCTTCCTCCCCCCCCTATCGTTTCCCTCCTTCCTCCCCCCCCTATCGTTTCCCTCCTTCCTCCCCCCCCTATCGTTTCCCTCCTTCCTCCCCCCCCTATCGTTTCCCTCCTTCCTCCCCCCCCTATCGTTTCCCTCCTTCCTCCCCCCCCTATCGTTTCCCTCCTTCCTCCCCCCCCTATCGTTTCCCTCCTTCCTCCCCCCCCTATCGTTTCCCTCCTTCCTCCCCCCCCTATCGTTTCCCTCCTTCCCCCCCCCCTATCGTTTCCCTCCTTCCCCCCCCCCTATCGTTTCCCTCCTTCCCCCCCCCCCTATCGTTTCCCTCCTTCCCCCCCCCCCTATCGTTTCCCTCTTTCCTCCCCCCCCTATCGTTTCCCTCTTTCCTCCCCCCCCTATCGTTTCCCTCTTTCCTCCCCCCCCTATCGTTTCCCTCTTTCCTCCCCCCCCTATCGTTTCCCTCTTTCCTCCCCCCCCTATCGTTTCCCTCCTTCCTCCCCCCCCTATCGTTTCCCTCCTTCCTCCCCCCCCTATCGTTTCCCTCCTTCCTCCCCCCCCCTATCGTTTCCCTCCTTCCTCCCCCCCCCTATCGTTTCCCTCCTTCCTCCCCCCCCCTATCGTTTCCCTCCTTCCTCCCCCCCCCTATCGTTTCCCTCCTTCCTCCCCCCCCCTATCGTTTCCCTCCTTCCTCCCCCCCCCCTATCGTTTCCCTCCTTCCTCCCCCCCCCTATCGTTTCCCTCCTTCCTCCCCCCCTATCGTTTCCCTCCTTCCTCCCCCCCTATCGTTTCCCTTCCTCCCCCCCCCCCTATCGTTTCCCTGAAATGATGGTGACCATCTTGGATATATTTTTAAATACTGCTGTCACGCTTGAAAGTCATTTAATAAGTTAGGCTACAGCCCCACTATCTGTATTTGGTATTCAATCAATATTTTTTCTCAGGAGTGGGAGCCAAAACCAGGAGTGGGTGATAAATGCAGAATTGGTGACTTGTTTCTATTAGACCTTTTCTCTAATTGTTCCTCACCTGGTTTTGGCTCCCACTCCTGAGAAAAAATACTGACCAGATACTGATAGTGGGGCCGTGGCCTTAAACGGATGATCCAGCTCTGATCGCATCAGTCACTCACTCTGGGTGCCATCTATTTAATGCAGCTGTCACTTGCACTCTACAGAGCAGGCTCATCTACTCAGCCCCCTTCCGTATAGTGACAGCACAGGACCGCCATACATGTACGGCAGCCATCACAATGTTTCTAGTTCAGCACTTTGCAATATTTTAATTTTTCTAAATTGTTCTGTTAGAGGTTTTTGCTGGTAAAACTCAGTAAGGACCGCTCGAAGTCTGTGCTGTGGGCTGCACTAAATTGGGCAACGTCCTGCTCATCACTCCTTGCTCGCATGAGTGAGCGTTGTAAGATCCTACGATGCTCGCTCCTGCCCTGAAGACTAACACTACAGAGTTTAGTGCAGGAAAAATCCTCCTAAGAGTAGGTTCACACTGAGTTTTTTTTCCTCAGGAGTATTTGGAGCAAAAACTCTTAAAGAAAAAAAAAAAAACATGAGTTCAAAAAGCATGCGTTTTAGAAATTTTTAGAGTTTGTGCTCCAAAAACTCAGTGTGAACATACCCTTATCGTGTAAATTAGAAAAACGATTGAATTACAAAGTCCTGATGTAAAATACTGACCAAATACTGAAGACATGAGCGAGGACGTAAGTGGAGGTACGTTTTAACTTCCCTACAAAATGTTTCCTACCTATATCATTACCAACAGTGAACACTAGGTGGAGCTCATATTAAGCTTTTGACATTTTTGGTTGTGACACATATTGGTAAGTCTGGATCCTGCACAGCTGCCACCATTGCTGCGCTCAGCATAATCTGCCTCCACTGCGAGGAAAGGAAGTTCACCAAGGCTCTAAAAAGTGTCTGCCCTATGTGATCTCACATGAGGCAGCAAAATTCGATGATGTTATTTATAATCTCGGTCTAATATTCCTGTTACCAGTACTACGAAACTGACAGATTATATTTTGGGGACTTTTCTTAACCCTTACAAATAAATTACTTATGTCCAATAATAAAGAATATATGATAATTCAGAAGCCATCATAACTAATAAAAGGAATTTAGAAGGGTTGTCAGACAGATAATACTGATGACCGTCTGTTAACGGGTCAATAGGAACTGAGCTGCAGTACCCAGAACGGCCACTTACACGTTGTACAGAGCTGTGGTTTAGCTGTGGCCACCATGTGACCTTCTCACAGCTGATTGGTTGAGGTGCAATGTGTTGGACCCCCACTGATATGATATTGATGACCTTTCCTGAGGATAGGTCATCAATATCATTTGCCAGGACAACCCCTTTAAGAACTACAGATGCATCTCTCTAAATTAGAATATCATCAAAAAGTTAATTTATTTCAGTTCTTCAATACAAAAAGTGAAACTCATATAATATATAGAGTCATTACACACACAGTGATCTATTTCAAGTGTTTATTTCAGTGAATGTTGATGATTATGGCTTACAGCCAATGAAAACACAAAAGTCATAATCTCAGTAAATTAGAATAATTAACAAAAAACACCTGCAAAGGCTTCCTAAGCATTTAAAAAGGTCCCTTAGGCTGTTTCAGTAGGCTCCACAATCATGGGCAAGACTGCTGACTTGACAGATGTCCAGAAGGCAGTCATTGACTCACTCCACAAGGTCCCAGAGTCTGGAGGAAGAGTGGAGAGGCCACAATCCAAGCTGCTTGAGGTCTAGTGTGAAGTTTCCACAATCAGTGATGGTTTGGGGAGCCATGTCATCTGCTGGTGTAGGTCCACTGTGTTTTATCAAGACCAAAGTCAGTGCAGCCGTCTACCAGGACATTTTAGAGCACTTCATGCTTCCCTCTGCCGACAAGCTTTTCGGAGATGGAAATGTCATTCTCCAGCAGGACTTGGCCCCTGTCCACACTGCCAAAAGTACCAATACCTGGTTTACACACAACAGTATCACTGTGCTTGATTGGCCAGCAAACTCGCCTGACCTTAATCCCATAGAGAATCTATTATAGAGAATCTATAGGGTATTGTCAAGAGGAAGATGAGAGACACCAGACCCAACAATGCAGACGAGCTGAAGGCTGCTATCAAAGCAACCTGGGCTTCCATAACACCTCAGCAGTGCCACAGGCTGATCGCCTCCATGCCATGCCGCATTGCTGCATTGATGGAGTAATTGATGCAAAAGGAGCCCGACCAAGTATTGAGTGCATTTACTGAACATACATTTCAGATTTTAAAAACATTTTTCAAGCTGTTGTTACAACCCCTGGCAAAAATTATGAAATCACCGGGCTTGGAGGTGGTGCAAAAAATACTAGTGATGTATTGGAGTGTTCTTTTGTGTGTTTGTTTTTCATGTTTCCATAATTTTTTCCTTAGAATTGAGTGATTCTATAATTTTTTCCCTCTGCTTGGTCTGAAAAAAAATTACCCTTACTGAGTACCACATTTTTAATCTTGATTTCTTTTAGTGTTTCTTAAAGCCTTAAAGTTGCCATTTGAAATGACTTTAGTTTTGTGCCATGTCTGTGATCTGCTTTTTTTCAACAACATTAAAAAATGAACATCCTCCGAGCACGGTGATTCCATAATTTTTGCCAGGGGTTGTATAAAGTATTCTAATTTACTGAGATAATGACTTTTGTGTTTTCATTGGTTGTAAGCCATAATCATCAACATTAACAGAAATAAACACTTGAAATAGATCACTCGGTTTGTAATGACTCTATATAATATATGAGTTTCACTTTTTGCATTGAAGAACTGAAATAAATTTAACTTTTTGATGATATTCTAGTTTAGTGAGATGCGCCTGTATCAGGCGTGGTAATCAATTATCACAGTGAGCGCCACTTCAGTCAGAGAAAAATAATGGTTATTTAAAAACAACCAATAAGTGAAAAGTCCTAAAACATAACAAACACATCTTTGGTATGCCCAAAATCATTAAGAAAATAAGTGTACTATTTAATTATTGGCAAAAAAGTAATTTTATTCTTATAGTAAAATTTAATATAAATTCAATAAAAAATAAAAACACAAAACATGGAATGTGAAATGTAAAAATGATGATATCACAAATGAGCAAAAACCCATCCAGAAGGCACACCCACACAGGAGATGAAAAAGGTTGTGGATTTTGTTATAGATTCCAATCTATGTATAGCAAAAGATAAAATCCATTGGGAATTTTGATATTAGATTGATGAAATATGTTACAATGTGGCAAGTAGATTAGATTTTATGTCCCCCCCCCACATATTTTGAGGCCCCCCACTGTGATCCCCCCCAGACAGTATGATGGCCCCCGTACAGTATGATGTCCTCACATTACCCTTCACATAGTATAATGGTTCCTCAGCCCCATACACACAGTATGATGCCCCCACACACATTATGATGTGCCCATAGCACTCCACACAGTTTGATGGCTCCCACAATCCCCCACACAATATAATGCCATCACAATCATCCAACACAATATGGTACCCCCACAGCTCCCGACTCCCACACAGTATTATGGCCCCACAGTGCCCACCACACAATAATAGCAATAATACTCTGTAATACAATAATAGCAATAATACACTGCAAAATTTCCAACCACAAATCCCAATGATAAAGGGCTTCTTGGGGCAAAATTTTGACATCACCGTTCAAGCAGCATGAACACAGGGGCCTGTGATTGGCTGCCATAATCAAGTGACTTTAGCTGTGTGTCATTGCTGACGTCAGCGAAGACGCACGGCTAAAGTCACATGACCACGCAGCCAATCTCAGGCCACCATGGTCCTGCTGTTTGAACGGTGACGTCTGCAGGTGTAAACATAGCACCCTGTGATGGATCCAGGTAACTGCCAGTAGGTGAGTCTAGTTTAGTTTGTAATTTTTTTAACTATATCAAGCCACTGGTGAAAATTTTAATTTTGCCTGGACAACCCCTTTAAATACGCAGAATTACCACTCTGTAAACTCCTGGGTATCCAAACATGCCTCCGATTACTGGTGTCTGTAATGCGCTGCACCATCTTACTATGGCCGAGCTCACACTCTCTGTTCTAGATCCAGAAAGTGTTGGATGGGACTACGCTCAGGGCTCTGTCATGGTCTTCCACACCAAATAATAATGAATAGAGGGTGAGAGAGAGAGGACATGACATAATGAATTGGGGCGGAGGGGTGCATGTAAATATAATGAATCGGGGGAGTGGGAGGTACAGAGTGGGGGCATTGAAGATGACCGAGTGTGACTGGTAATTAATTGGGGGAAAGAGTACAGGTTCTAATTAATTTACTTATTGGGTGTGAAAAGTGGCCGTTTATAGTCAGTGGGGGCACAGTAGTAGATTACAATTGATATTTGGAATGGTGGCTTGCAGATATATTAATGGTGGTTGCACGTCTATATTCAACTGCATAGTGTAGAAGTTGGGGAATGTGCTCGAAGCGGTGCTCTAGAGAACAGTGTTATTTTATGCAGAGACGAGTTTTGGCTGGAAGAAGTGACGGTGGTCTGCGCTGGATCAAGAAAAGCGAAGATGAAGGACTTCAACTAGAGACGTGACTGATGAGGAGTCAGTAGCTTAGTTGTACACTGACACTATACACTGTATACTATATACAGAGCTCCTGTGTATAATGGCACTGGTGATCACTGTATTACCTGCATACTATGCACTATATACAGAGCTCTTATGTATAATGTCACTGGTGATCACTGTATTACCTGTACAGTGACACTACAGAGCTCATATGTATAATGTCACTTGTGATCACTGTATTACCTGCATATCTATGCACTATATACAGAGCTCTTGTGTATAATGTCACTGGTGATCACTGTATTACCTATACACTATATACAGAGCTCCTGTGTATAATGTCACTGGTCAATGTATTGCTTGTACACTATACACTATATACAGAGCTCCTGTGTATAATGTCAATGGTGATTACTGTATTACCTTTACACTATATACTGCATACTATGCATAGAGCTCCTGTGTATAATGGCACTTAAGATAATATTAGTATTGTGTTTTTGTATTAATTATCAGTATTGAAATTATCGGTCACCATGTGGTGGTAATATGTGGTCTGGTTACAGTGTGGCGGTATTTGTTTCTTGTATGTGGTATTATTTGTTAACTGTGTGGTCTGGTCATGGTGTGGCGGTATTTGTCCCTTGTATGTGGTATTATTGGTCATTTAGAAAAATGTATGTGACACATTCCCTTAAAGAAAAATAAAGAAAAATATACTTAAAAAGAGTATTGGATATTTTAAGAGTACAGTAGGGCTCTGCCAAAAAAGTCTACCTTGTCTTGGTGGCGGCTTAAAAAATCTTTTGGCCAAAACAAAAGCTGATGGCTATGTGTGTGATATGGTGTTCAAAGGGAACTCTTAATGCGTGATTATTGAGGATGTGGTGCAAAAGTGGAGTTTTTCCAAGAGTGGGCGGTGGGACTGTGGAAGGTTCAAGGGGTGGAGCCTGGGCGGAGTCTTAAGGGTGCCCAAAAATTTTGCAAGTATGGGGCCCTGATATTCCTGGTGGCAGCCCTGCTCCTATTACAGGACTGCGCTGGTATCTCTGAGCTCTTTACCACCAGCCATTCTGGTACATGTTAGTAAAGGCAGACAGCATGACGAGGGACTTGATGTTATACACGAGGGGCGGTATATTATACACCCCAGGGCAGTAGCACTGAATAAAAAAACTGTAGTCAAAGTTAAAGTAGTGCGGCTCAAAAACTTTGTCCAAATGGTGTATCATCTTCAGGAGAAGACCATCTATATTCCCACCCCTAGTGACATTGCACCATAACGAAAAGCTTTGCATTTTCTATTGCCCTTTTTGTTTGAGCTCCTCTCAATTTGTTAAATTTCGGTTTGCTGCGAGTGAATAGGAACATTTTAGTTCATAGAGTTAAACTTCTTTACAGATAAGATTTTCTCTGAGAATTTGTTACAATTTCATCCTCTTTTTTTTTTTTTTGCAATCCTTTGTTAGCAATAAATTGTTTTACTTCTATTGATATATTGTATTAGTCTGGAGCCTGGAAGATTTGGCTCTGCATAGACTGGATACAAGAGTATTCACCTCTTGGCTGTGAGCGCTCCTCAAGTCTGTACAGGTGTTTAGCCAGCAGAGATTGTAATACCGGCAGTACGAAAAAAAAAATATGAAAAAGTTGCATTGCGGCGGTATTATTTATTGTAATCTGAAAAACTGGAACAAATACTTACACTTTCTTCCCTTCTACCTTCTATGAATCAGTTCATTGTGAGCGGAGTAAAATATAATTACAGGAGGAATGTTGTCCTGTCATGTCGTGGTGCTGGCAGAAAAATGGCCATATTTGCAGATCCTTGGTAAACTCGCCAAGAATTAACCTCAAAGTTTCTCCTGGAAATAAAAAATTGAATTTATTCAATAAGCAAAAAGCTCTTTATTAATCAAGAACATATGCTGGATTCACTATATAACTGTTGCTCAAAACCCATTATACAGTGGATATATCGTATAAGAGATACGTTACATCTGAATTAAAGCCGATGTGTCCGATTCATCATCTGCATTTTTTTTGTCAATTTTTTGTCTTGTGGTATTAGTTGTTTTTCTTTTAGTTCTTTTTAAATTCTTCAAAATGGCGCACATGGTTCATAAATTTTGTGTAAAATCAAAAATGCTCTTTTTTTTCTCTAACAAAGAGCAAATAATAAAACTATGTTCCACTAAAATGCGCAAAATTTGCACAAACTTGTACAGACTTGCATAAAATCGCTCCAGCGGAGGACTCGAACGTATTTACGCAAAAATTTCACAGTTGATGAATCATCCGTAAAAATTTGGAAACACCAAACACCACCCACAATGACTAACTTAAAAAAAAAATGGGGACACTTGTAAAATAGACTTTAAAAAAGGCATAGATTAAAAAAAGAATAATACACAAATTAAAAACACAAAAAATAGCCAAAAAAGACGCAGAAATACAATAATGAATTGGCCCCATTGTTTTTTATTTCAGTGCTGATTTATCAGAAGTTGAAGTTACAGGCCTCCTGTGAGAAGGGCTTACATGCTTTTGTCCCCATGATAAAACTTCCTGGCCCTATACTGCTTGTTTCAGGTCCTTCCACAACATTTCTATTGAAAAGGTTGAAGAGAGACCCACTTGAGACTATGTCGCCCAAGGGCCACATAAACTTTGAGCAGACCCTGAGAATAATTCTGTTTTTCCCTTCACCTATGACAGCACACATTGAGAGATTGATCTGCCCCATTAAGGACAGGAAACCGTCTGAAATTAAGGGCGCTACCTCTCCCTCGCTTCAGTTTAGCCTACATTTTTGCGGGAGTTCCAGCCCCAAGAGGTATCAAAGCCCACTCTACCAGGGCTGTGGCAACCTCCTGGGCCGAGAGAGCGGAGATCTCCATCAACCAGATATATAAAGCCGCTACTTGGTCTGAACCTTCCACTTTTTATAGGCACTATAGATTGGATCTGTCCTCCTCTGCTGAACTCGCCTTTGGGAGAAGGGTACTTCAAGCGGTGGTCCATCCCTAGGGTGCTTTCATTCTCCAAAATTCTCTCAAGGTGTGCTGTCATGGGTGAAGGGAAAACACCAAGGAAACACCCGTATTTTTCCCCCCGTTTTCTCACTAGTTGGGTGCTTTGTGTGTGATGTAGGTGTTGTTTATGTGCCTAACATTTGTATTGAGGTCTTCTCAATGCTCTGTAATCAACTGAAGCGAGGGAGAGGTACTACCCTTTTATTTCAGATGGTTTCCGGTCCTTGATGGGGCGGATCCCTCTCTCAAGGTGTGCCGTCATGGGTTCTGGAAAAACCTGCTGCTACCGGTAAGTAACCTTGGTGTTTTGATGACCAGATTATCACTGCAGTCTACATGGTTTCTGACATCATAAAGAATACTGAGACCCCTGACAAAGCGTATAGCGCCAATGTGAACAGAGCCCAATCTATGGCCCTCATGTACTGGATAGATCACTGCTCTGATTTTCATTGTGTAAATGTCTGCAGAGGAATAATATATGGAGCAGATGTCATGGGGGATACACTCGCTCCACTGTTATTTAAAGCTTAGTCTCTTTTATTTCAAGCAACATTAAGGAATTTCTTTTGATTTTACAGAACAGTCCAAGGGGTAATGTGCTGAATTGATGCCACATGCAGTCCAGCTGAGGGCTTCCCTTTGTATCATCACTCTGGAGAATTATAAGGTCGATATTCCACCTGTTTGATTTGGACTGTTTTTATTTTCGGTTCCTCATCCTCTCTGTGACTTTTCTGCACTAATATCATGTAGTCTGGGGTCTCAGGATGCAGCTGTGGGTGCCAGCGCTCGATTTATAGGACACCCAACTGGTGAAATGTTCACATGTCACACCGCCACCTGTGACATCACCACCCTTTGTTTGGACACATCGGGCACAATGCCCATAACCATGTCATCACTGTGGTACGACATCTCTATAATTTTACAGGGCGGCCTACATGTGCATCTCTTTGACAACAGCCCTGATCACAATAGTGGAGTGAAAGGCCCTCATGATGTCATTTCCATACTATTGACACCCATCTTAGAATAGGGGGTATGATGTTTAATGCATGGACCACTCCTACTAGATGCAGCTGTTGTGTAGCAGATGATGATCCCTTAATTTATCTGGCCGGTGCCCCTAGTGACATCATCATGGGGGCCATCGCTGCCTCTCATTATGTCCAATGTCCTCATCCATAAAAAGGACTAAAATGAAGGGCGGACATACCACTGGTGCAACCTGTGCAGCCACACAAGGACCCAAGAGGTAAGGAGGCCACTTCAACCTCCAACGTGGCAAGCAGTTTCTATCATAGACAGATAAAGGGATGCATTATCATGAGCTATTCGACTGCAAAGGGCCAAAATACTGTTCTTGCATGGAGGCCCTCTCTTGTACCCTTGAATAGAATAGTGCATGCTGCTATTTTTTTTGACACAGACATTCCTGTGCACTTGGTAAAAGACCACGGCACTCAGAATGATGCAAATTTAATGTGCTTTTATTGGGGGATCAGTATGAGGTAAGAATCCATAGTGTCATAGATGGCCAACGTTTCGGTCCATCCCTAGAGCTTTGTCAAGGCCTTAGTCTAGTAGTGTGGGTATATGCAGTTGTCTCCATGTCCACTGCTGTGCACTTGATTGTCTGAAACAAGCCTGATACCTTCAAATTCTTGTCCCATAGTGCATCATGTTGTCAGCAGCACATCCCATTTACATCAGGTGATCTACTGTTGAAAATAATGATTTATTTTTTTGCCAGCACAAATGATCAAATCACCCGACCAACAAGAATTTAGCTCATTTGTCAGTATGCTTACAAGGATTGATAATTGGGAATGAGTGGACTTATGGCCATTTTACGAATATGTAAAACAGCCGAAAAATGTACCTCTCATTTCAGGTAATTTCAAAATAAGCATTCATGTGTGTGTATATAAGGGAGAAGACTATTTATAATTTTCAGTTGTCTCTGAGTTAGTGGGTAGATACTAGCCGCTATGCTGTCTCCAGGAACTCCTGCTCTCATGTCTCTGTGTAGCACACAGACAGAAGGAGCAGAGGTATGGAAAAAATATACAGCAGTACTGAGCTCTGTGGCTGTTAATCCAGAGCTGTAATTATGTAAAACCGTTGCATGAAGCTGCAGGATGATCATAGAATCATAGAATAGTAGAGTTGGAAGGGACCTCCTGGGTCATCTGGTCCAACCCCCTGATCAATGCAGGATTCACTAAATCATCTCAGACAGATGTCTGTCCAGCCTCTGTTTGAAGACGTCCATTGAAGGGGATCTCACCACCTCTCGTGGCAGCCTGTTCCACTCATTGATCACCCTCACCGTCAAAAGTTTTTTCTAATATCTAATCTGTGTCTCCTCCCATTCAGTTTCATCCCATTGCTTCTAGTCTTTCCTTGTGCAAATGAGAATAAAGATGATCCTTCTACAAAATGATCTTTCTCATTGTGCCGAATACTTCTCTCCCCTGGTGTTATGTTTGCATCAAGAATTTGTTGAAATTTCATTGAATCCATTCTTCCCTCTACCTGTGAAATGTTCCCTGTGCTATTGGCTGCAACACTACCCCAAAGTGTGATTGATCCACCCCATGCTTAATGGTTGGCGAGATGTTTTTTTTCCTGAAATTCTGTGCCCTTTTTTCTCCGCACATACCTTTGATCAATGTGGCAAAAGAAGTCTTATTTTAACCTCATTGGTCCACAAGACTTGTTTCCAAACTACCTCAGGCTTGTTTAGATGTTCTTTTTCATACTTCTGACCCTGAATTTTATGGTGAGGACGTAAGAGAGGTTTTCGTCTGATGACTCTTCCATGAAGGTCATATTTGTGCAGGTGTCTCTGAACAGTAGAACAATGTACCACAACTCCATAGTTTGCTAAATCTTTCTGAAAGTCTTTTGCAGTCAAACGGGGGTTCTGCTTTGCCTCTCTAGCAGGCCTCCGAGCAGCTCTCATTTAAATTTAGCTTGGTCTTCCAGACCTTATCTTTACCTCCACTGTTTCTGTTAATTGCCATTTCTTAATTATATTTCAAACTGAGGAAAAGCCAACTTGAAAATGCTTTGCTATTTTCTTATAGCCTTCTCCTGCTTTGTGGAACTCCACCATTTTTATTTTCAGAGTGCTAGGTGGCTGCTTAGAAGAACCCATGGCTGCTGTTTCTTGGCACAAGGTTAGAGGAGGCTGGGTTTTTATAAAGCTGGGAAATTTGCATCACCTGGCCTTTCTTAACGATGATAGTGAACCATCCATAACCCTAACAGGCTAATTAAGGTCTGAAACCTTGGTGAAAGTTATTTGAGCACACAAATCTCCAAGGGTGCCGAACTTTTGCATCAAACCAATTTTCCTTTTTTTCATTTTTAAAATGAAAAAAAAAAAAAGTATATACTGTATATCTTTTTTGCCTAAAATAGAAAGGAAATGTGTCATCTTTAACTTTATGCCTTTTTGAGATCATTTCAACTTCAACTTGCTTAACTGTTCACAATAACAGTAATCTTGAAAAGGGGTGTCCAAACTTTTACATGCTACTGTACATTCACTGTATGGCGTCATTGCATATTCCAGTCCTATCCATACGTCTCTATTTTTTTAATGACGTCACTCCTGGACTCAGAGTGAATGTATAAAATGTTAGACAGAGTCACTTGAGAATACACAACGATTATTTCTGGCGCTGGGTCATATAAAGCTGTTTATACATTGGTACAAGGAACAGAGTGACTTTATATGGGAAACACGCTGGTATTTTGGGAAAGAATTTCGAGCTTTCAAAACCTCATTCCTGTCCAACACGACCACGATCAGAGAAACGTCCATGCCATGTGAACACAAGCCAGCAGTCCCACTAATGTCCGTGTTACTGCACTGATTTACCTTTGCTTTGGTAATAATCACCTTTAGGAAGTGACAAATTTTGGTTTTAAGAAGACTTGTCACTTGCCATAAATTTGTAATTTTTGTTAACCTGGTGAAAATGCAGCTGTTCTCCTGAATCCAGAGATGTTTTTCTTTTGTTCCCGTTTCTCTCCGTTCCTGAGATACGGCCCCCTCCACCTTTCATATAAATGTTCTTTTAGCCGACAGGACATTGTCCTCATAAAGACCCCCACAGAGAAGAACTGATCATCACGACCACTTGGCTAACAATGCTAGATAAAATGACCCCTATACAGCTCTATTGACTGAAAATGTAAAAAGTTATGGCGAGGAGGAAAAATAATTATCAAAAGCAAAGAGGGAACTGCATGTGATGCCTTCAGAGATGCTGAATGGGTTAATATCCTATACTGAGCTGCGGGAGCGTCTCAGTGTTAGACTTTTAACTGCACGAAGACTGCGCCCTGAATGTTGATGTGGCAGCGAGAGTTAACATATGCTCTGCATTGCACTTCTAATGATTTAGCTTTTTTTCTTTTTAGATGATGATGTCAACAATTTTCCCCCGTTTAGCGCACGGCCCAGGGTAGTGTCATATTCCATCCATTTACCGAGCGAATGGGAGAGTAAGGCCGCAGCAGAGCCATCCGGAGAGAATTAGACTGCCAAATTGAATCCCTTCCTTGTCCGTGAATACTCCAGAACGTGATGTATATAAAGACATTCCCAGGAATGATTTACATAGTGGTATGAAAAAGTCTAATACTCTGAATGCTGATCTGCATGGAACAGAATGAAAGGGAAATACAGTGGCATGTAAAAGTTTGGGCACCCCTGGTCAAAATTACGGTTATTGTGAACAATTAAGCAAGTTGAAGATGAAATGATTTCTAAAAGGCCTAAAGTTAAAAATGACACATTTCCTGTGTATTTTAGGCAAAAAAAATATTGTACTTTTTTTTACATTTTAAAAATACAAAAAGGAAAATGGTCCGATGCAAAAGTTGGGCACCCTTGGAGATTTGTGTGCTCAGATGGTTTTGACCAAGGTTTCAGACATTAATTGCAAAGCTTGGGCACCCTGCATGGTTAGTACCTATTAGCACCCCCCTTTTGACAGCTTGTAAATGCTTTTTGTAGCCAGAAAAGAGTCTTTCAATTCCTGTGTGAGGGATTTTCATCCATTCTTCCTTGGAAAATTATTCCAGTTCTGTGAGATTTCTGGGTCGTCTTGCATGCACTGCTATTTTGACGTCTAGCCACAGATTTTCAATGATGTTCAGATTAGGGGACTGTGAGGGCCATTGTAAAATCTTCAGCTTGCGCCTTTTGCGGTAGTCTATTGTGGATTTTGACGTGTGTTTAGGATCATTATCCATTTGTAGAAGCCATCCACTTTTCAACTTCAGCTTTTTTACAGATGGTGGTATGTTTGCATCAAGAATTTGTTAAAATTTGATTGAATCCATTCTTCCCTCTACTCGTGAAATGCTCCCCATACCATTGGCTGCAACATAACCCCAAAGCATGATTGATCCACCCCAATGCTGAATGGTTGTTGAGATGTCCTTTTCCTTTTAATCATTGTAGCTTAAGAGTTCTATTTTAACCTCTTCGGCCATAGGACTTGTTTCCAAAATGCATCAGACTTGTTTAGATGTATTTTTGCATACTTCTGACCCTGAATTTTATGGTGATAATGCAGAAGAGGTTTTCTTCTGATGACTTTTCCATGAAGGCCATATTTGTGCAGGGGTCTCTGAACAGTAGAACAATGCACCACAACTCCATAGTCTGCTAAATCCTTCTGAAGGTCTTTTGCAGTCAAGCGGGGGTTCTGATTTGCCTCTCTAGCTATTCTATAAGCAGTTCTCACTGAAATTTTGCTTGGTTTTCCAGACCTTATCTTGCCCTACACTGTTCCTGTTAACTGCCATTTCTTAATTACATTTGGAACTGAGGAAAGGGCAACTTGAAAACGCTTTGATATCTCCTCATAGCCTTCTCCTGCTTTGTGGGCCTTCACCATTTTCATTTTCAGAGTCCTAAGAAGCTGCTTAGAAGAATCCATGGCTGCTGTCTTTTGGCACAAGGATAGTCTGGGTTTTTATAAAGCTAAGAAATTTGCATCACTTGGCCTTTCCTAACAATGTTAGGGAACAAGCCATAACCCTAACAGGCTAATTAAGGTCTGAAACCTTGGTCAAAGTTATCTGAGCACACACATCTCCAAAGCTGCCCAAACTTTTGCATCGGCCCATTTTCCTTTTTGTAGTTTTTCAAATTAAAAAAAATGACTGTGTGACGATACAGCTTATAATCTTAATCAGCCGGACAATTAGATTGTTAAACCAAGAGAAATACACTATTATCTTTGTGTTGACTTATAAATGTATGTGCATTTATGTGGCTGGTCAAGAAAGACATACGATTATTTGTATAACCCTGATTGTTGTCTTATGTTGGTCTGTGGAACAATGAATGTTTGCTAAATATGTTGATTAACCATTGTGTGGACCCTGTGGCTTGTTGATTTGCAAAATAGGAGCACAAACTACGTAAATTGATTAAATGCACAAACAATGAGACCTGAGACCTGTGAGTAATTCCCTCCCTAACCCCTTACCTGTGAATGTGTACTTGAATGGACAACTGTAACTATTTTAAGGGAGATGTGGATCTGTAGGAGAGAGACTTGAAACAGAAATTGGAAAGAGACTTTAAAAGGAGAATCAAATATCAGAGACTCTCTCAGACAATCAACTAGCTTGGTATCATGGCTTTACCCAAAGAGACATAGATTTGGATTCTACATGATTCCGGCCCTGACTGGAAAGATACGGATCTGCTCCATTGACCACCAGAGAGCCCATGGATACATTTGGGGAGACCAGGTTGGGATGATGAAGTCACTTGTCCCCATGGATATGTTGTTTGGGGTTGCCAGGTGAGACCCTCCGGACGCCTGAAACCCATGGAGACAGATTGGCACCAGCCGGTCATCTGGCCGGTCATCTGGCCCCATGGAAACTCTCAGAGAGGCTAGGGTGGGACCCTCGGGTCTCCTGGCCTTGTACCTCAATGGACTGCTAGCTTCCTAAGCTTTCCACTACCATCTCTCTGTGGGGGCCAGCCAGAAGTGGGAGTCCACTGGTTGAGATAGTTGGCCCTGGAAGTCCCAAAGTCGCAGCTGTTCCATCCCAGGTGGGCTAGAGGAAGGGTGAGGACTGTGTAATGTGGTACCATCTCGGGTATTTGCTGGGACTGTTTTGTGTGTTTATTGCCTGCTTTGTGGTTCAATAAAGTATTGCCACGCTGTTTTACCCTCACCTTGTGTTGTCTGAGTGGTATTACCCCCACGGAAGACCCCGGGTCTTCACAATATGTATATTTTTTTTGCCTAAAATACAAAGGAAATGTGTCATCTTTAACTTTAGGCCTTTTAGACATTAACAGTAATTTTGACCAGGGGTGCCCAAACTTTTATATGTCACTGTAGTCAGGGCCGTATTTGAAGTTTCTGCTGCCCTAGGCACTGTCAGTGGTCGCCTCCCCGTCACGTCCCCCCCCACGTCGTGCCCCCCTCGCATCCAATATCTTCCCCCCCGTCGCGGCCGTTTCCCCAAGTTTTATGTAGCTTCCCCCCCCCATTCCATGTAGCACATATAAAAGGTTTGTAGGGGTAAATTCCTGCAGACAAACTGCCTTGAAATAAGACCACAGGGCTGCTGCAGGCACTGCAGCATTGCATATGGGGGTGAGGGTGGGGTGGGAGCGGCCCACACAGACCACAGGGCTGCAGCATTGCATATGGGGGTGGGGGGGAAGGGAGCGGCCCACACAGACCACTGGGCTGCAGAATTGTATATGGGGGTGGGGGGGGATGGGAGCGGCCCACACAGACCACAGGGCTGCAGCATTGCATATGGGGGTGGGGGGATGGGAGCGGTCCACACAGACTACAGGGCTGCAGCATTACATATGGGGGGGGGGTGGGAGCGGCCCACTCAAACCACAGGGCTGCAGCATTGTATATGGGGGGGGGGGGGTGGGAGCGGCCCACACAGAACTGGGCTGCAGCAGGCACTGCAGCATTGCATATGGCCCATATGGCCCACTGTGTCCCTCCCTGCCTGCCATCATGTCTCACCAGTGACAACAGTCACAGACTAGTCAGACTCCTCAGAGTTTGAGACTAGTCAGAGACTCAGGCAGTCTGGGCTCTGTCAGGCTGGCTGTACTGTCTGTGCACAGCACAGAACACAGTACCGGCGGCAGCTGCCGACTGCGCGTCTGCGCCTAAACTATGATCCCGCCGCCTGCTGACGCGCCCCTGGGCCTACTTGGTGTAGCGTTGCGCACGCGGGGACTACCCGGAGCCGGGCCTGTTGGGGGTAGTAGTCTCGTGGCGGTGACCCGGTCCGTGCCCAGGGAGTCAAACTGTGTGGCTGAGTAGTAGTAGCAGTAGATGTTGGACGACTACGCCACCCGTTGAATGCAGCTATGGAGCTGCCGCTGCAGGGCAGACCGCTGAGGCCGGTGGAAGGATTGTGCAGCGTGGATGGTATAACCCCCAACGGGAGGGGTATGGCCTCAGGGCAGCCGACGTGGATGATGGGGGTAGCAGGAACCACTCAGAGACGATGCGGTGTAGTTCAGGGTCTTTACTGGTGATAAAGATAGACCCTCCCGGAGTACTGGCTAGCGATCGGGGCCTGGTCAGTCTTTGAGCAGATGGGATCTCCCCTGGCCAGGCGGAGTTGTAGGCCTCCCCAACTAATTGTACTCTTCTGGCTACCTTGCTAGAGGCGGGTAAAAGTAGCCCACGTCCCTGAGTGTACCGTGTGGTGCTCACCCGTATGGCCGGTGACTCGGGGCCTTCTAGTGGCTTCCGCTCCACGACGGCGGTGCTGGTCCCACGCGTGTGACCGTGCCTTCGGGTTTCTTGGCCAGAGGACCTGAAATCCCCTGCCGGTCCGTTTCTGCTGCTGGGTAAGGATTAGTCCCCACAGCCTCGGACTCCGGGTCCGGTGGTAACTCTTCAATCAGGGCGAGCTCTACAGCTGCCAGCCCCTGATTCCTTTTAGCACGACTTCCCCAGAGCTCCTGATCTCTCTTTCCTATGCTGCTTCTCCTCTTCTCTCTGTACTCTTTCTCACTAACCCTGCCTCAGCCCCAGTTTTATATAGGGGAAGTTCTTCCCCTCCCAGGACTGGGCAGGAGGTGTGGCATGCATAGGATTCCTGACCAAGAGACCTCCCACCTGCTCTCAGACGTAATATCTCTATTACTGTGGCAACCAGACCCCTGGGGTGTCACACCGCCATCATCAATTATGCTGCAGTCTAGAGCAGACTGTCTGCAGAAGCGGCAGCTCCTCAGCCAGCATCATGCACCGGCACCACGGCCCGGGTGGCAGTGTCGGCGCAATGGTACATCACAACAGAACACAATTACCGGCACTGCCTGCTGAGATGAGCCGCCGCCAGCGATGTGCTGCCGGCCCTCCGCGGGAACTTCAAGTGCCCGGCAGGGGCGTACATAGAAATCATGGGGCCACATAGCAGAAGTCCCAATTGGACCCCCCCTCCGAAAAAAGAAAAAAACAAAAATTAAATAATTGTCGGGGTCACAGAAGAGCAAATCTCACAACTTTCCAGGCTTTACATAGTAATTTTCCTCCTGCTGAAGTCCTAGATTCCTCTTTCATTGCCCTCATAAAAAGTATGATGCCAACAAAAGTGCCCCCATAGTGAATTCCTCCACATGAACAGTATAATGACCCTACTGTACCCCACCTCAACTCCCAAGGCAAAGTATGGTGACCCCAACACAGTATGATCCCCCCGACTGTGACTCCCACACAGTCCTCCATGCACATTAAAGGGCCTACGTACATTGTAATGGCCGCACTAGCCCTCCAAACAGTAAGATGGCCCCCACACAAACCTTCATACTGTATAATTCCTTTCACACAGTATAATGGTCCCACACAAACCTTCATACGGTATAATTCCTTTCACACAGTATAATGGTCCCACATAACCCTCCAAATATTATAATGCGCCCACCATAATCCTCCATATAGTATAATGCGCCCACCATAATCCTCCATGCAATGAAATGCACTCCCCATGGTCCTCCATGCAATGAAATGCACCCCATGGTCCTCCATATAGTATATTGCACTCCTCATAGTCCTCCACACAATATATTGCAGCCCCCATGGTCCTCCATACAGTATAATGCGGCCCCATAGGGCATAGTGCGGCCACAGTCCTCCAGTAATATGGGCACCACATTTAAATAAATACACACTCACCGCTCCTTGTTTCCCCGCTGCTTCAGTCTCTCAGCTCCACTGTCTGACCCGCGGTGAAGTGATGTCATCGCGTCGCTGCGTCAAACGCAGAGGGGAAATGATGGGAGAGGCAGGGCCGGTTTTAGATAAAGTGGGGCCCTAGGCAAAAGTTTAAAGTGGGGCCACAAATGCTCACATATTGCACCATCACACTCAAAGATTTTGGTTGTATTTACATGCTCTGAGCACAGACCATTAAATGAGCGTGATTGACAACACTGAAGTCGTTCTACAGTTTTTCCCCGGCCTCTTTACACCGGCTGAGGAGGAATGGAGACAGAATGATCAATCTGTCCCCATATAGTTGCATATTATCAGCAGCAGATCTGCAGGTTACACCGGGCGATGTGCTGCTGAGAACAATGATGTTTGTTCTTCCATAAACAATCCAATCACCCGATGAATGAACAGAATTTTGCTCGTTCGTTGGATGATTGCCGATATGTTTACACCTACAGTGGTGGCCAAAAGTATTGGCACCCCTGCAATTCTGTCAGATAATACTCAGTTTCTTCCTGAAAATGATTGCAATCACAAATTCTTTGGTATTATTATCTTCATTTAATTTGCTTGCAAGGAAAAAACACAAAAGAGAATGAAGCAAAAGTCAAATCATTGATCATTTCACCCAAAACTCCAAAAATGGGCCAGACAAAAGTATTGGCACCCTCAGCCTAATACTTGGTTGCACAACCTTTAGCCAAAATAACTGCGAACAACCGCTTCCGGTAACCATTAATGAGTTTCTTACAATGCTCTGCTGGAATTGTAGACCATTCTTCTTTGGCAAACTGCTCCAGGTCCCTGATATTTGAAGGGTGCCTTCTCCAAACTGCCATTTTGAGATCTCCCCACAGGTGTTCTATGGGATTCAGGTCTGGACTCATTGCTGGCCACCTTAGAAGTCTCCAGTGCTTTCTCTCAAACCATTTTATAGTGCTTTTGGAAGTGTGTTTTGGGTCATTGTCCTGCTTGAAGACCCATGACCTCTGAGGGAGACCCAGCTTTCTCACACTGGGCCCTACATTATGCTGAAAAATTTGTTGGTAGTCTTCAGACTTCATAATGCCATGCACACGGTCAAGCAGTCCAGTGCCAGAGGCAGCAAAGCAACCCCAAAACATCAGGGAACCTCCGCCATGTTTGACTGTAGAGACCGTGATCTTTTCTTTGAATGCCCTCTTTTTTTTTCCTGTACACTCTATGTTGATGCTTTTTCCCAAAAAGCTCTACTTTTGTCTCATCTGACCAGAGAACATTCTTCCAAAACGTTTTAGGCTTTCTCAGGTAAGTTTTGGCAAACTCCAGCCTGGCTTTTTTATGCCTCGGGGTAAGAAGTGGGGTCTTCCTGGGTATCCTACCATACAGTCCCTTTTCATTCAGACGCCGACGGATAGTACGGGTTGACACTGTTGTACCCTCGGACTGCAGGGCAGCTTGAACTTGTTTGGATGTTAGTCAAGGTTCTTTATCCACCATCCGCACAATCTTGCGTTGAAATCTCTCGTCAATTTTTCTTTTCCGTCCACATCTAGGGAGGTTAGCCACAGTGCCATGGGCTTTAAACTTCTTGATGACACTGCGCACGGAAGACACAGGAACATTCAGGTCTTTGGAGATGGACTTGTAGCCTTGAGATTGCTCATGCTTCCTCACAATTTGGTTTCTCAAGTCCTCAGACAGTTCTTTGGTCTTCTTTATTTTCTCCATGCTCAATGTGGTACACACAAGGACACAGGACAGAGGTTGAGTCAACTTTAATCCATGTTAACTGGCTGCAAGTGTGATTTAGTTATTGCCAACACCTGTTAGGTGCCACAGGTAAGTTACAGGTGCTGTTAATTACACGAATTAGAGAAGCATCACATGATTTTTCAAACAGTGCCAATACTTTTGTCCACCCCCTTTTTTAGGTTTGGTGTGGAATTATATCCAATTTGGCTTTAGGACAATTCTTTTTGTGTTTTTTCATTGAAGACAAATTAAATGAAGATAATAATACCAAAGAATTTGTGATTGCAATCATTTTCAGGAAGAAACTGAGTATTACCTGACAGAATTGCAAGGGTGTCAATACTTTTGGCCACCACTGTATGAGCTCTCATCTGTGCAGTCAGGATTTAGAAGTGTGGAATCTACACACACACTGTGTGTCACATAATGACACTGTGTCTATATCTGGCCATCTACATATACAAGTTAGAATAATGCAATAAAATATATAAACATACATATTTAAACACGTACGTACACGGCACACACACGTACAAGGCACACATGGCACACACACACGAACAATGCACACACACAAGTACAATGCACACACATGCAAGGCACACACACGTACAAGGCACACACAAGTACACAATGCACACACACGTACAAGGCACATACACGTACAATGCACACACACGGCATACACACACGCGCTGAAGAACTAATGCTCAGTAGATACACACATTAGACATAGCACATGTATGCAGGACAACACATGTTCATATAAACACATACAGATATCTCACAGACAGCACACACTGCACACACCTCACATACACACACTGCTTTACACTGCAGGAGCAGCACAGCACACAGGTGGACACAGACTTATCTGGCAGCTCAGGTTGGTAGATGCCGGTCTCTGGCTCCCCCCCCCCCCCTCTGTGCAGGAGGACAGGAGCACGCTCCTCTTTCAATGCAAGGCCCTCATCAAAGGTCCTGAAGCTCTCCAGACTGCAAGACCTGAGGTGACATCACGGTCACATGACAAGTTGCATGATCGTGATGTCACTACAGGTCCTGAATCAGTCTCTACATCAGAAGTTTCACTGACAATGCTATTATCAGTGAAGCTCCTGCTGTAGACAGTGGGGGCCCAATGTGGGGGTGTGGCTCCGATGCGGACGCTGGGGGGGGCGGAGCCACGCTGCCGGCTCGGAGCACGAACCAAAAAAAAAACACGCTCAGGCGCCGCCCTCCCCGAATTCCGGCGCCCTAGGCACGTGCCTACAAGTGCCTAAGGGCAAATACTGCCCTGACTGTAGTAATATTATTGATCAGTGTATATTTCTTTTTTTTTGTACATTGTATGGTTTTTTTTTAGTATTTCATGCTGGTATTTTTACTGTGGTACTATTTGTGCACTGTATGGTAGTTTTTGTGCCATTTTAAAATAATTATACAATTTTAACCTGTTGTCTGTAGCCTCTTCTTGCTGAGCGATACCTTGCCTCTCCACTTCTGAAAATAGTAGGATGGTTCATGTCAACGACAACGTAGTCCTAGCAAGAAGGCACGTGCTCCCTGATGCATTCAGTCTCAATATGACTTTTTACGGTACACATACAGCTATTTAGACTGTAATTTAGCTAATATCCAAATCTAAATTCTTAATTAACAAAAAAGCAAAAATTTTCTACTATAATCGCAAAGAAAGAAAAATTTGGATGGAAAATGTGTTATCTCTTTTTTCACACATGTCTATTTTGTAGTTTCCTTCACCTGTTCACTGTATGAATGGCAACATGTAGGTTAAAATTAATTTATAAAGATTAGTAGATTGCAGGACTGGAATGGGAAAAAAACGGAAACACTTGGGTCCTAAAAGACATTAGTTCCTAAAATAAAATTTATTTGAAATTGGATACACTATGTTATACTTACAGAGTATGAGGAGAACAATGCACGACTCCGGTATTCAAAAAACACCAAAGAGTAAGTGCCCTCATCACCCTCAAGCCCTGCACTCAGTATAAGGCCGTTTTCACAGATCCGTGAAACATGGGTCATGCATAAAAGGGAAAACCTGACCCAAACCGTTGGTCTCCTGACCTGAGCTAATTGGTTCATAGGCATATATGAATTAATTAGCTCAGGTTGGTAGACCGGGTGGACTGGTCGGGTCTCCTGATCCAACATGCTCCGTGTTTCACAGATGAGTATATTCATTTTGCCCTGAGTGTTCCTATAAAAAAGCAGTAGTGTAAGGTGATCTTTCAACAGCTCCATAAGTTTTATATTAGTGGGCTTCTCTATTTTACAGGGCCAGTGAGGGCGGAGAGGTCCACCCGAGTACCAGAGGATCCTCCAGGACACCTAGACATGGACACAGTAAAGGACTAGCAACTAGATTGCAACTACTTAGCGTAGATATCTGCATGGTCTATAGACCTACAATTTTGATAGTGACGGATCAATTTTGCCAGAGAAAGAAGAATATTTCTTTGATAAGATATATTACAAAGTTGCTTATTTTCATGTGTTCTATTGATTTATGAAATAAAATTAAAATGATGGTTAAAATGTAAGCAATTTTTTTAATTTTTTAAAGGGGTTGTCAAATATTAGAAAACATGGCTGCTTTCTTTCCAAGATAACGCCACCCAGGACCCATGGGATTTGTATGGTAATGCAGCTCAGCTCTATTTACGTCAATGGAGCTGAGTTGCGGTACAAGAAACAACCTATAGTCATGGGCGGCACTATTTCTGAAATAAAGCAAGCAGGTTTATTTAATCCTAGGAAACCCATGGTCTAGTACAATATGAAGATTATTTTTAACATACTTGGAAATTTTAAAAAACGGACCTCCTGTGTCCTCACTTCTAAAAGGCCATACATCCATCTTGCGCCTCCTTAGTTGCATCTGGATCTCAGAACTCTATGTAATGACGGAGCATACCGGGTATACACACACAAAGTCTTCCAGAAGCGATGCTTTCCAGGAGGTTCAGCAGCATCTGAAAGATTTGTCACATTTTCTGGGAATCTCAGAGGTTGCGGACATTCCAAGAAAGTCTTTCTGTGGATGCTCAAAGGTAATATGAGGCCTTGCGAGGAGGCAGGCAATTCACTTTGATAATTCATGAGCATATGGTTCCAGTTCACAGTGACATATATGCTTTTTAAACAGCAGAAACAGACAGAAGAGGGCCCCTGTGCAAGAACAATATATGGGCCCTTTGCCGTTCAATATCTCACCATAATACACAATTTCACCTGCTCTGAAGATGGTAGTGGGCCCCTTACATCTTGGGCCCCCGTGTGGCATAGTGTTTCTGCCCTTGTGCTTTTTATTGTAAAAAAAGGTATCAAACCCCAAATTATTCACTAAGTAGAAAAAACTAGGGGAAGATCCCACTAGAAAGACCCCTCTTTAACAGGACTTTAAAACTTAGCTTTTATAATGACCTCTAAAATATATATCTCTGTTTTGGGGTGATAGTTAAAATAAATCCGTTGTAATTAGTGTACAAGTAAATGCTTCAATAAATATCTAAATTATAGCACCTTGGGGTGCCATTCTTATTAGGTAGAATAGGACATGAAAGAGTTACAGCACATGTCTCACCCCCTCCCCCCAATATGTTTCACCGCAGATGCGGCGTCATCAGGGGATGGGACAATGTTGTGAATGGCGGCCGGAGACCTGGAGCAGTTTGCAAAAGAGTGGTCCAAAATTCCAGTTGAGAGGTGTAAGAAGCTTGTTGATGGTTATAGGAAGCGATTGATTGCAGTTATTTATTCCAAAGAGTTTGCAACCAAATATTAAGTTGAGGGTGCCAATAATTTTGTCTGGAGGTTTGTGAGAAATTATGTCCAATTTGCCTTTTTTTTCTGTTTTTTTTTTTGTGTTGTTCCAATACACACAAAGGAAATAAACATGTGTATAACAAAACATGTGTAACTGCAATAACTGTCAACGGTGCCAACACTTTCGGCCATGACTGTATCTATTTAAGCATTCACTTGTATACTAATTACACCGTAAAGCAGACAACGGACTTATTTAAACTATCACCCCAATACAGAGATATATATATTTCATAGGTCATAATAAAAGCTAAATTTGAATGCCCTGTTAGAGAGGAGTCTTTCTAGTGGGTTCTTCCCCTAGTTTTTTCTATTTGGACAATATACCCCCCCCCCAGGTCATTTGTCTCCATTTGTGTATTCTAAACTATTACCAGATTATTCACCTTCTCATTGCTTAACCCCAAAACTGCTATAGAAAATAAAAATAAACTCTCCAGATCTTCCTATGTGAGTGCAGAGCCGCCACTGAGGGCCATGCCCTACTTTCCTACAGGTCGGTGACTCTCGCTCTTCATGTTCTGTGCAGATTTCCTTCACCTCGTGAGGTAGCGGAGATCGGATGTCTGCGGCTGGAGTTTCGGCTTCCTGTTTAGCTGTTGAAATCTATGTGAGTCAGCAAGAAGCTGCTGGTGCGACACCTAGGAATGTTCCCCGTTACTCGTCTTCCTCGACAGTTTATGAGGAGAGATTTCAGGATTCCTTCTATTTTCCTCTTGTTTGTCTCAAGTCATGTGTTGGCTCATTATTAATATCTGTAATGTGTTCCTTTAGTTCACGCCTAAATATAAATGAGTTAAAAATGCTCTAAATTAATTCTCCACTCTGCTCTGATAAAGGGGAAGAATAAAAACATCAATCTTCTGCAGATGGGTGTCTTTTCCTGTTAGGGTATATTCAGACGCAGGGGTGTAATGACCACAGTCGCAGCTGCTACCGGGCCCGGAGGATAAGGGACCCGCCATTGCCAGCAAATATTTCAGCTGGATGTGCGACCTCAGATGCATGTTCAGTTAAGTGTATTGCAGCGCACAGACACGTAGGGTCCATGCGCTGCAATACACACTGCTGGCCAATCAGAGGCCAGCAGCTGACATCGGTGTGCATGTGACCGGGGCGCAGGGACGTCATGCGCTCCCATCGCTTGCATGCTGAAGTCAGCTGCCAACTCCAGAAGAAGACGCCGCGTGGTAGGGGAGAGGAGGAAAGGTGAGTATAATGTTTCTGTCTTGTTTTTTAAATTAGTGAGTACACAGGGCTCGTGGCCATACTACTACATGTATGACTATGGGCTGTGCATTATACTATATGGAGGACTATGGGGAGTGCATTATACTATATGAAGGACTATGGGCTATGCATTATACTGTATGGTGGACTATGGACTGTGCATTATACTATATGGATGACTATGGGCTGTGCATTATACTATATGGAGGACTATGGGGAGTGCATTATACTATATGAAGGACTATGGGCTATGCATTATACTGTATGGTGGACTATGGACTGTGCATTATACTATATGGATGACTATGGGCTGTGCATTATACTATATGGAGGACTATGGGGAGTGCATTATACTATATGAAGGACTATGGGCTATGCATTATACTGTATGGTGGACTATGGACTGTGCATTATACTATATGGAGGACTATGGACTGTGCATTATATTACATGTATGACTGGGATATGCATTATACTGTATGGATGACTATGGGCTGTGTATTATACTATATGTGGACTATGCATTATACTATATGTGGACTATGGGCTGTGCCTTATACTATATGGAGGACTATGGGCTGTGCATTATACTTTATGAAGGACTATGGGCTATGCATTATACTATATGGTGGACTATGGACTGTGCATTATACTATATGGAGGACTATGGGGAGTGCATTATACTACATGGTAGACTATGGACTGGGCATTATACTACATGTATGACTATGGACTGTGCATTATACTACATGTATGACTGGGATATGCATTATACTGTATGGATGACTATGGGCTATGCATTATACTATATGGTGGACTATGGGCTGTGCATTATACTATATGGAGGACTATGTGCTGTGCATTATACTATATGGAGGACTATGGGCTGTGCATTATACTATATGGAAGACTATGGACTGTGCATTATATTATATGGAGGACTATGGGCTATGCATTATACTATATGGAGGACTATGGACTGTGCATTATACTATATGGTGGACTATGAACTGTGCATTATACTATATGGTGGACTATGGGCTGTGCATTATACTATATGGTGGACTATGAACTATGCATTATACTATATGGTGGACTATTGGGAGTGCATTATACTACATGATGGACTATAGGCTGTGCATTATGCGTCATGCGCTCCCATCGCTTGCATGCTGAATTCAGTTGCCAACTCCAGAAGAAGACGCTGCGTGGTAGTGGAGAGGAGGAAAGGTGAGTATAATGTTTCTGTCTTGTTTTTTAAATTAGTGAGTACACAGGGCTTGTGACCATACTACTACATGTATGACTATGGGCTGTGCATTATACTATATGGTGGACTATGGGCTGTGCATTATACTCTATGGTGGACTATGGGCTGTGCATTATACTATATGGAGGACTATGGACTGTGCATTATACTATATGGAGGACTATGGGGAGTGCATTCTACTATATGGTGGACTATGGACTGTGCATTATGCTACATGGAGGACTATGGGGAGTGCATTATACTATATGGAGGACTATGTGCTGTTCATTATACTATATGGTGGACTATGGAGAGTGCATTATGCTATATGGTGGACTATGGGGAGTGCATTCTACTATATGGAGGACTATGGGCTGTGCATTATACTATATGGAGGACTATGTGCTGTGCATTATACTATATGAAGGACTATGGACTGTGCATTATACTATATGGTGGACTATGGAGAGTGCATTATATTATATGGTGGTCTATGGGGAGTGCATTCTACTATATGGAGGACTGTGGGCTGTGCATTATACTATATGGAGGACTATGTGCTGTGCATTATACTATATGGAGGACTATGTGCTGTGCATTATACTATTTGGAGGACTATGGACTGTGCATTATACTATATGGAGGACTATGGGGAGTGCATACTACTATATGGTGGACTGTGCATTATACTTTATGAAGGACTATGGGCTATGCATTATACTATATGGTGGACTATGGGCTGTGCATTATACTATATGGAGGACTATGGGCTGTGCATTATACTATATGGAGGACTATGGGCTGTGCATTATACTATATGGTGGACTATGGGCTATGCATTAGACTATATGGAGGACTATGGGCTATGCATTAGACTATATGGAGGACTATGGGCTGTGCATTATACTTTATGGAGGACTATGGGCTGTGCATTATACTATATGGAGGACTATAGGCTGTGCATTATACTATATGGAGGACTGTGGGCTGTGTATTATAATATATGGTGGACTATGGGCTATGCATTATACTATATGGTGGACTATGACCTATACATTCTGTGCATTATACTCTATGGTGGACTATGGACTATGCATTATACTATATGGTGGACTATGGACTGTGCATTATACTATATGGGGGACTATGTGCTGTGCATTATACTATATGGAGGACTATGGGCTGTGCATTATACTATATGGAAGACTATGGACTGTGCATTATATTATATGGAGGACTATGGGCTGTGCATTATACTATATGGAGGACTATGGACTGTGCATTATACTATATGGTGGACTATGAACAGTGCATTATACTATATGGTGGACTATGAACTATGCATTATACTATATGGTGGACTATTGGGAGTGCATTATACTACATGATGGACTATGGGCTGTGCATTATGCGTCATGCGCTCCCATCGCTTGCATGCTGAATTCAGTTGCCAACTCCAGAAGAAGACGCTGCGTGGTAGGGGAGAGGAGGAAAGGTGAGTATAATGTTTCTGTCTTGTTTTTTAAATTAGTGAGTACACAGGGCTCGTGGCCATACTACTACATGTATGACTATGGGCTGTGCATTATACTATATGGAGGACTATGGGGAGTGCATTATATTATATGGAGGACTATGGGGAGTGCATTATACTATATGGTGGACTATGGACTGGGCATTATACTACATGTATGACTATGGCCTGTGCATTATACTACATGTATGACTGGGATATGCATTACACTGTATGGATGACTATGGAGTGTGCATTATACTATATGGAGGACTATGGGGAGTGCACTATACTATATGGAGGACTATGGGCTGTGCATTATACTATATGGAAGACTATGGGCTGTGCATTATTCTATATGGAGGACTATGGGCTGTGCATTATACTATATGGTGGACTATGGGCTGTGCATTATACTATATGTGGACTATGGGCTGTGCGTTATACTATATGGAGGACTATGGGCTGTGCATTATAATTTATGAAGGACTGTGGGCTATGCATTATACTATATGGAGGACTATGGGCTGTGCATTATACTATATGGAGGATTATGGACTGTGCATTATACTATATGGTGGACTATGGGCTATGCATTATACTTTATGGAGGACTATGGGCTGTGTATTATACTATATGGTGGACTATGGGCTATGCATTATACTATATGGTGGACTATGAACTGTACATTCTGTGCATTCTACTCTATGGTGGACTATGGACTATGCATTATACTCTATGGTGGACTATGGACTGTGCATTATACTCTATGGTGGACTATGGACTGTGCATTATACTATATGGTGGACTATCGACTGTGCATTATACTATATGGAGGACTATGGACTGTGCATTATACTATATGGTGGACTATGGGGAGTGCATTATACTATATGGAGGACTATGGGGAGTGCATTCTACTATATGGTGGACTATGGACTGTGCATTATACTACATGGAGGACTATGGACTGTGCATTATACTATATGGTGGACTATGGACTGTGTATTATACTATATGTGGACTATGGGGAGTGCATTATACTATATGGAGGACTATGTGCTGTTCATTATATTATATGAAGGACTATGGGCTGTGCATTATACTATATGGTGGACTATGGAGAGTGCATTATGCTATATGGTGGACTATGGGGAGTGCATTCTACTATATGGAGGACTATGGGCTGTGCATTATACTATATGGAGGACTATGTGCTGTGCATTATACTATATGAAGGACTATGGACTGTGCATTATACTATATGGTGGACTATGGAGAGTGCATTATACTATATGGTGGTCTATGGGGAGTGCATTCTACTATATGGAGGACTGTGGGCTGTGCATTATACTATATGGAGGACTATGTGCTGTGCATTATACTATATGGAGGACTATGTGCTGTGCATTATACTATTTGGAGGACTATGGACTGTGCATTATACTATATGGAGGACTATGGGGAGTGCATACTACTATATGGTGGACTGTGCATTATACTATGTGGAGGACTATGGGGAGTGCATTCTACTATATGAAGGACTATGGGGAGTGCATTCTACTATATGGTGGACTATGGACTGTGCATTATACTATATGGAGGACTATGGGCTGTGCATTATACTATATGGAGGACTATGGACTGTGCATTCTACTATATGGTGGACTATGGACTGTGCATTATACTATATGGAGGACTATGGGCTGTGCATTATACTATATGGGGACTATGGACTGTGTATTATACTATATGGAGGATTATGGGGAGTGCATTATACTATATGGAGAACTATGGGCTGTGCATTATACTTTATGATGGACTATGGACTATGCATTATACTATATGGAGGACTATGGACTGTGCATTCTGTGCATTATAGTATATGGTGGACTATAGACTGTGCATTATACTATATGGAGGACTATGGGCTGTGCATTATACAACCCCTGGCAAAAATTATGGAATCACCGTGCTCGGAGGATGTTCATTCAGTTGTTTAATGTTGTTGAAAAAAAGCAGATCACAGACATGGCACAAAACTAAAGTCATTTCAAATGGCAACTTTAGGGCTTTAAGAAACACTACAAGAAATCAGATAAAAAATGTGGCACTCAGTAAGGGTAATTTTTTTTCAGACCAAGCAGAGGGAAAAAATTATGGAATCACTCAATTCTGAGGAAAAAATTATGGAATCATGAAAAACAAACACACAAAAGAACACTCCAATACATCACTAGTATTTTGTTGCACCACCTCTGGCTTTAATAACAGCTTGCAGTCTCTGAGGCATGGACTTAATGAGTGACAAACAGTACTCTTCATCAATCTAGCTCCAACTTTTTCTGATTGCTGTTGCCAGATCATCTTTGCAGTTTGGAGCCTTGTCATGGACCATTTTCTTCAACTTCCACCAAAGATTTTCAATTGGATTGAGATCCGGACTATTTGCAGGCCATGACATTGACCTTATGTGTCGTCTTTCAAGGAATGTTTCACAGTTTTTGCTCTATGGCAGGATGCATTATGATCTAGAAAAATGATGTCATCATCCCCAAACATCCTTTCAATTGATGGGATAAGAAAACTGTCCAAAATATCAATGTAAACTTCGGCATTTATTGAAGATGTAATGACAGCCATCTCCCCAGTACCTTTACCTGACATGCAGCCCCATATCATCAATGACTGTGGAAGTTTGCATGTTCTCTTCATGCAGTCATCTTTATAAATCTCATTGGAACGGCACCAAACAAAAGTTCCAGCATCATCACCTTGCCCAATGCAGATTCGCGATTCATCACTGAATATGACTTTCATCCAGTCATCCACAGTCCACGATTGCTTTTCCTTAGCCCATTGTAACCTTGTTTTTTTCTGTTTAGGTGTTAATGATGGCTTTTGTTTAGCTTTTCTGTATGTAAATCCCATTTCCTTTAGGCGGGTTTCTTACAGTTCGGTCACAGACATTGACTCCAGTTTCTTCCCATTCGTTCCTCATTTGTTTTGTTGTGCATTTCCTGTTTTGGAGACATATTGCTTTCAGTTTCCGGTCTTGACCCTTTGATGTCTTCCTTGGTCTACCAGTATGTTTGCCTTTAACAACCTTCCCATGTTGTTTGTATTTGGTCCAGATTTTAGACACAGCTGACTGTGAACAACCAACATCTTTTGCAACATTGCGTGATGATTTACCTTCTTTTAAGAGTTTGATAATCCTCTCCTTTGTTTCAACTGACATATCTCGTGTTGGAGCCATGATTCCTGTCAGTCCACTTGGTGCAACAGCTCTCCAAGGTGTGATCACTCCTTTTTAGATGCAGACTAACGAGCAGATCTAATTTGATGCAGGTGTTAGTTTTGGAAATGAAAATTTACAGGGTGATTCCATAATTTTTTCCCTCTGCTTGGTCTGAAAAAAATTACCTTTACGGAGTACCACATTTTTAATCTTGATTTCTTTTAGTGTTTCTTAAAGCCTTAAAGTTGCCATTTGAAATTACTTTAGTTTTGTGCCATGTCTCTGATCTGCTTTTTTTCAACAACATTAAACAACTGAATGAACATCCTTCGAGCCCGGTGATTCCATAATTTTTGCCAGGGGTTGTACTATATGGAGGACTATGAACTGTGCATTATACTATATGGTGGACTATGGGCTGTGCATTATACTATATGGTAGACTATGGAGTGTGCATTATACTATATGGAGGACTACAGGCTGTGCATTATACTATATGGTGGACTATGGACTGTGCATTATACTATATGGTGGACTCTGGAGTGTGCATTATACTATATAGAGGACTACGGACTGTGCATTATACTATATGGAGGACTATGTACTGCATTTTACTATATGGAGGACTATGGGCTGTGAATTATACTATATGGAGGACTGTGGGCTGTGCATTATACTATATGGAGGACTATGGACTGTGCATTCTACTATATGGAGGACTATGGACTGTGCATTCTACTATATGGAGGACTATGGACTGTGCATTATACTATATGGAGGACTATGTGTGGAACCCCAGGGGTCTGGTTTCCACAGTAATAGTAATATTACGTCTGTGAGCAGGTGGAAGGTCTCCTGGTCAGGAATCCTAAGCATGCCACAACTCCTGCCCAGTCCTGGGAGGGGAAGAACTTCCCCTATAAAAACTGGGGCTGAGGTGGGGTTAGAAAAGAACACAGACAGAGACAGAGACACAGTCTGGTCTGGTGTGGAGCAGTTGCAGGGAAAGTGACAACAGGAGCTCTGTGGGAGCAGTGATAAAAGGAGTCCGGGACTGGAAGCTGTAGAGCTCGTCCGGACTGGAGAGATCTCACCGGACACGGAGTCCGAGGCTGTGGGGACTGTTCCATACCCAGCAGCAGAAACCGACCGGCAGGGGATTTCAGGTCCTCTGGCCAAGAAACCCGAAGGCACGGTCACACGCAAGGGACCAGCACCGCCGTCGTGGAGCGGAGGCTACCAGAAGGCCCCGAGTCACCGGCCATACGGGTGAGCACCACACGGTACACTCAGGGACGTGGGCTACTTTTACCCGCTTCTAGCAAGGTAGCCAAGAAGAGTACAGTTAGTTGGGGAGGCCTACAACTCCGCCTGGCCAGGGGAGATCCTGTCTGCTCACGGACTGACCAGACCCCGACCGCTAGCCAGTACTCCCGGGAGGGTCTATCTTTGTCACCAGTAAAGACCCTGAACTACACCGCACCGTCTCTGAGTGGTTCCTGGTGCCTGCGTGCAATTCTACCATCCCCATCATTCACGTCCGCTGCCCTGAGGCCATACCCCTCCCGTTGGGGGTTATACTACCCACGCTGCACAACTGTACCACCGGCCTCAGCGGTCTGCCCTGCAGCGGCGGTTTCGTAACCGCATTCAACGGGTGGCGTAGTCGAACAATATCACATCTGCCACTAAAAACATCGCCACTTAGTTTGACACCCTGGGCACGGACCGGGTCACCGCCACGAGGACTACCACCCCCAACAGATCCGGCTCCGGGTATTCCCCAAACATGGCCCAGGGGCGAGTCAACTTTTGGCGTAGTCGGCAGGATTTCGTGCCCGCAACCACCGGGTACTGCATGCCTGAAAAAGACTGTTAAACTTACCTGTGGTGAAGATTCCCGCCATCCGACGCCATCTTTTGCCTTCTTCCCGCCATCCGTGGAGTTTTCCCGCCATCCGACGCCATCTTTTGCCTTCTTCCCGCCATCCGTGGAGTTTTCCCGCCGTTGGACGCCATCTCGAGGACGCCGCGCGGGAAGAAGAGGGGCGTGGACTCCGAAAGCGCGCGAGAACTGAAGCCCCGCCTCACGTCCGGACGTTGCGTAAGGTCCTGGAAGGAACCCAGCAGACGCCGACGTCACAGGAGCGCGATGGAAGGTCCTCAACCCTGACAATCCACTGCGGAGCCGCGGCCTATGGAAGAGGATCATCGCAAGGTAGGCCACGGTCCACTAGGGGGGAGGAGGATGTCGGATACGGAGGAGAGCTTCACTGTCACAGCCACCGCCAGCACCACCGCTGCTGCGGTCATGCCTTTCACCATGCCCTACATCCCGGGGGCAGCCTGGCTACCCCAGTACTCAGGGGAGTCACATACCCTAAATGACTTCAGAGAAAGGCTGGATAGCCTCTTCCAGGTGTACCCCCTCACAGAAGAGCAAAAAGTGAGCATCCTGGTGGCTCAATTAACGGGGGCAGCCCAAAGGGAGGTAAAGTCCTGGCCACTTGAGAGGAGGAGGACTGTCGCAGAGATACTAGCCCGGCTGAAGGACACCTTTGATACCCGTACCTCAGCCGAGATCAAGCTTAGATTCTACGGGTGCAAGCAGCGAGCACATGAGAATATAAGGGACTATGCACTAAACCTACAAGAGGCCCTGAGAGCCATTAAGCAGGCCGACCCTGACGGCGTAGGGAACGAAGACAAGCTGTTGACTGAACAGTTTATAGAGGGTCTACATTGCAATGCCCACCGAACCCAGTTGCGAGCAATGGCCTTACAGGACCCTCATCTGGACTTTGCACAGTTCAAGGACAGAGCCATCCGGGTGCTCAGAGAACCGGCACCAGGTGGCGCTGTGACCCACAAACGCCCTGCTACCACTTACCACCAGGAGGCGGCGCCCCTGTCGGCAGGGCCTGTGGGAGCTGATGCGCAGGCTTTAAACAATGACCCGGCTACAGACCTGCACCATCAGGTCCAAGAGCTAACTAAAAGCGTTGCCGCGCTAACCCGAACTGTGCAGTCTTTACAGGTTTCTACTCCAGGGAAGATCCAGCTGGCATCCGGACCGGAGGATATCCCGTGGCGCCGACCAAGGAGGACCCCACCGGCCAGAGGAAGACCCAGCGACCGATACAACGAGGACGGACAACCCATCTGCCGCCGCTGCAATCAACCCGGACATATGGCAAGGTACTGTCCTTTAAACTGGCACAACCTGGGGTAGAGGGCCAACCCCTAGGAATAAGATCACCAGGCCCATCGAACTGGCGTGACAAATACGTGGGAGGACGTCCAGTCTTGCCTGTAGTACTGGATGGCATTCCTATGAGTGCCCTACTTGACACCGGGTCACAGGTCACCACCATCCCGTACGTGCTCTTCAAGCAGTACTGGAATGACTCGGATATAACCCGCTACCCAGACGACGACTTGAGTATCATCGCCAGCAATGGTCAGCCCGTGCCACAGATCGGATTTAAAGAGATGACCATTAAAATCGGTAAAGTCGAACTGGCAGCACAGGGACTGATCATTGTGGACATTGACAAGCGCGAGAGTCACCCAAAGATAACTCTAGGAACTAATGTGATTGAAAATTGTCTTGCAGAGGTGATTCTTATTTTACAGCAGGTTGCCAAGAACGCCAGCTCCGGCCAGCAGCGAGTGCTCCAAAAAGAGATCCGGGCACTGATGCGACGGCAACAGGTGGAACTCTCCGGTGGTGAGATTGGTAGCGTGAGAATGTGTGACCCTTTCCCTATTGCCATGCCCCCGAAAAGTGAAATGATGATTTGGTGCCGGGCAGCTATTGGTCTCAGAGGTAGAGACTACCAAGCAATGGTAGAACCCGTCTACTCAGACAGTAGGCCCACCATTTTGACAGCACGGGGGGTGGTTGATGTACGCCATGGGAGGGTGCCCGTTCGCATAATAAATATCGGGAAGAGGGAAGTGTACCTGCCCCGGTATGCTACGCTAGCCAAATTGTATACCATCAACCAAAATTCTGTACAGTCCTTGGAACCCTTGCCTCCATCTCATCCAGAGGAAGGTAACGGCTCTAAGCAACAAATGGAGGACTGGTGTCAGCAACTGCATTTGGGTACTGACTCCACACCCGCTCACCAAAAGCAGGGAGTCTACCGGGTGATCCAGGAATACGAGAGAGTGTTCAGTAAACACCCGCTGGACTTCGGGCGAGTAAAGGGAGTGGAACATCACATCCCCACGGGAGATCATCCTCCCATAAAGGAAAGGTATCGTCCCGTACCCCCTGCACACTACCAACACGCCAAGGGGATGCTTAGAGACATGAAGGAGGCTGGGGTAATCAGGGATAGCTGTAGCCCCTGGGCAGCTCCACTAGTCTTGGTTAAAAAAAAAGACAACACCATGAGAATGTGTGTAGATTACCGGAAAATCAACCGTATCACACACAAAGATGCGTACCCCTTACCAAGGATAGAGGAGTCTTTGGCTGCTTTAAAATCTGCTAACTTCTTCTCCACTTTGGATCTCACTAGCGGGTACTGGCAGGTTCCTGTCGCAGAGGCGGACCGGGAGAAGACCGCATTCACCACCCCGATGGGACTTAGCGAGTTTACCTGCATGCCGTTCGGACTCTGCAACGCACCAGGAACCTTCCAACGATTGATGGAATGCTGTCTGGGACACCGGAACTTTGAGACGGTCCTGCTGTACCTGGACGATGTTATAGTTTATTCCAAAACCTACGAGGACCACCTGAAACACCTGGCGGAAGTGTTCGAAGCCCTGGCAAACTACGGTCTGAAGGTGAAACCGTCGAAGTGTCACCTGCTAAAACCAAAAGTGCAGTACCTGGGACACGTGGTGAGTGCTGACGGAGTGGCTCCTGACCCTGATAAGATCACCGCGATTAAGGAATGGCCAAGACCCTCCAGCGTAAAGGAAGTGCGGCAGTTCCTCGGGTTGGTAGGCTACTACCGAAGATTCATTCCCGGTTTCACCAAAAAGGCAGCTCCTATGCAGGACCTCCTGATAAGCCAGTCCAGGAAGGCCAAGAACCAGAAGCCGCCCTTCAGATGGGAGAAGCTGGAAGAAGAGTCCTTCCGCCAGCTGAAGATGGCCCTCACGGGGGATGAAATCCTGGCGTACCCGGATTACAGCCAGCCCTTTATCCTCTACACCGACGCAAGTAACATCGGGCTAGGAGCCGTACTGTCCCAGATCCAGCAGGGGAGAGAACGGGTAATTGCTTACGCCAGCCGAAAACTGCGACCCACCGAAAGAAACCCTGAGAATTACAGCTCATTCAAGCTAGAGTTCCTGGCAGTGGTGTGGGCAGTCACCGAACGCTTTAAGCACTACCTCGCCTCTTCGCGGTTCACCGTGTACATGGATAACAACCCGTTGACACACCTGGACACTGCAAGACTCGGTGCCCTGGAGCAGAGATGGATGGCCCGCCTGTCCAACTATGAGTTCACGATCAAATACCGGGCAGGACGCTCCAATACCAACGCGGATGCCTTGTCCAGAATGCCAAACCTACCGGACGTAGGGGAAGATCCAGAGGAACTGGAAGAAGTTGAACTCCCCGCGTTTCACCGTCATGGGACTACCCAGTATTCCCACCGTGTAAGGGGTAAGCAATCCGCTACGTTCAACCCCTTACCTCATTACAACTGGGCGGAAACACAAGACAGTGACCCCGCCGTCCGACTAGTGAAGGAGATGCTGACTCAGCCAGATGCCCGCCTTGACCCAGACGCTCCGGAGGAGACCAAGCAACTGTGGGCTGAGAAGAGTCGACTGTTTCTTTACAAGGGGAAGTTGTGCCGCAGAATGGTTAACTCCCGGACGCATGAACTGATCTGGCAAGTAGTGGTGCCAAGAAGAGACGCGGCTATGGTACTGGAGGCATACCACGACGGAGCTGGGCACTTCGGATGGAAGAAGCTGGAGTTCCTGCTGCGCGGGCGGTTCCACTGGGTAGGCATGAGAGGGACCATCGAGAGGTGGTGCAGAGACTGTGGCCCATGCAACCTAAGAAGGAAGGACCGTGCCAGCCAGAAGACCCCCCTGCAGTCCATCGTCACCAGGCAGCCGTTGGAACTGGTAGCCTTGGACCATGTAAAACTGACCCCCAGCAGAAGTGGCTACGTCTATGCGTTAACCATCGTGGATCACTACTCCCGGTTCTTGGTTGTAGTCCCCGTCAAGGACTTAACGGCTCAAACAGCAGCTAGAGCCTTCCAGCAGCACTTCTGTCGTCCACACGGATACCCAGAGCAGGTGCTGACGGACCAAGGACCTGCCTTTGAAACGGAAGTCTTCCAGGAGTTCTGCACTCTGTATGGCTGCCGGAAGATAAGAACAACACCCTATCATCCGCAAACCAATGGACTTTGCGAGAAGATGAACCAGGTGGTGATAGACCTTCTGAAAACATTGCCCCTGGAAGAACGCAGTCTGTGGCCTGAGAAACTGCCTGATCTGGTGGACCTATACAACCACATCCCTGTAGGTTCTACCAACTGTACCCCGGCTTACCTAATGAGAGCAAGACCTGGTAAGCTGCCTGTTGATCTGGATATGGGAGTCCTGACACACGAGGACACTTCACCAGAAGCAGACTGGGACACAGAGAGGCAGCAGCAGTACCGGAAAGTACAGGAGAGCGTTGAGCGAAGTCTCCGTCAAGCAAGAGAAAGACAGGAGAAGACTTACAACCAGTATGCTCCCGCTGTTCCCCTGGTACCTGGAGAGCAGGTCTTGAAGTGGAAAAGATGGCTCCACAAGTTGGACGACCAGTGGGAGAAGGACCCGTACACCATACTGCCATCAAGCCATGAAAACCCAAAAATCTGCACAATCAGTAAGGATGGAGGAGAGACCACAGCCATTGTCTCCCGAGATCACCTGAAGAAGTGTCCCGAGCAGCTACGAAACCCTGAAGAAGATCAAGAAAACCCTCAACCCGCAGAGGAAAGGGAAGAGATGGTCAGTACTGTACTCGGAGACTTCCCTCGGTCTTGGACACAGGTAAATGGCGCTGTTGTGGTACCCGTCCTCACCTTCCTCCAGCCAGCATCCCAAGTGCCTACGGAAAAACAGGTAGAGCTGGAAGAGCAGCCGGTCCAGGAGGCAGAAGACCCCACACAAGCAGACCAGGAGAATCGACCCTCTGCTTATAGTGAGCCTGCCGTGCCCCTAGTGAGCCAAAGAGTCCGTAGACAGCTGCCCAGCTTACCTTTGACAGCTCCTACACCCTGTAGCTCAGGACCGGTCAGTAAGCTCCGTAGGTCTACTAGGGCCAATAGAGGCCAGTTGCCCGTACGTTGGAGGATTTAAAGTGATTTAGACTGTTTTATTGGTATTTACCTGTTTACTGTTGCTTGTAAATAATTATGTTTTTCCAGTTATTTTATAGGTATCTTTTGTGGATTTACTAGAACTCTATTGTATATATGTTTGGAGCGTAACCCAGGAACGGACTAAAGACTGTTAAAGACTCGGGGCAGGACAGACCCCTACCTGGTTACGGCTCCCTGTTCTTTGGTGAAATGGACACCCTTTTGCTTCAAAAATTGCACCCGGTTGCGGACACGCCGTGACCACCTTAACGTGTTTTTCCTTATTGTATTGTTCCTGCTTATACCCTGTTATGTTTTCAAAAATATGTTTAGTCCCGGAGTACTAAATTTTACTAGGGGGGAATGTGGAACCCCAGGGGTCTGGTTTCCACAGTAATAGTAATATTACGTCTGTGAGCAGGTGGGAGGTCTCCTGGTCAGGAATCCTAAGCATGCCACACCTCCTGCCCAGTCCTGGGAGGGGAAGAACTTCCCCTATAAAAACTGGGGCTGAGGTGGGGTTAGAAAAGAACACAGACAGAGACAGAGACACAGTCTGGTCTGGTGTGGAGCAGTTGCAGGGAAAGTGACAACAGGAGCTCTGTGGGAGCAGTGATAAAAGGAGTCCGGGACTGGAAGCTGTAGAGCTCGTCCGGACTGGAGAGATCTCACCGGACACGGAGTCCGAGGCTGTGGGGACTGTTCCATACCCAGCAGCAGAAACCGACCGGCAGGGGATTTCAGGTCCTCTGGCCAAGAAACCCGAAGGCACGGTCACACGCAAGGGACCAGCACCGCCGTCGTGGAGCGGAGGCTACCAGAAGGCCCCGAGTCACCGGTCATACGGGTGAGCACCACACGGTACACTCAGGGACGTGGGCTACTTTTACCCGCTTCTAGCAAGGTAGCCAAGAAGAGTACAGTTAGTTGGGGAGGCCTACAACTCCGCCTGGCCAGGGGAGATCCTGTCTGCTCACGGACTGACCAGACCCCGTCCGCTAGCCAGTACTCCCGGGAGGGTCTATCTTTGTCACCAGTAAAGACCCTGAACTACACCGCACCGTCTCTGAGTGGTTCCTGGTGCCTGCGTGCAATTCTACAATCCCCATCATTCACGTCCGCTGCCCTGAGGCCATACCCCTCCCGTTGGGGGTTATACTACCCACGCTGCACAACTGTACCACCGGCCTCAGCGGTCTGCCCTGCAGCGGCGGTTTCGTAACCGCATTCAACGGGTGGCGTAGTCGAACAATATCACATCTGCCACTAAAAACATCGCCACTTAGTTTGACACCCTGGGCACGGACCGGGTCACTGCCACGAGGACTACCACCCCCAACAGATCCGGCTCCGGGTATTCCCCAAACATGGCCCAGGGGCGCGTCACTATGGACTGTGCATTCTACTATATGGAGGACTATGGACTGTGCATTATACTATATGGAGGACTATGGGATGTGCATTATACTATATTGAGGACTATGGGCTGTGCGTTATACTATATGGAGGACTATGGACTGTGCATTATACTATATGGAGGACTATGGACTGTGCATTATACTATATGGAGGACTATGGACTGTGCATTATACTATATGGAGGACTATGGACTACATTTTACTATAAGGAGGACTATGGACTGTGCATTCTACTATATGGAGGACTATGGACTGTGCATTCTACTATATGGAGGACTATGGACGGTGCATTATGCTATATGGAGGACTATGGGATGTGCATTATACTATATGGAGGACTATGGGCTGTGCATTATACTATATGGAGGACTATGGACTGTGCATTATACTATATGGTGGACTATGGACTGTGCATTATACTATATGGTGGACTATGGACTGTGCATTATACTATATGGAGGACTATGGACTGTGCATTATACTACATGGAGGACTATGGGGAGTGCATTATACTATATGGAGGACTATGGACTGTGCATTATACTATATGGTGGACTATGGACTGTGCATTATACTATATGGAGGACTATGGACTGTGCATTATACTACATGGAGGACTATGGACTGTGCATTATACTATATGGTGGACTATGGGCTGTGCATTATACTATATGGAGGACTATGGACTGTGCATTATACTACATGGTGGACTATGGGCTGTGCATTATACTATATGGTGGACTATGCACTGTGCATTATACTATATGGAGGACTAATGGCTATGCATTATACTATATGGAGATTAAGGGCTATGCATTATACTATATGGAGGACTATGGGGTGCATTATACTACATGGATGACTATGGGGTGCATTATACTACATGGATGACTATGGGAAGTGCATTATACTTCTGCTATGGGGCCCCATGACATCTATCTTTGCCCCTGTTGAGTATAATGGTTTATTTTTTTCTATACATAAAAGAACAGCGGTAGACCGGGGGACATATATCAGAATGGGGGATATATATACCAGGATGGGGCCAAGACGAGGGACATAGCCCTCGGTGCATCCTGCTATTTATCAGACTCCAGTTACACCACTGTTCCAGAGGCATATTTGCCAGGCGGATTCAGCTTGAAAAACTCAGCGGAGTGCCATAAAATGAGCATGGCATTACTGTGCACATGTCTTATGTCACTTCTTTTAACCACCACGGGGTTTGAAAACCGTGTAGCGGTTAAAGGAATTGACATGATGGTTCTTCGGGCGGCTTCCTAGCAGAAAGTATAGAGTAAAAGATGCCGGTGGCGGCGCTGCTGCCAGAAGAATGAAAGCAAAACCACCGGTGAGGGCTGTTTCAGGAAAAGGCCCCGTACTGGGAATACTCGGCGGCTGCGCTGGCATCTAATGGACGCCTTAAAGAAGACTCTGGTTTGGCTAAACATTGACTTAGTGCTATTTTTTTCCTATAGATGGCACTAAAGAGCCAGCTTTCTTATTACCAGAGTAGAGCTAATTTGCATACCTTTTATCCCTTGGAGCTTTGCCTGCCTTATATGGCTATGTTTACACACAGGGTATTTTTTAGGCATTTATATTTTTCTAGTGGAAAACACTTCAGAAAACGTTCCTTTTTGGGGATGTTTTTGGAGGAGGATTTCTTTTCCTGAAGCAGTTTTGAAGTTCTTTGCAGGCTTTTGATTGGACAAAATCTATTTTGGACATGTTTTCTTCAGGATCTGCTTCAAAGAAGTGACATGAGTTTTTCCTCATAGAAATTAATAGGAAGAGTTTTCACGGGATTTTTAAACTGTTTATGAAAAGGATTGTGAAGCCGATCTGCTCTAAAAAAATATTTATAAAACTGTGTGAACTTAGCCTAAGTCACCCTTCTCCCTAAGGAGAGAGCACTCCCTAATGCTGTACATGATCATGCACTACCCTAATCTTCCACTTTGGCCAATCAGTTGTTGTTAATAGTCCCTCAAAAATAAACTAATCCCACTAATGAGAAGAAGAAGTTTCCAAATCCGTTCTCTTAGCACAGCAGGTCACACACTGGACTATAGTTGTGAATCTACACTTGGGGTAAAGTTAATGAAATGAAGATGTGGCATAAAATGTAAATTGAAACCATAACATATCCTCTTTTATAATTACAGCTGAATTCTTACTGAAACTTGAGTTTCTTTTTTACATTATCACGAGTGCCACCACCAAGTCATCTTGTGCCGCCTGCCTGGTTTGCCATTTACTCTTCTTTTCCAGACAGTCTGACATAACTTCCTGTTTGCTGTAGAAACTCCGGTCCATGAGATTATGAGTCCTGTGACCTTTTATGTTCTTTTTTTATGTTATTTTTGGATACAGAGGAGACATCTGCCCCTGATTGCTGTTTTCTACAGTGACCAACCAATGGACTGATTGGTGGGAAACAAGGTTCAGCCATTGTCCTTCCCTAAGGCGATAAGAGGTTAGGAAGGCAGTGCTTGTGGCACATATCATCGTTGACACTATCTGCCGGCTCTCTGAGATGCTCTTCCGTGGGAAAATCACTTGAACCAAAAATGTTTTTTTTTACATAGTTAAACCCCTTTTTTACGCTATGTTTCTTTGATGCCTCTGCTATGCCCCTTGAATGTACATTTGGAAGCTAGAGCTTTGTTATTAGACGGCATCCAAACATCATCATCCTGGATGTACCTGGAGAGTTGGCAAATATGTAATTGTTGCCTCTCTAGGAGTTTAGTTATATAGTGTCCAGAGATTGTAGTCACACTCAGGCAATGGTGCATAAACGCTTAAAGGGCACAGGTATTGTGGGGGTGTGATAGATTCTACGCTAGGGCTCAAAAACTTTAATCCACTCCTCCATGTCACTTCTCATTGGGTGTGAAGAAAAGAAAGGCACTTCTGGATACAAGGTGCACAAGTAGGATCCCAATCCGTTAATAATATGCAAAAGATACTTGGCACTCCACCGCTACATGTCTAAGCGGGTGATGCCGCAGACTTCTTCTCCGCACTACTGCACACAGTCTCCTAGTATCTGGAGGACTGATGAAGGTCTTGTATTGACCGAAATGTCTTATTCTTTTCTGGATGTTCCATATGTAATAACATACTCCTGTTAAACACATGTAACGATTGCCAAGTATCTTTTGCATACTTCTCATTGGGTGACATTGCTGGATCTCCACTAGAATTCGGAGATGATGGTTCTCTTACGCCCTTGTTTATTATACAAATACAACGCAGCAATTGTATTGTATGTAAGAAGTGTTAAAGGGGTTCTATCATCTCTCTTCAGGAGCACATCGCTTCCCTTTCACCCAGTTAAAGGGGTTGCATCATATCTCTTCAGGAGTGCATCGCTTCCCTTCCTCCCAGTTTCCTGCTTGCCAGGGTGTGATGCGCTTCTGAAGGTTGACAGTTCGGATCAATGATACAGTCGCGCTGCTTGTCTGAACTTTGCTCTCTCCCATGTTGCACGTAGACTGACCTTTGCCTCTGCAGCATGGGAGAGAGAACAGGGACACTGATGCTAGCTGGATTGAGCAATATGGCCAACTTTGGAACAGTGAGTCCAGGCTCTGGAAGTACATCCTGACGCTGGCACTGGTGTCAGGACGTAATCTTTCATTGCACGCGCCTCAGTGCTCAGTAGTGAAAACTACGTGTGCGTGCTCACAGAGCAAAAAGAAATTAGAAGGCCAGTGGTCATCAAAACATGGCTGCCTGTACAAGCACTGTGGCGAAAAGGTCATCGAGGGCCGTATATGGCCCTCGGGCCTGAGGTTCCCTACCCCTGCTCTAAAGCATAAAGCATGCAAATTCTCGCACCTTACCTAAAAAAACAGCCACCTCTGAAACTGTAGAGGTGGCCAGTAACCTAGGCAATGCGGTGTACACAATCAAATGAAATATCCCGTCGTCCTTGAGAACAAAGAGTATTTTTAATAAGAGGTAAATTCTAAAGTAGTTTGTTTTTCCAAGCACTTTTCAATTTTACCCATTTAATAAGATGAGGCGACTCGCTTAATCTTGCCATTCACATTAGATAGCTATCAGCCAAACAGAGATACGGCAGACATCTACTGGATCTATCCTGACTCCTCCATACACCGGATCACTCGACCAAATGTTCCTGTTTTCTCTTTGAGGGATCTACTGCCCCAATCATCTGACATTGGCCTATATCTCCTGCCGAATAAAAGGACTAGGTGCTGAAATCCAACCGCCGGATCCTTATAGTCTACGAGGTACAGTTGGGACTTGGAAGGTCTCACAATAGATGGGGTGCCGATACTGAAAAAATCAGCAGCTTTGGCCAACATTTATCCAATATGTGGGGGTCTTTAGGCCACAATTACAATGGTGCATTATTGTCTACGTATTCTGATATGAACTAGGTCCTAGTGCACTAGCGTATTTCCCTGGAGCTGTAAAAACACATGTATATATTATACCGCCATGCTCCATATTCTACAGTACACTGTCAGATTCCATATGTAGAAGTCAGTGGAGCCTGAAAAAAAATACATTTCATCCATATGGACTTTATTAGGCAAAAATAAATCCATAAAATCTAATGAAAAATTGAATAAAAAAAATCCTGTAGGCCCTGAAATCGTAGGTCTACCCAGGTACAGTATGACCCTATAAACTTCAACCGTCATGTAGATAATGCATGAAAATGAAAAAAAGATTAAAGTAGTTGGTAATGAAACAAGTGTTTAGTTGGGAAACCCAGTTGAGCCATTTTTCTTTGAGGATGATGAAGGATGATGTTCCTCTGCTCTTCACATGTGTTCATTGTTCTCGCAGCCAGAATGGTTTATTCATAATTACAACTTGTATATTGGACGCCTGCAGGCAGGGAAACACTCTGCTAGAAAAGATATGATGACATCTCTTAATCCATCGCCCTTTAGTCTACACCCACACACAGTGATCATTACACCAAGGGCTCCGGATGTGATTCACTGTCGCTTTTATTATTTATATGAATTACAACCTTACATAATAGAAAGAGGGACAGAGTCTCCATTCTTATAATGTCACATTCGTAGGACCCTTTATAAAAACTATCACAAGAATTATTTCTATGGCGCCAACCTATTCCGCAGCACTTTGCTATTCAGAAGAATATGTACAAACAATCTTAGATATTAAAAAGTAATATGTGATTCAGGCAAAGAAGAGGGAGTGTACAAGAGCTTACAGTCTATGAGAAAATAGGGGGCACAAAAGGTAAAAAGTGCATGTGGTGTATAGTCCAGCCATCTTTATAATAAATAGGGATATTTATGTAAAGCTGCACAAACTAGTCACCATGAGTCTGTATATGCCCAGATACAAAGTGTTACTGTGTGCATGGAGGGTGTGGGAAACAGCTGATAAAAGGGACCGGGAAATAATGCAGGAAGGGAGAACAGAGAAAAGTAAGATTAGTGAGGAGAGGTGATAAACCAGCCTAAAAAGTTGTTTTTAGTAATCATTTAAAACTGTTGTTATTAGGAAATAGCCTTATTTTTTTAAGTAGCGCATTCCAGAGAACTAATGCAGCACGGGAAGAGTTTTTGAGATGAGTAATGAGAATCTACTATGGAAAGTGTTAGTCCTAGATTTTTTAGCATAACAGAGAGAGCATGGATAGGGTGGTAGTCAGAAATGAGGGGTGAGATATTGGGCAATGTAGCATAATGGAGTGATAATTTATATTACACAGGGAGGAGGCTGCCACTGGAAAGGGAGGATTCTGGAGATGTTTTTAAGGTGCATGTGGCATGAGCAGGGCCAGGACAAGGGATAGGCCGGATAGGCACCTGCCTAGGACGCCACCGTCTGCCTACCCAAGGGCGGCATACTTAAAAAAAATTAAATGCCTGTGGCCGCCCAACATCTTCCTTCAGCCATAGACATTCAGCACAGTGATGGCCAGGGTGCAGACACGGAGGTGAACAATGGCAGGTACTGACTGTATGATATAGTCAGCACCTACCCTTAGTGGAACGAGTTCAGCTCCTGAGCCCGCTCCATACACCCTCACTTGCTCCATGATGTAAAAGTATTTTATGATGTTATGGAGTGATAAGGTTTTAAAAAGTGGACAAGAAGTTCTTTGCTATGACTATTTGCTGAAAGAGTCTGTTTATAATAAACTATTCCCTTTTGTAACCACCATACCCAGCGATCAGTTATGATCTGTTGGGTAACCAAGAAGTAAGTGTCCAGTTTCCCTGCAGCAACACCACAGGAAGAAATAAGCATTGCATAGTATCCTTTCAAACTGTTAGGTTATCTGTGTAATGTAGGAGAAAACTGGTCCTCCACAGTTCTCCACTATGGCCAAGAAGTGAGGATTCAGGGTATTTTAGGTTTTCTATAGTAGACTGCCCTTTTAAGCTCCTTTGGATTTAGTCACACACAGTACTTAATATGGGCAAGAATATCTCTTTGAATTTCTTTATCTCTAAAGTATTTATCTGCTTTCAAAACACATTGTTATTGCTATTATCATAGTGTCTTAAATAATCCACTTTTAGCCTATCTTATCGTATTCCGTCTAGACTAGAGTAACACCCTCCTATATGCTTCCTTTTAAACAGATTGGATCCTGTCCAAGCAACTGAGAATAGTTCAGCTAACACAACCTGAGTATCGCCTTCTTCGGTGCCATATAAAGTAAGATGAAAAATTATGGTTCTACAGATCCTGGCCGCCTCCCTTTGCAATAATCCACGCCAGGTTTCTCAGGTAACCCTGCAAACTTCTCTGACATTGTCACCCAGGACCTTTTAAGGCCGTCTCAGGTGGAGGCTCGGTGCTCGGGTACCAAGTACATTGTCCACAGTTGCCTCAAGTTTGCTACTTCTTCACTTAGCTGACCTACAGACAGATGTCTTTCATCACTTTTTTTACTCTTGTCTTACATGCTACAACCGCCCTTATTTCTAAACTCAGTCCAGCTTACTAGGTTTTGCCCACATCCATCTTTCTGCAAGCAAGTTTCTAATTTCTCACAACTGTTTTCGGTGCTGTTCACTCCTGGCCTCTGCTTTCAAGGTAACATATCAATTCACACAAGACCCCGGTCTGCCTATGCTTCACTCCTATTCTGCTGGGAGATATTAGACTGGATTTACTTCACTGATGCTCTAGTGATTAACCATTGCTCTGCTGGAATTTCCCAGGCTGCATACCTGTCAAAAGAGACTAGTTTCCTTTACAATTACTGCTCCCATGTTTCTGCACACCTGAACCTGTTTTATCTGTGCTACCTGTTCCATTTTTTTGTCTGGCAACTTGCATACCCTGATTTCCTGGTCCTTGCTGATCCATGTGTTGTCCATTAAGAAACGCTTTTCTGCACTATCTCCTCCGGTCCATGCTGCTCACTCAGACCTGTGGCTTAAAGAATCCACATCACCGATTGAGTTATTTGAGAGACTGCTCTATAATTTATTTATTTTCTTTATGGACATAATTTTTATGTTGTACTGTGTAAATAATAGTATTTCATTGCAGGATATGAAAATGTCAAGTCAGGATGTATGGGCTAATCACTAGTGTTGAGCGAGTATGTTCTGTCCGAGTATGCTCGGGCCGAGCTCCGAGTATTTATAGCTGCTCGGTGATATGGTTGAATCGCTCCCGTGTGCATGATTTGCAACAGTTTGACAGCTTTATTACATGTGAGGAATGTGTAAGAAATAGACATTCCTCACATGTAATAAAACTGTCAAACAGTTGCAAATCATGCACATGGGAGCGATTCAACCATATCACCGAGCAGCTATAAATACTCGGAGCTCGGCCCGAGCATACTCGGCGAAAGGGTTAATAGAACATACTCGCTCAACACTAATAATCACAGTTTATTGTATTGTTTAATACAAGGTAGCGGGGAGGCCAGAGTTGCAGGGCAGGGTTTTGTCAGTTGGTGACTGTTGTTAGGGGAGTTCAAGGAGGCAGTGAAGCTGTGCATCATAGGAAAAAGGTCTGGATAGAGCGGTGCGACCCTGGATCTGTTTTTGGTGACCCTGGGATGTATGTTTTTGCTTCACATGAGCTGACTCATCGAGGACAACCAAGGACACAGCATCTTGGCTATGTGAGGCCTTATTTCTAAGGACTTAGAGAAGCCCTGCATTTGAGAGATTGGCATTCTCTATGAGATTCAAGTCAGCATTTCTGATTATTCGGGACTCAGCCCAGCAAGGACATTTCAGTCTCAGGATGTACCGGTACCATTTACAGCTGAATATATATGAGCATATATAAATAACTGTATGGAGTTCTAGTTAGTTAGGAGAAAAGGCCTCTTCTGTAAGAGACAGTCCAAAAACTACTCTGAGTAGGCGATTACTAAAGTACTGGCACAACACTGTCGTTTTATTGATTTATTCATAGAAAGGGTTAATCGCGTGTATTTTGCTTGCATGTAACTGTTAATTCTGTTAACTGTACCTGTGTATACTCTTATTCGGTGTTATTGACAGTAACTGCTGTCATTGTATTTGTTATATATTCTCTGTTTCCCTACCATCATTTCCTTTGTTTTATAAACTGGTTAGTAAATGTTCATATTATATTATTTAATCTTTGTGCGTGTCTGCTGATTGCTGCTGAACCTCTCTACCTGTGGCCGTCCCTCATCCATGTTTCAAGGATACTATGTCAGGATTTTGCCAAGAAGATGTGTGTGTATGACACAAAACAGCTGCAGCACCACACTACAATTGCCTGCACTGGGGTCTCGATAAAAATGGGGATTTGGCTCCAATTGGAGATGCTGCGGTGCCTACACTGAAGCTGCAGTTGCCCTGCGAAACAGGAAGACATGATGTCTGTTCCATATTGGGAGGATTTTAAAAAGCATAATTACTAAGGTTAGAAAGGACAAAACTCACATGTTTAATGTTATTTGTATGGCTGAGAAATGATCCTTGTACAGAGATCTAAGACTATGCTCAAACAGAATTTTTTAAAGAGCTTTTCTGGGGAGAAAATCCACTCTAAAATTCTCCTCAAAAACTGTTCAAAAAATGCTTGGAAAATTCATTTCACAAATCCACTTTTCTGTTCATATGAGGTGGTTTTTAAACCTTTTTTTTTTCCCTGAATAGGTATTGAAAAACACTTTTTTGAAGCAGATGCTGATGGAATCTGCTACAAACTAGGCACTATCAAATGAAAAGTCTGCAAAACGCTTCAGGGCAAAAAAAAAAAACTCTTCCTAAACTCTTCAAAAGCTCTTAAGGAAATGATACTTCCTCCCAACCCCCACCCCCTCCAAAAAAAAAATGTTTCATGATGTGGGAAATTATTGAAATGGTCACCTCAAAAAATCTCCATGTGAACATAGTCTAACAGTTTGGGTATGTGCACGCGACGTCTTTGTTGTTTTTTTCTGGAGCGTGTCAGGTCAGGTCAGTTGCTTCACGGCTTTCCAAGCAGTTAAAAGAAGTGGAAAAAAAAAAAAGAATATATACACAGCAAGTGTTTTTGACATTTCTGTACATAAGTTCATTCTTTTTGGCTTTTTTTAGCACTTTTGTAGGCTGGTTCCTGGCGGAATCCATCTGAAAAAGACGTTGTGTGCACATAACCTTTGTCTGTGCATTTTCAGTCTTCCTTGTCATAAAATAATTCAGCATCTCAGCTCTTTCATCTCTCACATATTTTCTCTTCCAAGGAAGCTGATCAGCAGATCCCGCCCGAGTATGGAATCGCTCAGTTCTCTCCGTACACTGTCAATACTTTGTGATACGCATGCCCCATCCATGGCCGCCCCATCCATCACCTCCCCAACCCACACCCAGTTGTTTACACCCAACACAACAAGCAATCTCATGGCGCTGTGGGATATGTAGCGTTAATAGGGGAAACGTCCCCTGTAATCAAATAAGGAATCTCAGTAAAGTATAATTATCAATCTGACATTCCAGGGATTGCTAAGTAGAGACTCCCAGAGGCTCTCTGGAAATGTCTGGTATTTCTCTCGCCTTGTACTGTACGCTGTTTGTCCTATGAAAGAGCTGCTTGTAATTCTTGTATTCATTAGCTCTGCCGAGCCTCCAGCTCCTTCATAAATGTTGTCTGTTGCTGTAATATTGATGGACAGACAGAACAAGGGCCCCCTATTTCTCCATAGTTGTAATGTGGTGAAACCCCCACCCCCAGAACACAAGCACTCACACTAACAGTATCGGACTGGGTTGCCAAGGGCCCACCAGAAACATCAACTCCAGGGCCCCACTTTTCAGCTACGTGCAAATGTGACTTTATCCTTATTCACAAAATTCTATAGCAACAAACTAATACACTGGGTTGATTGACAAATGAATAAAATGCTGCCTTTGTCTGTATATGGTTAATCAAATATATTTAACTCATAAGTACTGCTCATATAAGAGGGTGGTGGGCAAGTCCTGCAGAGGGGCCCACCGGAGGATTCTCCTGTTCTCCTGTGGGCCAGTCCGAGCATGCACACTAGTATAAAGGATGGGAAATGACTTACCCACTAATTTATCTGGTCAACTTACAAAATTCTAGGGCTAGATTCATCATCTGCATATTTTTTTTCAGTCTAACTTGATGTTTTTGAGCCAAATTAATCAAAGTGGTGTAAATTTTGCACAAAGCCCCCAATTTTTTTTTCTGTCTTTAAATAAAAGAAAAGTAAAATTTTGCAAAATGTCACAAAAATGTGCCAAAATAACAACATAAAATTACTCCAGTGGATGGTGTGGTTGGTTACAGGGGGAGAAAAGCAGATTTTTTTTCTAAGGCCACGTTCACACGTTCAGTATTTGGCCAGTATTTCACATCAATATTTGTAAGCCAAAATCAGAAGTGGTTGAAAAATACAGAAATGGTGCACTTGTTTCTGTAGCGCCCTGCTGCGCACTGGTGCCACAGATCCCAGAGGGGTGCATGGATGGAATTCTCCCCAGTGGCCTCACTACATGCAGACATCTCCACCTAATCCACTAGATGGAGCCCTGTCAGGTATATAAATACTAGGGGGTGGAGTTCAGGAAGTCAGTCAGTTGGAAGCAGACAGTGTGACACCATGCTGCAGCTCCAGACAAGCTGAAGTCTGTGTGGCTGAAGGCCAGGCTAGGCCCAAGCTGCGGGCTAGTCTGGCCAGTGAGAGCCTGGAGCAGGCTAGAAGGCAGGTGAGAGTTCCTGTCAGGCATAGACAGGGACAGAACTCAGAGAGTGTGCATGAGAGAGTCTGCAGACTGAGGAGAAGAAGGAGAAACCCATAGGGGGCAGAGGAGCATAACAGGCTCACCCCGAACCATATACCGGACACCGGCTCCGCGCCTACAGGGATCTTTATGACCAGTAGGAACAACCGGAATCCCTGGAGAACTACAAGTCCCAGGTTAACCAACCGCTGACCACAGCAACAGGGTTAGGTACCACTAAGGCTCCAGCGACCAGGAATAGTGGGAACCAGGAGAAAACCCACCACCAGGTCAGTAGGTACAAGAAGGAAGCAGTAAGCAAGCCAGGCCTAGCTCCAGGCAGGCCCGAAGCTTAGAGAGTAAAAGACACAGATCAGGAGGCCTTACACCCGCTCACTGGGGAGAGTCCAGAAATGTACCCTTCGCCCTGAGTGCCCTGGACCGTACCTGCATCACCACCAGTAAAGGTATTGAAGTTTACCCTTGTGTGTGTGCCTGTACTTCCTCTGGGACCATCCTGCCGTCTCCCTCCTGCTTCCACCATCTTTCTACACCTCTACACTGCCCTGAGGCCTGCTCCACCTGTGGGGAGCCGTCCCATCATAGCTGCCCCTAACATCATCCTCAGTGGACTGTCGCAGCGCTGGTAACCTCTTACCAGAATCCACACGAATAATCCCAAAATCCCCATATAATATAAATTCCCCTTTTCAGTGACCGCCCTGGGCCATGGACCGGGCCATCCACCGTGATATCCCCCGCAAGCAGCCACAAGGCCCGGCTGCCGAGTACCCCACAGCCCTGGGGGCGAGTCATCTTCTGGCGTCATGAACAGGATTTCGTGCCCACTGCAACGACGGAGTATTGTGCCCGTTGCCACCGGGTACTGTGCGCCTTTAATAAGAACTGTGTGTTTAACTGTGGCGAAGATCGCCGCCATTACTGTGTTGCCGCGCGGGAAGAAGGGCGTAACCGTGGGAAACTGAGAGGCGTACCTGCTGAAGCGCGCGAAGCCCAGGACACGCCCCACTCCGCGACAACGAACCAGGAAACGCAAGGTCCTGGAAGGAGTCCAGTGAGCGCCCTGACACCAGACGCAAGCGACACAAGGTCCTGAAAGAAGACCGTCGCCTGCGGAGCTGCGGCCTACCGGAAGAAAAGTAAAGAAGGTAGGCCACGGTTCACTAGGGGGGCTCAACGATGTCCGAAGCCCAGCAGAACGCCGCGGCCCTCGACAGCGCCCCCGCAGGAGTCTCTTCGTCCGGTGCTGCTCATGCAGGAGCAGTCGCCGCACCAGCAGGAGCTGTGGCACGGATGGTGCCCATGGCTCTACAGCATGCCCTAAATGTTCAGAGGGTGAGGGAACTGTTGGAACAGGACACCCTGACTGAACGGGAGGATGACCAGGACGGGTCACCCACCTCCCATAACCAGGCGCAGCCCAGGAGGGGGCGCCCTTGAGCTACTAGTTCCCCGGTAGCTCTCATGTAACCTGAACTTGGAGTCCGTGAGCTATGAGCGGTCCCACCATTGTACGTAGTTTGCACCTCCTGAGGTGCCCCCTGGTGGTTTTCACAAGACCACCACCACTAAAACCTGCTTGGCGTGGCCGAACCAGTGGTCCTACACCAGTCCTGCAGCCCGCCCAGGACCTTCGTTGGGGGTTTGGAGCAGGTCCCCCACGAGCCAGCTTACCCGGATGAGAGGGACACACCCGAGGAGGGATCTCATCAAAACTGGTCATTGCAGAACGTAAAGTTGTGTTGCTGCTATTGTGTGTGTGCAGCCCACAAACTATTTCCTTGTACATAATTGCACTCCCTGGAGTGCCGCTAAAGCTACTTATGCAGTGAAATGGACACCCTGTTAGGGGACTCACTGACATGTGCTCCAAAACTTTAACTATTGTATATATGTGTATTACTTATATGTTTTTGCAACGTTCAAGAAAAGTGCCTCCCATAAAGGGAAGAAATGTTATTGTTTAACCTGTTTTTGAAAAATGCTTCAGTCCAGGAGTACTGAGTTTTACTAGGGGGGAATGTGGCGCCCTGCTGCGCACTGGTGCCACAGATCCCAGAGGGGTGCACGGATGGAATTCTCCCCAGTGGCCTCACTACATGCAGACATCTCCACCCAAGTCCACTAGATGGAGCCCTGTCAGGTATATAAATACTGGGGGGGTGGAGTTCAGGAAGTCAGTCAGTGGGAAGCAGACAGTGTGACACCATGCTGCAGCTCCAGACTAGCTGAAGTCTGTATGGCTGAAGGCCAGGCTAGACCCAAGCTGCGGGCTCGTCTGGCCAGTGAGAGCCTGGAGCGGGCTAGAAGGCAAGTGAGAGTTCCTGTCAGGCACAGACAGGGACAGAACTCAGAGAGTCTGCTCAGGGAGTCTGCATGAGAGAGTCTGCAGACTGAGGAGAAGAAGGAGAAACCCATAGGGGGCAGAGGAGCATAACAGGCTCACCTCGAACCATATACCGGACACCGGCTCCGCACCTACAGGGATCTTTATGACCAGTAGGAACAACTGGAATCCCTGGAGAACTACAAGTCCCAGGTTAACCAACCGCTGACCACAGCAACAGGGTTAGGTACCACTAAGGCTCCAGCGACCAGGAATAGTGGGAACCAGGAGAAAACCCTACCGCCAGGTCAGTAGGTACAAGAAGGAAGCAGTAAGCAAGCCAGTCCTAGCTCCAGGCTGGGACTGTCCTGCCGTCTCCCTCCTGCTTCCACCATCTTTCTACACCTCTACACTGCCCTGAGGCCTGCTCCACCTGTGGGGAGCCGTCCCATCATAGATGCCCCTAACATCAGCCTCAGTGGATTGTCGCAGCGCTGGTAACCTCTTACCAGAATCCTCAGGTGGCGTCACGAATAATCCCAAAATCCCCATATAATACAAATTCCCCTTTTCAGTGACCGCCCTGAGCCACGGACCGGGCCATCCACCGTGATATCCCCCGCAAGCAGCCACAAGGCCCGGCTGCCGAGTACCCCACAGCCCTGGGGGCGAGTCATTTCTATTATACTTTTCCTCTGATTGTTTTGGCTTACAAATATGGAGTTAAAAAACTCACGAAATAATCAATGTTTGCCATGGCCTAAAACAACTATAAAAGAAACATTCATGTAAAAATCTGAAAGCGAAATCGCAAAACATAACTTGAAAAAAGGCGCAAATCATTTGATGAATTTGTCGCAAATCCATAAGTCACTACTTGAGAGGTATTCACACCAAAAAACTGGCGGAAATGCAATGAGGAATCAAGCCCCTAGCGTTTGTGCTCTGTAACCAAGCCAGGACATAGCCAGGACTCACCTTTAGGGTATACATACACTGGAAAGATATGCTTCAAATTTTTAGTTCATATTTCCGTGCTGAAAATCTGAAGATTACTAGAATACCTACAAAGTGAATGAGATTTTACCGAATCTCATTGAAAAGCCACAAAAATAATCCGTGTGTAAAATGACGTGCAGATTTAAATGCTGCAGCCTGTCTACTGATGTTGCCGACTTGTAACACGGATCACAGCCTTTGTAATGCAAGAGGTGAAATCTGTAACTATTCCACAGCTAATTTACAACAAATCTATAGATTCTTTGCAGATTTTTTTCTGGTCAATTTACATTCTGTGTAGATATAGTCTTAGGAAACATTCACACAAAGTTTTTCATGCAGATTTTGAAGTGTATTGTGTTCCAGAATCCACGAAACAACACTTTGGATACTCTTTTAGTACTCTTCCTGACTTAAATAGGAAAATCATCTTGTTGTTCATACAAGCTTTTTTTCCAATAAGGGATTATTTTTAATTATATGTCACTTCTTTGATGCAGATTCCTTGTTGAATCCATTTAAAAATGAATTGTCAGAACATACATCCCTAGCCTTGTCCATGCACTGACTAAACAGTACAGACCCTGACTAAATCAGACACCACTGAGCTAGCGCCAGTTTAGTCAGACACATCTAGTCTGCTCAGTTTCCCCAGAAGACTGACTTAGATGAACACCTAGCCTGTTTACATGCTGAGCTAGTCTGGTGCACCTAATCAGAGCCTGCAGAGCTAGGATTTTTTACCAATATTTCTCTTTAAAACCATGTTGAATTTTTCCACTTCAGTGCAAACATACACTTAAACAGCTAAAGTTATAAAAGTAAAAATTGTAAGTGTGCCCTGCTGTATTTTCTAGCCAGGACTACTTGTCTACAGAATCAGTCAAGTGGTAATGATTAGTTCTGGAAGGTCCAGAACTGACTTGGTACCCAAGCAATAATGCTCATGGGCACCAACTATACATGTTTTTTTTATTACTTTTTCCCATAAATTTAAATGTTAGCACAATTTTATTAACTGAAGGTAAGTTTCAATCTGCAATCTTCATTCATTTCTAGATCACCTGACATGCAGTTTGCACCTTCACCTAAGTTTCAGATTTTTCTTTTGTGGGAGTGTTTCTCCCAGTAATACATGCTGGATGTGAGGTTTGTGTGTATCCAGTGTACTGCTGTCTTTTTTAGCTCATTTTTCAGCACAGCTGCTATCCTGCACCTTTTTCCTTTACATGTGCTTTCCTCCCGATCTTTAACCTGTGTTTTTCTGCTTTCCATAAGACTTTAGATATTTTTTCCTCTCTCCACACTGTGGAGATCTATGTACACCCCTCACACCTTCTTGCTGCTCTCTCTAATATTAAAGGGTTTTCCGCTTTTAGAAAATAATTCCTGTAGTGAATCTGTAGAAAGCCAGATATTATTCCCTCTCCCTTGCTCCAGTTCTCTGTAAAATTTTAGATATTTTTTCCTCTCTTCACACTGTGGAGATCTGCATCCAACACCTCCCTGCTGCTATCTCGAACATTAAGAGGGTTTTACACTTTTGAAAAAAAAAATTCCGGAAGTCTTAAATAAGAAAGCCAGATATTATTCCCTCTCCTCCACTCCAGTGCCAGCTTTCCGCCGCTGCCTCAATCGCAGTGTTTTGGCTACAACAGTGACATCACATTGACGGGTCACAACTCCGCTGCAGCCAATCACTGAGCTCAGCGGCTTGTGCCCTCTACGAAGGCAGAGTCACTGAGGTCAGCAATTGGCTGCAGTGGTGATGTGAGCTGTAGAAGTGACATCACTGCTGCAGTTAAAAATAGAAACAAAAACAGTGGTGGAGAGCTGGTGCTGGAGCTGGGATTGGTGAATATTATCTGACTTTGTAACTTTATACTACAGGAATCATTTAGAGTTCAATATTGTAAAAGTGGAAAACCCCTTTAAGAGAAGGAAGAATGAGGGCAGAAAGAGCTATCAGAACTGAACAGGAGCTCTGACAGATTTGTAACAATTTTGAAAAGTAAAAAGACTAAGTCAGTCTCCAGTAGTAAAAGGGAAGATAATTTTTAAAAAAAATATTTGTTGAGTTGCAAGACATTATGTGCAAAGGTGTACGTAGTGTAACAATGGCAGGTAGGCTAGGGTTGAATACTATCTCTGATTAGGTGCACCTGGCTAGGTTTACATATAAACAGGATAGGTGTTCATTAGTCAGTCTGCTGGGGGAGCTGAGCAGACTAGATGTGTCTTGGAGCTGAAAAGAGAGACCAATTGGAATCTCTCTCGAAGAGTCTCCACAGGCTGAGTGCACCAAGCCGCAAATATCAGCGGTTGCTGCTGTGCATGAAAGCAGTTTTGGTGACCGAACTGGGACTACCTCAGCGGTGTCTGAAGTAGTCAAGTTCTATATTGTTTAGTCAGCGCCTGGACAAGGCTAGGGATTTAGGTTTATGATTTGGTTTTTGATGCTGTGCATTCTGTGGAAATAAACGTTATACAGTTTATGGCATCAAAACCTTGTGCCTGTGTGAATGCTACCGACTACCAGAGAGAGTGAATCCCTATAGTAGCCTTCAGGATAAAAAAAAAAAATCCTTATCTGTCCTTGTGCTTTCCTGGGAGCTTTTAGGGAGATTTCAACAGTGTCTGGAAGATCTGAAAACTATTTTGAGGAGTCCAAGAGGTCGCCTTTTTTTTCAGTAGTTTCTCAGATGCCTCAAGACGGGTTTTTTCACATGTACAAGACATTTTGTAATGTGCAGATTCGGCACACTGAACAGTGAAGACTCATGGATTGATAGGTGAGGATATATTTGCTTTCTTACAGACTTTATATTAAAGCAGTTGTCAAGAATTAAATCATTTTTCTCTACTGAAGTTTGCAAATTTCTTTCCACACCCAACAAAACGAAATAGTCTTAATCCAGTCTAAGACTGAATGACAGCCTAATATAAAATGAACCATCTGATGCAACCAGCAGATATGTCAGTGTGTGTATAATAGCTGACTGTACAATGCCAAACACGGGCAGGAGAAAGCACTTATGGAAAAACTCCCTCGGGGTTAAACCTTTTCATAATGAAAGCTCCCAAATGGTCTTTAAGATGATGTCTGAGAAGTGGAGCAGAAAGTATTTTGCACTCTGAGTCACTTTAAGTTTCAAACTTAAAATGTTTCAGCGCCCCCCCCCCCACCACCCATCCAAAAAAAACCACATTCATTAAAGTAACAAAAAATGCTCAATGCCATTCTATATACAGGCAAGAGCCTAATCTCAATGAATGCATCAATGGTGGACTTAGATTAGAATTAGCAGGGCCATATTTGGCACTTATGCTGCCTTAGGCACTATAACCCCTTCACGCTATGGCCATTTTCCATTTTTTCGTTTTAGTTTTTTCCTCTCCTTCTACCAAGAGTAATAAGTTTTTTATTTTCCCGTCAATATAGCCATATGAGGGCTTGTTTTTTGCGGGATGAGTTGTACTTTTGAATAACACCATTGATTTTACCATATAGTGTACTGGAAAATGGGAAACAATTTCCAAGTGCGGTGGAATTGCAAAAAAGTTAAATTCCACAATTGTTATTTAGTTGTTTTTTTTTTACTATGTTCACTATATGGTAACACAGACCCGGCAATATGATTCCCCAGGTCACTACAAGTACGCAGATACCAATATGTATAGTTTTATATTTATATATATATATGTGTGTGTGTCACCCAGGGGAATATAGGGGACTCGGTACCCGGGCCTTTTACCTTGCTTAGGATGTCACGGCAGTCGGCTCCCGGGCCCGTACTCTGGGGTCTCTCTTGTAAAAGGGGTTTTTAGTGTATAGTTTGAACCGTGACGCCACCTGTGGTATCCGGTAATTGTTACCGGCGCTGCTGCAGACCTCCGGGGGTGATGAAATGGCAGCTGGGATGATTCTGCTCCCCACAGGCGGGGCAGGCCCCCGGGGCAGAGTTGATGGAAGGATGCAGGTGAAAGATGGCCCGGTCAAGGGGAATGACGGACACGCACACAGGGGGTTCGCTTCAGTACCTTTACTGGAGTAACGGCAGGTATGGTCCAGGGTACTTGCTAGGAAGGGTGCACTTCAGGACTTCTCCCCAGTGAGCGGGTATAAGGCCTTCTAATCTGTGTCTCCCTCTCTCTAAGCTTCTAGCCAGCCTGGAACTTGGCCTAGCTTCTGTGTTGTGTTGCTCTCTCACCTGACCGCTTGGTAGTAGGACCTTTCCTTGGCAACCACTATCCCTGGATGCCGGGGCCTTCGTGGTTCCTAGTCCTGTTATTGCTGGTAGCTTCAGGGTCTGGAAGCCTCCTGATATGCGGTTGTCCCTACTGGGTATAGAGGACCCTGTAGGCGCGGACCCGGTGTCCGGGTTGTATCTTGGGGTGAGCCTATGATGCTCCTCTGCCCCCTCAACTCCTCTCTCCTTTCCTTACTACCTCCGGCCACACTCGCGGCCCTCAATCCAGCAGCAGACATGCTGCGTCTTCACTGCTCTCAGTGGCAGCACACTCTCTGACTGGCACTGGAGTGAGGGCCTCTTGTGGAGAAGTCCATCCATGCACCCTTTTGGGTCCTGTGGTACCTGTAGTAGCAGGGTGCCACATTCCTCCCTAGTACAATTCAGTACTCCTGGACTGGACTGAAGCATTTTGTAACAGGTTACAACAATAACAATAATTATAATAACAAAAATAAAGTTACAGTAAGTGCCGCAAGAAAGCGTAAAATGAGTAACATGAGGGACCCGCCTGAAAACCCTCAACGTAGTCCCTGGGCGTGGCTACAGGGCATAAGTGATCCAGGTGTTGGACCACGTCTTCGGGCCACGCCAAACGGGTTTTTGTTCAGTGGTCAAATAAGGGGGCACTTTTAATGAGTGCAACTATTTACAAGGACAGTTTTTGGCTGATCACAGTCCTCAGCCTACAAGTCTCTGTACCCTGACGGGTAACTACAGGCACACATTAATTTCAGTTTACACAATAAACAATAGGCAATACCCAACTGGGTAACTATTTATACTTTAGGCATTTTGTATTTTAATCCCTAAGCCTGGCAGAGATTTGGCCTTGTGTGCTGCGTGTGGACCTTCGTAGCACTGGGGTGATACTGGTGTCTGTGCATGCACTCTCTGCTAACCTATCAGGTGTACGTGCTGGTAGATTATAAAACTGCCTCAATCTCTCTATGGGACTGGCAAGTGCACTGATTACTGGGTCTTCAAGCTCTGCTTCAACGGGTGATCCTCTGACTGGGGACTCTTCCTGTTCCTGAGCAGGTTCCTCTAGGGCGCTCACAGGTTCTTCTTGTGGTTGATAGAAGTGTATTACTGGTATAATAACTGCTCTATCAAGTTGAGGCCAGTCCGCAGGGAAATCTCCTAGAACAGTGTGAAGCACATGTTCCTTCTGTTCTTCCGGTGCTATAGGAGGTACTTCTTCCTCCGATGTCTTCAGTAGACCTGGGCATACCTTCAACTGGTCTCTTGAGACTGTTGCGGTTGTCTTACCTCCATCCTTACTAATCAGGCAGGTTTTACTGTTGTCATATCTGGAGTTTAGCACAATGTAGGGCTCTCTTTCCCACTGGTCATCGAGCTTGTGACCTCTTCTTTTCCGCTTTAGCACTATTTCTCCAGGTGCCAAGGGTTCTGCTGGTGCATGTTTGTTATACTGCTCTTCCTGTCTTTCCCTCACCTTGTTTAGACTGTCTTCGACACAGGCCTGTACCTTCCTGTACTGCTCTTGCCGACTTGTGTCCCAATCTTCAGTGGCCGTATCTGCAGCAGGTTCTACCCCTCCGAGGTCCAGATCCATGGGCAATAAGGTACGCTGGGGTACAATTAGTAGAACTCACGGGTATGTGGTTATACAGGTCCACTAGGTCAGGTAGCTTTTCTGGCCACTGGTTCCTTTCTTCCAAAGGTAGGGTTTTCAACAGGTCTATAACGATGTTGTTCATTTTCTCGCACATACCGTTGGTTTGCAGATGATATGGCGTAGTCCGGATCTTCTTGAATCCATACAGGTGGCAGAATTCCTTGAATAGCTCAGCTTCGAAAGCATGGCCTTGATCTGTGAGCACCTTTTCCAGATATCCATGGGGTCTGCAGAAGTAGGCTTTTAACGTTCTTACTGCAGTTTCTGCTGTCAGATCCTTGACAGGGGCTACCACCAGGAAACGGGAATAGTGATCCACCATGGTCAGGGCATAGGAGTAGCCTGATCTGCTGGGTGACAGTTTGACGTGATCCAGAGCGACAATCTCCAGGGGTTGGATTGTTTTGATGGACTGCAAGGGTGCTTTCTGGCTGCCGTAGTCTTTCCTTCTGAGGCTACAGGATCCACAATTCCGGCACCACCTTTCTATGGAACTACGCATTCCAACCCAATAGAACCGGTCCTTCAGCAGGGTTTCCAGCTTCTTCCAGCCAAAGTGACCTGCTTGGTCGTGGTAGGCCTCTAACACCATCTGGATATCTGTCATGGGTACAACAATCTGCCACACCATTTCATGGGTCTTGGGGTTGACATACCTTCTGCACAGCTTCTCTCTGTAGATGAACAGCCGGCTTCTCTCATTCCACAGGTGTTAGGCTTGTGGGGGAGCATTCTTCTCCAGGTGAGAATCTTCTTGGGTTATCAGTCTTTTGATGAGGCTGACAACCGGGTCACTGTCCTGGGTCTCCTTCCAGCTGTGATGAGGTAGAGGGTTTGGCGTCCTACCATGACATCTTCTGGAGGCATGTTGCTCGTGGACCATTCCATTTCTGTGGAAAGCAGGTAGTTCAATTTCTTCGAGATCATCCACTTCATCCTCGGTGTCCGACTGGTGGGGCATTCTCGACAAGGCATCAGCATTGGTATTCTTGTGACCTGCCCGGGAATTGATTGTGAACTGATAATTCGACAGTCTGGCCACCCAACGCTGTTCCATGGCTCCCAACCTGGCAGTTTCCAGATGTGTCAAGGGATTATTGTCAGTAAAGGTTGTGAACTTAGTTGAGGCTAGGTAATGCTTTAATCTTTCAGTGATAGCCCAGACTAAGGCCAGGAACTCCAGCTTGAAGGAACTGTAATTCTCTGGGTTCCTCTCAGTAGGGCGAAGCTTCCGACTGGCATAAGCAATTACCTTTTCTCTGCCATTTTGCTTCTGGGACAACACAACTCCCAGTCCCTCGTTGCTGGCGTCGGTATACAACAGGAAAGGCTGGCTGTAGTCAGGGTAAGCCAGGATTTCTTCACCACTTAGGACTTCCTTCATTACTGCAAAGGATTCAGCCTGTTCCTTACCCCACTGGAATGGGGGATTTTTACCTCTCTTGGACTGTCCTACCAGGAGATCTTGTAAAGGTGCTGCCTTTTTGGTGTAATCCTTCATGAACCTCCTGTAGTACCCGACCAGTCCCAGAAACTGACGTACTTGCTTGATGTTTCTCGGTTCAGGCCACTTCTGGATGGCAGTGACCTTCTCCGGGTCTGGTGCTACTCCCTCTGAGCTGACCACGTGTCCCAGGTACTGAACCTTCTGCTTGAGCAAGTGGCACTTAGAAGGTTTTAGTTTCATCCCGTACCGGGACAATGCTTCAAATACCTCCATCAGGTGCTTCAGATGGTCTTCATACGTCCTCGAGTACACGATAATGTCATCCAGGTACAGCAGCACTGTCTCAAAGTTCCGGTGTCCTAAGCTACACTCCGTCAGCCTCTGGAACGTTCCGGGGGCGTTGCAGAGCCCAACGGCATACTGTTGAACTCGCATAATCCCATCGGGGTGGTGAAGGCTGTCTTCTCCCGGTCTTCCTCAGCAACAGAGACTTGCCAGTACCCACTAGTGAGATCCAATGTAGAGAAGTAATTGGCAGATTTTAGTGCAGCCAGGGATTCTTCTATACGGGGCAAAGGGTGTGCATCTTTATGTGTTATTCGATTAATTTGTCTATAACCTACACACATCCTCATGCTACCGTCCTTCTTTCTGACCAGGACCAGGGGAGCTACCCAGGAGCTACAGCTATCCCTTACTACCCCTGCCTTTTTCATGTCATGCAACATTTCCTTGGCTTTTTGGTAATGTGCTGGTGGTACGGGTCTGTAACGCTCCTTAATGGGTGGATGGTTACCGGTGGGTATGTGGTGTTGTACCCCTTTAACCCTCCCAAAATCAAGTGGGTGTTTACTAAACACTTGTTCATATTCCTGAACCACTCTGTAAACACCGTGCTTTTGATGGACAGGAGTGGCGTCAGTCTCAACATGGAGCTGTTGACACCATTCCTCCAGCTAAGCTTCGGAGTCATCGTCCTCCACTGTGTCTGATGGGGTCAAGGATTCCACTGTGTGTATGGCATCATCATTCACAGTATACAGTCTGGCAACAGTGGCGTATCGTGGCAATTTGACTTCCTCCTCCCCACAATTTAGGAGATGTACAGGTACCCTTACATTGCGTACATCAACTACCCCTCTAGCCAGGGGCGGACACAGACTGTAGTGGGCCCCTGTGCAAGAAATTTTGGGGGGCCCCCCCTGCCCTTCATAAGGCAACAAAGTTATGTAAACATAACCCCCCATGTGCATCTCTCACCCCCCCATGTGCAGCTCTCATCCCACCCATGTGCAGCTCTCACCCCCCGTGCATCTCTCATCCCCCCCATGTGCATCTCTCATCCCCCCATGTGCATCTCTCATCCCCCCCATGTGCATCTCTCATCCCCCTCCGTGCATCTCTCATCCCCCCCATGTGCATCTCTCATCCCCCCCATGTGCATCTCTCATCCCCCCCCATGTGCATCTCTCATCCCCCCCCATGTGCATCTCTCATCCCCCCCCATGTGCATCTCTCACCCCCCCCCATGTGCATCTCTCATCCCCCCCCATGTGCATCTCTGATTCCCCCCACTCCTAGTTAATTAATTGTATTTAAAAAAAATAAAACTTGTTATACTTACCCCCATGCAATCCCTGCAGAATCCTGGCGCTCGTCCACGTCGCTGCCACCAGGTTCTCCTGACGTTCGGCCATGTGACGGCGCCACATACATAGCCATCAGCTTTTGTTTTGGCCAAAAGATTTTTAAAGCCGCCACCACGATAAGGTAGACTCTTCTGGGCGGGCCCTACTCTAACCTATTAAAATTTTCTTAAAATATCCAATACTCTTTTTAGATATATTTTTATTTAGTTTTCTTTAAGGGAATGTGTCATATACATTTTTTTTTTAAATGACCAATAATACCACATACAGGGAATACCGCCACACCATGACCAGACCACATATTACCACAACATAGTGACCGAATAATACCACACAGAAGGGAGAAAAACTGCCACACCATGACCAGACCACATATTACCACTACATTACTAATATTACCACCACATTACTAATATTACCATAAGTGTCATTATACACGGGAGCTCTATACATGGTATGTATAACGTAAGTGTCCAGGTAATCTAGTGATCACCAGTGAAATTATACACAGGAGCTCTGTATATAGTGTCAGTGTACAGGTAATACAGTGACATTATACACAGGAGCTCTGTATATAGTGTACAGGTAATACAGTGATCATCAGTGACATTATACACAGGAGCTCTGTATATAGTGTCAGTGTACAGGTAATACAGGGATCACCAGTGACATTATACACAGGAGCTCTGTATATAGTGTCAGTGTACAGGTAATACAGTGATCACCAGTGAAATTATACACAGGAGCTCTGTATATAGTGTCAGTGTACAGGTAATACAGTGATCACCAGTGACATTATACACAGGAGCTCTGTATATAGTGTCAGTGTACAGGTAATACAGTGATCACCAGTGACATTATACACAGTGTACATGTAATAGACTGACTCACCGGTGACGTCTCTAGGTGAAGTCCTTCATCTTCGCTTTTCTCCTTCATCCAGCACAGACCGCCATCACTCGTCTCTGCATAAAATAACACAGTTATCTAGAGCACATTCCCCAACTTCTACATTACGCAGCTGAATACAGACGTGCATCCACCATCAATATATGGTTAGTTATTAGGCAACCTACCATTCCAAATATAAATTGTAATCCACCACTGTGCCCCCATTAACTGTAAATAGGCACTTAATATATAATTTAATTAGAACCTCTACTCTTTCCGCCAATTTGTTACCAGTCACACTCCTGCATCCGCAACGCCCCCTACTCTATACTTCCTGCTCCCCGCATTCAATATTTACATGCACCCCCTGCCCCAATTCATTATATCATGTCCGTGCTCTCCCCACCCCATCATCATTTATCATTTACTCTCCCCCACCCCACATTCGTTATGTGCCCCTCTCTCATCCCCCTCCCCCACATGTGCCCCTCTCTCATCCCCCTCCCCCACATGTGCCCCTCTCTCATCCCCCTCCCCCACATGTGCCCCTCTCTCATCCCCCTCCCCCACATGTGCCCCTCTCTCATCCCCCTCCCCCACATGTGCCCCTCTCTCATCCCCCTCCCCCACATGTGCCCCTCTCTCATCCCCCTCCACCACATGTGCATCTCCCATCTCATCCCCCTCCACCACATGTGCATCTCCCATCTCCCCCCCCCACACACATGTGCATCTCCCATCTCCCCCCCACCACACACATGTGCATCTCCCATCTCCCCCCCCCCACACACACACATGTGCATCTCCCATCTCCCCCCCCCCACACACACACATGTGCATCTCCCATCTCCCCCCCACACACACACACACATGTGCATCTCCCATCTCCCCCCCCCCACACACACACACACATGTGCATCTCCCATCTCCCCCCCCACACACACATACACACACACATGTGCTTCTCCCATCTCTCCACTCCTAGTTAATTGTATTTTAAAAAAAATAAAACTTGTTATACTTACCCCCATGCGATCCCTGCAGAATCCTGGCGCTCGTCCAAATCGCTGACAGCAGGTTCTCCTGACTTCCGGCCATGTGACGGCACCGTCACATGACCGGAAGTCAGGGGAATCATCAAGGCGCTGCTGCAACAGCGCAGCTCAGCGCTGAAATGTCCCGGACCCGGCGCATAGCATGGGGCCCCGGAGAGAGACGCACAAGAGGGGGGCCCCCGAGGGGGCCCCTACCGGCCGGGCCCCATACTGGAGTCAGGGCAGTCATGCCCTGATGGCGGCCCTGCTGGAGGCTGGAGGGGCCCCCTCTCCCTCGGGGCCCCCGTTCAATGAACCGGCTGCACGGGCGGTAGTTCCGCCCCTGCCTCTAGCAGTTAGGAGTGTAGGTCTGTGTTCTGAGCTAGTGGTCTCCACTACCGCCTGGTAGTTCCGTCCCTTGAGACCTATTGCTGCCCTACACCAAATCAGCATTTCACTCATTGGGGGAATCACAATGGGTATCGGGTCTGTCACCCGTACATTACCAATCTCACCACCTGTTAGCTTTACCTGTTGCTGGTACAGGAGGGATCGAATTTCTTTCTGGAGCACCTTCCTCTGCCCTGGTTTGGCAGTGTCAGCAATCTGTTGGAGTAAAAACAACATTTCTCCAAAACAGTTACCAACAATATTTGTACCAAGTATCATATACGGATTGGTATCACCAGGGTTAGATTCTATGACAATTAGTCCTTGGTCTTTTAGTTCCACTCTCCCCACCTTCACTGTCACGTCCTTAAACCCTACTAGGTTAAGAGGAAGGCCGTTAGAGGCATACACAGAGAGGTTCGGGGCTGGCGGGTGGAGTTCATCTATGGACCAGTACCTTTTCTAGAGGACATCAGGTATGATGGTTACCTGTGAACCGGTGTCCAGGAATTCAGGTGTTGCTATACTGTCCAGCACGATGGACAGGAAAGGCCTTCCTCCTACAAACCAGTCGTACCAGCTTGATGGGCCTGATTGATCTACTCCTGGGTGTCGGCCCTTGGCCCCAGGGTTTGCCCGTTTAAAGGACAGTTCCGCGTGGTGTGGCCTGCCTTGTGGCAACAGTAGCAGATGAAGTCTCCTGGAGGGCGACGTTGGTCCTGCCACGAGGTGGCGTTGTCCTCCTACGGGGTGGCGTTGTCCTCTTTCTTCTCCTCATCCAGGGGACATCTTCAGGACAGTCGGCGAGTAGGATCCTTCCTTTCAGCTCGGGCTCCGTCTGTAGCTGCAGGGTGCTCAGGACAGTGGCCAGGGTTTTACTTAGCTGACGCACTTCAGAGCGCAGGCTGTCCAGCTCGCTAGGGGGCACTGTTTGCATTTTTGTTTCAGCCGTTAATGACGGAGCAGTGGGTGCTGTGGGCACTGGGGTGGCCCCACCCTTGTAACGCTGGATAGCAGTATCTGATAGTTCCAGGGGCTGCAGACCCTTAATAGCCATGTCCTTCAGGGCGTCAAAGGTGGCATTTGGATGATCTAAGGCCCACCACCTTACGGTTCTGCTCTCCTCCTGAGACCTCAACCCCTGGATGAACTGTTCTGTCAGCATTTTGTCCTCACCATGTATGCTGGCTGGACTAACCTGTTTCAGGGCCCGCAGGGCTTTTTGTAGGCGCCAGGCATAGTCCCGGATACTGTCCTCAGGTTTCTGGGCACAGTGGTAGAACCTCATCCGGAGATCTGTCTCAGTGCGGTTTTCAAAGACAGTTTGCAGTCTCTTAAAGATAATGGACACTGATTCCTGGTCTGCGGCTGGCCAGGTTTCAACTTCCCGCTCTGCGGCACCAGTCAGTTGTCCCAGCACAACAGCGCCTCTCTGTTTACCAGTCATTGAATACATGTCCAATACACCACATATCTTTCTCTTGAATTTAGACAGGGTGTCTGGCTTGCCATCATACTGGGGAAGCCATTTTGCTCCGGGGATGTATGGCAGGGCCATGGGCATGACTGGAATCGCGACCCCTGTTGGTGGGGCGGCTGCTCCGGCCTGAGCAGCGCCGGGCGCGAGTTGAGCATCAGGAGCGTTAACCGGTGCTCCGGCGTTTTGCTGGTCGTTGGCCATGGTTGCGCCCCCCTAGTGAACCGTAGCCTACCTCCTTTACTTTTGATCGGGTAGGCTGCAGCTCCGCAGACGACGGTCTCCTTCCAGGACCTGACTCTTCCTGGAGCTGCGTCAGAGCGCGAGGCGGGGCTTGAGTTTCGCGCGCTTCCAACAGTCACGCCTCTCTGGTTCCCGCGGTTACGCCCCTCTTCTTCCCGCGCGGCGGCGCGGTAATGGCGGCGATGTTGTTCACCACAGTTCAAATACAGTTCAATACGGCACACAGTACCCGGTGGCAACGGGCACGAAATCCTGTTTGTGACGCCAGGAAGAGAGATGTGTCACCCAGGGGGATAAAGGGGACTCGGTACCCGGGCCTTTTACCTTGCTTAGGATGTCACGGCAGTCGGCTCCTGAGCCCATACTCTGGGGTCTCTCTTGAAAAAGGTGTTTTTAGTGTATAGTTTGTTTCGTGACGCCACCTGTGGTATCTGGTAATGGTTACCGGTGCTGCTGCAGACCTCCGGGGGTGATGAAATGGCAGCTGGGATGTTTCTGCTCCCCACAGCCGGAGCGGACCCCCGGGGTAGAGTTGATGGAAGGATGCAGCTGAAAGATGGCCAGGTCAAGGGGAATGACGGACACGCACACAGGGGGTTCTCTTCAGTACCTTTACTGGAGTAACGGCAGGTATGGTCCAGGGTACTTGCTAGGAAGGGTGCACTTCAGGACTTCTCCCCAGTGAGCGGGTATAAGGCCTCCTGATCCGTGTCTCCCTCTCTCTAAGCTTCTAGCCAGCCTGGAACTTGGCCTAGCTTCTGTGTTGTGTTGCTCTCTCACCTGACTGCTTGGTAGTAGGACCTTTCCTTGGCAACCACTATCCCTGGACGCCAGGGCCTTCGTGGTTCCTAGTCCTGTTATTGCTGGTAGCTTCAGGATGACCAGGGGTCTGGAAACCTCCTGTTATGCCGGTTGTCCCTGCTGGGTATAGAGGACCCTGGAGGCGCGGACCCGGTGTCCGGTTTGTATCTTGGGGTGAGCCTATGATGCTCCTATGCCCCCTCAACTCCTCTCTCCTCTCATTACTGCCTCCGGCCACACTCGGGGCCCTCAATCCAGCAGCAGACGTGCTGCGTGTTCACTGCTCTCAGTGGCAGCACACTCTCTGACTCTCTCTCTGACTGACTGCCTAACTCCACCCTCCATATATATATATCCCTAACAGGGCTCCCTCTGGTGGTTTGAGGTGGAAGGGTGGAAGTGTTTGTTTGTAGTGAGGGCCTCTTGTGGAGAAGTCCATCCATGCACCCTTTAGGGTCCTGTGGTACCTGTAGTAGCAGGGTGCCATATATATATATATATATATATATATATATATATATATACAGTACAGACCAAAAGTTTGGACACACCTTCTCTTTTAAAGATTTTTCTGTATTTTCATGACTTTGAAAATTGTACATTCACAAAGAAGGCATCAAAACTATAAATTAACACGTGGAATTATATACTTAACAAAAAAGTGTGAAACAACTGAAAATATGTTTTATATTCTAGGTTCTTCAAAGTAGCTACCTTTTGCTTTGATGACTGCTTTGCACACTCTTGGCATTCTCTTGATGAGCTTCAAGAGGTAGTCACCGGAAATGGTTTTCACTTCACAGGTGTGCAATGTCAGGTTTAATAAGTGGGATTTCTTGCCTTATAAATGGGGTTGGGACCATCAGTTGTGTTGTGCAGAAGTCAGGTGGATACACAGCTGATAGTCCTACTGAATAGACTGTTAGAATTTGTATTACGGCAAGAAAAAAGCAGCTAAGTAAAGAAAAACGAGTGGCCATCATTACTTTTAGAAATGAAGGTCGGTCAGTCCAAAAAATTGTGCAAACTTTGAAAGTGTCCCCAAGTGCAGTTGCAAAAACCATCAAGCGCTACAAAGAAACTGGCTCACATGAGGACCGCCCCAGGAAAGGAAGACCAAGAGTCACCTCTGCTTCTGAGGATAAGTTTATCCGAGTCACCAGCCTCAGAAATCGCAGGTTAACAACAGCTCAGATTAGATACCAGGTCAATGCCAGAAAGAGTTCTAGCAGCAGACACATCTCTACAACAACTGTTAAGAGGAGACTTTGTGCATCAGGCCTTCATGGTAAAATAGCTGCTAGGAAACTACTACTAAGAACAGGCAACAAGCAGAAGAGACTTGTTTGGGCTAAAGAACACAAGGAATGGATATTAGACCAGTGGAAATCTGTGCTTTGGTCTGATGAGTCCAAATTTGAGATCTTTGGTTCCAACCACCGTGTCTTTGTGCGACGCTGAAAAGGTGAACGGATGGACTCTACATGCCTGGTTCCCACCATAAAGCATGGAGGAGGAGGTGTGATGGTGTGGGGGTGCTTTGCTGGTGACACTGCTGGGGATTTATTCAAAATTGAAGGCATACTGAACCAGCATGGCTACCACAGCATCTTGCTGCGACATGCTATTCCATCTGGTTTGCGTTTAGTTGGACCATCATTTATTTTTCAACAGGACAATGACCCCAAACACACCTCCAGGCGGTGTAAGGGCTATTTGACCAAGAAGGAGAGTGATGGGGTGCTACGCCAGATGGCCTGGCCTCCACAGTCACCAGACCTGAACCCAATCGAGATGGTTTGGGGTGAGCTGGACCGCAGAGTGAAGGCAAAAGGGCCAACAAGTGCTAAGCAACTCTGAGAACTCCTTCAAGATTGTTGGAAGACCATTTCCGGTGACTACCTCTTGAAGCTCATCAAGAGAATGCCAAGAGTGTGCAAAGCAGTCATCAAAGCAAAAGGTGGCTACTTTGAAGAACCTAGAATATAAGACATATTTTCAGTTGTTTCACACTTTTTTGTTAAGTATATATATGAAATCCACATGTGCTATTTCATAGTTTTGATGCCTTCAGTGTGAATGTACAAATTTCATAGTCATGAAAATACAGAAAAATCTTTAAATGAGAAGGTGTGTCCAAACTTTTGGTCTGTACTGTATATATATATATATATATATATATATATATATATATATATATATATATATATATATATTTATTTATATTTATATGCACTGCTCAAAAAAATAAAGGGAACACTTAAACAACACAATGTAACTCCAAGTCAATAACACTTCTGTGAAATCTACCTGTCCAGTTATGAAGCAACACTGATTGTGAATCAATTTCTCCAAATGTTGTGCAAATGGATTGGGCAACTGGTAGAAATGATCGGCAATTAGCAAGATACCCCCTATAAAGGAGTGGTGCTGCAGGTGGTGACCACAGACCATTTCTGTGTTCTCATCCTTTTTGGCTGTTGTTTTAGTCACTTTTTCATTTTGCCATTGCTCTCACCCCTAGAGGTACAGTAGCATGAGGCGGTGTCTACAGTACAACCCACAGAAGTTGCTCAGGTAGTGCAGTTCATCCAGGATGGCACATCAGTGCGAGCTGTGGCAAGAAGAGTAGCTGTGTCTGTCAGCACAGTGTCCAGAGCATGGAACAGATACCAGGAGACGTGGAGGGTGCCGTAGGAGGGCAACAACCCAGCAGCAGGACCGCTACCTCCGCCTTTATGGAAGGAGGAACAGGAGGAGCACTGCCAGAGCCCTGCAAAATGTGCATGTTTCTGCACAAACGGTTAGAAACCGACTCCATGAGGGTGGTATGAGGGTCTGACGTCCACAGATGGGGGTTGTGCTCACAGCCCAACACCGTGCAGGACGCTTCGCATTTGCCACAGAACACCAGGATTGGCAGAGTCGCCACTTGCGCCCTGTGCTCTTCACAGATGAAAGCAGGTTCACACTGAGCACATGTGACACACATGACAGAGTCTGGAGACACCGTGGAGAGCGATCTACTGCCTGCAACATCCTTCAGCATGACCGGTATGGCAGTGCGTTAGTAATGGTGTGGGGTGGCATTTCTTTGGAGGTCCGCACAGCCCTGCATTGCTCGCCAGAGGTAGCCTGACTGCCATTAGGTATCGAGATGAGATCCTCAGACCCCTTGTGAGACCATATGCTGGTGCAGTTGGCCCTGGGGTCCTCCTAAATGCAAGACAATGCCAGACCTCATGTGGCTGGAGTGTGTCAGCAGTTCCTGCAAGATGAAGGCATTGAAGCTATGGACTGGCCCGCCCGTTCCCCAGACCTGAATCCGATTGAGCACATCTGGGACATCATGTCTCGCTCCATCCATCAACGTCACGTTGCACCACAGACTGTCCAGGAGTTGGCGGATGCTTTAGTCCAGATCTGGGAGGAGATCCCACAGGAGACCATCCGCAACCTCATCAGGAGCATGCCCAGGCGTTGTAGGGAGGTCATACAGGCACGTGGAGGCCACACACAATACTGAGCCTCATTTTGACTTGCTTTAAGGACATTACATCAAAGTTGGATCAGCCTGTAGTGTGTTTTTCCACTTTAATTTTGGGGGTGACTCCAAATCCAGTCCTCCATTGGTTAATAAATTTGATTTCCATTGATGATTTTTGTGTGATTTTGTTGTCAGCACATTCAACTTTGTACAGAACAAAGTATTCAGTGAGAATATTTCATTCATTCAGATCTAGGATGTGTTATTTGAGTGTTCCTTTTATTTTTTTTAGCAGTGTGTGTATATATATATATATATATATATATATATATATATATAAGTGGTGGAAAAAAAATTCTGAAATTTGTACGGAAAAAAGTTTTTGCGTTTGTTGCCATTTTCCGAGACACGTAGCATTTTAATTTCATTTTATTGCAATATTGCGGCAGTCAAAAATCCGTAATTCTGGTGTTTCGATTTATTTCTCGTCACGCCATTTACCAATCTGATTAATTTACTCCGTGATACTAAATATGTGTATTTTTTTTAATTGTTTCATTTTCAATGGGGAAAAAGAAGTGTGATTTGAACTTTTATGTTTTGCATTTTTTATATTTTTTGAAAAAAAATTCTCACTTTTTACAGTACTTAATAGTGTCCTTAGTTGACCTGAAGCTGCGATTGTTTGATCATCTGTGCTACACATAGCAGGGCATCAGCCCTGCAATGTATAGCAGAAATGACGATCTCCTATGAGCCGGTGTTCACAGGAGTATCAAAATGACAGGCATGAGGGTCTTCTGCAGACCCCCGACTGTCATGACATATCCTGCAATTTTCACACTGGCTACAAAGGTTTTTTGAAATATAACTTCCTATTGATTCAGGAGACTACACATGTACATTAGCCACAATGGTCAGATCCTGGCCCTATCTTTTGTATTGAAGTGTCTAATGAGCGTGTGCACGGTGAGCTGTGACATTACCTATTGTGATTGGTGGATCCTGTGTTATCAGCTGTGTATAGAGGTGTTACCTCTCATTGTAATCCTGCCTCTGATAATATACAGTAGAACCTTGCTGTAAACTTTTTCTTAAAGGACAGGAAGTATAAGCCTAAAAAAGCCCCGGGGGCCAGCGTGAAACGTGCAGATTACTAATTTATTTTTTTTGCTAAAGATTGTAAAATTAAAAAAAAAACATTGTCAATTTCTTTTAAATACATGTAACTATTACTTCCACACCATTCCCCCTTAAATACTATGAGCGCTATACCGTATTCCCCTTATGTACTTTGACTGCCACATTGTCCCCCTTGATGAACTATAATTACCACATGGTCAAATGGGGCAAATTGATAAGAGCCTATTTTTAATAATCTTTGTGAATCATACATCACAAACAAACAAAATAATCATTCCTGGCAGAGAAAAAAGTAGATTTCTCTGATCAGATATGTTAAAGAGGTTGTCCTATACTTTAGCATTGATGACCTGTCCTTAGGATGGGTCATCAATGTCTGATCGGCCACCAGCCGGAAGCACTCACTTGCGGAGCTGGCCATCTTCTGATAGTGGCTGGGGCCTGGTACTACTTATACACCTACTATTCAAATCAATAGAAGGTGGATGTGCAGTATCCTGCGGAGGCCACTATCAGAAGACGGCTAGCTCCACAAGTAGGTACACCCAGTTGGCGGCCACCGACACAGATAACAGTTGGTCGGCGGGGGTGTCGGGTGTGAGACCCCAACCGATCAGACCTTGATGACCTATCCTAGTCATTTTATATCATCTCTAGTATACATGCATATAGGAGCTATAGGGAGTACATTTTGACCCTTCTGCCACATAAGAAGACCCCGTTATTACAAATAGCATGTAAGAGTGTAACGTGGCATGGGGCAATAGCCGTGGGCAAGGTACTCATCTCTTGTGCCCCGACATGCTACATGAAAGTGTGGGTCCTGGCTGGGTGTGTGGGCTTGTGTTGTGAGGGCGTTATGCCCGTGTAGACCACATGTAACCAATGTTGCTGGTTTGCCAGGACCAGATGTTTGACAGTTCAAAGAGGGAGATCACCTGTTCTTTGAAAATATAGTTTTACTGAACAAAAGTCTGATGACAGCTAAGTACATGAGGTAGCACATTTCTTCTCGTATGTTTCAATATCACAGAGCATCTCTACATTTTCTCTTCACTTATTTCACTTCTCTGGTTCCAGTCTCCACTAGTCTCACTTGTTTCTGCACAGTCCAGCCTAGTACCGCATTACAGTCCGTGAAAGTCATCTTTTCCTCTCGCGGTTCCTCGTCTTTTCCCTTTTAAAGGGATAATGCCAATATGGCGGAAACTAGCTTGTCGACACCTAAGTAACCCCCTGCCCAGGACGTCTACTTCGTTCCGTGTTCTGGTCCGTCCAGTACCAGGACCCGGCTCACTTAGCCTCCTAGTCCTCCGGTCAGTCCACTGACATGTCTCACCTTGATCACTCTGTAGCTCAGTGAACTCTTTCTCTTCTCTCCTGGTATCCAGAAGCTCCCTATTCTCTGCTTTGGTCTCCTCTTTCGGCTAAGTGACACCCACGAACTGCGCCACTGCACACACTGGACCTTATGTCCGTCTTGTTCACTCACTGAGCCTTAACTGACTTTCTAACAGGAAACTGTGTCTGTCCATTGCACTATCCCTTCCCACTATGGGCTAGTCCCAACTTTTAACTCTATCTTACCCTACTCACTCTCTGTTGCTGGCCAGAACACTACAATGCATCACAACATAATTCACGTTACACATCACCTTTACAATAAGGCATGACGTTATGCTCATTACACTCTACATTGTACACAGCACTGATGTCTTCAAGGGGGAACTGGGCAATATGTCCATCTCCTTGCAAGAGGATGACCCTGTTACAAATTTTGCATTGGAGAGCAGGCAACTTATTTTTTTTCTTCATAGAACTAGAGGTAAACTGTACCACATTAGCGTAAATCAAACAATTTTCAGGGTTCATAGAGTGACGGACACATTCAGCTCTGCTACATTTGCAGGCACACTTCTCAGATATAACTACAATGTACACTGATGGGAGTAATATTTAGATACATAATAAGCGGAAGATACCCAGCAATATCCAGACATCACTATGTTGTAGTGGTGGCAACGTCAGAGTAATATTAAGTGTATTGAAAACTATTGGTGCATTATCTGACCCGATCCATGGTGAAGTGATGATGGGAGCATAAAAGGCTTATTAAATTATTCATAGAGTTAGTGAGTAAGAGAGAAAAATGACTCCTGTGAGAATGAAGGATGCAATGTCTGATGCATTATTTCTTCTGGCATTTAAGTTGCTTTTAAAGTCAATAAACCTTTCATCTACTTCCAAAATGCCATCACTCCAACAATTAAATGAAAAAGTCTTTAACATAGGAAACTGGATTCCCCTGATGTTGTATATTACATAGGTGGAAAAACGGCATAGGTTCATCAAGTTCTGAACCAGTTATACATCTATGTCACTGGATAATTTACAACCCACAATGCAAATTGTTGTGAGAAAATCATCAAGCCCCCTTTTAAATCTTTACTGACCGAGCTAATCTTGACCTTAATGACCAGGCCAAATTTTAGAATTCTGAGCACTGTCACTTTTATGAGGTAATAACTCTGAAATGCTTCAACATATTCCACTAATTCTGAGAATGTTTTTTCGTGACATATTGTACTTCATGAAAGTAGTAAAAAAAATTCAATATAACTTGCATTTATTTGTCAAAATATCGCAATTTTTGGCAAAAATTTTGAACAAAAATCACAATTTTCAAACTCTCAATCTTTATATCCTTAAACCAGTTAGTCACGCTGTACAAAATAATTAATAAATAACATGTCCCGTATGTCTACTTTGCATCTGCATCATTTTTCAAATGTCATTTTATTTTGTTAGGATGTTAGAGGGGTTAAAAATTTAGTAGCAATTTCTCCTTTTTTCAACAAATTTACAAAACCTGTTACTTTAAGGACCTATTCAGATTTCAATGGACTTTGAGGGGCCTATATATTGGAAATTTATCAAAATGTGTTACCATTTTAAAAACCACAGCCCTCAAATTCTTCAAAACTGTTGTCCGGAATTTTTTTAAGCCTTCAAGTGCTACACAGGAATTAATGCAAAGTGGAATGAAAAAAAAAATTACATTTTACATCTAAAATGTTGCTTTAGCCCCAATTTTTTCACTTTTGCAAGAAATAACACCAAAAAGTGGACGCCACAGTTTGTTACCCACTTTCTTACAACCGCGACTATACCTCACATGTAGTCCAAAAGTTCTGTTTGGACAAATGGCAGAGCTTGGAGTGGAAGGAGCAATATTTGAATTTTGGAACACAAATGGGCTGAAATACGAGTAGATTGGGGGCAACATGTCACATTTGGAGAGCCCCTGAGGCGCAAAAACAGCAGAAACCCCCCACAACTGACCACATTTTAGACACTACACCCCTCAAGGATTTTATCTAGGGGTATAGTGACCATTTTTAACCCACAGGTACTACACAGAATTTGATCACATTATATCGTCATATTGAATATGTCATCATATCTTGATAATTTTTTTTGTGACTTTTGACAAAACCCTAAACCTAACCCTAAGTCTAACCCTAACAGCAAAGAATGAAAAAAAACAAATTATAAAATAAAAAAAAATTAAAAATGTAATCTGACTAGTGTGAAGACACAGGGTGGGGGTGTGTTATCAAGGGTGTACACAGCGAGGCACAGCCCAAGTACTACCTGTCAGGGATTCCAACACAGGGACGACACGGGAGATCAAGTGCCGTCACGCTGTCAGTATTTCGTCCGGAGTCGCGAGCACGCGATCCAGACTACTGCTGCGTAGGTATGGGTAAGCAACCAGTGAACATATGGTGTCACACCTCTGGGTCCCAAAGCCTGGAATCCGTGTTTAACGCCCTCTGTGCGGTCACTGTCAGCTTCACGATAGCCCAATTATTATTATTCTCTGCCACCACCGGCTGAGTTTTAAATATAATACAGGCCTGGCTGGACGTCTGCATTTTGGTAGCTGGTATGGCTTTGGGTAAGGGAATGATTACAGAACAAAAGGAACAGGACTATTACATTTTATACTTAATCCAAAAGGGAGGCAGTGTTAAAGAAAAATATATACAAGTATGTTACAAAGGAGACATTAAAATACATAGGCAGTTACATAAAATAAACAGGATAAAAGAAGATAACTTACACTATATGATCGCTGAGACGTTTCAATATAGGTGGAGATGGGGCTCCCCAGTTGATTTTGCTGTTATCGAACAGGATCCATTGCTTATAATTCTTATTCCCCCCTGGCAATGAGTGAGTCTGTACTGTCCCTTAGTTCTCTTATACCTAAGGGGAGATCTGTCCACACACCCCCTGTGCTGACATCATGTGGGCCGGTCTCCAGCCTGTACACTTTTATTAAAAACACTAACTTCTGCGATAACTCATTGCTTGATGATCGCAGAAGCGTGCAAACGATGCCATATTTTCCCTTATGATTTTATCTTCAGTTAGAAACCACACATCGCATAGTCACAGTCTGCTATTCTGGTGTTTTTTGCGCTACAGCTCCCTGATTTTGCTTACAGCCCTGGAAAACTACATATACATTCCTGGGTTGATATATTCACTAAACATATGGGTCCCGTTGCTGTCGGACGTATGGAACTCACAATATTTCATATTTCATTTTGGAGTCGGCAGCTGGAAATTTCTGTTAAACTCTCTTTGACGCTTGGGAAAGCAACTTTCCCAGTTACATGTGAATTTCTGCAACCCTGCCAGTAATTACCCCTTACCTCTTCCAGGGACAAGATGCTTGCTTCTAAATTAAGTTATTACACGCCTTGGCTGGCATTTGTTTGTGTAAGTTAATTCTCAGGCGTGTGTTAATTGGGGCTTTTGTGCTGAGCAGAAGGGGAGTAAGGGAGGGGGGGGTGAACATCTATGTCAGGCAAATGTAGAAGAACATTTTCCTGACTTTAATATTTCCCTGACGCTACCATACTTACTAATTATTGGGCTTTTGATCACAGTGATGGGGTCTATCACAGTGATCAAAAGTCAGGAACCAATAAGAATAATGCCTGCGTTTGCCGGGTGCTGTCCAGCAGATCTCAACGGGTGCACTGCACATGTGCGCGCCATTTTGTTTCGGGAACTGGTGGAGGAGGGCCGGGGGATGGTGATTCCCATACTAAGATACCGTGGAGGGCTTGGGGACATAATTTCTCTCTCCTCAAACATGTTAAATCATGTCAGAGGAAAGAGAAATGATTTTTACACCGGATCACACTTTTTTTTTTTACGTAACCACTTTTTTTATGTATATTGGCGGTCATTAAGGGGTTAAATCTCATTATACACTGTGTGTACAGTTCTTAGGCAATGAGTATTGTGACTATATCATCATTTTAGTGCAGATTTTCCAACTCTGTGATGTATAAACTTGATGCTTATTGGATGAAGCAAATCAGGTGGTGTATATGGGTCACAAAAAATGTGTTGAGAAAAAGAGACGCAAATTAACTGCCAAAAATTTGAGAAGAATCAAATGTGAAGTGATCAGAAAGCCATTATCCTCCAGTGCTGCCATACTCCAGAGCTGTAACCTACCTGGAGGCCAGTAGTACAAGGTGTTCAGTGCTCAGAGACACGGCCGAGGTGAGGAGGCTGAAACCCGACCACCACTGAACAAGACACAGAAGTACAAGGTGTTCAGTGCTAAGAGAAATGGCCGATGTGAGGAGGCTTAAACCCGACCACCACTGGACAAGACACAAAAGTACAAGGTGTTCAGTGCTCAGAGAAATGGCTGAGGTGAAGAGGCTGAAACCTGACCACCACTTTACTTAGTTTCTCTATGTCTCAAGCACTGCTATACTTTTGCAATACACCTATCGGTGTTACACTAGGTTTTGGCTTTAATCCTAAGTCATGTGACATGAGAGTCTATATTGACTTTTAGGATTGCTTCCAATACAGTCATATGAAAAAGTTTGGGCACCCCTATTAATCTTAAGCTTAATGTTCTATAAAAATTGGTGTTTTTGCAACCGCTATTTCAGTTTGATATATGTAATAACTGTTGGATACAGTAATGTTTCTGCCTTGAAATGAGGTTCATTGTACTAACAGAAAATGTGCAATCTGCATTCAAACAAAATTTGACAGGTGCATAAGTATGGGCACCTCACCAGAAAAGTGACATTAATAGTTAGTAGATCCTCCTTTTGCAAAAATAACAGCCTCTAGTCGCTTCCTGTAGCTTTTAATGATTTCCTGGATCCTGGATGAAGGTATTTTTGACCATTCCTCTTTACAAAACAATTCCAGTTCAGTTAAGTTTGATGATCGCCGAGGATGGACAGCCCTCTTCAAATGATCCCACAGATGTTCAAGGATATTCAGGTCTGGGGACTGGGATGGCCATTCCAGAACATTGTAATTGTTCCTCTGCATGAATGCCTGAGTAGATTTGGAGCGGTGTTTTGGATCATTGTCTTGCTGAAAGATCCATCCACTTTGTAACTTCATATTTATCACTGATTCTTGAACACTATTGTCAAGAATCTGCTGATACTGAGTGGAATCCATGCGTCCCTCAACTTTAACAAGATTCCCAGTGCCAGCATTGACCACACAGCCCCAAAGCATGATGGAACCTCCACCAAATTTTACTGTGGGTAGCAAGTGTTTTTCTTGGAATGCTGTGTTTTTTTGCCACCATGCATAACGCCTTTTTGTATGACCAAATAACTCAATCTTGATTTCATCAGTCCACAGGACCTTCTTCCAAAAAGAAATTGGCTTCTCCAAATGTGCTTTTGCATACCTCAGCCAACTCTGTTTGTGGCGTGCTTGTAGAAACGGCTTCTTTCGCATCACTCTCCCATACAGCTTCTCCTTGTGCAAAGTGCCTTGTATAGTTGACGGATGCACAGTGACACCATCTGCAGCAAGTTGATGCTGCAGCTCTCTGGAGGTGGTCTGAGGATTGTACTTGACTGATCTCACCATTCTTCTTTTCTGCCTTTCTGATGTTTTTCTTGGCCTGCCACTTCTGGCCTTAACAAGAACTGTCCCTGTGTTCTTCCATTTCCTTACTATGTTCCTCACAGTGGAAACTGACAGGTTAAATCTCTGAGACAGCTTTTTGTATGCTTCCCCTGAACAACTATGTTGAATAATCTTTGTTTTCAGATCATTTGACAGTTGTTTTGAGGAGCACATGATGCCACTCTTCAGAGGAGATTCAAACAGGAGAACAACTTGCAAGTGGCCACTTTAAGTAGCTTTTCTCATGATTGCATACACCTGGCTATAAAGTTCAAAGCTCCATGAGGTTACAAAACCAAAAAAAGTGCTTTAGTAAGTCAGTAAAAAGTAGGTAGGAGTATTTAAAACAAGAAAATGATAAGTGTGCCCATACTTATGCACCTTTCAAATTTTGTTTGAATGCAGATTGCACATTTTCTGTTAGTACAATAAACCTCATTTCAAGGCAGAAACATTACTGTGTCCAACAGTTATTACATATATCAAACTGAAATAGCTGTTGCAAAAACACCAATTTTTATAAAACATTAAGCTTAAGATTAATAGGGGTGCCCAAACTTTTTCATATGACTGTAGCTGGCACTAGCCATCTTCCTTTCTGAAGAGACAATTTGCATATTTCCTAGAGGAGTATTGCGGCTTAAAACTCTCCTCACCTTGGCATGTCAGACTTGACATGTCAGTCTCTGCAAGGAGAAACATTACCCAAATTTTAATAAAAGAAAAAAGTAATAATACATTTAAAGGGAACCTGTCATGTCCTGTGTACTATCTAAACTGCCCCCATTGCATGGTTAGTGATGCAATGTGCATCACTAACACACTTTTTCCATTAAAATCGGCACAAAGATAATGTGTATAAAACACTTTATATATGCATATCCTACCTGCTCGTTTAGTCATAGGAGTGTGATTCCTTGCATTTAGTCATCGTTGTTGCCGCCCACGCATTTGAATTCTCAGTGACCCCCGGCTTGTGCTGATGCAAGTATCTGGTGCTTGCGCAGTATTTGTCATCGCCAGACGCGTTTTGCATCTCTGGGAGCCGCGCACGCGCTGTGACGAGCAGCTCTGGCCCCACACAGTGAAGCTGGGAACTACACAGCTTCACTGCGCACGCTCGTTCAAATCCCACCAAGGACAACTTCTGCAAGGAGTTTGTATGTTCTCCCTGTGTTTGTGTGGGTTTCCTCCGGGATCTCCTGTTTCCTCCCACACTCCAAAGACATACTGATAGGGAATCTAGATTGTGCCCCAATGGGCACAGTGCCGATATTGTCGGTGAAGCGCTGTGGAATTAATGACACTACAGTAGGTATGGAAAGGATTCAGACGCCTTTAAATTTTCCACTCTTTGTTTCATTGCAACCATTTGATAAATTCTAAAATGTTCATTTTTTTCTCATTAAAGAAACACTCTGCACCCCATCTTGACTGAAAAAAACAGAAATGTAGACATTTTTGCAAATTTATTAAACAAGAAAAACTGAAATATCACATGGTCATAAGTATTCAGACCCTTTGCTCAGACACTCATATTTGAGTCACATGCTGTCCATTTCCTTGTGATCCTCCTTGAGATGGTTCTACTCCTTCATTGGAGTCCAGCTGTGTTTAATTAAACTGATAGGATTTGATTTGGAAAGGCACACACCTGTTTATATAAGACTTCACATCTCACAGTACATGTCAGACCAAATGAGAATCATGAGCTCAAAGGAACTGCCCAAGGAGCTCAGAGACAGAATTGTGGCAAGGCACAGATCTGGTCAAGGTTACAAAAGAATTTCTGCATTACTCAAGGTTCCTAAGAGCACAGGGGCCTCCGTAATCCTTAAAAGGAAGAAGTTTGTGACCACCAGAAGTCTTCCTAGACCTGGCTGTCCAGCCAAACTGAGCAATTTTGGGAGAAGGGGCCTTGGTGATAGAGGTAAAGAAGAACCCCAAGATCACTGTGGCTGAGCTCCAGATATGCAGTAGGGAGATGGGAGAAAGTTCCACAAAGTCAACTATCACTGCAGCCCTCCACCAGTCAGGCATTTATGGCAGAGCCTCTCCTCAGTGCAGGACATATGAAAGCCCGCATAGAGTTTGCTCAAAAACACATGAAGGACTCCCAGACTATGAGAAATAAGATTCTCTGGTCTGATGAGACAAAGATAGAGCTTTTTGGTGATAATTCTAAGCGATATGTGTGGAGAAAACCAGGCACTGCTCATCACCTATGGAACTCTCTGCCGCATGATGTTGTAATGAGTGATTCACTATTAAAATTTAAGAAGGGCATGGATGCCTTTCTTGAAAAGTATAATATTACAGGTTATATATACTAGATTCCTTGATAGGGCGTTGATCCAGGGAACTAGTCTGATTGTCGTATGGAGTCGGGAAGGAATTTTTTTTCCCATTGTGGAGCTTAGTGTTTACCACATGGGTTTTTTTAGCCTTCCTCTGGATCAACATGTTAGGCTATGGGTTGAACTAGATGGACTTAGTCTTCCTTCAACCTTAAAAACTATGTTACTATGTTACCTGCCCAATACAATCCCAACAGTGACACATGGTGGTGGCAGCATCATGCTGTGGGGGTGTTTTCCAGCTGCAGGGACAGGACGACTGGTTGCAATTGAAGAAAACATGAATGCGGCCAAGTACAGAGATATCCTGGATGAAAACCTCTTCCAAATGTAGCGCCCCGAGGGTTCGGCCGCTACAGGGGTATTGCACCTCTGCCAGAGGTGTGATATCCCACTCCCGGGTAAGGATGGAGTGTGGACCAAGACTCGGTAGGCTGCATGCATCACACACACCCCATTTCCGGGGGACAGCTCAATGGTGCTTCCATTAGACAGTAATGCAGGCACGACAGAATCTGTCCCTGGCTGGAGTGGGGAGGGGGGAGGAAAACCCAGTGATGTAGGAGCAGGAGGGGACGGTCTCTGGGCATAGGCAGGAGCCCATTGGTTGCAAGTCACCTGGGCTCATACACAGAGAGGGAGGTATAAAAGGTGGGCACCATCTTAGAAGGTCAGTTCAGTCAGGAGGAGAAGAGGAGAGGAGCTCAGCCAGAGAGGGCTGACAGGGAGCTGTGGCTCAGTCTGGGCCCAGCTCCACGAGGCAGGCCTGGAGTGAAGGCCAGAAACAGCAGAGAGGACAGGACCAGCAGAGAGGAACAGAAAGGAAAGGAAGAAAGGAACGGAACACTAAGAGAAGCCCAGAGACACGAAGGCAGAAGGAACCCCAAAGGCCCAGGAGATTGCGGGTGACGGGTTGGCAGACAGGGTACCGGATCCCAAGTTGGTGGAGGCGACTAATCCTTAGCCAAGGACCGGCGGTCATGATCACGTCTTGGTGCGACCCCTCACTACACCTACTAGAAAGGCACACCACATATGGTCAGGGAAGTGGACATCCAACATCCCAAGAGAAGGCCCGAGGCAGTTGGACAAAAGTAGTGTCACTGGTGGGGCACGGCCAGAGAAAGGAATCGAAGGGAGTCCTGTGCCACACTCTGGAATTGCCTGGGGGTTGACCGAGCCCCTTGCCTTGTGGACTCAGCACGGCTTGGGCAGTCACTACAGGTACCGAAGTGATTTGGAATATAAAGAACTGTGAGTAAAGCCTTTGAACTGCAATCCCACGTCTCTGTGCTTCATCGCCGCGCCAGCACTACTAGTGCTGGGACGCTCGCACCATCACTCCCATCATCTACTACACTGCCCTGGGGCTCCACTCTTCCCGTGGGGAGTCACACTACCTCAGCTGCACACACCATCGGCCCCAGCCGTCTGCCTTGCAGCGGCGGTCCGCGCCGACCGCAATCCACGGGTGGCGTAGTCGGATATTAACCCATAAAAGCCCCCACAAAAGACCGCCATTGGCCTGACCACCCTGAGCCACGGGACCGGGTCACCTCCACGGAGACTACAACCCCCAGAAGCCGGGTGCCCCTCTTGCCCAGGGGGCGCATCACATAGTGTTCTGGACTTTAGACTTGGCCAAAGGTTCACTTTTCAACAAGATAATGACCCTAAGCACACCGCTAAAATAACAAAGGATTTGCTTCAGAACAACTCTGTGTCCATTCTTGACTGGCCCAGCCAGAGCCCTGACCTAAACCCAACTTATCATCTCTGGAGAGACCTGAAAATGACTGTCCACCAACGTTCACCATCCAACCTGACGGAACTGGAGAGGATCTGCAAGGAAGAATGGCAGAGGATCCCCAAATCCAGGTGTGAAAAACTTGTTGCATCATTCCAAAGAAGACTCATGGCTGAATACTTATGACCATGTGATATTTCAGTTTTTCTTTTTTGATAAATTTGCAAAAATTTCTACATTTCTGTTTTTTTTCAGTCAAGATGGGGTGCAGAGGGTACTTTCATGAGAAAAAAATATGAACTTTTTAGAATTTACCAAATGTCTGCAATGAAACAAAGAGAGAAAAATGTAAAGGAGTCTGAATACTTTCTATGGTGTTTCACTTTGAATATTGCTAGGCAGATTCTATATGCTCTTTTAAGATTCCATCCCAAGATTCCATCATGACATCACTGATGATGGTCAGTTATTATGACATCACAGGTGACAGTCACTACTAATACAATGTACACAGGTCACGACTGCCCTTGTTTGGCTTTATACCTAGTGACTGACTGACCGCACTTGGTTTTGCTTGATATGACCGGAATTCTTCTGGACAATCTTCAGATAGACGCACTATGGGCGATTCTTACCACCAATCGCCCTGATCTACCACCCGATGGCGTCCTCAGCTTCACTCGCCGGCTGGTGGTGAAGCTAGTAGTTGACTGCCTGACCAAATACCACGAAGGTAATCTAACCTCAGAGTATTTGACGGATTTACTTCAGAACATCAGGACATTAGTACAGCAGGTAAATGGCGGACACTTCGCACAAAACATCTCCATAATACTTGGCTTTTCTCATCTCAGGATTTTAATTTCTGGTTTCATCTTCATAGGCTGAAAAAAGATATCAACATGGAGATTTGGCTTTTATTAAAGAACTGGCCCAAAATGTCCTATCTGTACTGGAACGTCCGGCCTGCTCATTGGAACGCCTGGTAAGAACCCATTATCTTCTCTATCACGTCCTTGTTTTCTCGTCTTCAGTCAGATATCAGAAGATCTTATGTTAGATCTTAGAGGCCTCCTTGTCAGCTCCTGGCAGACACAAGATATTTCGTGGTCGCCTGTCTCTGCTGCTCCATCGTCTGTGATGACAGTCTGTATTCTGCTGATCTAGTCACAGGTCAGTGGTGGGAAGTCTGTATTTCTGTCTTGCTCAATTGTCAGTTTTCCTGCTTGTAAGTGCTGCAGCTGAGATAATAGACTTATTACATGTAGAGTATGTTGTGTATACAAGTCCCTCATGCAGTATATTAATCTGGATCTGATGGAGAGGAGCTGCAGTGTAAAGTCATTTCACCCAACACTGAAATTAATCAAGTAAATCCAGGTTTAGACCTCCCTGATTTATATATATATTTGGTGATTTATTGAATTAATCAACATATTAATTATATATATTATATCTATCAGGAAACACCAGAAGGTGACGCCAATGATGGGCAAAATCTAATTATGGAAAAGCCTGACTCTACTAGGAGTCAGCCGGAGCTGAGCAGCGATCTGATCACAGGTGAGCCGACCATCCAACATTCTACAAGGAATATCCAGATATTATAGAGAGCAGGAAATAACTTATAGAGTTACACTTTACTCTGTGTAAAGGGAATCTGTCAGCACAATTTTACATATAGAAGTAGTGGTGCGGCTGTACGGCCCTTTACCACCAATAAAATTATACTTTTTTTTTCCCAGAGATCTGATGTGGCAGTCATGGGAATCTAACGCAGAAACCACGTCCTCCTTGATTTCCATATGGCTTCTATGGCTGATATCCCAGGACTGGCACATCAGATCTGTCCACAAGACGAATCATTTCTATTGGGGGACAAGCACCTATACAGCCATACAACTACTTCCATATGTACCAACCTACTGACAGGCTCCCTTTATGGCTGTGTGACCTGTCCGTTATGAGTCTCCCATACACTACATTGGGGTCCACTTATTCATGGCAATCACTTCAGCTCTCTCTTCCCATCACTAACAAGTACATTTAGGGTGACGGTTCGCCATTCTTGTGATTATTGGGGATTCTTCCATCATTTACATTACACTCATCTGCCATATGGATCTGCCGTTCGTTTTCATATACGTATTCATTGCCATTTTCTCCGTTATATTATTGTATTACATATGTAGGATTGATATCGTCTAATACACACATGTCAAATTCTGGCCTGCAGGGTGATTATGTTTGGTCCGCGATGCTGGCACTGCCCCCCCATCATACCGTATGGAGGACTATGTGGGGCCCATTATACTGTATGGAGGACTATGTGGGGCCCATTATACTGTATAGAGGACTATGTGAGGCCCATTATTCTGTATGGAGGACTATGTGGGGCCCATTATTCTGTATGGAGGACTATGTGGGGCCCATTATTCTGTATGGAGGACTTTGTGGGGCCCATTATTCTGTATGGAGGACTATGTGAGGCCCATTATTCTGTATGGAGGACTATGTAGGGCCCATTATTCTGTATGGAGGACTATGTGGGGCCCATTTTTCTGTAAGGAGGAGTATGTGGGGCCCATTTTTCTGTATAGCCTACTATGTGGGGCTCATTATTCTCTATGGAGGACTATGTGGGGCCCATTATTCTGTATGGAGGACTATGTGGTGCCCATTATTCTCTATGGAGGACAATGTAGGGCCCATTATTCTGTATGGAGGAGTATATGGGGCCCATTTTTCTCTATAGAGTACTATGTGGGGCTCATTTTTCTCTATGGAGGACTAAGTGGGGCCCATTATTCTTTATGGAGGACTTTGTGGGGCCCATTATTCCGTATGGAGGACTACGTGGTGACCATTATTCCGTATGGAGGACTATGTAGGGCCCATTATTCTGTATGGTGGACTATGTAGGGCCCATTATTCTGTATGGAGGACTATGTGAGGCCCATTATTCTGTATGGAGGACTATGTAGGGCCCATTATTCTGTATGGAGGACTATGTGGGGCCCATTTTTCTGTAAGGAGGAGTATGTGGGGCCCATTTTTCTGTATAGCCTACTATGTGGGGCTCATTATTCTCTATGGAGGACTATGTGGGGCCCATTATTCTGTATGGAGGACTATGTGGTGCCCATTATTCTCTATGGAGGACAATGTAGGGCCCATTATTCTGTATGGAGGAGTATGTGGGGCCCATTTTTCTCTATAGAATACTATGTGGGGCTCATTTTTCTCTATGGAGGACTAAGTGGGGCCCATTATTCTTTATGGAGGACTTTGTGGGGCCCATTATTCCGTATGGAGGACTACGTGGTGACCATTATTCCGTATGGAGGACTATGTAGGGCCCATTATTCTGTATGGTGGACTATGTAGGGCCCATTATTCTGTATGGAGGACTATATGGGGCCCATTATTTCTGTATAGAGTACTATGTGGGGCCCATTATTCTATATGGAGGACTATGAGGGGCCCATTATTTCTGTATAGAGTACTATGTGGGGCCCATTATTCTATATGGAGGACTATGAGGGGCCCAGTATACTTTATGGAGGACTATATAGGGTGCATTATACTGTATACCTCTTAGCCTGCACCTTTGTCCAAGTTTTTTATTTTGGCCCTCTCTGTATTTGAATTTGACATCTCTGGTCTAATACGTTTTATTTCTTTACCATTTTATCACTATTTTAGAAACAACTGTGCTGGCGAATCCCGATAGTGAAATCTGTGAAATCCCGGAGATCCTTGAATCTGCCAGTGTAAGTATCATAGAGGGGATGTCTGTCTATCGTCAGATCATGGGGTATGAATGACGTGTCCAATATTACCCCCATATAACCACGAGATATCTCTATCCCTTATTCTTTTATAGAATGCGATCGATTCCTTACACCCTGTGAGAAAGCCGTGTAAGAGCGACTATGAAACCTCCAAACTGATCAGCGGTGGAGCTTTTGGGTAAGATTTCTGTTGGCGTCACCCACATTTCTCAGGGTTCCCTATTCCAATGCTTCTGCCTCTGTGCTCTACCATACAGTGTTATTACAGAGAGATAACATCTTTTCACAATCATTGCAGCACTTTAAATTTGGAAATTTGGACCAGTTTTTACTTGGACTGAATCAAATCTACTGATTAAATTCTGTGAATCTGCCCAAAAAGAATTTCTGTAGATTCTCTCATCTGTAGTGTGACCTGGGTAAGGACTTGGGCTGACATGGCATTATGCATCGTGATCCTTTATGTAGAGCATGCGTGTCATATTCTGACCCATGGGCCAAATCTGGCTCGCAGGATGGTTAGATTTGGCCCGCGACACCAGAACCGCCACCCATATGTGGGGCAATTTATTCTGTATGGAGGACTATGTGGGGCCCATTTTTCTGTATGGGGGACTATGTGGGGCCCATTATTCTGTATGGAGGACAATGTGGGGCCCATTATTCTGTATGGAGGACTGTGTGGGGCCCATTATACTGTATGGAGCACTGTGTGGGGCCCATTATACTGTATGGAGGACTATGTGGGGCCCATCATTCTGTATGGAGGACTATGTGGGGCCCATTATTCTGTATGAATGACTATGTAGGGCCCATTATTCTGTATGGGGGACTATATATGGCCCATTATTCTGTATGGAAGACTATGTGTCACCTATTATTCTATATGGAGGACTATGTGGGCCCATTATTCTGCATGGAGGACTATGTGTGGCCCATTATTCTGTAGTTAGGACTATATTTGGTCATGTCTCCTACTTACTCTCCAAATGACACCTCACCACCTGTGAACTTGACGCAATCCCATCCCACCTCATCCCTAACCTTACCACAGTCTTCATCCCAACCCTAACGCACCTCTTCAATCTGTCACTAACAACCGGTGTCTTCCCCTCATGTTTCAAACATGCCTCAATCACACCCATCCACAAAAAGCCCTCCCTTGACCCATCCTCTCTGACTAGCTACCGTCCCATATCACTTCTCCCCTATGCCTCAAAACTACTAGAACAACATGTCCACCTTGAACTGTCCTCCCATCTCTCCTCATGTTCCCTCTTCAACTGATTACAATCTGGCTTCCGACCGCATCACTCGACTGAAACTGCCCTGACCAAAGTCACCAACTACCTACTAACCGCCAAATCCAAGCGACACTACTCCATCCTCCTTCTTCTGGACCTGTCATCTGCCTTCGACACAGCTGACCATTCCCTCTTACTACAGACTCTCTCATCTCTTGACATCACGGACTTGGCCCTATCTTGGATCTCCTCATACCTAACAGACAGGACATTCAGCGTCTCCCACTCACGCACCACCTTCTCATCTCACCCCCTATCTGTTGGTGTCACCCAAGGTTCAGTTCTAGGACCTATACTCTTCACCATCTACACCCTTGGCCTGGGACAGCTCATAGAGTCTCACGGCTTTCAGTATCCCCTCTATGCTGATGACACACAAGATCTACCTCTCTGGACCCGATATCCCCTCCCTACTAACCAAAATCCCACAATGTCTGTCCGCCATCTCATTCTTCTTCTGTCCCAGATTTCTAAAACTTAACATGGATAAAACAGAATTCATCATCTTTCCACCCTCTCATTCATATCCCCCATTTGACCTATCCATCAACATCAATGTCTGTTCACTCTCCCCAGTCCCACCAGCTCGCTGCCTTGGGGTAAGCTTGGACTCTGATCTCTCCTTCAAACCACATATCCAAGCCCTTTCCACTTCCTGCCGACTCCAGCTCAAAAATATCTCCCGGATGCGCGCATTCCTCAGCAAAGACTCTGCAAAAACACTAGTGCATGCCCTCATCATCTCCCGCCTTGACTACTGCAACTTCCTGCACTGTGGCCTCCCCTCCAACACTCTCAGCGCCCCTCCAATCTATCCTAAAATCTGCTGCTCGACTAATCCCCCTGTCCCCCCCGCTATTCCTCGGCCTCTCCCCTCTGTCAATCCCTTCACTGGCTCCCCATTGCCCAGAGACTCAAGTTCAAAACCCTAACCATGGCATACAAAGCCATCCACAACCTGTCTCCTCCATACATCTGTGATTTAGTCTCCCAGTACCTACCTGCACACAACCTCCGATCCTCACAAGATCTCCTTTTCTACTCCCCTCTTATCTCCTCTTCCCACAATCGCATACAAGATTTCTCCCGCGCATCCCCCCTACTCTGCAACTCTCTACCCCAACACACTAGACTCTCGTCTACCGTGGAAGCCTTCAAAAGAAACCTGAACACCTACCTCTTCCAACAAGCCTACAACCTGCAGTAACCACTGCTCCACCACATTACTGCATTACCTCCTCTACCCCCACCTACTATATCCCCACCCATCCCTTGTAGATTGTGAGCCCTCGCGGGCAGGGTCCTCTCTCCTCCTGTACCAGTCGCTGACTCGTTTTGTTAAGATTATGTAAATGTTTTTGCTATGTATACCCCCTTTTTTCACATGTAAAGCGCCATGGAATAAATGGCACGATAATAATAATAAATAATAATAATAATTATTCTGTATGGATGACCATGTGGGGCCCATTATACCGTATACTGGTTGGCCCTCAACTTTATCCAAGTTTTTTATTTTGGCCCTTTGTGTGTTTGAGTTTGACATCCCTGATGTAGAGCCATCTTTTCTAGATGCCATATATTTCTAGAGACAGCCAAACTTCTAGTATTAAACATTAGTACAGAACATCATATAATGACTTCAATAGATGAACTGTTAATCATGATTCATTATAAACCCTGGATTTTACTTCTCTCCAGGGCCGTCTACTTAGTGCACCATAAAGACTCAGACCAGACCTTTGCTATGAAGAAAATGGACAAGCGGAGCCTGGACACTCCAAAGGAAGTGGAGAGGGCCTTTCTGGAGAGGGACATCCTAGCATACGCAGATTGTCCCTTTGTGGTCTCCCTGCTCTGCTCCTTTCCAACTAAATCTCACCTGTGTATAGTCATGGAGTATGTTGGAGGTAGGACATGTACATTATATTATATCCAGCCCATGCCTGCTTATATCGTATCGCCTATCATATAATTAGTATTTGTCCCCGTGGACGGTTTACATCCCCACAAAGCATTTACTATAAGTTATCTATTACCTAGATGCCTCGAAAGTCACTGATCTGTGTGATCTCCCTGTATGTCCACACTGAGCATGTTGATATCTCCAGCTGTAGACGAGACGTCACGTCATGTTATGTTTATAGTAGCATGGACGACATTTCACCATGACTTCAGACTAATATTTTGTGCACTATACATTATATTTCTATATTTTCTATCCTGCCCCAATATATCCACTCACTTCTCATTATGCAAAACCCCTCACCGGTCATATTTCCTTTCTACTATAGGTGGAGACTGTATGACCCTTCTAAGCACCAGGGGTCCTTTATCTGTCCCATTGGCCCGCTTGTACTTTGCAGAAGTAGTTATTGCTGTGGAATACCTGCACAGCTATGGTGTGATGCACAGAGACCTGAAGCCTGACAAGTAAGTGACCCTTGTAGTATAATAACGGGGGGAGTTATCATTTATTATCACACGGTCTGAGCAGCTAAAACCTTCTTTTCTTTCACAGCCTCTTGATAACATCTGATGGACACATTAAAGTCACAGATTTTGGGCTGTCAAAACTTGGTCGCATGATCCCAAAAACCAACATCCACCAGGAATTAGCTGAGGACATCGCCAGAGAATTCTGTGATCGCGAGGTTGGCATCACTTACAGGAATTTCGCTTGTTCCTTACAAATCTCATCAAACTATTGTTTCTTCTCTCTACACGTTTCATTTCTAGAAACTTTTCCTCTGATATTTTATCTTCTGTCATTGTGTTTTTATGGAGAGAACTTGTCACAATAATAGTTAATAATTTGCATCTCTTTCTTTTGTCGATTTACAGTTCTGTGGCACCCCATCTTACGTAGCCCCAGAGGTAATCCTGGAACAAGGCTATGGAAGACCTGTTGACTGGTGGTCAATGGGGATAATCCTACATGAATTTCTTGTGGGATCTGTACCGTTTCATGGGAATTCTGTAGAGAAACTTTTTGAAAGGATTGTCAGTGGTAAGTAGAATAATCCTCCCACTGCTGATTGGCTTAGTTATTTGATGTATTAATCTGAAGCTTTGCTTTATATTACAGTCCAATAAAGAGGTTTTATTTTCTATTATTTTCTACATTACAGGTGACATAATTTGGGATTGTGATTCTGCTCCTTCCCCTGATTCTCAGAATCTCATCACTGAGCTGCTCAGAACAAATCCTGCACATAGACTTGGGACAGGTAACATATATGATAGTATTAATATTCACTTACTACACCTAAGACATATCAGTCACATCCAAGAGGATCAGCCTTTCTTTATCTGCTCTTCCATTTCTAGTTTTCCACACTTTGACTTTCAGTGTATTTCCTTCATGTCGGCTGTTATGTCTTTAGGTCAAATTATGATTAAGTTTAAATATGGAGCAATCTCTGACAATGTCCGCGTCACTATTGGTCTTCTTTTTCCAGGAGGAGCAGGTGAGATCAAGGAACATCCATTCCTGAGTGAGGTAAACTTTGACAACCTTCTAAGTGAGAAGCCAGAGTACGTTCCTGAGCTGATATCAAATGTAGACACCAGCTTCTTTATCGGTAAGTAGAATGAGACGTCAACTAAACTAAGTGTCAGTTTGTCTCGTCTTCCCTAATATGTGACAATAAGTAACCATTAATGTTAGTGATAAAATTGTGACTATGTCTGTGACCATGTGTTACACTCACAACCTCTAATAACATGTCGTTACTTATGTGTTGTAGATCACTCTGATATGTACCTACATATTGTCTCAGAGGAGGAGGAGGACACAAGCGAGGACAATGATAGCCTTGAGTTCCAAAACTTTACATCATCTTCTGAAAGGCTTTCTAAAGTAAGTATGTCATCAATAAATGCAAAATATGTAAAGAAAAGAAAAACCTCTTTAAAGTGAAGAAAAACAAATGCATTTTTATCTTGTTTTTGTCCAAATATAGCTCTGTGCCACCGCTACCAGGACAATGAGCAATGAGGATCCCAAGTCCCAGCCAGATTGTTCACCAGAATCCATTACAGAAATCTCAGAAATGTGAGTATATTATGGGGTCATTACTGTGAGCTCCAATCTGATATATGTGCACAACACCAAATGTAGGACATGAATAACATAATGGTAAATGCAGCCTCCACTGCCCCATGGTTAGCGGTCATAGTGGTTTGGACTTCAGAAATTGTTCATGATATCCTTTGTTTTCTGCCCTGCTCCATAGAAGGTAGAAATGAGCAGGAGACTTTCCCCACTATGACTTTCATACGCCCTATTAGGCCTTATGGTCGGGAGTTCTTCTAGTGAGACAACCCCTTTTATTCTACTTTTATTTGTGACTTACACCTTTTTTCTTCCACCAAACAGGCAGAAAGAAGTTTCCCCCTCTGTATCTGATAGAGACGATGCTATGACCAGCGTGCCATTATCGTCCCCATTGTCAGGTATGTACATATCTACAGCACAAATAAGTGAATGTTTACTTCAAGACTCAGGAAAGCAGTTCCTATAAGAATATATCCTCAATGTTTGTTTTTTTTACTTTCTGATCAGACTTTCCAGCTCAGGAGGAAAGAAAATCTTCAACAAATCTGATTAAAGAGCAACAAAAATCAGAAAATGTAGAACAGGTGAAAAAGAGACGAGGTAAGTGTGAGAATCAGCTCCATGTTGTGTGATGTCGGTCAGTGAGCGTAATTCATGTGGAGCAGATGTCGTCTGTCGGTGATGGGATTGTCACATGTATGATGGCTGACGATGATCCCTGACCTCTGTGTGGTGAGATTCCTCTGCCGTCCGGCCACTGTGACCGCACAGTAGTATCATGTAATATGGAGTCCCATCACTTACATTATATTTACTTCTCTTCTCATAGGTTCCATCTTCCGTCGGATCTTATCATCCTGCCGGCGTGGATTATCCAGGGCTGCCCGCATATTTGCTGGTTGTTGCAGTTCCACTGAAGTCATCTAAAAGACATGAAACCTCCGTATCTAGCGCCCGGAAGTACAGCAGATCCACCATCAGTGCTGTACCTGTTTGGAAGGACCTTCACCAGGACCTTCTCACTGTTACATCTCTACCCGGACATGTTCCGGTGATGTCTGCTTCTGCAATATTCATACTGCTAGCCTTATGTGGCTTTTACTGATCACCTGGCATCTAACCTCGGCTGTCTTCCTGACTATGATTATGGCTATTGTTTCTGTGCCTGGTGATGGGCAGCACGGTGGCTCAGTGGTTAGCACTGTAGCCTTGTAGCGCTTGTATCCTGGGTTCCCACCACGGACAACGTCTGCAAGGAGTCTGTATGTTCTCCCTGTGTTTGCGTGGGTTTCCTCCGGGTTCTCCGGTTTCCTCCCACACTCCAAAGACATACTGATAGGGAATTTGATTGTGAGCCCCAACCTTCCATACTATTAGTAATAAAAGAAAACATAAATAAATTAAACTTTTATGTGTAATGACACTTTATTGCATCCAAAAGAAACATATTTCTGGAACTTATAGTATATCAAGAATATGTATCATGCATGTTTAATTGTTGGGATACCATACAGAACAACAGTTGCCCCATGTCCCTCATTACTTCTTTAAATTTGGGGCAAATGTGCAGAAAATAATCAATGACTGTGTTGCATATCAGTGTGATGTTCTCCATTTTTCATGTCCTGATCCAATGAATTCACATCTCAGATCTACTGAGACTCAAGTGAAAGCTTCTTTGTTTCAGCTCTCTGCACAATCCTTGGTTGTCACTGATCTAGAAAGGACAAATCACTTGTTGTGGGAAAACCCTTATAATGTCTCCCTGCTCCACTCCATAAATGTCCAGCACCAATGGCTGAGCCTTAACACATGGATCACAGGGTTTGTGATCATATTGGTGCAGCAGATACGTCCATATTACCATAGTAGGGTCCATGATTATCCATTGAGTTGTGGGGGACTCACATCCATGACCCCGAGGTAATGACTAGAATCTGATGTGTAAAAAGAGAACATCAGGCCATAGAGGATAATAGGAGGGTTGGAAGAGAGAAAGGATTTTTAATTGCAGCAGATACAGATGGGTGAATTCATTCAAATAAAAATGATTTCTACTCAAATTTTTTGTAATTATTTGCAATTTTATGCATATTCAGCAAAATGGCGGTCAGTTGTAAAGAGCCAGCAAAAGGTTAAAAAGCAAAAACCATACCTCATCGTTCACCTCTCTGGCCACCCTCCCTGCTCCCTGCACACTGTCCCGTTCTCCGCACTCCCGTCACTTCGCATCTATAGCAGGTTATTCACTTTAAGCCTATGGCTTCCCAGAGTTCATTGAGCATAGCCTGGCCGTACTCACAGCTGAAAGCCCCAGTCTAGAGGAACACTGGGACAGAGATGACACACAACAGAGGCTCAGAGGACTGGATAGTGAGCAGCGAGCAGCCATGATGGCTGGAGAGGTGAGTATAAATATTTTTAGAATTTTTTTTATATCTTACATTTATTATGCTCTGGGGTACGGAGAGGCCCCAGATCATAATAATGCATGTTAAATCCTTGGAGAACGGAAAACTTATCTGTGAATTCAATTTACCAGTAAAATCCAAGCAAACGGGCGAGAACATTACTACCCCTTCTACTCATTTTCGGGGGTGGGGTTGGCCTCTTTTCTCTTTGCTCGTCAAGTTCTCTCCTTGCAATGTGCACTAACAGTGCGCTCTCTTGCCAGCTCTTCACTTCTCATCAAAGGGAGCGCACTGTCACTGTGAATTGAAAAGGATATTGCACAGTGACAAGGGAGCTCATGCAGAGCATACGTCAGAATTGATGACATATGCATGCAAATTTATTAAACAAGAAATACTGAAATATCACATGGTCATAAGTATTCAGTCCCTTTGCTCAGACACTCATATTTGAGTCACATGTTGTCCATTTCCTTGTGATCCTCCTTGAGATGGTTCTACTCCTTCATTGGAGTCCAGCTGTGTTTAATTAAACTGATAGGACTTGATTTGGAAAGGCACACACCTGTCTATATAAGACCTCACAGCTCACAGTGCATGTCAGACCAAATGAGAATCATGAGCTCAAAGGAACTGCCCAAGGAGCTCAGAGACAGAACTGTGGCAAGGCACAGATCTGGTCAAGGTTACAAAATAATTTCTGCTTTACTCAAGGTTCCTAAGAGCACAGTGGCCTCCATAATCCTTAAATGGAAGAAGTTTGGGACCACCAGAAGTCTTCCTAGACCTGGCCGTCCAGCCAAACTGAGCAATTTTGGGAGAAGAGCCTTGGTGATACAGGTAAAGAAGAACCCCAAGATCACTGTGGCTGAGCTCCAGAGATGCAGTAGGGAGATGGGAGAAAGTTCCACAAAGTCAACTATCACTGCAGCCCTCCACCAGTCAGGCATTTATGGCAGAGTGGCCCGACGGAAGCCTCTCCTCAGTGCAAGACATATGAAAGCCCGCATAGAGTTTGCTCAAAAACACATGAAGGACTCCCAGACTATGAGAAATAAGATTCTCTGGTCTGATGAGACGAAGATAGAACTTTTTGGTGATAATTCTAAGCGGTATGTGTGGAGAAAACCAGGCACTGCTCATCACCTGCCCAATACAATCCCAACAGTGAAACATGGTGGTGGCAGCATCATGCTGTGGGGGTGTTTTTCAGCTGCAGGGACAGGATGACTGGTTGCACTTGAAGAAAACATGAATGCGGCCAAGTACAGAGATATCCTGGATGAAAACCTCTTCCATAGTGCTCTGGACTTTAGACTTGGCCAAAGGTTCACTTTTCAACAAGATAATGACCCTAAGCACACAGCTAAAATAACAAAGGATTTGCTTCAGAACACCTCTGTGACCATTCTTGACTGGCCCAGCCAGATCCTTGACCTAAACCCAACTTTGCATCTCTGGAGAGAGCTGAAAATGACTGTTCACCAACGTTCACCATCCAACCTGACGGAACTGGAGAGGATCTGCAAGGAAGAATGGCAGAGGATCCCCAAATCCAGGTGTGAAAAACTTGTTGCATCATTCCCAAGAAGACTCATGGCTGTACTAGCTCAAAAGGGTGCTTCTACTGAATATTGAGCAGGGGGTCTGAATACTTATGACCATGTGATATTTCAGTTTTTCTTTTTTAATAAATTTGCAAAAATTTATACATTTATGTTTTTTTCAGTCAAGATGGGGTGCAGAGTGTACTTTCATGAGAAAAAAATATGAACTTTTTAGAATTTACCAAATGTCTGCAATGAAACAAAGAGTGAAAAATGTAAAGGGGTCTGAATACTTTCTATGGTGTTTCACTTTGAATATTGCTAGGCAGATTCTATATGCTCTTTTAAGATTCCATCCCAAGATTCCATCATGACATCACTGATGATGGTCAGTTATTATGACATCACAGGTCACAGTCACTACTAATACAATGTACACAGGTCACGACTGCCCTTGTTTGGCTTTATACCTAGTGACTGACTGACCGCACTTGGTTTTGCTTGATATGACCGGAATTCTTCTGGACAATCTTCAGATAGACGCACTATGGGCGATTCTTACCACCAATCGCCCTGATCTACCACCCGATGGCGTCCTCAGCTTCACTCGCCGGCTGGTGGTGAAGCTAGTAGTTGACTGCCTGACCAAATACCACGAAGGTAATCTAACCTCAGAGTATTTGACAGATTTACTTCAGAACATCAGGACATTAGTACAGCAGGTAAATGGCGGACACTTCGCACAAAACATCTCCATAATACTTGGCTTTTCTCATCTCAGGATTTTAATTTCTGGTTTCATCTTTATAGGCTGAAAAAAGATATCAACATGGAGATTTGGCTTTTATTAAAGAACTGGCCCAAAATGTCCTATCTGTACTGGAACGTCCGGCCTGCTCATTGAAACGCCTGGTAAGAACCCATTATCTTCTCTATCAAGTCCTTGTTTTCTCGTCTTCAGTCAGATATCAGAAGATCTTATGTTAGATCTTAGAGGCCTCCTTGTCAGCTCCTGGCAGACACAAGATATTTCGTGGTCTCCTGTCTCTGCTGCTCCATCGTCTGTGATGACAGTCTGTATTCTGCTGATCTAGTCACAGGTCAGTGGTGGGAAGTCTGTATTTCTGTCTTGCTCAATTGTCAGTTTTCCTGCTTGTAAGTGCTGCAGCTGAGATAATAGACTTATTACATGTAGAGTATGTTGTGTATACAAGTCCCTCATGCAGTATATTAATCTGGATCTGATGGAGAGGAGCTGCAGTGTAAAGTCATTTCACCCAACACTGAAATTAATCAAGTAAATCCAGGTTTAGACCTCCCTGATTTATATATATATTTGGTGATTTATTGAATTAATCAACATATTAATTATATATATTATATCTATCAGGAAACACCAGAAGGTGACGCCAATGATGGGCAAAATCTAATTATGGAAAAGCCTGACTCTACTAGGAGTCAGCCGGAGCTGAGCAGCGATCTGATCACAGGTGAGCCGACCATCCAACATTCTACAAGGAATATCCAGATATTATAGAGAGCAGGAAATAACTTATAGAGTTACACTTTACTCTGTGTAAAGGGAATCTGTCAGCACAATTTTACATATAGAAGTAGTGGTGCGGCTGTACGGCCCTTTACCACCAATAAAATTATACTTTTTTTTCCCAGAGATCTGATGTGGCAGTCATGGGAATCTAACGCAGAAACCACGTCCTCCTTGATTTCCATATGGCTTCTATGGCTGATATCCCAGGACTGGCACATCAGATCTGTCCACAAGACGAATCATTTCTATTGGGGGACAAGCACCTATACAGCCATACAACTACTTCCATATGTACCAACCTACTGACAGGCTCCCTTTATGGCTGTGTGACCTGTCCGTTATGAGTCTCCCATACACTACATTGGGGTCCACTTATTCATGGCAATCACTTCAGCTCTCTCTTCCCATCACTAACAAGTACATTTAGGGTGACGGTTCGCCATTCTTGTGATTATTGGGGATTCTTCCATCATTTACATTACACTCATCTGCCATATGGATCTGCCGTTCGTTTTCATATACGTATTCATTGCCATTTTCTCCGTTATATTATTGTATTACATATGTAGGATTGATATCGTCTAATACACACATGTCAAATTCTGGCCTGCAGGGTGATTATGTTTGGTCCGCGATGCTGGCACTGCCCCCCCATCATACTGTATGGAGGACTATGTGGGGCCCATTATACTGTATGGAGGACTATGTGGGGCCCATTATACTGTATGGAGGACTATGTGAGGCCCATTATTCTGTATGGAGGACTATGTGGGGCCCATTATTCTGTATGGAGGACTATGTGGGGCCCATTATTCTGTATGGAGGACTATGTGGGGCCCATTATTCTGTATGGAGGACTATGTGGGGCCATTATTCTGTATGGAGGACTGTGTAGGGCCCATTATTCTGTATGGAGGACTATGTGGGGCCCATTATTCTGTATGGAGGACTATGTGGGGCCCATTATGCTTATGGAGGACTATGTGGGGCCCATTATACTGTGTGGAGGACTATGTGGGGCCCATTATTCTGTATGGAGGACTATGTAGGGCCCATTATCCTGTATGGAGGACTATGTGGGGCCCATTTTTCTGTAAGGAAGAGAATGTGGGGCCCATTTTTCTGTATAGCCTACTATGTGGGGCTCATTATTCTCTATGGAGGACTATGTGAGGCCCATTATTCTGAATGGAGGACTATGTGGGGCCCATTGTTCTCTATGGAGGACAATGTAGGGCCCATTATTCTGTATGGAGGAGTATGTGGGGCCCATTTTTCTCTATAGAGTACTATGTGGGGCTCATTTTTCTCTATGGAGGACTAAGTGGGGCCCATTATTCTGTATGGAGGACTATGTGGGGCCCATTATTCCGTATGGAGGTCTATGTAGGGCCCATTATTCTGTATGGTGGACTATGTAGGGCCCATTCTTCTGTATGGATGACTATATGGGGCCCATTTTTCTGTATAGAGTACTATGTGGGGCCCATTATTCTGTATGGAGGACTATGTGGGGCCCATTATTCTGTATGGAGGACTATGTGGGGCCCATTATTCTGTATGGAGGACTATGTGGGGCCCAATATTCTATATGGAGGACTATGTGGGGCCCATTATTTCTGTATAGAGTACTATGTGGGGCCCGTTATTCTGTATGGAGGACTATGAGAGGCCCAGTATACTTTATGGAGGACTATATAGGGTGCATTATACTGTATACCTGTTAGCCTGCAACTTTGTCCAAGGTTTTTATTTTGGCCCTCTCTGTATTTGAATTTGACATCTCCGGTCTAATACGTTTTATTTCTTTACCATTTTATCACTATTTTAGAAACAACTGTGCTGGCGAATCCCGATAGTGGAATCTGTGAAATCCCGGAGATCCATGAATCTGCCAGTGTAAGTATCATAGAGGGGATGTCTGTCTATCGTCAGATCACGGGGTATGAATGACGTGTCCAATATTACCCCCATATAACCACGAGATATCTCTATCCCTTATTCTTGTATAGAACGCGATCGAATCCTTGCACCCTGTGAGAAAGCCGTGTAAGAGCGACTATGAAACATCCAAACTGATCAGCGGTGGAGCTTTTGGGTAAGATTTCTGTTGGCGTCACCCACATTTCTCAGGGTTCCCTATTCCAATGCTTCTGCCTCTGTGCTCCACCATACAGTGTTATTACAGAGAGATAACATCTTTTCACAATCATTGCAGCATTTTAAATTTGGAAATTTGGACCAGTTTTTACTTGGACTGAATCAAATCTACTGATTAAATTCTGTGAATCTGCCCAAAAAGAATTTCTGTAGATTCTCTCATCTGTAGTGTGACCTGGGTAAGGACTTGGGCGGACATGGCATTATGCATCGTGATCCTTTATGTAGAGCATACGTGTCATATTCTGACCCATGGGCCAAATCTGGCTCGCAGGATGGTTAGATTTGGCCCGCGACACCAGAACCGCCACCCCTATGTGGGGCCAATTATTCTGTATGGAGGACTATGTGGGGCCCATTTTTCTGTATGGGGGACTATGTGGGGCCCATTATTCTGTATGGAGGACAATGTGGGGCTCATTATTCTGTATGGAGGACTGTGTGGGGCCCATTATACTGTATGGAGCACTGTGTGGGGCCCATTATACTGTATGGAGGACTATGTGGGGCCCATTATTCTGTATGGAGGACTATGTGGGGCCCATTATTCTGTATGAATGACTATGTAGGGCCCATTATTCTGTATGGGGGACTATATATGGCCCATTATTCTGTATGGAAGACTATGTGTCATCTATTATTCTATATGGAGGACTATGTGGGCCCATTATTCTGCATGGAGGACTATGTGTGGCCCATTATTCTGTAGGGAGGACTATATTTGGTCAAGTCTCCTCCTTACTCTCCAAATCACACCTCACCACCTGCGAACTTGACGCAATCCCATCCCACCTAATCCCTAACCTTACCACAGTCTTCATCCCAACCCTAACCCACCTCTTCAACCTGTCACTAACAACCGGTGTCTTCCCCTCATGTTTCAAACATGCCTCAATCACACCCATCCTCAAAAAGCCCTCCCTTGACCCATCCTCTCTGACTAGCTACCGTCCCATATCACTTCTCCCCTATGCCTCAAAACTACTAGAACAACATGTCCACATTGAACTGTCCTCCCAACTCTCCTCATGTTCCCTCTTCGACTGATTACAATCTGGCTTCCGACTGCATCACTCGACTGAAACTGCCCTGACCAAAGTCACCAACTACCTACTAACCGCCAAATCCAAGCGACACTACTCCATCCTCTTCCTTCTGGACCTGTCATCTGCCTTCGACACAGTCGACCATTCCCTCTTACTACAGATTCTCTCGTCTCTTGGCATCACGGACTTGGCCCTATCTTGGATCTCCTCATACCTAACAGACAGGACATTCAGCGTCTCCCACTCACGCACCACCTCATCATCTCACCCCCTATCCGTCGGTGTCCCCCAAGGTTCAGTTCTAGGACCTCTACTCTTCACCATCTACGCACTTGGCCTGAGATAGCTCATAGAGTCTCACTGCTTTCAGTATCCCCTCTATGCTGATGACACACAAGATCTACCTCTCTGGACCCAATATCCCCTCCTTACTAACCAAAATCCCACAATGTCTGTCCGCCACCTCATTCTTCTTCTCTGCCAGATTTATAAAACTTAACATGGATAAAACAGAATTCATCATCTTTCCATCCTCTCATTCATATCCCCCATCTGACCTATCCATCAACGTCAATGTCTGTTCACTCTCCCCAGTCCCACCAGCTCGCTGCCTTTGGGTAAGCCTGGACTCTGATCTCTCCTTCAAACCAAATATTCAAGCCCTTTCCACTTCCTGCCGACTCCAACTCAAAAATATCTCCCGGATGCGCGCATTCCTCAGCAAAGACTCTGCAAAAATACTAGTCAATGCCCTCATCATCTCCCACCTTGACTACTGCAACTTCCTGCGCTGTGGCCTCCCCTCCAACACTCTTGCGCCCCTCCAATCTATCCTAAGCTCTGCTGCTCGACTAATCCACCTGTCCCCCCGCTATTCCCCGGCCTCTCCCCTCTGTCAATCCCTTCACTGGCTCCCCATTGCCCAGAGACTCAAGTTCAAAACCCTAACCATGGCATACAAAGCCACCCACAACCTGTCTCCTCCATACATCTGTGATCTAGTCTCCCGGTACCTACCTGCACGCAACCTCTGATCCTCACAAGATCTCCTTCTCTACTCCCCTCTTATCTCCTCCTCCCACAATCGCATACAAAATTTCTCCCGCGCATCCCCCTACTCTGGAACTCTCTACCCCAACACACTAGACTCTCGCCTACAGTGGAAGCCTTCAAAAGAAACCTGAAGACCTACCTCTTCCGACAAGCCTACAACCTGCTGTAACCACCGCTCCACCACATTACTGCATTACCTCCTCTACCCCCACCTACTATATCCCTACCCACCCCTTGTAGATTGTGTGCCCGCGCGGGCAGGGTCCTCTCTCCTCCTGTACCAGTCGCTGACTCGTTTTGTTTAGATTATGTAAATATTTTTGCTATGTATACCCCCTTTCTTCACAAGTAAAGCGCCATGGAATAAATGGTGCTATAATAATAAATAATAATAATAATTATTCTGTATGGATGACCATGTGGGGCCCATTATACCGTATACTGGTTGGCCCTCAACTTTATCCAAGTTTTTTATTTTGGCCCTTTGTGTGTTTGAGTTTGACATCCCTGATGTAGAGTCATCTTTTCTAGATGCCATATATTCCTAGTGACAGCGAAACTTCTACTATTAAACATTAGTACAGAACATCATATAATGACTTCAATAGATGAACTGTTAATCATGATTCATTATAAACCCTGGAATTTACTTCTCTCCAGGGCCGTCTACTTAGTGCACCATAAAGACTCAGACCAGACCTTTGCTATGAAGAAAATGGACAAGTGGAGCCTGGACTCTCCAAAGGAAGTGGAGAGGGCCTTTCTGGAGAGGGACATCCTAACATATGCAGATTGTCCCTTTGTGGTCTCCCTGCTCTGCTCCTTTCCAACTAAATCTCACCTGTGTATGGTCATGGAGTATGTTGGAGGTAGGACATGTACATTATATTATATCCAGCCCATGGCTGCTTATATCGTATCGCCTATCATATAATTAGTATTTGTCCCCGTGGACGGTTTACATCCCCACAAAGCATTTACTATGAGTTATCTATTACCTAGATGCCTCGAAAGTCACTGATCTGTGTGATCTCCCTGTATGTCCATGTAGCGCCCCGAGGGTTTGGCCGCTACAGGGGTATTGCACCTCAGTCCAGAGGTGTGATATTCCACTCCCAGGTAAGGATGGAGTATGGACCAGGGCTCAGTTAGCTGCATACAGCACACACACCCCATTTCCGAGGGACAGCTCAACGGTGCTCCCACTAGACAGAAGTGCAGGTGTGACACCCCAGGGGTCTGGTTGCCACAGTGATAGAGATATTACGTCTGAGAGCAGGTGGGAGGTCTCTTGGTCAGGGATCCTATGCATGCCACACCTCCTGCCCAGTCCTGGGAGGGGAAGAACTTCCCCTATATAAACCTAGGGCTGAGGCAGGGTGAGTGAGTAGAGAAGAAGTAGAGACAGAGAAGAGCAGCAGATATAGGAGAAGAACATCAGGAGCTCTGTGGGAGCAGTGCTACAAGGAGTCAGGGGCTGGCAGCTGCAGAGCTCGCCCTGACTGAGAAGTTATCACCGGACCCGGAGTCCGAGGCTGTGGGGACTAACTCCTATCCAGCAGCAGAAACCGACCGGCAGGGGATTGCAGGTCCTCTGGCCCAGAAACCCGAAGGCACGGTCACAAGCGTGGGACCAGCACCGCCGTCGTGGAGCGGAAGCTACTAGAAGGCCCCGAGTCACCGGCCATACGGGTGAGCACCACACGGTACACTCAGGGACGTGGGCTACTTATACCCGCCTCTAGCAAGGTAGCCGGAAGAGTATCGTTAGTTTGGGAGGCCTACAACTCCGCCTGGCCAGGGGAGATCCCATCTGCTCAAGGACTGACCAGGCCCCAATCGCTAGCCAGTACTCCGGGAGGGTCTATCTTTGTCACCAGTAAAGACCCTGAACTACACCGTACCGTCTCCGAGTGGTTCCTGCTACCCCCATCATCCACGTCGGTTGCCCTGAGGCCATACCCCTACCGTTGGGGGTTATACCATCACGCTGCACAATCCTACCACCGGCCTCAGCAGTCTGCCCTGCAGCAGCAGCTCCTTAGCTGTACTCAACGGGTGGCGTAGTCATCCAACATCTACCGCTAATACAGCGCCACTTAGTCTGACTCCCTGGGCACGGACCGGATCACCGCCACGAGACTACAACCCTCAAGAGATCCGGCTCCGGGTAAGCTCCCGCGTGCGCAACGCAGCGCGACACAGGCCCAGGGGCGCGTCACAGGCACGACCGACTATGTCCCTGCCTGGAGTGGGGAGGGGGGTGGAACACCCAGTGCTGTAGGGGCAGATAGGGGTTGGTTCCTGAGCGTAGATAGGAGCTCATTGGTTGCTGGTCACCTGGGCACATGGTCAGAGGGAGGTATAAAAGGTGGGCACCATCTTAGAACAGTGTTCAGTCTGTGAGGAGAGGAGAGCTGACAGGGAGCAGCAGCTCAGGCTGAGTGCTGCTCCAGAGGCAGGCCTAGAGAAGAGGCCGGAGCCTGAGAGGAGAAGGAGAAGTGGGCCTGGAGAAGAGGCCAAGGGAAGGAGGAGAAGACAGAACAGGAAAGAAGGAGAAGAGAGAGAGAAACAGAAGGGCTCAGGAACAAGAAGGTGGAAGGGACCCTAAGAACCCACGAGAATCCAGGGTGAAGGGTCAGGCAGATTAAGGGTACCGGATCCCAAGTTGGTGGAGGAGAAACTACCCTCAGCCAAAGACCGGTCGTCGTGATCATTTATTGGTGCGACACCTCATCAAACCTGCTAGGAAGGCACCATATAGGACAGCGGAGGACGGGGCCCACGTTTAACCGCATAAGTCCGCGGCAGCTGGACAAAAGTGGGTCACTGGTGAGGCAGGCCAGAGAAAGGATTAAAGGGGGTCCTGTGCCATGCTCCTGAACTGCCTGGGAGTTGACCGAGCCCCTCACCTGGTGGACGCAGCACGGCTCGGGCAGTCATTGCCTGCAGAAGTGACTTGGATATTAACCGTGAGTAAAGACCCTGGACTGCAGTACGTTGTCTGTGTGCTTTTTCGCTCCTCCGGCACTACCGGTACTGGGACTCTCACCACCATCACTCCCACCATCCACTACACTGCCCTGGGGCCGCACTCTTCCCGTGGGGAGTCACATCATCCCAGCTGCACACATCATCAGCCCCAGCGGACTGCCTTGCAGCGGCGGTTCCTAATAACCGCAATCCACGGGTGGCGTAGTCGGACATTATCTAAAGTACAGTAGCAGACTACCATTGGTCTGACCACCCTGAGCCGCGGGACCGGGCCGCCACTACTACCCCCATCGTTCCCCTATCGCCCGGATCCGCGTGCCCCACGGCCCAGAGGGCGAGTCATCCACACTGAGCATGTTGATATCTCCAGCTGTAGACGAGACGTCACGTCATGTTATGTTTATAGTAGCATGGACGACATTTCACCATGACTTCAGACTAATATTTTGTGCACTATACATTATATTTCTATATTTTCTATCCTGCCCCAATGTATCCACTCACTTCCCATTATGCAAAACCCCTCACCGGTCATATTTCCTTTCTTCTATAGGTGGAGACTGTATGACCCTTCTAAGCACCAGGCATCCTTTATCTGTCCCATTGGCCCGCTTGTACTTTGCAGAAGTAGTTATTGCTGTGGAATACCTGCACAGCTATGGTGTGATGCACAGAGACCTGAAGCCGGACAAGTAAGTGACCCTTGTAGTATAATAACGGGGGAGTTATCATTTATTATCACACGGTCTGAGCAGCTAAAACCTTCTTTTCTTTCACAGCCTCTTGATAACATCTGATGGACACATTAAAGTCACAGATTTTGGGCTTTCAAAACTTGGTCGCATGATCCCAAAAACCAACATCCACCAGGAATTAGCTGAGGACATCGCCAGAGAATTCTGTGATCGCGAGGTTGGCATCACTTACAGGAATTTCGCTTGTTCCTTACAAATCTCATCAAACTATTATTTCTTCTCTCTACACTTTTCATTTCTAGAAACTTTTCCTCTGATATTTTATCTTCTGTCATTGTATTTTTATGGAGAGAACTTGTCACAATAATAGTTAATAATTTGCATCTCTTTCTTTTGTCGATTTACAGTTCTGTGGCACCCCATCTTACGTAGCCCCAGAGGTCATCCTGGAACAAGGCTATGGAAGATCTGTTGATTGGTGGTCAATGGGGATAATCCTACATGAATTTCTTGTGGGATCTGTACCGTTTCATGGGAATTCTGTAGAGAAACTTTTTGAAAGGATTGTCAGTGGTAAGTAGAATAATCCTCCCACTGCTGATTGGCTTAGTTATTTGATGTATTAATCTGAAGCTTTGCTTTATATTACAGTCCAATAAAGAGGTTTTATTTTCTATTATTTTCTACATTACAGGTGACATAATTTGGGATTGCGATTCTGCTCCTTCCCCTGATGCTCAGAATCTCATCACTGAGCTGCTCAGAACAAATCCTGCACATAGACTTGGGACAGGTAACATATATGATAGTATTAATATTTACTTACTACACCTAAGACATATCAGTCACATCCAAGAGGATCGGCTTTTCTTTATCTGCTCGTCCTTTTCTAGTTTTCCACACTTTGACTTTCAGTATATTTCCTTCATGTCGGCTGTTATGTCTTTAGGACAAATTATGATTAAGTTTAAATATGGAGCAATCTCTGACAATGTCCACGTCACTATTGGTTTTCTTTTTCCAGGAGGAGCAGATGAGATCAAGGAACATCCATTCCTGAGTGAGGTAAACTTTGACAACCTTCTAAGTGAGAAGCCAGAGTACGTTCCTGAGCTGATATCAAATGTAGACACCAGCTTCTTTATCGGTAAGTATAATGAGACGACAACTAGACTAAGTGTCAGTTTGTCTCGTCTTCCCTAATATGTGACAATAAGTAACCATTAATGTTAGTGATAAAATTGTGACTATGTCTGTGACCATGTGTTACACTCACAACCTCTAATAACCTGTCGTTACTTATGTGTTGTAGATCACTCTGATATGTACCTACATATTGTCTCAGAGGAGGAGGAGGACACAAGCGAGGACAATGATAGCCTTGAGTTCCAAAACTTTACATCATCTTCTGAAAGGCTTTCTAAAGTAAGTATGTCATCAATAAATGCAAAATATGTAAAGAAAAGAAAAACCTCTTTAAAGTGAAGAAAAACAAATGCATTTTTATCTTGTTTTTGTCCAAATATAGCTCTGTGCAACCGCTACCAGGACAATGAACAATGAGGATCCCAAGTCCCAGCCAGATTGTTCACCAGAATCCATTACAGAAATCTCAGAAATGTGAGTATATTATGGGGTCATTACTATGAGCTCCAGTCTGATATATGTGCACAACACCAAATGTAGGACATGAATAACAATGGTAAATGCAGCCTCCACCGCCCCATGGTTAGCGGTCACAGTGGTTTGGACTTCAGAAATTGTTCATGATATCCTTTGTTTTCTGCCCTGCTCCATAGAAGGTAGAAATGAGCAGGAGACTTTCCCCACTATGACTTTCATACGCCCTATTAGGCCTTATGGTCGGGAGTTCTTCTAGTGAGACAACCCCTTTTATTCTGCTTTTATTTGTGACTTACACCTTTTTTCTTCCACCAAACAGGCAGAAAGAAGTTTCCCCCTCTGTATCTGATAGAGACGATGCTATGACCAGCGTGCCATTATCGTCCCCATTGTCAGGTATGTACATATCTACAGCACAAATAAGTGAATGTTTACTTCAAGACTCAGGAAAGCAGTTCCTATAAGAATATATCCTCAATGTTTGTTTTTTTTACTTTCTGATCAGACTTTCCAGCTCAGGAGGAAAGAAAATCTTCAACAAATCTGAGTAAAGAGCAACAAAAATCAGAAAATGTAGAAAAGGAGAAAAAGAGACGAGGTAAGTGTGAGAATCAGCTCCATGTTGTGTGATGTCGGTCAGTGAGCGTAATTCATGTGGAGCAGATGTCGTCTGTCGGTGATGGGATTGTCACATGTATGATGGCTGACGATGATCCCTGACCTCTGTGTGGTGAGATTCCTCTGCCGTCCGGCCACTGTGACCGCACAGTAGTATCATGTAATATGGAGTCCCATCACTTACATTATATTTACTTCTCTTCTCATAGGTTCCATCTTCCGTCGGATCTTATCATCCTGCCGGCGTGGATTATCCAGGGCTGCCCGCATATTTGCTGGTTGTTGCAGTTCCACTGAAGTCATCTAAAAGACATGAAACCTCCGTATCTAGCGCCCGGAAGTACAGCAGATCCACCATCAGTGCTGTACCTGTTTGGAAGGACCTTCACCATCTACCTGTGGCCTTCTGACTGTTACATCTCTACCCGGACATGTTCCGGTGATGTCTGCTTCTGCAATATTCATACTGCTAGCCTTATGTGGCTTTTACTGATCACCTGGCATCTAACCTCGGCTGTCTTCCTGACTATGATTATGGCTATTGTTTCTGTGCCTGGTGATGGGCAGCACGGTGGCTCAGTGGTTAGCACTGTAGCCTTGTAGCGCTTGTATCCTGGGTTCCCACCACGGACAACGTCTGCAAGGAGTCTGTATGTTCTCCCTGTGTTTGCGTGGGTTTCCTCCGGGTTCTCCGGTTTCCTCCCACACTCCAAAGACATACTGATAGGGAATTTGATTGTGAGCCCCAACCTTCCATACTATTAGTAATAAAAGAAAACATAAATAAATTAAACTTTTATGTGTAATGAGACTTTATTGCATCCAAAAGGAAACTTATATTTCTGGCTCTTATAGTACATCAAGAATATGTATCATGCATGCTTAATTGTTGGGGGTCCATACAGAACAACAGTTGCCCCATGTCCCTCATTACTTCTTTAAATTCGGGGCAAATGTGCAGTAAATAATCAATGACTGTGTTGCATATCAGTGTGATGTTCTCCATTTTTCATGTCCTGATCCAATGAATTCACATCTCAGATCTACTGAGACTCAAGTGAAAGCTTCTCTGTTTCAGCTCTCTGCACAATCCTTGATTGTCACTGATCTAGTAGAAAGGACAAATCACTTGTTGTGGGAAAACCCTTATAACGTCTCCATGCTCCACTCCTTAAATGTACAGCACCGATGGCTGAGCCTTAACACATGGAGAACCAGACATTCAAGGGTTTGTGATCACATTGGTGCAGCAGATATGTTCATATTACCATAGTAGGGTCCATGATTATCCATTGAGTTGTGGGGGACTCCCATCCATGACCCCAGGGTAATAACTAGTATCTGATGTACATATGTGTAAAAAGAGAACATCAGGCCATAGAGGATAATAGGAGGATTGGAAGAGAGAAAGGATTTTTAGTTGCAGCAGATACAGATGGGTGAATTCATTCAAATAAAAGTGATTTCTACTAACATTTTTTGTAACTTTTTGAAATTTTATGTGTATTCAGCAAAATGGCGGTCAGTTGTAAAGAGCCATCAAAAAGTTAAAAAGAAAAAAAAACATACCTCATCGTTCACCTCTCTGGCCATCCTCGCTGCTCCCTGCACACTGTCCCGTCCTCCGCACCTCCGTCACTTCGCATCTATAGCAGGTTATTCACTTAAGCCTATGGCTTCCCAGAGTTCATTGAGCATAGCCCGGCCCTACTGAGAGCCCCGGTCTAGAGGAACACTGAGACTGAGATGCCACACAACAGAGGCTCAGAGGACCTGATAGTGAGCAGCGAGCAGCCATGATGGCCGGAGAGGTGAGCGAAGAGGTGAGTATAAATATTTTTAGAATTTTTTTTTATATCTTACATTTATTGTGCTCTGGGGTATGGAGAGGCCCCAGATCATAGTAATGCATGTTAAATCCATGGAGAACGGATAACTTATCTGTGAATCAAATTTACAAGTAAAATCCAAGCAAACAGGCGAGAGCATTTCCACCTCCGAAACAGGCATCACTTTCGGCGACAGGGTTGGTATCTTTTCTCCTTGCTCGCCAGGTTCTCTCCTTACAATGTGCCCTAACAGTGCGCTCTCTTTCCAGCTTGTCATTCTCATCAGAGGGAGTGCACTGTCACTGTGAATTGAAAAGGATATTGCAGAGTGACAAGGAAGCTCATACAGAGCATACGTCAGAATTGACAAGCTATTCATGGCCAGGAGAGCAGGGACTAGCCCAGCTTCTTACACAGACATCACTGATGATGCTACATTTCAGGGTAGGGCCAGAGACTACAGCATTAACCACAGCCTCTGCCCCCTGAAGATGTCTCGTTTGAGTATCCCAGCATGCAGTGGGAATTCTCAAACCAAATGTCATCAAAATAATAGTAGTTAAAAAATAAATAAAGCAGTTAGACAGAGTAGAGAGGGAACGATAGGGACTTTTTAATAAAAGTATGTTAGAAAAGCTATTAGACATTATGTAGATAGACATTGAAGATTAAATCAATGATAGTTTCGGACAACCCATTTAAAACTATGGTTTTTCTTCAGGACAATGCTCCATCAGAGCATTGAAGTCTCCACTGCTCAGCTGCCAGTAAAGGCAATAAAGATGAGAGAATAATGACACGACCCCTTCCTCACCTGAACTAAATCCTCTTGAGAACTTGTGGGCCCTTCTTACACTAGAGATTTATGGTGATCTGTGTCTGGGAGACTGTGGTTGCTGTTGCCCAAGAAGTTCGATGGAGCTTATGACTATTTTTGCAAAGAAGGGCTACTGATTTGGTCACTGATATTTTTTTAAATACTGAATATCCAAATTGTATTTTTGTATTTTGAGTTGTTTGGTTATTATTCCCACTTTAACAGATGAAAATAAACAATTGAGATGGGAATATTTACGTTTTTAATTTAGTTGCTCAATAATTCTGCACACTTAGATATTCTCCTAGGAAAAACCTCACTTTTACTTACTTAAATATTCAGGTTTCACGTTTATTATCCTCTTTGGATTGATTGACAGCACTATAGTTGCTGTATTCCACAGTCTGACTGCTCTAACTGTAAAGAACCCTTTCCTATTTTGATTCGGGAATCGCCTTTCCTCAAGGCTCCACATGTAATGAGTGCCCCCTGGTCCTTTGTAAGGGCTTTGGAAGGAATAAGTCATGTGCCAGTCCTTTGTATTGACCACACATGTATTTATACATATAAATGAGATTACCTCCTTGGTGTCTATTTCCTAAGCTAAAGAAGTCCAACTTTTCTAACCATTCATTATAGGCGAGACCTTCCAACACTTGAAATAATCTACTTGCTGCTTTTGAACTGACTCTACCTTTCCAATATCGTTTTCAAAATTTGAAGCCCAAAAGTGGATGCCATATTCTAGATCGGCCTTACATTTGATTTTTTATTTACAGAGGGGTAATAATACATTGGGTTCAAGTTTCTTGCCATATTCATGGGCCAATGGTGCCTTGAGCATACTCTGCTCGTGGTCATTCAGCTTGCTGTTTTGGACTGTTTTTCTTATAAATTCAGCCTATTTAATACAACAATATATTGGAGTTCCCAAATCATAATTACTATTCAACTGATATTGATATTACAGTCATATATTTAAAATGCAGAGTTAATAGAGGTAAAAGCAGGAAGCGGAGTGAGAGAACTGTGCAGCTATAACTATACAGCTGCACAGTTCTCTCTATGAATGAACATTTTAAAATTATTAAAAAAAAAACTTAAGGTCTGCACTGGAGAAGACATTTCCGGAGTAGTTTCTGAGCGGCACAGCCATGTTGTTTTACAGCTTTGAGGAACTGTGCTGCCAAGAGAGTTTCTGGCCACTTGGTAGCCTTCCCCTGTGGAGACCAAAGCTTATTGCCTTAAGCCTGCGCCCATAGGCGCATCTGGAGAAAGGCACTTCCTAAAGGAAAAAATGTACATCTATCTACATTATATACCCGAAATACAATGTGTTTACATGCACATATTGTTAATTAGAATAATAAATCAGTACAGTGATGCGAAAGTGAGAAGTTGACATCCAGGAAGGGATAGAGAGAAGGTTGAAGAAAGTACTAAATGTTGTCAAAAGTGAATAAAAATTACTTTTTTGTGGCTTACTTGATGGTGCTAAATAATCTGTGCCTAAAGCTCCTGAGATGTAAATCCAGTATTCGGTGGGACAGACTAACTAGGTAGTCAGTTATTGTTTCTCCAGGATCATGTTCACTTATTGTGCTGATGATGATGATACGTTGACATCACACATCAGGCACATACACACAGTAAGGAAAAAAAGGTTCAGCTTCAATTATCTGCCTCGTGACCTTAGAAAAACCTCTCTAATTACACAATAACATACTGTTTTGTCTCAGACATTTCCCTGACATTTGTATCTTCAGCAGTTTTCTCTGATCATGACTGTACTCACCATGTGAAGTGTGCTCAGATGCAACCTCCGTTCAGAAGCTTAGGAGGAAACTCTTTGAAGTTAGATTTCACAACAGTATTTCATGTTTATGGAGCCTTGGTCTGAGGCTGTGGAGTTTTCAGCTTCTAAAGTCAACCAAATATATCTGTCTGCCACACACCCTCAGCATTCCTCTCCAAGCTGCCCCAGACCTCACCAATATGATTCAAGGTAACGGAAATCTGAAATCTGATGGTATTAACTCTGATTTGACAATGTGGGTGTTCCTATAGTGTAACAATTGAGCTCACAGCCCATTATTATGCACCCAATTTTTCAAATATCTTACTATACATCCTATATAGGGAAAGCCGTCATATGTTATTGACGCGCCCCCTGGGCCGTGGGGTACCCGGAGTCGGGCCGGTAGACGCTGGGGGTAGTAGTCACAGTGGCGGTGACCCGGTCCGTTACCCAGGTGGTCAATCCAAAAGGCTAGTCTTATATGTAAAGGTGTTTAATGTCCGACTACGCCACCTGTGGAGTGCGGCTAATGAGGCCGCCGCTGCGGAACAGTCCTCTGAAGCTTATGGTTTGTCAGCAAGGGTGGTATAACTCCCCACAGGAAGAGTGTAGCTTCAGGGCAGTGTGTGTGGATGATGGTGGTTGTAGTGCAGGGAGTCAGTAATGAACACAGAGTCAGAGAGTGCAGTCCCAGGGTCTTTACTCACGATTATAGCAGTTCCAGTTACAGGCGCCAGTGCAAGGCCCACGGCGTCCTGTGTTCACGCAGTGAGGGGTTCAGCCAACCCTCCGGTAACTCCGGAGCATTTAACAGGACCCCCTTCTGTGTGTCCTCTCTCTGGCCTGCTCCCTGCACCTCACACCCAGTGGCACTTCTATCTGGTATCCTCGGGCCTTGGCGGGCGACGTGTGTTCCGTCCCCTGGGTCCTATGTGGCTACCTTCTTAGTGTACTGGTGTGGACTTGTGGCCTGCGGTACTTGAAGTGCTGCAGCCTCCGGTTTCCTAGTGGGGCCTTGTAGCTCCGTGCTAGTTGAGGGACCGGTTCCCTTTATCTGGCCTGACCCTCCTACTTTCTAGTAGCGGCGGGCGTACGGGTGGCTTGCTGCACGGCCTGTACCCCTGGGGTCCCTTCTCTCCTCGTTCCTGGAGCCTTTCCTGCTCCCTCTCCTCTCAGGCTCAGACCTCCTGGCTAGGCCTGCCTCTGGAGCAGAGCTCATGCAGAGCCTCTGCTCCTGTCACTTCTCCTCAGACTGTCTGGCTGGAACTGAACCCCTATTGTAAGATGGCTCCCGTACTTATACTCCTACTCAAGTGCTCCCAGGATCTACGTCCTCCACCCCATCCACTACATAGTTCCCCCTCTCTAGGTGGTTCCTCCCCACTCCAGCCAGGGACGAGGGACTGTGCTCTCCCGTAGGAGCAATCTCGCCCTGTCCCCCGGAAATGTGGTGTAGTGAATGCAGGTGTTAGGGTCCTGAGCTGTACTCCTTCCTTACCTGAGAGTGAGATACCACACCTCTGGGTGAGAAGCAGTACCGCTGTGGCGACTGAACCCTCAGGGGCGCCACATTATACTACCTTATCTTATCTACTGGCTTCCTCTGTAGGATTTCTTATTTGAGACCATCTGATATGGTCTATGCTAGGACCTTTATTTAATTCATCACCTAGCTGGCAGCATATACTTACATCTGTTATGTACTGAATGCTGTTTAAGGGATGTAAGTCTCTTTGCAGGATTTTTCCATCATATCCTGCCTCCTTCTTTAGCTGTTCCCTCTCCCCTCCCCCATACCCTCTCCTACTATTTATATTTGATTGATTTTGTGTATTATAAATAAAAAAAATGTTTCAATAAAGTTTATATTTTATGATCTAAATCCCTTTTGTGTCATTCTGGAGATTACCTATAGGTATATTAAGGTAATTCTTTTCACTAAGGGGTTTCTTTCCCCTCTATGCATAATCTCTTTCTCCAATATGCGTTTCTTGTTGGTTTTTATATCTGTCTTATCAGTCCTTCATGGTGTCAGAGAGACCAAAATACAAATTTAGTGTATGTTGACATGCGTTTTTGACGTGGTTTTCCCATATTTTTTTCTGTGTGATTTTGCTGTGAAAAAACTCAGCGTTTTAAAGTACCAGCAAAGTGAATGATATTTCTGAAATCTCATGCACACGCTGCTTACTTTTTCAGCGTTTTTGGAGCATTTTTCACTTTTCAAATGAATTGGAAAAAAATGCATAAAAAAAATGGAAATAAACGGCAAATACTGAACATGTGCACATACCCTAAAAAAACGATAATATAAAACAGGAGTTTATTTAGAAAAAAAACATATTATAAAGTGCAGCATATTTCACACAGTTCAGTGTTTTACTAACCTGTCCTTGCTCCAGTCCCATTTTGAATATTTTGCTGCTATTAACTATTGCATTGCTGGAAGGTATCAGACTGCATTTCTGTGATTAACTGCTCTCCTACTGGAATATACCATTTTATTGTACAGTTTCTGTTCCTATGTGTATCTGCACACCTGGTTCTTCTTCATCAGTGCTATCTGCTCCACTTATTTGTCTGCCATCCTGCATAATCTGCTGTTGTCTTGGTCCTCACTGGTCCACGTGTCATCTGTCAAGACCCCCACCTCCTATGGCTTAGAGCAGGGTTCCCCAACTCCAGTCCTCAAGGCCCAGCAACAGGTCATGTTTTCAGGATTTCCTTAGTATTGCACAGGTGATAATTCCATCATCAGCACAGGCAATAGTTACATCACCTGTGCAATACTAAGGAAATCCTGAAAACATGACCTGTTGGTGGGCCTTGAGGACTGGAGTTGGGGAACCCTGGCTTAGAGAAACCACCTCATCTGACGAGCCCTTAATACTGTGCCAGTGCTACATTTTTTGCCCTCTTGGCAGTTGAGTCATGTTGCTGGGAAAACAGCGGTCCATTTGTGTTGTTTCTAGTTCATTGTTGTGTAGTTTGATCCCCTTTGCACATAACAACACTGATCTCATACAACAAAGTATTGTTTCATTTGTCCATGTTCTAAACTCTGTTCCTATGTAGTGGTTTCTGATCAGCTCATCAAGTTCTGCTATATAAACAGTTAGTATATCTCATTCATTGCCTGAGTATCAGTGCAGATACTTCTGATTCTACCTGGTGTAAATAGTATTGCTCACTCATTGCCCTCATTGCCTGATTATCAGTGCAGATGCTTCTGGTTCTACCTGCTGCAAAGTGTACTACGTCTATTCTGTCCCTGGTCTACATGTGCCTAACCTGTTCTTGGATTCATTGCTGCCCAGGTCCTTTTCTTCAGTCCTTGTTCCAGCCAGTGTTCACATTACATGTTTTTGGCTGTTGGCCTTGTTCCAGCTGCCTACTTGTAATTATTTTAGGGAAATAGGGATCTTTATGCAGTAATCCACAACTTCTTACAGCAGTTAAAGCCCCCAACCACAATAGGTAGCTATCAGCTGAACAATCGTTCATCTACTAGCTATCTGCCTTGACTCCATATACTGGAATGATCTGCTCAGTCAAGCTCTCTTGTGTTCTTGATGAGAGAACCGCTGCCAGACTCCTCAGGCGGAGGCTTAACTTATGGAGGATAGAAAGTTTGGCTGCCGGAAATCTACAGGATTCTTCTCTCCCCCAACATCATCTGTCAGATAAAGTTAGTCTAGTGTGTATGGGTACTTTGATAATGAAAATTTAGGGAATCCCTTAGTCTCTGCACCATAGTCTAGTTATTGCAAAACTGATTGCAGACATCATTGTAATTGTGAGTTCTGCAACACATATGCAGATCATTTGAATATTGATATATACCTATGGTTTTTATAATGTGATCTGACTGTGACCATCAGTGTTCTGATCATGCCCATTATGCTATTTTTTTTAAAAAACTGGTGCCACTTCTACTTTTTTTAAACTGTGTGCATTTTTGCTACCACTATTCCTTGTCTTTTATCTAAAGAATAAGGTGTTTTTTCCCTCGAAACGCATAGTTTTTTAGACCTATTAAACTCTTATTTTTAATTAAGTGTGTGTGCCCGGATACTATTTTTAACTTTTTTCCTTCCTATCATTTATGCTTATTCTGTTGTAGCTTTGTTGACAGCATATCCAGAGGCATTTGCAGCTGTCTATATTAAAAACAGTTTACATTCTATTACTATGATGGACATGCTTCCATAGTTGTTGTGACTCCTCACAATCACTTAAGGCGAGCACCTTTCATTTTACCTATTTATTTACCCTGTGCAGCGCTCGGCTTTTGTAAACAGGAATGTCTGATCATATGAATAACCTTTAGTGGATGTCCTGAGCTGCGGCAAAATAATCAAAATTTGTGAGCCTCAGTGGTACTAAAAGGTACCTCTACGATGGCATGACACTGGCTACAATCATACAATGGTGGCCAAAAGTATTGGCACCCCTGCAATTCTGTCAGATAATACTCAGTTTCTTCCTGAAAATGATTGCAATCACAAATTCTTTGGTCTTATTATCTTCATTTAATTTGTCTTCAATGAAAAAATACAAAAAGAATTGTCCTAAAGCCAAATTGGATACAATTCCACACCAAACCTAAAAAAGGGGGTGGACAAAAGTATTGGCATTGTTTGAAAAATCATGTGATGCTTCTCTAATTCGTGTAATTAACAGCACCTGTAACTTACCTGTGGCACCTAACAGGTGTTGGCAATAACTAAATCACACTTGCAGCCAGTTAACATGGATTAAAGTTGACTCAACCTCTGTCCTGTGTCCTTGTGTGTACCACATTGAGCATGGAGAAAAGAAAGAAGACCAAAGAACTGTCTGAGGACTTGAGAAACCAAATTGTGAGGAAGCATGAGCAATCTCAAGGCTACAAGTCCATCTCCAAAGACCTGAATGTTCCTGTGTCTTCCGTGCGCAGTGTCATCAAGAAGTTTAAAGCCCATGGCACTGTGGTTAACCTCCCTAGATGTGGACGGAAAAGAAAAATTGACAAGAGATTTCAACGCAAGATTGTGCGGATGGTGGATAAAGAACCTCGACTAACATCCAAACAAGTTCAAGCTGCCCTGCAGTCCGAGGGTACAACAGTGTCAACCCGTACTATCCGTCGGCGTCTGAATGAAAAGGGACTGTATGGTAGGATACCCAGGAAGACCCCACTTCTTACCCCGAGACATAAAAAAGCCAGGCTGGAGTTTGCCAAAACTTACCTGAGAAAGCCTAAAACGTTTTGGAAGAATGTTCTCTGATCAGATGAGACAAAAGTAGAGCATTTTGGGAAAAAGCATCAACATAGAGTGTACAGGAAAAAAAAAGAGGCATTCAAAGAAAAGAACACTGTCCCTACAGTCAAACATGGCGGAGGTTCCCTGATGTTTTGTGGTTGCTTTGCTGCCTCTGGCACTGGACTGCTTGACCGTGTGCATGGCATTATGAAGTCTGAAGACTACCAACAAATTTTGCAGCATAATGTAGGGCCCAGTGTGAGAAAGCTGGGTCCCCCTCAGAGGCCATGGGTCTTCCAGCAGGACAATGACCCAAAACACACTTCCAAAAGCACTATAAAATGGTTTGAGAGAAAGCACTGGAGACTTCTAAGGTGGCCAGCAATGAGTCCAGACCTGAATCCCATAGAACACCTGTGGAGAGATCTCAAAATGGCAGTTTGGAGAAGGCACCCTTCAAATATCAGGGACCTGGAGCAGTTTGCCAAAGAAGAATGGTCTACAATACCAGCAGAGCATTGTAAGAAACTCATTGATGGTTACTGGAAGCGGTTGTTCGCAGTTATTTTGGCTAAAGGTTGTGCAACCAAGTATTAGGCTGAGGGTGCCAATACTTTTGTCAGGCCGATTTTTGGAGTTTTGTGTGAAATGATCAATGATTTGATTTTTGCTTCATTCTCTTTTGTGTTTTTTCCTTGCAAGCAAATTAAATGAAGATAATAATACCAAAGAATTTGTGATTGCAATCATTTTCAGGAAGAAACTGAGTATTATCTGACAGAATTGCCGGGGTGCCAATACTTTTGGCCACCACCGTAGCTATCGAGGGCAAACACTACTCTTGTATGATTGCCATAAATGAGAATAATTTCCTGTCTGACGTCTGCTGGCAATCATACAGACACCATCAACTTTAGAAAGCTTTGTATCATATGAATATACAGAAAAAGTGATATGATGTTTATTACAGCATTGCTCATAAATAGCATAATTAGTAATGGTCCCTCCACTGGTCCCCACCTTATGTATAACATTAGTCTAGATTTTATATATAACTTATTTATACTTTGAATATTATCTTTATCTGATTGTATGTCCTATCACAAATTGTGCCCCCCGGTTCATTTCAGTTGCAGCACAGCGGATCTCTGGGTGGATATCATGCCAATATGTAAATAATTTGAGCAATCAGTAGTATAGCAGTCTGTAAGCCATCAGTGTAAGATAATACTGTCATAAATGGAGTTACAGTTATACAGATCAAAGGCTGGGATATTTGGATCACTGCCTGCACCCCCTGCTGTGAACAAGTAAGTGAAGCAGGTTATCTAATGGACATCAGACATGGAGTGTGTATACCGATTAATTAACAAGTACAGTGGGGAAAATAAGTATTTGATACACTGCCAATTTTGCACGTTTTCCACCTACAAAGAATGGAGAGGTCTGTAATATTTATAGTAGGTATACTTCACCTGTGAGAGACAGAATCTTAAAAAAATCCAATAAAATCATACCGTATGACTTTTACATAATTAATTTTCTTGCATGAAATACGTATTTGATACAATAGAAAAACAGAACTTAACATTCGGTACACAAACCTTTGTTTGCAATTACAGAGGTCAGACGTTTCCTGTAGTTCTTGACCAGGTTTGCACACACTGCAGCAGGGATTTTGGCCCACTCCTCCATACAGATCTTCTCCAGATCTTTCAGGTTTTGGGGCTGTCGCTGGACAACATTGAGTTTCAGCTCCCTCCAAAGATTTTCTATTGGGTTTAGGTCCGGAGACTGGCTAGGCCACTCCAGGAGCTTGAAATGCTTCTTACAGAGCCACTCATTAGTTGCCCTGGCTGTGTGTTCAAGGTCATTTTCATGCTGAAAGACCCAGCCACGACCCATCTTCAATGCTCTTACTGAGGGAAGGAGGTTGTTAGCCAAAATCTCACTATTCATAACCCCACCTATCCTCTTTTCAATATGATGCAGTAGTCCTGCCCCCTTTTCAGAAAAGAACACCCAAGGTATGATGTTTCCCCCACCATGCTTCACGGTTGGTATGGTATTCTTGGGGTTGTAGCCACCCTTCTTCTTCCTCCAAACACCGCGAATGGAGTTGATACCAAAAAGTTCTATTTTGGTCTCATCTGACCACATGTAATGCAAGAACTCGGCACTCAGAATGTAGTTTCAAAATTTAATAGCCATAAAGAGAGTGTTTACACAGCAGGATGTTTCGGTCCCTTGGACCTTCATCAGTACACTCTATAAGGCTGTGTTTTTAGAAGGGATAAGTGTGGGACTCAGTGTCTCCCAGGAGAGGTATATATCACTATCCTGCGTAAGGCTTCATATAGGTATGTCGCATCATAGCGCTGTATCCACCGCTCGTTACGATGGGCCGCCACATCGTAATGAGCGGTGGATACCGCGTTATGACAGTGATCAAATACTTATTTCATGCAATAAAATGCAATTATTTAATTATGTAAAATCATACAATGTGATTTTCTGGTTTTTATTTTTATATTCTGTCTCTGACAGGTGCAATGTATCTACGATAAAAATTTCAGACCTCTCCATTCTTTGTAAGTGGGAAAAACGTGCAAAATCGGCAGTGTATCAAATACTTATTTTCCCCACTGCAGCTGACAGTTGTTGGAAGGGAAAACTTTGACTGTGTATACCCGCATTATCCAAGAGGTGCTAATCAATGCAAGGTGAAGTTACAGGCCCGAAAGCAGACAGAACGTCTCCATATCAGAGGCCTCACATGGCAATGGAAGTACAATATTTCCCAAGCCATATCTATAAAATCTGAGTTTAACACAATCCATGGATATATCCATGATCGGGAAACATATTCTCATCTGTGGGTAAAATTTCAAAAGTTGTGGTAGCTGGCAACTGACAGGTATACACAATATGTCGCTGAATTATGGATATATCATATTCATGTGTGATATGTATAGACTGCTGGGAGAAATATCGGTAAGATGACGACCATATTGTTTCTCTAGGAGATTCCTGGGGGAAAATATGACCGATAGCAGAAATACGGCCTAAAACCGGATTAGAATCTAATCTAATCAACCATTCCTCTCTTACCTCAGTTGAGACGTCTGGTGAGACCCTTTATAACATGTAATCTAAGGAATATCATTATCAGACCCCAGAGGAAGCAACGAGCATTGCAGATCTCTCCATATTTCATTTTCTTTCGCAAGATGATTTCACGGATCCTATTTGTAAGGGTATGTGCACATGTTCAGGAATTGAAGCAGAAATTTCCTGAGCGTTTTTGCCCAAAAGAACGCATGCGGATTTACATGCGGATTTTGAAGCATTTTTGAGCATCAATGAATGATTTTTGGAGCGAAATAAAGTTGGTGGGACATTTCTTAAGCCCTTGGATTACCATAAAAACTGGGGTGAGTATATTGGTTCATTTAAACGATTAAAGAATGGGTCTGCTGTATTTCAAATAAAGTGTTTACACTGTGTCTGTGTGTTTTTTTTACTATGTTTGGTCATGAAAAGTTCTGATTGACACCTTGACAACACCAAACAAAAGAGCTGGGTGTCAGCTAGTCCCATTCACCCAATCTTCATTAGTATTTCTATTCACGTAATTTATGCGACTGCTGTGAGCTGTTTTTTTTAGCCTGGGAATGTGCCACTAGGCAAACATTTTCCCTGGCCATAATTAACATCTCACAGCTGGTTCCTTAGCCCCTAGATCCCCCGATCAACACTCAGCAGCGCTTTGGACACAACGTATTTATGTTGCGTCCAAAACGCGGAGTTATAATGCCGCACTTTTGTTGTCGGTACATGTGAATCCACCGCATATAATGACACTTCAATCGGTCAAAATCTGCAGTGGAGACTAGCGTGTCCGAAACAGAAATTGATACGCTGCCGGTGAGTTTGGGTACTTGGCCAAGGTCAGGAGTCGCTGCAGGTTTGACGCTGCGTGTTTATACAGCTTCAAACCTACAGAGTCCAGATGTTACTTTATAGTGGATAGGATCTCTAGAAATCCCATATCCACCATGCGTGCATCAAAGGCTGCGAATCACCTGTGGACACTGACATGCGATGCGTCTTTCAGGACCGCAGCATGTCAAATTCTCTTGTGGAGTCGCTAGTCTCCGCAACAGAAATTTGACCACTAGAATGTATAGAATGCGGTAAATCCGCATGGTTCAATGAACACATGTGGATTTACCTGCGTTCAATAGAATGCAACGTTTTGGACATGGAGCTACGTCTGAATTAAGGGCACAAAGCCTAAAATTAAAAAAAAAATGGCGTGGGCTCCCGCGTCATTTTTATAACCAGCAGAGCGAAAGCCGACCGCTAGGGGATATTAGTAGCCGAGGAAGGGGCCATTAGCCAACCATGTTCCATGGCTATTAATATCAGCCCACAGCTGTTTGTTTAGCCTTTACTGGCTAGGACCTGAGAAAAAAATTGGGGGGTCCCCCTATAAAATCGAGCCAGCAAAGGCTAAACTAGACAGCTGCGGGCTGAAATTAATAGCCATGGAAGGGGCCATGAATACTAGCCCCCTCCGCGGCTATTAATATCACCCCTCAGCTGTCCCAGAAATGGGGCATCCGTAAGATGCGCCAAATCTGTCTCTTAGCCTCCGCTCTTCCACACTGCCCTGTAGCGGTGGCAGGGGGTAATGGGGTTGGGGTTCACATCAGCCTTGTATTGGCGGCTGACGTGAAGCCCAGGTTAGTAATGGAGGGCGTCTATAAGACGCCCCCATTACTAATCGCGTGGTGAAATGGTCGCCGCTTTTTCAATAAAAGTCACGGCCAGAATAAAGTATTTTAATGAAATAAAAAACACACGGTTCTACAATTTTATTTATTACACGCCTCCGCGAAGCCCTCGATCTCCTGAAAAAAATGTAAAAAAACAAACAACAATATCCCTCACCTGTCCGCCGTCAACGATGCATCATTTCTACAGCTGTGACATGAGAAATCACTGATGTCACAGCTGTAGAATACAGCACTGTATACTGACAGGGGTGTAAAATACACAGTATACAGCGCTGCTGGGTGTCACTGGGGTTCAGCAGCTGAAGATCAACTGATGAGCCCCGATGAGCTAGAGACCGTGGGAACGTTCTTGTGAAGGTTCCCACGCTAAGCATCAGCTGATCGGTCATGAGACCCATCAGCTGATTACCGGCTTCAGCATTCAGCTGATGGTCACGTGACCATCAGCTGATTGATGCCGGCACTGATCACCTGATGGTCATGCGACCATCAGGTGATCGCTGACGTCACCGATCAGCTGATGATCGCGTGATCATCAGGTGATCAGTGACGTCACCGCAGGTCCTGAAAGTACACTGTGGGGCGCGAGCCTGCGCCCTGCAGTGTGCCGCGAGCCGCCTAAGAGACGACATCGCAGAGGACGACACCGGGGGCCTCCGGACAGGTGAGTATAAAGTGTTTTTTTTAATTTTTACTTTTTTATTCTTTTTTAACTGCCGCTGGCACGCGGGCTGGGAGGGGCAGGCAGCTGCTTCTCCCATCCACGCTGCTCTCGCTGTTACCAGGCAGAGCAGCGGTCGGATAAGAGGAGTAGTAGCCTGGGTACCAGCCGTGGCGTGATTTTGTGCCTATTGATTTACATTGAAACGCAGCAAATCCGCATGTATAGATAATATACATGCGGGTTTGCCTCGATTCAATGCAAGTAAATGGGCGCAATTTCGCTGCGAAATCGCGCCTGAATTGGTAGTGCTGCGGTTTGTGCCGCAATGATAATCCACAGCGGAAATTTCCACATCATGTGCTCATTTTTTGATGAGTTTTGAGGAGCACATTGTAAATACCTACACCACTAATGGAAGGTTAAAGCATGGAACCCCACTTTACAATTTAGTATATTACTCAGTTGAATGGCTAACATTGCATCATGCTATTCTGTGCTAGGACCATCGTTATCAGATTTCTTATATTTCAAGAAAATTACATTGGTTCTAATTGGGACATATAGAATTTCTTCTGATAATTAATCTTTTACCTTATGAAAAACAGAATCATGGTTTAAATTTTTCCATAAAAATAGACCAGATAATATTATCCTAGCTATAAACATTTCACATCTGTTTTACATAAATTTGATGTTACTTTTCTAAAATATATTTTTAGACTGCTACAGAAAGCCCAAACTTAAATTGTGAAAAGGTTCTCTGTATAAAGCAAAAATTAGAATACAGAGACATAACCTAGTGTTACAGCAGGTAGCCAACGAAATTTCCTTGTACGACAGCTCGTGACAATAACATTTTAAGGAAACCAATATAATTACTAACAATAAATGCAAAATTTTCCATTGTGCCTTCGTTGATATACTTTTTTTTAGCCATTTTCTAGACCCATATCTGTGTGTATAACTGCAGCAGTTCTCCCCTACTACTCACCTATAGATGAACAGGCAGTGGTGGCCCACTGTAATCTCTATTGTCGAAGAGCCAAATATTGAAGATATAAGTAGGATATTGGCACTTCTGTTCTTTGCTTTCATCATAAAATGTTTTTAACTTTTTTTATATAGGGTACTGCAGTGGGATCTGCTTCGCCCCCATTAGATGCACACGTCTTTTTTTTTAGATAATATGAACATTAATTTGTCTTTTGATTGATAGGACATCTGTATTGGGGATGCTGCTATGTAAATATTTAGTAGCAAGTATTTATTTATCTTTTTTCAAAGGGAGGTTGTCAGTGCTAAATGACTGTTCAAACCAAGCACAACACTTTATAGGGAGCACGTTTGTGTCTAAATACATTGCTGTGTTTGCCAAAAGTGGTTCTCTATTCAAATATGCTAATGAGGTGCTCCTTGCAGCCTTTTCATGGCCCAGTTCAGTGCACCTTCCCATCTACTTGTTTTTCTTCTATCTTTGCCCTCCTTTGGCTTTTTTTTCAATCTAGAGTTGTCAAACAAGGAAGAGGAGGGCTGAGATAGATTCAAAACATGTAGTTGGGAAGGTGCACTGAATTACTTGGCTGCAACAAGCACCATATCTGAATAAGGAATTATTTCTAGCAAAATGCAGCAATTGATTTGAACACTAAAGGTATGATTTTAATTATTGTTAGGCTATGTTCCCACATGCTGTGGTTTTTTTTTCAGTCAGCAAAACTGATCTCTGGCAGGAAATCACCTGCGTCAAATCTGCAGGTTTTGCTGCGTTTCTTATGCATTTTTTCAGCGTTTTTTTCACTGTACTTCTGTCTCTATTTACGCGTGTACATAAAGTTCTGTGAAAAAAAAGAACCCCATTCTATTTTGCCATCAAAAAGGCTGAAAAAAACGCATGTTCGTTTTTTGCTGCTTTTTTTTCACCACCCATTACTTCCTATGGGTGAAAAAATGCTGAAAAAGCGCTGAAAGAAGTGATGTGCTCTATTTTCCAAGTACACAACCAAGGCACAAAATCCGCAGCAAAAAAAAAAACACTAGATGTGTGAACAGAGAATTCTGTTTTTTTCAAAGACTTTGCTGGTACTGCAAAACACAGCTGAAACTTTGCATAAAAGTCTGTAGCAAAATTCGCTGAAAAACCCAACGTGAGTGAATGACGCGCCCCCTGGGCCATGTTTGTGTAGCGTTGCGCACGCGGGGAATACCCGGAGCCGGATCAGATAGGGGTAGTAGTCCTCGTGGCGGTGACCCGGTCCGTGCCCAGGGTGTCAAACTAAGTGGCGTTATTGATATGATGGCATTAGTGTCCGACTACGCCACCCGTTGAATGCGGCTATGAAGCCGCCGCTGCAGGGCAGTCCGCTGAGGCCGGTGGTTCGGATGTGCAGCGTGGATGGTATAACCCCCAACGGGAGGGGTATGGCCTCAGGGCAGCTATGTTAGAGATGACAATGGGAGTGATGGTGCGGGTGTCCCAGTACTGATGGTGCAGGTGCGACGACGAAACACGGAGGCTTGAAGTGCAGTTTCAAAAGCTTTACTCACAGTTCTTTACCAGGTCGCCCATGCACAGTAGGACCACCCAAGTCGTGTTGCGTCCACCAGGTCAGGGACTCGGCCAACTCCCAGGCAGTTCCAGAGCGTGGTCCTGAGCTCCCCTCTCTTCCTTCCTACTGGCCGTCCCCACCAGGGATCCACCTTTGTCCAGCTCCCTCGGGCCTTCTGGTGGTGAAACCTTTCCCGGCTTCCCTGACCCTATACGTGGTATGCCTTCCTGGTGGATATGGTGAGGGGTCGCGCCAAGGCTTGACCACGACCTCCGGTTCCTGGCTAAGGATAATTGGCCTCCACCAGTTTGGGATCCGGTACCCTGCTCTGCCAACCCTTCACCCGTTTCCGTTCTCTCGTGGGATCTCAGGGTTCCCTCTATGCTTTCGTCTCTGGGCCTTTCCTTGCGTCTCTCTTCTTCCTCCTTTTTCCTTCTCTCTCTCTCCGCTTCAGGCCTGGCTCTGGAGCTGGGCCAGACGGAGCCACAGCTCCCTGTCAGCCCTCTCTGGCTGAGCTCCTCTCTGCACAGACTCTCCTCTGAACAGGACCCTGTCCTAAGATGGTGCCCACCTTATATACTCCCTCTGACACCCGAGCCCAGGTGACAAGCACCCAATGGGCTCCTACCTATGCCCAGAGTCCCTCCCCTATCTGCTCCTACACCACTAGGATGTTCCTCCCCCCTCCCCACTCCAGCCAGGGACAGAAGCTGTCGTACCTGCACATCTATCTGGTGGGAGTACCGTTGATCTGTCCCCCGGAAATGAGGTGAGTGTGGTGCATGCAGCTATCTGAGCCCAGTTCCACACTCCATCCTTACCCGGGAGTGGAATACCACACCTCTGGAATACCCCTGTAGCAGCCGAGTCCTCGGGGTGCTACATGAACATAGCCTTATATTCCCTACAAGATGTTGTGCTTGGTTTGAACAGTCATCTTGTACTGACACCCCCCCTAAAAGACATATTGAATAAGAAGAAGAAACTCTTCTGTTTGTTTGTTTGTTTGTTTGTTGGATGGAAGAAGGAAATGGTATTTGATATTTTAATCACACATTTCTTTAGAATTGTACTTTACAAAACATTTCTTTGGAACGGGAGGATTATGTGAGAGAGAATACAAAGAGAAAAGAATGGCTTGTAAAAGTTTCCTAATACTATTTTCGTTTTATAGTGATTAGGACATTTTAAGTACTACATGTAACTAAATTATTAAAAGAGTAAATGAAGAGGTTGTCTGCTTCCAATAATTCCTTTTTGTTAGAAAAACAATTTTGTGAGGGTTAAAAATCGGAGTCCATAACCCTGGTACAAAATTGAAGACCCATGCCACCTACGCCCCTACTGTTATATTCTGAACTGTACAGGACTGAGATATCCTTTATTGGTTGCTATGAGTCAGCGCTGACCCTGTTGGGGTGGAGATATCACCTGGTTATCTAAATTATTGTATTGGAGCGCACATGCCTTCTGTAAGCTGTAACATGCTAAACAATGTGTTACTAGGTATTCCCGGGAACGGCAGGTGAATGTTTCTTAATGCCCTTTGTTATTTGTATTCTGCAATAAATTCGTAATAATGTTGTTGTATAAAACGTGATTGTGAGTGATGACATCACAGCTAATGAGTATATGACAGATATTTATCTGGACTGGATAAAGAAAGATATACTGCAGGGTGTCACTGGATAGTAATGGTGGAGGCTTAAGACCCCATTACACATTAGAGTAATGTTGGCTGAATTCTCTGATGTCGATGGGTTCAGCCAACTATTTACTGTGTATGGGGGCGACGATCGACTTATGATCAGCAGAGGTATTGATTGTGCATGTCCGATTTCGAACTGCAGATCGCATTAATCTTCTTTAGATAACCCGCTGGCCAGCATGTCAGTAGTCAGCTTTCTCATAGAGAATACAGGAACGCTTGGCTGGACAAGAGCTCCTGTGTATGGGAGTGTCGGCTGATTTGACTGATAGCTGAACAATCAGCCAAAGCATTGTTCGGCTAACAGCCATCAAATGAGTATGGCCACCCTTGGGTGCCTGCACTAGAGATATGAAGGTCGATTCACAGGACTTTGGTTCATCATCCAGGTCTGGGGTCTTTGACCACTGGGCTGGAGGGTTGCAAATTTCTAACCTTCCAGGATCCCCAGCGTAGCTTTTGATTAGCTGGTTGGCGCAACATCATAACTGACCTGTCTTGCACTCAAGCCACAATGATGATGTTGCTCCAGCCCACCCGAAATGTAAGAGATCCACGAGCCTCCTGTCCAGCAGCCATAGACTGCTGACCTGGCCAATGGACCAAAGTCCCACAAATGAATCTGTCCATCTGTAGTGACGCGCCCCCTGGGCCATATTCTTTAGGGGAATACCCGGAGCCGGATCAGATGGGGGTTGTAGTCTCCGAGTGGCTGTGACCCGGTCCGTGCCCAGGGTGTCAAGCTCAGTGTGTGGCAGTTCTTACTGATGTTACTAAAGTTCTTTATGTCGACTACGCCACCCGTTGAATTGCGGTCACTACGGCCGCCGCTGCAGCAGGGTCCGCTGAGGCTGATGGTGTTTGTGCAGCTTAGGTAGTATAACCCCCAACGGGAGGGGTATAGCCTCAGGGGGTCAGGTGCAGAGGATGGGGGTTGTGGTGGTGCAGCGTAGATGATAAGTAAAGACAGAGTCGGGTTGTGCAGTTCAGGGTGTTTACTTACTGCAGATATTCCGGTCACTCCGGCCTTCAGTGACCACCCGAGCCGTGCTGCGTCCGCCAGGTCCTGGATTCAGCCAACCCCCAAGCAAGTCCGGAGCGTGTCCCTGAGCCCTCCTTCTTGTCCTTTCTTCTGGCCGTCCCCACCAGGGATCCACCTAGGTCCAGCTCCCTCGGGCCTTCTGTTGGGAGACCCTTGGCCTTGGGTTCCCTGACCCTACACGTGGTTTGCCTTCAGGGTGTATGTGGTGGGTGGCCGTGGCAGATCCTGCCCACGGCCTCCGGTCTCTGGCTGAGGTATGCTTTAGCCCCCACCAGTTTGGCATCCGGTACCCTATTGCCAACTCTTCACCCTGTGGTTGTATTTGGGCTCTCAGAGTTCCTTCTTTCTCCCCCTCTGGGTCTTTCGTTCTCTCCTCTTCCTCTGACTTCTCTGCAAAGACTCGCTGACTGACTGACCCTGATCTTAGATGGTGCCCACCTTAAATACTCCCTCTATGTGTGAGCTCAGGTGACCAGCACCCAATGAGCTCCTATCTTTACCCAGGCTGCTCCCCCTATCTGCCCCTACACTACTGGGATGTACCACCCCCCTCCCACTCCAGCCAGGAACAGACTCGGTCGTACCTGCACATTTCTAAGTGGGAGTACCGTTGGTCTGTTCCTCGGAAATGGGATGTGTGTAGTGCATGCAGCTTTCTGAGCTCAGTTCCACACTCCATCCTTACCCGGGAGTGGAATATCACACCTCTGGGTTGAGGTGCAATACCCCTGTAGCAGCCGAATCCTCAGGGTGCTACATTCCCCCCTGGTAAATCACAGCACGTCCTCGGGCTGTAAGATATAAAACAACACCAAAACATACAACTTTTGCATAAACAACATAATAAAAACATATAAAACAACATATATTAGCAGCATCATAAAACTTTTCATATAAATAACATTCTCGTAGTCGTTTCTTGCTTCTAACTCCTCCTCCGGACACTGTGCAACGTGTGCCCGGGAAAAGTGCAACAGTTTCTCTAGAAAATTGGTCTTCCTATAAAACCGGTAGGGGGCGCTTTAGGAAGCGCAACTATGTACAAGGGGATATGGCCGCTCTCAGTCCTCGGCCAGGTATTTGGGAAGGGATGACCGCTCTCAGTCCTCGGTCAAAGGGATTAAGGGAATTACGGGTAACAGTTTAATCCGCTGGTCCCAACGGGGACTATAATAGCAGCAGTAACAGTTCACTGTGCCCCGACGGGCAACTATATACAGCTTCTACTCCGCTGTACTCAACGACGACGTCCTCCTGCTCTTTCTTTGTGGTTACCTTTAACTTCAGACCCGTCCGGGTCCTCTTGCTCCTCCTCACACCGTAGCTCCTCCTCCGTCAGGCGATGCACATGGAGGGCGTAGGGTCCTTTGGCACACTTGTGCCGGGTGAAGGTGACCTCGTCCCCTATATACAGGTCACATCCTCTGTGTCCCTCCAGTAGGTGGGACTCAACGTCTCTCCTGGTCACGAAGACGTCGCCTGGGGTGCGGTGATCTCGGATGAAGCCCCACCCGTGCTGCATATTGAACTTGATCACAGTCCCGGTGGAAGGGGGACCATGAGCTGCACGGGGACTCCTCCTGGCCCGGCTCTTCTGCTCCGCGCTCTTTATTTGGGCTTGTTGTTCCCGGACCCGCCTCTCTCTCCGCTCCCTCTCGAAGACCTCGAGCTGCTGGCGGCAGCACTCTGCACGCTCCGCTGCGGCTGCCCGAGTCTCCTGAGTGAACCCCATGAGATCTTCTCCGGTGGGGTCCCACTCAAACTGTGCCTCCTCTAGCGGGGGCGAGGTCCTTTTTACGGGCTTTGGAACCGGAATCAGGGGTTCGTCTAGGGGTCTCTCTTTCCGGAGTCGGGGATGGTGAAACTCCGGTGGCCACATAAAGGGCTGCCCATCCGGGCACGTATGTTGGGCGAACAGATCTTCTCCCAGATGCGGCACTCTTGGTTTTATGGGCGCGGTGGTGGTAGCGCCCGGGTTGCCCAGGCCTTGCGGCCAAGCCTGGGGCACCTGGAAAGTGAAGGGCACCGTAAGGACGGCGGCGCCCTGGGCTACTTGGCCCTGCGACCAGGCCGGTGGCTCCGCGGAGGTAGGGGGCGCTGTTGGTATTGCGGCGCCCGGGGGTACTAGGCCTTGCGACCAGGCTGGTGGTACTTCCTGCTTGGTCACGCTCGGGGTCGAGGCGTGTGACGTCACAGGGGTCGCGGCTTCCGTTTGAGGCCTAGTCGGCGGCGGTGACGTTGCGGTTACGGGCACGGCAGGGGGTACTTCGGGCTCTGCGACGGGGAGCTGGGGCAGGTACGCGGTTTCCCGGTTTGGGGTAGAGACGTCCCCTTTACCTGCCTCCTTTCGTTCGGCTCCCTTCTCGGCGCCGTCTCCGGCCTTGAGTCCTCCTGCGCCATCCTCAGAGGCGGTCTGTCTCCTCGTCTCGGGTGGCGTGCTCCGCTGACGAGTCTCGGTCCGCTGGGCCATCTCTCGGCTCCACTCCGCCAACGTCTCTCGTTGCACCCGGGCCATCCTCCGTGCGAGGCCCTCCAGCGCAGTCTGCGCACACTCCCGATCTCGGGGGAGCTGTGCCAGGACCTCCACTAAGCCTAGTGGGGTCGTTGCTTCTAGCAGGCTCCTGACCAACGGGTCGGTGCAGCTCTGCTCTCCTTCCGTTGTCTCCAGCAGGCTCCTGGCCAGCGGGCCAGTGCTGCTCTGCTCTTCTTCCATCTCCGGGTAAGCTTCTTCTGGACTCAGCTCTAGGCTTCTTGTCTCCGGGTGCGCTCTCTCCAGACTGCTCCAGGCGACACCCATCTTTGCTCTCTTCTCCTCAGTCCTCCCCCTTCGAGGGCGGTCCCGGGGCCACTTGGTGATTGTCAGCTCCAGGGGCAGTTCTTTCACGCTGACAGACACCTCTAGCATCACAGTCTCTGTTGGTGGGGGCGGTTTCCACTTTTGGCGCCATTTTCGGTCCTGGCCCACGATGGGAGGCGGCCTCTCACCACCCTCTGGCACGCCCATAATGGCGTCCGCTCTTCCAAGGCGGGAAACCTTTGGAAATGGCGGGAATCGTCTCCCAGTGGCGGGAAACTCTGCAGATGGCGGGAAAAAAGCTGTTAATGGCGGACAACCGGCGGGAATCGATCTGTGATGGAGTCCGATGGCGGGGACCCTCCGGAACCGGCAGGAGACTTCTTTTTGAGGTAACCTTGTTCTTTTCTTCAGGCACGCAGTACCCGGGTGTTGCGGGCACGTGATCCTGCCGACTACGCCAAAGTTGACGCGCCCCCTGGGCCATATTCTTTAGGGGAATACCCGGAGCCGGATCAGATGGGGGTTGTAGTCTCCGAGTGGCTGTGACCCGGTCCGTGCCCAGGGTGTCAAGCTCAGTGTGTGGCAGTCCTTACTGATGTTACTAAAGTTCTTTATGTCGACTACGCCACCCGTTGAATTGCGGTCACTACGGCCGCCGCTGCAGCAGGGTCCGCTGAGGCTGATGGTGTTTGTGCAGCTTAGGTAGTATAACCCCCAACGGGAGGGGTATAGCCTCAGGGGGTCAGGTGCAGAGGATGGGGGTTGTGGTGGTGCAGCGTAGATGATAAGTAAAGACAGAGTCGGGTTGTGCAGTTCAGGGTGTTTACTTACTGCAGATATTCCGGTCACTCCGGCCTTCAGTGACCACCCGAGCCGTGCTGTGTCCGCCAGGTCCTGGATTCAGCCAACCCCCAAGCAAGTCCAGAGCGTGTCCCTGAGCCCTCCTTCTTGTCCTTTCTTCTGGCCGTCCCCACCAGGGATCCACCTAGGTCCAGCTCCCTCGGGCCTTCTGTTGGGAGACCCTTGGCCTTGGGTTCCCTGACCCTACACGTGGTTTGCCTTCAGGGTGTATGTGGTGGGTGGCCGTGGCAGATCCTGCCCACGGCCTCCGGTCTCTGGCTGAGGTATGCTTTAGCCCCCACCAGTTTGGGATCCGGTACCCTATTGCCAACTCTTCACCCTGTGGTTGTATTTGGGCTCTCAGAGTTCCTTCTTTCTCCCCCTCTGGGTCTTTCGTTCTCTCCTCTTCCTCTGACTTCTCTGCAAAGACTCGCTGACTGACTGACCCTGATCTTAGATGGTGCCCACCTTAAATACTCCCTCTATGTGTGAGCTCAGGTGACCAGCACCCAATGAGCTCCTATCTTTACCCAGGCTGCTCCCCCTATCTGCCCCTACACTACTGGGATGTACCACCCCCCTCCCACTCCAGCCAGGAACAGACTCGGTCGTACCTGCACATTTCTAAGTGGGAGTACCGTTGGTCTGTTCCTCGGAAATGGGATGTGTGTAGTGCATGCAGCTTTCTGAGCTCAGTTCCACACTCCATCCTTACCCGGGAGTGGAATATCACACCTCTGGGTTGAGGTGCAATACCCCTGTAGCAGCCGAATCCTCAGGGTGCTACAGTAGCCTGCACCAAAGCGAAGTAGCAAGTTAGGGTGAGTAGTTTTTATCATGAAGGCGCAGTAACCCAGGCCTTAGTGAGGGCCACATAGGAGCATATAAGAAGCCCCAACCGGAGCTGCAGTTGATGTCATTTGTCCAAAATATAGCAGCCAAGCCCACCTTTGTGAGAGTACCATAACTAAAAGAGGGTGTGGATTAACATCAGCAGAGGCGAGCATTGAGGCTTAATTCTGACTCTACGAATATAGAATCCGGCACTCATTCAATGGTATGAGATATGATTTTTAATCAAATAATTAAGGTTCCATTAGAAATTCATGAAAATGCAATCCACAACATGTGACGTTTCGGTATTTCAGCCACGACCTTCATCAGACTCTAATGCATAAAAAAACAAAATATATGTACAGAAACATTATATAGATAAAATAGGGGGAAGGATAGAAATCCAATACATCATACAGGAAAAACAGACAATAAATCATTTCATGTGGAGGATAACCTATGCCGTAATCACAATGCAATATAATATTCAATGATATAGGATGATGTAGCGTGATGATCAAGTCTCATCAAAAGCAAAGGTATATGTAAATGGGGTGTACCCGAAAATACTCCACAAGGATCTTAAGAAAATTATATAAAAAAGAAAAATGCAAAAAGAAAAAAGAGAAAAAGGAAAATTATAACCAACACGTGGTGACATATAATCAGATTTGGACCTTTAGAGTAAAAAAAACTTTGGAAAAAGAGAAAAAAAAGGGGATAGACGCTGAGATAATGTTTCAAGGGTGTAAAATCCTAAGTATATAGGAGCAAAAGTAGAGGAGATGTAAGTTATAGGGCGATGTCATTATAAGAAAAGAAGGTATAGACGGACCATATTATGAGTAAAGGATAAGGCTTACCAGATTGCTATAGAAGTGGGACGCCAGGAAAAACAGCGCAATGTGGAAAAGGCATGTGTGCCGCGTGGAGGTGCGCTGTATAATGCATGGACCCAATGGTTAGAGGGACGTAACCAAAGTGAAAGGAGGGGAAAGAGTAACACATCGTCGCTCTGGAAATGTGATATGCGGCGCCTGTTAGCATGGGCCGGAAGTGCGTCATTGGGTAATTCTGACTCTAAGGCTGTGTTCACACGATGCGTATTTCATGCGTTTCCGCGGCGTTTTTGCAGTTGCGTAAACGCCGCGGAAACGCATGAAAAACGCATGGTAGAAGGGCAGCAATGTTCCCCAATGGAAATCCGCATGTGCTGTGCCCATGATGCGGATTTTTCCGCAGCGTTAACGCTGCGGTCAAAAATCCGCAGCATGTCAATTAATTTTGCGGAAACGCGGCGATTTCGCCGCCATTGACTTGCATTAGAACGCGCCAATTCCGCAAGACAGCATTTGTACTTGCGTAATTGGTGCGTTCTAATGTGCGGATGGTACCCGGGTGTGGAGGAGAGGAGAGTCTCATCCACACCCAGGTACCATTAAAAAAGCTGTAAAAAGAAGAATAAAATAAAAAATAAATGTATTCTTACCTTCTGTCGGCCCGCGCAGCGCTCCCGCTTGGTTCCCGGCACTTGCAGTGAGTTGTAGGACCTGCGGTGACGTCAGAGTCATGTGACGGGTCACATGACGCTGACGTCGGCAGGTCTTTCAATTCAAAGTTGCCGGCAGCCGGGAGAACGGAGTGAGCAGGACAGCGCGGGCCATCGGAGGTAAGTATATACACTCTCTCGGTTCACACTGTATAAATCCATGCTGTTTGCATGGATTTATATAGTGTGACCTAGTTATCAAGCACTTTCCAGGTGATGCTAATGACGCGCCCCCTGGGCCATATTCTTTAGGGGAATACCCGGAGCCGGATCAGATGGGGGTTGTAGTCTTCCGAGTGGCTGTGACCCGGTCCGTGCCCAGGGTGTCAAACTCAGTTGTATGTGGCAGTCCTACAGATGTTATTAAGTTCTTAATGTCGACTACGCCACCCGTTGTATTGCGGTCACTATGGCCGCCGCTGCAGCAGGGTCCGCTGAGGCTGATGGTGTTGGTGCAGCTTTTGATGGTATAACCCCCAACGGGTGGGGTATAGCCTCAGGGGGTCAGGTGCAGAGGATGGGGGTTGTGGTGGTGCAGCGTAGATGTAAAATGAAGACCGAGTCGGGTTGTGCAGTTTAGGGTATTTATTCACTGCTGATGTTCCGGTCACTCCAGCTTCAAGTGACCACCCGAGCCGTGCTGCGTCCACCAGGTCCTGGATCCAGCCAACCCCCAAGCAAGTCCGGAGCGTGACCCTGAGCTCTCCTTCTGTCCTTTCCTCTGGCCGTCCCCACTAGTGATCCACCTAGGTCCAGCTCCCTCGGGCCTTCTGTTGGGAGACCCTTGGCCTTGGGTTCCCTGACCCTCCACGTGGTCTGCCTTCGGGGTGGATGTGGTGGGTGGCCGTGGCAGACGCTGCCCACGGCCTCCGGTCTCTGGCTAGGGTGTGTTTTTGCCCCCACCAGTTTGGGCTCCGGTACCCTACTGCCGACTCTTCACCCGGGGATAGAATTTGGGTTCTTAGAGTCTCTTCTGTTTACCCCCTCTGGGTCTCTCTTTCTTCTCCTCTCTCACTCTGGCTCAGGCCGCTCTGCTCCTCTGCTCTCTTCCTCTCCTCTCTGCAAAGACTGACTGACTGACTCCTCACAGACTGACCCTGCTCTTTGATGGTGCCCACCTTAAATACTCCCTCTATGTGTGAGCTCAGGTGACCAGCACCCAATGAGCTCCTATCTTTACCCAGGCTGCTCCCCCTATCTGCCCCTACACTACTTGGGATGTACCACCCCCCCTCCCACTCCAGCCAGGAACAGACTCGGTCGTACCTGCACATTTCTAAGTGGGAGTACCGTTGGTCTGTTCCCCGGAAATGGGATGTGTGTAGTGCATGCAGCCTACCGAGCTCAGTTCCACACTCCATCCTTACCCGGGAGTGGAATATCACACCTCTGGGTTGAGGTGCAATACCCCTGTAGCAGCCGAATCCTCAGGGTGCTACATTCCCCCCTGGTAAATCACAGCACGTCCTCGGGCTGTAAGACATAAATAACACCAAAACATACAAATTTTTGCATAAACATATAAAACATTATATATATATATATCAATACAACTTTTCATATAAAACTTTCTCGTAGTCACTTCTTGCTTCTAGCTCCTCCTCCGGACACTGTGCAACGTGTGCCCAGGAAAAGTGCGACAGTCTTTTCTTAAAAACATGGTTTTCCTATAAAACCGGTAGGGGGCGCTTTAGGACGCGCAACTATATACAGGGACTATGGCCGCTCTCAGTCCTCGGCCAGGTACTAGGGAGGAATGACCGCTCTCAGTCCTCGGTCAGTAGGATTTAGGGGTTAAACGGGTAAACAGTTCAATTCTCTGGTCCCAACGGGGACTATATTAGCAACAGTAACAGTTCACTGTGCCCCGACGGGCAACTATATACAGCTTCGGCTCCGCTGTACTTAACGACGGCGTCCTCCTGCTCTTTCTTTATGGTTACCTCTAACTCTTGTTTCAGACCCGTCCGGGTCCTCTTGTTCTTCCTCCTCACACCGCAGCTCTTCCTCCGTCAGGCGATGCACATGGAGGGCGTAAGGTCCTTTGGCACACTTGTGCCGGGTGAAGGTGACCTCGTCCCCGATGTAAAGGTCACGACCTCGGTGTCCCTCCGGTAGGTGGGACTCAACGTCTCTCCTGGTTACAAAGACGTCGCCTAGGGTGCGGTGGTCTCGGATGAAGCCCCACCCATGCTGCATGTTAAACTTAATCACAGTCCCGGTGGTGCGGGGACTATGCTCTGCACGGGGGTCTCTCCTGGCCTGGCTCTTCTGCTCCGCGCTCCTTATTTGAGCTTGCTGTTCCCGGACCCGCCTCTCTCTCCGCTCCCTCTCGAAGACCTCGAGTTGTTGGCGGCAGCACTCTGCACGCTCCGCTGCAGCTGCCCGAGTCTCTTGAGTGAACCCCATGAGGTCTTCTCCGGTGGTGTCCCACTCAAACTGGGTCTCTTCTAGCGGGGGCGAGATCCTCTTTATGGGCTTTGGAGCCGGGATCAGGGGTGCACACATGGCCCCAGCCTTCCTCTGCCGTTCCAGTTCATGATATTCTTGGGGCCAGATGAAAGGCTGCCCATCCGGGCACGTATGCTGGGCGTACAGGTCCTCTCCCAGATGCGGCACTCTTGGTCTTATGGGCGCGGTGGTGTTAGCGCCCGGGTTGCCCGGGCCTTGCGGCCAGGCCTGGGGTATCTGGAAGGTGAAGGGCACCGTAAGGACGGCGGCGCCCTGGGCTACTTGGCCCTGCGACCAGGCCGGGGGCTCCGCGGAGGTAGGGGGCGCTGTTGGTATTGCGGCGCCCGGGGGTACTAGGCCTTGCGACCAGGCTGGTGGTACTTCCTGCTTGGTCACGCTCGGGGTCGGGGCGTGTGACGTCACAGGGGTCGCGGCTCCCGTTTGAGGCCTAGTCTGCGGCGGTAACGTTGCAGCGACGGGCACGGCAGGATAGACTTCGGGCTCTGCGACGGGGAGCTGGGGCAGGTACGTGGTTTCCCGGTTTGGGGTATAGACGTCCCCTTTACCTGCCTCCACTCGTTCGGCTCCCTTCTCGGCGCCGTCTCCGGCCTTCAGTCCTCCCGCGCCATCCTCAGAGGCGGCCTGTCTCCTCGTCTCGGGTGGCGTGCTCCGCTGACAGGTCTCGGTCTGCTGGGCCATCTCACGGCTCCACTCCGCCAACGTCTCTCGCTGCACCCGGGCCATCCTCCTTGCGAGGCCCTCCAGAGCGGTCTGTGCACACTCCCGGTCTCGGGGGAGCTGTGCTAGGACCTCCACTAGGCCTAGTGGGGTCGTTGTTTCCAGCAGGCTCCTGACCAACGGGTCGGTGCTGCTCTGCTCTCCTTCCGTTGTCTCCAGCAGGCTCCTGGCCAGCGGGCCGGTGCTGCTCTGCTCTTCCTCCTCTGTTTCTAGCAGGCTCCTGGCCAACGGGCCGGTGTTGCTCTGCTTTCTCGCCATCTCCGGGTAAGCTCCTCCGATACTCTTCTCCAGGCTTCTTGCCTCCGGGTGCACTCTCTCTAGACCGCTCCAAGCGACACCCATCTTTTCTCTCTCCTTTCGTCTCCTCCCACTTCGAGGGCGGTCCCGGGGCCACTTGGTGATTGTCAGCTCCAGGGGCTGTTCTTTCACGCTGACAGACACCTCTAGCATCACAGTCTCTGTTGGTGGGGGCGGTTTCCACTTTTGGCGCCATTTTCGGTCCTGGCCCACGATGGGAGGTGGCCTCTTGCCACCCTCTGGCACGCCCATAATGGCGTCCGCTCTGGCAAGGCGGGAAATCTTTGGAAATGGCGGGAATCGTCTCCCAGTGGCGGGAAACTCTGCAGATGGCGGGAAAAAGCTGTTAATGGCGGACAACCGGCGGGAATCGACTGGTGATGGGGTCCGATGGCGGGGACCCTCCGGAACCGGCAGGAGACTTCTTTTTGAGGTAAACTCATTCTTTTCTTCAGGCACGCAGTACCCGGTTGTTGCGGGCACGTAATCCTGCCGACTACGCCAAAGTTGACGCGCCCCCTGGGCCATATTCTTTAGGGGAATACCCGGAGCCGGATCAGATGGGGGTTGTAGTCTTCCGAGTGGCTGTGACCCGGTCCGTGCCCAGGGTGTCAAACTCAGTTGTATGTGGCAGTCCTACAGATGTTATTAAGTTCTTAATGTCGACTACGCCACCCGTTGTATTGCGGTCACTATGGCCGCCGCTGCAGCAGGGTCCGCTGAGGCTGATGGTGTTGGTGCAGCTTTTGATGGTATAACCCCCAACGGGTGGGGTATAGCCTCAGGGGGTCAGGTGCAGAGGATGGGGGTTGTGGTGGTGCAGCGTAGATGTAAAATGAAGACCGAGTCGGGTTGTGCAGTTTAGGGTATTTACTCACTGCTGATGTTCTGGTCACTCCAGCTTCAAGTGACCACCCGAGCCGTGCTGCGTCCACCAGGTCCTGGATCCAGCCAACCCCCAAGCAAGTCCGGAGCGTGACCCTGAGCTCTCCTTCTGTCCTTTCCTCTGGCCGTCCCCACTAGTGATCCATCTAGGTCCAGCTCCCTCGGGCCTTCTGTTGGGAGACCCTTGGCCTTGGGTTCCCTGACCCTCCACGTGGTCTGCCTTCGGGGTGGATGTGGTGGGTGGCCGTGGCAGACGCTGCCCACGGCCTCCGGTCTCTGGCTAGGGTGTGTTTTTGCCCCCACCAGTTTGGGCTCCGGTACCCTACTGCCGACTCTTCACCCGGGGATAGAATTTGGGTTCTTAGAGTCTCTTCTGTTTACCCCCTCTGGGTCTCTCTTTCTTCTCCTCTCTCACTCTGGCTCAGGCCGCTCTGCTCCTCTGCTCTCTTCCTCTCCTCTCTGCAAAGACTGACTGACTGACTCCTCACAGACTGACCCTGCTCTTTGATGGTGCCCACCTTAAATACTCCCTCTATGTGTGAGCTCAGGTGACCAGCACCCAATGAGCTCCTATCTTTACCCAGGCTGCTCCCCCTATCTGCCCCTACACTACTTGGGATGTACCACCCCCCCTCCCACTCCAGCCAGGAACAGACTCGGTCGTACCTGCACATTTCTAAGTGGGAGTACCGTTGGTCTGTTCCCCGGAAATGGGATGTGTGTAGTGCATGCAGCCTACCGAGCTCAGTTCCACACTCCATCCTTACCCGGGAGTGGAATATCACACCTCTGGGTTGAGGTGCAATACCCCTGTAGCAGCCGAATCCTCAGGGTGCTACACTAACATCACCTGGAAAGCGCTTGTCAATCTGCATGCGGAAACGCATGTGAATCTGCATGTGGATCCGCATGTATTCTGCAGGAAAAACGCATGCACAATCTGCATGCGTTTTTTCTGCCAGGGAGATGCAGAAATGATGCAGAAATTTTCTGCTTCATTTCTGCATCGTGTGCACATACCCTAAAGAGGGCATCTGTGAAAAGTAGCCACACCAGAGGAGTTCATAAGCTGATGCCTGAGAAAGAAGAGGAGAACCATGCCAGCCAAGCTAAGAGATGGCTAAGAGATTGACGCCTGTATGTGAGGAACTGTGATGTGGTAATTGAGAAGAGTACACCTCAAGAGTATGCAATGTTCTAGATATGTCACAACAGGAAACTGCTACCAAAAGAGGTAACCATGAGAGGAGCTGGGATACGCACTGTCATTGTGCGCCGCACTAAAGGAAGTGACCTCTTAGGACACGCACCTCTCTGTCTTTATTAAAGTTTCTAATCTAGAATGCTAAGAATTAGTCAACTTTGCTGTTTGACAGTTTAATTTAAGTTGTTAGCTGCACACTCTATTCATTTTAATATGGGTCAGAGTAGGGGTAGATTTGAATTAAGGGGGCAGAACATTTGTTAAAATAATCATTCATTCTGTCCTCATACAGTGTAACATGTTATTAATAGTGATGAGCGAGTATGCCTCATTAACAATTTCGGCGAGCACGCTCGGGTGCTCGCCGAGTATTTTGGCGTGCTCTGCATTTCATTCACTGTTGCTGCGCCTGCAAGTGTCACGGCTGTTAGACATCTATGACACATGCAGAGATAGCCTGGCATACAGTGAGTTTCTAAATGGTGGGATTGCCCCAATTTTCTTGCTTTGGGACCTGCCAATGTTTTCTGCTGATTATCAGGTCTTCCTAGGCTCTGTAATGTCCTGCAGCTTAGCCCTTTACATGAATATCTTGACATTAGTGTTGCTGTGCACATAAAATAGGGTGGCAGGACCTAAGCTGCGTTCTTCTAGTGATTACTTGTGTTCCTTTCAATCAGCTTCCATCCTGGATATATGCAGTCACTTGCTAAGGCTGGAATACCCTTTAAAATGTGTTGTCTCACCAGGACAATACTTTCATACAAAAGTGACGATTAGTTGTCATACTTGGGGGGATCTGCCTCTGGCTAGGTCGATGTAACGCATGGCAAAGCCAGGACTGCCATAGTAGTCTTTGTGAGACAATCTCTTTAAGCTTTCCAATATATATTCAACTTTAACTGGGTACTTTGTGTGTTAATTACTTAATGAGTTAGAATATGACTCAGCTTGACACTTCTCCAATCAGTCTTTACATTGAGAAGTGCCGGATATTCTTTCTTCCTCTGAGCTGTTTCTTCTTTCTCAGGCATGAAAGGCAGGAGAGCGCCTTCGATGAATCACATTCTCTAGAGCTCTGAAAATGACACAGTTAATGAGTTGGGTTTTTTTTGGTTGCTTTCACTGTGTTCACAGCGTGATTTTGCTCCTTCCTGAGTTAGACGCAGGGCTTTGGTCCTCCTGACAATATTGCCTACAGTATCAGCCCATTCGCTGCATTCCAACTTATGTGCACGTTCCATTGTATTGTCAATCTTGGCTCCACTTCCATACATTCGAGAGTTAAAAAGGAAACCGGTTGCAGCTCTAATACAAGAGAAAAAAAATGACCTGTGCTTGTATCGTTCTGTAAGAATGCAACGTATAAGGTGGTAAGAGCGCTGGCAGCATCTGACCTGAAATAATACTTTAAACATCAGTGAATAGAAGTCCTTGGGTTGTCCTCTTCTATCAAATTCTTAAAATGATGGTCAATTCTTACTCATATCCGTTTCATACAGAAGCAGGAGAAAAGTCATCATGTCCATCATCGCAGATTCCAAGGGGTTTTCCTCCAGCTATTCCTGAGTCCTTAAACCCAGCCAAACCAGATCTCATACTTTGCACTGATGAGTAGTGTTGAGCGATACCTTCCGATATCGGGAAATATCGGATCGGATTGGATCGGACCGATACCGAAAAAGTATCGGATATCGCCGATTCCGATACCGGAAACCAATGCAAGTCAATGGGACATAAATATCGGAATTAAAATAAACCCTTTCTTTCCTTGTAGGTTATTTCTACATGAAGGAAAACAACTAAGAATAATGTAGAATGTATTGGGGGAGGTGGGGGAGACAATAAAGGCATAGAGGTTTAGCCCAGTCAAATGGAATAGCAGGAATTAATATTTTTTTATTATGTTCTGAGTTACGGAAATATTAACTATGTTAAGTATTTTTATATTTTGTCAGATATTTATGTTTCACTACTTCCATGCTCTTCACCTTCTTTTTTACTTCTCCCACACTTTCTCCTTCATCATCCTCAGCATCTTTTTCATCCACTTCTTCTTCACCTTCTTCTTCTTCACCTTCTTCGTATTATTCTTTTTTTTACATTCTTCATATTCTACTTCTTCATCTTCTTCATATTCTTCTTCTTCATCATATTCTTATTTGTGACAGGCATTCCTGTAGTTGTTATCTATAAAAGGTTGGACATTACACCTTTCGTTCTGCCCGTCACAAAAGATTTACAACAGGATTTGTCCGCGTTCAGTTTGGCCTGCAGCAGCAGGTCTTTTCCAGGGGCACCACGAGGAGGAACGGACTCACCCCCATACACTGCTTAGTCATCTTCTGCTTATAATTTAGATATTATCTTTTGCTCTGATTTTTAGTCTTATGCTTAATGTTCTTCCGCTTTTTGTTCTGCAGCTTCTTGTATTTCTGCTTCTTGGTTTTCTGTCTCTTGTTTTTCTGTATCTTGGTGCTTGTCTTCTCTTCTTTGTCTTCTTGGTCAACTTCTTCAGGGTCATCTTCTTGGTCTTCTTCGGGGTGGTCTTCAGGGTCGTCGTCTTCGGGGGTCCTCGTCTTCGGGGTCCTCGTCTTCTTCGGGTTGGTCTTCTGGGTCCTCGTCTTCGGGGTCCTCGTCTTCTTCGGGGTGGTCTTCAGGGTCCTCGTCTTCTTCGGGGTGGTCTTCAGGGTCCTCGTCTTCTTCGGGGTGGTCTTCAGGGTCCTCGTCTTCAGGGTCATTGTCTTCGGGGTCCTCGTCTTCTTAGGGTTGGTCTTCAGGGTCCTCGTCTTCAGGGTCCTCGTCAGGGAGATCCAGAGTGATTACCAAGAACCATTTCAAAAAGCTTGAACTTGGAAATGTAGCAGAAGGTACAAGAAAGCTGAGGAACTACCGAGGACCAGCTGACGGTACTGGAACCCGGATGGATAGCAGAAGGTACAAGAGCCAATGGAACTACCGAGGACCAGCTGATGTTACTGGAACTCGGTTACTAAGCAGGAGGTACCTGTGCCAGAAAGCACTACCAAGGACCAGCAGACGTTGGTGGAACTTGGATACCGAGAAGGAGGCACCTAATCCAAAGGCACTGCCGAGAACCAGCTGACGGTACTGGAACCCGGATGGGTAGCAGAAGGTACAAGAGCCAATGGAACTACCGAGGACCAGCTGATGTTACTGGAACCCGGATGGGTAGCAGAAGGTACAAGAGCCAATGGAACTACCGAGGACCAGCTGATGTTACTGGAACTCGGTTACTAAGCAGGAGGTACCTGTGCCAGAAAGCACTACCAAGGACCAGCAGACGTTGGTGGAACTTGGATACCGAGAAGGAGGCACCTAATCCAATGGCACTGCCGAGAACCAGCTGACGGTACTGGAACCCGGATGGGTAGCAGAAGGTACCCATGTAAAAAAAAAGTTCAAGGCCGCGAGCCGGCCGCAGTTACCAAAACCCACAGTCCTACAGAGGGTGCTTGTCCTATTGGCACTATGGAACCAGCCTTCATTGCCAGATCCCGCAGCCCACATAGGAGTCACCTAAACTGCAGGCACCATAGAGTCGGCTAACCCGACCGCAACACGACAGGACAACGCATTGGAGGCAAAGTGACGTTGACACTACCCGGAAACAGCTGGCGTGCTGGAACCAGGCTGGGCAGGAGGGAGTACCCGTGCCAAAGACACTGCCGAGAACCAGCTGACGGTACTGGAACCCGGATGGGTAGCAGAAGATACAAGAGCAAATGGAACTACCGAGGACCAGCTGATGTTACTGGAACCCGGATGGGTAGCAGAAGGTACAAGAGCCAATGGAACTACCGAGGACCAGCTGATGTTACTGGAACTCGGTTACTAAGCAGGAGGTACCTGTGCCAGAAAGCACTACCAAGGACCAGCAGACGTTGGTGGAACTTGGATACCGAGAAGGAGGCACCTAATCCAAAGGCACTGCCGAGAACCAGCTGACGGTACTGGAACCCGGATGGGTAGCAGAAGATACAAGAGCAAATGGAACTACCGAGGACCAGCTGACGGTACTGGAACCCGGATGGGTAGCAGAAGATACAAGAGCAAATGGAACTACCGAGGACCAGCTGACGGTACTGGAACCCGGATGGGTAGCAGAAGGTACAAGAGCCAATGGAACTACCGAGGACCAGCTGATGTTACTGGAACTCGGTTACTAAGCAGGAGGTACCTGTGCCAGAAAGCACTACCAAGGACCAGCAGACGTTGGTGGAACTTGGATACCGAGAAGGAGGCACCTAATCCAAAGGCACTGCCGAGAACCAGCTGACGGTACTGGAACCCGGATGGGTAGCAGAAGATACAAGAGCAAATGGAACTACCGAGGACCAGCTGACGGTACTGGAACCCGGATGGGTAGCAGAAGATACAAGAGCAAATGGAACTACCGAGGACCAGCTGACGGTACTGGAACCCGGATGGGTAGCAGAAGGTACAAGAGCCAATGGAACTACCGAGGACCAGCTGATGTTACTGGAACTCGGTTACTAAGCAGGAGGTACCTGTGCCAGAAAGCACTACCAAGGACCAGCAGACGTTGGTGGAACTTGGATACCGAGAAGGAGGCACCTAATCCAAAGGCACTGCCGAGAACCAGCTGACGGTACTGGAACCCGGATGGGTAGCAGAAGGTACCCATGTAAAAAAAAAGTTCAAGGCCGCGAGCCGGCCGCAGTTACCAAAACCCACAGTCCTACAGAGGGTGCTTGTCCTATTGGCACTATGGAACCAGCCTTCATTGCCAGATCCCGCAGCCCACATAGGAGTCACCTAAACTGCAGGCACCATAGAGTCGGCTAACCCGACCGCAACACGACAGGACAACGCATTGGAGGCAAAGTGACGTTGACACTACCCGGAAACAGCTGGTGTGCTGGAACCAGGCTGGGCAGGAGGGAGTACCCGTGCCAAAGACACTGCCGAGAACCAGCTGACGGTACTGGAACCCGGATGGGTAGCAGAAGGTACAAGAGCCAATGGAACTGCCGAGAACCAGCTGGCGGTGCTGGAGCCCAGGGTAAATACTAAAAACAGAAGAGCCAGAGGTGTATTTGGAGGAGGTTTTAAATCCGTACTACAGTGGATGTGGACAAAGCAGGAGAATTTGCCGGACACACAGCTGGGGATCAGCTGACGTTACTGAATCCCAATAACACTGGAGCAAGCGTTGACTGTGCAGACGGCACTTCTGAGCAGCAACTAGCGGTATTGGAGCCCAGGGTAAATACTAAAAACGGAGGAGCCAGAGGTGTAATTGGAGCAAGTTTTAAATAAGTAGCACAGTGAATATGGACAGAGCAGGAGAAATTGCCGTGAACACAGCAGGGGAACAGCTGACGTTACCGAACCCCAATAACACCGCAGCAAGTGTTGACTGTGCAGACGGCACTTCCGAGCGCCAACTGGCGGTGCTGGAGCCCAGGGATAAGAATGAAAACAGAGGAGCCAGAGGTGTAATTCGAGCAACTTTAAAATGTGTAGTACAGTGGATGTGGACAAAGCAGGAGAAATTGCCGTCCGCACAGCAGGAGAACAGCTGACGTTACTGAACCCCAATAACACGGCAGCAAGTGTTGACTGTGCAGACAGCACTTCCGAGCGCCAACTGGCGGTGTTGGAGCCCAGGGTAAATACTAAAAACGGAGGAGCCAGAGGTGTAATTGGAGCAAGTTTTAAATAAGTAGCACAGTGAATGTGGACAGAGCAGGAGAAATTGCCGTGAACACAGCAGGGGAACAGCTGACGTTACCGAACCCCAATAACACCGCAGCAAGTGTTGACTGTGCAGACGGCACTTCCGAGCGCCAACTGGCGGTGCTGGAGCCCAGGGATAAGAATGAAAACAGAGGAGCCAGAGGTGTAATTGGAGCAACTTTAAAATCTGTAGTAGTGAGAATGTGGACAGAGCAGGAGAAATTGCCGTCCGCACAGCAGGGGAACAGCTGACGTTACTGAACCCCAATAACATGGTAGCAAGTGTTGACTGTGCAGACAGCACTTCCGAGCGCCAACTGGCGGTGCTGGAGCCCAGGGATAAGAATGAAAACAGAGGAGCCAGAGGAGTAATTGGAGCAACTTTAAAATGTGTAGTACAGTGGATGTGGACAAATCAGGAGAAATTGCCGTCCGCACAGCAGGAGAACAGCTGACGTTACTGAACCCCAATAACACGGCAGCAAGTGTTGACTGTGCAGACGGCACTTCCGAGCGCCAACTGGCGGTGCTGGAGCCTAGGGATAAGAATGAAAACAGAGGAGCCAGAGGTGTAATTGGAGCAACTTTAAAATCTGTAGTAGTGAGAATGTGGACAGAGCAGGAGAAATTGCCGTCCGCACAGCAGGGGAACAGCTGACGTTACTGAACCCCAATAACATGGTAGCAAGTGTTGACTGTGCAGACAGCACTTCCGAGCGCCAACTGGCGGTGCTGGAGCCCAGGGATAAGAATGAAAACAGAGGAGCCAGAGGTGTAATTGGAGCAACTTTAAAATCTGTAGTAGTGAGAATGTGGACAGAGCAGGAGAAATTGCCGTCCGCACAGCAGGGGAACAGCTGACGTTACTGAACCCCAATAACATGGTAGCAAGTGTTGACTGTGCAGACAGCACTTCCGAGCGCCAACTGGCGGTGCTGGAGCCCAGGGATAAGAATGAAAACAGAGGAGCCAGAGGTGTAATTGGAGCAACTTTAAAATCTGTAGTAGTGAGAATGTGGACAGAGCAGGAGAAATTGCCGTCCGCACAGCAGGGGAACAGCTGACGTTACTGAACCCCAATAACACGGCAGCAAGTGTTGACTGTGCAGACAGCACTTCCGAGCGCCAACTGGCGGTGTTGGAGCCCAGGGTAAATACTAAAAACGGAGGAGCCAGAGGTGTAATTGGAGCAAGTTTTAAATAAGTAGCACAGTGAATATGGACAGAGCAGGAGAAATTGCCGTGAACACAGCAGGGGAACAGCTGACGTTACTGAACCCCAATAACATGGTAGCAAGTGTTGACTGTGCAGACGGCACTTCCGAGCGCCAACTGGCGGTGCTGGAGCCCAGGGATAAGAATGAAAACAGAGGAGCCAGAGGTGTAATTCGAGCAACTTTAAAATGTGTAGTACAGTGGATGTGGACAAAGCAGGAGAAATTGCCGTCCGCACAGCAGGAGAACAGCTGACGTTACTGAACCCCAATAACACGGCAGCAAGTGTTGACTGTGCAGACGGCACTTCCGAGCGCCAACTGGCGGTGCTGGAGCCCAGGGATAAGAATGAAAACAGAGGAGCCAGAGGTGTAATTCGAGCAACTTTAAAATGTGTAGTACAGTGGATGTGGACAAAGCAGGAGAAATTGCCGTCCGCACAGCAGGAGAACAGCTGACGTTACTGAACCCCAATAACACGGCAGCAAGTGTTGACTGTGCAGACAGCACTTCCGAGTGCCAACTGGCGGTGTTGGAGCCCAGGGTAAATACTAAAAACGGAGGAGCCAGAGGTGTAATTGGAGCAAGTTTTAAATAAGTAGCACAGTGAATATGGACAGAGCAGGAGAAATTGCCGTGAACACAGCAGGGGAACAGCTGACGTTACCGAACCCCAATAACACCGCAGCAAGTGTTGACTGTGCAGACGGCACTTCCGAGCGCCAACTGGCGGTGCTGGAGCCCAGGGATAAGAATGAAAACAGAGGAGCCAGAGGTGTAATTCGAGCAACTTTAAAATGTGTAGTACAGTGGATGTGGACAAAGCAGGAGAAATTGCCGTCCGCACAGCAGGAGAACAGCTGACGTTACTGAACCCCAATAACACGGCAGCAAGTGTTGACTGTGCAGACAGCACTTCCGAGCGCCAACTGGCGGTGTTGGAGCCCAGGGTAAATACTAAAAACGGAGGAGCCAGAGGTGTAATTGGAGCAAGTTTTAAATAAGTAGCACAGTGAATATGGACAGAGCAGGAGAAATTGCCGTGAACACAGCAGGGGAACAGCTGACGTTACCGAACCCCAATAACACCGCAGCAAGTGTTGACTGTGCAGACGGCACTTCCGAGCGCCAACTGGCGGTGCTGGAGCCCAGGGATAAGAATGAAAACAGAGGAGCCAGAGGTGTAATTGGAGCAACTTTAAAATCTGTAGTAGTGAGAATGTGGACAGAGCAGGAGAAATTGCCGTCCGCACAGCAGGGGAACAGCTGACGTTACTGAACCCCAATAACATGGTAGCAAGTGTTGACTGTGCAGACAGCACTTCCGAGCGCCAACTGGCGGTGCTGGAGCCCAGGGATAAGAATGAAAACAGAGGAGCCAGAGGTGTAATTGGAGCAACTTTAAAATCTGTAGTAGTGAGAATGTGGACAGAGCAGCAGAAATTGCCGTCCGCACAGCAGGGGAACAGCTGACGTTACTGAACCCCAATAACACGGCAGCATGTGTTGACTGTGCAGACAGCACTTCCGAGCGCCAACTGGCGGTGTTGGAGCCCAGGGTAAATACTAAAAACGGAGGAGCGGGAGGTGTGATTGGAGCAAGTTTTAAATAAGTAGCACAGTGAATATGGACAGAGCAGGAGAAATTGCCGTGAACACAGCAGGGGAACAGCTGACGTTACTGAACCCCAATAACATGGTAGCAAGTGTTGACTGTGCAGACGGCACTTCCGAGCGCCAACTGGCGGTGCTGGAGCCCAGGGATAAGAATGAAAACAGAGGAGCCAGAGGTGTAATTCGAGCAACTTTAAAATGTGTAGTACAGTGGATGTGGACAAAGCAGGAGAAATTGCCGTCCGCACAGCAGGAGAACAGCTGACGTTACTGAACCCCAATAACACGGCAGCAAGTGTTGACTGTGCAGACGGCACTTCCGAGCGCCAACTGCCGGTGCTGGAGCCCAGGGATAAGAATGAAAACAGAGGAGCCAGAGGTGTAATTCGAGCAACTTTAAAATGTGTAGTACAGTGGATGTGGACAAAGCAGGAGAAATTGCCGTCCGCACAGCAGGAGAACAGCTGACGTTACTGAACCCCAATAACACGGCAGCAAGTGTTGACTGTGCAGACAGCACTTCCGAGCGCCAACTGGCGGTGTTGGAGCCCAGGGTAAATACTAAAAACGGAGGAGCCAGAGGTGTAATTGGAGCAAGTTTTAAATAAGTAGCACAGTGAATATGGACAGAGCAGGAGAAATTGCCGTGAACACAGCAGGGGAACAGCTGACGTTACCGAACCCCAATAACACCGCAGCAAGTGTTGACTGTGCAGACGGCACTTCCGAGCGCCAACTGGCGGTGCTGGAGCCCAGGGATAAGAATGAAAACAGAGGAGCCAGAGGTGTAATTGGAGCAACTTTAAAATCTGTAGTAGTGAGAATGTGGACAGAGCAGGAGAAATTGCCGTCCGCACAGCAGGGGAACAGCTGACGTTACTGAACCCCAATAACATGGTAGCAAGTGTTGACTGTGCAGACAGCACTTCCGAGCGCCAACTGGCGGTGCTGGAGCCCAGGGATAAGAATGAAAACAGAGGAGCCAGAGGAGTAATTGGAGCAACTTTAAAATGTGTAGTACAGTGGATGTGGACAAATCAGGAGAAATTGCCGTCCGCACAGCAGGAGAACAGCTGACGTTACTGAACCCCAATAACACGGCAGCAAGTGTTGACTGTGCAGACGGCACTTCCGAGCGCCAACTGGCGGTGCTGGAGCCCAGGGATAAGAATGAAAACAGAGGAGCCAGAGGTGTAATTGGAGCAACTTTAAAATCTGTAGTAGTGAGAATGTGGACAGAGCAGGAGAAATTGCCGTCCGCACAGCAGGGGAACAGCTGACGTTACTGAACCCCAATAACATGGTAGCAAGTGTTGACTGTGCAGACAGCACTTCCGAGCGCCAACTGGCGGTGCTGGAGCCCAGGGATAAGAATGAAAACAGAGGAGCCAGAGGTGTAATTGGAGCAACTTTAAAATCTGTAGTAGTGAGAATGTGGACAGAGCAGGAGAAATTGCCGTCCGCACAGCAGGGGAACAGCTGACGTTACTGAACCCCAATAACATGGTAGCAAGTGTTGACTGTGCAGACAGCACTTCCGAGCGCCAACTGGCGGTGCTGGAGCCCAGGGATAAGAATGAAAACAGAGGAGCCAGAGGTGTAATTGGAGCAACTTTAAAATCTGTAGTAGTGAGAATGTGGACAGAGCAGGAGAAATTGCCGTCCGCACAGCAGGGGAACAGCTGACGTTACTGAACCCCAATAACACGGCAGCAAGTGTTGACTGTGCAGACAGCACTTCCGAGCGCCAACTGGCGGTGTTGGAGCCCAGGGTAAATACTAAAAACGGAGGAGCCAGAGGTGTAATTGGAGCAAGTTTTAAATAAGTAGCACAGTGAATATGGACAGAGCAGGAGAAATTGCCGTGAACACAGCAGGGGAACAGCTGACGTTACCGAACCCCAATAACACCGCAGCAAGTGTTGACTGTGCAGACAGCACTTCCGAGCGCCAACTGGCGGTGCTGGAGCCCAGGGATAAGAATGAAAACAGAGGAGCCAGAGGAGTAATTGGAGCAACTTTAAAATGTGTAGTACAGTGGATGTGGACAAATCAGGAGAAATTGCCGTCCGCACAGCAGGAGAACAGCTGACGTTACTGAACCCCAATAACACGGCAGCAAGTGTTGACTGTGCAGACGGCACTTCCGAGCGCCAACTGGCGGTGTTGGAGCTCAGGGATTACAGTTCAGGTGGTAGAAACATGAACAGAACAGGAGACCTGGATACTGTTGCCAACCAATTATTTATTCTGGAAGAGGACTGGCAAATTCATGAGAGATCCAGGCCTTGTTCATTTTGAGAAAAGTAAGCCGGTCAACGTTATCGGAGGATAGTCGCATGCGACGGTCTGTTAGTACACCACCTGCGGCACTAAAGACGCGTTCCGATAATACACTAGCAGCAGGGCAAGCTAGCACCTCCAGTGCATACTGACTAAGCTCTGGCCATGTATCCAGCTTACAGACCCAAAACTTGAAGGGAGAAGAGCCGTCTGGGAGTACACTAAGAGGGCAAGACATGTAGTCTGTCACCATCTGACGGAAACGTTGCCTCCTGCTGACTGGAGCTGTCTGTGATGGTGTAGACATTTGTGGCGGCGGGGACACAAAACTTTGCCACATTTCGGCCATACTGGTCTTGCCTTGTGCTGAGGCGCTGCTTCTGCTCCCTCTTTGTGCAGAGCTTCCTCCACTGCCTCGACGCACTGAGCTGCTTTGTAAAGCACTAGCAGCACTGCTCTCGGTTGGAATGGAGAACATGATGGAATGCACCAGTGCGTCTTGGTACTCCCGCATTTTACGCTCCCGGTTCAATGGTGTTATGAGGCTTTGTAAGTTGTCCCGGTAGCGAGGATCTAGGAGGGTGGACACCCAATAATCAGCCGTGTTGAGAATGTGGGCGATGCGGCGGTCGTTTCTGAGGCACTGCAGCATGAAATCAACCATGTGCTGCAGACTGCCAACTGGCCAAGAAGCGCTGTCCCCTGCTTGAGGCGTGATCTCTGCCTGCTCTGCATCACCCCACCCTCGCTCTAGATACTGACTACTAGAGCATTGTGTACCTCCCTCCTCTGGACAGATGTCTTCCTCATCCATTGACTCCTCCTCATCCTCCTCACAAAGTGTCCCCTGCCTAGGCCTTTGTGAGGAACCACGTTGCGCAGACTGTAGAGAAGCAGATGGCATTTGTGACTCCTCATCCTCCACCTCTTCCAAAACCTCGTCCCTTAGTGCTTGCAGTGTTTTTTCAAGCAGGCAGATAAGGGGGATAGTCATGCTGACTAGTGCATCATCTGCACTCGCCATCCGCGTGGAATAATCGAAGGCACGCAAAACGTGGCAAATGTCCTTCATAGAGGCCCACTCAGTGGTGGTGAAGTGTGAACGGCGCGCACTGCGACTTGTTTGCGCCTGCTGCAGCTGGTACTCCATTACTGCTGCCTGCTGCTCACACAACCTCTCCAACATATGTAACGTTGAATTCCACCTGGTGGGTAGGTCACATATGATGCGATGTTCCGGAAGACATAATCGGCGCTGCAGAGCTGCAATGCGTGATCTTGCATTGCTGGAACGCCGCAAGTGAGCGCACTCTATGCGGACCTTGTGAAGCAGTGCATCAAGATCCGGATAGTCCCTCAAAAAACTCTGCACGACCAAGTTGAGCACATGTGCCAGACATGGGATGTGAGTGAGGTTGCCTAGGCCCAGAGCTGCCACCAGATTTCGGCCATTGTCACACACTACCATGCCTGGCTGGAGATTCGCTGGCACAAACCACACGTCACTCTGCTGCTTGATGGCATTCCAGAGCTCCTGCGCTGTGTGGCTTCGATTCCCCAAAGAAATTAATTTTAATACGGCCTGTTGACGTTTGGCCACGGCTGTGCTCATATCGGTCATCATAACAGGTAACCGTTCACGGGTCGATGTGGAGGTAGACCGTGACGGCTCCTGCAGCGCTGATTCAGAGGAACTGGAGTATGAGGAGGAGTCAATGTGTACAGACTGGATTCCTGCAATCCTTGGAGTTGGCAGAACACGTACAGCGCCACTCTCAAGATCTGTACCCGGCTCCACAACATTTACCCAATGGGCAGTGAGGGAAAGGTATCGTCCCTGTCCATGCTTACTGGTCCACGCATCAGTGGTCAGGTGGACCTTGCTACTGACGGCGTTTTGTAGCGCATGTTTAATTTTTCCCTCCACATGATGTTGCAGGGCAGGGACGGCTTGCCTGCTGAAATAAAAGCGGCTGGGCACGTTGTATTGTGGGACTGCCAATGCCATAAAGTTACGGAATGTGTCAGTCTCCACCAGCCTGAATGATAGCATTTCAAGGGCCAGTAGTTTAGCAATGCCAGCATTCAGAGCCTGTGCTCGGGGGTGGTTTGCCGAGTATGGGCGCCTTTTCTCCCATGCCTGTGCTAACGATGGCTGTAGACTGGCCTGGGAGTGTGAGGATGACTGGGAAAGTGGTGCTGTGGGTGGAATTACACTGTGTCTCTGTACAACAGTGCCAGAGATTCTTCCATGGCGATCCTGTGAGGAAGCCGAACCAGCTGTGTGTGAGCTGGAGGAAGAGGCTACAACACGAGCTGAAGAGGTGGTAGGTGGCGCTGTAGGTTGGCCTAGGTCTTCAGTGTGTTTGTGTAACTCCACCACGTGCTTGGTCCGCACATGTTTCCACATATTTGTGGTATTGAGGTTGCTGACACTTTTCCCTCTTTTCACCTTCTGATTACACAGCTTGCATTTGACAAAGCAAATGTCATCTGCAACTGTGTCAAAAAAGGACCAGGCACTGCAAGTCTTGGGAGCGCCCGCTTTGGATTTTGGAAGAGCCATGCTCCTAATGGGTGCCGAAGTGGAGGCTACAGGCAACCAAGTCTGCCCCCTCCCTCTCCCTCCTTTTTGGGCCGTTCGGGGAATCTCTTCCTCAGAGCTGCTCCCACCACCTTCCTGTCCCTCACGCCATGATGGGTCAAGGACCTCATCATCTACACCACCCTCTTCAAACAACTGCTTCTCCTGGGTAGTCTCGACAGCACAGTACGCACCAGAAAGTGGCACCTGAGTCTCATCATCAGATGCGTACTGAGGTGTGCTGCTGACCATAGGCACTGGCCCACCCGCCTCTTCAGATTCAGAGAGACAAAACGGTTGCGCATCACTGCATACTACCTCTTCTTCAAATTCTCGAATTCTGCTTGGCTGGCCCCCTCTTTCCAAGCCAAGAGATTCAGAGAACAGAAGTAGAGATGGCTCCTGTCCAGGGCTCTCTGACTGCCTGGGCAATTTGGCAGGTGGTGAAGAGACAGATGGGTGCTCTTCAGTGCTCAGGACCTGAGAGGATCTGGAACTAATTGAAGTCGATGCGTTAGCTGCCATCCATCCGACAACGGCTTCAATTTGGTCCTCGCGCAGCAGTGGGGTACGGCTAGCTCCTACAAAGCTGCGCATAAAGGACTGTTCCCTGGTAAAACTGGGGGATGCTGAGTCACTGGTGCCCGCAGCAGGCACAGAATCCCCACGTCCTCTCCCTGCAGGCACAGAATCCTCACGTCCTCTCCCTGCAGAAACTCCACGCCCACGCCCACGACCACGACCACATGCCTTACTCCCTGCCTTCTTCATCTTGGTAGACTGATAAAGATAGGCAGAAAAGTACTAAGGGCTTAGTGTGCTTATTCCTGAACAGCTGCTAACAGGTATAAGAAACACTAATTTTATAAAGTGTGGACTAGACTTTAATATGAGCTAATGTGGCCTACACAACTGTAAAGTGGAGTGTTTGGTGAACTTTATTTAGGTTTTTTTTGTCACAAAAAGACACTGGATGTGCCTAAAGATGTAATAACGATAGTATCACAAACTTTTTGTAGCTATTACAATGTAGGAAGGTAACCTACAATGCAATAGATGAGGCTGCAAAAAATAGGCTAATACTAATCTGGCTGGGGCTGCAGGGCCCAATGCTGCAGAAAGGCTCCTCTATCTACTCCTATATAGTGTGTTTGGAATCAATTTAGCTGAATATGGATGGAACCACCACACTAATAGGAGATATCAGGAAAAATTATGAATTGGCAATAAAGGACAATGTATGAGGCAGTGACACACACTGAGTGCACTACAACCAGACGGGGTTGAAGCACACACTACAGGGTGAGCTGCACTCACACACCAGACCTTGCAGACAGCGGTGAACAGTACAGATGCAGAGCACTGTGCACTAGTGCTGCAAGACGGAAAAAAATTCTCTATCTACTCCTATATAGTGTGTTTGGAACCAATTTAGCTGAATACAGATGGAACCACCACACTAATAGGAGATATCAGGAAAAATTATGAATTGGCAATAAAGGACAATGTATGAGGCAGTGACACACACTGAGTGCACTACAACCAGACGGGGTTGAAGCACACACTACAGGGTGAGCTGCACTCACACACCAGACCTTGCAGACAGCGGTGAACAGTACAGATGCAGAGCACTGTGCACTAGTGCTGCAAGACGGAAAAAAATTTCTCTATCTACTCCTATATAGTGTGTTTGGAACCAATTTAGCTGAATACAGATGGAACCACCACACTAATAGGAGATATCAGGAAAAATTATGAATTGGCAAAAAAGGACAATGTATGAGGCAGTGACACACACTGAGTGCACTACAACCAGACTTGGCTGAAGCACACACTACAGGGTGAGCTGCACTCACACACACAGACCTTGCAGATAGCGGTGAACAGCACAGGGAACTGTGCACTAGCACTGCAAGGCACAGTGATTTAGAAAGTAGCTTGGGTAAAGCAGTATAGAGCAAATAGGTAGCTAAAACTGTCCCTCAGAACAACAGCGTCCTATCCCTAACTGAATTCACAGCAGAGTGAGCTCAAAATGGCGGCGGTGGCTTTTATAGTGCATCATGACATCATTTCAGCAGCCAATCACAGCCATGCCATTAGTTAAGATGCCTACATGCCTAACAGGATGTGCCCACACTTCTTAGGATCCTCATTGGCTGAATAAAATGAAAATGTCTCATTGCATTATGGGAACTTCCGATTCCGGTATACGATATTGCAATAGTATCGGAATTAAGTATCGGAATTCCGATACCGCGAATATCGGCCGATACCCGATATTTCAGTATCGGAATGCTCAACACTACTGATGAGGGGCAATACCCCAAAACACCTTGTCTACAAATTGAGATTCTGATTTGGCTTTTACCCTAAGTCATACTTCAAGGCTCGTTAAAGAGTCGATAATGGCTTGTAGTATTGATACTTCCAATAGGTGGCACTAGAGTTCAAGTCTTCTTCCTCTTTGTAGAGACAATTTGCATATTTAATTTCCCAGAGGAGAATGCAAGGCGTTTAAGTCTCCTCATACTGGCATGTCAATCTCCACAAGGAGAAACCTTACCCCTTAGATCTGAGTCCTTAATGGAAATATTTGCTGTTGTGAGTCATTTTTCCCTCCTATATTCCTACAGAAAGCCTTCAGGATACCAAACCCCATCGTTGCTGTGATGTTGTCAGTCATCTTTCACAGATGTAGAAGTAGTGACATAAAGCCATCTTTGCTGATAGAATTGTCACTTGATGACCTGACACTTGAGCCATGAGGATTGTGTTTGCCATCAATTTCAATTGCCTAGAGGCTTGTGACCAATCTAAATTGTATGGTAGACTTTTTAAAGATTATATTATTTGTGTCACTGTATGGTGGTATTATATGAGCACTGCATAATGATTTGTAAGCTTAAGTCCTTACAAAAGACCTCACAAAGGACCAGGGGACATGTATTGCATGTAGAGAAAAGGTGATTCTGGCAGCTAGATAGGAAAGGGTTCTTTACAGTTAGAGCAGTCAGATTGTGGAATGCCGACCACAAGAAGTAGTAATGGCAGACAATATATAAGAAGTTACAAGAAGTGCTGCAGGCTTTTCTCATAAGTATTATTGTGGGTTATAAATTATCTAGCAATAGAGAATGAATACCTGAGTAAGGTTAAACTTGATGGACCTGTGTCTTTTTTTTCAACCTATGCAACTACAGGATGTAAAAGTCATACTTGAGCACCTTATAGAATATTTTTTCCAGTCTATAGATTTCTAATTTGCAATGATATTTTGGCTATCACAAAAAGCTAAATTCTATAGGATGCTGGTACTTAGGCACTAAAGCCTGACCAGTATATACAAGTAATAAAGCTCTGTGCACACAGTGTTCAGATCTTACTTTGTAGGTATGTTCTCACGATGTAAACCTCTGATGAATATATTTAATTTATACTGTATGATGGGATCTTTTGACTGTGTATTCCAAAAGTATTGTTTAGATACGTCTAGCATTGAAACTCAATCCAATAATTATTCAAAATATTTTTCTAATTTTCTGTCTTTAGGAGCGCACTGCTCCTCTGCCTCCCAGTTTCCTGCTTGTCGGGGAGCGGTGCGCTCCTGAAAACCAACAGTTCAGACCAGCAGCATGGTCATCATGCCACTAGTCCGGACTGTTTGCTCTCCCATTCTACAAGCTGAGCTTAGCCTCTGTAGCATCGGAGGAGCACATGGGCACTGAAACTGGCCGGACCCAATAATCTGACCAGCTTTGGAGCAGAATTTGCAACCTCTAAAGCAAAGCGCTTGTAAGCCCATGCTCCTTGCTGAAGAGACCAGCCACCACTTAGGCTAAGTGCCCACGATGCAGAAATGCTCTGGATTTTTACTGAGCGTTTCTGCATCTCCCTGGCAGAAAAAACGCATGCGGATTGTACATGCGGATTGTACATGCGGATTGTACATGCGGATTGTACATGCGTTTTTCCTGCCAGGGACAAGCGTAAGTGAAGCATTTTTCATCATGCGATTACGCATGAGGTCACGCAACCGCCGACGAGAGCAGTCGCGTGACCCGTCACATGACTAAATGACGTCATGGAAGGTCCTTTTACACAACCGCAAGACACCTGGAAGACCGGACGCATCGGATAAGGAGACCGGGGGCCATCGGAAGGTGAGTATAATGTACATTTTTTATTTTATTCTTTTTTTTTTACAGGTACTATTGTACCCGGGTCTGGATGAGAGTCTCCTGTCCTCCACACCCAGGTACCATCCGCACATTGAGTCACATAATATCCTTGACGCGCCCCTGGGCCTGTGTCGCGCTGCGTTGCGCACGCGGGAGCTTACCCGGAGCCGGATCTCTTGAGGGTTGTAGTCTCGTGGCGGTGATCCGGTCCGTGCCCAGGGAGTCAGACTAAGTGGCGCTGTATCAGCGGTAGATGTTGGACGACTACGCCACCCGTTGAGTACAGCTAAGGAGCTGCTGCTGCAGGGCAGACCGCTGAGGCCGGTGGTAGGATTGTGCAGCGTGATAGTATAACCCCCAACGGGAGGGGTATGGCCTCAGGGCAGCCGATGTGGATGATGGGGGTAGCAGGAACCACTCAGAGACGGTACGGTGTAGTTCAGGGTCTTTACTGGTGACAACGATAGACCCTCCCGGAGTACTGGCTAGCGATTGGGGCCTGGTCAGTCCTTGAGCAGATGGGATCTCCCCTGGCCAGGCGGAGTTGTAGGCCTCCCAAACTAACGATACTCTTCTGGCTACCGTGCTAGAAGCGGGTATAAGTAGCCCACGTCCCTGAGTGTACCGTGTGGTGCTCACCCGTATGGCCGGTGACTCGGGGCCTTCTAGTAGCTTCCGCTCCACGACGGCGGTGCTGGTCCCACGCGTGTGACCGTGCCTTCGGGTTTCTTGGCCAGAGGACCTGAAATCCCCTGCCTGACGGATTCTGCTGCTGGGTAGGAGTTAGTCCCCACAGCCTCGGACTCCGGGTCCGGTAAGAAATCTTCTCAGTCAGGGCGAGCTCTGCAGCTGCCAGCCCCTGACTCCTTGTAACACTGCTCCCACAGAGCTCCTGTTGTTTCTTCCCATAGCTGCTTCTCTTCTCTGTCTCTACTTCTTCTCTACTCACTAACCCTGCCTCAGCCCTAGGTTTATATAGGGGAAGTTCTTCCCCTCCCAGGACTGGGCAGGAGGTGTGGCATGCATAGGATTCCTGACCAAGAGACCTCCCACCTGCTCTCAGACATAACACTGCCGTTACTGTGGAAACCAGACCCCTGGGGTGCCACATTCCCCCCTAGTGAAATTTTGTACTCTGGGACTAAACATATTTTTAGAAAAACATAACAAGGTATAAACAATAATAATACAATAAGAAAAACACATAAAGATGGTTACGGCGTGTCCGCAACCGGGTGCAGTCTTTGAAGAAAACAAAGGTGTCCATTTCACCAAAACAGGGAGACGTAACCAGGTAGGGGTCTGTCCTGCCCCGAGTCCTTAACAGTCTTTAGTCCATTCCTGGGTTACGCTCCAACCATGTACAAGGATTCCCGGTAAATCCACCAAGGACTCCTATAAATAACTAGAAACACATAATTATACACAAGATATGGCCGCTCTCAGTCCTCGGCCAGTGGGGATAAGGAATGGCTGCTCACAGTCCTCAGCCTGGTTTAAGATAGGGGCACATGGGGAACAATTCACTAATCCCAACGGGGACCATATTTTAATTAGCAGCAGTCCTTGTACCCTTATGGGTAACTATTTACAGCTCTTTATTCACGCTACTTCCCTTCAGTAGCTATGTCCTCTTTGTGCTCCCTCCTGTGGGTAGTCCTCAGACCCGTCCGGGTCCTCTTGGCTTTCCTCGTATTGGTAGTACTGCAGCTCCTCCTCGGTTAGCTGGGTTAGTATCTCTGCGACAGTCCTCCTCCCAGGTGGCCAGGACTTTACCTCCCTTTGGGCTGCCCCGGTTAATTGGGCCACCAGGATGCTCACTTTTTGCTCCTCTGTGAGGGGGTACACCTGGAAGAGGCTATCCAGCTTTTCTCTAAAGTCATGCAGGGTATGTGACTCCCCTGAGTACTGGGGTAGCCAGGCTGCCCCCGGGATATAGGGCATGGTGAAAGGCATGACCGCAACAGCGGTGGCGCTGGCGGGGGTTGAAGCGGTGAAGCTCTCCTCCGTATCCGGCATCCTTCTCCCCCCTAGTGGACCGTGGCCTACCTTGCGATGATCCTCTTTCGTAGGCCGCGGCGCCGCAGTGAATCGTCAGGGTTGAGGACCTTCCGTCGCGCTCCTGTGACGTCGGCGTCTGCTGGGCTCCTTCCAGGACCTTACGCAACGTCCGGACGTGAGGCGGGGCTTCAGTTCTCGCGCGTTTTCGGAGTCCACGCCCCTCTTCTTCCCGCGCGGCGTCTTCAAGATGGCGTCCAACGGCGGGAAAACTCCACGGATGGCGGGAAGAAGGCAGAAGATGGCGCCGGATGGCGGGAAAACTTCGCGGATGGCGGGAAGAAGACAGAAGATGGCGCCGGATGGCGGGAATCTTCACCACTGGTAAGTTTGAACAGTCTTTTTCAGGCACGCAGTACCCGGTGGTTGCGGGCACGAGATCCTGCCGACTACGCCAAAAGTTGACGCGCCCCTGGGCCTGTGTCGCGCTGCATTGCGCACGCGGGAGCTTACCCGGAGCCGGATCTCTTGAGGGTTGTAGTCTCGTAGCGGTGATCCGGTCCGTGCCCAGGGAGTCAGACTAAGTGGCGCTGTATTAGCGGTAGATGTTGGACGACTACGCCACCCGTTGAGTACAGCTAAGGAGCTGCTGCTGCAGGGCAGACCGCTGAGGCCGGTGGTAGGATTGTGCAGCGTGATAGTATAACCCCCAACGGGAGGGGTATGGCCTCAGGGCAGCCGATGTGGATGATGGGGGTAGCAAGAACCACTCAGAGACGGTACGGTGTAGTTCAGGGTCTTTACTGGTGACAACGATAGACCCTCCCGGAGTACTGGCTAGCGATTGGGGCCTGGTCAGTCCTTGAGCAGATGGGATCTCCCCTGGCCAGGCGGAGTTGTAGGCCTCCCAAACTAACGATACTCTTCTGGCTACCGTGCTAGAAGCGGGTATAAGTAGCCCACGTCCCTGAGTGTACCGTGTGGTGCTCACCCGTATGGCCGGTGACTCGGGGCCTTCTAGTAGCTTCCGCTCCACGACGGCGGTGCTGGTCCCACGCGTGTGACCGTGCCTTCGGGTTTCTTGGCCAGAGGACCTGAAATCCCCTGCCTGACGGATTCTGCTGCTGGGTAGGAGTTAGTCCCCACAGCCTCGGACTCCGGGTCCGGTAAGAAATCTTCTCAGTCAGGGCGAGCTCCGCAGCTGCCAGCCCCTGACTCCTTGTAACATTGCTCCCACAGATCTCCTGTTGTTTCTTCCCATAGCTGCTTCTCTTCTCTGTCTCTACTTCTTCTCTACTCACTAACCCTGCCTCAGCCCTAGGTTTATATAGGGGAAGTTCTTCCCCTCCCAGGACTGGGCAGGAGGTGTGGCATGCATAGGATTCCTGACCAAGAGACCTCCCACCTGCTCTCAGACATAACACTGCCGTTACTGTGGAAACCAGACCCCTGGGGTGCCACATCCTCATGTGCACATGTAGTCATGCGGATATTATGCGATTCAATGCAAGTCAATGGCGGCGAAAACGCCACAATTCCGCAAAATAATTGGTAGTGCTGCAGATTTTTCCGCAATGATAATCCGCAGCGGAAATATCCACAGCATGTGCACAGCAGATGTGGATTATCATTGAACATTGCAGACCTTCTACCAAGTGTTTATTAAGCGTTTCTGCAGCGGAATTGCCCCTGCGGAAACGCTTAAAAAACGCATAGTGGGCACACAGCCTTATACTGCAGAGGTGTCTGATAACCTAGTCAACAAGCACTAAAGTATACAATGAGAAATTCCTCTGTTTTTGAGAACTGAGAGGATTTTAAATAAGAGGCAAATTTGCAAAGTTGCTTCTTTTTACAAACACTTTGGAATTTTACCCATTTAATAAGATAACACGACCCCTCTTAATTAGGAGGTCCGAAGCTTATTATAAGGTTGGGGCATGCCTAGCATCTGTTATTTTAGCAATGAATGCAAAAAGTCCAGAGAATCCCTTTAAGTGTCCTCTTCTCCTCCCGTCATGGTCCACTGACCTCTTCTTTTGGAAGAATTTCTATAAAATAATGGAGAACTGAACTGAAACTTGAGTGAACCTGAACGGAATTTCACAGCTAATTAAGTGTGGGCATGGCGAGGAATAGTGAATGTGTCATATCACCAGGTTATATTGGGTTTCCATGTGAAGTTATAATGTTGTTCAGGATAAATTTGTAAGGATACATTTCTGCTCTATTGTTTGACTGAAATCTTTCTGTTTGCAGATGATTCTCCCCACCCAGATATAAAATGTAGGGCAATTCCAAAAATATCTGCCAGTTGCAACATTGCTTTGAGTATCTGACGCGCCCCCTGGGCCAGTGCTGTTTGGGGATACCCGGAACCGGATCAGATGGGGGTTGTAGTCTCCGAGTGGCGGCGACCCGGTCTGTGCCCAGGGTGTCAAACTCAGTGTGTGGCAGTCTTTACAGATGTTGTTAAATGTTCTTAATGTCGACTACGCTACCCGTTGATTTGCGGTCAAAAGGCCGCCGCTGCAGCAGGGTCCGCTGAGGCTGTTGGTATGTGTGCAGCTGTGGTAGTATAACCCCCAACGGGAGGGGTATAGCCTCAGGGGGTCAGATGTAGAGGATGGTGGTTGTGAAGGTGCAGGAGAGCTAAGCAAGAAGACTCAGAGTCGGGCTGTGCAGTTCAGGGGTTTTTACTTACGGGTGTTTCTTATGGTCACTCTGGCCTGAAGCGACCACCCGAGCCGTGCTGCGTCCACCAGGTCCTGGACTCGGCCAACCCCCAAGCAATTCTGGAGCGTGGTCCTGAGCTCCTGTCTGACTTTCCCTCTCTTCTGGCCGTTCTCACTAGGGATCCACTTATGTCCGGCTCCCTCGGGTCTCTTGGTGGGTACACCTCTTCTGGGTTCCCTGACCCTATACTTGGTATGCCTTCCTAGTGGATTTAGTGAGGGTCGTGGCAGATCCTGCCCACGACCTCCGGTCTCTGGCTGAGGATTAGTGGCCTCCACCAGCTTGGGATCCGGTACCCTGGGTGCCAACCCTTCACCCTGCTGTTTGTATTCTGGGGTCTTGGGGTTCCTTCTTCTTCTCTCTGGGTCCTTCTGACTCCTCTCTCTCTCTCAGACTTGGCCTTGGAGCTGGGCCCAGCCGGAACCACAACTCCCTGTCAGCCCTTCTGGCTGAGCTTCTCTGCTCTGCTCCTCAGGCTAAACTCTGACAGACTGACCCTGATCTAAGATGGTGCCCACCTTATATACTCCCTCTATGTGTGAGCTCAGGTGACCAGCACCCAATGAGCTCCTAGCCTTACCCAGACTGCTCCCCCTATCTGCCCCTACACTACTGGGATGTTCCACCCCCCTCCCACTCCAGCCAGGGACAGACACTATCGTACCTGCACATATATTGGTGGGAGTACCGTTGATCTGTCCCCCGGAAATGGGATGTATGTAGTGTATGCAGCCTACTGAGCTCAGTTCCACACTCCATCCTTACCCGGGAGTGGAATACCACACCTCTGGAGTGAGGTGCAATACCCCTGTAGCAGCCGAGTCCTCAGGGTGCTACATTCCCCCCTGGTAAATCACAGCACGTCCTCGGGCTGTAAGAGAATAAAAACATCCACAAACATACATTTTTTTCATAAAACATAAACATATAAAACATCATATATATCAGCATAAACTTTTCATATAAAGCTTTTCATAAATAACACTCTTGTTTCTCCGGCCACGGTGCAACTTGTGACCGGGTAAAGTGCGACAGTCTCTTGTTGTAAAAACAACAGTTTCCTATAAAACCGGTAGGGGGCGCCTTAGAAAGCGCAACTATATACAAGGGAAGGTATGGCCGCTCTCAGTCCTCGACCAGTGGGGAAAAGGGATGGCTGCTCACAGTCCTCAGCCTGTGGGGAGATGGGACACACTGGAACAGTTCACACTTGTCCCAACGGGGACCTTATTTTAAGTTAGCAGCATGGCATATACCCTGACGGGTAACTATGTACAGTCTCTTTACCGTACTTTAATGACGGCGTACTCCTGCTCCTCCTTCAGACCCGTCCGGGTCCTCTTGCTCCTCTTCACACCGTAGCTCCTCCTCCGTCAGCCGGTGTACATGGAGGGCGTAGGGTCCTTTGGCACACTTGTGCCGGGTGAACGTGACCTCGTCCCCTACATATAGGTCACGACCTCTGTATCCCTCCGGCAGATGGGACTCCACGTCTCTGCGGGTGACAAAGACGTCGCCGGGGGTGTGATGATCCCTGATGAAACCCCAACCGTGCTGCAGTTGGAATTTAATTACAGTCCCGGTGGCACGGGGACCGTGGGCTGCACGGGGGTTCCTCCTGGTCCGGCTCTTCTGCTCTGCACTCTGTTCCTGCAGCCGCTGCTCACGGACCCGCCTCTCTCTTCGCTCCCGGTCGAAGACCTCTAACTGCTGCCGGCAGCACTCCGCACGCTCAGCTGCGGCTGCCCGAGTCTCTTGGGTGAATCCCATGAGGTCTCCTCCGGTGGGGTCCCACGCATACTGCGCTTCCTCCAACGAGAGTGGGGTGATCTTAACGGGCTTCGGAACCGGAATCAGGGGCTCATCTAGGGGTCTTTCTTTCCGGAGTCGGGGATGGTGGAACTCCGGTGGCCACACAAAGGGCTGCCCATCCGGGCACGTGTGCTGGGCAAACAAATCTTCACCCAGGTGCGGCACTCTAGATGTTGAGGGCGCGGTGGTGGTGGCGGCGCCCGGGTTCGCCAGGCCTTGCGACCAGGCCTGGGGTACCCTGAACGTAAAGGGCACCGTGAAGACGGCGGCGCCCGGGGTTACTTGGCCCAGCGACCAGGCCGGTGACTCAGTGGAGGTAGAGGGCGCTGTTGGTACTGCGGCGCCCGGGGGTACTAGACCTTGCGACCAGGCCGGTGGTGTTTCCTGCTTTGCCGCGCTCAGGGTTGAGGCGCGTGACGTCACAGGGGTCGCGGCCGCGGCTTCTGCTTGAGGCCTTGTCTGGAGCGGTGACGATGCAGCGACGGGCACGGCAGGGGGAATTTCGGGCTCTGCGACGGGGAGCTGGGGCAGGCACGCGGTTTCTCGGCTCGGGGTAGTGACGTCCCCTTTACCTGCCTCCATCTGTTCAGCTCCCTCTTTGGCGCCGTCTCCGGCCTTCACTCCTCCTGCACCATCCTCAGAGGCGGTCTGTCTCCTCGTCTCGGGTGGCGTGCTTCGCTGGCGGGTTCTTGCCTGCTGGGCCATCTCTCTGCTCCATGCAGCCAGTACGTCCCGCTGCACTCGGGCCATCCTCTGAGCCAAGCCCTCCAGTGCGGTCTGTGCACGCTCCCGGTCTCGGGGGAGCTGTGCCAGGATCTCCACCAGGCCTTCTGGGGTTGTCGCTTGCAACAGGCTCCTGACCACTGGGTCGGTGCTGCCTGCCTCTCCCTTCATCTCCGGGTACGGCTTCTCCGGAGTCCTCTCCAGACTTCTTGTCTCCGGGTGCGCTCTCTCCAGACTCCTCCAGGCTGCACCCATCTTCTCTCTTTTGTTCTGTCTCCGCCCACATTGAAGGTGGTCCCGGGGCAACTTTGTGATTGTCAGTTCCAGGGGCAGTTCTCTCACGCTGATGGACATCTCCAGCATCACAGTCTCTGTTGGTGGGGGCGGTTTCCGCTTTTGGCGCCATTCCTTGACCTGGCCCACGATGGGAGGTGACCTCTTGCCACCCTCTGGCACGCCCATAATGGCGTCCACTCTTCCAAGGCGGGAAATCTTCTGGAAATGGCGGGAATCGTCTCCCAGTGGCGGGAAACTCCGCAGACGGCGGGAAAAAGCTGCAGATGGCGGGCAACCGGCGGGAAACGATCCGTGATGGCGTCCCATGGCGGGGACCCTCTGGAACCGGCGGGAGACTTCTTCTTAAGGTAAATTTGAACTTCTCTTCAGGCACGCAGTACCCGGTGGTTGTGGGCACGAAATCCTGCCGACTACGCCAAAGTTGACGCGCCCCCTGGGCCAGTGCTGTTTGGGGATACCCGGAACCGGATCAGATGGGGGTTGTAGTCTCCGAGTGGCGGCGACCCGGTCCGTGCCCAGGGTGTCAAACTCAGTGTGTGGCAGTCTTTACAGATGTTATTAAATGTTCTTAATGTCGACTACGCCACCCGTTGATTTGCGGTCAAAAGGCCGCCGCTGCAGCAGGGTCCGCTGAGGCTGTTGGTATGTGTGCAGCTGTGGTAGTACAACCCCCAACGGGAGGGGTATAGCCTCAGGGGGTCAGATGTAGAGGATGGTGGTTGTGAAGGTGCAGGAGAGCTAAGCAAGAAGACTCAGAGTCGGGCTGTGCAGTTCAGGGGTTTTTACTTACGGGTGTTTCTTATGGTCACTCTGGCCTGAAGCGACCACCCGAGCCGTGCTGCGTCCACCAGGTCCTGGACTCGGCCAACCCCCAAGCAATTCTGGAGCGTGGTCCTGAGCTCCTGTCTGACTTTCCCTCTCTTCTGGCCGTTCTCACTAGGGATCCACTTATGTCCGGCTCCCTCGGGTCTCTTGGTGGGTACACCTCTTCTGGGTTCCCTGACCCTATACTTGGTATGCCTTCCTAGTGGATTTAGTGAGGGTCGTGGCAGATCCTGCCCACGACCTCTGGTCTCTGGCTGAGGATTAGTGGCCTCCACCAGCTTGGGATCCGGTACCCTGGGTGCCAACCCTTCACCCTGCTGTTTGTATTCTGAGGTCTTGGGGTTCCTTCTTCTTCTCTCTGGGTCCTTCTGATTCCTCTCTCTCTCTCAGACTTGGTCTTGGAGCTGGGCCCAGCCGGAACCACAACTCCCTGTCAGCCCTTCTGGCTGAGCTTCTCTGCTCTGCTCCTCAGGCTAAACTCTGACAGACTGACCCTGATCTAAGATGGTGCCCACCTTATATACTCCCTCTATGTGTGAGCTCAGGTGACCAGCACCCAATGAGCTCCTAGCCTTACCCAGACTGCTCCCCCTATCTGCCCCTACACTACTGGGATGTTCCACCCCCCTCCCACTCCAGCCAGGGACAGACACTATCGTACCTGCACATATATTGGTGGGAGTACCGTCGATCTGTCCCCCGGAAATGGGATGTATGTAGTGTATGCAGCCTACTGAGCTCAGTTCCACACTCCATCCTTACCCGGGAGTGGAATACCACACCTCTGGAGTGAGGTGCAATACCCCTGTAGCAGCCGAGTCCTCAGGGTGCTACATATCAACCCTTAAGTACTGTTTGCTATTATTGCCTAATGGGTCCAAACTTCCCTTCTGATTCATTTTTGGATATACCAAACTGGCTGCTGTGGGACCACTGCATGTAGTTACATGTGCTGAAGTTGTCACAGAAAGTTCTATCTGCTGAACAACAGACTGCCTCTTCATATTAGAGAGACTTATTTAAATGCCTTTCATCATACCTCCCAGCTGTCCCAGATCCAACAGCACCAGGGGTGGATTAAGAGTAGCAAGGGCCCCGGGCAGTTTAGAAGGCACGGGCCCCCCCACACACACCTGATTTATCACGTGACATGTCACATGATCCCCTGTGATAGATCACGTGATAGTTCACGTGAAATTAATTTGGCACAATATTAATTATAATATTTTTTTTTAGGCTGTGTGCCCACTATGCGTTTTTTAAGCGTTTCTGCAGCGGCAATTCCGCTGCAGAAACGCTTAAAAAACGCTTGGTAGAAGGTCTGCCATGTTCCCCAATGATAATCCGCATGTGCTGTGCACATCCTGCGGAAATTTCCGCTGCGGAAAAATCCACAGCATTACCAATTATTTTGCAGAAGCGCAGCGTTTTCGCCGCCATTGACTTGCATTAGAACGCATGGAATCCGCATCCTTGCATCTGTAGATGCGGAATCCATGCGTTTCAATGTGCGGATGGTACCCGGGTGTGGAGGACAAGAGACTCTCCTCCGGACCTGGGTACCATAGAACCTGTAAAGAATAAAATAAAAAATATACATTATACTTACCTTCTGATGGCCCCCGGTGTCTTTATCCGATGCGTCCTGGCTTGCCGGCAGCTCGCGATGGTCTGAAAAGAAGGTAAGTATATATTTTTTATTTTTTACCATTCTTTTACGGTCACACTATATAAATCCATGCCGGTTGCAAGGATTTATATAGTGTAACCAAGTTGTCAAGCACTTTCCAAGTGATGCTAAAATCGCTTGGAAAGCGCTTGTCAACCCGCATGCGGAAATGCATGTGAAGAACGCTTCACTTCCGCTTGTCCCTGGCAGAAAAAAAGCATGTAAAATCCGCATGTACAATCCGCATGTAAAATCCACATGCGTTTTTTCTGCCACGGAGATGCAGAAACGCTCAAAAAAAATCCGGAACATTTCTGTATCGTGGGCACATAGCCTTACATTAATTGTATGACTCAATATGGAGCACACGTAGCCATCTATACACAGCGGGAGGCTGCACGGTGCCATCTATACACAGCGGAAGGCCGCACGTAGCCATCTATACACAGCGGAAGGCCGCGCGTAGCCATCTATACACAGCGGGAGGCCGCACAGCGCCATCTATACACAGCAGGAGGGCGGCGCCATCTATACACAGCGGCAGGGTGCCCCCCCCAGAGTCAGCAGGAGGCCGCACGGTGCCATCTATACACAGCAGGAAAGCGGCATGTAGCCATCTATACACAGCAGGAGGGCGCATGGCTCCATCTATACACAGCGGGAGGCCGCACGGCGCCCCCCCAGAGACAGCAGGAGGCCGCACGGCGCCATCTATACACAGCAGGAGGCCGCACGGCGCCATCAATACACAGCAGGAGGCCGCACGGCGCCATCTATACACAGAAGGAGGCCGCACGGCGCCATCTATACACAGCAGGAGGCTACACGGCGCCATCTATACACAGCAGAGGGTCGCACGGCGCCATCTATACACAGCAGGGGGCCGCACGGCGCCATCTATACATAATGGGAGGCCGCACGACGCCATCTATACATAGTGGGAGGCCGCACGGCGCCATCTATACATTGTGGGAGGCCGCACGGCGCCACCCCACCAGAGACAGCAGGAGGCCGCACGGCGCCAACTATACTCAGCAGGAGGCCACACGCAGTCACGCATGCAGTCACGCACACACACAAACATATACAGACATATACATACACGCATAAACACATTTGAAACACAAAAATACATATAAACAGACATCACACAATGATATCAGCCTGCACACACACACACACATACACATACACACACACACACACACATACACATACATACACACACACACACACACACACATACACACATACACACACACACATATACATACATACACACACACATACACACATACACATACACACACACACATACACACACACACAGACTCACCATCCCCCGGCTCCATTCTTCCTGCCTGCTCTCTCTTCTCCGTTGGAGCAGTGCAGGCCGGGCGCGCACAGTGTGACGTCACAGCTAGGAGACATGGCCGCGCATAGGGCCGTGTCTCATAGCAGTGACGCCGCCGGGCCAGCACAGGGAAGTTAACTGCTGCAGTGCTGGCCCGGCCGATGAAGAAGTAGCGGCGGCCGCTCCTGGGGGAGCGGTCCGGGGCCCCCCCTCCCGCCACTGCTACCGGTATGTGCCGCAGCGGCCCGCACATATAATGAGGGCAATCCGGCATTAGACACCCCGCCCGGAGTCGCGGGCCCCCTGCAGGCTCGGGGCCCCGGGCGGTAGCCCGGATTGCCCTCATTATAATCCGCCTATGAACAGCTCAGTCCCAAATTTGGAGAGCTGTGTGGGGGTGATTGTGGGGGGACTGTGGGGGCATAAGACTGTTTGTGGGGTACTGTGGGGACATCATGTGGTGTGTGTGTGTAAGGTGCAAAGGGCGGTAATCATGAGTGAGGGGCTGCTGTGTTCCCACACCCTGGCACCCTACAAATAAATGGTGCACCATTTCCCTTGTGCTGTGCATTTTAGGTATAACACTCATGTTTTGGCTGGAGGCCTCCACTGTCTCCATGTTTCCGGCTCCAATAACAGCCGCACATAAATCAAGGGACACTTGCTTTATAATCAACAGTTCAACTTTACTTAGCAGTCCATGTTCAATTGATATTACAGAACAGTATGTTTCCATGTTCTCTGTTCATTCGGCCTGGGCTTAATGACCCCCGTGGATCCTGGGATACTCCATCCGGCCTCACAGATCCCATGAGTTCCATCTCCTCTCCCTGACATGTCTCCTTTCCAGCTTCCACTTGTGGGAAGGGAATAAGGCACACTTTCCATGGTCTAGTTCTGGCCGTAGTACCCGAACATTGCAGGGATGCCCACAGAAAACAGTAGCCGACATTCTCATGCTGCCTGAACAGACCGTACTTTCTGTGCCCCCCAGCCCTCTGGCCCTGAACACTGCTAACACTCTCTCACTTACAATCTAACCTTCAACCATCTCTATTTGACAAAAAACAGGAAGTGCTCCCCTTATTGGGGGGGCATCATACTATGTGAGGGGGGGAATGCGGATGCTTCCTGCTGTGGGGAGGCATCATCCTGTGTGGTGTGCAATCCAGCCACATAGTAAATGCCGCCACAGTAGCATTAATACAGTATAAAGGCTCTGTAAATGAGCCCTGTGTGGCAGCACTCAGAGCCAGTATTGGTCTATAATACAGATTTGTAGTTAGTCTGTGCATCATAATGGGTGACTGTTGGGGCATCATACTGTGCTTGGGGACATTGGGAGCAATATACTGTGTGGGATGACTGTGGGGCATCATATTATGTGTAAGAATCTGTGGGGGCATCATACTTTGTGAGGGGGATATACTGTGGGGACACAATACTGTGTGGGGATCCACTGTGGGAGCAGCAGTATGTGTCCCTCTGCCCTGTCTTTTAAAAATGGAAGGTAGGCTGTCAGGAAAATCAAGAATTTATAAACCTTTAAAGGGGTTGTTCCACAAACAAAGTACATTTAAATCAATAGATCTTGAAATAATAATAAGTTTCACAATTGGGTGTATTAAAAAATGTTCTTAATATTTTGCAGAGATAATGTTATAAATGTGCCCCTGCTGTGTACTGTGTAATGGATGTGTCTGACTGTGCAGGAACATGGTCTGAACATACCACCCACATTTCCTGGCCAGAGGAGGAAGAATAAGTGATTATACAGATGACATAACAGGAGCTTGCAGCTGCTGCTTTCTGTGAGTTAAAACATTTCCCTGCCTGTTTTATCACAGGAGTGAGAGTTTCTCAAGCCTCCAGTCCCCCTGAGCTCATCATGAATCAACTCCGTCAGGTTGGAGCTCTGGATGTCATTGAGCTGATACGTCACTGACTTGATTTTTGATGAGCTCAGAGTTCTGGAGATGCAGCAGAAACACACGATCAAATGAGATCAAACAGACAGAGAAATCTTTTGTCTCACAGAAAGAGTAAGCTACAATCCCATACTGTCCTATCTATATATTCTCTTCTCTTTCCTCCTCTGGCCAGGAGCTGTGGTATGTGCTGTCCATGACCTGGAGCATATTACATAGTTAGACACAGCCATTACACAGTACATAGCAGGAGCACATTTTTAAGATTATCTCAGCACATGAACATTTTTTGAACACATACAATTTTGGAATTTTTTTAAATTGAAGATCTATTGATTAAAATGCACTTTGTTTATTGGACAATCCCTTTAAGTTTATTATCTAAACTGGGCCTGGACGAGTGGAAGGCTAAATAGTCAGCCGCCTAAATCATAATTATATGAAAGGTACAGTTTAAGGAATCCAATTACAGTGGCAAGAAGAAATTCAATGAGTGATTGTCCAACAGCTTTTATACTGAATTTCCCTATTTTTCGACATTTAGAATGACAAATTGTAACATCTAAGCGCCACGTCCAGTACAACCTGTTAACGCCTCCAATGCTTCATGGCACTGTCCCATCTGGATTGTTGGCAAGTATGAATTTCAGGGACTGATGGTGGTGAGAAACATTTTAAAACCTATTCAATGAGCACCAAGAGAATTTGTCTTACATGATTTTATAGGGGAGAAGGGACAAAGGGATGGGAAAGTCCTTATCACTATTATTACCACTATAGAATATAATATCAAGCATTTAGCTAATCATGGCACACACAAGACAAGTTGTCAGCAGGTTCCTTCTTCCTTCCATTTCTCATTCGTATCTAAGATGATGATTCAGTATGAAATAATGGGACTTTCCTTGTAACAGAATGATCCCACATCTGGGACACTTGCCTCCTGCATGAGAATATTTTCACACAATATTTTCCTCAGCAGATATAATTTATAACATCATCATGATGAACAAGGAGTTTTATTAATAACTGGAACAGATGTTTTTAATTCCATAAGAGGCTATCAGAAATGTGAGATGGAAATATTGGTACTTTTTAGAGAAAAGCAGCACAAATACAACACTATGTAGGTGCAACGCATAACATAGTAACATAGTTTGTAAAGCCGAATAAAGACTTGCGTCCATCAAGTTCGACCTGTTAGTTCTGTAATTGCTAAAGTTGATCCAGAGGAGGGCAAAAACCCCAAATGATTTAGCCAATCTTCACCTGAGGAAAAATTCCCTCCCGACTCTGAAACCAGCAGTCAGAATAAATCCCTGTATCAACTTACTATTTTATTTTATTTTTAAGTATATGCTGAAATCTGCCTGGTATCTAGAAATGCATCCAGTCCCCGCTTGAACTGGTGTAGTGAATCCGACATTACCGTCTCCTCACTCAGTGAATTCCATATTCTCACTGCTCTTACCGTAAAGAACCCCTTCCTATGCTGGTGCTGAAACCTTTTCTCTTCCAGTCTTAGTGAGTGCCCTCTTGTTACCGTAATATCCCTCCTTTTGAACAAATCCCTGGCAAGATCTCTATACTGTCCCCTAACATATTTGTACACATTTATTATGTCCCCCCTCAACCTTCTCTTTTCCAGGCTGAATAGTCCTAGTTTTGCCAACCTCTCTGGGTATTGCAGTCCCTCCATTCCCTTTATTAATTTTGTTGCCCTCCTTTGTACCTTTTCAAGCTCATTTATATCCTTTCTATATATTGGGGCCCATAACTGAGCACAGTATTCCAATAACTGAGCACAGTATTCCAAGTGTGGTCTGACCAGTGCTTTGTACAGTGGAAGAACAATGTTCTCATCCTTTGCAGCTATACCTCTTCTGATACATCCCATTACCCTGTTTGCCCTTACAGCAGCGGCCTGACTTTGGGCACTCCAATTTAGTTTGCTATCAATCAAGATGCCCAAGTCCTTCTCCATCTCTGAATTCCCCAATGATTTCCCATTCAGTGAGTACTGGTGACTTCCATTTCTCCTTCCCATATGTATGACCTTACATTTCTCCTCGTTAAACCTCATTTGCCATTTAATGCTCCACCTACCCAGCTTATCCAAATCCCTCTGTAGGTCTGCACTGTCCTCTTTTGTATTAATTGTTTTACATAACTTTGTGTCATCTGCAAATATTGATATTTTACTATTTATCCCGTTGACTATGTCGTTAATAAAGATATTAAATAACATTGGGCCTAGTACAGACCCCTGTGGTACCCCACTAGTGACGCTTACCCATTCTGAGTATATTCCATTTATAACCACCCTCTGCCTTCTATCCTTTAGCCAGTTAGCTACCCACTTGCAGACATTTTCCCCCAGCCCCATCATTCTCATTTTGTATACCAACCTATTATGTGGCACGCTATCGAACGCTTTTGAGAAGTCGAGATACACGACATCCACTGGTTCCCCCTGATCTACTCGAGAGCTAACCTCCTCATAGAAGTCAATCAGGTTTGTTTGGCAGGAGCGATTCCTCATGAATCCATGTTGGTTCGGGATTAAAAGATTATTAGCATCAAGATGCTCCGTAATTGCCTCTTTAATGAAGCTTTCAAAAATTTTGCCCACAACGGACGTCAGACTCACCGGCCGATAGTTTCCGGCGTCACTTTTCGCTCCCTTTTTGAATATTGGCACTACATTCGCCTGTCGCCAATCAAGTGGCACAGACCCAGTCTCAACAGAATCCTTAAATATAAGATATAACGGTCTGTCTATCACATTACTTAGTTCCCTTAGTACCCGTGGGTGTATGCCATCAGGTCCTGGTGATTTGTTTATTTTAATGTTACTGAGGCGTTTCTGTACCCCAGCTTGGGTTAGATTTGTCATACTTAGTGGAGGATTAATTTTGTCACTTCTCATTTCTCCTGTTAGTTCTATTTCCTTTGTGAAAGTTGTCTAAAAAAAATTGTTTAATAGATTAGCTTTATCCTCATCTTTCTCTATGATTTTGCCTTCATCACTTTTTATCGGTCCAATATTATCCGATTTAATCCTTTTACTATTTATATGCGTAAAGAACAGTTTGGGATTTGATCTACTTTCCCTAGCAATACGTTTCTCTGTTTCCTCCTTCGCTATTTTTATTTGTTTTTTACAGGTTCTCGTTTTTTCCTTGTAACACATTAGTGCCTCCTTACTGTTTTCCTGTTTTAATCTCTTGAATGCCTCTTTTTTGCTATTTAACGCCCCTTTTACGTTCTTGTTCAACCATATTGGTTTCCTCTTATTTCTGGCCCTTTTATTCCCATACGGTATATACCTCTCGCACTGAGTATTCAGAATTCTTTTGAAGGTTTCCCATTTACTATTCGTATTCCATTGATTAAGTGCTTTGTCCCAGTCAATAAGTTGAAGGTTTTCTATCAGGTGATCAAACTTCGCCCTCCTAAAGTTTAATGTTTTTGTTGTTCCCTTATTGATAACCCTACTGAAGGGCATATTGAAGTCAATAATATTATGATCGCTATTACCTAGGTGCCCCCCTATCTGTACCTCAGTTATTCTATCAGGCCTATTAGTCAATATTAAGTCCAACACGGCCTTCCCTCTCGTTGGTTCCTGCACTAGTTGGGAGAGATAATTATCCTTAATATTTGTCAAGAACCTTTTTCCTTTCTGAGATCTACAGGTTTCTGTTTCCCAGTCAATATCCGGGTAGTTGAAATCCCCCATTACAATTGCTTCATTATGTTTTGCTACTTTGTCTATTTGTCCTAATAGCAGATTCTCATTCTCCTCTGTTATATTTGGTGGCTTATAGCAGACCCCCAGTAATATTTTATTATTATTTTTTGCCTCCTCTATCTCTACTAGAGATGAGCATTGTTCGACTCGAACTGTTCGCCAATCTCAAATTCGAGCTGTTTTGGGCGGTGTTCGAGCCGTTCGGCGAACACGAACGATTTGAGAAAAATTCGGCTGTTCGAGGTTATGTTCGATAACTGTTCGTGTACCAAAATCATAACTGGATTTTTTCTCAGTAATGATGAAAATTAATGTTAATACGCAGTTTGAGTGTACAGCGGGGTGGGGGGAGGGGCAGGGGATGGATCTCTGCAGGAACAATGAAGATCTCCATTTTTTTTTCTCTTTCCCGCATTTACAGTGTGGAGGTGCAATCTGTCAGCCTATTGTGGCACCCCAGGGGTCTGGTTTCCACAGTAACAGCAATGTTATGTCTGAGAGAAGGTGGGAGGTCTCTTGGTCAGGGATCCTATGCATGCCACACCTCCTGCCCAGTCCTGGGAGGGGAAGAACTTCCCCTATATAAACCTAGGGCTGAGGCAGGGTTAGTAGTAGAGAAGAAGTAGAGACAGAGAAGAGAAGCAGATCTAGGAAAAGAACATCAGGAGCTCTGTGGGAGCAGTGCTATAAGGAGTCAGGGGCCGGCAGCTGCGGAGCTCGCCCTGACTGAGAAGCTATCACCGGACCCGGAGTCCGAGGCTGTGGGGACTAATCTTTACCCAGCAGCAGAAACCGCCCGGCAGGGGATTTCAGGTCCTCTGGCCAAGAAACCCGAAGGCACGGTCACACGCGTGGGACCAGCACCGCCGTCGTGGAGCGGACGCCACTAGAAGGCCCCGAGTCACCGGCCATACGGGTGAGCACCACACGGTACACTCAGGGACGTGGGCTACTTATACCCGCCTCTAGCAAGGTAGCCAGAAGAGTACAGTCAGTTTGGGAGGCCTACAACTCCGCCTGGCCAGGGGAGATCCCATCTGCTCAAGGACTGACCAGGCCCCGATCGCTAGCCAGTACTCTGGGAGGGTCTATCTTTATCACCAGTAAAGACCCTGAATTACACCGCATCGTCTCTGAGTGATTCCTGCTACCCCCATCATCCACGTCGGCTGCCCTGAGGCTATACCCCTCCCGTTGGGGGTGATACTATCATGCTGCACAATCCTACCACCGGCCTCAGCGGTCTGCCCTGCAGCGGCAGCTCCTTCGCTGCATTCCACGGGTGGCGTAGTCGTCCAACATCTACCGCTAATACATCGCCGCTCAGTTTGACTCCCTGGGCACGGACCGGGTCACCGCCATGAGACTACAACCCTCAACAGATCCGGCTCCGGGTAAGCTCCCGTGCGCGCGATGCCGCGCGACGAAGGCCCAGGGGTGCGTCAACTTTTGGCGTAGTCGGCAGGATTTCGTGTCCGCAACCACCGGGTACTGCGTGCCTGAAAAAGACTGTTCAAACTTACCAGTGGTGAAGATTCCCGCCATCCGGCGCCATCTTCTGCCTTCTTCCCGCCATCCGCGAAGTTTTCCAGCCATCCGGCGCCATCTTCTGCCTTCTTCCCGCCATCCGTGGAGTTTTCCCGCCGTTGGACGCCATCTTGAAGACGCCGCGCGGGAAGAAGAGGGGCGTGGACTCCGAAAGCGCGCGAGAACTGAAGCCCCGCCTCACGTCCGGACGTTGCGTAAGGTCCTGGAAGGAGCCCAGCAGACGCCGACGTCACAGGAGCGCGACGGAAGGTCCTCAACCCTGACGATCCACTGCGGAGCCGCGGCCTACGGAAGAGGATAATCGCAAGGTAGGCCACGGTCCACTAGGGGGGAGGAAGATGTCGGATACGGAGGAGAGCTTCACTGCCTCAACCCCCACCAGCGCCACCGCTGCTGCAGTCATGCCTTTCACCATGCGATATATCCCGGGAGCGGCCTGGCTACCCCAGTACTCAGGGGAGTCACATACCCTGCATGACTTTAGAGAAAAGCTGGATAGCCTCTTCCAGGTGTATCCCCTCACAGAAGAGCAAAAAGTGAGCATCCTGGTGGCCCAATTAACCGGGGCAGCCCAAAGGGAGGTAAAGTCCTGGCCACATGGGGGAAGGACTGTTGCAGGGATACTAACCCGGCTGAGGGACACCTTTGATACCCGCACCTCAGCCGAGATCAAGCTTAGATTCTACGGGTGCAAGCAGCGAGCACACGAGAGTATAAGGGACTATGCCCTGAACCTACAAGAGGCCCTGAGAGCCATTAAGCAGACCGACCCTGACGGCGTGGGAGACGAGGACAGGCTGTTGACTGAACAATTTATAGAGGGTTTATATTGCAATGCCCACCGAACCCAGTTGCGGGCAATGGCCTTACAGGACCCTCATCTGGGATTTGCACAGTTCAAGGACAGAGCCATCCGGGTGCTCCGAGAACCGGCACCAGGTGGCGTTGTGACCCACAGACGCCCCACTACCACTTACCACCAGGAGGCGGCACCCTTGTCGGCAGGGCCTGTGGGAGCTGATGCGCAGGCTTTGAACAATGACCCGGCTCCAGACCTGCACCATCAGGTCCAAGAGCTAGCTAAAAGCGTTGCCGCGCTAACCCGAACTGTGCAGTCTTTACAGGTTTCCACTCCAGGGAAGATCCAGCTGGCATCTGGACCGGAGGACATCCCGTGGCGTCGACCAAGGAGGACCCCACCGGCCAGAGGAAGACCCAGCGACTGATACAACGAGGACGGACAACCCATCTGCGGCCGCTGCAATCAACCCGGACATATGGCAAGGTACTGTCCTTTAAACTGGCACAACCTGGGGTAGAGGGCCAAACCCCAGGAAGAAGATCATCAGGCCCATCGAACTGGCGCGACAAATATGTGGGAGGACGTCCAGTCTTGCCTGTGGTACTGGATGGCATCCCCATGAGTGCCCTACTGGACACCGGGTCACAGGTTACCACTTTCCCGTACGTGCTCTTCAAGCAGTACTGGAATGACTCGGATATCACCCGCTACCCTGACGACGATTTGAGTATCATCGCCAGCAATGGTCAGCCCATGCCACAGATTGGATTTAAAGAGGTGACCATTAAAATCGGTAGAGTCGAATTGGCGGCACAGGGACTGATCATTGTAGACATTGACAAGCACGAGAGTCACCCAAAGATAACTCTAGGAACTAATGTAATTGAAAATTGTCTTGCAGAGGTGATTTTCCTTTTACAGCAGGTTGCCAAGAAAGCCAGCTCCGGCCAGCAGCGAGTGCTCCAGAAAGAGATCCGGGCACTGATGCGACGGCAACAGATAGAACTCTCCGGTGGTGAGATTGGTAGCGTAAGAATGTGTGACCCTTTTCCTATTGCCATGCCCCCAAAAAGTGAAATGATGATTTGGTGCCGGGCAGCTATTGGTCTGAGAGGTAGAGATTACCAGGCAATGGTAGAACCAGTTTACTCAGACAGTAGGCCCACCATTTTGACAGCACGGGGGGTGGTCAATGTACGCCATGGGAGGGTGCCCGTTCGCATAATAAATATCGGGAAGAGGGAAGTGTACCTGCCCCGGTATGCCACGCTAGCCAAATTGTATACCATCTTCCCCGGAGGAAAGTAACGGCTCTAAGGAAACAATGGAGGACTGGTGTCAGCAACTACATTTGGGTACTGACTCCACTCCCTCACACCAGAGACAGGGAGTCTATCAGGTGGTTCAAGAGTACGAGAGAGTGTTTAGTAAACACCCGTTAGACTTCGGGCGAGTCAAGGGGGTAGAACACCACATCCCCACGGGAGACCATCTTCCCATAAAAGAGAGGTATCGACCCGTACCCCCTGCACACTACCAACACGCCAAGGGGATGCTTAGGGACATGAAGGAGGCTGGGGTGATCAGGGATAGCTGTAGCCCCTGGGCAGCTCCACTAGTCTTAGTCAAAAAGAAAGACAACACCATGAGGATGTGTGTAGATTACCGGAAAATCAACCGTATCACACACAAGGATGCGTACCCCTTACCAAGGATAGAGGAGTCTTTGGCTGCTTTAAGATCTGCTAACTTCTTCTCTACCTTGGATCTCACTAGCGGGTACTGGCAGGTTCCTGTAGCAGAGGCGGACCGGGAGAAGACCGCATTCACCACCCCGATGGGACTTAGCGAGTTTACCTGCATGCCGTTCGGACTCTGTAACGCACCAGGAACCTTTCAACGATTAATGGAGTGCTGTCTGGGCCACAGAAACTTCGAGACGGTCCTGTTGTACCTGGACGTTGTCATCGTATATTCCAAGACTTATGAGGACCACCTGAAACACCTGGCGGAAGTGTTCGAAGCTCTGGCAAACTACGGCCTAAAGGTAAAACCCTCCAAGTGTCACCTCCTAAAACCAAAGGTGCAGTACCTGGGACACGTGGTGAGCGCTGACGGAGTGGCTCCCGACCCTGATAAGATCACCGCAATTAAGGAATGGCCAAGTCCCTCCAGTGTAAAGGAAGTGCGGCAGTTCCTCGGGTTGGTAGGCTATTACCGCAGATTCATCCCCGGTTTCACCAAAAAGGCAGCTCCTATGCAGGACCTCCTGATAGGCCAGTCCCGGAAGGCCAAGAACCAGAAGCCGCCCTTCAAATGGGAGAAGTTAGAAGAAGAGTCCTTCCGCCAGCTGAAGATGGCCCTCACGGGGGATGAAATCCTGGCGTACCCTGATTACAGCCAGCCCTTTATCCTCTACACCGACGCAAGTAACATCGGGCTAGGAGCCGTACTGTCCCAGATCCAGCAGGGGAAAGAACGAGTAATCGCTTACGCCAGTCGAAAACTGCGACCCACCGAAAGAAACCCTGAGAATTACAGCTCATTTAAGCTAGAGTTCCTGGCAGTGGTGTGGGCAGTCACCGAACGCTTTAAGCACTACCTCGCTTCTTCCCGGTTCACCGTGTACACGGATAACAACCCGTTGACACACCTGGACACGGCAAGACTCGGTGCCCTAGAGCAGAGATGGATGGCCCGTCTGTCCAACTACGAGTTCACAATCAAATACCGGGCAGGACGCTCCAATACCAACGCGGACGCCCTGTCCAGGATGCCAAACCTACCGGACGTAGGAGAAGATCCAGAAGGATTGGAAGAAGTCGAACTCCCCGCGTTCCACCGTCATGGGACTATCCAGTATTCCCATCGGGTAAGGAGTAAGCAAGCCGCTACGTTTAACCCCTTGCCTCACTACAACTGGGAGGAAACGCAAGACAGTGACCCTGCCGTCCGACTGGTGAAGGAGATGCTGACTCGGCCAGAGGCTCGCCTTGACCCAGACGCTCCGGAAGAAGCCAAACAACTGTGGGCTGAGAAGAGTCGACTGTTCCTTTACAAGGGGAAGTTGTGCCGCAGAATGGTTAACTCCCGGACGCATGAACTAATCTGGCAAGTAGTGGTGCCACGAAGAGACGCAGCCATGGTGATGGAGGCATACCACGACGGGGCTGGACACTTCGGGTGGAAGAAGCTGGAGTTCCTGCTGCGCGGGCGGTTCCACTGGGTAGGCATGAGGGGAACCATCGAGAGGTGGTGCAGAGACTGTGGCCCGTGCAACCTAAGAAGGAAGGACCGTGCCAGCCAGAAGACCCCCCTTCAGTCCATCGTCACCAAGCAGCCGTTGGAACTGGTAGCCTTGGATCATGTAAAACTGACCCCAAGCAGAAGTGGCTACGTCTACGCGTTAACCATTGTGGATCATTACTCCCGGTTCTTGGTTGTCGTCCCCGTTAAGGACTTAACAGCTCAAACAGCAGCTAGAGCCTTCCAGCAGCACTTCTGCCGTCCACACGGGTACCCGGACCAAGTGCTGACGGACCAGGGACCTGCCTTTGAAGCGGAGGTCTTCCAGGAATTCTGCAATCTGTATGGCTGCCGGAAGATAAGGACGAAACCCTATCATCCGCAAACTAATGGACTTTGTGAGAAAATGAACCAGGTGGTAATGGATCTTCTGAAAACGTTGCCCCTGGAAGAACGCAGTCTGTGGCCTGAGAAGCTGCCCGACCTGGTGGACCTATATAACTACATCCCTGTAGGTTCCACCAACTGTACCCCGGCTTACCTAATGAGGGCAAGGCCTGGTAAGCTACCTGTTGACCTGGAGATGGGAGTCCTGACACCCGAGGACACTTCACCGGAAGCAGACTGGGACACAGAGAGGCAGCAGCAGTACCGGAAAGTACAGGAGAGCGTGGAGCGAAGTCTCTGTCTCGCTAGGGAAAGACAAGAGAAAAATTACAACCAGTATGCTCCCGCTGTTCCCCTGGTACCCGGAGAGCAGGTCTTGAAGAGGAAGAGACGGCTCCACAAGTTGGACGACCAGTGGGAGAAGGACCCGTACACCGTACTGCCCTCAAGCCACGACAACCCAAAGGTTTGTACCATCAGTAAAGACGGAGGGGAAACCACAGCCATTGTATCCCGGGATCACCTGAAGAAGTGTCCCGAACAGCTACGGAACCCAGAAGGAGAGCAAGAAGACCCTCGACCCGTAGAGGAAAGGGAAGATATGGTTAGTACTGTGCTTGGAGACTTCCCTCGATCCTGGACTCAAGTCAATGGTGCAGTTGTGGTACCCGTCCTCACGTTCCTCCAACCAGCATCCCAAGTGCCTACGGAGCAACAGGTAGAGCTGGAAGAGCAGCCGGTCCAGGAGGCAGCAGACTCCACACAACCAGAACAGGAGGATCAACCCTCTGCTCATAGTGAGCCTGCCGTACCCCTAGTGAGCCAAAGAGCCCGTAGACAGCTGCCCAGTTTACCCTTGACAGCTCCTACACCCTGTAGTTCAGGGCCAGACAGTCAACTCCGTAGGTCCACTAGGGCCACTAGAGGCCAGTTACCCGCACGTTGGAGGATTTGAAGTGTTTAAATTGTTTTATTTGTGGTCACCTGTCTGTTACTTGTAAATAATTATGTGTTTCTAGTTATTTTTAGGAGTCCTTGGTGGATTTACCGGGAATCCTTGTACAATTGGTTGGAGCGTAACCCAGGAATGGACTAAAGACTGTTAAGGACTCGGGGCAGGACAGACCCCTACCTGGTTACGTCTCCCTGTTTTGGTGAAATGGACACCTTTGTTTTCTTCAAAACTGCACCCGGTTGCGGACACGCCGTAACCATCTTATTGTGTTTTTCTTATTGTATTATTATTGTTTATACCTTGTTATGTTTAGTCCCGGAGTACTAAATTTCACTAGGGGGGGATGTGGCACCCCAGGGGTCTGGTTTCCACAGTAACAGCAATGTTATGTCTGAGAGCAGGTGGGAGGTCTCTTGGTCAGGGATCCTATGAATGCCACACCTCCTGCCCAGTCCTGGGAGGGGAAGAACTTCCCCTATATAAACCTAGGGCTGAGGCAGGGTTAGTAGTAGAGAAGAAGTAGAGACAGAGAAGAGAAGCAGATCTAGGAAAAGAACATCAGGAGCTCTGTGGGAGCAGTGCTATAAGGAGTCAGGGGCTGACAGCTGCGGAGCTCGCCCTGACTGAGAAGCTATCACCGGACCCGGAGTCCGAGGCTGTGGGGACTAATCTTTACCCAGCAGCAGAAACCGCCCGGCAGGGGATTTCAGGTCCTCTGGCCAAGAAACCCGAAGGCACGGTCACACGCGTGGGACCAGCACCGCCGTCGTGGAGCGGACGCCACTAGAAGGCCCCGAGTCACCGGCCATACGGGTGAGCACCACACGGTACACTCAGGGACGTGGGCTACTTATACCCGCCTCTAGCAAGGTAGCCAGAAGAGTACAGTCAGTTTGGGAGGCCTACAACTCCGCCTGGCCAGGGGAGATCCCATCTGCTCAAGGACTGACCAGGCCCCGATCGCTAGCCAGTACTCCGGGAGGGTCTATCTTTATCACCAGTAAAGACCCTGAATTACACCGCATCGTCTCTGAGTGATTCCTGCTACCCCCATCATCCACGTCGGCTGCCCTGAGGCCATACCCCTCCCGTTGGGGGTGATACTATCACGCTGCACAATCCTACCACCGGCCTCAGCGGTCTGCCCTGCAGCGGCAGCTCCTTCGCTGCATTCCACGGGTGGCGTAGTCGTCCAACATCTACCGCTAATACATCGCCGCTCAGTTTGACTCCCTGGGCACGGACCGGGTCACCGCCACGAGACTACAACCCTCAACAGATCCGGCTCCAGGTAAGCTCCCGTGCGCGCGATGCCGCGCGACGAAGGCCCAGGGGTGCGTCACTATCAGCAGAGCACACACGGAGCGAAGTGCTTTTTTTCACACAAGCAAGGGCATGTGTCATTGGCAGTGTATGTCACATGTCCTTGCCCTATAAGACCAAGCCATTTTCCCCGTCGCCACCATTTTCTCACTGCTGCAGCTGCGTGTTAGACGGCACCGCTGTTGCTGTGTGCGCTATACCTTGTTAATTTCAAGCCAATTTTCGCACAAAACTACAGATAGCTTGGGAGTAGGGAAGAGTTGTGATTGCAGTCCTTTTAAGGACTAGGTTACAGCATTTCCTACGACTTTTATCAGGCAGGTCTGTGCTCTTAAATAGATAGATTGTGGGAGTAAAGACTAATTGTAATTGGAGTCCTTTTCAGAACTAGGTTACATCAGTTCCTATCAGTTTTTGCCAGGCAGGTCTGTGCCAGTGCTGTGCAAGTTTTTTTCACAGCATTTGGCTGAATCTAGCAAAGCTAATCCTTTTTGGCCTATTGCAGAGTGTGTTAGTCAGTGGAGTAGCCTATCTGTGTTGCAAGATATACCACCTGTGTATAGAATGCCAATTTTTTTACTGCACCTAGTGAAGTAAAATCTTTTGGGCATAGCATCATTCTATTAGTCCATCTATACTGACCTCCATCAGGTTGCAAATTGAATATAATTTTTTTCTGCATCTAGCTCTGAAAAAATATTTGGCCTTCTAGCAGTGTGTGGGACTTTCTCTATTAGTCCATCTATACTGACCTCCATCAGGTTGCAAATTAAAAATAATTTTTATCTGCATCTACCTCTGAAAAAATATTTGGGCTTCTAGCTGTGTGTGGGACTTGTTCTATTAGTCCATCTATACTGACCTCCATCAGGTTGCAAACTGAATATAATTTTTTTCTGCATCTAGCTCTGAAAAAATATTTGGCCTTCTAGCAGTGTGTGGGACTTTCTCTATTAGTCCATCTATACTGACCTCCATCAGGTTGCCAATTAAAAATAATTTTTATCTGCATCTAGCTCTGAAAAAATATTTGGCCTTCTAGCAGTGTGTGGGACTTTCTCTATTAGTCCATCTATACTGACCTCCATCAGGTTGCAAACTGAATATAATTTTTTTCTGCATCTAGCTCTGAAAAAATATTTGGCCTTCTAGCAGTGTGTGGGACTTTCTCTATTAGTCCATCTATACTGACCTCCATCAGGTTGCAAATTAAAAATTATTTTTTGTCTGCATCTAGCTCTGAAAAAATATTTGGCCTTCTAGCAGTGTGTGGGACTTTCTCTATTAGTCCATCTATACTGACCTCCATCAGGTTGCAAACTGAATATATTTTTTTTCTGCATCTACCTCTGAAAAAATATTGGGCTTCTAGCTGTGTGTGGGACTTGTTCTATTAATCCATCTATACAGACCTCCATCAGGTTGCAAACTGAATATAATTTTTTTCTGCATCTACCTCTGAAAAAATATTTGGGCTTCTAGCTGTGTGTGGGACTTGTTCTATTAGTCCATCTATACTGACCTCCATCAGGTTGCAAACTGAATATAATTTTTTTCTGCATCTAGCTCTGAAAAAATATTTGGCCTTCTAGCAGTGTGTGGGACTTTCTCTATTAGTCCATCTATACTGACCTCCATCAGGTTGCAAATTAAAAATAATTTTTATCTGCATCTAGCTCTGAAAAAATATTTGGCCTTCTAGCAGTGTGTGGGACTTTCTCTATTAGTCCATCTATACTGACCTCCATCAGGTTGCAAATTAAAAATAATTTTTTGTCTGCATCTAGCTCTGAAAAAATATTGGGCTTCTAGCTGTGTGTGGGACTTGTTCTATTAATCCATCTATACAGACCTCCATCAGGTTGCAAACTGAATATAATTTTTTTCTGCATCTACCTCTGAAAAAATATTTGGGCTTCTAGCTGTGTGTGGGACTTGTTCTATTAGTCCATCTATACTGACCTCCATCAGGTTGCAAACTGAATATAATTTTTTTCTGCATCTAGCTCTGAAAAAATATTTGGCCTTCTCGCAGTGTGTGGGACTTTCTCTATTAGTCCATCTATACAGACCTCCATCAGGTTGCAAATTAAAAATAATTTATATCTGCATCTAGCTCTGAAAAAATATTTGGCCTTCTAGCAGTGTGTGGGACTTTCTCTATTAGTCCATCTATACTGACCTCCATCAGGTTGCAAATTAAAAATAATTTTTTGTCTGCATCTAGCTCTGAAAAAATATTTGGCCTTCTAGCAGTGTGTGGGACTTTCTCTATTAGTCCATCTATACTGACCTCCATCAGGTTGCAAACTGAATATATTTTTTTTCTGCATCTACCTCTGAAAAAATATTGGGCTTCTAGCTGTGTGTGGGACTTGTTCTATTAATCCATCTATACAGACCTCCATCAGGTTGCAAACTGAATATAATTTTTTTCTGCATCTACCTCTGAAAAAATATTTGGGCTTCTAGCTGTGTGTGGGACTTGTTCTAATAATCCATCTATACAGACCTCCATCAGGTTGCAAACTGCATATAATTTTTTTCTGCATCTACCTCTGAAAAAATATTTGGGCTTCTAGCTGTGTGTGGGACTTGTTCTATTAGTCCATCTATACTGACCTCCATCAGGTTGCAAACTGAATATAATTTTTTTCTGCATCTAGCTCTGAAAAAATATTTGGCCTTCTAGCAGTGTGTGGGACTTTCTCTATTAGTCCATCTATACTGACCTCCATCAGGTTGCAAATTAAAAATAATTTTTATCTGCATCTAGCTCTGAAAAAATATTTGGCCTTCTAGCAGTGTGTGGGACTTTCTCTATTAGTCCATCTATACTGACCTCCATCAGGTTGCAAATTCAAAATAATTTTTTGTCTGCATCTAGCTCTGAAAAAATATTTGGCCTTCTAGCAGTGTGTGGGACTTTCTCTATTAGTCCATCTATACTGACCTCCATCAGGCTGCAAATTAAAAATAATTTTTATCTGCATCTACCTCTGAAAAAATATTTGGCCTTCTAGCTGTGTGTGGGACTTGTTCTATTAGTCCATCTATACTGACCTCCATCAGGTTGCAAACTGAATATAATTTTTTTCTGCATCTAGCTCTAAAAAAATATTTGGCCTTCTAGCAGTGTGTGGGACTTTCTCTATTAGTCCATCTATACTGACCTCCATCAGGTTGCAAATTAAAAATAATTTATATCTGCATCTAGCTCTGAAAAAATATTTGGCCTTCTAGCAGTGTGTGGGACTTTCTCTATTAGTCCATCTATACTGACCTCCATCAGGCTGCAAATTAAAAATAATTTTTATCTGCATCTACCTCTGAAAAAATATTTGGCCTTCTAGCTGTGTGTGGGACTTGTTCTATTAGTCCATCTATACTGACCTCCATCAGGTTGCAAACTGAATATAATTTTTTTCTGCATCTAGCTCTAAAAAAATATTTGGCCTTCTAGCAGTGTGTGGGACTTTCTCTATTAGTCCATCTATACTGACCTCCATCAGGTTGCAAATTAAAAATAATTTATATCTGCATCTAGCTCTGAAAAAATATTTGGCCTTCTAGCAGTGTGTGGGACTTTCTCTATTAGTCCATCTATACTGACCTCCATCAGGTTGCAAATTAAAAATAATTTTTTGTCTGCATCTAGCTCTGAAAAAATATTTGGAATTCTAGCAGTGTGTGGGACTTTCTCTATTAGTCCATCTATACTGACCTCCATCAGGTTGCAAACTGAATATAATTTTTTTCTGCATCTAGCTCTGAAAAAATATTTGGCCTTCTAGCAGTGTGTGGGACTTGTTCTATTAGTCCATCTATACTGACCTCCATCAGGTTGCAAACTGAATATAATTTTTTTCTGCATCTACCTCTGAAAAAATATTTGGGCTTCTAGCTGTGTGTAGGACTTGTTCTATTAGTCCATCTATACTGACCTCCATCAGGTTGCAAACTGAATACAATTTTTTTCTGCATCTACCTCTGAAAAAATATTTGGGCTTCTAGCTGTGTGTGGGACTTGTTCTATTAGTCCATCTATACTGACCTCCATCAGGTTGCAACTTGAATATAATTTTTTTCTGCATCTAACCCAGCCAATAGTTTTGGCCTAATACCACAGTTTGGCCACTCAGCTCTGCTCGGTTCCCATCCATTGTTTTTTTGTGCAAACAACTCCAGAGTTGTGAATTAGTTAACCACCAAAATGAGTGGAAAAAGGCCTGCTGCTGGTGGAAAGGGGAATAGGCGTGTTGGGAAGGGGAAAAAAGGTTGTGTCCGTGGGGTAGGTGTTAAAGCAACAGTAACATCTGCAGAAGAAAGACCATCTTCCAGCCAAACTAAAATGTCTACTTCTTTTAGCGGACAATGTGATAAGATCCCTTTCTTACGGCCACGCCAATCGCTACAAATTCCAGATGAGGCACAAAAACAGCAGGTGCTTCAATGGATATCAAGTGCTCCTTTAAGTGGGCTCTCCTCCACATCAACTTCAACATCACAAATACTCCAGTCCTCAAAGGTGTCACCCCAATCGCACTTGCTTCCTCACAGCTCCCAAATCTCCAGCTGCCCGTCTGAGTATGAGGTAGAACAGATGGTTGAGTCTGCAGAGCTGTTTACTCATACTATAGCCTGGGAATCAGAGGTCGACTCCAGAGCTTCTGTGAATCCAGATGAGGAAATGATCTGCACTGATGCCCAGAATCTTTATGAGTCGGATCCAGGACCAGACGCAGAAGGTTCTGACCATAATGTAGACCCTCATTCCCAAACTGTAACTCCTGTTGGTGGAGACAATGAGGAAGACGATGATGAGACTCAAATACCTGATTGGAGCGACAACTTTAGGAACAGGTTGGCTCTGAGGACGACGGGTGTGATAACGCACAGGGTGATGATGATGAGGTTGGAGATCCCACTTACTGTCAACCCACAGTCAGCCAAGAGATGAGGTCAGCAGAGGAGGTGGAGGAAGATGCTAGTGACGACGAGGTTAGGTTGCGCCTTCCTGGACAGAGACGTAGTACTGGAAGCACGTCAACAACTGCATCCTCAAACACAACTCTGCCTCTCACCACAAGTCGTGGTGGCTCTTCAGATCGCATGGGTGCTAAGCCTTGCATAGCCTGGGCATTTTTTCAGATCGATAAAGATGACCCAACTCGTGTTATCTGTAACATTTGTCAGCAAAAGCTAAGTAGAGGCCAAAAAATACATAGTTTGAGTACTTCATGCATGAACCGGCACATGGACATGAAGCATAAGTTGCAGTGGGAAGCTCAGTGTGCTACAATGCGGCCTAGCCGGCCGGGCCAACCACCGTTTGCCATATCTTGTGCATCCGCAGCCTCTTCATCCTCTGTGACTGGGGGGACAGCAGTCACACCTGTTTTGGGGCGCAGACCTGCCACCTCTTTACCCGCAACAGCCAGCGTGACTGGCAGGTCATCATTTTCTTTGGAGGTGGTAACACTAGCTGGTGTTGAGCGCTGTCCGACATCGATAGCACCACCTTTGGATCAAGGCAACCTAACATGTCCGCCTGCATCTTCCTCACAGACTGGCAGTTTGCCGGGGACACCCTTATCAACCCCGTCTAAACACAATAGCCAGCCCTCGGTCCCTCAGATGTGGACAAGTAAAAGACCATTTCCTCCTAGCCATGAGAAAGCTAAGAGGTTGAATTTCACCATCTGCAAGCTCTTGGCTACAGAAATGCTGCCTTTCCGCCTGGTGGACACAGAGGATTTTCGAGACCTTATGTCCGTCGCAGTGCCCCAGTACCAGATGCCCAGTCGGCACTACTTCTCAAAGAAAGGTGTGCCTGCGCTCCACCAGCATGTCGCACACAACATCACCGCTTCTTTGAGAAACTCTGTGTGTGACAGGGTGCATTTCACCACAGACACTTGGACGAGTAGGCATGGACAGGGGCGTTACATGTCGCTGACTGGGCACTGGGTAACTATGGTGACAGCAGGACAAGGGGCTGCTGTCCAAGTCTTGCCGTCCCCACGAGTTGTGCGTCAATCCTCTTTATGTCAAAGTTCCTCCACTGCTTCTGCCTCCTCAACCTCCTCTTGGTCTTCCACCTGCACCTAAAGCCTGTCTGGTCATGCCACAAGCTTTCTAACTGCGCAGAAGGGATCCTGCACACCTCCTTACTATGCTGGCAGTAGGGCTCAACGTCATCAGGCGGTTTTTACTTTGAAATGTCTGGGAAATGTGAGTCACACAGCTGAGGAGTTGTGGTCAGCTCTGGAGAACCAATTTCATGAATGGTTGTCTCCACTGGACCTGAAAACAGGGAAGGCCGTGTGCGACAATGCTGCAAACCTGGGTGCGGCCCTTCGCCGGGGCAATGTCACACACGTGCCTTATATGGCTCACGTGTTGAACCTGGTTGTCCAGCAATTTTTAGCCCACTATCCCAGACTAGATGGCCTTCTGCAGAGGGCACGGTCGCTGTGTGCTCACTTCCGCCGTTCGCATCCCGCAGCTCAGCGACTTACATCTCTACAGAAGTCGTTGGGCCTGCCACTTCACCGGCTAAAATGCGATGTGCCTACCCGGTGGAATTCAACTCTGCACATGTTGCAGCGACTGTGGCAGCACCGACAAGCCCTGGTGCAATACGTTCTGACGTATAGCCTGGGCCAACGAGATCCAGAGGTGGGGCAAATCACACTGGAGGAGTGGTCTCAGATCAGGGACCTATGCACCCTTTTGCACAGTTTTGAAATGGCGACAAAGATGTTTAGTGCTGACGATGCCATTATCAGCATGACTATTCCGGTGATTTACATGCTGGAGCACATGTTAAACAGAATTCGGAGTCAGGTAGTGGCACAAGAGGAGGTGGAGGAAGTAGAGGAGGAGGAGTTGTATGCGGAAGGGCTAACATCTGCAAGGTCCAGACGGTCGGCAGCACCAAGGCGGCAGGCATGTGAGGGTGGGGGAGATGGTTTTACCAGGGCGCATGGTAGCAGCCAAACTAGTGAGGAAGGTGCAGGAGCCCAGGAAGAAGTGGAGGACGAACTGATGGAAGACTCATCAGATGAGGGAGACCTTGATCACATTTCTGTTGTGCGAGGTTGGGGGGAGAGGACAGAGGAAGGAAGCATGATTGTTACCTCGCCACCAACACAACAGGGACTTGGTGCTCCTGGATGCGCAGCACACATGAGTGCCTTCTTGCTGCACTACCTGCAACATGACCCTCGAATTGTGAGAATTAGAAATAATCCTGACTACTGGGTTGCCACACTGTTAGATCCCCGGTACAAAAGTAAATTTGCAGAAATTATTCCTGCCATAGAAAGGGATGCACGCATGCAGGAGTATCAGTAGAGACTGTTGCAGAATCTTACATGTGCTTTTCCACAAAACACCAGTGGTGCACGTAGTGAATCTCACAGTTCCAACTTGCCAACCGTGGGACCGTCAAGTGTTCAGCACTCAAACCGTAACAGAACCACAGTATCTACTGGTAACATCAATTTTGCGGAATCATTTCACCACTTTTTTAGCCCATCCTTTGCAAGGCCACAGGAGACAAGAAGTCTGACACATAGTCAACGCCTAGAGACGATGGTACAGGAGTATCTCCAAGTAAACAATGAAGCCATGACTGTGTCACTGGACCCTTGCTCTTTTTGGGCTTCCAATCTGGATAAATGGCCGGAGCTAGCCACTTACGCCTTGGAGATCTTGTCATGCCCCGCAGCCAGCGTTCTGTCTGAACGTGTGTTCAGCGCTGCTGGTGGTGTGCTGACAGATAAGCACACGCGGCTCTCCACTGATAATGTAGACAGACTCACGTTCATAAAGATGAACAAATCACGAATCCGAAACGACTTTTCTACCCCTGTGTCATCCTGGGGAGAGTAAAAGCTTGATGATTGGTTAAAATCACCCTACCAACCGTTTTAAGCTTTCAAATTACTAATCATGTTTATCTGTATCTTGGCTGGAAAATAATTTGGGCTTTGTAGCAGTGTGCAGCACTGATCCTATTAGGCCATCTATACTAAGCTCCACCAGATTTAAAATTAATAATAATTTTTAGCTGCATCTAGCCCGGAAAATAATTTTGGGGCTCCGAGATGCGCAAGACACATAAGTGCCTTCTTGCTGCACTACCTGCAACATGACCCTCATATTGTCAGAATTCGAAGTAATCATGACTACTGGGTTGCCACACTCTTAGATCCCCCAAACTTTTCGATCAACCTTTTCATTTTAATAAAGACCAAAAAAATGGTCATTTTTGAAATTATAAGCATTAGCAGGTTATTAGAAAATGAAATCAAACAGTTTTCAACTCAAAACTTTATTCTAGGTGATGTTACATTTTCACATAGGACCCCTTGTTCGAAAGGAGCTTCTGAACTCTCTCGTCCATTGAATTTGTCAGGTTTTGGATGGTTTCTGCTTCAATTGTTTTGCATGAGGACAGAATACCCTCCCAGAGCTGTTGCTTAGATGTGAACTGCCTCCCGCCATCATAGACACTCCTTTTGATGATGCTCCAGAGGTTCTGAATGGGGTAGAGGTCAGGGGAGCATGGGGGTCACACCATAAGTTTGTCCCCTTTTATGCCCATATCAGCCAGAGATGCAGATGTTTTATGTGCAGCATGAGATGGTGCATTATCATGCAAAAAAATGATCTTGCTGTGAAATACACGGTTCTTCTTCTTGAACCATGGCAGGAAGTGCTGTTTGAGAAAATCCACATACATTATGGAGTTCATCTTTAGCGCCTTCAGGGATCCTAATGGGGCCGACAATCTCTCTCCCCATGATTCCAGCCCAAAACATTACTCCACCTCCTCCTTGTTGGCGCTGTAGCCGTGTTTGCGTGGGGTGTCCATCAACCAGCCATCCTCCACTCCATCCATCTGGACCATCGAGCGCTGCACGGCACTCATCCGTGAACAAAACAGTTTTGAAATCAGTCTTCATGTAATGTTTGGCCCACTGGAGCCGTTTCTGCTTGTGTGAAGTGGATAGAGGAGGTCGACAGGATGGCGTATGCACAGCTGCAAACCTCTGAAGGACCCTGCATCTTGTTGTTCGGGGGACATTGGAGGCACCAGCAGCTTCAAAAACTTGTCTGCTGCTATGACAAGGCTTTTTTGCCGCTGCTCTTTTAACCTGACGTAATTGCCTGTAGGAAAGAGTCCTCAATTTGCCCTTATCAGCACGCACACGTGTGTACTGTGAATCAGCTACATACTTCTTGATTGCCAAGACACTTCATCCTGATCATCGCACAATGTTGATTGAAGTCATGCCTTGACCTAAACACTCCACAATTTGTTGCTTCTCAGCAGCCGACACATCCTTTTTCTTTCCCATTTTGGCAGAAAATGTAGGCTGCTTAATAATGTGAGACAGCCTTCTTAAGTAGTCTTGCCTTTCATTGGACACACCTGCCAAACTAATTAGCACAGGTGTCTGCAATTGCTTACAGTGATATAAAGAGCCCTGACACACATCACCATCAATGAGTTTAACTGACAAACAAACAAATTCTTCCCTTATCACTCCTAAACACTTTTTGCATAATAATTTGGAACACAGTGTACATGTGCTTTTCCACAAAACACCAGTGCTTCACGTAGTGAATCTTACAGTTCTAACTTGCCAACCGTGGTCTGTATGGAGTTGTTCAATAAAGGGCCCAAAATTAAGATAACATAGATGGGAGAGGTCTCTATGAATAGGAATTCCTAAGTATTTGATACCCTGTGAGGGCCAGGCAAAGGGAAAGTTGGACTGGATGGAATCCTATATGGATTTGGGGAGGGAGACATCGAGGGCCTCAGACTTCGCTGCATTGATTTTAAAATTTGACCATGTAACAAAGTGATCTATTTCAGCCATAACAGCATGGATGGATATATGTGATTGAGTGATATATACTAGGACATCATCAGCAAATAGAGAGCACTTGTACTTGGTGCCTCCCACCTCAATCCACCTAATATTGGGGTTATGGCGAATTGATGAGAGCAGGTGCTCCGTCACTAGGATGTATAAGAGAGGGGACAGAGGACATCCCTGCCTTGTCCCATTGGTGATTGTGAAAGGTGATGAAAATGTTCTGATGCACCCCCTGGGCCTTGGGACACCCGGAGCCGGACCCTTTTTGGTGGATGCTGGTGGTTGTAGTCTTCGTGACGGCGACCCGGTTCCGTGGCTCAGGGTGGTCAAACCAGTGGCGGAACTATTTATGTGGTTTTGATGTTTAAATGTCCGACTACGCCACCCGTGGATTGCGGTCAGAGTGAACCGCCGCTGCAGGGCAGACCGCTGAGGCTGGTGTTGTGGGTGCAGCAGAGCGTAGCATAACTCCCCACGGGAGGAGTATAGCCTCAGGGCAGTGTATGCGGAGGATGGGGGTGATGGTGCAGGGCAGCAGCAGTAACGACACAGAGTCAGTGATGCAGTCCAGGGCCTTTACTCACAGTTCTTATTATCCAGACCACGTCTGCAGGTAACGGCTGCCCACGTCGTACTGTGCTCACCAGGTGAGGGGCTCAGACAACTCCCAGATAACTTTGGAGCGCTTCACAGGACCCCCTTTGTGTGTCCTTTGTCTGGCCTTTCTTACCAACCCTTCTGTCCGGCTGCCTCGGGTAAACTTGGCGCCAGTTTCCCTGACCCTATGTGGTGCCTTCCTAGCGGGTGTAGCGAGGGGCTGCGCCACATAAAATGTCACAGCCTCCGGTTTCTAGCTGAGGGTCGTTTCCTGCCTCCACTAGTTTCGGGGACCGGTCTCCCCCTTTGGCCTGACCCCTCCACGCAGGTGGATTTGGGCGTGCGGTGGCGACTCGCCCGTCCGCACCCCTAGGATCCCTTCATTCCTCGTTCCTGGAGCCTTCTCCGCTCCTCTTCCTTCCTTCTCCCTCTTCCAGGCCTGGGCCTCTGTTACTAGGCCCGCCTCCGGAGCAGAGCTCATGCAGAGCCCCTGCTCCCTGCCACTTCTGCTCAGACTTCTCTGCACTGAACTAAGATGGTGCCCACCTTTTATACTCCCTTCTCAATGCACCCAGGAACTGCTTCCTCCCTGCTCCTGCACTACAGGGTTCCCCTTCCTCAGTGTTCCCTCCCCCCACTCCAGCCAGGGACAGGGACTGTCGTGCCCATCTCAGAGGCATATTGGTCGCCCTGCCCCACGGCAATGTGTTGCAATGCATGCAGGTGTCGGGTCCTGATCCACACTCCATCCTTACCTGAGAGTGAGATATCACACCTCTGGGTGAGGTGCAATACGTCTGTAGCAACCGAGCCCTCAGGGTGCTACAGTTCCATTTATCTTCAGCCTAGGTGACGTATTGCGATACAGGGCCGTGATTTTGGCTATAAAAGGGTCCCCTAGACCCCTACCCCAAGCTTTTTAAGAGAATCATATATGGCGTGCCAGGAGACTCTATGGAATGCTTTCTCAGCATCCAACGAGAGTATCTAATTACAAATTTTTAACTGCATCTAGCCCAGGAAATACTTTGTGCCTAGTAGCAGTGTCTGCTAGTCAGCGGATTATCCCGGCTGTTAAGCAAGCTACACCACCTGTAGTTTGGACACTTAATTTTTTCAAAGGAAATGCTTTGGGACCACGGGATACTCAGTGAAGAGCATCAGGAGGCACCCCAAGGCATAGGGGCTGGGACTGGCAGTAGGATGCCTTGCGGTGGACAGTCGAGCTCGATCCTTATAAAAGCTTTTTAACTGCAGCAGCTTTAGTGGACGCTACTGGAGCTGGAATTACGCGGCTGCTGGCATGAGACTTGCCCTCCAATAGATCCTTGTAAATGGATTTAAAGTGTATTCATTCAAATTAGAGAGACAATTTAAATTAAAAAGCTTAGAGCTGCCTCCACCACAGGGGGGCTCGCTCGACCCACCAGCGGACAGGAACCAGTATTGGGAGAGGGGGGCTGGCCGTCAGGGTTCACCGCGGCTCTGGCACAAACCCGGCGACACGGAGGTGGCACGGGCAGGAGCAGACTGAACGTGTCGGCTTCTCACTTTTTGGATTTTAGAAGGGCATGACATGCCTATATCTGTGTCTCCCCCTCCTTTTACTCCTCCACCTCTTTTCTTTTCGCATGACTATATGTACTTGTCACTTTTCCATGTGTTAGTTGTGTCTTCTGAGCAGTTTGTCAGCTTTTGGACACCTTTGAAGGTGTTTTCTATGTGTTTCTATGTGTTTTTGTTTGCCTGCCATTGGTTTTAACGGTGTTCGAAGGTGTTCGACGAACAGTTCGGCGAACACACGGGTGTTCGACGAACCGAACCGAACTCGAACACTACGGGGGTGGCTCAACACTAATCTCTACCCACATGGACTCGACCCCCTCTTCTCCCTCTCCTATATCTTCCCTTAGTCTGGGTTTTAGACATGACTTTACATATAAGCAGACTCCTCCGCCTTTCCCCTGTTTCCGGTCCCTTCTAAATAAAATATAATCTAATAAATTTACCGCATAAAGATCCTTGAATCAATGGATCATGAAACATAAATATCCAAAAAAGAAATAATTCCTATATATTGCAGGTAAAATCAGTGAGTATTATTTCATGCCTGCATATGTGATGTTTCAGTTCCACACTGAGAAAGGTCGCACAGGCACAGAATCAAATCATTGATTTTATGGTTACAATCACACATCCGCGTGAAATGTCCTACTGCTCTTATTTTTTTTCTCTGGCAGCACAGTGACCCATAGAGCTTCACTGATCCATATGACGCGCCCCTGGGCCTACATCGCGCTGCGTTGCGCACGCGGGGGCTTACCCGGAGCCGGATCTGTTGAGGGTTGTAGTCTCGTGGCGGTGACCCGGTCCGTGCCCAGGGAGTCAGACTAAGTGGCGCTGCAATAGCAGTGATGTTAGATGACTACGCCACCCGTTGAATGCAGCTTTAGGGCTGCTGCTGCAGGGCAGACCGCTGAGGCCGGTGGTAGGATTGTGCAGCGTGGTAGTATAACCCCCAACGGGAGGGGTATGGCCTCAGGGCAGCCGACGTGGATGATGGGGGTAGCAGAAACCACTCGGAGACGGTACGGTGTAGTTCAGGGTCTTTACTGGTCACAAAGATAGACCCTCCCGGAGTACTGGCTAGCGATTGGGGCCTGGTCAGTCCTTGAGCAGATGGGATCTCCCCTGGCCAGGCGGAGTTGTAGGCCTCCCAAACTAACTGTACTCTTCTGGCTACCTTGCTAGAGGCGGGTAAAAGTAGCCCACGTCCCTGAGTGTGCCGTGTGGTGCTCACCCGTATGGCCGGTGACTCGGGGCCTTCTAGTAGCTTCCGCTCCACGACAGCGGTGCTGGTCCCACGCGTGTGACCGTGCCTTCGGGTTTCTGGGCCAGGGGACCTGCAATCCCCTGCCGGTCGGTTTCTGCTGCTGGGTAGGAGTTAGTCCCCACAGCCTCGGACTCCGGGTCCGGTAAGAAATCTTCTCAGTCAGGGCGAGCTCTGCAGCTGCCAGCCCCTGACTCCTTGTAACACTGCTCCCACAGAGCTCCTGATGTTCTGTTCCTATATTTGCTTCTTTTCTCTGTCTCTACTTCTTCTCTACTCACTAACCCTGCCTCAGCCCTAAGTTTATATAGGGGAAGTTCTTCCCCTCCCAGGACTGGGCAGGAGGTGTGGCATGCATAGGATTCCTGACCAAGAGACCTCCCACCTGCTCTCAGACATAACATTGCTGTTACTGTGGAAACCAGACCCCTGGGGTGCCACATTCCCCCCTAGTGAAATTTAGTACCCGGGACTAAACATATTTTTTTTTTTTTTTTTTTAGAAAAACATAACAAGGTACAACATTAATAATACAACAAGAAAAACACATAAAGATGGTCACGGCGTGTCCGCAACCGGGTGCAGTCTTTGAAGAAAAGCAAGGTGTCCATGTCACCAAAACAGGGAGACGTAACCAGGTAGGGGTCTGTCCTGCCCCGAGTCCTTAACAGTCTTTAGTCCGTCCTGGGTTAAGCTCCAACTATACACAAAGGATTCCCGGTAAATCCACCAAAGACTCCTATAAATAACTAGAAACACAAAATTACACACAAGCAACTATAAACAGGTAAACATTATAAAATAGCTTAAACATTTAGATCCTCCAACGTGCGGGTAACTGGCCTCTAGTGGCCCTAGTGGACCTACGGAGCTGACTGTCTGGCCCTGAACTACAGGGTGTAGGAGCTGTCAAGGGTAAACTGGGCAGCTGTCTACCGGCTCTTTGTCTCACTAGGGGTACGGCAGGCTCACTATAAGCAGAGGGTTGATCCTCCTGTTCTGCTTGTGTGGAGTCTTCTGCCTCCTGGACCGGCTGTTCTTCCAGCTCTACCTGTTGCTCCGTAGGTGCTTGGGATGCTGGTTGGAGGAAGGTGAGTACGGGTACCACAACTGCACCATTGACTTGAGTCCAAGACCGAGGGAAGTCCCCGAGCACAGTACTAACCATATCTTCCCTTTTCTCTACGGGTCGATGGTCTTCTTGTTCCTCTTCAGGGTTCCGTAGCTGTTCAGGACACTTCTTCAGGTGATCCCGGGATACAATGGCTGTGGTCTCCCCTCCGTCTTTACTAATGGTACAGACCTTCTGGTTGTCGTGGCTTGAGGGCAGTACGGTGTACGGGTCCTTCTCCCACTGGTCGTCCAACTTGTGGAGCCGTCTTTTCCTCTTCAAGACCTGCTCTCCGGGTACCAGGGGAACAGCGGGAGCATACTGGTTGTAAGTTTTCTCTTGTCTTTCCCTAGCTTGACAGAGACTTCGCTCCACACTCTCCTGTACTTTCCGGTACTGCTGCTGCCTCTCTGTGTCCCAGTCTGCTTCTGGTGAAGTGTCCTCGGGTGTCAGGACTCCCATTTCCAGGTCAACAGGTAACTTACCAGGTCTCGCCCTCATTAGGTAAGCCGGGGTACAGTTGGTGGAACCTACCGGGATGTGGTTGTATAGGTCCACCAGATCGGGCAGCCTCTCAGGCCACAGACTGCGTTCTTCCAGGGGCAATGTTTTCAGAAGATCCATTACCACCTGGTTCATTTTCTCACAAAGTCCATTAGTTTGCGGATGATAGGGTGTCGTCCTTATCTTCCGGCAGCCATACAGATTGCAGAATTCCTGGAAGACCTCCGCTTCAAAGGCAGGTCCCTGGTCCGTCAGCACTTGGTCCGGGTATCCGTGCAGACGGCAGAAGTGCTGCTGGAAGGCTCTAGCTGCTGTTTGAGCCGTTAAGTCCTTGACGGGGACGACAACCAAGAACCGGGAGTAATGATCCACGATGGTTAACGCGTAGACGTAGCCACTTCTGCTTGGGGTCAGTTTTACATGATCCAAGGCTACCAGTTCCAACGGCTGCCGGGTGACGATGGACTGCAGGGGAGTCTTCTGGCTGGCACAGTCCTTCCTTCTTAGGTTACACGGGCCACAGTCTCTACACCACCTCTCGATGGTTCCCCTCATGCCTACCCAGTGGAACCGCCCGCGCAGCAGGAACTCCAGCTTCTTCCATCCGAAGTGTCCAGCCCCGTCGTGGTATGCCTCCATCACCATGGCTGCGTCTCTTCGTGGCACCACTACTTTCCAGATTAGTTCATGTGTCCGGGAGTTAACCATTCGGCGGCACAACTTCCCCTTATAAAGGAACAGTCGACTCTTCTCAGCCCACAGTTGCTTGGCTTCCTCCGGAGCGTCTGGGTCAAGGCGAGCCTCTGGCCGAGTCAGCATCTCCTTTACCAGCCGGACGGCAGGGTCACTGTCTTGCGTTTCCGCCTAGTTATAGTGAGGCAAGGGGTTAAACGTAGCGGCTTGCTCACTCCTTACCCGGTGGGAACACTGGATAGTCCCATGACGGTGAAACGCGGGGAGTTCGACTTCTTCCAGTCCCTCTGGATCTTCTCCTCCGTCCGGTAGATTTGGCATCCTGGACAGGGCGTCCGCGTTGGTATTGAAGCGTCCTGCCCGGTATTTGATTGTGAACTCGTAGTTGGACAGACGGGCCATCCATCTCTGCTCTAGGGCACCGAGTCTGGCTGTGTCCAGGTGTGTCAATGGGTTGTTATCCGTGTACACGATGAACCAGGAAGAAGCGAGGTAGTGCTTAAAGCGTTCGGTGACTGCCCACACCACTGCCAGGAACTCTAGCTTAAATGAGCTGTAATTCTCAGGGTTTCTCTCGGTGGGTCGCAGTTTTCGGCTGGCATAAGCGATGACTCGTTCTTTCCCCTGCTGGGTCTGGGACAGCACAGCTCCTAGCCCGATGTTACTTGCGTCGGTGTAGAAGATAAAGGGCTGGCTGTAATCCGGGTACGCCAGGATTTCATCCCCCGTGAGGGCCATCTTCAGCTGGCGGAAGGACTCTTCTTCCAACTTCTCCCATCTGAAGGGCGGCTTCTGGTTCTTGGCCTTCCGGGACTGGCCTATCAGGAGGTCCTGCATAGGAGCTGCCTTTTTGGTGAAGCCGGGGATGAATCTGCGGTAATAGCCTACCAACCCAAGGAACTGCCGCACTTCCTTTACACTGGAGGGACTTGGCCATTCCTTAATTGCGGTGATCTTATCAGGGTCGGGAGCCACTCCATCAGCGCTCACCACGTGTCCCAGGTACTGCACCTTTGGCTTCAGGAGGTGACACATAGAGGGTTTCACCTTCAGGCCGTAACTTGCCAGGGCTTCGAACACTTCCGCCAGATGTTTCAGGTGGTCCTCATAAGTCTTGGAATATACGATGACATCGTCCAGGTACAACAAGACCGTCTCGAAGTTTTTGTGTCCCAGACAGCACTCCATTAATCGTTGGAATGTTCCTGGTGCGTTACAAAGTCCAAACGGCATACAGGTAAACTCGCTAAGTCCCATCGGGGTGGTGAATGCGGTCTTCTCCCGGTCCGCCTCTGCTACAGGAACCTGCCAGTACCCGCTAGTGAGATCCAAGGTAGAGAAGAAGTTAGCAGATCTTAAAGCAGCCAAAGACTCCTCTATCCTTGGTAAAGGGTACGCATCCTTGTGTGTGATACGGTTGATTTTCCGGTAATCTACACACATCCTCATAGTGTTGTCTTTCTTTTTGACTAAAACTAGTGGGGCTGCCCAGGGGCTACAGCTATCCCGGATTACCCCAGCCTCCTTCATGTCTCTAAGCATCCCCTTGGCGTGTTCGTAATGTGCAGGGGGTACGGGTCGATACCTCTCTTTTATGGGAGGATGATCTCCCGTGGGGATGTGGTGTTCTACCCCCTTGACTCGCCCGAAGTCTAACGGGTGTTTACTAAACACTCTCTCATACTCTTGAACCACCCGGTAGACTCCCTGTTTCTGGTGGGAGGGAGTGGAGTCAGTTCCCAAGTGTAGTTGCTGACACCAATCCTCCATTACTTTCTTAGAGCCGTTACCTTCCTCCGGGTGAGATGGAGGCAAGGGTTCCACAGACTGTATAGAGTTTTGGTTGATGGTATATAATTTGGCTAGCGTGGCATACCGGGGTAGGTATACTTCCCTCTTCCCGATATTTATTAGGCGAACGGGCACCCTCCCATGGCGTACATTAACCACCCCCCGTGCTGTCAAAATGGTGGGCCTGCTGTCTGAGTAAACTGGTTCTACCATTGCCTGGTAATCTCTACCTCTCGGACCAATAGCTGCCCGGCACCAAATCATCATTTCACTTTTTGGGGGCATGGCAATAGGGAAAGGGTTACACATTCTTACGCTACCAATCTCACCACCGGAGAGTTCTAGCTGTTGCCGTCGCATCAGTGCCCGGATCTCTTTCTGGAGCACTCGCTGCTGGCCGGAGCTGGCGTTCTTGGCAACCTGCTGTAAAAGGAAAATCACCTCTGCAAGACAATTTTCAATTACATTAGTTCCTAGAGTTATCTTTGGGTGACTCTCGTGTTTGTCAATGTCTACAATGATCAGTCCCTGTGCTGCCAGTTCGACTCTACCGATTTTGATGGTCATCTCTTTAAATCCGATCTGCGGCACGGGTTGACCATTGCTGGCGATAATACTCAAGTCGTCGTCAGGGTAGCGGGTTATATCCGAGTCATTCCAGTACTGCTTGAAGAGCACGTACGGGATGGTGGTGACCTGTGACCCGGTGTCCAGTAGGGCACTCATAGGGATGCCATCCAGTACCACAGGCAAGACTGGACGTCCTCCCACATATTTGTCGCGCCAGTTCGATGGGCCTGGTGATCTTTTTCCTGGGGGTTGGCCCTCTACCCCCAGGTTGTGCCAGTTTAAAGGACAGTACCTTGCCATATGTCCGGGTTGATTGCAGCGGCGGCAGATGGGTCGTCCGTCCTCGTCGTATCGGTCACTGGGTCTTCCTCTGGCCGGTGGGGTCCTCCTTGGTCGACGCCACGGGATGTCCTCCGGTCCGGATGCCAGCTGGATTTTCCCTGGAGTAGAAACCTGTAAAGACTGCACAGTTCAGGTTAGCGCAGCAACGCTTTTAGCTAGCTCTTGGACCTGATGGTGCAGGTCTAGGGCCGGGTCATTGTTCAAAGCCTGCGCATCAGCCCCCACAGGCCCTGCCGACAAGGGCGCCGCCTCCTGGTGGTAAGTGATAGCTGGGCGCCTGTGGGTCACAACGCCACCCGGTGCCGGTTCTCGGAGCACCCGGATGGCTCTGTCCTTGAACTGTGCAAATCCCAGATGAGGGTCCTGTAAGGCCATTGCCCGCAACTGGGTTCGGTGGGCATTGCAATATAAACCCTCTATAAATTGTTCAGTCAACAGCCTGTCCTCATCTCCCACGCCGTCAGGGTCGGTCTGCTTAACGGCTCTCAGGGCCTCTTGTAGGTTCAGGGCATAGTCCCTTATACTCTCATGTGCCCGCTGTTTGCACCCGTAGAATCTAAGCTTGATCTCGGCTGAGGTGCGGGTATCAAAGGTGTCCCTCAGCCGGGTTAGTATCCCTGCGACAGTCCTCCCCCCAGGTGGCCAGGACTTTACCTCCCTTCGGGCTGCCCCGGTTAATTGGGCCACCAGGATGCTCACTTTTTGCTCTTCTGTGAGGGGGTACACCTGGAAGAGGCTATCCAGCTTTTCTCTAAAGTCCTGCAGGGTATGTGACTCCCCTGAGTACTGGGGTAGCCAGGCTGCCCCCGGGATATAGGGCATGGTGAAAGGCATGACCGCAACAGCGGTGGCGCTGGCGGGTGTTGGAGCGGTGAAGCTCTCCTCCGTATCCGACATCCTTCTCCCCCCTAGTGGACCGTGGCCTACCTTGCGATGATCCTCTTCCGTAGGCCGCGGCTCCGCAGTGGATCGTCAGGGTTGAGGACCTTCCGTCGCGCTCCTGTGACGTCGGCGTCTGCTGGGCTCCTTCCAGGACCTGACGCAACGTCCGGACGTGAGGCGGGGCTTCAGTTCTCGCGGGCTTTTCGGAGTCCACGCCTCTCTTTTTCCCGCGCGGCGTCCTCAAGATGGCGTCCAACGGCGGGAAAACTCCACAGATGGCGGGAAGAAGGCTGAAAATGGCGCCGGATGGCGGGAATCTTCACGGATGGCGGGAAGAAGGCTGAAAATGGCGCCGGATGGCGGGAATCTTCACCACAGGTGAGTTTGAAAGTCTCTTGTTCAGGCACGCAGTACCCGGTGGTTGCGGGCACGAAATCCTGCCGACTACGCCAAAAGTTGACGCGCCCCTGGGCCTACATCACGCTGCGTTGCGCACGCGGGGGCTTACCCGGAGCCGGATCTGTTGAGGGTTGTAGTCTCGTGGCGGTGACCCGGTCCGTGCCCAGGGAGTCAGACTAAGTGGCGCTGCAATAGCAGTGATGTTAGATGACTACGCCACCCGTTGAATGCAGCTTTAGGGCTGCTGCTGCAGGGCAGACCGCTGAGGCCGGTGGTAGGATTGTGCAGCGTGGTAGTATAACCCCCAACGGGAGGGGTATGGCCTCAGGGCAGCCGACGTGGATGATGGGGGTAGCAGAAACCACTCGGAGACGGTACGGTGTAGTTCAGGGTCTTTACTGGTCACAAAGATAGACCCTCTCGGAGTACTGGCTAGCGATTGGGGCCTGGTCAGTGCTTGAGCAGATGGGATCTCCCCTGGCCAGGCGGAGTTGTAGGCCTCCCAAACTAACTGTACTCTTCTGGCTACCTTGCTAGAGGCGGGTAAAAGTAGCCCACGTCCCTGAGTGTGCCGTGTGGTGCTCACCCGTATGGCCGGTGACTCGGGGCCTTCTAGTAGCTTCCGCTCCACGACGGCGGTGCTGGTACCACGCGTGTGACCGTGCCTTCGGGTTTCTGGGCCAGGGGACCTGCAATCCCCTGCCGGTCGGTTTCTGCTGCTGGGTAGGAGTTAGTTCCCACAGCCTCGGACTCCGGGTCCGGTAAGAAATCTTCTCAGTCAGGGCGAGCTCTGCAGCTGCCAGCCCCTGACTCCTTGTAACACTGCTCCCACAGAGCTCCTGATGTTCTGTTCCTATATTTGCTTCTTTTCTCTGTCTCTACTTCTTCTCTACTCACTAACCCTGCCTCAGCCCTAAGTTTATATAGGGGAAGTTCTTCCCCTCCCAGGACTGGGCAGGAGGTGTGGCATGCATAGGATTCCTGACCAAGAGACCTCCCACCTGCTCTCAGACATAACATTGCTGTTACTGTGGAAACCAGACCCCTGGGGTGCCACACATACACACATCAGTTTTTAAAACAGGTCGATGACTCTGGTCTGTGAGACTCAGAGTAAGACCACATTCACACGTTCAGTATTTGGTCAGTATTTCACATCAGTATGTGTAAGCCAAAACCAGGAGTGGATCAAAAATGCAGAATTGGTGCACATTCTTCTATTATACTTTTCCTCTGATTTTCCTCACCTGGTTTTGACTTACAAATACTGATGTAAGGTATTGACCAAATACTGAGAGTGTGACCTATTCTCATCCATTTTGCAGATCAGACTATTAAAGTCTATAAGGACTAAAGAGACACGGAAGGAACACTGAAGACACACTTTGTACTTTAGAGCCCCATCAGAGGAAGAAACTTGGAAGAAACTTGGAAGAAACTAGGATGAAACTAGGGTGATAAAAAATTGGTCTGTTTCTCTTGGATGGTAACTCAAGGATGTGTGAATGTAGCCTAACTGCAATAGATAGGGTTCCTGGCTTTTTGGATATTTAGGTAGATATTGGGACATGTACACATTACACCTACAGGAGCTATATGACTTCCCATTCTAAATCCATATCTATTGAAGTTGCCCTCACCCTCTTCGTTGCAGCTGTCTGTGGGAATTTATGCCCATTCATCCAGAAGAGTATTTGTGAGATCAGACATTCATGTTTGATGATAGAACCTGGCACAGTGTGATTCTTCACTCCACAGAACACATATCCTCTGCCCCACAGTCCACTGGTGACGGCTTTACACCACTCCATCCGTCACTTAACATTGTGCTCGGTGTAAGGTTTACATGCAGGTGGTCAGCCATGGAAACCCATGCCATGAAGCTCCTGGCGCACATTTTTTCAGCAGAGTATTGGTGACTTTTCTGTCCTCTGCTCCTCAGCACTCGGTGACCCAACTCTGTAACGTTATGGCGTCTCCACTTCGTGGCTGAGTTGCTACGGCTCCTTCCACTTCTCAATAATATCAATTACAGATGATGGGGGAATATTTAGGAGGAAGAAATGTCCTGATCTGACTTGTTACATTGGTGGCTCCTATTACAGGACCGCACTGGTATCAGTGAGCTCCACAGAACGAGTTTTTCTGACTGCATGGCGAGGACCCAGATGTAATATACTGGGGGCAATGGGACTGAATGAAATACCTTTTATTCATTGAGTCCCGGATAATGTGTCTCAACACTTTTGTCCAGATAATGTAGGTCATCAGCTTCACGTATTAACAATTCTGCCTGGATGATGTTATTTGGACGGTTGGTGGTTAACAGCTTGAGGAAAAGTGTGGGTATAAAGCCAAAGTAAGCAGTGAGAAACTGAGAAAAAAGAACCTGAAACTTCTCTTTCCAGCAAGACCTACACCCCACCTAACAATGTTTAACCTTCTCAATGTCTTATTGCAGTAAGTCCCTTTTCTCTGCCCGGCCGCTGACGTCTTTACCTTCTCTGACTCATTCGCACTGTGATGCTCGGCCTGCTTTTAATTAGGCCAATGGTTAGGTTCACAGTAATCATCAGTCATTAGTATGAAGTAGTGATATACAGACATGGCCGAAAGTGTTGGCACCCTTGAAATTGTTCCAGAAAATGAAGTATTTCTCCCAGAAAATTATTGCAATTAGACAGGTTTTGTTATACAAATGTTTATTTCCTTTGTGAGTATTGGAACAACACAAAAAAAACTGAGAAAAAAAGGCAAATTGGACATAATTTCACCAAAAAAAAAAGGCCTGACCAAATTGTTGGCACCCTCAACTTAATATTTGGTTGCGCACCCTTTGGAATAAATAACTGCATAAATATTCCTATAATAATCAATAAGCTTTTTAAATCTCTCAACTGGAATTTTGGACCACTCTTCTTTTGCAAACTGCTCCAGGTCTCTCATATTTGAAGGCGGCTTCTCCCAACAGCAATTTTAAGATCTCTCCACAGGTGGCATTTAGATCCGGACTCATTTCTGGCCATTCAGAACACTCCAGCGCTTTGTTTCCATCCATTTCTGGGTGCTTCTTGAAGCATGTCTGGGGTCATTGTCCTGCTGGAAGATCCATGACCTAGGACGCAAACCCAGTTTTCTGACACTGGGCACTACATTGCGATCCAAAATCCTTTGGTAATCTTCATATTTCATGATGTCTTGCACACAGTCAAGGCACCCCATACCTGATGCAGCAAAACACCCTTAAACTTATTTGAACCTCCACCATATTTGACAGTAGGTAGTGTGTTCTTTTCTTTGTAGGCTTCATTCTGTTTTCGGTAAATAGTACAATGATGTGCTTTACCAAAAAGATCTATCTTGGTCTCATCTGTCGACAAGACGCAGAAGTATTTTGGCTTACTCACATACATTTTAGCAAACTGCAGTCTAACTTTTTTATGTCTCTGTGTCAGCAGTGGGTTCTCCTGGGTCTCCTGCCATAGTGTTTAATTTCATTCAAATGTCAAAGGGTAGTTCGCACTGACTCTGATACAGCCTGAGCCTGCAGGACAGCTTGAATTTCTTTGGAGCTTTGAATGGTATATTTTGTGATAATTGTGCCATCTATAAGGAATAAACAACGTGAAGGTAACTTCCTATGTCATCGCTCCATTTCACCCAACACCATGATATAAGGTTCCTGATTGATATAACCACACCACTATGCAGACTAGATATCCTGTGACAGATTTCCAGTTCCATATAGCACTTTACAAAATGATCAGCCTAAAAAGTACAACGTATCATATAAAATAACACCAGAAACTTCCTAAAAAATGTAATAACAGCTTGAATTGGAGGAAAGGAAAAGTATACAAAAAAAATCTAGCCTCTAGGTTCAAAAAATAAATATCAAAGGTAAATATTATAAATAAATGCCTATATAACTTTAATTAGCAGATGATTGTCATTTAGTCTAGGGAGGTAATCACTATAGAATTAAAATGGTGTTCATCTTGTTACACTGACAGAAACCTATCATAGTATGTTTATAGGACAGGAAACTGAGCATGTGCAGTAAGAAGTTCCTCTGGAGATAACCTATGCCACCTGCTGTCCAGAAATCTCTAGGTCACAGCATCTGATTATCATTCAGAAAGAAAGAGTGGACAGCAGTGTGAGCAGCCTCTTCTTACTGCAGCACCCCTAGTATCTCCAGTATTAGATCAGATAGAAAGGGTGGACAGTATTGTGAATGACCTCTTCTTACCTCAGCACCCTGATATTTCCAGTATTAGATAAGATACAGAGTAGACAACAGTGTGAGCTGCCTCTTCTTACCTCAGCACCCTGATATTTCCAATATTAGATAAGATACAGAGTAGACAACAGTGTGAGCTGCCTCTTCTTACCTCAGCACCCTGATATTTCCAGTATTAGATAAGATAGATAGGGTGTACAGTATTGTAACTGGCCTCTTCTTACTTGAGCACTACTGGTATCTCCAGTATTAGATCAGACAGAATTGATGCGCAGAAGTGTGAGAAGCCTCTTCTTAATTCAGCTCTCCTGGTATCTCCTATATTAGATTAGATAGACAGGATGGACAGCAGTGTAAGCAGCCTCTTCTTACCTCAGGACTCCTCCTATATCCAGTATTAGATCAGAGAGGCCAAGTGGACATCAGTGTGAGCAGCCTCTCCTTACCTTAGCACCTCTGGTATCTCCAATATTATACCATAATATCTACTGGGAGCACATCTTCCTACACATGTATGCGGAGGGCAGAGCTTCCTACTGTACATGCTCACAATCACCTGACCTTTGAACATTCTAGGCAGGTTTCTGTTAGTGTAGAAAGACAATTTAATTCTATAATGATACCTCCCTAAGCAAAAAGTGCATGATTTATTTATAATTACATTGTCTTTAATTATATTTTTTATTCCCTGATAACATTGAACTAGAGAGGACTTGAGTGGTCTAGTGGGTAGCATGCTTGCTGTACTCCTTCCTAGCTTTCCTTCTTTCTTTTAGTATGAATGTGACTTCAAAACTGTGCAGAGATCCCATCCCGGGAATGTTCTTCACAGAGAGATTCATTAGCAGCAGATTTTGGAAAAAATGCTACTAGCCCCATATTTAATTCAGACTAGTCTATTTACTCCCAACTCACACTTCATCTGTCGCACCCATAGGCATTCATCACTTTACAATCAAAATAGTAATTGCAGTCTTTCAGAAGTCATGCTGGAAGCTGGGTCACAATAAATATAGTAACCATTAGGGCCCCCACATGAGTTATCCCCATGTTTTCTATACTTTGATTTTATTGAACCTTATTAAAGTCAACATAGGTCCTCGTGGTGATATAGGTTTGATTCTTTAGAAATACGGGAGCCCTTATGTTCCATCTATCCAAAACTGGTCTTTTGCCTAATTTTAGGAGTACTACTTCTTCAATCACCTGATTTAACCAATGACTTAAGGAACATCCACTCTGTGTAATATGAGTCATCCAGTACTTTGCAGCATAATAACACACAGACTGAGAATGGCATTACCTCTACACGTGATTCCTCATACAGCGGCCAAAAGACACACAACCTCTCTGCGTTACTGTGTTTTATTTAGAGGTTTTGGGCATTTGTCCAATATGCCTTCATTCACACCCTGCCTTTTATCTGCACGAAGACGTGTTCATGATGGAAAACAATCTGGATTTGTATCAATGTCATTTGAGGTGAAGAACCTCTGTGTATGAAAGACATTTTGGATTTCCCATAAGGGACACACTATTACAGATCATCCATACTGTCTAGCTGGTTTCTCCAGTCTGATGTTTCAAGCCAACTTTCCCCAAAATAAATTGTGTCTCTTTTCTTTCTGTATTAGATCTAATTCAGATGAACAAAGTTTTGGTACGAACAGACTACATGCAATTCCATGGATCAATATTTGCTTTATCCCGACATGACCGGCTTGATCTTTTTTTTACACAAATTTTTATCAACTTTTTGCAATAAAACATTTACAAAGATTCATCGTCAATTGAATGCAGAAAAAGAGCAAGTAGATTGGGAATGAATAATTAACGTTAAATTATCAATTATAGAACGTCTTCACTGCACAAATCTAAAGCTAAATCAACTGGAATTTAACACTCAACAAACACATTAGATCGAGTTATTGGATTACATAAAAGGGCAAAAAGAACAAGAGAAGGCAAGAAAGGAGGGTTGGATATAGAGACACCCATAAAATAAATCCTATCTGTTAAATTCTAGTAGGTTCATAAACTAGTAGGTATCCCAAATTTCCAAGTTTGGTAAAAAGTCATCCGTATTGTTGTAAATTGTTGCCGAGAAGTGTTCTAAGCTTCAAACTTCTTTAAAGAGAACTTTTCATCGGATTTTTTCATTTGAACTGAAATCCTCCTCCAATTGGTGATGTTCCACTGATTTTGGAACAGTTCTTCTTTTCTTATGTGCCCTTCCATTCCAAAATTATGGTCCCTGATAATAAATATGTCAATTTTCCCTTCATTCAATTGAGTGTTGTGAAGACACGTGGCCTTCCGTGGGCGTAGCACTACTCAGACAACACAGGTTGAGGGTAAAACAGCGTGGCAATACTTTACTGAACCACAAAGCGGACAATAAACACATAGAACAGTCTCAACAAATACCCAAGATGGTACAACATTACACAGGCTTACCCTTCCTTGCAAAAAAATACTCCAAACGTAATTGAAGAAAACAGACTGGTATCCATTGTGTCCACACATGCCGTCCTCATTATCCTGTGGTTCCTGAATTAAATCCGACAAGTGTCGGTGGCCTGGTATTCAATCTGTTGAAGCTGGCACAGCTCCTGTAGTTGCCGTTTCTTGTTGCTGCTGTATATCCTCTCCGGTTTTTCTCCCGAGGTGGGGTTGGACATGGTAGCATCCGAAACTCGCTGTGTATGCCTCACCTATGGTCTGCTGCGTCTGTCTACATGCCTCCTTGGTTGTGGAGCCCTTTGGATGGTGTGTGCTAGCACCAGTCCCCTTGCAGCTCCCCCAGCTCTGCTGGGCTGAGTAATATCCCACTGTTGCCACCAAAATGTGAAGACCCGGGGTCTTCCATGGGCGTAATACTACTCAGACAACACAGGGTGATGGTAAAACGGTGTGGCAATGCTTTATTGAACCACAAAGAAGACAATAAACAAACAGAAAAGTCCCAGCAAATACCCAAGATGGTACATTACAAAGTCTCAACGACCCCAGGTCTTCACAGGCGTGTATTACAGAACTTCTGCGTATGGGTGTTTTGATTGGTCAGCTTCAGAGGAGAAAGAGCAAACACCCACAGAGACGTTCTGTAGGGAACACCCGGCTGGTTGATGGGAAAATTTGCACCATAATTACCGGGGGCATAACTTCGGAACAAAGGGGCACAGAAAAAATGACTGTTCAAGAATTAGTTGAGCAGTGCCAATTGGAGGAGATACTCTGTTTAAATTTAAAAAATCCTGTGAAAGGTTCAATTTAACTCTAATATACAAATCTACATAGCAGAATGAAGTTGATTATAGTCAATATATTATGAGCAGCAGTCAAAATATGTAAAAGTCTGGTGGATCTTTTCCATAATGTTGTTGGAAATACATTAAAAAGATAGGACATAGGGTTTAGAGGGATGTCTGTGTGGCACCCCAGGGGTCTGGTTTCCACAGTAATAGCAGTATTACGTCTGTGAGCAGGTGGGAGGTCTCCTGGGCAGGAATCCTAAGCATGCCACACCTCCTGCCCAGTCCTGGGAGGGGAAGAACTTCCCCTATATAAACTGGGGCTGAAGCAGGGTTAGGGAGAGGAGTTCCAGACAGAGACGGAGTCTGGTCTGGACACGCAGAAACAGGGACAGATAGACCTCAGGAGCTCTGTAGGAGCCAAGGAGAAGTGCCAGGGGCTGGAGCTGTGCAGAGCTCGCCCTGGGAGAAGGTACTAAAACCGGACACAGGAGTCCGAGGCTGTGGGGACTAAGATATACCCAGCAGCAGAATCCATCCGGCAGGGGATTCCAGGTCCTCTGGCCATAAAAGCCCGGAGGCTCAGTCACAACGAAGGGACCAGCACCGCCATCCCGGAGCGGAGGCTAACAGGAGGCCCCAGGTCACCAGCCATACGGGTGAGCACCACACGGTATACCCAGGGACGTGGGCTACTTGTAACCGCCGAAAGCAGGGTAGCCAGGAAGGGTACAGACTAACGGGAAGGCCTACAACTCCACCTGGCCAGGGGAACTCCGGCTTACTCGCAGACTAACCAGGCCCCAACTACTAGCCAGTACTCCCGGGGGAATTTGCCTTGTACCATCAGTAAAGACCCTGAACTGTACCCTCGCGTCTCCGTGCTTCCTTGTCGCACCATTAGTGCTGGGACATCCACACCATCACTCCCAACATCAACCTCATCCTCTGCCCTGAGGCCATACCCCTCCCGTTGGGGGTTATACCATCCACGCTGCACATCCGTACCACCGGCCTCAGCGGACTGCCCTGCAGCGGCGGCTTCATAGCCGCATTCAACGGGTGGCGTAGTCGGACACTAATACCATCATACCAGTAACTGCCACTTAGTTTGACCACCCTGGGCACGGCACGGACTGGGTCACCGCCACACGAAGACTACTACCCCCATCGGATCCGGCTCCGGGTATTCCCCGCGCGCACGCGCGCCGCACTATAGCACTGGCCCAGGGGGCGCGTCAACTTTGGCGTAGTCGGCAGGATTACGTGCCCGCAACCACCGGGTACTGCGTGCCTGAAAAAGAGACTTTTATACTTACCTGTGGTGAAGTTTCCCGCCGTCCGGAGTCGTTTCCCGCCATCCGGAGCCGATTCCCGCCATCAGACGCCATCTTGGACCGTTTCCCGCCGTCTTCTGCCTTCTTCCCGCCATCCGCAGCTGCTTCCCGCCTTCGGACGCCATCTTCGGGACGCCGCACGGGAAGAAGAGGGGCGTGGACTCCGAAAGCCCGCGAGAACTGAAGCCCCGCCTCACGTCCGGACGTTGCGTAAGGTCCTGGAAGGAGCCCAGCAGACGCCGACGTCACAGGAGCGCGACGGAAGGTCCTCAACCCTGACGATCCACTGCGGAGCCGCGGCCTACGGAAGAGGATCATCGCAAGGTAGGCCACGGTCCACTAGGGGGGAGGAGGATGTCGGATACGGAGGAGAGCTTCACCGCCACAACCGCCGCCAGCGCCACCGCTGCTGCGGTCATGCCTTTCACCATGCCCTATATCCCGGGGGCAGCCTGGCTACCCCAGTACTCAGGGGAGTCACATACCCTAAATGACTTCAGAGAAAGGCTGGATAGCCTCTTCCAGGTGTATCCCCTCACGGAGGCGCAAAAAGTAAGCATCCTGGTGGCCCAATTAATCGGGGCAGCCCAAAGGGAGGTAAAGTCCTGGCCACCTGGGAGGAAGAGGACTGTCAGAGACATACTAACCCGGCTGAAAGACACATTTGACACCCGCACCTCAGCCGAAATAAAACTAAGATTTTATGGGTGCAAACAACGGGCACATGAGAGTATAAGAGACTATGCTCTAAACCTACAAGAGGCCCTGAGAGCCATTAAGCAGGCAGACCCTGACAGCGTGGGAAATGAAGATAAGCTGTTAACTGAACAATTCATTGAGGGTCTACTGTGCAATGCCCACCGAACCCAGTTGCGGGCAATGGCCTTACAGGACCCTGACCTGGACTTTGCACAGTTCAAGGACAGAGCCATCCGGGTGCTCCGAGAACCGGCACCAGGTGGCGCTGTGACCCACAGGCGCCCTGCTATCACTTATCACCAGGAGACGGCGCCCTTGTCTGCAGGGCCTGTGGGAGCTGATGCGCAGGCTTTAAACAATGACCCAGCTACAGACCTGCACCATCAGGTCCAAAAGCTAACTAAAAGCGTTGCCGCGCTAACCCGAACTGTGCAGTCTTTACAGGTTTCTACTGCAGGGAAGATCGAGCTGGCATCCGGACCGGAGGACATCCCGTGGCGCCGACCAAGGAGGACCCCACCGGCCAGAGGAAGACCCAGCGATCGATACGAGGACGGACGACCTATTTGCCGCCGCTGCAATCAACCCGGACATGTGGCAAGGTACTGTCATTTAAACGGGCACAACCTGGGGTAGAGGGCCAACCCCCAGGCATAAGACCATCAGGCCCATCAAACTGGCGTGATAAATACGTAGGGGGACGTCCAACCTTGCCTGTGGTACTGGATGGCATTCCTATGAGTGCCCTACTAGACACTGGGTCACAAGTCACCACCATCCCGTACGTGCTCTTCAAGCAGTACTGGAATGATTCGGACATAACCCGCTACCCAGACGACGACCTGAGTATCAGCGCCAGCAATGGTCAGCCCGTGCCGCAGGTGGGATTCAAGGAGGTGACCATTAAAATCGGTAAAGTCGAACTAGCGGCACAAGGACTGATTATAGTGGACATCGACCGTCATGAGAGTCACCCTAGAATCACCCTGGGAACCAATGTAATTGAAAATTGTCTTGCAGAGGTGATTCTCATTTTACAGCAGGTTGCCAAAAACGCCAGTTCCGGCCAGCAGCGTGTGCTCCAAAAAGAGATCCGGGCACTGATGAAGCGGCAACAGGTGGAACTATCTGGTGGTGAGATAGGTAGCGTTAGAATGTGTGACCCATTCCCTATTGCCATGCCCCCAAAAAGTGAGATGATGATTTGGTGTCGGGCAGCTATTGGTCTAAGAGGTAGAGACTACCAAGCAATGGTAGAACCCGTCTACTCAGACAGTAGGCCCACCATTTTGACAGCACGGGGGGTGGTCGATGTACGCCATGGGAGGGTGCCCGTTCGCATCATAAATATCGGGGAGAGAGAAGTACACCTGCCCCGGTATGCCACGCTAGCCAAATTGTTCACCATAAACCAGAATTCTGTACAGGCCGTGGAACCCTTGCCTCCATCTCAACCAGAGGAAGGTAACGGCTCTAAGAAACCAATGGAGGACTGGTGTCAGCAACTGCATTTGGGTACTGACTCCACTCCCTCACACCAGAAACAAGGAGTCTATCGGGTGGTTCAAGAGTACGAGAGAGTGTTTAGTAAACACCCGTTAGACTTCGGGCGAGTAAAGGGGGTAGAACACCACATCCCCACGGGAGACCATCCTCCCATAAAGGAGAGATACCGACCCATACCCCCTGCACACTACCAACACGCCAAGGGGATGCTTAGAGACATGAAGGAGGCTGGGGTAATCAGGGACAGCTGTAGCCCCTGGGCAGCTCCACTAGTCTTAGTGAAAAAGAAGGACAACACTATGAGAATGTGTGTAGACGACAGGAAGGTCAACCGTATCACACACAAAGATGCGTACCCGTTACCAAGGATAGAAGAGTCCTTAGCTGCATTAAAATCTGCTAACTTCTTCTCTACTTTGGATCTCACTAGCGGGTACTGGCAGGTTCCTGTAGCAGAGGCAGACCGGGAGAAGACCGCATTCACCACCCCGATGGGTCTCAGCGAATTTAACTGTATGCCGTTCGGGCTCTGCAACGCACCAGGAACCTTCCAACGGTTGATGGAATGCTGTCTGGGACACCGGAACTTCGAGACGGTCCTGTTATACCTGGACGATGTCATCGTCTATTCCAAGACCTACGAGGACCACCTGAAACACCTGGCGGAAGTGTTTGAAGCTCTGGCAAACTACGGCCTAAAGGTGAAACCCTCCAAGTGTCACCTCCTGAAATCAAAGGTGCAATACCTGGGACACGTGGTGAGTGCTGACGGAGTGGCTCCCGACCCTGATAAGATCACCGTAATTAAGGACTGGCCAAGACCCTCCAGCATAAAGGAAGTGCGGCAGTTCCTCGGGTTGGTAGGCTACTACCGAAGATTCATTCCCGGTTTCACCAAAATGGCGGCCCCTATGCAGGACCTCCTGATGGGTCAATCTCGGAAAGCCAAAAACCAGAAGCCGCCCTTCAGGTGGGAAAAGCTGGAAGAGGAGTCCTTCTGCCAGCTGAAGATGGCCCTCACGGGGGATGAAATCCTGGCATATCCAGACTACAGTCAGCCCTTTATCCTCCACACGGACGCAAGCAACATCGGGCTAGGAGCCGTACTGTCCCAGATCCAGCAGGGGAAAGAACGGGTAATCGCTTACGCCAGCCGAAAGCTACGGCCCACGGAGAGGAACCCTGAGAATTATAGCTCATTTAAGCTGGAGTTCCTGGCAGTAGTGTGGGCAGTGACCGAACGTTTCAAGCATTACCTTGCCTCCTCCAAATTCACTGTGTACACGGATAACAACCCGTTGACACACCTGGACACTGCAAGGCTCGGTGCCCTGGAACAGAGATGGATGGCCCGCCTGTCCAACTTTGAATTCACCATCAAATACCGGGCAGGACGCTCAAATGCCAACGTGGATGCCCTGTCTAGAATGCCAAACTTACCGGATGTAGGGGAAGATCCAGAAGATCTGGAAGAAGTTGAGCTCCCTGCGTTCCACCGTCATGGGATTACCCTGTATTCCAGCCGTGTGAAGGACAGGCACTCCGCGACGTTCAATCCCTTGCCCCACTACAACTGGGCGGAGACGCAAGACAGTGATCCTGCAGTCCGCCTGGTGAAGGAAATGCTGACCCAAGCCGATGCCAGTCTGGACCCAGATGCCCCAGAGGAGACTAAGCAACTGTGGAAGGAGAAAAGTAGGCTGTTCCTCTACAGGGAGAAGTTGTGCCGGAGAATGGTTAACTCTCGAACGCATGAGTTGACCTGGCAGGTAGTGGTCCCCAGACGAGACGCGGCTATGATTCTGGAGGCGTACCATAACGGAGCAGGACATTTCGGGTGGAAGAAGCTGGAGTTCTTGTTGCGTGAACGGTTCTACTGGGTAGGCATGAGAGGAGCCATCGAGAGGTGGTGCAGAGACTGTGGACCGTGCCACCTAAGAAGGAAGGACCGTGCCAGCCAGAAGACTCCCTTGCAGCCCATCATCACCCGACAGCCACTGGAACTGGTAGCCCTGGACCATGTGAAACTGGCTCCAAGCAGATCTGGGTATGTCTACGCCCTCACAATCGTAGATCATTACTCCCGGTTCCTGGTGGTGGTCCCGGTCAAGGACTTAACGGCTCAAACAGCAGCTAGAGCCTTCCAGCAGCACTTCTGTCGTCCACACGGGTACCCGGACCAAGTGCTGACAGACCAAGGGCCAGCCTTCGAAGCGGAAGTCTTCCAGGAGTTCTGCAACCTGTATGGCTGCACGAAGATAAGAACAACGCCCTATCACCCTCAAACCAATGGACTCTGCGAGAAGATGAATCAGGTGGTGATAGACCTCCTGAAAACATTGCCCCTGGAAGAACGCAGTATGTGGCCTGAGAAGTTGCCTGATCTGGTGGACCTATACAACCACATCCCTGTAGGTTCTACCAACTGTACCCCGGCTTACCTAATGAGAGCGAGACCTGGTAAGCTGCCTATCGACCTGGATATGGGAGTCCTGACGCCCGAGGACACCTCGCCAGAGGCAGACTGGGATACAGGGCGGCAGCAGCAGTATCGGAAAGTACAGGAGAGCGTCGAGCGAAGTCTGTCTCAAGCTAGAGAAAGGCAAGAGAGGGCTTATAATCAGTATGCTCCCGCTGTTCCCCTGGTACCTGGAGAGCAGGTCTTGAAGAGGAAAAGACGGCTCCACAAGTTGGACGACCAGTGGGAGAAGGACCCGTACACCGTACTGCCATCAAGCCATGAGAGCCCAAAGATTTGCGTGATCAGTAAGGATGGAGGAGAAACCACAGCCGTTGTCTCCAGAGACCACCTGAAGAAGTGTCCCGAGCAGCTGCAAAGCCCTGAAGAAGAAGATCAAGAAAACCCTCGACCCGCAGAGGAAAGGGAAGAAATGATCAGGACTGTACTCGGAGACTTCCCCCGGTCTTGGACACAAGTAAACGGTGCTGTCGTGGTACCCGTCCTCACCTTTCTCCAGCCAGCCCCGCAAGTGCCTACAGAAGAACCAGTAGAGCTGGAAGAGCAACCGGCCCAATAGGCAGAAGAGTCCACACCAGCAGTACAGGAGGATCAACCCTCTGCTAGTAGTGAGCCTGCCGTGCCCCTAGTGAGCCAAAGAGTGCGCAGAAAGCTGCCCACCCTGCCCATAACACCTCCTACACCCTGTAGTGCAGGACCAGTTAGTGAGCTCCGTAGGTCCACTAGGGTTACCAGAGGCCAGATGCCCGTACGTTGGAGAATATAAGTTGGCTAGTTGCTTTAACTATTTTATGTTTACCTGTTTTGTTGTAGCCGTTGCTAATTATGTTTTTCAGTTACAGATTTCTTTATATGGACTGACAGGTTATGGACAGTGAGTAACCGGAACTCTGTTGTAAATATGTTTGGAGCGTAAGCCAGGAATGGACTACAGACTGTTAAAGACTCGGGGCAGGACAATCCCCTACCTGGTTACGGCTCCCTGTTCTTTGGTGAAATGGACACCCTTATTGCTTCCCGGTTACGGACACGCCGTGACCATCTCATGTATTTAATTGTTATTGTTTATACCCTGTTATGTTTAGTCCGGGAGTACTAAATTTCACTAGGGGGGAATGTGGCACCCCAGGGGTCTGGTTTCCACAGTAATAGCAGTATTACGTCTATGAGCAGGTGGGAGGTCTCCTGGGCAGGAATCCTAAGCATGCCACACCTCCTGCCCAGTCCTGGGAGGGGAAGAACTTCCCCTATATAAACTGGGGCTGAAGCAGGGTTAGGGAGAGGAGTTCCAGACAGAGACGGAGTCTGGTCTGGACACGCAGAAACAGGGACAGATAGACCTCAGGAGCTCTGTAGGAGCCAAGGAGAAGCGCCAGGGGCTGGAGCTGTGCAGAGCTCGCCCTGGGAGAAGGTACTAAAACCGGACACAGGAGTCCGAGGCTGTGGGGACTAAGATATACCCAGCAGCAGAATCCATCCGGCAGGGGATTCCAGGTCCTCTGGCCATAAAAGCCCGGAGGCTCAGTCACAACGAAGGGACCAGCACCGCCATCCCGGAGCGGAGGCTAACAGGAGGCCCCAGGTCACCAGCCATACGGGTGAGCACCACACGGTATACCCAGGGACATGGGCTACTTGTAACCGCCGAAAGCAGGGTAGCCAGGAAGGGTACAGACTAACGGGAAGGCCTACAACTCCACCTGGCCAGGGGAACTCCGGCTTACTCGCAGACTAACCAGGCCCCAACTACTAGCCAGTACTCCCGGGGGAATTTGCCTTGTACCATCAGTAAAGACCCTGAACTGTACCCTCGCGTCTCCGTGCTTCCTTGTCGCACCATTAGTGCTGGGACATCCACACCATCACTCCCAACATCAACCTCATCCTCTGCCCTGAGGCCATACCCCTCCCGTTGGGGGTTATACCATCCACGCTGCACATCCGTACCACCGGCCTCAGCGGACTGCCCTGCAGCGGCGGCTTCATAGCCGCATTCAACGGGTGGCGTAGTCGGACACTAATACCATCATACCAGTAACTGCCACTTAGTTTGACCACCCTGGGCACGGACCGGGTCACCGCCACACGAAGACTACTACCCCCATCGGATCCGGCTCCGGGTATTCCCCGCGCGCACGCGCGCCGCACTATAGCACTGGCCCAGGGGGCGCGTCAACTGCTTCTAAAGGCCCTCATACACATTAGACTAACGTTCGCCAAACCTGCTGATGTCAGCAAGATCGGCTAACAGTCTAATATGTATGGGAGCCTCCTGACTCTCCCCCAGAGTTTATGACAGAGAAGAGAAGGATTCTGCACATCGAAATTCCTTTTGTTCTCCAGTAGATATGCAACCGTCAAAGGAGCCTGGCAGTGACTCTCTCGTAGAGAGCTCAGGAGCACTCTGCCAACCTGAATGTTCTTATGTATCTGTAAGTCAGGAGAGATAGCTGTTGGCCAAACAGCCATCAGCTATGTACTATATAGGCTATATAGATAAGAGAAATTGTTTCCTTACAGAAGGGGATAATAAGTGGCAGTCCCTGAATATGTGATAGATGGTCTCTTTCAACTTTGCACATCTCCAGCAAAGAATCAGGGTGATAGGAGTGTGATGCGATTGCATAAGAATCTTATGTAGGTTCTCTTCATGTAACTTGCCTTGGGAGGTCAGGGCTAGGATTAGTCATAATGGGATAGATGCTGGAGATAAGCCCTCTAGTAGAGGTATCAAGTTTGAACTTTCACTCCAACGCAGTACGGTTAGAGACTTCAGAAATTAAAAGTAAGGAAAGTAAAAAGGGTTTAATTTGCACATATTGAAAATTACTATTCAGGGGTAGAAGGAATTTTTCATCCAATTCCCGCAGAGGGATTGGTTGTCTAGTCTTGAGGTTTACAATGACCCACAAATCAAAATAGGTTCCCCTGAGACCAAGAAGACCGACAAAGAAGAAGTGAGACTATTTGGAAATGAGGGTGATACAGGAAAGTCATGGAGGACAAGCCAGAAGCCTAGGGAAATTATTTTTGAGCATGCCTTTCAAATATCTCTTGTAAGAGCCATTGGTCCTAGGAGTTCCCATGGAACCAACGAGAGGGAAGGCCGTGTTGGACTTAATATTGACTAATAGGCCTGATAGAATAACTGAGGTATAGATAGGGGGGCACCTAGGTAATAGCGATCATAATATTATCGATTTCAAAATGCCCTTCAGTAGGGTTATCAATAAGGGAACAACAAAAACATTAAACTTTAGGAGGGCGAAGTTTGATCAGCTGATAGAAAACCTCTAACTTATTGACTGGGACAAAGTTCTTAATCAAGGAATACGAATAGTAAATGGGAAACCTTCAAAAGAATTCTGAATACTCAGTGCGAGAGATATATACCGTATGGGAATAAAAGGGCCAGAAATAAGAGGAAACCAATATGGTTGAACAAGAACGTAAAAGGGGCGTTAAATAGCAAAAAAGAGGCATTCAAGAGGTTAAAACAGGAAAACAGTAAGGAGGCACTAAAGTGTTACAAGGAAAAAACGAGAACCTGCAAAAAACAAATAAAAATAGCGAAGGAGGAAACAGAGAGACGTATTGCTAAGGAAAGTAGATTAAATCCCAAAATGTTCTTTACATATATAAATAGTAAAAGGATTAAATCGGATAATATTGGACCGATAAAAAGTGATGAAGGCAAAATCATAGAGAAAGATGAGGATAAAGCTAATCTATTAAATAATTTTTTTTCGACAACTTTCACAAAGGAAATAGAACTAACAGGCGAAATGAGAAGGGACAAGCTTAATCCTCCACTAAGTATGACAAATCTAACCCAAGTTGGGGTACAGAAACGCCTCAGTAACATTAAAATAAACAAATCACCAGGACCTGATGGCATACACCCACGGGTACTAAGGGAACTAAGTAATGTGATAGACAGACCGTTATATCTTATATTTAAGGATTCTGTTGAGACTGGGTCTGTGCCACTTGATTGGCGACAGGCGAATGTAGTGCCAATATTCAAAAAGGGAGCAAAAAGTGACGCCGGAAACTATCGGCCGGTGAGTCTGACGTCCGTTGTGGGCAAAATTTTTGAAAGCTTCATTAAAGAGGCGATTACGCAGAATCTTGATGCTAATAATCTTTTAACCCCGAACCAACATGGATTCATGAGGAATCTCTCCTGCCAAACAAACCTGATTGACTTCTACAAGGAGGTTAGCTCTTGAGTAGATCAGGGGGAACCAGTGGATGTCGTGTATCTCGACTTCTCAAAAGCGTTCGATAGCGTGCCACATAATAGGTTGGTATACAAAATGAGAATGATGGGGCTGGGGGAAAATGTTTGCAAGTGGGTAGCTAACTGGCTAAAGGATAGAAGGCAGAGGGTGGTTATAAATGGAATATACTCAGATTGGGTATGCGTCACTAGTGGGGTACCACAGGGGTCTGTACTAGGCCCAATGTTATTTAATATCTTTATTAACGACATAGTCAACGGGATAAATAGTAAAATATCAATATTTGCAGATGACACAAAGTTATGTAAAACAATTAATACAAAAGAGGACAGTGCAGACCTACAGAGGGATTTGGATAAGCTGGGTAGGTGGAGCATTAAATGGCAAATGAGGTTTAACGAGGAGAAATGTAAGGTCATACATATGGGAAGGAAAAATGGAAGTCACCAGTACTCACTGAATGGGAAATCATTGGGGAATTCAGAGATGGAGAAGGACTTGGGCATCTTGATTGATAGCAAACTAAATTGGAGTGCCCAAAGTCAGGCCGCTGCTGTAAGGGCAAACAGGGTAATGGGATGTATCAGAAGAGGTATAGCTGCAAAGGATGAGAACATTGTTCTTCCACTGTACAAAGCACTGGTCAGACCACACTTGGAATACTGTGCTCAGTTATCGTAATACTGTGCTCAGTTATGGGCCCCAATATATAGAAAGGATATAAATGAGCTTGAAAAGGTACAAAGGAGGGCAACAAAATTAATAAAGGGAATGGAGGGACTGCAATACCCAGAGAGGTTGGCAAAACTAGGACTATTCAGCCTGGAAAAGAGAAGGTTGAGGGGGGACATAATAAATGTGTACAAATATGTTAGGGGACAGTATAGAGATCTTGCCAGGGATTTGTTCAAAAGGAGGGATATTACGGTAACAAGAGGGCATTCACTAAGACTGGAAGAGAAAAGGTTTCAGCACCAGCATAGGAAGGGGTTCTTTACGGTAAGAGCAGTGAGAATATGGAATTCACTGAGTGAGGAGACGGTAATGTCGGATTCACTACACCAGTTCAAGCGGGGACTGGATGCATTTCTAGATACCAGGCAGATTTCAGCGTATACTTAAAAATAGAATAAAATAGTAGGTTGATACAGGGATTTATTCTGACTGCTGGTTTCAGAGTCGGGAGGGAATTTTTCCTCAGGTGAAGATTGGCTAAATCATTTGGGGTTTTTGCCCTCCTCTGGATCAACTTTAGCAATTACAGAACTAATAGGTCGAACTTGATGGACGCAAGTCTTTATTCGGCTTTACTAACTATGTTACTATGTTATGTTACTATGGTAAATAAAGCATGGGTCCATCTTTAACATGTGAATTTGATTAAAATGATAGACATAAAGATATAGCCGCATTATATATCAGACTGTTGATCATGATCGGGGCATACACAGAAAGATATTTCCCGTTCAATACATACATTAGAATTCTTGGAGGCGTCTACCTTGATTTGGTATGTTTAGAAATGTTCTCAGAAAATCTAATTCGATGTTCTTTTCAGCTTATTATTTATTAGTAGGTAATTCTGCGGAGTAATGGAAATGACTCTTGAATCAGTAAAGCTACTACCAATATGCCTTCTAGAATGCAGAAATCTCCAATCTGCCAGATAAAGTGGTGCCAATTTTTGGGAATTAGAGAAGAATAGAAGAACCAGCTGCATGATTTGTGTAATTTATTATAATTTGTGGGTTTTTGTAAATGTGATTCCCTTGTAGTCCTCTTCTGCCCCATGTGAATTGAGTTTTGTCCTACTGGATTGCTCCAGTGTTTGCTGGGCAGATCGGAAGTCACTTCTCAATACAAGTCTGTTATACTTAGAATGAGTCATTACATGAAGAGAAATAGTAACTTTTAGCAGTGACTTCCGGCCAGTCAGAGCTACGATCACAAGGTTGCGGAGCAGCACCGGTAAGTATTTTACTACACACAGGGAACATACTTATCCATGTGACAACAAGAGACAAAGGGGAGCTTTTAAGATGCAAGTAGAAAATAGTTTTTATTAAATGTTTAAATACACTTAAAAAGCACATGTGAAATGCATAAAAAGATGTTATCCATGATGTGTATAACGGAGAGCAGATACCCCAAACAAAGTGGTCAGTCCTCAGGTAAGCAGTACAAAGGAAGAGTTGTAATAAAATGCAACAAAACGTCAGAACTTTACACACCTGGCCACTAGGAGACTTGAAGGACAGGGGAGCAGACAATGCTGCTAAAAGTACCCCACAATATATCAAAGCAAAAAGGATAAGAGGCAACAGGTGGTACATGTAATAGTACAGTGTGCTGAAAAATGGAGCATAAGTAGACAGGAGTGTAAAGACACTTACCCAAAGGCTGAGGACCCCCCCCCCAGTGGGGATGAAAGAGTGTAGAAACACCTACCCAACACGCGTTTCGCGTGGACAATGCGTTGCTTTCTCAAGGGATGGTATAGTACTGCCCTTCCAGGACCTTTAAGTATCCCTGGCAACCGGTCACGTGTGGTATCACGTGGCCGGCAACCAACCAATGGGGCTGCTTGTCTCGGCGCATGCGCATCCAGCAGGCCGCGCCCCCCCGCCGCGCCCCCGGCAGTCAAGCCCCGAATAAGCGCGCACCACCATCAGTCAGCAAAGCCGGCTGACGCAGTGCTCGCCCGGGCATGGAGACGCCGGGAAGCGGCAAGGGGACGCGGCCACGGGAAGCGCATGCGCTCCACAGCGCCACCAATGGTGAACACAAAAATTCCCACCAACATATTAGAACGACCGGTTAAGAACCCCTTCAGAAGCATACAATGGAGCACAAGCCACAAAAAATATAATGTAAAAGGTACAGCAACATAGCATGTAACAGCTTGGTTCCACGCAGCATAGAGAAGGGAAACACTGAGTTGGAATCTATTTGGGAGAAAAGGATGTATGAATTGCCCCAGAACCGATCGTCCATAGGTAGAAAGCATTATGTGATGGCTGCTGTGTTGCTTGTATGAGCCAAAGGGTGAAGCAGGGTCCTAGATGGAATACAATTAAATAGAATCAACAATAATAAAACACAATATATAAAACAGGGCAACCATAGCACAATCAAACCCCAAACACAGATCAATGGGGGGGGGGAGAAGGAACCCAAATAAAGAGGGGACAGCACTAAAAATTGAAAATAAGTAATAATAAGGGGAGGGGAAGAGGACCAATAATGGCAATGTATGGTCAAAGGAATACGCACTCTAAAGAGCAAGGACCCGACTGGATGAATGAGGCAAAACTAAGTGCCTCGTTGAGGCCAAATGGGGCCACAGTCCCAAGTGTAACGATCCACCGTGCTTCACGTTGTGCAAGAAGTTTTTTAATGTTGCCACCTCTGGACCCCAAATGTACCAATTCTATACCTCTAATCATAAGAGATCGAGGGTCACAATTATGATGATCCTTGAAGTGGCGAGGGATCGTTTTAAGATCCGAAGTATCAGTCACGTTCTTCGCTGCAATTATGTCCCTGACGTGTTCTCGGACTCTAACTCTGAGCTCTCTTGAGGTGAGTCCCACATAAATGAGGGGACAACCGCATGTGGTGTAGTAAATAACATTACTACTGCCGCAGGAAATCCAATGTAAAATCTTAAATTGCCGGCCACCTCCATTAGAGTCAAAGGTTTTGCAGCGGAGAACATTCAAACAAGCGAGGCAGTGGCCACAGGGATAACATCCCAATATGGGTTTAAAAGATGACAGAAATGTACTATTGGGAGGGACATAGTGACTTTAAACAATAAGGTCACTTAAATTCCGAGCCCTCCTTGGTGTCATAGACGTTCATCACCCAAATAAGTGGCTAATGAAGGTTCGGCACCAAGGATAGGCCAATGTTTAGCTAAAATTGCTCGCATGTTTCTCCACTCGCTCCCCTTTGTCTCTTGTTGTCACATGTATTTTTTGAGCTATGCTGCTGGTACGACACGTGTGAGCTTGTAGACTTCTATAGGCATCGACGAGTCTCCAGCAACCATGTTTTTGGGTTTATTGTCTTTAACATACTTATCCAGTGGTAAAAAAAAACAGAGTGGTTCAATGGAGAAAATTCCACAATTTATCGCCAATGGAAATTGACACACTGTAGATTATAAGATAATAGATTTGTTTGGCAATTTCCCCACAGAAAATACATGTATCATGTGGATCAATATTTTAATCTCTCATCCGCTCTATTTCTACTGTAAAATGCAACAGACTTTCCGTTCTAAAATTTGGATAAAAAATTGGCAGCATTTCCATTACATGAATAGAAGCTGATCTGCAGCACCTGAGAACGGACACTACACTGTGAATGGAGCTGTGCTGTGCCGGCTATGTACACTGTCTTACCTGTGGCCACCACTACACTGTGTTCCAAATTATTATGCAAATAATATTTTCTCAGATTTTCCCAAATTACCTATATGAATTGCAGTCATTGTAATTTTCCAGTCAAATAACTATTAGAGTACAATTGAAAGGTTTTTGTACAAACTGCCTATGATAACAGTATATTTAAAAAAAATAAAACACTCAAACTTCACTCAAAATGCATGTTCCAAATTATTATGCACGGCAGAGTTTTCAACCTTTTCATTTTAATAAAGAACAAAAAAATGGTCATTTTTGAAATTATAAGCATTAGCAGGTTATTACAAACTGAAATCAAACGGTTTTCAACTCAAAACTTTATTCTAGGTGATGTTACATTTGCACATAGGACCGCTTGTTCGAAAGGAGCTTCTGAACTCTCTCGTCCATTGAATCTGTCAGGTTTTGGATGGTTTCTGCTTTAATTGTTTTGCATGAGGACAGAATACCCTCCCAGAGCTGTTGCTTAGATGTGAACTGCCTCCCGCCATCATAGACACTCCTTTTGATGATGCTCCAGAGGTTCTCAATGGGGTTGAGGTCAGGAGAGCATGGGTACCACACCATAAGTTTGTCCCCTTTTATGCCCATAGCAGCCAGAGATGCAGATGTGTTATGTGCAGCATGAGACGGGGCATTATCATGCATGAAATGATCTCGATGGTCCAGATGGATGGAGTGGAGGATGGCTGGTTGATGGACACCCCATGCAAAGACGGCTACGGCGCTAACAAGGAGGAGGTGGAGTAATGTTTTGGGCTGGAATCATGGGGAGAGAGATTGTCGGCCCTTTTAGGATCCCTGAAGGGGTAAAGATGAACTCCATAATGTATGTTGAGTTTCTCAAACAGCACTTCCTTCCATGGTTCAAGAAGAAGAACCGTGCATTCCGCAGCAAGATAATTTTCATGCATGATAATGCCCCGTCTCATGCTGCAAATAACACATGGGCCGGTCCCCTTCTTGCGGCCTAGATCCTCCTGACACTTGGCAGGTTCGGGGTGTACGGGTGCCGCCTGCACTCGCCGTACTCCCCTAGGATCTCTTCTGCAGAACGGAGCCTACTCCCTGCTCCCCTCCTGGGCCTCAGTCCTGGGCCCTTGTAGTGGAGCAGAGCTCCTACAGAGACTCTGCTCCCAGACTGTTCCTCTGAACCACACAACCCTCAACTCTCCTTACTGTTAAGATGTCTACCTTTTATATATCTACTGTATGAGTGCTCCCATAAACTACTTCCTCCACCCACACCCACTACTGGTTCCCCCTACCTTTGGGTTCCCCCCACCCCAGCCAGGGTCAGGGCTCAGCAGAAAACTACATTGCGTCTTGCCCCTCCTGCTGGCCTGGGGTAGTGTAGTGTTGGATGTAGGTGTTGGGGTTCCGTGCAGCACTCCCTCCTTACCTGAGAGAAGGGAGACACCACACCTCTGTGTCGACTGAACCCTCAAGGGCGTCACATACACATGCGGATATTTAGCGATTCAATGTGCGGATGGTACCCAGGTCTGCAGAAGAGCAGACTCTCCTCCAGACCCGGGTACCATAGAACCTGTTGTTAAAAAAGAATTAAGATTAAAAAAAACATTATACTCACCCTCCGATGGCCCCCGGTCTCCTCAGCGATGCGTCCTGGCTGACGTCGGCGGTCGCGTGATCTGTCACATGACTAAATGACGTCATGGAAGGTCCTTTTACACCACCGCGAGCCATCGGGGAGCCAAGACGCATTGCTTAGGAGACCGGGGGCCATCAAAAGGTAAGTATAATGACTTTTTTTTATTTTTTACCATTTTTATTCTTTTTTTTAACTATTAACTTGGTCACACGGTTGCATGGATTTATATAGTGTGACCAAGTTGTCAAGCACTATTCCAAGTGATGGTAAAATCGCTTGGAAAAGAGTTTCATAACCCGCATGCAAAAACGCTTGACAAACGCTTCTACCTGGCAGGAAAAACGCATGGAAAATCTGCATACGTTTTTCCTGCCAGGGAGATGCTTTGTGGGCACTTAGCCTTATTCCTCTCCCTGACTACCGCTATGCTAGTCTGCCTTACTGAAGCGTAACCGTTTTTCTAGTTTAGTGCTTATTCGTAGAAAAGTAAGTTTACTTGTGCTCACAAACTGTTTCTACAAATTAGCTTGAGGGCCGACCACACCTTGTGGCCGGCGTAACATATTCTCTAATTAGGAGAACTGCACATGCCTTCGCTCAACCATGACAATTCCTCACTTCTTTAAAAGAGTATTCCCAAAATCATATTTATTCCCTATGCGTGACACAGGCTATTTTATTTATTAGTGGAGGTTCAATCGCTGGGACCCCTACCGATCCCGTGAATGGAGCTCTGGATCCTGTGAACCGAGTTCTGCAGAGCCCCGTCTTGCATGGAGCGGAGGTGCGCATGCTTGACCATAGCTCTATTCATTGTCTATGGGACTGCAGGAGAAATAATGGTACTTGGCTAATTCCAAAGTCCGGTTCTTCGGATCACCAGGGGTGTCAGCGGTCAGACTCACATCGATATTAGGAAAAATGAATCACCTCTGATATGTCCCATGTTTCCACCCTTTGTTTAGAAAATATGTTTTATCAGCTTGTGATAAAGAAGCACCTTGTATTATTGCCAATGAGATAGAACTGTTCACATATACTGGTTCAAAACGCGTAGGTAATTTCTTTTTATGTCAGGAGGTCCTGTTTTGATCATGCGGAACTAACTTTTTTTTAATGTGGATAAATAAAATATTGGCGCTTTAAGAAACATTTTTTCGGAGATCGAGTGCTGGACCATCTTCTTCTGTGAATTTACAGTACAGACCAAAAGTTTGGACACACCTTCTCATTTAAAGATTTTTCTGTATTTTCATGACTTTGAAAATTGCACATTCACACTGAAGGCATCAAAACTGTGAATTAACACATGTGGAATTATATACTTAACAAAAAAGTGTGAAACAACAGAAAATATGTCTTATGTTCTAGGTTCTTCAAAGTAGCCACCTTTTGCTTTGATGACTGCTTTGCACACTCTTGGCATTTTCTTCATGAGCTTCAAGAGGTAGTCACCAGAAATGGTTTTCACTTCACAGGTGTGCCCTGTCAGGTTTAATAAGTGGTATTTCTTGCCTTATAAATGGGGTTGGGACCATCAGTTGTGTTGTGCAGAAGTCTGGTCGATACACAGCTGATACTCCTACTGAAAAGACTGTTAGAATTTGCATTATGGCAAGAAAAAAGCAGCTAAGTAAAGAAAAACGAGTGGCCATCATTACTTGAAGAAATGAAGGTCAGTCAGTCCAAAAAATTGTGAAAACTTTGAAAGTATCCCCAAGTGTAGTTGCAAAAACCATCAAGCGCTACAAAGAAACTGGTTCACATGAGGACCGCCCCAGGAAAGGAAGACCAAGAGTCACCTCTGCTTCTGAGGATATGTTTATCCGAGTCACCAGCCTCAGAAATCGCAGGTTAACAACAGCTCAGATTAGAGACCAGGTCAATGCTACACAGAGTTCTAGCAGCAGACACATCTCTTCAATAACTGTTAAGAGGAGACTTTGTGCAGCAGGCCTTCATGGTAAAATAGCTGCTAGGAAACCACTGCTAAGGACAGGCAACAAGCAGAAGAGACTTGTTTGGGCTAAAGAACACAAGGAATGGACATTAGTCTGATTGGTCTGATGAGTCCAAATTTGAGATCTTTGGTTCCAACCACCATGTCTTTGTGCGACGCAGAAAAGGTGAGCGGATGGACTCTACACGCCTGGTTCCCACCGTAAAGCATGGAGGAGGAGGTGTGATGGTGTGGGGGAGCTTTGCTGGTGACACTGTTGGGGATTTATTCAAAATCGAAGGCATACTGAACCAGCATGGTTACCACAGCATCTTGCAGCGGCATGCTATTCCATCCGGTTTGCGTTTAGTTGGACCATCATTTATTTTTCATCAGGACAATGACCCCAAACACACCTCCAGGCTGTGTAAGGGCTATTTGACCAAGAGGGAGAGTGATAGGGTGCTACGCCAGATGACCTGGCCTCCACAGTCACCAGACCTGAACCAAATCGAGATGGTTTGGGGTGAGCTGGACCGCAGAGTGAAGGCAAAAGGGCCAACAAGTGCTAAGCATCTCTGGGAACTCCTTCAAGATTGTTGGAAGACCATTTCCGTTGACTACCTCTTGAAGCACATCAAGAGAATGCCAAGAGTGTGCATAGCAGTCATCAACGCAAAAGGTGGCTACTTTGAAGAACCTAGAATATAAGACATATTTTCAGTTGTTTCACTCTTTTTTGTAAAGTATATAATTCCACATGTGTTAATTCATAGTTTTGATGCCTAATCTTTAGATTAGAAGGTGTGTCCAAACTTTTGGTCTGTACTGTATATAGTGTATATCCCATTTCAACCTGGATTTTTTGTCCTTGAACCACTTGTGGGTCAACATATGAAGCCGTGCATGAGGTGAGCTGAATGCACATACTGTGTTTTTCACCTGACCCTGAATAGTAGCACACAGGTCTGTGTAAATAGGCACATGTGCCATCCTATGGGGCCTATGTGCGATACTGTTTTCTACTCTAAAAGCTTTACCTCCATAATATGGAATACTAAGGTACTATAGAGTATACCACAACTGTATCTCTCGGATGCTAACGTTTCTCTTCATTGAGAATGACATGCCTGACATGCCAAGGTAAGTAGACTTTTAGGCCATGCAATGCTCCTCTGGGAAATAAAATATGCAAATTGTGTCTTCAGAGAGGAAGAAGACTTGAACTCTGGTGCCACTAATTGGAAGTAAAAATTCTAAAAGTCATTATAGACACTTTCATGAGTTTTGCCACATGGCTTAGGATAAAAGCCAAACCAGAATCTCAATTTGCAGACACGTGTTTCGGGGTAATGCCCCTCATCAGTGCAAAGCATGTGATTTGATTTTACTGTAGGAGAGGATTCTGATTGGGGTATAAGAGGTAATGTTTCTCCTTGTGCCTGACATGTCACTATCTGATGCTTACACGGGCACAAGGGTTGATATAAAAGCCTATATGATTAACCATTTGCATTCATAGCAGCATAGGTGTAACTAAAGTGGGCCATACACATGAGATAACTGTTGGCCCAATGTTAGCTATCTCTCCCGACTTCCCATACATATGAGTATGGCAGGAAAGGAAAAAGCCACTGCCAGACAGCTTTGGTAGCGGCTTATTTCCCATGAAAAACAAAAGTATAATCATCTGACATAATCTGTTGCAGGATAGTTGGGAGGCCCCCATACACATCAGATGGTCATATCTTCCCACTGAAATCAGGGGGTTCAGGTGATTTCCATTCAATGTGTAAGGGGCTTAAAGTTTTCCTTCCCCTGGGGCAAAGATTCAGTTTGCTGGTTTTACATATAGGGAAAATATATCTGGTTTTACATAGTATGTATATACCCTAGACACGGCACAGAGGCTTATTTGGGCATCTTCACCCCATGGCACCAAGCACATGTCCTATCGCACCCTCCAGCCATGCCCTTACATAATTCCATCATGTGCATAATAGGGAATATGGGAAAACTACTCTAGTTACTCCTGATCCCCACCTTCCAGGAGTCCCCATTTCTTAGTTGCACAATTTATCATTCGATCCATCTAAATGTTATGATCACGTGTTTGTCTACATATTTCATGAAGCCGCTTAACGATCATTAACATCCATTATATCAGCTGCCATAAAATAAATGACACTCGTGCAGTTTGGCCGCATTCCCAGAACTAAAATGCGTTGCGAGGATTGTCGATTGTCGAATCTATTTGATCTGATTTTAGCTGTGACTTTTTTTTTTTTCCAGGCAAATCATATTACCGTTCCATAATAGAGAAAATGCTCCTCACATGAAATGTATCGGATGAATTACATGTCCATTTGTTGTACTCATCCCCTGGTAATAGACCGATAATTAAGAAAAGATGTTGTTAAGGGTCAATTATTCCAGATCCGAGGCTTGGTAATGGAATTGTCTTTCATGATCTTTTGGCAGAGTGCACTCAGGAACCGACGATCATGGATTTAATTGACTCTTATCTCGGCTCGACTAAGACGCTCCGAGTCACGTTGAAATGTCTAAAATAGAAAATCTCATAAAATCAAATTTTTAATCTGTATTTAGAGCAAAGGTTGGAGCAGTGTTAATATCAGTGGTTGTAGCCAGAAAGCTTTCAAGAAATCTAAGCTCTATGATTTTCTATGTATTATTAAAGGGACATTACAGGGAAAATCTTGATTAGATTATGTTGCATTTCTCCCCAAAATAAGGTCTACACCATTGTAAAAATCAATAATAAACTAGCTAACCCATTGTGTTTTTTTACATTCAATGAATGTAAGTGACCTTTATTGTTTTTACCATCAGTATTAAAAGGAACCTGGAAAAATTTTTTACTACTGAAACTTGTGGTATGGCCAGGGCCAATTCTGCCATTTGGCAAGATACATATCACACCTCAAGCAGTGGTCTTTTAGAGGGTGTCAAAATGCCACCCCCTGGGAACCCCATGAAAAAAGCCACAGAGCTAATCGGAGTGTGTGGAGCGGGCTCACAGCACCAACAGCAGCCGACAAAGGTGAGCTCTAACCTGTGCTGTCAATCATTTTGATACCATTGTCAATTTGTGACAGCGGCATTTAAATCGAGCATTTACGCAGTAGCAATGGGTTATCATGGGAGTCGGAAAGCCTTCTGAAGGCCCCCATCACTGCCATTGCACAGCTTGTGCATTTAGGCCATGTATGCTGCTCACAGTGGCACAAGAATCTTGCAGCCTGGCATTAACGAATTGAAAAATGACCCTAGGGACACTTCATAAAAATGGCTATATTACTGGTTGCACCACCAAATCAATGGTCAAGTTCATAGTGAAGAATAGAGGTCCATTATGCCACCAAATGCCATTATGTTAAGAATAACATAGGTGAGATTTTCCCTTGAGAAAGGCCTATTCATGACGTTGCCCATGTGGTCTCCTCATATTCAAAGAAAGGCACGTAGTGATCCATTGTGTACTATATGTGAAATTAGATATCACATACCGAGTCTAAGTCACCAAACAGTCTCTACACAATCAATCAGAAGGCATTTTTAGCATTGGGCTACGAGACAGGTGATCCACTGATCTCACGCCACCGCTTTTAAAGGCTGTCATGGCGCAGAGCAAGATGGCAAAGGAGGCTGGAATGTTGTCGATCTTCTTCAATGGATCTCGCTTTTGTCTCGAATGCAATGATAACTTGGTCTGGAGACCACGTGGGCAATGCCATGAAGAGGCGTTCTTGAAGGAACATGAAAATGTCCCAGGAGCCGTTTTTCAACATGACAACACAAGGTCACATGCTGTTGATGCTATTGTGAGCAGCCTGCACGGCTTATTTGTGCTACCTTGGCCTGCAGCATCTCTAGATCTCCCATCAAGCACATCTGGGATATCATTGGTCAGGAAATGTAAAGAGAGCTGCCAGCAGTGGATTTTGATAATTTGCGTGCCCAAAGCCATTCAGTGTGGTAGAACGATAATCAGTAAATCCATAATAACCTCATTGATAGCAGCCAAGGTGTGTAAGTAAATGTACGGCGCTCATACTCAATATTGAATAAATTGATATTTTTTGAAAATGTTGTTTCTTTTTTTTAATTTGCATATCATTAACAGTTTTTTTTATCATTAACATATCATTAAAATATATATCCCTTCTGTGATTTTCATAATTTTTGCAACTTTTCCTTCTTGGTGATGCAATTTCAATGTTGAGGGATGTAGTGTAAGAGATTAGACAATTGCACAGTCAAGTCCCCCGAATGAACTAAAATATAAAGTAAAAACTAAAAAAAAAAATGGAAAATACATATATATATATATTTTATTTTTTTTTTCCATATATATAATGAAAATTAGAATCATCCCCAATTCTACCCTGTTAACCCTTTTACCCCCGAGGGTGGTTTGCACGTTAATGAATAGGCCAATATTTCCAATTTTGAGCACTGTCACTTTATGAGGTAATAACTCTGGAAATCTTTACTGGATCCCACTGATTCTAAGAGTGTTTTTTCGTGACATATTGTACTTCATGATAGTGGTAAAATATCTTCGATATGACTTGCATTTATATGTGAAAAAAATCTGAAATTTGGAGAAAATTTTGAAAATTTAGCAATTTTCAAACTTTGAATGTTTATGCCTTTAAATCAGAGAGATGTCACACAAAATAGTTAATAAATAACATTTGCAACATGTCTACTTTACATCAGCACAATTTTGGAAACAACATTTTTTTGGGTTAGGAAGTTAAAGTTGACCAGCGATTTCTCAATTTTCCAACAAAATTTACGAAACCATTTTTTAGGGACCACATCACATTTGAAGTGACTTTGAGGGGCCTTTATGACAGAAAAAACTCAAAAGTGACACCATTCTAAAAACTGCACCCCTCAAAGTGCTCAAAACCACATTCAAGAAGTTTATTAACCCTTAAGGTGCTTCACAGGAATTTTTGGAATGTGGAAGAAAAAAATGAACATTTAACTTTTTTCACAAAAATTTTACTTTAGACCCCAATTTTTTTATTTTTGCAAGGGTAACAGGAAAAAATGGACCCCAGAATTTGTTGTGCAATTTCTCCTGAACACGCCAATACCTCATATGTGGGAGAAAACCACTGTTTGGGCACATGGCAGGGCTCGGAAGGGAAGGAGCGCCATTTGACTCTTTGAATGTAAAATTTGCTTGAATAATTAGCAGATACCATGTTGCATTTGGAGAGCCCTTGATGTGCCTAAACAGTGGAAACCCCCCACAACTGACACCATTTTGGAAATTAGACCCCTCAGGGAACTTATCTAGATGTGTGGTGTGCACCTTGAAGTCCCAGGTGCTTCACAGAAGTTTATAACATTGAGCCGTAAAAATACAATTTTCACATTTTTCCCACAAAAATGTTTTTCAGCCCCCAATTTTGCATTTTCATAAGGGTAACAGGAGAAATTGTGCCATACCATTTGTTGTGCAATTTCTCCTGAGTATGCTGTATGCTGAGTATGTGGGAGAAAACTACTGTTTGGGCGCACGTCAGAGTTCAGAAGGGAAGGAGCACTATTTGACTTTTTGAATGTAAAATTTGCTTGAATAATTAGCAGACTCCATGTAGCGTTTGGAGAGCCTCTGATGTGCCTAAACAGTGGAAACCCCCCACAAGTGACACCATTTTAGAAATTAGACCCCTCACGGAACTTATCTAGATGTGTGGTGAGCACCCTGAACCCCCAGGTGCTTCACAGTAGTTTATAACATGGAGCCGTGAAAATAAAAAAATCTAACTTTTTCCACAAAAATGATGTTTTAGCTCACAATTTTTTATTTTCACAATGGTAAGAGGAGAAAATGGACCCTAAAAACTTTTGTGAAATTTCTCCTGAGTACACCGATACCCCATATGTGGGGAAAATACATTTTTTGGGCGAACAGCAGGGTTCAGAAGGGAAGAAGCACTGTGTGACTTTTTGAACGCAAAATTGGCTGGAAATAAGAGCGGACGCCATGTTGCGTTTGGAGAGCCCCTGATGCGCCTAAATAGTGGAAACCCCACAAGTGACCCCATTTTGGAAACTAGACCGCTCAAGGATTTTATCAAGGGGTATAGTGAACATTTTGAACCCAGAGGTATGACACAGAAATTGTTAACATTAAGTCATCATATTGAATAAGTTGTAGAGTGACATGCTTGAGTCTCCGGCCCACATGTTTCATGGTTGTTAGACACCCCAAAAAAAACATGTGGGGATCGCTCGTGCAAGGCAGGCAATCCCTGCAAGTTTTTTTTGGCAGAGGAGCATATGGGGCGGAGACTCGAGCCTGTCACTCGAGCACCCACAATACTTGGTGCATACCCGAGCACACTCAAGTAGCGAGCACTTGCGCTCAACACTAGTTGCCATATCGTCATCATTTTTTTTTCTTTACTTTTGAAAAAATCCCAACCCCAACACAACCCTAACCCTAGCACAACCCTAACCCTAGCACAAACTTAACCCTAGCACAACCCTAACCCTAGCACAACCCTAACCCTAGCACAAACCTAACCCTAGCACAACCCTAACCCTAGCACAACCCTAACCCAACCCTAACCCTAACCCTAGCACAACCATAACCCTAACCCTAGCACAACCTTAACCCTAAAGTTTATTTTTTACGCCTTTCCTCTTGCGGTATAAGTGATTAGCCGACTTAATTCTTCAGGTCAGTGCGATTACAGCGATTTATAGCGGGTTTTTATTATTGACAGCTGTCACACACTAAAAGACGCTTTTTTTTGCAAAGACTAGTTTTTGCATCGCCATATTTTGAGAGCTATAATTTTTCTATATTTCGGCCGACAGAGTCATGTGATGGCTTGTTTTTTGCGGGACAAGTTGACATTTTTATTAGTACCATTTTCAGGCACGTGACATTTTTTAATTGCTTTCTATTCTGATTTTTGGGAGGCAGAATAAACAAAAACCAACAATTCAGGAATTTTTTGGGGAGCTTTTTTTTATGCTGTCCAGCATGTGGTAAAATTGATAAGTTAACTTTATTCTTCGAGTCAGTACGTTTACAGTGATACCACATTTTTTTTTTTTTTTTTTATGTTTTGTCGCTTTTACACAATAAAAACTATTTTATAGAAAAAATATTTTTTTTTGCATTGCTTTATTCTGAGAGCTATAACTTTTTTATTTTTTGGCTGATGGAGCTATATGGTGGCTTGTTTTTTGCGGGACAGGATTTTGTTTTCAGTGGTACCACTTTTATTTACATTCGTCTTTTTGATCGCGTTTTATTAAATTTTTTGTTTGGCGGTATTATGAAAAAGCATAGTTTTTTTCTTCGTTTTTTTTGTTTGTTTTTTTTACCATGTTCAATAAAGGGGTTAACTAGTGGGACAGTTTTATAGGTCAGGTCGTTTCGAACGCGGAGATACCAAATATGTGTACTATTATTGTTTTGTTGTTTTTTTACATAATAATATTTATTGATGGGTACATTATATTTTTATTTCTTGGGGATTATTGGTTTCATTTTTTTAAATATTTTTTTTAATTTTTTTTATCAATTTCTAACACTTTTTTAACTTTTACACTTTGTCCCACTATGGGACTTTCACTTTTTGCAGTATGATCGGCTGTATAGCACAGGAATGCAGCAGCATCCCTGGGCTATACAGCCTGTCAGCACTGCACAGGCAGAATATGCTTTAATCGCACACTGCGATCAAACCACGGTACCCAGTCACAGACAGTGTGGGACGCCGGAGAGGAGGTAAGTAACGGCGCTTACCTCCCCTTGCCACTGGAATGCTGCGATCAACTTCGGTCATAGTGTGGCACCCCAGGGGTCTGGTTTCCACAGTAACAGCAATGTTATGTCTGAGAGCAGGTGGGAGGTCTCTTGGTCAGGAATCCTATGCATGCCACACCTCCTGCCCAGTCCTGGAGGGGAAGAACTTCCCCTATATAAACCTGGGGCTGAGGCAGGGTTAGGGAGTTCAGAGGGAGAGTTCAGCCAGGAGGGCTGACAGGGAGCTGTGGCTCCGGCTGGGCCCAGCTCCTGGGCCATGCCAGAACTAGAGACAGAGAAGAGAAGCAGCTATGGGAAGAAACAACAGGAGCTCTGTGGGAGCAGTGTTACAAGGAGTCAGGGGCTGGCAGCTGCAGAGCTCGCCCTGACTGAGAAGATTTCTTACCGGACCCGGAGTCCGAGGCTGTGGGGACTAACTCCTACACAGCAGCAGAATCCGTCAGGCAGGGGATTTCAGGTCCTCTGGCCAAGAAACCCGAAGGCACGGTCACACGCATGGGACCAGCACCGCCGTCGTGGAGCGGAAGATACTAGAAGGCCCCGAGTCACCGGCCATACGGGTGAGCACCACACGGTACACTCAGGGACGTGGGCTACTTATACCCGCCTCTAGCAAGGTAGCCAGAAGAGTACAGTTATTTTGGGAGGCCTACAACTCCGCCTGGCCAGGGGAGATCCCATCTGCTCAAGGACTGACCAGGCCCCAATCGCTAGCCAGTACTCCGGGAGGGTCTATCTTTGTCACCAGTAAAGACCCTGAACTACACCGTACCGTCTCCGAGTGGTTCCTGCTACCCCCATCATCCACGTCGGCTGCCCTGAGGCCATACCCCTCCCGTTGGGGGTTATACCATCCCCGCTGCACCATCCTTCCACCGGCCTCAGCGGTCTGCTCTGCAGCGGCAGCTCCAAAGCTGCATTCCACGGGTGGCGTAGTCATCCAACATCTACCGCTGATACAGCGCCACTTAGTCTGACTCCCTGGGCACGGACCGGATCACCGCCACGAGACTACAACCCTCAAAAGATCCGGCTCCGGGTAAGCTCCCGCGTGCGCAACGCAGCGCGACACAGGCCCAGGGGCGCGTCAACTTTTGGCGTAGTCGGCAGGATTTCGTGCCCGCAACCACCGGGTACTGCGTGCCTGAAAAAGACTGTTCAAACTTACCAGTGGTGAAGATTCCCGCCATCCGTGGAGGTTTCCCGCCATCCGGCGCCATCTTCTGCCTTCTTCCCGCCATCCGTGGAGTTTTCCCGCCGTTGGACGCCATCTTGAAGACGCCGCGCGGGAAGAAGAGGGGCGTGGACTCCGAAAGCGCGCGAGAACTGAAGCCCCGCCTCACGTCCGGACGTTGCGTAAGGTCCTGGAAGGAGCCCAGCAGACGCCGACGTCACGGGAGCGCGACGGAAGGTCCTCAACCCTGACGATCCACTGCGGAGCCGCGGCCTACGGAAGAGGATCATCGCAAGGTAGGCCACGGTCCACTAGGGGGGAGAAGGATGTCGGATACGGAGGAGAGCTTCACCGCTTCAACCCCCGCCAGCGCCACCGCTGTTGCGGTCATGCCTTTCACCATGCCCTATATCACGGGGCAGCCTGGCTACCCCAGTACTCAGGGGAGTCACATACCCTGCATGACTTTAGAGAAAAGCTGGATAGCCTCTTCCAGGTGTACCCCCTCACAGAGGAGCAAAAAGTGAGCATCCTGGTGGCCCAATTAACCGGGGCAGCCCAAAGGGGGGTAAAGTCCTGGCCACCTGGGAGGAGGACTGTCGCAGAGATACTAACCCAGCTAACCGAGGAGGAGCTGCAGTACTACCAATACGAGGAAAGCCAAGAGGACCCGGACGGGTCTGAGGACTACCCTCAGGAGGGAGCACAAAGAGGACATAGCTACTGAAGGGAAGTAGCGTGAATAAAGAGCTGTAAATAGTTACCCGTAAGGGTACAAGGACTGCTGCTAATTAAAATATGGTCCCCGTTGGGATTAGTGAATTGTTCCCCATGTGCCCCTATCTTAAACCAGGCTGAGGACTGTGAGCAGCCATTCCTTATCCCCACTGGCCGAGGACTGAGAGCGGCCATATCCTGTAAATAATTATGTGTTTCTAGTAATTTATAGGAGTCTTTGGTGGATTTACCGGGAATCCTGTGTACATAGTTGGAGCGTAACCCAGGACGGACTAAAGACTGTTAAGGACTCGGGGCAGGACAGACCCCTACCTGGTTACGTCTCCCTGTTTTGGTGAAATGGACACCTTACTTTTCTTCAAAGACTGCACCCGGTTGCGGACACGCCGTAACCATCTTTATGTGTTTTTCTTATTGTATTATTATTGTTTATACCTTGTTATGTTTTTCTAAAAATATGTTTAGTCCCGGAGTACTAAATTTCACTAGGGGGGAATGTGGCACCCCAGGGGTCTGGTTTCCACAGTAACAGCAATGTTATGTCTGAGAGCAGGTGGGTGGTCTCTTGGTCAGGAATCCTATGCATGCCACACCTCCTGCCCAGTCCTGGGAGGGGAAGAACTTCCCCTATATAAACCTGGGGCTGAGGCAGGGTTAGAGAGTTCAGAGGGAGAGTTCAGCCAGGAGGGCTGACAGGGAGCTGTGGCTCCGGCTGGGCCCAGCTCCTGGGCCATGCCAGAACTAGAGACAGAGAAGAGAAGCAGCTATGGGAAGAAACAACAGGAGCTCTGTGGGAGCAGTGTTACAAGGAGTCAGGGGCTGGCAGCTGCAGAGCTCGCCCTGACTGAGAAGATTTCTTACCGGACCCGGAGTCCGAGGCTGTGGGGACTAACTCCTACCCAGAAGCAGAATCCGTCAGGCAGGGGATTTCAGGTCCTCTGGCCAAGAAACCCGAAGGCACGGTCACACGCATGGGACCAGCACCGCCGTCGTGGAGCGGAAGCTACTAGAAGGCCCCGAGTCACCGGCCATACGGGTGAGCACCACACGGTACACTCAGGGACGTGGGCTACTTATACCCGCCTCTAGCAAGGTAGCCAGAAGAGTACAGTTAGTTTGGGAGGCCTACAACTCCGCCTGGCCAGGGGAGATCCCATCTGCTCAAGGACTGACCAGGCCCCAATCGCTAGCCAGTACTCCGGGAGGGTCTATCTTTGTCACCAGTAAAGACCCTGAACTACACCGTACCGTCTCCGAGTGGTTCCTGCTACTCCCATCATCCACGTCGGCTGCCCTGAGGCCATACCCCTCCCGTTGGGGGTTATACCATCCCCGCTGCACCATCCTTCCACCGGCCTCAGCGGTCTGCTCTGCAGCGGCAGCTCCAAAGCTGCATTCAACAGGTGGCGTAGTCATCCAACATCTACTGCTGATACAGCGCCACTTAGTCTGACTCCCTGGGCACGGACCGGATCACCGCCACGAGACTACAACCCTCAAAAGATCCGGCTCCGGGTAAGCTCCCGCGTGCGCAACGCAGCGCGACACAGGCCCAGGGGCGCGTCAACTTTTGGCGTAGTCGGCAGGATTTCGTGCCCGCAACCACCGGGTACTGCGTGCCTGAAAAAGACTGTTCAAACTTACCAGTGGTGAAGATTCCCGCCATCCGTGGAGGTTTCCCGCCATCCGGCGCCATCTTCTGCCTTCTTCCCGCCATCCGTGGAGTTTTCCCGCCGTTGGACGCCATCTTGAAGACGCCGCGCGGGAAGAAGAGGGGCGTGGACTCCGAAAGCGCGCGAGAACTGAAGCCCCGCCTCACGTCCGGACGTTGCGTAAGGTCCTGGAAGGAGCCCAGCAGACGCCGACGTCACGGGAGCGCGACGGAAGGTCCTCAACCCTGACGATCCACTGCGGAGCCGCGGCCTACGGAAGAGGATCATCGCAAGGTAGGCCACGGTCCACTAGGGGGGAGAAGGATGTCGGATACGGAGGAGAGCTTCACCGCTTCAACCCCCGCCAGCGCCACCGCTGTTGCGGTCATGCCTTTCACCATGCCCTATATCACGGGGCAGCCTGGCTACCCCAGTACTCAGGGGAGTCACATACCCTGCATGACTTTAGAGAAAAGCTGGATAGCCTCTTCCAGGTGTACCCCCTCACAGAGGAGCAAAAAGTGAGCATCCTGGTGGCCCAATTAACCGGGGCAGCCCAAAGGGGGGTAAAGTCCTGGCCACCTGGGAGGAGGACTGTCGCAGAGATACTAACCCAGCTAACCGAGGAGGAGCTGCAGTACTACCAATACGAGGAAAGCCAAGAGGACCCGGACGGGTCTGAGGACTACCCTCAGGAGGGAGCACAAAGAGGACATAGCTACTGAAGGGAAGTAGCGTGAATAAAGAGCTGTAAATAGTTACCCGTAAGGGTACAAGGACTGCTGCTAATTAAAATATGGTCCCCGTTGGGATTAGTGAATTGTTCCCCATGTGCCCCTATCTTAAACCAGGCTGAGGACTGTGAGCAGCCATTCCTTATCCCCACTGGCCGAGGACTGAGAGCGGCCATATCCTGTAAATAATTATGTGTTTCTAGTAATTTATAGGAGTCTTTGGTGGATTTACCGGGAATCCTGTGTACATAGTTGGAGCGTAACCCAGGACGGACTAAAGACTGTTAAGGACTCGGGGCAGGACAGACCCCTACCTGGTTACGTCTCCCTGTTTTGGTGAAATGGACACCTTACTTTTCTTCAAAGACTGCACCCGGTTGCGGACACGCCGTAACCATCTTTATGTGTTTTTCTTATTGTATTATTATTGTTTATACCTTGTTATGTTTTTCTAAAAATATGTTTAGTCCCGGAGTACTAAATTTCACTAGGGGGGAATGTGGCACCCCAGGGGTCTGGTTTCCACAGTAACAGCAATGTTATGTCTGAGAGCAGGTGGGTGGTCTCTTGGTCAGGAATCCTATGCATGCCACACCTCCTGCCCAGTCCTGGGAGGGGAAGAACTTCCCCTATATAAACCTGGGGCTGAGGCAGGGTTAGAGAGTTCAGAGGGAGAGTTCAGCCAGGAGGGCTGACAGGGAGCTGTGGCTCCGGCTGGGCCCAGCTCCTGGGCCATGCCAGAACTAGAGACAGAGAAGAGAAGCAGCTATGGGAAGAAACAACAGGAGCTCTGTGGGAGCAGTGTTACAAGGAGTCAGGGGCTGGCAGCTGCAGAGCTCGCCCTGACTGAGAAGATTTCTTACCGGACCCGGAGTCCGAGGCTGTGGGGACTAACTCCTACCCAGAAGCAGAATCCGTCAGGCAGGGGATTTCAGGTCCTCTGGCCAAGAAACCCGAAGGCACGGTCACACGCATGGGACCAGCACCGCCGTCGTGGAGCGGAAGCTACTAGAAGGCCCCGAGTCACCGGCCATACGGGTGAGCACCACACGGTACACTCAGGGACATGGGCTACTTATACCCGCCTCTAGCAAGGTAGCCAGAAGAGTACAGTTAGTTTGGGAGGCCTACAACTCCGCCTGGCCAGGGGAGATCCCATCTGCTCAAGGACTGACCAGGCCCCAATCGCTAGCCAGTACTCCGGGAGGGTCTATCTTTGTCACCAGTAAAGACCCTGAACTACACCGTACCGTCTCCGAGTGGTTCCTGCTACTCCCATCATCCACGTCGGCTGCCCTGAGGCCATACCCCTCCCGTTGGGGGTTATACCATCCCCGCTGCACCATCCTTCCACCGGCCTCAGCGGTCTGCTCTGCAGCGGCAGCTCCAAAGCTGCATTCAACGGGTGGCGTAGTCATCCAACATCTACTGCTGATACAGCGCCACTTAGTCTGACTCCCTGGGCACGGACCGGATCACCGCCACGAGACTACAACCCTCAAAAGATCCGGCTCCGGGTAAGCTCCCGCGTGCGCAACGCAGCGCGACACAGGCCCAGGGGCGCGTCAATAGCATTTCGGGTGTTAATGTGCTGGGAGCGGTGCGGGACCGCTCCTAGCACACAGCACCGTGTGTCAGCTGCGGACAGAATCACCGATGCATACTAATACGTATCTAGTCCATAAGGCCCAGGGCACAGATACGTATTAGTACGTATAATGTCAGAAAGGGATTAAAAAAATGAAACAATAAATATATTTGGTATCACCGCATCCATAAAAGTCCAGTCTATCAAAGTCATCAAAATATAAAATTAATTAATTAACTTTAACGTTAAATGCCAGGAAGAGAAAAAGAAATCAAAATGCCAGAATTGCATCATTTTGTTCACCGCACCTTTCTAAAACAAAATCAATAAAAAGCAAAGAAAACGTCGTATGTATCTGAGCATAAAAAAGGCAGCTTGGAACTCAAAAAAACAAACTTTCACACAGCTCTATGGATGGAAAAATAAAAACTATACGGGTCAGAAAATGTGTCAACTCAAATCAAAACCTTTTTTTCTACAAACTTCTGGATTTTGTTTCATGTCTAAATTAACAAAAAAATCTAAAGCGCAGAGCTCAATTGTTAATTGAACCTAGCCTTAAAGGGATCTCTGTTTTTAAGATTTTAGTTTTCTTATTACTAGCAAAACCAAACTAATCCATACAGCTTTGGTCTACCAGAGAAAATAACAATTAGGGCCCTCTAGCTAAGCAGAACACATGTCTGTGGTTAAGCTGGCCATATACAAATAATAGCTGTCAGTCAGAAGCACGGAAGTGCTGAGCTGTTACTCCAGATCTCCCCATTCACTTGCACATAGTCACCATTACGCTGCTGGGTTGCTCTGTACTGAACCTCATGATCATCGTGCGGTTTTACTTTCTAAAGAATCCTATTCTCATTCAGTCTGAGTCGGGTTCAGACGGCCATATGGAAAAACGAGCCAGTAGCCTTGAAATTGAGGACATAACTAGTTCTGTGCGCAGTTCCGTGTGCTTGTCTGCATTGCAGACGAGTGCTGGAGCTGCCTTTACCTTACATGCATTATTCTGCTCCGTAATATGGACCAAAGTAGCACTTGCTGCTTTTTTTTCCACCTAGTCCATTGGTCCACGTGAAAGATTGGCCATGTGCACTGGCAAAATGGGTACGTGTGCGGTGTACGCAAACATCACATGGACTGATTTGACCACTTTACCACCTGGCTGCTTCATTTCCTTTCCGCTGACATCCCCACTATCATCATGGGTGACTTCAACATCACCACTGACACTTCCCACTCATCTGTCTCCAAGCTTCTATCCCTCACTTCTTCCTTTGGCCTTGCTCAATGGTCTTCTGCCCCCATTTACAAAGATGGCCACACACTGGACCTCATCATCAGCCGCCTCTGTTCCCTATCTAACCTCTCTAACTCACCTCTCCCTCTTTCTGACCACAACCTACTCACATTCTCTACCCTCTCCTCTCCAGGTTCTCAAGCCCCACTCCACAAACTTGCACCCTCACAGAAATCTCTAACACCTTGACCTACACTCACTCTCTGAATCCCTTCTCCCTCTCACAGGGAGTAAGTTCATTACACGATGCAAATGCTGCTGCCACTTTATATAACACCACAACAGCTGCAGCTCTCAATTCGGTCTCCCCCTCACACATACCACAGTTTGCCTACTCAACCGGCAACCCTGGCACACCAACCTGACAAAAGAACTGCAAAGGGCCTCCAGGGTTGCTGAGTGGAAATGGAAAAGGTCCCACTCCAGCAAGCACTTCAACGCATTCAGACAGTCGCTCACTAAATTCAAGTCCACACTTACTGCAGCAAAACAAACATACCTCTCATCTCTCATATCCTCCCTGTCTCACAACCCTAAACAGCTTTTCAAAACTTTCAATTCTCTCCTCTGTCCCCTAGGGCCTCCTCCCACTCCTCTCATCTCAGCCGAAGACTTTGCCACATTCTTCAAGCAGAAGATTGATAACATCAGACAAAGGTTTTGCCTAAAGTCCCCACAGCCCCTCCTCACACCTACTCAATCCTCCTCCTCCAAAACCAGCTTTTCCACCATTATGGAAGATCAACTCTCCTCTTTACTCTCCAAATCACACTTCACCACCTGCGAACTTGACCTAATACCATCCCGCCTCATCCCTAACCTTACCACTATCCTCATCCCAACCCTAACCCACCTTTTCAACCTGTCACTAACAACTAGTGTCTTCCCCTCATGCTTCAAACATGCCTCGATCACACCCATCCTCAAAAATCCATCCCTTGACCCATCCTCTCTGTCTAGCTATCGCCCCATATCACTTCACCCCTATGCCTCAAAACTACTGGAACAACATGTCCATTCTGAACTGTCCTTCCACCTCTTCTCCTGCTCCCTCTTTGACTGCCTCCAATCTGGCTTCCGACCGACTGCACCCCTCCACTGAAACTGCCCTGACTAAAGTCACCAATGACCTACTTACTGCCAAATCCAAGCGACACTACTCTGCCCTCCTCCTCCTGGACCTGTCATCTGCCTTTGACACAGTCGACCATTCCCTCTTATTCATCTCTTGGCATCATGCACTTGGCCCTATCTTGGATCTCTTCATACCTAACTGACAGACACTTCAGTGTTTCTCACTCACACACCACCTCCTCATCTCGCTCCCTATCTGTCGGTGTCCCTCAGGGTTCAGTCCAAGGACCCCTGCTCTTCTCCATCTACACCTTCGGCCTGGGACAGCTCATAGAGTCCCATGGCTTTCAGTATCACCTCTATGCTGATGACACACAGATCTACCTCTTTGGACCCGATATCTCCTCCCTACTAACCAGAATCTCACAATGTCTGTGCGCTATTTCATCCTTCTCTGACAGATTTCTAAAACTTAACATGGATAAAACAGAATTCATCATCTTTCCACTGTCTCACTCATCCCCCTCAACTGATCTATCCATCAAAGTCAATGGCTGCCCACTCTCCCCAGTCCCGCAAGCCCGCTGCCTCGGGGTAACCCTGGACTGTAACCTCTCCTTTAAACCACATATCCAAGCCCTTTCCACTTCCTCAACCATGAATCTGCAAAAATCGCTGGTGCACGCCCTCATCATCTCCCGCCTCTAGCTCTGTGGCCTCCCTTCTACCACTCTTACACCCCTCCAATCTATCCTAAACTCTGTTGCCCGACTAATCCACCTGTCCCCCCGCTATTCCCCAGCCTCTCCTCTCTGTCAATCCCTACACTGGCTCTCCATTGCCCAGAGACTCCAGTTCAAAACCCTAACCACGACATACAAAGTCATCCACAACCTGTCTCCCCCATATATCTGTGACCTAGTCTCCCGGTACTTACCTACACGCAACCTCCGATCCTCACAAGATCTCCTTCTCTACTCCCCTCTTATCTCCTCTTCCCACAATCGTATTCAAGATTTCTCCCGTGCATTCCCCCTACTCTGGAACTCTCAGACGCTCACCTACCGTGGAAACCTTCAAAAGGAACCTGAAGACCCACCTCTTCTGACAAGCCTACAACCTGCAGTAACCCTCGCTCCACCATTCGCTGCATGACCAGCACTACCCTCACCTACTGTATCCCCCCCATCCCCTGCAGATTGTGAGCCCTCACGGGCAGAGTTCTCGCTCCTCCTGTACCAGTCGCTGACTTGTATTGTTCAAATTTATTGTAATTGTTTGTGCTATGTATATCCCTTTTACATGTAAAGCGCCATGGAATGAATGGCGTTATAATAATAAATAATAATAATTATATGCATGTCTGAACGAGCCTTAACTTTGATAGACCCCCAGCCATCATTGCACTCAGTGGTTAGTAGTACTATGGATTACCTAGCACATGTGGAGACAGGATAGTTACCCATCAGCCCGATGAAGCATTGGTAGGTTACAGCTTTGTATTGCATGTGACATCACACTTTACATGAGGTTGGAAGGATAAAGATGCCAATCTTATTTTACTGACACAACTTTCTATAACTTCCTAATGACCTCCCGTGCTTCTTTTAATGGCAATCATTAGCAGTGACCACCAGTGATTGTCTGCACTAAACACGTGCGCATGGACAGCACGTCATTGCTGTATGAAAGAAGAACAGAATACGCTGCAAATTTTTTAGGCTGTGAAGAAGAGATGAGTGGATCTTTTTGGAATTCACCAACTTTGTCAAATTTTTCCCATCAATTTGATTTGTTGCGAATAATTTGCAAGAATATCAATTATCTCCTCAGGAGGAGTCCTGAGGAGATAATTTGCATATTCCCACTGAATTTTGGGGTAAGTGAAGAGTCTCCGCGAGCTCAAAGAACACTGGATTTTGGCTGTTGGAGCTGAAAAGAGGACATTGGTAAACCAGGGGAGGAGTCCTGAGGAGATAATTTGCATATTGCCACTGCATTTTGGGGTAAGTGAAGAGTCTCCGCGAGCTCAAAGAACACTGGATTTTGGCTGTTGGAGCTGAAAAGAGGACATCGGTAAACCAGGGGAGGAGTCCTGAGGAGATAATTTGCATATTCCCACTGCATTTTGGGGTAAGTGAAGAGTCTCCGCGAGCTCAAAGAACACTGGATTTTGGCTGTTGGAGCTGAAAAGAGGACATCGGTAAACCAGGGGAGGAGTCCTGAGGAGATAATTTGCATATTCCCACTGCATTTTGGGGTAAGTGAAGAGTCTCCGCGAGCTCAAAGAACACTGGATTTTGGCTGTTGGAGCTGAAAAGAGGACATCGGTAAACCAGGGGAGGAGACCTGAGGAGATAATTTGCATATTCCCACTGCATTTTGGGGTAAGTGAAGAGTCTCCGCGAGCTCAAAGAACACTGGATTTTGGCTGTTGGAGCTGAAAAGAGGACATCGGTAAACCGCGCGCCTAACGGCGCACGCATTTTGAAGCTTTTTTTTAAGCTTTTTTCACTGTTTTCAGAACATTAACAATAACAACATGGAAGAGTCCAGGAGCCATTTGGTGAGCTGCATATCCTGCTACATGTTCACAGACTTGCCAGTGGAAAAGCCAAACTTCACATGCCAGAAATGCAAGCTTGTGTCCCTGTTGGAGGAAAAGTTGCGAAATCTAGAAGAGAGGTTAACTACCTTGAAAATCATTAAGGAAGGTGAAGAGTTCTTAGACAGAGCAGAATTATCTCTTCATGATTCAGAAAGAGAAGAAATTCGAACTGCTCCTGACGAAACAGAGGAATGGAGGCATGTGACCCACAGAAGCAGGAGGATCGAGAGGCAGTCAGCACCCATACTGCTCAGGAACCAGTACCAGGCTCTCACGCAGGAGAACCATGAAGAAATACAGCAAAATAGGACTTTGCCAGCAATGAATAACCTTGTAAGCCCTCAGAATCCTCCTGGATGGAGAAAGAAGAATGTTGTGAAGAAAAAACGGAGAGTGGTGGTCTTGGGGGATTCCCTGTTAAGAGGAACAGAGACCGCTATCTGCAGACCAGACATAACCTCAAGAGAAATGTGCTGTCTTCCAGGAGCAAAAATTAAAGATGTGTCTGACAGGATATCAAGACTCTTCAGTGACGCACCCCTGGGCCTGTGTCGCGCAGCGTTGCGCACGCGGGAGCTTACCCGGAGCCGGATCTGTTGAGGGTTGTAGTCTCGTGGCGGTGACCCGGTCCGTGCCCAGGGAGTCACCCTAAGTGGCGCTGTATTAGCGGTAGATGTTGGACGACTACGCCACCCGTTGAGTACAGCTAAGGAGCTGCTGCTGCAGGGCAGACCGCTGAGGCCGGTGGTAGGATTGTGCAGCGTGATAGTATAACCCCCAACGGGAGGGGTATGGCCTCAGGGCAGCCGACGTGGATGATGGGGGTAGCAGGAACCACTCAGAGACGGTACGGTGTAGTTCAGGGTCTTTACTGGTGACAACGATAGACCCTCCCGGAGTACTGGCTAGCGATTGGGGCCTGGTCAGTCCTTGAGCAGATGGGATCTCCCCTGGCCAGGCGGAGTTGTAGGCCTCCCAAACTAACGATACTCTTCTGGCTACCTTGCTAGAAGCGGGTATAAGTAGCCCACGTCCCTGAGTGTACCGTGTGGTGCTCACCCGTATGGCCGGTGACTCGGGGCCTTCTAGTAGCTTCCGCTCCACGACGGCGGTGCTGGTCCCATGCGTGTGACCGTGCCTTCGGGTTTCTTGGCCAGAGGACCTGAAATCCCCTGCCTGACGGATTCTGCTTCTGGGTAGGAGTTAGTCCCCACAGCCTCGGACTCCGGGTCCGGTAAGAAATCTTCTCAGTCAGGGCGAGCTCTGCAGCTGCCAGCCCCTGACTCTTTGTAACACTGCTCCCACAGAGCTCCTGTTGTTTCTTCCTATGCTGCTTCTCTTCTCTACTTCTGGCATGGCCCAGGAGCTGGGCCCAGCCGGAGCCACAGCTCCCTGTCAGCCCTCCTGGCTGAACTCTCCCTCTGAACTCTCTAACCCTGCCTCAGCCCCAGCTTTATATAGGGGAAGTTCTTCCCCTCCCAGGACTGGGCAGGAGGTGTGGCATGCATAGGATTCCTGACCAAGAGACCTCCCACCTGCTCTCAGACATAACATTGCTGTTACTGTGGAAACCAGACCCCTGGGGTGCCACATTCCCCCCTAGTGAAATTTAGTACAGGGAGACGTAACCAGGTAGGGGTCTGTCCTGCCCCGAGTCCTTAACAGTCTTTAGTCCGTCCTGGGTTACGCTCCAACTATACACAAAGGATTCCCGGTAAATCCACCAAGGACTCCTATAAATAACTAGAAACACATAATTATACACAAGCAACAAGAAAAACAGGTAACCACAAATAAAACAATTTATACACTTCAAATCCTCCAACGTGCGGGTAACTGGCCTCTAGTGGCCCTAGTGGACCTACGGAGCTGACTGTCTAGCCCTGAACTACAGGGTGTAGGAGCTGTCAAGGGTAAACTGGGCAGCTGTCTACCGGCTCTTTGGCTCACTAGGGGTACGGCAGGCTCACTATAAGCAGAGGGTTGATCCTCCTGTTCTGCTTGTGTGGAGTCTTCTGCCTCCTGGACCGGCTGCTCTTCCAGCTCTACCTGTTGCTCCGTAGGCACTTGGGATGCTGGTTGGAGGAACGTGAGGACGGGTACCACAACTGCACCATTGACTTGAGTCCAGGACCGAGGGAAGTCTCCGAGCACAGTACTAACCATATCTTCCCTTTCCTCTACGGGTCGATGGTCTTCTTGTTCCTCTTCAGGGTTCCGTAGCTTTCAGGACACTTCTTCAGGTGATCCCGGGATACAATGGCTATGGTCTCCCCTCCGTCTTTACTGATGGTACAGACTTTCGGGTTCTCGTGGCTTGAGGGCAGTACGGTGTACGGGTCCTTCTCCCACTGGTCGTCCAACTTGTGGAGCCGTCTTTTCCTCTTCAAGACCTGCTCTCCGGGTACCAGGGGAACAGCGGGAGCATACTGGTTGTAAGTTTTCTCTTGTCTTTCCCTAGCCTGACAGAGACTTCGCTCCACGCTCTCCTGTACTTTCCGGTACTGCCGCTGCCTCTCTGTGTCCCAGTCTGCTTCTGGTGAAGTGTCCTCGGGTGTCAGGACTCCCATTTCCAGGTCAACAGGTAACTTACCAGGTCTCGCCCTCATTAGGTAAGCCGGGGTACAGTTGGTGGAACCTACCGGGATGTGGTTGTATAGGTCCACTAGATCGGGCAGCTTCTCAGGCCACAGACTGCGTTCTTCCAGGGGCAACGTTTTCAGGAGATCCATTACCACCTGGTTCATTTTCTCACAAAGTCCATTAGTTTGCGGATGATAGGGTGTCGTCCTTATCTTCCGGCAGCCATACAGATTGCAGAATTCCTGGAAGACCTCCGCTTCAAAGGCAGGTCCCTGGTCCGTCAGCACTTGGTCCGGGTACCCGTGTGGACGGCAGAAGTGCTGCTGGAAGGCTCTAGCTGCTGTTTGAGCCGTTAAGTCCTTAACGGGGACGACAACCAAGAACCGGGAGTAATGATCCACAATGGTTAACGCGTAGACGTAGCCACTTCTGCTTGGGGTCAGTTTTACATGATCCAAGGCTACCAGTTCCAACGGCTGCCGGGTGACGATGGACTGCAGGGGAGTCTTCTGGCTGGCACGGTCCTTCCTTCTTAGGTTGCACGGGCCACAGTCTCTGCACCACCTCTCGATGGTTCCCCTCATGCCTACCCAGTGGAACCGCCCACGCAGCAGGAACTCCAGCTTCTTCCATCCGAAGTGTCCAGCCCCGTCGTGGTATGCCTCCATCACCATGGCTGCGTCTCTCCGTGGCACCACTACTTGCCAGATTAGTTCATGCGTCCGGGAGTTAACCATTCTGCGGCACAACTTCCCCTTGTAAAGGAACAGTCGACTCTTCTCAGCCCACAGTTGCTTGGTTTCCTCCGGAGCGTCTGGGTCAAGGCGAGCCTCTGGCCGAGTCAGCATCTCCTTTACCAGCCGGACGGCAGGGTCACTGTCTTGCGTTTCCTCCCAGTTGTAGTGAGGCAAGGGGTTAAACGTAGCGGCTTGCTTACTCCTTACCCGATGGGAATACTGGATAGTCCCATGACGGTGGAACGCGGGGAGTTCGACTTCTTAAAGTCCCTCTGGATCTTCTCCTACGTCCGGTAGGTTTGGCATCCTGGACAGGGCGTCCGCGTTGGTATTGGAGCGTCCTGCCCGGTATTTGATTGTGAACTCGTAGTTGGACAGACGGGCCATCCATCTCTGCTCTAGGGCACCGAGTCTTGCCGTGTCCAGGTGTGTCAACGGGTTGTTATCCGTGTACACGGTGAACCGGGAAGAAGCGAGGTAGTGCTTAAAGCGTTCGGTGACTGCCCACACCACTGCCAGGAACTCTAGCTTAAATGAGCTGTAATTCTCAGGGTTTCTTTCGGTGGGTCGCAGTTTTCGGCTAGCGTAAGCGATTACTCGTTCTTTCCCCTGCTGGATCTGGGACAGTACGGCTCCTAGCCCGATGTTACTTGCGTCGGTGTAGAGGATAAAGGGCTGGCTGTAATCAGGGTACGCCAGGATTTCATCCCCCGTGAGGGCCATCTTCAGCTGGCGGAAGGACTCTTCTTCTAACTTCTCCCATTTGAAGGGCGGCTTCTGGTTCTTGGCCTTCCGGGACTGGCCTATCAGGAGGTCCTGCATAGGAGCTGCCTTTTTGGTGAAACCGGGGATGAATCTGCGGTAATAGCCTACCAACCCGAGGAACTGCCGCACTTCCTTTACACTGGAGGGACTTGGCCATTCTTTAATTGCGGTGATCTTATCAGGGTCGGGAGCCACTCCGTCAGCGCTCACCACGTGTCCCAGGTACTGCACCTTTGGTTTCAAGAGGTGACACTTGGAGGGTTTTACCTTTAAGCCGTAGCTTGCCAGAGCTTCGAACACTTCCGCCAGGTGTTTCAGGTGGTCCTCATAAGTCTTGGAATATACGATGACATCGTCCAGGTACAACAGGACCGTCTCGAAGTTTCTGTGGCCCAGACAGCACTCCATTAATCGTTGGAAGGTTCCCGGTGCGTTGCAGAGTCCGAACGGCATACAGGTAAACTCGCTAAGTCCCATCGGGGTGGTGAATGCGGTCTTCTCCCGGTCCGCCTCTGCTACAGGAACCTGCCAGTACCCGCTAGTGAGATCCAAGGTAGAGAAGAAGTTAGCAGATCTTAAAGCAGCCAAAGACTCCTCTATCCTTGGTAAGGGGTACGCATCCTTGTGTGTGATACGGTTAATTTTCCGGTAATCTACACACATCCTCATGGTGTTGTCTTTCTTTTTGACTAAGACTAGTGGAGCTGCCCAGGGGCTACAGCTATCCCTGATCACCCCAGCCTCCTTCATGTCCCTAAGCATCCCCTTGGCGTGTTGGTAGTGTGCAGGGGGTACGGGTCGATACCTCTCTTTTATAGGAAGATGGTCTCCCGTGGGGATGTGGTGTTCTACCCCCTTGACTCGCCCGAAGTCTAACGGGTGTTTACTAAACACTCTCTCGTACTCTTGAACCACCCGATAGACTCCCTGTTTCTGGTGTGAGGGAGTGGAGTCAGTACCCAAATGTAGTTGCTGACACCAGTCCTCCATTGTTTCCTTAGAGCCGTTACCTTCCTCCGGGGAAGATGGGGGCAAGGGTTCTACGGACTGTATGGAATTTTGATTGATGGTATACAATTTGGCTAGCGTGGCATACCGGGGCAGGTACACTTCCCTCTTCCCGATATTTATTATGCGAACGGGCACCCTCCCATGGCGTACATTGACCACCCCCCGTGCTGTCAAAATGGTGGGCCTACTGTCTGAGTAAACTGGTTCTACCATTGCCTGGTAATCTCTACCTCTCAGACCAATAGCTGCCCGGCACCAAATCATCATTTCACTTTTTGGGGGCATGGCAATAGGGAAAGGGTCACACATTCTTACGCTACCAATCTCACCACCGGAGAGTTCTATCTGTTGCCGTCGCATCAGTGCCCGGATCTCTTTCTGGAGCACTCGCTGCTGGCCGGAGCTGGCGTTCTTGGCAACCTGCTGTAAAAGGAAAATCACCTCTGCAAGACAATTTTCAATTACATTAGTTCCTAGAGTTATCTTTGGGTGACTCTCGCGCTTGTCAATGTCTACAATGATCAGTCCCTGTGCCGCCAATTCGACTCTACCGATTTTAATGGTCACCTCTTTAAATCCAATCTGTGGCACGGGCTGACCATTGCTGGCGATGATACTCAAGTCGTCGTCAAGGTAGCGGGTGATATCCGAGTCATTCCAGTACTGCTTGAAGAGCACGTACGGGATAGTGGTAACCTGTGACCCGGTGTCCAGTAGGGCACTCATGGGGATGCCATCCAGTACCACGGGCAAGACTGGACGTCCTCCCACATATTTGTCGCGCCAGTTCGATGGGCCTGATGATCTTTTTCCTGGGATTTGGCCTTCTACCCCAGGTTGTGCCAGTTTAAAGGACAGTACCTTGCCATATGTCCGGGTTGATTGCAGCGGCGGCAGATGGGTTGTCCGTCCTCGTTGTATCGGTCGCTGGGTCTTCCTCTGGCCGGTGGGGTCCTCCTTGGTCGACGCCACGGGATGTCCTCCGGTCCGGATGCCAGCTGGATCTTCCCTGGAGTGGAAACCTGTAAAGACTGCACAGTTCGGGTTAGCGCGGCAACGCTTTTAGCTAGCTCTTGGACCTGATGGTGCAGGTCTGGAGCCGGGTCATTGTTCAAAGCCTGCGCATCAGCTCCCACAGGCCCTGCCGACAAGGGTGCCGCCTCCTGGTGGTAAGTGGTAGTGGGGCGTCTGTGGGTCACAACGCCACCTGGTGCCGGTTCTCGGAGCACCCGGATGGCTCTGTCCTTGAACTGTGCAAATCCCAGATGAGGGTCCTGTAAGGCCATTGCCCGCAACTGGGTTCGGTGGGCGTTGCAATATAAACCCTCTATAAATTGTTCAGTCAACAGCCTGTTCTCGTCTCCCACGCCGTCAGGGTCGGTCTGCTTAATGGCTCTCAGGGCCTCTTGTAGGTTCAGGGCATAGTCCCTTATACTCTCGTGTGCTCGCTGCTTGCACCCGTAGAATCTAAGCTTGATCTCGGCTGAGGTGCGGGTATCAAAGGTGTCCCTCAGCCGGGTTAGTATCCCTGCAACAGTCCTTCCCCCAGGTGGCCAGGACTTTACCTCCCTTTGGGCTGCCCCGGTTAATTGGGCCACCAGGATGCTCACTTTTTGCTCTTCTGTGAGGGGATACACCTGGAAGAGGCTATCCAGCTTTTCTCTAAAGTCATGCAGGGTATGTGACTCCCCTGAGTACTGGGGTAGCCAGGCCGCTCCCGGGATATAGGGCATGGTGAAAGGCATGACTGCAGCAGCGGTGGCGCTGGCGGGGGTTGAGGCAGTGAAGCTCTCCTCCGTATCCGACATCTTCCTCCCCCCTAGTGGACCGTGGCCTACCTTGCGATGATCCTCTTCCGTAGGCTGCGGCTCCGCAGTGGATCGTCAGGGTTGAGGACCTTCCGTCGCGCTCCTGTGACGTCAGCGTCTGCTGGGCTCCTTCCAGGACCTTACGCAACGTCCGGACGTGAGGCGGGGCTTCAGTTCTCGCGCGCTTTCGGAGTCCACGCCCCTCTTCTTCCCGCGCGGCGTCTTCAAGATGGCGTCCAACGGCGGGAAAACTCCACGGATTGCGGGAAGAAGGCAGAAGATGGCGCCGGATGGCGGGAATCTTCACCACTGGTAAGTTTGAACAGTCTTTTTCAGGCACGCAGTACCCGGTGGTTGCGGGCACGAGATCCTGCCGACTACGCCAAAAGTTGACGCACCCCTGGGCCTGTGTCGCGCAGCGTTGCGCACGCGGGAGCTTACCCGGAGCCGGATCTGTTGAGGGTTGTAGTCTCGTGGCGGTGACCCGGTCCGTGCCCAGGGAGTCACCCTAAGTGGCGCTGTATTAGCGGTAGATGTTGGACGACTACGCCACCCGTTGAGTACAGCTAAGGAGCTGCTGCTGCAGGGCAGACCGCTGAGGCCGGTGGTAGGATTGTGCAGCGTGATAGTATAACCCCCAACGGGAGGGGTATGGCCTCAGGGCAGCCGACGTGGATGATGGGGGTAGCAGGAACCACTCAGAGACGGTACGGTGTAGTTCCGGGTCTTTACTGGTGACAACGATAGACCCTCCCGGAGTACTGGCTAGCGATTGGGGCCTGGTCAGTCCTTGAGCAGATGGGATCTCCCCTGGCCAGGCGGAGTTGTAGGCCTCCCAAACTAACGATACTCTTCTGGCTACCTTGCTAGAAGCGGGTATAAGTAGCCCACGTCCCTGAGTGTACCGTGTGGTGCTCACCCGTATGGCCGGTGACTCGGGGCCTTCTAGTAGCTTCCGCTCCACGACGGCGGTGCTGGTCCCATGCGTGTGACCGTGCCTTCGGGTTTCTTGGCCAGAGGACCTGAAATCCCCTGCCTGACGGATTCTGCTGCTGGGTAGGAGTTAGTCCCCACAGCCTCGGACTCCGGGTCCGGTAAGAAATCTTCTCAGTCAGGGCGAGCTCTGCAGCTGCCAGCCCCTGACTCTTTGTAACACTGCTCCCACAGAGCTCCTGTTGTTTCTTCCTATGCTGCTTCTCTTCTCTACTTCTGGCATGGCCCAGGAGCTGGGCCCAGCCGGAGCCACAGCTCCCTGTCAGCCCTCCTGGCTGAACTCTCCCTCTGAACTCTCTAACCCTGCCTCAGCCCCAGCTTTATATAGGGGAAGTTCTTCCCCTCCCAGGACTGGGCAGGAGGTGTGGCATGCATAGGATTCCTGACCAAGAGACCTCCCACCTGCTCTCAGACATAACATTGCTGTTACTGTGGAAACCAGACCCCTGGGGTGCCACATCAGACCTACAGATCACTACCCATTCCTGCTAATACATGTGGGGACAAATGACACCGCAGGAAAGGACCTGGAAACCATCTGCAGTGACTTTGAAGATTTAGGCAAGAAAGTGAAAGAATTGGGAGCGCAGGTGGTCTTCTCATCCATCCTCCCAGTGGATGGCCATGGAACAATGAGGTGGAATAAGATTCTACAGGTGAACAACTGGCTACGTCGATGGTGCCGTCAACAAGGATTTGGATTTCTGGATCATGGAATGAATTACCTATACGATGGACTATTTGCTAGAGATGGGGTGCACCTTACGAAGACTGGAAAACATGTATTTGGAAGTCGCCTTGCTACACTCATCAGAAGAGCTTTAAACTAGAACAATGTGGGAAGGGAAGCAAAAGGCCAGAAAAAGCCATACAGCTGACAAATACTATTGAGATCTCTGCTACTGGAAGTGGAAAAGAAGAACAAAGACAAAAAAATCTAAATGATAAAAATATGGGAGGAAGAGAAACCAATCACAAACTAAAATGTTTTTATACAAATGCACAAAGCATGGGCAGCAAACAAGGAGAATTGGAACTACTAATGCAGGAAAAGGAATATGATGTCATTGGAATCACTGAAATTTGGTGGGACGATACACATGATTGGAATAAAAGGCTAAAAGGATACAACTTATTTGCAAGAAACAGACTTGATAAACGAGGAGGATGTGTTGCATTGTATGTTAGAAAAGCGTATATCTGCACAGAGATTGAAGCTTCAGAGACTGGGAGTTCTGTGGAAACTGTTTGGGTAAGAATACAGGGAGAGAACAACGGAAAGGACACCATTGTAGGCATTTACTACAGGCCACCTGGGCAAGCTGAAGATATGGATGAACTCTTTATGTATCAAATGACCAAGTTCTCCAAAAAAATATGATGTAGTGGTCATGGGAGATTTCAACTATCCAGACATTTGTTGGGAATCTCTCTCAAGTAAAACTAACAGGTCAAGCAAATTCTTATCCTCTCTTGCTGACAACTTTATCTTCCAAAAGGTAGGGGAGAAAACAAGGGGATCTGCTACTTTGGATCTAATCCTTATAAACAGGGAGGAAATGGTTGAGGAGGTAAAGGTGGCTGGGACCCTAGGAGGCAGTGATCATGCTATTATAGAATTTTGGATAACTAGAGGAGGAAAACATGTGAAGACTCAAACTTCAAGGTTAGATTTTAGAAAGGCAGATTTTAAGAGACTCAGAATGAGAATAGGAGGGATCCAATGGCTGGATGTCCTTAAGGACAAAAATGTCCAGGAAGGATGGGAAATTTTTAAAAATGAGATTCTCAAAGCACAATCGTTAACAATCCCGAAAAGTAGGAAGAATGGGAAGCATTTAAGGAAACCAGGATGGATGAACACAGAACTTAAACACATGCTAAAAAGAAAGAGAGAAATGTTTATTAAATGGAAAGAGGGAGGCATATCTAAAGAAGATTATAATGCAGTCTGCAGATCCTGCAGGGCACGTATCAGGTTAGCTAAAGCTGACAATGAATTAAGGCTTGCAAGAGATGTCAAAAGCAATAAAAAAGGATTTTGGGGGTATGTCAAAAGTAAAAGAAAAGTCAAAGATGCTATAGGATTTTTACAGGATGAAAATGGAGAAATGGTAAGAGAGGATGTTGAGAAGGCCGAACTTTTTAATTCCTATTTTGCATCTGTTTTCTCTCAGAAAGAAAATGTAACATCAACTGATCTTCACTGTCCTTTTAAAGGAATAGAGGAATCCAAGTTATCTGTAAACAGAAAGATTGTGAGGGAATATTTAGCTAACATAAATGAGTTCAAGTCTCCAGGTCCAGATGAATTACACCCCAGAGTACTGAAGGAGATCGTAGAAGAAATTTTAGAACCACTCTCCATAATCTTTGAAAATTCTTGGAGAACAGGAGAAGTCCCAGAAGACTGGAGAAGAGCAAATGTTGTTCCTATCTTCAAAAAGGGGAAGAAGGTGGACCCAGGGAACTATAGGCCGGTGAGTCTGCCTTCTATACCAGGAAAGATCTTTGAACAAATTATTAAACAACATGTATGTAAGTACATGGATAAGAATGAAGTGATTAACCAGAGTCAGCATTGGTTTGTAACTAACAAGTCATGTCAGACTAACTTAATTTCCTTCTATGACAGAATCACTGACTGGGTGGATCAGGGAAATGCTGTAGATATAGTATATCTTGACTTCAGCAAAGCATTTGACAAAGTATCTCACACCATCCTTATTGAAAAAATGACCAAGTATGCAATGGACCAGGCAACTGTTAGGTGGATTCATAACTGGCTTAGTGATCGGACTCAAAGGGTGGTTGTAAATGGCTTCACATCCAGCTGGATGAATGTCTCAAGTGGGGTACCACAGGGCTCCATCCTGGGACCTGTATTGTTCAACATCTTTATCAATGATTTAGATGAAGGAATTGAGGGTAAACTGATTAAATTTGCTGATGACACAAAGCTAGGAGGGATAGCTAATACTAGAGAAGAGAGAGAGAGGATTCAAAAAGACCTAAATAAACTGGAGCAGTGGGCAGCAACCAACAGAATGGTTTTTAACAGGGAAAAATGCAAAGTACTACATCTGGGCAATAAAAATGAAAAAAGCATATACAGAATGGGAGGAATAGAGCTAAGCAACAGTACATGTGAAAAAGACTTAGGTATACTAATAGATCATAGACTGAACATGAGTCAACAGTGTGATGCAGCAGCAAAAAAGGCAAATACAATTCTGGGATGTATTAACAGAAGCATACAGTCTAGATCACGTGAAGTCATTATCGGTCTTTACTCCTCTTTGGTCAGACCTCATCTGGAATACTGTGTACAGTTTTGGGCACCACATTTTAAAAAAGACATAGACAAACTGGAGCAAGTTCAGAGAAGAGCGACCAGAATGGTGACTGGTCTGCAAACCATGTCCTATGAGGAACGGTTGCAGGATTTGGGAATGTTTAGCTTGCAAAAAAGAAGACTGAGAGGAGACTTAATAGCTGTCTACAAATATGTCAAGGGCTGTCACATTGTAGAAGGATCAGCTTTATTCTCATTTGCACAAGGAAAGACTAGAAGCAATGGGATGAAACTAAATGGGAGGAGACACAGATTAGATATTAGAAAAAACTTTTTGACAGTTAGGGTGATTAACGAGTGGAACAGGCTGCCACGAGAGGTGGTGAGTTCCCCTTCAATGGACGTCTTCAAACAGAGGCTGGACAGACATCTGTCTGAGATGATCTAGTGAATCCTGCTTTGAGCAGGGGGTTGGACCAGATGACCCAGGAGGTCCCTTCCAACTCTACCATTCTATGATTCTATGATTCTAATTGCTCAGAAAATACACGTGGGGTAAAGGACAGAGAGACAACCTTGCTGTCAGGGGTGTGTCAGAACTGACAGACAGTCATCCTGCAGTTGGTTGCAGAAGGTCTTTTCATTTGGCATTACAGACATCTTCTTAGCTGACTCACTTTAGGACCCAGTGGCTACCTCCCTCTGGCTAATTGACACCCAGGCTGGGTGATTAAATACTGGCTGTTGCTAGAAGGAGGTGTCGGTGATATTCACATGACCCCTTGTGAAGGCTTAGAGCAAGTGCAGTTTTTACTTCCTCTTTGCTACTAAGAGGACGTGTGTGCAATCTCTCTGAAGTCGACTAAAGTTACTTTCCCTTTGTTTGTCTTTAGTGGTCAGTGGGGATTGACTAGTCCCCCCCCCCCCCCTCCGTCCCTATCCAGGACTTAGTGCTAGGGTAATAAAGGGTTTAGGTTCCTGTGCACGATTGGTGAAGAACCAATATAGGGAGGTTTAGGGGAGACAGGGTGATATCAGTTCAGCCTAGGAGGTTTCCACTTCCCCTGTTCTCTAGAGTCTGGGTCCCCTTTCTCCCTTCCCTTTATGTTGCACTGAGTCTTTCCCACACCTGGCGAAACTCTTGCTGACTATAAGAGCTTACACTTTAAAGGCGAGAGAGAGGACTCTGCTCATCATAAAAACTTACACTCTACAGAAGCAAGAGAGAGAGGACCCTGCACACCATATGAGGTTTCAATTTACAAGCGAGAGAGGATGTTGCTGTCCATAAGAACTTATGTAGCGCCCCGAGGGTTCGGTTGCTACAGGGGTATTGCACCTCAACCAGAGGTGTGATATTCCACTTCCAGGTAAGGATGGAGTATGGACTAGGGCTCAGTTAGCTGCATGCACACACACACACTCACCCCATTTCCGGGGGACAGCTCAACGGTGCTTCCATATAATTGCAGGCACAACTGACCATGTCCCTGGCTGGAGTGGGGAGGGGGGAGAGAACCCAGTGATGTAGGAGCAGAAGGGGACGGTTTCTGGAGCACAGGAAGGAGCTCATTGGGTGCAGGTTACCTGAACTCAGCACAGAGAAGCAGATAAAAGGTGGGAGCCATCTTAGGAGAGTGTTCAGTCCAGCAGAGTTCAGTGAAGAAGAGGGAGAGAGAACTGACAGGCTCGGCCTGAGCTCAGCTCCACATGGCAGGCCTAGAGAGAAAGGCCGGGGCCAGAGAGGAGAAGGGAAGAAGGAGAAGGAAGGAAGGAGAAGAGACAGAGGAGTAGAAAGGCTCCAGAAACAAGAAGGCAGAAGGGACCCTAAGAGAGCAGAACGGACAGTAACCATTGCAAGCCCACATGATATCGGGTGAAGGGTCAGGCCGCAGAAGGGTACCGGATTCCCAAGTTGGTGAAGGTAAATTATCCCTCAGCCAAAGACCAGAGGTCGTGATCATCTATTGGTGCGACCCCCTGCTATACCCACTAGGAAGGCACCACATAGGGTCAGGGAAACTGGCGCCAAGTTTCACCAAGAGAAGACCCGAGGCAGCTGGACAGAAGTGTGGTCACTGGTGGGGCACGAGAGGCCAGAGAAAGGACAGAAGGGGGGTCCTGTGCCATACTCCTGAATTGCCTCGGGGTTGACCGAGCTCCTCACCTGGTGGACGCAGCACGGCTTGGGCAGTCATTGCTGACAGAAGTGACTCGGATAACAACTGTGAGTAAAAGACCATGGACTGCATTATTGGACTCTGTGTGATTTCTGCTGCGTCTGCACCATCACCCCCAGCATCCCATTACACTACCCTGAGGCTACACTCTTCCCGTGGGGAGTTATCCCATCCCTGTGCTGCACCCCAACACCAGCCTCAGCAGTCTGCCCTGCAGCCGCGGTTACCTCTGACCGCAATCCACGGGTGGCGTAGTCGGACATTCTTCAATCTGTAAATAGACTGCCACACACAATCTGGTCTGACCACCCTGAGCCACGGGATCGGGTTGCCACTACTACCCCCAGCATCACACTGAAGCCCGGTTCCGGGTGCCCCACGGCCCAGGGGGCGAGTCACTTACACTCTGCAGGGGAGAGAGAGGATCTCGCTGACCATAAGAGCTGACACTCTACAGGAAAGAGAGAGGACCCCACTGACCATAAGAGCTGACGCTCTACATGAGAGAGAGAGTACTTTTCTGACCATAAGAGCTTACACTCTACAGGAGAGAGAGAGGATCCTGCTGACCATAAGAGCTTACACTTTACAGGAGAGAGGATCGTGCTGACCATAAGAGCTTACAGTCTACAGAAGAGAGAGAGAGGACCCCGCTGAACATAAGAGCTTACACACTTCAGAAGAGAGAGGACCTCATTGACCTTTAAGAGCTTACACTCTACACGAGAGAGAGGACCCTGCTGACCATAAGAGCTTACGCTCTACAGGAGAGAGAGGACCTCGCTGACCATAAGAGCTTACACTCTACAGGAAAGAGAGGACCTCACTGACCATAAGAGCTTACACTCTACAGGAAAGAGAGAGGACCCTGCTGACTATAAGAGCTTACACTCTACACGAGAGAGAGGACCCCGCTGACCATAAGAGTTTACACTCTATAGGAGAGACTTACCCAGTGACTCTGGAGATGGAAAATGACTCTGCTGTACAAACTGTTCTTCACTGGGAACCACTGTTCTGTGATGGCCCCGGTACTGACCACCACTGTACAAGGTATGATAATCCGCTAGTCGTAGCTGCAGGGTATTATGGGGAGACCGAGTAGCAATTCAAAACGACTTTCGCTCTCTCTACTGCTTGTGCAGTGTGGGAAATGGTGCCGGACAAGTTTTTCTTTTACGAACCGCCAATTAAATCATAAAATGTTCGAATTCGCGTGGAACTGCGAATTTCAGAAACTTCAATGCAAACTCGAGTCTACGCAGATCGATCCACTCATCTCTAGCTGTGAGTGAATGAAGTTTGTTAAAACCCTTTTCACTTGTATTGTACTGTACCTTGTTGCAGATTTTCCATGTGGATTTGTAACTGAAATATTCTAACAACTGTAAGGCGGCGGTGTTCACACCGTGTAGTAACTGAAGCAGTGACCCAAGCAAATCCAACATAAGCCCCTTTTATTCAGCAACTCACGGGTAAACAGAAAGTCCTCCTGTTCGCAGCCGGGTTAACATAAGTCCATAAACAACGGTTGCCATGGGCAATGGCCGCGCTGGGCCGCTCAGAGCCTTCACAGGCGTGGGTTCAGCCACACTCAGTCCTGCTGAGCTTTCCTGCTATGCTCCTAGCAGGCAGGGCCGGCGTCAGCACCCGGTGTACCCGGGCAAGTGCCGGGGCCCTGGAAAATCAGAGGGGCCCACCGCCCACTCACTGTCGGGGCCCACCGCCCACTCACTGTCGGGGCCTACCGCCCACTCACTGTCGGGGCCCACCGCCCACTCACTGTCGGTGCCCTGGCCGCTTCCTCGGCACCTGTTTAGTGACGCAGGCGCTGCTTGATTGCCGGCACTCCCCCAGTCCCAGACATGGCCGCGCGCTGTGCGGCTGTGTCTGCTAGTAATGACACGGAAGGGTCGACGGCACTGCTCATTTAATTGTGCTTGTGTGTCGCCCCTGCCGCATCATTACTAGCAGACACAGCCACATAGCGCGCGGCCATGTCTGGGGGAGTGCCGGCAATCAAGCAGCGTCGGAGGTCCTGCACAGATGGGGGGGTGCGGCCCGGACCCGACCGCAAGTGGGCCCCTCTGATGGTCCAGGGCCATGATGTCTGTGACACGCCGGGGGCCCTGCACTGCCCCATACCTGAGGAGCTGCTGGACAGGACACTGGACCGGGGACAGGTGAGTGAGGCTTCCCCAATCCCCATATTAAAAATATTTGTAATGGGTCTGTGTGTGTGCATGTATGTGAATGTCAGTGTGTATAACTGTGTATATATATTTGTCTGTTTTATATATGTTTTTAAAAATTTGTGTAAAAATGTGTGTATGTCTGTATGTGTACATATCTGTGTACCATGTGTGCGTGCGTGTGTCTGCGTACCGTGTGCGTGCATGCATATGTCTGCGTACCGTGTGCGTGCGTGCATATGACTCGCCCCCTGGGCCGTGGAGCACTCGGATCCGGGCAATAGGGAAACGGTGGGAGTAGTAGTGGCAACCCGGTTCCGTGGCTCAGGGTGGTCAGGCCAGTGGTAGTCCGTTATGTGCTGATGTTTATGTCCGACTACGCCACCCGTGGATTTGCGGTCATTAGGTACCGCCGCTGCAAGGCAGACCGCTGGGGCTGATGATGTGTGCAGCTGGGATGGTGTGACTCCCCACGGGAAGAGTGCGGCCCCAGGGCAGTGTAGTGGATGTTGGGAGTGATGGTAGTGGGAGTCCCAGTGCTGATAGTGCTGAAGGAGCAAGGAGCACGCAGACAACAGGTTGCAGTCCAGGGTCTTTACTAGAACAGGTAAACTGACCCACAAACAGTCCCAGCTAGGAGGGGACCTGGATGTCTGAGAGCAATTGGGAGATTGGCCCTGGTCAGGGTGAGGGTGTAGGCCTACCGTGCTTTCTGTGCTCCTTCTGACTATCTCCTCCTTATAGGATAACAGCCCACGTTTCCGAGCTCTCCGTGTATTCTCGCCTGTATGACCTGCGACGTGGGTTCCTTTCTGCTCCCAGCCTTGTACGGCTTTGCTGGTCCCTTCGGTTGTGGCAGGGCCTCCAGGCTTCTTAGGCCAAGGAATATACAGTCCCTTGCGGACTGGTTCTCTGCTGGGGGATGTAGAATCCTCCCAGCCTCAGACACCAAAGTCTGGTAAAGTAAGTCTTTTATCTGCCAAGACAGGCTCTCTTCGCCTCTTGTCTCTGGCTTGTGGCTCTCCTCCTGCCACACTTCCTCTTAGGTGCAATACAACTGTCTGTCCCTGCTCTGCTCTGGGACAAGTCTCAGTCCTGACACAGGTCTTCAAGTTCTCTCTAACCCTGCCCCCAGTACCAGCTTTTATAGCGGCAGCCTGCTCCCCCTATTGGCCTGAGACAGGAGGTACTGCATGCTAATATTCCCCTGACTAGAGAACCTCCCCCTTGCTCTCAGACACAGCTTTATTTACACTTGTGGCATCCAGGCCAGGGTGACACATTCCCCCCTAGTGAAAATTAGTACTCCGGGACTAAACAGCAAACAAAGAAAATATACATGACTATAAAACATTAACAGGAAAGTGACGCACAGATTGAGTTCTTAAGGTCACAGTGTGGTCTGTGACCGGGTGTCCATATAACCAACTCAACGGGGAGCCTTAACCAGGTGGGGGTCTGTCCTACCCCAAGTCCTTTACAGTCTTAGTTCATTCCTGGGTTAGGCTCCAAACGCAGTCCATACAAGGTCCCGGTTATAAAAAAGTCCATAACCTTTGAGTCCTTACGGTAGCTGCAAGAAACTGAAACACAGAATTACCAAACATGCATGTAACTTGGCAAACAATTCAACATTTGGCAACAGGGTTATTTACAATTTTAGTACGCCCTATATTTTCCAGCGAGCGGGTATCTGCCCCTTTGTGCTCCTGGTTGATCTACGTAGCCCACTGTCTGGTGGTGGACTGACTTGGCTTTCCCCACTAGCGTTAGGGGTGCAGCTACCAGCTGGGTGTACAGGTAGGGCAGGCAGCTGTCTGCGGGTCCTTTGGCTTACAGCAGGCATGGCAGGCTCACTGTCAGCAGAGGGTTGACTCTCCTGGGCTGCTGGTACAGGCTCTTCTGCCTCTGGAACCACTTGCTCCTCTTCACCTTCCGGCTCTGGTGTTGGTCGTTGCTGTGCCGGTTGCAGGAAATGCAGGACGGGTACCACTATGGCATCATTTATGCGAGTCCAGGACTGAGGGAACTCTCAGAGAACGGTGCTGATCATTTCTTCCTTGTCCTCTGTGGGTTCAAGGTCACTCTGATCCTCTTCTGCACTACGGAGTTGCTCGGGGCACCTTTTGAGGTGGTCTCTGGAGACGACACTAGTGGTTTCTCCTCCGTCCTTGGTGATTACGCATACCTTTGGGTTGTCGTGGTCAGACTGCAGTACGGTGTAGGGTTCCCTTTCCCACTGGTCGTCCAACTTATGTAGCCTTCTTTTTCGCTTTAGGACTTGCTCACCAGGTTCTAGGGGACCAGCAGGGGCGTGTTGATTGAAGAGTTTTTTCTTGCCTCTCTCTCACCTGGGCCAGGCTCTTCTCCACACTCTCCTGTACCTTCTTGTACTGCAGTTGCCTTTCCGTATCCCAGTCCACATCCGGGGAGGTGTCCTCAGGTATTAGGACTCCCATCTCCAGGTCTACGGGCAGCTTACCTGGTCTGGCTCGCATCAGGTAAGCCGGGGTGCAGTTTGTAGCATTCACCGGGATATTGTTGTATAGGTCTATGAGGTCCGGCAGTTTTTCTGGCCACAGGCTGCGTTCCTCCAGGGGCAACGTCTTCAGGAGATCAATGACTATATTGTTCATCTTCTCACACATCCCGTTGGTTTGGGGGTGGTAAGGCGTTGTACGAATCTTCTTACAGCCATAGAGGTTGCAGAATTCCTGGAAGATTTCAGCCTCGAACGCTGGACCCTGGTCTGTCAGGACCTGTTCCGAATACCCGTGTGGACGGCAGAAATATTGCTGGAAGGCTCTGGCCGCTGTTTGGGCTGTCAAGTCTTTTACCGGGACCACCACGAGAAAACGTGAATAGTGGTCCACGATTGTCAGGGCGTAGATGTACCCTGACCGGCTTGGAGCCAACTTGACGTGGTCTAGAGCTACCAGCTCAAGAGGCTGCGTGGTGACGATGGGCCTCAAGGGTGTCTTCTGGCTGGTGCGGTCCTTCCTCCTTAGGTGACAAGGGCCACAGTCTCTGCACCACTTTTCTACAGCTCCTCTCATGCCGACCCAAAAGAACCTTCCTCTTAGTAGGAACTCCAGTTTCTTCCAACCGAAGTGTCCCGCTCTGTCATGGTAAGCCCCCAGGACCATAGCTGCATCCCGCCTTGGTACCACGACTTGCCAGGTCAGCTCGTGCGTCCGGTGGTTGACAATCCTTCTGCACAACTTGCCTTCGTAGAGGAACAGCTTGCTCTTCTCCTTCCATAGCTGTCTAGCTTCCTCTGGAGCATCCGGATCCATGCGGGCGTCTTCCTGGGTCAGCAGATCTTTCACCAGGTGGATGGCAGGGTCACTATCTTGGGTCTCGGCCCAGCTGTGGTGAGGTAGGGGATTGATCATCACAGTTGTTAGATCCTCCTCCTTCACGCGGTGGGAGTATTGAGCGGCTCCATACCGGTGAAATGCGGGGAGTTCTACCTCCTCCAGCTCTTCTGGGTCTTCATCACCTTCAGGTAAGTGAGGCATCCTCGTTAGGGCGTCAGCGTTGGCATTGGTTTTGCCGGCCCGGTACTTGATCACGAAGTCATAGTTGGAGAGACGGGCCATCCACCGCTGTTCTAGGGCACCCAGTCTTGCATTGTCCAGGTGTGTCAACGGGTTGTTGTCCGTGTACACGGTGAACTTTGCGGAGGCCAGGTAATGCTTGAAGCGTTCCGTCACGGCCCACACCACCGCCAAGAATTCTAGCTTGAAGGAGCTGTAATTCTCCGGGTTCCTCTCGGTGGGTCTCAGCTTCCGGCTGGCGTACGCGATCACCCTTTCTCTGCCCTGTTGGTTTTGGGACAGTACGGCTCCCAGTCCCACATTACTGGCGTCTGTGTGAAGGATAAAAGGCTGGCCATAATCAGGGTAGGCCAGGATCTCATCCCCCGTGAGGGCCATCTTCAACTGGTGGAAGGACTCCTCTTCCGGTTTATCCCACTTGAAGGGTGGCTTTTGACTTCTGGACTTAGACTGTCCGATCAGGAGGTCCTGCATAGGAGCTGCCATCTTAGTGAACCCGGGGATGAACCTTCGGTAGTAGCCTACCAACCCGAGAAACTGTCTCACCTCCTTGATGTTCGAGGGGCTTGGCCAGCTCTTGATTGCCGTGACCTTGTCAGGGTCGGGGGCTACTCCTTCCGCACTTACCACGTGCCCTAGGTACTGGACCTTTGGTTTCAGCAGGTGACACTTCGATGGTTTCACCTTCAGGCCATAGCCTGCCAGGGCTTCGAACACCTCAGCCAGGTGTTTGAGATGGTCCTCGTAGGTCTTCGAATAGACGATCACGTCGTCCAGGTAAAGGAGGACCGTCTCGAAGTTTCGGTGCCCTAGACAGCATTCCATCAGCCGCTGGAAGGTCCCTGGTGCATTGCAGAGCCCGAAAGGCATACAGTTGAACTCGCTCAGTCCCATCGGGGTGGTGAAGGCGGTCTTCTCCTTGTCAGCCTCTGCCACAGGAACCTGCCAGTACCCGCTAGTAAGGTCCAAAGTAGAAAAGAAGTTAGCTGATTTTAGTGCGGCTAAAGACTCCTCTATTCTAGGCAGCGGATATGCGTCTTTGTGGGTGATACGGTTGATTTGTCTATAGTCCACGCACATTCTCATGGTGCCGTCTTTCTTTTTTACCAGAACCAGGGGGGCTGCCCAGGGGCTACAGCTATCTCTAATGACCCCAGCTTCTTTCATTTCCCGCAGCATACCCTTGGCGTTCTGATAATGTGCAGGGGGTACAGGCCTGTGTCTCTGTTTTATTGGTGGGTGGCTCCCTGTGGGGATGTGGTGTTCTATCCCTTTTACTCTGCCGTAGTCCAGCGGGTGCTTACTAAAAATTCTCTCATACTCCTGTACCACCCGGTAGACTCCTTGTTTTTGGTGCAGGGGAGCGGAGTTAGCACCCACATGGAGTTTCTGGCACCAGTCCTCCTTTTGTTTCTGGGAGCCATTACCCTCCGCCTGTGGAGATGGAGGCAAGGGTTCCACGGCCCTGATAGCTTTGTGTTCGACAACAAACAGTTTGGCGAGTGTAGCGTACCTGGGTAAGTGTACTTCCCTCTCCCCAATGTTGAGGATGCGGACGGGCACCCTCCCATGACGGACATCAACCACCCCCCGGGCTGTCAAAATGGTGGGCCTGCTGTCTGAGTACACGGGTTCTACCATGGCTTGATAGTCTCTACCTCTCAACCCGATTGCAGTCCGACACCAGATCATCATTTCACTTTTGGGAGGCATGGAAATGGGGAATGGGTCACTCAGTCTTACGCTACCGATCTCACCACCAGACAGTTCTACCTGCTGCCGTCTCATCAGGGCTTTTATCTCCTTGTTGAGGACTCTCTGTTGGCTGGAACTAGCATTCACCGCCACCTGTTACATAGTTACATAGTTACATAGTTTATAAGGCCGAAAAAAGACAAGCGTCCATCCAGTTCAGCCTATTTCTTGTGCACTGCAGCTATTCCGCAGCGTTGATCCAGGGGAACGCAAAAAAAAACAAAACAAACAAAAAAAAAAAACATGCGGTATAGGCCAATTGACATCATTGAGGAAAAAATTCACTTCCCGACACCAATCTGGATTAATTAACTATCACTAAGCATAAGATGTAATTTTATTGTTCTCAAGAAAGGCGTCCAGGCCTCTCTTGAACTCATTAAGTGAGTTGGACATCACCACTTCCTCTCCCAGAGAGTTCCAGAGTCTCACGGCTCTGACCGTAAAGAATCCCCTTCTATGCTGGTGCAGGAACCTCCTTTCCTCCAGACGCATAGTGTGCCCCCTCGTCTTTGTCACCATCCTTGGTATAAACAGGTCATGGGAGAGATCTCTGTACTGCCCCCTGATGTATTTATACATGTTTATGAGGTCTCCCCTAAGCCTTCTCTTTTCCAACGTAAATAGGCCTAATTTTGACAACCTCTCTGGGTATTCTAGTCCCTCCATTCCCTTTATTACCTTAGTCGCCCTCCTTTGTACCTTCTCTAGCTCCAATATGTCTTTCCTGAGCACCGGAGCCCAGAACTGTGCACAATATTCTAAGTGCGGCCTTACCAGCGCTTTATACAGAGGAAGAACAATGTTCTCATCATATGCCCCTATTCCTCTTCTGATGCATGCCATGACTCTATTTGCCTTCGCAGCTGCTGCCTGACACTGGGCACTCCAATTTAATTTGCTATTAACCAAGACGCCCAGGTCCTTCTCCATGTCAGATTTCCCCAACGTTTTCCCATTTAATATGTATGGGTGACTGCTGTTTTTCTTTCCCATGTGCATGACCTTACATTTATCGGCATTGAACCCCATTTGCCATTTTTTGGCCCAACTCCCCAATTTATCTAAATCCTCCTGTAGCTGTGCCCTATCCTCATCTGTGTTAACTACTTTACAAAGTTTAGTATCATCTGCAAATATTGCTATTTTACTATGCAACCCTTCCTCTAGATCATTAATAAATATATTAAATAATATAGGGCCCAAGACAGACCCTTGAGGCACCCCGCTAGTAACCCTGACACCCCCTGAGCTTACTCCATTGATAACCACCCTCTGCTTTCTATCACTCAGCCAGCTATTTACCCACTTGCACACATTATCCCCCAGACCAAGCATTCTCATTTTATATACCAACCTTTTGTGTGGCACGGTATCAAACGCTTTGGAGAAGTCAAGGTATACAACATCCACTGACTCTCCCCGGTCCAGCTGTGAGCTCACCTCCTCGTAGAAGGCAATCAGGTTTGTTTGGCAGGAGCGATCTCTCATGAATCCATGTTGATATGGAGTTAGACAGTTATTATCATTAAGATATTCTACAATAGCATCTCTAAGAAATCCTTCAAACAATTTACCCACAACAGATGTTAAGCTGACTGGTCTATAGTTCCCAGGGTCACTTTTAGACCCCTTTTTGAATATTGGTACCACATTTGCTTGGCGCCAGTCTAGTGGGGCAGTCCCTGTCCATAAAGAGTGCTTGAATATAAGATACAGCGGTCTGTCTATCACATTACTTAATTCTTTTAGTACCCGGGGGTGTATGCCATCTGGGCCTGGTGACTTTTTGATATTATTTAGGCGTTTCTGAACTTCCTCCTGGGTTAGGTGGGTGATATTTAGCGGAGGGTTTACTTTATCACTTTGCATTTCCTCCGATAAATTGTTTTCTTTTGTGAAAACAGTGGAGAAGAAGCTATTGAGTAGGTTTGCTTTACCCTCATCGCCCTCTATGATTTTACCCAGGTTATTTTTCAATGGGCCAACTCCATCAGTTTTAATCCTTTTACTGTTTATATAGTTAAAGAACAGTTTGGGATTCGTTTTACTTTCTTTGGCAATTAGTCTCTCTGTCTCCTCTTTTGCTATTCTTATTTGTTTCTTACAGATTTTGTTTTTTTCCCTATAAGTTATTAGCGCTTCCTCGCTGCCTTCTTGTTTAAGTTTACCGAAAGCCCTTTTTTTGTTTTTCATTGCCCTCTTGACTTCCTTATTTAGCCACATTGGCTTCCTCCTATTCCTAGCCCTTTTATTCCCATAAGGTATGTACCTTCTACAGTGACTATGTAGGACTGTTTTGAAAATGTCCCATTTTCTGTCCGTGCTCCTATTACTAAAGATACTATCCCAGTCTATAAGGTGAAGGGCATCTCTTAGCTGATCAAACTTTGCCCTCCTGAAGTTCAGTGTTTTTGTGACTCCCTTGCTGGGCACCCTACTGAAGCACATGTGGAATTGTATAATGTTGTGGTCACTATTTCCCAGGTGCCCCCCGACCTGCACCTCAGTTATTCTGTCTGGCCTGTTAGTTAATATTAAGTCTAAAAGGGCCGTCCCTCTAGTTGGTTCTAGTTGGTGTTGTAGAATTACAATTACCTCTGAAAGACAATTTTCAATTACGTTAGTACCCACAGTTATTTTAGGGTGACTTTCACGACGGTCAATGTCTACAATAATCACTCCCTGTGCCGGCAGTTCAACTTTACCAATTTTAATGGTCATCTCCTTGAACCCCATCTGCGGCACGGGTAAGCCATTACTGGCGATGATGCTCAAGTTACTGTCTGGATACCGTGTGATATCAGCATCAGTCCAATACTGCTTAAAAAGTACATAAGGGATAGTGGTTACTTGTGACCCAGTATCCAGCAAGGCGCTCATGGGGATACCGTCCAGCACCACGGGTAAAACCGGGCGCCCCCCAACGTACTTATTACGCCAATTGTAAGGGCCTGGTGATCTTATGCCTGGGGGTTGGCCCTCTGCCCCAGGTTGGACCCGTTTAAATTACAGTACCTGGAAATGTGTCCGGGCTGGTTGCATCGACGGCAAATGGGCTGTCCATCCTCTGCGTAGCGGTCTGTGGGCCTCCCTCGGAACGACGGGATCCTCCTCTGTCGACGCCACGGGACATCCTCCGGACTTGAAGCCAGCTCGATGGGTCTTGACAGGTCCACTTGTATTGCCTGGACGGTCCTGGTCAACGCCGCGACGCTCCTGGTCAGCTCCTGGACTTGGTGGTGCAGATCTTTCGACGGGGCCTGTGCATCAGCCCCCACGGAGTCCATAGAGGAGGGCGCCGCCTCCTGGTGGTAGGTGAGAGCAGGGCGCTGGGGGTTTATAGCGCCACTTGTTGCGGGTTCACGGAGCACCCTTATGGCCCTGTCCTTGAATTGGGCAAAGGTCAGACCAGGGTTCTGAAAGAACATGAGGCGCAGCTGGGTCCTGTGGGCGCTAGACAGCAGACCTTCTATGAACTGTTCTGTTAGGAGCTTATCCGTATCCTGCACGCTGCCTGGGTCAGCTAGTTGGATGGCCCTCAGGGCTTCCTGCAAATTTAGGGCATAGTCTCTGATGCTGTCCTGTGCCCGCTGCTTACATCCATAGAACCTCATTTTAATTTCAGCGGAGGTACGTATGTCAAAGGTACCCCGCAGCCGGGCCAGAATACCCTTCACGGTCCTTTTCTCCTCAGTGGGCCATGATTTTACCTCCCTTTGGGCTGCGCCAGTTAACTGCCCTGTTAGTATGCTGACCTTCTGTTCCTCTGTCAGGGGGTAGACTTGGAACAAACTGTACAGCCTTTCCTTGAAGTCCGTCAGGGCATGGGGCTCCTCTGAATACTTGGGCAGCCAGGCCGCTCCAGGGATGTAGGGCAGGGAAAAGGGCATCACCGCTGCTGCAGCTGCGCTGGTGGTAGTGGGCGTCTCTGTGTCCGACATCTTCCTCCCCCTAGTTAAGCGTGGCCTACCTTCCGACGATCCTCTTCTGTAGGCCGCGGCTCCGCTGCTGCTGCTCTGGACGAGGACCTTGCATCGCGTCCTGATGACGTCAGCGTCGCTCTCTCTCCCTTCCAGGACCTTGCGCAGCGTCGGTGCGTGGGGCGGAGCTTCAGGTCTCGCGCGCTTTCGGCGTCCACGCCCCTCTTCTTCCCGCGCGGCGTCCTGAAGATGGCGTCCGACGGCGGGAAAACGTCTTCGGATGGCGGGAAAACAGCTGAAGATGGCGGGAACCGACTGAAGATGGCGGGAAACGGCTCCGGATGGCGGGAACCTTCACCACGGCAGGTATGACAGTCTTTTGAAGGCACGCAGTACCCGGTGGTTGCGGGCACGAAATCCTGCCGACTACGTCAAAGCTGACTCGCCCCCCGGGCCGTGGGCCACTCGGATCCGGGCAATAGGGAAACGGTGGGAGTAGTAGTGGCAACCCGGTTCCGTGGCTCAGGGTGGTCAGGCCAGTGGTAGTCCGTTATGTGCTGATGTTTATGTCCGACTACGCCACCCGTGGATTTGCGGTCATTAGGTACCGCCACTGCAAGGCTGGGGCTGATGATGTGTGCAGCTGGGATGGTGTGACTCCCCACGGGAAGAGTGCGGCCCCAGGGCAGTGTAGTGGATGTTGGGAGTGATGGTAGTGGGAGTCCCAGTGCTGATAGTGCTGAAGGAGCAAGGAGCACGCAGACAACAGGTTGCAGTCCAGGGTCTTTACTAGAACAGGTAAACTGACCCACAAACAGTCCCAGCTAGGAGGGGACCTGGATGTCTGAGAGCAATTGGGAGATTGGCCCTGGTCAGGGTGAGGGTGTAGGCCTACCGTGCTTTCTGCGCTCCTTCTGACTATCTCCTCCTTATAGGGTAACAGCCCACGTTTCCGAGCTCTCCGTGTATTCTCGCCTGTATGACCTGCGACGTGGGTTCCTTTCTGCTCCAAGCCTTGTACGGCTTTGCTGGTCCCTTCGGTTGTGGCAGGGCCTCCAGGCTTCTTAGGCCAAGGAATATACAGTCCCTTGCGGACTGGTTCTCTGCTGGAGGATGTGGAATCCTCCCAGCCTCAGACACCAAAGTCTGGTAAAGTAAGTCTTTTATCTGCCAAGACAGGCTCTCTTCGCCTCTTGTCTCTGGCTTGTGGCTCTCCTCCTGCCACACTTCCTCTTAGGTGCAATACAACTGTCTGTCCCTGCTCTGCTCTGGGACAAGTCTCAGTCCTGACACAGGTCTTCAAGTTCTCTCTAACCCTGCCCCCAGTACCAGCTTTTATAGGGGCAGCCTGCTCCCCCTACTGGCCTGAGACAGGAGGTACTGCATGCTAATGTTCCCCTGACTAGAGAACCTCCCCCTTGCTCTCAGACACAGCTTTATTTACACTTGTGGCATCCAGGCCAGGGTGACACACATATGTCTGCGTACCGTGTGCGTGCATATGTCTGCGTACCGTGTGCGTGCGTGCATATGTCTGCGCGCCGTGTGCGTGCATATGTCTGCGTACCATGTGCGTGCGTGCATGCATATGTCTGCGTACCGTGTGCGTGCATATGTCTGCGTACCGTGTGCGTGCATGCATATGTCTGCGTACCGTGTGCGTGCGTGCATATGTCTGCGTACCGTGTGCGTGCGTGCATATGTCTGCGTACCGTGTGCGTGCGTGCATATGTCTGCGTATCGTGTGTGTGCGTGTATATGTCTGCGTACCGTGTGCGTGCGTGCATATGTCTGCGTACCGTGTGTGTGCGTGCGTATGTCTGCGTACCGTGTGCGTGCGCATGTCTGCGTACCGTGTGTGTGCGCATGTCTGCGTACCGTGTGTGTGCGCATGTCTGCGTACCGTGTGTGTGTGTGTGTGTGCGCATGTCTGCATATGTGAAGGATGAGGTGGCAGGCTGGACCCTGTGTACTATATATATATTTCTCTGCGGTATCTGTGCATCATGAATTGTGTACAGTCATGGCCAAAAGTATTGAGAATGAGACAAATAGTAATTTTTCCAAAGTTTACTACTTCATTTTTTGTAATGGCAATTTGCATATACTCCTGAATGTCAAAGAGTGATCAGCTTAACAGCAATTACTGTACTTGCAAAGTCAATATTTGCCCAGAAAATGAACTTCAACCCCCAAAACACATTTCAACATCATTGCAGTCCTGCCTTAAAAGGAGCAGCTAACATCGTTTTAGTGATTGATCCATTAACACAGGTGTGGGTGTTGATGAGGACAGGGCTGGCGATCAATCAGTCATGATTAAGTAAGAATGACATCACTGGACACTTTAAAAGGAGGCTGGTTCTTGGTATCATTGTTTCTCTTCAGTTAACCATGATTATCTCTAAAGAAACACGTGCAGCCATCATTGCACTGCACAAAAATGGCCTAACAGGGAAGAGTATCGCAGCTACAAAGATTGCACCTCAGTCAACAATCTATTGCATCATCAAGAACTTCAAGGAGAGAGCTTCCATTGTTGTCAAAAAGGCTCCAGGGCGCCCAAGAAAGACCAGCAAGCGCCAGGACCGTATCTTAAAACTGTTTCAGCTGCGGGATCGGACTACCAGCAGTGCCGAGCTTGCTCAGGAATGGCAGCAGGCTGGTGTGAGTGCTTCTGCACGCACTGTGAGGCGGAGACTCTTTGAGCAAGGACTGGTTTCAAGGAGGGCAGCAAAGAAGCCACTTCTCTCCAGAAAAAACATCAGGGACCGACTGATATTCTGCAAAAGGTACAGGGAGTGGACTGCTGCGGACTGGGGCAAAGTCATTTTCTCTGATGAATCCCCTTTTCGATTGTTTGGGACATCTGGAAAACAGCTTATTCGGAGAAGAAGAGGTGAGCGCTACCACCAGTCTTGTCTCATGCCAACTGTAAAGCATCCTGAAACCATTCATGTGTGGGGTTGCTTCTCAGCCAAGAGAATCGGCTCACTCACAGTCTTGCCTAAAAACACAGCCATGAATAAAGAATGGTACCAGAATGTCCTCCAAGAGCAACTTCTCCCAACCGTCCAAGAGCAGTTTGGCGCCCAACAATGCCTTTTCCAGCATGATGGAGCACCTTGCCATAAAGCAAAGGTGATAACTAAATGGCTCATGGAACAAAACATAGAGATTTTGGGTACATGGCCTGGAAACTCCCCAGATCTTAATCCCATTGAGAACTTGTGGTCAATCATCAAGAGACGGGTGGACAAACAAAAACCAACAAATTCTGGCAAAATGCAAGCATTGATTATGCAAGAATGGACTGCTATCAGTCAGGATTTGGTCCAAAAGTTGATTGAGACCATGCCAGGGAGAATTACAGAGGTCTTGAAGAAGAAGGGGCAACACTGCAAATATTGACTTGCTGCATTAACTCATTCTAACTGTCAATATAACCTATTGGTACTCATAATATGATTGCAATTATATTTCTGTATGTGATATAAACATCAGACAAACACTAATAAAAACCAGAGGCCAGCAGATCATGTGAAAATATAATTTTGGTGTCATTCTCAAAACTTTTGGCCATGACTGTATGTGTTAAAAGGGGCCACTGAGACACTTTCGCCCGGGGCCCAGAAAAACCTGGAGCCGGCCCTGCTAGCAGGTCCCAACACTAATCCTTAGTGCAGGGTTTTTAAAGGACCTGTGGCAAGAGCCACTGGAAAACCCAGGTTGGAGGGAGGAGGCCGCCCCACTGCCTTCCTGTAGCCTCCTCCAAGAAATGAAGGCCCTGCCAGGTTTTACTTAATCTGCATTAGCCAGATAGCCTGAGCAGGTCAATGCTCACCTTCATTCCTGCATTGCAGCCACTGGTGTGTCTGTGACTGCAATGCACTCCAGTGGATTTAATAGGTCTCTGTACACATTCTGGGGGATATATAACGTCCCTCGTATACGATCTCGGTCACTGCCTCACACAACTTAATGATGTGTAAACCTGGCCAAATACCCGTCTTGTGCCGTCATTATCAAATGTTTTCACACTTTTTAATTTACATTTTTCATGACAGTTTTGACAAATGCCTATAAAACGGGTGCAAATTAGAGAAAAGTCGTTAGTCGGTGTGTGCGTTGTTGGCAGAAATGACATGTGCACATGAGGTGGCGTAGAGGACAGAAATATCTCCAACATTCATAGTACATTTGCCAGTTTGGTAAATTTTGCTCTGTTTTTGCCAGTTCCCGAATTCATGGATCTAAAGGTAAATCTCCCACTCTTTTTATAGTTTTCTTGCACTGGGTTATTTTTTGGATTCATAAAATACATAGAAAAGCGATGTGCACAGTCAGGAGGGTTCTGCAAAGCATCAAGACTTCCATGAAAATCAGCTGATCAGAGCGCATTATCAGTCAGCAGGTTTCCCTTCCGTCAGAGAACCGCCCTAGACCTCCGCCAGCAGTCTTCTGTTGCTCGAGTTCAGGATGTTGATGTCATTCCTACATTGAAACAGCTGAATAAGAGCAAAACAGATTTGTGAAAACACAAAGTTATTCTCAGAAGAAAAACACTACAGGGATTCTGGCGGAGAAAATTCATTAACCTCTTCCTGACCGAGCAATTTTCCATTTTTGTGCTTTCCTTTTTCCAAATGGCAAAACTTTTTATTTTTCCGTAGTCATATGAAGGATAGGGATGAGTGGACCCACAGAAGTTCAGGCTCTGGTACCCGACCCGAACTTTATTCCAAAGTTTGGTTCTGGTACCAGAACTGTACCCGAACTTGAACCAAAACTTGAAACCCCATTGAAAACAAAAGGGACCCAAGCTTTTGACCTGGAATATTCTCTCTCTATCTCTCTCTCTTTCTCTCTCTCTTTCTCTCTCTTTCTCTCTTTCTTTGTCTTTCTTTCTCTCCCGCTTTCCTTTTCTTTGTCTCTTTCTTTCTCTCTTTCTTTAGTTCTCTCTCTTTCTTTCTCTTTCTTTTTCTCTCTTTGTTTCTCTCTTTCTCTTTCTCTCTTTTTCTCTCTCTATTTATCTCTTTCTTTCTCTCTTTTTTTTCTCTCTTTCGCTATCTCTTTCTCTCTTTTTCTTTCTTTTTCTCTTTTACTCTCTCATTCTCTCTCTTTCTCTCTCTCTCACTCTTTCTCCCCCTCTTTCTCTCTCTCGTTCTCTCTGTTTCTGTCCCTCTTTCGCTCTCTCTTTTTCTCTCTCGTTCTCTCTCTTTCACTCTCTCTCTTTCTCTCACTCTTTCTCCCCCTCTCTTTCTCTCTCTTGTTCTCTCTCTTTCTATCCCTCTCTTTCTCTCTCTCTTTCTCTCTCTCTCTCTTTCTCTCTCTCACTTTCTCGCTCTCACTTTCTCTCCCCCTCTCTCTTTCTCTCCCTCTCTCTTTCTCTCCTTCTCTCTTTCCTTTTTCTCTCTTTCATATTTTTCTCTCTTTCAGTCTCTCTCTTTCAGTCTCTCTCTCTCTCTCTCTCTCTCAGTCTCTCTCACACACTATAGACTTCTGAGAGAAGTCCATGTTAAACGAACACGGTGATAAAGGAACACAGATTTCTCCCTGAGCTCCGTTACAATGTTCAGAGCCCTGGAGAGAGAGCATATTTTTCAACTCAAAAGTTCGGGTCCCCCATGGGGTTCAGATTCTGCTTCAAGTTCGGGTACAGTTCTGGTACCTGAATCAAACTTTGGACTATAGTTCAGGTCGGGTACCAGAACCCGAACTTCCACGGGTCCAATCATCCATACTCATCTCCAATGAGAGCTTGTTTTTTTGCATTGTACTGTTGAATGGCGACATCCATTTTATTATGCATTGTGCTGGAAAACAGGAACAAAAATTTCCAAGTGCAGCAAGACTGCGAAAAAAGTGAAATTCTGCAATAGGGGGTTTTGTTTTTACAGAGTTCATTATGCAGTAAAATTGACCTGGCAATATGATTCTCCAGATAAAGACAATTATACATAACTTTTCTTTTTATTTAAATGGTGGAAAAAAAATGGAAATTTGTAAAAAAGAAAAGTAAATAAATAAAAAAAATATTTTTGCTTGTATCACCATTTTCCAATACCCGAAATGTTTTCAGTCGATGGAGCTATGTGAGGGCTTTTTTTCACTCCCCTGAGCTGGCATTTTTACTGATACCATTTTAGGGTAGATATAACATTTTGATGGCATCTTATTGCATTTTTTTTTTTGCGCTGTTGCAGTGGCCAAAAAACGTAATCCTGCCATTTTGATTTTTTTCCTCATTACGGTGTTTATAGATCAGGTTAATTAATTTTGTATTTTGATAGATTGGATCACTGAGATTCGATGGTCACTTAGAACTCCGTGCTGCTTGGGCTTTCGCAGGTTAGAAGCAGTGGGCTCAGCTCTAACAGCAGCTATTAGAGGCAAATGATGGCTGAATAACACAACCATCATCTGCCGGGAAAGATGCGGGCTCAGGAGCTGAGCCAACATCAAAGAAGGGGACCTGACATATGATGTACCAGTGCTTCATAAGTTGGGAAGGGGTTATGGAAAAACTGTAGTGTTATATTCTACAGTATTTTAGTTGTGTTGTAATCAGCTCGATTAAAGCAGCAATCCACCCTGAGAATGAAAAGAAACTTTTTATATTTTAGCTTTATAGATTTTTTAAATATCGTTTATTAATCATATTCTCACTGGTCGCTTGTGGGTGCTGTTGGTTATTTCTTTTGGCAGTGTGTTTGATTACTAGTCAAATATCATGATGCTAAGCTCTTCCCCTAATGTTGTATGATTTTACACAGATGGGCAGGCGGATGCACTACACGGAACATGGGCTCAGTTTTAACTGCATACAATCATTATGAATACACATATATTGGAGAAAAGCCTGAGCCGGAAAAAAAAGCATATGATGATCTATGGCTTGTGAATGGCCCAACAACTGGAAAAAAAAGCAAATTCTGGTGTGATCCCCAGAGAAAACAACAACCGCAGGACCTGAAGTCTGAGGGAGTCCAAAAAACTCTCTGCCATATCAAGATAGTAATATAAGTGGCACATGGTAAGTGAGACTCAGGGGTGTAATTACAATTGGTGCAGGGGTTGCAATTTAACTGGGGCCCTGGAGCCCAGGGGCCCAAAAAGTCCCCTTTGCCTATATATAAGAAGACCAATACTATTAAAGAGTTGCAATAATTGGGGGCCCGTTGGAGCTTTTGCATTTGGACCCATGAGCTTCAATTTACGCCACTGGTGAGAGTCCTGTTACAGGTCTTTCTATGGGGCTCAGAGCATTCTCCAAGAAACATCAATCTGACACAGCATTTTTTTACTTCATTTATCATGCAACAATCATAGACTTGTTTGTGTCACTACAGAGCAGTAGTCATGACTGAGTGGTTGTCCGGTTATGCTCTGGCGCTCTACAGGAAAACAATGTCCCAGTCCCAGTGTGCTGTCGGGTGTGGGGTGCATCACACTCAATTGTAGGCCGCAGGCCTCCGTGTCTCCAGGCTCCCGTCCTCAGGAGCCCCTGCGCACAACTAAGGGGACACCAAGCTCTTTACAACAGGCAAACGTTTACCAGTCAGTTCAACTTCATCAGGTGGTGACATGTGGGATAAGGCAAAGCATTTCACGTTTCTTCCTTATTTAGTACACTACCTCTTCAGCCCTACCACTCGTTCCTCCTGGACTACCCATAAGCCCACTAACTCCATCAGCCTCTGGGATTCTCCATCCACTCCAGCAGTGCACCCGGGACCGACCACCTGCCCCTCACGTAATTCCACGTCTACCGACCTCAAGATGTCTGAAGACTAGGCCCACTCATTGGTTCCTGGCCCAAGCCCTAGGCTCCAGTCGTTACAGGAATGCCCATCAGGGATTTCAGTATGGCCTCCTCCCACTGCCTCGAACGATTGGCCCATGCTGCCCCTAGCAGCCCACAGCACCTGAACTTCACCTTGACACTGCACTTCTCTAACCACGCATTATCAGGAAGTGCCCCCCTTTTATTGACACTAGTTCCCACCCACTGGGCTAGTTCTATCATTAACTATTTCCTATCCTATAGACTAAACCTATTGTTCTTATCCTATTAACCACTTGCTATATAAACCGTACTTATGCTATCCTAAAGCTAGTCCTATGCTTATTCTACACTATAAACTAAGCTGAAAGAGAGAATGGACAGCACCTCCAAAAACGTACGTTGATATAATGCCTCTCGGCAAAAATATATAAAACTGAACATGAGGTTCTTAGTTTAACATTCTGATCAGACTGTATGAAGTCCACTGCCACGTCACGGCAAACCTCGTAGTGGGTCCTAACATTTCCTGCCTGAACGGGAGCGGAGCCGTGCGCCAACCACCACCGCAGCGACAATGCATCAGCAGGGCGGGCGGCCTGGTGCCTCACAGAACCCATGCTGCAAGGCCGAGTCCCCATGACTCCAGGCCGTGCAGCCCCACGAGCACAAAACCCCAGCAACAATGGCCGACACACTGCACGAACACCACAAGAAAGGAGCAAGCTCTCAAGTGAGAGCAAAAATCGGCTGGTCCCTCTTTGCAGTCTCCTGCTAATTAGACTAATGGGGACTCGGCCTAGCAGCATGTGAGGCACCAGGCCGCCCGCCCTGCTGGTGCATTGTCGCTGTGGTGGTGGTTGGCGCACGGCTCCGCTCCCGTTCAGGTAGGAAATGTTAGGACCCACTACGAGGTTTGCCGTGACGTGGCAGTGGACTTCATACAGTCTGATCAGAATGTTAAACTAAGAACCTCATGTTCAGTTATATATATTTTTGCCGAGAGGCATTAGATCAAATGTATGATTTTTGGAGGTGCGGTCCATGCTCCTTTTTTTTGCACTACACTATACACTACTCACATTGTACATTAACACTTTACATGACTTATCTGCTGTACATTACCATAATACATTACATAAGATGCACATCACTATTACATGTAAAACCGCATGATACTGTATACACAGCGCGGTTGTTGTCTTCGGGGAGCAGGGTAAGACAGTCCACATCCCTACAACTATATACATGCATATGTGGCGCCCCTGAGGGTTCGACCGCCACAGGGATGCTGCACCTCTTTAATGGGGTGTGGTGTTCCTCCTTCGAGGTAAGAACGGTGCAATGGTCAGGACCCCACCTCCACATCCAACACCACACTTCTCCCACCAGAGGGGGCTAGTAGGCTCTAGTGTGCTGCCCCTACTGGAAATCGGGAGATTGGGGAACCAAGAGATAGGGGGAACCAATTAGTGGGTGAGGGTGGAGGACTCACATTTAGTTACACTTAATATTTCATATTTAATAAACAGCCATCTTGGCTCATGGTTCTTTGATTGTGTTCTCCATCCCTGAACGTGGCTTCTGGGTGAACCTGCAGCGGATGGAGACACGGCCCTCGTACCCTGGCCTTGAGTCGAGGGGCAGGTTGGAGTAAACAAATGTCTCAAACCCGGTCAAGGACAATAACCAAGAAGGCCTGGAGCTTAGGAGTGCAGCTCCACCGCAAAAGGATCCCAGGGGGATGCAGAAGGAGCGGTATACACCACCTGTCCTTGCTATTCTGGCCTAGTCAGAGGGATTCTGGCTGCAAGAGAGGTTACCGGCCCACGACACCTGACTTTGCTACTCTACGTCCTAATCAGGGTAGCCCGGCAGGCCCAGAGGATCCCACCGGGTAACGGAAGGAGCGGAACTGCCACCCGTACCCTTTTTCTGAGCGAAAGTCCAGAGGGAGACCCGGCCTATCTACACACACACAGACAGGAAAGGGACTCGGTCTGAAGTCTAGGAACACTCTGGTGCGGGGTCCTGATTAAGCACTTGAATTACTCTGAGGTTGTCGGACCCCCGTACCAGGTGACCGCAGAACTCCGTGAGGAGCAGGGAGAAGCCTTGCAGCTGTACTCTCCACCGTGAGTAAAAACCCTGGAAGTCGACTCTTTATTTCTGCACTGCACCGCACCACGCAGCACCAGACCTCCTACACTACAACCCCCTCCATCCTCGTCTCTGCCCTGAGGCCCTGCTCCGCCTGTGGGGAGTAGTATCAACGTCGGCTGCCACAACATCCCGCCTCAGAGGACTGCAGCAGCGCTGGTAGCCTTCACCAGGTACCACAGGTGGCGTAGTCGATAGCAACCACTCAACCCTGATAGTCCGTACCACCCTTTTTAATGTGACGGCCCTGGGCACGGAACGGGTCCAGGCCACGACTGCTTCCCCCAACATCTGACCCGGCTCCGAGTTCCCCATCTCCCAGGGAGGGCTGTGAGTGTCACACATAGTTACCATATTTATCTATATTTTTGTTGGTAAATTAGGAACATATTTTCCTGCCCTCCACTCCCCCCTAAACCTACAAAAAACACTCATTTGTGGGTGGGTTTCTAAAACCACTTCCTTTTGGGTCAGGATGGTATTGTTTCCAGAAAAATGGGATAGACCCAGCAAATCGAGGACGGTTGCGTACATAAGTTACTAACATTAGTTTTGGTAAGGTAGAAACCTTTTAGTCCCACCCCTGTTCTGCCAGAACACCACCAGGACCACCCATTTGTAGGCAGGGACTGAGAAAACTCCAGACCTTTTGGGGCACATTTGTGACAGTTGTCATAGATGTACATGTGGACAAGTCATGCGATCAGTAGATGGACACAGGTATGTGCGCCAAAATACAGTACAGGGTCACCCCTCAATTTTTTTTTCAATGAAAAATGATGGACAGCAAAAATTTTTGTAAGTAAGCAAATTAGAAAGTTACTGTAAACAGCTCCAGCATCAAAAATAACCACAGATATATTTTTATGGCAATTTCTTATTTCAAGTCAGTGATGACACGGTAAGGTTGTTCTATGTCTTCTCTGGTTGAGGATATGCAGTATACATTACGTTTTCTGTATGCGTACATTGAAACCATGATGATAATTGTCCCACGTTGCATCTGACTGCATTACATGGCGATTACTCTCTTCCATTTTATACCATAATGGAAATGCCGCAATCAATCATCATGAAAGATCTGTGGCAACACAGAAGAAGCTTTAATGATTAAAGTGATGCTCCAGCCCATTGGGGGATACGTTCCATGTTTTCTGGATATATGTACACTAAATGCCAGAAGCCTGTGGTTCGGGGGTTGTTTACATATTATATGATATTATGGCATAAAAAGCAGTTTGTGATATATTGCATTTACATTACTAAAACAAGTGCTTCTCACTAAATTAGAATATCATCAAAAAGTTAATTTATTTCAGTTCTTCAATACAAAAAGTGAAACTCATATATTATATAAAGTCATTACAGAGTGATCTATTTCAAGAGTTTATTTCTTTTAATGTTGATGATTATGGCTTACAGCCAATGAAAACACAAAAGTCATTATCTCAGTAAATTAGAATAATTAACAAAAAACACCTACAAAGGCTTCCGATGCATTTAAAAAGGTCCCTTAGTCTGTTTCAGTAGGCTCCACAATCATGGGGAAGACTGCTGACTTGACATATGTCCAGAAGGCAGTCATTGACACTCCACAAGGAGGGTAAGCCACAAAAGGTCATTGCTAAAAAAGCTGGCTGTTCACAGAGTGCTGTATCCAAGCATATTAATGGGAAGTTGAGTGAAAGGAAAAAGTGTGGTAGAAAAAGGTGCACAAGCAACCGGATAACCACAGCCTTGAAAGGATTGTTAAGAAAAGGCCATTCAAAAATTTGGGGGAGATTCACAAGGAGTGGACTGCTGCTGGAGTCATTGCTTCAAGAGCCACCACACACAGACGTATCCAGGATATGGGCTACAAGTGTCGCATTCCTTGTGTCAAGCCACTCATGACCAATAGACCAGAAGCGTCTTACCTGGGCCAAGGAGAAAAAGACCTGGACTGTTGCTCAGTGGTCCAAGGTGTTGTTTTCAGATGAAAGTAAATTTTGCATTTCATTTGGAAATCAAGGTCCCAGAGTCTGGAGGAAGAGTGGAGAGGCACAGAATCCAAGCTGCTTAAGGTCTAGTGTGAAGTTTCCACAATCAGTGATGGTTTGGGGAGCCATGTCATCTGCTGGTGTAGGTCCACTGTGTTTTATCAAGACCAAAGTCAGCGCAGCCGTCTACCAGGAAATTTTAGAGCACTTCATGCTTCCTTCTGCTGACAAGCTTTCTGGAGATGGAAATGTCATTCTCCAGCAGGACTTGGCCCCTGTCCACACTGCCAAAAGTACCAATACCTGGTGTACAAACAACAGTATCACTGTGCTTGATTGGCCAGCAAACTCGCCAAGAGGAAGATGAGAGACACCAGACCCAACAATGCAGACGAGCTGAAGGCTCAAGCTGTTGTTATAAAGTATTCTAATTTACTGAGATAATGACTTTTGTGTTTTCATTGGCTGTAAGCCATAATCATCAACATTAACAGAAATAAATACTTGAAATAGATCACTCTGTTTGTAATGACTCTATATAATATATGAGTTTCACTTTTTGTATTGCAGAACTGAAATAAATTAACTTTTTGATGAAATTCTAATTTAGTGAGAAGCACTTGTATCTGGAGACATTTTCCTTTCATCCAGAGGGCAAACTGCAACATCACGATTATTCAGATTGATCTAATGTGCCCATCCTTAAACCCATAGGACACAACAAGTAAAGTACATTGCTCTACATAAATGAGTACACCCCATTTTAAAAAGTAAAATTTTAATCAATATCTCACTGGACACAAGAGCAATTTCAAAAATTTTGACAAGACTGAGTTTCTTAGAATATTTTGTTAACCCATAACATGAAAGTGAGGTTAATTATATAAATTTAATTACAAAACCTTCAGTTTTACTCAAACTAGTTGATGCAAAAATGAGTACACCCCCACATCAAAATTTACTACATCTAGTATTTTGTATGATCTCCATGACTTTTACGACAGCACCGAGTCTTCCAGGCATGGGATGAACAAGTTGGTGACATATTGCAGCATCTATCTTTTTCTGGTCTTCTAGAACGACCACTTTTAAAGCCTGAATGCTAAACGGAGAGTGATGACAACTTGTCTCTTCAGAATTCCTCAGAGAGGTTTGGCTGGGTTCGGATCAGGAGACACTTGGCCACTGAATCACTTTCACCCTGTTCATCTTCAGAAATGTGCGTTTTGGATCGTTGTCATGTTGGAAAAGTGCATGTCTACCAAGGACACGGAGTGATGGCAGCATCTTCTCGTTCAAGAATCAGAACATCTGTGATTTCATGATACCGTTAATGAAATGTAGCTCCCCAACATCAGCAACATTCATGCAGCCCCACATAAGGACACCACCATGTTTTACTGTAGGCACCATGGAGAAAGTCAATACCTATGGCAGCGGCTTATCGACCAGGAGAACAAAAGTATTGGACATTAAAATTCAATTGCCAGATCCTTACCTTCCATGATATAATCTGTCAAGGTCTTCCCTAACAATTGAAAGTTTTTGTGCTTTCAAAAGCCTGATGATTATTTTTTTTTACTAAACTTTATTTAATTTCTTTAAGGCCATGTTCTGATGGTCGTACGAAAACTTGGGCCAGTGACGGGGGCAAATTTCGGACGTGACTGACTCTGTGCAGCTCTGTGTGCATGCTGTAATTTTTTCCATGCAGGTCGTTGGTCCACTAACACATTGGCTATGATCGGTACGTGTGCTCTCGTTGTGTGGTCTGTGGAGTACACGGAAGCACACATCCATATAATACAATCATCTGAACAACCCAAGACTGTGTTACACTGACAGGCAACCTATCCCGCCCTCAGTAAGGCTTATTAGACATGTGGGGTCTCTGGTAATCTACAGGCAGCCATAGTAAATCCCAATATCACAAACGTTTCTAAGAGGGTGACAGAATGAGCCGCTCTGTATATCAAATCACTTTCAAGGCTGCAGTTACTCTTACAAGGCGTAATGGTTTGGACACACTGTTAATGAGGTAGCTTGGCGCCATGCCTATGTCCTACTGCTGATCTTATCTCACATTTGACGCCTACATATGGCACATTGCAGTAGTGATTGTGCCTAGTACAGTAACAAAACCCTACACACTCCAGTGAGCTTAATGGGATTGTTTGGTGAAAACAAGTTATTATCATCTATCCACAAGATAGGTGATGACTAGTGTTGAGCGAGTATGTCTCATTAACCCTTTTGGTGAGCATGCTCGGGTGCTCACCGAGTATTTTGGTGTGCTCGGCATTTCCTTTACGGTCAGCGTGGCTACAAGTGTCACGGCTGTTAGACAGCTGTGACTCATGCAGGGACTGCCTGTTTGACAGGCATGCTCGCCGAAATGGTTAATGAGACATACTCAATCAACATTAGTCATGACATGTTGATGGGTGGGTGTCTGACTGCTGGGTCCAAACTTTTATTTCCATTAGAATGGAGCTGCAGTGCACATGCTTGACCAGTTCTTCATTCATTCCCTGTAGAGCTACCGAGCACTTGGGAGTTATCCTGCAGTCCCATAGAGAATGACTGGTGTGGCAGTCAGTCATCCAACCAGCCACTTCATTTGTAGCAAGGATAAAAGTGTCCAATTCTGCAGATTGGTCCTAATTGCCAGAACCCATACCGATATCAGTAAGTTATCGCCTAGCCTGTGGATGGACGATAACTTGATTTCACTGGACAACCCCCTTAAGTTGCAGTACCAGACAAAGTCACAAGCTGGGTTGGTTGCTTCACACTGGGTGGGGTTGCAGGGTCCTTAAAGAAGTTATCCAGGACTTTTATTTTTATGCATGGGGCTAAGAATTAACTACCTGCCTGTTTTACATGGGAACGATCTCTGCTGGCGATTCCATTGCTTCACTTCACCTCTAGTCAACAGAGCAGCTCTTCCTCTGCCGGTCTTTTCTGTTGACGGAGCGTCGCTGCAAACGTCTTCTGATTGACAGCCAGCTTCCTGTATATAGGTAGTGGGGAGCCGGCTGTCAATCAGCATGACATTGGCAGAGATGCCCCGTTAACAGAGCAGAAGAGAAGACTTTGCTCTTTCGACAACAAATCAGTGGAAGCAGAGAAATCCCCGTTAGGAGTGATCCGTGACCACTTTGAGCCGGCAGAGATTGGCGCTGGGCTGAACAGGTAGGTAGTTAACAACTACCTGCCTTTAGTTCTTATTCTCATATACAAAAATAATAAAAGTCCCGGACAACCCTTTTAAGGTTAGGCCTATTGCCTTAGAAACCTGTTTGCAGGGAATGTGTCATAAGAAAATAATTTATTATTTATATGGGGTTTTTGTGCTAAATGTATTTGTAAAAAAAATTGACAATGGTTTTTTTTTTTGCATTATCATTATCTATGCTAAAAAAAAACAAAATTAATATTCTTGCAGATTTCACACTGGCCACTGGATGCGTTTTTGGCTGGCTCATTATCATCAGAAAGAGGATTACAAACACAGCTGATAGCAGAAGATCCACCAATCACAACAGGTGGTATCACAGCTGACCCTGCTCCCTTCTCAATGACCTTTGCACACGCTCATTAGATGCTTCAATACAAACGATAGGGTCAGAATCCGTCTCTTGCTGCTAATGTACATGTGCATTTCCTGAAACAACAGGTAGTTAGAGTCTAAAAAAAAACAGTGACCAGTGTGAAAATTACAAGATTTCTCATCTTTATTTTTAATGCATATAGTGATGTAGAACAAAAAATTGTTGCCAATTTTTTTAAGTACATTTAACATTAAAATCTGATTTTAACAATTTCTGATAACACATTCTCTTTAAGCTATGAATATAAAGCAATGAAAAGTGTCCATGTGCTGAACAGTCCCTTTATTAGAGTCAGCGAAATGAATTTTCAGTTTACACATTGTTGTCGGCAAACTTCCATTTTGATTTACAGCCACTTGGCAGGGAAGAATACACCATTTCTGAGATATGAGCCTACTGTGTGCAGGGTGTGTAAAGAAATTAAGCCAAGGAGACACATTTCCTGTTATACCCTAAAATAGATCTGCATAAGAAGAAGTGATTCAGTCATACTTTGAATATCACCATCATTTCCCACATCATAGCGTCACACGTAACCACTTTTCACGAAACTTCACATAATTATTAACATATTTGTAATTTTATTGACTAAGTGTAAAAGAGATATAACTGTGAATGAGCAAGTAACCTGGTCCTAGACATAAAGTAAAGATTGTCCCATCTTCAGTGCCTTGGAAAAGTATTCATACCCTGTGAACGTTTCCAAATTTTTTCATGTTACACCCACAAACTTAAATGTATTTTATTGGGATTTTATGTGATATACCAACACCGAGTATTTGTGAAGTGTAAAAAATATCCGCTCTGTCTCTGGGCACCTGCGGATCACCCACAGAAACTAACATATGGCGCTTATTTCAGGTGTCAATTTCTCTTGCGGGTCCGCATGTGGACTTTCCCCATAGACTAAAAGCAATGAGGAAAGTCCACATGTGAAAAAGAAAAATTGCGGCCACTCATTTGCATAATAAGGGCGGAAGCTGTTCTGCAGCGTCGAGGCCACAGCGGCTCCTTATCGCAGGCACATACCCTCACAGGCATTTCTCTCGGGCTTCTTATATGGCAATTTTCACAGTCTGCAATAAGCCTCTATGATTCCCTCTGCTGTGTCTAATCTTGGCTCTTAAAGAAGTTGTCCAGTACTTTTTTTGTATTTAGCATGTGCCCATAAGTGTTTTTGTAATTACCTTTAGTTGTATGTATTGCCTGTGAGCCGCGCTATCGCTGACCACTCACAAGCATCACGTGGCCCCCGGCTGCAGCTGGCTCCGACATCCGCTGATGTCACGTCAAGTTCCGGTTGCAGCCGGGCGTGACCCAGTGCCGCGTTCCACGGTGAGTGATGGGTTCTGAGGGGGGTTACCCCACGCGTCACATCCGGCATCCACCGCGCGCTCTCCCTCTCCTTATTCATTGGGAAAGCTTGCGTTGGATGCTGGGTGTGACACGCAGGGTAACACCACCCGCAGCCCAGCAGCCACCATGAGGACCGCATCACTGATGTCACGCCTCACTTGACGTGACGTAGCGGAAGAAAAAGCCGGGGGTCACGTGATGCCTGTGAGCGGCCAGCAATAGCGCCGCTCACAGGCAATACATACAACTAAAGGTAATTACAAAAACACTTATGGGCATATGCTAAATACATTGGGGAAATTGAAAAAAAGTACTGGACAACTTGTTTAAGGAGGCTAATGTTGCCCTGTTGATGGATACACTCTACAGAATAAGCCTCTCTGTGCCCCTCTCTTATGGCAATCCTTGCTCTGTCTCCATCCAGGAGGGCTAATCTCTTCCTCCTCTTTTTGCTGCCGATGCAACCAAAAACCTATTCATCCACCTAGCAGCTCAAGATAAAACCTCCAAAATTATATTGCCATTTGCTTCCTGCAGATGGGTATGGTTCCAACCACATGGGAACTGTGTGATTTTAACCTAAATATCAGTTAACCCTGCATGTGAGTAGGCTTTTAATAGAAAAATATTTGGGATCCAAAAGATCCAGCACTTTTTGCAAAGCTGAGACAATGATCCCGTTCGCGCAAAACAAGTGTAAAGCTTATGACTACTGAAAATCTCTTTTGATCTCAAACAACACAATGGATCACATAAAACAACATATTGTAACATTAACTTGACATTAGTGAAGTGATGTGCTGTTTAGCATAAAGCAACAAGGGCTGACATAGAAACAGTCTGTGGTATTTGTAAGAGGGTGTAAAACCTATTTTCAGCCCTCTTACACCTTTGTAAATTCTTCACATGTATTAAATCACATGGGTTAGACATAAGGTGTTATGGTATCACCTGGCGAGATGGATTCGCTAAGCTATAGATCAGGATAAACAGCACAGATGGAAACACTGATGCACCCGAGGAGAACAACCAATTGGTACTTGGAACCAGTAGAGCAGGATGTGCAAGACAACAGGTGGATCAGTAGAGATGGAAGTACTAGATGCAGTAGAGCAAAATATGTGGACAGCATCTTGATGCAGGAATGCTTATGCCACACAGGAACAGCAGAGTTGAGAAGACAAGAAGACAATAATGCACCTTCTTGTAGAAGTGCGGAGAACAAATAAGAACAGCAGAGTTGAGTTGGCAAACAAGTACCTTGTTGTAGGCATGCCGATTGCCTACTTAATTCTGCTGTTTTTGTGTGTTATTGTGAACCTTATTGCAGGAAAGCTCAGGAATAGCAGAGTTGAGTAGGAAATTAGGCACCTTGCTAGAGAGTTGAGGATTCAGATAGCATCCTGAAATAGCAGAGATGGGTAGGCTGGCAGGTATCTTGATGCATCAGAATTTAGGTTACAAATAGGCCCAGGATAAGCGGAGCTACGTGGATAATAGAGTTGGCTGTTGTTTAGCACTCAAGTGCAAATGAGTAGATAATCAAGTACCTGGCTGTAGCAGAGCTAAGTGGGAAGTGTGGCTAGACTACTGGAAAGCATACAGTATATTAGCAACGTGCACTACTAACTGAATAAGCAGGTGGCACACAGCTGCTTGAGTTGGCTTTAATAAGCTTTGGATGATAACATCAGATGTGTGTGCTGTACTACCATAGTAATCCAGCACAGACTAGCAAAGGTCGAGCCAGCTATAGTGGAAGGAGAGGCAGAGCCTGGAGCCAGTACAGGTGCAAAATGTATGGTAAGATTAGACAAAGTGTAAAATTAACATTTTGTCTGTAATGGTGTTATGATCACCAGACCATAAAACGTGGAGAAATTGTCAGGTCACTTAGTTGTTACTCACCACAGTTGTCTTTCTACCTGATCAAAGTGACTTCTTCAGCCAAAAGTGTACAAAGAAGTGAGGGAGACACGTATAAAAGATGAATTAAGATTAATTCCCTCTGGGAACTATTCAAAAGTCTGCAGTCATTTTATGTAACTGTAGACTTCTGGATCCTCATATTACTCCGCTGCACACGCTGTGAGGGTTTCCCGATGCTGGCGACGAGAACAAGCGGTCATGTTACTGCAGGTATGCGATATGTATACTTCCGGCCACATTCCCTCTAGACACGCATAGCCTCGCTCAGTACAACTGAATTGAGCGAGCTGTGCAATTTGTGCAAGGATTCAAAAAGACCTAAATAAACTGGAGCAGTGGGCAGCAACCAACAGAATGGTTTTTAACAGGGAAAAATGCAAAGTACTACATCTGGGCAATAAAAATGAAAAAAGCATATACAGAATGGGAGGAATAGAGCTAAGCAACAGTACATGTGAAAAAGACTTAGGTATACTAATAGATCATAGACTGAACATGAGTCAACAGTGTGATGCAGCAGCAAAAAAGGCAAGTACAATTCTGGGATGTATTAACAGAAGCATACAGTCTAGATCACGTGAAGTCATTATCGGTCTTTACTCCTCTTTGGTCAGACCTCATCTGGAATACTGTGTACAGTTTTGGGCACCACATTTTAAAAAAGACATAGACAAACTGGAGCAAGTTCAGAGAAGAGCGACCAGAATGGTGACTGGTCTGCAAACCATGTCCTATGAGGAACGGTTGCAGGATTTGGGAATGTTTAGCTTGCAAAAAAGAAGACTGAGAGGAGACTTAATAGCTGTCTACAAATATGTCAAGGGCTGTCACATTGTAGAAGGATCATCTTTATTCTCATTTGCACAAGGAAAGACTAGAAGCAATGGGATGAAACTAAATGGGAGGAGACACAGATTAGATATTAGAAAAAACTTTTTGACAGTTAGGGTGATTAATGAGTGGAACAGGCTGCCACGAGAGGTGGTGAGTTCCCCTTCAATGGACGTCTTCAAACAGAGGCTGGACAGACATCTGTCTGAGATGATTTAGTGAATCCTGCTTTGAGCAGGGGGTTGGACCAGATGACCCAGGAGGTCCCTTCCAACTCTACCATTCTATGATTCTATGATTCTATGATTCTAGTCGGAATGTGGCCAGGAGTCACATGACCACTCTGTCTCACCGCCAGCACCAGAGAACCCTCACAGCATGTGCTTGTTTGTCCCCTCTACTTTCAATGATCTTTTAGTTATTTATTTTCACTTTTTTTGCCAACAATATAGGGTGTGCAAACAGCCACCAACTAAAATTCAGGCTGCAGCTAACTTGAACTGGGTCCTCCCTCGCCAAGGACCCCATAACAGCCTTATGCCCAAATGCACTTTAGCGGTACACACTGTAATTAGTAAGAAATTGTCAATGGTTCTCCTGGGTATTCATGCTTCTTAAGACAGAAGACAAACAATCTGCAATTCTGTTGTATGTTCAGATGGAGTTTTCAAGTAACTGTGCAACTTATAGCATAATATAGCGTGGCATAAACAGGTCAATAAACATGGGCCATTAACTTTTAAGGCAGGGTGTTGTGGGCATACTCTGTGACATGTGCAGAGGTCACTGTGCAGGTAGAGGGAGGACAGGATGAGCCATCCCTGTTATATATTTTAAATGGTGTGATCTTGGTTATTTATCTTCAGCTTTATTATCTTTAGATTTCCAGTAGGTTGACATGGCAAAGTGATGGTAAAACAGGAAGTATTAGCTTCTTGTGAATATTTTTTTAAATATACCATATACAAAATGACTTGAAAAACTAAAAAAAACCTTAATTTTAAAAGGTAAGAAAAGGTTTAATAAAGGATAAAAATTTGATTTGAGCTGTAGCTCATTTTCTGACGATACGTTCCTTTTAATAGGTCTCTGAAAATGTATTGTTTTATAATATCCTTAATGTCAGCGCTGCAGATGATGGTGTTAGTAGTCACCTCAACAGAATAACCTTGGAAGAATGGAATGTAACGATGAAGGAAAAACGTTTACCCATCAGAATAAGAGGATATGGTGGATGTAATATCTGCCACAGGGACGATTCACATCTTGTCTTGTTTCCACAAGCGGTTCCTGTGTGCCCTGCGCTACAAAGACTGATGACCCTGAAGAATGCCAAAAATGCTTGTAAAGTACATTCAAGAAAACAATTGCCCAGTGCGCTGCCTCTGCCCTAACCCCAGAAACCATTCTGTACATTTTGGTTCACTTCTAACTAAAGATCAGCTAGAAAATATGAAAATCACATGTAACTTGTATAAAGTATAAACTATAGAAATATAATAGAAACTAAAATAGAAACAAAAATCACAGGTAACAATTGTGACCATTTAACAACATAGTAGTTACATTTTCTTTTTTGATGTCAGGCAGTGCAGGTCTATCGTCTGCTGCGCCGTCTTTTGATGTTGCCGCATTAATCTAACAATCTAGCAGAAGCAGGTCAGGCCCCTTGAGGCGAGGATAGAAGCGGCTTCTGTCATCTCCTTTTCAGCCAACATAGAACTTAAAGGGAAGCTGACAGCTGATACATGCTGAGTGATCCGCGGGCAGCGGCTATCAGGCACTGGCTGTATGTCATGTATGTTTGACTCTTGGACCGAGCTGCACAGGAGACAAGTTAGTAAGGTGGGTCCCCGACAACCTCTCCCTTCCCGCTGTCAGTGACTGACAGGACACTCCCTATATACGCCCACAGGGAGAGACCAGTCACTCAAGGGGAGCGGACGGGGAGAAGCCGCTGGTAACCCACCTTTCCAACTAGTCTCCTGTGCGGCTCGGTCCCTGGGGGCTTTAAAAGTATGTTTCCCTCTAATACTCTTCAGCTTTTCAGTGTCAAACAGCTAAAATCATACAACCAGTGCCTGATACATGCTGCCCGTGGATCGGGCAGCATTTATCAGCTGTCAGTTTCCCGTCAATGTTAACTATGTAGTGAATAGTGGCATCAACAATGCCAGTGGTTCGATTGAACCAGTGTTTCACAAACTTGTATCCAACAAACCCCCAAGTGTTTCCCATATAGAAAACTCAGATGCTATTTATTGATTTATCCTTGTCATAAATGCTACTTAATTGTTTTTTGTTATCGAATTTTGACCAAGTATGTAAGTTATCTCCTATGAATAAGATAACATATTGATGACTGGGACTCCACAGATTCTGAGAACGCGCCTCTACAGAGACTTGTCAAAATTGAGTGGAGGTTGTAGAAGAACATGCTCAACCTCTGCTCCATTATTCGGTCCCTGCGGTCGGACCCCCAGAAATCAATAAGTTATCCCTTATCCTATGGACTTATCCTCAAACCATTTAATAGTTACAAGGTTGTACGAAAAACTTTCATAACACAGCTGCTTTGTGGGACTCAAGGTAAGGAGAATCCTGAAGACATGACCTGTCTTGGTTTGTTGAGAAGAGCCTGAAAACTATTACCTTAGGCAATGCTTTGGGATTTGCTGATTTATAGGGGTAGCAATAACAAATCCATGAATCCTTGAACTGATCATGTTCATTATCTTTACTTACTTCATTGGGCAGAAATTAGTGATAGGTGTAATAAAAAGTCTGATGTTATCTTTGAATACACAATCAATATCGAAATTAACATTGTCCAAATTACATATTTGAGTAAAGGCATATAGTAATATTAGCAACTGACCATATAATATCTGACATCATGCGCACAGCCATGCCACGTACATGGAGCCTGTGCACAGTTTTGCGCTGTGGTTATTTGTGCTAACTAGAAGAAAATGAGTCACATCCATTTTTAATAGTATCTTAAAGCTTGTAGTTGTCATTGCAAACATGGACATACCAGTAATGTCTCAAAGGTTGTGAATTATCCCACTAGAAAAAGATCCTGGTAGTAAGTGGTTGGCTCCCAAGTCACCTCCATAAATGTCTATCTGTAGCTGGACTTGGGGACCCATTATTATATAAGCCTGAGTCCACCTGAGGGTCCTGTTACTTACAGTAGGTGAGCCACTCCAACCTCGCCTATACTATGGCAAATGTCTCTGAATCATAGAACTGAAGGGACTTCATGTGCCACTTATGGTGCCATTACACATCACTGTATTCCAGCGGTATTTTCCCTTAGAAGTCATAGCACATACCACAAAATCAGATTAGTGCTCCCTTAGACTTCAATGAAGAGCATAACACTCAAGAGTGGCCACCTCTCCGTTGACTTCCTTGGGAGAGCGGTCAACCAGACTGTAGGTCTAAGGATCCCTTTTCTCCAAATATCTGAGGACTTGTATATCTAGAATGTGTGCCATATTCTTTACATATTCTATACATTTTTAGGATGGAAATAATACTTAAAGGAGTTTTTAAATCAGTAGAATAGGTGACAATTTATAGATTGGTGGGGTCCGACTGCTGACACTTTTACCCCTGTTAGAACTGGGTGACAGTGCGCATGGTCATCCATTGACTCATTCATTCTCTATTGAGAAGCCGAACTCCATTTTAATGGAGATGAAAGTGTCTCATTCTGCTGATCCCAGCAGTTGGAACCACACCGATCACTAAGTTATCATCTATCCCATGGATCAGTGATAACATAATCTACACTGGACAATCCCTTCAAATTCAAAAGTGATCCTGAAAAACCTGAATAAAACAATGGTTAATAATAATAATAATAATAATAATAATAAGTTTATTTTTATAGCGCCAACATATTCCGCAGCACTTTACAAATTTTAGGGGGGACTTATACAGACAATACAGAATAAGCATATCTCATATCGAACGGAGTGAGGGCCCTGCTCGCGAGCTTACAGTCTATGAGGAAGTGGGGGAGACACAAAAGGTAAAAAGTACATATATTGTATAATGCAGCCTTGATATACTGAATAGGATAAATAATAATACATGGACTGGTCGCCAGCCAGTATGTGTGCAGTCCTGACAGAGGCTTTTATGTGCATGGTTGGTTTGAACCCGAAGTTGAAGAAGATTTTAATATGGGGGAAAGCTGGGATGGACAGAGTGTGTTTAGGTGATACGCCAGTCTAAAGAAATGTGTTTTTAGGGTTCGCTTGAAACTGTGGGTATTGGGAATTAATCGAACTGTCCTGGGTAGTGCATTCCAGAGAATTGGCGCAGCACGCGAGAAATCTTGGAGACGGGAGTGGGAAGTTCGGATTATGGAGGATTTTAGTTTCAAGTCATTTGCAGAACGGAGGGCACGTGTAGGGTGGTAGACTGAGACAAGGGAGGAGATGTAGGGGGGTACTGAAGCATGGAGCGCTTTGTGGGTAAGCGTGATAAGTTTAAAACGAACTCTATATTGGATGGGCAACCAATGCAATGACTGGCACAGGGAAGAGGCATCTGAGTAGCGGTTGGCGAGGAATATGATCCTGGCTGCTGCGTTCTGGACGGATTGGAGAGGGGAGAGTTTAGTAAGAGGGAGACCGATTAGTAGAGCGTTGCAATAGTCAAGACGAGAATGAATAAGAGCGACAGTAAGAGTTTTTGCCGAGTCAAAGGTGAGAAAAGTCCTGATTCTTGAGATGTTTTTGAGGTGTAGATGACATGAACGAGTGAGTGATTTGATGTGAGGAGTGAAAGAAAGATCTGAATCAAAAATGACCCCAAGACAGCGGGCTTGTAGCTGGGGAGTAATGGTTGAGCCACAAACGGAGATGGCAATATCGGGCACAGGTAGATTAATGGATGGAGGAAAGACGAGTAGTTCAGTTTTTGACAGATTCAGTTTTAGGTAGAGGGAGGACATAATGTTAGACACAGCAGAAAGACAATCACTGGTCTTTTGTAGTAATGCAGGGGTGATGTCCGGAGCAGAGGTGTATAATTGGGTGTCATCAGCATAGAGATGGTACTGAAAACCGAATCTACTGATTGTTTGTCCAATAGGAGCGGTGTATAAGGAGAAAAGAAGGGGGCCTAGGACTGATCCTTGAGGAACCCCGACAGTAAGAGGAAGTAGGGAGGAGGAGGAGCCGGCAAAAGACACAGAGAAGGAGCGGTCAGAGAGATAAGAGGAGAACCAGGAGAGAACCGTGTCCTTGAGGCCAATAGTGCGGAGCATAGTGAGGAGGAGCTGGTGATCCACAGTGTCAAATGCTGCAGAGAGATCCAGGAGAATCAGCAGGGAGTAGTGACCATTAGATTTAGCTGTTAGTAGATCATTAGAGACTTTAGTGAGGGCAGTTTCAGTAGAATGTAAAGAGCGGAAACCAGATTGTAAAGGGTCAAGAAGAGAGTTGTCTGAGAGATAGCGGATTAGACGGGAGTGGACCAGGCGTTCCAGGAGTTTAGAGATAAAGGGAAGATTGGAAACAGGTCTGTAGTTGGCCGTGCAGTTCTGGTCGAGGGATGGTTTTTTAAGTAATGGTTGTATGCTGGCGTGTTTAAAAGAAGAGGGAAAGATACCAGATGAGAGGGAAAGGTTGAAAATTTTAGTTAGGTGAGAGGTGACAGCTGGAGCAAGGGACTGAAGGAGATGTGAGGGAATAGGGTCGCTGGTGCAGGTGGTAGGGCGAGAAGATGCAAGGAGCCTGATCACTTCATCTTCCGTGACTGGTTCGAAGTCAGAAAATGAGCAAGATACAATGTGGCGGGGGGGAGCATGCATAACATTTGGGGATTGGGAGAAAATTTCCTGTCGGATATGGTCAACTTTTTCTTTGAAATAGTTAGCCAGATCGTCAGCGCTGAGGTCGGTGGTCGGGGCCTGTGCTGTTTGATTGAGGAGAGAATGAAACGTGTCAAAGAGTCGTTTAGGATTATTGGAAAGTGAGATGATGAGGTTGTTAAAGTAGGTTTGTTTGGAGAGGTGAAGGGCAGAGTTATATGTTTTCAGCATAAATTTATAGTGGAGGAAATCTTCGGGCAGATTTGATTTTCTCCACAGCCGTTCAGCGCACCTGGAGTACCTCTGGAGAAGACGTGTTTGAGGCGTGTGCCAGGGTTGTCGCCGTCTATGCCGAATTGTTCTTTGTGTAGGAGGTGCGGCTTCATCCAGGGCGCATAGCATTATTTTGTTATAATGCTTCAATGCAGATTCGGGACATGAGAGGGAGGAGATTGGGGCCAATGATGATTGCAACCTTTTTATAAATTTCTGGGTGTTAATGGCGCCTAAATTTCTATAAGTGTGGACGGTGGGAGTGTCTTGAGTAGAGTCACAGTTCTTGACAGAGAATGAAAGAAGATTATGGTCAGAGAGTGGAAGGGGAGAGTTAGTAAAGTCATGTACTGAGCAAAGCCGGGAGAAGATCAGGTCCAATGTGTTCCCGTCCTCATGTGTAGGAGAATTAGCAAGCTGTGAAAGGCCGAAGGAGGAGGTTAATGATAAAAGATGCGTGGCAGATGGGGAAAGAGGATCGCCAATTGGGATGTTAAAGTCTCCCATGATTATCGTGGGGATGTCGCAGGATAGAAAATTTGTAAGCCAGGCAGCAAAGTGATCCAGGAATTGACGGGGGGGACCTGGGGGGCGATAGACAACCGCCACTCGCAGGGAGAAGGGCCGGTAGAGTCTGACTGTGTGGGCCTCAAAGGACGGGAAGATAAGGGAGGGTACAGGGGGGATAACCTGAAAAGTACATTTTGTTGAAAGAAGCAGACCAACACCTCCACCTGATCTGTTGTCAGGTCGCGGGGTATGAGAGAAATGTAGGCCACCATAGGAGAGAGCTGCAGCGGCGGTGGTGTCCGACTGCTGGATCCAGGTTTCAGTGAGAGCCAGAAGGTTGAGGGAATTAGAGAGGAAAAAGTCATGGATGTAAGAGAGTTTATTACAAGCTGAGCGTGCATTCCAAAGGGCACAGTTGAATGAGACAGAAGATATGCAGGGAATATTAATGAGATTAGCAGGGTTTCTGAATGTAACAGGGAAAGAGTTAGTGTTATTATTACTGGAGGGTCCTGGGTTGGGAGAAATATCACCTGCGACTAATAGAAGGAAGATACAGAGAGTGAGCAGATGATTGAGTGATTTGTGAGAGCGTTTCCTGCGTTGTATGGTGGGAATAAATGGATCTGCGTGGTATAACATTGTGAAGAGAGCATGACAACTGTACATAGGAGAAGAGAGGAGTGAGGGATTAATATGGATGAAGTGTGCCGCATTTGTGGGTGAACGGTGAATGTGGATGATTGTAGCAACCAGAGTATAATTGGCACAGATACAAATGGTGAATACTGTTTGCCAAAAAGATGACCTGGAAGCAAGTTTGTTTAATTGTCTTGCATGTCTTACCTGTCTCCTGCCCTGTCCAACTGTCATTTTCTAACTGCCAGGGCACTTTGCTAAATTATGGCACTTCGATAAAGTATGCATAAATGCTATATGCATAAATGCCCCCGCATAAATGCCTCCCCTTAACTAAGTCTCAATATATAGGGACGTATCTGCTTAGATCTGCACAGATTTAACTCATTAACAATCAATCACTAGCTTAAAAGACAACAGGAGACCATAAAGTGCAGGGAAAAAAAAAAAAAAAAAAATGGTTGTCTCAGAAAGAGAACCCCTTTCCATAAGCCTTATTAGGGACCTCTATGAGCCAGAACAGATAGGTCTAAACACCATGGATGACAAAAGAGTGTCCTCCTAAGCATGTATATAATGAGTGTGTGAAGGACAAGTCCAGGAACCACAGATCGCATTGGGCAGTGTAGAAGCAGGAGGTGCAGGGATCTCAGATTAGTGGGTCACCTTGCACAACTCCAGTCCATGTTCCAGGTCAGTAGTGTCTGGCCGTGGACAGGAGCTGTGCAAATTTCCTTACCATTCAGGAACCCAGGCTCTGCTTATCATTAGCCGGGCTACTGAGATGTCAACTGTGCTCCACAAGCCAGGCAAATTATGTCACGTTATGCCATTGAATCAAAAGCCGCTCCAGGAACCTAGAAGCTCAGGAAATGAGCACCGCTCTTATACATGGCCAAAGAGCATTGACCTGGACTGGGACAGTGGTTGCGTGAAATGATCTACTCATCTCTACTCAGAAGGTATCATTTTTACAGCCAGTTTATCAATAATACTGTATATAGTCTCAGAAATCCCATTTAAATATGACGTTACTACATCTCTGTAAAAAAAGTTTTTAAAATCCATAACTGTTCACAGCTTTCCAATAAAGGTAAATCACTTTGCAGACGTTAGCTTTCACTTTTTTATTCATAAGTCATTTCTTTTATCTAATTGTTACTTCATTGACTTAGACATAGACTCATAAAAGTCCAAAGGTGAATAGTTTAGTGAAGTACAGCATGTGATGGTGAGGTATGCGTTGTTCTATTTCTAAGCAAATACTGTAATATTATGGTTTATGGTATTTACTGATATGAAACTTATAGGTGAAGTTAAACTGAAAGGATGTGATGCTCGTCATAGCAGAGATAGCGCCTCACTGAAAAGGAAGTTACCAATAAAAATATGTGTCAGGGAATTCACAAACCTTTATATTATACAATCAAGTTAAAGATACAATCAAGACCCCCCCCGGGGAACACCTGCATTGGAGACTTTCATCTCCTTTGTTGAGAATACATTTCAAGAACTACGCAGTAACATCGACAAAGGCAGGGTACATTACCAGAAGAATTTAACCCCCCTAGACCAACAAGCCCTCCGCAGCTTACAGGAGGACAGGGACCTAATCATAAAACCAGCCGACAAAGGCGGAGCAATCGTGGTCCTGAACAAGTGCGACTATATTGCGGAAGCATTGAGACAGTTACAGGATGAGACCACTTATCGGCAACTCCCAAAAGACCCCACATCTCTAATTCAAAGCCAAATAGCCTCAGTTCTACAGCGGTTTTTAATAGCTGGGGTGATTGATACAAAAACACGAGATTATCTGACAAACAAACACCCGATTATCCCAGTGTTCTACATTTTACCTAAAATTCACAAAAATCTGACAAAACCACCGGGCCGCCCCATAGTAGCATCTACTGACTCCATCTTATCACCTCTGTCTATTTTTCTTGAAAAAATACTAACCCCCCTAACTCAAAAAAGTTCGTCATACCTACTTGACACTGGAGCTTTCCTGAACATCCTGACAGAACTAAAACAGGTTCCCCCTGGAGCAATACTGGTCTCCTTTGATGTATCAAGTCTGTATACATCTATTCCCCATACCCAAGGCATCGACATGGTCGAACTCATGCTCAGGAACTCACAAACAGACCCATCTATCATTGACCTTTCCATAGCACTCCTGACCTTAGTGCTAACACAGAACTATTTCCTGTTTCAGGATACCTTCTATCTACAGACCACAGGGACCGCAATGGGCTCAAACGTAGCCCCCCCTTATGCAAATTGCTATATGGCCGCCTTTGAAACACAGATCGTCTATTCTAATCCACTTTTCCAGAGACATTCTATTCTCTGGAAACGCTATATAGACGACATCTTTTGCATATGGGGGGGCTCCCAAGAGTCCCTTACTGAGTTCTTCAATCAGATGAACTCAGCATGGCCAAATTTAAACTTCACCATGGACTCACATCCAAACCAAATCAGCTTCCTGGACACACTGGTCATCAAAGATGAATCAGGCCTTCTCAACACTGACCTTTACCGGAAACCCACCGACCGCAATACTCTACTACATTACTCCAGCAACCACCCTACCTCCATTAAACGTGCCATCCCAAAATCTCAGTTCCAGAGAGTTAGACGTATTGTTTCCGATACACCTCTCCGCCAGCAGCGACTACTAGAAATGTCCCTCAAATTTCAGGAAAGAGGATACCCACAGCCATTATTAGACGAACAACTGAGCGAACATAGTCGTCCACGGACAGACAACTCCAACCGTATTCCCTTTGTACACACGTTCCACCCCTCAGCCTATATACTACATAGGACTATACGTAAACATTGGAACATATTGAGCACAGGATACCCAACCATTACGGAATTTCAACATCCATTTCTACCATGTTTCAAAAGGGCGTTGAATTTAAAAGACTCTCTGGTACGAGCAGACATAGGATCCACCACACTAGGCCCACGACAAAAATTCCTCCAAACTCCTAAGAAGGGCACATTCCCCTGTCTTCAGTGCCATCAGTGCAACAACATTCTTAAAGGGAATAACATCCATCACCCCCAAACCGGTAAAAAATACCCAATTAAAGTTTTTTTCACATGTGACACCAGCTTTGTTGTATACCTCATAAAATGCCCCTGTGGTTCAATATACGTTGGGGAAACAACTCAACCCATCAAGGATAGGATATCTAAACATAAGTCTACGATCAGATGCAAAAACTTACTGCTACCTATCCCCCACCATTTCGTCACAGCAGGACAAAGTGTCACACAATTAAGGTTTCAGGTAATCGAGCATATCCAGCAGCCTCGGCGCGGTGGCAACCGCATTCAAAAACTGAAACAAAGAGAGGCTTACTGGATACATGAACTACAATCCTTAGCCCCTAGAGGGCTCAACAGAGATTATGACCTTCTTGCTTTCATGTGATACTCTGTCTAAACTGTGATCATTTTATGGTGTCTGCATGATATTATTTACTTTTTGATGTCTCATAGGATATCATCACTGTCCTACCTCGAAGTCCCTTTTTTAAGACAACCTTTTCCATCCTACAGATATGTCTACTTCGATTAAATACTAACTGATATCTTTTTCCATTCCAGATTCCCTTGCATTCCAACATCCGTCCTCCTCCTGCCTCTTCCCTCTGCACCCACCACGTAATCCACGTCTCCCCTAAGGTGGAACACACAGAACAGCCGGCTTATTCTTCTTCCTACTGTGTGGAACGCACTATCCTGTTGGGTGACACGCACGCACAAGCGCATGCGCGCACTTCAACCAATCACGGGCGTTCCCCGAAGTCGCTAACGTCACTTCCGGTGATGTCACCGGAAATGGTCAAACGTCAATCAAACTCTTGGCTTCTGATTGGCTACCGCTTGCTCCTAAACCCGCCCACCCTCCAGATACATGCAGCGCGCTTCCTCACAGCACCATGCCGGTCATTAGCGGTGGATATCGCATGCCTTCACACCTACTCTTATCAGCGCTCAGGTATACCAGGATCTACCAGGTATTTTGACCAGCACAGCGACTTCAGCTGATTAGGCTGTCTCATTGAAACCACCAATGTTCTTTATACCCACAGGTTCCCTACTAGGAACACAGCGTCTCTCATTCCTTTCTTTTTTTTCCCCTTCCTCCTCTCCACACTCAGTAAGTGTGTATCAATTATATATTATGCAGCTTTGATATTGTTGATCAATCATCCTTCTACAGAGTCTGTTAATGTAATAACTTATCTAGGCACATTTTGACCTATATTGTTACACTTGCATTTTAATTGTCATTTGTAAAAGCGACAACCTTTTTTGTTAATCTTTCTCACCTGCAGTACACTGATGAAGGTCCAACAACCGGACCGAAACGTTAATGTGGACTGCTCTAAATAAAATCAGTAAAATTCTAACCATTGGTGTGCCGAGATTTTACTATTGTTAAAGATTAGAGGACACATTAAACTCAAATTTTTATATGTACTACAGTGTCTTTAAAAAGTATTCAAGCCCCATGAATTTTTCCATATTTTTTCACATTACCCCCACAAACTTAAATGTATTTTATTGGTATTTTATGTGATATACCATCACAAAGTAGCAAGCATTAGTGAAGTGTAAAGGAAATGATTAGTGATGGGCGAGCACTAAAATGCTCGGGTACTCGTTGCTTGGGTTGAGCACATTGGAATACTCGGGTGCTCGACCCGAGCAACGAGCCCAATATAAGTCTATGGGAAACTCAAGCATTTTTCAGGCGGCTCCCCCCGGCGGTCTGCAGAGGCCTAAAAATTGCCCAAATCGATGGGCACAGTGCTCAAATGACATGGGAACAGCATGGGGAAGACCCCTGGAAACATTTCTGACTCCCAGATCACTGCTGTCAACAACGTGGTCAGAGGTATTAAGCCACTTTTACAGACTCACAATAAAACATACAAAAACGAAACCAAAATGAATTTTCCTGGGAAATATGTTAAGGAACATCCTTTCCAGGGTAATGACTTGTATATAAGGCAAAATAAATAACCAAAATCAAAAATACTCCTCCACACCTTGGGCTATGTTCACACTTAGCGTTTTTGACGCGTTTTTGCACTTTTGCATTGCTTTCAACCGTGACAAATGCATTCACCAGGAAATGTCATTTTAACATTTTACAACCTTATCTGGCCATGTGGTGTGTGAGATATCATCAGACACACCGTGTATCATTTATGAAGGAGGGACTCTGAAAGTCACAAAGCATATTTTTATAGGGCCATCAGGCGGCCTTTACTATTCTTAAAGGGCCAGCAGTCGGCCCTCACTATTCTTAGAGAGCCATCAGCCGGCTATGTTTCATTGTTCCCATTACTAAAGAGTGGGTCTCCTATACTGTTATTGCATATGCAGTGAGTGGCAGGGCTGCCAAAAATTTGGACGCATCCCAATACCACTTTGAAGAGACTTAGAGGAGGGCCTCCTGAAAACAATGTTCCCATTATAAGGAAGTAGGTCTCCCATTGTGTTTGTCTATGCAGTGAATGCAAGGGTTGCCAAAAATTTTGAGGCACTCCAATGCCCCTTGGAAGAGACGTGGAGGTCAGAGGGCCTCCTGAAAACAATGTTCCCATTATTAGGAACTGGGTCTCCCATTGTGTTTGCCTATGCAGTGAATGCAAGGGTTGCCAAAAATTTGGAGGCACCCCAATGCCCCTTGGAAAAGACGTAGAGGAGGGCCTCCTGAAAAAATTTTTTCCCATTATTAGGAAGTGGGTCTCCCATTGTGTTTGCCTATGCAGTGAATGTAAGGGCTGCCAAAAATTGGGAGGCACTCCGATGCCCCTTGGAAGAGACGTGGAGGAGGGCCTCATAAAAAATGTTCCCATTATAAAAGAGTGGGTCTCCTATACTTGTAATTCCCATGCACTAAGTGTATGGGCTGACAAACATTTACCCCTGGGGGGTATACATGAACATACTGTATAAAAACAAAATTTCACGGGCATCATAAACACCCTTTAAAAAAATGATGTGGGTGTTGCATCACGGACCACGGTCACCCTGGTGATATGGTGGTGGAGGATGAGGATGAGGAGAAGGAGGAGGACAAGAGCAAATAGCCAAAATCAGGAAGCATATACCCATGTGTGGGTGTGAAGAGGTGCATGGGAATACACCTTCCAAAAACAGACACTGGATTTGAGTTTATGTTACACTGCTATCATTCGGTGGTGTTGAGAAGTCTGGCCCAATCCAGCCCTTGTTCATTTTCATAAGAGTCAGCCTGTCAGCATTTTCAGTTGGCAAGCGGATGTGCCTATCGGTTATAATTCCACCAGCAGCACTAAAAACCCACTCTGATAAAACGAGAGCAGCAGGGCAGGCCAGGACCTCCAAGGCGTAGAGAGCCAGTTCATTCCACGTATCCAGCTTGGATACCCAATAATTATAAGGCACAGAAGAATCACGGAGGACATTGGTACGGTTCGCAAGGTACTCCCTCAGCATCTTCCCAAACTTTGCACTTCTTGTGAGAGTACCCCATGCCTCGGGGCCTGTGCGATGGGAGGGGCTAAGAAAATTCTCCCAGCACTTTGACAGTGTTCCCCTGCCTCTGCTGGATTGAAGTTGTGTATCTCTCGCCTGTACTCCTTGGTTGTCCAACGAACTGTGACCTCTGCCGCCAGCGTTTTCAGATGGGAATTTTTTTAATAGTTCCGCAACAAGGGTCTTCTGGTACTGCCCCATTTTTGTAGACCTGTCCGCCTCAGGAATAAGAGATATAAAGTTCTCTTGTAGCATGGGTCTATAAGTGTCACCAACCAGTAATGACTGTCACCCAAAATTTTAAGAATGCGAGGGTCATGGGAAAGTCAGCGTAACATAAAGCCATGCGTACCAAACTGCTAACAGGCAAGACTTCCGTATCCTCACGAAGAGGATGACTGACCACGCTCTCCTCCTCCTCTGTCCTCTGGCCATCCACGCTGAACAGACGGTATGACAGCTGTGCAGGTAGTACCGTCTATAGCCAGGAAAGTAGCTCCTGTTTTTCCTCCTCCTCCTCCTCTTTCTCATTGTTACTCAATCCACATTGGGATGAGATGTGGCTGGGCTGTGTGTAATCACCCTGTATGGTTCCTTGCTCCATCCTCTTTGATTGTGAGCAGAGAGCATTTCAGAAGACAGAGAAGTGGGATGGTGACGCTAATTATGGCGTCATCGCTGCTCACCATCTTGGTGGAGTCCTCAAAGTTTTGGAGGATGGTACATATATCTGACATTCATGTCCACTCTTGAGGTCTTATATGTGGAGTCTGAACTGAATACCGACGGCCTTGTTGATGTTGGTGCTCAACAACTGCCCTCTTCTGCTCACAAATCCTTCCCAACATCTGCAGTGTAGAATGGGGACATCACACACCAGTCTGTGGGCCGGAAGCTGCAAATGCTGCTGAAGCACGGCAAGGGAGGCGGAAGCAATAGCTGACTTTCTAAAATGAGCACACAGGCGGCATACTTTGACAAGCAGATCCGGCAGCTCCGGGTAAGATTTGAGAAATTGCTGAACCACGAGGTTAAGCACATGGGCCAGGCATGGTACGTGTGTAAGCTCGCCTCGCCTCAGAGCCGCCACCAGGTTCAGGCCATTGTCACACATGACCATGCCTTACTGTAGGTTCAGCGGTGTGAGCCACAGATCTGCATGCTCTTTCAGAGCTGTCCACAACTCTTCAGCATTGTGCGGTCTCTCACCTAAACATATTAGCTTCAACACAGCCTGTTGCTGCTTCGCCGACGCAGTGCTGCAGTGCTTCCAGCTTGTGACTGACGTGGTCATTTCGGAGATGGAGGCTGAAGAGAAGGAGGAGGCTGAGGAGGATGAGATGCAGATGCTGTAGACTGTGGGGGAAACCGTGATTGACCTAGGGCCCGCAATCCTTGCGTCGGGAGGATGTGTTCTGTCCAAAGGTCCGACTGGGTCCCGGCTTCCACTATATTAACCCAGTGTGCTGTCAGCGAGATGTACCGTCCCTGCCCACAAGCACTTGTCCACGTGTCCGTTGTTAGGTGGACTTTCCTGGTAACTGTGTTGGTGAGGGCACAGCTAATGTTTTGGGACACGTGCTTGTGTAATGCGGGGACGGCACACCGGAAGAAATAGTGACGGCTGGGGACCGAGTACCGAGGGACGGCCGCCACCATCAGGTTGCGGAATGCTTCCGTCTCCACGAGCCTAAAAGGCAACGTTTCAAGTGCAAGCAGTCACGAAATGTGGGAATTTAGTAGTGTCGCCTGTGGGGCGTTGGCTGCGTATTTGCGCTTGCGTTCCAAGGACTTGGGTATGGACATGGACAGCACTCGGGTAAGGACATGGACGTGCTTCCTGATGCTGCTACTTGAGAGTGTGCAACGACAGGTGCAGGGCAGGAGGCATCTTGGCATGCATCATGGACAGGGGATTTGGCTTGTATGCACAACAGCAGAAGAAGCAGTGGTGCCACCCGCAGACACTGTTCCTGGACCCTGGGGTTCAGCCCACAAAGTCGGGTGCTTTGCTGCCATGTGCCTGATCATGCTGGTGGTGGTAAGGCTGCTAGTTTTGCCACCCCTGCTGATGCTGGCCTGGCAGGTGGTGCAAATAGCCTTTTTGGGGTTATCAGCAGAGTCTTTAAAAAACAACCAGACTCGGGAAGACCTATCAGTTGTACTGGCAACTTCCTTCGTGTTGGTGTTACGGGGAACGGTTGTCCACCTTTTGTCTGCGGCCACCACACTGCTTCTTCCTTCCTGTTGGGGTGCTCTGCCTCACTCCCTCTGTGTGCTGCTTTCGACACTCTGCATGTCCTCCTGCCGGGTTGGGTCAGTTACTATATCATCCACCACCTCGTTTTCCACTTCCGCACTCTGGTCCTCCTCCTGACTTTCTGGCAATTGTGTCTCATCATCATCCACCTCTTGTGACACTTTCCCACCATTGCCTTTGTGTGACCGTGGCTGCTCAAATATTTGGGCATCGCTACATGCAATCTCCTCTTGCCCAGCTTCAAGTGGACCGGGTGAGAGGCCCGAATCTAAAAATGGAAAAGTGAACAGCTCTTCGGAGTGTCCAAGTGTGGGATCAGTTGTCTCTGGGCACTCGGCATGGTGGGAGGAAGGAGGTTCAGGGTAAGGAATATGCAGTCCAGGCTCACGGCTACTGAGACTTGACCGTGTGGAAGACAGGGTGGTGGTGGTGGCAAAGTGACTGGAAGCATTATCCGCTATCCAACCAACAACCTTTTGACACTGCTCTGGGTTCAATAGTGGTGTGCTGCGGTCCCCTAGGAATTGGGACAGGAAGGTCGGGCGAGAAGATGTGGGTGTTTGTTGTGTCACAATTTCAGCTTGCCCACAGCCTTGGCCTCGGCCTCTGCATGCACCATCACTATCACCATCAAGTCCAGTTCCCCATACCTTGCCACGCGCCTTGCCCATTTTAAATGGAGGACAATATCTTCCACGCTCACTACAAATGGCTGAATTTGGAGCGAAGTAATAGGTAATCCGTGTGACGGAGAAACCACAGTTTTAAATAACTGGCCTGTAGGTAACTATTTTGAACAGCAAACCGATGTCAAAAACTTTGCTGACACAGTGAAAAAAAAATTAATGGAGGCCAGAAATGGCAGAATTTTCTGAAAACGTATATGTGATCAGTGTGACGAAGAAAACACAGTTTTACATACCTGGCCTGTAGGTAACTATTTTGAACAGCAAACTGGTGTCAATTGCTTCACTGACACACTGAAACAAATTTTTAACGGATGCCAGAAATGGCAGTATTTTCAGCGCAACTATATGTGATCTGTGGCGCCCCTGAGGGTTCAGTCACCACAGAGGTACTGCATCTCACCCAGAGGTGTCGTATCTCACCATCAGGTAAGGAAGGAGTACAGCTCAGGACCCTAACATCTGCATTCACTACACCACATTTCAGAGGGCAGGGCGAGATTGCTCCTGCGGGAGAGCACAGTCCCTGATCCCTGGCTGGAGAGGTGGGAACCACAGTAAAGGGGAACCATGTAGTGGGTGTGGGTGTAGGACGTAGATCAGGGGAGCACTTGACAGGAAGCTGTATAAAATAGGGAACCATCTTAGGGAGACAAGCCAGTCAGAGGAGGAGAAGTGACAGGAGCAGAGGCGAGCTCTGCTCCAGGAGGCGGGCCTAGCCAGTGAGGCCCAAGTCTGAGAGGAAAAGGAGAGAAGAGAGGAGAGGGAGCAGCAACACTCCAGGAACGGAGGGGATCCCAGGGGTACGGGCAGTGCTGGAGGTCACCCGTACGCCCAAATCTACCGGGAGGTGGAGGGGTCAGGCCATCAGAAGCGAATCGGGTCCCTCAACTAGCAAAAGACTGTACGTCTTAACTAGAAACCGGAGGCTGCAGTATTTCAAGTCCTGTAGCCACAAGTCCACGCCAGTCTCACTGAGAAGGTAGCCATATAGGACCCAGGGGACGGAACATACGCCGCCCGCCAAGGCCCGTGGGTACTGGCCAGAGAAAGGACACAGAAGGGGGTCCTGATAAGTACTCCGGAGCTATCTGGGGGTGGACTGAGCCCCTCACTGAGTAAGCACAGCACGACGTGGGCAGTTATACTGAGCTCTGTAACTTGGACTGCAATAACCGTGAGTAAAGACCCTGGGACTGCACCACCTTGTCTCTGTGTTTCTTGCTGCGCCAATACTCCCTGCACTACAACGCCCAGCACAACCACTAACATCATCCACACACTGCCCTGGAGCTAACTCTTCCTGTGGGGAGTCATAACATCTTTGCTGCAATACCACCAGCTTCAGAAGACTGTTCTGCAGCGGCGGCCCCTTAGCCGCATTCCACAGGTGGCGTAGTCGACTCTTTAATAAAACCCATACATATAAAATCCCCTTGGATTTACTGCCCTGGGTCACGGACCGGGTCACCGCCACTGTGACTACAACCCCCAGCATCTACTGGCCCGGCACCGGGTACCCCGCGGCCCAGGGGGCGCGTCAACTTTGGCGTAGTCGGCAGGATATGTAACCCACCCGTTATCATCGGGTATTGTGCGCCTAAAAGACTGTGTTTTCTACTAAATGTGGCGCCCGTTCTTCAGGTGCGAGCCAAACAACAACAAAAGATCACCTCCCATCGTGGGCCGGGTCCCAGAGTGGCGCCAAAAGCGTCACCCACCCACTGCAACTGGGGCGCGTCAGATCCGTGTGATGGACAAACCACAGTTTTAAATAGCTGGATTTTTAGCGCTGTAATATGGGAAGTACCTGGCTGTATTCTGCAGTGCCAACAAGCAAATGACGCAGAACAATGGTGTTCTCTGGATTGCTGGCCCCTGAGACCTGGGCCTATTTCTAGAAATATCTAACAGCAGCAGCAGACAAAACTGGAATGGAGCCTCTTGTGCTATATGCACTGCAGTCTGCTATATACTCTGCCTGCCTATATACACTGCCTGCCTGATATCTCTGCAGATGGATTAGTCCTCAGAAGGACTGTTTGTTGAGATGGATATGTGTCTCTAATATAGTTTGGTACACCTACACTAACTAGAAACAAGCAAATCTATCCCTAGCTCAACAGCACCTCTCCCTACACTGTCTGATTCCTGAGTGACTGTGACGAGCATGGCGGTGCCAGGTCTGATATAGACCTGATGACGCTGTGGGGCCAGCCAATCACTGTAATGCCACAACCAACATGGCTATGGCATTACAGTGAGTGGCAGGCAATCCCTGCATGCTCATTTGCTCTGTAAAAGCGCCAAACAGGCAGGGAGGCGACCCGAGCTCCCACCGAGCAACCCCGGAAATACTTGGCGAGCGCCGAGCATCTCAAGCAGTGAGATGCTCAGGCGGGCACCGAGCAGTAGCGAGCATGCTCGCTCATCACTAGAAATGATACATGGTTTTCTAAATATTTAAAAAATATAAATCTGAAAATTTTGACGTGCATTTGTATTCAGCCCCTCTGAGTCAATACTTTATAGGACCACCTTTCACTGCAATTACTGCTACATCTCTTTCGGGGTATGTCTCTACCAGCTTTGCACATCTAGAGGTGAAATTTTTGCCCATTCTTCTTTACAAACTAGCTGTAGCTCAGTGAGATTGGATGAAGGCGTCTGTGATCAGCAATTTTCAAGTCTTGTCAAAGATTCTCAATGGGATTTAGGTCTGGACTGTGACTGGGTCATTCACACATATGGATATTCTTTGATCTAAACCATTCCACTGTAGCTCTGGGTGTATGATTAGTGATGTTGTCCTGCTGGAAGGTGAATATTCGCCCATGTATCAAGTCTTTTGCAGCCTTTAACAAGTTTTCCTCCAGGATTCAACAGTATTCAGCTCCATGCATCTTACCATCAACTCTAATCAGCTTCCCTGTCCCTGCTGAAGAAAACCATCCCCACAGCATGATGTTGCCACCATGTTTTACGGTGGGGATTGTGTTTTCAGGGTAATGTTCAGTGTTAGCTTTCCAGCACACATAGCGTTTTGCATTTAGCCCAAAAAGTTCGACTTTAGTCTCATCTGAACAGAGCACCTTCTTCCACATGCTAGCTGTGTTTTCGCCACACATAGCGATTTGCATTTAGCCCAAAATGTTCTGCTTTGGTCTCATCTGAACTGAGCACCTTCTCCCACATGCTAGTTGTGTCCCCTACATGGCTTTTTGCACACTGCAAATGGAAATTCTTATGACTTGATTTAAAAACTGGCTTTCTTCTTGCCGTAAAAGCCAGATTTGCGGAGCACACAACTAATAGTTATCCTGTGAACAGATACTCCCACCTTAGCTGTGGATCTCCTCAAGTGACAGGGTGCCACCTGGATGCTTCTCTAATTAGTGCTCTCCTTGCTTGAGATGTCAGTTTAGGTGGATGGCCAGCTCTTGGTAGGTTTGCAGGTGTGTCATGCTCCATACTTCCATTTTTGGATGATGGATTGAACAGTGTTCTGTGAGATGTTCAGAGCATGGGCTATTGTTTATGCCCTAACCCTGCTTTACTCTTCTCCACAACGTTATCCCTGACCTTTCGGGTGTGTTTCTTGATTTTCATGATGCTGCTTGATTCCTAAATGTTCTCAAACAAACCTCTGAGGCCTTCACAGAACAGCTGTAGTTATACTGAGAATAAATAACACACAGGTGGACTCAATTTACTGATTATGTGACTTCTGGAGGCAATTGGTCACTCAGGATTTTATTTAGGGGTATCAGACTACAGAGGTCTGAATACAAATGAACGTCACAATTTTCAGATTTCTATTTCTAAAACAATTAGAAAACCATGTATTATTTCCTTTACACTTCACGAGTACTTGCTACTTTGTGTTGGTATATCACATAAAATACCAATAAAATACATTTAATATTGTGGGTGTAACGTAAAAAATGTGGAAAAGTTCACAGTGTATGAATACTTTTTCAAGGCACTGCATTTATGAATTACTCACTTCTTGGCACTACTACATACGTCGTTACTCGTGAAAGGGTCAATTTTCGTTTGCACAACATTTATGGGCAATCTGACAATACTTCTCCAAAAATAATTTTGTGGAGATTGGAGATATGTAATTTCCTGGGTTATGAGATTACTGGAACTTGCTCTATTAAAATAATGTTACCATTTCCTCCCAAGGTTTCATGACAAGAAGAGGAAGAAACAAGATAATAAGATATCTATCCAGGTTGACCTTCGTTATACATAGAAAGTACAATTGTTCTGTTTGACCTCTACTAAGATAACGCTTGGATCACCATTTTTAGCATCACTGAACCTAAATGTTACCCATATGTATATCATCATCTTCTGTTCGGCCATATTGGTTAGTATAATTGAGTCCTCTCTTGTCAAATTGTGAAAGAAGTTGTCTCAGATTTTCACAAATCCCTGGCGATCAATGTTTTTAGCCCAAAATTCTCCCTGCAGTGGCTACTACAGGGGGAAAGGGCATTACATGCTGGTCATACAAACACATGGCTGGCCGACTATGCCAGTGTGGTTGCTGTTTTTATTTAGGGTTTCTTTACGTTGACTCTTAGCGAGGTCTACGGTGAGGTTCCCTCTGTATTACTGTGCTATTATGTCTAATAGAGTCGTCATGCCCTTTGGTAGTTTCGGAAAACCACTTCAGTTTTGAAGTACCACTACCAAGCTTTTCTACAATCTTAAATGGTAAAACCACTTAAAGGGATGAAAACTAGTTATCTATCCACAGGATAGGTGAACATTTGTTGATTGGTTTGGTTCCAATTGCTGGGACCCACACCGATCGGCAGAATGGGACATTTTTATCCCCATTAGAATGGAGGGGCAGTGCACATTCTCGATTGCTGCTCCATTCATTCCTAATGGGGATTTTGCCAATCCAAGTGGCAGTGGAACATCTAGCCTGCTGCTATATTTTGTAACAGGATCGAACCCCTACCGATCATTAAGTTATCATCAAACTTGTGGATAGGTGATTTATGCAGCAAATTGCTACCTATGTGAGTGCAAGATGACCGCCTGCTCTGTGCTTCTGTTTCAGTGTAAATGGATTTTCCATGCCTCCTCTCACCAACCACTGTACTGCTCTAAACTGCCTCCCATACACCTTAGACTCCTCAATAGACAAGAATGTTCCCTCAGCTTGGCCAAGCATTCATGTGTTCTCTAAAGGGAGATCGGAATAAGCTACTGTCAGATTCAATTGGCTGCAAGACAAAAAAAATCAGGAGGAAAAATTAAAATGTAACCGAAAAAAATGAACTGGAGTACAAGTTGGTATGCATGCAAAATAGGAGCATGTTCACACTGACCATCAAGCAGACAAAACCCAAGACAGAAACAAAATGAACAGCTGCAAGTAAAAAAGTAAAAGCAATAGTGCATATAAATAACATTAGGTACTTCAAAAACTGTCTTTACTATCAAAAAAAGCGTAAAAGCCATCCAACCAGTGTGAAGGTGTACCACAATCGGGATGGTCCTAACTAGTATTAAAGCCGTATCATGTGTCAAAGTGACATCAATGTGGATAAGGGCAGAGCAGGAGCGGATCCCAAATGGATACCCAGCAAATGGGAAGCTATATAAACATTATGTCCAGCTCAAAGAAATTGAGGCCACACTCTTATCTGCACTAAGTACAGAAACCTGAAATTTAACCGAAAAAAATGAACAGGAGTATAAGTTGGTATGCAGTTTCATTTTTTTCGGTTAAATGGAATCTGTCACCCCCCTGGGACCTATCAGACCTCTAAAACCATGGTAAGGTTTTAATACTAGAAGTTAGGACCATCCTGATTATGGTACACCTTGACGATGGTGGGATGGCTTTTACGCTTTTTTTTTATCAAAAAGTGCCCAATGTTATTTATATGCACTATCACTTTTACTTACAGCAGTTTATATGTTCATTTTGTTTCTGTCATGGGTTTTGTGTTTATTGGTCAGTGTGAACATGCTCCTATTTTGCATGCATACCAACTTATACTCCAGTTCATTTTTTTCAGTTAAGTTTTAGGTTTCTGCATTTAGTGCAGGTAAGGGTCGGGCCTCCCTTTCTTTGAGCTGGACATAAGATTTATCTAGCTTCCCATTTGGGACCTGGTCCTGCTCTACCCTTATTCACATTGACGTCACTTTGACACATAGTGAGATTTTAATATTAGCGGTTAGGACCATCCCGATTGTGGTACATCTTGATGCTGGTGGGATGGCTTTTTTTTATTAAGCACCTTATGTTATTTATATGCACTATTGCTTTTACAGAAGGGTATATGTTCATTTTATTTCTGTCTTGGGTTTTGTTGGAAAAAGTAAAATGGCCTGATAATTCCTCCCTGATATCATCTGTTTGTGGAACGTCAGAAGACCCTTGTGTATGTAACGCCTTAAGGACACAGCCACGTTTTGTTTTTGCAGCTTTATTCTTCCCCTTCCTAAAACAGACTCAACTTTTTATTTTTTTGTCGACAAATCCATATGAGGGTTTTTATTCTTTTTATTTAGTGGATGAGTTGTGGTTTAGAACGATACCTTTCATTTTTACCAGATAAAATGAAAATTTAAAAATGGGCAAAAATGACAAGTTGGGTAAAATGGTGAAACAAATAAAAACAATATTACTCTCCTTGGTATGGCAGGACCCTGGCACGATGTGTCCATGCACAAGATTTCCAACAATCCAGCCATTACAGGGGCGGGATGGAGGACACCAATCACATTCGGGGAGGTTTGATTAGAGAATCCAAGACAGGACTAGTCCTGCCTCATAAGCATATGCTGAGCTGTGAAATAAAATAACACTTTTAAAGGACAGCAACATTAGAAAGGCAAATAAAAAAAACCTTATCACAATAAAGGAATCAGTATGTAAACCACTATACTAGTGGTTGGTGACAGTCAGGGGGACCTGAAAAGTTCCCTTTACTCCTTGTTCCAAATTATTATGCAAAATTGGATTTAACTGTCATAAAGATGTATTTTTTTGTTTTCCAAATAAATTCATGAATGGTCTTGTGTCTCAGGGCTCGTTGGATCACTGAAATCAATCTCAAACACCTGTGATATTTAGTGAGCCCAATTAAAGGAAAACTACTTAAAAAGGACATTCCACATTATTATGCAGGCCACAGGTTTCAAGCAACATGGGAAAGAAAAAGAATCTCTCATGCTGCCGAAAAGCGTCAAATAGTGCAATGCCTTGGTCAAGATATTAAAACATTAGATATTTCACGAAAACTTAAGTGTGATCATCGTACTATGAAGAGATTTCTCTGATACAGGGCACAGAGGTGTTTATCATAGAATGTTAGAGTTAAAAGGGACCTTCACTAAACCATCTCAGACAGATGTCTGTCCAGCCTCTGAAGACATCCATTGAAGGAGAACTCACCCCATCTCGTGACCGCATGTTCCACTTATTGATCACCCTCAAAGTCAAAAATATTTTCTAATATCTAATCTGTATCTTCTCCCTTTCAGTTTCATTCCTTCTTGTGTTTCCATGTGCAAATGAGAATAAGGATGATCCCTCTACATCCCTTCAGATAGTTGTAGACAGCTATTAAGTCTCCTCTTAGTCTTCCTTTTTGCAAGCTAAACATTCCCAGATCCTTTAACGGTTTCTCGTAGGACATAGTTTTCAATCCACTCACCATCCTGGTAGCTCTTCTCTGAACTTGCTCCAGTTTTTCAATGTTTTTTTTGTGCAAATAAAGGCATAATAAGGAAGGTTTCGGCCAGGCAAACTCATCAGATTAGGAAAGCAGCTGCTAAAATAAAATTACAAACCAACAAACAGGTATTTGTAACTGCTGGTGAATCTGGGATCCCACGAACCTCAAGGTCATCCAGAGGTTTGCAATGGTGCATAAACCTACTACCTCACAAACAGAAACAGTTACAATGGGCCCAGACATAAATGAAGACTAATTTAATTGTAATTGTTTACTGATGAGTGCTGTGCAACCCTGGATGGTCCAGATTGATGAAGTAGTGGATGGCCACCATTTCCCAACAAGGCTGTGATGTCAGCAAGAAAGTGGTAGTCATGTTTGGGGCCAGAATCATGGGGAGAGCTGGTAGGCCCCTTTAGGGTCCCTGAAGGTGTGAAAAGCACACCAAAGCAGCAGCTCTGGGAGGCTATTCTGACATCCTGCAAAGGAATTCAAGCAGAAACTACACAAAAACTCAAACGTTCAATGAATGCAAGAATTGTGAAGTTGATATCAAAGAAGGGGTCCTATGTTATATGTAACTTGACTTGTGAAGAAGTTTTTGATTGAAAAAGCAGTTGATTTCAGTAAGTGTGACTCCTTAATGCTCAAATTCAACAAATCACCATTTTCAGTTGTTTACAACCTATAAAATGTTTAGAAACTGTGTTGTGCAAAAATGTGGAACAAATAAATCCTGTTATCATTGCGAGGCTTGTTGAATAAAATTTGATTTATACTTTAAGGGTTGATGATTTGAACATCATATTGACTCATTTGCATTGACCATTTAGGCGAAGCAGAGAAGAATAGCATTTGCATAATATTTTGGAACGCTGTGTAAGGCTGAGGCTATACAGCAACACAATAGTTCGTTTCAGAAGACTACTGCTACCGAAAATATTTACATGCGCACAACCTGAATTAACGACAAAGGCATGCAACTTGCAAACAAAAATCCAACGCTGCTAGTTTTTTCCCCGAAAAAGTAGCTGCGTGAATGCCACAGTTGCAAGCGACCCCATTGGCAAACATGAGATGTAACACTGTGATTGTTAAAGGGGTTGTCCAGTACTTTTAAAAATATGCCAATGTGTTTTAATGATAAATAGAAGCTTCTTTCTAATTACCTCCCTCTGCTGTTTCTGCCTGTGAGCGGCGCTATCGGTGGCCGCTCACAGGCATCACGTGACCCCCGGCTGCAGCTGGCTCTGACATCTGCTGACGTCACGACAAGTCCAGGCTGCAGTCGAGGGTCCGCGTTCCACCGCTGGCTGCTGGGTTGTGGGCGGGGTTACACCGCGCGTCACACCCGGCATCCACCGCGCGCTCTCCCTGTCCCCATTCATTGGGAAAGCGCGCAGTGGATGCTGGGTGTGACGCAGGAAATAACCCCACCCACAACCCAACTGTTATGTTCTGCTACCAAAGCTAAGGAAAGAGAGGAGATCTGTCCCTACTATAGGACTCAGCTGAATCCCTACGATGTAACAGGGAACCTGATCCTGCGATCAGACCTGCTAAAGTCCTAATCTAGTCTGTACGGAGACCTATAGATGTGGGGAGGGAATCCCTACAAGTACTAAGGACTGGGAGGAATATGGGACACCTCCTAACAGAAATAGTAGCAGACAGACGAACAAACAAAATAGATAGAACATAGAGGTCCGTAGACCAAGCAAACTAACAGAGCTAGATACAGAGCACAGGCTAGCTAGAAAGTAGATATACAATGAAGTCCAGCAAAGCCAGAAGGGCGGAGCAGGATTAAATAGGCCAACAAGGTCATGTGACCAGCAAAGGAAAAAAAACCTAACAGCAAGGTTCTAACAGTACCCCCCCTTCTAAGAGGATCCTCCGGATCCCCTAGGACCAGGCTTATCAGGAAATCTCCTGTGAAACGCTCTGACAAGTCTGGACGCGGAAACATCATCTGACCTCACCCAAGAGTTATCCTCGGGTCCGAAACCTTTCCAGGCCACAAGATACTGCAAACTACCTCTATACCGTCTAGAGTCAAGGATGCGAGAAATTTCATATTCCCCGTCCTCCACCACCGGAGGAACAGAGGCAGAGGCGTCACCATCCGACACAACAGCTTTTTTTAACAGAGAGACATGAAAGACCGGATTAATTCTCCAGGAGGTAGGAACCTCCAACCTAACAGCAGATTGGTTGACAACCTGAAGCACCTTAAAGGGCCCTACAAACTTGGGACCCAATTTCTTAGAAGGAATCCTCAACCGCAGATTCCTAGAGGACAACCAAACCATGTCACCAACAGCGAACAAAACCTCCTGTCGTTTCCTATCAAAGTAGTCTTTAGATTTTCTGTTGGCCTCCTGAAGATTACCACGCACATCCGTCCAAACTCTTTCCAAATCACCGGAAAAATTCTCCTCCTCAGGCACGGCAGATCCCAACTTGGAGAACGACCCAAACGACGGATGTCTCCCAGAACAACAAAAAAAAGGCGAACAACCAGCAGAAGAAGATGTATGATTGTTCAGAGCAAATTCGGCAAGTGGCAGAAACTCAGACCACCCCTCTTGATTGTCTGCCACAAAACAACGCAAGAACTGCTCAACATCCTGGTTTATTCTTTCAGTCTGTCCATTAGACTCAGGATGAATCCCTACGATGTAACAGGGAACCTGATCCTGCGATCAGACCTGCTAAAGTCCTAATCTAGTCTGTACGGAGACCTATAGATGTGGGGAGGGAATCCCTACAAGTACTAAGGACTGGGAGGAATATGGGACACCTCCTAACAGAAATAGTAGCAGACAGACGAACAAACAAAATAGATAGAACATAGAGGTCCGTAGACCAAGCAAACTAACAGAGCTAGATACAGAGCACAGGCTAGCTAGAAAGTAGATATACAATGAAGTCCAGCAAAGCCAGAAGGGCGGAGCAGGATTAAATAGGCCAACAAGGTCATGTGACCAGCAAAGGAAAAAAAACCTAACAGCAAGGTTCTAACACCAGCAGCCACCGTGGGGAACCCAGCGCTGAGTCACGCCTCACTTGACGTCATGTCAGCCGGGGGTCACGTGCTGCCTGTGAGCGGCCACCGATAGCGCCGCTCACAGGCAGAAACAGCAGCGGGAGGTAATTAGAAAGAAGCTCCTATTTATCATTAAAACACATTGGCATATTTTTAAAAGTACTGGACAACCCTTTTAAGTTGTGCAATTAGTGCTGTCCTGTAGCTCTAGCCTTAAAGAGGATTTTTCACCAAATTTGTCATGTTGAATTTTACACATAATGTATTAGTGTCTGCAGTGCGAAATAAAAAATATTTCGTTTTTTGGTATTTTTTTTTTTATTTTGCCTCTCCGTTGAAATGTTAGATAGCAAAGTATTTGGCACCTAATAAGTTAACACCCACTTGGTCGTACCAAAAGTTATCAGATATTTTTCACTGGGGGCATGTACTTTTTCTCCATCTGAAATGCCCAATCATAAGGAGGCAGCAATACAGCCGGAAGAGAACACACCCCCACCTTAGCTTAGGTTTCTTAGTATGACATGTAATGATACAGCCCTGATCTCCTGGTCAAACCTCCTGCACGATTAGGAAATGTTAGGATATTAGAGCACAGATAACAACCCTCTTAAACTCAGCTGTGCTGCCCCTCCAATCACAGGGACCCTATCTGAAAGGTGAGAGTCATTTGTGCTCTAATCTCCCATCAATTTCTAATCATACAGGAAGTAAGACCAGATCAGAGCTGCACCTTGACATCTCACACACTGAAAAACCTAAGCTGTGGTGGGGGCGTGTTCTTTTTCTGGCGTGTTGCTGCCTGCTTATGATTGGGCAACTCATACAGGTGGAAAAATATAACACCCACTTGGTCTTAAAAGTTAACTTATTAGGTGATAAATACTTGCCAAATACTTTGCTTGCTAATATCAACACAACCGAAAGGAGTAAATTAAAAAAAAATAAAAAATTAAATATATATATATCATTTATACCACTCTGCAGCCACTATCACATTATTATTAAAGGGAATGTTTCGCCAAACTTTTGTGCTGATCTGTACGATCAGCACAAAAGTTTGGCGAAACATTCCCTTTAATAATAATACAATGTAGACATCAAAAGTTCAAATTCAAGAGGAAAAAAAAAATGAAACAAACGTATAATAAATGATTGTGTCTTTGTAAGCAAAACTGTTAAAAATAGAAAGAATGATGGAAAATTCCCTTCTATAGTGTTTGCTGTTCTGTAATAAATTCTTTCCTGTACATTTATAGACTTGGGATTTTTTTCAGATTTTATGTTGAGGCACCAAGTTTAATATGTTCCCAGAAGTTGTATACTTTTCATGGCTCTTTGCCTTACTCAATCGTGTGACAATCTGTAATCAGCTTATTTTAGATGACCATTCAAAACATTATTGCAAAAAGCAAACATCCCTTTTAAATCATCGCTCCTTGCAATGAGGAGAGAGATCCACTTCCTGAATTTGAGATGTTGTCCATAAAGTAATGACCTTGCCCTGCGCTTATTGGCACACGTGGAGCTTCTTGTGGACTTTTAATGTGCTGAACTGGTTAAGTACAACCTCCACATAAAGATTGTCACAGCAGGGACATACATGTGCACTAAATTATAGGGACTTCAAGAGGACATATTTGCAAATAGATCAGGAACAAGGAGTCTGCTAGAGTAGTAACAGGTACGGCGGGCAACCTCCAGCACAGTACACCCCTACTGACTCTGTGCACTGCCCACTCAACATTATGATACTGATAGGACATTGTCTGTTTGGTAGCATGTGTTCCCCCTAAAGAGTGTGGTCCCCATGCTTCAGTGATAGTCATACCACTAGGCATAGTTGGAATAGAGGAGCAGGGAGCAGACGGTTCTCTGCTCCACCATTTTATTTTCTGAGGATGCAGTTGAAATAGGGACACGCCTCTGACTTCCTGGAACAGTCCTTAAATCCAGGAATGTCTCGCTGCTTACAGGACACGTGGGAGGTATGCTATATGTCTCCATTCTGGAGAAACCCATTCCTCATCTACTAGGTGGCAGATGAAGCCAACGTAAGCAGTCAGCATAGCAAAGGCCACCATATAATACCAGAAGCTCACCCCAAAATACTCCTTCCTAATGTTCTTTCAACCTGATATTCAGGGGTAATGTATAGTCCTCCATGCAATCATACAACTGAAGCTCTTCCCAGCATGCCAAGGCTAAGTTTATACAGACAAAAAGTGTCCGTTTTTCATCCATGTGCAATCTGTATGGCATTAGGTTTTTATACGTCAATAGAGAATAAAATGTAAAAGACCAAAACATGTTAAATAATGGAAATGTATCTGTAAAAATCAGATGCTATATGGCAGATCTGTATGGGATGTGTTTTTTTCCGCACACCCATATACTTAAATGGGCTAGTCTCATCTGAAATACGGAGACTAGTGCATGATGCTATATTTTGCATGAGGACATTCAGTCCATGAAAAATAAAGGCCATCTGAACAGGCTTGTTGAATAACATTGGTCGGAGTGCTCTCAGACTATTCTTTTCACTTACGGCACTCGGACCAAAAACACGGTCGTGTGATCGTAGCCTAAGTGTTCACAATGAGCTCTTTGCTGCATTTTCAGAGCAGAAACTCTCTAAAAACCACAAGTAGATCATAAACCACTCTTCTTTCAGCTCCAAAAACACAGCAACAAAACCCTAATTTATTCCTTTGAAACATTTGTGAAGAGGTACTTTATAGGGCATTTTTTTTACCATATAAGTAATGTAAAGAAAATGACCCTTAAATACCAAACAAAAAAACTGCAGCCTGCTGAAAATCGTGCTTTTTTGCTTGCTAACATTTTTGCCACCTACTTGCCAAGGTTGGAGAAAGACGATAAAGTACAGTATAGAAAATGCATTGTTGGAAGGATCAGTAAAATTTAATGTGTAATGTTCAATTCCTTTTATAATTAACAGTCTATGAGAATATCATCAATATTTCCTGTGTGAAATTTAGATGTGAATGCATGCACCAAAAATACTGGCACTGAGCCTTTTTTTTTTGAGTAACAGTGACTATTACGTTTGCGCCGTATTCATTTTGCCATGTGAGCCTCTTTTTCATTACCTTTACTTGGCTTTGTCTGTGTTTTTTTTTAATTATTTGACAATGTGGGCGCAGTTTTCCTTCTCCAAATATTTTAACCTAATTCATCATTTGCAACTTTTTGAAATGTAGCAAAACTTTTGACATAGTTATACTCCAATGCTCTGCTGGGGCACAAAATCTGTCTGATTTGATTTCTGTACAGATGAGCACAAATGTGCAACATTTTAAAAGATTATGCAACTTTATTTCTAAACAAAAAAAAAAATGGTAAAAGACAAAAAAAAAAGGAATCTTTGATTTTATGCGGAAAATTTATAAACCCGTGTGAGCTATTTTGAAGAATATGGCACAAAAAAATGGTAACGAATCCCACAAGTCAATAAAAAGAATAATCAGCAAAAAGAATGATGACTCTGTTCCTATGGGCCCTGATTCATCATTAGGTTTATTTTAGGCATTTTTATTTATGTGCCAAATTCATCATGGCTTTTGAGCCATATTTATCCTATTTTTTTTTCAGCCCTTGTCATTATTTTAGGTTTGCTTGACAACGTCGGGATGGTTCTTATCCTATAGATGTTTCTGGCTAATTTACATTTTTACAAAAAGTTGCAAAGTTTTCATACAATTGAATTCCAGTGCCCTAGTGGAGTACAAGGTCTGTTTTTTTTATTGTGCTGTTGAGGACTAACAGGCAACATTTTAAATGTTAAGTTACACCAAATTTGTCATTGTGCAACACTTATGAATTTGGTGCAAAATTTTGAGATACTTCAGTCCCCTTGTCAATATGTTCATGAAGTGTTGCCAAAATTACTAAAGGTCTTCTGAAAATGGGTTATAGATTGGTGAGTGTCTGACTGCTGGGCCCCCAACATTTGGCAGAGCAGGGCACTTTTATCATTGTTATAATGGAGGGGCAGTGTGCATGCTCGACAAGACAGCAGAAAGAGAGCAAATAAAAGCAAATAGAGGACAAAAGAGAGCAAAAGAGAGACAGCAAAAAGAGCAAAAGGGGCAAAAGAGAGCAAAAGATCAAAAAGAGGGCAAAAGAGAGGGCAAAAAGGGCAAAAGAGCAAAAAGAGGGCAAGAGGGCAAAATAGTACAAAAAAAGAGAGCAAAAGGGGCAAAAGAGAGCAAAAGATCAAAAAGAGGGCAAAAGAGAGCAAAAGAGAGAAAAAAGAGCAAAAGGGGCAAAAGATGGCAAAAGAGAGAGCAAAAGAAAGCAAAAGATCAAAAAGAGGGCAAAAGAGAGGGCAAAAAGGGCAAAAGAGCAAAAAGAGGGCAAAAGAGAGGGCAAAAAGGGCAAAAGGAGGGCAAAAGAGAGGGCAAAAGACAGCAAAGAAGGCAAAAGAGAACAAAAAAAAGAGCAAAAGGGGCAAAAGAGCAAAAGATCAAAAAGAGGGCAAAAGAGCAAGAGAGAGCAAAAAGAGCAAAAGGGGCAAAAGATCAAAAAAAGAGGGCAAAAGACAGAGCAAAAGAGCAAAAAGAGGGCAAAAGAGACAGCAAAGAGGGCAAAAGAGAACAAAAAAAAGATCAAAAGGGGCAAAAGAGAGCAGAAGATCAAAAAGAGGGCAAAAGAGAGCAAAAAGAGAGCAAGAGAGAGCAAAAAGAGAGCAAGAGAGAGAGCAAAAAGAGAGCAAGAGAGAGAGCAAAAAGAGAGCAAGAGAGAGCAGTAGAGAGCAAATAAAAAAGAAAGAAAGAGAAATTTTCCAGTTCCAACGTTCAGGTCACCAATAATTTCAATGGAGTTTGGGTTAAAGTTCTGATACACAAACCGAACTTTGAACTAAAGTTCGGTCAAGTACCAGAACTCAAACTTCCACTTGTCCGCTCATCCCTATCGAGAACCCCTTCAAGGTGTAGAATGCATTTAAGACTATGTTATAGCTTTACCTGCAGTCCTATGTAAAATGACAGATAACACAATCACTTATCACGATGACTTCTGCGGTATGACAAGCTTAGCTCTGCTACATCAGTATATAAGACAAACAAAGAAGGGGGAAAAAAACACACATTTGGTAAAAAGACACAGGGCGGGGTAGAGTAATAGGAAATTAGTTTTTTTTAATTTCCAAGAGAAATGTTATAACATGAATATAATTACAAATAGCAATGACAGACGGACATTCCAGACAACGGACACAGACACATATGTCATCGAGATCACCGCCACGTCCTTCTTCACATTAAGAGTGGGGTCATCCATACTAACCGGTCGGCATTCAGTACCACGTCCCCTCCTGTCACTAACTTTGTGGGGAATTAATAGACTAAATAAACCAAAAAATTAAATCAGATTGCTTAAAGGGATGTTACAGGCATCAAATAATTTTGCATTGCTGACCCCTTTCCCCTTTGGGACACATCGGGCAGATTTATGATGCCTGTGTTGCCCATAGCAACCAATCACAGAAAAGCTTTCTTTTTTTTTTTCAAGAGAAAACAAAATGAAAGCTACGGTCTGATTGGTTGCTATGGGCAACAAATAGTTTTTTCTTTTAGACTGTTTTCATAAATCTGCCCCATCATTCTTAAGTGATATCTTTTTTATATCTTTGCCAGCCTTAGAGAGCGTGTGAAAGGCGTTGTCCACTTTAGTTATATAATTGTGTTAGGGACATGATTATGTAACTTACTAATATATCTGTATGGCAGGTTCTCCTCCTGTATTTGTTAGTGTCGCCTTCCTCACAGACTGGCCAGCTCTAAAAATGGCTACTGATGGAGGAGCATGTGACCAGACCTGGCCTAGTCACATGCTCCTCCATTAGCAGCCATTTTTAGAGTTGGGCAGTCTGTGCAGAGGTCGTCACTAACAAGTACAGGAGGAGAACCTGCCATACGGATATATTAATAAGTGCCACAAAATCATGACTCCATCATCAAAAATAGATAGGGTGGACAATTCCTGTAATTGTGTGCACTTACTCACTGAGTCTTCATAGGCAGAGGCAATACACACCACTTATACAGTCACTCAACTGAAAATTAGTAGACCATATGTGTTAATTAGATGGCGGTCGGCCAAGTGACGGTTCGGCCGGCGGCCCATACACAAGAGCGCTCATCTGGCAGAGCGCTCCTATGTTCTCTATGAGAGGGCTGCCAGCAGCCATGTTTGGAGGCGGTGTATTTCTGAGAGAACAAAAGGATTGGCAGACCATGACATGCCGGATCAATAGCTCGCCCGATCACAGATTGTCAAGCGCCTCCGTACACAGACTGGTGTCCAAGCCCTTTCATATCGGTGGGTTGGGTCGTCATTAGTCTAATGTAAATGGTGGGCTCAATAATCGTTTAGTCCAGATGTGCCAAAATTATCACACCGGTGCAGGTCATGTGATAAATCAGGGGTATTTTGCTGGAACCTTGGTCCCTCGCTCATGTTTTAGTCCCTTAGCTTGAGTCTCCTATCTCGAGCACGCCGCTGATACACGTGGCACATATTCAGACTCACCAAACCCAATGATTGTGTATAGTGTACAGACACCGGAAGAACAAACTGTATACGGACACTATGGTTTACTTCTCAGTTTGGACTAGAATGTTCCTTTAAATATTACTGTAAACTTTGGTCTATTATCACTCAATACTAGACCTGGGAAGGTGAAGAAAATGACACCGGGGTATTTAGCAATACATTAAAAGGGTTATCCGGGATTTTTGTATTTTCTTTTCTTTATGGGGCTAAGAACTTACAGGCCGAGTAGTTACCAACTACTTGCCTGTTCTGCCCGACGTCGATCTATGCCAGCTCTCCTGGTGGCGTTTCTGCTGATTCATTGGACCTCACAGAAACAGAGCAGGTCTTCCTCTTCCGCTGCTAACGGCATGCTGACTGACAGCTGGCTCCCTGCAGCTAGGCGGTGGGGAGCCGGCTGTCAATGAACATGACATCAGCAGCGACGCCCTGTCGACAGAGCAGAGTGGAAGAAAAGCTGCTGCTCTCAACATGACGTCACTTGAAGCTAGAATCACTGGCTGGAGCGGTCTGTGACTGCTTTGATTTAGCAGAGATTGGCACCAAGCAGGTCGTTAGCAAGTTCTTAGCCCCATAACAAAAAATACAAATGTCCCGGATAACCTCATTAACTGTATTCCCATCATATAACCATTGGGGGCAACTATACATACCCACTGGCAATGGTGTCAATTTACCGGCTACATTTGGAGGCTATATCTGTCCTACAAAGTCCGGGGTACGAGGTGTACATTCCAATAAACGTCAATGGAAATTTACACAACTGCTCGAGACTCGCACTTTAGCGGCGGGTGAATGTCACACCGTGGTGTTGTGCAAAATTCACAGCCGCATCAGATCACACTCACTGACTGACCCACTCGCTGTGCGGCCATTCTTAACTGTGTGATGTCCCTGAAGAGCTAAAGTTTTCTCACCTTCTAATTATGGTTTGGTGTCGAAAGAGGCTATTTCCACTTGGATATCACCCTGAAGACCTTCTAAAGTGAGAAAACGCAATAAGAGGTGCAGGGGCTAAGGATCTGATTAACCAAAACTCCTCTAACATTATTACTTTATTCTACACTTTGCTTCTAGGTCAAGTGGAGGTCCAAGCCAAAATGAGGTGGTCAAAAAGGAGCATGGAAAGTATAAACATAGGATAATACTTACAATTCTGCTTTTGTCAGAACTGGTTAGAACACTAAAGTCCCCACAGAACAACAAATCATTGGTGAGTGTCCTGTGTGAGCACCAATTACCTCCACACAGTGTCTGCAAATTGAGATTCTGGTTTGGCTTTTATCCTAAGTCACGTGGCAAGGCATGTTAAAGAGCCAATATTGACTTTTAGGATTGCTACTTCCAATAGGTGGCGCTACAGTTCTAGTCCTCTTCCTCCCTGAAGAGAAAATTTGCATATTTAATTTCCCAGAGGAGTATTGCAAGGCTTAAAGTCTCCTCACCTTGGCATGCCAGGCCTGACATGTCACTCTCCGCAAGGGGAAACACTACCTGTTGGATCCAGGTCAGACGCCCCTCACCCAGCCAAACCAGATCTTACACTTTATAATTTGGGGGTACTGCCCCTCATCAGTGCAGTGTCTGCAAATTGAGATTCTGGTTTGGCTTTTATCCTAAGTCATGTGGCAAGGCTCGTTAAAGGGTCAATACTGACTTTTAGGATTGCTATTTCCAATAGGTGGCGCTAGAGTTCTAGTCTTCTTCCTCTCTAAAGAGACAATTTGCATACTCCATGTGTATCAAAAGAGGTACAAAAATTTCAAAAACTAGGCTATTCGCCCTATTTATGGGATAAAAATCTAGGCTTTTGACTTTAAAAAGGACTCATCACTTACCATAAATATGGAATATTTTACTAGGTGTGAATGCTGCTGTTCTCCTAAATCTGGTGTACTTTTTCTTTTGTTCCCGTGCCTCCCCCATCTCTAAGATATAGCCCCTTCTTCCCTGTATAAAATTCAAAAAATTTTTTGTCCAACTAGGTGTGGTCTTAAAATATTTACTAAGGGCATTTTGAGGTCCAAGCCCACTTGGCTAAAAAGACTAGCTTGATATGCATTGAAGAAAAGGCCATTTCTCAGGCACAGAGAAGCGCAAGAACAAAAGAAAAACAACGCCAGATTTAGGAGAAAAGCGGCATTTACACCAGATGAAAAAAAAAAATACATTTATGTCAAGTGATAGGTCTTTTATCATGGGTAGGCAGAAGATTAAGAGAAAAAAAAAGGGTTAAAAATGCTACTGCTGTCCATGGCCTCTGCCTGCTAACATTGTTAAGCTCCAACCACTTGGGTGAGGCTAAAGTTGACCATACAAATCCGACCGTCAATCAAACACACCTCTTTTGGCGGGACCATATAAAATAACTTACTATTCTGCTGATGCACCAGATGTTAGGAGAGGGGGAGAATTGGGCATCTTGAATTTCAGCATGCTCAACCCTTTGTCTGCAGTGGAGGTGTCGGACAGCAGTTTGGGTAATTTTTTTTTTTACGTAGGAAGATTATCTCCTCGAAACGTAGCGACTGACAATATAGCGAGTCAATTAGTGCTGGTTTAGCTCCATTTACATGGAGGAATCATTAGCAAAGAGCAAACTGAATGTGGGTGAGCATTTGTTACTATGATCTTTGGTCTCAAAGTTAGCGTTATTGTAGGCAGCACATCCCAGTGTACACGAGAGGACGTGCTGCCAATAATTATTATGCCAGCATACAAGATGCTGAGATAGGCGCCGTTCATTATTTGTTTGATGCTTGTTGAGTGTGGACACACGGGTAAAGATCGGGAATGAGTGTCCATCTTCCAATTATGGGTCAGACTAAAACTGGGCTTCAATTCCCTTCCAATTAGCATGTAGGGAATGTGTTTAGGAAGGTCAGGAGGATTCGTGGTCGGCTGACTACTGTCGATGGTGTTTGGTCAACATTACAGCCTATGGATAGGAATAGCTATTTCCAAAAAAAAAGATAAAATATATATATATTGGGATCTGTCTTGGTATTTCACACAGGATTGCATTGACCTGTAGGACGAGGAGATGCTGGAGACCTTGGTCTATATCTGCTCCTACAGTCAGGCGATGTTTAGGTTACTCTTCCCCTTTTCCCGTTCCGTAATCCGCGGCATTGGCACAGACAATAACTCTTTCAGTAAAATATTGTTGAACACCCTTTTTCATCTTTGCTCTCATTAGTCTCAGTCTGTTTCTCCTAAACATAATCCTCTCCTAATCTTCCAGAGCAGTCCTTGACGTTTTTTGATGAATAATAGGCGACATCCAATGCCATAAAAAGACGTAAGGGGAACAGGATACGTCTTGGCTGGAACCTCTACGAGACAGACATGTGGTATTTCAGTGACCTCAATGCTTTATTCACTTGTCACACGATTGTAAAAACACCACAAAAAAAAAAAAAAAAGCCATATTCAGAAATTGTGCTGTCTGAAGGGAAGGAAGTGGTAGAAAACACACGATAGAATACTAAAATGTTCTTCTAGCAAAAGTACTAAAAAATGCAATCATTGCAGCGGAGCCGAATACAAATCTAAGGCTGGAAACGCGTCCTGAAACATGGAGCATGGAGAAAACCTAGCACTGCAAGGAAAATACTCAAAATGTAGCATCTGAACGTGACGTGGCTACATAGTAGTCAACGGGGGTTGTACAAAACCTATTCACACGTTGCAGTTCAGAGGGAATACTGCACTTCTTAAAGCTACTGTATTGCCTATCCTTATGGGACAATGCCATTAACATGTACGCCAGTTTCTTTAATGCACAAGCTGTTGGACAGGCCTTAATATTATCAACTAATTTGCTTTACGGATTTGGATAAAATCTTAAAGAAGTTGTCCACTACTTGAACAACTCCTTGTCATACCCCATCAAAAAAAAAATTATACTCACCTCCCGTGCTGATGTCATTCCCGTGGTGTCGGCACTCGCTCTCCCCGGGGCTCCCGTGCTGTTGTTGTGACGCTGGGGCCCGATCAGCACTGGCGTCCCTGTCCCCAGCACCTGTCGAATTGAACATGAAGAGGAAGCCAGAGATCAGCTGCAGCCCGGACTTCCTCTTCATGCTCGATTTGTCCGAAGTCGGAGACAGTGACGCCATCTCTGATTGGGCACCGGGGTCACGAGTCACAACAACTGCACGTGAGCCCCGAGACCGCGAGAAAAGGAGGTGAATATAGGCTTTTTTTGTTTTATCGGGGCCAAACATTTAGATCAAGAAGGGGTTGTCCAAGTAATGGACAATCCCTTTAAGCAACAATTTGTAGCCCGGAGCTGCATTCATAGTTCTGTCAACTGACTCTTGGAATAAGTTGACAATTTACTGACTGGTTATCCAGAGAGTTTTAATGGCTCAATCAATAAGGCCATTAACATTGGGCTGTAATAAGGGCCTAAATTTCATTAGTATAGCCACAATAACTAGACCTCAAATGAAAGGGTTGTTATCAAATTTGAGTGACTGCAGACTTGGGGCCTAAGACCGGACAACCCCTTCAATGACTATGGCTTAGGAGGCAAATAATAAAGGAGCACTCTGGCAATTATTTTCATTAAGTGATGGAGTATCTTACTGGTAATTCTACCATCAAGCAAAAACAAAAAAAAAATGACTTCACATTACCACCGTGGGGGGTGACCATCTCCACCACAACCATACCCTACTTACTTTGCCAGTACAGACCCTTCCATATAAATACGCCTAAATGTGCTCAAAGTACAGTGCGAGCAGGAACAAAAAGAACAGGAGCTTAACACAACCCTAAATTTACATCAGATTCATTCCCTCCGGTGATAAAATATGAATTTATTACTATAATAATTAAAAAAAAGTTTGAGAAGGCACAAGGATTGAAGAATTGCTCAAGTAAAAAGTTCTGTAAACTGAGGATTTTTTTTGTTAAATCCAAAATGTGAGAAAAAAAAGAAAAGAAAAGGCAACTGATGACGTCATCTCGTAGGTTACGTAGTCCACTCGGAGTATGCGCCGTGATCTAGTTCAATGGTAAGGCAAACGGCATACTCCAGAACACAAGGTACAATGGTAGTGTAAGCATCGATAATAGAATTAAATACAAATGCGCTATGATGGATCTATGAGTCCATTTTTTTCTTTTTTTTCTTTTTTTTTAATTAATCACAGTACACTAAAAAATAAATGTACGACCATTCATGTACCACCGCCAATTATTGGCAACAGGATCTTCCTTTTCTTAGGAGTTGTTACTAAAAAGAAAAAACAAAAAGTTTTAAACCTCATTAAAACGAGGAGAACAAGTTCAGTGTTCTTGCATGGGGATGACTAGGCTGTGTCGTATTTCTGTAGCGCCTCCTCCAACTTTAGCGTCACTTTTTGGAAGAAGGTTATCTGTTGCTGTAAGAAATGTTGCATTTGTGACTTGAAGTCCCGCACGCGGATTTTGTGAAAATGTTGGATTTCGGCCAAGGTGGCATAAGATATGATGTTACAGCGTTCTTGGATTTCGTTAGCTTTTTGTAGCTCCATCTTGCCCTCTTCGATGTGCTTCTTGCTTTCGCGGACTTTGGTTAGTGCTCCTGTGGAAGAGCAGAGAGGAGGGTTAATGGTCTGTGTCTCAAAATAAAAGGTTCATTAGTGGGAAAATAAATGTGCAGCCTGTGAAACACATCTACTATATAATTGTCTTATCCCGTCCGTCCGTCCGTCCGTCCGGGAAATCCCGCGTCGCTCATTGGTCCGGCAGCGGCCAATCAGCGCCGCGGGATTTCAGAAAAAAGATGGCGGTCGTTAGCGGCTCATCTGCGGGACGGAGCTCAGCGGCGTTGCAGCCGGGAGATGAGCGTCGCGAGGCGCTCATCTCCCGGCCGGTACCAGCAGAAGGAACCCGACCGCCGGACCCATCTGCGGGACGGAGATGCAGCCGGGAGATGAGCGGCGCGAGGCGCTCATGTCCCGGCCGGTAGCAGCGGAAGGACCGCCGGCGTCGCGGACATCCATGCGGAAGGGAGGACCGGGGAGCGGCGCTGCGGGTCGGGATACTTCTGCTGCGAGCACCCGATCATGTCCCGGGTTCTCGCAGCGGAAGTACCCGCACAGGCAGCGCCGCTCCCCGGTCCTCACCAAGACGATTCAATGATTGGTCGGGTCCGAAGACCGCGACCAATCACTGATCTTAGCGCAAAAGTTAAATACCGCTGTGCTGATTGGTCGCGGATGCTGCCCGCGACCAATCACCGATTTGGGCGCCAAATTTAAATATGGGCCGCGACCAATCAGCACAGTAGTGGTTAACTTTAGCCGCAAGATCAGTGATTGGTCGCGGTCTTGGCCCGCGACCAATCACCGATTTGTGCGACACATTTAAATAGCGGCCGCGACCAATTGGATGTCAGCGCCGCTCCCCGGTCCTCCCTTCACACCCTTGCCACATGGAAGTCAGCGGTGCTGCCTGTGCGAATGCTTCCGCTGCGAGAACCCGGGACATGAGCGGGCGCTCGCAGCAGAAGTATCCCGACCCGCAGCACTGCTCCCCGGTCCTCCCTTCACACCCTAGCCGCTGATGTCCCCACAGTATCCGCATGGTGTTACAAAGATCCGGACATTTGTGTTAAGAATCGCTGATTGGTCGTTGGCGGTGCCCGCGACCAATCACCGATTTGGGCGCCAAATTTAAATATCGGCCACGACCAATCACCGATCTTGGCTCCACATTTAAACACCGCTGTATTGATTGGTCGCGGCCGCTACTTAAATGTTGCGCCCAAATCGGTGATTGGTCGCGGGCAGCGTCCGCGACCAATCAGCAGAGCGGTGTTTAACTTTAGCGCCAAGATCACTGATTGGTCGCGCTCTACGCACGCGACCAATCAGCGAATCGTATTGGTGAGGAGCGGGGAGCGGAATCGTATTAGTGAGGACCGGGGAGCGCTGCTGCCTGTGCGGATACTTCCACTGCGAGAAGCCTGGAGATGAGCGACTGCTCACAGCAGAAGTATCCCGACCCGCAGCGCCGCTCCCCGGTCTTCCCTTCACACCCTAGCCGCTGATGTCCCCACAGTATCCGCATGGTGTTACGAAGATCCGGACATTTGTGTTAAAAATCGCTGATTGGTCGCTAGCGCTGCCCGCAACCAATCACCGATTTGGGCGCCAAATTTAAATATCGGCCACGACCAATCAGCACAGCAGTGTTTAAATGTGGCGGCAAGATCGGTAATTGGTCGCGGCCGATATTTAAATTTGGCGCCCAAATCGGTGATTGGTCGCGGGCAGCGCCAGCAACCAATCAGCGATTTTTAACACAAATGTCCGGACCTTTGTAACACCATGCGGATACTGTGGGGACATCAGCGGCTAGGGTGTGAAGGGAGGACCGGGGAGCGGCGCTGCCTGTGCGGATACTTCTGCTGCGAGAACCAGGGACATGAGCGGGCGCTCGCAGCAGAAGTATCCTGACCCGCAGCACCGCTCCCCGCTCTTCCCTTCACACCCTAGCCGCTGATGTCCCCACAGTATCCGCATGGTGTTACAAAGGTCCGGACATTTGTGTTAAAAATCACTGATTGGTCGCTGGCGCTGCCCGCGACCAATCACCGATTTGGGCGCCAAATTTAAATATCGGCCGCGACCAATCATCGATCTTGCCGCCACATTTAAACACTGCTGTGCTAATTGGTCGCGGACGCCAGCCGCGACCAATCAGCGAGCTTGGCGCCAAATTTAAACAACGCTCTGCTGATTGGACGCGTCTGGCGTCCGCGACCAATTAGCGAGATTGGCGCCAAATTTTAACAACGCTCTGCTGATTGGTCGCGGCCGTCAGCCGCAACTAATCAGCGATTTTGGTGCCAAATTTAAACACTCTCTCCATTCCTCACTAACACGGTTCGCTGATTGGTCGCGGCCGCCATCCGCGACCAATCAGCGATTTTGGTGCCAAATTTAAACCCCGTTCTGGATCGCTCTGCTGATTGGTCGCGGTCGGCGGCCGCGACCAATCAGAAGTATTGGCGCCAAATTTAAACACCGCTCTGCAGTCCTCACTACCAAGGCTCGCAGATTGGTCGCGGCCGCCGCCCGCGACCAATCACCGATATTGCCGCCAAATTTAAACACCGCTTTGCTGATTGGTCGCGGTTGCCGAACGCGACCAAATCAGCGATTTGGGCGCCAAATTTAAATGCTCTGCTAATTGCGCCCCGTCGGCCGCATACCTATTCTAGAATACCCGATGCGTTCGAATCGGGCCACCATCTAGTTTCAAGACATATTTCCCCTAAAATATGTAGATGAGTCCCTGAGCTATTAAAAATTTTACTGGTTATCTCTTACTGGGAAAGTGACATTGCCATCATTACCGCACTTGCATAGGTTGTCAATTGCTTTCACAAGATGTGTCTTCCGGGAACACATTGATGAGGGCCCATCTCTATGGGTCTCCACACACATTACACTAAAGTCAGCTGAACCCGCTGATATCGACAGGTTCAGCCGAGGGTTCAATGTGTACGTGGGAACCGGCCGACTGATAGTCGGAGGAGATTTCGATCGGAGAGGTCCGATTTCGGACTTCCGATCGCATTGCTGTCCCAGAGATAAGCCGCCGACCAACGTGTCAGTCAGCGGCTCTCTTAAAGAGAACATAGAAAAGCTCTTGGCTGAATGATTGCTCCTTTGTATGGGAGTCGACTAAATGATCGTCAAAAGCATCCTTTGGCAAACAGCTGTCTAAGATGTATGGCCAGCTTAACACAGCCCTTCAAAGTCAGATCGAAAGAGGTTTGACTCTTGGCACCCCCACTAGTCAGCCGACTGCAGGGCCAGGAGCACAACCGAGCGCAGGTAGGCAAGCAACGTAAAGACTGATAATGGTGCAGAGCTCGCGACATCACTACGACACCAAACAGCTGATGGGCAGACATCCCAGGAGTTGGACCTCCACGATCAAGACTGATGTCCTAACTATAAGCTGGCCATACATACAAGACAGCTATCTGCTGAATGCTCGCTCAGCAGATAGTCATGTCCCCAGACTCCCGGCACACACACGATAGTTAAATTAGTGACAAAATGTACAATTAGTGGAGGAAGGTTGAACTTGATGGACTTAGGTCTTTTTTCAACCTATGTAATGAGCAATCGGCCATATGATTGGATTGGAATTGACAACTGCCCGATCCTCCTCTCCCTGGCATCATCTGTTGGGGGAAACATCAGGAGACTCCAAGACAGATCAGAAGGCACTGCTGAAATTGGAGGGCCCAGCTGACTCAACCAATGTGTATGGAGCCTTTATGATTGCACATTTCCTCCCGTCATGCAGTGGTACATTTGTAATCTCAGATTACTACACAAGACAGATATGGTTTTTGGCGTCCAGATCATTGTGGGAGATCTTATGTTGTGGTGACCATGTTAGTTGTCACCTCTGCAAAAAAAACAACAAAAAAACAAAACATGACCAAAACTGGACAAAGACACAAAAGTGAAGCTTCAGTGCTAGTACTACTACAAAAAGTACCACCGAGGAAGTAGGGTGAGCGTCAGAAACATATACAGTAAAATGCTGATAATCTGACGTAAGCCTCAGGATGGGGAGTACTGAACTTCGGGTGGGCTGGTTGGTCCGGCCGCTCCTAAGTCCCGCTCACACAGGAACCTACTGGATATTAACTGTGATAGATCCACAATGTCTTACACTCATTCTACAAAGAGAAGGTGCAGCATTGAGTCTGTTACGATTACATATTAGTCTAGGTGTCACGATTCTCCTTCATCGATGATAATCATTTATTCTGGTGTAAGAGTGTATTACTATATTAACAGTGTAACGAAGCATGCAGAATGGGAAGGTTGTAACACTCCCTCGCTGACAGTAATTTGCTTTATAACCACAGATCTCGGGGGCTTTGAGTCATTACTGAACAGAACTCAATTTAGAACAAAATGATCGAAGAACGAGAAGTCACCTAAAGCAGCGACATCAGCACCTCAGTCTGTACACAGCCCCCGCTGAAGGGGATATTCTTTTTAGGATAAATTCATGACTTTTGATCAATACAGAAAAGTCTGTAGTCAATTTTTTTTGTAGTAAATCTGCCAAATGTATGAAGGTTTTTCCAAACGCAAGCATGGTCTCAATGAAATCTATTAAGGCTGCGACACCCATATGCATCAGGAATTACAGTACAACAATCTCCATAATATGGGCTTTCTACAGTGTAAATCACAAGACTCTAGAGAGTCTAATCGTTGAGAAGGTCACGCGCATGGCCGCCACTACTGAAATCCGTGTGTTATGAGATATGTGTAGGATTTAGAATAATCCCTATATACGTATATAGGAGCAGTTGGGTGATGTTAGACACCTTTTTGAATTATTGAATAAAAAAAAAATAATAAAAAAACTTTAAAAAAAAAAGGAACCTGTCGTGACAAAAACCGCTATAAACCTGTAGATATGGGTTTAATCTGCAGGTTATAAGCATTGTGGATCCACGCGGCCGCCCTACTGACAGCCCGGCTGCCAGGAGGAAATTAACTTTGTTCCTCCGGCTTTCAGTCATAGAGGCGCGGCTTCAGTAACAGCTCAGTACATAATGCCCCGGTACTGACTGACAGCCGGATCTGTACTGATGCACTGTATAGCCAGCAGTCAGTCAGTACCGGGCTCAATGTGGACTAAGCAGTGACTGAAGGCGCACCAGCCACACCTCTATGACTGAAAGCCGGAGGCTGCCGGGAGGACTAAAGTGTGTTTCCTCCTGGTAGCGGAGTTCTCAGTGCAGCGGCTGCACAGAACGCTATCATCCTGCAGGTTAATAGTGTTTTTTGACATGACCGGTTCCCTTTAAGACTTGTTTGTACTCAGTATTTTTGAACCACTTTTCTTTCAGTGCGTTTTTTGTCGCGAAAAAAACAAAAGGTTTTAAAGTACCAGCAATGTGAATGCTATTTCTAAAATCTAATGCACACACTGCTCATTTTTTCCTTGCAAAATTTGAAGCAGTTTTACACCTGCAGAATGTCAATTCTTTCAGCATTTTTCACCTATTCAAATGAATGGGGAGAAAAAAAAAGCGTATATTTTATACGGGGCCTTTCCTCCAATAGACACATTTTTGCTACAGAAATACTTAATGTGTGCACACTCCCTTACTGGAATAGATATAACAGGACGTGCCGCACACAATGCCACCTCCACCGACATATTTACTGCACAAATAGACATAACGACATGAGAGCACAGTAGAAGGCTTTATAGCGCCGGCTTTACTGACCGGTTGGACAAGATAGTTGAGATTCAGTCGAACCTCTAGTAATGTCAATCACCAGGATCCGTTCGAGAAAACGCACAGCCGTTCACACATCTTGGAATAATACAAGGCATTCCTCGTGAAATCACAAATACGATAGTAACTTTCCACAAGTGCCCCTGCCGAGGGTCTCATCAACGTTTTTTCTATAAAAAGATTCCCTCACACAACAGAGATTAGAGGAAAGAAAACTATCTGGCAGCGGCGTACTGCCCTCTCCCCATGGGCTGAGATTGTGTGTATGGGGAGTGAGGCAGAACGGCTGGTACAGTTGACAGCTATACAATGGGTTACCCCACAAACGACATTTATCAGTTGTTCACCGTATTATCGGTGGTGATCCAACCAATGGATCCTCCACCAAGTCAGAGAACAAGGGCTCCGTTCACGTCTATGGGAGTGGTAGTGTGCTGGTGTGACCACTGCTCCTACAGATATTGAATGGATTGGTAGTCACTAGTGATGAGCGCAAGTGGTCGTTACTCGAGTTTGTTGAGGGTGCTCAGGTATACACCAAACAGCGCGGGTGCTCGAGTGAGATGTTCGCGTCCCTGCATGGCCCCTGACAAACACGGGCAATCACCGCATGTTTTGTGGCTGTCTAAGAGCCTCGAAACAAGTGGCCGAGTAGATACAAACATGTCACTCGAGAACCCGCGATACTCAGGTGCATGCCTGAGCAGCCTCGGCAAACTCGAGTAACGAGCACTTGCGCTCAACACTAATGGTCACACATTACTTTTCTACCTCTCAGTAAAGGTGACATGGGACCCCAGTTCTCATAATCGATGGGGGTCTCAGTCGTAACAGTATATCACTATACAGATGATAAATGCTCTCTGTGAGATCACCACCATACAAGTGTCTCGGCATCTTAAGAGAAGGTGAAGCTGGCCATACACTGGAGCTTTCAGACAACCATTTTTGGAAAAATATCATTGTTACTTTACCAAGATAACACTTCAGGACACTATCGAGTTGTGTAATCTTAGAGAAACTGTCCTGGCTTATTGGAAACACAGTACAGGAGACACTCATCAGTCTCAAGTCTCATGATCCATTACAAGGTTGGATCGCACTATTCCTCCAGGTCGGATTATTACTTTTCTAATGAGTAGAGTGATAGATCTGCTCGGGATCACCGAGAAAGTGGAAAGAAGAAAGTGCAAGTAGTCTTGACCTAGACAATAAGTAACAGAGTCAGATTCATCATCGTCAGCCAAGAAACTAAAAAATCATTTTACACTTATCACATGGGATGGACGGGATCTGGATGGCTTCCCAATGATCCAAGGACAATCTATCAGAATTACTGGGTCTAAAAATCGCCAGATCTCTTAAGAAGCACTTCTACTATTTAGGTGCCAAGCATAGGGCTGTGACCACTGTGTTAAGGGGGTAACAGGTATTTTTTTGTTTTTTTTTTTAAAACAAAAGCCACATTTTTGGAATTCCAGGGGTATTCTGGCTCCGCTCACGTATATTGTGCAGGATAAATGTGCCCTCTCTAGACTTCCAACATGTCTCTGCTGTGTTCAAGTTTCTTTAAGGGGGCATTTACTTCTGTATCGGGAGGTGATCGGGGACGGTGACATCACCTCTAAGGATTGTGTGCCCACGTTGAGTTTTTGCCGCAGTATATTTTCACTGCACCAAAGACGCAGCGTCTCTCAGTTCCAGCAAAGTGGATGGGATGTATAGAAATCTCCTGCCCATTGTGCGTATTGTTACTCAGCGTAACCTGACCTGCGGTGCGTGCATCTAATCTGCCACACGTCAACTTGTCTTGCGAGAACGCTGAGTTTTAGGTGCGGATTTTTCCATAGGCTTATTAGATACAAAAAATCCACACATGCATATAGTGAGGTTCTGCGGTGGAAATGCATCAAAAACACATGTAATCCGCAAATGACTATATCAACATTTCGACAAAGCCGAATACCAGCAGGAATCAAACATAAAGGAGCTTTATTTATAAACATGACACCAAGAAGAGACAAAAAACACAGCATCGAAAAGGTAATGAAAAGACATGTAAAAAATGCACTCAAAAACGCAATGAAAAAAAAACATGAGTGACCTAATTTACTTAAGGCTGTGTGCCCACGATGCGTTTTTTAAGTGTTTTCGCAGTGGCAATTCCGCTGCAGAAACGCTTAAAAAACGCTTGGTAGAAGGTCTGCCATGTTCCCCAATGATAATCCGCATGTGCTGTGCACATGCTGCGGAAATTTCCGCTGCGGTTTATCATTGTGGAAAAATCCACAGCACTACCAATTATTTTGAGGAAGTGCTGCGTTTTCGCCGCCATTGACTTTCATTGAAACGCATGGAATCCGCATCACTACATGTGCACATGCGGAATCCATGCGGCTCAATGTGTGGATGGTACCCGGGTTTGGAGAAGAGGAGACTCTCCTCCAGACCCAGGTACCATAGTACCTGTAAAAAAAAATGAATGCCGGTTGCATGGATTTATATAGTGAGACCAAGCTGTCAAGCACTTTCCAAGTGATGCTAAAATCGCTTGGAAAAGCGCTTGACAACCGGCATGCAGAAATGCATGTGAAGAACGCTTCACATCCGCATGTCCCTGGCAGGAAAATGCATGTACAATCCGCATGTACAATCCGCATGTACAATCCGCATGAGTTTTTTCTGCCAGGGAGATGCAGAAACGTTCAGGAAAAATCCAGAGCATTTCTGCATCGTGTGCACATAGCCTAATAGACGCAGAAAATCTGCATCAAAAACCTCATCAAAAGCTCATTGTGGGAACGTCGCCTAAAGATATCTGTTGGCTCGAGTTTGGGAGCCAGAGGTACCGTGCACCGGTCCTATTCATTAGTTTGACACCTAAAGAGTCAGTAAACTTGCTTCTTGATTTTTCATACTTAACAGACACTTGATTTACCTGCAGATTGGTGGGGGGCAGAGTCCTGAGACCCCTGAAGCAGGGCTGTGGAGTCTGTAAACTAAACCACCAACTGACTCCACAGCACGGTCTCACTACTGAGCGTGTACATAAAGTGCAGCACAGATTCATCTCAACTAAAAGCCAAAATCCTTAGATCAGGAATAGGACATTTCATAACTTTTCCAAATTCTTATGAAAACATTTACAGCACATCCTGCATTGTACTACTGAACCCAATTTATTATATATTTTAGGAGTCGGAGTCGGTCCATTTTATACAGACTCCGACTCCACAACCCTACCCTGGAGTACGCAGCTCAGCAGACAAGAGCGCAGACACAGCCCAAAGTAGGGACTATGTCAAACCCTGTGCCTTCTATAGACACCATACTCCTGGCTGTGTGCTCCTGTCGGCTGAGCGGTGCCTGTCTTGGTAGCTATTGCATGACCTGTTTGAGGGGTGGTCTCAGGACCCGGACCACCACTGATCTACAGGTAATTCAAGTCTAAACAGACAAATCACTTATTCATCTGGTGAAAAGATCTTTTGGCTTCCTTAAAAAATAAATAAATAAAAATTATCAATCTCGTTAGCACATTGTCCTGTGTGCCGACGACATGTGCTGCTTATTTTTAAAATCCTGGACTATTGGGGTATGTTCACAAGTCGCGTTTTATTACAGTGAATAAATGCAGCAAAGGGAATGAGATTTCTGAATTGCTTACTTCTTCCTTGCAGATTTCAAGGAGTCCATGTCAAATTCTTCCAAAGGTTTTCACCCATTCTAGTGAATGGGGAAAAAAAACAAAACTTTTTTTAATGCAGCATTTTTCCTGCTAAGGGAAAAGAAATGTCTGCAGCAAATCCTCACTGTGTGCACGTACCCTTACTGTAATGCACAGGTCCCACCAGGACAGCCCCGGCTGTATACAGACTACTGAAGTCAGATATGAGGAGCTTCCTCCATAGGAAAAAGCCATAGGACCAAACCATTTTTATGCTGGTATTGTGGATGTATATTTTCTGGGGTCCATGAAGATGTGTGGACACATTATTAATATAAAGGCTATGGAGGTGCCAGTGCACTCCCCGCAGGGCACCCGATCGGTAAGACTCCATCCTAACAGCAGATCACCGCCTATAACCCTGGGTACATCAGTCAGGTCCTGGCTGCTTCCATAGTCGTTGTCAGGGCCATGTAATAGACCGGATCGGAGTTGTCTCTCTTCCTGATAATTAAAGGGATGGAGTCAGACATAAATAAGAGTTATCAGAGGGTTTATAAGTCAACTTAGTGTCCAGTTGCATCACTACCAAGACATTTGTTTTTGCAGGTTATCATGGAGACCATTGAAGTCATCATTAGCATCAATGTGCACACGCGCCTGTCACCGACCAGGTCATCTATTGTATTAGATCCGCACAGTCTCCAAAAAAAACAATGAACCTGAGAAAAGCCAGAACAGGAAACGTTAGGACGGCGGAGTGCTGCGGCCTCAGGGCCGATAACTGCAGATGATCAGGTGTCAAAAAAAAAAGAATTTGGCATTGTTAAACCTGGAACGGGCTCGCCTCTCCCATTAACTTCTCTTCCTTCTGAGCAGAACTAGTCGGCAAATAAGTCATGCGACAACTAAGCCCAGATCGGGACTGCAAACGCACAAAAATCCCCTTGCCCCAGCAAGAAAAAACCCCCCGAAAACGAAACATTTGTTTTATCAGTAGACACTGCCGCTTTCGCAGATTTCTTCATATGTCTGTGAATTGCCAAACAATGACAACAGCAAAGTACGAGAGAGAGAAGCCACAGATCTGGCTGCCAGATGGACGCTCGGCCCCTGTGAGTAAGCAAGAAGAGCGGCCAGAGAGGATGGTCAGGGGGACGCAGATAAAAGCCCACAGCTCCATATGGATTCCACATGTCAGCAGAAGTGGAACTGTAAAAAGGAGTGTGGAAATAAATGTTTTACCTGGTGTAAATGCTGCTCTTTGCCTGAATCCGGCAAGGTTTTTTTTGTTGCTCCTACTACTCCTCTCCGCTCCTGAGATATGGCCCTCTCTTCACTGAATATAAATCTAGTCTTATTAGCCAACTGGGTGTGGTTGTCTATAGGCTGCCCACAGAGGAGCGTGAGGACACGCCCACTTAGCCAACAAGGCTAGACTTCCATACAGAGAAGAGGGGTCCATATCTAAGAAATAGAGAGGCTCAGTAACAAACGAAAAACATCATTAGATTCAGGAGAACAGTGACATTTACACCAGGTAAAACACTTACATTTTATGGCGAGACCCCACAGAATCCCACCGCTGCCACCAATGTGAAGAAATGGCAGCAGAGAGACGTCGCAGAATCCCACCACGGCCACCACTTGTGATGGATCCACATCCCGCCACCCGCCTGACGTCACTATTACGTCAGACAGATCACGTGATATAGATCTGCCCTTTGCACCAACGTGACATTCCGAATCCCCTCGAGGATGCACAAGGTCAGGTTTGTTACGTTATGCACAGACACCTCCTGTCCACACGGGTACAGGGAGGCATCAGGGAGTGAGAAGAGGTGGCCCACTCAGTCGCTGGCGTGGCACCACACTCGCTCACCCTCCTGACAGGCTGAGAGGCTACTTCATTAGCTCCAGTGAAGCAGAGCCTGGTCGGCCTGGGAGAGCTGCCACCAGTTTCTATTAGATATGACGGAATTATATCGGGCTAGAAATTTGCCCGGTAGCGTGTTCGTTGGACCAAACAACAGATGTGAGAGTTCGTGGATTGAGATAAAGACCAGCCCAAGGTTAAATTATATATTTAATCGCCTTAGGGGTACACTAGACAATACACTATACACCTAAGGGTTATACATACACAATGGTCAGAGTTGCAAACACAATAGTAGGGGTACAAAAGGTATAAAGAAGTTATTAAGAGTCAGTTACTAATCAGATGGAAGACCTGGCTTTCAGGGGAAGAGCTGTCACATGGGAGGGCTTGTTGGGCCCTCTCTCTTTGTTGCAGGACTTCTCCCACACGACGTGACATCACGACCTCCCAAGTAAAAAGACACTGGGCCCTAGCTGCCGGGACTGTTAACCTCTCTGGGTCACTCCTTACTGCCCCGTGGTTGAGCCTAAGTCTCCACCCCTGGTCTCTCTCGGCTAAAACTCCCAAAAACTAAACTGGGCTATACCTCCTTAATGAACGGTCCTAGGGAGCCGGTTCTGGTGTCATCAGATCCAGCCGGGCCCCTGCTACGCGTGGATACCAAGAACCGGGGCCCTAGGGGCTCCCGTAAGGCTGTACCGTGTATCTCCCTTTCCCTACACACTGGACTGTGCTGAAAGCCAGGGTGACATTCCCCATTCTCTTGGGTTTCCAAGAATCTACTTGGTGTATAACTGGGATGTATCGTATTCCCATAACTCGGTGCTGAATTATAATATCAGACACAAAGTAAGCCGCATGGCTGGGTCTACAGGGGGTCCTCCTGTACAGCTCACAGCTACTGTGAGGTATGTCACTCCCAGCCTCTTGGCCCCCTCCCTTGCAAAGGAGTGTCGAATTACACTGTGCACTGAAGATCTCCATAAAACCCGCTAAACAAGGCACAATGATTGACATGGGATTTTCTTGAATATTCTTCACGTGTCATCTGATCATCAGAAGATGGTGAGCTTGATGCCCACTGACATGGGTCGATAACCTGCGCTGTAGTGCCCACCTCTCTACTAATTGTCTATGGCAATGATGCATGTGACACAGAACCCTGTCCTCGTGATCTATGGGATCCAGCAGTTGGACCCCCAGCAAGCATACATATTTCACCTATCCTGTGAATGTGTGTTGCTTTTAGGATAACCCCCTAAGAACTGAGTAAATCGCTATTTAAGTAGCGGGAATGGCGCTGTAGTCTGTGCGGCGGCGGCACGTCCTAGCACCAGCAACGGCCCGTCCTAGCATAATGTTATGAGATGGGAAGATGATCTTTTCAGACCCTTGTACACCCCTTTAGATCACCTAGACATATGCACATGAAGCACATGGCCGGGGCGCAGCAGTTTCCACATCGGTTTTGTCACATCGGATATTTCTAGTTGCAGCCCCACAAATATAAAAGGGAGGAGCGCTTGCTAGCTGCACAAAAGACATGAATGTCACAGAGAGGGCACTAATCCACAGTGATGACTGGGATTTTACAGGACTACGTCGCTGGCACAGATTACTTTACTGCTAAATTGTCACTTGATACACTGAGAACCTCTCACACCTTCCCCTTATAAAAGCCTGACATACACAGAGGCTAAACATAGTCACCAGCATTTCAAGGGCACTTACAGAAAACAAGCGGTAAAGAAACGCTCTTAACGCGTCCTCTGCTGTCAGATGTAAGACTGTGCGACTGCATGTGGTCACCCATTAATGGCTGGGATCCAGCTTTCCCAGAATGACAGCTTTTCCTCTTATGTTGAATGCACTGCTCTTGTGCACAGCTGAAAGTCTAGACATTTGTCAGGGGCAGCAGGTGAGGAGGCGCTGCCTGCCATACTGGCTGTCACCCAGCTGACTGCACATATGAATGAGAACCGGTCATATCAGGGAAGGACATTTACCTGCAGATATAGGGCAGATCTGCAAGTAAACAGCGGTAATATCATGTCTGCCTGCGTTAAGCAGCAGCGACTACAGGGAGAAATTAAATTAGATCTTCCCTGTAGCCGACTGCTGTCAGACCTAGGGGTGGTGCAGGGAGCGCTTACAGTCAGTATACTGTGAGCACAGTTGTAATCACTTCCCGGCACTTTGATGTGCAGCGTGCCTGCGTGTGCGTGCAGCGTGCCTGCGTGTGCGTGCGTGCAGCGTGCCTGCGTGGGCATGCAGCGTGTGTGCCAGGAAGTGATTACAGCTTCGTTCACAGTATAATGACTGCTGACTGTAACCTCTCCTTGCATTGCCACGATGACTGAAAGCAAATGGATGCAGGGAGGATATGTAGCCGTGTTTCTAGTAAGGCAGACATGATCCTAATAAATATTTACCTAGAAATTAACCGGAACCCTTACTTTTCCCAACATGACAAGTTCCCTTTAAGGACTCACATTTATTAGAGGTTCTTTGAGTTTGGAGGATAGGCCTCTTAAAGGCGACCTCCAATTAAAAGTGCCTTTAAAGAAAACAAAAACAAACAAAAAAAACAACCTTTAAAAGCACAACAGCTACTTGCAATAGGACATACTATTTTGCGGTAAATTATTTGTTGTAAGGAACATGCAACATGTGGACTGTTAAATACTTAGAAGGAAAATGCTCCAAACTAAGCATTGCCCAATCAAAAGGCAGCCAAAAATGCTTCAAGAATGAAAACTCTGCAAAAATGCTTAAAAAAACTCATCAAAACAGCTGCAGGAAACAAAACACTCCAAAAAACAAACAGTTTTTTTTAAGTAGTTTCCACTAGAAAACCCATGTTTTTTTGACCAGGAAAATAAACCCTTAATGTTAAAATTTCTTAGATGTCAATTTTGACTGTGACATCTTCAGAACTTTACAGAAGCAGAGGGCTCCCTCTGTCAGTCCATTGCCACCTGCTAAAATTTGTAATGTGTAACGTTTAGACCTCATAGTCCAAGACCTCTCACCCGGCCAGTCATCTCCTTTCCACTGCAACCTGGAAGCCTCGTGATCCTAAGCCCTTCACATCATAACGTGAGACCTGGCGGAGTCGCGGAACTTAGTGACGTTATGATGGCCTAGTAATCACAAGAGCCGCCCAACTCTAGTGAAGACTAGAAGAAATGCCCGCTGTTCTCCTCTGGCACGTATGGGATTTTAGGGGCTTTGCTGCTGACACGAGTACGCAGTCACTTTGGCCGGGATCGTGCACTTACTATGAAAACATCAGACTCACTACTTCTAATTTGCATAGTTGGCATAAATTGTTTTGCGCCCTGACCGGGTGACTGGGTTGACCACCCAGGAATTTAACATTTTTTTAAGCTCCTTGCTAAAGGCAAGAGGAACAGAGGGTAATATAACGTGCAGCCTGGTAAAGGGGTTATCCGGGCATATAATATTGATGACCTACCATCAGGATGCCTGGTATCCCACCAATCAGCGGTTATTAGTTCCGGCAGCCCCATCGATCTGCATGTGATGACCACCTATCCTGTGGAAAGTTCATCACTATTATATGCCAGGACAACTCCTTGAAAAGTCAGGTTGCAGTAGCAAATGAGTTACTTTAAATTATTGAAACCTCCCAGCTCCACCCATCCAGACCTACAGATTGTATATCTCTGGTTGGGCGGCAACACACAGTAAGACCACCATAGATGAGTTAGATGAGAGTCAATAAAAAAAAGCTTAACTTTGGCAGACTTGTTTGAACCTTTGGACATTTGACTTACAGATGACGTTGGGGAGGATAAGAGGAGGAGAAGGAGGAGGAGGGTGGGGCAGAAAAGAGGAGGAGGAGGCGGAGGAGGGTGGGGCAGAAAAGAGGAGGAGGAGGGTGGGGCAGAAAAAAGGAGGAAGAGGAGGAGGAGGGTGGGGCAGAAAAAAGGAGGAAGAGGAGGAGGAGGGTGGGGCAGAAAAAAGGAGGAAGAGGAGGAGGAGGGTGGGGCAGAAAAAAGGAGGAAGAGGAGGAGGGTGGGGCAGAAAAAAGGAGGAGGAGGAGGGTGGGGCAGAAAAAAGGAGGAGGAGGAGGGTGGGGCAGAAAAAAGGAGGAGGAGGAGGAGGAGGAGGGTGGGGCAGAAAAAAGGAGGAGGAGGGTGTGGCAGAAAAAAGGAGGAGGGTGGGGCAGAAAAGAGGAGGAGGAGGAGGGTGGGGCAGAAAAGAGGAGGAGGAGGAGGGTGGGGCAGAAAAGAGGAGGAGGAGGAGGAGGAGGGTGGGGCAGAAAAGAGGAGGAGGAGGGTGGGGGCAGAAAAGAGGAGGAGGAGGGTGGGGCAGAAAAGAGGAGGAGGGTGGGGCAGAAAAGAGGAGGAGGAGGAGGGTGGGGCAGAAAAGAGGAGGAGGAGGAGGGTGGGGCAGAAAAGAGGAGGAGGAGGAGGGTGGGGCAGAAAAGAGGAGGAGGAGGAGGGTGGGGCAGAAAAGAGGAGGAGGAGGAGGGTGGGGCAGAAAAGAGGAGGAGGAGGAGGGTGGGGCAGAAAAGAGGAGGAGGAGGGTGGGGCAGAAAGGAGGAGGAGGAGGAGGGTGGGGCAGAAAAGAGGAGGAGGAGGGTGGGGCAGAAAAGAGGAGGAGGAGGGTGGGGCAGAAAAGAGGAGGAGGAGGAGGGTGGGGCAGAAAAGAGGAGGAGGAGGAGGGTGGGGGCAGAAAAGAGGAGGAGGAGGGTGGGGGCAGAAAAGAGGAGGAGGAGGAGGGTGGGGGCAGAAAAGAGGAGGAGGAGGAGGGTGGGGCAGAAAAGAGGAGGGTGGGGCAGAAAAGAGGAGGAGGAGGAGGAGGGTGGGGCAGAAAAGAGGAGGAGGAGGAGGGTGGGGCAGAAAAGAGGAGGAGGAGGAGGGTGGGGCAGAAAAGAGGAGGAGGAGGGTGGGGGCAGAAAAGAGGAGGAGGAGGGTGGGGCAGAAAAGAGGAGGAGGAGGAGGGTGGGGCAGAAGAGAGGAGGAGGAGGAGGGTGGGGCAGAAAAGAGGAGGAGTGTCGGGAGGGGGGAAAGAGAGGAGGAGTGTCGGGAGGGGGGAAAGAGGAGGAGTGTCGGGAGGGGGGAAAGAGGAGGAGTGTCGGGAGGGGGGGGAAGAGAGGAGGAGGGTCGGGGGGGAAGAGAGGAGGAGGGTCGGGGGGGAAGAGAGGAGGAGGGTCAGGGGGAAGAGAGGAGGAGGGTCAGGGGGGAGAGAGGAGGAGGGTCGGGGGGGAGAGAGGAGGAGGGTCGGGGGGGAGAGAGGAGGAGGGTCGGGGGGGAAAGAGGAGGAGGGTAGGGGGGGAAAGAGGAGGAGGGTTCTGGAGGGACAGGAGGGGGGTTCGGGAGGGACAGGAGGGGGGTTCGGGAGGGACAGGAGGGGGGTTCGGGAGGGACAGGAGGGACGGGGGTCGGGAGGGACAGGAGGGGGGGCGGAAACTTGCAATTCAAAAGCCAAATCTTTTTGTATTCAGTGGAAAGGAGCCGCTGATAGCTGTTTGGCAGCAGCTTTCTACTCTTCATTCACTGAAAACACCTGGACTCTCGGCTGAGCAGAAGCACATAGGGTGGAGGTAGAGAGGCAGCGTATTGGTCAGTGCCCAAGATAGAGAGGAGCTGCACAGAATGGTTTGCCGTTCCTTTTTTTTTTTTTTTTTTTTTTTTACTAAAATGTAAAAGATTTTTTTTTGTCTAAGTTCATGAGCACATTTCAATAAATCCCTTTTTCAGCTAGCATAGTGTTTTTTATATTATAGAATGATTTATAACCACGTTTAGTACAGAACATACCAGAAGGTGTTGCAATAAGTGAGCAGAACATTTTTGTTTTGGTTCATAATGCTTTTAGGCAGAATGTAAAATATATATATTATAACTTTTACACTATCTGCACCCCTCAGATCGGGTCACAGTTCAGTACAGAGTAGGTCTAAAGACCCTCTCATGCTCCAGCATACTTCACCTCTTCTAGGGTTACCTACTCTGTCTTAAGGCGCCCATACACCATAAAGGGAATCCGTCACAAGGTTTTTGCCACTTAAATCTGAAGGCAGCATAAAGTAGGGGAAAAGACCCTGATTCCAGCGATCTGTCAATTACTGGGCTGTTTGCTGTAATTTTTATAAAATCACGGTTTTCTCTGCTGCAGATCTAGCAGTGCTCTGAATGCGAAGCTCTGTATAACCCAGCCCACAACACTGATTGACCACTTTCTGCCTCTGCACAGTGTAAACAGAAAGCGGCCAATCAGTGGTGTGGGCGGGTTATACAGACTGTTTTTTTTGACAGCTCTCTTTACAGCAATCCTTTGTTTTCAATGGGGAGAGGGGAGAAAGCTGCTACCAAACAACTCTGGCAACAACTTCTCTCCAGACAAAAGGATGGGGTGTTTCAATCAAACATGCCGGATCCTTCTCTTCCCCAACCATCCAATGTGTACAGGGACCTGCGGCTGTCATGTCAGTTTTTTCCTGAGATTATGGTAAAATGCATCTAGTTTCTGCTAAGAAAGTGCCATTAGCTGCTGTGACGCCTGAGCCTATGTTAGAGAGACGAGTCAGAAAGAGCAAAGAGATCCAGTCCATGCAGATCAGCACATCTGTCAGACTGGATGGCTCTGTCAGCCGCTCACTTCCCATTACACAGCTGTATTATCCCCAATAAAAGGGAAGAAATAGGAAATCTGGACAACACAGGGGAAAAAACACCGGTCACCTCCACCAACAACTATCCCCAGCAGATTTCACCACTTCGCAGTGGATTTGTGGGACGGACAAGAAATATGCATCATCCACCCAGCAGGGACGTAGTCCAAGGAGATGAACAAGAAAAAGTGAGATCCATCCGCCGCACAAAGAATAATCGGCATGTACTGTTTTACTGTGGAGGTCAGACAAAGGGAGAGGCTGCATGCCGGCGCTGCAAACTACTCCCAGATCAGGGAAGCCCAGGACATCACAGCATCCTACCAGGCAAAGCAATACCAGCCTGGGAAACAGCCGAAATCTGTCATCCAGCACAAATGTGACTCTCCAGAACTACATAAGAAGCCAAGTCACTTCTTAATTATAACATTTATCCTGTACTGATCCAGAGTAACCTGTATTAAACTCCAGAGCTGCACTCACTATTCTGCTGGTGCAGTCACTGTGTACATACATTACATTACTTATCCTGTACTGATCCTGAGTTACATCCTGTATTATACTCCAGAGCTGCACTCACTATTCTGCTGGTGCAGTCACTGTGTACATACATTACATTACTGATCCTGAGTTACATCCTGTATTATACTCCAGAGCTGCACTCACTATTCTGCTGGTGGAGTCACTGTGTACATACATTACATTACTGATCCTGTACTGATCCTGAGTTACATCCTGTATTATACTCCAGAGCTGGACTCACTATTCTGCTGGTGCAGTCACTGTGTACATACATTACATTACTGATCCTGAGTTACATCCTGTATTATACTCCAGAGCTGCACTCACTATTCTGCTGGTGGAGTCACTGTGTACATACATTACATTACTGATCCTGTACTGATCCTGTACTGATCCTGAGTTACATCCTGTATTATACTCCAGAGCTGCACTCACTATTCTGCTGGTGCAGTCACTGTGTACATACATTACATTACTGATCCTGCGTTACATCCTGTATTATACTCCAGAGCTGCACTCACTATTCTGCTGGTGCAGTCACTGTGTACATACATTACATTACTGATCCTGAGTTACATCTTGTATTAAACTCCAGAGCTGCACTCACTATTCTGCTGGTGCAGTCAATGTGTACATACATTACATTACTGATCCTGTACTGATCCTGAGTTACATCCTGTATTATACTCCAGAGCTGCACTCACTATTCTGCTGGTGCAGTCACTGTGCACATACATTACATTACTGATCCGGAGTTACATCCTGTATTATACTCCAGAGTTACACTCACTATTCTGCTGGTGCAGTCACTGTGTACATACATTACTGATCCTGAGTTAACTCCTGTATTATACTCCAGAGCTGCACTCACTATTCTGCTGGTGCAGTCACTGTGTACATACATTACTGATCCTGAGTTAACTCCTGTAGATATTTTTATTATTAAAATGAAAAACATAACAATAATAACAGAAACATAAAATCAATAACCACAAAATAAACAATGTAATGAAACTGGTCCAGCCGCTCCCTCTCCCCTCACACACATTATACATATATACAGAAAAATAACTACTTACACTATGACATCTGGTGCGGTTACCAAATAAAATAATATAATAAGTCAAATAAACAATAGCCGACAAAAATATATACAAACTAATATATACATATACATTTTTTTTTTAAATATAAAATAAATACTAACTATACAAATACAGTGCCTACAAGTAGTATTCAACCCCCTGCAGATTTAGCTGGTTGACACATGCGGAATTAACTTGGCATTATGACATTTGTACTGTAGATCAGCCTGGAAGTGGGAAATGCACTGCAGCAAATTATTATTTTATTTTTTTTTTAAAAACGTTAAAAGTTAATTCAGAGTGTCATTTATTATTCAACCCCTCAAACCACAAGAATTCTTTTTGGTCCCCCTAAAGTATTAAGAAGTAGTTCAGGCACCAAGAATAATGAGCTTCACATGTGTGGATTAAAGATCTCTTTTGCCAGCCTTTTCTGACTATTTAAGACCCTCCCCAAACTTGTGAACAGCACTCAGACATGGTCAACATGGGAAAGACAAAAGGAGCATTCCAAGGCCATCAGAGACAAGATCGTGGAGGGTCACAAGGCTGGCAAAGGGTACAAAACCCTTTCCAAGGAGTTGGGCCTACCTGTCTCCACTGTTGGGAGCATCAATCGTAAGTGGAAGGCTTATGGAACTACTGTTAGCCTTCCACGGCCTGGACAGCCTTTGAAAGTGTCCTCCCGTGCCGAGGCCAGGCTTGTCCGAAGAGTCAAGGCTAACCCAAGGACAACAAGGAAGGAGCTCCGGGAAGATCTCATGGCAGTGGGGACATTGGTTTCAGTCAATACCATAAGTAACGTACTCCACCGCAATGGTCTCCGTTCCAGACGAGCCCGTAAGGTACCTTTACTTTCAAAGTGTCATGTCAAGGCTCGTCTACAGTTTGCTCATGATCACTTGGAGGACTCTGAGACAGACTGGTTCAAGGTTCTATGGTCTGATGAGACCAAGATCGAGATCTTTGGTGCCAACCACACACGTGACGTTTGGAGACTGGATGGCACTGCATACGACCCCAAGAATACCATCCCTACAGTCAAGCATGGTGGTGGCAGCATCATGCTGTGGGGCTGTTTCTCTGCCAAGGGGCCTGGCCATCTGGTCCGCATCCATGGGAAGATGGATAGCACAGCCTACCTGGAGATTTTGGCCAAGAACCTCCGCTCCTCCATCAAGGATCTTAAGATGGGTCGTAATTTCATCTTCCAACAAGACAACGACCCAAAGCACACAGCCAAGAAAACCAAGGCCTGGTTCAAGAGGGAAAAAGTCAAGGTGTTGGAGTGGCCTAGTCAGTCTCCTGACCTTAACCCAATTGAAAACTTGTGGAAGGAGCTCAAGAATAAAGTCCACATGAGACACCCAAAGAACCTAGATAACTTGGAGAAGATCTGCATGGAGGAGTGGGCCAAGATAACTCCACAGACCTGTGCCGGCCTGATCAGGTCTTATAAAAGACGATTATTAGCTGTAATTGCAAACAAGGGTTATTCCACAAAATATTAAACATAGGGGTTGTATAATAATTGACCCACACTTTTATGTTTAAAATTTAATAAAATTCAACTGAGCAACATAACTTTTTGGTTTGTAAGATTTATGCTTCTGTTCATAAAACCTACTCTCGTTTGCAGTTTGAAGGCTCTAACTTATTTGCATCTTATCAAACCAGCTAAATCTGCAGGGGGTTGAATACTACTTGTAGGCACTGTATATACAAGACTAAACTAAGCACCCCACACTCAAGCCCACCATTCCCAACCTCGGCACTGACCTGAGAGCTGGTCCGGCGTCTCATGCCTCAGTCTATGTCCAACGTCCATAGGCCAGATCAGGCAGTGCCAGTTTTTCACCCAAATAATCAGTGTCCCACAAGATGAATCCACCTCCCCCCTTTTCCCACCACCCAACCTAACACCTACACCCAAATCCATATCCTTATCTATAATATAACCGGGGATGCGGGTCTCTGCCCGAAGCCTCGATAGACCGCATCCAGCCGGTAAGACAGTGGCGTACCGCCAATGGCGGCAGACCACGCCACTGCTATGGGGCCCATGAGGGCCCCAAGCAGCGTGGGGACGAGGAGGATAGGCGAGTAGGAGGTTGCGGCGGCAGAGGAGCAGGTTGCGGCAGTGGAGGAGCGGGGCACACGCTGTAGCCGCTGTTGCAGCTATCACATGTGCCCGCTGATAAATGGACATGAATATTCCCTCTTCTCCACTCCCATGTGCGTGGAGAAGACGGAATATTCATTCTCTTTAGTAGCGGGCACGGAGAAGCGCTGAGCCCCGGCTCCTGCTGTCAGTGCCCGCCGCTAAAGAGAAAGCATATTCACGCTTCTCCACGCCCATAGTCCCGGCGTGGAGAGGAGTGAATGTGCCGACAGCAGCTCACCTCGGCTTCTGAGAGCGCGCGCTGCTCAGATGCCGACATGAGCAGCTGCAGACAGGACTCAGCGCTGAAGCAGAGGTGAGGAAGGAAGGCGAGTATAAGTGTTTATTGTTCTATGTGTGCAGTGATTGGGGGATGAGGGGGCCACACATACCAGGATACTTGGATTGAGGAGGCCACACATACCAGGAATGGGGGATTGAGCGGGCCACACATACCAGGGATTAGGGGATTGAGGAGGCCACACATACCAGGAATGGGGCACCAGGATGAGGGATACCATACACTCCAGGATTGGGGAGGAGGGGAGCCAGGCATACCGGAAATGGGGATGAGGGGAGCCACGCATACCGGAAATGGGGATGAGGGGAGCCACGCATACCGGGATCGGGGATGAGGGGAGCCACGCATACCGGGATCGGGGATGAGGGGAGCCACGCATACCGGGATCGGGGATGAGGGGAGCCACGCATACCGGGATCGGATGGTGGGGACAGGATGGGGGCAGCACATACCAGCATGGCAGACCATATAACAATAAAAATGCTCGCCACTCGGGCGTAGAACGGGTTCAATAGCTAGTATACAATATATACAGAAACAAAAACAATACAATAACCACAACTGACAAAGCCCAGGTTCGGTGCCTGCAGCCCTACATCACTGTCTACTGATCAAAACAAAACAAATCTATGGTGTCAGCAGCAGCCCACCACCAGGAAGGGAGATGACCAGACTAGGGCACACTAAAAGAAAAGCCCCTCCAGTGGAGAGCAGCCCTTCGTGTACCCAGTCTCTCATACTCCAGAGAACGCACCTTCACCAGGTCACCGAGTATGGTCCTAAACACATCGTCCACTGGGAGGATTTTCCGTTGCGTCAATACTAAGCACCGTGCGTTCACGTGTGATACCTAACCACTGCGCTAACTAGAAATAAAGTGCAGCGGTCCCGACCACCCAGGTCTCCGAATGCTCCATAGGCCCATTCCGCATAAGAGAGACAGGCCAGCCGGGGCCAGCCAATGGAGGCGCCCACCCTGTTGTACACCTCTGTGTTAAAGGGACAACAAAGCAGGAAGTGGTCCATGCTTTCCAGCATGGTACCACAATGCTCCCGAGGACAGTTCCTGTCCTCAGAGCTCTTACACTTCAGATTGTCCCTCACACACAGTTTCCCATGGAAGCAGCGCCAAGTCCCAAAACTTCGAGGGGATCCTGAAAGAATTCAAAAGATGCAGACCCACCCCAAGATCCCGACTTGGGCGATACCTGAGCGCCAGAGGCCTCTGAAAATGGGTCAATAGAACCCTTTTGTCAAGGATCTTCCTCGGCAGAGTCCTGACCTCCCACATTCCCAGACCAGACAGGTGAATTACCTTCAGAACCAGGGTAGCATAAGCCGGGAGATGTCCATGCGGTGTGCGTAGATCCTTCACTTGCCCTCCTGTCTCCCATTCCTGGAAGAAAGGCTGAAACCATCTCCTACAGGAGAATACCTACGGAGGAGCCCTCTCTTTCCAGAGGTTTGCAATATTGATCTTAATGAAGGTATTCACAAGGAATACCACAGGGTTGACCATACCCAACTCTCCTAGTCTCCTCGCATGGTAAGTAACCTCCTTCTTAACTAGATTCAGTCTATTCCCCCATAGCAGTTGGAAGAACAAACTGTAGACTCGAGTCCAGAGAGGCTCCGGCAAGATGGACACACTGCCCAGATAGATCAGCAAAGGGAGCAGGTAAGTTTTGATCAGGTTTACCCTTTCCCTGAGTGGCAATCTCTAGCCTGCTGTCCCAATTTTGTTTGGGATAATCCCCCTGGCCAAATTCGATGCCAAGAACTTTTGCAGAGACTTTGGATCCAGGAAGGGTGTCCGGGAGATCAAAACCAGGATCTCCTCCTCCCAGCCAGAGACTCTCACACTTATCCCCGTTGATCTTAGACCCGGATGCCTCCGAGTAGCGATTTACCTCTTACATCAGCCATTCTGCCTCCCCATCAGAGGAAACAAAAACGGTGACGTCATCGGCATATGCTACCACTCTCAAGAGTGGCTTCTGGTGCTGCCCGGTCCATCCCGATCCCAGCCAACGGTCCACGCTCCACCCTCCTAAGAAGCGGGTCAACCGCGAACACGTACAGCAGCGGGCTCAAGGGACAACCCTGGCGAACACCACACTCAACCTCAAAAGAGCTGCCAATCCCAACCGTTCACAAGCGGGAAACTCTCTGCCCCAGCATACAAGGTCTTAAGCCAATCAACACACCTCCCCGGCAGGCCATACCTCAGAAGGACAGACCAGAGGTACTCATGATTAACCCGATCGAACGCTTTTGCCTGGTCCAATGACAGCATGTACCCCTTCCAGTGGCCAGCCCTACCCAGCTCCACCGCCTCTCGGACATAGAGTACAGCACTAATCATACTGCGGCCCGGAACAGAGCAATGCTTGGCCCCCGAAAGGAGCCGGGGCGCAAATTTCACCAGCCGATTAAACAGCACCTTTGCCAAAACCTTCCTGCCTGCATTAAGAAGCGCTATGGCACACCAATTCTCAATGCAAGATGAGTCCTTACCCTTTGACAAATGATCAGGGCAGACCTCCTCATTGACTTTGGCAGATTGCCCGAGGAAAGACACTAATTGAATACCTCAGTCAAGAGGGGAACCAAGGCGTCCTTAAAGGCCTTATAAAATTCAGATGTTAAGCCATCTGGACCAGGAGATTTCTTTAGGGCAAGCCCTTCAATCGCCAACTTAACTTCCTCTTCCCTGATTATCTCTGTCAAAACGCCAAGAGAGGGTCTACCCCTGGTTCGGGGACGGCTTCAGCCAGAAAAGCCGACATCTCATCCCAATCCAGATCCCTCTTCCCCAAGAGGTGCGAGTAGAAAGATCTGACGACCTCCAGGATCCCTGATCTGGATATTTTCAGGGAACCCGCAGTGTCAACCAGTCCTGTAACAACTTTACTATTCACTGACATCTTGCAGTTTCTGTAAGGGTCGGGCAAGCGGTACTTCCCGTAATCCCTCTCAAAAACCAAAGATGCGTGTCTATCATACTGACACCTCATTAGCAAAGATTTCACTCTGGAGATCTCCTCGCGGCTACCTCCAGTTGAGACAAGAGTTTCCTTCTCAGGCCCCGATACAGGCGATACTTGTCCAGGCTCCTGAGGCTCGAGAGCTCAAGAAAGAATCTCGCCACTCTTTTCTTGAACATCTCCCCCCACTCTAACTTACTACTACAAAGATCCATTAAGGGTACCTGGCTCTGAAGAAAATCCTCAAAGGACTGTCTTATCTCCGCTTCTTCCAAGAGAGACGAATTGAGCCTCCAAAAGCCTCTTCCCATTCCCATACGAGGGGGGGGGGGGGGGGTCTCCGTAACATTCAGAGAAAACAAAATCAAACAGTGATTGGAGAACTCCACCTCAACAACAGATACTGCTGAAGAGACGGCTTCCTCCTTTAAATAAAACCTGTCTATCCTGGACCTACAGTTACCTCTATAATAGGTGAAACGCTCGTAGCCTGGGGTGTGCCGGATGTGGACATCCACCAGGCGAGCCTCACTAGCTATACTATTAAGGGCGACGCTATCATAAGTCAGCTTGTCTCTGGAACCTCCTCTATCCCGGGGCCTCGTGACAGTGTTGAAGTCCCCTCCAAAGACGACCTGCCGACTCGTAAAAAGGTAGGGCTTGATCCTCATAAAGAGACACTTCCAGCCCCACTTAGATTGGGGACCATAGATGTTAATGAGCCGAAGCTCCTGTCCCTTCATGAGGACATCTAATATCAGGCACCTCCCCATTTCTAACTCAACAACCCGTCGGCATTCTACCGATGCGGTAAAAAGGACCGCCACTCCGCTATACGGCTCGGCCGCAAGAGACCAATAGGAGGGCTCGAGTCTCCACTCCCTCTTACCTTTAAACCCCTCTGCCATGTTTGGCAGCCTGGTCTCTTGCAAAAAGAAAATGTCCGCTTCAACCCGGCTGAGAAAATCAAAGGCCGCAAATCTAGCCATATTTGACTTAATGCTGGCGACATTAATGGACGCCAGTGTCAACGGAGTGGGTACAGCCATCTTTGGTGATTGAGTTAGATGACTTTTCTTCCCGCTTCCCTTATCCTCTGCCTCAGACGAGGAATCCTTCCCCCTCTTTAATGACACAGAGGTGTCCATTCCCACATTTTTCCTTCTTTTTTCGTCCTCGTCTCCAGACTCTGGGCCAATCCCTCCCCCCAAGGACATTGCATCCCCAGGAGAAGGAGACTCGGCGCCCCCTGTAAGCTCCGCCGAAGCCGGAACCTCACCCTCAGCCTCCTCTTCAGAAGAAGAGATGTTATCAAGGGCTTGGAACCAGTTAGTAAGAACAACCAGAGAATCAATTTTACCTTCCTTAGGTACCTTGGTCAGAGTGGGAGAAGATGTTTTATCGCCCTTCTTTCTCTTCTTTTTGGTGCCAAGCTTACACTTGTCCTCTAGCCACCGCTTATTATCCTCATCCATACTTTCATAATGGGAGGATTCTGAAGCAGAGGCGGTTTCCTCCCTGTGGATTCTCCTGACCTCCTCATCCAACTCATCTCTCGGGGCCTCAGCAGCAACACTGGCATCCAGGACAGGGGTAGCCCGGGGTTCGCCCCACTCCCTCTCCTGTCTGCGCTTGTCTAGATGCCTCAGCTGGGCAGGCGTCTTTTTATTGCTTTTTTTCCCTGGCCCCTCAGCTCCCCCACCCCTGCTAGTCCCCTCCCCAGCAGAATCGGCCTCACGGCTTTCTCCCACAGGGGTCTCAACTGCATTAGCGAAGGAGTGAGGACAACGGCTGAATGGGTGACCTAATCTCCACACAAGAGGCAGAAAGATGGCCGACACCCTCACACAATGCACATTTCTGCACAGTGCAGTTTGCACTGAAGTGTGTGGGGTTGCCACACCTGTGACAGAGCTTCAGTTGCCCCTGGTAGAAGACCAATATACGATCCCTACCCAGGAAGGCAGATGATGGAATGTGGGCAACCGTACCACCTGAACGCTTAAGTTTTACCATAAACGTCCAGGTCCCTGACCAGATACCAAACTCATCGCGGTTTCTCTTTGGCATCTCCACCACCTCTCCATACCGACCAAGCCACGTCATGATGTCATAACAAGAAAGCGACTCGTTACGAGTCATCACGGTCACTTTCTTGATTAGGTTTTGGCGAGACACTGACTGAACGGCAAAGTCTCTCCAGCCGGGCTCATTTTTTGCCAACTCATAATTCGTCCAGAAGAGCTCAAGCCCCTCCAGCCGAACAAAGCTGACATCAAACTCAGGTGTGAAATAGGGATGTATCAAGGCGTAGATGTCTATCGCCCATCCTCAGCAGGAGCTCCACAACTTTACACCTTGGAGGACATGGATCACTGCCCCTCCACCAAAGACGGACCACATTCCTACGCACACTGCCTGGCCCGGCTGTTGTGAGGGACCACACTGTATCCCCCCCCCTTTTTGCTCTCGGAAGGCCCCGAGGACATGCCTCTCTATCCAGAAGGATAGATCAACCTCTCAACCCTCTACCATTAGTGATCTTCTTTAGAGCCTCCAGAAGGCGCCATTGCAACATGCCGTCCCCAAAGCCCGGAGACGAGGAGGAGGATGCCCTATTTGCCCCGGAGGTGACACTGGCATAACTCTGGACAGGCGTTGCCACCACCTGGGGGGGCAACCGGACCAGTGACTACATCAGCCCCAACAACATCACCATTACCCACCTCCATCTCACCCTCCACCAAATCAGCAACCACACCACTAGACAATGAATTGGCCTCATTCACACCCACCATCACATTCATTTCTGCTGGACCAGTAACAATGGTGGATGACATTTTGACCTCAGCATCATCAGGCACAAGGGGCTCAGTCACCTCCATAGAACTGGAGGCGACCTCACCCCTGGTCTTATGTGTGCCCTCCACATCATCAGTCGGTAATTTCCGCTGTTTTGCATTTGCAGCGATGCGCCGCTGATCCTTAGCTGTTGTGAGGCGCTGCTGATCTTTAGCATCAGGATCTTCTTGACCAGCGGCGCCAACACTAAATAACACTTTGGTGGGAGGACCGGAACGCTCAGCCCCAACAGCCCCCTCACACTGCCGCCGCTCAACTAAGTGATCAACGGCAACAGCATTCAGAGGCGCCGAGGCTACCGGAGCTGCCCCCGACACCGGGCTGCTCCCCCCTCCCACTGAGGAGCGCACCACAGCATCGTGACCTGACCGAACGCCCACCGCCGGGCCGCCCTCACTGTCCAGCCTCTTGGCTGATGCACCTTTTGCTGCGTCCCTGCTACAAGCAGAGACGGAGCTCTGCGCCTCACTACCACGTTGTGTAATCTCCCTGCGCCTTTGCACCGGATCCACAGCAGAACCCGGGCTGGACTGGGCAACAAGGCTTATACAGTGAGCTGAGCCTGACGCCGACCCAGGGGGTACAGGGAGGGGGGCATATACATAGCTTACCGCTTCCTGCAGCTTTGGCTTGGTCTTCTTAGCCTTTTTGTGGCCCCCAGGTGCCTCTTCTGGTAGATCGTCACCAAGATGGAAGTTTTGGAGACACACTGGGGACTCCAGGAGCTTTATCTCTGCCATTAGCGCCCCTCCCTGGCCACTGCTGTCACTGCCCTCCCCAGAGCCGGCAGAACTGCGACCGGATGTCATTGTCGCCTGTCCTGCAGGGAGCTCGCTGCACGTGGCCTGCGGGTTACTTTGCAGGCTGCCAGGTGGGGCTTTCTGCTGGTCATCATCACTCTTATCATCCACCTGGCTCTCAGGCTGCAGCCCCATCTGCTTTTGCTCTCTGTTATCAGCCATTTTTCTGAATCGATCTTTATTAGTTTTTCCTTGAATGGACCACTCTACTCCCTGATGACAGCTTTCCTAAGTTCAAGCTCATTAATCTCAGATGTTAGCCTCTTTACCTCTGCCTGAAGCTTGGCCTTCCTCGATTTGGAGGCACCTGCAGCTTTAGCGCTTGTGCACCGCAGTTTCCCCCCGAAGCCTCCTGACGAGCTTACTCGCATCTTCATACTCACGGAGGTGGCTCATGACCCGGGAGGCATAGGTGGACACAGACTCCAGGGCCTTGGAATCGCCCAACCTTCCTCATTGAGGTCGGCCTCACCTCCGTGAGCACTCAGCTTTCCTCCGGAAGGAGCACGATCATGCACGCTGTCAGGCTTACCCTCCCATGCTGGAAGCCTTGCGGCTTCTCTGGGTCTCCACAAACCCAGGGGGAGTAGGAGCCACACTGCTGCGACTCCTGGTGGAGCGTCTCACCCCCGAGTCCTCCGATGTGCAGGCCGGTTGCTGGTTTCTCCTGCTCCCCGCCGGCCTGGCTCGGGAAGCAGAAGCCTGGGACTTGGCTCAATCACTCATCCCAGGAAACCCACTCCCTCCCTGGGTAGGAGAGAGAGAAGACCCCCAAGTGGAGAGATGTTAGTTCTCACAGACCTCAGGAGCACAGAGCAGGATCTGCAGCCACCACACCCACAATCACCACAGTGAGCAACACCTGATCAGAGCTGCACTCACTATTCTGCTAATGGAGTCACTGTGTACATACATTACTTATCCTGTACTGATCCTGAGTTACATGCTTCAGAGCTGCACTCACTATTCTGCTGGTGGAGTCACTAGGTACAGACATTTCTTATCCTGTACTGATCCAGTAGGTCAAGGTTTTCCTGATATAAATTCTGGGAGTGTAGATTTTACATCATACTATGAGCCAGCAGAGACAGCCAGGAGACAGAAGCTGTGGAACCTGCAGAATTGTGAATGCAGCTCCAGTCGCCTTTCTATGCACGGGGTTACCCTGCACATATGGGCTGCCAGGGCCCACAGTGGCCCCGTTATTTTCAGGATCGGTGGGGGTCCCAGACACTGGATCGCATGTAAATGTACAATGCAGGATCCTCCACAAGTCACTGTGGCTCATAATGACTTCTAGGCACAGAAGATGCCGGAGGTCACCGAGGTGAAGACTCCAGGAACCGCAGTCATTAGTGTAATAGGTGCAATCACATTACCGCTGATCGCCTGTAATACCATCCACAGCCGCATTCAGCGAAAGCGAAACTCAGCCTACAGCAGTCACATAATCCATGGCAGCACAGGAGGAAACATCACACGTCCCTGCTAAGACTGAAGCTGAACAGCTAGAATAGCAATTCCCAATACAGAATCAGGCTATGTTCACACATTGCGTTTTTCCAGCGTTTTTTTCGATGCTTTTTTTATTCAAATTTTCAGCTGCATTTTACAGTACCAGCTAAGTCTATGAGACTCAGAAATCTCATGCACACAGCTTGTTTTTTTTGTCCAAAGTATTTTGTTCTCTGCATGTTTTTTTTGCACAGTGTTTTTCTCAGCGTTTATCACCCATTGAAAGCAACGGGTAGTTGAAAAACATTGCAAAAATGCAGGCATCAGGTTTTGCTGCGATTTTAGTGAAAAAAAAGCAAGTACAGCAGTATGTGATACCCATTTATTCTTGTGATTTTCCCAGATTTAGCATCTTGTCTTGGTCACCTGAGATGGCAGTTAGGATTAGTACAGTTTAATTAAATTAGAGATGTGTACAAAGTAAACAGTGGCTGAGCTAGATTGAATAATAACTGTGGCCACCAAGGTGTGAAATTAAACAATGCCTGAGCAACTCAATGGCCGACCAAAAGTGTGAAAGTAAACCATGTCCTATAAACTCAATGCACTGGAAATGTCTTGGGTAAACTATTCCCAACCAATTAACCACCCCAACTGTTACATTTATAATTTTGGTTAATATGGTTTCACATATGTCTTGCATTGTTGTCCAGTGTTCATACTTCTGTGGTGGAAGCAAGGCTGAACTTTGGGACCCTGAAAATCGCACCAAAGCCTGCGTTTTTGATGCTCTTCTTTTCTCCCAAGAGAGCAGGTACAGCTTAAAGGGGAGAACTTACTGATTGCTGGGAATCAATAATCCCGAAAAAGGTTTTCTGAAATGAGCAGTGGTCGTGTAGACTCGGCCTACACTCATTGTCTATGGGACTGCTGGATATAGGGGAATATAGTCAGTCCTATAGAGAATGAATGGGGCACATGTATGACCTCCACTCCATTTACATGGGCTCTGGAAATCGCTGGGGTCAGCCCCATCCTGTGAATACTTCAGAAGATGCCTTTATGGGAAGACACCTTTAAGACGTCAGCACCAAGCGTTACCCATTCGGAAAGGAAGAGAGGTGGAGGAGCGGTAACAATCCCAATTGTACTTTATGGGAAACAGACGCTTTAAAAACAAGAAATACAGAAGAGAGCAGCATCCATGGTCTTTTCCTTTCTGGTGTGTAGATGAAGAAGAGGACCCCAACTCTCCTGACAAGAGCTGGTTCCACTTCCAGAACTCCCACCCATCAGACTTTCATGGCTTTTACTGTCGTTAAGCTAGAAATGTTTAGGTCTTCATACAGCCCTCAGGAATGCCCAATTCTGAAAGTGTTGCCCTTCACTTCTTCTTGACGCGGCCAATTTGTTTCCGTTTTTATCTCCTCCTTCTTCCCAGAGCCATAACTTTTTATTTTTCAGTCCACATAGACGGGTGACATTGTTTTTTTTATGAGGGACGAGTTGTACTTTTGAATGACACCATTCATTTACCATCATTTTACCACACAGTGTACCAGAAAACAGGAAAAAATTCCAAGTGGGGAGAAATTGTGGAAAAAAAAATGCAACTCTGACATTGTTTTTTTGGGAATTATTCGTATGTTGTACATTGTGTAGTAAAAATTACTTGGCTGTATGATTACCGCTAAGCCAAACTGGTCCATTTTTTTTTTAAATTATTTTAATGATGAAAGAAAAACAGAACTTTGAAAAAAATAATATTTTGATGGTGTCGCCATTTTCTGAGACCCGAAACGGCTTCATATATCATTCTATAGAGCTGTGTGATTTTTTTGCGGGATGGAGCAACGTTTTTATTGATACCATTTTGGGATACACAAAACTTTGATCATCAGAGACCAAAAAAAAATGTAATTTTGGCATTCTTGAATCCGCCCCCCCCCACCCCCCGTTTATGGTGTTTACCCATCGGGTTCATTTTTATATTTTGATACCTCAGACTTTTCTGAACACAGCGATACCACATGCATTTTTTCATTTTATTATTTTTAATGGGGGAAAAGAGGGGTGATTAAAACTAATTTTTTTTCATATTTTGTACATCTTTTTTTTTCTTTTCGTTGTACTTCTTAGTCCCCTTAGGGGACTTGAACCTGTGATCGTCTGATTGAAGTGCTATATACAGCAGTGCTACAGTATTTCTGTATATAGTAACACTGACAGTCTCCTTTGAAGACCGGCCACAGGCGGGGGTCTCAAGGAGCTCCGCAATGACAGGCACAGAGGTCTTCAACAGACCCCCGGCTGTCATAGCAGCCCATTGGTGCCCCCCCAACCACATCACATGCGCATCGATGGTCGCATGGAATGACGAGCCCCCATGACTACACGTGTTAAATGCCGCTGTCAGAGTTTGACAGTGGCATTTAAACAAGTTAACAATGGCGGATAGAGCTCTGCTCCACCCTCAATAATTAGAGGCAGATCCTGGCTGTAAGACACAGTCACCCTGTGAGCCTGCTCCATACATGTGCGGGGCATGTCGTTAAGGGGTTAAAGTTTGTACAGGCGTTAGGTTCTCCGTAATGGGGTATTCCAACCAGTCATTAGATTCATGCTGCCCGAACCACAAATCAAAGCCCAGCTGCGCCACTGCAGCCCGGTATGGAGCCCTTCAAAGGAAACATACGCCTATATAAAGAAGAAATGAGGCAGATAGCAACGAAATGAAAAAAATATGGGGGTGATAATAATCGGATAAATAAACCGATCACTAGAACAGGCCCCTGAGCCCCCGATCCTCATCACTGCACGATAGAAAGACATTTCAAGACTACACTGTGCGGCGACCGTCTCAGGTCCTGTAGTTTATAGGCAGCACTATCAGTTAACATCACAAAAGAAATCGTTCATTATAGGGATGTGAGTACAGACATCGTGGTTTCCTTCAGAGCATTCCTCGTAGACACATACATGTTATCCGCACACGACTCCCGGCAATCACACATACGATTATATAACCTAAGCTGGAAAATTAGGGCAGCAAGTCCCTTCCAGAAAAGCGATCGCCAAAGCAATCAAATATTCAAGGAGAAAAAAAAAAAAAAGACATAAAAAATGCAGGTCATCCGAACGTTAACGATTCACTAGTTTGCTGATCGGTGCTGCTTTTTCAGGGTGTTTTGGACCATAACAAAAAAAAAAAAGTAAAAATAAATTTCAATTTGGATTGTTTTCACGTTTTAGGCATATTAAAAATTCTGTAAAAACACCTGTACATAAGGCTGCCCTAATAAAAAGTACATACAGTCCTGCTTATTGTTATTGGCACCCATGTAGGTTAGGTATATAAAATGGAATATCTCCTGAAAAAGATGAATGAAGTGAAACAGTTTTTTGTATAGAGCACTCGAGTTAAATACAAGAGAGCAAATGATGAACAATAATTTAAAAAAAAAAAAAAAAAAAAAAAACAATAGGAGGGAAAAATAGAAAAAAAAACTAAAGCTTGCTGTGTCACTGGTATTGGCACCTTTTACATTAATTTACTATGGAAACACATTTTGACTCGCCTGTGGTAAATCACAAAAGATTCTCCTGTGATTGTCGGTGGCCATGTGACATGAATTAGCCAATGAATGATGACTTCAGTGTTTTAAAAAACATGGTAGGACCTTAGAAAAAGCAGGTACCCCCGGCGAAACACGAGTCAGGGATGACCTGTCCTGTGAATATATGTGACAGCACACCTAGGCTCTCTACATCCTCTCCCAATGTGCCGTTCGTGTCTCCAGCATGTCAGCTGATATGAACGGCAGATAGCTGTAGCGTCTCTCCAGAGCTTGACTGTCTCCGGCTATACAAACCGCGTACGTACCACGTGCACGCCATCTGTTTAGGAGACCGCACTGCTCCTCGCCAGGTGTAGCTGTGCGGACTGGTGGTCCACTCATTCATCTAAACACAAGGCGCCACACTCTGCCCTGTGTGGCTCCTGCAGTGACCGAGACTCCTGTCCCCGACATATGTGACCACACAAACACTGGTGCGATCCCCATTAGCGGAATGTCAGCTCTCATATAATAGCACTAACACAATCAACAGTGACTCTACAGGCTAGCTGATGAATGATAGCAATCTACAGGGAATTTCTGACGTGTATATGAGGATTGCAGACTTTGTTGTTACTATACACAGTTCCCCGCGATGTTAGTATAGATGCCAGCTCCGTTTTTTTGGGATAGGTATATCTTGAGATTCCTAGTTGGACACATTACCCAACCATTTAATTATAGGGACATTGGTTGTGGAAGCATATTATTTTACTGCTGTCCCACATATTCCAGGATCTACAGAGTCACAGTTATTCAATTTATATATATCTAGCAGTGACCCTATATACACCCCCACAGGATGTATGGTTTAGTCTATATTTTATAGAGAATTTATATAATCAATAAAAGTTAATTTTTATTCACAACCCCCCCCCCCCCCTTCCCCTACATTTTTACTGACTATGTTCCTTTGTGACAATGGTGAAGACAAAGGAGCTGTCTGAGGACATCAGAACTGCTATTATTAGCAAACACAAGACTTCCAAAGGGTATAAGGCCGTCTCCAAAGACCTTGGTATCCCAGTTTTAACAGTGCACAACGTTATTAAGAAGTTTGCCAAGCATAGAACTGTCAAGAACATCCCTGGACGTGGGGGAAAGATAAAAATTGACAAGAGAAGTCTTCAAAGGTTGGTGTAAATGGTGGAAAAAACACCATGTCAAACATCCAAAGACCTGAAAGCCAACCTGGAACAGTCTGGGGTCATAGCTTCAACAAGTAAAATATGCCGCGCACTAAACTAAGCAGAGCTTTATGGGTGAAGGCCAAGGAAGACAACATTGCTGAAGAAAAGACATAAAAAGGAACGCCTGATCTTTGCCAAGAGTACCTTGACAAACCACAATCCTTCTGGGATAATGTTCTGTGGACACATGAAACAGAAATAGAGCTTTTTGGCAATGCAAAGCAACAGTTTGTTTACAGATGGCGCAATGAAGCTTATAAGGAAAAGAACATCTTACCTACAGTTAAGCATGGTGAAGGATCTATAATGCTGTGGGGTTGCTTTGCTGCGTCTGATACTGGAAGCCTTGACCGTATCTCAGAAATCATGAAATCAGAGAATTATCAAGAGATTTTAGAGCAAAATATCCTACCCAGTGTAAGAAAACTTGGTTTGAGTCGAAGATCATGGGTCCTTCAGCAACACAATGATCCAAAGCACACATCGAAAGTACACAGGAATGGTTGAAAAAAGAAAAAAATGGACTCTTTGGGGTGAGCTGAAATCTGCCATTAAGAAAAGGAATCCTGCAAACATTCAAGAGCTTGAACAAACTGCAAAGGAGAAAGGAGGAGTGGGAGAAAATTCCAGCTGAGAAGTGCAAGAAGCTTATAGATGGCTACAAGAAACGTTTGGAGGCTGTCAGCAATGCCAAAGGGTGTTCAACCAAGTATTAATTAGGGGTGACCTTATTGCTGCACATGCTGTTTATTCTGTTTCTTCTTTGAAATTGCAAAATGGAAGTTGGAAAACAATGTTTTATTGTTGTATTACTTTGGATTACCAATTCAAAAATCCAGAGGATATAACTTTGGTACATTGCCATTTATTTCTGAAGATATTGTAGAATCTATGAAAAAAACAAAGGGGTGCCAATAATGGTGACCAGCACTGTATGTAATAAAAAGTACAGATATATACATGCATTATCAGTATCACTTTCCTTTACGAGAGGTCTGATAAAGGTGACAGCAGGATCCAGGCCACCCGCAGTCACACAGACCCCTCAATGCTGCACATGTAAGAAAATGCTTGTCACCTTTTTTGTCGCGCAAATGCAATTTAAAGGGACAAAAAGCGTTAACAAGTAATAGTGTAATGTGTGGGTGGGTCACGTCACTTCCCGATCACATCAGGCGGTGGGGATATTTGGACAGATAACTGCAGAGCAGTGTGAAGCCGTCAGAGGAATTTCACTGACCACTGTGATCTCCGCCGCCTGCCAATGTTCAGAAACCTCTCTGTACAAAGAAATAACACGCTCTGTTGTGTAACCGGACGGCTCACGCATGGAAAACAAAAAATACACAAATCTACCTTCATATCAGGGGTGTTGCTACGGGGGGGTGCAGGGGTGGCTGCTTGGTGGCCATTAGAGATGAGCGAACCCAAACTTAAAAGTTAGCGAATTTTCCAGATCAAATGTTCAGGTTTCCATTGCTTTGGGGTTCTGGTCCAAGTTCAGGTACAGTTTGGAATAAACTTCAGGTCGGGTACCAGAACCCCAACTTCCACGGGTCCGCTCATCCCTAGTGGCCACCTCTGTACTGGGAGGGACTTGCTGCCCTAATTTTCCATCTTAGGTTACATAATCGTATGTGTGATTGCCGGCAGTCGTGTGCGGATAACATGGATGTGTCTACGAGGAATGCTCTGAAGGAAACCACGATGTGTGCACTCACATCCCTAGCGGTTTTATGCCAGAAAACTGGAGTACCCCCCGCCTGATGAATCACCTGATGTGTAACTCATGTACTTATGCAAAAAAGAGGTTCAGCTTCGTAAACTTCCGCAACTTGAACAAAGGATCTTGCGGCAACATAGCTGGCAATTCTTACTACTCCTTGGTTAGACCTCATCCAGAATACTGTGTCCAGTTCTGGGCACCACATTTTAAAAAAAGACATGAAGACAATGGAGCAAGTTCAGAGAAGAGCGACCAGAATGATGAGCGGGAATCAAACTATGTCCTACGAGGAACGGTTAAAGGATCTGGGAATGTTGCCAAAAAGAAGGCTAAGAGGAGACTTAATAGCTGTCACAGTGTAGAGGGATCATCTTTATTCTCATTTGCACATGGAAACACGAGAAGCAATGGAATGAAACTGAAAGGGAGAAGATACAGATTAGATATTAGAAAATCTTTTTGACAGTGAGGGTGATTAATGAGTGGAACAGGGGGCCACAAGAGGTGGTGAGTTCTCCTTCAATGGAAGTCTTCAGAGGCTGAACAGACATCTGTCTGAGATGGTTTAGTGAATCCTGCATTGAGCAGGGGGTTGGACCAGGTGACCCAGGAGGTCCTTTCCAACTAACATTCTATGATTCTATGGGCACCATTTTTAACATACTGGCATGTATAAAACTGCCAAATATATGACAGTCAGGTGTTGCCAAAAAAAAGAAAAACACAAGTTATGCCAACTTTAAACCAATTACTGCCACATGTCGGTCACGGTCTATCCGCAAGCAGCGGAAAATTGGAGCACTACCACAACCTCAATGATTCACCGATAAAGATCAGATTTCTTGTGACTGACAAACGACACATCAATGCCATGATTTTACCACAACTCATGTGACTTATTCTCACGATGAAGCCCAAACCATTAGAAGGGATAACACGGGGCTATAAACTGGTTGACTATCCTTGTGATGAACTCGGCACCCCTGATGACCAGCTGAATATTTACCTCTCACCCCTCTCTAACACCAAAGCTCCTGCAATCAGCTGGGGTGCCAAGAATTGGACTATCTATCCTAAGGATAGGCAATTATTTTTTTTTTTATGTCATGGCAAAAACTAATTATGGTCCAATTAGCACATGGCATAGATTTTTTTATTTTTTTTTTTTTATAATGCACAGAGCGGCAGGACTTCTGGAAATTCAGCACATATGTGCTTTTAGACGTGTATATGTGCCAGTGATATACCACAGGGTGTGAATGGGAAATTCCCCATTGTTTTACCAGTTACACGCACATACATATACTGCAGTCTGCGAGCCCCACCACAAGGTCACAGACAAAACTGAGCCGAGTCACTGAGACAACACATAAAGCTGCAGATAAGGGGACAATACAAGTGGAGGAGCCACAACAGCCCCCAGTCCTGGAGCTTCCTCTAGGCCTGTGCCCCATTATTGCCCACGAAAGTCAGGACCACCATTATAGCTCCTGTGGGGAGTCCTAAACTGCAGTGTGATGTAGAAATGCTACACCACATAACTAGGAAACCCCACCTGCTGGCTGACAACCCCCAAATGAACCGTCCTAATGGCTTTCATCCAGCTTCCCAAGAATCAGATGACTAGGAAATAATGTCATCAGCGTGGCAAGAAGAATGACCCAACATTTACTGACAATGTTGGGAACAAAGACAAATTAGAGAACCTTTAAAACACAAACGTCTTACATCCAAATCAACGAGGGGCTCACAACCAAAACAAAATATGGCACAATCATAAAAGGATAGACTTGTGCTAAACCAACTAGAAATGCCATAGAGGTGTGAGAAGAGGGGCCCTAGACAAAGTTGGTGCAAATCGATTAGCAGGACCCGGTCAATCGGCCACGTCAGTGATTTGTGGCCACGGGACGGAAGCCCTGAGAACCATTCCTTATCTAAAGACATCTGCAGCTCGTCTATTAATTAATAGCTGTAACGACGACATTGTGCCAGGCCGGTAAATCAAAAGGAGAACCAGGATGCCAGGAGGTGGTTCCAGGGCTGCCGGCCAGCGACCACAGACGTGGCCGATAGACCGGGTCATGAAATTTGCACCAACTCTAGTCCTAGATGGTCCTACCCACTCCAGACTTCAATTATACAAACCATATCTATGGCAGTAAAATCCCAAGACCCCACCACTAATTTATATGGGCCATTCAATGCCCTGAGGGCTGCACAACTATTTAACCTTTACTCATCGATAGGTGCAGGTCCCACTAAGTCTGGGTCTACATAATGACATGTCACATAACATTGAGCTGGTGGTGATGCATTGCGACATTGGATCTGATGATTTCCTATTGTGTCATATTGCGACGTGTTGGATTTCCTGTTGCTGGTTTCAAGCCACTCACGACTCACCAAGAATATACTTCAATGAGATTTGCATTCAAATTGTCTACGCGTTGGGCCATTTTTTGTAGAAAAATCACAGCTCTAGAAGTTGTGCAACAACGAGCCGCAGACAAGTTGCACAGATTTTTTGCTCATGCTGACATTTGCTGTTGCCGTGACCAGTCTAAACTTAGATTATCAGGTCTATGGGCCAGGCTGGGTATCTAAGTATTCACACACGGTATAGGCTGGTACATGGTAAGAACCAACATGACATTATAAAAGAAGACACGAACAGAAGACTTCCAAGAAAACCTCAACTTCTGTGCAATCTGACACTCCTATCACGATGTCCCCTCTGATTGGCAATGTGGTCACATTGCTGGCACAACACAAAATCCAACGCCAAGAATCCAGCCCTGCGGGATATTTGCTTGAGCTTTGCCACCATGGACCACAAAGTTAATTGCAAGCTACAAAAAGAAATAATTGCTCAGCTGCAAGTCGGGCAAATATCACACATTTTTTTAGAAGTTTATGCAACTTGATGTCAAGTAACCTTAACCCTACACTGGAAATATGTGAAGTGGCATAATCTTCCCATGACGGCATCTGACCTGTAAGAGAAGAGACAAGCAGAGTGACATGATGTTACCTCTCTGAACGTGGATGATGTCGGGGAAGTTGGCCAGGTGACCTTGATACATGGCTAACAAGTCCATGATGGGATTCAGGTCCTGGCGAGGTTGCTCTGCAAACATTTCTCCAATGGCATCGTAGGCATCCGCCGTGAAAGACATGGCCTGATTCAGCCCACCAGAGAAGGCCTGCTGGTCGACCTCAAAGGCCTGTCCCAATCCCTTGAAGGCCATTCCCACCTTCTGGTACTCCTTCTTGAAACCTGAGGCTTGCTTGCGGGCAAACTCCCCTGCGGTGTGGTTGAGTAAGAGGACTCCCTCATCCATCCTTTTGGCAAATGACTTGAAGGCGTCCAGCTTGGCCTCCACATCTTGCGGCTCCAGGATCGCGGCCCCCGGCATGGTGCTGAGGGTCAAGAAGAAGTTGGCCCCCACCATCTCGTCCTTCTCGCACTTCCGCTTGCCTTGTTTCCACGCTTTCTCATCCGAGCAGGTTAGGAAGTGCTGGAAAGCGTCACAGCGGGACAACACCGGGTGGCTGCACATGTGATCCATCCACCACACCAGGCCTTTCCGCCGCTTAGAGATAAAGTCCTCCTCGAAGCGGCCGGTGGCTTGTTTCTCGGGGATGCGGGGCACAGAGATGACCGGGAACTTCTCCAACAGTCGGGCATAGAGCCAGTCAAAGTGCTTGTAGCGGCGGTGGACTTGCTGGCCGGTGTGGCTGGGCAGCAGGCGGTAGGAGATGTAGCTCTTCATGCCCTTGAACTTGGTCTGTTTGGTGGGCTCGTCAATGGTGCAACCGAAGGGGTACGGGTTCTCTTGCCACTCCGGCCCATGCGGGCCCTGTACCACACACAGCTTGTCACCGTCCCGCACAAACCCCGCCGCTTCCCCCAACACGAAGGCCTCGCCGCCGCTCTTCACGAAGGCCGAGAAGCGGTTGAGGTTGCGGCTGACGGTGGCGGAGCCCTTGGCGGCCTGTGAGGAGACGGAGGCGGCGGTGGAGTAAGAGCCCGGGATTGACATGCGGTACCTGCTGCTGTCGTAGTCATGGAAACCGCCTCCATAGTAACCGGGAGTCGGGGCCTCATCCGCCGCTGTGGAGCTGCTGTCGTCCCACTCGTCGTCCCAGTCATCGTCGCTGGGCTGGCTGTGCTGGTACCGGGACGAGTAGCTCTGGTAGCTGGGGGGCGCCGGAGCTGGCTCGTACCCGCCGGGGGGCAGGTTAGCATAGCGGGAGTCAGACGGAGGTGGTGGCGGCGGCGGAGGAGCAGCGGGAGCGGCCGCGTCTGCCCGGACGATCTCCACATAGGAGGCAGGGAAGAGCCCCCGCTCCCCGCGGCTGTTCACCCCCTCCAGCCAGCCCTCAATGTCCTGCTCGCTGCACAGGCTCAGCGTCTCTGTCTCCCGCAGGGACACCTCGCCCGGGTTCTCGGCTCGGAAGTCATACAGAGCGCGGGCCCGGAGAGCCATGATGGCGGCTGCGAGGACTGGAGCGACCGCCGGACACTGAGCCGTGACCGGGGGAGACGGAGCCGAGCCGCGGCCTAACTCCTCCCCGGCCCGGCCTCTCCAGCTCCTCCCCGGCCCGGCCTCTCCTGCTCCTCCCCGGCCCGGCCTCTCCAGCTCCTCCCCGGCCCGGCCTCTCCTGCTCCTCCCCGGCCCGGCCTCTCCAGCTCCTCCCCGGCCCGGCCTCTCCTGCTCCTCCCCGGCCCGGCCTCTCCAGCTCCTCCCCGGCCCGGCCTCTCCTGCTCCTCCCCGGCCCGGCCTCTCCAGCTCCTCCCCGGCCCGGCCTCTCCTGCTCCTCCCCGGCCCGGCCTCTCCTGCTCCTCCCCGGCCCGGCCTCTCCAGCTCCTCCCCGGCCCGGCCTCTCCAGCTCCTCCCCGGCCCGGCCTCTTCTCATTCAGGTCCCGTCTTCTTCTTCTCCTCCCCCTGGCTGATTTCTCCTCTCCAGACTGTCCTTCCCCATCGGGCCGGCCTCTCCTGCCACGGCCGGCCTCTCCATCATCTCCCAGCCTCTCCTCCTGTCCTTCATCTCCCGGCCTCTCCTTCTCCCCCCGGCCTGCTTCTCCTTCCCCGGATGGCCTCTCTCCATCATCTCCCGGCCTCTTCTTCTCCCCCCGGCCGGCTTCTCCTTCCCCGGATGGCCTCTCTCCATCATCTCCCGGCCTCTTCTTCTCCCCCGGCCGGCTTCTCCTTCCCCGGATGGCCTCTCTCCATCATCTCCTGGCCTCTTCTTCTCCCCCCGGCCTGCTTCTCCTTCCCCGGATGGCCTCTCTCCATCATCTCCCTGCCTCTTCTTCTCCCCCCGGCCTGCTTCTCCTTCCCCGGATGGCGTCTCTCCATCATCTCCCGGCCTCTTCTTCTCCCCCGGCCGGCTTCTCCTTCCCCGGATGGCCTCTCTCCATCATCTCCTGGCCTCTTCTTCTCCCCCCGGCCGGCTTCTCCTTCCCCGGATGGCCTCTCTCCATCATCTCCTGGCCTCTTCTTCTCCCCCCGGCCAGCTTCTCCTTCCCCGGATGGCCTCTCTCCATCATCTCCTGGCCTCTTCTTCTCCCCCCGGCCGGCTTCTCCTTCCCCGGATGGCCTCTCTCCATCATCTCCTGGCCTCTTCTTCTCCCCTGGCCGGCTTCTCCTTCCCCGGATGGCCTCTCTCCATCATCTCCTGGCCTCTTCTTCTCCCCCCGGCCGGCTTCTCCTTCCCCGGATGGCCTCTCTCCATCATCTCCTGGCCTCTTCTTCTCCCCCCGGCCGGCTTCTCCTTCCCCGGATGGCCTCTCTCCATCATCTCCTGGCCTCTTCTTCTCCCCCCGGCCGGCTTCTCCTTCCCCGGATGGCCTCTCTCCATCATCTCCTGGCCTCTTCTTCTCCCCTGGCCGGCTTCTCCTTCCCCGGATGGCCTCTCTCCATCATCTCCTGGCCTCTTCTTCTCCCCCCGGCCGGCTTCTCCTTCCCCGGATGGCCTCTCTCCATCATCTCCTGGCCTCTTCTTCTCCCCCGACCGGCTTCTCCTTCCCCGGATGGCCTCTCTCCATCATATCCTGGCCTCTTCTTCTCCTCCGGTCGGCTTCTCCTTCATCTCCCGGCCTCTTCTTCTCCCCCGGCTGGCTTCTCCTCTCGGGGCCGGCCTTTATCCGTCGCCACCGGCCTCTCCTCCTCCCCCGAATAGCTTCTCATCTCATGCCCCCAGGAGAGTCCGGGGCCACCCTACTGTAGCACCCAGGGGCCCCTCAGCAGTAGCTTTTTCCTGCTTTTCGCCCATGGCATTGTCCAGGATCGGGAGTTTTTATCATCACTATTCCGGGTCGTACGCCTTTCTCCAGAGCCTCGCTCACACCAGCGCATTCATCGGCCCAGTGTTATTCTGTGGAAAATATCAGATTGCACCCGGGTGAACCTGTCCCAGTGGCCGTCCTGTCTGCACAGTGTACCTGTCCCAGTGGCCGTCCTGTCTGCACAGTGAACCTGTCCCAGTGGCCGTCCTGTCTGCACAGTGAACCTGTCCCAGTGGCCGTCCTGTCTGCACAGTGAACCTGTCCCAGTGGCCGTCCTGTCTGCACAGTGTACCTGTCCCAGTGGCCGTCCTGTCTGCACAGTGTACCTGTCCCAGTGGCCGTCCTGTCTGCACAGTCCTAACCTGTCCCAGTGTCTGTCCTGTCTGCACAGTGTGAACCTGTCCCAGTGGCTGTCCTGTCTGTACAGTCCTAACCTGTCCCAGTGGCCGTCCTGTCTGCACAGTGTGAACCTGTCCCAGTGGCTGTCCTGTCTGTACAGTCCTAACCTGTCCCAGTGGCCGTCCTGTCTGCACAGTGTGAACCTGTCCTGGTGGCCGTCCTGTTTGCACAGTCCTAACCTGTCCCAGTGGCCGTCCTGTTTGCACAGTCCTAACCTGTCCCAGTGGCCGTCCTGTTTGCACAGTCCTAACCTGTCCCAGTGGCCGTCCTGTCTTCACAGTCCTAACCTGTCCCAGTGGCCGTCCTGTCTTCACAGTCCTAACCTGTCCCAGTGTCCATCCTGTCTGCAGTCTGAACCTGTCCCAGTGGCCGTCCTGTCTCCACAGTCTGAACCTGTCCCAGTGGTCGTCCTGTTTGCACAGTGTGAACCTGTCCCAGTGGTTGTCCTGTCTGCACAATCTGAACCTGTCCCAGTGGCTGTCCTGTCCGCACAGTCTGAACCTGTCCCAGTGGCCCTCCTGTCCTCACAGTCTGAACCTGTCCCAGTGGCCGTCCTGTCTGCACAGTGTGAACCTGTCCCAGTGGCCGTCCTGTCTGCACAGTGTGAACCTGTCCCAGTGGCCGTCCTGTCTGCACAGTGTGAACCTGTTCCAGTGGCCGTCCTGTCTGCACAGTGTGAACCTGTCCCAGTCGCTGTCCTGTCTGCACAGTCTGAACCTATCCCAGTGGCCGTCCTGTCCGCACAGTCTAAACCTGTCCCAGTGGCCCTCCTGTCCGCACAGTCTGAACCTGTCCCAGTGGCCGTCCTGTCTGCACAGTGTGAACCTGTCCCATTGGCCGTCCTGTCTGCACAGTGTGAACCTGTCCCAGTTGCTGTCCTGTCTGCACAGTATGAACCTGTCCCAGTGGCCGTCCTGTCCGTGCAGTCCGAACCTGTCCCAGTGGCCGTGCAGTCCGAACCTGTCCCAGTGGCCGTCCTGTCCGCACAGTCCGAACCTGTCCCAGTGGCCGTCCTGTCCGCACAGTCCTAACCTGTCCCAGTGGCCGTTCTGTCAGCACAGTCTGAACCTGTCCCAGTGGCCGTCCAGTCCGCACAGTCTGAACCTGTCCCAGTGGCCGTTCTGTCTGCAGTCTGAACCTGTCCCAGGGGCCGTTCTGTCTGCACAGTCTGAACCTGTCCCAGTGGCCGTCCTGTCCGCACAGTCTGAACCTGTCTCAGTGTCCATCCTGTGTGCACTCTCTGAACCTGCCCCAGTGGCCGTCCTGTCCTCACAGTCCGAACCTGTCCCAGGGGCCGTTCTGTCTGCACAGTCTGAACCTGTCCCAGTGACCATCCTGTCCGCACAGTCTGAACCTGTCCCAGTGACCGGCCAGTCTGCACAGTCTGAACCTGTCCCAGTGGCCGTTCTGTCTGCACAGTCTGAACCTGTCCCAGTGGCCGTCCTGTCTGCACAGTCTGAACCTGTCCCAGTGGCCGTCCTGTCTGCACAGTCTGAACCTGTCCCAGTGGCTGTCCTGGCCGTGCAGTCCGAACCTGTCCCAGTGGCCGTGCAGTCCGAAACTGTCCCAGTGGCCGTCCAGTCTGCACAATCTGAACCTGTCCCAGTGGCCGCACAGTCTGAACCTGTCCCAGTAGCCACCCTGTCTGCACACTCTGAACCTGTCCCAGTAGCCACCCTGTCTGCACACTCTGAACCTGTCCCAGTGGCCGTCCTGTCTGCACAGTCTGAACCTGTCCCAGTGGCCGTCCTGTCCGTGCAGTCCGAACCTGTCCCAGTGGCCGTGCAGTCCGAACCTGTCCCAGTGGCCGTCCAGTCTGCACCTGTCCCAGTGGCTGTCCTGTCCGCACAGTCCGAACCTGTCCCAGTGGCTGTTCTGTCTGCACAGTCTGAACCTGTCCCAGTGGCCGTCCAGTCCGCACAGTCTGAACCTGTCCCAGTGTCCGTCCTGTCTGCACAATCTGAACCTGTCCCAGTGGCCGTCCTGTCTGCACAGTCTGAACCTGTCCCAGTGGCCGTCCTGTCCGCGCAGTCTGAACCTGTCCCAGTGGCCGTCCTGTCCGCGCAGTCCGAACCTGTCCCAGTGGCCGTCCAGTCCGCACAGTCTGAACCTGTCCCAGTGACCGTTCTGTCTGCACAGTCTGAACCTGTCCCAGTGGCCGTCCTATCCGCACAGTCTAAACCTGTCCCAGTGGCCGTCCTGTCCGCGCAGTCCGAACCTGTCCCAGTGGCCGTCCAGTCCGCACAGTCTGAACCTGTCCCAGTGACCGTTCTGTCTGCACAGTCTGAACCTGTCCCAGTGGCCGTCCTATCCGCACAGTCCGATCCTGTCCCAGTGGCCGTCCTGTCCGCGCAGTCCGAACCTGTCCCAGTGGCCGTCCTGTCCGCGCAGTCCGAACCTGTCCCAGTGGCCGTCCTGTCCGCGCAGTCTGAACCTGTCCCAGTGACCGTTCTGTCTGCACAGTCTGAACCTGTCCCAGTGACCGTCCTGTCTGCACAGTCTGAACCTGTCCCAGGGACCGTCCAGTCTGCACAGTCTGAACCTGTCCCAGTGGCCTTTCTGTCTGCACAATCTGAACCTGTCCCAGTGGCCGTCCTGTCCGCACAGTCTGAACCTGTCCCAGTGTCCGTCCTGTCTGCACACTCTGAACCTGTCCCAGTGGCCGTCCTGTCTGCACAGTCTGAACCTGTCCCAGTGACCGTCCAGTCCGCACAGTCTGAACCTGTCCCAGTGACCGTCCAGTCCGCACAGTCTGAACCTGTCCCAGTGGCCTTCCTGTCTGCACAATCTGAACCTGTCCCAGTGGCCGTCCTGTCTGCACACTCTGAACCTGTCCCAGTGGCCATCCTGCCCTGTTGAGAATCTAAAGAAGCATATCTACCCTTTGAGGTCAGCAGCTCCTGCTGGAAGTTGCCCTGGAGTGGCACCTGGCAGCTACTTGCCGCAGAAGCCTGACCTCACCACTAGAGGCTCCAGTGAACACAAAGGTAGCTGCTTAGTCATGCCCCTCCAGGGTAAGTCCGGCCTGTGGCACATTGTGTCCACGAACCACGTGCGCTACCTCGGAGCGTAACAAGGAGAACAGAGGGAATAAGCAGAGAGCAAAAACCGACCACTTTAGAACTAGTGACCTCTCCTCTTAAAGTTCCATTTGCACAACCAGCAGCACTAAACGACTGCTAATCAGCTTCTTATTTGTCGTAGGCAGTCGTTTAATAGACCGACCGCAATAAAAGTTGCAGGCAATGATCTGTAACATCGCCTAGTGCGTAGAGGCGGCCTTTGTTCTCGACAGCGCGAGTTCTGTTAATACACGAGGATGTGCCGCCAAGAATGATGTTCAGTTGTGCAGCGCAAAAGATAATTTCACCTGATGAACGGCCATTTTTCTCAGTTATCGAGTGAGTGGCCGCCTGTTTATGCTGGACAATTTTTGTGAAACGAGTGTTCTTAAAAACACCATAATCACCACAATCTTCCAATGTAAATGCAGCTTAACAACCCGTGACGTACATTTTTGCATAGGTCATTAAGGAAAGCATGATGTCGGCTTAGAAGCTGAGCTGCTTCATATCAGGCAGATGCCAGCCGTGTTACACAGCCAGCATTTCCCTGTAACCACAGCAGCCAGTGCAAGCTCTGATCACTGTGGTGTAACCACGTAAGTGGCACTGTTAATTCTTGACGGCGGCATTTAAATTAGTGACGTCGCGTATGGTCACCAGTTTCTGTCAGCTCTCTGCGACGCAATCGTGGATTTTCATGGCAGTTAGGGGTCCTACTGAAGGCCCCCTCGATGCCATGTTAGTCCTACGAAGCTCAGATACAAGTTGAACTCTATAGGAAAACCGTGGATTCCCTCTACACAGCAATACTGTGGTATCGCAGTATAGAGTATAAGCAATCAAATGATTGCAGATTCAAGTCCCCTAAAGAGACTAAAAAATAAAGAAAAGTAAAAAATCTTTTAAAAAGTATACAAAAAGTCGAATCACCCCCTTATTTCCTCATTAAAAATAAATAAAAAAAAACATATTTGGTATTGTCATGGCCCAAAAAGCCCGGTGTTTCAGAATATAAAATTATTGAAACCCTACGTTAAATGACGAGAAGAAAAAATTATATTGGAACAACAGAAATGCGGATTTTCAGTCAACGCACTTCCTCCAAAAAGTAAAATGCCAAAAACAAGCCTTCCCAATATCCATGGTAGGAAAAATAAGAAACGGCACTCAAAAAAGAACTGGCACTGACATTGCTGGAGTGATGCCGGCACCGGAGGTGAGTACAGACCGTTTTTATTTTACATGGGAGAATATAGTAATTGAGAAGGGGTGGACCGAGTAGTGGATCATAGTGTGATCCGATTTTCTCAGATGTGGAGAATGAAAAAAAATCTCCATCTTCTCCCTTCACTCTGTTCGTACAAATCAGACCACATTCTGATGTCATCCGAGTGCAGTCTAAGGCTTTCTTTCAACACACCCATAAACTTGAATGGCCGAGTGCGATCCTATTATCGTAGACAACTTGTACATGGTGCGACTCGGTCCGAGGAAAATATCAGACATGTACACAGCCTCATTGAATAGTATGGGATTGAATGCTATGCGCCAAAAACGACAGATAGCACTTGTTCTATTATTTAGGTCGTCTGCACGAGGCCTAAGTGTAATGTTTTATTTTGCAGTCTTGAGTTTATGGATCCTTTGTGTATATAATAATTATTCTAGGTTATCCCTAGACTGCTGGCTGTTCCATATTGTTAGTAGTTTAAGCAACCACTCTGATGTTTTATTCCATTTTTTTAATGGACAAAGTGACTATAAGTCAGCGATTCTGACATTGCTACGTTTTTTTTTGCCTTTGTATCAACATTCATCTTTATGTATTAAATATAATATTTTATTATATCATTTTTAGATTTTTCATTGATCTTTACATTTTTTATTGGTCACACTACTTATTGGTACTGACATCACTACTTCCATGATATACTACCACAGTGCCCGCATTATAATGCCATTCACACTGCTTCTATAATATTCTGCCACAATACCACCACATTGGAGCACTATGTGGTGAGGACATTTCTTTTTTAATTTTGGCACTTTTGACGCATTGGTGCTTTTGGGACTTCCATGGTTATGACTACATACTGCTGTCATTGGTCATCCAACCAGCTCGCCCAGTGTGGATCATCTTGTTTTTGTAACTGTCTCAAAGCTCCCCCTCAACCACCTTCTCTGAAACTCAGTTCTGCATCCATTGCCTCCAATTTACCTGCCTCCTATCAGGACTTTGCAAATGTCTTCACTGAGCATAAAGCTGAGACTCTACCTCCCCATCGGCTGTATGACTGCACCATTCGCCTTCTTCCAGGTACGGAACAACCTCAAGTGAGCACTTGTTCTCTATCTCTCCCAGAGACCGAGACAATATTAGTCTTACCTGGAAGGGACATTCTTCCGAAAATTTCAATCTCCAGCCAATGAAGGCTTCTTCATTGTAAAAAAGAAAGACAGGTCTCTGAGACCATGCATAGACTATCATCGTGTGAATAAAATCATGCTGAAAGACCATTATCCATTGCTATTCATCTGACTTATTTGATAGGTGCTACCATCTTCACCAAATTAGACCTGCATGGAGTTTATAATCTAATCCGCATTAAAGAGGGCTACGAATGGAAGACTGCATTCAATACCTGTGATGGTACTATTAATATCTAGTTGTGGTTAACCCATCATTTGCAATAAACATCAAGAACTGTTATTGGACTCTGTTCATATTATGCATTCAACTTTACAAAAGTCCCTTGGTTCCTCTGCCTTCCTCTTTGTGCTGCTTCATACTAGCCATTTCCCTCATAGCCAGCCCTCTTGGTTCTGCAGCTTCCAAGGTGTCCTAGTCCTCGTTGTTCCACACGCCCTCCAGCCTGTGTGTCCACCCGGACCAGCTTCTTAAATCCACCTTACCAGGTGAGCCTAACATCTGCACTACAGAAGTTGGGTAAATTGTGACAGAAATGTACTCCATTCCCTGACTCAAGTACATTTCTGACGGAGACGAAAGGCAGCCAAAAGCTGTGTCTAATTTATTAGGCGCATCTTATTCCAGTGCACCTTTCATTAAGACTAGCATGCTAAGCTCCAGCCTTGATGAATCTGGACATTTATGCACTTTAGGTGGCCATGAGACCCGTTAAAGTGTTTTTTTCCTACTTTAAAAGTAATTCTTAATTAACTCTGGGTGGAGTAATAAACAAAATGAAATTATATACTCACCTACCGGACCAGCGTCACTCCTCCAAATTTGCTATTGTAATCCCCACCGATATCTGGGCATCAGCATCCGTAGAAGGTATCACATGACCGCTGCAGTCAGTTACCTGCTGCTGATCAGTTGAAGCATTCGCATTCTGTCCAAGTGAGAGATGCCTGCGCAGGCAGTATATGATTGCTGCAGCAGATCAGTGGACATTGATTGGCTCTTCTCACCTATTATCCTATTGTTCTTTATCTTGATTGTCCAGGGTTAGAAACTTATGGCTGCTTTCTTCTACAACAGCGCCACACCGGTCCATGGCTTGTGTCAGCTATTGCAGCCTTTTTAGCTTACCACAGACTTGCCTACAATACTCGTGAATATTCTCCTTATTCCCCAACAGCAAATTTCCTATTATGGATCATTGAAAGAAGCAGATGGGAGAGTAGTCGGCACATGGCCGCAAGTATGCAAAACACATGTGAACGGTCACTTACCGACCGCTGGGACTGTGAAAATCGATAATGTGTATATTCCACTCTGGTAGCTGTCACGCATGCAGGTGATGCACGTGGTTCATGGACCCACTGTGCCACAGGGTCAGGCTTACCTAGGAGGGGCATAGCTAAACGGCTACCTGGTGTTCACTGGAATTCCTGATGGTGGAGTAAGGCTTGAGCTGCAGGTAGCCGCCAGGTACCACTCCTAGGCAGTCCCCAGTACTGCAGGTGCTGACCCCAGGTGTCAGCCTTGAAGACACGGACTGGTCACGGAGTAACTGCCAGGAAATGGTTCAGACTCTGTTCAGACTGCGTAGGTTTTGGATCCTCGGGCAGAACGGATACGGACATGGAGTCACAGACCAGACTGGATTCAGAACCTGTTCAGATACCGATGGAGCGGCTTCAGGTTCAGGGTCCGCCGATGCAGCCACAGAGTTCAGGTACTGCCCTGCCGGAGCGGCTTCAGCGTCCAGGTACCGCCGGAGCAGCTTCAGGGTTCAGATACTGGCTTAGGACAAGACCTGGCAACATACAGTTGTACACACAAGAGTTGTAGGAAAACTAAAGGGGATGCTCAGGCACCTCCCTACTGGGGAGGATGCCTTTTATATAAGGTGCCTCCCAGCCATCGACTGGGGGCATTTTCAAACTACGCACGCTGCCTCTTTAAGAACAGGGGAGTGCGTGCGCACTAGGCACACCGCCGGGAAGCCTGTTCGGCGTGCACAGGGAGCAGGAGACATGGAGGTCACTGCGCGGCTGGGGCGGTGAGTATGTCGGTGTCCCTGCATGGAGGGAGAAGGTGAATCATGCAGGGTCACCAGCATTGGTGTAGTAGGATTCCTGATGTTACATTATATCACTAGTTTTCCTCATGGCGTAGAAAACTCATTTAAATCACACATTGGATTTCGATGAATGAAAAATTGTAGTTGAAAATCTTTACTAATATGAATTGTGTAGTGAGGTGAAAACAAAATGATTTATCAAAAATCAATGAAAACTTAAAATCATCAATTTATGGCTAAATTCCAAATCACACACAAAAATCAAAGTAAAAAATTGGAATCTCAGGCGCATGGAATTGGCATGAATTTTATCACAGCAACTCATAATGTAACTCAGTATTGTGTATGGCCTCTATATGTACTTTTGACAACGTCTTGGCATGCTTCTGATGGTGTCCTGGAGGGATCTCTTCCCAGACCTTGATCAGGACATCAGTCTGTGGCGCTACCCGAGCATTGTCCTGCACTAGGGCAAACCAAGGCTTACTGCATTAGTGTAAGGTCTGACAATGGCTCTGGGGATTTAATTCTAGTACCTAACACCAGTCATGGTACTGTTGGCTATCATACAGAGGTTTGTGTGACCCTCCAAAGATATGCCACCGCAGAGAATCATTGACCCACTGGGCTGTGAGCACAGTGCCATTATGGGCCAAACCTCAAGGAGTCTGTTTTTGATAGTTTGGTCAGAAACATTCACACTCGCAGTGTGTGGAAGGTCATGTTGGATGGTTTTGGCAGTGCTCCTCCCTACATAAAGGATCTGATGCCAGTCCTGCTCCTGGGTTGATGCTTCTACTGCCCTGTCTACGCTTCTCGTGTCACTGCTGCCAGTGTCCAGGTATCTGATCCAAGCTCTTGAGACTGTGCCCGGAAACAAAGCAAATCTTACAACAGCATTTGAGGTTGTGCCATCCTGGAGGAGCTGGACCAACTTTTTCCCGTTTCATGCCACCAGTACAACACACTAGCAAAACTGGAGAAAAATCAATCCGACAGGATTAAGAGAGAGAAACTATAGCCACCATCTTCAAAATCATTCCTTTTAGAGGATTGTTTTGCTGTTACCTTTCCAGTTATATCTGATGTCACTTTAATTTGCATCAAAGCAGGTAACATTGACTCACAAACGGTTCAGCTTCCTAACTGGACAGATTAATATCCCTGAAGTTTAAGAGTTTTTCCAAATCCAATATCGGTATTGGATAATTTGTTGATCACTGGGGGATACAGCTGCTAGAACCACCAACGACCCCGAGAATGGGGCTCTTCAAAGACCATCCTTTAATGTAGGACCTCCGCTCCATTCATTGCCTACAAGACAGAATAAGAGCTGAGCTGCAGTTCTTGGGCACAGCCACTAAACAGTGACAGGTTTGTGCTTTTCATCTCTGTACACTGTTTATAGTCTGCAGATGATTGCACCAGTTGTTGGACCCCGACCAATTTGATTTTCATGACTTATCCCTGGAATAAGTGATAAATATCAAAGTTGTGGTCAATTTCTTTAAATCTGCCCTTCAATAATACTGAGAAGCTTAGCTGACCGTGTGCCAGTCTGCACTGCAAAGTTTACAAGCTTACCGTGTCGGCTATATAAGCCAGTATGATTTTATACTACCCCCCCCCCCTCAAAATACAGTTATAAAATAATAACCTTATTTAAATAATTTGTCATTCTCTGGTTACAATTTTCCTTTACATGGAGTATAGCCCAGTGACCTAGTTTGCAGTCTGATGTGGATATTTTTAAGTGCACGTTTCTAAGAAAACCAGTGAGCAATAATGCAAAGCAAATCAGCCTAGCAATATAGGACACCACAGAAACCACTGCGGTGTCTCCGTGCAACTGTAGAAGTGCCCATATATTACTAGAGAAGCGCGCATGATACGACTCATGACTAGTGTTGAGCGAGCATGCTCGACACTGCTCGGTACTCGCCCGAGCATCTCACTACTCGGGATGTTCGGCGAGCACCGAGCATTTCCGGGTTACAGATATCAGGCAGGCTGTATAGGAGACGCAGTGGTTATACCAGCAAACGCTGCATTACAGTCCAGATGGCGGCTCTGTGGCGAGGCGAGATCACACACGTACCATGCCTGGCTCATGTGCTTAACCTCGTGGTTCAGCGGTTTCTTAAATCGTACCCCGAGTTGCCAGATCTTCTCGTCAAAGTACGCCGCCTGTCAGCTCATTTTCGGAAGTCGGCTACAGCTTCCGCCGCCCTTGCTGTGTTGCAGCAGCGTTTGCAGCTTCCGGCATACCAACTGGTGTGTGATGTCCCCACACGTTGGAACTCTACCCTCCACATGTTGCAAAGGATTTGTGAGCAGAAGAGAGCAGTTGTGGAGTACCAGCTGCAAGAAGGCCGTCGATATTCAGGTCAGACTCCACACATAAGACCTCAGGAGTGGACCTGGATGTCTGACATATGTACCATCCTGACAAACTTTGAGGAGGCCACCAAGATGGTGAGTGGCGATGACGCCATCATTAGCATCCGCATCCCACTTTTCTGTCTTTTGCAACGCTCTCTGCAGAGAATTAAAGAGGAGGCATTGCAGCCAGAGTATGATGAGATGGATCAAGAAGCCGTAATGGGCGATTACACACAGCCCAGCCTCATCTCATCCCAACATGCTTTGGGGGACAATGAGGGAGAGGAGGAGGAGGAAGAACAGGAGCTGGTATCATGCGCTGTAGACGGTAGTACCTGTACAACTGTCATACAGTCGGTTCAGCGTGAGTGGCCTGAGGACAGAGGGGAGGAGGAGGAGAGCATGGTCAGTCGTCATCTTGGTGAGGACACGGAAGTCTTGCCCGTTACCAGTCTGGCACGCATGGCTGACTTTATGTTACGCTGCCTTAACCATGACCCTCGCATTGTCAAAATGTTGGGTGACAGTCATTACTGGTTGGTGACACTTTTAGACCCCCGCTACAAGGAGAACTTTCACTCTCTTATTCCTGAGGTGGAGAGGTCTACAAAAATGTGGCAGTACAAGAAGGCCCTTGCTGCAGATCTGTTAAAAAAATTCCTCTGAACACGCTAGCGGCAAAGGTCACAGTTCGTTGACCAACCAAGGCGTACAGGCGAGAGAGACGCAACTCCAATCCAGCAGAGGCAGGGGAACACTGTCAACATTCTGGGACACTTTTCTGAGACCCGCCCAGCTTACAGGTCCTGAGGCGCGGGGTACTCTCACAAGGAGTGGAAAGTTTCAAAAGATGGTGAGGGAGTACCTTGCCGACCGTACCAGCGTCGTCCATGATTCCTCTGTGCCTTTTAATTATTGGGTATCCAAGCTGGACACTTGGAATGAACTCGCTCTGTACGCCTTGGAGGTCCTGGCCTGCCCTGCCGCTAGCGTGTTATTGGAGCGTGTTTTTAGTGCCGCTGGGGGAATTATAACTGATAAGCCCACTCGCCTGTCAACTGACAATGCTGACAAGCTGACCCTTATCAAAATGAACAAGGGCTGGATTGGGCCAGACTTCTCATCACCACCAAATGACAGCAGAGTAACATAAAGTCAAATCCACTGTGTTATTTCGGGATGTGTATTCCCATGCACCGCTTCACACCCACACATGGGTATACGCTTCCTCATTTCAGCTGTATTTTGCTCTTCTCCTTATCCTCAGCCTCCACCACCACTATACCACCAGGGTGACCGTGGTCCGTGTTGCCAGCATTGCAAGTTCCTCTGTCCTAATTTTTGGCAGCTTTTGCTTGGAAGGCATAGGCAAAGACTATGGGAGACCCACTCCCCAATAATGGGAATAATGTTTCTAATATGCTGTACTGCATGGCTCTTGTAAGGGGCATGAAAACCGTCTTGTTAAGCTACTGTGACCTCCACCACTTTTCCAAGGGGCATTGATATTGTCTTTTTATTCCACTGCGACCTCCACCATTCTTCCAAGGGGCATTAAAACCGTCTTGTTAAGTTACTGCGACCTCCACGTCTCTTCCAAGGGGCATTAAAACTGTCTTGTTAAGCTACTGCGACCTCCATGTCTCTTCCAAGGGGCATTAAAACTGTCTTGTTAAGCTACTGCGATTCCACCACTTTTCCAAGGGGCATTGATATTGTCTTTTTATTCCACTGCGACCTCCACCATTCTTACAAGGGGACCGAGTATGGACACCCGGCCGCCCCCTGGCAGCTGGGGACCGAGCGTAGACACCCGGCCGCCGGGTGGCTGGGGACTGAGTATGGATACCTCGCTGCCGAAGCAGCGATGAGGTAGTGGCCAGCTTCGGCCTCCTCCAAACTAAAAGGCTCCATTTCAAGTGCAAGCTAGCAGTATGGTATTGCAGCCTGGGGGTGGATGGGTGGCAGGTTGCACACTTACGCTTGCATTCCAAGAAAACAAAGCAGATGCTAACTTCTATCATCATCATCATGCTCCTCACCTTGGCACTCTCAACTCCCCTGATGGAGAAGCCAGGGCCCACCCGAGGAGTCTGGTTCTCTGGTGGGCTCGTCCAATGCTGCCCTTAAGCAGGCCAGGCTAAGAAAAGTGTGGGGGAAGTTGACAGGAGAAATAGGGGCGGCTGGGGACCGTTTATGGACACCCGGCCGCCCCTAGGCGGCTGGGGACCGTGTGTGGACACCCGGCTGCGGGGCGGCTGGGGACTGAGTATGGACACCCGGCCGCCCCCTGGCTGCTGGGGACCAAGCGTGGACACCCGGCCGCCGGGCGGCTGGGGACTGAGTATGGATACCAGACCGCCGACGCAGCCATGACATGGTGGCCGGCGTCTGCCTCCACATGCCTAAAAGGCCCAATTTCAAGTGCAAGCAAGCTAGCAGTATGGTATTGCAGCCTGGGGGTGGGTGGGTGGCAGGTTGCACACTTACGCTTGCATTGCAAGGAATGGGGGAGGTACAACTGAACACTGCCCTGGGACAAGGACTTGCACGGGGATAGTTGCAAGTCTGCATCTTCTGATGCGGCAAGGATCACTTCTGATGGGCACACTTTTAGGCAGTGACCTGGGTGTCAGAGATGCTTCCAGGGGTCTTCCCCATGCTGTTCCCATGTCTTTTCAGCACTGTATGCATGTGTCACACAGCACATGGCCAGATAAGGTTGTAAAATGTTAAAATGACATTTCCCGGTGAATGCATTTGTCACGGTTGAAAGCAATACAAAAGTGCAAAAACGCATAAAAAATGCTACTTGTGAACATAGCCCAAGGTGTGGAGGAGTATTTTTGTTTTTGGTTATTTATTTTACCTTATACACAAGTCTTTACCCTGGAAAGGAAGTTCCTTAACATATTTCACAGGAAAGCAGTTTCAGTTTCGTTTTTGAACGTTTTATTGTGAGCCCGTAAAAGTGGCTTAATACCTCTTACCACGTTGTTGACAGCAGTGACTTGGGGGTCAGAAATGCTGTCCCCATGTCTTTTGAGCACTCTCACTATCGTTTTGGGCACTTTTTAGGCTTTCTACAGACTGCCAGGGGTGCCGCCACAAAAATGCTCAGGTCTCCCATAGATTAACATTGGGCTCGTTGCTCGGGTCGAGCACCCAAGTATCACGGCGAGCTCTGCCCGAGCTTCGAGCACCCGAGCATTTTAGTGCTCGCTCAACACTACTCATCACATAACATCACAATCCATTTACAATAAATGTTACAGATATTTCTGGCAAAATAATGAAGGTGTAGAGGGGAACCTATGGCAGCACACATACAGAATCATACATTCACATGTACATATTTTCAGCAAATTTTATAATTCCTTATCAAAATCCACATACAACACGTTAATGAACTCCAAGGATTTTTGTATCCTCTTAGATACTCAGTCACTGTATCCATGCACAGTTTGTAGGTTTGGCTTATGTGCGAAGAGTTTCTGGTGCACGCACCAAACTTATCAAGAGAGCCTTAAAGGGGTATTGTCAAGTTTAAAAGTTGTCCCCTGTCCCATAGATAAATTTCTGATCGCTGGGGGATCGACCTCTGTGGTCTCCTCTGATCCCGAAAACTATCCATTTTTTTATCCAATTTACAGATCAAATTTTCCCATTCAAGTGAATCTGTGGTTCTGTGGAAAAAAACAGCACTCCGCTGCCATCCTCCACATGTCATCCATATGCTGTATATTTTTTCCTGTTCAAAGAAGACCTGTCACTTGCTTAAAAAAATGAATTAAATATCTTGTAAACATCCCTGTGCTCTCCTGATTCTGCTGCTCGCTCCATTGCAAATATTTTAACATATTTTTGTTCTGAAGCGCACTATGTGAAATTTCTGTTTTGCAGTCCAACTGGGTGTTTCTTTAGAGTTTTCTCTGTAGCTGTGCTCTTTCACTTCTACCTCCCAGATGCTGCCAATCACAGCTCGGCAATGTCTAAGACTGCCAGATTAGCTGCCGAGCTGTGATTGGCAGCATGATCATGGACCTCTGAAAGATGCCTTAGGATTAGAGATGAGCGAACCTGAACTTAAAAGTTCGGGGCTCATACTGGACAGTTACAGTCTGCTGCTAAACACCAAACATGAACTTTCCCTGAAGTCCGTTGCAATGTTTAGAGTTCTGAGGAAAGTCTGTTGCACAGAGAGAAATTTTCCAGCTCAAAAGTGCAGGTACCCATTGTTTACAATGGGGTTCTGGTTCAAGTTCGGGTACATTTCTGGTACCCAAACCGAACTTTGGAATAAAGTTCGGGTCAGGTACCATGACCCGAACTTTCAAGGATCCGCTCATCCCTGCTTAGGATGTTTCAAATTATAGCACAGTGAGGCCAGATTCACATGACTGGGTGCAATTGTGCCCCCAATATTACAGCTGAGTGTCCCGACCACAAAGTGCTTTAGTATCTTTTGTGTTTGCTTTTCCTTTGCCCTCCAGTCATAGTAACGTGCACATTTTATTTTGTTTATTAATTTTTGGAAAGTTTGCAACATTTTCTGTTTCCTTCAGCAATCCTCTTTGATATTGAATTGCACTCTTATGTAACAGGAGACTTTAAGGCTATGTTCCCATGATGAGCTTTTGGAGATTTTTTTACACAGGTTACATGCGTTTTTACGAAAATATTCTATCTTACTGTACTTAATAGGTGCAGAAATGCTGCAACATCAAAAACTCACCAAACACTCAACCTTAAGAGGGTTGTTCTAAACTTAGAAATAAATTACCTACCTTCATATTAATATCTTTAGGGTTCCGACACCTAGCACCTCCTGCAATCAGCTGCTTGCAGCTCCCACAATGACCACATGTACAAAGCTAAAATACCACTGTGTAGAGGCTTGCTTCACGGTGTAGAGGCTTGCTTCACGGTGTAGTGGCTCTTCTCACTGTGTAGGGGCTCTTCTCACTGTGTAGGGGCTCTGCTCACTGTGTAGGGGCTCTGCTCACTGTGTAGGGGCTCTGCTCACTGTGTAGGGACTCTGCTCACTGTGTAGGGACTCTGCTCACTGTGTAGGGACTCTGCTCACTGTGTAGGGACTCTGCTCACTGTGTAGGGACTCTGCTCACTGTGTAGGGGCTATGCTCAATCACTATGTAGGGGCTGTTCTCACTATGTAGGGGCTGTTCTCACTATGTAGGGGCTGTTCTCACTGTGTACTTGCTCTGCTCACTGTGTAGGGGCTCTGCTCACTATGTAGGGGCTCTTTTCACTATGTAGGGGCTCTTTTCATTATGTAGGGGCTCTTTTCACTATGTAGGGGCTCTTCTCACTATGTAGGGGCTCTTCTCACTATGTAGGGGCTGTGCTCAGGTGCTGCAGCTCAGTTTCCATTCACTTTAACAGAAGTTGAGGTGCAGAACAGCCACTACACAGTGAGCAGAGTATTGGTGTTCTGGTTCTGTATACTATGTACATCCTGCTGCTGCAGGAACTGCAAACTGCTGATCACTAGTTGTGGTGCAAGGTGTCGAACCCCCCACCAATCTGACAGGGTATGATAGTAATAATTAAAGGGGGTGTTCGCTTTCAGAAAACATTTTCCTTTATGCACAGTTCATTACAAAATAACAAACACATTGTGCTTTACTTACCCTTCCTGGGTCCAGAGACTCCGTGCTAGACCCAAAGAGGGTAAGAAAAGAAGAGTTTGTTTGTTTTTACTGTGCATTTAAGAAAAGTTTTCTGCAAGGGGACAACCCCTTTAAGTCCCCGAGAAACCCTTTAGCATTATACTAGGGAATAGGCATAATAGGCATACTAGCATAGGCTGCAAATTAGCTGAAAAGTGAATCTTCACTTTAAGCCAAAGGCTAATTAACCTTGTCACTGCTGTACGCAGAGACATTTTCCCAGACCTGGCTCTAAATATAGGAGCACTGATATCAGCACTGGCCGGGCCTTGCAGCCGCCGGCACACCGACGTCACCGGGTACTGGCTGGCTGGATACATTTACAACCTGCTTGTTTGCTTCACATCCTCGGAGGTCATTAACTATGGAGGACAGAAAGATAGTGCAGACTGATCTACCTATAAATAGCCGAGGCAGCCGATGATATCCTCACCTATGGTCTTGTAGCTCTCCAGCCCGAGGATTAGTGTAATGTCACCCTACATGGGTTATAGAGCCTTGCTTTATAGGTATTCTGTTACAGTTCTGCAGCATCTTTTCTTATAACGTTGCATTGTTCTCTTTATCCGTGGAACTTCCTCATGGAAATTTATGAAATGGAGTCTCATCACTCACTCTGTGGCTCGGGTCACACAACCGTTTTCTCTCCAGCCGAGAAAATCAGTCCCATAATGCTAATCACACTCAGATCAGAGCTGGATCCGATTTTCTCAGAGGTGGAGATAGGAAAAAAAATTCTCCACCTTCTCCATTATGTCTGTCCGTGAAAATCGGACCTCACTCGGATGTTATCTGAAAAAATTGGATATGTGCACGGCCCCGGGACGAGGGTTATCCATCAAAACCACGGATATCACTTGTCCGATTTATACGGTGGTGTGCACGGGCCCTCTCAGTCACGTGTGCCACTACACAATCCCACTCCGTGGTAATGCACCTCTTCCAACAGGGAAACATCTGGGTGTTCATTTTTTTTTTCATATATTTCCAAGAGGGAACAACTAAATGACAAGTTCTAAGAAATGGTGTTCCAGAATACAGATGTTAAAGGGGATATCCGGGACTTTATGAAAAAACAAAAAAAGCGCCTATGCCCTAACAGACAACTTACCTGGCTGTTATGCCCGGCGCCGTTCTTCCCCGGCACAGACCGGTCACCGATGGCTCCCGCTGCCTCTGCTGACGCGATGCAGATTGACAAGTCGGCTCCCAAAGTTAGGCAACGGGGACCCGGCTGTCAATCAGAATGACATCAGAAGTCCCACCCTGTCAACAGAACGGAGCGGAAAAGAAGTCTCTGCTCCGTAGACGTGACGTCAGCAGAGGCTTCTGAATCCCCGGCAGCAGCGGTCTGTAACCATGGACGGAGCAGTGCACAACAGGCTGGTACAGTAGGTAGTAACTACCTACCAGTTAGTGCTTAGGCACATTTTTTGTTTTTCATATAGTCCCGGATATATCCTTTAAAGATGAATATAAGTATATACTAAAGCAGGGATGTCTCAATAATTATTTCCAACCTGCAGAATTGGGAGTTCAGCTCTGCACAATACAAGACCAGTGCAATGCATGCTCTAGCAATCAGTCTTATCGTCTATACATACAATTACACAACAGGACATAAAGCAACGTTTTGTATATTTAGCCATCTAGATTCTTTCTTTGTGGTTTGAAGATCGGCCAGATCTGATAATGGCTTGTAAATATTCATTCACATCTCCAGCGCTTACACGCCATCATGGCGCAAGCTGCTTCTATTTTAATACCACATCGTGATGGAATCATTTTTAATCACTAGCAAATTCTATTTCGGGAGGCGCGAGGCTGTTTATTTTGTATTTGTCGCCACCTTGTGGAAGGAATAAGGTTATGCATGTATATAAGGAACAAACGGAATTATTTAGTAGACCGTTATTCTCAACATGCTACATAGTCACAATTGTAAAGCATTTGTAAAAATCAGCTACTTTGCAAGTCACTTACTATTAGAAATTCTCTACGGAAGGATTTTCAGTTTTATGGCCGGTCAGGTGACCGGACACTAATAGAGGATAAGGCTGTGCTAAACCGAAAATTATTCTGGTGCTCAGGAAAAAGACATCCAATATATAGTATACTATCCTGGCACACAAATTAGGAAGACAAGGAGATAATATGCAGAAAGAAGATCCTTTTATTAATTTGATCCAAAAAAAATCCGACAATCGTTTCAATCATAACATGATTTTCTTCAGGGATGAGGATCTATACAGAAACAATGACATATTTTATAACATAATCGTAAATACATAATTTCATGATACAACGAGTAAACAGTTAGGAAGAGACACTGTAGTGCTGTCATACATGTATATGTGTTATAAAGAAAAAGAAAAAGAAAGCAGTGTATAAGGAGAGTTTAAGTGAAAAATATACAACGTATACCTCAGATATATTGTGTTCAGGAAAGCTACTAATGGAGCTCAATAGGATGACCTGTGTTTGGGTCCTATAATTAGAGGATAAAGATTTGCAGTGATCACTTTAATCATATTCAAAATTGTTATAATAAAGTGATAATTCACCTGTTAGCCCGGTAAGGGGAGCCTGATAGGGCTCTAATTCATTAGAAGAAAAAATGTTTTCGGAACTCCATAAGACATATGAACATACATATATATTTTTCTCATGCAATTTGTCATAGGGAGTAAAGAGAACGACAGTATAATGGGAGAACCCAGGAAGGTCAAACCTGTGCATATGAACGGTTCTGTTTAGACAGGATCAGTGTTCCATTACTTTCAGCATAGGGTAAGCAGTAGATACCAAGCTAAAAAAAGGGGGGGGGGGGGAATAGTGGTCTTCATTAGTAAATACAAATGCTGTGTCCACGTGTATCAGGTGAGGGGGATGCTCATGCCTACCTTTCGTGTGCCACGTCTCGGGTATGCGCGCCGCCGTGCAGTCAGGTGTACCGCCATAACCGCGGACCGCGGTTAGATACGTTCTCCAAATTAGGAGAAGAAGTGAAGGAAGTGCATGACTTCCGGTTTCCGGTGTGGGAAACGAAAAGCGTGGAACGCAAAACCGGCGCATGCGCACTACCATTGTGAGTGAAGTCTATAGGCAATCGCAGGGAAACAGTGACAGGGTGCCCCCAGATGGTGGTAACTTGTGCGGGACCCGGATAAATTCAATTCTATAACGGAAAGGAGACACAAAATTAATGAGCCGCGCAATAATTGAAAAGAAATACACAGAGAATGGATTACAACGATATATTATCAAGCCTGTATGGAGGTGAAAAACACGTCACACCATTAAACTGCTATATCATGTTCCCTATTAAGGCCCATTGGCTCCAGGGTTTGTAGGGAATGGATCCAAAATGCCTCTCTTTGGCGCAGTCTCAGAATTCTGTTCCCCTCTCTTCTTCCAGGTGGTACCTGTTCCAAAACTTGGAAGCGTAACTGAGAGATGTTATGTCCCATAGTCACAAAATGATGGGGGATGGGGAGAACAGTCTGTTTGCACCGAAAAGTGGATTTGTGTTTAGAGATGCGGTCTCGGATATGCTGGGTGGTCTCCCCAACATATCTGAGGCCGCAAGGACATTTAATTAAATATACCACAAATGACGTGTCACAGGTAAAATATCCTTGTACGGGATATAATTTACCTGTGCGTGGATGCGAAAAATGTGTGCCCTTAACAATATGAGAGCATTGGAGGCAATGGGGACATGGAAAAGTGCCCTTACGTATAGTGGTTATGTGAGTTTGTCTTGGTGTATTGGAGAAAGAACCTATATCAGCCCGAACTAAAATGTCCCTCAAATTTCGGGCTCTTTTATTACAGATTAATGGTGGTAAATCAAATTCCGGTATAGACGGGTATGCTTGTTTTAGTAGGGGCCAATGTTTGCGTATGGTGTTACATATCACAGTCTGATAGGGATGGTAGGTGTTGACAAAGGGAATGCGAGCTGGTTTAGGATGTTCAACAGTCCTAGTCGTTAATGACGGCATGCTAAGGGAGCGTGGATAGCCACGTTCTATAAATCGTTGGGACATTTCTTGATGACCCATTTCCCTGGTCTCGTGATGAGACACGATTCTGGCCACCCGCATTTGCTGTGATTTGGGTAGTGACAGCTTGACATGTTTAGCGTGTGCACTGGAGTAGTGTAAAAGACGTTTTTTGTCGGTTGATTTTCTATAGAGGTCTGTGGAAACGTTACCTAAGACATCCAGTCGGACAACTGTGTCCAAGAAGCTAATCTCACTCTCACTGGTATGTAGAGTGAAGGTGAGATTGTTAGACATCCTATTCAGGTCAGGTCATCGATGTTGCATCTCCCTGCCACACTAGGAAAATGTCATCTATATAACGTTTCCATGTTATCACATGAAACGTTATGAAGGGATCTAGAATGGGGAACATTATTATAGGATGGGGGACATTATGTCATGAAGGGGCCCAGGATGAGGCACGTTATTTAACTATGAAGTAGTAAAAGTAAAAAGGGGCCCAAGATGGGGACATTTTACCAAAAATGAGCTCAGGATTGAGGACATTATACCATGAAAAGGGCCCAGGATGGGGAACAGTTTAGCTGTCTGACCAACATGCAGGTGGGGGCCCAGGACAAAAATTCTGCTTCAAATTCTGATGTGTTGGCAGGAAATATGCTGCATAAAATACACGTTTTTTGTTTGATATTTTTCCACACTCATTAGTATGGGTGAAATATGTTGCAAAAGAGCTGCAAGAATTGACATGCTGCAGATTATAATCCGCTGCAAATCTGCAAGGAAAAAATAAGCAACGTGTGCATGAGATTTTAGAAATCTCATTCAATTTGCTAGGACTGTAAAACACTGCATATTTTCTGGAATAAATCCATTCTGAAAAAAAACAACAAAAATGTATTTTCTGGCATAAACTTTCAACATAAAGTAAACAACTTTACTTCAGCAAAAAAATAACAAAAACAGTTTTTTCTCAAGGCAGGTAAAATAATGTAGCACAGTCTCACCCACAGAGCAGTACAGGCAACGCTTATTCTCAGGCACATTCTGTCTACCATTAAGTATCTTTTCCACTTCATTACTATAGACCATACCTGACCCAACTCAGCTGCCTTATATAGGACCTGCAAGGCCCAGACTGGAATGTCCGGGAGCGACCTTTCCCATCAAACCTCTTTAGGTCACTCTTAAATCCCGGACCCAAAATTTGATCCACTAAAATTCCTCTCAGTAACTTGTTACCAGAGCACTCTTTTCTGAGACCTACATCACCGAGGCCGCCACCTTGGTGACACATTCCTTCCATCCAGGACCTTACATCCTGCTTTTCTACATATGGTACAATCTTAACATCATGAAATTTAGTTCTTTTAGTGATTTTTGAAAAAGACTCAGGTTGAGTCGAAACTTTATTGCATCTGTAATCACATTCAAGAGGCACTGATGTAATTCTAATACTTGTATCACCTGTTCTAACAAATTTAATTTTTCTGCAAGACTTCTGAGCGTGTAGTGAAAATTCCTCACAATAAAAAAATCAGACAGGACACCGACACATCACACGAATACAGGAATATAGCCTGATTATTTATAGCACAGTCCCTTAGTATATAGTGTACTTTATTGTTATATAAAGCGCTGTCCTTGATTATATCGTTTGCTCTTACTGTCCCTTATTATGTAGCATCCTCTCTAGGTATGTATGGTGCCATCCCTTATTATATAGCATCCTCCATTGTTATGTACAGCGCTGTCCCATTATTATGTATAGCACTATCCCTTACATAGCATATTCTCATTATTTTTGTTAATCACAATGCCCTCTCTTCTTTTAGGGTCCGCTCTTGTTAGATATAAAATGAGACCAGAAGACCAGTCCATCAGCTTCCTCCATTAGAAAAGAAACTTTACCATGATCCATCAGCAGTCATTGCATTAACAGCAGCTAGGTTAGCTCAGCAGTGTGGATTGTGTTGAGACTGTAGAAAGGCAGAACTGCTGGTTATTCTGCTCTGCAAAGAGTGGTGTGCTGAAGACAAACAGCTGTTTGTTTGGTGAACGCGTTTAATACAAGTTTGAACTGCTGCTCGGAATACCGAGGTTGGTAAGGCTGCTAAATTTGTTGTTTCACATTTCTGGAAGAAAAATGTTATCCATTGATACTGAAGGAAGGCAGCTTTCCTTTTGGAGCTGTAAAGTTTATGATGGACATGATGTTTTGATATAAAACCCTCTGCCACGTGTATCCAAGCGGCTACCCAAAAGCATGAACCCCTACAATATACACACACAGTATACTGTATATAAGATAAGATAGATAAGATAAGATAAGATATACTTTATTTTATCCCGGAGGAAATTGCGGTATCACAGCAGCAGAACACAGATCTCGAACATGACACATATAATAACAAAACATTTGGAATGCTTTAGACATTGCTTTTCAGACATTTGTTAAACACCCCCATAGCTGTTGGAACAAACGATCTCCTGTATTTTTCCTTTTTACACCTTAGTTGTATTAGGCGATTGCTGAATGTGCTCTTCTGTTTCGCAAACAGTTCATAAAGCGGGTGTGTGTTGTTGCCCATTATAGCTCTGCACTTCTTCTTAATCCTATCCTCTACCACCTCTTCAAAAGTCCCAAGCTGTAGGCCCACCGTCGCGCTAGCCTTCTTTATAAGTTTGTTGAGCTTGTTGGCGTCAGCAACACGCACACTGTTACCCCAGCAAATTATTGCCGCAAAGGTGGCACTAGCCACAATGGATTGGTAGAACACCTCAAGCATTTTGCCACACACATTAAAAGACCTTAACTTCCTTAGGAAGTACAATCTACTCATCCCCTTCTTGTAGACCTTCTCCATGTGGCACTTCCAGTCTAGCTTGCTATCCAGGTAAACCCCCAAATATTTGAAACTGTCCACCATCTCCACATCCTGACCGTCAATGGTAACAGGTAGGCATACCTTCTTGCACCTTCCATAGCTCATCACCAACTCCCTGGTTTTCTTAACATTTAGTTCTAGATGGTTAGCCTGGCACCATACTACAAAGTCCGCAACCACCCTTCTATATTCCTCTTCGTCCTGGTCCTTCCCAATACCGCCAACTATCACAGAGTCATCCGAGTACTTCTGGAGGTGACAACGGTCTGATTTATACTGAAAGTCAGCTGTGTACAATGTAAAGAGGAATGGCGACAGCACTGTTCCCTGCGGGGCTCCGACACTGCTCAGTACACTATCTGATGTAGCCGTCCCCCACCTAACAAACTGTGGCCTATCCGACAGGTAGTCAATTATCCAATTCACAAGTCCCTCATCCACCGCCATTTTAATCAACTTTCCTCGCAGTAAGAGTGGCTGTAATGTGTTGAACGCACTAGAGAAATCAAAGAACAAAGCACGCACTGTGGTTCCATCATTGTCCAAAAAGGAATGTACTGTTTGTAGCAGAGACGCTACAGCATCGTCCACACCCAGTCCCTGCCGGTACGCAAACTGAAGAGCATCAGTATGCGCCATCACCCTCGGACACAAGTGAGCAAGTACTATTCTCTCCAAGGACTTCATCGCATGCGATGTTAAGGCCACCGGTCTATAGTCCCCCGGGGAAGCCGGGAAGGTAGTCTTGGGAATCGGCACCAGGCAGGAAGTCTTCCATAGCACTGGTACTCTCTTTGATTGTAAGCTCTGGTTAAAGAGATGCTGGAAGACAGTACATAACTCATTTGCACACACTCTGAGGACACGTGGACTGAGACCGTCAGGCCCTGCTGCTTTGCCAATGGCCAGCTTACTAAACTGGTCCCTCACGTCATTTTTGGAGACCGAGAAATGATCTATTTCACCCCCTGTTAATTTAGCTAGTTGTTCCCCGGCCTCCTCCCCCTTCCCTGCTGCTACCGCACCTTTATTGCTGAATCTATTGAAGAACTGATTCATTTCATTAGCCATTGTAAGTCCACCACCCCCCTGCTCCGACCTTGCCTTAAACCCAGTCACTAGCTTCATTCCAGCCCACACCTCTCTGGAGCTTTTTTGTGCAAATTGATTTTCTAATTTAACTCTGAATGCCTCACGGGCAATCTTAATTTTCCCCTTTAGGTCTCGCTGTATAATTTTCAATGCCTCCTTGTCCTTCCTTTTAAAAGCCAGTTTTTTCATGTTTAGTAAATGTTTCAACTCTTTTGTAATCCATGGCTTATTGTTTGCATAACACCGAATCTCTTGAACAGGTACTACAATGTCCATACAGAAGTTGATGTAATCAGTAACTCTGCCAGTAATCTCATTAACATTACATTTCTCTTTCATGGTACACAACACCTCCCAGTCTGTACAGTCAAAGCAGTCTTGTAACGCCTCCTCTGCTGCTGGACACCACTTCCTTATCTTTTTAATTGTCACTGGTTGTTTGCGGACGTCTGGTTGGTAAGCAGGAGACAATAGTATGAGGTTGTGGTCAGATTTCCCCAGGGGGGGTAATGCAGCCGATGAATAAGCATTCTTAACATTAGCAAAGAGGAGATCCAGTGTGTTGTTGTCCCGTGTAGGACATTTGACATATTGATAGAACTTTGGTATTGCAGATGAGATCTTTACTCGATTGAAATCCCCAGAAATTACAGTTAGAGAGTTTGGGTGTTTAGTCTGAAGCCGGGCCATCACCCCTGACAACACATCCCCAGCAGCCTCTGGGTTCGCAGATGGTGGTATATACATCACAACTACAATAACAAGAGTGAATTCTCTAGGCAGATAGTAAGGCCTGAGGCCCACTGCTAACAGTTCAATATTTGGACAGCAATGTTTCTCCTTAACAGTTACATGCCCCTGATTGCACCATCTGTTGTTAATGTAGAGTATCACTCCTCCACCTTTTTTCTTGCCGCATCTAACTCTCTCTCTATCAGCCCGAACCATTTGAAACCCTGGTACCGAGACACATGAATCTGGGACCTCCTCATGCAGCCAGGTTTCTGTAAAGCACATGAGACTGCATTCCCTAAACTCCTTCTGGGTCTTACTCAGAGCCAGCAGTTCATCCGACTTATTTCCCAGCGATCGTACGTTACCCATGATAATGGATGGGACCACTGGTTTAAACCTTCTCCTCCAGGACTTGATCTTCTTGCCTGCTCTGCAGCCTCTGAAAGGTCTCCTTATTTCCCGTGGAACATTCAGTATTGCCACTGCTGGAGAAGACTTTATCCTGCGCAGTTCCAGAAGACGATCCCTAGAATACACTGCTCGTTTAGCAACAGACCTAGGGTCCACCATCCCGTCATTATTCCCACCCGTCACACCAGTCCTCTCCATGGCAAATCGTATACAGTGACCTCCACCGCTCACATATGGCTGTATCCCTGTCACAGGCTGTGGGTAGCAGCATGCATCCTTCAGTAGCATTAGCTGAGATGGTCCGTATTGCTTGCCCCAGAGTGTCTGTACCTGCAGGAGACTTGTAAGTGGTGGAAGAAGATCCAGGTGCAGATCTCGTGCTGTGTGCCCAGCAGCAGTTGATAGTGTGGGAAGTGTTGTATCTTCCATCCCCAATAGACGAGTATACAGGAACGTTGCAATCCAGAGAAGGTAATAAAATAAAATAACTGTAAGAAAACTGTAACTAAAATAAAGTAGAAGCTTCTGCTGCTGCAATGGGCTGCCAGTAGTCCGGCGCCGTATTGTCTCCACAATCTAGCAGAGAGGCAGACAGGCATGTCCACACCCTCCGGAGTCAGAAAGTGAATGTGAATATAGTCTGTAGCTTTATCGCCATAAAGAGAGGTGGGCCTTGATACATTTCTTGCACAGGGGTCCCAAGTTGTCAGTATCCACCCCTGTTCTGTCTACACTGGCAGAGCTTACTGGGCCTACTGATTGGCTGCCCCGCTGTCAACATTAGCGCCACAGTCAATGCCGGATACTTGGAACATCGATACAGATTCAGTGCTGGACTCTGGGACAATAAGTAAAGAGCGTTTTTTCATTGTATCACAAACTGCCCCCAAGGAGCATGATTATCTGAAAGGGGAAAACCCCTTAAACACTTCTCCTTTTCAACGTCTTCTTCTAAAATGCAATAACGGGCGATCAAAACATTGGATCTACCCCAAAATGATATCAATAAAAACTTCAGCTCGGCGCACAAAAAATAAGCCCTCACCCGGCCCAAGATCCCGAGAAATGGAGACGCTACGGGTCTTGGAAAATGGCGCCATTTTGTTTTTTTTTAGAAAACTTTGGAATTTTTTTTCACCACTTAAATAAAAAAGAACCTATACATGTTTGGTGTCTACGAACTCATAATGATCTGGAGAATAAGAATGGCAGGTCAGTTTTAGCATTCAGTGAACATGGTAAAAAAAAATAATAATTCCCCCATTAGTAACAGTGCTATCTCATAGTGCATCCAGTAATAATGATCCCCCACAGAGCCCCATTGGCAATTCTGCCAAGGGTAGATAACAAGGCAGGGTGCTGTAGGCTCCTGTGCTTGCCCTGCTGCTAAATTGAACTACCGTATATACTTGAGTACAAGCCGAGTTTTTTTTTTAGATAGAGGAGCTAGGCAGGGACACTGCTCCCCTCACCTCTCTGCTCCGTGCCCGGCGGCTTCCTCTCGCTCTGCTTGCAGCGCCCGCTCTCCCCCGGTCACTGTGCTTAGGGCGCGCGCGCGCTCCCCCTCTCTTAAAGGGGCCGCGCGCGCCGCCCTAAGGAGTCCCCGGCCAATGGCCGGAGGATCCCTCCATATATAAGGCACCTCCTCCAAAATGGAGGTGCCCGAGCAATGTTGTTGCACTGTTCACTACTCTGCTTCAGCCCTCAGGTCCCGTTTCCAGTTACCTGCCAGTTACCTGCCAGTTTGCTGCCTGATTCCTGCCTGTTATCCGCTTACCTGCTTGCTAGCCTGAGGTCCGACGGTCTGCCTTCCTACACCTGTTAGTCTGTCTATGGACCAGCTTGCCCGCTCACCTGGGAGCGCTCACCTGCTACCTGTCTGCTAGCCTACCTGGAGGCTCCGCCGTCACGTGCTGTGACCACCTGCCTGTCCAGAGACTCTTGCCCGCTCACCTGGGAGCGCTCATCTGCTACCTGCCTGTTTAGCCTACCTGGAGGCTCCGCCGTCACGTGCTGTGACCACCTGCCAGTCTAGAGATACTTGCCCGCTCACCTGGGAGCGCTCATCTGCTACCTGCCTGTTAGCCTACCTGGAGGCTCCGCCGTCACATGCTGTGACCACCGGCCTGTCCAGAGACTCTTGCCCGCTCACCTCGGAGCGCTCATCTGCTGCCTGCCTGTTGGCCTGCCTGGAGGCTCCGCCGTCACATGCTGTGACCACCTGCATATCCAGAGACTCTCGCCCGCTCACCTGGGAGCGCTCATCTGCTACCTGCCTGTTAGCCTACCTGGAGGCTCCGCCGTCACATGCTGTGACCACCTGCTTATCCAGAGACTCTCACCTGCTCACCTGGGAGCACTCATCTGCCATCTGTCTGCTAGCCTACCTGGAGGCTCAGCCGTCACAGGTCGTACCTACCCTTTAAACCAGAGACTGTCCCGGTCACTTGCCGTGACCTCCTGCCCGTTCACCCAGTGACTGTCCCGGTCACTTGCCGTGACCTCCTGCCCGTTCACCCAGAGACTGTCCCGGTCACTTGCCGTGACCTCCTGCCCGTTTACCCAGAGACTGTCCCGGTCACCTGCTGTGACTACCTGCCTGTCTTCCCTGGTCGCCACCCGCTTCCTTACAAGGACCGCCCCCTTGTATAAGTTGCTCAGAGGTTAAGCCTCCCAGACCCGTTACAGTTTGCTCGGGCCATGGAACCCGGTGGCACCCAAGCTCCCTCGCTCTCGGACCTTTGTCTTGAACTGTCCCGACAGAGGTCCCAACAGGAGTCCATCCTGGGTCACCTGCGGAATGTTAATTCTTGCCTGGACACTTTGTCTGCTCCGCCAGCAACCACCGCTAGTGTCAGGACTCACAGTCCGGCTGCTCCGCTGTCCACCAATACCATAGTTTCCTGCTCTGGAACCCGGCTTTCTGCACCTCCTCGTTTCGGAGGCGACTCCGCTCAAGCTCGGGGCTTCATTAACCAGTGCACCCTGCACTTTGATCTCCAGTCCCACCAGTTTAATTCCGACCAGGCCAAAGTAGCCTTCATCATGTCCCATCTCACGGGAGAGGCACTGGCTTGGCTAAATCCTCTATGGGAGAGAGGAGATCCCCTGGTATCCGACCTGCCAGCCTTTCTCACGGCTTTCCGGAAGGTCTTCGACGAACCCGGACGGAAGACCTCATCCGCCTCATCTCTGCTACGCCTCCGTCAAGGGAGTCTCACCGTGGGCCAATATGCCATACGGTTCCGTACCCTTGCTTCGGAGCTTGCCTGGGATAACGACGCCCTGGTGTCCGTCTTCTGGGAGGGTCTGTCCGGCCGTATTAAAGATGAACTCGCCGGTCGGGACATTCCTACCACTCTCGACGACTTAATAACACTTGCCACCCGGATTGACATCCGGTTCCAGGAGCGCGCTAGGGAGGTCACCCGTGAGAGGAGGCTTCCACGTCTAGCTCCTACCTTCCAGAGACCCGTCACTCCCTCTGTTACTCCCCAGGCACCTGAGCCTATGCAGGTCGACCAGACCAAGATGGTCAAGACCCGTCAAGACTTACGTCGTGCTGAGGGGAGCTGTTTCTACTGTGGCAGTAAGGAGCACCGGATCCGTTCCTGCCCAGAGAGGTCGGGAAACGCCTGTGTCTAGGATCGCTCAGAGAGGTCGCCCTAGACAAAAGTAAACCCTCTCCATCCCTGATGCTGTCAGTCTCTATCACCTGCGGAGAGAACCGCTATTTTGAACTGGCTCAACTTGACTCAGGAGCTGCTGGAAATCTTATCTCTCAATCACTGGTAGAGAAATACCTCATTCCCACCAAACCTCTGGCCATACCCTTATCGGTCGCCGCCGTGGATGGGGGTCTCTTACCACATCCCATCCAACTCATCACCGAATCTCTGACTCTACAGGTGGGAATGCTGCATTCTGAGAGCATCTCCTTTCATGTTCTGCCTGGACTCTCTCACGCACTATTGCTTGGCCTGCCTTGGCTCCAGAAACTTGCACCCGTGCTTGACTGGCAGACCGGAGAAGTCCTTCGCTGGGGACAGGACTGCCATAAGACTTGTCTAGTTCCCGTTCGTCCTGCCCGTCCTTCTCCTACCCCAGCCAATCTGCCCGGCCTTCCGGTTCCCTATTGGTCTTATGCGAATGTCTTCAATAAAAAAGAAGCAGAGACTTTGCCTCCTCATAGACCATACGATTGCCCAATCGACCTGATGCCCGGCTCTACTCCTCCCCGTGGGCGAATCTACCCTTTGTCCGCTGCAGAGACCCGGTCCATGTCTGAATATATTGAGGAGAATCTGGCCCGGGGATTTATCCGGAAATCTACCTCCCCGGCGGGAGCAGGCTTCTTCTTTGTCAAAAAGAAGGACGGCTCACTTCGTCCATGTATAGACTATAGAGGCCTTAACCAGATTACAGTGAAGAATAAATACCCCCTTCCGCTTATTCCTGAATTATTTGACCGTCTGAGGGGGGCTAGAATCTTCACCAAACTGGATCTCCGTGGGGCGTATAACCTGGTCCGTATCCGTCAGGGGGATGAGTGGAAGACGGCATTCAACACCCGGGATGGCCACTATGAGTACCTTGTGATGCCCTTCGGTCTCTGTAACGCTCCTGCCGTCTTTCAAGAGTTGGTCAATGACATCTTCCGTGATCTTCTCTACTCCTGCGTGGTGGTGTACCTGGACGACATCTTGGTCTTCTCTCCGGATCTTCCTACTCACCGGAGGGACGTTCGTCAGGTCCTGCTCAGGCTCAGGCAGAACCACCTCTACGCTAAATATGAGAAGTGCATCTTTGAGCAGACCTCTCTTCCATTTCTGGGCTACATAATCTCTCAGACAGGTCTACAAATGGATCCTGAGAAACTGTCTGCCATCCAGAAGTGGCCCCGACCAGAGGGGTTGAAGGCTATTCAGCGGTTCCTGGGCTTCGCCAACTATTACCGCCTGTTCATACCGCACTTCTCTTCCTGGACCGCCCCTATCTCTGCGCTCACCCGTAAAGGTACGAACCCCAGAGAATGGCCGCCCGAAGCAGAGGAGGCCTTTCTTTCCTTAAAACAGGCCTTCTCTTCCGCCTCGGTGCTGCATCGTCCAGACGGCAGCAAACAATTCTTCCTAGAAGTTGTCGCCTCCTCCTCCGGAGCTGGGGCGGTACTTACCCAAAAGTCATCTTCCGGAAGAAAGGTAACCTGCGGTTTTTTTCAAAACTTTTCTCCTCTTCTGAGCGCAACTATTCTATTGGAGACCGAGAATTGTTGGCCATTAAGATGGCACTGGAGGAGTGGCGTTACCTGCTCGAGGGGGCTCTCCACCCGGTAATAATTTACACTGACCACAAGAACTTGGCATACCTCCAGAACGCCCAGAGACTTAACCCGCGCCAAGCCCGGTGGTCTTTGGTTTTTGCCCGCTTTGATTTCATTCTTCATTTTCGCCCGGCTGACAAAAATATCAAAGCTGATGCTCTGTCCCGATCCTTTCAGGTGTCTGATCTTGAGGAGGAGCCTAAACACATCATTGATCCCGCCAGAGTAATGCAGGTAGCCCCCGTGGGCCTAAATCGTCTCCCTCCCGGTAAGACGTTCATAACGGTGTCCGATCGGGAGAAGATTCTACACTGGGGTCACTCGTCTAAACTAGCTGGCCACGCTGGTCAGAAAAAGACCCTCCAGCTTATTACCCGGCACTACTGGTGGCCTACCCTGCACAAAGACGTAATAGACTTTGTTTCTGCCTGTGCGTCCTGCGCCAGCAACAAAGTTCCGAGACACCTGCCTGCCGGCCGCCTTCTTCCTCTGCCAGTACCTGCTGCCCCGTGGCAACATATAGCTATGGACTTCATAACAGATCTCCCCGTCTCTGCCGGTTGTACGGTCATTTGGGTGGTCGCTGACCGCTTTTCCAAAATGGCTCATTTCATTCCCCTGCCAGGCTTCCCGTCTGCACCTGAGCTAGCTAAAGACTTTATCCACCACATCTTCCGTCTTCATGGTCTGCCTCGCCACATCGTGTCGGATCGTGGGGTTCAGTTCACCTCACGCTTCTGGAGGGCCACATGTAAACTGCTCGACGTCACCCTGGACTTCTCCTCCGCTTACCACCCCCAGTCCAATGGTCAAGTGGAGCGGATCAATCAGAATCTGACCAGTTACCTCCGGCACTTCGTTAATGCCCACCATTCAGACTGGGTGGATCTCCTACCATGTGCCGAGTTCTCTTACAACAATCATGAGAGCGAATCTTCCTCTAAATCCCCGTTTTTTGTAGTCTTCGGTCAGCATCCTCGGATCCCTTTTCCTGTCTCCATCTCTGTGGACAACCCGGCCGCGGAATCTCTCGTTAGCAAATTTTCCTCCATTTGGGAGAGTACCCGATCCGCACTCCTTCAGTCGTCCGAGCGAATGAAGAGACACGCCGACAAAAAACGTCTGGATTCCCCACAATTTTGTCCTGGAGATAAAGTCTGGCTCTCATCCAAATATGTCCGGCTCAAGATTCCTTCCTATAAGTTAGGGCCTCGGTTCATCGGTCCACTGGAGGTTATCAAACTGATCAACCCGGTGGCCTATAAATTGAAACTCCCGGCCAACTTACGGATCCCTAACTCCTTCCATGTATCTCTTCTCAAACCCGTGGTACTTAACTCCTTTTCCAAGTCTACAGGTACACCCCCTGCTCCGGTTTCTGCTGAAGACGAGTTTGAGGTAGAGAACATTCTGGCCACCAAAAGGGTAAGAGGAAAGACCTTTTTTCTAGTAGATTGGAAGGGGTTTGGTCCTGAGGAGAGAACATGGGAGCCCCGGGAGAACATCCATGCCCCTCTCATCCTTGCTAAATTTCTGTCTGGCTTAAAAAAGGGGGGGCCTAAAGGGGGAGGGTACTGTAGCGTCTGCGTCCCTGCCTCCTGCTAGGCAGGGACGCTGCTCCCCTCACCTCTCTGCTCCGTGCCCGGCGGCTTCCTCCCGCTCTGCTTGCAGCGCCCGCTCTCCCCCGGTCACTGTGCTTAGGGCGCTCGCGCGCGCGCTCCCCCTCTCTTAAAGGGGCCGCGCGCGCCGCCCTAAGGAGTCCCCGGCCAATGGCCGGAGGATCCCTCCACATATAAGGCACCTCCTCCAAAATGGAGGTGCCCGAGCAATGTTGTTGCACTGTTCACTACTCTGCTTCAGCCCTCAGGTCCCGTTTCCAGTTACCTGCCAGTTTCCTGCCAGTCTGCTGCCTGATTCCTGCCTGTTATCCGCTTACCTGCTTGCTAGCCTGAGGTCCGACGGTCTGCCTTCCTACACCTGTCAGTCTGTCTATGGACCAGCTTGCCCGCTCACCTGGGAGCGCTCACCTGCTACCTGTCTGCTAGCCTACCTGGAGGCTCCGCCGTCACGTGCTGTGACCACCTGCCTGTCCAGAGACTCTTGCCCGCTCACCTGGGAGCGCTCATCTGCTACCTGCCTGTTTAGCCTACCTGGAGGCTCCGCCGTCACGTGCTGTGACCACCTGCCAGTCTAGAGATATTTGCCCGCTCACCTGGGAGCGCTCATCTGCTACCTGCCTGTTGGCCTGCCTGGAGGCTTCGCCGTCACATGCTGTGACCACCTGCATATCCAGAGACTCTCGCCCGCTCACCTGGGAGCACTCATCTGCCTGCTAGCCTACCTGGAGGCTCAGCCGTCACAGGTCGTACCTACCCTTTACCCAGAGACTGTCCCGGTCACTTGCCGTGACCTCCTGCCCGTTCACCCAGTGACTGTCCCGGTCACTTGCCGTGACCTCCTGCCCGTTTACCCAGAGACTGTCCCGGTCACCTGCTGTGACTACCTGCCTGTCTTCCCTGGTCGCCACCCGCTTCCTTACAAGGACCGCCCCCTTGTATAAGTTGCTCAGAGGTTCCGCCTCCCAGACCCGTTACAGAAACACGTCAGTCACCTATATAAGAAGTACAGTGGCAGTGTTGCTTACTGTACTTGTCATTTAGTGTTAAAATATTTATTTAAAAAAATAATAGTGTTTTCATGCACCGTCTCTTTAAAAAAGCCGGCCGGCAATTCAGCATCGGTACCCGACAATTTATAACAAAAAGAATAGAGCATCACACATAGATTAGATAGATAGAAACATGTCAGTCACATATATAAGAAGTACAGTGATAGTGATTACTGTACTTGTCATTTAGTGTTAAAATAAAGGATTTATTTAAAAAAAAATTGGCGTGGGGTTCCCCGTAATTTTAGTCTCTAGCGGAGGTTAAGCAGACGGCTGGGGCAGATGTTTGAAGCCTGGGAAGGGGGTAATACCCACGGAGCTTCCCAGGCTACTAATATCAGCCCCCAGCTGAATACCTAGCCTTTACTAGCTATTAAAATGGGGGACCCCCAAAAAAATGACTTGGGGTCCCCCCTATTTTAATAGCTAGCAAAGGCTAGGCAGACAGCTGGGGGCTGATATTAATAGCCCAGGAAGGGTGCCATGAATATTGGCTAGAAACACCAGCCGTCAGCCGCCCCAGGAATGGTGCATCCATAGCATGCGCCAATTCTGGCACTTAGCCTCGCTCTTCCCACTGCCCTGTAGCGGGAAATAATTAAAAAAAAAATAAGTGGGGCTTCGCCTTATTTTTGTGTCCAGCCAGGTACAACTAGGCAGCTGGGGGCTGGAATCCGCAGCGCAGGGAGGCCCAAGCTTTCTGGGCCCCACCCGCTGCAAATTGCAGTCCGCAGCCACCCCAGAAAATGGCGCGTTCATAGAAGCGCCATCTTCTGGTGCTGTACCCAACTCATCCAGGGCCCTGGTGCGGTGGCTCACTGGGTAATAAAGGGGTTAGGGCCAGCTTGGTATTATCAGCTGGCCCTAAGCCCGAAATTCATGGGGTCACGCCAATATTAGACATGACCGCCATGAATTTCAAGTATTTAAAAAAAAACACAACACCCAGAATAAAGTCCTTTAATTGAAATAAACACACAATTTTTTAATGTTCTAAATTAAGCCATGCTTACCATCACGCCCATTCCAGCTGAAGCCAATGTCTTCTGCAATAAAAGTAAAATAATAAAGCAACCTCATCCTTACCTTTCCATAGTTCCCAGGACGGCTCCAGCTCTGCTACATTGACATGACAGGCTGGATCGCAGCCGAAAGCTGCCATCCAGCTTGCCATGCCGCAGACACTGAGAAGCGCAGGCATGCTTGCGCTCCTCAGTGTCTGGCTGTGACGGCATCCAGATGAGCCGAGATCATGTCCAATGAACTCAGCTCACCTCATGCACGTCACTGACAGCGTGGGAAAATTCTCCTGCGCTTGCGCTTGCCGTGAGCGCAGGAGAATTCTCTCACGCTCACCGCATGCGCAGGAGAATTCTCCCACACTGTCAATGACGTGCATGAGGTGAGCTGAGTTCATTGGACATCTTGGCTCATCTAGATGCCGTCACAGCCAGACACTGAGGAGCGCAAGCATGCCTGCGCTTCTCAGTGTCTGCGGCATGGCAAGCTGGATGGCAGCTTTCGGCTGCGATCCAGCGTGTCATGTGAATGTAGCAGAGCTGGAGCCGTCCTGGGAACCATGGAAAGGTAAGGATGATGTTGGTTTATTATTTTATTTTTAATGCAGGAGATCGTTGGCTTCAGCTGGAATGGGCGTGACGGTAATTATGGTTTAATTTAGAACAATAAAGAATTGTGTGTTTATTACAATTAAAGGACTTTATTCTGGGTGTTGTGTTTTGTTTTTTTTACTTTGACTATGGGGTTAGTAATGGGGGTGTCTTATAGACGCCTCTCCATTACTAACCTGGGCTTGATGTCAGATGGCATTATAAGCTGACATCAACCCCAGCCCTATTACCCCACTGCCACCGCTACAGGGCAGTGGGAAGAGCGAGGCTCTGTGCCATAATTATTTTTTTTAATAAATCCATTAACACTAAATGACAAGTACAGTAACCAACACTGTCACTGTACTTATTATATATGTGACTGACATGTTTCTATCTATCTAATCTATGTGTGATGCTCTATTCTTTCTGTTCTAAATTGTCGGGTACCGGTGTATGCCGCTGCTGAATTGCCGGCTTTTCATGTAATACATTCTACATTATTCTTAGCCATCCAGCTTGTCATCCTTCAGAGACACTGCAGAGCGCAGGCATTATGGGAACTTCCAATTCCGGTATTCGATATTCTAAAAGTATCGGAACTCAGTATCGGAACTCCGGTACCGCGAATATCGGTCGATAACCGATATTTCAGTATCGGAATACTCAACACTAGTTATCACCACACTGTACCAGGCAGGTGAATCCAGGACTGATCGGGTGTAATGAAAGCACAAACAGCAATTACATCCCATGACTCTGTTTAATTATACTCCTTCACTTTCTCCATTTATCATTGGGCATGAAGACAATTTCTAACTAATCATACCATCAATGTAGGTGCAGACCTTGAGATCCTCCTTTGTCTATCTATAAACAAAAAATACTGCAGCTAAGATGTATACAAGCATTGATTATCTGATATTTGGACTGCATTACTTATATATAGAATATACAGTGCCTTGAGAAAGTATTCATACCCCATGAAGTTATACAACCACAAACATAAATGTATTTTATTGGGATTTTATGTAATACACCAACACTGAGTAGCCAGTATTTGTGAAGTGTAAAGGAAATGATACATGGTTTTCTAATTATTTTAAAAATATAAATCTGAAAATTGTGACATGCATTTGTATTCAGCCCCCTGTAGTCTGATACCCCTAAATAAAATCCAGATTGACCAATTGCCTCCAGAAGTCACAGAATTAGTAAATTTAGTCCACCTGTGTAAAATTCATTCTCAATATAACCACAACTGTTCCGTGAAGGTCTCAGAGGTTTCACTCCATCATCCAAAAATGGATGGAGTATGGCACTACAGAAAACCTACCAAGACATGGCCGTCCACCTAAACTGACATCCCAAGAAAGGAGAACACGCTGGGGAAGCTACAGAGATCCACAGCTCAGGTGGGAAAATCTGTCCACAAGGAAAACTATTAGTTGTATACTTCACAAACCTGGCCTTTATGGAAGAAAGCCATTTTCAAAGCAAGCTATAAGAAGTCCTGTTTGCAGTTTGCAAAGAGCCATGTAGGGGACACAGCGAGCATGTGGTCAGATGAGACCAAACTTGAATTTTTTGGGTTAAATGCAAAGCGCTATGTGTGCCGAAAAACTAACACTGCACATCACCCTAAAACACCATCCCCACAATCAAACATGGTGGTGACAGCATCATGCTGTGGGGATGCTTTTCTTCAGCAGGGACAGGGAAGCTGGTCAGTATCGATGGGAAGATGGATGGAGCTAAATACAGGGCAATCCTACAGGAAAACCTGATAGAGGCTGTAAAAGACTTGAGACTGGGACGTAGTTTCACCTTCCAGCAGGACAACAACCCTAAACATACTGCCAGAGATACCATAGAATGGTTTAGATAAAAGCATACTCGTTTCTGAATCGCCCAGTCACAGTCCAGACCTAAATCCCATTGAGAATCTGTGACAAGACTTGTAAATTGCTGATCACAGACGCCTCCATCCAATCTCACTGAGCGAGATCGAGTGTGTGAAGAAGAATGGGCAAAAATGTTCTGCCTCTAGATGTGCAAAGCTGATAGCCATACCTCAAAAGACTTGTAGCAGTAATTACAATGAAAGGTAGTACTACTGCAAAGGATTGACTCAGAGGGGCTGAATACAAATGCATGTCACGATTTTCAGATTTATATTTTTCAAATATTTAGAAAAACATGTATCATTTCCTTTACACTTCACAAACACTTGCTACTTAGTGTTGGTATATCACATAAAATTCCAATAAAATACATAATAAATACATTTAAGTTTGTGGGTGTAACGTGAAAAAATTTAGAAAACTTCACGGGGTAAGAATTCTCATGGCACTGTACTTATAAAATGAAGGTACATAACACACAAATTGGCCCGTTCATGAGAGCCTAAAAGCCACAACAAGGTGTACTTTTAATTGACGGAACCCTAAACCTAGTATTTATCAAACATGACTCTCCAAGCTTCAGACATCGGTACTAATCGGCCCGAGCATGGATCGCAGTGCATGGAGTGGACGCGGCTCTCCCGACCCAAGGGTGACAACTCCATATATGTCTATGAGGCTGTGATAATTGGCTGGGGAGAGCCACGGCCACTCCTTGCATTGTGGTCCGTGCTCGGGTCGATTTGTACAGATGTCTGAAGCAGCCCTAAGGCTCTATCTATCTATCTATCTATCTATCAAAAAAGGGGTTAAAGACAGAAAAAAAAGACAATTTTAATGCAAAAATCATGGACCGTGTGCCCCTCTTTGATTATTTTGGTACACAAAACTTAAACGAATACCATATGAAAAAAAGGCGAATGATGAACTGGGCTCTATATGTGCAGTTATTGCGCTGCTTGGGAAAGGTTCAGACAGGACTGAAATGTGGCCACATCATAGGATAGTGAGTGCAGATTATTACCAGTAGGGGGCAGAAGGTCTTCACATTGCTATGGAGAACGCTCCCCATACACGGTGTGTTATGTAACCAGCACTCTGCCAGGACACTGTGGAATACCAATCGTTGCTTTTATATAATGTGAACTCATCCACTACATGTTAGGAGAACGTCTGGGAAGGAAACATTTTGCATTCAGCGATTCATTCACATTAGAACGGAAAGTAAAAAATAGACTCATTAGGGCAAATGTATCAATACCGTCTAATTCATAGAAAGTGTAAATGCAAGGCCTGATTCATTATTGCATTTTCGCCTGTGTTTTGTCTAGTTTTTGGTGTTTTTCGTCTGTTTTTCATTTGTGCTTAATTGTTCTTTTAATTTGCACCTTTTCTTAAAGTGCATCTTTCAGTGGGATCAACCCTCCTAAGCCGTCAATAGGTCATAGAAAGTTGAATAAAATGATTCCTTGATATTTGCGATCCGATGCTTTATTCCAGAGAAATCCATGCTTTTCTTAATATGTAAATGAGCTGTTAAGATCTATGGGCCAGACATAGATCTCCCTGAGAATCTGCCTCCAGAGAATACTTAAAATGAAAGGCAGAGTTACCAGTGTGAGACATGTAATGACTGACAGTCTGCTCTCCCGATCTACATGTCTCACACTGGCAATGCCCCTTTCATTTACATTAAGCCCTAAAGGCACTTTTTTTGCTGTTTTCCAGTACACAATATGGTAAAACTAATGGAGTCGGTCAAAAGTACAAATCGTCCCGCATAAAACAAGTCCTCATACGGCTATATTGACGGAAAAATAAAAAAGTTATGGCTCTGGGAAGAAGGGGAGCAAAAACAAAAACGCAAAAAAAGGAAAAACCCAAGGTGGTAAAGGGGTTAATTTCTGCAATGGAGACGCTAGTCACCTGTGCATATTTTCCCCAATAGACAGTCATTAGATGCAGTAAATCCGCATATTAACTAAACACATGCTTTTTAATAGAACTCAGCATTTTGGACGCAGCAAAAATACGTTGCGTCCAAAACGCTACTGTTCCTAATCTTCAGCATGTACCCTAAAAGTTGGATATTCACTTTAATACAAATGTATCATCAGAAAATAACTTACTGTTGGAATTTCCGTCTTTGATGTTATTTTTTAACTTTTTTTATATTGTTATTTAAATTAAAAATTATCCTAAAATCTTTCATTTTTCACAATGGTCATTAAGCCCAATATTAGGCTACATCCTGTTCTGTAGAGATCACTTCTCATTATCAAAGACAGGATTACAATGTAAGGTAACAACTCTATATAGATCATTCAGGATCCACCATTCACAAAAGAGATGTCACAGCTCGCCTCCTCCCCTCCTGTATAATGACAGATAGCACTTTTTTATACAATAGATAACGCAGGATCCACCATTCACAATAGGTGATGTCACAGCTCACCTCCTCCTCCTGTACAAAAACTGATAACCCCTCTATATACAGTAGCTAACACAAGATCCACCATTCACAATTGGTGATGTCACAGCTCACCTCCTCCTCCTTTTTAATGACAGATAACACCTCTATATACAATATATAACATAGGATCCACCATTTACAATTTGTGATGTCACAGCTCACATCCTCCTCCTGTACAATGACTGATAACCACTCTATATACAGTAGATTACACAGGGTCCACCATTCACAATAGGTGATGTCACAGCTCACCTCCTCCTGTATAATGACTGATAACCACTCTATATGCAGTAGATAACACAGGATCCACCATTCACAATAGGTGATGTCACAGCTCACATCCTCCTCCTGTTTAATGACAGATAATACCTCTATATACAATAGATAACACAGGATCCACCATTCACAATAGGTGATGTCACAGCTCACCTCCTCCCCATCCTGTACAATGACTGATAATACCTCTATATACAATAGATAACACAAGATCCACCATTCACAATAGGTGATGTCACAGCTCACCTCCTCCCTCTCCTGTACAATGACTGATAACCACTCTATATATGGTAGATAACACAGGGTCCACCATTCACAATAGCTGATGTCACATCTCACCTCCCCCATCCTGTACAATGACTGATAGCACCTCTAAATATAATAGATAACACAAGATCCACCATTCACAATAGGTGATGTCACAGCTCACCTCCTCCTCCTGTACAATGACTGATAACACCTCTATATACAGTAGATAACACAGGATCCACCATTCACAATAGGTGATGTCACAGCTCACCTCCTCCTCCTGTTTAATGACAGATAATACCTCTATATACAGTAGATAACACAGGCTCCACCATTCACAATAGGTGATGTCACAGCTCACCTCCTCCTCCTGTTTAATGACTGATAATACCTGTATATACAGTAGATAACACAGGGTCCACCATTCACAATAGGTGATGTCACAGCTCACCTCCTCCTCCTGTTTAATGACAGATAATACCTCTATATACAGTAGATAACACAGGCTCCACCATTCACAATAGGTGATGTCACAGCTCACCTCCTCCTCCTGTTTAATGACTGATAATACCTGTATATACAGTAGATAACACAGGGTCCACCATTCACAATAGGTGATGTCACAGCTCACCTCCTCCTCCTGTTTAATGACTGATATCACCTGTATATACAGTAGATAACACAAGATTCACTATTCGCACTAAGTGATGTCACAGTTCATCTCCTCTATTATTATTTATTATGCTTTGCTTATATAGCGCCATTAATTCCACAGCACTTTACTGACATAATCATCGCTGTCCCCATTGGGGCTCACAATCTACATTCCCTATCAGTATGACCTTGGAGTGTGGGAGAAAAACGGAGAACCCGGAGGAAACCCACACAAAAACGGGGAGAACACACAAACTCCTTTCTCTCCTTCCTGTAAAATGCAAGGAAACACCTCTATATACAGCAACAACACAGGATCCACCACTTACAATAGGTGATGTCACAGCTCACCTCCTCCTCCCTCCTCCCTGCACAGTGATCCCTGCAGAGATCACAGAACATGCCCACTACACCCTTTCCCATAGAAGCCAATAACCATCTCAGGTCTCCTCTTTTTTATGGGCCATGTGGCTGCTGTAAAGCTTATAATCACTAAATACAGGGAACAGAAGCTCAGGAAAGATGGCCGTCCCCATAATCATGTACAGAAAATAGTATAACAAATCAGTTAATAAAAACAGATTTGAAAAAAAAGGCTGTGTATTAGTGTCTGGTTGGGTTAGTGTGAATATTTGCTGGCTGCCCATGGCCTGTGTATACTCACAGTAGCTCGGTCTCTAGCCCCGGCTCACATATCACAGCTGTGCATTATACACTGCTGAGTGTAATTATGGAGGGAATGATCCTCATTTATAAACAATGATACATTTCTCAGCAATTATTCTCAATTAATTGACATTCTCAGCACGATTTACATGGGAACTCACAGATAGAACTCACTGGGGAGACGTCAGGAAAATAGATAAAAAGTTTTAGAGTTTGGGAATAAATGAAGTTTTCTTCATTGCTTTTTTCTGAGAATAAGAGAAAAATAAAGGCAAAGAAAGGGACATTGATAGGTGAGAGGGATAGAAGTCTCCAAGAAACGTAGATAGAGCGATCAGTAGATTAAGTAGATAGAGAAGGGTCTAAGAGATAGATAGATAGAGAGACAGATAGATAGATAGATAGATAGATAGATAGATAGATAGATAGATAGGAGCACCCTCAGTGGCGTAACTAGGTTCCGAGGGGCCCTGGTGCCAAATTTGGACCTGGTCCCTCCCTGCATGTTGGTCAGATGTATGGGCCCTTGTACCTTTCTAAATCCTATAAAGACATATGTGTTTGACATCCCCCCCTTCATTATGTAGTAATGGGCCCCTTCCACATATACAGTTAGGTCCATATATATTTGGACAGAGACAACATTTTTCTAATTTTGGTTCTAGACATTACCACAATGAATTTTAAACAAAACAATTCAGATGCAGTTGAAGTTCAGACTTTCAGCTTTCATTTGAGGGTATCCACATTAAAATTGGATGAAGGGTTTAGGAGTGTCAGCTCCTTAACATGTGCCACCCTGTTTTTAAAGGGACCAAAAGTAATTGGACAATTGAATCCAAGGCTATTTCATGGCTTCTTCCTGGCAGAGTAGCCTTTCAGCCCATGTTGATACAGTACTCGTTTCACTGTGGATATTGACACAATCTTACCAGCTTCCGCCATCATCTTCACAAGGTCTTTTGCTTTTGTCCTTGGGTTGCTATGCACATGTCAGACCAAAGCACATTCATCTCTGGGACACAGAACCCATCTCCTTCCTGAGCGGTATGATGGCAGGACATTCCCATCGTGTTTGTACTTGCATATAATTGTTTGTACAAATGAATGACGCACCTTCAGGTATCTTTAAATTGTACCCAAGGATGAGCCAGACTTCTGCAAGTCCACAATTCTCTTGCTGATATCTTGTCTGAGTTCTTTAGACTTTCCCATGATGCTACACAAAGAAGCAGTGTTTCAGGTGTGCATTAAAATACATCCACAGGTGTGTCTCTAGTTAACTCAGATGTTGTCAAAAAAACGATCAGAAGCTTCCAAACACATGACATCATCATATGGGCAGAACTGTTTAAAGGCATAGTAATCTTAGTGTATGTAAACTTTTAACTTTGCAGCAAGTAATAAAAATGACTTAAAACATTCTCTCTCTCTCATTATTCTGGCATTTAGCAAATATGAAAAATTATGGTAATCCTAATTGTCCCAAAACGGGAAAGGTTTATTCTGATTTCTTGTCAGATATTGAGAAAAACATGGATATGTGTCTTTTTATATAGTGTATGGAAACTTCTGGTTTCAACTGTATGTCCTCCATCCTGAGCTCCTTCCTGGTATACAGTACAGACCAAAAGTTTGGACACACCTTCTCATTTAAAGATTTTTCTGTATTTTCATGACAATGAAAATTGTACATTCACACTGAAGGCATCAAAACTATGAATTAACACATGTGGAATTATATACTTAACAAAAAAGGGTGAAACAACTGAAAATATGTCTTATATTTTAGGTTCTTCAAAGTAGCCACCTTTTGCTTTGATGACTGCTTTGCACACTCTTGGCATTCTCTTGATGAGCTTCAAGAAGTAGTCACCGGAAATGGTCTTCCAACAATCTTGAAGGAGTTCCCAGAGATGCTTAGCACTTGTTGGCCCTTTTGCCTTCACTCTGCAGTCCAGCTCACCCCAAACCATCTCGATTGGGTTCAGGTCTGGTGACTGTGGAGGCCAGGTCATCTGGCGTAGCACCCCATCACTCTCCTTCTTGGTCAAATAGCCCTTACACAGCCTGGAGGTGTGTTTGGGGTCATTGTCCTGTTGAAAAATAAATGATGGTCCAACTAAACGCAAACCGGATGGAATAGCATGCTGCTGCAAGATGCTGTGGTAGCCATGCTGGTTCAGTATGCCTTCAATTTAGAATAAATCCCCAACAGTGTCACCAGCAAAGCACCCCCACACCATCACACCTCCTCCTCCATGCTTCACGGTGGGAACCAGGCATGTAGAGTCCATCCGTTCACCTATTCTGCCTCGCACAAAGACACGGTGGTTGGAACCAAAGATCTCAAATTTGGACTCATCAGACCAAAGCACAGATTTCCACTGGTCTAATGTCCATTCCTTGTGTTCTTTAGCCCAAATAAGTCTCTTCTGCTTGTTGCCTGTCCTTAGCAGTGGTTTCCTAGCAGCTATTTTACCATGAAGGCCTGCTGCACAAAGTCTCCTCTTAACAGTTGTTGAAGAGAGGTGTCTGCTGCTAGAACTCTGTGTGGCATTGACCTGGTCTCTAATCTGAGCTGCTGGTAACCTGCGATTTCTGAGGCTGGTGACTCGGATAAACTTATCCTTAGAAGCAGAGGTGACTCTTGGTCTTCCTTTCCTGGGGCGGTCCTCATGTGAGCCAGTTTCTTTGTAGCGCTTGATGGTTTTTGCAACTGCACTTGGGGACACTTTCAAAGTTTGCCCAGTTTTTCGGACTGACTGACCTTCATTTCTTAAAGTAATGATGGCCACTCATTTTTCTTTACTTAGCTGCTTTTTTCTTGCCATAATACAAATTCTAACAGTCTATTCAGTAGGACTATCAGCTGTGTATCCACCAGACTTCTGCACAACACAACTGATGGTCCCAACCCCATTTATAAGGCAAGAAATCCCACTTATTAAACCTGACAGGGCACACCTGTGAAGTGAAAACCATTTCTGGTGACTACCTCTTGAAGCTCATCAAGAGAATGCCAAGAGTGTGCAAAGCAGTCATCAAAGCAAAAGGTGGCTACTTTGAAGAACCTAGACTATAAGACATATTTTCAGTTGTTTCACACTTTTTTGTTAAGTATATAATTCCACATGTGTTAATTCATAGTTTTGATGCCTTCAGTGTGAATGTACAATTTTCAAAGTCATGAAAATACAGAAAAATCTTTAAATGAGAAGGTGTGTCCAAACTTTTGGTCTGTACTAAGGCAGCGCTCGTCATCATACTGGGGGTAACTTGCTTCGCTGCGTCAATCAATGCACACGTGCAATGTCTTTACGTTTTTCACACAGTGTTGCAGTTTATTATGGCACTCCATAAACCGCTGTTCACACACAGTTCATCTTAGTCCGCCACCGGCAGGTTTACACACATAAACAATTCATGAGCCAAGTGGCACACCGGCCCACTTGCTCCAGGTTACAGCTTACGGCAAGGTAATAAAGTAGCAATGTTCATATCACAATGTCCATATAGCACCGGGTATTACCTTTGCCGGGTATAGCTGTCTCAGTCCGTTACTCTGCCACCACTGTGGCTCTGCAGCTTCCCAGGTAGGGGTCTCCAGCCGTCGTTCCCTCAAAGGCCACTGACATCCACACAGGATCCAGGCTCGACCTTTCAGGTACCAGGCTTCACTTCAAAGCCGCTGCCTTCCAAGGCCACTAGCATCCGCACAGGATCTAGTCTTTGCCTTCAGGCTGCCAGGCTTCACGGTATCACGGTATCCCACACACATGGGGAACAGGCCTCACGCCTCTCACACCGAACACACCTGTCTCAAATTAAGCATGTTTATATATGCTGTGCACAGACAGCCTCATACTGACAGGACCTTGCTGATGTCACAGTCATGTGATCAGTCAGCTGTGTGTATAGGTCCTGTGTGCGGTCCCAGTCATGTATACAGAGCTTTACTGTGCATGCAGGACCTGGGTGATGTCACAGTCATGTGACCAGTCAGATAAAGGGGAAGGTACATGGTCCAGTAAGCACATCCTGGACCATTTACAGTAATGCTAGGAACCTGCTGCATTACAGTACTGTATATGTCCCCCATCCTGGGCCTCTTCCTGGTATATATGTCCCCCATCTTTGTATACACTGTGTTCCAAATTATTATGGCAATAATATTTTCTCAGATTTTCCCAAATTACCTATATGAATTGCAGTCATTATAATTTTCCAGTCAAATAACTATTAGAGTACAATTGAAAGGTTTTTGTACAAACTGCCTATGATAACAGTATATTTTTAAAAAAAAAAAAACTCAAACTGCACTCAAAATACATGTTCCAAATTATTATGCACAGCAGAGTTTTCAACCTTTTCATTTTATTAAAGAACAAAAAAATGGTCATTTTTGAAATTCTAAGCATTAGCAGGTTATTACAAACTGAAATCAAACAGTTTTCACCTCAAAACTTTATTGTAGGTGATGTTACATTTGCACATAGGACCCCTTGTTCGAAAGGAGCTTCTGAACTCTCTCGTCCATTGAATTTGTCAGGTTTTGGATGGTTTCTGCTTTAATTGTTTTGCATGAGGACAGAATACCCTCCCAGAGCTGTTGCTTAGATGTGAACTGCCTCCCGCCATCATAGACACTCCTTTTGATGATGCTCCAGAGGTTCTCAATGGGGTTGAGGTCAGGGGAGCATGGGGGCCACACCATAAGTTTGTCCCCTTTTATGCCCATAGCAGCCAGAGATGCAGATGTGTTATGTGCAGCATGAGACGGGGCATTATCATGCATGAAATGATCTCGATGGTCCAGATGGATGGAGTGGAGGATGGCTGGTTGATGGACACCCCATGCAAACACGGCTACGGCGCTAACAAGGAGGAGGTGGAGTAATGTTTTGGGCTGGAATCATGGGGAGAGAGATTGTCGGCCCTTTTAGGATCCCTGATGGGGTAAAGATGAACTCCATAATGTATGTTGAGTTTCTCAAACAGCACTTCCTTCCATGGTTCAAGAAGAAGAACCGTGCATTCCGCAGCAAGATCATTTTCATGCATGATAATGCCCCGTCTCATGCTGCACATAACACATCTGCATCTCTGGCTGCTATGGGCATAAATGGGGACAAACTTATGGTGTGGCACCCATGCTCCCCTGACCTTAACCCCATTGAGAACCTCTGGAGCATCAACAAAAGGAGTGTCTATGATGGCGGGAGGCCGTTCACATCTAAGCAACAGCTCTGGGAGGGTATTCTGTCCTCATGCAAAACAATTAAAGCAGAAACCATCCAAAACCTGACAAATTCAATGGACGAGAGAGTTCAGAAGCTCCTTTCGAACAAGGGGTCCTATGTGCAAATGTAACATCACCTACAATAAAGTTTTGAGGTGAAAACTGTTTGATTTCAGTTTGTAATAACCTGCTAATGCTTAGAATTTCAAAAATGACCATTTTTTTGTTCTTTAATAAAATGAAAAGGTTGAAAACTCTGCTGTGCATAATAATTTGGAACATGTATTTTGAGTGCAGTTTGAGTTTTTTTTTTTTTTAAAAAATATACTGTTATCATAGGCAGTTTGTACAAAAACCTTTCAATTGTACTCTAATAGTTATTTGACTGGAAAATTACAATGACTGCAATTCATATAGGTAATTTGGGAAAATCTGAGAAAATATTATTTGCATAATAATTTGAAACACAGTGTATATCTTCCCCATGATGGTATATAGCTTCCCCATCCCGGGCCCCTCTGTGGTATATATGTCCCCGTTTTGCCTCTGCATAAAAACGTTCTTCTCACCTTCCTCTGATCCCTCGACATGCGACGTCCTCTTCTATAGCAGGTGCAGAGGCCGGCAGCTGACATAGGCGTACCTACTATGGTGACCCATTACGTCACTGCCACGTGGCGCTAATGCCTGGCACGCTGACGTTAGCTGCCGGCCTCTGATTGGCCAGTGGTATGTATTGTAGTGCACGAAGCCGGGGGGCCCTGCTCTGCCCTCAGACGCACATCCAGCGGAAGTAGGTGCTGGCATCAGTGGGACCCCCTACCGCACAGACCTGGTCACGGCGCACCCTCTGCGACTGTGATCATTACGCCCCTGAGCACCCTGGTTTTTACTTTTTCACTTCTATAAAGGGATCTGGCATTCATTTGTTGCATGGGTCCCTGCATTCACAGGGTTGCTGCTGGATGGTGGAACACGTTGAAGGAAGAAGTATGACCGAGCTGGATCAGAACCAGCCACATGTGGACAATGGCAGATTCATAACCAGTAGTAAGCCTATAGCGTAGGCACAGGATAAGTGTTGGGGGCAGGCAATAACGTCAGGCAGGCAAAGTAGTCAGGAAGCCCAAGGGTCAAATTAGAAGGGCATCCAAAGAGTAAAGGGGATTTCCTGGCTTAAATTGTAACCTTCGTTTTAAATTTTATTTTTAAGAAATCACAAGTGCACATGAAATTAAGAAACTTTGTAATATATCTTATCAGAGAAATCCGTTTCTTTCTCCTCCTGGACTGATCAGTCATTCTCAAAAGTCTCAATTCACAGATAAAATCTGTATTCAGTGAAGCCAGATTATTACATTACTGAGGCAGGAGATGACAGTTGGTGCTGATAAAGTTCTATGGAGAACTGTCATTTCAGGAGAACTTGCAGCAGAATGTCTATGTCTGCCTCCGGTTCTTCCCTCCTCCTCCTCCCTATCCCCTCTCCATAGAACATTATGAGCACCAGTTGTCATTGCCTATCTCAGTAATGGGATGGTCTGTATTCACTACCCTTGAATTGAGGATGAAAGGTCTTTGCAGGAGGAAAAAGAAGCAGATTTTGTTAACAAGATACATTAAAACGTTGCTTATTTTCATCTGTACTATTGATTTAGAAAAATTAAAACAATGGTCACTCTTTAAGATATGGATAATCTAATATGTCATCAGTATTAGATTGGTGGAGGTTTGACATCCGGTATCCCCACTGGTCCACTGGTAACTGGATGTAAACAGTGATTAGAGCTCCATTTTCTGTGTAAGGCCACGTTCACACGTTCAGTATTTGGTCAGTATTTTACATCAGTATTTGTAAGCCAAAACCAGGAGTGGGTGATAAATGCAGAAGTGGTGACGTGTTTCTATTATACTTTTCCTCTGATTGTTCCACTCCTGGTTTTGGCTTACAAATACTGATGTAAAATACTGACCAAATACTGAACGTGTGAATGTGGCCTAATGGCCACGCTCGGGTACTGCAGCCCAGCTGTTATTTTGTTCATTAGGAGCTGAACTGCAGTACCTAAGAATGTCCACTATGCAATGAACAGCGCTGTGCTGTTCCAGCTCTGATCGCTTTTTACATCCGGCCACCGCCATAGATAAAAGCAGCTGCTTAGCGGGGGATTCTGGGTGTGTAGCCCCCACGGATCTGATATTCATCAACATCTAAAGCGCGGCAAACCCTTTTAAACAACCAGGGTATGAGCGCACCATGGTAGTATTTCAATATATTACCTGGCAAAGACAGGGAGTTACAGGGGAATGTAAATAGGGCGACTTGCACCCGTATTGTCAGTAGAAGTTATTCTGCTATTTCTCCGCTAGCCAGCTGCACTGACAATAACTGCCAGCAGAATCAAGGCTGACAGATGGCACTCCAACATTATTGACTGTGTGGCACACACCACCCATCAGGACAGGAGAACAGCCACACTTCAGGGGAGCTGCACACTGGGCAGCAAGCATGTCGCCTGGTACCTATGGACCCAGGGGTGGATTAAGAGTAGCAAGGGACCCGGGCAGTTTAGAAGGCGCGCCCCCCCACCTGATTTATCACGTGACATGTCACATGATCCCCTGTGATAGATCATGTGATAGTTCATGGGAAATTAATTTGGCACAATATTAATTGTGCTGCCTCATCTGAGAGCAGCACAATATTGGGGCAGATACCCTGATTCCAGCGATGAGTCACTTTTTCAGCTGCTTGTTGTCATTTTGAGAAAATCACCGTTTTATCTGCTGCAGATCTAGCAGCTCTCTGAATGCTGCGCTCTGTATAGCCCCGCCCACACCACTGATTGGCAGCTTTCTGCCCATGCTCAGTGTACACAGAAATCTACTGATCAGTGATGGGGGTGGGGTCCTACAGAACTTACTAGTCATCTAGTGATAATTACCTTCTGACAAATCAATGATTTTATCAAAACAACACTAAGCAGCCCAGTAAGTGACACATTACTGGAATCAGTGCCTCTAACCCTACATTATGCTGCTCTCAGATTAGGTGGCAAAAACCTGATGACAGATTCCCTTTAAAGGAGCTGTAAACACAAAAAAAGTTTGTATTAAAAAAATACAAGCCATTTGTGAAATTAACTTTTTTTCATTGTTAATTCACATTAGACTGTATCTTCAACACTTTTGTCAGCAGGTCTTATTACAGACTCTGAATAGGGCAGCTCTCTCCCTCTCCCTCAGCAGAAAGTCACAGCATGGTTAAAAAACGGGATCTTTTATGATTTTCTCATAATAAATAAAAAAGGACATGCAAGTCCTCCAAACTATTTTCCGTTTCTCTATAGGGGTGGTCCTAAATCTTTCTTGTTCTTTAGTTGATCACATGTCAAAAAGGCAAAGCATTTACTATGAACTCGCTTAAAAAAATATACACTTGGAGAGTAATATCATCTGCATGTAAATATTCCTTGACTCTAAGGGCTCGCTCACACTGTCGTATAACACGGCCGAATGCTATGTGATGTTTTATCGGATAGGACTCGGCCCTATGTTATACTATGGGACAGTGCAGATCTGCGATTATTGGCATGAGAAAATAATCTCATTCGATATTCGGACCATGTGCACCCATACAAGTCTATGGGTGCACGTAAAACATTGGACTGCACTCGGATGTCATCCAAGTGCAGTCCGATGAGCACTCACAGAGACTATGGAGAAGATGGAGAAATTAAGTTCTCCATCTTCTCTATATCTGTGCTGCGAGAGAATCGGATCACACTCAGTTGAAGCTCTGACAGAGTTTGAGCCGAGTGTCATTAGCATAATTGGCCCTATTCTCTTGCATGAGAGAATATATGGCTTAGTGAGTGGACCCTAAAACTGAATAGTAGTGACGGACGGGCACCTCACAAGCGGGATCCATGTAGCTCTCAGATGTCGTGTAGGTAGGGCTTCATTCCATGGGGTAGGGCTTAATTTCAAGGTATATAAAAAAATGGACTTCAAATAAAAATTAAATGAACACAAAAAGCAGTAATTGAATTATTTTTTTCGTATTTATGTTTGCAGCCCCTTTAAAAACCCTTTGAGGACCAAGGCACATATATGTCCCATAGTTTTAAACTGGAAAAAAATTTGATTGAATAAAATTTAAGGTCCTCGAAGGTGTAAGTAGGTCATAAATTCATATGAATACATGCTCATACAATTGCACATGCCAAAAGATGAAGAAGAACAGAATCAAAAATATGACATTAAGTGGAGCACTTACAGGTATTCAAGGTGAAAGAGACCAGCAAAGGCATCATCTCGAATGACAGTAAATGAGTTAGAATTCAGCAAGCTGAAAATGAAGACAGCAGGTTAGAAGCGAACCAGACTTTATGGTGCTCAGAATTAGTCAAGCAGAATTTATTGACTGCTGTTGCAAAGCACTGAGACTCCCGCTGTGTATAGATGGCGCCGTGCGGCCTCCCGCTGTGTATAGATGGCACCGTATAGATGGCTATGTGCGGCCTCCTGCTGTGTATAGATGGCTACATCCGGCCTCCTGCTGAGTATAGATGCCGCACGGCGCTCCCCCCAGAGACAGCAGGAGGCCGCACAGCGCCATCTATACTCAGCGGGAGGCCGCACGTAGCCATCTATACACAGCAGGAGGCCGCACGGCGACATCTATACTCAGCGGGGGGCCGCACGTAGCCATCTATACACAGCGGGGGGCGCACGTAGCCATCTATACACAGCGGGGGGCCGCACAGCACCGTCTATACACAGCGGGGGGCCGCACATAGCCATCTATACACAGCGGGAGGGCGCACGTAGCCATCTATACACAGCGGGGGGCCGCACGGTGCCCCCCCCAGAGACATCAGGAGGCCGCACGGCACCAACTATACACAGCAGGAGGCCGCATGCAGTCATGCACACACACAAACATATACAGACACGCATAAACACATTTGAAACACAAAAATACATACAAACAGACATCACACAATGACATCTGCCCACACACACACACAAACACACACACACACACACACCTGCCCACACGCACATCTGTGTGTGTGTATGTATAGTGTGTGTATGTATGTGTGTATGTATAGTGTGTGTGTGTGTGTGTGTATAATGTGTGTGTATGTATAGTGTGTGTGTATGTATAGTGTGTGTGTGTATAATTTGTGTGTGTGTATTTTTTTTTAAGTTAAAAACAAGTAAAATGCATGTGGCATCAATATCAAGACTCCAGATATAAGGGCCTATTCACACTGAATTTTGCAATGCATTCATCTCCTCTTTCCAGGCTACTATCTAAATCCCTGAAAAATGGCATTCAGATGTGCCTTGACATAGCCATTGATTTGAACAAAGGCAAACCGAGGCTAAAGTCTGAATCTTCAGGTTCCATTTGCTCTGCTTTCAGATGTCTCATTTCAGACAGCACAATCCTGAATTTCAGGGATTCAGTTGTAAGTCTTGTGTAAAGACCTGAATGCAGCGCTGAATGTAGTGTGAATAGGTCCTTACATCCTACACCACCTCAGGGGATTGTTGTTATGGAGTATTGCCCCTGGGTGGCCGCAGTTATGACCACCACCAGGGCTCGCGGTCACCCACCCTAGCTTTGGTATTCTGGGGAGCTGGTATAATGAATATCTGAGAAGGGCCCTAGAAAAGCAAGAACATTGGACAACCAAGAGGTGGTGGCCTCAAGTCAGGTGTAGTGTTCAACAGGGCAAGACTTTCTAACCAGCCCACACACACACACACACACACATACATCTGCCCACACAGACCTGCCCACACAGACAGACACACACACACATCTGCCCACACACACACATACACACACACCTGCCCACACACACACACACACACCTGCCCACACACACACCTGCCCCCACACATACCTGCCCACACACATACACACCTGCCCACACACACACACACACCTGCCCACACACACACACACCTGCCCACACACACACACACCTGCCCACACACACACACACACACACCTGCCCACACACACACACACCTGCCCACACACACACCTGCCCACACACACACACACCTGCCCACACACACACACACACCTGCCCACACACACATCTGCCCACACACACACACCTGCCCACACACACACATCTGCCCACACACACATCTGCCCACACACACACACCTGCCCACACACACACATCTGCCCACACACACATCTGCCCACACACACACTCACCATCCCCCGGCTCCATTCCTCCTGCCTGCTCTTTCTCCTCTCCGGTGGTAAGTAGCAGTACAGGCCGGGCGCGCACTGCATGACGTCACAGCTAGGAGACACGGCCGCGCACAGGGCCGTGTCTCCAGCAGTGACGCGGCCGGGCCAGCACAGGGAAGTTAACTGCTGCAGTGCTGGCCCGGCCGATGAAGAAGTAGCGGCGGCCGCTGCTGGGGGAACGGTCCGGGGCCCCCCCTCCCGCCACTGCTACCGGTATGTGCCGCGGCGGCCCGCACATATAATGAGGGCAATCCGGCATTAGACACCCCGCCCGGAGCCGCGGGCCCCCTGCAGGCTCGGGGCCCCGGGCGGTCGCCCGGATTGCTCTCATTATAATCCGCCTATGTATGGACCCACCGCTCCCTCTGCTGCCAGCGATGCCCCTAGGACCAGAGTGATGGCGTCTGGTTGCAGTGGAGACAGGTGAGTATTGGGAATGTGGCAGTCACTTATGAGGGGCTTGTGTTTTGCAGTTTTTGGGCTTATGGAGGGCAAGCGATACATAGCCCTATAGCACTTTGTATAATGGGGCATGTAGGAGGCACCTATAATGGCATATAGCTGGTACTGTATTGGCGAGAGCACGTGGCTGGCACTTATAGGAGACATATAGCAGACCCTTATGAGAGCATGCTGCTGGAGCAGTATATGTGGGGGGCACTGGACTTGCATTTTTGGGGACATATGACACGTACTTTGTATGCTATTATTTGATATATTGCCATATATACTGTATATTCCAGCAATGATTCCTTGGCTCTTCTGATCCCATTGTAGGTAATTTTCACATACAGCGCAGAAATGAGCACAGTGCATATGTTGCTACAACATAGTCCTAAAAACAGATTTTCATCAAGATTAAAGCATTGAACCATGATTTTGATCTACGTAGTGGAAAATATTTGTTTCCCATGGACCTCGAGCAGCCACCCCCTCTCCACATTGTGTCCGATATCTTATCTCTCCTGGGAGACAAGGACATGTAGAACGCTCCCATAGGGGCCGACTCTTCAGTCTGATGAGCAGGCATTTTTACTAGAAAGGAAAATTACAGTCAAAAAATGAAAAGTCGTCCATCACCGAGTCTGTGCTCTCTATCCGCACATTGTAGGAGCCGCGTGCTCCTTGTTCCAGGGGGTGTTTCTGCACTTCGGCAGTTCAAGACTCCTATCTCCATAACACACTTTTCTTATAGTAGTGAACATATCAAGTCACCTAGTGATAGGGTTAGCTACCTCCTGTCTTAGAAACTTCAGAGATTGCAGCCGGAGGATACGGTAGCCGGATGATACGGCAGCCGGAGGTTAAGCTGGGCAAGCATAAAGATCTGAGCAACTTTGGCAAGAGCCAAATTTTGATGGCTAGAGGATTGGGCCAGTACATCTGTAAAACAGCAGGTATTCCCAGTGTGCGATGGTAAGTACCTACCTAAAGTGGTCCAAGTAAGGATCATGGGCGCCGATAGCTTATTGATGCACTTTAGGGGCATAGTCTAGTCCATTAGTCCCCATCCTACAGAAGAGCTAGAGATGGCACCACATTGTACCTTGGTAAGAAGATAAGTCGGTAGAGGCAGTGTGATGCTCTGGATAATACTCTGCTCAGAAACATTGGACAGCGGCATCATGTACAGACCAAGTACCTCCTTCATGGCAGTGGCAATCCCTGATGGCAGTGGTCTCTCTCAGCAAGACAGCGCCCTGTAACACCTAAAATAACTGTATAGGAACGGTTTGAAGAACATGACAAAGACTCTGGGATGTGGTAGAAAACAAATCCAATCTGTAGAGGTAAAAACTCACAACTTACAAGACTTAAAGAAGCACTCCTCCTCCTCCCATCAAAGTTTTTATCCTCTTAATATATTGCAGTCATCATATTATATGGCATTGTGTACTTACAATTGCTCATTTTCCCTTTCTACCCAGATAATTATTCTCTTTTCTCTGCTCTATGTAGAAGCAGGAAGTTGTTTGTCCCTGCATGAGTCAACCTCCTTTTCACCTCCTGTTTCAGCTACTCCTTCCTCCCCCTGCCAAGGGCTTTTGCAGTGACTGATGAGTCATACAAGGAAAATGTACCTCCTGTTTCTACACAGAGCTTAGAAGGATTCAGCTAGGCAGTTTTTAATCACGTGATGTCATAGACCTAATGGAAAAGAAAAGAATTATCTGGCTAGAAAGGCAAAATGAGCAATTGTAAGTACACAGTGCTACAGTATATAACATGATGATTGCAATATAGTTAGAGGATAAAAATTTTGATGTGAGGAGGAGGAGTGCTTCTTTAAAGGGTTGTGCTAACATCTTGGAGCCACATCCAATGGGACACCTTCATAGGTTGCTTGATAAAGACTGGTATTGTCGAACTGTTGCACTGTATTTGGCAGAATAAAAAGATTTTTTACTTCACTCAAGATTGGATGCTGTCCTTCTATTCTACTGATGTCATGTCAGGACAGGGGTGGTTTGGCAGCACTAGGGGCACCTCCACAATATTAGGTCAGTAGTTATGACTAATTGTTGTATATTCTTTATTCGATTCACATCCATGTTTTGGGCATTATACCCTTTTCGGTGGACACGTTTTTCATGTTAGCTTGGTTCCAACTTCACACACATAACTCATGTAGGTCACTGTTGATGTTTTTAGTTCTGTTACTTCTATATTTAGGTCCTGACATCTGGTTCATCTTTATTTGTCTGCTGCCTTTCGTGACCTCTGGACTGTTTACCTTCCTGTCTAAGAATTGTATCACTTGCTTCCCTGATTGTTCCTTGGTTTATAGAACTATTTATGGTAACTGACATTCCATGGAACTGGTGAGTTCATTCTCAAATTGGTGAGGAACTGGTGAGGTCTTCAGGCCCTGGCAGCCACAGACTTCTGTAACCTGTGCAACCAAGAGGCTTGAAGCTATGGCGCTGAATACCAAGGTAGGGATTGTCTCAGTCAAACATTCGCCAACAGAAATAGGGTCAAATCTATGCTTGCAACTACAAGAAGTGTAGAACAGGACAAATGAAATCTCTTTTTCCCAACTTCTTCATATCTAGTGTATTACCAAGGATTCCCATGCACATCTGCAACTCCTTAGTCTTATGCAAGCCTTCTAATGAAGCGAACCTGATATTGGAAGGTTCATCAATGGCACCACACCAGCAGAATGATACAACAACATTGTGTGAAAATTGACGTTGATTGCTCTTGCACCTAGTGTCAGGTAGCTGCAGAGTAAGCATGCAGGAAAAATCTGAAAGAGTAGTTTAAAGAAGTTGTTTCATGAAGATATCTCATGAACAAATGTCTTTTATAATGACATATAGAGGAATCCCCTTCTACAATGCCGTACGTCAGTTGGAATGGAGAATACTTTGGTGGACACATGTCCTCATTGTATCACCAGACATTTTACAGAATTGGCCGCATGCAATATTACATTTTTCATACAGCAGCAATTGCAACCTCATTCTGAAAGTAGTTGTCTTTTATATAGAACAACTCCTCACTAGGGATGACCGGATCCGTGGAAGTTTGGGTTCGTCTTGTTCGACCGAACTTTAAAATCATAGAATCACAGAATGTTAGAGTAGGAAGGGACCTCCAGGGTCATCGTGTCCAAGCCCCTGCTCAATGCAGGATTCACTAAACCATCTCAGACAGATATCTGTCCAGCCTCTGTTTGAAGACTTCCGTTGAAGGAGATCTCCCCACCTCTCGTGGAAGCGTGTTCTTTACTCCAAAGATCTTTAGTCCAAAGCCTGTTCTTTAGTCCAAAGTTCGGTTCAGGTACCAGAACTGTATCCAAACTTGAACCTGAACCCAAACCCCATAGAAATCAATCGGGACACGAACTGGACACGAACTTTGGAGCTGGAAAATCTCACTCTCTTTTTCTCTTCCAGGAGAAGTCCTTGTTCGGAGTTCAGCATTCAGCACCGGACACTAGGTGTCTGGTACGATCCCCGAACTTTACAGTTCGAGTACGCTCATCTCTACCTATCAATCATTGCCGATGACCTTTATACATGTATGGTAACTAGTGATGAGCGAGAATACTCGCAAGTACTTGGTACTCGCCCGAGCATCTCAGTACTCGCCGAGTACTTGCGAGATGCTCGGGCGGATGCTCGGGTCCCCTCCCTGCATGTTTGGCGCTTCTTTCAATTTTTTTTTCAGTGTGTCAGCAAAGTTTTTGGCACCGGTTTGCTGTTCAAAATAGATACCTACAGGCCAGGTATTTAAAACTGTGTTTTCTCCATCACACGAATCACATATACGTTTTCAGAAAATACTGCCATTTCTGGCCTCCATTAAAACATTTTTTCAGTGTGTCATCAAAGTTTTTGACATCGGTTTGCTGCTCAAAATAGATACCTACAGGCCAGGTATTCAAAACTGTGGTTTCTCCTTCACACAAATCACATATAACTTCGCTCCAAATTTAGCCATTGTAGTGAGCGTGGAACATATTGTCCTCCATTTAAAATGGGCAAGGCGAGTGGCGAGGGGAACTGAATGTGATGGTGATGGTGCATGCAGAGGCCGAGACAGTGGGCAAGCTGAAATTGTGCCACAATAAACACCCACATCTTCTCGCCTGACCTTCCTGTCCCAATTCCTAGGGGACCGCAGCACACCACTATTGAACCCAGAGCAGTGTCAAAAGGTTGTTGGTTGGATAGCGGATAATGCTTCCAGTCACTTAGCCACCACCACCACCACCGTGTCTTCCACACGGTCAAGTCTCAGTAGCCGTGAGTCTGGACCGCATATTCCTCACCCTGATCCTCCTTTCTCCCACCATGCCGAGTGCTCGGAGACAACTGATCCCACACTTGGACACTCTGAAGAGCTGTTCACTTTTCCAATTCGGGCCTCTCGCCTGGTCCACTTGAAGCGGCGCAAGAGGAGATTGCATGTAGCGATGCCCAAATATTTGAGCAGCCACGGTCACACGAAGGCGACGGTGGAAAAGTGTCACAAGAGGTGGATGATGATGAGACACAATTGCCAGAAAGTCAGGAGGAGGACCAGGGTGCGGAAGTGGAAGACGACGTGGTGGATGATATAGTAACTGACCCAACCAGGCAGGAGGACATGAAGAGCGAGGACAGCAGCACACAGGGGGAGGGAGGCAGAGCACTCCAACAGGCAGAAAGAAGCAGTGTGGCTGCAGACAGAAGGCAGGCAACCTTTCCCCGTAACACCAACACAAAGAAAGTTGCCAGCACAACTGTTAGGTCTTCCCGAGTATGGTTGTTTTTTAAAGACTCTGCTGATAACCCCAAAAAGGCCATTTGCACCACCTGACAGTGCGGCATCAGCAGGGGTGGCAAAACTAGCAGCCTGACCACCACCAGCATAATCAGGCACATGGCAGCAAAGAACCCGACTTTGTGGGCCGAACCCCAGGGTCCAGAAACAGTGTCTGCGGCTGGCACCATTGCTTCTTCCGCTGTTGTGCATGCAAGCCAATCCCGTCCATGGTGCATGCGAAGATGCCTCCTGCCCTGCACCTGTCGCTGCACACTCTCAAGTAGAAGCATCAGGAAGCACGTCTACGTCCTTGTCCCAGCGCAGCTTTCAGTTGTCCATACCCCAGTCCTTGGAACGCAAATGTAGCACCCCGAGGGCTCGGCTGCTACAGGGGTATTGCACCTCGAACCAGAGGTGTGGTATTCCACTCCCGGGTAAGGATGGAGTGTGGACTAGAACTCAGTTAGCTGCATGCACCACATACATCCCATTTCCGGGGGACAGATCAACGGTACTCCCACCAGATAGATGTGCAGGTACGACAGCGTCTGTCCCTGGCTGGAGTGGGAGGGGGGGAGGAATATCCCAGTGGTGCAGGAGCAGAGAGGGGAGGGACTCTGGGCATAGGAAGGAGCCCATTGGTGGCTAGTCACCTGGGTTCGGGTGTCAGAGGGAGTATAAAAGGTGGGCACCATCTTAGGAGTTCAGTTCAGTCAGACAGAAGAAGAGGAGAAGAGTAGTGACAGGGAGCAGCAGCCCTGTCTGGGTGCTGCTCCTGAAGGGAGCAAGAGAGAGAAAGACAAGAGGAAAGGAACAAGGAACAAGGAAGGAATGGAACCTGGAGAAAGGCCCAGAGACATGAAGGAAGAGGGAACCCGAACACGCTAGGAGTCAGCGGGTGAAGGGTTGGCAGATCAGGGTACCGGATCCCGAACTGGTGGAGGCCACTTATCCTCAGCCAGGAACCGGAGGTCGTGGCCACGTCTTGGCGCGACCACTCACTACACTCACCACGAAGGCACGCCACACAGGGTCAGGGAAACCGGAGATAGGTTTCGCCACCAGAAGGCCCGAGGAAGCTGGACATGGGTGGGTCCCTAGTGGGGACGGCCAGAGAAAGGAACGGAGAAAGGAGTTCAAGGTCACACTCTGGAACTGCCTGGGGGTTGGTCGAGCCCCGTACCTGGTGGACGCAGCACGGCTCGGGTCGTCATCACCTGCAGGACTGACACTGATAACATCTGTGAGTAAAGCATTGAAAACTGCAATCAGTCTCTGTGTTCCATCGCACTACCAGCACTAAAGGTACCGGGACGCCCTTTCTATCACTCCCTTCACCCGCACCAGCTGCCCTGAGGCCATACCTCTCCCGTTGGGGGTTATACCACCATTGCTGCACACATACCACCGGCCTCAGCGGACTGTTCTGCAGCGGCGGCCTTGCGACCGCAAATCAACGGGTGGCGTAGTCGACACTTAACATCTACAAAGACTGCCACACACTTAGTTTGACCACCCTGGGCACGGACCGGGTCCCCGCCACTCGGAGACTACTACCCCCATCGGATCCGGCTCCGGGTATTCCCCCGCGCACACGTGCGCCGCACTACAGCACTGGCCCAGGGGGCGCGTCACAAGCGCAAATACGCAGCCAACGCCTTACAGGCCACACTACTAAATTTCCACATTTCACGACTGCTTGCGCTCGAAATGTTGCCTTTTAGGCTCGTGGAGACAAAAGCATTCCGCAACCTGATGGCGGCGGCTGTCCCTCGGTACTTGGTCCCCAGCCGCCACTATTTCTTCCAGTGGGCCGTCCCCGCATTACACAAGCACGTGTCCCAAAACATTAGCCGTGCCCTCAACAACGCAGTTACCGGGAAAGTCCACCTAACCACAGACACGTGGACAAGTGCTTGTGGGCAGGGACGGTACATCTCGCTGATGGAACATTGGGTTAACATAGTGAAGCCGGGACCCAGTCGGACCTTGGGACAGAACACGTCCTCCCAACGCCAAGGATTGCAGGCCCTATGTCAATCAGAGTTGCCCCTACAGTCTACAGCTCCTGCACCTCATGCTCCTCAGCCTCCTCCTCCTCTTCAGCCTCCAACTCCGAAATGACCACATCAGTCACAAGCTGAAAGCACTGCAGCACTGCCTCAGCCAAGCGGCAACAGTCTGTGCTGAAGCTAATATGTTTAGTTGACAAACAAAATGCTGAAGAGTTGTGGACAGCTCTGAAAGAGCAGGCAGATCTGTGGCTCACACCGCTGAACCTACAGCCAGGCATGGTCGTGTGTGACAATGGCCCGAACCTAGTGGCGGCTCTGAGGTGAGGCGAGCTCATACACGTACCATGCCTGGCCCATGTGCTTAACCTCGTGGTTCAGCGGTTTCTCAAATCCTGCCGGATCTGCTTGTTAAAGTACACCGCCTTTGTGCCCATTTTAGAAAGTCACCTACAGCTTCCGCCGCCCTTGCCGTGTTCAGCAGCATTTGCAGCTTCCGGCTCACAGACTGTTGTGTGATGTCCCCACGCGTTGGAACTCTACACAGCAGATGTTGGGAAGGATTTGTGAGCAGAAGAGGGCAGTTGTTGAGTACCAGCATCAACAAGGCCGTCGGTATTCAGTTCAGACTCCACACATAAGACCTCAGGAGTGGACATGGATGTCAGACATATGTACCATCCTCCAAAACTTTGAGTACTCCACCAAGATGGTGAGCGGCAATAACGCCATAATTAGCGTCACCATCGCGTTTTGCTGTCTTCTGAAATGCTCTCTGCTCACAATCAAAGAGGATGCATTGCAGGTGGAGCACAGGGTGATTACACACAGCCCAGCCTCATCTCATCCCAACGTGGATTGGGTGACAATGAGGAAGAGGAGGAGGAGGAGGAAGAACATGCGCTATAGACGGTACTACCTGCACAGCTGTCATACCGTCTGTTCAGCGTGCATGGCCAGAGGACAGAGAGGAGGAGGAGGAAAAGAGCATGGTCAGTCATCCTCTTGGTGAGGATATGGAAGTCTTGCCTGTTAGCAGTCTGGCACGCATGGCTGAGTTTATGTTACGCTGCCTTTCCCATGACCCTCGCGTTCTCAAAATTTTGGGTGACAGTCATTACTGGTTGGTGACACTTATAGACCCATGCTACAAGGAGAACTTTATATCTCTTATTCCTGAGGCGGACAGGTCTACAAAAATGGGGCTGTACCAGTAGGCCCTTGTTGCGGAACTATTAAAAAAATTCCCATCTGAAAACGCTGGCGACAGAGGTCACAGTTCGTTGGACAACCAAGGAGTACAGGCGAGAGAGACACAGCTCCAATCCAGCAGAGGCAGGGGAACACTGTCAAAGTTCTGGGAGAATTTTCTCAGGCCCTCCCATCACACAAGCCCTGAGGCGTGGGGTACTCTCACAAAGAGTGCAAAGTTTGGGAAGATGCTGAGGGAGTACCTTGCCAACCGTACCAATGTCCTCTGTGATTCCTCCTTGCCTTTTAATTATTGGGTATCCAAGCTGGATACATGGAATGAACTGGCTCTCTATGCCTTGGAGGTCCTGGCCTGCCCTGCCGCCAGCGTTTTATCAGAGCGGGTTTTTAGTGGCGCTGGTGGAATTTTAACTGATAAGCGCATCCGCCTGTCAACTGAAAGTGCTGACAGGCTGACTCTTATAAAAATGAACAAGGGCTGGATTGGGCCAGACTTATCAACACCACCGAATGATAGCAGTGTAACATAAACTCAAATCCAGTGTCTTTTTTTGGGAGGTGTATTCCCATGCACCGCTTCCAGATTTTGGCTATTTGCTCTTGTCCTCCTCCTTCTCCTCATCCTCATCCTTCACCACCATATCATCAGGGTGATCGTGGTCTGTGATGCAACACCCACATAATTTTTTTAAAAGGTGTCTATGATGCCCATAAAAAAATTTTTTATACAGTATGTTCATGTATACCCCCCAGGGGTAAATGTTTGTCAGCCCATACACTTATTGCATTGGCATTACAAATATAGGAGACCCGCTCCTTTCTAATGGGAACATTTTTTTTATGAGGCCCTCCTCCACGTCTCTTCCAAGGGGCATTGGAGTGCCTTCCAATTTTTGGCAGCCCTTGCATTCACTGCATAGGCAAACTCAATGGGAGACCCACTTCCTATTAATGGGAACATTTTTTTCAGGAGGCCCTCCTCTACGTCTCTTCCAAGGGGTATTGGAGTGCCTCCAAATTTTTGGCAACCCTTGCATTCACTGCATAGGCAAACACAATGGGAGACCTACTTCCTAATAATGGGAACATTGTTTTCAGGAGGCCCTCCTCTAAGTCTCTTCAAAGGGGTATAGGGGTGTGTCCAAATTTTGGCAGCCCTGCCACTCACTGCATACGCAATAACAGTATAGGAGACCCACTCTTTAGTAATGGGAACAATAAAACATAGCCGGCTGATGGCTCTCTAAGAATAGTGAAGGCCGACTGCTGGCACTTTAAGAATAGTAAAGGCCGCCTGATGGCCCTATAAAAATAGGCTTTGTGACTTTCAGAGTCCCTCTTTCATAAATGAAACACAATGTGTCTGATGATATCTCACACACCATATGGCCAGATAAGGTTGTAAAATGTTAAAATGACATTTCCTGATAAATGCATTTGTCACGTTTGAAAGCAATGTATAAGTGAAAAAACGCATAAAAAACGCTACATGTGAACATAGCCCAAGGTGTGGAGGAGCATTTTTGTTTTTGGTTATTTATTTTGCTTTATATACAAGTCATTACCCTGGAAAGGATGTTCCTTAACATATTTCCAAGCAAAATCCATTTTGGTTTCGTTTTTGTATATTTTATTGTGAGTCCGTAAAAGTGGCGTAATACCTCTGACGTTGTTGACAGCAGTGACCTGGGAGTCAGAAATGCTTCCAGGGGTCTTCCCCATGCTGTTCCCCTGTCATTTGAGCACTGTTTCCATCGATTTGGGCAATTTTTAGTCCCTCTGCAGACCACCGGGGGGAGCTGCCTGAAAAATGCTCGCATTTCCCATAAACTTACATTGGGCTCATTGCTCTGGTCGAGCACCTGAGTATTCCAATGTGCTCGACCCCAGCATCGAGCACCCGAGCATTTTAGTGCTCGCCCATCACTAATGGTAACGACACGCCATCATTATAAAGAGAAGAGCGGGTTGATGCCGCACAAGTATTGGCAACTTAGAGTTGGCAACCATTGGAGCAACAGTTTAACCTCTTACATACTTCTGTCATCACAGCAGTATTTTAAATGCTTTGAAAAGGCGGCCATCACTTCTGATATGATAGCAGAGTACCAACTGGTTGCCATTTCAGCCAGGAATCTACTAAAGGCCCCCTTGGTGTTTGCAATATTAAAACTCCTATGAAGCCCGATCTATGGCTGGACATCATAGGAGATCTTTGATTTAACAATACACTGCAATACTACGTTAGTGCAGTGTATTGCGTAGGTGATCAAGCAATCGTAAGATCAAGTCCAGTCAGTGATTAATTAAAAATGACAAAATATATTTAAAAGATTATAAAAAAATATTAAGATTTTAATCATCCCACCTTTTCCCAAATGTAAATAGAAAAATGTAAAAAATTTAAAAAAAATTATCATATTTGGTACTGTTGCTTGTGTCATTGCTCAAATTAATAAAAATGTAAAATATTTATTCTAGGCGTCAAGCTGAGAAGTCCCTTTCCACATGCACTGATTGACTGTTTTTTGTGTCTAGCAGTCCCATGACCACAATGGGGCCCTTGCTTATTTCCAAACTATTTGTTTGCTGTTGTGTAAATATTAATACTATAGTTAATGGCAAATATAGATATCTACCAAATATTTCCTAATTTGTGGCAGGACTTCGTTGTTCTCCTTTGTACCCCTTTCTACTTCACTTATAGGGGTGGTCCGAAACTAACATTTCTTTTTATTCCTAAATCTCTATCTATTAAATGTAATAATCTAATCTCTTTTCTTTACTTTAATGGGAACCTGTCACCAGAAATAAAGCTGTTAACCTGCAGATATGTGGTTAAACTGCAGGTTAACAGCATTATTATGCTGCCCAGTGCCTGCACACAGCCGAATGCAGTGGGGCGAAAATTAACTTTTATTCTCCCCACCAGCATTCAGATTCAGTCACGGGGGCGGGAACACCACGGGTTCAGTCACCGCTCTGAGTATACAGAGCGGCCGCTGTAACTGCCCCCTGGCCCTGACTGACAGCCGGCCTCAATCTAGAGCTAGTATCAGATAGGGCCGGGGGAATACTCAGAGCGGTGACTGAACCCTCGGCACCCGCACCCCCCGTGACTGAATCCAAATGCTGGTGGAAGAATAAAAGTAAATTTTCTCCCCGCTGCATTTGGCTTCATGCAGGCGCCGGGCAGCATAATAACGTTGTTAACCTGCAGATTAACCTAATTTCTGCAGGTTAACTGGTTATTTCTGGTGACACGTTCCCTTTAATTAAAAAGTCCCTCTTTTTCATCTCTACTCTCACTAGCTGCTTTATTTTATTTTTTTACTTCCGACTTGATGACATTTTGTTTGTGAATCTCCAATGCATGCTGGGCTACTCAAACCAGTTATCATCAGAGGGCAGTGGCTATGTTGGCTGCCACAGCTACTTTCCCATCCCTGAAAAGAAGTGTCATCAGTTAAGTCTGTTTCAGGGGCTGGGCTAGTCCCTGCTCATCTTATCCAAAGATATTGCACAGTAAACCATGTCACAAATCCAAAAACTATTTGCTCTTTCTCTTTTTACTGCTACTACTTATTTCAGGGGATATCTCTCCTAACCCTGGTCCAGCCTCTGCCAACCTCAACCCCTCCCCCACCTCATTTGGAAACCCTGCTAACCTTACTAACATCAGTTGTACTTCTTCATCTCCCTCTTTCAATTGTGCACTGTGAAATCCACGGTCTGTATGCATCAAGCTTCCTTTCCTGCACAACTACTTTCTGACCAACTCTCTCAATCTGCTGGCCCTCACTGAAACCTGTATTCAGGATTCTGACATTGTCTCCCCTGCCGCTATTTCTTATAACGGCTTGCATTTTTCCCATTCCCGAGACCTGTGAACTGACTTGGTGGTGGAGTCGGCTTACTCCTGTCCCCACAATGCTCTTTTCAGGTCATCCCCCCAGTTCCATCACTCTCATTCCCTTCTTTTGAGGTCCACACCATCAGGCTCTTCCATCCCCTCTCCCTCAGAGTAGCGGTTCACCCAGCCAGTTCCTTGACCATTTATCTGCCTGGCTGCCGCATTTCATGTCCTCAGATTTACCAACCCTTATCCTAGGAGACTTCAACATCCCCATAAACAGCCCCACCTCCCCATCCGCATCCCAGCTTCTATCTTTAATCACTTCTCTTGGCCTCTCACAGCTTTCAACCTCTGGGACACGCAAAGACGGAAACACCTTTGATCTGGTCTTTGTCTGGCTTTGTTCAATCCCCTACCTAGATAACTCCCCTCTTCTCCTCTCTGATCATAACATTCTCTCCTTCATGCTCAGAAATCCTCGCCTCCCTCAGCACACTCCTACCTAGCACACATTCAGGAATCTACAAGCCATTAACCCTCATACACTTACAGACTCCCTTCACTCATCACTGTCCCCAATCTCCTCTTTTTCCTGTCCTGATCTGGCTGTAAATCACTACAATGACACTCTCAGAAGCACCCTGGACCAAGTAGCGCACCTCACCCTCAGAACCTCTAAACACAGAGTAAAACAGCCCTGGCTCACACCGCAAACCCAATTTCTCCAATGATGCTCTAGGAGTGCCGAATGCCTATGGAGGAAAACTCGCACACTAGAAAACTTTATTCACTATAAATTTATGTTAAAACCTATAACTCTGCCCTTTACCTCACCAAACAGTCCTACTTCACCACCCTTATCTCCTCACTATCCAACAACCCAAAAAAACTCTTTGACACCTTTCACTCACTCCTCAATCCTAAAGCCCAAGCCCCTATCACGGACATTTGTGCTGAGGACTTGGCCTCCTACTTCACCGAGAAAATAGAAAACATCCATCAGGAAATCAGCTCCCAGCCACCAAGAGCCGTGACTCCCATCCCTCCCCACATCCCCTCTGGATCACTCTCCACATATGACCCAGTCACAGAAGACAAAGTCTCCAGGCTCCTCTCTTCTTCTCATCCCACCACATGCACCACTTACTCCATTCCCTCACATCTACTCCAGTCTCTCTCTTCAGTCGTCATTACTCACCTAACTAAAATCTTCAATCTCTCCCTCTCTTCTGGAAACTTCCCCTCCTCCTTCAAACATCCCATCATTACTTCATTATTAAAAAAGCCCTCTCTTCCTGCACAAACAACTACAGAACAGTCTCCAGTCTCCCCTTCGTCTCTAAACTCTTGGCATACCTGGTCTACTCCCGCCTTACCTCTCCATTCACTCTCTTCTAGACCCATCACAGTCCGGCTTCCGCCCCCTACATTCTACAGAAACTGCACTCATCAAAGTAACCAATGACCTTCTGACAGCAAAATGTAACGGTGACTACTCTCTACTCATTCTTCTTGTCCTCTCTGCTGCTTTCGACACTGTTGACCCCCACCTCCTACTCTCTATGCTCCACTCAATTGGCATAAAGGACACTGCTCTCTCCTGGTTCTCCTCCTACCTATCTGGCCGCTCTTTCAGTGTATCGTTATCTGGCTCCACTTCTTCCCCCCTTCCTCTCACTATTGGGGTTCCTCAGGGCTCAATCCTTGGCCCTTTTCTCTTCTCTCTGTACACGGCCCCAACTGGACAGACCATCAGCAAATTTGGCTTTCAGTACCATCTTTACGCTGATGACACACAACTATACACTTCATCCCCTGACCTTACCCCCACTGTACTACAGAACACCAGTGACTCTCTGGCCGCAGTTTCCAACATCATATCCGCTCTCTATCTGAAACTCAACCATTCCAAAACTGAACTTCTTCTGTTCCCGCTGTCTACTCACCTCCCTAAATCCGACATCTCTCTCTCTGTGTGTGGCACCACAATAATGCTGGGCCAGCAGGCGCGCTGTCTGGGCGTTGTGTTTGACACCAATCTTTCCTTCACCTTCCATATACAATCTCTTGCCCGCTCTTGTCGCTTGCACCTGAAGAACATCTCTAGAATCCGCCCCTTTCTCACCTTGGAAACAACAAAAACCCTCACTGTCGCCCTCATCCACTCCCGCCTTGACTACTGTAACTCTCTATTAATTGGCCTCCCCCTCACTCGACTTTCCCCTCTCCAGTCCATCCTTAATGCAGCAGCCAGGGTCATCTATCTGGCTAATCGTTACTCGGACGCTTCCGCTCTGTGCCAGTCATTGCACTGGCTGCCCATACATTATAGGATCCAATTTAAATTGCTTGTTCTCACCCAAAAAGCTCTCCACAGCTCGGCACCCCCCTACATCTCTTCTCTCATTTCTGTTTATTGACCTACCCGTTCTCTACGCTCCGCAAGCGACTTTCGACTAACATCCGCACTAATCCGTACCTCCCACTCTCGGCTCCAAGACTTCTCCCGAGCTGCATATATTCTTTGGAATGTTCTATCCCAAGAAATTAGGATGAACCACAACTTACACAGTTTTAGGTGCTCCCTCAAAACACATCTGTTTAGGGTGGCCTATCACATTACCTAATCGAAGTCCTTTTACATTTTTATAGCCCATTCAATATTTCTCCAAACATAAGTCTTCACCAAACTCCACCACACCCAAAAGCACTACAAATACTGGCTGGTAACGAGTTCATGCAGTCTTTATCTATCCCTCATTCCCTCAAGATGGCTGGACCTTCATTGTAAATAAGCCCCTGTACTTTGTCTCACCCCAACCTCATTGTGGATTGTAAGCTCTTATGAGCAGGGTCATCAATATTTTTGCTTTAATTATTGTGTTATCTTTAGCTATGTTACTTATGACTGTTGTATATGAACCTCTCAATTGTAAAGCGCTGCGGAATATGTTGGCGCTATATAAATAAAGATTATTATTATTAGTTGTCAATTCTGACATATGCTTAGTACGAGCTCTCTTGCAACTATGCAATATTCGCTTCAGTGCACAGTGACAGTGCACTCCCTTGCCTACTGGGAGAGAGCGCACTGTTAGTGCGTATTGTAAGGAAAGAACGCGGCAAGCATAATAAGTGATAACACTTTTGGGCACGGGTCTGGTGTCTGCCTGGCATGTTATCTCCTTACAATGCACACTGACAGGGCGCTCTCTTGCTGGCTCATCACTTCTCATTAGAGCCAGCGAGGGAGCGCACTGTCACTGTGCATTAAAGAGAATATTGCAAAGTGACAAGGGAGCTCATACTGAGCCCACATCGCTATTAACAACCTATGCATACTAAGTAGAGCAGGACTAGCCCAGCCCCTGAAATGGAGATTACGGATGATGCTTTGATTCAGAGTGGGGGCAGCCTCTGCCCCCTGATGACGTCCAGTTTGAGTATCCCAGCATGCACTAGGAATTCTCAAGCAAATCTTCATCAATCAAATAATAGGTAAAAAAATAAAATAAAATAAAGCAGTTAGCGAGAGTAGACAGGGAACAATAGGGGCTTTTTTAATTAAAGGGAACCTTTCTGCCGATACATGCTGCCCAAGCCATGTGCAGCATGTATCTGGCACTGGCTGTACCATCACTGACTGACAAGCCTCTGCCTACGAGCGCATATAGACAGAGACTTGTCAATCAGTGTCAGAGAGCGGGGAGAAGCCGCTGGGAACCCGCCTGTACGACTAGTCACCCATGCGTCTCGATCCTTGGCAGTTATTAAAAGTATGTATGAGCAGCATGTATCGGCTGAAAGGTTACCTTTAAAGTATATTAGAAAAGAGCTTATATTATTACATTAACCCCTTCACGACTGATGACGTACATTGGCCGTGTCCCTGCCTTTGATGCGGGCTCACACGCTGAGCCCGAATCTTTCCCCACACTTGATGGCTGATTTAAACAGCCATCAAGTTCTTCTAACAGCCGCTGCATTTAACACGCGCAGATAAGATGCGCGTCATCAGCGCGCCTGTCACGTGATTGCACAGTGCCGATAAGTTGTCATGATAGCTGGGGGGTCTGCTGAAGACCCCAGTGCCTGTCATCACAATCCTCCTGTGTGTGCATAGGAGATCGTGATTTTTGCTATACATAGCCATGTATAGCGCAGGCGTTCAGATGATCACAACTTCAAATCTCCTAAGGGGACTTAAAAATACAGTAAAAAGTAAAAAAAAAGTTTTAATTAAAAAAATAAGAAAAACACTAATGTTCAAATCACCCTCCTTTTGCCCCATTAAAAATAAAGTAATTAAAAAAAATTACACATATTTGGTATTGCTGCATTCAGAAATGTCTATCAAAATATAAAACAAAATTAATCCAATCGGTAAACGGCGTAACAAGAAAAAAATTAAAAATCCTGAATTATGATTTTTTGGTCGCTATAACATTGCAATAAAATGCAATAAGAGGCAATCAAAACATTTTATCTACTCCAAAATTATATCAATAAAAACTTCAGCTCAGGGTCCAAAAAATAAGTCCTCACCCAGCCCCATATCCTGAAGAATGAGAAAGTTACGGGGCTTAGAAATGGCGTCAAAAGCGAATTTTGTTTTTGTCAAATTTCTGAATTTTTTTTTACCACTTAAATAAAAAAGAACCTATACATGTTTGGTATCTGCAAACTCGTAATGACCTGGGGAATCATATTGCCAGGTCAGTTTTATCATATATTGAATATGTTAAATAAAAACCACAAAATACCATTGTGGAATTGTGCTTTTGTTTTGCAGAATGAATGGTGTCATTCAAAAGTACAACTCGTCCCACAAAAAAACAAGCCCTCATATGGCTATATGGCTGGGAAAAAAAGATATGGCTCTTGGAAGAAGGGGAGAAAAAAACAAAAATGAAAAATGGAAAATCGTCCAGAGTAAAGGGGTTAAAGAGATAAACATTTAGGATTAAAATCAATGTTAGTTTTGGACCACCCCCTTTAAATAAAGAACTGTAAAAATAAATAAATCTTTATTGCAAAATGAATGCTGAAATAGAAGTAACATTGAAATGCAAGAATTAACGTTTTATCGGTCTTCGCACGTCCCTAAAAAGTGCAGTAAGAGGCAAGCAAATCATTATGTACCCCAAAATGGCATAAAAAAAAAAATATCAGCTCACCCTGCAAAAAAACGAGCCCTTACCCCTCTCCATCCACAGAAAACTAAAAAAGAAATACCTTGCGAATCTCAAAAAAACTTCTTTTTTTTTACCAAATTCTGATTTTTTATTAAATAAAATATTCTAAAAAAAATGTTTTAAGTTGTGGCATCCTCGGAATTGTACTGATCTGGAGAATCATGTTTCCAGGTCATTTTTACTGCGCAATGATGGCCATAAACACAAAATCTCCCCAAAAATCGCAAAATTGCATGGTTTTTTTAATGACACTGGTGAAAATCTTATGAAACTCTGAACAATATCATTGACTGTTTTTCTCGTGCTTGAAAAAATGGATGTCTGAATGAGCCCTTAATTAAAGTGGACACATCCGCAGATGTTACTTTTCCTAAAAACAGCGCCTCTCTTGTTTATAGGTTGTGTCTGGTATTGCAGCTTAGTCCAAGTCAGGGTATCTTCAGTAAAATGTAATTCAGTAAATGTAGCACATCTGAATTGAAATAGATGATTTTTATTAAAAAAAAAAATAATAATAATAATTTTTGTTATTTTTTGGTTCTTAGATCTCAGTATAGGATAGATAAAATTAGAATGGGAATGAGCAGGAACTTAGAGCGGGATTACTGCTGGCATGGGAGCAGCGCAGTACATGACCAGAATAATCTCCTTTTATACAGAGTGCTAATGACTGTGTAAAGAACAATTAGACCCGGCTGAACTTTCCAGCGTTATCCTGAGCAGCGATCGCTTCCTACCCGCGGAGGCCGCATGCAGCCGGGCGCCCCGGAGTTGCCACATTAGCTGCAGACGATGAGCGGACGGATCCCACATTCTGCATGTCACTGCAAATAACACAGACGTGAAGGTTTTCTTTGATTATCATTGGGCTGAATTAAACTTTTATGACCTGATGCAGAATATTTGCCAGCAGGTCAAATCCACCCTAAATATGGTCAAAAGAAAATTTGCGTTGTCATTCATAGGCTAATGAAGCGTTAAGTGCTCTGGGCATGACAGAGCACGTCCCGAGTCACTAGCATCTCAGGTTGTTTCCCCGCCCAGCACCGGCCTCTTTAGCTTTATTGATAGCTCGCTGTCTGGATTCATTGCCTGGCACCTGATGTCAGACAGTCAAACTAAAGAGGCTGGTGCTGGGCGGGGAGCTCGGGCTTGGGAAGTGCTCTGTCATGACGAGAGCACTTAACACGCCTTTTGCATATGAATGAAAACAATAAATACTCAGGAATGCTGCAGCATAAAATATATGAAGGTTGTAAATGAATTGACATATGATAGACCTACCTGCATGCTTGTATATGTATTTTTTTTTTGGGGGGGGGGTGGTTGATCTTACTGACACCTGCTGGGTTGAGGGTATCTAAAATAATATTTTACATTTAAGAAAATATTAAAAAAATGTGTGTACAAATGTAAGATCATAATTTCCACATTTGCTTACAGTCTGCGCTGTCGACACAGTATATAAAGGACTGAGCCTACTTCATAGCGCAGGGTGTCAGCTGTGTTGTACAGCCAGCCCCCCGAATCTAACTGCAGCGATCGCACATAGCTCTGCAACCCATTAGATGCCATTGACAATAGTAACATTTGCATTGAAGAGGTTGGAAATGGGGGACAATGGCATTTCCATGGTATCCAGAGGCCTATTGAAAGCACCCCATGTCTGCCATGTTTGTACTCCAATGAAGCCCAGCCGGATCAGCTCTCCTTTAAAGTGATTTTACAATACACTACAATATACGGTACAGTTTTTCATGGTATTGTACTAGTGATCGCAGGTTCCAGTCCCCTAGGGGGGACAAATCATCCTACTTTTCCTGGAACATTATTCAAAATCAGAAAAAATAAAACATTTTCATACTCAGTATTGTCATATGCGAAACTGCATGAACTAATAAAACGTCACGATATTTATACTATACAGCGAGCTCCACAGCAAAAAAAAAAAAGTTGAAATAACCATTGTTTTTTGGGTAATTTCACTTCACAAATAATATGAAGTAAAAAGAGATCAGAAAGTCATATGGACCCCAAATGGTACCAATAAAAACCACGGCTTGCACTGTACAAAACAAGCCCTGAAATCAACCGAAAAATAAAAAAGGATAATTCACTTGGAAAACGAGAAGGGAAAATCAGGAGTGAAGAGAGGTCCACTGGGAGTCTGTGGCCTAAAAGCCCCCCAAACCTGGAGCTGGTCTTGCTAACAGGGCATACAGACAGGGCAAGGTAATGCCACCCTCATCTACACTGTAAGGGGACAACACAGATTTGATCATCAGAATGGATCCAAAATATGAAACTTTATTTCTTTAATATGGATAGAAAAATGGATTGAGCTGAAATCATCCAAAATGACTGAAAAATGATCCCTGTGTTGTGTTCTTGTTATAAATGGTCATTATGGAGACATGTAGTCTAGTTAGATTTATCGATGTGTTTCTACGCCGATCACATCAAAAGTTTTACATTTGACTTTCTTCGGATTTTCTGGCTTCCATATCTTTTTTTAAGAGTTGTGCTGAGGCCCTTAATTTGAGTCCCATAGTAAAAAGTGTTATCTCTGTATCTAATCTTTCTAATTGGACCAGTTTCACAGGTTTCTCTTGTTATTACCCACAGACAGTTTTTCTAGAAGCCAACACAATTTATCTACTGGCCAGTATGAAGCCATCTGATCTGAAAGACTCTGAAGGACTAAAGTTGGTCAAACACTTTTTAAAGTGAATCTGTCAGCATAAAATGACTGTTCAAACCAAGCACAGGCACTTGGTACATTCTTGCCTTGGCCGAGCAGCGCAGTGCACCTTCCCAGCTACTTTTATTTACATCTTTCTCCACTCTCCTTTTTCTTGATTGACAGTTCTGGGTTTACATGAGCCAGAGGAGGGTGGAAATAGATGGAAATCAAGTCGGTGGAAGAATTGGGCTGCTTGGCCACGCCAAGGGTGCTGTCACGATTCTGCTGTCAGATCACCCAGGGGCAGGGGCTCCTTCACTGTCCCCAATGCTAGGGACACCCTAGCTATCCCTGCTCCCCAGATTACTTCTGATGGTGAAGATGCTGGGGACACGTACCTTGCTGAACTCCTGAATCAGCTCTTATCTGTCCCTCTCTCCACCCAGGTAAGTGGGGAGGACTAGTGTATGTATATACACAAACCAGACAAACAAGGAACGGATGTACAGAGACAAATGAAAATACCAAACAAGCAAAATATGCCCTCAGAGGGAAACACAGAAGAGAAACGGAAGAGAAATTAAATAGGAGCGGATGAGGATGAGCCCACAATCGAAACACCAAGCCACAGTCAAAGATAAACACTCCAAATGCCTCTACCAACAAACGACTCCTCCACTCCTCACTAGGCAGTACAAAACTTAACAGTGGCAATCCAGATTGCCAGAGGGAAGTATATATAGGAGAGGGGAGTGGCCAATACTGAACAGCTGAGATCATCCAAGCTGGGAAGCTACAGAGACTCCAAGCTGAACAGATTAAACCCTGCACTGCTAACAGAAACATGCACTGTTTAATATGAAGGAGAAGTGCTTCTGATCAGTGCAGGAGTATGTGAAATAAGACACCACGGTCTTCTGCCCCCTCTCTGTCATGGTAAACCCATGACAGGTGCACGGAGCACCTGTGCTTGGTTTGAACAGTCATTTTGTGGTGATAGACTTTCATTAATAATGGTCAAGCAACATGTGTGTAGCTGACAGTCATTTCTCCTGACCCCCTATACACATGCACATGTGCACAGTACATGTGTTTTTCAAGCAGGAGAAGTGAAAAACTGTTGCAAAGCACCACTGGCAGTGACTTATCTATCAAAAGGATTGGGTGTAAAAATGCAATATGCCTAGTCCTTCTTTCCTCTAATATCTGTTGGAAAAGGGTTAGGAGATCACCATATACTAAGATTGCAGAATGGTCCATGTAAAATCCGTGGGTTGTGACAATTTTGCTCTATTGTACAGTATATGGACATATCAAAACATATCACTTATCCACAGGGTAGGAGATAAAATCACTAGAAAAGAAGTGCAAAAGTCCCGGCATTGGTACTGGATTTGTGTGTCTTGGGAGTGTCAGATGTAATAGACAGTCACTCTGGATCTGGCTGTAGAAAGTCACTGCGCTTTGCATTACAGACGTCTTCTTAATCCTTCTTCCTTTATGACCCAGCGGCGACCTCCCTCCTGCTGCTGATTGACACACCTTTGCCTGGGAGTTAAAACACTCAGTTTGCTCCAGGGAATCGCCGGTGATACTTCTATGAACCTTTGTGCAGGCTTGGAGCATTAGCAGTCAGCTAGCTTCTTCTCTGGTGCCCTTGGAGCAGAGGTGTATCTAGGTCTTCTAGCACCCGGGGCAAGAATTAAGTTTGGCGCCACCCCCTTCCCTCGCTCCTTCCCCAGCCCATATGAGATTTGCACACTAAGGCCACGGCCCCATTATCAGTATTTGGTCAGTATTTTTTCTCAGGAGTTGGAGCCAAAAACAGGAGTGGCTGATAAATGCAAAATTGGTGACTTGTTTCTATTACACTTTTTCTTAGATTGCTCCTCACCTGGTTTTGCCTCCCACTCCTGAGAAAAAATACTGACCAAATACTGACCGAATACTGACCAAATAGTGATAGTGGGGCCGTGGCCTTAGTCACATGCCGACAAGCTGCTATTCCTAATTCTCTCTGAGAAAAGCCGGAAGAAAAGCTCGTTGTCACGTGACCGTAAGTCCCTTGCACAATTAATAAATATGCCCCCCACCCGCTCAATTAATACCCCCTTTCCACAATAAATACCCCCCTTGCACAATAAATACACCCTGCACAATAAATACCCCCTGCACAATAAATACCCCCTGCACAATAAATACCTCCCTGCACAATTAATAAATATGCCACCCTGCACAATTAATACCCCCGCCACACAATAAATACCCCCTGCACAATTAATAAATATGCCACCCTGCACAATTAATACCCCCACCACACAATAAATACCCCCTGCACAATTAATAAATATGCCACCCTGCACAATTAATACCCCCCGCCACACAATAAATACCCCCTGCACAATTAATAAATAGCCCCCTGCACAATTAATATCCCCCTGCACAATTAATAAATAGCCTCCTTGCACAATTAATAGTCCCCTGCACAATTAATAAATATCCCGCATGCACAATAAATACCCCCCTGTACAATATATACTCCCCTGCACAATAAATACCCTTCTGCACAATTAATAAATATGCCACCCTGCACAATTAATACCCCCCACAGAATAAATACCCCCTGCAAGACGCAAGTACAATCACTGGGAGCCGGCATGCCGCAGCTTCTCTGAGCGGGCTGTCAGCTTGACGCCTGCTCAGGGAACGGCCGAATCCCGGACCAGGAGGTGGCAGAATGCAGCCGCCGGGGGGGACACATCGGACCGCCACATTAGGCAGCCCGACAGCGCCCCCTGCTGGCTGCACTCGGGGCACATGCGCCGCCTGCCCCCCCTAGATACGCCCCTGTCTTGGAGGACAGCTGGCGTTACTCCTCTGGTGTCTGCTCAAGCTAAGTTTATCCCCTTTGTTTGTCTACCTTGTTGTCTTTAGTTTGTAGTGGGGCCTGACTAGTGCTCTCCCCGGCCCCTCCTTATCTAGGGTCTAGCTCTAGGGACATCCAGGGCTTAGGGTCCTGCTCGGCGATAGGTGTGGAACCTATATAGGGACGGTAGGATAGGCGGGGTGATATTAGATCTGCCTAGGGGTCTCCACTCCTTCCTGTGCCTAGTGTTTGGGCTTCCTTTCCCTCTTCCCTTCGTGTTGCACTTAGTCTTTCCTACACCTTAAGTAACATTGTGCTGTAGACAACATGTATGGCATTGGGTAGGTAATGGCCGACAGAGGACCCCAATTAAAACAGCTGCTCCATATTATTTAAGCCTGTAATCTGTTCCTATAACCAAAACAAGCTGTAATATATTAGTAATTCTCATTACATGGAAGTACTGCTCCCATTATATATTGTTTCTGCTCAACATCTATAACGTGGACTTGGGCAAAACCTTATAATATTCCCTTATAATACCACCAAACAATGCAGAACCGAATACTACAATACCCAAATAAGAATTATAGAATTTGCATTATGATGTTATTACATTTAGATTTTATTTGCAATATGTAAATTTTGAGTATTTTTTTCTACCTTAACAGGTGTAGCTTATGTGGTGCATCTATTTTCATTGTATTTGTGAATTGCAACTTTTTAGAAAATCACAAATTTTTTTTTTGCTAAATTACTTTTACTTGATAGTTGGTTAAAAATGACTCAATCACAGTTTGCACCAAATTTAACTAATGTCATGCAATATCGTAATAAATTTGGTGTGAAAAAAATGAAACAGGAAAAAAAGTAAAACTAAGTAGTATATTATCAATAATTGTGGGCCATGTTGCCTTAAAGGGGTTGTCGATAAGTCTGCAGTCACAGAATTTATCTCCGAGTGTCATTGTAAATGTACATCAGTATATACTGTATATGTCTACTCGCTGACACAGATGGATGCTGGAGGAGACGCAGCTTGTGACCTCAGCATCTGACGACCTTCAATCTTCTCACTTTGAAAGGATAAAATTAGAACACTTAAAAGTTGTGGAAAATAACTTCGGACATCCTGTGTGGCACATTTCCCATGTGTGGCGAAAATATATGGGATCTGCTATTCCACTAGGTTTTAGAAACCTCAAACTATTGTTTGGGGCCACTGTACAGAGCATTCACTTAAAGGGGTTGTCATTGAGCGGAATTTTTTTTTAAAGAGTTAAGAGTGGCTAAAAAAGAGGTGATCCTCCGCCTCATAGGTCCCCCCTTTCCCGCTACTCCTGTTCTGGTCCCTTCTCATCACACTGCCTACAATCCTCTCCCATAGAAGTCAATGAACTTCTCCAGTCTACAGGTTCCTATTCACCATTTGGTTGCTGCCACCTAATCTGGGAGCAACATGGTGTAGAGACAGAGACCCTGATTCCAGAGATGGGTCACTTACTTAGCTGCTTACTGAAGTTTTGATAAAATCACTGTTTTATCAGCAGGAGATTATCATTAGAGGTCTACTTGTCTACTGCCAGGAAGTCTTACCATGCCCCCATCACTTTCTGCCTATACATAGTGTACACAGAAAGCTGCCAATCAAAGGTGAAGGTGGGGTTATACAGGGATCAGCATTCAGAGAGCTGCAGCAGATAAAACAGTTTTTAATCAAAACTGGAGCAACAAGTAAAGTAAGTGAGGGGACAGTACAGAGATCTGTATAATGATATTGTTACACTTAGGCCTGCGACAGGGACAATGGGGCATCCTCTACGTCTAGAGAAAGCAGGTTTAATCATAATCACAGACACAGATTCTTTACTGTAAGAGCAGTGAGACTATGGGTTCTTTACTGTAAGAGCAGTGAGACTGGATTCTTTACTGTAAGAGCAGTGAAACTATGATATTCTTTACTATAAGAGAAGTGAGACTATGGTACTCTTTACTGTAAGAGCAGTGAGACTATGGTACTCTTTACTGTAAGAGCAGTGAGACTATGGATTCCTTACTGTAAGAGCAGTGAGACTATGGATTCCTTACTGTAAGAGCAGTGAGACTATGGATTCCTTACTGTAAGAGCAGTGAGACTATGGTACTCTTTACTGTAAGAGCAGTGAGACTATGGATTCTTTACAGTAAGAGCAGTGAGACTATGGATTCTTTACTGTAAAAGCAGTGAGACTATGGGTTCTTTAATGTAAGAGCAGTGACACTATTGATTCTTTACTGTAAGAGCAGTGAGACTATGGATTCTTTAGTGTAAGAGCAGTGAGACTATGGATTCTTTACTGTACGAGCAGTGACACTATTGATTCTTTACTGTAAGAGCAGTGAGACTATGGATTCTTTAGTGTAAGAGCAGTGAGACTATGGATTCTTTAGTGTAAGAGCAGTGAGATTATGGATTCTTTATTGTAAGAGCAGTGAGACTTTGGATTCTTTACTGTAAGAACAGTGAGATTATGGATTTTTTACTGTAAGAGCTGAGACTGGACTCTTTACTGTAAGAGCTGTGAAACTATGGATTTTTTACTGTAAGAGCAGTGAGACTATGGATTCTTTCGTGTAAGAGCAGTGAGACTGAATTCTTTACTGTAAGAGCAGTGAGACTATGGTATTCTTTACTGTAAGAGCAGTGAGACTATGATATTCTTTACTATAAGAGAAGTGAGACTATGGTACTCTTTACTGTAAGAGCAGTGAGACTATGGATTCCTTACTGTAAGAGCAGTGAGACTATGGTACTCTTTACTGTAAGAGCAGTGAGACTATGCATTCTTTACAGTAAGAGCAGTGAGACTATGGATTCTTTACTGTAAAAGCAGTGAGACTATGGGTTCTTTAATGTAAGAGCAGTGACACTATTGATTCTTTACTGTAAGAGCAGTGAAACGATGGATTCTTTAGTGTAAGAGCAGTGAGACTATGGATTCTTTAGTGTAAGAGCAGTGAGACTATGGATTCTTTATTGTAAGAGCAGTAAGACTTTGGATTCTTTACTGTAAGAGCAGTGAGATTATGGATTCTTTAATGGAAGAGCTGTGAGACTGGACTCTTTACTGTAAGAGCTGTGAAACTATGGATTCTTTACTGGAAGAGCAGTGAGACTATGGATTCCTTACTATAAGAGTAGTGAGACTATGGATTCTTTATAGTAAGAGCACTGAGACTATGGATTCTTTATAGTAAGAGCAGTGAGACTATGGATTCTTTAGTGTAAGAGCAGTGAGACTATGGATTCTTTAGTGTAAGAGCAGTGAGACTATGTATTCTTTAGTGTAAGAGCAGTGAGACTATGGATTCTTGACTGTAAGAGCAGTGAGACTATGGATTCTTTATTGTAAGAGCAGTGAGACTATGGATTCTTTACTGAAAGAGCAGTGAGACTATGGATTCTTTACTGGAAGAGCTGTGAGACTGGATTCTTTACTGTAAGAGCTGTGAAGCTATGGATTCTTTACTGTAAGAGCAGTGAGACTATGGATTCTTTAGTGTAAAAGCAGTGAGACTATGGATTCTTTATTGTAAGAGCTGTGAGACTTTGGATTCTTTATAGTAAGAGCAATGAGACTGGATTCTTTACTGTATGAGCAGTGAGACTATGGATTCTTTACTGTAAGAGCAGTGAGACTATGGATTCTTTGCTGTAACAGCAGTGAGACTATGGATTCTTTACTGTAAGAGCAGTGAGACTATGGATTCTTTACTGTAAGAGCAGTGAGACTATGGATTCTTTACTGTAAGAGCAGTGATACTATAGAACTTTCAGCCACTTGATGCTGTAATGGATGATTCACTACTAAAATTCAAGAAGGGTCTGGATGCCCTTCTTGATAAATATAATATTACAGGTCATGGGCACTAGATTCTGTGATGGGATGTTGATCCAGGGTATTAGTCTGATTGCCATATGGCGTCAGGAAGGAATTTTTCCCCTAATGTGGAGATATTATTGTCTGCCCCATGGTTTTTTTTGCCTTCCTCTGGAGCAACATTTTAGGCTATTCGTTGAACTCTTTGGACTTAAGTCTACCTTCAACATTAAAACTATGTTACATGGCTGGAATCAGTATCTCTGCCCCTACATCATGCTGCTCTCAGATGGGGGGTGGGGTGAAGTAGCTGACAGATTTCCTTTTCTTGTACTGGTCTTGTAGGTCAGTGTGCAGTTTTCTTAGATGTTTCTGCAACAACCTTAGACTTTAGTGCGTGGCCATTCCACCACTTAGTAGTCTGGCACAGGCATGTGTATGATCAAACAGCATTCTGGAGACCCTCCTTCTCCCATAGGTGGGACCCCCATTTGTCAGATCTGTGGATATGCCATACATGTCTGAAGTGGGTAAGCCGTCTTTATACCGTATTTATCAGCAGGAAATAAGATGACTGCTGTTCGCTTCTTGTTTATTTTGGCTGGAGTTCAATGTGACTGGGAAGAACGTTTCCCACGCAATTAACAATGGAGCCACCACAGATCGCAGAGATTTCTATCAAAACATGCGTCTAAATAGATTCATTTTACACGACGGGCAATAACTACCATGTGGGACTCGAGCTGATGTAGGAACCGGCAACATATAAAAAAGCCAAGTTCCCTTACAGCTGTAGACCACCGTCAGATGAGAGCAATGCCGGAGCTATGTGGAGACTGTGGCCACGACATATGCCGCACAGCCCAAACCGCTCTGTGCCGATGTTACATTGCATTGTGATTTTTTGTGACTTTTGGATTTCTTGTGACTTTTATGTCACCATCGGTGGCACCAAATTCACTTTAATTATGGCACAATAATAGGTGTGATCTAAGCCCATGTGACATGTGCAGCCCTAGATGTAAGGGCATCTATCAGTAGGATCAGCTCACCTAAGCCGTCTATATGGGCATGTAGGTCATAGGAAACTGAATAAAATGACACCTTGATATTTGTGATCTGATTAGTGATGAGCGACTATGTTTTGTTAACCCTTTCGCCGAGTATGCTCGGGCGAGCACCGAGTAGTTACAGCTGCTCTGTGTTATGTTTGACTCACTCCCGTGTGCATGATTTTCAACTGTTTGGCAGCTTTAATACATGTGAGGAATGTGTAAGAAATAGACATTCCTCACATGTAATAAAGCTGTCAAACAGTCGCAAATCATGCACACGGGAGCGATTCAACCATATCACCGAGCAGCTGTAACTACTCGGTGCTCGCCCGAGCATACTCGGTGAAAGGGTTAACAAAACATACTCGCTCATCACTAGATCCGATGCTTTATTCCAGAAAAATCCACATTTTTATTAATATGTAAATGAGATGTTAAGATCTATGGGACGACAATCTGACTCCAGAGATTATTATAAATTACTAGTGATGGGCGAGCACTAAAATGCTCGGGTGCTCGATGCTCGGGTGGAGCACATTGGAATACTCGGGTGCTCGACCCGAGAAATGAGCCCAATGTAAGTCTATGGGAAACTCGAGCATTTTTCAGACGGCTCCCCCCGGAGGTCTGCAGAGGGCCTAAAAATTGTCCAAATTGATGGAAACAGTGCTCAAATGACATGGGGACAGCATGGGGAAGACCCCTGGAAGCATTTCTGACTCCCAGGTCACTTCTGTCAACAACGTTGTCAGAAGTATTACGCCACTTTTACGGACTCACAATAAAACATACAAAAACTAAACCAAAATGGATTTTCCTGGGAAATATGTTAAGGAACATCCTTTCCAGGGTAATGACTTGTATATAAAGCAAAATAAATAACCAAAAACAAAAATGCTCCTCCACACCTTGGGCTATGTTCACACGTAGTGTTTTTGATGCGTTTTTTCACTTTTGCATTGCTTTCAACCGTGACAAATGCATTTATCAGGAAATGTCATTTTAAAATTTTACAACCTTATCTGACCATGTAGTGTGTGAGATATCATCAGACACATCGTATTTCATTTATGAAGGAGGGACTCTAAAAAGTCACAAAGCCTATTTTTATAGGGCCATCAGGCGACCTTTACTATTCTTAAAGGGCCAGCAGTCGGCCCTCACTATTGTTAGAGAGCCATCAGCCAACTATGTTTTATTGTTCCCATTACTAAAGAGTGGGTCTCCTATACTGTTATTGAGTATGCAGTGAGTGGCGGGGCTGCCCAAAATTTGGACGCACCCCAACACCACTTTGAAAATTTGAACGCACCCCAATACCCCTTTGAAGAGACTTAGAGGAGGGCCTCCTGAAAACAATGTTCCCATTATTAGGAAGTAGGTCTCCCATTGTGTTTGCCTATGCAGTGAATGCAAGGGTTGCCAAAAATTTGGAGTCACTCCAATGCCCCTTGGAAGAGACGTGGAGGTCAGAGGGCAGCCTTAAAACAATGTTCCCGTTATTAGGAAGTGGGTCTCCCATTGTGTTTGCCTATGCAGTGAATGCAAGGGTTGCCAAAAATTTGGAGGCACTCCAGTGCCCCTTGGAACAGACATGGAGGTCAGAGGGCCTCCTTAAAACAATGTTCCCATTATTAGGAAGTGGGTCTCCCATTGTGTTTGCCTATGCAGTGAATGCAAGGGTTGCCAAAAATTTGGAGGCACTCCAATGCCCCTTGGAAGAGATGTGGAGGTCAGAGGGCCTCCTGAAAACAATGTTCCCATTATTAGGAAGTGGGTCTCCCATTGTGTTTGCCTATGCAGTGAATGCAAGGGTTGCCAAAAATTTGGAGGCACTCCAATGCCCCTTGGGAGAGACGTGGAGGTCAGAGGGCCTCCTTAAAACAATGTTCCCATTATTAGGAAGTGGGTCTCCCATTGTGTTTGCCTATGCAGTGAATGCAAGGGTTGCCAAAAATTTGGAAGCACTCCAATGGCCCTTGGAAGAGACATGTAGGTCAGAGGGCCTCCTGAAAACAATGTTCCCATTATTAGGAAGTGGGTCTCCCATTGTGTTTGCCTATGTAGTGAATGCAAGGGCTGCCAAAAATTGGGAGGCACTCCAATGCTCCTTTGAAGAGACGTGGAGGAGGGCCTCTGAAAAAAATGTTCCCATTAGAAAGGAACGGGTCTCCTATACTTGTAATGCCAATGCACTAAGTGTATGGGCTGACAAACATTTACCCCTGGGAGGTATACATGAAAATACTGTATAAAAAATGCTTTTTACGGGCATCATAAACACCCTTTAAAAAAATTATGTGGGTATTGCATCACGGACCACAGTCACCATAGTGATATGGTGGTGGAGGATGAGGAGAAGGACGAGGACAAGAGCAAATAGCCAAAATCAGGAAGCGTATACCCATGTCTGGGTGTGAAAAGGTGCATGGGAATACACCTCACAAAAAAAGACACTGGATTTGAGTTTATGTTATGCTGCTATCATTCAGTGGTGTTGAGAAATCTGGTCCAATCCAGCCCTTGTTCATTTTTCCAAGCAATGTGAACTGAGGTCTAAGATGGTACACATGCAAGAAATAGGAGCATGTTCACACTAGCAAAAAGATGCAAAACCTACAAAAGACAAAAAATATATCTCATACCCTACCATCATTATATATAAATGTAAAGCAAAGTTGCATATGAAATATAGGGTACTTAGTGAACTATGTTTGATCAAAAAAAGTATACAAGTCGTCCCACCAGCGACAAGGTCACCCTAAATTGGGACGGTCCTACACTGTCTATATTAAAAACCTTACTGTATATCAAAGTTGAAGTAATGCATATAAAAGGGTAGACAAATAGAACTGGGTCCCAATATCAGACCACCTAAGCCCGTGGTAAGCTACATATACAGTGCCTACAAGTAGTATTTAACCCCCTGCAGATTTAGCTGGTTTGATAAGATGCAAATAAGTTAGAGCCTTCAAACTGCAAACGAGAGTAGGTTTTATGAACAGAAGCATAAATCTTACAAACCAAAAAGTTATGTTGCTCAGTTGAATTTTATTAAATTTTAAACATAAAAGTGTGGGTCAATTATTATACAACCCCTATGTTTAATATTTTGTGGAATAACCCTTGTTTGCAATTACAGCTAATAATCGTCTTTTATAAGACCTGATCAGGCCGGCACAGGTCTGTGGAGTTATCTTGGCCCACTCCTCCATGCAGATCTTCTCCAAGTTATCTAGGTTCTTTGGGTGTCTCATGTGGACTTTATTCTTGAGCTCCTTCCACAAGTTTTCAATTGGGTTACGGTCAGGAGACTGACTAGGCCACTCCAACACCTTGACTTTTTCCCTATTGAACCAGGCCTTGGTTTTCTTGGCTGTGTGCTTTGGGTCGTTGTCTTGTTGGAAGATGAAATTACGACCCATCTTAAGATCCTTGATGGAGGAGCGGAGGTTCTTGGCCAAAATCTCCAGGTAGGCCGTGCTATCCATCTTCCCATGGATGCGGACCAGATGGCCAGGCCCCTTGGCAGAGAAACAGCCCCACAGCATGATGCTGCCACCACCATGCTTGACTGTAGGGATGGTATTCTTGGGGTCGTATGCAGTGCCATCCAGTCTCCAAACGTCACGTGTGTGGTTGGCACCAAAGATCTCGATCTTGGTCTCATCAGACCATAGAACCTTGAACCAGTCTGTCTCAGAGTCCTCCAAGTGATCATGAGCAAACTGTAGACGAGCCTTGACATGACGCTTTGAAAGTAAAGGTACCTTACGGGCTCGTCTGGAACGGAGACCATTGCGGTGGAGTACGTTACTTATGGTATTGACTGAAACCAATGTCCCCACTGCCATGAGATCTTCCCGGAGCTCCTTCCTTGTTGTCCTTGGGTTAGCCTTGACTCTTCGGACAAGCCTGGCCTCGGCACGGGAGGACTCTTTCAAAGGCTGTCCTGGCCGTGGAAGGCTAACAGTAGTTCCATAAGCCTTCCACTTACGGATGATGCTCCCAACAGTGGAGACAGGTAGGCCCAACTCCTTGGAAAGGGTTTTGTACCCCTTGCCAGCCTTGTGACCCTCCACGATCTTGTCTCTGATGGCCTTGGAATGCTCCTTTGTCTTTCCCATGTTGACCATGTCTGAGTGCTGTTCACAAGTTTGGGGAGGGTCTTAAATAGTCAGAAAAGGCTGGCAAAAGAGATCTTTAATCCACACATGTGAAGCTCATTATTCTTGGTGCCTGAACTACTTCTTAATACTTTAGGGGGACAAAACAGAATTCTTGTGGTTTGAGGGGTTGAATAATAAATGACACTCTGAATTAACTTTTAACGTTAAAAAAAAAAAAAAAAAAAAAAAAAAACAAAAGCAAAATTTGCTGCAGTGCATTTCCCACTTTCAGGCTGATCTACAGTACAAATGTCACAATGCCAAGTTAATTCCGCATGTGTCAACCAGCTAAATCTGCAGGGGGTTGAATACTACTTGTAGGCACTGTATACTAACCAGCTCAACAAGGGGGATGCCACACCCCTAATTTGCACAGAATGCAAACAAGACAAAAAACCAAGCAATGTGAACTGATGTCTAAGATGGTGCACATGCAAGAAATAGGAGCATGTTCACACTAGCAAAAAGATGCAAAACCTACAAAAGACAAAAAATATATCTCATACCCTACCATCATTATATATAAATGTAAAGCAAAGTTGCATATGAAATATAGGGTACTTAGTGAACTATTTTTGATCAAAAAAAGTATACAAGCCGTCCCACCAGCGACAAGGTGACCCTAAATTGGGACGGTCCTACACTGTCTATATTAAAAACCTTACTGTATATCAAAGTTGAAGTAATGCATATAAAAGGGTAGACAAATAGAACCGGGTCCCAATATCAGACCACCTAAGCCCGTGGTAAGCTACATATATACTAACCAGCTCAACAAGGGGGATGCCACACCCCTAATTTGCACAGAATGCAAACAAGACAAAAAACCAAGCAATGTGAACTGAGGTCCAAGATGGTACACATGCAAGAAATAGGAGCATGTTCACACTAGCAAAAAGATGCAAAACCTACAAAAGACAAAAAATATATCTCATACCCTACCATCATTATATATAAATGTAAAGCAAAGTTGCATATGAAATATAGGGTACTTAGTGAACTATTTTTGATCAAAAAAAGTATACAAGCCATCCCACCAGCGACAAGGTGACCCTAAATTGGGACGGTTTGCTAGTGTGAACATGCTCCTATTTCTTGCATGTGTACCATCTTAGACCTCAGTTCACATTGCTTGGTTTTTTGTCTTGTTTGCATTTCAACTTTGCTTTACATTTATATATAATGATGGTAGGGTATGAGATATATTTTTTGTCTTTTGTAGGTCTTGTTCATTTTTGTAAGAGTCAGCCTGTCAGCATTTTCAGTTGACAGGCGGATGCACTTATCAGTTATAATTCCACCAGCGGCACTAAAAACCCACTCTGATAAAACTCTGGCGGCAGGGCAGGCCAGGACCTCCAAGGCATAGAGATCCAGTTCATTCCACCTATCCAGCTTGGATACCCAATAATTATAAGGAATCATGAAGGACGTTGGTACGGTCGGCAAGGTACTCCCTCAGCATCTTCCCAAACTTTGCATTCCTTGTGAGAGTACCCCGCGCTTCAGGGCTTGTGCGATGGGAGGGGCTGAGAAAATTCTCCCAGAACTTTAACAGTGTTCCCCTGCTGGATTGAAGTTGTGTATCTCTCACCTGTACTCCTTGGTTGTCCAACGAACTGTGACCTCTGCCGCCAGCGTTTTCAGATGGGAATTTTTTTAATAGTTCCGCAACAAGGGCCTTCAGGTACAGCCCCATTTTTCTAGACCTGTCCGCCTCAGGAATAAGACATATAAAGTTCTCCTTGTAGCGTGGGTCTAGAAGTGTCACCAACCAGTAATGACTGTCACCCAAAATTTTGAGAACACGAGGGTCATGGGAAAGGCAGCATAGCATAAACTCAGCCATGCGTGCCAGACTGCTAACAGGCAAGACTTCCGTGTCCTCACCAAGAGGATGAATGACCATGCTCTCCTCCTCCTCTTCTCTGTCCTCTGGCCATCCACGCTGAACAGACGCTATGACAGCTGTGCAGGTAGTACCGTCTATAGCGCATGAAACTAGCTCCTGTTCTTCCTCCTCCTCCTCTTACTCATTGTCACCCAATCCACGTTGGGATGAGATGAGGCTGCGCTGTGTGTAATCACCATGTATGGTTCCTTGCTCCATCTCATCGTGCTCCACCTGCAATGCATTCTCTTTGATTGTGAGCAGAGAGCATTTCAGAAGACAGCAAAGCGGGATGGTGACGCTAATTATGGCTTTATCGCCACTCACCATCTTGGTGGAGTCCTCAAAGTTTTGGAGGATGGTACATATGTCTGACATCCATGTCCACTCTTGAGGTCTTATGTGTGGAGTCTGAACTGAATACCGATGGCCTTGTTGATGCTGGTACGCAACAACTGCCCTCTTCTGCTCACAAATCCTTCCCAACATCTGCAGGTGAGAGTTCCAACGCGTGGGGACATCACACACCAGTCTGTGAGCCGGAAGCTGCAAACGCTGCTGAAACACGGCAAGGGCGGCAGAAGCTGTAGGTGACTTTCTAAAATGGGCACACAGGCGGCGTACTTTAACAAGCAGATCTGGCAGCTCCGGGTAGGATTTGAGAAACCGCTGAACCACAAGGTTAAGCATATGGGCCAGGCAGGGTACGTGTGTGAGCTCGCCTCGCCTCAGAGCCGCCACCAGGTTCCAGCCATTGTCACACACGACCATGCCTGGCTGTAGGTTCAGCGGTGTGAGCCACAGATCGGCATGCTCTTTCAGAGCTGTCCACAACTCTTCAGCATTGTGTGGTTTGTCACCTAAGCATATTAGCTTCAGCACAGCCTGTTGCTGCTTGGCCGAGGCAGTGCTGCAGTGCTTTCAGCTTGTGACTGATGTGGTCATTTTGGAGATGGAGGCTGAAGAGGAGGAAGAGGCTGAGGAGGATGAGGTGCAGGAGCTGTAGACTGTGGGGCAACCCTGATTGACCTAGGGCCCGCAATCCTTGGCATCGGGAGGACGTGTTCCGTCCCAAGGTCCGACTGGGTCCCGACTTCCACTATGTTAACCCAGTGTGCCGTCAGCGAGATGTACCATCCCTGCCCACAAGCACTTGTCCACGTGTCCGTGGTTAGGTGGACTTTCCCGGTAACTGCGTTGTTGAGGGCATGGCTAATGTTTTGGGACACGTGCTTGTGTAATGCGGGGACGGCACACCGGAAGTAATAGTGGCGGCTGGGGACCGAGTACTGAGGGACGGCCGCCGCCATCAGGTTACGGAATGCTTCCGTGTCCACGAGCCTAAAATGCAACATTTCAAGTGCAAGCAGTCGTCAAATGTGGGAATTTAGTAGTGTGGCCTGTGGGGCGTTGGCTGCGTATTTGCGCTTACGTTCCAAGGACTGGGGTATGGACAACTGAATGCTGTGCTGGGACAAGGACGTGCTTCCTGATGCTGCTACTTGAGAGTGTGCAACAACAGGCGCAGGGCAGGAGGCATCTTCGCATGCACCATGGACAGGGGATTGGCTTGCATGTGCAACAGTGGAAGAAGCAATGGTGCTACCCGCAGACACTGTTCCTGGACCCTGGGGTTCAGCCCACAAAGTCGGGTGCCTTGCTGCCATGTGCTTGATCATGCTAGTGGTGGTCAGGATGCTAGTTTTGCCACCCATGCTGATGCTGGCCTGGCAGGTGGTGCAAATGGCCTTTTTGGGGTTATCGGCAGTCTTTAAAAAACAACCAGACTCGGGAAGACCTAACAGTTGTACTTGCAACTTCCTTCGTGTTGGTGTTACAGGGAACGGTTGCCTGCCTTCTGTCTGCGGCCACCACACTGCTTCTTCCTGCCTGTTGGAGTGCTCTGCCTCCCTCCCCCTGTGTGCTGCTGTCCTCGCTCTGCATGTCCTCTTGCCAGGTTGGGTCAGTTACTATATCATCCACCACCTCATCTTCCACTTCTGCACCCTGGTCCTCCTCCTGACTTTCTGGTAATTGTGTCTCATCATCGTCCACCTCTTGTGTCTCTTTCCCACCGCCGCTTTTGTGTGACCGTGGCTGCTGAAATATTTGGGCATCACTACATGCGATCTCTTCTTGCCCTCCTTCAAGAGGACCCGGCGAGAGGCCCGAATCTATAAATGGAAAAGTGAACAGCTCTTCAGAGTGTCCAAGTGTGGGATCAGTTGTCTCCGGGCACTCGGCATGGTGGGAGGAAGGAGGATCAGGGTGAGGAATATGCGGTCCAGACTCACGGCTACTGAAATTTGACCGTGTGGAAGACAGGGTGGTGGTTGTGGCTAAGTGACTGGAAGCATTATCCGCTATGCAACCAACAACCTTTTGACACTGCTCTGGGTTCAATAGTGATGTGCTGCGGTCCCCTAGAAATTGGGACAGGAAGGTCAGGCGAGAAGATGTGGGTGTTTGTTGTGGCACAATTTCTGCTTGCCCACGGCCTCAGCCTCGGCCTCTGCATGCACCATCACCATCACGTCCAGTTCCTCGTCCCTTGCCACGCGCCTTGCCCATTTTAAATGGAGGACAATATCTTCCACGCTCACTACAAATGGCTGAATTTGGAGCAAAGTTATATGTGATCCGTGTGATGGAGAAACCACAGTTTTAAATACCTGGCCTGTAGGTAACTATTTTGAACAGCAAACTGGTGGGAAAAACTTTGCTGACACACTGAAAAAAAATTTGAATGGAGGCCAAAAATGGAAGTATTTTCAGCGCAATTATATGTGAATGTGAGCCGTGTGGCGGAGAAACCAGTTTTAAATACCTGGCCTCTAGGTAACTATTCTGATCAGCAAACCGGTGCCAAAAACTTTGCTGACACACTGAAAAAAATTAGAATGGAGGCCAGAAATGGCAGAATTTTCAGAAAACGTATATGTGATCCGTGTGACGGACAAACCACAGTTTTGAATAACTGGCCTGTAGGTAACTATTTTGAACAGCAAACCGGTGCCAAAAACTTTGCTCACACACTGAAAAAAATTTGAATGGAGGCCAAAAATGGTACTATTTTAAGCGCAATTATATGTGAATGTGATCCGTGTGACGGAGAAACCATAATTTTAAATACCTGGCCTATAGGTAACTATTTTGAACAGCAAACCGGTGTCAAAAACTTTGCTGACAAACTGAAAAAAAATTTGAATGGAGGCCAAAAATGGCAGTATGTTGAGCCCAATTATATGTGATCCGTGTGACGGACAAACCACATTTTTAAATAGCTGGATTTTTTAGCGCTGTAATATGGAAAGGACCTGGCTGTATTCTGCAGTGCCAACAAGCAAATGGCACAGAAAAATGGTGGTCTCTGGATTGCTTTTTAAGCAAATAATGAGGATTAAGATCCAAAAAAAATTATTCCTGGCCCCTGAGACCTGGTCCTTTGTTTAGAAATATCTAACAGCAGCAGAAGGCAGAACTGGAATGGAGCCTCTTGTGCTATATGCACTGCAGTCTGCTATATACACTGCCTGCCTGATATCTCTGCAGATGGATTAGTCCTCAGAAGGACTGTTTGTTGAGATGGATATGTGTAATGTACTTGTTTTCTCCCTACACTACCTAATACACAAGCAAATCTCTCCCTAGCTCAGCAGTAGCTCTCCCTACACTGTCTGATCCGGAGTGACTGTGACGAGCATGGCGGTGCCAGGTCTGATATAAACCTGGTGACGCTGTGTCGCCAGCCAATCACTGTAATGCCACAACCAACATGGCTGGAGAGCGCCAAACATGCAGGGAGGGGACCCGAGCGAGTACAGAGTACTTGCGAGTATGCTCGCTCATCACTATAAATTACCAGTGTGAGACATGTAATGACTGATAGTCTGCTCTCCTGATCTACATGCCTCACACTGGTAATGACTCAATACAGAAATGTTGCCACTGCCAGTATGGGCTAATAGTCCACCGTTTTTTTTGCCATATTGCTTACTGTGCTGCCTCCATTTGTTACTTTTTATCTGGATGATTTGGCCTTTGCCAGGGAGGGTCTGCACCCACCTTACCCTGGTGCTGCTCCTGCTCCTGCTTTTCTATTTTGAGATAGATATAGATGGATAGATAATAATATTATTATTATTTATTATTATTATTGCGCCATTTACTCCATGGCGTTTTACATATGAAAAAGGGGTATACATAGCAAACAACAAGTACAATAATTTGAACAAAAACAAGTCATAAATAATAATAGTAATAGATGGATATTAGATCAATAAATGGATAGATACATATTAGATAGATAATAGATAGATAATAGATATTAGATATATAATAGATATATAGATAATCACTAAATTATCTAATTAATTATTAATCACTAAATTAGAATATCATCAAAAAGTTCATTTATTTCAGTTCTTCAATACAAAAAGTGAAACTCATATATTATATAGAGTCATTACAAACAGAGTGATCTATTTCAAGTGTTTATTTCTGTTAATGTTGATGATTATGGCTTACAGCCAATGAAAACACAAAAGTCATTATCTCAGTAAATTAGAATACTTTATAACAACAGCTTGAAAATGTTTTTAAAATCCAAAATGTTGTCCTACTGAAATGTATGTTCAGTAAATGCCCTCAATACTTGCCATGCTGCATTGATGCAGTAATTGATGCAAAAGGAGCCCCGACCAAGTATTGAGGGCATTTACTGAACATACATTTCAGTAGGACAACATTTTGGATTTTAAAATCATTTTCAAGCTGTTGTTATAAATTATTCTAATTTACTGAGTTAATGACTTTTGTGTTTTCATTGGCTGTAAGCCATAATCATCAACATTAACAGAAATAAACACGTGAAATAGATCCCTCTGTTTGTAATGACTCTATATAATATATGAGTTTCACTTTTTGTATTGAAGAACTGAAATAAATTAACTTTTTGATGATATTCTAATTTAATGAGAAGCATCTGTAGATATTAGATAGATAGATATTAGATAGATAGTGGCCTTTGCTTTAGTATACTTATTATGTCTTGATCCATAGTTGGAGTAGCAGTTAATTACAGAAGCATCAACCGAGATCACATGTGTTGTTGTCAGCAGCGCTCAGACAGAATTGACGACAGGAGCCAATTAGAGCCGCTGAGCTCACTGATTACTGAGCTCAGCAGCTCTGAGCAGCTTGTGCCATCTACTCGGGCAGAGCTGTTGAGCTCAATTATTGGCTGCAGTGCTATCATCAATAACAGATACCAGGAGCAGTGCTGGAGGCTCAGTGTTGGACCTGGGGAGGATGAGTAAAGCACAATTTGTTTTTTTTTACTCCTAATGGACCATATAGACTAAACTTAAAAACAATGAGCAAACACCCTGCAGTAAGTTAATAACTAGTAATAGTACATGTAAATAACATAGAGTATTTAGTTGACACTATTTTGATCAAAGAAGCGTCAAAGCCATCCCACCACGACAAGGTGTACCCCACCTGGATGGTCCCTAGCTCCAGTATCTCACCTCACTATGTGCCAGCAGGCCTCAATAGATTGTTTCACAGCTGCCTGTGGAAAGCTGACAAGTAGGTTCTACATGTTGTGTAATGGTTCTATTTTATGTGGTTATTACGAGATGACTGCAGATATCGCTCTCACACCATTGCTCCGGGCCATGGATTACACAATTGTTAGGCTGCAAATAGCAAAACCTACATTCTATTATCGATATGGATGGGAGCGAGCGCTATCTCATAACCAGTTTATGAGGGTTGTAAAGGCGTCACGTGCCTTCTGCCATCTGAGTCTCATGCAGGCTCCTATAATATCCCAGTGCTTACAGTTGTGCTCAAAAGTTTACATATCCCGGCAGAATTTTTCCTTTCTTGGCCTTGTTTCAGAGAATATGAATGATAACGAAAAAACACTTTTCTCCACTCATGGTTATTGGTTGGGTGAAGCCATTTATTGTCAAACTACTGTGTTTTCTCTTTTTAAATCATAATGACAACCAAAAACATCTAAATGACCCTGATCAAAAGTTCACATACCCTGGTAATTTTGGCCTGATAACATGCACAGAATTTTCCACAAATGGGTTTGAATGGCTACTAAATGCAACATTCTCACCTGGGACCTGTTTGCTTGTAATCAGTGTGTGTGCATAAAAGCTGAGTGAGTTTCTGGGATCGAGACAGACTCTTGCATCTTTCATCCAGCCACTGACGTTTCCGGATTGTGAGTCATGGGGAAAGCAAAAGAATTGTCAACGGATCTACGGGAAAAATGTAGTTGAACTGTATAACACAGGAAAGGGATACAAAAAGATATCCAAGGAATTGATAATGCCAGTCAGCCGCATTCAAACTGTGATTAACAAATAGAAAATCAGGGGTTCTGTAAAAACCAAACCACGGTCAGGTAGACCAACAAAGATTCCTGCCACAACTGTCAGGAAAATTGTTTGGGATGCAAAAAACCCCCCACAAATAACATCAGCTAAAATTCAAGACTCTCTGAAAACTAGCGGTGTGGCTGTTTCAAGATGCACAATAAAGAGGCACTTGAAGAAAAATGGGCTGCATGGTCGAGTCGCCAGAAGAAAGCCATTACTGCGCAAATGCCACAAAGTATCTCGCCTACAATACCCCAAACAGCACAGAGACAAGCCTCAAAACTTCTGGAACAAGGTAATTTGGAGTCATGAGACCAAAATTGAACTTTTTGGCAACAACCATAAACGTTACATTTGGAGAGAGGTCAACAAGGCTTATGATGAAAGGAACACCATTCCTACAGTAAAGCACAGAGGTGGATCACTGATGTTTTAGGGATGTGTGAGCTACAAAGGCACAGGAAACTTGGTAAAAGTTGAAGGAAAGATGAATGCAGCACATTATCAGCAAATAGTGGAGGCAAATTTGCACTCATCAGCCCGGAAGCTGCGCATGGAACGTACGTGGACGTTCCAACATGACAACGACCCAAAACACAAGGCCAAGTCGACCTGTCATTGGTTACAGCAGAACAAGGTGAAGGTTCTAGAGTGGCTATCTCAGTCTCCTGACCTCAATATCATTGAGTCACTCTGGGGAGATCTCAAGTGCGCAGTTCATGCTAGACAGCCCAGGAATTTACAGGAACTGGAGGCTTTTTGCCAAGAAGAATGGGCAGCGTTACCATCTGAGAAATTAAAGAACCTCATCCACAACTACCACAAAAAGACTTCAAGCTGTCATTGATGTTAGAGGGGGCAATACACAGTATTAAGAACTGGGGTATGTGAACTTTTAATCAGGGTCATTTGGATGTTTTTGGTTGTCATTAACATTTAAAAAGAGAAAACACAGTAGTTTGACAATAAATGGCTTCACCCAACCAATAACCATGAGAGGAGAAAAAGTTTTTTTCGTTATCATTCATATTCTCTGAAAGAAGGCCAAGAAAGGAGAAATTCTGCCGGGGTATGTAAACTTTTGAGCACAACTGTAGTTATATCACACCAACGCTGGAAAACCGTGAGTGAAAATTGCTTTTGGATCTTCATAAACTGGTTACCATCTTCTCACCACGGCGTTTCGTTTTTGCATTTTCTTTTCTTCTTTCCCTTTCTTCCAAGAATCATAACTTTTTTATTCTTTTTTTTTTGTTGCTATAATGGTACGAGGACTTTTTTTTTGCAGGAAGAGTTTTGATTTTGAATGACCTATAATGTACTCAAAAAAGAGAAAAAAATTCCAGTTGTTGTGAAATGGTTAAAAGATAATGCAATTCCGCCATTGGTTTTTGTATTTATTATGCATTAAAAATGAGCAGAGAACATGATTCTCCAGGTCAGTATGATAACAGCGATTGTATAGGTTTTTTTTCATATATATATATATTTTAGTGGCTAAAAAACGTGGAACTTTGGGGGAAAAAATGGTTTAAATCACCATTTTCTGAGACCAGTAACTTTTAATTTTTTTTCTGCTGATGGAGGTTTGCTTTGCGAGTTGTTGCTTTCATTCATACCATTTTGGGGTACAAAAGACATTTTGATCGCTTTTTATTGCATTTTTGAGGGAAGGGCGGTGGCCAAAAAATATAAATTCTGGTGTTTTGAAGTTTTTTATTCACAAAGTTTTTCCATACAGGTTAAATCATTTTATATTTTGATTGTTTGGACTTTTACAAAAGAGGCGATAACTGAATGAGAATTATTTTTAAATTTGTATAATTATAACCAGGGAAAAGTGCAGTGATTCAAATTTTTAGTTTATATTTATTTTTTTACTTTTCAATGTATTTATTAGTCCCGTTAGGAAACCTATTTTTGTTTGATCGCTTCTACTATATTCTTCAGTACTATAGTGTTGCAGTATATAGTAAATTTCCCAATCTAGGAAGTCCAGTTGGACTTTATACCTCACAGGAGCACAAAGATAATGGCAATGGAGCCTTCAGTAAAACACAGTCACATCACATGGGGAAGGTGGGCACCCAAATCAGTGTGCCACCATTATTGCTCCACTTAAATGCTATCAGTGATTGACTGCAGCATTTAAAGATCATGGAATCATAGAATGTTAGAGAAGGGACCTCTGGGGTCATCTGGTCCAACCCCCTGCTCAATCCCAGAATTCACTAAACCATCTCAGACAGATGTCTGTCCAGCCTCTGTTTGAAGACTTCCATTGAAGGAGAACTCACCACCTCTCATGGCCGAATGTTCCACTCATTGATCACCCTCACTGTCAAAAGATTGAACAGCAGAGATCAAAGCAAGCTCAGATCACTGCTGTTAGCACCAGGTGCTGACTGTACAACACAGCCAGCACCCACTGAGTATGGAGAGGGTTCAGCATAGAAGATGATTCCGAATCCTTTATGATGTGGCAGCTATTCATACCTGGAGTCTGCTGGATCAGCACTATGTTTTGGCTCATAGATGGTGGTCATGAGTCCCCTATGACATCCATATACTCCATTTGTCTTCAGTAAACCATTCCATTAACTATAATTTTTTTGGGCTGTCCTTGATACAATCTACACATTTCTCGTACACCGGCTCGAGGCTACGAGATTCTTTCAGTCTATTAGGAGACTTCATTAAACCATAAAATGAGATCACTCAGGGTAAATTGCTCGGTGATTAAACTATATAAGGTCAAAGTATAATCTCAGCTAAACCTATGTACGTTTATAAGCGGACAAAGGTTAGGACTAAGCACAGACACCAAGAACCACATATAGGTGGAAACAAGCAGGCGGTCCCACATCCGGAAAAACTACCTAGCTCCTGTAAAGTAGGACACTAACTAATAATAGAAGCCGGCCGGAGACACCATGGGACTATTCAGCCAAAACACACAGTCCCTGGTCGACTTTTCAAAGTATCCCTGCTCTAAAAATGGCACAGCGTTTCAGAGTAAAACATAGCTGCAGGGAATCGCGCAGCCAGTGCCTGATTCATGCTCTCCGTGGTTCGAGCAGTTGGAATACAATGACAGGTTCCCTTTAGTCAGCTCAACCTGACCATATTTTTCAGCTTTTCTTCTGATGCGTGGGGTCTAATTTTTGCGTTATTTTTATATTCATATTTTTTTTGTTTGCTGTTATTAGCAGAAAATGTAAATGATAAAAGGAAATCTGTGTCTGTTTTCCAGGGTTCTTTTTTTATTTTTTAAGACCACTAAAATGATATTTAAACAGTGTTCCCCCTTCTCTTATAATTATTTTTATTTAATGGGCACATATTCTTTTTTTCAGCAGCACCAGGGCTGCAGCTCAGTGCGAAATGTCAACAATAGGGAGGAGGGACACTGAGGATCAGTGTGAGATCTCAGCAGCAGGGGAGGAGGGACACTGGGGATCAGTGTGATATCTCTGAACTGGGGAGGAGGGGGGATGCTGAGGATCAGTGTGAGATCTCTGCACTGGGGAGGAGGGGGGACACTGAGGATCAGTGTGAGATCTGAGCAGTAGGGAGGAGGAGGGATGCTGAGGATTGGTGTGAGATGTCTGCAGTAGGGAGAAGGAATGCTGAGGATTAGTGTGAGATCTCTACAGTAGGGAGGAGGAGGGACACTAAGGATCAGTGTGAGATCTGAGCAGTAGAGAGGAGGGACACTGAGGATCAGTGTGAGATTTGAGCAGTAGAGAGGAGGAATGCTGAGGATCAGTTTGAGATTTCTGCAGTAGGGAGGAGGAGGGATGCTGAGGGACAGTGTGAGATCTGAGCAGTAGGGAAGAGGAATGCTGAGGATCAGTGTGAGATCTCTGCAGTAGGGAGGAGGAGGGACACTGAGGATCAGTGTGAGATCTGAGCAGTAGAGAGAAGCAATGCTGAGGATCAGTGTGAGTTCTCTGCAGTAAGGAGGAGGTGGGACGCTGAGGATCAGTGTGAGATCTCAGAGGTAGAGATGAGGGATGCTGAGGATCAGTGTGAGATCTCAGCAGAAGGGAGGAGGGACACTAAGGATAAGAGTGAGATCTCAGTGGTAGAGATGGGGGATGCTGGGGATGCTGGGGATCAGTGTGAGATCTCAGTGGTAGGGATGGGGGATGCTGAGGACCAGTGTGAGATCTCATCAGTAGGGAGGAAGGACGCTTTGGATCAGTGTGAGATCTCAAAAGTAAGGAAGAGGGACACTGAGGACCTATTTAGTAAGCTCGCAGTCCATCTTGCCTAGACCAAGATCCAGTGTTTTAGGTGGAATGATTAGTTCAAGAGGAAGGCGAAGAAGAGGCTCATAAGTGAGGAAATATGACTAGATATATTAAAAAGTTTGTTGAAAACGAGATTATTAAACCATACACAGCCTGTATATAGACATGTTAACTAGCATTAATTCCCTTTTGGGTGGGGAAAAATATGCAATGTTTTTTTTTACTGCATTCACCGCATGATATTTTTATAGTAAATGTTATTATGGTTGTGGTAATATTAATACTATTTATGTGTATTTTATAAAATATTTTTTTAGGCACCACCCCCACGCCTTACATTTAACTACATTGCGTCAGCGCTGTAAGCGTACAGAGAGTTCTAGCTAGCAGCTGTGGTTAAGGGTATAATCAGACCACTGCCCAAGGTTAGAGCAGAAAAGTAGTTCAGTCACTTCATGGTGTAGTTGCTGCAAGTGAGACGTCATTTAGCCCTTATTCCTGCACACGCCTTGGAACGGGACTGCTACACTGCTCAGAGGAGAGCTGCCTTCATATTTAGTGGATGAAGCAGGAGCTGTAGATGTTTGGCGTGCCTCCATGCAACCTTAAAGGGAACTTGTCACTTGATTCATGCAGCCCGACTCCCAGGCAGCATGAATCAGAGCCCGGCTGAATGATTGCAGCCAAGTATGTTTTCTCTGAAACGCTTTGTTGTTTCAGAGAAACTATAGTTTGAAGACCCGGCCATTCTCGTTGATTGACAGGTCTCTCCCATATGTGAACGTAGCCACAAACTTCTCAATCAACTAGAGGGAAGCTGGCACAGGGTCACGATGGGCTAGTCAGGCCTCTCCCTATAATCCCCGGCTGGATCTTCAAACTATGTTTTATCTGAAACGCCGGAACATTTCAAAGTAAAACATACCTGTCTGCAATCATGCAACAAGTCTCTGATTCATGTTGCACGTGGTTTGGGCAGCATGAACTGAGCGACAGGTTCCCTTGAAATGGCATTGCCAGGACCCTGTACAGAGCTGATGCTTGAGGCTCACTGGGGAGTGATTGGGCAGGTGTAGCCCAGAATACCCAAGGAACTAGACAGAGGCAGTCTATTGTCCACCCTGGGAGGAGAACCAACACCATTATCCAGTCTCTCTGCAGCTGTCTGTCACTTGCCATAAATATGTATTTTTTATATACTGTTAATTCCAATGTTCTCCTGAATTTGGCGCTGTTTTTCTTTTGTTCCTGCGCCTCTCTGGTCCTGAGATATGGCCCTCTTATAGCTCTATGTAAATTTAGACCTTTTAACCACGTGGTCGTAGTTCTCCAATCTTCCCTGTGGGCGTATTCTTGAGAAACACACCCACTTGGCTAAAAGGCTAAGGCCACGGCCCCACTATCAGTATTTGGTCAGTATTCGGTCAATATTTTTTTCTCAGGAGTGGGAGCCAAAACCATGTGAGGAACAATCAGAGGAAAGGTATAATAGAAACAAGTCACCAATTCTGCATTTATCAACCACTCCTGGTTTTGTCTCCCACTCCTGAGAAAAAATACTCACCGAATACTGATAGTGGGGCCAGTGGCTTAAGATTTATATACAGGGAAGAGGAGGCCGTAACTCAGGAATGAAGAGATGAAGAAACAAAAGAAAAACAACTCTAGATTCAGGAGAATGGGGGCATTTAGAGCAGGTAAAAAATATTCATGGCACGTGAGAGATCCCCTTTAAGTCTGTGCCTCTGTTACTATTAAAGGGGTGTTCCCATCTTCAAAATCCTATTCCAATATTTAGTAGGTGTAATAATAACATTAGCAAATATCTCCAAGAAGAAATTTAGAAGAGTTTCTTTGATTCGCTATGTCTCTTTCTTCATGTGCAGGCATTGCAGGACCTTAGGTATCCATGGTTACAGCCACTAGCAGCTAGCTAACTCTCACTATATCAGTGGTTGTAACCATGGATACCTAAGGTCCTGCAATGCCTACTCATGAGGAGAGAGACATAGTGAATCAGAAAAACTGTAATTTCTAATTGGAGGCATTTGCTAATAATATTATTATTATTACACTTACTACATATTGGGATAGTATCTTGGAAATGGGAATACCCCTTTAAATTTTATTCATTGCAACAGTAAATGTGATTTGACTTTCAACTGTTCTTTGGAACTTTATTTAAGATTTGGGATACACTGAGCTACACGAGCAGGCAGAATATTATAGCTCGAGTGTCACTTCCATCTATTTCACTGTTGTCACAAGCGTCGGAGAGTTAGTACAACCACCATCATCTTGGTAGGCAAGTTCAGCATAGCGTCACATCAAAAGCAGTGCCATCCACCCATACTCTTCGAACATTACCTCACAGAGGAGAAGAGGTTATTTTATATTGGAGAAGCAGGGGACATAGCATTGGTGCAACTTGTGGAGATGTACAGGGGCCCAAGAGGTAAGGGGCCACTTCTACCTCCAGAGTAGGTGGGAATTGTACATTATAATGAGCTATTAGATTGCAAAGACCCCAAATATTGTTCTTGCACAGTGGCTCTCTTCACACCTGCGAAGAAGATTGTAGGTTTGGAGCTTGGCCAGGTGACGGAGTTGAAACTTACAAGACATGCGACATCAACTTGTTTCAGGTGACTGCGCACCCTGACTTTGCTGACTTTGTTTGTCCTCCTCCGAGCACCTTTGTGAATAAAAGTAGATCTGTAGTCTGATGAGCTGGATCCTTCTAATCTGTGATTGTCTGAGACTACTAGATCAACTGCTGAGCTACGATTGGCAGTGTCTGGGAGGAAGGGATTAAAGCGCATGCCCCCAGAGAAAACTCTGAAGAAATTCTCAGTTGCACTACAACCAGAGATTTCACATACTGCGCTCCAAGCAACAAATGTGAATATCTCTGCCATGGAGTTACGCATCACGAAACTGAAAAAAAGGACCAGGAGCGCTCAGGGATTTTTACAAAGTATTTAACTCAAATTTTTTGAACAAGTGACAGGTCCTCTTCCAGAATATATGGGGAGATTGAATTTGGGTCCGGACACCAACACCAGTGTTCACACCATGAATGTCGGATGTGTAAAACCAACCTAAAGCCTCATTCACATTTCTGTGTGTCACAGTCCAAGTATGGACCGTATTTCATGGATGGGCTGTCAGTCTCCCAATCTAAATTTGACAGCATTGTATATGTCTATGGGGCCGTCAAATTCTGGTAAAGAGACTTGTGGCAGGTGTGAATGTCAGGCTATGTTCACACGTTGCGTTTTGTTGCAAATGCAGCAAAAAACGCAGGTATCAGGTTTTGCTGCATTTTTAGCGAAAAAAGCTGGTATAACAGTATGTGAAACCCACTTATTTTTGTGATTTTCCCAAGTTTAAACCATAATGTTTTGGTGTTGTCACCTGAGAATGGCAGTTAGGATTAGTACCGTTTAATTAAATTAGTACATTTTAATTAAATTAGTGATGTGTATAAAGTAAACATTGGCCGACAAAGGTGTGAAATTAAACAATCCCTGTGGCCAACCAAAGTTTAAAAGTAAACAGTGTCCTCCTACAAACTCAATGCTCTGCCAATGTCTTAGGTAAACTACCATATTTTTCGGACTATAAGACGCACCGGACCATAAGACGCACCTAGGTTTTAGAGAAGGAAAATAGGAAAAAAAATATTTAAGCAAAAAATGTGGTCATGACTAGAGATGAGCGTTGTTCTACTCGAACTGTTCGCCAATCTCAAATTCGAGCTGTTTTGGGCGGTGTTCGAGCCGGTCGGCGAACACGAACAATTTGAGAAAAATTCGGCTGTTCGAGGTTATGTTCGATAACTGTTCGTGCACCAAAATCATAACTGGATTTTTTCTCAGTAATGATGAAAATTAATGTTAATACGCAGTTTGAGTGTACAGCGGGGCGGGGGGAGGGGCAGGGGATGGATCTCTGCAGGAACAATGAAGATCTCCATTTTTTTTTCTCTTTCCCGCATTTGCAGTGGGGATGTGCAATCTGTCAGCCTATCAGCAGCGCACACACGGAGCGAAGTGCTTTTTTTCACACAAGCAAGGGCATGTGTGATTGGCAGTGTATGTCACATGTCCTTGCCCTATAAGACCAAGCCATTTTCCCCGTCGCCACCATTTTCTCACTGCTGCAGCTGCGTGTTAGACGGCACCGCTGTTGCTGTGTGCGATATACCTTGTTAATTTCAAGCCAATTTTCGCACAAATATACAGATAGCTTGGGAGTAGGGAATAGTTGTGATTGCAGTCCTTTTAAGGACTAGGTTACAGCATTTCCTACGACTTTTATCAGGCAGGTCTGTGCTCTTAAATAGATAGATTGTGGGAGTAAAGACTAATTGTAATTGGAGTCCTTTTCAGGACTAGGTTACATCAGTTCCTATCAGTTTTTGCCAGGCAGGTCTGTGCCAGTGCTGTGCAAGTTTTTTTCACAGCATTTGGCTGAATCTAGCAAAGCTAATCCTTTTTGGCCTATTGCAGAGTGTGTTAGTCAGTGGAGTAGCCTATCTGTGTTGCAAGATATACCACCTGTGTATAGAATACCAATTTTTTTACTGCACCTAGTGAAGTAAAATCTTTTGGGCATAGCATCATTCTATTAGTCCATCTATACTGACCTCCATCAGGTTGCAAACTGAATATAATTTTTTTCTGCATCTAGCTCTGAAAAAATATTTGGGCTTCTAGCGGTGTGTGGGACTTGGTCTATTAGTCCATCTATACTGACCTCCATCAGGTTGCAAATTAAAAATAATTTTTTTCTGCATCTAGCTCTGAAAAAATATTTGGGCTTCTAGCAGTGTGTGGGACTTGGTCTATTAGTCCATCTATACTGACCTCCATCAGGTTGCAAATTAAAAATAATTTTTTTCTGCATCTAGCTCTGAAAAAATATTTGGGCTTCTAGCAGTGTGTGGGACTTGGTCTATTAGTCCATCTATACTGACCTCCATCAGGTTGCAAATTAAAAATAATTTTTTTCTTCATTTATCTCTGAAAAAATATTTGGGCTTCTAGCAGCGTGTGGGACTTGTTCTATTAGTCCATCTATACTGACCTCCATCAGGTTGCAAATTAAAAATATTTTTTTTCTGCATCTAGCTCTGAAAAAATATTTGGGCTTCTAGCAGTGTGTGGGACTTGGTCTATTAGTCCATCTATACTGACCTCCATCAGGTTGCAAATTAAAAATAATTTTTTTCTGCATCTAGCTCTGAAAAAATATTTGGCCTTCTAGCAGTGTGTGGGACTTGGTCTATTAGTCCATCTATACTGACCTCCATCAGGTTGCAAATTAAAAATAATTTTTTTCTGCATCTAACCCAGCCAATAGTTTTGGCCTAATACCACAGTTTGGCCACTCAGCTCTGCTCGGTTACCATCCATTGTTTTTTTGTGCAAACAACTCCAGAGTTGTGAATTAGTTAACCACCAAAATGAGTGGAAAAAGGCCTGCTGCTGGTGGAAAGGGGAATAGGCGTGTTGGGAAGGGGAAAAAAGGTTGTGTCCATGGGGTAGGTGCAGAAGAAAGACCATCTTCCAGCCAAACTAAAATGTCTACTTCTTTTAGCGGACAATGTGATAAGATCCCTTTCTTACGGCCACGCCAATCGCTACAAATTCCAGATGAGGCACAAAAACAGCAGGTGCTTCAACGGATATCAAGTGCTCCTTTAAGTGGGCTCTCCTCCACATCAACTTCAACATCACAAATACTCCAGTCCTCAAAGGTGTCACCCAAATCGCACTTGCTTCCTCACAGCTCCCAAATCTCCAGCTGCCCGTCTGAGTATGAGGTAGAACAGATGGTTGAGTCTGCAGAGCTGTTTACTCATACTATAGCCTGGGAATCAGAGGTCGACTCCAGCGCTTCTGTGAATCCAGACGAGGAAATGATCTGCACTGATGCCCAGAATCTTTATGAGTCGGATCCAGGACCAGACGCAGAAGGTTCTGACCATAATGTAGACCCTCATTCCCAAACTGTAACTCCTGTTGGTGGAGACAATGAGGAAGACGATGATAAGACTCAAATACCTGATTGGAGCGACAACTTTAGTTTTTTGTCAGGGCAGGAACAGGTTGGCTCTGAGGACGACGGGTGTGATAACGCACAGGGTGATGATGATGAGGTCGGAGATCCCACTTACTGTCAACCCACAGTCAGCCAAGAGATGAGGTCAGCAGAGGAGGTGGAGGAAGATGCTAGTGACGACGAGGTCAGGTTGCGCCTTCCTGGACAGAGACGTAGTACTGGAAGCACGTCAACAACTACATCCTCAAACACAACTCTGCCTCTCACCACAAGTCGTGGTGGCTCTTCAGGTCGCATGGGTGCTAAGCCTTGCATAGCCTGGGCATTTTTTCAGATCGATAAAGATGACCCAACTCGTGTTATCTGTAACATTTGTCAGCAAAAGCTAAGTAGAGGCCAAAAAATACATAGTTTGAGTACTTCATGCATGAACCGGCACATGGACATGAAGCATAAGTTGCAGTGGGAAGCTCAGTGTGCTACAATGCGGTCTAGCCGGCCGGGCCAACCACCGTCTGCCATATCTTGTGCATCCGCGGCCTCTTCATCCTCTGTGACTGGGGGGACAGCAGTCACACCTGTTTTGGGGCGCAGACCTGCCACCTCTTTACCCGCAACAGCCAGCGTGATTGGCAGGTCATCATTTTCTTTGGAGGTGGTAACACCAGCTGGTCTTGAGCGCTGTCCGACATCGATAGCACCACCTTTGGATCAAGGCAACCTAACATGTCCGCCTGCATCTTCCTCACAGACCGGCAGTTTGCCGGGGACACCCTTATCAACCCCGTCTAAGCACAATAGCCAGCCCTCGGTCCCTCAGATGTGGACAAGTAAAAGACCATTTCCTCCTAGCCATGAGAAAGCTAAGAGGTTGAATTTCACCATCTGCAAGCTCTTGGCTACAGAAATGCTGCCTTTCCGCCTGGTGGACACAGAGGATTTTCGAGACCTTATGTCCGTCGCAGTGCCCCAGTACCAGATGCCCAGTCGGCACTACTTCTCAAAGAAAGGTGTGCCTGCGCTCCACCAGCATGTCGCACACAACATCACCGCTTCTTTGAGAAACTCTGTGTGTGACAGGGTGCATTTCACCACAGACACTTGGACGAGTAGGCATGGACAGGGGCGTTACATGTCACTGACTGGGCACTGGGTAACTATGGTGACAGCAGGACAAGGGGCTGCTGTCCAAGTCTTGCCGTCCCCACGAGTTGTGCGTCAATCCTCTTTATGTCATTTTTCCTCCACTGCTTCTGCCTCCTCAACCTCCTCTCGGTCTTCCACCTGCACCCAAAGCCTGTCTGGTCATGCCACAAGCTTTCTAACTGCGCAGAAGGGATCCTGCACACCTCCTTACTATGCTGGCAGTAGGGCTCAACGTCATCAGGCGGTTTTTACTTTGAAATGTCTGGGAAATGTGAGTCACACAGCTGAGGAGTTGTGGTCAGCTCTGGAGAACCAATTTCATGAATGGTTGTCTCCACTGGACCTGAAACCAGGGAAGGCCGTGTGCGACAATGCTGCAAACCTGGGTGCGGCCCTTCGCCGGGGCAATGTCACACACGTGCCTTGTATGGCTCACGTGTTGAACCTGGTTGTCCAGCAATTTTTAGCCCACTATCCCAGACTAGATGGCCTTCTGCAGAGGGCACGGTCGCTGTGTGCTCACTTCCGCCGTTCGCATCCCGCAGCTCAGCGACTTACATCTCTACAGAAGTCGTTGGGCCTGCCACTTCACCGGCTAAAATGCGATGTGCCTACCCGGTAGAATTCAACTCTGCACATGTTGCAGCGACTGTGGCAGCACCGACAAGCCCTGGTGCAATACGTTCTGACGTATAGCCTGGGCCAACGAGATTCAGAGGTGGGGCAAATCACGCTGGAGGAGTGGTCTCAGATCAGGGACCTATGCACCCTTCTGCACAGTTTTGAAATGGCGACGAAGATGTTTAGTGCTGACGATGCCATTATCAGCATGACTATTCCGGTGATTTACATGCTGGAGCACATGTTAAACAGAATTCGGAGTCAGGTGGTGGCACAAGAGGAGGTGGAGGAAGTAGAGGAGGAGGAGTTGTATGCGGAAGGGCTAACATCTGCAAGGTCCAGACGGTCGGCAGCACCAAGGCGGCAGGCATGTGAGGGTGGGGGAGATGGTTTAACCAGGGCGCATGGTAGCAGCCAAACTAGTGAGGAAGGTGCAGGAGCCCAGGAAGAAGTGGAGGACGAACTGATGGAAGACTCATCAGATGAGGGAGACCTTGATCACATTTCTGTTGTGCGAGGTTGGGGGGAGAGGACAGAGGAAGGAAGCATGATTGTTACCTCGCCACCAACACAACAGGGACTTGGTGCTCCTGGATGCGCAACACACATGAGTGCCTTCTTGCTGCACTACCTGCAACATGACCCTCGAATTGTGAGAATTAGAAATAATCCTGACTACTGGGTTGCCACACTGTTAGATCCCCGGTACAAAAGTAAATTTGCAGAAATTATTCCTGCCATAGAAAGGGATGCACGCATGCAGGAGTATCAGCAGAGACTGTTGCAGAATCTTACATGTGCTTTTCCACAAAATACCAGTGGTGCACGTAGTGAATCTCACAGTTCCAACTTGCCAACCGTGGGACCGTCAAGTGTTCAGCACTCAAACCGTAACAGAACCACAGTATCTGCTGGTAACATCAATTTTGCGGAATCATTTCACCACTTTTTTAGCCCATCCTTTGCAAGGCCACAGGAGACAAGAAGTCTGACACATAGTCAACGCCTAGAGACGATGGTACAGGAGTATCTCCAAGTAAACATTGAAGCCACGACTGTGTCACTGGACCCTTGCTCTTTTTGGGCTTCCAATCTGGATAAATGGCCGGAGCTAGTCACTTACGCCTTGGAGATCTTGTCATGCCCCGCAGCCAGCGTTCTGTCTGAACGTGTGTTCAGCGCTGCTGGTGGTGTGCTGACAGATAAGCGCACGCGGCTCTCCACTGATAATGTAGACAGACTCACGTTCATAAAGATGAACAAATCATGGATCCGAAACGACTTTTCTACCCCTGTGTCATCCTGGGGAGAGTAAAAGCTTGATGATTGGTTAAAATCACCCTACCAACCGTTTTAAGCTTTCAAATTACTAATCATGTTTATCTGTATCTTGACTGGAAAATAATTTGGGCTTTGTAGCAGTGTGCAGCACTGATCCTATTAGGCCATCTATAATAAGCTTCACCAGATTTAAAATTAAAAATAATTTTTAGCTGCATCTAGCCCGGAAAATAATTTTGGGGCTCCGAGATGCGCAAGACACATAAGTGCCTTCTTGCTGCACTACCTGCAGCATGACCCTCATATTGTCAGAATTCGAAGTAATCATGACTACTGGGTTGCCACACTCTTAGATCCCCCAAACTTTTCGATCAACCTTTTCATTTTAATAAAGACCAAAAAAATGGTCATTTTTGAAATTATAAGCATTAGCAGGTTGTTAGAAACTGAAATCAAACAGTTTTCAACTCAAAACTTTATTCTAGGTGATGTTACATTTTCACATAGGACCCCTTGTTCGAAAGGAGCTTCTGAACTCTCTCGTCCATTGAATTTGTCAGGTTTTGGATGGTTTCTGCTTCAATTGTTTTGCATGAGGACAGAATACCCTCCCAGAGCTGTTGCTTAGATGTGAACTCCCTCCCGCCATCATAGACACTCCTTTTAATGATGCTCCAAAGGTTCTGAATGGGGTAGAGGTCAGGGGAGCATGGGGTCACACCATAAGTTTGTCCCCTTTTATGCCCATATCAGCCAGAGATGCAGATGTTTTATGTGCAGCATGAGATGGTGCATTATCATGCAGAAAAATGATCTTGCTGTGAAATACACGGTTCTTCTTCTTGAACCATGGCAGGAAGTGCTGTTTGAGAAAATCCACATACATTATGGAGTTCATCTTTAGCGCCTTCAGGGATCCTAAAGGGGCCGACAATCTCTCTCCCCATGATTCCAGCCCAAAACATTACTCCACCTCCTCCTTGTTGGCGCTGTAGCCGTGTTTGCGTGGGGTGTCCATCAACCAGCCATCCTCCACTCCATTCATCTGGACCATCGAGCGCTGCACGGCACTCATCCGTGAACAAAACAGTTTTGAAATCAGTCTTCATGTAATGTTTGGCCCACTGGAGCCGTTTCTGCTTGTGTGAAGTGGATAGAGGAGGTCGACAGGATGGCGTATGCACAGCTGCAAACCTCTGAAGGACCCTGCATCTTGTTGTTCGGGGGACGTTGGAGGCACAAGCAGCTTCAAAAACTTGTCTGCTGCTATGACAAGGCTTTTTTGCCGCTGCTCTTTCAACCTGACGTAATTGCCTGTAGGAAAGAGTCCTCAATTTGCCCTTATCAGCACGCACACGTGTGTACTGTGAATCAGCTACATACTTCTTGATTGCCAAGACACTTCATCCTGATCATCGCACAATGTTGATTGTAGTCATGCCTTGACCTAAACACTCCACAATTTGTTGCTTCTCAGCAGCCGACACATCCTTTTTCTTTCCCATTTTGGCAGAAAATGTAGGCTGCTTAATAATGTGAGAGAGCCTTCTTAAGTAGTCTTGCCTTTCATTGGACACACCTGCCAAACTAATTAGCACAGGTGTCTGCAATTGCTTACAGTGATATAAAGAGCCCTGACACACATCACCATCAATGAGTTTAACTGACAAACAAACAAATTCTTCCCTTATCACTCCTAAACACTTTTTGCATAATAATTTGGAACGCGGTGTACATGTGCTTTTCCACAAAACACCAGTGGTTCACGTAGTGAATCTTACAGTTCTAACTTGCCAACCGTGGTCTGTATGGAATTGTTCAATAAAGGGCCCAAAATTAAGATAACATAGATGGGAGAGGTCTCTATGAATAGGAATTCCTAAGTATTTGATACCCTGTGAGGGCCAGGCAAAGGGAAAGTTGGACTGGATGGAATCCTATATGGATTTAGGGAGGGAGACATCGAGGGCCTCAGACTTCGCTGCATTGATTTTAAAATTTTACCATGTAACAAAGTGATCTATTTCAGCCATAACAGCAGGGATGGATATATGTGATTGAGTGATATATACTAGGACATCATCAGCAAATAGAGAGCACTTGTACTCGGTGCCTCCCACCTCAATCCACCTAATATTGGGGTTATGGCGAATTGATGAGAGCAGGTGCTCCGTCACTAGGATGTATAAGAGAGGGGACAGAGGACATCCCTGCCTTGTCCCATTGGTGATTGTGAAAGGTGATGAAAATGTTCTGACGCACCCCCTGGGCCTTGGGACACCCGGAGCCGGACCCTTTTTGGTGGATGCTGGTGGTTGTAGTCTTCGTGGCGGCGATCCGGTTCCGTGGCTCAGGGCGGTCAAACCAGTGGCGGAACTATTTATGTGGTTTTGATGTTTAAATGTCCGACTACGCCACCCGTGGATTGCGGTCAGAGTGAACCGCCGCTACAGGGCAGACCGCTAAGGCTGGTGTTGTGGGTGCAGCAGAGCGTAGCATAACTCCCCACGGGAGGAGTATAGCCTCAGGGCAGTGTATGCGGAGGATGGGGGTGATGGTGCAGGGCAGCAGCAGTAACGACACGGAGTCAGTGATGCAGTTCAGGGCTTTACTCACAGTTCTTATTATCCAGACCACGTCTGCAGGTAACGGCTGCCCACGTCGTACTGTGCTCACCAGGTGAGGGGCTCAGACAACTCCCAGATAACTTTGGAGCGCTTCACAGGACCCCCTTTGTGTGTCCTTTGTCTGGCCTTTCTTACCAACACTTCTGTCCGGCTGCCTCGGGCCTCCTCTTGGTAAACTTGGCCCTAGTTTCCCTGACCCTATGTGGTGCCTTCCTAGCGGGTGGAGCAAGGGGCTGCGCCACATAAAATGTCAGAGCCTCCGGTTTCTAGCAGAGGGTCGTTTCCTGCCTCCACTAGTTCGGGGACCGGTCTCCCCCTTTGGCCTGACCCCTCCACGCAGGTGGATTCGGGCGTGCGGTGGCGACTCGCCCGTCCGCACCCCTGGGATCCCTTCATTCCTCGTTCCTGGAGCCTTCTCCGCTCCTCTTCCTTCCTTCTCCCTCTTGCAGGCCTGGGCCTCTGTTACTAGGCCCGCCTCCGGAGCAGAGCTCATGCAGAGCCCCTGCTCCCTGCCACTTCTGCTCAGACTTCTCTGCACTGAACTAAGATGGTGCCCACCTTTTATACTCCCTTCTCAATGCACCCAGGAACTGCTTCCTCCCTGCTCCTGCACTGCAGAGTTCCCCTTCCTCAGTGTTCCCTCCCCCCACTCCAGCCAGGGACAGGGACTGTCGTGCCCATCTCAGGGGCATATTGGTCGCCCTGCCCCACGGCAATGTGGTGTAATGCATGCAGGTGTCGGGTCCTGATCCACACTCCATCCTTATCTGAGAGTGAGATATCACACCTCTGGGTGAGGTGCAATACGTCTGTAGCAACCGAGCCCTCGGTGCTACAGTTCCATTTATCTTCAGCCTAGGTGACGTATTGTGATACAGGGCCGTGATTTTGGCTATAAAAGGGTCCCCTAGACCCCTACCCCAAGCTTTTTAAGAGAATCATATATGGCGTGCCAGGAGACTCTATGGAATGCTTTCTCAGCATCCAACGAGAGTATCTACTTACAAATTTTTAACTGCATCTAGCCCAGGAAATACTTTGTGCCTAGTAGCAGTGTCTGCTAGTCAGCGGATTATCCCGGCTGTTAAGCAAGCTACACCACCTGTAGTTTGGACACTTAATTTTTTCAAAGGAAATGCTTCGGGACCACGGGATACTTAGTGAAGAGCATCAGGAGGCACCCCAAGGCATAGGGGCTGGGACTGGCACTAGGATGCCTTGCGGTGGACAGCCGAGCTCGATCCTTATAAAAGCTTTTTAACTGCAGCAGCTTTAGTGGACGCTACTGGAGCTGGAATTACGCGGCTGCTGGCATGAGACTTGCCCTCCAATAGATCCTTGTAAATGGATTTAAAGTGTATTCATTCAAATTAGAGGGACAATTTAAATTAAAAAGCTTAGAGCTGCCTCCACCACAGGGGGGCTCTCTCGACCCACCAGCGGACAGGCACCAGTATTGGGAGAGGGGGGCTGGCCGTCAGGGTTCACCGCGGCTCTGGCACAAACCCGGCGACACGGAGGTGGCACGGGCAGGAGCGGACTGGCCGTCTCGGCTTCTCACTTTTTGGATTTTAGAAGGGCATGACATGCCTATATCTGTGTCTCCCCCTCCTTTTACTCCTCCACCTCTTTTCTTTTCGCATGACTATATGTACTTGTCACTTTTCCATGTGTTAGTTGTGTCTTCTGAGCAGTTTGTCAGCTTTTGGACACCTTTGAAGGTGTTTTCTATGTGTTTCTATGTGTTTTTGTTTGCCTGCCATTGGTTTTAACGGTGTTCGAAGGTGTTCGACGAACAGTTCGACGAACAGTTCGGCGAACACACGGGTGTTCGACGAACCGAACCGAACTCGAACACTACGGGGGTGGCTCAACACTAGTCATGACGCCCTGTTATAGGGGAGGGAGTCTGCTGCTGACACTGGTATTGGGGTAATGTCCCCCAATTCTGTTAATATCCTCCATCCTGGTATGTATGGCCCCTCCTTCCTGGTATACGTGGCCCCCATCCCATCTTGGTATACATGGCCCTCATCCCCATCCTGGAATGCATGGTACCCCTTGATCCCCCATCTTGGTATTCATGGCACCCCTTTGATCTACCATCCTGGTATGCATGGCACCCCCTGATCCCCATCCTAGTTTTCATGGCATCCCTTGATCCCCCATCCTGGTATGCATGGCATCCCTTGATCCCCCATCTTGGTATGCATGGCACCCCTTGATCACCCATCCTGGTATGCATGGCACCCCTTTATCCCCCATTCTGGTATGTATGGCACTCCTTGAGCCCCCATCCTGGTATGCATGGCACCCCTTTTTTCCCCCATCCTGGTATGTATGGTCCCCTTCATCCCCATCCTGGTATGCATGGCACCCCTTTATTCCCCCATCCTGGTATGCATGGCACCCCTTGATACCCCATCATGGTATGCATGGTACCCCCCTGATCCCCATCCTAGTATGTATGGCACCCCTTGATCACCCATCCTGGTATGTATGGCACCCCTTGAGCTCCCATCCTGGTATGTATGGCACCCCTTGATCACCCATCCTGGTATGTATGGCACCCCTTAAGCCCCCATCCTGTTATGCATGTCACCCCTTAAGCCCCCATCCTGGTATGCTTGGCACCACTTAAGCCCCCATCCTGGTATGCATGGCACCCCTTGAGGGTGGGGAAACGATTTAGACTCACGGGAGCCACCTGCATTACTCTGGCGGGATCGATGATGTGTTTCGGATCTTCCTCGAGATCAGACACCAGAAAGGATCGAGACAAGGCGTCCGCCTTGACGTTTTTGTCAGCCGGGCGAAAATGAAGAACAAAATCAAAGCGAGCAAAAAACAAGGACCACCGGGCTTGGCGCGGGTTAAGTCTCTGGGCATGCTGGAGGTAAGCCAAGTTCTTGTGGTCAGTGTAAATTATTACCGGGTGAAGAGCCCCCTCGAGCAGGTAACGCCACTCCTCCAATGCCAGTTTGATGGCCAATAACTCTCGGTCTCCTATGGAATAATTGTGCTCTGAGGAGGAGAAGAGTTTAGAGAAGAAGCCGCAAGTTACCATCCTCCCGGAAGATGATTTTTGAGTAAGTACCGCTCCGGCTCCAGAGGAGGAGGCGTCAACTTCCAGGAAGAACTGCTTGTTGCCGTCCGGGCGATGCAGCACCGGGGCGGAAGAGAAGGCCTGTTTTAAGGAAAGAAAGGCCTCCTCTGCTTCGGGCGGCCACTCTTTGGGATTAGTACCCTTACGGGTGAGCGCGGAAATTGGGGCAGTCCGGGAAGAGAAGTGCGGTATGAAGAGGCGGTAGTAGTTGGCGAAGCCCAGGAACCGCTGAATGGCCTTCAACCCCTCCGGTCGAGGCCATTTCTCGATGGCAGACAGTTTCTCTGGATCCATTCGTAGGCCGGTCTGAGAAATAATGTAGCCCAAAAACGGAAGCGAGGTCTGCTCAAAGAGGCACTTCTCGTATTTAGCGAAGAGGTGATTCTGCCTGAGCCTGAGCAGGACCTGACGAACGTCCCTCCGGTGAGTCTGGAGATCCGGAGAGAAGACCAAGATGTCGTCCAGGTACACCACTACGCAGGAGTAGAGAAGGTCCCGGAAGATGTCATTGACCAACTCTTGAAAGACGGCAGGAGCGTTACAGAGACCAAAGGGCATTACCAGATATTCATAGTGGCCGTCCCGGGTGTTGAATGCCGTCTTCCATTCATCCCCCTGACGGATACGAACCAGGTTGTACGCCCCACGGAGGTCCAGTTTGGTGAAGATTCTAGCCCCCCTCAGACGATCAAATAACTCCGGAATGAGCGGAAGGGGGTACTTATTCTTCACCGTGATCTGGTTAAGGCCTCTATAGTCTATACAGGGACGGAGAGAGCCGTCCTTCTTTTTGACGAAAAAGAAGCCTGCTCCCGCCGGGGAGGTAGATTTCCGGATGAATCCCCTGGCCAGATTCTCCTCAATATATTTGGACATCGACCGGGTCTCAGCAGCGGATAATGGATAAATACGCCCACGGGGAGGAGTAGTACCAGGTAACAGGTCGATAGGGCAGTCGTATGGTCTATGAGGGGGTAGTGTCTCTGCCTCCTTTTTATTAAAGACATCAGCATAAGACCAATAAGGAATCGGAAGTCCAGGTAGATTAGCTGGGGTAGGAGAAGGACGGACGGGATGGACGGGAACCAGACAGGTCTTATGGCAGTCCTGTCCCCAGCGAAGGACTTCTCCGGTCTGCCAGTCAAGCACGGGTGCATGTCTCTGGAGCCAAGGTAGACCTAGCAAGAGGGCGTGAGAGAGTCCAAGCAGAACATGAAAGGAGATACTCTCAGAATGCAGCATTCCCACCTGCAGAGTAATGGATTCGGTGATGAGTTGGATGGGGCGTGGTAAGAGACCCCCATCCACGGCAGCAACAGACAAGGGTACAGCCAGAGGTTTGGTGGGGATGCGGTATTTCTCTACCAGGGACTGTGAAATAAGATTCCCGGCTGCTCCAGAGTCAAGTTGGGCTAGTTCGAAATAACGGTTCTCCCCGCAGACGATTGAGACTGACAGCAGCAGAGATGGAGAGGATTTATTCTTGTCTAGGTCGACCTCTCTGAGCGAACCTAGACACAGGCGTTTCCCGACCTCTCCGGGCAGGCACGGATCCGGTGCTCCTTACTGCCACAGTAGAAGCAGCTCCCCTCGGCACGGCGTAAGTCCTGACGGGTTTTGACCATCTTGGTCTGGTCGACCTGCATAGGCTCAGGAGAGTGTACCTGGGGAGAGACGGATTTCTGAAAAGTAGGAGCTAGACGTGGAAACCTCCTCTCACGGGTGACCTCTTTGGCACGCTCCTGGAACCGTAGGTCAATCCGGGTGGCAAGAGTTATTAGGTCATCGAAAGTGGTAGGAATGTCCCGACCGGCAAGTTCATCTTTAATACGGCCGGACAGACCCTCCCAGAAGACGGATACCAGAGCGTCGTTATCCCAGGCGAGCTCCGAGGCAAGGGTACGGAACCGTATGGCATATTGGCCCACGGTGAGACTTCCCTGACGGAGGCGTAGCAGTGATGATGCGGATGAGGTCTTCCGTCCGGGTTCGTCGAAGACTTTCCGGAAAGCCATGAGAAAGGCAGGCAAGTCGGACACCAGGGGGTCTCCTCTCTCCCATAGAGGATTTAGCCAGGCCAGGGCCTCCCCGGTGAGATGGGACATGATGAAGGCAATTTTGGCCCGGTCGGAGTTAAACTGGTGGGACAGGAGTTCAAAGTGCAGGGTGCAATGATTTATGAAGCCCCGAGCCTGGGCGGAGTCGCCTCCGAAGCGAGGAGGTGCAGAAAGCCGGGGTCCGGGGTAGGATACCATGGTATTAGTGGACAGCGGAGTTGCCGGATTGCGAGTCATGGCACTGGCGGAGGTTGCTGGCGGAGCAGTCAGAGTGTCCAGGCGAGAATTGACATTCCGCAGGTGACCCAGGATGGACTCCTGTTGGGACCTCTGACGGGACAGTTCATGACACAGGTCCGAGAGCGAGGGAGCTTGGGTGCCACCGGGTTCCATGGCCCGAGCAAACTGTAACGGGTCTGGGAGGCGGAACCTCTGAGCTACTATACAAGGGGGCGGTCCTTGTAAGGGAGCGGGTGGCGACCAGGCAGGCAGTCACAGCAGGTGACCGGGACAGTCTCTAGAAGAACGGGCAGGAGGTCACGGCAAGTGACCGGGGCAGTCTCTGGATGAACGGGCAGATGGTCACGGCAAGTGACCGGGGCAGTCTCTGGGTGAACGGGCAGATGGTCACGGCAAGTGACCGGGGCAGTCTCTGGGTGAACGGGCAGATGGTCACGGCAAGTGACCGGGGCAGTCTCTGGGTAAAGGGTTGGTACGACCTGTGGCGGCTGATGGAAGACGTGAGCTCCCAGGTGAGCAGGCGAGAGTCTCTGGATAAACGGGTGGTCACAGCATGTGACGGCGGAGCCTCCAGGAAGACCAACAGACAGGCGGCAGATGAGCGCTCCCAGGTGAGCGGGCAGAAGTCTCTGGACAGGCGGGTGGTCACAGCACGTGACGGCAGAGCCTCCAGGTAGGCTAGCAGACAGGCAGCAGATGAGCGCTCCCAGGTGAGCGGGCAGGAGTCACTGGACAGGCAGGTGGTCACAGCACGTGACGGCAGAGCCTCCAGGTAGGCTAGCAGGCAGGTAGCAGATGTGCGCTCCCAGGTGAGCGGGCAAGCTGGTCCATAGACAGACTGACAAGAGTTGGAAGGCAGACCGTCGGACCTCAGGCAAGCAGGCAGGTAGTTGATGTGCGCTCCCAGGTGAGCGGGCAAGCTGGTCCTTAGACAGACTGACAGGAGTAGTAAGGCAGACCGTCGGACCTCAGGCTAGCAGGCAGGTAGCAGAATATCAGGCAGGAATAAGACAGCAAGCTGGCAGGAATCTGGCAGGTATCTGGCAGGTAACTGGCAACGGGACCTGAGGGCTGAAGCAGAGTAGTGAACAGTGCAACAACATTGCTCGGGCACCTCCATTTTGGAGGAGGTGCCTTATATATGGTGAAGTCCTCCGGCCATCGGCCGGGGACTCCTTAGGACGGCGCGCGCGGCCCCTTTAAGAGGGAGGGAGAGCGCGCGCGCCCTAAGCACAGTGGCCGGGAAGGAGCGCGCGCTGCCAGCAGAGCGGGAGGAGGACGCCGGGCACGGAGCAGAGAGGTGAGGGGAACAGCGTCCCTGCCTAGCAGAGGGCAGGGACGCCGGCGCTACAGTATGTATGGCACTCCTTGAGCCCCCATCCTGTTATTTATGGCACCCCTTGAGCCCCCATCCTGGTATGCTTGGCACCCTTTGAGCCCCCATCCTGGTATGTATGGCACCCCTTGAGCCCCCATCCTGGTATGCATGGCACCCCTTGATCCCCCATCCTGGTATGCATGGCACCCCTTGATCCCCCATCCTGGTATGCATGGCACCCCTTGAGCCCCCATCCTGGTATGCTTGGCACCCCTTGAGCCCCCATCCTGGTATGTATGGCACCCCTTGAGCCCCCATCCTGGTATGCATGGCACCCCTTGATCACACATCCTGGTATGTATGGCCCCCCTCATCCCCATCCTGGTATGCATGGCACCCCTTGATTCCCCCATCCTGGTATGCATGGCACCCCTTGATACCCCATCATGGTATGCATGGCACCCCCCTGATCCCCATCCTGGTATGTATGGCACCCCTTGATTCCCCCATCCTGGTATGCATGGCACCCATTGAGATCCCATCCTGGTATGCATGGCACCCCTTGAGCCCCCATCCTGGTATGCATGGCACCCCTTGAGCCCCCATCCAGGTATGCATGGCACCGCTTGATTCCCCATCCTGGTATGCATGGCATCCCTTGATCACCCATCCTGGCATGTATGGCACCCCTTGAGCCCCCATCCTGTTATGCATGGCACCCCTTGAGCCCCCATCCTGGTATGCATGGCACCCCTTGAGCCCCCATCCTGGTATGCATGGCACCCCTTATCCCCCATCCTGGTATGCATGGCACCCCTTCAGCCCCCATCCAGGTATGCATGGCACCCCTTCAGCCCCCATCCTGGTATGCATGGCACCCCTTGATCACCCATCCTGGTATGAATGGCACCGCTTGATTCCCCATCCTGGTATGCATGGAACCCTCTGAGCCCCCATCCTGTTATGCATGGCACCCCTTGATTCCCCAATCCTGGTATGCATGGCACCCATTGAGCTCCCATCCTGGTATGCTTGGCACCCCTTGAGCCCCCATCCTGGTATGCATGGCACCCCTTGATCACCCATCCTGGTATGCATGGCACCGCTTGATTCCCCATCCTGATATTCATGGCACCCCTTGAGCCCCCCATCCTGGTATTCATGGCACCTCTTGAGCCCCCATCCTGGTATGCTTGGCACCCCTTGAGCCCCCATCCTGGTATGCTTGGCACCCCTTTAGCCCCCATCCTGGTATGCTTGGCACCCCTTCAGCCCCCATCCTGGTATGCTTGGCACCCCTTGAGCCCCCATCCTGCTACCCATAAAAAAAACAAACAATCATACTCACCTCCTCTCTCCTTCAGCGCTGTCCCACTCTGCTGCTGATACTCTCACACTGTGTGAGCCGCGCATGGCAGGGCAAGCATGACCTCCCTGCCATGCGCCCTCACACAGTGTGAGAGCGCGCACACTGTACCGCAGCGCGGCTCCTGCTGCCGCTCTGCGGTCAGTGTACCTGCTATTAAAGACCATGGATATTCACTACAACCCATAGGGAATATTCATGAGCTTTAATACGGGCACACAGACCGCAGAGCGCAGCAGGAGCCGCGCTGCGGTACAGTGTGCCAGCTATTAAGGAACATGAATATTCCCTGCTCCCCACGTCCATGGGCATGGGGAGCAGGGAATATTCATTTTCTTTAGTAGATGGCACAGCGCAGGCTGCAGCAGTCAGCTGCTGCCTCCTGTGCCCCGCTGATCCCCCGTTGCAGCTCCCCCAGACCTCCTACCACGCAGAGCCACAGTATATACAGGGAGATAGTATTCAGACTATAAGACGCACCCCCCACTTTCCTCCAAAATTTTGGAGGAAAAAAGTGCGTCTTATAGTTCGAAAAAATACGGTATTCCCGACCAATTCAATTCCCCTCTCTGTTACATTTGTAATTCTGTATTTTTTCATGAACTCTTATGAACTTTTTTGTTCAGAATAGTCACTATTTTTTTCAGACATAAAAATCTTTTTCCACTAAATAATTTGTTCAAATTGCCTTTTTTCCAAAAATGAACTTTTGGATCCTGAAAAACGCAGCAAAAATGCAGCAAAACCTAGTTTTTGTAAGCATCTTCTTTACTGCCAAGAGAGCAGGTTTGCAGAAAAAAAATGCAACAAAAACGCAACATGTGAACATCGCCTAAGTCTTCAGTCAGGTTTTCATTCTGCAGATGTGTCTAAAGAAAGATAACATCTAAATTAGGATCAGAAGCTCCAGAATGTCACACATCGGGGCACTTTGTTTCTCTGCTTCTCTTCTTGCCGTCTGGGCTCTTCTATCCTTTCGGCGTCTCAGGAAACCTTCCTGTGTTACATTAGGAGAGAGCGTTCTTTCTACTTGTGACTGCAAGTGTTTTGGAAAGATAACATTGATAAAACAGGAAATTTCTGTTTTCAAGACGTTGGAAAATATATTTCAGGTTATTAAATGTGGTTGTGTAATGTAATAGTTCCAGGATTTAGTTGCAAGAACAGATTTTCTTTTTATCAATGATGTAATTGCTAAGACCAAAAACAATCCGATCTTTATTAAATATTCCCCTTTCTAAAGGAGGCGCTGACCCCGACTGCGATCGGCACCAACTGGAGATGAAACCACAGATTAGTTTTCAGTTCTGGTTACTGAGTTATTGAAAAAGGAGGTTAATATTAAAAGGAAAGTCCAATTGTAGAGATGGGTGAATAAATTTGCAGGTCTTGGATCCAGAGGCCACATGAGAATTCTGTGGTCACCGCCGGAGAGGATCCATGTATAAAAACACACTCAAAAACGAAATAATAACATGCAAATAACCTAATTTACCTAATAGGTGCAGAACATCTGCAATATCAAAAACTCCCCAAATTCTCATCATGGGAACGTAGCCTTACGAAAATAAAATCTACCTAAAAAAAGAAGTGGTTTGCACTTGAGATAATCATAAAACTCCAAAACACTGTGTGTGAACATCACCGTTCATGTCCAAATTCTATCATGACTCTGAAAAACTTCTGTCCTGTTACCGCCATGTACGTGCCAAGTTCTAGGCATGGGATCACAGAGGAGGATTTGTGTTGCCTTCTGTGTCACACATTTACTTTGCTGAAATGAAGCATTGTAGCTCGGATTTATACAGTATGTAACCTTTGCAATCACTGAAGCCCCCGGCACCAGAAACCGGCACAAATCCAGCTCAGTCATTTCTCCTTTAGGGCAGAGTCCGGTTGTGATCTTAGGCTCTCCCTAAATTGTTTTGGGTAATCCTGATGAGTCAGACCTTTACCAAAAATAATCAGCATTCCTGACATACCCGACCAGGTCTATTTAAGCTGCAGGTCAGGGAGCCGGTCACATGTTCAACAGGTTGTACATGGGTTCCCACTTATTACTGGGTGGATTATGTTGCTGGTTGTAGAGTCAACCGACTTGTCAAAAAAGTTGTCAAAATCAGACCCAAAACAGATTTTTGTGGCGGAAGTCAATGACATAACTAGATATGAGAATATGTCACCACATAAGTAGATATGGAAATATATCACTCAGGGCTGCCACCAGGAATTTCAGGGCCCTATACTGGCAACATTTTCAAGCCCCCTTGAGACTCCGCTAAGGCTCCACCCCAGCTCCACCTCCACCCCTCGAACCTTCCACAGTCCCACCACCCACTCTTGGAAAAACTCCACTTCTGCACCACGTCCTCACCAATCACACATTAACAGTTCCCATTGCACACCATAGAACATACATAGCCAGCAGCTTTTATTTGGCCAAGAGATTTTTTAAGCCGCCACCAGGACAAGGAGACTCTTCTGTCAGAGCCCTACTCTAGTCTAACCTATTAAACATTTCTTATAATACCCAATACTCTTTTAAATATATTTTTACTTATTCTTCTTTAAGGGAATGTGTCACATACATTTTTTAAAATGACCAATAATATCACATACAAGGGACAAATACCGTCACACCATGACCAGACCACATATTACCACCTCATAGTGACTGAATAATACCACATACAAGGGACAAATACTGTCACATCATGACTAGACCACATATTACCACCACATAGTGACCGACTAATACCACATAAAAGGGACGAATACTGTCACACCATGACCAGACCACATATGACCACCACATAGTGACCGAATAATACCATATACAAGGGACAAATACCTCCAAACCATGACCAGACCACATATTACCACCACATTGTGACGGAATACTACCATACTGATCATTAATAAAAAAAACAATACTAATATTACCGTAAGTACCATTATACACAGGAGCTCTGTACATAGTATACAGTGTATAGTGTAAGTGTACAGGTAACACATTGACTCACCAGTGACGTCTATAGTTGAAGTCCTTCATCTTCGCTTTTCTCCTTCATTCAGTGCAGACTGCCATCACTTCTTCTAGTCAGGACTCGTCTCTGCAGAAAATAACAGTTATCTAGAGCAGCTTAGAGAGCACAATCCCCACCTTTTCCCTAACTTCTACACAACACCAAGTGAAGAAAAAAACAACATAGTAACAGGGTGGCACAGTAAGAGGACCCCCCCTCATTGAAAACAGTATCCTCTTAAATAAAATGCATCACAGCAGTAATAATATCCCTTAATTAGCCCCTACAGTAATAAGATCCCACCTTCCTGGCCCCTTCCTGTAATAATGTCCCACATCCTGGCCCCCATCTGTCTCTTTCCTGGCCCTACATCTGTCATGTCTCCATCCTCCTGGCCCCACATCCATCATGTCTCCATCCTCCTGGCCCCACATCCATCATGTTTCAATCCTCCTGGCCCCACATCCATCATGTCTCCATCCTCCTGGCCCCACATCCATCATGTCTCCATCCTTCTGGCCCCACATTTGTCATGTCTCCATCCTCCTGACCCCAAATCCGTCATGTCTCTATCCTCCTGGCCCCACATCCGTTATGTCTCCATCCTCCTGGCCCCACATTCGTCATGTCTCCATCCTCCTGGCCCCACATCCATCATGTCTCCATCCTCCTGGCCCCACATCCATCATGTCTCCATCCTCCTGGCCCCACATTCGTCATGTCTCCATCCTCCTGGCCCCACATTCGTCATGTCTCCATCCTCCTGGCCCCACATCCATCATGTCTCCATCCTCCTGGCCCCACATTCGTCATGTCTCCATCCTCCTGTCCCACATCCATCATGTCTCCATTCTCCTGGCCACACATCCATTATGTCTCCATCCTCTTGGCCCCACATCCGTCATGCCTCCATTCTCCTGGCCCCACATCCATCATGTCTCCATCCTCCTGGCCCCTCATCCATCATGTCTCCATCCTCCTGGCCCCACATCCATCATGTCTCCATCCTCCTGTCCCACATCCGTCATGTCTCCATCCTCCTGGCCCCACATCCATCTTGTCTCCATCCTCCTGGCCCCACATCCGTCATGTCTCCATCCTCCTGGCCCCACATCCGTCATGTCTCCATCCTCCTGGCCCCTCATCCATCATGTCTCGATCCTCCTGGCCCCACATCCATCATGTCTCCATCCTCCTGGCCCCACATCCGTCATGTCTCCATCCTTCTGGCCACACATCCATCATGTCTCCATTCTCCTGGCCCCACATCCGTCTTGTCTCCATCCTCCTGGCCCCACATCCATCATGTCTCCATCCTCCTGGCCCCACATCCATCATGTCTCCATCCTCCTGTCCCACATCCATCATGTCTCCATCCTCCTGGCCCCTCATCCATCATGTCTCCATCCTCCTGGCCCCACATCCATCATGTCTCCATCCTCCTGGCCACACATCCATCATGTCTCCATCCTCTTGGCCCCACATCCATCATGTCTCCATCCTCCTGTCCCACATCCGTCATGTCTCCATCCTCCTGGCCCCTCATCCATCATGTCTCCATCCTCCTGGCCACACATCCATCATGTAAAATGTCTCCATCCTCTTGGCCCCACATCCATCATGTCTCCATCCTCCTGTCCCACATCCATCATGTCTCCATCCTCCTGGCCCCTCATCCATCATGTCTGCATCCTCCTGTCCCACATACGTCATGTCTCCATCCTCCTGGCCACACATCCATCATGTCTCCATCCTCTTGGCCCCACATCCGTCATGTCTCCATCCTCCTGGCCCCACATCCATCATGTCTCCATCCTTCTGGCCCCACATCCATCATGTCTCCATCCTCCTGGCCCCACATCCATCATGTCTCCATCCTCCTGGCCCCACATCCATCATGTGCCCATCCTCTTGGCCCCACATCCGTCATGTCTCCATCCTCTTGGCCCCACATTCGTCATGTCTCCATCCTCCTGGCCCCACATCCATTATGTCTCCATCCTCCTGGCCCCTCATCCATCATGTCTACATCCTCCTGGCACCACATCCATCATGATGTTCTCCATCCCCGTGTTATTTCTTCCACATGCTGCACAATTCCCCCCCACTGAACTTGCCTTGTCGTTAATAGATGATGGGTTTAACCCCTTCTTGACATGTGACGTGTACAGTACAGGTCGGGTGCAGGTTTATAGGACGGGCTCAGGAGGCGAGCAGAGGGCAGGTGCCGGCTGTGTTATACAGCCAGACTACAACTCTAACAGCAGCGACCAGTGGTTAACCACTTATATGCCGCTGACATTCTCGGGAAGCAACATTTAAGTGGCATGCAGTGGGTGCTGACAGATTGCCATGATACCCAGGGGACGGCTGCAGACCCCTGTCGCCGCCATGTTCTTTTTTGCTCCCATGAAGCTCGGCCACAGGCCGGGCTCCATAGGCGACAGTCATTGTCTACATACTGCCATATTATGGTAGTGCAGAGTATAGTATCAGCGATCACAAGACACCTATCAAGGCTAAAAAATAACGAAAAAGGAAAAAAAAAGGAAAAATATAAAAAAAATAATAAAAATATAAAAGTGTAAATCACTAATACAAAAATAAAGAAGAACCCCCCCCCCCCAAACCCACGAGGTATCGCTGAGTCCGGACACGTCCTATCTATAAAAATACTAAATTATTTAACCCCGTACGGTTAATGCCGTAATGAAAAAAAGTCAAAACGTCCAGATTCGGTGAGGACCAGAAAAAAAAATGCAATAAAAAAAGATCAAGATGCTGTATGTACCCTAAACTGGAATCAATAATAACAGCAGCTCGACGCGCAAAAAAAACCAACAATAAGCCCTCGGGACAGAAAAAACAAAAAGTTATCGCTCTTGGAAGAATAAAAGGGGAAAAAAAAAAAATCGGCCTGGTCACAAAGGGGTTAATAAAGGAGCAAGAGCAGCCTGGTAGTGAAAGAGTTAAAGCCAAGGGTTAAACACGGCGGCGCAAAAAAGCCAGACCACGTGAGCAGTCACGTGATGTTATTTTTATTTTTTTTTCTAACGGGCGTGGCTTAGTAATTAAGTGGGCGTCTGTAGAGCCGGTGGGCGTGGCGTAGCGGCCTTTGGCAGCAGTGTGGTGGGTGTGGCTTTGCCGCCTCCTTCCTCCATGCTCGGTGCTGGCAGCCAGGCGTACACAGGAGGGAGGTGGGAGGAGAAGGAAGAGGAGAGAGGGGACAGCTCCGGCACAAGCAGCAACTTCCCCGGGCTTTATTATTGACTACCAGCGGAGAGCAGCCCTCCTGCATCCCCAGCTGCCACCACTGCATGAGTCCATGGATTACATGGTATGTGCCTCCCCCCCTCCAGTTCTGCCTGTGGTGCAGGCCATTCCTGCCATAGATGCCTGCAACCCTATAGGACATGCTCCAGCGCCTGCACCTGCCTCATTTACCTCCCAATGGCACCACTAATGGAGGCTAATGGGGTCAGTGCCTGGTACAGGGGGGGTCAGTGCCTGGTACAGGGGGATCAGCCTGCAGGCACAGGGGGATCAGCCTGCAGGCACAGGGGATCAGCCTGCAGGTACAGGGGGATCAGCCTGCAGGCACAGGGGGTCAGCCTGCAGGCACAGGGGGATCAGCCTGCAGGCACAGGGGGATCAGCCTGCAGGCACGGGTAGGTCAGCCTGCAGGCACGGGTAGGTCAGCCTGCAGGCACGGGTAGGTCAGCCTGCAGGCACGGGTAGGTCAGCCTGCAGGCACGGGTAGATCAGCCTGCAGGCACGGGTAGATCAGCCTGCAGGCACGGGTAGATCAGCCTGCAGGCACGGGTAGATCAGCCTGCAGGCACGGGTAGATCAGCCTGCAGGCACGGGTAGATCAGCCTGCAGGCACGGGTAGATCAGCCTGCAGGCACGGGTAGATCAGCCTGCAGGCACGGGTAGATCAGCCTGCAGGCACGGGTAGGTCAGCCTGCAGGCACGGGTAGGTCAGCCTGCAGGCACAGGGGGATCAGCCTGCAGGCACGGGTAGGTCAGCCTGCAGGCACAGGGGGATCAGCCTGCAGGCACGGGTAGGTCAGTCTGCAGGCAGCTCCTCCGCTGCCCCCATGGCCCTGAGCTGCAGGGTCTTGTGCCCAGGGACAATGGTCAGCGGCACCGTCATGGTGAGCTGGAACTGGTGGGCCATATGTCGTGTCTTACTGCCATAAGGGGGAATTTATCGAAATATAGGAAAAAGTTCTGCAAGTTTCCAATGTACTCTGTCTTGCTGTATCTCGCCGTTTCCAATATCTGTGTTTGCTGTCAGTGAGTGGACGCCTTCTGGTCTCCATTCCTCCACAGCTGCAGTGAGTGGTCTGAGCAATCCTCTGTGATCGCTGACCCTCGGATGTGACAGCGCCTCCGTTGTGGCTGCTGGCCGCTGTGGTTCTTATCCCTGGAGCTTTGGGCCTTTGCACGTTTCGTCGGTCTGTTTATGGGAATAACGAATGTAACTGGAAGGTGAGAAGTTCTGTGTGCTGAGCCCAGACAGACCCTGTAATAATCGGCGAGGACCCTCTGCCTGCATCAGTTATGTAGTGGATCCGTTTTGCTCTTCTCTCTTCCTCTTATGTATATAACACTTCATTCAGTGACTTCAAGCGGAGAGCCGACTGTGGCTCTGAGTAAGAAAGTTGTGAATTTCTTGCTGGGTTTTCAGTATAAGGCCACGTTCACACTTTCAGTATTCGGTCAGAATTTTACCTCAGTATTTGTAAACCAAAACCAGGAGTGGAACAATCAGAGGGAAAGTTCTAATAGAAACACGTCACCACTTCTGTATTATCACCCACTCCTGGTTTTAGCTTACAAATACTGATGTGAAATACTGAACGTGTGCATGTGACCTTAAAGGGTTACTCCTCTTCACTGATATCCACTGGACAGGTAACAAGTGTGTGATCTGTGGGGGGCTCAGCACTGAGATCTGCGGCCTCCTCCACAATGGGGGTCCCTGGTTCCCAACCTGCCAGGCGATGAGGCCGCTCTCCGTTGCCATCTTATCCAATGTGAAATATTTCCGTGTAAAATCTGTATTCTGTGAAGACAAGACTTTCCTATTACTGAGATAGGAGATTACAGTTGGTGCTTATAAGACTCCGTGTAACCTGAGCTGCTGTGCGTCTTTCTAATTCGCAGCATGTCATCCTCTCTTGCGGGTCCGCAGAGTTTTCTGTGCAGATTTTCCCTACAGACTTGTATTAGATGCAGAAAATTCACAGGTAAAAAACACACGTCTGTCAATAAAATTTTGTCAAGTCAAATACCTGGAAGTATCAAAAACAATGCAGCTTTATTTATAATACGTCATACCAAAAAGAGACAAAGAAATGCAATAAAACGCATGTGAAAAAAAAAAAAAGTCTTCAAAAACACAAGTTACCGAAGTTACTTGCTAGGTGCAGAAATGAAGTAACCGCAAAAGCTCATCATGTGAACGTGGCCTAAAGGGAACCTGACAGCTGATGGGTGCTGCCCAGACCCCCGTTCAATGTCCAAGGTTGGGTTTACATCCAACCCCCCCGCAAAATGCGTTTCGGGAGCGAGTTGTCAGCAGACTTTCCCGAATCTGCGCCAATTCAATTAAGTAGGGGGTTAAGCTGCACTCCCCTAAAAGGACAAGAGGGGGTGCTGTTACAGGGAATGTGAGATAATCTGGACAAACTGTGAATTGTAAACTCCGCAATACATGTGACTGCCACCTTGTATGAATGTCAGCTCTTGTGCCCAGCCTGTGGAGGTTGAGGATTCTGCGTTGTCCTATAGGCCGGGAGCGATGGAAGACATGAGGGGATCGGTGGCCTCAATGGTGGGTTGTATTTTTGCCACTTTTCTCATTGGGAATAACCCTCATCATTTGGGTTTAGGTTGTAAAACGAGTTTGTCCAGGGTCATAGTGAGAGGTCGGAGGTTCAGATGACTCTTGGGGCATAAATCTTCTGGATTGTCTGGCACGTTCTGATGCTGCCGTCTCCTCCAGTAATTCCTTCAGCCGTCATCCTGTGTGACATCTTAAAGGGGATTAGAAAACCGTGGCTGCTTTCTTCCACAATCCCCAGCACACCTGTCCACATGTTGTTTGTTTCCCTGGTTGGAGCCGGGCTGTGCTGTGTTTTTTTTTTTTTGTGTGGAGTTAAGCTGCCATATTTTCCTAACTCTGTACAATCTATTTCCAGACGTCGGTTTAGGACTCGGACCCTTTTTGTTAGGAGGATCGCCCGATGAAATGCCAATCGGTGATGTTTGTTTGTAATCGGTGATGTTTGTTTGTAATCGGTGATGTTTGTTTGTAATCGGTGATGTTTGTTTGTAATCGGTGATGTTTGTTTGTAATCGGTGATGTTTGTTTGTAATCGGTGATGTTTGTTTGTAATCGGTGATGTTTGTTTGTAATCGGTGATGTTTGTTTGTAATCTGTGCTGTTTGTAATCTGTGCGTGAGGTTGCAGTTTGTGTTAATTCCCAAGCAGCACTCCCACAGGAGAACTGGGGTATTACATGGCTGATCTGATTGGCTGCCTATGTCCTCCACAGAGACACTGTTGTCTGACTGTAAGGTTAGAGTCCTGAATAAAGGACCCTACCTTATGTCAGGATGTGATAGTATTAAAACTTCCAAAAATAGGTTTATAAACCAGACCATAACAATAACATTTTTTTCTTTAGTAACAATTTAGTCCAACATGGAAAGTTCTGAAACATTGTAAAATAATTTGTTAGATGGATTCGTCTTCATTCCTGTAAAAAAATAAATAAATATGATTTTGGTGGCTTTCAAGCCCCTGGTCACCCCCCCCCCTGTCTATTTTCCTACCTTCTGCTGCATTAATATCAGAACGTACTCATTTGGAGTACAGATGATGGCAGGGATGGGCCGGCTCAGCCCCGATGGGCCGGCTCCACATTGGTGTCTTACTAACACTATGGAAAAGCTGCTGCAGGAGATTGTTCTGGTAAGCAGAGCACTCTGAGGAGAAGACAAGAGCTGACCATCACTGCCATCAGCTGTACTCCCAGTGAGCATATTCTGATATCAATGCAGTTGAAGGTAGGAAAATAGACTGAGGAAAAATAGGGTTTTCTAAGCCACTTAAATGGTATTTTTTCTTTTTTACAGGAATGAAGAAAATTGCCCTAATAAAGTGAATTGCAAACTTTCATAACTTTCCATGCTGGACAAAATGCTAAAAAATAGTTACTCTTTAAAGGGGTTTTCTGGAGCTGTAATAGTGATGGCTGTGGCTGTGCCTGGCATTCCTGGAGGGGCTGATCTTATGTAATGGCTGATGCAGATGTCCGAGCACGGTCCTAGACTGGCTGTGGCCTTGACCCGAGCGTGACGGCCTCATAGAAATATATGAAGCTGTCACGCCCGGGTTAGGAGGGCCGCGGCCAGTTCGTGCATTGCGGACCAAGATTTACATGAGCCCTATGCTGCAGCGCCAGTCACAGGCTCAACCAAATGTACAGAGCTTTACCTGCCGCTGACTACCACAGATCAGATATTGATGACCGTTTTTTTATTATAGACCATCAATGATACAATCTCAGAAGACCTCTCTTATGGTTAGTCGTTGCCGTAAACTATTGTTGTTTTCATTTTAGTAACTATGTGACCCCCATCATGGCTAGCAGTACATTTTCCATGACTTCATCTCACCCGGATTTCCCAGACACTGCGATTTTCCCACCAATATTTAGCAATTTATATAAATGTGCAATCAATGATGGATTGGCTGCTGGGACCCCCCCACTAGAGAACCAGGGTCCTGCGTCCACCCTGTGGTGATCAAACATGCACATTAATGCTCCCATAGCAGCGAATGGCATGGTGGTCACTAAAGACGGTATAAATCGATTTGCTGAACCCGGTCCAGTGGCCAGATCTGTAATCTGTGGCCACTGGATTGGACCCCTTAAAGCTATGTCCTGGCACTCCTATTTTCTCTTTTGATTAGTCTGCCTGGTGCGATGTTATCGTGTTGGTGTAACGTCATGCCAGACCGGCTATTGAAAAGAAGAGCCCTCGTGCCATCAGGAGGTGGTTCTCATGGCTCCTGTCCGGCAGCTACAGATTACTGACACAAGTCCTGTGAATCGATTTGCAGATCCATAGTGGTCACACATGTGCACTGCTGCTCCATTCACACAATATTATGCGATGTTTTTAGGATTAGTTGGAGGAGTCAGAGGTCAGACTTGCAGCCATCATAGGTGATAAATGTGGTGGTATAACCCCTTTATTATTTTGAGTTGTGCAATGTTGCCTCCCCCCAGCTCTTGATAGACACAGTTCAGTGTTTGGTGCTCTAGTCTTATGCCCATTTGTGCTCCATTCATGCTCCCATTCCGTTTACAAGTCTGAGCCTTGTAGGATGACAGTACTAATGTTCCTAAAAAACAAACTCAAGTGGCCATTCAGTACAAGCTGCATATTTATTTTTTTAATGGCCTTCGGTTCTATCCCTATCCATGACTACTTGATGGATGAACGATCTGTAGGAAGAGCGATCTTGTGCAAGCCTAGATAGGTCCATCAGGGTCTTCTCCACCATTATATTGATTGTATCGAGCCCTAAGGTTTCTTGTCTTCATCTTCGCCTTGTTCCTTCTATTCTGACCATGTTGTCCTTCTCCAGTGATTGCTCTCTCCATATGATGTGTCCAAAATAGACAAGTCATAGTGTGGTTATCCTTGCTTCAAGTGACATGTTTGGCTTGATTTTTTTTTTCCAAAATGATTTGTCTGTTCTTCTGTATTTAATACCAAGGACCAAAGAAGATGAAACCTATGGGTAAAGGACAGTTTTTCCATAAACTAGCTTTAGGATGCTCTTTGGTTGTATGGGCCGCGAACCTGAGTGAAAGCTAAAAATTGACGTTGCTTCTGTTTGTATAGTCATATCTGCTCCTATGGATCTCGGATGTCTCAGCCGGCCGCACACAGGGTTCACAAGTCCACGTCTGTAATCATGGCTGGCTTCTTCTGTCTCCACTTATCTTTGATGTGTGACATGCCTATCCGTCTTGCAGCCAAATTGACCTGATGGCTGAAGCTCTTGGAGATCACTACTTCTGGCAAGCATGCAAATCACCTCTCCCGAAAGACAAAATCTCTGCGCTGCCCCCAGGGTTTCTGGCCATGTTCCGAAAAAAAGACGACTTGCCGTATATTTTTCTCCAGTGGAAGAGGTGGACCAGAGGAGGATGTGCGATACGTCCTCGGAAACAGAAAATGTTGGCACGTTACCGGGGCGACAATACTCAGTAAATCTTACTATATTATAAAGTTGCTTAAAATGAAAAAATAACTGTGTGCTTTACATGTGCATGGGAACCTCTTTGACTTTCTACGTCACGTTGATTTTAGGGGACAATATCTTTGTATACAGCAGCACATAGTGTGCAGATCATGCTCTGAAATCTGTACAGGCGTTGTCCAGGACTTAAATATTGATGGGTCATAAATTAAATCCGGAATATCCAGCTCTCTGAAAGCGTCTGATCCGAGCTAGATCTCTTGTCACTATTGCAGCGCCACATCCTCCTTCATACGACTGGATCTGTGTCACTTCCCCAGGATTTTTTATTGATCACATGGTCAGACCTGTATCTGCTTCAGCATATAATACTGCTATGTAGTACTAATAATGCTGTATTCCGTAATGGAAACAATAGCTGTGGGATATCCGGTGCTTTTATTTCCTGTGTATTCAATCTCTTCACGTTAGATTTGTTCTGCCAGCTTCTTATTGAATTCCACAGTTTGGAGCTGTAGCAACCATGGCTGCTGTGTGTGAAGGACAACATTGCTTTGTGACAGAATTTCTCACAGCATGGACAACGGATGTCTGTTCAGTGGTTCATGACTGCTGTGAGGATTTTACATACATATGTGTGTTGTAGCAGAGCCAGGTAGGACAGGGTTAAGTCCTAGCTCTGCAGGTCTTGACTAGATGCACCTGCCTAGCTTTTTACTAGAACCAGGACCTGTGTTCACTAGGTGTCAGTCTGCTGGATGAAGCAGAGTTGAGTGCTGCTGGTTAGTGACCAGACAAAATGTGGGCTGAAGTTGGGGGAGAGACGTGCCAGGGCTTCTCTCTGAATGGAGACTGCATGGATCAGCTAGGAAAGCTGAGCAGTCTGTGTGTTGGAGATGCAGAGAACCGTGTAGAAGCTGCAGCCTGTTCAGTGTGAACCGTGCCCAGAGTTAAACACTTCTGTTTGGCGCTGGGAGCTGCTGGAGCTCATGCTGAAGGTGATGGAGACTGGTGGGATTGTGCCTTTTCTGTGTATGAAGTTTGCTCCAGGAGAAAAGACTATAATCTGTTCGAGTGAGCCCGTACTGACATATATGTGCCTCCTGAATGAGCTGTTTATTTGCTGTTATACTTTTATGCCCAGAAGAGGCTGTTTTTGTTTTTGAATCGCTTGGAGTATTATGAAAGCAATAAAACTGCATGTGTGAACGCAACCTAATGCCTACCTGAGAGAGTGAATCCCCCACGTGTGTGTGTGTGTGTGTGTGCAACTAATTTCTCTTATTCTGGTCCTTGTTTCACTTAAAGACTAGACTCTGTCAACCTCTCATTTTTACTTTGTTTGCCATATAGGCCAGGAGAGTTCCCTGACCATACACTGAATATATCTATTGTCTCCCATGCACTATGTGTGTAGGCCCAAAAAGTGCTCTATATCCAAGGGGTTGCAGTGCTTTATGACATGGAGTGATTGCTGCTGCGCTTACTGGACAATTGTTGGGAAGTAGTGCAGACAAGTCTGCTGTGACTTCTGGGGAACTTGGGCAAGGGTTTTTCAATGACTACCGGGACTAGTTCTCAGCAGGGCTGTGGCGTCGGTAAGCCAAACCTCCGACTCCTCAATTTCCCTGACTTCCGACTCTGACTCCACAGCACTAGTAGGAGGAGCGTCACTACTGAGCGTGTGCATAAAGTGCAGCCCAGATTCATCTCAACTAAAAGCCAAGATCTTTAGATCAGGAACAGAACAGACATTTATAGGACATTTCATAACTTTCCCAAATTCTTATGAAAACATTTACAGCACAATCCTGCATTGTACTACTGAACCCAATTTATTAGTTGGAGTCGGTCCATTTTATACAGACTCCACCAGAATGGACACCAATTCCGACTCCACAGCCCTGGTTCTCAGTGAAGGATTGGTAATGGAAGTCTGGTGGAAGTTACTGCTGGCTACTGGTAAGACTGCATAGGGGGCACTGCTGTGACTACTGGGGGGGGCAATAGTTCTTCTATAAACCTACATGTGGAGCCGAAAGCATACGGCAATTTTTACTGCTAAAGTGGGTGAGGACACAATACGGATAGGAGGAGAAACCCTGCCCTTATGTACTTTTAGGTAATTTATGACTAAACATGTTTGTTTTTTTTCTACTGATAACTGGGGATTACATGAGACAGACGTGGAGCAATCAGCTGATCACCGCAACAGCTTTTTAAATTTTTTTTATGCACAGTTGCTTGTAAAAATGAGCAATTTTGCTATTCACCCCTTATTAAAAATCCTCTCCATTCTCAAGAACGAAGGTGTGTTTTTTTTTTTTTTTTTTATAGTGTATTGCTCATTGCCAAGGTTACCAGCCACCCTGCAGTCCAAGCCTGGCCGGTTAGCTAGGTAAGGAGCGAGCAGGATCTGCTAGCGGCTTAGGAGAGAGCATACTTTGGTTTGAAATTACAATCTTAAAGACAGCACTGCCCTCAGCTAAGCGGGAAGCCGGGAGCGGCGCACTCCTGAAAATGAAATTTTAGTGAAACCCTTTAATGAGACTTGCACTTTAACATTCTACTGAGAGCAGGTTATATCCTGAGTAATGTGTGATTCCATGTCCTCACCTCCCTTGTTACTGTGTGCTCCTGGCCTTAAAGCCGGGGTGGACACAGTCCAGAGAGGGCCCCTGTTAGTATATGGGCCCTTTTGAAGTCCAATAGCTCCTCCATAATGCCCCTTTTGTGTATGTGGCTGCTTGGTGCTTTGGAGTTGGAATTGGAGCCCCCTTTCTTCTTGTGCCCGTGTGCGACTGCATTGTTGGTATTTATGTCCCCCCATCCTGAGCTCTTTCTTGGTATTTATGTCCCCCATCCTGTTATGTATGTCCTCATTTTCTGAGCTCCTTCCTGGTATTTATGTCCCCCATCCTGGTATATATGACCCCCATCATGGTATATATGTCCTCCATCCTAAGATTTTTCCTGGTATATATGTCCCCCATCCTGGTATATACAGTTGAAAGCAGAAGTTTACATACACTATATAAAAAGACACATATGCATGTTTTTCTCAAAATCTGACATGAGATCAGAATAAACCTTTCCTGTTTTAGGTCAATTAGGATTACCATCATTTTTAATATTTGCCAAATGCCAGAATAATGAGAGAGAGAGAATGTTTTAAGGCATTTTTATTACTTACTGCAAAGTCAAAAGTTTACATACACTAAGATTACTATGCCTTTAAACAATTCTGGACTGCCCATATGATGATGTCATGTGTTTGGAAGCTTCTGATAGGTTTTTTGGCAACATCTGAGTTAATTAGAGACACATCTGAGAATGTATTTTAATGCACACCTGAAACACACTCTTCTTTGTGTAGCATCATGGGGAAAGTCAAAAGAAATCAGCCAAGATATCAGGAAGAGAATTGTGGACTTGCACAACTCTGGCTCATCCTTGGGTATAATTTCAAGATACCTGGAGGTGCCTCGTTCATCTGTACAAACAATTATACGCAAGTACAAACAAGATAGGAATGTCCAGCCATCATACCGCTCAGGAAGGAGAAGGGTGCTGTGTCCCAGAGATGAACGTGCTTTGGTCTGACATGTGCATATCAACTCAAGGACAAAAGCAAAAGACCTTGTGAAGATGATGGCGGAAGCTGGTAAGAATGTTTCAATATCCACAGTGAAATGAATACTGTATCAACATGGGCTGAAAGTCCACTCTGCCAGGAAGAAGCTGTTATTCCAAAAGAAACATAAAGCCAGATTAATGTTTCCAAATGCACACAGGGACAAAGACTTTGGAGACCTGTCCTGTGGTCTGATGAAACTAAAATTGAACTTTTTGGGCATAATGACCTTGGTTACGTTTGGAGGAAAAAGGGAGAAGCTTGGAAGCCTAAGAACACCAGCCCAACTGTGAAACACGAGGACAGCATCATGTTTTGTGGTTGTTTTGCTGCAGGAGGGACTGGTGCACTTCACAAAATAGATGGCATCATGAGAATAGAAGATTATGTGGCAATACTGAAGCCACAACGTCTCAAGACATCAGCCAGGAAATTAAAGCTTGGGCGGAAATGGGACTTCCAAATGGGCAATGACCTGAAGTATACCGCCAAAATGGTAACAAAGTGGCTTAAGGATAACAAAGTCAATGTTTTGGAGTGGCCATCACAAAGCCCTGATCTAAATCTTATGGAAAATTTTTGGGCAAAGTTTAAAATGCAGGTGCGAGCAAGGTGACCTACAAACATGGATCAGTTACACCGGTTTTGTCAGGAATGGGACCAAATTCCGACCAACTATTGTGAGAAGCTTGTGGAAGGATATCCCAAACGTTTGACCCAAGTCATTCAGTTTAAGGGCGAAGGTACCAAATACTAATGAAATGTATGTAAACTTTTGACTTTGCAGTAAGGTTTAATCTGATTTCATGTCAGATATTGAGAAAAACATGCATATGTGTCTCTTTATATAGTGTATGGAAACTTCTGCTTTCAATTGTACGTCTGAAGCGAAAATACTTATGGCCTATGCAGGAGAGCCTTCCAGCCACACCAAGGACTCATTCAGACAAACGTATGAAATGTCCGTGCGCTGTCTGTGTGCAAAAGTGACAGCATACGGACAGCACACTGACCAAGACAAGTCAGTGTGGTAGTTCACATAAGCGTTCTTACACAGGAACCAATGGACCGTGCAGCGTGCACTACTATTCCTTATCAGGCTCACCCATTATAAGTCAGTGAGTGCAGAAAAGATTAATCACACATGGGTTATCATCCATATGTCATGCGTTATTTCATGGATACATTACAATTATAAACATGGGAAACTGCTACTGCACGTAAAAAAAACAAATGCTGTATTGATGTACAAAAATGGACGCACGGATGATGATACTGATGAAACATCATTTTTTCCTGGACGTAAACCTGGCCTTAGCCTATCATTACTCACACACACCTCTCCCGGGCTAAAAGTCTTCCAATATAAAATGTGGGTAGGATCCAACACTAATTAAATACAGAAGCTCCACACTGGGTTACCACTAACGTGTGCAAAATCACCCGCTTTAAATAAAAAAAAAGTTTTTCATCAATATTGTCACCCGTATGCCATCAGTCTGTCTGTTTTTACGTCCGTATGCACTTTGTCTGTTTTGCACATCTGTATGGCATCTGTTCTAAGATGAACAATTTAATTAAAAAAGGACAAATATCTTGGTACTGTAATTGTAATGTATCCGTGAAAAACGCATGACATGCAGATGGTAATTCTTGTGCCGTTCTTTATTTTTTCTGAGCCCATTGATTTATAATGGACGAGTCTGATCCAGAATATGGTTCCGCGTGCTGTTTCCCCCGCGTGCTGTTTCCCCCGCGTGCTGTCCATTTTGCACGCACACATTTAATACATTGGTCTGAACAAGCACTTGGGCTGAAGGGAGGAGGGCTGGTGGGATCTCATGAATTGACCAATTTGTACGCTAAGTACCTCCATTTTCTAAGTCTATTCTTTGATAGTATTCAGTCCAGATGTCCTATATACAGTGTTTGCTTCATATATTGCAGGGTGCCGTAAACACAGCAGTATTTTCCCGTGCACCGTGCTGGGATATTTGCTAATCTGAGCGTGCAGATGTCTTTCGCCAGTCGTTCGGCCCCTTCTGTAGTGTAAATGAATGGTGCTTTTAGAATTTACAGGACAATAATTCCTTTTTAATCGCTTTCAGTCTAAATGGGGCATTGCCTCGCTGGACGATTTGTCATCTTGTTGAGCCGCTTCAGTACATTACTGCTAAGTGCATGTATGGCTACCCACGTACTCCTTCTCAGCACTTTGCTAAATGACATCTGCACCAAGGTATTCCTATAGCTAAATGGCTTTTATAACGATGCCGCGTCCTGCGTTTTGTAATGCAGCTTTCAGTCATATCTGCAATACCAGATACATCCTATGGACATGAGTGGCGCTGTCTCTGGAGGCAGGGGAGGGTTGACTTTCAGCACCATAGTCACTGGGATCCGTTGCACAGATTACCCAGCTTGGCTCTCCGGTCACGGCTCGCACTGGATTGTGGATAGATCAGCTTTTTATGTAACATTTCTGCAGCCACTCTTTTCCAATTTTACTGAAAATAAAAGCAAAAACATACTCCCTGGGATAGAAAAACATGATTTTTATCAGATCCGTGTCTCATGGTCTTGCTGGATAAATAAACAGGAGACTCCAGGAGAGAAGAACATTAAGATTCCCAGCATTTAAATGTTCCGTATCGGAATGTTAGTGTTTACGGAGGAAATCTATTTTAGGAAGCATCCTGTCGTCACGCTCCAGCGGGAAGCCATTGATTCAGGAATCGGAAATGATCAATATCTCATCTTCAGTTATCAGCTGTGCTTCAGATCTGTAATTGCTGCGATGCACCTGCCCTCTGGTCCATATGAAGGGTTTCATGAAATGCCACTTGGGGTTAATACACATTTGATGCCATCGGAAAATATAGGCCCCTAACTTTTATATTGTGATCTATCCCTCTGCCGTGTCTGATGGACACGGCAGAGGGAGCTTAACTGCTGGATTTGACTACACAGCTTGTTTGTGGTCTGTTACTATGGAAACGCATAGGGCTGTGCATGCACAACAATATTTAAATCAGCGGATTTCCTGTGCTTCCATTGTTAACATAAAGTTGTGAAGATTAAAGGAGTATTTTTCTTCGTAAGTGATCCCATATCGTTAGTATATTCGATCACTTAAAATGCATTTGCACTGGCCGATAATTGGGAATCGTTCCTGATTACCGGCCTGTCTATGTAGATTGTCATTTACCTGGTAGATGTGCAAACAGCTTAATTGTTCAGCGGCTGAAATGATTAAGGCTGCTTAAAAATAGTTTTTCTCAACAGCACATTATCCTGCGTAAACTGGAATTGCTGCCAAAATAATGGTTTGCTATGCTCTTTGCTCCCGGCCACCTGACTGTGCAGGAAGAGGGTGAAGTAGACGCACCGCCAACCCAACTCTGTGGCCAAGATCAATGGGCGTCCCAGAAGTCAGACCCCCAGTGATCAGGTGATTGCTTATCCCACTTGTAAACCATCACTTAATGGGATGGGATTACACCTTTTAACGTTGGCAGATCTCAACAAAATAGGGACAATAATGCTTAACTACAAAGGTAGAGGTCAGGATGACAAAGACTGGACATGTTGGATTTTATTAGGCCTGATCCTTTGTACTGCTGGGGTACTTATCTTCATCACTTTAATAAGGGAAGGCGGATGAGATGCTGTAGTTTCTGCTTTGCGCTGGGTGTGACGAGGCAGGTGGAGTGATGGCCGCAGAGATGGGACAGACGTTACTGGTTGTGGATGTGTGCCGGGATTTTGTTCACGACTTCATAGTAACATTGTAACAAAACTCAATTAGGCTGTGAGTCTTCAGTTTTGGTTGTTCCTGTAGCACAGACCAGAATGGACTTGTGAATAATAAGATATTATATAAGAGCTGCATCTTTATTTCCATGTTTGTGTATGTCCATTCATGGCCACGAGACAGACTCCAAAGTCTGATTGTTTCGACTCCGTGCGTCCTCCTTTCCGTCTGTCCCTCTTTTCTGGGATACAGTACCTTAGTTGACTGCACAAATTGCATCCTGCAAAAATCGCACTGACAACGGCAACAAAACTGCTGTTTTTCGCGTGTGATTTGAGCCTCAACGTCCGAATATACTCTTATCACTCCTCATTTTCCAAGAAACGGGCGTGCGCCCACTGGGGTGCTTTTGATTTCCTTTTAGAACATCTTTTTATCCTTTTACATTCTCAGGTTTTGTGTGTTTTGTTTTTTTGAATACATTTTGCTCATCTGATGGCCAGGACCATTTTAGAACATTTGACATGTGCAAATAAAATAACATTTGCAACATAAAAAAGTGATGTCTGTCAGAAAATATATAGTCATCTGTCACATTGTCAGTATGCCATTCAGCACTTTATGCACACAGGCACCTTCGTGTAATTTTGTGTTAGGGAAATGTTTTTTATTAAAAAAAAAGCTCAGTAATTGACACACCCCAACTTGTTATCCAATTTACCCTATATGTGGTCGTATTGTTTGGGTGCACGGCTAAGCAGGACGGGAGTGCCATGTGGCTGTGGAAGTGCAAATTTTTCTGATTTTTTTATTTTTTTTTCCATATGGCACTTGTAGAGCCCCTGAGGTATCGGTACAGAGGAAACCTCACAGTCCCTGTGTATTGTGAATGGAGATCCTGATGCTCAGCCTAAGGGCTCGCTCACACGAGTGTATAACACGGCCGAGTGCTATGTGATGTTTTATTGCATAGCACTCGGACCAGTGTTATTCTATGGGGCAGCTCAGATCTCTGATTTTCTTCTTGTGGCGAGTGGCTGCGAAACTCGGCTCACACGCACCTGTACATACGCACCATAGGGTGCGTATGAAACATCGGTCTGAACTCGGAGGTCATCCAAGTGCAGTCCGATTACCACGGACACAAGCAATGGAGGAGATGGAGAAATTACTTTCTCCGTCTTTGCACCTGTGATTCGATTCTCTCATGCTAGAGAATCGGAGCACAGTGCACTGACACTCGAATCAAACTCTGAAAAAGTTTAGAAGAGTATTTTGATATTCTGCCCCGATTTTCGGCTGTGTGAGCGAGCCCTAAACCCTATACACAAGGCCTTCATTGAGAGATGCAAGCTCCAACATGACCTGAGAATTTGTAGTTTTTTTTTTTTTTTTTTTGTCCTTATCTGATATTGGTTTTTGGTATGTTACTTTTCAATGACCAAGGCCTCGTCCTTACATCCGGCTTGTGTGGTGGCTGCGTTTTATGATTCTAGGCAAGGTCATGTAATTAAACGTTTGATCCTGATGTCTCATGTCACAGCTTAGAAGCTTTTGCTTTCCAGTGATATAGGGGGATATCAGGACTTCTCACTCTGATATCTATAAAGTACTGTGGAATTAATGGTGCTATACAAGCGAGTAAAATAAACTTTAATCTCCTAGATTAGGGGTAGAACCTGCTGTGTGGGGCTTTGTGTTTTGAAAACCTCATGCCTTGTAAAACTCATGAAAATGGATGCTTTACAGTAGAAATGAATACATCGAGCACACTATAAAAACGTGAGCTGATGTGGTCGTAAGGACGCTGTCTAGTCACTGCCATCAGTGGAGAATGAGAAGACCCCGGAGAGCTGAAAAGTTCTGTCTAAATTCTGAAGAAACTTCATGGACTACACCCTGACCTAAACATGGCCACATATAGTTCTGCACCTCTCAGCCTGGCTGACCGCTACGGGGTTGTCCTCATAAGTATTATTGTTAAAGCTAAAAGCATACAGCAGCACTCTGTAAGCGCTAAGATGTATGCAAACACTGAGTATATCAAATTTAGACTGCATTACTGCTGTATGGAAAATACTTAACAAAAATGAAAATTGTTCCTTTTGTGTCTAAATTTCATATATTCAATTCTTACATACAGCTTAGTACTTAGAGTGCTGCTGTATCCTTTTGTTTGTATATTATGCAGTTATAGCAGCTTGCACCTGATCACTCTTTATTCTGTTAGGATGTGCTGGTCTTTTCTTTTTTTATTATGTGCTGGGTGAAAGCACTACACGCAGAATACTGGTTATTACGGTATGTATGTCCAGATATTGCTGATGGCATATGTATTGAGTTAAGGTCGCTATACAAACGGCTTCACCGTGTCCGAGTGATTTCTGTACCAGCAGCGGTCTCCTGATCTGAACTCCACAGCCTTCTGGAAATTATTTGCCATATGTGCACCTTGAAGCTTGGACATGTGAACCCGGTGCTAGATGAATGTCTGCTGATTTGGGCTGTCCTTATTTGTGTAGGGCTGCCGGGCTTTCCTTTTTCAGATGATATTGGCGGGAGAGAAAGAAGGATTGGGTATGTTAAATTTCATCATTGGATCCTATTGTTCTTTTAAGCCATAAGCTGGCGTCGGAGGGGTCTGGCAATTGATTGTCTCCATATACCGATGTAGAAGACATGCACACGCTTGCTTGGCCACAGCATAGACATGTATGAGGAGGTTTGGGAGACGTAGCTGACGGCTGAATGAGTGTTAGTCGGCTATCTTTGGTTTATATGTGGCTATAGATTTCTTGGTATGGCTGTAGACATTATTGGAATTGATGTACAAGAATGATTTCGGTAATATAATGAAGCTACCTACAGTTGTGCTCAAAAGTTTACATACCCCGACAGAATTTTTCCTTTCTTGGCCTGGTTTCAGGATATATTTATTTTATTTATTTTACTCACTTATATAGCGCCATTAATACCACAGTGCTTTACAGACATTATGGGTACTTTCACCATTGGGGTTCACAATCTACATTCCCTATCAGTATGTCTTTGGAGTGTGGGAGGAAACCGGAGAACCCGGAGGAAACCCACGCAAACACGGGGAGAACATGAATGATAACCATTTAGTGTTGAGCCAACATGCTCGACACTGCTCGGTACTCGCCCGAGCATCACGCTACTCGGGATGTTCGGCGAGCACCGAGCATTTCCGGGTTACTCGGGCGGGAGCTCGGGTCTCCGCCCTGCATGTTTGGTGCTCTTTACAGAGCCAATGAACATGCAGGGATTGCCAGCCAGTCACTGTAATGCCGCAGCCATGTTGGTTGTGGGCATTACAGTGATTAGCTGGCCGCACAGCGTCACCTCGAGTATTTAAAACCGGGCGCCGCCATCTTGGACACAGTCGCTCCGGATCAGACAGTGTAGGGACAGCGCTGCTGATTTAGGGAGAGATATATACTGCGAAATAGTTAGTGTAGGGTCTGTAAAGGCTGCCAGATCAAACAAACAGTCCTTCTCAGGCTAATATCCATCCCAGGTATACCAGGCAGGCAGGCAGGCAGGCTGTATAGGAGACGCAGTGGTTATACCAGCAAACGCTGCATTACAGTCCTGTGTACTGCTCCTGTTGCTGAAATTGCTGGACTTAGCTCCAGGTCCCGGGGGTCAGGAAAAATCCTTTTTTTTTAATCTAAATCCTCTTTTTTTTTTTTTTTTTCCTCCACAATGTACAAATACCCATCTTATTAACCTTTTGGTGCCACCCCCCCCCCCCCCCCCCAAAAAAAAAAAAGTGTGCCTCTGATTTTTCAGACACAAATATATCTGTTAAAAATAGTCTGGTGTAGGCCAGAGAAATAGAAGTGTGGTTTTGCAGTTCTATGGGCCATTTGTATCTAAAAAAAACAGTTTGAGTGTGTCGCTCACTGTTCAGCCGCAAATATATATATATATTTTAAAAAGCCTGGTATACACCAGTAAATTATTACTGTGGTTTTGATGTTCCACGGTAAAACATCTCTATTATTCAGGTTTTGGTAGTTTTTTCCGTAAAGAAAAACAGTAGTGTCTCCTGACTGTTGTGACACAAAAATATATCTGTTGAAAATAGTCTTGTGTAGGCCCGACATCCCAGTGTGGTTTCGCAGTTCCACGGGTCAAATCGCTGTACTATCCAGTTTTGGGCCTTTGGTATCTAAAAAAAAGCAGTTTGAGTGTGTCGCTCACTGTTCAGCCGCAAATATCTCTATTTAAAAAAGTGTGGTATACCCCAGTAAACAATAACTGTGGTTTTCCTCTTCCACGGTTCTAATCTACTCTTTATTACCCTTTTTCCATTGATAGTGCAAGTGTAAGCTATTTTACTTCATTTACAATGGGCAAGGCGCGTGGCAAGGGACGTGGAAGTGGACGTTCTGGTGATGGTTCGTGCAGAGGACGGGGCCGTGGCCAAGGTGAAAATGTGCCACAACCAGCAGCCACATCTTCTCGCTCCCACTTCTTGACCGAATTACTAGGGAAGCACAGAACAACACCAGTATTGAGAACTGATCAGTGTGAACAGGTTATTAATTGGATAGCAGACAATACTTCCAGTTACCTGGGCACCACCACCTCCGGTCTGTCTTCCACACGGTCAACTCTTAGTAGCCGTGAGTCTCGACCGCATACTCCTCCTCACCCTGATGCTCCTTCCTCCCACCATGCCGAGTGTCGTCAGACAGCAAGTGATCCCACACTTGGACACTCTGAAGAGCTGTTCACTGGTCCATTTCCATATTTGGGCCCCTCGCCTGATACGCTTGAAGTGGTGGAAGAGGAGATCCCATGTTGCGATGCCCAAATATTTGAACAGCCACGGCCACAGGAAGTCGACATTGGCAATCTGTCACAAGAGGTGGACGATGACGAGACACAATTGCCAGGAAGTGAGGAGGAGGATCGTGGTGCGCAAGTGGAAGAGGAGGAGGTGGTGGATGATCTAGTAACTAACCCAACGTGGAAGGAGGACATGCAGAGTGAGGCCAGCAGCACACAGGGGGAGGGAGGCAGAGTACCGAAACAGGCAGGAAGAAACAGTGTGGTGGCCGCAGACAGAAGGCAGGCAACCGTTCCCCGTAACACCAACACGAGGGACGTTGCCAGTACAAGCGGTAGGTCTTCCAGAGTCTGGAATTTTTTTAAAGACTCTGCTGATAACCCCAAAAAGGCCATATGTTCCACCTGCCATGCCAGCATCAGCAGGGGTGACAAAACTACCAGCCTGACCACCACCAGCATGATCAGGCACATGGCAGCAAAGCACCCGACTTTGTGGGGCGAAACCCAGGGTCCACGACCAGTGTCAGCGGGTGTCACCACTGCTTCTTCCACTGTTGTGCGTGCAATAGAACCCCCTGTTGTGTGTGCAAGGCAATCCCCTGTCCATACTGCATGTAAAGATGCCCCCTCCTTTCAGTCTTCACTTGTTATGGCAGTTTCTCAAGAAACCGCATCAACGTCCACGTCCCACCGCAGCGTTCAATTGTCCATATCCCAGACCTTTGAACGAAAGCGGAAATTCGCAGCTAACGCCCCTCAGGCCACAGTCCTAAATTCGCACATTTCACGACTGCTTGCATTGGAAATGCTGCCTTTTAGGCTGGTGGAGGCGGAATCCTTCCACAGTCTTATGGCGGTGGCCGTCCCTCGGTACTCGGTCCCCAGCCGACACTATTTTGCCGGTGTGCCATCCCCGCACTACACAAGCACGTGTCCCAAAGCATCTGCCGTGCCCTCAACAACGCAGTTACTGGGAGAGTCCACCTGACAACGGACACGTGGACAAGTGCTTGTGGCCAGGGACGGTACATCTCTCTGACGGCACACTGGGTAAACATAGTGGAAGCCGGGACCCAGTCGGACCTTGGGATGGAACACATCCTCCCCACACCGAGGATTGCGGGCCCTATGTCAGTCAGAGTTGCCCCCACATTGTACAGCTCCTGCGCATCCTCCTCCGCCGCCGCCTCCTCCTCCGCCTCCATCTCAGATATCACCACATCAGTTACAAGCTGGAAGCATTGCAGTACTGCCTCCGCCAAGCGGCAACAGGCTGTGCTGAAACTCCTAAGCTTAGGTGATAAACCTCACACTGCTTGTGAGTTGTGGACAGCTGTGAAAGAGCAGGGAGATCTGTGGCTGAGACCGCTGAACCTACATCCCGGCATAGTCGTGTGTGACAATGGCCGTAACCTGGTGGCGGCTCTGAGGCGAGGGGAGATCACACACGTACCATGCCTGGCTCATGTGCTTAACCTCGTGGTTCAGCAGTTTCTTAAATCGTACCCCGAGTTGCCAGATCTGCTCGTGAAAGTACGCCGCCTGTCAGCTCATTTTCGCAAGTCGGCTACAGCTTCCGCCGCCCTTGCTGTGTTGCAGCAGCGTTTGCAGCTTCCGGCACACCGACTGGTGTGTGATGTCCCCACACGTTGGAACTCTACCCTCCACATGTTGCAAAGGATTTGTGAGCAGAAGAGAGCAGTTGTGGAGTACCAGCTGCAACAAGGCCGTCGATATTCAGGTCAGACTCCACACATAAGACCTCAGGAGTGGACCTGGATGTCTGACATATGTACCATCCTGACAAACTTTGAGGAGGCCACCAAGATGGTGAGTGGCGATGACGCCATCATTAGTGTCAGCATCCCTCTTGTCTGTCTTTTGCAACGCTCTCTGCAGAGAATTAAAGAGGAGGCATTGCAGCCAGAGTATGATGAGATGGATCAAGAAGCCATAGCAGGCGATTACACACAGCCCAGCCTCATCTCATCCCAACATGCATTGGGGGACAATGAGGAAGAGGAGGAGGAGGAAGAACAGGAGCTGCTATCATGCGTTGTAGACGGTAGTACCTGTACAAGTGTCATACCGTCGGTTCAGCGTGGGTGGCCTGAGGACAGGGGGGAGGAGGAAGAGGAGGAGAGCATGGTCAGTTGTCATCTTGGTGAGGACACGGAAATCTTGCCCGTTACCAGTCTGGCACGCATGGCTGACTTCATGTTACGCTGCCTTAACCGTGATCCTCGCGTTGTCAAAATGTTGGGTGACGGTCATTACTGGTTGGTGACACTTGTAGACCCCTGCTACAAGGAGAACTTTCACTCTCTTATTCCTGAGGTGGAGAGGTCAACAAAAATGGGGCAATACCAGAAGGCCCTTGCTGCAGAACTCTTAAAAAAATCCCATCTGAACACGCTAGCGGCAGAGGTCACAGTTCGTTGTACAGGCGTACAGAGAGATGCAACTCCAATCCAGCAGAGGCAGGGAAACACTGTCAACATTCTGGGACAGTTTTCTGACACCCGCCCAGCTTACAGGCCCTGAGGCGTGGGGTACTCTCACAAGGAGTGGAAAGTTTCAAAAGATGGTGAGGGAGTACCTTGCCGATCGTACCAGTGTCCTCCGTGATTCCTCTGTGCCTTTTAATTATTGGGTATCCAAGCTGGACACTTGGAATGAACTCACTCTGTATGCCTTGGAGGTCCTGGCCTGCCCTGCCGCTAGCGTGTTATCGGAGCGTGTTTTTAGTGCCGCTGGGGGAATTATAACTGATAAGCGCACTCGCCTGTCAACTGACAATGCTGACAAGCTGACCCTTATCAAAATGAACAAGGGCTGGATTGGGCCAGACTTCTCATCACCACCAAATGACAGCAGAGTAACCTAAAGTCAAATCCACTGTGTTATTTCGGTAGGTGTATTCACATGCACCGCTTCACACCCACACATGGGTATACGCTTCCTCGTTTCGGCTGTTTAATCTTCTTCTCCTTATCCTCAGCCTCCACCACCACTATACCACCAGGGTGCCAGCATTGCAAGTTCCTCCGTCCTTATTTTTGGCAGCTTTTGCTTGCAAGACATAAGCAAATACTATGGGACACCCACTCCCCAATAATGGGACTTATGTTTGTAATATGCTGTACTGCATGTGACGCGCCCCCTGGGCCGTGTGTACACGTGTGTGGGATACCGGGTCTCTGGGGTCTGTAGTCTCCGTGGCGGTGACCCAGTCCCGTGGCTCAGGCTGGTCAAACCAGTGGCAGTCTTTCTTAGGTTTTGAGGTTAATTGTCCGACTGCGCCACCCGTGGATTGTTGTCAGGGAGTACCACTGCTGCGAGGCAGACCGCTGAGGCTGGTGTTGTGTGCGCAGCATAGAATGGGATAACTCCCCTCGGGAGGAGTATAGCCTCAGGGCAGTGAGTGTGGATGATGGTGCACGAGCGCAGCAGGAACGACTCAGAGTCTTTGCAGTGCAGTTCAGGGTCTTTACTGATGATTATAAGGTAGACCCTCCCGGGAGTACTGGCTAGCATAAGAGGCCTGGTCAGTCTGTGAGCAAGCAGGAGTTCCCCTGGCCAGGTGGAGTTGTAGGCCTCCCGTCTGTCTGCACTCTTCCTGGCTACCTTGCTGTAAGCGGGTAGAAGTAGCCCACGTCCCTGAGTGTACCGTGTAGTGCTCACCCGTATGACTGGTGACTTGGGGCCTTCTGTTAGCCTCCGCTCCACGACGGCGGTGCTGGTCCCTTGCTTGTGACTGAGCCTCCGGGCTTCTATGGCCAGAGGACCTGAAATCCCCTGCTGGCTGGTTTCTGCTGCTGGATATATAAGTCCTCACAGCTTCGGACTCCTGTGTCCGGTTCCTATTGTCTTCTGCCAGGGCGAGCTCTGCTCAGCTTCCAGCCCCTGGTCTTTAGCTCCTAGCTCCTACAGAGCTCCTTGCTGTTACTTTCCCTTGCTCTCACTCTGACTCTGACTGTTCTCTGACTCGCTCAACCCCGCCCCAGATCCAGTTTATAAGGGCAGAATTCTCCCCTCCCAGGACTGGGGCAGGAGGATGTTGCATGTTTAAGGGATCCTGACCAGGAAACCTCCCACTTGCTCTCCGACGTAATATCTCTATTACTGTGGTGACCAGACCCCTGGGGTGCCACACATGGCTCTTGTAAGGGGCATTGCAGTTCCTCATAATTTTTGGAAAGCCTTCCATTCACTGCTTAGGCCAACAGTGCACGGGAGACCCAGTTGCTATAAATCGAAAAAAAGGTTTAATTAACGCCCTCTGACCTCCATGTCATTTCCAAGGGGCATTGAAGTGGCTGAAAATTTTTGGTAGGCATTGCACTCACTGTATGCCCTATAACTGTGTAGCCGAACCGCTCCTTTTGTTACAGAAACATATCCTACAAGACATATCTGGTTGACTGGCCTGATATTGATGTGAATGGTCCCTGTTCCTCCTGCCCTTTCTCCTTTGCCACCACCTCATCCATCATTTATCACCTGAAGCTTTGTTTTAACGGGAGTCATAGAACTGGGATAGTAGCAGGAAAACATCCAGCAATCCTCGGAGGAGGTAGGATATGCGCCAAAACGCGGACCACCTCAGGCCTAGCCGCTACTACATACATGCGCTTGCATTCCAAGAAAACAAAGTAGATGCTAACTTCTATCATCATCATCATGCTCCTCACCTAGGCACTCTCAACTCCCCTGATGGAGAAGCCAGGGCCCACCGGAGGAGTCTGGTTCTCTGGTGGGCTCTTCCAATTCTGCCCTAAAGCAGGCCAGGCTAAGAAAAGTGTGGGGGAAGGTGACAGGAGAAATCAGGGCGGCTGGGGACCGAGTATGGACACCTGGACGCCACCTGGCGGCTGGGGACCGAGCGTGGACACCCGGCCGCCGGGCGGCTGGGGACAGAGTATGGATACCTCGCTGCCGAAGCGGCCATGAGGTAGTGGCCAGCTTCGGCCTCCTCCAAACTAAAAGGCCCCATTTCAAGTGAAAGCTAGCAGTATGGTATTGCAGCCTGCCGGTGGGTGGGTGGTTGGCTGCATATTTTCGCTTGCATTGCAAGGAATGGGGGAGGTACAATTGAACACTGCCCTGGGACAAGGACTTGCACGGGGATAGTTGCAAGTCTGCATCTTCTGATGCGGCAAGGATCACTTCTGATGGGCACACTTTTAGACAGTGACCTGGGGGTCAGAGATGCTTCCAGGGGTCTTCCCCATGCTGATCCCTTGTCTCTTCAGCACTGTATGCATGTGTCACACAGCACATGGCCAGATAAGGTTGTAAAATGTTAAAATGACATTTCCCGGTGAACGCATTTGTCACGGTTGAAAGCAATATAAAAGTGAAAAAACGCATGAAAAATGCTACTTGTGAACATAGCCCAAGTTGTGGAGGAGTATTTTTGTTTTTGGTTATTTTACCTTATACACAAGTTTTTACCCTGGAAAGGAAATTCCTTAACATATTTCACAGGAAAACCGTTTCAGTTTCGTTTTTGAACGTTTTATTGTGAGCCCGCAAAAGTGGCTTAATACCTCTGACCACGTTGTTGACAGCAGTGACCTGGGGGTCAGAAATGCTTCCAGGGGCGATCCCCATGCTGCCCCCATGTCTTTTGAGCACTGTCACTATCGTTTTGGGCACTTTTTAGGCTTTCTACAGACTGCCGGGGGTGCTGCCGCAATAATGCTCGGGTCTCTCATAGACTAACATTGGGCTCGTTGCTCGGGTCGAGCACCCGAGTATCACGGTAAGCTCGGCCCGAGTTTCGAGCACCCGAGCATTTTAGTGATCGCTCAACACTATCAGTCGTCATCTTGGTGAGGACACGGAAGTCTTGCTCATTACCAGTCTGGCACCCATGGCTGACTTTATGTTACGCTGCCTTAACCGTGACCCTCGCATTGTCAAAATGTTGGGTGACAGTCATTACTGGTTGATGACACTTTTAGACCCCCTCTACAAGGAGAACTTTCACTCTCTTATTCCTGAGTTGGAGAGGTCTACAAAAATGGGGCAGTACCAGAAGGCCCTTGCTGCAGAACTATTAAAAAAATTCCCATCTGAACACGGTAGCGGCAGAGGTCACAGTTCGCTGCCCAACTAAGGCATACAGGCGAGAGAGACGCAACTCCAATCCAGCAGAGGCAGGGGAACACTGTCAATGTTCTAGGACAGTTTTCTGAGACCTGTCCAGCTTACAGGCCCTGAGGCGCAGGGTACTCTACAAGGAGTGGAAAGTCTCAAAAGATGGTGAGGGAGTACCAGCGTCCTCCGTGATTCCTCTGTGCCTTTTAATTATTGGGTATCCAAGCTGGACACTTGGAATGAACTCACTCTGTATGCCTTGGAGGTCCTGGCCTGCCCTGCCGCTAGCGTGTTATCGGAGCGTGTTTTTAGTGCCGCTGGGGGAATTATAACTGATAAGCGCACTCGCCTGTCAACTGACAATGCTGACAAGCTGACCCTTATCAAAATGAACAAGGGCTGGATTGGGCCAGACTTCTCATCACCACCAAATGACAGCAGAGTAACCTAAAGTCAAATCCACTGTGTTATTTCGGGAGGTGTATTCCCATGCATCGCTTCACACCCACACATGGGTATACGCTTCCTCATTTCGGCTGTTTTTTGCTCTTCTCCTTATCCTCAGCCTCCACGACCACTATACCACCAGGGTGACCGTGGTCCATGTTGCCAGCATTGCAAGTTCCTCTGTCCTAATTTTTGGCAGCTTTTGCTTGGAAGGCATAGGCAAAGACTATGGGAGACCCACTCCCCAATAATGGGAATAATGTTTTTAATATGCTGTACTGCATGGCTCTTGTAAGGGGCATTAAAATCGTCTTGTTAAGCTACTGTGACCTCCACGTCTCTTCCAAGGGTCGTTAATATTGTCTTTTTATTCCACTGCGACCTCCACCACTCTTCCAAGGGGCATTAAAAGCGTCTTGTTAAACCACTCTGAACTCCACAGCTCTTCCAAGGGGCATTGACATGTTGTTTTTAATTACCTCTAACCTCCACGACTCTTGCAACGGGCATTGCATTTCCTCCTAATTTTTGTCAGCTTTTTCTTTTCAATGCATAGGCGAACACTAAGGGAGACCCACTCCCCAATAATGGGTAGAAGGTTTTTAATACGCTGTAATCCACGTCTGTTTCAAGGGGCATTGCAGTGCCTAATAATTTTTGGAAAGCCTTCCATTCCCTGCTTAGGCCAACAGTGTACAGGAGACCCAGTTGCTATAAATGGAAAAAACGGTTTAGTTAAGGCCCTCTGACCCCCATGTCACTTCCAAGGGGCATTGGAGTGCCTCGAAATTTTTGGTAGGCATTGCATTCACTGTATGCCTTATAACTGTGTAGCTGAACCGCTCCTTTTGGTACAGAAACATATCCTACAAGACATGTGTGGTTGGCTGGCCTGATATTGATGTGAATGGTCCCTGTTCCTCCTGCTCTTTCTCCTTTGCCACCACCTCATCCATCATTCATCACCTGAAGCTTAGTTTTAATGGGAGTCATAGAACTGGGATAGTAGCAGGAAAACATCCAGCAATCCTCGAAGGAGGTAGAATATGCGCCAAAACGCTGACCACCTCAGGCCTAGCTGCTACTACATACATGCGCTTGCATTCCAAGGAACATAAAGCTAAGGAGGTGGATGGCCTCATGATCATGAATAATTTACTCGTTGTGTAGGAGGCCGACCACTGCTGCTGTCTACCTTCTGAACTTTGTGTTGAAGCCTGATTGACCCAGGACCCGCAATCCTCTATGTCTGGAGGACGTGTTGCATCCCAGTGTCCAACTGTGTCCCGGCTTCCACAATATTAACCCAGTGTGAAGGCGTCAGTGAGATGGACCATTCCTGGCCACATTCACTTGTCCACGTGTTTGTGGTTAGGCTGTCCTTCCCACTAAATGCACTGGGGAGGGCACAGGTAATGTTTTGGTATGCGCGCTTGTGTATAAGGCGCACCGGGACAAATAGGGGCGGCTGGGGACCGTTTATGGACACCCGGCCACCCCCACGCGGCTGGGGACTGTGTGTGGGCACCCGGCCGCCGGGCGGCTGGGGACTGAGTATGAATACCAGGCTACCGACGCAGCCATGACGTGGTGGCCAGATTCCACCTCCACATGCCTAAAAGGCCCAATTTGAAGTGCAAGCAAGCTAGCAGTATGGTATTGCAGCCTGGGGGTGGGTGGGTGGCAGGCTGCATACTTGCGCTTGTATTGCAAGTTATGGGGGAGGTACAATTGAACACTGCCCTGGGACAAGGACTTGCACGGGGATAGTTGCAAGTCTGCATCTACTGATGCGGCAAGGATCACTTCTGATGGGCACACTTTTAGGCAGTGACCTGGGTGTCAGAGATGCTTCCAGGGGTCTTCCCCATGCTGTTCCCATGTCTTTTTAGCACTGTATGCATGTGTCACACAGCACATGGCCAGATAAGGTTGTAAAATGTTAAAATGACATTTCCCGGTGAATGCATTTGTCACGGTTGAAAGCAATACAAACGTGCAAAAATGCATAAAAAAATGCTACTTGTGAACATAGCCCAAGGTGTGGAGGAGTATTTTTGTTTTTGGTTATTTATTTTACCTTATACACAAGTCTTTACCCTGGAAAGGATGTTCCTTAACCCCTTTCCGACCTGGTCAGTAATAGTACGCACCAGGTCGGGAAGGCCGGCTCAGCGGGGGCTCCGGCGGCGAGCCCGCACTGAAGCGAGCACAGGTCAGCTGATTATTGGAATCGCAATCCACCCGCGGCTGTTAACATGTTAAATCTCTGACAGTGGCATTTAACTCGCGTTTCCGGGAGTCCTAAGCCCCGCCCATCAGTGACCCCGTCACGTGATCGCGGGTCACCAATGGGTGGGCATGACAACTCAGGGTCTGCAGCAGACGCCTGTGGTTGTCATGTCTCAATTGCTATGAGCGCCACCTAGTGGTCAGCGCTCATAGCAAGTGAGCATTTCTCCTGCATACAAGCGATCTGCTCATCGCTTGTATGCAGTAGAAGCAATCAGACAACTGCTGCTGCTAGTGTCCTCTGGAGACTATAGAAGCAAGCAGAAAGTGTAAAAAAAAAAAAAAAAAAAAAAAAGAAGTTTTTAAAAAAAATATAAAGGTTTAAGTCACCCCCCTTTCGCCCCATTCAAAATAAAATATATATATATATATAAAAAAAAAACACATACACATATTTGGTATCGCCGCGTTCAGAATCGCCCGATCTATCAATATAAAAGAAGAATTAATACAATCGGTAAACGGCGTAACGAGAAAAAAATTTTAAACGCCAGAATTAAGTTTTTTTGGTCGCTACAACTTTGCAATAAAATGCAATAACGGGCGATCAAAACATCGGATCTACCCCAAAATGGTATCAATAAAAACGTCAGCCCGGCACGCAAAAAATAAGCCCTCACCCAGCCCCAGATCCCTAAAAATGGAGAAGCTAAGGGTCTCGGAAAATGGCGTCATTTTTTTTTTGTTTTTTTTAGCAAGCTTTGGATTTTTTTTTCACCACTTAAATAAAAAAGAACCTATACATGTTTGGTGTCTATGAACTCGTAACGACCTGGAAAATAATGATGGCAGGTCAGTTTTAGCAATCTGTGAACGTGGTAAAAAAAGGACCCAAAAAACAACTGTGGAATTGCATTTTTTTTGCAGTTTCACTGCACTTGGAATTTTTTTCCCATTTTCCAGCACACGATATGGTAAAACCAGTGATGGTGTTTAAAAGTACAACTCTTCCCGCAAAAAATAAGCCCTCACATGGCCATATTGAACGAAAATTAAAAAAGTTCTGGCTCTGGGAAGAAGGGGAGCAAAAAAGGAAAACACAAAAACAGAAAGACCCATGGTCGTTAAGGGGTTAACATATTTCACAGGAAAGCACTTTCAGTTTCGTTTTTGAACGTTTTATTGTGAGCCTGTAAAAGTGGCTTAATACCTCTGACCACGTTGTTGACAGCAGTGACCTGGGGGTCAGAAATGCTTCCTGGGGCGATCCCCATGCTGTCCCCATGTGTTTTGAGCATTGTCACTATCGTTTTGGCCACTTTTTAGGCTTTCTACCGACTGCCGGGGGAGCCGCCGCAAAAATGTTCGGGTCTCCCATAGACTAACATTGGGCTCGTTGCTCGGGTCGAGCACCCGAGTATCACAGTGAGCTCTGCCCGAGCTTCGAGCACCCGAACATTTTAGTGCTCGCTCAACACTAATAACCATGAGTGGAGAAAAAGTTTTTTGGTTATTGGTTGGGTGAAGCCATTTATTGTCAAACTACTGTGTTTTCTCTTTTTAAATCTTAATGACAACCAAAAACATCCAAATGACCCTGATCAAAAGTTCACATATCCCAGTTCTTAATACCGTGTATAACATCAATGACAGCTTGAAGTCTTTTGTGGTAGTTGTGGATGAGGTTCTGTATTTCCTCAGATGGTAAAGCTGCCCATTCTTCTTGGCAAAAAGCCTCCAGTTCCTGTAAATTCCTGGACTGTCTAGCATGAACTGCGCGCTTGAGATCTCCCCTTAGTGGCTCAATGATATTGAGGTCAGGAGACTGAGATGGCCACTCCAGAACCTTCACTTTGTTCTGCTGTAGCCAATGACAGGTCGACTTGGCCTTGTGTTTTGGATCGTTGTCATGTTGGAACGTCCAAGTACATCCCATGTGCAGCTTCCGGACTGATGAGTGCAAATTTGCCTCCAGGATTTGCTGATAACGTGCTGCATTCATCTTTCCTTCAACTTTTACCAAGTTTCCTGTGTAGCTCACACATCCCCAAAATATCAGCGATCCACCACCATGCTTTACTGTAGGTATGGTGTTCCTTTCATCATAGGCCTTGTTGACCTCTATCCAAATGTAACATTTATGGTTGTGGCCAATTTTGGTCTCATCACTTCAAATTACCTTGTTCCAGAAGTTTTGAGGCTTGTCTCTGTGCTGTTTAGCGTATTGTAGGCGAGATACTTTGTGTCATTTGCGCAGTAATGACTTTCTTCTGGCGACTCAACCATACAGCTCAATCTTCTTCAAGTGCCTCACACACACTGATTACAAGCAAATGGGTCCCAGGTAAGGATGTTACCTTTAGTAGCCATTCAAACCCAATTCTGTTCATGTTATCAGGCCAAAATCACCAGGGTATATGAACTTTTTGATCAGGGTCATTGGATGTTTTTGGTTGTCCTTAAGATTTAAAAAGAGAAAACACAGTAGTTTGACAATAAATGGCTTCACCCAACCAATAACCATGAGTGGAGAAAAAGTTTTTTTTGTTATCATTCATGTACTCTGAAACAACGACAAGAAAGGAAAAATTCTGCCGGGGTATGTAAACTTCTGAGAACAACTATATAATCTCTTATAACAGTTATTTCCCCTGATTTGGGGTCTTGGGCGACTTTCAGATTGTCATACTTGTTAGCATGGGAAGTTGTATTATTTTTAGCCAGTGTTCCTGCAGATCGGTGTTATTGTATTTAGAGATTGCCTTGATTCTGCAGGAGGTAGCCCAATCCTGTACGACACCTCCACAGGGGATCCTCGGTGTTGGCTGAAGACACCATAATGAACAAGGGCTCCTTGTTCCTTTGCTTTCAGCTTTTGCATGGACTGAACAATAGTGATGTGTCTCCGCCGGTGTTAGGCCGTGTGCGGGCAGGTGTTACCAAAGCGGTCTGTCCTCTGTCCTGGATTAATAATAATAATAATAATAATCTTTATTTTTATATAGCGCTAACATATTCCGCAGCGCTTTACATACATTATCGTCGCTGTCCCCATCGGGGCTCACAATCTACATTCCCTATCAGTATGTCTTTGAAGTGTGGGAGGAAACCGGAGAACCCGGAGGAAACCCACGCAAACACGGGGAGAACATACAGACTCCTTGCAGATGTTGTCCTTGGTGGGATTTGAACCCAGGACCCCAGCGCTGCAATGCTAACCACTGCACCACCGTGCCACCCCACATAGCTGTCAGTGATCTATATAGAGAGAGACACAGCGCTGCAGAAACATTTCCCATTAGCCCCCAGTCAGAGGTTTCACACCTTCCCAGATCAGATCTCTTGCTTTGCCCTTAGGAGGAGCAACACCCTGAAATGTGTTTGCAGATTGGGTTTCTGGTTTGACTTCTCATGTGGCAAGGCTCGTTAAAGGGGCGATAGTAACCTTTAGGATTGTTACATCCAATAGGTGGCGCTAAAGATAGTCTTTCTCCTGCTGAAGAGGCTATTTGTATATTTAAATTCACAGAGGAGCATTACATGGCCTAGAAGTCTCCTTACACCAGCTTTGACACTCTCTTTGCAAGGAGAAATATTTCCTCTTTCTCCTTGCAAAGAGAGTGTCAAAGCTGGTGTAAGGAGACTTCTAGGCCATGTAATGCTCCTCTGTGAATTTAAATATACAAATAGCCTCTTCAGCAGGAGAAAGACTTTATCTCTAGCGCCACCTATGATGCACAGAACCAACAAACGGGCAAGAGAAGTAGCACTGCATGGCTGGCATCCTTTCCTCCCCTCTGGAATATTATGCAGATAATTGTAATACTGGTGTAGATATGGCTTCTGATGACGGTGCACTTATTTATGGCATCTCTAGTTCTTCCATGTAACATGCACATAGTCTCTTTGGTCAAACATGTGGGAAGATAAGCAGCTGCCATACAGGTTTCATGGCCAATTCAGACGAGGGAATCCATATACGGTATACATAGAAATGCTCATTCCCAATTATCAGTCCGCCTAAACAGGCGGGCAATCACTTGCCGAATGAGAAAAACGCCTCTTTTCTTCAAGCACAATGATTTTTCAGCTTGCGTTAAAAATAATCGTTCTCGGCAGCACATCGTCCAGTGAAAATAGGTCATGTGCTGCCGAGAACAATAATATTCTAAGGAATCAGATTGTATTAGTGATGGTTCGGGGTGCATAGAATATCCCTTGGCTTTTGTAATCAGGTCAGTAAACGATCGGCCTGCATATAGCCAATCGGCGGTCATCCAATGGCCTGAATTGTCCTTTGTGAAAGGAACGTTAATATGGCTTATTTTTGAGAGCTGGAAAAGATCTGTCAGTACGACACATCCTATTGGAACTTTTTGGCAGTGTCTGACAACCCCGTCTGCACATGTTGAGTGCCGTCTTGACTCGAGTGAATGCTATCTTTGTCAGATATAGGCCTGATATAGTGTTTAAAAAAAAAACCATATATATATATATATATATATATATATATATATATATATATATATATATATATATATATATATATATATATATATATATATATATATATATATATATATATATATATATATATATATATATATATAATATATTCATAATATTAAAAAAAATATACAGCAGATCCCTAAGTACTCTTCAGAGTTGAATGATACAATTCTGGCTGCCTGCAGTCACCACCAGGGGGAGCTAAGAGCACTGAGTACTAGACGGGTAACTCTAAGCTCCCCCTAGTGGTGACAGCAGGCACACAAAAAATAACTTTTAAAAACGTTTTCACTTTAAAAGATTTAGCTTTTTGTACAACAAATAGCACCAATTTAAAAAATTAATCGATACGTCATTTTGCACATTGTTAAAAATATATTGACGTATAAACTTTTCTGACATATCCAACATGGCCTCATGTTCTGCCTTGGAGCATCAGGTGGAGGAGGGTTCGGGTCTTCAGAGAGCTGTCCCAAAGGTGGAAACCACACTTGTCATTCATGAATGACATTTCTTGTGAATAGGCCATAAATATCTGAGATGGGAATAAGCCTAACATTTTAATTATCAGTTTCAGGACAGGAACGTTTGTTTTCGTGGTTTAGTTTTTTTCCCCCCACACCTTCTTTCAAGTAATAATTTTTTGGGTGAATTTTTACGTCAACGTAACCATGTGAGTTTAGAATGATACAGTTCACTTTATCAATTATATTGACCTGGAAATCACGAAAAAATTCCAGGTGCAGTGAAATGGTTAAAAAAAATAATGGCAGAATTTTTTTCATTTTTTTTCTGTTTTTTTTTTTATTTTTATTTTTTTTTACAGTGTTACATTATTCTCTAAGTCAGTGTGATTTACAATCATATAAAACTTATTTATTGACTTTTTTCTTTTTTTATATTTTAGTGGTAAAAAAACTAAATGTAATTTGGCCTGTGTTGTCTTGAGATTCATAACGTATTTATTTGGCAGTTGTTGTTTTTGTTGGTTGTTTTAGTTTTTTTTTTTTTTTTTTTTGTGTGTGTTCCGGGCCTTTAGTTTTTATTGGTGTCGTTTTTGGGGTACATACAATGTTTTTATCTATTATCTTTGCACACGCTCATTAGATGTTTCATTACAAAACATAGGATGAGTCAGTTTATTGCTGCTAATGTACATGTGGAAATTACAAGATTTTTACTTTTTTGTATTCATTTGTACTATTTTTTTTTTTATTTTGAATGCAAATTTTTCTTTCTTTAGAAATCTATTGAACAATACAATTCTGGCTTCCTGCAGTCACCACCAGGGGGAACAAAGAAGAGTACTAGACTGTTAATTCTAAGCTCCCCCTAGTGGTGGCAGCAGTCAGACAAAATGTTAACACATTCCCTTTAAGAGTCGGTAGATTTATTTGGCCGACATTTAGTTCCTACTTCCAATGCTTTAAGAAAATATTATTAACCCCTTCCCGACCCGTGTCACAGCGTCTGTGACATGGAGGGATCGCGCCCCTGCAGCGCCTGCGAGCGCAACTGTGACACCTGTAGTTTACCCCACAGGTGGTGGATTAACCCCCCTGTGCCTAAACCCCCCCCCCCGATTGGTAGTTTCACTTTCACTTTAGTGAAACTGCCAATCGGAATGAATTAAATATTTCACCAATGGAAATTGGTGAAATATTTACTATCTGGGCATGGCTTGATGCATATAGCATCAGCCATTGGCTGGGGGCAGTGTCACATCTGCCCCCCCCCTCCCCCCAGATCTGATTGGGGGGCTAGCGTCACATGGACACTAGCGCCAATCAGATGTGGAGGGAGTTGTTCATGATGGCTGAAACTCCCCAGCTCCATCCCGTCCCTGGATCGTCTGCTGCCGCCGTGGATCCTGTGCTGCTGCCGCCGTGGATCCGCCGCTGCTGATCCGCAGCAGGTAGTATTGCCCCCACTTCCCCCCGACCCCCCCCTCCCAATTTCTTACCTGCACCCCGACCTCCACTCCCTCCATCTTCCACGTCTTCATCCACCGGCTGCTGCTCTCCTTCTGACAGCCGGTGGACTGTTACACTGAGCCTGCTGCTGCCTGTGATCAATGCCCTACTCCTGTGATCACACCCACCATCCCCCAGTCCCAGTGATCACCCCCCCCCCCCCGCAAACCCAGTGATCACCCCCCTGCTGCTGCCGGCTCCTGCTCCCCTTTCTGCCCCAGTAATCACCCCCCTGATGCTGCCGGCCTCCTACCCCTCTTGCTGCTGCCGGCTCCTGCCCCCCTTTCTGTCCCAGGGTTCACTCCCTTGCTGCTGCTACTGCCGGCTCCTGCCCCTCTTTCTGCCCCAGTGATCACCCCCTTTGCTGCTGCTGCTGCTGGCTTCTCCATCTCCTCAGCCCCCTCCTACGCCTGACCGCCCCCTCATGCGCCCCCTACGCCTGAGCGCGCCCCCTACGCCTGACAGCCCCCTACGCCTGACAGCCCCCACACGTGACTGCAGAAGGTTACACCAAGCACACACACGCACGCACGCACACGTACACGTACACTCACACTATAATAAAGTTTCGATTTATTTTATTTATTTTTTTCTTTTTTACACACGCACACAGCACACAAAATGACCTGCCCGTCCCGCTCATCCCAGTCTAGGGCGTACTCAGCTGGGGAGGCTATGTCAGGTTGGTGTGTGTGTTGTAGTGTATGTGAGGTTGTGTGTGTGTGTGTGTGGTGTATACACTACACTATACCACACCGCACACCAACCTGACATACACTACACAATGGTGTCCGCTAACAAATTGAATGGAAAATCTGCTCAAATTGTTAGCGGACACCATGTTGCGTATGGAGAGCCCCTGATGTGCCTAAACAGTGGAGCTCCCCACAAGTGACCCCATTTTGGAAACTAGACCCCCCAAGGCACCTATCTAGATGCATAGTGAGCACTTGGAACCCCCAGGTGCTTCACAAATTAATCCGTAAAAATACGTGTTTTTTTTTCCACTTTTTCATTTTTACGAATCAATAATCTTCTTGAATGTAGTTTTGAGTAGCTTGAGGGGTGCAGTTTTTGGAATGGTGTCACTTTTGGGTGTTTTCTGTCATGTACACCCCTCAAAGGGACTTCAAATGAGATGTGGTTACTAAAAAAAAAAATGGTTTTGTACATTTTGCTGGAAAAAAGATAAATTGCTGATGAACTTTGAACCCTTCAAACTTCCTACCAAAATTATTTTTTTTTTTTCCCAAAATTGTGCTGATGTAAAGTAGACATGTGGGAAATGTTATTTATTAACTATTTTGTGTCACCTCACTCTCTGGTTTAGCAGAATAAAAATTCAAAATTTGAATATTGCGAAATTTTCAAAATTTTTCCCATATTTTAGATTTTTTCACAAATAAACGCAAATATTATCGACCTAAATTTAATACTAACATGAAGCCCAATATGTCACGAAAAAACAGTCTCAGAATCGCTAGGATCCGTTGAAGCGTTCCAGAGTTTTAACTTCTTAAAGGGACACTGGTCAGAATTGACAAAAATGCCAAGGTCTTTAGGGTCAAAATAGGCTGGGTCCTGAAGGGGTTAATGGAAACGCGGCGGGGGGGGGATGTTTGTATGAATCCCTGGAGGCCATGGGGCAGCGATGGAAACAAGGATGGAGTTTGTGTAAGGTTTCCAGAAACGGCAGAAGCAGTGATCATCACTCGTAGTTTGCAGGTTATGATCTATTGGCGATGCGCAGTGGTTTCCTCCATGACATGTAACCTTGTATATTGGTGTTTATGTCCTCTCCTCCATGCAGGAGTCCTGTAGGGGCCTTAGAGTAAGAAAATTACACAACACTTGTCAATGAATGTGAGAACGGACATGAATGAATATAATCATAGATAATAATTAGTCAAAACCACATAGTTACCTAGGAACATTGATTTTGGGGTATTTTTTTTCTCCTCCCTGGATTACTTTGTTTTTATTACTTTTTCTTTTGATATTGTTACCCACTCTGTCCATTTGAAAATCTAGTGGGCCTTAAAGGGTTAATAATAATAAAAAAAATGAACTTATCCTCTACTCATATGATAGGTGATAATTTGCTGACTGCTGGTGGTCCAAACACCGCAACCCCCATCCGCCCCCTCAATGGATCCAGAGATTGGGAGCATGAAAAGAGCGGAGGTGCGTATGCTCAGCAGCGATGATGAGGTCTGTAAAGCGCTGCAGAACATGATGGCGCTACATGAGCAAGGAAAATAAATGTAGAAAACAGAGTTGCATTTTTAAAGGGAATCTGTCAGTAGGATCAACCCTCCTAAGCCGTCCATATGGGCATGTAGGTCATAGAAAGCTGAATAAAATGATACCTTGATATCTGCGATCCGATGTCTTATGCCAGAGAAATTCACATTTTTATGAATATGTAAATGATCTGTTAAGATCTACGGGCCGGACATAGATCTCTCCAAGAATCTGCCTCCAGAGCTTATTATAAATGAAATGGGCCATTACCAGTGTGAGACATGTAGATCAGGAGAGCAGACTGTCAGTCATTACATGTCTCTCACTGCTAATGCCCCCGCTTTCATTTAAAATAAATTTCTGAGGCAGATTCTCGGAGAGATCAGTGTCCATAGACATAAGATCTATGGGCCTATGATCTAACAGCTCATTAACATATAAGGAAAACGTGGATTTCTCTGGAATACGACATTGGATCGCAGATATCAAGGTATCCTTTTATTCATCTTTCTATGATCTGCATGCCCATATGGACGGAGGATCCTACTGACAGATGCCCTTTTAAGGGAATCTGTCACCACATTTGAGGTAGGTAAATCATTAATATGGGCATAGAGGTTATAAAGTCATACCAGTCGTTTCATGTCTTATTGCAGAGAAATCATATTTTATGACTTTATGTTAATGAGCTCTTCTAGGCTATGGGCAGGCTGCTGTCGAGAAGAAAACCCTGCCTTTGCACTTCATTAGCATATATTGCTCCTCCCCTTATCATTCATGTATACCGGTAATGACAGGCGTTTGAGATGAAATCTGGCGCCTGCACATTCCATCTCCTGTTGCTCCTCCTCAGTGTTCCGTCCTTATCAGGGCATAGGCTTCACTTTCCTTCTGCACAGGTGCCGACTGGTCACCGATACTTCCGCTCCCAGTGTTCTCCGGTGCGCAGAAAAGGTGACTTAACAGCGCAGAAGCCACATACATGTCAGGGGAGATACTCCGCCATATTGAAGACAGAAGAAATGTGCAGTGTGCCTTCATGACAAGCATCTTTAGCACTTAACACTTCTGGCTGTTATGACCTGCTGCAAATGTTATACATATCCAGAAACCAGCTTCCTGAGGAATCTTAAGATGCATTTACACTGCACGATCATCGTTCCTAGGTACGCTCTTAGCCCCATAATCGTGCAGTGTATTAAAAGTAGATCCTTAGTTGCATTTTCTTCCATGCTCCTTGTATTTGTCTGGCTATTGACGCAAAAAAAAAAAAAAAAAAAAAAAAAGAAGAATTTTCTTAACTAATATAAAGGTAATCTAAAATATTTTGTATAATATATAATTTGCATTTCTCTGTTGCACAAGTTCCTACAGACTTGTCTTTTTATCTGCTTTTATGTCTTGGGCCTCATTCAGACGTCGCCCCATTTTTTGTCGGTCAGTGTTTTTCATCTGATTTTCATCAGTGTGCCGTCCGTTTGTCAGTTTTTACCACCCGTGTTTCGTCAGTGATTTTCACATATGAAAAAAAATGACTCTACTTCTCTTCTCCTTTGCAATGTTAATTGCGGACGGCACTTGGTTTGTTTGTTGATGCCATCCCTGCGCTCGCTGTAATTTTCACAGGCCCATAGACTTGTATGGGTGATTTTGAGCAATAACAGATGTTTCCGTGATTTATTTATTTTTTTTGGAACACCAAGTCTGCCAAAAATACCCACTGACATGTGAACAACTCCATAGATTATAATGTGTACGTGTTCTATTCGTGACAACTATGGATAGTACACGAACGTGAACAACTGATGTCTGAATGAGGCCTTAAAGGGAGTCTATCAGCCTGATTTGAAAGTATTAACCAAGTACATGGCCATGCAGGGGATAAAAATAAAAATGTCACCTTTAGGCTTTGTTTGTTTAGTTTTTTTTGTCACAATTTGCAAGAAACGCTGTAAAATCGCAGACTTTTTGGCAAATCGAGACAACCTTGCAAATGCATATTAGTAAACATGGCATTAACTCAGCCATACATGTTAAATGGCTGTCGGCCAATCAATGCTCCGGTCAATTTTCCTATACACAGGAGCACCCGATTGGCTGAACGCTCCTGTGTTCTCTGGGATAGCTGCCAACAGACACCTCTGCCGGGGGCTTATGTCCGGAACAACAGAGAATCGGCAATCTGAAATGGGACATGCCGGATCAATATCACCAATGATCAGTCGACCGGTGCCCCATACACATTAGAGTGTTGGCCGACATGAGTGTACCGTGTATGGGGGAATTTTGTTCTCTAATCACTGCCTCTGTTCTGCATAAGTTTAATCAATCATTTTAATTAGGGGGCTCTGGGGCACACCGCCCGTGGCCAGGGGGCTCTGGGGCTCTGTTTCGCACGGTTTTGTTTTTATAACACAGTGACAAGGCTGTGTACTTAGTTTTATACTGTCAGTTTGGGCTGACCTACTCCCATTACAGTGAATGCTGTCCTTATATATGTGACTGTGTATTCTACCAAGAACAATCCACGGGGATCGGGATGACCCTATCTTGTCTTTTGGTTTTAGACAGTGTCAGAATGCCTCCAGATCTCTTATGCAATTTGTAGAATTGCCATTTACACGGTAAGGCATCTGTGGCTGCAGCCCGCTTGTGTCAGTGGTCATACACCATACTACCATCATAGTAATGTCCACCACCCATCGAGCAAGCATGCAAGCTTCTGTATCCAGTGACCGTGGCTGTTCCATTTGTCAGACCGCTGTGTTTCATTCATTAGCCTTTTATTTTTGTGCAGAATAAAGGATAAAGCTTAAAAATACAACTAAATCAGCAAAACTCTATTGGGCCCTTAGTTATACCTGTCTCCTTTAGGACCTGGTTGCCTTAGTATGTGCACACGGGCCTCATCCACAGCTGATTTTCTGTTCCGATTTTCCCAGACATAAAATCTGCTGTGTTTTACGGTAGGAGTGTTGTGAATGACATTTCCCGCATCGCAACCCCGGCAAATTTGCATGTATATTCCCAGCTCAATTTCTCCGCCTTGACGCACCGGATTACTACACAGCAGGTTTTGTTTGCATTATTGTACTGTCACCTATGCAGTCATACCTCTAACTTCAGTAATAATATTGCACTTACCGATTTCTTGTCGGCTGGGGGGCTACATGGCAAACGTGTCACGTGACGGCAATTTTCAGAAAAGTCCAAAACATTTGCAACTAGTCAACGACTTGCTAATTTTAGTTTTGTGATTTTGCAAGTTGCAATCCCATGTAACTTGCAAGTGAGCCGCACTGGGAAACCTTTGTGGCCGTGTCGCAGGTCGCAATCCAGCAAAATAGGAAATCATCAGATGCAAAGTTGCAACATTCTGATTTCAGTGTCACATAACACGTTGCCGTGGAGCCATAGCCCTAGTCTTTCATTGGACATTTTGTTAACAAATGGTGACCCTTTTTTTTGCTGTATCTTGATTGCTTTGTTTTTTAATTGGCAGTGTAAAGCCCCACAAACACTTTAGATAGGTGTTGGTTGATCGTTGGCTTGTTTGCCGAAAGCTAACTTTACCATACAAGAGACAGCTGCCGCCAGTAGTGATAAGTGAGCATGCTCGTCACTACTCGTTACTCGCCCGAGCATCACAGTGCTTGAGATGGTCATTACTCGGCGAGTATTTTTTGAATGGAGCTCGAGTCCCCGCCCAGCATGTTTGGCGCATATTAGGCAGCCAATTACCATGCAGGGATTGCATGACCCTCACTATAACGCCGTAGCAATGTTGGTTGTGGCATTAGTGATTGGTTCGCCGCATAGCGTCATCGCGTCTATATAAGACCCGCGACCCTATGCTCGTCACAGTCTACCATCCAAACAGGCAGAGTAGGGAGAGGTGCTGCTGTGCGTGGGAGGGAATTGATGCTTATTTTAACCAGAGATTCAACACCACTATTGGTAATCTACACTAACAGTCCTTGTAAGGGCTCATTCTGATGAATATTAATCCTGCTGATAGCACTAGTTAGGCAGAGTTAGTGGAGATCTAGTTTAGTACAGAATAGGGTCCATTGCACGTTGTTTCTGCTGCTTGAACTCCTATCAATAGCCCTAGATATTAGATTAAGAGTATAGAGAATAGCCCTAATTAATTTTGGCAAAAAGCAATATAATACACCATTTTTACTGCTCCATTTGTTTAACAGCATACAGCCAGATTTGGTTGATTTGAATAGCATTGCTGTATTGTGCAAGCAGAGAAACTTGTCCATCTCAGGTGGTCAAATATTACTGCGGTAATAATCCTGACTTTTTTTGGAAGCTGCAAAATGTTATACTCCATTTAAAGTCTGACAGTTGTGCATTCAAAACATATCCACACTTGGTCGCTGACCAATAGCATCGCTATACCGCCACTAATATTATACTCCATTTAAAATGGGCAAGGCGCGTGGTAAGGGACAGGGAAGTGGACGTGATGGTGCACGCAGAGGCCGAGGCAGTGGGCAATATGAAACTGTGCCTGCTGAGGGAGCACAACAAGCACCCACATCATGTCGACCTAGCTTCCTGTACCACTTTCTAGGGGGCCACGGAATACCACTCTTGAAGCCAGAGCAGTGTGAAAAAGTTGTTGGTTGGATAGCAGATAATGCTTCCAGTCAGTTTGCCGCCACCACCACCCTGTCTTCCACGTGGTCCAGTCTTAGTAGCTGTGAGTCTGGACCACATATTCCTCAGAAAGTGCAATTACTGTCGCAAGAGGTGGATGATGATGAGACACAATTGCCAGAAAGTCAGGAGGAGGCACAGGGTACATACTTGAAAGACGAGGTGGTGGACGATGAAGTCACTGGGACTGGGAAAGAGGCATGCATAGTGAGAACAGCAGCGCAGAGGGGGAGGAAGCCGTAGCACCACAACAGGCAGGAAGAAGCAGAGGGGTGGCCAGACACAAGGCGGGCAACTGGTCCCCAAAACCAATACCAGGGAAGTTGCCACTCCTGCTGTTAGGTCTTCTGGAGTCTGGCTCTCTTTTTGAGACTGTCCAGTTAACCCAGAAAAAGGCCATTTGCAACATCTGCTATGCCAGCATCAGCAGGGGCAGCAAAACTACCTGCCTGACCACCAGCATGCCCAGGCACATGACAGCAAAGCACCCGACTAGTTGGACCGAATGCCAGTGTCCAGAGACTGTATGCGGGTGACACCACACCACACCACAGCCTGTTCCGCTGTTGTGCGTACACGCCATTCCTCTGTCCATAACTCCGATGAAGATGCCTCCCCATCCTGCACCTGTCGTTGGTGCCCAGCTCGCAGCGTTCAGTTGTCCCTACCCTAGTCCTTTGAACGCAAATGTTCAGCCACCCACCCACAGGCCACACTACTAAACTACCACGTTTCTCAACTGCTTGCACTGGAAATGTTGCCTTTTATGCCCGTGGAGACTGAAGCTTTCCGCAACCTCATGGCGGCGTGTTCCTCGGTACTTGGTCCCCAGCTGCCACTATTTCTCCCGGTGTGCCGTCCCCGCCTTACAAAGGACATGTCCCAGAACATTACCCATGCCCTCACAAACGCAGTTACTGGGAAAGTCCACCTAACCACGGACATGTGGACAAGTGCTTATGGCCAGGGATGCTACATGTCACTGACTGTACACTAGGTATTGTGGAAGTCGGGACCCAGTCGGATCCTAGGACGGGACACGTCATCCAAACGCCGAGGATTGTTCCGCTGCCTTTACGTGACCCTCGCGTTGTACACATTTTGAGCAACAGTAATTACTGGTTTGTCACACTTATAGACCCACGCTACAATGAGAACTTTCTATCTCTCCTTCCCGTGGCAGAGAGGTCTAATAAAATGTTGGAGTACCAGAAGGCCCTTGTTGAAGAATTTTTAAAAAAACTCTCATCTGACAACGCTGGCGGCAGAGGTCACAGTTTATTGGACAACCAAGGAGTACAGGCGAGGGCGACACAAACCAGATGCAGCAGAGGAACACTGTGAAAGGTCTGGGACAGTTTTGTCAGACCCTCCCAGCGCCCAGGCCCTGATGCGCGGGGTACTCTGACAAGGAGGGAAACATTTTGGAAGATGCTGTAGGAGTACCTTGGCAACTATACCAGCGTCCTCCATGATTCCTCTGTGCCTTACAACTATTGGGTATCCAAGCTGGACACGTGGCATGAACTGTCTCTACTCCTTGGAGGTCCTGTCCTGCCCTGCCACCAATATTTTGTCAGAGAGTTTTTAGTGCCGCTGGTGGAATTATAACCGATAGGCGCATCCGCCTGTCAACTGAAAATGCTGACAGGCTGACTCTTAAAAATGAACAAGGACTGGATTGGGCCAGACTTTTCAACACCACCAGATGCTCAAATCCAGGGTTTCATTTTTTTTTTTGGGGGGGGGGGTCTATTCCCATGCACACCTTCACACCCAGACATGGGTATAAGCTTCTGGATTTCATCTATTTTATGTTGTTCTCCTCCACCACCATATCACCAGGGTGACCATCATGCGACACCCACAAAAATTTTTTTAAGAGTGTTTATGATGCCCGTAGGAACTATTTTTAGAGGCCTACCTCTAACCTACTATAAAATATATGTATACCCGCAAGGGGTAAATCGTTTTCAGCCCATGCACTTGGTGCATTACCAGTCTAGGAGACCCACTCGTTAAGGGTAAAAAAAAAATTTGCATGTAGCCCTCCACTACATGTCTTCAAACGAGTATTGGAGTGCGTTCTAATTTTTGGCAGCCCTTGCACTTACTGCATACGGAAGAACAGTATAGGAAACCCACTCCTTAATAATGGGAAGGCCAATTCAAATTTATTGCGTTCTTTCAGTTTGATGCTGCCACGTGCCAAAAAACCCCTCTGGGGCCGGTTAAAATCTATTTTATATTCTACAAGATTACCTCTCATCTGAAATTTGTGTATGAGCGACCAATCGCTCTATGAATAGTGTATTACACGCAAGCAGCCAGGGATTATTGCCTTATACTCCGCGCTGCTGCAGAAAAAGATCTATTCCCTTTTAACACCGCTGTTAGCACCTGTCGCTATTGTAAATACAGCTAGGTGGTAAAATCTGCTGGAAATGAGTGTTCATTCTGGTCGCATATATCTCTGCCACAGTGCATGACTAGATTGATTTTTTTTTTTTTTTTTTCCATACACTCATTGACCAATTCATCATTTTTACGGTGATCTGTATTCAGAAATTAATCAAAGTTAACAAATTCATTGAAGTTGACAGAAATTTTTCAAATTTGACAAATTTAATCAAAGATAACAAATTTAGTGATTTAATGTGTCCATTCACAGTTTCTCTGTAGCTTCTGTATGTAAGAGGTAGTGGTAGGATATTTGACGCTACTGGAGCTGAAATTGCCACTTCAGAACTCTCCAGTGCTTTGTTTCCATCCATTTCTGGGGGCTTCTTGAAGTATGTTTGGGGTCATTCTCCTGCTGGAAAACCCATGACCTAGGATGCAAATCCAGCTTTATAACACTGGGCACTACATTGCGACCCAAAATCCTTTAGGAATTTTCACATTTTATGATGCATTGCACAGTCAAGGCACCCAGTGCCAAAGGCAGCAAAACAACCCCTAAATAACTTGGAACCTCCACCATATTTGTAAGTACTTTTATTTGTGGACCTGATTCCATTTGCAGTAAACAGTTGAATGAGGTGCTTTACCAAAAAGCTCTATCTTGGTCTCATCTGTCCCCAAGATGCCTGTTGGCCCCTTAAAAATAGTGGAGGCCGCTTGCTGGCACTCTATAAATTGAGAGCCGCCTGTTGGACATTCAATTTTCAAATACGAAAAAGAAAATTTGACCACCTCAGATGGATAACGGTATATTGCAATATACGGCTATGCAAAGCATAGCTGGCTGATGGCCCTCTAACAATAGTTAGGGCCGCCTGATGGCCCTGTAAAAATAGGCTTTGTGGCTTTCAGAGTCCCTCTTCCATAAATGAAACAGGATGTGTCTGATCATCTCTCACAGAGCACATGGCCAGATAAGGTAGTAAAATGTTAAAATTACAAATACATTCAACAGTAAATGTATTTTTCACCGTTGAAAGCAGTGCTAAAACGTATAAAAATCACTACTTATGAACATAGCCCAAGGTGTGGAGGAGTATTTTTGTTTTTTGTATATTTATTTTGCCTTATATACAAGTCATTTCCCTGGAAAGGATGTTTAACATTTTTTCCAGGAAAATCCATTTTTGCTTCGTGTTTTTATGTTTTGTCAGTCCGTAAAAGTGGCGTAATACTCTTGACAACATTGTTCACAGCAATGACCTTGGAGTCAGAAATGCTTCCCTATGCTGTTCTCATGTCATTTCAGCGCTGTTCCCATCGATTTGACCCATTTTTAGACCCCCTGCAGAACTCCGGGGGTCCACCAGAAAAATGCTCGGGTTTCCCAATGACATACATTGTACTCGTTACACGGGTGGAGCACCTGAGCATTAAAATTTGCTCAACTCGAGTAACAAGCACCCAAGCATTTTAGTGCTCGCTCATCACTAGCCGCCAGACATCTCTGATGGCGGATTATCTGTTAGAGAACAATACTTTTCTCCTTGAGCACCATCTGTCGGGGTCCCATACACACTAGACTGTCGGCTAAACTCGGTAGGGGCCTTAATCACTCATTTCTTATGTGGAAACTGTCAGTAAGCAGGGTAGCTGCCATTGATGGGTATTCATACGACCGCTGATCTGTAAAAGTTTACCAATCAGCGGTCATATCGTGCCTCCGGTTGGTTTGTGTAAACTGACCCTTAGAGCCAAAGAAGAACAATAAAATACCTATGGCCCCTTGGGAGCAGAAGGGGATATATCAGTTACCCATTATGTTAGGCTTAGATAAATCTTCTATGTCCATCCTAAAAAGAGTTTGCCCCCAGGTTTTTGCTGTTCCTAACTAAGCTGCAAAAAAGTAGAGACCGAGACCTTGACTGCAGTGATGCCACTTACTGGGCTGCTTGCTGTAGTTTTTAATGAAATCACTTGTATTTTCTGCAGCTCTGCTAGTCTTCTTAATGATGAGCCTCTGCTATTTAGTTCTTCATATTTGAACGCGGCCTATCCTTGACCCCCATCCGTTTTTGGCAGCTTTATGCCTATGTACAGTTTACACAGGCAGCTGTCAGTGGTGTGGACAGAGCTCGTCAGAGGACCAGCAGAGTCGCAGCAGACAAGGATTTTATCAAACCACAGCGAGAAGCCTAGTAAGTGACATATCTCTGGAATTGGGGGTCTATGTCCATATTGTATGCTATCCTGTGATTGGCAAGCATGCATCTGGTGACAGGTTCTCTTTTCAAAGGATCGTCACAACTAGAGAACCTTCACAACAAATGGAGGCCCACTGGAGATCAGCTGATGGTCTGATGGCTAAAACCTGAACAGATGCTTATTTGCCCCATCTTGGCTGCAGAAGGAGAAATTTGGAATTGCATTGTAGATGAATGGGTGACCATGTAACTGTGTGTCCTTCTAGGACATATGGGCATGGTCTGTCCTAATGTACAACTCCTTTTTAAGCTTCAGGTGTCCATACACAGTAGATTAACTTCAGCAGACGTGACCATCTAATGTGTGTGAAGAAGGCCTGTCTCTCTTTCGACGGCACATGCCCAAAACTTTTGGTCCTCACAGGAGAAAACCCTCCTTCAGGAGTAGAGTAGTGGCATTATCTCCTCTGCCCATTGAGAACACCGGCTGGGCTAGTTGGCTACCTCCAAATGCTTGTTCAGCTGACTAGTCTTATCTTTGTGGCCACGCGATCTTTTATTACTGTACAATAATGTTTGTCATTATTAATAAATAGGTAATGGGAAAGACGATGATCCAGCTCCACAGACTCCAATAGTAAAAACAAATGTCTTTTATTTAGAATTTTTTTAAAATATCCAGATGGCGATAATGTAACTCCAGCTGGTGGAAGAACAATACTAGAAGGGAAACACAGGGGCACCAAGGAGCGGTGCGTCTTTCCTATTACCTGTCTACTGAGCGCAAGCAGCAGTGCTGATCACGGATCCCAGAGACACCCAGCTGGTTCATGGAGGTGAGCTGTTTTTTTTCTTTTCCCTTTCCATTATTAATAAATGCAGCTTTCAGGGTTGCTATCTTTTTAGGTCCTTGAGTTTCTGCAGGGTTATCCTGTATCATTTACTTCTCTCTAGATCTACAGTACAGACCAAAAGTTTGGACACACCTTCTCATTTAAAAATTTTTCTGTATTGTCATGACTTTGAAAATTGTACATTCATACTGAAGGCATCAAAACTATGAATTAACACATGTGGAATTATATACTTAACAAAAAAGTGTGAAACAACTGAAAATATGTCTTATATTCTAGGTTCTTCAAAGTAGCCACCTTTTGCTTTGATGACTGCTTTGCACACTCTTGGCATTCTCTTGATGAGCTTCAAGAGGTAGTCACCGGAAATGGTCTTCCAACAATCTTGAAGGAGTTCCCAGAGATGCTTAGCACTTGTTGGCCCTTTTGCCTTCACTCTGCGGTCCAGCTCACCCCAAACCATCTCGATTGGGTTCAGGTCTGGTGACTGTGGAGGCCAGGTCATCTGGCGTAGCACCCCATCACTCTCCTTCTTGGTCAAATAACCCTTACACAGCCTGGAGGTGTGTTTGGTGTCATTGTCCTGTTGAAAAATAAATGATGGTCCAACTAAACGCAAACCGGATGGAATAGCATGCCGCTGCAAGATGCTGTGGTAGCCATGCTGGTTCAGTATGCCTTCAATTTTGAATAAATCCCCAACAGTGTCACCAGCAAAGCACCCCCACACCATCACACCTCCTCCTCCATGCTTCACGGTGAGAACCAGGCATGTAGAGTCCATCCGTTCACCTTTTCTGCGTCGCACAAAGACACGGTGGTTGGAACCAAAGATCTCAAATTTGGACTCATCAGACCAAAGCACAGATTTCCACTGGTCTAATGTCCATTCCTTGTGTTCTTTAGCCCAAATAAGTCTCTTCTGCTTGTTGCCTGTCCTTAGCAGTGTTTTCCTAGCAGCTATTTTACCATGAAGGCCTGCTGCACAAAGTCTCCTCTTAACAGTTGTTGAAGAGATGTGTCTGCTGCTAGAACTCTGTGTGGCATTGACCTGGTCTCTAATCTGAGCTGCTGTTAACCTGCGATTTCTGAGGCTGGTGACTCGGATAAACTTATCCTCAGAAGCAGAGGTGACTCTTGGTCTTCCTTTCCTGGGGCGGTCCTCATGTGAGCCAGTTTCTTTGTAGCGCTTGATGGTTTTTGCAACTGCACTTGGGGACACTTTCAAAGTTTGCCTAATTTTTCGGACTGACTGACTTTCATTTCTTAAAGTAATGATGGCCACTCGTTTTTCTTTACTTAGCTGCTTTTTTCGTGCCATAATACAAATTCTAACAGTCTATTCAGTAGGACTATCAGCTGTGTATCCACCTGATTTCTGCACAACACAACTGATGTTCCCAACCCCATTTATAAGGCAAGAAATCCCACTTATTAAACCTGACAGGGCACACCTGTGAAGTGAAAACCATTTCCGGTGACTACCTCTTGAAGCTCATCAAGAGAATGCCAAGAGTGTGCAAAGCAGTCATCAAAGCAAAAGGTGGCTACTTTGAAGAACCTAGAATATAAGACATATTTTCAGTTGTTTCACACTTTTTTGTTAAGTATATAATTCCACATGTGTTAATTCATAGTTTTGATGCCTTCAGTGTGAATGTACAATTTTCAAAGTCGTGAAAATACAGAAAAATCTTTAAATGAGAAGGTGTGTCCAAACTTTTGGTCTGTACTGTACGTACGAATTATTCACCCCTGTTGTAACTTTCTGATTTTTTTGGTATGGACTATCCTCATTGGTGTCATGATAATTCAACTCTCCTTCAGAGGATGAAATCAATCACTTTTGATCCCTTCTCTACTCCTGATTTGCCCATGTACTTTTGTAAATGTGTCCTGAAGAAGTCCTGGGCTGAATTCAGATAAGCAGAGAAGAGTGAAAGGGATGATTTTCTGGGAAGAGTCATGTGACTATACCCACCACTCCAAACACCTCATCACTCTGTCGTCAGTTGACAACTTTCACCTACGCACGGTACTGATAGAACATTGTCAAGGATGGCGCGGCAAGCCCTCTGCTCATTACTATGTCTGCAGCCCATTTTTATGACAACTACAGCAAAAACAGTAAGTAATACACTGATTACAGTATGAAAGTCGTTTATGACAAAAGACTTACTATCCATCCTCATTGATGTATTTTTACTCTGCTTTCGACCTGTAACGCTGCTCAGTCGGTTTTTGTATCCGATTGTATTCACACAGGCTGGTATCGCAGCACAAATTGACACAGGTGACTACATCCTTGGTGTTCAGCTATTTCTAAGATCACCCTTCTGTCTCCTACACATCTGAATTTCAGTTCAGAAATGATCTTTGTGCTCAAGGTCTGATAAAAACCTAAGTGTGATGCTAGTCACTACTCAAGGACAAGCTGCGAGGTTGGGTAGTCAAGAGGTCTGAGGTCAAAAGCCAGGAGGGCACGTCATAGACAGTGGGGTGAGATAAAGATGTAGTCAGGAAACAGTTCGAGGTCAGAATTCCAACAAGGTAGCGGATCACGACAAAAGGGCTAGGCAAACGGATGGTTAAAGCAAATCCAAGGTTGAGCAGAAAGATCAGAATACAAGACTAGGAGCACAGAACAAACACGCACTTCTTGAGAAAAGCTTTTATTGGCAGCAATCTAAGTCAGACAGCTGGCTAAATAGCCAGATAATTACTCTGAACAGGAGACACATGGATGAAGCCCGGCACATCCTGGTCCTGACTGGATGGCTAAACTGTCACTCAAGACTGACCATATTGACAGCTCATCACTCCCCTGTCCTAGATTGAATGACAGAACGGTCATTCACTGCTTCCAGACACTCAGGAGGAATCATGACACTAATTATCAGAAGGAAAGGATCGGAGGGCCACAGGCTCATTCACATTTCTCATTTTTCCAGGTAAAAAAAACGGACCAATTGTTCTGATCAGACGTTGGTCACAATGTGATCAGAGTGTCATCTGTTTTTTTGTTTTTTTTTCTCCTATGTGGAGAAATTTAAAAGTGAAAAAAGGTTACTCCACCTTCTCCATTCTTAGTCTGTGAAAATCTGAGTGCGGTCAGATATTTTCACGGACTCATTGACTATTTTGGTCTGACCCTCGGATCAAAATTGGTCATGTCTTCCAATATTTTCTACAGACCACACGGTCTGAGGAATAAATGTGGCATGTGCCTAGCCTCATAGCATATTATGGGTACGAGTGCTATCTGTGAAAACCACAGGTTGGGGTAGGACTCGTATGCTAAAATCAGACTTGTGAATAAGCCCTAAGGGTATGGTCAGAGTTTTTGGCTTCAAAATCTGATGCGCTTTATCCCAAAAAAACGCTTAATATACTCTTTGAATATAATTCCTATTGCTTTCTGTGGGAAGTGCATGTTTCTGTTCATACGGCAAGTTTTTTTTCGCAACAAAAAGTTTTGCCATGGAAATTACTTTGAGTAATCTGCTCAAACTTGACACTGTAAAGCTAAAAGGCTACAAAAACAAACAATTTCTTCAAGACCGCACCAAATAAAATTACCACGTTAGATGTGTAAACTTGTAAAAAAAAAAAAAGAAACGCATGGATTTCTCTTGAAAGCCACATTGGATTTTTCTGCTTCAAAGATGACCTGGAAACTTGGCATCCCTGATACTGTCTCCACCATTCCTACAGGTTGACTTGCCTCAATAGGCCAAAGCAATGGATTCTTGGATGTGTTTCACTGGTCGGAGTTTAGCTAAATATCACTTGAACAGCAGTTTTTTGAGAATTTCGTTCTTCAGTGCCGAAGTTATCATTTTACTATTTTGACTCGGGTCATTCTTCTGAGCACGAAACCTACACAGTTGAGTAGACCTTCTACTTTACCTCAAACATGACCATAATTCACTAATGTTTCATCACAATATTAAGGCTGCCCACCCATTCGATAAACTTCCATTGGATGTGGTTGTGTATGACGACAGATGTCAGAGGGAAACAAGGATCGGCCCTTTTACACCCTTGGGTGTCTTTCAATGTTGACAATGGGCTGTTATCCCACCAGTGCTATGGGATAGCGGTTAGCTGTTGTTGGCACCACTCACAATGACTGTGACCTTGACGTCACTGGTGTGTACTATTATGTCACACGGTCCGGCCGGTTTGATAATCATGCAGGGATGGGCAAGTGAGCATACTTTTATTAAGAAGGTGGAAGATGTGGCTACGGCCAGTGTCACACATCCAACATTGTGTGTATGGACCGCAATGTCTGGACCAGCCGGCAGGTCATATATGGCTTATATAAGGCTGTTAAGTGGGGTCAGAAGACCAATGGTCGCCCCAGTATCGCAGTCCGCACTTGGACCGTGAATGTCGGACTTGTGAAACCGGCCTGCCGGACTCTTTAGTCTGGAGCTAACCTTCCTTGTCAATAAAACAGAAGGCATAATAAATTCCAACATGTCCGATTCCTCTTTCCCTCAAATTTGCTGTCAGACCAGTCAATCTTTGGTTGAAATTGTTGGATTTGGCAAGGTGGTAAATTTTTGGATCGAATGCGTATGGTCAACCAAGTCCACTTTTTGTTTTATTTTTCTCCTGTTTTTGTGTTTTGCTTTTGAACTGTGTATGTGTTGCCATATTTTTTTATTTTTTATATTCGCATTATTCTCTTTCTCTCCTGGCTAGAAAAATGAGTTCCAGTTTCTACTTCAGGTTGCCACTGCTGGTTACATAAAAAAAAATCTAGAATTTTGTCAAGAAAACAGGCCTCTTATCTCTGCAGCGCTGCTGCCCTTTTATTTCAGTGCCTGTTCTCCTCCAGTTTCTCCACCTTTTTTAGGTTTTTCATAAAATTGGCTTGTGCGGTTCCCATCTTTGGCGCAGGTGTGTCCTCTATTGGCTCTGGGTAAAAACAAGAGAATGTATGAAAATCAATTAAAATAGAAATGTTAATAGATTACAATTTGTAGATGGGAACCTGTTTGGTCTGTGCGGATACAAAACAAGTGGGCCGTGCCATATGCCTTGTGGGAATAGTGTGTTGTGAAACTCTACTGCAGCATAAAGAGAGGATGTATGAATCATAAACTCTGTTAAAGAATAACACAAGGCTCCGTTGGCGGTCTTGTACACCTTCACCGGATTTATAGTATCCAGCCTACTTTATTATACTTTGGTACTTTCCCTAGGCTGGAGAAAAGTGCGACACACACGGGTGGGATATTTGCAATATAGTTGAATGTGTTTTTTATTTTTTTGGTCATTATAATGCACTTAATTTTTTATTATTATCATACTGATACAACCCCTTTTATACTAAAGACAGACTAGTGATCAGATGATCGCTGATGGTCTGGCACCAATGACTAGCTGCCATTGGACTTGGAAATTTTGACCATGTCTCCTCACCAGACCATACATGTATGGGGACCCGGGGCTGCAAGTGAACGATCTTTCTTGAAATATTCTTTTGAACAAAATATCTTTCTACCTTAAAAAAATAAAATAAAAAAATAAATACCGCATTTTTCGGACTATAAGACACACTTTTTTCCTCAAATTTTGGAGGAAAGTGGGGGGTGCATCTTATAGTCTGATATAAATAAATACTGTGGTTCTGGGTGGTGGGGGATGTTGGGGGAGCTACAGCAGTGCAGTAGCGGGGCACAGGAGGCAGCAGCCGCCTGCTGCAGCCTACACTGCCCGCTACTAAAGAAAATTAATATTCACTTCTCGCTGGAGGAGAGAGGAGGTGAGTGTGATTGTTTTATTTTTTTTGTGTGCAGCGTGACAGGGATCTGGGGGGCCAAGCATACCAGGATGAGGGGGGCCATACATACAGGGATGAAGGGTTCCATACATACCAGGAAGAAGGATGATGGTGCCATACATACCAGGATGGGGGTGAGGGGGGGGGGGGCCTTTAAGGATTTTTATGATCAAGCAACTCTGATACTGATGTAGATGTTGTGACTTGAATCCATGCAAGGTCAACATGAATCTGACCGGTCCCCAGGCGTAGAGTCCGTCTGTAGTTTATCCCCAGGTTTTGGTCTATATTTTTGAGTTTTTTCAGCGCCTCTGACTACTGTTGGCCACACGACTTTGGATAACTGTCGGTCAAGCGCTCATTTTGGCCGGCAGCTACCTCTCCCATACACTTGAATGCTCGGGTGAGTGTTCATGTTCTCTCTATGGGGAGAGCAGAGTAGGTTGCATCTGGAAGTGGTTTATTTGCCTTTGAAAAAAATGTATCAGGCGATGAAATAATCTCATAGGCAGTCGGGAGGCCCCCATTCACATGAGGTGGTCCTCCAATCCCATCGGTGTCTTCAGTTTACTTCTGTCTCATGTTTTATGAGGGTCTTTTGCCCTCTTGGTAGAGTGAAGGCCCATGTGTTAACCCTCTGTGGCTCTGGACCTTTTGAAAAACTACAACTGGCATCATACCCTTGGAGCTGCAGGCGGTCAGGTCAGCTGGACAGCCAACGGATGAGGTTTTTGGAGGCAGCTTAGTAGATGCAAATGTGCTAGAACATTCATCATTATGGACAGATATAAAACTGTAGAGTCCAGTAACATGAGGAGGCCAAAGACTGCGTAAGCGATGAAATCTCTAGTAATGGCTGCCAGCACTTTTTTATTTTTAGGTATATTGGCAACTAGAGTTTGTGTGAATCGATTTGCACATCCCATTCTATCCTATTCGACAGGGGTATGTGGTCTCTACAAGGGAGAGGGGGTAACACCACTTAACCGCTGACGTCTGCTGGTCTTTTTTTGATTAATCAAAAGAAGACCTGTAGGCATCAGCGGTTAAGAGGCGGGATCCCTTCTGCCGCAGCTGATGGCGTGGGGCATGCGAATCGATTGGCACTAAGTATTTATGACTAACTTTTATCTAGCATATACAGTGGTGGCCAAAAGTATTGGCACCCCTGCAATTCTGTCAGATAATACTCAGTTTCTTCCTGAAAATGATTGCAATCACAAATTCTTTGGTATTATTATCTTCATTTAATTTTTCTTCAATGAAAAAACACAAAAAAAATTGTCCTAAAGCCAAATTGGATATAATTCCACACTAAACCTAAAAAAGGGGGTGGACAAAAGTATTGGCACCCTTTGAAAAATCATGTGATGCTTCTCTAATTCGTGTAATTAATAGCACCTGTAACTTACCTGTGGCACCTAACAAGTGTTGGCAATAACTAAATCACACTTGCAGCCAGTTAACATGGATTAAAGTTGACTCAACCTCTGTCCTGTGTCCTTGTGTGTACCACATTGAGCATGGAGAAAAGAAAGAAGACCAAAGAACTGTCTGAGGACTTGAGAAACCAAATTGTGAGGAAGCATGAGCAATCTCAAGGCTACAAGTCCATCTCCAAAGACCTGAATGTTCCTGTGTCTTCCGTGCGCAGTGTCATCAAGAAGTTTAAAGCCCATGGCACTGTGGCTAACCTCCCTAGATGTGGACGGAAAAGAAAAATTGACGAGAGATTTCAACACAAGATTGTGCGGATGGTGGATAAAGAACCTCGACTAACATCCAAACAAGTTCAAGCTGCCCTGCAGTCCGAGGGTACAACAGTGTCAACCCGTACTATCCGTGGGCGTCTGAATGAAAAGGGACTGTATGGTAGGATACCCAGGAAGACCCCACTTCTTACCCCGAGACACATAAAAAAGCCAGGCTGGAGTTTGCCAAAACTTACCTGAGAGAGCCTACAACATTTTGGAAGAATGTTCTCTGGTCAGATGAGACAAAAGTAGAGCTTTTTGGGAAAAAGCATCAACATAGAGAGTACAGGAAAAAAAAAGAGGCATTCAAAGAAAAGAACACGGTCCCTACAGTCAAACATGGCGGAGGTTCCCTGATGTTTTGGGGTTGCTTTGCTGCCTCTGGCACTGGACTGCTTGACCGTGTGCATGGCATTATGAAGTCTGAAGACTACCAATAAATTTTGCAGCATAATGTAGGGCCCAGTGTGAGAAAGCTGGGTCTCCCTCAGAGGTCATGGGTCTTCCAGCAGGACAATGACCCAAAACACACTTCCAAAAGCACTATAAAATGGTTTGACAGAAAGCACTGGAGACTTCTAAGGTGGCCAGCAATGAGTCCAGACCTGAATCCCATAGAACACCTGTGGGGAAATCTCAAAATGGCAGTTTGGAGAAGGCACCCTTCAAATATCAGGGACCTGGAGCAGTTTGCCAAAGAAGAATGGTCTACAATTCCAGCAGAGCATTGTAAGAAACTCATTGATGGTTACCGGAAGCGGTTGTTCGCAGTTATTTTGGCTAAAGGTTGTGCAACCAAGTATTAGGCCGAGGATGCCAATACTTTTGTCTGGCCCATTTTTTGGAGTTTTGTGTGAAATGATCAATGATTTGATTTTTGCTTCATTCTCTTTTGTGTTTTTTTTCCATGCAAGCAAATTAAATGAAGAGAATAATACCAAAGAATTTGTGATTGCAATCATTTTCAGGAAGAAACTGAGTATTATCTGACAGAATTGCAGGGGTGCCAATACTTTTGGCCACCACTGTATAGATGTACTTACGCTGGAAACTAGTTGGGCAAATTAGTCCTTGGGTAATTCCATTTTATTTATTCTTTTTTGGTTTTAGTTTAAATGGAAGCTAATGTTATAGAATGATCCACTGCTATAATAAAGTGTTTTTTATTTTTTTTAAATTAATACTTTTTTATTCTTTAATGTTTGTCCCATAATTTTCTCTGTTCTTTAATTAAAAATCTTGTGATCCTGCTATTTTTTTTCACTGACCTCTGTGTTTCAAAATATGCTGACCCTTACTATTATGTGGAGATCTCTTCTTAGCATGTTATCACAGGAAGCATTACAAGGAAAGGTAACTCCAACTTGCAGAAGACAGGATCCACCATGCACAATAGATGTCACAGCTCACCCTCTCCCCTTCCCTGCGCAATGACTTCTGCACAATTCACAGACCACAGTAGTAGAATTTGTAGCATGTGTGGCGACCTCTACATTTAGGAGAACACTTTTCTAGAGAGGCTTGAACTCTAGGCGTGGGGCTTGTATCCATCAGATACTTATGTCCTATCCTGTGGATATGTCATAAATACCTAAGATGTGAAGGACCCTTGAAGCCTTATGCATATCAAGCAAAGTGTCCACATCCAGCTGCAGGCAATATACAGAGGAGAATACTTGAAAAAATGTGTCGACCCTTTAGAGAAGACTTTAAAATTGTTATTCACAAAATAGTAAGATATTCCTATTCCACGAGGACCCCCATTGAACCCTGGAAATGGACTCATCGAGTCATAGAATGTTAGAGTTAGGAGGACCTCTGGGGTCATCTGGTCCAACACCCTGCTCAAAGCAGGATTCACTAACTCATCTCAGACAGATGTCTGTCCAGCCTCTGTGTGAAGACTTCCATTGAAGGAGAACTCACCACCTCTCGGGCCGCCTGTTCCACTCATTGATCACTCTCACTGTCAAAAAAGTTTCTTCTAATATCTAATCTGTATCTTCTCCCTTTCAGTTTCATTCCATTGCTTCTAGTCTTTCTTTGTGCAAATGAGAATAAGGATGATCCTTCTACAGTGTGACAGCCCTTCAGATATTTGTAGACCGCTAAGTCTCCTCTCAGTCTTCTCTTTTGCAAGTTAAACATTCCCAGATCCTCTAACCGTTCCTTGTAGGACATAGTTTACAGTCCGCTCACCATCCTGGTCGCTCTTCTCTGAACTTGCTCCAGTTTGTCGACGTCTTTTTTTAAAATGTGGTGCCCAGAACTGCACACAGTATTCCAGATGAGGTCTGACCAAGGAGGAGTAGAGGGGGATAATTACTTCATGTGATCTAGACTCTATGCTTCTCTTGATACATCCCAGAACTGTGTTTGCCTCCTTTGCTGCTGCATCACACTGTTGACTCATGTGCAGCCTGTGATCTATTAGTATACCCAAGTCTTTTTCACACATGCTGTTACTTAGTTCTGTTCCTCCCATTCTGTATTTTTCTTACCCAGATTTAGAATCTTGCATTTTTCCCTGTTAAATACAATTCTATTAGTCGCTGCCCATTGTTCAAGCTTATCTAGATCTTTCTTAATCCTTTCTGTCTTCTCTAGGATTAACTTAGCTATCCCTCCTAGCTTTGCATCCTCTGCACATTTGATTAGTTTTCCTTCAGTTCCCTTATCTAGATCATTTTTAAAAATGTTGAACAACACTGGGGCCAGGAACTGAGCCTTGTGATACCCCACTTGAAACACACTTCCAATTGGATGTGCAACGATTTATTACCACTCTTTGAGTACGATGACTGAGCCAGATTCTGCAGAGCATGCTCTGCCTCTGCTCCGTTCATTGTCTATGGGAATGGTAGAACTAGTGGAGCGCTATACCTGACTTTCTCCGGGAGTCCCATAGACACTGAATGGAGCTGATAAGCAATAATTGACTCCCGTATAATACTTAATGCTGGTTTAGATGCTGTCAGGGTAAAGCAAGGGATCTTTTCCTAAATGTTTCTGAGAATAGGATCGTTGATATACGGCTGCTATATGCAGCACCACTAAATTTTCTTTTCCATGTGAGCTACTACAAAAGCTTCTCCACTTACATTGCTTCCAGGTAATAACCAGTGACTTTTTTTTTTGTATCTGTTTTCTCATGATGCTGACTATTGACTTGATCGATAATAAAGAAAATAAACTACAGAAAGTGAAGGGAGTGAACATAGTGGAGGTCACCGGAATGACCTGTCTAAAAATACAACTATAAAACAGCGTTGGTTCTGTTTGTTTTGTTTCTGGTTCCTCTTTCTATGTTGCTGGTCTTGTGTCTTATTTTGACAGCTTTATTTCCTTTTATCTCAATGTTTGTTGTTCTGTGAACTACTTGGATCTCATATTTGTAAGACCAGAAACCTCTCACTTATGGCAGTCAACCAGATTATCTGGTTATTGTGTTAATAATAATCCCAGAACAAATGCAGACTTTGCACTTCTGTATGGATCGCTATTGTCCAAGATGACCTTGATGATGTTGAGATCAAAGTTTTTTTTTTTTTTTTTTTTTTTTTTAGAAGGCCAGAACATCTAATGTCCAGAACTTTGGGCCAGTGTTCTGTTCTGGCGTAAAAAGCTTTGAAAAGTCGCATCATTTTGGTGCAACGCGAGTCTATGCTAAAATTTTGACGTTCTCGCGCCTTTTTCGCCCAACTCTGACAAGTGAGCAGAGCCGTGGCTGGACCAGGGTGCGGCGACCCCGCTTGTCAAATTCATGACAAGCGGTGGTGTTCACTACTCCGCAAATCTTACTCCAGGGACTGGAGTAGGAATTGTGGTGAGGAGCACTCCATTCGTCCTACGTATGCGCCTGCTCATGAATCAGGAGTGTTTGACTCAATCACAGCTCCTGATCAGGACCTGTGTGAGCAACGCTCATGTTGATAAATTGGGGCCTTTGTGTATTTGTTGAGCTATAGTAGGTTCTTTAGGGCGATGATTGTGCGGTTATTATCCGGCTGCAGGATGAGTTTGTGACATCAGATATCTCCCTGAGGAAGTAAATATCTGATTATTTGTTCAGGATTTGAATTATGACCACAACACAAATTGAAAATGCCTAAATGAGGTCACGCTCTCCTTCCTTCCTTCCTTCCTTCCTTCCTTCCTTCCTTCCTTCCTTCCTTCCTTCCTTCCTTCCTTCCTTCCGTCGTCGGGCCTCTCCCTCCTTCCTTCCTTCCTTCCTTCCTTCCTTCCTTCCTTCCTTCCGTCCGTCCGTCCGTCCGTCCTTCCTTCCTTCCTTCCTTCCTTCCTTCCTTCCGTCGTCGGGCCTCTCCTTCCTTCCTTCCTTCCTTCCTTCCCTCCCTCCCTCCCTCCCTCCCTCCCTCCCTCCCTCCCTCCCTCCCTCCCTTCCTTCCTCCCTTCCTTCCTCCCTTCCTTCCTCCCTTCCTTCCTCCCTCCCTCCCTCCCTCCCTTCCTCCCTTCCTCCCTCCCTCCCTTCCTCCCTTCCTCCCTTCCTCCCTTCCTCCCTTCCTCCCTTCCTCCCTTCCTCCCTCCCTCCCTCCCTTCCTCCCTCCCTTCCTCCCTCCCTTCCTTCCTCCCTTCCTTCCTCCCTTCCTTCCTTCCTCCCTCCCTTCCTTCCTTCCTTCCTTCCTTCCTTCCTTCCTTCCTTCCTTCCTTCCTCCCTCCCTCCCTCCCTCCCTTCCTCCCTCCCTTCCTTCCTCCCGTCGTCGGGCCTCTCCTTCCTTCCTTCCTTCCTTCCTTCCTCCCTTCCTTCCTTCCTTCCTCCCTTCCTTCCTTCCTTCCTTCCTTCCTTCCTCCCTTCCTCCCTTCCTTCCTTCCTCCCTTCCTTCCTTCCTTCCTCCCTTCCTCCCTCCCTTCCTTCCTTCCTTCCTCCCTTCCTTCCTCCCTTCCTTCCGTCGTCGGGCCTCTCCTTCCTTCCTTCCTTCCTTCCTTCCTTCCTTCCTCCCTCCCTCCCTCCCTCCCTCCCTTCCTTCCTCCCTTCCTTCCTCCCTTCCTCCCTTCCTCCCTTCCTTCCTCCCTTCCTTCCTCCCTTCCTCCCTTCCTTCCTCCCTTCCTCCCTTCCTTCCTCCCTTCCTTCCGTCGTCGGGCCTCTCCTTCCTTCCTCCCTTCCTTCCGTCGTCGGGCCTCTCCTTCCTTCCTCCCTTCCTTCCGTCGTCGGGCCTCTCCTTCCTTCCTCCCTTCCTTCCGTCGTCGGGCCTCTCCTTCCTTCCTCCCTTCCTTCCGTCGTCGGGCCTCTCCTTCCTTCCGTTGTCGGGCCTCTTTGCTATTTTTACGGGCAAAAATATTTAATCTCTACTTTAGTCTAAAGCAATGTCCCTGGTTTAGGACCCCATAGGTGAGCCACTCGAAAGGCTATTTATACCTATACAGACTGTTTTTTTCAGTCTTTACATTAGAGATCTTACATGACTAAAAGACATATTTGACAAGTGTGGCCAGTGCCGATTGAAGTTTGGTATGTGCACTAGGCACACATCAATGTGAATGTTGTCATCTGAGAGAAACAGACTAATTGTTTTTCCCTTAGGTGTCATCCTTGTTATATCCTAATTGCTTGTGTTTTTCTCATTCTTTTTTTTATTTTTATTTTCCTCACTGATTCGGGTAGAATGTGTGAATTTTTTTTATCCATTGATTTTTAGTAATGGATCAGTTCAAAATGGCTAGAGAGCTAAAGAACAAATCAGTGTTCCATATTTTATACGGATCCCCATAGACTTTAATGGCCTTGTCTGATCCACAAAACAGATGAGAATAGGACATATTGGAATCTCATGGATGGGTGACTCGGACCGATCTTTACAACTGATGTGTGTATGGATCAGTGAAACTATGGGTCCATGTGCAACACTAGAAAGTGTCACACGGAAGTGCAAAGACCATAAATATTAGATTGAAGTAGATTGATGGTTGAAGACAGAACCTCTGGTAAATTTCACCTAATCATTTGTTATGGTTGCAATTCTTTTGTTTTTAGCTACTTTAGGCTATTGGTTCATTGACATGTCGTGGTTTATGCACATAAGGGCCATGGGACCATATACTATTTGATCTACACTCATTTAAAGTCTCATTTGCACAGGCTGATGGTTAATACAATCGTTCTGTCCCATAGAGCATACATGTCAGGTGAGGAGCACACATGCTTTTCACACGGGCAGATAAGTTGCCAGCAGTGATGATGTAGAGACCCACACAAACCATCTAACACCCAACAAACGAGAACTTTGCTTGTTCATCGGCTTTAAAATTACACTTGGCAATGAGCAACCCCTAGATAACCTTTCATTGGCACTTTTTCTTTTTTAGCAAGGGTCGTCTTTGTGCAGCCAAAGTTCATCAATCAAAGCAGAAATCAATTCATTTTAGAATATTATTGTCCAGAACTTCAACCTCCACAGGCCAATCGTGGATGAAGAGTCGTTTAGAAAACTGAGATCCGTTCACCAGAATTGATTGGTGGACAGGGTTTAAATGTTTTTTTTGTTTCTTTTGAATGAGTGTACTGTTTTTTTTATAAAAACTTTTTGAAAAGTTTTTGAATTTTCCTGACTGAGTAATACAAACCCTCTGGTTCTTGGGTCTCCAGTTGTGAATTAATATTGGCTTGTCATGTAAATCGTTTCTTCAGAGAGGAAGAGGACCTGAACTCTAGTGCTACATATTGGAGGTAGCAATCCTAAAATTCAATGTTGACCTTTTTCAACGAGACTTATCAGATAACTCTGGACAAAAACCAAACCAGTATCTCAATTTTATAAACATGTGTTTCGGGGTGTTGCGCCTCCTCAGTGCAAAGCATGAGATCTGATTTGGCTGTATGAGAGGCCTCTGACTGGGGTCTAAGGCTGCGTACCTACGATCAGAAATGGCAGCGTTTTGAACGCAGCTCACCTGCGCTGCGTCCAAAACGCTGCGTTCTACGATACAAACACATCATAGAATGCTGTGTTCTAGAAAGCCAATGCCCACTGTGGTTCTATTTTGATGCTACGTAAACTCACCCGCGGTGCGGGTTTACGAGCCCTAACATGTCAATTTCTGTTTTGGAGATGCTAGTCTCCGCAACAGAAATCTCCCCAATAGAATGTATAGGGTGCGATAACTCCGCATTGTTCAATGAACACATGCAGATTTACCTGTGTGATTAGAGCGCAGCGTTTTGGAAGCAGCGAAAATACACATGGCCTAAGGGGTAAAGTCGCATATTTAACTTCCCGGATTAGCGTTGCAAGGCCTATAAGTCTCTATACACCAGCATGTCACTCTCCACAAGGACAGACTTTAACCCTTAGACAATCACTTTACTTATTGGTACTTTATTTTCCCAGAAGTTTACAGTAGAAAACCTCATCTTTTTTTAGTGTCTGAAATAAAACTCAGTCTTGAGGTAAGCGCTTGTTGATATTTTGTTGCACCTTATTACGAGAAGAATGCTTAACACTTGGTGAGAATTGCAGGATATGAGACGTGGGAACCTCCCAGCTTCAAATTCAATGGTCGTAGCATTTGTAGCCAAACATACAATTCTGGGACAGGATACAAATCCTCAAAGCCCTAGAATGTGCCCGGAGATGAAGGGCCACAGCCCTTGTGTAGGTTATTATTTACATGGCTGGGATCAGCTATACTTTACAAAGATCACGCTGTGAAAGAAAATAAAATGTACACATATATAATATTCATTGTATACTGAATATTCTATAAGGCACTCAGAAGGACATTCATGAATTTTAAGAGCAGCGTGATGTAGAGTTAGAAACCCTGATTCCTCAGATTTATCACTTACTGGGCTGCTTGCTGCAGTTTTGATAAATTAGTTTTCACTGCTGCAGATCTAGCAGTTCTCTGAATGCTGAGCTCTGTATAACCCCACCCACACCACTGATTGGCAGCTTTCGGTGTACACTGCATAGGCAGAAAGCCACCAATCTATAGTGAGTGTGTAGTTATACAGAGAATAATGAATATGGAGGACTACCTGGCAGCAGGTATGCTAGTCCTCTAGGGATAATCTGCTGATAAAACTGATTTTATTAAAACTAAAGCAAGCAGCCTAGTAAGCGACACATCACTGCAATTAGGGTTTTTTTTTGTCTCTGCATTATGTTTTTCTCAGATTAGGTGGCAAAAAATGGTGACAGATTCTGTTTTTAAAGCAGCCTTAAAAGGATTGTTCACTTTATCATTCTTTAAACAAATGCATTGGGGTCATGATTTTATGGCACTTACTAATGTAAAAGTATTAGATTACAGGTTCTCCTCTTTCCTCACAGACTGCACAGCTCTCCTGTTCTCAGTATGGCCGCTGGTGGAGGAGCAGGGACCAGACGTGTCCATCAGCCTCCTCCAATTGAGAAACTCTGCACGAGAAAGCTGCTTTACAGGTGGAGGAGGCTGACGACTGATTCAGTCAAGTGCTCCTCCACCAGCTGCGGTACTGAGAACAGAAGAGCTGTGCAGTCTGAGATGAAGGCTATAGTAAAAAATGTGGATCGTCCGAAAAAAAAGTAGGACATGTAATAATGTATATCCCCAACATTTTTCTCAAAGTTGAAGTGGACAACCCCTTTAATTCCAGCATACTGTACATCTGAATAGGGTTTCCATACATAAAATACGTTAAATGTGATTGAATGAGCGTCAGAAGTGCAGATTGCGCAACACCAAGGAAGACTCCTCTGCCTGTCCGGTCACCGGGCGAACAGCACATGTGATGGGGAATGTTGGGTGCCATCCTTTTTGTTGGAGTGACGCTACCACGTGAGTATCTTTTTCCTCTGAATACAAAGACTGGTGTAGAGGGAGAGAGGTAGTGACGGTACGTGAGGGTAGAAACCACTAATATCGCAGTGAGACTTTTCTGTAGAGATGGATTTTTAGGCTGGTTTTGAATGGGGGAATGAGTCAGATTGATTCTGGTATCAAATTTAAAGTCAGTATTCCCTCAACTTCAGTCCTCAAGAGCCACCAACAGGTCATGTTTTCAGAATTTCATTAGTATTGCCCAGGTGATGGAATTATGGTGTCATGGGTGTGTCAAATGTGACAGTCGACCTGCAGTTAGTTGCAGGAGATCTCTTCTTTTGGAATTATAGACACATTCTTAGATCTGTCTCACTCTAGGACCCAGCGGCTACCTCCCTCTTGCTGATTAACACCCTGGCCTGGGTATTTAAATACTGTCAGTTTGCACTAGGGAGGCACTGGTGATTTTCACATTTTCCTGTGAGAAGGCTTGGAGCTATTGCAGTCTGCTTACTTTCTCTCTGCCGTTTTTAGAGAGATTACACCAAAGGTCCTCTAAAGTCTGCTCAAGCTAAGTTATTTTCCCCCGTGTTTGTTTCCCTTGTTGTCTTTATTTTTTGTGTTGACTGACTAGTGCTCATCCCCCCCTCCCCCTTCCCTAACCAGGGCCTAGCTCTAGGGAGATACAGGGTTTTAGGTTCCTGTTCGGCGATTGGTGAGAAACAAATATAGGGACTGTAGGGAAGACGGGGTGTAATTAGATCAGCCTAAGAGGTCTTCACCCCCTCTTTTACTTGGTGTCTGTGCTCCCTTCCCCCCATCCCTTCCTGTTGCACTTTCTTTCCTACACTGTGCGTGACATAAGGCCTGTACAGGTGATGGAATTATCACCTAGGCCATACTAAGGAAATCCTAAAAACATGACCTGTTGGTGGCTCTTGAGGACCAGAGATGGGAAACACTGGCCTAGATGATCAGGGATGCAGCGGAGAATCCTTGGCAAGCGGTTTATGAGAGGCAGACCAGGAGAGCTAAGGAGGCGTTTTTGTGTGGATCGGAGATTACTTGTGGGGATGTAGAAGGAGATTGGGTCACAGATGTATGGAAGAACAGATTATGGGTGGGATTGTCAGTAATTTTGGACTGAATTCTGTAGGCAGTGAGGAACTGGTGATGGGATTGGCAGTGGGGGAAAAAGCTGAATAGTAATGAGGTGTGAGGTGGAATAATCAGGCTTCATAGTTGAATGTGTAAGATGGGAGGCTTCGAGAGAAGGATGTTTGAGTAGGCGAGAGGTGAGTTGGGACATGTACTTTTACTGTATTTATGTTGACTCTTATTTCGGGAGAGACGGCATGTGGCTTGTATACAGAATTCTGGTTCGGATTGGTTATATTAGGGGGTAGAGTTATTTAGTGAGACCAACATGTCAGGAGGGAAGGCCAATCCTCTGTATCTTCATTTTTATTGCAGTGTATTTTCAGCTATGAAAGGTTTTATCATTTCATACAGGTTTCTTTTCTATACCTCTACTCAAGTTTTGAGAGTTTGTTTCCCATTTTACACCAGTACAGAATTAGAACTTGCCTACAGTTTCAGGTGACTTTACAGAATAAGCTGTTGTGTGCTCATGAGGAATAACTCTATTTCTGACCGTTATATGGATCCTACATTTTCACCAGTTCCCCTCTGCAGACTCTATTATTTTCATTTGTCTCTGTGCTAGTGGGTGGAGACTAGCTGCCCGGATCTCTCCCATACACGGCACACACAGACCTGAGGACTTCCAGCTCTCCTTTCTCTGTGTATTTCATATTCAGAAGCAGCGGCAGTACAGAGCAGTGTAGCTAAATGTGAATATAGGATTGGGTTAAGATTAACACTTAATAGGAATTCGTCACCAGATTTTTGCTTTGTAAACTGAGAGCAGCATGATGTAGGGGCAGAGACCCTGATTCCAGTAATGTGTCACTTAGTTGGCTTTGTTTTGCCATTTCAATACAATCAAGGTTTTATCAGTAGGTGATTATCACTAGAGGACAAGCTTCCTCGTGCCTGTTAGTCCAACTCGCAACCACCACTGATTGGATGCTTTCTGTGTACAATTTATATTGATAGAAAGCAGCCAATCAGAGGTGTGGGCGGGGTTATACAGAGCTCAGCATTCCAACCAAAATCTGCAGAAGAGAAAACTGTGATTCTATCACAACTGTTGCACCCAGTAAACTAAGTGACACATTGCAGGGAGGGGAAGAAGTGGATAATAATGGGGGGAAAAAAGCAAATTTCTCTAATAAGGTAAATTCCAAAGTTTCAAATACTTTGAAAGTACTATTCATTTTTGCAAATTTTGTTGAAAAGTGACTATTTAAGTGATCCTATTCCACCTGACCTAAAGGGGCTTTCCATCCCAGGGCCAATCTGAGACTGGAATAGTGACATGCAGGTCCTGGCCACTGAGGTTAGGGCCTCGAAAACCAGCCAAGTGTGACTGCTGTATGCTATAAATGCCATAAGAGTGAACAGGACACTGCATAGAATAACAAGCTTTACATTCATTAATTCCTATGTAACCTATAAAATCTATGCTATATTTTTCTGAAGCTATATGAAAACGTTAATCAGATTGTCCACTACTTTATCACTGGTGACCTATCCTCAGGAAAGGTCATCAATGTCTGATCGATTGGGGTTCAGCACCTCCGCCAATCAGCTCTTCTGTGTTGGTGGCCGCGAAATTGCTGAATAACTCTGCTTGCCTTGTATCTTTCAGGGGCTGCTGTATCTTGGCTCTTATCTAATCCCATACACAATGATGAACATCCTAGTAGTCAAGGCCACATGGATGTGCTATCAATGCAAATGAAGAAGCATTGCACTATATACAAATAAATATATAGATATATCTCTATATCTCTCTCTCTCTCTCTCTCTCTCTCTCTCTCTATATATATATATATATATATATATATATATATATATATATATATATATATATATATAGAGAGAGAGATATATATAATATATATATATGTGTGTGAAAAATGCTGCAAAAGTAGGAATTCTTTCAAAGATGGAAGGGTTAATAGTTTATTTTTTTTATCAATTAAGCTGCAAAGAAAATTGGCAAAAGAGAAATCATTAATTGATATTAGGTGTGACCACCTTTTGCCTTCAAAACATGCTCTTCTAGATACATTTGCACATATCATTGTGGCTTATAGATAATTCAGTGACCAAATGTACAATTGGTGGAGAAAGGTTGAATTTGATGGACCCAAGTCTTTGCTCAAAATATGTAACTATGCACACAGTATACAAAGGAACTCGGTAGGAGGTTGTTCCAAACATCTTGGAGAACTAACCACAGACCTTCTGTGGATGAGGCTTGTGGAAATCCTTCATGTAATCCCAGACAGACTGGATAATGGCGACATCAGGGCTCTGCGGGGGCCGGATCATCACTCCCTGGACTCCTTGTTCTTCTTTACACTGAAGATATTTTTCATTCTTTCTAGAAGAACTGATGCTGTCTTGAAGGCAGAGGCCGGTCACATCCAATATTGAGTTAAGATTTCTCTTTTGCTCATTCACTTTGCATTTTAAATGATTACAATTTACTTTGAACACTTCTTACTTAGCATTTTCCACACCTGCCTAAAACGGTAATATATTACTTACACTTTGCAAAAGTTTTAGGCAATCAATATTAATGCTAAAAAATAAAGACCGGTGTTACTACTACTACTAATATATTAGCTTTATTATTATTAGCTTTATTTTATAGCCGCAGATGGAAGCTTTCTAGAACGAGCCTGCCCTCTGTTGGCAGTAGTGTATAATTACACAGGAGATTTGATGGTGTTGATGTAATTTGGTTGTTTCTTGGCTATGTTCACACATCATGTTTTTTTTTCAGCTTTTTTTCCACTGTTTAGGCACATCAGGGGCTCTGCAAACCGCAACATGGCGTCCGATAATTATTCAAGCTATTTCACATTCAGAAAGTCACACAGCGCTCCTTCCCTTCCGAGCCCTGCCGTGCACCCAAGCAGTGTTTTTCCCCGACATATGGGGTATCTGGTGCTCAGGAGAAATTGCACAACAAATTTTGGGGTCCATTTTTTCCTGTTACCCCTGCGAAAAGAAAAACATTTGGGTCTAAAGTAACATTTTTGTGAAAAAAGCTAAATGTTCATTTTTTTTTCTTCCATATTCCAAAAATTCCCGTGAAGCACCTGAAGGGTTAATAAACTTCTTGAATGTGGTTTTGAGCACCTTGAGGGGAGCAGTTTTTAGAATGGTGTCACTTTTGGGTATTTTCTGTCATAAAGGCCCCTCAAAGTGACTTCAAATGTGATGTGGTCCCTAAAAAAAAAATGTTGGATATTTTTTTGTAAAAATGAGAAATCGCTGGTCAACTTTTAACCCTTACAACTTTCCAACAAAAAAAAATTTTGGTTCCAAAATTATGCTGAAGTAAAGTAGACATGTGGGAAATGTTATTTATTAACTATTTTTGTGACATATCTGTCTGCTTAAAGGGCATAAAAATTCAAAGTTTGAAAATTGCGAAATTTTTTAAATTTTCGCCAAATTTCCGAACTCAGCTGTCACATGTAGGGAAAGATACGGGCTCCTTTCCAAAGCCTGCATCAACTGCAGGGAGACTACCTTGGACTTACCTATACTTCAGAGGTCGTGAAGGGGTTACCCTTTTTAATATAAATATTGTCCTTGTGTTTTGTACATTATAATCTTTAGTGCAAGTTTTCAAGCCTATACTGCCATCTAGTGGATGTTTTCATGTATTGCATAATGGTCTACTTTATCATGAGCATGAACCTCCTCTCACTGTTTGTTTTGAATTATCAGTGCCCTTTTTTGCTAAATAATAATTTTTCTCATTTTCTGTGTGATTTTCATTTGTGATATTACCCTTACCTATATTTAGGAATTCTTTGGTATATAGGTAATAATTCATTGCCTTCAAATGTATTCTGCTCTTCATTTGCAAATATGCGCAGTAAATCTGCATTTCCATCCCGCGTGAACTAAGGCTGAATTCAGATGCGGCTGATTTGCTGTAAGTTTTACTTGCTGATTAAGGCAGGTAAAATCCACGACCGATTTACTTACCAGTTAAATATGATTTTACTAATCTCATCCGCTTGCTGCAAACATTTGCCATGTGGATTTTGTATTGTGGCAATGATGAGGGTTTTCCTTGTGGATTACACCACTTTATTGCAGCTGAGGTAAAATCCGCCATGAATCCGTATCTAAATCCGCATGTAACAGGTGCAGATTTGTTACTGATTTTCTGTAGAAAATTGTGGCGTAACTAGAGTCCCGGAGCAAGGTTTGGACCTGGGCCCCCCTCCCACCTGCATGTTGGTCAGATGTATGGGCCCTTGTAGGATTCGAAGTCCTATAAGGAAATACAAGTTGCACCCCCTCCTTCATTACGTTGCAATGTCCACCATCTTGGGCTCCTTCCAGTTATATATGTCCCCATCCTGGTATATACAGTGAGGAAAATAAGTATTTGATACACTGACGATTTTGCAAGTTTTCCCACCTACAAAGAATGGAGAGGTCGGTAATTTATATCATAGGTACACTTCAACTGTGAGGGACAGAATCTTAAAATAAAGTCCAGAAAAATCACATTGTATGATTTTTACATAATTAATTTGCATTTTATTACATGAAATAAGTATTTGATACAATAGAAAAACAGAACTTAATATTTGGCACAGAAACCTTTGTTTGCAATTACAGAGGTCAGACGTTTCCTGTAGTTCTTGACCAGGTTTGCACACACTGCAGCAGGGATTTTGGCTCACTCCTCCATACAGATCTTCTCCAGATCTTTCAGGTTTTGGGGCTGTCACTGGGCAACATTGAGTTTCAGCTCCCTCTAAAGATCTTCTATTGGGTTCATGTCTGGAGACTGGCTAGGCCACTCCAGGACCTTGAAATGTTTTTTATCGAGCCACTCCTTAGTATCCCTGGCTGTGTGTTTCTGGTCATTGTCATGCTGGAAGACTCAGCCACGACCCATCTTTAATGCTTTTACTGAGAGAAGGAGGTTGTTGGCCAAAATCTCAATGCATGACTCAATCCATTCTCCCTTCAATACCGTCGCCCAGCCCCCTTTGCAGAAAAGCACCCCCAAAATATGATGTTTCCCCCACCATGCTTCACCATTGGGGCGGTGTTCTTGGGGTTGTACTCATAGAATCATAGAATGGTAGAATTGGAGGGGACCTCCTGGGTCATCTGGTCCAACCCCCTGCTCAAAGCAGGATTCACTAAATCATCTCAGACAGATGTCTGTCCAGCCTCTGTTTGAAGACGTCCATTGAAGGGGAACTCACCACCTCTCATGGCCGAATGTTCCACTCATTGATCACCCTAACTGTCAAAATGGTTTTTCTAATATCTAATCTGTGTCTCCTCCCATTCAGTTTCATCCCATTGCTTCTAATCTTTCCTTGTGCTAATGAGAATAAAGATGATCCTTCTACAATGTGACAGCCCTTGACATATTTGTAGACAGCTATTAAGTCTCCTCTCAGTCTTCTTTTTTGCAAGCTAAACATTCCCAAATCCTGCAACCGTTCCTCATAGGACATGGTTTGCAGACCAGTCACCATTTTGGTTGCTCTTCTCTGAACTTGCTACAGTTTGTCGATGTCTTTTTTAAAATGTGGTGCCCAAAACTGTACACAGTATTCCAGATGAGGTCTGATCAAAGAGGAGTAAAGACCGATAATGACTTCACGTGATCTAGACTGTATGCTTCTGTTAATACATCCCAGAATTGTATTTGCCTTTTTTGCTGCTGCATCACACTGTTGACTCATGTTCAGTCTATGATCTATTAGTATACCTAAATCTTTTTCACATGTACTGTTGCTTAGCTCTATTCCTCCCATTCTGTATATGCTTTTTTCATTTTTACTCATCCTTCTTCTTCCTCCAAACACGGCGAGTAAAGTTGATACCAAAACGTTATATATTTTGGTCTCATCTGACAACATGACCTTCTCCCATGCCTCCTCTGGATCATCCAGATGGTCATTGGCAAACTTCAAACGGGCCTGGACATGTGCTGGTGTAAGCAGGGGGAAAATGTTTGCCCTGCGGGATTTTAATCCATGATGGCGTAGTGTGTTACTAACAGTAATGTTTGAGACTGTGGTCCCAGCTCTCTTCAGGTCATTGACCAGGTCCTCTCGTGTAGTTCTGGGATGAATCCTGACCTTTCTCAGAATCATCCTTACCCCACAAGGCGAGAGCTTGCATGGAGCCCCAGACTGAGGAAGATTGACAGTCATCTTGTGTTTCTTTCATTCTCTAATAATTGTGCCAACAGTTGTTGCCTTCTCACCAAGCTGCTTGCCTATTGTCCTGTAGCCCATCCCAGCCTTGTGCAGGTCTACAATCTTATCCTTGGTGTCCTTAGACAGCTCTTTGGTCTTGGCCATGGTGGAGAGGTTGAAGTGTGATTGATTGAGTGTGTGGACAGGTGTCAAGATAGGTAACCAGTTCAAACAGTTGCAATTAATACAGGTAATGAGTGCAGAGTAGGAGGGCTTCGTACAGAAAATCTAACAGGTCTGTGAGAGCCAGAATTCTTGCAGGTTGATAGGTGATAAAATACTTATTTCATGCAATAAAATGCAGTTTAATTATTTAAAAATCATACAATGTGATTACTGGATTATTTTTAGATTCTGTCTCTCACAGATGAAGTGCACCTATGATAAAAATTATAGACCTCTCCATTCTTTGTAGGTGGGAAAACTTGCAAGATCGGCAGTGTATCAAATACTTATTTTCCCCACTGTATGTCCCATATCCTGGTATATTTAACCCCCATCCTTTTGTATATACACTGCTCAAAAAAATAAAGGGAAGACTTAACAGAATATAACTCCAAGTAAATCCAACTTCTGTGAAATCAAACTGTTCACTTAGGAAGCAACACTGATTGACAATCAATTTCTCATGCTGTTGTGCAAATGGAATAGACAATAGATGGAAATTATTGGCAATTATCAAGACACCCTCAATAAAGGAGTGGTCCTGCAGATGGGGACCACAGACCACATCTCAGTACCAATGCTTTCTGGCTGATGTTTTGGTCACTTTTGAATGTTTGTTGTGCTCTCACACTCGTGGTAGCATGAGACGGACTCTACAACCCACAGAAGTTGCTCAGGTAGTGCAGCTCATCCAGGATGGCACATCAATGCGAGCTGTGGCAAGAAGGTTTGCTGTGTCTGTCAGCGTAGTGTCCAGAGGCTGAAGGCGCTACCAGGAGACAGGCCAGTACACCAGGAGACGTGGAGGGGGCCGTAGGAGGGCAGCAACCCAGCAGCAGGACCGCTACCTCCGCCTTTGTGCAAGGAGGAACAGGAGGAGCACTGCCAGAGCCCTGCAAAATGACCTCCAGCAGGCTACAAATGTGCATGTGTGTGCACAAACGGTAAGAAACCGACTCCATGAGGGTGATATGAGGGCCCGACGTCCACAGATGGGGGTTGTGCTCACAGCCCAACACCATGCAGGACGCTTGGCATTTGCCACAGAACACGAGGATTGGCAAAGTCGCCACTGACGCCCTGTGCTCTTCACAGATGAAAGCCGGTTCACATTGAGCACATGTGACAGACGTGACAGAGTCTGGAGACGCCGTGGAGAGCGAACTGCTGCCTGCAACATCCTTCAGCATGACCGGCAGTGGGTCAGTAATGGTGTGGGGTGGCATTTGTTTGGAGGGCCGCACAGCCCTCCATGTGCTCGCCAGAGATAGGCTGACTGCCATTAGGTACCGAGGTTTCTGCAAGATGAAGGCATTGAAGCTATGGACTGGCTCGCCCGTTCCCCAGACCTGAATCCGATTGAGCACATCTGGGACATCATGTCTCGCTCCATCCACCAACGTCACGTTGCACCACAGACTGTCCAGGAGTTGGCGGATGCTTTAGTCCAGGTCTGGGAGGAGATCCCACAGGAGACCTTCCGCAGCCTCATCAAGAGCATGCCCAGGCGTTGTAGGGAGGTCATACAGGCACGTGGAGGCCACACACAATACTGAGCCTCATTTTGACTTGTTTTAAGGACATTACATCAAAGTTGGATCAACCTGTAGTGTGTTTTTCCACTTAAATTTTGGGGGTGACTCCAAATCCAGGTCTCCATTGGTTAATAAATGTGATTTCCATTGATGATTTTTGTGTGATTTTGTTGTCAGCACATTCAACTTTGTACAGAACAAAGTATTCAATGAGAATATTTCATTCGTTCAGATCTAGGATGTGTTATTTGAGTGTCCCCTTTATTTTTTTGAGCAGTGTATATGTCCCTTATCCTGGTATAGATGTCCCCCATTCTGCTGCTGTTCTTTAACGCATATATCTAAAAAAAAAATAAATAAATTCGACTCCCCTTCCCTTCCTTCCGCTCCCCTGCTTACCGCGATCGTTGCGCCACTGGGCGGATGTATCCTAAATCTTCATTGTACTGACATGGATAGCACATGTATATAGAGCATGGAGAATTGCAAGGCGCAAGACAAGCAGATGGCCCCCTTTTTGGGATTTCTGTGTCTATAATAATAATGAGGCAGGATTGCCTAGACCGGATACAATGTAGCAAATGCTCATTTGTGAACAAGACTTCAGGTTTTCAGCTTCTGTAAGCAATAATGGTTTATATTTACTGACAGCAAGTAGAGATCTCGTTGATCACAATAACAGATGAGCCGGGGTTATCTCCAATGCATTTTTTATTTTAACTCCTTTTATGACATGTGCTGTAATACTACAACACAAGTCAGATCCCCCTGTTTTGTGCCGACTCTGGCGCTGAGCCCGCACTTTTCCGGGAACATGACAGCTGATCTATACAGCTGACGTGCCCGCAACAGCCGCGGGTGGAGGCTCGTTCCACCGCGTCTGTTAACTAAAATGCCGCTGTCAATCTCTGACAGCGGCATTTAACTCACGCTTCCGGGAAGCATGTCATTGGCTCTGCCCATCGGCGACCCCGTCACATGATCGTCGGTAACCGATGGGTTGGCATGACAACGTGGGGTCTGCAGCAGACCCCTGTGGTTGTCATTGCCAGATTGCTATGAGCGCCACCCAACGGTCGGTGCTCATAGCAGGTGAGCAAATCTGCTGCACAGAGGCAATCTGATCATTGCCTGTATGTAGCAGAGCCGATCAGGTAATTGCAGCTTCTAGTCTCCCATGGAGCATATTGAAGCATGCAGAAAATGGAAAAAAAAAGAAAAAAAAAAAGTTTTGAAAAATATGAAAAAATAAACGTTTAAATCGCCCCATTCAAAAAAAAATGAAAAAAAATCACACACACATATTTGGTACCGCCGCGTTCAGAATCGCCCGATGATCTATCAGTATAAAAAAGAATCAGATCAGTAAATGGCGTAACGAGAAAAAAATTAATGCCAGAATTACGTTTTTTGTTCACCGCATCATTGCAATAATGGACGATCAAAACATCGGTTCTACCCTAAAATGGTATCAATAAAAATGTCAGCTCAGCGTGCAAACAATAAGCCCTCAGTAACCCCAGATCGCGAAAAATGGAGACGCTACTGGTCTTGGAAAATCGCGCCATTTTTTTTTCCTGTTTTCCAGTACTTGATATGGTAAAACCAATGATATCGTTCAAAAGTACAACTTGTCCCGCAAAAAATAACCCCTCACATGGCCATATTGACCGAAAAATACAAAAGTTATGGCTCTGGGAAGAAGGGGAGCAAAAAAACGAAAACGGAAAATAGTCTGGTCATTAAGGGGTTAAAGAAGCAGTACTACTACTACTCCTCCTCCTCCTCCTCCTCCTCCTCCTCCTCCTCCTCCTCCTCCTCCTCCTCCTCCTCCTCCTCCCATCAAAATTTTTATCCTCTTAATATATTGCAGTCATCATATTATACAGCACTGTGTACTTACAATTGCTCATTTAGCCTTTCTACCCAGATAATTCTTCTCTTTTCTATTAGGTCTATGTAGAAACAGGAAGTTTCTTTGTCTCAGAAATCATTCCCTCTCAAATTCCTGGCCCAGCTGCTCCCTCCTCCCCCCTGCCAGGGACTTTTGCAGTGACTCATGACTCATACAGGGAAAATAGACTTCTTGTTTCTACATAGAGCTTAGAAGGATTCAGCTAGTTAGTTTTTAATCACGTGATGTCATAGACCTAATGGAAAAGAGAAGGATTATCTGGGTAGAAAGGCAAAATGAGCAATTGTAAGTACACAGTGCTGTATAATATGATGACTGCAATATATTAAGAGGATAAAAACTGTGATGGGGGGAGGAGTACTTCTTTAATTCATAAATTCATTGATAATCTGGTCTGAGGATGTATAATATAGTGTGAGAAATCGGAATACCTCACATGTTTTGGTGGCCTCTCCATATTCTATATACTTTATACAGCTGCACTATCATATTGACAAGTACATGTACTTTTCCATTATTAAATGTCTTTTCTTAGAGCAGAATATATGTCTCCAGGTCTGTACCTTTTACTGAAAAGTTTTATCAGTTCAGACATATCTTCAGATTAATTCTGAGTGCGCAGGAATGCTGCAAAACCAAACCTATTTTGGCTACAAGTCTGCAGTCACTCTGAAAGGACGCATACTTCCTGTCCTTTCAGGAAGAGTTTTTGACAGACTGCTTATCAGAGGCAGGATACAAGGACCACCTCTATACCCAGCTGATAGCACAGGGACCCCCAATGACAAGTGATGTGGTGTCACAGCTGACCCTGCTCCCCCTTACTTCTCAATGACCTTTTCACATGCTCATTCGATGCTTCAATACAAAAGATAGGGTGAGAGTTTGTTCATTGCGGCGAATATACAGGTCGCTCTCCTAAAGCAATAGAAGGTTGTAGTCTAAAAATAACCCGATAGCCAGTGTTAAAATTGCAAGATTTTTTTTTTTTGCCCCCTTGAACTTTTCTACCTTTTGACACATTTCTGGCTTCAAACATAAAGATATAAAATTCTAATTTTTTTTTGGGAAGAATCAACAAGTGGGACACAATCGTGAAGTGGAACGAAATTTATTGGATATTTTAAACTTTTTAAAAAAATTAAAAACTGAAAAGTGGGGCGTGCAATATTATCCGGCCCCCTTGAGTTAATACTTTGTAGCGCCACCTTTTGCTGCGATTACAGCTGCACGTTGCTTGGGGTATGTCTCTATCAGTTTTGCACATCGAGAGGCTGAAATTCTTGCCCATTCTTCCTTGCAAAACAGCTCGAGCTCATTGAGGTTGGATGGAGGGCGTTTGTGATCAGTAGTTTTCAGCTCTTTCCACAGATTCTCGATTGGGTTCAGGTCTGGACTTTGATTTGGTCATTCTAACACCTGGATACGTTTATTTTTGAACAATTCCATTGTAGATTTTGCTTTATGTTTGGGATCATTGTCTTGTTGAAAGATAAATCTCAGTCCCTGTCTCAGGTCTTTTGCACTGTGAGTGTGTGTGTGTGTGTGTATATCTGTAATATAACCGGGGATGCGTGTCTCTGTCTGAAGCCTTTATAGACTGCGCATGCGTGACACGCAGTCTGGCTCCAGAGAGAAGCACACATCCAGCCGTTACAGGTAAGAGGAGGTGTATGGCGCTGGAGATCACGGTATGCGTAGACACAACGCATACTGCGATCTCCGGCGCCATACTTACCTGACCGGGAGAAGCGTTGCCGTGGCGCCTCTCTTCACCGGAGTCCGTGGCAGGAGTGAGGCATCAGATCGGCACATGTGCCTAGCGCTATCCGGTGCCATTTTACTGAAGACACATTTACAGTGTCAGTATATATAATTTCTCGCCAGATTTTATTAAAAAAAATTACATTTTGGGATTTTTGGGATAAAATACACTTAACAAAATTTAACATGGGTCTTATTCTGATAATTGCTTCCCTTTAAAGATGAAAAGGAGATCACTAAAAACTAATCTGATGTAAGAAGAACTTGATGTGCATTCTGTCTTTCAGCCACTAGATGGCAGTGCAGCTTAACAGTAGGAAGCCTGGCCTTATGCTGAGGATCGCAGCAGCTCGTCCTGTTTTCTCTCTTGTATAATCGCAGTATCACACTGTTTGACATTATCCTTAAATAAAACTCGCACCAAAGGGGGATATTTAAATTATTCAGCTCTTTATAGTGCGATGACTTTGCTTCATGAGTAAGCATCTGAAGAATGAGAAAATTCTTCCTATGGAAACCCCCCCCCCACGGTCCCTGCACCTCTGAGACACTTATGTAGAGGTTTACATTGACTTTTATATATGCATTTTTTTTAATCATAAGCCATAAGACAGATCAGCAGTAGGCTGGAAGTGACTTGGCCTTGGTACTTCAAATTAGGGTTTCCTGTTTCAAGCCTCGGCAGTGGCCTATAATGACTTGGGTTACCCTCAATCTCTGGGATAACCCTACCCACACCAAACTTCGGCGGCGCACATGGCTGGAAGAGGAGAAAATACCGTGTGACATCAAGTCCACTTCTCGTCTGAGGTCACAGGTGCAAGTAAATTTCCCGGGCCCAGGAATGTTCTGTAGTATTAACCCACTTGATTTCCAGAATTGTCAATTGAACTCATTAAAGAATAACAAAACTTCTTTTATTTTCCCAGGGGTTGTAGATTTTTGCAATTACTTCAATACTGCAGTGCTATGTCTCATGCACAGGTCATACTCTTTTGGAAGCTGCTTCCAACTGCTGCTCAGGCAAGATCAGTAATCCAGTTGCAAAGAGATTACTGGACTTTCCCAATCTGAGTCTTTCTGCTTTTCACTATTGTAGTCAGACAGAACATGGGAATTCCCGGTGCTCTGTAAATAATGTATGGCTTTTGGCGAAGAAGCAGATGAAAGCAGCTTCTAAAGAAGCATGAACAGGCCATTAAAAACCGTAATGCAGCATAATGTTTAGGAGATGGAAAAGCAAAATAAGGTAATGAAGTATATCACAAAAATTCATAACTATGCTGTTCAGTTGACACTTCTCTTAATCAAATGGGTTAATGGTATTGGCAGTCTAGAAATAATATTTGATCAAGGATCACTTAATTGCTCAGATTCCTGTAAGATGATTAAATATAAAAAAAAGTTACACTTCTTTGCGAAGACCCTCACCCATCGCTAGAAGAGATGGGCAGAAATGCTACGACAATGACGATGAGCTCCACCGAAAGTCTGTGGCCCTGATTCATCTAGACTGCTGCTTGCACCCCAATCTCGATGAAGGGTGTGCTGTAGTAAGATACGTCAAACTTATTAACATGTGTGTGCCTCTTGTTGAATTTGGTGCAAGTTTCAGACACCACCGCAAGAAATGTACTCTGGAGTATATTTGTCATTTGCACCACTTTTTGTTGGCCATACTTGGCCGCTTTCCCTCCTGTCTAAGCTCTGTCTGCTCCCCAAAAAGTATCCTGAGCTGGACAGGACTGGCGTAAAAGCACAATTCTTGCGGAACTGCTAGCAAAATTTTTGTGATGTTTCAAACCGTTTTATGTCCTAATTTGTGATGTATCCGGCCTATGAGTCTCTTCAGTGTCAAAGGAGAGCAGCTCCCGGCTGTTCTAATGATTGAGAAGGGGCCCCCTCCGATCAAAACTTCTAACGTCTTTTATGATGCCTTTCACAATATTCTTAAGGTTTCTGTTACTGGAAGTATTTACCCCTGTCCACTTGAGATAATAATTTCAAAGGGGACATTATGATTTCAAGATCCTGTGGATATGCCTTCAATGTCAAAGTTGACCATAGGTTCCAATTAGTATTCACATCTATGCTTTGCACTGATGAGGGGGCAAAACCCCGACATGCGTGTCTGCAAATTGAGACTCTGGTTTGACTTTTATCCTAAGTCATGTGGCAAGGCTCGTTAAAGGGTCGATATTTACTTGTAGGTTTGCTACTTCCAATAGGTGTCGCTAGAGTTCAAGTCCTCTTCCTCTCTAAAGAGACAATTTGAATATTTAATATCTCAGAGGAGCATTGCATGGCCTGTAAGTCTCCTTACACTGACATGTCATTCTCCAAAAGGAGAGACATTGCCCCTTATTCAGTTTTATGGGAGTTTAAAAAAAAAAAAAATTAAAAAAAATTGGAGATTGTTCACCATAAATGTTCAAGATGGAAATTCCCCTTTTAATATGGCAGACTCTATAGATTTGCAAGTATTAATACACCATTCAACATTCACTTTTAAGGGAGTTCGAAAAATTATCCGAGCTTCCTTATTCCTGAAGAGTCACCATAAATGTCGGTGTAAATACCCCTTTATATTATGTGCCTTGTATTTGCTCTATAACATGCATGGCAAATTCTGGCCCGTGGGCCAAATCTGGGCCACAGGGTCCTTGCATTTGGCCCGCCATCCCTATATGGGACCCGTTGTCCTGTATGGAGGCCTATGCGGGGCCCGTTGTCCTGTATGGAGGCTTATGCGGGGCCCGTTGTCCTGTATGGAGGACTATGCGGGGCCCGTTGTCCTGTATGGAGGACTATGCGGGGCCGCAACTTTGTCCAAGTTTTTTCATTTTGGCCCTCTGTGTGTTTGTGTTTGACCTCCCTGCTCTATAATATACAGGTCTAGATGGATTCTCCTCATCCGAGGGTGAGGTAGACACAAGCTGCGACGGCGATGGTACACAACTTGTGCCTCCTTCAGCTGCCGGTGCCTGCTGGGAGTTGTAGTCTCACAACAGCTGGAGCAGTACAGGTTGCAGACGGTGATGTTAGAGGATTCCTGTGGTAATGGAGCCCTATTAGGTTTCAGAGGCCGGTGCCCTGTCGCTGGCAGGTTTCCCTGTCTGCGAGGGTCTCCTCTCGTGTCATAATTCAGCCTGGGAAATGACATGGCTTCTCTACAGTCTGCAGCTCGCACGCTGCGTTACAGATGACCAAGATGGATTTCACTTTGAACTGTCTGACACCAGGACTCGGCTCATTATGTCTTTATGAGGATTTTCCCCTGTTTTTCTGCGAGTTACATTACATTGAGAGGTGGGCATTGTGGCGGAGGGGGGACGACGCAGTCATTCGTTAATATGGACGGCATAACAGGGTCTCAATAGCCCGCCGCTTTCTTCCTCCAGCCATTTACTCATCTGTGTCTGGCAAGGCCTCTCTTTTGTGAAACAAATCACTCATTTGTTTAGTGTTACAAAGATAAGGCGATGTGCGGAGTTGTCTGCCGTGATTTCCCAGTAAAAGAAGGAAAATCCTCACTGCCACTTAATTATAAATGAGCAACTGGAAATCGCGCCGCTTCTGCTGAAGGCGGCCTCCGCCTCTCAAAGGTGGCCATCGGTCAAAAAAAAATAAAAAAAAATACAGAATAAAAGGTGAAGGAAAAGTGAAGGAGAGGCCTGGGGACACAACAAAAAATTTTAGCGTGTTTTTTTTTTTTTTCTTCCTTAAAGGGGTATTCCCATCTCCAAGATCCTATCCCAATATATAGTAGGTGTATTAATAATAAGAACATTAGCAAATACCTCCAATTAGAAATGTAGTTTTTCTGATTTCGCTATGTCGCTTTCCTCATGTGTAGGACCTTAGGTGTCCATGGTTATGACCACTAGCAGCTAGCTAACTGTCACTCCATCAGTGGTCATAACTATGGATACCTAAGGTCCTAGAATGCATGCACATGAGGAATGAGACATAGCGAATCAGAAAAACTATACTACATTTCTAATTCAAGGTATTTGCTAATATTAATGGCGAGCGAGCATTTGTAAGACGCTCCTTCTTGATTATTGGATTGTGCGAACATGTCAGCGATCACTCTTTTTCGTTGGGTGATCAGATCATTTATGCTGGCATAGAAATAAATCATTATTGGCAGCACATCGCTCCGTGTAATCAGGACATGTGCTGCCGATAACATAGTGCTGTATGGGGACTGAACGATTTTATTAGCGAGCGTTGCGTGTTCAGTTCTCGTAGAGTAGATGAGCCCAAAGGACACCTATATAGTCAGCCCTCGCACAATGATGGCTCAACTGTCCCATCTAAATGGACCAGGAGGGTCAATCTGCAGGTAAAAAGCTTAAAGCTACTGTACCTCATTCTGAGGATAGAAGAAGGTCGCAGCAGTCTGATCACATCGGTAAGTGATGGCATGTCCTATCAGTAGGCCATCATGAGAATATTCACTCATAGGGGCTGTCTTGGCTTAAAAAAAAAAGTAAAAATAGATTAATTTAGCATTTTTTTTTTTTTTACCCAGAAATGGCACCACTTCACTCCTGGGGCTTGCTGTATAACCAGGCTGTCAATCGTCCTGTGAAAGAACAACGCTCGTTCATCGGGTGAAATTATCTTTTGTGCAACACAAGAGATTACCGGTGTCTGATAAAAGATCATGGTTCTTGACGGTTCATCGTCCTGTGTAAACAGGACTCACACTCTCTAGAGCAATGGCCGCCTATGCGCACTGATCTAGTATAGATCGCTCAGTGCACATTGTCTGCTTTGGCCTGCCTATGTAAACAGCCATTCAAACGACAGCTGATTGGTAAAAGGTGATCGCGTTGTGCCGCCGGTTCGTTTGTCTAAATGGACCTTTATTTATTTATTTTATTTTTTTTTCAGCAAAATCGGAAAGTGAATCCAACAAAAGGTAGAAGTATAGAAGAAGCAGAAAGGGTCCTTCCTTTTTTATTTTTCCTTTTTATTTCCTATTCCTAATATATATATATTACTAGATGTTGGCCCGATTCTAACGCATCGGGTATTCTAGAATATGTATGCGGCTGACCGGGCGCAATCAGCAGAACGTTGTTTAAATTTGGCACCAATATCGCTGATTGGTCGCGGCCGGCGGCTGCGTCCAATCAGCGTCTTATTAGCGAGGATCGGGGAGCGGCGCTGCCTGTGCGGGTACTTCTGCTGCGAGCAGCTGGGAGATGAGCGGCTGCTCGCAGCAGAAGCATCCCGACTGGCGGCGCCGCTCCTCGGTCCTCCATTCACAGACAGACAGACAGGATAAGACAATTATATATACACTGTGTTCCAAATTATTATGCAAATATTTTTTTAAAAAATATACTGTTATCATAGGCAGTTTGTACAAAACCTTTCAATTGTACTCTAATAGTTATTTGACTGGAAAATTACAATGACTGCAATTCATAATTTGGGAAAATCTGAGAAAATATTATTTGCATAATAATTTGGAACACAGTGTATAGATATATATAATTTTTTTTTTAGTTGAAACTTAACAGATCAAGCCAATTTCATGCGGATAAGGATAGCCAAACTGTGCCCCCATTGTCTTTGTAGGGGAAAAAACAGTCTTATCCCTTGGTACATCGGAGAAATGTGGCACCAAAGGTGTGCTGCATCCTCTTATCTTCTCTTCCAAAACTACCGGGACCTTAGGCTGAGAATCTTGTAGGTGTGTAGGTGTGGATGTGTGTGGTGTGGGGGTGTGTGTATGTATATGTGTGTATGTATGTGGGGGGATGTGTGTATACAGTACAGACCAAAAGTTTGGACACACCTTCTCATTTAAAGATTTTTCTGTATTTTCATGACTATGAAAATTGTACATTCACACTGAAGGCATCAAAACTATGAATTAACACATGTGGAATTATATACTTAACAAAAAAGGGTGAAACAACTGAAAATATGTCTTATATTCTAGGTTCTTCAAAGTAGCCACCTTTTGCTTTGATGACTGCTTTGCACACTCTTGGCATTCTCTTGATGAGCTTCAAGGGGTAGTCACCGGAAATGGTCTTCCAACAATCTTGAAGGAGTTCCCAGAGATGCTTAGCACTTATTGGCCCTTTTGCCTTCACTCTGCGGTCCAGCTCACCCCAAACCATCTCGATTGGGTTCAGGTCTGGTGACTGTGGAGGCCAGGTCATCTGGTGTATCACCCCATCACTGTCCCTCTTGATCAAATAGCCCTTACACAGCCTGGAGGTGTGTTTGGGGTCATTGTCCTGTTGAAAAATAAATGATGGTCCAACTAAACTCAAACCGGATGGAATAGCATGCCGCTGCAAGATTCTGTGGTAGCCATGCTGGTTCAGTATGCCTTCAATTTTGAATAAATCCCCAACAGTGTCACCAGCAAAGCACCCCCACACCATCACACCTCCTCCTCCATGCTTCACGGTGGGAACCAGGCATGTAGAGTCCATCCGTTCACCTTTTCTGCGTCGCACAAAGACACGGTGGTTGGAGCCAAAGATCTCAAATTTGGACTCATCAGAGCAAAGCACAGATTTCCACTGGTCTAATGTCCATTCCTTGTGTTCTTTAGCCTAAACAAGTCTCTTCTGCTTGTTGCCTGTCCTGAGCAGTGGTTTCCTAGCAGCTATTTTACCATGAAGGTCTGCTGCACAAAGTCTCCTCTTAACAGTTCTTGAAGAGAGGTGTCTGCTGCTAGAACTCTGTGTGGCATTGACCTGGTCTCTAATCTGAGCTTCTGTTAACCTGCGATTTCTGAGGCTGGTGACTCGGATAAACTTATCCTTAGAAGCAGAGGTGACTCTTGGTCTTCCTTTCCTGGGGCGGTCCTCATGTGAGCCAGTTTCTTTGTAGCGCTTGATGGTTTTTGCAACTGCACTTGGGGACACTTTCAAAGTTTGCCCAATTTTTCGGACTGACTGACCTTCATTTCTTAAAGTAATGATGGCCACTCGTTTTTCTTTAGCTGCTTTTTTCTTGCCATAATACAAATTCTAACAGTCTATTCAGTAGTAGGACTATCAGCTGTGTATCCACCAGACTTCTGCACAACACAACTGATGGTCCCAACCCCATTTATTACGCAAGAAATCCCACTTATTAAACCTGACAGGGCACACCTGTGAAGTGAAAACCATTTTCGGTGACTACCTCTTGAAGCTCATCAAGAGAATGCCAAGAGTGTGCAAAGCAGTCATCAAAGCAAAAGGTGGCTACTTTGAAGAACCTAGATATATTTTCAGTTGTTTCACACTTTTTTGTTAAGTATATAATTCCACATGTGTTAATTCATAGTTTTGATGCCTTCAGTGTGAATGTACAATTTTCATAGTCATGAAAATACAGAAAAATCTTTAAATGAGGTGTGTCCAAACTTGTGGTGTGATGTGTGTGTATAGGTGTGGTGTGGTGTGTGTGTGTGTGTATAGGTGTGGTGGGGGTGTGTGTGTGTGTGTGTGTGTGTGTGTGTATATGTGTGGTGTGTGTGTGTATATGTGTGGTGTGTGTGTGTATATGTGTGGTGTGGTGGTGGGGGGTGTGTATAGGTGTGGTGGGGGTATTTGTGGGGTCAGTTTTTACACTACCCCTCACGCCCATAGAAGCCACATAATATGAAAGTAGTGTTATTCTTCTCTCTTTTCCTATTTTTTCTTTTTACTAGGTACATTTATAATGCAGGTGACCTCATATACTTACATTTTGCATCCATACAAATGAAAGTGGCTTGCCATTCTTTCTGTCTGATTGAGAAAAAAAATAATAGAGAATCGGAGAAAGCCGTGCTTCTTGATGAGACTTTTCTGTTTGCTGTACGTAAAGCAGTTCAATAGGGGGCCCCCACTGCTTTGATGTAATGCTGGAGTGGAGTTTAATGGAAGAGCGAGCAAGAGAAATATACTTAACTATGAAGTGCTCTGAATGCCAATGGGGCTGTCTGGATTTTTGGGCCTCCGACGGGTTAAAACTCCGGAGACGAGCAGGTTCCTATGGGTTCTATAGCAGGTATTGGCCGGCTCTATCCATTAACAACCATGGCGCCTCCTCCCCCTTTTCTCCCCAATCTTTCAGTTCACGCTTTGCTAAGTGTTTACAAAGTCGGCCATTTCTTCGTTAAGGTCTACAGAAAATTGCCGGGCGAGCTGAGATTGAATTTTCTGTGTGTAGGACTTCATGAAGGAATTAGCATGTGCTTTGATCCCGGTAGTGAATGGCACTGGGTAGGCTCTTATTGCTGTTTCCAGATGGTGTTACAGGGGACAAACAGTTGTGTTTCAGCATTTCTCAATAGGCTGTCTAGACGGGCCTGGCAGCAGACAGATACAGCCACCCATCAAATTAGCGTTTGTCAGATTTATGTTAATAGTCTACCCAAGCCCCTTCCTGTCATTGACATGAAGATTTATGTGCACGGATTTCTGCTGTAAAGAATTTTTTTTTTTTTAAATAATCATAATACATTGCAAGTTTTGAAATTCTCCACCACAGCGTAAACTTCTCCAAAAAGTTTCTACAAATTTATGTAATTTTTTTTTCTTAAATTCCAACAACTTTTCTTTTCTTTTTGATAACTAAAAATTGCATTTTTTTTCCGAGCCATGTTGAGTAATTTGAACCTTACTGTGCAGTGGGAATCACCTTTTGACAGGCACTAGCACCATTGTTTTTCCAAGTCTGACCCCAACAACTTTGATCATGTTCTCGTTTACAGACTTGTCTGCGTGCATATATTAAAACCTAGATAGCAACAAGTGTGAGAACAGACTGGTCAAGTTTTAGCACCGCGAAAATGAGAATTCATTAAACACACTATCATTGCTGTCTGATCTAAATGGCAGCAAAAATAAATAAATGTATGTGTGTAATCTCTTATTTCCCCCTTTTAACCTCAATAAAAACCACAGCACCTAAAGAGACATTGGGAAGGTTCTCCTTCTCTCAACCCATTAGTGTCAGTGAGAGGTGATCGCAGGGTTGCTATGGCAGCCTGTGGCCTATATATTATATTATATTATATTATATTATATTATTTTTATATATATTTTTTTCTTTACTCTGCAACAATATTGTCAAATGAAATTTTTCTTTTCCCAGTCTATGAACCCTGAGTTACGCGGGTATAGAAAGATACGGTGCGGTACGTGAAGATTTTAGGATGTATGATTTATGGTGTTTCTTTATGTTAATTGACATTATTACAATTTTATTTGTAACACGAAAATCTTGATTAGTTTTTAAAGGGGATGTCCAGGACTTTTGCTATTGAAAGCCGTCCGTGTCCGAACAGTAGAGGTCCAACACCAGCCACCGCCACTGATCAACAGTTTCCATGTCCCGCATTGGCAGGAAAGTTTATGGGGCCGGCACCAAACTGCTCTATTCTCGAGTACTGATGCTCAGCTCCCATTGTGGAGTGATGGACATATTAGTTGTTGAAAGAAGCCATCATACACATTAGATAAAGGTTGGCTGCGTAATCGTTTAGTGAACTCCTTTTTCGACACCATAATAGAACCACTTTAAACCATTGTAACGGACAATTTGAACTAAAAAGTCTGAGATCGATGACACTGGATGAGTAAAGACGCTCGTACTGTTGGCCGAGTGCTCATTTAGCGGACGGCTTTCCCGCTCCACCATACACTGGCATGCTTAGTTTTGTGCCAGTGTCTTCAGTGGGGAGAATGGAGTAAGCCAGATCCTGGCAGCATCATCTTTTCTGGGAAAACTAGAAAATTCAGCAATCCTGATCCATTATACACTCAATATCATCTGTAAGGAGACAAAAAGGCCTCAGTGCACGCTAGATTGGCCAGTCGATCCAGTTGAAAGAAAATATCCAGTTCTCCAACTCTGTTACTTTTGTAGAACCTCAACCCGCCCCTTCTTTTCAACCCTCCTCAACCCTTCAAAAAAGTTTAAAAATCCAAGCATTTATTTATTTTAAATCTTCTCATTTTAAATTTGCTCTACTGGAGTATATAGAGAGCATAGAGGGGGATCCTTCTTTTTATTAATGTGTGCGGAATCCCACTCATGAAAAGCGGCTCCAGGAACCTGTACATGTCGTCGTTTTTTGTTTTTTTTTCTGTCTAATTCGGATTGGGTGCGCGTCGAAAAACACCTGAAAATGCTCAAGACGGAGTTCAAAAGGAATGAGTTCAAAACAGCTCGCTGCTCGTCTTCTTTTAACCGCTTCAGGTTTCCAATGACTGCAAGTGATTAAAAGAAGCGAGAACCGTTCTTCACTTGAAAGACTCGCCATACTTGCAACATAAGGCAATGGGAAAGCTCAAAAGTGCAACTATTGGAGCGCTACTGCGGGAAAAACTGCCTCCGGTTTCTTCATTGTTGGCATGTCCGAAAAATGCCAGTGAAAAAGATGCCAGAAAAAAATCTCCAAACCTGCCGACTACCAAAAAAAAAAAAAAAAACATCAAACAAGCGCTCAGGAAACAACTGAAGATGCGTTAGTAAAAAAAAGAAGCCTGCGTTTCCTGAATTGGTTTTTGCTTGAAAACTTCCTCCAGCTCGCCTGACTGGAATAGATGCGTGTGTACATGGTCTTAGGGTTCTGCACACGTTCAGTATTTGGTTTACAGAAATTTCTGCATCTCTTGGCAGGAAAAATGCACACACGTTTTTGCTGCTTTTTTTTTTTTTTTACCTGCATTTTTCTAGCATTTTGGAGTCAAAAAATGCAAAAACGCTGAAAAAATTGACATGGTGCAGATTTTTTTTTTGCACCAAATCTGCAAGTCAGAAATAAGTAACATGTGCATGACACTTCAGGATTCTCCTGGACTTTGCTGGCAACAGGATTTCCTTCAGGTTTTGTGACAAATCTGCAATAAAAAATGCATAAAAAGCACAGTAAAAACGCAACATGTGCGCATAGCCTTAAAATAATGCGAAGAGAAAGCACAGGCTATAGAAACCATGCACACCCACAATGTTCTATAAAAAATCACAAATCTTTATTGAAATTTTTGTACAAGACCATCTACCACAATACATGAAATAAAAACATTTAAAAATAGGCAAAACATTGCTCTATGCAATATCAAAAATGGGGGGGGGGGGGAGATATCAATGTGTTCGTTACAAGTAATAACCCCCTTGGACCCGCAGGTAAATGAAGTGCTACTTATCAAATCCCATAGTGTAAAGCATGGTCATTGAAATATATCATGATAGCATGCCACACAATTTAATTAATCAATGGCAGAAAATACATGCGTGTATAATGTAAGGCATGATCATTAAGTATATCACAATAGCATACCACATAATTTATCAATAACAGAAAGTGCATGCATGCATAATGATAGGCCAGGTAAACCTGGAAAACCATGTCAAAGGTTAAATTATATGTAGGGAATGAATTGGGATAGTTACCTGCCGGCACTGGAGACCCTACGCGTTGCGCTGCTACACCGAAGCTTCGTCAGGGGTAAATAGTAAAGAAACATGGTTGCTCATAAGTACTGTGGCCTATTTGGCATAACCCCTTTCAGGTGAGGGTGGATACCCTCATATAGTTAACTGCGTCCACATGGGACGCCAAGCAGCCACTTCCTACTCCGGATGCGTTCCACCTGAGTCACACGGTGGAACGCAAACCGGAAGTCACGTTACGTCATGTCCGGCTGCATAGCCTTATCATTTACATTGTAGGTTGTATGCAAGTTTTATAAATGCAATACGCTGGCCTTGGGTCGTCTTCATGAGACAACTAATTTAATATCCACTTTTACCTTGATCATATTTGGTTTCCTTTTACAAATGGTTCTCAAAAGTTTTAATAGTATGTTTACTGTTCCTTTTAGGTTAAGTTCCCACAAAGAGTTTTTGGTGAGTTTTTAATCAGGGCATTTTCTCCGCACAAAAAAAAAGCAGCGTCTTACAGTTCCAGCAAAGTGGATGGGATTCATAGAAATCTCGCGCCTATTGTGCTTTTTTTTAAATTTTTTTAAAATTTTTTTTTTATATACTTTGTAAACTGACCTGCAGGGTCAATTTTACTCCCCTCCGGTGCTGGCACCATTCCAGCGGTGTGGGCACTGGCTCTCCCGGTGATCACATGACTGTTACATCACTCGATCCCTTCTGCCAATCAGCAGCCAATCAGCAGCCGCTTCTCTCCTCCCTTAAGGACAAATATCATCCATCTGGAGAAAGTGAGAAAGCAGCAGTATGCTGAGTTTTATGTGCGGATTTTTCCCATAGAATTGCATTAGCTGCGGAAAATTTGCTGGTAAAAAAAAACTGCATGTAATCTGCACATGACTGTATCAATAAAGTTTGGTCAAAGCCAAATAAAAGGAAGTATCAAAAACCAAAGCGGCTTTATTTAAAACATGTCATACTAAAAAGAAGCAAAAACTAAAAAAAAAAACAAATAAGGTGCAGAAAATCTGCAGCATCAAAACCTCATCAGATACTTATGGGAACTTGGCCTAAAAATGTCTTCAATGGATTCTTAGCTTGGCAGATGTTGGGAAGATACAGTCCCTGTATTTGTCGAAATTGCCAAAGATCATATGGTAAATTAACTCGTGGCGGACCACCCTTGAGGTGAATGCAATTTAGAAGAAGCCTCAATACCCCCAAGAAATATTTTCCCTGTAATCCCCTCCACCCCCACGCCTTGAGATCTTCCACCTCATGTCTATATATCCACCTTGGCTCCCCATGTTCACATCTTGGTGGATTTACTGTAGAGGAGCTGAAACCTTTTCCCTGTAATCCCCTCCACCCCCACGCCTTGAGATCTTCCACCTCATGTCTATATATCCACCTTGGCTCCCCATGTTCACATCTTAGTGGATTTACTGGAGAGGAGCGTGACACATTTTCCCTGTAATCCCCTCCGCCCTCTAGCCTTTAGGTCTTCCACCTCTTGTCTATATATCCACCTTGGTTCGCCATCTTAGTGGATTTACTGTAGAGGAACGTGTAATATTTTCAGTTGCGTTACAGGTGTGATGCTGAATAATCCTGAGGTTCATGAGATCCATAAAATTAGCTGGCAGGACTGACTGTTTCTTCCTCGCTCCATTCCGACACAGCTTTTACCTCCCTTGCGTCAAGCTGTCTGTGATCACAAATGGATTATACATCCCCGAAAACCTATAAAAGGACGCCAGCCTGATCCAATGAACTGTGTTTTATACAGTTCCCACTTGTCTCTCGGTAGTAGATGAATGTAAGACGCGGCTCGACACTTCCACCATGTGTGTTAAGCATTAGAGCGCTTAACAGGGCCTCGTTCAGTGCAGAAAGCCGATGTCAGCAGAACAAATCCTAATCGCCTCTCTGCAGGCTCGGACACATTCCTCAGACGCGGTGGGTTCCAGCCATTCGAGTAAAGGGGCTGTGGAGATTAGTATGAAGTAGAGATAGACATGACACCAAAGACGTTGGTTTTGGGTGAGGTTGACTCTATGAAGACTGGTTTCAGCTGAATTGTGGCGGTCTTGTTCTGGTTTGTAGGTACCTCGTGCTATACTGTTGATTTAGAGGATTTGTCCCATGTCCTGAAGTAAAAGTGCTCCTCCCTAGCCTCCCAAAGTTCCTGGTGGTTGTTTTATGGGAGAGGAAAATGTTTGACGATTTGTACCACGGGCATTACTGTGCCAAACTACAGCTTTCCGATGCCGCAAAATAAAGCAACTTTGCCTCTTCAGCCTCGGGACGTTGAAGCTGGCTGGCATCAGAAGCTGAAAGTGAGCTGCAGCGATTCCGGCCAACTTCAGAGCAGCGCTTACAAGCGCAATAGAAACGAGCTAGTAAACCTAGTGCACTTTTGTCTAGGCAACAAGCTAAACAAAGAAAGGTAAAGTATTCTGGAAGAAAGGCTGCAAACACTATCTGGCAATACCAATTTGAAGATGGGAATAACCGTTTAATCTCGGAACGTCCTCCTAATATGTCCTGTGCCGGTGAGTGACAGCCACTTGTAGTTCACTGATTCTTATTGTCTTTCGAATAGCAGGAACCAATCCACCTCCCAAGGGTCAGGGATTGCTCTACGAAGCATGTGGGACCACCAGCATCGGACACATTACTTATGTCCTGAGAGGAAGTAAAAAAACCCCCATAAAACAAAGAGCGGGCGTCTTGTTCCTCTTTTGAATAATGCTTGATCTTCAGAGTCTATGGGAGCCGTGGTCACACATGCGCACTACTTCTCCTAAAGACCCATAGAAGTGGTTCACTCAAGCGCATATCCTCTCCGTAATCACAGTGGTCACTTCTGTGACTGAAAGGCGACGTTCACATGTTGGGTATTTGGTCAGAGTTTGTAAACCAAACCAGGAGTGGGTGATAAATGCAGACGTGGTGACGTGTCTCTATTCTACATTTCCACTGATTGCTCCTCTCCTGGTTTTGGCTTACAAATACTGAGGTAAAAAACTCACCTAATACTCAATGTGTGAATGTGGTCTAAAGGTCTTAGCAGTGGACAATGTGTGTGTTCCTTCTGGTGCCACACGGGCAGGACGCTTATAGCATAAGCGTGACCTGCTTGTCTTATATGGCCTTGATCTGACAGTCCTTGGTAGGGGAGGCAGGTGGTAACATTGAGGAGGGCTGAGATCTGGAAGCCATTCTCAAAAGTAAAGGATGGGTTAAAAATTGTAGACATATAAATGTGTATTTTCCTGGTCTTGGTTGGGTCTCTTTATTTTGTAAATTTTCTGACCTGATCTTTTAAAATCAATTACCTTTTTAGGGATTTAACAGACTCCATTATGTTTTGTTCCTAAAAGTCATGTAAAGTGCAATTGTGCAATGTTTTCCCCGATGCCTCTGCGTATATTTCTGGTATTTGATGCTCGGGGCAGTTTTCTTGGTGACATGACACGCGTGCGCTGAACATACTCCATATGAAGCTGTTGTTATTGCTCATGTCTTTTCTGATTGTTTTTGCAGTGTTTTCGAGCCCTCTGTTGTAAGGGTCCTCCACCTCCTCGGCCTGAATATGATATAGTTTGTATAGGACTCTCAGGATCGGGGAAGACGAGTCTCCTGACACAACTGTGCTGCGAGAGCCAAGACAATATTGTGCCTACCACAGGTAATGGAAACCGCTCTTCTAAAGTCCGACGTATGTTTTATATCTCTTAGACCAAAGAAGAGAGGAAAGACAAAGACCTTAGGTCTGTAATAAATGATAATAGCAATTGAACCCAGAAAAAAATTTTTTTTTTTTTTTTAAAACAGTATCAAAGTATTAACTATGGGTTCGGGTAAGTCTCAGAGAGAGAAAGAACCAAAGGACTCTTTGTCCAAAGAAAAAACCGCGGGAACGGTTTAAATATCAAAATAATTTTATTAAGGCAAGATAATAATACATACAGAGAAATCCACAAATGGTGAGAGAGAATATGTTGCTAAAATATTGACAGCAATGGTGTGCAAGTAGAGACTCATAGAGACCCACAGAATTCCCTGCCCTTAATCAACGTAGGCAGAAATCCACCACCTTGCCCTCTCTCTATAACGCTGTTATGTCCTCAGGTACAGCATGCATCTAATTTTTTTTATTATGCTGCATTACACCCGCTTGGCGTTTTGTGCCAAGCTTACTTTGATCCTTATTTATATCTAAAGTCTTTGCTGTTCTAGAGGTCACTATACATGCTTATAATGTAAGGTGGTGGATTTCTGCCTACGTTGATTAAGGGCAGGGAATTCTGTGGGTCTCTATGAGTCTCTACTTGCACACCATTGCTGTCAATATTTTAGCAACATATTCTCTCTCACCATTTGTGGATTTCTCTGTATGTATTATTATCTTGCCTTAATAAAATTATTTTGATATTTAAACCGTTCCCGCGGTTTTTTCTTTGGACAAAGAGTCCTTTGGTTCTTTCTCTCTCTGAGACTTACCCGAACCCATAGTTATTACTTTGATACTGTTTTAAAAAAAAAAAATTTTTTTCTGGGTTCAATTGCTATTATCATTTATTACAGACCTAAGGTCTTTGTCTTTCCTCTCTTCTTTGGTCTAATATATATATTCGGGTTAGATTCCACTTATAGTGGATTCGTTATAGGTTTTTATGTTTTATATCTCGTCTGCTGATATGACAGCCTGTGGTATCCATCACCTGCCGAATTAGGCGCTCCATCACTGGCTTATAATTGGAAACCCATAAAAAATAATTTATGTAGCCGTTTATGTAGGGGTTGTCTTTCTATCTTCAGGAGCGTACAGCTCCCCTGCCCTCCTACTTCCTTTTTGGCAGGTGGGTGGTGCACTCCTGTTTGACAGCTCGGCATGGTTGCACTGTTGACGTCTCTCCAATCCTGAAAGCAATGACTGCTTTGCCACTGAAGCATCGAAGGAGAGCAGGAGCACTGATGCTGGCCAGATGCAGCGAACCAGACAACTGTAGAGCAGCGCTTACAAGCTCTTTTGGAAAGAGCTGGTAAGCGCTGCATTCCTTGCTTAAGAGAAAGAGATCGGCCAGATCACTGTTAGACTACAGCAGAGGCCAGTAAAGTATACAATGAAATATCCTTCTAATTTTGAGAACGGAGTAGATTTTTAATAACAATTAAATTGCAAAGTGGCTTTCTAGTTTTTTACGTTTAAGATGATGACGCAACCCCTTTAAAGCAAGTAAACTGAAAGAGCGGAAACTTTAAATAGCTTTTAAAAGGGTTCTGTGCTTTCAACAACCACCATTTATTTGAAGGGTCTCTTAACAATAAGCTAATCTTGAGGTTTCCCGTGCTGTGACCCTTATTCTGTAGGAAATCCTATTGATAAGTGTTTGCTTTCACTGCAGCGCCACCAAAGGAGAAATTGAGCATTACAGGCCAGGTAGCTCATTAATATCCGTGACTTGTACTGCTCCCCTGTGCGAGAGACACTGAAAAAAGACCCCTTCTATTAACTTACTTTCCCCTAATGCCACATTAGTAAATTTTATGTCACCATTAACCCAAAATGACGTACCATTGCTGCTGTTAACCATTTGGATGTCGCTGTCAATCTCTGATATCTGCATTTTAATGGAGCTGTTTCTGACTCCCATCAGTCCCCCAGTATACAATCACGAGGCACTAATGGATTACCATGACAGCCCGGGCCCACTGAAGACCCCCGGGGCTGCCATCTTAGTCCTTCGGTGAAGCACAGCCACAGGCTGAGCTTCATAGGAGACTGAAATTTTCACTATATTTTGCATTACTGTGGTATTGCAGTAAATGGTACAAATGATTGCAGGTTAAAATTCCACAAGAAAACTAAAAAATCAAGCATACAAATGAAAAAAATAAAGTTTTTAAAACACAGTAAATAATTAAGAAAATTAAATCAAGAACTTAAAAAAAAATAAAAAAATAAAAAAATTGGTATTGCCGCTTTCATTTAATTCTGGTCTACCAAAATATAATACTTTCCCTTACGGAAAAGTCCGTAAATGGAAACTAAGATCAAAACATTTTATAAAAAAAACTATCAAAACATTGTATGGTATCAATGAAAACCTCAGCTCGTGGTCCAAAAACAAGTCGGCTTACAGCTCCATTGACTGAAAAATAGACGTTATGGAGCTAGGAAAATGGTGACATAAATTAACAATTTTTTTTCACCACTAAAATAATAAAAATACGTGCAGTTTATGTATTGCCGTAATTGTACTGATCTGGACAATCTTATTACCAAGTCATTTTTACCATCCAATCATTGACCTAAAAATTAAACTCCTAAAAACAATGGCGTTGTACATCTATTGATGGAAAAATAAAAGTTACGACTGAGGGAGCAAAAATTTTAAAATCTCCCGTTCCTTTAGGAGTTAATATTTGGAACTGGAGGATTTCTATTCTACATTTCTGATTAATGCCCTCTGACTTTTTTCTGATAATGAATGTAGAATTGATATGAAATAAGGGAGATGTCTGACGTCTGCTCGATGTTGTTGGTGCCACCTTCTCCTCATTGTATGTTCTCCTTCTATTTCAGGTTTTAGTATAAAAGCCGTTCCATTCCAGAGTGCCATTCTCAATGTGAAAGAGCTCGGAGGTACGGGGGACATCTCTGCTGGGTGTTTTGTGTGGGAATTCGTAGCTTTGTGTACTGTACATTGGTCGTATCACACTCCATGGAGAGCTTTGACAAACTGATGATCTGTAATCTTGGAATATTCGATATCCCCTTTTTCCAAAAACTGATTTACCTGTGTCCATGTATTTTTTTTTTTTTTTTTAGTATTGCTAGTCAGCTGCGTTACCCTAAAGACCTAATAATCTGTGTCTGCACATTTTGAGCGTTTGACTTGGCATAAATTCCACAATAAAGGCTGGGGCTGCATGACTAATTTGACTGCAACACATGGCGCGTGGCCAAAAATCGCTCCTGCAGGTGGATGGGGTCAATGTGACCCCAAAGATGCTGTGACCTGGAGAACCAAGTCGTAAAAAATCCACAAAGCCTAAATTTTTGTGACTTACTTGTCCGTTCGTGGTACCTTGAGGTTCGCAGCACCTTGCGCTATTCTGCTATGTACCCGTGCTGCCAGTATCATGGCGCCCTTCCTAAATCTGTGCCAGGTCCCATGACAAGCTTCCTGTAATGCAGGTAAATGATAAAATATCTTCCTGACCCCATTCACATACACCATGAAAAAATCCCACGTAGATTTGTGTCCTTAATAATAGGGAGCATGGTATAATTCTTTTGCATCTCCCATCAACAATCAGGTAGATTAATCCACGTTTGGAAAAATTTGGTGGCACCCTCAGATTTTTGCCGTTGATCCTATATTACATTCATGTTGATTTTGCCAAATTATTACAATCTAATTTTTTTTCTCTTGTTCTAAAAAAAAGAAAAAAAAAAAAAAGAACAATTTTCTACAGTGTGCTGGATCTGATGCTCATCCTTTCTAGGTACATGTCTGTTTTTTAGCATCCACGCGTCATATGTTTTTCTCGTAAGAAAAAAAAATGTTCAAAGAAGCTTAGGAAACCTCCATCAATCAGTCAGTGAAAAAAGCTGTCGGCACAGGGTTGCATCATGGATGGCAGTGGTGCACTGTTCTGTATTTTTTTTTTTGTTTTGTTTTGCAGACCTTTTCAGTTAAATTGATATGATTTGCAAATTGGAGATGTGTCCATATTTTATTTAAATTTTTTTGGTTAGGTCTGCAGAAAAAAAACCACAAATATAAAAAGCACCCTACATGATATTGAGAATATTATCAGCTGTGAGGGGTACGTTTGTATAATTTTCGTATCTCTGAAGTCAGAGCTGTATAAAGTGATGGCTACAGATGTAAGGACCTTTCCGGTTAGTGTGTTGTCATTCTTTCCAGGTGGTAGTCTCTGCTTTGTACGTCAGTTCTTCTTCCCACACATCTTTATTGGCCATATACGTGTATCCATGTGGGGGCTGTGACCACTAGAATAACACTGGGGGTCCGAGGGGCACGTATCACTTGTCACTACACGGCTACTGGTCTCTTAGAGAGGAAGTTATCACATCAGGTGCTGACAGATCCGGCCATACCACAAGGGGATTATTCACACCGGCCTGCGCTGGATAAGCTGCCGCACCAGAGGAAATGGTGATAAAAGGACCTAAGGCCGGTGTGAACGAGCCGGACTCCTGGGAGGGTCCCGTGTAAAAGGCCCAAAAGAAAATTATGGTATCGTTAGAAGAAATGCAAAAATAAAGCAAGTTAATGACGTCATGATTCCTTATAAATCAGTGGGATTATTGCTGCACCATCATCATCCTCACCTGGTTTATTCAGTGATACAGATGTGCCTGCTGGTTCAGGGTGATTTATTTTTGTATTTAATTGATATTGAAAAAATCTTGGACTTCACTCTTTTAGATTTGTATTCTTTATTATTATTGTAGAATTTTTTTAATTTACTTTTATTTATTTTTTTAATTGAGACTGACCATTGTACCAAACCTGTAAAGGATGGTTTCTCAAAGACAACCCTTGTCCCTGTGCCCAGTTAGGACACAGGGTAGTCCCTCATGCTTTGCGCCCCTCCTCAGTGCAAAGCATGAGAACTGATTAGACGCCATTGAGAGGCCTCTCTCTTACAGCCCAATCAGATCTCATACCTTGCCCTGAGGAGTGGCAACACCCTGAAACACGGGTCTGTAAATTGAGATTCTGATTTGACTTTAATCCGAAGTCATGGTGGTAAGGCTCGTTGAAAGGTCGATATTGACTCATAGGATTGCTACTTCTGATAGATGGTACTAGAGTTCCTGTCCTCTTCCTCTCTGAAGAGGCAATTTGCATATTTAATTTTTAAGAAGAATATTGCAAAGCCTATAAGTCTCCTTACACTGGCATGTCACTTTCGCCAAGGAGAAACGTTACCCCTTAGCATACGACAATATCTGTGCAAGAAGGCAGACATAGCTTCCATGTGAAAGGTCATCTTGGTGTAAAAAACTAATTTAAAGGCTTCTTCCCAAAATAGCAGTTTATATCCTATCCATGGTTATAGGATAGGGGAAAACCTGCTGATCACTGGGCCCCAATTGTTGCAATACCAAAAATGGGGCTTTGCAACTGGGTTCTGCAGAGTTGCAATCATTCTCTAATCAAAGTGCAGGCGAAAGCAGAGTTCAGCACTCTTATTTTCATCAGTCCTATAGACAATAAATGGAGAGGAGATAGAGCATGCACACCTCCGTTCTATTCAGGACTGGCTCTGTACAGCCTGGGTTTAGAAAATTCAGAGCAACGTTTTCGGGATCCCCAGCGAACAGCAAGTTATCTCCTTTTCTCAGGATAGGGGCTAACTTTATATTTTAGTAATAGCTCTTTAATGTATGTGGGATGCAATTGGGGAATGTTTTTAAAATCTGCTTCCACTTGTAGCTGAACAACTTAAAGTGAGCCTGTCAGTCACACTACCGCTGCGGGCAGATGTAGTGCTGGATCGGCCCCCCATCCACAGCGCCAGCATTCAGCTATATTATTCATATGCAAACTAGGCTGCAAGTGCACTGGTGGGTGTATCTGTTCACTTGCAGTCAGATGTCGCCCCTGTTCTTGATTGACAAGCTACATAAGGTCATCTCTGCTTTCCACTGTAAATCAAGAAGCATGGGGGCAGCGCCGATGGCAGAAGCAAAGGAGATGGCGTTTACAAGCGCAGATGCTCCCACCAGCCAGTGCACTTGCAAAAGCGAAGAAGCTTAAAAGCTCGCTGAGGGGGCGTTTTGGAGCCACTGCTGGAGTAAGATTTGTGGTGCGTAGCGCATTTGACAAGTGGGGGGGGCGAGGGGGGGTCACCCGGGGGGGGGGTCACCCGGCCCCCGCTTTGCTCCAGCTCCACCCACTTTGTCGGAGCTTGGATGAGAATGGGGTGTGCAAAAAGTGACACTTTAAATGTGTGTGTGTGTATAATGTGTATGTATATGTGTGTAATAAATATATAGAAATTATCTATATATTTATTATGTATATTATTATTATTATTTAATATATATAATAAAAAATATATATTTTTTTATTCTATATTCTAATAATATATAGAATTTTTATATATTTATTACACATATATTTATTAACAAACTCCTATTTCCCCCTTTTAACCTCAATAAAGACCACAGCACCTGAAGAGTTTGACATTGGGAGGGTGCTCCTTCTGTCAGCCCATTAGAGGTGATCACAGGGTGACAAATGGTTGCTATGGCAGCCTGAGGCCTAGCAAAGCCTCTTTTTGGTCAGCCATTACGAAGTGTCTGTTGGCCTATCCAAGAGATAGTGACTGTCATAACACTGACAGTCACTAATGCTTCAGAATATAAAGTCTCCTATTGGGACTAAAAAATATTTGCTTATAACGAAGACAATAATATCCAGGACGACATCAATAAAATCCATTTTGAAAAATTCCAGTTGCATCTCTCTGAACACCACAGAGAAAATATATATATAAAAAAAACCATTGCATCTCTTAGGGGTTAATATTGTTTCCCCGCTGTTCTTGAGGAAGAGTTAAAAAAACAAAAAAGCATTTGTTCAATGGTGGTGCGCACATGTCAGGCTTTTCACACGGACCAAAAAAAGTCCGAAAACGTATCGTCATCTTTATGTAGTTCCATTCTCGTCGTTCTTTTTTCCTTCCATCAGAGGTTTATACGGGACTCCGGACACGTGTCTTGACACATGAAGACTCGGGTTAAAACTGTTAAGCCCATCACACTGGAATAGCTGAAATGTTTGTGAGGAGAACTGTCCCACCGTGTAGCAGACGCGGTAATGAAGGATGACATGCTGAAGTATTCAGAAATCATTTGTAACTGTCTGGAAATGTGCCACCGATGGCTCTGCTGAGCCTTGCGTATTGGGTTACTCTTTGATCTCAGATAGGCATGGAGGCCTGTATTTTGACTAAATACTTGTCTCTTGAGCCACTTTCTGAGAGAAAATGTGGACATACTTTTAATAGTGCCCATGATGAGCCTTTCAGCTTTGCTGCCATGAGCTTTATAAACTGGTGTGGTTAAGATCATGTCCGCTGTGGTATCACTAGATCTCCTGAAGTCATCACAGGAAGGTATCACTGCTGTGCACCCACCAAAAATGAGGGAGAAAACTTTACCAACCCTAATGAGTCTAATTCTACTTATACTAGGACTATGACAAAATTTGGTCTAGATCAGTGTGGTCCTGAGGTCTAGATGCCATATGCAGCCTATGATGTAATTTTTTTTCTTAAAAGGCTATTACAACTATTTTTTTACTTTTCCATATCTTGGAGCTTACCTCTAGTTAAAAAAAGCAATTGCACAAACTTTCAGCCTGCATTCTTTATCCCTTCCTTAATTAATTTTCAGACCGCTGATATGCAGTTTGCAATCTGATCCAAGTATCACATTTTTCGCTTGTCGGAGTTTCTCTCCCAGTAATGTAGGCTGGATGTGAGCTCTGCGTGTATCCAGAGTCCTGACCCTGAAGCTTGTATATCAACACAGCTACTATCCTACTCCTATTTTCTTTCCCTCTATTATGTCTGCCCTCCCTGAGACTTTAGCTGCTGTCTCTTCTCTCCACACTGCGAAGATCTGTGTACAACCCGCTGCTTATTGTTATCTCAAACACTGAGAAGGATGGGAGGAGAGCTATCTAGTGCAGTAGCTTTGACAGATTTGTATCAGTTTTGCAAAAGCACTTGGCTAAATAAAAGACTTGGCCACTGTGCGAAGGCAAAATGTTAGCTATAAAAAAAAATCTTGTAAAAACAAGCAATTTTAGAGCTTATTTCTTATTAAAAATCTACTCCTTTCCCGGTATCCCATAGGCATGGAGAACACACTTGGAGGCTCTATGCTTTAGAGACTCCATGTGCTGCTCTGAAACGGGCCAGAGTGCTGAATCCACCCCCTCTCTACCAGCATCAGTGTCCCCGCTGCAGAGGCAAAGCTGCCTGTGCTTGCAAATTGGGAAAGCGCACAGTTTGGACCAGTGGCATATCCATGCTGCCCAAACTGATCTGTCAATCTTCAGGAGCGCTCCCATCCCCGGCAATCACTACTCTGAAAATGAGGCCTAGCATAATTTTTCAGGGTTTTTGAGGATGCTCGAAATATAAACCCTACTCCAAAAATAAGCCCTAGTTACAGTTCATAAAAAAGTCAATTTAAATAGTGTCCAGGCAGCTATACATGTAAAATCAAGTGGCAGTAGACTGTAGTAGGACAAATGGGCCTTTCACCAAGGAAAGCAGACACTCCCAAAAGAATCGCATTCAAAAGACCCAAAAATAAGGATTGGCAAGTTCTAGGCTCTCTCACACAGATCGGGTATTCCCGCTAGCATCACTCCCCTCTTGAGCTCATTATATTAGAGCATTGTGGCTGCTTCCGGCTCACCTGGAGGAGCCAACCATCACACTAGGCTGCCGTGGAACGTCAGGGGACCTTACAGCACGTAACGCGCGTGGGACAGGAGTAACACCAGGAGGACTACCCGATCTTAGTGTGAGAGCCCGGCACTTGCCAACCCTTAGGATATGTTCACACATCATGTTTTATTCTGTGTTTTTCTTTTTATGCAAATTTTCAGCTGCGTTTTGCAGTACCAGCAAAGTCTGAGATTCCAGAAATCTCATGCACACATCATGGTTTGTTTTTGTCCAGGATTTTGTGCTTTGCATGTTTTTTTGTTTTTTTTTGCAAAATAGAGCATGTCCCTTCTTTCAGCATTTTATCAGCCTTTTTTTCACCCATTGTAAGTAATGGGTGGTGAAGAAAACTCTTAAAAAACTCACCAAAAACGCAGGTATCAAGTTTTCAGCATTTTTTGTGCCTAAACCAGAATGCGATTTTTTTTTTCCCCACTAAAATGTATGTACATGCATAAGAGACAAAAAAGTGTGAATCGGGCCAACAACCAGAGCTGGAAGACATATGTGAAGGGTTGCGGACAGGAGAACAAAGGTCTTGGTTTGGCTTTGGATATGACTATATTTGAATAAATGTTGATTTATTTATTTTTTTTTTTTTGGTTTGTTAACAAATAAATGTCGTTTTGTTTTTCATGGAAAAATAAGACCTCCCCTGAAAATAAGCCCCTTTTCTTCTTTTGGAGCAAAAATTAATATAAGACCCTGTCTTGTTTTCGGGGAAGCACGGTACATCTCCATTAATTTAGCCTAATTTTGCATTTAGGAAGCAATGCACAATAATAATAAAAAAAAATTATATATATGTGTGTGTATACTCAGGTGTACATAGCCTGTAGGTTTTCTATAATTTCGAACCTAGAATTTGGGCTTTGCTTCCAGTATTGGTCCAGCCAGCTGTTAAAAATTGTTGCCTTTTGCCCATTTCTACTACATAATTTATTTATTTTTTTTTTGAGCTTTCACAAGATGAAGAGGGCCGTCACATACTTTTAGGCAATTTGTCACTAGATCAGTGGTGGTTTAATGAGCATGAAGTGTCTGGACTGCGCATTGAGCTTCTCCTGTGTCAGGGAGGTTATCCTGAAATTGGCTTTGTTCATCGAAGATAATTGGCTTTTTTTATTTATTTTATTTATTTTTATTTACTTTTCCATGGAACCTTATTTTTTTTATTTTTTTTATTTTTTTCTCCCTTTGACCTTTCATAGTTTAATAGAGAAAATGCATTATCAACTTCCGACCAAGTTTTGAAGACCTAGGCTTAATTCTTACAATTCATATTACCATTTTACCCTATTAAAAGGCAACATTTTTTTTTATTTTTTTTATTTTGTAGATGGATTATTTTTTTGATATTTGCAAAAACTACCTCGAGTTGTGTACAGTTGTGGCCAAAAGTTTTCAGTTTGACACATTTTGGTTTTCACAAAGTTTGCTGCTTCAGCATTTTTAGATCTGGTTATTGTACATGAGAAAGCACAATCATTCGACTAAGCAGAATTTCATAATTTTTTACACTTTTATTGACTTAATGCATCAAAAGTTTATGTAAAGACTCAATTTTTCCAGTGTTGTCCCTTATTTTTCAAGACTTCTGCAATTCCCCCCTATCAGTTGGATATCCGCTTCTTGACAAAATCCTGACGATCACAACCCATTCTTGTCCAGTCAATGCTAGGAGTTTGTCGCAGTTTCTGTGTTTTTTGTTTGTCTTCCGCTTTTTGAGGCTTGACCACAGGTTCTGCATGTGTTTGAGATCTGAGGAGTTTTCTGGCTATGGACCCAAACGTTCAATGTTTTGTTCACCAAGTCAAAGTTATCACTTTTGCATTGTGACATGGTCTCCAACATGCTGAAAAACCATTGTTCATCAACAAGTTGCTCCTGGATCATTGAGAGAAGTTCCTCTTGGAGAAGTTTTAGATCCCATTCTATGTTCATGGCAGTGTCTTAGGCAGAAGTATGAGTGAGCCCATTCCCATGGATGAAAAGCCCCCACACATGACTGGTTTCAGGATGCTTTAATGTTGGCATGACACAGAACTCATGGTTCTCCAGACAATCATTTTTCCAGATGTACCAAACAAAGTAACTTTGCAGGAAATACGGGGATTGGACTGCAGGGGACTGGGGTAAAGTTATTTACCATACATTGGAGTAATAGATCTAAAAATACTAAAGACACAAACTTTGTTTTTTGCAGTCTCAAAACTTTTGGCCACAACTGTATGTTGGCATAAAGGTGTATGTTAGCTACTTTAGTCACCCTTAAGTGAATCTTTTACTAGCTACCCCATCTGAGAGCAGCATAATGTAGGTACAGAGATCCTGATTCCAGCTACTGGGCAATTTACTGTTAATTTGATAAAAGCACTTTAGTCTGCTGCAGATCTAGCAGTTCTCTAAATGCTAAGCTCTGTTAACCCCGCCCCTACCACTGATTGGCAGCTTTCTGTGTACACTATGCATAGGCAGAAAGCTGCCAATCAGTGGTGAGGGCGGGGTTATACAGAGCTCATGAATATGGGGGAATACATGTCAGCAGGTTTACTAGTCCTTTAGTGATAATCTCCTGATGATAAAACTGATTTTATCAAAATTACAGCAAGCAGCCCAGTAAGTGACACAACGCTGGAATGAAATTGACTCTACAGTATGCTGTTCTCAGATTAGGTGGCAAAAACCTAATGCAAGATTCTCTTTTCCTTTAGAAAGCAACAAAAAGGATGCTAAATACCAAACCTTTATGCTAATTAAGCACCTTTCAAGCTGAATTGAAGCAAAAACTTCAGGGCAGGCCCAATTAACGCATGATATTGTAGCTGACGTTCCATCTCATCGAATACATTTATCTGTCCCCCCCCCCCATATTAAATTCATGTAATAGAAAAATCCACTTCAGGATGTTACAAATTAGTTTTATATTTGAATTGGCTCCCAAAAATTTGTACGGGGCTTATAGTGTTGACTGCATATTCTAAAGGCATTTACTAATGTCGGCTGTATCCACCGATATCGACAAGTTCAGCCGACAGTCCAATGTGTATGGGAGCCCTGGAGAATTTTTTTTCCGGGATGATATTGATCCATTATGTTTGCTTTCTGACTGCCAATCGAATTGCCTCCTGGTGATAAGCCGCCACCAGCCATTTCTGGAGATGGCCCCATCATAGAGAACGCAGGAGCTCGGACGAACGAGAGCTCCTGTGTGTGGGAGAGCCGGCTCAGATGACTGTCAGCCGATCAATCGGCCAAAGTATTGTTCAGCCAACAGTCATCAAATGTGTATGGGGAGAGTTTAAGAGAAGTAGATCTGGGTGTATACGTGGAGGACTGACCTCCAGAGCTTTCACTGAAGAAGGTTATGAGGGGTCCACAGAAGCCATTAAGTTGAGTAGCGTGAGAGCCTGCAATACAAGGTTCATCTACTTGTATGGTGGGCTCCTAAAAATTGAAAATGTCAGACCCACAGCTATCATGCATGGATAGCACCTTTGCACCTTTTAAAGTGCCACTATTCAGACACAACGGCACTTTAAAGATACAGCAATCTTGCGTGTGCGTATCGGCAAAGTCGGGAATCTGTGAGGGTACTAGGGTAGGTTTCCTGCAAAAAGGAAATGCGTGACTGTATATTGCTTTGATAAGAGGTGTGTGTGTGTGTGTAATATGTATATTATATTATATACACAGTTTTTAAACCTTTTTTGCCTAATAGTACATTCTGTAAGTGTCGCCCTTTCTAATATGCGGTGAGGAATCCTGATGTGTATCGTTGTGGTTTTTTTTTTACGCCAAACGTTTTGAAACGTCTTGATGCCAAACTTCCAGATGACACAGGGGTTTTGGGAGTCTTATTAATATTTTGTGGCTGAAGTAGAGAATACTTAAAGTAAATTTATTTCATTTTGAAATTTGAAGGCAAAATAAATAGAAACCAGACTTGGGATGCCGACTGTTTTTTTTATTGGGTTGTTGACTACAAGGCATTCGTGAAATAGACTTTGGCAATCTGGTAAAATATTAGACTGACAACACACATTACGGTTTCTAAAAAATGTGATTCAGAATTCTGGAGAGTTTTCCCCTAAAATACAGAAACGATAGCAAATTTCCCAAGTTCTTTCCTTCTACCTAGTTTTTTTCACTGGCACCAATCTTTTGTCTTGATTCCTGAAAGGAATATAGTAGATTTCCTATTTATGGTCAGGATTTTAAGAAAGTTGGGTGACATGTGCTAGGAGAGGTACATTAACTAGTTACTGGCGGACACAGATAGGAAAGGACCCATGTGCAAGAACAGTATATGGGCCCCAATTGCTCATTATAATGCACAATTTAACCTGTTTTGGAGATAGAGGTAGAAATTGGCCCTCTTATCTGTTGGACTCCTGTGCGAATGCAGAGGTTGTACCAATGGTTTGGGAGGACCCAGGACGTGCCAAAAAATATTCCTTTGCCATTACTCCACCTCAACCAGCCTGAACTGTTCACACCTACCAGGATGGGTTAATTGATTTATGCCACCGGAGCCAAGTGTTGACCCCTCCATCAGCATGGTGCAACAGAAATCTAGAGGCTTGTCTTGGTGTTCTTTAATGACAGGGCTTTTTTGTGTGCAATGATGGACTACGGATGATCCTTACTTTTTGCCCTTGAAATCACATACTCCGAGATCTGTGGCACAAGAGGATCAGCTTTAAAAAGAAAAGGCAAAAAAGTGTTTGTTTTTTATTATTATTTTGCTATATTGTTGTTTTTGCTATACTGTCAGTTGGTGTCTATGCCATACATGTCTGTGTCTGGAGAACCTATCAAGGCTTTTGGTAGCATGTCTTAAAATTACGGTAATGCTATACAATATCAAGAGAGTCTTTAGCTCAATTTAAGCAAAGGTAAGAATGGACACCTCTATACAATGGAAGTGTCAATGTCCAAGGATAAGCGGGACACACCTAGATGATGGCTACCATTCCTTTCGTACCTACGGTTAATTATACCATGGGCAAATTGTTTTTGCTCATTACCTGCCTCTGCTATTCTAGTTCTTGTTGTTACTATTACTGGCTCCGTGCTGAATATCCATATTTAACTCCTCCCCGGCCAGCAATTTGTCGTTATTGCTCCTTCGTTTTTTTCCTCTCCTTGTCCCGAGAGACATCATTTTTTTCATTATTTTCCCATCGATATTACAGTATTAGGGATTATTTTTGTGTTACTAGTTTCAGTTTTGAGTGATCCCATTCTTTTTACCATTCAATCAGCACTGCTCACTCTGTTAGATACAGATGTTGGATGTGTAACACAGCCATCATCTGCTGGGAAAGATGCAGGTCCAGCTCCTGAGCCTGCTTCCAAGAAAGGGACCTAACATTAAGCACACCAGAATATCCAATGTTGGAAATTAGAAGCAAGTTTCCGTCAGCCAGACATCTCTGAATGACCGATTGCTCTTAATGACAACCTGACAACTGATTCATGCAGCAAAAACCACAGGCAGCATGAATCGGTGACCAGCTCTGTAACTGCAGCCTTGTATGTTTTATTCTGAAATACTGCGGTGTTAAAAACTTTTCTAAAAGTTGACCAGGGACGATGCAATTAAGACGACTAGTTGAAGAGGCAAGTCCACACTGGTTTCTCCTCTAGACTAGTAGTTTCTTCATACACACACATAGGGAGAGACCAATTAGTCAACATACATGGCTGCAATAACGCAGACAGTCTCTGATTCATGCTGTCCGTGGTTCATGTAGCATACATTGGCTGTCAGATTTCCTTTAATCACACTTAGACACAATAAATTGTTTGGTTGCAAGTTGAGTAAGGTCCCATCACTTTCTAGAGATCTCTTCACAATCTGTTCTTTCTCGAAAGGAACATTGGATCTCTGCACAGGGAAGGGAATGTTAGGAAATGTTTGACATTGAGGTTCAGTCCTCATTTTGATCTTCAGAACATGACCTGAGTCGATCCTACAGCTTTATTCCACCTTAGACACCTTCCTTCATTCAGCTGTAATAGGTGTTTAGGCCTACGTTCTAGTGTTGGCTGCAGGTTCCTGAGGTGGAAAGCGTAATTATCAGACATTCATACTTTATCCTGTGCATATGTCCTAAATCTCTAAAGTGGGTATAGGTCTTTAACTGCTTCTCGCCCCAGGATGTAATGTTAAGCTATAGAGCAGTTGCCGGTGTATGGAGCAGGCTCAGAAGCTGAACCCGCTCCTCACAGGGCTGATGGCGGTTGTGCTAGGCTACGTTCCCATGATGAGCATTTGGTGAGGGTTTTTTTTATGTTGCAGATTTTCTGTAGCATTTCTGCACCAATTGGCTAAATTAGATTACTTGTGTTTTTTAATTGCTCTTTTGAGTGCTTTTTCTTTACATGCGTTTTTTACCATGTTTCTGACACTATAATTTTTTTTCCGGCTGTTATTTTTTAAGTAAAGCTGCTTTATTTTTCATACTACCTAGTATTTTTCTTTGACAAAACTTAATTGATAAACCAAAGGAGAACGCTTTATACACTAGGCCAATATATTAAAAATTAATCAATGAAATTTATTGGAAGAATCAATACAAAGCATCTTAAAACACACACAGAACAGTGACGCACCACTGGAAGACCCTTGGTGGTCAATTCCAAGCATAGATAACAATTTTTAAAGTGCTAATAATTATTATACCATATTATCCTAATTGCATGCTTATTCAGAGGTTATAAACATACCTCTGTACAGTATACATACATTTATAAAGTGTCAGATATATGCAAATACAGTAGTGCACCACAAAATGGTATGGCACATAGTATATAAAGGCAACAGTGTTCCAAAAAACAAACAAATATCGCTATGCAAGACAATAAATACACTTAAGTAATATGCTTCGGATGAAGCATCTCAGTGCGAAACGCGCATCGGGTGTGGTGGGTCCCCTGGAGCTCCTACTTAAAGAATATAGAAGGTCAGCAGCACATAATTACCTAAGCGTATGTATACTGTACAGAGGTATGTTTATAACTTCTGAATACGGATACAATTAGGATAATATGATATAATAATTAGCGCTTTAAAAATTGTTCTGTGCTCTGGATTGACCACCAAGGATCTTCCAGTGGTGTGTCACTGTTCTATGTGTTTTTAAGATGTTTTGTATTTATTATTCCAATAATATTCATTGATTAATTTTTAATATATTGATCTTGTGTATAAAGTGTCCTCCTTTTGGTTTATTTTTATGTTGTGCTTTATAGCCTTATTTAATTTGGGGTTAATCTTTGGTAAAAACTTTATTGATAATCATGTGTGGATTACATGCATTTTATTACCTGCAGATTTTCCATATCTACTGCTATTCTATGAGAAAAACCCACACACACAGCTCAGCAAGCCTGCAAGAAAAATTAAATAAAAGCAAAGTGGCCATACTACTTTGCTGAAACTGTTAGACGCATCATGGGAACATGACTTTACACAACCAGCATCTGCCTCTAACAACTACGTCCAGATCGCTGCTGTCAGTCACTGACAGTGCAGTTTAAACTGAATGATCTTGTCTGGTCGTCAATTCACATCCATTGTACTGATTAAGGAACAGTGTATTTTGGTGTTTTTTTTTCTGTGCCCATCAGTGTTCCAAAGTTCACCCGACCCATCCCCAATAATAAATATGCACATTTTCCCCTTCAACCAAGTGGGTAATTTGGTAAAGACCATAAAAACTGGTGCTAAATAAAAAGGTTCATATCTCTGGAACCATGTGGCGGATTACAAAAAGAGAGAAAAAAACGAAAGCACAAAGAAAAATTCGGGGCAGCAGCGGGAATAAAATACAATTAAAAACTGGCCCCTGATTTTCTTCATCACGTCTTCTTTACAGGTGCTCCAAGGAGAATAAAATGTATTTCAATCTACATTCTGTCTAGAATTCTAAAGGTTCATACCCCACTGCCTGTTCTTAGATGTAACTTGTGATATTACTATTTCTCACTGTGACCTCACATCACATTACTGCTGCTGCTCCTGAGTGCTCCTCCTCCCTTCTAGGATGCTATGTCAGGGATCAGAAGGTGTGGCTAGACTTGCTGCTCATGCAAGCCATTCTGTCTGCCGGTTTGATGTCCTCCTCCCTATCACTTTCATTCTTTGCTGCCTGACTGCACCTTCACAGCTCATACGTGATCTCTCAAGAAGTGTGGCACAGGAGCTGGAGAAGCAGGGAGAAGGAAATGGCACCTCATGAGCAAGCTGTGAAAGTGCAGGCAGTACAGAATGAGAGTGATGGGGAGAAAGAACATGAAACACACAGATGATCCTTGCTCAGGGGACTGGCTTGCAAGAGCAGCAAGACACAAGCCATATACCCTGATCCTTGATGTAGCATCCCAAAAGGAAGGGAGAGCACTCTGCAGCAATGCTGTGATGTGAGGTCACAGTTGAAGTAGTAAAATCACATGAAGTTTCATAGAAGAACAGGAAGAGGGATATCAACCTAGACAGACTAGATAGAAATACATTCTTATTTTTCCAGAGTAAAAAATAGTAAATGGCTTTTTAAATTATTTTTTTTTGGGGGTATTGCCATAATTTAAATTGATCATAAGAATCATATTACAACCCCTGGCAAAAATTTATGGAATCAGCGGGCTCGAAGGATGTTCATTCAGTTGTTTAATGTTGTTGAAAAAAGCAGATCACAGACATGGCACAAAACTAAAGTCATTTCAAATGGCAACTTTAGGGCTTTAAGAAACACTAAAAGAAATCAAGATTAAAAATGTGGTACTCAGAGTATTTTTTTTCAGACCAACCAAAGGGAAAAAATTATGGAATCACTCAATTCTGAGCAAAAAAATTTGGAATCACCCTGTAAATTTTCATTTCTAAAACGAACACCTGTGTCAAATTAGATCTGGTCGTTAGTCTGCATCTAAAAAGGAGCGATCACACCTTGGAGAGCTGTTGCACCAAGTGGACTGACATGAATCATGGCTCCAACTTGAGAGACGTCAATTGAAACAAAGGAGAGGATGATCAAACTGTTAAAAGAAGGTAAATCATCAGGCAATGTTGCAAAAGATGTTGGTTGTTCACAGTCAGCTGTGTCTGAAATCTGGACCAAATACAAACAACATGGGAAGGTTGTTAAAGGCAAACATACTGGTAGACCAAGGAAGACATCAAAGCGTCAAGACTAGTGTTGAGCGAGTATGTTCTGTCTGAGTATGCTCGGGCCGAGCTCCGAGTATTTATAGCTGCTCGGTGATCAGGTTAAATCCTTTATTACATGTGAGGAATGTGTAAGAAATAAACATTCCTCACATGTAATAAAGCTGTCAAACAGTTGCAAATCATGCACACACGGGAGCGATTTAACCTAATCACCGAGCAGCTATAAATACTCAGAGCTCGGCCCGAGCATACTCGGCGAAAGGGTTAATAGAACATACTCGCTCAACACTAGTCAAGACCGGAAACTTAAAGCAATATGTCTCCAAAGCAGGAAATGCACAACAAAACAAATGAGGAACGAATGGGAGGAAACTGGAGTCAATGTCTGTGACTGAACTGGAAGGAACCGCCTAAAGGAAATGGGATTTACATACAGAAAAGCTAAACATAAGCCATCATTAACACCTAAATAGAAAAAAACAAGGTTACAATGGGCTAAGGAAAAGCAATCGTGGACTGTGGATGACTGGATGAAAATCATACTCAGTGATGAATCGCGAATCTGCATTGGGCAAGGTGATGATGCTGGAACTTTTGTTTGGTGCCGTTCCAATGAGATTTATAAAGATGACTGCATGAAGAGAACATGCAAATTTCCACAGTCATTGATGATATGGGGCTGCATGTCAGGTAAAGGCACTGGGGAGATGGCTGTCATTACATCTTCAATAAATGCCCAAGTTTACATTGATATTTTGGACAGTTTTTTTATCCCATCAATTGAAAGGATGTTTGGGGATGATTACATAATTTTTCAAGATGATAATGCATCCAGCCATAGAGCAAAAACTGTGAAAACATTCCTTGAAAGGACACACCATCCTTATTGAAAAAATGACCAAGTATGCAATGGACCAGGCAACTGTTAGGTGGATTCATAACTGGCTTAGTGATCGGACTCAAAGAGTGGTTGTAAATGGCTTCACATCCAGCTGGATGAATGTCTCAAGTGGGGTACCACAGGGCTCCATCCTGGGACCTGTATTGTTCAACATCTTTATCAATGATTTAAATGAAGGAATTGAGGGTAAACTGATTAAATTTGCTGATGACACAAAGCTAGGAGGGATAGCTAATACTAGAGAAGAGAGAGAGAGGATTCAAAAAGACCTAAATAAACTGGAGCAGTGGGCAGCAACCAACAGAATGATTTTTAACAGGGAAAAATGCAAAGTACTACATCTGGGCAATAAAAATGAAAAAAGCATATACAGAATGGGAGGAATAGAGCTAAGCAACAGTACATGTGAAAAAGACTTAGGTATACTAATAGATCATACACTGAACATGAGTCGACAGTGTGATGCAGCAGCAAAAAAGGCAAATACAATTCTGGGATGTATTAACAGAAGCATACAGTCTAGATCACGTGAAGTCATTATCGGTCTTTACTCCTCTTTGGTCAGACCTCATCTGGAATACTGTGTACAGTTTTGGGCACCACATTTTAAAAAAGACATCGACAAACTGGAGCAAGTTCAGAGAAGAGCGACCAGAATGGTGACTGGTCTGCAAACCATGTCCTATGAGGAACGGTTGCAGAATTTGGGAATGTTTAGCTTGCAAAAGAGAAGACTGAGAGGAGACTTAATAGCTGTCTACAAATATGTCAAGGGCTGTCACATTGTAGAAGGATCATCTTTATTCTCATTTGCACAAGGAAAGACTAGAAGCAATGGGATGAAACTAAATGGGAGGAGACACAGATTAGATATTAGAAAAAACTTTTTGACAGTTAGGGTGATTAATGAGTGGAACAGGCTGCCACGAGAGGTGGTGAGTTCCCCTTCAATGGACGTCTTCAAACAGAGGCTGGACAGACATCTGTCTGAGATGATCTAGTGAATCCTGCTTTGAGCAGGGGGTTGGACTAGATGACCCAGGAGGTCCCCTCCAACTCTACCATTCTATGATTCTATGATTCTATGACACACATAAGGTCAATGTCATGGCCTGCAAATAGTCCGGATCTCAATCCAATTGAAAATCTTTGGTGGAAGTTGAAGAAAATGGTCCATGACAAGGCTCCAACCTGCAAAGCTGATCTGGCAACAGCAATCAGAGAAAGTTGGATCCAGATTGATGAAGAGTACTGTTTGTCACTCATTAATTCCATGCCACAGAGACTGCAAGCTGTTATTAAAGCCAGAGGTGGTGCAACAAAATACTAGTGATGTATTGGAGTGTTCTTTTGTGTGTTTGTTTTTCATGATTCCATAATTTTTTCCTCAGAATTGAGTGATTCCATAATTTTTTTCCCCCTGCTTGGTCTGCAAAAAATTACCCTTACTGAGTACCACATTTTTTTATCTCGATTTCTTTTAGTGTTTCTTAAAGCCATAAAGTTGCCATTGGAAATGACTTTAGTTTTGTGCCATGTCTGTGATCTGCTTTTTTTCAACAACATTAAACAACTGAATGAACATCCTCCGAGCCCGGTGATTCCATAATTTTTGCCAGGGGTTGTACCAGCTCATTGTTACCACATAATTAACCATATAAAAAACGAAATTGAAAAAATAATGACAGAATTGCATTCTTTTTCCCCAATTGTCAGTATATTATATGGTAAAATGCATGGTATCAATCAAAAGCTACAACTCGAGCCACCAAAATAAGCCCTTATATGTCAATGGAAAAAAAGTGTTATGGCTTTTTTAAAGAAGAAGCGGAAATAACAAAAGTTCCCTTCCTTAAAGGATTAAACAATGTTTTCCCATAACTTTCCAACTATGACTTTGGGTAGCTGAGGAATTGCTAAAAGATCATACTGATAAAATCATCCAGCCATCTTCTCAACAGCGGCATTATTTCTTGTAAGAGTCTAGCGTCTGCCAACAACTATGATGGCTCAATTATAGCCCCTCTTCCATGAAGAATTGCCCATTTAAGATCTGATTTATTTAAACATTTAATTAAATATTTTGTACTGAGATATTTAAATTAATAAAAAATATACGTCAACTGGGAAGAGAAAAAAAAAATTCTTTCTTGGTCTCGCCAAGTTTAGCTTTCATAAGAATACACTTTGACAGCTGTATTTATCATTGGTAACAGTATATAACAATATAAGCTGCCGGAGCTGAATATGTTCTTTGATTAATGGCTTCCTTTTTTGACTTTGAGTATTTGTGTTGTTTTTATTTGACCTTTTGTGTAATTGTGCGGTAACATGGACCATCTGCATGACACGGCTGTATTGTGGTTTTTAATTCTTTGAGTATCCGGGAGTCTGTACAGCTCGTGTATGGGAGTGCTGGGATGGGGGAACGCTCTGCGGAGAGTGGGCGCAATGTCTACTCCAACTTAAATTCAGAAACAAATTTTACCACTACAGTGAAATTATAAAGTGACAATTGTGGGAACGGAGAAAGCTGTGTATTTTATGGCCTAAATATGTTCTACAGACTTTACAGTTTGTTTGGCAGATTTCAAGACACTGCTCTCTTCATATAGCTTTTCTGTCACAAGGATACAGATAACACTGTTGGCTGTCTGTGTCCATCATCGTGGACTGAAGAAACCCGAATTCTTGCTTGCTAAAATTATATATGTTTTTATTACTGAAACAATAATAATCCCTTTTGTAACACTTTTGTAACAATATGATGTATAGTTGTTAGAAAGGAGTAGGACTACCCAGTTCTTCTAGTTCTCTAAGAGGTAATGTTTCTCCTTATGGATGGAGAGTGACATGCCAGGGTAAGGAGACTTATAGGCCATGCAATGCTCCTCTGGGAAATTAAATATGCATATTGTCTCATCAGAGAGGAGGAGGACTCCAAGTCTGGTGCCACTTATTGAAAGTGGCAATCCTACAAGTCAATATCAAGTCTTGAACATGATTTAAGATAAAAGCCAGACCAAAATGTCAATTTGTAGATGCGTGTTTCAGGATGTTGCCCCTCCTCAGTGCAAAGCATGAGATCTGATTCAGCTAGGTGAGAGGCCTCTGACTAGTTCTCTAGGAACACCATTGATCATACTCCAGTTAGATTCATCAAAATTACTCAATAGTTTAGGAATGGTGGAACATCTAGTTGGACTTTGGCATTGCACCTCTTGTTAACCAAGACCGAAAAGCTCAGGAAATAGGTCATACAGGAGAAGATCATCAAGCATGCCTTATCAGGGCATTTGAACTTTAGTGTTTGGAGTGCCTCCTTCTTGGTCTTGGGGCTCCGCTCTATAACACCATTAACTTCCACAGCACTGTACTGACCTCATAATCACTGTCCCCATTGGGGCTCAGAATCTAAAATCCCTATCAGTATGTTTTTGGAGTCTGGGAGGAAACCAGAGAACCCAAAGGAAACCAACACAAACATGGGGAGAACATACCTAACCACTGATCCATGTCAGTCAGTCGTCTGTTTTTCACATTCATGCTCTGTCTTTCACGGATAGAACACACAACCAATCCAATCTTTAGTGTTATTAACGTGCATCTGTGTTTTTATTTTTTTTGTGGATCATGTAACTGCACAAAAATCAGACATGTACGTTTTTGATCCGATTCACAAATCCATATCACCTTTACAAGTCTATTGGCATGAGGAAATCCGTGTTGTCCGTTTTTACTTCAATAGTTAGAAGTTTTTCAAATTATAATTTTTTTTTGCATGGGAGAAAATCACTGATGAAACACTGATGGTTAGAGGAGTTCTCCACTACTAGGACAGCCCCTTCTCATTCCACATGTTTTCCCCCTGTGTTGGCGCCGTTCCAGCGGTGTCAACACTCGTGTTCCCGAGGCTCTGTTGTTATGACACGTGAGCCCTGCGCCCGATCCGCGCTGGCATCACTGTCCCCGCTTTCAAACATATAAGTGATTAAAAAGGTTGTCCACTACTTTATCATTGACCCTAGGATAGGTCATCAATGTCTGATCGGTAAGTGTCCGGCACCTCCGCCGATCATCTGTTCTCAGTATTGGCTGCGGCAGACGCCGACCCGAATTGCTCGATTGCAGAGCTGTTCCGTCTTTTGATAGTGGCCGGGTATTCAAAGCAATAGGAGGCGGATGTGTAGTACCCTACCGCGGCCAGAAGAAAGAGCCGCTCCGCAATGGAGCAGGTCTGGCCAGCGACACAGGACAGCTGATCGGCGGGGGTCCCGGGTGTCTGACCCCAACCAATTAGAGATTGAATGAAAAAGTAGCAGACAACCTCTTTAACAGGAAGTGAGTGTTGACACATTCCCTTTTTATAGACCTTATTAGTTTAAACATCTTTTCTCAATCTCTTCTTTTTATGTTGTCATTTGGGGTCCTTTTGATTAGTTGATTATTAAGGCTTAGTTATGAAAACTCATGTATTCTGCTAATGGAAAATCTTTAATTATACCAAAATACTTGGATTGAAAATACCACAGAAGTATAAACCTCTCAATATAGACAGTGCTGACCCAGACTGCCGAAAAGAAGCATGGTGGACTTTTTCTTTTTGCACAGCCATTGCACAGCCACCTAGATGGGGTGCCCTGTTATTCTGTCTACCGCACCTTGAAGTTCTCCAGTTTGAGCTTTCTTCTCCATTCTGTATGGCCAGAAGGAGTGTGATGTTTTTATGGCTATTTTTTCAGTATTTTTTTTTTTTTTTAGCGTACGTTAAACCTCCTGTATTAGAACGTGTGCTGTCTGTGATGAACAGCGCCACACCTGTCCTCAGGTTGTATGCAGTATTGCAATGACGTTGAGCTGCAGTTCTTGACACAACCCATAGACCTCTGGAGTACAGAAAGCCGCCATATTTTTCCAATCCTATACAGCCTAGTTGAAACTAGTTGTATAGAAATCACTCCTGTATCTGTAGGAAGGGGTTAGCGTGGAGTCCATCACATCTTATATGAATCTCCCTCTTGGGCATAATTACGAACAAGATGGATATCGAACACATGTAAGATACTTATGCCAGGATGGACGTCCTGCTGACTCCATGATCAGCCGAGGATCTATGTGTCTTCCCAGCATCTGCTTTGTGTCAGGAGAAGAGTTTTGTCCATTGTGGAGAAGGTGAAAAGGTTCTTGTGTACATGGCTTTAGACCCAATAGATGATTTATACGGGAACTGTTTGCATTGTTTCATATATTCAGCTGCATAAATCATGGAAAACCAAAGTATGAGAAGCTAAAGATACATATAAGAAATCAATTTTTCTGTTTTTCTTATCCAAGGTGTTTGAAATATTAAATTGTGGATTGTGCCAGTTGCGTGCTACGTAGCGGTGAAACGCGTGGAGTGCAGGATAAGGTGAACGTTGATTTCATGTTTTCTCTTAAGGCTGATCCTGATGATGTGCTGATAATGCGCTGAATGAGCATTTGTTGGATCGCTCGTTCCCCGCTGATATTCTGTATATAAAATTCATTGTTTTAAGCGGCACATCCAGTTGAGTTAATCGGGGACACGCTGCTAACAATAATATGCAAAAAGACTCTTCAGACAGGAATTCTAGTACCACCTATTGTAAGTAGCATCCCTAAAAGTAAATGTTTATAGAGTCCTTCTACTTGACTTGGGGTGAAAAGCCAAACCAGAAACTCTGTTTGCAGACACATGTTTCGGGTTGTTTGCCCATCATCAGTGCAAAGCAGGAGAGCTGATTTGGCTGGGTGAGAGGACTCTGACAGGAGTTCTAAGGGGTAAAGTTTCTCCTTCTGGAGAGTTAACCGGGGACACGCTGCTAACAAGAATATGCAAAAAGCTGCTTGAGAGGAGGAGGACAGGAATTCTAGTGCCTCCTATTGGAAGTAGCAATCCTAAAAATCAAGATCGATCTTTTTATAGATCCTTTCTACATGACTGGGGATAAGAAGCCAAATCAGAAACTCTGTTTGCACACAGGTGTATCAGGTTGTTTGCCCATCATCAAGCAGGAGAACTGGTTTGGCTGGGTGAGAGGCCTCTGACAAGGGGTCTAAGGGATTAAGTGTTTCCTTGTAGGGAGACTTTTATAGGCAATGTAATTGTTCTCTGGGAATTGTAATATGCAAAAAGCCTCTTCATAGAAGAAAAGGAAAGGAACCTCTAGTGCCATCGATTGTAAGCAGCACTCCTAAAAGTCAAAATTGACCCTTTAAATAATCAGGGAGGAAGAGGACAGGAACTTATTGTAAAGGGTCAATATTGACTTTTAGTATCGCTATGTTCAATAGGTTCGCTGGAGATCTCTTCCTCTGTGAAGAGGCTATTTTCCATTTTTCAATTCCCAGGGGAGCATTGCGTGGCATAAGTCCCTCTAAGCCAACTTGGTGCTCTCGAAAAGGAGAAACCTTAACCTTTAGGCCAACCGTAAGGAAACTGTACTGGGCTAATCATTCATCCGCATACATCTCTAATGTTACCTTCCATTTATATGGAGGTCTTGAGCACAAAACTGTCATATCTGTTAAGTAAATGGGTCTTTTAGGTGGGACATTTGGAACTTTTCTTGGCTATAGATGGTTTGATTTTGATCTGGCTTTGGGTTTTCATGGACTATTCCACTGATCAGTGTTGGGTGCCAGTAGTCCGATCCCCGCCTATCAAATATTGATGACTTATCCCAAAAAATAGGTCATCATTTTCAAAATCGTGGAAATACCGTTTAATTATAGCTCTTAAACTTGATGTGGCTGGTGTACTTGCTTTGAAAATCGTGTCAGAATGGCTGCATAAGCCTTTTTAAGAAGTACACTTGCTGATATTAAAGTGAACTGGGCTCATAAAACGCTTATATTACTTTTGAGGATTTGAGAACCTTTCTGACAAGGCTTTCAAAGAAAGTACACCAGCCTCATTAGGTCTAAGATCTATTTAATATTGTATGTAGGGTGTATTGAAGGAACTGATGGCAGATCTGCTCTAAGCACTGGATTTTGGGAGGTTTTAGCAGTCTGAAGTCCTCCACCTTTCTCTGGGAACCCCACGAAAGTGACTGCAAAAGCTGACTGTTATTTTTTTTCTCATCTGCTGACACTCTGCTCTCCTGATTGGCGATATGGTCTAGTTTTGTATCATATACCCCTCCCCCACTCCCTCTATACATACAGATTTTCTTTTTTGACTATTTTTTGTTAATCAGTTGTCTTTCATTTTAATTTGGTATCTATGTAAAAAAAATAAAAATAAATAAATATTGCATGATTGCTCCTCAGGTCCTGTCACGGCCATCTGGGGGGCTAAGATGGAGACCCCCAAGCCTTAGTGATGTCATTATTTAAGACTGGCCTTTTCTAAACAGCCATTAATTCAGATGTGTGCATGTGTAAATCGCAACCTTTCAGTTATATCATGAGACATAAACAGATTTGGTTACAAGCCCGCGCTCCGAGCTCATATTAATCACGCTGACATATTCAGCAATGCTATTTATTTTTATATTTACGCATTAACAGGAAACTAATGATTAATTTTAGCTAAGAGGTTCCCAGAATGGAAATCCTGAATATTTCTGGTATAAATCAGCCTCTTAATGTGCAATATTCATTTATTCAGCATTTTATACATTTTCAAAACTGTGCAAAAATATATTTTAATAAAAATAATATAGATATTATTACAATACTTTTTCATTTAATCATGTTCACAGGTCAATCTGAAATTAATCATGTGCAATAGCTGACCTTAGGAGTTGGCCGCAGCAGGGACAGTCTATGGTTTCAAAAAGGGCTTAGATCCTTTTTTTCTCGAATAAAATTACATAAATATCTCTGAAGAAGCTTGGAACTCTCCAGAAGGAGAAACTTGACTCCTTAGATCCCCCCTGTCTGGGGCCTCTCACCCAGCCAAACTAGATCTTCAGCTTTGCACTGATGATGGGCAAACAACCCATAACACGATGGCACTAGAGGTTCCTTTTCTTTTCCTCTATGAAGAGGCTTTTTGCATATTACAATTCCCAGAGAACAATTACATTGCCTATAAAAGTCTCCCTACAAGAAAACACTTAATCCCTTAGACCCCTTGTCAGAGGCCCCTCACCCAGCCAAACCAGTTCTCTTGCTTTGCACTGATGATGGGCAAACAACCTGATACACGTGTCTGCAAACAGAGTTTCTGATTTGGCTTCTTATCCCAAGTCATGTAGATAGGCCCTATGAAAAGATCAATTTTGACTTTTAGGATTGCTTCTTCCAATAGGTGGTACTAGAATTCCTGTCCTTCTTCTCTCTGAAGCAGCATTTCCCCGGTTAACTCTCCAGAAGGAAAAACATTAACCCCTTTAGACCCCTTGTCAGAGGATTCTCACCCAGCCAAACTAGAACTCCAGCTTTGCACTGATGATGGGCAAACACCCTGAGGCAAGTGCCTGCAAATGAAGGGTCTGATTTGGGTTCTTATCCTAAGTCATGTGACAAGGCCTCTTTAGAGGGTCAATATTGATTTTTATTATTGTTTACTACTTTATCACCGTAGAGGTTGCTGAAGAAATGGGTGGATGTTGGAGATGTCGGTGTTCTGCTGGTGGCATTAGTGAGTGCAATGATTGAAATCAAAGGCCAAGATTGGGGGCAAATCTGCAGCTACAATAGGTCAGCGACAACAGCAGATGATTGGAGGGCTGCATTTGTAGCTATCCCAGGAGACTTCTGCTACCTCGCATGAGAAAGCTTTTCTGGTCTTTCCGAATATATTTCATAATCTTTTTACCATGAGATGCACAGTAATTTACAGAGAATCTGTCAGCAGGACTTCACCCCCTAACTCTTTTATATGTGAATGTAACTCTTTATAAGAGTCCATGACATGTCTGTTCATGCATTCCTGAGAAATCAGTGTCTGAATGGACTTTCCAATGAGGCTGAAGAACTATGGTAGATCTGAAGCCTCTGTCACTCCAGCTCTATTCATTTCCTCTTCCTGTTTGACAGTGACTTTAATGTGTGACTTCAGACAAAGGAGCTGTCAGTCAAGCAGAAGGAGGCGGCGGTGGGTGGGGGGATAGAGCGGAGGTGTCAGAGGCTTCAGATCTACCATAGTCCTTCAGCCTCATTTGCATATCTATTCAAACACTGATTTCTCAGTAACGGAAATTGCTGTTTTAAAGCGCTACACGCACATATACATAGATTTGGAGGTAACTGATTCCCTTTAAGACATTTTAATGCAGAGCATGGTCACACTAGTCAAGCATCATGGCAGCACAAACACACAGTGAGCTTTCATTTGGTCATGAGCGTCTCAAGGGGTTGTGCACTACTAGACAGCCCATTCTTAATCAGCTCAGTGCCACATAGAAAATAAGAGCCATATATACTCCCCTCCTGCTGGGGCGCTGTCCCAGGCATGTGATGCAACCCTGGCTGCATCGGTCATGTAACACCGCAATCAGCAGCCATTAATCGCCTGCAGATCACCAATATTTTTTCAAAGCGGACCTCTGATCTGATGAAATAATAAAAGCTGCAGCCTTTCAGCTGCCACTGATCGACAGCAACGGTCACGTAACACAACAATATCACATTACCCGCTAGGAACAGCAGCGCCAACATCGCTGGAATGGCAGGAGTCTAGTCCAGCAGTGGGCAGCCCCTTTAAGTTTAATGGAGGTATTCTGAAGATCTATGACATGCTGTTTGTTTCATCCTTCATGATTTACACTGCAGCTGTGCTTGAAAATCATGACCACAAAGTTCCATGGCAAACATACGACTACACGTCCTTATCACAAAAAGTCATCATTTATTGACTGCCAATCAGACATCTAGCTGCAAGAAACACCAAAGTAAAATGCAACAGTGTCGTCATTTACAAGCCGTGACACGCAGCATCGATGGTAAATGTATATCTGATGGTAAGAAAAAGAAGCCGAACTTTCCCCAATGATGTTTCCACACTGCGGGTGCAGCAGCAAAGTGTCCCGATCCAGAGGCACACTAGAGTCCAAGAAAAAAGACCGCAGCCCCCCAGCTTCATCCATTATATGTATTATTGGAGTATGAGTTACTCCAAAATGCTGCTACGGGGACCATGTGACTAAAGTGACTAGTCCGTGGCTGGTCCCTGCCATCTTCTTCCTTTTCCATTCCCCATGACTGATGGGTCTCTCCGTGTATATATATGTGTGTGTGTCTCTGTATATAGAGAGCTATCTTTCAGTCATGGAGAGCAGGGGGAGAAAAATACACAAGGACCTGGTCTCTGACTAATCCTCTGTGATGCATGGTCTCATCACAGTGTTCCAAAGTACAGTGGTGAGAAAGTGTTTGCCCCCCTCCTGATCTTATTCTTTTCCATATTTGTCACATTTAAATGTTTCAGATCACAAAACAAATTTAAAAAGTTAGACAAAGATAACACAAGTAAGCACAAAATGCAGTTTTGAAATGAAGGTCTTTATTATTAAGGGAAAAAGAAATCCAAACCTACAGGGCTCTGTGTGAAAAAATGATTGCCCCCTAAACCTAATAACTGGTTGGGCCCCTAGCAGCAACAACTGCAATCAAGCGTTTGCGATAACTGGCAATGATTTTTTTACAATGCTCTGGAGGAATTTTGGTTCTATTCATCTTTGAAAAATTGTTGTAATTCAGCCACATTGGAGGGTTTCCTAGCATGAATTCCTACCATGCCACAGCATCTCAATCAGATTAAGGTCAGGACTTTGACTAGGCCACTCCGAAGTCTTAATTTTGTTTTTCTTAAGCCATTCAGAGGTGGACTTGCTGGTGTGCTTTGGATCATTGTCCTGTTGCATAACCCAAATGTGCTTCAGCTTGAGGTCACGAACAGATGGCCGGACATTCTCCTTCAGGCAGGTAGTTAAGAACTACCTGCCTATTAGTTCTTAGGCTCGTAGTAAATTATATAATCCTGGATAACCCCTTTAACCACGATGTTGACTTCTGCAAATACAGAAATAAATGATCCTTATTAAGGTGGTCATGTAAGTGCAGCTATTAATAGTGATGGTGTATATCCGGTGTGCTGCCAGGTTAAAGATGAAGTTTGTTCTAATCGGTTCGCAGGCCTCAGTCCATCGGTCATATCGATAACATGTGGCCACTTAACAGGAGCCCTGAGACCTGCCTCTCACCTTCCCGGCATCCATGGCTCTGCTTCTGATTAGCTGGTGTGGTGTGATGCACATGTAATGTCACATCAAGCCGGCTAATGAAATGAAGAGCCACCAATGGAGGTGGTCCGTCCAGCGGCCACAGATTATTGACGTGGCCAATGGTACAGCAAATCGATTCCCACCAACTCTGTTTAGAAGTGAAGTTGCCCATTATACCTTAATAAAACGTCCCCCCAATGCTTACAGAAAACCTAAACCCTAAAAATCCACTTTACAAAGAGTTTCCATAAAAATATCCCTATACGGGACTGAACATTTAAATAAAAGTAAGGCCAAAATACCTGCAGATCCTGAATACACTGTGTGCAGAATTATTAGGCAAGTTGTTTTTATTATTGATCAACAACTATGTTCTCAATCAACCCAAAAGACTAATATCCAAGCTTAATATTTTTGGAAGTTGGAGTGTTTTTTTTTTAGATTTGGCTATCTTAGGAGGATATCTGTGTGTGCAGGTAACTATTACTGTGCAGATTTATTAGGCAACTTAATAAAAACCAAATATAATCCTATCTCACTTGTTTATTTTCACCAGGTAAACCAATATCAGTGCACAAAATTTAGAAATAAACATTTCTGACATGCAAAAACCAAAACCAAAAAAATTAGTGATGAATATAGCCACCCTTCTTTATGGTGACGCTCAACAGCCTTCCATCCATAGATTCTGTCAGTTGCTTGATCTGTTTTCGATCAAAATTGCGTGCAGCAGCCACCACAGCATCCCAGACACTGTCCCGAGAGGTGTACTGTTTTCTCTCTGTAGATCTCACATTTTATGATGGACCACAGGTTCTCTATGGGGTTCAGATCAGGTGAACAAGGGGGCCATGTCATTATTTTTTCTTCTTTTAGACCTTTACTGGCCAGCCACGCTGTGGAGTAGTTGGATGCATGTGATGGAGCATTGTCCTGCATGAAAATCATGTTTTTCTTGAACGATACCGACTTCTTCCTGTACCACTGCTTGAAGAAGTTGTCTTCCAGAAACTGGCAGTAGGTCTGGGAGTTGAGCTTCACTCCATCCTCAACCCGAAAAGGTCCCACAAGTTCATCTTTGATGATGCCAGCCCATACCAGTACTCCACCTCCACCTTGCTGGCGTCTGAGTCGGAGTGGAGCTCTCTGCCCTTTACTGATCCAGCCTCTGGCCCATCCATCTGGCCCATCAAGAGTCACTCTCATTTTATCAGTCCATAAAACATTTGAAAAATCAGTCTTTAAGATATTTCTTGGTCCATTTTTGATTTTTTATCTTATGTTTCTAGTTCAAAGGTGGTCGTTTTTCAGCCTTCCTTACCTTGGCCATGTCCCTGAGTATCGCACACCTTGTGCTTTTTGATACTCCAGTAACGTTGCAGCTCTGAAATATGGCAAAACTGGTGGCGAATGGCATCTTGGCAGCTTCGTGCTTGATTTTCCTCAATTCATGGGCAGCTATTTTGCGCATTTTTTGGCCAACACGCTTCTTGCGACCCTGTTGTCTATTTGCCATGAAACGCTTGATTGTTCAATGATCACACTTCAAAAGTTTGGAAATTTCAAGACTGCTGCATCCCTCTGCAAGACATCTCACAATTTTGGACTTTTCAGAGCCCGTCAAATCTCTCTTCTGACCCATTTTGCCAAAGGAAAGGAAGTTGCCTAATAATTAAGCACACCTTATATAGGGTGTTGATGTCATTAGTCAACACCCCTCCTCATTACAGAGATGCACATCACCAGATTTAATTAATTGGTAGTTGGCTCTCAAGCCTATGCAGCTTGGAGTAAGACAACATGTATAAAAAGTATCGAAGTGATCAAAATACTCATTTGCCTAATAATTCGGCACACAGTGTATTTCAGCTTTTTCTGAGGAGCGTTCACTGCACCAGATTATCTTCCAGCCTTCATGTTGGCTGAGCTAGATGTAGATAGTGATGTTAATTCTCGTTTTCTGCGATTCGTCCCCCGATGGTTCGTGACTCACCTGTTGACTTCATTTTACTGTCTGGACATTGTCCACATGATTGCATCACCGTCCACACTGAGGATATTGTCCTTGTACGGAGGTAGCGGGTGCTGCGTGAGCAGTAAGGGGCTTTGTACACTTTATCTTTGGGACTTCAAGGGCGTTCTTAACATTTTTATACTTAGTTGTAAAATAAGACAACTTCACTCTTATAGCAGCTATTTTTTTCTTAGTTTTCTGATTGTAACAGTAATCACTAGGTATTGTGATCCTAGTAGCCATGGCTATATCTAGGGACATGTAGGAATGACTGACCTCTGTGTCATAATTACATGCTAAAATGGGTGGTCAGGTGTAGAAAATTAATTTCCAAGTACATAGGGAAATGTGAATGGAGGGTCCCAGTTCAGGACCTTTTCTGCTAGATCGGCTCCAAGGAGTGTCTCTTTGGAGAACCCGACACATTAGTGTTTTCAAACTTTTTTTCATTGAGCTCTTAGTAATACTTTGTTTGCCCTGTGGAGGCGCTGCAGAGAAATTAAACACTTGCTGACTGTCCCAACGATTTTGCTGTAATTAATCCGTGATCAGGTTCTCTTCAGGAGACCCCACTAAAAATATGTATTCTTCAAACTCCACCAACCCGATTGATCCCTAGCGATTACCAATGTCTTTTTAATGCAACTTTTAACCCTTTGACAGCATGATAAAAAGTGGTCCCTCCTTTCATCTGATCACTGGATTGTTATAACACTGATCAGAATATATTAACATTCAGGAGTGTGCCAGTATTTTTATTTCTTTATTACATTATTAGATCTCTTTAAATAATTTTTATTTATCAATTCTATTTTAAAGTTTGTAAAAAATAAATAAAATAAAGCAAACATTATCTAGTGCTAAATATTTTCCATTAAAATAAAAACTAATTTTATTATAGTATGAATACCTATTAAGTTTAAAGAAGTTAAAGGGACTTTGTCAATAGGATCAACCCTCTTAAGTCGAAGTCGATCGCAGCATTGGGGGAGCAAGGCGGGGAGGTAAGCGTCCCGCGGTGTCTGTGCCGGGTCCCAGATGTTGTCATGTTAATCCGATGTCATCATGACAACATCCGGGTCACCAGGAGGCACGAAGTTACTTTGCGCAGAGCGCAATCAAAGTAACTTCTCCCTGTGCAGCTCTGACAGCCTGTATAGCACAGGGATGGTGCTCCATCCCTATGCTATACAGCCGATCAGAATGCAAAAAGTGAAATCCCATAGTGGGACATAGTATAAAAGTTCCAAAGGTGTTGGAAAGTGAGTAAAAAAAAAAAAAAAAAAAAAAAAAAAAAAGTAAAAATATAAAAAAAAAAGAAGAAAAATATATTCCCCAAAAAATAATATATTGTACCCATAAATAAATATTCTTATGAAAAAAAACAATAGTACACATATTTGGCATCACCGCGTCCGGAATGACCTGACCTCTAAAACTGTCGTACTAGTTCACCCCTTTAGTGAACGCGGTGAAAAAAAACAAAAAAACAAACCAAAAAACAATGCTTTATCATCATCATCGCCCCAAAAAAATGGAATAAAACACTATCAAAAAGGCGAATGTAAATAAAAATTGTAACCCTGAAAACTTCATCTTGTCTCTCAAAAAAAAACAAGCAGTCATACGGCTCCAAAGGCTGAAAAATAAAAATGAAACAATTATTTTTTCTATAAAATAGTTTTTATTTTGTAAAAGTGCCAAAACATAAAAAAACAAATGTGGTACCGTTGTAAACGTACTGACCCGAAGAATAAAGCTCCATTTCACCACACGCAGAACGGCATAAAAAAAAAAACAATACCTGAATTTTAGTTTTTATTCTGCCTCCCAAAAATCGGAATAGAAAGCGAACGAAAAATGTCACGTGCCCGAAAATGGCACCAATCAAAACGTCAACTTGCAACCAAAAAACAAGCCGTCACATGGCTGTCGTCGAAATATGGAAAAATTATAGCTCTCAAAATATGGCGATGCAAAAACTAGTCTTTGCAAAAAAAAGAGGGTTTTTTAGTGTGTGAAAAATGTCAGTCATAAAAACCCGATATCAATCTGGTATCGCTGTAATCACACCCGAAGAATAAAGTCACCTAATCACTTATACCGCACTAGGAAGTGTGTAAAAAAAAAAAAAAAATAAATAAATAAACTTTAGGGTTAGGGTTGGGCTAGGGTTGGGCTCGGGTTAGGGTTGGGCTAGGGCTAGGGTTGGGCTCGGGTTAGGGTTGGGCTAGGGCTAGGGTTGGGCTCGGGTTAGGGTAGGGCTAGGGTTGAGCTTGGGTTAGGGTTGGACTAGGGCTAGGGTTGAGCTTGGGTTAGGGTTGGGATTGGGCTAGGATTGGGCTAGGGTTGGGGTTGGGCTAGGGTTGGGGTTGGGCTAGGGTTGGGGTTGGGCTAGGGTTGGGGTTGGGTTGGGCTAGGATTGGGGTTGGGCTAGGGTTGGGTTGGGGTTGGGGTTAGGCTAGGGTTATGCTTGGGCTGGGGTTAGGCTCAGGTTAGGCTAGGGTTGGGGTGGGGCTGGGGTTAGGCTTGTGGTAGGGTTAGGGCTAGGGTTAGGCTTGGGTTATGCTTGGGCTGGGGTTAGGGCTAGGGTTAGGGTGGTGTTGGGATTTTTTCAGAAGTAAAGAAAAAAATGATAGTGTTGAGCGCAAGTGTTCACTACTTGAGTTTGCATCGGGTGCTCGGGTATGCACCGAGTATCGTGGGTGCTCGAGTGACATGCTCAAGTCTTTGCCCCATATGTTTTGCAGCTGTTATACAGCCAAACAAAACCTCGCGGGGATTGTCTGCCATGCACGAGCGATCCCTGTATGTCTTTTTTTGGGTGTCTAACAACCGTGAAATATGCGGGGCGGGGACTCGAAGCATGTCACTTGAGCACCCGCGATACTTGGTGCATAATGGAGCACCCGATGCAAGGTCAAGTAGTGAACACTTGCACTCAAGACTAATGACAACTTATTCAATATGATGACCTAATGTTATCAAATTCTGTGTCTTACCTCTGTGTTCAAAATGTTCACTATACCCCTTGATAAAATCCTTGAGGGGTCTAGTTTCCAAAATGGTGTCCCTTGTGGGGCGTTTCCACTGTTTAGGTATATCAGGGGCTCCCCAATACAACATAGCGTACGCTGATTATTGAAGCAAATTTTACATTCAAAAAGTCAAATGACACTCCTTCCCTTCCGAGCCCTGCCGTGCGCCCAAACAGGGATAACAGGGATGGTGTATCAGCATACTCAGGAAAAATTGCACAACAAATTGCATAGTGCAATTTCTCCTTTTACCCTTATGGAAATACAAAATTGGAGGCTGAAAAACATTTTTGTTGGAAAAATTGAAAATTTTATATTTATGGCTCAATGTTCTAAACTTCTGTGAAGCACCTGGGGGTGCAAGGTGCTCACCACACACCTAGATAAGTTCCCTAGGGGTCTAAATTCCAAAATGGCGTCACTTGTGGGGAGTTTCCACTGTTTAGGCACATCAGGGGCTCCCCAAATGCAACACACATCAAATTTTACATTCAAAAAGTCAAATGGCGCTCCTTCCCTTCCGAACCCTGCCGTGCGCCCAAACAGTGGTTTCCCCCCCATATTGGGTATCAGCGCGCTCAGGAGGAATTGTACAACAAATTTTGCGGTCCATTTTTTTCCTGTTACCCTTGCAAAAAAAAAAATTGGGGTCTAAAGTAACATTTTTGTGAGAAAAGTTAAATGTTAATTTTTTTCTTCCACATTCCAAAAATTCCTGTGAAGCACATGAAGGGTTAATAAACTTCTTGAATGTGGTTTTGAGCACCTTGAGGGGTGCAGTTTTTAGAATGGGGTCACTTTTGGGTATTTTCTGTCATAAAGGCCCCTCAAAGTGACTTCAAATGCGATGTGGTCCCTAAAAAAAATGAGAAATCGCTGGTTAACTTTTAACCCTTATAGCTCCCTAACAAAAAAAAAAATGTTGGTTCCAATATTGTGCTGATGTAAAGTAGACATGTGGGAAATGTTATTTATTAACTATTTTGTGTGACTTATCTCTCTGATTTAAGGGCAGAAAAATTCAAAGTTTGAAAATTTCTAACTTTTCAAATTTTTTGCCAAATTTCACTTAAGTGATATCGAAGAAATTTTACCACTACCATGAATTACAATATGTCACGAAAAAAACAATCTCAGAATCAGCGGGATACATTGAAGCGTTCCAGAGGTATTACCTCATAAAGTGACAGTGGTCAGAATTGTAAAAATTGGCCTGGTCATTAACGTGCAAACCACCCTCGGGGGTAAAGGGGTTAAATTAATATATAAATTATATATTTCAGTTTTTACACTGACCGCTGGGCCTTTTTTAGACTCTTCCTTCTGGAGATTCACATTTATGTTAACCACAGTGATCAGATCTTGACACTATCTTTTGTAGTGAAGTGTCTAATGAGCGTTTGCAAAGGTGATTGTGAAGGGACAGTGAGCAGCAGGGTGACTGCCTATTGTGAAAATGACTCATTCTAATTTAAATGAACTGTTTTGCTGATATTCTAATTTAGTGAGATGCACCTGTGTATATATATATATATATATATTAAAATGTATTTATTGAGATAATTGTGCTTTTCTTTACACAGGAGCAGCCAATATCCGAAAATACTGGAGTCGTTATTACCAGGGATCTCAAGGAGTCGTATTTGTCCTTGATAGTGCCTCGTCTGAAGAAGACTTAGAAACTGCCAGGAATGAGCTCCATTCCGCCCTGCAACATCCACAGCTATGCACTTTACCTTTTTTAATACTGGCCAACCACCAAGACAAGCCAGCGGCCCGCTCCCTACAAGAGGTAGGTGATGTCCTCTGCCGCCTGCTTGCTGGAATATCCATTGTCACTTACCTTCTTACCACGACAAGTGACAGTGTCATAACTTTGCTGGTCGTTTAGAGGTTATTCTGAGGTGTGTAACCTTTAAGAGGTGCAGAAATTGGGAAGTTTTCCTTATTTCTAATTCCCATTACTCCATTTGAGTCAAAAAACTTATGGGCCATTAAGACAGACTTGTATACAGGCTGATCGGCGCTCATTTACTCGTCTGTTAGGCTGGCGAAATAATGGTGGAGACAGAACGATCGCTAACATGATTGTTCTTTCTCTATGCAGTATCATGTCATCACCAGCACATGGTCGGTGCAATGATTTTTATGTATGCATATAAATATGTTGTAATCAGAAGGAACAAAAGTCTTATTGGTCTGTTTAGCTGGGCCAATAATCCAGAACAAGCGTTCCTGCCAACATTCATTTGTCAATTATTGCTTCATCTAAATATCCAAAAGTTGGTGCTTTTTGTATTTTCTAATAGGCCAAGGGTCATTCCTACAGAATTTTCTTCTTATTAAAGGGGTTGTCCATGCTTTGAATGACCGGAGACTTTCATTTTATGTGACTGCAGTCTTCTGAATCCTGACGGCGTGCGTTGTGCATGCTGCCGAGATACCCGAGCTGTTAAAGGTGATGTGACTGCAGGCATGTGATTTGCATATTTTCATTCATTTACTGACTAGACATGCTCGTCCTCCCTCAGTGCACGTCTAGTTGGCATGTGACTGCCTGCTTCCGTCTGCATTACCAGGGAATCCTGACAGCGCACCACTTGGTAAATTAATGGTTTCAGTCTGCATTCTTCTTTCCTTCTTTAATTTCCAGTTGTTAGCCTGATTAAAGTTTCCGATTTTTCTCTCCCAGTAATACAAGCTGGTTGTGAGGTCTGTGTATATCCCTTTTGCTGCAGTCTTCAGTAGCTCATAAGTCAGCACAGCTCATTTTCTCTTTGTGCTTTCTTACAAGCTGTTTTTTTTTCTGCCCTCCCTGAGACTGTTCATGCTTTTTCCTCACTCACATTGTGTAAGTCTCTTGTATAAACACCTCCTCCTTCCTGCTGTTGTCTGTAACACTGAGAGAACAGAAAGGAAGAACTGTGAAAGTCGTCAGATCTGAACAGGAGCACTGACAGACTTGTAACATTTTTACAGAACACTCTGATGAAGGACGAGCAGAGGCAGGATGTGGATGAAGTGGCATGGCCCTCTCTTATACTCTGTGCAGGTTTCTGCCCTGGTTCTGTATCTTAGTTTACAGACAGAACAATGTAATCTGATCATGTAGTTTTATTCTGCTAATATCCATCAGTTTAGAGACAGAGAAACCTAGTTTTCCCCTGCAATGCTGTCACCCAATAAATCCTTGCTATAAATCACAATAGTCTATCAAGCATTGTAAACTACGTTTTGGCAGCAGTGTGCGGTGCTATTTATAATTGTATCATGCGGTATATAGGGTAGCATACATTCCTATTGTATGAATAGTGGGACAACTCCCTTTTGTGTGTTTAGTTGTATCGAGAGAAATCATATTGAGTTTTGCTTTAAGGTTAAACTTTTCCTTACAACATATTACATAAAAAAATGAAAAGAGAAAAATGTAAAGTTAAGTTGAAACCTGAATGATAAAATTCTCCCTAACATATGATACCTGGAGCTGTGCCCCCCATGAAGTTTTTTAGCCTTTTTTTATGCAGTACCTTGAAAAATGCCAGCAGTTATGGCCGCCATGATGGCGCTTTTAGCGTTGTTTCTCAGTCGTCCGTGGATAACCTATAAATCTACATTGCTATTGCATATTACTATTTGTGAAGCAGGTCAATTGTGAACTAACGTTTTCTAAAAGTCCTCCTCCTCGTCCTCCTCCTCCTCCTCGTCCTCCTCCTCCTCCTCGTCCTCCTCCCCCTCGTCCTTCTCCTCCTCGTCCTTCTCCTCCTCGTCCTTCTCCTCCTCGTCCTTCTCCTCCTCGTCCTCCTCCTCCTTGTCCTTCTCCTCCTTGTCCTTCTCCTCCTTGTCCTTCTCCCCCTCGTCCTTCTCCCCCTCGTCCTTCTCCCCCTCGTCCTTCTCCCCCTCGTCCTTCTCCCCCTCGTCCTTCTCCCCCTCGTCCTTCTCCCCCTCGTCCTTCTCCCCCTCGTCCTTCTCCCCCTCGTCCTTCTCCCCCTCGTCCTTCTCCCCCTCGTCCTTCTCCCCCTCGTCCTTCTCCCCCTCGTCCTTCTCCTCCTCGTCCTTCTCCTCCTCGTCCTTCTCCTCCTCGTCCTTCTCCTCCTCGTCCTTCTCCTCCTCGTCCTTCTCCTCCTCGTCCTTCTCCTCCTCGTCCTTCTCCTCCTCCTCGTCCTTCTCCTCCTCGTCCTTCTCCTCCTCCTCGTCCTTCTCCTCCTTCTCGTCCTTCTCCTCCTTCTCGTCCTTCTCCTCCTTCTCGTCCTTCTCCTCCTTCTCGTCCTTCTCCTCCTCGTCCTTCTCCTCCTTCTCGTCCTTCTCCTCCTCGTCCTGTTTCCTTCAGCTCTGGCTGTGCTCGTACATATGTTTTAGGGGGACCGTGTTCGGGACAGTTGTAGGCTTAAGGCTATGTTCACCCATCATGTTTTTTTTTGCCGTCAATTTTCTGCAGCAAAACCTGATTTTCAAGGGCATTTTGTTCAGGATTTTTCTTGCAGAAAATCAGCTACGTCAAAGACGCAGGTATTGCTACATTTTTTGCTACATTTTTGATGCATTTTTTCATGTTTTCTTCACTGTCCTTCTGTCTCTTTTTATTCATGTACATGAAGTTCTGTGGAAAAAAAAAAGAACCCCATTCTATTTTGGCATCAAAAACGCTGAAATAAATTTTTGGTGCGTTTTTGATGCATTTTTTTCAGCATTTTTTTTCACCACCCATTACTTCCTATGGGTGAAAGAAGTGACATGCTCTATTTTCTAAAAGAAACATGCAAGGCACAAAATCCTGAACAATAAAAAAAAAAAAAAACAAGATGTGTGAACAGAGAAATCTGGTTTCTCATAGACTTTGCTGGTACGGCAAAAGGCAGCTGAAAATTTGCATAAAAAATTGCATAAAAAAAGCTGAAAAAACCATGATGTGTGAACATAGCGTTCCATTGTACATTGTTATTATACAGTATGTTCACACAACTTTTTGACCTGGATTTTTGAGCAAATCTGCATAAAAAAACACTTGAATACTCTGAATTTTGGATACTCTACCCAAGGGTAATACTCTACGATAATGTAGTAGTTCTATGCAGTGAATTTTGTCTAATGATCTAGCAACATAGATGGTTTTGTGCACACATTTAAGTATTTTGTGCAGAAATTTTTGCACCATTTCTGCATCTCTTGGCTGGAAAAAAAACGCTGCTTAAAATAAGGTGTGTTTTGATGCATTCTTTTTATTTTTTTACATGCTTTTTTAGTGCAAATTTTTCTTTATTCCGTATGTGTGAAATCTGCAGCAAAAAACACTGAAAGAATTGACACGCTGCAGATTAAATCTGCAAGTCCCAAATTAGCAACATGTGCATGAGGCTTCAGGATTCTCAATCACTTTGCTGAATCTGCGCAGAAAAAAAACTCCGGCAAATCTGCAATGTGTGCACAGACCCCTAGTATTTTTTTTCGGTTTTTATTTTAACCCAAATTTTCCAGATCTTTTGATTTTCACTTTTTAGTAACTAAATATAAGCTTGATCTGCGGATTCTTGCTGTAAATCAGCAGCGGTAGGAAGCACTCACGGTGAACTTTTTGGCATCTTTGATACTTTTTTTTTTTTTTCTATTCATGCTTTTTAAAATACGCAATCAATTTTCTTTCTTTTTTTTTTTCTCCCCTTGGGTCTTGCAAAGGTTAGCTTTGTAGAACAGTGTGAATGTCAACTCGTGCGTACGAGCTAGTTGCGATAAAGGTAATGCTGAGGGCAGTCTCTGTCTATTATATCTTCCGAAAACGAGTCTGTGTGGTCTTCTAGGGGAACAAATGGCACGTCAGCCTGCACAATGAATGGTGGTATCGGAGAAGCCCTGCGCCCTAAATTATAGCCTGAATTGACGGTCACACATTCAGTCTGCATTCACCTCCACACATGCAGAGCACATGCCTGGTGGACTTCTGCAGCTTGTTTGTTTTTGTCCTGCGGAGTCTTTTTTTTTTTTTTTTACATGTTCTTTTATGTTTGTATTTCCACTCTGATATATTATTACCTTGCCACATAGAGGTTCATCAAGGTGGAGATTTCTGGCCAGCATCTAAATGTTTGCATGGCATGTAACGTAAGAAGGTAGTGTATGTCCACCTTTTACAAGACAAATTTTTTGCATATTTGTTTTCCAAAAAGTCAATATTAAACTGGTAAAAATGTCTGTATAGGTATATCACATGTAGTAGAACCATTTGGCACCATTCATGGTGTCATGTCTGGTATTTAATAGGACTAGGAGCTCGTTCAGATAAGTGTATTACACGGAGGTGTGAAGTCAGTACTGAAAAATGTACCATAAACTTCCATATTTTAAGCTATTATGGTGCTTCTTTAAGTTAACCAAAGAAAAAACGTACTTGAAGTTGTCTAAGACAGGGCCCCGGACTAGAGTTTGCAGAGATGTTAGGATGTGGTCACGTTGCACATACAGTTCGATATGTGGCCAGTACGGTGTAGAGAAGGAAAAACTGAGCAAAATGATATATAGGTTTGTTGGAAACGATTTGATTAATTTAGTTTGCATGTAGGAGTCCAGTGAGCTGACAGTGATTGACTGCTACAGTTATATGAAAAAGTTTGGGCACCCCTATTAATCTTAAGCTTAATGTTTTCTTAAAATTGGTGTTTTTGCAACAGCTATTTCATTTTGATATATGTAATAACTGTTGGACACAGTAATGTTTCTGCCTTGAAATGACGTTTATTGTACTAACAGAAAATGTGCCATCTGCATTCAAACAAAATTTGACAGGTGCATAAGTATGGGCACGCTTATCATTTTCTTGTTTTAAATACTCCTACCTACTTTTTACTGACTTACTAAAGCACTTTTTTTGGTTTTGTAACCTCATTGAGCTTTGAACTTCATAGCCAGGTGTATGCAATCATGAGAAAAGCTACTTAAAGTGGCCACTTGCAAGTTGTTCTCCTGTTTGAATCTCCTCTGAAGAGTGGCATCATGGGCTTCTCCAAACAACTGTCAAATGATCTGAAAACAAAGATTATTCAGCATAGTTGTTCAGGGGAAGGATACAAAAAGCTGTCTCAGAGATTTAACCTGTCAGTTTCCACTGTGAGGAACATAGTAAGGAAATGGAAGAACACAGGGACAGTTCTTGTTAAGGCCAGAAGTGGCAGGCCAAGAAAAACATCAGAAAGGCAGAGAAGAAGAATGGTGAGATCAGTCAAGGACAATCCTCAGACCACCTCCAGAGAGCTGCAGCATCAACTTGCTGCAGATGGTGTCACTGTGCATCGGTCAACTATACAACGCACTTTGCACAAGGAGAAGCTGTATGGGAGAGTGATGCGAAAGAAGTCGTTTCTGCAAGCACGCCACAAACAGAGTCGGCTGAGGTATGCAAAAGCACATTTGGAGAAGCCAATTTCTTTTTGGAAGAAGGTCCTGTGGACTGATGAAACCAAGATTGAGTTGTTTGGTCATACAAAAAGGCGTTATTCATGGTGGCAAAAAACCACAGCATTCCAAGAAAAATACTTGCTACCCACAGTAAAATTTGGTGGAGGTTCCATCATGCTTTGGGGCTGTGTGGCCAATGCCGGCACCGGGAATCTTGTTAAAGTTGAGGGACGCATGGATTCCACTCAGTATCAGCAGATTCTTGACAATAATGTTCAAGAATCAGTGATAAAGTTGAAGTTACGCAGGGGATGGATCTTTCAGCAAGACAATGATCCCAAACACCGCTCCAAATCTACTCAGGCATTCATGCAGAGGAACAATTACAATGTTCTGGAATGGCCATCCCAGTCCCCAGACCTGAATATCATTGAACATCTGTGGGATCATTTGAAGAGGGCTGTCCATGCTCGGCGACCATCAAACTTAACTGAACTGGAATTGTTTTGTAAAGAAGAATGGTCAAAAATACCTTCATCCAGGAACTCATTAAAAGCTACAGGAAGCGACTAGAGGCTGTTATTTTTGCAAAAGGAGGATCTATTAAATATTAATGTCACTTTTCTGGTGAGGTGCCCATACTTATGCACCTGTCAAATTTTGTTTGAATGCAGATTGCACATTTTCTGTTAGTACAATAAACCTCATTTCAAGGCAGAAACATTACTGTGTCCAACAGTTATTACATATATCAAACTGAAATAGCTGTTGCAGAAACAACAATTTTTATAAAACATTAAGCTTAAGATTAATAGGGGTGCCCAAACTTTTTCATATAACTGTATCTCTGCATGCAGTGTCATACAGGTCATCACTGAATAGGACCACCCACTGGACTCCCATCCATACGGACCCTAGAGATTTCAATGAAGAAAATGCAAGGTTTACTGAAAATGTTCCCACAGAAAAGTATCAGTCTGGCTAGCTCCTCCTGGTCCTTAATGCTCTACCTGCAGATCATGTGCCATTTTCAGGGTCACAAACATTTTCCGTTTTTTGGATTAAAAAGGAATTTTCTTCATCTCTATCCCAACATAATAAAAAATACCTTCCAAATAAAATCCAAACAATGATTACGCGTTTCCGATGAAAACTGTTCATTGGCCTTCAGTTCTTGTGCCTTGGTCCCAACACCACCCATTGATAGATTCTACAGATTCCAAAGCCTTGATAAATTAGCCTATTTGAGGAATAAAATAATGTCTTAAGATGGAAAGTTGAGAACCGCTGATCTCAAGATTAGTAGGTTTCCTGAGTTGGACCTCTACAAATCAGACCGATCAGTCAACCGTAGTGGGAAAACCCCTTGAACAATTGGCTTTGTGGAAAATCTACCTGCCCAGCACTATCTAACAGTGGGTTGTTGATCCCCACCCTAGTAATAAAAGCATATCTGGAATTTTTTTGGCAATTTTCCACTTCATTTCCCATTTAGAACTATTGGGTTCCAGATCTGATGATTTTCATCGTATCTGATAAACTACGCTAATTCTTTGCCTATATTTTTCTTCCATTCACACTTTCCTTTGATCATTGATCCGAAAGACCCTACTCTCCAAATTTTTTTTTCTGTTTTTTCTCTCTTCCTCATTCATTTGACTTGGCTTATGTTTTGAAGTATAGCCTTCCTTTAGGAACCACAGGCCATTCCACTTGACTAACCTGAGATCTAATGAGTTCTGAGACAGGGTTTTAGTGACCATTTTTGTTACCATTGAAGAAGGCTGGCTGGACTGGGTAGGACAGAGGCTAGGTCATTAAAGAAGAGCGTGAAATGCTTGTTAGCCTACATTAGTTTTGCTAATCTACTTCACCTCGGGTCACCATGGGCCAAAGATTTGGGTGCCATTAAATCGCAAGCTCTGGAAATCCTAGTGTTGCGTGCATTCAGATAGCAGAAAGTTTAATTTACAACAAACGTTTTTTGTTCTTTTTTTTTTTCATGGGGACGTAGAGTCAAATCGGGATTACATTGTTATTGAAGATATTACGAGACGTAGCTAGGAGTATTAACAACAGACTTTACTTAAGGATTATCTTTAAACAGACCGGCGTGAGGTTCAGAGAGAGGGAGATGCTTATTCCTTGTAATTGTTACCATGTTCCTTTTATTTACTTATGTCGCCCATGCTGCAGCCAATCAGCACCGGGCTCCTCGGGGCTTTTGTGCGACGGCGCTGTTTAGAGGAATAACATTTTCTTGTTTATGCAAAACATCCAGGACAATATTTATAGGATTAGTTCAAGTTATTGTAGGTGTTGAAATAACCACGCACGCTAAACCCAAAGCCGTGACCGTTTATAGAGCCTCGGCATCGGCACGGCCTCTTTTATGTTCCATCAACATCTTGTGTAAATCAGTTGGATTTACTTTGGATTTTTTTTCTTTAATGAGAACTAGAAGCTGGAGCTATAATGCTGTTCCTAAATAAAAGATGTAAAAAAGTTTTACATAACCCACCGATGTGCCTCGTCTAATATTGATGGTGAGAAATCTTCCTAACTCTGGTTGGCACTGGTGGGCATACTCTACCAATGAGACCTCATTTCTAAGGGTTTTATCGTATTACACAAGAAACGATAAACCTTTTTGGCTCTAAAAATTGCATCATTTCATCTGTATATTGGGAATATCTGGACACAACCCCCCATCAATGATACTTTATATAAATTAGTCAAAAAATTAAGGTAACTATTTCAGATCACAGTACTGTATAACCCCAAGTGATTTTATCTTCATGGATCTCAATGAGTCTTTGACACAAATGTAATGGGCGACAGCAAGTCAACCTCCGAAAGGGAATAGTTTTGTAGTTGGTGGCTCCAAACCTGACTGATTTTCCTCTAGTTTTGCCTTTTGCTAGTGTCCTTGATGCAAATGGTACGATAAGGTGCCAATTTATGTAGTACGGGTAGTTCGGCTCCTCCAGGATGGCACATCCATCCATACATACAGTTGTAGGAAGGTTTGCTGGGCCTCCCAGCAGTTTCAAGAGCATGGAACAGATACCCTAAACATGGGACATTGAGCAAGGAGAGCAGGACAGGGCTGGAGAAGGACATCAACCAAGCAGCAGGACTGGGATCACTTCCTTTGTGCTGAGAGGACTAAAGGAACACTGCCAGAACCCTTCAAAATGACCCTTCAAAATGACCTCCAGTGGGCTACAGGGGTGCATTTTTGAAAGTTCGATGTCCTGTAGTAGGACCAGTGCTCACAGTCCAGCATCATACAGCTTGATTGGCATTCCCCAGAGAACACCTTGTATGACAAGTCTGCCATTGGTGCCCTGTTTTGTTTTTTTTTAGAGGAGAGCAATCTCACACACGTGACTGATGTGAAAGAGTCTGGAGATGCCACGATGAATGTTATTTTGCTTGTAAAATCATCCAAAATGACCAGTTTATCAGTAGGTCATTGATGGTCTGGGGAAGCATATTCTTGGAGGGTTGCACAAACCTCCACATGATAGTCAATTGTACGCTGACTGCTGTTTTGTATCCGAAAGAAATCCTCATTGTCAGACCTTATTTTGGTGCAGTGGGTCCTCTGTTTTTCCTGGTGCAGGATAATGCCCAGCCTGATGTGGCCAGAGTCTGCAGTCAATGTCAGTATTGCCTTTGTCATCCAGGACCTGTCTGGCCTTAATGTTCCCGAGACGTGGATCCAGATGAGAACTTCTGGAACATTATGTATCAGTGCATACTTTGCCAAGTAGAGCGACAGACTGTCCAGGAGCTCACTGATGCCCTGACCCAGGTGTGACACCCCAGGACACCATCCGCCGTCTCATCAGGAGTATGCCCAGGGCAGCACTGTGGCTCTGTAGTTAGCACTGCAGCCTTGCAGCACTGGGGTTCTGGGTTCAAATCCCACCAAGGACAACATCTGCAAGGAGTTTGTATGTTGTTCTCGTGGGTTTCCTCGGGGTTCTCCGGTTTCCTCCCACACTCCAAAGACATACTGATAGGGAATCTAGATTGTGAGCCCCAATGGGGACAGTGCCCATAATGTCTGTAAATTGTCTGAATTGTAAAGCGCTGCGGAATATGTTGGTGCTATATAAATAAAAAGATTATTAAAGATTATGTTGTCGGGACTTGGGAGTACATTCAGGCATGTGGGGGGTCATATACACTAAGGAGTCACGTTTTCAGTTTCTGTAAAATTCACTGAAATTGCATCCACCTGTGATCACAATTATTTTCAGGGCGATTTTAGAATTCAGCCCTTCGTTGGGTGATTTTTGTTTTCATTGACCCTTGATATGTCATTTTTGTTCTTTACTGACAAAAATTGTGAAATTCGTTAAGATTTTCAACTTGAAACTTTTGTTCATCAAAATTTGATATGTGATTTCAGAGTTCCTTCATTTTGTTTTGAGCCTTGTATTTATTTCCACTCCTTTTATGCACAAGGGCATCTTTTTCCGGCATAATCCTGAAAAGCGCCCCATAAAATAAAAAACTGAACAGTGCCCCATAAAATGAACTTAATGAACAGACTTGTCAAAATGACATTTCTGTGCACACATTCTATCTCATGTCACGTATTTTCAGCCTCTTCGGAGTTTGGAAACCCGATTAAAAGAAGTGACATGCTCATTCTTCGGGCGGCTTCCACTTGGGAAAAAAACTCCCCCCTTCTATACTTGAAAATATAGAGCACAAGGTGCCGGCGTTGGAGCTGTTGAGGATGACGGCAGAGGGGCTTTAAGAAGACCACCGGCAGATTCACCCGGCAAAACTCCACGGGTGCGCCAGCATCTGAAAGATGCCATGTGCACATTCCCTAATAGAGACCAGCAAGGTAAGGAACTTTTACTCAATGTGGTCATCGTTGTACTCGTATGTCACTATGGATCTATTGCGGAGTTGGTCAATAATTTTAGTCCAGAAGGTACAATAAGGAATAGTGGGGGCGTCTTGGGGATCGACTATTGATTACATTTTGCATTCTCTGAGTTGAGCCGCCAGAATGTAGACAACTGTTTATTCCTGTTATTATAGTTGTTGTTAATGTACCATCAAGTCAGACTCCTGGGGATGTGATGAGTAATGTTTCTTCGGAATATTCTTTTTTTTTTTTTTAATAACTTAAGACCAAATTCGTATATTGGTTTATCCGTGCAGCTATGTGCACATGAACCTTAATATGTACTTGATGAGTTTAAGAAACAAAACCACATAGTCATTTTTTTTTTTTTTTTTTTTATCACACCACCCAAACTACATTTCCACGGACCGATCTGCTCAAGGTAAATTATGAGGATAAGTTGGCAGGAGACCGTAACGAATAGGTAAGCCATCTGATCTCAGGAGGAAAACAAGATTATGGACATGAGTCATCAAAGCAATTTTGCCAGTTTTGCTAAATTTTGGTGCAACTTGGAGTTTTCCCAGCTCCATCAAAATAGATAGAGCTGGTGTTGTATGGGGGCGCGGCGGTTCTGTGACGCTACAGCTTGTCTAATTCATGATGAGCAGTGGTGTTCTCTACAGCAGAAATCTTACTCCAGTCCCAGACTTGAGTAAGATTTCTGGCAAGGCGTACGCCACTCGTTGCAGGCCTCTTAATGAATCTGGAATGTCTAATAACAGCAATGAAGATAGTCACGAGCATGCTCGGCCTCCTCGTCTAATTACTAGAGTGCCGCAACGAGATTAGGAGACCCTCATTCTGTTGATATATGATGATCACATAAGTATTTATCTGTCACTGCTTCCAGCTTTCCGCCAATCTTTTTCCCTGACATAGAAAAAGCAAACTTGTCTGTTCCCAGTTGGTTGGTGGCCATGCAAAATAGTATTGCTGGCCGTAAGAGGGGAAAAAGGTACACTCCTATGTGTTCTCCATTACCCGCCACCTAGAGCAAGGATGTCAAATACACAGTCGGACAAAATTAAAAACTTGGACAAAGTCGCGGGCCAACCTTTATATTTATTAATAAAATGTCTAGAATTGAGGACTTTTTTCCTTATCAAATATAACGATGAACCTTTTCACATAGAAACAAACTTAAAGGGGTTGTCTCATAAACAAAGTACATTTTAATTAATAGATCTTAGAATAAAATAAATAATCACAAATTGGGCATACTGGCATAATACAATGTTGTGTAAGAGCAGTGAAAGCATATGGCTCAATGATATAACTAAATATGTAATAACAAAGGATACAAACCTTGAATAATACAGATAATAAAGTATGATGCCAACAAAAGTGCTCCCAAACACAGTATGATACCTCCACTGTGAATTCCTCTACAGTGAAGTCCTCCACAGTGCCCTCCACACACACACGGTGTGATGACCCTACTGTACCCACCTAACCCACCCAGCAAAGTTTGGTGACCCCATCACCATATGATTCCCCAACTATGATCCCCACATAGTCCTTCATACAGTATAATGGGCCTGTATTGTTTCCCATACAGTATAATGGCCCCGCATAGCTCTCCATACAATATAATGGGCCCGCATTGCCTCCCATACAGCATAATGGGGCCCACATAGCCTTCCATACAGTATAATGGGGCCCACATAGCCCTCCATACAGTATAATGGGGCCCACATAGCCCTCCATACAGTATAATGGGACCCACAAAGTCCACCATACAGAATAATGGGCCCCACGTAGTCCTCCGCACAGGGTAATGGGCCCCACGTAGTCCTCCGCACAGGGTAATGGGCCCCACGTAGTCCTCCGCACAGGGTAATGGGCCCCACGTAGTCCTCCGCACAGGGTAATGGGCCCCACGTAGTCCTCCGCACAGGGTAATGGGCCCCACGTAGTCCTCCGCACAGGGTAATGGGCCCCACGTAGTCCTCCGCACAGGGTAATGGGCCCCACGTAGTCCTCCGCACCGGGTAATGGGCCCCACGTAGTCCTCCGCACAGGGTAATGGGCCCCACGTAGTCCTCCGCACCGGGTAATGGGCCCCACGTAGTCCTCTGCACAGGATAATGGTCCCCACATTCTAAAAATAAATACTCTCCTCTCCCCGGTTCCCCGCTGCTCTGGTCTTGGCTTGTGTTGACGTCATTGCACCCGCTGTGCTGAAACCTTGGATGCAGAGGGAGAATGATGGTGGAGGGAGTATTAGCTGATGGTTTCCTCTTTCATCATCTACGATGCCAGTACAGTTGGAAGTGCGATGCCTGGCATCGCGGGACAAATACACTCACCCTGCAGACCAGACTGTGTGACCTAGAGTGATCTTCTAAAATGTTCTATGTGTTCGTCAAATTATGGAAAAAAAATGATCCCTGATGCCTTTTTTTATTCCAAAATCTTCTCTAGCCTGTAAAATGTCATGTCACTACAGAAATAAAGCGCGGGTCTATTCATCTGATATAGAAAGGGCATAAGAAGGAAATGCTCCAGACACACCGTGTACACACGGCACACGAGGTTTTCAGTACTTGGTTTCAAAGAGAATTTTTTTCATTATTCTAATTATGAAGGAAATTCTATACGGATTAGTCATTTATCATTTGTTGCTACACGGTAAAAATCGTATTTAGAACAATATTGGGAATTCTTCATGTGATCTTCTTTGTACTCGCAGATCATAGCGTCCAGACTGTTTGAATTGGATAACAATAAAAGATTTAGGTTTTTTTTTTCTCTTGATTTAATATTTAGCTGGTTGTTTAAACTTGTCTCGTAGATGACTGATAGATCCCGACCTGCTCCCTAATCTGTCTGATTCCATCTGAAAAAGTGTTGACTTGTGAGTGAAAAGGAGAAACCATCGGACAATAGATTAGTCAGGTCCCGATTGTTAGATGTAGGCTGTCGTTGTTGGTTTTTACATTTTATTTTTTTGTGCCCATAACCGCAGTTATGTAATAAGGGAGAATAAACCCGATGCTCCTGCTTTATATCATACATACTGTACTAAACGTTAAAATAACACCCCGACTGCCTAGAGAATGACACGCCGCTACCTACGCAACTCCTTTGACGTATGAACGAGGTATGTGAATGCGACCACTATTCAAATTCACATTTATTTCATGCTTTACATTCATACAGCGTTGAAATTCATTGTGTGATCTTGAAAAGAAATTCAACACACCTTGGATCCAACCGCAAACCACTCTCATGGATGGTGACAGGCAATGTGGAAAATGGTGGCCTAAAATGAATGAAATGTTGAGGGTAGATTAATTTAAAGAGCTTTTATACATTGAAAAATCTTATTTTTTTTATTGGGATGGTCCCAGTGATCAACTGTAATCTGTAGGGGACCTAGGAAACAAGTGTTCAATTTCCCTGCACTGCCTCCACAGGACAATTGAAGAATTACATGGTGTTGGGTCCTCCAGAGTCAAAAATGCTAATTGAATCTGCTCCCATCCAGACAAGGATTTCTCCAGGTGAAGCTGATCAGCTTTCATATTGCGTGTAGCGTTTCTTTACAAAATTACTGCTCTTTTAGAACATTTTCTCAGAGGAGAGCAGCTTTAAGCTGAGTGTTGCTATTTTATTATTCAATGAGCAATCAAAACTTCTAAAGTGTCTATCACAAGTCAAAAGATTTCTAAAAGTGCTGGTATTCTTCAATTAACCCTGTTCTTAAAGGGTTATTCCCAATTTATACATCTCGTACATCCGCAGTATAGGTGATGCCAGTCCTAACCCATTGGGCACTGGTTTTAGTGAGGAGGTGATCGGTATTCACATCCAAAAGGTAATTCCGACTCCCTCTCTGCTAGCAGTGAAACACATTAGGTCCCTGTCCTCGAGATGTGGGTCCCATTATTGGGACTTGCATATTTGCTACACATGTGTAGCATGTCCTGTGGATATGCCATGAATGTACAAGAGTGCAACACCCCTTTTAAAGTTTCATATTTTGTGTATTGAACAGTGTGAAGACACGTGGTCTTCTGTGGGCATAATACCACTCAGACAACACAGGGTGAGGGCAAAACAGCGTGGCAATACTTTATTGAACCACAAAGCGGACAATAAACACATAGAACAGTCCCAGCAAATACCCAAGCTGGTATAACATTACACAGTCCTCACCCTTCCGCTGGCCCGCCTGGGATAGAACAGCTGCCTGCGACTTTGGGACTTCCAGGGCCGACTACCTCAACCAGAAACAGAAAAAGAAAAAAAGAAACAGAAAAAACTGACATGCACTTCCAAAACAAGAAATTGGTGTGCACAGGTGCTTACTAGGAGCAGCTACCTCCAACAGTAAGCGTTGCAGTGTGCTACTGTCACGGGTGTGTCGTCACGAGTACACAGCCTGACTTCTCGCAGCTGACTTGTTGGTGCTTTGTGTTTTTCGGCAGTGAGGGAGTTAATTCTCTCTCTCTCTGTGCTAGACGAGGTCCAGCCTCGCCCAGCTGCAATCAATACTGCTGTAGTGAGACTCCTTCAAATGCCTGCTGGTCTGTTTGGGAAGTGTCGGTGAAAGCATTTCATTCAGACTAACAGAGCGGATCATGGTGTTTGGAGTTTCTGAGATAAGTGTATTTGGAGTGTTTTTTCCCTTCCTCGCTTTATCATTTATCTCCTTTCCCGTTGGTGTTCCCTCTGTTGTAGTTGTGTAGTTGTTGTATGCAAGGTGGTTTTGGTTTTTCCCTTGTACTGTCTCGTTCGTCTAAGTACTGTGTGTGGGCATATTATTACTTGTCCCCTTTTGTTGTGATCGGGGTCCTTCTCGGGACTAGATTACTTAGGTGCAGGGATCCTCAGGAGGTAGGGGTTACGCTGGCGGCCTGGACCTCTGTACCTTTAACAGTACCTCCAGGTTGAGGGACTAGTCAGGGCCCCAGCTTAGGGTCAGCTTAGGCCCCCTACCTCCAGTATACAGAGACAGCGTGACATTTTCACCGACCCACTTAGTTTTTCTCCAGCTACCATGGATCCAGTAGCCGGTCTAGCTCGGCAGTTGCAGAGTTTGTCCATGGAGCTGGCGGACGTTAGGTCCAAGGTTTTGCATCCTCAGGAGCAAGCCGGACCAGAACCTAAAGTAGCTCTCCCTGACAGGTTCACTGGGGGGGCGGGACAAGTTTTTTGTTTTCCGGGAGGCATGCAAGTTGTACTTTCGGCTGCGGCCTCGGTCATCGGGGAGTGAAGAACAAAGGGTGGGAATTGTCATCTCGCTCCTACAAGGGGACCCACAATCTTGGGCGTTCTCTCTTCCCCCGGGCTGCTCTGGGACTCGTATATGATGACCCAGATCGGATCTCCCTTGCTGAGTCTAAGTTACGTAGGATCCAGCAGGGAGATCGTCCGGCGGAGGAATTCTGTTCGGAGTTCCGTAGGTGGGCCACGGACACCCAGTGGAATGACCCGGCTCTTAGGAGCCAGTTTTGTCATGGTTTATCCGACAAATTACAGGATGTGTTGGCACAGTATGACTCTCCCGCGTCACTGGAAGCCGCTATGGCCCTTGCTATTCGCGTTGACAGACGGCTTCGGGAGAGGTGCGGGATAACTCTACCCCCTGTGATGACTCCACCTCCTACAAGGTCCCCTCATATGGTGGTTCCCCTGGTCAGTCCAGAGGAGCCTATGCAATTAGGAGGGACATCATTTCGGGGGAGGGGACCGGTGGTGCGCCATAAGACAGGAAGGTGTTTCTTCTGCGGGAGAAAGGGACATTTTATTGGGGGGTGTCCATCCCGTCCCTTGCAGAGTGAAGAGTCGTCGGAAAACTGTTGATCCCAGGTTGTGTGGTGGACGGCAATCTGGGAGTAGGTATTTCGTCCCTAGGTTCGTCTCAGTTTCTCGTACCGGCGGAGGTGGTGGTGGGTACGAGAACTGAGAGGATATCTGTTCTTCTGGATAGTGGGGCCGGGGCTAATCTGGTTGATGCTCGGTTTGCCCGGGTTCAAGGTATGCGATTGAGTGAGTTGGCTAAACCCATCCCCATATTCTCGATCGATGCCAGGCCTCTCGGTCAGGGAAGTTTTTTGCAAGCTGTGCATGACGTAAAACTTCAAGTGGGGGCGATACATAAAGAACTGTTGTCTTGCTACGTGTTGGAGGGTCTTCCCACTCCTATAGTGTTGGGCCTTCCTTGGTTAGCTAAGCATAACCCGGTTATTAATTGGCAAACCAGAGAGATAAGCCAATGGAGTAAATTCTGTAATAAAAACTGCATGAACACGGTCATCGGTGCGGTTACTCCTTGGGTCTTACCTCCATTTCTGGCGGACTTTGAGGATGTATTCTCGGAGAAAGGGTGTCAGGAACTACCTCCTCATCGCGAGTATGACTGTTCTGTAAAACTGCTCCCTGAGGCCAAGTTACCTAAAGCTAGGTTGTATAACCTTTCTGGTCCTGAGAGGCAGGCCATGAAGGATTATATTTCAGAAAGTCTGACTAAGGGGCATATTAGACCTTCATCTTCACCGGTGGCTGCGGGGTTCTTCTTTGTTAAGAAGAAAGATGGAGGCCTACGCCCTTGCCTGGATTTCCGTGAACTTAATCGGATTACGGTCCGAGATCCGTATCCGCTCCCACTTATTCCCGATCTCTTTAATCAGATCGTGGGCGCCAAATGGTTCTCTAAGTTGGATCTCAGGGGGGCGTACAATCTGATTAGGATGAAGGAGGGGGATGAGTGGAAGACGGCGTTTAACACTCCGGAGGGGCATTATGAGAACCTTGTCATGCCATTCGGTCTGACTAATGCCCCGGCGGTGTTCCAACACTTTGTTAATGACATTTTTCGCCGCCTGGTGGGACAGTTTGTTGTCATATATCTGGATGATATCTTAATTTACTCGCCGGATCTGGTGTCTCATCAGGAGCACGTTAGGCAGGTGTTACAGATCTTGCGGGATAATAAACTGTATGCCAAATGGGAAAAGTGTGTGTTCGCCGTACAGGAACTCCAGTTTTTAGGCTTCCTGGTTTCAGCGTCCGGTTTTCGTATGGACCCTGGGAAAGTGCGGGCAGTTCTTGAGTGGGATCGGCCAGAGAATCTTAAGGCACTACAACGTTTCCTGGGGTTTGCTAATTATTACCGGAAGTTCAATCGTAATTTCTCGTCTATGGTTAAGCCTCTCACAGACATGACTAAAAAGGGGACGGATTTTTCTAGGTGGTCTGACAAGGCTTGTCAAGCATTCTCCTCCTTGAAAAAATGTTTTGCCTCGGCACCCATACTCATTCAACCTGATGCGTCACAGCCATTCATTGTAGAGGTAGACGCTTCCGAGGTAGGGGTGGGAGCAGTATTGTCACAGGGTTCGTCCCCTGGTAAGTGGCATCTGTGCGCCTTTTTCTCTAAAAAATTGTCGTCCGCTGAGAGGAATTATGATGTCGGCAATAGGGAACTCTTGGCCATTAAGTTAGCTTTTGAGGAGTGGCGCCATTTTTTGGAGGGGGCAGTCCATCCGGTCACCGTCATCACCGATCACAAGAACCTGCTATATCTGGAGTCCGCGAAACGTCTGAATCCCAGACAAGCTAGGTGGTCATTGTTTTTTACCAGGTTTAATTTTGTCGTTACATATCGTCCTGGGTCAAAAAATGTAAAGGCGGATGCCTTATCTCGTAGTTTCCCTGGGGCCGGGAATACGGACGACCCGATTCCTATCCTTCAGGAGGGAGTGGTGGTTTCGGCAGTATGCTCTGAGCTGGAGGAGGAGGTATTGGAGGCTCAGGGGGACGCCCCTGTTGGACCTCCGGGGAGACTGTTTGTTCCAGATCAGTTGCGACAAAAGGTGATCGAGGCACACCATAACTCAGTTTTTGCAGGACACCCGGGGAGTAAAGCAACTGTGGATCTCCTCTCGCGTCGGTTTTGGTGGCCTAACTTACATAAGGAGGTGGTAACTTTTGTCGCGTCCTGTGGGGTTTGTGCGCGCTCTAAGACCTCACATACCCGTCCGTCTGGGGCACTCTTACCTTTGAAGATCCCGGAGCGTCCTTGGACTCATCTGTCTATGGACTTTATTACGGACCTCCCTCCGTCTTCGGGTAAAACGGTCATACTCGTTGTAGTGGACAGGTTCAGCAAGATGGCACATTTTATCGCTCTTTCGGCTCTCCCTAATGCTAAAACTCTTGCGCAGGTGTTCATTGGGGAGATTGTGAGGCTTCACGGGGTACCCTCCGAGGTGGTGTCTGATCGGGGGTCTCAGTTTGTGTCCAAGTTCTGGAAGGCGTTTTGTGCACGGCGGGGGATGCATTTGTCATTCTCATCGGCTTTTCATCCTCAGACCAATGGTCAGACGGAACGTATGAACCAGAGCTTGGAGACATATCTCCGGTGTTTTGTGTCAGAGAACCAGGAGGACTGGGCTTCTTTCTTACCTCTGGCAGAGTTTGCTCTTAATAATAGGCGGAGCGAGTCCACTGGTAAGTCCCCGTTTTTTGGGGCATATGGTTTTCACCCCCAGTTTTGTACTTTCAGTAGGGGGGGCTCTTCGGGGGTTCCTGAGGAGGAACGATTTTCCTCATCACTCGCTTCAGTATGGAGAGGGGTGCTGAAGAATCTGAATACTATGGGGAACCGATACAAACGTATGGCTGATAGGAGGAGAGTGTCTGGTCCGGACCTAAGTGTGAACGATCGGGTATGGTTGTCTACCAGGAATATTAAACTTAAGGTTCCCTCCTGGAAACTGGGTCCCAGGTTCATCGGGCCGTACAGAATCAGTTCTATTATTAATCCGGTGGCATTCCGTCTTGACCTCCCCCCTACGTTTAAAATTCACAACGTGTTCCACAGATCGTTGCTTAAGAGGTATGTGGCGCCGGTGGTACCGTCACCTTTACCTCCCCCTCCAGTGGTGGTCAATGGTAACTTGGAGTTCCAGGTATCGAGGGTCATCGATTCACGCTTTAATCGCCGGTCCCTTCAGTACCTGGTTCATTGGAAAGGGTATGGTCCTGAGGAGAGGATGTGGGTTCCTGCGTCGGATATTAACGCAGACCGATTAGTTTGGGCCTTCCACACGACTCACCCGGATAAACCTGGCCCTGAGGGTCCGGAGGCCCCTCGTAGAAGGGGGGGTACTGTCACGGGTGTGTCGCCACGAAGATCGTCACGAGTACACAGCCTGACTTCTCGCAGCTGACTTGTTGGTGCTTTGTGTTTTTCGGCAGTGAGGGAGTTAATTCTCTCTCTCTCTGTGCTAGACGAGGTCCAGCCTCGCCCAGCTGCAATCAATACTGCTGTAGTGAGACTCCTTCAAATGCCTGCTGGTCTGTTTGGGAAGTGTCGGTGAAAGCATTTCATTCAGACTAACAGAGCGGATCGTGGTGTTTGGAGTTTCTGAGATAAGTGTATTTGGAGTGTTTTTTCCCTTCCTCGCTTTATCATTTATCTCCTTTCCCGTTGGTGTTCCCTCTGTTGTAGTTGTGTAGTTGTTGTATGCAAGGTGGTTTTGGTTTTTTCCTTGTACTGTCTCGTTCGTCTAAGTACTGTGTGTGGGCATATTATTACTTGTCCCCTTTTGTTGTGATCGGGGTCCTTCTCAGGACTAGATTACTTAGGTGCAGGGATCCTCAGGAGGTAGGGGTTACGCTGGCGGCCTGGACCTCTGTACCTTTAACAGTACCTCCAGGTTGAGGGACTAGTCAGGGCCCCAGCTTAGGGTCAGCTTAGGCCCCCTACCTCCAGTATACAGAGACAGCGTGACAGCTACTTTGTTAGTTATATATGGAGGTAGCTGCTCCTAGAAAGCACCTGTTCACACCTATTTCTGGTTTTGGAAGTGCCGGTCAGTTTTTTCTGTTTCCATGTATCAGCTTTGACTGAGCAATCCACCTCTAGGCCACAGGCGGCTTTAATTGCAGCAGGATCTTGCATTCGCAAACACAAGCAGTCTTATGTCTCTTAGAGAGGAGTCAGGTCCTTTGTTCTCACAGGATTAAAGCACAGACAGTGCCCTAGTTTCTTCACCCCATTGGGAACACGTATGCTAGACTTAGTTAAGATTCCATCAGTATGACAAGAGAAGTCGGGAGGAGTAGTTGTTGGTCTACAAAGCAGGGCTGTGAAGTCGGAGTTGGAGTCGTGGAGTCTGAGTCGGTGTCCATTTTGGAGTTAGAGTCTGTATAAAATGGACCGATTCCGACTCTTAAAATGTATAATAAATAGGGTACAGTAGTTCAATGCAGGATGTGCTGGAAATGTTTCTATAAGAATTTGGGAAAGTTATGAAATGTCCTATAAATGTCTGTCCTATTCCTGATCTAAGGACTTTTAGCTGAGATTAATCTGTGCTACAGTAAATTTATCGCTTAAACATGAGCAATGTATGAGGGAGTCGGAGTCGTGGTCGTGGATTCGGAGTTGGAGTTGGAGTCGGTGTCCTGGAAATTGAGGAGTTGGAGTCGAAGGTTTGGCTTACCGACTCCACAGCCCTGCTACAAAGTGAACGTTTTAGCCAACAGTTATCTAAGGTCTAGGACCAACTTTTAGGATAAACCGATGTAGCGTTAACTAAACCTCCCTCTTTCATCTGATGTGATCTACCTTTCTTGAGTTGATTATTGAAAAAAATCTATATATTCTAATCCAAACACTTAACACAATGGCAACCACTTTTTTTTTTCTTTAATAAAACATGTAAATGGATGAAGATTAGCTGCTTCTCCTCCTAAATTTCTGTTCAAGTATATTTCTCTATAAAAATCCTCATTTCCATCCAGGACAAACACAACTTGGAGCCTGGATCTTGGGGGAGGAACGTGTTCTTACGAAGCCCAAATCCAAAGATAGGCGTCAAATAGTTCCTCACCTTGCCCTATGGCAAGTGCTGAAACCAAGGTAGCGGCCAAGTGCCACAGGTAGGATTTGTAGACTGCATTTGATGTCTCGGCCAACCTCATTTATAGTTTAGTCTTGCACTGATAAGTGAACCTGTCACAATTCATTAACAGCGTCTGGTCCGGTGGAACATTAAAGGATTTCTCCACATCGTGTTAACTGTTTGTGTCAGTGATCATTTTTTATATCCATCTTGTCTCTCCTGAATCTGCAGCTGCTTCCTAGTGCCTAAGGCAATGCAGAGACGGGTAAGGGATGTGTCCATGACAAGGGTGCTAGACAAATTGGGCAGATGAGGACCATATCCAGCTCAATCACTCCCCCCGATTCGTGCTCACTTATTAGGTCTTAGACATATCAATGCAGCAGAAATCTAATGGTTGATTGAAGTTTCATTCTTCATATTTTAATGTTTATATTATTAATGACAGATTGCTAAATTGGCTTAAACTCTTGGTTCTGTCTTTGCCAAAAAAATAATCTTGACGTCCATAATTTATATGTCTGCCATATGTGTGCTGACATGTTCTCCTGCAGTCGTCTGTCTGATCTGTATTGTTAATTGGTTCTTTAGCTTTTATACTAATTTATTTCAGAGTGTAAACATGGGCAGAGCCCTTTCTCCTTAGATCAGTCTACTTCACACTGACTTGACTTTACCAGATGGATATCGTGGCTGACATTTAACCTGAATCCTTCGTCTAGAGCTTACGTAAAGGTGAAAATTTGTTTTTCTTATGCACCTACAATGATGACTCGTGGGGGAGGATGTCCCCTAAGAGTTATTCTCTTTCGTAGTAGAGTCCCCAATGACAAGTTGATTACAAGATGATCTGTTACTGGGAACCCTGTTGATCATATATAAGGGCATTGTATGGGCTCGGTGGTTTGCACTGTTGATTGTGCAGCCCTGAGAGGTCCTGAGTTGAAATCCCACCAATGACCACATCTACAAGGAGTTTGTATCTCCTCGTGTTTGCCTGGGTTTCCTGCTGGTTCTGCGGTTTCCTGACACACTCCATATAACTGGTTAACCTTGCAGCGTGACCTCGGCACAATGAATCAGTGGTTGCTTTTAGTCTCTTGGATTTGCATCGCTGGGGTCCTGGGTTGAAATCTCATCAAGGACAACATCTGCAAGGCGCTTCTATATTCTCCCCATGTTTGCTTGGGTTTCCTGCTGGTTCTCTGGTTTCCTCCCACACTCCATATACACATGTGGTCAAAATTGTTGGTACCCCTCGTTTAATGAAAGAAATACCCACAATGGTCACAGAAATAACTTGAATCTGACAAAAGTAATAATAAATAAAAAATGCATGAAAATGAACAAATGAAAGTCAGTCATTGCTTTCCAACCCTGTTTCCACAGACTTTTTAAAAAAATTAAACTCATGAAATAGGCCTGGACAGAAATGATGGTACCCCTGAAATTAATGTGACAAAAGAGACATGTTAAATCAAGTTGTCCACTAATTAGCATCACAGGTGTCTACAATCTTATAATCAGTCAGTGGGCCTGTATATAGGGCTACAGATACTCACTGTGCTGTTTGGTGACATGGTGTGTACCACAATCAACATGGACCAGAGGAAGCAAAGGAAAGAGTTGTCTCAGAAGATTAGAAAGAAAATTATTGACAAGCATGTTAAAGGTAAAGGTTATAAGACCATCTCCAAACAGCTTGATGTTCCTGTAACTACAGTTGCACATACTATTCAGAAGATCCATGGGACTATAGCCAACCTCCCTGGACATGGCCGCAGGAGGAAAATTGATGACATATCAAAGAGACAGATCATACGAATGGTAACAAAAGAGCCCAGGATAACTTCTAAAGAGATTAAAGGTGAACTTCAAGCTCAAGGAACATCAGTGTCGGATCGCACCATCCGTCGTTGTTTGATCCAAAGTGGACTTCATGGGAGACTAACAAGGAACACCATTGTTGGAAAAAAAAAATCATAAAAAAGCCAGACTGGAATTTGCCAAACTACATGTTGACAAGCCACAAAGCTTCTGGGAGAATGTCCTATGGACAGATGAGACAAAAATGGAAGTTTTTGGCAAGGCACATCAACTCTGTTTACAGACGGAAAAATGAAGCATATCAAGAAAAGAACACTGTCCCTACTGTGAAACATGCAGGAGGCTCTGTTATGTTCTGGGGCTGCTTTACTGCATCTGGCACAGGGTGTCTTGAATCTGTGCAGGGTACAATGAAATCTCAAGACTATCTAGGGATTCTAGAGAGAAATGTGCTGCCCAGTGTCAGAAAGCTTGGTCTCAGTCGCAGGTCATGGGTCTTGCAACAGGATAATGACCCAAAACACACAGTTAAAAACACCCAAGAATGACTAAGAGGAAAACATTGGCCTATTCTGAAGTGGCTTCTATGAGCCCAGACCTAAATCTTATTGAGCATTTTTGGAAAGCTCTGAAACATGCCATCTGGAAAAGGCAACCTTCAAACACGAGACAACTAGAGCAGTTTGCTCATGAGGAGTGGGCCAAAATACCCGTAGAGAAGGGCAGAAGTCTCATTGACAGTTACAGGAATCGTTTGATTGCAGTGATTGCCTCAAAAGGTTCAACAAAATATTAAGTCAAGAAGAACCATCATTTCTGTCCAGGCCTATTTAATGAGTTTAATTTTTTAAAAATTTCTGTGGAGGCATTGGGTTGAAAAGCAATGTCTGACTTTTATTTGTTCATTTTCATAGATTTTTAATTTATTACTTTTGTCAGATTCAAGTTATTTCAGTGACAATTGTGGGTTTTTCTTTCATTAAACGAGGGGTACCAACAATTTTGACCACGTGTGTAACTGGTTAGCCTTGCAGCGTGAACTCAACACGATGAATCAGTGGTTTCTTTTGCTCTCTTGGATTTGGATTGCTGGGGTCCTGGGTTGAAATCTAACCGAGGACAACATTTTAAGGAGTTTATATGTTCTCCCTGTGTTTACGTGGATTTCCTCTAGGTTCTCTGATTTCTTCCTAAATTCCTAAGACATACTGATGGAGAATTTAGATTCTGAGCCCCAATGGGGAAAGTGATGATATTTGTAAAGCTATGTGGAATATGATGGCCCTATGCAATAAAATACCGTAAATGTGTAGGTAATCTGGCAGCTTATATGCCCTACAACGACACCACTGAGAAATGAAGCATTACACCGTATAGATTGAAAGTAACAAGCTCTCAATGTAAAGAAAGGACATGTTGGTCTTGTTGCACACTGAGCCACTCACATCCCTCAAATTGCAGTCTTGACTGGTGCACAAAATACAGCATTTGTCTTAACTTGGTCTTAAACATGGAAATACTATTAATTACCACAACTGAGGGTATAAAATTAAAGCACTGCCCCAGTGGGTTTTTTATTTCACTGCTGGAGTGATGCCACTAATTTAAGTTCCCTGACCCTAATAATAATCTTACCAGCACTTCCCAGCGCCGCCCAAGTTCCGATCCACCATCTTCTGATTGCAACTTTTGACTTACCAGAAGTCAGAGGTAACGGTCACAAGCTTTCAATGACACTGGAGCGATCCGCCAGGTCACAGACTGCAGAAGACTAATGGAGCGGCGCTGATATAAGATGAAGATGGCAGCTGGTAAGTATAATACTTGGGGCAGGGAACTTGGATTAGTTGCACCACTCCAGCGCTTTAAGTTGTGTCCGTAGATGACTGGCTTGTATAAAGCATGTGTATAGAAGCATTAAGAGGTGCGCTGCTTGAGCATTCATTGACCAAAGTGCACAAAATTAAAAACAAATGTGCAGATCCAGGGCGGAAGCCTGTTTTTCCTCTTCTGAAGAGAACAATAAATTGCCGAGCAAAGCCCAGCGGAGACAGAGGGCAACATCAATCCCGCTCCTACCAGGGTGTCATGCTGGAAATGTTAATTGGGAATGTAGGTGGTATTGAAGCCCCACACGGCTTCAGCTGTATTTATGACACCGTCTGCCCCACTACTTCCTTTGGGCCTTTCCTTAGAGGTGAATATATTGGATGATTACATCATTGCATCTCGCACTATATAATGGAGCTGCACCAGAGCTGGTAAAATAATGGTGTTACATGGGAGCGTTCGGTGAAATCCAGTCCATATTTTTTGGATTTTTATAGATACTAAACCTTCTAATATGAAACTGTTAATATTTACAGTATATTTTAGTTCTCTTGGGTAATGCAGACCACCTACTTATATTTAATGTTGGCTATTTAGTAGGACACTGCTGTGGTCAGTTACTCAAGCACGGATGTATTGCCTGCGGAGTCTAAGGTAGTCTGAAATCGCCTTCCGTCTCATCAAGCTATTTATCTCTCTTCACCACCATGCTTTACACTGAACCTTTTGTTCAGACCCCATTCCATCTTACAAACTCTTTTGAGTCTAAAATGTATATAAAGAAGGGAATAGTGATGAGCGCAAGTGCTCGTTACTGGAGTTTGCCGAGGGTGCTCGGGTTTGCACAGAGTATCGCGGCTGCTCAAGTGAGATGTTCGAGTCCTGGCGGCTCCATGTTTCGCAGCTGTCAGACAGTCACAAAGCATGCGGGGATTCCCTGATAAACACCGGCAATCCCCCGATGTTTTGTGGCTGGCTAACACTCGGGAATCATGCGGGGCAGGGACGCAAACATGTCACTTAAGCACCCGCGATATTCGGTGTAAACCTGAGCATCCTCGGCAAGCTCTAGTAACGAGCACTTGTGCTCATCACTAAGAGGGAAGTGACTATATATTGGACCTCCAGTAAATTGCCTAATAAAAATACTATATATATATTTTTTTTTTTCGAATGGATTGGAACCTGTACCAAAATCTGTGTGCAAATCTGTCCCATTGTTTCAGATGGGAAAACTATATTGATGTGATTGTGTTTTTTTTTTTGCCCAAGAACACCGCTGCAGGTAGGAACATGCAGATTAGCTTCAATGAGTAGAGATGATCTTTGTACGTACATGAGCCAATTTAAGGGTCAATCGGGAACCATAGTCTGAGACCAGACTAGTCCAGAGCCGCCCCCCATACCGCTCCGAGTGATTGATAGATCTTTACTGAAGAGACCTGTCAGTCAACTAGAGCGATGCAGGAAAGGGCTGGCTGGATCGTTTCAGAGAAAAATCTCCGTGGCTTCAATCATGTAGCTTGGCTCTGATTTCTGCTGCCCGCAGTATTGAACGGCATGAATCTTGTGATAAGTTCCACTTAAGCAAAATGCTGAGGTTCAATGTCTGATTTGTGCTAGTTAAAATAGCGGAAAAATCTGCCATGTATTCACTATGTGAACATACCCTTGGTTGTATAATAGCATGGATTAAAGGTGGTGTCCACTATTTTTTTAGAAACATTGTCTGGAAGTAGGAGGATACAATTCTTGCCTGTTAAATCGCCAAACGCTCTACACCGCGTGCAGAATTATTAGGCAAATGAGTATTTTGATCACATGATACTTTTTAGACATGTGGTCCTACTCCAAGCTGCATAGGCTTGAGAGCCAACTACCAATTAAGTAAATCTGGTGATGTGCATCTCTGTAATGAGGAGGGGTGTTGACTAATGACATCAACACCCTATATAAGGTGTGCTTAATTATTAGGCAACTTCCTTTCCTTTGGAAAAATGGGTCAGAAGAGAGATTTGACGGGCTCTGAAAAGTCCAAAATTGTGAGATGTCTTGCAGAGGGATGCAGCAGTCTTGAAATTTCCAAACTTTTGAAGTGTGATCATTGAACAATCAAGCGTTTCATGGCAAATAGACAACAGGGTCGCAAGAAGCGTGTTGGCCAAAAAAGGAGCAAAATAACTGCCCATGAATTGAGGAAAATCAAGCGTGAAGCTGCCAAGATGCCATTCGCCACCAGTTTTGCCATATTTCAGAGCTGCAACTTTACTGGAGTATCAAAAAGCACAAGGTGTACGATACTCAGGGACATGGCCAAGGTAAGAAAGGCTGAAAAACGACCACCTTTGAATAAGAAACATAAGATAAAATGTCAAGAATGGGACAAGAAATATCTTAAGACTGATTTTTCAAAGGTTTTATGGACTGATGAAATGAGAGTGACTCTTGATGGGCCAGATGGATGGGCTAGAGGCTGGATCAGTAAAGGGCAGAGAGCTCCACTCAGACTCAGACGCCAGCAAGGTGGAGGTGGGGTACTGGTATGGGCTGGTATCATCAAAGATGAACTTGTGGGACCTTTTTGGGTTGAGGATGGAGTGAAGCTCAACTCCCAGACCTACTTCCAGTTTCTGGAAGACAACTTCTTCAAGCAGTGGTACAGGAAGAAGTCGGTATCGTTCAAGAAAAACATGATTTTCATGCAGGACAATGCTCCATCACATGCATCCAACTACTCCACAGCGTGGCTGGCCAGTAAAGGTCTAAAAGAAGAAAAAATAATGACATGGCCCCCTTGTTCACCTGATCTGAACCCCATAGAGAACCTGTGGTCCATCATAAAATGTGAGATCTACAGGGAGGGAAAACAGTACACCTCTCGGATCAGTGTCTGGGAGTCTGTGGTGGCTGCTGCACGCAATGTTGACCAAAAAAAGATCAAGCAACTGACAGAATCTATGGATGGAAGGCTGTTGAGTGTCATCGTAAAGAAAGGTGGCTATATTCATCACTAATTTGTTTTATTTTTGTTTTTGCATGTCAGAAATGTTTATTTCTAAATTTTGTGCACTTATATTGGTTTACCTGGTGAAAATAATCAAGTGAGATGGGATTATATTTGGTTTTTATTAAGTTGCCTAATAATTCTGCACAGTAATAGTTACCTGCACAAACAGATATCCTCCTAAGATAGCCAAATCGAAAAAAAGCCCACTCCAACTTCCAAAAATATTAAGCTTGGATATTTGAGTCTTTTGGGTTGATTGAGAACATAGTTGTTGATCAATAATAAAAATAATCCTCTAAAATACAACTTGCCTAATAATTCTGCACACAGTGTAGTGGTCCCGCTATTTATGGTTTACTTTCCCACAGTGATGAGGAGGTCAACGTACATCCCTGGGATTTCGCAGGTAATCATCAGCCTCAGCCGTCTCATATCATAGAGTCTAGCATTACCACTGTGACCTTTATTTTCTACAGGGATCACATGGATGTATGTGATGCCATATAACCTGCCATTCTACATTCATGAGCATGAAAATGGAGTTTGCCCTTCCTCTCTTCTGGGAAAGTTTTATACAAAATTTTGGAGGTGCCTGAATTTTACCCCTTCATTCAGAAGAACATTTGTGAGGTCAGACACTGATGTTTGAGGAGAGGCCGGGCTCACGTTCTCCGTCCTCGTTCCTCCCAAAGGTATAGGATGGGGCTGAGGTCCAGGTTCTGTGTGGCCGCTTATGTTCTTCCACACCAAACTCCCCCAACCATGGTTTTATGGACTTTGCTTTCTGCTCTGGACACGTCATGGGGAACAGAAAAGGACCTTCACCAAACTGTTGCCTCAAAGTTGAAAATGTCTTCTGCTGAAGCATTAAGATTAACCTTCACTGGATCTAAAGGGCTGAGGTTGAACCCTGAAAAACATTCTCGTAACATTATTCCTCCTCCACCAAACTTTATTGTTAGCCTAGAGTAATCAGGCGGGTAACGGTCTCCTGGCATTAACCAAACCAAGACTGCCAGATATAGAAATGTGATTACCATGTTTCCACTTCTCCAGAGTCCAGTGGTCGCTGCTTTACACCACTCCATCTGGCGCTTAGAATTGTGCTTGGTGATGTAAGGTTTGCATGCAGCTGCTCGGCCCTGGAAACCCATACTACAAAGCTCCTGGCAGGGGAACCGTTTTTGAGCTAATGTTAATGCCAGAGGAAGATTGGATTCTGCAGTTTTGGAGTCAGCAGAGCGTTGGCGACTATTCACTATGTGCTCCCACTCTGTAACTTTACGTTACAGATTGAACCCACCCATGAGGAGTTCTTTCACATATGTTAATAAATGTGGCCTCCATGGCGAGGGACTGGAATACATCGGTAACAATAGGACTGAATTAAAAACCTATATTCAATGATTAAGGGGTCTATCACAATAAATTTGTCCATATAGTGTATAATCACTGGTAGCAGTGTTGTGATAATTCTTATTATTATACCAAAAAGTGGTTGCCTATAAGATGAATAAACGAGCAATGTTTATTTTCTTTTATTTAAAGTTGTATATATTTTTCTTATTTGTATTTTTTTTTTTTTCCTTTTTTAAGCCTTTTTTTTTTTTTTTTTTTTTTTTTTAGCAATCTTGCTCTTTTTTTTACTAGAAATTGGTGTAGGCTCCATAGGAAATAAATCTGTATCATCATTTAGTCCAACACTTCCACATCCAAATACTATGAATTCCCAGAAAGTGATTCATGCTGAAGGTATTAGCAAGGTCATTCTCCGTTTAGGTTATAGATGTATTTGCACATATATGGGTTACAGAATAAATGTTATCTTTTCTTGGCCTGAGGTTGATGACAGGCTGCTCCTGGTGGGTCAGATGAAACTGAAACCTGTGTTTTGACGGAAGTTATTAACTCCATTTTAATTTGCCAATATGCAATGATTGTCACAGATAAACCTCATTGCATTGTCCCGTACAGATTAGTAGTACGTATCATTGTACAGGGTCTCTGCCACTTCTTGGGCCTCCGGTACTCATCTCTAAGCCTTCAGTGTGAATGTACAATTTTCATAGTCATGAAAATGCAGGAAAATCTTTAAATGAGAAGGTGTGTCCAAACTTTTGGTCTGCAGTGTGTGTGTGTGTGTGTGTGTGTGTGTGTGTGTGTGTGTGTGTGTATATGTGTATATGTGTATATATATATATACATATATATATATATATATATATATATATATATTATTAAAATATGTCTATAATGTCTTATATATTATTACAGCACACATCGGTGTTTAAGTTATACAGTTCTTAATCTGCTTCAAAGTAAATTATACAACACATCAGCCTTCTCCTTGGGGTGACTTGTCAATGCAGCTAGGTTGCTGACATTAACTACGAGAGTGGTGAAATAATGATAGATTAATGTCATAAAGAGCAGTAAGAAATCCCCCATCCCCCCCCCCAGAAAAAAACAAAACACTTATGAAGCAGAGCACACAAGTAGTGGACCACTGACCGGTTGCACTTGGTGGCTGTGTATATACCAACTATTTCTTCTTCAGGGTCTTTGAGGGTTTAGCAGTTAAAGGATTTACTATATATATATATATATATATATATATATATATATATATATATATATATATATATATATATATATATATATATATATATATATATATATATATATATATATATAATATCTACAACATTTTTTAATATGTTTGCTGTAAGTGAATGGGAAAATGCTTGTTCCCTTCCGGAGGTAAAACCTGTCTTGATCATGTCCAGCTGATGTAAATAATGAGCTTTCTACCACCCAAGTGGAAAAAAAAGTATTTTGTGCCAAAGAACAGGTGTACAAGAATATATTCCATTGCAAGCCTTTTCCAACAGAAGAGGCTCCCAAACTACAGCCCAACTTTCCAAAACTGGGGACATGTGGCCAGGGTTGGGGTGTAACTACAGTAGGTGTGGACAGTAGCAGTCGTACCTGAATCTTGGCCCAAAGATCACTTTGCTCCATATGAGAAGACCAGTGCTAATAAAGACTGTGATATTTAGGGGCCCTGTTGTAGTTTTGTATTGGGGTCCATGAACTTCATGCTACGCCACTGCATGTGGCCCACTTTCACCTTACTTAAGGAGATCCAGCTGTTCTCCGATGTCAGGTCTAGGCTGCTACCCAAGCATTTCTTGCAGTTCAAAGTCTACGTTTGGCGCCCGCGAAAGCAGAAGCTGTATTTCATGTATGAGGTCGTAATGATCAGAACTCCATGGCGCCACATGGAACAAGCAGCGGACTCAGTGTTCCCACCGCCAGACCACACATCTTATGAGATGCCCCATATTGGTTACCATGGAAGCTGGACACTGCACCCCTAATATATGTCCACCTCGGAAATTATTGTACACTGATGAATGTCTTCTTTTATCCTGTTTATTTTATGTAACTGCTTATGTATTTTAATGTCTCCTTTGTACCATCCTTGTATATATTTTTCCTAAACACTGCTTCCCTTTTGGATTAAATATAAAATTTAATAGTTCTGTTTCTTTTGTCCTGTAATCGTTCCTCCCCTGAAGCCATATATGCTACCAAAACGCAGGCATCCGGCCAGGCCTGTATTATATTTCAAACTGGGCCGGTGGTGGCAGAGAATAATGTTAATAATCGGGTATCGTGCAGCCAGCAACAACCGTACGGGGCGTACGCACATATTCCTGGAGCTGGAATTCGGAGATGTGATGCCATACGCTTTCTGCGTGCTCACCAACGCCCAAGGAGTGAGTAGTCTGGATCGTGTGCTCGCGATTCCGGACGAAATACTGCCAGCGTGACCGCAACGGCGAGATATTGCGTGATCTCCCCGTTGTCGTCCCTGTGTTGGAATCCCTGACAAGTAGGGTACAATGTTCTTTTCCTTATTTGCTTCATTTTTATCCGTGAACAGCTGATGTGACTTGCCAAATAGCTCCAGTTTTGTCTCATCTGTGAAAAGGACATTCTCAAAGAAGCTTTGTGGCTTATCAATATGCATTTTGGCAAATTCCAGTCTAGCTTTTTTATGATTTCCTTTCAATAGTGGTTTCCTCCTCGGTTGTCGTTAATGAAGTCCACTTTGGCCAAGACGGCGACAGATGGTGTGATCTTACACTGATGTACCTTGACCTTGGAGTTCACTTCTAATGTCTTTGGAAGTTGTTCTGGGCTCTTTGGCCACATCCAGGGAAGTTCACTACAGTCCCATAGATCTTGAACTTCTGAATAATATGTGCAACTGTACTAACAGGAACATCGCGCTGTTAGGAGATGGTCTTATAATCTTAATCCTTTTAACACATTTGTCTATAATTGTCTATCTGATCTCCTGAGACAACTCTCTCCTTAGCTTTCTTTGGTCCATGTTCAGTGTGGTACACACCATGATGCCAAACAGCACAGTGACTACTTTTCACCCCTTTAAAAAGGCAAACTGTCTGATTACAAGGTAGTAGACGCATGTGATGCTAATTACAGGGACACACCTTAATTTAACATGTCCCTATGGTCAAAATATTTTCAATCTTTTCTTGGGGTACCCTCATTTTGGTCCATGCCATTTTTTTTTATTTGTATTGAACCATAGTTCAAAAGCAACGTCTGATTTTTACTAGTTGATATTCAGTAAATTTAAAATTACCAACAATTTTGACCATGTGTGTGACTTATTACTGTGTAATTCTATGTTTTTTGTTCATGCCTAGTAAAAAAAAAAAAAAAAAAAAGTTAGAAGCCACATTTGCAGTTTTCAAAGAGGTGGCTGGCTTCCTTGGCAAGGAGTTTACGATTACAAGGTGTTTGATCCACAGCCAGTCTGGTTCCGGTGAGCTTCTCTGCCCCTGCGCTCCTCCAATGCTGCCCAGGCAAAGAGCGCTCAGCTTGGATAATCGACTGAGCCATGCCACCAGCCTGAACTGTCAATCATCAAGAGCTCACCGCTTTCCCTCCCTACCTCTCCACGGCAAGCAGGAAGTCCGGGAGCTAGGGAGCAGTGCACTCCTGAAGATAGGATCCCGGGACAACCCCTTTAATGTTACGTCGCCTTTCATGAAAAATGATACTCAACTATATCTCTTTTTGAGTCATAGACTCAGATGTGAGATGTATAATGGATCTATTGGATGGATGATGGATATTGGTTAGATGGACATTAGACAGACAGATATTGGATAGTTGGGTAGGCAGGCTTTCCATATGGGATGTATAGGTAGATATATATGGATAAATGATAGATTTTTCATGGATACCTTGAGTGTTAATTCTTCTAGCAGATTGATAAGATGCAGTAGACTGGTGACACATGTAGGATCTTTGGTCCCTGCTGTTTGCGCTTCCATCAATGTCAGTAAGCTGCTGTAGAAAGCACATTGTGCGATGTTCTGTCACACAGCGTCACTTGTAAGGTAGGTGTCTTGTGACATGATGGGCAGCATACGAAAGGCTAATTGACTCTGATCTTTAATTACTGCAGAGTAAATCTTTTAATGATGCTTTGAAGGGCTCATCTGAAATAGATGAAAGCTGAATCTTTGCTCAGTGTCAGGGCCTTGATGTTAATTGAGTCCTGTGACCCAGGAGCAAGGAATGTCTTCCAACGACGTGATCGGCTTTACGTTTTTTTTCTTTTTCTGTCCATAATGGCTTTTTGAGAACATCTTGTCTGTGAATCACATTAACCAGCACCAATTTGTCATCAGCGCTTGTGCCTATACACTTATCCTATACATGAGACCCAGTGAGTCATAACTTTATCGTAATGTATGGCCATATTTCTCAGAAAAGTGTTTGCTTTTTTTTGGGGGTTTTTTAAACATTGATTCATTAAACTGTGGAAGCCGCTACATTGGTCTGTTCTGAGAAATCGTACAACTACATTTATACAGTTAACATGGAGGCTACGTAGTATAACATTATTGTCTATTCACCATTTTTAGGTCCAAATACTATGATGATTCTTAATATATTTTCATAGTGGTTGGAGCTTTTGTTCTGTGTTTTTGTTTTTTCTCTGATAAATGGCTTTATATTTATTGACATGAGAATTTGATTCTTGTAGCTAGTTAACACCTACTTGACATTTTAGAAGGAGCTTAGAAGCTTAATCCATCCTTGACTGTCCATTTTTTTGTTTTTTTGCCCCCCCTTTTTTTTTTCTTTTCCATTTTTCCAAGAGCCACACCATTTTTTATTTTTCTGTTGAGGGTTTGTTTTTTGTGGGACGAATTGTAGTGGTAAATGATACCATCCATTTTATCATGTGATGTAGTGGAAAGCCCGAATCAAAGTCAAGGAGCCAACATATGACGTACGCCACCCCACCCCAAAAAAACAAAAAAAACAATTGTGTATCTTTCAAAGACACATCCAGTGATATCTTTACAAGGGCCAGTCCATTTCTCCGTTACTGAGAAAGCACATTTAAACAAAATATGAAATTGAGGACAAAGGACTATGGTAGATCTGAAGCCTCTGTCACTCCAGCTCTATTTCTCGCTCAGTGACTCCTCCTCCTGCTTGACTGAAGGCTCCTTTTCTGAAGTCACACAGCATACAGGCTGTCGGTCAACTGGGAGGAGGTGGTGCTGGGCACTGAATAGAACTGAAGTGACAGAGGCTTCAGTTCTACAAATAGATCTACAGCCTCATATGCATACTAATTAAAGAGCTGATTTATCAATAAAGAGGAACGGACTGGCCATGCAAAAGTATTGCTGTTCTAGTCTTTGAAAGAGCTTCAGGCATGTATAAATAGTTTGACGGGTGAAATCCTGCTGACAGATTCCCTTTTAATCCTGGCTACGATGCGCCCAAGGGGGATGTGATGGAGGAGCTGTTGAGCTGCTCCCCTGTCTTGGGTTTTGCAGCTCCAGCGTACTTCTGACCCATATTCCAAATAGAGACAGAGGGTGAGCAACAGCAGCCGCCTCCGTCACCATCTCAGCGGCTGCTTGAGAAGCCCCAGAGAAACAGCGTCTTCGGGTGAGCGGAGGTAACCAGACCTCAGAAAGGCGAAGATCTGCAAGCAGGTCTAGACACCGCAGCTACAGGAGGATGGACGAATCTGCAGCCTCCAGGGACGATCCCCAGGCTGAGAGGCCCCTCCTCCAAACCGGGGAAGACGTGCATTACCAAAGCTAGACACAAGGAATGTGCATTGTCTAAAGCCCTGTTAGCAGACTCATACCCAAAAAGGCTGTGTCAGTCCTGTATCAACCAGTCTCTGACAGACGAGACCCCTAGTTTTTCTTCAGAATTCAAAACCTTGGTCAAGTCGGAGACCAGCAAGGCCCGCTCTAAAAAAAGGAAAGAGGAAGGAGGTTACGGATTGGGAGGGTTCCCCAGTTTTAGATGTCTCCCTCCCATTGGACTTAGAGGAAGAGTCTGACAGTGCGTCTTCCTCATCCTAATCCTCAGATAGTGGGGCTGGGCGACATTGTTTGCCATTAAATGAAATTGATGGTCTTGTTAAAGCAGTGCGTACAACTATGGGTTCTCCAGTAGTAGACTTATTTCTACAAAACTAAATCGGAGGACAAGGATCTTCTGTTCTCTGAATCCCAGAGAAAATCCCTTAGCGGTAGACACACTCCTGGTGCCTTGGAACTTCAGCCTGGCATATGCCTTCCCCCATTGTCACTGCTTCCCAGGGTCATAAGAAAAATCTGGGAAGACAAGTCGAGGGTTCTTTTGGCCAAGAGACCCTGGTTCTCGTGCCTGAGGAGCATGTCTATCTCCGACCCTTGGGTCCTTCCCGAGGTTCTGGATCTTCCCTTCCAGGGTCCGATATCCCATCCTCAAGCAGCGGGCCTCCACTTGACGGCATGGAACTTGAAAGGACGTTGCTAAAACAAAAAGGGTTTTCCCAAAATCTAATAACTACCCTGATGCAGAGCAGAAAACCAGTTGCAACCCAGATTTATGCCAGAACCTGGAATAAATTCTTATCCTTCTCGGAGTCTAGAGTTGGTGAGGGGGCACCAATAGGGAAAATCCTGGAATTTCTATAGAAGGATCTTGAGCTAGGGTTGTCGACCAGCACCCTAAAAGTTCAAGTATCTGCCCTGTATAGCTGTGATCTAGCAGGTAACTACTGGATTTCTTGTTTTATCAAGGCAGCTTTTAGGTCCAGACCCATTGTTAAAAACAGCTTGGTCCCTTGAGACCTAAATCTAACTGCTTTAACTAGCTTGCGGTTTGAGCCAATAGAGTCAGCAACTATTACAATCCTCTCCTTTAAGACAGTTTTACTGATAGCTTTAACCTTGGCCCAGAGAATTAGTGACATTCAAGCGATGTCTGTAGCCTCGCCATTTACACAAATACTGGACGATAGGCAGGATCTGGCCAAAAAATCACTCTATCTCCCTAAAGTAGCCACTCGCTTCCACAGACTTCAGGAAGTCTTCCTACCCTCATTTTGTTTTAATCCGAGTAATCAGAAGTAGGCGCAATTACATACATTGGATGTGAGAAGATGTGTGGTTAGGTACCTTTCAGTTACCAAAGACTTTAAGAAAGATAGCTTCTTGTTTATATCCTACCAAGGGTCTAGGAAGGGGTCTAAAGTCACAAAGTCCACCTTAGCTAGATGGATTAGGGGGGCCATTTCTCTAGTATATACATCTAGGGGCGACAAAGTGCCAGAAAGGTTGAAGGCTCATTCCACCCGGGCTGTGGCGACCTTTTGGGCTGAGAAGACAGGTGTCTCCATTGAAGACATATGTAAGGCTGCTACCTGGTCCTCTCCCTCTACTTTCTATAGACACTATAGGTTAGATATGGGTGTATTTGCTGACCTCACCTTTGGGAGAAGAGTGCTCCAGGCTGTGGTCCCTCCCTAGATTACTTTCATCTTCGTAAATCTCGTGGTGCTGTCATGATCGACCGATAAAGTCCTAAGTTTCTTACTGGTAATGGAATATTTCGGAGACCATGACAGCACCCTTATATTCCCTCCCTTCACATTGTGAGATCATTCCCGTTTTGAATTATAGTCTCACACTTAAATTTTGCATGGATTTCCATCGGATTGTAGATATCAAGGTATCATTTTAATGACTTTCCTATGAACTGCATGCTGATATAGACTGCTTAGGAGGGTTGATGCTACTGACAGATGCCCTTAAAATCCACATAAAGATTGGACTCAGTTTGTACATGCAATAGTGAAATGTCTGCAAAAGACCACCCCCTTATCCATATTTTCAGTTCCATTATATCTTTGACGGGACCACCTTCCCTAGAAGACAACTTTTCAGTGCAATTTTGGATGTTCCACTTTGTATTTTTGTTGCATTGAAAGTATTTAGATACATCCTAGACACTTTTTTGTTTTTATTTTTTTCCTTTCTATGTAACATGCTGGTCACAATTTTTTATTCCAAACTGTGAATTCCAATTTGCTCACTAATAAATCCAAGGCAAAGTCTTCGAAACACATGAATAGCTTTCATTCTAGGTCGTTCCTACTCCAGGGAAGACTCATTTATTAGGGTCTCTCACAGGACAAGTGGTCTCTTGTGTCAGGTCACCCTACCTTACTAATGGTGCCGTTGGTTTTACTTTTAACACACAAGCATTCTCCACTGGTTTTTGTTATTAAAATTACCTTGAACCTAAAGCGGACCTTCCGCGAGGGGGGAAAAATGATTTTGTAGTGCAAATTGGTCACTTGGTGAAAAGACTGCTCTCAATGTACTTCCTGACCAGCTCCTTCTACTGTCAATGTGAAATGTGGGGCAGTTATTAGAAAGGGTGAAGGATGAGGCCTTGTTCAGTCCTGCTGCACAACAAAAGGGAAGAAAACCAGGGTTGGATAGCGAGCAGACATGGAATCATGGGCTGTGAATAGATTCTTCTTTTTCAAGCAGTAGTTAGGCGTTCAGTGTAATGTAGGCGCAGGTATAAGCAAACAGCGTGTGAGCCGGGTGCTAGACATTGCCTCAGGGCACAAGGAATTACACTGTCATGCAATGAATATGCTCTTGCTGCTATTTTGGAGTTTGATTTCTTTGTTGTCACATAGTTGAAGTCGGTCCAGATTAAGATGATGTGTTAACGTCAAGAAATAAAGAGAAATCTCAAAGGTGGTAGGCTGGAAGGAAGGTGGAAGAAATCCCAACTACCGCTCCTGTGTTGGCATATATGTACAGTAAGTGTGTGTGTATGTGTATAAAATATATGTAAAATGTGTGTAATATAAATATATATGTGTGTATGTATATATAATATACATATATACAAAATTTATTTTCAATACACCTCAATTTATTCAGTATCCAGTATAAGCACCATGTACAGAATATACCCACACTTACAGCCTTGGCTGCTATCAATGGGGTTATTAATGGTTTACTGAGAAATGTTCTGCCGCGCTGAATGCACTTGGGCACTTCATGATCCGCTGCTGGCAGCTCTTTTTGCGATTGCCAACTAGTGACGACTCAGATGTGCTTCATGGGAGACTAGTCCAGAGACGTTGCAAGGGCTGCTCACAGAAGCACGAGTTACATGCAGCTTGGTGGTGTTGTGTTGAAAAAGGAGCTCCTGGGACACTTTGGTGAAATAGCCGTACCGCTGGTTCTACGACCAAATCAATGTAATACCGAGCTGTTAGTGCACCTGGATTGAAGAGTAGAATGGTTTGGCTGCCAGGGCTGTGGAGTCGGTAAGCCAAACCTCCGACTCCTCAATTTCCATGAAAATGACTCCACCAAAATGGACTCCAACTCCACGACTCCGACTCCACAGGCTTCTGTACATTATACTACCCCACACAATAATCCCAGGAGTAGGACCAGTGTGAAAATGTTCCATTGACCACATACCACAGGTCTCTAAGGCTATTATGGTGCCGAGCAAGAAACAATGTAATGGAGATCTGTCCTCTTTTTAGAGATAAGACCTGCTTTTGTCTTGGACGTATTGATTCCCAGAGATTAATCTGGAGACCATGTGGCCAATACCATGAAGAGACCTTTATGAGAGAACAACAAACCGGTCCTACTTAAAGGATTATGGTGTAGGGTGGCATAATTTTTGGTAACTGGACCCTTCATTCAGTCTTCATTCCAGGAGGACTAACAGCTCGGTGTTACATTGCTTTGGTTGTGGAACCAGTGGTGCGGCCATTGCTCCAAAGTGTCCCAGAAGCTGTTCTTCAACACAATATCGATAATATCATCTTAGAATATTAGAAAATGATAAAGCAAGGCAATCTTATGATTCTTTAAGCTCCGTGTATTATAACCTGTAAGGCTGTGTGTGGATAAAGGTTTTTTAGAGCAGAGCCGCTCAAATTTTCGCCACAAAAATCACCCTAATTTTTTTTTTTTTTTTAAGACTTTCTACTATTTTCACTGTTAAATCTTTTTGCAGTACACATCTGGAGTTTGAGGAATTTTTTTTTTTCACTTGAGGTTTTGAAAAACACTTAAAAGAAAAAAGGAATGTGCATGTCACTTCTTAGAACCGGCTCCTGATGGAAACCAGTGTACTGTATATACCGTACTCGAGTATAAGCCGACACGAATAACAGCCCAGGCACCACAAAAAACTGGGAAAACATATTGACTCGAGTATAAGCCTAGGGTGGGAAATGCAGCAGCTACTGGTAAATTTCAAAAATAAAAATAGATACCAATATAATGCTCCATGCAGAATAATGGGCCCTATATCATGCTCCATGCAGAATAATGGGCCCCATATATTGCTCCATGCTGCATAATGGGCCCCATATAATTCCCCATGCAGAATAATGGGCCCCATATTCTCCATGCAGAATAATGGGCCCCATATTCTCCATGCAGAATAATGGGCCCCATATTCTCCATGCAGAATAATGGGCCCCATATAATGCTCCATGCAGAATAATGGGCCCCATATAATGCTCCATGCAGAATAATGGGCCCCGTATAATGCTCCATGCAGAATAATGGGCCCCGTATAATGCTCCATGCAGAATAATGGGCCCCGTATAATGCTCCATGCAGAATAATGGGCCCCGTATAATGCTCCATGCAGAATAATGGGCCCTGTATAATGCTCCATGCAGAATAATGGGCCCCGTATAATGCTCCATGCAGAATAATGGGCCCCGTATAATGCTCCATGCAGAATAATGGGCCCCGTATAATGCTCCATGCAGAATAATGGGCCCCGTATAATGCTCCATGCAGAATAATGGGCCCCGTATAATGCTCCATGCAGAATAATGGGCCCCGTATAATGCTCCATGCAGAATAATGGGCCCCGTGTAATGCTCCATGCAGAATAATGGGCCCCGTGTAATGCTCCATGCAGAATAATGGGCCCCGTGTAATGCTCCATGCAGAATAATGGGCCCCGTATAATGCTCCATGCAGAATAATGGGCCCCGTATAATGCTCCATGCAGAATAATGGGCCCCGTATAATGCTCCATGCAGAATAATGGGCCCCGTATAATGCTCCATGCAGAATAATGGGCCCCGTATAATGCTCCATGCAGAATAATGGGCCCCGTATAATGCTCCATGCAGAATAATGGGCCCCGTATAATGCTCCATGCAGAATAATGGGCCTCGTATAATGCTCCATGCAGAATAATGGGCCCCGTATAATGCTCCATGCTGCTGTGGGCCCTGTATAATGCTCCATGCAGAATTATGGGCCCTGTATAATGCTCCATGCAGAATTATGGGCCCCGTATAATGCTCCATGCAGAATAATGGGCCCCGTATAATGCTCCACGCTAAAACTCCTCAAAGAAGAAATGTTTCCACTTGAAAACCTTGTTGTCTATTTTGAACTCCTCAAAACCTCCATTTGTAAATACAGTAATATAAAAACCTTAATGCCTGATAATGGTTGCCAAGTATAGAGCAACTTTTTTTTTTGTAATTTACTGTTAGAGACCTTATTATCTTGATGATCAGCTGTAGGCAGATATACATTTCTCCTGCAGTGGCCACTACAGGAGAAATGTGGTATTACGTGTAAATAAATTGACTACTATGTTTTCTAGTCCTCCAAGATCAGAGACGCGGTTTTCTCTGCATGTTGACGAACATAACAAACTGGAAATCCTGTCTGACATAAAATGGCCTTAAAGTGACATGGACCATGGTACCCATAATAGCCCATGGGTGTAAAGATACACAATAGAACGAGCGGTCGGTTTTACTTCTGTTTTGTAAATCTGGAATTGATGTTACACTAAAATATCATTTGACACCGACAACTTTTGTCCACCCCATGGAAATACTGAATATTAGTAAGTGAAGGACTTTACCTATTACCACTGACTACCAAGAACAGCATGTGTCCTGACCAGTGAAGCAGATTTCCAGAGTTTTTTAGCGCCACACCTGTTCATAGGTTGTGTGTGGTATTGCAGTTTAGCCTTGTTCACTTCAATTGAGCAGAGCTGCAGTACCTGGTTCATCCTGTCAATAAGTGTGGTGCTGTTTTTAAAAAACAAAAATAGCTATATTTTTCTAATCTTGGTCAACCCTTTCCATAATTGTCAGATTTTCACAAATTCACATGGCACTGCCACTCCACACACACGGCACTTTCGGACCCACCCTTTTCTGAATATTTAGGGGTCCTGGCCATCAGGCCCTCAGTGCATACTTCAGGATAGGTGTTGAATGTTATTTAGTGAAAAATAAGGCCCGACTTTGCATCTTTTTTTGTTCACAAAATCAGGCTCTGTGCACAGAGTTTTTTGAGGAGGTTTTGTAGCAGAAACTGAACAGAAACTCTCCAAATCCTCCCCAAAAACGTGGATATAATGCTCAGTTTTTCCTCCGAAATTTATGCAAAAAGACTCCGTATGCACAATCCCTACAGAAAATAACACATTAGTAAATCTGTACTTATACACTCATCTTGATACATTTAAAAAGAACTTGGTAGCTTATTTGGAGATGTGAGCGTGGCGCTACCTTGTGGACTGAATGATGAAGGTGATTCACTGCGTCAGCTGAAGCCTCAAACAATTGCTTGCTTTTAACTCATTTGTTGTAATTTTTGTAACACTCCATTTTACTTATAAAAGTATTTTTCAAAGGAAATGTCATCAGAAAAAGAAACTATTTAAAAATTTATTTTACAAAGAAATATATGCAAATTGTCTCTTCAGAGAGGAAGAGAACTAGAACTCTAGTGCCACCTATAGGAAATTGCAATCCTAAAAGTCAGTATTGACCCTTTAACAAGCCTTGTCACATGACTTGGGATAAAGGCATTGCACTGCATTGTTGCTCGAAAAGTCTCCTCACCTTGACGTGCTTAGCATGTCGCTCTCCGCAAGGAGAAACATTACTTCTTCGATACCGGTCTGACGCTTCTCACCCAGCCAAACCAGAACTCACACTTTGCACAGACGAGGGGCAGTACCCCGAAACAGTGTCTGCAAATTGAGTTTCTGGTATTGGCTTTTATCCTACGTCATCTGATGAGGCTCGTTAAAGGGTCACTATTGACTTTTAGGATTGCTACTTTCTATAGGTGGCACTAGAGTTCTAGTTCTCGAACTCTCTGAAGAGACAATTTGCATATTCCCCAGAGGAGCATTGCGGCTCAAAAAGTATCCTCACCTTGACGTGCTTAACATGTCGCTCTCCGCAAGGAGAAACGTTACTTCTTGGATAAAGAAATGTATGTATATATGTATAATATATTTGGGACCGATCTGAGGTATCACAGGAACTGTTTCTATTTAGTTTACTTTACTCCTCGTAAACCACATCACAGGAAACCTTACATACAGCCCTTGTCCGGCACAAAGTGAAACATAAAGTAAACTGTCCATATAAGGTCAGTTTCACACGTCTGGATATTTCCGGTACTGGAAAAATCCATACCGGAGATGTCCGTGTGCACCTGTGTGGCATATGTGTGCCGCATCAGGATCACACATACCGGCATTTGGGAATCCGTGTACAGTTAGCGCTGTTCCCAAGCGCCGGGTGCTGAACGCTGCCCTCATCATTGTCTCCTGCTGGTGCTGCGATCAGCACCAGCAGGGACAATGATGAGAGTAGTAGTATCTGCGCCCTGTGTCTCCACCTGTAAAAATAAGAATAAAATAAAAAAAAATCCATATACTCACCTGTCCTAAGTGTCTACCTGTGTAATCCATGCGACCAATCAGCAGAGGAGCAAGGGAGAACGACTCCTGCAGTGTTCCGTTGAGTTTATAAAACATTTTTTTCCCCCATCATTTGTGATTCATTACAGTTGAGTTTAGAAATTTAGATTTTCGCTTGTCATTTTTTTAATTTTGTAGAATTTTTCATATTTAGCTAATTAGCACTTTTATGTTTTGTCATATATTGGCAATCAGAATGGTTGTCTGTGAGTTATTATCTTCAGTATTTGCTGTCTGGGAGGAAGATCATACAAAAAAAAAAAACTTTTAATACATTTACTATATAAAACTTGTGCCTTCACCTGACTGCATTGTGTAATGACACCTTGTGGTGTGTCGTCACACCTGACTGCATTGTGTAATGGCACCTTGTGGTGTGTCGTCACTCCGGACACTGAGCCTGCAGTGATCAATCTGCCAGGAAAGGATAGTTCTGCACCTCCTGCTTGTTTTTCTCCTTTTCTCCAGAAGGGGGCGTCCAATCCATCCAAATACATTTTCGCTGCGATTCTTGAGTAGGTTTTCGCTGCATATTTGTAGAGTCAGGTTTTGGATTTGACGTAGGAGATTTACATGTTATCTCATGTTAGATCAATTATCTTCAAAAAATCTAAATGTATTCCATTAGAAATTGCCGTCTGAAGTGGGATTTGCACGTTTGAGCAATGTCCTGTCTTTCTAAAGAAGCCGAGCTGCTGCGAAACCTAAAAAAAACAACAACAAAAAAACGGCAGAACTTGTTACTGTGAAATACTTCACAATAGTCTAAAATCTGCTCTTGATCAATGGGGCAGCAGCAAAAGAGCAACAGCTGCTTGGAGAGGAGCCATGTTAGATCCTTACCTATCATTCCACAGCGTTTCCTAATGAAGCAAACTCTATAAATTTCTGCTGCCCTAAATGTACAACCATAAACTTCAGGATCCAAGTTTTCTGCATTTTGACGAATGGCGCAATAAAACAAAGAAGGAAAATAATCTCTCATTTGTTACTTTTCTACTCTGTTAGGGGTGTGTTCACACTACTTTTTTTTTTTTTTCTTTTTCAGACATTTTTGAGCAGGTCCTTTCTAAGACAAAAAAGACTGAAAATGCGCTCAGAAAACAGAATTCCCTTCTATTTTAAAACATTGCTGTTCACATATTCAGTTTTTTTTAACCCCTTCTAGTTTAAAAACCGGTTAAAAGAAGTGATCGGACTATTGTTCAGACATTTTCAATTTATGACGCTGCTTGGAACTCTGGTACCTATTAGCAGTAACTGTCCTAAAAGTTCATATCAACCCTTTACATGGTATGATCTAGTATAAGAAGCCATATTAGACACTCCATTTGCAGAGACTTGTTTTAGGGTGTTTGCCCCTCATTAGTGCAAAGCAGGATAGCTGGTTTGGCTGGGAGAGAGGCCTGTGACAGGAGCTGAAAGGGGTAAAGTTTCTCCTGGTGAGTAGTTCCAAGGTTATGTAAGGAGACTTATAGGCCATGTAATGCTCCTCTGGGAGCTTCAGTTGGCAAATTCACTCTTCAGACAGGAACGCTAGAGTTGTCACCTATTGTGGGTAGCAATCCTAATAGTCATTATCTAACCTTGATGTGCATATTTTAATTCACAGAGGAACATTGCATGGCCTATAGGTCTCCTTATACTAACTTGGCGCTCTCCACAATCCATTTTCAAATAAAGTGGTTAGCGATTTCTAAATTGACCTGATACTCTACTACTTGAATTTTTTATTTTTATGAAGCCTAGGAAAGGTAGCGTTATAGTAGTTGAAACTATGATTTTTGCACATCTGCTGATTTTCCTGGTTCCCTCTGCATTTATCTACAATGTCAATCTGCCTCTCAGACAAGCCCTTTATTTGACTAAAGGAAGAGCTTGCATTTATTGGAGGCCGATTGTTCGGGAACATCATTTTTTTTCATGTAAGCAGCTACAAAGGGGGACAACAGCTCTGGAGGAACGAGTATATCTGTACATATTACTGATATTAGTGGCCTTCAACTCTATCTCAAGCCATGGCGACTTGTTGGATGAACGATCTTTGGGAAGATTGATCTTGGGCGAGCCTAGATAGGTCCTCCAGGGTCTTCCCCACCATTATCTTGATAGTATCAAGCCATCGGGCTGCTTGTCTTCCTCTTCGCCTTGTTCCTTCTATTCTTCCGACCATAATGTCCTTCTCCAGTGATTGCTCTCCGTATGATGTGTCCAAAGTAGACAAGTCGTAGCATGGTGATCCTTGCTTCAAGTGACATGTCTGGCTTGATTTGTTCCAAAATGGATTTATTTATTTGTTCTCCTTGCCATCCATGGTAAGTATTGTGTAATAACATATTATTTGTTTCCTTTTGGTTTGGCTGCAACGATACTGAGCTGTTCTTGATTGTTTTCTGCCGTTACGATCTTGACAGCCATTGGACCTTCTTATTTATAACACGTACTACAGATTCGCCAGAAACGTCACTGATCGGAGAAGAATAATCTAATTCATACGCTCGTTTAACATGCGGGGAATAACAACCTGGCAGGAAATTGCGGCACAGCGACTTTATAAAACTGAGACGATTCCGCTGAAATTGGACCTTTTCTAGAAATTGCAGTCGTAGAAATCTGTGTCACTATGCAGTACAGTGACTTCAATCCTTGTGATCTTTTTTTACTCCAAGAAAATCAGATAGTAAGAAAAAAAAAAAAGAAACGTAAAAACTGAAGGGAAACGGGAGCTTTCAAAAATAAGTGTAAAAAAAAAAAGCTTAATTCCTAATAATAAATGAGTTAAATGCTTCATCAGTTCAAACAAGCGAATAAAAAGATAATCCGTTTTTCATCCAGAAAAATTGACAATTTTCATCCATACAGTCACCCATATGGCATCCATTTTTTTATACATCCGCAGCTAATAAAATTGACCATAAAATACAGTTGTGTAAGCTCACATAACTGTCCACTAAAAAAAGGACCATCAGACAGACCGATGTTATTCAATAGGACTATTGAGATGAGCAGTTTTTCTCACGGATAAAAATGACGAAACTGGCAGTGTGCACCAGTTTCTTCCATATACAAGTCTATGGGAGTCAAAAAGGATCAGATCCTGTAAGGATCAACCATATAGCAGCTGATTTTTACTGATGCATTGCAATTATTTTCATAGGAAACTGTGTAAATGGTCTTGTAAATTTCATTAAAGGGGTATTTCCATCTCCAAGATCCTATCCCAATATGTAGTAGTGTAATAATAATATTAGCAAATCCCTCCAATTAGAAATGTAGCAAAGTTCAGAATACCTCACTTACCCCATGTGCAGGGCATTGCAGTAACTTAGATATCCATGGTTACAATCACTCATATAGTGACGGTTGCTAGTGCTCATAACTAGTGTTGAGCGAATTTGTTCGGCATTTCAAATTCGTGTTCTTGGTTCCGACTTGTTCGTGCCAAAAAATTGGCTCCGTCCATGAACATCCCTGATTTGCCACACATGTTATCTGCGTGACAAGTCGGAACCCGGAACCCGAACACAAATTTGAAATCCCAAACAGATTCGCTCAACACTAGTCATGACCGTAGATACTTAAGCTACTACAATGCCCTGCACATGGAGTAAGCAGCGACATAGGTTATCAGAAGAACTATACTACATTTCTAATTGGAGGTATTTGCTGCTATTGCTATTATTACATCTACTACAAATTGGGATAGGATCTCGGAGATAGGAATACCCCTTTAGCTAATGATGTATAAAAAAAAAAATTGAGTTTTCTGGATGAAAAATGTACATTTTTTTTTTTTATACGCTCATGTGAATTTGATCCCCCTCCAAATTTGAAGTAGACCAGACTACATATTGGATAGCATGTATTCTGTAAAACCTTAGTATAAACACTCCAATGTGAACATAATCATATAATTCGATTTAGCCTAAATCTCTATAAAAACATCAGTAGTTAATTCAGTAGGTGTGTTTTTTAAAAAGAAAAAAAAAAAAAGAAAAAAAACTTTCCTGGGATTATTTTTTTTTCCCCATGTTTTATATGGCCAAAAATATTACCATTTCTAATTTATAATTATTACTTTCCAATTCTGGTCGTCTTTTGTACCCCGATGATCTTTGTATGGAATAGATTGAGATTGTGACTACAGTGCGGGACATTGTCACAGTAGGTAATGTAGATATACAGTACAGACCAAAAGTTTGGACACGCCTTCTCATTTAAAGATTTTTCTGTATTTTCATTACTTTGAAAATTGTACATTCACACTGAAGGCATCAAAACTATGAATTAACACATGTGGAATTATATACTTAAAAAAAAAGTGTGAAACAACTGAAAATATGTCTTATATTCTAGGTTCTTCAAAGTAGCCACCTTTTGCTTTGATGACTGCTTTGCACACTCTTGGCATTCTCTTGATGAGCTTCAAGAGGTAGTCACCGGAAATGGTCTTCCAACAATCTTGAAGGAGTTCCCAGAGATGCTTAGCACTTGTTGGCCCTTTTGCCTTCACTCTGCGGTCCAACTCACCCCAAACCATCTCGATTGGGTTCAGGTCTGGTGACTGTGGAGGCCAGGTCATCTGGCGAAGCACCCCATCACTCTCCCTCTTGGTCAAATAGCCCTTACACAGCCTGGAGGTGTGTTTGGGGTCATTGTCCTGTTGAAAAATAAATGATGGTCCAACTAAACGCAAACCGGATGGAATAGCATGCCACTGCAAGATGCTGTGGTAGCCATGCTGGTTCAGTATGCCTTCAGTTTTGAATAAATCCCCAACAGTGTCACCAGCAAAGCACCCCCACACCATCACACCTCCTCCTCCATGCTTCACGGTGGGAACCAGGCATGTAGAGTCCATCCGTTCACCTTTTCTGCGTCTCACAAAGACACGGTGGTTGGAACCAAAGATCTCAAATTTGAACTCATCAAACCAAAGCACAAATTTCCACTGGTCTAATGTCCATTCCTTGTGTTCTTTAGCCCAAACAAGCCTCTTATGTTTGTTGCCTGTCCTTAGCGGTGGTTTCCTAGCAGCTATTTTACCATGAAGGCCTGCTGCACAAAGTCTCCTCTTAACAGTTGTTGTAGAGATGTGTCTGCTGCTAGAACTCTGTGTGGCATTGACCTGGTCTCTAATCTGAGCTGCTGTTAACCTGCGATTTCTGAGGCTGGTGACTCGGATAAACTTATCCTCAGAAGCAGAGGTGACTCTTGGTCTTCCTTTCCTGGGGCTGTCCTCATGTGAGCCAGTTTCTTTGTTGCGCTTGATGGTTTTTGCAACTGCACTTGGGGACACTTTCAAAGTTTGCCCAACTTTTCGCACTGACTGACCTTAATTTCTTAAAGTAATGATGGCCACTCGTTTTTCTTGACTTGGCTGCTTTTTTCTTGCCATAATACAAATTCTAACAGTCTATTCAGTAGGACTATCAGCTGTGTATCCACCAGACCTCTGCACAACACAACTGATGGTTCCAACCCCATTTATAAGACAAGAAATCCCACTTATTAAACCTGACAGGGGACACCTGTGAAGTGAAAACCATTTCCGGTGACTACCTCTTGAAGCTCATCAAGAGAATGCCAAGAGTGTGCAAAGCAGTCATCAAAGCAAAAGGTGGCTACTTTGAAGAACCTAGAATATAAGACATATTTTCAGTTGTTTCACACTTTTTTGTTAAGTATATAATTCCACATGTGTTAATTCATAGTTTTGATGCCTTCAGTGTGAATGTACAATTTTCAAAGTAATGAAAATACAGAAAAATCTTTAAATGAGAAGGTGTGTCCAAACTTTTGGTCTGTACTGTATTAGAAGCAGATTTTTATTTTTTTAGATGATTGATGCTTACAAATGTTATTATCATATAACATTATCAATCAGATTTTGACCCAGATTCATCTTTTACGATTTATTGAAGTCACTTTTCTTTTTCTTGTGGTATTCACTGACGTCTTTCTCCGCCAAAGCCTTCAAAATAGCACATGCAGTTCATGAATTTGGTGCAAAATAAATAAAAATGCTCTTTACTTTTGACGTTAACCATCTTTTGAGAATTTTTAGCTTAATGGGGTATTCTCATCTCCAAGATCCTATCCCAATATGTAGTAGGTGTAATAATAATGTTAGCAAATGCCTCCAATTAGAAATGTAGTATAGTTCTTCTGATTCGCTATGTCGCTTACCCCGTGTGCAGGACATTGCAGTAGCTTAGGCATCCATGGTTATGACCACCAAGAGCTATCGAACTGTCATTAGGAAATGGTCATAATCATGGATACCTAAGCTACTGCAATGCCCTCTTCATGGGGTAAGCTACATAGCGAATCTGAAGAACTATACTACGTTTCTAATTGGAGGTATTTGCTAATATTATTCTTCCACCTATTACATATTGGGATATGATCTTGGAGATGGGAATACACCAGAATCCTGACTCCAGGCAAGGATTGGAGTGGGATTATTGTTTTAAAAAAAAAAAAAAGCGAAATTTGGAATGAGTTCAGAACCCCAGACCTGCCCCTGGAATGAGTTCAGTACCCCAGACCTGCCCCTGGAATGAGTTCAGTACCCCAGACCTGCCCCTGGTATGGGTTCAGAGCCCCAGGCCTGCCGCTGGTATGGGTTCAGAGCCCCAGGCCTGCCGCTGGTATGGGTTCAGAGCCCCAGGCCTGCCGCTGGTATGGGTTCAGAGCCCCAGGCCTGCCGCTGGTATGGGTTCAGAGCCCCAGGCCTGCCGCTGGTATGGGTTCAGAGCCCCAGGCCTGCCGCTGGTATGGGTTCAGAGCCCCAGGCCTGCCGCTGGTATGGGTTCAGAGCCCCAGGCCTGCCGCTGGTATGGGTTCAGAGCCCCAGGCCTGCCGCTGGTATGGGTTCAGAGCCCCAGGCCTGCCGCTGGTATGGGTTCAGAGCCCCAGGCCTGCCGCTGGTATGGGTTCAGAGCCCCAGGCCTGCCGCTGGTATGAGTTCAGAACCCCAGGCCTGCCGCTGGTATGAGTTCAGATCCCCAGACCAGATATATACAATTGATTTTGTTTCACGCACCTCTAGATTTGGATAGGACGAGTCGGGTTTGATGAATTTTTTGGAATCCTGGGGGAACCGTTACTTAGGGCGACCAAAGGCTGCAGCTTCTCTCAGGCACACAAAAGATTTAATTGCTGACCAGATACATCTGACAAGAGTCTTTTTCAACAGTTTAACAGTGGAATTTAATCTGACGCACGGCCAGTGCAATTCATGGATATTACAGCAGCAATCTTCATTACAGTACAGTCTGAATTTCTTGAGCAACCGGCTCCAGTAACAATACAGTAGTTTCTTCACAAGGCACAGTATTAGTCTCTTCAGTAGCATAATTCAGCATAGATTAGATCTTTTAGCAGCACACTTCTATGCATACACAGCCACAGTTTTTTCCTTCACAAGGACACAATAGTACACAGCATTCTTTATCCTGCGTGGAGATGGAGGGGCGGAGGGTTTGATGAGGGAGATGATCCCTGTGACACAATTCCTTCCAGTCCTTCTCTTCCTGCCCGATACTACTCTGCACTGTTGGTTCAGGGATTTATCTGACCTGTGTTTAGTTTCTCTCCTGATCTGAATCCTGTTCAATTGGCTTCTGTCAGATCCAGATAACACACTACCTTTCTCTTCGGCTTCAGCCAGACAACAATAACAAGTTCCGCACAATCCCCCTGGGGCTCTGCTAAAACACTCCCTGTCTCCTGTGACTGTGTTAACTCCTCTAGTTGCTGGATGCTCCTGAAGCACAACACTTCCTGCCTCCTGTGCTTGTGTTATTTGTAACAGTTGCTGGATGCTTTTGAAGCACTGCATGTCAGGTTTTTTTTTCTAAATTTCAGGTCCCAAACCAGAATGCTTTAAATTATTTGACGTCCGTCCCTTCAGGGCAATGACCAAATGCAAACCGTGATTATAGCAGTGTGTCAATATGTAGTAGTTAAAGAAATAAAGAAATAAAATAAACGCATGTGTTCCGGACCAACCCAAAAAAGAAAAATCTATACTATCAACTCTCAGGGATTCTCAGGACCTTATGTGCCCGGTCCTGACTGTATTGTGATTTCTACCCTTCTCCAGGGCATCTATAATGGCAGGTCAGCCGGTTCCTAGCAGCGGGCGCCCACAGTCCAGATTCAGACTGCCATCCCGAGTTACATAGAGGTGTCTAGTTTGCCTTACAAAATTTTGAAAGCTCTAAAAGCTCCCAACTTTGTGATGAAAGAAGACCTTCCCCGAGAGGTGAGAAGACCTTTTTTTGGATGGTTGGATCTGTTCCCTAGAGGTATTTATTTTACTACATACACGTGACTTTACCAGTTCTTCTGCACTAAGCAAAATCATAGAAGGTTAAGCAAACGTAGAGAACTCCATAAAGACCATTTTCCTCGCAGTTCACCTGACTAATTAATCTTAATGCACCATTAGCAGGTGCTTCTTCCTTGAATGATGGTGTTGAAGCAGAACGGGACTTTGCCCTTTCGCTCACCCTTGCAGTTCCTGTTCTGTGTCTGGATAAACATCACTGTGAGCGTTGTGTTTGATCTGTAGTGGGCCATTTCCCATAGAAACGCTTTGCCTTTAAAACAAATACAGAGTGTAAGAAGCGCGTCGGGCTGCAAGAGAGCTTTTTACTTCGGCCTCTAATTCATCAAAAAAAAAAAAAACTGCAGAGATAATAAAATGATAGACCTGGTGAATGCCGAATACCAATGCCGTACTGCGACCGAGCCTCCCAAATAGCGATACCTTTGTAACCTGCCATCACATTTTAGACCCCTAAATTGCTGTAATGCCTTTACATCCTTGCGTTCATAGATTCTAAAGCTAGCCCTGTGTGAATGGTGTACATAAAATTATGTTCTAAAATAATGTCTGCTATAGGCTTACTTACAGATGGAAGTCCTCTTCTCTTGGGGGCCCTGCTCTCCTGAGGACTTGTGCAGACCAGTTCTTAAAAACAGTCCTGCTGGTTTGGTGGCATCTAAAAGGCTTTATTTCCCACAGTTAGGCATGGTGGCCTCTGACACATGGCAGTGAAGTGTGATGTACCAGTCCCTGCTTTCTCAGTGCACCACCACCCAGATGCCACCAGAGCTAATCTGTAATAATGTATTGGCCTGTGAGAAATCCCATAGAAATTAATAGGTGGAGATTTTTTAGGAGAATTTTGGAGATGTTCTGCTCCATAAAACTCCTTGTGAACATAGGCTTTATGACTCCAGTTGGTAGCAGGAGCTCCCCATTAGGAGGTATGTGTAGATAGGTTGACGCATAGCGCTTCTAACAAGGGCTGTATAGTAGAGATGAGTTGATCGATTAATGCTACTCCCTCCAGCGTGCAGGTCAGTGGTACCTTGCGTCTAGCTGGGAGGTCCGCGAATCTCTTAACTTTCCACGTCTCCTGCTCTGCATTTGGTTTTTCAAGGCTGATGCGACGTCATCTGTGTAACGTGATGTACAGATGACGTCTCACCAGCCCTGGCTATACAAAAGTCACGCCGGAAGGTAGGAGATTTGCAGCCGCCGAGTACCACTGACCTGCACGCTGAACTGTAGTCCTGCCAATCGATCCACTCATCTCTACTGTACGGTATTTTAGGCTACATTCACACATCCATGTGAGCGTTAACATCCGAGAGACACCGAACAATTTTTTTTTTCTCCTCAGGTGTCATCCTAGTTGCTCCATTTTTTTTTTTTTTATCCATTGACTCCTAACAATGTGTCCGTTAAAAACTCGGATGGAACTCTAAAGTACAAAGGATGCCTTCCATGTTCCATCCGTTTGATACCGATCTCTGTAAACTTTAATGGTCCAATGCGCAAAACTGATGACACACTCTGAGTCTCCGGCACTGGAGACATGGACCCGTTTTGATGTTCGTATGGATCAATGAAACTCGGGTCAATGTCCTGTCTGAGAAAAAAAATGGACAGAAGTAGGATGTGGCACACGGATTTGTGAATGTAGCCTTAGAGTACCTACTGAATTCTGAATTTTAGTGATAAATTGTATTTCTGTGTTTTTTTTTATAATTTAGTAGAAAATATTTAGGACCCTTAACCAGTTTTTATGCTTGCAAAAAAATATGGTATCTCAGTGCTTTACTCTATGTTCTAAAAATGTGGCCAACTCTGTTTTAGGCAAAAGTCCCAAGAAATCCCTTCCAGCCTTTACTCCTTGCACCACTGGCTTCCCAGAGGTTAATATGTGATCACTTTGCTGCTGAGAGTAAATATAGCTCGGTCTCACACCTGCCAACAGGGTGTAACGGTCAGGACATCTGTATTGGGCTTAGCCAGGAAGGGGCCCTAGTCAGTGCTGCTAGTTGGCCATTGCCTCCATGATATTAAAATTGCGACCTCTTTCCATGATATCACTTATGGGCTGGGCCCACTGTCCTCAACGTAATTTATTGGTAAATTATTTTATCAAGAAATACACTTGGCTTTTTAGTGGTCGACGCTCCCAAAATTGCACTGACATAATTATATAGGACATGAAGAAGAGAATTTAACTCTGAGTAAATCTCCCCCGAGGTTACAGTTAAGGGCTCATACCCATCTGTGTGGGGGAAAAAAACGTTCCGATATCTGGACTGGAAAAATCGGATGAGTGTCATGCTATCTTCATGGGAGGAAAATGCGATTTTTTTTTTTTTTTTTTTTTATACACCTAGCATCCGATTTGCATCCAATTGTCATGCGAATGCGACCTGATTGCAATGCGACTTTTAACATGGGCTTCTGCATAGAGGAATTCTGTCATTTACACACAGTATTCCAATGAAATATTCTTTACTATATATATATCTATATAGCTATATGTCTATAGCTATAGATATGCCGTACATCTCTGGCAAAAATGAAGAGACCACTTCACAGTTTTCTAAAAATCCCCATCTCTCCATGTCTGACAGCCATTCTATTCCAGTGTCAGTTGAATTCCAACCACCGTCCACCTCATTCTACTTAATGTGCTTCTGATTAGGTGATCACCTGAATCAAATCTTATGTAACGAGGGAAAGTATAAAAAAACACTGCTGTGGTCTTCACAATCCTCTTGCAATAGGACGAGTTGGATGGCAAAACAAGTGCTAGGAATAGCCCAAAAGTAATTTGAATGAAAAAATAACTTTTAACCATGCCAAAGGAGTTGAAAAGAAAAGTCTTGAGTGAGGAAGAGAAGGGCTCAATTCTGACTTTACTAGCAGAGGGATACAGTGAGTGTCATGTTGCCTCCATCCTTAAAATTTCGAAGACCGCAGTCCATTACAACAAGGTCAAGCAGCAGACATTGAGGACAACAAAGCTACAGACCGGCAGAGGGCGAAAGCGACTCTCCACTGACCGCGATGACCGTCATCTTATTTGAATGTCACTCAGCAACCGCAGGAGGACATCAAGTGACCTACAAAAGGAATGGCAAATGGCCGCTGGGGTGAAGTGCACGGCAAGAACAGTTCATAACCGGCTCCTAGAGGCAGGCCTCAAATCATGTAAAGCTAGAAAAAAGCCTTTCATCAATGAGAAGCAAAGGAGAGCCAGGCTGAAGATTGCCAAAGACCATAAGGATTGGACCATAGAGGATTGGAGTAAGGTAATCTTCTCTGATGAGTCTAATTTTCAGCTTTGCCCAACACCTGGTCGTCTAATGGTTAGACGGAGACCTGAAGAGGCGTACAAGCCACAGTGTCTTGCACCCATTGTGAAATTTGGTGGAGGATCGATGATGATCTGAGGATGCTTCAGCAAGGCTGGAACTGGGCAGGTTAATCTTTGCGAACGTATGAATCAAGCCGCATACAAGGTTATCCTTGAAAAACACTTGCTTCTTTCTGCTCAGGCAATGTTCCCCAACTCTGAGGACTGTTTTTTCCAGCAGGACAATGCCCCATGCCACACAGCTAGGTCAATCAATGTATGGATGAAGGGGCACCACATCAAGACCCTGTCATGGCCAGCCCAATCTCCACACCTGAACCCCATTGAAAACCTCTGCAATGTAATCAAGAGGAATATGGATAGTCACAAGCCATCAAACAAAGAAGAACTACTTACATTTTTGTGCCAGGGGTGGTATAAGGTCACCCAAAAGCTGCGTGAAAGACTGGTGGAAAGCAGCCAAGACGTATGAAAGCTAATAATAAAATCCTCTGCAGGCTGTATAGTCGCATCATGCAACAATGCAGCCCGCCATCTAGATGTAGTAGAGCTAGACCTGTCGTGGACAAATGGATTATTTTCTTCACGTCGGGGGCAGGTGAGGATTGTTTTATTTTATTTCTTATTTCAAGTGACATGGGCTTCAATGGAATGGGCATTATGGTAAATATATGGCTTTTAGTTAAATTTAGATTTATTAAAGGAGTCTGTGTGTTTATTTTAAATAAATTAATATTTTCTGGGTGTTTTGCTTTTTATTTCACTATTTGACTATGGGGTTAGTAATGGGGGCATCTTATAGACTCCTCTCCATTACTAACCTCTTGGCTTGATGTCAGCTGACATCAACCCCAACCCTATTACCCCACTTGCCACCGCACCAGGGCAAGTGGGAAGAGCTGAGGCTAAGCGCCAGAATAGACACATCTTATGGATGCACCTTTTCTGGGGCGGCCGAGAGCTGATTTTTTTAGTCTGAGGGGGAGCCAATATCCATGGTCCCTTCCTAGGCTACTAATATCAGCCCCCAGCTGTCTGCCTAACCTTTGCCGGTTGTTAATAGGGGGGACCACACATCATTTTGGGGGGGGGTTCCCCGGTTTTAATAACCAGTAAAGGCTAAGTATACAGCTGAGAGCTGATATTAATAGCCTGGGAACCTCCATGGGTATTACCCCTTACCCAGGCTATAAACATCAGCCCACAACTGTCTGCTCTCCCTCTGCTGGTTATTCAAATTTAGGGGGACCCCACGCCATTTTTTACAGAAATGTATTAATTTATTGCTAAAATGCATGTACAGTAAGCTACACACTGCACTTATTACTGGTATATATGTCTCTGGCATATTTTTATCTATCCAATATATATATCTATTTTAACTATTTTATAATGCCGGGTCCCGCTGTTTTTTTTACTGTATGCGGCTGATGAATTGTCAGGTTTTAAAGGAGACGGGTGCTTAAAAATCGGACGGCAGTCGCATGGTCCAAGTGGCATGCAATTTTTTTTTTTCTCATACCCGTTGACTTGCATTGGTGAATCTTGTCCGATATACGCGGCAAAACGCAGCATGCCGCCATTTTTTTCTCAGTCTGATTTCGAGCTGAGAAAAAAATCGTAGATGAGCAGACATTCGTAGAATAAAATTAGTCAGAGTGCAATCCGATATTTTGTTGGATTCCACTCGTCCGTTTTTCTCGCAAATCAGTATGAGCCCTAAAGCTCAGAAAGTCGCCCAGTTTATGAAAATTGCTCAATATCCGCGTACATTGACCTTTTTCCAACAGGTTTTTTTTTTTACTATCGTTACGCAAGTTTTTTCTTAATCCCCCCCCCACACCCCCAGAGATGGTGCCACTCCTGGACTTTGGCTCAGTGGATAAGCTGCAATACCGCTCATGGCCTATGGACGGGAGGGGTGCTGTGGAGAGAAGTAGACCCCATTTTCTAATTCTATCCAATCTCAAAGTTTCTATGGGATTAGGAAATCGTTCCTAATCGAAAACTGTTAGGACATTTTTATTGTTCTGTACCTATTATCTGAAATATGATTCTTGTCTAAATTACATTTTCCGTAAAAAAAAAAAAGAAAGGAGCCAAATGAGGACACTGGCGACAAAAATTAGACGTAATTGGTTGGCTTTATCTTCGTATGTTGGAACTTGATTTAGGATGTACTTTTCTCAGTGCTCAGACGTTTGAACTTCTTGACGATTTGTATTAATTAAAAGCGCGGATGACTTGTTAGGACACGGGAACCTGTGCTATTATTTTACCATTTTACCGGCAGACACAATATGAGCAGACACTTCCAGTGTAAGAGAATACTTTGGAGTTATGTGTAAGTGCGAGACTTGAAGTTGAGGTAGGACGAGTTCGCTCCTGTTTGTAATTGGAACACGCAGCCGGCTCTTTTTCCCAAGCAAGGCAGCACCGTCCTGACCTCTTGAAACGTACGCAACATACCAGACAAAAACTTGAAATCAAAAGTCCCCGAAGCACCACAGCAAGTTTCAACAGTGATTTAATAAGGAAGAAGAACTATCTAGGTGGCAATCTTCATTTTACACTGGTTACATTTAAATGTTTAATGCATGCATCTTTACAAAAATGTCTTTTAAAGAGTTGTTTTTTTGTTTTTTTTTTGAACTCGCATTCTTTGATACTTTTTTGTTTTTGCTACATCTGATAAAGTTTATTATGATTACAGCACAAAACTCGAATTGACATGGATAAAATGTGTAGAGGAAAAAAACGCCATGTGTACTACAGTGACTTGAAAAAGTATTCAACCCCCTTGGCATTTTTCTTGTTTTGTTACCTCATAACCTAGAATTTCACTGTTGTTTTTTTTTTTTGGGAGGGTTTGCATCAGTTCATGTAAAGAACATGTCTACAACTGTGAACATTTTTTTTGTTTTTTTTTGGACGCAGACAACAAATAGGACAAAATAACTGAAAACTTCAGTGGGCATAACTATTCACCCCCTAAAGTCAGTACTTTGTAGAGCCTCCTTTTGTGGCAATTGCAGTGTCTATAAGCTTTTAACATCTTGTCACTGGGATTTTTGCCCATTCCTCAAGGCCAAACTGCTCCAGCTCCTTCACGTTAAATGTTTTCCTCTAATGAACAGTAGTGATGATGGAGTACGTCGGACACACACGCGCTCTCTCTCGGCTCACAAAGAGTCCAGTTGACAGGAGTCCCTGTGCTCCCAGGGACCTTGCTTCAGTGCGGCACGCGGCTCAGATGATTCAAATTGTCTTCTTACGGGGACTCGAGTACCACACGATACTCTGCACTGCTCGATACTTGATCGAGCTCCTGGATGCTCGATCGAATATCCAAGCAACCTCGCCCATCACTAATGAACAGCAATCTTCAGTCTGACCACAGATCCTCAATTGGATTAAGGTCCGGGCTTTGACTAGGCCACTCCAAAACATTCTCGTTTTCCGTTAAACAACACAAGTGTTGCTTTAGCAGTATGCTTTGGGTCGTTGTCTTGTTGGAAGGTGAACCTCTGTCCCAGTCTCAAATCACTGACAGACTGAAACAGGTTTTGCTCAAGTATATCCCTGTATTTCGCATCTTCCCCTCGACTCGGACCCTTTTCCCTGTCCCTGCTGCTGAAAAACATCAACACAGCATGATGCTGCCACCACCATGTTTCATTGTAGGGATGTGTCCGTGGGGTGATGAGATGTGTTGGTGTGGGGCCAGACATAGCATTTACCTCGGTGGCGAAAAAGTTAAATTTTGGTATCATTTGACCATAGCACCTTCCTTCATACATTTGAGGAGTCTCCCACATGTCTTTTGGCAAACTCAAAATGAGCTTTACAATTTTTGTGTGTAAATAAAGGCTTTTGTCTGCCCACTCTTCAATAAAGGCCACCTCTATGGAGTATATGTCTTATTGTGGTCGTATGTACAGATACTTCAGTCTCTGCTTGGGAACTCTGCAGCTCCTTCAGGGTTACCTTTGGTCTCTGTGCTGCCTCTCTGATCAGTGCCCTCCTTGCCCGGGCTGAGAGTCTTGGTGGGCTTTTCTCTCTTGTCAAGTTTTTTGTGGTACCATGTTCTTTCCATTTGATGATAATGGATTTGATGGTGCTCCGGGGGATCATCAGAGATTGAGATTTTTTTTATAATGCTGACTTGTATTTCTTAATAACTGTGTCCCTGACTTGTTTGGAGATCTCCTTGGTCTTCATGGTGTTGTTTGGTTAGTGGTGCATCCTGCTTAATGGTGTTGCAGTCTCTGTGGCCTTTCAGAAAAGGTAAAGTGTATATACTGACAGACATGTGACACTTAGACTGCATGCAGGTGGACGTCCTGTCACTAGCTTGCGCCAGAAATTTTTAGGGGCTTCATAGAAAAAGGGGTGAATACATATGCACATGCCAAGTTTTAGTTATTTGATCCCATAAATTTAATTGATGCCTTTCTTTTCCTCGCTTCACTTCACGAATTTAGACTATTTAGTGCTGATGCATCACACACAAATCAGATTACAAAGATATTTAAACACAGATTTGTAATGTAACAATATAGGTAAAAAGCCAAGGGGAATGAATACTTTATATAGGCACATTTTACTGTTTGTGCACGCAGCATCCCATAAAAGTAACAATGCACAGAAAATGTTTCCCTTTTTTTTTTTTTTTTTTTTTACCGCTTGAGGATTTTTCTTTTTATTTCATTGCTGGATTTGTATCACTAATGTATGTTCCCTGCCCCTAGTAATATACTTACCAGCTGGTCTTTTGCTCTTCCCAATGCCGCTCCATTCTCAATCCAACATGCTGTCAGAAATAATAAGCTCTTGATATAAGTCCGAGAGCCTCGTTTTGGTTCTCATAGACTTACATTGAGAAGTGACTTCCGGTCCTCCCAGCAAACACCAGAGCGATCCGACAGAAGACGACTGGAGAGGTGCCCGAGAACAGAAGACTGCGGTTGGTAAGTACCTTATAATACTAGGTGCTGGAAACCTACAGTAGAGATACAATTCCAAAGGAGAAATAAAAAAAATGTAAAAAAAACCCCGTTGGAGTTTAATCATTTGGGCATGGATATTGTCACAGAATTTGCACCAAAATGCACAAAAAAAAACCTGTGTGAAGATACGCAGGGCACTCAGTGTTGGACTAATGTACCTCCTGTGTGATTTATTGTTGGAGTGAGTGCAGTCTTGTCTCAGGCTGATACAAAAGTACACATTAAAATTTGCTATCTCCGGAATAGATACCCCATCTACAACATTGTTTAGGGTGCACCTGCAGCTCTGCCCACCCATGGCACATCCGTACTCGTAAAATTGTGAAACAAAATCGTGTGAAAATTGTCCATTTTGCAGAGCTAATGATGACAAAGAAAAGTATCCAAAACGTAGAAAATGGCAAATTTTTGTAAACTTTTCAGAGCAGCAGTGATACAGTATTAGTAGTCCCCATTGGTTTTTGATAGTTTGAGTACTTTTACACATTGCGGATTTTCCATTCAGATTTGAAGGTGGAAAATCTGCATCATGATATATTATTGGTGTAATAGATGAGATTTTACATGAGATGAGCGAATTGATTCGCATGATACTGGTCCAGCAGGCACATCCTTATTCAGCCCTGCGAACAGCCTTCTACCTGCCGTCATCTCCCGGTGCTTTTTCTAACTGGTAGGCGCTTCATCATGCATGTGTCACACCGCAACAAGGACATTGTGCTGGGCCTGCAAATCACAAGAAGTGCTGGGGATTCCGGCAGGTAGCAAGTTGCTCTTGGGGCCAGCGTCCAGTGGCCACGGACTACAGTTGTGGCCTCTGGACAAAGGTCTTGTGAATCGATCTGCTCATGTCTATTTAACGGTGTCGGACAAAAAAATCAGTACCGAAAATGACATGCAGTGCAGATTTTAAATCAAGAGCATGTCCGTTTATATTGCGTATATTTTTTTGGTAATACACAGGTTATGCTTCAAATCCTCAACAAAGATCTCTGCAAAACATAAAAATTTGTGGCCTGTCCTTAGAATAGACTTGGTATTAAATTCACACGAGTTGACTCTTTACACTGCAGCCAATTACCTGTTTGAAATGGTTACAGTAATAATTTTTACCATGTCTTTGTGTGCTTTTAAGCTCTAAACTTTGGCCACCTTGATTTTGGGGTTTGTATTTTATGTGCTATATTTTTGTTATATTAATGTAAAATGTAATAAATGTATACATTCCCTATATTTTTTTTAAATGCTGTCGGGAGATAATGCAAACTCTGTCCTGTCCTTTGCACGAGGAGCTCATTCTCTTTACATGTCCTATATTGACTATTGGTCACAAGTGGGAGTTCTTTAGTGTTGCTGTCGTGGCACTTGTATACTAGGAATATTTTGGTTTCCCACTGTGTGGGGAAAAATACGCTTCAAAAACTTCTAAACTACTTCAGGAAAAACAAATTAAAAAAAATAATATTTTTTTTAAAAAGGTTGAGCGCTTCCTGAAATGGTTTCCAATTGAAAAAACAGGTTTTTCCTCCTAAAAAAGAAGAAAACTGTGAAATTAGCCTTACTTGTACTTGACGCACGTTCAGCTGCAATCCTGGATATTAATCTTGAACAAGGTTAGTGCTACTGTCACGGGTGTGTCGGGTGTGACAGACAATCATTCTGGATCCGGCTGTAGAAGGTCGCTGCGCTTGGCTTTGCAGACACCTTCTTGATCCTTCCCTCTCTAGGATCCAGCAGTGAGCTCTCCTTTCTGCTGCTAATTAACACACCCTTGCTAGAACTATAAATAACACCCAATCTCTCCAGAGAATCGCTAGTGATGGAAGCATTTTCCTCTGTTCAGGCCTGGAGTTCTAGCATTGGAGTTCCTTTGTGATCGTTGTCGTGATCACTCTGCTGTCTTTTCAAAGCTAAGTGTATCCACTTGTCTGTTTCCCTTGTTTGTCTTTAGCTGCAGTGGGGGCTGACTAGTGCTCACTCCTTCCCTACCTAGGGCCTAGCTCAAGGGTCAGTAGGGATTGGTTTCCTGCTTGGCGATAGGTGAGGAACCTATTTAGGGTGTTGTAAGATCTACCTAGGGGTCTCCACTCCCTCTTTCCCTAGTTGCTGGGCTTCCCCTTCCTTTTCCCCTCGTCGTATGCTGGATCCTTCCCATACCTAGTATGACCGCTACTTCTGGAGGAAAAAGGCAGAACTTTTTCCCTATTTGTGAGTTATAAAGCGGTATCGATGTTGCAGCCAATTGGGTCTTTCCAGCGACTTTGTATCATGTCTGTGCACACACTCCTTTCTATCCGAATGTCTGCATTGTGTGCACTGCTTGTAGGAGAGCAACCTTCTGTGCTGACCACATGTTCCAGACTTTTTTTTTTTTTTTAAGCGAGCAGTTTCCAAATGTTCTGTAATTAGTCCTTGATTCCTGTATGTGAATGTTATTTTCCCACCTCCTCATTGCTGAGCTTAAATTCACAGAATTATATGTAAGTTCTTGCCAGAGGGAGACCATGTAAGTTATGTAGCACAGTAACAATGTGCTCACTGAAACTGCCCAAGGGATTACACCTGAGATTCATTAAGAAACTAAGCATTACCTAGAGAAATCTTCCATTCACGATCCTCGCTGACTGGTCGTAACATGACAAGTCATTTATATATGTATATAACCTTATTGTGTGGGAGGTAGATTATTAGTAAACCCGAATCCATCATTAACATAACTGAGATGCGGATGAGTTATGAGTCGTGTTTTTGGCAATAACATCCGTACCATTACTACATTATCTGTGTGATGTCATGGAGGAAGAATGCGCGCACCCAAAAAAAAAAGCTCGGTGTTCTGTGTAATGTACGTCTCTAAATGTATGTAAGATGCAGCGGGGGAAAAGGCATTTCTGTCGATTTTCTGGGCTTGGATCCCTGTGCTTATCACAAGACATTCTGTACTAATTGATCTATTTTAACAGAGAATGGACATTTTGCTGTTTTTTGTTGTTTTTTTTTTTGTTTGTTTTAATTCAGAGCTCCTAATTCCTAGCATAGAGACATAGCTACACCTGATTGTAACTGAGGGTGCAGTAATTTTCACCAATTTCAATGACTAATTGAAGCTCCTCCCAATTTAGCGTTGTCTATATAGGGTACTTTGTACCGCGTAATGGGAAAAACTAACTGCAAATGTCATAAATATTTTAAGAAATTAAGGACAAAAAAGTAATTTTTATTCCAGGGTTGGCATTCACCTTTAAAGCTGCATTCACACAGGCCAGTTTCTGTCCATATATAATCAGCGGTATGACAAGTCATTCTGCTCATTTAAAGGGCATCTGTCGGTAGGGTCAACCCTCCTAAGCTGTCCATTCATCAGATCGCAGATATCAAGGTATCATTTGATTAAACTTTCTATGACCTACATATCCATATAGATGGCTTTGAAGGGTCTATACCACTGATACATGCCCTTTGAAGGCTCGTTTATACTACCTGATGCAAACTGTATGGGGACCAACTTGTTTTGGTCCCATACAGTCTGCATATTGTCCTACTGACAACGTTGATTTTTATTTCAGGCCATATAAAAGATATGACCAACTGATTTCTTGTTTGATTGCTGATCACACCAGATGATCATTCAGCCGGTTCGGCCTTGGCCTATATGAAATGTTATTTATTTTACTCGCTTATATAGCGCCATTAATTCTGCAGCGCTTTACAGACTTAATCGGCCCCATTGGGGCTCACAGTCTAGATTCTCTACCAGGATGTCTTTGGAGTGTTGAGGAAACCGGAGGACCCATAGGAAACCATGTAAACACGGGGAAAACATACAAACTCCTTGCAGATGTTTCCATTAGTGGGATTTGAACCCAAGACCCAGCACTGCAAAACCACAGTGGAAACCACTGAGCCACCGTGCTGCCCACAAATCCATAGAATTCCATGAAAAGAAAGTGTATAGATCACTTAAAAGAAAAGAATGTTATCCTCCTACCTTAGATCTTTTCCTTTACTATCAACAATGTATTTTTTTTTTAATCAAAAACCTTGGATTAAGTCTGGTAACGGATTATGAAACTTCTACATAGTGAAGGACATGCATGGTGGTAGAGTCCTGTGGGATTGATCTACCCTCTTCATTTATCTTGAGCTTTGAGGAGTCAAAACCCTTGGTTGAGGAGCTAATATGTTATTGAATACATTAGTCGAGTGATCATCTAACTTGGGGCTGTCCAGCTGTTGAATTTCAACTTTTAGCTTGTGGGCTGTCAGGACATACTAAGTCCAAGTTTTGCAACAGATTAAAGGCTTCTGGTTAGAGACCACTGTAGGAGCGAGACACAGCTCTGATGGAATTTGGTAATTTTTCATGTCCATTGGTTTCCTTGTGGTGCGGGAGACCTTTGAGGTTCTCTGTGGCATTATCTTTACCCGTGAAGAAACCCTGGTATTTGAGTATTATGGGTTTGAAGGGGTATTCTCAAGTTTGAAAGTTATCCTCTATCCATTGGATAGGGAATAAGTTCCCAATCGTTCAAGGTCCAACCACTGAGACCTCAAAAATCCCAAGAACTGGGGCTCTGAGGAGTGCCATGAAAATGGAGTGGCGGTTAATCATTCACACTTCATTCATTCTTAATTCACCCCATGAAGATAACCGAGCACTGTGCTTGTCTTGTCTTGGGCACTCCCATAAGAATGAACGTAGCAGCAAATGCGCATGATCGACCACCCCTCCATTCTCATTGTGCTCTTCAGAGCCCTGATTCTCAGGATCGGTAGGAGTCCTAGCGGTCAGACCCACTGACCTAGATAAGGGACGACTTTCAAACTTGAGAATAGTCCTTTGAGCCAAACACCTGAACATCTATGTTTTAATAAATTACTTGAGGAGTTTGTTTCTGTATTCTAGATGGGGAGCCTGTTGCCTCATTCATAAAACTGGAAAGTAATAACTTAGAATGGCATTTGCCCCACAAACTCATTGACCTGGTGCCTCTATTCCTTTTCCATTCAGAAAAATGATGGTTGTGGAAAGACTCGTGTAAGCAACATGAGATCCAAGTGCTATTCTCCATATTTTTGGCTCTGTTAAAGTGGGTAACTAAACCCTATGATTTACTTGACCTTAGAATTCATCTCTTGTCTTCCACCATCAGTCATGCTCCATCCATTATTATACTTGCTTCTGTAGCGCCATCCTTTTCCGAATCAATTTACAGATGTTATCACTGTCCCCATTGGGGCACACCATCTAAATCCCCTATGAATATGTCTTAGGAGCGTGGGAAGAAACCGGAGTATCCAGAGGAAACCCACTCAAACATGGGGAAAAGTTGCACTTGGTGGTGAGTTGAACCCAGAATCCCAACATTGGAAAGCCACAGTGCTAACTCTTGAGCTACCAAGTGACTTATGGCAAATAACTACATCATTAATATCACTACTACCTTGGCAACATGAAGAGGGCAGAAAAAAACTTAAAGAATTCCAATAATGGGTTTGTTATAAAGTTTTTCTTTTTGTTGAATGTCCAGATCCCAACAAACCCTTTCAAAGTACTGAGCCCCTATAAATTTTGAAACCTTGAAAACACTCTTTTTCACCATAATTTCCTGAAAACCAAGTAGAAAAAAATGCTAAATTTTAAGACCAGGTTTTTACTGTATGTTTAGAATTTAAATTTTCTTAACTTTGTCCCAATTACATAGATACACTTTTGCATGTCTGAAACTCAAATTCCTGCTCCCGACATAAGCAAATCAAAGGGTGAAAAAAATGTGAAATGACAGTTTGACATATTCTGTCAGAAACCTCATCCGAGTGTTGGCGTATAAAGTTCTGTTGCAGATTCAACCTTCCTCTCTCGTCTCGCACATCACATTCCTCTGAAACCTCCTCAGCCCGAATACTCAGCCCCGGGGTGGAAGCCGTGAGCAGCAGCTTTGCTGTTTCCCACTGTCATAGAGCAACATGATACTTCATTAGTAGTTTTCATTGCTCACAAATAGCTTCTAAACACACAGCACAAATTTGTGACCCCTGGACCCTTTTAAGTCTTCTAACCCCTAAATACAATTATTTATACAAATGGCCGTAATTGTGTCTCCTGATCTCTCTTCTGGCTTTGTGCGCCTGTAATAATAATAATAAAAAGTTAAGTTGTCATTAAGGTCCAAACTTTTTTTCTTTCTTTCTGGGCCACAATAGTAAGTGAAATTGATCCCATACGTTGTTTGTGTACAGAAAAGAAAGCCGAGCGTAGCAAAGTCAAAACACGGAGAGCGCAGAATAAGCTGCTTTTCTGCTATGAGCCATCGACGGGCCCATTTTCCTTAGGTTCACGCCAAGAATGCTGTCCTAGACTGTATGGTTTATTTAGCAGTGAAGAGATGACAGACTGTGGGGGGTAGGGGAGGAGAAGAGGGTTGAGAAGGAAGCTTACTTTTGGAATGTAAATACACGTAGAGCTAGTCTAGCCTTTGTTTAGTATCTCTTTAAACTAAGACAAAAAAGTCACTGAATGAATGAATAGCAGCATGGTGACATACCTAAATGTTTGAGGAAAAATTTTTGGATGTTTGAAATCCTATTTGGATCTTTTTCCCAGATCGCAGAGCATTCATATGCACTCAGCGGGAAACTTCATGGAGATGCACATATGGGCAGAAGGTCTTTGGCGGTGCCTTATTCTTAACTTTTGCCTTTTCTTCTTTTGAAGAAAGTAATGGCTTAAGTCTGACTGAAGCATAATCTTTTTTGTATGTCCCCTATAAGAATTTACTTCTGGTTCACAGGTTTTTACCCACCATCACAGACTCCAAGCCCTCGGAGTTTAAAACAAGAATAAGTCCCCGCGCAGACATCAGGAAACACCAGATTAAATACACAATGACAGACAGTCCTAAAAATAAGTCCTTTGGGGAGACGTGTGATGGACCTCAGGTGACCAGCTCGTCTAGATCTTTTTTAGATTGTCAACATATTGAATATTCTCTGTTAATAGTAGAAAAACAATGGATTTATGCTGGCTCTGTTTTTGCCTCTACTTGGTGACATCTCTATATACCAAGGTTGCAGCTGAATTTGTTAAAGTGGACCTGTCTAATGGTTTGAGGGCAACAACTAAAAGTAATGGACATAGGTCACACATTTAACCACAAAGAATGTAGTCTTCTGTGAGTCCTCAGCTTCACACCTATGTACCCCCTGTTCTGTGACCAGTATATTGCTCCTTTTCCATTCCCAAAATATTAATCACATGATCAGGAACTACAGAGACTCATCGTTGATCTTCATCCGAAAGATCTCTGAACACTTTGAGGATGACTTGGGTAAGATTTCAGTATAACACATTTAAAAAATTATGTATGATAATGATGGACCTAAGTCTTGAGTCAAGATTTGTTCGGGTAGGTCCAGATTCGTCAGAATTTTTGATTTCGGAATTTCACCTCTTATCGATGGATTATATTGCAGATTTGCTGTGATCTAATTAGTTTGGTGAGGGCCACATTTTAACACCTACTAAAATAGTGTAGGCAACGCTCTGTAGTGTTGACATTTTCAAGTAGAACTTAAGTTAAATTGCTTTAATCTGGCAACGAGGAGACCTGACAGATGAGTGAAGGAGAATAGTAATAGGGCAGTAAGTCAACCATAGTTTTCTTAACTTGTTATCTCTGCTTATTCTTCTGTTTCTTTTCTTGTGAAATTCCATGGTTCTAAGTATATGTAAGGGTTAAATTATAATTATCAGACTTTGCGGATTTTCAGATTACATTTTCAACTTTCACTACCCTTAATCTGTCTTGGCACAAAAATAAAAAAGCAGTTGGAGTAAAGGCCTGAAAACTTATAAGACAGATGTAAGCTAGTGGCCACCAAATGGTCTGGAGACATGAGTGATCAGGCTGTGACTGGTAGGAGGTCCTCACTCACTAGAAGGACATAATGAAGCTGTCCTGGCTTGACAGGTTCCCGATAAGGGATTATTCACACCATGTTTGAGCCATACAGTTGAGGAATGCACAACTAAATGCAATAATGTATATATTATGCTATGGGTTTTATGTACTGTTTGCTACTTTCTTTCTTTATTTTTTTTACCATTTGAGTTTATTAAGGGTTTTATTATTTTTTTGTAAGTGTCCTTATGCATAAATTGAGTTTCTATTCTAATTAATATATGCAATATGCAGATGGACAAGACTTTTCTGACACCTTATAAATAATAGACCTCACTCACCAAGACACTGAACTTCATAAAAGCCTCTTCATCTTTTTTTTGAAGGATTTTTAGTTTAATGGTGTTTTTTGTTGTTTGCCTTGTTTTTTAAGGTGCCTACCTACATATAAGCTTGAAATATAATTTTCAGGGTGTGATAACCTGCTTCTATCATACAGTCAATATTGGGTTAAGGGGCGTCCTAGCTGTTTGGACCGAACATTTATTTATTGATCATTGAAGGCTGTGAGGAGTTGATGTGTACCTGTGGGCCTTCAGTTCCAACAACATTACTGAAAACTTTGTATATGCCTTAATAATTTTCCACCAGGATTACTGTAGCACATTATTTATTGGTCCTTTCACTAGACTTACTCCATTCTTTCATGAATAATGTTACACTTCTAAGAAGCTCACAGATTTCCCTTTGCTTCTGAAATTCAGATCTCTGACCCTCATTTTGAAAGCTTTTTATGATTCTTCAACCATCTTCCAAATGGTCAAATGTAACCAACCAAGCACAACATTCAAGCACCTACAGTGGTCATTGCCCCTCATCAACACCTCCATTTTCTCAGGAACTTTAACCAAGTTTTTAACGTTACCCTCAATTCTTTAGAGCTTTGAATACCTGAAAATATACCTTTTCCGCTCGGCAATGATTCTCACTTATTGCTGAATTATACAGATGTGTACTTCCTTACTTTTCCTATTGGCTCGGGATATTAACCAGAGGAAAAGAATTGCATTACTCTGTCAGTTGCTATTTGTGCTATGTGTCTGTGTATCAAATTTGGATTTTAAAAAATCAAAGTTCTTAATGAAAAAAATGCGGGAAAGTGCACACATCTCAGTATGGTTGAGGTGTAATTTTTTAAGGTGTGTCAGTATGTGTTGGTACTTGGTTTGCCTTGGAAATGGCCAGTGTAGTAGTAATCGATTTCTCTTTGGGGTCATCTGACCTTCCCATTGAGAACTGAACATCAGGTGAATGTCAGTGTTGACTTTGGGAAATCCTTGTTGACCTCTATGGATGATTTGACAGCTACAGCAGAGATTTCCTCTGGCTGTCATCACTGATAGATTAAGAGCATTGTGCACCAAACAGTGATGGAAATGTCAATGTCCTGTAGTCTTTTTTTTCTTCTCAAAAGTAAATACATGTGTTCTCCAGTTTTGAAATATATGACCACTTCCCAAAGTTCAATATGTTCAAGAAAGTTATTTTCAATTGTCGGCATCCAGCTCTGTTTCCTTGTATCTTTGAAACTCAACCCTATTGCTAAAAGTGGACTTGTCCTTGACTTCCGGAAATTACTTTGGGAGCAGTATTGACTTAAGGGCCCTTGTATATTAGAGGTAACAATTATGACAGATGTGGCCCACAGTAGTGTCTCGTGAAGAAGACATGTATTTAGGATTTCCTGTTTTGGGCACAGATGATGTAGTTCTTAGGAATTCTTTTTTATGGGATATCTTCTTGGAGGTACTTGACCATTAAGTTTCACGACATTGGTATAAGCTTCTCTCGCTCGATCTATTAATTTATCTACTTACTTTGGAGACCCCATGTTTTCCAAGTGAGTATTATGAAATTTCGAATTATATTTAAGAAAATTTGGTTGGTCACATGCAGCGTCCTTGGTCTATATGCACGTTAGCACAGTTTTGGTACTTTACATGCTTGGTGTAATTACAATGTAGGGATTCAATTAAATATTTAAGCTATTTCTATGCACTAGCACTTTATTTAGTTACTAAAGCCCTATAGGCATAGTACATAGACTATATCTGATGATTATTTCTAATTAATAAGAGCGTCGCGTGTCTATGTAGTATGATTACCGGTATCCTAGAAAAAAAATACTCCTCCCAAAAACGTATTTGTATTTGAATTTAATAAATATTTGTGGAATCCATGATTCTCTGTAGGTAAGATATAATCAAGAACATGTTGCATATGTTATAACACTCCTCCTGGCATTGGGTCCGCTCTCCGACGGTCATGGTTTATGATCTCACATCAAAAAAAAAAAAGCAGGTATATAGCAACAAATTAGTTCCACTATCTCCAGCTGCATTGGAACAATAGAGACATGTTTGAGGAGTGGAGCTCATTAAAAAGAGTTAACTACCAAATTAGGAAGTAAAATCTCTCTCTTCTAGAACAGCCGCCTCCAAAAATGTTGTGGCCAAAAGCAAGTTTGGTGCTGTTCCATCAATGTTTAAAAAATAACTTTCTTCAGATCTTGTAACTTTGATAGCTCTCAATAGACCAGTGCTTCCTGAAAGCTCTGCAAGGGAACGCCTAAGAAATATAACACATATTAAAGGTGAAGAATGTGTGGAGCTTGCCATGCAAGTCAGCAAAATAGCCTCTCCGAGCAAAAGCTGTTAATCATACATATTGATTTGAGGAACAGTTGGGTATTAAATGTATTAAACTTGGACTATTGTGAAGCACATATTGGAGGCAAGGGTATTCTACATTTAGAAAGTAGATTATCGTTCAACTACAATTTTATGGCACTAAAAGAGTGAAAAACAGTTTGGGTTTAAAAATAAGTTACTGAGGATAATGGATGCAGAACAGCAGTATCAACAAAGTGTCACCCCAGCCCCCCATCACCTGGCCGTACTACACAATAACTTTATGTACATTTATATGTGACCTCATTCATTCAAATGTTGCACTGAACAAAAGGAAATTTGCAAAAAAAATATTCACTTCACGTGATTTAGCAAAAATGTAAAAAAAAAAAAAAAAAAGTGTTTTTGACCAGTTAAACATGCACAGCCAAAGATCGTTGTGTAGCTGCTACATGGCAGCGCAATACAAGTGGATTGGGTTGCATTGTAACCCCCAGGGACCGCAGCAAAAAATTCAACCAGGTCGGATTTTTTTGCGACTTGCTACTGCTGCAGGATATAAAGAAATTCTAGCTTAAATTATATTAAACCTAAAAATATATATTATCTTTGAACAGATAATTTAAAATCTAACGAATGGGTAGTCGCCAATAAAAAAAATAAAAATATCTATATCCTATATGTATAATACGGTGAAAAAAAATCCATAAAGACAAAAGGGATAGAAGAAAATTATTATGGTAATATTTATTAACAAAATGATATACAAAATACAATCAAATAGTGGAAATCAGTGAAAAGTACGGCTAAAACATTAAGGGAGATGAAACAAAACCCTGGCAAGAGACAACCAATCCCAAAACCTTGGGTTCCCAAAGATCCTACGGATAGCTAGTGAATGTGACAATCCAAAAATAGCTGGCAACAACAGTAGGAACCTATGTAGGAGAAATAGATGCACATTTAAATTGTATGCGCTGGAAAAACACATGCACAATAAATACTAATGTATAAGGACTAGTATATAGAGGGCTATGCAGTTCTATAGATGGCAAGGCCAATGAAGCTGGCAAGTGTATGGATCAAAATATAAATGCCCGGGGTCTATATCTAAGCTGCATGCGATTGAGAAAAAGCTCAATGGGGGAAGGTCAGTGCAACCAAATGGTTAATATAGGTCCCCAAAATGACACAGTGGTCATATAATAATCCTTATAAGGTTACCCCTGACCAATATCATGGGGAGTGGGATAGTGTTACCCAGCAATTGTGTGTGCACCTAAGATGGCACAAGGATCAACTAACCATTTTGCTAATGAACAGAGAAAAAAACTCCCGTGGTTTGGTATGAGCCTTCAGAAGTTTAGCCATGCCTGTAAATTAGTCAAGACATATGGTGATAGTTATATTACCTTGAGACATGGTACACCAGCATGGGAGACACAGAAGGGGATATGGGAGCACCTCAACACACGTTTTCGCCTATGTGGCTTGGTCAGGAGGCATGGTTTGAGATTAAAAGGTGGGTACTATTATAGTGTTGGTAGATAACGAGCTGGCAAAAAAAAACAGAAAACCGAAAAAAAACTCTAAAAAAACAAGAGGGAGACATGCATAAATTAAATACAATTCATGTCATAGAATTATACCAAATGCAGGCATATCCAAGTTAATAATCATTAAAAGTGCAGAGTCCTCAATAGTAACCAAATGGAGCGAGCATTCGCCTTTATGGACAAATAGTGCTGCAATAGCATTCATGTAATCAAAGTGCAAGTGCAGTAGCATTCATAGAATCAAGTGCAAGTGCAATAGCATTTCTAAAGTGCAAATGCCACTATAGTCCAAGCAAAAAAATGCATTTCCATTTGTGTTTATAGTAGTACTTGTATACCACATTACAAAGCAGGTAGCAACATTCCAAAAGTATCAAACAATGAATGGTAGTTTACCTAAGATCAAAATCCACCATAGACCAAGATGGATGTGCTGTCTCCCCACCCCAACGCCGCTTCGCTTTTGCTTCTTCCGGAGGCAACGGCAGAAATTTTAGACTTGTAATGTTGTACTTGCCAAAAAAATTATCTTTGCTAATAGACACATGTAGAATATTATTAGTTTAACACTGCAGCAGTTGACTTTGCCGTTCTGTTAATAAATGCTAAAATATATGGAAGCAGTGTTGTGGGAAAACGTGATATTTGTAATTGTTTATTCTGTCACCTTTATAAATTCTCCTTTTCTGATATTCCTTACTCATTAACATTTTGGTAATTGACAGTTGAGATGATACTACACCCGTCCTTGGCTGGGCTCTTTGGCCATCCATGTGCTGTTTCTTTGTAGCTGGTCTGTAGTGTTCTCAGTGTGTTCTGTTTTATTGTTTATGCTTGCCTTCTTCTTGAACTACAATTCCCAAGACGCTCTGGGAAAAACTCATAGTAAAACATTTTTCGTTCTCCAACTTTTTTTTTTTGTGCTCAGAACTTTGCTTGGACAAGCCTGTAAAAAGGCGCATCTGCTTAATATCAGTATCTAAAAGCTGAAAGGGAGAAGTTACAGCTTTTGCTCAACAGCTTCTTGCGCTGAAACATTTAATTTCAGAATTATCAATAGTGTGAAAGTTTACATTACTCAGTGTGTGCCCCTCACTCTAAAAAAAATGTATCCAGTAATCCACCCCTCCATATCACTGCTCTAGTGATACCCCAAGAAAACATATGGGTGCAAGGTAATATTATTTGGGGATGTACTGCTTTACTGACATTTACACCTGTGTATAGTCTGCAAAATAGAGGCTGATTGACCTGTCGGTCGTGGTGAAGGAATCTGGAGGTGGTAGAGGGTGGACATGTGGTTAAGCACCATAATGAGATCTAGCATTGAGAGCGCCCTGGCCAACGGGGTCTCTCAAAAACAGCTGTTCACACTACCATAGTGACTTCACTGCAAACCTACTGAGGTCAGAAGATGTCACGGGTGTGTCAGAGGTGACAGTCACCCTGCAGTGGGTTGCAGGAGATTTCTACCTTTGGCATTGCAGACAGTTTCTTAGATAAGAGGCTGTCTTTAGGACCGAGCGACTACCTCTCTTTCTAACTCGCTCTCTGGCCTGGTTGTATATATATACCTGGTGTGTCTGAGAGGGAGTCGGCTGCTATATCCATTTCTACTTGTGAAGCTTAGCAAGAGCAGTGCATCGTCCTCTCTGGAGCTTGAGACCGTGTGCTTATTTAGAGTTCATCTCAAGCTAAGCCATTTCCCCTGTTTTGTCTACCCTTGTTGTCTATAGAGTTTAGTGGAGGTTGACTAGTGCTCATCTTCCATCCCTAGCCGTAGCCATACGCCAGGGAGAGTAGGGCGAGGCACACGTGTGGTGATTGCCGAGGAGGCAATATAGGGATGTTAGGGGAGACAGGGTGACGCTAGACCACTTCCCCCTTTCCCTAGTGTCTGGGCTCCCTTTCCCTTTTCCCTCTGTGTTGCACTAAGTCTTTCCCTCACTTTTGTGTTTTGAGACTCTGCCAGCTGGGTCGCTTTCAATGCTGCATCTCATCATGATGTTTTACCACACGTCCACCTTCTATCACCTCTGATTTCCTTCACCATGGCTGACAGATCTATCATCCTCTCCTTTCCGTACTGTGCGCAAGTGTACAGGTCAGTCTAGCAGTATATCCCAGAGCAATTTTAACTTGTACCCTTATGTTTTCTTGGCGTATCAATGGAGCTGTGATATAGAGGGGTAGATTAAGTGATGCATTGAGTAGAGCGTGGGGCACACACGGAGTCCATGTAAACTTTTGTACTATCGATATTCCTTTTTGAGTGAGTAGATACACTATTAATGTAGTGGAAGGGCTGGTGTTTTTTATTTTTTGTATTTTTTTCAGCATTATTTCCGATTTTAGTCTTCATATTGAAATATGTGTTAAATGCATATACCTGGTTTGGTATTGGATTTTCAAAAAGCTTATGTCAACCAATATTGTCATTTCTCCAGTAGAAGTATCCTAAGTATTTTTTAATTCTGCTTACTGAGACCTACTCCGGTTCAGACTGGTCCACCAAAAAATGCTCTGATGTGCCCAATTTAAACACCATTATGACCCGCCATGGTTAAGTAGAATACAGCCCCATTTGAAGCTGACTTTTGAGGTGGTTACTTATTACAAGGGTTTATTTCTATTTGGCTGATTAGATCTTATTGATGAAATTTCTTGCGTGTGGAGTGATAACAAAGATTACTAAGCAGTTCAAGATGGACTTACACATGCCATGTATGGATTGAAGTTGGGACCATAGAATTTTTTTCAGATGGACCCAAGAAACATTCTTCCAACACTGAACCGGCTATGTTCTGTAAGGATTCAACATTGATCTATAGTGGTGTAAAAGAATAACATGATGCTCAATAAGTAAGCAAATATGTCTGAAATGTTTACTGTATTTTAGGTTGAAATGTTTCTTGCACAGTTTGCCTTACAATCATGAAGATATCCACGCTATACATGTCAGGTTGCCTACTGAAGGTGCTCCTGCAAGGTCTGTCACCGGGGGCGGCCATATTCATTCTATGGGCAGGAGATGTCAGGACCAGGAACTCTTGGCAGTGCAGGGTCTGTCCAGCCACAATGACAAGGGTGGCTGGTACCTGAAGATGATTACAGGGAATTTGTCTGCAGGTTTTTGCTATATAATATGAGGGCAGCATAATGTAGCGGCTGAGGCACAGAGTTCAGCGATGTGTCACTTATTAGGTTGTGTGCTGTTGTTGCCATACAATGCATGTTTTATCAATAGATTTTCACTGCCTGGACCACAGTGCACATGAGCCCTGGTCCGGCCACTCCCCCTCCTGTGATGAGCAATTTACGGTCAATAGACAATGTACACAGAAAGCTGTGGTGTGGGCGGGTTTAGCTTTATCAGCTCTGCTACATCAAAAGACAAAAAAGCGCAATAGGGTCTCATCAGGGTATTAAGGTTGGAGATTTGTTTGAAAGCTGCTCACCTATCCCCTAATCATTCCACAATATAACAAATCAATTGATGGAGCTGTGGAGAAAAATATTTTGAATAAAAAAGAAGAGAAATCACTATATAATAGACACCCGGCTATCCCCTTTTATTATCATCTGCCTAAGATTCATTGGGATCAAAAAAATCCCCCTGGTAGACCTATTATATCAGGCATTGGTTCATTAACCAGCTATTTATCCTCCTATATAGACAAGATTATGAAGCCCCATGTGGTTCAGCTACCGAGCTACATTAGAAATTCTGCACTTCTCATTGCAATCTTGCACGAAATTAAGTGGCATAATTCCTATATTTTCCTAACAATGGATGTATCTGCCTTATACTCCAATATTGAGCATGAGATCGGGTTGATGTGTCTTGAGGAATTTCTATCAAGAGATCCTAGACTTCCAAATGATCAAAAGGATTTTATTCTTACAGGATTATAATTTATACTTGGAAATAATTTCTTCACCTTTTTGGGTACATTTTTCCATCAATCACGGGGGACAGCAATGGGCTCTCGGGTAGCGCCAACTTATGCTAATTTATTCATGGGCATATTTGAAGAGGTTTTTATTTACAATAATCCTTTGTTTAAAAAAGTAATCTCATATGAACGGTTTATAGATGACCTATTCTTTTTGGGATAATTCTGATGTGGGATTTTTTATAGAGTCTTTATGATAACATCTGGGGTATTTCTTTTTCCTTCAATAAAAGTGACCTGACTATATAGATTTTCTGGATATTACAATTACACATCAAAACCATAGAATTATTACAAAAACTTTTTTTTTTTTTTAAATGTGGGCTCAAATAATTATATCCATTATAACAGTGGTCATTATCAAAAATGGCTAGGGAATATACCCACAAATCAGTTTAAAAGAGTCAGAAAGAATTGTACTTTAGACTCCCAATTTATCGGTCGACCATGACAGCACCACGAGAGAAACCTACAGGCTTAAAAGGGGCGGCCCTCTCTTCTCACCTCAGTTTTGGTTTCCTGTCCTTGATGGATGGAACCTCTGACAGGCTTACCTGTGAAGATGTCTGGAAGAAGCGTGCTGTCGAGCTGCCCCCCTGTCTGGGATCAGCAGCTCCAGTACCGTCCTGTGCCCTGGGCCGTGAGAGCTGCGCCCCTGTCTGGGGTGGCAGCTCCAGCCAGATGGATCGTGATGATGGAGGCTGCGCCCCTATCTGGGGACGGCAGCCCCAACTTGAGGTGGGCACAGCATTGGGGGGCTGCACCCCTGTCTGAGGTTGGCTGCCCCAGACCTGCGCGCAGGACGCTGGGGGAGCGGCACACCGGCCGAGGTAGGCCACCCCTAGCAGCAGGTGAACGCTAGCTGGAGCAGGCAGCTGAAGGGAGAAAGCACCGATTTACAGGAGCCGCTCCTCTATGACTGGCGCCGCATGCTTCTGGTCTTTTACTAGGCTGGGGGTGGGGCCTGATGCCGGGCGGTCATGTGACCAGACAGGCAGTCCGGTCCACATGCATGCAGATGCCGCGTCAGTGCTGCATTCTCCCCTCCAACCAGCAGTTGGCAATGTAAAAAAAAAGGGGGGGGGGAAAGTAGATGCTCCTATTTAAGCGTCCAGATATCACTGCTCTAGGCTTCCCAGCTACTTCAGAACTCTATTGTTAATGGATTCTGAAGACGAGCAGCAGCAAATCCAGCCTCAGCCGCTTTCTCCATCTCAGCGGTCAGGAGACACGACCCCCTTGCGTCACCAGCAATTCTCGGACTGCAGGTAGATGAACCCGGTCCGGCCATCGTGACTCTAACAAGACGGACGAATCTGCAGCCCCTAGGGACTATCCCCCGGCTGAGAAAGGTCCTCCAGCTAAAACGGTAGCGGCTATTTGAGCTCTGGGTAAGTGATCTTCGAGAAACTTCACTTGGGTAATCAGGTGTCCCTTCTTATCCGTTTAGGGGAAGAAGTGTACCTCCAAAGCCAAAAACAAGCAGTGTGTGTTATGCGAGGCCCTATTGGCGAACTCGTATTCCAAAAGACTGTGCCAGTCCTGCATAAACCAAACTTTGGCGGATGAGACCCCTAGTTTCGCCTCAGGCTTAAAAACCCTAGTTAAATCAGAGGTGAGCAAACTCCTCTCTAAAAAGTCTAAGAGGAAGGAAGCTAACCATGAGGTCTCCCCAACTCCTGATTATTCCCTCTCATCAGCCGAGGAGGTGGACTCTGACGATTCATCCAGGCCAGCACGGCTTTCCATTAAATGAAGTTGATGGGTTGGTTAAAGCGGTCCGCTCAACCATGGGCATTACGGACCTCAGACCAGAGAAGTCAGTCCAAGACGTCATGTTCAGAGGACTGGGGCAGAGGAAGAGAAAATGTTTCCCGTTTAATGATAAACTTCAGGGTCTGATCCATAGAGAGTGGTAAAAGCTGGAAAGAAAGGGTTCTCTCCCTCATTCTTTAAAAGAAAGTACCCCTTTGAGGACTCGGCCTCCTCCTCTGGGAGAAGGCTCCCAAACTAGACGCTAAAGCTTCTAAAAAGTCATCTCTCCCCTTTGATGATATGGGGGCCCTTAAGGATCCTCTGGACAGAAAAGCGGATGTGTTTCTCAAAGGCACCTGGGAGACAACCGCTGGGGCTTTAAAACCGGCAATTGCTGCGACTTGCACAGCTAGGTCTTTGATGATATGGCTAGATCAGCTGGAATCACATTTAGAAAACAACACATCCAGGAAAGAGATCTTGTCTAGTATCCCACTCATGCAGGGGGCAGAAGCCTTCCTAGCGGATGCTTCCACGGACTCTGTTAAGTTAGCTGCTAGATCGGCCGCCATGTCTAATGCAGCCTGCACGGCCCTGTGGCTCAAGTGTTGGCCGGGTGACATCCAGGCTAGAACTAGACCCTGTGCTATACCTTGCGAAGGGGAACATCTCTTCGGTCCATTCCTGGATGAAATCCTAGACAAAGCAAGCGACAGGAAGAAAGGTTTCCCTAGCCTGTCCATGCCTGCCTATAAGCGGTCTTTTCACAGGAGAAGATTTGTGCGCAAAAGGCCACAGAGAGACCAGGATAAATGGGAAGACCGTAAACCAAAAGGTAGAGGTCTTCTGTTCAGTACGTCTTCTTCCACTCGGGAGCCCCGGGAATCGAGTCAATGACTAGTAGCCCAGGTAGGGGGGAGGCTGACGGGCTTCTTACCTGCCTGGACAAAGATTTCAGCCAGTAACTGGATCCTTAATCTGATAAGTTCGGGTCTGAAATTCCAGTTCCAAGCAGTTCCTAGTGGAAGGTTTATCTTGACCCCGGTCCGTTCCTCTATATCAGAACAACTCGCTCTTCAGGAAGAAGTACTGGACCTTGTTCAAAAAGCAGTCCTGGTGGAGGTCCCAACGTCCAAAAGGGGGTTGGGATTTTACTCCCCTCTCTTTTTGGTCTCTAAGAATGACGGTTCTTTCAGGTGTATTATAAATTTAAAAGCCCTGAATAAATTCCTGATAATCCCCACCTTCAAAATGGAATCAATAAGGTCAACAATAAAATTGCTGTTTCCAGATTGTTACATGGTAGTTTGGGATTTGAAAGATGCCTATTGCCATGTACCTATCCATTCAGATTAAGATATTTCTGGTAGAGTGGCCGTGGTTATAAATGGGGTCATCAAGCACTTTCAATATAGGGCCCTGCCGTTGGGTTTAGCCATAGCCCCCTGGGTATTTACCAAAATCGTGGCAGAGGTAATGGCTCATGTTAGAGAGCACGAAATATTAATTATCCCTTATCTGGATGATTTCCTGATAGTTGGTAACTCGGGCCATCAATGTAGTAAGCATCTAAAAATAGTGATCTCCATCTTAGAGAATCTGGGCTGGGTCCTCAATTTAAATAAATCTAGGTTAATGGCCACAAAAGTTCAGCAATTCTTAGGAGTTATGCTGGATTCAGATTCTCAGACATGTTACCTCCCTGAAGCCAAAAAAGTAAGGATCAGGGATCAAGTAAGAAGGGCAGTGTCAAACCCAGTCATGTCCCTGAGAGCTGCGATGTACCTGTTAGGTACCCTAACATCTTGCCTTCCCGGGGTTCTGTGGGCTCAATATCACTCCAGGGTTTTACAATGGGATGTACTGCATAATGAAGTTATGTCGAAGGGGCGCTTGGAGGGGAGGTTCTCCTTGTCTTCCCGGTCAGTAGAATCCTTTCAGTGGTGGGATAATGAAGTGAACTTATCCAGAGGGGTCCCGTGGGTTTTTAGAACAACCCGAACTATTACTACCGATGGGTGGGGGGTCCATCTGGGAGATGGTAACCCTGGGGTCATGGTCTAATTCGGAAAAGAGTCTCTCCTCCAACGCTAAAGAGTTGCTAGCGATAGACAGGGCAGTAAATTATTTTCTAGTTTTTCTTCAAAATCGTGATGTAAAAGTTTTCTCTGATAATAAAATTGCAGTAGCTTACGTGAACCACCAAGGGGGTACACGATCAAGATCTTTGATGAGAGTGGCGGATCATCTCTTTCTGGTCTCTGAATGGCATCTTCGTTCCCTAACAGCCCTTCATATAAAGGGAAAAGAAAATTCAAGGGCAGACTACTTAAGCCGCTATACCCTGAGACAGGGGGAATGGGAACTAAATCAGGACATTTTCTCCCAATTGTCCAAAGATGGGGATCTCCAGTAGTGGACTTGTTTGCTACAAAGTTAAATTGGAAAACTCAGCTCTTTTGTTCCCTGGATCCCAAAGAAAAACCCCTGGCAGTAGACGCTTTCCAGATACCTTGGGGGGTTCAGTCTAGCCTATGCCTTTAACCCGTTAACCCTTCTTCCTATGGTTATCAGGAAGATCAGGGAGGACAAGGCGAGAGTTCTACTGGTCGCACCCTTTTGGCACCCTTTTGGCCCAGGAGGCCCTGGTTCTCATGCCTCAGGAGCATGTCTGTGTCAGATGCTTGGGTTCTACCAGAAGTTCCGGATCTCCTCTTCCAGGGTCCTATAGTCCATCCTCAAGTGTCTGGCCTCCACTTGACGGTATGGAACTTGAAGGGTAGCTATTAAGAAAAAGGGATTCTCCCAAGGCTTAGTGACAACCTTAATGCTTAGCCGTAAGCCTATTACAACCAGAATTTATGTGAGAACCTGGAAGAAGTTTTTATCTTTTTCCAGTTCCAGAGTCAGTGAGGAGGCTCCAATAAGTAAAATTCTAGAATTTCTGCAAAAAGGTCTTGAGTTAGGGCTAGCCACTAGCACCCTGAAGGTTCAGGTTTCTGCCTTAGGCGCCTTATATAGCTGTGATCTGGCGAGTAATTATTGGATTTCTCGTTTCATTAAAGCCGCCCTTAGGTCCAGGCCTATTGTCAAAAGCAAATTGGTACCCTGGGATCTAAATTTGGTTCTTAAAGCCTTAACTGGTCCACCTTTTGAGCCAATAGTTAGCCACTCTTAAGTCCCTCTCCCTTAAAACAGCGCTTCTGATAGCTTTAACATCCGCTAGGAGAGTTAGTGATATTCTTGCCCTGTCTTCAGCCTTGCCCTTCACTCAGATCCTGGATGATAAAATAATTCTTAAACCTGATCCCGCCTATCTCCCTAAAGTAGCTACCCGTTTTCAGACTCCAAGAAGTAGTCCTACCCTCCTTCTGCCCTAATCCGGGTAACCGGAAAGAAGAAGAGTTTCATACACTAGACGTAAGGAGATGTGTAATTAGTTACCTCTTGGTCACCAGAGAGTTTAGAAAAGATAGTTCGTTATTTATATCCTACCAAGGTGTTAGGAAAGGCTCTAAAGTCACAAAGTCCACCATAGCTAGATGGATCAGTGAGGCTATTTCCCTAGCTTATACATCCAGCGGTGAGGAAATACCACAAGAATTGAAGGCTCACTCCACCCGGGCAGTGACTACCTCCTGGGCAGAGAAGACGGGTGTCTCGATAGAAGACATATGTAAGGCTGCTACCTGGTCTTCTCCGTCTACCTTCTATAGGCACTATAGACTGGATTCGGGTGTTTTTGTCTGATCTCACTTTTGGAAGAAGGGTGCTCCAAGCTGTAGTCCCTCCCTAAACTTCTTCATTTCTGTAATTCTCTCTTGGTGCTGTCATGGTCGACCGATAAAGTCATAAGTTACTTACCGGTAACGGGATTTTTCGGAGACCATGATAGCACCCTTCTATTCCCTCCCTTCACATTGGTGGGAGCACTCCTCGTTTATTAATTTTCACTCTTAAGTTGGTGATTTATAGAAATGTTGGTTTATCATGTTTTGCTATGTCTACTAACCTGGTGGTCCTCTCAATGCTCTGTAATCCAAACTGAGGCGAGAGAGAGGGCCGCCCCTTTTAAGCCTGTAGGTTTCCTGTCCTTGGTGGGCGGATCCCCTCTCTCGTGGTGCTGTCATGGTCTCCGAAAAATCCCGTTACCGGTAAGTAACTTATGACTTTTTTAACACAGACAGACATTTTATGCAGTAGATTTCACAAACAAAATTTTCCCAGAAAGTTCGTTAAACAAGCGTTCAATAACATGAAGAGCTTAAATCAAGAGTCACTTCTTTCTAAAACAAATAAACGGACCCCCTAAAAATATGGATTTACTCTAATCACTACATATAGTGCCCAAATAAGATACGTGATATACTACAAGACCACTGGCACATACTGTTAGGTGACCCTATTCTGGGAGCATACCTCCCTAGGAACCCAAGGTTAACCTTCCGGAGGGCAGCGACTATTAGGAACATACTAGCTCCGAGTCGGTAAAAACTGACAGCATCTTCTGTACATGATGGACAATATAAAGGTGTATTCAGATGTACCACCATTAAGTGCCTTTGTTGTAAATCTATTACACATCATCTTACTGAATTTTCCGCCACAGCCACAAGTTAAGTTTTTCTGATTAAAAGTTTTACATGTCAAGCCAGTTATGTGATCTATATAATAAATTGCCCCTGTATTAAATAGAAAATGACAAATAAACCACCTTTAACCCCTTCATGAGCAGAGCATTTTCTGTTTTTGCTTTTTCGTTTTTTGCTCCCCTTCTTCCCAGAGCCATAACTTTTTTTTTTTTTTTTTTTTCAATCAATATGGCCATGTGAGGGCTTATTTTTTGCGGGACGAGTTGTACTTTTGAATGACATCACTGGTTTTACCATATCGTGTACTGGAAAACGGGGCAAAAAATTCCAAATGCGGTGAAATTGAAAAAAAAAAGTGCAATTCCACAGTTTTTTTTTTTTTTTACCGCGTTCACTGAATGCTAAAACTAACCTGCCACTATTGTTTTCCATGTCATAACAAGTTCGTAGATACCAAACATGTATAGTTCCTTTTTTATTTAAGTGGTGAAAAAAAATCCAAAGTTTGCTAAAGAAAAAAAAATGGCGCCATTTTCCGAGACCCGTAGCGTCTCCATTTTTCGGTATCTGGGGCCGGGTGAGGGCTTATTTTTTGCGCGCCGAGCTGACGTTTTTATTGATACCATTTTAAAGTAGATCCGATATTTTGATCACCCATTATTGCATTTCATTGCAATGTTGCAGCGACCAAAAAAACGTAATTCTGGCGTTTTAGAATTTTTTTTCTTTTTGTTGCGCCATTTACCGATCGGATTAATTATTTTTTTTATACTGCTAGATCGGGCAATTGTGAACGGGGTGATACTGAATAGGTGTGTTTTTATGTTTGTTTTTTTTATTATTATTTTATTTTGAATGGGGCAAAAGGGGGGTGAATTAAACTTTTTATTTATTTTTTATTTTTTAAAAAAAAAACTTTTTTTTTCTGGTCTCCATAGACCAGAAGCAGCAGTTGTCTTCTCGCCTCTGTTACACACAGGCAATGAGCAGATCGCCTATATGTAGCAGATTTGCTCACCTGCTATGAGTGCCGGCCACTGGGTGTCGCTCATAGCAATCTGGCAGTGACAACCACAGGGGTCTCCCGCAGACCCCGAATTGTCATGCCAACCCATCGGTGACCCGCAATCCTGTGACTGTGTCGCCAATGGGTGGGGTAAGTGACACGCATCCGGTTTGCGCGAGTTAAATGCCGCTGTCATATTGACAGCGGCATTTAACTAGTTAACAGCCGCAGGTGGATCACGATTCCACCCGCGGCTGTTGCGGGCACCTGTCAGCTGTATAGATCAGCTGTCATGTGCCCGAAAAAGTGCGGGCTCAGCGCCGAAGCCTGTGCTGAATGGAGTTATGATGTGGTGCGTACTATTACGTACCACGTCATAAAGGGGTCAATTAACTTGTTCTATGATTCGTTCTTGAATCAGCAGCGCACTTGAAGTCCACCTGCTCTGACTTTCTAGCATGCTACATCAAAGAGCTCTGATTGTATCGAAACTGCTGCACCCAGTAAACAGAGTGATAAATCATTGGAATCAGGATCTCTTTCTCTACATCATGCTGCTCTCAGATGACCTGCTGACAGATTCACTTTAAGAACTAAAATTATTTATCACTGTCCTTTAATAGTTTTGTGATTGCAAATATTAGGTGTGAAGATTACATATATTAAAAAAATTTCAGCAATCCACGTGAAATCATTGATGCAAAGTTTTGGTTGACCCTAGCCACAAACACAATGGCTACCTGTTCACCAGGCACAAAGCGTTGGATCATAATAGTTGCAGTTGATTGAGGACTGCATAGCAGGAGCTTATCACTGAGCGGACCGGCAGCGTTACAGCACCTTGAAACAGTGTTTTATCCAAACTACAGCAGGTAGCCCAGTCAGTGACATAGCTCTGAAAATAGAGTCTCTGCCTCTATTTTATTGTGCTGTCAGATGGGGCAGCATAAATCTCATGACTGTCTGAAATTGTTTGTACTGGTGTACGGATGTGATGTTAAGATGTTGTTACTGTCCAAATACAATACGGGGGACTTTTTTTCCGATAATGGTTTTGTCCGCAGTTAAATCACACAGACTGTTCTCCATTGATCATACATTTATGGCACTTTTTGGTAATATATCTTTGGAATAACTTTTAAAGGTAACCTGTCATGTTGTTCATGCAGTCCTCTCCGATCTGTGGACAAGATGGTGTAGAGGAGACGTTGAGAAGCTGAGTAGAATGATATATGGGTCTGTTGGAAAACATTTAGTATAACCTGTAATTATTATATTAATTAAAATACCTGATGTTTGTATGTGTAAAAGTCCAGTGGGCGGGCCTACTAGTGACTGACTACCATCTCTGCATCCACAATCATACAGGGAAGATTGTCAATCACTGATGGGGGCCACCCACTGGACTCATGAATACAAACTTGAGCAAGAGAAACTGGAAAGACAATAAGTGCAATAGGGTCTTACCCAAGTAGGAAAAGGGAGACCGATGCAGTCTTGCTCACCTGAGGGGGTTGTGAAGTCACAAACCCTGTACAAGCTTAGAATAAAGGCTGCTGCAGATCCACTGTGTGGAGGAACTTGTGAGAATGGAGACGAGTGGCTTAAAATATGAGCTGCCAGTAATCCAGTGATGAGCAGGAGACAAAAACTGTAGAAATGCAGTTTATTGGTTGACGCGTCTCGAAGTGACACACTTCCTCATCAGGACAAAGCATACAAACTTTGCAGTGGGCAGTGCTGGGGTCCTGGGATCAAATCCCACCAAGGTCAACACCTTCTAGGAGTTTGTATGTTCTCCATGTGTTTGCGTGGGTTTTCTCCGAGTTCTCAGGTTTCCTCCTACTGTCCAAACACATACTGATAGAGAATTTAGATTGTGAGCCCTAATGGGGACAGTGATGATGTCTATAAAGCTCTGTGAAATATGATGGTGCTATATAAGCAAAGCATACTTATAAAAAAAACACCAAGGATTTCAATAAATAAAATTCAAGTTTTACTGAAACATTTCCTTCAAAAATGTATCTCAATCTGACCAGCTCTGCCTGCTCTTGCTCTCTTATCCTGCTCTTGCTCACATCCTGCCCTTGCTCTCTTATCCTGCCCTTGTTCTCTTATCCTGCCCTTGCTCTGTTATCCTGCCCTTGCTCTGTTATCCTGCCCTTGCTCTGTTATCCTGCCCTTGCTCTCTTATCCTGCCCTTGCTCTCTTATCCTGCCCTTGCTCTCTTATCCTGCCCTTGCTCTCTTATCCTGCCCTTGCTCTCTTATCCTGCCCTTGCTCTCTTATCCTGCCCTTGCTCTCTTATCCTGCCCTTGCTCTCTTATCCTGCCCTTGCTCTCTTATCCTGCCCTTGCTCTCTTATCCTGCCCTTGCTCTCTTATCCTGCCCTTGCTCTCTTATCCTGCCCTTGCTCTCTTATCCTGCCCTTGCTCTCTTATCCTGCTCTTGCTCTCTTAGCCTGCCCTTGCTCTCTTAGCCTGCCCTTGCTCTCTTAGCCTGCCCTTGCTCTCTTAGCCTGCCCTTGCTCTCTTAGCCTGCCCTTGCTCTCTTAGCCTGCCCTTGCTCTCTTAGCCTGCCCTTGCTCTCTTAGCCTGCCCTTGCTCTCTTAGCCTGCCCTTGCTCTCTTAGCCTGCCCTTGCTCTCTTAGCCTGCCCTTGCTCTCTTAGCCTGCCCTTGCTCTCTTAGCCTGCCCTTGCTCTCTTAGCCTGCCTGCACATCAGAAACCATTATCAACATGACAGGTTCCCTTTAACTTCACAGTAAATGGAGGTTAAATTACTTGAGGTTTCATTAAAAAAAAAATTCAAAGCTCAGAGGCTCTTGAAAAAACAATTGGATCTTATGGAAAAGCTGAAAAACCTAACATGAAGGTTTCCCATAGGGAAGGGTTTTCCTATTTTCTCATGACTTTCTGTGGGCTGATACAGTTTTACTCATTATGCAATGCAATACACCCAAATTGTTAACCTTACTCACCCCTACCTATCAATGTGGTAAAATTGTCAGAAAATGTTGCCTAAAATACAATATTAGTTTTTTTAATTCAGAATTCACTAAACACTGGAAACTCTCTCCCAGAAACATCTCCTATTCTATAGATTATACGGAATTGGCAAGTATTGTTTTTGGAACAAAATGTTCTCCGCTCGGAGATCCCTCGTATTTGATGTATGGACTCCTGTCGCTGTTATAGTGGAACGTTAATTCTCGATGAGTCGGTATGATTTGTCTTTCCTGGTTTTGGAAGGTGTTTTTAAGTGCTATGGTCTAGCTATGCAAAATGAAACCGCAGATTTGCCCGTGTGATTGATGTTCCATTAAAGCATCTTTAAGTATTTGTTCTACCTGAGTCTGCATTACAGTTTTGCAGACGTTCACACAGTACTATACAGATTTTACTTTAGATATTCATGGCACCCCAGGGAATGGTAACTCCTTGGCTAAAAATAAAGGGTAATCCAACAAAAGGACACAAAAAAGATATTTCAAAGCACTGATGAATTTACCAGGTACGGGATTGAAGAGCGCTAACAAAGGTCATTCCGTAGTGCTGAGTAACTGGGTCCATTCTGTATAACAGTGCTAACCACTGAGCCAACGTACTGCCTTATGTTGACCTGTTAACATGTTTTTGGGTAACATGCAGTTATGAGTTTAGTCGGATTGATAAGTTTATCTTGATCCAGTGTGATCAATTATGAAGCCTGCCACAATTGTGACCAAATTTATCTAAAATGTCCTACTATCACCGGGGGCTCTGGATCAGATAATGGTTTATCCTGTCCCTGACTTTGCTGCGAGCAAACGTGTTCTCATAATTGCCTTTGCTTCATTTTTGTGTTTCTTTCTTATTCTTCTTTTTCTTGTATTTACTTCCATGACCATCTTTTTTTCTCGTTCCATTCATTGTAGTTTCTGGGTGGTCCACTGCTCGGGGTTAGAAGTCGGATATGATGCACTTGCTCTACTTGCTTTATTAGTCACCAAAGTTAAGATTGCTCAATAATTTTTGGCAAAGCATTCCAGTTTTGGTAGAAGTTCCAAAACTGATATTTCATCCATATTGTAAGCATTAGTCACTTGTAACAACCCACAAAGACCTACTTTATTAAAGATTAGTTTTCCTTCATCAGCTTGATCTGACCTTTTTCGTGATGACAAATCCATTGTGATGAGGAGCATTTCCTAAACCGTTTTTTGCTGGATGGGAAGGTTTATCACATGCTATTATGAGCAGAGCTGCAGCGTTTGTCGACATGACCATCTCCATCAGTAGCTTCAAAATGAAAAACATTAAATGTATATTATTATTTTATAATTAAAGTCTTTTTTTTCCCCAGGACTTAATGACATATTCTCCGACATTTAACTCCCCACCGATAAGCTGTTTGTAGCTCCAACCACAGAGCTGGAACATCTAGTGGCCATTGTAGAGTTCTTTTGAAGCAAATGGAAGCAGAGCTTCAGTACATGAAAGATGCCAATTCCCAGGTTTCGGCGCTGTGCTGCGCAGCTCAATACACTATGTACACTAGTCGTAGCGGTAGCTGCAACCTCTTGATCTTGGGGTGTTAGGTGGGTGTAGGAAATTCTACAGTCATAGCCTTAGCGAGCAGTGCTGCCTTGGCTACTTGGGATTATGGCCCAAGTGTGTATTAGTCATAAACGAGATGTGACACCATAATGAAGGCATTCTTATGGGAATTCATCACTTTGTAGAGATGGTCGGGGCAGTGTACTCCATTATCGACTTTAAGGGAATCTGTCGGCACAGAATGACTATCCAAACCAGGTGCTCGGTGCACCACTGGCGCCACCAAACATTTAAGTGCATCTTCCCACCTACTTGTTTTCCCTCTATCCTCATTTTGATTGACACCTCTGGCTTTATAGAGCCAAACAAGGCCAGAGATGTAAAGAAAGTAGGTGGGAAGATTAAATGTCTGGCCACTCCAAGGGTACACCAAACGCCTGTTTATGATTTGAACAGTCATTTTGTGCTGACAGATTCCCTTTAAGGCAATGATTGAGTACCCTGCCCCGATCATCTCTACAATAGTGGTGAATTCCCATATGAATGTCTTCATTATTCGTGTCATCTCTCCTTTATGACCTTAGTGCGGTTTTGGGCCCCGAAGACGGTCAATCATTGGTTGAGCCTAAAAGGATTGTGTTATTTCAGTAGACTTTCAACCTAGGAATGATATTATTTTTCCGGCAAGTGACCATTATTTTGTGTGCTCGATTGGTTATATATTGGACAACTGGTAAACCTGCATTATTTTACAGATAAAGTTCCTGGCAGTCTTTTAACTTCTCAACCCCCTTAGGAAACTCCACAGCTTCACACAAACATAAGTCAAATACATTATGAATTTCCCTAGGAGAATCAACAAGTTTTCCAGCTGTTGGATTTTAAAGCCTGTCCAGTTATCTTCTCCCAGCCCTGTTCTGGGCTTTAGTCACTTCACTTTGATTGCTTCATTGCTCCATTTTACATCCCGTGCCAGATCCTGAATGTTGTGTGTGCATGTTTGTTGTTGTTCTGTAGGACCTGAACAGTTATCTGGGGAAAGGGAGAAAAATCGGACCTGCGCGATTCTGCATTGCTTCACGCGGTTGTCAACAAAACCTTATTGCAAATCTTCCAAGAAACACTTTTGGGACCATTAACCAGATATTGTTTTCTCGCGCTTATGTCTGTTTCGACCCGTCATGGACTTAGCTGGTGATACCTTTAATGTTGGGCGCTCGATTTACATAGAGCGATGGCTGAAGTTATGTCATGGGTCATTTTCAGTTAAATACTTGAGCAGGCCCTCCATGTTACGCCACAAAGACGACCCTTCTAATGACTTCAGCATGATCCCAAAGGGGGCTCGAAACTTGCATGAAATGTACATACAGATATCTTTTCTAGGTAAAAGTCTCTAAAAATAAAGCACAAGGAAGCTGCTGCTTTCTGGAAGACAAATAAATATGAAATATGGCTCCTTGTCTGGTAAAACGTTCCAGCAAACCTATAAAAAAATGCTTCTTACCAGTGATTTGGTTTGGGAATGTATATTTTTTTTTATGAAGACATAAATTCGTGAATGTTTAACATGGATTAGAAAAGTTTGCACACAGACTTTTTGAAACTTTTCTTTTTTTCCAGAACCCAAAGTTCACAAGTAAGGCTCCTGAAGTGACACATATTGGGCACTTTACATGGTTAACCTTTATCCTACGGCACTATTCCATTTGCACATTCAGTTTGTCTGTTCCTTTCAACGTAAAAATTGATGTAAATACTTTTATGCCCAAAAATGACAAAAGTATTCTCGGAGTGATACCATTATTGGCTAACCAGCAAAAATATATTTGCAAGCACAGAGGCTCCTTCTTCAGGCAGGGTTACAAAGATGATTTTTGAAATCCAAAACTGCAAGTCAAATATATCAACGTGTGCATGAGATTTCAGGAATCTTTCTGGAATCAGGAAACCCTTCAGGCTTTGTGACAAATCTGCGCCGAAAAGAATGCAACAAGAACGTGACAAATCTGCAACGTGTACACAAACTCTTACAGTCTATGGACGTGATCTCACATTATTTTGTTTTTTTTGTGGCCAAACAAACACAACATGAAAAACCAGACATTTCTGTTTAGATTTCCAGGTCAAAAATCTTCCTTTCAAGTAATGAAGTCCGTCAAAAATCGGTGGGTGTATGAGAAAAACGGATAACACATTGACCAAAAGTGGCTGAAAATTATAGCCAGCACACTGCGGAAAAATGGTCCATTTTTTATCTCTCATGCAAAAAAATAAAAACCCAGACATCTGAATGAGACTGAAATGATACATCTTTCCATATTAATCAGATTTTGGGTTTTTCTTTTTGCGCCATACAGCTCTTTTTAAAGTAGATTTCCACTTTTAGAAAAATGAACCTCAACTATTGGCTTTTATGTGTAATAACAACGAAATCGAATAGTTGCCGCTCGCCCAAGCAGGGCTGTGGAGTCTGAGTCGGTATAAAATGGATCAACTCCTAAAATATATAATAAATTGGGTACAGTAGTTCAATGCAGTTTGTGGGGAATATTTTTTTCATAAGAATTTTTGGAAATGTCCTATAAATGTCCGTCCTATTCCTGATCTAAGGGTCTAGACTTTTAGCTGAGATGAATCTGTGCTACAGTAAATTTATCACTTAAACCTGAGCCATGTATGAGGGAGTCGTGGAGTCGGAGTCATGGAAATTGAGGAGTCGGAGGTTTGGCATACCAACTCCACAGCCCTGCGCCCAAGTCCAGCTCCAGTTTTAGTGTGCATGGGTAACGTTACGTTGACGGTGCTCATTCCTGCTACTGAAAATGACTGAGCTCAGCTGCTCTCGCCATCTACCTCAGCCAAGCTGCTGAGCTCAGTGATTGGCTGCAGCGGTGATATGAGTAGCCGATGTGATAATCACCGCTGCAGCTCAGTTGTTTTGAGTTATTTTTCCATACGTTTTGGGTCGACTTTTCTCATAGTGCTCTTTGTAACTTTGGCTGATAGCTGAGAGGGGCTTCCCATTTAAAGAACTTTAAAAAGTGGTTTTGTCAAACAAAAAAAGTCAGTGAGGGAGATAAAAATCTAATTTAGCAGAAGGTAAGGGTTTTTAGAATTTTTTTTTTTCTCTGTGAGTTCTCAGGGTATACAGATTGCGTAGAGATTTATACATTTGTACTGAGCTTTTAATTGTTGTCTTCATGCTGTGTGTTCCAATGAGCAGTTGGACGCTGGTTAAAGATGTTAAATCAATCACGGATTAAGGTTCCAACTCCAGAGACTTGATGCTGAGCAGATCATCTTTATTGGTTCATGTTCATTTTAGTTACATGGTTTCAAGATGAGTTACTGCATTGTCTTCCAATTTGTATGGATTAAATAATAATCTGGGAGCATAATATTCTTTTTCTTATTATTTAATGCAATATATTAATATCTTAATTGGAAGCCAAAACAGACGACTGAAATTATTGAATTTTTTTTTTTTCCCTTGCCATCCAAATCAAATTTTGCAGATTTTTTTTTATCCTCCACAAAAATCTTGTACACTGGTTTTTGCATTTGTTAATCAGAAAATATATATAACTTTGATACAAAAAATGATTTATTTAAAGACCTGTAAATACTGAGGCAACATACAGTGAGGCAAGAGGTTGGAACACATGGATAAAAATATAGCAGCCTCCACCATATTTGACTGTAGGTACTCTTCTTTTCTTTGTAGGTCTCATACCGTTTTCGGTAAACCGTAGAATGATGTGCTTTACCAAAAAGCTCTATCCTGGTCTCATCTGTCCACAAGACTCTTTCCTAGAAGGATTTTCACTTGCATACATTTTGGCAAACTGCCGCCTAGCTTTTCATGTCTGTCAGCAGTGGGGTCCTCCTGGGTCTCCTACCGTAGCATTTAATTTCATTCAAATGTCGACGGCTCGTTCGTGCTGACACTGATGCAGCCTGAGCCTGCAAGACAGATTGAATTTCTTTGGAACTTGATTGGGGCTGCTTATCCGCCATCCGGACTGTCCTGCATTGCAACCTTTAATCAATTTTTCTCTGCCATTCACGTCCAGGGAGATTAGCTACAGTGCCATTAGTTGTAAACTTCTTGATAATGTTGTGCACTGTGGACAAAGGAACATCAAGATCTCTCGAGATGCACTTGTAACCTTGATATTTTTCAATAATTTAGGTTCTCAAGTCGTCAGACAGTTCTCTTCTCCTTCTTCTGTTCTCCATGCTTAGTGTGGCTCACAATGCAAAGAGTCAATTTCTCCCCTTTTTATTTGGTTTCGGGTGTGATTTTCATATTGCCCACATTTGTTACTTGCCACAGGGGAGTTTGAACAAGCACCACATGCTTGAAACAAAGTTTATTTTTTACTCACAATTTTGGAAAGGTGCCAACAATTTTGTTTGACCCGTTTTGGAGTCTTGTGTGAAATTATGTCCAATTTGCCTTTTTTTTTCTGTTTTTTTTTTTTTTTTTTTTTGTGCTGTTCCAAAACACACACAGAAAATAAACGTGTTATTACAATAATTTTCTGGAACAATTTCAAGGGTGCCAATACTTTTGGCCATGACTGTATATATTTTCTACTTGACATGTGGCTTTTTTCTATTTGCCCCAGTTACATGGATTGTGATTTTAGGTGTGTTATAATTACGTAATCAGAGTCCATAAAGTCTATCAGTGTTTTAAAAAAAAAGAAAAAAGGATATACATATACCTGGATGAACTACACACAAGAATGGGGAGGACATGCAAACTTCTTTCAGATGTTTTCCATGGTCTGATTTGAACCTAGGACCCCAGTTAATAGAAGAGCTGTACTGTTCCCTTAATATTCTGCTGTTAGTACAGTGGTATGAGGGACCCCTATCAGTCAGTGTGATCCGACAAAACATTGGATCACACTTGGACCAATGTTATTCTATGGGGCAGCGCTCATCTCCGAGGCGGTCCGAGAAAAAAACAGCATGTCCAAGTGTCTGATCACACTCGGCCATGGTAGTTAATGAGTCCATAGAACACATAGGAGTGCACTCTGATGACATAGGAGTGCAGTCCCATTTCCCCACATTGACACAATGGAGAAGGCGAAGAAATTATGCTCTCCATCTTCTCCTCGGTGTGTTTCGATGCTCTCATCTGAGAGAACCGGATTGCACTATGCGGACACGCTGATCAAGTGGTCAGTGTCTCGGATGAGAGAATCTACGGTCGTGTGACCGTAACCTAACACAGCACAATATAATAGCATACATGGCAATGTAAGGTCATATACACGTGAAACACCTACAGACTTCAGGCAGATCCTAGAATTGTGCCTTCATAAACTACGCTAATGATCTAAACCCATATTGAAAGCAACTGGAGAGACTTACAAGAATCCTACTGTTCTGCATAAAATTTGTATATTAAAAAAAAAAAAACCTACGCTTAACTTGGGCAACTTTTTTTTTTTTCTACTTTACGAAATGTGATGGTAATGTATTCAGTGTTTATTTCAGACATAGTCCATTGAGAAAAAAAAGTGACATTTGTAATTAGGGAAATCGTAATCTTGGCAAGTTTAATCCTGACCTGAAAATGTTTTCCAGTTCTGATGTTAGGCTGTGAAGGGTTCAGTGCTTAATGGTCTGTTTAACCATAATATGTCTGGAGGTTCTGAGCTAGACATAATATTCCTTCATACGATCCATGGATATGCAAGGGGGTCCGACCTATGGATTGTATGAACCAGGCTTTTACATAGGTGGTCATGTAATCTGAGGAATTCCGCTACCAGTGCTGGCCCCTGCCGTAGATGGGATGACTGCTACACAAAGACATTCACCTCCTGCGCCATCTAGAAATGTCATATGTTAAGATGCGGATTCCATGCTAAGTATGAAGAACGAAAACACTTGCACCTTTTCTTCCTTCTCGTGTTTGTTATCCTTTGCATGACTGCAAGGATTATACCTTCTACTACTGATCTGTGTTAGAATAATCTGCAGGTTTATAACTGTGCCGGATCTCTGCTTAGAAGACATAATTTAGATTGGAATCTAGATAGCGTGGCAGCGGCGCATTCTTCCTTCAAATAATTCTATCGTGTACTGTCAAATGTAGGTTAGAATATTTTGGAAAGTAAAGCGGCCGTCGATGGTAAGACTGTAATGATACAGTAAACGATTGGTCTCTTATTAGACAGAATTTATAACCCTCTTATTGAAGTTCCGACATGACAAAAGTGGCCATACGAAAAGTTGCCAGTAGTGTTGATCGAGCACTGAAATGCTCGAGTGCTCCGTACTCGAATTGAGCTCGTCAGACTCTCTCACATCCTCTCTCTCCCCTCTAATGATTCAAATGACCTTCTTACGGGGACTCAAGCACCACGCGATACTCGGCACTACTCGATCAAGCAGCTCGCCCATGTTTCATCTCCCCTCTGAAAAAATTATCAGAAATATTCAAATTCAACATGCTCATTCTTTTTATTTTTTATCCCAGATATCTGTCCAACGAAAATTGGATGGACACATAATACACATTAGATGGTTGGCCAGGTCCTCCAAACTCTGCGAGTTCAGGTGGACTTGGTGAATATATTTGAGTTTTCTGGCGCTGCTCTTTTCCGCATCAGGAGGTGAATGGCCTTGATGATGATGATGCATCAGCCGGTTCCTGCCAGGACTTGTGAATGGTCAGCCCTGGTCATTAGAATAAGATGCGGGTATGATATCTACTAAACCTGCCGGCTAGACACACCTTATGGTAGGCATCTGCCAGAGCAACATCATCGGCACCACTCACCTCCCAATGAGAAGCGTCTGAGACCCATTTTAATGCAAAACAAAGGCATAAGAGATGGGGGCACCTGTATGTGGTCAATATGCTCTATTAAATGTCCATGATGTCAATATATGACAACCATTGTAACTGCTCCAATCCTATTTTTGCCTATATTATTTTGGGAAATTATAGTTCAGAAATTAAGCAAATGGCTCCTCTCTGATTGGGTATATTTTTGGACCTGACAATTTCTTTGATCCCACCATTCTATCCTGATACAGAAGGCTGAAAAGTTTTTTTTAGTTTTTTTTTTTTTTTTCTTTTTTCCCACTGTTTTCTTTTCCAAAAGTGATATCCATCCATGATTGTTTTGTTTTTTTTAACTTTCCCTCAATTTTTCAGACTCTGCTTCTATCTACATTCTGTACCTGGTTAGTCATCCCAATCTTCTAAGTAGGGTCCCTTAATACAAAACAACATTTCAAACCAATGACTGATAATTGACTGTTTGCAAAGTCATTTCTAGAATCTGTAGTTCCAAGTATAGGTTGGCCCACGTTGCTGGTGGGGGAAAACATCCCTCACCTGCAAGTAAGTGTGACTTATTGGCTAAGCTGCAATGCCTTGTGTAATTGTGACTATTAGTACCATTGATTGTGCCATCAGAAACATTATGTTTCGCATAACCGGATCAGTCGAGATAAACCATGAATGATTTATCATTGATATCATTAATAATCTTCAAGTACAGTAATTATCATTTCAGGAGTGTAAACAGGCTTTCTAGTGGCCCTCCATCCACGAACCTAAATGTGACTGTACATTTCCTATGTATAGTAACCATACTTGGTGCCCTCCTTTCTGCTGCCGCTACCTCACTGTTTTTTTGGAGGCCCCTTCTCTACAATGGCCACTGGAGAGACAAAGGGAGGTCTGTGGAAAATCTGAACCGTAACTCCTTTTCTTTCTCTGCCACGGGAAAGACAAAGTATAGTCCTCCGCCATCACCAGCGGTCTGTCCTACACCAATGGAAAGCCAGGAGAGGTTTGGTTCTGACCAAATCAACATGCTTTCCACAGTCTATTTGGTGGTTTACGACTGCAGGTCAACTAATGTAAATGCACCCTTAGATCATTCAGCATTTTGTTTGTTTTAGTAGCCAAATTTACAGGAATTACCTGACTATCCTTTAATCCAAAAAAATAAAGCAAAACAGAAAATCCAGCTCCTATCCCATCCAGTAGATATTAAAGTTATTATTCTTTATATTTTTATGAATTTTAAATGTAAATTGATACTTTTGTACAACATCTTTACTCTAGGTCCCTTTTTGGCAAATCTGACATTTATGCTAATTTTCAGATGCAGGATACTTCATGGGGTTGTGTCTGATCCCTTGTGCAACCAAAACAGCCTTATTTAGTATGCAGACCTCTTAACACTAGGACTACTGGACTCGTGACCCCGCCTAGAACTACTGAAAGGAGTCATTTTGACTCCTTGCTTGTTTTCGTTTATTTTTAGAGTTTCATTTGTGGTTATTTATTAATAATTATATTTTTTGAAATGTATTATTATTGTGAGATCCAACAATAATGCTTTTGATTGTTTTTTTCTGCTTTTCTTATTTTTCTACAGAAAATAACAATAATTATAATAGACGTTTTTCAAACATTTTTTTTTTATTCAAGTGCACACATATAAACAACAACTGAAGAACAAAAAGCAGAAAAAATGTAGGTGGAGGAGCATAAAAATGAAAATATGGCGCAGAATTCACCTTCTAAACATTTGGTGTTTCGCATTTTAGGCATTGCCTTTGATTTATGGCAGTACATTGCCCACACAAAGACTTACCACAAGTCTTACAATTTCCGACAGATCTATTTTTCTTGCACTTTTCTTTGATCTGGCAAAATTTTGTTTGAACCATCACTTCTGAGCATGTAGAAACTTGGGACGTGGAACCCTTTTCCCTATCTGTGACATAAGGACCACTCAACTCTCTCACAAGCGTTTGCAAAAATGCCTTGCGTGACATTTTTTGGTGGGTAATCTCCTTGAATATTATCCATGCATTTATACCCGCAAAGTCTAAGGCATTTTCAAATGCATGAACAGGCCATCTCCTTGTGCATGTTCGTGTGGTATATTTTCGTGCCATCTGATCCACTACATCTACTCCATATTTTGTTTCATTGTAAAACTTTACCGTTTCTGGAGTTTTTTTAGCGGAATCAGACGCAACAACAACATCTGGATGGACGGAACTCAAAATGACAACATTTTTGTTGGGCTTTCCTTGATATACTGTAAGTGTAAAATTGTCTTCATTTCTAAACACTTTAGTGTTGTACAATTCCTCTTTCATGGATTTTATTTCTTTAGGCACTTCTCGCCTTATCTTGTTCAGTGTTCCCACGATGGTTGTTCCTTTGCTTTTTAGCTGTTTAGCTAATTTTACTGAAGTAAAATAATTATCGGTTGTAACATTTCGACCTTTTTTCAAAAACGGGTCCAATAACTTCATTACCACATGGTCACCTAAACGGTCCTCAGCACGGCGTGTGTCATCTTTGCCTAGATAAGGGAAGCCATTTGCCAGATATTTGCTCCTCTTATCAACAGCTAGCCAATATTTGTGGCCATATTTATCTGGTTTGGAAGGCATGTACTGCGTGAATGGACACCTAGTTTTGCTTGGGAAAAGTTGCTCATCCACCGTTATGTATGGGCCAGGTTTGTAACACGCAATACAATTTTCAATAAACCTGTCCCACACAGTAGAAAATACAGTCTCTCCGATCGAGTAGATTTCTCATCAAATCTGAGAAACCTCATAATTTCAACAAAGCGGTCCCTAGACATTGTCGCTTTGCAAAACGGTATTCCCCAGTCATTACACCAAATACTGCTAATCGAGTGACGGTTCGTGCCAGATATTCCACGAGCATAGAATATCGCAATGAATGCATCTAGCTCCTCATCAGATAGAGTAAACTGTAAATTATTGTTCCTGCATGCTTCTGCAAGCGTACAGTTCTTTATATGTGTCAGTATATATGAATCAAAAAATAAACGCCATGCGCTCAAAGGACTATCGATAATGATATTTCTTCTGGCGTATCCTGTAGGGCCAGGTGCTTCTCGAAGAATATTTTGGCTGTCACGCCTACCAGGCAAGTGTTCTCCAATTTCAACAGGTTTCCATTGAATACCATCCGCTGAAACTAGTATTCCTTCAGATTCGCCTTCTCTGGTGTTTGTTGTTGCATTACCTTCGCCGCCATCGTTATCTGTTGTTCTTTCATTTCTGGGACGTTTTGCTGATTTTTTCTGTCCACGACCAGGAGGATGGTCACGAGGCAACATAACTGCATGAGCCCGATCCCCAGTTGATGTGCTTGGAATATCTGTAAAAAAGTTGATGAATATTTAGAATTTTTGTTTTGTAAGGGTCCGTGCACACTGGCTGGATTAGCGGCGGAATATCCGACCGGATATTCTCACCACAATCCGGCCCGTACCTGCCCGCTCAGGTACAGAGCGGAGTTTCATACCTGAAGCTCCGCTCCGAACCCCGGGCTGGAGCCGCTGTCTGGGACGGAGCCGTGCTCGCGCGTAAGCAAGCGCTGCTCTGTCCCTGACAGCGGCTCCAGCCCGGGGTTCGGAGCGGAGCTTCAGGCATGAGCGGGCAGGTACGGCCTGTATTGCGGCAAGAATATCCAGATGGCTATTCAGCCAGAATTCTGCTAGTGTGCACAGGCCCTAACTCAGTGTGTGGAAGAACAAATAAATACACATAACTACTTACCTTCTGGATTTGTTCCTTCTGAGTCTTCAGATTCACTTGATATGTTCTGAGGAATGAAATCTTCATCACTGTCAGAATCAAATACATGTTCCTGCAATTCGGATTCCGATTCATCCTCCGGTATGGATTGCAAAGTAGCCAGAATATCCTGAGGCTTTATCAAACGTCTTCTCTCCATATTCCTCACAAATTCCATAATTCTATATAGTTCCCTGCTGAAAAATAGAAATGAAATGAAAACTAAAAGAAATAATAACTGTTCTGCCACCTTCAAAAGTAGGTGGGCTGAATCAGTTGACAGACAGCTAAACTATATCATAACAATTCATACCTGTATGAGTCTTCAGAGCTCGTATGTCTGCGTCTGTTCTCTTTGTCTCTTCAGCTGAACTGAAAGTAAAGTTACTATCCAGAATACTGTCTCCTGCTAGGACCTTAGAAAAACACCACCCTTCATTAGCATAAGATAAGAGCCTAGAGTAAACAAGCTATTTTGTTCAGCATTACACAGTAATACAAGCAGGTAAAACACAAGGAAAATGTGAAAAGTTGACATGTAAATTGAACTACATCTATATGAACATCAGGGTAAATAAGACAGAGTGAAAAAATTATGCACAAAACTTTATAGCAACATTTAGTGACAAAAGGACCTCAAAATATAGTAGGGAGTCAAAATGACTCCCTTCAGTAGTTCTTGGTAAATTTTGAAAAAAACGCGCAAATTTTTCACCAAAATTATTTATTCTCACAAAATCTTTTTTCACATCATATTTGAGGAAAAGTCACCGAGTTTCAAGCCGGAATTCTGAAAAATGTAGTCACAGAAGAGAAATAAAAAACGAAAGGAGTCAAAATGACTCCATCAGTAGTTCTAGTGTTAAAGTTCTCCAGACCTCAGAGGGTAAAATATGAGTGATGGACTGCAGCTGTCCCTGCTGTAGGGCCTCACCTCCCTGTCTTTCTCACATTGCACTTAGATTTGGAAGAGCCCCTTGACTCTGTTCCATCTTTTCTTTTTATATATAAATATTATTGTTATTTTTGAACCCATCAAGCCTTCACGTGAATGGGTTGTTTTCCTTCATACAATTATTTTGTCTTTTATCCTTTATTGCCACAAGCAGTGGAATTGATTAAATGGTTTCTAACCAAAGTATTAAATACCATAATCTCATACAATTGTATCGCTAGCTGCCAGGTTTTTTGGGTCTTTTGCGTGTTGTCTGGACACTCTTTGACTTGTTGAACAGCACTTTTAGCAGCTGGCCTTTTTGGAATGCATTGTGCCGAGTGATACATTTATGTGTCTGTATTTATCTGTAGATTAGAAACACAATGGCTTAATTGAGCTTAGATATGACAATTATTTTCACACGTGGAAGAGTTTACTTGCTGCACCCAGCTGTCATATATTATTGTCAAAATGGTACTCCCGAGAGGTTTGATTCATATTCTGCAAGTGCTTATTCTCTCATCCGCTGCAGAACTTTCCCTGGATTCTTACATCTTGTGTGTGCATCTGTTGCTCATCCTAGTTAAGCGCAGTCCACCCCACAGTCCTCGACTTCTCGAATGTTGAACTATACCCCGAGGTTGACCATAAATACTGATATATTCAGATATCTTACCATTATTCACAGTGAAATCTCCATCTAAATAGGTGATCGATGTGATCAGAGTTTTATAATTTGGGTGAAATGGATCACAATACCAACAGATTGGACAGCACTTCAAAGTTTTTGAGTTTGCCTCAAGTGATTTTAAATCTGGATCCATTAAAATTATTAGAAAATGGCAGTATATCTTCTGCAATGATGCAACTTTTCATGTTAATTGTAACCTTTCCTTAGGCATGGGTAGTAGTAGTCACAAAATGAAAATTCTAGGGGTTTCACCCCTTTAAAGAGCCTTCAGGTGTGCTACAGTGTTATGGTCAAAGTGATGATTTGTACATAAGAAGTTTGCAGAGATACAGGGTTCTTCATATGGACTCTTTATGGGTCTCTATGTGGAGAATGAATGTTATAGATGCTCTTGGGGAAATATATCTTCACAATATGGCACCTGATAGAACATGGCACTTTTTTTCCCAGTGTGATTAATACAGGGTAGTTGAGTTTCTGTTACGACTGCACATAACTGTAATGTGATTAAAGTGTACAAGGTGACTCAAATACAGATAAAACATATCTACCACAATTTTATTTTTATGGGACCTCTTACGGTTTTCAGTACTGTTAGAACAGGTAACTTGCCACTCTATCATATTTCATAAAGACACTACTTTTGCATTTCTGGAGTCAAATGAAGGCTATGTATTCATTAGGAGTGATAATAGAAATACATGGAGAACTAAACCTCATGATTTGTCCAGGATTTTTTTTAAACAATGGCAAAATACTGAATTCTCATTTGTCATATCTCCCATAGCTCCTGCTCTTACACCTCCGTGGTCTTGACGTTTTTTTGTTGACTCTTTCTATAATGTTATGACGTGTAGCTGCAGAAGACCCCTGCAGTCACTCGCTAGCTTCTGCGGTCTTCCGTGCCATACTTATCACTGCTAAGGCTTGTGATTGGCTGCAGCAGTCACCTGCACATGTATGGCACAGGATTACTGTAGGAGACGTCAACATGGTCTGGCAGGACCACCAGAGCGGCAGTGCTGGAGCAGTAAGGGATTTAGCAATCTAGCGGGTCTTCCCTTTCCCAGACTTCAAATTTGCAATTATATCTAGTCCATATTCCTGGTAGAAATTCAGGATTGTGGGAAAGCTGTGTAGTCATACCGCTGCACAGGCCATGTTATTGGTACGCTGTATTATGTGCACAATCAGATGTCTAGATAATGTTTTCTTTGTCGATACTTTACATGGACGTCTCGGCATACCTGCTAGTAGGAGAGCCGGCTGCTTCGTCGTCTTCACTTCTAAATAAGATGAGGACGAGCAACTGTACAGTTTTAAAAAAAAAAAAAAATACTATGTGTGAAGCGCTGAAGAGGTTTTATAGTTGATGGGTGGAATTTAATCCTTGCCAACCCCATTCATGTTTTATGACTAAGCCTCTGTTACTGATTCAATAGTAAAATATTTTATGTACTATGAAGAATAAAATTCCGGCAGTGAATACACTCTTTTTTTAATCTTTTTATTTTTTTTTTTGCCTGTGAATCATAGAGTTCAAGCTTTATCATGATGAGATCACACAGTTCACAATGACATGCTGGATCTGCGCTGTGCCGCAGCAGTACACCCCTGAAACAGGTGTGGCCCTGCACACAAAGCTCGCAGTCATTGTGTTTATTTAACCCTCCACACGTGTCCTTAGGGGGTCTTACATCAGACTACACCCCACATTGTACAGGAGTTAATCAGGAGCGTGATCATGCTAGGAGAACCACCCTCGGTCAGCTTCTTCTCTGCTCATGCACATCAGGTCTGTGTCTAGGACACGCATCAATCTCGACAAATGTCAGACATTCACAGGAATGGAGAAGTTTTGCATGTGTCTGTTTAAATAATTTCTATTGGAACCCTAAAAATTGCTGCACGTGTGCCCTTTGCGATTTTCAAAGTTTCCATGGAAATGAATGGAGAGCCATGCATGTAAAGCCACCTGTTTGTTCCTGGCAGATCACAATGGGGTCCCGTCCTGAGTTGGATTCTGATCCCCAGCGTCGCACCTATCAAAGATTTATGCCATACCAATGGGATGGGACAACCAAAGAGGTGCAATGAAAATAGTGTTCGGCATCCAGCTTTCTTCCAAATATAAAAAATGATCTAGAATATTTTTACAGATCTGTTCCAGGAGACCAATAATATTACGGCTTTTGACCTTTAGCGGAGGGGTTCTGGACAACCCAAGCCTAATCCATTCAGGACTCGAATTAAAATAAAAAGTCTATACTCCTCTCGCAGCACTGTCGGCGGCACTGTTCCCAGGATGTGACGACCATGTGCGGCCGCTAGTTAGCTGCAGTTCATCAATATTCTGTCAGGGTGGATGAAATAGTAAAGGCAGTAGCTGACGAGCGGCTGTTCATTGGCTGCAGCAGGGACATGACACAACAATGTCACTTCACCGTCAGGAACATTAGCACCGACATTGCTGGAAGAGTGCTGCTGCGGGAGGGGAGTATTGACTTTTTATTTTAATTTGGGTCCTGAATTGATTAAACGTGGGTTGTTCAGTAGTGCACAATCCATTAAAGGTCAAAAAGCCAGCCCTTGTTTAGTATGGAAGCCTGGTTTCTTTTAAACGTGGCCATAAATACAAGACTTATGTTAATAATTATGTTAACCTAACCAATTTCAGCAGGACCATGTAATATGTATATTAACGTTCAGTAAATTTTGTTCGAGCCCATATTGAGGGAACAATGGTTTGGTATGCTGCCTTGGTAAATTTAAACATGCCCAGTGTTCTCGAGAGAGAAGCTTCCACCAAAGGTTTCTGGCAGTGGCTAACTCTCCAGTCACCATTGCATGCTCGCTTGAACTGAGCTTGTATGGGAAAACCAATTTAAAAAATCTGTCTGATTGTCTGACTGAACGCGCACGGCCAGCTTAGCCTCTAAGTTTCAGCTATTGTTACTTGGAGAGAAAGGGTCTGTACATGATTTTTCCCCTGCTGTGCTTCTAATGTACAGTCAGCTAACTCAGGGCAAGTTGATGATTAAGCCACTGACTTACAAATCTATATATGCCTGTCAGCGTAAAAGGCTATGTTTCTATTACTTTGTTGGGGGGAGGGCACCAAACGAAAGCATTGACTAGCGTGAATGAGTCTGCATATAGTATTTGGGACTGCATTATTTCCTATGAGTTCTATAGGTGATTGTCCCCGAGTGCGGACACCGTGGAATGTCCATTGTTGGAGACAGTTGGCCATCAGGGTTTCTTCCCAACATCATTAACATCTGCATTAGTCAACATGTCGACAGCAGAGGCTTGAAGAGCACAAGTGAACAAATGAGCTCAAATAGTGATTGACATTTTCTCTCATTCTCTTCCTTTTTAATAGACTTGTTTACATTGCGTTGTTGGGTGTGGGATGCCATCTGGAACATCAACGGGCTGTTTGTAGGACACAGCATTTTGTTGAAAGGATAAAGTGTAAGAGGCAATTTTGATGACAAACTGAAAATGGCTTTTAAGCATCACTTTGTCACCTCTCTGCCCTGTCAGCCAAGTATCAACAAGACCAAGTGTAGGACTTGTATATGAAGTGACTAAACAGGCAATGTGCTAGGATCTTCTCAACTGTTCCAAACCATCAAGAACAACATCTATTTCATTTAAGTAAATGGTCAGACTTCTAAAATATGAGACTTTTGTATTTTCAAATGACGCAGATATGGTACAGCCAACCATGTAAGTCAATACCCTGAGATATAAGTGAAAGATGAAATTTAAGGGAAGTTTGTCTCCCAGCTTTTACTTTATTCAAACTCCCTATAGGGCAAGGTGCGAGAAGATAGAATTTAGTTTGTCAAATTTGTGGTAAAATTGGATGAAAGAACAAAAAAACAGGCATCAAACCCTGGCCGAATTTTTCTTTGGTCTCAAGCTTGTTACCCTTTCTGTTCTTATCCTTCGATACTGGACTGGACAAGGCTCTTGTGTAGACTGGAAGTTGTTCTCTCTATGTAATTCTTTGAGAGTCTTGATGTTAGGCCATGGCTCCACTATCAGTATTCGGTCAGTATTTTTTATCAGGAGTGGGAGCCGAAACCAGGAGTGGGTGATAAATGCAGAATTGGTGACTTGTTTCTATTATACCTTTTCTCTGATTGTTCCTCACCTGGTTTTGGCTCCCACTCCTAAGAAAAAATACTGACCGAATACTTGTAGACCTTAGTCTCAGAAACGGAGCGATACTGACTTCTTTTCTACACTGAAGACGCTATAAGATTGAGAGTCGGAGTGCGATCACGTTGAACAACAAAGTCCGAAGTAGAGCTGTTCATTGACTATTTTATTTCCATTTTTCTGTGAGTGCTTCTTTTAATGAAAACAATATCTAGTTTTAATAGTTGGTTGGTTCCATCATTTTAGCATGGCACCCTTCAGTATACATAAAGTATTAATGCTATAAAAAAATACATAGAGTGTATCTAGCTGACCAGTGGATCTACTAGCCTTAAGTAAAAATCTGCTTGTCATGTTCAGAAATCTTTAAGGTACCTCAATAATATGTACGGTAATTAAACCCACGCTTTTGTTTAGTGAGACGTCAACAAGAATTTTTAACAGGTCTGGTTGAGCCCAAGTGATTTTTAATAAGGCCAAGACTACACTGTGTGGTAACATGCAGTTGGACAATGTGGCAACCACAAGTCTCTCCATTTAGCAGAGTTCACTACTATATAAACCATATACAAATGAAAGACCTCCATTATAAAGCCAGAAAAACGTACCTTCTGATTTTATGGCTTGGACTTCTAATTTTTCAAATGCCTGACTACCCATGAAGGAACCTATCCAGAAGACTTACATTATTCAATGAGTGTTTTTAAGATTAGCCAACATTCACTATTTTTTTCTCTCTCTTTTTTTTTTTTTTTTTAACAATCACTAGAAATAAATCCTTGAGTCACATTTTGACCTCTCCACATTTTTAGTGGTTGTGTCCTCACACCAGTAGTCTTATGAAAACTGAAACATCGAGTTTCCTAACCAAATCATTGCAAAGTGTTATTTTAAATGAAGACATTTTCCTTCTTAACATTGTATCAGATTATGCAACATACATTCCTAGAATATATTAGAAGCTGGTATTGTTGTGTTTGGCCCTAGCGAACACATTTATGGCTGACTGCCTCAGTTTCTTCAAGGATTAACTCTACCAGCATAACTAAGAATAGTTGTGTATAAGGAGAGGAAATTTTTGCAAAAAACAGGGCTCAGAATAATGGATCCCAAAGGCAACCACACCAATTGGAACCACTTACTTGAAACTAAGGTTGATTTATTTTGAGTTGGAGCTCATTCAGACATCCTTTTGTTTTTTTCACGTACAAGGAAATGGTCAGAGTTTCAGCAGTGATTTTGTTCAGCCGTTCATCAGACCTTAGTCTGAGTTCATTTTTCTCTGAAAAGGAAAAAAATAAAGTTTCTCTACTTTTTCCTATCTAGCAGTCCATGAAAAACAGACACTCAGCTGCATTCAAGTCCTGTCCAATTTTTTTTGCACAGACACGTAGACTTGCATTGCCGATCTTGATCCGATACTTAGACCAAAATTGAAGATATGTCCACAATTTTGCCCGGATTATTCGGTACGCATAAATAAGAGTGACCTATCCTATGGATAGATTCTCAATATTAGATTAAGGGGTCCAGCACACCCTCCAAGCTACTGTCATTTGCTCTGTAGGCCGCCGGATACAAATACTTTGAATAGAGCTGTAAAGTGCAGCTCCATTCAGAGTGTAGCTGCTGCTGTCGGATATTGCTGATCAGCTCGGATATTTTTGAAAAAAAGCTGTTCTGCAGTGTCTGGCAGCAGCCGCTACATACTGCATGGAGCTCCATTTAATTGGTTTACATCCAGTAACCACCTGACCAAATAACAGCTGATCGATGGGGACACCGGGTGTCAAATCCCCACTGCTCTAATATTGATGAACTAGCCATTGGATAGGTCATCAATATGTTGACAACCCCTTGAAGTTAGATTCATATCTGTTGGACATTTATGATGTATCCTGTGAATGTCAAAAATATAGAAGATGAAAATAATTAATTCCGTCTCGCTTTCACCTGATCAGAAGACCAGCGTATAGAACAAGCAGCTCTAAAGGAAGAGATCCTGTGTTTACAAGGAGCTCTTTCTCTGGAGGACTTAATGAATCCATACATTACATAAAATCTCCTTGATTTTAATTGAAACTTTAATGTTTTATTTACTCCTAGGTGGTGCTGCAGGACAATCGAACACTTGCTGCCATGTTCTTCCACATATTATAGCTGGGTCCTTCAGAAGGGCTTCGGCTTAAAGTGACCCTCCACCCTAGGACTGAAAAGTGACTATACAGCTCTCATTTATAGTCACCCTAGCTGGTGACCTCCATTGGCCTCTCGTTGCCTTCTCCACTCTGTTTAGCGCTTTTATCCTCCTGCTCCTAAGATGCCCACTGTGGTAGCATGGAGAGCCGAGTATGTCTATACCCCACCTCTTTGCGTTTCCTCTCTCACAACACAAGAAATACAGGGGAGGTGGGGTTTAGACTGATCACTGCCCTCTCAATGTTACTGCCATGGCCATCTAGGAAGCAGGATTAATAGATCATCAATGTCAGCTGAAGAGGAAGCGGAATGCAAACTGAGGACACCTGCCGCGTTGACTACAACTGTGAGCTACATGGTCATTATTTAATACCAGGGTGGAGGGTCATTTTAACATTGAGGGATACCTCTTGCCAAAAAATTGAGTGTTCAAAGTAGACAAAAGCCCCCAGGAAATCAGTAATGGAGTTGATGCTAATTAATTTGCACTAACCTGGTCCATTGGACCCCATCAGCAATCTGTGGCCATTGGACAGAAGTCATGAGAATATTTGCTTCACATCGCAATGATGACATCTCGCTAGGCTGGCTAATAAAAAAAAAATAAAAAAATAGAGGCGGATGCCGCCAGGTAAGAGATGGTTCTCAGGGCTCTCGTCCATCTGCCACAGATTACGGACATGGCCGATGGACCTGGTCGTATGAATTGATTCATACCAATTCTAAACATTATCCAACAAATTTACCCTCATGGTACATATAACCATAGACGAGCTAAGCGATATTTTTGACTTCGGCTGTGGCTATCGACTGTAAGTGGAGTTGGGAAGGAATTGGAGTACTTGGCATCTGCCTGATTGGGGTTTTTGCCTTAGTCTGGATCAACTTGTTGGGTTATAGGTTAGACTTATGTCTACTTTTAACCTTAAACCTACGAAACGACCAGTGTGACCTATGCCATCCGTCTACTGCAAATAACACTTTTGTTTCCCCTACAAAATGGAAACTAAGTTGATATCGCCACCACATCCCCGTCTGAATTTGTTCTGTAGTTTGATTGACGGCAGTATGTGTCTCGAGTGTCTCTGGGATAATGAAATGATGTGAAAGTCAGCTTTCACTACCAGACGGTGATAATGTAGATCCAAGGTGGAATGGTGAGAAAACTTGGTTAAATGTCATTATAATGTCATGCTCAGCCTTGGTTTTAATCATGAAAGGCATTTCCTGAATAATCTTATGACCAGATTTACAATGGCATTTACTTATAATGGAGCTCATGAAGGGAGTTCATGTGTTCTTAGATTCCAGCTGAGCGGAGTCCTGGGTATCTCTTTCTGGTAATACAGTATCGTTAGCAGTAATTATTTACTACACAAACATTAAGGGCAAGCTCTTTAAAGCGAGTTCCTTGTGTTTTCCCTAGGAACACACAGCTTCAGCGATTGCCGGGCTCAGACATTTGTTCATTGCCAGCTCATTTTCTTAAGGGAGCTTAGTGTAATCTCTGGACACATACACACACAAAACAGCGCTGATCTTCTGCTTTGAAAGAACTGAGAGTCTGCTCTTTTTGGACTACTTAAATACGGTAGACTTTTTTTTTTTTTTTTTAACTTGTATGGCATTTCAGTGTCTAAGACTCTAATCCTGATCTCAAATGTGAGTGTGGAAAAAAATTATTTTAATTTACAAAGGGGGCAGATATAATATATACCAATATTTTTGAACAATTACTTATTTACTTTTATTTTTCGAGTGCATTCACAAAAACAAATTTTTAGAACGATCAGAATGACCTTTTTCTTACAAAGTTGGGTTAATAGGAGCTGGATGGACAACAAGTCGTCATTTTTCGACTAATTTTAGTTCAGTTCCAAAGCAAAAACGAAAAAAAATTCCTGGAAAATGAAGTGAGAATGGGGAAAATTACATTCCATGAAGCACTGAAGTTTTTCTGCATATGCAGTTTTTATAGGGGGAAATGCTAAGGTCTAAGTACTAAGGTCCGCTGAATGATCCTTTGGACGATCATTCATCCGACAGCCATCTCAGCCGACTCTCCCTTACAAAGGAGGACTTGCTCAGCTGAGCACTCCTATGTTCGACCGGTTGCTTATCTCTGGGAGAACAATGTGATCAGCAGTCCAAAATCTAACATGTCTGATCAACATTTCTCCCGACCATTAGTCACCCTGACGCCCCTATACACATTAGACTATCGGCCGAACCTGTCTATATCGACAGATTCTGCCAACATCACTCTGTATATGGGGGTCTTAAGATCCCATAAATGTTACATCAAACGTCCAAATCTTTTGTTTCCACTGGAGATAAGATGCTGCCAGGGTTCTCTGGCCATCACTTTCTCCTGTCTTCCCATTGAAAATACATGAACACTCAGCCAAGCTTGAGGGTAGCCAGGAGAAATGGATGTCGAGTATTGGCCAACAGCTATATAAGGTGTATGGGCACCGTTAATCAAAGCAAAATTCCCTTACAATCTGTAGCAGGGCTGTGGAGTCGGTTAGCCGAACCACCGACTCAGACTCTTCAATTTCCCTGACTCTCCGACTCCTCCTTGACTACTCCTCGGCTCCACCTCGACTCCACCTTAACTACTCCTCGACTCCACCTCAACTACTCCTTGACTCCACCTCGACTCCACCTCAACTACTCTTTGACTCCACCTCGACTCCACAGCACTGCCTCACTACTGAGCATGTACATAAAGTGCAGCACTTATTCATCTCAACTAAAAGCCGGGATCTTTAGGGCAGGAACAGAACAGACATTTATAGGACATTTCATAACTTTCCCAAATTCTCATGAAAACATTTACAGCACATCCTGCATTGCCCTACTGTACCCAATTTATTATATATTTTAGGAGTCTGACACCGACTCAGACTCCGCAGCCATGATCTGTAGGGAACAAAGTAAAAAAGCCTCTGTGTAAAATTGGAGGTATGTGGACATATTGTGAGCTCTCGCCTAACTATGGGCACACGGTCTGTATAGGTGAAAGACTCCATTGAGACTTATAGGGTTACATTATATTATTGGTGAAAAACATTGCAAACTCGGGGAGAAATGTGCCTCTTTCTGTATCTCAATAGTCTCGGTCCTTTTGTATTTTGAAGTTAGCATATTGCCCGCAGCTTTGTACCTTCTGCATAACAATTGTGATGAATACGTCATGTTTTTGTAGCAGAACCATTTTAATAAACGCCTTTTGGTACTTACTATGGTCGGTACTTATTTTTTTATTTTTTGTAAAATTGCTTTTTTTTTTGTTTCTTTTAACACAAGCCTTTTATAGCCTTAATATTCTAGAAAATGCAGAAAAAACGATAAAATTATAATTAATTAGTTAAACTTAGTGATATTCATATATATTTTTTTATAAAATATTTTGCTTAATTATATTAAGGAGTTAAGAATTTCTTAAAATTGACAAAATATTTTTTTGACAACTATATAACTTTTTAATTGAACTTGTGAAATTATGCCTACAACCACTACATGCCAAGCATGCCATGCTGCGAATATCTGTCAGGATTGGTCCCGTTTCTTTTAGAATTGTAAGTTAAATTCATAGGAAATTGTGGTTAATTTGTCTCGTAAAGTACTTTTTAAACTTTGTCTTACTGTGATAATTTACAATTTCTTACAACCTTGTAAATCGTTTTTTTTTTCCCAAAAAAAACTTTACAATTTCACGAAAAGTCCACTTTCGAAGAATCAATTTCATGGTGAATGCATCCACTCTGTAAACAAGCCACTTTGTACATCTTTCTCCCGGGTAGCAGATGAAGTAACTGATATTTTTACGAGCCGATGTTTCAGACAGAACGATAGTCTACGTCTGACATTTTGAAACTTCTTCAGTATTTCTATCAAGTTACCACAACTTTTTTTTGTTTTTTTACAAACATTCAGACTTAGGAGGTATTAATTATTTTTTATTTTTTTTTTAATATAAAAATTGCTCTAATAAATTACAAATTGATGATGAAAAATATTGAAATTAAAAATAAATCACTATTTTTTTTTTTTAGTCTATTCTACCATCTAGAACATTTTTCACACTTGCTTGTAAATACTAGTGAAAAAAATAAAATGTAAAATTTTACGCCCCCAAAAAATAATTCCTATTTTAAATTTTGTCTGCGACGAGCTTTAGTCGGAGTTATAAATGGTCTGATTACATTCTAACCGCTGTAATACTATTTTTTTTATTTTTTTGGTTTTGCATCACTTTCATTAATTGGCTGTGTGTTCAGGATATTACTACCCTTTTTATAATTCTATTTTGTCTTTTATATTAAACACGTGTCCAGCTATTATCCGTGAAATATTAAATTAGCAGACTGTTCACAAACACATGACGTGTTCTCGTATTTCAAATACTTTTCTTGAATACCACCCAAACTGTCATAGTAGACTGTGTAATTCTTCCCTAAGGAAAATTCTTATGTTTCAAGTCTTTCTTTTGGCTTTTTCTTTATTTTCACCCCCACCTCCTCAGCTTTTGCCGGGCCGGAAACTTTTCCCAAGATTGAAGTGGCATTTCAAACTTGCTAAAAAACAAGAGCCTCCGGGATGTTTTGATCTACTTTGCTTGTGGCTCTTTACTTTTTTGTTATTTTTCGCTCTCATTACGCTCTCACTTCTCCATTTCCAGTATGCGTAAGAATTTTAATCTATAAAGCGCGATGATAATCCAAAATGTTTAATTTAAGAGCTTCTAACAATTAGAATATAGATCAAATACAATTTTTTTTATTAATTAATTGATCTATTCTTTAAATGTTTTACACTCTCAGTATTCGCGATTAATTGAAGACCAAAAATTCCATTTACCTTTTCTTTGACATTAGATTTTCTATAGCTTTTATCTTTCTCTAAAGACCTTTGAAAGGATGAAATCTGGGCAAAAACTAGAACTTTTTTTTATCACTCCAATGACTACAATTCTAGCATGTTTTATAGGTATTATATGGTTCTGGTCATGTATAAAAGCTGTAGTATTCTGGACAAAACTTTTTGAATTCTGCCACGGAGTATTTGCCTTTTAATGAATTTTACATATTTTTTTACACTCCTTCTTTTGTAGGAAATTCCATAAGGACATGTTCACATTTGTGTCTTGGTTCTGTGTAGTTTCCATCAAGCTTTTTAGTATTTTTAACAGCAAGAATGATTTCCTGCTGCTGGAACTCTTGAGGAACAAATTCATGAAGGTCAATGGGGGTCAATCACTGTATATTTGGACCTCCCAGAGAGCTGGTCCAACATGGTATTTATTTTTTCGCCCAGTCTCAATTTTAAAGAGTGAGCATCGTTTAATTTCACCCATAAATTAATAATACACATAACATATATTGCAATGTTTTATTATTTTTATCAGAACAATCTGCTTCTTTCTCCGCCAGGACTGATCAATCATTTTCAAAATTCTCAATTCCCAGGTAAAATCTGTATTCAGCGAAGACAGATTGTTACATTACTGAGATAGGAGATGGCAGTTGATGCTGGTAAGATTCTATGTAGAGGACAGAGGAGGAGCTAGAGGCAGAACTCCTCCCCTCCCTACATAGAATTTTACAGCATTCATTTTGCAGTAAAAGTGACCTGAAAGTTTGATTTTCTATGTCAGTCCGATAACGGCAATACCAAACATGCATCGATTGAAAAAAAAAATTCTGAATATTGCAAAAAATAATTTTTCTGTCCCCAGTTTCAGAGACCTGTAACCAGTGTCAGACTGAAGAACATTGGACCCAAGAGGATTTGATTCTGGGGCGGGACCACCTTTCTCCCCCACTCAAGAGCCCCATAGCAGCTAGCTGCAAGGGTTGCACTATGAACTCTCCTGAAGGAGAAGCCTGGACCCACCGGAGGATTCTCCGATTCTCTGGTGGGCCAGTCCAACCCTGCCTGTAACATTTTAATTTTCCTGTTGATGGAGCTGAATAATAACTAGTTTTTTTTGTGAAGTTGCTGTTTTTGTTTTTTTTATATCAATTTCATTTACATATGATGCTTTGATTGCTTATTATTGCATGTTTTTAGGGATGTGACCAAAAAAAAGCAATTCCGGCGATTCGATTTTTGGTATCGATCTGGTTAATTCCTTATGTCGTAGCTGTAGAAAAAGACACGGACCGCACATACAAAAACATATATCTATTGCGGCTAAGCAAAAATTTCCAGTACTGAACATGAGGTTCTTAGTTTAACATTCTGATGAGATTTTGTGAAGCCCACTGCTCTGTTTTGCAGGTTTTTGCTTATTTCAATGTATAAGTTTTCGGCGGTCCATATCTTTTTCTATAGCTATGGTAAAATTTAATTCCATATTTTAATAGTTTTGACTTTTACAAATGTGTTGATGACAAATATGTTCATTTTTACCTCATTTTTTTAAACTGGGGGAAAAGGGTGTTGATTTGAACTTTTATATTTTTAGTTTTTATATTTTTAAAAGCTTTTTTCTTTATTTTTTACATTATTTTTTATTCCCTTTAGGGCAGAGGTCCCCAACCGCCGGTCCGCGGACCAGGACCGGGCCGTTGGGGTTTTTCAGCCGGTCTGCGGGGAGAGGGGGCCCCTCCAGCCTCCAGCAGGGCCGCTATCAGGGCATGACTGCCCTGACTCCAGTATGGGGCCCGGCCGGTAGGAGCCCCCTCGGAGCCCCCCTCTTGTGCGTCTCTCTCCTCATGGGGCCCCCGGCCCCATGCTAAGCGCCGGGTCCGGGACATTTTAGCGCTGCGCTGCTGCGGCAGCACCTTCATGATTCCCCTGACTTCCGGTCATGTGACGGCGCCGTCACATGGCCGGAAGTCAGGAGAACCTGGTGTCAGCGATTTGGACGAGCGCCAGGATTCTGCAGGGATCGCATGGGGGTAAGTATAACAAGTTTTATTTTTTTTTAAATACAATTAACTAGGAGTGGGGGGAATGGGAGATGCACATGGGGGAGGGGAGAGATGAGAGATCCACATGGGGGGGAGGGGAGAGATGAGAGATCCACATGGGGGGGAGGGGAGAGATGAGAGATCCACATGGGGGGGGAGGGGAGAGATGAGAGATGCACATGGGGGAGGGGAGAGATGAGAGATCCACATGGGGGAAGGGGAGAGATGAGAGATGCACATGGGGGGAGGGGAGAGATGAGAGATGCACATGGGAGGGAGGGGAGAGGTGAGAGATGCACGGGGGGGATGAGAGATGCACGGGGGGGATGAGAGATGCACGGGGTGGATGAGAGATGCACGGGGGGTGGATGAGAGATGCACGGGGGGGATGAGAGATGCACGGGGGGGATGAGAGATGCACGGGGGGGATGAGAGATGCACGGGGGGGATGAGAGATGCACGGGGGGGATGAGAGATGCACGGGGGGGATGAGAGATGCACGGGGGGTGGATGAGAGATGCACGGGGGGGTGAGAGATGCACGGGGGGTGGATGAGAGATGCACGGGGGGTGGATGAGAGATGCACGGGGGGGTGAGAGATGCACGGGGGGGGTGAGAGATGCACGGGGGGGATGAGAGATGCACGGGAGGGGGATGAGAGATGCACGGGGGGGGGATGAGAGATGCACGGGGGGGGGATGAGAGATGCACGGGGGGGGGGATGAGAGATGCACGGGGGGGGATGAGAGATGCACGGGGGGTGGATGAGAGATGCACGGGGGGTGGATGAGAGATGCACGGAGGGGGATGAGAGATGCACGGGGGTGAGCTGCACATGGGGGGGTGAGAGATGCACATGGGGGGGTTATGTTTACATAACTTTGTTGCCTTATGAAGGGCGGGGGGGGCCCCCAAAAATTTCTTGCACAGGGGCCCACTACAGTCTGTGTCCGCCCCTGGGATGAAGTAAATGCAGCTGTCAGGACAGCTGCCCTGTCCTGCTGCAGGGAGTGATGGGGCCTCAGTGATGCGGCTCCTGGCACAGCACATTATGTGGGGCTCCTGGCGGGGACCTGGTCTACACTATATGATAAGTATGCACTAAACTCCAAATCCCTCCATTACCCCGCCCCCATATAACCAAAGCCCCGCGCACCCCACCCCCTCCTTGCTGGGCCATGGAAAAATGATCTTGCTTCAAGCCGGTCCCTGGTGCAAAAAAGGTTGGGGACCACTGCTTTAGGGGACTTGAACCTGTGGTTATTTGATCACTTATACTATATACTGCAATACAATAGTATCGGTCTCTCGCGATGCATGCCGTACTGTTACAGTATATAGTGAAAATCTCGGTCTCCCATGGAACTCAGTCTATGGCTGAGCTTCACGGGAGGACCGAAACTACAGCAACAGGGGGTTTCAGCAGACCCCCGGCTGCTATAGTAACTTATCAGTCCCCGTGATTGCGTCACAGAGGGTCAATGCACATGAGCTTCAGCACACTTTCCACTTAAATAGCTCTTTCAGAGATTGACAGCAGCATATAAATGATTAACAGCAGAGTCCGAAACTCTACACCAGCCGCGGCGGTTAGAGACAGATGCCGACTATAAAATTTAGCCTGTATCGGCCACATGTGGAGGGAGCTCAGCTCCTGAGCCTCCTCCACAAATGTGGACCCCTTCCCAGGACATGGATACAATGTCCTTTTGAGGAAAAGGGTTATATTTAAAAAAAAATCACAAGGTAGTACACAAGGTTACATGAGCCAGTCATTCAGCCAGTATGCTCAGATATATAAATGTCAGGATCAGATTCTGTAGACCAGGGGTGGGCAATTAATTTTCCCGAGGGGCCACATGAGAGACCGTGACTGTTGGGGAGGGCCGAACCAATAGGCTTAAATTAATTCTGCTCAATATTAATATTAACATGAGCATGAGCCCCACACAGCCTCCCCATGTCCAGCATGAGCCCCACAAAGCCCCCCATGTCCAGCATGAGCCCCACAAAGCCCCCCATGTCCAGCATGAGCCCCACACAGCCCCCCCATGTCCAGCATGAGCCCCACACAGCCCCCCCATGTCCAGCATGAGCCCCACACAGCCCCCCCATGTCCAGCATGAGCCCCACACAGCCCCCCCCCCATGTCCAGTATGAGCTACACACACTCCTCCCGTGTCCAGCATGAGCACCACACAGCTCTCCTGTGTCCACCATGAGCTCCACACAGCCCCCCATGTCCAGCATGAGCCCCACACAGCCCTCCGGTGTCCAGCATGAGCCATACACAGCCCCCCATGTCTAGCATCAGCCCCACACAGCCTCCCATGTCCAGCATGAGCCCCACACAGCCCTCCCATGTCCAGTATGTGCCCCACAGAGTCCTCCCGTGTCCAGCATGAGCACCACACAGCTCTCCTGTGTCCACCATGAGCCCCACACAGCCCCCTATGTCCAGCATGAGCCCCACACAGCCCTCTCGTGTCCAGCATGAGCCATACACAGCCCCCCATGTCCAGCATGAGCCCCACACAGCCCTCCCAAGTCCAGCATGTGCACCACCCACCCCCCCATGTCCAGTATGAGAGCTCGAGAGCCTCCTCATGTCCAGCATGACAGCCCTTCCAAGTGTCCAGCATGACAGCCCCCCAGTGTCCAGCATTAAAGCCCCCCAGTGTCTAGCATTAAAGCCCCCCATGTCCAGCATGAGAGCCCCCCCCTGTGTCCAGCCTGACAGCCCTCCCTAGTGTCCAGCATGAGAGCCCCTCTGTGTCCAGCATGACAACCCTCCCTAGTGTCCAGCATGAGAGCCCCCCTATGTCCAGCATGAGAGCCCCCCTATGTCCAGCATGAGAGCCCCCCTATGTCCAGCATGAGAGCCCCCCTATGTCCAGCATGAGAGCCCCCATGTGTCCAGCATGACAGCCCTCCCTAGTGTCCAGCATGAGCCCCCCCTGTGTCCAGCATGAGAGCCCCCCTGTGTCCAGCATGAGAGCCCCCCCTGTGTCCAGCATGAGAGCCCCCCCTGTGTCCAGCATGACAGCCCTCCCTGTGTCCAGCATGACAGCCCTCCCTGTGTCCAGCATGACAGCCCTCCCTGTGTCCAGCATGACAGCCCCCCCCTGTGTCCAGCATGACAGCCCCCCCCTGTGTCCAGCATGACAGCCCCCCCCTGTGTCCAGCATGACAGCCCCCCCCTGTGTCCAGCATGACAGCCCCCCCCTGTGTCCAGCATGACAGCCCTCCCTGTGTCCAGCATGAGAGCCCCCCACTATGTCCAGCATGAGAGCCCCACTATGTACAGCATGAGAGCCCCCCTGTGTCCAGCATGAGAGCCCCCCCTGTGTCCAGCATTAAAGCATCTCTTGTGTCCAGCATTAAAGCCCCCCTGTGTCCAGCATCAAAGCAAAGCCGTCCCTGTGTCCAGCATTAAAGCCCCCCCTGTGTCCAGCATATACTTACTTCACTCCCCGTTTCCCTACGCTCCTGTCTCTGATGCACTGACTCTCCACAGTGTGCAGGCTGATGCCATTGTGTCAGCTGTTTCTAACGCTGATTGGTGGAAGAGGGAAGTGGCGGCCCCTCCTCCACCAATGCATTCACCGCGGATTGAGACCACGGATTGAGACAGCGGTGACGGTGTGCAGGCGGGCAGTGACGGCGAGCGATGACGGCGTGCGGTGCAGTGCGGCCCGTGGGCCACGGTTATCAGCCCTTCGGCTGTCTCAGTCCGCGGGCCGGACTGGAACAGCCAGAGGGCCAGTTGTGGCCCGCGGGCCGCACGTTGCCCAGATCTGCTGTAGACTAATGTAGTGGGGGGGGAATGGATAGGCATCCGCTTAAAGATTGTTCCTAAAAGATATGAATGACCTGTCTGAGTTAGTGCATTCCAGAGAACTGGTGCAGCGCGTGCAGAGTTTTGATGGCGAAAGTGTGAAGTTCAGATTTTGGAGAATGTCAATCTTGTTAATGTTTGCAGAATGTGCAAGTGTCTTGCCCATAAAAAAAAAAATGCATGTCAACGTTCTAGTGTTAATAAAGTTTATATAAAATAGTCAGAATAATGCTTTGTTTTTATATTAAAGGACTTTTTTGTACTGATCCTATAAATAATAATCTAGATTAGCTTGAAGCCTGTTAGAATTTACGATTTGCATAACACACGCAAAAGTCTTCTTTCTATTGCTTTCCCATTATCCAAACCAGATTCTGAGAAAGTTACTATCGACCATTTGAGGTTATAATGGAATATATGGGCTTTTTGTCACACTAGTCAATTTCTGATTCAGTAGTATCAGTGTACTGATTTGTTGGATATATATATATACTTTCACGATCCTACCATGTAATATATACTGTGCCCAGCATTAATGAGTACACCCCCTTTGAGAAGTAACATTTTATTAAATAGCATGCTGAACACAAGAACAATTTCCCAAATTTTGACAAGATTGAGTTTCATAGAACATTTTTTTAATCCATAACATGAAAGTAAGGTTAATATAATTTTCATTAAAAAATCTTCAGTTTTAATAAATTAGTTAATGGAAAATGAGTACACCCCACATCAAAAACTACTACATCTAGTATTTTGTATGACCTCCATGATTTTTAATAACAGCACCAAATCTTGTAGGCATGGAATGAGCCAGTTGGCGACATATTGCAACATCTCTGTCCATTTTTCAAGAACAATCTCTTTTAAAGCCTGGATGATGAATGGAGAGTGATGCTCAACTTATCTCTTCAGAACGCCCCATAGGTGGTTCAGATGAGGAAACACTTGGTCACTGAATCACTTTTTTACCCTTTTGTTCTTCAGAGATGCAGCAGATGTTTTGTGTTGGATATTGTCATGTTGGTAAAGTTAACGTTTACCAAGGGCACAGAGTGATTGTAGCATCCTCGCCTTCAATATAGAGTAGTGCATCTGTGAATTCATGATGCCAACAATGAAATGTAGCTCCGCGACACGAGCAGCACTCATGTAGTCCCCACATAAGGACACAGCCACCACCAGTTTTCACTGTAGGCAGCGTGCATTTTTCTTCGTACTCCTCACCTTTGCGACACCATACAGTTTGGGACCCATCAGTTCCAAAAACATTTACCTTGGTCTTATCACTCCAGAGTAGAGTCCCAGTTGTCTTCATATTTTTCAGAATGGGCCCTGGCAAATTGTAGGAGGCATTTTTGTGCATGGGCTTCAAGAGCAGCTTCCTTCGTGGCCGACACCCATGCATGCCATTCCTCTGTAGTGTGTGCCGTATTGTGTCACGGGAAACACTCACTCCAGTTTGTTTTTCTACTTTTTTAGCTAACTTCAGTAAACATGTCGGTTTTTTTCTTCAATCCTTCTCTTCAGTTGACTCTTCTGTTTAGGTGTTAACTGCCTTGGTTGGCTTGATGTCTCTGTGACATGATTTCAATTCCATCTTTATTTTTTTTTTAGCACTTTTGTTACAGTATACTGATTGATACGTAAAACTTTGCTGATCTTCTGGCCTTCACCTTTCTTGTGTAAATAAATTCTTTTCTTTCTCAGGTCTTTTGACATTTCTCTTCCATGTGGTGCCATTGCTGACAGTATGAAATGGGAAGGGGTTTTCTTTAAGGAACACCCTGCTAGTTAGCTGTCTGCATGACGCCTGAAATTCTAAACACTAATTATAAGACTAAACTTTAGCTCTACTCCTATGACTTTCATTAGGGTGTACTCATTTTTGCAACTTGAATGAATTTGTTAGGAATTTTGTTTTTTTGCACACCCAAAAAAGTAAATCTTCGTTGCAATCAATGGTCCACATATGTGGGAGTATTTTGTAGTATGTTATCCCATGGAAAACTTTGATTCTGAAAGGAAACTAAAAGTTTTATGATACAGCTGGGGTGTACTCATTTATGCTGAGCACCATAGGTCATATTTTACACCCAGTGCTGCAATGTTTTACACCCAGACAATGCTTGGATGTTTTTGGACATCTGAAGCTCGCTTTGTATGGTGAAGGCTCCTGTATTTAAGCTCTGGTTACTCACAGAAGGAGATTGCTGCACAAGCTCTGGGGGTTTTATCTTGCCATATTTGTCAGCTTAACACCAGCAAAATTATTTGTGAACTGTCTGCTTTTAAATTTGTTTTGCTAACATGATTGTGTAGCTGTCACTTTCTGAGATTTATTGAGCAATGAAATGAAATAAAATGCATGTCTTATTCATGCCTAAAATATTATAATCTACTTTTCAGTTATCACCCTGTCATCCCAACCATGAGTTACACTAGTTGTAACATCAGTACGTAGGAAAAATTCTAATATTTTAATTCTTTTTATCATTTAAATTTAATGTATAATGTAATGGTTAATAATATATATTTTAATGTATGATATATTTAAATAAAATATATATTATATAAATATAATATATTTTGTAATATATATGTATTTTATACATGTTTAACTGTATTTAAATTTCATGTTTGATTATGGTGTCCTCAGCAGGCAACATGTTATTGATAGTCTGATATATAGTTTTGTAGGAAAAGATTCAGTATATCCTGTATTTTATTCATGTATATTTCTGCAGTTTTTATGCCTGAGAGCCCAATGGGTGGGTGTACTTAGTAATTGACATCTGGCACTGTGTGTACACTCCTACAAGGAAGGCTGTCAATTGCTGCTCAGGACCGCCCACTTGACTCGGACACACATAAATTTAAGCACAATACAATTGATAGTGACCTTTTTTCTCCAAAAGTATATATCTCCTGTAGATCAATGACTTTCTGCCTGCAGATCAGACACCATGTGTAGTATGATGGGTTCATTGGGATTATTTTCCCATGGGAGTGTTGTCCACCTCTCCAAGTAAGCAGAATTTTGAATGCAGCTCAGGAGGTGAGTAAATTTTAAGAGCACCTTTCAGCAGGATTTTGGACTCTTAATTAAAGACAATGACGCTTTGAAGCTCATACCTTTTTTGAAGGAATCCGTTTTGTTCTACTGTAATCAGCCGCTGAAGTTTTATGCTAATGAGGTACAAGTGCAACAGGGCTGGACGCTGCACTTGGCCTTGGTATTATCTGCTCTCTGCCTGCCTGCGGTCTATGACTGACAAGCCAGTGCTTTTTCAGTGACCTGCCGCTTCTAGCTGAAATTTCAGGCAGGTGCCATCATTTCATTTCCGGGGGTTGGGCATGTGGAGTAACTTCCAAATGATGTTATAAAACTGAGAAATCGATCTGTGCATGCCCCACCCTGATTACAGAACAATGAAATAACATTTTTGAAGAATCTCATATTGTCGATTAGCTTCAAAGCACCATTACAGCCATGTCTTCATCTGAGAGTCCAAACTCCTGGTGACAGGCCCTCTTTAAAGGGAATCTTTCAACAGGTGTTTGCTATATAATCTGAGAACAGCATAATAATAAGGCAAGAGTCTGATTTCAGGGATGTGTCACTTATTAGGTTGTGTATTATAGTTTCAATACAATCAGTGTTTTCTCAGCAGGAGATTCACTGCTTGACTGGCTCTCACATGCAGGACAGTCAAGCTAATCTGTGCAACCCGTATCCACCACTGATTGGCAGCTTAATGACAATGTACACAGGAAGCTGCCAATCAGTGATGTGGGCGGGGTTATTCAGAGCTCAGCATTCAGGGAGCTGCTAGATCTGCAACAGAGAAAACAGGGATTCTATCAAAACTGCCCCACCCTAATTAGCCAGATCACCCAGGGTCTATGACTAGCCCAAACATACAGGACTGTAAATAATATTTATTTTAGTGGGGCAACACACACACACACACACACACACACACACACACACACACACACACACACACACACTTCCCTTTCCTTTAAACCGTGATCTGTCTCTTCATTATGAACCCATTGCCCTTCCAGAAAATCTGTCTCTTTCTCATAATGATCTACTAAATGTTTTCTCGACAGTCAATTATTTCAGTTGCATGTTAGTGCTGCTCGTTAAGTAAAGGTTTACTTTGGCTTTGAGTAATTATCCTATTTAGGATTCTAATTTTTCGTTAAGTTGATCACTAAATAAATGTCTTGTTTTGCTTTTTCTACGTAACCCAGCCAATGAAATATAGATTACACATGAAAGAGAGGGAATATTTTTTTGCATACTTGTGGCTATTTTGGTAGGAGTGTGGAAAACTAATATTCCTTAAGAAAATACTCTTACACAAAAGAATGTGCAAACTAAACTCTGTTCAAGCAACAGTTCTTTGTTGGTATGTTAGCAATGATTCTGTTGACTTACATCTCATTCCTGCCTGATATTAGCGTGGCACAGTACATGTACTTATTTCTAAATCAACAATTTATTAAAATCAATAAAAATATGAGCTGGTGATAGAACAGCCTTCCCCAAACAGGTAAACTTCTGTAGTAATGAAAATTATAGATATATCAGTACAGACCAAAAGTTTGGACACATCTTCTCATTTAAAGATTTTTCTGTATTTTCATGACTATGAAAATTGTAAATTCACACTGAAGGCATCAAAACTATGAATTAACACATGTGGAATTATATACTTAACAAAAAAGTGTGAAACAACTGAAAATATGTCTTATATTCTAGGTTCTTCAAAGTAGCCACCTTTTGCTTTGATGACTGCTTTGCACACTCTTGGCATTCTCTTGATGAGCTTCAAGAGGTAGTCACCGGAAATGGTTTTCACTTCACAGGTGTGCCCCGTCAGGTTTAATAAGTGGGATTTCTTGCCTTATAAATGGGGTTGGGACCATCAGTTGTGTTGTGCAGAAGTCAGGTGGATACACAGCTGATAGTCCTACTGAATAGACTGTTAGAATTTGTATTATGGCAAGAAAAAAGCAGCTAAGTAAAGAAAAACGAGTGGCCATCATTACTTTAAGAAATGAAAGTCAGTCAGTGCGAAAAATTGGGAAAACTTTGAAAGTGTGTATGTATGTATGTATATACAAGTGTGTATGTCACCCCCAAAATTAAAGTGGAAAAACACACTACAGGTTGATCCAACTTTGATGTAATGTCCTTAAAACAAGTCAAAATGAGGCTCAGTATTGTGTGTGGCCTCCACGTGCCTGTATGACCTCCCTACAATGCCTGGGTATGCTCCTGATGAGGTTGCGGATGGTCTCCTGTGGGATCTCCTCCCAGACCTGGACTAAAGCATCAGCCAACTCCTGGACTGTCTGTGGTGTGACTTTGGTGGATGGAGCAAGACATGATGTCCCAGATGTGCTCAAACAGATTCAGGTCTGGGGAACGGGCGGGCCCGTCCATAGCTTCAATGCGTTCATCTTGCAGGAACTGCTGACACACTCCAGCCACATGAGGTCAGGCATTGTCCTGCATTAGTAGGAAACCATGGCCAACCGCACCAGCATATGGTCTCACAAGGGGTCTGAGGATCTCATCTTGGTACCTAATGGCAGTCAGGCTACCTCTGGCGAGCACATGGAGGGCTGTGCGGCCCTCCGAAGAAATGCCACCCCACACCATTACTGACCCACTGCCAAACCGGTCATGCTGAAGGATGTTGCAGGCAGCAGATCACTCTCCACGGGGTCTCCAGACTCTGTCACGTCTGTCACATGTGCTCAGTGTGAACCTGCTTTCATCTGTGAAGAGCACAGGGCGCCAGTGGCAACTTTGCCAATCCTGGTGTTCTGTGGCAAATGCCAAGCGTCCTGCACCGTGTTGGGCTGTGAGCACAACCCCCATCTGTGGACGTTGGGCCCTCATACCACCCTCATGGATTCGGTTTCTAACCGTTTGTGCAGACACATGCACATTTGTGGCCTGCTGGAGGTCATTTTGCAGGGCTCTGGCAGTGCTCCTCCTGTTACTCCTTGCACAAAGGCGGAGGTAGCGGTCCTGCTGCTGGGTTGTTGCCCTCCTACGGCCCCCTCCACGTCTTCTGGTGTACTGACCTGTCTCCTGATAGCGCCTCCAGCCTCTGGACACTACGCTGACAGACACAGCAAACTTTCTTGCCACAGCTCGCATTGATGTGCCATCCTGGATGAACTGCACTACCTGAGCAACTTCTGTGGGTTGTAGAGTCCGTCTCATGCTACCACGCGCGTGAAAGCACAACCAACATTCAAAAGTGACCAAAACATCAGCCAGAAAGCATTGGTACTGAGATGTGGTCTGTGGTCCCCACCTGCAGAACCACCCCTTTATTGAGGGTGTCTTGAAAATTGCCAATAATTTCCATCTATTGTCTATTCCATTTGCACAACAGCATGTGAAATTGATTGTCAATCAGTGTTGCTTCCTAAATGGACAGTTTGATTTCACAGAAGTTTGATTTACTTGGAGTTATATTCTGTTGTTTAAGTGTTCCCTTTATTTTTTTGAGCAGTGTATATTATATACATATAATATATACACACACACACACTAATATAAATATATATTTATATATATATATATATATATGTATGTACCGTATATTCCGGCGTATAAGACGACCTGGTGTATAAGACGACCCCCCTACTTTCCTGTTAAAATATAGAGTTTAGGATATATTCACCGTATAAGACTACCCCTTTTCCAACGCATACCAAACACCGGTAAAAATTAAAAAAAAACAGATTTGAATTTAACATGGTCCTTTTTTAATTTAAATTCTTATGACATGCAGGTATATAGCAGGAAAACTGTCACTCATAAACATATTAAAATAGGGGGGACCCCACGTCATTTTTTGGGGGGGTCCCCCATTCTAATAGCTAGTAAAGGCTAGGTATTCAGCTGGGGGCTGATATTAGTAGCCTGGGAAGCTCCGTGGGTATTACCCCCTTCCCAGACTTCAAACATCTGCCCCAGCCGTCTGCTTAACCTCCGCTAGAGACTATAATGATGGTGGATCCCACGCCAATTTTCTTTTTAAAAAATCCTTTATTTTAACACTAAATGACAATTGAGGGGTTAATAAAGATGCAGTCCCTAAATTATTATTAATTTTGTAATTAATTTTTCCCAAAAATGTTGACGTGGGCTTCGCCATATTTTTGTGTCCAGCCAGGTACAGCAGGCAGGAACGGGCTGCCCCCAACCACCAGCTGCCTATTTGTACCTGGCCGGACACAACAATATAGGGAAGCCCTTTTTTTTTTAAATTATTTCATGAAATAATTAAAAAAAAAAAGACGTGGGGCTTCGCCCTATTTTTGTGTCCAGCCAGGTACAACTAGGCAGCTGGGGGCTGGAATCTGCAGCGCAGGGAGGTCCAAGCTTTCTGCCCCCCCCCCCCCCCCGCTGCAAATTGCAGTCCGCAGCCACCCCGGAAAATGGCGCGTTCATAGAAGCGCCATCTTCTGGCGCTGTACCCAACTCATCCAGGGCCCTGGTGCGGTGGCTCACTGGGTAATAAAGGGGTTAAGGCCAGCTTGGCATTATCAGCTGGCCCTAAGCCCGAAATTCATGGGGTCACGCCAATATTAGACATGACCGCCATGAATTTCTAGTAAAGTAATTAAAAAAAACACAAACACCCAGAATAAAGTCCTTTAATTGAAATAAAGACACAATCCTTTATTGTTCTAAATTAAACCATACTTACCATCACGCCCATTCCAGCTGAAGCCAACGATCTCCTGCAATAAAAGTAAAATAATAAAGCAACATCATCCTTACCTTTCCATGGCTCCCAGGACCGGTCCAGCTCTGCTACATTCACATGACAGGCTGCACCGCAGCAGAACGCTGCCGTTCAGCTTGCCATGCGGCAGACACTGAAAAGCGCAGGCATGCTTGTGCTCCTCAGTGTCTGACTGTGACGGCATCCAGATGAGCCGAGATCATGTCCAATGAACTCGGCTCACCTCATGCACGTCACTGACAGCGCGGGAAAATTCTCCTGCTCCCCGCATGCGCAGTAGAAGTTTCCCACGCTGTCAGTGACGGACGTCCAGGAGGTGAGCTGAGTTCATTGTCGGCTCATCTGGATGCCGTCACAGCGAGACACTGAGGAGCGCAAGCATGCCTGCGCTTCTCAGTGTCTGCGGGATGACAGGCTGGATGGCAGCGTTCTGCTGCGGTCCAGCCTGTCATCTCGATGTAGCAGAGCTGGAGCTGTCCTGGGAACCATGGAAAGGTAAGGATGAGGTTGCTTTATTATTTTACTTTTATTGCAGGAGATCGTTGGCTTCAGCTGGAATGGGCGTGATGGTAAGTATGGTTTAATTTAGAACAATAAAGGATTGTGTCTTTATTTCAATTAAAGGACTTTATTCTGGGTGTTTTGTGTTTTTTTTAACTTTTACTATGGGGTTAGTAATGGGGGTGTCTTATAGACGCCTCTCCATTACTAACCTGGGCTTGATGTCAGCTGGCATTATAAGCTGACATCAACCCCAGCCCTATTACCCCACTGCCACCGCACCAGGGCAGCGTGGAAGAGCGAGGCTAAGTGCCAGAATTGGCGCATCCTATGAATGCGCCATTTCTGGGGCGGCTGACGGCTGGTGTTTCTAGCCTGGGAGGGGGCCAATATTCATGGCTCCCTTCCTGGGCTATTAATATCAGCCCCCAGCTGTCTGCCTAGCCTTTGCTAGCTATTAAATTAGGGGGGACCCCACGTCATTTTTTTTGGGGGGTCCCCCATTTTAATAGCTAGTAAAGGCTATGTATTCAGCTGGGGGCTGATATTAGTAGCCTGGGAAGCTCCGTGGGTATTACCCCCTTCCCAGGCTTCAAACATCTGCCCCAGCTGTCTGCTTAACCTCCGCTAGAGACTAAAATTAAGGGGAACCCCACGCCAATTTTTTTTTAAATAAATCCGTTATTTTAACACTAGATGACAAGTACAGTAACCAACACTATCACTGTACTTCATATATATGTGACTGACATGTTTCTATCTATCTAATCTATGTGTGATGCTCTATTCTGTCTGTTATAAATTGTCGGGTACAGATGCTGAAATGCCGGCCGGCTTTTTTAAAGAGACGGTGCATGAAAACACTATTATTTGTTTTAATAAATCCTTTACACTAAATGACAAGTACAGTAAGCAATACTGTCACTGTACTTCATATATATGTGACTGACATGTTTCTATCTATCTAATCTATGTGTGAAGCTCTATTCTTTCTATTCTAAATTGTCGGGTGCCGGCTTATGCCGCTGCTGAATTGCCGGCTTTTCATATATTGTCACAGAAGCGATGCGAACTTCCCTGCTCCGGACACAGCGCAGCGCTTCTGTGACAAGTGAAAGCTGTCGGCACAGAAGCCCTGCGCTGTGTCCGGAGCTGGGAATACGCAGCGATGTGTCAGTTTCAGCACAGAAGCGCTGACCGTCTGGACCTACCGCCGCCGTATTTTAACTCCCTCCACCTTATATTAACTCCGACATGGCAGGGATACGGCCACGGCAGCTTATTAGCACCCCCAGAGTATCCCCGCATGTCAATTTCTGAAAGTTCAAAAGCATTACCGGCGTATAAGACGACCCCAGACTAGACAGAAGATTTTTCAGTCTTCAAAAGTCGTCTTATACGCTGGAATATACGGTATGTGTGTGTGTGTGTGTGTGTATATATATATATATATATATATATATATATATATATATATATATATATATATATATATATAGCTAATAATATTATATTATAATGCTAATAATATTATATTATAATGCTAATAATATTATTATATAATGCTAATAATATTATTATATAATGCTAATAATATTATTATATAATGCTAATAATATTATATTATATAATGTCATACCAGCGGGTAGCGTGCTCCAGCAGAGATAAGTAATTCTCGCCTATATTTTGAGAAGCTTGACCTAAGCCCTATAGATGACTCATTTGACTTGTATTTTATCCCAAAAATCACAGCTTACACAGCCATATTAATGTAAGATAAGATGAAGGAGACACTGGAATTTTGGCTAAACACTGAGGTAAGGGGCAGGGATAATGGCATACACAACAGGAAACATCCCCCCTGAGCTCTGAACTTGCAGTTTTGCAAGCAGGTATGTTAGAAAAAGCTTATCTTGAAAATAAGAGAAGCAATACCGAAAACATGTAGGTTTTTTGTTTTTTTTTTCCTTTAAGGGATTGTCTAGACTTGGGGTTCAAGTCTGCAGTCTATGTGCACAGTGTGCGCTGTCAGCCACCTGGAGCCCGATGGTCTTGTGACCGCAAGCATGCGATTTGCATTTTTCACCCCACATTCCGACTAGTCATGTCTGGCCTCACTCAATTGACTCAATTGACTTTTGTTGAGCGAGGCCGTGCACGCCTAGTCGGCACGTGACAGCGCACACTGTGCGTGCTGTGAGAATTCAAAAGTCTGCAGTCAGTGACTGCAGACTTATACCCCAAGGCCAAACAATCCCTTTAACTCTCCTAACAATTGTGCACTATTCAGATATGTTTAAATGCAGCCAAGTAAGCTGATTCTCTTCTGCATGTGTCCATAAAGCAGGTGTAGAAAAATTACTGTCAATTTTTTAGGATCATCTAGGGCAAATCTTCTCGAACATTTTCTACTGGATTTCATAAGGCCGACCAAGGAAAGGCCCGGACCTTACCAGACTGACTGACTCAGATGATGTTTTGGCCTCACCATCCGTAATGGAAGCCATTACTAAGATTGAAATTCTCTGAATTTGTTTTTTATCTTTTTGTCTCCTAAACCCAATAAAAGATTACTAAAAGTTTGAAGTGTGTCAGTTGAGTATCTGAAGTAGAGATTGCTGCACCCATGGAAAGGACTGTGCAGATCACTTCCATGAAAACTTCCTCCTCTGCTGTACCTTCCCATCAAATAACCTAAGACATATCGTTAGGGTCAAAAGAAGCCCATTTTTTTTAGCAATATGCAGATACTAGGTAGAAAAAAAAAACCTTGGCACCAGTAGCCAATTTTTAGGCACTTTGGAGGAGAATTACTTTGACGCACGTCTATTAATCCATTCGAAAACCGTTTTATACTGACTTTGAAAGCATCACATTTTTTAAGGGGCACATAGTAACATATTTGGACAGTTGTAATGAAGCCTATGCTTACTTTGAGCAGTCTTAGATTTGCACACAAATTTTTGGCATAATTCCAATAAAAATGTGTCCCAGACCGGTGGTGGCCCTTTACCTCTTCCCTTAAACTGCTTCAATTTTTTTTTTACACTTTTTGAAAGAAAGGTAGAAGAGAAAAGTCCCACAAGACATGCTCCAAAGTGTGTTTATTTTTTTTTAAATTTCACTCCATAAAGCTGTTTGTCTGGAAAAAACTCGGGTTCAGGTGCCTTTGTCCCATTTTTATGACATGAGTACAGAAACCATAGAGCTACAGATCTGTAGAAGTTCACACGCCCCAAGAAAATTAAGGGACTAGCCTGCGCCGTCTCTGCAGAGGTCCCAGAACTGCCACATGGACCACCTATGGCTGACATCTGCCCTTTAAAACCGTTGGGGAACGTGAATGTCAGAGGATTGTCTTCTGCTCTATGAGCAGAAATGTAGAGCTGCTATGACGGACCCAGTGTCCTTTCATTGTAAATATGTAGATATTTTTTTTAATGTAGCTCCATTTCTAAAAAGAAAAAGGAGTCTTGACGTCAGGTGTTTTGACATATATTTGACATGAGACCACATAACATAGAAAAGATTTTCTCTCTATATGTCATGAGGGCATATTTAATATCTGAAAAGAATGTAAGAGAGACACTTTCCTGCGGAAAAATCTACATTAATTGAGATTCACTCGAAAGTTCTCTTCGCAGACCTCTCATCCCGCATCCACAGGTCTAGGTCTTCTGTCTGTTATATTGACGTCGGTTGTCATGTTGTCCACTGCTCTTCCGTGCTGCCTTAGGTGCATTTTCTTGTTACAAGTCATTGCTGGAAATGACTTAGATCTTTTAAACTATTATTTTTTATTTCCTTTTTTTTTTTTTTCTCTCCTCTTTCTCGTTTTTTTTTAAATTGCCTTTTCTTGTTCCACTTAATTTTTATATTTCATCATCATCATCATCTCCTTTTCTCTCTTTTGTCTTAATCATTTCAATTTTTTCTTTCTTTTTCAATCCTTTTGATTAATTTTTGCTCCATCATCTGTAGATTAAAAGAATACACCATCAGACATTACGTCAAAAATGGTTGCCGAAAAATTGTGTAGCTTTCCTTCATGCCACCGAAACTGATCTGAACCATTGAAGTATGGATTCCAAAAGCCTCTGTAGTTGCTCTGACACAGACATTGGCAGCAGATCCTTTTTGGATATGTTCACACATTTTTTGTGAATTCCATGCCAAAATCCATGAAGAACTCTTCAGATCTGCTTGCAACAAACTTCCCATTTATATTAATAAGAAAACAGACCTGTCTATTCTTTGCCGCTCTTTCTGCATTTATTTGTGGTGATGCATGCTGTTTTTATCAAGGGTTTTTTATGCTTTTTTGGAAAGGTATTTGCAACAAAAAAAAACAGTTATTGCTACACTTCATATTCTGATTAAAAATGCATAAAAAAGCTGAAAAAAGTTAAAAACCACATAACATAAAAAGTGTTCTTACAAAAGTGTGTCAGAACAATGTGTCTTGTGGAAGCAGTTTTTAAATGTGTGTTTTTCATCATGTCAAAATATCTGTGTGAACATAGCCCAAGTCCTATAAGTTGTGAAGTGCAGCCTTTATGGATTGAACTTGTTTTTCCAGCACTTTCCACAAATGCTCAAATGGATTGAGTATTTGGGAATTTGAAGGCCAGGTCACCACCTTGAACTTTTTATTGTGTTCCTTAAACCATTTCTGAACATTTTTTTTGCAGGGCGCATAACCCTGTTGAAAGAGCCACTGGCATTAGGGAATACAGTTGCCATGTAGGTGTGTGTGCACTTGGTTTGCAATAATTTTTAGCTAGGTGGAGCATGTCAAAGTAAAGACAAACTCTGTAGAAGGGCTTTCTCAAAGTGCACAGATAGACTGGGTCCTCTATCTTTGGTAGCCAAGAAAGGAGTGAGAAAATCTGCCTCCACATGAAGATGCGTGAAACAATCCAGTTTCCAAATTGCATTCTCTGCATATGGACTTTAAATATGTCTTGAATAAAACTGGAATCCAAGGGTTAATGTTTCTCCTTGTGGAGTCTGACATGCCAAGCCTGGCTTGCCCATGTGAGATTTTTAAGCCTTACAATGCTCCTCTGGGAAATTAAATATGCAAATTGCTTCTTCAGAGAGGAAGAGGACTAGAACTCTAGTGCTGCTTCCAATAGGTGGCACTAGAGTTCTAGTCCTCTTCCTCTCTGAAGAGGCAATTTACTTGTTGAATAAAACTTGATAGCTTAAGGGTATGTGCACACCGTCCGGATTTGCTGCGGTTTTGACGCTGCGTTTTTATGCAGCATTAAAACTGCAGCGACCAGATGTTACCGCATACTGGATGGGATTTCTAGAAATCCCATGTCCACTATGCGTTTTTGCGCCCCTGTGGCTCACCCGCGGAAACTGACATGCGACTTGTCTTTCCAGACCGCAGCATGTCAATTTCTCTTGCGGGTTCGCATGCGGACTTTCACACTAGACCTAACCTCTATGAGGAAAGTCCGCAGGTGGGGAAAAAAAAGCCGCTGCTCATTTGCATATCCGCCGGCAGCTCTCCCGCATCATCTGGGCCGCAGGCCTGGACGCAACGTGGGCATATACCCTTATGGAATTGTCTCGCCTAGGGGGATATAGGGGACTCGGTACCCGGGCCTTTTACCTTGTTTAGGATGTCACGGCAGTCGGCTCCCGGGCCTGTACTCTGGGGTCTCTCTTGAAGAAAAGGGTTTTTTGGTCGGTAACAGTTTTTGTCTCGTGACGCCACCTGTGGTTTCTGGTAACGGGTACCAGCGCTGCTGCAGACCTCCGGGGCAGATGTTAGGGCAGCTGGGTTGGTGCGGCTCTCCACAGGCAGAGCACAGCCCCAGGGCAGTGTAGGTGCAGATGGTGATGCTGGGCGTTGTAGTGCAGAAGAGATGGTGCAGCAGGAGTAACTGATAGAGACAGGAGATTCACTTCAGTACCTTTACTGGTGCAGATGTCCGGTACGGTTCAGGGTACTCGGTAGGAAGGGTGCACTTCAGGACTCTCCCCAGTGAGCGGGTATAAGGCCTCCTTGTCCGTTTCTCCCTCTCTCTAAGCTCCTGGCCAGCCTGCAACTGGGCCTAGCTTCTGTATTGTGTTGTTCTCTCACCTGTCGCTTGGTAGTAGGACTTTTCTCTGGCAACCACTATCCCTGGACACTGGGGCCTTCATAGTTCCTAGTCCTTTTTAAGGATTTAGCTTCAGGTCAACCAGGGATCTGTAATCCTCCTGGTATGCCGGTAATCCCTACTGGGTGTAGAGGACCCTGTAGGAGCGGACCCGGTGTCCGGTTTGTATTCTGGGGTGAGCCTGTGATGCTCCTCTGCCCCCTTAACTCCTTTCTTCTCTCCTCTTTGCCTCCGGCCACACTCGGGGCCCTCGGAACACAGCAGCTCACGTGCTACTTCTTCACTGGTCTAAGTGCCAGCACACTGTCTGACTGAACTCCATATATATATATATCCCTAACAGGGCTCCCTCTGGTGGTCTAAGGTGGAAGGGTGGAGGTGTCTGTTTGTAGTGAGGGCCTCTTGTGGAGAAGTCCGTCCATGCACCCTTTTGGGTCTTGTGGTACCTGTAGTAGCAGGGTGCCACAGAATCTCCATGTGACACTGGATGTTTCGTCTTTCTTGACTGTCAAACTAATCCACATGAATGTCAGGACCAAAGATTTTTTAGCTGAACATTGCCCAGAGTCTCTTCTTCTCCTTGCTAGCTGAGCTGGGAGTGGTCCCAAAATATAGTAGAGGAGGAAATCAACTGCACTCTTGAAACTTTTTCAAATATTTTGCATAGAAATAGTTTTTTTGTGCAGCAAGCACAAAAACGCGTGTTGCGAGATATGGAGAGACGTTCCCACCTGTCCAGGGTCTTTTTTGTATAGTCACTGTGCCCAGCATATTAAGAAGGTAAGAGGACTTTGACTGAAATGTCTCCTTTACTGGTCGCCTATGTCCCCACACCTCATACCATGTGTTTTTGTGCTTGCTGCACAAATAAAACTTCTTTAATTTGCATAGACATTTTTAAGAATGCAGTTGATTTCCTCCTCCATTTCATGTGTAAACCTGAGATGTTCTGCTGATTTACAATAAAATTCCACGTGCTCAAAATCGACATAATAACAAACGTTCTGTGCACATAGAATTTTGGTCAGCCTGTCTAAACGGACCATAAAATATTACCGTCCAATCGGCTTGTATATAGACTATTGGCAGTAATTTAATTGCTGTGGTTCATTTGTCTAAATGTGTCCTAAGCGTGTCGATATCACCCCATCGCTTGCAGCACGTCACATGCCTCTTATCGCTACTGCTCAGTCTCATCACATCTCCTTGTTCTGGAGGGATTGTGTGTTTCATGCTTGGCAGGAAATGGTGTAGTGTTTAGGTAGGAACAGAACCGTAGAGATGTTTGTCTGTTACAGATTCCAGGCATGTATCAATATGGTAAGCAATTCCACCACTGCTAGAAATCCTGTAATAGAAGGGCATGCAGTCAGCTGTAAATAGAGGCAATATGTGTAAGAAAGAGGTTTTTTACATAATCACATATCCTATCCACATCAAGATCTGGCATCATTAAAACAAAGGTGCAGCGCAGTTCTGAACAAGAAAATTTAAATAACTAATTAAAATCTATGGTGCCATTACCTGGTGAGCATTTAGAACCATAAGTACTCTCTTGTTCTTTTTTTACACTTTGAAAACCCCTTTACTATAGAGACTCAATCAAAATATTGCTTAGATTTCTTCTATTGCACCGAAGCGTCTTAACAGATATGTGGTCCATCATTCCCTAGTGAATTAGTCTTAATAGAGACTCTTGTCTCCTATAATTTTTTGTTTTTAGATTAATCACCACTGTTGATGTTATTTTTGTTTTTTTTTTCAGATCAAAAAGTATTTTGAACTTGAGCCACTAGCACGAGGCAAAAGGTGGATCCTTCAGCCTACCTCCTCGGACAACATAGAAGCCGTAAAAGACAGCTTTTCAATGCTAATAAATTTACTAGATGAGCGAGAACTTGAGCCGGTTCAAATATGAATGACCCTGGGAAATTGAGATCATCGCCCCCTCTACCAACAGCTACTTCTATTCCGGAGTTTCAGGAGATGAGCAACGTTGTGAAGTGCGGGTCGCCTGCATTGTTTTGCTGCCTTACATGCATTTTAATCAACATTCTTATTTTAATAATCAATGTCCCGGGTGTACACCGAATATGTAAGATCAATTATTTATGGAAGTCTCCAGTTTTCTTTGGTTTCACTTTTTATAGTGTTAACACCTCTAGATAGTTTTTTTGTATTTTTCTGCACCACTTTAGATTTTGATTATATTGTGGTCCCTGTTCTTCAGTCCATGCTTTAAAATAGAACTATATTCTCCAAAAAATGTTAACATGTACCTACCACCTATAGAGGAAGCCATTTTTTTGGGCCAGTTAGTAATGTATCAGTATCTCCTAAACTCAGTTCAATTGGGCCAAGATCCCAAAATTTTTTTTTTTTTTTTTTACATAAATTTTCTACTTCGTAGTATTGTGACTAATTCTTACATATTTGTGTTTTGTAAAAGTTGGTAAAAATGGTAAATATCTGCTGTATGGTTAATCTGGTAATGGAATGGAATACTACTGACTTAGTTTTCAGTCTACAACCCAAGTAAAAGTAGTTTTTTTAACCTATGTTTACTCATCCTAAACTCCTAAATGTAATAATACAGTGAAATTTTCATTGTAATATGTTTTTTTATTTAAACACAGCCAAGTTTTTTCCACTAGGATATATATATATATATATATATATATATAGATATCTATATCTATATCTATATCTATATCTATATCTATATCTATATCTATATCTATATCTATATATATATATGTATATAACAAAGTTGCTTTTATGGGATAGGAAGTTTTTTTTCGATTTGTTGACTAATATATATTTTTTTTTAATAATGATTGTCATTAGGAATATAAAAACAGTATTATAGTAAATTCACTATATCTGTAAGATGACCTAATTTTACCGTTAACACTACTTCATAGTTCATAGTTTGCTGGGGGAAGGGGGAGTGGGTGGGATTTATTTTAAAATATATCGCAAATTTTAAAAAATCCCCAAAAAAAAAAAAATTAACAAGTGAATGTTATGACGTGATGAAAATGAAAAGGGACCCGATAAAGTAGTTCCGTATAAAACAGGAATGTCTGTGTTAAAATGATTGTAATATTAATCTTGTAATATTAAACTTTTTAGCTTTTTTTTGGGAGGATTGTGTCTTTTCCTTTTTGAGAAAGAAAACTTCAAAATAAAAAAAAAGCAGCACAAGGATTCACAGGCCACCGACGATAAAACTTCTGTTATGTATTTATTTATGTATTCATTATGCTGCTGATCTAAGTTTTTAGAAGAAGAAAATCCTTTTTTTTTCCTTTTTAGTTAGGATAATTATATGTGGGTTTTCCTTTTTTATTATATGTATTAGTATAAAATACACTTTTGTGATTTGTTAATGCTTAGCGACCTGTGAAATGGCTTTCTGGTTGTATTTTCTATGTTTTTAGGTGTCAGCCCGTACACCCCCTAGGACCTGTGACTGCTTGCGATATTGTATTTTAGTAGTCACAATAAAAACACTATCCATCAGTTCTCGGCAGCAGCTGCTCCTGACAAGCTTCTGTCTGATGCCTAAAGCTTTACAACTGTCAGCAAGCTTCTGTCTACGTCTGCCAGATCGAAGAATTCTGTCATGGCTTTCTGTCCGTTTTACATATCTCGATTTGGAGCCTCGTAGTCTTTGTTGATGTGCTGTATACTTTGTTGCTGCATATTGTGCCATGTCAGTGATGTCAGCGGTCCAAACCTGTAATGTCATTCTTTTAGCACAGTGTAAATTTGTATTTATAGAAGTGACTGATTTTTTTTTTTAATAACCTGGTAATACGGTGATTTTCTTCTTTCTGTAAACGACTATTCTTTTGTATTACGACTCTTTGTACCTTTGCTATAGATGAGTGTTATAATGTTTGTTCAATATCAAACATATTATCTGAACTTTATACTAAATTTACTATGCCCGAGAAGCACAAACTTTTACGTGTTAGCGGGCCACAAGCAAGGAAACCTGTCAAATATTCTTCAAAATGATTTCCACAATGTAAGAAAATAAACAATGTACCATTCAGAGTCCAATATTTTTCTTTCTTTTCATGTCGGTGTAAGGGAGGTTGCATTACAAGTAGGGATGAGCGCAAGTGCTCGTTACTTTAGTTTGCCGAGGGTGCTCGGGTTTGCACCGAGTATCGCGGGTGCTCGAGTGACATGTTCGAGTCCCAGCGGCCGCATGTTTCACAGCTGTTATACAGTCACAAAACATGCAGGGATTGCCTAACAAATAAGAGCAATCCCCGCTTGTTTTGTGGTTGTCTAACAGCCGTGAAACATGCGGCCGCCGGGACTTGAACATGTCACTCGAGCACCCTCGGCAAACTCAAGTAATGAGCACTTGCGCTCATCACGAATTACGAGCAGTGCTGTGGAGTCGGAGTCTATGTCCATTTTGGTTGATTCGGAGTCAGCCGGTATAAAATGGACAGACTCCGAGAATATATAATAAATTGGGTTCTGTAGTTCTTTGCAGGATGTGCTGTAAATTTTTACATAAGAATTTGGGAAAGTTTTGACTTGTCCTATAAATGTCTGTTATGTTCCTGATCTAAGGATCTCTGCTTTTAGTAGATGAATCTGTGCTGCACTTTATGTACATGCTCAGTAGTGAGGCAGTGCTGTGGAGTTGGGAGTCAGAGAAATTGAGAAGTCAGAGGTTTGGCTTACCGACTCCACAGCCCTGATTATGAGTAACTAATTACATGTTAAATCCAGTCATTAGAATATTATCAATTATAGACAACTTACAAATATTCCTCTAATTATTAAAGGGGACCTGTCAGGATCTTTGGGGTCACCGTGCTTACTATATTGCTGGTAAGGGTTGTAAAAGGAAAGTTCAAAAATACCCTTCTGGGTGTAAATGGGTATTCATCGATGAAAAGAGTGCACCAAGGGTTGTCCATTTTCTGCCTAGTATTTCACTTCGGTTGAGCTTTGCCATGTTACTGATATTAGCAGTTTCTATTTATTTTACTTATATAGCGGCATTAATTCCACTGCGCTTTACCGATATTATAAACACTGTTCCCATTGGGTCTCAAAATCTACATTCCCTAAAAGTATTAGAAGACCTGTCTTAATCATTGAATTCAGTTATTTAATTTACCCAATTGCCACAAATGTATAATATCCAGTTCTCCTCCATGCCATCTGCCTTCATTGAAATTTGTGAAAGAATGGTTCTTTCTCAAGAGCTCATTGGTACCAGTGCGGTCCTGTAATAGGAGCCACCAGTGTAACCGCTCAGGTCATCGCATTTATTCGCTCCTAAATATTCCTCGATCAACTGTGAGTGATATTATTGAAAAGTGGAAGGACCCGCAGCAACTCAGTCACGAAATGGAGTGCCCGTAAAGTTACAGAGCGGCGTCACCGAGTGCTGAGTATCAGAGGGCAGAAAAGCCATCAACATTCAATAGCTGTAGCGTTCAAACCTCATCTAGTATTAAAACTGTGGCAGAAGCTTCATGCAGGCTCTTCATTATCAAGCATAATGTGATGTGTTGGATAGTGTGGTGTAAAGCGGCCACCATTGGACTCTGGAGCAGTGGGATTGTGTTCTGTGGAGTTACAGATCTCTCTTCTCTACCTGGATATCTGGTATCTGAGTTGGTGAATGATATCCATTTGGTGAATGACAGATTATTACTGGTCTGACTGCATTCTCCCTCTTTAGAGTTTGGTGGAGGAGACATAATGCTATTTGGTTGTTTTTCAGGGGTCATTCTAGGTTTATTAGTTCCAGTAAAGGGAAATGTCAATTCTTCAGCATACAAGACATTTTGGACAATTATTTTCTAACAAACTTGTTGGATCACTCTAGGGAAGGCCTTTTCTGCTCCCGCGTTATTGTGCACAAAGCAAGTTCTATAAAGGCTTAGTTGAGGGAGTTTGGTGTGGAAGAGCATTAACGGTCCCACATAGCCCGGACCTCAACCCCATTGAACTTCTTTTAAGGATAAACTAGAACTGAGCCTGTGAGCCAGGTCCGCTTTCCCATCATCATAATTGTCTGATCGCACAAATGCTGTTCTGGATGAATGGGCAAAAGTCCCCACAGATACACTCCAAAATCTGGTAGAAAGTCTTCCTGGAAAAAAGGAAGCCGTTATAGCTGCAAAGGGGCCAACTCCTATATTAATGCATGCGGATTTAGGATTATAAAAGCTTGTGTGGGTGCAATGTGTAGGTGTCCCAATAGTTTTGTCCGTTCAGTGTATATTTCAACTTTCCTTTTTTTTATATCGCACTGTAGTGTAATTTGTGTAGTGACCCTAAAGCTTCTGGCAGAATCACTTTAAACTGAACTCCTTCCAGGTCAAAGGAAGCAAAGGCACAAAAATAATAGACTCATTTATAAACTGATATAAGGGACTTCATTGGCTGGAGAATGAATGTATAGAATATTGGGGAACGTTGTAAAATGTACCTATAGACCATAGGTTCTGAAGTGCAAGCAAATGATATAAGAGTCCATAAACTCTTGCATCAGCAATGAAAAATATATGTGTATATTGTGGCCTTTACCACTCCTTTTTTTTCCAGTCTTTGAAAATGCTAAAAATCAGTACCACTTGTTACATAAAATATATTGTTTTGAAGTGAATCTGGCAGAAAATGACAATGTAGTTTATAAGCAGGAGGGCTAAACACGCAGACTCATGATACTTTGCATATGTTGGGTCAATGAGGCCTTGTGGGTGCAATCAGCATTTGTGATAAGTTTATAATCTTATCTGGCGACTATATATGAAAAGGAAATCATAAAATATTAAACTTAGTAGGTGTTCTTATCAGTGATTGACAGTGTTTCCTGTATGACTGTGCATGCAGAGATTGCAGTCAATCAGTAGTAGGACCGCCCACTGGACTCATATACATACAAACACCAGGGATTTAGATGGATAAAACACAATTTTTACTGAATCTTTACAAACTAGTCCCTATATCATTCTGCTCATCTTCTTCTCTACACAATGCTATCCACAGATCAGACTGCATGTACAATGTGACAGGTTCCCTTTAAGAAATTAAGTGAAAGCCAAAACATTCTATGTACTCCAATATATAGTACCATCATAAGCAATCAGTTTCCAGCAACTATTGATGGTAAAAATAAAAAGCCTTTATTGCAGGCACTCACCCATAAAGAACCATTAAGAGCCATTGTTGCTCTCAGCAGGGGGTTTAAAAGGAATCTGACTCCACTAGGGATAAGCGGGCTCATAGAAGTTCGGGTTCTGGTACCCAACCCAAACTTTATTCCAAAGGAAACCGCCTCTGAAAACCATGTGGATCCAGACTTTTGAAATGGGAAATTTCTCTCTCATTGCAACAGACTTCCCCCGGAACTCTGACATTGCAACGGACTTCCCCCGGAACTCTGACATTGCAACGGACTTCCCCCGGAACTCTGACATTGCAACGGACTTCCCCCGGAACTCTGACATTGCAACGGACTTCCCCCGGAACTCTGACATTGCAACGGACTTCCCCCGGAACTCTGACATTGCAACGGACTTCCCCCGGAACTCTGACATTGCAACGGACTTCCCCCGGAACTCTGACATTGCAACGGACTTCCCCCGGAACTCTGACATTGCAACGGACTTCCCCCGGAACTCTGACATTGCAACGGACTTCCCCCGGAACTCTGACATTGCAACGGACTTCCCCCGGAACTCTGACATTGCAACGGACTTCCCCCGGAACTCTGACATTGCAACGGACTTCCCCCGGAACTCTGACATTGCAACGGACTTCCCCCGGAACTCTGACATTGCAACGGACTTCCCCCGGAACTCTGACATTGCAACGGACTTCCCCCGGAACTCTGACATTGCAACGGACTTCCCCCGGAACTCTGACATTGCAACGGACTTCCCCCGGAACTCTGACATTGCAACGGACTTCCCCCGGAACTCTGACATTGCAACGGACTTCCCCCGGAACTCTGACATTGCAACGGACTTCCCCCGGAACTCTGACATTGCAACGGACTTCCCCCGGAACTCTGACATTGCAACGGACTTCCCCCGGAACTCTGACATTGCAACGGACTTCCCCCGGAACTCTGACATTGCAACGGACTTCCCCCGGAACTCTGACATTGCAACGGACTTCCCCCGGAACTCTGACATTGCAACGGACTTCCCCCGGAACTCTGACATTGCAACGGACTTCCCCCGGAACTCTGACATTGCAACGGACTTCCCCCGGAACTCTGACATTGCAACGGACTTCCCCCGGAACTCTGACATTGCAACGGACTTCCCCCGGAACTCTGACATTGCAACGGACTTCCCCCGGAACTCTGACATTGCAACGGACTTCCCCCGGAACTCTGACATTGCAACGGACTTCCCCCGGAACTCTGACATTGCAACGGACTTCCCCCGGAACTCTGACATTGCAACGGACTTCCCCCGGAACTCTGACATTGCAACGGACTTCCCCCGGAACTCTGACATTGCAACGGACTTCCCCCGGAACTCTGACATTGCAACGGACTTCCCCCGGAACTCTGACATTGCAACGGACTTCCCCCGGAACTCTGACATTGCAACGGACTTCCCCCGGAACTCTGACATTGCAACGGACTTCCCCCGGAACTCTGACATTGCAACGGACTTCCCCCGGAACTCTGACATTGCAACGGACTTCCCCCGGAACTCTGACATTGCAACGGACTTCCCCCGGAACTCTGACATTGCAACGGACTTCCCCCGGAACTCTGACATTGCAACGGACTTCCCCCGGAACTCTGACTTTGCAACGGACTTCCCCCGGAACTCTGACATTGCAACGGACTTCCCCCGGAACTCTGACATTGCAACGGACTTCCCCCGGAACTCTGACATTGCAACGGACTTCCCCCGGAACTCTGACATTGCAACGGACTTCCCCCGGAACTCTGACATTGCAACGGACTTCCCCCGGAACTCTGACATTGCAACGGACTTCCCCCGGAACTCTGACATTGCAACGGACTTCCCCCGGAACTCTGACATTGCAACGGACTTCCCCCGGAACTCTGACATTGCAACGGACTTCCCCCGGAACTCCGAACTTGGTAACGGACTTCCGGGAGAAGTCTGTGTTCGGCGTTTAGCACCGCATACTAACTGTGCGGTACGAACCCCGACCTTCTAAGTTTGGGTTTGCTCATCTCTGATCTCCACTTTTGAGCTATCTAACCTATTATTAATATGGGCATAGAGGTTATAGACTCAATGGCATCTCTGCAGTAGGAAGTGAAGTCTATGCCCAAAGTAGGGCGGAACACTGAAGAGGAATGCCAGGAGAAGGAATGCGCAGTGCATCGAAATTTCCAAATAAGCACCCAACATAACCGTGACGCTGAGGGAGGGTAATAAATAGGATAATTAAGTGCGGAAGCAGCGTTCTCTTCTGGGCAGCATCCTCCCCATAGCTTGATAGAACTCCTTTACATAATCAGATAAATGATGATTTCTCAACAACAAGGCATTTTATATGAGATATACAGGTAGGACTAACATAAACCATAAAAAAATCTAAATTAATACAAGAAATGTCACCCATTAGATTTGATACATTTCACATAAGAAGTCTCTCCTTAGAGATGTGATTGACCCCCTTGTGACCGCAGAGAAATATTAACAACTTATGGACTTGAGAGAATCTGCTTTTCTCTCAACAGAAAAAAAAATGTAATAGTTGTGCCCAGAATATCTTGCAAGCCGTCGTCTGCACATTTACTAGACAATATTGTGGAGACCTTTACAAGCAATCATTGATGTCGGCCTCTTTCATAATGAAAATTCTTATGTGTTGGATCAGATAGGAATAACACAGTTTTCTTAATTGACACTTAGAATAACACAGTCGTTCCAAAGATTTTTGAAATACGATTGCAACATTCCTTGTAAGCTATCAGCCAGAAGATGTTCATTCTGCTGCCAGAGTACCCGTTCAAGGTTGAGTTCAGTCTAGATCCATTCGGGTAGTGTACATTTTCTTTTTAAGATGTTGCGGGGTCAGTGACTCCCTAAACTGAAGCTGCTGAATTTCATTGATCTACACACGTGGTCAAAATTGTTGGTACCCCTCGTTTAATGAAAGAAAAACCCACAATGGTCACAGAAATAACTTGAATCTGACAAAAGTAATAAATTAAAAATCTATGAAAATGAACAAATGAAAGTCAGTCATTGCTTTTCAACCCTGCTTCCACAGAATTTTTTAAAAAAAGTTACATTTATTATTACTTTTGTCAGATTCAAGTTATTTCTGTGATCATTGTGGGTTTTTCTTTCATTAAACGAGGGGTACCAACAATTTTGACCACGTGTGTATATCCTCCATTTGCAACCTACCATCATCAACATTGATATTGCAACACCAAGAAGGAAAAGTGAAGGAGTTATGAAAATGACAGGATCAATAGATATGTTAATGATGTGTAAATTATTCAAAAATGAAAACAAAAATGTTAAAACGTCTCAATTTTGATTTATTCAGTATCATGTATGAGTGTCATCTGAAACACTTGCACTTACTGTATGTGCCTTAACATGCTATCAATGAGGTTATTCATGGATGACACACTGAATGCACTTGGGCAAACAAATCATCAAGACCAGAGTGACATTCCTTGTGAAGACATCTTTATGGATCTCAAGTCAAGTCTATCATGGTGCCAAGCAAGACGACAATGGAGGTCTATCCTTTTCAGCGATAAGTTCAGTTTCTGTTTTGGATTCAATGATAGCCAGCGAATGATAGCCAGCAATTGCTCTGGAGACCATCTAGGCAATGACATGAAGAGTTCTTCCTGAAAGAACATCACACTGGTTCTACTTCCAGGATTATGGTACATGGTTGCATAACGTATGGTAACCAGACCCCTCAAGTCTTCATTCCAGATACACTAACAGCTCGGTATTACATTGATTTGATCATGTAACCACTGACCAATAATTTCTCTAAAGTTTTCCAGGAGCCATTTTTCAACACGATAATGCCAGGCTGCATGTTGCTCATGCTACTGTGAGCAGCCTACATGGGCTAAACGTGGTACCATAACAGGCAAATTTTCCAGATTTCTCTCCCATCAGGCATACCTGGGAAGTCATTGGCTGACAATTGCAAAGGAAGCTGCCAGCATCGAATCTTGATGACTTATGTGCCCAAGTGGATGGTAATGTATGAGTTCATGTAAATTCTGTCCTCTAATACTTGCTAAGATTTGAAAGGTTAGAAAGAGTTCAAGTAATTCTTTCACCTTTTGGTCCACTCCAATGGCCGGACTGTTTAAACATTGTCCAGTATGGGTTCTATTACAGCATGCTACCTCCCAACATATTAGCTAAGCATCGGTTTTCTATGTTCCCTAAAGTTATACTTTACATCGTATACTTTCAGTGCCCTTTGGAATACATAGTTTCCCACAAATAGGAGCACAATTATCAGCTGTCCAATGGCTAGATTCAGTTTTGCTGAAATATTTGGTTATTTTTGTCATGTAATTGTTCTTTAAGTGGTTTCCTGTGTTAGGATAGGCCATCAATATTAGACTGGTAGAGGTCCTACTCTCTGTACTTCCTTCAAGCGGCTCCTAAATCAGCCTTTAGATGCAGGGGTGCACGGTATTCCAACATTGTCCCAATTTCTTCAGTGAGACATTTGCTGCAATATGCTGTACTGCTGCAACCAGATAGGTCACAACAGAGATCTTTGTACACTCTTGTAGCTCCATGCTTCTGGTATCACCTCTCCACCCAGTCATTCAATACAAGAACAAAATGGTTTTCCAAAGTACCAGATGTATTCAAAAAACTTTCTTTATTAGATCTTCACTATAAAAATTACAAACATGGCAAAATAAATTTTTTTGGATACATTCAGTGCCCCCTAAAACTATTTTGTTCTGGTTGGCAGATAGTGTCATGATGTAAACTATAAAGGGGCTGCAACATTCACGCGAGCGCTGGGCCCCTTCAAACAACTGATCTATGGGGGTGGTGAGCGTAAGACTCCCACCAATCTAATATTGATTGCCTTTTGTAATTCTCAAAAATTGGTAACCTGATGTGAACTGGGGGCCATATTTCATTGTTGTTTGGACGAAGTGTATGCCTGTTGACATTGGTGAGAAATTGGAACTTCAAATTTAGCAATAAATAGCGTGAAACTTTGAAAAGCTTCTACTCTACTTAGAAAGCAAATATTCACGAGGACTGAAAGGTTAGGGCTGATAGGCGGTACGACATATTTTCTTTTAGGGCACATGGACAATATAGAGTGAAGTAAGGACCCCCTTTATTGTCCAAAGTGTAGAACTGCTTTTTTAAATCCAGACCCTCCATGCATTACATGGACAACCATACATTGAAATATCTGTCATGTAATGCTACAATTTTCCCCTGCAGTGGCCACTATGAGAAAACTATGGCATGAATCAGCTTGGCTGCAGAGAAAACATACTTTGAAGAGCAGGCCATGGAACATAGAGAAAGACCTGACTTGTTCGGAGCGGCGCTCAGCCAGCTTCTCCCGGCCCCACTCCGGTTGATTGACAGGTCGCTTCCTATGGATACACATGGGAGAAACCTGTCACCCAACTGGAACGGAACAGGTAGAAGCCTGCCGGGTGCTACACTGGATTATTCAGGTCTGTTCCACTAGTCCCCAGCCAGCTCATCAAATTATGTTTTCACTGAAACGCCACAGCAGTTTAAAGAAAGATATACCTCATTCGCAACGCTCAGCTAGGCTAAGGTTCATGTTACCCGTGGCTCGGGCAGCATGAATCAAATGATAGCTTGCCTTTAATGAATTTGTTTTGCATGGCAATGCATGGGTGGAGGATAGAATGAGTGATCATTTTAGATTAGTCTCCAAGCAGAAAAACCCAGCCTAAAGCAATCCTGAAAAAAAATGTGATTACTAAGTAATGTCACCAATTTTTTAGTAGAGCTATACTACAATGCGATGCATACTACACAATGCTGCACTGTACACAAAATGCTTACAAATCAAAAACAAGCTGTTTAAGGCTGTAATGTCGATTTAATCCTCACACCAACATCTGAGTTTCATTTCATGGACATGCTTTTTGTTTAATTATGTTATTACATATAACTGGAAATAAAACTGATTTATTGGAGATCTTGAGTGCACATGTTTTGTAGGGGGAAAAATAAAGCCAAATTCTTTCAGCATTGTGTTTACTAAATGCGCCCTCAATGGCATTTTGTTGAGACATATTGATCTTTGTGTATTTTATTACAGTTTATTCACTGGGGTTAGAATGATGGTTTGGCTAAAGAAAACCATAATGTTCATGGCTATTGATATTCCCTCATCGGCTACAATATATTAGGCAGAAAGTTGAAAAGGAACTTGGACTTGAGCCACAGACAATTATGTGCCTCAAATAAGCGATCGGGGAAGGCTCAGCCAATAGAACTAAATGATTGATCATCTCTTGAGTTTGCGCCATGTTGGATTGTTCTTTGTATTTAGCTAGGTGACATTATATTTAGAATTGTCTTTTGCAACAATACTTCTCAATAGGAGACCTGGAGTGGTGACTAAAAATTAGCCCCTTTTCAGGAGCTGCTTGACACCACCATATTCCTAACCAGAACTCTATGCTCCCATCCAATCTTCATGAATGGAGTACAATGTCCTATCGTAACGTTGTTGCAGCTATGGAGTCAAAATCCCTTTGATAATTTTCAACATGGGGAAAAGGCCAACTTCATTGACATGTGTCTACCTTTGTCATGGACTGGGGTCAGTCCTGGCTTACAGATGACAACACTCCACACATGTATTTAATAAGTGCTTATAGTACACACGTTCAGAAGAGTAAAATATCTAATAGCTCTTCATCTTTGGATACTAGAATTTGAGCTGCTCTTCTATGACCCTTTTGCCAAATGCTTTAACATTTATTAGCTGTTTAGAGAAATGTTTCATGTAAAAATGGTGTTGTAAGTATTCACAAATTAATGGACCCAGACAGGGTCGGACTGGGACCTAAATTCAGCCCTGGCATCTGCGATTTTTGTGGATCACTCGAGATATATATTACATTTACAGAATGCAAACTGCTGTGAAGCCAGAATAACACTATGTGAAATTTAAAGGGAACCGGTCAGGTCAGATAACTCTATTTACCTGCAGATATAGGGTTAATCTGCAGGTTAATAGTATTATGAAGGTGCCTAGCCACTGTACTGAAAGTGTGGCACCCAGAACAAAATAATTTGTATTCCACCCAGAAACCACCGGTTTCAGTCATGCAGGCGTGCCCGAAGGAGAGGCACACTGCTGGCACCAGCCCATCTGGCATTTGCCAGAATTGCCAGATGGCCAGTCTGGCCCTCTATCCAGACCATTAATAGTAGCTATGCAGGTGTCTCTCTATTCTGGGCTTGATAGCTTTGGGCCTCACCAAAAACTACCAGTACTTTCCCTTGTCAGTTTCCTTGGATTCCATTTTTCCTGATTGGTCTCCAATGTATTTGGTGAATTACATGCTCGTTCCACTATTGAACAATGCTATTAGTACTATCCCCAAAAGCACCAAGACCCAGGTTTTGAAGCCAAATCTAAGCCACCCAGTGACGTTATGACACAACGAGCACTGCAACGTCCACTGTGACTAAAGCACAGGACTCCCCAGCTTAATGACATATCCTCTGAAGGGATGACAAACAATAAGGTACTCTTTAACATTAATTAACCCATAAAGAGGTGGTTAAACTGCAGAATCGCAGCTTACCAGCTCTATTGTTCCAACCCCACAGTGCCAAAAGGAACAATGGCACAATATGAAGCACACAGCGTGAAAAGCATCAACAGAATTCTGAGTTAGCACTTGCCCCATTGGATCAAAATGTATTAACAGTGGATCTTCTTACGGTACTACAGACTCCAATATGTTATAGACTTACAGTACATAAAGAAAATAATGCGAGGCACATACAGCTACACAAAGGTTGATGGACAATCACAGTAGAAGATTGGAAGACATCAGGGTCAGGGAAAATATGCGTTGATGTGTTTGAGTTTTTCAACGTTTTTGAAAGTAGGGATGTCTTATTGAGTGAGAGAGTTCCAGAGAATAAAGGGAGCTTGAAAGAGGTCCATACACGAAGTCCCTGCCATTTTGGAGCTCACAATCTAATTTCAATGTACATAGAAAGCCAAGTAAACTTGTTTTGAAAATTCGAAGAAATATTAATGCACACAGACGGAGAACAATAGCCCCATGTAATTACCATCTTGATCAGGTTTGATCCCAAATCCACCCCGGGCTGTAGAAAGTGAGTCCTATCCACCGTGTACAGATTCATAGAAGCAGTGTGAAATGATTGACAGCATGAGACATTCTCTCTAGTAAAATGTGTTGGAGAATTGGTTTTCAACCGTCTGTTCAGGCTTTACATATTCAAGAAAAATATTGTGAAAACTTCTTATTCTAAATTAGATTAATTAGAGAAACCAAATGCTCTTGGCTTCCTTACATCACACATAAATATTTAAGTACAGATAGAATTGAGAACACACATTTTAAACCCAAGTTTGGAAGTATGTTCTGGCTGTGGTGGAAATTTCCACAACTGTTGGCATATAATTTTTAACTTGGATTACATTATAAGTATAGGAAATTGCTCTAACTCCTCAAAGTTGTAAATTCTGGATAAAAACGAGTTATTGCATAATTCTATTATAACCCAAGTATGTTGTAAATTCCAGCTTTTTATACATCGCTCTTTATTCATTAAACCACAATACTGCCACTCAATTTAATGACCTGGTTTATTAAATTGATTCAAGCATGTTCTCTGACAAAATGGATTTTTCTTGCCTTAAATCACGGGTCAGTTTTGGTCTTGTTTTTCAGCGCACCTACGTAATATATAAGCTGAGATGTCTGTGATGGTCTATAGCAGGATTCAAATATGGAATGCAAATTCAGCAAATGTATATTTTCAGGAGAATATTCTGAATATTGCTTTTAAAATACTAGGCAAGTTTCAGATTTCCAAGGGTTGCTAAACATTATCTTTCAGGGCACTCAATCAAGTAGGAGTCCAACAAAAACTGGATGACGGATGAAAATTTGAAAAGTACAAAAATGTCAAATCTGAATCTTCAAATATTAAAAGGGAAATAAACCTTAAATAACCTTGGCTATTATCTGCAGGAGATTGAATATTCATGCTTAGGAGAACAGGAGAAAAAATGGCACACAGAAGACCTATTGGCTTGCAACCAGAGGCGTGACTACCGCGGTCGCAGAGGTTGCCAGTTGCCACCGCAACCAGGCCAAGCAGGTGAGGGGCCCGCCAATGCCAGCAAATACTTCAGCTGGATGTGCATCCTTGGATGCACATTGAGCTGTAGTCTATTGCGGTGCACAGACCGGTAGGATCCGTGAGCGCCAATACACTCCTACCGGCCAATCAGAGGCCAGCAGTTGACGTCGGCATGCATGTGACTGCACACCGACTGTCAATATGCATTAGGAACAACTTCTTTTTCCAATTCTCGAAATACAAAAAGCTATACTATTCAATCCTTTCTTAATTGTCAATCCATTATGGTAGTCTATGTCATTAGCTGCTGGTATGTCAAGTTTTATGTTGGTGAGACCAAGTGGCAATTGCAGATGCGAGCACATAAGAAACATTAGAAAAGTCAAAGATGAAAAAAACATAATTTTATACAAAATTCTAATAAATCCCTGTATGGAATCGACATATAAGCATTACATCACTGATCACATTTCCCATAGAAGAGAGATTATTTTGCATGGGCTGTCCTGGGATTCTACAACACATGTCCAAGATTTCAGTGCTAAAAAGGGCAGCAAACTTTAAAGCAATTAATCAAGACTAAAGAGATGGCATGAGACAGGAAAGGAGTTCCTAGTCCTTGCTGGGTGTCGACGTTTCCCCTTTTGGATTTGCAATTTCATTAGCATATGAGATAAAAGTATTATTTTTTGCTGATTAGACTTTTATCAAAGGCTACAAAGGTATCTTTACATCTCTGTTTAAAGAGGACCTTTAACAAATTTTTTCACATTAAACTGGACCCATGATGTATGTCACGGTTTACCGCGACAGAGTGGGGCAAGACTGCGGTGTCTGACTTCACAAACTCCTGCACTGGTTAGCAGTTCTCCACCATCGTATTAAACAGTGTAGGTTTTTCCTTGCTAGCAGTGCAAGGGATAATCTGTTTAGTTGACGCTCCTGGAATTTTACTACCTGGATTCTCTCAGCTGTTCAGTGTTGGCCACTCCTCTCTGCTATTTATGCTCGCCTCTGGCACTTAGTGATGACAGTGTTAGTTCTTACTACCTGGTTAGGAGTTGGAGGTGTAGTTTGTGGTTGAAGTTGGCGTTTGGAGATTGTTCCGGAGATTGTTGTTTGGAGTTTTGTCTGTGTGCACATCCTCATCCTCTCCTATTTGGTTTCTCCTTCCTTAAACTCCCCTGTGTCCCACTCTGTTGCTTGATGTGTGAGTTTTGTATAGTTGGTATTTTCATTTATCCCTGTCAGTCTTCCATTGTTTGTCTGGTTAGTATGTTCCTATACACTTCAGCTTCCCACTACCCTGGGTGGGGAGGGGACAGACAAGGATTGATACAGGAGCATAGCAAGGCAAGTGAACCCGGCATCTCCACCTTCAGGAGTAATCCGAGGGACAAGGATAGACTATGGCACCCCTAGTTCTAGGGACCCGGTTAGTGCCCATAGTCCCAACACCATCATGACAATGTAATAGTGGCTGCAGAGTAGAATAAAACTTTTTTTTTTATTTCAACTATCCGATGAAAAGATATTAACAATCAAACTATTGGTACACAATAAGTTAAGTTTTGTTAGGTCCAATTGGGTGTTATTAGATTGCAACTCATACCTTATATCTATCCACACCCACTTGGACTTAAGTTAACTCATAAGGTGCCAAGATATCCGCATTGGAGATGCAAAATTAATTTTAAAAAAAGTTTATTCCGCAGCCGCTATTATATAGTATGTCAACATGAAAAATGTGGTTACAAGTTCTATTTAAGTATACTACCTGGGGCTACTATTGGTTTAATGGGAAGAAATGTTTAATAATTTAAATATTTATTTTTAAAAACTTCCTTTATATTTTGTAGAAAATGTCTTAGATTATTTGTCACGCAAGGTGTAGGAAAGACAAAGTGCAACACAAAGAGTAGAGGGAAAAGGGGGCCCAGACTCTAGGGAAAGGGGGTACTGGAGACCTCCTAGGCTGACCTTATATCACCCTGTCTCAATCGCCATACAGGAACCTCGCCCTGTCTTTCCCTGGCATTTGGCCCTGGCTAGGGAAGGGAGGGATGTGCACTAATTGATCCCCACTGACAACTAAAGACAACAAAGGGGGAACAAACAAGGGAAGATCTCTTAGCTTTAGTCGACTTTAGAAAGATGAACACACGTCCTCTTAGCAACAGAGAGGAAGTAATAATGCACTTTCTCCAAGCTTTCATAAGGGGTCATGTGAGTATCGCCGGCACCTTCTTCTAGCAAACAGCAGGTATTTATACACCCAGGTCAGGGTGTTAATTAGCAATAGGAAGGTAGCCACTGGGTCCTAGAGAGACAGCTTCTAAAAAGGTGTCTGTAATGCCAAACGAAGAGATCTCCTGCAACCAATTGCAGGGTGACTGTCTGTCACTTCTGATATATCTGTGACATTATTAGTCTTTCACAGCAACCTTTGCGTGAAAGTAGAGATACCATTAAAGGCCTGGCCCGAAGTCCAAATTAATTTTCCACCTAAATCCCTATTTATTTAGTGCCATAATCTAAACTATTTTCTAATATACTTGAATTAAAAGTATAGTCGATGTGCGCTGTGCACAATGACAGTGCACCCTCTCACCGGCTCAGATCAGCAGTAACAAACCAGCAACAAAGCGCACTGTCAGAGACCAGCACCACCCCTGCAAGTGACCTCACTGGTCTCAGCACACCGGGTATTCTGACAATGCACTCAGTTACCTGCTCATTACTGCTGATATGAGCTGGCAGCAGAGAGTGCACTGTTATTGTGCACATCACATAGTGCACATTGCGCAAGGATTAGCCTGTCACTGATGATGCTTCAGGGCGGTGGTAGAGGCTGCGGCAGTGACCCCCTGGTGACACGTCATTTGCACTGTGATTCTCAAACGAAGTGCCATCAGAAAGAAAGTGAAAAAGAAGAACAGCTTTTAGATAGCTTAGTTAGGATGAAAATTGATTTGACCTTCGGACCACCCCTTTAACTTCCCCACCATCAAATAAAATTAGATGACTCTGCTCATATTATCCCAGTTTGTACAACAAAGCTGACAATGTAGCTACAAAAAATAGGAAGTCTCAGCCTACGATTGTGATTTTTCTAGCTGTATTATTATTAATTCTAAACACTTCATTTTTTTTTACTGCACATTGCCTTCTGAGATTGTACTAAAAGGTTGAGGATGCAGAAGTCGAAGAAAGAGCAATAGATTGTCAGGGGGTGGCTTTAGGTACAGAGCTGCTTCTCTTTTCTCACTTTTTCTTTTCTTTCAGCTATTCTTGACTTATATTTGTCTATTGACAAAAAAGACATAACTGTATCAGTCATTGCTTCCTAACACGCTACCCCTGACCCTAAACCAGGTTTGTTAAATTCTGTGCAATGAGCTATACACTTCAGAAACTGATTATGTCAATGTTGCAAACATGTGCATCTCGTGATGTGTTTCTCTAACAACTGTGGTATTTTTGCCTTTGTTCTTGTTTGTTATGGAAAAACTAATAAAAATTATTGAAATCAAATGGAAATCTCATTTAGCAAAATTAGCTCTTCTACATTTGTAATGACAATAAAATTCCTGCAAATCAACACCTGGTAGAACATAACAAACCAGTGAGGATCCTACTTATTCTCATAGCTCAGACCTTTACAGGTTTTTCTTATACTTCTTATATTTCTCCTTTGGGACCCCTTATAACTCCAGACTTAGGAAAGATGCTTATTCAGAAAACTAGAACCAAGTATGCTCCCTTTGATACCCAGGGCAGCCTTATCTTTGCAGTCAGGACTACGCACTCCTTGGCTCTCTCTCACAACCAGAACTGGGCATATGCCCACTCATCCAAAAAGCAATGTCAGGGTCTCAGTCTGGTATCTATACACCCAAAGATTGTCTTTGTGGGAGCCTACCAGGACCAAGCCTATGCCTACTCATCCAGACACCCAGGATCACCTATCTGTGCTGCCAGGATTCATTATTCCCTTCCCTCTAAGACAACTAGTGAATGCCTTCTCATTCATACAGACACCTATGGGCCAGGCGCTCTCTTACTTGTTGTCTTAGGCTATGTTCATACATGTTGGGTTTTTCAGGGTATTTCACTGCAGATTTTTATGCAAATTTTCAGCTGCGTTTTGCAGTACCAGCAAAGTCTATGAGAAACCAGAATTCTCTGTTCACACATCTTGTTTTTTTGTTGCTGCGTATTTTGTGCCTTGGTTGGGTTTTTGGAAAATAGAGAATGTCACTTCTTTCAGTGTTTTTTCACCCATAGGAAGTAATGGGTGGTGAAAAAAACACTGAAAAAACACATAAAAAATGCACCAAAATTTGCGTCTGCCTTTTTTTCAGCGTTTTTGATGGCTAAATAGAATGGGATTATTTTTTTTCATAGAACTTTATGTACCTTCATAAATAGAGACAGAAGGACAGTGAAAAAAATGCAGAAAAAATGCACAAAAAAACGCATAAAAAAACACAGCAAATCCTGCCAGAGATTGGTTTGGCTGCAGATTTGTGACGTTGAAAAACCCAACATGTGTGAACATAGCCTTATTTGACAAATTTGCAGCTGATAACAAAGTTAAAATTGAAGACCTCTCTGTTCAGGCCCCATCATGACCACAAAAGTTCAGTAATGGGAATTGTAAGACCTTTAAGCTTGCTGTGGTTCAGCCAATTAAAGCTCCTATTTTATGACAATAAATTTCACAAAGTTGTTAAAGTAGAAAAAAAAAAAGAACTAAAATAAAAAAAAAGAAACAGGGCGCACCGTAGTGCAGAGGATTCACACTAAAATGTTCAGAAGATGGAATAACAAGAAGTTAGTTGTGCAAATATCAGGCACTACAGGGCATATATACTGTGTAATTAGCTGCTTCTAGCTCCCTACAGGTAGTCGGACGGAGCACCGTAATCTCACTAAGAAGAATTACAAAAAAATATAAAAAATGTAAAAAAAGGAGTGTAGTGATAGCGCTGCCAATTAACAATAGGTGCAACTAAAGTGTTAAAAGCACTGAATGTTTATAAGTATTAATATATTCAACGGCATGGCATTCAGTGTTTTCAGCATTTTAGTTGTACCTGTTGTTAATCAGCAGCGCTAAAACTACACTCTCCTTTTTTTTTTCAACTTGAAAAAAGACACTGGTCCGTTAAGTCTAGCCTATAATCCTACCGTATTAATCTTGAACAAGGCCTCATAAGGCAGATATCAATTGCCCCATTAGAAGATATTTCCTTCCTAACTTAAAACATTGTAATCAGAAAAGATCCAAAGTACCAATGTCCCATTTTGATATAGACACATTTTCAAGAAAAGTATCCAGATCCTTCTTGAATTTGTTTAATAAATCAACTATGGCAACAATTTGTAGTGTATGACTTTACAATTATGTAAATTAAGCTACAATATCCTTTTCTCTACTTAAACCTTTAGCTTCCCTAATTCCACCTGTAATGCTATATTATCCTCCACTGTGATTATTTTCATATAGAAATTAGTATCATCTTCAAATATTGGAATTCTACTCTTTATGCCTTCAACGTAATCATTAATAACTACATTTTAAAGAAGAGGGCCCAATACTGACCCTTGAGATAATCCACTGTTAACAGTGACCCAATCATAGTGTGTTTGATTAATAACCTCTCTCTGTTTGTTATCACTGAGCTAATCAATTTCTGAGCTTACATCAAAGTCTTGACATATGACGTCTTAGTGTGTCATATGGCAGGAAGGACATAAGGTAGTAATGCACTTCTTGCTGGTTGACATGTAAAGGGAGTGTGTTCACATAAAATTACTGTTCAAACTATGTACAAGCACTTTCGTGTACCCTTGGTGTGGTTTTTTTAGTGCACCTTCCAATTTACTTGTTTTATATCTATATCCAGCGTCCTCTTCCTTGATTGACAGCTCTAGTTTTACAAGGGCTAAAGAAGGACAGACATTGAAAGCAAGTAGGTAGGAAGGAGCACTTAATTGTTTGGCCATGTCAAGGGTGCACCGAAAGCATGTGCTTGGTATGAGCAGCCAGTTTGTGCTGACTGACTCCTTCTAATGGAGAATATATCGTTTTCTTATTAACTTCATATGTCATTTACTTTATTTCTGTAGGATAAAGGCAATAATATTATATTTATGGTTTCTTATTATTTTTATAATGAAGAACATTTTTGGAATAATTTTACATTTTCTGACAGCTAGTTTCTGCGTTTCCTGCTAATATTTGTCTATTTATATTTTATATACTTATATATTTTATATATTTATATTTTCCATGATTTGTTTAATGCCTCATCACTAAGCCTCTTGTTTTATTTCTGTCCATTGTGGAATTACATTATAAGCAATTTTCTAGTATATAAATTCATTGTAGGCCAATTAGAGGGTACCTGAATCGTTTCTGAGACTAATGTTCAGTTCTGGATTAAACACTACAATGAGACAGGTGCAAGAAAAGCTTTAAATACACTTTCATGAGATATTTAATTTAACTGTCAAAGACGTGTTTTAAGATGATTTCCAGGTGTATTTCCAGTAATATATGTGTTCTCCTGCGCCAGACTAATATCGCCAGTGCCACTTAACGTAAGATGCCCAAGTCTGTGTGGTTATCCAGCATATTTTCATCTCTGTAAAGTATAACATCTGCTGCGGAAGGATTGCCAACTCATCTGCAAAGTTGCTAGGTGCACTGAGCAAAGCTATTGTTTTTATAGCTGTGTAATAATGAATTCAATCACTGTACGAGTGATGACAAGGGAAAATGTTTGGAATAAAATGAATATACCCTTTACATGGCTCTTAAAGTGCATACTAAGAATTCATGTCTACGAGGCTACAGCCAGGGGCTTAACTCTAAGGGGGTACAGAGGTAACATTTGTACCGAGCACCTGAAAGGGCTCTAAAGGCCATACGGCCACCTAAGAAGACATCAATACTATAGATGATACATGGTAAGACTTTATATTGAGTGAACAGAGCTACAAGTTATCCCTCTGGCTGTATCGTTTCTCATGCAATTCTGTATTATTTCACATGAAGCGTTTTGTTAGGTTCTGTACATATCTACATTGTGGCTTTTATTTCTAACAGAAACCATGATATAATAATAGATCTGTCTTACAACAGCTCTGCAAATTGCCTCTTCAGAGAGGAAGAGGACTTGAACTCTAGTGCCACCTATTGGAAGTAGCAATTCTAAAAGTCAGTATTGACCTTTTAGCAAGCCTTATCACATGACTTGGCATAAAAACCAAACCACACACTCTGTATGCAGAAACCTGTTTCGGGATGTTTATCCCTCATCAGTGCAAAGCAGGAAGTCTGACTTGGCTGGATGAGAGGCCTTTGATGATAATGTCTCTCCTTATGGAGAGTGACATGCCTGACATGCCGGAGTGAGTATTCTTATAGGCTATGCAATACTCCTCCTCTCATCCGGCCAAATCAAATCTCTTGCTTTACTCTGAAGAGGGCATGAGAGCATTTCACATCCTATAAGACTCCTCATACCGGCATGTCAGGCAAGTCACTCTCTACAGGGAGAGGAGCGCTACTCTTTAGATTAAAACAGATAGCAATTCATAGGTCATCGAGAAAATTGATGGCACCCACCAACAGCTAAAATCCAGTTTCATTATTTTGTAAAGACAATTTAAAAGTCGATAGTTCAGGGGGACATGCAGGTGGAATGACCGATCACGTTGCCTGCACGTGATTGGTCATATCCCACCTGCATGTTCCCCTGACCTATCATCCTTTAAAGTGTCTTTAAAAAATAAAGAAGTATCTTAACTGTTGGTGAGTGCCATCGATTTGCTTCTTCATCTATGAATTGCAGAGATTATTAGCAATCAACGATAGATTACCACCAACATATACACTGACGAGCAAAAGGGTAACAATGTTTTGAACTTTTGACTTTCAGGCTCCATATCTCAGCATCCACTACTGCTATGTACTTGAGACTACCATCATTTTATAGACAATCATCTTGACTATATCATACATAAATTTGACTTGCAACTATTTTGCATATGATTAGTTATGCAGATTCTTGTCATTTCACTGTATTGCTACTGTTTTGCTCCTGGTGGTGAAAAAATATTTTTCTTCCTGTATACAGTAGTCCCTCTCTATATCGCGGTTCACTTACTGCGGCCTCACTGTATCGCGGGATTATATATAATTATTTATCACATATTTTTCCCTATAGCATGGGATTTTGCGGTACTGTACATGGTACACAATTGGCTGATTGATGGAAGGCGACCAACCAGAGCATTGTCTTGTGTATTCTGGGCACTGGGTGTATCCTGGGAACAATTAATAAGGGACTGGGAATGGTTTATAAGTCTATGGGAAGGGTTTATAAATATTAAAATATATATAAATACTAAAATAAATGTAAGGTTCCTACTTTGCGGATTTTCACCTATCGCGGAGGGGTCTAGAACATAATACCCTCGATAAGTGAGGGATCACTGTACTACAAATTACAACCTATTCTCACATTCCCTAATAGCTCAGTGTGTTATTAGGTTGATTCCAAGTGAAAGGTCACTGGTACGAATTGGGGTGCAACCATGAAGAAGATTTTCCAAGAAAAGAGAAACAGTATCATCCAGCTCATTGATAGCGGTCTCTCAGCCAAGAAAATTGCCAAACTGCACCATGTGAGTGCCATGACAGTTGGAAGAATATGAAATGAAGTCCATCCATTCAAAAGCCAAGAGGTGGACATCCCGGCAAAATATCAGAGTCAACAAGTCAGCTCATCACAAGGTCTTTCAGTTCAGGCACGACAAACACAGCAGTGGAGGTGGCTCGTATGCTTCTTAATAGTGAGATCACAGACATCCATGCAAGCACCATGCAACGCACATTACACAAGTCTGGAATGATGGCCCGAAAATAGGTAAAAAAAGCCTCAACTAAAATATCGCCATAAGAAGAAGCATCGGCGTGAGTTAGCAACAAAATACAAAAAGTGGACGGTAGAAGATTGGAAAGGGTGATTTAGAGCGATGAGACAAAAGTCAATAGACTAGGCTCTGATGGGTGCAAATGGGTCTAAAAGAAACAAGGGAAAAGGGGACTGTCAAGTTTGGTGGAGAAAGTCTGATGATATGGGGCTGTTTCACAGCCAAAGGCGTTGGATACTTAACCAGGATCAATGGTGGTCTCAATGCTGAGCTATATGTGAGTATCCTGCAAGATGATTTACTTCATACACTCGAGTACTACGGTTATGAAAAGGACGACTTAGTGTTCCAGCACGAAAAAATGGTTCAATGACAGTGAAGTAGAGCTGCTGGATTGGCCCCCACAATTCCCAGACCTCAACCCAATCAAACACTTGTGGGTAGAGTTGAAGAAAAAACTGTATACATACGCAAGTGAGTTGACCAGTATACACCAACTTTGGGAACATGTAGAAGAGACCTGGGATTAGATTTCAGTCGAGACATGCTTGAATCTGATCGAGAGCAAGCCCAGAAGAATTCAGGCAGTGTTCAAAGCAAAGGTGGATTTACAAAATACTAATAAAATAATTAAAATTTAGATTTTTAGGCGCAAAACAGTAACAATGCAGTGATATGACAAGACACTGTATAACTAATCATATCCAAAATTCTTGCAAGTCAAATTTATGTATGAGATAGATGATTGTCTGTCAACTGATGGTAGTCTCAAGTTTGAAGCTGTAGTGGATGGTGAGATATGGAGCCTGAAAGTCAAAAGTTCAAAACATTGTCACCCTATTGCTCGTCAGTGTACAATGCTGCCACAGCGATTCCTTCTGTCCTATGTCTGGCTAACTGATGTCTCTGTCTGGTTAGTGCCAGGCCTGACTTTTTATAATTGATCATACAATGGATAACACCAGTGCAGGACAGACCCCATTATTTAAAAATGTGGTCCATTGCATTCTGTTGTGGTGTGCATGGATGTGACTGGAAGAATAGTTTTCCATGCACTACTATTCTTACCATCATGTCTGACGAACTCTATGACAGAGATTTAGGACAGAGATGTAGACTGATTGGTATAGAATAGACAGTGCTCAGTCATCTATTTTCACACTTAATTGAATCTAATTTACTGTTTCCATCCTTATAAATGCCGCAGTCACATGTCGGTCTGAACAGGTAAGTATGTTCTCTTCTGGTTCTGCAGCAAATGACATTATGGATCACCAGCTCCTCCTCGCTATACTCCGCTCTATCTCCAGCTCTTTTTTGGTTTTCTTGTAACCTCTCTGAATGTTCTTGAAACATATCATTTTTTGACTCTGTATTGCCTGTTTGCTTACAGTTTGATTACTGTCTACAGAACATCCCAGTTTACATTGGCGAAGTGCTGCCAACAAACAACAGTTTTAATGCCCGCATAAAAGATGCGATCAAATAACAAATAAGTATTTGCTTGTAGGTCATTTGATCGTCTACCATGTGTACACAAGCAATTATACAGAATGAATAAACATTTGGACAAAAATTTGTTTACCTGATTTTCAGCTCGTGCAACATAGATGGCACAAGATTGAAAGTTTGCACTATTAATAGAAGACACATTATCAACCTTTACTATTTCAAGTATACACAAAAAATAAAAATATACCACTAGCTCCCATAGACATTGTTACATCAGTTTCAATAACTGGAAACCTAGAATAAAATAGTAGATAAGAATGATTTCAGGGCAGCAATCAACACTAACAGCGATCTATGCACCTCCAGGCCAGTGATTGGCTGCAGCAGTTACATCCCTGAGAAATCATTGCTGTCACGGCGAGTAGAGACCAGAGGTGGCTGCAGGGAGTCATCATTTTATCATTTACCTTTTAAAGGGAACCTGCCTAGACCACATTCCACATGTGCAGTGGGGAAAAAGAGTATTTAGTCAGCCACCAATTGTGCAAGTTCCCCAACTTAAAAAGATGAGAGAGGCCTGTAATTGACATCATAGGTAGACCTCAACTATGAGAGACAAAATGAGAAAACAAATCCTGAAAATCACATTGTCTGATTTGGAAAGAATTTTTTTTCAAATTTTGTTGGAAAATAAGTATTTGGTCAATTACAAAAGTTCATCTCAATACTTTGTTATATATCCTTTGTTGGCAATGACAGAGGTCAAACGTTTTCTGTAATTCTTCACAAATTTGGCACACACTGTTGCTGGTATGTTAGCCCATTCCTCCATGCAGATCTCCTCTAGAGCAGTGATGTTTTGTGGCTGTCGCTGGGCAACACGGACTTTCAAACCCCTCCAAAGGTTTTCTATAGGGTTAAGTTCTGCAGACTGGCTAGGCCACTCCAGGACCTTGAAATGCTTCTTACGAAGCCACTCCTTCATTGCCCTGGCGGTGTGCTTGAGATCATTGTCATGCTGAAAGACCCAGCCATGTTTCATCTTCAATGCCCTTGCTGATGGAAGGAGGTTTGCACTCAATCTCACGATAAATGGCCCATTCATTCTTTCATGCACACTGATCAGTTGTCCTGGTCCCTTGGCAGAGAAACAGCCACAAAGCATGATGTTGCCACCCCCATGCTTCACAGTAGGTATGATGTTCTTTGGATAAACTCAGCATTCTTTCTCCTCCAAACACGGCGAGTTGTGTTTCTACCAAACAGTTCTACTTTGGTTTCATCTGACCATATGACATTCTTTCAATACTCTTCTGGATCATCCAAATGCTCTCTAGCAAACTTCAGATGGGCCCGGACATGTAATACCTTAAGCAGGGGGCCACGTCTGGCACTCCAGGATCTGAGTCCCTTGCGGCATAGTGTGTTACAAATGGTAGCCTGTGTAACATGGGTCCCAGCTCTCTCCTTGTCATTCACTAGGTGCCCCCGTGTGGTTCTGGGATTTTTGCTCACCGTTCTTGAGATCATTTTGACCCCACGGGGTGAGATCTTGTGTGGAACCCCAGATCGAGGGAGATTATCAGTGGTCTTGTATGTCTTCCATTTTATAATTATTGCTCCCACAGTTGATTTCTTCACACCAAGCTGCTTGCCTATTGAAGATTCAGGCTTCCCAGCCTGGTGCAGGGCTACAATTTTGTTTCTGGTGTCCTTCAACAGCTCTTTGGTCTTCACCATAGTGGAGTTTGGAGTGTGACTGTTTGAGGTTGCGGACAGATGTATTTTATACTGATAACAAGTTCAAACAGGTGCCAGTACTACAGGTAATGAGCGGATGACAGAGGAGCCTCTTAAAGAAGAAGTTACAGGTCTGTGAGAGCCAGAAATCTTGCTTGTTTATAGGTGACCAAATACTTATTTTCCACCAAAATTTGAAAAAAATTTCTTTCCAAATCAGACAATGTGATTTTCAGGATTTGTTTTCTCATTTTGTCTCTCATAGTTGAGGTCTACCTATGATGTCAATTACAGGCCTCTCTCATCTTTTTAAGTGGGAGAACTTGCACAATTGGTGGCTGACTTAATACTTTTTTTCCCACTGTAAATAAATGCAGCGCATGTTAGACGTGATAATATAATCCAAAGCATGTGTCTATCTCTTACCGTCCCGGCATAATCGCTGGCCCTGGCTCCCTTCTCCTATGGCCGCTTTCCTTTACAGTAGTCCACTAAAGGTTTATCAAGTAAGTGGCGTTCACCTCTGACATCATCACTCTAGACCTTTTAAGGCCGACTCTGGTAGAGGCCAGGTGTTTGGGAACTAAGGGGTTGTCCACTACTCGGACAACCCCTTTAGAATCTCTAAGTTTTCCCCTTGTAAAATAATAACACTTCTACTCACCTCCGATGCCAGCGCTGTTCCAGTGGTGTCAGTTTTGGCTCTATGGGGAATTGCGTGACATAACATTCCATCATTCCATCAGATGTATGTGACACTTCCGAAGGTGGGGACAGTAAAGCCAGCATTGATTAGCAGCCGGGATTGCATAATATAACAATGTCACGCGATCACCGGGAGAGCCAATGCCAGCCCCTCTGGAATGGCGCTGTCACCAGAGGTGAGAATAAATGTTATTATTTTGCAAGGGGGAAACATAGGGATTCAGAAGGCATTGTCCGAGTAGTGGGTAATCTCTTTAAGTAGCATTATTTCAGCTGCCTCAAGTTTATCCAGAGTTTGCTGCTGCTTCACTTGATCCAGCCAGGTCTCTGTCATTTCATCAGCTTCTCTTGTCTTCAGTGCTATGTTTCCAAGCTCAGTGTATTGTATTTAGATATTGTCCATGCCAAGTCTTCAGGTTGTCTATACTTCATTGCATTCCTAAGATTAATCATTGTCTTGCTGGAAGATAACATACTATATTTATTTATTGGTTACATCACTACTATCAACCATAGCTTTTCTGGAAGATACTAGACTGCAATAATGTCTATATTAAATTGCTGCTATTAACCATTACCTTACTGGAAGATACCAGAGAGCATTTACTTCTTGGTTATGCCTATTTTTACCCATTGCCCTGCCAAAAGATACTGGACTGCATTGTTGTAGTTAACTGCTTCCCTGCTGGATGATAGAAATTTCCTATATTGATTTTGTTCACTGAGTGTATCAACACACCTTGCTCTTTTTAATTTGTATTATATGCTATGCTTGTTTGTTTGCCATCCAGCATACCCTGCTGTCCTGGTCTCTGCTATTCCACGAGTTGTTCATCAAGACCTACAATGCATTGTGAAAGTATTTGGCCCCCTTGAACTTTTCTACATTTTGCCACATTTCTGGCTTTAAACATAAAGATGTAAAATTCTAATTTTTTTTGGGAAGAATCAACAACAAGTGGGACCCAATCGTGAAGTGGAACGAAATTTATTGGATATTTTAAACTTTTTTAACAAATTAAAAACTGAAAAGTGGGGTGTGCAATATTATTCAGACCCCTCGAGTTAATACTTTGTAGCGCCACCTTTTGCTGCGATTACAGCTGCAAGTCGCTTGGGGTATGTCTCTATCAGTTTTGTACATCGAGAGGCTGAAATTCTTGCCCATTCATCCTTGCAAAACAGTTCAAGCTCATTGAATTTGGATGGAGGGCGTTTGTGATCAGCAGTTTTCAGCTCTTTCCACAGATTCTCGATTGGATTCAGGTCTGGACTTTGACTTGGCCATTCTAACACCTGGATACATTTATTTTTGAACCATTCCATTGTAGATTTTGCTTTATGTTTGGGATCATTGTCTTGTTGGAAGATAAATCTCCGTCCCAGTCTCAGGTCTTTTGCAGACTCCAACAGGTTTTCTTCCAGAATGGTCCTGTATTTGGCTCCGTCCATCTTCCCATCAATTTTAACCATTTTCCCTGTCCCTGCTGCAGAAAAGCAGGCCCAAACCATAATGCTGCCACCACCATGTTTGACAGTGGGGATGGTGTTTTGAGGGTGATGAGCTGTGTTGCTTTTACGCCAAACATATCGTTTTGCATTGTGGCCAAAAAGATCGATTTTGGTTTCATCTGACCAGAGCACCTTATTCCACGTTTGGTGTGTCTCCCAGGTGGCTCGTGGAAAACTTCAAATGAGACTTTTTATGGATATCTTTGAGAAATGGCTTACTTCTTGCCACTCTTCCATAAAGACCAGATTTGTGCAGTGTACGACTGATTGTTGTCCTATGGACAGACTCTCCCACCTCAGCTGTAGATCTCTGCAGTTCATCCAGAGTGATCATGGGCCTTTTGGCTGCATCTCTGATAAGTCTTCTCCTTGTTCGAGATGAAAGTTTAGAGGGACAACCGGGTCTTGGTAGATTTGCAGTGGTCTGATACTCCTTCCATTTCATTATGATCGCTTGCACAGTGCTCCTTGAGATGTTTAAAACTTGGGAAATCTTTTTGTATCCAAATCCGGCTTTAAACTTCGCCACAACCATATCTCGGACCTGCCTGGTGTGTTCCTTGGTCTTCATGATGCTCTCTGCACTAGAAACAGAACCCTGAGACTATCACAGAGCACGTGCATTTATATGGAGACTTGATTACACACAGGTGGATTCTATTTATCATTACCAGTCATTTAGGACAACATTGGATCATTCAGGGATCCTCACTGAACTTCTGGAGTGAGTTTGCTGTACTGAAAGTAAAGGGGCCGTATAATATTGCACGCCCCACTTTTCATTTTTTATTTTTTTTTGAAATTTCGTTCCATTTCACGATTGAGTCCCACTTGTTGTTGATTCTTCCCCCCAAAAAAATCGAATTTTATATCTTTATGTTTGAAGCCAGAAATGTGGCAAAAGGTAGAAAAGTTCAAGGGGGTCAAATACTTTCACAATGCACTGTATCTGCTGCACTGTAGCCTCTGGTCTGTGCTGCTCACCCAAACCTATGACTTTGAGAATTCACTTCACCATGTCAGCCTTTGACACTGTCACAAGAAATAGTCATTGGTGAAAGGAGAAAACAATGTTCTAATCTCGTTGTCCCTTTCTCCTTTCCAGCCATTGTGGCTGGGCGCAGCACGGAGCAGTAATGGCTGTTCTCCAATCATGCCCACTGTCAGTCTGCTCAGCACATTCAAAGGCTAAATGGGATATCGGTCAACTGAACAGTGGACGTGGTTGGAGAACAGTCGTGACTGCTCATTTCTGCGCCCTGCTCCGATGCTAATCACTAGTGTTGAGCGAACATGCTCGACACTGCTCGGTACTCGCCCGAGCATCACGCTACTCGGGATGTTCGGCGAGCACCGAGCATTTCCGGGTTACTCGGGCGGGAGCTCGGGTCTCCGCCCTGAATGTTTGGCGCTCTTTACAGAGCCAATGAACATGCAGGGATTGCCAGCCAGTCACTGTAATGCTGCAGCCATGTTGGTTGTGGGCATTACAGTGATTGGCTGGCTGCACAGCGTCACCTCGAGTATTTAAAACCGGGCGCCGCCATCTTGGACACAGTCGCTCCGGATTAGACAGTGTAGGGACAGCGCTGCTGATTTAGGGAGAGATATAAACTATGGTAGTTTTTTCCGTAAAGAAAAACAGTAGTGTCTCCTGACTGTTGTGACACAAAAATATATCTGTTGAAAATAGTCTTGTGTAGGCCCGACATTCCAGTGTGGTTTCGCAGTTCCACGGGTCAAATCGCTGTACTATCCAGTTTTGGGCCTTTGGTATCTAAAAAAAAAGCAGTATGAGTGTGTCGCTCACTGTTCAGCCGCAAATATCTCTATTTAAAAAAGTGTGGTATACCCCAGTAAACAATAACTGTGGTTTTGCCATCCCACGGTAAAAAAATCTCTATTATTCAGCTTTTGGTAGTTTTTTCCGTAAAGAAAAACAGTAGTGTCTACTGACTGTTGTGACACAAAAATATATCTGTTGAAAATAGTCTTGTATAGGCCCGACATCCCAGTGTGGTTTCGCACTTCCACGGGTCAAATCGCTGTACTATCCAGTTTTGAGCCTTTGGTATCTAAAAAAAAAGCAGTTTGAGTGTGTCGCTCACTGTTCAGCCGCAAATATCTCTATTTAAAAAAGTGTGGTATACCCCAGTAAACAATAACTGTGGTTTTGCCATCCCACGGTAAAAAATCTCTATTATTCAGCTTTTGGTAGTTTTTTCCGTAAAGAAAAACAGTAGTGTCTACTGACTGTTGTGACACAAAAATATATCTGTTGAAAATAGTCTTGTCTAGGCCCGACATCCCAGTGTGGTTTCACAGTTCCACGGGTCAAATCGCTGTACTATCCAGTTTTGGGCCTTTGGTATCTAAAAAAAAGCAGTTTGAGTGTGTCGCTCACTGTTCAGCCGCAAATATCTCTATTTAAAAAAGTGTGGTATACCCCAGTAAACAATAACTGTGGTTTTCCTCTTCCACGGTTCTAATCTACTCTTTCTTACCCTTTTTCCATTGATAGTGCAAGTGTAAGCTATTTTACTTAATTTACAATGGGCAAGGCGAGTGGCAAGGGACGTGGAAGTGGACGTTCTGGTGATGGTTCGTGCAGAGGACGGGGCCGTGGCCAAGGTGAAAATGTGCCACAACCAACAGCCACATCTTCTCGCTCCCACTTCTTGACCGAATTACTAGGGAAGCACAGAACAACACCAGTATTGAGAACTGATCAGTGTGAACAGGTTATTAATTGGATAGCAGACAATACTTCCAGTTACCTGGGCACCACCACCTCCGGTCTGTCTTCCACACGGTCAACTCTTAGTAGCCGTGAGTCTCGACCGCATACTCCTCCTCACCCTGATGCTCCTTCCTCCCACCATGCCGAGTGTCGTCAGACAGCAAGTGATCCCACACTTGGACACTCTGAAGAGCTGTTCACTGGTCCATTTCCATATTTGGGCCCCTCGCCTGATACGCTTGAAGTGGTGGAAGAGGAGATCCCATGTTGCGATGCTCAAATATTTGAACAGCCACGGCCACAGGAAGTCGACGTTGGCAATCTGTCACAAGAGGTGAACGATGACGAGACACAATTGCCAGGAAGTGAGGAGGAGGATCGTGGTGCGCAAGTGGAAGAGGAGGAGGTGGTGGATGATCTAGTAACTGACCCAACGTGGAAGAAGGACATGCAGAGTGAGGCCAGCAGCACACAGGGGGAGGGAGGCAGAGTACCCCAACAGGCAGGAAGAAGCAGTGTGGTGGCTGCAGACAGAAGGCAGGCAACCGTTCCCCGTAACACCAACACGAGGGACGTTGCCAGTACAAGCGGTAGGTCTTCCAGAGTCTGGAATTTTTTTTAAAGACTCTGCTGATAACCCCAAAAAGGCCATATGTTCCACCTGCCATGCCAGCATCAGCAGGGGTGACAAAACTACCAGCCTGACCACCACCAGCATGATCAGGCACATGGCAGCAAAGCACCCGACTTTGTGGGGCGAAACCCAGGGTCCACAACCAGTGTCAGCGGGTGTCACCACTGCTTCTTCCACTGTTGTGCGTGCAATAGAACCCCCTGTTGTGTGTGCAAGGCAATCCCCTGTCCATACTGCATGTAAAGATGCCCCCTCCTCTCAGTCTTCACTTGTTATGTCAGTTTCTCAAGAAACAGCATCAACGTCCACGTCCACGTCCCACCGCAGCGTTCAATTGTCCATATTCCAGACCTTTGAACGAAAGCGGAAATTCGCAGCTAACGCCCCACAGGCCACAGTCCTAAATTCGCACATTTCACGACTGCTTGCATTGGAAATGCTGCCTTTTAGGCTGGTGGAGACGGAATCCTTCCGCAATCTTATGGCGGTGGCCGTCCCTCGGTACTCGGTCCCCAGCCGACACTATTTTGCCCGGTGTGCCATCCCCGCACTACACAAGCACGTGTCCCAAAGCATCTGCCGTGCCCTCAACAACGCAGTTACTGGGAGAGTCCACCTGACAACGGACACGTGGACAAGTGCTTGTGGCCAGGGACGGTACATCTCTCTGACGGCACACTGGGTAAACATAGTGGAAGCCGGGACCCAGTCGGACCTTGGGATGGAACACATCCTCCCCACACCGAGGATTGCGGGCCCTATGTCAGTCAGAGTTGCCCCCACAGTGTACAGCTCCTGCGCATCCTCCTCCTCCTCCTCATGTTCAGCCTCCATCTCAGATATCACCACATCAGTTACAAGCTGGAAGCATTGCAGTACTGCCTCCGCCAAGCGGCAACAGGCTGTGCTGAAACTCATAAGCTTAGGTGATAAACCTCACACTGCTTGTGAGTTGTGGACAGCTGTGAAAGAGCAGGCAGATCTGTGGCTGAGACCGCTGAACCTACATCCCGGCATGGTCGTGTGTGACAATGGCCGTAACCTGGTGGCGGCTCTGAGGCGAGGTGAGATCACACACGTACCATGCCTGGCTCATGTGCTTAACCTCGTGGTTCAGCGGTTTCTTAAATCGTACCCCGAGTTGCCAGATCTGCTCGTGAAAGTACGCCGCCTGTCAGCTCATTTTCGCAAGTCGGCTACAGCTTCCGCCGCCCTTGCTGTGTTGCAGCAGCGTTTGCAGCTTCCGGCACACCGACTGGTGTGTGATGTCCCCACACGTTGGAACTCTACCCTCCACATGTTGCAAAGGATTTGTGAGCAGAAGAGAGCAGTTGTGGAGTACCTGCTGCAACAAGGCCGTCGATATTCAGGTCAGACTCCACACATAAGACCTCAGGAGTGGACCTGGATGTCTGACATATGTACCATCCTGACAAACTTTGAGGAGGCCACCAAGATGGTGAGTGGCGATGACGCCATCATTAGTGTCAGCATCCCACTTGTCTGTCTTTTGCAACGCTCTCTGCAGAGAATTAAAGAGGAGGCATTGCAGCCAGAGTATGATGAGATGGATCAAGAAGCCGTAGCGGGCGATTACACACAGCCCAGCCTCATCTCATCCCAACGTGCATTGGGGGACAATGAGGTAGAGGAGGAGGAGGAGGAGGAAGAACAGGAGCTGCTATCATGCGTTGTAGACGGTAGTACCTGTACAAGTGTCATACCGTCGGTTCAGCGTGGGTGGCCTGAGGACAGGGGGGAGGAGGAAGAGGAGGAGGAGGAGGAGAGCATGGTCAGTCGTCATCTTGGTGAGGACACGGAAATCTTGCCCGTTACCAGTCTGGCACGCATGGCTGACTTCATGTTACGCTGCCTTAACCGTGACCCTCGCGGTGTCAAAATGTTGGGTGACAGTCATTACTGGTTGGTGACACTTGTAGACCCCTGCTACAAGGAGAACTTTCACTCTCTTATTCCTGAGGAGGAGAGGTCTACAAAAATGGGGCAATACCAGAAGTCCCTTGCTGCAGAACTCTTAAAAAAATTCCCATCTGAACACGCTAGCGGCAGAGGTCACAGTTCATTGCCCAACCAAGGCGTACAGGCGAGAGAGATGCAACTCCAATCCAGCAGAGGCAGGGGAACACTGTCAACGTTCTGGGACAGTTTTCTGACACCCGCCCATCTTACAGGCCCTGAGGCGCGGGGTACTCTCACAAGGAGTGGAAAGTTTCAAAAGATGGTGAAGGAGTACCTTGCCGATCGTACCAGTGTCCTCCGTGATTCCTCTGTGCCTTTTAATTATTGGGTATCCAAGCTGGACACTTGGAATGAACTCGCTCTGTACGCCTTGGAGGTCCTGGCCTGCCCTGCCGCTAGCGTGTTATCGGAGCGTGTTTTTAGTGCCGCTGGGGGAATTATAACTGATAAGCGCACTCGCCTGTCAACTGACAATGCTGACAAGCTGACCCTTATCAAAATGAACAAGGGCTGGATTGGGCCAGACTTCTCATCACCACCAAATGACAGCAGAGTAACATAAAGTCAAATCCACTGTGTTATTTCGGGAGGTGTATTCACATGCACCGCTTCACACCCACACATGGGTATACGCTTCCTCGTTTCGGCTGTTTAATCTTCTTCTCCTTATCCTCAGCCTCCACCACCACTATACCACCAGGGTGCCAGCATTGCAAGTTCCTCCGTCCTAATTTTTGGCAGCTTTTGCTGGGAAAGCATAAGCAAATACTATGGGAGACCCACTCCCCAATAATGGGACTTATGTTTGTAATATGCTGTACTGCATGGCTCTTGTAAGGGGCATTGCAAGTTGCTCCGTCCTAATTTTTGGCAGCTTTTGCTGGGAAAGCATAAGCAAATGCCATGGGACACCCACTCCCCAATAATGGGACTTATGTTTGTAATATGCTGTACTGCATGGCTCTTGTAAGGGGCATTGCAAGTTGCTCCGTCCTAATTTTTGGCAGCTTTTGCTGGGAAAGCATAAGCAAATACCATGGGAGACCCACTCCCCAATAATGGGACTTATGTTTGTAATATGCTGTACTGCATGGCTCTTGTAAGGGGCATTGCAAGTTGCTCCGTCCTAATTTTTGGCAGCTTTTGATGGGAAAGCATAAGCAAATACTATGGGAGACCCACTCCCCAATAATGGGACTTATGTTTGTAATATGCTGTACTGCATGGCTCTTGTAAGGGGCATTGCAAGTTGCTCCGTCCTAATTTTTGGCAGCTTTTGCTTGCAAGGCATAAGCAAATACTATGGGACACCCACTCCCCAATAATGGGACTTATGTTTGTAATATGCTGTACTGCATGTGACGCGCTCCCTGGGCCGTGTGTACACGTGTGTGGGATACCCGGTGCCGGGTCTCTGGGGTCTGTAGTCTCCGTGGCGGTGACCCGGTCCCGTGGCTCAGGCTGGTCAAACCAGTGGCAGTCTTTCTTAGGTTTTGAGGTTAATTGTCCGACTGCGCCACCCGCGGATTGCGGTCAGGGAGTACCACCGCTGCGAGACAGACCGCTGAGGCTGGTGTTGTGTGCGCAGCATAGAATGGGATAACTGCCCTCGGGAGGAGTATAGCCTCAGGGCAGTGAGTGTGGATGATGGGGGTGATGGTGCATGAGCGCAGCAGGAACGACTCAGAGTCTTTGCAGTGCAGTTCAGGGTCTTTACTGATGATTATAAGGTAGACCCTCCTGGGAGTACTGGCTAGCATAAGAGGCCTGGTCAGTCTGTGAGTGTGAGCAAGCAGGAGTTCCCCTGGCCAGGTGGAGTTGTAGGCCTCCCCGTCTGTCTGCACTCTTCCTGGCTACCTTGCTGTAAGTGGGTAGAAGTATCCCACGTCCCTGAGTGTACCGTGTAGTGCTCACCCGTATGGCTGGTGACTTGGGGCCTTCTGTTAGCCTCCGCTCCACGACGGCGGTGCTGGTCCCTTGCTTGTGACTGAGCCTCCGGGCTTCTATGGCCAGAGGACCTGAAATCCCCTGCCTGCTGGTTTCTGCTGCTGGATATATAAGTCCTCACAGCTTCGGACTCCTGTGTCCGGTTCCTATTGTCTTCTGCCAGGGCGAGCTCTGCTCAGCTTCCAGCCCCTGGTCTTTAGCTCCTAGCTCCTACAGAGCTCCTTGCTGTTACTTTCCCTTGCTCTCACTCTGACTCTGACTGTTCTCTGACTCACTCAACCCCGCCCCAGATCCAGTTTATAAGGGCAGAATTCTCCCCTCCCAGGACTGGGGCAGGAGGATGTTGCATGTTTAAGGGATGCTGACCAGGAAACCTCCCACTTGCTCTCCGACGTAATATCTCTATTACTGTGGTGACCAGACCCCTGGGGTGCCACACATGGCTCTTGTAAGGGGCATTGCAGTTCCTCATAATTTTTGGAAAGCCTTCCATTCACTGCTTAGGCCAACAGTGCACGGGAGACCCAGTTGCTATAAATCGAAAAAAAGGTTTAATTAACGCCCTCTGACCTCCATGTCATTTCCAAGGGGCATTGGAGTGGCTCAAAATTTTTGGTAGGCATTGCACTCACTGTATGCCCTATAACTGTGTAGCCGAACCGCTCCTTTTGTTACAGAAACATATCCTACAAGACATATCTGGTTGACTGGCCTGATATTGATGTGAATGGTCCCTGTTCCTCCTGCTCTTTCTCCTTTGCCACCACCTCATCCATCATTTATCACCTGAAGCTTTGTTTTAACGGGAGTCATAGAACTGGGATAGTAGCAGGAAAACATCCAGCAATCCTCGGAGGAGGTAGGATATGCGCCAAAACGCGGACCACCTCAGGCCTAGCCGCTACTACATACATGCGCTTGCATTCCAAGAAAACAAAGCAGATGCTAACTTCTATCATCATCATCATGCTCCTAACCTAGGCACTCTCAACTCCCCAGATGGAGAAGCCAGGGCCCACCGGAGGAGTCTGGTTCTCTGGTGGGCTCTTCCAATTCTGCCCTTAAGCAGGCCCGGCTAAGAAAAGTGTGGGGGAAGGTGACAGTAGAAATCAGGGCGCCTGGGGACCGAGTATGGACACCTGGCCGCCACCTGGCGGCTGGGGACCGAGCGTGGACACCCGGCCGCCGGGCGGCTGGGGACAGAGTATGGATACCTCGCTGCCGAAGCGGCCATGAGGTAGTGGCCAGCTTCGGCCTCCTCCAAACTAAAAGGCCCCATTTCAAGTGAAAGCTAGCAGTATGGTATTGCAGCCTGCGGGTGGGTGGGTGGTTGGCTGCATATTTTCGCTTGCATTGCAAGGAATGGGGGAGGTACAATTGAACACTGCCCTGGGACAAGGACTTGCACGGGGATAGTTGCAAGTCTGCATCTTCTGATGCGGCAAGGATCACTTCTGATGGGCACACTTTTAGACAGTGACCTGGGGGTCAGAGATGCTTCCAGGGGTCTTCCCCATGCTGATCCCTTGTCTTTTCAGCACTGTATGCATGTGTCACACAGCACATGGCCAGATAAGGTTGTAAAATGTTAAAATGACATTTCCCGGTGAACGCATTTGTCACGGTTGAAAGCAATATAAAAGTGAAAAAACGCATGAAAAATGCTACTTGTGAACATAGCCCAAGTTGTGGAGGAGTATTTTTGTTTTTGGTTATTTATTTTACCTTATACACAATTTTTTACCCTGGAAAGGAAATTCCTTAACATATTTCACAGGAAAACCGTTTCAGTTTCGTTTTTGAACGTTTTATTGTGAGCCCGCAAAAGTGGCTTAATACCTCTGACCACGTTGTTGACAGCAGTGACCTGGGGGTCAGAAATGCTTCCAGGGGCGATCCCCATGCTGCCCCCATGTCTTTTGAGCACTGTCACTATCGTTGTGGGCACTTTTTAGGCTTTCTACAGACTGCCGGGGGTGCTGCCGCAAAAATGCTCGGGTCTCTCATAGACTAACATTGGGCTCGTTGCTCGGGTCGAGCACCCGAGTATCACGGTAAGCTTGGCCCGAGCTTCGAGCACCCGATCATTTTAGTGATCGCTCAACACTATCAGTCGTCATCTTGGTGAGGACACAGAAGTCTTGCCCGTTACCAGTCTGGCACCCATGGCTGACTTTATGTTGCGCTGCCTTAACCGTGACCCTCGCATTGTCAAAATGTTGGGTGACAGTCATTACTGGTTGATGACACTTTTAGACCCCCTCTACAAGGAGAACTTTCACTCTCTTATTCCTGAGTTGGAGAGGTCTACAAAAATGGGGCAGTACCAGAAGGCCCTTGCTGCAGAACTATTAAAAAAATTCCCATCTGAACACGGTAGCGGCAGAGGTCACAGTTCGCTGCCCAACTAAGGCATACAGGCGAGAGAGACGCAACTCCAATCCAGCAGAGGCAGGGGAACACTGTCAATGTTCTAGGACAGTTTTCTGAGACCTGCCCAGCTTACAGGCCCTGAGGCGCAGGGTACTCTCACAAGGAGTGGAAAGTTTCAAAAGATGGTGAGGGAGTACCAGCGTCCTCCGTGATTCCTCTGTGCCTTTTAATTATTGGGTATCCAAGCTGGACACTTGGAATGAACTCACTCTGTATGCCTTGGAGGTCCTGGCCTGCCCTGCCACTAGCGTGTTATCGGAGCGTGTTTTTAGTGCCGCTGGGGGAATTATAACTGATAAGCGCACTCGCCTGTCAACTGACAATGCTGACAAGCTGACCCTTATCAAAATGAACAAGGGCTGGATTGGGCCAGACTTCTCATCACCACCAAATGACAGCAGAGTAACATAAAGTCAAATCCACTGTGTTATTTCGGGAGGTGTATTCCCATGCATCGCTTCACACCCACACATGGGTATACGCTTCCTCATTTCGGCTGTTTTTGGCTCTTCTCCTTATCCTCAGCCTCCACGACCACCAGGGTGACCGTGGTCCATGTTGCCAGCATTGCAAGTTCCTCTGTCCTAATTTTTGGCAGCTTTTGCTTGGAAGGCATAGGCAAAGACTATGGGAGACCCACTCCCCAATAATGGGAATAATGTTTTTAATATGCTGTACTGCATGGCTCTTGTAAGGGACATTGCAAGTTCCCCCTTCCTAATTTTTGGCAGCTTTTGCTTGGAAGGCATAGGCAAAGACTATGGGAGACCCACTCCCCAATAATGGGAATAATGTTTTTAATATGCTGTACTGCATGGCTCTTGTAAGGGGCATTAAAATCGTCTTGTTAAGCTACTGTGACCTCCACGTCTCTTCCAAGGGTCGTTAATATTGTCTTTTTATTCCACTGCGACCTCCACCACTCTTCCAAGGGGCATTAAAAGCGTCTTGTTAAGCTACTGTGACCTCCACGTCTCTTCCACAGGGCATTGATATTGTCTTTTTATTCCACTGTAACCTCCACCACTCTTCCAAGGGGCATTGATATTGTCTTTTTATTCCACTGCGACCTCCACCACTCTTCCAAGGGGCATTAAAACCGTCTTGTTAAGTTATTGTGACCTCCACGTCTCTTCCACGGGGCATTGATATTGTCTTTTTATTCCACTGTAACCTCCACCACTCTTCCAAGGGACATTAAAACTGTCTTGTTAAACCACTCTGAACTCCACGTCTCTTCCAAGGGGCATTAAAACCATCTTGTTAAGCTACTGTGACCTCCACATCTCTTCCAAGGGGCATTAAAACTGTCTTGTTAAACCACTCTGAACTCCACGTGTCTTCTAAGGGGCATTAAAACCGTCTTGTTAAACCACTCTGAACTCCACAGCTCTTCCAAGGGGCATTGACATGTTGTTTTTAATTACCTCTAACCTCCACGACTCTTGCAACGGGCATTGCATTTCCTCCTAATTTTTGTCAGCTTTTGCTTTTCAATGCATAGGCGAACACTAAGGGAGACCCACTCCCCAATAATGGGTAGAAGGTTTTTAATACGCTGTAATCCACGTGTGTTTCAAGGGGCATTGCAGTGCCTAATAATTTTTGGAAAGCCTTCCATTCCCTGCTTAGGCCAACAGTGTACAGGAGACCCTGTTGCTATAAATGGAAAAAACGGTTTAGTTAAGGCCCTCTGACCTCCATGTCACTTCCAAGGGGCATTGGAGTGCCTCGAAATTTTTGGTAGGCATTGCATTCACTGTATGCCTTATAACTAGAGATGAGCGTTGTTCTACTCGAACTGTTCGCCAATCTCAAATTCGAGCTGTTTTGGGCGGTGTTCGAGCCGTTCGGCGAACACGAACGATTTGAGAAAAATTCGGCTGTTCGAGGTTATGTTTGATAACTGTTCGTGCACCAAAATCATAACTGGATTTTTTCTCAGTAATGATGAAAATTAATGTTAATACGCAGTTTGAGTGTACAGCGGGGTGGGGGGAGGGGCAGGGGATGGATCTCTGCAGGAATAATGAAGATCTCCATTTTTTTTTCTCTTTCCCGCATTTACAGTGGGGAGGTGCAATCTGTCAGCCTATCAGCAGCGCACACACGGAGCGAAGTGCTTTTTTTCACACAAGCAAGGGCATGTGTCATTGGCAGTGTATGTCACATGTCCTTGCCCTATAAGACCAAGCCATTTTCCCCGTCGCCACCATTTTCTCACTGCTGCAGCTGCGTGTTAGACGGCACCGCTGTTGCTGTGTGCGCTATACCTTGTTAATTTCAAGCCAATTTTCGCACAAATCTACAGATAGCTTGGGAGTAGGGAATAGTTGTGATTGCAGTCCTTTTAAGGACTAGGTTACAGCATTTCGTACGACTTTTATCAGGCAGGTCTGTGCTCTTAAATAGATAGATTGTGGGAGTAAAGACTAATTGTAATTGGAGTCCTTTTCAGGACTAGGTTACATCAGTTCCTATCAGTTTTTGCCAGGCAGGTCTGTGCCAGTGCTGTGCAAGTTTTTTTCACAGCATTTGGCTGAATCTAGCAAAGCTAATCCTTTTTGGCCTATTGCAGAGTGTGTTAGTCAGTGGAGTAGCCTATCTGTGTTGCAAGATATACCACCTGTGTATAAAATACCAATTTTTTTACTGCACCTAGTGAAGTAAAATCTTTTGGGCATAGCATCATTCTATTAGTCCATCTATATTGACCTCCATCAGGTTGCAAATTGAATATAATTTTTTTCTGCATCTAGCTCTGAAAAAATATTTGGCCTTCTAGCAGTGTGTGGGACTTTCTCTATTAGTCCATCTATACTGACCTCCATCAGGTTGCAAACTGAATATATTTTTTTCTGCATCTACCTCTGAAAAAATATTGGGCTTGTAGCTGTGTGTGGGACTTGTTCTATTAATCCATCTATACAGACCTCCATCAGGTTGCAAACTGAATATAATTTTTTTCTGCATCTACCTCTGAAAAAATATTTGGGCTTCTAGCTGTGTGTAGGACTTGTTCTATTACTCCATCTATACATACCTCCATCAGGTTGCAAACTGAATATATTTTTTTCTGCATCTACCTCTGAAAAAATATTGGGCTTCTAGCTGTGTGTGGGACTTGTTCTATTAATCCATCTATACAGACCTCCATCAGGTTGCAAACTGAATATAATTTTTTTCTGCATCTAGCTCTGAAAAAATATTGGGCTTCTAGCTGTGTGTGGGACTTGTTCTATTAATCCATCTATACAGACCTCCATCAGGTTGCAAACTGAATATAATTTTTTTCTGCATCTAGCTCTGAAAAAATATTTGGCCTTCTAGCAGTGTGTGGGACTTTCTCTATTAGTCCATCTATACTGACCTCCATCAGGTTGCAAATTAAAAATAATTTTTATCTGCATCTACCTCTGAAAAAATATTTGGGCTTCTAGCTGTGTGTGGGACTTGTTCTATTAGTCCATCTATACTGACCTCCATCACGCTGCAAATTCAAAATAATTTTTTGTCTGCATCTAGCTCTGAAAAAATATTTGGCCTTCTAGCAGTGTGTGGGACTTTCTCTATTAGTCCATCTATACTGACCTCCATCAGGTTGCAAATTAAAAATAATTTTTATCTGCATCTAGCTCTGAAAAAATATTTGGGCTTCTAGCTGTGTGTGGGACTTGTTCTATTACTCCATCTATACTGACCTCCATCAGGTTGCAAATTGAATATAATTTTTTTCTGCATCTAGCTCTGAAAAAATATTGGGCTTCTAGCTGTGTGTGGGACTTGTTGTATTAGTCCATCTATACTGACCTCCATCAGGTTGCAAACTGAATATATTTTTTTCTGCATCTACCTCTGAAAAAATATTGGGCTTCTAGCTGTGTGTGGGACTTGTTCTATTAATCCATCTATACAGACCTCCATCAGGTTGCAAACTGAATATAATTTTTTTCTGCATCTAGCTCTGAAAAAATATTTGGCCTTCTAGCAGTGTGTGGGACTTTCTCTATTAGTCCATCTATACTGACCTCCATCAGGTTGCAAACTGAATATTTTTTTTTCTGCATCTACCTCTGAAAAAATATTTGGGCTTCTAGCTGTGTGTGGGACTTGTTCTATTAGTCCATCTATACTGACCTCCATCAGGTTGCAAATTGAATATAATTTTTTTCTGCATCTAACCCAGCCAATAGTTTTGGCCTAATACCACAGTTTGGCCACTCAGCTCTGCTCGGTTCCCATCCATTGTTTTTTTGTGCAAACAACTCCAGAGTTGTGAATTAGTTAACCACCAAAATGAGTGGAAAAAGGCCTGCTGCTGGTGGAAAGGGGAATAGGCGTGTTGGGAAGGGGAAAAAAGGTTGTGTCCGTGGGGTAGGTGTTAAAGCAACAGTAACATCTGCAGAAGAAAGACCATCTTCCAGCCAAACTAAAATGTCTACTTCTTTTAGCCGACAATGTGATAAGATCCCTTTCTTACGGCCACGCCAATCGCTACAAATTCCAGATGAGGCACAAAAACAGCAGGTGCTTCAACGGATATCAAGTGCTCCTTTAAGTGGGCTCTCCTCCACATCAACTTCAACATCACAAATACTCCAGTCCTCAAAGGTGTCACCCCAATCGCACTTGCTTCCTCACAGCTCCCAAATCTCCAGCTGCCCGTCTGAGTATGAGGTAGAACAGATGGTTGAGTCTGCAGAGCTGTTTACTCATACTATAGCCTGGGAATCAGAGGTCGACTCCAGCGCTTCTGTGAATCCAGACGAGGAAATGATCTGCACTGATGCCCAGTATCTTTATGAGTCGGATCCAGGACCAGACGCAGAAGGTTCTGACCATAATGTAGACGCTCATTCCCAAACTGTAACTCCTGTTGGTGGAGACAATGAGGAAGACGATGATGAGACTCAAATACCTGATTGGAGCGACAACTTTAGTTTTTTGTCAGGGCAGGAACAGGTTGGCTCTGAGGACGACGGGTGTGATAACGCACAGGGTGATGATGATGAGGTTGGAGATCCCACTTACTGTCAACCCACAGTCAGCCAAGAGATGAGGTCAGCAGAGGAGGTGGAGGAAGATGCTAGTGACGACGAGGTCAGGTTGCGCCTTCCTGGACAGAGACGTAGTACTGGAAGCACGTCAACAACTGCATCCTCAAACACAACTCTGCCTCTCACCACAAGTCGTGGTGGCTCTTCAGGTCGCATGGGTGCTAAGCCTTGCATAGCCTGGGCATTTTTTCAGATCGATAAAGATGACCCAACTCGTGTTATCTGTAACATTTGTCAGCAAAAGCTAAGTAGAGGCCAAAAAATACATAGTTTGAGTACTTCATGCATGAACCGGCACATGGACATGAAGCATAAGTTGCAGTGGGAAGCTCAGTGTGCTACAATGCGGCCTAGCCGGCCGGGCCAACCACCGTCTGCCATATCTTGTGCAGCCGCGGCCTCTTCATCCTCTGTGACTGGGGGGACAGCAGTCACACCTGTTTTGGGGCGCAGACCTGCCACCTCTTTACCCGCAACAGCCAGCGTGATTGGCAGGTCATCATTTTCTTTGGAGGTGGTAACACCAGCTGGTGTTGAGCGCTGTCCGACATCGATAGCACCACCTTTGGATCAAGGCAACCTAACATGTCCGCCTGCATCTTCCTCACAGACCGGCAGTTTGCCGGGGACACCCTTATCAACCCCGTCTAAGCACAATAGCCAGCCCTCGGTCCCTCAGATGTGGACAAGTAAAAGACCATTTCCTCCTAGCCATGAGAAAGCTAAGAGGTTGAATTTCACCATCTGCAAGCTCTTGGCTACAGAAATGCTGCCTTTCCGCCTGGTGGACACAGAGGATTTTCGAGACCTTATGTCCGTCGCAGTGCCCCAGTACCAGATGCCCAGTCGGCACTACTTCTCAAAGAAAGGTGTGCCTGCGCTCCACCAGCATGTCGCACACAACATCACCGCTTCTTTGAGAATCTCTGTGTGTGACAGGGTGCATTTCACCACAGACACTTGGACGAGTAGGCATGGACAGGGGCGTTACATGTCGCTGACTGGGCACTGGGTAACTATGGTGACAGCAGGACAAGGGGCTGCTGTCCAAGTCTTGCCGTCCCCACGAGTTGTGCGTCAATCCTCTTTATGTCAAAGTTCCTCCACTGCTTCTGCCTCCTCAACCTCCTCTCGGTCTTCCACCTGCACCCAAAGCCTGTCTGGTCATGCCACAAGCTTTCTAACTGCGCAGAAGGGATCCTGCACACCTCCTTACTATGCTGGCAGTAGGGCTCAACGTCATCAGGCGGTTTTTACTTTGAAATGTCTGGGAAATGTGAGTCACACAGCTGAGGAGTTGTGGTCAGCTCTGGAGAACCAATTTCATGAATAGTTGTCTCCACTGGACCTGAAACCAGGGAAGGCTGTGTGCGACAATGCTGCAAACCTGGGTGCGGCCCTTCGCCGGGGCAATGTCACACACGTGCCTTGTATGGCTCACGTGTTGAACCTGGTTGTCCAGCAATTTTTAGCCCACTATCCCAGACTAGATGGCCTTCTGCAGAGGGCACGGTCGCTGTGTGCTCACTTCCGCCGTTCGCATCCCGCAGCTCAGCGACTTACATCTCTACAGAAGTCGTTGGGCCTGCCACTTCACCGGCTAAAATGCGATGTGCCTACCCGGTGGAATTCAACTCTGTACATGTTGCAGCGACTGTGGCAGCACCGACAAGCCCTGGTGCAATACGTTCTGACGTATAGCCTGGGCCAACGAGATCCAGACGTGGGGCAAATCACGCTGGAGGAGTGGTCTCAGATCAGGGACCTATGCACCCTTCTGCACAGTTTTGAAATGGCGACGAAGATGTTTAGTGCTGACGATGCCATTATCAGCATGACTATTCCGGTGATTTACATGCTGGAGCACATGTTAAACAGAATTCGGAGTCAGGTGGTGGCACAAGAGGAGGTGGAGGAAGTAGAGGAAGAGGAGTTGTATGCGGAAGGTCTAACATCTGCAAGGTCCAGACGGTCGGCAGCACCAAGGCGGCAGGCATGTGAGGGTGGTGGAGATGGTTTTACCAGGGCGCATGGTAGCAGCCAAACTAGTGAGGAAGGTGCAGGAGCCCAGGAAGAAGTGAAGGACGAACTGATGGAAGACTCATCAGATGAGGGAGACCTTGATCACATTTCTGTTGTGCGAGGTTGGGGGGAGAGGACAGAGGAAGGAAGCATGATTGTTACCTATCCACCAACACAACAGGGACTTGGTGCTCCTGGATGCGCAACACACATGAGTGCCTTCTTGCTGCACTACCTGCAACATGACCCTCGAATTGTGAGAATTAGAAATAATCCTGACTACTGGGTTGCCACACTGTTAGATCCCCGGTACAAAAGTAAATTTGCAGAAATTATTCCTGCCATAGAAAGGGATGCACGCATGCAGGAGTATCAGCAGAGACTGTTGCAGAATCTTACATGTGCTTTTCCACAAAACACCAGTGGTGCACGTAGTGAATCTCACAGTTCCAACTTGCCAACCGTGGGACCGTCAAGTGTTCAGCACTCAAACCATAACAGAACCACAGTATCTGCTGGTACCATCAATTTTGCGCAATCATTTCACCACTTTTTTAGCCCATCCTTTGCAAGGCCACAGGAGACAAGAAGTCTGACACATAGTCAACGCCTAGAGACGATGGTACAGGAGTATCTCCAAGTAAACATTGAAGCCATGACTGTGTCACTGGACCCTTGCTCTTTTTGGGCTTCCAATCTGGATAAATGGCCGGAGCAAGCCACTTACGCCTTGGAGATCTTGTCATGCCCCGCAGCCAGCGTTCTGTCTGAACGTGTGTTCAGCGCTGCTGGTGGTGTGCTGACAGATAAGCGCACGCGGCTCTCCACTGATAATGTAGACAGACTCACATTCATAAAGATGAACAAATCATGGATCCGAAACGACTTTTCTACCCCTGTGTCATCCTGGGGAGAGTAAAAGATGGATGATTGGTTAAAATCACCCTACCAACCGTTTTAAGTTTTCAAATTACTAATCATGTTTATCTGTATCTTGGCTGGAAAATAATTTGGGCTTTGTAGCAGTGTGCAGCACTGATTCTATTAGGCCATCTATAATAAGCTCCGCCAGATTTAAAATTACTAATCATGTTTATCTGTATCTTGGCTGGAAAATAATTTGGGCTTTGTAGCAGTGTGCAGCACTGATCCTATTAGGCCATCTATACTAAGCTCCACCAGATTTAAAATTAATAATAATTTTTAGCTGCATCTAGCCCGGAAAATAATTTTGGGGCTCCGAGATGCGCAAGACACATAAGTGCCTTCTTGCTGCACTACCTGCAACATGACCCTCATATTGTCAGAATTCGAAGTAATCATGACTACTGGGTTGCCACACTCTTAGATCCCCCAAACTTTTCGATCAACCTTTTCATTTTAATAAAGACCAAAAAAATGGTCATTTTTGAAATTATAAGCATTAGCAGGTTATTAGAAACTGAAATCAAACAGTTTTCAACTCAAAACTTTATTCTAGGTGATGTTACATTTTCACATAGGACCCCTTGTTCGAAAGGAGCTTCTGAACTCTCTCGTCCATTGAATTTGTCAGGTTTTGGATGGTTTCTGCTTAAATTGTTTTGCATGAGGACAGAATACCCTCCCAGAGCTGTTGCTTAGATGTGAACTGCCTCCCGCCATCATAGACACTCCTTTTGATGATGCTCCAGAGGTTCTGAATGGGGTAGAGGTCAGGGGAGCATGGGGGTCACACCATAAGTTTATCCCCTTTTATGCCCATATCAGCCAGAGATGCAGATGTTTTATGTGCAGCATGAGATGGTGCATTATCATGCAAAAAAATGATCTTGCTGTGAAATACACGGTTCTTCTTCTTGAACCATGGCAGGAAGTGCTGTTTGAGAAAATCCACATACATTATGGAGTTCATCTTTAGCGCCTTCAGGGATCCTAAAGGGGCCGACAATCTCTCTCCCCATGATTCCAGCCCAAAACATTACTCCACCTCCTCCTTGTTGGCGCTGTAGCCGTGTTTGCGTGGGGTGTCCATCAACCAGCCATCCTCCACTCCATCCATCTGGACCATCGAGCGCTGCACGGCACTCATCCGTGAACAAAACAGTTTTGAAATCAGTCTTCATGTAATGTTTGGCCCACTGGAGCCGTTTCTGCTTGTGTGAAGTGGATAGAGGAGGTCGACAGGATGGCGTATGCACAGCTGCAAACCTCTGAAGGACCCTGCATCTTGTTGTTCGGGGGACGTTGGAGGCACCAGCAGCTTCAAAAACTTGTCTGCTGCTATGACAAGGCTTTTTTGCCGCTGCTCTTTTAACCTGACGTAATTGCCTGTAGGAAAGAGTCCTCAATTTGCCCTTATCAGCACGCACACGTGTGTACTGTGAATCAGCTACATACTTCTTGATTGCCAAGACACTTCATCCTGATCATCGCACAATGTTGATTGTAGTCATGCCTTGACCTAAACACTCCACAATTTGTTGCTTCTCAGCAGCCGACACATCCTTTTTCTTTCCCATTTTGGCAGAAAATGTAGGCTGCTTAATAATGTGAGACAGCCTTCTTAAGTAGTCTTGCCTTTCATTGGACACACCTGCCAAACTAATTAGCACAGGTGTCTGCAATTGCTTACAGTGATATAAAGAGCCCTGACACACATCACCATCAATGAGTTTAACTGACAAACAAATTCTTCCCTTATCACTCCTAAACACTTTTTGCATAATAATTTGGAACACAGTGTACATGTGCTTTTCCACAAAACACCAGTGGTTCACGTAGTGAATCTTACAGTTCTAACTTGCCAACCGTGGTCTGTATGGAGTTGTTCAATAAAGGGCCCAAAATTAAGATAACATAGATGGGAGAGGTCTCTATGAATAGGAATTCCTAAGTATTTGATACCCTGTGAGGGCCAGGCAAAGGGAAAGTTGGACTGGATGGAATCCTATATGGATTTGGGGAGGGAGACATCGAGGGCCTCAGACTTCTCTGCATTGATTTTAAAATTTGACCATGTAACAAAGTGATCTATTTCAGCCATAACAGCATGGATGGATATATGTGATTGAGTGATATATACTAGGACATCATCAGCAAATAGAGAGCACTTGTACTCGGTGCCTCCCACCTCAATCCACCTAATATTGGGGTTATGGCGAATTGATGAGAGCAGGTGCTCCGTCACTAGGATGTATAAGAGAGGGGACAGAGAACATCCCTGCCTTGTCCCATTGGTGATTGTGAAAGGTGATGAAAATGTTCTGACGCGCCCCCTGGGCCTTGGGACACCCGGAGCCGGACCCTTTTTGGTGGATGCTGGTGGTTGTAGTCTCCGTGGCGGCGACCCGGTTCCGTGGCTCAGGGCGGTCAAACCAGTGGCGGAACTATTTATGTGGTTTTGATGTTTAAATGTCCGACTACGCCACCTGTGGATTGCGGTCAGAGTGAACCGCCGCTCCAGGGCAGACCGCTGAGGCTGGTGTTGTGGGTGCAGCAGAGCGTAGCATAACTCCCCACGGGAGGAGTATAGCCTCAGGGCAGTGTATGCGGAGGATGGGGGTGATGGTGCAGGGCAGCAGCAGTAACGACACGGAGTCAGTGATGCAGTCCAGGGCCTTTACTCACAGTTCTTATTATCCAGACCACGTCTGCAGGTAACGGCTGCCCACGTCGTACTGTGCTCACCAGGTGAGGGGCTCAGACAACTCCCAGATAACTTTGGAGCGCTTCACAGGACCCCCTTTGTGTGTCCTTTGTCTGGCCTTTCTTACCAACCCTTCTGTCCGGCTGCCTCGGGCCTCCTCTTGGTAAACTTGGCGCCAGTTTTCCCTGACCCTATGTGGTGCCTTCCTAGCGGGTGTAGCGAGGGGCTGCGCCACATAAAATGTCACAGCCTCCTGTTTCTAGCTGAGGGTCGTTTCCTGCCTCCACTAGTTTCGGGGACCGGTCTCCCCCTTTGGCCTGACCCCTCCACGCAGGTGGATTCGGGCGTGCGGTGGCGACTCGCCCGTCCGCACCCCTGGGATCCCTTCGTTCCTCGTTCCTGGAGCCTTCTCCGCTCCTCTTCCTTCCTTCTCCCTCTTCCAGGCCTGGGCCTCTGTTACTAGGCCCGCCTCCGGAGCAGAGCTCATGCAGAGCCCCTGCTCCCTGCCACTTCTGCTCAGACTTCTCTGCACTGAACTAAGATGGTGCCCACCTTTTATACTCCCTTCTCAATGCACCAAGGAACTGCTTCCTCCCTGCTCCTGCACTACAGGTTTCCCCTTCCTCAGTGTTCCCTCCCCCCACTCCAGCCAGGGACAGGGACTGTCGTGCCCATCTCAGGGGCATATTGGTCGCCCTGCCCCACGGCAATGTGGTGTAATGCATGCAGGTGTCGGGTCCTGATCCACACTCCATCCTTACCTGAGAGTGAGATATCACACCTCTGGGTGAGGTGCAATACCTCTGTAGCAACCGAGCCCTCAGGGTAATACAGTTCCATTTATCTTCAGCCTAGGTGACGTATTGCGATACAGGGCCATGATTTTGGCTATAAAAGGGTCCCCTAGACCCCTACCCCAAGCTTTTTAAGAGAATCATATATGGCGTGCCAGGAGACTCTATGGAATGCTTTCTCAGCATCCAACGAGAGTATCTAATTACAAATTTTTAACTGCATCTAGCCCAGGAAATACTTTGTGCCTAGTAGCAGTGTCTGCTAGTCAGCGGATTATCCCGGCTGTTAAGCAAGCTACACCACCTGTAGTTTTGACACTTAATTTTTTCAAAGGAAATGCTTCGGGACCACGGGATACTCAGTGAAGAGCATCAGGAGGCACCCTAAGGCATAGGGGCTGGGACTGGCAGTAGGATGCCTTGCGGTGGACAGCCGAGCTCGATCCTTATAAAAGCTTTTTAACTGCAGCAGCTTTAGTGGATGCTACTGGAGCTGGAATTACGCGGCTGCTGGCATGAGACTTGCCCTCCAATAGATCCTTGTAAATGGATTTAAAGTGTATTCATTCAAATTAGAGAGACAATTTAAATTAAAAAGCTTAGAGCTGCCTCCACCACAGGGGGGCTCGCTCGACCCACCAGCGGACAGGCACCAGTATTGGGAGAGGGGGGCTGGCCGTCAGGGTTCACCGCGGCTCTGGCACAAACCCGGCGACACGGAGGTGGCACGGGCAGGAGCGGACTGAACGTGTCAGCTTCTCACTTTTTGGATTTTAGAAGGGCATGACATGCCTATATCTGTGTCTCCCCCTCCTTTTACTCCTCCACCTCTTTTCTTTTCGCATGACTATATGTACTTGTCACTTTTCCATGTGTTAGTTGTGTCTTCAGAGCAGTTTGTCAGCTTTTGGACACCTTTGAAGGTGTTTTATATGTGTTTCTATGTGTTTTTGTTTGCCTGCCATTGGTTTTAACGGTGTTCGAAGGTGTTCGACGAACAGTTCGACGAACAGTTCGGCGAACACACGGGTGTTCGACGAACCGAACCGAACTCGAACACTACGGGGGTGGCTCAACACTACTTATAACTGTGTAGCTGAACCGCTCCTTTTGGTACAGAAACATATCCTAAAAGACATGTGTCGTTGGCTGGCCTGATATTGATGTGAATGGTCCCTGTTCCTCCTGCTCTTTCTCCTTTGCCACCACCTCATCCATCATTTATCACCTGAAGCTTTGTTTTAACGGGAGTCATAGAACTGGGATAGTAGCAGGAAAACATCCAGCAATCCTCGAAGGAGGTAGAATATGCGCCAAAACGCTGACCACCTCAGGCCTAGCTGCTACTACATACATGCGCTTGCATTCCAAGGAACAGAAAGCTAAGGAGGTGGATGGCCTCATGATCATGAATAATTTACTCGTTGTGTAGGAGGCCGACCACTGCTGCTGTCTACCTTCTGAACTTTGTGTTGAAGCCTGATTGACCCAGGACCCGCAATCCTCTATGTCTGGAGGACGTGTTGCATCCCAGTGTCCAACTGTGTCCCGGCTTCCACAATATTAACCCAGTGTGAAGGCGTCAGTGAGATGGACCATTCCTGGCCACATTCACTTGTCCATGTGTTTGTGGTTAGGCTGTACTTCCCACTAAATGCACTGGGGAGGGCAGAGGTAATGTTTTGGTATGCGCGCTTGTGTATAAGGCGCACCGGGACAAATAGGGGCGGCTGGGGACCGTTTATGGACACCCGGCCACCCCCACGCGGCTGGGGACTGTGTGTGGGCACCCGGCCGCGGGGCGGCTGGGGACTGAGTATGGACACCCGGCCGCCCCCTGGCGGCTGGGGACCAAGCGTGGACACCCAGCCGCCGGGCGGCTGGGGACTGAGTATGAATACCAGGCTACCGACGCAGCCATGACATGGTGGCCAGATTCCACCTCCACATGCCTAAAAGGCCCAATTTCAAGTGCAAGCAAGCTAGCAGTATGGTATTGCAGCCTGGGGGTGGTGGGTGGCAGGCTGCATACTTGTGCTTGTATTGCAAGTTATGGGGGAGGTACAATTGAACACTGCCCTGGGACAAGGACTTGCACGGGGATAGTTGCAAGTCTGCATCTTCTGATGTGACAAGGATCACTTCTGATGGGCACACTTTTAGGCAGTGACCTGGGTGTCAGAGATGCTTCCAGGGGTCTTCCCCATGCTGTTCCCATGTCTTTTCAGCACTGTATGCATGTGTCACACAGCACATGGCCAGATAAGGTTGTAAAATGTTAAAATGACATTTCCCGGTGAATGCATTTGTCACGGTTGAAAGCAATACAAACGTGCAAAAACGCATAAAAAATGCTACTTGTGAACATAGCCCAAGGTGTGGAGAAGTATTTTTGTTTTTGGTTATTTATTTTACCTTATACACAAGTCTTTACCCTGGAAAGGATGTTCCTTAACCCCTTTCCGACCTGGTCAGTAATAGTACGCACCAGGTCGGGAAGGCCGGCTCAGCGGGGGCTCTGGCGATGAGCCCGCACTGAAGCGAGCACATGTCAGCTGATTATTGGAATCGCAATCCACCCGCGGCTGTTAACATGTTAAATCTCTGACAGTGGCATTTAACTCGCGCTTCCGGGAGTCCTAAGCCCCGCCCATCAGTGACCCCGTCACGTGATCGCGGGTCACCAATGGGTGGGCATGACAACTCAGGGTCTGCAGCAGACGCCTGTGGTTGTCATGTCTCAATTGCTATGAGCGCCACCTAGTGGTCAGCGCTCATAGGAAGTGAGCATTTCTCCTGCATACAAGCAATCTGCTCATCGCTTGTATGCAGTAGAAGCAATCAGACAACTGCTGCTTCTAGTCTCCTCTGGAGACTATAGAAGCAAGCAGAAAGTGTAAAAAAAAAGTTTTTAAAAAAAATAAATAAATAAAAAATATATAAAAGTTTAAGTCACCCCCCTTTCGCCCCATTCAAAATAAAATATATATATATATAAAAAAAAACCACATACACATATTTGGTATTGCCGCGTTCAGAATCGCCCGATCTATCAATATAAAAGAAGAATTAATACAATCAGTAAACGGTGTAACGAGAAAAAAATTTTAAACGCCAGAATTAAGTTTTTTTTGTCGCTACAACTTTGCAATAAAATGCAATAACGGGCGATCAAAACATCGGATCTACCCCAAAATGGTATCAATAAAAACGTCAGCCCGGCACGCAAAAAATAAGCCCTCACCTGGCCCCAGATCCCGAAAAATGGAGAAGTTAAGGGTCTTGGAAAATGGCGTCATTTTTTTTTGTTTCTTTAGCAAGCTTTGGATTATTTTTTCACCACTTAAATAAAAAAGAACCTATACATGTTTGGTGTCTATGAACTCGTAACGACCTGGAAAATAATGATGGCAGGTCAGTTTTAGCAATCTGTGAACGTGGTAAAAAAAGGACCCAAAAAACAACTGTGGAATTGCATTTTTTTTGCAGTTTCACTGCACTTGGAATTTTTTTCCCATTTTCCAGCACACGATATGGTAAAACCAGTGATGGTGTTTAAAAGTACAACTCGTCCCGCAAAAAATAAGCCCTCACATGGCCATATTGAATGAAAATTAAAAAAGTTCTGGCTCTGGGAAGAAGGGGAGCAAAAAAGGAAAACACAAAAACAGAAAGACCCATGGTCGTTAAGGGGTTAACATATTTCACAGGAAAGCACTTTCACTTTCGTTTTTGAACGTTTTATTGTGAGCCTGTAAAAGTGGCTTAATACCTCTGACCACGTTGTTGACAGCAGTGACCTGGGGGTCAGAAATGCTTCCAGGGGCGATGCCCATGCTGTCCCCATGTCATTTGAGCACTGTCACTATCGTTTTGGGCACTTTTTAGGCTTTCTACAGACTGCCGGGGGAGAAGCCGCAAAAATGTTCGGGTCTCCCATAGACTAACATTGGGCTTGTTGCTTGGGTCGAGCACCCGAGTATCACGGTGAGCTCGGCCCGAGCTTCGAGCACCCGAGCATTTTAGTGCTCGCTCAACACTACTAATCACCTCTAACAAGCTCTGCTTATACTTACACAAATCTGTACATTACAGGTTCTCTTTAACTATGCAGGTAATTTTGAGCTCAGCATCAGAAAAAAAAGTTAGCTTTGATTGTTATACAAATTAATTAAGAAATAAATCAGGAGAAATGTAAAAAAAAAAAATTAACGCAGGTGTTGATCCAAATTTTTAATACCTTCTCATATACAATTGATTTAATACTGTTTTTCCTCATGTTAGACAAGCATATTATCTATGTTTTACATAGTTTTTACTAGAATTAAATGTGGGCATGGCTCATGTTTCATTAGCGGGATTAATGGATGAAGTCTCACAACACTTAATTCATTATCTAGGCCTCCGCTGAGTCAGTTACTGCGTTATTTTTACACTCGGGAGGCTCAGCACTTGGGGTATTTCAATCTGTTTCCATGAAAATGAAATGCTGGTTTCTTCCAGGAAAGTATTTACCCTTCTAAAAACTCGGAGCAGCATGAAGGCCACTAAGTTGGATATCAGATGTTACATTCTTAAATGTTATTACTCCGCTCATGTGTTTTACACAAAATGTGAATGACCCAATAAAGAGACTCTGATGGAGTAAACATTCAAAACTGACTCTCATGTATTCCTTAAGTAAGAACAGGTCTGGTGGATTTAGAAGAAAGTTTGTAGACTGCTGAACATGAAGAACAAATATTTATGAAGTCAGGATAAAAAACTTGCAAAATGAAAATACAATATAAATTACTTAGTGTTGTTATTAAAGGTGTTATCCAACCGGTAAGAGGGTTGGAAATAACTGTTCTATTAACCATCTTACAAAACAGGCTAGCCATTTAATTTGTGCGCGTTCAGCAGCACCCCACCTGCACCTATACCCACTTCATTAGTTTATGTTCTAATTGTCCATTTTCATCTTTGTTGTCTGTGTGCTGGTTGTCTGTAGAGTTCTGAGTCATGATAACGCAGCCGCAGCCCAGACAACCAGGAGTTAAACCAAGAGTAACTTTACTTTCTAGCAACTTTTCAAAATAAGCTGTCATGTGTTTCTGCAGGAGGATTAACACTATATCTGGCCGGTATATGACTTGTCTCTCTGCCGGCTATAGCTCTAATTTGCAATTGACTCTTGTGGGAGCTAGTGGGAGTAGACCAGCAGTTATGATGTCTCACACAGTACACAGAGAGATACAGAGGGTGAAATAAGTATTGAACATGTCGCCAATTTTCTAAGTAAATTTATTTCTAAAAGGGCTAGTGACATGAAATTCTCACCATGGAGAGTCATGACACCAGCTGAAATCTATCACTATTTGCTTCCTTTTTAATTTGTTGCAGCATTTCATCCTCTACCAGTTCATCTATATTAGGAGGCTTATAGCAAACTCCAATTAGCAGCTTTCAATTGTTGCCATCCCCATGTACTTTTACCCTTGCTGACTCTACATTGTCACATCTCCACCCAATGTCGTCATTGAGCACAGGTGTCACAGGTGTGTCAGATGTAACAGACAGTCGCTCTAAATCTGGTTGCAGTAGGTCACTGCGTTTGGCATTGCAGAGGCCTTCTTAATCCTACTGACTTTTTGACCCAGCAACAACCTCCCTCCTGCTCTGATTGACACACCCTGGTCTGGGTGTTTATAAACTCTCAGTCTGCTTCAGAGAGTTGCCGGTGATATTTTCATTTTCCCTTGTGAAGGCTTGGAGCTATAGCAGTTGGCTAGCTTCCTCTTTGGTGCCCTTGGAAGACATTTGCAGTTATCCCTCTGGTGTCTGCTAAAGCTAAGTTTTCCTGCCTTTGTTTGTTTCCCTTGTTGTCTTTAGTTTATAGTGGGGACTGACCAATGCTCACCCCCCCCTCCCTATATAGCGCCTAGCTCTAGGGATATACAGGGCTTAGGTTTCCTGCTTGGCTATTGGTGTGGAATCAATATAGGAATGGTAGGGTAGGCAGGGTGTTATTAGATCTGTCTACTCCCCCTTTCCCTAGTGTCTGGACTTCCTTCCCCTCACCCCTTCATGTTGCACTTAGTCTTTCCCACACTGTGCATGACAACAGGTCTTAAGTTGGATTTACTGAAAATATACAACCCTCCACCTTTTTAGGCTTTCCTGTCCTTTCTGAATGTAGTGTAACCCTCTACGTTTGTCACCCAGTCATGGCTTTCATCTAGACAGATTGCCCACCACATCGTAAGCTGTGGTCGACATAAGAAATTGACTGCAGCAGTCAGGTTATTGAGACAGGATGTCATCGGATGCGCCTATGATGATGTGCCGTTACATCTATGAGCACCTGATGGCTGCAACCAATCACAGGCTTTAGTGGTCAGATGACAGAAGAACTGCACATCATCAATTCCTGTCTTCCGTCGCAATTTATCTATGGACCAGTAAGTATGCTTTACTTTTTTTTTATTATTTCACCATCTTTGCTTAGAGGATGGACATTCACTCTAGACAAATGACCCTTAACCTTTGAGAGGACTTTTCAGGAAAATAAAAATATATACAGAAATCAGTTTTACCTTGTAAGTTATTTACCTTACTAATATTATAGATATTCGATGCCCCAATCACCTAATAGCCGCCTTCACTGTCTCATCAGCTTAGATTCTGGTCCTCCGTTTGACACAGTATATTGTTTTCTTTGAACATTTTAACGTGCCCGAAGCTGTCTGATTACTTTTTATTACATTTTTTGCAGCAGGGTAATAAAAAAACAGCAATTTTGGCTTTGTTTTTTTTTTAATGGTGTGAGAATTGTATAGTTTTAGGTCATTATGGCAATAGTAATACCAATGTGTACATTTTTTTATTGTTTTATATTATTTCTTTACATATTATAGCACTTTTTATTGGGAAATAGGTTTATCTTTTATTAACAGTTTTTTATTAACTCTGATTGCTCATATATTACTCTGCATTACTATTGAATAACACTGATAGACACAGGTGTACAAATATGTCAGATCTGGGGACCTTTTTCTGTCCAGTGTGGTCTCTTCCACCTGGTGTAGCTTCTTCTGTCCAGTGTAGTCTCTTCCACCTGGTGCAACTTCTTCTTTGGTCAGGTCTCTTCATCTGATACCAGGCACCTTCTGAATCTCTGGCATGAAATAGGCCCCGCTACATAATTGGATCATGGGGCGGCGTACTTCATGATGCTGTGTGAGTTATAGTCAGAGGCTTATCTAGGTTTTACTGCACCAAGACAGAAATTCTGTTTGGTGCCCCCCTCCCCCCAATACACAGCTAAAGTGGTTGAAGTGTTCGTCATTTGACCGCTCATATGCAGTTTGCACACTTACAGTCACGTACATTCTACCTTCTCTTCCTGATTCTCTCACTGTTCAGTTATAAGTTGCAGCCCCTGCTTCACTGAAAGAAGCCGGAAGATCATCAACACGTGAGTGTAATAAATATGAAATTGTGTATGAGTGGTCATATAATGACCTCTGGAACTAAGAAGAAGACCCGAATTCTGATAGTGAGTATATTAGTGGCATGCTGCAGTGCTGACTTTTATAATTAATGCTCCTAACATAACTATACATACAGGTGCATCTCACTAAATTAGAATATCATCAAAAAGTTCATTTATTTCAGTTCTTTAATACAAAAAGTGAAACTCATATATTATATAGAGCGAATACAAACAGAGTGATCTATTTCAAGTGTTTATTTCTGTTAACCCTTCGTCACATACAATAGGCCTGACAGGCACATCTCTTTTACTTTCATTTCTCCTTCCTCAGCAGATTGTGAGGAAATCCCCTCCTTCCAGGTAGTCTACTGTCTCTAGCAGCTCTGTGAAACCACATACCACAGTTGGATTGCAGAGCTTCAGGAGGACAGATATAACTGCGCTAATCTCTCAGGCTCATTGTATGTGAACACGTCACACTCAATAAGGTTGGTATTTTATGTTTTTATTCATCACAATTGTTTATTTAGCTTGTTTTATGAATGTATAGCACAAAGTGTGAGGATATTTCATAGAAATAAGGCAGATTAAAAAAGAAAGTGTGCTGCTCAGGCATATACAGTAGTTCCCTAACACATATTCCTTCTCTTGCTTCAGATTATCTGCTGAAATGGAGAGGAAAATGTACAATTTATCAAAAAACCTTGATGTTGAGGAAGTAACAAACATGCTGTTAGATGATGCAGACCCCACACTGAATGAGGATTTAGGAGAGGAAAGTGAGATTGATTCTCATGATGAGGTGGAAGTATGTGAAGTGGATTCTGAAATAGAGCAAGATGGTGACAGTGATGAGGATGAAGATGTAGAATCTTATTATATGGGAAAAGATAAAAAAAAACAATGGAACAAGAAGCCACTCCAGAAAAAACGTAGGGAACCTCAAAACATTATTACTCACCTTCCTGCAGTTATAGGAACTGCAAGTAATGCAAAAACTGCAGTTGAATGCTGGAATAGTTTATTCACAGATGACATTCTGGACTCTATTGTCACATATACCAACCAATATATAGACATTATAAAGGACAAGTTCATCTGCAACAGAACCATCAAGGCCACAGATGAAATAGAACTGCGTGCTTTTTTTGGATTATTATACCTTGCAGGCGCTTATAGGGCAAATAGACAAAGTTTGGAGGAACTTTGGAGTAAAGATGGGGATGGAGTTGAAAAATTTGGCCTTGTTATGTCCATAAACAGATTCAAGCTTCTAATTCGTTGCCTTCGGTTTGACGACAGAACTACCCGAACCGAACGTAAAACACATGACCGACTTGCTCCAATTCGTGATATATTCCAAAAATTTGTTGAAAACTGTAAAAAAAGCTATTGCCCTGGGGAGAATCTCACTATTGACGAAATGCTCCCTGGTTTTCGTGGTAAATGTGCCTTTCGTCAATATATTCCATCAAAGCCTAACAAATATGGAATAAAAATGTATGCCCTTGTTGATGCCAGTAAGACCTACACTTACAACCTGGAAGTTTATGCAGGAAAACAACCAGAAGGTCCTTACTGTGTCAGCAACAAACCCAGTGATGTTGTAAAAAGACTGGCTGAGCCCTTATTTGGATCGGGTCGCAATATAACAGCTGACAATTGGTTTTCAAATTGTGATCTGTCGGAACTGTAAGAAAAAATAAAAAAGAATTGCCTACACAGTTTGTAAGTGTGAAAGGGAGACAACAGAACAGCAGTATGTTTGCATTCCATAATGGAAAGGTTTTGGTTTCCTATGTACCACAAGCAAAAAAAATTGTACTTCTTCTATCAACACTTCATGATGATGATGATGCCATCGATCCTGGGACTGAGGCACAAAAAAAACTGGAGATAATTACATTTTATAATGCAACCAAAGGGGGTGTTGATACAGCTGATCAGATGTGCTCAACTTTCAACGTCAGCAGAAACACCAAACGCTGGCCAATGGTCATATTTTTTGCTATGTTGAATTTGGGTGGTATAAGTTCACACGTCATTTACCTTGAAAACAAGCTTGAACCACTCCGTAGACGATTCTATCTGAAAAAATTGGCCCATGAACTAGTGCTTGGAGAGCTACGCAGGAGAAGTATGAAAACAATCGGTATCCCCTCTCGTCTTCAAGTTCAGCTCAAAAGATTCCGCCCAGAAGATGATAGTGAAAATTCACCATCTGCACCAACTCCCAAAAGAAGGAGATGCACCACCTGCACAACGGAAAGCGGAATCAGAAGGCTTTCTAATTATGAATGTCACAAATGTCATAATGCAATCTGCCTGACACATGGAAAAATGATGTGTAATTCTTGCTCTTTGCTCTGCAAGTGTAATTTTTTCTGGGGAAACTTCAGGATCTAATTCTGATTGAATATGTGTTTAATAGTACTTAAGGTACCTTAAAATTAAGTTTGTTTCCATAAATTTTCTTTGTAGAGTTTTTTGACAGAGTCGAACTGGGGACTATTTGGCGGGAGTTTTGAAATGTTTGTATTTCAGAGTTATTAGTTTTATGTTAAGTAAATGTTTTTTTTGCACCTGATTATGTGTAGTCTCTTTTATTACATCCATATGAAGGTCACTGATCACTTTTAGAGCACTGAAATTGCAAACATTAGATATTATAGGTATTTTTCTAGCCTGCGCCTGACAGTCACATTGTATGTGAACTCGTTAGAACCGATATTGTATGTGACGGAGGGTTAATGTTGATGATTATGGCTTACAGCCAATGAAAACACAAAAGTCTATCTCTTGTACAGCGATCAATTGTAATATCAGGTCAACCTCATATACAATTGTATCACATAAACCTACAACTCCCAGTATGTCCTTAACAATGGAAAGGTGATACTGGGAGTTGTTGTTTTCAGCCATCATCAGACTGCGGACCATACAAGAACCACAATACTGATGAGACAGTGTTAGTATCACAAATAAACATTTACATGAGGGACCTTATAGGTGACATCATCTGATTGGAGTCGTTCTCTTTCTTTTCTTCTCCATCTTGTCCAGACACCATGATGACTTCTCACATCCACGGCTCGTCTCTGCAAACTTCTCTTTTCTCCAGTCTTCAATCTTCTGCAGCACATAGAGCATGATTATAATGCTCCTGAATAAAAATATGTGCCCCATGTCATGCCCCTGAATAGTTGCCCCTCACTGTGCTCTGTGCATAAAATATGACCCCACACTGACCCTCTTTTGGTGCATGGCCTCCATACTTTCCTCTCCTTTCCATACTTTGACCCCTCTTTACACTATTAAACCCTAAACTGCTTAGTCTCTATACTGTGCCCTTCCTCACACTCCCCCCTCTGCATAAAATTCCCTCCATACTGTGCCCTCACACTATCCCCATGTTGCCCCCTCTCTTTACTGCCCCACACTACTAAGTCACTATACTGTGCCCCCGCACACTATTCTCTCCCATACTGTCCCCTCACACATTTCCCTCTCCATAATGTCACCTCACATCCTCCCCTGTTCATACTGTCTCTTCACACATTCCCCCGCTGCCTATCAGTATAGAGACAGTTCTCCTCACACATTCTCTCTACTGCTCATACTGTCCCCTCATACATTTCCAGCGCCCTTCCCATGCTGTCTCCTCACACATTCCCAGCCCCCTGCCCATACTGTCGCCTCACACATTCTATCCCCCTCCTTCCCTTACTCTCTCCTTACACATTCCAAGCCCCCTTCCTATACTGTCTACGCAGACATTGCTTACCCTACCCTTACTCATTCATTCCCAGCCCCCCTGCCCTACTGTCTCCTAATACATTCCCCACCTGCCTATACTGTCTCCTAACACACTCACCTCATCCCATACTGTCCTCTGACATATTTTCCCTGCCCATACTGTCCCCTAACACAATTTCTCCTGCCCATGCTATCTCCTAAAACATTCTTTGACCTCTTGCCATATTGTCTACTCACACATTCCTAGCTCCCCTGCCTATACTGTCTCCTCACACATTCCCAGCCCATTTGGCCATACCATCTAACAGGGCTATTTAGGGCCAGGTGAGTATAATTTTTTTATTTTGTTTTAGGCCTCTGGGGTCTTGAGATTAGAATTGAATAAATTTGCTGAGAATTGAATTTCTCTGCTAAATTTGACAAATTTGAATTTGGGCAAATTTTCTCACTCTTAGAGTCATTATTCCAGATTTCTTATTGGCACAGGCATAATTTGAACATTAAGGCTCCGATCCATCATTTGAGTGGGTTTTAAGTCACTTTTCTTATTTTGTCTGTTGATTTTTTTTTTGCACAAAGTTCTTCAAAATGGCACACATGGTTCCTGAATTTGCATAAAATCAAATATGTTTTTTTATTTTTATCTTTAACTTTGTTTGTGACTTTTTAGTTAAAAAGTTGTATGTTCTTCTAAAATGTAGCACATAGGGATGAATTTTCCAGCTTTTTAAAAAGTAGCAATTGATAAAACACCCAAAAACATCTGAAAAAAATGCATTTGCAATTGACTTTGGAGACCAGACACAGGGGAATATTTGCTGATTCAATTCACCATAGCCTCCAAATGTTTAAAGAGAACCAGTCAGAAACTGTTACATTTCCAAACCATTAATATGTTCATATAGTTCTTTTAAAAATAAGCAAGTTGATCCCTTTATGACCCCATAGTACTGCTCCAGCAGCAATAAATCACACTTTTAAGCTCTGTATAAATGTATCTGGAAGTGCATTGGGGCGTGACGATGCACTTCCAGCTCCTCAGCCTCACGCTGTATATCCTGACATGTTTCAGAACCAATGACTTGTCAATCAACCAGAGGAGTGTGGCGGTAGGCAGAAAATACAGTGAGAGGCTGAGGAGCTGTAAGTGCATTGTCACGCCCCAATGCACTTCCAGATACATTTATACAGAGATTAAAAACGTGATTTCACGCTTCTGGAGCAAAACTTTGAGGTTATAAAAAGATCAACTTGCTTATTTGTTTTGAGGGCTACACGGACATATCAATGGTTTGGGGGTGTAGAAGTGTTTGACAAGTTCACTTTCAGTACTTATGGTGAACTGGTCTAAGCTCAACAATGACTTTTGCAATTTTTTATCTCTTTTGACCGCAGTCTGTATCACAATAGTTGGAAGATCCATATGAAATCCTATCCTGATTGTAACGGGTCTGGGAGGTGGAACCTCTGAGCTACTATTCAAAGGGCAGTCCTTGTAAGGAAGCGGGTGGCTCCCAGGGAAGGCGGGCAGGTAGTCACGGCAAGTGACAGGAACAGTCTCTGGGTAGAAGGGCAGGAGGTCACGGCAAGTGACGGGAAAAGTCTCTTGACAGGCGGGGGGTCACGGCAAGTGACAGCAGGATAAGAGTCTCTAGACAGGCAGGTGGTCACAGCAAGTGACAGCAGGGTAAGAGTGTCTAGACAGGCAGGTGGTCACGGCAAGTGACGGCAGAGCCTCCAGGTAGACTAGCAGGCGGGTAGCAGGTGAGCGCTCCCAGGTGAGTGGGTAAGAGTCTCTCGGCTGGCTGGCAGGAGGTCACGGCAAGTGACGGCAGAGCCTCCAGGTAGGCTAGCTGGCGGGTAGCAGGTGAGCGCTCCCAGGTGAGCGGGTAAGAGTCTCTCGGCTGGCTGGCAGGTGGTCTCAAGCTGGTATCAGGCAGGTATCAGGCAGGTATCAGGCAGGTATCAGGCAGGTGCTTCCTGATCCGCAGGCGGACTGGTCCATAGACAGACTGGCGGATGCGGGTAGACAGACTATCGGACCGCAGGAATGCAAGCAGGTAAACAGAGCTGGAAAGCAGACTGGCAACGGGACCTGAGGGCTGAAGCAGAGGTGAAAGGCTTTGCAACAACTTTGCTCGGGCACCTCCATTTTGGAGGAGGTGCCTTATATATGGGAGCTCCACCGGCAATTGGCCGGGGACTCCTAAGGATGGCGCACGCGGCCCCTTTAAGAGAGAGGGAGCGCACGCGCCCTAAGCACAGTGCCCGGGAAGCGGCGAGCGCTGCCAGCAGCGTGGGAAGAGGACGCCAAGGACGGAGCAAGGAGGTGAGAGGAGCGGCGTCTCTGTCTAGCAGGAGGCAGGGACGCCGACGCTACAGTACCCCCCCCTTTAGGCCCCCCCTTTTTTAGGCCGGAGAGAAATTTATCAAGGATGAGCGGGGCATGGATGTTCTCCCGGGGCTCCCACGTTCTCTCCTCAGGACCAAACCCCTTCCAATCCACTAGAAAAAAGGTCTTTCCTCTTACCCTTTTGGTGGCCAGAATGTTCTCTACCTCAAACTCGTCTTCAGCGGAAACCGGAGCAGGAGGCGTGCCTGTAGACTTGGAAAAAGAGTTAAGTACCACAGGTTTGAGGAGAGATACATGGAAGGAGTTAGTGATCTGCAAGTTGGCCGGGAGTTTCAATTTATAGGCCACCGGGTTGATTCGTTTGATAACTTCCAGTGGGCCGATGAACCGAGGCCCTAACTTGTAGGAAGGAATCTTGAGCCGGACATATTTGGACGAGAGCCAGATTTTATCTCCAGGACAGAATTGGGGCGGATCCAGACGTCTTTTGTCAGCCTGTTTCTTCATCCGCTCGGAGGACTGAAGAAGTGCGGATCTGGTACTCTCCCAAATGGAGGAGAATTCGCTAACAAGAGATTCCGCGGCCGGATTATCCACCGAGGCGGAGACGGGAAACGGGATCCGAGGATGTTGACCGTAGACAATAAAAAACGGGGATTCGGAGGAAGACTCACTCTCGTGATTATTATAGGAAAATTCGGGCCACGGTAAAAGATCCACCCAGTCGGAATGGTGGGCATTAACAAAGTGCCGGAGGTAACTGGTTAAAGTTTGGTTGATCCGCTCTACTTGACCATTGGTCTGTGGGTGATAAGCAGAGGAGAAGTCCAAGGTGACCCCCAGCAGTTTACACATGGCTCTCCAGAAGCGAGAGGTGAACTGAACTCCTCGGTCGGATACGATGTGGAGAGGGAGACCATGAAGACGGAAAATATGATGGATAAAGTCTTTAGCCAATTCAGATGCAGACAGAAGGCCCGGCAGGGGGATGAAGTGAGCCATCTTACAGAAGCGGTCAGGGACTACCCAAATGACCGTGCAACCAGCAGAAACAGGGAGATCCGTTATAAAGTCCATGGCTATATGCTGCCATGGGGCAGCAGGTATGGGAAGAGGCAGAAGGCGGCCGGCTGGCAGATGTCTAGGAACCTTGTTGCGGGCGCAGGACGCACAGGCTGAGACAAAGTCTATTACGTCCTTGTGCAGGGTAGGCCACAAGTAATGCCGGGTAATAAGCAGGAGGGTCTTTTTCTGGCCAGCATGGCCAGCTAGCTTAGACGAATGTCCCCAGTGTAGGACTTTCTCACGATCAGGTACTGTTACGAACGTCTTACCGGGTGGAAGACAATTTAGATCCACGGGAGCCACCAGCATTACCTTAGCGGGGTTGATGATGTGCTTTGGCTCCTCCTCTAGATCGGAGAACAAAAAGGATCGGGACAAGGCATCAGCTTTGATATTTTTGTCTGCCGGGCGAAAATGAAGAATGAAATCAAAGCGGGCGAAGAACAAGGACCACCGGGCTTGGCGCGGGTTAAGTCTTTGGGCACTCTGGAGATAAGCCAAGTTTTTGTGATCCGTGTAGATTATTACCGGGTGAAGAGCCCCCTCGAACAGGTAACGCCACTCCTCCAGTGCCAACTTAATGGCTAACAATTCTCGGTCTCCTATAGAATAATTGCGCTCAGATGAGGAGAAGAGTTTGGAGAAGAAGCCGCAGGTTACCATTCTTCCAGATGACGACTTTTGGGTGAGCACCGCTCCGGCTCCGGAGGAGGAAGCGTCTACTTCTAAGAAGAATTGTTTGTTGCTGTCCAGACGGTGCAGCACAGGAGCGGAGGAGAAAGCTTGTTTCAAAGACAGGAAGGCCTCCTCTGCCTCGGGCGGCCATTCTTTGGGATTAGCGCCCTTACGGGTGAGCGCAGAGATAGGGGCAGTCCGGGAAGAGAAGTGCGGAATGAAGAGGCGGTAGTAGTTGGCGAAGCCCAGGAACCGCTGGATAGCCTTCAACCCCTCCGGTCGGGGCCACTTCTGGATGGCAGAAAGTTTCTCAGGATTCATTCGTAGACCGGTCTGAGAGATGATGTAGCCCAGAAATGGAAGTGAGGTCTGCTCAAAGAGGCACTTCTCAAATTTTGCGTAGAGGTGGTTTTGCCTGAGCCTGAGCAGGACCTGACGAATGTCCCTCCGGTGTGTGTGGAGATCCGGAGAGAAGACCAAGATGTCGTCCAGGTATACCACCACGCAGGAGTAGAGAAGATCACGGAAGATATCATTGACCAACTCTTGAAAGACGGCGGGAGCATTACAGAGACCGAAGGGCATTACGAGGTATTCATAGTGGCCTTCCCGGGTGTTGAATGCCGTCTTCCATTCATCCCCCTGACGGATACGAACCAGGTTATAGGCCCCACGGAGATCCAGCTTGGTGAAGATTCTAGCACCCCTCAGACGGTCAAATAATTCAGGAATGAGCGGAAGGGGGTATTTATTCTTCCTGGTTAAGGCCTCTATAGTCTACGCAGGGACGGAGTGAGCCGTCCTTCTTTTTAACGAAGAAGAAGCCTGCTCCCGCCGGGGAGGTAGATTTCCAGATAAATCCCTGGGCCAGGTTCTCCTTGATATATTCAGACATGGACCTGGTCTCAGCAGCGGACAAAGGGTAGATACGCCCTCGGGGCGGAGTAGCGCCAGGTACCAAGCTCAATAGGGCAATCGTATGGTCTATGAGGAGGTAATGTCTCTGCTTCCTTTTTATTAAAGACATCAGCATAAGACCAATAGGGTACCGGCAGGCCGGGTAGATTGGCTGGGGGCGGAGAAGGATGGGCAGGACGAACGGAAACTAAACAAGTCTTATGGCAGTCCTGTCCCCAGCGAAGGACTTCTCCGGTCTGCCAATCAAGCACGGGTGCATGTCTCTGGAGCCAAGGTAGGCCAAGCAAAAGGGCATGAGAGAGTCCAGGTAGGACATGAAAGAAGATGCTCTCAAAGTGCAGCATTCCCACCTGCAGAGTTATGGGTTTGGTGATAAGTTGGATGGGATGCGGTAAGAGACCCCTGTCCACGGAGGCAACAGATAAGAGTTCGACCAGAGGTTTGGTGGGAATGCGGTATTTCTCTACCAGGGACTGAGAAATGAGATTTCCGGCAGCTCCAGAATCAAGTTGAGCTAGTTCAAAGTAACGGTTCTCCCCGCAGATGATAGAGACCGACAGCATCAGAGATGGAGAGGGTTTATTCTTGTCTAGGACGACCTCTCTGAGCGATTCTAGACACAGGCGTTTCCCGACCTCTCCGGGCAGGAACGGATCCGGTGCTCCTTACTGCCACAGTAGAAGCAGCTCCCCTCGGCACGGCGTGACTCTTGACGGGTTTTGACCATCTTGGTCTGGTCGACCTGCATAGGCTCGGGTGAGTGTGCCTGGGGAGTAACAGAGGAAGTGACGGGATTCTGGAAGGTAGGAGCAAGGCGAGGAAACCTCCTCTCACGGGTGTCCTCTTTGGTACGCTCCTGGAACCGGATGTCAATCCGGGTGGCAAGTGTTATTAAGTCGTCGAGAGTGGTAGGAATGTCCCGACCGGCAAGTTCATCTTTAATCCGGCCGGATAGACCCTCCCAGAAGACGGACACCAGGGCGTCGTTATCCCAAGCAAGCTCAGAAGCAAGGGTACGGAACCGTATGGCATATTGGCCCACGGTGAGACTCCCTTGACGGAGGCGTAGCAGAGATGAGGCGGATGAGGACTTTCGTCCTGGTTCGTCGAAGACTTTCCGGAAGGCCGTGAGAAAGGCTGGCAGGTTGGACACCAGGGGGTCTCCTCTCTCCCATAGAGGATTTAGCCAAGCCAGCGCCTCTCCAGTGAGATGGGACATGATGAAGGCCACTTTGGCTCGGTCGGTGGAAAACTGGTGTGCCAAAAGTTCGAAGTGCAGGGTGCACAGGTTAATGAAACCCCGTGCCTGACCGGGATCTCCACCAAAACGAGGCGGGGCGGTAAGGCGGGGACCGGGAAGGGATGCCATGGTATTGATGGGCAGCGGCGCTGCCGGGGTAGTAGTTGTGCGAGTGGAAGCAGCTCCCGACGAGGCAGTCAGTGTGTCCAGGCGGGAGTGAACACTACGCAGGTGGCCCAAGATGGAGTCCTGTTGGGACCTCTGACGGGAAAGTTCATGACATAGGTCCGAGAGCGAGGGAGCTTGGGTGCCACCGGGTTCCATGGCCCGAGCAAACTGTAACGGGTCTGGGAGGTGGAACCTCTGAGCTACTATACAAAGGGCAGTCCTTGTAAGGAAGCGGGTGGCTCCCAGGGAAGGCGGGCGGGTAGTCAGGGCAAGTGACAGGAACAGTCTCTGGGTAGAAGGGCAGGAGGTCACTGCAAGTGACTGGAACAGTCTCTTGACAGGCGGGCGGTCACGGCAAGTGATAGCAGGATAAGAGTCTCTAGACAGGCAGGTGGTCACGGCAAGTGACAGCAGGGTAAGAGTCTCTAGACAGGCAGGTGGTCACGGCAAGTGACGGCAGAGCCTCCAGGTAGGCTAACAGGCGGGTAGCAGGTGAGCGCTCCCAGGTGAGCGGGTAAGAGTCTCTCGGCTGGCTGGCAGGAGGTCACGGCAAGTGACGGCAGAGCCTCCAGGTAGGCTAGCTGGCGGGTAGCAGGTGAGCGCTCCCAGGTGAGCGGGTAAGAGTCTCTCGGCTGGCTGGCAGGTGGTCTCAAGCTGGTATCAGGCAGGTATCAGGCAGGTGCTTCCTGATCCGCAGGCGGACTGGTCCATAGACAGACTGGCGGATGCGGGTAGACAGACTATTGGACCGCAAGAATGCAAGCAGGTAGACAGAGCTGGAAAGCAGACTGGCAACGGGACCTGAGGGCTGAAGCAGAAGTGAAAGGCTTTGCAACAACTTTGCTCGGGCACCTCCATTTTGGAGGAGGTGCCTTATATATGGGAGCTCCACCGGCAATTGGCCGGGGACTCCTAAGGATGGCGCGCGCGGCCCCTTTAAGAGAGAGGGAGCGCGCGCGCGCCCTAAGCACAGTGCCCGGGAAGCGGCGAGCGCTGGCAGCAGCGCGGGAAGAGGACGCCAAGGACGGAGCAGGGAGGTGAGAGGAGCGGCGTCTCTGCCTAGCAGGAGGTAGGGATGCCGACGCTACACTGATTGAGAACAGTTGGACAACTCTTGATGAATTCATGAATGTTTTTTCACAATTTTCTATTCTATGCTGACATGTACCAAAATGAAAAGTAGTGAGGGTCTTTTATCTAGTGGAAGTCCATGTGAGGAGTTAATCTGTCAACATTGAGACATTTGGTTGAAGTAGAAAGAATTGAGGATTAAATTATTGCCACTGAAAATATACACCAATGAGCAACAAGAAACACAAAATATATTAATGTAAAATAATTTCAACTGAAGTCTTCATCACCCAGTAACATCCGCCTATGATGGCCGTTCTCCCTGTCCATGGTACTGATGTGCTATTAAATTAAAGGGATAGTTCATATTAGACAATGTCAATCTCTCTTCTCTGGAGGTCCATTGGTTTTTACCTAATTACCTAAACCACTATGAAGATAAAGAACTGCTTGGTTTGCTGTTTGATCCAATGTACAATATTTTGGAAGTTCTTCAATGGAAATATCCTAATTACCATATGATACCAATGGTGACCATTCTTTAGGTTCTTCAGATGAAGAGCACCAGTCCTGTTTCTACCTAATAGCATCCTAGATTCCAGCTACGATATGACTTGGATGAAGGGCTTGAATATGTATTTTTTAAATTTTGAAGCGTAAAAGTGTAAATCCTAGAGAGAGAAGAATGCCAGGACTAGAGTTATCTTATTTTGTAAAAAGGTATATATTTTATTAGATAGTAAAAAAATATTATTATATCATAAAAATATCATAAAAATCCAAAATACAGACACAATGATGGGTGAGAGACTTAGGGGACCCCACAATTCATAAATAAAATAGTACAATGTAACTACTAGCCGAACTGAGCAATATGTATGTCAAATAATATATAATAATGATATTCCGTATTTTTCGGACTATAAGACGCACCGGACCATAAGACGCACCTAGGTTTTAGAGGAGGAAGATCAAAAAAAAATTTAAGACAAAATTGTGTTCATGATGCACTTTTAATGGGGAGGGGGTCTTCTGCTGACACTGGTATAGGGGTAATGTCCCCCAATTCTGACAATATCCCCCATCCTGGTATACATGCCCCCCCCCTTCCTTTTATACTTGGTCCCCATCCCCATCCTGGTATGCATGGCTCCCTCATCCTTATCCTGGTATGCATGGCACCCTTAATCCCAATCCTGGTATGCATGTCACCCCTCATCCCTGTCCTGGTATGCATGGCACTCGTCATCCCTGTCCTGGTATGTATGGCCCCCTCATCCTTACCCTGGTATGTATGGCCCCCTCATCCTTAGCCTAGTATGCATGTGTGTCACCCCAGGCCTGGATGCCACAAACTTGTAAGGCTGTGTCTGAGAGCAGGAGGGAGGTTCTCTGGTCATGGACCATTTGCATCAGCACCTCCTGTCCCAGGCCAGTATGGGGAGCAGGCTGCCCCTATAAAAACTGGTACTGAGGGCAGGGTTAGAGAGACCAGGACCCACTTCTGAAGTATCCAGAAGGGTTCCCAGAAAAGAGGGACAGGTCAGCCGCAGCTGAGGAGTCCAGAAGGCAAAGGAGGAACAGAAAGCCAGGGACAGAGGCGACGAGAGCCGGTCCTGGTTGAAAGGGAACTACATACCGGACACTGGGGTCCGAGGCTGTCAGGATTGCAAGTCCTGCAGCAGATCATCTACCTGCGAGGGATTTTAGGTCCCTTGGCCTAAGAAGCCTGGAGGTTCCGCCACACAGAGGGACCGGTACAGCAAGGAGAAGCTACAGGTACCTAAGGCCCGAGTCGCAAGCCATACAGGCGTAGTACACGGCAAGCTCAGGGATGTGGGCTATCATACCAGTAATGGGGGAGATAGTCAGCAAGGGCAGAGAGAGAACGGTAGGCCTACCCACTCACCCTGACCAGCGGAGCTCGCCTGAATGCCCTCAGACATCCAGGTCCATTCCTACCCTGTACTCCTGTTGGGTCTATGATAACATCAGTAAAAGACCCTGGACTGCATTATTGGACTCTGTGTGGTTACTGCTGCGCCTGCACCATCACCCCCAGCATCCTATTACACTGCCCTGAGGCTACACTCCTCCCATGGGGAGTTGTACCATCTCCCTGCTGCATCCCCAACACCAGCCTCAGCGGTCTGCCTTGCAGCGGCGGTCCTCCCTGACCGCGATCCACGGGTGGCGTAGTCGGACATTACCTACAGCACATCATTGACTACCACTGGTCTGACCACCCTGAGCCACGGGACCGGGTCGCCACTACTACTCCCAGCATTGCCCTGAAGTCCGGTCTCGAGTGCCCCACGGCCCAGGGGGCGAGTCACCCTTGGTGTAGTCGGCAGGATTTCGTGCCCGCAACCACCGGGTACTGCGTGCCTTCAACAGACTGTCATACCTGCCGTGGTGAAAGGTTCCCGCCATCCGGAGCCGTTTCCCGCCTTCTTCAAAAGTTTCCCGCCATCCGCAGTCGTTTTCCCGCCATCGGACGCCATCTTCAGGGCGCTGCGCGGGAAGAAGAGGGGCGTGGAGGTCCAAACCGCGGGAGACCCGAAGCTCCGCCCCACGCACCGACGCTGTGCAAGGTCCTGGAAGGGAGAGAGAGCGACGCTAACGTCACCAGGACGCGACGCAAGGTCCACACACGAAGCAGCACCAGCGGAGCCGCGGCCTACAGAAGAGGATTGGCGGAAGGTAGGCCACGCTTAACTAGGGGGGAGGAAGATGACAGACACGGAAGGGCCTTCTACAACCAGCGGGGCTGCAGCAGCGGTGATGCCGTTCTCTATGACCTACATCCCCGGAGCAGCCTGGCTACCCCAATACTCAGGGGACCCCCCATACCTTAACTGACTTTAGGGAAAGACTGCACAGTTTATTCAAAGTTTATCCCCTGACAGAAGAACAGAAAGTGAGCATTCTGACGGGGCAGCTCACCGGTGCAGCCCAGCGGGAAGTGAAATCATGGTCAGATGAGGAAAAAAGGACAGTAAAGGACATTCTGACCCAGCTGCGGAGTACCTTTGATACCCGTACCTCAGCAGAAATCAAAATGCGGTTCTATGGCTGTAAGCAGTGGGCCCAGGATAGTATCAGAGACTATGCCTTGAACCTGCAAGAAGCCCTGAGAGCTATCAAACAAGCTGACCCTGGTAGCGTGCAGGACTCTGATAAACTGTTGACTGACCAGTTCATAGAAGGTCTGCTGTCCAGCGCCCACAGAACCCAGCTGCGCCTCATGGCCCTACAGAACCCCGATTTGACTTTTGCGCAGTTCAAGGATCGGGCCATCCGGGTGCTCAGAGAACCCGCAGCAGGTGGTGCTGTAGCTTCCCAGCGCCCTGGCATCCCTTACCACCAGGGGGCAGCGCCCTACCCCGCAGACCTTGTGGGGGCTGATGCACAGGCCCTAAATCCATCCCAGCCTGCAGACCAGCACCATCAGGTCCAGGAGCTAACAAAGAGTGTGGCTGCATTAACCAGGACCGTACAGTCGTTGCTGGTGGAACCGTCAAGACCAATCGAGCTGGCTTCCAGTCTGGAGGATGTCCCGTGGCGTCAACAGAGGAGGATCCCGCCGTTCAGAGGGAGGCCCGCCGACCACTACGCTGAGGATGGACAGCTGATTTGCCGCCGTTGCAGTCAGCCAGGACATATAGCAAGGTACTGTACTTTAAATGGGTCCGACCTGGGGCAGAGGGCCAACCCCCAGGCATAAGGTCATCAGGCCCGTCTAATTGGCGTGATAAGTACGTGGGAGGACGCCCGGTCTTACCCGTAGTGCTGGACGGTATCCCCATGAGTGCACTGCTGGACACCGGGTCTCAAGTGACTACCATCCCCTACGTACTTTTCAAGCGGTACTGGAGTGACGCTGACATAACCCGCAACCCAGACGATGACTTAAGCATCATTGCCAGCAATGGCCAACCCGTGCCGCAGGTGGGGTTCAGAGAGATGACCATCAAGATTGGTAAGGTGGAACTGCCGGCACAGGGAGTGATCATTGTGGACATTGACCGTTGTGAAAGTCACCCTAAAATAACTGTGGGTACTAATGTAATTGAAAACTGTCTTTCAGAAGTAATTGTGATTTTACAGCAGGTGGCGATGAATGCGAGCTCCAGCCAAAAGAGGGTCCTCCAGAAAGAGATAAGAGCCCTGATGAGACGGCAGCAGGTAGAACTGTCTGGTGGTGAGATCGGTAGCGTAAGAATGAGTGACCCACTCCCCATTTCCATGCCTCCCAAAAGTGAAATGATGATCTGGTGTCGGACTGCAATCGGGTTGAGAGGCAGAGACTACCAAGCCATGGTAGAACCCGTGTACTCAGACAGCAGGCCCACCATTTTGACAGCCCGGGGGGTGGTTGATGTCCGTCATGGGAGGGTGCCCGTTCGCATTCTCAACATTGGGGAGAGGGAGGTACACTTACCCAGGTACGCTACACTTGCCAAACTGTTTGCTGTTGAGCACAAAGCTATCAGGGCCGTGGAACCGTTGCCCCCATCTCCACAGGCGGAGGGTAATGGCTCCCAGAAACAAAAGGAGGACTGGTGGCAGAAACTCCATGTGGGTGCTGACTCCACTCCCCTGCACTAAAAACAAGGAGTCTACCGGGTGGTTCAGGAGTACGAGAGAATTTTTAGTAAGCACCCGCTAGACTTCGGCAGAGTAAAAGGGATAGAACACCATATCCCCACGGGGAGCCACCCACCAATAAAAGAGAGACACAGGCCTGTACCCCCTGCACATTATCAGAACGCTAAGGGTATGCTGAGAGAAATGAAAGAAGCTGGGGTCATTAGAGATAGCTGTAGCCCCTGGGCAGCTCCCTTAGTTTTGGTAAAAAAGAAAGACGGTACCATGAGAATGTGCGTGGACTATAGGCAAATCAATCGTATCACCCATAAAGATGCGTATCCACTACCTAGGATAGATGAGTCTTTAGCAGCTCTAAAATCAGCTAATTTCTTCTCTACTTTGGACCTTACTTGCGGGTACTGGCAGGTTCCTGTGGCAGAGGCTGACAAGGAGAAGACCGCCTTCACCACCCCGATGGGACTGAGTGAGTTCAACTGTATGCCCTTCGGGCTCTGCAACGCACCAGGGACCTTCCAGAGGCTGATGGAATGCTGTCTAGGGCACCGAAACTTCGAGACGGTCCTCCTTTACCTGGACGATGTGATCGTCTATTCGAAGACTTACGAGGACCATCTAAAGCACTTGGCCGAGGTGTTCGAAGCCCTGGCAGGCTACGGCCTGAGAGTGAAGCCTTCAAAGTGCCACCTGGTCCTTTCCATATTACAGCGCTAGAAATTCAGCTGTGTTTAAAACTGTGTTTTCTCCATCACACGGATCACATATACGTTTTCAGAAAATACTGCCATTTTTGGCCTCCATTCCAATTTTTTTTCACTGTGTCAGCGACATTTTTGACACCAGTTTGCTGTTCAAACTAGTTACCTACAGGCCAGGTATGTAAAACTGTGTTTTCTCCGTCACACGGATCACATATACGTTTACAGAAAATACTGCCATTTGTGGCCTCCATTAAAAATTTCTTTCAGTGTGTCAGTGAAGCAATTCACACCAATTTGCCATTCAAACTAGTTACCTACAGGCCAGGTATTTAAAACCCTGTTTTCTCCGTCACACGGATCACATATAAGTTCGCTCCAAACTCAGTCATTTGTAGTGAACGTGGAAGATATTGTCCTCCATTTAAAAGGCACGTGGAACTGGACGTGATGGTGATGGTGCATGCAGAGGCCGAAGACAAGGCTGTGGGCAAGCTGAAATTGTGCCACAACAAACACCCACATCTTCTCGCCCGACCTTCCTGTCCCAATTCCTAGGGGGCCGCAGCACACCACTATTGAACCCAGAGCAGTGTCAAAAGGTTGTTGGTTGGGTAGAGGATAATGCTTCCAGTCACTTAGCCACCACCACCCTGTCTTCCACATGTTCAAGTCTCAGTAGCTGTGAGTCTGGACCACATATTCCTCACCCTGATCCTCCTTCCTCCCACCATGCCGAGTGCCGGGAGACAACTGATCCCACACTTGGACACTCTGAAGAGTTGTTCACTTTTCCATTTATAGATTTGGGCCTCTCGCCCGGTCCACTTGAAGCGGGGCAAGAGGAGATCGCGTGTAGCGATGCCCAAATATTTGAGCAGCCACGGTCACACGAAGGCGATCGTGGGAAAGTGTCACAAGAGGTGGACGATGATGAGACACAATTGCCAGAAAGTCAGGAGGAGGACCAGGGTGCGGAAGTGGAAGACGAGGTGGTGGATGATATAGTAACTGACCCAACCTGGCAGGAGGACATGCAGAGCGAGGACAGCAGCACACAGGGGGAGGGAGGCAGAGCACCCCAATAGGCAGGAAGAAGCAGTGTGGTGGCCGCAGACAGAAGGCAGGCAACCGTTCCCCGTAACACTAACACGAAGGAAGTTGCCAGTACAACTGTTAGGTCTTCCCGAGTCTGGTTGTTTTTTAAAGACTCTGCCGTTAACCCCAAAAAGGCACATGGCAGCAAAGCACCTGACTTTGTGGGCCGAACCCCAGGGTCGAGGAACAGTGTCTGCAGGTGGCACCATTGCTTCTTCCACTGTTGTGCATGCTAGCCAATCCCCTGTCCATGGTGCATGAGAAGATGCCTCCTGCCCTGCACCTGTCATTGCGCACTCTCAAGTAGCAGCATCAGGAAGCACGTCTATGTCCTTGTCCTAGCGCAGCGTTCAGTTGTCCATACCCCAGTCCTTGGAACGCAAGCGCAAATATGCAGCCAACGCCCCACAGGCCACACTACTAATTTCACGTCTGCTTGCGCTCGAAATGTTGCCTTTTAGGCTCGTGGAGACGGAAGCATTCCGCAACCTGATGGCGGCGGCCGTTCCTCGGTACTCGGTCCCCAGCCGACACTATTTCTCCTGGTGTGCCGTCCCCGCATTACACAAGCACGTGTCCCAAAACATTAGCCGTGCCCTCAACAACGCAGTTACCGGGAAAGTCCACCTAACCACGGACACGTGAACAAGTGCTTGTGGGCAGGGACGGTACATCTCGCTGATGGCATACTGGGTTAACATAGTGGAAGCCGGGACCCAGTCGGACCTTGGGACAGAACACGTCCTCCCGACGCCAAGGATTGCGGGCCCTAGGTTAATCAGGGTTGCCCCCACGGTCTACTGCTCCTGCACCTCATCCTCCTCAGCCTCCTCCTCCTCTTCAGCCTCCATCTCTGAAATGACCACATCAGTCACAAGCTGGAAGCACTGCAGCACTGCCTGGGCCAAGCGGCTTCAGGCTGTGCTGAAGCTAATATGCTTATGTGACAAACCGCACAATGCTTAAGAGTTGAGGACAGCTCTGAAAGAGCAGGCATATCTGTGGCTCACATCGCTGAACCTACAGCCAGGCATGGTCGTGTGTGACAATGGCCGGAACCTGGTGGCGGCTCTGAGGCGGGGCGAGCTCACACACGTACCATGCCTGGCCTATGTGCTAAACCTCATGGTTCAGAGGTTTCTCAAATCCTACCCGGTGCTGCCGGATATGCTTGTTAAAGTACGCCGCCTGTGTGCCCAATTTAGAAAGTCAGCTACAGCTTCCGCCGCCCTTACAGTGTTTCAGCAGCGTTTGCAGCTTCCGGCTCACAGACTGGTGTGTGATGTCCCCACAAGTTGGAACTCTACACTGCAGATGTTGGGAAGGATTTGTGAGCAGAAGAGGGCAGTTGTTGAATACCAGCATCAACAAGGCCGTCGGTATTCAGTTCTGACTCCACACATAAGACCTCAGGAGTGGACATGAATGTCAGACATATGTACCATCCTCCAAAACTTTGAGGACTCCACCAAGATGGTGAGCGGTGATGACAACATAATTAGCGTCACCATCCCGCTCCTCTGTCTTTTGAAATGCTCTCTGCTCACAATCAAAGAGGATGCATTGCAGGCGGAGCACGATGAGATGGAGCAAGGAACCATACAGGGTGATTACACACAGCGCAGCCTCATCTCATCCCAGCGTGGATTGGGTGACAATTAGGAAGAGGAGGAGGAGGAAGGACAGGAGCTAGTTTCATGCACTATAGACGGTACTACCTGCACAGCTGTCATACCGTCTGTTCAGCGTGGATGGCCAGAGGACAGAGAGGAGGAGGAGAGCATGGTCAGTCATCCTCTTGGTGAGGACACGGAAGTCTTGCCTGTTAGTAGTCTGGCATGCATCGCTGAGTTTGTTACGCTGCCTTTCCCATGACCCTCGCGTTCTCAAGTTTTTGGGTGACAGTCATTACTGGTTGGTGACACTTCTAGACCCACGCTACAAGGAGAACTTTATATCTCTTATTCCTGAGGCAGACAGGTCTACAAAAATGGGGCTGTACCAGAAGGCCTTGTTGCGGAACTATTAAAAAAATTCCCATTGCACAGGCCCTGAAGCGCGGGGTACTCTCACAAGGAGTGCAAAGTTTGGAAAGCTGCTGAGGGAGTTCCTTGCCGACCGTACCAACGTCCTCCGTGATTCCGCTGTGCCTTATAATTATTGGGTATCCAAGCTGGATACGTGGAATGAACTGGCTCTCTATGCTTTGGAGGTCCTGGCCTGCCCTGCCGCCAGCGTTTTATCAGAGCGGATTTTTAGTGGCGCTGGTGGAATTATAACTGATAAGCGCATCCACCTGACTCTTATTAAAATGAACAAGGCCTGAATTGGGCCAGACTTCTCAACACCACCGAATGATAGCAGCGTAACATATACTCAAATTCAGTGTCTTGGGAGGTGTATTCCCATGCACCTTTTCACACCCAGACATGGGTATACGCTTCCTGATTTGGGCTATTTGCTCTTGTCCTTCTCCTCATCCTCCACCACCATATCACCAGGGTGACCGTGGTCCTTGATGCAACACCCACATAATTTTTTTAAAGGGTGTTTATGATGCCCGTAAAAAAAAAAAAAAATTATACAGTATGTTCATGTATACCCCCCCAGGGGTAAATGTTTGTCAGCCCATACACTTAGTGCATGGGCATTACAAGTATAGGAGGCCCGCTCTTTTATAATGGGAACATTTTTTATGAAGTCCTCTTCCACGTCTCTTCCAAGGGGCATTGAAGTGCCTCCAAATTTTTGGCAGCCCTTGCATTCACTGCATAGGCCAACACTATGGGAGACTCTCTCCTTTCTAATGGGAATTTGTCGTTACTGTGGCCCTGCTCTATGTCTTTTTAAATTGTTAGTGGGGTTTTTCCTAAATTTGCTCAGCCGTTAGACTCACTGCATACCCTATAACTGTATAGCAGACTCTCTCCTTTCTAATGGGAATTTGTCGTTACTGTGGCCCTGCTCTATGTCTCTTTAAATTGTTAGTGGGGTTTTTCCTAAATTTGGTCAGCCGTAAGACTCACTGCATACCCTATAACTGTATAGCAGACTCTCTCCTTTCTAATGGGAATTTGTCGTTAATGTGGCCCTGCTCTATGTGTCTTTAATTTCTTAGCGGGGTTTTTCCTAAATTTGGTCAGCCGTTGGACTCACTGCATGCCCTATAACTGTATAGCAGACTCTCTCCTTTCTAATGGGAACATGTCGTACTCGTTACTGTGGCCCTGCTCTATGTGTCTTTCAGAGTCCCTCCATCATCAATGAAACAGGATGTGTCTGATGATGTGTCACACACCACATTGCCAGATAAGGTTGTAAAATGCTAAAATGACATTTCCCAGTGAATGCATTTGCCTTAAAAAAACGTAAAAAAACCCCAAAAAACAGTAGGATCTTTCTTTAGTATAAAAACAGAGTCGCCAATGTACCCTTAATGTAATCACTTTGTTCAGCTCCTGCACCTCCTCCTCCATCTCTGAAATGACCACATCAGTCACAAGCTGAAAACATTGCAGCACTGCCTTGGCCAAGCGGCAACAGGCTGTGCTGAAGACAACATGCTTAATGCTTAGGTGACAAACCGCCCAGTGCTGCAGAGTTCTTGAAAGCTGTAACACAGCAGCTTGATCTGTGGTTCTCACCGCTGAACATACAGCCAGGCATGGGGTCGTGTGTGACAAGCGGCGGAACCTGGTGACGGAGAAATGACAGCCGAAGTAGATACGGTTTCCCTCTATGCCAGTCCTTTCACCGAGCTAAAGAATATGACTGTGGTGAAATACAACTCCCACTGAGAAGCTGTTTCAGATTGAAAAACATTGTGCCCACCAGAGGATTTGATTCTGAGGGCTCACCTTTCTCCCCCGCTCAAGAGCCCCATAGCAGCTGCAAAGTTAGCGCTATCATGAACTCTCCTGCTGTAGAAGCCAGGGCACACCAGAGGATTCTCTTGTTGGACCGTCCAACCCTGCCGAGAAGCAGTCCTAACTAAGAAAAGTGTGTGGGAAGGTTCCCGGACACTCTATGGCTGCTTTTTTACTGAGAAACCCATGCAAACATGGGGAGAACATACAAAGTCCTTGCAGATGTTGTCCTTGCTGGGATTTGAACCCAGGATCCTAGCGCTGCAAGGCTTCAGTGCTAACCACTGATCCAATGTGCTGCCGTTCACCCTCTAATATCTAACTGGCTGGAGAAACTTGCACCTACTGCCACTCTACCTTCAGCTCCTTTGTCATAAACTAATGTATTTGGGCAGCCACTCAGTCTACCAAATAAAATTCCTGAGAAGGAAATTGGGGATGGCTTCGCTACTGTTACTGGGGGCAGTGCTAATACCATGTCATCGTACCATAGTTTACTGGAAATATTCCAGGCTGGTAGGAAGCAAGCAAATTCCCACAGAAAAGTACCAGCAGTAATGTTCAGGGACCCGCGCTTGTAGAAGGCAGAGACAACACCAGAAGAAATAGTGACTGCTGGGGACCAAGTATGGACACGAGGCATGAGGCATGAGGTTGTGAAAAGCTTCCGCCTCCACGAGCCTAAAAGGCCACATTTCAAGTGCAAGCATCTGCCCAGAAATCTGGCAGTTTAGTATTGCAGCCTGTGCGTGGGTGACTGGCTGCATACTTCCGCTTGCATTCCAAGTAACAGAAAACTAAGCAGATGGTGGCCTCTATCATCATCATGGCCTCACCTCGGCACTATGAACTCTCCTGAAGGAGAAGCCAGGGCCCACCGGAGGAGTCTCTGGTTTTCTGGTGGGTCCGTCCAACCATGCCGAGAAGCAGCCCTGGCTAAGAAAAGTGTGGGGGAAGGTTCCCAGACACTCTATGGCTGTTTTTGTAATGTGGATCGGACGTGCTTATGCATGTTATTTCTCAAACCGAATTGCAGATCAGGCCATTGCCCAACTCTATAGTCATGAAATTAAATGCGCAAAGATAGATGTTTGTGTGTCAAAGCACCACCGAGAAGTGCGTGTTGATTTTGGACGGGCTGCCATTGCTTCTGCAAAAGCTGCTTTAGAGGGCTTCCTGGGAGAAATGACACCCAGAGTAGATACGGTTTCCCTCTATGCCAGTCCTTTCACCAAGCTAAAGAATATGGCTGTGGTGAAATACAACTCTCAGCAAAAAAAGCTGTGGACTGGCTCCATACCGTCCCTGGCCACATTCACCTGTCCACGTGTTTGTGGTTAGTCGGTCCTTCCCAGTAAGTGCACTGGGGAGGGCACGGGTAATGTTGTGGGACCTGTGCTTGTGGAAGGCGGAGACGACACCGGGAGAAACAGTGGCAGCTGGGGACCGAGTATGAACACCCGGCGGCCGCCGGCATGAGGTTTTGAAAAGCTTCCGCCTTCACGAGCCTAAAAGGCCACATTTCAATTTCAAGCAGCTGTCAAAAATTTGGAAGTATAGTATTACGGCCTGTGGGTTCGTGGGTGGCTGGCTGCATACTTGCGCTTACATTCCAAGGAATGGGGTAGGGACAACTGAACCCTGCACTGGGACAATGACGTGGACGGTGATTGTTGCAAGTCTGCAACAACAGGTGCATGGAGAGAGGCATCTTCGCATGCGCCAAGGATCACTTATGATGGGCACACTTTTAGGCAGTGACCTGGGAGTCAGAGATGCTTCCAGAGGTCTTCCCCATGCTGTTCCCATGTCTTTTCAGCACTGTATGCATGTGTCTGATGATGTGTCACACACCACATGGCCAGATAAGGTTGTAAAATGTTAAAATGACATTTCCTGGTGAATGCATTTGTCTTGGTTGAAAGCAATGCAAAAGTGCAAAAACGCATCACAAACACTACGTGTGAACATAGCCCAAGTTGTGGAGGAGTATTTTTGTTTTGGGTTATTTATTTTGCCTTATATACAAGTCATTACCCTGGAAAAGTTGTTCCTTAACATATTTCCCAGGAAAATCCATTTTGGTTTAGTTTTTGTATGTTTTATTGTGAGTCCGTAAAAGTGGCGTAATACTATGACAATGTATTGACAGCAGTGACCTGGGGGTCAGAAATCCTTCCAGGGGTCTTCCCCATGCTGTTCCCATGTCATTTGAGCACTGTTCCATCGATTTGGGCAATTTTTAGGCCCTCTGCAGACCGCCGGGGGGAGCCGCCTGAAAAATGCTCGAGTTTCCCATAGACTTACATTGGGCTCGTTGCTCAGGTCGAGCACCCGAGTATTCCCATGTGCTCACCCTGAGCAACGAGTACCCGAGCATTTTAGTGCTCGCTCATCACTATTCACAACACATTTCAACACCGTAATGGCATCTTTATCAAGTGAAACAACCAAATGTAAATGTATATCAAGGGTTTTCAATTTTATTGCAAACCGTCTTTAACCTGCCATTGACAGATCCTTTTCTTTTCGGTGTCACAAATTTATGTACATGTTGACTGTTATTTATGACTTGTTTGTGGGTCTGATTGGCTCACTGATACTGTCAGGTTCTGCAAATATTCACACACAGCAGGGCACCACGCTGGCTCAGTGCTTAGCACTGTAGCTTTGCAGTGCCAGGGTCCTGGGTTCAAGACCCACCAAGGACAACATCTGAAAGCATGTATCATACTGATTGGGAATTTAGATTTTGAGCTCCAATACGGACAGTGATAATGATGTTTGTAAAGCACAGTGGAATTAATAGCGCCATATATGAAAAATAATAATATTCTTGAAGAAATGACAGGACGCAGAAAAATATTAAAAGAATGAACGTGCCTTTCAGGGAATTCCCACTGAGCAATAAACTTGTAGCTCTACAAACAGGTCAGGTATATCAAAGAAAGCAAGTGTTAAAGGGGTTGTCTGGCCTTTGGGTACAAGTCTGCAGTCACCATCTCCCAGCACCGGAGAATCCTGACAGTACGCACTATGCACGCTGCGAGAATTCACAAGTCTGCAGTCACATAGAGCCCCAAGGCTGCAGTCTGCAGTCAGACCTGAACCTCAAGACCTGACAACCCCTTTAAGGAAATATAGAAATATGCAACACAGTGGAAATTGGAAGCTTTTAGGATACAAATACTTACACAATGTGGACAAATCTATTAATGCAATTCACATTTTTAATTCATTGCCACAAATCAGGTCCCTCGCCATGCAGACTGCCTTTACAAACAATTGGAAAAAATACAAGAAAAACTTTGCGACATAAAGCCCCCACACTATAAGTCAAAGTGTAAAAAGTACAAATCTTTATTAAATATATATCACTAAAAATCAATTAGGTTACATTACGGAATATAGAGCACAAATGATCATGTACAAAATTGGAAAAACGGACATCTCAAAACCCCCAGCATAAATGACCCAACATCACTAATTATAGTTCCATTTCTAAGCTCTAAACTGTTCTCAGTTTGTGTATATTTCCTCATATATAATGGGCTAATTAGCCAAACAGACTGCCATGTGAAGCAGTGTATACAGGACCAGTTTAAGCAAAGCACATCAATACCTTAGTGTAGGGTATAAGCGGTGGACCACCAGCTAGAGGGTGAGTGTCCACCCCAACGCACGTTTCGGCGAGCCTTCTTCAGGGGGTATACAACTACATGTCTGTAATCCTTCATATATATACACATGCCTTCATTAGTCACCGCACAGCGGTTTGCAATTTGCCCTGAGGACCTTGAGTGACGCTTATCGCGTCACAGTAGGCGGAGCGGACCGCGGCGTCGGCATCACGTGGCGCCCACGTGACGGTGAGCTGACCGTCTCGCAGGTCCAAACAATTGTCAAAGAAGGGGTCATTTTAAAGAGGTCACAGATACCGGAGCGGTCCTGTAATAGGATGGATAATATAAAATAGTCGGCACTCCGTTCCTGTGGTGGGGAAATAGCAGTACAAGAGAAGCAGATCCCGGCACTCACGTGTTAGTAGTTACTTAATTTATTCCACATCATCCACTCAAGATGTTTCAGCTAACGTCTTGAGTGGATGATGTGGAATAAGTGAAGTAACTAATAACATGTGAGTGCCGGGGTCTGCTTCTCTTGTACTGTAAAGGACGGCAGCGTTGTAAAAATTCACATGATACTTCATCCTCCTAAATATTTCACCATCATCTGTGAGTGACACTATTATGGAGGTGTTACAGATTAGGGTCCTCAAGTGCTGAGTACACAGTACTTAAGATTCACCAACGCTCTGTTGACTCCATAACTACAGAGTCCAAACCTCCTCTGGCATTATCAGCACAAAAACTTGCCCCGGGAGCTTCCAAAACTGAGCAACTGCATACAAGTCATACATCACAAGGCACAACGCCACCGCAACGTCCAGTGGAGTGGTGTAAAGCCGCCATAGCTGAACTCTGGAGCAGTGGAAAAGTAAAGAATCATGCATCTCTATCTGGTAGTCAGTTGGACGAATCTGGGTTTGGCAAATGCCACGAGAACATTATTTGCTAGACTTCATCTGCTAGCTGTAAAATTGGGGGAGTTTGGTGTAGAAGAACATGACTGACTGCCCTGATAGAGCCCTGATCTCATACACCTTCGGGATAAACTAGAACAGATATTGCATGCTCTTCCATATTTCTGACAGCTGACCTCACAGATGCTCTTGGGAATGAATGGGCAAAAATTCCCACAGATATACTGTATAATCTTGTAGAAAGTCTTCCCAGAAGAGCGGAAGCTATTATAGCTGCAATGGGGGGAGGTGGGCAACCAATCCATATTAATGTCTATGGATATAGAATATGAGGTCATAAAAACCCCTCTAGGTATAATGTGCAGGTGTCTGAATAATTTTATCCATATAGGAAAGGAAATCATGATTCCAAGGCGAAGCTGCTAATATTCTATAAAGAGGTTGTCCTTTATATTTCTTGGTTAAAAAAGGCTAGTGATTAGCTGCAGTGGTCATATAAACAGTGGGGGGTCGTTGGGACCATTGTAGTGGGACACTTGCAGCAGCTGGGAGGGATAAAATAAGTAATTAATGACTTATTAGACTAATTTAACATATTTCCAGCTTTTATTGTTCTTAACACTTATAAGTAGACACAGACATAACTAGAGAGGACTGGCTTTGGACTGTAAGAAATATTTGCATGACTTGTAATATGTTTCGCTTTGTGTCTTGATCCTAAATTATCACCCTCCACCTACCTAAGCCATACTGTAGAATGGGATGTGAAGCGGGAAGATATCTGTGCCCCCCTCCCACTACCACCACTGACCTTGCAGCAGCCTATTATTGCCTGTGCCTCGGAAATAATGATTTGTTCAGACTAAACACAAAAGTTCAATAAATGCGCGAGACATTCCATGCACAATCCTAAATAAAGAACTATAAAACCATAAATTGCTCTCGGGTCATGTAAGGTAGCTCATTATCCTTGTTCCTGTAAAACATCATAACAAATTAGTGGCTTGTAATTGTAATGTTGTTAACGTTATTTTGTCCATGAAGTTAAAAATTAAATAAAAATAATAGATTTAACTTGTAGCCAAGAGTAATATACTTCTAATGAAACACATTATTATTTCTTATAATAATGACTTAGTCGAGGTGTCGATCTCCAATTCTGAGGAATCCCTGCACTGCCCAAAGTTATAGGGTTCAGTGTGTTCTGTGCTATTAAGATCTAGTGTAAACCTCTTCAGGGGAGACGCATATGAATACTATTCAAGTATAACTTTCCAAAAGTTTTATAGGATTTTGAATTTAAAAAGGTATTTCAGCCTGTACAACTTAATTAGTTATATTAATTGCCTGAATGGTGGGAATCCCACTGTTAGGACCCCCATGGATTGCCAAAATGGGACACCTGTTCCCTCTGTTCTCTCCTGACTACAAGAAGTTCCATTGAAGCTCCATTCAAGTCCATGACACTGAAAATACCCAAAGATTGCCGAAGGGCTAAACTGGGCTAGCTATCTTGGTCTCTCAGTATAAAGTACGGCCACCACCTTCTCTAGCAAGATGTATATACATCCTCAACCCTCTCAGCATAGGCCAAAAAAAAGCACCTTTTATGATCCCTCTATATGGCGTGGTCCAGTCCAAAGGGCTTTGGTAGTCTTGTCTCGGTGCCTCCTTTAAATGCGCAATCACAGTCCTTCTCCCCTGCTTTATGTGGATGACACACCCTACGTCATCCACACAGCACCACCATTCGTGCTCCTGCGCAGGCGTACTTCACTGTGCCCTACTGAGGTCAAATCAAAGTACTGTAATGCTCATGCACCGGGAGAGGCCAAAGAGCACCGTCGACCTAGAAGTAAAGCCGGTGAATGTGCATCACAATACTCAACCGGACAGTGCTAAGTACGCCTGCGCAGGAGCGTAATTAGGGACACTGTGTGGATGGCGTAGGACACGTCATCCACATGAAGCAGGGCAGGGGGACAATGAGTGTGATGAGAAAAAAGATGCAGAAACAAGAACAGCTTTGCACATAGGACCAGACCGCGCCGTATAGGAGGATTATAAAAGGTATTTTTTGGCTAAGTAAAGGCGGTTGGGGACTTATATACATCTTGCTAGAATACTCTAAAAGGGGCATTAAAGGTGGTAGCTGTAGTTTATATTGGAAAAAAATGGTGACAGGTTCCCTTTAAATGGAGCAGCAGGGCACATACAGCTGACAAAGCCATCACTATATGGGTGCAGGGATTCCAGTTGTACAGAGATGATTGACACTGGGGTGTCCCGTCACTAGGTGTCCATTTCACTGATGAAGGTGTAACATAAGCAGCATGAGGGACCCGTCTGAAAACCCTCAACGTAGGCCCTGGGCGTGGCTACAGGGCATTGGTGATCCAGGTGTTGGACCACGTCTTCGGCCAAGCCAAACGGGTTTTTGTTCTGTGGTCTTCTTTTTATTATGAAACAGATAAGGAGGCACTTTGATAAGTGCAACTATTTACAGAGACAGTTTTTGGCTGCTCACAGTCCTCAGCCTACAAGTCTTTATACCCTTACGGGTAACTAAATGAACACATTATTTTCAGTTGACACCATAAATAACAGTAAGCAATACCCAACTGGGTAACTATTTACAATGTAGGCATTCTGTATTTATTCCCTATACCTGGCAGGGATTTGGCCTTGTGAGCTGCGTGTGGACCTTCGTAGCACTGGGGTGTTACTGATGTCTGTGCATGCACTCTCCGTTGACTGCCTCAATCTCTCTATGGGACTGGCAAGTACACTATTTACTAAGCCTTCAGGCTCTGCCTCAACGGGTGATCCTCCTCTTACTGAGGACTTTTCCTGTTCCTAAGCAGGTTCTTCTTGTGGCGGAGGCTCTTCTGGTGGTTGACAGAAGTGTATTACTGGTATAATAACTGCTCCATCAAGTTGAGGCCAGTCCGCAGGGAAGTCTCCTAGAACTGTATGAAGTACATCTTCCTTGGGTTTCTCCGGTATTACAAGAGGTGCTTCTTCCTCCTGTGTCTTCAGTAGACCTGGGCACAACTTCAAGTGGTCTCTTGAGACTGTTGTGGTCGTCTTACCTCTATCCTTGCTGATCAGGCAGGTTTTGGTGTTGTCGAATTTGGAATTTAATACTGTGTTGGGCTCTCTTTCCCACTGGTCATCGAGCTTGTGACCTCTTCTTTTCCGCTTGAGCACTATTTCTCCTGGTGCCAAGGGTTCTGCTGGTGCATGTTTGTTATACTGCTCTTCTTGTCTTTCCCTCACCTTGTTTAGACTGTCTTCGACACAGGCCTGTACTTTCCTGTACTGCTCTTTGCCCCACTGGAATGGGGGTCTTTTACCTCTTTTGGACTGTCCTGCTAGGAGATCTTGTAAAGGTGCTGCCTTTTTGGTATAGTCCTTAATGAACCTCCTTAGTACCCGACCAGTCCCAGAAATTGACGTACCTCTTTGATGTTTCTTGGTTCAGGCCACTTCTGGATGGCAGTGACCTTCTCCGGGTGTGGTGCTACTCCCTCTGAGCTGACCACGTGTCCCAGGTACTGAACCTTCTGTTTGAGCAGGTGGCACTTGGAAGGTTTTAGTTTCATCCCATACCGGGACAATGCCTCAAATACCTCCGCCAGGTGCTTTAGATGGTCTTCATACGTCCTGGAGTACACGATAACGTCATCCAGGTATAGCAGCACTGTCTCAAAGTTCCGGCGTCCCAAGCAACACTCCATCAACCTCTGGAACGTTCCGGGTGCGTTGCAGAGTCCAAACGGCATGCTGTTGAACTCGCATAATCCCATCGGGGTGGTGAAGGCTGTCTTCTCCCGGTCTTCCTCAGCAACAGAGACTTGCCAGTACCCGCTAGTGAGATCCAATGTAGAGAAATAATTGGCGGATTTCAATGCAGCCAGGGATTCCTCTATACGGGGCAAAGGGTATGCATCTTTATGTGTTATTCGATTAATTTGTCTGTAATCTACACACATCCTCATACTACCGTCCTTTTTCCTGACCAGGACCAGGGGAGCTGCCCAGGGGCTACAGCTATCCCTTACTACCCCTGCCTTTTTCATATCATGCAACATTTCCTTGGCTTTTTCGTAATGTGCTGGTGGTATGGGTCTGTAACGCTCCTTAATGGGTGGATGGTTACCGGTGGGTATGTGGTGTTGTACCCCTTTAACCCTTCCAAAATCAAGTGGGTGTTTACTAAACACCTGTTTATATTCCTGAACCACTCTGTAAACACCGTGTTTCTGATGGACAGGAGTGGCGTCAGTCCCAACATGGAGTTGTTGACACCATTCCTCCAGCTGAGCTTCGGAGTCATTGTCCTCCACTGGTTCCGGTGGGGTCAAGGATTCCACTGTGTGTATGGCATCATTATTCACAGTATACAGTCTGGCAACAGTGGCGTATCGTGGCAATTTAACTTCCTCCTCCCCGCAATTTAGGAGACGTACGGGCACTAGTGTTGAGCGAGCACTAAAATGCTCGGGTGCTCGAAGCTCGGGCCGAGCTCGCCGTGATACTCGGGTGCTCGACCCGAGCACCGAGCCCAATGTTAGTCTATGGGAGACTCGAGCATTTTTGCGGTGGCACCCCCGGCAGTCTTTTAAAAGCCTAACAAGTGCCCAAAACGATAGTGACAGTGCTCAAATGACATGGGGACAGCATGGGGATCGCCCCAGGAAGCATTTCTGACCCCCAGGTCACTGTTGTCAACAACGTGGTCAGAGGTATTAAGCCACTTTTACAGGCTCACAATAAAACGAAAGTGAAACTTTTTTCCTGTGAAATATGTTAAGGAACATCCTTTCCAGGGAAAAGACTTGTGTATAAGTTAAAATAAATGACCAAAAACAAAAATACTCCTCCACACCTTCGGCTATGTTCACAAGTAGCATATTTTATGCGTTTTTGCACTTTTGTATTGCTTTCAACTATGACAAATGCATTCACAGGGAAATGTCATTTTAACATTTTACAACCTTATCTGGCCATGTGCTGTGTGACACATGCATAAAGTGCTGAAAAGACATGGGAACAGCATGGGGAAGACCCCTGGAAGCATCTCTGACTCCCAGGTCACTGTCTAAAAGTGTGCCCATCATAAGTGATCCTTGCCGCATCAGAAGATGCAGACTTGCAACTATCCCCATGCAAGTTCTAGTCCCAGGGCAGTGTTCAATTGTACCTCCCCCATTCCTTGCAATACAAGCGCAAGTATGCAGCCTGCCACCCACCCACCCCCAGGCTGCAATACCATACTGCTTGCTTGCTTGAACTTGAAATTGGGCCTTTTAGGCATGCGGAGGCGGAATCTGACCACCACGTCATGGCTGTGTTGGCGGCCTGGAATCCATACTCAGTCCCCAGCCGCCCGGCGGCCGAGTGTCCACATGGTCCCCAGCCGCCTGGGGGCAGTCGGGTGTCCATAAACGGTCCCCAGCCGCCCCCATTTCTCCTTGGAACATCCCCCCCCACACTTTTCTTAGCCCGGCCAGCTTTAGGCAGCATTGGACGAGCCCACCAGAGAACCAGACTCCTCCGGTGGGCCCTGACTTCTCCATCGGTGGAGTTGAGAGTGCCAAGGTGAGGAGCATGATGATGATGACAGAAGTTAGCATCTGCTATGTTTTCTTTTAATGCAAGTGTAAGTGTGCAGCCTGCCACCCACCCACCCCCAGACTGCAATTCATACTGCTAGCTTGCACTTGAAATGGGGCCTTTTAGTTTAGAGGAGGCCGAAGCTGGCCACTACCTCATGGCTGCTTCGGCAGCGAGGTATCCATACTCAGTCCCCAGCCGCCCCTATTTGTCCTGGTGTACCTTATACATAAGATTAAGCGCGTATACCAAAACATTACCTGTGCCCTCCCCAGTGCATTTAGTGGGAAGGAGAGCCTATTCCACTGTAGTGTGTGCATGCCAAACCCCTGTTCATGGTACATGCGAAGATGCCTCCCACCTTGCACCTGTCATTGCAGACTTGCAACTATCCCCATTCAAGTCCTTGTCCCAGGGCAGTGTTCAATTGTACCTCTCCCATTCCTTGCAATGCAAGCGCAAGTATGCAGCCTTCCACCCACCCAACCCCAGGCTGCAATACCATACTGCTTGCTTGCTTGCACTTTAAATTGGGCCTTTTAGGCATGTGGAGGCGGAATCTGGCCACCACGCCATGGCTGTGTCGGAGGCCTGGTATCCATACTCAGTCCCCAGCCGCCTGGTGGCCGGGTGTCCCTGCTTGCTCCCCAGCCTCCAGGGGGTGGCCGGGTGTCCATACTCGGTCCCCAGCCACCCCTATTTGTACCGGTAACCTTTCCCACACTTTTCTTAGCCTGGCATGCTTTAGGGCAGAATTGGCCGAGCCCACCGGACTATCAGACTCCTCCGGTGGGCCCTGGCTTCTCCATCAGGGGAGTTGAGAGTGCCAAGGTGAGGAGCATGATGAGGATGATAGAAGTCAGCATCTGCTTTGTTTTGTTGTAATGCAAGCGCATGTATGTAGTAGCGGCTAGGCCTGAGGAGGTCAGCGTTTTGGCGCATATCCTACCTCCTCCGAGGATTGCTGGATGTTTTCCTGCTACTATCCAAGTTCTATGACTCCCGTTAAAACAAAGCTTCAGGTGATAAATGATGGATGAGGTAGTGGCAAAGGAGAAAGAGCAGGAGGAACACGGACCATTCACATCAATATCAGGCCAGTCAACCAGATATGTCTTGTAGGATATGTTTCTGTAACAAAAGGAGCGGTTAGGCTACACAGTTATAAGGCATACAGTGAGTGCAATGCCTACCAAAAATTTCGAGGCACTCTAATGCCCCTTGGAAATGACATGGAGGTCAGAGGGCGTTAACTAAACCTTTTTTTCGATTTATAGCAACTGGGTCTCCTGTGCACTGTTGGCCTAAGCAGTGAATGGAATGCTTTCCAAAAATTATGAGGTACTGCAATGCCCCTTACAAGAGCCATGTGTGGCACCCCAGGGGTCTGGTCACCACAGTAATAGAGATTACGTCGGAGAGCAAGTGGGAGGTTTCCTGGTCAGGATCCCTTAAACATGCAACATCCTCCTGCCCCAGTCCTGGGAGGGGAGAATTCAGCCCTTATAAACTGGATCTGGGGTGGGGTTGAGTGAGTCAGAGAACAGAGAACAGTCAGAGTCAGAGTGAGAGCAAGGGAAAGTAACAGCAAGGAGCTCTGTAGGAGCTAGGAGCTAAAGACGAGGGGCTGGAAGCTGAGCAGAGCTCGCCCTGGCAGAAGACAATAGGAACCGGACACAGGAGTCCGAAGCTGTGAGGACTTATATATCCAGCAGCAGAAACCAGCCGGCAGGGGATTTCAGGTCCTCTGGCCATAGAAGCCCGGAGGCTCAGTCACAAGCAAGGGACCAGCACCGCCGTCGTGGAGTGGAGGCTAACAGAAGGCCCCAAGTCACCAGCCATACGGGTGAGCACTACACGGTACACTCAGGGACGTGGGCTACTTCTACTCGCTTACAGCAAGGTAGCCAGGAAGAGTGCAGACAGACGGGGTGGCCTACAACTCCAACTGGCCAGGGGAACTCCTGCTTGCTCACAGACTGACCAGGCCTCTTATGCTAGCCAGTACTCCCGGGAGGGTCTACCTTATAATCATCAGTAAAGACCCTGAACTGCACTGCAAAGACTCTGAGTCATTCCTGCTGCGCTCGTGCACCATCACCCCCATCATCCACACTCACTGCCCTGAGGCTATACTGCTCCCGAGGGGAGTTATCCCATTTTATGCTGCGCACACAACACCAGCCTCAGCGGTCTGCCTCGCAGTGGTGGTACTCCCTGACCGCAATCCACGGGTGGCGCAGTCGGACAATTAACCTCAAAACCTAAGAAAGATTGCCACTGGTTTGACCAGCCTGAGCCACGGGACCGGGTCACCGCCACGGAGACTACAGACCCCAGAGACCCGGCACCGGGTATCCCACACACGTGTACACACGGCCCAGGGGGGGCGTCACATGCAGTACAGCATATTACAAACATAAGTCCCATTATTGGGGAGTGGGTGTCCCATAGTATTTGCTTATGCCTTGCAAGCAAAAGCTGCCAAAAATTAGGACGGAGCAACTTGCAATGCCCCTTACAAGAGCCATGCAGTACAGCATATTACAAACATAAGTCCCATTATTGGGGAGTGGGTCTCCCATAGTATTTGCTTATGCTTTCCCAGCAAAAGCTGCCAAAAATTAGGACGGAGCAACTTGCAATGCCCCTTACAAGAGCCATGCAGTACAGCATATTACAAACATAAGTCCCATTATTGGGGAGTGGGTCTCCCATAGTATTTGCTTATGCTTTCCCAGCAAAAGCTGCCAAAAATTAGAATGGAGCAACTTGCAATGCCCCTTACAAGAGCCATGCAGTACAGCATATTACAAACATAAGTCCCATTATTGGGGAGTGGGTGTCCCATGGTATTTGCTTATGCTTTCCCAGCAAAAGCTGCCAAAAATTAGGACGGAGGAACTTGCAATGCTGGCACCCTGGTGGTATAGTGGTGGTGGAGGCTGAGGATAAGGAGAAGAAGATTAAACAGCCGAAACGAGGAAGCATAAAGCTGCCAAAAATTAGGACAGAGGAACTTGCAATGCTGGCAACATGGACCACGGTCACCCTGGTGGTCGTGGAGGCTGAGGATAAGGAGAAGAGCAAAAAACAGCCGAAATGAGGAAGCGTATACCCATGTGTGGGTGTGAAGCGATGCATGGGAATACACCTCCCGAAATAACACAGTGGATTTGACTTTATGTTACTCTGCTGTCATTTGGTGGTGATGAGAAGTCTGGCCAAATCCAGCCCTTGTTCATTTTGATAAGGGTCAGCTTGTCAGCATTGTCAGTTGACAGGCGAGTGCGCTAATCAGTTATAATTCCCCCAGCGGCACTAAAAACACGCTCCGATAACACGCTAGCGGCAGGGCAGGCCAGGACCTCCAAGGCGTACAGAGTGAGTTCATTCCAAGTGTCCAGCTTGGATACCCAATAATTAAAAGGCACAGAGGAATCACGGAGGACGCTGGTACGATCGGCAAGGTACTCCCTCACCATCTTTTGAAACTTTCCACTCCTTGTGAGAGTACCCCGCGCCTCAGGGCCTGTAAGCTGGGCGGGTGTCAGAAAACTGTCCCAGAACGTTGACAGTGTTCCCCTGCCTCTGCTGGATTGGAGTTGCATCTCTCTCGCCTGTACGCCTTGGTTGGAACTGTGACCTCTGCCGTTACCGTGTTCAGATGGGAATTTTTTTTAAGAGTTCTGCAGCAAGGGCCTTCTGGTATTGCCCCATTTTTGTAGACCTCTCCACCTCAGGAATAAGAGAGTGAAAGTTCTCCTTGTAGCGGGGGTCTACAAGTGTCACCAACCAGTAATGACTGTCACCCAACATTTTGACAACGCGAGGGTCACGGTTAAGGCAGCGTAACATAAAGTCAGCCATGCGTGCCAGACTGGTAACGGGCAAGATTTCCGTGTCCTCACCAAGATGACGACTGACCATGCTCTCCTCCTCCTCCTCTTCCTCCTCCCCCCTGTCCTCAGGCCACCCACGCTGAACCGACGGTATGACACTTGTACAGGTACTACCGTCTACAACGCATGATAGCAGCTCCTGTTCTTCCTCCTCCTCCTCCTCCTCTCCCTCATTGTCCCCCAATGCACGTTGGGATGAGATGAGGCTGGGCTGTGTGTAATCGCCCGCTACGGCTTCTTGATCCATCTCATCATACTCTGGCTGCAATGCCTCCTCTTTAATTCTCTGCAGAGAGCGTTGCAAAAGACAGACAAGTGGGATGCTGACACTAATGATGGCGTCATCGCCACTCACCATCTTGGTGGCCTCCTCAAAGTTTGTCAGGATGGTACATATGTCAGACATCCAGGTCCACTCCTGAGGTCTTATGTGTGGAGTCTGACCTGAATATCGACGGCCTTGTTGCAGCAGGTACTCCACAACTGCTCTCTTCTGTTCACAAATCCTTTGCAACATGTGGAGGGTAGAGTTCCAACGTGTGGGGACATCACACACCAGTCGGTGTGCCGGAAGCTGCAAACGCTGCTGCAACACAGCAAGGGCGGCGGAAGCTGTAGCCGACTTGCGAAAATGAGCTGACAGGCGGCGTACTTTCACGAGCAGATCTGGCAACTCGGGGTACGATTTAAGAAACCGCTGAACCACGAGGTTAAGCACATGAGCCAGGCATGGTACGTGTGTGATCTCACCTCGCCTCAGAGCCGCCACCAGGTTACGGCCATTGTCACACACGACCATGCCGGTATGTAGGTTCAGCGGTCTCAGCCACAGATCTGCCTGCTCTTTCACAGCTGTCCACAACTCACAAGCAGTGTGAGGTTTATCACCTAAGCTTATGAGTTTCAGCACAGCCTGTTGCCGCTTGGCGGAGGCAGTACTGCAATGCTTCCAGCTTGTAACTGATGTGGTGATATCTGAGATGGAGGCTGAACATGAGGAGGAGGAGGAGGAGGAGGATGCGCAGGAGCTGTACACTGTGGGGGCATCTCTGACTGACATAGGGCCCGCAATCCTCGGTGTGGGGAGGATGTGTTCCGTCCCAAGGTCCGACTGGGTCCCGGCTTCCACTATGTTTACCCAGTGTGCCGTCAGAGAGATGTACCGTCCCTGGCCACAAGCACTTGTCCACGTGTCCGTTGTCAGGTGGACTCTCCCAGTAACTGCGTTGTTGAGGGCACGGCAGATGCTTTGGGACACGTGCTTGTGTAGTGCGGGGATGGCACACCGGGCAAAATAGTGTCGGCTGGGGACCGAGTACCGAGGGACGGCCACCGCCATAAGATTGCGGAAGGATTCCGTCTCCACCAGCCTAAAAGGCAGCATTTCCAATGCAAGCAGTCGTGAAATGTGCGAATTTAGGACTGTGGCCTGTGGGGCGTTAGCTGCGAATTTCCGCTTTCATTCAAAGGTCTGGGATATGGACAATTGAACGCTGCGGTGGGACGTGGACGTGGACGTTGATGCTGTTTCTTGAGAAACTGCCATAACAAGTGAAGACTGAGAGGAGGGGGCATCTTTACATGCAGTATGGACAGGTGATTGCCTTGCACATACAACAGGGGGTTCTATTGCACGCACAACAGTGGAAGAAGCAGTGGTGACACCCGCTGACACTGGTCGTGGACCCTGGGTTTCGCCCCACAAAGTCGGGTGCTTTGCTGCCATGTGCCTGATCATGCTGGTGGTGGTCAGGCTGGTAGTTTTGTCACCCCTGCTGATGCTGGCATGGCAGGTGGAACATATGGCCTTTTTGGGGTTATCAGCAGAGTCTTTAAAAAAATTCCAGACTCTGGAAGACCTACCGCTTGTACTGGCAACGTCCCTCGTGTTGGTGTTACGGGGAACGGTTGCCTGCCTTCTGTCTGCGGCCACCACACTGCTTCTTCCTGCCTGTTGGGGTACTCTGCCTCCCTCCCCCTGTGTGCTGCTGGCCTCACTCTGCATGTCCTCCTTCCACGTTGGGTCAGTTACTAGATCATCCACCACCTCCTCCTCTTCCACTTGCGCACCACGATCCTCCTCCTCACTTCCTGGCAATTGTGTCTCGTCATCGTCCACCTCTTGTGACAGATTGTCAACGTCGACTTCCTGTGGCCGTGGCTGTTCAAATATTTGGGCATCGCAACATGGGATCTCCTCTTCCACCACTTCAAGCGTATCAGGAGAGGGGCCCAAATATGGAAATGGACCAGTGAACAGCTCTTCAGAGTGTCCAAGTGTGGGATCACTTGCTGTCTGACGACACTCGGCATGGTGGGAGGAAGGAGCATCAGGGTGAGGAGGAGTATGCGGTCGAGACTCACGGCTACTAAGAGTTGACCGTGTGGGAGACAGACCGGAGGTGGTGGTGCCCAGGTAACTGGAAGTATTGTCTGCTATCCAATTAATAACTTGTTCACACTGATCAGTTCTCAATACTGGTGTTGTTCTGTGCTTCCCTAGTAATTCGGTCAAGAAGTGGGAGCGAGAAGATGTGGCTGTTGGTTGCGGCACATTTTCACCTTGGCCCCGGCCCCGTCCTCTGCACGAACCATCACCAGAACGTCCACTTCCACGTCCCTTGCCAAGCGCCTTGCCCATTGTAAATGAAGTAAAATAGCTTACACTTGCACTATCAATGGAAAAAGGGTAATAAAGAGTAGATTAGAACCGTGGAAGAGGAAAACCTCAGTTATTGTTTACTGGGGTATACCACACTTTTTTAAATAGAGATATTTGCGGCTGAACAGTGAGCGACACACTCAAACTGCTTTTTTTTTTAGATACCAAAGGCCCAAAACTGGATAGTACAGCGATTTGACCCGTGGAACTGCGAAACCACACTGGGATGTCGGGCCTACACAAGACTATTTTCAACAGATATATTTTTGTGTCACAACAGTCAGGAAACACTACTGTTTTTCTTTACGGAAAAAACTACCAAAACCTGAATAATAGAGATTTTTTACCGTGGAACAGCAAAACCACAGTTATAATTTACTGGTGTATACCAGGCTTTTTAAAATATATATATATTTGCGGCTGAACAGTGAGCGACACACTCAAACTGTTTTTTTTTAGATACAAATGGCCCAAAAGTGGATAATACAGAGGTTTGTACCGTGGAACTGCAAAACCACACTTGTATTTCTCGGGCCAACACCAGACTATTTTCAACAGATATATTTGTGTCTGAAAAATCAGGGAGACACTATTTTTTTTTTTTTTACAGCAAAAAATGCAAAAAGCAGGATAATAGAGATTTTTTACCGTGGAACAGCAAAAGCACACTTCTGTCTCTCTGGCCTACACCAGACTATTTTCAACAGATATATTTGTGTCTGAAAAGTCAGGGAGACACTATTTTATTTTTTTTTTTACAGCAAAAAATGCAAAAAGCAGGATAATAGAGATTTTTTACCGTGGAACAGCAAAAGCACACTTCTGTCTCTCTGGCCTACACCAGACTATTTTCAACAGATATATTTGTGTCTGAAAAATCAGGGAGACACTATTATTATTTTTATACAGCAAAAAATGCCAAAAACAGGATAATAGAGATGTTTTACCGTGGAACATCAAAACCACAGTAATAATTTACTGGTGTATACCAGGCTTTTTAAAATATATATATATTTGCGGCTGAACAGTGTGCGACACACTCAAACTGTTTTTTTTAGATATAAATGGCCCAAAAGTGGATAATACAGAGGTTTGTACCGTGGAACTGCAAAACCACACTTGTATTTCTCGGGCCTACACCAGACTATTTTCAACAGATATATTTGTGTCTGAAAAATCAGGGAGACATTATTTATTTTTTTTTTACAGCAAAAAATGCAAAAAGCAGGATAATAGAGATTTTTTACCGTGGAACAGCAAAAGCACACTTCTGTCTCTCTGGCCTACACCAGACTATTTTCAACAGATATATTTGTGTCTGAAAAATCAGGGAGACACAATTTTTTTTTTTTACAGCAAAAAATGCAAAAAGCAGGATAATAGAGATTTTTTACCATGGAACAGCAAAAGCACACTTCTGTCTCTCTGGCCCACACCAGACTATTTTCAACAGATATATTTGTGTCTGAAAAATCAGGGAGACACTTATTATTTTTATCCAGCAAAAAATGGCAAAAACAGGATAATAGAGATGTTTTACCGTGGAACATCAAAACCACAGTAATAATTTACTGGTGTATACCAGGCTTTTTAAAATATATATATATTTGCGGCTGAACAGTGAGCGACACACTCAAACTGTTTTTTTTAGATACAAATGGCCCATAGAACTGCAAAACCACACTTCTATTTCTCTGGCCTACACCAGACTATTTTCAACAGATATATTTGTGTCTGAAAAATCAGAGGCACACTTTTTTTTTTTTTGGGGGGGGGGGCACCAAAAGGTTAATAAGATGGGTATTTGTACATTGTGAAGGAGGAAAAAAAAAAGAGGATTTAGATAAAAAAAAAAGGATTTTTCCTGGCCCCCGGAGCTAAGTCCAGCAATTTCAGCAACAGGAGCAGCACACAGGACTGTAATGCAGCGTTTGCTGGTATAACCACTGCGTCTCCTATACAGCCTGCCTGCCTGCCTGCCTGATATACCTGGGATGGATATTAGTCCTGAGAAGGACTGTTTGTTTGATCTGGCAGCCTTTACAGACCCTACACTAACTATTTTGCAGGATATATCTCTCCCTAAATCATCAGCGCTGTCCCTACACTGTCTGATCCGGAGCGACTGTGTCCAAGGTGGCGGCGCCCGGTTTTAAATACTCGAGGTGACGCTGTGCTTCCAGCCAATCACTGTAATGCCCGCAAACAACATGGCTGCGGCATTACAGTGACTGGCTGGCAATCCCTGCATGTTCATTGGCTCTGTAAAGAGCGCCAAACATGCAGGGCGGAGACCCGAGCTCCCGCCCGAGTAACCCGGAAATGCTCGGTGCTCGCCGAACATCCCGAGTAGCGTGATGCTCGGGCGAGTACCGAGTAGTGTCGAGCAAGTTCGCTCAACACTAACGGGCACCCTTCCATTGCGCACATCAACTACCCCTCTAGCAGTTAGGAGTGTAGGTCTGTGTTCTGAGTTGATGGGCTCTACTACCGCCTGGTAGTTCTGTCCCTTGAGACCTATTGCTGCCCTACACCAAATCAGCATTTCACTCATTGAGGGAATCACAATGGGTATCAGGTCTGTCACCCGTACATTACCAATCTAACCACCTGTTAGTTTTACCTGCTGCTGGTACAGGAGGGCGTGAATTTCCTTCTGGAGCACCTTCCTCTGTCCTGGTCTGGCAGTGTCAGCAATCTGTTGGAGTAAAAACAACACTTCTCCCAAACAGTTACCAACAATATTTGTACCAAGTATCATATACGGATTGGTATCACCAGGGTTAGATTCTATCACAATCAGTCCTTGGTCCTTTAGTTCCACTCTCCCCACCTTCACTGTCATGTCCTTAAACCCTACTAGGTTAAGAGGAAGGCCATTGGAGGCATACACAGAGAGATTTGGGGCTGGCGGGTGGAGTTCGTCTATGGACCAGAACCTTTTGTAGAGGACATCAGGTATGATGGTTACCTGTGAGCCGGTGTCCAGTAGTGCAGGTGTTGCCATGCCGTCCAGCACGATGGACAGGAAAGGCCTTCCTCCTACAAACTGGTCATACCAGCTTGATGGGCCTGGTTGATCTACTCCTGGGTGTCGGCCCTTGGCCCCAGGGTTTGCCCGTTTAAAGGACAGATCCACGCGGTGTGGCCTGCCTTGTGGCAACGGTAGCAGATAAGTTCTCCTGGAGGGTGACGTTGATCGTTGGTCCTCCCACGGGGTGGCGTTGTCCTCCTTCTTCTCCTCATCCAGGGGACATCCTCAGGACTGTCGGCGAGTAGGATCCTTCCATCCGGCTCGGGCTCCGTCTGTAGCTGCAGGGCTTTCAGGACAGTGGTCAGGGTTTTACTTAGCTGTCGCACTTCAGAGTGAAGGCTGTCCAGCTCGCTAGGGGGCGCTGTTTGCACTTTAGTCTCAGCCTCTAATGAAGGGGCAGTGAGTGCTGTAGCCATTGGGGTGGCCCCACCCTGGTAACGCTGGATAGCAGTATCTGATGTTTCCAGGGGCTGAAGGCCCTTAATAGCCATGTCCTTCAGGGTGTCAAAGGTGGCATTTGGATGATCTAAGGCCCACCACCGTACAGTTCTGCTCTCCTCTTGGGACCTCAACCCCCGGATGAATTGTTCTGTCAGCATTTTGTTCTCATCATGTATGCTGGCTGGACTAACCTGTTTCAGGGCCCGCAGTGCCTCTTGTAGACGCCAGGCATAGTCCCAGATACTGTCCTCAGGTTTCTGGGTACAGTGATAGAACCTCATCCGAAGATCTGTCTCAGTGCGGTTTTCAAACACAGTTTGCAATCTCTTAAATATAATGGATACTGATTCCTGGTCTGCGGCAGGCCAGGTCTCAACTTCCCGCTCTGCGGCACCAGTCAATTGTCCCAACAGAACAGCGGCTCTCTGTTTACCAGTCATTGAGTACATCTCCAGTACACCGCATATTTTCCTTTTGAATCCAGACAGGGTGTCCGGTTTGCCATCATACTGGGGAAGCCATTTCGCTCCGGGGATATACAGCAGGGCCATGGGTATCAATGAAGTCACGACCCCTGCTGGTGGGGCAGCTGCTCTGGCCTGAGCAGCGCCGGTCGCAAAGTTGAACATCGGGAGCGTTAACTGGTGCTCCGTCATCTTGCTGGTTGTCGGCCATGGTTGCGCCCCCCTAGTAAACCGTAGCCTACCTTCTCTTTCTTTTTCAGGTAGGCCGCGGCTCCGCAGACGACGGTCTCCTTCCAGGACCTGATGCTTCCTGGTGTTGCATCAGAGCGCGAGGTGGGGCTTGAGTTTCGCATGCTACCAACACTCACGCCTCTCTGGTTCCCGCGGTTACGCCCCTCTTCTTCCCGCGCGGCGGCACGGTAATGGCGGCGATGTTCACCACAGTTCAAACACGGCACACAGTACCCGGTGGCAACGAGCACGAAATCCTGTTTGTGACGCCAGGAAGAGATGACTCGCCCAGGGGGGGATTAGGGGGGAAACTCGGTACCCGGGCCTTTACCTTCTGTGGGATGTCACGGCAGTCGGCTCCCGGGCCCGTCCTCTGGGGTCACTCTTTAAAAGGGGTTTTAATGTTTTTACTAACAGTTTGTCTCGTGACGCCACCTGTGGATTCCGGTAATGGTTACCGGCACTGCTGCAGACCTCCGGGGCTGATGGGATGGCTGCTGGGATGCTTCTGCTCCCCACAGGTGGAGCGGGCCCCAGGGGCAGGGTGGATGGATGGGATGCGTGTGAGAGATGGCCCGGTCGGGTCAGGGGGAATGACGAACACGCACACAGGGGATTCGCTTCAGTACCTTTACTGGTGTAACGGCAGGTATGGTCCAGGGTATTTGCTAGGAAGGGTGCACTTCAGGACGCTCCCCAGTGAGCGGGTATAAAGCCTCCTGATCTGTGTCTCCCTCTCTCTAAGCTTCTGGCCAGCCTGGAACTTGGCCTGGCTTCTAGGTTGCGTTGTTCTCTCACCTGACCGCTTAGTAGTAGGACTTTTCTTTGGCAACCACTATCCCTGGACGCCGGGGCCTTCGTGGTTCCTAGTCTTGTATTTGATGGTAGCTTCAGGATGACCAGGGGTCTGGAAGCCTCCTGGTATGCCGGTTGTCCCTACTGGGTGTAGAGAACCCTGTAGGCGCGGACCCGGTGTCCGGATTGTGTCTTGGGGTGAGCCTGTGATGCTCCTCTGCCCCCTTAACTCCTCTCTCCTCTCTACTTGCCTCGGCCACTCTTAGGGCCCTCAATACAGCAGCAGACGTGCTGCTTCTTCACTGGTCTAAGCGCCAGCACACTGTCTGACTGAACTGAACTACTCAACTGAACTGCCTGGCTCCACCCTTCATATATATAACCCTAACAGGCTCCCTCTGGTGGTATGAGGTGGAAGGGTGGAGGTGTTTGTTTGTAATGAGGGCCTCTTGTGGAGAAGTCCGTCCATGCACCCTTTTGGGCCCTGTGGTACCTGTGGTAGCAGGGTGCCACAGGGAGAGGTGCTACTGAGCTAGGGAGAGATTTGGTTGTGTATTAGGTAGTGTATGGAGAAAACAAGTACATTACACATATCCATCTCAACAAACAGTCCTTCTGAGAACTAATCCATCTGCAGAGATATCAGGCAGGCAGTGTATATAGGCAAGCAGGCAGTGTATATAGCAGACTGCAGCGCATATAGCACAAGAGGCTCCATTCCAGTTCTGCCTTCTGCTGCTGTTAGATATTTCTAGACAAAGGCCCAGGTCTCAGGGGCCAGGAATAATTTTTTTGGGATCTTAATCCTCATTATTTGCTTAAAAAGCAATCCAGAGAACACAGTTTTTCTGCGCCATTTGCTTGTTGGCACTGCAGAATACAGCCAGGTCCTTTCCATATTACAGCGCTAAAAATCCAGCTATTTAAAACTGTAGTTTGTCCGTCACACGGATCACATATAATTACGCTGAGAATACTGCCATTTTTGGCCTCCATTCAAATTTTTTTCAGTGTGTCAGCAAAGTTTTTAACACCGGTTTGCTGTTCAAAATATTTACCTACAGGCCAGGTATTTAAAACTGTGGTTTGTCCGTCACACGGATCACATATAAGTTTTCAGAAAATACTGCCGTTTCTGGCCTCCATTCTAATTTTTTTTCAGTGTGTCAGCAAAGTTTTGACACCGGTTTGCTGTTCAAAATAGTTACCTACAGGCCAGGTATTTAAAACTGTGGTTTGTCCGTCACACGGATAACATATAACTTTGCTCCAAATTCAGCCATTTGTAGTGAGCGTGGAAGATATTGTCTTCCATTTAAAATGGACGTGATGGTGATGGTGCATGCAGAGGCCGAGGCCGTGGGCAAGCTGAAATTGTGCCACAACAAACACCCACATCTTCTCGCCCGACCTTCCTGTCCCAATAACTAGGGGACCGCAGCACACCACTATTGAACCCAGAGCAGTGTCAAAAGATTGTTGGTTTAATAGCGGATAATGCTTCCAGTCACTTTGCCACCACCACCACCACCCTGTCTTCCACACGGTCAAGTCTCAGTAGCGGTGAGTCTGGACTGCATATTCCTCACCCTGATCCTCCTTCCTCCCACCATGCCGAGGGCCCAGAGACAACTGATCCCACACTTGGACACTCCGAAGAGCTGTTCACTTTTCCATTTATAGATTCGGGCCTCTCATCCGGTCCACTTGAAGCGGAGCAACAGGAGATCGCATGTAGCCATGGTCAAATATTTCAGCAGCCACGGTCACACGAAGGCGACGGTGGGAAAGTGTCACAAGAGGTGGATGATGATGAGACACAATTGCCAGAAAGTTAGGAGGAGGGCCATAGTGCGGAAGTGGAAGACAAAGTGGTGGATGATATAGTAACTGATCCAACCTGGCAGGAGGACATGCAGTGTGAGGACAGCAGCACACAGGGGTCGGACCTTCGGACGGAACACGTCCTCCCGACGCCAAGGATTGCGGGCCCTTGGTCAATCAGGATTGACCCCACAGTCTATAGCTCCTGCACCTATCCTCCTCAGCCTCCTCCTCCTCTTCAGCCTCCATCTCCTATCTCCTAAATGATCACATCAGTCACAAGCTGGAAGCACTGCAGCACTGTCTCGGCCAAGCGGCAACAGGCTGTGCTGAATCTAATATGCTTAGGTGACAAACCGCACAATGGTGAAGAGTTGTGGACAGCTCTGAAAGAGCAGGCAGATCTGTGGCTCACACTGCTGAACCTACAGCCAGGCATGGTCGTGTGTGACAATGGCCGGAACCTGGTGGCGACTCTGAGGCTCACACACGTACCATGCCTGGCCTATGTGCTTAACCTCGTGGTTCAGCGGTTTCTCAAATCCTACTCGGAGCTGCCAGATCTGCTTGTTAAAGTACGCCGCCTGTGTGCCCATTTTTAGAAAGTCACCTACAGCTTCTGCCGCCCTTGCCTTGTTTCAGCAGCGTTTGCAGCTTCCGGCTCACAGACTGATGTGTGATGTCCCCACTCTTTGGAACTTTACACTGCAGATGTTGGGAAGGATTTGTGAGCAGAAGAGGGCAGTTGTTGAGTACCAGCATCAACAAGGCCATCGGTATTCAGTTCAGACTCCACACATAAGACCTCAAGAGTGAACATGGATGTCAGACATATGTACCATCCTCCAAAACTTTGAGGACTCCACCAAGATGGTGAGCGGCGATGACGCCATAATTAGCATCACCATCCCGCTTCTCTGTCTTCTGAAACGCTCTCTGCTCACAATCAAAGAGGATGCATTGCAGGCGGAGCACGATGAGATCGAGCAAGGAACCAGACAGGGTGATTACACACAGCCCAGCCTCATCTCATCCGAACATGGATTGGGTGACAATGAGGAAGAGGAGGAGGAGGAAGAACAGGAGCTAGTTTCCTGCACTATAGACGGTACTACCTGCACAACTGTCATACCGTCTGTTCAGCGTGGATGGCCTGAGGACAGAGAGGAGGAGGAGGAGGAGAGCATGGTCAGTCATCCTCTTGGTGAGGACACGGAAGTCTTGCCTGTTACCAGTCTGGCACGCATGGCTGAGTTTATGGTATGCTGCTTTTCCCATGACCCTCTCGTTCTCAAAATTTTGGGTCACAGTCATTACTGGTTGGTTACACTTCTAGACCCACGCTACAAAGAGAACTTTATATCTCTTATTCCTGAGGCGGACAGGTCTACAAAAATGGGGCAGTACCAGAAGGCCCTTGTTGCGGAACTATTAAAATAATTCTCATTTGAAAATGCTGGCGGCAGAGGTCACAGTTCATTGGACAACCAAGGAGTACAGGCGAGAGAAACACAACTTCAATCCAGCAGAGGCAGGGGAACACTGTCAAAGTTCTGGGAGAGTTTTCTCAGCCCCTCCCATCGCACAGGCCCTGAGGCGCGGGGTACTCTCACAAGGAGTGCAAAGTTTGGGAAGATGCTGACCTTACCAACGTCCTCCGTGATTCCGCTGTGCCTTATAATTATTGGGTATCCAAGCTGGATACGTGGAATGAACTGGCTCTCTACGCCTTGGAGATCCTGGCCTGCCCTGCCGCTAGCGTTTTATCAGAGAGGGTTTTTAGTGCCGCTAGTGGAATTATAACTGATAAGCGCATCCGCCTGTCAACTGAAAATGCTGACAGGCTGACTCTTATAGAAATGAAGAAGAGCTGGATTGGGCCAGACTTCTCAACACCACCGAATTATAGCAGTGTAACATAAACTCAAATTCAGTGTCTTTTTTTGGGAGGTGTATTCCCATGCACCTCTTCACACCCACACATGGATATATGCTTCCTGATTTTGGCTATTTGCTCTTGTCCTCCTCCTTCTCCACCACCATATCACCAGGGTGACCGTGGTCCATGATGCAAGACTCACATAATTTTTTTAAAGTGTGTTTATGATGCAATTTTTTATACAGTATGTTCATGTATACCCCCCAGAGGTAAATGTTTGTCAGCCCATACACTTAGTGCATGGGCATTACAAGTATAGGAGCCCCGCTCCTTTCTAATGGGAACATTTTTTATGAGGCCCTCCTCCACGTCTCTTCCAAGGGGCATTGGAGTGCCTCCCAATTTTTGGCAGCCCTTGCATTCACTGCATAGGCCAACACTATGTGAGTCCCACTTCCTAATAATGGGAACATTTTTTCACTAGGCCCTCTACGTCTCTTCCAAGGGGCATTGGAGTGCCTCCAAATTTTTGGCAACCCTTGCATTCACTGCATAGGCAAACACAATGGGAGACCCACTTCCTAATAAAGGGAATATTGTTTTCAGGAGGCCCTCTGACCTCCATGTCTCTTCCAAGGGGCATTGCAGTGCCTCCAAATTTTTGGTAACCCTTGCATTCAATGCATAGGCAAACACAATGGGAGACCTACTTCCTAATAATGGGAACATTGTTTTTTGGAGGCCCTCTGACTTTCACGTCTCTTCCAAGGGGCTTTGGAGTGCCTCCAAATTTTTGGCAACATTGTTTTCAGGAGGCCCTCCTCTAAGTCTCTTCAGAGGGTTATTGGGGTGCGTCCAAATTTTCAAAGTGGCATTGGGGTGCGTCCAAGTTTTGGCAGCCCTGCCACTCACTGCATACGCAATAACAGTATAGGAGACCCACTCTTTAGTAATGGGAACAATAAAATATAGCCGGCTGATGGCTCTCTAAGAATAGTGAGGGCCGACTGCTGGCCCTTTAAGAATAGTAAAGGCCGCCTGATGGCCAAATAAAAATAGGCTTTGTGACTTTCAGAGTCCCTCCTTCATAAATGAAACACGATGTGTCTGTTGATATCTCACACACCACGTGGCCAGATAAGGTTGTAAAATGTTAAAATGACATTTCGTTGTGAATGCATTTGTCATGGTTTAAAGCAATGCAAAAGTGCAAAAACGCATCAAAAACGCTAAGTGTGAACATAGCCTAAGGTGTGGAGGAGTATTTTTATTTTTGGTTATTTATTTTGCTTTATATACAAGTCATTACCCTGGAAAGGATGTTCGTAACATATTTCCCAGGAAAATCCATTTTGTTTTTGTTTTTGTATGTTTTATTGTGAGTCCCTAAAAGTGGCGTAATACCTCTGACAAAGTTGTTGACAGAAGTGACCTGGGAGTCAGAAATGCTTCCAGGGATCTTCCCCATGCTGTCCCCATGTCATTTGAGCACTGTTCCCATCGATTTGGGCAATTTTTAGGTCCTCTGCAGACCGCCGGGCGGGCCACCTGAAAAATGCTCGAATTTCCCATAGACTTACATTGGGCTCGTTGCTCAGGTCGAGCACCCGAGTATTCCAATGTGCTCAACCCAAGCATCGAGCACCCGAGCATTTTAGTGCTCGCCCATCACTGTTCATAAGTCTGCAGTCACATAGAGCAACCGAAGACTTTAACTTCAGGCCTGGACAACCCCTTTAACCAAAACCATTGTACTAGGACTGATATCACAACCATACAGTGACCATATAATGGTAATATCAGTTCTACAGCAGTATTCTGCAGACCATATACTGTATGTGTATACTGTACAGGTTCTGACCAGTGACTCTCTCGCTGATTGTTGTCATTCACTTTCCCTTTTCTTTCCATTCAGCCCAGTCCCCCATGACCTCTTCTTCCATCCATAATTCATACCTATAAAATGTAACACACAGACATTTTTACTTCACTGCTTTTCCAGCCCCCTCCTCACATGCTACCACCTCTTCACAAACCATATACAGTGGCATGTAAAAGTTTGGGCACCCCTGGACAAAATTACCGTTCTTGTGAACAATTAAGCAAGTTGAAGATGAAATGATCCCTAAAAGGCCTCAAGTTAAAGATGACTCATTTCCTTTGTATTTTAGGCAAAATATATATATTTTTTCATCTTTGACATTTTAAAAATTCCAAAAAGGAAAATGGGCTGATGCAAAAGTTTGGGCACACTGCATGGTTTGTATATAGTAGCACCCCACTATGAAAGTATCACACTTTTTGAAGCCAGGCAAGAGTCTTTCAATTCTTTTTTTAGGGATTTTCATACATTCTTCCTTGGAAAATTCTTCCAGTTCTGTGAGATTCCTGGATCTTCTTGCATGCACTGCTCTTTTGAGGTCTAGCCACAGATGTTCAATGATGTTCAGATCAGTGGACTGTGAGGGCCATTGTAAAACCTTCAGCTTTTGAGATAATCTATTGTGGATTTGACGTGTGCTTAGGATCATTATCAATCTTAGAAGCCATCCTCTTTTCAACTTCAGCTTTTTTACAGATGGTGTTAAGTTTGTGACGCGCCCCCTGGGCCTGTGTTGTGCAGGGGAACCCGGAACCGGGACTGTTGTAGAATGCTGGGGGTTGTAGTCTCCGTGTGGCGGTGACCCGGTCCGTGCCCAGGGTGGTCAAACCAGTGGCAGTCTTAATGTATAGCAAATGTCCGACTACGCCACCCGTGGATTGCGGTCAGTGGGGACCGCCGCTGCGCTGCCGACCGCTGAGGCTGATGTTGTTTGCGCAGCCGAGTATGGGATAACTCCCCACGGGAGAAGTATTGCCTCAGGGCAGCTAATGTGAGAGATGATGGGAGTGATGGTGTGAGGGTCCCAGTGCTAATGGTGCTGGTGCGGCAAGGAATCACAGAGACGTGAGGTGCAGTTCAGGGTCTTTACTGATGGTACAAGGCAGACCCTCCCGGGAGTACTGGCTAGTATAAGGGGCCTGGTCAGTCTGCGAGCAAGCAGGAGTTTCCCTGGCCAGGTGGAGTTGTAGGCCTCCCCGTTTATCTGCACTCTTCCTGGCTACCTTGCTGTCAGTGGTTACTAGTAGCCCACGTCCCTGAGTATACCGTGTGGTGCTCACCCATATGGCTGGTGACTTGGGGCCTTCTGTTAGCCTCCGCTCCTGGATGGCGGCGCTGGTCCCTTCTTTGTGACTGAGCCTCCGGGCTTCTATGGCCAGAGGACCTGGAATCCCCTGCCGGTTGGTTTCTGCTGCTGGGTATATATCAGTCCCCACAGCCTCGGACTCCTGTGTCCGGTTTTAGTAACTTCAGCCAGGGCGAGCTATATCTCTGCTCACAGCCCCTGGCCTTCAGCTGCTGCTCCTACAGAGCTCCTGATGTATCTTTTCCTGTGTCTGCAGCTTCACTCTAGGCTCTGCCTGCTCTGCTTGTTCTGCAGGCTCAGTCTGACTTAATCCCGCCCCAAACCCAGTTTATAAGGGCAGATTCCTCCCCTCCCAGGTCTGGGCGGGCAGTGTTGCATGCTTAGGGCTCCTGACCAGAGAAACCTCCCACTTGCTCTCAGACATAATATCTCTATTACTGTGGCAACCAGACCCCTGGGGTGTCACATTCCCCCCTAGTAAATTTTAGTACTCCGGGACTAAACACATTTTTAAAACATAATAACAGGGTATAAACAATAATACGATACTATATTTACAAGAAGCTTTAGTTCTTTAAAGGTCACGGCGTGTCCGCAACCGGGTGTCCATATCACCCAAGGTGAAGTTTTAAGGGAAGTAGGGGACCTGTCCAAAGCAAACCCCTTGCGTTGTCCTTGGGCGTGGCGGCTGCAAGGCTGGAGCTAGCTACTTTGGGCCGCAAGTAGGCCACGCCAGACAGGTTTTCTCTTCCGCGGCCGTCTTCGCAAGAGGCACCAAGGTGCAACTATCTACAAAACTGTTCCGGTTATCCAGCGTCCATAACCTGTTAGTCCATAAAAATCTGCAGGGTAACTGAGAAACATGATTAATAACAGGCAACAAACATAAACCATAAACAGTTAACAGATAAATTCACAGTGCATTAGTTTAGATTCTCCAGCGAGCGGGCATCTGACCTCTAGTGACTCTAGTGGACCTACAGAGCTCACTAACTGGTCCTGCACTACAGGGTGTAGGGGATGTTATAGGTAAGCTGGGCAGCTGTCTGCGCACTCTTTGGCTCACTAGGGGCACGGCAGGCTCACTACTAGCAGAGGGTTGATCCTCCTGTACTGCTGGTGTGGACTCTTCTGCCTCTTGGGCCAGCTGCTCTTCCAGCTCTACCGGTTCCTCTGTAGGCACTTGCGGGGCTGGCTGGAGAAAGGTGAGGACGGGTACCACGACAGCGCCGTTTACTTGTGTCCAAGACCAGGGGAAGTCTCCGAGTACGGTACTCATCATTTCTTCCCTTTTGTTATGTTCTGCTACCAGAGCTAAGGAAAGAGAGGAGATCTGTCCCTACGATAGAACTCAGCTTTATCCCTACGATGTAACAGGGGACCTGATCCTGCGATCAGACCTGCTAAAGTCCTAAGCTAGTCTGTACGGAGACCTATAGATGTGGGGAAGGAATCCCTACAAGTACTAAGGACTGGGAGGAAAATGGGACACCTCCTAACAGAAATAGTAGCAGACAGACAAACAAACAAAATATATAGAACACTGAGGTCCGTAGACCAAGCAAACTAACAGAGTTAGATACAGAGCACAGGCTAGCTAGAAAGTAGTTATACAATGAAGTCCAGCAAAGCCAGAAGGGCGGAGCAGGATTAAATAGGCCAACAAGGTCATGTGACCAGCAAAGGAAAAAACCTAAGAGCAAGGTTCTAACACCTTTCCTCTGCGGGTTGAGGGTTTCCTTGATCTTCTTCAGGGCTTTGCAGCTGCTCGGGACACTTCTTCAGGTGGTCTCTGGAGACAATGGCTGTGGTTTCTGCTCCATCCTTACTGATTACGCAGATTTTTGGGTTCTCATGGCTTGATGGCAGTACGGTGTACGGGTCCTTCTCCCACTGGTCGTCCAACTTGTGGTGCCGCCTCTTCCTCTTCAAGACCTGCTCTCCAGGTACCAGGGGAACAGCGGGAGCATACTGGTTATAAGCCTTCTCTTGCCTTTCTCTAGCTTGAGACAGACTTCGCTCGACGCTCTCCTGTACTTTCCGATACTGCTGCTGCCGTTCTGTATCCCAGTCTGCCTCTGGCGAGGTGTCCTCAGGCGTCAGGACTCCCATATCCAGGTCAATAGGCAGCTTACCAGGTCTTGCTCTCATTAGGTAAGCCGGGGTACAGTTGGTGGAACCTACAGGGATGTGGTTATACAGGTCCACCAGATCGGGCAGTTTCTCAGGCCACAGACTGCATTCTTCCAGGGGCAACGTTTTTAGCAGATCTATCACCACCTGGTTCATCTTCTCGCAGAGTCCATTGGTTTGAGGGTGATAGGGCGTTGTTCTTATCTTCTTGCAGCCATACAGGTTGCAGAACTCCTGGAAGACCTCCGCTTCGAAGGCTGGTCCTTGGTCTGTCAACACTTGGTCCGGGTACCCGTGTGGACGGCAGAAGTGCTGCTGGAAGGCTCTAGCTGCTGTTTGAGCCGTTAAGTCCTTAACCGGGACCACCACCAGGAACCGGGAGTAATGATCTACGATTGTGAGGGCGTAGACATACCCAGATCTGCTTGGAGCCAGTTTCACATGGTCCAGGGCTACCAGTTCCAGTGGCTGTCTGGTGATGATGGGCTGCAGGGGAGTCTTCTGGCTGGCTCGGTCTTTTCTTCTCAGGTGGCACGGGCAACAGTCTCTGCACCACCTCTCGATGGATCCTCTCATGCCTACCCAGTAGAACCGTTCACGCAACAAGAACTCCAGCTTCTTCCATCCAAAGTGCCCTGCTCCGTTGTGGTATGCCTCCAGAACCATAGCCGCGTCTCGTCTTGGGACCACTACCTGCCAGGTCAACTCATGTGTTCGAGAGTTAACCATTCTCCGGCACAGCTTCTCCCTGTAGAGGAACAGCTTACTTTTCTCCTTCCACAGTTGCTTGGTCTCCTCCGGAGCATCTGGGTCAAGACGGGCATCGGCCTGGGTCAGCATTTCCTTCACCAAATGGACTGCGGGATCACTGTCTTGCGTCTCCGCCCAGTTGTAGTGGGGCAAGGGATTGAATGTCACGGAGCGCCTGTCCTTCACACGGTGGGAATACAGGGTAATCCCATGACGGTGGAACGCAGGGAGCTCAACTTCTTCCAGATCTTCTGGATCTTCCCCTACGTCCGGTAAGTTCGGCATTCTAGACAGGGCATCCGCGTTGGCATTTGAGCGTCCTGCCCGGTATTTGATGGTGAATTCAAAGTTGGACAGGCGGGCCATCCATCTCTGTTCCAGGGCACCGAGCCTTGCAGTGTCCAGGTGTGTCAACGGGTTGTTATCCGTGTACACGGTGAATTTGGAGGAGGCAAGGTAATGCTTGAAACGTTCGGTCACTGCCCACACTACTGCCAGGAACTCCAGCTTGAATGAGCTATAATTCTCAGGGTTCCTCTCCGTGGGCCGTAGCTTTCGGCTGGCGTAAGCGATTACCCGTTCTTTCCCTTGCTGGATCTGGGACAGTACGGCTCCTAGCCCGATGTTGCTTGCGTCCGTGTGGAGGATAAAGGGCTGGCTGTAATCTGGATATGCCAGGATTTCATCCCCCGTGAGGGCCATCTTCAGCTGGCAGAAGGACTCCTCTTCCAGCTTTTCCCACCTAAAGGGCGGCTTCTGGTTTTTGGCTTTCCGAGATTGACCTATCAGGAGGTCCTGCATAGGGGCTGCCATTTTGGTGAAACCGGGAATGAATCTTCGGTAGTAGCCTACCAACCCGAGGAACTGCCGCACTTCCTTTATGCTGGAGGGTCTTGGCCAGTCCTTAATCACGGTGATCTTATCAGGGTCAGGAGCCACTCCGTCAGCACTCACCACGTGTCCCAGGTATTGCACCTTTGGTTTCAGGAGGTGACACTTGGAGGGTTTCACCTTTAGGCCGTAGTTTGCCAGAGCTTCGAACACTTCTGCCAGGTGTTTCAGGTGGTCCTCGTAGGTCTTGGAATAGACGATGACATCGTTCAGGTATAACAGGACCGTCTCGAAGTTCCGGTGTCCCAGACAGCATTCCATCAACCGTTGGAAGGTTCCTGGTGCGTTGCAGAGCCCAAACGGCATACAGTTAAATTCGCTGAGACCCATCGGGGTGGTGAATGCGGTCTTCTCCCGGTCCGCCTCTGCTACAGGAACCTGCCAGTACCCGCTAGTGAGATCCAAAGTAGAGAAGAAGTTAGCAGATTTTAATGCAGCTAAGGACTCTTCTATCCTTGGTAACGGGTACGCATCTTTGTGTGTGATACGGTTGACCTTCCTGTAGTCTACACACATTCTCATGGTGTTGTCTTTCTTTTTCACTAAGACTAGTGGAGCTGCCCAGGGGCTACAGCTGTCCCTGATTACCCCAGCCTCCTTCATGTCTCTAAGCATCCCCTTGGCGTGTTGGTAGTGTGCCGGGGGTACGGGTCGGTATCTCTCCTTTATGGGAGGATGGTCTCCCATGGGGATGTGGTGTTCTACCCCCTTTACTCGCCCGAAGTCTAGCGGGTGTTTACTAAACACTCTCTCGTACTCTCAAACCACCCGATAGACTCCCTGTTTCTGGTGTGAGGGAGTGGAGTCAGTACCCAAATGTAGTTGCTGACACCAGTCCTCCATTGGTTTCTTAGAGCCGTTACCTTCCTCTGGTTGAGATGGAGGCAAGGGTTCCACGGCCTGTACAGAGTTCTGGTTGATGGTGAACAATTTGGCTAGCGTGGCATACCGGGGCAGGTGTACTTCTCTCTCCCCGATATTTATGATGCGAACGGGCACCCTCCCATGGCGTACATCGACCACCCCCCGTGCTGTCAAAATGGTGGGCCTACTGTCTGAGTAGACGGGTTCTACCATTGCTTGGTAGTCTCTACCTCTTAGACCAATAGCTGCCCGGCACCAAATCATCATCTCACTTTTTGGGGGCATGGCAATAGGGAACGGGTCACACATTCTCACGCTACCTATCTCACCACCAGATAGTTCCACCTGTTGCCGCTTCATCAGTGCCCGGATCTCTTTTTGGAGCACACGCTACTGGCCGGAACTGGCGTTCTTGGCAACCTGCTGTAAAATGAGAATCACCTCTGCAAGACAATTTTCAATCACATTAGTTCCCAAGGTTATTCTAGGGTGACTCTCATGACGGTCTATGTCCACTATAATCAGTCCTTGTGCCGCCAGTTCGACTTTACCGATCTTAATGGTCACCTCTTTGAATCCCACGTGCGGCACGGGCTGACCATTGCTGGCGATGATACTCAGGTCGTCATCTGGGTAGCGGGTTATGTCCGAGTCATTCCAGTACTGTTTAAAGAGCACGTACGGGATGGTGGTCACCTGTGACCCAGTGTCTAGTAGGGCACTCATAGGAATGCCATCCAGTACCACAGGCAAGATTGGACGTCCCCCTACGTATTTATCACGCCAGTTTGATGGGCCTGATGGTCTTATGCCTGGGGGTTGGCCCTCTACCCCAGGTTGTGCCCGTTTAAATGACAGTACCTTGCCACATGTCCGGGTTGATTGCAGCGGCGGCAGATGGGTCGTCCGTCCTCGTTGTATCTGTCGCTGGGTCTTCCTCTGGCCGGTGGGGTCCTCCTCAGTCGGCGCCACGGGACGTCCTCCGGTCCGGATGCCAGCTGGATCTTTCCTGGAGAAGAGACCTGTAAAGACTGCACAGTTCTGGTTAGCGCGGCAACGCTCTTAGTCAGCTCTTGGACCTGATGGTGCAGGTCTGTAGCCGGGTAACTGTTTAAAGCCTGCGCATCAGCTCCCACAGGCCCTGCAGACAAGGGGGCCGTCTCCTGGTGGTAAGTGATAGCAGGGCGCCTGTGGGTCACAGCGCCACCTGGTGCCGGTTCTCGGAGCACCCGGATGGCTCTGTCCTTGAACTGTGCAAAGTCCAGGTCAGGGTCCTGTAAGGCCATTGCCCGCAACTGGGTTCGGTGGGCATTGCACAGTAGACCCTCAATAAATTGTTCAGTCAACAGCTTATCTTCATTTCCCACGCTGTCAGGGTCTGCCTGCTTAATGGCTCTCAGGGCCTCTTGTAGGTTTAGAGCATAGTCTCTTATACTCTCATGTGCCCGCTGTTTACACCCGTAAAATCTGAGCTTTATTTCGGCTGAGGTGCGGGTATCAAATGTGTCTTTCAGCCGGGCTAGTATTTCTCTGACAGTCCTCTTCCTCCCAGGTGGCCAGGACTTTACCTCCCTTTGGGCTGCCCCGATTAATTGGGCCACCAGGATGCTCACTTTTTGCTCTTCTGTGAGGGGGTACACCTGGAAGAGGCTATCCAGTCTTTCTCTAAAGTCATTTAGAGTATGTGACTCCCCTGAGTACTGGGGTAGCCAGGTTGCCCCCGGGATATAGGGCATGGTGAATGGCATGACTGCTGCAGCGGTTGCACTGGCGGTGGCTGTGGCAGTGGAGCTCCCCTCGGTATCCGGCATCCTCCTCCCCCCTAGTGGACCGTGGCCTACCTTGCGATGCTCTTCTTCCGTAGGCCGCGGCTCCGCAGTCGATCGTCGGGGTTGAGGACCTGGCGTCGCGCTCCGATGACGTCAGCGTCGCTCTTCCTCCCTTCCAGGACCTTGTGCAGCATCAGAGCGTCAGAGCGTGGGGCGGAGCGTGGGGCGGAGCTTCGGATCTCGCGCGCTTTCGGCGTCCACGCCCCTCTTCTTCCCGTGCGGCGTCCCGAAGATGGCGTCCGAAGGCGGGAAGCAGCTGCGGATGGCGGGAAGAAGGCAGAAGACGGCGGGAAACGGTCCAAGATGGCGTCTGATGGCGGGAATCGGCTCCGGATGGCGGGAAACGACTCCGGACGGCGGGAAACTTCACCACAGGTAAGTATAAAAGTCTCTTTTTCAGGCACGCAGTACCCGGTGGTTGCGGGCACGAAATCCTGCCGACTACGCCAAAGTTGACGCGCCCCCTGGGCCTGTGTTGTGCAGGGGACTGTGAGGGCCATTGTAAAACCTTCAGCTTTTGAGATAATCTATTGTGGATTTGACGTGTGCTTAGGATCATTATCAATTTTAGAAGCCATCCTCTTTTCAACTTCAGCTTTTTTACAGATGGTGTTAAGTTTGTGACGCGCCCCCTGGGCCTGTGTTGTGCAGGGGAACCCGGAACCGGGACTGTTGTAGAATGCTGGGGGTTGTAGTCTCCGTGTGGCGGTGACCCGGTCCGTGCCCAGGGTGGTCAAACCAGTGGCAGTCTTAATGTATAGCAAATGTCCGACTACGCCACCCGTGGATTGCGGTCAGTGGGGACCGCCGCTGCGCTGCCGACCGCTGAGGCTGATGTTGTTTGCGCAGCCGAGTATGGGATAACTCCCCACGGGAGAAGTATTGCCTCAGGGCAGCTAATGTGAGAGATGATGGGAGTGATGGTGTGAGGGTCCCAGTGCTAATGGTGCTGGTGCGGCAAGGAATCACAGAGACGTGAGGTGCAGTTCAGGGTCTTTACTGATGGTACAAGGCAGACCCTCCCGGGAGTACTGGCTAGTATAAGGGGCCTGGTCAGTCTGCGAGCAAGCAGGAGTTCCCCTGGCCAGGTGGAGTTGTAGGCCTCTCCGTTTATCTGCACTCTTCCTGGCTACCTTGCTGTCAGCGGTTACTAGTAGCCCACGTCCCTGAGTATACCGTGTGGTGCTCACCCATATGGCTGGTGACTTGGGGCCTTCTGTTAGCCTCCACTCCTGGATGGTGGCGCTGGTCCCTTCTTTGTGACTGAGCCTCCGGGCTTCTATGGCCAGAGGACCTGGAATCCCCTGCCGGTTAGTTTCTGCTGCTGGGTATATATCAGTCCCCACAGCCTCGGACTCCTGTGTCCGGTTTTAGTAACTTCAGCCAGGGCGAGCTATATCTCTGCTCACAGCCCCTGGCCTTCAGCTGCTGCTCCTACAGAGCTCCTGATGTATCTTTTCCTGTGTCTGCAGCTTCACTCTAGGCTCTGCCTGCTCTGCTTGTTCTGCAGGCTCTGTCTGACTTAATCCCGCCCCAGACCCAGTTTATAAGGGCAGATTCCTCCCCTCCCAGGTCTGAGCGGGCAGTGTTGCATGCTTAGGGCTCCTGACCAGAGAAACCTCCCACTTGCTCTCAGACATAATATCTCTATTACTGTGGCAACCAGACCCCTGGGGTGTCACATTTGCATCAAGAATTTGTTGAAATTTCATTGAATCCATTCTTCCCTCTACCCGTGAAATGTTCCCCATGCCATCGGCTGCAACACAACCCCAAAGCATGATTGATCCACCGCCATGCTTAATGATTGGCAAGATGTTCTTTTCTGAAATTCTGTGCCCTTTTTTCGCCACACATACTTTTGAACATTGTGGCCAAAGAGTTCTATTAGAACCTCATTGTTCCACAGGACTGGTTTCCAAAATGCATCAGGCTTGTTTAGATGTTCTTTTGAATATTTCAGACTCTGAGTTTTATGGTGAGGATGCAGAAGAAGCTTTTTTCTGATGACTCTTCTATTTGTGCAGGAGTCTCTAAATAGTAGAACAATGCACCACAACTCCAGAGTCTGCTAAATCTTTCTGAAGGTCTTTTGCAGTCAAGTGGGGGTTCTGATTTGCCTCTCTAGCAATCCTACGAGCAGCTCTCACTGAAATTTTGCTTGGTCTTCCAGACCTTATCTTGACCTCCACTGTTACTGGTAACTGCCATTTCTTAATTACATTTCGAACTGAGGAAAGAACGACTTGAAAACGCTTTGCTATCTTCTTATAGCCTTCTCCTGCTTTGTGGGCCTTCACCATTTTAATTTTTAGAGTGCTAGGTGGCTGCTTAGAAGAACCCATGGCTGCTGTTTTTTGGCACAAGGTTAGAGGAGGCTGGGTTTTTATAAAGCTGGGAAATTTGCATCACCTGGCCTATCTTAACGATGATAGTGTACAAGCCCTAACCCTAACAGGCTAATTAAGTTTTGAAACCTTGGTCAAAGTAATCTGAGCACACAAATCTCCAAGGGTGCCAAACGTTTGCATCGGCCCATTTTCCTTTTTGTAATTTTTAAAATGTAAAAGATGAAAATATATATTTTTTTGCCTAAAATACAAAGGAAATGTGTCATCTTTAACTTTAGGTATTTTAGAGATCATTTCATCTTCAACTTGCTTAACTGTTCACAATAACAGTAAATTTTGACCAGGGGTGCTCACACTTTTACATGCCACTGTAGTGCTATTAACAGTGCCCCAGACAGTAATAATACCCCTTTTTTGCCCTATATTGTAAAAGTACCCTCATATTGTGCCCTACACAATCACAGTGCCCTGCACAGTTATAATGTTTCCTCTGTACTTCCTAGTAGTGATAATGCTCCCCTGTGCCTTCTAACACAGGGGTCTCAAACTCAGCCGGGTAAATGGGCCCCACAAAGAAACAATTGAATATGAATATGAAGGGAAGGGTCGCGTTCTTGCGGGAGAAGATTACATTTTCAGTGATACCTTTATTTTTCTATTAGCTAACTCCACCTGATGAAGACAGCAGACCGCTGCAGAAACGCGTTGTGGGCATTAATACTTCAATAAAGAGGTTTGTTTTATCCTTTTCCAGCGCCTTATCCAGTTTCTAGCGCCCCACTGACCACTTCAATTTGCACACTGTTCACTTTTCCCTTGGGAGTTGTGGCTGGAGGCTGCAGAGAACTGTATACAATTTCAGCTGCAGGACCTGTAGGACCTGCGATGATGTCATCACCCATGTGACCCCACCCGGAATCACATGATTGGAAGCTCCATCTGCTAATCCAGAGGAGACACTGAAGGCATCGTGGCAGCGCTATCAGTGCCAGAAGCTGTTTAACCTGGGTTGTGCGGTCTGCACAACCCACTCAGGTGAGCAGACCACTGTATCTGCACGTATATTCTATCTCCATACAGGTTCACACAAGCACTGCGCTTTTCCACCCCACCCCCTTTTTTGTCTTTTATTTTTCTATATGACTTTTTGAGCATCATCTTTTTTTTTTACAGGTCTTCTCTTTTACTTAAATTTTCACATACAACAGCATTTTTAGTGGCCAAATATTATTCTATCATTTTTCATTATTTATTTTACATTTTTTTTAAATGTTTTTCTTCTATTTCACTCTTAATTGGCCCCATACAGTAATATAGTTTTACAATTAGTCCTGTATAGTAATTCTGGCCCCCATCCTGTAATAATGTCCCCTGTCCTGTAATAATGTCCCCAAGCTTTAAATAATATCCTTTGTCCTATAATAATGTCCCTCAGCCTGTAATAGTGTCTTTTGTCCTGTAATAATATCCCCCAGCTTGTATAAATGTCCCCTGTCCTGTAATAATGTCCCTCGTCCTTAATAATGTCACCTGTCCCGTAGAAATGTCCCCATCCTGGTCCCATCTTGCAGTAATCTTTTAATCTTCCCATTTTGGTCCCATCTTATAGAAATGTCCCCATCCTGGCCCTATCTAATAGTAATCATCCCATCCTGGTCTATTTAATAGAAATGTCCCCATCCTGGTCCCATCTTATAGTCATGTCCCCATCCTAGTCTCATTTTATACTAATGTCCCCATCCTGGTCCCATCTTATAGTAATTTCCCCATCATTGTCCCCTTATTGTAACAATGTCCCACATTCTGCTGCTCTTTACACACGCACATAAAAAAATTCTTCTCACCTGACCTCGCTCCCTCGGCAAACAGCGTCATCTTCCTCTTCCACAGCCGAGGCGCTTAGTAATGATGTCATGTGCTGTAACGCAGGGACGCTGACATCAGCTGCTAGCCTCTGATTGGCTGATGGCTGGTATTGGCATTGCGGTGTAGAGAGCCGGTCTCTGTGCCACAATACTTTTCAATTGAATATGCCTCCTCAGACGCACATTCACTTGAAAAGAAGCGCTGACGTCGGTGGTCTCTGGTTCGCTGGACACGATTGTCTTAAGGGGACTGAGGGCCGCACAACAGAGCCTCAGTGTTTGAGACCCCTGTTCTAACAGTTATACTGCAGCATAACGTTATGATGTCCCCTTGTGCTGCCTTATAATAATTCCTTGTGCCTCCTTTAATAATAATCCCCTTTGACCCCTTATATTAATGATGCTGTACCGCCTTATACACACATCCTTTGTGTTTTCTTATAGTAATAATGCTTCCTTGCTTCCCATATAATGAAAATGATTCCCCATTGTACCTCCTTATAATAATAAACTCAATGCCTCTTTATTATAATAATACTCCTGAGCAGGGGCATACATAGAAATAATAAGCCCCATAGCAAAAGTCCTATCATTTCACAGTCAAAGAAGGGCATGTATGCCAACTTTTTAAGAAACATAGAAGAATATTTAGAACAGCATTTACACAGTTATTTTGCCCCCACTGAAGCCCCTAATTGGTCTCACCAACTATGATACCCCTTTCATGACCCCTGTAAAGTATTATGTCAACACACAGTATGCTGACCCCACACAGTTTGATTGCCCCACAGCACCCCATACAGTAAGATGGTCACCACACCCCCCATACAGTATTGTATTCACCACAGTCCCAACATACATTATGTGGTGCATTACAGACTCTCACACAGTATGATGTCCACCATAGGCCCCTATATAAAGTATGATTTCCACCAAAGCCCCCTGTGCAGTATCATGGCCCCCACAGCCCCCATATAGTATGATGTCCCCCATAACCAACCCATATTGTATGATGCCCACCACAGCCCCCCACACAATATAATGCCCCCCATAGACCTCCACATGATAGTCTCCCTACAGCTACCCCACATAGTATAATGTCCACCACAACCAATCCACACAGTAAAATGTCCTCCACAACCACCCTACACAGTATGATACCCCATACAGTGTGATGGTCACCGTACCGCCACCCCACACAGTATGATGGATCCCCCACAGCCCAAATAAAATATGATGGTCCCCAAACAACCCCCTATATAGTATGATGTTCCCTACAACAACCACGCATAAAGTATGATGGTACCTCCAACAGCTACCCATATAGTATGATGCCCCCCCATATAGTATGATGGTCCCCTCAACAGCCCCTCATATAGTATGATGGTCCCCCAACAGCCCTCCTTATAGTATGATGATCTTGCCAACATTCCCTTACATAGATGGATAGTTACGCTAACAGACCCTCCATATAGTATGATGGTCTCGCCAACATTCCCCTACATAGATGGATGGTTCCCCCAATAGCCCCTCCATATAGTATAATTGTCTTAGCCACAGCAGCCTATATAGTATGATGGTCCCCCCAACAGCCCCCTATATAGTATGACAGTCCCCACAACAGCCCATCATATAGTATGATGGTTCACCCAACAGCCCGCTATATAGTATGATAGTCGACCCAACAGCCCCCTATATAGTATTATGGTCCACCCAACAGCCCCCTATATAGTATGATAGTCCCCACAACAGCCCCCTATATAGAATGATGGTCTACCCAACAGCCCCCTATATAGTATGATAGTCCCCCAAAAGCCCTCTATATAGTATGATGGTCCACCCAACAGCCCCCTATGTAGTATGATAGTCCCCCCAACAGCCCCCTATATTGTATGATGGTCTATTCAACAGCCCCCTATATAGTATGATAGTTCCCCCAACAGCACTCTATATAGTATGATGGTTCACCCATGGATGATAACTTGTTTTGACTGAAACCCCCATTTGTTGACTTATTCTTAGAAAAGGATGTGCGATCAGTAGAGATCCCAACCCTGGGGTGAGCTGGACTGCAGAGTGAAGGCAAAAGGGCCAACAAGTGCTAAGCATCTCTGGGAACTCCTTCAAGATTGTTGGAAGACCATTTACGGTGACTACCTCTTGAAGCTCATCAAGAGAATGCCAAGAGTGTGCAAAGCAGTCATCAAAGCAAAAGGTGGCTACTTTCAAGAATCTAGAATATAAGACATATTTTCAGTTGTTTCACACTTTTTTGTATAGTATATAATTCCACATGTGTTAATTCATAGTTTTGATGCCTTCAGTGTGAATGTACAATTTTCATAGTCATGAAAATACGGAAAAATCTTTAAATGAGAAGGTGTATCCAAACTTTTGGTCTGTACTGTATGTATTAGATATGAATGCTGTTTGTATTGGGATAGCCGTCATGGTTTGAATATTGCCTTCTAAGCACATTTGGAGGCTTTTTCTTTCATTTTTGAGTTTCTTATATTCCACCTTTGGGGTTCTGTATCTACATATGGCCTCCAAATCCATAAAAAATAGAAATCTAACTGTGCCATGTTACATTGTAGTGCCGCAAAACATGCCAATGTAAAGTGACCGCTGTAGCCGTGGACAAGCTGCTGCTCCATAACGCCCTGGCACTTTGCAGGAAAATCATGTCTCAATAGCAATTTGCAGTCAGGTGTGGGGTGTATCACACTCACTTGTAAGCCACAGACCTCCGCTGCCTCCAGGCCTCCATCTTCAGGAGCCGTCGCGCATAACTCAGGGGATATGTAGTTCGCTTTAACAACTGAAAGTTTGCTGTACAATTCAAGTTCATCAGATTGTAACACGCAGTTTCAGGCATAACATTTCTTATTCTTTGTTTCCTTAATGCAGTACGTTTCCAGCATCACTATCCGTTCCTCCTGGACTATCCCACTCTGTCAGCCCTAGGGATTTCCCGTGAGGTTCCATAGTGTATTGTCCCCTGTACGCCAGAAGATAAGAAACTCTTCGTAGTACCTGTATTGAGCCTTGAGCTCTGGACTTTGCAGTAAGGACTCACACTGCCCCGAAAGATAGATACTTGTCCACTGCAACTTGAACTTGGTTACAGTATCTCCCTATCTGATCTGTTATCAGGAAGCAGTCCCTTTTTACTGGGGCTTTCCCCTCCCACTATGGGCTAATCCCAACTTTAACTATGTCTGCCCCTACTATATGTAACTGGGCATTATATAACTAAGTATTATATCACTTATCTTACACTAACAATACTTGTTCCCCAAGATGCACAAACCAGGTTACATCTATAATGCTTACCAAACTCTATGTTAGCTTAGGGCTCTTTCACATGTCCGTGTGTCTGGTATGTGTGGTTACAGCTTCCACATATACAGTGGTGGCCAAAAGTATTGGCACCCCTGCAATTCTGTCAGATAATACTCAGTTTCTTCCTGAAAATGATTGCAATCACAAATTCTTTGGTATTATCTTCATTTAATTTGTCTTCAATGAAAAAACACAAAAAGAATTGTCCTAAAGCCAAATTGGATATAATTCCACACCAAACCTAAAAAAGGGGGTGGACAAAAGTATTGGCACTGTTTGAAAAATCATGTGATGCTTCTCTAATTCGTGTAATTAACAGCACCTGTAAGTTACCTGTGGCACCTAACAGGTGTTGGCAATAACTAAATCACACTTGCCGCCAGTTAACATGGATTAAAGTTGACTCAACCTCTGTCCTGTGTCCTTGTGTGTACCACATTGAGCATGGAGAAAAGAAAGAAGACCAAAGAACTGTCTGAGGACTTGAGAAACCAAATTGTGAGGAAGCATGAGCAATCTCAAGGCTACAAGTCCATCTCCAAAGACCTGAATGTTCCTGTGTCTTCCGTGCGCAGTGTCATCAAGAAGTTTAAAGCCCATGGCACTGTGGCTAACCTCCCTAGATGTGGACGGAAAAGAAAAATTGACGAGAGATTTCAACGCAAGATTGTGCGGATGGTGGATAAAGAACCTCGACTAACATCCAAACAAGTTCAAGCTGCCCTGCAGTCCGAGGGTGCAACAGTGTCAACCTGTACTATCCGTCGGCATCTGAATGAAAAAGGACTGTATGGTATGATACCCAGGAAGACCCCACTTCTTACCCCGAGACATAAAAAGCCAGGCTGGAGTTTGCCAAAACTTACCTGAGAAAGCCTAAAACGTTTTGGAAGAATGTTCTCTGGTCAGATGAGACAAAAGTAGAGCTTTTTGGGAAAAAGCATCAACATAGAGTGTACAGGAAAAAAAAAGAGGCATTCAAAGAAAAGAACACGGTCCCTACAGTCAAACATGGCGGAGGTTCCCTGATGTTTTGGGGTTGCTTTGCTGCCTCTGGCACTGGACTGCTTGACCGTGGAAGTGCATTGAGGTGAAGGGTACATTGCTGGAAAAGGAAGAAAAAAAAAAAAAAAAAAACTCTTTAAATCTCTTAGTTTGCGAGTGTGAACGAGCTGCTTGTGTCCGGAGCGTAAGTGCGAACGAAAGTAAGTGTGTGACTTGTTTTTCAGTGACTTTGGATTCAGGGAGTTTGGAAGGGAGGACTTAGGACTGAATTGCTGACTGTATTTCATTCTTTCTTTACTTTACTTTTTACTTAATTAATCCACCTGACCTACTTATCTGATTCCCCCGTCCATACTTGATACTTAACTGATCCCCCGCCGATATCTAATAGATACACTTGCACATCCCTAATTGATCCCCGTCCATACACCTATATATAGATAATTGTGTTTTGTACTTGTATATATATACTGACTGTATCCCCATATTTAGAATGACGTCCATGTTGGCCGGAGCCGTGCAGTGTACATCTTGCGCAATGTATGCATTCCGTGAGCAACCACTCGAGGATCCATACTGCTGCGAGAGATGTGAGCATATCGTGCACTTGGAAGCCCAAATTCTGGATCTAAGTGCTCAGATAGCGGTACTGAGGAGCATCGACAACATGGAACGGAGTTTGCTGCTCACCGAGCAGACACTCAATGGGTCAATACTGGGGGTGGAGCATAGAGGGGAAGTGCAGGCTGAACAGGCAGGGAGCTGGATAACAGTTAGGAGGGATAGAGGGAAGAAGTATAGGAAGGCTGGTTCAGAACCGGCATTATTGGAGCACGACAGGTCCTCTGACCGCCGGGGGAGTGTATGCTCCAGTAATGAGGGGGAGGGGGGAAGTGTAGGGCAGGCAAGACAGGTTCTGGTAGTGGGTGACTCTATTATTAGGGGGACAGACAGGGCAATCTGTCACAAAGACCGGGATCGCCGAGCGGTGTGCTGCCTCCCTGGCGCTCGAGTCCAGCACATCGCGGATCGGGTTGACAGGTTACTGGGTGGGGCTGGCGAAGACCCAGCGGTCATGGTCCACATCGGCACCAATGACAAAGTGAGTGGTAGATGGAGGGTCCTTAAAAATGATTTCAGGGACCTAGGTAGGAAGCTTAGGGCAAGGACCTCCAAGGTAGTTTTCTCAGAAATACTACCAATCCTGCGAGCCACACAGGAGCGCCAACGGGAAGTTAGGGAGGTGAATAAGTGGCTAAAGAGTTGGTGCAAGGCAGAAGGGTTTGGGTTCATGGAGAACTGGGCCGACTTCGCGGTCGGCTACAGGCTCTACCGTAGGGACGGGCTGCACCTCAATGGGGAGGGTGCAGCGGTGCTGGGGAAGAAGATGGCTAATAGGTTGGAGGAGTTTTTAAACTAGAGACGGGGGGGGAAACCAAGGAAATAGGTGGGATGTGAGGCAAGCAAGGGGGAAGGGGAGAAGTGAATATAATGAGGGTGGAGAGGGGGGTGGGGATAGTACAGTTAGATCGTTAGAGAAGAATAGGATGCTAAATAACCCCAAAGTTTTATCTTGCATGCTGACCAACGCAAGAAGCCTGACCAATAAGGCGGATGAGCTGCGGGCGCTTATATCGGAGGAGAGGTATGACATCGTAGGTATAACAGAGACTTGGCTAGGCGATAGCTACGACTGGGCGGTAAATTTATTAGATTATAGTTTATTTAGAAGTGACCGGAAACAGGGGAAAGGCGGAGGAGTCTGCTTATATGTAAAGTCATGTCTAAAACCCAGACTAAGGGAAGATATAGGAGAGGGAGAAGAGGGGGTCGAGTCCATGTGGGTAGAGATAGAGGGAACTAAAAATAATAATAAAATATTACTGGGGGTCTGCTATAAGCCACCAAATATAACAGAGGAGAATGAGAATCTGCTATTAGGACAAATAGACAAAGTAGCAAAACATAATGAAGTGATTGTAATGGGGGATTTCAACTACCCGGATATTGACTGGGAAACAGAAACCTGTAGATCTCAGAAAGGAAAAAGGTTCTTGACAAATATTAAGGATAATTATCTCTCCCAACTAGTGCAGGAACCAACGAGAGGGAAGGCCGTGTTGGACTTAATATTGACTAATAGGCCTGATAGAATAACTGAGGTACAGATAGGGGGGCACCTAGGTAATAGCGACCATAATATTATCGACTTCAAAATGCCCTTCAGTGGGGTTATCAATAAGGGAACAACAAAAACATTAAACTTTAGGAGGGCGAAGTTTGATCAGCTGAAAGAAAGCCTTCAACTTATTGACTGGGACAAAGTTCTTAATCAAAGGAATACGAATAGTAAATGGGAAACCTTCAAAAGAATTCTGAATACTCAGTGCGAGAGATATATACCGTATGGGAATAAAAGGGCCAGAAATAAGAGGAAACCAATACGGTTGAACAAGAACGTAAAAGGGGCGTTAAATAGCAAAAAAAAGGCATTCAAGAGATTAAAACAGGAAAACAGTAAGGAAGCACTAATGTGTTACAAGGAAAAAATGAGAACCTGTAAAAAACAAATAAAAATAGCGAAGGAGGAAACAGAGAGACGTATTGCTAGGGAAAGTAGATCAAATCCCAAACTGTTCTTTACGTATATAAATAGTAAAATGATTAAATCGGATAATATTGGACCGATAAAAAGTGAGGAAGGCAAAATCATAGAGAAAGATGAGGATAAAGCTAATCTATTAAATAATTTTTTTTCGACAACTTTCACAAAGGAAATCGAACTAACAGGAGAAATGAGAAGTGACAAACTTAATCCTCCACTAAGTATGACTAATCTAACCCAAGCTGGGGTACAGAAACGCCTCAGTAACATTAAAATAAACAAATCACCAGGACCTGATGGCATACACCCACGGGTACTAAGGGAACTAAGTAATGTGATAGACAGACCGTTATATCTTATATTTAAGGACTCTGTTGAGACTGGGTCTGTGCCACTTGATTGGCGACAGGCGAATGTAGTGCCAATATTCAAAAAGGGAGCGAAAAGTGACGCCGGAAACTATCGGCCGGTGAGTCTGACGTCCGTTGTGGGCAAAATTTTTGAAAGCTTCATTAAAGAGGCAATTACGGAGCATCTTGATGCTAATAATCTTTTAATCCCGAACCAACATGGATTCATGAGGAATCGCTCCTGCCAAACAAACCTGATTGACTTCTACGAGGAGGTTAGCTCTCGAGTAGATCAGGGGGAACCAGTGGATGTCGTGTATCTCGACTTCTCAAAAGCGTTCGATAGCGTGCCACATAATAGGTTGGTATACAAAATGAGAATGATGGGGCTGGGGGAAAATGTCTGCAAGTGGGTAGCTAACTGGCTAAAGGATAGAAGGCAGAGGGTGGTTATAAATGGAATATACTCAGATTGGGTAAGCGTCACTAGTGGGGTACCACAGGGGTCTGTACTAGGCCCAATGTTATTTAATATCTTTATTAACGACATAGTCAATGGGATAAATAGTAAAATGTCAATATTTGCAGATGACACAAAGTTATGTAAAACAATTAATACAAAAGAGGACAGTGCAGACCTACAGAGGGATTTGGATAAGCTGGGTAGGTGGAGCATTAAATGGCAAATGAGGTTTAACGAGGAGAAATGTAAGGTCATACATATGGGAAGGAAAAATGGAAGTCACCAGTACTCACTGAATGGGAAATCATTGGGGAATTCAGAGATGGAGAAGGACTTGGGCATCTTGATTGATAGCAAACTAAATTGGAGTGCCCAAAGTCAGGCCGCTGCTGTAAGGGCAAACAGGGTAATGGGATGTATCAGAAGAGGTATAGCTGCAAAGGATGAGAACATTGTTCTTCCACTGTACAAAGCACTGGTCAGACCACACTTGGATTACTGTGCTCAGTTATGGGCCCCAATATATAGAAAGGATATAAATGAGCTTGAAAAGGTACAAAGGAGGGCAACAAAATTAATAAAGGGAATGGAGGGACTGCAATACCCAGAGAGGTTGGCAAAACTAGGACTATTCAGCCTGGAAAAGAGAAGGTTGAGGGGGGACATAATAAATGTGTACAAATATGTTAGGGGACAGTATAGAGATCTTGCCAGGGATTTGTTCAAAAGGAGGGATATTACGGTAACAAGAGGGCACTCACTAAGACTGGAAGAGAAAAGGTTTCAGCACCAGCATAGGAAGGGGTTCTTTACGGTAAGAGCAGTGAGAATATGGAATTCACTGAGTGAGGAGACGGTAATGTCGGATTCACTACACCAGTTCAAGCGGGGACTGGATGCATTTCTAGATACCAGGCAGATTTCAGCATATACTTAAAAATAAAATAAAATAGTAGGTTGATACAGGGATTTATTCTGACTGCTGGTTTCAGAGTCGGGAGGGAATTTTTCCTCAGGTGAAGATTGGCTAAATCATTTGGGGTTTTTGCCCTCCTCTGGATCAACTTTAGCAATTACAGAACTAACAGGTCGAACTTGATGGACGCAAATCTTTATTCGGCTTTACAAACTATGACTATGAGTACTATGAGCATTATGAAGTCTGAAGACTACCAACAAATTTTGCAGCATAATGTAGGGCCCAGTGTGAGAAAGCTGGGTCTGCCTCAGAGGTCATGGGTCTTCCAGCAGGACAATGACCCAAAACACACTTCCAAAAGCACTATAAAATGGTTTGAGAGAAAGCACTGGAGACTTGTAAGGTGGCCAGCAATGAGTCCAGACCTGAATCCCATAGAACACCTGTGGAGAGATCTCAAAATGGCAGTTTGGAGAAGGCACCCTTCAAATATCAGGGACCTGGAGCAGTTTGCCAAAGAAGAATGGTCTACAATTCCAGCAGAGCATTGTAAGAAACTCATTGATGGTTACACACATGTCAGTGTATTTCCATGAACCGTGTATCCATGTGCTCCACACGCTGACATGTCCGTTTTTGGGCGACAGCACGGATCACACGGACCCATTCAAGTCAATGGGTCCGTGTAAACGCGTTCCACACACAGATGCCATCCGTGTGACACGTACCGGCGCTTGGGAATCAGTGTACAGTTAGCGCTGTTCCAAGCGCCGGGTGCTGAACGCTGCCCTCATCATGGTTCCCTGCTGGCGATGCGATCAGAACCAGCAGGGACAATGTTGAGGGTAGTAGTATTTTGCTCCCACTGCATCCACCTGTAAAAATAAGACTAAAATAAAAAATCCATATACTCACCTGTCCTAAGTGTCCCCTGCTGTAATCCATGCGACCAATCAACAGAGGAGTCGCTGCAGCAAGCGGGCCCCGGAGATGCGTTCAGTGAGTAACAGGACACCGCTGGGTGAGCTCAGCGGAGATTTAGGGTCGCTCGGTGCAGCGCTACATTCTCCCTGGCTCCTTTGCTGATCGGTCATGATGAAGGCAGCGTTAAGCACCCGGCGCTTGGGAACAGCGCTAACTGTACCCCTGATTCCCAAGCGCCAGTATGTGTGATCCTGAGGCGGCACATGAGCGGCACACGGTTGCCACACGTGTGACACACACCGGTACCAGAAATATACGGACGTGTGAAACCTATGCCTTACTCTATACTTATACACTAACATTACTTATGAATTACACATTACCATACCAACGTATATGCTTAAAACCGTAATACATAGTTCACACTTCACATGACACAATGTATGTATAAAACGCATGACATCATTTACCTAACGTGATTGTTGTCTTCAAGGGCAGGAACGCAACTGTACAGTCCACCACTGAACCAACAGTTCAGTTTCTCTTCAAGGGCAGGAACGCAACTGTACAGTCCACCACTGAACCAACAGTTCAGTTTCTTTACCATGTGCTTGTAAAGAAGTGGAGAAGCTGTCTATACCACCCTTAAAGATCTTGTGGTTTTATAATTCATTCTCTGGTTGAAATGTTGTTTTGTCTGGTTTGCGTGCTGCAACAGTTGGTTAGCTGCAGACAAGGTTAACTATTGAGACAGTCCAGGATGGAAGGAGTTAAATAGAACCTGTCAACATGATTTATAAAGTAAATCCATTGCCATAATGGCACTGTGATGCTGATTACTCTGATACTCTTCTGTGCATCGGGGTGGCCTAGAGAGTATGGTCTCTTTTTGCTTTTGCGCCCGTCTACCAGCCTACCCTGTTTCTTTTTTAAATTCCGCTCAAACGCCATCATTGGGATTGGTGGCACTTGCGCATAGTGATTCTATGATTGGTTTTCAACAAAATGGCGCCGATGACATCACATGCGCAGATGGAGATTTCAGTTCAATGACTTCTTCATTAAGTGGAAACCTCGATCTGCACATGTGCCGCCTCCAACGGCATTTTATTAAAGGCTTGAAGACCGGCCATATAGTCACAATGTGCATGCGCCACCCACCTTAATGAAGGTGGCGGCGAAGCATAATTTTACAAAGGAGGTAGGTTACTCAATATTCATTGACCTGTAAAATAAACAGAGGAGGCTGGTAGAGGGGCGGAGAAGCATAAGATGACCCTACCCCCTAGGCCCGCCCTGATGCACACCAATACACAGAAGATTTCATTAGAATAAAACTTTAGAGGATGATTATTCACAACCACTGATCGGATTCCTTCTCAGCAGGTATCAGATTAATCAGCAGAATGGTGCCATTATGGCCATGGCTTTACTTTATAGTGCTAAATCCTGCAGATAGGTTCTCTTTAAGTGTACATAAGAACAAAGTTTCCTGTTGTTAGGCAGATAGGGAAGACCACTTTAGAAATATAAGACCTATGGTCCTGTTGCTCACACACCTGAATTGAAACGGGTGTTTGTGTGCCAAGAAAGGGAGACCATATCAGATAGCACATTCTGAAGGAAAGAAGGATTTAAGTGGCAGAAGGATTACTTATCTCAGGTAAGGGGGTCTAAAGCAAGGACTGAGTCAAGTAAGTATTCCTTATCTCAGACAATCGAGTCTTAAGCAGGAGAAGATGGCCGGGCTGGGACATGAGTTCTCCTACTGGGAACTAAAAATGCAGTGGCACAGCAAGGAGCAAAAATCCCAGTGGCAAGATGTGGAAAGCTCATAGAGACTTATCCAAAGCGACTTGCAGTTGTAATTGCAAAAAGAGGCTCTACATAGTACTGACTTTAGGAGGGTGAATAGTTATGCCCATTGACGTTTTCAGTTATTTTGTCCTATTTGTTGTTTGCTTCACAACAAAAAGAAAACCAAATGTTCACAATTCTAGGCATGTTCATTACATGAACTGATGCAAACCCTCAAAAAAAAATCCCAGTGAAATTCCAGGTTGGGAGGTAGCAAAACACGAAAAATGTCAAGTGGGTGAACACTTTCGCAAGCCAGTGTACTTCTCATCAAGGTTTTCAGTGAAGATTTTTGGATTCTGGTTTCTTTCATTCACCTCCATTCCATCTGGTCCTGGCCTGCTATGTCAAGCTACAGCAAGAGGTCTGCAGGGGTATATTGCAAAGGTAACAGCAGCACACACACCCAGCCTGGACCCCCATTTTCCTGTAGCATAGAATTTATAAAATATCTGAGCATGCTTGCTTGGCCATTTTTGGAACTCTAATGCATGATCGACCTCACCATTTAAGGTGGTACAATATGTAGCCCCATTTTCAACATAGTTTCAGGTCCTAGAACTGGGCCTCCCATACATGACACATTTATGAGATATCCCATGGATATGCTATAAACATCTGAGAAAAGAATACCTCTCTAAAACACATGGGCCTACCAATTTATTTGATGTCTTGACTCAAGAATGGCACAGCACATACTTATACTGTTTTATTACTGCAGGAACATGGTGTGCGTTGGCAAAGGATCATCTACTCATGTAAACAGGCTCATTTAATAGCCACATATCAGGCATGGGTTCCCCATATTCATACATTTGAAAGAGAAATATACGTTTTGGCTCCTGTAATGGTGTTTCCCCATTTACATAATATTTTGTCCTGATACTGTTACCATATACATGAAAGGGGCAGTAACGCGTTGTAGGTTGCAGTTTTCATTGTACCATATCACAATAACAACCATATTATCCCAATGATTCTCATTATTATAATTAGCCCGGGAATGTTCTGCCTGTGCCTATGTCTGTATCTGGACTGAATCACTTTCCTTTGTTTGATGTTTTTATGTTTCTTTTCGGTAAAGTACCTTTTTACTGTATAATAAAATATAAATATGTCTGTAACATGCGGTTTATGTTTACCCAACACCATTCAATCCTCAGCATTTGTGGACCTTATGTAGAGTATCAAAATGAGCAAAAGTGAAGTATATGGTATAATTCTACCCTCTACTAGAGAGACGAGCGAGGAAGGTATTTTCATATGTCATTGTCACCACAAATAATGAGGGATAAAGGGACAATTTCATCCATCAAATGTAGGGAGAGTGAAGGGCATAAGCGGCAATTCCCAGTCATGCAAGTCAAGACTAATGAATATCAAGTGGGCATCAGTCAGACACCCAACACCACCCACAGCGCCTCCTGTTTGCTGTAGTGACGTGTAGTAACGCGGTTGTATATCCTTGTAACCTGGCAAGTACATCACCTTAACTAGAAATCTAAACCATTAATGCTAAACTCCCCTGATGAGTCAAAACAGAAGAAATGGGACCTTCGGAATTAATGAAACTACCGGAAACAGAAAGCTCTGACAGGTTGGAATCTGAGTGTCTGATTGATGCCCCCCTGATACTCATGAGACCTGAGTGGCATGACCGGGAATTTTCTCTGATTCTCCTCCACCAGTGGCGTACCACCCATGGCGGTAGACCAGAGCTAGGGAGGCCTGGTTCCACGTGGGTTGTGGGGCCCTTATACTGCATATTGAGGCTGTAGGGGAAATAATATTCCATGTGGGGGTCATTATACTTTGTAGGGGACTGTGGGTGACATTATACTGTGTGTAGGGCCCCTCACACTAACTGTGGGATCTTTTGGGGACATCATATTGTGTTTTGGGGCCCTATACAGTGTGTGGGAGCTCTGGGGACCATCATATTGTGTATAGGAGGCTGTGGGGCTATCATACTGTGTGAGGGGCACTTTAGTGGCATCATACTGTGGGAGGAATTATACTGTGTTGGGGTTACTGTGGCAGCATCATACTTTGCTGGAGGCTTTGTGGTATCATCATAATATGCGTGAGGGGTGTTTGTGGCCACAATTCACTGTAAGGTTATCATGCAGTATGATGGCCACTTTTTAGGGCATTATACTTTATAAGGGCCATGAAAGGGGTATAGTAGGGGTGAGAAAACTAAGGTGCTTCAGTATTTACATAATTACGGTGTATCTATCCCTCTCCATGATTTTCAAAGTTGTCAGGTATGCCCCCGCCTCCTTCAGAAATGTTGTTTTGTTGGGGGGTATGTAGAGGGAAGGCCCAATTAGGATTTTTGCTATGGGCCCCCGTGATTTCTATGTATGTCGCTGCATTTCACTCTTCCTGTATTTAATGGGTGAGATTGTTCCTTTATCCCTTATTATATTAATTGTGCTGACAATGACATATGAGAATACCTGTCTCTCTCCTCTCTTTTTCATGCCTCTTTTCTCCTTTCTGTTTCATGTCTCTGTTTTGTATTTGGGATTTGGTGGAACATAACAGGGGGCAGAATTATAAATGGTAAATGTTATTTTTACCGCTGAACTGTACTCCTGGAATCCTGGGACTTAACAGTAGTTATAATCACTCTTTAACAAACAAGTGAACTATTGTTTTAACTATGTTATTAAAAGTTAAATTTTAACTTCTCACATTTTGGTTACATCTTTCCTTATGCAGAGTAGCTCATAATATTAATCTTTCCCAAGAGTTCTCAATATTTCACTTTTCTACTGCTGTTGGTTGCCTTATACAGAATAAGAGCCTTGGATCCTATTTTTAATATAGTGGAGGAGCACATGCTCGATCGCCGCTTCGTTCATTTCCTATGAGACTGCCAAAGAAAGCCAAGTGCTATTTCCAGCAGTCCCATTGACAATTTACAGAGCGATGGTTGAGCATGTGCAACACCACTATATTCAAGACGGGGCAGCAGAGCCGCATTCACAGGGTTCCTAACCCCTGTTTTCAGGATTGTTGTGGGTCCCAGTATTCAGACCGACAGTGATCTGATCAACAAGTTATCCCCTAAGAACGGAGCAGGGAACCTCAGGCCCGTGGGTCGTTTATGGCCCTTGATGACCTTTTATCTGGCCCCTCGGTAGATTCCTGGGAACCACAGTACTTGAGCTGGCAGCTGTATTTTGATGGCCGCCGGCCCATTAACTTCTTGCTCTGTGAGCACGTGCACACAGTGTTCACTACTGAATGCTGAAAGTTTACGTCCTGACACCAGTGCCAGCGTCAGCACGCATTTGTGGGCGAGGTTAGTGCGCAATTTGTACGGCCCCCGAAGGATGGTATAAATATCCAAATGGCCCTTGGCAAAAAAGAAGATTCCCCACCCATGCCCTATGGGATAACTTATTTTTTGGGGAATAACACATTAGGCATCCAATCTCCTGATTACTTGTATAATACACTGCAAAAGTTCTTTATTTACAAGCAGCCTCTTATACCCTCGGGCTGTGTCCAAATGGCAAAAGGCCATTTTTAGGTCTCTGAATGCAATAGCAATCAATTGGCGCCATGCAATATTTTCACATGAGGAAGGATGATGGAGGTTGGAAGAGTACCCTCGGGTGAGATCCATCCTGTGTTCTATACATTTAACCCCGCTGTTTAGACATAAAAGAAAGGGGCAAAATACTATAAGGGAACCACAGACTGGTGTAGTTGATACCCTTATTGGCCTGTATACTCTGGCTTTGGTCTGCTGAAGACATTATGCACCAGGACAGGAAAAGGGGCTTATACACCAGAGCTGCAGGATGGAAAATGTCTCCATGCCCTAATCAAATTCTTCTTTCCATTATCTGTATTATATTTAAGGTGTAAACTGACATCTACCTGCTAAGCTTCATAATACTATTTCATTTTTAAGGCAATTATACATATTGTAGTCAATTTTTCATATTTGGCTGTTTCTACCACCCCTGCATGAACAACTGTGTGGTCTAAATGCATGGTATTATGGTATTACCATACTCTAAGCATCTTTATGTACCCGATAGGGGTTGGGAAATAATCCTATATCTTAACCAGGGTCCTTAGTAACATATTTGCTTATGATGTCACATCTCCATGAGGGGTTATAAGTCTGTGACAATGAGAAAGCCTATAAGACACCTTATCTGTCTGTTTTGTGATGGTGACCTCTTGGTCCAATTGATTTGGAGTGATGAATGAAGGATGAGCGGGTCACTCTCTCCTTTTGTGTACAATTGTATGTCCATTGAGCACTTGCACTTTTTTTTTTATACTTCATTTTTTTAATAATTGATATAAATAAAACTAACTTTTTGATCTGATTTATTGCTAAAGAATCTACATATTATTCCTGAATCAGTTGTCCTAAATTAGCCTTTTGCTAGATAGCATTTATGGGGTTTAAATAGGAATTGAGTTATCCCTGATCTCCTTAAATATTCTGCTGGCACCTACTGCTGATGGAACTTGGGATCAGCCATCATCCTGCTGTTCCTGTACGGTGGTTGCACCATTTCTTTGGTATCAGGGCTGTGTGTATATTGTCAAGGGGTCAAAATAAGTCCCATTACCATTTTTACTAATATTCTCTCACTGATCAAACAAGAAAATAATCATTATTACTCCATGTTATTATTATTATTTTTTCTTATCAATTTCATCATATTATATTTCCATTTTCAGGCCATTTTAGTTCTGTATCTGGGAATTTCTATGTCTGGTGGTGATGGGTGAAATATAATAAAAATTCAGTTTTTTTTGCAAAATATGATATAAATAGCTAATTGTACTTGTGTTTCATTGCTTTCATTTCAGGGCTTTATATCAAATGTCCATGGTCATACCTGATTCCTAATGGTAAAAAAACACTTTCAGGGCTCTAGGCAATAGTTTATAGGATTGATAAGGACACTCCGCTTTGTAAGTCTATAAAAAAGATATATGAAATTTTCAGGAAGTCTCTGATGAGTTTGGATTTCTCTGTACATGACTATTGGGGCCTCATAGCCCGAATTCTCCCTCTATTTAATAGTTTTCTGGAAGAACAGTAAAGCCCTCCCTGGTGAACTATTGGAAAGTGTCCACACTGAGAAAATGATACTCATAAACCTAACAGAGTTCTCTATTTAGTTTTTTTGTCACTATAGTCTCTGCTGTTGCCATTCATTTTATGCTTTTCTTTTACATTTATGAGCAGAGAAATTACAGTACAGAATGCAGTACTTGGCTTAATTATCGATCTCTACTTGGGTCACTGGATAATGACTCGCTAAATTCTTAATGGGTATCAAATTGCACAATAATCGCAATAAAACTGGCACCAGTTACCTCCAAGATTAAACATATTGTGGCCCTTCAACAGGAAGGAAAGATGAAGTCACAATGAAATTTACCAATCATATAGAAGTTAATTTTGGAAGATGAAGAAAACCATAGGTAAAATGCTGCTTAAACAAACAAAGGGGAGATTCCCAAAAGAGATGCCAAATCTCCGAAATGCATTCCAAATTCTCCCAAAATCTCTGGCGAGCAGCGCTCCTAGAAGGTTTCTCCTGTGGAAGCAGCATTTTTTCATAGTAGCTTGGCTAATGTGAAAATAAAATGTTAGCATTAGACTTTACATCACGTAAACTCTCATGCCGGAAAGACTTGCCTCAAAGTTGCCAAGCATGGGCTGTAGAGGTGAGCAAAACGATTTGAAGGACATGGTCCAATGGGCATGTTGGTACCCCGTGGAGCACTGTGATCCTCCTACTACTTGCTGGCATCCTGGGCACCTCTTATAATTACATCATGACATTGCAGGGGCCTATTAACCAATCAGAAGAGGTGCCCTAAATGCCGGCAGATAGTAGCATGTTTCCAGAGTTCTGGTTCGGTTGCCTCAAAGTTCCATGGTAACTGTTGGACCCGGGTCCTATAAATCATTTTGCACAACTCTAATGGGCTGTTACGTTCTTTATAAAGATAAAAAATTGACAAGAAAAAGAAGTTTTGTTGTTTTTGAATATTTCATTGGAGAAAATTTATGAGGAAGTTAATGAAAAATTATCCTGGCAAAAGGATAAGTCTTTGTATTTTTGCCAGGTGCCATAGCTGTCAAAGTTAAATTGTATCCCCATTTCAGACTATCACCCTTTTCACATTCTATCCGCTTTGCAATATCTTGCTTTGAACATATTAAAAAGATGTTTGGAAAAGATATTTATGATTGGAAGAGTAGAAGATAAAAGGAGGACAACTGATATATACTGAGATCATCATAGAAACCAAGATACTCTCTAGCGGTGAAGATCCAAACATAAGAAGCTTGCATCTAAAAACTTGTGACGTTCTGTCACAATCCAGCGATTATTTTTTCTCTCTTTATTACATAATCAACATAATTATGTTCATACACAACATAAGCCATGAATAAGAATTAGCTTTTCGAAATGCGTTGGAATTTTAAGAATATAATTACCGGATTGTGTGCTGGACTGAGCGTCACAAATTTTTGGATTGCTACTGCACTCTTTTGTGTGGGTCCATGGACTAATATGAAGGACACACAGTTTGCAGATGCAGTGAGCCAGTGTGTCCTATTTATAAGAAATTTGCATGTTAATAGTCTCACAGTGGCTATAATTGAAATCTACCGATGTAAACCAGCTAAACTTATTCCAAGTGGATACTATTCTGGCATAAGTTTAGAAATAATATTCAATGGCCATTAATGGCATTTATAGACTGAATTATAGAGATGGCAGAAGGACATGTATTCTATACCATGTTGGGACCAAAGAAGCCCATACCATTTATCTTTCCAATTTTCTCAATATGGCTTTTAAAAATTACAAGTGAATTAGGAGATCTATATGGCTAGCAGATGCCAGAAATGTCTCTGCTTTCATACTATCTGCTTGCCAGTTATTCACCCTGCAGGTCTTAGTCACTATTTTTATGTGTAGTGCATACCCTGTGCACCACTGCTTTTTTCATCATATATGGGACTGACGGAGATTGCTGAGCCCTGTGCTTGTTTACCACTATCAGTTCCATGATGAATGAATAAAGCAATGGTTGAGTATGAACTCTACTGCTCCAGACCTTCTTCTTGGGATCATATGAGTCGAAATAGTAGGACCCCCTCCAGTGATCAGACACCAGCCACCTTCCTGTAGACAAGTGCTAATGTGCTAATGGTTGGTCAACCACTTTAAGGAAGTTATTAGTTCAGCTGTTTCCAGATCATGGAAGAAAAAACTACACACATTTAGTGGCCTCTCCTATATGTGGAAGGGTCTGGATCTTAGAGGTAGATTGGGTGCCCCAACAACTTTTAATCCAGCCTTGCATATATGTGGTACGTAAAGCTCATACTTGGTATGAGCCTCAAAGTAATATTAAGAGGTGATTGGTGGGACTAGATGGACTTTTTGTGCCATTCTGTATCAGCATTTACTGTACGCATATGTAAGGAGATAGCCATACTGCCCACTTTTCCCCTTGAAGACATGAGTACAATTATGATATATAGTGTGTATTGTTGTAGTGTGTAATGTGTATTGGGGCATGCATTAGTAGTGACAGTGTTGTATTCCATCCGACAATAGGCATCAATAGAGTTAAGAGTTGGGACTAGCCCAGAGAGAGGGGCTATGTTGCAAGATCAGAAAAGACTTCCTGGTAGTGAGTCAGACGTGGACTAGCTAACAGCTAGAGTACGCAGCAGAGCCTCATGAGTTGGGTGTCCCCAAAGTGGGGAGAAACCGAGGCAGTGGATAATGTGATCCTGAGCAGAGAAAGGAAAAGCGATAGAAGGACAGAGTGATTTACTGGAGACCGGTCCTGGGACAGGACGGCTAGCAGTCCGGCCCCGAGTTCGCAAGACAGAGAGGTAACGGGAAAGGATGGGACCGGGAATATGAGATGAAGAGAGTGCCTCATGCGGTAGTTCCACGGCGTCAACAACCAAAGAAGTTAAGTAATGGCTATAGTGGCAAGCTAGTTCCCTTAGGGGAAAGGAGGACACAGAACTGCGGGTTGAGGACAAGACTCTCACTTACTAGACTGTGGTACTCTGCTGGGTTTTGGTGAAGGCAGAGAAGCTTGGGGCAGAAATAAGTGAGCCTGGAAGAGGTAGAGAGACCATGTGTGAAGATGCTCCATGTGGTAAAGGAAATGTTCATGAAGTTATGCACCCACTATGTATTGTACATAATCCCCACCAAGTTGATTTTCAGTAAAAGACTGTTTATGTTTGATTAGTGGTCTCCCTCATTGAAATTTATACAATCTGGTCCTGGCCAGCCGAAGTCACTGGAATCAAGCAGCCTGCAAGCGCATAGCGCCCCTGTAGACAAACGCCCAACCAGGACCTCCATCTCCATGTAGCGTGCCGGGGCGTGGAACATGAGTACCTCGCCCATGGCTACCGCCTGCGCCACATTACACATAAACCGATAAAGTCCAGTCTAGGTCTGGTTCATTGTCCATTCCTAGAACACCTGACATTATTGTTTGAAAAGTCCTTCACATCGATCCTGTTATCCTAGAAAATGTCCTTCATGTACAGATACAATCCATAGCTGCTCACAAACATCCTATTTTGCTTAGGAGTTAAGTGCTTGTTGTGATCTCCACATCTGAATTTTGCTGTGAAACATAGTCAGAAGATGTTTATGAGCATAGTAAAATTAATCCCAACTGGGACATGGTCGAGATATCTGTTTGCAATTTAGAACAAAGAGCACTATCACTTGTACATGCCACATCATACTGATTTATATCTTTTACTTTCAACTTTGTTCATTTGAGGTCTCCTCTGCATTCATGCCAGCTATGTAATCTCCGCTCTGCAGGAGAGGGCACTCATACAGTAAAAACAAATGGGTGAAGCAACTTCTGCTTTAATATGTTATGTGTGGCCTGATGTTCATGTATAAAGTACTGCAGTTATGCAATTAAACGAGTCAAATGATATGAATAATGCAAAAGAAAATCCAAAGCAGCAATGGCAATATATAACGTCTATAATACATGCTCCGCAACATTGAAATTGCAACACCTGAAAAGAAAAGTAGTGAAATTATGGAAATCACAGGATCTATATACATGTTAGTGATCTGCAAATGATGATAAAATGGATACAAATTTTCAAAACATTTTGATTTATTCAGTATCCAGTATTAGAGTTGTGGCACCCCAGGGATCCGGTTGCCACAGTGGCATTGCCTCCCTCAAAAGAGGTAATGCCATGCCTGGAAGCAAGCAGGGGTCCCCTAATCAGGTTATACTAAACATGCAACACTTTCCTGGCTCCAGACCAACAAGGGGAGCCCCCTCCCCTTGGCAACTGGGATCTGGGGGCGGGGTTAGTTAGTCTTAGTGTGAGGAGTTGAAGCGAGGACGTAGAGGAGAGAGGGGCTGGGGACTGGAGCTGCGTGGCAGCTCACCCCAGAAGTACTGCACAGAAGAACCGGACACCGGAGTCCGAGGCAGTGGGGCACCGAAGGCCCAGCAGTAGAAACCGGAGGGCAGGAGATTGCAGGTCTCCTGGCCCCATCAGACGCCCGGAGGCTCAGCAGCACCGCAGGGTCCAGCACCGCCACGTGGGAGTGACGCGCCAGCAAGGCCCGAGCTGCCTGCCATACGGGTGTGCACAGACATGCCGCACTCAGGGACAAGGGCCACCGCATCGCTACATGTAGCAGGGCCAAAGAGTTTAGTGGAAAGGAAAGGCCTCCAACTTCACCTGGCAAGGAGGATCCTTTACTTGCTTCCAGGCTGCCCGGATTTCCACTTCTAGCCAGTACCCTAGTCCCGGCTTGTCTAATCAGCACCAGTAAAGACCCTGGGACTGCACTTCCTTGTCTCTGTGTTTCTTGCTGCGCCATCAACCCCTGCACTACAACGCCCAGCACAACCTGCAACATCATCTACACTGCCCTGGAGCTAGCTCTTCCTGTGGAGAGCCACACCATCCCTGCTGCAGTAACATCAGCTTCAGAGGACTGCTCCGCAGCGGCGGCTCCCTTTAGCCGCATTCCACAGGTGGCGTCGCGAACTCTATAAAAACTCTATAAATCCCCTATATATAACCCCTTTTATTGACCGCCCTGGGTCACGAACCGGGTCACCGCCACTATGACATTCCCCCAGCTTCCACCAGCCCGGCACCGGGTACCCCACGGCCCAGGGGGCGCGTCAACTTGGCGTCACGAACAGGATTCACGAAGCCCGGTATAACCGGGTCCTGTGTGCCATATACTTTATTGAACGGTGTTATCACGTAGTTTGCCGCCCGCCGAGGGGGAAGAAAGAAGCCCCAATCCGCAACCACCGGGTAAGAGATCCTTCCGCCTGCAGAGCAGCAGACTGGTGCGTGAGGAGACGCCCAGGACCTGGCTGAGGTTCACTAGGGGGGAGGAAGATGCCCAACATGGAGGAGGGTTCAGCCGCAGGCGCGGCCGCTGTCACTGTGATGTCGTTATCAATGCCATATATACCGGGGGCGGCGTGGTTGCCCCAGTACTCAGGGGAGTCGCACACCCTGAATGACTTTGAGGAAAGATTGCGCAGTTTGTTTAAAGTATACCCCCTGTCTGAGGAGCAAAAAGTCAGCATCCTCATAGGCCATCTAATCGGTGCAGCCCAGAGAGAGGTGAAGTCCTGGTCGGGCAGAGACAAAGGCACTGTAAAAGAAATACTGGCCCGATTGAAGGATACCTTTGACACCCGCACCGCAGCAGAAATTAAAATGAAGTTTTACGGGTGCAAACAGAGGGTGCAGGACAGTGTACGGGACTATGCTCTAAACCTGCAGGAGGCGCTGCGGGCCATCAAACAGGTAGACCCTGACAGTGTGCATGATGAGAACAGATTGCTAACTGAGCAGTTTATTGAGGGACTCCTGTCCAGCGCTCACAGGACGCAGCTGCGCATTATGGCTCTGCAAAACCCTGATCTGGACTTTGCGCAATATAAAGACAGAGCCATCCGGGTGCTGCGGGAATCAACACCAGGGGGCGCTGCATCCCACCGGTGCCCAGCTATCACCTACCACCAGGAGGTGGCCTCCTTTTCCTCAGAACCTGTGGAGGCTGACGCGCAGACTCTGGACAATGACCCGTCTGCAGACCTGCGCCTTCAGGTCCAGGAGCTGACCAAAAGTGTGGCTGCGTTAACCAAAACCGTGCAGGCCATTCAAGTGTCCCCCAAGGAAAAGATCCAGCTGGCTTCCAGTCCAGATGACGTCCCGTGGCGACGACAGAAAAGAATTCCACCAATCAGAGGGAGGAACAGCGATCGCTGCGACCAGGACGGACAACCCATCTGCCGCCGCTGTCAAAAGGCGGGACACTACGCAAGATTCTGCAATTTAAACGGGCAAAACCTGGGGCAGAGGGCCAACCCCCAGGAGTAAGACGACCAGGCCCACATGGCTGGCGAGACAAGTACGTGGGAGGACGACCGGTCCTACCTGTCGTGCTTGATGGCAAACCAATGAACGCACTGCTGGACACTGGATCCCAGGTGACCACGATGCCATATATCCTTTACAAGCAATACTGGACTGATTCAGACATTACCCACCATCCAGATGAACATCTTAGTATCTATGCCAGCAATGGTCAGCCCTTGCCTCAGGTGGGGTATAAAGAGGTGACCATAAAAGTTGGTAAAGTAGAATTGCTATCACAAGGAATGATTATTGTTGATATTGATTGCCGAGAAAGTCATCCTATGATAACCTTAGGCACTAATGTGATAGAAAATTGTCTTGGAGAAATTATTGTTTTGTTGCAACAGGTTGCAGAGACTGCCAGTTCCAGTCAGCAGCGAGTTCTGCAGAAGGAAATCAGAGCCCTGATGAAAAGACAACAAGTAGAACTGTCTGGTGGAGAAATTGGTTGTGTCAGGATGAGTGATCCATTCCCCATTGCAATGCCCCCTAGGAGCGAAATGTTAATATGGTATTGGGCAGCAATTGGTCTCAGGGGTCAAGATTATCAGGCCCTGGTAGAACCTGTATACTCTGACAGTAGGCCCACTATCTTGACAGACAGGGGGGTAGTCGATGTCTACATGGGGAGAGTGCCGATCCGCATCCTGAATTGTGGGGAGAAAGAGGTCCATTTACCCCCGTATGCTACCCTTGCTAAATTATTTACTGTCAGTAACAACTCAATAAAGACAGTGGAACCCTTGCTTCCATCCAAACCGGCGGAGAATAATGGCTCCAAGGGGCAGATGGAGGATTAGTGTCAGAAGCTACAAGTGGGCACTGACTCCACCCCCTTGCACCAAAAGCATGGAGTATACCGGGTGGTCCAAGAGTATGAGCGGCTCTTCAGTAAACACCCATTAGACTTTGGGCAGGTAAAAGGGGTCCAACATCATATCCCCACGGGAGATCATCCACCCATTAAAGAGAGGTACTGGCCTGTACCTCCAGCTCACTATCAATGTGCCAAAGGAATGTTACGGGAGATGAAGGAGGCTGGGGTGATCAGAGATAGTTGTAGCCCCTGGGCAGCTCCATTAGTTCTCGTGAGAAAGAAGGATGGTACAATGAGGATGTGTGTTGACTACAGGCAGATTAACCGCATTACACATAAGGATGCCTACCCATTACCCAGAATTGAGGAGTCACTAGCTGCATTAAGATCTGCTAATTATTTCTCCACTTTGGATCTCACCAGTGGGTACTGGCAGGTTCCTGTGGCAGAGGCGGACAAAGAAAAGACCGCGTTTACAACGCCAAAGGGCCTCAGCGAGTTCAACTGCATGCCATTCGGGCTCTGCAACGCCCCAGGAACCTTCCAGCGGTTAATGGAGTGCTGCCTAGGACACAAGAACTTCGAAACTGTCCTGCTGTACCTGGACGACGTAATTGTTTACTCGAAGACATATGAAGACCACCTGGAGCACCTGGCCGAGGTGTTTAAATCCCTATCTGGTTTGGCCTGAAGGTAAAGCCGTCCAAATGCCACCTGTTGAAGCCCAAGGTGCCGTACCTAGGTCATGTGGTAAGCGCCGAAGGTGTAGCGCCAGACCCTGAAAAAGTCACCGTAATCAAGGACTGGCCAAGACCCTCCACTATCAAGGAAGTGGGGCAGTTCCTTGGGCTGGTAGGCTACTACAGAAGATTTATCAAGGGCTTCACAAAGATAGCAGCACCCTTGCAGGATCTCCTGGTAAGCCAGTCCAAGAAGGCCAAGAACCCGAAACCTTCATTCAAATGGGGTAAACCAGACGACGAATCTTTCACCTGACTGAAGATGGCTCTGACCGGAGACGAAGTCCTGGCCTACCCCGACTATGGCCAACCCTTTATACTCCATACAGATGCCAGCAATGTGGGATTGGGAGCGGTGCTGTCCCAGGTACAGCAAGGCAGAGAGAGAGTGATTGCCTATGCCAACCTCGACAATTACAGTTCCTTCAAGTTGGAGTTTCTCGCCATAGTCTGGGCTGTAACGGAGCGCTTCAAGCACTATCTCGCCTCCTCCAAATTTACAGTCTTCACAGATAATAACCTTCTGACGCACCTGGAGACTGCGAAGTTTGGTGGCCTAGAGCAACGATGGATGACCCGACTGTCTAACTACTAGTTCACCATCAAGTATCGGGCGGGGCATAAAAATGCAAATGCTGATGCGCTGTCCAGGATGCCCAACTTGCCAGATGGGGGAGAAGACCCGGAAGAGCTGGAAGAGATAGAGATACCCGCTTTCCATCGTCATGGGGTGACCCAGTGCTCCCACTGTGTAAGGGACAAGCGCTCCGCCAACAGAGAGGCCACGTTCAACCCATTGCCCCACCATGGATGGGCAGAAACGCAGGATAGCGACCTGGCTGTCCGCCTAGTGAAGGAGTTGCTGACGCAAGCTGACTCGCACCCTGATCCAGATGCTCCACAGGAGACCCAACAGTTGTGGAAGGAGAAGGGCAAACTGTTCATCTACGAAGGAAAGCTGTGTCGAAGAAGCATCAACTACCGGACACATGAACTGGTCTGGCAGGTGGTAGTCCCGAGGCGGGATGCGTCAATGGTCTTAGAAGCGTACCACGATGGAGCAGGACACTTCGGGTGGAAGAAGTTGGAAGTCCTGCTACGTGAGCGATTCTACTGGGCTAGCATGAGGAATGCAATTGAGATATGGTGTCGAGAATGTGGTCCATGCAACCTGAGACGAAAAGACCGTGACAGCCAGAGGGCTCCCCTGCAGCCCATCATCACCAAACAACCACTTGAACTGGTAGCCTTGGACCACGTGAAGCTAGCTCCAAGCCGGTCAGGCTATGTCTACGCTCTCACCATAGTAGACCACTACTCCCAGTTCTTGGTAGTAGTGCCAGTGAAAGACCAGACGGCTCAGATGGCAGCCAAAGCCAACAGCACTTTTGTCGCCCGCACGGTTACTCTGAACGGGTGCTTACCGACCAAGGTCCAGCCTTTGAAGCAGAGGTGTTCCAGGAATTCTGTAACTTGTACATCTGCAAAAAAATCAGGACGACGCCGTATCATCCCCAGACCAACAGGTTGTGTGAAAAGATGAACCAGGTGGTGATAGACCTGTTGACAACATTGCCCCTTGAAGAACATAGCCTGTGGCCAGAGAGGTTACCAGATTTGGTGGACCTACAGTACAGACCAAAAGTTTGGACACACCTTCTCATTTAAAGATTTTTCTGTATTTTCATGACTTTGAAAATTGTACATTCACACTGAAGGCATCAAAACTATGAATTAACACATGTGGAATTATATACTTAACAAAAAAGTGTGAAACAACTGAAAATATGTCTTATATTCTAGGTTCTTCAAAGTAGCCACCTTTTGCTTTGATGACTGCTTTGCACACTCTTGGCATTCTCTTGGCAAAATTGCACCTGACTAAAGAAGAATGTTATTAACAGTGTTTATAATGTTTTGATAACCAGTAACGTTCAAGAAATGTTAAATTCATAATCTAATATGAATTGTTATTTGTTAATTTTGAAAAGTATCCTCAGTCCGGGAGTACTGAAATTAACTAGGGGAGAATGTGTCACCCCAGGGATCCGGTTGCCACATTGCCTCCCTCAAAAGAGGTAATGCCATGCCTGGAAGCAAGCAGGGGTCCCCTAATGAGGTTATACTAAACATGCAACACTTTCCTGGCTCCAGACCAACAAGGCCCGAGCGGCCTGCCTTACGGGTGAGCACAGACACGCCGCACTCAGGGCCACCGCATCGCTACAAGTAGCAGGGCCAAAGAGTTTAGTGGAAAGGGAAAGCCTCCAACTTCACCTGGCAGGGAGGATCCTTTACTTGCTTCCAGGCTGCCCGGACTTCCATTTCTAGCCATTACTCTAGTCCCGGCTTGTCTAATCAGCACCAGTAAAGACCCTGGGACTGCACTTCCTTGTCTCTGTGTTTCTTGCTGCGCCATCAACCCCTGCACTACAACGCCCAGCACAACCTGCAACATCATCTACACTGCCCTGGAGCTAGCTCTTCCTGTGGAGAGACACACCATCCCTGCTGCAGTAACACCAGCTTCAGAGGACTGCTCCGCAGCGACGGCTCCCTTTAGCCGCATTCCACAGGTGGCGTCACGAACTCTATAAAACCTCTATAAATCCCCTATACATAACCTCTTTTATTGACCGCCCTGGGTCACGGACCAGGGCACCGCCACTGTGACATTCCCCCAGCATCCACCGGCCCAGCACCGGGTACCCCATGGCCCGGGGGGGCGCGTCAGAGTTACCTGCAGAAATCCCCGCACTTAGTCTTGGCTGCTATCAATAAGGTTATTAATGGTTGTATGAGGAATGTTCTGCCACGCTGAATGCTCTCAAGATCCACTTATGGCAGCTCACTTTACAATTGTCGACCAAAGACATCTCAGACGTTCTTCATGGGAGCTAAGTCAAGAGACGCTGCAGGCCATAGTAGGACGTTTGGGCCACACAAGCTGCTCACAGTTGCTAACCTTGTTGTCTCTGGATGGAGACTGGCGACTGGAATGGAGATCTATTGAAAGTCCTACTTTTGTCTTGGACACAATGATAGCCGGAGATTTATCTGATGACCATGTGGTCACTGCCATGAAGAGGCCTTCAAGAGGAAATGTTACACCTGTACCACTCCCAGTATTATGGTATGGCATAATTTACAGTAGCAGGACCCCTCTAATCTTTATTCCAAGTACAATATCAGCATGGCGTTGCATTGATTTAGTGGTGAAATCAGTGGTAAGGCCATTCCTTGAAAGTGTCCCAGGAGCCATTTTTCAACACAACAATGCCAGTTCCCATGTTGCTTTTGTTACTGTGAGCAACCTGCATGGCCTAAACCTGCTACCAGAGCCTCTAGCTTCTCTGAACTTGCCTCTCATTGACAACATCTGGGATGTCATTGGTCGGCAAACTGCAAAGGAAGATGCCAGCGGCGGCTCTTGATGATTTGCGCGCCCCAGTGCATTCAACAGAACATTTCTCAGACAACCATTAATATCCTCACTGATAGAAGTCAAGGTGTGTCAGGATTTCTGTAAGTGGCGCTCATATTCGTTACTAAATAAGTCAAGATGTTTTGATAATTTTGTTTTAATATTTTCATATCCATCTTGTGATTTCCATAGTTACAGGACTTCCTTCTTGGTATTCCAAACTCAATGTTGAGGAGTGTATATACAGTACATACATACATTTAAAACTCCATAACTCATATATTCATGTCAAATGATAAGCTGATTTCAGGTTATCCTGCTGCTTAAACCCATAACGATCAGCAGTGATCATCTGAAGAAGGTTTAGATTCCCTACAGTGTCCCTGCAGGTAAAATGAAGCATTGCCCATTCTCTATTAAAATCAATTCTCTGTCAATTGCGCAGATTTACTGATTCCCATAAAGGGCTTGACTGCTCTTTGCAGGGATCATTCTGAAGACTATACAAAACTTTACTAAGCTACGTGCTTTCTGAATTTAGATCCTAAACATTTTAACTGAGTGATGCAAAGTTACAATTTGGATTGTTTTCTGTTCTGTTTTCTAAATTAGAAGATTTTTGGAAAATTTGCTAGTTGGATTAACAGAATTTACTTTGGCATCAAAGTAGCTAAAAAAAATATTTTAAAGGGAATCTGTCAGCAGGATTTCACACCCCAAACTATTTATATGTGCATGAAGCTCTTTCAAAGGCAAGCCCAGCAATTCCCTTACACAACCAGTCCATTCCAACAATACCCTTACATGACCAGTCCATTCCAACAATACCTTTACTTGACCAGTCCATTCCAACAATACCCTTACACGACTAATCCATTCCAACAATACCCTTACATGACCAGTCCATTCCAAAAATACCCTTACACGACCAGTCCATTCCAACAATACCCTTACACGACCAGTCCATTCCAACAATACCCTTACACGACCAGTCCATTCCAACAATACCCTTACATGACCAGTCCATTCCAACAATACCCTTACACGACCAGTCCATTCCAACAATACCCTTACACGACCAGTCCATTCCAACAATAACCTTACACGACCAGTCCATTCCAACAATACCCTTACATGATCAGTCCATTCCAACAATACCCTTACATGACCAGCCCATTCCAACAATACCCTTACATGACCAGCCCATTCCAACAATACCCTTACACGACCAGCCTATTCCAACAATACCCTTACACGACCAGTCCATTCCAACAATACCCTTACACGACCAGTCCATTCCAACAATACCCTTACATGACCAGTCCATTCCAACAATACCCTTACATGACCAGTCCATTGCAACAATACCCTTGCACGACCAATCCCCATTCCAACAATACCCTTACACGACCAATCCCCATTCCAACAATACCCTTACACGACCAATCCCCATTCCAACAATACCCTTACATGAACAGTCCATTCCAACAATACCCTTACACGACCAGTCCATTCCAACAATACCCTTACACGACCAATCCCCATTCCAACAATACCCTTACACGACCAGTCCATTCCAACAATACTCTTACACGACCAATCCCCATTCCAACAATACCCTTACACGACCAGTCCATTCCAACAATACCCTTAAATGACCAGTCCATTCCAACAATACTCTTACATGACCAGTCCATTCCAACAATACCCTTACATGACCAGTCCATTCCAACAATACCCTTACACGACCAATCCCCATTCCAACAATACCCTTACAAGACCAGTACATTCCAACAATACCCTTACACGACCAATCCACATTCCAACAATACCCTTACATGACCAGTCCATTCCAACAATACCTTTACACGACCAATCCACATTCCAACAATACCCTTACACGACCAGTCCATTCCAACAATACTCTTACACGACCAGTCCATTCCTCCGTTACTCAGAAATCAGTGTCTGAATTGATATACAAATGAGGCTGAAGAGCTATTTGTAGATCTGAATCCTCTGTTCTTCCAGCTCTGAAACCTGCTAGTGCTGCCTTATTCTACTTGACTAACTACTCCTTTGCCTGAAGTCACACAGTATAGAACCTGTCAGTGAAGCAAGAAGAGGCGGTACTGGGAGGGGAATAGAGCTGGAGTGACAAATCTACAAATATTTCTTCAGCTTCATTTACATACTAATTCAAATGCGGATTTCTAAGTAATGGTGGAACAGTCTGGCCATGTAAAGCTACATGTGCATATAAATAGTTTTGAGGTTGAATTCATGATGACAGTTTCCCTTTAAAGAAGATCTCTGCTATGGACCATTCCCTTCTGTTAGAAGGGTACCTGATGATGATTAAATTGCAGAGTGTCCCACTGGAGGGTTCAATAACTTTATAGTGCTGCCATTGGAAAAAAAAGTCATTGCATAATATTAATTGAAATCAATGATCTTTCTAATTAATTGATGGGTGTCCTGGGTACTCCAAAGAAGAAAACTCTCTTTGTAATCATACTATGTTCTGATAATTACACGAGTGTCCTGAACAGGAGACCTCATTCTACGAGAATCCTTAGTAGTCTACCACTTTTGTGGGTTTACATACAACACAATATCAAGAAAGAGGAAAATATTTTAACATTTAAGACTTAAAGTGTAATTGCTATGTCATAAGACATTTGATAAGTCATGTTTACACCTTCAACGGTTGAAACAAAGGGGAATAAGTGCTCAGTTCACCACTCTTTGGCTCTGCTCTACATTGGTAGGCAGGATTGATAGACAATGCTCACGAGTGCTTCTGACCCTTTGTTTTAGCAGTCGATAAGGAGTTTCAGCCCCCCAGATCTCACAGATCAAAACTTGTGACTGACTTTTTAATATTTCTTTAAGGACAGTTACTGTATGATGGATTGTTAGAAAATGTAAATTGTCCATAGATGTTCAAAAACTGATGGTCTACAGATCTGTTGGACCCACTCATGGTATTTGCTAATGGAGAACAATAAACTAGAGAATTACAAGGACATGTCACTATATATTTTTTTGTCTTCTGTTATTTCCAATAAACTGGAAACAACTGATATTGTTAGTCCTATTCACAAGACTACGCTATTACTTAGTCACATCACACATTTCTAAAAACATACAAAAATCTGGGATTTACTTGTCCTGAAATGTACAATACCTCTGATTTTTTTTTTTAACATCATCCAGGAGGTAACACAAGAGATGTCAGACTAAAACAAATGTTACCAAAGAATTGCATTTATCCCTAATAAACTGCTGATGAAATGCGTGTGTGTCTGTATACATATCAACACTAGTGCAACGATACAAAGGAAACCTAATATTCTCAGGAAAAGAGGAAAAATGTAAAAAAAAAAGCCTGAGACTTGATTCATAAGAGTGAAAGAATGTCACCCCACATGTTGCAACTTCCTCTGCCAATTTGAGGTATGCACAGGGATAAAAGAGTTTGAGGCCCTATCGAAAGAAAATTCACGGCAGATTGAACTGTTTTGCAGGCCGCTGCCGCCGTCTTTAAAGTAACCTTTATTAAATGCATTGCTAAATAAATCAACATGTATCCTCTCCTATATAACAGTATTACATACACGATTTTTCCTGGAAGTATTCAACTTCTAATTTACAATGTAAAACCAAATCATTGTTACAGATAAAAAAAATGACCAATAATAAAGAAAAGTTATTAGAATAGATAACTTGATTATTAATATTCCAATAAAAGCAGGTGTAATGACTGGTTCTCAGTGAAGCAGGTGTAAGGAGATTGAGGGGCAATGCTGTACGGTAAAAAAATATATAAAATAGCTCTCGTTTGGAAGGAAGAAAACGTTCTCATATAACAGTATGACATTTGTCATAAACGTGGATCTGCCACCAGTTTTCACAACGTAAACTGCAGACAGTATTAAATAGATCTCTTAGAGCTGATGAGTCTGCAGTTCTTACTGTGAAAATGTAGGTTATAATGGCTGCTTAATCCTTTTTTGTTTCACTGCCTAATAATAAAATGATCATCTTTTTTAGTTCAGCTGTTTAATATCAGAATTACACAGCCAAACTTAACATGGATTTTCAAAGAAAGTACACCAGCCTCATCAGGTCCTCATCAACTCAAGCACAGCTCTTCATCCTCTAGCACTAGGTTGTCTGACTCCTCCAAGAAGAGATACATGGGAAACCTCTGGGGATCGATAGTAGTAGAATGAAGAGATTTGATTTGCACGGGGAATCAAAGTCAAGGTCTTCCGGCTGGCTTTAGAGATTGGTGAATGGTATACTTCTAGCCCAGATGGCACCAGGAAATGCAAGGGTTGCAAAGTATTCCTGCCTCCCAGCATGGTTCGCCCAAGGTATCTCTATGAACAGCACAAACAACATTAATATGGATTTAGTTGGAGTTTTGATGAAAGCTGTGTTATCTCATTTAGAGAACACAATGGTGGGGAGCTGGCACTAGACCTCCATCAGAGAACACTAGTGGAAATATAACTTTTACACTTAGGGGCTCCATGTTTTGTGGGGTGGCTCCAAGCAACACATGTCTTGTGAGGTAAGAGACAATATAATTAAAGGGAAGTATGTGGACATTTTGTCCCTCCTCCAGGTGGATCACGTGGACAGAGACCAACTTATTGAAAAAGGAATAGACACACAAAAAAGAAAGTTTCAAAAACACTGAGTAATTGGAATCAGGCTTTTGTGATGCTGGCCTATTTAATTTGTCAACTGAATAGAAGTAAAGATTCAGATATTTTTGTATATCTGGACAAGATTTATGGCTACCACAAGCTGCATGAAGGTGCGACTTGGTGGGGTTATGATGAAAAATGTAGGCATGGGTTGCCTGTCAGTCCAGCAGTTGACTGATATGCAGATGTAAGTTTACACATGAGTTCCTGGTTTGTGAGGTTGGCCACTTGACACTTTCAAGAGAGTCAAACTACTTCTTCTAAAATTGTCCACCACTAGTTCACCCGAAAACACGGATGAAAGGCAGCATAATACGCTAGAGTTGTATTCACAGAGACAGGAAGCAAAAATATTATAAGATGGTTTTGAAGTGGGATTCTTTATCCTGAACAAACCTTTGACATCCAAGTTCAAATTTGAAATTTGGAAGAATTTGGATTTAGCGAAGGAAAAATTATTTAAAGAAGTAGAGTTTGGTCATATGGCAAAACATTTGAAGGAACCTCCTTTTCCTAATTTGATGGTGGCACAGTTGGAACTGGTCTTTAAGAAATAGGTGGGCAAATTTTGATTTATTCATAGTTTAACCTTTCTGCCCGGTGTCCTTTCAAAGGAGTAAGCTGCTGTATCCAAAACTTCTTTTGATGGAGCAGTTTTTCTGATGGGAAAAAAAGTCAGACATTGAGACTGTCTTTCACTTGTTCTTCATTCATCTAGAGTGGTTTTCACCTACTATATTTGGATGTCATTTAGGGAATAGTTTACCAATTGGGTGGTAGATTTCATGCTATTATTTTGATCTGTTTGGTACATTCTTAGAACGGTTAGTTAATTATTAGTGATGAGCGAACGTGCTCGCCACTGCTCGGTACTCGCCCAAGCATCTCACTTTCGTGGTTGCTCGGGCTGGAGCTCGGGTCCCCTCCCTGCATGTTTGGCGCTTTTTAGAGAGCCAGTGAACATGCAGGGATTGTCTGTCACACACTGTAATGCCGTACCCATGTTGGTTGTGGCATTAGAGTGATTGGCTGGCCGCACAGCTAATCAGGTGTATATAAAACGGGGCGCCGCCATGTTCGTCACAGTCTACCCTGGAATCAGGCAGAGTAGGGACAGCTGCTGCTGAGCTAGGGAGAGATTTGCTTCTTTATTAGTGTAGGTATACCACAACATTTATATATATCCATCTGAACTAACAGTCCGTCTGAGGACTAATCCAGCTGCATAAATTCAGTGGTGACAGCAGGAGTTAGGCAGGCAGGCAGTGTACGTGGCAGACTGCAGAGCATATCGCGCAAGAGGGTCCATTGAACGTCCTGTTAGTCTAGGTATTCCACAACATACATATATATATATATATATATCTATTTATATATATATATATATATATATATATATAAAGATATATATACAGTACAGACCAAAAGGACACACCTTCTCATTTAAAGATTTTTCTGTATTTTCATGACTATGAAAATTGTACATTCACACTGAAGGCATCAAAACTATGAATTAACACATGTGGAATTATATACTTAACAAAAAAGTGTGAAACAACTGAAAATATGTCTTATATTCTAGTTTCTTCAAAGTAGCCACCTTTTGCTTTGATGACTGCTTAGCATACTCTTGGCATTCTCTTGAGGAGCTTCAAGAGGTAGTCACCGGAAATGGTTTTCACTTCACAGGTGTGCCCTGTCAGGTTTAATAAGTGGGATTTCTTGCCTTATAAATGAGGTTGGGACCATCAGTTGTGTTGTGCAGAAGTCTGGTGGATACACAGCTGATAGTCCTACTGAATAGACTGTTAGAATTTGTATTATGGCAAGAAAAAAGCAGCTAAGTAAAGAAAAACGAGTGGCCATCATTACTTTAAGAAATGAAGGTCAGTCAGTGCGAAAAATTGGGCAAACTTTGAAAGTGTCCCCAAGTGCAGTTGCAAAACCCATCAAGCGCTGCAAAGAAACTGGCTCACATGAGGACCGCCCCAGGAAAGGAAGACCAAGAGTCACCTCTGCTTCTGAGGATAAGTTTATCCGAGTCACCAGCCTCAGAAATCACAGGTTAACAGCAGCTCAGATTAGAGACCAGGTCAATGCCACACAGAGTACTAGCAGCAGACACATCTCTTCAACAACTGTTAAGAGGAGACTTAGTGCAGCGGGCCTTCATGGTAAAATAGCTGCTTGGAAACCACTGCTAAGGACAGGCAACAAGCAGAAGAGACTTGTATGGGCTAAAGATCACAAGGAATGGACATTAGACCAGTGGAAATCTGTGCTTTGGTCTGATGAGTCCAAATTTGAGATCTTTGGTTCCAACCACCGTGTCTTTGTGCGACGCAGAAAAGGTGAATGGATGGACTCTATATGCCTGGTTCCCACCGTGAAGAATGGAGGAGGAGGTGTTATGGTGTGGGGGTGCTTTGCTGGTGACACTGTTGGGGATTTATTCAAAATTGAAGGCATACTGACCCAGCATGGCTACCACAGCATCTTGCAGCGGCATGCCATTCCATCTGGTTTGCGTTTAGTTGGACCATCATTTATTTTTCAACAGGACAATGACCCCAAACACACCTCCAGGCTGTGTAAGGGCTATTTCACCAAGAGGGAGAGTGATGGGGTGCTACGCCAGATGACCTGGCCTCCACAGTCACCAGACCTGAACCCAATCGAGATGGTTTGGGGTGAGCTGGACCGCAGAGTGAAGGCAAAAGGGCCAACAAGTGCTAAGCATCTCTGGGAACTCCTTCAAGATTGTTGGAAGACCATTTCCGGTGACTACCTCTTGAAGCTCATCAAGAGAATGCCAAGAGTGTGCAAATCAGTCATCAAAGCAAAAGGTGGCTACTTTGAAGAACCTAGAATATAAGACATATTTTCAGTTGTTTCACACTTTTTTGTTAAATATATAATTCCACATGTGTTAATTCATAGTTTTGATGCCTTCAGTGTGAATGTACAATTTTCATAGTCAAGAAAATACAGAAAAATCTTAAAATGAGAAGGTGTGTCCAAACGTTTGGTCTGTACTGTATATATATATCAAAGCTAGGCAGGCAGGCAGTGTATGTGGCAGACTGCAGTTCATACATCACAAGAGGCTCCATTCAAGTTCTGTCTGCTTCTGCTCTTACAGATATTTCTAGAAATAGCCCCAGGTATCAGGGGCCAGGGATAATTTTTTTTTTTATCCTAATCCTGATTATTTGTTTAAAAAGCAATCCAGAGAACACCGTTTTTCTGCTCCATTTGCTTGTTGCCACTGCAGAATACAGCCAACTCCTTTCCATATTACAGTGATAAAAATCCAGAAATTTGTAGTGAACGTGGAAAATATTGACCTCCATTTAAATTTTGTTGCAGTGTGTTAGTGAAGTTATTGACACCAGATCGTTGTGAAAAATAGTAATTTACAGGCCAGCTATTTAAAACTGTGGTTTTCCGTCACACATATCACATACAAGTTTGCTCCAAATTCAGCCATTTCTGCCCTCTATTTAAATTTTGTTGCAGTGTGATAGTGAAGTTATTGACACCAGGTCGCTGTGAAAAATAATAATTTGCAGGCCAGCTATTTAAAACTGTGGTTTTCCATGACACGTATCACATACAAGTTTGCTCCAAATTCAGCCATTTCTGGCCTCCATTTAAATTTTGTTGCAGTGTGTTAGTGAAGTTATTGACATGAGGTCGCTGTGAAAAATAGTAACCTACAGGCCAGCTATTTAAAACTGTGGTTTTTCCTCCATTTAAATGGGCAAGGCGCGTGGCAAGGGACTGGGAAGTGGATGTGATGGTGATGGTACATGCAGAGGCCGAGGCCGTGCGCAAGTTGAAATTGTGCCACAACAAACACCCACATCTTTTCGCTCGACCTTCCTGTCCCAATTAATAGGGGACCGCAGAACACCCCTATTGAACACAGAGCAGTGTGAAAAGGTTATTGGTTGGATAGCAGATAATGCTTCCAGTCACTTAGCCACCACCACCACCACCCTGTCTTCCACACGGTCAAGTCTCAGTAGCCGTCAGTCTGGACTGCATATTCCTCACCCTGATCCTCCTTTCTCCCACCATACCAAGTGCCCTGAGACAACTGATCCCACACTTGGACACTCCGAAGAGCTGTTCATTTTTCCATTTATAGATTTGGGCCTCTAGCCCGGTCTACTTGAAGGGGGCCAAGAAGAAATCGTATGTAGTGATGCCCAAATATTTGAGCAGCCACGGTCACACGAAGGCGACGGTGGGAAACTGTCACAAGAGGTGGATGATGATGAGATACAATTGTCAGAAAGTCAGGAGGAGGACCAGGGTGCGGAAGTGGAAGATGAGGGGGTGGACGATGAAGACACTGACTCAACCTGGCAAGGTGACCTTCAGAGCGAGGACAGCAGCACACAGGGGGAGGGAGGCGTAGCACCACAACAGGCAAGAACAAGCAGTGTGGTGGCCGCAGACAGAAGGCAGGCAACCGCTCCCAGTAACATCAACACGACGGAAGTTGTCAGTACAACTGTTAGGTCTTCCAAAGTCTGGTTGTTTTTTAAAGACTCTGCCGATAACCCTAAAAAGGCCATTTGCACCACCTGCCAGGCCAGCATCAGCAGGGGTAGCAAAACTACCAGCCTGACCACGACCAACATGATCAGGCACATGGCAGCAAAGCACCCGACTAAGTGGGCTGAACCCCAGGGTCCAGTAACAGTGTCTGCGGGTGACATCACTGCTTGTTCCGCTGTTGGGCGTGCACACCAATCCCCTGTCCATGGTGCATGCCAAGATGTCTCCCGCCCTGCACCTGTCGTTGAACACTCTCAACTAGCACCATCAGCAAGCACGTCCACCTCCTTGTCCCAGCGCAGCATTCAGTTGTCCCTACCCCAGTCATTGGAATGCAAGCGCAAATACGCAGCTAACGCCCCACAGGCCACACTACTAAATTCATATATTTTGCGAATGCTTGTGCTCGACATGTTGCCTTTTAGGCTCATGGAGATAGAAGCTTTCCGCAACCTGATGGCGGCGGCCGTCCCTCGGTACTCGGTCCCCAGCCGCAACTATTTCTCCCGATGTGCTGTCCCCGCATTACACAAGCACATGTCCCACAACATTAGCCGTGCCCTCAACAACGCAGTTACTGGGAAAGTCCACCTAATGATGGCCACGTGGACAAGTGCTTGTGGGCAGGGATGGTACATCTCGCTGACGGCACACTGGGTAAACATAGTGGAAGCCGGGACCCAGTCCTCCCGACGCCGAGGGTTGCAGGCCCTAGGTCAATCAGGGTTGCCCCCACATTCTACAGCTCCTGCACCTCCTCCTCCTCTTCAGCATCCATCTCCGAAATTACCACATCAGTCACAAGGTGGACGCACTGCAGCACTGCCTCGGCCAAGCGGCAACAGGCTGTACTGAAGCTAATATGCTTAGGTGACAAACCACACAATGCTGAAGAGTTGTGGACAGCTCTGAAAGAGCAGGCAGATCTGTGGCTTACACCGCTGACCCTACAGCCAGGCATGGTCGTGTGTGACAATTGCCGGAATCTGGTGGCGGCTCTGAGGCAAGGCGAGCTCACACACGTACCATGCCTGGCCCATGTGCTTAACCTCGTGGTTCAGCGGTTTCTCAAATCCTACCCAGATCTGTCAGATCTGCTTGTCAAAGTATGCCGCCTGTGTGCCCATTTTAGAAAGTCATCTTCCGCCGCCCTTGCCGTGCTTCAGCAGCATTTGCAGCTTTCGGCTCACTGGCTGGTGTGTGATGTCCCCATGTATTGGAACTTTACATTGCTGATGTTGGGAAGGATTTGTGAGCAGAAGAGGGCAGTTGTTGACTACCTGCATCAACAAGGCCGTCGGTATTCAGGTCAGACTCCACACATAAAACCTCAGGAGTGGACATGTATGTCAGACATCTGTACCATCATCCAAAACTTTGAGGACTCCACCAAGATGCTGAATGGCGATGACGCCATAATTAGCGTCACCATCCCGCTTCTCTGTTTTCTGAAACGCTCTCTGCTCTGAATTAAAGAGGATGCATTGCAGGCGGAGCACGATGAGATGGAGCAAGGAACATACAGGGTGATTACACACAGCCCAGCCTCATCTCATCCCAACGTGGATTGGGTGACCATTAGGAAGAGGAGGAGGAGGAAGAACAGGAGCTAGTTTCCTGCTCTATAGAAGGTACTACCTGCACAACTGTCATACCGTCTGTTCAGCGTGGATAGCCTGGGGACAGGGAGGAGGAGGAAGAGGAGGAGGAGGATGAGGAAGAGAGCATGGTCAGTCGTCCTCTTTGTGAGGACACGGAAGTCTTGCCTCTTTGCAGTCTGGCACACATGGCTGAGTTTATGTTACGCTGCCTTTCCCGTGACCCTCGCGTTGTCCAAATTTTGGATGACAGTCATTACTGGTTGGTGACACTTGTAGACCCACGCTACAGGGAGAACTTTCTGTCTTTTATTCCCTTGCAGGACAGGCCTAATAAAATGGTGCAGTACAAAAAGGCCCTTGTTGCGGAACTATTAAAAAAATTCCCATCTGAAAACGCTGGCGGCAGAGATCACAGTTCGTTGGACAACAGGCGAGAGAGTCACAAATGCAATCCAGCTGAGGCAGGGGAACACTGTCAATGTTCTGGGACAGTTTTCTCAGACCCTCCCATCGCATATTCCCTGAGGCGCAGGGTACTCTCACAAGGAGTGCAAAGTTTCAGAAGATGGTGAGGGAGTACCTTGCCGACCGTACCAACATCCTCCGTGATTCCTCTGTACCTTATAATAATTGGGTATCCAAGCTGGACACGTGGCATGAACTGGCTCTCTACGCTTTGGAGGTCCTGGCTTGCCCTGCCACTAGCATTTTGTCAGAGCGGGTTTTTAGTGCTGCTGGTAGAATTATAACCGATAGGCACATCTGCCTGTCAACTGAAAATGCTGACAGGCTGACTCTTATAAAAATGAACAAGGGCTGGATTGGGCCAGACTTCTCAACAACACCGAATAATAGCAGCGTAACATAAACTCAAATACAGTGTCTTTTTTTGGGGAGGTCTAACTCTATTCCCATGCACCTCTGTCTTCACACCCAGACATGGGTATACGCTTCCTGATTTTGTCTATTTGCTCTTGTCCTCCTCCTTCTCCGCATCCTCATCCTCCACCACCATATGTATCATATCAACATATCTACGTCTCTTGCAAGGGGCATTGGAGTGCCTCCAAATTTATGGCAGCTGTTGCTTCACTGCATAGGCAAACACTATGGGAGACCCAGTTCCTAATAATGGGAACATTGTTTTTAAGAGTTTGCTCGAGTGCTCCCTAGACTTACATTGGGCTCGTTACTTGGACCGAGCACCCGAGCATTCCAATTTGCTTGACCCGAGCATAGAGCACCCAAGCATTTTAGTGCTCGCCCATCACTATTAATTATGATACAATTTGGGTATTGATCTCACAATGTCTTGATGATTTTGTTTTTTGTGGGGCACAAAAGTCCCATTTGAGCCTATTTTTTAAAGTCATTTAGTTTATTGATGTCAGAGTTGGGGGTTTCCACTTTCTAAAGAAACAATGGAAAGGCGGTGCAAGTCTTTCCTTTTTAGGATAGATACATTGAAAATGGTGTTTAGGTTAATAAATGATAAGTAGACTTGTTTGGTGGCTTTGGTGGATCAATTTCTTGTTGCTAAAAATTGACAGTATACCAGATGGTGATAATTTTTGATTGTTTGCCTACAAAATTATTTTGATTGGTATGGCTTTTTCCAGGAGACTGTTGCTGGTTACAAGAGGGGATCATTCTCCTCATCATTATATTAGAGCGACAAACCCATGAAATAGGATTTGTGGTTTGGCAAGCATTCCACCATTCCTTCAATGGGAGAGCAGTATGCTAGCATGAGCAAGTTATTACTGTACACATTAGCCTGTTCACGAATGTGGCTGGTTGAGTAGGTTTTGGTGTTATTTTGGGTAAAAGGTGGTACATGAGTTATTGGCCGGACAGGTGGATAGAGCTGGACTTGTCTAAAAACTTGACCCACTCTGAGTTCTTTCCTACATTACTAGTGATGGCGTTATGGTGTGATTTGTTGGAGAAGAAGAGGATATGTTGTTGGACACATAATTTAGCGGTAGTGAATGTGGTAAATGGCCAGTCACAATTGCCACATAATTTAATCCTTAGATGTGTACAATGGAACACATGGTTTAAGGCTAAACATGTTTTGGCGTTCTGAACTTGTTGGCTGATGCTTTATCGTATTCTCAATTTCAGATATTTAAAAGCTACACCCAGGATTGGACAAGGAAGGGACAAGTTGTCCAGATTTTTTGTGGAAACTGGTGGAAGAAAACTGATAGACTTTGTCAGGAAGTCAGTGTCACATGCGACTTTGCATTCACATGGACAAGTTTGGGCTTAAGGTAGTGTGCCAGTTGGGGATCATGATGTCCTGCAATGTACTTTTGTTTGGTTGAGGAAAATGCATGTCAGAGCTAGTCAGCCAGTAAAGTACAAAAAAGCTTAGTAGGGGTTGCTTTTTGATTAAAGTTATACTTTGGTCATACATCATTAAAATCATAAAACTTTCACCTGGTGCGATCCAGAGCCATGGGGTTTTCCCTTGCAGCATGAATGCTGTTGGTCACTTAGGTCACTCCCTCTGCTTGCACCATTTCAGGGCAGCGGAGGTCACTGCACAGTGCTACACCTATTAGGGGAGGGACCTACTAAGAGGTTTGCTGTAATGTTGCAGTGGGCTTATACAATGTGATCAAAATGTTAACTAAAAACTTTATGCTCAGATTTCAAAATTTAGCTTAAGCGTAGTAGGTCAATGTATAATATTTTGATGTGCCTTCCATGTCTTTTTCCCTATAGTTATGCTATGTTTAGCTGTCTAAGATTTATCTATAATTGTATATCTAATTTATCAATTCATCAATGCATCTGTTATCTGATTCTATGTACATCTAGTGAAATAAGCATTGAACACGTCACCAACTTCCTAAGTAAATATATTTCTAAAGGTGCTTGTGGAGACACGAGGGTCAGTGGGTGGTCTTGTCCGCTGGCCTGGCTGTCTTCAGAAAGACCACATGGACCAGGGTTCATCCCACTGAACACCAGTACTCCTTTCCTGTGCGCAGAATAGTACTCAGACAACATAGGGTGAGAGTAACATAATGGGGTGATCGTTTATTGGATCACCAGCAGTCAATAACATATAGTACAGTACCAGCAAGTACATAAAATGGTACAAATGACAGAGTCTCACCATTCCACTGGGTCACCGGGATTAGAGCAGCTGTGACTTCGGGGCATCCACTGCCTACTACCCCAGCCATTAGCACCCCGCTTCTGGTGTGCACCCACAGAGAGGAGGTAGTGGAAAGCTTAGGAAGCTGACCGAGTATAGTGAGGTATGTGGCCAGGTGACCTGATTGTCCCAACCTGGGTTCTCCAAACATCTATGATTGTCAATGAAGCAGATCTGTATTCATCCAGTTGGTGCCTTTGTTTCTTAGTTGCTGTCCTGTAGAGTCTGTCTGGAAACAGAGGCAGATCCTCCTTTTATAGTTCACAGCTCTTATTCAGGCATTTTTCCCCAGGATTGGGAGAAGGTAGGAGATAATCCATCAATGTTCAAGTGTTAAATTAACCTGCATATTTTGTCCTTCAAGGTTTTGTAGAATAATAAGCTGCAGCGCTGACAATGGGTAATCAGCAGGCATACAACATATTAACAAACATTGATTGTTAAATTAACTTGCATGTTTGTCCTCTAGGGTTATTTAGAAGAATAAATTGTAGGGTCTGATACAATGGGTAATCAACAGGCATTCAGCATATTAACAAACATTGATTGTTCAATTAACTTGCGTCTTTGTCCTCCAAGGTTATTTAGAAGAATAAATTGTAGGGGCTGATACAATAGATAATCAGCAGGCCTTCAACAAATCAACAACCAGTCAATATACACCAAGAGTCAATGTACAGGCTCATATAAACAATGGCTTATGTCTCTTGACCTGCTGAATAATTTGTCTGGCATAATTAAGAATAAACGCTGTGTTGTCACAGTGCTATTGACATGAAATTCTCAGTAGATGTCGGTGACAACTAGTGTTGAGCGAACATGCTCGACACTGCTCGGTACTCGCCCGAGTATCACGCTACTCGGGATGTTCGACGAGCACCGAGCATTTCCAGGTTACTCGGGCGGGAGCTCGGGTCTCCGCCCTGCATGTTTGGCGCTCTTTACAGAGCCAATGAACATGCAGGGATTGCCAGACAGTCACTGTAATGCTGCAGCCATGTTGGTTGTGGGCATTACAGTGATTGGATGGCCGCACAGCGTCACCTCGAGTATTTAAAACCAGGCGCCGCCATCTTGGACACAGTCGCTCCGGATTAGACAGTGTAGGGACAGTGCTGCTGATTTAGGGAGAGATATAAACTGCGAAATAGTTAGTGTAGGGTCTGTAAAGGCTGCCATAACAAACAAACAGTCCTTTTCAGGACTAATATCCATCCCAGATACCAGGCAGGCAGGATGTATAGGAGACACAGTGGTTATACCAGCAAACGCTGCATTACAGTCCTGTGTGCTCCTGTTGCTCAAATTGCTGGACTTAGCACCAGGTGTCGGGGGCCAGGAAAAATCCTTTTTTTTCCATCTAAATCCTCCTTTTTTTTTCCTCCTTCACACTGTACAAATACCCGTCTTATTAACCTTTTGGTGTGTCCCCCCTCCCCCCCCCAGAAAAAAAAGTGTGTCTCTGATTTTTCAGACACAAATATAACTATTGAAGATAGTCTGGTGTAGGCTAGAGAAACAGAAGTGTTGTTTTGCACTTCCACGGTTCAAACCTCTGTATTATCCATTTTGGGCCATTTGTATCTAAAAAAAAAACAGTTTGAGTGTGTCGCTCACTGTTCAGCCGCAAATATCTCTATTTAAAAAAGTGTGGTATACCCCAGTAAACAATAACTGTGGTTTTGCCATCCCACGGTAAAAAATCTCTATTATTCAGGTTTTGGTAGTTTTTTCCGTAAAGAAAAACAGTAGTGTCTCCTGACTGTTGTGACACAAAAATATATCTGTTGAAAATAGTCTTGTGCAGGCCCGACATCCCAGTGTGGTTTCGCAGTTCCACGGGTCAAATCGCTGTACTATCCAGTTTTGGGCCTTTGGTATCTAAAAAAAAAGCAGTTTGAGTGTGTCGCTCATTGGTCAGCCGCAAATATCTCTATTTAAAAAAGTGTGGTATACCCCAGTAAACAATAACTGTGGTTTTGCCATCCCACGGTAAAAAATCTCTATTATTCAGCTTTTGGTAGTTTTTTCCATAAAGAAAAACAGTAGTGTCTCCTGACTGTTGTGACACAAAAATATATCTATTGAAAATAGTCTTGTGTAGGCCCGACATCCCAGTGTGGTTTCGCAGTTCCACGGGTCAAATCGCTGTACTATCCAGTTTTTGGCTTTTGGTATCTAAAAAAAAGGCAGTTTGAGTGTGTCGCTCACTGTTCAGCCGCAAATATCTCTATTTAAAAAAGTGTGGTATACCCCAGTAAACAATAACTGTGGTTTTGCCATCCCACGGTAAAAAATCTCTATTATTCAGCTTTTGGTAGTTTTTTCCGTAAAGAAAAACAGTAGTGTCTCCTGACTGTTGTGACACAAAAATATATCTGTTGAAAATAGTCTTGAGTAGGCCCGACATCCCAGTGTGGTTTCGCAGTTCCACGGGTCAAATTGCTGTACTATCCAGTTTTGGGCCTTTGGTATCTAAAAAAAAAACAGTTTGAGTGTGTCGCTCACTGTTCAGCCGCAAATATCTCTATTTAAAAAAGTGTGGTATACCCCAGTAAACAATAACTGTGGTTTTGCCATCCCACGGTAAAAAATCTCTATTATTCAGCTTTTGGTAGTTTTTTCCGTAAAGAAAAACAGTAGTGTCTCCTGACTGTTGTGACCCAAAAATATATCTGTTGAAAATAGTCTTGTGTAGGCCCGACATCCCAGTGTGGTTTCGCAGTTCCACGGGTCAAATCGCTGTACTATCCAGTTTTGGGCCTTTGGTATCTAAAAAAAAAGCAGTTTGAGTGTGTCGCTCACTGTTCAGCCGCAAATATCTCTATTTAAAAAAGTGTGGTATACCCCAGTAAACAATAACTGTGGTTTTGCCATCCCACGGTAAAAAATCTCTATTATTCAGCTTTTGGTAGTTTTTTCCGTAAAGAAAAACAGTAGTGTCTCCTGACTGTTGTGACACAAAAATATATCTGTTGAAAATAGTCTTGTGTAGGCCCGACATCCCAGTGTGGTTTCACAGTTCCACGGGTCAAATCGCTGTACTATCCAGTTTTGGGCCTTTGGTATCTAAAAAAAAGCAGTTTGAGTGTGTCGCTCACTGTTCAGCCGCAAATATCTCTATTTAAAAAAGTGTGGTATACCCCAGTAAACAATAACTGTGGTTTTCCTCTTCCACGGTTCTAATCTACTCTTTATTACCCTTTTTCCATTGATAGTGCAAGTGTAAGCTATTTTACTTCATTTACAATGGGCAAGGCGCGTGGCAAGGGACGTGGAAGTGGACGTTCTGGTGATGGCTCGTGCAGAGGACGGGGCCGTGGCCAAGGTGAAAATGTGCCACAACCAACAGCCACATCTTCTCGCTCCCACTTCTTGACCGAATTACTAGGGAAGCACAGAACAACACCAGTATTGAGAACTGATCAGTGTGAACAGGTTATTAATTGGATAGCAGACAATACTACCAGTTACCTGGGCACCACCACCTCCGGTCTGTCTTCCACACGGTCAACTCTTAGTAGCCGTGAGTCTCGACCGCATACTCCTCCTCACCCTGATGCTCCTTCCTCCCACCATGCCGAGTGTCGTCAGACAGCAAGTGATCCCACACTTGGACACTCTGAAGAGCTGTTCACTGGTCCATTTCCATATTTGGGCCCCTCGCCTGATACGCTTGAAGTGGTGGAAGAGGAGATCCCATGTTGCGATGCCCAAATATTTGAACAGCCACGGCCACAGGAAGTCGACGTTGGCAATCTGTCACAAGAGGTGGACGATGACGAGACACAATTGCCAGGAAGTGAAGAAGAGGATCATGGTGCGCAAGTGGAAGAGGAGGAGTTGGTGTATGATCTAGTAACTGACCCATATGTGGAAGGAGGACATGCAGAGTGAGGCCAGCAGCACACAGGGTGAGGGAGGCAGAGTACCCCAACAGGCAGGAAGAAGCAGTGTGGTGGCCGCAGACAGAAGGCAGGCAACCGTTCCCCATAACACCAACACGAGGGACGTTGCCAGTACAAGCGGTAGGTCTTCCAGAGTCTGGAATTTTTTTAAAGACTCTGCTGATAACCCCAAAAAGGCCATATGTTCCACCTGCCATGCCAGCATCAGCAGGGGTGACAAAACTACCAGCCTGACCACCACCAGCATGATCAGGCACATGGCAGCAAAGCACCCGACTTTGTGGGGCGAAACCCAGGGTCCACGACCAGTGTCAACGGGTGTCACCACTGCTTCTTCCACTGTTGTGCATGCAATAGAACCCCTTGTTGTGTGTGCAAGGCAATCCCCTGTCCATACTGCATGTAAAGATGCCCCCTCCTCTCAGTCTTCACTTGTTATGGCAGTTTCTCAAGAAACAACATCAACGTCCACGTCCACGTACCACCGCAGCGTTCAATTGTCCATATCCCAGACCTTTGAACGAAAGCGGAAATTCGCAGCTAACGCCCCACAGGCCACAGTCCTAAATTCGCACATTTCACGACTGCTTGCATTGGAAATGCTTCCTTTTAGGCTGGTGGAGACAGAATCCTTCTGCAATCTTATGGCGGTGGCCGTCCCTCGGTACTCGGTCCCCAGCCGACACTATTTTGCCCGGTGTGCCATCCCTGCACTACACAAGCACGTGTCCCAAAGCATCTGCCGTGCCCTCAACAACGCAGTTACTGGGAGAGTCCACCTGACAACGGACACGTGGACAAGTGCTTGTGGCCAGGGACGGTACATCTCTCTGACGGCACACTGGGTAAACATAGTGGAAGCCGGGACCCAGTCGGACCTTGGGACGGAACACATCCTCCCCACACTGAGGATTGCGGGCCCTATGTCAGTCAGAGTTGCCCCCACAGTGTACAGCTCCTGCGCATCCTCCTCCTCCTCCTCATGTTCAGCCTCCATCTCAGATATCACCACATCAGTTACAAGCTGGAAGCATTGCAGTACTGCCTCTGCCAAGCGGCAACAGGCTGTGCTGAAACTCATAAGCTTAGGTGATAAACCTCACACTGCTTGTGAGTTGTGGACAGCTGTGAAAGAGCAGGCAGATCTGTGGCTGAGACCGCTGAACCTACATCCCGGCATAGTCGTGTGTGACAATGGCCGTAACCTGGTGGCGGCTCTGAGGCGAGGTGAGATCACACACGTACCATGCCTGGCTCATGTGCTTAACCTCGTGGTTCAGCGGTTTCTTAAATCGTACCCTGAGTTGCCAGATCTGCTCGTGAAAGTACGCCGCCTGTCAGCTCATTTTCGCAAGTCGGCTACAGCTTCCGCCGCCCTTGCTGTGTTGCAGAAGCGTTTGCAGCTTCCGGCACACCGACTGGTGTGTGATGTCCCCACACGTTGGAACTCTAACCTCCACATGTTGCAAAGGATTTGTGAGCAGAAGAGAGCAGTTGTGGAGTACCAGCTGCAACAAGGCCATCGATATTCAGGTCAGACTCCACACATAAGACCTCAGGAGTGGACCTGACATATGTACCATCCTCACAAACTTTGAGGAGGCCACCAAGATGGTGAGTGGCGATGATGCCATCATTAGTGTCAGCATCCCACTTGTCTGTCTTTTGCAACGCTCTCTGCAGAGAATTAAAGAGGAGGCATTGCAGCCAGAGTATGATGAGATGGATCAAGAAGCCGTAGCGGGCGATTACACACAGCCCAGCCTCATCTCATCCCAACGTGCATTGGGGGACAATGAGGGAGAGGAGGAGGAGGAGGAGGAGGAAGAACAGGAGCTGCTATCATGCGTTGTAGACGGTAGTACCTGTACAAGTGTCATACCGTCGGTTCAGCGTGGGTGGCCTGAGGACAGGGGGGAGGAGGAAGAGGAGGAGGAGGAGGAGAGCATGGTCAGTCGTCATCTTGGTGAGGACACGGAAATCTTGCCCGTTACCAGTCTGGCACGCATGGCTGACTTTATGTTACGCTGCCTTAACCGTGACCCTCGCGTTGTCAAAATGTTGGGTGACAGTCATTACTGGTTGGTGACACTTGTAGACCCCCGCTACAAGGAGAACTTTCACTCTCTTATTCCTGAGGTGGAGAGGTCTACAAAAATGGGGCAATACCAGAAGGCCCTTGCTGCAGAACTCTTAAAAAAATTCCCATCTGAACACGCTAGCGGCAGAGGTCACAGTTCGTTGCCCAACCAAGGCGTACAGGCGAGAGAGATGCAACTCCAATCCAGCAGAGGCAGGGGAACACTGTCAACGTTCTGGGACAGTTTTCTGACACCCGCCCAGCTTACAGGCCCTGAGGCGCGGGGTACTCTCACAAGGAGTGTAAAGTTTCAAAGGATGGTGAGGGAGTACCTTGCCGATCGTACCAGCGTCCTCCGTGATTCCTCTGTGCCTTTTAATTATTGGGTATCCAAGCTGGACACTTGGAATGAACTCGCTCTGTACGCCTTGGAGGTCCTGGCCTGCCCTGCCGCTAGCGTGTTATCGGAGCGTGGTTTTAGTGCCGCTGGGGGAATTATAACTGATAAGCGCACTCGCCTGTCAACTGACAATGCTGACAAGCTGACCCTTATCAAAATGAACAAGGGCTGGATTGGGCCAGACTTCTCATCACCACCAAATGACAGCAGAGTAACATAAAGTCAAATCCACTGTGTTATTTCGGGAGGTGTATTCACATGCACCGCTTCACACCCACACATGGGTATACGCTTCCTCGTTTCGGCTGTTTAATCTTCTTCTCCTTATCCTCAGCCTCCACCACCACTATACCACAAGGGTGCCAGCATTGCAAGTTCCTCCGTCCTAATTTTTGGCAGCTTTTGCTGGGAAAGCATAAGCAAATACCATGGGACACCCACTCCCCAATAATGGGACTTATGTTTGTAATATGCTGTACTGCATGGCTCTTGTAAGGGGCATTGCAAGTTGCTCCGTCCTAATTTTTGGCAGCTTTTGCTGGGAAAGCATAAGCAAATACTATGGGAGACCCACTCCCCAATAATGGGACTTATATTTGTAATATGCTGTACTGCATGGCTCTTGTAAGGGGCATTGCAAGTTGCTCCGTCCTAATTTTTGGTAGCTTTTGCTTGCAAGGCATAAGCAAATACTATGGGACACCCACTCCCCAATAATGGGACTTATGTTTGTAATATGCTGTACTGCATGGCTCTTGTAAGGGGCATTGCAAGTTGCTCCGTCCTAATTTTTAGCAGCTTTTGCTTGCAAGGCATAAGCAAACACTATGGGACACCCACTCCCCAATAATGGGACTTATGTTTGTAATATTCTGTACTGCATGGCTCTTGTAAGGGGCATTGCAAGTTGCTCCGTCCCAATTTTTGGCAGCTTCTGCTGGGAAAGCATAAGCAAATACCATGGGACACCCACTCCTCAATAATGGGACTTATGTTTGTAATATGCTGTACTGCATGGCTCTTGTAAGGGGCATTGCAAGTTGCTCCGTCCTAATTTTTGGTAGCTTTTGCTGGGAAAGCATAAGCAAATACTATGGGAGACCCACTCCCCAATAATGGGACTTATGTTTGTAATATGCTGTACTGCATGGCTCTTGTAAGGGGCATTGCAAGTTGCTCCGTCCTAATTTTTGGCAGCTTTTGCTTGCAAGGCATAAGCAAATACTATGGGACACCCACTCCCCAATAATGGGACTTATGTTTGTAATATGCTGTACTGCATGGCTCTTGTAAGGGGCATTGCAAGTTGCTCCGTCCTAATTTTTGGCAGCTTTTGCTGGGAAAGCATAAGCAAATACTATGGGAGACCCACTCCCCAATAATGGGACTTATGTTTGTAATATGCTGTACTGCATGGCTCTTGTAAGGGGCATTGCAAGTTGCTCCGTCCTAATTTTTGGCAGCTTTTGCTTGCAAGGCATAAGCAAATACTATGGGACACCCACTCCCCAATAATGGGACTTATGTTTGTAATATGCTGTACTGCATGGCTCTTGTAAGGGGCATTGCAAGTTGCTCCGTCCTAATTTTTGGTAGCTTTTGCTTGCAAGGCATAAGCAAATACTATGGGACACCCACTCCCCAATAATGGGACTTATGTTTGTAATATGCTGTACTGCATAGCTCTTGTAAGGGGCATTGCAAGTTGCTCCGTCCTAATTTTTGGCAGCTTTTGCTGGGAAAGCATAAGCAAATACTATGGGAGACCCACTCCCCAATAATGGGACTTATGTTTGTAATATGCTGTACTGCATGGCTCTTGTAAGGGGCATTGCAAGTTGCTCCGTCCTAATTTTTGGCAGCTTTTGTTTGCAAGGCATAAGCAAATACTATGGGACACCCACTCCCCAATAATGGGACTTATGTTTGTAATATGCTGTACTGCATGGCTCTTGTAAGGGGCATTGCAAGTTGCTCCGTCATAATTTTTGGCAGCTTTTGCTGGGAAAGCATAAGCAAATACTATGGGAGACCTACTCCCCAATAATGGGACTTATGTTTGTAATATGCTGTACTGCATGGCTCTTGTAAGGGGCATTGCAAGTTGCTCCGTCCTAATTTTTGGCAGCTTTTGCTTGCAAGGCATAAGCAAATACTATGGGACACCCACTCCCCAATAATGGGACTTATGTTTGTAATATGCTGTACTGTATGGCTCTTGTAAGGGGCATTTCAAGTTGCTCCGTCCTAATTTTTGGCAGCTTTTGCTTGCAAGGCATAAGCAAATACTATGGGACACCCACTCCCCAATAATGGGACTTATGTTTGTAATATGCTGTACTGCATGTGACGCGCCCCCTGGGCCGTGTGTACACGTGTGTGGGATACCCGGTGCCGGGTCTCTGGGGTCTGTAGTCTCCGTGGCGGTGACCCGGTCCCGTGGCTCAGGCTGGTCAAACCAGTGGCAGTCTTTCTTAGGTTTTGAGGTTAATTGTCCGACTGCGCCACCCGTGGATTGCGGTCAGGGAGTACCACCGCTGCGAGGCAGACCGCTGAGGCTGGTGTTGTGTGCGCAGCATAGAATGGGATAACTCCCCTCGGGTGGAGTATAGCCTCAGGGCAGTGAGTGTGGATGATGGGGGTGATGGTGCACAAGCGCAACAGGAATGACTCAGAGTCTTTGCAGTGCAGTTCAGGGTCTTTACTGATGATTATAAGGTAGACCTTCCTGGGAGTACTGGCTAGCATAAGAGGCCTGGTCAGTCTGTGAGCAAGCAGGAGTTCCCCTGGCCAGGTGGAGTTGTAGGCCTCCCCGTCTGTCTGCACTCTTCCTGGCTACCTTGCTGTAAGCGGGTAGAAGTAGCCCACGTCCCTGAGTGTACCGTGTAGTGCTCACCCGTATGACTGGTGACTTGGGGCCTTCTGTTAGCCTCCGCTCCACGACGGCGGTGCTGGTCCCTTGCTTGTGACTGAGCCTCCGGGCTTCTATGGCCAGAGGACCTGAAATCCCCTGCCGGCTGGTTTCTGCTGCTGGATATATAAGTCCTCACAGCTTCGGACTCCTGTGTCCGGTTCCTATTGTCTTCTGCCAGGGCGAGCTCTGCTCAGCTTCCAGCCCCTGGTCTTTAGCTCCTAGCTCCTACAGAGCTCCTTGCTGTTACATTCCCTTGCTCTCACTCTGACTCTGACTGTTCTCTGACTCACTCAACCCCGCCCCAGATCCAGTTTATAAGGGCAGAATTCTCCCCTCCCAGGACTGGGGCAGGAGGATGTTGCATGTTTAAGGGATCCTGACCAGGAAACCTCCCACTTGCTCTCCGACGTAATATCTCTATTACTGTGGTGACCAGACCCCTGGGGTGCCACACATGGCTCTTGTAAGGGGCATTGCAGTTCCTCATAATTTTTGGTAAGCCTTCCATTCACTGCTTAGGCCAACAGTGCACGGGAGACCCAGTTGCTATAAATCGAAAAAAAGGTTTAGTTAACGCCTTCTGACTTCCATGTCATTTCCAAGGGGCATTGGAATGGCTCGAAATTTTTGGTAGGCATTTCACTCACTGTATGCCCTATAACTGTGTAGCCGAACCGCTCCTTTTGTTACAGAAACATATCCTACAAGACATATCTGGTTGACTGGCCTGATATTGATGTGAATGGTCCCTGTTCCTCCTGCTCTTTCTCCTTTGCCACCACCTCATCCATCATTTATCACCTGAAGCTTTGTTTTAACGGGAGTCATAGAACTGGGATAGTAGCAGGAAAACATCCAGCAATCCTCGGAGGAGGTAGGATATGCGCCAAAACGCGGACCACCTCAGGCCTAGCCGCTACTACATACATGCGCTTGCATTCCAAGAAAACAAAGCAGATGCTAACTTCTATCATCATCATCATGCTCCTCACCTAGGCACTCTCAACTCCCCTGATTGAGAAGCCAGGGCCCACCGGAGGAGTCTGGTTCTCTGGTGGGCTCGTCCAATACTGCCCTAAAGCAGGCAAGGCTAAGAAAAGTGTGGGGGAAGGTGACAGGAGAAATTAGGGCGGCTGGGGACCGAGTATGGACACCTGGCCGCCGGGCGGCTGGGGACAGAGTATGGATACCTCGCTGCATGAGGTAGTGGCCAGCTTCGCCTCCTCCAAACTAAAAGGCCCCATTTCAAGTGAAAGCTAGCAGTATGGTATTGCAGCCTGCGGGTGGGTGGGTGGTTGGCTGCATATTTTCGCTTGCTTTGCAAGGAATGGGGGAGGTACAATTGAACACTGCCCTGGGACAAGGACTTGCATGGGGATAGTTGCAAGTCTGCATCTTCTGATGCGGCAAGGATCACTTCTGATGGGCACACTTTTAGTCAGTGACCTGGGTGTCAGAGATGCTTCCAGGGGTCTTGCCCATGCTGTTCCCATGTCTTTTTAGCACTGTATGTATGTGTCACACAGCACATGGCCAGATAAGGTTGTAAAATGTTAAAATGACATTTCCCGGTGAATGCATTTGTCACGGTTGAAAGCAATACAAACGTGCAAAAATGCATAAAAAATGCTACTTGTGAACATAGCCCAAGGTGTGGAGGAGTATTTTTGTTTTTGGTTATTTATTTCACCTTATACACAAGTCTTTACCCTGGAAAGGATGTTCCTTAACCCCTTTCCGACCTGGTCAGTAATAGTACGCACCAGGTCGGGAAGGTCGACTCAGCGGGGGCTCCAGCGGTGAGCCCGCACTGAAGCAAGCACATGTCAGCTGATTATTGGAATCGCAATCCACCCGCGGCTGTTAACATGTTAAATCTCTGACAGTGGCATTTAACTCGCGCTTCCGGGAGTCCTAAGCCCCGCCCATCAGTGACCCCGTCACGTGATCGCAGGTCACCAATGGGTGGGCATGACAACTCAGGGTCTGCAGCAGACGCCTGTGGTTGTCATGTCTCAATTGCTATGAGCGCCACCTAGTGGTCAGCGCTCATAGCAAGTGAGCATTTCTCCTGCATACAAGCGATCTGCTCATCGCTTGTATGCAGTAGAAGCAATCAGACAACTGCTGCTTCTAGTCTCCTCTGGAGACTATAGAAGCAAGCAGAAAGTGTAAAAAAAAAGTTTTTTTAAAAAATAAAAAAAATAAAAAATATATAAAAGTTTAAGTCACCCCCCTTTCGCCCCATTCAAAATAAAATATATATATATAAAAAAAAAACCACATACACATATTTATAAAATGCAATAACGGGCGATCAAAACATCGGATCTACCCCAAAATGGTATCAATAAAAACGTCAGCCCGGCACGCAAAAAATAAGCCCTCACCTGGCCCCAGATCCCGAAAAATGGAGAAGCTAAGTGTCTCGGAAAATGGCGTCATTTTTTTTTGTTTCTTTAGCAAGCTTTGGATTTTTTTTTCACAACTTAAATAAAAAAGAACCTATACATGTTTGGTGTCTATGAACTCGTAACAACCTGGAAAATAATGGTGGCAGGCCAGTTTTAGCAATCTGTGAACGTGGTAAAAAAGGACCCAAAAAACAACTGTGGAATTGCATTTTTTTTGCAGTTTCACTGCACTTGGAATTTTTTTCTCATTTTCCAGCACACGATATGGTAAAACCAGTGATGGTGTTTAAAAGTACAACTCGTCCCACAAAGAATAAGCCCTCACATGGCCATATTGAACGAAAATTAAAAAAGTTCTGGCTCTGGGAAGAAGGGGAGCAAAAAAGGAAAACACAAAAACAGAAAGACCCATGGTCGTTAAGGGGTTAACATATTTCACAGGAAAGCACTTTCACTTTCGTTTTTGAACGTTTTATTGTGAGCCTGTAAAAGTGGCTTAATACCTCTGACCACGTTGTTGACAGCAGTGACCTGGGGGTCAGAAATGCTTCCAGGGGCAATCCCCATGCTGTCCCCATGTCATTTGAGCACTGTCACTATCGTTTTGGGCACTTTTTAGGCTTTCTACAGACTGCCGGGGGTGCCGCCGCAAAAATGTTCGGGTCTCCCATAGACTAACATTGGGCTCGTTGCTCGGGTCGAGCACCCGAGTATCACAGTGAGCTCGGCCCGAGCTTCGAGCACCCGAGCATTTTAGTGCTCGCTCAACACTCGTGACAGCCCATCCAATCCACATAGGCAAAGAAATCAAATCATGGATGTCCATAAATTAAGTTGAGAAGTGACACAGGAAAAAGTATTGAACACGCTTACTGAAATTCATTTAACCACTTCGCACCAGAGCCTGTTTTTGCCTTCGTGACCGGGCCAATTTTTTCAATTCTGACCACTGTCACTTTATGAAGTAATTACTCTGGAACACTTCAACGGATCCACCTGATTCTGAGATTGTTTTTTCATGACATATTGTACTTCATGATAGTGGTAAAATTTTGCAATTTTCTAACTTTGAATTTTCATGCCCTTAAATCAGAGAGATATGTCACACAAAATAGTTAATAAATAACATTTCCCACATGTCTACTTTACATTAGCACAATTTTGGAACCAAATTTTTTTTTTGTTAGGGAGCTATAAGGGTTAAAAGTTGACCAGCGATTTCTCATTTTTCCAACAAAATTTACAAAAACATTTTTTTAGGGACCACATCATATTTGAAGTCACTTTGAGGGATCTTTATGACAGAAAATACCAAAAAGTGACACCATTCTAAAAACTGCACCCCTCAAGGTGCTCAAAATCACATTCAAGAACTTTATTAACCCTTCAGGTGCTTCACAGGAATTTTTGGAATGTGGAAGAAAAAAATTAACATTTAACTTTTTTCACAAAAATGTTACTTTAGACCCAATTTTTTCTATTTTCACAGGGGTATCAGGAAAAAATGGACCCCAAATTTTTTTGTGCAATTTCTCTTGAGCGTGCTGATACCCCATATGTGAGGGAAAACCACTGTTTGGGCGCACTGCAGGGTTCGGAAGGGAAGGAGCGCCATTTGACTTTTTGAATGTAAAATTTGTTTGAATAATTAGCGGACGCCATGTTGCATTTGGGGAGCCCCTGATGTGCCTAAACAGTGGAAACCCCCCCACAAGTGACACCATTTTGGAAACTAGACCCCTTAGGGAACTTATCTAGATGTGTGGTGAGCACCTTGAACCCCAAGGTGCTTCACAGAAGATTATAATATTGAGCTGGAAAAATAAAATTTTCACATTTTTCCCACAAAACCGTTTTTCATCCCTTAATTTTGCATTATCATAAGGGTAATAGGATAAATTGCACAATGAAATTTGTTGTGCAATTTCTCCTGAGTACGCCGATACCCCATATGTGGGGGAAAACCACGGCTTTGGTGTACGGCAGGGTTCGGAAGAGAAAGGAGCGCTATGTTGGCTGGGATAGGTGGCAGACACCATGTCACATTTGAAGAGTCGCTGACATGCCGAAACAGCAGAAACCCCCACAAGTGACCCCATTTTGTAAACTACACCTCTCAAGGAATTCATCTAGGGAAGTAGTGAGTATTTTTTAATTTTTAAATTTATACCATTGGACAGTGAAAAAAGCATAATTATATTTTTACCACAAAAAAATGTTTTACCCTCAGATTTTACATTTTCACACAGGGCAATGGGTAAAAATGGTGCTGAAATGTGTCACACAATTTCTTCTAAAAGTGGCAATACCCCATATGTGGCTGTAACGTACCGCTCAGCCATACGGCGAGATCTGGGGGGGACGGAGTGCTATTTGACAATTGGAGAACAAATTATTGTAGAATAGGCATTTGGATTTGGGAGCACAAAATTTTCTGAATTTCTTTTGGGGGGCAAGGGCCATTTCGCTTTTCCAGAGCCTTTCTGCTACCAGTAACTTGGAAGTCCCTTATATTTTTAACAGATGACAGACCTGAGTGGGGACTAGCTTTTTTTGAGGACTGAGTTGAAGCTTTTATTGGGAACATTTTATGTAACATTTATCCGGTGCTCTAGGCCTAGCACTTACATCGGGGTTTCCATCTAAATTTCCAAGTGATATAATTCAGATGAAACCCCTGCGGGATCCATTCACTGTAATGAGGCAGCAGAGTTACTCTGGACTCCGTCTGGCCTCTGTTTAGCGGTGTCCTTTTTTTCAGAAGTGCACAAAACTGTGGCCAACCGCACTTTTATGCACGCCTAAAACAAATGACACCGTGGGATCACAGGCCAGACGGCATCCACAGTGGCCTATATCTGCCTCATTACAGGGAATCTTCCGTCATGGGTTCTGGCTGAATCACGTATTTCAGAGATTTACATGGAAACTCTGGTGTAAGTGCTCAGCGCAGAGCGCAGGATAAATGTGAGCAGAGCCTTACTGCGATCTTTCGGAGACATAATAAACAAATCAGTAGCAGGTGAAGAATTGGTTTTATTTATTTTTTACGCCGCTCCTCGTGCGGTATAAGTGATGAGATTACTTCATTCTTCGGGTCGGTGTGATTACAGAGATACCAGATTTATATCGGATTTTAATGATTGACAGCTGTCACACACTAAAAGACGCTTTTTTTTGCAAAATCTAGTTTTTGCATCACCATATTTTGAGAGCTATAATTTTTCTATATTTCGATCGACAGAGTCATGTGATGGCTTGTTTTTTGCGGGACGAGTTGACATTTTTATTGGTACCATTTTTGGGTACGTGACATTTTTTGATCGCTTTCTATTCCCATTTTTTGGGAGGTAAAATTAGCAAAAACCAACAATTCCAGAATTGTTCTTTGAGGTTTTTTTTTATGCCGTTCTGAATGTGGTAAAAGTGATCAGGCAGCGTTATTCTTCGGGTCAGTACGTTTACAGCGATACTACACTTACTGTATTTTTTTTTATGTTTTGGCGCTTTTACACAATAAAACAAATTTATAGAAAAAAATATTTTTTTTGCATTGCTTTATTCTGAGCACTATAACTTTTTTATTTTTCGGCTGATAGAGCTGTATGGCGGCTTGTTTTTTGCGGAACAAGATGATGTTTTCAGCGGTACCATTTTTATTTCTATTTTGCTTTTTGATTGCATTTTTTTCCACTTTTTGTTTGACGATATGATGAAAAAGCATATTTTTTTGCTCCGTTTTTTTATTTATTTTTATTACGGTGTGCACAGAAGGAGTTAATTAGTGTGACAGTTTTATAGCTCGGGTTGTTTTGGATGCGGCGATACCAAATATGTGTTCTTTTTTTGGTTTTGTAAAAATATACGGATTTATTGGTTTAATATTTTATTTATTTATTTTTATTTATTTTGTGCTTTTTTTTAACAGTTTAAAAACTTTTTTTTTGACTTTTTTTTACATTTTTACTTAGTCCCTGTATGGGACACTAATTTTTATTTTTCTGATCACTGATCTCATGTAATGTAATAGACATACATTACATTACATGAGATCTTCCCTGACTGTTTCAGTCAGAGTCTCCTGTATGGCTCAGCTGCAGCTGAGCCAGACAGGACACCATATATGGCAGAGCTGGAGGCGGTCATGTGACCTCCAGATGCCATAGCAACCCCAGGTCCTGGAAGGAATCGGAGGTCTTCGGAGAGGTAAGTAAGACGACCCCCTCTCCTCCTGCTGTCTCCTATATGCCGCGATCACTATAGATCGCAGCATATAGAAGACAGCAAAGGATTAACATCACTGGGACCTGATCCAATCAGGTCCCGATGATGTTCCCTGTCAGAGCTAACGCTCTGCACTGGAATCGCAGCGCTTGCAGGACCCTGGGGGTCCTGAGCGCTGCGAGACCACCCACCGTTTTTAAACGTCCGCGCTGCACAGAGCCCAGGCAGCGCGGACGTTTATGTACAGTGGGCGGTCGGGAACCGGTTAATACTTCGTACAAAAGCCTTTGTTGGCGATGATAGTTTCAAGACGCCTCCAGTATGGAGAAACTAGTCGCATGCATTGCTCAGGTGTGATTTTGGTCCATTCTTCCACACAAACACTCTTTAAATCCTGAAAGTTCCATGGGCTCCTTCTATGAACTCTGAGCTTGAACACGCTTTTTGCTCAGCAATAGAGTCTTGTGTGGTGAGTGTGCATACAGGCTCTAGAGGTTGAGTTCCTTGCTTATTGTATTCTTCAAAACAACTGTACCTGCTGAATCCATGTCTTTATGTAGCTTTCCGGAGGTGGTCCTTGGCTATTGGACAACTCTTCTTATAATTCTTTTCCCTCCTCTGTCTGAAATCTTGCGGGGAGCTCCTGGTTGTGGCCGATTTATGGTGAAATTATTTTCTTTCCATCTTTATCCTTATCTATTTTTTTTTTCATTTTATAAACCTCTTTTCTATTTATCTAATCACATTTTTTTCGCTGAATCTTTTTTTACCATTCATCTCATATGTCACTGAAAATTATCTATTTTACGTTGTGTGAGTGTGATCTAGCTAATATTTTTTACATTTTATCTTATTTTATGTATATTTCATATCTAATTTCAGATATATTTAATCTATTATTTCTCTTTATTCAACCCCTTTATCTATCTACATTATATGGCTTCTTATCTATATATCTAATAACTACAGTATAATCTCTTCAATCTATATAGTATCTGGTATTTACCTGTTTTATCGATCTTTATGTATTAAGCATTCTTTATTATTAGATCTTTTTATTGCTAATCATTTCATGTCTATTTGATAACTATGTACCTCCACTCATCTATGATCTTTCCACTCATCTTTTTATTTATCAAATATCTATTTACATTATTTATATTTTTTCTATGATTACATTTATTTTCTATATCATTAACATTTTATTACGTATAATCAACTACGCCTATCGGTAAAAAAAAAGAAAAGTATGAAAAATTCTTATGTTTAAAAAGGCAAAAAAGTAATTAGTTTACAAATATACTTACAGTGCATTGTGAAAGTATTTGGCCCCCTTAAACTTTTCTACCTTTTGACACATTTCTGGCTTCAAACATAAAGATATAAAATTCTATTTTTTTGCGGGAAGAATCAACAACAAGTGGGACACAATCGTGAAATTTATTGGATATTTTAAACTTTTTTAATAAATTCAAAACTGAAAAGTGGGGCATGCAATATTATTCGGCCCCCTTGAGTTAATACTTTGTAGCGCCACCTTTTGCTGCGATTACAGCTGCAAGTCGCTTGGGGTATGTCTCTATCAGTTTTGCACATCGAGAGGCTGAAATTATTGCCCCATTCTTCCTTGCAAAACAGCTCGAGCTCATTGAGGTTGGATGGAGGGCGTTTGTGATCAGCAGTTTTCAGCTCTTTCCACAGATTCTCAGTTGGATTCAGGTCTGGACTTTGATTTGGCCATTCTAACACCTGGATACGTTTATTTTTTAACCATTCCATTGTAGATTTTGCTTTATGTTTGGGATCATTGTCTTGTTGAAAGATAAATCTCCGTCCCAGTCTCAGGTCTTTTGCAGACTCCAACAGGTTTTCTTCCAGAATGGTCCTGTATTTGGCTAAGTCCATCTTCCCATAAATTTTAACCATCTTCCCTGTCCCTGCTGAAAAAAAGCAGGCCCAAACCATGATGCTGCCACCACCATGTTTGACAGTGGGGATGGTGTTTTGAGGGTGATGAGCTGTGTTGCTTTTACGCCAAACATATCGTTTTGCATTGTGGCCAAAAAGTTTGATTTTGGTTTCATCTGACCAGTGCGCCTTATTCCACATGTTTGGTGTGTCTCCCAGGTGGATTGTGGCAAACTTCAAACGAGACTTTTCATGGATATCTTTGAGAAATGGCTTTCTTCTTGCCATCCTTCCATAAAGGCCAGATTTGTGCAGTGTACGACTGATTGTTGTCCTATGGACAGACTCTCCCACCTCAGCTGTAGATCTCTGTAGTTCATCCAGAGTGGTCATGAGCCTTTTGGCTGCATCTCTGATCAGTCTTCTCCTTGTTCGAGATGAAAGTTTAGAGGGACAACCGGGTCTTGGTAGATTTGCAGTGGTCTGATACTCCTTCCATTTCAATATGATCGCTTGCACAGTGCTCCTTGAGATGTTTAAAACTTGGGAAATCTTTTTGTATCCAAATCCGGCTTTAAACTTCGCCACAACAGTATCTCAGACCTGCCTGGTGTGTTCCTTGGTCTTCATGATGCTCTCTGCACTTGAAACAGAACCCTGAGACTATCACAGAGCAGGTGCATTTATACGGAGACTTGATTACACACAGGTGGATTCTATTTATCATTACCGGTCATTTAGGACAACATTGGATCATTCAAAGATCCTCACTGAACTTCTGGAGTGAGTTTGCTGCACTGAAAGTAAAGGGGCCGTATAATATTGCACGCCCCAGTTTTCAGTTTTGAATTTGTTAAAAAAGTTTAAAATATCCAATAAATTTCGTTCCACTTCACGATTGGGTCCCACTTGTTGTTGATTCTTCCCAAAAAAATTAGAATTTTATATCTTTATGTTTGAAGCCAGAAATGTGGCAAAAGGTAGAAAAGTTCAAGGGGGCCAAATACTTTCACAATGCCCTGTATTTGAAGTGAAAAAAATGAAGGACGAGGAACAATTTTTCCTTTCGTTTCCCAATTTGAACCTGGAAAAAAAACACGACTGTTCAGGGTTTTAGATCCCATGTACACATTGGTTTTGGCAGACTTGCCTTTTTCTTTAGACTGATGTCTTCCAGAGAATAAACATTAAAGTATCAAGGTGATAAAATCTGGAACGTGATGAGATTGTGCTTGCTGGAACATCACAAGTCAAACCAACATAAAAAGAGGCATGATCTGAAAGTAAATCTTTAGTTATGGTAAAATTAAAACATCGCATTCAAGAAAATACAAGATACAATAATCATTAAGAGAAAAATAGAAATTTGAGATAAAATGTTAAGACACTAAGGCAAATAATCAAAAAATTAATGTGTTGTTAAAGTGAAGGTTGCACCTTAAGTTTTATTAAATGTTTCTATTTTTTTATTTTGATTTTTTATATTTTTTTACATTTTGATTCTATTTTATGTGCATGATCTGCTTTACAACAGTCACCTGGAAATAAGAGAATCCAAAGTACAAAAAGGACTCATTTGAAGTCTTGTGGGCATGATCTGTGAAATGGTCAGAGGTCGCTGTGCAAAGATGAGGAGAAAGTGAGCTGTCTTCCCCTATTGCTGATAATGTGATGGTGTGCTATCTACCTCCACCTTTTTAACAGATTTGATGCAAAGCCGGAGAGCGGAGCAGACGTGCTCTAGAGACGCCTCTGAGTCCAGTGTGAAGGGCCTCAGCGAGAAGCCTGTGTCACCTGGGTGTCGGTTGCCGCCTAGAAAGGTCCAGATTCCTTGCAGGGGAACTACAAATTCCACCTATGCTGGTCAAAGCCAGAATCCACGTCCTGTGCTAATTGGGCCTCCGAGACCCGGCGTCGCCTGTCAAGAGCCGAGGATTAGTCCTTTCCGCCCCAAGCCTAAGAGACTACTGCAAACGGTCAAGCTGAGAAGAGCTGTGAGAAGATTGCAACAGGAGAAGCACGCCTGCGATTGCAGAGGAGCAGCGCGAGTGAGCAGGGCCGTCACTTCCCACTCTCATCTACAGTACTGGGAAAAGTTGGGATTAGGGCTGCAGGTTGGGAGGGGGCCGGTTGGTGTGAGGGAGGCTCAACTTGATCGATTACATCAGAAAGAGACTTGAGGCCTAGCGGGAAAACCCGGTGACCCCCGCTAGGGCCAGAGATTCTTTGTTATTTCAAGTTTATTGCTGATTTGCTTTGTTAATAACCATTTAGAGCAGCACGGTAGCTCAGTGGTTAGCACTGCAGTCTTGCAGTGCTGTGGTCCTAGGTTCAAATCCCACCAAGGACAACATCTGCAAGGAGTTTGTATGTTCTCCCCGTGTTTGCATAGGTTTCCTCCCACACTCCAAAGACATACTGAGAGGGAAGGTAGACTGTGAGCCCCAATGGGGACAGTGCCGATCATGTCTGTAAATTGTCTGAATTGTAAAGAGCTGCGGAATATGTTGGCGCTATATAAATAAAAAGATTATTATTATTAAAGTCATTGTTATATATATACATATATATATATATATATATATAGTTGTTTATCAATCCCTGACTGTTTCGGCCTTGTGGTCTCTGTGTGTTGCATTCCAGCACCTGTGTTACATATGGACAGCCTAAGTCCCAAAAAGGCCTCTGCAGCTAACCAGTGAGACTGTCTTCTAGAGCATTCCTTAAGTTTTTTTTTACTGCACAGGCAATTATATGTGTATAAGGGGAAAATTTAAGCCTACCATGCATATGCCATTAGGGTCCACTGGTGCACGGAAATCCTTGGTAGCAAATCCAGGGATGAGAAGCAGTGAGAAGTATATTAGAAAAACCCCGGCACCTTCTCCGTATCCATCAAGAGAGATGTAAAGTTAAAACGTCCATTTTATTAGTTCCATTAAAAAAGCACCATATGTAAGGCAGACCTTTCGCGTTTCGAACCAAACAGGGGTTCTTAATCATAGGAAATTATATGTTGACATACATATGTATTCAGCGCTTTATAATAATAAAAAAACACTTAGACTGAAATTAAAAATCCCTTAGTTAGGAAAAAAAAAAACCTTTTAGTCATCAGATTAATTTGTTGATGCTCCACGTGGGGGCTAGCTATCAGTTGGATCATCTGGTGCAGCATGAGAGAAGTCTTAGAAAAGGAGGTGCCGGATTATGGGGGATGTTACTCTTAGTTCATTTGTAGAACGGAGGGCACGTGTAGGGCGATAGAAATAAGAGAGGAGATATAAGGCAGTGCAGAACTGTGGAGAGCTTTGTGGGTGAGAGGGATGAGTTTATATTGGAACTTGTAACAAATGGGTAACCAGTAGTGATGAGTGAGCATGCTCGCTACTGCTCGGTGCTCGCCCGAGCATCTCACTGCCCGAGATGCTCGGCGCTCGCCGAGTATTTCCGGGTTGCTCGGGCGGGAACTCGGGTCCCCTCCCTGCATGTTTGGCGCTCTTTAGAGAGCCAATGAACATGCAGGGATTGCCTGCCATGCACTGTAATGCCGTAGCAATGTTGGTTGTGGGCATTACAGTGATTGGCTGGCCGCACAGCGTCATCAGGTCTATATCAGACCTGGCACCGCCACGCTCATCACAGTCACTCCGGATCAGACAGCTGCTGCTGAGCTAGGGAGAGATTTGATCGTGTATTAGGTAGTGTAGGGAGAAAAACCGTACATTACACATATCCATCTTAACAAATAGTCCTTCTGAGGACTAATCTATCTGCAGAGATATCAGGCAGGCAGGGTGTATAGGCAGGCAGGCAGTGTATATAGCAGACTGCAGTGCATATAGCACAAGAGGCTCCATTCCAATTCTGCCTTCTGCTGCTGTTAGATATTTCTATACAAAGGCTGAGGTCTCAGGGGCCAAGAATACTTTTCTTTGGATCTTAATCCTCATTATTTGCTTAAAAAGCAATCCAGAGAACACCATTTTTTCTGCGCCATTTGCTCGTTGGCACTGCAGAATACATCCAGGTCCTTTCCATATTAGAGTGCTAGAAATACAGCTATTTAAAACTGTGTTTTCTCCGTCAAACGGATCACATATACGTTGTCAGAAAATACTGCCATTTCTGGCTTCCATTAAAAATTTCTTTTAGTGTGTCATTGAAGCAATTCACCGCAGTTTGCTGTTCAAAATACTTACCTACAGGCCAGGTATTTAAAACTCTGTTTTCTCCGTCACACGGATCACATATAAGTTTGCTCCAAACTCAGTCATTTGTAGTGAGCGTGGAAGATACTGTCCTCCATTTAAAATGGGCAAGGCACGTGGCAAGGGACGGGGAACTGGACGTGATGGTAATGGTGCATGCAGAGGCCGAGGACAAGGCCGTGGGCAAGACGAAATTGTGCCACAACAAACACCCACATCTTCTCGTCTGACCTTCCTGTCCCAATTTCTAGGGAACCGCAGCACACCACTATTGAACCCAGAGCAGTGTCAAAAGGTTGTTGGTTGGATAGCGGATAATGCTTCCAGTTACTTAGCCACCACCACCACCATCAGTAGCCGTGAGTCTGGACCGCATATTCCTCACCCTGATCCTCCTTCCTCCCACCATGCCGAGTACCCAGAGACAAATGATCCCACACTTGGACACTCTGAAGAGCTGTTCACTTTTCCACTTATAGATTCGGGCCTCTCGTCCGGTCCACTTGAAGCGGGGCAAGAGGAGATCGCGTGTAGCATTGCCCAAATATATGAGCAGCCACGGACACACAAAGGCGACGGTGGCAAAGTGTCACAAGAGGTGGATGATGATGAGACACAATTGCCAGAAAGTCAGGAGGAGGACCAGGGTGCGGAAGTGGAAGACGAGGTGGTGGATGATATAATAACTGACCCAACCTGGCAGGAGGACATGCAGAGTGAGGACAGCAGCACACAGGGGGAGGGAGGCAGAGCACCCCAACAGGCAGGAAGAAGCAGTGTGGTGGCCACAGACAGAAGGCAGGCAACCGCTCCCCGTAACACCAACACGAAGGAAGTTGCCAGTACAACTGTTAGGTCTTCCCGAGTCTGGTTGTTTTTAAAAGACTCTGCCGATAACCCCAAAAAGGCCATTTGCACCACCTGCCAGGCCAGCATCAGCAGGGGTGGCAAAACGACCAGCCTGACCACCACCAGCATGATCAGGCACATGGCAGCAAAGCACCCGACTTTGTGGGCCGAACCCCAGGGTCCAGGAACAGTGTCTGCGGATGGCACCATTGCTTCTTCCACTGTTGTGCATGCAAGCCAATCCCCTGTCCATGGTGCATGCGAAGACGCCTCCTGCCCTGCACCTATCGTTGCACACTCTTAAGTAGCAGCATCAGGAAGCACGTCCATGTCCTTGTCCCAGCGCAGCGTTCAGTTGTCCATACCCCAGTTCTTGGAACAAAAACTGATTGCGCTCAAAATGTTGCCTTTTAGGCTCGTTCGGACGGAAGCATTGCGCAACCTGATGGCGGCGGCCGTCCTTCGATACTTGGTCCCCAGCCGCCACTATTTCTCCTGGTGTGCCGTCCCCGCATTACACAAGCACGTGTCCCAAAACATTAGCCGTGCTCTCAACAACGCAGTTACTGGTAAAGTCCACCTAACCACGGACACGTGGACAAGTGCTTGTGGGCAGGGATGGTACATCTCGCTGACGGCACACTGGGTTAACATCATGGAAGCCGGGACCCAGTCGGACCTTGGGACGGAACACGTCCTCCCGACGCCAAGGATTGCGGGCCCTAGGTCAATCAGGGCTGCCCCCATGGTCTACAGCTCCTGCACCTCATCCTCCTCAGCCTCCTCCTCCTCTTCAGCCTCCATCTCTGAAATAACCACATCAGTCACAAGCTAGAAGCACTGCAGCACTGCCTTGGCAAGCGGCAACAGGCTGTGCTGAAGCTAATATGCTTAAGTGAAAAACCGCACAATGCTGAAGAGTTGTGGACAGCTCTGAAAGAGCAGGCAGATCTGTGGCTCACACCGCTGAACCTACAGCCAGGCATGGTCGTGTGTGACAATGGCCGGAACCTGGTGGCGGCTCTGAGGTGAGGCGAGCTCACACACGTACCATGCCTGGCCCATGTGCTTAACCTCGTGGTTCAGCGGTTTCTCAAATCCTACCCGGAGCTGCCATATCTGCTTGTTAAAGTACGCCGCCTGTGTGCCCATTTTAGAAAATAAGCTACAGCTTCCACCGCCCTTGAAGTGTTTCAGCAGCGTTTGCAGCTTCCGGCTCACAGACTGGTGTGTGATGTCACCACACGTTGGAACTCTACACTGCAGATGTTGGGAAGGATTTGTGAGCAGAAGAGGGCAGTTGTTGAGTACCAGCATCAACAAGGCCATCTGTATTCAGTTCAGACTCCACACATAAGACCTCAGGAGTGGACATGGATCTCAGACATATGTACTATCCTCCAAAACTTTGAGGGTTTTTCCTAAAATTGGTCAGCCGTTGGACTCACTGCATACCCTATAACTGTATAGCAGACCCTCTCCTTTCTAATGGGAACATGTCGCACCTTGTTACTGTGGCCCTGCTCTATGTGTCTTTAAATTCTTAGTGGGGTTATTCCCAAATTTTGGCTGCCCTTGCAGTCACAGCATGGGCATTACCACTATAGGAGACCCACTCCTTTATAATGGGAACATTTTTTTACTGAGACCCTCATCTATGTCTCTTCAAAGGGGTATTGGGGTACGTCCAAATTTTTGGCAGTCCTTGCAGTCACTGGATACGCAATAACAGTATAGGAGACCCACTTGTTAATAATGGGAAAAACAAAGCATAGCCGGCTGATGGCTCTCTAACAATAGCTACGGCCGACTGCTGGCCCTTTAAGAATAGTAAGGGCCGTCTGATGGCCCTATAAAAATAGGATCAATGACTTTCTGAGTTCCTCCATCATGAATAAAAAAGGATGTGTCTGATGATGTGTCACACACCACATTGTCAGATTAGGTTGTAAAATGTTAGAATGACATTTCCCGGTGAATGCATTTGTCTTAAAAAATAACGTAAAAAAAACAAAACAATAGGATCTTTCTTTAGTATATAAAACAGCGTCACCAATTTAACCTCAATGTAATCACATTGTTCAGCTCATGCACCTCCTCCTCCATCTCCGAAATGACCACATCAGTCACAAGCTGACAGCACTGCAGCACTGCCTTGGCCAAGCGGCAACAGGCTGTGCTGAAGATAACATGCTTAATGCTTAATTGACAAACTGCCCAGCGCTACAGAGTTGTTGAAAGCTGTAACACAGCAGCCTGATCTGTGGCTCTCACCGCTGAACTTACAGCCAGGCATGGTCGTGTGTGACAATGGGCGGAACCTGGTGACGGAGAAATGACAGCCGGGGTAGATACGGTTTCCCTCTATGCCAGTCCTTTCACCGAGCTAAAGAATATGGCTGTGGTGAAATACAACTCCCACTGAGAAGCTGTTTCAGATTGAAAAACATTGTGCCCACCAGAGGATTTGATTCTGAGGGCTAACCTTTCTCACCCGCTCAAGAGCCCCATAGCAGCTGCAAAGGTAGTGCTATCATGAGCTCTCCTGAGGTAGAAGCCAAGGCACACCAGAGGATTCTCTGGTGGGACCGTCCAACCCTGCCGAGAAGCAGTCCTGGATAAGAAATGTGTGTGGGAATGTTCCCGGACACTCTATGGCTGCTTTTTTGCTGAGGAGGAAACACACACAAACACGGGGAGAACAGACAAAGTCCTTGCAGATGTTTTCCTTGCTGGGATTTGAACCCAGGATCCCAGCGCTGCAAGACTTCAGTGCTAACCACTGATCCAATGTGCTGCCGTTCACCCTCTAATATCTAACAGGCTGGAGAAACTTGCACCTACTGTCACTCTATCTTCAGCTCCTTTGTGAGAAAATGTATTTGGGCAGCCACTCAGTCTACCAAATAAAATTCCTGAGAAGGAAATTGGGGATGGCTTCGCTACTGGTACTGGGGGCAGTGCTAATACCATGGCGTCGTACTATAGTTTGCTGAAAATATTCCAGGCTGGTAGGAGGCAAGCAAATTCCCACAGAAAAGTACCAGCAGTAATGTTCAGGCCACATTTCAAGTGCAAGCAGCTTTAGAGGACTTCCTGGGAGAAATGACACGCAGGGTAGATACGGTTTCCTTCTATGCCAGTCGTTTCACCGAGATAAATACAACTCTCAGCAAAAAAAATTGTGGACTGGCTCCGTACCATCCCTGGCCACATTCACCTGTCCACGTGTTTGTGGTTAGGCGGTCCTTCCCAGTAAGTGCACTGGGGAGGGCACGGGTAATGTTGTGGGACCCGTGCTTGTGGAAGGTGGAGGCGATACCAGGAAATATAGTGGAGGCTGGGGACTGAGTATGGACACCCGGCTGCCGCCGGCATGAGGTTGTGAAAAGATTCCGCCTCCACGAGCTTAAAAGGCCATATTTCAAGTGCAAAGAGCTACCCAGAAATCTGGCAGTTTAGTGTTGCGGCCTGTGGGTGGGTGGCTGGCTGCATACTTGCACTTGCATTCCAAGTAACAGAAAACTAAGCAGATGGTGGCCTCTATCATCATCATGGCCTCACCTCGGCACTATGAACTCTCCTGAAGGAGAAGCCAGGGCCCGCTGGAGGAGTCTCCGGTTCTCTGGTGGGCCCGTCCAACCCTGCCGAAAAGCAGCCCTGGCTAAGAAAAGTGTGGGGGAAGGTTCCCGGACACTCTATGGCTGCTTTTTTAATGTGGATCGGTCATGCTTATGCATGTTATTTCTCAAAACGCATTACAGATCAGGCCATTGTCCAACTTTGTATTCAAGAAATGAAATGCGCAAAGAAAGATGTGTGTGTGTCAAAGCACCACCAACAAGTGCGAGTTGATGTTGGACGGGCTGCCATTGCTTCTGCAACAAGCTCAATTACAGGACTTCCTGGGAGAAATGACATGCAGGGTACATACGGTTTCCCTCTATGCCAGTCCTTTCACCGAGCTAAATACAACTCTTAGCAAAAAAAGTTGTGGACTGGCTCTGTACCATCCCTGGCCACATTCACCTGTCCACGTGTTTGTGGTTAGGCGGTCCTTCCCAGTAAGTGCACTGCGGAGGGCACGGGTAATGTTGTGGGACCCGTGCTTGTGAAAGGCGGAGGCGATACCGGGAAACATAGTGGCGGCTGGGGACCGAGTATGGACACCCGGCCGCCGCCGGCATGAGGTTGTGAAAAGTTTCCGCCTCCACGAGCCTAAAAGGCCACATGTCCAGTGCAAGCAGCTGTCAAAAATTTGGCAGTATAGTATTGCAGCCTGTGGGTGGGTGGGTGGCTGCCTGCATACTTGCGCTTGCATTCCAATGAATGGGGTAGGGACAACTGAACGCTGCAGTGGGATAAGGATGTGGACGGTGATTGTTGCACGTCTGCAACGACAGGTGCATGGCGGGAGGCATCTTCGCATGCGCCAAGGATCACTTATGATAGGCACACTTTTAGGCAGTGACCTGGGAGTCAGAGATGCTTCCAGAGGTCTTCCCCATGCTGTTCCCATGTCTTTTCAGCACTGTATGCATGTGTCTGATGATGTGTCACACACCACATGGCCAGATAAGGTTGTAAAATTTTAAAATGACATTTCCTGGTGAATGCATTTGTCTTGGTTGAAAGCAATTCAAAAGTGCGAAAACGCATCAAAAACGCTATGTGTAAACATAGCCCAAGTTGTGGAGGAGTATTTTTGTTTTTGGTTATTTATTTTGCCTTATATACAAGTCATTAGCCTGGAAAGGATGTTCCTTAACGTATTTCCCAGGAAAATCCATTTTGGTTTCGTTTTTGCATGTTTTATTGTGAGTCCGTAAAAGTGGCATAATACTCTGACCACGTTGCTGACAGCAGTGATCTGGGAGTCAGAGATGCTTCCAGGGGTTTTCCCCATGCTACTGCCATGTCATTTGAGCACTGTTCCCATCGATTTGGGCAATTTTTAGGCCCTCTGCAGAACGCCGGGGGAGCTACCTGAAAAATGCTCGAGTTTTCCATAGACTTACATTGGGCTCGTTACCCGAGTATTCCAATTTGCTCGATCCGAGCAACGAGTACCCGAGCATTTTAGTGCTCGCTCATCACTAGTAGCCAGTGTAATTACTGGCAAAAGATGGAGGCATCGTGAAGTGGCTGGATAGAAATACAACCCTGGCTGCCGCACTCAGGACAAATTGGAGAGAAGAAAGTTTGGTGAGAATGAGACCAATCAGAAGAGAATTCCAGTAGTCCAGACGAGAGTGAATAAGAGCGACAGTAAGAGTTTTAGCAGTTTCAAAGGTGAGAAAAGGTCGGATTCTGGAGATATTTTTAAGATGCAGGTGACATGAGCGAGTGAGCGATCGGACATAGGGAATAAAGGATAGTTTAGTGTCGAATATGACCCCAAGGCTGCTTGGGAGTTATGGTTGAACCCTCCATGGTAATTTCAATGTCAGTTAGAGTTAGGTTAGCAGAGGGGAGAAACACAAGAGGTTCAGTTTTGGAGAGATTCAGTTTAAGATTGAGGGAGGACATAATGTTAGAGACAGCAGACAAACAATCTTTGGTATTTTGTATTAGGGTTGATGTGATATCAGGAGAAGAGATGTATAATTGAGTGTCGTCAGCATAGAGATGATACTGGAACCCAAATCTGCTGATTGTTTGTCCAATAGGGGCATTATGCAAGGAGAAAAGGAGGGGGCCTAGGACTGAGCTCTGTGGAACTTCGATAGTAAGGGGATGAGGAGAGGAGTATTTGCTGGCAAAAAATACAGTGAAGGAGTGGTCAGAGAGGTAGGAGGAGAACCAGGAGAGAACGGTGTCCTTGAGGCCGATAGAGCGGAGCATAGTGAGGAGGAGCTGGTGATCCACAGTGTCAAATGCAGCAGAGAGATCCAGAAGAATCAGCAGGGAGCAGTGACCTTTGGATTTAGCTGCTAATAGATCGTTAGAGACTTTAGTAAGGGCAGTTTCAGTATAGTGTGAAGAGTGAAAACCAGATTGTAAATGGTCGAGAAGAGAGTTATCTGAGAGATAGCGGATTAGACGGGAGTGGACCAAGCGTTCCAGGAGTTTAGAGATGAATGGAAGATTAGAGATAGGTCTGTAGTTAGCAGTGCAGTTCTGATCGAGGGCACATGATCGTAAGTATCACAATAGAATATGAGTGATCATGTGATGACCGCTGGAACTGGCAAGCAGAACTGAAACTTGACAGTGAAAATATTGCACTCTGTCACAAATTGGCATGCTTAGTTCTTAGTTTTATAGTTAATGCTCCAGTCCTAACATAAATACAGATGTAGTGACCTTTAAGGTTGTCAGATGGCACAATACTTTATTAACATAGCCATGTATCACATTATCTGACAAGTTATGGACTGGTACCTTTGTACAGTATCAGAACCAATAGCTGTACAAGAATATATCACGAGAAACACCATCAATATAGAAATACATCACCAGAACCAACAAAAGTACAGAAGTACATCATCAGCACAATCAATTCAGGAATACATCACCGGAAACACCATCAGAACATTAATATATCACTAGAACCACTATCAGTATAGGAATAATCACCAGAACTACCACTAGTACATGAATATATCACCAGAATCACCAACATTGCAGAAATACATCACCTGAACCCTCATCAATGCAGAAATACATCACCTGAACCAACAACAGTACATGAATACATCACCAGGACCACCAACAGTTCTGAAATACATCACCAGAAGCACAATCAGTACAGGAATGCATAACTAGAACCATCATCAGTACAGAAATACATCACCAGAACCATCATCATCATCAATACAGGAATGCATAATCAGAACCACCATCAGTACATGAATACATCACCAGGACCATCAACAATACATGAACACATCAGAAAGTTTAGTCACATATTTAATTATAAAGCATGAACTTACTACTCCCAGTATGTCCTTAACAATGGTGAGAAGATAATGGGAGATGTTGTTAACAGCCATCACAAGACTGCAGAACACACAGGAATCACAGTACTGATGAAACTTTGTCAGTATCACAAACATTTATATCCGGGTACCTTATAGGTGACATCTTCTTTGATTAAAGCTGTTCTCTTTCTTTTCTTCTCCATCTTGTCCACATGTCATAATGACTTTGGACATCCATAGCTTGTCTCTGGAAACTTCCCTCTTCTTCAGTCTTCTGCAGCACATCCTGACATGGTGCTCATAAAGATAACAATGTCATTATAATGCTAGTGAATTAAAATATCTGTCCTAAGTTGTACCCTTGAATAAATGCCCTTCACTGTGCTCTCCTTTGCATACTGGCCCCTCTTCACATGGTGTCCCCCTATGTTGCCCATTCTCACACTTCTCTCCCCCATACCGTCCCCTCACAATCTCTCCAATACTGTTTCATCACACTATTCCCCTCAATACTATCCCCCCTCACACATTTCTCGCCCAATACTGTCCCCTCACACTATTCCCCCATACAGTCCCTTCAGACTATTCCCCCATACTGTCCCCTCACACTTTTCTCCCCCCATGCTGACCCTTCACACTTTCCTCCCTATACTGTCCCCTCACACTGCACCCTGTACTATCTCCTCACACTTTTCTCCCCATACTGTCCCCTAACACTCCCCTCATACTGTCTCCTCACACTATCCCATCACACTTTTCTCCTCCCATATTATGCCCTCACACTTTTCCCCATATTGCCCCCTCATGCTACCACCATACTGTCCCTTCACACTTTTCCCCCATACTTTCCCCTCACACTTCTACCCTCCCATACTGTCCCCTCACACTTTTAATCTCATACTGTCTCCTCAAACTTTCTCCCCCCATACTGTTCCCTCATAAGATCCTCCCCAATAATACTCCTGTGTCGTCAGCTCCATTGGAGCGCTTATCTTCCTCTGTGGTGCAGGAGACTTGTCAGCAGCATGATCAGCTGACCTCATTGTGTTGCTGATGTCACCTTGACCCCAGAAGTGCTGGCAGTCAGGATTTCAATTGTACTCACGCCTGAAATACACAAGTAAAATTGAATGCAGGTGTAGCACCCTGAGGATTCGGCTGCTACAGGGGTATTACACCTCAAGCCAGAGGTGTGGTATTCCACTCCCGGGTAAGGATGGAGTGTGGAACTGAGCTCAGTAGGCTGCATGCACTACATACATCCCATTTCCGGGGGACAGACCAATGGTACTCCCACTAGAGAAATGTGCAGGTACGACAGCGTCTGTCCCTGGCTGGAGTGGGAGGGGGGTGGAACATCCCAGTAGTGTAGGGGCAGATAGGGGGAGCAGTCTGGGTAATGCTAGGAGCTCATTGGGTGCTGGTCACCTGAGCTCACACATAGAGGGAGCATATAAGGTGGGAACCATCTTAGAACAGGGTCTTTTGTAGAGGTTTGGTCAGACAAGCAGAGCAGCTCAGCCAGCTCCAAGGCCAAGAGAGTGAGAGAGAGGAGAAAAGAAGGACCCAGAGGGGGAGAAGAGGGAACTCCAAGAACCCAAAATTAGACCAGAGGGTGAAGAGTTGGCACAAGGGTACCGGATCCCAAGCTGGTGGAGGGCACTAATCCTTAGCCAGAGACCGGAGGTCGTGGGCAGGATCTGCCACGACCACCCACTAAATCCACCCGGAAGGCAAACCAAGAATAGGGTCAGGGAACCCAGAGACAAGGGTTTTACCAACAAGAGGCCCGAGGGAGCCGGACTTAGGTGGATCCCTGGTGGGGAAGGCCAGAGAGAAGGACAAGTCAGAAAGGGAGCTCAGGAACACGCTCCAGAATCACCTGGGGGTTGGCCGAGTCCAGGACCTGGTGGACGCAGCACGGCTCGGGTGGTCACTCAAGGCCGGAGTGACCAACACAAAAGCAGTAAGTAAAAATCCTGAACTGCACAGCCCGACTCTGAGTTTCATTACCATCCTCACTGCACCTCCACAACCACCATCCTCTGCAACTGACCCCCCTGAGGCTATACCCCTCCCGTTGGGGGTTATACTACCTGAGCTGCACACACACCACCAGCCTCAGCGGACCCTGCTGCAGCGGCGGCCGTAGTGACCGCAAATCAACGGGTGGCGTAGTCGACACTAAAGAACATCCAGTAACATCTGTAGGACTGCCACACACTGAGCTTGACACCCTGGGCACGGACCGGGTCACCGCCACTCGGAGACTACAACCCCCATCTGATCCGGCTCCGGGTATCCCCCAAACAACACTGGCCCAGGGGGCGCGTCAACTTTGGCGTAGTTGGCAGGATAACGTGCCCGCAACAACCAGGTACTGCGTGCCTGAAGAAAAGTTCACCGTTACCTTAAAAAGAAGTCTCCCGCCGGTTCCGGAGGGTCCCCGCCAACGGACCCCTTCACAGGTCGTTTCCCGCCGGTTGTCCGCCATTTGCAGCTTTTTCCCACCATCCGTGGAGTTTCCCGCCACTGGGAGACGATTCCCGCCATTTCCAAAGATTGCCCGCCTTGGAAGAGCGGACGCCATTATGGGCGTGCCAGAGGGTGGCAAGAGGTCACCTCCCATCGTGGGCCAGGTCGAAGAATGGCGCCAAAAGCGGAAACCGCGCCCACCAACAGAGACTGTGATGCTGGAAGTGTCCATCAGCGTGAGAGAACTGCCCCTGGAACTGACAATCACAAAGTTGCCCCGGGACCACCCTCAATGTGGGCGGAGACAGAACAAGAGAACAAAGATGGGTGTCGCCTGGAGCAGTCTGGAGAGAGCGCACCCGGAGACAAGAAGTCTGGAGAGGAGTCCAGAGAGAGCCTACCCGGAGATGGAGGGAGAGTCAGGCAGCACCGACCCAGTGGTCAGGAGCCTGCTACAAGCCACAACCCCACTAGGCCTAGTGGAGGTCCTGGCACAGCTCCCCCGAGACCGGGAGTGTGCACAGACTGCGCTGGAGGGCCTCGCACGGAGGATGGCCCGGGTGCAGCGAGAGACGTTGGCGGAGTGGAGCCGAGAGATGGCCCAGCGGACCGAAACCCGTCAGCGGAGCACGCCACCCGAGACGAGGAGACAGACCGCCTCTGAGGATGGTGCAGGAGGACTCAAGGCCGGAGACGGCGCCGAGAAGGGAGCTGAACGAATGGAGGCAGGTAAAGGGGACGTCTCTACCCCGAGCCGGGAAACCGCGTGCCTGCCCCAGCTCCCCGTCGCAGAGCCCGAAATTCCCCCTGCCGTGCCCGTCGCTGCATCGTCACCGCCGCAGACTAGGCCTCAACCGGAAACCGCGGCCGCGACCCCTGTGACGTCACGCGCTTCGACCCTGAGCGCGACGAAGCAGGAAATACCATCGGCCTGGTCGCAAGGCCTAGTACACCCGGGCGCCGCCATTCCAACAGCGCCCCCTACCTCCGTGGAGCCACCGGCCTGGTCGCAAGGTCTAGTACCTCCGGGCGCCGCAATTCCAACAGCGCCCCCTACCTCCGCGGAGCCACCGGCCTGGTCGCAGGGCCGAGTACCCCCGGGCGCCGCCGTCCTTACGGTGCCCTTTACCTTTAGGGTGCCCCAAGCCTGGTCGCAAGGCCTGGTCAACCCGGGCGCTGCTACCATCAACGCGCCCTCAACATCTCGAGTGCCGCACCTGGGCGAAGATCTATTTGCCCAGCACACGTGCCCGGATGGGCAGCCCTTTGTGTGGCCGCCGGAGTACCACCATCCCCGACTCCGGAAAGAAAGGCCCCTGTGCGAGCCCCTGATTCCGGCTCCGAAGCCCGTCAGGAGAACCCCGCTCCCGCTAGAAGAAGCACAATTCGAGTGGGACCCCACCGGAGGAGATCTCATGGGGTTCACTCAAGAAACGCGGGCAGCCGCAGCAGAGCGAGTGGAGTGCTGCCGCCAGCAGTTGGCAGACTTCGAGCGAGAACGGAGAGAGAGGCGGGTCCGAGAGCAGCGGCTGCAAGAACAGAGCGCAGGGCAGAAGAGCCGGACCAGGAGGAACCCCCGTGCAGCTCATGGTCCCCGTACCACCGGGACTGTGATTAAATTCAACCTGCAGCATGGGTGGGGCTTCATAAGAGACCATCATACCCCCGGCGACGTCTTTGTAACCCGCAGGGACGTAGAAAGCCATCTGCCGGAGGGACCCAGAGGTTGTGACCTGTATGTAGGGGACGAGGTCACCTTCACCCGGCACAAGTGTGTCAAAGGACCCTACGCCCTCCATGTACATCGCCTGACGGAGGAGGAGCTGCGGTGTGAGGAGGAGCAGGAGGACCCGGACGGGTCTGAATCCAAAGAAGGAGCAGGAGGACGCCGTCGTTAAAGTACGGTAAAGAGACTGTAAATAGTTACCCATCGGGGTACAGTGAACTGTTGCTGCTTTAAATATGTCCCCGTTGGGACAAGAGTGAACTGTTAACCCGTGTGTCCCTATTCCCATTACCTGGCCGAGGACTGAGAGCGGCCACTTTCCCCCTGTATATAGTTGCGCTTTCTAAGGCGCCCTCTACAGGTTTTATAGGAAAACCGTGTTTCTAAAGGAGACTGTCGCACTTTTCCCGGTCACAAGTTGCACCGTGGCCGGAGGAGCAAGAGTGTTTACAAGGATGTTATTTATGAAAAGTTTTATATGAAAAGTTTTATTGCTGATAATATATGTGATGTTTTATATGTTTATGTTTTATGAAAAAAAAAAATTGTATGTTTTGGATGTTTTTTATATCTTACAGCCCGAGGACGTGCTGTGATTTACCAGGGGGGAATGTAGCACCCTGAGGATTCGGCTGCTACAGGGGTATTACACCTCAAGCCAGAGGTGTGGTATTCCACTCCCGGGTAAGGATGGAGTGTGGAACTGAGCTCAGTAGGCTGCATGCACTACATACATCCCATTTCCGGGGGACAGACCAATGGTACTCCCACTAGAGAAATGTGCAGGTACGACAGCGTCTGTCCCTGGCTGGAGTGGGAGGGGGGTGGAACATCCCAGTAGTGTAGGGGCAGATAGGGGGAGCAGTCTGGGTAATGCTAGGAGCTCATTGGGTGCTGGTCACCTGAGCTCACACATAGAGGAAGCATATAAGGTGGGAACCATCTTAGAACAGGGTCTTTTGTAGAGGTTTGGTCAGACAAGCAGAGCAACTCAGCCAGCTCCAAGGCCAAGAGAGTGAGAGAGAGGAGAAAAGAAGGACCCAGAGGGGGAGAAGAGGGAACTCCAAGAACCCAAAATTAGACCAGAGGGTGAAGAGTTGGCACAAGGGTACCGGATCCCAAGCTGGTGGAGGGCACTAATCCTTAGCCAGAGACCGGAGGTCGTGGGCAGGATCTGCCACGACCACCCACTAAATCCACCCGGAAGGCAAACCAAGAATAGGGTCAGGGAACCCAGAGACAAGGGTTTTACCAACAAGAGGCCCGAGGGAGCCGGACTTAGGTGGATCCCTGGTGGGGAAGGCCAGAGAGAAGGACAAGTCAGAAAGGGAGCTCAGGAACACGCTCCAGAATCACCTGGGGGTTGGCCGAGTCCAGGACCTGGTGGACGCAGCACGGCTCGGGTGGTCACTCAAGGCCGGAGTGACCAACACAAAAGCAGTAAGTAAAAATCCTGAACTGCACAGCCCGACTCCGAGTTTCATTACCATCCTCACTGCACCTCCACAACCACCATCCTCTGCAACTGACCCCCCTGAGGCTATACCCCTCCCGTTGGGGGTTATACTACCTGAGCTGCACACACACCACCAGCCTCAGCGGACCCTGCTGCAGCGGCGGCCGTAGTGACCGCAAATCAACGGGTGACGTAGTCGACACTAAAGAACATCCAGTAACATCTGTAGGACTGCCACACACTGAGCTTGACACCCTGGGCACGGACCGGGTCACCGCCACTCGGAGACTACAACCCCCATCTGATCCGGCTCTGGGTATCCCCCAAACAACACTGGCCCAGGGGGCGCGTCACAGGGAGCTAGCATTTTACAGGTTACTAAGCCAAATGTCAGTTTGACAACTGGTTCAGACAACAGCGAATCCCATTTTTGAGGGGTGGCAAAATGCCCCTGTTTGAGAGGCCCAATGACACCCCCTACTGGTTGCACATGGAGCACCCTAGATACTGTACATCTTGCTTTATTTGATGCATCTGCAGGAATGGCTGCCACACTCAGAGCACAACCCAGTACTGTGACAGGAAACTCTAATAATAATTTAAAAACATAATACAATGCACATATGAAGGACTCTGTTCCCAAATGATGAATTTTCTTATTTAGGGAGTTGCTAGTAATGACAGTAATATAGTGACACAGGGAATGCCAATGCAGATGGGACTAGATATGCATCTGACTCGCCCCCTGGGCCGTGGGGCACGCGGATCCGGGCGATAGGGGAACGATGGGGGTAGTAGTAGTGGCGGCCCGGTCCCGCGGCTCAGGGTGGTCAGGCCAATGGTAGTCTGCTATGCGCTCCAAATAATGTCCGACTACGCCACCCATGGATTGCGGTTATTAGGAACCGCCGCTGCAAGGCAGTCCGCTGGGGCTGATGATGGGTGCAGCTGAGGTGATGTGACTCCCCACGGGAAGAGTGCAGCCCCAGGGCAGTGTAGTGGATGTTGGGAGTGATGGTAGTGCGGGTCCCGGTGCTGATAGTGCTGGAGGCGCGAAGGAGCACACAGACAACAAGTTACAGTCCAGGGTCTTTACTCACAGTCCGTTTGTTCCAGGTCACTTCGGCCAGCAGTGACCGCCCGAGCCGTGCTGCGTCCACCAGGTGAGGGGCTCGGTCAACTCCCAGGCAGTTCAGGAGCATGGCACAGGACCCCCTTTTATCCTTTCTCTGGCCTGCCTCACCAGTGACCCACTTTTGTCCAGCTGCTGCGGACCTGTGCGGTTAAACGTGGGCCCCGTCCTCTGCTGTCCTATATGGTGCCTTCCTAGCAGGTTTGATGAGGTGTCGCACCAATATATGATCACGACGACCGGTCTTTGGCTGAGGGTTGTTTCTCCTCCACCAACTTGGGATCCGGTACCCTTAATCTGCCTGACCCTGCACCCTGGATTCTCGTGGGTTCTTAGGGTCCCTTCCACCTTCTTGTTCCTGAGCCCTTCTGTTTCTCTGTCTCTCCTTCTTTGCAGTTCCTTTCTGTTTCTGTTCCTTTCTCTTGGAGCTGAGATGAGCCAGAATCTCAGCTCCCCTTCACCTCCTCCTCGGCCTCTTCTCCAGGCCCACTTCTCCTTCTCCCCTCAGGCCCCGGCCTCTTCCCTAGGCCTGCCTCTGGAGCAGCACTCAGCCTGAGCTGCTGCTCCCTGTCTTCTCCTCTCCACAGAACGAACCTAGATCTCAGATGGTGCCCACCTTTTATACCTCCCTCTAGCCATGAGCCCAGGTGACCAGCAACCAATGGGCTCCTTCCTACGCTCAGGAACCGCCCCCTATCTGCCCCTACAGCACTGGGTGTTCCACCCCTCCCTCCCCACTCCAGCAGGGACATGGTCGGTCGTGCCTGCACTTATGTCTAGTGGGAGCACCGTTGAGCTGTCCCTCGGAAATGGGGTGTGTGTGCTGTATGCAGCTAACTGAGCCCTGGTCCATACTCCATCCTTACCCGGGAGTGGAATATCACACCTCTGGACTGAGGTGCAATACCCCTGTAGCGGCCGAACCCTCGGGGCGCTACGTTCCCCCCTGGTAAAGCACAGCACGTCCTCGGGCTGGAAAAGAGCAAAAACAGTTGATTACAGGACATGCAAAACTTTTTCAATAACTTTTTATATTTAGAAACAGACATTACGGTTCAACTCCCTTTATGGGACACACTTTTCTTTTCACTAGGCATTATAGAAAACTTTTTCAATACTTCCGGAACTCTTTTGACATTTCACACTATAGAAAACATTCACATCAATATCTAGCAGCATATAAAAACTTTTCATATATAAAACATTTTTAATTAAAGCACATTCTTGGGTTCTTGGCTGCGGTGCAACTTGCAACCAGATGCTCTTCCTTTTTAAAGGTGCAACAGTCCATTTTAACTTTGAGGTAGACGTTGCGGTTCTTGTATAAAACCAGTAGGGGGCGCTTTAAGAAGCGCAACTATATACATGGAATTGGCCGTTTCCAGTCCTCGGCCGGTGGGGATAGGGGAATGGCTGCTCACAGTCCTCAGCCTGTTAGGGGAAGAGGGACGGCTGCTCTCAGTCCTCAGCCAGATTACTTAGGGGATAGGGGCACACAGGTAACAGTTCGATACTTGTCCCAACGGGGACCACACTTTCAAGACGGGAACAGTCCCAAAAACGATTCGGATGTCCTGACGGGTAACTATGTACACAGGTACTTTGCTACTTACTAGTAGCGGTGTCCTCCATAGGCTCCTTCTTCCTCCTCATATGGCTCTTCAGATCCGTCCGGGTCCTCTTGGCTCTCCTCATAGCCGCGGTATTGTAGCTCCTCCTCGGTGAGCCGGTGGACATGTAGGGCATATGGTCCTTTTGCAGCTACGTGGCGGGTGAAGGTGACCACATCACCAGGGTACAGGTCACGGCCACGATGCCCCTCAGGTAGATGACTTTCGACGTCCCTGCGGGTCACAAAGACGTCGCCTGCGGTTTCTGGGCCCCTGATGAAGCCCCAGCCGTTCTCCATGTGGAACTTGACTATGGTCCCAGTGATTCGGGGACCACGGGCTGCTTTGGGGTCTTGGCGGGCCTTACGTTTTTGTTCAGCACTCTGGGCTTGGAGCCGTTCCTCTCTGACGCGTCTCTCTCGTCGCTCCCGCTCAAAGGTCGCCAGTTGCTGATGACAGGCCTCCAGACGACGGACCGCGTCTGCCCGAGTCTCTTGGGAGAACCCCATCAAGTTCTCGCCGGTGGGGTCCCACGCAAATTGGATGTCCTCCAGTGGGGGTAGGGGGACCTCCACGGGTTCTGGAGCCGGTAACAGAGGCTCGCGCGGGGGCTGGGTCTTCCATGGCTGATTGCTGATGACTTCGGCCGGCCACTCCAGGGGCAGTCCATCCGGACCGGTATGATGGGCAATCAAGTCCACACCCAGTCGTGGTATGGTAGAGGGACTTGATCTGGGGGCAGCGCCCGGGGGCACTCGGCCTTCTGACCAGGCCAGGGGTCTCTCGGTCGTGCTAGGTGGCAGTCCCGTCCGGTACAGGGGCGCAGGCTTAGCGATGGCGCCCGGGTCATCCAGGCCTTGCGACTGGGCCAATGACGCTTCTCGCTTTACGGCACCCGGGGTCAAGGGGCGTGGCGACGGGCGGGGCGTGGCCGCGGCGCTCACCGCTTGAGGCCTAGCTGGAAGTAGTGGCGGCGCGGCAACAGGCGCGGTGAGTGGAGCTTCGGGTGCCGCGACTGGGGGCTGGGGCAGGCTTGCGGTTGCTGGGCTTGGGGTGGTGACGTCCCCTTCACTTGCCTCAGTCCTCGCGGCTCCCTCCGCTGCGTCGCCTCCGGTCCTCTCTCCTCTTGCGCCGTCCTCCGAGGCAGGCAAACCGCGGGGTGCGGCTGAAGTCTGTCGCTGATGGGTCTCGGCCTGCCGGGCCAGTTCCTTTCTCCACTCTGTGAGTGCATCTTGCTGCGCCCGGACCATCCTCCGCTCCAGGTCCTCCAGTGCAGCTTGCGCACGCTCCGGATCTCTGGGGAGCTGCGCCAGGACATCTGCTAGGCTGCAGAGCGGTTCGGCCTGCAGCAGGCTTCGGGCCAGGAGACTGGTGCTGCTCAGGGCGTCCATTCCCGGGTGCGGTCTGTCTGGACTGATCCAGACTGCGCCCTGCCCCACAGTTTTCTTCTCTCTCCGCCCCCAGAGGGGGTGGTCCTGGGGCATTCTGCTGACAATCACTTTCAGGGGCAGCCCCCCATGTTGATGGACATCTCCACTGCTGCATTCATGGCTGGTGGGGGCGGGCTCCTTCTTTGGCGCCATTCTGGAACCTGGCCCACGATGGGAGGTGGCTTCCTGCTGTCTTTTGGTGCGCACATAATGGCGTCCGCTCTGCCAGGGCGGGAAAGACGGATGAAGATGGCGGGAAACGGTCCAAGATGGAGTCTGATGGCGGGAATCGGCTCCGGATGGCGGGAAACGACTCCGGACGGCGGGAAACTTCTTTTTAAGGTACATGTGCAATTTTCTTCAGGCACGCAATACCCGCTTGTGGCGGGTTGGTAATGATCCTGCCAACTACGCCAAAGCTGACTCGCCCCCTGGGCCGTGGGGCACGCGGATCCGGGCGATAGGGGAACGATGGGGGTAGTAGTAGTGGCGACCCGGTCCCGCGGCTCAGGGTGGTCAGGCCAATGGTAGTCTGCTATGCGCTCCAAATAATGTCCGACTACGCCACCCGTGGATTGCGGTTATTAGGAACCGCCGCTGCAAGGCAGTCCGCTGGGGCTGATGATGGGTGCAGCTGAGGTGATGTGACTCCCCACGGGAAGAGTGCAGCCCCAGGGCAGTGTAGTGGATGTTGGGAGTAATGGTAGTGCGGGTCCCGGTGCTGATAGTGCTGGAGGCGCGAAGGAGCACACAGACAACAAGTTACAGTCCAGGGTCTTTACTCACAGTTCGTTTGCTCCAGGTCACTTCGGCCAGCAGTGACCGCCCGAGCCGTGCTGCGTCCACCAGGTGAGGGGCTCGGTCAACTCCCAGGCAGTTCAGGAGCATGGCACAGGACCCCCTTTTATCCTTTCTCTGGCCTGCCTCACCAGTGACCCACTTTTGTCCAGCTGCCGCGGACCTGTGCGGTTAAACGTGGGCCCCGTCCTCCGCTGTCCTATATGGTGCCTTCCTAGCAGGTTTGATGAGGTGTCGCACCAATATATGATCACGACGACCGGTCTTTGGCTGAGGGTTGTTTCTCCTCCACCAACTTGGGATCCGGTACCCTTAATCTGCCTGACCCTGCACCCTGGTTTCTCGTGGGTTCTTAGGGTCCCTTCCACCTTCTTGTTCCTGAGCCCTTCTGTTTCTCTGTCTCTCCTTCTTTGCAGTTCCTTTCTGTTTCTGTTCCTTTCTCTTGGAGCTGAGATGAGCCAGAATCTCAGCTCCCCTTCACCTCCTCCTAGGCCTCTTCTCCAGGCCCACTTCTCCTTCTCCTCTCAGGCCCCGGCCTCTTCCCTAGGCCTGCCTCTGGAGCAGCACTCAGCCTGAGCTGCTGCTCCCTGTCTTCTCCTCTCCACAGAACAAACCTAGATCTCAGATGGTGCCCACCTTTTATACCTCCCTCTAGCCATGAGCCCAGGTGACCAGCAACCAATGGGCTCCTTCCTACGCTCAGGAACCGCCCCCTATCTGCCCCTACAGCACTGGGTGTTCCACCCCTCCCTCCCCACTCCAGCAGGGACATGGCCGGTCGTGCCTGCACTTATGTCTAGTGGGAGCACCGTTGAGCTGTCCCTCGGAAATGGGGTGTGTGTGCTGTATGCAGCTAACTGAGCCCTGGTCCATACTCCATCCTTACCCGGGAGTGGAATATCACACCTCTGGACTGAGGTGCAATACCCCTGTAGCGGCCGAACCCTCGGGGCGCTACACATCTCTCTGTTTGTGAGTACTGATCACTGAGAAGAGTGATCTAATGTGATTAGTAATCTGATTATGTGGACATCAGAGGGAACATAGCCAATGGTGGAACGTTATCACTTGGGGACTTTTAAAGTAACTTTTTCTTCAGGCTGTTTTGCTGTTATTTGTGTCAAGTTTATCAATTTTTGTTCTTTTTATTATTGTTTTTTGGATCTTATATAATAAAGATGTTACATTTTGGAATTATCGGTAGCTGCTTGATTTATGCATAGGTTGTTTTCAAGTTAATCAAAGTGTTGCACAATGTTTGAGAAATGTGGAGCACCTCAAATAAAAAACTTCTGTTTAAAACAGTTTGATTTTGTTTAACTCCATCGCCTACTGGAGTGAGAACTTTTTTGCAACTTTTTTAAAAAGTCAAACATATTAAATCTGACTTTCATCTCATTTACATAGCTAATCATGCCCAATTTAATACCCAAAATGGCAAAAAAAGGCGTAAAGTTACAAAAAAACGCACATTTTTCCACAAAAATGCCATGCACCAAAATTTGTGTCCTTTTGATCCTCCCCCAAAACTGGCGCAAAGACCTCAATACATTTACTGCAATATATTCCCTGCTAATATGAGAAAAAAAAACATAATAGTCAAAAAAGCCAAAAAGGATGAATAAATAAATACAGACTATAACAACCCAATTAGATATGGCAGTAATTGAGGAAAGAGTGTTTTTATCAACCCTTGTTCTTGACTATCGGTCCATATAAGTAAACCGGCAAATACCCAATGAATGAGCAAAACACTTGTTCGTCGGGTGTGATGATTTTTAAGCCTCCAGAAAAATTATCATTCTCGGCAGCACATAGTCATGTGTAAACTGGTGACAATAAGAAGAGATTCACTGCAGCCCTACATCGAAGGTAGACGCAATGTGAACTGTGCATAGTATTGATCTATCTTTCCCACATCTATCAAGTCTGACTCAGGGAAAGCTTAGTAAGGATCAATATCCCAAACATTGCAGCTCCTACTGCAACTTGAAGTGTTTCCAGCATGGGGACAATACTCCACTGCATTCCTAAGAAGATTTCCAGTTGAGGAGTCTGGCCATGGCAGGTTAATCCCGAGCTGTGACAGTGATGGCAGTCACACAACTTTCCAAGTTGAATGGTAATATACAACCTCCCAGAAGAGGATGAGTCAGGGACGTGTATTTAGTGGTGATTTTAATACATTACTGCTATTTATACTTCGCTCTATCTGAACCCAAGAAAAATGTGCTTTCCCCTTTAATCGCCTGTATAGTTAATGTTAATTATGTGTGTGAATCTTGTGCCTCCAATTGCACTATTAAGAAACAAGAAAACACAGGAACGTTAATGATTCCAATGTGAACCACAACATATGCCAGGCACAGAATGAAAAACAGAAAAAAAAAACCTCCCCACTTGTGGGAAAATAGAAATCCAAGAGTTTAGGCTTTGAAGGTAAAATGTGGAGCAGCGCACAACTATGGGCGCCGACCTTGAAAAGCTACATTTCCGTAATAGGTAGAAATAATTTCTTCGGCACAAACACAGGTGCCCTGCCAATGAACAATCTGCCTGAACTTGGAAAGGAATTGAGATAAATTATTCCATGTTTCACATAAAATTATAGCTGTGTATGAACTTAATTGTAGAAGCATCTGCTGAAAATCACAAGAACTTAAAGTAACGTTTGACACCACATTTGCCATTTGTAAAATGTACTCAGCATCAATCGTGGATCAAAAAGGGGGCTCCTATCCTTTAGTGTGGACCACTGTGCAGCGGTACATAGCCTTCTGTAAAGATTGTATGGTATAGCCTTTCTGCATAGCCCACTGAGCAGATTGCGTGAGGTATGTTGCCCACTGTGGTCCATGTCATCTACAGTGGGATGTGTACCACAGCTTAGTCTATAATATGGGCTGACTGGTGTTACATAGTCTACTGTACAGATTGTGTGGTATAAATTGCCCACTGTGCACATTGTAGGTGTGGTGGTACAGTTTCTACAGTAGTTTATATACCTAGATATAACTTCACAATGAACCACGTACCACCATACTTTCTCTACAGTAGGTTATGTAGAAGAACACGTCTACACAGTGGACTACATAACAACAGGGAGTCACCACAGTGACTTATGTACCCACATACACCTACACTCTGGACTACATATCATCAGGGAGTCTCCACAGTGACTTATGTACCTACATACACCTACACAGTGAACTACATATCACCAGGGAGTCTCCACAATGACTTATGTACCTACATACACCTACACAGTGAACTACATATCACCAGGGAGTCTCCACAGTGACTTATGTACCTACATACACCTACACAGTGAACTACATATCACCAAGGAGTCTCCACAATGACTTATGTACCTACATACACCTACACAGTGGACTACTCATCACAACACAAAGTCTCAGCAGTGGGTTATGTACTGACATACATCTCTACCATTCACTACATACCTTCAAATCAATATTCGGTGTTACCGCCCTTTGTCTTCAAAACAGCACAATTCTTTCAGGTACCTGCACACAGTTTTTGAAGAAACTCGGCAAGGAGATTGTTCCAAACATCTTGAAGAACTAACCACAGATCTTCTGTGCATGAACGCATGTGCAGATCTCACCATGTTATCCCACATAGACTGGATGATGTTGAGATCAAGGCTCTTCTAGATGCACATACACAAAGTCAGGGATTTTGTAGGATTATAGTCAGGTGTATGAGTAGCCAATTATTCCAAACGCGTTATAATGATCAACATTTTCGTATGTAGATTAAAATACAGTAATTAACTGAAGCAGAAACAGCTGTGCAGGAGGCTTAAAACTTGGAGAGAAGCAGCAAAACTGTGCTTCAAAGGTGAGGTTGTGGAAGACAGTTTCATATCACATGTCATAAACCATGGCAAGACTTAGCACAGCAAAAAGACACAAGCTAGTTACACTGCATCAATAAGGTATCTGACAGGCAAAAATTTCAAGCAGATTTTGGCTTCAAGATGTGCTGTACCAGCTATTTTTGAAGAAGCACAAAGAAATGGACAACAGTGAGGACTGTAGAAGCAGTGGTTAGTCAAGGAAACTTAGTGGAGTAGATGAAAGGCACATCATGCTTACATCGCTTTGAAATCGGAAGATGTCCAGCAGTGCCATCAGCTCGGAAGTTGCAGCAACTAGTGGGACCCAGCATTTAGACAAGCCTGTCCAGAAGTGGTCTTCATGAGCGAATTGTCATGGAAACAAGGCCAACTATGCATGAAAACATAGGAACTGGGGTGTCAAAAAAACAAAAAAAATGGCAGAAACTGCTTTAAACTGAGGAGTCAAAATGTAAAATATTTGGCTATAATGAAAGTCAGTTTTTTTGCCGAAGGGCTGGAGAGTGGTACAGTAATGAGTTTCTGAAGGCTACACTGAAGGATTGTGCAGATTCTCTTTGTAAGTCTGGGGCTGCATTTAAGCAAATGGATTTGAGGATTTGATCAAGATTAATGGTGACCTCAATACTTAGGAATACAGGTAGACATTTATTCATCATGCAATACCATCAGGGAGGCGTCTAATTGGCACCAAATTTATTCTGCAGCAGGACCAAAACTCCAAACATACAGCCAATGTGATTAAGAACTATCTAACTATATGTCTGTAAAGCGCTGCGGAATTAATGGTACTATATAAGTGAGTAAAATAAATAAATCTTCAATTTAAAGGACAAGGAGTCCTGGAAGTGATGATATGGCCTCGACAGATCTCTGCTCTCAACATCTTCAAGTCTGTCTGGGATTACATGAAGAGATAGGAGGATATGCACAAGCGACATCGACAGAAGATCTGTGGTTGGTTCTCCAAAATACTTGGAACAACCTCTCTGCTGGATTCCTTCAAAAAACTGTGCACAAGTACAAGTGTACCTAGAAGAAATGATGCTTAGATGCTCTTTTGAAGGCAAAAGCTGGTTACACCAAACATTGGTTTGAATTACATTTCTTTTTTATTCATTCACTTTAAATTTTGTTTATTGATAAGAAAAAACACTATTAGTACTTCTATTTTTTTAAAATCATTCTTACTTTGTCACATTTTTTCCACACCTGCCTAAAACTTTTTGGACAGTACTATACAACCCAAAAATGGACTATGTACCCGCACTCAGTCTCAACAGTTGACTAGGTACTACCACAGTCACTAAACTGGGCTGAGTGAAAAAGATTGATATGTGTCTACTATAGTGACAACCAAGGTAAGGTTTCAGGGCCCTTGGAGATGACAAAATGGGTATTTATTTTTAAATTTATAATGTTATATAAAGAAAATTGACATAAGTTTAACAAATTTATACAACCAAGTAATTCTCCGTTTATCATTTATCATAGCTACAAAGATCCCCATGTGTAATCTAGTTGTAATCAGCTGCTTGTAGATGGAAAATGAACGTACAAAAATGAGTACTGCAGGTACAGAGGCAGCTACAGGTGCTTCTCACAAAATTAGAATATCATCAAAAAGTTAATTTATTTCAGTTCTTCAATAAAAAAAAGTGAAACTCATATGTTATATAGAGTCATTACAAACAGAGGGATCTATTTCAAGTGTTTTATTTCTGTTAATGTTGAGGATTATGGCTTACAGCCAATGAAAACACAAAAGTCATTATCTCAGTAAATTAGAATACTTTATAACACCAGCTTGAAAAATGTTTTTAAAATCCAAAATGTTGGCCTACTGAAATGTATGTTCAGTAAATGTACTCAATACTTGGTCGGGGCTCCTTTTGCATCAATTACTGCATCAATGCGGCGTGGCATGGAGGCGATCAGCCTGTGGCACTGCTGAGGTGTTATGGAAGCCCAGGTTGCTTTGATAGCAGCCTTCAGCTCGTCTGCATTGTTGGGTCTGGTGTCTCTCATCTTCCTCTGGAAAATACCCCATAGATTCTCTATAATAGATTCTCTATGGGGTTAAGGTCAGGCGAGTTTGCTGGCCAATCAAGCACAGTGATACTGTTGTTTGTAAACCAGGTATTGGTACTTTTGGCAGTGTGGACAGGTGCCAAGTCCTGCTGGAGAATGACATTTCCATCTCCAAAAAGTTTGTCGGCAGAGGGAAGCATGAAGTGCTCTAAAATTTCCTGGTAGACGGCTGCGCTGACTTTGGTCTTGATAAAACACAGTGGACCTACACCAGCAGATGACATGGCTCCCCAAACCATCACTGATTGTGGAAACTTCACACTAGACCTCCAGCAGCTTGGATTGTGGCCTCTCCACTCTTCCTCCAGACTCTGGGACCTTGATTTCCAAATGAAATGCAAAATTTTCTTTCATCTGAAAACAACACCTTGGACCACTGAGCAACAGTCCAGGTCTTTCTCTCCTTGACCCAGATAAGACGCTTCTGGTCTATTGGTCATGAGTGGCTTGACACAAGGAATGCGACACTTGTAGCCCATGTCCTGGATACGTCTGTGTGTGGTGGCTCTTAAAGCAATGACTCCAGCAGCAGTCCACTCCTTGTGAATCTCCCCCAAATTTTTGAATGGCCTTCTCTTAACAATCCTTTCAAGGCTGCAGTTATGCCGGTTGCTTGTGCACCTTTTTCTACCACACTTTTCCCTTCCACTAAACTTTCCATTATTATGCTTGGATACAGCACTCTGTGAACAGCCAGCTTCTTTAACAATGCCATTTTGTGGCTTACACTCCTTGTGGAGTGTGTCAATGACTGCCTTCTGGACATCTTTCAAGTCAGCAGTCTTCCCCATGATTGTGGAGCCTACTGAAACAGACTAAGGGACCTTTTAAATGCTTAGGAAGCCTTTGCATGTGTTTTTTTGTTAATTATTCTAATTTACTGAGATAATGACTTTTGTGTTTTCATTGGCTGCAAGCCATAATCATCAACATTAACAGAAATAAACACTTGAAATAGATCACTCTGTTTGTAATGACTCTATACAATATATGAGTTTTACTGTTTGTATTGAAGAACTGAAATAAATGAACTTTTTGATGATATTCTAATTTAGTGAGAAGCACCTGTACATACACGTCCCTATAGATCAACTTTTGTGGTCCATGGACCCTGTGTTAAATATATGCATGACCGTGGGAGCTGGAGGAGGGGATTGATATATTTTCTTTATTTTTAGAATTAGAGGTTAAGTTTCAGATATTTATTCTTTAATTGAATTTTAATTCTTTCTTTTAGTTACTTTTTTTCAAGAAGTCAGAGGAAGCCGAGGTGATATAATCTGTGTTATCTCAGTATTATTGTGTCTGCGAGAAAATTGACTGCCGGCTACTAGATCACTATTGGCACAGTTCCAAATAGAGACACATGATGGAATGATACCAATTACAGCATCTTCACCATTCTATCCTACATAAATCAGAATAATAAATGCTCAGTTTTGACAAATTCCTCCGTTATTAACTTTGGTTTGGTCTCAAAGAACGACTTCTATCTCTCTACTGGACTCCTTAAAATCCTTACTTTTTTCAAGAATTTGGGCCCTGATTCATCAAAGCCATTATGCCACAATTCTGGCATAAAAAGCTTTGAAAAGTCACCAAATATTTGTTCAATGAGGAATTATGGAAAAATGTTGCGACTTTTGACTTTTTCACGCAAGTTTTGCCCAGGTCCGCCAAAATGGGCAGAGCTGGGGTGGGAAATTCAGGACGAGTGGCGGCGTTTACTTCTCCACAAATCTTACTCCAGTCCCTGACTTGAGTAAGACTGTAACAAGATGTACACAAAGGAACACGCCACTTTGCGCCTCTTAATGAATCGGGAACCTCGCACTCCACCACACCCCCATCAAGATTGGGTTGAAAAATGCTGGTCTTGATGATTTGGGTCTGTAAAGTATCTAATGGCCAAATCCAAATGTCCTTCTCATTTGTAATCCATCTGTTTAAGAACATTACTTTTGGATTTTTTATGCCTTGACCACACATTTTTGGTATTTTTTTTTGGTCCTATTTTTTCTCTTTTCTTGCTTTCTGTGCTGGATTTCCCCTGGGTGTTGTACTGTTTTCACCCACTTCTATACCTTCTCTCTGACTTTTTTTTTGCAATGTGCTGGTATGTCCTCTCTATATCTCAGACTTAAAGGGGATCTTTCACTAGGTCGAAAATAGCTAGGTTTTCTGGTATTTAGATTCGGCTGCCCTCCTGTGTATACAGTTTTTAGTTGTTGTTTTTTAAACACACTACGCAGTTCCTTTTTGTTTCATGTTAATATGTATGGTCACGCCCCCTTGTAAAGGCTCTAAAAATTATCCCTAAATGGAAAAGCCAATATCTCTAGAACCGTATAATGGATTTTAGTAAAACAAAGAACGAAATACACAGGGAAGAATTAGGAACAAAATAAGAGCAAAAATGTGCCACTTTTGACTTGGTGACAGATTTTCTTTAACTGCCATATCATGTTGCCTTCTCCCAAAGAGCCCCTCCAACATCCATTGTCACCGTACTATTTCCACTGTTCTACTCCTGATATGGGCTTCAGTCATTTCTCTAACGTATTGATATAACAATAAGTACATTTACCTAAAAAACTTATATATCTTTAAGAATTATTTTGTGAACCATTCACCTTCTCTTGTTGGTTCTTAGAAGAAATTGAATCTGCACCAGGGAGGACCACGTTAAATAAATCCGAGCAGTGATTCCTTCTCTGTATTAGGTAAGCCGATTTTTGTGGATGAAATTTGATTTCAGCGTCCCAGTGTTGTAACTCTCAGTGCTGGGGGTTCTCAAATTATATTATGTCTACTGTATTATTATATCCCTAATATAAAATGATATAGTCCAGGCATGACAAAACGCTTCCTGATCCTAACTTTGGTATCACAACATGTGTGTTTAAATCTCAGGATAAAGAGGTGATACATTTTAAAATGATCCTGGTTAAAAAAAAACTGCAATGATGAAATCGCACAACTTGCAGTTTATGTATGTGGCATGTGTGGTATATAACTGAAGATGCCTATACACCTTCAACAGCTGAACGATGAACGCGCGTCCGGGCAACTATTCTTTTCTGCTTACCTCCCTAGTCACATGTACGCATGGAGGTGTTTTCAATAGGAAAACTGGAACCACATCTGGTAGCTTACTTGCCCCATCGCCCCTGAAAACAAAATAATCGATAATTATGCCTGACCCTTTTTTACGCCAACATCAAATGGTGGAGGAAAATCAGAAGGCACGGATATACACTGGCGTCAGCTCTAATGTATGGAAGGGGCCTAAGTGCCTATCTCATTTCATTATTAGTGTTTCTCCAGTTTTCTAGGGTTATTTCCTCCTTTTTAGTGGCTTTGATATCTGGGACTTATTCTTTATATACGAGGGTTAGTCAATAAGTAATGCCTCCTATTTTTTTTCTCCTTTTAATTGGCAAGAAATTCAAATGCAATTACATAGGTTGAAAACCACAACATTAACGATTAATTTGTCACTTTTCAATATAATCTCCATCCATTTCCACAATCTTGGTCCACCGTTTAACAAGGGCATGTTTTCCAGCATGGTAAAAAGCATTCTTGGGACCCACCGTGCACAAACTTTTCTGTATCCCAGTTGTCCAATAATTTTCATCACACTGCCTTTACTGAGGCAGATAATGCCACACAATTCATCTGCAGTCACCCGGCGGTCACCACGAATGATGTCATCGACTCGCTGAATGTTGCTTGGAGTCACTGCGGTTACTGGCCTGCCACTCTGCATTTTGTCAGCCAACGGTGATGGCCCTTCAGCTGTGTTACAGCGACGAACCCATCGTCTAACAGTACTGACATCCACTGTTGCATCACCGTACACATTTTTCAGTCTCTCATGAATTCGAATGGGGGTTTCACCTTCTGCATGCAAGAACTCAATCACAGAACGTTGTCTAATACGAACATCGATGTCAGCCATTTTGCAAACGGATACAGTCCTGCCACCTGTTGGTGCAGGAAGTTGCAATTGCTGTGGATTGGAGAAGAAGGTTTGAGGAATTGTGCCAAATTCGAATATTTAACATAACTACCTTATTTAAGGAGAAAAAAAATAGGAGGCATTACTTATTGACTGACCCTCGCATTTTGATCCACTTTTTAAGTTGTCTTTCATTTTTAAATCTTTTTTTTTCCCTAGAGATTTTGCTTATCCAGAGGATTTAGACAGATTCATGCAATTTAGGACTTTTACCAAATGTTGCATTTTTTTGGTGTATCTCACTTCTGTCCCCTCCACCCCTTAGAGTAAGATTTCTAGAGAAGTTTTTGAATTGGCACTCTTTTTTTTTGATTTTTTCTTAAAAAAAAGATTTGCGACTTTTGGTACTGAAAAGACAAAAAAATGGTTAAATACAAAAATAAATAGCTGTTTTCATTTTGCACCAAATTCATGAACCACATGCACTATTTGGAAAAATTTGGTGCAAAAAACTTCAGCGACTACTACAAGACAAAAAAAGAAAAGTGAATCCCAAATGATGCATCAGGCCCTTTATGTCTAACATCTGTCCAGTTATTAAATATATCTATCAAGCTATCACATCACATCACATCACATTATACATATATATACACTTTATGGACAGAAGTATTGGGCAAGAGAGCACACTGTCAGTGCGCATTGTAAGGAGATTACCTGGCACAAGTACATGAAAAGCAGAGACCAGGCCTGCACCCGCAAGTGACATTACTTACAATGCATACTGACAGTGCACTCTCTTGACGACTCATCACTCCTCATCAGAGTCAGCGAGGGAGCGCACTGTCACTGTGCATTAAAAAGAATATTGCACAGTGACAAGATCCTACTGAGCACACATTGGAATTGACAAGTGACGCAGGGATTAACCCAGCCACTGAAACGGACATCCTTGATGACGCTTTGCTTCAGAGTGGTGGCAGAGGCTGCAGCAGTGACCGCAGACTCTGCCCCCTGATGACGTTTATAAGAAAAGAGATTAGAGATTTTTACATTAAATAGACAGACATTTAGAATTAAACTAAATGTTAGTTTTGGAGCACCACTTTAAATTTATTAAAGTTAACACTCATCTCTCATTTTATTACTATTTTCTCCAACATTAGCATTTCATTATACATACAGTACAGACCAAAAGTTTGGACACACCTTCTCATTTAAAGATTTTTCTGTATTTTCATGACAATGAAAATTGTACATTCACACAGAAGGCATCAAAACTATGAATTAACACATGTGGAATTATATACTTAACAAAAAAGTGTGAAACAACTGAAAATATGTCTTATATTCTAGGTTCTTCAAAGTAGCCACCTTTTGCTTTGATGACTGCTTTGCACACTCTTGGCATTCTCTTGATGAGCTTCAAGAGGTAGTCACCGGAAATGGTTTTCACTTCACAGGTGTGCCCTGTCAGGTTTAATAAGTGGGATTTCTTGCCTTATAAATTGGGTTGGGACCATCAGTTGTGTTGTGCAGAAGTCTGGTGGATACACAGTTAATAGTCCTACTGAATAGACTGTTAGAATTTGTATTATGGCAAGAAAAAAACAGCTAAGTAAAGAAAAACGAGTGGCCAGCATTACTTTAAGAAATGAAAGTCAGTCAGTCCGAAAGATTTGGAAAACTTTGAAAATGTTTACCCAAGTGCAATTGCAAAAACCATCAAGTGCTACAAAGAAACTGGCTCACATGAGGACCGCCCCAGGAAAGGAAGACCAAGAGTCACCTCTGCTTCTGAGGATAAGTTTATCCGAGTCACCAGCCTCAGAAATCGCAGCAGCTCAGATTAGAGACCAGGTCAATGCCACAGAGAGTTCTAGCAGCAGACACATCTCTACAACAACTGTTAAAATGAGACTTTGTGCAGCAGGCCTTCATGGTAAAATAGCTGCTAGGAAACCACTGCCAAGAGACTTGTTTGGGCTAAAGAACACAAGGAATGGACATTAGACCAGTGGAAATCTGTGCTTCGGTCTGATGAGTCCAAATTTGAGATCTTTGGTTCCAACTACCGTGTCTTTGTGCAAAGCAGAAAAGGTGAACGGATGGACTCTACATGCCTGGTTCCCACCGTGAAGCATGGAGGAGGAGGTGTGATGGTGTGGCGGTGCTTTGCTGGTGACACTGTTATGGATTTATTCAAAATTGAATGCATACTGAACCAGCATGGCTACCACAGCATCTTGCAGCTTCATGCTATTCCATCCGGTTTGCATTTAGTTGGACCATCATTTATTTTTCAACAGGACAATGACCCCAAACACACCTCCAGGCTGTGTATGGGCTATTTGACCAAGAAGGAGAGTGATGGGGTGCTACGCCAGATGACCTGGCCTCCATAGTCACCAGACCTGAACCCAATCGAGATGGTTTGGGGTGAGCTGGACCGCAGAGTGAAGGCAAAAGGGCCAACAAGTGCTAAGCATCTCTGGGAACTCCTTCAAGATTGTTGGAAGACCATTTCCGGTGACTATCTCTTGAAGCTCATCAAGAGAATGCCAAGAGTGTGCAAAGCAGTCATCAAAGCAAAAGGTGGCTACTTTGAAGAACCTAGAATATAAGACATATTTTCAGTTGTTTCACACTTTTTTGTTAAGTATATAATTCCACATGTGTTAATTCATAGTTTTGATGCCTTCATTGTCCTGTTGAAAAATAGATGATGGTCCACCAAAAACGCAACCCGGATGGAATAGCATGACGCTGCAAGATGCTGTGGTAGCCATGCTGGTTCAGTATGCCTTCAATTTTGAATAAATCCCAACAGTGTCACCAGCAAAGCACCCCCACACCATCACACTTCCTCCTCCATGCGTTCACCTTTTCTGCGTCGCACAAAGACACGGTGGTTGGAACCAAAGATCTCAAATTTGGACTCATCAGACCAAAGCACAGATTTCCACTGGTCTAATGTCCATTCCTTGTGTTCTTTAGCCCAAACAAGTCTCTTCTGCTTGTTGCCTGTCCTTAGCAGTGGTTTCCTAGCAGCTATTTTACCATGAAGGCCTGCTGCACAAAGTCTCCTCTTAACAGTTGTTGAAGAGATGTGTCTGCTGCTAGAACTCTCTGTGGCATTGACTTCTGTACAACACAACTGATGGTCACAACCCCATTTATAGGGCAAGAAATCCCACTTATTAAACCTGACAGGGTACACCTGTGAAGTGAAAACCATTTCCGGTGACTACCTCTTGAAGCTAATCAAGAGAATGCCAAGAGTGTGCAAAGCAGTCATCAAAGCAAAAGGGGGCTACTTTGAAGAACCTAGAATATAAGACATATTTTCAGTTGTTTCACACTTTTTTGTTAAGTATATAATTCCACATGTGTTAATTCATAGTTTTGATGCCTTCAGTTTTCATAGTCAAGAAAATACAGAAAAATCTTTAAATGAGAAGGTGTGTCCAAACTTTTGGTCTGTACTGTATCAATGTAAGTAATAGCCATCTACCAACCTTTTTTCTCATATCCTTTTATCTTCTGTCCATCTATTTATCTATCAATCTACCTATCTCACATCTATCTATTATCTACAGGTATCTATCTCTCATATTTATCGATCTATCTATTTATCTTTATCTCACATCTATCTATTTATTTATCTATCTATTATATATCTATAATCTATCCATTTATCAATCTATATATCCATTTATACTGTATATCTATCATCTGTCTATTATGTATCTATCATATATTTATCTATCATCTGTCTATTATCTATCTATATCAATCTATTTCTATATACTATATTTCTATATGGACTTCCATAGCCCATACCCTGGATATGCCCCATGCATCATTCCTACAGTCCCTACCCATCATTCCTACAGTCCCTATCCCTATTCCCTACTGTACACGTTCTTTGGCAAAACGAATGTTTACTTGGTACTGCCAATAAAGCTTCTTTGGATGGAATTGAATATATATTATCTATCATCTATCTATTTCTATATATTATCTAATATCTATCTCATCTTCATACTCTTGATACTACTTTTCTATCATTATCCAGAATAAAATCAATACTCATCTCTGACTTCATTCCTAAATCTTCCATTTTCGTGTCATCAGAATAATTAACATGAGAAAACAAACCTGAGGTTTCACAACTTGCTGCCGGTTGGACTAAGTTTCAGCAAGTGTGGGTGGCATCTGTTACCTTGACCCCAAGGTCGGCTCCCACTCTCAGGTCTTAGTTAAGTAAACCCTAATGTGTAAAGCTGGACAGCAGTTAAATATGTCTGGGCCGATGCCTTCCTTCCTCCTCACACTGTTTATTGTGGAGCCAGGTCTCTTACACCCTTGCTATCTTTCACAGGTTTCGAGTCCAAAAATATAATGGTTGCTTGATTAAATGTTTGAATGCAACACATTGTAAACCTCTACCAGTAATCTGTCTTACTAAGGACATAAACCAAGAAGTCTTGTCTAAATATCGTTGGCAGTAAGAAATGTCTTTGCTGTAAATTTTAAACATATGACGCAAGTTTTCTGCCATAAAAAAATCTCATTAAGTTTCATCGTTTTTTTTTTTTTTTCTCTCGTGGATAAAAGAATCAGACACACAACCCCACACGGTGCGTGTTTATAAGATGTTAATTGGATTGGGCACTGGATGTTGTAACAGAGTCTGCTCATTCCAGCGCTTGTAACTCTGTGGATTAGCTGGGGTTGCCTTAAGAACCTGTTCAAAATTAAAAAGAAAAACAATACGCTCGGTCATTTCATGTAAGAGGAACCAAAATTAAGTTATAATTTGTTTCTTTTGTTGGAAGATTTCCAGTCATTTTCTTGTCACTTGTTTCAGTCTCCTACATCATATGTTCTGCTTTATAACAATGTATAACAAAGCCTTTATAATAAAATGTATCTGCTACCATCTGTCTAGGGAGTTCCAAGAAGTAAAACCAGTGCCTTTGGTGGTCGCGTTCAAGTCCAAGAAGAGAAGAGCTCTTCAGACTATGATCTGTACTCTTCACACATGGTTTACAGAACTCTTGAAAAACTCTTAGGAAGGGCAGAAAAGATAATTGTATTTGTCAAATCACACGTATCATTGAACCTTAGGTATCAATGTGGTCCTATCTCCTCTTCCAAGAGATTAGAAAAACTGTGCACTCGAATAAAATAAGTGACAGTAAAACTTATTGTGGCACCCCAGGGGTCTGGTTTCCACAGTAACAGCAATGTTATGTCTGAGAGCAGGTGGGAGGTCTCTTGGTCAGGGATCCTGTGCATGCCACACCTCCTGCCCAGTCCTGGGAGGGGAAGAACTTCCCCTAGATAAACCTAGGGCTGAGGCAGGGTTAGGGTAGAGAAGAAGTAGAGACAGAGAAGAGAAGCAGATCTAGGAAAAGAACATCAGGAGCTCTGTGGGAGCAGTGCTATAAGGAGTCAGGGGCTGGCAGCTGCAGAGCTTGCCCTGACTGAGAAGCTATCACCGGACCCGGAGTCCAAGGCTGTGGGGACTAATCTTTACCCAGCAGCAGAAACCGCCCGGCAGGGGATTTCAGGTCCTCTGGCCAAGAAACCCGAAGGCACGGTCACACGCGTGGGACCAGCACCGCCGTCGTGGAGCGGACGCCACTAGAAGGCCCCGAGTCACCGGCCATACGGGTGAGCACCACACGGTACACTCAGGGACGTGGGCTACTTATACCCGCCTCTAGCAAGGTAGCCAGAAGAGTACAGTCAGTTTGGGAGGCCTACAACTCCGCCTGGCCAGGGGAGATCCCATCGGCCCCGATCGCTAGCCAGTACTCCGGGAGGGTCTATCTTTATCACCAGTAAAGACCCTGAATTACACCGCATCGTCTCTGAGTGATTCCTGCTACCCCCATCATCCACGTCGGCTGCCCTGAGGCCATACCCCTCCCGTTGGGGGTGATACTATCACGCTGCACAATCCTACCACCGGCCTCAGCGGTCTGCCCTGCAGCGGCAGCTCCTTCGCTGCATTCAACGGGTAGCGTAGTCGTCCAACATCTACCGCTAATACAGCGCCACTTAGTCTGACTCCCTGGGCACGGACCGGGTCACCGCCACGAGACTACAACCCTCAACAGATCCGGCTCCGGGTAAGCTCCCGCGTGCGCAACGCTGCGCGACACAGGCCCAGGGGTGCGTCAACTTTTGGCGTAGTCGGCAGGATCTCGTGCCCGCAACCACCGGGTACTGCGTGCCTGAAAAAGACTGTTCAAACTTACCAGTGGTGAAGATTCCCGCCATCCGGCGCCATCTTCTGTCTTCTTCCCGCCATCCGCGAAGTTTTCCCGCCATCCGGCGCCATCTTCTGCCTTCTTCCCGCCATCCGTGGAGTTTTCCCGCCATTGGACGCCATCTTGAAGACGCCGCACGGGAAGAAGAGGGGCGTGGACTCCGAAAGCGCGCGAGAACTGAAGCCCCGCCTCACGTCCGGACGTTGCGTAAGGTCCTGGAAGGAGCCCAGCAGACGCCGACGTCACAGGAGCGCGACGGAAGGTCCTCAACCCTGACGATCCACTGCGGAGCCGCGGCCTACGGAAGAGGATCATCGCAAGGTAGGCCACGGTCCACTAGGGGGGAGAAGGATGTCGGATACGGAGGAGAGCTTCACCGCTTCAACCCCAGCCAGCGCCACCGCTGTTGCGGTCATGCCTTTCACCATGCCCTATATCCCGGGGGCAGCCTGGCTACCCCAGTACTCAGGGGAGTCACATACCCTGCATGACTTTAGAGAAAAGCTGGATAGCCTCTTCCAGGTGTTTTCCCTCACAGAGGAGCAAAAAGTGAGCATCCTGGTGGCCCAATTAACCGGGGCAGCCCAAAGGGAGGTAAAGTCCTGGCCACCTGGGAGGAGGACTGTCGCAGAGATACTAACCCGGCTGAGGGACACCTTTGATACCCGCACCTCAGCCGAGATCAAGCTTAGATTCTACGGGTGCAAACAGCGGGCACATGAGAGTATAAGGGACTATGCCCTGAACCTACAAGAGGCCCTGAGAGCCATTAAGCAGACCGACCCTGACGGCGTGGGAGACGAGGACAGGCTGTTGACTGAACAATTTATAGAGGGTTTATATTGCAATGCCCACCGAACCCAGTTACGGGCAATGGCCTTACAGGACCCTCATCTGGGATTTGCACAGTTCAAGGACAGAGCCATCCGGGTGCTCCGAGAACCAGCACCAGGTGGCGTTGTGACCCACAGACGCCCCACTACCACTTACCACCAGGAGGCGGCGCCCTTGTCGGCAGGGCCTGTGGGAGCTGATGCGCAGGCTTTGAACAATGACCCGGCTCCAGACCTGCACCATCAGGTCCAAGAGCTAGCTAAAAGCGTTGCTGCGCTAACCCGAACTGTGCAGTCTTTACAGGTTTCCACTCCAGGGAAGATCCAGCTGGCATCCGGACCGGAGGACATCCCGTGGCGTCGACCAAGGAGGACCCCACCGGCCAGAGGAAGACCCAGCGACCGATACAACGAGGACGGACAACCCATCTGCCACCGCTGCAATCAACCTGGACATATGGCAAGGTACTGTCCTTTAAACTGGCACAACCTGGGGTAGAGGGCCAACCCCCAGGAAAAGATCATCAGGCCCATCGAACTGGCGCGACAGATATGTGGGAGGACGTCCAGTCTTGCCTGTGGTACTGGATGGCATCCCTATGAGTGCCCTATTGGACACCGGGTCACAGGTCACCACTATCCCGTACGTGCTCTTCAAGCAGTACTGGAATGACTCGGATATCACCCGCTACCCTGACGACGACTTGAGTATCATCGCCAGCAATGGTCAGCCCGTGCCACAGATTGGATTTAAAGAGGTGACCATTAAAATCGGTAGAGTCGAACTGGCAGCACAGGGACTGATCATTGTAGACATTGACAAACACAAGAGTCACCCAAAGATAACTCTAGGAACTAATGTAATTGAAAATTGTCTTGCAGAGGTGATTTTCCTTTTACAACAGGTTGCCAAGAACGCCAGCTCCGGCCAGCAGCGAGTGCTCCAGAAAGAGATCCGGGCACTGATGCGACGGCAACAGATAGAACTCTCCGGTGGTGAGATTGGTAGCGTAAGAATGTGTGACCCTTTCCCTATTGCCATGCCCCCAAAAAGTGAAATGATGATTTGGTGCCGGGCAGCTATTGGTCTGAGAGGTAGAGATTACCAGGCAATGGTAGAACCAGTTTACTCAGACAGTAGGCCCACCATTTTGACAGCACGGGGGGTGGTCAATGTACGCCATGGGAGGGTGCCCGTTCGCATAATAAATATCGGGAAGAGGGAAGTGTACCTGCCCCGGTATGCCACGCTAGCCAAATTGTATACCATCAATCAAAATTCCATACAGTCCGTAGAACCCTTGCCTCCATCTTCCCCGGAGGAAGGTAACGGCTCTAAGGAAACAATGGAGGACTGGTGTCAGCAACTACATTTGGGTACTGACTCCACTCCCTCACACCAGAAACAGGGAGTCTATCGGGTGGTTCAAGAGTACGAGAGAGTGTTTAGTAAACACCCGTTAGACTTCGGGCGAGTCAAAGGGGTAGAACACCACATCCCCACGGGAGACCATCTTCCCATAAAAGAGAGGTATCGACCCGTACCCCCTGCACACTACCAACACGCCAAGGGGATGCTTAGGGACATGAAGGAGGCTGGGGTGATCAGGGATAGCTGTAGCCCCTGGGCAGCTCCACTAGTCTTAGTCAAAAAGAAAGACAACACCATGAGGATGTGTGTAGATTACCGGAAAATTAACCGTATCACACACAAGGATGCGTACCCCTTACCAAGGATAGAGGAGTCTTTGGCTGCTTTAAGATCTGCTAACTTCTTCTCTACCTTGGATCTCACTAGCGGGTACTGGCAGGTTCCTGTAGCAGAGGCGGACCGGGAGAAGACCGCATTCACCACCCCGATGGGACTTAGCGAGTTTACCTGCATGCCGTTCGGACTCTGCAACGCACCGGGAACCTTCCAACGATTAATGGAGTGCTGTCTGGGCCACAGAAACTTCGAGACGGTCCTGTTGTACCTGGACGATGTCATCGTATATTCCAAGACTTATGAGGACCACCTGAAACACCTGGCGGAAGTGTTCGAAGCTCTGGCAAGCTACGGCTTAAAGGTAAAACCCTCCAAGTGTCACCTCTTGAAACCAAAGGTGCAGTACCTGGGACACGTGGTGAGCGCTGACGGAGTGGCTCCCGACCCTGATAAGATCACCGCAATTAAGGAATGGCCAAGTCCCTCCAGTGTAAAGGAAGTGCGGCAGTTCCTCGGGTTGGTAGGCTATTACCGCAGATTCATCCCCGGTTTCACCAAAAAGGCAGCTCCTATGCAGGACCTCCTGATAGGCCAGTCCCGGAAGGCCAAGAACCAGAAGCCGCCCTTCAAATGGGAGAAGTTAGAAGAAGAGTCCTTCCGCCAGCTGAAGATGGCCCTCACGGGGGATGAAATCCTGGCGTACCCTGATTACAGCCAGCCCTTTATCCTCTACACCGACGCAAGTAACATCGGGCTAGGAGCCGTACTGTCCCAGATCCAGCAGGGGAAAGAACGAGTAATCGCTTACGCTAGCCGAAAACTGCGACCCACCGAAAGAAACCCTGAGAATTACAGCTCATTTAAGCTAGAGTTCCTGGCAGTGGTGTGGGCAGTCACCGAACGCTTTAAGCACTACCTCGCTTTTTCCCGGTTCACCGTGTACACGGATAACAACCCGTTGACACACCTGGACACGGCAAGACTCGGTGCCCTAGAGCAGAGATGGATGGCCGGCTGTCCAACTACGAGTTCACAATCAAATACCGGGCAGGACGCTCCAATACCAACGCGGACGCCCTGTCCAGGATGCCAAACCTACCGGACGTAGGAGAAGATCCAGAGGGACTGGAAGAAGTTGAACTCCCCGCGTTCCACCGTCATGGGACTATCCAGTATTCCCATCGGGTAAGGAGTAAGCAAGCCGCTACGTTTAACCCCTTGCCTCACTACAACTGGGAGGAAACGCAAGACAGTGACCCTGCCGTCCGGCTGGTAAAGGAGATGCTGACTCGGCCAGAGGCTCGCCTTGACCCAGACGCTCCGGAGGAAGCCAAGCAACTGTGGGCTGAGAAGAGTCGACTGTTCCTTTACAAGGGGAAGTTGTGCCGCAGAATGGTTAACTCCCTAGGACGCATGAACTAATCTGGCAAGTAGTGGTGCCACGGAGAGACGCAGCCATGGTGATGGAGGCATACCACGACGGGGCTGGACACTTCGGATGGAAGAAGCTGGAGTTCCTGCTGCGTGGGCGGTTCCACTGGGTAGGCATGAGGGGAACCATCGAGAGGTGGTGCAGAGACTGTGGCCCGTGCAACCTAAGAAGGAAGGACCGTGCCAGCCAGAAGACTCCCCTGCAGTCCATCGTCACCCGGCAGCCGTTGGAACTGGTAGCCTTGGATCATGTAAAACTGACCCCAAGCAGAAGTGGCTACGTCTACGCGTTAACCATTGTGGATCATTACTCCCGGTTCTTGGTTGTCGTCCCCGTTAAGGACTTAACGGCTCAAACAGCAGCTAGAGCCTTCCAGCAGCACTTCTGCCGTCCACACGGGTACCCGGACCAAGTGCTGACGAACCAGGGACCTGCCTTTGAAGCGGAGGTCTTCCAGGAATTCTGCAATCTGTATGGCTGCCGGAAGATAAGGACGACACCCTATCATCCGCAAACTAATGGACTTTGTGAGAAAATGAACCAGGTGGTAATGGATCTCCTGAAAACGTTGCCCCTGGAAGAACGCAGTCTGTGGCCTGAGAAGCTGCCCGATCTGGTGGACCTATACAACCACATCCCGGTAGGTTCCACCAACTGTACCCCGGCTTACCTAATGAGGGCGAGACCTGGTAAGTTACCTGTTGACCTGGAAATGGGAGTCCTGACACCCGAGGACACTTCACCAGAGGCAGACTGGGACACAGAGAGGCAGCAGCAGTACCGGAAAGTACAGGAGAGCGTGGAGCGAAGTCTCTGTCAGGCTAGGGAAAGACAAGAGAAAACTTACAACCAGTATGCTCCCGCTGTTCCCCTGGTACCCGGAGAGCAGGTCTTGAAGAGGAAAAGACGGCTCCACAAGTTGGACGACCAGTGGGAGAAGGACCCGTACACCGTACTGCCCTCAAGCCACGAGAACCCGAAAGTCTGTACCATCAGTAAAGACGGAGGGGAGACCATAGCCATTGTATCCCGGGATCACCTGAAGAAGTGTCCTGAATAGCTACGGAACCCTGAAGAGGAACAAGAAGACCATCGACCCGTAGAGGAAAGGGAAGATATGGTTAGTACTGTGCTCGGAGACTTCCCTCGGTCCTGGACTCAAGTCAATGGTGCAGTTGTGGTACCCGTCCTCACGTTCCTCCAACCAGCATCCCAAGTGCCTACGGAGCAACAGGTAGAGCTGGAAGAGCAGCCGGTCCAGGAGGCAGAAGACTCCACACAAGCAGAACAGGAGGATCAACCCTCTGCTTATAGTGAGCCTGCCGTACCCCTGGTGAGCCAAAGAGCCGGTAGACAGCTGCCCAGTTTACCCTTGACAGCTCCTACACCCTGTAGTTCAGGGCTAGACAGTCAGCTCCGTAGGTCCACTAGGGCCACTAGAGGCCAGTTACCCGCACGTTGGAGGATTTGAAGTGTATAAATTGTTTTATTTGTGGTTACCTGTTTTTCTTGTTGCTTGTGTATAATTATGTGTTTCTAGTTATTTATAGGAGTCCTTGGTGGATTTACCGGGAATCCTTGTACAATTGGTTGGATCGTAACCCAGGAATGGACTAAAAGACTGTTAAGGACTCGGGGCAGGACAGACCCCTACCTGGTTACGTCTCCCTGTTTTGGTGAAATGGACACCTTTGTTTTCTTCAAAGACTGCACCCGGTTGCGGACACGCCGTAACCATCTTTATGTGTTTTTCTTATTGTATTATTATTGTTTATACCTTGTTATGTTTTTCTAAAAATATGTTTAGTCCCGGAGTACTAAATTTCACTAGGGGGGAATGTGGCACCCCAGGGGTCTGGTTTCCACAGTAACAGCAATGTTATGTCTGAGAGCAGGTGGGAGGTCTCTTGGTCAGGGATCCTGTGCATGCCACACCTCCTGCCCAGTCCTGGGAGGGGAAGAACTTCCCCTAGATAAACCTAGGGCTGAGGCAGGGTTAGGGTAGAGAAGAAGTAGAGACAGAGAAGAGAAGCAGATCTAGGAAAAGAACATCAGGAGCTCTGTGGGAGCAGTGCTATAAGGAGTCAGGGGCTGGCAGCTGCAGAGCTCGCCCTGACTGAGAAGCTATCACCGGACCCGGAGTCCGAGGCTGTGGGGACTAATCTTTACCCAGCAGCAGAAACCGCCCGGCAGGGGATTTCAGGTCCTCTGGCCAAGAAACCCGAAGGCACGGTCACACGCGTGGGACCAGCACCGCCGTCGTGGAGCGGACGCCACTAGAAGGCCCCGAGTCACCGGCCATATGGGTGAGCACCACACGGTACACTCAGGGATGTGGGCTACTTATACCCACCTCTAGCAAGGTAGCCAGAAGAGTACAGTCAGTTTGGGAGGCCTACAACTCCGCCTGGCCAGGGGAGATCCCATCTGCTCAAGGACTGACCAGGCCCCGATCGCTAGCCAGTACTCCGGGAGGGTCTATCTTTATCACCAGTAAAGACCCTGAATTACACCGCATCGTCTCTGAGTGATTCCTGCTACCCCCATCATCCACGTCGGCTGCCCTGAGGCCATACCCCTCCCGTTGGGGGTGATACTATCACGCTGCACAATCCTACCACCGGCCTCAGCGGTCTGCCCTGCAGCGGCAGCTCCTTCGCTGCATTCAACGGGTGGCGTAGTCGTCCAACATCTACCGCTAATACAGCGCCACTTAGTCTGACTCCCTGGGCACGGACCGGGTCACCGCCACGAGACTACAACCCTCAACAGATCCGGCTCCGGGTAAGCTCCCGCGTGCGCAACGCTGCGCGACACAGGCCCAGGGGTGCGTCATTATCATAACACAAAAGACTACGATTAGGGCTTGTTCCTACCTAAACTTGGCTTGTGTAGGGACATAAGGCACCAGGATGCACTAAGGCACACATGTCAAACTCTGGCCCACGGGCCAAATCTGGCCCCCAGGGTGATTATATTTGGCCCCCGATACTGGCACCGCCCTCCCATTATACTGTAAGGAGGACTATGTGGGGCTCATTATACTGTACGGAGGACTATGTGGGGCCCATTCTGTATGGAGGACTATGTGGGGCCCATTATACTATATGGAGGACTATATGTGGCCCATTATACTGTAAGGAGGACTATGTGGGGCTATTTTACTGTAATGAGGACTATGTGTCGCCCATTATACTGTATGGAGGACTATGTGGGGCTCATTATACTGTAAGGAGGGCTATGTGGGGCTCATTATACTGTATGGAGGACTATGTGATGCCCATTATACTGTGTGGAGGGCTGTTAATAGATATCAAGGTTGGCCCATGATTTTGTCCAACTTTTTTATTTTGGCCCTCTTTGTATTTGAGTTTGACATCCCTGCATTAAGGGAAGAGGACAAGCTGATGGAGACAGTGTGATGTGCTGGAAAACCATCAGTCTTGGCATTTTGATATGCATACTAACATATAACCCCAGAAAACAAATTAACTTTTATTCAAAAAATCTAAAAGCGAACAGACAAACGAGATTCACACGTGTAAAAACATACATGAGGTACTAGGTTCCACTAATTATTATATAACAACCATGAAAGACAAGAGGGCTGCTTTACATCAAAGAACGCAACAATACCTTTTACAGAATATTCCCCCTCTCCTCCTAATTATTTGATCAATGGGAGTATATAAGATCTTATAACAAAGCCCCCGTACCCCAAGATACCAAGTGCAACACAATGTGTAAAGTGACAATGTGCATGAATAAAAACACAGTCAATACATATCCCCCATAAATCTCTACCCTGTAAGATACGCCCATCCCAGCTGTAATTATCAAACTGAGTATCAATTTTTTGTATAAAAGTTTATTTGTTTTCTGGGGTTATATGTTAGTATACTTTTCTCCTCAGAACAGTTGTAATATATTATAAAAATTGCCATTTTGATATGCACCATCTACCCAAATATTTTGCAGACCAAGTACACCACTTCAACGAAGTGTTGATGTTAGTGGACTGTTTCTGCAGGACAATGCCCCTGCACCACTACAAAATTCTTCAGGAATGGTTTGAGGAACATGACAAAATGATAAAGGTGCTTACTTGGACTCCAAGTTTCTCAATCTTATCAATCCTGTCCAACATTTGTGGTAAATGTGATCTATAGTATCCACAACTCACATTTTATTGGATCTAAACAATCGACTTTTAACATCTTGATGACAGATATATAATTTCATACACTTAAGGTTGAAAAAGACATTTCTCAAATTAGGGTGAAAAAATTCTTACCAACCTTAAATTTATCTGTGTAAAACGTCAATCCCCATTTACTCCCTAAATCCATTTGTAGACATGATAGAATATTTTAAAAATTAGAATTTGGCAGGTTCAGCACATTTTTTAGAAAAATTTGATTTACTGTGAGCCACAGGTACTCTAATTGGCCTGAAAAATGTGTTCAACACTCTGAGGTCTCCTAGGATTGCATCCAACCAATTTCAATCACTTTATGGCAGACACAACCTTAATAATGTCAAACCAACCTCACCATAGAAACAGATTGTAACCAACAGCCTATTTAATAAAACAGCGCACTGACAAACATTTCATGTTTTTTTTAATTAAAAAACAGTCCAAAATTATCAGTGCTATTCATTTGCGATCAAGCAGACCATTCCTTGCAGAACACTGACTTAAACTGGCAGTGTCGCTGTCAGAGGTAACAAAATCCTGCTATGATTGAGGTGAATGATGCTTCCTTCCAACTAATACACTTGCCAGTGGCAAAGAGGGCCAGTTGTGGCCTGAGATTGGTAGTACTACTCCCCGGACAGCTGTGTTTCTACACTACCCGGTCCTTTGTCATTGTCGCTTTTTCTTTTAACAATTTGCACAACACTATAATTTTCTTTTGACAATTTTTTTCAACCGCAATTATTTAACCCTTGCCAAAAAAGATGTAATAAGTAAAGCTAGGTATTCAATTACTTCCCAAAAATGACAATATAAGAAATACTAGGCAGGTATACAATCAAAAAGCCAGCACCTGCAGCAGGGCACTGTATTGGTGTACCGGGAGCGGATGTGAAATTTTACTAGTAAAAAAGATGTAAATATTTTTTTTTTTATTTAAGACACGAACACTTTGTAAGGTTGAGAGTTGCAGTTAAATGTCTGAATTTTAGAGAATTTTGTTTTGTATTTCTAAATAACAGTTATTCTTCCCCTTCATGAAAAATGATTGTGCAAGAAATGCAAAAACTCCATAAAGTCGTATATGTCAAACTAGAACGCTATCTGACACTGATTTTTTTTCTGTAAATATATTTTGTTGTCTTGCTTCTGCTTTTTTTTAACATTACCTGGAATCTGTCCCTTGATTCATGCTGCCCACACCACGGGCAGCATGAATCAGAGCCTAGCTGCTTGATTGCAGCCATGTATATTTTTCTCCAAAATGCTCCTGCATATCAGAAAAAAATATAGTTGGAAGAGTCTCCCCTGGTCGGCTTTTGCCAGTGCTGCTAGAGGTTATTGACATGTGTTTCGCTAGGTACATACGTAACGTGGCTTGGGGCGGTAGCCGGGGAGCCGCGGGCAAGACACTCATCTGTGTCGATCTGACATGTTACATGAAAGTGGAGGTTCTGGCTGGGTGTGTGGACTTGTGCTGTGAGGACATTAAATCCAAGCAGGCCGCATGTAACCAATGATGTTTGTTTGCCAGGAACAGAAAATTCACAGTTCAGTGAGCGAGACCAGTGTTCCAAAATAAACTCTTTACTGTCTTTACTGAACAGTAACTTGATAAGGGTTTTATACAAGGAATAGCGGGTACACAGTCTTATGGACGTTTCCTCTACAGTACAAACCATTTTCCACACAGTATCCTTCCTCTGTAGTGGGTCTCTCTATATCCACTGTTTCTCTCTACTTCGAGGTCTAGTGGCTAGGCATCCTCTCCTAGGACCCGTCTTCAAAAGGCCATGCTGTCTCTCTGTCACTTATCCTCAGGATATCGCTATCCCCTCTCTTCAGTCACCCTCCAATGCGGCATTGTACGCCTTGGACCTTGTGGTCAAATAACTACGCTCTCTAGGCCCTATCTGACTTCTTAGCAGGAAGCAGTCACTCTCCCTAATGATAGCCCCCCCCCCACTGTGGGCTAGTCCCAAACATTAACTCCAAACATACCTACAGCCAAATTATACATATCTAACGCATTACATTACTTATCTTATATTACTACATACTATACAGGAACACAATAAAATACAATTCACACTAACACAATTGGTGTCTTCTGGGGTAGGAACACTACCGCAGTGGTCCACCACTCTTATATACACATCAGAGAGACCCGTCAATAAACTAGAGCACTGTGGGGAGAAGATCATCTTCAAACTATATTTTCTCTGAAATGCCGGTGTATTTCAGTGAAGAATATACCAGGCTGAAATCAGGCAGTCAGGCTCTGATTCATGCTGCTTGAATCAAATGACAAATACCCTTTATAAATTAAGAAACATATGTGGAATAGCAATTTAAATGCAGTAAGATAGATGCCAGCTACACCATATCACCAATCAGTCAGGCATTATTGCTGTTGTCATATCTCTCCCTATCAATCCTTTCATATACTATAACTATCACCCTAAAATAGCTGTTACATTCCCTACTTCTGTTTTTATACATGCTAAGATAGCTCCTCCTGATTGGCTGTGCTATGCCATATGATGAGATAGCTGCAAGGAATTTTGGAGAAGCCCGTGCGGTCTTGCCTGAAGTCACTTCAGCCTTCTGTGACTGATGCAATTTTCTGCAATGTGTAACAAAGTGTTGAGCATTTTTTTAGCGATTCGCCCTAATCAAATTTCTGATTGTTTACATTTTCAAGGACCTGCAAATTTCAAAACATTTGACGTAAATTCGATTTTTGATTTGCATTAATTTGACTAACTCATCTCAATCCATATATAATATTTAGTTAGACTCCTCTGTGTTGATTACCTTGCAAAACTTAGTATCAACTATAAATATTGAAATTTTACTCTGTACCCTCTACAAGGTCATTAATACATTTATGAAAAAAAAAAAAAAAAAAAAAAGAGGGCCCAATACTGACCCACTGTTAATTGTAACCCAGTCAGAGTGTGTTCCAATAATAAACACCCTTTGTTTCCTATCACTAACCAAGATATTACCCACATATTTTCTAATGTGTCCCACTGTTCTCATTTTATGTACCAACCTGTGGCACCATGGGGAATGCAAAAAGTCCAGACAACATCCTTGGCCTCTCTTTGTTCCAATCTGGAACATACCACAGGACACCTTCAGAGAGTTTGAGAAGATCAGAGTTGTTTTGGCAGCACCAAAGGGGCCTACACAATATTAGGCTGATCTGTATATATTGTCTACGGTTTGACTCTATGCTTCATTCTAAGACATGAGCATTTTTTTTTCTATTTTTATAACTACACATCCTAGCTATTTCCAAATTACACTATAATTTATCCATTATGATGATAAAGCTAAATATATAGCTAAACAATTTCACCAAAATCTTCTTGGCAGGAGAACATACAAACTACAAAAGCTGTCTTCTGAATGATGAGGTCTGCTTTCAAGAAGCACTTGAAAAGAAAAAAGAAATATATAGTGCAAGAATTTTCATTTTTGATTCATTGCTGACTATTATATAAGAAAACAAAATATCTTTCCTATTGTATTTCATGGATTAAATGAAGTAGATTACCCATGAAGAAGACCATGAAAAATAACTGATGGAGAAGAACAGTGTCTGACATTCTGCATGAGCGTTCTGGTGTCATGTAAAAAAAGCCTAACCCCTATTAGGACCCTATTTTTTTTGCACCTCAAGGATGAGATCCAATTTTCGACTTTTAGGCTGCGTGCCCACTATGCATTTTTCAAGCGTTTTTGCTGCAGAATTTCCGCAGCGAAAATGCTTAAAAACGCTTGGTAATACGTGCCCCATGGTCCCCAATGATAATCCGCATGTGCTGTGCACATGCTGCGGAAATTTCCACTGCGGATTATTATTGCGGAAAAATACGCAGCATGTCCATTAATTTTGCAGACACGCAGCGTAATTGCCGCCATTGACTTGCATTGAATCGCATAATATCCGTATGAACACATTTGCACAAGCGGATATCATACGTTTCAATATGCGGATGGTACCCGGGTTTGGAGAAGAGGAGACTTTCATCCAGACTCGGGTACCATAGAGCCTGTTAAAAAAAGAATTGAAAATAAAAAATAAAGATTATACTTACCTTCCGATGCCCCCGGTCTCCTCAGCGATGCGTCCGGTCTGTTGTATGGGTCGCGGTGGTGTGAAAGGACCTGCCATGACGTCGTTTAGTCATGTGACAGGTCACGCAACCGCCGACGTCACATGACTAAATGACGTCATGGCAGGTCCTTTCACACCGCCGTGACCCATACAACAGACCGGACGCAGCGGAGAAAACACCGGGGGCCATCGGAAGGTAAGTATAATCTTTATTTTTTTATTTTTTACCATTTTTATTCTTTTTTTTTTAACTATTACTTGGTCACACTATATAAATCCGTGCCGGTTGCATGGATTTATATAGTGTGACCAAGTTGTCAAGCACTTTTCCAAGTGATGCTAAAATCACTTGGAAAAGCGCTTGATAACCCGCATGCAGAAATGCATGTGAAGAACGCTTGACAAATGCTTCTACCTGCAGGAAAAACGCATGTAAAAACCGCATGCGTTTTTCCTGCCAGGAAGAAGCGGAAAAAATCTGCAGCATTTCTGCATCGTGGGCACATAGCCTTACATGTGGGTATCCCAGGACGTCTTACTTTCTATATGTAAAATGTTGGGAGCATATCCTCACTACTTACTATAGTGCACCTTGGCAAAACATGTAGAATTTCAAAGCTAACAATTACCCAGAATATAATTGCTGAGAAACGTTGTCTATTTCACATTAATGCAATTATAGCATCACCAATAAAAGATAATATAAAAGGTACAGAAATCTGGAAGAACATTTCAAAATAGCACATGAGCTTAGTGCATTGCGTCAGAGCGGAATATAAATTGTCTTTTGGCGTAGACAGATTTGTAGGAGTAAATATGTGGACAAGCGAACTGATAGATTCCAGCTCCGAACTTCCAAGGGAGGCAGCTACATCCCAGCACATATTGAGTAAGTTATCCATTTGTCTAACAAGGAGCCTCAACAGTATCATATGAATAAAATAATGCACGCAGCTTCCTTTTTTTTTTTTTAACTAAAAACTTGAGGATCTGAATGAGAATAGTAGTAGGTAACAATATATACATTCACGCCTCCAATCAGCTTATTGATATTAACCCTGTCCATCTACTTTGATGTGATCTGCATGAAACTGATGACCTCCATCTGCTGTCGGCGCAGAGAGGCGAAATGCAAGAAATCAAAGACAGTGGTAGAGGTATACAGCGAAGAACATGGACTAAAGAGTTCACGTATTCATAGCAATATTCAAAATGAGAGGTCACAAGCCTTATCCAGACACTTTCTCGTTTGCCTCTTTATGTGAACATTTGTCCAAAATTCATCGTAATCTGATGGTGTGAGTCCTGTTCTTGAATTACTGAGCGCCATACAAGGAGGTGCCCAAAAATTACAATACGAGAGAGAGAGCGTTCTGGACTAAGGTTCGGTCGGGTACCAGAACCTGAACTTTCTTCCCTAGTCATAAGCAAAAGGTGCCAGGCCTTCAGTGGTGACCCCTTCAGTGGTCAGCTAATGCACCCTATGTGACCACAGATGTTGCATACCCAAAGGTCAGCCCTGTGGTTGAAATATAGGATATATGATAAGTATTGGAAGGAGAATGCATAGAAAGTCATTAGTTCAATTAAAAAAAAGCCTCCGCAGCATTTGTCAACCATCCAATGTGTATGAGGTCTTACTGACTCTCCCCCAACAAATGATGAGACAAATGATAATTATAGGGTAGTCAAGAGTGATGATCTGATGTGTATGGCAACCATAAAGGTAATCTATTACCAGGTTTTTGCTACAACATCTGAGAGCAGCATGATGTAGGGGAAGAGACCTTGATTCCAGAGACTTATCACTTACTGGGCTGCTTGCTGTAGTTTTGATTAAAAACTCTTTTCTCTGCTGGAGATCGACCAGCTGTCTGAATGCTGAGCTCTGTATGACCCCGCCCACACCGCTGAGTGGCATTTTCTGTGTACACTGTGCATAGGCAGAAAGCCGGCAATCAGAGGTGGGGTGGTGTTATACAGAGCTCATACGAGGGACTACAAGGCTGCAGGTTAACTAGTCCTGTAGTGATAATTTCAGGCTGATAAAACAGTGATTTTATAACAACTACAGCAACCAGATCCATAAGAGACACATTGCTGGAATCAGGGTCTCTGTTCCTATATTATGCTGCTCTCAGATTAGGCAGCAAAAACCTAATGACAGAGTCCCTTTAAGCTTTTTTTTTATTTAAGACAGTTTTTACCTTCCTGACTAGGCCCAATTTTTCAAATCTGGCTTGAGTCACTTTGTGGTAATAACTTTGGAATACTTCTTCCAATTTCAATGATTCCAAGACTGTTCTTTCAAGACACATTGTAGTTTATGGTCATGCTAAATTTATGGTGATATAATTTAAGTTTATATTTAAAAATATCAGAAAGTTGACAAAAATGTAGAAAAAATAGCAATTTTCGAACTTTGAATCAATTAATAACACCACACAAAATAGTTAATAAATAACACCTACCTTATGTTTACTTTATGTCAGCATTTTTTTAAACACTTTTTTGTAAGGATTTTAGAAGGGTTAAAAATTTAGAAACAATTTTCAACGAAATTTACAAAATGTATTTTTTTCAAGGACCACTTCCCTTTTAAAAGTGATTTTGTGGGGCCTATATCAGAAAACCCCCAAACAAAACCCTGTTTAAAAACTAATACATTAAAGGAAGTTTGTTAACCCTTCAGGTGCTTCACAGGAGTTTAAGCAAAGTGAAATGAAAAAAATGAAAAATTGCATTTTTTTCCATGAAAATGTTACTTTAGTCAAAAAAATTGTATTTCCACAAGGATAGCAGGAGAAAATGAACCCAAGAATTTGTTGTGAAATTTCTTACAAGTACGACAATTACTGTTTCGGCACATGGCAGGGCTCGGGAAGGAAGGAGCGCTATTTAATAACTTTTGGAGCGCAATTTTCATTGGAATATCCTGTGAACACCATAACGCATTCTAAGAGCCCCTGAGGTGCCAAAACAGCAGAAACCCCCACAGGTGACCACATTTTAGTAACTATACTCACTCAAGGAATATACCTAGGAGTGTAGTGAGCATCTTGAACAGATGACTCAAAGACTTTAATAAAAGCTGACCGTAAAAAAGGAAAAATTATATTTCATCCATTAAAATGTTACTTTAGCCCAAAATAAATTTTGCATTTTCACTAAGGTAATAGGAGAAACTGGATGCCACAATATGTGGTCAGAAACTACTATTTGTGCACAGTGGAAAGCTCGAAAGGGAAGGAGTGCCATTTTGTGTGCAGATTTTGCTGGAATGGTTTGCGGGTGCCATGACAGAGCCCCTGAGGTGACATAATAGCACAACCCCCAAAAAAGTGACCCAATTTAACACACTACAGATCCTCAATGAATTCTTCTAGGGCTACAGAGACCATGTTGATGATGCGTCCCCTGGGCCGTGGGGTACTCGGTAGCCGGGCCGGTCGGTGCTGGGGATGTCACGGTGGCAGTGACCGTGACCCAGGGCGGTCAATTAAAGGAAAAGGTAAAAGGGGAATAACATTTTTAGAGATAATGTTCGTGACGCCACCTGTGGTATGCGGCTATATGGAGCCGTCGCTACTGTGCAGATCCTCTGGAGCTGATGGTGACGCAGCAGAGTTGGTTCAGCTCTCCACACGGCAGTAGATGGTGATTTTATGAGGTAGATGTTGTTGGTGCGGTGTAATGCAGGTGATGGCGCAGATAATGACCAGTCCACAGCTTAATGGCGGTTTCCTCTTATCTTTACTTGCAGTTTGTTAAGCAGACTGGGGCATGGGTACTAGCTGGTAGTAGAGGTCCGGGCGGCCTGGGAGCAAGTAGGGGATCCACCTCGCCAGGTGAAGTTGTAGGCCTTCCCTCTGCACTAATCTGTTTGGCCCTGCTGCTTGAAGCTGTGCTGCGGCCCTCATCCCTGAGTAAAACGTCTTTATCCTCACCCGTATGGGAGGCAGCTCGGGCCTTCCTCAAGTGTCGCTCCCACGTGGCGGTGCTGGGCCCTGTGGTGCTGCTGTGTCGCCGAGCATCTGATGGGGCCAGGAGACCTTTGGTCTTCTGCCCTCCGGATTCTGCTGCTGGTCCTTCAATGCACAGCTCCCTTCCCCAGGTCTTTCCTCGTCGCTCTCCTGTCTCCAACTCCCTCAACTCACTCTCACTAACCCCGCCTCCAGATCCCAGTTGCTAAGGGAAGGAGCTCCCCTTTCTGGTCTGGAGCCAGGAAACTGTTGTGTGCTGGTAAACCTGATTAGGGGACCCCTCCTTGCTTCCAGGCATGGCATCACCCCTTGTGAGGGAGGCAATGCCACTGTGGCAACCGGACCCCTGGGGTACCACATTGACACCACAGGTGTTCCACAGAATTTTATACTATTGTGTGATGAACATTTTAAAAATACAATTTTTAACACTAAAATTGTGTTTTAGCCCCAGATTTTTATTTTTACCAGGGGTAAAATAGAGCACTGGACTCAACAATTTTTACACAATTTCTCCCAACCTCAGCAATACCTCCATATGTGGTCAGAAACTACTGTTTGAGGACACAGCAGGGCTTTGGAAGGAAGGAGCGCTATTTGACTTTCGAAGCTCAGATTTTCCTGGAATAGTTTGCTTGTTCCATTTGCAGTGCCTCTGAGATGCCAGAACATCAGAAATCCCCCTTTTGGGGGTGACCCTATTTTGGAAATTACAACCCCCTGGGAAATCCACTACCGGTGTTGTAGAGACTATTTCTACTATGCAGGTGTTTTCCAGAAGAAAGCACGCTGGGGATGTTGCAGAGTGAAAACTGTGAATATTCCATTTTATTGCCCAATATCTTGTGCCCAGCTTATGCATTTTGAGATACGTACCAGGTAAACTATGGGGCTCAGATGAAGGGCAGGCATTTGGATTTAGGAGTGCAAAAAATAATTTGTGTTTGCATCGCTATATTCTCAGAGCAATAACATTTTGTCTTTCCCCATTGAGCCATGTGACGGCTTGATTTTTGCAGGACAAAATGATGTTTTCAGTTATCCCATTTTTATTTACAATTGGCTTTTTTATTTTGTTTTATTGTGCCATGTTATGACAAAAGGTATAAATGTGTTAAATAACGTGACAATTTTATAGATCAGGTCATTCTGGACTTTATTTTGCCTGCTTTTGCTTTTACATAAAAATTAGTTTTTATTGGCGAAACATTTTTTCTTGATTTTTTTTGTTCTTATTTTGTGGGGTTGTTTTTACATTTTTAGAATTTTTTTTAGCTTTACTTTTTTACGGAGTCCCATCATAGGACTTGAACTTTAACTTGTCTGATCAGTGGATTGCAATATAGTGGTATAATACTCTGTAATACTTATGTATTGCAGGGTATCAGTACTGTCAGTGTTGCACTCTGAGGATGCCTGTTAGATCCTGTTTTGGCAAGGCCTAACAGGTCACCAAACCTGACAGTTCATTCTATGACCTTCAGTTGCAATGAAAATCATCAGACCGAAAAGCACTCTCCCACTCACTCAACCTTTTTAAATGCCGCATTCGCTATTAAACACTGGCAGACTAATATCGCTGCGTCAAAAAAAAAAAGATTGGGCGATTAAATTTGTAGCCGTGAAGCCCGGAGTATATTAGATGGTCAGCCAATCCTATCCAAATCATCTAGCTTTTATCTAATTCGCATGGGAAGCTCTAGAATTACCTACAGACTGCGAAAGATCAACACTTAGGGACCGACATGGACATGGACCGACTGGCGGCACTAAACCATCGGCGATCATTTAGTAGCCTGTTTACCCAGGCACACGGCGGTAAATGATGTGCTCTGAGCGATCTGTAATTGATTGATCTGTGCTTGTACATACGCTGCCATTGTTTTCGGCAGCACAAGTTCATTTCACCTGATAAATGAGTGTTTTGCCCTGTAACCGGGTGATCGCCTGTTTACACAGCATGATAATTGGGAAACACTCGTTCACGATAATTTTTCAGCTTTAGTCTTAATAAAGAGACCCCCATAGGCACAAGAAAAAGGAATATGCGCGTTGATAGGTCACAAGGAAGAAAATCAATGTAAATTAAAACAGGTCATATCTGTAAAATAAGGGACAAAAGTATCTCGGGCAGAGACAATGGGTTGATATATTTTTTCTACTGGAAAAACTATTCTAAATGAAAACTTCTGCAGAAAATACATTACATTTTTTTGTTTGTTTTTTTTTGTATTGAAATGAAAAAATGTCAAAAAGACAAAACATAAGAAGAAAGAAAACTTCCTCTACAAGGTCGTGAGTCTCGGCTGTAAATGAAAACCAGCCTGTCCTTGCTGTCCATTACATCTGGATAACTTTAAAAGTGTGACAAACTTTCTGCCAAGAGTAATTTGACTTTCGCCAACCCTGCCAGCCATAACTTGTCAGCACTGATCTGCTAACGATTAATAGACTTGGGCAAAACAATCAGACTGTTTGGTCTGTTATTTCAGCCTCTTGGACTTTGCCTCCCAGCATCAAGTCAACTCAAGAGAACTGGACACCTGAATTCATCCATAACATCTCCCCGTCCTGTGCCCTGGCAGGGATTAGAGGTAGCAAATCAAGGAGATGAGATTTCAGTAATTAACAGCTAAGAGCAGAGGGGAAGGTAGAAAGGGAAGAAAGACAAGAAGAAATGCTTTGGGTGTTTACTTTGTACGTTTCGGTCTTTCCAAAAACAATCTTTATTCAAAAGGATAGCGATGTGTTTTTAATTTAGATTTAATACAATTTTATTTCTCTTTTAATAATTGGATAAGCATGACCAAAAATGTAGGAAATTGGAAACTCTTCAATTTGCTATTGTAGTAATCAGGATTGACATCAGAGTTATAGCTGAATAAATGCCGTCTCCTTGTTTGATGTGTTGGTTACATAAGAGATAATTAGCAGATTCTTCAATGTTCTTTGTTGTACAGTATTTAGGATAATGTCAGATTGAACATCTAGAGAGCACAGGCTCCGACACAATGATGAGCCCAAATGGCCAGGAGATGACAGCCCTTATGGAGCTGACTTTGGAGCCAATGACTTGTCAATGGGATCTATTACTTATGGGTTATTGATCTGTCCTGTACGTAATGATAGCAGCAATGATAGTACAGTTCAAAGTGGATAATAAAAAGGTTCTGTATGGAGGGTGGGATCTCAGAGGGCCAGATATCTTGGGTTGATGTGGCTGGACAGGGAAAAATTGGGTGCAATTATTCAATCAGATACATGAAAAAGGAAAGTGACAAATAAAAAATGGGGGAAAAACTAAAGGAGTAAAAAAGAAAAAGGAGTAAGAAGAATAAAGAATGAAAAACAACAAAAGAAAAAATAAGAACAAGAAAAAAACAAAGGGAGAAAGAGAGAGAAAGAATAAGAAAGAAAGAAAGATAAAAGAGTAAGAAAGTGAAATAAAGAAAGAGTAAGAGAGAAAGAGGGGAAGAAAAGGGAAAGAGAAAAAGGATAAGAACATGAGAGGAAAAAGGAGAAGGCTAAAAAAGAGAATGAATGAATGATTGAATGAATGAGTGAATGGAAGATAGAACAATGAATGGATGGATGGAAAGACAGAATCATGGTAGAAATGAATAAAAAAAAGAAAAAAAAATTGAAGGAAGCAAAGAAAGAAAGAAAAAAGCAGAGAAAGAAAAGTAAAAAAAAAAGAACAGAAGAGTAAGAGAAAAAGAGGAAGAAAAAAGGATGTGAACATGAAATAAAAATAAGTAAAAAAGGAAAGAAAAGATAAAAAAAGAAAAGAAAGATAGATGATAGATAGACTAATCAATACATACAGTAGATAGATAATTAGATAGATAGATGAATTAATAGATAGATATGAGAAAGAGAGATAAATAGATATGAGATAGAGATAGATAGATAACAGGTAAATAATAGACAGATAGATTGATAGATAATAGATGGATGATAGATAAATAATAGACATAGATTGATAGATTATAATAGATAGAAGATAGATAATAGATAGATAGATAATAGATATATAATAGATAGATACTGTAGATAGATAGATAGATATAGATATATGGATAGATAGGTATATGGATAGATAGATAGTTATGAAAAAAAATAGTAGAAACAGTACTCCAAAAATAGATGATTTATTAGCTCAGCAAGAGCTGTGGCAACGTTTCGGCTGAATACAGCCTTTTTGAAGCCATAGATAGATAAATTGATAGATTGATAGATAGATAATAGATAGATAGATAATATATAGATAATAGATAAATAATAGACAGATAGATGGATAGATAATAGATAAATGATAGATAGATATATCGATAATAGATAGATAACAGATAGATAGATAGATAGATAGATACTGTAGATAGATAGATAATAGATAGATAATAGATAGATAGATAATAGATATATAATAGATAATAGATAGATACTGTAGATAGATAGATAATAGATAGATAGATAGATAATAGATAGATAGATAGATAATAGATAAATAATAGACAGATAGATGGATAGATAAATGATAGATAGATAGATAGATGATAGATAGATAATAGATAGATACTGTAGATAGATACTGTAGATAGATACTGTAGATAGATAGATAATAGATAGATAATAGATAGATAATAGATATATAATAGATAGTAGATAGATACTGTAGATAGATAGATAATAGATAGATAATAGATAGATAGATAATAGATATATAATAGATAGATACTGTAGATAGATATATAGATATAGATATATGGATAGATAGGTATATGGATAGATAGATAGATATGAAAAAAATAGTAGAAACAGTACTCCAAAAATAGATGATTTATTAGCTCAGCAAGAGCTGTGGCAACGTTTCGGCTGAATACAGCCTTTTTGAAGCCATAGATAGATAAATTGATAGATTGATAGATAGATAATAGATAGATAGATAATATATAGATAATAGATAAATAATAGACAGATAGATGGATAGATAATAGATAAATAATAGACAGATAGATGGATAGATAATAGATAAATGATAGATAGATATATCGATAATAGATAGATAATAGATAGATAATAGATATATAATAGATAGTAGATAGATACTGTAGATAGATAGATAATAGATAGATAATAGATAGATAGATAGATAATAGATAGATACTGTAGATAGATAGATAATAGATAGATAATAGATAGATAGATAATAGATATATAATAGATAGTAGATAGATACTGTAGATAGATAGATAATAGATAGATAATAGATAGATAGATAGATAATAGATAGATACTGTAGATAGATAGATAATAGATAGATAATAGATAGATAGATAATAGATATATAATAGATAGTAGATAGATACTGTAGATAGATAGATAATAGATAGATAGATAGATAATAGATAAATAATAGACAGATAGATGGATAGATAAATGATAGATAGATAGATAGATGATAGATAGATAGATAATAGATAGATACTGTAGATAGATACTGTAGATAGATAGATAATAGATAGATAATAGATAGATAGATAATAGATATATAATAGATAGTAGATAGATACTGTAGATAGATAGATAATAGATAGATAATAGATAGATAGATAATAGATATATAATAGATAGATACTGTAGATAGATATATAGATATAGATATTTGGATAGATAGGTATATGGATAGCTAGATAGATATGAAAAAAATAGTAGAAACAGTACTCCAAAAATAGATGATTTATTAGCTCAGCAAGAGCTGTGGCAACGTTTCGGCTGAATACAGCCTTTTTGAAGCCATAGATAGATAAATTGATAGATTGATAGATAGATAATAGATAGATAGATAATATATAGATAATAGATAAATAATAGACAGATAGATGGATAGATAATAGATAAATGATAGATAGATATATCGATAATAGATAGATAATAGATAGATAGATAATAGATATATAATAGATAGTAGATAGATACTGTAGATAGATAGATAATAGATAGATAATAGATAGATAGATAGATAGATAGATAATTTGATCAAAAATAGTTCACTAAGTACCCTATATTTATTATGCAATTTTGCTTTACATTTATATATAATTATGGTAGGGTATGAGATATATTTTTGTCTTGCTTCTTTTTTGCTAGTGTGAACATGCCTCTGTTTCTTGTATGTCTGCCATCTTAGACCTCAGTTCACATTGTCTGTTTTTTTGACTTGTTTGCATTCTGTGCAATTTAAGGGTGTGGCATGCCCTTTGTTGAGCTGATTGGTATATATGTAGCTTACCACGGGCCTAGGTGGTCTGGAGTTGGGACCCGGTCCTATTTGTCTACCCTTTTATATTCATTACTTCAACTTTGATATACAGTAAGGTTTTTAATATAGGCAGTATAGGTACCGTCCCAATTTAGGGTCACCTTGCCGCTGGTGGGACGGCTTGTATACTTTTTTTGATCAAAAATAGTTCACTAAGTACCCTATATTTATTATGCAATTTTGCTTTACATTTATATATAATTATGGTAGGGTATGAGATATATTTTTGTCTTGCTTCTTTTTTGCTAGTGTGAACATGCCTCTGTTTCTTGTATGTCTGCCATCTTAGACCTCAGTTCACATTGTCTGGTTTTTTGACTTGTTTGCATTCTGTGCAATTTAAGGGTGTGGCATGCCCTTTGTTGAGCTGATTGGTATATATGTAGCTTACCACGGGCCTAGGTGGTCTGGAGTTGGGACCCGGTCCTATTTGTCTACCCTTTTATATGCATTACTTCAACTTTGATATACAGTAAGGTTTTTAATATAGGCAGTATAGGTACCGTCCCAATTTAGGGTCACCTTGCCGCTGGTGGGACGGCTTGTATACTTTTTTGATCAAAAATAGTTCACTAAGTACCCTATATTTATTATGCAATTTTGCTTTACATTTATATATAATTATGGTAGGGTATGAGATATATTTTTGTCTTGCTTCTTTTTTGCTAGTGTGAACATGCCTCTGTTTCTTGTATGTCTGCCATCTTAGACCTCAGTTCACATTGTCTGGTTTTTTGACTTGTTTGCATTCTGTGCAATTTAAGGGTGTGGCATGCCCTTTGTTGAGCTGATTGGTATATATGTAGCTTACCACGGGCCTAGGTGGTCTGGAGTTGGGACCCGGTCCTATTTGTCTACCCTTTTATATGCATTACTTCAACTTTGATATACAGTAAGGTTTTTAATATAGGCAGTATAGGTACCGTCCCAATTTAGGGTCACCTTGCCGCTGGTGGGACGGCTTGTATACTTTTTTTGATCAAAAATAGTTCACTAAGTACCCTATATTTATTAAGCAATTTTGCTTTACATTTATATATAATTATGGTAGGGTATGAAATATATTTTTGTCTTGCTTCTTTTTTGCTAGTGTGAACATGCCTCTGTTTCTTGTATGTCTGCCATCTTAGACCTCAGTTCACATTGTCTGGTTTTTTGACTTGTTTGCATTCTGTGCAATTTAAGGGTGTGGCATGCCCTTTGTTGAGCTGATTGGTATATATGTAGCTTACCACGGGCCTAGGTGGTCTGGAGTTGGGACCCGGTCCTATTTGTCTACCCTTTTATATGCATTATTTCAACTTTGATATACAGTAAGGTTTTTAATATAGGCAGTATAGGTACCGTCCCAATTTAGGGTCACCTTGCCGCTGGTGGGACGGCTTGTATACTTTTTTTGATCAAAAATAGTTCACTAAGTACCCTATATTTATTATGCAATTTTGCTTTACATTTATATATAATTATGGTAGGGCATGAGATATATTTTTGTCTTGCTTCTTATTTGCTAGTGTGAACATGCCTCTGTTTCTTGTATGTCTGCCATCTTAGACCTCAGTTCACATTGTCTGGTTTTTTGACTTGTTTGCATTCTGTGCAATTTAAGGGTGTGGCATTCCCTTTGTTGAGCTGATTGGTATATATGTAGCTTACCACGGGCCTAGGTGGTCTGGAGTTGGGACCCGGTCCTATTTGTCTACCCTTTTATATGCATTACTTCAACTTTGATATACAGTAAGGTTTTTAATATAGGCAGTATAGGTACCGTCCCAATTTAGGGTCACCTTGCCGCTGGTGGGACGGCTTGTATACTTTTTTTGATCAAAAATAGTTCACTAAGTACCCTATATTTATTATGCAATTTTGCTTTACATTTATATATAATTATGGTAGGGTATGAGATATATTTTTGTCTTGCTTCTTTTTTGCTAGTGTGAACATGCCTCTGTTTCTTGTATGTCTGCCATCTTAGACCTCAGTTCACATTGTCTGGTTTTTTGACTTGTTTGCATTCTGTGCAATTTAAGGGTGTGGCATGCCCTTTGTTGAGCTGATTGGTATATATGTAGCTTACCACGGGCCTGGGTGGTCTGGAGTTGGGACCCGGTCCTATTTGTCTACCCTTTTATATGCATTACTTCAACTTTGATATACAGTAAGGTTTTTAATATAGGCAGTATAGGTACCGTCCCAATTTAGGGTCACTTTGCCGCTGGTGGGACGGCTTGTATACTTTTTTTGATCAAAAATAGTTCACTAAGTACCCTATATTTATTATGCAATTTTGCTTTACATTTATATATAATTATGGTAGGGTATGAGATATATTTTTGTCTTGCTTCTTTTTTGCTAGATAGATACTGTAGATAGATAGATAATAGATAGATAATAGATAGATAGATAATAGATATATAATAGATAGTAGATAGATAATAGATAGATAGATAATAGATAAATAATAGACAGATAGATGGATAGATAAATAATAGACAGATAGATGGATAGATAAATGATAGATAGATAGATACTGTAGATAGATACTGTAGATAGATACTGTAGATAGATAGATAATAGATATATAATAGATAATAGATAGATAGTAGATAGATAGATAGATAGATAGATAATAGATAGATAATAGATAGATACTGTAGATAGATAGATAATAGATAAATAATAGACAGATAGATGGATAGATAAATGATAGATAGATAATAGATAGATACTGTAGATAGATAGATAGATAGATAGATAGATAATAGATAAATAATAGACAGATAGATGGATAGATAAATGATAGATAGATAGATAATAGATAGATACTGTAGATAGATAGATAGATAGATAGATAATAGATAAATAATAGACAGATAGATGGATAGATAAATGATAGATAGATAAGATAGATGGATAGATAGATAGAGGATAGATCATGAGAAATAAAATCTTGGTATTATTATAAAAGGGAATATTTGTAGTTTGTAGGACCACAGTGCCTAAAAACAACCCCAGGATACAACCACAATATTTCGGCAGCCCCTTCCTTCAGCAGGAGTCTTGTCTTTCATGTCGGGGTCCGGGTGACGATGACTTGTTTACTGGTTTTGTTTTCAAAGAGGAATGAAAACATCACATTGTGCCAAGAATCTGTGAATTAGCCAAATTTGGGAAGGATATCTTGTGGTATCAAGGGAGGAGGATTTAAGAACAAACGGAAGAAAGGTCAGAGGTTGGGTCATACAGCAAGGCAAGAAAACACTGGGGTAAGAGGGACTATATTTATCTGGGGGGAACAGACAGATACGTTACCTTTCGTCATCCTTGGTGGGCACTATTGGAAAATAAAGAGGCAAACCATGTAATGAGAATATACAGTATATAGGCTCCAGAGCCACCAGCTTAAAATGTTCTTAGCTAGAGATAGGATTTCAGAAATGATTATGATTATTAGACTTGTGTCTGGTCGGACCTGGAGTTACATTATGTCTGTGTAATATAAATTTGTACTTAATAGACTGTTATAGAAAATTTTATTTAAAAAAATAAATGGTACATATTAACATAAGAAACTTTGTAACCTATCTTATCAGAGAAATCCGCTTCTTTCTCCTCCTGGACTGATCTTCCTCTCAATTCATGGGTTAAATCTGTATAATCTTTATACAGTGAAGACAGGTCTGCCTGATAGGAGAGGACAGTTGGTGCTCATGAAATTCTATGGAGAGAGGAAGATGAGGGAGGAGCTAGAGCAGACACAGACATTCAATAGTTACATTTCACCATAGAACTTTATGAGCACCAACTGTCGTCTCCTATCTCAGTAATGGGAGAATCTGTATTCACTGAATGCAGATTTTATCCATGAATTGAGAATGCTGAGAATGAAAGATCAGTCCTGGAGGAGAAGGAAGCAGATTGTTCTGATGAGACATATTACAAAGTTTCTTATTTTCATGTGTACTATTGTTTATGAAAAAAATTATAATTTAACGCTTCTTGATTATACTGCTACAAAGAGCTTGTACATAATAACAAAACATGGCAGCCAACAGCAGCTCAGGTTTATTTACATCAGTGGAATGGAGCTGCAATACCGGACACAACCAATGCACAGGTGTGGCACTATTCCTTAAAAAGCAGCCACAGTTTTCTAATGCTGAAAAAAAAACATTTTTAATCCGGACATATCAGTATATTTCCTTAAGTAAACTGTTGATTTCAGGTCCATATTCTTTATTGGGTTTAAGTCAAGACTTTGACAAAAGCCAATGAACATTTTATTTATTTCCAATTAGAATGACATTTGGATCATTGTGCTTTTTTATAACTCAAGGCAATAAAAATTAAAGAGAATCTGTCACCAGTTTTTTTGCCACCTAATCTGAGAGCAGCATAATGTAGAGACAGAAGCCCTGATTACAGTGATGTGTCACTTACTGGGCTGCTTGCTGTTGTTTTGAGAAAATTTCAGTTTTATCAGCAGGAGATTATCCCTACAGGACTAGTAAACCTGCTGCCAGGTAGTTCCCCATACTCAATATCTCTGTATAACCCCTACCACTGATCGGAAGCTTTCTGCCTATGCACAGTGTACATAGAAAGCTGCCGATCAGTGGTGTGGGCGGGGCTATACAGAGCTCAGCATTTAGAGAACTGCTAGATCTGCAGTAGCTAAACAGTGATTGTATCAAAACTGCAGCAAGCAACACATTAAGTGACACATCACTGGAACCAGGGTTCCCTGTCCCTTCTTTATGCTGTTTCATATGGGATAGCAGAAACCTGGTGATATATTCCCTTTAAGGCCTTTTTCACCTTTCCAACATCCACAGTTCTAGTATGGACCACTATTTCTGGACTGGACACATGTCTTCTAATTCCAACTCAGCTGCCTCATATATGACCATGAGGTTGCTTAGCTCAGTCAGGAGATCTGCGGCCGGTCTGGACATCTTAGTCCATACTCGGTCTGTGAATGTCAGAAGTGTGAGACCTGCCTGTTAGGCCCTGAAGCAGCAATGCATCAACTTACTATCACAACACCACCCTGCCATCACCATCTTGGATTGGATTAATACTCTCTATGTAGATATTTGCCTTGTGCTTGACAATATATGGCTAGTAAAAAAGGAAAAAAAGGGTCCCTGCTGAGCAGAGAAAAGGATGGTCACACTTGTTCATATGTAATAGAAAACAAATCTTTATTGAAAAATGTCACATCATATAAATACACCTACGAAACATTTCATGGAAACAGAGTGCTAAGACCAAAAATGTGAATTAAAAGACCATGATCACAAAGACTATAAAATGTTGTGACGCAACAGCCACAAATGGTAAGCCTGTATAACGTGGATAACTATGGGAAAGAATAGAAATTTCTGAATTCAATCACCGATATTCGTATCTATTAGTGCCAATAGTATAACCACATGATTGAAAAAAACAAAATACAGAATATTACATCCCCATGATAAATCGAAGTCCACCTATGGCATCCAGGATACCCAAAATGCTATATATTATCACTCCCAAAACACATATATAGATGGATAGTAAAGATAGTGTATAGCCAATTGTTTGGGAAAGATATACCTGGACCGTCGCTAGGCCACCAAATAGACCACAGTTGGCGTCACCCCGACGCACGTTTCGGTAAAAAAACCTTCTTCAAGGGGTGATCATACGCACTGGCCACCCACTCTTTATACCCCTGTATTCAAACATCAAGTGCACACGTGCCTTGCTGACATGCGGAAGTGCATAGTGGAGCACGCTGCCCTTTTCCTAACTTCCTGTGAACGCCTCCCAGCAACCATGGAGACGCGTCACCTGACCACATCACATGATCCAGAGGTCCCACCTCCGTCGTCAAGGACACTGCTAACGCTGCCCATCCAGCCGTGGCATGGCGCGGACTCACCGCCACAACCGAAGCGCACAGCGGCGTTGGCATCCACAGGATGTCAAGGGCCGATGAGCGCATCAGAGAGTCGGAGAGACCGCGTACCGGCCAGACCGCAGCGGTACGTGTCCATGCTGAACATACAGTACTGTGCAAAACCTGCAAGGTCCACAGGTATGCATATGCAGAGAAAATGGCAATACCATATATACATGGCCATATATGTGGAGTGCGCAGAATATCATAGGCCAATGGTATGCCATCCCTCATTACCCCAATTGTGACACAGATACATAGAAAGGGGGGGGAGGGAAGGAGGAGGAAGCAGAAGCAGGAAGAAAAAGAGAGAAGAAGAAGAGGGAGCGGGTTCCACAACCATGTTGTCCTTAAAATGCATACATGATACATCTACCCAAATGTCCCAAGATGCACCATAATATAGGAAATAATATTCCATATATGTCCCCATTATTAGCACCAATTGGTGATAATCATGTATAGACATATTCACATAGATGTACATACATCATTGCACATAAACAGATAAATCATGTTACACATTTTCATATACAGCTCCATTCATTCTTCATATCCTGCTCCTCCAGGACTCCATCCAACAGTCCTTCAATCCATCCAGACCAAGGATCAGTGTATAACATAATTTGATAGCAGTCGATCAATAAGGCTAACCAATAAGGATAGGCAGGCCAGATAAAGGGTATCAATCTAGTGGAAGGTAAATATATATGAAGTTAAAAACTAGAAAAGTAACAATAAAAGCATACATATTGGTCATATAAGATGTACCTAGGCATCACATGCAGGTTTGAGACTACAGAAATGGGACAAAACTAATATTTTCATTCAACCCCATAGGCTGCAGGGTCTTCAGCGCCCAGATCCACTTGGATTCTAACTGGGCTAATCTCTGTGTAGCGCGGCCACCCCGGATGCCCACTACTATATTGTCAATCCCCTTTATTCTCAATCCCGTGGCGTCACATCCATGATATAACTTAAAATGGCGTGGAATGGTTTTGAGCGTGGATGCGTCACTATGGCCACGTGCCGCCTCAATTCCCAATACATGTTCTCTCACCCGTGTTTTTAATTGACGTGTGGTCATGCCCACATAGATGAGCCCACACGGACAGGATGCATGATATATCACGTACCGTGTTTGGCATGTGATATAGTTCTTAATTGCAAAACTTGTACCGTCTGAATAACAAAAGTCCATACAATGATCCATATTGGGGCAGGTGACACAATGGCCACAGGGACCGCAACCATGCCGTCCACCACCCACACCATCCAAGAAAGTTTGTCTAGGTTCGCCCACATAATGGCTGCGCACTAAATGATCTCTAAGGTTTTTTGCTCGTCTAAAGGTAATAGATGGCCTATCCGAAATATATCTTGTCAATATCGGATCATTCATTAGTACCGGCCATGCCTTCTCGAGGGCCTTCCTCATTGCCGGCACCTGAGTATGATATTTGGTAATGAACCTTACAATCTCTGTATTTGTACTGTCCCTTGAGCTATATAAAAGGTCATTACGGATAGAATATCGAGTCCTATTGAAGGCTCTTTTGACCGATCTCCGGCTATAGCCGTGTGCAAAAAATCTGTCTTTCAAAATATTAGCCTGGAGTAAGAAATCGCTATCTGTAGAACAAATCCTCCTAAGGCGCAAGAATTGTCCCACCGGGACCGAATTAATCATATGCTGCGGATGGGACGATGATGCATGTAGTAAAGTATTGGTGGACGTGGGTTTCCTAAAGATATTCGTTTTAATGCCATGATCCACATCCCTATTTAGGGTCACGTCCAAAAATTCGGCCTTGTTGGGTTCACACTGATACGTGACATGAATGTTCATGTCATTCCTATTAAGTTCATCCATGAATTCAACTAAACATTGGTAAGAACCCTGCCAGATCAGGAAGATATCGTCGATGTAGCATGCCCACAGAAGGACACGATCCATCGACCGCCCCGGATCTGACAGGGAGAGGTCTCTCTCCCACAGCCCCAGGAACAGGTTGGCATATGAAGGGGCAAAAGCTGCCCCCATAGCTGTACCCTGGAGCTGTAGATAGAAGGACCCCTTAAAAATAAAAAAATTATGTGCCAGTGTGAACTCCAACTATTCCATAAGTAGAGACCTCATCTCCACTGGCAGGTTAGACCCCTCCAGAAAAAAAGCTACTGCCCGCAAGCCGTCTTCATGCTTGATGTTGGTGTACAGGGACTCAATGTCCACTGTCACCATCATAGTATCCTGTTCGAGGTACAGGCCATCAACTCTTCTGAGAAGGTCCCCCATATCCCTCAGGAAGGACGGAAGGGCTTCAATCACAGGCTGCAATTTAGAGTCTATCCAGCGACTAACATTTTCAAGAAAATTTCCCCTACCGGATATTATTGGACGTCCAGGAGGTCTGCTGATGTTTTTGTGTAGTTTCGGGAGTAAATACATTGTTGGAATGGTCGGTTCAACCATTTTCAATGCAGATGACAATTCCCGAGTAATCACCCCATCTGCACTTGCTCTATCGAGTATTACTTGTAATTGTCCATTAAAGGCCGACAAGGGGTTGAACGTGAGTTTCCTATAGTAGATTTTGTTGTGTAATTGACGAAATGCTTCGCATTCATACATATCTATAGGCCAAATCACAACGTTCCCCCCCTTGTCGGCAGGTTTAATCACTACCCCCGGGAGATCTTTGAGTGCTTTAAGTCTCACCCTTTCATCATTAGTTAGATTGTCACCAGAAACATACCAGGGAATTTTTTGAAATTCCCTACTGGCAATCTGAACAAACATGTCCACATTGGCACATGTAGACAGCGGGGGAAATTTCCTAGATTTAGGACGAACGGAGGGGTGTATCTTACCACATTCTGGTGTATTGTGTTCCACCGCTAGTTCCTCCAATGCTTTTAAGGCCATTTGTTCCTTTTCTAGGGGAAACAATTTATGAATATTATCGTTGTGAAAATGGCGTTTGTTGGAGTTCACACAGACACATCATTTTTTTATTTTAAGGGGTCCTTCTATCTACAGCTCCAGGGTACAGCTATGAGGGCAGCTTTTGCCCCTTCATATGCCAACCTGTTCCTGGGGCTGTGGGAGAGAGACCTCTCCCTGTCAGATCCGGGGCGGTCGATGGATTGTGTCCTTCTGTGGGCACGCTACATCGACGATATCTTCCTGATCTGGCAGGGTTCTTACCAATGTTTAGTTGAATTCATGGATGAACTTAATAGGAATGACATGAACATTCATGTCACGTATCAGTGTGAACCCAACAAGGCCGAATTTTTGGACGTGACCCTAAATAGGGATGTGGATCATGGCATTAAAACAAATATCTTTAGGAACATAGTAACATAGTTTGTAAAGCCGAATAAAGACTTGCGTCCATCAAGTTCGACCTGTTAGTTCTGTAATTGCTAAAGTTGATCCAGAGGAGGACAAAAACCCCAAATGATTTGGCCAATCTTCACCTGAGGAAAAATTCCCTCCCGACTCTGAAACCAGCAGTCAGAATAAATCCCTGTATCAACCTACTATTTTATTTTATTTTTAAGTATATGCTGAAATCTGCCTGGTATCTAGAAATGCATCCAGTCCCCGCTTGAACTGGTGTAGTGAATCCGACATTACCGTCTCCTCACTCAGTGAATTCCATATTCTCACTGCTCTTACCGTAAAGAACCCCTTCCTTTGCTGGTGCTGAAACCTTTTCTCTTCCAGTCTTAGTGAGTACCCTCTTGTTACCGTAATATCCCTCCTTTTGAACAAATCCCGGGCAAGATCTCTATACTGTCCCCTAACATATTTGTACACATTTATTATGTCCCCCCTCAACCTTCTCTTTTCCAGGCTGAATAGTCCTAGTTTTGCCAACCTCTCTGGGTATTGCAGTCCCTCCATTCCCTTTATTAATTTTGTTGCCCTCCTTTGTACCTTTTCAAGCTTATTTATATCCTTTCTATATATTGGGGCCCATAACTGAGCACAGTATTCCAAGTGTGGTCTGACCAGTGCTTTGTACAGTGGAAGAACAATGTTCTCATCCTTTGCAGCTATACCTCTTCTGATACATCCCATTACCCTGTTTGCCCTTACAGCAGCGGCCTGACTTTGGGCACTCCAATTTAGTTTGCTATCAATCAAGATGCCCAAGTCCTTCTCCATCTCTGAATTCCCCAATGATTTCCCATTCAGTGAGTACTGGTGACTTCCATTTTTCCTTCCCATATGTATGACCTTACATTTCTCCTCGTTAAACCTCATTTGCCATTTAATGCTCCACCTACCCAGCTTATCCAAATCCCTCTGTAGGTCTGCACTGTCCTCTTTTGTATTAATTGTTTTACATAACTTTGTGTCATCTGCAAATATTGATATTTTACTATTTATCCCGTTGACTATGTCGTTAATAAAGATATTAAATAACATTGGGCCTAGTACAGACCCCTGTGGTACCCCACTAGTGACGCTTACCCAATCTGAGTATATTCCATTTATAACCACCCTCTGCCTTCTATCCTTTAGCCAGTTAGCTACCCACTTGCAGACATTTTCCCCCAGCCCCATCATTCTCATTTTGTATACCAACCTATTATGTGGCACGCTATCGAACGCTTTTGAGAAGTCGAGATACACGACATCCACTGGTTCCCCCTGATCTACTCGAGAGCTAACCTCCTCGTAGAAGTCAATCAGGTTTGTTTGGCAGGAGTGATTCCTCATGAATCCATGTTGGTTCGGGATTAAAAGATTATTAGCATCAAGATGCTCCGTAATTGCCTCTTTAATGAAGCTTTCAAAAATTTTGCCCACAACGGACGTCAGACTCACCGGCCGATAGTTTCCGGCGTCACTTTTCGCTCCCTTTTTGAATATTGGCACTACATTCGCCTGTCGCCAATCAAGTGGCACAGACCCAGTCTCAACAGTGTCCTTAAATATAAGATATAACGGTCTGTCTATCACATTACTTAGTTCCCTTAGTACCCGTGGGTGTATGCCATCAGGTCCTGGTGATTTGTTTATTTTAATGTTACTGAGGCGTTTCTGTACCCCAGCTTGGGTTAGATTTGTCATACTTAGTGGAGGATTAAGTTTGTCACTTCTCATTTCTCCTGTTAGTTCGATTTCCTTTGTGAAAGTTGTCGAAAAAAAATGATTTAATAGATTAGCTTTATCCTCATCTTTCTCTATGATTTTGCCCTCCTCACTTTTTATCGGTCCAATATTATCCGATTTAATCCTTTTACTATTTATATACGTAAAGAACAGTTTGGGATTTGATCTACTTTCCCTAGCAATACGTCTCTCTGTTTCCTCCTTCACTATTTTTATTTGTTTTTTACAGGTTCTCGTTTTTTCCTTGTAACACATTAGTGCCTCCTTACTGTTTTCCTGTTTTAATCTCTTGAATGCCTCTTTTTTGCTATTTAACGCCCCTTTTACGTTCTTGTTCAACCATATTGGTTTCCTCTTATTTCGGGCCCTTTTATTCCCATACGGTATATATCTCTCGCACTGAGTATTCAGAATTCTTTTGAAGGTTTCCCATTTACTATTCGTATTCCTTTGATTAAGAACTTTGTCCCAGTCAATAAGTTGAAGGCTTTCTTTCAGCTGATCAAACTTTGCCCTCCTAAAGTTTAATGTTTTTGTTGTTCCCTTATTGATAACCCTACTGAAGGGCATTTTGAAGTCGATAATATTATGGTCGCTATTACCTAGGTGCCCCCCTATCTGTACCTCAGTTATTCTATCAGGCCTATTAGTCAATATTAAGTCCAACACGGCCTTCCCTCTCGTTGGTTCCTGCACTAGTTGGGAGAGATAATTATCCTTAATATTTGTCAAGAACCTTTTTCCTTTCTGAGATTGACAGCTCAGTTGTCCAGTCTGGTGCAGGGGCGTGCTGAGCTGTTTTTGCAGAGATTGACAGCTCAGTTGTCCAGTCTGGTGCAGGGGCGTGCTGAGCTGTCTCTGTCTGTCTTTTATTGACAGCCCAATCTGAGACTGGGAGGTGCTCAGCTTTAGTCAGGTGCTCTTGGTTCCCTTGATTGCTCAGCTATTTAACTGAGCTGGCAGTCGCAGATGGCTGTCAGCTTTAGCTTCAGCGAAGTGTGGTTTGTTACTCTGTGCCTTGTATTTTGCTTGTTGATCTATCGCTGCCTAACCTTGCACCTCATTCTGACCCTCCATCTGTTTAACCCCTTTGCTCTGATCTGCTATCCTCCTGGTATTTTGACCTTGCACCCTTACCTGACTACGACTTTGTCTCTTGCCACTGTTTACGACGTACCCTCCTGGCTATTGACCTCAGACTCCTAGACTATAACAACTCACATCTTTTCCGTGAGAAATGACTCAGCGTCACACTTAGTTGAAACTATTTTGATCAAAAGAGCGTAAAAGCCATTCCACTGCAACAGGGTGTACCCAATCGTGATGGTCCTACCTTCTGGTATTAAAACCTCCCCTGGTGTCATCCAACATCAATATAGATGGGGCAAAGCAGGACCCAAGCCCGACTGTTCAGACACATAGGTGAAATGGCTAGTGTTGTCAGAGAGGTAACCTGAAGCTCTTGGGCGCCAACGAAAAATTTGTAACAAGGCATCCAACTTACCCCGTGTCATTTTGACCATCTCTGGTGCAAGGCTCTGGAGAAGATTGGTAAATCTGCTCCCCCCATTACTATCCCGTGAGTGTTATCCTCCTGTCATAGATCCTGTTCATCCTCACAGATTTCCATAAGGCCTCATTCAGACATCCATTTTCACATACGCGAAAAATTCGTACGAGAGTCATCGGACGCATACGTAAAAAAATGAACTTGAGAATTAGGCCAAAATGTGAGACAAACACTGATGTTGCCAGCGGTTTCACACTTTACTGCCCTCCAATGAAACCCAGTTCTGCTCTATTTGCTTTTCTGTCATAAACTCTGACTTTAGATTAAACTTTGAGAATATGATCCTTCAGAGGCAAAGCTAGCTTCAATGCATGTGTTTTGGGCTGAATATAAATTTTGAAATTGTGTTTCATTAAAAATGTGGCACTGTTTGCCTTCTATAGCCTCAGTGCTGCAGTGCCTATTATTGGCTGCAGAATGAGTTATCTAAGAATCTGTCAGAAAGCTCCTTCTAACGGAAAGTTTGAAACGCTTTTATTCTTTCTTTCTTTTTTTAGCTACTTTGTGCTGATTTATGGTCTTTGATACAGTTTGGGTTATAAATCAGCTAAGGAGAGCTCAGTAAAAGACAAATAAAACAGTTCCAGAATGCACTCGCTGTCAGATTCTTAGATAACTCATTCTGCAGCCAGCGATGAGCAAGAGAGCAAACAGTTTTAAAAGACAAATGGTGCAAAATTTTGATTGAAATCCAACTGCAAGAATATCTTTAGCCCAAAATACATGCATTAAAGTAATAATGAAATAAAAAAAAATAAAAAATACCCCACAGGTGTCCATATCCTTCAAGGTGTTCATACATATAAACTAAGGTTATCTACACCAGCTAATTTCAGTGGCATGAGTGTCTCATATGTATTAGATGTAAATATTTTAGCATTTTTTTCCGCAGATGTTGGGTGGGGGTGGGGAGGATTAGGCAGCTTAAATTTCTACATGCCCAGTCATTTTCTCTGAAAGAAGATAAGCCGCCTATACAGATGTGATTTTAATATTTTTGTCTTCTCATGTTTTCAGAAAAAGAAAAAAAAGCCAAGTATAGCATATGGCAGCAAGTGTTCCAGTCTCTTGTAGCGTCACTCCAGGAGAAATGAAGTATTGCACAGTGTTTATTGAAAGCGATTGGTTGTCTGTGTAATGTATACATGAGCCGGGGCCTTCAGAGAGAAAATCTTTGTAGCTGCTTTTCAGTCCAGCCAAGAATTCCCTTTATTTACTCAGTATTCCCCTATAGAGAGCAGAGTGCCTATGACGCGCCCCCGGGGCATTGGGATACTCGTCAGCCGGGCCTATGGATGCTGGTGGGCGATATGTCACAGTCGCTGGCCCGGTACGTGGCCCAGTGCCGTCAACGAAAAAAAGGGGATAGTAACTTGGATAGGAAAAATAAAAATAAAGTAAACAGTTCGTGACGCCACCTGAGGTACCTGGTAAGGTTTACCAGCGCTGCTGCAGACCTCCGGGGGGTGATGGGATGGCAGCTGAGGTGTTTCTGCTCCCCACAGGTGGAGCGGGCCCCCGGGGCAGTGTGGAGTTTGATGGTGGTGATGCTGGGATTTGTAGTGCAGGCGGATGGCGCAGCAGGAGTAACTGACAGAGACAGAGGATTAGCTTCAATACCTTTACTGGTGCGGATGTCAGGTACGGTCCAGGGTATTCGGTAGGAAGGGTGCACTTCAGGACTTCTCCCCAGTGAGCGGGTATAAGGCCTCCTGGTCCGTGTCTCCCTCTCTCTAAGCTCCTGGCCAGCCTGCAACTGGGCCTAGCTTATGTGTCGTGCTGTTCCTTCACCTGTCGCTCGGTAGTAGGACCTTATGCTGGTAACCACTCTCCCTGGACGCTGGGGCCTTGTGGTTCCTGGTCCTGTAATGGGTCTAGCTTCAGGTCGTCCAGGGACTTGTAGTCCTCCTGGAATGGTGATCCCTACTGGGTATAAATGGACCCTGTAGGCGCAGACCCGGTGTCCGGTTTGTATACTGGGGTGAGCCTATGATGCTCCTCTGCCCCCTCAACTCCTCTCTCCTTTCTCCTCTTGCCTTCGGCCACACTCGGGGGCCCTCAGAACTCAGCAGCAGACGCGCTGCGTCTTCGCTGTTCTCAGCGTCAGCACGCTCTCAGACTCTCTCTCAGTCTGACTTCTCACTAAACTGAACTGCCTGGCTCCACCCTCCATATATATATCCAACGGGCTCCCTCTGGTGGTGTGAGGTGGAAGGGTGGAGGTGTTTGTATGTACTGAGGGCCTCTTGTGGAGAAGTCCGTCCATGCACCCTTGGTCCTGTGGTACCTGTGCACAGCAGGGTGCCACACCTACATCTATGTTTGGGCTCCATACCACCGCCTGGCGTCCACAGGACCCCATACCATTGCTACGAGAACAGAGCCGCCGGCTTCTTCTTCCACTATTCAGCGCCTGGGATTAGACCGCAGGCGTGATGACGTCACTACATCAGGTTTGCTTTGCGGAGCGTTAGTGCCCACAGCAAAGGCCGGAGCAGAGCGCGGGGGAACGGGAGCGAGGTGAGTATGTGTTGTTATATATTTATTTTTTAAAATGTGTGAATCTATGTGGGCTCATACTGTATATAGGGGCCTGTGTGTGGGCTTATACTGTATATTGAGTCCTGTATGTGGGCTCATATTGCTCATACTGTATATAGGGGTGCTGTGCGGTGGCTCATACTGTATATAGGGGCTGTGTGTGGCCTCATACTGCTCATACTGTATATAGAGGCCTGTGTGTGGGCTCATACTGTATATAGGGGTTGTGTGGGGGCTCATACTGCTTATACTGTATATAGGGGCCTGTGTGTGGGCTCACACTATATAAAGGGGGCTGTGTGTTGCCTCATACTTCTCATACTGTATATAGGGGCCTGTGTGTGGGCTCACACTGTATAAAGGGGGCTGTGTGTGGCCTCATACTGCATATAGGGGCCTGTGTGTGGCTCATACTGTATATGGGAGCTCATACTTTATATAGGGGTGGTGTATGGGCTCATACTGTATATCTGGGGCTATGTGGGGGCTTATACTGTATATAGGGGCTTGTGTGTGGGCTCAAACTGTATATAGGGGACTCATACTGTGTGGGTTAATACTGCTCATACTGTAAAGAGGCGTCTGTGTGTAGGCTCATACTGTATAAGGAGTGAGCTGTTTGTGGAATCATACTGTATATAGGGGGTTGTATGTGGACTCATACTGTATATAGGGGGCCGTGTGTGGGATCATACTGTATATAGTGGAGGCTCATACTGTATATACAGGGCTGTATGGGAGCTCATACTGTATATAGTGGGAGCTGTGTGTGGGATCATACTGTAGATACATAGCTCTGTGTGTGGGATCATACTGTATACAAGGGTGCTGCGTGAGATCATACTATAGATACAGAGCTCTGTGTGTGGGATCATATTGCATATAGGGGTGCTGTGTGTGTGATAATACTGTAGATATAGAGCTCTATATTTGGGATCATACTGTATATAGGGGTGCTGTATGAGATCATACTGTAGATACAGAGCTCTATGTGTGGGATCATATTGTATATAGGGGGTGCTGTGTGGGATCATACTGTAGATACAGAGCTCTGTGTGTGGGATCATGTTATATATAGGGGGTGCTGTGTGTGGGATCATACTGTAGATACAGAGCTCTATGTGTGGGATCATATTGTATATAGGGGTGCTGTGTGGGATCGTACTGTAGATATAGAGCTCTATGTGTGGGATCATACTGTATATAGGAGGTGTGTGGGATCATACTGTAGATGCAGAGCTCTATGTGTGGGATCATACTGTATATAGGGGGTGCTGTGTGGGATCATACTGTAGGTACAGAGCTCTATGTGTTGGATCATAATGTATATAGGGGGTGCTGTGTTGGATCGTACTGTAGATACAGAGCTCTGTGTATGCTGGCTCATACTGTATATAAGGTGCTGTGTGAGGACTGTATATATGGGGGGCTGTGTACGGGCTCATGCAGTATATAGTGGGGTGTCAGCATACTTAATTCTGCTCAATAATAAGTGATACAATATTAATATAAAATAATAATAATAATTAATATTTTAATATTAATATTGAACGGAATTAATTTCATCCCATTGGTTCGGCCTCCACAACAGTCATGATTTCTCATGTGGCCCCTCGGGAAAATTAATTGCCCACCTCTGGTGTATAGTGACTACGTACATTTATATGGTATAAAAAAAAATTTGGGACAAAAAAATATGTAAAACTGTCAAACAATGCTGCTAATACAAAGGCCAAACCTACGTCTGTGGACTCCTAGATCCCACAGGCTTTATGAGACTCGATGTACATCTCCAATAATTAATGACATACTAACAAATTTCTTTTTGTTCCCGAGTGAAAAACATTTCCTGCCGGCGAACAATAAGCGTCCATTGTGTTCTCCCTTAACCCTGCTGGCTTTATCATAAGGCAGCATGAGACGCGTGCCTTTATTGTATGATAATATGAAGGCTTGACATTAGCTTTAAAAACAGACGGAGTCAGCCAGATCGGAGCAGCTGTCCCTTTTAAAAATAGTAATATGTCTGGGAATCCCTCTATTTGAAGAAAAAAGAAAACAGTAATGCAGAAGTCGGACTGTGACACAACACCCCGCAGTGATTCATCATTCAGGTCCCATCTTCTGGGCAGTGTGGACTGACACAGGCATTAAACTATTGAAGTTTTGAACACTGATGTAAATGGCAGGTGTCTCGGTGACACACTACGGGCTATTACTGGTTCACATAAAGGCTTTTCCTGCCTAAAAATATCTGTAGTGGGATCGTAGGACAAAAATAATAAGTTAGGTCTAAAAACAACATAAAAGTAAAAGCAACATCTACAGTTCAGACGATACAAATAAATAAGAAGTCGGTGACCGGCCGCATCGATGTTTACTTGGACTGAAACCAGAATGCTGATTAGTTCAGCAGCGATCAGGTTTCCTCGCCGTTATCCCACCAGCTTGTTGTTGAGGACACAATGGAGGAAAATACAATTGTCCGAAAGTTCTAAAGGATGCAAAAATCTGGTCAGAGGCTTCCGAACAATGGGCAGACTTGTGCGGATTAGAAGTGCCTCCACTTGTGTTCTGAGAAAGCGACGCCTGGGACATGCATGCAATACTCATCACCGCGGCCTCTTGAAGACCATCAAAACGCCAATGCTTCTATTCGACGGGGGCCACTAATTATTTTGTAGTTTGAAAGTGCTCAGTAAAAGGCGTAAAGAGGTAATTCAGTCCGCTCCCCTTTTATGTGTCCTTCCATTTGATGTCTATACAGAAAATGCCGGGGCACCCCAAACACGTCAGTCTGTTTCAGATACACAAGATTAAGTAGCAAGTGACATTCAAGACCACTGGGCCCACCCAGGAGCTGTGGAATCAGGGCGAGATTGTCACATTCTGCCTTTTCACCATTAATCTGCATGCATTTCACTGCTGCCAGGCTGCATCTCCTTCAAGCCCCTTGTATAGAGACCATCGGGCCACTTTTTTTTCCCTTTCCTGCTGAAACCTGTTCATTAACCCCTTTAATGCTGCATAGTTTAAAATGTAAAAACAAAAAATTGTCATGTGTTCTTTGTCCAAAATCTCCAATCCTCTTCATTTATATTTTCAGTATTTTTGGGGGTGACATTTTTTTTCATTCATTTTCTCATAGCCTTCCCTTCTTTTAAAAAAAAAAGCCATATCTAAGGCTACGTTCCCACAATGAGCTTTTTGGTGAATTTTTGATGTTGCAGATTTTCTGCGCTCACTATGTAGATTAGATTACTTGCGTTTTTTGATTGTATTTTTGAGTTGTTTTTATTGCGTATTCTGTCTCTTTTATTATTCTTTAAATAAAGCTGTTTTTTTTTTTTTAAGATATTTCCTGGTATTTGGCTTTGACAAAACTTTATTGATGCAATCTTGTGCGCATTACATGCATTTTTTACTTTTGGATTTTCTGCATCTATAGGGTAAATCTGCACAGAAAACTCAGCACACCCCAAGAGAAATTGACATGCTGTGGATTTGAAACTCGCACCGCAAGTCAGTCTATGTTAAGTAAAAAAGAAGCACGGAGGGCAAAAGATTTCTATAAATCCCATCCACTTTGCTGGAACTGTAAGATGCAGCAAAAATATGCAGCGTTAAAAACTTACCAAAAAACTCATAGTGGGCACACAGGCTATAACATCCTTCATTTTGAGGGAAAAAAACACTACTGAGAGTCCCCCAAAATAACAAAATAGAATTAAATCAGAGAAAAAAAGTCGCAAGTAAAAGTACTGTTCATAGTATGTTAAATATTTTAGCTAATGCCAAAAAGTTGGAAAAACACCCAGAAAATTAGTTTTAAAATAGTAGTTTTTCTGCAGTTTGGCTCAAGCCCTTATACAACCCCTGGCAAAAATTATGGAATCCCCGGGCTCGGAGGATGTTCATTCAGTTGTTTAATGTTGTTGAAAAAAAGCAGATCACAGACATGGTACAAAACTAAAGTCATTTCAAATGGAAACTTTAGGGCTTTAAGAAACACTAAAAGAAATCAAGATAAAGAATGTGGTACTCAGTAAGGGTAATTTTTTTCAGACCAAGCAGAGGGAAAAAAATATGGAATCACTCAATTCTAAGGAAAAAATTATGGAATCACCCTGTAAATTTTCATTTCCAAAACTTACACCTGCATCAAATTAGATCTGCTCGTTAGTCTGCATCTAAAAAGGAGTGATCACACCTTGGAGAGCTGTTGCACCAAGTGGACTGACATGAATCATGGCTCCAACACGAGAGATGTCAATTGAAACAAAGGAGAGGATTATCAAACTCTTAAAAGAAGGTAAATCATCACGCAATGTTGCAAAAGATGTTGGTTGTTCACAGTCAGCTGTGTCTAAAATCTGGACCAAATATAAACAACATGGGAAGGTTGTTAAAGGCAAACATATTGGTAGACCAAGGAAGACATCAAAGCGTCAAGACGGGAAACTTAAAGCAATATGTCTCCAAAACAGGAAATGCACAACAAAACAAATGAGGAACGAATGGGAGGAAACTGGAGTCAATGTCTGTGACCGAGCTGTAAGAAACCGCCTAAAAGAAATGGAATTTTTTACATACAGAAAAGCTAAACAAAAGTCATCATTAACATATCTAAACAGAAAAAAACAAGGTTACAATGGGCTAAGGAAAAGCAATCGTGGACTGTGGATGACTGGATGAAATTCATATTCAGTGATGAATCTTGAATCTGCATTGGGCAAGGTGATGATGCTGGAACTTTTGTTTGGTGCCGTTCCAATGAGATTTATAAAGATGACTGCATGAAGAGAATATGCAAATTTCCACAGTCATTGATGATATCGGGGCTGCATGTCAGGTAAAGGCACTGGGGAGATGGCTGTCATTACATCTTCAATAAATGACCAAGTTTACATTGATATTTTGGACAGTTTTCTTATCCCATCAATTAAAAGGATTTTGGGGATGATGACATCATTTTTCAAGATGATAATGCATCCTGCCATAGAGCAAAAACTGTGAAAACATTCCTTGAAAGAAGACACATAAGGTCAATGTCATGGCCTGCAAATAGTCCGGATCTCAATCCAATTGAAAATCTTTGGTGGAAGTTGAAGAAAATGGTCCATGACAAGGCTCCAATCTGCAAAGCTGATCTGGCAACAGCAATCAGAGAAAGATGGAGTCAGACTGATGAAGAGTACTGTTTGTAACTTATTAAGTCCATGCCTCAGAAACTGCAAGCTGTTATTAAAGCCAGAGGTGGTGCAACAAAATACTAGTGATGTATTGGAGTGTTCTTTTGTGTGTTTGTTTTTCATGATTCCATAATTTTTTCCTCAGAATTGAGTGATTCCATAATTTTTTCCCTCTGCTTGGTCTGACAAAAATTACCCTTACTGAGTGCCACATTTTTTATCTGGTTTCTTTTAGTGTTTCTTATATCCCTAAAGTTGCCATTTGAAATTACTTTAGTTTGGTGCCATGTCTGTGATCTGCTTTTTTTCAACAACATTAAACAACTGAATGAACATCCTCCGAGCCCGGTGATTCCATAATTTTTGCCAGGGGTTGTATTATATTGGCACTGGAAAGGTTAAATCCAGGTCTCTCCAGAGATGCTCAATTGGGTTTAGGTCAGGGCTCTGGCTGGGCCAGTCAAGAATGGTCACAGAGTTGTTATGAAGCCACTCCTTTGTTATTTTAGCTGTGTGCTTAGGGTCATTGTCTTGTTGGAAGGTGAACCTTCGGCCAAGTCTGAGGTCCAGAGCACTCTGGAAAATGTTTTCATCCAGGATATCTCTGTACTTGGCCGCATTCATGTTTCCTTTAATCGCAACCAGTCATCCTGTCCCTGCAGCTGAAAAACACCCCCAGAGCATGATGCTGCCACCACCATGTTTCACTGTTGGGATTGTATTGGGCAGGTGATGAGCAGTGCCTGATTTTCTCCACACATACCGCTTAGAATTATCACCAAAAAGTTCTATCTTCGTCTCATCAGACCAGAGAATCTTATTTCTCATAGTCTGGGAGTCCTTCATGTGTTTTTGAGCAAACTCTATGCGGGCTTTCATATGTCTTGCACTGAGGAGAGGCTTCCATTGGGCCACTCTGCCATAAAAGCCTAACTGGTGCAGGGCAGCAGTGATAGATGACTTTGTGGAACTTTCTCCCATCTCCCTACTGCATCTCTGGAGCTCAGCCACAGTGATCTTGGGGTTCTTCTTTACCTCTCTCACCAAGGCTCTTCTCCCACGATTGCTCAGTTTGGCTGGATGACCAGGTCTAGGAGGGCTTCTGGTGGTCCCAAACTTCTTCCATTTAAGGATTATGGAGGCCACTGTGCTCTTAGGAACCTTGAGTAATGCAGAAATTCTTTTATAACCTTGGCCAGATATGTGCCCAGTCACAATTCTGTCTCTGAGCTCCTTGGGCAGTTCCTTTGAGCTCATGATTCTCATTTGCTCTGACATGCACTGTGAGCTGTGAGGTCTTATATAGACAGGTGTGTACCTTTCCAAATCAAGTCCTATCAGTTTAATTAAACACAGCTGGACTCCAATGAAGGAGTAGAACCATCTCAAGGAGGATCACAAGGAAATGGACAGCATGTGACTTAACTATGAGTGTCTGAGCAAAGGGTCTGAATACTTATGACTAGTGCTGAGTGAATTTGTTCGGCATTTCAAATTCGGGTTCGTGTTCGGGGTTCTGGCTTGTTCGTGCCAAAAAATCGGCTCCGCCCTTGAACATCCCTGATTTGCCATGCTGTCACGCAGATAACATCTGCATGACATCTGCAGATAACATCTGCATGACAGGATGGCAAATCAGGGATGTTCATGGGCGGAGCCGATTTTTTGGAGCGAACAAGCCGGAACCCCGAACACGAACCCGAATATGAAATGCCGAACAAATTCGCTCAACACTACTTATGACCATGTGATTTTTTTTTTAATGAATTAGCAAAAATGTCTACATTTCTGTTTTTTTCAGTCAAGATGGGGTGCAGAGTGTACTTTAATGAGAAAAAAAATGAAGTTTTTAGAATTTACCAAATGGCTGTAATGAAACAGAGTGAAAAAAGTAAAGGGGTGTGAAAAATGTAAAGGGGTGTGAAAACTTTCCGTACCCACTGTGTGTGTATATATATATATATATATATATATATATATATATATACTGTACATGTAACTAACTTTGCTACATGTGTTCACACAGCTCTGCTACACACACACCCACAGCTCTTCTACATCAACATACACATCTCTGCTACATACACGCAGCTCTCATGCATACACGCAGCTCTCCTGCATACACACAGTGCTGAGCTTCATCATCTAAACCCATACACGCACACACTACATTACCACAATTTAAAGTTCCTTCCAGGCTTGTGATTGGTCACATGACCTGAAAGCTACCTTAGCTACTCTGGTGGAAGGTCAATCAGATACTTAGGACCTGCAGCAATTGTGCAGTCCCTAGTAGCTTTCTCTCCTGCCCTGCACCAATCAGACTGGTCAGTGTCTGGCAGGAGGAGAGATTGAACATAGAATTATAGAATGTTAGAGTTGGAAGGGACCTCGAGAGTCATCATGTCCAAACCGCTGCTCAATGCAGGATTCATTAAACCATCTCAGACAGATGTCTGTCCAGCCTCTGTTTCAAGACTTCCATTGAAGGGGAACTCACCACCTCTCATGGAAGCCTGTTTCACTCATTGATCACCTCAATGTCAAAAAGTTTGCTCTAATATCTAATCTGTATCTTCTCCCTTTCTACTTCATCCCATTGCTTCTCGTGTTTCCATGTGCAAATGAGAATAAGGATGATCCCTCAACAGTTTGACAGTCCTTCAGTTCTTTCAGTAATCGAGAAGGATGCTGTCAGTGTTCTCCTTGATCATGGGAAAATGTCTCCGGACACTTTTTAGCAAGACTTTTTCTAAAAAAAAAATACTGTAATATTTTTAATTATTTTGTTTTCTGTAATTCTCAAAGCTATAATTTTTCTTTTTTTCTGTTCATGGAGCTGTGTGAGGGTTTGATATTTATGACACATTGTTTTATAAGGACGTACATTTGGGCACATATGACTTTAGAATCACTTTTTATTTAATTTTTCTTGGAGGCATTTTGAAAAAAAAAACAAAAACCAGCAATTCTGGTGTCATATTTATGTATTTTTTTTATAGCTTTCAAGATGTAGGATATTTCAATTGTGTTCATCTTGATGCCAATATTTTTTTTTCTATGTAACATATGTAAAGGGTTTGTTTGAACATTTTTTAACCATTTTTTTTATCCTCCTTTTAGTCCCACTAAATGTTTGTTTTTATTCATCTGATGCCCAGCCAGAAGTGTAAGCAAACGATGAAGTTAGACTTGAGGGCAATCGCTAGGCCATCGGCTGCCAGGACAACCTATTGGCATCCTATGATTGTGTTGCAGAAGGGGCAATAAGGACACAGGGTGAGCCCCGTTTCTCTGTCTAAATGCCTAGATGCCAAGGACGTTAATGACAATGGCGTCTAAGGGGTAAAAGGATGGTATCAATGTACAGGTGAATAAAAAACCTGTATAAACCAAGTGGTGCAACATTTATTAACAAAAACATGCCTCCAAAGTTGTCCATATCCTTAAATTAATTGATTGCTTAAAATCTCTCACAATTGGAATGAAAAAAAAAAACAGTAATTCCATCATTGTCTTTTGGTATTGTTTTCAATGCCTTCCACTGTGCTGTATAAAGGTACATGTTATTCTACTGATGATGATGATGATTATTATTATTATTATAAAGTATTGATTATCATTTTTTTGCAGCTGCCATAACCATTGCTATCCCACAATTGAAAGTTGTAAGATTGTAAGATTTTAAAAATCCACAGTTCAACTTGTTGCACTTCATACCTTTTTCTCAGGGGCACATACTGACAGTGAAGGACCCCTATGCAGGTCTTATGTCTGGGACCCCACTCTGTCAGGCCTCACCTATATATACTCAAGCACATTTTCAGTTGAAACTAGAAGTTTACATACACTATATAAAAAGACACAAAACCATGTTTTTCTCAATATCTGACATGAAATCAGCATAAACCTTTCCCATTTTAGGTCAATTAGGATTATCATCATTTTTAATATTTGCCAAATACCAGAATAATGAGAAAGAGAGAGCATGTTTTAAGGCATTTTTATTACTTACTGCAAAGTCAAAAGTTTACATACACTAAGATTACTATGCCTTTAAACAATTCTGGACTGCCCATATGATGATGTCATGTGTTTGGAAGCTTCTGATAGTTTTTTTTGGCAACATCTGAGTTAAGTAGAGACACACCTGTGGATGTATTTTTATGCACACCTGAAACACACTGCTTCTTTGCGTAGCATCATGGGAAAGTCTAAAGAAATCAGCCAAGATATCAGGAAGAGAATTGTGAACTTGCACAACTCTGGCTCATCCTTGGGTGCAATTTCAAGATGCCTGAAGGTGCCTTGTTCATCTGAACAATTATACGCAAGTACAAACAAGATGGGAATGTCCAGCCATCATACCGCTCAGGAAGGAGACGGGGTCTTGTCCCAGAAATGAACATGCTTTAGTCCGACATGTGCATATCAACCCAAGAACAAAAGCAAAAGACCTTGTGAAGATGATGGCGGACGCTGGTAAGATTGTGTTGACGCGCCCCCTGGGCTGTGGGGTACCCGATGCCGGGCCGGTAGATGCTGGGGGTTGTAGTCACAGTGGTGGTGACCCGGTCCGTGACCCAGGGCGGTCAAGCCAAGGGAAATTATATGTATAGGTTTTATTAAAGAGTCCGACTACGCCACCTGTGGAATGCGGCTAAAGGGGCCGCCGCTGCGGAACAGTCCTCTGAAGCTGGTGGTATTGCAGCAAGGATGTTATAACTCCCCACAAGAAGAGTTAGCTTCAGGGCAGTGTGTGGATGATGGTGGTTGTGCAGGGTGTCAGTAATAACCACAGAGTCAGTATAGTGCAGTCCCAGGGTCTTTACTGATGACAATTAGACAAGACTGGACTGGAGTACTAGATAGAAGTAAGAGTCCGGTCAGCCTGGAAGCAAACATAGAGTCCTCCTTGCCAGGTGAAGTTGTAGGCCTGCCCTTCTCACTATACTCTTTGGCTTTACTGCTTGTAGCTGTGTTGTAGCCCACATCCCTGAGTGTGACGTTTTGTGCTCACCCGTATGGCTGGCAGCTCGGGCCTTGTGCATGCGTCGCTATCTCTCATTATTCTGGCATTTGCCAAATATTAAAAATTATGGTAATTCTTTTTGACCTTAAACGGGAAAGGTTTATTCTGATTTCATGTCAGATATTCAGAAAAACATGCATATGTGTCTTTTTATATAGTGTATGGAAACTTCTGGTTTCAACTGTATATGCATATTTACATTAGGCACACTTTGGTTTCCTAATTATTTTAGAAATATAAATCTGAAAATTGTGACGTGCATTTGTATTCAGTCCCATGTAGCCTGATACCCCAAAGAAAAATCCTGAGTGACCGATTGCCTCCAGAGGTCACATAATTAGTAAATTGAGTCCACCTGTGTGTAATTTACTCTCAGTATAACTAACAGCTGTTCTGTGAAGGCCTCAAAGGTTTGTTTGAGAACATTTGGGATCAAACAGCATCATGAAAACCTAGGAACACACAAGACAGGTCAAAGATAAAGTTATTAAGAAAAGTAAAGCAGGGTTAGGTTCTAAAAAAATAACCCAAGCTCTGAACATCTCATGGAACATTGTTCAATCCATCATCCAAAAATGGAAGGAGTATGGCACAACTGCAAACTTACCAAGACATTGTCATCCACCTGAATTGACATACCAAGCAAGGAGAGCACTAATTAGAGAAGCAGCCAAGAAGTCCATGGTCAATCTAGAGGAGCTGCAGAGATCCACTGCTCAGGTGAGAAAATCTTTCCACAGGACAACTATTAGTCATATACTCTATTAAAAAGTTGCAAGAACAAAGCCAATTTTGAAAGCAAGCCATAATGATTCTTTCTTGCAGTTTGCAAAAAGTCTTGTAGGGGACATAGCTAGCTGTGTGGAAGAAGGCGCTTTGGCCAGATGAGACCAAAGTAAAACTTTTTGGGTAAAATGCAATGTGTTGCGGAAAACTAACACTGCACATCACCCTGAAAACACCACCCCCACCGTCAACATGGTGAAAGCAGCATCATGCCCCAGCAGGGACAGGGAAGCTCAGAGTTGATGGGAAGATAGATGGAGTTACATACAGGGAAATCCTGGAATAAAACCTGTTAGAGGCTACAAAAGACTTGAGACTGGGGAGTAGGTTCACCTTCCAGCAGGACAATCACCCTAATCATACTGCAAGAAGCATCGCCCCTCTCCTGCCACCGTCCAAGTCATCCTGAATCAGTGACCTTTCTGAGAGGATGGGGCCCGCAGCATCGCCCGACTCCTGCCGCAGCTGCTGCCAACCTCCTGTATCTGTGACATTGTCTCCTGTGACCTCTGCTCTATCACCACTGCCCCCTCCCCAGGTAAAACAGATTATAAGGTGCACCATTTTATTAAAAAAAAATGTTTTCCTATTTTGCACCCCCAAAATTTGGGGTGCGTCTTATAATTCGCAAAATACGGTACTTGTTGCAAAGAAAAGACAACTTTTTTTGTTCATTTATTCATAGTTGGAACTTTTCTTATTTTTACTTATCCCTTACTTTGCATTCTTTTTTTTTAAGAGACTATCTTTAGCTTTTTCAAGTGTCATTTTGGCAATCATGTACTATATGTGTTACATTTGTATGAACATTTTTATTTATTTAATTGAGAAAAAAACAACATTCACATCATTTTATATGCTATTAACCAATCATCATAAATAATCTGTTTGCTGTATTGTACAGGTTTCTACAATTACACAGATACTAAATATATCTATGTGATTTACTGGCTTGTAACTTAAAAAAAAAAACATTAAAAATGGAATTATTGTATTTTTTTTCATTATTTTTTAATAATTTAATAGGAACAAAAATTCTTTAACTTTCATTTTATCACTAAAAGTCAGATTTTGGTAAGAACTTACCTGTAAAATCCTTTTCAGCGAAGGAAGGAAGGGAGACACAGATCCATTACTTAGTGGGTAGGCGGAGCCCCACAGGATAGTTCACCTCAGATTAGAAAAAGTGACGACCGGCCCCTCCAGTATAAAGGCTCCTCCTACTCCCATGTTCTCCAGTCCGTACACAAGCTAAGGAAGAGCAGACAACACCAGCAGAACAACACATCCCCTTCTGAAAGTTCAGAAATGAGAGAAAACAGGTTATGTAATAGAAACACACAGTCCTAGGCATACCTCAATGGACCTGACAACTGTGTAGAGCTGGCGATACTGGAAGGAGAGCCGTAGAGCGCTAAACCCAGTCCAGATGATCGTCATCAGGAAGGAGACGCGCTGCATCTAGAAACACAAAAAAAACACTTCTGCCATGGGAGGGTGCTGTGTCTCCCTTCCTTCCTTCGCTGAAAAGGATTTTACAGGTAAATTCTTACCAAAATCCGACTTTCAGCAGCAGAAGGGAAGGAAGGGAGACACAAATCCATTACTTAGTGGGACGTCCTAAAGCAGTACCTCACTTAAGGGTGGGAAATAGTGGCAGAATCTCCAACACCCCAACAACTTAGGCAAGAGCGCAAACCACGCTGAATAAAGAAAAAATAAACAATAAAGAGATAACAAACTACCGCCGCCTGCAGGACCCTGCGTCCCAAGGCCGCATCAGCGGAAGCACTCACGTCCACTTTATAAAACTTAGTAAAGGTGTGAACGGAGCGCCAGGTGGCCGCCCGGCAGAGCTGCGCTGCCGAGGCCCCCTGATGAAAAGCCCACGATGAGCCAATGGCTCTCGTGGAATGAGCTTGAACTTTAACCGGACAAGGCTCGCCCTTGAGCCGGTACGCTTCCAGGATAGCCGAACGGATCCACCGAGCTATCGTGTCCTTGGAAGCACGTTCACCACGCCGACGACCAGCCGGAATCACAAAAAGAGAGTCCGACTTCCGAAAACCTTGTGTGATTGTAAGATAGAACTTCAATGCCCGCACTAAGTCCAACGAGTGCAAGGCCCGCTCCCTTGGATTCTTAGGTTTTGGACAAAGAGAAGGCAACACAATGTCCTGATTAATGTGGAATTGTGACACTACCTTAGGTAAAAAATCTTCACGGGTACGAAGCACCACGCGATCCGGAAGGACTTCCAGAAAAGGAGGCGAGCAAGATAGTGCCGCCAACTCCGACACCCTTCTCAAAGAGGTGACTGCCAACAAGAAGGCCACCTTCCAAGAAAGTAACGAAAGTTTAGCAGAATCCATAGGCTCAAAAGGCCTATGCTGAAGGGCTTCCAGGAATAGATTAAGCCGCCACGGAGCCACAACTGCCCTCCGCGGCGGAAACTGACGTGCGACTCCGCGAAAAAAAGAACGCACATCCCTGCGTGAGGCAATAGCCCTTCTAAAAAGTGCGGAAAGTGGAGATACCTGACCCCGCACAGTACTAACCGCTAGACCCCTGGCCAAACTATATTGCAAAAAAGCCAAGAAGTTGGGGATGGAAAAAACCCTCGGGTTTCTTGAAGATCCAGAACACCATGAATAGAAAGATTCCCAAGTTCTGTGATAAATCCTAGTCATAGCTGGACCCTGGCTGCCCGCAAGGTAGCAATGACCTCGGGCGAAAACCCGCGACGGGTCAGGATCTCGGTCTCAAGAGCCACGCCGTCAAACAAAGTGACCTCAGGTCCGGATGACGAATGGGCCCCTGGCTCAACAAGTCCGAGCAAAGGGGTAGTGGAAACGGAAGCGCCGCTCGAAGAGATACCAGCGTCGAATACCACGCTCTTCGTGGCCAATCCGGTGCTACCAAGATTACTGATACTCGTTCGAGTTTGATCCGTCGGATTACCAGAGGAAGTAAGGATATCGGCGGAAATACATAGACCAGCTCGAACTGGTCCCACGGGGCTACTAGAGCATCTACCGCCACAGCCTCCGGATCCCTGTACCTGGACATGAACGTCGGAACCCTGGCATTCAGCCTGGACGCCATCAAGTCCACCTGAGGAGTCCCCCAACGGGAACACAGCAGAGAAAAAACATCAGGATGGAGACTCCATTCCCCAGGATCCACCTGCTCGTGACTGAGGAAGTCTGCCGAGATATTCAGCACACCTGGGATGTGGATCGCAGAGATTGCTGGAATCCTGGATTCGGCCCAAACCAAGATCCGAGAGACCTCCATCATGAGTCTGGAACTTCTCGTCCCGCCCTGATGGTTGATATACGCGACCGCTGTCGCATTGTCCGACTGAATCCGGACCGGTAGACCGTTCAAAAGGACCGTCCAATGTTGGAGGCAGAGAAATATCGCTCTCAACTCCAAAATGTTGATCGGGAGAGACGACTCCTCTGACGACCAGACCCCCTGAACCCAGAGGTCGTTCCAAACTCCCCCCCAACCCGTCAGGCTGGCGTCGGTGGTAATCACCGACCACCTCGGGAGAAGGAAGGATTTCCCCAGGGATAGAGTCTCTGGACGTAACCACCATCCAAGTGTTAGAACTCTCCTGTTAGGTTTTTTCTAGTTTGCTGGTCACATGACCATTTTTGCCTATTTAATCCGGCTCCGCCCTCCTGGCCTTGCTGGACTTCATTGTATTTACTACTCTTGAGCTAGCTTGGTGCTCTGTTACCGTTCTCTGTTAGTTTTGCTAGGTCTTCGGACCTCTATGTTCTTTGTTGTGTGTTTGTCTTTGACTGCTACAATTTCTGCTAGGAGGTGTCCAACTTTATCCCAGTCCCTAGTTCTTGTAGGGATTCCTCCCTAGCATCTATAGGTCTTCGTACAGACTAGCCGAGGACTTTAGCGGGTCTGATCGCAGGATCAGGTTCCCCGTTACATCGTAGGGATCCAGTTTAGTTTGATTGTAGGGACAGATCTCCTGTCTTTCCTTAGTGCTTGTAGCAGATCATAACAGTAAGTCCAGCCCAAAAAAAAAATTTCTCTAAGGAAAGACCTCCAGTTTCCATCATGGTCTCGGTTCAAGATTTGGCTCAACGCTTGCAGGGACTCTCTCTGGAGGTGGCCGAGCTCCAACAACACGTGAGTAGCTGTTCTGGAGCACATTTGGTAGAGCCAAAGGTACGTCTGTCTGATCTATTTTTTGGTGAACAACAAGATTTTTTTTCTTTTAAAAATGCTTGTTTATTGTATTTTCGTTTAAGACCCGGATCCTCTGGTGATGAATCACAGCGCATAGGGTTCATAATGTCACTTTTGCGCAAGGATCCTTAGGGATGGGCTTTTTCTCTCCAACCTAGTGATCCGTGCTTTAGATCAGTGGATAGTTTTTTTTCTGCTTTGGGTTTGTTGTACGATGATCCTGATCGTGTCTCATCTGCTGAGTCTGAATTGAGACGTTTGAGGCAGGGATCAGGTAATGTGGAAAAGTATTGTTCTCACTTCCGTCGGTGGTCTGCCCAGGTGGGGTGGAACGATTCAGCTTTGAAAAGTTTGTTTCTGGCGGGGCTAGGTGAAAGGGTTAAGGATTTGCTGATTGCTTATCCCACACCCGGAAACTTGCAGGAGGCTATGCAATTAGCTATACGGGTGGACAGGAGACTGCGTGCAAGGGTCAATGAGAGCAAATCCTCTGCTATGTCAGCTCTGAGTTTTGAGAGGGTCTGTGCTGACAAAGGAGAGCCGATGGAGATTGGGGCGATGACACCCCGCTCTCAGGAAAAAGACCGCAGGCTTTCTGAAGGTTTGTGCTTCTATTGCGGAAATTCTGGTCATTTTATTAAGAACTGTGTGCTTCGTATGAACAAAGAAAAAAAAATGGTCAGTTATGCCCGTATTGCCTGTTTAAATACAAAAGGAGTATTCCTATCTGCTACTACCTCTGCTCAGGAAGAATTAATTGAATTTCGGCTATTTGTGGATTGTGGTTCTACTCTGAATGTGATTGATGGGGGATTCTTGGAAAAACTTACATTAAAACCTAAACCTTTGTCATCCCCTATTGCTGTGGTTTCTGTTGATGGCTCTCCCTTGAAGAGTGTTACTCACAAGGTCTGTGAATTTCCCCTCACTATTAATGGTATTCATCAAGAGAATTTGGATTTGGTAGTATTGAATAATTTGCCTTCTCCAGTAATATTGGGGTTGCCCTGGTTAAAATTACATAATCCTGTACTGGATTGGTCTACCAATGAAATTAAGTCCTGGAGCCCTAAATGTTATGACAAGTGTTGTAACGGACGTATTGCTGCGGTGGAAAAAGGGGAATTACCTGTACCTATTCAGGATTTTTGGAGAGTTTTTTCTGAGGAGGAGTCACAAATTTTGCCTCCCCATAGAGACTATGATTGTACCATTGAATTTGTCCCTGGAGCGACTCTTCCTAAAAGTCGTTTATTTAATCTTACTATTCCTGAGAGAAAGGCTTTGGAGGAATACATACAGACAAGCTTGGCCGCCGGTCACATTAGGCCTTTCAAGTCTCCTGTGGCTGTTGGATTTTTTTTTGTTAAAAAAAAAGATGGCGGTTTACGTCCTTGTCTGGACTTTCGTGAGATTAATAAAATTACTGTACGCAATCCTTACCCACTGCCATTGATTCCTGATTTGTTTAACCAGTTAGTGGGGGCCAAGTGGTTCTCTAAAATTGATCTCCGGGGGGCATACAATTTGTTGCACATGAAGGAGGGTGATGAATGGAAGACTGCTTTTAACACTCCTGTGGGTAATTTTGAGAATCTGGTTATGCCTTTTGGTCTTACCAATGCTCCAGCATTTTTTCAGAATCTTATTAATGACATCCTTAGACCTTTGATCGGCAAAAATGTGGTTGTGTATTTGGATGACATTCTGATTTATTCGCCTGATCTGGAGTCTCATTGGCGGAGCGTACGTGAGGTTTTACAGTTATTAATGGACAATTCGCTTTTTGCTAAGCTAGAGAAATGTGAGTTCGCTGTACAGAGAATTAGTTTTTTGGGTTACATTATCTCCAGTGAAGGTTTTGAGATGGACCCGGTTAAAGTTCAAGCTGTGCAGGAATGGCCTAGGCCTATTGGTTTGAAATCGATACAGAGGTTTTTGGGTTTCGCCAATTATTACAGAAAATTCATAAAAAATTTTTCTATTATTGTCAAACCACTGACCGATCTCACCAGGAAAGGTGCTAATGCGGTACAGTGGACTTCTGAGGCCATTGAAGCTTTTGTGTTTCTAAAGGAGAGGTTCACCTCTGCTCCCATCCTTATGCAGCCTGATGAGACTAAGCCGTTTTTGGTTGAGGTTGATGCTTCTTCTGTGGGGGTCGGTGTGGTGTTGTCTCAGGAAAGCAAGGATGGAGTACATCCCTGTGCCTTCTTTTCAAAAAAATTTTCTGAGACTGAACTTAATTACGATATTGGTAATCGGGAATTGCTGGCTATTAAACTCGCATTTGAACACTGGCGTCATCTCTTGGAAGGTGCTGAATTTCCCATTCAGGTTTTCACTGACCATAAAAATCTGATCTATCTTGATGCTGCCAAGCGCTTGAATGCCCGTCAGGCTAGGTGGGCACTTTTTTTCTCGCGGTTTAATTTTTCCGTTACTTACATCCCGGGTACCAAGAATGTTAAAGCGGATGCTTTGTCTCGCAGCTTTTCTCCTATGGTCAGTGCTGAGGAGGAGGAGGAGAGCATTTTACAAGAAGGTGTTGTGATTGCTGCTTTGGACTCCGTTTTGGAGGATGAGATTTTTAAAGCTCAGGAGAATGCCCCATCTAACACTCCCCATGGGAGGTTGTTTGTGCCTAGGACCTTTAGGAGAGATTTGTTTGTTGAGTGTCATGAGTCTCGGTTGGCAGGTCATCCAGGAATTTCTGAGACCAAGAGACTTGTGGGTCGCAGTTTTTGGTGGCCTGGATGGCAGAAGGAAGTCATTAAGTGGGTGCGTCAATGTACTGTGTGTGCTAGATCTAAGTCTTCGCATGCTCCTGCTGCGGGGTTGCTTTGACCTCTGGAGGTTCCTAGTGCACCTTGGACACATCTGGCTATGGACTTTATTACTGACCTTCCCCCCTCTGAAGGTTTCACGGTCATCTGGGTGGTCGTGGACCGTTTTAGCAAGATGTGTCACTTGGTTCCCTTCATCAAACTGCCTTGCGCTAAGACACTCGCTAAGGCCTTTGTCAAGGAAATTGTCAGACTACATGGCGTTCCTACTGACATTGTTTCTGATAGGGGACCTCAGTTCGTGGCTCGTTTTTGGCGTGCCTTTTGTGACAGGTTGGGAGTTCATTTGTCGTTTTCATCCGGATATCATCCTGAGTCTAATGGCCAGACAGAAAGAAAGAACCAGGATGTTGAGCAGTTCTTGCGTTGCTTTGTGGCAGACAATCAAGAGGGGTGGTCTGAGTTTCTGCCACTTGCTGAATTTGCTCTTAACAATCATACATCCTCTTCTGCTGGGTGTTCGCCTTTTTTTTGTTGTACTGGGAGACATCCGTCTTTTGGGTCATTCTCCAAATTGGTATCGGCTGTGCCGGAGGAGGAGAGTTTTTGCGGTGATTTGGAGAGTTTGGACGGATGTGCGTGATAATCTTCAGGAGGCTAACAAAAAATCTAAGAGGTACTTTGATAGGAAACGGCAAGAGGTTTCGTTTGCTATTGGTGACATGGTTTGGTTGTCCTCTAAGAATCTGCGATTGAGGATTCCTTCGAAAAAATTGGGTTCCAAGTTTGTAGGGCCCTTTAAGGTGCTTCAGATAGTTAACCAATCTGCTGTTAGGTTGGAGGTTCCTACTTCCTGGAAGATTAATCCGGTGTTTCATGTTTCTCTGTTGAAAAAAGCTGATGTGTCGGTTGGTGACGCCTCTGCCACTGTTCCTCCGGTGGTGGAGGACGGGGAATATGAAATTTCCCACATCCTAAATTCTAGACGGTATAGAGGGAGTTTGCAGTATCTCGTCGCTTGGAAGGGTTTCGGACCCGAGGATAACTCATGGGTGAGGGCGGATGATGTTTCTGCTTCCAGACTTGTCAGAGCATTTCACAGGAGGTTTCCTGATAAGCCCGGTCCTAGGGGATCCGGAGGATCCTCTTAGAAGAGGGGGTACTGTTAGAACTCTCCTGTTAGGTTTTTTCTAGTTTGCTGGTCACATGACCATTTTTGCTTATTTAATCCGGCTCCGCCCTCCTGGCCTTGCTGGACTTCATTGTATTTACTACTCTTGAGCTAGCTTGGTGCTCTGTTACCGTTCTCTGTTAGTTTTGCTAGGTCTTCGGACCTCTATGTTCTTTGTTGTGTGTTTGTCTTTGACTGCTACAATTTCTGCTAGGAGGTGTCCAACTTTATCCCAGTCCCTAGTTCTTGTAGGGATTCCTCCCTTGTATCTATAGGTCTTCGTACAGACTAGCTGAGGACTTTAGCGGGTCTGATCGCAGGATCAGGTTCCCCGTTACATCGTAGGGATCCAGTTTAGTTCGATTGTAGGGACAGATCTCCTGTCTTTCCTTAGTGCTTGTAGCAGATCATAACACCAAGAGACTCTCGCACCCTGCGGGAGATAACGACCGAGCGATCCAGAGAAGTCAGAGATCGATCTCAATGTGTCAGAATAAGATTTTGGAGATCCCGGGAATGAAATTGTGCAAACGATACTGCTTCCATAGCTGCCACCATTTGACCCAGAAGGCGCATGCATTCCCGAAGGGACATTGACAACGCCGACCTCATAGCCTGGACCAGAAGCCGAAGGTTCGCCTGTTTGACAGGAGGCAGAGACACAACTGCCCGAATTGTATCGAAATGCATCCCCAGGAACAGAATGGACTGCGCTGGTTCCAATGACGACTTCTTCCAATTGATCAGCCACCCGAAGTCCATCAGGTACTAAAGGGAGAGGTCGCGAGCTGTTATCGCCTCCTCCGCTGTGGGCGACACTATGAACAGGTCTTCCAGGTAGGGGAGGATCGTAACCCCTTGTCTTCGAAGAAGCGCCATGAGAGGAGCCAGAACCTTTGTAAAAACCCTGGGTGCCGAGGCCAACCCGAATGGTAGGGCCACAAACTGGTAATGGGTTTGACCTATGGCGAAACGCAAAAATCGCTGGTGAGCCCTGCCGATAGGGATATGCAAATAGGCATCGCGGATGTCTATAGACACCAAGAAATCATACTGCGACAGGGTCGCTATCACCGAACGGAGAGACTCCATGCGGAACTTCCGTGTTCGGACGTAAATGTTCAAATCTCTGAGATCCAGTATCGGGCGAAACTTGTCCTCCTTTTTGGGGACCACAAAAAGGTTGGAGTAAAAACCGCTTCCCTGGTCTTCCGGAGGAACCTGAACCACCACACCCTGCTGCAGGAGAGAGTCAACCTCCTGTAACAGTGCAGCAGCCAGCCTTGGCACGGATGGAATGCATGTCTGACGAAACCTGTCTGGAGGTGGAGAATGAAACTCTATGAAATAGCCTGCCGACATAACCCGCGTCACCCAGGCGTCCGATATGTGGGATGCCCAAATTGACCCGAATTGTAGCAGACGACCTCCTACCCGAGAACCCTCGGGGGGATCCCTGGCGTCAATTAGCCTTAGCGGATCTTTTGTCAACCTCCCGTCTGTCCTGACGGGACTGTTGCTTCCAAGGAGTATGAGATTTCTGGGAGGATCTGCCGGAGGACGAAGGACGACCTGATCTCCAAGAAGGCTGACCGAATCGTCCCCTGGTCCGAAAGGACCGATGACCTCTACCGGGCCCTGACCTGCCAGATGTGGATGCCGCTGCCTTCTTTAGAGGCAGGGAAACATCCTTGTCCTTGGCCATCAGCTCCGAAAGGTCCGAACCAAAAAGCTGACCGCCCCTATATGCAAGACTAAGCAAACCTTGCTTGGATACTGTATCTCCGGTCCACTGCTTAAGCCACAGTGCTCTTCTAACTGTGACGGCCGAAGCTTGAGCCTTGGACAAAATTGAAGTAGTGTCCAGTACTGCATCCCTGCCATAACACATGGCTTCTTCCATCAACTGAAAAAGCCTTTCCACTTCTGAACGCGGAGTCCCATCTTGCCATGCCGTTCGCAGCTGATCCAACCACCGCAGGGAAGCCTCACCGGCCCACATGGCCCCTAAGGCCGCTCGGAAACCATGACCTGCGGCTTCATAGATGGATTTCGCCGCTGACTCCGATCTCCTGTCCAGAGGATCCTGAAGATTGGCTTTCCCTTTAACCGGAAGCAAGGAGGACTTGCTCAACTGAGACAGGGATATATCCACCTCGGGAGAAGGAATCCAATCAGTGACCATCTCCTTAGCGCAGGGATACAGAGCATCAAAAAACCGCATCCCCTGGAAGCGTTTATCCGGACACCGGCGCTCCTTCTCCACTGCCTCGTTAAGTTCCTCATGCGCAGGCAACGTTGGACGAGCACGGCGCGTTTCCTGATATAGCCAGGCAGACTTAGACGGTCTTGCCGGCTCTTCAGACAGCTGTAACACTTCCCGCATGTGTGACACCCCAGGGGTCTGGTTGCCACAGTGATAGAGATATTATGTCTGAGAGCAGGTGGGAGGTCCTTTGGTCAGGGATCCTGTGCATGCCACACCTCCTGCCCAGTCTTGGGAGGGGAAGAACTTCCCCTGTATAAACCCGGGGCTGAGGCAGGGTGAGTCAGACAAGGAGAGTGGAGAAGAGAAGCAGCATAGGAAACAGCAGAGTTACAAGGAGTCAGGGGCTGGCAGCTACAGAGCTCGCCCTGACTAAGAAGATTCTTTACCGGACCCGGAGTCCGAGGCTGTGGGGACTAACTCCTACCCAGCAGCAGAATCCGTCGGGCAGGGGATTTCAGGTCCTCTGGCCCAGAAGCCCGAAGGCACGGTCACACGCGTGGGACCAGCACCGCCATCGTGGAGCGGAAGCCATTAGAAGGCCCCGAGTCACCGGCCATACGGGTGAGCACCACACGGTACACTCAGGGACGTGGGCTACTTACATCAGCTTCTAGCAAGGTAGCCAGAAGAGTACAGTCAGTTTGGGAGGCCTACAACTACGCCTGGCCAGGGGAGATCCCATCTGCTCAAAGACTGACCAGGCCCCGTTTGCTAGCAAGTACTCCGGGAGGGTCTGTCGTTGTTACCAGTAAAGACCCTGAACTACACCGTACCGTCTCTGAGTGGTTCCTGCTACCCCCATCATCCACGTCGGCTGCCCTGAGGCCATACCCCTCCCGTTGGGGGTTATACTATCACGCTGCACAATCCTACCACCGGCCTCAGCGGTCTGCCCTGCAGCAGCAGCTTCCTGGCTGCACTCAACGGGTGGCGTAGTCATCAACTATTTACTACTAATAGACTGCCGTCTAGTTTGACTCCCTGGGCACGGACCGGGTCACCGCCACGAGATTACAACCCTCCACGGATCCGGCTCCGGGTAAGCTCCCGCGTGCGCACCGCAGCGCGACACAGGCCCAGGGGCGCGTCAACTTTGGCGTAGTCGGCAGGATTTCGTGCCCGCAACCACCGGGTACTGCGTGCCTGAAAAGCAAAGACTGTTCAAACTTACCAGTGGTGAAGGTTTCCCGCCATCCGGCGCCATCTTCTACCTTCTTCCCGCCATCCGCGAAGTTTTCCCGCCATCCGGCGCCATCTTCGACCTTCTTCCCGCCATCCGTGGAGTTTTCCCGCCATTGGACGCCATCTTGAGGACGCCGCGCGGGAAGAAGAGGGGCGTGGACTCCGAAAGCGCGCGAGAACTGAAGCCCCGCCTCACGTCCGGACGTTGCGTAAGGTCCTGGAAGGAGCCCAGCAGACGCCGACGTCACAGGAGCACGACGGAAGGTCCTCAACCCTGACGATCCACTGCGGAGCCGCGGCCTACGGAAGAGGATCATCGCAAGGTAGGCCACGGTCCACTAGGGGGGAGGAAGATGTCGGATACGGAGGAGAGCTTCACTGCCTCAACCCCCGCCAGCGCTACCGCTGCTGCAGTTATGCCCTTCACCATGCCCTATATCCCGGGAGCAGCTTGGCTACCCCAGTACTCAGGGGAGTCACATACCCTGCATGACTTTAGAGAAAAGCTGGATAGCCTCTTCCAGGTGTACCCCCTCACAGAAGAGCAAAAAGTGAGCATCCTGGTGGCCCAACTAACCGGGGCAGCCAAAAGGGAAGTAAAATCCTGGCCACCTGGGAGGAAGACTGTCGCAGGGATACTAACCCGGCTGAAGGACACCTTTGATACCCGCACCTCAGCCGAGATTAAGCTTAGATTCTACGGGTGCAAGCAGCGAGCGCATGAGAGTATAAGGGACTATGCACTAAACCTACAAGAGGCCCTGAGGGCCATAAAGCAGACCGACCCTGATGGGGTGGGAAACGAGGACAGGCTGTTGACTGAACAATTTATAGAGGGTTTATATTGCAATGCCCACCGAACCCAGTTGCGGGCAATGGCCTTACAGGATCCCCATCTGGACTTTGCACAGTTCAAGGACAGAGCCATCCGGGTGCTCCGAGAACCGGCACCAGGTGGCGTTGTGACCCACAGACGCCCCACTACCACTTACTACCAGGAGGCGGCGCCCTTGTCAGCAGGGCCTGTGGGAGCTGATGCGCAGGCTTTGGACAATGACCCGGCTCCAGACCTACACCATCAGGTCCAAGAGCTAGCTAAGAGCGTTGCTGCGCTAACCCGAACTGTGCAGTCTTTACAGGTTTCCACCCCAGGGAAGATCCAGCTGGCATCCGGACCGGAGGACATCCCGTGGCGTCGACCAAGGAGGACCCCACCGGCCAGAGGAAGACCCAGTGACCGATACAGTGAGGATGGACGACCCATCTGCCGCCGCTGCAATCAACCCGGACATATGGCAAGGTACTGTTCTTTAAACTGGGCACAACCTGGGGTAGAGGGCCAACCCCCAGGAAAAAGATCACCAGGCCCATCGAACTGGCGCGACAGATATGTGGGAGGACGTCCAGTCTTGCCTGTGGTACTGGATGGCATTCCCATGAGTGCCCTACTGGACACCGGGTCACAGGTCACCACCATCCCGTACGTGCTCTTCAAGCAGTACTGGAATGACTCGGATATTACCCGCTACCCCGACGACGACTTGAGTATCATCGCCAGCAATGGTCAGCCCGTGCCACAGATCGGATTTAAAGAGGTGACCATCAAAATTGGTAGAGTCGAACTGGCCGCACAGGGACTGATCATTGTAGATATCGATAAACATGAGAGTCACCCAAAAATAACTCTAGGAACTAATGTAATTGAAAATTGTCTTGCAGAGGTGATTTTCCTTTTACAGCAGGTTGCCAAGAATGCCAGCTCCGGCGAGCAGCGGGTGCTCCAGAAAGAGATCCGGGCACTGATGCAACGGCAACAAGTGGAACTCTCCGGCGGTGAGATTGGTAGCGTAAGAATGTGTGACCCTTTTCCTATTGCCATGCCCCCAAAAAGTGAAATGATGATTTGGTGCCGGGCAGCTATTGGTCTGAGAGGTAGAGATTACCAGGCAATGGTAGAACCAGTTTACTCAGACAGTAGGCCCACCATTTTGACAGCACGGGGGGTGGTCAATGTACGCCATGGGAGGGTGCCCATTCGCATAATAAATATCGGGGAGAGGGAAGTGTACCTGCCCCGGTATGCCACGCTAGCCAAATTATATACCACTAATCAAAGTTCTATACAATCTGTGGAACCCTTGCCTCCATCTCACCCGGAGGAAGGTAACGGCTCTAAGAAAGACGTGGAGGACTGGTGTCAGCAACTACATTTGGGTACTGACTCCACTCCCTCACATCAGAAACAAGGAGTCTATCGGGTGGTTCAAGAGTATGAGAGAGTGTTTAGTAAACACCCGTTAGACTTCGGGCGAGTCAAGGGGGTAGAACATCGCATCCCCACGGGAGATCATCCTCCCATAAAAGAGAGGTATCGACCCGTACCCCCTGCACATTACCAACACGCCAAGGGGATGCTTAGAGATATGAAGGAGGCTGGGGTAATCCGGGATAGTTGTAGCCCCTGGGCAGCCCCATTAGTTTTAGTCAAAAAGAAAGACAACACCATGAGGATGTGTGTAGATTACCGGAAAATCAACCGTATCACACACAAGGATGCGTACCCCTTACCAAGGATAGAGGAGTCATTGGCTGCTTTAAGATCTGCTAACTTCTTCTCTACCTTGGATCTCACTAGCGGGTACTGGCAGGTTCCTGTAGCAGAGGCGGACCGGGAGAAGACCGCATTCACCACCCCGATGGGACTTAGCGAGTTCACCTGCATGCCGTTCGTACTCTGCAACGCACCAGGAACCTTCCAACGCCTAATGGAGTGTTGTCTGGGCCACAGAAACTTCGAGACGGTCCTGTTGTACCTGGACGATGTCATCGTATATTCCAAGACGTATGAGGACCACCTGAAACACCTGGCGGAAGTGTTCGAGGCTCTGGCGAGTTACGGCCTAAAGGTGAAACCCTCCAAGTGTCACCTCCTGAAACCAAAGGTGCAGTACCTGGGACACGTGGTGAGCGCTGACGGAGTGGCTCCCGACCCCGATAAGATCACCGCAATTAAGGGATGGCCAAGCCCCTCCAGCGTAAAAGAAGTGCGGCAGTTCCTCGGGTTGGTAGGCTACTACCGAAGGTTTATTCCCGGTTTCACCAAAAAGGCAGCACCTATGCAGGACCTCCTGATAGGCCAGTCCCGGAAGGCCAAGAACCAGAAGCCGCCCTTCAAATGGGAAGAGCTGGAAGAAGAGTCCTTCCGCCAGCTGAAGATGGCCCTCACGGGGGACGAAATCCTGGCGTACCCGGATTATAGCCAGCCCTTTATCCTCTACACCGACGCCAGTAACATCGGGCTAGGAGCCGTACTGTCCCAGATCCAGCAGGGGAAGGAACGAGTAATCGCCTACGCCAGCCGAAAACTGCGACCCACCGAAAGGAACCCCGAGAATTACAGCTCATTTAAGTTAGAGTTCCTGGCCGTAGTATGGGCAATCACTGAGCGCTTTAAGCATTACCTCGCTTCTTCCCGGTTCACTGTGTACACGGATAACAACCCGCTGACACACCTGGACACGGCAAGACTCGGTGCCCTGGAGCAGAGGTGGATGGCCCGTCTGTCCAACTACGAGTTCACAATTAAATACCGGGCAGGACGCTCCAATACCAACGCGGACGCCCTGTCCAGGATGCCCAACCTGCCGGACGGAGGAGAAGATCCGGAGGGACTGGAAGAAGTTGAACTCCCTGCGTTCCACCGTCATGGGACTATTCAGTATTCCCACCGGGTAAGGAGTAAGCAGGCTGCTACGTTGAACCCCTTACCCCACTACAACTGGGCGGAAACGCAAGACAGCGACCCTGCCGTCCGACTGGTGAAGGAGATGCTGACTCGGCCGGAGGCTCGCCTTGAACCAGACGCTCCGGAGGAAGCCAAACAACTATGGGCAGAGAAGAGTCGACTGTTCCTTTACAAAGGGAAGTTGTGCCGCAGAATGGTTAACTCCCGGACGCATGAACTACTCTGGCAAGTAGTGGTGCCACGAAGAGACGCAGCCATGGTGATGGAGGCATACCACGACGGAGCTGGACACTTTGGGTGGAAAAAGCTGGAGTTCCTGCTGCGCGAGCGGTTCCACTGGGTAGGCATGAGGGGAACCATCGAGAAGTGGTGCAGAGATTGTGGCCCGTGCAACCTGAGAAGGAAGGACCGAGCCAGCCAGAAGACTCCCCTGCAGTCCATCGTCACCCGGCAACCGTTGGAACTGGTAGCCTTGGATCATGTAAAACTGACCCCAAGCAGAAGTGGCTACGTCTACGCGTTAACCATCGTGGATCATTACTCCCGGTTCTTGGTTGTCGTCCCCGTCAAGGACTTAACGGCTCAAACAGCAGCTAGAGCCTTCCAGCAGCACTTCTGCCGTCCACACGGGTACCCGGACCAAGTGCTGACGGACCAGGGACCTGCCTTTGAAGCGGAGGTCTTTCAGGAATTCTGCAATCTGTATGGCTGCCGGAAGATAAGGACGACACCCTACCATCCGCAGACTAATGGACTTTGTGAAAAAATGAACCAGGTGGTAATGGATCTTCTAAAAACGTTGCCCCTGGAAGAACGCAGTCTGTGGCCTGAAAAGTTGCCCGATCTGGTGGACCTATACAACCACATCCCGGTAGGTTCCACCAACTGTACCCCGGCTTACCTAATGAGGGCAAGACCTGGTAAGTTACCTGTTGACCTGGAAATGGGAGTCCTGACCCCCGAGGACACTTCACCAGAAACAGACTGGGACACAGAGAGGCAGCAGCAGTACCGGAGAGTACAGGAGAGCGTGGAGCGAAGTCTCTGTCAGGCTAGGGAAAGACAAGAGAAAACTTACAACCAGTATGCTCCCGCTGTTCCCCTGGTACCCGGAGAGCAGGTCTTGAAGAGGAAGAGACGGCTCCACAAGTTGGACGACCAGTGGGAGAAGGACCTGTACACCGTACTGCCCTCAAGCCACGAGAACCCGAAGGTCTGTACCATCAGTAAAGACGGAGGGGAAACCACAGCCATTGTATCCCGGGACCACCTGAAGAAGTGTCCCGAACAACTGAGGAACCCTGAAGAGGAACAAGAAGACCATCGACCCGTGGAAGAAAGGGAAGATATGGTTAGTACCGTGCTCGGGGACTTTCCTCAGTTTTTGACTCAAGTCAATGTTGCAGTTGTGGTACCCGTACTCACCTTCCTCCAACCATCATCCCAAGAACCTACGGAGCAACGGGTAGAGCTGGAAGAACAGCCGGTCCAGGAGGCAGAAGACTCCACACAAGCAGAACAGGAGAATCAACCCTCTGCTTATAGTGAGCCTGCCGTACCCCTAGTGAGACAAAGAGCCGGTAGACAGCTGCCCAGTTTACCCTTGACAGCTCCTACACCCTGTAGTTCAGGGCCAGTCAGCTCCGTAGGTCCACTCGGGCCACTAGAGGCCAGTTACCCGCACGCTGGAGAATTTAAAGTGTATAAATTGTTTTATTTATGTTTTTCTGTGTCTTGTTGCTTGTGTATAATTTTGTGTTTCTAGTTATTTTTAGGAAACCTTGGTGGATTTACCGGGAATCCTTGTATATAGTTGGAGCGTAACCCAGGATGGACTAGAGACTGTTAAGGACTCGGGGTAGGACAGACCCCTACCTGGTTACGTCTCCCTGTGTTGGTGAAATGGACACCTTTGCTTTTCTTCAAAGACTGCATCCGGTTGCGGACACGCCGTAACCATCTTATGTGTTTTTCTTATAGTATTGTTATTGTTATACTTTGTTATGTTTTTCTAAATGTGTTTAGTCCCGGAGTACTAAATTTCACTAGGGGGGAATGTGACACCCCAGGGGTCTGGTTGCCACAGTGATAGAGATATTATGTCTGAGAGCAGGTGGGAGGTCCTTTGGTCAGGGATCCTGTGCATGCCACACCTCCTGCCCAGTCTTGGGAGGGGAAGAACTTCCCCTGTATAAACCCGGGGCTGAGGCAGGGTGAGTCAGACAAGGAGAGTGGAGAAGAGAAGCAGCATAGGAAACAGCAGAGTTACAAGGAGTCAGGGGCTGGCAGCTACAGAGCTCGCCCTGACTAAGAAGATTCTTTACCGGACCCGGAGTCCGAGGCTGTGGGGACTAACTCCTACCCAGCAGCAGAATCCGTCGGGCAGGGGATTTCAGGTCCTCTGGCCCAGAAGCCCGAAGGCACGGTCACACGCGTGGGACCAGCACCGCCATCGTGGAGCGGAAGCCATTAGAAGGCCCCGAGTCACCGGCCATACGGGTGAGCACCACACGGTACACTCAGGGACGTGGGCTACTTACATCAGCTTCTAGCAAGGTAGCCAGAAGAGTACAGTCAGTTTGGGAGGCCTACAACTACGCCTGGCCAGGGGAGATCCCATCTGCTCAAAGACTGACCAGGCCCCGTTTGCTAGCAAGTACTCCGGGAGGGTCTGTCGTTGTTACCAGTAAAGACCCTGAACTACACCGTACCGTCTCTGAGTGGTTCCTGCTACCCCCATCATCCACGTCGGCTGCCCTGAGGCCATACCCCTCCCGTTGGGGGTTATACTATCACGCTGCACAATCCTACCACCGGCCTCAGCGGTCTGCCCTGCAGCAGCAGCTTCCTGGCTGCACTCAACGGGTGGCGTAGTCATCAACTATTTACTACTAATAGACTGCTGTCTAGTTTGACTCCCTGGGCACGGACCGGGTCACCGCCACGAGATTACAACCCTCCACGGATCCGGCTCCGGGTAAGCTCCCGCGTGCGCACCGCAGCGCGACACAGGCCCAGGGGCGCGTCACATGTCCTTAATAAGCACATCTACGCGGCCTGAAAGTGAAATAGAGCGATCCTCTTCCTCGGAATCAAAGATTTCCTCAACCGAACTCGTTGGTGAAACCGAAACCTCTGATGCGCTGTGCGAGGGAGATAGTGCCACAGTCCTGCGGCGCTTTTTTCCTCGTGGCGACGGATGCGATCTGGCTGACACCCACTGACCCAGGAGGCTAGAAAGACTATCAATGGAGCGAGTGAGCGCTTCCACCTCAACATCACTAAGGCTCGAACTTGACGTCGTGGAAGGCCTGGGTGTATCAGAAGCGTGCGACCGAACTTGGAACGGATCAGGAGAGCGGTCCGCACTCCCAGGCCCCTGATCCGACATGCCACCCACACCAGATGCCAGGATGTTACAATAAGGATATCAAATAAAAGTGTGAAAATTGCACAGCCTGTTTTCAAAACTCTTTTTCTTTCTTTTTTTTTTTTTTATGCCTCAAGCTCTGAAGCGTTAAAGCTCACCCTTAGAGAGAGCTACCCAGAGCTGCAGAGCAAATAAATTAACTTAATCAACTGGGAGAAGCGCCCTCAAACCAAGGTGTTTCCCCAGGAAAATAAAAAACAACGCTAAAGAACCATTCTGTTCAGGAGGGGTTAATATCACTGCAACTAAAATACTACACTGCCTACTAAGGTCAGCGAAGTAAATAGTTTCAAAAGAGAAGCGGTAGCGCTCACTATGTCTCCCTAGCAGGTTAGCCAAAGTGAAAAACGCTGTCAGGGAACCTCTGCCAAAGGCAGAGGGAACTCACCGATACCGCGGCGACCGCTCCTCCTGAGTGTGTGGCGGTGGACGGGGAGCAGAGAGCAGGAGGTGCCCGATGGAACACGGAAGCCGGAGGAGAAGCAGGGACTGACACAGCGCGCGCCCAAACCAAGAGCTTCCAGCCTGAGATATGACGGCAGGAAGCCAGGAGAGGCTAAGCCACGCCCCCCGCTAAGCCACGCCCCCCGACAGAGCCCGCGCTATTCAAGCAAAAGTGCGCTAGACAGAGAGCTTCCTGCCTCTATGAAGGCAGGAAGCAAGAAAAGAAAAAGCGTGTGCTAATAAAGAGAGCTTCCTGCCCCAATGATGGCAGGAAGCCAAAAACTTAAAGAAAAAATGTGCACTTATACAAAAAGCTTCCTGCCTGATACACGGCAGGAAGCTAAGCAATGTGGGGCCACATATAAACATTACTGGCCTCCGTCTCTGCTCCCCCCAGTAAAGGCAGCATCTGCAATAGACAAAAACACACAGGCAGTCACACTTACAGAAGCGGCGGCTGCTGCCGCAGCCGTTAAGGCACTCTTATACAAAAGAGCACTTACCCGGCTGAACGCCACAGAGATCCTCAGGGATGTGTGGCGCCGTGGCCCTTTGCTCCCCCCTACGGCGGAACACGCAGGGACCCCCAGATGTGGTGTGCGCCTCCACCAGGGAGAGCCCTGTATCCCCCGGGGCCGGCAGGCTTCTGTGGGGACCTCCTCAAGGGGTACACAGAGCCGCCAGGGGAGGGTCAGGGGTCTCAGTAGTGCCGAGACCCCCTGAGACCTCTAGACCACGGGGGGTCCAGGTCTCGCTGGATATAAAACAAAAAAACAAACTCTTCTGAGGAGCTGCCGAGGCAGCGACTATCCTCTGAGACCTCAGATAAAAAGACTGGAGAACATGGGAGTAGGAGGAGCCTTTATACTGGAGGGGCCGGTCGTCACTTTTTCTAATCTGAGGTGAACTATCCTATGGGGCTCCGCCTACCCACTAAGTAATGGATTTGTGTCTCCCTTCCTTCCCTTCTGCTGCTGAAATATTGGTATATAGAGTTGAGCTAGTATATAAATATGTATCTCTATGTACCAGTATAATATACTTGTTAAAGGGAAGAATATTATTTAGATGTTTAGGCAGAGAAAATCCTCCTACACTTATCAATGCAGCTTGTGGCTCACTAATAAAATGCCTGCATGGCATTGCGAGTTTTTATGGTTTCTTGAACCTAGCTAATTGTATCTTGTCTTCCTCTAGGCCAATCTCCATTGGACACCTAACCTTAACGGGTGTCTGTCAGCACCTTAAGACTGCTCAAACCCACCAAATGCACTTTGGGCACCCCTGGAGCGGCCAAACGGTTCAATGCACATTCTCACCTATTTGTTTCCCCTCTGTCTCTGCCCTTCTAAGGCTCCAGTAAAGCCAACCATGTTAATCAAGGAAGAGGAGGGTGGATATAGATGCAATACAAGTAGGTGGGAAGGTGTATTAAACTGCTTGGCCATACCAAAGGTTCACTGGCAGTGCTTGGTTTGAGAAATAATTTTGTGCTGACGGTCTGCCTTTAAAGTTAGGTCTCAAATCTCGTTTTTGTCTCCTCTAGAATGCACCGAGCACATATACAGTACAGACCAAAAGTTTGGACACACCTTCTCATTTAAAGATTTTTCTGTATTTTCATGACTATGAAAATTGTACATTCACACTAAAGGCATCAAAACTATGAATTAACACATGTGGAATTATATACTTAACAAAAAAGTGTGAAACAACTGAAAATATGTCTTATATTCTAGGTTCTTCAAAGTAGCCACCTTTTGCTTTGATGACTGCTTTGCACACTCTTGGCATTCTCTTGATGAGCTTCAAGAGGTAGTCTCCGGAAATGGTCTTCCAACAATCTTGAAGGAGTTCCCAGAGTTGGCCCTTTTGCCTTTACTCTGCGGTCCAGCTCACCCCAAACCATCTCGACTGGGTTCAGGTCTGGTGACTGTGGAGGGCAGGTCATCTGGCGTAGCACCCCATCACTCTCCTTCTTGGTCAAATAGCTCTTACACAGCCTGGAGGTGTGTTTGGGGTCATTGTCCTGTTGAAAAATAAATGATGGTGCAACTAAACGCAAACCGGATGGAATAGCATGCCGCTGCAAGATGCTGTGGTAGCCATGCTGGTTCAGTATGCCTTCAATTTTGAATAAATCCCCAACAGTGTCACCAGCAAAGCACCCCCACACCATCACACCTCTTCCTCCATGCTTCACTATGGGAAACAGGCATGTAGAGGCCATCCGTTCATCTTTTCTGCGTCGCACAAAGACACAGTGGATGGAACCAAAGATCTCAAATTTGGACTCATCAGACCAAGCACAGATTTCCACTGGTCTAATGTCCATTCCTTGTGTTGCTTAGCCCAAACAAGTCTCTTCTGCTTGTTGCCTGTCCTTAGCAGTGGATTCCTAGCAGCTATTTTACCATGAAGGCCTGCTGCACAAAGTCTCCTCTTAACAGTTGTTGTAGAGATGTGTCTGCTGCTAGAACTCTGTGGCATTGACCTGGTGTGCTCTTAAACTCAGTTTAACCGCTACTTGGACAACCCCTTCTTGATCTAAAAGATTGGCCCCGATAAAATAAAAAAGCTTATACTCACCTTCCATGCCAGCACCATTCCAGTGGTGTCGGCACTCGTGGTGCCGGGAATCTCATGCAGTTGTTGTGACTCGTGACTAGAGATGAGCGTTGTTCTACTCGAACTGTTCGCCAATCTCAAATTCGAGCTGTTTTGGGCGGTGTTCGAGCCGTTCGGCGAACACGAACAATTTGAGAAAAATTCGGCTGTTCGAGGTTATGTTCGATAACTGTTCGTGCACCAAAATCATAACTGGATTTTTTCTCAGTAATGATGAAAATTAATGTTAATACGCAGTTTGAGTGTACAGCGGGGTGGGGGGAGGGGCAGGAGATGGATCTCTGCAGGAACAATGAAGATCTCCATTTTTTTTTCTCTTTCCCGCATTTGCAGTGGGGAGGTGCAATCTGTCAGCCTATCAGCAGCGCACACACGGAGCGAAGTGCTTTTTTTCACACAAGCAAGGGCATGTGTCATTGGCAGTGTATGTCACATGTCCTTGCCCTATAAGACCAAGCCATTTTCCCCGTCGCCACCATTTTCTCACTGCTGCAGCTGCGTGTTAGACGGCACCGCTGTTGCTGTGTGCGCTATACCTTGTTAATTTCAAGCCAGTTTTCGCACAAATATACAGATAGCTTGGGAGTAGGGAATAGTTGTGATTGCAGTCCTTTTAAGGACTAGGTTACAGCATTTCCTACGACTTTTATCAGGGAGGTCTGTGCTCTTAAATAGATAGGTTGTGGGAGTAAAGACTAATTGTAATTGGAGTCCTTTTCAGGACTAGGTTACATGAGTTCCTATCAGTTTTTGCCAGGCAGGTCTGTGCCAGTGCTGTGCAAGTTTTTTTCACAGCATTTGGCTGAATCTAGCAAAGCTAATCCTTTTTGGCCTATTGCAGAGTGTGTTAGTCAGTGGAGTAGCCTATCTGTGTTGCAAGATATACCACCTGTGTATAGAATACCAATTTTTTTACTGCACCTAGTGAAGTAAAATCTTTTGGGCATAGCATCATTCTATTAGTCCATCTATACTGACCTCCATCAGGTTGCAAATTAAAACTAATTTTTATCTGCATCTACAGTACCTCTGAAAAAATATTTGGGCTTCTAGCAGTGTGTGGGACTTGTTCTATTAGTCCATCTATACTGACCTCCATCAGGTTGCAAACTGAATATATTTTTTTCTGCATCTACCTCTGAAAAAATATTGGGCTTCTAGTTGTGTGTGGGTCTTGTTCTATTAATCCATCTATACTGACCTCCATCAGGTTGCAAACTGAATATAATTTTTTTCTGCATCTAGCTCTGAAAAAATATTTGGCCTTCTAGTAGTGTGTCGGACTTTCTCTATTAGTCCATCTATACTGACCTCCATCAGGTTGCAAATTAAAACTAATTTTTATCTGCATCTACAGTACCTCTGAAAAAATATTTGGGCTTCTAGCTGTGTGTGGGACTTGTTGTATTAGTCCATCTATACTGACCTCCATCAGGTTGCAAACTGAATATATTTTTTTCTGCATCTACCTCTGAAAAAATATTTGGCCTTCTAGTAGTGTGTCGGACTTTCTCTATTAGTCCATCTATACTGACCTCCATCAGGTTGCAAATTAAAAATAATTTTTATCTGCATCTACAGTACCTCTGAAAAAATATTTGGGCTTCTAGCAGTGTGCGGGACTTGTTGTATTAGTCCATCTATACTGACCTCCATCAGGTTGCAAACTGAATATATTTTTTTCTGCATCTACCTCTGAAAAAATATTTGGCCTTCTAGTAGTGTGTCGGACTTTCTCTATTAGTCCATCTATACTGACCTCCATCAGGTTGCAAATTAAAACTAATTTTTATCTGCATCTACAGTACCTCTGAAAAAATATTTGGGCTTCTAGCAGTGTGTGGGACTTGTTCTATTAGTCCATCTATACTGACCTCCATCAGGTTGCAAACTGAATATATTTTTTTCTGCATCTACCTCTGAAAAAATATTTGGCCTTCTAGTAGTGTGTCGGACTTTCTCTATTAGTCCATCTATACTGACCTCCATCAGGTTGCAAATTAAAACTAATTTTTATCTGCATCTACAGTACCTCTGAAAAAATATTTGGGCTTCTAGCAGTGTGTGGGACTTGTTCTATTAGTCCATCTATACTGACCTCCATCAGGTTGCAAACTGAATATATTTTTTTCTGCATCTACCTCTGAAAAAATATTGGGCTTCTAGCTGTGTGTGGGTCTTGTTCTATTAATCCATCTATACTGACCTCCATCAGGTTGCAAACTGAATATATTTTTTTCTGCATCTACCTCTGAAAAAATATTTGGCCTTCTAGTAGTGTGTCGGACTTTCTCTATTAGTCCATCTATACTGACCTCCATCAGGTTGCAAATTCAAAATAATTTTTTTCTGCATCTAACCCAGCCAATAGTTTTGGCCTAATACCACAGTTTGGCCACTCAGCTCTGCTCGGTTACCATCCATTGTTTTTTTGTGCAAACAACTCCAGAGTTGTGAATTAGTTAACCACCAAAATGAGTGGAAAAAGGCCTGCTGCTGGTGGAAAGGGGAATAGGCGTGTTGGGAAGGGGAAAAAAGGTTGTGTCCGTGGGGTAGGTGTTAAAGCAACAGTAACATCTGCAGAAGAAAGACCATCTTCCAGCCAAACTAAAATGTCTACTTCTTTTAGCGGACAATGTGATAAGATCCCTTTCTTACGGCCACGCCAATCGCTACAAATTCCAGATGAGGCACAAAAACAGCAGGTGCTTCAACGGATATCAAGTGCTCCTTTAAGTGGGCTCTCCTCCACATCAACTTCAACATCACAAATACTCCAGTCCTCAAAGGTGTCACCCAAATCGCACTTGCTTCCTCACAGCTCCCAAATCTCCAGCTGCCCGTCTGAGTATGAGGTAGAACAGATGGTTGAGTCTGCAGAGCTGTTTACTCATACTATAGCCTGGGAATCAGAGGTCGACTCCAGCGCTTCTGTGAATCCAGACGAGGAAATGATCTGCACTGATGCCCAGAATCTTTATGAGTCGGATCCAGGACCAGACGCAGAAGGTTCTGACCATAATGTAGACCCTCATTCCCAAACTGTAACTCCTGTTGGTGGAGACAATGAGGAAGACGATGATAAGACTCAAATACCTGATTGGAGCGACAACTTTAGTTTTTTGTCAGGGCAGGAACAGGTTGGCTCTGAGGACGACGGGTGTGATAACGCACAGGGTGATGATGATGAGGTCGGAGATCCCACTTACTGTCAACCCACAGTCAGCCAAGAGATGAGGTCAGCAGAGGAGGTGGAGGAAGATGCTAGTGACGACGAGGTCAGGTTGCGCCTTCCTGGACAGAGACGTAGTACTGGAAGCACGTCAACAACTGCATCCTCAAACACAACTCTGCCTCTCACCACAAGTCGTGGTGGCTCTTCAGGTCGCATGGGTGCTAAGCCTTGCATAGCCTGGGCATTTTTTCAGATCGATAAAGATGACCCAACTCGTGTTATCTGTAACATTTGTCAGCAAAAGCTAAGTAGAGGCCAAAAAATACATAGTTTGAGTACTTCATGCATGAACCGGCACATGGACATGAAGCATAAGTTGCAGTGGGAAGCTCAGTGTGCTACAATGCGGCCTAGCCGGCCGGGCCAACCACCGTCTGCCATATCTTGTGCATCCGCGGCCTCTTCATCCTCTGTGACTGGGGGGACAGCAGTCACACCTGTTTTGGGGCGCAGACCTGCCACCTCTTTACCCGCAACAGCCAGCGTGATTGGCAGGTCATCATTTTCTTTGGAGGTGGTAACACCAGCTGGTGTTGAGCGCTGTCCGACATCGATAGCACCACCTTTGGATGAAGGCAACCTAACATGTCCGCCTGCATCTTCCTCACAGACCGGCAGTTTGCCGGGGACACCCTTATCAACCTCGTCTAAGCACAATAGCCAGCCCTCGGTCCCTCAGATGTGGACAAGTAAAAGACCATTTCCTCCTAGCCATGAGAAAGCTAAGAGGTTGAATTTCACCATCTGCAAGCTCTTGGCTACAGAAATGCTGCCTTTCCGCCTGGTGGACACAGAGGATTTTCGAGACCTTATGTCCGTCGCAGTGCCCCAGTACCAGATGCCCAGTCGGCACTACTTCTCAAAGAAAGGTGTGCCTGCGCTCCACCAGCATGTCGCACACAACATCACCGCTTCTTTGAGAAACTCTGTGTGTGACAGGGTGCATTTCACCACAGACACTTGGACGAGTAGGCATGGACAGGGGCGTTACATGTCGCTGACTGGGCACTGGGTAACTATGGTGACAGCAGGACAAGGGGCTGCTGTCCAAGTCTTGCCGTCCCCACGAGTTGTGCGTCAATCCTCTTTATGTCAAAGTTCCTCCACTGCTTCTGCCTCCTCAACCTCCTCTCGGTCTTCCACCTGCACCCAAAGCCTGTCTGGTCATGCCACAAGCTTTCTAACTGCGCAGAAGGGATCCTGCACACCTCCTTACTATGCTGGCAGTAGGGCTCAACGTCATCAGGCGGTTTTTACATTGAAATGTCTGGGAAATGTGAGTCACACAGCTGAGGAGTTGTGGTCAGCTCTGGAGAACCAATTTCATGAATGGTTGTCTCCACTGGACCTGAAACCAGGGAAGGCCGTGTGCGACAATGCTGCAAACCTGGGTGCGGCCCTTCGCCGGGGCAATGTCACACACGTGCCTTGTATGGCTCACGTGTTGAACCTGGTTGTCCAGCAATTTTTAGCCCACTATCCCAGACTAGATGGCCTTCTGCAGAGGGCACGGTCGCTGTGTGCTCACTTCCGCCGTTCGCATCCCGCAGCTCAGCGACTTACATCTCTACAGAAGTCGTTGGGCCTGCCACTTCACCGGCTAAAATGCGATGTGCCTACCCGGTGGAATTCAACTCTGCACATGTTGCAGCGACTGTGGCAGCACCGACAAGCCCTGGTGCAATACGTTCTGACGTATAGCCTGGGCCAACGAGATTCAGAGGTGGGGCAAATCACGCTGGAGGAGTGGTCTCAGATCAGGGACCTATGCACCCTTCTGCACAGTTTTGAAATGGCGACGAAGATGTTTAGTGCTGACAATGCCATTATCAGCATGACTATTCCGGTGATTTACATGCTGGAGCACATGTTAAACAGAATTCGGAGTCAGGTGGTGGCACAAGAGGAGGTGGAGGAAGTAGAGGAGGAGGAGTTGTATGCGGAAGGGCTAACATCTGCAAGGTCCAGAAGGTCGGCAGCACCAAGGCGGCAGGCATGTGAGGGTGGGGGAGATGGTTTTACCAGGGCGCATGGTAGCAGCCAAACTAGTGAGGAAGGTGCAGGAGCCCAGGAAGAAGTGGAGGACGAACTGATGGAAGACTCATCAGATGAGGGAGACCTTGATCACATTTCTGTTGTGCGAGGTTGGGGGGAGAGGACAGAGGAAGGAAGCATGATTGTTACCTCGCCACCAACACAACAGGGACTTGGTGCTCCTGGATGCGCAACACACATGAGTGCCTTCTTGCTGCACTACCTGCAACATGACCCTCGAATTGTGAGAATTAGAAATAATCCTGACTACTGGGTTGCCACACTGTTAGATCCCCGGTACAAAAGTAAATTTGCAGAAATTATTCCTGCCATAGAAAGGGATGCACGCATGCAGGAGTATCAGCAGAGACTGTTGCAGAATCTTACATGTGCTTTTCCACAAAATACCAGTGGTGCACGTAGTGAATCTCACAGTTCCAACTTGCCAACCGTGGGACCGTCAAGTGTTCAGCACTCAAACCGTAACAGAACCACAGTATCTGCTGGTAACATCAATTTTGCGGAATCATTTCACCACTTTTTTAGCCCATCCTTTGCAAGGCCACAGGAGACAAGAAGTCTGACACATAGTCAACGCCTAGAGACGATGGTACAGGAGTATCTCCAAGTAAACATTGAAGCCACGACTGTGTCACTGGACCCTTGCTCTTTTTGGGCTTCCAATCTGGATAAATGGCCGGAGCTAGCCACTTACGCCTTGGAGATCTTGTCATGCCCCGCAGCCAGCGTTCTGTCTGAACGTGTGTTCAGCGCTGCTGGTGGTGTGCTGACAGATAAGCGCACGCGGCTCTCCACTGATAATGTAGACAGACTCACGTTCATAAAGATGAACAAATCATGGATCCGAAACGACTTTTCTACCCCTGTGTCATCCTGGGGAGAGTAAAAGCTTGATGATTGGTTAAAATCACCCTACCAAACGTTTTAAGCTTTCAAATTACTAATCATGTTTATCTGTATCTTGACTGGAAAATAATTTGGGCTTTGTAGCAGTGTGCAGCACTGATCCTATTAGGCCATCTATAATAAGCTCCACCAGATTTAAAATTAAAAATAATTTTTAGCTGCATCTAGCCCGGAAAATAATTTTGGGGCTCCGAGATGCGCAAGACACATAAGTGCCTTCTTGCTGCACTACCTGCAGCATGACCCTCATATTGTCAGAATTCGAAGTAATCATGACTACTGGGTTGCCACACTCTTAGATCCCCCAAACTTTTCGATCAACCTTTTCATTTTAATAAAGACCAAAAAAATGGTCATTTTTGAAATTATAAGCATTAGCAGGTTGTTAGAAACTGAAATCAAACAGTTTTCAACTCAAAACTTTATTCTAGGTGATGTTACATTTTCACATAGGACCCCTTGTTCGAAAGGAGCTTCTGAACTCTCTCGTCCATTGAATTTGTCAGGTTTTGGATGGTTTCTGCTTCAATTGTTTTGCATGAGGACAGAATACCCTCCCAGAGCTGTTGCTTAGATGTGAACTGCCTCCCGCCATCATAGACACTCCTTTTAATGATGCTCCAAAGGTTCTGAATGGGGTAGAGGTCAGGGGAGCATGGGGGTCACACCATAAGTTTGTCCCCTTTTATGCCCATATCAGCCAGAGATGCAGATGTTTTATGTGCAGCATGAGATGGTGCATTATCATGCAGAAAAATGATCTTGCTGTGAAATACACGGTTCTTCTTCTTGAACCATGGCAGGAAGTGCTGTTTGAGAAAATCCACATACATTATGGAGTTCATCTTTAGCGCCTTCAGGGATCCTAAAGGGGCCGACAATCTCTCTCCCCATGATTCCAGCCCAAAACATTACTCCACCTCCTCCTTGTTGGCGCTGTAGCCGTGTTTGCGTGGGGTGTCCATCAACCAGCCATCCTCCACTCCATCCATCTGGACCATCGAGCGCTGCACGGCACTCATCCGTGAACAAAACAGTTTTGAAATCAGTCTTCATGTAATGTTTGGCCCACTGGAGCAGTTTCTGCTTGTGTGAAGTGGATAGAGGAGGTCGACAGGATGGCGTATGCACAGCTGCAAACCTCTGATGGACCCTGCATCTTGTTGTTCGGGGGACGTTGGAGGCACAAGCAGCTTCAAAAACTTGTCTGCTGCTATGACAAGGCTTTTTTGCCGCTGCTCTTTCAACCTGACGTAATTGCCTGTAGGAAAGAGTCCTCAATTTGCCCTTATCAGCACGCACACGTGTGTACTGTGAATCAGCTACATACTTCTTGATTGCCAAGACACTTCATCCTGATCATCGCACAATGTTGATTGTAGTCATGCCTTGACCTAAACACTCCACAATTTGTTGCTTCTCAGCAGCCGACACATCCTTTTTCTTTCCCATTTTGGCAGAAAATGTAGGCTGCTTAATAATGTGAGAGAGCCTTCTTAAGTAGTCTTGCCTTTCATTGGACACACCTGCCAAACTAATTAGCACAGGTGTCTGCAATTGCTTACAGTGATATAAAGAGCCCTGACACACATCACCATCAATGAGTTTAACTGACAAACAAACAAATTCTTCCCTTATCACTCCTAAACACTTTTTGCATAATAATTTGGAACGCGGTGTACATGTGCTTTTTCACAAAACACCAGCGGTTCACGTAGTGAATCTTACAGTTCTAACTTGCCAACCGTGGTCTGTATGGAATTGTTCAATAAAGGGCCCAAAATTAAGATAACATAGATGGGAGAGGTCTCTATGAATAGGAATTCCTAAGTATTTGATACCCTGTGAGGGCCAGGCAAAGGGAAAGTTGGACTGGATGGAATCCTATATGGATTTGGGGAGGGAGACATCGAGGGCCTCAGACTTCGCTGCATTGATTTTAAAATTTTACCATGTAACAAAGTGATCTATTTCAGCCATAACAGCATGGATGGATATATGTGATTGAGTGATATATACTAGGACATCATCAGCAAATAGAGAGCACTTGTACTCGGTGCCTCCCACCTCAATCCACCTAATATTGGGGTTATGGCGAATTGATGAGAGCAGGTGCTCCGTCACTAGGATGTATAAGAGAGGGGACAGAGGACATCCCTGCCTTGTCCCATTGGTGATTGTGAAAGGTGATGAAAATGTTCTGACGCACCCCCTGGGCCTTGGGACACCCGGAGCCGGACCCTTTTTGGTGGATGCTGGTGGTTGTAGTCTTCGTGGCGGCGACCCGGTTCCGTGGCTCAGGGCGGTCAAACCAGTGGCGGAACTATTTATGTGGTTTTGATGTTTAAATGTCCGACTACGCCACCCGTGGATTGCGGTCAGAGTGAACCGCCGCTACAGGGCAGACCGCTGAGGCTGGTGTTGTGGGTGCAGCAGAGCGTAGCATAACTCCCCACGGGAGGAGTATAGCCTCAGGGCAGTGTATGCGGAGGATGGGGGTGATGGTGCAGGGCAGCAGCAGTAACGACACGGAGTCAGTGATGCAGTCCAGGGCCTTTACTCACAGTTCTTATTATCCAGACCACGTCTGCAGGTAACGGCTGCCCACGTCGTACTGTGCTCACCAGGTGAGGGGCTCAGACAACTCCCAGATAACTTTGGAGCACTTCACAGGACCCCCTTTGTGTGTCCTTTGTCTGGCCTTTCTTACCAACACTTCTGTCCGGCTGCCTCGGGCCTCCTCTTGGTAAACTTGGCGCCAGTTTCCCTGACCCTATGTGGTGCCTTCCTAGCGGGTGTAGCGAGGGGCTGCGCCACATAAAATGTCAGAGCCTCCGGTTTCTAGCTGAGGGTCGTTTCCTGCCTCCACTAGTTTGGGGACCGGTCTCCCCCTTTGGCCTGACCCCTCCACGCAGGTGGATTCGGGCGTGCGGTGGCGACTCGCCCGTCCGCACCCCTGGGATCCCTTCATTCCTCGTTCCTGGAGCCTTCTCCGCTCCTCTTCCTTCCTTCTCCCTCTTCCAGGCCTGGGCCTCTGTTACTAGGCCCGCCTCCGGAGCAGAGCTCATGCAGAGCCCCTGCTCCCTGCCACTTCTGCTCAGACTTCTCTGCACTGAACTAAGATGGTGCCCACCTTTTATACTCCCTTCTCAATGCACCCAGGAACTGCTTCCTCCCTGCTCCTGCACTACAGGGTTCCCCTTCCTCAGTGTTCCCTCCCCCCACTCCAGCCAGGGACAGGGACTGTCGTGCCCATCTCAGGGGCATATTGGTCGCCCTGCCCCACGGCAATGTGGTGTAATGCATGCAGGTGTCGGGTCCTGATCCACACTCCATCCTTACCTGAGAGTGAGATATCACACCTCTGGGTGAGGTGCAATACGTCTGTAGCAACCGAGCCCTCAGGGTGCTACAGTTCCATTTATCTTCAGCCTAGGTGACGTATTGCGATACAGGGCCGTGATTTTGGCTATAAAAGGGTCCCCTAGACCCCTACCCCAAGCTTTTTAAGAGAATCATATATGGCGTGCCAGGAGACTCTATGGAATGCTTTCTCAGCATCCAATGAGAGTATCTAATTACAAATTTTTAACTGCATCTAGCCCAGGAAATACTTTGTGCCTAGTAGCAGTGTCTGCTAGTCAGCGGATTATCCCGGCTGTTAAGCAAGCTACACCACCTGTAGTTTAGACACTTAATTTTTTCAAAGGAAATGCTTCGGGACCATGGGATACTCAGTGAAGAGCATCAGGAGGCACCCCAAGGCATAGGGGCTGGGACTGGCAGTAGGATGCCTTGCGGTGGACAGATGAGCTCGATCCTTATAAAAGCTTTTTAACTGCAGCAGCTTTAGTGGACGCTACTGGAGCTGGAATTACCGCGGCTGCTGGCATGAGACTTGCCCTCCAATAGATCCTTGTAAATGGATTTAAAGTGTATTCATTCAAATTAGAGAGACAATTTAAATTAAAAAGCTTAGAGCTGCCTCCACCACAGGGGGGCTCGCTCGACCCACCAGCGGACAGGCACAGGTATTGGGAGAGGGGGGCTGGCCATCAGGGTTCACCGCGGCTCTGGCACAAACCCGGCGACACGGAGGTGGCACGGGCAGGAGCGGACTGGCCGTGTCGGCTTCTCACTTTTTGGATTTTAGAAGGGCATGACATGCCTATATCTGTGTCTCCCCCTCCTTTTACTCCTCCACCTCTTTTATTTTCGCATGACTATATGTACTTGTCACTTTTCCATGTGTTAGTTGTGTCTTCTGAGCAGTTTGTCAGCTTTTGGACACCTTTGAAGGTGTTTTCTATGTGTTTCTATGTGTTTTTGTTTGCCTGCCATTGGTTTTAACGGTGTTCGAAGGTGTTCGACGAACAGTTCGACGAACAGTTCGGCGAACACACGGGTGTTCGACGAACCGAACCGAACTCGAACACTACGGGGGTGGCTCAACACTACTCGTGACCCTGGTGCTCAATCATCGCTGGTGTCAATGTCTCTGCCTTCAGACAAATCGAACCTGAAGAGGAAATCCGGGCGGCAGCTGATCTCTGACCTCCTCTACATGTTCATTTCGACAGGAGGCGGGGACAGCGTTGATTGGGCTCCGGTATCACGTGTCACAACAACAACGCGGGATCCCTGAGACCGCGAGTGCCGACACCGCTGGAATGGAGCCGGCATGGGAGGTGAGTATGGGCTTTTTTATTTTATTGGGGCCAAGCGTGGGGTAAGACAAGGAGTTGTCCAAATAGTGGACAACTTCTATAAGATGTACTGCTTTACTGTGAACAGCATAATATCCAAACCCAAAAAACAAAGGCGAAATTGCTGTTGTTTTTCCCATTTCCACCAATTTTTAAATACATTACATGTAATATTTAACCAATATTAACAACCATTTTAATTGTTAAATAAAATTTTTCATATTTTATAGTATATTTTGTTAGATGTTTTCACAGAATGAATAATAACGTATTATTTTATTAATTTCCTAATATACGAATAAAAAATGGATACAATCCTTTAATAAACTCCAAATGTTTTTGGCTTTAAATGTAAAAAATAAAAGAAAAAAATAACAATCATAAAAATGCAAATGTCGCTGAGGTATAAATAATAATGCAATGTCACAATAAATGTGTGCTGTGTTGTTGCCTTGCTTTTTCACTCTTCATCTTGGATTTACATATCTGACGTCTCGTGTACGGTTAACAAGATGTTTTTCCCACAGCTCTTGAGTTCATTACGGTTCCATGGACTGATTTATTTTAGCAGGTAAACCAACCCAATAGTATTTCAGTTCCTACCCTTTGGATAAAAATAACATTTTTCACAGCTCATATAGTTTTAACACAAAGCTTTGCTCTTTGACAATTCTTTTTTGGCGCCCATATCCCTCCACAGATATAATGTTATGGTTTTTTTCGTAGATTATGCGCAAAATTAAGATAGTTTATGGGTATGGCTGTTAAACTATAACCTTCTCTTCTGAGCTCGGTCGGGATTAATTCATGCTACTCAGATGATTTGTGCCTCTTTTGTAGAGTCAATAATAATATCACTTGGGTCCCATGAACTTTGAAAAGTGTACCAAGAACTTTTCATCTGTGGGAATGGAAAAGAGTCTTTACATGTCTTAGGGCAGGTCTTGGTCAAATAGCTAAGCATCAGCTTGAAACCACAACAGATGGTGGGAAACCCTTGGGATTTCTGCCTGTTATCGTTATTTAGAGGGGGACGAGATCCAGTGGCTTGCGAAAGTATTGACCCCTTTTGTTTTTTTACCTATTTTGTTACATTACTACCTGTGTTTAAATATTTTTGTAATCTGATGTGTGTGTGATGCATCAGCACTAAATAGTCTAAGTTGGAATGTTCATATGTATTTACCCCTTTTGTGATGAAGTCCCTAAAAAATTCTGGTGCAAGCAATTCCCTTAATAAGTCACATACTTAGTGAACGGAAGTCCACCTGTGTGCAATCTAAGTGTCACATGTCTGTCAGTATATACACACCTTTTCTGAAAGGCCACAGAGGCTGCAGCAACATTAAGCAAGAGGCACCCCTAACCAAACAACACCATGAAGACCAAGGAGATCTCCAAACAAGTCATGGGCAGAGTTGTTGAAAAATACAAGTCAGGGTTGGGTTATAAAAAAATATCCCAATCTCTGATGATCCCCCAGAGCAAAATCAAATCAATTATCATCAAATGGAAAGAACATGGTATCACAACAAACCTGCCCAGAGAGGGCCGACCATCAAAACTCTCAGCCTAGGCAAGGAGGGCATTAATCAGAGATACAGCACAGAGACCAAAGGTAACTCTGAAGGAGTTGCAGAGTTCCCAAGAAGAAACTGGAGTATCTGTCCATACGACTACAATAAGCCATACACTCCATAGAGGTAGCCTTTATGGAAGAGTATGCAGAAATAAAGCCTTTTCTTACATGTGAGAAACTCCCCAAATGTATGGAGGAAGGTGCTATGGTCATGTAGCACCCTGAGGATTCGGCTGCTACAGGGGTATTACGCCTCAAGCCAGAGGTGTGGTATTCCACTCCCGGGTAAGGATGGAGTGTGGAACTGAGCTCAGTAGGCTGCATGCACTACACACATCCCATTTCCGGGGGACAGACCAATGGTACTCCCACTAGAGAAATGTGCAGGTACGACAGTGTCTGTCCTTGGCTGGAGTGGGAGGGGGGTGGAACATCCCAGTAGTGTAGGGGCAGATAGGGGGAGCAGTCTGGGTAAAGCTAGGAGCTCATTGGGCGCTGGTCACCTGAGCTCACACATAGAGGGAGTATATAAGGTGGGAACCATCTTAGATCAGGGTCAGTCAGTCTGTCAGAGTTGAGTCAGAGGAAGAGAGCAGAGGAGAAGAGCAGCTCCAAGGCCCAGAGAGAGAGAGGAGAAAGAAGGACCCAGAGGGGGAGAAGAGAGAACTCCAAGAACCCAAGATTAGATCAGAGGGTGAAGAGTTGGCACAAGGGTACCGGATCCCAAGCTGGTGGAGGGCACTAATCCTCAGCCAGAGACCGGAGGTCGTGGGCAGGATCTGCCACGACCACCCACTAAATCCACCCGGAAGGCAGACCAGGAATAGGGTCAGGGAACCCAGAGACAAGGGTTTACCAACAAGAGGCCCGAGGGAGCCGGACTTAGGTGGATCCCTGGTGGGGAAGGCCAGAGAGAAGGACAAGTCAGAAAGGGAGCTCAGGATCACGCTCCAGAATTACTTGGGAGTTGGCCGAGTCCAGGACCTGGTGGACGCAGCACGGCTCGGGCGGTCACTCAAGGCCGGAGTGACCAGCATAACAGCAGTAAGTAAAGACCCTGAACTGCACAGCCCGACTCTGAGTCTCATTACCATCCTCCCTGCACCTCCACAACCACCATCCTCTACACCTGACCCCCTGAGGCTATACCCCTCCCGTTGGGGGTTATACTACCTGAGCTGCACACACATCACCAGCCTCAGCGGACCCTGCTGCAGCGGCGGCCGTATTGACCGCAATTCAACGGGTGGCGTAGTCGACATAAAAGAACATCTAGTAACATCTATAAGGACTGCCACACACTGAGCTTGACACCCTGGGCACGGACCGGGTCACCGCCACTCGGAGACTACAACCCCCATCTGATCCGGCTCCGGGTATCCCCCAAACAACACTGGCCCAGGGGGCGCGTCAACTTTGGCGTAGTCGGCAGGATAACGTGCCCGCAACAACCGGGTACTGCGTGCCTGAAGAAAAGTTCACCGTTACCTCAAAAAGAAGTCTCCTGCCGGTTCCGGAGGGTCCCCGCCATCGGGCCCCATCACAGGTCGTTTCCCGCCGGTTGTCCGCCATTTGCAGCTTTTTCCCGCCATCCATGGAGTTTCCCGCCACTGGGAGACGATTCCCGCCATTTCCGAAGATTTCCCGCCTTGGGGGAGCGGACGCCATTATGGGCGTGCCAGAGGGTGGCAAGAGGCCACCTCCCATCGTGGGCCAGGTCGAAGAATGGCGCCAAAAGCGGAAACCGCGCCCACCAACAGAGACTGTGATGCTGGAAGTGTCCATCAGCGTGAGAGAACTGCCCCTGGAACTGACAATCACTAAGTTGCCCCGGGACCACCCTAAATGTGGGCGGAGACAGAAGAAGAGAACAAAGATGGGTGTCGCCTGGAGCAGTCTGGAGAGAGCGCACCCGGAGACAAGACGTCTGGAAGAGAGTCCAGAGAGAGCCTACCCGGAGATGGAGGGAGAGCCAGGCAGCACCGACCCAGTGGTCAGGAGCCTGATGCGGGCCGCCACTCCAGGCAGCACCGACCCAGTGGTCAGGAGCCTGTTGCAGGTCGCCACTCCAGAAGGCCTGCTGGAGATCCTAGCACAGCTCCCCAGAGACCGGGAGTGTGCACAGACCGCGCTGGAGGGCCTCGCACGGAGGATGGCCCAGGTGCAAAGAGAGACGTTGGCGGAGTGGAGCCGAGAGATGGCCCAGCAGACCGAGACTCGTCAGCGGAGCACGCCACCCGAGACGAGGAGACAGACCGCCTCTGAGGATGGCGCAGGAGGACTGAAGGCCGGAGACGGCGCCGAGAAGGGAGCCGAACGAATGGAGGCAGGTAAAGGGGACGTCACTACCCCGAGCCGGGAAACCGCGTGCCTGCCCCAGCTCCCCGTCGCAGAGCCCGAAGTACCCCCTGCCGTGCCCGTCACTGCAACGTCACCGCCGCAGACTAGGCCTCAAACGGAAGCCGCGACCCCTGTGACGTCACACGCCTCGACCCCGAGCGTGGCTAAGCAGGAAGTACCATCGGCCTGGTCGCAAGGCCTAGTACCCCCGGGCGCCGCAATACCAACAGCGCCCCCTACCTCCGCGGAGCCACCGGCCTGGTCGCAGGGCCGAATAACACAGGGCGCCGCCGTTCTTACGGTGCCCTTTACTTTCAAGGTGCCCCAGGCCTGGTCGCAAGGCCTGGTTAACCCGGGCGCCGCTACCACCACGGCGCCCATAACACCTAAAGTACCGCACCTGGGTGAGGACCTGTTCGCCCAGCATACGTGCCCGGATGGGCAGCCCTTCGTATGGCCCCAGGAATACATCCAGCTGGAGCTGCAAAAAGCAAGGGCCATGTGCGAACCCCTGATCCCGGCTCCAAAGCCCATAAAGAGGATCTCGCCCCCGCTAGAAGAGACCCAGTTTGAGTGGGATCCCACCGGAGAAGACCTCAAGGGGTTCACTCAGGAGACTCGGGCGGCCGCAGCGGAGCGTGCAGAGTGCTGCCGGCAGCAGCTCGAGGTCTTCGAGAGGGAGCAGAGAGAGAGGCGGGTCCGGGAACAGCAGATGCAGATAAGAAGCGCGGAGCAGAAGAGCCGGACCAGGAGGAATCCCCGTGCAGCTCATGGTCCCCCTTCCACCGGGACTGTGATAAAATTCAACATGCAGCATGGGTGGGGCTTCATTAGAGACCATCATACCCCCGGCGACGTCTTTGTGACCCGCAGAGACGTAGAAAGCCATCTGCCGGAGGGACACAGAGGTCGTGACCTGTATGTAGGGGACGAGGTCACCTTCACCCGGCACAAGTGTGCCAAAGGACCCTACGCCCTCCATGTGCATCGCCTGACGGAGGAGGAGCTGCGGTGTGAGGAGGAGCAAGAGGACCCGGACGGGTCTGAAACTGAAACCAACCAACAAGAAAGAGCAGGAGGACGCCGTCGTTGAAGTACGGTAGAGAGAGACTGTATAAAGTTGCCCGTCGGGGTACCAAGAACTGTTACTTATTTAAAATATGTTCCCCGTTGGGACAAAGTGTGAACTGATGCCCGTGTGTCCCTAGTTCCTAATACCTGGCCGAGGACTGAGAGCGGCCATATCCCCTTTGTATATAGTTGCGCTTCCTAAAGCGCCCCCTACTGGTTTTATGGGAAAACCATTTTTCTTCAAGAGACTGTCGCACTTTACCCGGTCACAAGTTGCACCGTGACCGGAGGAACCAGCGACAGGAATGTTTACAAGAATGTTATTTATGAAAACGTTTTATTGCTGATATATATATGATGTTTTATATGTTTATATGTTGATGTTTATGAAAAATAATTGTATGTTTTGGATGTTTTTGTCTTTAACAGCCCGAGGACGTGCTGTGATTTACCAGGGGGGAATGTAGCACCCTGAGGATTCGGCTGCTACAGGGGTATTACGCCTCAAGCCAGAGGTGTGGTATTCCACTCTCGGGTAAGGATGGAGTGTGGAACTGAGCTCAGTAGGCTGCATGCACTACACACATCCCATTTCCGGGGGACAGACCAATGGTACTCCCACTAGAGAAATGTGCAGGTACGACAGTGTCTGTCCTTGGCTGGAGTGGGAGGGGGGTGGAACATCCCAGTAGTGTAGGGGCAGATAGGGGGAGCAGTCTGGGTAAAGCTAGGAGCTCATTGGGCGCTGGTCACCTGAGCTCACACATAGAGGGAGTATATAAGGTGGGAACCATCTTAGATCAGGGTCAGTCAGTCTGTCAGAGTTGAGTCAGAGGAAGAGAGCAGAGGAGAAGAGCAGCTCCAAGGCCCAGAGAGAGAGAGGAGAAAGAAGGACCCAGAGGGGGAGAAGAGAGAACTCCAAGAACCCAAGATTAGATCAGAGGGTGAAGAGTTGGCACAAGGGTACCGGATCCCAAGCTGGTGGAGGGCACTAATCCTCAGCCAGAGACCGGAGGTCGTGGGCAGGATCTGCCACGACCACCCACTAAATCCACCCGGAAGGCAGACCAGGAATAGGGTCAGGGAACCCAGAGACAAGGGTTTACCAACAAGAGGCCCGAGGGAGCCGGACTTAGGTGGATCCCTGTTGGGGAAGGCCAGAGAGAAGGACAAGTCAGAAAGGGAGCTCAGGATCACGCTCCAGAATTACTTGGGAGTTGGCCGAGTCCAGGACCTGGTGGACACAGCACGGCTCGGGCGGTCACTCAAGGCCGGAGTGACCAGCATAACAGCAGTAAGTAAAGACCCTGAACTGCACAGCCCGACTCTGAGTCTCATTACCATCCTCCCTGCACCTCCACAACCACCATCCTCTACACCTGACCCCCCTGAGGCTATACCCCTCCCGTTGGGGGTTATACTACCTGAGCTGCACACACATCACCAGCCTCAGCGGACCCTGCTGCAGCGGCGGCCGTATTGACCGCAATTCAACGGGTGGCGTAGTCGACATAAAAGAACATCTAGTAACATCTATAAGGACTGCCACACACTGAGCTTGACACCCTGGGCACGGACCGGGTCACCGCCACTCGGAGACTACAACCCCCATCTGATCTGGCTCCGGGTATCCCCCAAACAACACTGGCCCAGGGGGCGCGTCAGTCAGATGAGACGAAAATTGAACTTTTTGGCCACCAAGGTAAACAATATGTCTGGTGCCAAACCATTACAGCTCATCACCCCAAGAAAACCATCCCCCTAGTGAAACATGGTGGTGGCAGCATCATGCTGTGGGATGTTTTTTGGCAGCAGGGACAGAGAAAATCATCCGAATCAAGAGGAAGATGGATGGTGCAAAATACAGGGACATTCTTGCGCAAATCCTGTTTCAGTCTGTCTGTGATTTCAGACTGGGACGGAGGTTCACCTTCCAACAAGACAATGACCCAAAGCATACTGCTAAAGCATCACTCGACTGGTTTAAGGGGAAATGTGTAAATGTTTTGGAGTGGCCTAGTCAAAGTTCAGACCTTAATCCAACTGACAATTGTGATCAGACTTGAAGATTGCTGTTCACCAGAGGAAACCATCTAACTTGAAAGAGCTGGAGCAGTTTTGCCTTGAGGAAAGGGCAAAACTGCCAGTGCCAAGATGTGGAAAGCTCATAGAGACTTATCCAAAGTGACTTTCAGCTGTAACAGCCACAAAGGGAGGCTCTACAAAATTCTGACTTTAGTGGAGTGAATAGCTATGCACAAGTTTTCAGTTATTTACTTCACAAAAAAAAGAAAATCAAATGTCCACCGTTGTAGGCATGTTTTTTACATGAACTGATGCAAACTCTAAAAAAACAGTGAAATTACAGGTTGTGAAGTAGCAAAACACAAAAAAATGCCGAGAGGGTGAATACTTTCGTAAGATACTGTAAATCAGAATGTTACTGAAGTTGTCATTCCACAATTGACATCTAAAACTGAAATGGAAAAATAGGTTCTCAGTGCTCTATAAAGCCGCTTTCAGTCCACAATTGATGGTCCAAGTATGGATCGTGATTTCCAAAACAGCCTTGGGTCTCCTGCCCCGAAGTCAACAACCTATGAGTTTACGTGACCCATAGCCAGTCCTGACTTTGTTGTCTATACTTGGACTGTGAATATTGGTAGTATGAAACTGTCCTTAGGTTTATGGTACCATTATGGTCTTTGATAGACTACCAACTATTTAAAGGCATCTTTCTACATTTAAGTTGGCTGCCTATTCAACCTCCTGACCCTCATAGATCAGTTGTACATTCGGGTAGGTTTGTGCCTGGTACTGCAGCTCAGCCCAGTTTACATTGCACTTTAGTTGCCACTTTCATTCCCCAGAATGGCCAGCATTTGCATGGCTGGCATATAATACTAAAGTGGAAATATATGGCCAGCTGGTTCTAAGCCCAGTGGTAACAGCTGGTTGAGGGTGATAAGTGTAGGGAGGCCCATGCCGATCGGCTGATAACAAAAAAAATTAAGCTGGCATGGTTAATGGTTGACTTTGTGAGACAACTCCTTTAACCCCTTAAGGATGGAGGCAATTATGAACCTAATGATCAAGCCAATTTTTACAATTCTGACCAGTGTCACTTTATGAGGTAGTAACTCTGGAGCGCTTCAACGGATACCACTGATTCTGAGATTGTTTTTTCGTGACATATTGTACTTCATGACAGTGGTTAAATTTCTTCTATAAGACTTGCGTTTACTTGTGAAAAAAATGGAAATTTGGAGAAAATTTTGAATTTTCATGCCCTTAAATCAGAGAGATACAGTGTAGGAAATAAGTATTGATTCCTTGCTGTTTTTGTAAGTTTGCCCACTGACAAAGACATGAACAGTCTATAATTTTAAGGGTAGGTTAATTTTAACATTGAGATATAGAATATCCCAAAAAAAATCATGAAAATCACATTATATAAATTAGATAAATTTATTTGCATTTTGCAGTGAGAAATAAGTATTTGATCCCCTACAAACCATTCTGAGTTCTGGCTCCTACAGACCAGTTAGACGCTTCTAATCAACTCGTTACCTGCATTAAAGAAAGCTGTCTTACATAGTCACCTGTATAAAAGACTCCTGTCCACAGACTCAATTTATCAGTCAGACTCTAACCTCTACAACATGGGCAAGACCAAAGAGCTTTCTAAGGATGTCAGGGACAAGATCATAGACCGGCACAAAGCTGGAATGGGCTACAAAACCATATGTTAGACGCTGGATGAGAAGGAGAAAACTGTTGGTGCCAATCAACATCGATCTGGCTCATCATGCAAAATCTCACTTCAAGGGGTATCCTTGATAATAAGGAAGGTGAGAGATCAGCCTAAAACTACACAGGGAGAACTGGTTAATGATCTCAAGGCAGCTGGGACCACAGTCACCAAGAAAACCATTGGTAACACATGGCGCCTTAAAGGTTTAAAATCCTTCCGTGCCCGCAAGGTCCCCCTGCTGAAGAAGGCACATATGCAGGCCCATCTGAAGTTTGCCAATGAACACCTGGATGATTCTGTGAGTTATTGGGAGAAGGTGCTGTGGTCAGATAAGACAAAAAAAGAGCTCTTTGGCATTAACTCAACTCGCCGTGTTTGGAGGAAGAAGAATGATTACAGCCCCAACCGTGAAGCATGGTGGGGGAAACATTATATTTGGGGGTGCTTTTCTGCAAAGGGGACATGACGACTGCACCGCACTGAAGGGAAGATGGATGGGTTCAAGTATCGACAGATTTTGGCCAACAACCTCCTCCCTCAGTAAGAGCATTGAAGATGAGTCCTGGCTGGGTCTTGAAGCAAGACAATGACCCAAAACAGACAGCCAAGGCAACAAAGGAGTGGCTCAAAAAGAAGCACAGTAAGGTCATGGAGTGGCCTAGCCAGTCTCCAGACCTTAATCCCATAGAAAACTTATGGATGGACTGAAGCTCTGAGTTGCCAAGCGACAGCCTCAAAATCATAATGATTTAGAGATGATCTGCAAAGAGAAGTGGACCAAAATTCCTCCTGACATGTGCGCAAACCTCATCATCAACTACAAAAAAAGGTTTGACTGCTGTGCTTGCCAACAAGGGTTTTGCCACCAAGTATTAAGTGTTGTTTGCCAGAGGGATCAAATACTTATTTCTCTCTGCAAAATGAAAAAACATTTATCTAATTTATACAATATGATTTTCTTGATTTTTCTTTTGGTTATTCTGTCTCTCAATGTTAAAATTAACCTCCCCTTAAAATTATAGACTGTTCATGTCTTTGTCAGCGGGCAAACTTACAAAAACAGCCAGGGATCAAATACTTATCTCCTTCACTGTATGTCACACAAAATAGTTAATAAACAACATTTCCCACATGTCTACTTTACATCAGAAAAATTTTGGAACCAAAATTTTTTTTTGTTCGGAAGTTATAAGGGTTAAAAGTTGACTGGCAATTTCTCATTTTTCCAACAAAATTTACAAAACCATTTTTTTAGGGACCACATCACATTTGAAGTGACTTTGTGGGGCCTTTATGAGAGAACATACCCAAAAGTGACTCCATTCTAAAAACTGCACCCCTCAAGGTGCTCAAAACCACATTCAAGAAGTTTATTAACCCTTCACGTGCTTCAAAAAAACTGAAGCAACGTGGAAGGAAAAAATGAACATTTAACTTTTTTTCACAAAATGTTTACTTCAGACCCAATTTTTTTATTTTCACAAGGGTAATGAGAGAAAATGGACCACAAGATTTGTTGTGCAATTCCTTCTGAGCAAGCTGATACCCCATATGTGGGTGAAATCCACTGTTTGGGCGCACGGCAGGGTTTGGAAGTGAAGGAGCGCCATTTGACTTTTGAATGTAAAATTTGCTTGACTAATTAGCGGACGCCATGTCGTGTTTGGGGAGCCCTTGATGTGCCTAAATAGTGGAAACCCTCTACAATTGACACCATTTTGGAAACTAGACCCCTTAAAGAACTTATCTAGATGTGTGGTGAACACCTTGAACCCCCAAAGTGCTTCACAGACGTTTATAACATTGAGCCGTGAAAATAAAATTTTCACATTTTTTCCACAAAAATGTTTTTCAGCCCCAAATTTTGCATTTTTATAAAGGGTAACAGGAGAAATTTCACCAATCCATTTGTTGTGTAATTACTCCTGAGCATGCCAATACCCCATATATGTGGAGAAACCACTGTTTGGGCACACAGCAGGGCTTGTAAGGGAAGGAGCGCAATTTGACTTTTGAATGTAAAATTTGCTTGAATAATTAGAGGACGCCATGTCGCGTTTGAGGAGCCCCTGATGTGCCTAAACAGTGGCAACCCCCACAAGTGACACCAATTTGGAAACTAGACTCCTCAGGAAACTTATCTAGATGTGTGGTGAGCACCTTGAACCCCCAAGTGCTTCACAGAAGTTTATAACATAGAGCCGTGAAAATATAAAAATCCCATTTTCCCACAAAAATGTTTTTTAGCCCCAAATTTTTTATTTTCAAAAGAGTAACAGGAGAAAATGGACCGCAAAATTTGTTGTGCAATTTCTATTGAGCACGCAGACACCCCACATGTGAGGGAAAACTATTGTTTGGGCACACAGCAGGGCTCAGAAAATAACTTTTTGGAACGCAGACTTTGATGGAATGGTCTGTGGGTGACATATCGCGTTTGGAAAGCCCCTGATGTGCCTAAACAGTGGAAACCCCCCACAAGTGACCCCATTTTGGAAACTAGTCCCCTCAGGGAATTTATCTAGATGTGTGGTGAGCACTTTGAACCCATAGGTGCTTCACAGAATTTTACAAAGTAGATCTGTAAAAATGGAAAAAATATATTTTACCCACAAAAATGTTATTTTAGCCCCCAATATTTTCATTTTCCCAAGGATAGCAGGAGAAAATGGACCCCAAAATTTGTTGTGCAATTTCTCCTGAGTATGCCGATACCCCATATGTGGTCGAAAACTACTTTTAATGCACAGTGCAAAGCTCAGAAGGGAAGAAGCGCCATATTGGAGTTCATATTATGCTGGGCTAGTTTGATGGTGCCATGTCATATTGGCAGAGCCCCTAAGGTGCCAGAACAGCAGAACCCCTCATAAGAGACCCCATTTTACAAACTACACCGCTTAATGAATTCATTTAGGGGTGCAGTGAGCATATTGACACCACATGTGCCTCCAAGAATTTTACACCATTGGGGGTGAAGAAAGAATAATTACATCTTTATCAGCAAAGTTTTGTTTTAGCCCCAGATTTTACACTTTCACACTGGGAAATGGGTAAAAATGGCACGTAGAAATACCCCCACCATATGTGGCTGTAAAGTACTGCTTAGCCACATGGCAAGACTTGAGAGGGAAGGAGCGCTATTTGCCTCCTGGAGCACAGATATTCCTAGAATAGTATGCAGACTCCATATACAGAGACCCTTAGTGCTAGAAGAGCAAATCCCTCCTCAAGTGACCCCATTTTGGAAATTATACCACTTTGGGAATTTATCTACAGGTGTGGTGAGGATTTTAACTACATGGGGGTTTTCCAGAAACAAGCAGCAGGGGATGTTGCTGAGTGAAAATTGCAAACTACCATTGTAGTGACAAGTATGTAGTGCCCAGCTTGTGCTTCTAGAGACATGCACCCGTAAATTAGGTGGGCTCTCTTTGCTACAGAAATGCCAAACATGTGGACGCTAACTGCGGTTTAGGCACACTGTGGGGCTCAAAAGGAAAATGTGAATTTGTATTTGGGAGCACAGAATTTGCTGAACTTCTTTTGGGGTGACAAAGGCCATTTTGCTTTTCCAGAGCCTTTGTGCTACTAGTAATGTGGAAGCTCCCTATATTTCCATTAACAGATGACAGACCTGAGTGGGGACTTGCTTTTTTTGTGGATTGAGTTGAAGCTTTTATTGTGATCCAAAATGTAATGTAAAATGTTCCCATTTATCATGTGCTCTACGCTGAGCACTGATATCGGGGTTTCCATTTAAGTCTCCAAGTGACGTAATTCAGATGAAACCCCCGAATGATCCATTCGCTATAATAAGGCAGCAGAGTTACTCTGGACCCCATCTGGCCTCTGTTTACCGATTTCCTTTTTTTCAGAGGTTCACAAAACTGTGGCCGACGGCACTTTTATCCACGCCTAATAAAAAGACAGACACCGTGGGATCACAAGCCAGACGGCATCCACACTGCCTCTCATCCGAGATATACACGGAAACCCTGGTGTAAGCGCTCAGCGCAGAGCGCAAGACGAATATGAGCCGAGCCATACTGCAATCTTTGGGAGGCAGAATGAACAAATCAGCAGCAGGTGAAAAATTGGTTTTATTTATTTTTTACGCCATTCCTCATGTGGTATAAGTGATTAGGTGACTTTATTCTTCGGGTCGGTGCGAATAGAGCGATATCAGATTTATATTGGGCTTTTATGTTTGGTTGCTCTCACACACTAAAAAACGCTTTTTTTTTGCAAAAACTAGTTTTTGCACCACCATATTTTGAAAGGTATATTTTTTCCATATTTCGGTCAACAGAGTCATGTAAGGGCTTCTTTTTTGCAGGACGAGTTGACGTTTTTATTGGTACCATTCTCGACATGTGATATTTTTTTATTACTTTCTATTCCGAATTTTGGGAGGCAGAATAAGCAAAAACCAACAATTCAGGAATTGTTTTTTGTTTTTTTCTTTTATGCCGTTCCGTGTGTGGTAAAATTGATAAGGCAGCTTTATTCTTCTGGTCAGTACGATTACAGCGATACCACATTCATATAGTTTTTTTATGTTTTGACTAGTGTTGAGCGAGCATGCTCGACACTGCTCGGTACTCGCCCGAGCATCTCACTACTCGGGATCTTCGGCGAGCACCGAGCATTTCCTGTTACTCGGGCGGGAGATCGGGTCTCCACCCTGCAAATTTGGCGCTCTTTACAGAGCCAATGAACATGTAGGGATTGCCAGCCAGTCACTGTAATGCTGCAGCCATGTTGTTTGTGGGCATTACAGTGATTGGCTGGCCGCACAGCGTCACCGCGAGTATTTAAAACCGGGCGCCGCCATCTTGGACACAGTCGCTCCGGATCAGACAGTGTAGGGAGAATGCTGCTGAGTTAGGGAGAGATATATAGTGCGAAATAGGTAGTGTAGGGTCTCTAAAGCCTGCCAAATCAAACAAACAGTCCTTCTCAGGACTAATATCCATCCCAGATATCAGGCAGGCAGGCTGTATAGGAGACGCAGTGGTTATACCAGCAAACGCTGCATTACAGTCCTGTGTGCTCCTGTTGGTCAAATTGCTAGACTTATCCCCCGGTCTCAGGGGCCAGGAAAAATCCTTTTTTTTTCATCTAAATCCTGCTTTTTTTCCTCAGTCAGACGGTACAAATACGCGTCTTATTAACCATTTGGTATCCCCCCCCCCCCAAAAAAAAAAATAAAAAATTTAGTGTGTCTGTGACTGTTCAGACACCAATATATCTGTTTAAAGAGTCTGGTGTAGGCTAGAGAAATAGAACTGTGGTTTTGCAGTTCCACGGGTCACATCTCTGTATTATCTTGCTTTTGGCATTTTTTCTGTAAAAATAAACAGTAATAGTGTCTCCCTGACTGGTCAGACACCAATATATCTGTTTAAAAGAGTTTGGTGTAGGCCAGAGAAATAGAACTGTGGTTTTGCAGTTAAACGGGTCAAATCTCTGTATTATCCTGCTTTTGGAATTTTTTGCCTTAGTAAAAACTGTAACAGTGTCTCCCTGACAGTTCAGACACAAATATATCTGTTTAAAAGAGTCTGGTGTAGGCCAGAGAAATAGAACTGTGGTTTTGCAGTTCCATGGGTCAAATCTCTGTACTATCCTGCTTTTGCCATTTTTTCCGTACAAAAAAAAAACTGTAATAGTGTCTCCCTGACTGTTCAGACACAAATATATCTGATTAAAAGAGTCTGGTGTAGGCCAGAGAAATAGAACTGTGGTTTTGCAGTTACATGGGTCAAATCTCAGTATTATTCTGCTTTTGGCATTTTTTCCCTTAGTAAAAACTGTAATAGTGTCTCCCTGACTGTTCAGACACCAATATATCTGTTTAAAAGAGTCTGGTGTAGGCCAGAGAAATAGAACTGTGGTTTTGCAGTTCCACGGGTCAAATCTCTGTATTATCCTGCTTTTGGCATTTTTTGCCGTAAAAAAAAACTGTAATAGTGTCTCCCTGACTGTTCAGACACCAATATATCTGTTTAAAAGAGTATGGTGTAGGCCAGAGAAATAGAACTGTGGTTTTGCGGTTCCACGGGTCAAATCTCTGTATTATCCTGCTTTTGGCATTTTTTCCATAAAAAAAATCTGTAATAGTGTCTCCCTGACTGTTCAGACACAAATATATCTGTTTAAAAGAGTCTGGTGTAGGCCAGAGAAATAGAACTGTGGTTTTCCTCTTCCACAGTTCTAATCTCCTTTTTATTACCCTTTTTCCATTGATAGTGCGAGTGTAAGCTATTTTACTTCATTTACAATGGGCAAGGCGCGTGGCAAGGGACGTGGAACTGGACGTTCTGGTGATGGTGCGTGTAGAGGACGGGCAGTGGCCAAGGTGAAAATGTGCCACAACCAACAGCCACATCTTGACCGAATTACTAGGGAAGCACACTACAACACCAGTAAAGCGAACTGATCAGTGTGAACAGGTTATTAATTGGATAGCAGATAATACTTCCAGTTACCTGGGCACCACCACCTCCGGTCTGTCTTCCACACTGTCAAGTTTTAGTAGCCGTAAGTCTGGACCACATACTCCTCCTCACCCTGATGCTCCTTCCGCCCACCATGCCGAGTGTCGTCAGACAGCAACTGATCCCACAGTTGGATACTCTGAAGAGCTGTTCACTGGTCCATTTCCATATTTGTGCCCCTCGCCTGCTCCGCTTGAAGTGGTGGAAGAGGAGATCCCATGTAGCGATGCCCAAATATTTGAACAGCCACGGCCACAGGAAGTCGACGCTGGCAATTTGTCACAAGAGGTGGACGATGACGAGACACAATTGCCAGGAAGTGAGGAGGAGGATCGTGGTGTTCAAGTGGAAGAGAAGGAGGTGGTGGATGATCTAGTAACTGACCCAACGTGGCAGTAGGACACACAGAGCGAGGCCAGCAGAACACAGGGGGAGGGAGGCAGAGTACCCCAACAGGCAGGAAGAAGCAGTGTGGTGGCCGCACACAGAAGGCGGGCAACAGTTCTTCGTAACACCAACACAAGGGAAGTTGCCAGGACAACCGGTAGGTCTTCTAGAGTCTGGAATTTTTTTAAAGACTCTGCTGATAACCCCAAAAAGGCCATTTGTACCACCTGCCATGCCAGCATCAGTAGGGGTGACAAAACTACCAGCCTGACCACCACCAGCATGATCTGGCACATGTCAGCAAAGCACCCGACTTTGTGGGGCGAATCCCAGGGTCCACGACCAGTGTCAGCAGGTGTCACCACTGCTTCTTCCGCTGTTGTGCGTGTAATAGAACCCCCTGTTGTGCGTGCAAGGCAATCCCCTGTCCATACTGCATGCAAAGATGCCCCCTCCTCTCAGTCTTCACTTGTTATGGCAGTTTCTCAAGAAACAGCATCAACGTACACGTCCACGTCCCACCGCAGCGTTCAATTGTCCATATTCCAGAGCTTTGAACGAAAGCGCAAATTTGCAGCCAACGCCCCACAGGCCACAGTCCTAAATTCGCACATTTCACGACTGCTTGCGTTGGAAATGCTGCCTTTTAGGCTGGTGAAGACGGAATCCTTCCGCAACCTTACGGCGGTGGCCGTCCCTCGGTACTCGGTCCCCAGCCGACACTATTTTGCCCGGTGTGCCATCCCCGCACTACACAAGCACGTGTCCCAAAACATCTGCCGTGCCCTCAACAACGCAGTTACTGGGAGAGTCCACCTGACAACGGACATGTGGACAAGTGCTTGTGGCCAGGGACGGTACATCTCCCTGACGGCACACTGGGTAAACATAGTGGAAGCCGGGACCCAGTCGGACCTTGGGACGGAACACATCCTCCCCACACCGAGGATTGCGGGCCCTATGTCAATCAGAGTTGCCCCCACAGTGTACAGCTCCTGCGCATCATCCTCCTCCTCATGTTCAGCCTCCATCTCAGATATCACCACATCAGTTACAAGCTGGAAGCACTGCAGTAGTGCCTCAGCCAAGCGGCAACAGGCTGTGCTGAAACTCATAAGCTTAGGTGAGAAACCTCACACTGCTTGTGAGTTGTAGACAGCTGTGAAAGAGCAGCCAGATCTGTGGCTGAGACGGCTGAACCTACATCCAGGCATGGTCGTGTGTAACAATGGCCGTAACCTGGTGGCGGCTCTGAGGCGAGGCGAGCTCACACACATACCATGCCTGGCTCATGTGCTTAACCTTGTGGTTCAGCGGTTTCTTAAATCGTACCCCGAGTTGCGAGATCTGCTCGTCAAAGTACGCCGCCTGTCAGCTTATTTTCGGAAGTCGGCTACAGCTTCTGCCGCCCTTGCTGTGTTGCAGCAGCGTTTGCCGCTTTCGTCACACCGACTGGTGTGTGATGTCCCCACACATTGGAACTCGACCCTCCACATGTTGAAAAGGATTTGTGAGCAGAAAAGAGCAGTTGTGGAGTACCAGCTGCAACAAGGCCGTCGATATTCAGGTCAGACTCCACACATAAGACCTCAGGAGTGGACCTGGATGTCTGACATATGTACCATCTTGACAAACTTTGAGGAGTCCACGAAGATGGTGAGTGACGATGACGCCATCATTAGCGTCAGCATCCCACTCGTCTGTCTTTTGCAACGCTCTCTGCAGAGAATTAAAGAGGAGGCATTGCAGCCAGAGTATGATGAGATGGATCAAGAAGCCGTAGCGGGCGATTACACACAGCCCAGCCTCATCTCATCCCAACGTGCATTGAGGGACAATGAGGGAGAGGAGGAGGAGGAGGAAGAACAGGAGCTGGTATCATGCGCTGTAGATGGTAGTACCTGTACAACTGTCATACAGTCGGTTCAGCGTGAGTGGCCTGAGGACAGGGGGGAGGAGGAGGAGGAGAGCATGGTCAGTCGTCATCTTGGTGAGGACATGGAAGTCTTGCCCGTTACCAGTCTGGCACGCATGGCTGACTTTATGTTACGCTGCCTTAACCGTGACCCTCGCGTTGTCAAAATGTTGGGTGACAGTCATTACTGGTTGGTGACACTTTTAGACCCCCGCTACAAGGAGAACTTTCACTCTCTTATTCCTGAGGTGGAGAGGTCTACAAAAATGGGGCAGTACCAGAAGGCCCTTGCTGCAGAACTCTTAAAAAAATTCCCATCTGAACACTCTAGCTGCAGAGGTCACAGTTCGTTGACCAACCAAAGCGTACAGGCGAGAGAGACGCAACTCCAATCCAGCAGAGGCAGGGGAACACTGTCAACATTCTGGGACAGTTTTCTGAGACCCGCCCAGATTACAGGCCCTGAGGCGCGGGGTACTCTCACAAGGAGTGGAAAGTTTCAAAAGATGGTGAGGGAGTACCTTGCCGAAAGTACCAGCATCCTCCGTGATACCTCTGTGCCTTTTAATTATTGGGTATCCAAGCTGGACACTTGGAATGAACTCGCTCTGTACGCCTTGGAGGTCCTGGTCTGCCCTGCCGCTAGCGTGTTATCGGAGTGTGTTTTTAGTGCCGCTGAGGAAATTATAACTGATAAGCGCACTCGCCTGTCAACTGACAATGCTGACAAGCTGACCCTTATCAAAATGAACAAGGGCTGGATTGGGCCAGATGTCTCATCACCACCAAATTACAGCAGAGTAACATAAAGTCAAATCCACTGTGTTATTTCTGGAGGTGTATTCCCATGCACCGCTTCACACCCACACATGGGTATACACTTCCTCATTTCGGCTGTTTTTTGCTCTTCTCCTTATCCTCAGCCTCCACCACCACTATACCACCAGGGTGACCGTGGTCCGTGTTGCCAGCATTGTAAGTTCCTCCGTCCTAATTTTTGGCAGCTTTTGTTTGGAAGGCATAGGCAAAGACTATGGGAGACCCACTCCCCAATAATGGGAATAATGTTTTTAATATGCTGTACTGCATGGCTCTTTTAAGGGGCATTAAAATCGTCTTGATAAGCTACTGCGACCTACACGTCTCTTCCAAGGGGCATTAAAACCGTCTTGTTAAGCTACTGCGACCTCCACCACTTTTCCAATGGGCATTAAAACCATCTTGTTAAGCTACTGCAACCTCCATGTCTCTTCCAAGGGGCATTGAAACCGTCTTGTTAAGCTACTGCGACCTCCACCACTTTTCAAAGGGGCATTAAAACCGTCTTGTTAAGCTACTGCGACTCCACGTCTCTTGTAAGGGGCATTAAAACTGTCTTGTTAAGCTACTACAACCTCGACCACTTATCCAAGGGGCATTAAAACCGTCTTGTTAAGCTACTGCGACCTCCACATCTCTTCCAAGGGGAATTAAAACCGTCTTGTTAAGCTACAGCAACCTCCACAGCTCTTCCAAGGGGCATTAAAACCGTCTTGCTAAGCTACTGTGACCTCTACCACTCTTCCAAGGGGCATTGATATTGTCTTTTTATTCCACTGCGACCTCCACCACTCTTCCAAGGGGCATTAAAACCTTCTAGTTAAGCTACTGCGACCTCCACGTCTCTTCCAAGGGGCGTTAAAACCATCTTGTTAAGATACTGAGACCTCCACCATTCTCCCAAGGGGCATTAAAACCATCTTGTTAAGCTACTGCGACCTCCACGTCTCTTCCAAGGGGCATTAAAACCGTCTTGTTAAGCTACTGTGACATCCACCATTCTTCCAAGGGGCATTAAAACCATCTTGTTAAGCTACTGCGACCTCCACATCTCTTCCAAAGGGCATTAAAACCATCTTGTTAAGCTACTGCGACCTCCACCACTTTTCCAAGGGGCATTAAAGCCATCTTGTTAAGCTACTGCAACCTCCACGTCTCTTCCAAGGGGCATTAAAACCGTCTTGTTAAGCTACTGCGACCTCCACGTCTCTTCCAAGGGGCATTAAAAGCGTCTTGTTAAACCACTCTGAATTCCACAGCTCTTCCAAGGGGCATTGTAATGTTGTTTTTAATTAACTCTAACCTCCACGACTCTTCCAACGGGCATTGCATTTCCTCTTAATTTTAGTCAGCTTTTGCTTTTCAATGGATAGGCGAACACTAAGGGAGACCCACTCCCCTATAATGGGTCGAAGGTTTTTAGTACGTTGTAATCCACGTCTGTTTCAAGGGACATTGCAGTTCCTCATAATTTTTGGAAAGCCTTCCATTCACTGCTTAGGCCAACAGTGCACAGGAGACCCAGTTGCTATAAATGGAAAAAATGGTTTAGTTAAGGCCCTCTGACCTCCATGTGACTTCCAAGGGGCATTGGAGTGCCTCGAAATTTTTGGTAGGCATTGCACTCACTGTATGCCCTATAACTGCGTAGCCGAACCGCTCCTTTTGGTACAGAAACATATCCTACAAGACATGTGTGGTTGACTGGCCTGGTATTGATGTGAATGGTCCCTGTTCCTCCTGCTCTTTCTCCTTTGCCACCACCTCATCCATCATTCATCACCTGAAGCTTTGTTTTAACGGGAGTCATAGAACTGGGATAGTAGCAGGAAAACATCCAGCAATCCTCAGAGGAGGTAGGATATGCACCAAAACGCTGACCACCTCAGGCCTAGCCGCTATTACATACATGCGCTTGCATTCCAAGAAACTAAAGCAGATGCTAACTTCTATCATCATCATCATGCTCCTCACCATGGCACTCTCAACTCCCCTGATGGAGAAGCCAGGGCCCACCGAAGGAGCAGGCCAGGCTAAGAAAAGTGTGGGGGAAGTTCACCGGAGAAATAGGGGTGGCTGGGGACCGTTTATGGACACCCGGCCGCCCCCAGGCGGCTGGGGACCGTGTGTGGACACCCGGCCGCGGGGAGGCTGGGGACCGAGTATGGACAACTGGCAGCCACCTGGCGGCTGGGGACCGAGCGTGGACACCCAGCCGCCGGGCAGCTGGGGACCGAGTATGGATACCAGGCCGCCGACGCAGCCATGATATGGTGGCCGGCGTCTGCCTCCACATGCCTAAAAGGCCCAATTTCAAGTGCAAGCAAGCTAGCAGTATGGTATTGCAGCCTGGGGCTGGGTGGGTGGCAGGTTGCACACTTACGCTTGCATTCCAAGAAAACAAAGCAGATGCTAACTTCTATCATCATCATGCTCCTCACCTTGGCACTCTCAACTCCCCTGATGGAGAAGCCAGGGCCGACCGGAGGAGTCTGGTTCTCTGGTGGGCTCTTCCAATGCTGCCCTAAAGCAGGCCAGGCTAAGAAAAGTGTGGGGGAAGTTCACAGGAGAAATAGGGGCGGCTGGGGACCGTTTATGGAAACCCGGCCGCCCCAGGTGGCTGGGGACCGTGTGTGGACACCTGGCCATGGGGCGGCTGGGGATTGAGTATGGACACCCGGCCGCCCCCAGGCGGCTGGGGACCGTGTGTGGGTGTGGCACCCTGCTGCGCATTGGTGCCACAGAACCCAGAAGGGTGCATGGATGGACTTCTCCACAAGAGGCCCTCACTACATTCACACACCTCCACCCTACCACCTCAGACCAGCAGAGGGAGCCCGTTAGGGATATATATAGGGAGGGTGGAGCTAGGCAGCTCAGTTAGTCAGAAGTGAGTTGTGCAGTCAGAGAGAGAGCGTGTTGATGCTCAGAGAGCAGCGAAGAGGCAGCAAGCTGGCAGCTGTGCTTAGGCGAGCCGAGGCCTACAGCACATGTGAAGGCCTAATGAGGGCCCTGAGTGGCCGAAGGTGAGAGGAGAAGGAAGAAGTAGCGAGGGGGCAGAGGAGCATACCAGGCTCACCCCGATATATATACTGAACACCGGGTCCACGCCTACAGGGACCCTTTACACCCAGTAGGAATCACCGGAACCCCTGAAGGACTACAGGTCCCAGGTTCACCAAACGCTGATTACAGTAGCAGGGCTAGGAGTCACGGAGGCCTCAGCGTCCAGGGAGAGTGATCTCCAAGAGAAGGCCCTACCACCAGGTCAGCAGGTGCAAAGAGAGACAGTAACCAAGCTAGGCCCTAGCTCCAGGCAGGTCAGAAGCTTAGCGAGTAAAGCCACGGATCAGGAGGCCCTATACCCGCTCACTGGGGAGAGTCCAAAAGTGCGCCCTTCGTCCGGAGTACCCTGGACCGTGCCTGCAACATCACCAGTAAAGGTACTGAAGCTTACTCCCGTGTGAGTGTCCGTCTCTCCCCTGCACCACCATCCATTACACCCCACGCTGCCCTGGAGCTAGCTCTACCTGTGGAGAGCCACACCATCCCTGCTGCCATAACACCAGCTCTAGCGGACTGCTCCGCAACGGCGGCACCCCTTAGCCGCATTCCACAGGTGGCATCACGAACACTTTAAATCCCTTATAAGTATTCCCCTTTTTACTGACCGCCCTGGGTCACGACCTGGCCAGCCACCGTGATATCCCCCACCGGCATACACCGAGGCCCGGCTGCCGAGTATGCCACGGCCCAGGGGGCGCGTCATGGACACCCGGCCGCTGGGTGGCTGGGGACCGAGTATGGACACCCGGCCGCCCCCTGGCGGCTGGGGACCGAGTGTGGACACCCGGCCTCTGGGCGGCTGGGGACTGAGTATGGATACCGGGCCGCCGACGCAGCCATGACATTTTGGCCGGCGTCTGCCTCCACATGCCTAAAAGGCCAAATTTCAAGTGCAAGCAAGCTAGCAGTATGGTATTGCAGCCTGGGGGTGGGTGGGTGGCAGGCTGCATACTTGTGCTTGCATTGCAAGGAATGGGGGAGGTACAATTGAACACTGCCCTGGGACAAGGACTTGCACGGGGATAGTTGCAAGTCTGCATCTTCTGATGCGGCAAGGATCACTTCTGATGGGCACACTTTTAGGCAGTGACCTGGGTGTCAGAGATGCTTCCAGGGGCCTTCCCCATGCTGTTCCTATGTCTTTTCAGCACTGTATGCATGTGTCACACAGCACATGGCCAGATAAGATTGTAAAATGTTAAAATGACATTTCCCGGTGAATGCATTTTTCACGGTTGAAAGCAATACAAAAGTGCAAAAACGCATAAAAATTCTACTTGAAAACATAGTCCAAGGTGTGGAGGAGTATTTTTGTTTTTGGTTAGTTATTTTACCTTATACACAAGTCTTTACCCTGGAAAGGATGTTCCTTAACATATTTCACAGGAAAGCAGTTTCAGTTTAGTTTTTGAGCGTTTTATTGTGAGCCCGTAAAAGTGGCTTAATACCTCTGACCACGTTGTTGACAGCAGTGACCTAGGAGTCAGAAATGCTTCCTGGGGCGATCCCCATGCTGTCCCCATGTCATTTGGACACTGTCACTATCGTTTTGGGCACTTTTTAGGCTTTCTACAGACTGCCGGGGGTGCCGCCGCAAAAATGCTCGGGTCTCCCATAGACTAACATTGGGCTCGTTGCTTGGGTCGAGCACCCGAGTATCACGGTGAGCTCGGCCTGAGCTTCGAGCACCCAAGCATTTCAGTGCTCGCTCAACACTAGTACACAATAAAAACTATTTTATAGAAAAAATAAATTTTTTTTGCATTGCTTTATTCTGAGAGCTATAACTTTTTTATTTTTCTGCTGATGGAGCTTTATGGCGGCTTGTTTTTTGCAGGACAAGATGACGTTTTCAGTGGTACCATTTTTATTACATTCGTCTTTTTGATGGCGTTTCATTCCACTTTTTGTTTGGCGGTATGATGATAAAGCATTGTTTTTTTCTTTGTTTTTATTTTTTATTTTTACCATGATCACTAAAGGAATTAACTAGTGGAAAAGTTTTATAGGTCAGGTTGTTACGGACGCGGAGATACCAAATATGTGTACTTTTATTGTTTTTTGTTTTCAGAATAATATTTATATTTATATATATATTTTATTATTATTTTGTGTTTTTTTTTATTTTATATTTTTCCAACTTTTTTTTTTAACTATTTTTATTACTTAGTGCCACTACGGGACTTTCACTTTCTGCAGTCTGATCGCTGCTATACCTAATAACCTGTCACTGCTGGAGATGATCATGCAGTGTGCATGATCTAACTAACTTGCTAGTGCCTGGTGACCCGGATGTCATCATGACGACATCGGGTAACCATGGCAACGATCGGGACCGCATCATCGTGGGGTCTCCAATCCAAGGGGCTTCTGTCCCTGTGCTCGCTCGCTAAATGCTGCAATCGCAGCATTTAGGGGATTAAAGTGCCGGGTGCTCCTGGCATTGAGTGCCGGGTGTCAACTGTCAGAATCAGCTGACACCCGGCGACGATCGCGCCCACACAGCCTCTGTGCAGGCACAATCACAGTATCTGGTAGTTAAGGCCCAGGCCACAGGGACGGGTAGATATGTCTCACGTCATAAAGGGGTTAAAGAGTAATTGCCATTTTTATTTATAGTTCAAAATCAACAGTTCATACGAAAATAATAAACTTTGTAATATATTTCATAGGAGAATTTTTGCTTCTTTCCCCTTCTAGATTGATTTTTCTCTCTCAATTCATGGGTAAAATATGTATTCTATGAAGACAGATTTTTCCATTACTGAGATAGCAGATGGCAGTTGGTGCATTTAAAATTCTATGGAGAAGTGAGGAGGAGGGAGGAGCCAGAGGCAGACACAGATATTCTACCGGAAGTTCTCCTGAAACAACAGTTACAGTTTACTATAGAAGTTTATGAGCATCAACTGTCATCTCCTTTCTCAGAAATGGGAAATTCTATTCACTGCAGACACATTTTACCTGTGAATTGAGAATTTTGAGAATGAATGGTCGGTCCAGGAAGAGAAAGAAGCAGATTTCTCTGATTACATAAATTACAAAGTTTTTTTTAACAATTTACTCACTACTCATTTATTGAATAAAAATTAAAACAACCGTTACTCTTTAACCTTGCTGTACGATACAGGTGACGCGCCCCCTGGGCCATATTCTTTAGGGGAATACCCGGAGCCGGATCAGATGGGGGTTGTAGTCTCCGAGTGGCTGTGACCCGGTCCGTGCCCAGGGTGTCAAGCTCAGAGTATGTGGCAGTCCTACAGATGTTACAAAGTTCGTTATGTCGACTACGCCACCCGTTGGATTGCGGTCACTACGGCCGCCGCTGCAGCAGGGTCCGCTGAGGCTGATGGTGTTGGTGCAGCTTTAGATAGTATAACCCCCAACGGGAGGGGTATGGCCTCAGGGGGTCAGGTGCAGAGGATGGGGGTTGTGGTGGTGCAGCATAGATGGTAATTAAAGACAGAGTCGGGTTGTGCAGTTTAGGGTATTTACTTACTGCTGATGTTCCGGTCACTCCAGCTTCAAGTGACCACCCGAGCCGTGCTGCGTCCACCAGGTCCTGGATTCAGCCAACCCCCAAGCAAGTCCGGAGCGTGACCCTGAGCCCTCCTTCCTGTCCTGTCTTCTGGCCGTCCCCACCAGGGATCCACCTAGGTCCAGCTCCCTCGGGCCTTCTGTTGGGAGACCCTTGGCCTTGGGTTCCCTGACCCTTCACGTGGTTTGCCTTCAGGGTGGATGTGGTGGGTGGCCGTGGCAGATCCTGCCCACGGCCTCCGGTCTCTGGCTAGGGTGTGCTTTAGCCCCCACCAGTTTGGGATCCGGTACCCAGTTGCCAACTCTTCACCCGGTGATGGACTTTGGGTTCTCAAAGTCCTTTTCTTTCACCCCCTCTGGGTCTTTCTTCCTTTCTCCTCTCTCTCTCTCTGGGGCTGCTCTGCTCTTCTGCTCTCCTCCTCTGGCTTCTCACAGACTGACTGACCCTGATCTTAGATGGTGCCCACCTTATATACTCCCTCTATGTGTGAGCTCAGGTGACCAGCACCCAATGAGCTCCTAACCTTACCCAGGCTGCTCCCCCTATCTGCCCCTACACTACTTGGGATGTTCCACCCCCCTCCCACTCCAGCCAAGGACAGACTCGGTCGTACCTGCACATTTCTAAGTGGGAGTACCGTTGGTCTGCCCTCCGGAAATGGGATGTGTGTAGTGCATGCAGCTCTCTGGGCTCAGTTTCACACTCCATCCTTACCCGGGAGTGGAATATCACACCTCTGGGTTGAGGTGCAATACCCCTGTAGCAGCCGAATCCTCGGGGTGCTACATTCCCCCCTGGTAAATCACAGCACGTCCTCGGGCTGTAAGATATAAACATCCACAAACATACATTTTTTTTTTATATAAACAACATAATAAAAACATATAAAATATCATATATATATCAGCATCATCATAAAACTTTTCATATTAATAACATTCTCGTCGCCTCTGGCTCCTCCTCCGGTCACTGTGCAACGTGTGACCGGGTAAAGTGCGACAGTCTTTGGAACTCGTGGCTTTCCTATAAAACCAGTAGGGGGCGCTTTAGGACGCGCAACTATTTACAAGGGATATGGCCGCTCTCAGTCCTCGGCCAGGTATTTAAGGGATAAACGGGTAAACAGTTCACACTTGCTGGTCCCAACGGGGACTATATTATCAGCAACAGTTTCTTTGGTACCCCTACGGGTAACTATATACAGCTTCTACTCTGCCGTACTCAACGACGACGTCCTCCTGCTCTTTCTTTGTGGTTACCTTTAGCTTCAGACCCGTCCGGGTCCTCTTGTTCTTCCTCCTCACACCGCAGCTCTTCCTCCGTCAGGCGATGCACATGGAGGGCGTAGGGTCCTTTGGCACACTTGGGCCGGGTAAAGGTGACCTCGTCCCCGATGTAAAGGTCACGACCTCTGTGTCCCTCCGGTAGGTGGGACTCAACGTCTCTCCTGGTCACGAAGACGTCGCCTGGGGTGCGGTGGTCTCGGATGAAGCCCCACCCATGCTGCATGTTAAACTTGATCACAGTCCCGGTGGTGCGGGGACTATGCGCTGCACGGGGGTCTCTCCTGGCCCGGCTCTTCTGCTCCGCGCTCCTTATCTGGGCTTGTTGTTCCCGGACCCGCCTCTCTCTCCGCTCCCTCTCAAAGACCTCGAGCTGCTGGCGGCAGCACTCTGCACGCTCCGCTGCGGCTGCCCGAGTCTCTTGAGTGAACCCCATGAGATCTTCTCCGGCGGGGTCCCACTCAAACTGCGCTTCTGCTAGCGGGGGCGAGATCCTCTTAACGGGCTTTGGAGCCGGGATCAGGGGTTCACACATGGGCCTTGCCCTCTTTTGGAGCTCTTGTTCGTAGTACTCCCTGGGCCAGACAAAGGGCTGCCCGTCCGGCCATGTGTGTTGGGCGAACAGATCTTCTCCCAGATGCGGCACTTTAGGTTTTATGGGCGCGGTGGTGGTGGCGGCGCCCGGGTTGCCCAGGCCTTGCGGCCAGGCCTGGGGCACCTGGAAAGTGAAGGGCACCGTAAGGACGGCGGCGCCCTGGGCTACTTGGCCCTGCGACCAGGCCGGTGGCTCCGCGGAGGTAGGGGGCGCTGTTGGTATTGCGGCGCCCGGGGGTACTAGGCCTTGCGACCAGGCTGGTGGTACTTCCTGCTTGGTCACGCTCGGGGTCGAGGCGTGTGACGTCACAGGGGTCGCGGCTGCGGCTTCCGGTTGAGGCCTAGTCTGTGGCGGTGACGTTGCGGTTACGGGCACGGCAGGGGGTACTTCGGGCTCTGCGACGGGGAGCTGGGGCAGGCACGCGGTTTCCCGGCTTGGGGTAGAGACGTCCCCTTTACCTGCCTCCTTTCGTTCGGCTCCCTTCTCGGCGCCGTCTCCGGCCTTCAGTCCTCCTGCGCCATCCTCAGAGGCGGTCTGTCTCCTCGTCTTGGGTGGCGTTCTCCGCTGACGGGTCTCGGTCTGCTGGGCCATCTCACGGCTCCACTCCGCCAACGTCTCTCGCTGCACCCGGGCCATCCTCCCTGCGAGGCCCTCCAGAGCGGTCTGCGCACACTCCCGGTCTCGGGGGAGCTGTGCTAGGACCTCCACTAGGCCTAGTGGGGTCGTTGCTTCTAGCAGGCTCCTGACCAACGGGTCGGTGCTGCTCTGCTCTCCTTCTGCTGTTCCCGGCAGGCTCCTGGCCAGCGGGCCGGTGCTGCTCTGCTCTTCTCCCATCTCCAGGTAAGCTTCTCCTGGACTCAGCTCTAGGCTTCTTGTCTCCGGGTGCGCTCCCTCCAGACTGCTCCAGGCGACACCCATCTTTGCTCTCTTCTTCTCAGTCCTCCCACTTCGAGGGCGGTCCCGGGGCCACTTGGTGATTGTCAGCTCCAGGGGCAGTTCTTTCACGCTGACAGACACCTCTAGCATCACAGTCTCTGTTGGTGGGGGCGGTTTCCACTTTTGGCGCCATTTTCGGTCCTGGCCCACGATGGGAGGTGGCCTCTTGCCACCCTCTGGCACGCCCATAATGGCGTCCGCTCTTCCAAGGCGGGAAACCTTTGGAAATGGCGGGAATCGTCTCCCAGTGGCGGGAAACTCTGCAGATGGCGGGAAAAAGCTGTTAATGGCGGACAACCGGCGGGAATCGACCTGTGATGGAGTCCGATGGCGGGGACCCTCCGGAACCGGCAGGAGACTTCTTTTTGAGGTAAACTCGTTCTTTTCTTCAGGCACGCAGTACCCGGGTGTTGTGGGCACGTAATCCTGCCGACTACGCCAAAGTTGACGCGCCCCCTGGGCCATATTCTTTAGGGGAATACCCGGAGCCGGATCAGATGGGGGTTGTAGTCTCCGAGTGGCTGTGACCCGGTCCGTGCCCAGGGTGTCAAGCTCAGAGTATGTGGCAGTCCTACAGATGTTACAAAGTTCGTTATGTCGACTACGCCACCCGTTGGATTGCGGTCACTACGGCCGCCGCTGCAGCAGGGTCCGCTGAGGCTGATGGTGTTGGTGCAGCTTTAGATAGTATAACCCCCAACGGGAGGGGTATGGCCTCAGGGGGTCAGGTGCAGAGGATGGGGGTTGTGGTGGTGCAGCATAGATGGTAATTAAAGACAGAGTCGGGTTGTGCAGTTTAGGGTATTTACTTACTGCTGATGTTCCGGTCACTCCAGCTTCAAGTGACCACCCGAGCCGTGCTGCGTCCACCAGGTCCTGGATTCAGCCAACCCCCAAGCAGGTCCGGAGCGTGACCCTGAGCCCTCCTTCCTGTCCTGTCTTCTGGCCGTCCCCACCAGGGATCCACCTAGGTCCAGCTCCCTCGGGCCTTCTGTTGGGAGACCCTTGGCCTTGGGTTCCCTGACCCTTCACGTGGTTTGCCTTCAGGGTGGATGTGGTGGGTGGCCGTGGCAGATCCTGCCCACGGCCTCCGGTCTCTGGCTAGGGTGTGCTTTAGCCCCCACCAGTTTGGGATCCGGTACCCAGTTGCCAACTCTTCACCCGGTGATGGACTTTGGGTTCTCAGAGTCCTTTTCTTTCACCCCCTCTGGGTCTTTCTTCCTTTCTCCTCTCTCTCTCTCTGGGGCTGCTCTGCTCTTCTGCTCTCCTCCTCTGGCTTCTCACAGACTGACTGACCCTGATCTTAGATGGTGCCCACCTTATATACTCCCTCTATGTGTGAGCTCAGGTGACCAGCACCCAATGAGCTCCTAACCTTACCCAGGCTGCTCCCCCTATCTGCCCCTACACTACTTGGGATGTTCCACCCCCCTCCCACTCCAGCCAAGGACAGACTCGGTCGTACCTGCACATTTCTAAGTGGGAGTACCGTTGGTCTGCCCTCCGGAAATGGGATGTGTGTAGTGCATGCAGCTCTCTGGGCTCAGTTTCACACTCCATCCTTACCCGGGAGTGGAATATCACACCTCTGGGTTGAGGTGCAATACCCCTGTAGCAGCCGAATCCTCGGGGTGCTACACAGGCATAAGCCATGGATAAGGTTGATTTTAAAAAAAAAATCAGACATATCTGTAACCTGAAGTAAGCCACTAAGGTTTATGTCCATTTTTGAGTAATTTTAACCTAATTTTAAGAAAAGATGAAGCAAAAATGTCATATATTGATCTTTACAATTCCCTTTATTTTTGTTATTGAATTGTGATCATATTAAACAGACAGCTGAAAAAAAATTCATGCCATTAGCAAGCAGTCCTATAAAGCTTCATTTATTGATGTCTTCCATGTCTATATGCCTTATTTATGCCTTGTCCCAGTTCTGGGTACCACATTTTAATAAAGACATCGAAAAACTGGAGCACAGTCAGAGAAGAGCTACCAGGATAGTGAGCGGACTGCAAACTATGTTCTACGAGGAACGATTAAAGGATCTGAGAATGTTTAGCTTGCAAAAAAGAAAACGGAGAGGAGACTTAATAGCTGTCTACAAATATCTGAAGGGATGTCACAGTGTAGAGGGATCATCCTTATTCTCATCTGCACATGGAAACACAATGGAATGAAAATGAAAGGGAGAAGATACAGATTAGATATTAGAAAAAACTTTTTGACGGTGAGGGTGATCAATGAGTGGAACAGGCGGCCACGAGAGGTGGTGAGTTCTCCTTCAATGGAAGTCTGAGCTGGTTTAGTGAATCCTGAATTGAGGTCCCTTCCAACTCTAACATTCTATGATTATAAGTACAGTCATGGACAAACGTTTTAAGTTTGACACAAATTTATTTTTTTCCCAATGTTTGCTTCTTTGATTGACAAATATATCATATTTATTCAAATTTATTCCCTTCGCCCTGGCAGCTGGATATCAACATCTGGGCCAAATCATGACTGATGACAACACATTCTTGTCTAATCAGTGCTTGGAGTTTATCACAAATTCTGTGTTTTTGTTTGTCCTCCCACTTTTTGAGAATTGATCACAGGTTCTCAATGGGTTTGAGGTCTGGGAAGTTTCCTGGCCATGGACCCAAAATTTCAATGCTTTGTTCACCAAGCCACTTAATTATCACTTTTGCCTTGTGACATTGTCTTCATCATACTGGAAAAGTATTGATCATCACTAGATTGTTCCTGGATCGTTGGAGGAAGTTCCTCGTGGAGGAAGGATCAGATACCGTCCTTTATTCTTGCCATTGTTTTTAAGCAAAATTGTGAGTGAACCGCCCTCCATCGATGAAACACCCTCACACTTGAATGGTCCCAGTATGATTTAATGTTGGGATGACACAGGACTCATAACCCCAGTCCTCTGCAGGCCAATCCCTGTAATTCCTGCAAAGTTATCTCTGCCAGCAGCATGGAAAAGTGCACAGTTCAGACCTGCAGAGTGACCAAGACGTTGGTGACGCGCCCCCTGGGCCGTGGGGTACTCGGCAGCCGGGACTCTATGGATGCTGGTGGGAGATATCACGGTGGCTGGCCCGGTCCATGACCCAGGGCGGTCAATAAAAAGAGGGGTTTTCTATTTATAGGGGATTTATAAAGTTCGTGACGCCAGTCACGCCACCTGTGGAATGCGGCTAAAGGGAGCCGCCGCTGCGGAGCAGTCCTCTGAAGCTGATGTTACTGCAGCAGGGATGGTGTGGCTCTATGAAAGCCAGAAGCCTCCGGTTTTTCCAGCCGAGACCTGGAGTAACACGGCTGGTCAAGGGGCCGGTCCCCTTCTTGCGGCCTGATCCCTCTGTCTTCTGACAGATTCGGGGCGTACGGGTGCCATCCTGCACTCGCCGTACTCCCTGGGATCCCTTCAATACAACAGAGCTTTCCTCCTCTGGCTCCCCTCCTGGGTCTCTAACACTAGGCCCTACTTGTGGAGCAGAGCTCCTAAGGAGACTCTGCTCCCAGACTGTCTTCACTGACCACTCCACTCAACTCTACTGCCACCCTAAGATGGCTTCCCTTTATATACCTACCACTATTGTGCTCCCCTAAACTGCTTCCTCCACTCACACGCACTACTGGCTCCCCCTACCTTTGGTTCCCCCCCACTCCAGCCAGGGACAGGGCTCAGCACTGTGCACATGCATCTTGCCCTTCCAGCCGGCCTGGAGCAGTGTAGTGTTGGATGTGGGTGTTGGGGTTCCGGGCAGAACTCCCTCCTTACCTGAGAGAAGGAGACACCACACCTCTGGGTGAGGTGCAGTACCCCTGTGGCGACTGAACCCTCAGGGGCGCCACATTGGTCTGAATTGTAACTCATCAGGAGCGCAGTCGGGAGGCTCCCAATTCTCTCTGTTAACACCTCACCAACACAGCCTTCAGTACTGGCATCTTGAAGAATCTTAACCCCTTAACAACATTAGACGTACTAATACGCGTCTGTGCCCTGGGACTTAAGAGCCAGACCTGTATTAGTACGTCATCGCGATCGCGCGCGCACACAGGCTGTGCGGGCGCGATCGCCGCCGGGTGTCAGCTGATTGTCACAGCTGACACCCGGTACTATGTGCAGGGAGCGGTCCCGCACCGCTCCCAGCACATTAACCCCAGCAATGCTGCGATCGAAGTCGATCGCAGCATTGCGGTGGCAAGGGGAGGTGATCACAGATACTCACCTCCTCTTCCGGCCTCCAGAGCTGTCTGCCGTGGCTTCCAGGATGTTGCCATGACGACCTGTCGTCGTCATGACAACATCCGGGTCACCAGACTGCAGGAAGATTTTATGGACATGCGCAGTGCATCTCCAAACTATCTTCTCCCTGTCCAGCGCTGACAGCCTGCATGGCACAGGGATGGTGCTCCATTCCTATGCCATGCAGGCGATCAAAATAAAAAAGTGAAAGTCCCATAGTGGGACAAAGTAAAAAAGTATAAAAACTGTCAGAAAGTGAAAAAAAAAAAAAAATTGTAAAAATATAAAAAATAAATAAAAAAAATAATCCACCAAAAATAAAAATATAATGTACCCATCAATAAATATTATTATAAAAAAAAAAACAATAAAAGTACACATATTTGGTATTGCCGCGTCGGGAACGACCTGACCTATAAAACTGTACGGTAAAAAAAAAAATCACCATACCGCCAAACAAAAAATGGAATAACACATGATCAAAAAGACGAATATAAATAAAAATGGTACCGCTGAAAACGTCATCTCGTCTCGCAAAAAACAAGCCGCCATACAGCTCCATCAGCCGAAAACACGTATATTACTTACCGGTAATGTGTTTTTTCGTAACCCATGACGGCACAACGAGAGAGGGGATCCGCCCTTCAAGGACAGGAAACCTTCAAGATAAAAAGGGCGGCGCCTCTCCCCGCTTCAGTGGATTACAGAGCATGAGAGGACTCTCCGGTTAGAGCACATAATTTTACTAACTATAACGAATTTCACCCATGTGAACACTCAACACCCACCCACCGGAAGGTGTACACCACAGTGACAGGGAGGGAATATAAAGGTGCCGTCATGGGTTCCGAAAAAACACATTACCGGTAAGTAATATACGTGTTTTTCTGTCACCCATGACGGCACAACGAGAGAATTACAGAGAGCTAAGTATGTGAGGGAGGGACCACAGCCTGCAGAACCCTTCTCCCAAACGTGAGATCAGAGGAGGCAGAAAGGTCAAGTCTATAGTGGTTATAGAAAGTGGACGGAGATGACCATGTGGCCGCCTTACATATTTGCTCAATGGGCACGTCCGCCCTTTCTGCCCAGGAAGCAGCCATGCCCCGAGTAGAGTGGGCTTTCAAATTGTCATGGGGATCTCTGCCTGACCCCGTGTAGGCCCTCGCAATGGCTTCCTGGATCCACCTTGACAGAGTGCTTTTTGAGACCCTCAATCCCTTTCGGGAGCCCTGGAAGGAGATAAAGAGAGACCTATCCTTCCTCCATGAGCTTGTGGATGCTAAATAATGTATAAGGCATCTCCTGACATCCAAGGTATGAAACCTTTCCTCCTTGCTATTTTTGGGTTCAGGACAGAAGGATGGTAGGGCTATCTCCTGAGACATATGAAACCTAGAAACCACTTTAGGTAGGAAAGCAGTGTCTGGTCTCAAAACTACCCTATCGTCTAGTACTAGGGTAAAAGGTGGATCTGCCGACAAAGCCTGTAACTCACTAACCCTCCGTGCTGATGTTAAGGCCACTAGAAGTATTGTTTTTGGACCCTGAGCTAAGGGGCTCAAAGGGAGAACCTGTTAATGCGTTTAGCACCAAGTTTAAATCCCAAGAAGGGACTCTTACTGTAGGGACTGGATTGGCTCTACTACATGCCCTCACAAACCTGGAAATCCACTTGTTACCGGCCAGATTATAACTGTATAAGGCTCCCAAGGCAGAGATTTGGACCTTTAAGGTGCTCACTGCTAGACCCTTTTCTAGCCCCTTTTGAAGAAATTCTAAAATGGCTGTAATGGGAACCCCCCCCCCCCCAGGGAAACTCCCTGAGATGACGACAAAAACTTCTTCCAGACTCTACTGTAGATCTTAGTAGTGATTGGCTTCCTACTCTTTAGAAGAGTAGTGACTAGATTTGATGAGAAACCCCGACCCTCTAGCAACGACCTCTCAAGTTCCAGGCCGCTAAGTGCAATCCTTTCACATGAGGATGGAATATAGGCCCTTGAGCAAGAAGGTCGGGAATCTCTGGAAGAATCCAGGGGTTCGTGATGGACATGCTTCTTAGCCAGAAAAACCAGGGCCTCTTGGGCCAGAAGGGGGCTATGAGGACCACTCGAGCCTGATCCTCCCGAATTTTCCTCAACACCGCTGGAATTAGGCACGTTGGGGGGAAGGCATAGGCCAGACTGAAATCCCACCTGCACTGGAAGGCGTCTACTACTAGCGGGTTCTCTAAGGGATTCAGTTGTCCAAGTGCGCCCCCCACCCCCTGGGGCTGGCGTCTGTAGTAATCACCCTGGTGAATTGGCGAACCCAAGATACGCCTGTCTGGAACATGCTTGTCTCCAACCACCAATACAGAGACTGAATCACATTCTGGGGGAGAATTAGCCTGCTTTCTAGATGTCCCCTCAGGATTACTTCGTTTCTTAGTACATCCCATTGGAACTCTCTTGAATGATATTGGGCCCAGGGTACTGCGGGGATGCAGGAGGTGAGGGATCCCAACAGAGACATTGCCCCCCTGAGAGTCATGACTGGGTCCGCTATTGCTGCTGAAACTAGATTCTTTATTTTCTCCCTCTTTTGGTCGGGGAGGCGGCATTCTTGCCGAATCGAGTCCAGCGTAAGGCCTAAAAAGATCTGAGTAGTGAGAGGGATCAATCTGGATTTTTCTAGGTTTAAACACCATCCTAAGTCTTCTAAGATGGTGCATACCTGATCGACCTGGCCCAGGCAGTGATCGTATGTTTTGCCCACTATCAGGAAGTCGTCCAGATACGGAATGACCAGTCTGTCTTCCTCCCTGAGATGGGCTGTAACCTCCGCTATCAGTTTTGTGAATATGCGGGGCGCCACTGCCTGTCCGAAGGGAAGCGCTTGATAATTCTCTGCATATTTACGGCTACCCTGAGGTATTTCTGAAAATTGCGATGGATCGGCACATGATAGTATGCATCCTTTAGGTCCAATACTGCCATGTAGCAGCCAGGAAATAGAAGGGTTATAGCTGATTTTATTGTCTCCATCTTGAATGACGGAATGTTCAGGAGCGCATTTAGCCTTCTCAGATTGAGGATGACTCTGTATGAATTGTCCGGCTTTTTTATAAGGAATAAGGGGGAATAAAACCCCCCTCTTTCCTCTTGTGGTGACACCTCTAGCAGGACATTCTTTTGTAGGAGAACTGATATTTTTTCCTCCAGTGCCCGTTGTTCTGGTAGAGAGGATCTTAGGGCAGTCAGAATAAAGTTGTCTGGTGGATTCCTCCGAAACTCTAGCTTTAGCCCTGATTTCACTAAATTGAGGATCCACCTGCTGGAAGAGATCTTTTCCCAGGCTGGAAGGAAGAGAGAGCCTCCCCCCCACCTGGGATAGAGTGTCACTTCGGCGTCTTGCGACTATCCTGGGAGGGCCCGCCGAACAAAAATCCTTTCCCTTTCCTGGAACGATCCTCCCATCTAGATTGTTCCCCGAATGCCCTCCTGCGGCCAAATTTCTTCCTCCGAAAGGACTGCTTGAAGGATGGGATGGAAGGCTTAGGGAACCCTTTCTTACTGTCTCCCGCATTCTCTAGAATTGAGTCCAGAGAGGTACCAAACAGAAAATTCCCCTAACATGGAAGAGAGAATAGTTTTCATTTTGCCTGTATGTCCCCTGGGCAACACTTCAGCCAGACCGCTCTACGGCCGGCGTTAGACAGGGCCGCAGATCTTGCCGCTAGTCTGGCGGAATCTGCTGAGGCGTCTGATAAGAAGGCGGCCGCTCCCTTCAATACCGGCAGAGAGGCCAGAATGGAGTCCTGAGACTCATTGTTTTTAATCTGGTCCTCTAACCTGTCCAACCATACCATAAGGGACCTCGCTGTACAAGTTGCCGCTATGGCTGGCTTCAATGCCCCCGCCGACGACTCCCAAGTACCCTTAAGGAAGGTATCTACCTTCCGGTCCAGCGGGTCTCTCAGCATCCCCGAGTCCTCAAAAGGGAGGGAAGATCTCCTAGAAGCTTTGGATACTGCCACATCCAGCTTCGGGGCCTTACTCCAGGAAGCGGTATCCTCCTCACTAAACGGACATTTCCTTTTGAAGGAGGATGGAAGGGGGCCCTTTTTATCCGGCCTATCCCACTCCTTCCTGATCAGACCCTGCACCTTATCATTAACAGGAAAAACTCGTTGTCTCTTGCGATCCAAGGTGCCAAACATAATATCCTGCACTGAATTCTTTGTTTTCTGGTCAACCAACCCCATAATTTGAAGAATTCCTCCGCAATTGTCTCTTCAATACAGGGCTGGCATAATCTTTTGGGCCAATCATTCGTTAGGCCCCGTTCACACAGGGCACATACTCTATGCTTGGACTTCTCTTTACACTTCTTAGGGACATCCTGACCATTACCGGAGGAAGGAGAAGGAGAGGGAGAGAGAGAGACAAAACAGAAAAAGTCTACATTAATACGTCGACTTTCACGTAGGTCACTCACCACCCAGTAAACAAAGACAGGATACCGGAACGGGAGGCAGGACGGTATCCGATACTTCTCCTCTGGAGACCGCGGAATCATCAACCCTGCTGGAGCTATGCCGGCTGGATCTGGAATCCTTGGCGCTGCGTGTCCCAGAACGTCCACTGCTCCTACTCTGCGCTGGACGCTGCTCCTGGGTACGGCTCTGGCGCCGAGGCTGCTGTGGCTGCTCCATCTCCCTGGGCTGCTGCAGCTGCAGCATGGACTGCTGCTCTTGCTGCTGATGCGGTGGGTAGGGCTGCTGTGAGGCCATTACTTACACTGCGCCGCTGCCTGGCCGGTGCTCTACCCTTAAGTACCTCCATTGTGCCAGGGAGATCACCGCCGGCATCCCCGCAGCTTCCGGTACCGCCCCCGCACGGCAGTCAGGAGGTCCCGGCACGCGTCATCGGGGCGCGACTTCCGGTTTCGTCATCTCCCGTCGCGCCCCGTGACGTCACATCCGGGACGCGAGGTTGCCGGTCACCATGCTGTGCAGGTGGCGCAAAATCACCGCCCGCACGCGGGGAGACCACATGTTGGCGCCCCCCGCGGCGCTTCCAGGATTCATGGAACCAGCCGCAGCAGAGACTGTGCCCTGCCAAACCCGACCGACCCTGGCCCAGGTAAGACGACCCTGATTCCTGCTGTCATTCCTGCTCCCGACGAGAAGGAAGGTCCCCCATCAAGGACAGTAAACCACTGAAGCGGGGAGAGGCGCCGCCCTTTTTATCTTGAAGGTTTCCAGTCCTTGAAGGGCGGATCCCCTCTCTCGTTGTGCCGTCATGGGTGACAGAAAAAATAAAAAAGTTATAGCTCTCAGAATAAAGCTATGCTAAAAAATAATTTTTTCTATAAAATTGCTTTTATTATGTAAAAGTGCAAAACAAAGAAAAACGATATAAATGTGGTACCGCTGTAAACGTACTGACCCGAAGAATAAAGCTGCCTTACTGTAGCATCGGCGTCTCTGCCCCCTGCTAGGCAGAGACGCCGTCCCTCTCACCTTCCAGCTCATGCCGCGGCGTCCTCCAGCGCTCCTCTCCCCGCTGCTGCCGGCGCGCGCTCCTTCCCCGGCTGTGTGCTTAGGGCGCGCGCGCGCTCCCCCTCTCTTAAAGGGACCGCGCGCGCCGTCCTAAGGAGTCCCCAGCCAATTGCTGGAGGACCTCCCATATATAAGGCACCTCCTCCAAAATGGAGGTGTCCGAGCATAATTGTTTGCACTGTGTCTGATCTGTGCTTCAGCCCTCAGGTCCCGCTGCTAGCCTGACTTCTCGTCCTGCCTGCCAGCCTGTTTTCTGCCCGTTACCTGCCGAGCCTGCCAGCCTGCTCACCTGGAGTGCTCACCTGTTACCTGCCTGTTACCTGCCTTGGCTATCTGTCCGCTCACCTGGGAGCATCCGCCTGTCTTGTCTGTCAGACCGCTCACCTGGGAGCGCCCACCAGTTACCAACCAGTTACCTGCCTTGTCTGTCTGGCCGCTCACCTGGGAGCACCCGCCTGTTACCTGCTGTGTCCGTCAGCCCGCTCACCTGGGAGCACCCGCCTGTTACCTGCCTCGTCTGTCTGCCCGCTTACCTGGGAGCGACCTGCCAGTTACCTGCCTCGTCTGTCTGCCGGCTCACCTGGGAGCGCCCACTAGTTACCTGCCAGTTACCCACCTCGTCTGTCTGCCCGCTCTCCTGGGAGCCCCTGCCTGTTTCCTGCCAGCCTGTCTGGAGACCCTGCCATCACTTGCTGTGACCACCTTCCTGGTAAACCTAAAGACTGCTACTTGCCCTGCTTTCTCGAACTGTGACCACCTGTCTGCTACCAGAGACTTCCGCCTGCTTGTCGTGTCCATCCGCCATACCGGTCAGTCCCAGCCATCTGACCCATGGGAGCCACCTGCTCTCTTACAAGGTCGTCCCCAGAGTAGCACCTGGTCCCTCAGCCCGGATCCTCCCTGGTCACGGTGTCGTTTGCTTCCGTACGACCAGGGTCGGTTCGGGTGGAAACTTAGTCACGCCCCTCTGGGTCCCTCCTTGCACCTCGGCACAGAGGTTCCACCACCCGGACCCGTAACAGTTTGCTCGGGCCATGGAACTCGGTGGCACCCAAGCTCCCTCGCTCTCTGACCTGTACCAGGAAGTCTCCCGTCAGAGATCCCAGCAGGAGTCCATCCTGAACCACCTGCGGAATGTCAACTCCCACCTGGACACACTGACTGCTCCACCAGCAACCACCGCTAGTCGCACGACTCGCACCCCGGCAGCGCCGCTGGCCACCAATACCATGGCATCCTGCCCCGGACCCCAGCTTTCTGCACCTCCTCGTTTCGGAGGCGACCCCGCTCAAGCTCGGGGCTTCATAAACCAGTGCACCCTGCACTTTGAACTCTTGGCTCACCAGTTTATCTCCGACCGGGCCAAAGTGGCATTCATCATGTCCCATCTCACTGGGGAGGCACTGGCATGGCTTAACCCCCTGTGGGAGAGAGGGGACCCCCTGGTGTCCGACCTGTCGTCTTTCCTCACTGCTTTCCGGAGAGTCTTCAATGAACCGGGACGAAAGACCTCATCTGCCTCCTCTCTGCTACGTCTCCGCCAAGGGAGTCTCACCGTGGGCCAATATGCCATACGGTTCCGCACCCTCGCTTCTGAGCTTGCCTGGGATAACGAGGCCCTGGTGTCTGTCTTCTGGGAGGGTCTTTCCGGTCAGATTAAAGATGAGCTCGCCGGTCGGGACATTCCTACCACCCTGGATGACCTGGTGTCGCTGGCTACCCGGATTGACATCTGGTTTCAAGAACGCACCAAAGAGACCACCCATGAGAGAAGGTTTCCCCGCCTAGCTCCTACTTTCCAGAGACCTGTCTCCTTTTCTGTCACTCCCCGGGCGCACTCACCCGAGCCCATGCAGATCGACCAGACCAAGATGGTCAAATCTCGCCAAGACTCACGCCGAGCCGAGGGGAGCTGTTTCTATTGTGGCAGTAAGGAGCACCTGATCCGTTCCTGCCCGGAGAGGCCGGGAAACTCCAGTGTCTAGGACCGCTCGGAGAGGTCGCCCTAGACAAAAGTAAGTCCTCTCCAACCCCGACTTTGTCTGTATCTATCTCCTGGGGAGAGAACCGTCACTTTGAACTCGCCCACCTGGATTCTGGATCCGCTGGAAACCTCATCTCCCAATCCCTGGTTGAGAAATACATTATTCCCACCAAGGCTCTGGCTGAACCTTTGTCAGTCACCTCTGTGGATGGAAGACTCCTGCCGGTGACCATCCTGCTCGTCACGGAACCCATAACCCTGCAGGTGGGAATGCTGCACTCTGAGGTAATCTCCTTCCATGTGTTGCCCGGACTCTCCCACTCCCTATTGCTAGGTCTACCTTGGCTCCAGACACATGAACCCGTGTTGAACTGGCATTCCGGTGAAGTACTCCGGTGGGGGCCGCTCTGCCATAAGACCTGCCTGGTTCCGGTTCGTCCGGTTCGTCCTCCACCTACCCCAGCTAATTTACCCGGTCTTCCGGCTCCTTACTGGCCCTATTCTGACGTCTTCGGTAAAAAGGAAGCAGAGACATTGCCACCTCATAGGCCATATGATTGCCCGATCGACCTGGTACCTGGCGCCACTCCACCCCGTGGGCGTATTTATCCGTTGTCTGCGGCTGAAACCCGGGCCATGTCTGAGTACATAGAGGAGAATCTGGCCAGGGGATTCATCCGGAAGTCTACTTCCCCGGCTGGAGCCGGATTCTTCTTTGTCTAAAAAAAGGATGGCTCGCTACGCCCCTGTATTGACTATAGAGGACTCAATCAGATCACGGTTAAAAATAAATACCCCCTTCCGCTCATCTCTGAGTTATTTGATCGCATTAAAGGCGCCAGGATCTTTTCCAAGCTGGATCTACGTAGAGCGTATAACCTGGTCCGTATCCATCAAGGAGACGAGTGGAAAACGGCGTTTAATACCCGGGACGGACACTATGAGTACCGTGTGATGCCCTTCGGCCTCTGCAATGCTCCCGCCGTCTTCCAAGAACTGGTCAACGACATCTTCCGTGACCTTCTTTACTCCTGCGTGGTGGTATACCTGGACGACATCTTGGTCTTCTCTCCGGATCTTCCCACACACCGAAGGGATGTTCGTCAGGCCTGCTTAGACTCAGGCAGAACCACCTCTATGCTAAATACGAGAAGTGCCTTTTTGAGCAGACCTCTCTTCCATTCCTGGGCTATGTTATCTCCCAGACAGGCTTGCAAATGGATCCCGAGAAGCTCTCTGCTGTCCTAAAGTGGCCCCGTCCGGAGGGCTTGAAGGCGATACAGCGATTCCTGGGCTTCGCTAATTACTATCGTCTCTTCATTCCTCACTTCTCGTCTCGGACTGCTCCCATATCTGCACTCACCCATAAGGGAGCAAATCCCAAGGTATGGCCACCCGAAGCTGAGGAGGCCTTCCTTTCCCTGAAGCAAGCCTTCTCCTCTGCCCCTGTGCTGCACCGTCCGGACTGCAACAAACAGTTCTACCTGGAGGTTGATGCTTCCTCCTCTGGAGCCGGAGCGGTGCTCACCCAAAAGTCTTCATCCGGGAGAATGGTAACCTGCGGCTTTTTCTCCAAAATCTTCTCCTCCTCTGAACGCAATTACTCCATAGGAGACCGAAAACTGCTGGGCGTCAAATTGGCGCTGGAAGAGTGGCGCTATTTGCTTGAAGGGGCTCTATACCCGGTGATCATCTACACGGATCACAAAAACCTGGCATTTCTCCAAAATGCCCAGAGACTTAATCCACGTCAGGCCCGGTGGTCTTTGTTTTTTGCCCGCTTCGATTTCATCCTTCATTTCCGCCCGGCGGACAAGAATGTCAAAGCTGATGCCTTGTCCCGATCCTTCCTGTCCTCCGACCAAGAGAAGGAGCCTATGCACATTATCGACCCCTCCAAGGTGATGAATGTGGCCCCCTTGGATTTGACTCGTCTTCCACCCGGCAAGACATTCGTGGCGGCTCCTGACCGTGAGAAGGTTATTCGCTGGGGTCATTCTTCTAAACTAGCTGGCCATGCCGGCCAAAAGAAGACCTGCCTACTCATTTCCCGGCATTACTGGTGGTCTACCCTGCGTAAGGATGAGGTAGACTTCGTCTCTGCCTGTTCATCTTGTGGCCGCAACAAAGTTCCCAGACACTTACCAGCTGGTCATCTCCTGCCGCTTCCCATACCTGTTGCCCCGTGGCAACACATCGCTATGGACTTCATTACCGATCTCCCTGTTTCTGCCGGGTGTACTGTCATTTGGGTGGTCGCGGACCGCTTTTCTAAAATGGCCCACTTCATTCCCCTGCCTGGTCTCCCATCTGCACCTGAGCTGGCTAAGGACTTTATCCGCCATATCTTCCGTCTCCATGGCCTACCCCTCCACATCGTGTCGGATCGAGGGGTTCAGTTCACCTCACGCTTCTGGAGAGCCACATGTAAACTGCTGGATGTCACCCTGCATTTCTCCTCCGCTTACCACCCTCAGTCCAATGGTCAAGTGGAGCGGATCAATCAGATCCTTACCAGCTATCTCCGGCACTTTGTTAATGCCCACCATTCTGATTGGGTGGATCTCCTTCCTTGGGCCGAATTCTCTTATAATAACCACGAGAGCGAATCCTCTTCCAAGTCCCCGTTCTTTATTGTTTATGGCCAGCACCCCCGGATTCCATTTCTCGTCTCCGCCTCTGTGGACAACCCTGCCGTGCAGTCTCTTGACAGCGAGTTTTCTACCATTTGGGAGAGTACTAGGTCCGCACTTCTTCAGTCCTCCGAGCGGATGAAGAGACATGCTGATAAGAGACGTCTGGATCCGCCTCAATTCCATCTGGGAGACAAGGTTTGGCTCTCCTCCAAACATGTACGGCTCAAGATACCCTCCTACAAGTTAGGTCCTCGCTTCATCGGCCCTTTCGAAATCCTCAGGCAAATTAATCCAGTGGCCTACAAATTAAAACTCCCGGCCACCTTACGGATTCCCAACTCCTTCCACGTATCTCTCCTCAAACCCGTTGTCTTTAACTCTTTTTCCAACAATCCAGGTACCTCCCCAGCTCCGGTTTCCGCTGAAGACGTCTTTGAGGTAGAGAGTATTCTGGCCACCAAGAGGGTAAGAGGAAAGACCTTTTTTCTGGTAGATTGGAAGGGGTTTGGTCCTGAGGAGAGAACTTGGGAACCCAGGGAGAACATCAACGTCCCGCTTCTCCTTGAACAATTTCTTTCTGGCCTAAAAAAGAGGGGGCCTAAAGGGGGGGGGTACTGTAGCATCGGCGTCTCTGCCCCCTACTAGGCAGAGACGCCATCCCTCTCACCTTCCCGCTCCTGGCGCGGCGTCATCCAGCGCTCCTCTCCCCACTGCTGCCAGCGCGCGCTCCTTCCCCGGCTGTGTGCTTAGGGCGCGCGCGCTCCCCCTCTCTTAAAGGGACCGCGCGCGCCGTCCTAAGGAGTCCCCGGCCAATTGCCGGAGGACCTCCCATATATAAGGCACCTCCTCCAAAATGGAGGTGCCCGAGCAAAATTGTTTGCACTGTGTCTGATCTGTGCTTCAGCCCTCAGGTCCCGCTGCTAGCCTGACTTCTCGTCCTGCCTGCCAGCCTGTTTTCTGCCCATTACCTGCCGAGCCTGCCAGCCTGCTCACCTGGAGCGCTCACCTGTTACCTGCCTGTTACCTGCCTTGGCTATCTGTCCGCTCACCTGGGAGCATCTGCCTGCCTTGTCTGTCAGACCGCTCACCTGGGAGCGCCCACCAGTTACCTGCCAGTTACCTGCCTCGTCTGTCTGGCCGCTCACCTGGGAGCACCCGCCTGTTACCTGCTGTGTCCGTCAGCCCGCTCACCTGGGAGCACCCGCCTGTTACCTGCCTCGTCTGTCTGCCCGCTCACCTGGGAGCGACCTGCCAGTTACCTGCCTCATCAGTCTGCCGGCTCACCTGGGAGCGCCCACCAGTTACCTGCCAGTTACCCACCTCGTCTGTCTGCCCGCTCTCCTGGGAGCATCTGCCTGTTTCCTGCCAGCCTGCCTGGAGACCCTGCCGTCACTTGCTGTGACCACCTTCCTGGTAAACCTAAAGACTGCTACTTGCCCTGCTTTCTTGAACTGTGACCACCTGTCTGCTACCAGAGACTTCCGCCTGCTTGCCGTGTCCATCCGCCATACCGGTCAGTCCCAGCCATCTGACCCGTGGGAGCCACCTGCTCTCTTACAAGGTCGTCCCCAGAGTAGCACCTGGTCCCTCAGCCCAGATCCTCCCTGGTCACGGTGTCGTTAGCTGCCGTACGACCAGGGTCGGTTCGGGTGGATACTTAGTCACGCCCCTCTGGGTCCCTCCTTGCATCTCGGCACAGAGGTTCCACCACCCGGACCCGTAACACTTATCAATTTTACCACACGCGGAACAGAATAAAAAAAAACAAAAAAAACAATTCCTGAATTGTTGGTTTTTGTTTATTTTGCCTCCCAAAAATCGGAATAGAAAGCGATCAAAAAATGTCACATGCCTGAAAATGGCACCAATAACAACATCAACTCATCCCGCAAAAAACAAGCCGTCACATGACTGTCTGCCAAAATCTGGAAAAATTATAGCTCTCAAAATATGGCGATGCAAAAACTAGATTTTACAAAAAATGCGTCTTTTAGTGTGTGACAGCTGTCAGTCATAAAAACCCCATATGATTCTGGTATCGCTGTAGTCTCACCGACCCGAAGAATAAGGTCGTCTAATCACTTATACCGCACGAGGAACGGCGTAAAAAATAAACTCTCGGGTTAGGGTTGGGCTAGGGTTAGGGCTAGGGTTAGGGCTGGGTTTGGGGTTAGGGTTGTGATGGGGTTGGGATTTTTTTCAAAAGTAAGAAAAAAAGATGACGATATGGCGACTAGTGTTGAGCACAAGTGCTCGCTACTTGAGTTTGCATCGGGTGCTCTGGTATGCATTGAGTATCGTGGGTATTTGAGCGACATGCTCGAGTCTCCGCCCCATATGCTTCGCGGCCAAAAAAACTTTGCGGGGCTTGCCTGCCATGCACGAGCAATCCCCGCATGTTTTTTTTTTTGGGTATCTAATAACAGTGAAACATGCGGGGCAGGGACTCGAGCATGTCACTCGAGCACACGCAGTACATGGTGCATACCTGAGTACCCGATGCAAACTCAAGTAGCGAGCACTTGCGCTCAAGACTAATGACAACTTATTCAATATGATGACCTAATGTTATCAAATTCTGTGTCGTACCTCTGGGTTCAAAATGTTCACTATACCCCTTAATAAAATCCTTGAGGGGTATAGTTTCCAAAATGGGGTCACTTGTGGGCAGGGGTGGATTAAGAGTAGCAAGGGCCCCGGGCAGTTTAGAAGGCGCGGGCCCCCCCCCACACCTGATTTATCACGTGACATGTCACATGATCCCCTGTGATAGATCATGTGATAGTTCACGGGAAATTAATTTGGCACAATATTAATTGTGCTGCCCCATCTGAGAGCAGCACAATATAGGGGCAGATACCCTGATTCCAGCGATGTGTCACTTTTTCAGCTGCTTGTTGTCATTTTGAGAAAATCACCGTTTTATCTGCTGCAGATCTAGCAGCTCTCTGAATGCTGCACTCTGTATAGCCCCGCCCACACCACTGATTGGCAGCTTTCTGCCCATGCTCAGTGTACACAGAAATCTACTGATCAGTGATGGGGGTGGGGTCCTACAGAACTTACTAGTCATCTAGTGATAATTACCTTCTGACAAATCAATGATTTTATCAAAACAACACTAAGCAGCCCAGTAAGTGACACATTACTGGAATCAGTGCCTCTAACCCTACATTATGCTGCTCTCAGATTAGGTGGCAAAAACCTGATGACAGATTCCCTTTAAAGGAGCTGTAAAGACAAAAAAGTTTGTATTAAAAAAAATACAAGCCATTTGTGAAATTAACTTTTTTTCATTGTTAATTCACATTAGACTGTATCTTCAACACTTTTGTCAGCAGGTCTTATTACAGACTCTGAATAGGGCAGCTCTCTCCCTCTCCCTCAGCAGAAAGTCACAGCATGGTTAAAAAACGGGATCTTTTATGATTTTCTCATAATAAATAAAAAAGGACATGCAAGTCCTCCAAACTATTTTCCGTTTCTCTATAGGGGAGGTCCTAAATCTTTCTTGTTCTTTAGTTGATCACATGTCAAAAAGGCAAAGCATTTACTATGAACTCGCCTAAAAAAATATACACTTGGAGAGCAATATCATCATCTGCATGTAAATATTCCTTGACTCTAAGGGCTCGCTCACACTGTCGTATAACACGGCCGAATGCTATGTGATGTTTTATCGGATAGGACTCGGCCCTATGTTATACTATGGGACAGTGCAGATCTGCGATTATTGGCATGAGAAAATAATCTCATTCGATATTCGGACCATGTGCACCCATACAAGTCTACGGGTGCACATAAAACATTGGACTGCACTCGGATGTCATCCAAGTGCAGTCCGATGAACACTCACAGAGACTATGGAGAAGATGGAGGAATTAAGTTCTCCATCTTCTCCATATCTGTGCTGCAAGAGAATCGGATCACACTCAGTTGAAGCTCTGACAGAGTTTGAGCCGAGTGTCATTAGCATAATTGGCCCTATTCTCTTGCATGAGAGAATATATGGCTTAGTGAGTGGACCCTAAAACTGAATAGTAGTGACGGACAGGCACCTCACAAGCGGGATCCATGTAGCTCTCAGATGTCATGTAGGTAGGGCTTCATTCCATGGGGTAGGGCTTAATTTGAAGGTATATAAAAAAAATGGACTTCAAATAAAAATTAAATGAACACAAAAAGCACTAATTGAATTATTTTTTTTCGTATTTATGTTTGCAGCCCCTTTAAAAACCCTTTGAGGACCAAGGCACATATATGTCCCATAGTTTTAAACTGGAAAAAAATTTGATTGAATAAAATGTAAGGTCCTCGAAGGTGTAAGTAGGTCATAAATTCATATGAATACATGCTCATACAATTGCACATGCCAAAAGATGAAGAAGAACAGAATCAAAAGTATGACATTAAGTGGAGCACTTACAGGTATTCAAGGTGAAAGAGGCCAGCAAAGGCATCATCTCGAATGACAGTAAATGAGTTAGAATTCAGCAAGCTGAAAATGAAGACAGCAGGTTAGAAGCGAACCAGACTTTATGGTGCTCAGAATTAGTCAAGCAGAATTTATTGACTGCTCTTGCAAAGCACTGAGACTCTCGCTGTGTATAGATGGTGCCGTGCGGCCTCCCGCTGTGTATAGATGGCGCCGTGCGGCCTCCCGCTGTGTATAGATGGCGCCGTGCGGCCTCCCGCTGTGTATAGATGGCACCGTATAGATGGCTACGTGCAGCCTCCTGCTGAGTATACATGTATAGATGGCTACGTGCGGCCTCCTGCTGAGTATAGATGCCGCACGGCGCTCCCCCCAGACACAGCAGGAGGCCACACGGTGACATCTATACTCAGCGGGGGGGGCGCACGTAGCCATCTATACACAGCGGGGGGCGCACGTAGCCATCTATACACAGCGGGGGGCCGCATGGCGCCGTCTATACACAGCGGGGGGCCGCACGTAGCCATCTATACACAGCGGGGGGCCGCACGTAGCCATCTACACACAGCAGGAGGCTGCACGGCGCCCCCCCCAGAGACATCAGGAGGCCGCACGGCACCAACTATACTCAGAAGGAGGCCGCATGCAGTCATACACACACACAAACATATACAGACACGCATAAACACATTTGAAACACAAAAATACATACAAACAGACATCACACAATGACATCTGCCCACACACACAAACAGACAGACATCACACACACACACACCTGCCCACACACACACACCTGCCCACACACACACACACACCTGCCCACACACACATCTGTGTGTGTGTATGTATAGTGTGTGTGTGTGTATGTATAGTGTGTGTGTATGTATAGTGTGTGTGTGTGTGTATAATGTGTGTGTATGTATAGTGTGTGTGTATGTATAGTGTGTATAGTGTGTGTGTGTGTATAATTTGTGTGTGTGTATTTTTTTTAAGTTAAAAACAAGTAAAATGAATGTGGCATCAATATCAAGACTCCAAATATAAGGGCCTATTCACACTGAATTTTGCAATGCATTCATCTCCTCTTTTCAGGCTTCTATCTAAATCCCTGAAAAATGGCATTCAGATGGGCCTTGACATAGCCATTGATTTGAACAAAGGCAAACCGAGGCTAAAGTCTGAATCTTTAGGCTCCATTTGCTCTGCTTTCAGATGTCTCATTTCAGACAGCACAATCCTGAATTTCAGGGATTCAGTTGTAAGCCTTGTGTAAAGACCTGAATGCTGCGCTGAATGTAGTGTGAATAGGTCCTTACATCCTACACCACCTCAGGGGATTGTTGTTATGGAGCCCCTGGGTGGCCGCAGTTATGACCACCACCAGGGCTCGCGGTCACCCACCCTAGCTTTGGTATTCTGGGGAGCTGGTATAATGAATATCTGAGAAGAGCCCTAGAGAAGCAAGAACATTGGACAACCAAGAGGTGGTGGCCTCAAGTCAGGTGTAGTGTTCAACAGGGCAAGACTTTCTAACCTGCCCACACACACACACAAACACACACACATATACACACACCTGCCCACACAGACACACACACACCTGCCCACAAACACACACACACACCTGCCCACGCACACACACACCTGCCCACACACACACACACACCTGCCCACACACACACACACCTGCCCACACACACACCTGCCCACACACACACACATACCTGCCCACACACACACCTGCCCACACACACACACACACACACCTGCCCACACACACACACAAACACACACACACACACCTGCCCACACACACCTGCCCACACACACACTTGCCCACACAGACACCTGCCCACAAACACACACACACCTGCCCACACACACACACCTGCCCACAAACACACACACATATACACACACACACACCTGCCCACACACACACCTGCCCACACACACATATACACACACACACACCTGCCCACAAACACACACACACCTGCCCACACACACACCTGCCCACACACACACACATATACACACACACACACCTGCCCACACACACACACACCTGCCCACACAGACACACACATACACACACACTCACCATCACCCGGCTCCATTCCTCCTGCCTGCTCTGTCTCTTTTCCGGTGCAGCACTGCAGGCCGGGGCGCACTGCGTGATGTCACAGCTAGGAGACACAGCCGCGCACAGGGCCGTGTCTCCTAGCAGTGACGCGGCCGGGCCAGCACAGGGAAGTTAACTGCTGCAGTGCTGGCCCGGCCGATGAAGAAGTAGCGGCGGCCGCTGCTGGGGGAGCGGTCTGGGCCCCCCCTCCCGCCACTGCTACCGCTATGTGCCGCGGCGGCCCGCACATATAATGAGGGCAATCGGGCATTAGACACCCCGCCTGGAGCCGCTGGCCCCCTGCCGGCTCGGGGCCCCGGGCGGTCGCCCGGATTGCCCTCATTATAATCCGCCTATGCTTGTGGGGGAGCTCCACTGTTTAGGCACATCAGGGGCTCTCCAAACGTGACATGGTGTCCGCTAACAAATTGAATGGAAAATCGGCTCAAATTGTTAGCGGACGCCATGTTGCGTTTGGAGAGCCCCTGCGTGCCTAAACATTGGAGCTCCCCCACAAGTGACCCCATTTTGGAAACTAGACCCCCCAAGGCACCTATCTAGATGCATAGTGAGCACTTGGAACCCCCAGGTGCTTCACAAATTGATTCGTAAAAATGAAAAAGTGTTTTTTTTCCACTTTTTCATTTTTACGAATCAATTTGTGAAGCACCTGGGGGTTCCAAGTGCTCACTATGCATCTAGATAGGTGCCTTGGGGGGCCTAGTTTCCAAAATGGGGTCACTTGTGGGGGAGCTCCAATGTTTAGGCACACAGGAGCTCTCCAAACGCGACATGGTGTCCGGTAACAAATTAGAACCATGACGTGTTTGGAGAGCCCCTGTGTTCCTAAACATTGGAGCTCCCCCACAAGTGACCCCATTTTGGAAACTAGACCACCCAAGGCACCTATCTAGATGCATAGTGAGCACTTGGAACCCCCAGGTGCTTCACCAATTGATTCGTAAAAATGAAAAAGTGAAAAAAAAAACACTTTTTCATTTTTACGAATCAATTTGTGAAGCACCTGGGGGATCCAAGTGCTCACTATGCATCTAGATAGGTGCCTTGGGGGGGTCTAGTTTCCAAAATGGGGTCACTTGTGGGGGAGCTCCAATGTTTAGGCACACAGGGGCTCTCCAAACGCAACATGGTGTCCGCTAACAATTTGAGCCGATTTTCCATTCAATTTGTTAGCGGACACCATGTTGCATTTGGAGAGTCCCTGTGTGCCTAAACATTGGAGCTCCCCCACAAGTGACCCCATTTTGGAAACTAGACCCCCAAAGGCACCTATCTAGATGCATAGTGAGCACTTGGATCCCCCAGGTGCTTCACAAATTGATTCGTAAAAATGAAAAAGTGAAAAAAAAAACACTTTTTCATTTTTACGAATCAATTTGTGAAGCACCTGGGGGTTCCAAGTGCTCACTATGCATCTAGATAGGTGCCTTGGGTGGTCTAGTTTCCAAAATGGGGTCACTTGTGGGGGAGCTCCAATGTTTAGGCACATCGGGGGCTCTCCAAACGCAACATGGCGTCCGCTAATTATTCAAGCAAATTTTACAATCAAAAAGTCAAATGGCGCTCCTTCCCTTCCGAGCCCTGCCGTGCGCCCAAACAGTGTTTTTTCCCCACATATGGGGTATCTGCGTGCCCAGGGGAAATTGCACAACAAATTTTGGGGTCCATTTTTTCTTGTTACACCTGTGAAAATAAAAAAAATTGGGTCTAAAGTAACATTTTTGTGAAAAAAGTTAAATGTTCATTTTTTTCTTCCACATTCAAAAAATTCCTTTGAAGCACCTGAAGGGTTAATAAAGTTCTTGAATGTGGTTTTGAGCACCTTTAGGGGTGCAGTTTTTAGAATGATGTTACTTTTGGGTATTTTCTGTCATAAAGACCTCTCAAAGCGACTTCAAATGTGATGTGGTCCCTAAAAAAATGGTTTGGTAAATTTTGTTGGAAAAATGAGAAATCGCTGGTCAACTTTTAACCCTTATAGCTCCCTAACAAAAAAAAATTTTGGTTCCAAAATTGTGTTGATGTAAAGTACACATGTGGGAAATGTTATTTATTAAGTATTTTGTGTGACATATCTCTCTGATTTAAGGGCATAAAAATTCAAATTTTGAAAATTGCTAAATTTTCAACATTTTTGCCAAATTTCCATTTTTTTCACAAATAAACACAAGTGATATCAAAGAAATTTTACCAAAATCATGAAGTACAATATGTCACGAAAAAACAGTCTCAGAATCAGGGGATCCGTTGAAGCGTTCCAGAGTAATTACCTCAAAGTGACAGTGGTCAGAATTGTTAAAAATGGCCTGGTCATTAACGTGCAAACCATCCTCGGGGGTTAAGGGGTTAATTACACACCTAACTGGACAAATTTCATGCCAATAGCGAGTTGTACAGAAGAATGGCATAAGATCTTAATTTGCATAACTTGCACTGCTTTTTTTTCCCACCCCCCAAACTGTCAATTTCGCATGTCCGTATAAAGACAGAACAGTCCACTATGTCTATATTCTGTTCCATATCTATTGAGATATTTTCCAGTAATTTCTGAATTGCAAGGATACTTGCGCAATCACTCTGAAAATCATCTCAATTATCTGCAATCAGGAAGAAAAATTAATGAGAAACAGAATTTTCTGTGTTCAATATTGTACTGAGAAATAAAATGATCAAAGGGATTGACAAAGACATTAAAATGTTCAAGCGAGGTTTATTATAACTGCATAAACCGCACTTTAGAAGTAAACAAAACACAGCCTTGTCCGGCTCAGAGTGACCAAACAGAAAATAAACAGTCCATTCAGTAGTGTGGATTCGCCCGCTCATGGTCAGTGTCCTTTAGCAGAAACACCATGGAGGTCTCCACTCTCCACACCACCGGCCACAGGCACTGAATGAGACACTCGGTCTCCATTTTATTTTCAAAACCATGCCCTGGGGTGGGGATATGTGAGCAGCCATTCCCTCCCATCTCTTATGACTGCCCGTAAAACCCGGCCCTGGTATGCCCTATTTACCCTCTCAGCACTACGCGTGCTGGAACATGCCTTACATCACCGAAGCTGTCAACCTCGATGATACATATCTCCCCTCAAGGACCTGTCCAGCAGATATCTTACATACCCACCCCTCTTCCCAAAGCTGGGGGGCTTGGCACCTTCTGCTATCAAACAGTGGACCCTCGACAATGCGTCAGCATTGCCATGCAGTTTCCCGGGCCTATGCTCTACGTGGAAGCTAAAATGCTGAAGGGATAGGAACCACCTGGTCACTCGCGCATTATTCCCCTTCTTCTCCCTCATCCACCTTAGTGGGGCATAGTCTGAACTTCCTGCCTAAGAGGTAGTATCTTAGAGTGTCCATTGCCCACTTGATGGCCAAACATTCCTCCTCCACTATGGAGTAATTCTTCTCACAGGATGTCAGCTTCCAACTTAAATACATTATGGGGTGCTCTTCCCCATTCACCTCTTGTGATAGGACAGCACCCAGCCCGACATCTGACGCGTCCGTGTGGACCACAAACTTCTTCGACAAATCCGATGCCACCAGCACTGGCTGTTTACACAGAGCTAGCTTCAGTTCTTGGAAAGCCATATCAGCCTCTGGAGATCACTTATCCATAGCCGACTTTGTCCCTTTAAGGAGCTCTGTCAAAGGGGGGGCTATCATGGCAAAGTTAGGGATAAACTGGCGGCAATAGCCGACGATGCCCCAGAACGCTCTGACCTTTTTCTTTGAGAGAGGTTGTGGCCAACCCTGGATCACGTCGACTTTATTAATTTGGGGCTTTATTTCTCCTCTGCCTACAACATAGCCCAAGTATTTGGATTCCTCTATGCCCATGGCACATTTCTTCAGGTTTATGGAAAACCCCACCTTCCGTAGAGCATTAAGTATCGCCTGGACTTTGCTCAGATGGCTTCCCCAATCCTGGCTCTAAATCACAATGTCATCTAGGTAGGCTGCTGCGAACTTCTTGTGGGGAGCTAGGATCGGTCCATGGCTCTCTGAAAGGTAGTCGGGGCTCCTTGCAACCCAAACGGCATCCTTGTGTAGTGGAAACAACCGTCTTGTGTTGAGAAGGCCGTCTGCTCCTTGGCATCTTGAGACGTGAGTATTTTCCAATATCCTTTCATGAGGTCAAGGGTGGTAATGTACTTGGCCGGCCCTATCCTTTCAGTTTGTCTACCCTGGGCATTGGATAGGTGTCGAACTTCGAGACCTCATTGAGCTTCCTATAGTCATTGCAAAACCGCCATTCTCCATCTGGTTTCGGCACTGAGACTATGGGACTGGACCAGCCACTCTTGGACTCCTCAATGACTCTCAGGCTCTGCATCCGCTTCAGCTCTTTTGAGATTACCTCTCGGCTGGCCCTGGTATGCCCTATTAACCCTCTCAGAACTGCGGGTGCTGGAGCATGCTTTCCCGGGTTTACCAACCTCAATGATACATATCTCCCCTCAAGGACCTGTCCGGGGGCCATCTTACAATAGATATGTCAAACATAAAATGTGGACTACTAGGTAACTCCAGCTCCCAGCCTTCCTCCAGCTGGCTGATGTTTCTGAAACAGAATAGATTGCTCATGAATTCACTAAACCTCTGCCTATTTAGCTTTTGGGAAATGAGAACAGTCTAATATTTAAATAAAATTGACTTTTCTTATTCATTCTCAGGACACTCCAAGTCCCAGCATTCCTCAGTACATTGAATAACAGGTTGTTTACCGATGTTCTAGACTGTGGTTCTCTATCTGGCGGATAACTACAAGTCCAAGCATGCTCTGCCAAGGCACAAGTTGAGTTGTAATGCCCATCAACTGGAGAGCCACATGTTATAGACCATTTTTCTGGATGATACAAAAAAATGATAATCTTTACTAACGCTGATAAGATGTTGGAAAGTAATTGTCAGACGAAATATGCTCCTGAGTCCTGACCCTACTTTTATCACAGCAGCATTTTTTTAGTTGGATAGTTTCTTCTTGTACATCTGTTACCCTTTTGGTACATACAAAATTCATCAGATCTACGTCAAGCTTACGTCCATGCATGACCTCCCTTGTGGCGAAAATATTTACATGAACGATTTACATCAGCGCAGATAGGATTGTATTAGTGCTACAGATGACATTAATAAGCTCCACAGAGATGTGTATTATATTTTATTCTACAGCTCTGACCAGTAATTCATAAATAATTTCTGGTAAATCCATAAAAATGAATGATGGAGGGAACTTAGTGAGCGCGAGCTGATATTACTTACAGAAATATGTCCATTCCTTTGAAGTTGCTTCTATCTATTCCTGCACTTTGTAGCCTGTCGATGGCTAATGCAAAGGACGAATGTGAATAGATATCATATGCACCACTGGAAGATATAAGGGCAATATATGCCCAAACACAAGGCTGCCATCGGAAGTGGTTAATACAGACAACGCCCAAGGTCAAGGCTCCTTAAGTCTCCCATACACATTGGACTCGCATCGGCCAAACCTGCCTATATTATTGAGATTGTAAGACAGTCTAATGTGTATGGGAGCCTCCTGACTGTCCCCCAACAGAAGATGTCAGGAAAGAGATGGATCCAGAATGTCGGATTTCCAACGGCTGAACCTTTTGTGCCCCGAGTGGATAAGTTGGTGCCAGAGGAGTCTGGCAGCAGATCTCTCATAGAGATGGATCCACCATGTCGGATTTCCAAAGGCTGAACCTTTTGTGCTCAGAGAAGATAAGTTGGTGCCAGAGGAGTCTGGCAGCAGCTCTCTCATAAAGAGCTCAGGGGTGCTTGACCAATATGAATGTTCCTGTGTATGGGGGCTTTGGGAGAGATAGGTGTCGGCTACCTATTGTATCTGTGGGGGCCTAAGGCTATGTGCCCACATAACGTTCTTGTAGCATTTTTGCGGCCACGAAAAAGCCGCGAAAATGCTTGTAAAACCATCTGCCATGCAAAGCAATGTGAATTCGGATGTGCTGTGCACATGATGCGCTAATTGGCGTGCCGAATTCGCATTGCGTTAAAAATGCAGCATGACCATTTCTACCCCGATTACGCCGCAAATTCGCGGCCATTGAGGAACATTGAAACGCAGCAAACCCGCAGATATATGTGGATTTGCTGCGTTTCAATTAAATTCAATGGCCGTGAATTTGCAGCGTAATTGTGGTGCGTGTGGTACCCAGGATGAAGAGGAGACTACAACTCCTCTTCATCTCAGCTACCACGCGGTGAAAAAAAGAAATAAAAAAGTTAAAAATTAAAAAAAAAACTTATATTCACCTCTCCGGCGGCCCCCAGCTTCCTCCCGGCCGCATCCTGTCTCCTCAGCATCCTGCGGTGTACTGGTAGGACCTGCGGTGACGTAATTTAATCAGCTGATGGTCAGCGGTCAGGTGATGGTTCCGTGATCATCAGCTGACTAAATGACGTCACCGCAGGTCCTGCAAGTACACCGTGGGACGCCGAGGAGAGAGGACGCGGTCGGGAGGAGGCCGGGGGCCGCCGGAGAGGTGAATATACGTTTTTTTTTTATTTTTAACTTTTTTTTTTTTTTTTTTACCATAGACACAGCATTTAAAGCATCTAAGTTGGTCACACAATATAAATCCATGCCAGTTGCATGGATTTATATTGTGTAACCAACTTGTCAAGCACTTTTCCAAGTGATTCTCAAAATCGCTTGGAAAAGTGCTTGAAAAAACGCATGTAAAAACGCAGAAAAAACGCTTCTCTCTGGCAGAAAAAACGCATGTAAACCTGCATGTTTTTTTTCTGCCAGAGAGAGGCAATAACGCTCTGCATCAGATCTGCATCGTGGGCACTAACCTCCAAGTCCTAAGTCCTACTTATCAATCTCCTATTCTGCTCCTGCACAGTGTGGGTAAGATCTTTATCTAGCGGAGTACTTTTGCTAAATGGATACAAACCCATCAGAACTCCTGGTTCTGACAGATCTCCCCTTCCTTTCTCTCAGAGTTAAAGCTCGCAGGAGGAAGGTGGGAGATTGTAAACAAATCTGCAATAGAGAGGGAAGAAAGAATCTTTTTTTATTTAATTCTTATGTACAGGTTATAGACAAGAAGGGAAGCACACGGAGAGAAGGTAAGTGTAAGCTGTTTTGATACATAAAGGCAAGTGAAAACATCAGCTTCTAGTTACACACAGAGCTTACATCCAGCCTACATTACTGGGAGAGACAGTCTGCGTTATCCACACAGTGTTCCTGGGCATCGCACTCCTGCGCAGGCACACTTCTCTGTCCTAACTAGAGCAGAGCAAAGTATTGCAATGCGCATGCGCCAGGAAAGGTCAAAGAGCTTCGACGCCTGTGCACTGCAGTACTTTACTCTGACCTAGTCAGGGCAAAAAAGTACACCTGCGTTAGTCCAATAACAAGCATACACATCACAAAAACACTACTGCTGCTGCAAATTACTTTCCGGTAGGGAACCTACATAGCAGCAATATTTTAAAAGTTACGGAATTTTTGTTAAGCGGGGGTGAATTTAAAGCAAAAATTGTCTATAAAATGAAGAGCAAAAAAAAGTTAACTTTTAACAATAACAAAATAACATAACAATTTACAGTACTTGTACAATACAGTACTAGCATACGTGCCAGAAAAATACTACTGTTGTTGCTTTATGTTCCTTTTCATACATGTACGTACTAACCAAAGTCGCATTCTAGGTTATGAATTTCGTCTTGACGGATTATATTTAAAAATTTTAAAACAATGTACACACATTTTACTTACCTGTTTTAATATTCCAATTTGGCAGTATTTTTTGTTGCCATGTACATACCACTTGCAATTTGCTGTTACATGGTGCTTTTTTGGCCAGTGGGAAATAATCTGCTTTAACCAAAAATCTGCAAACAAATTGTTAAAGTAAATTGAGACATTTCAGTGCAATTCTATTTTGTCACACCTGTTTAAATTGACAATTGGGAAACACATACACTTCTTAGCGATATGGGGAGATTAATGTTGCATTATCTTTTTTTGGCCATCACAGAAATTCTGCCTAGCATTTCTGGTTAACGCCAAATATTTCCAGGGCGTAGAAAAGTGTAGTAAAAAAATTGGTGTAAACAACTTTATACTTGTGTCGAAAATGTAGATCAAAACAAACGCAGGTATTGTCAGAGAAAAAAACACTCTATACCTCGGCAAAAAATGTCTGAGCCCTCTAACAGCAGCACCACTAGCACGGCTGGCAGCAACCGTTCCAGTAGCAGGAGGGCCAAATGCAGGTCACACTCTTGCCTACTTTGCCACTAACATATGTATCAATGGGAAGAAAGCGGAGGTTGTAATGGAATATATTTTACATCACTTGTTTCACAGCAGGATGATGTAGCTTCAGCGAATCGTATTAGTGAGGACCGAGGAGCGGCGCTGCCTGTGCGGGTACTTCCGCTGCGAGCAGCCGGGAGATGAGCGGCTGCTCGCAGCAGAAGTATCCCGACCGGCGGTGCCGCTCCCCGGTTCTCCCTTCACACTTGCCGTCGGGAGAGCAGCGGCCCTAGCCGCTGATCTCCCGACGGTAGTCACATGGAGGTCAGCGGCGCCGCCGGTCGGGGTAGTTCTGCTGCGAGCAGCCGGGAGATGACCGGCTAGCGCCAGTCATCTCCTGGCTGCATCGCCACTGACCTCCGTGCGGCAGATGAGCCGCTAACGCCCGCCATCTTGTTCTGAAATCCCGCGACGCTGATTGGCCGCGACCGGACCAATCAACGACGCGGGATTTCCTGGACAGACAGACAGACGGGATAAGACGATTATATATATTAGATAAAAGCTATGCTTACATTAAAGAGCTCAAAATGGGTTCAATACAGACCTAGGAGACTTCCGAATGTTATACACATATTGTTCTGGCAATTAGAAGCTTCGCAGAGTTGAAATTTGAGACAAATTAATTCAATATGAATATAATTTTTGGGCAGATTTCGGAAAAGCTGGTGAATTAGAATTTCATACGATTTGCTCAGTTAACAACCATTTACATGAATGCAGACAGTAGGAATACTTCTGCTTTGTTGTTAGGATGATGAATGCCCCACTGGCTACAAAGTCGAATGTACAGTAGGTGCATAGAAGTTTATACACAAGAGAAGAGATAGATGGATATTTTATACATCCATTCCTCAAATTCTGGATGTGTGAATACAACTTTAGAGATTAGGATAACATTCCTCTAGGTCTAGGATACCTGTCACAGATACCAGACAGAACATCAGGAAACATAAGTGGAAAATATAGTGGAGATTAGTTGGGATTAGCCCTGTGACATAACTTTTCATTCAATTCACAAGGTTTGTCTAAGTTTCACAAATACATTGAATACGGCAAGCTGAGCAACACACTGTTTAACCGAAAGGCTTCAGGAAAAAAGGATGACAAGATAAAGCGTCTCTGTCACAGGGTATTAAAACAATCATATACTTCAAAATATGCAGAATTCACTAATAATACACAGAATATCCTTAATCCTGATAATCAGCGATAGACAATGATGTCTCTACTTCAGGATCTCCTGACCCCGTGATGTCCTTATTTTTGTATCAGTTTTACAAACTGAATATGGAATTATAATAGTGCTTGCAGGTGATGTCAGCTAATCACAGTGCGCTGCCTCGATCAGTGATCTCACTACAGCAGGCGGTGATCCCTCTGTTTACATAATTACAGCCTTTTGGGCTCATATGGATGTGCCATGAAGGCAAACACAATTATGGCACTTGGATACTAGAACATGGCCTTAAATTGACTATCTCATGAAGACAACCCCTGTCCATACAGTGAACTTTATGTATCCATGTCTAGGTCAACTTTTTTGCTAACAGTTCTTAAAGGGGTATTCCCATCTCCAAGATCCTATCTCAATATGTAGTAGGTGAAATAATTAGAAATGTAGTATAGTTTTTTTTTATTCTCTATGTCTCTTTCCTCATGTACAGGCATTGCAGGACCTTAAGTATCCATGGTTACAACCACTAGAAACTAGCTAACTAATTGTCACTATATCAGTGGTCATAACCATGGAAACTTAAGGTCCAGGCAATGCCCTGTACATGAGGAAAGAGACATAGATTAGCAAGAGAACTATACTACATTTCTAATTGGAGGTATTTGCTAATATTATTATTACACCTATTACATATTGGGATAGGATCTTGGAGATGGGAATACACCTATAAAGATATGTCACCATAATTTTTTCTTACCAAGTGTAATAACTTTCGTATTCCTGAATTTGGCGGGGTTTTTTTTTTGTTCCTGTGCTTCTCCGTTTCTGATATTTGGCATTATCTTCTCTGTATATAAATATAGTCTATTTAAACCAAAGGGGTGTGAGCCTTAAAACATTCCTATAGAAAAAGGATGAGAACCACGCCCACTTGGATTAAAAATACCACATTTACATACATTACATACAGGGAAGAGAAGGGTATATCTTATACTAGCTATTGAACCCGTTCTACGCCCGGGTGGCGAGCATTTTTATTGGTATATGGTCTCCCATGATGGTATATGCTACCCCCATCCTGTCCCCACCATCCTATCCTGGTATGCATGGAACCCCTCATCCCCATCCTGGTATGCATGGCACCCCTCATCCCTATGCTGTAATGCATGGCACCCTTCACCCCCAATCCTGGAATGCATGGCACTCCTCACCTCCAATCCTGGTATGCATGGCACCCCTCGCCCCCAATCCTGGTATGCATGGCACACCTCATCCACAATCCCGGTATGCATGGCACCCCTCACCCCCAAACCTGGTATGCATGGGCTCCCCTCATCCCCAATCTTGGTATGCATGGCACCCCTCACCCCCAATCCTGGTATGTGTGGCACCCCTCATCCCTATCCTGGTATGCATGGTACCCCATCTCTCAGCCCTATACTGGTATGTATGGTATCCCTCATCCTGGTATGCATGGGCCCCTCACCCACATCCTGGTATGCATGGCAACCCTCACCCCCATCCTGGTATGCATGGCACCTCTCATCCCCAATCCTGGTATGCATGGTACCCCTCATCCCCAATCCTGGTATGCATGGCTCTCTCATCCCCAATCCTGGTATGCATGGCTCCCTCATCCCCAATCCTGGTATGCATGGTTCCCTCATTGCCAATCCTGATATACATGGCTCCCTCATCCCCAATCCTGGTATGCATGGCTCCCTCATCCCTAATCCTGGTATGCATGGCTCCCTCATCGTCAATCCTGGTATGCATGGTTCCCTCATTCCCAATCCTGATATACATGGCTCCCTCATCCCCAATCCTGGTATGAATGGCTCCCTCATCCCCAATCCTGGTATGAATGGCTCCCTCATCCCCAATCCTGGTATGCATGGCTCCCTCATCCCCAATCCTGGTATACTGCAAATGTGTCTTCAGTAAAATGGCGCCGGATAGCGCTATAAGCATGCGCTGATCCGGCGCCTCACTCCTGTCCCGGTCTCCGGCGAAGAGAGGCGCTGCGGCAACGCTCCTCCTGGTCAGGTAAGTATGGCGCCGGAGATCGCAGTATGCGTTCAGTGTCTACGCATACCGCGTTCCGGTGCCATACACTCCTCTTACCTGTAACGGATGGATGCGGTCTTCTGTCTGGAGCCAGACTGTGCGTCGCGCATGCGCAGTCTATAAAGGCTTCAGACAGAGACAAGCATCTCCCGTTATATTATAGATATATATACTGTATATAGTATTGAGTGCATTTACTGAACATGCAGTACAGTGAACATTTCAGTAGGCCAACATTTTGGATTTTAAAATAATTTTTCAAGCTGTTGTTATAAACTATTCTAATTTACTGAGATAATGACTTTTGTGTTTTCATTGGCTGTAAGCCATAATCATCAACATTAACAGAAATAAACACTTGAAATAGATCACTCTGTTTGTAATGACTCTATATAATATATAAAATTCTATTTTTTGGGGGAAGAATCAACAACAAGGGGGACACAATCGTGAAGTGGAAAGAAATTTATTGGATATTTTAAACTTTTTTAAAAAATTTAAAAACTGAAAAGTAGGGTGTGCAATATTATTTGGACCCCTTGAGTTAATACTTTGTAGCGCCACCTTTTGCTGCGATTACAGCTGCAAGTCGTTTGAGGTATGTCTCTATCAGTTTTGCACATCGAGAGGCTGAAATTCTTGCCAATTCTTCCTTGCAAAACAGCTCGAGCTCAGTGAGGTTGGATGGAGAGCGTTTGTGAATAGCAGTTTTCAGCTCTTTCCACAGATTCTCGATTGGATTCAGGTGTGGACTTTCATTTGGCCATTCTAACACCTGGATACGTTTATTTTTGAACCATTACATTGTAGATTTTGCTTTATATTTGGGATCATTGTCATGTTGGAAGATAAATCTCAGTCCCAGTCTCAGGTCTTTTGCAGACTCCAACAGGTTTTCTTCCAGAATGGTCCTGTATTTGGCTCCGTCCATCTTCCCATCAATTTTAACCATCTTCCCTGTCCCTGCTGAAGTAAAGCAGGCCCAAACCATATGCTGCCGCCACCATGTTTGACAGTGGGGATGGTGTTTTAAGGGTGATGAGTAGTGTTGAGCGAACATGCTCGACACTGCTCGGTACTCGCCCTAGCATCACGCTACTCGGGATGTTCGGCGAGCACCGAGCATTTTCCGGGTTACTCGGGCGGGAGCTCGGGTCTCCGCCCTGCATGTTTGGCACTCTTTACAGAGCCAATGAACATGCAGGGATTGCCAGCCAGTCACTGTAATGCTGCAGCCATGTTCGTTGTGGGCATTACAGTGATTGGCTGGCCGCACAGCGTCACCTCGAGTATTTAAAACCGGGCGCCGCCATCTTGGACACAGTCGCTCCGGATTAGACAGTGTAGGGACAGCGCTGCTGATTTAGGGAGAGATATAAACTGCGAAATAGTTAGTGTAGGGTCTGTAAAGACTGCAAGAAAACAAACAAACAGTCCTTTTCAAGACTAATATCCATCCCAGATACCAGGCAGGCAGGCTGTATAGGAGACACATTGGTTATACCAGCAAACGCTGCATTACAGTCCTGTGTGCTCCTGTTGCTGAAATTGCTGGACTTAGCACCAGGTGTCGGGGGCCAGGAAAAATCCTTTTATTTCATCTAAATCCTCCTTTTTTTTCCCTCCTTCACACTGTACAAATACCCGTCTTATTAACCTTTTGGTGTTTCCCCCCCCCACCCAAAAAAAAGCGTGTCTCTGATTTTTCAGACACAAATATAACTGTTGAAAATAGTCTGGTGTAGGCTAGAGAAACAGAAGTGTTGTTTTGCACTTCCACGGTTCAAACCTCTGTATTATCCATTTTGGGCCATTTGTATCTAAAAAAGAAAAACAGTTTGAGTGTGTCGCTCACTGTTCAGCCGCAAATCTATATATTTAAAAAAGTCTGGTATACCCCAGTAAACAATAACTGTGGTTTTGCCATCCCACGGTAAAAAATCTCTATTATTCAGGTTTGGTATATTTTCCGTAAAGAAAAACAGTAGTGTCTCCTGACTGCTGTGACACAAAAAAGTATCTGTTGAAAATAGTCTTGTGTAGGCCCGACATCCCAGTGTGGTTTCGCAGTTCCACGGGTCAAATCGCTGTACTATCCAGTTTTGGGCCTTTGGTATCTAAAAAAAAAAGCACTTTGAGTGTGTCGCTCACTGTTCAGCCGCAAATATCTCTATTTAAAAAAGTGTGGTATACCCCAGTAAACAATAACTGTGGTTTTGCCATCCCACGGTAAAAAATCTCTATTATTCAGCTTTTGGTAGTTTTTTCCGTAAAGAAAAACAGTAGTGTCTCCTGACTGTTGTGACACAAAAATATATCTGTTGAAAATAGTCTTGTGTAGGCCCGACATCCCAGTGTGGTTTCGCAGTTCCACGGGTCAAATCGCTGTACTATCCAGTTTTGGGCCTTTAGTATCTAAAAAAAAAAGCAGTTTGAGTGTGTCGCTCACTGTTCAGCCGCAAATATCTCTATTTAAAAAAGTGTGGTATACCCCAGTAAACAATAACTGTGGTTTTGCCATCCCACGGTAAAAAATCTCTATTATTCAGCTTTTGGTAGTTTTTTCCGTAAAGAAAAACAGTAGTGTCTCCTGACTGTTGTGACACAAAAATATATCTGTTGAAAATAGTCTTGTGTAGGCCTGACATCCCAGTGTGGTTTCGCAGTTCCACGGGTCAAATCGCTGTACTATCCAGTTTTGGGAATTTGGTATCTAAAAAAAAGCAGTTTGAGTGTGTCGCTCACTGTTCAGCCGCAAATATCTCTATTTAAAAAAGTGTGGTATACCCCAGTAAACAATAACTGTGGTTTTGCCATCCCACGGTAAAAAATCTCTATTATTCAGCTTTTGGTAGTTTTTTCCGTAAAGAAAAACAGTAGTGTCTCCTGACTGTTGTGACACAAAAATATATCTGTTGAAAATAGTCTTGTGTAGGCCCAACATCCCAGTGTGGTTTCACAGTTCCACGGGTCAAATCGCTGTGCTATCCAGTTTTGGGCCTTTGGTATCTAAAAAAAAAAGCAGTTTGAGTGTGTCGCTCACTGTTCAGCCGCAAATATCTCTATTTAAAAAAGTGTGGCATACCCCAGTAAACAATAACTGTGGTTTTCCTCTTCCACGGTTCTAATCTACTCTTTATTACCCTTTTTCCATTGATAGTGCAAGTGTAAGCTATTTTACTTCATTTGGGCAAGGCGCGTGGCAAGGGACGTGGAAGTGGACGTTCTGGTGATGGTTCGTGCAGAGGACGGGGCCGTGGCCAAAGTGAAAATGTGCCACAACCAACAGCCACATCTTCTCGCTCCCACTTCTTGACCGAATTGCTAGGGAAGCACAGAACAACACCAGTATTGAGAACTGATCAGTGTGAACAGGTTATTAATTGGATAGCAGTAAATACTTTCAGTTACCTGGGCACCACCACCTCCGGTCTGTCTTCCACACGGTCAACTGTTAGTAGCCGTGAGTCTCGACCACATACTCCTCTTCACCCTGATGCTCCTTCCTCCCACCATGCCGAGTGTCGTCAGACAGCAAGTGATCCCACACTTGGACACTCTGAAGAGCTGTTCACTGGTCCATTTCCATATTTGGGCCCCTCGCCTGATACGCTTGAAGTGGTGGAAGAGGAGATCCCATGTTGCGATGCCCAAATATTTGAACAGCCACGGCCACAGGAAGTCGACGTTGGCAATCTGTCACAAGAGGTGGACGATGACGAGACACAATTGCCAGGAAGTGAGGAGGAGGATCGTGGTGCGCAAGTGGAAGAGGAGGAGGTGGTGGATGATTTAGTAACTGACCCAACGTGGAAGGAGGACATGCAGAGTGAGGCCAGCAGCACACAGGGGGAGGGAGGCAGAGTACCCCAACAGTCAGGAAGAAGCAGTGTGGTGGCCGCAGACAGAAGGCAGGCAACCGTTCCCCGTAACACCAACACGAGGGACGTTGCCAGTACAAGCGGTAGGTCTTCCAGAGTCTGGAATTTTTTTAAAGACTCTGCTGATAACCCCAAAAAGGCCATATGATCCACCTGCCATGCCAGCATCAGCAGGGGTGACAAAACTACCAGCCTGACTACCACCTGCACGATCAGGCACATGGCAGCAAAGCACCCAACTTTGTGGGGCGAAACCCAGGGTCCACGACCAGTGTCAGCGGGTGTCACCACTGCTTCTTCCACTGTTGTGCGTGCAATAGAACCCCCTGTTGTGTGTGCAAGGCAATCCCCTGTCCATACTGCATGTAAAGATGCCCCCTCCTCTCAGTCTTCACTTGTTATGGCAGTTTCTCAAGAAACAGCATCAACGTCCACGTCCACGTCCCACCGGAGCGTTCAATTGTCCATATCCCAGACCTTTGAATGAAAGCGGAAATTCACAGCTAACGCCCCACAGGCCACAGTCCTAAATTCGCACATTTCACGACTGCTTGCATTGGAAATGCTGCCTTTTAGGCTGGTGGAGACGGAATCCTTCCGCAATCTTATGGCGGTGGCCGTCCCTCGGTACTCGGTCCCCAGCCGACACTATTTTGCCCGGTGTGTGATCCCCGCACTACACAAGCACGTATCCCAAAGCATCTGCCGTGCCCTCAACAACGCAGTTACTGGGAGAGTCCACCTGACAACGGACACGTGGACAAGTGCTTGTGGCCAGGGACGGTACATCTCTCTGACGGCACACTGGGTAAACATAGTGGAAGCCGGGACCCAGTCGGACCTTGGGACGGAACACATCCTCCCCACACCGAGGATTGCGGGCCCTATGTCAGTCAGAGTTGCCCCCACAGTGTACAGCTCCTGCGCATCCTCCTCCTCCTCCTCATGTTCAGCCTCCATCTCAGATATCACCACGTCAGTACTGCCTCCGCCAAGCGGCAACAGGCTGTGCTGAAACTCATAAGCTTAGGTGATAAACCTCACACTGCTTGTGAGTTGTGGACAGCTGTGAAAGAGCAGGCAGATCTGTGGCTGAAACCGCTGAACCTACATCCCGGCATGGTCGTGTGTGCCAATGGCCGTAACCTGGTGGCGGCTCTGAGGCGAGGTGAGATCACACACGTACCATGCCTGGCTCATGTGCTTAACCTCGTGGTTCAGCGGTTTCTTAAATCGTACCCCGAGTTGCCCGATCTGCTTGTGAAAGTACGCTGCCTGTCAGCTCATTTTCGCAAGTCGGCTACAGCTTCCGCCGCCCTTGCTGTGTTGCAGCAGCGTTTGCAGCTTCCGGCACACCGACTGGTGTGTGATGTCCCCACACGTTGGAACTCTACCCTACACATGTTGCAAAGGATTTGTGAGCAGAAGAGAGCAGCTGTGGAGTACCAGCTGCAACAAGGCCGTCGATATTCAGGTCAGACTCCACACATAAGACCTCAGGAGTGGACCTGGATGTCTGACATATGTACCATCCTGACAAACTTTGAGGAGGCCACCAAGATGGTGAGTGGCGATGACGCCATCATTAGTGTCAGCATCCCTCTTGTCTGTCTTTTGCAACGCTCTCTGCAGAGAATTAAAGAGGAGGCATTGCAGTCAGAGTATGATGAGATGGATCAAGAAGCTGTAGCGGGCGATTACACACAGCCCAGCCTCATCTCATCCCAACGTGCATTGGGGGACAATGGGGGAGAGGAGGAGGAGGAGGAGGAGGAAGAACAGGAGCTGCTATCATGCGTTGTAGACGGTAGTACCTGTACAAGTGTCATACCGTCGGTTCAGTGTGGGTGGCCTGAGGACAGGGGGGAGGAGGAAGAGGAGGAGGAGGAGGAGGAGAGCATGGTCAGTCGTCATCTTGGTGAGGACACGGAAATCTTGCCCGTTACCAGTCTGGCACGCATGGCTGACTTTATGTTACGCTGCCTTAACCGTGACCCTCGCATTGTCAAAATGTTGGGTGACAGTCACTACTGGTTGGTGACACTTGTAGACCCCCGCTACAAGGAGAACTTTCACTCTGTAGCATCGGCGTCTCTGCCCCGTTCTAGGCAGAGACGCCGTCCCTCTCACCTCCCCGCTCCTGGCGCGGCGTCCTCCAGCGCTGCTCTCCCCGCTGCTTGCGGCGCGCGCTCCTTCCCCGGCAGTGTGCTTAGGGCGCGCGCGTGCGCGCGCGCTCCCCCTCTCTTAAAGGGACCGCGCGCGCCGTCCTAAGGAGTCCCCGGCCAATTGCCGGAGGACCTCCCATATAAAGGGCACCTCCTCCAAAATGGAGGTGCCCGAGCAATGTTGTTTGCACCTGTGTCTCACCTGTGCTTCAGCCCTCAGGTCCCGTTGCCAGTTACCTGCCAGTTACCTGCCAGATTCCTGCCAGCTTGCTGCCTTTGTCCTGCATGATATCCAGTCACCTGCCTGCTAGCCTGAGGTCCGACGATCTGCCTTCCAACTCCTGTCAGTCTGTCTATGGACCAGCTTGCCCGCTCACCTGGGAGCGCACACCTGTTACCTGCCTGCTAGCCTACCTGGAGGCTCCGCCGTCACGTACTGTGACCATCTGCCTTTCCAGAGACTCCTGCCCGCTCACCTGAGAGCGCACACCTGTTACCTGCCTGCTAGCCTACCTGGAGGCTCCGCCGTCACGTGCTGTGACCATCTGCCTTTCCAGAGACTCCTGCCCGCTCACCTGGGAGCGCCCACCTGTTACCTGCCTGCTAGCCTACCTGGAGGCTTCGCCGTCACGTGCTGTGACCACCTACCATTCCAGAGACTCTCGCTTGCTTACCTGGGAGCACACATCTACCATCTGCCTGCTAGCCTACCCGGAGGCTCTGCCATCACAGGTCGTACCTACCCTTTACCCAGAGACTGCCCCGGTCACTTGCCGTAACTCCCTGCCCGTTCATCCAGAGACTGCCCCGGTCACTTGCCGTAACTCCCTGCCCGTTCATCCAGAGACTGCCCCAGTCACTTGCCGTGACCTCCTGCCCGTTCTTCCAGAGACTGCCCCGGTCACTTGCCGTGACCTCCAGCCCGTCCACTCAGAGACTGTCCCGGTCACCTGCTGTGACTGCCTGCCCGTCATCCCTGATTGCCACCCGCTCCCTTACAAGGACCGCCCCCTTGTATAGTAGCTCAGAGGTTCCGCCTCCCAGACCCGTTACAGTTTGCTTGGTGCCATGGAACCCGGTGGCACCCAAGCTCCCTCGCTCTCGGACCTGTGTCATGAACTGTCCCGCCAGAGGTCCCAACAGGAGTCCATCCTGGGTCACCTGCGGAATGTCAATTCTCGCCTGGACACTCTGACTGCTCCACCAGCAACCTCCGCCAGCGCCATGATTCGCAATCCGACAGCTCCGCTGTCCACCAACACTATGGTATCCTACCCCGGACCCCGGCTTTCTGCACCTCCTCGCTTCGGAGGCGACTCCGCTCAGGCTCGGGGCTTCATAAATCAGTGCACCCTGCACTTTGAACTCCTGTCCCACCAGTTTAACTCCGACCGGGCCAAAATTGCCTTCATCATGTCCCATCTCACCGGAGAGGCTCTGGCCTGGCTAAATCCTCTATGGGAGAGAGGAGACCCCCTGGTGTCCAACTTGCCTGCCTTTCTCACGGCCTTCCGGAAAGTCTTCGACGAACCCGGACGGAAGACCTCATCCGCATCGTCACTGCTACGCCTCCGTCAGGGAAGCCTCACCGTGGGCCAATATGCCATACGGTTCCGTACCCTTGCCTCGGAGCTGGCCTGGGATAATGACGCTCTGGTTTCAGTCTTCTGGGAGGGTCTGTCCGGCCGTATTAAAGATGAACTTGCCGGTCGAGACATTCCTACCACCCTCGATGACCTGATAGCTCTTGCCACCCGGATTGACCTGCGGTTCCAGGAGCGTGCCAAAGAGGTCACCCGTGAGAGGAGGTTTCCACGCCTAGCTCCTACTTTTCAGCAACCCGTCACTCCCTCCGTCTCTCCTGAGCCTATGCAGGTCGACCAGACCAAGATGGTCGGTTCTCGCCAAGAATCTCGCCGAGCCGAGGGAAGCTGTTTCTATTGTGGCAGTAAGAAGCACTTCATCCGTTCCTGCCCGGAAAAGCCGGGAAACGCCAGTGTCTAGGACCACTCGGAGAGGTCGTCCTAGACAAAAGTAAGTCCTCTCCGTCTCTGACCTTACCGGTCTCTATTGCTTGGGGAGAAAACCGTCTCTTCGAACTCGCCCATCTGGATTCTGGAGCTGCTGGAAACCTCATCGCCCAGTCTCTGGTAGAGAGATACCATATTCCCACCAAGTCCCTGGCGGAGCCATTGTCAGTTGCTTCCGTGGATGGAAGACTTCTCTCGGAGACCATCCTGCTCGTCACCGAACCTATAACCCTACAGGTGGGAATGCTGCACTCTGAGGAGATCTCATTCCATGTGCTGTCCGGACTTTCTCACTCCTTGTTGCTAGGTCTACCTTGGCTCCAGACACATGAACCCGTATTGAACTGGCGGTCCGGTGAAGTATTCCGATGGGGTCCTGACTGCCATAGGACCTGCCTGGTTCCGGTCCGTCCACTTCGCCCTCAGCCTACTCCAGCTAACTTACCTGGTCTCCCGGCTCCCTACTGGCCCTATGCGGACGTCTTCGGTAAGAAGGAAGCTGAGACGTTGCCGCCCCATAGGCCATACGATTGCCCGATCGACCTGGTACCTGGCACCACTCCTCCCCGTGGGCGTATCTACCCGTTATCTGCAGCCGAGACCCGAGCCATGTCTGAGTACATTGAAGAGAATCTGGCTAGGGGATTTATCCGAAAATCTACCTCCCCGGCTGGAGCCGGATTCTTCTTTGTCAAAAAGAAAGACGGCTCGCTACGTCCCTGTATTGACTACAGAGGACTCAATCTCATTACGGTAAAAAACAAATATCCCCTGCCACTCATCTCCGAATTGTTTGACCGGCTCAAGGGCGCCAGGATCTTCTCCAAGCTGGATCTTCGAGGAGCGTATAATCTGGTCCGTATCCGTCAAGGAGACGAGTGGAAGACGGCATTCAATACCCGGGACGGTCACTACGAGTACCTTGTGATGCCCTTCGGTCTCTGTAATGCTCCCGCGGTCTTTCAGGAACTAGTCAATGACATCTTCCGTGACCTCCTGTACTCCTGCGTAGTGGTATACCTGGACGATATCTTGGTCTTCTCTCCGGATCTCCCCACACACCGGAGGGATGTTCGTCAGGTCCTGCTTAGGCTTCGGCAGAACCACCTTTACGCCAAATACGAGAAGTGCCTCTTCGATCAGACCTCCCTTCCGTTCTTGGGCTATGTCATCTCCCAAACAGGTCTGCAAATGGATCCCGAGAAGCTCTCTTCCGTTCTAAAATGGCCTCGTCCTGAAGGTTTGAAGGCGATACAGCGATTCCTGGGCTTCGCTAATTATTATCGTCTTTTCATCCCACACTTCTCGTCTCGGACTGCTCCCATATCTGCACTTACCCGTAAGGGGGCTAACCCCAGGATATGGTCGCCTGAAGCCGAGGAGGCCTTCCTTTCCCTAAAGAAAGCCTTCGCCTCTGCTCCCGTCCTGCACCGTCCGGACTGTAATAAACAATTCTACCTGGAGGTTGATGCTTCCTCCTCCGGAGCCGGAGCGGTGCTCACCCAGAAGTCTTCTACCGGGAGAATGGTAACGTGCGGCTTCTTCTCCAAAATCTTCTCCTCGTCGGAGCGCAACTACTCCATTGGAGACCGGGAATTGCTAGCCATCAAATTGGCACTAGGAGAGTGGCGCTATCTGCTTGAAGGGGCTCTCTACCCGGTAATTATCTACACGGATCACAAAAACCTGGCATATCTCCAAAATGCCCAGAGGCTCAATCGTCGCCAGGCCCAGTGGTCGTTGTTTTTTGCCCGCTTCGACTTCACTCTTCATTTCCGTCCGGCGGACAAGAACGTCAAAGCTGATGCCTTGTCTTGGTCTTTCCTGTCCTCCGATCAAGAGGAGGAACCTACGCACATCATCGACTCCTCCAAGGTGATGAATGTGGCTCCCTTGGATCTAACTCGTCTTCCACCCGGTAAGACGTTCATAGCTGTGCCAGATCGGGAGAGGGTTCTTCGCTGGGGACATTCTTCTAAACTAGCTGGCCATGCTGGCCAAAAAAAGACCTTTCAACTTATTGCCCGGCATTACTGGTGGCCCACCCTACGTAAGGACGTGGTAGACTTCGTCGCGGCCTGTTCATCCTGTGCTCGTAACAAAGTTCCCCGACATCTACCTGCCGGCCATCTCCTGCCCCTTCCCGTACCTGCTGCTCCTTGGCAACACATCGCTATGGACTTTATCACCGACCTTCCAGTTTCTGCCGGTTGTACCGTCATTTGGGTTGTCGCTGACCGTTTTTCTAAGATGGCCCACTTCATTCCCCTGCCTGGTCTTCCGTCTGCACCCGAGTTGGCTAAAGACTTTATCCGCCACATCTTCCGTCTCCATGGTCTGCCCCTCCACATCGTGTCGGATCGTGGGGTTCAGTTCACCTCTCGTTTCTGGAGAGCCACTTGTAAGCTGCTGGACATTACCCTGGATTTCTCCTCCGCTTACCACCCTCAATCCAATGGTCAAGTGGAGCGGATCAATCAGATCTTGTCCAGCTACCTCCGGCACTTCGTGGATGCTCACCACTCGGACTGGGTGGATCTTCTACCGTGGGCCGAGTTCTCTTATAACAACCATGAGAGCGAGTCCTCTTCCAAATCCCCGTTCTTTATAGTTGGTGGCCAACATCCCCGGATTCCACTTCCTGTCTCCGTTTCTGTGGACAACCCTGCTGCGGAGTCGCTTGTCAGCGAATTTTCTACTATTTGGGAGAGCACCAGGTCCGCTCTTCTTCTCTCCTCTGAGCGGATGAAGAGATATGCTGCTAAGAGACGTCTGGATCCGCCCCAATTCCGTCCGGGAGACAAGGTTTGGCTCTCATCCAAACATGTGCGGCTCAAAATACCCTCCTACAAGTTGGGTCCTCGATTCATCGGCCCCTTCGAAGTCCTCAGGCAAATTAACCCTGTGGCCTACAAATTAAAACTCCCGGCCACCCTACGGATCCCCAACTCCTTCCACGTATCTCTCCTCAAACCCGTTGTCTTTAACTCTTTTGCCAAAAATCCAGGTGCCCCTCCTGCTCCGGTTTCCGCTGATGACATCTTTGAGGTAGAGAGTATTCTGGCCTCCAAGAGGGTAAGAGGAAAAACCTTTTTTCTGGTAGATTGGAAGGGGTTTGGTCCTGAGAAGAGAACTTGGGAACCCAGGGAGAACATCAACGCCCCGCTTCTCCTTGAAAAATTTCTTTCTGGCCTAAAAAAGAGGGGGCCTAAAGGGGGGGGTACTGTAGCATCGGCGTCTCTGCCCCGTTCTAGGCAGAGACGCCGTCCCTCTCACCTCCCCGCTCCTGGCGCGGCGTCCTCCAGCGCTGCTCTCCCCGCTGCTTCCGGCGCGCGCTCCTTCCCCGGCAGTGTGCTTAGGGCGCGCGCGCGCGCGCGCTCCCCCTCTCTTAAAGGGACCGCGCGCGCCGTCCTAAGGAGTCCCCGGCCAATTGCCGGAGGACCTCCCATATAAAGGGCACCTCCTCCAAAATGGAGGTGCCCGAGCAATGTTGTTTGCACCTGTGTCTCACCTGTGCTTCAGCCCTCAGGTCCCGTTGCCAGTTACCTGCCAGTTACCTGCCAGATTCCTGCCAGCTTGCTGCCTTTGTCCTGCATGATATCCAGTCACCTGCCTGCTAGCCTGAGGTCCGACGGTCTGCCTTCCAACTCCTGTCAGTCTGTCTATGGACCAGCTTGCCCGCTCACCTGGGAGCGCACACCTGTTACCTGCCTGCTAGCCTACCTGGAGGCTCCGCCGTCACATGCTGTGACCATCTGCCTTTCCAGAGACTCCTGCCCGCTCACCTGGGAGCGCACACCTGTTACCTGCCTGCTAGCCTACCTGGAGGCTCCGCCGTCACGTGCTGTGACCATCTGCCTTTCCAGAGACTCCTGCCCGCTCACCTGGTAGCGCCCACCTGTTACCTGCCTGCTAGCCTACCTGGAGGCTTCGCCGTCACGTGCTGTGACCACCTACCATTCCAGAGACTCTCGCTTGCTCACCTGGGTGCACACATCTACCATCTGCCTGCTAGCCTACCCGGAGGCTCTGCCATCACAGGTCGTACCTACCCTTTACCCAGAGACTGCCCCGGTCACTTGCCGTAACTCCCTGCCCGTTCATCCAGAGACTGCCCCGGTCACTTGCCATAACTCCCTGCCCGTTCATCCAGAGACTGCCCCGGTCACTTGCCGTGACCTCCTGCCCGTTCTTCCAGAGACTGCCCCGGTCACTTGCCGTGACCTCCAGCCCGTCCACTCAGAGACTGTCCCGGTCACCTGCTGTGACTGCCTGCCCGTCATCCCTGATTGCCACCCGCTCCCTTACAAGGACCGCCCCCTTGTATAGTAGCTCAGAGGTTCCGCCTCCCAGACCCGTTACACACTCTCTTATTCCTGAGGTGGAGAGGTCTACAAAAATGGGGCAGTACCAGAAGGCCCTTGCTGCAGAACTCTTAAAAAAATTCCCATCTGAACACGCTAGCGGCAGAGGTCACAGTTCGTTGCCCAACCAAGGCGTACAGGCGAGAGAGATGCAACTCCAATCCAGCAGAGGCAGGGGAACACTGTCAACGTTCTGGGACAGTTTTCTGAAACCTGCCCAGCTTACAGGCCCTGAGGCGCAGGGTACTCTCACAAGGAGTGGAAAGTTTCAAAAGATGGTGAGGGAGTACTTTGCCGACCGTATCAGCGTCCTCCGTGATTCCTCTGTGCCTTTTAAATATTGGGTATCCAAGCTGGACACTTGGAATGAACTCGCTCTGTACGCCTTGGAGGCCCTGGCCTGCCCTGCCGCTAGCGTGTTATCGGAGCGTGTTTTTAGTGCTGCTGGGGGAATTATAACTGATAAGCGCACTCGCCTGTCAACTGACAATGCTGACAAGCTGACCCTTATCAAAATGAACAAGGGCTGGATTGGGCCAGACTTCTCATCACCACCAAATGACAGCAGAGTAACAAAGTCAAATCCACTGTGTTATTTCGGGACGTGTATTCACATGCACCGCTTCACACCCACACATGGGTATACGCTTCCTCGTTTCGGCTGTTTTATCTTCTTCTCCTTATCCTCAGCCTCCACCACCACTATACCACCAGGGTGCCAGCATTGCAAGTTCCTCCGTCCTTATTTATGGCAGCTTTTGCTTGCAAGGCATAAGCAAATACTATGGGACACCCACTCCCCAATAATGGGACTTATGTTTGTAATATGCTGTACTGCATGGCTCTTGTAAGGGGCATTGCAAGTTGCTCCGTCCTAATTTTTGGCAGCTTTTGCTTGCAAGGCATAAGCAAATACTATGGGAGACCCACTCCCCAATAATGGGACTTATGTTTGAAATATGCTGTACTGCATGGCTCTTGTAAGGGGCATTGCAAGTTGCTCCGTCCTAATTTTTGGCAGCTTTTGCTTGCAAGGCATAAGCAAATACTATGGGAGACCCACTCCCCAATAATGGGACTTATGTTTGTAATATGCTGTACTGCATGGCTCTTGTAAGGGGCATTGCAAGTTGCTCCGTCCTAATTTTTGGCAGCTTTTGCTTGCAAGGCATAAGCAAATACTATGGGACACCCACTCCCCAATAATGGGACTTATGTTTGTAATATGCTGTACTGCATGGCTCTTGTAAGGGGCATTGTAAGTTGCTCCGTCCTAATTTTTGGCAGCTTTTGTTTGGAAAGCATAAGCAAATACTATGGGAGACCCACTCCCCAATAATGGGACTTATGTTTGTAATATGCTGTACTGCATGGCTCTTGTAAGGGGCATTGCAAGTTGCTCCGTCCTAATTTTTGGCAGCTTTTGCTTGCAAGGCATAAGCAAATACTATGGGACACCCACTCCCCAATAATGGGACTTATGTTTGTAATATGCTGTACTGCATGGCTCTTGTAAGGGGCATTGTAAGTTGCTCCGTCCTAATTTTTGGCAGCTTTTGTTTGGAAAGCATAAGCAAATACTATGGAATACCCACTCCCCAATAATGGGACTTATGTTTGTAATATGCTGTACTGCATGGCTCTTGTAAGGGGCATTGCAAGTTGCTCCGTCCTAATTTTTGGCAGCTTTTGCTTGCAAGGCATAAGCAAATACTATGGGAGACCCACTCCCCAATAATGGGACTTATGTTTGTAATATGCTGTACTGCATGGCTCTTGTAAGGGGCATTGCAAGTTGCTCCGTCCTAATTTTTGGCAGATTTTGCTTGCAAGGCATAAGCAAATACTATGGGAGACCCACTCCCCAATAATGGGACTTATGTTTGTAATATTCTGTACTGCATGGCTCCTGTAAGGGGCATTGCAAGTTGTTCCGTCCTAATTTTAGGCAGCTTTTGCTTGGAAAGCATAAGCAAATACTATGGGAGACCCACTCCCCAATAATGGGACTTATGTTTGTAATATGCTGTACTGCATGGCTCTTGTAAGGGGCATTGCAAGTTGCTCCGTCCTAATTTTTGGCAGATTTTGCTTGCAAGGCATAAGCAAATACTATGGGAGACCCACTCCCCAATAATGGGCCTTATGTTTGCAATATGCTGTACTGCATGTGACGCGCCCCCTGGGCCTGTGCTGTGCAGGGGGATACCCGGAGCCGGATCGCTGGGGGTTGTAGTCTCAATGTGGTGGTGACCCGGTCCGTGCCCATGGCGTTCAAACCGGTGGCAGTCTATTGGTATTGTAATTGTCCGACTACGCCACCCGTGGATTGCGGTCAGTGGGGACCGCCGCTGCGCTGCAGACCGCTGAGGCTGATGTAGTTTGCGCAGCCGAGTATGGGATAACTCCCCACGGGAGAAGTATTGCCTCAAGGCAGCTAATGTGGATGATGGGAGTGATGGTATGAGTGTCCCAGTAGTAATGGTGCTGGTGCGGCAAGGAATCACAGAGACGTGTGGTGCAGTTCAGGGTCTTTACTGATGGTATAAAGCAGACCCTCCCGGGAGTACTGGTTAGCAGTAGGGGCCTGGTCAGTCTGTGAGCAAGCAGGATCTCCCCTGGCCAGGTGGAGTTGTAGGCCTCCCCGACTATCTGCACTCTTTCCTGGCTACCTTGCTCTATGCGGGTAGAAGTAGCCCACGTCCCTGAGTATACCGTGTGGTGCTCACCCGTATGGCCGGTGACTTGGGGCCTTCCATCAGCCTTCGCTTCACGATGGCGGTGCTGGTCCCTTGCTTGTGACCGTGCCTTCGGGTTTCTAAGGCCAGAGGACATGGAATCCCCTGCCGGTTACTTTTCTGTGGGAATTTGCTTGCCTCCTACCAGCCTGGAATATTTCCAGCAAACTATGGTACAACGCCATGGTATTAGCACTGCCCCCAGTACCAGTAGCGAAGCCATCCCCAATTTCCTTCTCAGGAATTTTATTTGGTAGACTGAGTGGCTGCCCAAATACATTTTCTCACAAAGGAGCTGAAGATAGAGTGGCAGTAGGTGCAAGTTTCTCCAGCCTGTTAGATATTAGAGGGTGAATGGCAGCACATTGGATCAGTGGTTAGGACTGAAGCCATGCAGCGCTGGGATCCTGGGTTCAAATCCCAGCAAGGACAACATCTGCAAGGATGTTGTATGTTCTTTCCGTGATTCCATGTGTTTCTTCCTCAGTAAAAATAGAGTGTCCGGGAACCTTCCCACACAATTTTCTTAGCTTCTCGGCAGGGTTGAACGGTCCCACCGGAGAATCCTCTGGTGTGCCTTCGCTTCTACCTCAGGAGAGTTCATGATAGCGCTAACTTTGCAGCTGCTATGGGGCTCTTGAGCGGGTGAGAAAGGTTAGCCCTCAGAATCAAATCCTCTGGAGGGCACAATGTTTTACAATCTGAAACAGCTTCTCAGTGGGAGTTGTATTTCACCACAGCCATATTCTTTAGCTCGGTGAAAGGACTGGCATAGAGGGAAACCGTATCTACCCCGGCTGTCATTTCTCCGTCACCAGGTTCCGCCCATTGTCACACACGACCATGCCTGGCTGTATGTTCAGCGGTGAGAGCCACAGATCAGGCTGCTGTGTTACAGCTTTCAACAACTCTGCAGCGCTGGGCGGTTTGTCAATTAATCATTAAGCATGTTATCTTTAGCACAGCCTGTTGCCGCTTGGCCAAGGCAGTGCTGCAGTGCTGTCAGCTTGTGACTGATGTAGTCATTTCGCAAATGGAGGAGGAGGTGCATGAGCTGAACAATGTGATTACATTGAGGTTAAATTGGTGACGCTGTTTTTTATACTAAAGAAAGATCCTATTGTTTTGGTTTTTTTACGTTATTTTTTAAGACCAATGCATTCACCGGGAAATGTCATTTTAACAATTTACAACCTTATCTGGCAATGTGGTGTGTGACACATCATCACACACATCCTGTTTTATTTATGATGGAGGGACTCTGAAAGTCATAAAGCCTATTTTTATAGGGCCATCAGACGGCCCTTACTATTCTTAAAAGGCCAGCAGTCGGCCGTAGCTATTGTTAGAGAGCCATCAGCCGGCTATGCTTTGTTGTTCTCATTATTAACAAGTGGGTCTCCTATGCTGTTATTGAATATCCAGTGACTGCAAGGGCTGCCAAAAAATTGTACGCAACCCAATATCCCTTTGAAGAGACATAGATGAGGGTATCAGTAAAAAAAATGTTCCCATTATAAAGGAGCGGGTGGTAATGCTCATGCTGTGGCTGCAAGGGGTGCCAAAATTTGGGAAAAACCCCACTAAGAATTTAAAGACACATAGAGCATGGCCACAGTAACGACAAATTCCCATTAGAAAGGAGAGGGTCTGCTATACAGTTATAGGGTATGCAGTGAGTCCAACGGCTGATCAGTTTTAGGAAAACCCCACTAAGAATTTAAAGACACACAGAGCAGGGCCACAGTAACAAGTACGACCTGTTCCCATTAGAAAGGAGAGGGTCTGCTATACAGTTATAGGGTATGCAGTGAGTCCAACGGCTGACCAATTTTAGGAAAAACCTCACTAAGAAATTAAAGACACATAGAGCAGGGCCACAGTAAAGACAAATTCCCATTAGAAAGGAGAGAGTCTGCTATACAGTTATAGGGTATGCAGTGAGTCCAACGGCTGACCAATTTTAGGAAAAACCCCACTAAGAAATTAAAGACACATAGAGCAGGGCCACAGTAAAGACAAATTCCTATTAGAAAGGAGAGGGTCTGCTATACAGTTATAGGGTATGCAGTGAGTCCAACGGCTGACCAATTTTAGGAAAAACCCCACTAAGAAATTAAAGACACACAGAACAGGGCCACAGTAACAAGGTACGACATGTTCCCATTAGAAAGGAGAGGGTCTGCTATACAGTTATATGGTATGCAGTGAGTCCAACGGCTGACCAGATTTAGGAAAAACCCCACTAAGAAATAAAAGACACATAGAGCAGGGCCACAGTAAAGAGTATGACATGTTCAAATTAGAAAGGAGAGGGTTTGCTATACAGTTATAGGGCATGCAGTGAGTCCAACGGCTGACCAATTTTAGGAAAAACTCCAATAAGAATTTAAAGACACACAGAGCAGGGCCACAGTAACGACAAATTCCCATTAGAAAGGAGAGGGTCTGCTATACAGTTATAGGGTATGCAGTGAGTCCAACGGCTGACCAATTTTAGGAAAAACCCCAGTAAGAAATTAAAGACACATAGAGCAGGGCCACAGTAACAAGGTACGACATGTTGCCATTAGAAAGGAGAGGGTCTGCTATACCGTTATAGGGTATGCAGTGAGTCCAACGGCTGACCAGATTTAGGAAAAACCCCACTAAGAAATAAAAGACACATAGAGCAGGGCCACAGTAACAAGTACGACATGTTCCCATTAGAAAAGAGAGGGTCTGCTATACAGTTATAGGGTATGCAGTGAGTCCAACGGCTGACCAGATTTAAGAAAAACCCCACTAAGAAATTAAAGACACATAGAGCAGGGCCACAGTAACAAGGTACGACATGTTGCCATTAGAAAGGAGAGGGTCTGCTATACCGTTATAGGGTATGCAGTGAGTCCAACGGCTGACTAGATTTAGGAAAAACCCCACTAAGAAATAAAAGACACATAGAGCAGGGCCACAGTAACAAGTACGACATGTTCCCATTAGAAAAGAGAGGGTCTGCTATACAGTTATAGGGTATGCAGTGAGTCCAACGGCTGACCAGATTTAAGAAAAACCCCACTAAGAAATTAAAGACACATAGAGCAGGGCCACAGTAACAACAAATTCCCATTAGAAAGTAGAGGGTCTGCTATACAGTTATAGGGTATGCAGTGAGTCCAACGGCTGACCAATTTTAGGAAAAACCCCACTAAGAAATTAAAGACACATAGAGCAGGGCCACAGTAACGACAAATTCCCATTAGAAAGGAGAGGGTCTGCTATACAGTTATAGGGTATGCAGTGAGTCCAACGGGTGACCAGATTTAGGAAAAACCCCACTAAGAAATTAAAGACACATAGAGCAGGGCCACAGTAACGACAAATTCCCATTAGAAAGGAGAGGGTCTGCTATACAGTTATAGGGTATGCAGTGAGTCCAATGGCTGACCAATTTTAGGAAAAACCCCACTAAGAAATTAAAGACACATAGAGCATGGCCACAGTAACGACAAATTCCCATTAGAAAGTAGAGAGTCTGCTATACACTTATAGGGTATGCAGTGAGTCCAACGGCTGACCAGATTTAGGAAAAACCCCACTAAGAAATTAAAGACACATAGAGCAGGGCCACAGTAACAAGGTACGACATGTTCCCATTAGAAAGGAGAGGATCTGCTATACAGTTATAGGGTATGCAGTGAGTCCAATGGCTGACCAGATTTAGGAAAAACCCCACTAAGAAATGAAAGACACATAGAGCAGGGCCACAGTAATGACAAATTCCCATTAGAAAGGAGAGGGTCTGCTATACAGTTATAGGGTATGCAGTGAGTCCAACGGCTAACCAATTTTAGGAAAAACCCCACTAAGAATTTAAAGACACATAGAGCAGGGCCACAGTAATGACAAATTCCCATTAGAAAGGAGAGAGTCTCCCATAGTGTTGGCCTATGCAGTGAATGCAAGGGCTGCCAAAAATGGAGGCACTTCAATGACCCTTGGAAGAGACGTGGAGGAGGGCCTCATAAAAAAATGTTCCCATCAGAAAGGAGTGGGCCTCCTATACTTTAATGCCCATGCACTAAGTGTATGGGCTGACAAACATTTACCCCTGGGGGGTATACATGAACATACTGTATAAAAAAAAATTTTTACGGGCATCATAAATACCCTTTAAAAAAATTATGTGGGTGTTGCATCATGGACCACGGTCACCCTGGTGATATGGTGGTGGAGGATGAGGAGAAGGAGGAGGACAAGAGCAAATAGCCAAAATCAGGAAGCGTATACCCATGTGTGGGTGTGAAAAGGTGCATGGGAATACACCTCCCAAGAAAAGACACTGGATTTGAGTTTATGTTACACTGCTATCATTCGGTGGTGTTGAGAAGTCTGGCCCAATCCAGCCCTTGTTCATTTTTATAAGAGTCAGCCTGTCAGCATTTTCAGTTGACAGGCGGATGCGCTTATCAGTTATAATTCCACCAGCGGCACTAAAAACCCGCTCTGATAAAACGCTGGCGGCAGGGCAGGCCAGGACCTCAAAGGCATAGAGAGCCAGTTCATTCCACGTATCCAGCTTGGATACCCAATAATTATAAGGCACAGCGGAATCACGGAGGACGTTGGTACGGTCGGCAAGGTACTCCCTCAGCATCTTCCCAAACTTCGCACTCCTTGTGAGAGTACCCCGCGCCTCAGGGTTTGTCCGATGGGAGGGTTTGAGAAAACTCTCCCAGAACTTTGACAGTGTTCCCCTGCCTCTGCTGGATTGAAGTTGTGTCTCTCTCGCCTGTACTCCTTGGTTGTCCAACAAAGTGTGTCTTCTGCCGCCAGCATTTTCAGATGGGAATTTTTTTTAATAGTTCTGCAACAAGGGCCTTCTGGTACAGCCCCATTTTTGTAGACCTGTCCGCCTCAGGAATAAGAGATAGAAAGTTCTCCTTGTATCGTGGGTCTAGAAGTGTCACAAACCAGTGATGACTGTCACCCAAAATTTTGAGAAGGCGAGGGCCATGGGAAAGGCAGCGTAACATAAACTCAGCCATGCGTGCCAGACTACTAACAGGCAAGACTTCCGTGTCCTCACCAAGAGGATGACTGACCATGCTCTCCTGCTCCTCCTCCTCCTCTCTGTCCTCTGGCCATCCACGCTGAACAGACGATATGACAGCTGTGCAGGTAGTACCGTCTATAGTGCATGAAACTAGCGCCTGTCCTTCCTCCTCCTCTTCCTCATTGTCACCCAATCCACGTTGGAATGAGATGAGGCTTGGCTGTGTGTAATCACCCTATATGGTTCCTTGCTCCATCTCATCGTGCTCCGCCTGCAATGCATCCTCTTTGATTGTGAGCAGAGAGCGTTTCAGAAGACAAAGAAGCGGGATGGTGACGCTAATTATGCTGTCATCACCGCTCACCATCTTGGTGGAGTCCTCAAAGTTTTGGAGGATGGTACATATGTCTGACATCCATGTCCACTCCTGAGGTCTTATGTGTGGAGTCTGAACTGAATATCGACGGCCTTGTTGATGCTGGTACTCAACAACTGCCCTCTTCTGCTCACAAATCCTTCCCAACATCTGCAGTGTAGAGTTCCAATGCGTGGGGACATCACACACCAGTCTGTGAGCCACAAGTTGCAAACGCTGCTGAAGCACGGTAAGAGCAACAGAAGCTGTAGCTGACTTTCTAAAATGGGCACACAGGCAGCGTACTTTAACAAGCAGATCCGGCAGCTCTGGATAGGATTTGAGAAACCGCTGAACCACAACTTTAAGCACATGGGCCAGGCATGGTACGTGTGTGAGCTCGCTTCGCCTCAGAGCCGCCACCAGGTTCGGCCATTGTCACACACGACCATGCCTGGTTGTAGGTTCAGCGGTGTGATCCACAGATATGCCTGCTCTTTCATAGCTGTCCACAACTCTTCAGCATTGAGCGGTTTTTCAGCTAAGCATATTAGCTTCAGCACAGCCTGTTGCCGAGGCAGTGCTGCAGTGCTTCCAGCTTGTGACTGATGTGGTCATTTCGGAGATGGAGGCTGAAGAGGAGGAAAAGGAAGCTGAGGAGGATGAGTTGCAGGAGCTGTAGACCATGGGGGCAACCCTGATTGACCTAGGGCCCACAATCCTTGGCGTCAGGAGGACGTGTTCCATCCCAAGGTCTGACTGGGTCCCGGCTTCCCCTATGTTAACCCAGTGTACCGTCAGCGAGATGTACCGTCCCTGCCCACGAGCACTTGTCCACGTGTCCCTGGTTAGCTGTACTTTACCGGTCATTGCGTTGTTGAGAGCACGGCTAATGTTTTGGGACACGTGCTTGTGTAATGCAGGGATGGCCCACCGGGAGAAATAGTGGCGGCTAGGGACTGAGTACCGAGGGATGGCCGCCGTCATCAGGTTGCGGAATGCTTCCGTCTCCACAAGCCTAAAAGGCAACATTTCGAGCGCAAGCAGTCGTGAAATGTGAGAATTTAGTAGTGTGGCCTGTGGGGCGTTGGCTGCATATTTGCGCTTGCGTTCCAAGGACTGGGGTATGGACAACTGAACGCGGCGCTGGGACAAGGACATGGACGTGCTTCCTGATGCTGCTACTTGAGAGTGTGCAACGACAGGTGCAGGGCAGGAGGCATCTTCGCATGCACCATGAACAAGGGATTGGCTTGCATGCACAACACCGGAAGAAGCAATGGTGCCACCTGCAGACACTGTTCCTGGACCCTGGAGTTCGGCCCACAAAGTCAGGTGCTTTGCTGCCATGTGGCTGATCATGCTGGTGGTGGTCAGGCTAGTCGTTTTGCCACCCCTGCTGATGATGGCCTGGCAGGTGGTGCAAATGGCCTTTTTGGGGTTATCGGCAGAGTCTTTAAAAAACAACCAGACTTGGGAAGACCTAACAGTTGTACTGGCAACTTCCTACATGTTGGTGTTACCGGGAACGGTTGCCTGCTTTCTGTCTGCGGCCACCACACTGCTTCTTCCTGCCTGTTGGTGTGCTCTGCCTCCCTCCCTCTGTGTGCTGTTGTCCTCGCTCTGCATGTCCTCCTGCCAGGTTGGGTCAGTTACTATATCATCCACCACCTTGTCTTCCACTTCCGCACCCTGGTCCTCCTCCTGACTTTCTGGCAATTGTGTCTCATCACCGTCCACCTCTTGTGACACTTTCCCACCGTCGCCTTGATGTGACCGTGGCTGCTCAAATATTTGGGCATCGCTACACGCGATCTCCTCTTGCCCCGCTTCAAGTGGACCGGGCGAGAGGCCTCAATCTATAAATGGAGAAGTGAACAGCTCTTCAGAGTGTCCAAGTGTGGGATCAGTTGTCTCTGGGTACTCGGCGTGGTGGGAGGAAGGAGGATCAGAGTGAGGAATATGCGGTCCAGATTCACGGCTACTGAGACTTGACCGTGTGGAAGACATGGTGGTGGTGGTGGCTAAGTGACTGGAAGCATTATCCGCTATCCAACCAACAACCTTTTGACACTGCTCTGGGTTCAATAGTAGTGTGCTGCGGTCCCCTAGAAATTGGGACAGGAAGGTTAGGCGAGAAGATGTGGGTGTTTGTTGTGGCACAATCTCGGCCTCTGCATGCACCATTACCATCAAGTCCAGTTCCCCGTCCCTTGCGATGTGCATTGCCCATTTTAAATGGAGGACAGTATCTTCCACGCTCACTACAAATGACTGAGTTTGGAGCGAACTTTTATGTGATCCGTGTGATGGAGAAAACAGAGTTCTAAATACCTGGCCTGTAGGTAAATAGTTTGAACAGCAAACTGCGGTGAATTGCTTCAATGACACACTAAAGGAAATTTTTAATGGAGGCCAGAAATGGCAGTATTTTCTGACAACGTATATGTGATCCGTTTGACGGAGAAAACACAGTTTTAAATAGCTGTATTTCTAGCGCTCTAATATGGAAAGGACCTGGCTGTATTCTGCAGTGCCAACAAGAAAATGGCGCAGAAAAAGTGGTGTTCTCTGGATTGCTTTTTAAGCAAATAATGAGGATTAAGATCCAAAGAAAAGTATTCCTGGCCCCTGAGACGTGGGCCTTTGTATAGAAATATTTAACAGCAGCAGAAGGCAGAATTGGAATGGAGCCTCTTGTGCTATATGCACTGCAGTCTGCTATATACACTGCCTGCCTATACACCCTGCCTGCCTGATATCTCTGCAGATGGATTAGTTAGTCCTCAGAAGGACTGTTTGTTAAGATGGATGTGTGTAATGTACGGTTTTCTCCCTACACTACATAATACACAATCAAATCTGTCCCTGGCACAGCAGCAGCTCTCCCTACACTGTCTGATCCGGAGTGACTGTGACGAGCATGGCGGCGCCAGGTCTGATATAGACCTGATGATGCTGTGCGGCCGGCCAATCGCTGTAATGCCCACAACCAACATGGCTACGGCATTACAGTGCATGGGAGGCAATCCCTGCATGTTCATTGGCTCTCTAAAGAGCACCAAACACGCAGGGAGGGGACCCGAGTTCCCGCCCGAGCAACCCAGAAATACTTGGCAAGCGCCGAGCATCTCAAGAAATGAGATGCTCGGGCGAGCACCGAGCTGTAGCGAGCATGCTCGCCCATCACTAATCATTACCAGTCATTTAGGACAACATTGGATCATTCAGAGATCCTCACTGAACTTCTGGAGTGAGTTTACTGCACTGAAAGTAAACGGGCCGTATAATATTGCTCGCCCCACTTTTCAGTATTTAATTTTTTTAAAAAAAGTTTAAAATATCCAATAAATTTCGTTCCACTTCACGATTGTGTCCCACTTGTTGTTGATTCTTCCCAAAAAAATTTGAATTTTATATCTTTATGTTTGAAGCCAGAAATGTGTCAAAAGGTAGAAAAGTTCAAGGGGGCCAAATACTTTCACAAGGCACTGTATATACACACATACACTGTGTGCAGAATTATTAGGCAAGTTGTATTTTAGAGGATTATTTTTATTATTGATCAACAACTATGTTTTCAATCAACCCAAAAGACTGATAAATATCCAAGCTTAATATTTTTGGAAGTTGGAGTGTTTTTTTTTTAGATTTGGCTATCTTAGGAGGATATCTGTTTGTGCAGGTAACTATTACTGTGCAGAATTATTAGGCAACTTAATAAAAACCAAATATAATCCCATCTCATTTGTTTATTTTCACCAGGTAAACCAATATCAGTGCACAAAATTTAGAAATAAACATTTCTGACATGCAAAAACAAAAACCAAAAAAATGAGTGATCAGTATAGCCACCTTTCTTTATGATGACACTCAACAGCCTTTCATCCATAGATTCTGTCAGTTCCTTGATCTGTTTTCGATCAACATTGCGTGCAGCAGCCACCATAGCCTCCCAGACACTGTTCCGAGAGGTGTACTGTTTTCCCTCCCTGTAGATCTCACATTTTATGATGGACCACAGGTTCTCTATGGGGTTCAGATCAGGTGAACAAGGGGGCCATGTCATTATTTTTTCTTCTTTTAGACCTTTACTGGCCAGCCACGCTGTGAAGTAGTTGGATACATGTGATGGAGCATTGTCCTGCATGAAAATCATATTTTTCTTGAACGATACCGACTTCTTCCTGTACCATTGCTTGAAGAAGTTGTCTTCCAGAAACTGGCAGTAGGTCTGGGAGTTGAGCTTCATTCCATCCTCAACCCGAAAAGGTCCCACAAGTTCATCTTTGATGATACCAGCCCATACCAGTACCCCACCTCCACTTTGCTGGCGTCTGAGTCGGAGTGGAGTTCTCTGCCCTTTATTGATCCAGCCTCTTGCCCATCCATCTGGCCCATCAAGAGCCACTCTCATTTCATCAGTCCATAAAACCTTTGAAAAATCAGTCTCAAGATATTTCTTGGCCCATTCTTGACGTTTTATCTTATGTTTCTTGTTCAAAGGTGGTCGTTTTTCAGCCTTCCTTACCTTGGCCATGTCCCTGAGTATCGCACACCTTGTGCTTTTTGATACTCCAGTAACGTTGCAGCTCTGATATATGGCAAAACTGGTGGCGAATGGCATCTTGGCAGCTTCATGCTTGATTTTCCTCAATTCATGGACAGTTATTTTGCCCCTTTTTTGGCCAACACGCTTCTTGCGACCCTGTTGGCTATTTGCCATGAAACTCTTGCTTGTTCGGTGACCACTAGTGTTGAGCGATACCTTCCGATATCAGGAAATATCGTATCGGATTGGATCGGACCGATACCCAAAAAGTATCGGATATCGCCGATTCCGATACCGGAAACCAATGCAAGTCAATGGGACACAAATATCGGAATGAAAATAAACCCTTTCTTTCCTTGTAGGTTAATTCTACATGAAGTAAAACAACTAAGAATAATGTAGAATGTATTACATGAAAAGCCGGCAATTCATCAGCGGCATACACCGGTACCCGACAATTAACAACAGAAAGAATAGAGTATCACACATAGATTAGATAGATAGAAACATGTCAGTCACATTTATAATAAGTACAGTGATAGTGTTGGTTACTGTACTTGTCATTTAGAGTAAAGGATTTATTTAAAAATATAATAGTGTTTTCATGCACCGTCTCTTTAAAAAAGCCGGCCGGCAATTCAGCATCAGTACCCGACAATTTAGAATAGAAGGAATAGAGAATCATACATAGATTAGATAGATAGAAACATGTCAGTCACATATATATGAAGTACAGTGACAGTGTTGCTTACTGTACTTGTCATTTAGTGTTAAAATAAAGGATTTATTTAAAAAAAAATTGGCGTGGGGTTCCCCTTAATTTTAGGCTCTAGCGGAGGTTAAGCAGACGGCTGGGGCAGATGTTTGAAGCCTGGGAAGGGGGTAATACCCACGGAGCTTCCCAGGCTACTAATATGAGCCCCCAGCTGAATACCTAGCCTTTACTAGCTATTAAAATGGGGGACCCCCTTAAAAAAATGACGTGGGGTCCCCCCTAATTTAATAGCTAGCAAAGGCTAGGCAGACAGCTGGGGGCTGATATTAATAGCCCATGAAGGGTGCCATGAATATTGGCCCCCTCCCAGGCTAGAAACACCAGCCGTCAGCCGGCCCAGAAATGGTGCATCCATAGGATGCGCCAATTCTGGCACTTAGCCTCGCTCTTCCCACTGCCCTGTAGCGGTGGAAGTGGGGTAATAGGGTTGGGGTTGATGTCAGCTTATAATGCCAGCTGACATCAAGCCCAGGTTAGTAATGGAGAGGCGTCTATAAGACACCCCCATTACTAACCCCATAGTCAAAGTTAAAAAAAAAAACACAAACACCCAGAATAAAGTCCTTTAATTGAAATAAACACACAATTCTTTATTGTTCTAAATTAAACTCTACTTACCATCACGCCCATTCCAGCTGAAGCCAACGATCTCCTGCAATAAAAGAAAAATAATAAAGCAACCTCATCCTTACCTTTCCATGGTTCCCAAGACAGCTTCAGTTCTGCTACATCGAGATGACAGGCTGGACCGCAGCAGAACGCTGCCATCCAGCCTGTCATCCCGCAGACACTGAGAAGCGCAGGCATGCTTGCGCTCCTCAGTGTCTCTCTGTGACGGCATCCAGATGAGCCGAGTTCATGTGCAATGAACTCAGCTCACCTCATGCACGTCACTGACAGCGTGGGAGAATTCTCCTGCACTCAGCGCTTCAGCGTGAGAATTTTCCCACGCTGTCAGTGACGTGCATGAGGTGAGCCGAGTTCATTGGACATGACCTCGGCTCATCTTTATGCCGTCACAGAGAGACACTGAGGAGCGCAAGCAAGCCTGCGCTTCTCAGTGTCTGCGTGATGACAGGCTGGATGGCAGCGTTCTGCTGCGGTCCAGCCTGTCATCTCGATGTAGCAGAGCTGAAGCTGTTGTGGGAACCATGGAAAGATAAGGATGAGGTTGCTTTATTATTTTTATTTTATTGCAGGAGATCGTTGGCTTCAGCTGGAATGGGCGTGATGGTAAGTATAGTTTAATTTAGAACAATAAAGAATTGTGTGTTTATTTCAATTAAAGGACTTTTTTCTGGGTGTTGTGTTTTTTTTAAATACTTTACTAGAAATTCATGGTGGTCATGTCTAATATTGGCGTGACCCCATGAATTTCGGGCTTAGGGCCAGCTGATAATACCAAGCTGGCCTTAACCCCTTTATTACCCAGTGAGCCGCCGCACCAGGGCCCTGGATGAGTTGGGTACAGCGCCAGAAGATGGCGCTTCTATGAACGCGCCATTTTCCGGGGTGGCTGCGGACTGCAATTTGCAGCGGGTGGGGCCCAGAAAGCTTGGGCCTCCCTACGCTGCGGATTCCAGACCCCAGCTACCTAGTTGTACCTGGCTGGACACAAAAATAGGGCGAAGCCCCACGTATTTTTTTTTTAAAATTATTTCATGAAATTCATGAAATAATTAAGAAAAAAAGGGCTTCCCTATATTGTTGTGTCCAACCAGGTACAAATAGGCAGCTGGTGGTTGGGGGCAGCCCGTTCCTGCCTGCTGTACCTGGCTGGACACAAATATAGTGCGAAGCCCCACGTCAATTTTTTTAAAATTATTTCATGAAATAATTTTTTAAAAAAAGGGCTTCCCTATATTGTTGTGTCCGGCCAGGTACAAATAGGCAGCTGGTGGTTGGGCGCAGCCCGTTCCTGCCTGCTGTACCTGGCTGGACGCAAATATAGGGCGAAGCCCCACATCAATTTTTTTTTAATTATTTCATGAATTTCCTGAAATAATTAAAAAAAAATTGACGTGGGACTTCGCACTATATTTGTGTCCAGCCAGGTACAGCAGGCAGGAACGGGCTGCGCCCAACCACCAGCCGCCTATTTGTACCTGGCCGGACACAATAATATAGGGAAGCCCTTTTTTTCTTTATTATTTCATGAATTTCATGAAATAATTAAAAAAAAAATACGTGGGGCTTCTCCCTATTTGTGTGTCCAGCCAGGAACAACTAGGCAGCTGGGGGATGGAATCTGCAGCGCAGGGAGGCCCAAGCTTTCTGCCCCCCCCCCCGGTGCAAATTGCAGTCCGCAGCCACCCCAGAAAATGGTGCGTTCATAGAAGCTGGATGCTGTACCTGGCTGGCATACAAAAATATGGCAAAGCCCACGTCAAAATTTTTGGGAAAAATTAATTAAAAAATAAATAATAATTTAGGGACTGCATCTTTATTAACTCCTCAAATGTCATTTAGTGTTAAAATAAAGGATTTATTTTAAAAAAAATTGGCGTGGGATCCCCCATAATTTTAGGCTCTAGCGGAGGTTAAGCAGACGGCTGGGGCAGATGTTTGAAGCCTGGGAAGTGGGTAATACCCACGGAGCTTCCCAGACTACTAATATCAGCCCCCAGCTGAATACCTAGCCTTTACTAGCTATTAAAATGGGGGACCCCCCCAAAAAAATGACGTGGGGTACCCCCTATTTAATAGCTAGCAAAGGCTAGGCAGACAGCTGGGGGCTGATATTAATAGCCCAGGAAGGGTGCCATGAATATTGGCCCCCTCCCAGGCTAGAAACACCAGTCGTCAGCCGCCCCAGAAATGGCGCATCTGACTCGCCCCCTGGGCCATGTTGTGTAGCGTTGCGCACGCGGGGAATACCCGGAGCCGGATCCGATAGGGGTAGTAGTCCTCGTGGCTGTGACCCGGTCCGTGCCCAGGGTGGTCAAACTAAGTGGCAGTTACTGGTATGATGGTATTAGTGTCCGACTACGCCACCCGTTGAATGCGGCTATGAAGCCTCCGCTGCAGGGCAGTCCGCTGAGGCCAGTGGTACGGATGTGCAGCGTGGATGGTATAACCCCCAACGGGAGGGGTATGGCCTCAGGGCAGAGGATGGGAATGATGTTGGGAGAGATGGTGTGTATGTCCCAGCACTGATGGTACCGGTGCAACAAGGAATCACTGAGACTTGCAATTGCAGTTTTCACAGCTTTACTCACAGTTCTTTATCAGGTCCCTTGTGCACAGTTAGGACCACCCGAGCCGTGCTGCGTCCACCAGGTGCGGGACTCGGCCAACTCCCAGGCAGTTCCAGAGCGTGGTCCTGAGCTCCCCTCTCTTCCTTCCTACTGGCCGTCCCCACCAGGGATCCACCTTTGTCCAGCTCCCTCGGGCCTTCTAGTGGTGAAACCTTTCCCGGTTTCCCTGACCCTATATGGTATGCCTTCCTGGTAGATATGGCGAGGGGTCGCGCCAAAACTTGTCCACGACCTCCGGTTCCTGGCTAAGGATATTTGGCCTCCACCAGTTTGGGATCCGGCACCCTGTTCTGCCAACCCTTCACCCGTTATTCCGTGGGATCTTAGGGTTCCCTCTTTTCCTGCGTCTCTGGGCCTTTCCTGGTGTTTCTGTTCCTTCTTCCTCTTACTTCTCTCTCTCTCTGCTTCAGGCCTCCACTCCAGGCCTGGCTCTGGAGCTGGGCCCAGACTGAGCCACAGCTCCCTGTCAGCCCTCTCTGGCTGAGCTCCTCTCTGAACAGACCCTGATCTAAGATGGTGCCCACCTTTTATACCTCCTTCTGACACCCGAGCCCAGGTGACCAGCACCCAATGGGCTCCTACCTATGCCCAGAGTCCCTCCCCTGTCTGCTCCTACACCACTGGGATGTTCCCCCCCCCCCCCCACTCCAGCCAGGGACAGAAGCTGTCGTACCTGCACATCTATCTGGTGGGAGTACCGTTGGTCTGTCCCCCGGAAATGGGGTGAGTGTAGTGCATGCAGCTAACTGAGCCCAGTTCCACACTCCATCCTTACCCGGGAGTGGAATACCACACCTCTGGTCTGAGGTGCAATACCCCTGTAGCACCCGAGTCCTCGGGGTGCTACATTCCCCCCTGGTAAACCACAGCACGTCCTCGGGCTGGAATAGAGCAAAAGCAAATTAAAACATACAAAAATTTTAAAGTGTACACTCACATGTAAGACATATCAACTTTCAATCATCCCTTTATGGGAGGTACTTTTCTCTTTTAACGTTACAGGTATAAAACATTACGGAAACATTATCAGACTTTCTTCACATACTTATAAAATACCATTAACTCTTTTAGCATCATATAAAACTTTTTCATATAAAACATTCTTGACCAACACGTTCTTGATCTCTGGCCACCGTGCAACTTGTGACCAGGTAAAGTGCAACAGTCACTAGTTCCAAAGTAGAAAAGCAGTTCTTCTATAAAACCAGTAGGGGGCGCTTTAAGAAGCGCAACTATTTACAGGGTGGCCGCTCTCAGTCCTCGGCCAGTGGGAATAGGGGAATGGCTGCTCACAGTCCTCAGCCTGGTACGGGATTAGGGGCACACAGGTAACAGTTCACATAATCACCAATTTTTCGACAGTTCTTGTACCCCGACGGGTAACTATATACAGTTCTTTGTTCATGCTACTTCCCTTCAGTAGCTATGTCCTCTCCGTGCTCCCTCCTGAGGGTAGTCTTCAGACCCGTCCAGGTCCTCTTGGCTTTCCTCATACTGCATCTCCTCCTCAGTCAGCCGGTGTACGTGAAGGGCGTACGGTCCTTTAGCACACTGATGCCGGGTGAAGGTGACCTCGTCACCTGAGTAGAGGTCGCGTCCTCGGTGTCCTTCTGGAAGGTGGCTCTCGACATCCCTGCGGGTGACAAAGACGTCGCCGGGGGTTCGGTGGTCCCGGATAAAGCCCCAGCCATTCTCTAGCTGGAATTTTATTACGGTCCCGGTGGCGCGGGGACCGTGGGCCGCACGGGGGTTTCGTCGGGCCCGGCGTTTCTGCTCCGCGCTTTGGACCTGCAGCTGTTCCTCGCGGATCCGCCTCTCTCGCCGTTCTCTCCCAAAGACCTCTAGCTGTTGACGGCAGCACTCCTCACGCCGGGCTGCGGCCGCCCGGGTCTCCTTGGTGAACCCCATGAGGTCCTCACCGGTCGGATCCCATGCAAATTGGGCGTCCTCCAACGGGAGCGGGACAATTTTGACGGGCGCCGGAGCCAGGATCAGAGGCTCGCACAGGGGCCATTCCTTCCGGAGTCGGGGGTTGACGTACTCCGGTGGCCACATGAAGGGCAGCCCGTCCGGGCTGGTATGTTGTGCAAACAGATCTGCGCCCAGGGGTGGCACTGTGGAGGTTGAGGGCGCCGTAGGGGCGGCAGCGCCCGGGGGTATTCGGCCTTGCGTCCAGGCCGGAGGCATCCTACCTGGGTCCAAGTATGGCACCTCCCGGGGGGAGGGCGCTGTGGGGGCCGCGGCGCCTGGAGGTACTCGGCCTTGCGACCAGGCCGATGGCACTGTGGAGGTAGAGGACGCCGTGGAGACCGCGGCGCCCAGAGGCACTCGGCCTTGCGACCAGGCCGGGGGCACCTCCTGTTTTGCCGCGCTCCGGGTCAGGGGGCGTGGCGCGGAAGGGGGCGTGACCGCGGCTCCGGCCGCTTGAGGCCTAGTTGGGAGCAGTGGCGGCGCGGCAACGGGCGCGGTGAGTAGGTCTTCGGGCTCTGCGACGGGGAGCTGGGGCAGGCTTGCGGCTACTGGGCTCGGGGTTATGACGTCCCCATTACCTGCTTTCATCCTTGCGACTCCCTCCGCGGCGTCGTCTCCGGCCTTCGTCGCTCCTGCACCATCCTCAGGGGCAGACATGCTCCACGTTGCGGGTGGCGCCTCCTGCTGGCGGATCCCAGCCTGCCGGGCCATCTCCCTTCTCCACTCGGCCAGTGCATCCTGCTGTGCCCGGGCCATCCTCCGGTCCAAGTCCTCCAGCGCAGCCCGTGCACGCTCCGGATCTCTGGGGAGCTGTGCCAGGACTTCCACTAGGCTGGCTGGCGGTGCGGCCTGCAGCAGGCTCCGGACCATGGTGTTGGCACTACTGGACGATTCCTCCATTCCCGGGTGCGATCTGTCCAGACTCCTCCAGGCCGCACCCATCCTCTCCGTTTTGTTCCCTATCCGCCCCCATTGGGAGTGGTCTCGGGGCAACTTAGTGACAGTCAGTTTCAGGGGCAGACCCCCCACTTTGATGGACATTTCCATGGTGGTAGTCTCGGCTGGTGGGGGCGGTCCCCTCCTTTGGCGCCACTCTGGGGCCATGCCCACGATGGGAGGTGGTCTCTTGCCACTCTCTGGCACGCCCACAATGGCGTCCGCTCTGCCAGGGCGGGAAACTGTCCAAGATGGCGGGAATCGTCTCCTGATGGCGGGAAACTTCGCTGATGGCGGGCAAAGGCTGCAGATGGCGGGCAAACGGCGGGAAACGACTCCGGACGGCGTCTGATGGCGGGAACCCTCTGGAATTGGCGGGAGACTCCTTTTTGAGGTAAATGTGAACTTTTCTTCAGGCACGCAGTACCCGGTGGTTGCGGGCACGTAATCCTGCCGACTACGCCAAAGTTGACGCGCCCCCTGGGCCATGTTGTGTAGCGTTGCGCACGCGGGGAATACCCGGAGCCGGATCCGATAGGGGTAGTAGTCCTCGTGGCGGTGACCCGGTCCGTGCCCAGGGTGGTCAAACTAAGTGGCAGTTACTGGTATGATGGTATTAGTGTCCGACTACGCCACCCGTTGAATGCGGCTATGAAGCCGCCGCTGCAGGGCAGTCCGCTGAGGCCGGTGGTACGGATGTGCAGCGTGGATGGTATAACCTCCAACGGGAGGGGTATGGCCTCAGGGCAGAGGATGAGAATGATGTTGGGAGAGATGGTGTGTATGTCCCAGCACTGATGGTACCGGTGCAACAAGGAATCACTGAGACTTGCAATTGCAGTTTTCACAGCTTTACTCACAGTTCTTTATCAGGTCCCTTGTGCACAGTTAGGACCACCCGAGCCGTGCTGCGTCCACCAGGTGCGGGACTCGGCCAACTCCCAGGCAGTTCCAGAGCGTGGTCCTGAGCTCCCCTCTCTTCCTTCCTACTGGCCGTCCCCACCAGGGATCCACCTTTGTCCAGCTCCCTCGGGCCTTCTAGTGGTGAAACCTTTCCCGGTTTCCCTGACCCTATATGGTATGCCTTCCTGGTAGATATGGCGAGGGGTCGCGCCAAAACTTGTCCACGACCTCCGGTTCCTGGCTAAGGATATTTGGCCTCCACCAGTTTGGGATCCGGCACCCTGTTCTGCCAACCCTTCACCCGTTATTCCGTGGGATCTTAGGGTTCCCTCTTTTCCTGCGTCTCTGGGCCTTTCCTGGTGTTTCTGTTCCTTCTTCCTCTTACTTCTCTCTCTCTCTGCTTCAGGCCTCCACTCCAGGCCTGGCTCTGGAGCTGGGCCCAGACTGAGCCACAGCTCCCTGTCAGCCCTCTCTGGCTGAGCTCCTCTCTGAACAGACCCTGATCTAAGATGGTGCCCACCTTTTATACCTCCTTCTGACACCCGAGCCCAGGTGACCAGCACCCAATGGGCTCCTACCTATGCCCAGAGTCCCTCCCCTGTCTGCTCCTACACCACTGGGATGTTCCCCCCCCCCACACTCCAGCCAGGGACAGAAGCTGTCGTACCTGCACATCTATCTGGTGGGAGTACCGTTGGTCTGTCCCCCGGAAATGGGGTGAGTGTAGTGCATGCAGCTAACTGAGCCCAGTTCCACACTCCATCCTTACCCGGGAGTGGAATACCACACCTCTGGTCTGAGGTGCAATACCCCTGTAGCACCCGAGTCCTCGGGGTGCTACATTCCCACCTGGTAAACCACAGCACGTCCTCGGGCTGGAATAGAGCAAAAGCAAATTAAAACATACAAAAATTTTAAAGTGTACACTCACATGTAAGACATATCAACTTTCAATCATCCCTTTATGGGAGGTACTTTTCTCTTTTAACGTTACAGGTATAAAACATTACGGAAACATTATCAGACTTTCTTCACATACTTATAAAATACCATTAACTCTTTTAGCATCATATAAAACTTTTTCATATAAAACATTCTTGACCAACACGTTCTTGATCTCTGGCCACCGTGCAACTTGTGACCAGGTAAAGTGCAACAGTCACTAGTTCCAAAGTAGAAAAGCAGTTCTTCTATAAAACCAGTAGGGGGCGCTTTAAGAAGCGCAACTATTTACAGGGTGGCCGCTCTCAGTCCTCGGCCAGTGGGAATAGGGGAATGGCTGCTCACAGTCCTCAGCCTGGTACGGGATTAGGGGCACACAGGTAACAGTTCACATAATCACCAATTTTTCGACAGTTCTTGTACCCCGACGGGTAACTATATACAGTTCTTTGTTCATGCTACTTCCCTTCAGTAGCTATGTCCTCTCCGTGCTCCCTCCTGAGGGTAGTCTTCAGACCCGTCCAGGTCCTCTTGGCTTTCCTCATACTGCATCTCCTCCTCAGTCAGCCGGTGTACGTGAAGGGCGTACGGTCCTTTAGCACACTGATGCCGGGTGAAGGTGACCTCGTCACCTGAGTAGAGGTCGCGTCCTCGGTGTCCTTCTGGAAGGTGGCTCTCGACATCCCTGCGGGTGACAAAGACGTCGCCGGGGGTTCGGTGGTCCCGGATAAAGCCCCAGCCATTCTCTAGCTGGAATTTTATTACGGTCCCGGTGGCGCGGGGACCGTGGGCCGCACGGGGGTTTCGTCGGGCCCGGCGTTTCTGCTACGCGCTTTGGACCTGCAGCTGTTCCTCGCGGATCCGCCTCTCTCGCCGTTCTCTCCCAAAGACCTCTAGCTGTTGACGGCAGCACTCCTCACGCCGGGCTGCGGCCGCCCGGGTCTCCTTGGTGAACCCCATGAGGTCCTCACCGGTCGGATCCCATGCAAATTGGGCGTCCTCCAACGGGAGCGGGACAATTTTGACGGGCGCCGGAGCCAGGATCAGAGGCTCGCACAGGGGCCATTCCTTCCGGAGTCGGGGGTTGACGTACTCCGGTGGCCACATGAAGGGCAGCCCGTCCGGGCTGGTATGTTGTGCAAACAGATCTGCGCCCAGGGGTGGCACTGTGGAGGTTGAGGGCGCCGTAGGGGCGGCAGCGCCCGGGGGTATTCGGCCTTGCGTCCAGGCCGGAGGCATCCTACCTGGGTCCAAGTATGGCACCTCCCGGGGGGAGGGCGCTGTGGGGGCCGCGGCGCCTGGAGGTACTCGGCCTTGCGACCAGGCCGATGGCACTGTGGAGGTAGAGGACGCCGTGGAGACCGCGGCGCCCGGAGGCACTCGGCCTTGCGACCAGGCCGGGGGCACCTCCTGTTTTGCCGCGCTCCGGGTCAGGGGGCGTGGCGCGGAAGGGGGCGTGACCGCGGCCCCGGCCGCTTGAGGCCTAGTTGGGAGCAGTGGCGGCGCGGCAACGGGCGCGGTGAGTAGGTCTTCGGGCTCTGCGACGGGGAGCTGGGGCAGGCTTGCGGCTACTGGGCTCGGGGTTATGACGTCCCCATTACCTGCTTTCATCCTTGCGACTCCCTCCGCGGCGTCGTCTCCGGCCTTCGTCGCTCCTGCACCATCCTCAGGGGCAGACATGCTCCACGTTGCGGGTGGCGCCTCCTGCTGGCGGATCCCAGCCTGCCGGGCCATCTCCCTTCTCCACTCGGCCAGTGCATCCTGCTGTGCCCGGGCCATCCTCCGGTCCAAGTCCTCCAGCGCAGCCCGTGCACGCTCCGGATCTCTGGGGAGCTGTGCCAGGACTTCCACTAGGCTGGCTGGCGGTGCGGCCTGCAGCAGGCTCCGGACCATGGTGTTGGCACTACTGGACGCTTCCTCCATTCCCGGGTGCGATCTATCCAGACTCCTCCAGGCCGCACCCATCCTCTCCGTTTTGTTCCCTATCCGCCCCCATTGGGAGTGGTCTCGGGGCAACTTAGTGACAGTCAGTTTCAGGGGCAGACCCCCCACTTTGATGGACATTTCCATGGTGGTAGTCTCGGCTGGTGGGGGCGGTCCCCTCCTTTGGCGCCACTCTGGGGCCATGCCCACGATGGGAGGTGGTCTCTTGCCACTCTCTGGCACGCCCACAATGGCGTCCGCTCTGCCAGGGCGGGAAACTGTCCAAGATGGCGGGAATCGTCTCCTGATGGCGGGAAACTTCGCTGATGGCGGGCAAAGGCTGCAGATGGCGGGCAAACGGCGGGAAACGACTCCGGACGGCGTCTGATGGCGGGAACCCTCTGGAATTGGCGGGAGACTCCTTTTTGAGGTAAATGTGAACTTTTCTTCAGGCACGCAGTACCCGGTGGTTGCGGGCACGTAATCCTGCCGACTACGCCAAAGTTGACGCGCCCCCTGGGCCATGTTGTGTAGCGTTGCGCACGCGGGGAATACCCGGAGCCGGATCCGATAGGGGTAGTAGTCCTCGTGGCGGTGACCCGGTCCGTGCCCAGGGTGGTCAAACTAAGTGGCAGTTACTGGTATGATGGTATTAGTGTCCGACTACGCCACCCGTTGAATGCGGCTATGAAGCCGCCGCTGCAGGGCAGTCCGCTGAGGCCGGTGGTACGGATGTGCAGCGTGGATGGTATAACCTCCAACGGGAGGGGTATGGCCTCAGGGCAGAGGATGAGAATGATGTTGGGAGAGATGGTGTGTATGTCCCAGCACTGATGGTACCGGTGCAACAAGGAATCACTGAGACTTGCAATTGCAGTTTTCACAGCTTTACTCACAGTTCTTTATCAGGTCCCTTGTGCACAGTTAGGACCACCCGAGCCGTGCTGCGTCCACCAGGTGCGGGACTCGGCCAACTCCCAGGCAGTTCCAGAGCGTGGTCCTGAGCTCCCCTCTCTTCCTTCCTACTGGCCGTCCCCACCAGGGATCCACCTTTGTCCAGCTCCCTCGGGCCTTCTAGTGGTGAAACCTTTCCCGGTTTCCCTGACCCTATATGGTATGCCTTCCTGGTAGATATGGCGAGGGGTCGCGCCAAAACTTGTCCACGACCTCCGGTTCCTGGCTAAGGATATTTGGCCTCCACCAGTTTGGGATCCGGCACCCTGTTCTGCCAACCCTTCACCCGTTATTCCGTGGGATCTTAGGGTTCCCTCTTTTCCTGCGTCTCTGGGCCTTTCCTGGTGTTTCTGTTCCTTCTTCCTCTTACTTCTCTCTCTCTCTGCTTCAGGCCTCCACTCCAGGCCTGGCTCTGGAGCTGGGCCCAGACTGAGCCACAGCTCCCTGTCAGCCCTCTCTGGCTGAGCTCCTCTCTGAACAGACCCTGATCTAAGATGGTGCCCACCTTTTATACCTCCTTCTGACACCCGAGCCCAGGTGACCAGCACCCAATGGGCTCCTACCTATGCCCAGAGTCCCTCCCCTGTCTGCTCCTACACCACTGGGATGTTCCCCCCCCCCCCCACTCCAGCCAGGGACAGAAGCTGTCGTACCTGCACATCTATCTGGTGGGAGTACCGTTGGTCTGTCCCCCGGAAATGGGGTGAGTGTAGTGCATGCAGCTAACTGAGCCCAGTTCCACACTCCATCCTTACCCGGGAGTGGAATACCACACCTCTGGTCTGAGGTGCAATACCCCTGTAGCAGCCGAGTCCTCGGGGTGCTACACATCCATAGGATGCGCCAACTCTGGCACTTAGCCTCGCTCTTCCACGCTGCCCTGGTGCGGTGGCAGGGGGTAATAGGGTTGGGGTTCATGTCAGCGCCAGCTGCCATGAAGCCCAGGTTAGTAATGATGGGCGTCTATAAGACACCCCCATTACTAACCTACAAAGTGTTAAAAAGAAAAAACACACTACACCCAGAAAAAAATAATTTATTTGAAATAAAACACACAATTTTATTTAATTCTTAGTTTGCTAAAAAAAAATAGTTACCTGTCCACGTTCCAGCGCTGATCTCCCATGCACAGCTGTCACATCTGGAGATGGTGACAGCTGTGCATGGCTGCTGTAAGCTCACACTGCCGGGAACACGTCCGCTCCCGGCAGCGGGAGCCACTGACTGAGGTCACCGGAGTGCATTCAGGCAGCGCAGCTCCGGAGACCTCCTTTACGGCACTGCTGTGCCGTGGGAATTTCTCACGGTACAGCAGGGCCGTAAAGGAGCTAACCGGAGCAGCGCTGCCTGAACTCCGGCGAACCCGCTTATGCAATGACGGGGCTGCTTTACGGCCCCACCATTCTAGCGGCGGCAGCGGTTCAGAGCGGTCACATTCTATGTGGCTGCTCTAAACTGGAGATCATCGTGGGACACTCGTGGACTACTACGGAGGGGTAAGGATAAGGTTGTGGTTTATTATTTTATATTTTATTACAGGAGATCGATGGCTTCGGGGAATTAGGTGTCTAGGTGAGTATAGGTGTAGTTTTTTATTTTTTACTTTATTTTAGGTGGCGATCGGCGGGGACAGGTAATGTATGAACTAATTTATTGTAGGTAACCACTGGCCACCAATGACATGTATTTAAAATTTATTGGGGAAACAGTAGGGCAATTTATATAGCAGGATCAGGCTGATGGGAACTACTGCTCCCATCGAGCTGATCCTGCTGGCACGAGTGGACGGGGGACAGACATAGGCCGATGGGAGTAGTAGTGTCACATCGGCCTATGTCTGCCTGCACGCACACACACGCACACACTCGCAAACATCGCACAGACACCGCGCACACCTGCACACATCACACAGACATCGCACAGACACCCCGCACACACTCGCAGACACACGCACAGACACCCCGCACACACTCGCAGACACACGCACAGACACCCACAAACACCAATCATGACGGGCTGATCGTCTGGGAGGTGAGGCTGACCTGTGCGGCCGTGGGAAAGTTCATGTGAGTTCATGCAATGCAGTCAAGCATGAACTCACGTGAACCCTCTGAGGGCACCGCGGCTACTTCAAATGAACAGCTGATCAGCATCACCTGATACCTCAGCTGTTCATTTGAAATAACCGGCGGGAAAGCGCAGCACAGAGCGGGAAAGCCGGCGGTGAAGTCTTTTCACTGCTGGCTTCCCCGCCCGGGTCCTTCGCTCCCCGCTCCTTGGTGCTGCGCTCCCCGCCCGGTCCTAACTTACGATCGGGATGGGAGGTGGCGAGGGGAGCGGAGGATCGGGGTGGGAGGCTGCGGGGAAGCAGTATGGGGCTGTGTGATTGTTTAAAAGCCGGCGGCTTTTTACCGCCCGCCGGCTTTTAAACGATCAGGAGAATTCTCCCACGCTGGGATGGCATTCTGATGACAGGCTGGATCGCAGCTGAGCGCTGCCATCCAGCTTGTCATCCTTCAGAGACACTGCAGAGCGCAGGCATTATGGGAACTTCCGATTCCGGTATTCGATATTGTAAAAGTATCGGAATTAAGTATCGGAATTCCGATACTGCGAATATCGGCCGAAACCCAATATTTCAGTATCGGAATGCTCAACACTAGTGATCACGCTTCAAAAGTTTGGAAATTTCAAGACTGCTGCATCCCTCTGCAAGACATCTCACAATTTTGGACTTTTCAGAGCCCGTCAAATCTCTCTTCTGACCCATTTTGCCAAAGGAAAGGAAGTAGCCTAATAATTAAGCACACCTTATATAGGGTGTTGATGTCATTAGACAACACCCCTCCTTGTTACAGAGATGCACATCACCAGATTTACTTAATTGGTAGTTGGCTCTCAAGCCTATGCAGCTTGGAGTAGGACAACATGTATAAAAAGTATCGAAATTATCAAAATACGCATTTGCCTAATAATTCTGCACGCTGTGTATATGCACTTGGTGGGTGTGGTCATCAAGCCTTTTTCAGCCATCTGGGTGTCATCCTTAGCTCTTCAATATGGACATTTTCTTGAGGTCTATATCCACTTGGTCAAAAAGACTAGATTTCCATATAGGAAAGAGGGTGCTATTTTCACAAGAATGGAGAGGCACAGGAACAAAAAAAAGGACAATGCTAGATTCTGTAAAACAGTAGCATTTACATCATGTAACAGAAAAATACATATTTTACATATTTTTGTCAAGTGAAAGGTCCTCTTTAAGTCCATGACAAGGCAAAGGAAATCCACTCAACACTTGAAAACTCAGTAAGAATTTCATCAATATTTGATCCATTAAATGGATTGGTATTTATTTATTTTACTAAGTTATATAGCGCCATCATTCCACAGCGCTTTACATACATTATAATCACTGCCCCCATTGGGGCTCACAATCTAGATTCCCTATCAGTATGTCTTTGGAGTGTGGGAGGAAACCGGAGAACCCGGAAGAAAACCACGCAAACATGGGGAGAACATACAAACTCCTTGCAGATGTTGTCCTTGGTGGGATTTGAACCCAGGACGACAGCGCTGCAAAGCTGCAGTGCTAACCACTGAGCCACAAGTAAAGACTATACATTCAATAATCCGCCCTAAATGTGCAATAATTTACCTACTGAGATTCTGACCCAATAAACTGAAGATCACTGAGATTTTAGCCAGTTAGATCCTGTGGGCTCAGGGTATCCGAGAGTGGGGCCTCAATGATGCTATTCAGTGGCTGATAGATGGAATCCATGACAAGTACCCTTCACCTGAGCAATTACACTACAAGTCAGTTTGGAGGGTGTTCAAAAGACAATTGAAGGACGCAGCTTAACAAGTCATTTTAAAAAGACATGTACAGTTTTGTAACGTCTGATCAGCCATCAATCAGGACCGATCTCTGCATTCCTTCCACTTGTACTGTTAGAATACAAACAGATTCTAGTCGCAGCCCTCAGGGCTTGTCTGGAGGAAAACAGTGTTGAGACTGAAAGATTTTATAATAAAGACTTCAGCCATCACCAACTTTTAAGATTTTCTTCCTATTTCCTCAATGGGACATGATTATAAATAAACATTTTATACTTTAAGGCTATGTGCACACAATGCAGAAATGAAGCAGAAAATTTCTGCATCATTTCTGCATCTCCCTGGCAGAAAAAAACGCATGCGGATTGACAAGCGCTTTCCAGGCGATTTTAGCATCACTTGGAAAGTGCTTGACAACTAGGTCACACTATATAAATCCATGCAAACAGCATGGATTTATATAGTGTGACCGTATAAGAATGTTTAAAAATAAAAAAAATAAAGCTATACTTACCCTCTGATGCCCCGGTGTGTGCTGCCGCGTTCGTTCCTGGCTTGTTCCTGGCTGCCGGGATATCGCTAGACACTGCGCTGAAGGGCCTGCGGTCACATGACTGTGACGTCACCGAAGGTCCTTCAGTCTTGCACGCGAGCAGAGGGAAGGAGACCGGGGGCCGTCAGAAGGTGAATATATCTTTATTTTTGATTTTATTCTTGTTTTTACAGCTTTTTTAATGGTACCTGGGTGTGGAGGAGAGTCTCCTCTCCTCTACACTCGGGTACCATCCGCACATTAGAACGCGCCAATAGCGCAAGTACAGATGCAGTCTTGCAGAATTGGCGCGTTCTAATGCAAGTCAATGGCGGCGAAAACGCCGCGTTTACACAAAATTAATTGACATGCTGCGGATTTTTGAGCGCAGCGTTTACGCTGCTTAAAAATCCGCATCATGGGCACAGCACATGCGGATTTCAATTGGGGAACATTGCTGCCCTTCTACCATGCGTTTTTAATGCATTTCTGCGGTGTTTACGCAGCTGCAAAAACGCCGCGGAAACGCATTAAAAACGCATCGTGTGAACTCAGCCTTAGTCTACCGAAATAATTTACATTTTCACCAGATAAATGTATTTTTATAAGAGGTTTTATTTCAGAATCTATTCTATTTGTTTTGTTTGTGATCCTTATTCAAAATAAAACTGGATTTCAGCTGGGCCCAAAAGATTAAATTATTCTGGAAGGTCCCCGATCTATACAAAACAATTAGATTTGCATTTAATACTGCAATCTTCCTTGTTACCATTGAACACATGGGGCATAGAACATCATCAGTAAGGTCTGATAGGTTATTTGTGAATCCCATAAGTGACAGATCCCAGAGTGGTAATAGGTTGGCTCCAAATAGAGTTTGTGCAAAATGATTAGCAGCACCCGCTCCATCGGCTAAGTCAGTAATCTGTGGCCTCTGGACCGGAGCTCTGAGTACCGCCCCCAACCTGATGGCATCTGTGGCTCTTCAATTGATTAGCTGGCCTAGTGTAAAGGCCCCGTCACACTAAGCGATGCAGCAGCGATCCCGACAATGATACGACCTGTCAGGGATCGTTGCTGCGTCGCTATGTGGTCGCTGGTGAGCTGCAGGCTCACCAGCGATCAGGGGAGCAGCGATATCGTGGAAAGAATCTTTCCACGATGTCCTGCTCCCGGTTACCAGCCTGCTGCTGAAGCAGGAGCAGGCTGGTAACTATGATAAACATCGGGTTACTAAGTGCGCGTGTGCCCCTAGTAACCCGATGTTTACCATGGATACCACTCTGCTACGGTGCGCGGGAGGTTACCGTTCACCTTAGCAGAGTCGTATCCATGATAAACATCGGGCTACTAGGGGCATACCCACACTTAGTAACCCGATGTTTATCATGGATATGACTCTGCTAAGGTGAACGGTAACCTCCCGCGCACCGTAGCAGAGTGGTATCCATGGTAAACAGCGGGTTACTAAGTGCGCGCGTGCCCCTAGTAACCCAATGTTTACCATGGATACCAGCCTGATCGTTGGTCCCGCTGGTCACACACAGCGATGTGTGCTGGCCAGCGGGAGGCCAACGACCAAAAAATGGTCCAGGACACTTTACAGCGATCAGCGACCTCACAGCAGGGTCCTGATGGCTGCAAAGTGTCACACATAGCGACATCGCTGGTGAGGTCGCTGTTGCGTCACCAAAACCGTGACTCAGCAGCGATCTCGCTAGCGATATCGCTATGTGAGACGGGGGCTTAAGAGAAGTGGACTTGACTGTCACGTTCCTATCTCTGAAGACACCAATCCCATTGTAATGTGTATTATGTTGTGCGTCTTTTGAATATATATTGTGTCATGTGATGTTTGCCAATGTAATGTATTGTGATATGTAGATAGAGAATCTATGGCGCTACTTTCAAGGGGTAAATAAAAGAAAAAATAGAAATCCAAGTAGAAAACCAGTGATGCTCTCCAAAACAAATGTATTAAAAGTACACAATAATAATTAACGGCATAGGGTCATAATCTCACAACATTTTTTGACAATGTTTGAGTAAAATAGATGTCAATACACCAGAGCAGACCAAAAGTACATAGATGAATTTCAAAAGTAAGTCCATAGTCTACTGAGGTTTTCCAATTGAAGTTACAGAGATACTAAAGCCCCCGTCACACTAAGCGAGATCGCTGCTGAGTCACAAGTTCTGTGACGCAACAGCGACGTCAGCAGCGATCTCGCTACATTTGACACGTAGCAGCGACCAGGCCCCTGCTGTGAGATCGCTGGTCGTGTCGAAATGGCCTGGACCATTTTTTAATTGTTGATGTCCTGCTGGGCAGCATGCATCGGTGTGTTTGACACCTTACCAACGACCTCGTTGGAGACTCAGAACTGAGACACATAGGCGTGCATTTGCGTTGCATCGTTATACAGGTCGCTACGGGTCGCCGTATCGTTGCTGCGTCATTGGGAAGATCTGACTGTTTGACATCTCACCAGCGACCACACAGCGACGCAGCAATGATCCCTGCCAGGTCATAGCGTTGTCGGGATCGCTGTAGCGTCGCTAAGTGTGACGGTACCTTTAGTTGTAATTGTTATTTGCGATTTTCTGAGTCATTAATCCAAAGTAAACATCCACAGTAGGTTTTCTTGCTGTAATAACTACCGCTCTGTTGAGAGCTGATAGCAAGCAAGAGTTAATAATGGATTGTGAGGGAACTTAATGTCAATAGTTCTCAAATTGCTGAGTAATAGGTCAAGCTTGCTGACTGGGAGTTAACTGAAGTTGTACTCACTTTCTTCCGAGTAGAGATGTGCGAATGTTTCAATATTTGATTCGGATTACGATCGCCAAATTTGCGATATTTGACGATTTATTTGTCGAATGTTCGCCGAACGTTACCGAACGCCATAGGATTCAATGGAGGGACAAAAAAATCGCATAGGCAACACCTTAAAACCGTCCCAAAAGCTGCCAAAACACCTCAAATTAGGGGTAGACACTTGGAAAGTGCCATCAATTGACCCAGAGTACAAGTACTATAATTATTATTACTATTACCTGGACATTTATTCCGTGGCTCGTTACACATCAAAAGGGCTCACCGACTAGTAGAAGAGGAGAGAGGACCCTGCCCGCCAGGGCGCACAAACAATCTACAAGGGAAGGGTAAGGGTACAGTAGGTCAGGGTACAGCTAGTCGAGCAGCGATATGCTGGAGCGAAGCTTACCGCAGATTGTACGCTTGTCACAAGAAGTGGGTCTTCAGCTTCCTTTTCAAGGTTTCCACTGTAGGCGACAGTCTAATATGTTTGGGTACAGCGTTATCACAGTAGGGGAGATGCACGGGACAAATCTGTCAAGAGCCTAAATCACGTTAAGCTTCCAGGAGCTCACAACTGAGCAGATTAACCCCTGCACCGATTAATATGAAGGCGTAAGGCTTCTTTTTAATGACTGCAGGAGGGGGAGGAATCTGACACTGCGGTCTTCTGGCTCCTCTCTGTCATGGTAAACTTGTGACACCTTGCAATGTTCACAAGGTAGACAGCAGCGATGGTCGGTCTCCTAGACAGCAAGCTAACTCCTTTATGATGATAGAGGACAACATCTGCAAGTAGTTTATATGTTCTCCCCGTGTTTGTGGGTTTTTCCTTCAGGTTCTCCGGTTACCTCCTCAGTAAAAAAAGCAGCCATACAGGAGTTTTCACAAATCAAAAAATTAGGGGGTGACACCACCATTTCCGTGTCCAACAGAATAAAGATGGCGGTGATGTTACGGTGGATTGAGAAACATGTAGCGTGCTCAGTGAAACAAACACAGCAGGCATGTCCGCTTCTGTTACAGCTCACGGGCTCTCACTCAGCCTGACTGGAGCAGGCACAGAAGCAGAGGTTTTGCAGAGGGAGACCTGCGTGCCAATACTTGGCATGGTAACAGAGGAGGAGGAATAAGCAGCAAATCCTGTTGATGGGGCAGCTGATGGTTCTTGAGGTCCGCTGGTCTGCATTTTAGCGCAGTGAGATTACCAGCGTAGTGCATGTTGTGTGTGTAGCGCCCAGAGGGTTCGGTCGCTACAGAGGTATTGCATCTCACCCAGAGGTGTGATATCTCACTTCCAGGTAAGGATGGAGTATGGCTCAGGACCCTAACACCCACATGCACTACACCACATTTCGGGGGACAGGGCGACAATGCTCCCGGGTGTGAGCACAACTGTCCCTGTCCCTGGCTGGAGTGTGGGGAGGGAACACCTAGAAAGGGGGAACCCGGTAGTGTGTGGGTGGGGAGAGTAGATCCAGGGTGCACTGTATAGAGGAGTATATATGGTGGGCACCATCTTAGATCAGAGTTCATTTCGGTAGAGGAAGTAGAAAGAGAGGAGAGAGTGAGAGGGAGCAGAGGCTCGGCATGAGTGTGGAACCCCAGGGGTCTGGTTACCACAGTAATAGCAATATTACGTCTCTGTGAGCAGGTGGGAGGTCTCCTGGTCAGGAATCCTAAGCATGCCACACCTCCTGCCCAGTCCTGGGAGGGGAAGAACTTCCCCTATATAAACTGGGGCTGAGGTGGGGTTAGAAAAGAACACAGACAAAGACAGAGACACAGTCTGGTCTGGTGTGGAGCAGTTGCAGGGAAAGTGACAACAGGAGCCCTGTAGCAGCAGGAGTGAGTGCCAGAGGCTGGAAGCTAGATAGCTCGCCTTGGCTGAAGAGATCTCACCGGACACGGAGTCCGAGGCTGTGGGGATTGTTCCATACCCAGCAGCAGAAACCGACCGGCAGGGGATTTCAGGTCCTCTGGCCAAGAAACCCGAAGGCACGGTCACACGCAAGGGACCAGCACCGCCGTCGTGGAGCGGAGGCTACCAGAAGGCCCCGAGTCACCGGCCATACGGGTGAGCACCACACGGTACACTCAGGGACGTGGGCTACTTTTACCGGCTTCTAGCAAGGTAGCCAAGAAGAGTACAGTTAGTTGGGGAGGCCTACAACTCCGCCTGGCCAGGGGAGATCCTGTCTGCTCACGGACTGACCAGACCCCGACCGCTAGCCAGTACTCCCGGGAGGGTCTATCTTTGTCACCACTAAAGACCCTGAACTACACCGCACCGTCTCTGAGTGGTTCCTGGTGCCTGCGTGCAATTCTACCATCCCCATCATCCACGTCCGCTGCCCTGAGTCCATACCCCTCCCGTTGGGGGTTATACTACCCACGCTGCACAACTGTACCACCGGCCTCAGCGGTCTGCCCTGCAGCGGCGGTTTCGTAACCGCATTCAACGGGTGGCGTAGTCGAACAATATCACATCTGCCACTAAAAACATCGCCACTTAGTTTAACACCCTGGGCACGGACCGGGTCACCGCCACGAGGACTACCACCCCCAACAGATCCGGCTCCGGGTATTCCCCAAACAAGGCCCAGGGGGCGCGTCAACATTTGGCGTAGTTGGCAGGATCTCGTGCCCGCAACCACCGGGTACTGCGTGCCTGAAAAAGACTGTTAAACTTGCCTCTGGTGAAGATTCCCGCCATCTGACGCCATCTTTTGCCTTCTTCCCGCCATCCGTGGAGTTTTCCCGCCATCCGACGCCATCTTTTGCCTTCTTCCCGCCATCCGTGGAGTTTTCCCGCCGTTGGACGCCATCTCGAGGACGCCGCGCTGGAAGAAGAGGGGCGTGGACTCCGAAAGCGCGCGAGAACTGAAGCCCCACCTCACGTTCGGACGTTGCGTAAGGTCCTGGAAGGAACCCAGCAGACGCCGACGTCACAGGAGCGCGACGGAAGGTCCTCAACCCTGACGATCCACTGCGGAGCCGCGGCCTACGGAAGAGGATCATCGCAAGGTAGGCCACGGTCCACTAGGGGGGAGGAGGATGTCGGATACGGAGGAGAGCTTCACTGCTACAGCCACCGCCAGCACCACCGCTGCTGCGGTCATGCCTTTCACCATGCCCTACATCCCGGGGGCAGCCTGGCTACCCCAGTACTCAGGGGAGTCACATACCCTAAATGACTTCAGAGAAAGGCTGGATAGCCTCTTCCAGGTGTACCCCCTCACAGAAGAGCAAAAAGTGAGCATCCTGGTGGCTCAATTAACAGGGGCAGCCCAAAGGGAGGTAAAGTCCTGGCCACTTGGGAGGAGGAGGACTGTCGCAGAGATACTAGCCCCGCTAAAGGACACCTTTGATACCCGTACCGCAGCCGAGATCAAGCTTAGATTCTACGGGTGCAAGCAGCGAGCACATGAGGATATAAGGGACTATGCGCTAAACCTACAAGAGGCCCTGAGAGCCATTAAGCAGGCCGACCCTGACGGCGTGGGAAACGAAGACAAACTGTTGACTGAACAATTTATAGAGGGTCTACATTGTAATGCCCACCGAACCCAGTTGCGAGCCATGGCCTTACAGGACCCTCATCTGGACTTTGCACAGTTCAAGGACAGAGCCATCCGGGTGCTCCGAGAACCGGCACCAGGTGGCGCTGTGACCCACAAACGCCCTGCTACCACTTACCACCAGGAGACGGCGCCCTTGTCGGCAGGGCCTGTGGGAGCTGATGCGCAGGCTTTAAACAATGACCCGGCTACAGACCTGCACCATCAGGTCCAAGAACTAACTAAAAGCGTTGCCGCGCTAACCCGAACTGTGCAGTCTTTACAGGTTTCTACTCCAGGGAAGATCCAGCTGGCATCCGGACCGGAGGATATCCCGTGGCGCCGACCAAGGAGGACTCCACCGGCCAGAGGAAGACCCAGCGACCGATACAACGAGGACGGACAACCCATCTGCCGCCGCTGCAATCAACCCGGACATATGGCAAGGTACTGTCCTTTAAACTGGCACAACCTGGGGTAGAGGGCCAACCCCTAGGAATAAGATCACCAGGCCCATCGAACTGGCGTGACAAATACGTGGGAGGACGTCCAGTCTTGCCTGTAGTACTGGATGGCATTCCTATGAGTGCCCTACTGGACACCGGGTCACAGGTCACCACCATCCCGTACGTGCTCTTCAAGCAGTACTGGAATGACTCGGATATAACCCGCTACCCAGACAACGACTTGAGTATCATCGCCAGCAATGGTCAGCCCGTGCCACAGATCGGATTTAAAGAGATGACCATTAAAATCGGTAAAGTCGAACTGGCAGCACAGGGACTGATCATTGTAGACATTGACAAGCGCGAGAGTCACCCAAAGATAACTCTAGGAACTAATGTGATTGAAAATTGTCTTGCAGAGGTGATTCTCATTTTACAGCAGGTTGCCAAGAACGCCAGCTCCGGCCAGCAGCGAGTGCTCCAAAAAGAGATCCGGGCACTGATGCGACGGCAACAGGTGGAACTCTCCGGTGGTGAGATTGGTAGCGTGAGAATGTGTGACCCTTTCCCTATTGCCATGCCCCCGAAAAGTGAAATGATGATTTGGTGCCGGGCAGCTATTGGTCTCAGAGGTAGAGACTACCAAGCAATGGTAGAACCCGTCTACTCAGACAGTAGGCCCACCATTTTGACAGCACGGGGGGTGGTTGATGTACGCCATGGGAGGGTGCCCGTTCGCATAATAAATATCGGGAAGAGGGAAGTGTACCTGCCCCGGTATGCTACGCTAGCCAAATTGTATACCATCAACCAAAATTCTGTACAGTCTGTGGAACCCTTGCCTCCATCTCATCCAGAGGAAGGTAACGGCTCTAAGCAACAAATGGAGGACTGGTGTCAGCAACTGCATTTGGGTACTGACTCCACACCCGCTCACCAAAAGCAGGGAGTCTACCGGGTGATCCAGGAATACGAGAGAGTGTTCAGTAAACACCCGCTAGACTTCGGGCGAGTGAAGGGAGTGGAACATCACATCCCCACGGGAGACCATCCTCCCATAAAAGAGAGGTATCGTCCCGTACCCCCTGCACATTACCAACACGCCAAGGGGATGCTTAGAGACATGAAGGAGGCTGGGGTAATCAGAGATAGCTGTAGCCCCTGGGCAGCTCCACTAGTCTTGGTTAAAAAGAAAGACAACACCATGAGAATGTGTGTAGATTACCGGAAAATCAACCGTATCACACACAAAGACGCGTACCCCTTACCAAGGATAGAGGAGTCTTTGGCTGCTTTAAAATCTGCTAACTTCTTCTCCACTTTGGATCTCACTAGCGGGTACTGGCAGGTTCCTGTAGCAGAGGCGGACCGGGAGAAGACCGCATTCACCACCCCGATGGGACTTAGCGAGTTTACCTGCATGCCGTTCGGACTCTGCAACGCACCAGGAACCTTCCAACGATTGATGGAATGCTGTCTGGGACACCGGAACTTTGAGACGGTCCTGCTGTACCTGGACGATGTTATAGTTTATTCCAAAACCTACGAGGACCACCTGAAACACCTGGCGGAAGTGTTTGAAGCCCTGGCAAACTACGGTCTGAAGGTGAAACCGTCGAAGTGTCACCTGCTAAAACCAAAAGTGCAGTACCTGGGACAAGTGGTGAGTGCTGACGGAGTGGCTCCCGACCCTGATAAGATCACCGCGATTAAGGAATGGCCAAGACCCTCCAGCGTAAAGGAAGTGCGGCAGTTCCTCGGGTTGGTAGGCTACTACCGAAGATTCATTCCCGGTTTCACCAAAAAGGCAGCTCCTATGCAGGACCTCCTGATAGGCCAGTCCAGGAAGGCCAAGAACCAGAAGCCGCCCTTCAGATGGGAGAAGCTGGAAGAAGAGTCCTTCCGCCAGCTGAAGATGGCCCTCACGGGGGATGAAATCCTGGCGTACCCTGATTACAGCCAGCCCTTTATCCTCTACACCGACGCAAGTAACATCGGGCTAGGAGCTGTACTGTCCCAGATCCAGCAGGGGAGAGAACGGGTAATTGCTTACGCCAGCCGAAAACTGCGACCCACCGAAAAAAACCCTGAGAATTACAGCTCATTCAAGCTAGAGTTCCTGGCAGTGGTGTGGGCAGTCACCGAACGCTTTAAGCACTACCTCGCCTCTTCCCGGTTCACTGTGTACACGGATAACAACCCGTTGACACACCTGGACACTGCAAGACTCGGTGCCCTGGAGCAGAGATGGATGGCCCGCCTGTCCAACTATGAGTTCACGATTAAATACCGGGCAGGACGCTCCAATACCAACGCGGATGCCTTGTCCAGAATGCCAAACCTACCGGACGTAGGGGAAGATCCAGGGGAACTGGAAGAAGTTGAACTCCCCGCGTTTCACCGTCATGGGACTATCCAGTATTCCCACCGTGTAAGGGGTAAGCAATCCGCTACGTTCAACCCCTTACCTCATTACAACTGGGCAGAAACGCAAGACAGTGACCCCGCCGTCCGACTGGTGAAGGAGATGCTGACTCAGCCAGATGCCCGCCTTGACCCAGACGCTCCGGAGGAGACCAAGCAACTGTGGGCTGAGAAGAGTCGACTGTTCCTTTACAAGGGGAAGTTGTGCCGCAGAATGGTTAACTCCCGGACGCATGAACTGGTCTGGCAAGTAGTGGTGCCAAGAAGAGACGCGGCAATGGTACTGGAGGCATACCACGACGGAGCTGGGCACTTCGGATGGAAGAAGCTGGAGTTCCTGCTGCGCGGGCGGTTCCACTGGGTAGGCATGAGAGGAACCATCGAGAGGTGGTGCAGAGACTGTGGCCCATGCAACCTAAGAAGGAAGGACCGTGCCAGCCAGAAGACTCCCCTGCAGTCCATCGTCACCAGGCAGCCGTTAGAACTGGTAGCCTTGGACCATGTAAAACTGACCCCCAGCAGAAGTGGCTACGTCTATGCGTTAACCATCGTGGATCACTACTCCCGGTTCTTGGTTGTAGTCCCCGTCAAAGACTTAACGGCTCAAACAGCAGCTAGAGCCTTCCAGCAGCACTTCTGCCGTCCACACGGATACCCAGAGCAGGTGCTGACGGACCAAGGACCTGCCTTTGAAGCGGAAGTCTTCCAGGAGTTCTGCACTCTGTATGGCTGCCGGAAGATAAGAACAACACCCTATCATCCGCAAACCAATGGACTCTGCGAGAAGATGAACCAGGTGGTGATAGACCTTCTGAAAACATTGCCCCTGGAAGAACGCAGTCTGTGGCCTGAGAAACTGCCTGATCTAGTGGACCTATACAACCACATCCCTGTAGGTTCTACCAACTGTACCCCGGCTTACCTAATGAGAGCAAGACCTGGTAAGCTGCCTGTTGATCTGGATATGGGAGTCCTGACACCCGAGGACACTTCACCAGAAGCAGACTGGGACACAGAGAGGCAGCAGCAGTACCGGAAAGTACAGGAGAGCGTTGAGCGAAGTCTCCGTCAAGCAAGAGAAAGACAGGAGAAGACTTACAACCAGTATGCTCCCGCTGTTCCCCTGGTACCTGGAGAGCAGGTCTTGAAGAGGAAAAGACGGCTCCACAAGTTGGACGACCAGTGGGAGAAGGACCCGTACACCGTACTGCCATCAAGCCATGAAAACCCGAAAGTCTGCACAATCAGTAAGGATGGAGGAGAAACCACAGCCATTGTCTCCCGAGATCACCTGAAGAAGTGTCCCGAGCAGCTACGAAACCCTGAAGAAGATCAAGAAAACCCTCGACCCGCAGAGAAAAGGGAAGAGATGGTCAATACTGTACTCGGAGACTTCCCTCGGTCTTGGACACAGGTAAATGGCGCTGTTGTGGTACCCGTCCTCACCTTCCTCCGGCCAGCATCCCAAGTGCCTACGGAAAAACAGGTAGAGCTGGAAGAGCAGCCGGTCCAGGAGGCAGAAGACCCCACACAAGCAGACCAGGAGAATCGACCCTCTGCTTATAGTGAGCCTGCCGTGCCCCTAGTGAGCCAAAGAGTCCGTAGACAGCTGCCAAGCTTACCTTTAACAGCTCCTACACCCTGTAGTGCAGGACCAGTTAGTGAGCTCCGTAGGTCCACTAGAGCCACTAGAGGCCAGTTGCCCGTACGTTGGAGGATCTAAAGTGTTTAGACTGTTTTATTAATATTTACCTGTTTACTGTTGCTTGTAAATAATTATGTTTTTTCTAGTTATTTTATAGGTATCTTTTGTGGATTTACTAGAACTCTATTGTATATATGTTTGGAGCGTAACCCAGGAACGGACTAAAGACTGTTAAAGACTCGGGGCAGGACAGACCCCTACCTGGTTACGGCTCCCTGTTCTTTGGTGAAATGGACACCCTTTTGCTTCAAAAAAATTGCACCCGGTTGCGGACACGCCGTGACCACCCTAATGTGTTTTTCCTTATTGTATTGTTCCTGTTTATACCCTGTTATGTTTTCAAAAAAAAAAAAAATATGTTTAGTCCCGGAGTACTACATTTTACTAGAGGGGAATGTGGAACCCCAGGGGTCTGGTTACCACAGTAATAGCAATATTACGTCTGTGAGCAGGTGGGAGGTCTCCTGGTCAGGAATCCTAAGCATGCCACACCTCCTGCCCAGTCCTGGGAGGAGAAGAACTTCCCCTATATAAACTGGGGCTGAGGTGGGGTTAGAAAAGAACACAGACAAAGACAGAGACACAGTCTGGTCTGGTGTGGAGCAGTTGCAGGGAAAGTGACAACAGGAGCCCTGTAGGAGCAGGAGTGAGTGCCAGAGGCTGGAAGCTAGATAGCTCGCCTTGGCTGAAGAGATCTCACCGGACACGGAGTCCGAGGCTGTGGGGACTGTTCCATACCCAGCAGCAGAAACCGACCGGCAGGGGATTTCAGGTCCTCTGGCCAAGAAACCCGAAGGCACGGTCACACGCAAGGGACCAGCACCGCCGTCGTGGAGCGGAGGCTACCAGAAGGCCCCGAGTCACCGGCCATACGGGTGAGCACCACACGGTACACTCAGGGACGTGGGCTACTTTTACCCGCTTCTAGCAAGGTAGCCAAGAAGAGTACAGTTAGTTGGGGAGGCCTACAACTCCGCCTGGCCAGGGGAGATCCTGTCTGCTCACGGACTGACCAGACCCCGACCGCTAGCCAGTACTCCCGGGAGGGTCTATCTTTGTCACCAGTAAAGACCCTGAACTACACCGCACCGTCTCTGAGTGGTTCCTGGTGCCTGCGTGCAATTCTACCATCCCCATCATCCACGTCCGCTGCCCTGAGGCCATACCCTTCCCGTTGGGGGTTATACTACCCACGCTGCACAACTGTACCACCGGCCTCAGCGGTCTGCCCTGCAGCGGCGGTTTCGTAACCGCATTCAACGGGTGGCGTAGTCGAACAATATCACATCTGCCACTAAAAACATCGCCACTTAGTTTGACACCCTGGGCACGGACCGGGTCACCGCCACGAGGACTACCACCCCCAACAGATCCGGCTCCGGGTATTCCCCAAACATGGCCCAGGGGGCGCGTCATGAGCTCTGCTCCGCAGGCAGGCCAAGTCTTAAGGCCTAGGCCTGGAGGAGAACGAAGGAAGGGAGAAGAACGGAGGAAGCTCTAGGAGAAGACTGAAGGGACCCCAGGGGTGCGGACCGGCCAGCCACCACCGCACGCCCGCCGCTACCAGAATAGGGGGGTCAGGCCAAGAAAAGGGAACCGGATCCCTCATCTAGTGGAGGAGAGCAACTACCCTCAGCTAGTAACCGGAGCCCGTGGCATTGTACATGCACGGCCTCTCACTACACCCGTTAGGAAGGCACCACATAGGACCCAGGGAAACGGAACATACATTTGCCCACCAAGGCCCGAGGCAGCTGGACAGAAACGTGGTCAATTGTGGGGTATGACCGGCCAGAGAAAGGACACACGAAGGGGGTCCTGAAAAGCACTCCAAAGGTACCTGGTAGTTGGCCGAGCCCCTCACCTGGTGAGCACAGCACGACGTGGGCAGCCATCATCTGCAGAAGTGGCTTGGAATGTAAAACTGTGAGTAAAGACCCTGGACTGCATCACTGGACTCTGAGTCATTACTGCTGCTCCCGTGCACAATCACCCCCACCATCTGCACTCACTGCCCTGAGGCTATACTCCTCCAGTGGGGAGTTATACTACCTCCTGCTGCGCACACAACATCAGCCTCAGCGGTCTGCCCGCAGCGGCGGTTCTCAGTGACCGCAATCCACGGGTGGCGTAGTCGGACATTTAAGCATTACAAAACCCAAATAAACAGATCCGCCACTGGGCTAACACAGCTTACAATATCATATTAGCAAATGAAAAAAAAAAGTTTTTTGTGCTCTGTTGCATGAGTTGCATATGCGCACATGAAAGGAGGAAGTAGGTATCGCAGAGCCAGGGGCGCACACAAGATCTGCACATCTATTCACAGCTTCTTTTCTGGCAATCACTTTATCTCTATCTTGGGGGCACTTGTGAAGGTAATATATATTTTTTTAGTATTGTGATGACGCGCCCCCTGGGCCAGTGTTGTTGGGGATACCCGGAGCCGGATCAGATGGGGGTTGTAGTCTCCGAGTGGCTGTGACCCGGTCCGTGCCCAGGGTGTCAAGCTCAGTGTGTGGCAGTCCTTATGATGTTACTAGATGTTCTTTTGTGTCGACTACGCCACCCGTTGATTTGCGGTCAATACGGCCGCCGCTGCAGCAGGGTCCACTGAGGCTGATGATGTGAGTGCAGCTTAGGTAGTATAACCCCCAACGGGAGGGGTATAGCCTCAGGGGGTCAGCCGTGGAGGATGGTGGTTGTGAAGGTGCAGCAAGGAGACTCAGAGGCATAAAATGCAGTTCCAGGGTTTTACTTACTGGTGTTGCTCGGGTCACTGTGTACAGCAGTGACCACCCAAGCCGTGCTGCGTCCACCAGGTCCTGGACTCGGTCAACTCCCAGGCAACTCCGGAGTGTGGTCCTGAGCTCCTTTCTGTCTCTCCCTTCTTCTGGCCATTCCCACCAGGGATCCACCTAAGTCCGGCTCCCTCGGGCCTCTTGTTGGTCAAGCCTCCTCTGGGCTCCCTGACCCTATTCTTGGTCTGCCTTCCGGGTGGATTTAGTGGGTGATCGTGGCAGATCCTGCCCACGACCTCCGGTTCCTGGCTAAGGTGTGCTGTAGCCTCTGCCAGCTTGGGATCCGGTACCCTGTTGCCGACCCTTCACCCTATTAGCTCTCTTATGGGCTCTTGGGGTCCCCTCTGCGCCTCTGGGTCTCTCTCTCTTCTCCTCTGCTCTGCTTCTCAGACAGACTGTCTGACTGGCTGACTGACAACTGACTGACCCTGATCTAAGATGGTGCCCACCTTATATACTCCCTCTATGTGTGAGCTCAGGTGACCAGCACCCAATGAGCTCCTAACTTTACCCAGGCTGCTCCCCCTATCTGCCCCTACACTACTGGGATGTTCCACCCCCCTCCCACTCCAGCCAGGAACAGACACTGTCGTACCTGCACATTTCTCTAGTGGGAGTACCATCGGTCTGTTCCTCGGAAATGGGATGTGTGTAGTGCATGCAGCTACTAGCTCAGTTCCACACTCCATCCTTACCCGGGAGTGGAATATCACACCTCTGGGTTGAGGTGCAATACCCCTGTAGCAGCCGAATCCTCAGGGTGCTACAGTGATATGTGTACAGCAAAGGGTAAGACATAGTTTGGGCTTAGGATATAAGCTAGGTATGATAGGATAGTGATTAGTTAGATAAGTAATCTTAGGGTAAGGGTAGAGTTAATGTTTGAGACTAGCCCATAGTGGGCGGAGCTTAGTGTTAGGGCAAGTGACTGCTTCCTGTAGCTAGTTAGATAGGGACAAGTTCATGTTCAAGTAGAAAGCGTCTGTGAGCAGTGCTGCCATTGTGGGTGAACTCAGTGTCGGCTTGGGTGCCAATGGCCCATCAGTAACCAACTCCAAGGTCCCACTTTTCAGCTACATGTAAATGTGACATTATCCTCAATCACACATTTATATAACAATGAACTTGGTAGATTGGTAAATGAATAAGATTCTGCCTTTGTCTGTACATAGTGATTCAAGTATATTGTGCCAAGTACTGCTAATATAAGAGGGTGGTGGCCCACTCATGCATAGGGGCCCACCGGAGGTTTTTCCTGTTCTCCTGTGGGCCAGTCCAAGCCTGGGTGAACTACAGCAAAGGAAATGAAGGGACAAGGGAGTAGCATGACCTTGAAGTGACAGAAGAGACAGACTGGCCTTCCACCTTGATGCAAAAGGAGCCCCGACCAAGTATTGAGGGCATTTACTGAACATACATTTCAGTAGGCCAACATTTCGGATTTTAAAAACATTTTTCAAGCTGTTATAAAGTATTCTAATTTACTGAGTTAATGACTTTTGTGTTTTCATTGGCTGTAAGCCATAATCATCAACATTAACAGAAATAAACACGTGAAATAGATCCCTCTGTGTGTAATGACTCTATATAATATAGGAGTTTCACTTTTTGTATTGAAGAGCTGAAATAAATTAACTTTCTGATGATATTCTAATTTAGTGAGATGCACCTGTATATTCACAAAGATGTAACATGTCTCAAAGTAAGTAGTATTAGAAGGTAAAGTGACAGTGCAGTAGCAGGGAATTACCTAACCTATGTGAATAAGCGCAAGTCAGTTGTTGCACATAATATGAGAGTAAATGCTAAAGACAAGGTGCTCTGGTAAAGTGCAAGTGCATATAGCCAAAACAATCAACGTACCAATATGTACTGACCCCAAACACACATACTGCTGCTCCTGACGCGCCCCTGGGCCTGTGTCGCGCTGCGTTGCGCATGCGGGAGCTTACCCGGAGCCGGATCTCTTGAGGGTTGTAGTCTCGTGGCGGTGATCCGGTCCGTGCCCAGGGAGTCAGACTAAGTGGCGCTGTATTAGCGGTAGATGTTGGGCGACTACGCCACCCGTTGAGTACAGCTAAGGAGCTGCTGCTGCAGGGCAGACCGCTGAGGCCGGTGGTAGGATTGTGCAGCGTGATAGTATAACCCCCAACGGGAGGGGTATGGCCTCAGGGCAGCCGACGTGGATGATGGGGGTAGCAGGAACCACTCAGAGACGGTACGGTGTAGTTCAGGGTCTTTACTGGTGACAACGATAGACCCTCCCAGAGTACTGGCTAGCGATTGGGGCCTGGTCAGTCCTTGAGCAGATGGGATCTCCCCTGGCCAGGCGGAGTTGTAGGCCTCCCAAACTAACTGTACTCTTCTGGCTACCTTGCTAGAGGCGGGTATAAGTAGCCCACGTCCCTGAGTGTACCGTGTGGTGCTCACCCGTATGGCCGGTGACTCGGGGCCTTCTAGTAGCTTCCGCTCCACGACGGCGGTGCTGGTCCCATGCGTGTGACCGTGCCTTCGGGTTTCTTGGCCAGAGGACCTGGAATCCCCTACCTGATGGATTCTGCTGCTGGGTAGGAGTTAGTCCCCACAGCCTCGGACTCCGGGTCCGGTAAGAAATCTTCTCAGTCAGGGCGAGCTCTGCAGCTGCCAGCCCCTGACTCCTTGTAACACTGCTCCTGTGGCACCCCAGGGGTCTGGTTTCCCACAGTAATATAATGTTATGTCTGAGAGCAGGTGGGAGGTCCTTTGGTCAGGGATCCTGTGCATGCCACACCTCCTGCCCAGTCTTGGGAGGGGAAGAACTTCCCCTATATAAACCCGGGGCTGAGGCAGGGTTAGGAGTAGAGAAGAAGTAGAGACGAGAAACAGTCATAGGAAGAAACAGCAGAAGCTCAGTGGGAGCAATACTACTACGAGTCAGGGGCTGGCAGCTGCAGAGCTCGCCCTGACTGAGAAGCTTTCTTACCGGACCCGGCGTCCGAGGCTGTGGGGACTAACTCTTACCCAGCAGCAGAAGCCGACCGGCAGGGAATTTCAGGTCCTCAGGCCCAGAAACCCGAAGGCAAGGTCACACGCGTGGGACCAGCACCGCCATCGTGGAGCGGAAGCCATAGAAGGCCCCGAGTCACCGGCCATACGGGTGAGCACCACACGGCACACTCAGGGACGTGGGCTACTTATATCCGCTTCTAGCAAGGTAGACAGAAGAGTACAGTCAGTTTGGGAGGCCTACAACTCCGCCTGGCCAGGGGAGATCCCATCTGCTCAAGGACTGACCAGGCCCCGTTCGCTAGCCAGTACTCCGGGAGGGTCTATCGTTGTTACCAGTAAAGACCCTGAATTACACCGCACCGTCTCTGAGTGGTTCCTGCTACCCCCATCTTCCACGTCGGCTGCCCTGAGGCCATACCCCTCCCGTTGGGGGTTATACTATCACGCTGCACAATTCTACACCGGCCTCAGCGGTCTGCCCTGCAGCGGCAGCTCCATAGCTGCAAATCAACGGGTGGCGTAGTCGACACTCAAATAACATCTATCAAGACTGCCACACACTGAGTTTGACTCCCTGGGCACGGACCGGGTCCCCGCCACTCGGAGACTACAACCCTCATCTGATCCGGTTCCGGGTAAGCCCCGTGCGCGAGACGCTGCGCGACACAGCAGGCCCAGGGGCGCGTCAACTTTGGCGTAGTCGGCAGGATTTCGTGCCCGCAACCACCGGGTACTGCGTGCCTGAAAAAGAGACTTTTAAAACTTACCATCCGTGAAGTCTTCCCGCCATCTGTGAAGATTCCCGCCATCCGGCGCCATCTTCAGCCTTCTTCCCGCCATCCGTGGAGTTTTCCCGCCGTTGGACGCCATCTTGAGGACGCCACGCGGGAAGAAGAGGGGCGTGGACTCCGAAAAGCCCGTGAGAACTGAAGCCCCGCCTCACGTCCGGACGTTGCGTAAGGTCCTGGAAGGAGCCCAGCAGACGCCGACGTCACCGGAGCGCGACGGAAGGTCCTCAACCCTGACGATCCACTGCGGAGCCGCGGCCTACGGAAGAGGATCATCGCAAGGTAGGCCACGGTCCACTAGGGGGGAGAAGGATGTCGGATACGGAGGAGAGCTTCACCGCTTCAACCCCCGCCAGCGCCACCGCTGTCGCGGTCATGCCTTTCACCATGCCCTATATCCCGGGGGCAGCCTGGCTACCCCAGTACTCAGGGGAGTCACATACCCTGCAGGACTTTAGAGAAAGGCTGGATAGCCTCTTCCAGGTGTACCCCCTCACAGAGGAGCAAAAAGTGAGCATCCTGGTGGCCCAATTAACCGGAGGCTTGCCTTGAACCAGACGCTCCGGAGGAAGCCAAACAACTATGGGCAGAGAGGAGTTGACTGTTCCTTTACAAGGGGAAGTTGTGCCGCAGAATGGTTAACTCCCGGACGCATGAACTACTCTGGCAAGTAGTGGTGCCACGAAGAGACGCAGCCATGGTGATGGAGGCATACCACGACGGAGCTGGACACTTCGGGTGGAAGAAGCTGGAGTTCCTGCTGCGCGAGCGATTCCACTGGGTAGGCATGAGGGGAACCATTGAGAAGTGGTGCAGAGACTGTGGCCCGTGCAACCTAAGAAGGAAGGACCGTGCCAGCCAGAAGACTCCCCTGCAGTCCATCGTCACCCGGCAGCCGTTGGAACTGGTAGCCTTGGATCATGTAAAACTGACCCCAAGCAGAAGTGGCTACGTCTACGCACTAACCATCGTGGATCACTACTCCCGGTTCTTGGTTGTCGTCCCCGTCAAGGACTTAACAGCTCGAACAGCAGCGAGAGCCTTCCAGCAGCATTTCTGCCGTCCACACGGGTACCCGGACCAAGTGTTGACAGACCAGGGACCTGCCTTTGAAGCGGAGGTCTTCCAAGAATTCTGCACTCTGTATGGCTGCCGGAAGATAAGGACGACACCCTATCATCCGCAAACTAATGGACTTTGTGAGAAAATGAACCAGGTGGTAATGGATCTTCTGAAAACGTTGCCCCTGGAAGAACGCAGTCTGTGGCCTGAGAAGCTGCCCGATCTGGTGGACCTATACAACCACATCCCGGTAGGTTCCACCAACTGTACCCCGGCTTACCTAATGAGGGCAAGACCTGGTAAGTTACCTGTTGACCTGGAAATGGGAGTCCTGACACCCGAGGACACTTCACCAGAAGCAGACTGGGACACAGAGAGGCAGCAGCAGTACCGGAGAGTATAGGAGAGCGTGGAGCGAAGTCTCTGTCAGGCTAGGGAAAGACAAGAGAAAACTTACAACCAGTATGCTCCCGCTGTTCCCCTGGTACCCGGAGAGCAGGTCTTGAAGAGGAAGAGACGGCTCCACAAGTTGGACGACCAGTGGGAGAAGGACCCGTACACCGTACTGCCCTCAAGCCACGAGAACCCGAAGGTTTGTACCATCAGTAAAGACGGAGGGGAAACCACAGCCATTGTATCCCGGGACCACCTGAAAAAGTGTCCCGAACAACTGAGGAACCCTGAAGAGGAACAAGAAGACCATCGACCCGTAGAGGAAAGGGAAGATATGGTTAGTACTGTGCTCGGGGACTTCCCTCGGTCTTGGACTCAAGTCAATGGTGCAGTTGTGGTACCCGTACTCACCTTCCTCCAACCAGCATCCCAAGCACCTACGGAGCAACAGGTAGAGCTGGAAGAACAGCCGGTCCAGAAGGCAGAAGACCCCACACCAGCAGACCAGGAGGATCAACCCTCTGCTTGCAGTGAGCCTGCCATATCCCTAGTGAGCCAAAGAGCCGGTAGACAGCTGCCCAGTTTACCCTTGACAGCTCCTACACCCTGTAGTTCAGGGCTAGACAGTCAGCTCCGTAGGTCCACTAGGGCCACTAGAGGCCAGTTACCCGCACGTTGGAGGATTTGAAGTGTATAAATTGTTTTATTTATGTTTACCTGTGTATTGTTGCTTGTGTATAATTTTGTGTTTCTAGTTATTTGTAGGAGTCCTTGGTGGATTTACCGGGAATCCCTTGTACATAGTTGGAGCGTAACCCAGGATGGACTAAAGACTGTTAAGGACTCGGGGCAGGACAAACCCCTACCTGGTTACGTCTCCCTGTTTTGGTGAAATGGACACCTTGCTTTTCTTCAAAGACTGCACCCGGTTACGGACATGCCGTGACCACCTTTATGTGTTTCTTCTTATTGTACTGTTATTGTTGTTATATCTTGTTATGTTTTTCTAAAATGTGTTTAGTCCCGGAGTACTAAATTTCACTAGGGGGGAATGTGGCACCCCAGGGGTCTGGTTTCCCACAGTAATATAATGTTATGTCTGAGAGCAGGTGGGAGGTCCTTTGGTCAGGGATCCTGTGCATGCCACACCTCCTGCCCAGTCTTGGGAGGGGAAGAACTTCCCCTATATAAACCCGGGGCTGAGGCAGGGTTAGGAGTAGAGAAGAAGTAGAGACGAGAAACAGTCATAGGAAGAAACAGCAGAAGCTCAGTGGGAGCAATACTACTACGAGTCAGGGGCTGGCAGCTGCAGAGCTCGCCCTGACTGAGAAGCTTTCTTACCGGACCCGGCGTCCGAGGCTGTGGGGACTAACTCTTACCCAGCAGCAGAAGCCGACCGGCAGGGGATTTCAGGTTCTCAGGCCCAGAAACCCGAAGGCAAGGTCACACGCGTGGGACCAGCACCGCCATCGTGGAGCGGAAGCCATAGAAGGCCCCGAGTCACCGGCCATACAGGTGAGCACCACACGGCACACTCAGGGACGTGGGCTACTTATATCCGCTTCTAGCAAGGTAGCCAGAAGAGTACAGTCAGTTTGGGAGGCCTACAACTCCGCCTGGCCAGGGGAGATCCCATCTGCTCAAGGACTGACCAGGCCCCGTTCGCTAGCCAGTACTCTGGGAGGGTCTATCGTTGTTACCAGTAAAGACCCTGAATTACACCGCACCGTCTCTGAGTGGTTCCTGCTACCCCCATCTTCCACGTCGGCTGCCCTGAGGCCATACCCCTCCCGTTGGGGGTTATACTATCACGCTGCACAATTCTACACCGGCCTCAGCGGTCTGCCCTGCAGCGGCAGCTCCTTAGCTGCAAATCAACGGGTGGCGTAGTTGACACTCAAATAACATCTATCAAGACTGCCACACACTGAGTTTGACTCCCTGGGCACGGACCGGGTCCCCGCCACTCGGAGACTACAACCCTCATCTGATCCGGTTCCGGGTAAGCCCCGTGCGCGAGACGCTGCGCGACACAGCAGGCCCAGGGGCGCGTCACTCCCACAGAGCTCCTGTTGTTTCTTCCCATAGCTGCTTCTCTTCTCTGTCTCTACTTCTGGCATGGCCCAGGAGCTGGGCCCAGCCGGAGCCACAGCTCCCTGTCAGCCCTCCTGGCTGAACTCTCCCTCTGAACTCTCTAACCCTGCCTCAGCCCCAGGTTTATACAGGGGAAGTTCTTCCCCTCCCAGGACTGGGCAGGAGGTGTGGCATGCATAGGATTCCTGACCAAGAGACCTCCCACCTGCTCTCAGACATAACATTGTTGTTACTGTGGAAATCAGACCCCTGGGGTGCCACACTCCCAACGCGCGTTTCGCCGTTGGGGCTTTGACGAGAGAATAAACACATTGCAACTAATTCAATGCTAAGTGCTGTGATAAACCAAAAAAAACACATTGCTTTGGCTAAATATGCGGAAAACTCTAAATGTGAACAGATTTCATAAGGAAACTGTAACAAGTGCTATGTGTTTATTTTAATAATTTGTCTCAGGATGGAAGGTTCATATGAGAATGGAGACTTGATTAGTTAGAGTGTGCTCATACATGTTGAATTCTGCTGATGAATCTGGATGAGATCTGTGTGAAATTTACAATCCATACATGTAACCCCGTTAAGGCTGTGTTCACACTCCCATCTGTCTGATCAGTTTTGTGTCAATTTTTCGAGCAGAAGAAAAAGTTCTGCATGCCGCACTTTCTCTTCCTTTCTAAAACAGACACATAATAGACGGACCACCAAATAATCATCGAGGCCTCTTTGCTTATGTTTGCATTCAGATAATCAACCAATCCATCTTTGACGTTATTCCATTTAAAGGGAATCTGTCACCACATTTGACCTATCTAAACTATTAATATGGGCACGCAGGTTATAGAGTGCTGAGGAGAGTGATCCCTGTATGTCTCATATAAGATGCCTTGTTGTTGAGAAATCATGTTTTATCACTTTATATAAATGACCTCTTCCGGGCTACGGGGAGGACGCTGCCTGGAAGATAACTCTGCCTCCAGAGCTTATTATACATGAAGGGGGAGTTACCAGTGTGATCTGTAATGGCCGCTCTCTGCTTTCCTGATCTCACTGCAGAGCTGTGTGTGATTATACCTGACAAATCTGCAGGTTCCTCTCAGCTTCCATCTCACAGGCAGACAGGGCTGCAATATTGTTGCAATACAGCAGAGCTCAGAGAGCTGCAAAAAATGTGCTTTCAAGAAGACAAATTTAATTTTTCCTGTTGTGTGTTATTCACTTGTCTCACACTGGTAACTCCCATTCATGAATAGTAAGCTCTGGTGGCAGAGTTATCTTCCAGACAGCGTCCTCACCAGTGCCTGGAAGAGGTCATTACTATAAAGTGATAAAAGATGCTTTCTCAGCGACAAGACATCTGATTTGAGACACACAGGTAGGAGTTTTTTCAGCTGTCTATAACCTGTGTGCCCATATTAATAGTTTAGATAGGTCAAATGTAGTGACAGATTCCCTTTAACTGATTTATAAACTGGACCAGAAAAACAGAATTTGGAAACGGAAGTGTGATCACAGTCTAACATGTATTTGGACATTTCAGTTCTGTAAAAAAAAAATTCCAAGAATAAGTAGTATGTTACAAATAAAAAGCATGGATTACGCAAATAAAAAGCACCAGATTAGCCCCATTAAGGTGTCTAATCCTCAAATTGATTGTTATTCGTTACCATTGCAGACATTGCATCTGTGGCAGAAATCAGTTTAATTCATAAGATCATTTCGTGAAACACTTAAAACAAGAAAAACAAAAGATCTGCAGCGATTTAACTAAATTCAAGATGTTTTTTCACAAGGCATGAAACGTTTCAACCTCAGTGGCCTAAAGACCGCTAAGGTTGATATATTGCATGCCTTGTGAATAAACACCTTAGAAGTTGGAGTGCTGCAGATCTTCTTTATTTCTTGGATTTAAAGGGAATCTGTCAGCAGCCTTTTACCATGTAATCTGAGACCACCATGATTTAGGGGCAGAGACGACCCCGATTCAAGTGATGTGTCACTTCCTAGGCTTTGTATTGATTCAATACAATCAGTGTTTTATCAGCAGGAGATTATCACTACAGGACTAGCTGCCACGTGCCTCCTGGTCCAACCATGGACCTAACAGCTTTCTGTCAATATACAGTGTACTCAGAAAGCTGCCAAACATTCTGAGCACTGCTAGATCTTCAGAAAAAAAAGCAGGAATTTTATAAAAACTACATCAGGGAGAACAGCTAGTGACACATCGCTGGAATCAGTGTCTCTGCCCCTACATCATGCTGCTCTCAGCGTACACCTGTGACACATTCTCTTTAAGTGTGTCATTGGATGCAGATGTTTTACTGCTTTCACCCGATTTGTGGGGGATGTAATTAAAACGTGTTCTGCTACCTTTTCTCGTTTTTCATAAAACACTTGTCGGATTTTTAAGATCAAAATTCGAGATGTATGAACATACCCTTAAAGGAAAGAAATTGGGAATGGTCCGTACAAAGGAGCAATAAGCAAATCGGTATCCTTCTCCTGTCTTCAATATATTTTCCATTTTACTGCATAAGATGTCGAGGGAAACACTAATTAATGTAATCTGTATTCATTCTACAGTTGCCACCCTTTACACCGGATGTGTCCAGAAATGGTATTTTCTACCATTATTGGAAGTGATGACCCCAACTGCCTTTCATTTGCAGATAGATGCGCGCCTCCCAATTTAACCATCACCACCTGTAAAACCACATTCAATATTACTTAGGTCACTCCTTTTACAGCTGTAAAAAAACAAAAACAATTATTCAGGAGAGAAAAGCAATGTATCAATAAAAGAAAACTTTACTGTGCTATAAAATGGAATAACCTTGCCTTTAAACTATTTGCAAAATTTTAAAATATGTCGGGGAATAAGAGAACCTGCATATTTAACCTGCAACGTTCTGCATCATTAGGTAAAGCTCCTGCACAGCTCACCCCCAAATAATACCTGTTATGTATTTCTGAACCAGTGACATTGTTATGTGCAGATTGGTCCAGATGACAGACACTGTCACAAACATGGATCAATTGTGCCCAGTGTGCAGTTATCATTTATACTCCCACTAGTGGTGACTACAGGTGAACAGAATCATTACAATTCACGGCTACATAGGGTATTGGTGCTTGATAAAGATAAGGCAATCCTTTGAAATTCGAATTTGCAGTCTTTGCCGAATTTTTCCAAACACATACATTTGCGGTTGATAAATTTGTGCAAATCTCTATACTGGAAAGCTTATAATTGCTTGAAAAATATTTGTGGGGGAGAGAGAGAGATGGCCCACTGACCATATGAGCTTACACTCTACAGAAGATAGAGAGCACCCCCTGATCATAAGAGATTGCACTCTACAGAAGATAGAGAGGACCCCCTGATCATAAGAGATTGCACTCTACAGAAGATAGAGAGGACCCCCTGATCAAAGAGCTTACACTCTACAGGAGAGAGAGAGGAGCCTGATGACTATAAGAGCTTACACTCTACAGAAGATAGAGAGCACCCCCTGATCATAAGAGCTTGCACTCTACAGAAGATAGAGAGGACCCCCTGATCATAAGAGCTTACACTCTACAGGAGAGAGAGAGGAGCCTGATGACTATAAGAGCTTACACTCTACAGAAGATAGAGAGGACCCCCTGATCATAAGAGCTTACACTCTACAAAAGAGAGAGAGGAGCCTGATGACCATAAGAGGTTACACTCTACAGAAGATAGAGAGGACCCCGCTGACTATAAGAGTTTACACTCTACAGGAGAGAGAGAAGACCTGCTGACCATAAGAACTGACACTCTACAGGGGACAGAAAGATAGAGAGGACCCCATTGATCATAACAACTTACACTCTACAGGACAGAGAGAGAGGACCCCACTGACTATAAGAGCTTACACTGTACAGGAGAGAAAGAGAGGATCCCGCTGACCATAAGAGCTTACACTCTATAGGAGAGAGAGATTAAGAGAGATCACTGCTGATCATTAAAGCTTACACTCTACAAGAGAGAGAGACTTACCCAGTGACTCTGGAGATGGAAAACGGCTCTGCTGTACAAACTGTGCTCCGCTGGTAACCGCTGATCTGTGATGGCCCCGGTACTGACCACCGCCGCACATACAGTAGTATGATAATCCGCTAGATAAGACATTAGCCACTCTCTGAGGCTTCAGCAGTGTGGAAAATGATGCCAGGTAAAGTTAATTTTTTTGCAAACCACGAATCGAATCTCAAAGACTCTGAATTTGCTCATCTCTAGTGCTTGGTATCCGATAAAATGGTACACTGACCCTATAAAGATATTCAGACATAGATGGACCTAAAAATTGAAAAAAGGTGGATATTCACCACAAACAGACAAATCCTATAACAATTTTTTGCTTTCCACTATTACATTTCTTGACAAACAGATTTCCAGTGTGTGTGAACTTGTAAATGTTACTTTTTTGTTAGGAACCAGCTTCGTAGTAAGTTTATATTTTAAGACGATCGTCTGAGCCGTCTTGAGAGTCAATAGTCTCTTTTTCAGCGAGGTTTAATACACGGCATACTGCTAAATGCATCAGGCCCTTTTTATTGGATGTATAATAAAATGTCTCTAGATTTGTCCAGACGACAGGTGTGGATTTTACACATGCCAAATGTGCAGTCGATTAGAGCTGACATGGGTCTGCTAGGTCTGAGTTCCTGCTCCAGTACGTGATTTGGATACTGTTGTTGTAGTGTTTGGTGGTAAGGTACAAGACTTCATAATAAATCATAAAAACACATAAGGAGGTTACCTCGCACTGCAGTCTGCACAGCATTCCTCGTAGTCCCGGTGGTCTCACACAGCTGAAACAAGTCAGGGCTAGGTGATTGGGTCTGATCAATAAAAGATTTAGGTAGTAACAAAATAAAACCAAAATAGAAAGGTGCAATAAAAGTAACATTTTTATTTTCCCAACATTATTTTCTTTGGATTTTTTTAATTTTTTTCTTTAAATCTGAAATATTACACAGCAAGCGGATAGTCAGTTCTTCAAGTTGATGTGATGGAAGTAGGAGAAATGGGTGAGAGTATAGAGGTAAGTGACCCTCACACAGATCAAATTATGATGGCTAGATGATTGGGTCAAGTCATCTCCAAACCAACAGGTTCTATGGGTGTCCTGGTGTACGGTGGTTATTACTTGCCAAGAAGAGGCCCAAGGATAAATGGTGACAGAATCGTGGAGGGCCAAGCATTGTTGATGTGCGCAGGGAGTGAGGAATAGCCGATATGCTTCTATTCCATAGAAGAGCTACCATGGCACAAACAGCTGGGAAAGGTCAATGCTGATTATGATAAAAAAAAATGTCGGGATACCCAGTGCATCATGGTTTGCTTTTTATGGGGTTACAATGGCTTGCGAAAGTATTTACACCCCTTGGCTTCTTACCTATTTTGTTACATTACAACCTGTGTTTAAATATTTTTGTAATCTGCTTTGTGTGTGATGCATCGGTACTAAATAGTCTAAGTTGGTAAAGTGAGAAAAATCTAGGCATAGATTAAATTTATGGGATCAAATAACTAAAGATTGGCATGTGCATATGTATTCACCCCTTTTGCTATGAAAAAAATTTCTGGTGCAAGCAATTACCTTTATAAGTCCCATGCTTAGTGAAAGGAAGTCCACATGTGTGTGTAACGGGTCTGGGAGGTGGAACCTCTGAGCAACTATACAAGGGGGCAGTCCTTGTAAGGAAGCGGGTGGCTCCCAAGGAAGACGGGCAGGTAGTCACGTCAAGTGACAAGGACAGTCTCTGGGTAGAAGGGCAGGTAGTCACGTCAAGTGACAGGGACAGTCTCTGGGTAGAAGGGCAGGTAGTCACGGCAAGTGACAGGGACAGTCTCTGGGTAGAAGGGCAGCGGGCTGGTGAGCGCTCCCAGGTGAGCGGGCGAGAGTCTCTGGACAGGCAGGTGGTCACGGCAAGTGACGGCAGAACCTCCAGGTAGACTAGCAGACAGGTAGCGGGTGGACGCTCCCAGGTGAGCGGGCAAGAGTCTCTGGACAGGCAGGTGGTCACGGCAAGTGACGGCAGAGCCTCCAGGTAGGCTTGCAGGCAGGTAGCAGGTGAGCGCTCCCAGGTGAGCGGGCAGGCTGGTCCATAGACAGACTGACAGGTGTTGGAGGGCAGACCGTCGGACCGCAGGCTTGCAAGCTGGTAAGCGGATATCAGGCAGGTATCAAGCAGGAATCTGGCAGGTGACTGGCAGGTAACAGGCGGAATCAGGCAGGTGACTGGCAGGTAACAAGCAGGAATCTGGCAGGTGACTGGCAGGTAACTGGTAAAGGGACCTGAGGGCTGAAGCAGAGTGAAGGCTTTGCAACAACAGTGCTCGGGCACCTCCATTTTGGAGGAGGTGCCTTATATATGGGAGGTCCTCCGGCAATTGGCCGGGGACTCCTTAGGACGGCGCGCGCGGTCCCTTCAAGAGAGGGGGAGCGCGCGCGCCCTAAGCACACTACCGGGGAAGGAGCGCGTGCCGGAAGCAGCGGGGAGAGAAGCGCTGGAGGACGCCGCGCCAGGAGCGGGGAGGTGAGAGGGACGGCGTCTCTGCCTAGTACGGGGCAGAGACGCCGATGCTATAGTACCCCCCCCTTTAGGCCCCCTCTTTTTTTGGCCAGAAAGAAATTTTTCAAGGAGAAGCGGGGCGTTGATGTTCTCCCTGGGTTCCCAAGTTCTCTCCTCAGGACCAAACCCCTTCCAATCTAACAGAAAAAAGGTCTTTCCTCTTACCCTCTTGGAGGCCAGAATACTCTCTACCTCAAAGACGTCATCAGCGGAAACCGGAGCAGGAGGGGCACCTGGATTATTGGAAAAAGAGTTAAAGACAACGGGTTTGAGGAGAGATACGTGGAAGGAGTTGGGAATCCGTAGGGTGGCCGGGAGTTTTAATTTGTAGGCCACAGGTTTAATTTGCCTGAGGACTTCGAAGGGACCGATGAATCGAGGGCCCAACTTGAAGGAGGGTACTTTGAGCCGCACATGTTTGGACGAGAGCCAAACCTTGTCTCCCGGACGGAAATGAGGCGGATCCAGACGTCTCTTATCAGCATATCTCTTCATCCGCTCAGAGAACAGAAGAAGAGCGGACCTGGTACTCTCCCAAATAGTAGAAAATTCGCTGACAAGAGACTCCGCAGCAGGGTTGTCCACAGAAACGGAGACAGGAAGTGGAATCCGGGGATGTTGGCCACCGACTATAAAGAGCGGGGATTTGGAAGAGGATTCGCTCTCATGGTTATTGTAAGAGAACTCGGCCCATGGTAGGAGATCCACCCAGTCCGAATGGTGTGCATTAACGAAGTGCCGGAGGTAACTGGTCAGGATCTGATTGATCCTCTCCACTTGACCATTGGACTGTGGGTGGTAAGCGGAGGAGAAGTCCAGGGTGATGTCTAGCAGCTTACATGTGGCTCTCCAGAAGCGTGAGGTGAACTGAACCCCACGATCCGACACGATGTGGAGGGGCAGGCCATGGAGACGGAAGATGTGGCGGATAAAGTCTTTAGCCAGCTCGGGTGCAGATGGGAGACCAGGCAGGGGAATGAAGTGGGCCATCTTAGAAAAGCGGTCAGCGACAACCCAGATGACTGTACAACCGGCAGAAATAGGAAGATCGGTGATAAAGTCCATAGCAATATGCTGCCAAGGAGCAGCAGGTACGCGAAGGGGCAGGAGATGGCCGGCTGGTAGATATCTGGGAACTTTGTTACGGGCACAGGATGAGCAGGTCGCGACGAAGTCTACCACGTCCTTACGCAGGGTAGGCCACCAGTAATGCCGGGTAATGAGTTGGAAGGTCTTCTTTTGGCCAGCATGGCCAGCTAGCTTAGAAGAATGTCCCCAGCGAAGAACCCTCTCCCGATCTGGTACAGCTACAAACGTCTTACCGGGTGGGAGACGAGTCAGATCCAAGGGGGCCACATTCATCACCTTGGAGGAGTCGATGATGTGCGTAGGCTCCTCCTCTTGATCGGAGGACAGGAAGGACCGGGACAAGGCATCAGCTTTGACGTTCTTGTCCGCCGGACGGAAATGAAGAATGAAGTCGAAGCGGACAAAAAACAACGACCACAGGGCCTGGCGAGGATTGAGTCTCTGGGCATTTTGGAGATATGCCAGGTTTTTGTGATCCGTGTAGATAATTACCGGGTAGAGAGCCCCTTCAAGCAGATAGCGCCACTCCCCCAGTGCCAATTTGATGGCTAACAATTCACGGTCTCCTATGGAGTAGTTGCGCTCAGACGAGGAGAAGATTTTGGAGAAGAAGCCGCAGGTTACCATTCTCCCGGTAGAAGATTTTTGGGTGAGTACCGCTCCGGCTCCGGAGGAGGAGGCATCAACCTCCAGGTAGAATTGTTTATTACAGTCCGGACGGTGCAGGACGGGAGCAGAGGCGAAGGCTTTCTTTAAGGAAAGGAAGGCCTCCTCGGCTTCAGGCGACCATGTCCTGGGATTAGCCCCCTTACGGGTAAGTGCAGATATGGGAGCAGTCCGAGACGAGAAGTGTGTGATGAAAAGACGATAGTAATTAGCGAAGCCCAGGAATCGCTGTATCGCCTTCAAACCTTCAGGACGAGGCCATTTTAGAACGGAAGAGAGCTTCTCGGGATCCATTTGCAGACCTGTCTGGGAGATGACATAGCCCAAGAACGGTAGGGAGGTCTGGTCGAAGAGGCACTTCTCGTATTTGGCATAGAGGTGGTTCTGCCGAAGCCTAAGCAGGACCTGACGAACATCCCTTCGGTGTGTGGGGAGATCCAGAGAGAAGACCAAGATATTGTCCAGGTATACCACTACGCAGGAGTACAGGAGGTCGCGGAAGATGTCGTTGACTAGTTCTTGAAAGACAGCGGGAGCATTACAGAGACCGAAGGGCATCACAAGGTACTCATAGTGACCGTCCCGGGTATTGAATGCCGTCTTCCACTCGTCTCCTTGACGGATACGGATCAGGTTATATGCTCCTCGTAGATCCAGCTTGGAGAAGATCCTGGCGCCCTTGAGACGGTCAAACAATTCGGAGATGAGCGGCAGGGGGTATTTGTTTTTTACTGTGATGAGATTGAGTCCTCTGTAATCAATACAGGGACGTAGCGAGCCGTCTTTCTTTTTGACAAAGAAGAATCCGGCTCCAGCCGGGGAGATAGATTTTCGGATAAATCCCCTAGCCAGATTCTCTTCAATGTACTCAGACATGGCCCGGGTCTCGGCTGCAGACAACGGGTAGATACGCCCACGGGGAGGAGTGGTGCCAGGTACCAGGTCGATCGGGCAGTCATATGGCCTATGGGGTGGCAACGTCTCTGCTTCCTTCTTACCGAAGACGTCCGCATAGGGCCAGTAAGGAGCCGGGAGACCTGGTAAATTAGCTGGAGTAGGCAGAGGGCGAGCTGGGCGGACCGGAACCAGGCAGGTCCTATGGCAGTCTGGACCCCATCGGAGTACTTCACCGGATCGCCAGTTCAATACGGGTTCGTGTGTCTGGAGCCAAGGTAGACCTAGCAACAGGGAGTGAGAAAGTCCGGACAGCACAAGGAATGAGATTTCCTCAAAGTGCAGCATTCCCACCTTCAGGGTTATGGGTTCAGTGACGAGCAGGATGGTCTCCGAGAGAAGTCTTCCATCCACGGAGGCGACTGATAATGGTTCAGCCAAGGACTTGGTGGGAATACGGTATCTCTCTACCAGAGACTGGGAGATGAGGTTTCCAGCGGCTCCAGAATCCAGGTGGGCGAGTTCAAAGTGACGGTTTTCTCCCCAAGCAATAGAGACCGGTAAAGTCAGAGACGGAGAGGGCTTACTTTTCTCTAGGACGACCTCTCCGAGCGGTCCTAGACACTGGCATTTCCCGGCTTTTCCGGGCAGGAACGGATGAAGTGCTCCATACTGCCACAATAGAAATAGCTTCCCTCGGCTCGGCGAGATTCTTGGCGAGATCTGACCATCTTGGTCTGGTCGATCTGCATAGGTTCAGGCGAGAGCACCCGCGGAGTGACTGGTTGAGAGGCAGGTCTCAGGGAAGTAGGAGCAGAGCAAAACAAGTCTTTCTCCCAGGCAGTCTCTTTGGCACGTTCTTGGAACCGGATGCCAATCCGGGTAGCTAGTGACACCAGGTCATCCAGAGTGGTAGGAATGTCCCGACCAGCTAACTCGTCCTTAATCCGACCAGAAAGACCCTCCCAGAAGACGGACACCAGAGCCTCATTTTCCCAGGCAAGCTCAGAAGCGAGGGTGCGGAATCGTATGGCATATTGGCCCACGGTGAGACTCCCTTGGCGGAGACGTAGCAGAGAGGAGGCAGAAGAGGTTTTCCGTCCAGGTTCATCGAAGACTTTCCGGAAAGCAGCGAGGAAAGATGGCAGGTCGGACACCAGGGGATCCCCTCTCTCCCACAGGGGATTTAGCCATGCCAGTGCCTCCCCAGTGAGATGGGACATGATGAAGGCCACCTTGGCCCGGTCGGAGATGAACTGGTATGCCAATAGCTCAAAGTGCAGGGTGCACTGGTTTATGAAACCCCGAGCTAAAGTAGGTTCGCCGGCAAAGCGTGGAGGTGCCAGAAGCCGAGGTCCATAGTCGGGTACCATGAAGGGACTGGATTGCGGTACCGCAGGAATGGGCACGGCTGGACCAGAGGTAGACATAGACGAGTCACACAATTCGCCTAGACGAGAGTTAACGGACCGTAGATAGGACAGTACCACCTCCTGCTGAGTTTTCTGACGTAAGACTTCCTGGTGCAGATCGGAGATCTGGGGGCCACCGGGTTCCATGGCCCGAGCAAACTGTAACGGGTCTGGGAGGTGGAACCTCTGAGCAACTATACAAGGGGGCAGTCCTTGTAAGGAAGCGGGTGGCTCCCAGGGAAGACGGGCAGGTAGTCACGGCAAGTGACAGGGACAGTCTCTGGGTAGAAGGGCAGCAGGCTGGTGAGCGCTCCCAGGTGAGCGGGCGAGAGTCTCTGGACAGGCAGGTGGTCACGGCAAGTGACGGCAGAGCCTCCAGGTAGGCTAGCAGGCAGGTAGCAGGTGAGCGCTCCCAGGTGAGCGGGCAAGAGTCTCTGGACAGGCAGGTGGTCACGGCAAGTGACGGCAGAGCCTCCAGGTAGGCTAGCAGGCAGGTAACAGGTGAGCGTTCCCAGGTGAGCGGGCAGGCTGGTCCATAGACAGACTGACAGGTGTCGGAGGGCAGACCGTCGGACCGCAGGCTTGCAAGCTGGTAAGCGGATATCAGGCATGTATCAAGCAGGAATCTGGCAGGTGACTGGCAGGTAACAGGCGGAATCAGGCAGGTGACTGGCAGGTAACAAGCAGGAATCTGGCAGGTGACTGGCAGGTAACTGGTAACGGGACCTGAGGGCTGAACCAGAGTGAAGGCTTTGCAACAACATTGCTCGGGCACCTCCATTTTGGAGGAGGTGACTTATATATGGGAGGTCCTCCGGCAATTGGCCGGGGACTCCTTAGGACGGCGCGCGCGGTCCCTTTAAGAGAGGGGGAGCGCGCGCGCCCTAAGCACACTGCCGGGGAAGGAGCGCGTGCCGGAAGCAGCGGGGAGAGAAGCGCTGGAGGACGCCGCGCCAGGAGCGGGGAGGTGAGAGGGACGGCGTCTCTGCCTAGGACCGGGCAGAGACGCCGATGCTACAGTGTGCAATGTAAGTGTCCTATGATCTGTCCATATATATATGTGACTCGCCCCCTGGGCCGTGGGGTACCCGGAGCCGGGCCGGTGGATGCTGGGGGGTTGTAGTCACTGTGGCGGTGACCCGGTCCGTTACCCAGGGCGGTCAATCCAAGGGGAATTTGTATATATGGGTTTTATAATGTCCGACTACGCCACCTGTGGAGTGCGGTTAATGAGGCCGCCGCTGCGGAACAGTCCTCTGAAGCTGACGGTTTGGCAGCAAGGGTGGTATAACTCCCCACAGGAAGAGTGTAGCTTCAGGGCAGTGTGTGTGCGGATGGTGGTGATTGTTGTGTAGGGAGTAATAAACACGGAGTCAATGGGATGCAGTCTCAGGTCCTTTACTCACAGTTGTTTCATTCCAAGTCATCGCTGCAGATCATGACTTTCCACGTCGTCCTGTGTTTACTCAGTGAGGGGTTCAGTCCACCCCTAGGTAGCTCCGGGGTACTTAGCGGACCCCCTTCTGTGTCCTTTCTCTGACCTCTTCCCTGCAGCTCACACCTAGTGACTCCAATCCGGTACCCGCGGGCCTTGGCGGGCGATGTTTGTTCCGTCCCCTGGGTCCTATGTGGCTGCCTTCTTAGTGAGACTGGTGTGGAATTTTGGCTAATGGTACATAAAGTGCTGCAGCCTCCGGTTTCTAGTTGAGCCTTTCAGTTCTCCACTAGTTGAGGGACCCGGTTCCCTTCTTCTGGCCTGACCCCTCTACCTCCTGGTAGCAGCGGGCGTACGGGTGGCTTTCTGCACGGCCCATACCCCTAGGGTCCCTTCTCTTCTACTCCTGGAGCCTTTCCTGCTCCCTCTTCTCCTTGCTTCTCCTTCAGTCCTGGCCCTCACTCGCTAGGCCCGCCTCTTGAGCAGAGCTCATACAGAGCCTCGGCTCCTGTCACTTTCCTCCTCTGACTGAACACTGATCTAAGATGGTGTCTCTATTTTATACTCCTACTCAAGTGCTCCCAGGATCTACTTCCTCCACCCCATCCACTACATGGTTCCCCCTTTCTAGGTGGTTCCCCCCACTCCAGCCAGGGATCAGGGACTGTGCTCTCCCGTAGGAGCAATCTCGCCCTGTCCCCCGGAAATGTGGTGCAGTGAATGCTGGTGTTAGGGTCCTGAGCTGTACTCCTTCCTTACCTGAGAGTGAGGTACCACACCTTTGGATGAGATGCAATACCTCTGTGGCGACTGAACCCTCAGGGGCGCCACATATGCACCTTTCCTGAATGATCAGAGAGGCTGCAACACCATTAAGCAAAAGGCACCAATAACCAAACAACACCATGAAGACCAAGGAGATCTCCAAATAAGTCAGGGACAAAGTTGTAGAGAAGTACAAGTCAGGGTTGGGTTATAAAAAATATCCCAATCTCTGATGATCCCCCAGAGCACCATCAAACCCGTTATCATCAAATGGAAAGCACATGATACTGCAACAAACCTGCCAAGAGAGGACCGCCCAGCAAAACTCTCAGCCCAGGCAAGGAGGGCAATAACCAGAGAGGCAGCACAGAGACCAAAAGTAAACCTGAAGGAGCTGCAGAGTTCCCAAGCAGAGACTGGAGTATCTGTCCATATGACCACAATAAGCTGTAGACTCCATAGAGGTGGCCTTTATGGAAGAGTGGGCAGAAAAGCCTTTACTTACATACAAAAATTGTAAAGTGCCTTCTGAGCTTGACCAAAGACATGTGGGAGACGCCCCAAAAGTATGGGGGAAGGTGCCTTGGTGAGATGAGACCAAAATTGAACTTTTTGGACACCAAGGTTAACACTATGTCTGGCGATAAACCAACACAGCTCATCACCCCAAGAACACCATCTGCACATTGAAACATGGTGGTGGCAGCATCATACTGTGGGGATGTTTTTCGGCAGCAGGGATGGGGAAAATGGTCTGAATTGAGGGGAAAATGGATGGTGCGAAATACAGGGATATTCTTGAGCAACATCTGTTTGAGTCTGTCAGTGATTTGAGACTGGGACGGAGGTTAACCTTCCAACAAGACAATGACCCAAAGCATACTGCTAAATCAACACTTGAGTGGTTTAAGGGGAAACATGTAAATGTTTTTCAGTAGTCTAGTCAAAACCCAGACTTTAATCCAATTGGGAATCTGTGGTCAGACTTGAAGATTGCTGTTCACCAGAGGAAACCATCCACAGTAAAGTTTAAGGAGCTGGAGAAGCTTTGTCTTGAGAAACAGGCAAAAATCCCAGTGGCAAGATGTGGAAAGCTCATAGAGATTTATCCACAGAGACTTGCAGCTGTAATTGCAGCTGTGTCGCCCCTGAGGGTTCAGTCGCCAAAGAGGTACTACACCTCACTCAGAGGTGTGGTGTCTCCTTCTCTCAGGTAAGGAGGGAGTGCTGCCCGGAACCCCAACACCCACATTCAACACTACACTACTCCAGGCCGGCTGGAAGGGCAAGATGCACAGTGTTTCCTGCTGAGCTCTGTCCCTGGCTGGAGTGGGGGGAACCAAAGGTAGGGGGACCCAGTAGTGGGTGTGGGTGGAGGAAGCAGTTTAGGGGAGCACTTTTACAGGAGGTATATGACGCGCCCCCTGGGCCATGTGTGGGGGAATACCCGGAGCCGGGTCTCTGTGTAATGCTGGGGGTTTGTAGTCTCCTTGGTGGCGACCCGGTCCCGTGGCTCAGGGTGGTCAAACCAGTGGCGGATCTGTTTATTTGTTTTTTAATGTTTAAATGTCCGACTACGCCACCCGTGGATTGCGGTCACTGAGAACCGCTGCTGCGGGGCAGACCGCTGAGGCTGATGTTGGATGCGCAGCAGAGGGTAGTATAACTCCCCATGGGAGGAGTATAGCCTCAGGGCAGCGTGTGTAGATGGTGAGGGTTGTGGTGCATGGGCGCAGCAGAAATGACTCAGAGTCCGTGCAGTGCAGTTCAGGGTCTTTACTGTTGGTAATGGAGAAGGCCCTGCTGGGAGTACTGGCTAACATTAGAGGCCTGGTCAGTCTGGAGCGAACAAGAGTCCCCCTGGCCAGGTGGAGGTGTAGGCCTTCCCGTCTGACTGCACTCTTCCTGGCAACCTTGCTGAAGTCGTGTAGTAGCCCACGTCCCTGAGTGTACCATGTGGTGCTCACCCGTATGGCAAGTGACTTGGGGCCTTTGGTACCTTCCGCTCCTCGATGGCGGTGCCGGTCCCTTGCGTGTGACTGAGCCTCCGGGCTTTCTATGGCCAGAGGACCTGAAATCCCCTGCCATGTGGTTTCCGCTGCTGGATGTGGATATCCTCACAGCCTCGACTCCGATGTCCGGTTCTCTGCGTCTTCTGCCAGGATGAGCTCTACCAGCTCCAATCCCTGGCCTTCAGCTCCTGTCTCCTACAGAGCTCCTTGCTGCTCCTCTGTCCCTTCCTCTGGAACTAACTCGACTCTACTCTGCTAACCCCGCCCCAGATCCAGTTTATAAAGGGTAGGTTCCTCCCCTCCCTGGACTGGGGCAGGAGGCATTGCATGCAATAGTGCTCCTGACCAGGAAAACCCATACTCGCTCTCAGACATGGTATTTCTACCACTGTGGCAACCAGACCCCCTGGGGTGTCACATATACAGTATATATATAAAGGGGAGCCATCTTAGGGTGGCAGGTCAGTCAGTGGAGAACAGTCAGTGAGCAGTGTGAGGAGCAGAGTCTCTTCAGGAGCTCTGCTCCACAATTGGGGCCTAGTGATAGAGGCCCAGGAGGGGAGCAGAGGAGAAAGGCTCCGTTCTACAGAAGGGATCCCAGGGGGTATGGTGAGTGCAGAACGGCACCCGTACGCCCCAAATCTGCCCGGTGTCAGAGGGATCAGGCCGCAAGAAGGGACCGGTCCCTGGCCCAGCTGTGTTACTCCAGGTCTCGGCTGGAAAAACTGGAGGCTTCTGCACTTCCATGGTGCAGTCTCCACAGTCTCATCCTAGTCACCGAGAGGGTCAAGTAGGTCCGGGAACTCCAGGTTGCCCAGAGGGACTTCAGAGCACCCGATCGGGACTGTGTGTGGGAAGCGCAGGGCAGGAGGGAGAAGACCCAGCGTGAGAAGTCAGTCTAGTAAGGAACAAAAAGAAAGTGGGGTTCCGTCAAGCGCTCCTGATCTATCTGAGGAAGTGCTGGACCCCTCATCTGGTAGATGCAGTGCGACGCGGAGGCGGACACCCGTACAGTGTACCAGAGAACCTTGAATAAGAACTGTGAGTAAAACACGGATGGCTGCACTCCACTGCCTCTGTCCGTTATTTCAGCTGCGCCATCCCTCCTGCACCACAAGTCCCAGCATCACCACCCACCGTCAAACTCTACACTGCCCTGAGGCCCACTCTACACTGCCCTGAGGCCTGCTCCACCTGTGGGGAGCTGTTCCATCCTAGCTGCCTATCAACTGCCTCAGAGGTCTGCAGCAGCGCTGGTACAAATTACCAGAAACCACAGGTGGCGTCACGATCAAACTACAAATCCCATATAAACTATCTCCTTTTTGTTGACTGCCCTTGTCCACGGACCGGGCCAGCCACTGTGACATATTCCCCCCAGCATCCATAGGCCCGGACGCCGAGAATCCCACTGCCCTGGGGGCGCGTCACAGCAAAAAAAGGCTTTACATACTGACTTTAGGGGGTGAATAGTTATGCACACTGAAATTTTCAGTTATTTTGTCCTATTTGGTGTAGAAAACCAAATGTTCACAGCTGTAAGCGCGTTCTTTGCATGAACTGATGAGAAATCCCTCCTCCAAAAAAATCTATGAAATTTCAGGTTGTGAGGTAGCAAAACATGAAAAATGCCACGGGGGTGAATACTTTCGCAAGCCACTGTATATAGCCACAGTATGGGCAGAGAGTCATCTCCTACATAAACATTGTTGTTTGGAAATAGCCTCTTTGAGCAGAATAATGCTAACTGCCACGTCTTGGAGCATGTACCAAGGACACCTTCAAAGGCCTTTGTGGGTTTATGCCTCAGAAGGTCAGAGCTGTTTTTGTGGCTCTGTCTCTAATCTAATCTAACTAAATTTATTGTGGCCAACATAACATAAGAGTGCCATACTACTACCTTAGGATTCCCAAAGAATATCACCACATAGAGTTCACATTGCAGCGTCCTATATGCTTTAGGCCACATTCACACGTTCAGTATTTGGTCAGTATTTTACATCAGTATTTCTAAGCCCAAACTAGAAATGGATAAAAAATGCAGATGTGGTGCACGTGTTTCTATTATACTTTTCCTCTGATTGTTCCTCTCCTGGTTTGGGCTTACAAATACTGCAGTAAAAAACTCACCAAATACTGAACGTGTACACATGCCCTTAATGAACATGTTACACTATTGTACGTTGGCCAAATAATAGAATGGGGGTCTCCAAAGTCCTCAGAGGAGCGAGACAGGAAAAAGGGAAGATACTTTATGTAGCTGATTTGTCAGATAAACTTTGATGAAGGCTGGATGCGTAGGAAAGCTGTGACAACACCAATGATGTGCCTCATTCCTGATCCACTCTGCTCTTTCGCTCTTAGATTAGTTTATTATCCCTACTGTCATAGACTCGTATTCATCAAGACTGGTGTTTTTCACGCTAGTCTTGATGAGTGGACCAGGTGGAGTGTGAGGCTCCTGATTCATTAAGAGGCACACGCCAATTATTGAATCAGTCGAGGTTCGAAGTGGCATGCGCCTCTATGTATGCCTCTCCACAAATCTTACTCCAAGGAGGGACTGGAGTATGATTGGTGGCATAAGGAATGTCACTGCTTGCCATGAATTTGACGAGTGAGGGTCACCACACCACATCATACCCAAGCTTTGCCACATTGTCATCATCAAAAATGGCGTGAAATCACCAAAAGTTTCAAAATGTTTGTACAGCTTCTCGTTGTATAACAATTTTGCGACCTTTCAAAACTTTTTTCAACAGTTTTCTTGCATAAAAGCTTTGATGAATCAGGGCCATAGTTTTTAAGTTTTATTATGAGAGAATGACACATTCAAGGACACAGCCCCCAAAATCTGTAAAGTAAAGAAAGTGTCAAACTTTGTTGATGCTGCACCATACATAGGGTAGTTTCAGTATTTTGTTAACTGCTGACCACAATTAGAACATCAGAAATCAACCATAAACAAGAGATCAAAATGTTCTTTGGTCTTTAGAAAACATATTGATAAAGTCCAATGATGGCTTGCAGTCTAGCAGATGATGGTTTAAAATCCAAATATCTTTACTTTAAATCCATTCAAATATAGAAGGTATAGCAGAGTCGATCCAACTGTTTTTCATCATTCATGATCATCATCTATGATTAAAAGTTGGACTGATTTGAAATACGTTAGAAAAATTCTTCTGTATCTTCTATATTTTAATAGAATTTACAATGAAGATAATTGGATTTTAAACTACTGTATGCTGGATTCAAACCATCTTTGGACTTTATCGAGTACATCTTGAGCCTCACCAGCTTTGTACGAGCACCAAAACTTATCACCTGCAGGCTGGATCAACACATGCACATCAAGCAGGTGTGAGATGCATATAACAATACTATTGATTCACTTATCAATACTTAAACTGATGTTTGGGGAAGCAGTTGGTAGACAATGCCAACTGGTCTCCTAGAAAAATCCAAAAGGCAAAATGGGTGGTTGACATACTGAGACAACGCTTGTTCTAACTGGAATATCTATGGAAGGTAAAATGCATACTCAACAGAGTGAAGTGGTAATGATTGACCAACTCAAGTTTCAAGCCATAAACTAAAAAAAAAAAAAAAACAGAACCAAGGTGTTACGCACATGCCCGGGCAGATTGTCGTGAGCGTGATTAGTGATCCCACTGGACCATGAACCGAGGAATGCCTGGAGGGGCGTGACTAAGTATCAACCCGGTCCGACCAAGGTCGCACGGCGGCTCAATAGACTCTGTGAACCAGGGAGGAACCGAGCAGAGGGACCAGGTGCTACTCTAGGTCAGACCCCAGTCACAGCTGTTGACCCACACCGGTGGATGCAGGAATAGGCAGGTTAGGCTGGCATACAGACAGGTGGATACTGGCAGACACGGCTGGTATGCAGACAGGTAGGTACTGGCAGGCATGGCTGGTATGCAGACAGGTGGGTACTGGCAAGCACAGCTGATATGCAGACAGGTGGGTACTGGCAGGTAGGAACACAGGCAAGACAGGAACCAGTACAGACTAGGATACAGGAACAGGGCCGCAGGTGCGGTAGACAAGCAGAGCAGAGCAAAACCCGCAGATGCGGTAGACAAGCAATCCAATACCGGCAGATGCGGTAGACAAGCAGAGCAGAGCAAAACCCGCAGATTCGGTAGACAAGCAGAGCAGAGCAAAACCCGCAGATGCGGTAGACAAGCAGAGCAGAGCAAAACCCGCAGATGCGGTAGACAAGCAGAGCAGAGCAAAACCCGCACATGCGGTAGACAAGCAGAGCAGAGCAATACCCGCAGGTGCGGTAGACAAGCAGAGCAGAGCAAAACCCGCAGGTGCGGTAGACAAGCAAAGGAGAGCAAAACCCGTAGATGCGGTAGACAAGCAGAGCAGAGCAAAACCCGCAGATGTGGTAAACAAGTAGAGCAGAGCAAAACCCGCAGATGCGGTAGACAGGACAGGGCTCTGTTCACATGGAACAGACTGGAAAACACAAGAAGATAGCTGGAACACCGGAGTTAGATGCGGAGGCAGGGAAACAGAACGAGCAGAACCAGATACACACAAGGTACTTGCAATGAAGTAGCAAGAGTTGACACAAAACTCACAAACAGAAGTACAGAGACAACGAGTTGGAGTTAGGTGCAGGTTCAGGTACTGCAAGAAAAGGGGAACGTACAGACATAGAGACAAACAGGTAATGGACTAGGACACTGTTCAGACAGGATCAGAACCAGGAACAAGATACAGGAACGAGCCTGGGAACTCAGCCCCCAGGGTGGCGGAAACTGACTAGAAGTCACAGGTACAGGTAACAGGCCTGGGTATACAGCCCCCAGGGTGGCAGAAACAGACTAGATACAGGACAGGACCTGGCAACTCAGTTGCAAGGAACACACAGATGGAAAGTGTTGCTCAGGCACCTCCTACTGGGTGGAGGGGGTTTAAGTATCCAGTGACTCACAGCAATAGGCTGGGGACGCATTAGGACTGCGCACACTGTAGCTTTAAGAATCAGGAAGTAACAGCGCCGCCGCCCTAAGCCAGCAGACAAGAGACATACAAACAGCAGGTACTGGAGCAAAGTTTGCAGCCTGGCCTGATAGGTAAGATTGCGGTCTTGCATGGTGGGAGGTGGTAAGCCATGCAAGCCCGCCGCCAGGGATGTTACACAAGGGACCAAGAAAACCCGAGTAAAAATAGACAATACTCAAAGCAGAAAAAGAGAACACAGAAGAATAGGGTAAGCAGGTTTTTATCAAACAAGAGCTTAAGGCAAAGTAAAGTTGGGTAGTCTTCTTCTGCACTAATCTTATCTGCTCTTTGGATGAAGCTATACAAATTGACTTGATCTTATTAAATTTCCACTGAATTTACAGAATTCCCAATTTTTGCAATGTCTTTTTTTAAATGTTATATATACTATTTGCCTGTTTTAAATCTACAAGAAAACTGAAGAACACTTTGATTTATGGGCAGACTGTGATTTGAATGGCCAAGAGCAAAATCCAATCTAAATATGGTCTCACAGTCTTGTCTTGACGACAGCGTGCCCATTACCCTTTTCTCAGCTTACAACAAATTTACGTAAACTAAGTAAGACTTTTCCTGCACTTGACATTCTCCTGCCCAGGACAACTAATCATTTTGCTCCAGAACATTTGACTAGTACTTGGAGAGGGTGCCTCATGTTTCACACACATTGTGAAATTGTGTCTTCAGTTCTGTTGGGTCTCTTGGACTTTTCGTGAGATAAATGGTTTTTTGGACAGTCAGTAACGGTGGGCTGTAATTAAAAACAAACTGCTTACGTCTGAATTGCAGTTGGCTGGAGACTCCTGAATACTCGTCTGTTTATCATCGTCACATTATCAATACACTTGGAGCTCAGCTTTCACAACTTTCTGTGCAGGAAAGTACAGTTATTTGTACTGTGATAGTTCAATGTTTCTCTGTGAAAAATCCCAGCACCATTAAAATATTCTCATTCTAGCACAGACGCACAGATATTCAATGTAGTAGAAAATTTACAATGCAGTAAACAACACAGTTGGAAATCTTGTGCTTATTAAGATGTCTTAAAGTCTACCAATATTCTAGCCGCACGAATGATAAAATCTTTTTTATTGCACACAGTTCTTCTGTGAGAAGACAAGTCTTTTAAGAAGGGAAGACACAGCAAGTTATACTGAGTTATAACCAGTGAAAAGGACTATAGATGAAAGAATATATTCATTAAAATAGTCTGCTGGAATAAAATGACTGTTCAAACCAAGCAGATACGTTTGGTGCACCCTTGGTTTGGCCGAGATAGCAACTTCTCAGTTACTTATTTTGCACCTATCTTCACCCTTTGATCCTTGATTAACACCTATGTCTTTACAGAAGCCAAAGGATGGTGGAGATAGAGGGAAAACAAATAGAAGGGAAGGTGCACTGAGCTGCTTGGCCACACCAAGGGTGCATCGGGTGCCTGTACTTGGTTGGAAAAATAAATTGGGGGCTAAAAGACTACCTTGACTCATATCCAAGTGTGGATCATCATTGATGACAAGACAGTAATATGAATACATGACCCCAATATTTTAGATAATAAACTGCAAAAATTGACCTCTCCACCTAAACTTTTTAACTACTTGTAAACAGTATTAGAAGGAAGGAATGTAATACTTTCAGCAGCCATTATAATGTGCATTATGAGCTGGATGGAAGGGGTAATCCTGAGCCTCTCACTTCTGCATTGGGAGAGGAGAGGTGCTGCTGATGTTTTGCCTGTGGCTGCTTACCAGGGGCGTCTCACCCAATTTCCAATGCGGGAATGAGAGACTATGAATAACTCACGGACTCAGGTGCGTCTGCTACCTCTGCACCTGCTATAATTATGCCACTGGTACGCATGTTCTGTTCATTAGAATAGGACAAGTGAAGCTGCTAATTTGTGCAGGTGTCTCGGCAGGTATGCAGGGTTATAATACCATCAGCACCGCTCACATCTAATGTGGAGGAGAGAAGCGCGGAACAACCTCTTTAATGTCAGTATCCACTTTTTTAACTCCATGTCATATTTAGGTAAAACATCCTGTTCTGAAAAATTTCTCAATATATATTTAATGAGTCTTCATAGGGTCACAAATTTCTTGTAAAACATTATGATGTGTGTTCCATTTAATGGTGTCTGCAGATTTTTTTCACTTGTTTCTATTTTTCTGTAGGGTATTTTGACCATTATATATGAAAGATTTGTAATGAGAAAATAGGCCAGAAGTCTGCACCTGTTTACGTCGCCACACTTATGTCTTCTATACTCTGAATAAACTAAATGCTTATGTTCTGTTGCATATGATCATTAATTTTTTTGAAGGTGGCTCCAAAAAATAATCAGTTATTATTATCATACATGATTACAATAAAGAAGTTGTCACAACTCTATTGTCGGGTATCCCCAGGGCTAGGGGCTAATTCTCTGTCCCTAGCGCTATTGGCGCTATCCCTGCTCCCCAGATTACTTCTAATGGTGAAGACACCGGGGCGACGTAACTTGCTGAGCTCCTGAATCAGCCCTTAATTTGTTCCTTCCTCCAAGCATGGAAGTGGGGAATAATAGTGTATGGTAATACACCAACCAGACTAACAAGGTAATACGTTCAAGGATAAAGGAAAACACCAATCACACAAATGAAGAACAGAGGGGAACACCGGGGAGTGAAGGAAGGGAAAAATCAAAGAAGGAGAAGAAGAGGATTTGCACACAACCAAAACCAAGCAACAGTCTTTAGATAAATCTATCAAATTCCTCCTCAACAACAAAACGACACTAACTCCTGAAACATGCAGCATGAACTCTGGCAATGCCTGCTTCCCAGAGGCGAGTAAGTATAGGAGAGAGGAGTGGCCAACTCTGAACAGCTGAGAGCATGAAGGTAGGTAAGCTTCCAGGAGCTCTCAACTGAACAGATTAACCCCTGAATTGCTAGAAGAAGCCTGCACTGTTTAATATGAAGTGCTTGTAATCAGTGCAGGAGTAGGAGAAATCAGACAGCACTGTCTTCTGGCACCTCTCTGTCGCGGTAAAAACGTGACAGAAGTAGACTTGCACATTATCTAGCATGGTGGCTCAGAGGTTAACACTGTTGCTTTGTAGTGCTGGGGTCCTGGGTTCAAATCTAACCAAGGACAACATCTGCAAGAAGTTTGTATGTTCTCCCTTTGTTTATGTGACTTTCCCCCTGGTTCTCCAGTTTCCTACCACTCTCCAAAGACATACTGATGGGAAATTTAGATTGTGAGCCCCAAAAGGTACAATGATGATATCTGTAAAGCGCTGTGTGATGTGATGGCGCTATATAAGCAAAGCATAAAAAATAGATAATAATAATAATAATAATAATAGGTACGTATTGAAAAAATGCCCATGCAAATGAACACATTCCTCAGGGGCATAGCTAGAAGGTGGGAGGAGACTAGTGAGACATATGACCCTGGTACTAGGAACCAATTGACAAGGATATTTAGATACAGGCCTAGAGTAATAAGCTGGATCTTAGAAGAATCCTTGGTGGAGAAAAAACTTAATAATTTACATGATAACATAAAGATATTCTATCACATAATGATCTTGATATTCTATAATTTTCCATAGTCAAGGTTTTAAGCTTCGATCCCATGAAAGAAACATGTATTCCATCCCTTCAGAATTTTTTTTTATTTATATACAAATTTATCACAGAGAGGAAAAGTTCTATGGGACACTGCACCACCAATGATTCATCTCAGAGGCAGGAGCTGTCCCAACGCATCTCATATCTGTATTCTATTCTGCATTCCTGTGAGATATTTTCACGGAATAAAACCGCAGATGGGAAATAAGGAAATAAAGTGTCTTGCTTGAATAAAACTGACTGTTCATGCCAAGTAAAATGGTAAGGCAGGTGGTGCAGTACAGGCTCAAGGACATCCTGTTCAGTCCTGCACCTGGCCAGTAAATATGGAGACACCTCCTGGGCTTTGTTTCAGAAATGGTGAAGGAGAAACCAGAGCCGTGATGGAAATATATCCCCTTCAATAGCTAGTAAAATAATTAACACAATCACTTAATTCTACACCTAAAATAAGTGATGTTAAAAAGAACATTGGGTCTCCTTATTGACCCAGACTGCAGTCACACATACGTTCAGCAGCATTTTGCATGTTTTGCACTATATCTAAACCCCAGTATAGAGCTGGAGTGAGGCACATCCTTGAATGCTTTATAAATCCCCAAAATATTTTACACCATTATAGGCAAAAAAAAAAGACATTGAGATCGGAAACCCAATTTTAGATTTTAAACCCAAACATTGGGTTAAATTTTCATCTAAATTTGGGCAGGTATTTCATTTGGGTTATGACTCCTCATGGTCATATTTCAGAATGAAAAACACAACTAATCTGAACATATTTAGGGAGTAACTCCAGTGAAAACCAAAGTCTTCCATGTGAATTCTCACCTGAATAAAATCTCCCAAAGGATTTTGAACAATAAAATAAAAGAATGCACTGAATAACCTTGTACAGTATATTCAGCTGTTGTCACAATCTTCTTCAGGCTGCTTCTTGCAGATGATGTAGGTCCTCCTTGCAGTGGGCTCACTGCCTGTGACGTGCATGCTGCTGCACAGTGCCTTCAATCTCTCCTGTGCCTCAGGGCTCATTCAGATGTCAGTGATTTTTCTTGTGCAAAAAATGGTCAGAATTTCATCAGAAGATCTGATGGAGGTTTTCTGAAGCTTCTCATATCAACCAGTCCATGAAAATTGGACTCTACACAGATGGCATTACCAGTGGTGTCTAATTTCTTCACGGACTCATTGAATTGCAAAATAGATTTTTGTACAAGACTCGGTTCAAAATCGGACATGTCTCCATGAGTTTTTCAGGACCTCTCAGTCTGCAGAAATACAGACATGTGGTACAGCTCCATAAGCTGTAATGAGTACGAGTTCCATCCATGAAAAATACGAATTGAACTAGTATTATAAAAACGGACGTATGAGCCCTTGGTCTGAGTTCACATCTCTGTGAACATAACTGTAAAGAGAGGAGCTGGACCATCCCCTTCTAAAAGTGTCAGCTGGCTAATTAGTTATAGACGGGCAAACAAGACAGCACAAGATATTGCGCCTGTCCTCTGTGGTTTTCCATACATAGAACCTATAGACAGTGTTGTATAGAAAAAATAAAAGCCAACTTTATTTGCCATATGAATGATCATGTGTTAGGATAGTGGTGACAGAGTCTTTAGGTTTAGCTAGCACGTCAAAGACAGCTAAAAAATACTAATAAAAAAGAAAAAAAATCTTGATGTCATACCACGTTGCGACTAGTCCTACCCAAATGGCCAACAACTACTTGTGATCTAAGGGTAACTACTGATAAGTGAAGAGCCCCTGTGCAGGAATTGTTTTGACCCCCCATCTTTCATGACTCCCATCATGCCCCACCCGCATATTCACATTAGGCACACACACACACACATACAATATATATATATATATAAATAAATATATATAATATGCACATGCTAAAACTTTACATATATACAGTACATAGTACAAACATGCACATGGATTAATAGAAAACACCAGTACACAACATTTTTGTGATGCACTTGTTCAGATTAATTTTGTTCATTCATTGAAATAAGCATAACTTTACTGTATGGAGTCTTATTTTTATTTTGCAAGATGAGCTGTTGTTTTTTAAGTGCTATTTTGCCATGACACATCTATAAGCTATATTTGTGACAACATTTTATGGGTTTAATGGAGAGGGAAAAAAACAATCATGCCATTTTACGACACTTTCTGATTACCGGACATTTTTTGTTTGCTATAATGTGCATGTTGTTATAATTACAGGGATACCAAATATGTACATTGTAGTAGATCAGCTCACTCAGCTGCTCACAGAGGTACACAGGAACACTGTCTCTTTAAATCTTCTGTGGTTTATTAAGAACACTGCATAAACCACGGCAATGTTCGCAAAACAAACACGGCCTTCCAGGCCTAACAGGAAAAACAAAACATAACATATGGCACAGTCATTCTTGCTACGGGTAACCGCCCGCTTCAGGAACAAACAACCCAATGTTTAGCTTTCCGTCACATGACAAAACAGCTCAGAGCTTTCACCTCCAGGCCCACCCCTCACCAAATGCTCTAAAAGGCTGGGAATTTATCCTCTGAACTCCTCCCTCTCTACAGGTGTTTAATCATGCTAGCACTAAAGATGGCTGATTAACCCCTCATTTCTTCGTGTGCTGGTACCTTTTTCCTTCGTTTAATTTTGGAGCTAACAATCTCAGTGCTCTCCTCCAGTACTTTGCCAGTGACTTTGTCACATTATCTTATTTGCTGATTTGTGAAGTTCATTTTTAAAAACTGTATAAAAAATGTGATTATTGTAATTGTTTTTCATTATTTTTTGCAATATATAAGGGAAAAAAATGTGTAACTTTTATTTTACACCTGATATGCAATTATGTAGAAATGTACTAGTATATAGAAATCGTATCTCTACATGCCAGTACAATATGCCTTTAATGAAGAAAAATAATATTTTGATATTTAGGCAGAGAAAATTCGCTTTCACTTCGCAGTGAATGCTAAAATTTCTGTCTGCCATGCTAAAGGTTGTCAGTTTGAACATTGGAAAAGACTGCAGTCCAAGAAAAGCATCTAAATAATAAATTAAATATTTTTCACACTATTTACAGGTCAACCCTGGCATTGTAGAAAAATAAAAATCTACTAAATAGTAGAAAAATAAAGCCCTGTTACAAAAAGGTACAGAAATTATATGTTTGGCCTAAAAAAAATGAACTATCATCATATTAAAAATTGCTAAATTTTATTTGGCCAATTAAAGTGGATGTCACCAGATTTTAAAATTCAAACAGCATACCCCAGATGAAGTATTGGCACCCCCAGATGAAGGTATGCCGAAATGTGCGTTGGGGTGAATGCACACCATGGATATAGCAAGTCCCTCATGTCATATGCTCAGATATATACCCTGTTCTATCCTTAGATTTCCAACTTATATTATAATGTTCCTGCAAGTTACCTCCCTATTGGCACCTACAGGTCACCATACTTTGCCTATCACATATATGCTACATACTTTTGAATATAGCAGCATACTCCTGAAATTTGAGAGTTTCTTGCTATGCACTTGCACTTTCTAATATTTGGTATATAAAATCTCATAAGACCTACTAAGGTACCATCTTGTTTATTTATTTACACTTGCATTTTATCATCCCTATTTATTTATCACATTACTTATGAGTGGTTATACACTATTTTCCATGTTATGCGCTCCTTTTCTCCTTTGCATGTCCTTTGCTGGCGGTACTTATTGTCTAATAAAATATAACTTTTTAATTATTTTGACCATATCTCAAGCTTGTTTGCTTTGTGTTGTTGTCCTAATATATTTACCTTTGGGTCTCCAAGAATCATAAAAAAAAAAAAAATATTGCCTGGTGCCATCTCACACACTGCTGAAGACTGCAACAGCCAGGGAATGGACTCATGATATCAGGCGTCACCATGCGAGCTTCCCCATAATGCCTTGCAGCTATCACATGACCTAGCACAGATAATAAAGGGGTACTATCACAGGGACTATAAAAAATGAGAGTCAGCACTGTTTATTACACATATTAATAGAAAAAATCTGATTGTAGTGTACTACTGCAACATTGAATAATGGAAGTAGCAGTCTCAGTCTGTGAATAATTATCCAAAGATTCAAGCGATAGGGAGGTGCTGGACATAAATAGTGTTAGGCCACGTTCACACGTTTAGTATTTGGTCAGTATTTTACATCAGTATTTGTAAGCCAAAATCAGGAGTGGAACAATCAGAGGAAAAGTATAATAGAAACACGTCACTACTTCTGTATTTATCACCCACTCCTGGTTTTGGCTGCAAATACTGATGTAAAATACTGACCAAATACTGGACGTGTGAACGTGGCCTAACAGTCAATTAATTGAACTGAGATATACTGCAGTAACAACACATTAATAACAGCCTTTTTATTCTTCACACACTACAAACAAGGATGGCATTTTATTACTCCTCTGTCCTAATATTTCTACTGAAAACAAATCTTGAAACTAAGGCTTGTGTGTCACCATAAGGCTATGTGCCCACGATGCAGAAATGCTGCATATTTTTTCCGCTTCTCCCTGGCAGAGAAAACGTATGCGGTTTTTACATGCGTTTTTTTCGCCAGGTAGAAGCATTTGTCAAGTGTTTTTGCATGCATTTCAGCATGCCGGTTGTCAAGCGCTTTTCCAAGCGATTTTAGCATCACTTGGAAAAGTGCTTGACAACTTGGTCACACTATATAAATCCATGCAAACAGCATGGATTTATAGTAGTGTGACCAAGTTAGTTAAAAACAAAAGAATAAGAATGGTAAAAAATAAAAAAAAGATTATACTCACCTTCCGATGTCCTCCCGGTGTTTTCTCTGCTGCGTCCGGTGTCTTGGGCGGCTCACGGTGGTGTGAACGACCTGCGGTGACGTCAATGAGTCATGTGACAGGTCACATGACTCAATGACGTCATGACAGGTCCTTCACAACAACGCGACCCATACAGCAGACCAGACGGAGGGGAGAAAACACCGGGAGGACATCGGAAGGGGAGTATAATCTTTATTTTTATTTTAAATTCTTTTTTTTTTACAGTTTCTATGTTACCCAGGTCTGGAAGAGAGTCTCCTCTCCTCCAGACCTGGGTACCATCCGCACATTGAACCGAGTGATATCCACTTGTGGAGATGCAGTCATGTGGATGTCACGCGGTCCAATGCAAGTCAATGGCGGCGATTACGATGCGTGTCCGCAAAATTAATGGACATGCTGCATATTTTTCCGCAATGATAATCCTCAGTGGAAATTTCCGCAGCATGTGCACAGCACATGCGGATTATCATTGGGGACCATGGGGCACGTATTACCAAGCGTTTTTTTAAGCGTTTTCGCTGCGGAAATTCCGCGGCAAAAACGCTTGAAAAACGCATAGTGGGCAGACAGCCTAAGTGTGCTCCTGTATCCTGAATGAGCAAGCTTTTTTTATCTTTTAAAAACAAGAGAAAAATCTCCAAAATCCAGAAATGTTAACGCAGCTGTCTCAAACACTGTGCAAGTTTTAAAAAGAAATATGTAATCCAATATTAGACATGTACAAGCAAGCATCAAGTCAGACATCTGCCCTTAAGAAGGGATCATTTTCAAGTCTTTTTATAATTTAAAGGGAATGTGTCAGCAGGTTTTTGCTACCTCATCTGAAAGTAGCCTGATGGAGGCAAAGAGAAGCTGAATCCAGTGATGTATCACTTAAATTACTGGGTGCAGCCGTTCTGCCACAATCAGAGCTTTTAGATTTAGCATGAAGCAGAGCTGAGGAAGCAGCTCCCGCCCACATCAGGCTCTCAATGTATAAAGTCCATAGACAGTGAGGGGTCCATCACAGAAAGGGGCGTGTCGGACCAGGGTTCACACAACCAGCTAGTCACAGCAATAATAGGCTACTGGTGCTAAAACAATTATTGTAAGCAAACAAAAAACCTTGGAGCTTGATAAGAGAGACATTGCTGAAATCTGTGTTTAACCCCAACCGCATGCTGTCTTCAGATTACATAGCAAAAACCTGCTGATAGATTCCCTTTAACCCCTTAGTGACAGAGCCAATTTTGACCTTACTGACTAAGCTAAATTTTACAATTCTGACCACTGTCATTTTATGAGGTAATAACTCTGGAACACTTCAACGGATCCCACTAATTCTGAGATTGTTTTTTCGTGACATATTGTACTTTATGATAGTGGTAAAATTTCTTCAATATCACTTGTGTTTGTGAAAAAAATTAAAATTTGGCGAAAATTTAGAAAATTTTGCAATTTGAATTTTTATGCCCTTAAATCACAGAGATATGTCACACAAAATAGTTAATAAATAACATTTCCCACATGTGTACTTTACATCAGCACAATTTTGGAACCAACATTTTTTGTTGTCAGGGAGCTATAAGGGTTAAAAGTTGACCAGCGATTTCTCATTTTTCCAACACAATTTACAAATCCATTTCTTTAGGGACCACATCACATTTGAAGTCACTTTGAGGGGTCTATATGACAGAAAATACCCAAAAACTGCACCCATCATGGTGCTCAAAACCACATTCAAAAAGTTTATCAACCCTTCATGTGCTTCACAGGAACTGAAGCAACGTGGAAGAAAAAAATTAACATTTACCTTTTTTTTACATAAATGTTACTTCAGACCCATTTTTTTATTTTCACAAGGATAACAAGATAACAAGAGAAAAAAGACCACAAAATGTGTTGAGCATTTTCTCCTGAGCATGCCAATACCCCATATGTAGGGGAAAACTACTGTTTGGGCGCACGGCAGGGCTCAGAGGGGAAGGAGCATCGTTTGACTTTTTGAATGTAAAATTGGCTGGAATTTAGAGTGGACGCCATGTCGGGTTTGGAGAGCCCCTGATGTGCCTAAACATTGGAAAACGCCCATAAGTGACCCCATTTTGGAAACTTTACCCCTCAAGGATTTTATCCAGGGGTATAGTGAGCATTTTGAACCCACAGGTACGACACAGAATTTTATAACATTAGGTCGTCATATTGAAAAAGTTCATTTTTTTCAAAAAATCTTGATTGAGCCCCAAATTTCTCATTTTTGCAAGAGGTAACACCGAAAAGTGGACCCCTCAGTTTGATATCTACTTTCTTTGATTTACTAATTATTGGCCTTTGATCACTGTGATACCACAGTGATCAAAAGGAATCAATAGAAAAAATGATCTGCTAATGCAAGGTACCAGCACTGCGCATGTGCCCACCAATTCTTTTTAAAAAGATGATGCGTAGGGCCAGGGAACGGAGGAGGAGGGCCGAGGGATGGATCATGTCAGAAGAGAGACAAATGATAACAGCGGCACACTTTTTTTTTTACTAAATCGTCGTTATTCAATGAATGTGATCACGTGATCGGGGACTGGAAAAACTAGCCCTGATCATGTTCTCCAGGGTCTCAGCTATCCTGTGTAGCTGAGACCCCAGAGATTTTCTGACGCTGGGGGAACGTTATACCCTTATTTCTCAGCATTAAAAACGGCGCTGAGGAATAAGTACTTTTAAGGCTGCATGCCCACTATGCGTTTTTGCCGCGGAATTTCTGCAGCTAAAATGCTTAAAAAACGCTTGGTAATACGTGCCCCATTGTCCCCAATGATAATCCACATGTGCTGTGCACATGCTGCGGAAATTTCCGCGGCAGATTATCATTGTGGAAAAATACGCATGTCTATTAATTTTGTGGACACGCAGCGTAATTGCCGCCACTGACTTGCATTGAACCGCATAATATCCGCATGACTACATGTGCACATGTGGATATTATGCAATTCAATGTGCGGATGGTACCCGGGTTTGGAGAAGAGCAGACTTTCCTCCAGACTCAGGTACCATAGAACCTGTAAAAAAAGAATTTGAAATAAAAAATAAAGATTATACTTAACTTTCTGATGTCGCCCGGTCTACTCAGCGATGCATCCGGTCTGTTGTATGGGTCGCGGTGGTGTGAAAGGACCTGCTAACGTCAGCGGTCACGTGACCTGTCACATGACTAAATGACGTCATGGCAGGTCCTTTCACACCACCGCGACCCATACAACAGACCGGACGTAGCAGAGAAAACACGGGGGGCCATCGGAAGGTAAGTATAATCTTTATTTTTTACCATTCTTATTTTTTTTTTCCATGCCGGTTGCATGGATTTATATAGTGTGACCAAGTTGTCAAGCACTTTTCCAAGTGATGCTAAAATCGCTTGGAAAGCGCTTGATAACCCGCATGCAGAAATGCATACAAAAACGCTTGACAAACGCTTCTACCTGGCAGGAAAAACGCATGTACAATCCGCATATGTTTTTCCTGCCAGGGAGAAGCGGAAAAAATATGCAGAATTTCTGCATCGTGGGCACATAGCCTCACTGCTGCCGTTAAAAGACGTATTGGCGGTCGTTAAGGGGTTATGTAGCCTAAAAAGTCTGATATGGCAGTCTTGTTAAATAGCCTTTTATTTAATACCAGTTGCCATCTGTTTTCCCCTAGCCAGATAGGTTGAGGTCACTTTGACATTAATAAGACTGTGTTTGCATTAAGGAATTCAAAAGGGGTTCAAGACAGCCCTAGGAGACCTCTGAGTATAACACAAGTCTTTTCACGTCTTGGGCAGTGGAGGCTTTGCAGTATTGATATTTGGGGAAAATTTATTTACTGCAAAACGCATTTTTGGGGAAAATTTGCCGAAACTTTCGAATTTCAAAATTTCAGCTCATCTAAAAAAACAAAACAAAACAAACAACGATGAACATTTTATTTTGAAGATAATACAGCCATTATGACGTGAACTTTCAAAGTACACCAGGTTCTGTAAGTCCAAGAAAACTTTCTAACAATGTATACAGTTTATATAGTGAAATCTAGCAACAGATACTCTTTGAAGCCAAATCATTGGTAAATTTATAGTAAAATCAATGGTAAATTATCATGTATAATATTGGGAATTCGCTGTGGATTAACAACCGATTTTACATCGTTACATTAAGGGGATGAAATCCAAGGTGGGAATTTGTGCCATAACTGATATGCTTCAAATATTAAAATCTGCACTGAAAATTATGTGTGAATTTGGCCTAAAAAGAGAAAAATTCAATATCTGATATATTTCTATGCCGGCTGCTTTGTCTTGGTGCAATACTAAGATCAACCCTTAAAAGATTACCAGAAAATTTAGGATTCTTGTTTCGCTGCCAAACTTTTAAAGCTACTTGTTTCAGGAGGTTGCAGAAATCCCCGTTGGCTGATAAATTATTTGTTTTTCTCCTTTAAATTTATTTGAAATGATTCTTGAAAAATGTTTTTTTTTTCTCATGAAACGATCCCGAAGTTAATTTCGAAAGTGCCGTCTCCAATGGGAGCGACTGCCCCCCTTTGCCCCAAAAATGCAGGTGTCATTGCTTTAATAATTATTCTCTAAGCATTCCCAAATAAGAATTTTTCCCCCCTCTGTTAATCTGTTTCCCATACGGTCTATGAGTATTTCTAGAATTCACACTTCAACACCATTTAAACCAAAATATTATTTTAATCCCTGTGTTCTGACACGGCTGAGTCAGGGAAAAGGAATTTGCAGGTAAGATGTAATTTCATTGTTCCTCTGCATCCTCATGTCAGCACACCGGATATTTTCCACAGGAATTTACATGTGAGGGTTTCGACATGACAGCTTCAAGTGCTTTTCCCCAAATGTTACTTAATCAGACAAGTGAACATTTTCGTTTGTCAGAGCTTTCATGAACGGAGGCGTGCTCGTCCATGCGGCTGATATACGAATCTGCTCCAGGAATGTGTCTGCTGCTTTTTAGTCTTCTTTTCGGTGATATTGTAATTTTGAGTGGTCGGGGAGTATCATTTTATGGCAATATTTATTTCTACTGATCTACAATGTGCCATCATCTAAATCCAAAATATTCAACAAAAAAAACTATATATATATATATATATATATATATATATATATGTATATATATATATATATATATATATATATATATATATAAACTCTTTATACTGTATATCTTTGATATTTGTCGCAATCGAGCTTACAACCTGGGACTAAAAGACCTCAAGAGAAATGTCATTAATTTCAAGTCCTATTTAGAAGCTTCTGATAAAAAAAACAACTATTGGCGGTCGATAACATTTTTATTAATCCATTGTAAAAAAAATTAAAAATGAAGCAACTTTGCAAATATATCTCAATTGATTTTGGGTATGCAGTTTCTACGCAGACCCATGGGTTTTTATCTTCACATTTTAGTTAAGATGCTAGGTAGGGTGTAAATCAATACTTAAAATGGTCAATCAAAAAGTTTGAAGGGGCGCTCATCAGTTAAACAAAACATGGTTGATATCTTTCCGAAACAGCGCCTCACCTATCCATGGGATGTGTCTGGTATTGCAATTTAGCTCTATTGAAATGAATGGGGATGAACTACAATACTCTACACAACCTGTGGTTCTATGAAGAAAGGAACCATGTTTTTTTTTTTAATCCAGGCCAACCCCTTTAAAAGGGTTGAATCACAAAATCGATATTAGCTGTGATTGACAGGAATAGAAGAATCTCGTTATGCATCTCCAGATGGACCATTCCTTTATGAAAGGACGGTGTAGGTTTGACAACGCTGAAGCTACTGCTACATAGAGGTGGTCTATTCTGAGTCAACAAAGTGGATCTCGAGCAGAATTCTCCCCTGAAGCAGACATGTGCCCTGTAAACTGCTGGGATCTTGAGAACCGATCTCTAAACTTCCCCATCGAAATGGAGTGTTGGCCATGTTTTTCATCGTCCATCGGGCTGCTGGAAAAAGCCATACTTGACTTTCTCCACCAACTCCATAGAGGATGAATGCATGTATTATCATTGCTTTATTCCAACAGGGCAGTTGATAGCCTCATTCTTGGGATTGGTGGGGTCCCAAAGGTCGGACGCTGCTCTCTGTTGCTGGATGCTGAAAGGTGATAACTTGTAATGTTAGGAATAACATTTTAAGGCATATGGACAGAGGTTATAGCCAAGGGACAACCCATTTTTAAAAGGACTAAGATTCCAAAATAACCAGAAATGTTCCATAAACTAGAGATGAGCGAATACATGCTCAGCAACCATGCAGTATTCCCTAGCGGCTAGACTGGAGCCCTTTGTACCACTTCCTACCTGACTGCATCCGTGGCTCATAATTTAATCAGTTGGCCTGGCACGACATCATACACACCTGATGTCACGCCTGGCTGGCTATTCAAAAGAGGATGCCGTCAAGTAAGACGAAATTCAGAACGGCCTCCGAATTTATTAGTTTGACTCTAGTTCCATTACATTCCAATATTTTCAACTTATGTTTCGGTCTCCAATATTATACCATTTGTGATTTCTATCCACACTGGAAGTTCTAGCACATCAGCCGTTCTTCAGCTAAAACATGGAGTACAAAGAAGAGATGGACCAGTTGTCTATGCCAGATTCCAATTTGGAATCTTGGAGAATTAAGTATTCTACACAGCCACTATAATACATCATACATCCTAATACAGTATTCCACATTCCTGCAGAGTCATGCAGATCTCAGCTTATCCTTCCATTTCTTCCAAATCCTTCTATAATCAAACCATCATGTTCATCTTACTCTATATAATTACAAAGATCAGAGACCAATGCTGTTCAGATAGAGGCTGTTAAAGTGAACTGTACCCTTTATCCTCTGTCCAAGGTACTGATTAAATTGTTTTACAGGGACAATCTAACCTGATGGTTAATTAAAAACACGAGGAATGTATCATTAGACAATGATGATCAGGCTTTTATTATGACAATTTCCTTTAATTTCTCTGTTCAATAAAGGAGATTCCAAGGATATCTGGAATTTGGTAAAGCCTTTTATACATTTGTACATAAAGAGCTCAAATAAATAATTAAAAATTCTGATTTAATCTTTGAATAGTTCATTGGATTTGCATTTGGCTAAAAGACACAGTGGTGCAAGAAAGTTTGTGAATCCTTCAGAATTTTCCATATTTCTGCATAAGTTTGATGTAAAACTATATCAAATTTGCACACAAGTAGAAAAAGGAGCCAATACAAAAACAAATGAGTCAGACTATTACAGGTCAGTGATTGGCAAAAGTGTGTGAACTTTTTAAAATTAACCTTATAGAAAAATATTTAGATTTGAGAGCCCTCAGTGGTTGATACCTTTTAATGGCTAACTGAAAAGATGGTAACAGATTGTAAGCTTTCGAGACTACTCAGGTCTCTTCATCAGGCTAGTATAACCCAAAATCTGAAGAGTCACATATTTATACACAATAAGGCACCGAAATAATGCAATAGATGAGAATTAGACGATAATCCGAGGGTGAAATTAGAGTATAGTGTTTTCAATCAATGGGATGACAATCAGGTGTGTGGGTGACCTGTTTTATTTAAAGAACAGAGATATATTATGGTCTGCTCTTTACTACACGTTAGTGGAAGTAAATCATGGCACAAAAAAAGGAGATTTTTGGGGACTCAGAAGAGTTGTTAATGAACTTCAGGCTGGAAAGGTTTACAAAACCATGTCATTGGGCTCCCAAATTTCACAGTCAGACAAGTCGAGGAAATTTAAGGTTATTATTTCTCTCCCAGGAGTGGTTAACCAATAAAGATCACTCCAAGAGCTAAGCAAATAATAGTCCATGAGGTCACAAGAGAACCCAAGGTAACCCCTAAGCAACTAAAGGCATCTCTTACATTATCTAATGTTAACGTTCATGAGTCCATCATCAGGAGGCAGGATTACAAGGAGAAAGTCATTGCTCTCCAAAAAGAGTATTGCTGATGATCATCTGGTCAAGCTAAAAATCTATTGGAAGAATAGATTTTGTAGACCGATGATACCAAAATAGAAATGTTTGGTTTAAATGTGGAATGTTATGTTTGGATTATGTTTGCATTACAACATAGAAAGCTCATAGCATCTGAGAAACACAGTGGTGGTAGTATTATGGTTAAGGCCTGTTTTGATGCATATGGACCAGTACAGCTTACAAACATTGATGGAACAATGAATTATGAATCTTAACAGCAAATTCTAAAGGACAATGACAATACTAAATATGAGCTGATCACTTTGCGCAACCCCACTACGCAGTCCTGGCATTGGACAGGAGCTGTGCAAACTTCCTTAGCTTCCGGATTCTCCGGCGTGGCATTTTATTCACCAGCCTGGCTTGACGTTATCTGTGCAGCGTACATGTGACAACGCGCAAGCCCAACATATCATAAGCCCAACCCGGGATCCCAAAGGATAAGGAAATTTGCACAAGTCCTCGACATGGCCAGAGAGCACTAACCAGGACCATAGCTGCACAAGGGAATCTGCTTATCTCTAGTCTGACTATCTGTCCAAGAACTGAATCTCATGAGAACTTGGAGCAAAACAGCGACCCAACGACTACAAGTCGTTCTACAAAAGAATGGCTAAAGAAGAATACAGTTAAAGTGTTCGAATGATCAAGTCAAAGTCCTTTTCTTTATTCTTCAGAAATGTTGTGGAAGGACCTGTAGCGAGTTGTTCATTGAAGAAAACTCCCCAACATAAGAGCTTAAGCTGATTTGTAGGGACGAATGGAATAAAATTTCTTTAAGGCTAAAACAAAAACTAAAAAAAACTATCAATTCTGTATTGCAAGTGAAATTAGATGTCACATACAAAGCCTAAGGCATCAAACAGTGTCTACACAAAACCTTCAGAAGGCATTTGCACGTCATCAGGCTACGAGTCAGACGTCCAGCTACAGGTGTTCAAATGACCTCACACCACCGTTCTAAAAGGCTATCATGAAGCAAAACAGGATGGCAATGGAGGCTGGATTGAAGGTCTATCCTCTTTATGAGTCCTTCTGTTGCCTTGGATGCAATGATAAAGTTTGATCTAGAGACCACATAGGCAATGTCATGAAGAGTCCTCCATGAGGGAATGTGAAAGTGTCCCAGGAGCCACTTCTCACCTTGACAACTCTAGGCCACATATTGTTCATGATACTCTGAGTAGACTGCATGGCTTAAATGTACTACCATGGCCTGCTGCGCCTCCAGACTTGTCTCCCATTGAGAATGTGACATCATTGGTTGGCAATTGCATAGAGAGCTGCCAGCAGCAGATCTGGATGATTTGCACACCCTAGTGCATTCAGCATGGCAGAACAATTCTTAGACAACCATTAATAACCTCATTGATAGCAGCCAAGACTAAGTGCGGAGATTTCTGCACGTGGTGCTTATATTTGATACAAAATAAATGAAGATTTTTTGAAAATGTGGTTTCCATTTTTTTATCATTTCCATATCACTAACATGTCTATCCATCCTGTGATTTTCATAATTCCACAACTTTTCCTTCTTGGTGCTGCAATTCTAATGTTGATGAGTGTACAAATTGTCTCTTCACAGAAGAAGAGGACTTGAACTCTAGTGCCGCCTTTTGAAAGTAGTGATCCTAAAAGTCAATATTAACCAGTCTTTCCAGATGACTTAGAATAAAAGCCAAATCAGAATCTCAATTTGCAGACACGTGTTTTGGAATTTTGCCCCTCCTCAGTGTAAAGCATGAGATCGAATCTGGCTGTATGAGAGGCCGCTGACTGGGGTGTTACGTTTCTCCTTGTGGAGAGTAACATGCCTGGGTAAGGAGACTTATAGGCCATGCAATGCTCCTCTGGGAAATGAGATATGCAAATTGCCTCTTCAGAGAGGAAGAAGACTTGAACTCTAGAGTTCAAATCCCCTTCCTCTCTGAAGAAACAATTTTCACATTTATTTCATATATCGTAACTGACTTGAGGGTGTCAACGTTTGCAGTGACATGCTCCATTGACAAAGGTAATGGTAATTTACAAGCTGCTAATTTACAGATACGTTTCCAGGAGGAACAACAGAGGAATCACAACACACAACGTGTTAAGAAATACAGATTACTTTTTCTTGGAACAGCTGACAGGTCCTCCATGGTATAGACCGTAACACTGACAGAAGTAAAGGAACCCACAAAACTACATAAATACAATCTATTTGAAAGAACAACTGGATGCAGTCAACATGCCGGACGCACAAAAGGCAGGGAGGAGGAAGCAGGGAACGAGGACGCCGCCGTCGCCGGGGCGGTGAGTATGTTGGGGTCCCTGCCGGAAGGGGGGGGGGGGGGGGGAGATGGACCACGCGGGGATGCCAGCGTAGCGTTACAGCTTACTACTAGTTTTTGGGAAACACAAGGAGAAAATGATGGAACAATCCTTTTAATGGGATCAATGACCAAAATTCCTGTTGTAGAAACTATTGTCTACATGAAGGAAAGCTCCCGAATGTCTTTTTGATATAGAGAACATGTCAGGAAGGTGATGAGGATGTGTTAATGCTTCCAAAAAGAAGGGTCAGGATTTAAGTAAGGTGAGAGGAGAAGAGATATCTCAGGTGCCAAGGATGTGTTAAAAGAACAAAAAAAACAAGGTGTCCTGCCAAAAAGCAGATTTATTCAGTTTTGGAAGTAAATTTAATTACAACTCTTCTTATATTCTGAGTGAAAACCTCAATTTTGTTTACTTATTACAGTATGTTGCAGTGATTTACCCTTTATATGCAGCGATTAATGCCGATTAAATCACTGGGTATTCCTGTGACGCATTTCTGGTCCATATGTTGTATCAGCAGCCAGAGTAGGGTCCATTGGAGCTGCAGTTGGTTGTGCCCAAAAGTGTCTGTGTACTATTCGTACAAAGGCTAAGGCACTGGCTGATAGATATACACTAGTGCATAGTTATAGAAAAAAAAAGTAAAATGTAAAATTCAATTATAGGATAAATAGGCAAAATAAACAACAACAAAAAAAAAGTTAAAAGGGGTGGTCCAAAACCAAAAGGTGAATTTCATATTAAATGGGTATTTAATTTCACCTTTAATTAGTCACGTAGAGTCCATTGGAGCCCAAGGGAGTTTGTTTTCGGCATATTTCTGCAATTATGAAAGATAGGTAACCATCTGTTTTGGTAGTTTCCTAGCTCGGACGACCCTACCTCCTCAGTGCATTTTGAGAAAATCCAAGGCAATTCTATTACAGTCTACAGTCATGGCCAAAAGTATTGAGAATGAGACAAATAGTAATTTTTCCAAAGTTTACTGCTTCATTTTTTGTAATGGCAATTTGCATATACTCCTGAATGTCAAAGAGTGATCAGCTTAACAGCAATTACTGTACTTGCAAAGTCAATATTTGCCCAGAAAATGAACTTTAACCCCCAAAACACATTTCAACATCATTGCAGTCCTGCCTTAAAAGGAGCAGCTAACATCGTTTTAGTGATTGATCCATTAACACAGGTGTGGGTGTTGATGAGGACAGGGCTGGCGATCAGTCAGTCATTATTAAGTAAGAATGACATCACTGGACACTTTAAAAGGAGGCTGGTTCTTGGTATCATTGTTTCTCTTCAGTTAACCATGGTTATCTCTAAAGAAACACGTGCAGCCATCATTGCACTGCACAAAAATGGCCTAACAGGGAAGAGTATCGCAGCTACAAAGATTGCACCTCAGTCAACAATCTATCGCATCATCAAGAACTTCAAGGAGAGAGCTTCCATTGTTGTCAAAAAGGCTCCAGAGCGCCCAAGAAAGACCAGCAAGCGCCAGGACCGTATCTTAAAACTGTTTCAGCTGCGGGATCGGACTACCAGCAGTGCCGAGCTTGCTCAGGAATGGCAGCAGGCTGGTGTGAGTGCTTCTGCACGCACTGTGAGGCGGAGACTCTTTGAGCAAGGGCTGGTTTCAAGGAGGGCAGCAAAGAAGCCACTTCTCTCCAGAAAAAACATCAGGGACCGACTGATATTCTGCAAAAGGTACAGGGAGTGGACTGCTGAGGACTGGGGCAAAGTCATTTTCTCTGATGAATCCCCTTTTCGATTGTTTGGGACATCTGGAAAACAGCTTATTCGGAGAAGAAGAGGTGAGCGCTACCACCAGTCTTGTCTCATGCCAACTGTAAAGCATCCTGAAACCATTCATGTGTGGGGTTGCTTCTCAGCCAAGGGAATCGGCTCACTCACAGTCTTGCCTAAAAACACAGCCATGAATAAAGAATGGTACCAGAATGTCCTCCAAGAGCAACTTCTCCCAACCGTCCAAGAGCAGTTTGGCGCCCAACAATGCCTTTTCCAGCATGATGGAGCACCTTGCCATAAAGCAAAGGTGATAATTAAATGGCTCATGGAACAAAACATAGAGATTTTGGGTCCATGGCCTGGAAACTCCCCAGATCTTAATCCCATTGAGAACTTGTGGTCAATCATCAAGAGACGGGTGGACAAACAAAAACCAACAAATTCTGGCAAAATGCAAGCATTGATTATGCAAGAATGGACTGCTATCAGTCAGGATTTGGTCCAAAAGTTGATTGAGAGCATGCCAGGGAGAATTACAGAGGTCTTGAAGAAGGGGCAACACTGCAAATATTGACTTGCTGCATTAACTCATTCTAACTGTCAATATAACCTATTGGTACTCATAATATGATTGCAATTATATTTCCGTATGTGATATAAACATCAGACAAACACTAATAAAAACCAGAGGCCAGCAAATCATGTGAAAATATCATTTTGGTGTCATTCTCAAAACTTTTGGCCATGACTGTACTATGCATCATGATAAAGTTATATGTGAAGGTGATAGACTATTATTTCTGTCTTCTTCCTTTTACAATAAATCCAAGGGTCGTGTTGATACAAGTGCTTCTCACTAAATTAGAATATCATCAAAAAGTTAATTTATTTCAGTTAATCAATACAAAAAGTGAAACTCATATTATATAGACTCATTACAAACAGAGTGATCTATTTCAAGTGTTTATTTCTGTTAATGCTGATGATTATGGCTTACAGCCAATGAAAGCACAAGTCATTATCTCAGTAAATTAGAATACTTTATAACAACAGCTTGAAAAATTATTTTAAAATCTGAAATGTATGTTCAGTAAATGTACTCAATACTTGGTCGGGCTCCTTTTGTATCAATTACTGCATCAATGCGGCGTGGCATGGAGGCGATCAGCCTGTGGCACTGCTGAGGTGTTATGGAAGCCCAGGTTGCTTTGATAGCAGCCTTCAGCTCGTCTCCATTGTTGGGTCTGGTGTCTCTCATCTTCCTCTTGACAATACCCCATAGATTCTCTATGGGGTTAAGGTCAGGAGAGTTTGCTGCCAATCAAGCACAGTGATAGTGTTGTGTGTAAACCAGGTATTGGTACTTCTGGCAGTGTGGACAGGTGCCTAGTCCTGCTGGAGAATGACATTTCCATCTCCAAAAAGCTTGTCGGCAGAGGGAAGCATGAAGTGCTCTAAAATTTCCTGGTAGACGGCTGCGCTGACTTTGGTCTTGATAAAACACAGTGGACCTACACCAGCAGATGACATGGCTCCCCAAACCATCACTGATTGTGGAAACTTCACACTAGACCTCAAGCAGCTTGGATTGTGGCCTCTCCACTCTTCCTCCAGACTCTGGGACCTTGATTTCCAAATGAAATGCAAAATTTACTTTCATCTGAAAACACCACCTTGGACCACTGAGCAACAGTCCAGGTAAGACGCTTGTCTATTGGTCATGAGTGGCTTGACACAAGGAATGCGACACTTGTAGCCCATGTCCTGGATACGTCTGTGTGTTGTGGCTCTTGAAGCAGCAGTCCGCTCCTTTTGAATCTCCCCCAAATTTTTGAATGGTCTTTTCTTAACAATCCTTTCAAAGCTGCGGTTATCCCGGTTGCTTGTGCACCTTTTTCTACCACACTTTTTCCTTCCACTCAACTTTCCATTAATATGCTTTAACAGAGCACTCTGTGAACAGCCAGCTTCTTTAGCAGTGACATTTTGTGGCTTACCCTTCTTGTGGAGTGTGTCAGTGACTGCTTTCTGGACATCTGTCTAGTCAGCAGTCTTCCCCATGATTGTGGAGCCTACTGAAACAGATTAACGGACCTTTTAAAATGCATTGGAAGCCTTTGCAGGTGTTTTTTGGTAATTATTCTAATTTACTGAGATAATGACTTTTGTGTTTTCATTGGCTGAAAAAGATCACTGTTTGTATTGACTCTATATAATATATGAGTTTCACTTTTGAACTGACAAATTAACTTTTTGATGATATTCTAATTTAGTGAGAAGCTCGTATCATCCGTTATATACGGATCTCCATAGACTTTAATGGCCAAGTCTGATCCACAAAATCGATGAGAACAGGATACGCTCTGAGTCTTATGGACCGGAGACGTCCCTTTTTAAAACCAAGGTGTGTATGGATCAATTAGTGTGTATGGATCTTACAATGAGAGACAGGAGTGGGAGAGCAAGAAGATCCCTTCTAACCAAAAGCTCTGATGGCTTTCTAACAATTTTTACAGATCGTTCATCTAGATGCAGGACTTAGACACTGAAGCAGCAAAAACTAAATCTTTATGTAATGAAGACTATTTGGAAAGCTCCGTAAAGAGAACACGTCAGCACGATTTTGAAATGTAATGTAAAGCATTTTTGTAATACCGATTAAATTGATACCTTTTGGTAAAGAAATCCACTTTGTTGTTGTGCTTTAATCACCATTTGAAGTTTTCGGCTAATTAGATGTCGGTATACAGGGGTCGGACTGTACACTGGGTCTTCTCGTCCCTGTCTAAGATTCCCCTCTGCCTGCCTCCGGTCTGGGATTCCCCGGCCCCTCCGCCTGCCTCCAGTCTGTGATTCCCCGGCCCCTCCACCTGCCTCCGGTCTGTGATTCTCCGGCCCCTCCGCCTACCTCTGGCTTGTGATTCCCCGGCACCTCAGCCTGCCTCTTGATTGTGATTCCCCGGCCCCTCCGCGTGCCTCCGGTATGCGATTCCCCAGCGCCTCAGCCTGCCTCCGATCTGTGATTTTCCATCCCACCTGCCTCCGATCTGTGATTCCGGGCCCCTTCGCCTGCCTCCAGACTGTGATTCCAGGGCCCCTCCGCCGGCCTCCGATCTGTGATTCCCCGGCCCTTCAGCCTGCCTCCAATCTGTGATTCCCCGGCCCCTCCGCCTGTTTCCAGACTGTGATTCCCCGGCCCCTCTCTCTGCCGGATTCCGATCTGTGATTCCCCGGTCCCTCCGCCTGCCTCTGATCTGTGATTCCCCGGTCCCTTTGCCTGCCTCTGATCTGTGATTCTCCGACCCCTCCCCGCCTGCCTCTGATCTGTGATTCTCCGACCCCTCCGCCTGCCTCCAGACTGATTCCCCGCCCCCTCCGCCTGCCTCCGATCTGAGAATCTCTGACCCCTCCGCCTGCCTCCGATCTGTGATTCTCTGGCCCCTCCACCTGCCTCCGATCTGTGATTCCCCGGCCCCTCCGCCTGCCTCCGATCTGTGATTCCCCGGCCCCTCCGCCTGCCTCCGATCTGTGATTCCCCGGTTCCTCCGCCTGCCTCCGATCTGTGATTCCCCGGTTCCTCCGCCTGCCTCTGATCTGTGATTCCCCGGTTCCTCCGCCTGCCTCCGATCTGTGATTCCCCGGTTCCTCCGCCTGCCTCCGATCTGTGATTCCCCAGTCCCTCCGCCTGCCTCCGATCTGTGATTCCCCGGTCCCTCCGCCTGCCTCCGATCTGTAATTCCCCGGTCCCTCCGCCTGCCTTCAGTCTGTGATTCCCCGGCCTCTCTGCCTGCTTTCAGTCTGTGATTCCCTGGCCCTTCCACCTGCCTTCAGTCTGGGATTCCCAGGCCCCTCTGCCTGCTTTCAGTCTGTCATTCCCTGGCCCTTCCGCCTGCCTTCAGTCTGTGATTCCCCGGTCCCTCCGCCTGCCTCTGATCTGTGATTCCCCGGTCCCTTTGCCTGCCTCTGATCTGTGATTCTCCGACCCCTCCCCGCCTGCCTCTGATCTGTGATTCTCCGACCCCTCCGCCTGCCTCCAGACTGATTCCCCGCCCCCTCCGCCTGCCTCCGATCTGAGAATCTCTGACCCCTCCGCCTGCCTCCGATCTGTGATTCTCTGGCCCCTCCACCTGCCTCCGATCTGTGATTCCCCGGCCCCTCCGCCTGCCTCCGATCTGTGATTCCCCGGTTCCTCCGCCTGCCTCCGATCTGTGATTCCCCGGTTCCTCCGCCTGCCTCCGATCTGTGATTCCCCGGTTCCTCCGCCTGCCTCTGATCTGTGATTCCCCGGTTCCTCCGCCTGCCTCCGATCTGTGATTCCCCGGTTCCTCCGCCTGCCTCCGATCTGTGATTCCCCGGTTCCTCCGCCTGCCTCCGATCTGTGATTCCCCAGTCCCTCCGCCTGCCTCCGATCTGTGATTCCCCGGTCCCTCCGCCTGCCTCCGATCTGTAATTCCCCGGTCCCTCCCCCTGCCTTCAGTCTGTGATTCCCCGGCCTCTCTGCCTGCTTTCAGTCTGTGATTCCCTGGCCCTTCCACCTGCCTTCAGTCTGGGATTCCCAGGCCCCTCTGCCTGCTTTCAGTCTGTCATTCCCTGGCCCTTCCGCCTGCCTTCAGTCTGTGATTCCCCGGCCCCTCCGCCTGCCTTCAGTCTGTGATTCCCCGGCCCCTCTGTCTGCCTTCAGTCTGTGATTCCCCGGCCCCTCCACCTGCCTTCAGTCTGTGATTCCCCAGTCCCTCCGCGTGCCTCTGGTCTGTGATTTTCCGGTCCCTCCGCCTGCCTTCAGTCTGTGAATGACAGGTCACTGCTTTTTCAGTATACAAATATCAAAGACTGACCATCACTTCCACACAAAAAACAGGTGTGAACAGGTACAAGCTAAGAGAGCCACCTCCATACTTAACTAATAAATTAAAGCTACACTCTGGAACGCTATGGTATGCAAACATGGAATATATGAAATTGGAATTGCATTGCTGCTCTAGAAAAAAAAAAAGTTAAAATGAAGATTTTTGACACATAAATTGGCCAATTCATGCCCAATAGCCATCAAGCCAGGCGACCTTCTTTGCTGGGAACTTAACCTAATATGAAACCTCTCCTGGGCTGATAACCTACAATTATATGGGTAGGTAGGATCAAGCTGTGATTAAAACTGCCATAGTCTGATGGTTCAAGTGCCCAGTCAAATGCCTATGTATACAAATATCAAAGACTGACCGTCACTTCCAAACAGAAAAACAGATATTTGTATATGCAGGCTTTCTGACCAAGCACTTCACCCATCAGCCTCTAGCGGTTTTAATCACCGGAGTAGCTGGGGAATCACAGGCCGGAGGAAGGCGCAGGAGCTGGGGAATCACAGGCCAGAGGCAGGCGGATGGGCTGAGGGATCACAGGCCAGAGGCAGGCAGAGGGGCTGGGAATCACAGTCTGGAGGCAGGCGGAGAGGCCGTGGAATCACGGATCGGAGGCAGGTGGAGGGGCCGGGGAATCACAGACTGGAGGCAGGAGGAGGGGCTGTGAAATCACAGACATGGAGAAGTCCCAGTGCACAGTCCGGCCCCTGTGCTTCAAAATCTAATTAGCAAAAAACTTCAAATGGTGATTAAAGAAGAACCACAAAGTGGATTTCTTCACCAAAGGTATCGATTTAACCAGTATTACAGCGCCACCACAGTCATCTCTTTACATTAACTTTGCATTTTGGTATCAGATAGAAATTAAAATAAACGCGAATGTGTACATAGCCTTTATGTTTTGTGTCCTCAGAAAAGTTTTACTCTAAGAATAAAACCAGTCTGTTTGCACTTCAATTAGTTACTGTGCTTGCATTGGCTGTGACAGCTTCGTCTTTTGTGAAGCGTTATGTGAGAGCAGGTAGCTTCCTTCAGACTCAACAACTGAATGAAAGTTTTAAGTCAACAAGTATTTTTGGCCAAAAAAAAAACCACTGTAGTGATCTGAATCAATATTTGTATTGTGTTTTCCAGACACAGCGTAACGATTTGTTAGCTCTGGGAAGTGCAATGAACTGTCTGCACACATCACAATGTGCGATCCCGACAATATCCTCTGTGTCTCGCCTTGCAAGGTGTATACATTGTTCACGTTCTGAAGAGCGGTCACAATCAGTATTTTCCTGAGTAACTTCAACATCTGACAAAAAAAGTGCTCATTATTCTGCTCTTTGTCAATATTACTGTGAAAAGGAGCCTTTCTATCCAGCACAATTCCCTTTAATTACATTTATTATCTAGAACTAAGCGCCCTAGACATTAACTGCTCACACACTGGATGACTTTGCCGTATAACCAAATAGAAAGTTTTCTCCCTCGTCGAGCAGAATACATTTGGAAAGAGACCAGTCATTTTTCAGGCTTGCATCATTAATGCTATAAAGGATTGGATTTCTTAAGGAATTGCATAAGTTAGCTACTTTTCACATTCTTGGCCCGTAATCCAAACACACCCCGTTCATTGGGGTGTATATTTTTCCTTCTGTTCACTCGCAATTATAGTCTATTTCATTAACTGCAGGTTGGAGGAGTATTAATGTTGTAGCCTGTTGAAATTTCTTTTGAAATGATCATTTGGATTCCATCAAGTCACCTTCGAGACGGGTGGAATGTGTTGAGAAGTAGTAGCTTCTGGCCTCTTGTACAAGCTGCTACCGTACGGGAGACTTACTCATTCCCTTCTCCGTCAATCGTCCATTTTCACCTGGATACAAAAGTGACATTTTAAGGATCTTGAGTAGAGGCACACCCAGATAAGCTTCTTCGAGCTCCGCACATTCCTTTCCTTGACATGTACATTGATGACATCTTCTAAACAAACTTGGTCTATATTCCCACTAAAGGCACGACTGACAACGTCTACATGTTGTAAAATGCTGTCTGGACAAGTGAAGAAACCCATACATTGGTAGGAATTATCATATCACATCAACCCTCGTCCATGTGCCCTCACTAGGGCATCGACCCTCTACTCTTGGACAAGTAGCAGGTGATCATATCTCACTCCACGCTGGTGGTCCTAGCTCACTCCACGCTGGTGGTCCTAGCTCACTCCACGCTGGTAAGTCCTAGCTCACTCCACGCTGGTAAGTCCTAGCTCACTCCACGCTCGTGGTCCTAGCTCACTCCACGCTCGTGGTCCTAGCTCACTCCACGCTCGTGGTCCTAGCTCACTCCACGCTCGTGGTCCTAGCTCACTCCACGCTCGTGGTCCTAGCTCACTCCACGCTCGTGGTCCTAGCTCACTCCACGCTCGTGGTCCTAGCTCACTCCACGCTCGTGGTCCTAGCTCACTCCACGCTCGTGGTCCTAGCTCACTCCACGCTCGTGGTCCTAGCTCACTCCACGCTGGTAGTCCTAGCTCACTCCACGCTGGTAGTCCTAGCTCACTCCACGCTGGTAGTCCTAGCTCACTCCACGCTGGTAGTCCTAGCTCACTCCACGCTGGTAGTCCTAGCTCACTCGACGCTGGTAGTCCTAGCTCACTCGACGCTGGTAGTCCTAGCTCACTCGACGATGGTAGTCCTAGCTCACGCGACGATGGTAGTCCTAGCTCACGCGACGATGGTAGTCCTAGCTCACGCGACGATGGTAGTCCTAGCTCACGCGACGATGGTAGTCCTAGCTCACGCGACGATGGTAGTCCTAGCTCACGCGACGATGGTAGTCCTAGCTCACGCGACGATGGTAGTCCTAGCTCACTCCACGCTGGTAGTCCTAGCTCACTCCACGCTGGTAGTCCTAGCTCACTCCACGCTGGTAGTCCTAGCTCACTCCACGCTGGTAGTCCTAGCTCACTCCACGCTGGTAGTCCTAGCTCACTCCACGCTGGTAGTCCTAGCTCACTCCACGCTGGTAGTCCTAGCTCACTCCACGCTGGTAGTCCTAGCTCACTCCACGCTGGTAGTCCTAGCTCACTTCACGCTGGTAGTCCTAGCTCACTCCACGCTGGTAGTCCTAGCTCACTCCACGCTGGTAGTCCTAGCTCACTCCACGCTGGTAGTCCTAGCTCACTCCACGCTGGTAGTCCTAGCTCACTCCACGCTGGTAGTCCTAGCTCACTCCACGCTGGTAGTCCTAGCTCACTCCACGCTGGTAGTCCTAGCTCACTCCACGCTGGTAGTCCTAGCTCACTCCACGCTGGTAGTCCTAGCTCACTCCACGCTGGTAGTCCTAGCTCACTCCACGCTGGTAGTCCTAGCTCACTCCACGCTGGTAGTCCTCTCTCACTCAACGCTATCTGACTTGTCCCTGTCTAATACTACAGTATACCAGCAGGGGGCATGATTATCTAATGGGCTCTTCACCACCCAGTAAAATGAGCAGTTTGTTGCGGGGGGAGAATGGTCTCAATAGCAGATGATGGGTAGGATAAACAGCTGCAGGGTTACATGCATAGCCAACATGTTGGTGGATGTGTAGATGTTGCATGACTGATAATGTCATGTAATCCTTCCTATATGATGCGTAACAGATGCTGAACTTCAGAGAGCAGAATAAAGAAGCACTTAAAATGAACGTAATAATAATGTTCAAAATAGATTTAGATGTTGGAGAAAAACATAAAAGTATTGTAAGATCTAATGTAAAACCAATCTGTAAGTCCTCCATGCTCCCTTTCCTTATGTCGCTTATTGTGGCATCATAATCAATGTTCCCTGTTTGATAGGAGAAAAGTAATACAAATAAATATATAAAAGGGTCGTCTCATCTTCTTAGTTGGGTAAAATGTTAAAGTGCTTTTACAAAGAAGTAACTTTGCATTTTACTTCTTATTAAAGTCCTCACCGTACTCCATAACAGCGGGATTTTGCCTAGGTTGCCGGCCACCTCTGCAGGCTATCAGAGGTGGCTGTTTTTTGTTTTTTTTTGTAGAAGGAGTGTATGCTTACATGTTCTTTGCTATAGAGAGAGCAAATGTGGCTCTGAAGTTGGCCAGATCAGTGGATCAATTCAGCTTTAATGCACCCGTGTCTGCTGCATGGAAGAGCGCACACTTCAGAAAAGGCGGCTCCACTATGCCACTGGTCCAAACTATTAATCATCAGGACCACTACATGGCAAGCAGGAAACTGGGGGGGAAGGGGGCGCTGTACTACTGAAGACAGAAAATATTAAAGAGAATCTGTCACCAGGTTTTTGCTACTGTATTGGAGAGCAGCATGATGTAGGAGCAGAAGCCCTGATTCCAGTAGCACTTACTAGGCTGCTTGCTGTAGTTTTGATAAAAATCACTATTTGCTGTAGATCTTTCATTCATCTGAATGCTGACCTCAAAGTAGCCCCACCTACAACAAGGATCAGCAGATTTCTGTGTACACTGTGCATAGGCAGAAAGCTGCCAATCAGAGGTGGGGGCGGGGTTATACAGAGATCATGGACATGGAAGACTATATGGCAGCAGGTTACTAGTCCTCTAATGATAATCTGCTGCTGATAAAACAGTGATTTTATTAAAACTACAGCAAGCAACCCAGTAAGTGATACATTGCTGGAATCAGGGAAAAAAACTAGAAGTCTGAACTGAAACATAAATTGATGTGCATGCAAAATGTAAATGCATGTTCACACAAGGCCACTAGACAAAGAAAAACCAGAGACAAGCAAAATACCCAAGTAACTGGAAGTAAATGGGTAAATCGCGCAGTGCAAAAATAATAATAAATAATGAAGGGTATTTAGTTAACATAATTTTGATCAAAATAATGTAAAAGCTTACCATTTGTCAAGTGACATACAGATGGATAAGGGCAGAGAGACTGACCCCCTAGTAGAAGCATAGACCTGAGGCTTTGCTTTTTCATTACTGGAATCAGGGTCTCTGTCTCTACATCACGCTGTTCTCAGAATAAGTGGCAAAAAATGGTAAAAGATTCCCTTTAAGTAACTTTATAACACCCATATAAAAAAACAACTACCACTTACATCTCAAAGGGTTGTCCAGCGTTCCTTCCGCATCTAGAGGTAAGCAGTGCCAATAACGTCGTGGCTGCATGTTCCTGCTGGAATATGTGCACAATCGGCCAGTATTGTGCAGGTGTTCTGTTCTGAATAAGATGGGCATACGACATCGGCTGAACATGCCGGCGCCGCAGCAAGTGTTTGGAGACGAGACACAATCGTTAACATTTCGATGAAGAAGAAGAACAATCAGTTTAATAATAGGTGACACTATCTTTATAAACAATTCACCCATTGCTTTTAAAAGCTGGAGATTGGGAAAAAAAACGTAACGGAACTGTCATGATTGTGTAAAACTTACACGTGAAAAGAGGTAAAACTTGGACCTATGCTGCCTGAAAGGCCACCAAGCGCTTCACATTCCTCCTAAGGAAACGGAGGGCAGAGCAGAGTGCAATTACCTACAGAAGGGAAGGAGAGCTGAAACAGAAAGAGATCCCAGAGTGAGTAAAAAAAAAAACACGAAATACAAAATGAAATAAGGTACGTACTAATAGAGAATATGCCGCCTACTTCCTAAACAAGAAAAGGAAGATAGGTGCAGGGTGAAAAGCATAAGCAGCAGAGAGATCAACCCTAGCTGGTCTTTCACTGACTGACATAAACAACAGCAGTAAGGCTGGATATCCAAATGAGACCATCACCAGCAGGAAATACCAGCAGGGGGAAAGTATATAAATCCGCACCCAAAAGGTGATTGGGCAGACAACTGAATAAATGAAAACACCTGTTACCCTAAAAAGACTAAAGCAAGGATAACAGACAATAAATGCCCAGAGAAAAGGTGTATCTGCTGCAGCTCAACGGATAGAGAAGCCGACCAAGGCTCAAGGGCTCGAACCCAGACGCATAACAGGAACCAGTGTTTCCAGTATGATTAAATTTCTAGATAATCTGTCCATAAAATATTCGCGCTCTAGTATAGAAAGCCTTTTTTGTTCAGCCTCTTTAGTTTATCGTCACTCATCCATTGTGCAGGTCCGTGCATTCTCGGACAGCACACTGACTCGTAGAGTTTCATTGATCCATACACATACATACACGGATCCGTGTCTCCGATCAGACAGACTCAGAGCATGTCCTATTCTCATCCGTCTTGTAGATCGAACTTGTTCACTAACACTAAAGTCTACAGGATCCGTGGGAGACAGATGAAAAACAAGGAGACATCTTATGTAATAGAGCTCCATCTTTGTAAAATCCGTTCTTAACGGATCCATTGTTGAGAGTCAATAGATAAATAAGGCGCACATGCTCCCTGTAGATGACTTCATTTACTTTGGGTTGTCTTTCCAGCAGAAGACTCCAGAAGAATGGTCAGGTCACTTTTTTTTAATGCTTGGCGTCTTTTGAAACTTAAAGCGGTTATATATCATTTTATTCCAAAGAAATGTGTTGCAGACTCCTGTCACAGTGGCCATAAAGCTTCCTACACTGTCCCTATGTATAACCAGGAAGGATTTGTGTTGGGCTAATGAAGGACCAGTCAGATTGTTTCCTGAAATCCCACAAAAGGGAAATGTGCAATTCTAATCTCCAATCGTTAAACTGATTCAGAATTTTGGCATAGAAAAAAAATATCAAAAATCGGCTTAATTTTATGGGTGAGAAATTGTGTAAAGTTTTCACCCCCCTATATATACTCTCAGACTGTACATACAGATATGAAAATAAGTTGCAGTAACTTCATTAACCTGTTGGTGGCACTGTGGTTGCTAATCTGATAATTAAAAAGGGTCATGCCATATAAATAAGACCAGCGAGAATCCAATCTACAATCTACGGCCGCGGCGTGCGTCTGCAGCGAAACGTCACATGTGGAAAAACACACAATGACAATAGAACGCTCAGATGTGTTCCCAGAAATGAAATGTGTACACCTGCGCAAAACAGAAATCTAACAGCCCGAGGGCGAATCCTGACAGATCAGGAACAAAACTAAATAAAACCAAACAAGAACAGTAAATGACTGAATATATAGAGGATTTACCGTCTGCTCGAACGTTGTCATATTTTGCTACTGAATTATCACCGTGATCATTATGTGACGCGACAGCGACACGAGGGTGGATTGTGGCCACGTCGGACACTTTAAGATGTTATTTTTTAAAATGTAACACATAGCTGTCCTCACACACACAGCATGATCTCGCTGCCCTCATCCCCTACACCAAATTGAAAATTTCTTTTAGCGCACATGCCAGTCTAATGTCTCCATGAATTGTCCAGATTCTCCTGTTCTGCAAGTTGCCATCAACTCTTTTTGACTAAACAGTTTCCCTTCATCGGCCAGCACTATTGGTGCTGGAATTTCCTTTTTATTACTTTTCTGCATACTTTGCTCCTGACATTGTCTAATGGTTTGCTTGCTCTGAACTGAAAGCCCACTTCTCAGCTCTGCCAGTACTTGTCTGTCTTTTTGACTAGACCGTTTCCCGTCACCTGTCAGCACTATTGGTGCTGGAACTTTCTTTTTATTACTTCCCTGCATGCTTTGCTCCTGCCATTGTCTAAATGATTTTTCAGATTCTTTTTTGCAAGTTTTCTCACCTACAAAGAATGGAGATGTCTGTAATTTTTATTGTAGGTACACTTCACCTGTGAGAGACAGAATCTAAGTATAAAAAACAGAAAATCACTTTGTATGATTTTTAAATAATTAAATTACATTTTATTGCATGAAATAAGTATTTGATCAGCTACCAACCAGCAAGAATTCTGGCGGCTCTCACAGACCTGTGAGTTTTTCTTTAAGAAGCCCTCCTACTCTGCACTCATTACCTATAAAAGACACCTGTTTAAACTCGTTACCTGTATAAAAGACACCTGGCCACACTCAATCAATTAGACTCCAACCTCTCGACCATGGCCAAGACCAAGAGCTGCATAAAGACCCCAGGGACAAAATTGTAGACCTGCACAAGGCTGGGATGGGCTACAGGACAATAGGCAAGCAGCTTGGTGAGAAGGCAACAACTGTTGGCACAATTATTAGAAAATGGAAGAAACACAAGATTACTGTTAATCCTCTTCGGTCTGGGGCTCCAGGCAAGATCTCGCCTCTTGGGGTAAGGATGATTCTGAGAAAGGTCAGGAATCAGCACAGAACTACATAGGAGGACCTGGTCAATGACCTGAAGAGAGCTGGGACCAGTCTGAAACATTACCGTTCTAACACACTACGCCGTTATGAATTAAAATCCAGCAGGGCACACAAGGTCCCTCTGCTCACGCCAGCACATGTCCAGTTCCGTTTAAAGTTAACTAATGACCATCTGGATGATCCAAAGGAGGCATGAGCGAAGTTTATGTGGTCAGATGGGACCAAAATGGAACTTTTTGGTAACAACTCCACCATGTTTGGAGGAAGGAGGAGTACAACACCACTCAAGAACACCATCCCAACCGTGAAGCATGGTGGGAGAAACATCATACTTTGGGGGTGTATTTAAGGGAGGATGGTTGGGGTCATGTATCGCGTGATTTTGGCCAACAACCTCCTTCCTTCAGTAAGAGCATTGAAGATGAGCTTTGGCTGGGCCTTCCAGCATGACAATGACCCAAAACACACAGCCAGGGCAACTAAGGAGTGGCTCTGTAAGAAGCATTTCAAGGTCCTGGAGTGGCCTAGCCAGTCTCCAGACATGAACCCAATAGAAAATCTTTGGAGGGAGCCGAAACTCAATTTTGCTCAGTGACAGCCCCAAAACCTGAAAGATCTGGAGAAGATCTGTATGGAGGAGTGGCCAAACTTGGTCAAGAACTACTGGCCAAACTTGGTCAAGAACTACAGGAAACGTCTGACCTCTGTAATTGCAAACAAAGGTTTCTGTACCAAATATTAAGTTCTGTTTTTCTATTGTATCAAATACTTATTTCATGCAATAAAATGCAAATTAATTATGTAAAAATCATACAATGATTTTCTGGATTTTGTCTCTCACAGGGGAAGTGTACTTATGATAAAAATTAAAAAATTACAGACCTCTCCATTCTTTGTAGGTGGAAAACTTGCAAAATCGGCAGTGTATCAAATACTTATTTTTCCTCAAGATGTAGATGTCAAAAAATGATAATTTTTTAAAATATATTTAATATAAAACCTTGCATGAAAAAAATATGTCATTTTCTGATGACACATTCTCTTTCAAGGCAGCAGAAAACAAACAGCATTTATCATCTATCCACAAGTGGTAAATGTCTGATTGCCGGGGGTCCCATTAATCACCGAAATAGGGGTCTGGAGCCCCTTGGTCTTATCACCTGCAGTGAGGAGGAAGTTACTGGAGAAGTGGATGCAGGCATCAGCTCCATTCTATGTCTATGGGGCTGACAGAGACAAATTCTAATATGCACCATTCGCAAAATAAAATATATTTACATTTAAATGTTAATATTTGGCCCCAACAAGAAGCATTTTTAGGCCACACCAGAACCCATCATTTATTTTTTTTTCATATTTTTGAGAAATCAGATAAACTCTTCCCTATAAGGTGAAAGTGCATCGTAGACTAAAACCCCCCAAATAAAGCGGATTATGGAAGCGCATTTCCAGCTTGCAACCTTTAAGTCTATTCTTAGGACTGGATGAAATATAAATGTGGCTAATTGCAGCAGGCAGTGTTTTTGCACGTGTTTATAGAACATACATGCTAGATTAAGATCTGAAAGCGCCGAATCGTAAAAAGTTATCTATCATTTTAGCAATTAAATGCTTTCTATGTATAATTTGCTTGATTAGCGTTCCAAGCCCAAAACTTGAAATTCTTCTGCTTGTATAAATAAACTACAAGGACATTTTGGTTTTCCTTATTTTCCCTCCTAGCGGTCCGAGTGAGGAGGTGGAGAAGAATTTCCCAGAATTACCAGAATATGCTCCACATCGGGAAATAACCTCCGGTATTGACAGATATTTCATCTCCATCTTGTGATTGGCTCCGCAGAGCATTGTTCACTCGGATTTACTCTTAGCGGAGGATTTTATTTTTTTTTTTTTACTACTGGAAAACACCTGCTGGAGCTGGTGATGGAGCGGCATCCATTGTTCCCGCATATGCTTACATCTAATAATGGGACTGCACCTGTCGTCGCATTCGACAAGGAAAATCTATTTCTACCTTGACAAACTATCAACGAGTATCATTTGGTGCTGTTCTGTAAGGAGAGTTTACTTGGCTACTACATAGAGGAAAAAAAAAATCCACAGTCCAGATATATATATATATATATATATATATATATATAGCAACAAAGTACATATCTATCAACCAATACTGCTAAACATTGCATTCACAGGGATCCGTCACCTCTCCAGAAGTCTCTTTAACTAAATATTTGTATAACACTCAAGATAAAATTCCGGTGCATCATCATTTATTTATTTTTAGGAAAAGCGTTGTCCTGTTCCACTACGATTCCTCCTGGAAAAATACGAAGAAGTGCGCAACTAGTTGTTACCATTCCCTCTGTAATTGGGCATGCCCCTGCACAGTGAGAGGACACCGTCTAATACCCCTGTTGACAAAGGGAAGAGTCCAATGTTACTGGGAGGAATAACAGAGGGAAGACACACGGAGGAGGTGTGAGACCCTGATTAAAGCATATTGAGGATGTTTTATTATTGGGGGTTATACAGAACTTTTTTTTTTTTTTTTTTTACAAGGGGCCTAAGAACTAACAGGCAGGTGGTTGCTAACTACCTGCCTGTTCTGCCACAGACCGCTGCTGCCGATGAAATCACGTCAACGGTGCAGCAGTTTCTCGCCGCTTTGCCGACGGGACAGGACTGCCAACGTCATTCTGATTGATAGCCAGTTCCCCGCTGACATAAAGTTGACAGAGCAGCACCTTCTCTTCTGCTCTGCTGAGGGGCCTTACTGCAAACATGTTGAAGGATAGAAGCTCCCTGCTGACATCGCGTAGACAGAGCAGCAACTTCTCTTCTGCTCTGCTGACGTGACTGCTGACATCATGTTGAATGATAGCCGGCTCCTGCTGACATCACGTCGACAGAGCAGCGGCTTCTCTTGTGCTCTGCTGACGTGACTGCTGACATCATGTTGAATGATAGCCGGCTAATGCTGACATCACGTCGACATAGCAGCGGCTTCTCTTGTGCTCTGCTGACGGGACGTGACTGCAGATGTCACACTGATTCACAGCAGGCTCCAACACTGACAGAGCGGCCTGAAAGAAGAGCTGCTCTGTTGATGTGGAGCCGCTGTCATTGACCGCTCTATTTCGGCACCGGGCAGGACAGGCAGGTAGTTGCCTTTGATCACAACTATCTGCCTGTTTTTAGGCCCATAGTATAGTCCTGGATAACCCCTTTAATTACAGCTTTTATTTCATAATAGGGCCCAATTTAAGGTAGTGGTTTGTATCGGGTATGGTGGTTTTCCCCTTTGGATATGGAACGACAACTTATTTTTATCTTGTAAATGGTCAAATTTTAAAGGGCTTTTTAATTTAAAAATGAGCAAATTGTGATTGAACCACCCCCCCCCCCCCCAAAAAAAAATACATACCTGCCTACCAGAACTCCTTTGACGCTGCAGTCAATCAGCCAAATAGCCAGAGATTGTCTGTAGCGGTCACGTGCTGTCTGAGCCAGAAGAGAGAGAGCTGGGAGACTGTTTCGTCCAGCAAAGATGGCACAAGCTGGACAAAACAGTATTGGCTCTCTTTTGGCTCAGGAGGCAAATGAATGCTGAAGGCAATCAACGACAGCTGACTATTGCCAATTATCACGTGTTTCCCCCCACCTCATAGTAAGAGGAAGCAAGAAGACTGGCGGAGAACATGGCCAGCACGGTATAGGTGTTTTTGTATCTTAAAACCACCATGGAACCATTCTGAAGATTAAAACATGTAGTGGACAAACCCTTTAAATGTGAAGCCAAAACTGAAACCGGAATATAAGATTATAGATCCACCACTTAATTACTGAGAACTTTGCGCTGCGGGGATTCGCCGGTTTCTGACCCGGGACCTAAGGGTATGTATGAGTTATACATACTCCCAGCCAGAGCATGTCCAGTGAGAGCGGCCTCACTCTATACAAGTGTATGGAGCGAGGCCGTGCCCACTGGATGGGCTCTAGCTGGGAGTATGTATAACATATACATACCCTCCGGTCCCAGCTCAGAAACCGGCGAATCTCCACAGCGCACAGTGTGTACTCCGGGGGGATTCATAAGTCTGCAATCACACAGAGTGACCGCAGACTTATCGGTTTGGACTGGGCAACCCCTTTAAGAAAGAAATGGTGCACACGATTCTTGACACAGCGATGTCCATCTCTATGTGGTTGTGTCTAGTGCTGCGGCTCAACATCATATTCAAGTGGATGATCACTGGCTGCAATACCAGAAACAACCACCGGGACTGCTGTGTTGACAACAATAGTGTAAAAGCTGTGGCACTAGGGCAAGCGCTGCAGACTTATTGAAACTAAAGGGGGTACCGGAGGTCAGACCACACATCACACAATGATGATACTAAAATATTTTTACGCTTTAAAACATGGAGGGCGTAAATACTGCAACCCACCCCGGCATAAAATAGTTGTCACAGCTTTTATCCCCAAGTCTTGTACGTACTGTCTCTGTAAATGCCTTTCATTCTCTCCATAAGTGATTTCTACCATAATACCTAATAAAATCAATCTCTGCCGCGATGACAATGAAGAGCGCAGAGGCGCACTGACATTGTCTGTACCGAGCGAGCAAAAGGAAATCTAAGAGCCGACTACAGGAGCCAGAACAAAGCAAGAATTTCTCTAGATGGATTAGCGAATGTCTATGAAAATACCGTCACATTGCTGAGCGCTGCAGCTGATTTGGACTCTTGGCTATTACCGGACTTGGCGTTCAGCAGTTTCCTAGAGCTATGAACTCCCTAAATCGCATCTAAATATAGATAAATTTATCAAAGGCTCAATTGGAAACTTCAAAAACATTTTAAATAGACACCAGGAGAAGCGTTTGTAGTTTAAAGGTCATATTTATTAGGAGATTAAGAGTTGTATTATTCCGGGGCTATAAATACAGCGCAGCTGACTTCGCTCGCAGTCAGACTTACGGACGGCCAATAACAATTCATTTTGTGGATACCCTGGTCCGTTTGTTCCAAGAAAAGTTTGCTCCATAAGACTTGGATTTTGGCTTTGGAATCCTCTTCTCGTCAAGCTCGTAACTCCATCCTATAAAAATGACATAGAACCAGGCCTTGATTAGATGTAAACACGAGGAACAGAAACTAAACATAGAAAATTACCGTCAAGTGACATTTTTTAATTCTCACGTGACCGTGCAGCGGTATCAAGCATCAAAGGGACGGTTTATATACAAGACGTAAACATGGGAGGCGAGCGAGCGCCGGAATGGGAGGAAAATGGTTCTTTTCTGCTTTTTATACAGCCCGACCTGTAGAAGGACATGCAGGGCTCAGGGTGTATGCAAATATGAATTGTAAATGTTAGAAAGAAGACATTTTTACTAAAACTTTGTACTTCAATTCTTCACCTATTTAAAGACTTTGTCCACTACTTTATCACTGATGATATATCCTTAGGATAGGTCATCAATGTCTGATTGGTCAGGGGCCGAAGCCCGGCACCTCCGCCGATCAGCTGTTCTTGGTGTTGGTGGCGGCGCCTGCCGGAAATGCCCAATTGCGGAGCTGCTCCATGTTCTGGTAGTGGCCGCAGCTGGGTACTGCACACCGCCAAATCAATAGGAGGCGGTACCCGGCCACCAACACTGGGTATTGCACATAAACTACTTATTTTAAACAATTTTTCATAATTGTTTTTTTGGTTCCTCCGGTAATGATATATATTTTTACATTTGGAGATATATCTATCTATTTTCTTGATTAGCGCTCCAAGCCCAAACTTGAAATTTTTCTGCTTGTATAAAATATTTATACATCTCCAAAAAAAAAACATGCTTGGCCATTGCTGCATTTGTAAAAGTCCAAACTTTAAAATATAGTAATCGAAAGTGATTGGCACTCCACTGGTAATGCTGGTGCACGTGGAAAAATAGATGATGCGAAATCAAGAAAGTCCCTGCACTCACATATAGGTTTTTTTTCTTTTATTCAAAAAAAAGGGATGCGTTTCAGCCCACCCAAACTTCTTATCAGTAGACTGCAAATGAAAGCTTTGGATGGGCTGAAAAGCGTTCAGTTTTGTAGAATTAAAAAAAAAAAAAAAACTATACGTGAGTGCAGGGACCCTCTTGATTTCGTAAACTTTAAAATACAATAATATTTATCCCGCACAGTGAACCGTAAATAATAAATTAAAAATACAAAAATCATCACCCCCCCCCCCAAAAAAAAAGTGGATTAAAAATGCAAAACTAATAGTTGCACAATGTTTTGCGAAAGTATTCACTCCCTTGACATTTTTCGGGTTTTGCTACCTCACAACCTGGAATTTCACTGATTTTTTTTGAGGTTTTGCATCAGTTCATGTAAAGAACATGCCTACAGCTGTGAACATTTGTTTTTCTTTTTATTGGGAACTAAACAACAAATAGGAAAGAGTAACTGAAAACTTCAGTGAGCATAACTATTCACCCCCATAAAGTCAGTACTATGTAGAGGCTCCTTTTGCGGCAAATACAGATGAAAGTCTCTTCGGATAAGTCTCTATGAGCTTCCAACATCTGGCCACTGGGATTTTTGCCCATTCCTCAAGGTTCCTTCAAGTTAGAGGGCTTCCTCTGGTGAACCGCAATATTTAAGTCTGACCACAGATTCCCAATTAGATTAAGATTTTGGCTTTGACTAGGACAAAACATTTACACGTTTCCCCTTAAACCACTCAAGTGTTGCATTAGTAGTATGCTTTGGGTCATTGTCTTGTTGGAAGGTGAACCTCCGTCCCAGTCTCAAATCACAGACAGACAAACCCGGTTTTGCTCAAGACTATCCCTGTATTTCGGACCATCCATCTTCCCCTCGACTCAGAACATTTTCCCTGTCCCTGCTGCTGAAAAGCATCCCCACATCATGATGCTGCCATCACGTTTCACTGTTGGGATGGTGTTCTTGAAGTGATGAGCGGTGTTCGTTTGGCACCAGTGTTTACCTTGGTGGCTCCAAAGTTCAATTTTGGTCTCGTCTGACCACAGCACCAACCTTCATACATTTCAGGAGTCTCTTTTGACAAACTCAAACTAGCGTTACAATTTGTGCTTGTAAGTAAAGGCTTTTTTCCGCCCACTCTTCCATAAAGGCCACCTCTTTGGAGTGTATTGTGGTCGTATGGAAGGATACTCCAGTCTCTGCATGGGAACTCTGCAGCTCCTTTAGGGTTACCTTTGGCCTCAGTGCTGCCTCTTTGATTATTGCACTCCTTGCCCAGGCTGAGAGTTTTGGTGGACGGCCCGCTCTTGGCAGGTTTGTTGTGGTACCATGTTCTTTTCATTTGATGGTGCTTCGGGGGATAATCAGAGATTGGGTTATATATATTTTGTTTTATAATCCAACCCTGACTTGTACTTCTCAACAACTTTTTCTCTGACTTGTTTTGAGATCTCCTTGGTCTTCATGGTGTTTGGTTAGTGGTGCAGCCTCTGTGGCCTTTCAGAAAAGGTATGTATATACTGACAGACACGTGACACTTAGATTGCACACAGGTGGACTTCCTTTCACTAAGAATGTCACTTATGAAGGTAATTGCTTGCACCAGAAATTTTTAGGGGCTTCATAGCATAAGGAGTTAATACATATACTCATGCCGATTTTTAGTTATTTGATGCCATAAATTTATGTCTATATTTTTCTCACTTCACCAACTTTTCACCAACTATTTAGTGCTGATTCATCACACACAAATCGTATTTCAAAAATATTTAAACACAGATTATAAGGTAACAAAATAGGTAAAAGGCCAAGGGGTGAATACTTTCGCAAGTTACTATATGTATCCCCCCAAAAAAAGCCATTTTTTAAATAAGCTGTAAAACATAATATGTGCATCTATTGGTATTTAAATTCCATTTGGTATTACTGTTATAGTACTAGCTGCAAAATATATTACATTATATGGCGAATTGAATAATCTAATTTAAAACCCAACACACAAACAAACAAGCCCTCCGTGAGGCTGTGTAGACAGAAAAACATGACTACTGGAAGACTGGGTGGAGAAAACGAAAGATAGGCGGTGGGGGGGGGGGGTTGGGGGTTAAGGAAGGGGTTAAAGAGGTTGTCCAGTTTGGAAAGTCCATTGTCATCTATTAGTGATGCTCAGTTATTAAAGGGGGGTCCTGTGTTAAAAATTCCCATCTTATGGCTGGGAAAGAAAGCAGCCACAAAGGGGCTCCAGCTACGTAGGACCTGTCATGCATTACCCACCGATATGGAGAGGAAAGGTGCAATGATTACAATACATAGACCACTTCGGGGAGAATTTTTTTTACTTTACTTAACCCCTTAATGACCCAAGAATTTTTTCATTTTGGTGCTTTTGATTTTTTTCACCCTTTTGTTCCAAGAATCTTAACTTTTTTATTTTCCTATAGACATCTCTGCATGAGGGTCTGTGTTTTGCAGGACAAGTTATAGTTGTGAATGATACCATTAACTTTGCCATACTGGAAAAGCAAGAAAAAAGTGCGGTGAAACTATGAACCCCCCCCCCTCCCCCCCCCCCAAAAAAAAAAAAAAAAAAAACCCACAATGCTGGCATTATTCATTGTGCAGAAAAATTACCTGGCATTATGATTCTCCAGGTCAGTATGATCACAGCAATTTTTTTTTTCAATATTTTAGTTCTAAAAAAATAACATTATATATCTATATCTATCTATCTATATATATATATATATATCTATATCTATTTATCTATCTGTCTATAATATAACTGGGGATGCATGTGTCTGTCTGAAGCCTTTATAGACTGCGCATGCGTGACGCACAGTCTGGCTCCAGACAGAAGACCCGCATCCAGCTGTTACAAATAAGAGGAGTGTATGGCGCCGGAGATCGCAGTATGCGTAGACACTGAACACATACCGCGATCTCCGGCGCCATACTTACCTGACCGGGAGGAGCGTTGCCGCGGCGCCTCTCTTCGCCGGAGTCCGGGACAGGAGTGAGGCGTCGGATCGACATTTGCAGTGTGTCTTCAGCAAAATGGCGCAGGACAGCGCGGTGCTCCGGCGCCGCACACCTCCCCCAGCCTCCGGCAGAACAGGATGCAGCAGCGCTGGAGCACAGGGAAGAAAGGTGAGGATAACTGTTTATTTTTTTGTATGTGTGTACAGCGTGAAAGGGATGAGGGGGCCACACATACCAGTATTGTGGGGTGAGGGGATCATGCATACCAGGATTGTGTGGTGAGGGGATCATGCATACCAGGATTGGGGATGAGGGGTGCCACACATACCAGGATTGGGGGGTGAGGGGGCCACACATACCAGCATTGGGGGGTGAGGGGACCATGCATACCAGGATTGGGGATGTTGTATACCTTGACTTCTCCAAAGCGTGTAATACCGTGCCACACAAAAGGTTGGTTTATAAAATGAGAATGCTTGGTCTGGGGGATAATGTGTGCAAGTGGGTAAATAGCTGGCTGAGTGATAGAAAGCAGAGGGTGGTTATCAATGGAGTAAGCTCAGGGTGTGTCAGGGTTACTAGCGGGGTGCCTCAAGGGTCTGTCTTGGGCCCTATATTATTTAATATATTTATTAATGATCTAGTGGAAGGGTTGCATAGTAAAATAGCAATATTTGCAGATGATACTAAACTTTGTAAAGTAGTTAATACAGATGAGGATAGGGCACAGCTACAGGAGGATTTAGATAAATTGGGGAGTTGGGCCAAAAAATGGCAAATGGGGTTCAATGCCGATAAATGCAAGGTCATGCACATGGGAAAAAAAAACCGCAGTCACCCATACATATTAAATGGGAAACCGTTGGGGAAATCTGACATGGAGAAGGACCTGGGCGTCTTGGTTAACAGCAAATTAAATTGGAGTGCCCAGTGTCAGGCAGCAGCTGCGAAGGCAAATAGAGTCATGGCATGCATCAGAAGAGGAATAGGGGCATATGATGAGAACATTGTTCTTCCTCTGTATAAAGCGCTGGTAAGGCCGCACTTAGAATATTGTGCACAGTTCTGGGCTCCGGTGCTCAGGAAAGACATATTGGAGCTAGAGAGGGTACAAAGGAGGGCGACTAAGGTAATAAAGGGAATGGAGGGACTAGAATACCCAGAGAGGTTGTCAAAATTAGGCCTATTTACGTTGGAAAAGAGAAGGCTTAGGGGAGACCTCATAAACATGTATAAATACATCAGGGGGCAGTACAGAGATCTCTCCCATGACCTGTTTATACCAAGGATGGTGACAAAGAAGAGGGGGCACACTATGCGTCTGGAGGAAAGGAGGTTCCTGCACCAGCATAGAAGGGGATTCTTTACGGTCAGAGCCGTGAGACTCTGGAACTCTCTGGGAGAGGAAGTGGTGATGTCCAACTCACTTAATGAGTTCAAGAGAGGCCTGGACGCCTTTCTTGAGAACAAAAAATTACATCTTATGCTTAGAGCGACTAGAGGCTGTTATTTTTGCAAAAGGAGGATCTACTAAATATTAATGTCACTTTTCTGGTGAGGTGCCCATACTTATGCACCTTTCAAATTTTGTTTGAATGCAGATTGCACATTTTCTGTTAGTACAATAAACCTCATTTCAAGGCAGAAACATTACTGTGTCCAACAGTTATTACATATATCAAACTGAAATAGCTGTTGCAAAAACACCAATTTTTATATAACATTAAGCTTAAGATTAATAGGGTTCCCAAACTTTTTCATATAACTGTATATATATAAACAGCTATGGGTCTCAGAAAATGGCAACACAAGCACACATATATACATATGTATATACATATATATATGTGTGTGTTGCCATTTTCTGAGACCTATAACTATTTTTCTGTCCATGGAGCTGTGTGAGGGCTAATTTTTAATGTCCTGAGCTGACATTTTTATTAATATCATTTTGGGGTATGGATGGCATTTTGATTGTTTTTTGTTTGTTTTTTTTGCTTTTTTTTGAAGGGGACAAATGGCAGTTTTGGCCAATTTTTCTTATCTTTTCAGCGCTTATATTTCATAATTTTATATTTCGTTAGGTAGATCTAATTTTTTAGACATATCGATAGCATTTTTTTTTTAACCGTTATTTTTGAAGGGGGAAAAGTGAAGCAATTGAAACTTTTAGATAATAAATATATACATTAGTGTGTGTATGTATGTACAGTTGAAAGCAGAAGTTTACATATGCTATATAAAAAGACACATATCCATGTTTTTCTCAATATTTGACAAGAAATCAGAATAAACCTTTCCTGTTTTAGGACAATTAGGATTACCATCATTTTTTATATTTGCCAACTGCCAGAATAATGAGAGAGAGAGAATGTTTTAAGGCATTTTTATTACTTACTGCAAAGTCGAAAGTTTACACACATTTCATTAGTATTTGATACCATTGTCCTTAAACAGAATGACTTGGGTCAAACGTTTGGGATATCCTTCCACAAGCTTCTCACAATAGTTGGTCAGAATTTTGATAACAGCTGATCGTTCGCAGTGCCAAGTGTCAGATCCCCATCGATCTTATGAAAGTAGTAGAAAACTACTTTCAATGTATGTATTATGGACTCAAAATTATTTTTGCAGGTGGGTTTCTTAGAAAATAGGCTTTTTGATTCCCTGCATTCTGCTGGCTCCGGAAGGAGTTCACTGGGCATCCATCAGTGTGCTCCTTCTGGCAGAGTTGGAAATTATTTTATCTGTCTTTTTATCAGCTGATTTATGGCCACATAAAATTTGAGCTGATCTCTGCAGTGGCCATAAATCAGCTGAGCGAAAAATACAGATAAAAAAAGTTACAAACTCATAGCCCCAGCAGGCTCACTACAAGGTTTCTCAGTTAACTCATTCTGCAGCCAGTGAAAATCCAGTGAAAAGTCCTATTTAATTTACCCTGTGGTCATACTGAAAGTAAACACCCACGGCCAAATTTCTCCAAAGAAATTTCAGTCGACTGCTGAAGGTCCCAGTATCAGGGGTCACTCTACAACCTGCTTATTGTCAAAGTGTCCATCTAACAAGTAGGGCTTGTCCATAGTGGAGAATCCCCTTAAGGCATACAACATCACAGGTCATTTGGCACTGGAAGAAAAGTTGAAGAATGGCAATATGAAGATGCCAAAGCTAATGACGAGGCTCAGTAACGTTACTCACCGTTCTTTTCAGCAAATGCAACAGCATCTTCTTTACAGGAGAACGACAGAACCATGTTAGACAAGGGGTCAGCGCTACAAAACAGAAAATACAGAATTAAAAGCAGTGTTCAGCCTCATTATCCGATCTATAAGGAGCAGAAGTTTGAGGTCTCCTGAGAGCACACATCCGCGAGGAGGACACGGCTTTATGCTTCCAACCACTCCAACACCGGAGCGATGAGAAAATCCCAGCACTTTTTGCTTCAGAAGCCGCTGGCGGTTTTGTACCATAGTTTGATGTCTAACCACGGCCCAAAAGGGATTTTCTTGGAGGCTGATAACTTCCTATTAGTGGGGTTCTCCATTTCAAACAATCTCTGGGAGGCTCTATTGCCGGCTGTTACCAGTTAGGAGCAAAGAAAAGGGAAGAAACAAATGATCTGTGCTACCCTGTCCCGGCATCCGTGTCCATACTCTGGAACTTCCTCGCGCGGCATTCTAATTGTACCATCCATGGCTCCTCTGGCGTTTACAAGGCCACCATGACGTACGTCAAGGAGCTTAGTAGTTGAAAGTAGCTCAGGATGCTGACATTCGAGTGCTGTGTAAGTTCTCGCTGCCCTGGTACGGCTGAACCGAAGAAAACGCCGGGACTGGGTAGTGAGAATCTTTTTGCTCATTTCTAGCACAAAATTATCTCAAACAACAAAATAAGTACCGTAAGACTTACCTCCTGAATGTCCTGCTGCTCCCGCCAGAAGTCATCTGCATCCACTCACATGACCATCGCGGTCAGTCACTAGCCTCAGTGGTCAGGTGCAATCCATACAAACTCCACCACTGAGGTCAGTGCCTGCAGCGGCCAGGGGATAGATGTATGGGGAAATCATCACTTCTGAGACCTTCAGAGTGGCAACACAGGAGCAGAGGATTTAAGGAGGTTTATGAAATGTTTAAATTTCTCCTGGCCAAATTTTAAAAAACTCCGGAGAGGACAGGTCATAAAATCATAGAATGTTGGAGGGAACCTCCAGGGTCATCTGGTCCAACCCCATAAGTTGGTTACAAAGGTCCTCAGAGACGCTCTTTATAACTGCTCCCCACTCTGACAAAGAGATATTGATCCTGAGCAGGGGACCTTTGATATCGCACTTAGGTTAATGGAAATTTTGTAAACTGGACGAACCCTTTGAAAGTAGCCAATAATATCCGATGAGTATGAAATATTTTACCCTAAATTTATTTGACTGTTTTTCTATGGTATAACGCACGGGAAGTCCAGCAATATGTCTGTCCTCATGATCACGTCTTTATCTTACACATCTCCAGAGACACAAGGGACCTCCAGTGTTTATTAGGACTAGTAACGTTCTTGCTTTCTGGGGATTACGTGGAGGAAAATGACCAAACTTGGCTTTGTGAATATCTACGCGAGCGGCCAGCTTGACTTGACTGTTAGCGGCTCCGATGTTTATTATAAGAGTGTAATTACATAGTTAATCTTCTGTAACAAATTTCTCTCACCAACAACATATGTCGCACAGAGCTCCGAAACATGAAGAGGTATACACAAGCCGGCGAGCTGCAAACCATGTGTATACATTCTCTGTGCAAGCGAACCGCACAAATCCAATCAAATGAAAGCTGCACAACGTGTGGGACGGGGCAGAGGGTCACAGCTCTCCAGAAACCCTAAGCTTACACTGCGGGACTACCTGCGCCAAGACGGTAAGGAGGACACCCGCATCGCCGCTTCATGAGTCATCGAATGATTCAAAAAACATATCAAAAGAACGGACAATAGATTCTGCTTTATTCCCTAATAAACAGCGCCACTTTAGTTCTTAGGCTGTGTCTAATATTGCAGGATTAAAAAAAAGATAATTTTTCGGACTCTGAAACACTCCATAACCTCTTCCCGACTAGACAATTTTTTCATTTTTGGACTTTAGCTTCTTTCCTCTTTTTCCAAGTGCCAGAACTTCTTTTTTAATCTTTCTGTCAAAGCCGTAAGAGGGCTTGTTTTTAGTGGGATGACTTGTCATTTTGAACGACACCATTCATTTTCCCATATAATGTACTGAGAAAAGAAGAAAAAAAAACTCCAAGTGGGGTAAAATGTTGAAAGAAAACCTCCGCAATCCTGCCACTGGCTATTGAGTTTTGCTTTTGTGGCGCTCTTTTTGCACAAAACTCTGAACTTTGGTTTGTGTTTCCGAGATTTGTGACTACTTTATTTTTCCTTTAATGGGAGCTGTGTGAGGGCTTGTATATTGCATGGCGCATCGATGGTGTTATAGATGAAAACTTTGGGTTACATATAACATTTTCATCGTTTTTTACTGCGTTGCTTGTGGGAGAAGTTTGGCAGCAGATAAAACGGCAATTCTGGAGTTTAGCTTTATTTTTCTCTTTACGGCATTTACTGTATGGGTTAACTTTATTTATTGAAAATCTGGGGGTGACCTGAAGAGTGTGCTGTACACAGGACATGTCCTCGCAATCTGATGAATCTGGAGGAAGAATTCCTTTTTTTTTTCTTTTTCCACCTATGGGTAATATTAACCCCTTTATAAACTATGAGGTATCTATAAGTCATAAGTCGCCTCCCCCTCTTTGGCACGGGCTCCGGCGATGAGCCTGCACCTTTTCAGGCACAATACAGCTGATCTGATCAGCTGCCATGTGCCCCTAACAGCTGTGGGTGGAATCGCGATCCGCCCCCGGCTGTTAACATGTTAAATGTCGCTGTCAATCTCTGACAGCGGCATTTAACATGCATGCACCGGAAGCACGTCACTAGCTCAGCCCATCGGCGCCCCTGTCACATGATTGCGGGGCGCCATTGGCACCCCGCAATCATGTGACAGGGGCGCCGATGGGCTGAGCTAGTGACGTGCTTCCGGTGGGTGACATGACAACCCACGGTCTGCAAGAGACCCCAGTGGTTGTCATTGCCGATCTGCTATGAGCGCCGCCCCGTGGCCAGCATTCATAGGAGATGATCATTGTTAGCTCAAGTGATTTGAATCTGTGATCATCCAAGAGACAAGTAAAAAAAACATATATGTTTTTAAAAATATTAAAAAAATATAAAAAGTTTTTATAAAAAATACACATATTTGGTTTCACCACGTTCAGAAACGCCAGAACTATCAATATATAAAAATAATTAATCCAATTGGTAAACGGCGTAACGAGAAAAAAGGAAAAAAAAGGCAGAATTATGTTTTTTTGGTCACCGCAACATTGCAATATAATGCAATAACAGGCGATTAAAACATCGTATCTACACCAAAATGGTATCAATAAAAACCGTCAGCTCGGTGCGCAAAAAATAAGCCTTCACCCGGTCCCAGATCACGAAGAATGGAAACGCTACGAGTCTCGAAGAATGGTGCCTTTCTTTTATTTATTTATTTGACAAACTTTGGATTTTTTGTTCACCACTTAAATAAAAAAAAAAAAAAAAACACTATACATGTTTGGCATCTGCAAACTCGTAATGACCTGGGAAATCATAATGGCAGGTCAATTTTAGCATTTAGTGAACATGGTACAAAAAAAAAAAAAAACAATTGTGGAATTACAGTTAAAAAGTTATGAAATTATTTTTCTTGGTATAATTTTTTTTACATGACAAAAAAACCTGGAATTTTAACGGGGGTGTAGACTTTTTATATCCACTTTCTGCTGAAGCATTAAAATTTCCCTTCACTGGAACTAACAGGACTATTTCAACTCCTGAAAGACAAGCCCAAAGTATGATCTCTACTGCACCAAACTTTACAGTGGGCACAATGCAGTTAGGCGGGTAACATTCTCCTTCACCAAGCCCAGACTCGTCCATGAGACGCCATATAGAGAAGTGTCATCCATCACTGCACAGTACACAGTTCCACTGCTCCAAAGTCCAGTGGAGGTGGTTCAGCATTGTGCTTGGTGATGTAAGGCTGTATGTGGCTGCTCAGCACTGGAAACCTATGCTATGAAGGTCTTGGAGGGGGGCACTGTTTTTGCGCTGATGTCTCCACTACGTGGCTGCGTTGCTGAAGTTCGTTCCACCTCTCAATAATATCACTCACGGGTGATGGGTGGAAGATTTAGGAGGAAGAAATGTCATGAACTGACTTGTTACCCCAGTGGCTCCTATTACCGGACCGCGCTGATATCAGTGAGCTCTGCACCACAAGCCATTCTGTCACGTTAGTAAAGACAAACGGCACGACAAGGGGTAGAATGTTATACACCAGGGGTCGGATGTTATACTCTAGGGGGAAGCAGTGGGGCCAGATGTTATACTCCGGGGTACAGTGGGTTCGGATATTATACATTGGGGGGTGGGGGAAGTGGGACCGGATGTTATACATTGGGGTGGCAGTGGGGCCAGATGTCATACATTGGGGAGGCAGTGGGGCCAGATGTCATACATTGGGGAGGCAATGGGGCCGAATGTCATACATTGGGGTGTCAGTGGGGCCAGATGTCATACATTGGGGAGGCAGTGTGGCCAGATGTCATACATTGGGGTGTCAGTGGGGCCAGATGTCATACATTGGGGTGTCAGTGGGGCCAGATGTCATACATTGGGGTGTCAGTGGGGCCAGATGTCATACATTGGGGTGTCAGTGGGGCCAGATGTCATACATTGGGGTGGCAGTGGGGCCAGATGTCATACATTGGGGTGGCAGTGGGGCCAGATGTCATACATTGGGGTGGCAGTGGGGCCAGATGTCATACATTGGGGTGGCAGTGGGGCCAGATGTCATACATTGGGGTGGCAGTGGGGCCAGATGTCATACATTGGGGTGGCAGTGGGGCCAGATGTCATACATTGGGGTGGCAGTGGGGCCAGATGTCATACATTGGGGTGGCAGTGGGGCCAGATGTCATACATTGGGGTGGCAGTGGGGCCAGATGTCATACATTGGGGTGGCAGTGGGGCCAGATGTCATACATTGGGGTGGCAGTGGGGCCAGATGTCATACATTGGGGTGGCAGTGGGGCCAGATGTCATACATTGGGGTGGCAGTGGGGCCAGATGTCATACATTGGGGTGGCAGTGGGGCCAGATGTCATACATTGGGGTGGCAGTGGGGCCAGATGTCATACATTGGGGTGGCAGTGGGGCCAGATGTCATACATTGGGGTGGCAGTGGGGCCAGATGTCATACATTGGGGTGGCAGTGGGGCCAGATGTCATACATTGGGGTGGCAGTGGGGCCAGATGTCATACATTGGGGTGGCAGTGGGGCCAGATGTCATACATTGGGGTGGCAGTGGGGCCAGATGTCATACATTGGGGTGGCAGTGGGGCCAGATGTCATACATTGGGGTGGCAGTGGGGCCAGATGTCATACATTGGGGTGGCAGTGGGGCCAGATGTCATACATTGGGGTGGCAGTGGGGCCAGATGTCATACATTGGGGTGGCAGTGGGGCCAGATGTCATACATTGGGGTGGCAGTGGGGCCAGATGTCATACATTGGGGTGGCAGTGGGGCCAGATGTCATACATTGGGGTGGCAGTGGGGCCAGATGTCATACATTGGGGTGGCAGTGGGGCCAGATGTCATACATTGGGGTGGCAGTGGGGCCAGATGTCATACATTGGGGTGGCAGTGGGGCCAGATGTCATACATTGGGGTGGCAGTGGGGCCAGATGTCATACATTGGGGTGGCAGTGGGGCCAGATGTCATACATTGGGGTGGCAGTGGGGCCAGATGTCATACATTGGGGTGGCAGTGGGGCCAGATGTCATACATTGGGGTGGCAGTGGGGCCAGATGTCATACATTGGGGTGGCAGTGGGGCCAGATGTCATACATTGGGGTGGCAGTGGGGCCAGATGTCATACATTGGGGTGGCAGTGGGGCCAGATGTCATACATTGGGGTGGCAGTGGGGCCAGATGTCATACATTGGGGTGGCAGTGGGGCCAGATGTCATACATTGGGGTGGCAGTGGGGCCAGATGTCATACATTGGGGTGGCAGTGGGGCCAGATGTCATACATTGGGGTGGCAGTGGGGCCAGATGTCATACATTGGGGTGGCAGTGGGGCCAGATGTCATACATTGGGGTGGCAGTGGGGCCAGATGTCATACATTGGGGTGGCAGTGGGGCCAGATGTCATACATTGGGGTGGCAGTGGGGCCAGATGTCATACATTGGGGTGGCAGTGGGGCCAGATGTTATACTTAGGTGTGACAGTGGGGTTGTATATTATACACTGACTGCAATAGGAGTGAACGAAAAACCTGAATTCATTAATTAAGATGTTTGTCCCAGAACTTTTGTCCATATAATTTGTGTGTCCTCAGTCAAATACGCCGTTGATATAAAACTTCATAAAGGAGGGGACACTTTTACTGTCCATGGTAGAGGCGCTCACCCTTCCAGAGAAATGTGTAGTAATAAGACACTTACGTTGATGCCCATCCCATCAGTGGGTTTTCCCAACGCTCTCGAGAATCAAAGTCAATTCTCCATTTCTTGGTGTTCTGTACGCCGGACTGCATGGCGTTACGTGCTGGGACATAGATGTGAACTTTCCTGGTTTTCAGTTCCTCTTCTGGAAATCCAGTGATTGTGGAGATATCCTAACAGAAGAAGAAGAAAAGTATGTCATTAAGATTGTGTGTCACGTTCCCGTATCTCGAGGAAAGAATGAGAAAGCGAATTCTTGGAAAGTAATTTATTTCACAAACAGGGATACAAAGCTGAGAAAACACTGAGGAGTTAATATTAAACCAAGGTATCCCGAGGTCCCAACTCAGAAGTTGACATATTTCCAGACCAATGGCTAACTTCAGAAGTGAGAGGATTACTCAGCGGAAAAAAAAAAGTGAAAGTAATTAACATTACTAAACACTTTTGTCTACGTCGGGATCTAATTAACAAAAACTGCTGCACCCCACCCAGGGTTTCCAGGGTTTTTCCTACGGGAAAGGCGTCTCTTTATGGGAAACACCTTATACAAATGCAGATCACAATGACACAAGTCCATCATAATCAATGCAAACTATTATCCTGTCCATCAGGCTAAAGAAGAATTATAATTTTCTAAAGCGGCTTCTATAAGTTACAAGTCCGTTAATTAAGTGGCGCGGAACAATATGTCCCCTGTTCAACCAGGCACATCTACAGGAAAACTACTACCCCAATCATCATTTAGGCGCCATCTGAAGTTACATGAAATATGGTTTTTGGACGGTTTTATCAAGAATTGGATTAGAAAAGAGCATAGCAAAAATACAGTAAATATTTGTCCTACTCTGTTTTCTAGATAAAGGTTTCGGGGAATGTAAAGTATGGCAGCCACTGTGAAGTTCACAAACCAAGCTTTCCCAGTACCAGTTCTGACACATCTTCTAGCCAAGATTAGATCCAAATATTATTTTTTTACCATTTAACCCCTTATGAATCTGGGAGTTTTTCATTTCTTGAGCTTTCATATTTTTTCCACCTTTTGTTTCAAGGGCCATAACATTTTTTTTTTTCGTCGACAGTAGCTGAATGATGGCTTGAGGTTTTGTTGCTTTGTTTTTTTTGAAGCGAAGGGTTGTAATTCTGAATGTACTGGAGAACAAGAGAAAAAGATCCAACCGAGGTGAAGATGCAAAAAAAAAAAAAAAGTAATTTACCAATGTATGTTTTTACACCGTTAATTGTATGGTAGAAATGATGTAGGTTTTGTATTTCGTCAACATATTCTGAGACTTGTAATTTTTTAAATTATCCTAGGGACGTGCTTTTTTTGCGCCCAAAGCTGACTTTTTACTCATTTTTTTTTTTAGATATTTTGGGGTACTTCTGCCATTTTTATAGCTCTTTGTGTAATTTTTTTTGCAGGAAGTGTGGCAACTGAAAAATGGCGATTCTAGTGTTCCAATTTCATAGTTTTACATTTTGATAGATTGGACTTTTTTAAAACACAAAACCAAATGTGTTTATTTTTTAAATAATGAAATTTTATTTTTAAAAAGGGGTAAAGATGGGCAATTTAATTTTTTACATATTTTTTACATTTTAAAAAAGTTATTTTTTCATTTTTACAATTTTTTTTTTTTCCTTAGGGAACTTGAACCTGCAATCGCTGATCCTATATACTGCAATGCCACAGAACTGCAGTATATAGTGAAACCGATGTAAAGGATCGAGAGGGCACTCATCAGCTGAAAAACTTTATTTTATTTCATTATATATATATATGAATAAAATATGAGTTTAGAACTAAGATTGGAATATGTGATAGCACATCTAACAACAAATACATATAACAAAATGACTTATAAATGATGGACAGCGGCATTTAAAATGGTTAAACTGGTGTGATCGAAGAAAGATCGGGTTGCTGCAGTGACAGGCAGATGCCAGCTGTGCAACACAGTCCGCATCTACCTGGTATGGAGTCAGCTCAGCTCCTAGGTCATTAAGGAGTTAAATAACAAAAAAAAATTAGAGAGTTGCAAAGTTATTTTTTTATGCAAAATGAACACTATAAAAAAACAATGAAGAAATTGTGTTTTTTAATTGTAGTTGAAAATGAAAATGATTTGTGTTTTTCAGTGCATTATATGGTGTCATTGAAAACGACAACTCGTCCCTCAAAAGCCAAGCTCTCATACAGTTAGGTTGATGGAAAAATACAAATAAATTCCATATTTTCGCATAACACCCCCCCCCCCTCCAGATACAAAAAAGAAAACCTTACAGTTCTACTAACTCCTTTGTGACAGCTCTGATTTGAGAATATCCAATATTGAGAAGATGTGCAATCATTTCTGAGGAAGACATCGTTGTTTGAAATATTTCGTTATGATTTGCTTTCAGGCTAAAGTCTCACCACTATTTTAGAGTACAATTTGTGGTGAGCTCCATGTGGTTCTTGAGAGAAAAAAGGTCTCATAAATGAAAAAGTACAATGATAATTTGGGATAAAAAAAATTCAGTGAATTTGGATTATTTTGCTTTTGTTGTGTAGCAGGGAATGCTATAAAATAATAAAAGACAGTATACTTCAGTCTCTAAACCCCGAAACTTCCGAGCAGGCTTCTCCAGTGATTATTAGTGGACGCCCGATCCCAGTCAGTCCCCCTGTGACTTCAGCACCCTCCAGTGGTGGTCATCCATTGATGTCCCATTCCAGTCAACCCACAGCATAAGCACAAACCACTTGGGTGGTCATCCACTGATGTCCCGTTTCCGTCACCCCCTAGCATCTGTAGAGGCCACTTCGGTGATCACCTGATGCATACATGATGACGTCCTGTTCAAGTCAGCCCATGGCTTTAGCAGAGGCCACTTTAGCATACATCAAATGCCTCGTTCTAATCACACCAGTGGTCAACAGAAGATGTCCCTTTCCAGTTTTACCCTATCTTCTGCACAGGCCACTCCAGTGATCATCTTAAGCATAAGCAGTCATCCCTTATCTTCTGCACAGGCCACTCCAGTGATCATCTTAAGCATAAGCAGTCATCCCTTATCTTCTGCACAGGCCACTCCAGTGATCATCTTAAGCATAAGCAGTCATCCCTTATCTTCTGCACAGGCCACTCCAGTGATCATCTTAAGCATAAGCAGTCATCCCTTATCTTCTGCACAGGCCACTCCAGTGATCATCTTAAGCATAAGCAGTCATCCCTTATCTTCTGCACAGGCCACTCCAGTGATCATCTTAAGCATAAGCAGTCATCCCTTATCTTCTGCACAGGCCACTCCAGTGATCATCTTAAGCATAAGCAGTCATCCCTTATCTTCTGCACAGGCCACTCCAGTGATCATCTTAAGCATAAGCAGTCATCCCTTATCTTCTGCACAGGCCACTCCAGTGATCATATTAAGCATAAGCAGTCATCCCTTATCTTCTGCACAGGCCACTCCAGTGATCATCTTAAGCATAAGCAGTCATCCCTTATCTTCTGCACAGGCCACTCCAGTGATCATTTTAAGCATAAGCAGTCATCCCTTATCTTCTGCACAGGCCACTCCAGTGATCATTTTAAGCATAAGCAGTCATCCCTTATCTTCTGCACAGGCCACTCCAGTGATCATCTTAAGCATAAGCAGTCATCCCTTATCTTCTGCACAGGCCACTCCAGTGATCATCTTAAGCATAAGCAGTCATCCCTTATCTTCTGCACAGGCCACTCCAGTGATCATCTTAAGCATAAGCAGTCATCCCTTATCTTCTGCACAGGCCACTCCAGTGATCATCTTAAGCATAAGCAGTCATCCCTTATCTTCTGCACAGGCCACTCCAGTGATCATCTTAAGCATAAGCAGTCATCCCTTATCTTCTGCACAGGCCACTCCAGTGATCATCTTAAGCATAAGCAGTCCTCCCTTATCTTCTGCACAGGCCACTCCAGTGATCATCTTAAGCATAAGCAGTCCTCCCTTATCTTCTGCACAGGCCACTCCAGTGATCATCTTAAGCATAAGCAGTCCTCCCTTATCTTCTGCACAGGCCACTCCAGTGATCATCTTAAGCATAAGCAGTCATCCCTTATCTTCTGCACAGGCCACTCCAGTGATCATCTTAAGCATAAGCAGTCATCCCTTATCTTCTGCACAGGCCACTCCAGTGATCATCTTAAGCATAAGCAGTCATCCCTTATCTTCTGCACAGGCCACTCCAGTGATCATCTTAAGCATAAGCAGTCATTTCTTATCTTCTGCACAGGCTACTCCAGTGGTCACCTGTTGCACATCCGATGATGTCCCATTACATTAATCAAGGAAAAAAGGGACAGAAGTTCCAGCTTCATAAACCGTCCAAAATTTATTATTTAGAAACAGATTGCATAATCAAATTCCATATCAGGACAAGGAGCTCCATTTTTTCCTTGGATATTGTCCTACGAGTGGTTCCTCGTGTCCCTCTCTCTCAGGACGCCTGAGTCTAGGTGAGCTGGTGTTTTTATATTTTTTGCTATTGCATTAATACCTTATCTTCTCTGCAGGCCATTCCAGTAGTCATCTTAAGCACAAGCAATAACGTTCCATAGCAGTCATCCCCTATCTTCTGCACAAGCCACTCTGGTGGTCACCTGTTGCACATCCGATGACATCTCATTGCAGTAATGCCTTATTCTCTGCGCAGGCCACTCCAGTGGTCACCTGTTGGACATCCGATGATGTCCCATTGCGGTAATCTCTTATTTTCTGTGCAGGCCACTCCGGTGGCCACCATCTGATGCACATCTCATAACGATCTGTTACAGTCACACCGATGGTCATCTGACGCACATCCAAAGATGTACTATTACAGTCACCCGTTGGCTTGAGCGCAGGCCACTCAGTTGGTCATCTTATGCACATTCGATGATGTCCACTTTCTTCCACCTGACTACTGCAATCAAGCCTCAGCAATTGGGTGGATGGCAACCTGCCCTGGTGGACACAACCAGAGTGGCCAGAACTAGAGCCAAAGAGGTTAGTGCGACATTCTCTGAAAAGTTTTCTTGTAAGTTAGGCAGCGAACGTTTTCTATGACCACATTAGATGGTAGCGATCTACAGCACCAATACCAGTGCGTATGAAAATATACCCTTAAGGGAACCGCTGTGTATAAAATTCTCTACTATACCGTCATAGGGTCACCTTTAGCTCAAGGAGGGTGATGCTCTGCTTTAAGCCACACGTGTGTGACTTTTTCACACAGAAAAATTAATTAATAGTTCATGCATTGGAAATTTTACTGCTGACAAAAGCATGTAAGGCACCTTCCGGCAGAAAAATGTATTGTGTAATCCAGTACCAATCATATAACAATGTCAAATCTGAGGATTGCCAACAAAAATCTTATGTAACCCTCCAACCTGCAATGCGGTCTCCAGACTGCTATAAGCCTTTGCTCCTCTCTGGAAGTGAGCGAGGTCAGCACATTCACAGCCCTCCGAAGCATTGCTAACACCCGCGGCTCCAGGACCAAAAAATCTCAGCCCCGACATGGGCTCAATCTTATCGTATCGAACTTTATGGACAAATATTTTTATTAGTGTAAGCCATAAAAGATGCCAGCAGGCTTTCTCCAGTCCCCAATATATGTTTTACTGCAGAAGGAGCAATGTGGTGAGGAGGCAGCGCTGGGGTGCGCAGCGGTACACATGCTCCAGTATGGTGGCTTCCCGCAGCCGTCGCTATGCTGTCTTTACAGTTACAAGTGCAATTTGTTCCAATCAGTTTTTGCTTCTTTAATGGCATTTCCTATTTTCGTTAAATATTCACACATAACTTTATAGGCAATGCGTTGTTAATTAAGGGCTCAGCGGGGCACTATAAGTTATTTTAATAGGCATGAAATCATTCATTCCAGCCAGCCATTACAGTCATCATTGTAACGCATTTTACAATAGCTGCAGTTGATCCTCTATAACATAAAGACATCTGCTCCAGGTGCTCCACGTTCATTACGATACCCCTTACCCACATGCTGGACGAGCCTTGCAATAGTCAGGTTTACACATGGGGGAAAATATGAAATAATGAGCAAAAAAGATAATCCGTTAAGTGGCAATATATTAATGTTACATATAAATACTGCTTTATATCTTTATTATTAAAGCGTACCTGTCCTTTTATACAAAACCCTGTAGACTAACGTGGACTTGCTGAACTCATCCCCACTAGTTAGAGCAGCTTTCGGTGCACTTTACTATGTCCAGGAACATATGATCTGTAACTTGCCATCCTTTCTTTTTCAGTAGCATTCTGTCCGCACTATAGGTGCTTGAGCTTTCTCTTTCATTTCCCAGAATGCATTGCATTTGTTATTGGCTTGCCTTCCCTAAACTGAAAGCTCACCTCTCTGTTATGCCTGTATGTAATGTGACAGACAGGAGAGCAAGAGCAGAAGAAAAAGACCCGTCCCCACCTCCTGTAATCTGACACGGTGTTTCTGCTGCTAGATGGATTACACTTGACAACAGGCAGAGGACAGGACGTTATGCAGAAGGGAGGCACCTGATGGTCGTCACTTTGAAGTGATATTCTTGAAGAAACGACTAATTTGCAGATTGCCTATTTATCAGATCATCTATCAAGTGAACATGAGATCAAGCTGTCTGGACCATTAAAAATCATTGTATGAGATAAAAAGGTTTGCTGTTTTCCAGAAATAGTGCCGCACTTGCAGTACACGTGGAATGCGCTGAACACTTTGTTATAAAATATCTGTATATCAGGGTTCTGGTTCTGCAACTTTCCATTGGATATTCTCTATCAAGATATTTGTCATCTGTGAATGGGAACATTTCATTTTAGGTTCTGTTCTTAAGCTGCTTTGTATATTTAGTTTTAGGAACAAACGGAATACATTCCCAAAATGAATTAATTCGCCAAATCATGCAAACAGAAGCAGCGGGGCCCACAGATTATTATGGGATCTGCCTGCTTTCCGCATGTTGTCCATTTTTACAACAGAAGAATAAGTGCGGCATGCAGAACTTTTTCTTCTGTACTGAAAATGGCAAATCAAGCAGACCCAATAATAATCAATGTGGCCCTTTCCCTTCTGTTTACATCACTTATATCTTTGTCTGCCCTTATTCACACACAAGTCAACTCAGACATACGGTAAGGTTTTTAATATTAGACTGTGTGAGAACCTTGGTCAATGGTGGGATAGGCTTTTAGGCTTTTTTTTAAATCAAAACCAAGTACCCCATGTGAATTAAATTACTTATTCAGTTACAGCAGGGTTTAGGCTCATTTTGGGTGCTCATGGGGTGCACGTATATAATGCTGGGCAGCCCGCCTGGTCTAATAGTAAGGGCGTCATCAATCGGTTGCAAGCCAGATACTGTGCATCACATGTATCTGTGTGACTGGCGTCCTATGCAGGCCTCATCTGGGTGCATTTTTAATACTACAGAGCCACCCCTCCATGAATTGGTAGGTTAGTGAGTGGCTGTCTGCATCAGTATTTTGCACCTGTGCTGCCCCCGCCTTTATAATAGGGGTCTGCTGCATCCCGCTAGTGCATTGGTAATCTGACCTGGTGTTGGTTAGGCAGGTTTCTTTTCTGTGATGTTTTATGTAAATTTTTGCACAAATTTCGTTTTGAAAGTGTACGAAACGCCTGTTAAAAAAAAAAGCACAGATCTCAAGAGCTTTTTATAGTGTTTTTCTAAACATTTTAGCGACATTTTGGAAATATTCTAATGCTGCAGAACAACCAAAAACTATGTATATGACTTGTTTGCTATAACCTCCAGGCCTGGTTTAGATGGTCGTATTTTTGAGCAACACAATCCTATGTATCAGAGAGAAAACTTGGTGGAGACAATTCTAATTATAATGGCAGTGTGAAAAGGGATTAAAGAATACCTGTCACTTGCTCGATAAAATTTCTGTTTTGCTCTGCGTTGCTCCATTGCAGAGATATTCACATTTGTTTCCTCTGGAGCGCACTATGTGATATCTCTGATTTGCAGTCCAATTGGGTGTTTCTTCAGAGTCTTCTCTGGGGGCGTGCGCTTTCTCCCCTCCCTCCCAGATGCTGCCAATCACAACTCAGCAATACCTGAGAAGGATAGACTGCTAAATCAGCTGCTGAGCTGTGACTGCCAGGAATTGGAAAGGAGGGATGAGAGCGCTCCCCCCAGAAAAAACTCTGAAAAAACGCCCAGTTGGACTGCAAAGCAAAGATTTCACATACTGTGCTCCAAAAGAAAAGAAACAAATGTGAATCTCTCAGCAATGGAGCGATGACGTGGAAAACGAAAATAAGCGGCAGAATCAGGGAGACTCATATTTTTATAAGGTATTTACATACATTTTTTGAGCAAGTGACAAGTCCTCTTCAATGCATTAGTTTGTTAAAATATTTTTTTTTACGAGGATATGACATCACTTTATGATTGGTGAGGGTCATGGTAAACACTGGGGGTCGTCGTATTCAAGCAAGTAGGCTCCGATACTAAAGAGAATTTGTCACCAGGTTGTTGCCACTTAATCCTGCATATGTTAATGAGCCGCCTACCACTTATTTTCATCTTTCTGCGCACACTGTGCATAGGCAGAAAGCTGCCAGTGATGTAGGCGGGGTTATACCGAGTTCAGCATTCAGAGCACTGCTAGATCTGCAGCAGATTAAAACAGTGACTGTATCAAAAGGACAGCAAGCAGCCCGGTAACGGATACATCACTGGAATCAGGGTCTCTGCCCCTGGATCATGCTGCTCTCAGATGGGAGGGGTGGGTAAAAACCTGTTGACAGAAACCCCTTTAAAAGGTGTTGTTAGGACACCCCTCACGCACATGGAGAGCTGCTAACAAGCGATTCTTGCAGACATCTATGTGGCAGCTACATCTTTACTAAGGAGTATAAATAAGGAGTATAAATGATAAAATTTAAAAAAAAAATAAAAATGATTTGCAGAAATTCTGAAGTGTTACTTCTTAGGACGGCGCGATGTAAATATTTTCGATAAATTATTTTTGCTTTCTCCATGAGGATATATTAGACTTCCAGTGTGAAGCAGCGCTGGCAGAGACCACAGAAGTGCAGTCTGTTGAGATAACTCGATATTAATGCATAAATGAAAGCAAATCTAGTGTAGTGTGTATAATGCAGAGAGGGATTCCACGGCCTGCTATGACCCACATTCTGCCAAAGGGCCTTGCAACAACGTCTAGACTGGCGCATTCAGATGACATTCGTGCTTTTGTATGGAAAAATTGTCCACAAAACACCCTGCAGGCTGACAAAGCAAAGACGCTTGTTAACTAAGAACAGCTTGTTGGCTAAAGTGGATAGCAATAAATAAGCATGATTTTTCAGAACAGGTGCACCCTGGACCCGAAAGAATGAATGCGGCAATAGTTCTAAATCCAGCAGTGTTTATGGCTGTCTAAGTGTGTCTGTATCTATTAAACAGCATAATTAAAGTCGGATACAAGGAAATTTACCACTGAAAGAAAAACAGTTTACAACTCAAACATCCCCCAGAAACGGATCAAGCTTATGTGCACACTGCCAGCCTGTGTAAGGAATACCGCCACCCTGTGCCAACAAAACACAGGTGTCACGGCGTAACGTAGAGGATTGACACATGGACGGTCTCAGGGCCACAAACTTTATTCTTATGAGATCATAGGTGCTATTCCAAATTACATACGGGTACACGTTTCCATCATAGGAACATAAAAATATTGTCAATACAGAAGACGGCACCCAACTGAAACCTCTGAGGTTCCACTAGTGATGGGCGAAAGTGCTCGCTACTCGAGTTTGCATCGGGTGCTTGGGTACTCACCGAGTCTCGTGTGTGCTCCAGCGACATACTCGAGTGCCGGCCCTGCATGTTTAGCAGCTGTTATACAGTCAAAACACAAGCGGGGATTGCCAGTGTATGACAGGCAATCCTGCATGGTATTTTTTGTCTATCTAACAGCTGCGAAACTTGCGGGATGGGGACTTGAGTATGTCGCTCGAGCACCCATGAGACTCTGTGAGTACCCGATGCAAACTCAAGTAGAACGGACTTTCATTCTTCACTAGTGGAACCTCAGAGGTTTCTGTTGGGTGCCGTCTTGCAGATTCTGTATTGACTATATTTTTAATAGCTCCGGGGACCTACCACACCCGACGAGTGTTTTGCACTGAAATGCTTCGTCCAGGGGTGTTTTGCACTGAAATGCTTCGTCCAGGGGGTAAGTGTGAAACGCGCGTCGGGTATGGTGGATCCCTGAAGCCATTATAGAGGTAAAGTGTGGTATTTATTTCTTATGTCTACAGTCATTTCGTCCTATACATAGATTACGGTTACCTGGTGGAGTTTGAGACATGATGTGTTGTCAGACTTACTGTGATATAATTATCATACAAATGCAACAGTGAATGTATATTTAGAATGAAATATTTGTTACCACTTGGCTGTTAATCAATTCACTTGTATGAATTTGTCTGACCCTTGATGCATCTATCTTGAAATTATTTTTCCTTATTAGGCCTTCATGTTTAAATATACTCACTAACTACTATTGGTACTATGCAAATTTGATATGGAGTACAGACCTCTTTACACATCATCTGGGTTCTCCCACCTTGTGGATCATATGTGGTTTGTCTCATTTTTGTGTTTTTATATCATCTTTAATAAAAATTCATTTTTTAATAAGGATCTGGCCCATATGTAAAGCTTGTTTCTTTGGAGTAGTTTGTGTGTATTTGAACAACACAAAAAAACTGAGGGAAAAAAGGCAAATTGGACATAATTTCATACTAAACCCCAAAAATGGTTCCGACAAAATTGTTGGCACCCTCAACTTAATATTTGGTTGCAAACTCTTTGGAATAAATAACTGCGATCAATCTCTTCCTATAACCATCAACAAGCTTCTTGCATCTCTCAACTGGAATTTTGGACCACTCTTCTTCTGCAAACTGCTCCAGGTCTCTCATATTTGAAGGTGCCTTCTCCCAACAGCAATTTTAAAATCTCTCCCCAGTTGTTCGATGGCATTTAGATTTGGACTCACTGCTGGTCACTTCAGAAATCTCCAGAGCTTTATTTCCATCCATTTCTGGGTGCTTCTTGAAGTATGTTTGGGGTCATTGTCCTGCTGAAAGACCCATGACGCAAACCCAGCTTTCTGACACTGGGCACTACATTGTGACCCAAAATGATTTGGCAATCTCCAGATTTCATCATGCCTTGCACATAATCAAGGCACCCAGAGCCAGAGGCAGCAAAACAACCCCGAAACATCTTTGAACCTCCACCATATTTGACTGCAGGTACTGTGTTCTGTTCTTTTCTTTGTCGGTCTCATGCCGTTTTTGGTAAACAGTAGAATGATGTGCTTTACCAAAAAGCTGTACCTTGGTCTCATCTGCCCACAAGACGCTTTCCCAAAAGAATTTTGGCTTACTCACGTACATTTTGGCAAACTGCAGTCTAGCTTTTTTATGTCTGTGTCAGCAGTGGAGTCCTGCTGGGTCTCATGTCACAACGTTTCATTTCATTCAAATGTCGACGAGTAGTTTGCGCTGACACTGATGCACCTTGAGCTTGCAGGACAGCTTGAATTTATTTAGAACTTGATTGGGGTTGTTTATCCACCGTCCAGACTATCCTGTGTTGCAATCTTTCACCAATTTCTCTCTGCCGTCCACGTCCAGAGAGATTAGATACAGTGCCATGGATTGTAAACTTTTTGATTATGTTGCGTACCGTCCGACAAAGGAACATTAAGATCTCTGGAGATGGACTTGTAACTTTGAGATTGTTGATATTGTTCAACAACTTTGGTTCTCAAGTCCTCAGACAGTTCTCTTCCTCACATTCTGTTCTCCATGTTTAGTGTGGCACACACAGACACACAATGCAAAGATTAAGTCAACTTCTCCCCTTTTTATCTGATTTCAGGTGTGATTTTCATATTGCCCACATCTGTTACTTGCCACAGGTGAGCTTGATCGAGCATAACATGCTTGAAACAAAGATGTTTACCCACAATTTTGGAAAGGTGCCAACAGTTTTGTCGGGCCCATTTTTTGTGTGAAATTACGTCCAATTTGACTTTCTTCATCTGTATTTTTGTGTTGTTCCAATTCACACAAAAAATAAACATGTGCATAACAACATATGTGTAATTGCAATAATTTTCTGGGAGAAATACTTCATTTTCTGGAACAATTTCAAGGGTGCCAACACTTTTAGCCATGACTATGTATACATATATAATTTTTAACTAATGTAAACCTTCGTTTTTGCAAGACAATATCCAGAGCCCTTCCATATAGCCCAATGAAGAGACGGGTTCACATCCACTTTATGCCCTGGCAAAGCCATTTGTTGTGTTTTGTCTAACGAAATTTGCAGAGCTTTTTCCTGCCTTCTTTCCAGCAGTGAATACCAGCAGAGTCACTTGCAGCGATCAGTGTCTGTGCATCTAGCGTATCGTTTTCAGTTCTACCAGCGGTGACAGGAACTTTGCTGGAAGACGGACAATTTAATCAAATATTTTTGCTTTTACAAGCCTCCAGCCTCAAACCAAACTTACTTTTTTCTTTTTTTTATTCTTTATAGCAAAGCAACAAGGGTCTTTATGTTGTCACAGATCATCATCAACTCAAGTGAGCCATGTCTCGTTTTGTTTTTCTTTTCACCTCATAAAGCCGCATGGAGATGTCAGACGGACTGTGGCTACAATACGAGGAAAATGAGTATATTCAAGATGTAGAGAGCAAAAGTTGAGGCAAGAGTTGTCCAGCGGCGGACACGCCAGGGCCAGATTCTGCCCTTTTTCTCATACCCGTTTCACACATATGATGTAGATTTTTCTTTACGTTACCCAGCTGTTTTATGACAATTCAGAAATTTAGAAAGACAAACTTGTCTCCGAGTGTGTAGGAACATCAAGATACGCCCAGTTAAACTATTAGGGAATGTGTCTACAGAGCTTTTTGAACAGTTTTTTTGCATGGGATCCTCTCAGCTCCAAAATCCTGATTCAAAAACTCTTGGAAAACCCTACAAATTCATTTTTGTGGGAAATCCACTGTTCTATTCATAAGAGGAGTTGGAATTTTTTTTTTCCTGAAGAGATTTTGATTTCTTTTAAGAGGATCCTGAAGGAAACCTCTCCAAACTAGGTATTATCCAAATCAAAAGGCTGCAAAGAACACTTCAGAATGTGGACACAGACTTAAAGGATTTTTTTTTTTGTGGGTGTGTGAGGGGGTGGGGTGCGGAAATGGAGCATTAAGTGAAGTGTCAAAAATTTTTTGTGCATAACCGTTAGGAGTCCAAAACAGCTCTCAGGAGGTGAGCAAAAGACAAAAGGGCAAAGATGAAAACTTCCCTGATTTTTAAAATGTGAAATGAGTTGTTCCCTCTCATGAAAAGTTAACCCTCGGCTATTATAAAGAAACAAACCGTATAGCACTCACCCTTCCCGGGTCCACCTGTGCATCTCACCACTGTTCCTGGTGCTAGGCATTGGCTGCGGCTCTGATGTCACGTCAACAGCCAATCAGTGCGCTCATTCCAAGCTGAGCAGCTTCTTTTAATTGCAGATTTTCGCTATATAACATGGCTGACATCTGCCCTGTGTGAACATAGCTCAATTCTTTACTGTGAGGCCATGTTCACAAACTTCAGTATTTGGTCAGTATTTTAAATACGGATGTAAAATACTGACCAAATACTGAACGTGTGACTGTGGCCTGAATCATTAAGGAATCAAGATCATGCAAATTTTTTTTTCCGTGTGAACAAATGTAAGATATGATAAAATTGTCATGCATATGGCGGTGTGAGTTCTATATTCAGTGCCAATTGTCTCAAATCCTGTCCCGGAGAAGACACCAAAGTCTTTTCCAAACCCCTATGGCCAGGTTCCCATCAGGTTTGGCTGCACCTCATGACTTTTGGCTTATGTTTGACTACCTGAAGAACGGGATTCAGATGTGTCCCCTATGGAGCCTTTGGCTTTGATAACGCAAACAGAGTCCAAAAACAAACTTTTGGCTCACTTTGATCTCCTCACCGGCGGTATCTGGTTTTACATACAGTACAGACTAAAAGTTTGGACACAACTTCTCATTTAAAGATTTTTCTGTATTTTCATGACGATGAAAATTGTACATTCACACTGAAGGCATCAAAACTATGAATTAACACATGTGGAATTATATACTTAACAAAAAAGTGTGAAACAACTGAAAATATGTCTTATATTCTAGGTTCTATAAAGTAGCCACCTTTTGCTTTGATGACTGCTTTGCACACTCTTGGCATTCTCTTGATGAGCTTCAAGAGGTAGTCACCGGAAATGGTCTTTCAACAATCTTGAAGGAGTTCCCAGAGATGCTTAGCACTTGTTGGCCCTTTTGCCTTCACTCTGCGGTCCAGCTCACCCCAAACTATCTCAATTGGGTTCAGGTCTCGTGAATATATACACACAGTGTCTTGTGAAAGTATTGTCCCCCTTGAACTTTTCTACCTTTTGCCACATTTGTGGCTTCAAACAAAGATATAAAATTCAAATTTTTTTGGGAAGAATCAACAACAAGTGGGACACAATCGTGAAGTGGAACGAAATTTATTGGATATTTTAAACTTTTTAAAAAAATTAAAAACTGAAAAGTGGGGCGTGCAATATTATTCGGCCCCCTTGAGTTAATACTTTGCAGCGCCAACTTTTGCTGCGATTACAGCTGTAAGTTGCTTGGGGTATGTCTCTATCAGTTTTGCACATCGAGAGGCTGAAATTCTTGCCCCTTCTTCCTTGCAAAACAGCTCGAGATCATTGAATTTGGATGGAGGGCGTTTGTGAACAGCCGTTTTCAGCTCTTTCCACAGATTCTCGATTGCATTCAGGTCTGGACTTTGACTTGGCCATTCTAACACCTGGATACGTTTATTTTTGAACCATTCCATTGTAGATTTTGCTTTATGTTTGGGATCATTGTCTTGTTGGAAGATAAATCTCAGTCCCTGTCTCAGGTCTTTTGCAGACTCCAACAGGTTTTCTTCCAGAATGGTCCTGTATTTGGCTCCGTCCATCTTCCCATCAATTTTAACCATCTTCCCTGTCCCTGCTGAAGAAAAGCAGGCCTAAACCATGATGCTGCCACCACCATGTTTGATAGTGGGGATGGTGTTTTGAGGGTGATGAGCTGTGTTGCTTTTACGCCAAACATATCGTTTTGCATTGTGGCCAAAAAGTTCGATTTTGGTTTCATCTGACCAGAGCACCTTATTCCACATGTTTGGTGTGTCTCCCAGGTGGCTTGTGGCTAACTTCAAACGAGACTTTTTATGGATATTTTTGAGAAATGGCTTTCTTCTTGCCACTCTTTCATAAAGGCCAGATTTGTGCAGTGTGCAACTGATTGTTGTCCTATGGACAGACTCTCCCACCTCAGCTGTAGATCTCTGCAGTTCATCCAGAGTGATCAAGGGCCTTTTGGCTGCATCTCTGATCAGTCTTCTCCTTGTTTGAGATGAAAGTTTAGAGGGACGGCCGGGTCTTGGTAGATTTGCAGTGGTCTGATACTCCTTCCATTTCAATATGATCGCTTGCACAGTGCTCCTTGAGATGTTTAAAACTTGGGAAATCTTTTTGTATCCAAATCCGGCTTTAAACTTCGCCACAACAGTATCTCGGACCTGCCTGGTGTGTTCCTTGGTCTTCATGATGCTCTCTGCACTTGAAACAGAACCCTGAGACTATCACAGAGCAGGTGCATTTATAGGAGACTTGATTACACACAGGTGGATTCTATTTATCATTACCAGTCATTAAGGACAACATTGGATCATTCAGAGATCCTCACTGATCTTCTGGAGTGAGTTTGCGCCACTGAAATTAAAGGGGCCAAATAATATTGCACGCCCCACTTTTCAGTTTTTAATTTTTTTAAAAAGTTTCAAATATCCAATAAATTTTGTTACATTTCACGATTGTGTCCCACTTGTTGTTGATTCTTCCCCAAAAATTAGAATTCTATATCTTTATGTTTCAATGTGGCAAAAGGTAGAAAAGTTCAACGGGGCCAAATACTTTCACAATGTACTATATATATTTAAAGATTTTTCTGTATTTTCAAGACTATGAACATTGTACATTCACACTGAAGGCATCAAAACTATGAATTAACACATGTGGAATTATATACTTAACAAAAAAGTGTGAAACAACTGAAAATATGTCATATTCTAGGTTCTTCAAAGTAGCCACCTTTTGCTTTGATGACTGCTTTGCACACTCTTGGCATTCTCTTGATGAGCTTCAAGAGGTAGTCTTATCCATCTGGCAATCGTAGGTTTTGATGGTTTACACCCCTTCCTAACACCCTGGTGACATATGAAAAGGGACCTATCTACTCTAGACTCTTTAGTGACTGAAAGATATTTAATGATACATCTCCTCACGTCTAATGTGTGAAGGTTCTCTTCCTTCTCGCTCTTTGGAGAGGAACAGAAGGTAGGAAGGACCATTTCTTGAGTTCTATGAAAGCGAGAGGGTAGTTTCGGAAGATAGGATAATCCTTAAGCCAGATCCGGCCTATCCACTAGAATTTTGGTAAATGGATGGGCCATGGATAGAGCTTGAATGTCGCTTACTCTTCTGGCTGATGTTAAGGCGACAAATAGGGCTGTTTTTAGGGTAACTATTTTTAGAGAAGCTGATTCCAAAGGCTCGAAAGGCAGGTTAGTTAGTGCAGTCAGGACCAGGTTTAAGTCCCAAGGAATTACTCTTGTTTTATCAATGGGTCTAGATCTAAACGATGCTTTGATGAAAGGAGAGATACAGTAATTAGCTGCTAAATCCTGGGAAAATAAGGCTCCCAGAGCTGAGACCTGGACCTTCAAGGTGCTGGTGGATAACCCCAACTCTAGACATTTTTGTAGAAATTCTAATATTTTCCCAATGGGAGCTGCTTCTCCTACCCTATCATCTGAAAAGGATAGGAACTTTCGCCAGGTCCTGGAATAAATACATATAGTAACCTGTTCCTACTACGTAGAAGGGTGTCTGTGAGGTTTGATGAGAAGCCTGTGCTGATTAATAATTGCCTTTCAAGTTCCATGCCGTAAGATGCAGTCCCCACGTTGGAGGATGAACAATTGGCCCTTGTGAAAAAAGATCCGGGATCTTTGGTAAGATCCAAGGATCGGATACCGACATGTCTTTTAGGCAAGAGAAGCAGGGCCTCTTGGGCCAGAAAGGAGCTATGAGGATGACCCGGGCTCTGTCCTTTCTGATTTTCCTTAGGACCACTGGAAGGAGTAATGAAGGAGGAAACGCGTACGCCAGGCTGAAATTTCCAGGGAAGTAGAAGAGCGTCCACCGCCAGGGGATTTTCCCTGGGTTCAGAGAACAGAATTCCAGAACCTTGCGATTCCGTTTTGTGGCAAACAGATCCACTTTTGGAAGGCCCCACATGAGATCTATCTGAGCAAAGATCTGAGAATTTAGCGCCCATTCTCTTTCCTTCAGAATGCTGTGGCTCAGAAAGTCTGCCTTGACGTTTTCTTTCCCTTTTAGATGCAAGGGAGAGTAGAGGACTTTCTGCTTTTTGAAAGAGCTCGTCCACCACTCTCAAGGTTTTTGACTTTGCACCCCCTTGATGGTTCACATATGCCATTGACACTTGATTGTCTGATAATATGAGGACGTCTCGACCCTGTAGAGATATAAGGAATTTGCTTACTGCTTGATCTATAGCCAATAGTTCTTTAACGTTAGAGGAAAGGTTTTTCTCACTCTCTGACCATAGCCCCTGAACTATATTTCCATCTAAGTGAGCTCCCCATCCTGTGGGACTTGCATCCGTGGTTAACACATGGGAAGGACTTACTTCCCAGGGGACCCCCCGAACTAGGTTCCTAGTCTCCAACCACCATTTAAGGGACTGAACTAAGCGAGGGGATAAGGTTAAAGTATTTTCAAGACAGCCCCCTAGCACTGATTCATTGTACAACTCATCCCACTGAAGGGCTCTAGAGTGGAATTGTGCCCACTTAACCACGGAAAAACATGAAGTTAAAGTGCCTAATCGGGACATCGCACTACGAAGAGACAGAGGGTTTATCTATGGCTTTTTTAACCAAACCCTGGATTGATTTAACCTTTAAGGCTGGTAGACTAGAAGACTGTTCTTCTGAATTGAGAATAATCCCCAGAAATTGTTGGGCTTTCATGGGAGTTAATTTAGACTTTGGCAAGTTTAACAACCACCCCAACACTTCCAGTATGGACATAACTTCTGTTAGATGGGCTTTACATTGAGGAAAAGAATTACCCACTATAAGGAAATTGTCGATGGTAGGGGATTATAAGAATGTCTTTCTCCCTGACATGAGCCATGGCTTCTGCCACTACTTTAGTAAAAACTCTCAGAGCGATGGAAAGACCGAAGGGAAGGGAAGTGTACTGAAAGTGTTTTATTACACCTTGCATCTCTAACGCCACCCTTAGGTATTTTTGATAACCTCTGTGAATGTGTACATGATAGTATGTATCTTTAAGATCTAAATCGGGAAAAAGAAGTTAAATTGTTGATTTCAAAGATTTTAAATGTATGAATTTTCAGGTGTCTATTCAGGGATCTCAGATTAATTATAGTCCTGAAAGAACCGTCTGGCTTGGAGACCAAAAAGAGAGGGGAGTGGAACCCTCTACCTCTCTCTACCTCCGGGACCTCAACTAGCACAGATTTCTTCACTAGGTCATGGATCTCGGACTGACATAAAGGGGAAGAACCGGAGGGAGTAACCAGAAACCTTCTGTATGGGAGTGATTGGAACTCCAATTTTAATCCTGATCTCACCAGGCCAAGGATCCAGCTACTTGCTGTAATAAGCTCCCAGTCTGGGAGAAAGGAGGTTAATCTTCCTCCCACCTGGACCGACCATCATTGTCCTGACTTTCGTGCCCCTTGGGAAGACGTGCCAAAAAGTAAACCTCTACTTTTCTGGTTACGGGCTTCATATTTGTCCTGTTCTTTAGTCTGTCTTTTCCGGACAATCCTCTTCCTCCTGAACGACAGTTTGTAAGTAGGCAGGGATACAGCGGGAAATCCTTTTTTTGAGTCTCCAGCTTTCTCCAATAAATCATCCATGGCAGGACCAAACAGGTACTGACCTTCACAAGGGATAGAACAGAGTCTAGATCTGGCTTGTATGTTCCCCGGCCAACACTTGAGCCACAGAGCCCGCCGGGCAGAATTAGATAAGGCTGCTGATCTTGCTGCTAACCTGATGGAGTCCGCTGAGACGTCAGCAAGGAACACCGCAGCACCTTGAACAAGAGGGATGGAGGATAGGATTTCTGTCCTAGATACTCCCTCTTTTAGCTGGGTTCCTAACTGCTGCAACCAGATCATTAGGGATCTGAAGGTGCAGGTGGTAGCCACTGCTGGTTTTAAGGCGCCTGCTGCGGCTTCCCACGTTCCTTTTAGGAAGGTGTCTGCCTTCCTATCTAGAGGGTCCTTTAGGGCTCCCATGTCTTCGAATGGTAAGGAGGACTTCATAGAAGCTTTGGTTATAGCTACGTCGAGTCTGGTGCCTTAGACTATGGGCTATCTTCAAAGGGGTATCTTCTTTTAAAAGAAGGTGGCAGAGAACTTTTACTCTCTGGTCTCTTCCAATCTGTGTCAATTAGGGCCTGTATTTTATTATTCATAGGGAAACATCTTTCCTTCCTATGGTCTAGTCCCTTAAACATTACATCCTCCATCTCCATCTAGAATCTCTCAGATCTAGTTTCTATAATGCCCATGGTGGACCGGACAGCCTTGAACAATGCATCCACCTCACAAAAGTGGAAACATTGACTACCTGAATCACTGTCAGAGGAGGAGGATGCGTGAGAGGTCATCCAAATCCTTGGTAACCATAGATAGGGAAGAAATATCTGATGTTGGGGAAGGTTCCCTTTTTCGTTTACTTTTAACGTTTTTTTTTTTTTTTTTATAAGGGCCTTGCTAATTTCTTCTTTAATTAAAGATCTCAACCCTGAAGAAAAACTGGGGGATTCCTCCGCCAGTGTCTGGCCAATACAAGAGTGACAGAGTCTCTTCACATAGGTATCAGGCAAAGGGATATTGCATATAGCACATTCCTTGTGTTCAGACTTGGAAATGCATTTCTTGCTCTGAAAAACATTAGAAAGACGGAGTAAACCATTACCAAGTGAACATTCAAAAAGATCCACTTATCCCTGCACAAATACATGGTACCAATATTGCAGAAGAATCTCCTGCTGATGGAGAGTCCCCTCCATCCCCCTCTGGACTGCAGGATTTTTCTTCCTGGCTGAGCTCCATGCTTGTCCGTGGAACAGCTCCCACTTGAATGTGAGCGATGCTCCACAGGCTCTTGCTGCTCTCCAGGTAGCAAAAGATCTTCCTGCTGCTGTAGCTCAGGATCTGCCATCTCACCTGGATGGGCTGGGAAGCACCTGATAGAAATGCCTGTTATAATTTATACCGGCCTCTATCCTCGGCACCTGGTCAATTGACCTCTCGAGTGGCCTAGGAAACCGCCCCCGCCCGGTGGGGAACATCCCCCCTACCTTCCGCTGCACGTCTCCAGCGTGTCTCTGACAGTGACCATCATCCCGGAAGCAGGGTTGAAGAGGCACGCCCACCGGCTTAATAGCCGTGCCTCCGCTGGAGTCACCAGCCGCGTCACCCGCCAACGCGGCCCGAGCGTCCTGCACACATGGGGGACTCCAGGCCACACGCGAGCAGGCGACCCCAGCTAGGAGACGCCGCTGCTACCCAGCGCACATGGAGCAGCCCCCCTGAGCTCTATCGTGGTGCCTCCAGGGAATCCAGACCTGACCGAGGCAGAGAAGATATCCCCGCCTGGATCGGCCAGCCTGGCCTGGGACGGCCAGCCTGGCCTGGGACAAGAAACTTTTCTTCTTTCTTCAGGTAAAACCTGCAGGAGTTCCCATCAAGGACAGAAAACCAAACTGAGGCGAGAGAGAGGTGCCGCCCTTTCAACCAGTAGGTTTCCTGTCCTTGGTGGGCAGATCCTCCTCTCATGGTGCTGTCATGGGTGATCGAATAAAGACAGGGAAGAAGGTTCTAAGACTCCAAAGTTTCATACTTTGGACTCCGTGTGCCTCATCGCAGTCAATTCTCCTTCTGGAGAACGTCTATATCCCGTTTTTCAGGTATCCATATGAAAACTTTTGGCTGCCCAGGTCATGAGTGGGCAGCCAAATGTGGTACAATTGCGGCCCAGATCACAAAATGATTCTTATAATTAAAATAAAGTGTTGCAATGGATAACTTTTATCCCGGGACGCCAGACCACTCCTCCATTAATTTCCTGTGGTGCTGCCGGAAAAGCCAAGTGCAACTCTTGGCAGCCACATATGGTTACACTGCCATTCTTATAGCATTCCTCCTTCTGCCGGATGGTGCGGGTCCAAGTGGTCAGACCTCCACCAATCAAGAGCTTGTATTTTATTTTATATTTTTATTTTACAGATAGGTGAGAACTTGTTTTAACCAGACAACCCCTATTAGCATCTTCCCAAAACATCTACAGTAATTTATTACAGACGTAAAAATCCAGAATGCTTTTTGTTTATTCAAATTACTGAAAATGTGCTTGAAAGCCAATCTCCGTATGTTACGGGGTCTGCACATCGTCAGCTTGTCAATAAGTAGCCAACTTACTTTTGGAAATGACCTGTTCAGCTTCCTGCTGGTTTCGTCATGAACCCATCATGAACCCAGGGTTAGGGCGGGGTCGAAGTGAAAAGAAACCACAATCTCTGTCAACGTGAATGAAAGATGACACGTAGGGCCGGGTAGTCATGGTGCATTTGTTTTTTTTATAATGTGTTTCACAAGCATCTCCTATCAGAGACAACATTCCAGTTCAGTGGAAGACAACGACTCTAAAAAGGTCATTTGTAAAATGTTTTCCAAAGTGGTTGGTTGGCACAGAGTGTTTGCACGTACCTCTACCTTGGCACTGGATCCCTTGACAGCAAAAGCTGTTAAGACCAAATATACAAGGTACCGTATCATAATCCACTTGTTGCCAAAGATATGGAATAAAACGCTTGGCTTCTATCAGAGTTTTGACACCTAGGAGGCAGTGAGGTCCTGAAATTCTTATTCCTTGCTGGTGCACGGAGTCTAGACACCGTGATTTCTCACACTTTCAAAGTCCCTTACAACACTCTTTTGTGATCCTTCCATCTACATGGCTTTCTGCTGGTGACAAGAAAACCTATCCTTTAAGTGACATTTCAATAGGTGAAAGCCTGAGCTTTGCAATTCCTTGAAAACAATATGAACTCTTGAAAAGAACTATATGGCACCAGCCTGAACCCTATCCTGCGAGGGTCACCGAGAGATCGCTGCACAGTCGCAATACTATGAAGCTTAAATTAACTATATAAAAAAAAAAGCCTAACCCAATAGAAAGTATGACCCGAGCATACAAAAACATGTGCTTAACTGAAAAAATGTCCTATTATGTCCCGTCCCATCTCATCCACTTGTTGACCCTGAGTGTACAAAAATGAAAGTTTGAGAGAAAGAATTTATCCTGAAAAAAAGCATCTAGGATGGCTTTAGACTAAGAAAAGGATATCATGTGTATGGGGAAGCCCGACTATAGTTTGACGTCAATTATGGGGGAACAATTGATCAGACAGGTTGGATGTAAAGAGGGAGATTTATCAAGCTACATATGCCGCAATTCAGGAGCAATTTGAGCCAGGAAAAGTTTTTTCATGACTTGCACCATATTAATTATGCATTTTAGAAACTTTCTATACATTGTCTGTCAATATTGCATGGCTTTTTGTAAGGGGTGGAGGGGGGTGACCTAATACGCAATGTGCCAAAATATACAGTCATGGCCAAAAGTATTGAGAATGAGACAAACAGTAATTTTTCCAAAGTTTACTGCTTCATTTTTTGTAATGGCAATTTGCATATACTCCTGAATGTCAAAGAGTGATCAGCTTAACAGCAATTACTGTACTTGCAAAGTCAATATTTGCCCAGAAAATGAACTTTAACCCCCAAAACACATTTCAACATCATTGCAGTCCTGCCTTAAAAGGAGCAGCTAACATCGTTTTAGTGATTGATCCATTAACACAGGTGTGGGTGTTGATGAGGACAGGGCTGGCGATCAATCAGTCATGATTAAGTAAGAATGACATCACTGGACACTTTAAAAGGAGGCTGGTTCTTGGTATCATTGTTTCTCTTCAGTTAACCATGGTTATCTCTAAAGAAACACGTGCAGCCATCATTGCACTGCACAAAAATGGCCTAACAGGGAAGAGTATCGCAGCTACAAAGATTGCACCTCAGTCAACAATCTATCGCATCATCAAGAACTTCAAGGAGAGAGCTTCCATTGTTGTCAAAAAGGCTCCAGGGCGCCCAAGAAAGACCAGCAAGCGCCAGGACCGTATCTTAAAACTGTTTCAGCTGCGGGATCGGACTACCAGCAGTGCGGAGCTTGCTCAGGAATGGCAGCAGGCTGGTGTGAGTGCTTCTGCACGCACTGTGAGGCGGAGACTCTTTGAGCAAGGGCTGGTTTCAAGGAGGGCAGCAAAGAAGCCACTTCTCTCCAGAAAAAACATCAGGGACCAACTGATATTCTGCAAAAGGTACAGGGAGTGGACTGCTGAGGACTGGGGCAAAGTCATTTTCTCTGATGAATCCCCTTTTCGATTGTTTGGGACATCTGGAAAACAGCTTATTCGGAGAAGAAGAGGTGAGCGCTACCACCAGTCTTGTCTCATGCCAACTGTAAAGCATCCTGAAACCATTCATGTGTGGGGTTGCTTCTCAGCCAAGGGAATCGGCTCACTCACAGTCTTGCCTAAAAACACAGAAATGAATAAAGAATGGTACCAGAATATCCTCCAAGAGCAACTTCTCCCAACCGTCCAAGAGCAGTTTGGCGCCCAACAATGCCTTTTCCAGCATGATGGAGCACCTTGCCATAAAGCAAAGGTGATAACTAAATGGCTCATGGAACAAAACATAGAGATTTTGGGTCCATGGCCTGGAAACTCCCCAGATCTTAATCCCATTGAGAACTTGTGGTCAATCATCAAGAGACGGGTGGACAAACAAAAACCAACAAATTCTGGCAAAATGCAAGCATTGATTATGCAAGAATGGACTGCTATCAGTCAGGATTTGGTCCAAAAGTTGATTGAGACCACGCCAGGGAGAATTACAGAGGTCTTGAAGAAGAAGGGGCAACACTGCAAATATTGACTTGCTGCATTAACTCATTCTAACTGTCAATATAACCTATTGGTACTCATAATATGATTGCAATTATATTTCTGTATGTGATATAAACATCAGACAAACACTAATAAAAACCAGAGGCCAGCAGATCATGTGAAAATATAATTTTGGTGTCATTCTCAAAACTTTTGGCCATGACTGTACACAAACATGTTTTCGCTAATTCCTGGCACAAAGTAAGCCAACTAGAAAAAGTCTAAAGATGATAAAGATACATCTGAAGTATTTTAAAACTGTCAAGTGTCTCTAGGTCCCTATACACAGTAGACTAATGACAGCTGAACCTGACAATATTGATGGGTTTGACTGCCAGTCTAAGGAAGCCTCCCAACAAACGATGTCAGGAAACGGGAAAATCCGGTATATCAGATCTCAGACTGTCGATCTTTTTGTCCTCTAACAGATAAGCCGCCACCAGAGAGGTCTGCCAGATCGCTCAGAGTACACAAGAGCACTCGGCAAAGTGAGTGCGTGTATGGGAAAGTAGGAGTCGTCAGATATCGGCCCAACAATCATTAGGTGTTTTCAAGTTTGAACGTCATCTCAGAGCCAAAAAATTGTGGACAGCTTTCTAATCATTAGGTGTTCGACCGCTGTAACCCCCACCAATCCCGAGAACTGGGGCTCTGAAGAGCCTAGGCTGAATGGACCAGGGGTCCATGATGCACACTGCCTCTCCATTCAATCTAATAGGAGTGTTGAAGACCAGCCAAATGTGAACTCGTCAGTCTCCTGCGCTCACATTAAAGAATGAATGGAGCTTCATCAACCTCCACTCCATTCAGCTGGGGACCATCTTCAGAGCCCTGGTTCTTGAGATTAGTAGGGTCCAAGACGGTCAGGCCCCCAATGAATGTAAAGTTATCCCAAATCCTTTGGAAAGGAGATAACTTTCAAAACAACCCTTTAAAAGAGGTTGTCCTCTACTTTAACACTGATGGGCTACCCTAGGATAAGTGATTAATATCTGCTTGGTGGGGGTGCAACACTAACTAACCAACTCCGTCTGCTGTTTAGTGGCAGCAAATGGGTACTGCACATCCACCTCTTTTTCAAATCAATAGAGGGCGGATGTGCAGTACCCAGACACGGCCACTATACAGTAGACTGAGCTGCGCAACTCTGTAACTGAACTATTCCAGCCGGGTTGTCGCAACCCATAGATCAGATATTGATGACCTATCCTAATGATAGGCCATCATTTTTAAAGTAGTGGTCAATGTCTAAGTTCACACTAAAAATTAGACAGTATTAATAAGTAATAAGTTTATGCTGTGGATAACTTCACAGACTGCTCCAGAGATCGGTCCAATGCCGGACTGAGGCTCCTAGGTCCCAGCAGGAGATGAACTTGTGTTCTGCTGATTTGCAGTGACTTCGGGTCTTGATCTCTACTGATACACATAAGTGATTCTGCTAGAAAACATTAGATAAACGTCAGACAAAGGAGTGGAGATAAACTAACAGTGCACTTATTGGATCTCCTACATGACTTTACTTTCTCTCTGCTGACATTCCCACACTCATCATGGGCGATTTCAACATCCCCACTGACATTTGCCAGTCAGCAGCATCCAAACTCCTGCCGCTTACTTCATCCTTTGGACTTACTCAGTGGTCCTCCTCAGCCACCCACACAGACGGACACACTCTAGACCTCATCTTCACCCGACTCTGCTCCCTATCTAACCTCACAACCTCCCCTCTACCCCTACCTGACCACCATCTACTCACTTTTTCATCCCTATCCTCCTCACCTGTCACCCATGTACAGCAACTTGCACACCCCCACAGAAACCTTGCGCATCTAGACACCCACACACTCTCTGACTCTATTCTACCACTGACATCCATATCTTTACTTCATGACACAGAAAGCGCCACTGCTTTCTACAATGCCACTCTCGCATAAGCTATTGACTCGGTCGCCCCTCTTATGCATGGCAGAGCACGACGAGTCAACAGGCAACCCTGGCACAAAAACCTCACTAAACAGCTTCGACAAGCGTCCAGGGTTGCAGAGCGGCGTTGGAAGAAAACATTCTCAAGATGACTTCACTGCATTCAAACAAGCAACACTCTCGCATTCAAATCAGCACTCACCTCTGCTAAACAGGCCTACTTCACAACCCTCATATCTTCCTTATCCTACAACCTCAAACAGCTATTCAACACTTTTAACTCTCTCCTCCGCCCTCCACTGCCCCCTCCGACATCTCTGCTGAGGAGTTAGCCACACACTTCAAAAACAAGACTGCCCAAACACGGCAAGTCTTTACTGTCCGACCACCACAACCCCTTTGGTTTCCACACCATTGCCCTACCCCCATAACCTCCCTTCCCAACATCACGGAAAGAGACCTTACTCGTCTCCTCGCCAAATCACACCTCACCACTTGTGCACTCGACCCCATCCCTTCCCACCTCCTCTCCAACCTCACCCCCACAATCATCCAATCCCTAACCCATCTCTTCAACCTATCACTATCTTCTGGTACCTTCCCCGATGCCTTCAAACATGCCACAATCACGCCCATCCTCAAAAAGACATCCCTCGACCCAACTGCCTTGCCCAGCTATCTCCCCATATACAGTGCTGGCCAAAAGTATTGGCACCCCTGCAATTTTGTCAGATAATACTCAGTTTCTTCCTGAAAATGATTGCAATCACAAATTCTTTGGTCTTATTATCTTCATTTAATTTGCTTGCAAGGAAAAAACACAAAAGAGACTGAAGCAAAAATCAAATCATTGATCATTTCACACAAAACTCCAAAAAAAGGGCCAGACAAAAGTATTGGCACCCTCAGCCTAATACTTGGTTGCACAACGTTTAGCCAAAACAACTGCGAGCAACCGCTTCCGGTAACCATCATTGAGTTTCTTACAATGCTCTGCTGGAATTGCAGACCATTCTTCTTTGGCAAACTGCTCCAGGTCCCTGATATTTGAAGGGTGCCTTCTCCAAACTGTCATTTTGAGATCTCTCCACAGGTGTTCTATGGGATTCAGGTCTGGACTCATTGCTGGCCACCTTAGAAGTCTCCAGTGCTTTCTCTCAAACCATTTTATAGTGCTTTTGGAAGTGTGTTTGGGTCATTGTCCTGCTGGAAGACCCATGTCCTCTGAGGGAGACCCAGCTTTCTCACACTGGGCCCTACATTATGCTGCAAAATTTGCTGGTAGTCTTCAGACTTCATAATGCCATGCACACGGTCAAGCAGTCCAGTGCCAGAGGCAGCAAAGCAACCCCAAAACATCAGGGAACCTCCGCCATGTTTGACTGTAGGGACCGTGTTCTTTTCTTTGAATGCCTCTTTTTTTTTCCTGTACACTCTATGTTGATGCTTTTCCCCAAAAAGCTCTACTTTTGTCTCATCTGACCAGAGAACATTCTTCCAAAACGTTTTAGGCTTTCTCAGGTAAGTTTTGGCAAACTCCAGCCTGGCTTTTTTATGTCTCGGGGTAAGAAGTGGGGTCTTCCTGGGTATCCTACCATACAGTCCCTTTTCATTCATATGCCGACAGATAGTACGGGTTGACACTATTGTACCCTCGGACTGCAGGGCAGCTTGAACTTGTTTGGATGTTAGTCGAGGTTCTTTATCCACCATCCGCACAATCTTGCGTTGAAATCTCTCGTCAATTTTTCTTTTCCGTCCACATCTAGGGAGGTTAGCCACAGTGCCATGGGCTTTAAACTTCTTGATGACACTGCGCACGGAAGACACAGGAACATTCAGGTCTTTGGAGATGGACTTGTAGCCTTGAGATTGCTCATGCTTCCTCATAATTTAGTTTCTCAAGTCCTCGGACAGTTCTTTGGTCTTCTTTCTTTTCTCCATGCTCAATGTGGTACACACAAGGACACAGGACAGAGGTTGAGTCAACTTTAATCCATGTTAACTGGCTGCAAGTGTGATTTAGTTAATGCCAACACCTGTTAGGTGCCACAGGTAAGTTACAGGTGCTGTTAATTACACAAATTAGAGAAGCATCCCATGATTTTTCAAAGGATGCCAATACTTTTGTCCACCCCCTTTTTTAAGTTTGGTGTGGAATTATATCCAATTTGGCTTTAGGACAATTCTTTTTGTGTTTTTTTCATTGAAGACAAATTAAATGAAGAGAATAATACCAAAGAATTTGTGATTGCAATCATTTTCAGGAAGAAACTGAGTATTATCTGACAGAATTGCAGGGGTGCCAATACTTTTGGCCAGCACTGTAGCTGATCCCATTTGCCTCCAAACTCCTTGAGCAACAAATTCAAGCTGAACTTTCCTCCCACTTCTCATCCAACTCTCTCTTCGACAACCGCCAATCCGGCTTCTGCCACCACCATTCCACCGAAACTGCCCTTACCAAAATCACCAATGACTTACTTACAGCCAAAGCTAACAGACAATTCTCTGTACTCCTTCTTCTTGACCTGTCCTCTGCTTTTGATACATTTGACCACTGCCTCCTACTACAGATCCTCTCTTCCTTTGGCGTCAAAGACCTTGCCCTATCTTGGATCCCCTCATACCTTTCTAACAGCACATTTAGCATCTCCCACTCCCACACTATCTCCACCCCCCCGCCTCCTCTCTGCTGGAGCCTCAAGGCTCTGTCCTAGGACCCCTACTCTTCTCAATCTACACCCTTGGTCTGTGACAGCTCATAAAATCCCATATGATGACACCCAGATCTATCTCTCTGGCCCAGATGTCACCTCTCTGCTGTCCAGAATCCCAGCATGTCTAGCAGCCATATCCTCCTCCTCCTCTTCCCGTTTCCTCAAGCTCAATGTGGATAAAACTGAACTCATCATCTTTCCCCCATCTCGCATATCTTTCCCACCTGATCTTTCTATCACAATAAATGACATCACTCTTTTCCCCGACAATCCGCTGCCTCGGAGTAACCCTGGACTCTGCCCTGTCCTTCAAACCCCACATCCAAGCTCTCGCCACTTCCTGTCGCCTCCAGCTCAAAAATATTTCCAGAATCCGTCCTTTCCTCAACTATCAATCTACTAAACTGCTTGTGCATGCCTTCATCATCTCCTGCCTCGACTACTGCAACACTCTCCCCTGTGGGCTACCTGCTAGCACTCTTGCACCCCTCCAGTCCATCCTTAACTCTGCTGCGCGACTGGTCCATCTCTCGCCTCGCTACTCCTCTGCTACCCCCCTTTGCAAATCCCTTCATTTGCTCCCAAATGCCCAGCGTATCCAGTTCAAACTACCTACAAAGCCATCCATAACGTCTCTGAACTAATCTCCAGATATTTTCCTTCACATAATCTCTGGTCCTCCCAAGACCACCACCTCTCCTCCACACTTAATCATTCCTCACGCAATCGTCTCAGAGATTTTTCCCGAATATTCCCCGTCCTATGGAATTCTGTGCCTCGACACACAGAAATGAGTCGACCAACCAGCCCCCTTCATACACAGTACTGGCCAAGTTATCATACAGGAACATTAAAAATATACACGGATCTTTAATAAGTGAAACAAAGGTTCTGAAGGGTTTTTCAGAAATTCTTCCATATTTAATTGAAATTTGTTATACTTTCCAAATAGTGGAACATCACATTCTGAGTAAGTCAGAAGTTCTTCACAGAAACATGAAGTTTATGGGTCTAGTAGGGAGCATTCTCAAAAAGATATGACAATTTTATACAGAAGAAAACTCATACAACATAAAAAAAAAATCTGTAACATTCATTGCCTTCCCAAGCACCGCCAAGTTCCAGGAATATCCCATACAGGGCATATATCACAGAACTGGACTATGCAAAAAAATGCAGCCTATTCCCAGTGCACCAATCCACAGTCTTCTAGAAAAGCGTTTTACCATGGATGATCTCATGTCTACCCTTCTTCTGGTAGTGTTAGATCTTAAAAGTGAGAGCAAATGTACTTTGGTTCTTGTGGTTGTTGTGCATGTTTGAGTCATACACATCAGACAGCTCAGTCCAATAGTAAAATTCATATGCTCCGTTGACCAATTTGTGCTAAACTCGGCAGGGCCTCCCACCAGGTCCAAAGGCAATGTAGAAATTGAGGAAAGCAGAGGCACCAAACAGCAGGTTTATAAAATAAAAAACAACTTGTTCTTTATTGCATGTCAATTAAAAAAACAACACAGAAAGACACAGCAGGCAACGTTTCGGCCAAATTTGTTCTTTTTCAAGCCCAAGAAAAATTCATACAGGTGCATGAATTTTTCTTGGGTTTGAAAAAGGACAATTTTGGCCAAAAAGTTGCCTGCTAAGTCTTCTTGTGATTTTTTTTTTTATTTTTTTTATTAAGAACCTGCTGTTGCCACTAGAAGACGCAATTTTGTTATAACTATTCATGTGATAATGTTGTTATTTATATGAGAAAAAGGAAAATGTTTCAAAATAAATAGTTTAAAAAAAAAAAAAAAGAACCTGCTGTTTGGTGCCTCGGCTTTCCCGAATTTCTACACATCAGATAGCTGTCAGTTGAACGCCCCTTCAAAATCGACAAAAATTTTTACCAACCGCCCATACCTATGCCTGCTCAGGTGAGTGTGCATATGTTCGGTATAAGAGGAGTAGAGGCCATCACAGACATTAGATAAAAGTTGTCTAAACCTGACTACTTTGGCAGAATCATCCAAAACATTCAGTGTAAATGGGAGGGCCTCCCGAACGGTTAATACACTCTCCCTATAAAAAAAAAATCTCACATGAATGTTTGGCCAAATGTGTGGGGGAGCCGGTACAGATAAGCCGAGAGCTATATAAGGTATAGGGTCAGCTTTAAGCTGGCCACACACGACAAAATCATTTTCAGATCATAAGCTTTTCCATCTAAAATTCATGAGATCTATTAAGAATTTGATGTGTGTGCCGATTATACACACAAGATTAACAGGACGGTACATCGCGAAGCAGAATCTGCCGATGAGTTGCAGATGAATATCCCGTGTGTATGGCCAGCTTAAAGGGGTTGGTATATCATTAAGCAGAGTCTGCCGATGAGTTGAACACTATATATTACAGAGCATTCTATGCGAATATATATGTAAAATACCAGTCAAGAGTTTGGATACACCTGCTCATGCAATGGTTTTCCTAATTCTTATTGGAATGTGCACATTGCAGATTCAGATTGAAGGCAGCGAAACCACAAAAGAACACATGGAAACAAGTAGTGAAACACCAGTGAAACAAACCAGAATGTGTGTAAGGGCTCGCTCACACGAGCGTATAACTCAGACGAGTGCAATCAATAAAAAAAGGGATTGCACTTGGACCAATCTTATTCAACGAGTCAGTGCAGATCTGCGGCTTTTTTTTTTTCAGATGTATTCAGCATGAGGAAAAAAAATCATAGCATGCTGCAATTTCACTCTGACATCGGATGGGTACGAGAAAAATAATTCGGCTTGTGTACTGACCATCAGTGTGGCATGCGATTTTCATTGCAATTCTGTAACACCGGAAACTGTAAATGGTCCTGTAAATGATTAATAACTGAAGAGTAAAAAAAAAAGGATTGTGAGAAAAAAAAAAAAAAATCGCACCACTTTTCTGCATGAAAACTGGACCGATTATTTATATGCAAGTCTGACCCAAGCATTAAACCTTAGATTCCTCAATGTACCCCCTTTTAACACTGATAACTCTACATCCCCTTGGTATTCCTTCAAGTTTCTTCATCAGGTAGTAACTTGAAATGGCTTCCAATGAGCAGTTTTGACTTTTCAAGAGCTCATTTGTGCAATCACTGGCCTTCAGAAAGTGTTTGCACCAACACTGCCTCTGCAAAACACACTCCATACAGTGCCTTCAAAACAGCAGCAATTCTTCTAGGTACACTCACGCAGTTTTTGAAGGACCATATACTGAAGTTCATGCCTGGTGGCCTGGAGAGAGTTTAGCCACAACCAGTGAGGACAAGGACTCCGATTGTTGGGATTAGCATTATTGAGCACTATACTACTACCTGTATCAATTGACAAAGACAAGACCCAACTATTCAAAGCTGAGCTCCAAACACCTACCTGGAGCCAATACCCTGCAGGGTCACAAGGGCAATACTTTGTAGTAGGATTAACAATCTTGCTATCAATCACTCTGTTCCTTGCTGACTCTCTCCAGCCCACCCAGTGTCACTTCTGTAATCCAAGCACAGGAGCCTCCCTGTCCTGCTCGCCTATTCGGCCACTTGATATTCCTCCAGTGACACCCACTCTGCAAATCACATTATTTAGGCAAGTTAAACGAAGTTTCTCATTATTAAAATAAAAAAAAATGAAAAAGTCTAATCTTAATTGTGCAGAGAAGCTAACCTTCTCCCCATTGTCACGCTTTGAGTTTTTAGGATTCAGAAAGTACAATATTTATTTCTGTTGCTTATATAGTGTCAAAAGAACAGTACAGACATGGTCATCACTCACTACCTCCATTAGGGCTCACAGTCGAAATTCCCTACGTCCGTGGAGTGTGGGCAGAACCTGGAGTATCCGGAGTTAACCCACGTAAACACTGGGAGAACATACACACTTCATACAGATGTTCTCGAGCAGATGTGCATCCAATGTGGGCAGTATTTTATATTGCTAGAATTACTGTACTTAATAACTTGGGGATGTTATCACACACTTTGTAGACACACTGTAGTGAATAGATATATCTAGGTAATGTAACCTTCTTGTGGCAGGTGGGCTCATACAATTTGATCAGACTGTGAGCAGAAGAATCTCAGCACAAGCAGGATGCTGCTGGATTTCAGTACTTTTTTGGTACACACACATACATACAGGGCTGCCCACCATTATTGGCATCCCTTCATTTTTTTCATAAAAACTGTACAATATCTTCAGAAATAAATGGCAATGTACCAAAGTTATATATCCTCTGGATTTTTGAATTGGTGATCCAAAGTAATACAGCAATAAAACATTGTTTTTCAACTTCCATGCTGTAATTTCAAAGAAGAAACAGAATAAACAACATGTGCAGCAATAAAGGCTAATTAATACTTGGTTGCACACCCTTTGGCATTGATGACAGCCTCCAAACGTTTTTTTGTAGCCATCTATAAGCTTCTAATGTACTTTTGGATGTGTGCTTTGGGTCATTCTCTTGCTGGAGGACCCATGATCTTTCGACTCAAACCAATTTTTCTTACACTGGGTAGGACATTTCGTTCTAAAATCTCTTGATAATTCTCTGATTTCATGATTCCTGTGATACGATTAAGGCCTTCAGTACCAGATGCAGCAAAGCAACCCCACAGCATTATAGATCCTCCATCATGCTTAACTGTTGGTAAGGTGTTCTTTTCCTTATATGCTTTATTGTGCCATGTGTAAACAAACTGTTGCTTTGCATTGCCAAAAAGCTCTATTTTTGTTTCGTCTGGGCACAGAACATTTTCCCAGAAGGATTGTGATTTTTCAAGGTACTCTTTGGCAAAGATCAGTTCCTTTTTATAACTTTTCTTCAGCAATGGTTTCTGCCTTGGCCCATAAAACTCTGCTTGGTTTAGTGTGTGGCATATGGTATTTGTTGAAACCATGACCCCAGAGTCTTCCAGGTAGGCCTTCAGGTCTTTGGATGTTTGACGTGGTGTTTTTTCCATCACTCTCCCCAACCTTCAAAGAAATCTCGTCGATTTTCCTCTTTCCCCCACGACCAGGGAGGTTCTTGACGGTTCCATGCATGGCAAACTTCTTAATAACATTGCGCACTGTTGAAACTGGGATACCAAGGTCTTTGGAGATGGCATTATACCCTTTGGAAGTATTGTGTTTGCTAATAATAGCAGTTCTGATGTCCTCAGACAGCTCCTTTGTCTTCACCATTGTAACAAAGGCTTGTGGCTTTTCAAAAAGTGAAGTCATCATTCATTGGTTAATTTATGTCACATGGGCACCGACAATCACAGGAGAATCTTTTGTGATTTACCACAGGCAAGTCAAAATGTGTTTCCATAGTAAATTAATGTAAAGGGTGCCAATACCAGTGTCACAGCAAGCTTTAGTTTTTTTCTATTTTCACTCCCATTGTTTTTGGTTTTAAATTATTGTTCATCATTTGGTCTTTTGTATTTCAAACTAATGCTCTATACAAAGAAAACTGTTTGACTTGATTCATTTTTTTCAGGAGATATTCCACATTATGTACTTAAACTTCATGGGTGCCAATAATGATGAGCAGGACTGTATATATTCTAAAAAAGCTACACACCCAAAATGCCAGTATATGATATATAAATGTACTACTCCTCCTTCTTGACCTGTCCTCTGCCTTCGACACAGTTGACCACTGCCTCCTACTACAGATCCTCTCTTCCTTTGGCGTCAAAGACCTTGCCTTATCTTGGATCTTCTCATACCTTTCCAGACGTATTTAGCGTCTCCCACACCCACATTACCTCCTCATCCCACCCTCTCTCTGCTGGAGTCCCTCAAGGCTCCATCCTAGGACCCCTACTCTTCTCCATCTATACCCTTGGCCTGGCACAGCTCAAAGTCCAAATGGCTTCCAGTACCATCTGTACGCGGATGACACTAAGATCTACATTTACACCTCTGGCCCAGACGTCACCTCTCTGCTGTCCAGAATCCGGCAGTGTCCATCAGCCATATACTCCTTCTCCTCTTGCTTCCTCAAGCTCAATGTGGACAAATCTCAACTCATTATCTTTCCTTCATCTCACGTTTCTTCCTTACCTGATCTATCTATCACAATAAATTACATCACGCTTTACCCTGTACCGGAAATCCGCTGCCTCGTAGTAACCCTGGACTCTGCCCTGTTCTTCAAAGCGCACATCTCGCCACCTTCTGTCGCCTCCAGCTTAAAAATATTTCCAGAATCTGTGCCTTCCTAAACCCTCAATCTACTAAAATGCTTGTGCATGCCCTCATCATCTCCCGCCTCACTACTACAACACCCTCCTCTGTGGCCTACCTGCTAACACTCTCACACCTCTCCAGTCCGTCCTTAACTCTGCTGCCCAACTAGTTAATCTTTCTCCTCGCTACTCCTCTGCTTCCCCCCTTTGCAAATACCTTCTTTGGCTCCCAGTTCCCCAGCATATTTAGCTCAATCTACTAACACTAACCTACAAAGCCAGCAATAACATTTCTCCTCTGTACATCTACGAACTAATCTTCCGACATCTTCCCTCACGTAATCTTCGGTCCTCCCAAGACCTCCTTCTCTCCTCCATACTTATTTGTTCCTCACCCAATCACCTTCAAGACCTCCTCCGAATATCCCCCATCCTCTGGAATTCTGTGCCTCAACGCGTCCGATTAGCCACATTCGGATCCTTTACATGGAACCTGAAAACCCATCTCTTCAAGAAAGCTTACAGTGTGCCATTACCTCGCTGCCATCTCACCTCAACACCACCGGAGCTATTGCAACCCCCCCAACCTCCTGTCTCCTTCCCCATCATCCTGTAGAATGTAAGCCCGCCAGGGCAGGGTCCTCTTCCCTCTGTACCAGTCTATCATTGTTAGTTCGTTTACTGTAAGTGATACATGCATTTTGTATGCAACCCCTTCTCATGTACAGCACCATGGAATCAATGGTGCTATATAAATAATAATATTATTATATATATCCATAGCAATGTATTGTCTGTGTGCACCAAAGTAGTACAGGAATCCGGCAGCATCCTGCGGGTGCTGAGATTATTTTATGCTTGCATTTTGAATGGTATTCGCTCACCTGCCACGAGAAGGTAACATTACATAGAGGGATCTATTCACTACACAGTGTTTCTACAAAATGTGCAATAAGTATAGTAATTCTTGCAATATAAAATACTGCACACACTGGATGCATATCTGATCAAGACCGTCATATGTATAAAATTCTTATATTTTCCCTGTGTTTGCGTGGGGTTTCCTCGGGTTAATTTGGTTTCTACCCACACTCCAAATACATACTGACCAGGAGTTTAGATTGTGAGCACCAATGGGGACAGTGAGTGATGACAGTGTCTGTACAGTGCCGCAGAATCTGTTGGCGCTATATAAGCAACAGAAAGAAAGAAATATTGAACTTTTACAATAGAAGGCTTCATACACTCAGCAATATTTGGAAGGGAGCTGTAAAGGGAAACCTATGGAGGTGCATGAGGCCTTACTGGACAACCATAAAAATTCTGTAAGAATCTGATAAAATAGGGAAAAAAATATTATGCTCCATCAAATACACACACATTCATGCTAAATACATTATATATACATATTCTGTATAAATACAATGTGTATCGGTCTATAAACACACGCAGTATACATACCAGGCACACATGTACATTCTCACGTTATACATTATGCATACTTTCACCCATACCAATCTTACAATAACCTTGGGTAGCTGAGTGCTGGGTGGCCATGTGAAAACACAAGTATATCGTCTTTGAAGTTGCAAAACTATTTTAAATGCACAGATTAAGACCTAAGGGTAATGTGAGAAAACAAGTCTTATATCTGCAAAGAAGAAGAAAAGAAAAAAAAGGAAAACAAGAGGAACAAATGAGGCTGTAGGTGTAAAACAACCCCCAGGCTGCTCCCCAGAGCCACCCAGAATCACAGGCACCTCCGCTATGTTCTTCACTTTCTAATTGACCATTATGACTTCAAAGAGTCAGGCTACGGACTGGCCGAATTCTGCAAGATGGGGGAATATAGGGGTTCAGCTGTGTCCAGGATTCTCCTCCTGTTATCAGCGCATGTCAGTATACAGGTAGATTAGACTGGCGCACAGCAGCTGGCATCCTCATTTTGGCAATAATTCCTTGAATAAATTAACTCATGCCTCCGAAAAACCCACAAAAATGCCAGTGATCTTAGTAATGACTTCCTTCGCCCCACCTACTAACCTTGAGCGCTCAGTCCTGCAGGTAATACATTCAGATTTTTCTTATTTAGAAGTCAAAATCTTCCACTTCACAGGTCAAAACATGAAGATGAAATAAATAAACTTCTATAAAAGAAGTTTTATTGGCTCTGTTTCCATGAAAGGGCTTGTTATGATAAATGACATGATTAGCTGAGTCTTATCAGGATAAAGCGAGCACATGTGGCATGAAACCATTCGTTTCTTATCGGGTCCATCACGATCAGCCTTTTACATGACAAATTACAGAGAAGAGACAAAACTAGAAAAAGAGGGGAAAAAAACAGAGCAAATAAAACTTCAGCAGGATTAAAAGGTACAACTAATTGCTACTCATTGGAGTCCCCAGCTTTCCATCGGAATTAATGGGTGGCAAAATCAGCTTTCCTCCGGAGTAATCGCTGCGGCCACATTACACCATCAGGCTGGTGTATCACACATCTGTGTCCAGCCGTCTGGACTTGTACCACGTTGCACCGGCTTGGGGGGGGGGGGGGGGTCTCCTGACCCCAACTCAACAGCCTCGTATGTGTCAATGAGGCTGTGGAGTTCAGGTTAGAGGACCCCCGACCGGACTGTGCGTTGTGAGCCGAGCATAGGGGACCCCCGGCCAGTCTGTGCATCATGGGCCGAGTGTGAATCGCTAAACACAGACGTGTAAAATCAGCCTCAGGGCTCGTGCACACCACCGATTATATCGGACAAGTGATATCCATGGTTTCATGGACAGCACTTGTACCCATCATATTCTATGGGGCTGAACACATGACAGATTATATCGGACTAGTGGTATCCAAGGTTTTCATGGACAGCACTCGTACCCATCATATCCTATTGGGCTGTGCACATGTCCGATTTTTTCCTCGGACTTCGTGGTCCTTAGAAAAAAATCAGAGACATGTCTGATTTTGATCCAAATGTTGGATAAAAATCATTACTGCAAGTCTATGGGTCTGTGAAAAACATCGGACCAGACTCATATCCGAGGGTGGACAGAATGGAGAGGGAAAAGAAATTCTGTTTTCCTTTTTTTTCTCTCCACCTCCGAGAAAAACTGATGCAACGCTGATCAAGCTCTGATCGGAATCATTGGACAGTTTTTCTTGGATGGAGAGAAAACGGTGATGTGCACCTACCCTTACAGTGAAGCCACGAATAGCCACTGATCGAGCACTCGGAAAAAAGTGTTGCTTGCAGTAAAATCTACTTGTGGTTATGTGTGGCCATAACAGAAAATATAGGAAAACGCCAGTACTAACGATAGTATTATATTAATACGCAGGTGAAAGTGCGCTGTGGAGTTCAAGTATTAATTGCAAACATAAAAAAGGTATGCGGTTTACATTTTGGATCAAAAGTGTATACAACCACTTACTAATGTCGCATCAGGGATCCATCTGAACTTAGAATCTTATAGGTAAATGGGCTTATACACTTGTTGATCAAAAATGCAAACAGAGTAACTCACTTTCTAATGTGTGTAGCAATAGCAGAGTTCATGCACTCATTAACTGCACAGTTCTGTTGTATAACATGTGTATAAATATTTATATTGCGTGTGTTAGACCATATCGTAGATTGCCATGTACAAGGCAAAGCCATGTGCAGAGGGCAGGCCACAGAACATGCGGCCCCGATGCATTTCCGTATAGAGCAGAAATGCACATTTTAGTGCAAGTATACATATTGTATGGTGCAGGTTTGTTTTTTTATAATCATAGAAAAAAAATATTGACAATCTTGAAGATAATAGATGCAGGTAGCTAACACAAAAAATGGGTTGTCCAGCTTAAGGATATTAATAACTAATCCTATTGGAGGGTAACCCCCACCCCTCCCCGCCAACCAGACGTCACCCCTCCCAGTCAACCAGGCGGCACCCCCCGCCAACCAGACGTCACCCCTCCCCGTCAACCAGGCGACACCCCCCCGCCAACCAGACGTCACCCCTCCCCGTCAACCAGGCGACACCCCCCCGCCAACCAGACGTCACCCCTCCCCGTCAACCAGGCGGCACCCCCCTGCCAACCACCTGTTTTCAGCTCCAAATATAAACAGTGAAAGGAGCCAAAACAGCGGAGAATTCCTTACTGTGCAGCGGCCATTGCCACAAAATGCAGCTCGGATGCAGAAGTGATAGCGCCGGAGCGACTCGGACACATGTCTATACGGTTATCATCTGCAGAAGTAATGACCACGCATATTATTTCCTGCATATTTCCCAACGAAATGTCATGGATTATCCCCCATTAAATGACAATGTGGTTCTTCACGCCGAAAAATCTACGTGTAGAAAAATCAGACACGTTCTGTTCAATCCTTTTCAGAAACCTAAAAAAACAATTAGCAAGAAAATGTTTAATTCAACCTAACAGTTTTCCTTTTAGAAAAAAATATTAACCAAACTTTTTTTTTTTTTTACACAAAGGGTTAAGGCCAATCAGTAATATGATGGTATTGTTGGAAGTTATAGTCTGAACTTGTTGCAGTTCAAAAGATGTTCCCAGATAAGGGGCTTCTACGTAGCACATGCTGCACTATCCACTGAGCAATTGGGTCAACGCCTCCAGCCTGTTCCGCTGATGTTCTGCAGAACTGGTAGTCCTCATCTGACTGCTGAATTACTTCCAGACGCTGACTGGGTCACTACAGTGTATTTTAAGGTACACATTTTACTTTGTGCAAATCCAGGTTTTGCTAACATTCTGCTAACATCTGGACTGACTTATAGACAGAGCAAAAAAAAAAAATCATAAAATCTGTACAGTCAATAACAAAACCACCACGTCGGATGGAGATATTTGCATCACAAAATTGCAACCGAGACTGGGGAAAAAAATATTATAAACGACGTATAAATTATATATAGATTCATTTTAAGACTGGGCTAAAATATTAAAGAAATACAACCCCCAAAAAATGACATTAAAAGGGTTCTAGAAGTGAGCAAAAAGAATTGCAGGACCCCGATCGAGCGCCAAATTGGTAGTTCATTGGCTGCTGGACCAGAGCTTTGCAAACCTCCCATCACCTGTGGCTCTCCTGGCTTCTGCTAGCAGTAGTGATTAGTAACCCACCGCAGCATCATTACACTGTGGCTCAAAACTCTCCTGATCTCGCGAGACCTACTAACTAGTGCTGAGCCCAAGCACTCGTTACTAGAGTTTGCCGAGGGTGCTCAGGTATGCACCGAGTATCGCGGGTGCTCGAGTGACATGTTCGCGTCCTCGCGGTCCCATGTTTCCCGGCTCTTACACTGTCACAAAACATGCAGGGATTGCCCATGTTTGACAGGCAATCCCTGCATGTTTTGTGGCTGTCTAACAGCCACGAAACATGGAGCCGCGGGGACTTGAACATGTCACTAGAGCACCCGTGATACTCAGTGCATACCAGAGCACCCTCGGCAAAGTAGAGTAACGAGCACTTGCGCTCATCACCAGTTAGTAGGTCTCGCGAGATCAGGAGAGTGTTGAGCCACAATGTAATGATGCTGCGGTGGGTTACTAATCAGAAGAGGAGCCAGGGATGTTGTAGATCGTAAGCGCTTTGTAGGGCTCTGGTCCGGTAGCCGTTTGACTAGTGTCCGGAGAATCTATTTGCTGAACGGTAATGGGTTAATTGATCACAAACGATGAGGCTTCTGAGAACCCTGGCGAATGACCTATTACCTGCTACGGTCATTTCTGTTAATAATAAAGTTGCTTCGAGAAATCAAACATTAGTAAAACTTCTAAAAGTAAATTATGAAACCATTTCAGTTCTAACTTGTGATTTCCTAATCTAATATGCCTCCAAAAAAAAAAAAAAAGGTTTCTACATCCGTTCTTATTGGGTTTTTACAATAAAGTCTTAGAGTTCTGATTGATTATGTATTAAGTGTCTAATGTTAGAATGAGTGACAGATCCACTTCAAGTTTCTGGCTTCTCACACTCCTGACAAAAAGCAAACATTGTAGTCGGCAAAAAAATGAAGAATACAGTCATTTATATAGTAACCGTTATTTTAAGTTTTATTTCATAAATCAATACTACACACAAAACATTGTGATATGTCTTATCAGAGAAATCTGCTTCTTTCTCATCCTGGACTGATCATTCATTGTCAACATTCTCAATTCCTGGTAAAATCTGTATTCAGTGAAGACAAATTGCTACATTACTGAGATAGGAGATGACAGTTGGTGCTTATAAGATTATATGTAGAGGGGAGGGAAAAAGGAGGAGCTATAGGCAGAGCTCCTCCCTCCTACATAGAATCTTATAACAGCTAACTCATCTTTTATGTAGAAGGCAGATGGGAGGAGCTTTGCCTCTAGCTCCTCCCATCTACATAGAATCTCATCAGCACCAACTGCCATCTCCTATTTCAGTAACGTAACAATCTGTCTTCACTGAATACAGATTTTATCCGAGGATAGAGAATTTAGAGAATGAATGATCAGTCCAGAAGGAGGAATAGCAGATTTCTCTGATAAGATATTTTACAGAGTTTCTTATTTTCAGGTGTATAATTGATTTATTGAATAAAAATTAAAATGCCAGTTACTCTTTAACAATACGGATGTCCATGTACTGTAATGCACAAGCTGGAGTTACTATTTTTAGTGGTTCTTTGCTCCATGTAATAGAGGGGGTCCTAAATCAAGTCCGTATGTCAAAAGAACATATGGACGAGAGTTGTCTTTGAGAAGCAAAACCTTTTGATATGTCTACACGTCAGATGTTTTGATTAATGGGGGGGTGTAAGTGCTGAGAGATTTCCACCGATCACTAAAACTAACGGGCAGAAGAGCTCAGCTCCTCCGATAGTGAAGCGGACTCCGTAGGCTTTGTATTGTGCCCTTCTTCAGTTTCCAAGTAGAGAAGCACTCAGATAGGAATTGCTACCACGATCACTTGAGGATCTCACCTGTAAAACTTCTGACTAGGGATGAGCGGACCCGTGGAAGTTTGGGTTCTGGCACCCGATCAAACTTTATGTCCAAACTTTACCCGAACTTGAACATGAACCCGAACCCCATTGAAACATATTGGGGCCCGAACTTCAGAGCTGGAAAATGTTCTCTTGTACTCTCTAAAGTTTGTGTGCGCTCATCTCTACTTCTGGCATGTCTGTATACTTTTTATCCTATATGCATTCTAAAGAAAAATTAAGAAAACTTTTCTTTTTAAAAAGAAATAGATTGGTCGCTATCTAACTTTTTGTGCGGGCTTTTATTTGGTGATTCATGACAACAGGTGTGATGTAAGACGTTTGGAATTTAGGCATTATTTTCGGAGGAGGAGGATTGGCAGCAGCTTTGTGGGGTGTGTAATTTTAAATATTGGAAAGTGGCTGGCTTTCAGGCTCTGATCTTAACCTGTAGGTACTTACACAAAGCAGCCGAGACAGTAAATCAGCAGCTTCCTCTCTTGGCAGACACTCTCAGTAGTGGGTTATGAGGTTGCATGAACTTGGCCTCTGCCCTTCCCCATCGCAAATCTGCCCGCTTATTGTCCATCCAGCACAATCTGGACAGGGTTGACTCGTACTTGAGGCTCCTTACTATACACGGTACAACAAGGAGAATAATGTGTGAAGAAGGCACAAACACATCGATGAAGCGGGACGTGGTGCTAAGTGCGGAGGCTACCACTGTCTAGAGTAGGAACTTATTTTAGTATTAGCCATTGAATTAAAAGTAAGAAACATCAAAGTTGCATAAGGCTTGTGTACAATTTTAAGTCATGTATGACATAGTTGCCCATTCATTTGTAATCCATAAACCACCCCGGGGAAAATATGTGCAAAGCCACACTTCCACCACCTATATCACCTGAAATTGTAGGGGGTAATGAGCTGGACATATGATCAGATGATCGCTGGGATGGCTTTCTGTAAATCCCTTTGTTATAGATTTTTATTTTTTTTTCAGGATAGGCCATCTATATTTGAACGGAGGATTCAACGGATTCTTGATGATCATTAGAAAAAAGGGGCTGCAGGTTTCCTGCACCGTGTTGGGTCCCCCTCCAGTAATTACACACACTGCTGTCTGGCTTTGAATGGTTGGTGCTACAGCTAAGACTAATTCATGTAAATGTTCATGTAATTCATGTAAATAAATTTAAAAAAAAAAAAATAATCTGCTTATCCCACCGCCCCCAGAAGTAGCAGAAAGCGGCTAAACTCATCAATTCAAATCAGTTTAACAGCCAGCCCCCTTCACAACCGGCACCGATATTGTGAAATATGGCCTCATTCCCAGGTCCGTTTTTTTTCACGTATGAGAAAATCAGACCTATTATTCTAATCAGACTCTAATCGGAGTTTGATCAGAGTGCGGTGTGAGAGTCATCCAATTGTCTCCAATTTTAAAAAAAACCTATTTCCGTTCTTTATTCTGAGAGTTCGTGAAAATCGGACCAGACTAGGATGTCATCCAATTTTTTTCACGGACCCATTGACTTGCATTGCAGATTTTGATCTGATCATTGGATAAAAATCGGACACTGTCTCCGATATTTGCCGCCGATCACTCAGTCAGAAGAAAAAAAAAATCGGACTTGTGAATAGTCCCATAGAAGATCAAGGGGTACGAGTGCTATTCGTGAAAACCACTGATATCACTCGTACCCAAAAATCAGAAGTGCGAATGAGGCCTAAAGGAAAATCTCTCCTGTGATACGCACGAGTCAGAAGTGGAGCTGCCGGGGCCCATGGATGTGGCTGTTGTCATACAGTGGACTCTTATCTTAACGTGGACAGCCATCTGAAACATAATCATGATCATGGTAGGACTGTGATTAGCACCACCCAATGGACATCTTCAAAATTTAAATAGAAGGATGGATTTGAGGGATGGATAGCTTTTAAACCCTGCAGACTCACAGACTCATACCCTATCCCAATTGTAACCTGAAGTACTAAGAGCAAATTTCACTCAAAGTGTGTGAGCCCATTTGACAACTACAAGGTGACCTTCTACATATAGTTTGCAGCAAATTGATTTGCACCTCTCATTCCGTCGGCCATGACTATGACCTGTGGCCACTGCATGGGAACAGGAGTGCCGCATTTTACATCCCTTTATCCTCCCTTTTGATTATCCATCGTGATGCGATATCACATGTGCAACATACCGCAATGATGATGTCATGAGTCAGGTTGGCTGATCAAAGGGAGAGTTGCGGACGCCAGAAGGTAAGAGGTGGTGCGACCGATCTCATGCAAAGGCCACAGTCTACTGTCGTGGATGATGGAATGGGATGTGCGAACTCTAGACCCTATGCTAATAGCTTACCTTTAGCTTTTCCAGGGGCATATTTTTTGTGGTTATCGAAAACATCCTTGGAAAGATGGGTGGATAGGATGCAAGGCCTTGCAGGTGGCCAAACCTCTCCATGCACAAAACATGAAAACAGGCCAACACTACCTAAAGTGCTAAATGAGTGTGCAGGTACAAGACGCTGTGGCTGCAATACAGACCGATATACAAAAGCATTCTGCAAGCACTATATACAAATGTATGATTTAATGATAGAAAAACCGAGTCCTCGTCACTGCGTCACGTTCCTGGAGTAGATATTTTCTTGGGTCAACTTGAGGATTTTTCTTTTTTCCCTAATTAAGAGTTTGTGTTTTTGTGGTTATTAGTTAATCACAAAGCTCATCCTGAGAAAAGAAAATAAGAGCTCAGCATGCGATTTCCCGCCGCCCTTGCAACGACCTTTGTCCTGACCTGCGGGGACCACCCTCTCTGGTCATTATCTAAGCTGTGTGATCGCAATACACAAAGGTCTACAAAGTTCTGAACGGCTCAAAGGACATGGTGCATTAATAATTTGTCACCGTGCTTCTGTCTGAGCAGACAACCACTTTCTCCATCACCAACTCCTACAAACCATCAAGTGTGCAAATTTGTGACTGATTGCCCTCTGGCTGGAGCTAGATAACATATCAGAAGAAGGGTGAAACATGTCAACCTTTCCACTCCTCATGGCACCAAAAGACGAGACTCAAGGTATTCCTTCAGGACTCGTTCATAGGAAGACGGCAAAGATAAACTAGCCGATAAAGTCATGTTTTCACATCTTCATTGCTCATTTTTTATTAGAATTTAAAGGATTTTTAGTATTTTTTTTAAGGATGTAAATCTTGAGCTGAAACCTATAGATGTCATGCAGTAAAACTGGAGTTCTACACATGAAATAGAATGGACCATACGTGAGGAATATCATAGCACCCACAATGAAAGAAATTCAGAAATTGTCTTGGTGATTGCGAGGGGTTCGATCGCTGTGATCCCGAGATGGGGGCTCGGGAACCCCGAGAAGGCGGCTCCACAGCCGCATCCTGAATGGAGGTGTGCCCGCTCAGCCTCCACTTCATTCACCATCAATGGGATTACCAGAGAAAGTGGAGGACAAGAAATAACTTTAGAGGGGAGGTGGGGAATTAACCTTTTAAGAAGAAAAAAGCAAATAATTCCATTAGTTCTGGGGTGCACAACTTGTGGCCCGAAAGGCATGTGTCCTGTGACGCCATTCTGTGTGCCATCCTGATATTTAGGTCTTCTCCCTGTACCCTATAAAAGGTAGAGATGGTCGTGCATGAATGTAGCTCTCCGCTGTAGTTTATGAGGCATGTGGAATGATTGGCTATTTCTCCTTTATTGTGGGGTGACAAATGGGGGAGCAGATGACCTCCATTGTCTAAAAACATGGATGTCGCAGAAAGGGAAACCCCATATATTGGATATTTGTGTCATATACCGTACTGCCCAACACCCACTTGGATTCAGCGTTGGCCACTCTCTGGTCTAAAAGGAAACAGTGGTGTCATTGTTCCACAAGTTGCAGGACCACTGCGGCCTATGATTGGCTGCAGAGGTCAGGTGCCTAAGCAGCATGTCATTGCATGGATCTAGCTGTAAAGTTATTTTTTTACACATCCAGTCTCCTGGGCAAAATTTTACTTACAATTCATAGGATAGGTGATCTGTGATTGCTGAAAGACCCACTACAGGGACTTCCACCAATCACTAGAATTGGGGTCTCAAATTAATAAAAAAAAAATAGCATGTGATTTAATAATCCAAATAAATCCAAGTAATTAATAATCCAAATAAAAAAGCAGTATAGACTGTCAACCAATGTAAAACAAAAAATAATAAAAAAATGTACATTGTGAGATCGGTAAATGATTCTAGTAGTGGTCAATTTGGGGAAGATTTTCAGCCTTTGTTTTATGCAAGAATAATAAACAGTAATAAATGAAATAAACTAATTAAAAAAAAAGAAGAAGCTCAAAATCAAAAAGGAAACCGCTTACAAAATTACTCAAATGTTTTTAAGAAAATAGTGTTTTTTTTATAGAAAGTTTATAACTGTTTAATTGACACAAAATGACAGGACCCCCGCCGGGGTCGGGCCTTTTTTTGTGTTAGTTTTACTATCTGACCTCTCCAGTAATGTAAACACAATATTTGTTGTTGGCAGATTCGGGGCTTGACCTAGCGGTGGGCCGAGGAATAATGATTATCAAAGTTTAAAATCAAAGCAGAAGTGCAAAACACAAACAGCCCATCACAGTGGGGGGCTGCATTCGGGAAGTGTCAGCCTGGTATTTTCCTATTAAATAAGGATAAACAGATTGGAGAAAGTGATTGGATAACGTCTACATAACGGGATCCCACGCATTAGGGACAACAAGCCATTTGCAGGTTAAACTTTCACTGTGTTTATCCAATTAAGACTGATCTGTTACTGTTCTCACTGTACAAATACAGGACTACGAGGGAAGCACAAACGGGCTACGCATAGTCATGGCTCTAAAGTGCCAGAAATACAAAAAAAGTTTTAGATGTAAAACACTGTATTCTACCTTTATGAAAAAATTGTTTCTACACTATGCAAAAAAAAAATTCCACTGGTGATTTCTATGGTTTCTATTTAAAGTATTACAATTTGCATTTTTTTTAAAAATTACACTACATTATTCATTGTGAGTGCTACCGATATTCCCTGGATGCTTTCACCGATGTTGAGCATTGCTTACTCCTTTACTGACGTTTGGGAACAGAATCCTGTGGAGCGGTCGGAAAAGTCAACCATGTCGCAAGTTACGGCATTATCGCACTGATCACTCCTTTTGATTACCACTATACACCCACTTAATAAAAGGATTTCTATCTATTGACATACATTTGGAGATTGCAGTGAGATTTTTCATTGGATTACTCAGGGTCGACCGGGTCTACATGGTTCTCCGTGATTGTTTGCATCTCATTCCTCCAAAATGTCCATGTTTTTCATCTGAACGGTTCCGACACTTCTGTTTCATAAGACAAGGTGACCATCATCGGATGTATTAGTAGTCCGCTAATATTTGATTTATATGGCTGTTTTTAATACTAATTATCTTAATTTGCTTTCCTTCAATACTTCGTAAATATTGGGAACGTACATATAACTTTTTAATTTGGAGGCTGCTCACACTTCCCTTCATTGATCGTGTGAAGAGGTTTTCTTGATGAATGTTGCTAATTATTTTCTGTAGTTCATGTGCAAAAACTTTGTTAAGTTTGACTGACGAGTATTCAGCTACTAAAATAATCCATTTCTTCTTTTTTTACACACAGAGTTATGTTTCAGTAATAGGTCTTTTATATGTACAGTAGTGCGTATATGTTACACAAGAATCGTATGCATGCAAAATATAAAAGTAAAGTTTACTGAAAAGGGGGCAACCCCATCACTATTTAGTTGGGATGAGCAGGATTATTAAACTTTATAAGGCCTCATTCACAAGTCCATGTTTAATTATGTAGGTGAAAAACTGGCCACATGTCGCCCAGAGCCTGGCCCGCGTGTCGCCCAGTGCCTGTCGCCCAGAGCCTGGCCCGCGTGTCGCCCAGTGCCTGTCGCCCAGAGCCTGGCCCGCGTGTCGCCCAGAGCCTGGCCCGCGTGTCGCCCAGAGCCTGGCCACATGTCGCCCAGAGCCTGGCCCGCGTGTCGCCCAGAGCCTGGCCCGCGTGTCGCCCAGTGCTTGGCCCGCGTGTCGCCCAGTGCCTGTCGCCCAGAGCCTGGCCTGCATGTCGCCCAGTGCCTGGCCCGCGTGTCGCCCAGTGCCTGGCCCGCGTGTCGCCCAGTGCCTGTCGCCCAGTGCCTGGCCCGCGTGTCGCCCAGTGCCTGTCGCCCAGAGCCTGGCCCGCGTGTCGCCCAGTGCCTGGCCCGCGTGTCGCCCAGTGCCTGTCGCCCAGAGCCTGGCCCGCGTGTCGCCCAGTGCCTGTCGCCCAGTGCCTGGCCCGCGTGTCGCCCAGTGCCTGTCGCCCAGTGCCTGGCCCGCGTGTCGCCCAGTGCCTGGCCCGCGTGTCGCCCAGTGCCTGGCCCGCGTGTCGCCCAGTGCCTGGCCTGCATGTCTGTTTTTACCATTAGTGTGTCATCAGTGTTTTACACGGATGGATTAATAAATGACAAATCTCCTATACTTTGCAGTGTTAAACATGGACAGTACACGGACTGTACACTGATGCCATCCATGTGCTGTATATCATTTTCACCATAGACTTATATTAGCACTTTTCAGCCGATAGCCTGAAAAAAACCTGACATGTCTCAGTGAGTTTTGCATGAACACACAGTCCGTGAAAAAACACAGACATGTGAATAGGACCATAGATTATAATGGGTACGTGTTATATCCATGAGAAAAATTTATACCACAACATGGACGTCTGAACGAGGCCTTAGGCTAAGTGCCCATGATGCAGAAATGCTGAGATTTTTTCCGCATCTCCCTGGCAGGAAGTCATTTAGTCATGTGTCAGGTCACACGACCGCCGTCAGCGGTTGCGTGACCTGTCACATGACTAAATGACGTCACCGCAGGTCCTTTTAAGACCACCGCGAGCCATACAAAAGACTGGACGCACCGGAAAAAACACCGGGGGACATTGGAAGGTGAGTATATGTTTATTTTAAATTCTTTTTTTTACAGGTTCTATGGTACCCGGGTCCGGATGAGAGTCTCCTGTCCTCCACACCCGGGTACCATCCGCACATTGAATCGCTTAATATCCGCATGTGCACATGTAGTCATGCAGATATTATGCGATTCAATGCAAGTCAATGGCGGCAATTACGTTGCGTGTCCACAAAATTAATGGACATGCTGCGTATTTTTCCGCAATGATAGTCCGCAGCGAAAATTTCAGCAGCATGTGCCCAGCACATGCGGATTATCATTGGGGACCATGGGGCACGAATTATCAAACGTTTTTTAAGCGTTTTTGCTGTGGAAATTCCACGGCAAAAATGCTTGAAAAAACGCATAGTGTGCACGCAGCCTTACAAGGACAATCCGTTCTCAAACCTTCATCTTGTATTTCCTGTCTCTCTTAGCTTTGGTGGCCATACACCAACTCATGTGATCAGCTAATAAGACACAGATGAGCACCCTCTAGTGGCGAGGCGCACTTTTCCCTAAGCATGAAACATTTTTTGTATTTCACACACACTCTACAAAGCTTTTGAGCTGCACAATATCAGCCCAGTTCTGCACCATCCGTCAGAAAATACTTGTGATCCAGATAACGGGAAAGGCAGAAAATAAGAGCGAATGATCACTGTCAGAGAGACTCCATGCCTTGGGCAAGTCTGCTATTCAGACAGTGCAGAATATTCCACACTTCAAAAGAGGCTTTTGTTGGGGACAGAAAGGGGGAGGAGGCAGCTTTGTAACGTAGGACACGTAGCTTTGCATAGAAGTACAATTCCTTAATGACCCATAAGGATGTTAGCACACACTGTTTTTGTTGCATTTTTTTTTGCATCACAAACCTGCTCTTTAGGCGCTGAAAACGCCCATTTTGTCCTGCTTTCGCTCCGTTTCTGTCGCTTTTCTTGCAGGATTTTTTGGATGCAGACTACGGCTATGTTTACATGGTGCGTTTTTGCTGGGGGTTTTTCTGCAGGCAAAACCTGCTCTTTTGGTAATAAAAAAGCTGCTTACAAAAAACAGGTTTTGGTGCGTTTTTGCTGTTTTTTCACTTTTTTTTGCTGAGATTTTGGTACAGATTACATGTGTCATTTGTACATGTTTAATAAAGTTAGTTTTATTCAGTAAAAAAGCAGGGTTGTGATTTTTCACTCTGCTTTCAATGGTGCAAAAGTGCTGAAAAAAATTGACATGTTGCAAATTTTAAAAAACAAAACAAAAAAAAACAGTTTTCCAATTCAGTCAGGAAAAAAAACAAGTGTGTGCATGAGATTGTACTGTAAAAAAATAGCTTCAAATTTGCATAAAAACGCAGCATATAAGGCAACGTGTGAACAAAGCCTACTTGTACCTTGTCTCTAGTACATGTTTGATAAAGTTAATTTCACCAAAAACGCAGCGAAATGTGTCACGAATTTTTGCAGCTTTTTTTTCCCCCACTTTCTCATTGCGTTCTATGGGTGAAAAAAATTGACACGCTGCAGATTGTCAATTTATTCAAGAAAAAAAAATAAAACAAGAGTGTGCATAAGATTTCTGAAATCTCTGGTACTGTAGAAAGCAGCTTTTAGTCTATGTGCCCACGTAGCAGATTTGATGCAGAGCGTTTTTACCTCTGTCAGGCAGAAAAAAACGCATGCAGATTTACATGCGTTTTTTCTGCCAGAGAGAAGCGTTTTTTCTGCGTTTTCGCATGCGTTTTTTCAAGCAGTTTTCCAAGCGATTTTGAGCATCACTTGGAAAGTGCTTGACAAGCTGGTCACACAATACAACCGGCACGGATTTATATAGTGTGACCAAGTAATAGTTTAAAAAAAAGAATAAGAATGGTAAAAAATAAAAAAAAAAGATTATACTCAACTTCCGGTGTCTTCCCGGTGTCATCTCTGCTGCGTTGGGTCTCTTGCAATGCTTGCGCTGTTGTGTGCAGGACCTGCGGTGACGTCATTGAGGCATGTGATGGGTCACATGACTCAGTGACGTCATGGCAGGTCCTTCACAACAGCACGAGAATTGCAAGAGACCGGACGGCATGGACAAAACACCGGGAGGGACATCAGAAGGTGAGTATAAACTTTATTTTTTATTTTAAATTCTTTTTTTTACAGATTCTATGGTACCCAGGTCTGGATGAGAGTCTCCTCTCTTCCACACTCAGGTACCATCCGCACATTAGAACGCGCCAATTACGCAAGTACAGATGCAGTCTTGCGGAATTGGCGCGTTCTAATGCAAGTCAATGGCGGCGATTACGCTGCGTGTCCGCAAAATTAATGGACATGCTGAGTATTTTTGAGCGCAGCATAAACGCTGTGGAAAAATCCGCAGCATGGGCATTGAAAGTGCGGAATTGCATTGGAGACCATGGGGGAAGGTTTACCAAGCGTTTCCCAAGCATTTACGCTGCGGAAATTCCGCAGCATAAACGCTTGAAAAACGCATCGTGGGCACACAGCCTTGATTTGCAAAAAAAAACACTGAAAAAAAAAAAAGTTGCTAAAACGCAACGTGTGAACATAGCCTAAGAGGTATTTTTTTCTCCCTACACATTTCAATTTTTGGAGCCCATTCAATAGGATGTCTAATGTAAACCATAATCCAAGTCTGGAGGAACAGGAAAAAAAAAAAAAAAGTTCTGCCGACTTAGGCCGTGTGCCCACGATGCGTTTTTTAAGTGTTTCCGCAGCGGCAATTCCGCTGCAGAAACGCTTAAAAAACGCTTGGTAGAAGGTCTGCCATGTTTCCCAATGATAATCCGCATCTGCTATGCACATGCTGCGGAAATTTCCGCTGCGGATTATCATTGCGGAAAAAAACGCAGCACTACCAATTATTTTGCTTAAGTGCTGCGTTTTTGCCGCCATTGACTTGCATTGGAATCTGCATCACTGAATCTGTACATGCAGAATCCATGCGTTTCAATATGCGGATGGTACCCGGGTGTGGAGGACAGGAGACTCTCCTCCGGACCCGGGTACCATAGAACCTGTAAAAAAAGAATAAAATAAAATAAAAAATAAATATTATATTTACGGCACCTTCTGATGGTCCCCGCTGCGCTTGTCTTCACTTGTCGGCAGCTCGCGGTGGACTGAAGGACCTGCGGTGACGTCATTTAGTAATGTGACGGCAGGTCCTTCAGTGCAGTGTGCCGCGAGCAACCGGCAGCCAGGACGGAGCGAAGCAAGACACCGGGGCCCGTCGGAAGGTAAGTATAGATTTATTTTTTTACCATTCTTTCGGTCACACTATATAAATCCATGCCGTTTGCATGGATTTATATAGTGAGACCAAGCTGTCAAGCACTTTCCAAGTGATGCTAAAATCGCTTGGAAAGCGCTTGATAACCCGCATGCGGAGATGTATGTGAAGAACGCTTCACATCCGCATCTCCCTGGCAGGAAAAATGCATGTACAATCCGCATGTACAATCCGCATGTACAATCCGCATGCTTTTTTTCTGCCAGGGAGATGCAGAAACGCTCAGGAAAAATCCGGAACATTTCTGCATCGTGTGCACATAGCCTTACACAATTACTGAGGAATTAAACAATTTCCTTTATTTGAATTCCAGTGTACGGCTCAGGGGTCTGTCTGCATTCAGGGTGTTAAGACTTTTAAAGCAGACAAGTGTTTGCAAGCAGAAAAAAAAATTTATACAAATAAAATAAATAATAAAAAAATAATACTAAAAATAAAATAAATAAATAATAAAACTTTTCCCTTCCTCAGTGGCTGAAGGAATTGCCATATTTCCATGGCTTATTATCAGACGATAGGACACTGCTAGAGACTCTCAGAAATGGCTTTTCTTTGATGTGAAATAAAATGCACAGTGAATAAAACATAAAACCCCCTCCCGCCTGTTCTTCAGAAGAAAAAAAAAGCCATATTCTTTGACCCAGTGCTCTAGACTACAGCCTTGATTTTCTTTTGCAGAAGAATGCTGTGTGAAGGGAGTCCAGACAAAACAGACACTTGAGATGCTGGAGGAGTGGCGTGTCCCTGAGTCTCACACCCCTCCTTCCAAAAACATTAACACTGATAGCACCACCATCACCACGCCGCCATAAAACCCTACACTCAGTGTCAGCCTCTTCTCACTCATTACAACCATAAAACAAGCATTCATAGATTTACAAAGGAATCTGCTTACTTCTTGCATATGCAAATAGCAGAGCCGTCAATGACTTGTTCCTTTTCTATGTAGAACACAGGAAAATTGAAGAACGGTGCAAGTGATTAAGGCGAGGTTCCTGCTATAAATCCTAGAGCTGGTAGCCCTGAATGCTGCCTGATCTTTACAAGGTCTATAAAAGGTTTACAAGTGATAATAGATCCAGTGGTTTCTACACTCGTTCTGTCAACATGGTGAGAAAGGCGGCCACCTCTGTGGCTTCTGGATTACTTGGGTGCCGGCACTGCCAAATCAGATCTCATACTTTACACTAACGAGGGGCAGAACCTCGAAACACCGTGTCTGCAAACAGATTCTGATTTGGCTTTTATCCCAAGTCATATTGCACGACTCGTTAAAGGGAATGTGTCACCCCCTGGGCAATATCAGACATCTACTATGTCCATACAGGGTATAGAAAAGTAAATCTATACTTACCTGTATGGCTCATGGCAGAGGTCTGATTGCAGAGAAAAGCACTTTAATCAATTCTTTTTTCCACAGGCTTGGCGTCCTGGGGATGCCAAGCAATCCCCGCCTATCTGCTTATTATTCCCCTAAATCTCCGCCTATATGCTTAATTATCATATCCACCCCGACCCTGCACGTCACAGGGCCCGGAAGTCAGGGAGCACAGTGCACGTCACAGGGCCCGGAAGTCAGGGAGCACAGTGCACGTCACAGGGCCCGGAAGTCAGGGAGCACAGTGCACGTCACAGGGCCCGGAAGTCAGGGAGCACAGTGCACGTCACAGGGCCCGGAAGTCAGGGAGCACAGTGCACGTCACAGGGCCCGGAAGTCAGGGAGCACAGTGCACGTCACAGGGCCCAGAAGTCAGGGAGCACAGTGCACGTCACAGGGCCCGGAAGTCAGGGAGCACAGTGCACGTCACAGGGCCCGGAAGTCAGGGAGCACAGTGCACGTCACAGGGCCCGGAAGTCAGGGAGCACAGTGCACGTCACAGGGCCCGGAAGTCAGGGAGCACAGTGCACGTCACAGGGCCCGGAAGTCAGGGAGCACAGTGCACGTCACAGGGAAATTCAGGGTGACAGATTCCCTTTAAAGGGTCGATAGGGACTTGTAACAAGTGGCGCTACAGAGCTCTAGTCCTCTTCCTCTCTGAAGAGGCAATTTGCATATTAGGCGCCTGCAGACACTGAGCGCTGCTCTTTATCACCCAACGGCTGGCGCTGCCTGTTTACACCTCAGGTTGCCTAATCAAACGGCAATTAGGTATAAAAGCAAGTTGTGGCAAATCGAAGGATGGTAAACGGAGACATTAGTGGATCAAAAGGAATTTCTCAGCAGGTTTTTCCTATGTAATGTGAGATCAGCATGATGTAAGGACAGAGACCCTGATTCCAGTGATGTGTCACTTATTAGGCTGTTTTAATACAATCAGTGTTTTATCAGCAGGAGATTATCACTAGAGGACTAGCTTCCTCATGCCTCCTGGTCCAACCCCACCCCTAGAACGGATTAGCAGCTTTTTCTCACGATACAATGTACACCGAAAGCTGTGGTCTGTTCTGGGTTACACTGAGTTCTGTTAGATCTGTAGCAGAGAAAACACATTCTATCACAACTGCTGCACCCAGTTAACTAAGTGATATCACTGGAATCAGGGTCTCCGTCCCTATCATACTGAAATCAGTTTACACAGCAAAAGATACTGGCAGATTTTTATATTCCAGCCTGCATGAGACAATTTCATCAGTTTAGGAAATAAAAGACGGTCATAGAAGGCCTGAGATAACATAAAATAATAATACAAAAATAACACTGCGGATGGTGTCTGGGAAAACTAGTAGGTGGAGAGAGCAGCTCCAGGTGGAGACCATTGATCGGTCCAGGTACTGTTCTCGCTGTGGCAGAAATCCATTGTTTGGATGATTTCATAGTGTTTTGGTAAAAAGATGAGACCTCTCTGAAGCGAATGAGTTCTCAGAACTTTAAACAGGTGAAATAAAACAGTGATCTTAATATATCTTACACCTGACGGAGAGCTAATTGGAAAACCTGAAGTGATGTAACACGATGGACAGATACTACAGAACTGAAGAACACAATGCCGAGAGCCAACAGGGGATGTCATTGTGCAGCAATACACTCCATCAAATTCCTATGCAGCACGTCCAGACAACCCGAGGAAGTCGTTGTCGAGCAATACACTTCACCTAATGTCTCTGCAGCATGTCCAGACAACCCGAGGAAGTCGTTGTCGAGCAATAAACTTCACCTAATGTCTCTGCAGCATGTCCAGACAACCCGAGGAAGTCGTTGTCGAGCAATACACTTCACCTAATGTCTCTGCAGCATGTCCAGACAACCCGAGGAAGTCGTTGTCGAGCAATACACTTCACCTAATGTCTCTGCAGCACGTCCAGACAACCCGCGGAAGTCATTGTCGAGCAATACACTTCACCTAATGTCTCTGCAGCACGTCCAGACAACCCGAGGAAGTCGTTGTCGAGCAATACACTCCACCTAATGTCTCTGCAGCATGTCCAGACAACCCGAGGAAGTCGTTGTCGAGCAATACACTTCACCTAATGTCTCTGCAGCACGTCCAGACAACCCGAGGAAGTCGTTGTCGAGCAATACACTCCACCTAATGTCTCTGCAGCATGTCCAGACAACCCGAGGAAGTCGTTGTCGAGCAATACACTTCACCTAATGTCTCTGCAGCACGTCCAGACAACCTGAGGAAGTCATTGTCGAGCAATACACTTCACCTAATGTCTCTGCAGCATGTCCAGACAACCCGAGGAAGTCGTTGTCGAGCAATACACTTCACCTAATGTCTCTGCAGCATGTCCAGACAACCCGAGGAAGTCATTGTCGAGCAATACACTTCACCTAATGTCTCTGCAGCACGACCAGACAACCCGAGGAAGTCATTGTCGAGCAATACACTTCACCTAATGTCTCTGCAGCATGTCCAGACAACCCGAGGAAGTCGTTGTCGAGCAATACACTTCACCTAATGTCTCTGCAGCACGTCCAGACAACCTGAGGAAGTCATTGTCGAGCAATACACTTCACCTAATGTCTCTGCAGCATGTCCATGTCTCTCCGCTTCAGGCCTGGCTCTGGAGCTGGGCCCAGACGGAGCCACAGCTCCCTGTCAGCCCTCTCTGGCTGAGCTCCTCTCCTCTTCTCCTCCTGCCTGAACTGAACCCTGATCTAAGATGGTGCCCACCTTATATACTCCCTCTGACACCCGAGCCCAGGTGACAAGCACCCAATGGGCTCCTACCTATGCCCAGAGTCCCTCCCCTGTCTGCTCCTACACCACTGGGATGTCCCCCCCCCCCCTCCCACTCCAGCCAGGGACAGAAGCTGTCGTACCTGCACATCTATCTGGTGGGAGTACCGTTGATCTGTCCCCCGGAAATGGGGTGAGTGTAGTGCATGCAGCTATCTGAGCCCAGTTCCACACTCCATCCTTACCCGGGAGTGGAATACCACACCTCTGGTCTGAGGTGCAATACTCCTGTAGCAGCCGAGTCCTCGGGGTGCTACAATACACTTCACCTAATGTCTCTGCAGCATGTCCAGACAACCCGAGGAAGTCATTGTCGAGCAATACACTTCACCTAATGTCTCTGCAGCACGTCCAGACAACCCGAGGAAGTCATTGTCGAGCAATACACTTCACCTAATGTCTCTGCAGCATGTCCAGACAACCTGAGGAAGTCATTGAGCAGTAATACACTCCACCCCATTCCTCAGCAGCATGTCCAGACAACCCGAGAAAGTCATTATTGAGCAATACACTTCACCCAATGCCTCAGCAGCACATCCAGACAACTTGAGGAAGTCATTAAGGAGCAATGCACTCCACCCAATGCCTCTGAAGCACATCCAGACAACTTGAGGCTGTATGTGTATATTCATACCCTAGAAATCTGACACGTTTTACAACTAGATCACTCCAATTTCGATTGTGAATGTGCAGTTTGCAATGAGAATTAGCCCATCTGATGGGACCAATTCGGCTCAAGCTAATCCACCACCATTATTCTAATCACTTATTATTGGTGCTGAAATTTTCTGATACACATAAAAGCGGTTGTGAAAATTGTATTCGTACGCATGAAACGTGGATTTTACCAGGGCTGTGGAGTCGGAGTCCATTTTGGTGCAGTTGGAGTCAGTATAAAATGGACCAACTCTGACTCCTAAAATATATAATAAATTGGGTACAGTAGTTCAATGCAATTTGTGGGGAATATTTTTTTCATAAGAACTTGGGAAAGTTATGAAATGTCCTATAAATGTCCGTCCTATTCCTGATCTAAGGGTCTAGACTTTTAGCTGAGATGAATCTGTGCTACAGTAAATTGATCACTTAAACATCAGCCATGTATGAGGGAGTCGGAGTCGTGGAGTTGGAGTCGGTGTCAAGGAAACTGAGTCGTCGGAGGTCTGGCTTACCGACTCCACAGGCCTGGATTTTACATTGACTTAAAGGGGTTGTCCACTATTAGGATAACGTCTTCTCAATTACTATATTCTCCCATGTAAAACATGAAACAGCCTGTACTCTGGCGTAGTTGTGGCAATGTCAAAGCTGGGTCTCGTGTGACATTGTCATCAGCGGTCGCCAATGGGCCGCTTCATTCTCACCTCCTGAGGTCGAAACTGATATCTAGAAGTAATGAGAGCTGCTGCTGCTCTCCGACCGCTTCCAGATGTCCGTTATGTCTGAAGGAAGTGAGAAAGAAGTTGCCCTTTAGAGGCTGCTGATTGGCTGCAAGGCTCACGTGACATAATGTCATGTGAGCCCTGGAGCTGACATCACTAGAGCGGCACCGGAGGAGAGTACAGGCTGTAGTATATATGACATGAGGGAATACAGGTGCTGGCCAAGCAGTGGACAAACCCTATAAGCACAAGAGTTTCCCAATGTCTTCAGAGCCACAGGTTCACACTTGCATCTCGCATTCAACACCAATCCAATGAAAGTTACAAATAAGCCCAGTTGGACCCCATTCACTAAAATATGGTGCTTTAAGCTTCCAATCGGACGGCTATCATTTCATGAAAAAAATGGAGGACAAAGCCTTCTAACAGAGCAACTGTGCACCTACCCTTGGCCTTTATACAAGTAGTGTACCTTTAGAACAGCGGCTAAGTAGTTAAAGCAACTTGATGATACTTCTTAAGCGTTCAAGGGGGTAGATAATTAACATTTTTTATTAGTATTTCCAAAGAATGACGCTACATTAGGTCCATGAGGCTTTGCGGGTGGAAATTGTGAAAATATATAATGCACAGTGACTCCAGCCACTGGATACCGTACACCTTCCAAAACCCTTTTGTTGCAGACCACAATTTCTAACAACACGTGAAGAAAACAATTTTCTGATGCAATTTCAAGTCGTCACCTTTGAGGGGTGTCACTGCGTCTTAAAGGAGTTTTCATGATTAAAAGGGGTTGTACACTACTTAAAAAAAAACAAAAACACTTTTTCAGTGGCCCCAGGGTGCTTCAAAATAAAAAGGTGCATATTAGAAAGGACCTTTCACCAAGTGTTTCATGTTGAGCCGGACACATGATGAAATAGTGGCTGCAGAGCAGAATAAAGCCTTGTTTTATTTTGCCATTGAAAAGATAATAGCAATCAAAATATTTGACACCTAAAGAGTTAACTTTAGTTAAGTCCAAGTGGGTGTTATCAGATAGTTTTCACTGGAGGAATGTACTTAAAAGCAAATTTGTTAAGTGCCAAATACTAGGATTGCCAATATCTCCACAAAGGAGAAGCGAAATAAAAAAGAAAAATGGTTTTATTCCGCTCCGCAGCCACTATTACATTGCGTGTCCACTTCAACATGAAATATTTGGTGAAAGGTCCTCTTTATCCTACTGGAGTGGCGCAGCTCCACCATAAACCTTATAGCATCAGTGTTTCTTCTGGCTAGGATAGAACATCAAGACTGAAATCTATTAGCGGTCGTCAATTGGCTGCAGCCATCGCGTGATGTTGCCCACTATAAAAGGTAGTACAGACCCCAGCGGGGACGGTGGCAGTAGAGCGGAGCAGCACCTGGTTCTTTCTTTACACATATAAATTTGAAGCACAAATGGGGTCAATGACAAAGTTTTTTAAGGTAGTTGACAAACTTTTTTTTTTTTGGTTTCTTTGACCAATGATTTTTGAGAGGTTAAAAAACTCCTAAACTAGCTATACTCACACATGGCTGCATCAGCAATGACTTGGCACCACTGTCCCATGGTCTTTATTAACAGGCAACGGTGGTGACATCAAAACTACAGTGTGACCGCTGCCGATCACTGGGCTCAGGGGTCTCATGCTGTCCATAACGAATTGATCATTGTGCTCAGTGATGGCTGCAGCAGTCACTGATGCAGCCTTTCAACAAAAACTGTGGCAGAGGCAGAGAAGCAGCACTGTAGCAGAGATGGGTGAGCCCAGTTAGTTTTGTTATCTCTAACCGGCAGAATAGAGACAATTAACCATGAAAAATCCCCTTGTCTGTGAATCTTACAGAGGACCACCATAAACCTGTTGTCCAGTACAAACCATGAATAGTTTACATCTTGACACCCGCACTTAGACTCATGGAGAAGCCGATACAAGAGGCGATTGCACAGAGCACCGATTCGACAGCAGGAAAAAACGCTGAAATTTTGACATGTTGAGGTCGCGGTATCAGGGAGTGTTCACAATACAGAACGGGCTCAATGCTGGAGGAAACTGGCTGGCGCAGATCAAGCGCTTGTAAAGGATGCAGCTGCCAGCTGACTTCACATCATCACAACACAGTGTAATTTTCAGAGCAAGTTGAGTGATTTATAATGGCAAATACCAGGCGTCATGTAAGCTCTTAGGACAATATATGTTCTAGTTACTTAAGACTTCAAAAGCACTGACTGATTGAGGCAGGATAGGATAACTTCCAGGTGCAAGGACACTGAACTGTCGGGAGTTTTCTATGCCTCCATGGAGAAGCCCCATGTCCCTAGCCTGGATTTGCTGTACATATCTGCTGGCTACAGGCATAAAACTAGAGTATAGGCTTTGTTCCATTGGTGAAAAATAGATAACCTTATCAACATATATAAAAGGAAAAAAATGTAAAAAATGTCCTCAAACATGTAATAATTGTGTAATAAATAGAGTTGAGAAGAAATATTCCTGGTACCCTAGTTCAGTGGCCACATTGGTATTCCGTGGTAGCCCGTCTGGAACACTGCGACCCTCCTCCTAGCGGTTGGCACCCATGGAGACTTATGTGATTAGTAGGCCTGGCGCGAAATCATAGATCTGGTATGACGCGTGTATGACATTGGGGCTGGTTTGCTAATCAGAGGAGGCGCTGGGGAAGCCGCAAGCAGGAAGAGGTTCGCAGGGCTCTAGTCTGACTGCCAAGTCAGTAGTCCTGGATCCGGCTAATCTTTTCTGCTTAACACCGTAATAAGTTATCTAGTGAAGGAAGAGAGATTTTTATTACACTGACTTAGCATACATACATAGGCGTTCACTCGCCTACAGTATCTTGTAATTATTCCGCAAGGAGCACAACATACTACTCTCTAAGGAAGGAGTCACCATTTGACAAAACCATCTCCAATCAGTAATCTGTCAGTCTTGATTGGCTTTCCAAGTAACATATGAACTAAAAGAAGGGGAGAGGAGAGATTCTTTGAAGTCCATCTTTGCTTGATCTATAGTGGTCTCAGATCTCAGGGTATGTGCACACAGTCTTTTTACTCAGTTTTTGAAGCGGAAACTGAACAGAAACTCCAAGTTTTTGAGGTTGCTTTGGAGAGTTTTGGCTCAGTTTCTCCTAAAAAATAAAATAACACTGCAATGGGTTACACAGAAATTTCTATATTTTTGCAATATGTATTGACCTTGATCTCTAGAAGAGGGTGAAAGCACTGTATCTGGATGCAAATAGGAAAGTCTTTTACAACATTTACAGAATGCAGAGGGGTTGTCCGGGGCTTTTACATTGATGGACTATCTTTAGGATAGATCATTAGTATCTGATAACATAAACTGTTCTTTACGCCTTTAAGTTGCTCATTTTTAAACACATAAAACTTAGGAAGAAAACGATACAAAATGCTACCATCAACTTTACAGATTATGAGGATACTGACAACTTGTGTTACATTTTGAAACCTGTGGGCAAAGACATTGAGTCGCACTTGGTTGAGTGAGCATCTTAGGGGGTAAGGTTTCTCCTTGTGGAAAGTGACAAGCCAGGTCTGGCATGCCAGTATGAGGAGACTCAAATGCCTTCCAATGCTCCTCTGGGAAATTAAATATGCAAATTGTCTCTTCAGAGAGGAAGAGGTCTTGAACTCTAGCGCCACCTCATTAATTGGCATGCACCTCTTAAAAAAATGTTGTGCTTGTTTTGACTTCCCGTTCCCCAGTCGGAAAATGTCACTGACTATAATACTATAATAGTACATTTCTGTTATTATTTATGCCAATTTTGTGCCGTAGATCATAGTGAACCTATTCGGCTGTGATGGGCAATGTCCCTCTAGCTAAGCTCTGTCCACTTTTCAAAAAGTTGGCGGAAGTGGCTGTAAAGCAGTAGAGGTTGCAAAACTACAGTGTTGTGATTTTTCTGTGTCAGCTCACTGGTGAAAACTGATTGATGAATCCCCCCCCCCCCTCCCCCGTACTCTAAAAAGTGTCATCATTAAAACAACAATAAAAAGTCTGAAACAGAATTCCTCTAACCCAAATAATGGAAACAGGCAGCATCCAATCGTACACCAGGAAGGCTGAACAGACGCCTGGGGCCTCGAAGGTATAGAGTAATCTGGGCACAAGTACAACTGCTTTGACTTTTGCAATTCCTATTATATAGCTTTTCTAAGTTTTGTTCTCTATGGTCAGCTTTGCGGACCACATAGAACAAAACTATCACCAGTGGACTACTGTGAAATTAGAGTATAGGCCCCCATGCACATTACTCGCAGATTTCGATTGGATCCGGATGCATGTGGGGACCTGATGACTCTCCCCAGACACACAATGCTGTGGGAGAGAAGGATGTGACCTGTTGAATGGCTGATCCTTTTGTTAACCGGAAGATAAGCCACCATTGGGGGGGGGGGGGTCTGCCTGCAGCGCTCTCATTGACAAGTAGGGTGAGTCAGGAGAGATAGTGGATCATACAACCAACAACTATTTAATGTGAATGGCCGCATACATACAGGAGCAGTAAAAAGAGTCAAAATATTGAAATAATCGTTATTCCCCTATTCAATCCCTCACCACTCCAATTCTGACATCCCAGTGGTTCTTGCCAGTCCCAAAAGTGATGACGTCACATTCTTTACTAACGTGACCACTGCAGGCAATCACCGGCCTCAGTGGTGATGCTTGTGTGGCACCCCAGGTCTGGTCGCCACAGTGGCAGCAATGTCATGTCTGAGAGCAGGTGGGAGGTTCCCTGGTTGGGGACAATTAGCATGCAGCACCTCTCCTGCCTCAGTCCAGGGAGGGGAGAAATCTGCCCTTTATAAACTGGATCTGGGGCGGGGTTACAGAGACAGGGTTCCAGACAAGTTCCAGACAAGGTTCCAGTGAAGTTGCAGATAGGGACAGGTCAGCAGCAGGCTGAGGAGTCCCTGTAGGCAGAGGAGGAACACAAGGCCAGGAAGGGAGCTAGCAGAGCTCATCCTGCCAAGAGACTTGCAAAGCCTGACACTGGAGTCCGAGGCTGTGAGGGTTATAAGCCCAGCAGCAGAAAACCACCACGCAGGGGACTTCAAGTCCTCTGGCCCAAGGAAGCCCGGAGGCTCAGCCACACGAGAGGGACCACTACTACCCCGGAGGGGTGAGAAGTACGGAAGGCCCGAGTCGCCAGTCATACGGGCGAGAACAACACGGTACACTCAGAGACATGGGCTACCACCACACTACAGCGGGATAGCCAAGAAAGAGTGAAGTCAGCACGGTAGGCCTACAAACTCCCCCTGACCAGCGGGATTTCCCAGTTGCTCTCAGACTGACCAGGCCATTGTTAACCTGTATTCCAGATGGGTCCCTTAATACCACCAACAGTAAAGACCCTGAATTGCATGACAGACTCCGTGTGGTTACTGCTGCTCCCGCGCACCATCACCACCAACATCCCCATTTACTGCCCTGAGGCTATACTCCTCCCGTGGGGAGTTATACTACCCTCAGCTGCACCCATAACACCAGCCTCAGCGGACTGACCTGCAGCGGCGGTTCACTCTGACCGCAATCCACGGGTGGCGTAGTCGGACATTTAATCACAAAACCTTATAAATAGACCGCCATTTGGGTTGACCACCCTGAGCCACGGGACCAGGTCCCCGCCACGCAAGGCCTACAACCCCCAGCATCCACAAAAAGGTCCGGTTCCGGGTTTCCCCACACACACACGGCCCAGGGGGCACGTCACTTGCATCTATGGCACATAACAGGTAAAGGCCAGTGACTGGCTGCAGCAGTCATGTGATTGATGGACATGACTTCATTGCCTCCACACAGCTCATGAAAGTGATTCTTTCTAAAATTCCTTGGGAGATCCTGGAATTGGGAACAAAATGTGTGTGTGTGTGTGAAAAATACCACTTTAATTGTGATTAATTTTATGTATATTAGTAATTTTATCACCAGGGATAACTAAATGAAATACTTTCAATACTTATATATATATATATATATATAATACGAAGGCTCTGATCATGTCTAGTTCTTGGGTATGTCGGGGGTGCACGTCGAGGGTATGATGACATGTTGAGCATATAATAAAATATTCCATTTAGTCGAAAACTAAATTAATATTTGAATGTGCTTAGCGGGTGATTATTGTGATGTTTCAGAAAAAAAAAAAGATGGAAACTCGATGGTAATCACAGAAATGTTACCAGGACAGGTGAGCAAACCCAAACTATAAAGTTCGGGGTTCGTACCGGACAGCTGTCAAGTGCTGACCTCCGAACATGGATTTCTCCCATTTTACAGTTCGGGGAGGAGAGAGAAAGAGAAGAGAGAAAGAGAAGAGAGAAAGAGAAGAGAGAAAGAGAAGAGAGAAAGAGAAGAGAGAAAGAGAAGAGAGAAAGAGAAGAGAGAAAGAGAAGAGAGAAAGAGAAGAGAGAAAGAGAAGAGAGAAAGAGAAGAGAGAAAGAGAAGAGAGAAAGAGAAGAGAGAAAGAGAAGAGAGAAAGAGAAGAGAGAAAGAGAGAGAGAGAGAAAAAGAGAGAGAAAAAGAGAGAGAGAGAAAAAGAGAGAGAGAGAAAAAGAGAGAGAGAAAAAGAGAGAAAAAGAGAGCGAGAAAAAGAGAAAAAGAGAGAGCGAGAGAAAGAGAGAGCGAGAAAGAGAAAGAGAGAAAGAGAGAAAGAGAAAGAGAGAGAAAGAGAAAGAGAGAGAAAGAGAAAGAGAGAGAAAGAGAAATAAAGAGAAAGAGAGCGAAAGAGAGAGCGAAAGAGAGAGCGAAAGAGAGAGCGAAAGAGAGAGCGAAAGAGAGAGCGAAAGAGAGAGCGAAAGAGAGAGCGAAAGAGAGAGCGAAAGAGACAAAGAGAAAGAGAGAGACAAAGAGAAAGAGAGAGAGAGACAAAGAGAAAGAGAGAGAGACATTTAGCATTCACATTCAGCACCACATGGGCGCTGCCCATCAACCAAAAGAAGACCAAAGTCATGGTGTTTCAGAGAAGGAACCAGAACAAAATCCCCACTCCCTCCCTCACATTAAATGGCTCCACGCTGGAGAAGAGCAGCATCTATACCTACCTCGGTCTGGAGCTAAGCCAAACCGGGAGCCTCAAGCAAGCAGCAGAAGCCCTGAAAAGGAAAGAGTGCAGAACCTTCAAAATCATCAGAAGACAACTGTACCACCTCAAACCACCGGTGAGAGTCTGGCTCAAGATATTTGACAGCGTCATCACCCCTATACTGCCATATGGCAGTGAAGTATGGGGCCCAGAGACCTACCCAGACCAGACAAAGTGGGATCTCAGTCCAACTGAAGTCTTCCACCTGGAGATCAGAAAATTTCTCCTCCAGGTCCATCGCAGCACCTCAAACATAGGCTGTAGGGCTGAGCTGGGCCAATTCCCCATTTGGCTCACTATACACAAGAGGGCGCTATCACTTCAAGCAGACCTACAGAGCAGCAACCCCAGCTCCTACCATCATAAAGCCCTGCTGAGTCGGAGCCCAGAGCAAGCCAGGAACCCCGGCAGCCAGTCCAGCCAAAGTCAGCAATACACCCTGACAAAAGGCCAAATAAAGGAGATGCAAGAAGCAATACATAAAGGGATGGAAAAGTGAACTAGAGAAAGCCCAGAAACTCACCATCTACTGGACACTGCAGAGGGAGTACACTTTGGCCCCATATCAGGAGAGGTTACACCACCCCAAAGACAGGCAGACCCTGAGTCTGTTGAGACTGAGTGCCCACAGCCTAGAGGTGGAAACAGGGCGGCACCGACAGACATACAAGCCGCGGGAAAACAGACTGTGCCAGCACTGCCAGCAGGGGGCCCTGGAGGACGAGGCGCACTTCCTGCTGCACTGCAACAAATACTCAGCAGTGAGGGTCTCCCATTCCCAGAGACTCTCCACTCACATCCCGGACTTCCCATCCATGGACGAGGAAAGGAAACTCTGAATCCTACTGGGGGAAGAGGAATCAACGGTGGAGATCGCCGACCAATATGTTACCACAGAGAACGCTGAGAATGTAAGACTCCCAAATGGACTATTACTGCCCAAATTGTGAAGAGAGAAAGAGACAGAGACAAAGAGAGAGAGAACGAGACAGAGAGAGAACGAGACAGAGAGAGAACGAGACAGAGAGAGAACGAGACAGAGAGAGAACGAGACAGAGAGAGAACGAGACAGAGAGAGAACGAGACAGAGAGAGAACGAGACAGAGAGAGAACGAGACAGAGAGAGAACGAGACAGAGAGAGAACGAGACAGAGAGAGAACGAGACAGAGAGAGAACGAGACAGAGAGAGAACGAGACAGAGAGAGAACGAGAGAGAGAGAACGAGACAGAGAGAGAACGAGACAGAGAGAGAACGAGACAGAGAGAGAACGAGACAGAGAGAGAACGAGACAGAGAGAAAGACAGAGACAGAGAAAGAGAGAGACAGAGAAAGACAGAGAGAAAGACAGAGAGAAAGAGAGAGAAAGACAGAGAGAGACAGATAGAAAGAGAGAGAGACAGAGAAAGACTGAGAGACAGAGACACAGGGGGAGAGAAAGCGACAGGGGGAGAGAAAGCGACAGGGAGAGAGAAAGCGACAGGGAGAGAGAAAGCAACAGGGAGAGAGAAAGCAACAGGGAGAGAGAAAGCGACAGGGAGAAAGAGAGAAAGCGACAGGGAGAAAGAGAGAAAGCGACAGGGAGAAAGAGAGAAAGCGACAGGGAGAAAGAGAGAAAGCGACAGGGAGAAAGAGAGAAAGCGACAGGGAGAAAGAGAGAAAGCGACAGGGAGAAAGAGAGAAAGCGACAGGGAGAAAGAGAGAAAGCGACAGGGAGAAAGAGAGAAAGCGACAGGGAGAAAGAGAGAAAGCGACAGGGAGAAAGAGAGAAAGCGACAGGGAGAAAGAGAGAAAGCGACAGGGAGAAAGAGAGAAAGCGACAGGGAGAAAGAGAAAGCGACAGGGAGAAAGCGACAGGGAGAAAGAGAGAAAGCGACAGGGAGAAAGAGAAAGCGACAGGGAGAAAGAGAAAGCGACAGGGAGAAAGAGAGAAAGCGACAGGGAGAAAGAGAGAAAGCGACAGGGAGAAAGAGAGAAAGCGACAGGGAGAAAGACAGGGAGAAAGAGAGAAAGCGACAGGGAGAAAGAGAGAAAGCGACAGGTAGAAAGAGAGAAAGCGACAGGGAGAAAGAGAGAAAGCGACAGGAAGAAAGAGAAAGCGACAGGGAGAAAGAGAGAAAGCGACAGGGAGAAAGAGAGAAAGCGACAGGGAGAAAGAGAGAAAGCGACAGGGAGAAAGAGAGAAAGCGACAGGGAGAAAGAGAGAAAGCGACAGGGAGAAAGAGAGAAAGCGACAGGGAGAAAGAGAAAGCGACAGGGAGAAAGAGAGAAAGCGACAGGAAGAAAGAGAGAAAGCGACAGGAAGAAAGAGAAAGCGACAGGGAGAAAGAGAGAAAGCGACAGGGAGAAAGAGAGAAAGCGACAGGGAGAAAGAGAGAAAGCGACAGGGAGAAAGAGAAAGCGACAGGGAGAAAGAGAGAAAGCGACAGGGAGAAAGAGAGAAAGCGACAGGGAGAAAGCCAGGGAGAAAGAGAGAAAGCGACAGGGAGAAAGAGAGAAAGCGACAGGGAGAAAGAGAAAGCGACAGGAAGAAAGAGAGAAAGCGACAGGGAGAAAGAGAGAAAGCGACAGGGAGAAAGAGAGAAAGCGACAGGGAGAAAGAGAGAAAGCGACAGGGAGAAAGAGAGAAAGCGACAGGGAGAAAGAGAGAAAGCGACAGGGAGAAAGAGAGAAAGCGACAGGGAGAAAGAGAGAAAGCGACAGGGAGAAAGAGAGAAAGCGACAGGGAGAAAGAGAGAAAGTGACAGGGAGAAAGAGAGAAAGCGACAGGGAGAAAGAGAGAAAGCGACAGGGAGAAAGAGAGAAAGCGACAGGGAGAAAGAGAAAGCGACAGGGAGAAAGAGAAAGCGACAGGGAGAAAGAGAAAGCGACAGGGAGAAAGAGAGAAAGTGACAGTGAGAAAGAGAGAAAGCGACAGGGAGAAAGAGAGAAAGCGACAGGGAGAAAGAAAAATAAAGAGAAAAAGAAAGAGAAAGAGGGACAGAAAGAGAAAGAAAGAAAAAGATTGAGAAAGAAAGAAAGAAAGAGAGAGAGCGAGAGAAAGATTCCAGCACCAAAGTTCGGGTCCTCACTGATTTCTATGGGCTTTGGGCTCATGTCCAAGTTCGGGTATGGTTCTGTTACCCAAACCGAACTTTGGACTAAAGTTTGGTGGAACCTGAACATCCACGGGTCGCTCACCCCTAGTTACCAGCAGTACAACAGGAGTAAAAGTGAACAAACACTGCAGTGGCGGCGGATCGCTGCGAGACAAGGATTAATGATGCTACACAAATACCAAATCTGCTGAGCAAACATTTATTTCAATGCCACTTCAAGCCAAGTTCCTGCGTCTTGTTCCCCGGACCCGTTCTGTACATGTCAGAAGACTAAAGTGTTAATAAGAGGAAACCAGCAGTGAGAGGAAAAAAAAAAAGTGAACAGCAGGATGAATTGCAGGACCCAGACATATGCTCAGCGAGATGACATGACACTCTAATCCTCGGCATTATATGCCAGTCAGCAATTACAAGCAATGAATTTGTCATTCTCTATGCACTGGATACATCAAATAGGGCATGATGTATAGTGGGCCGGAAGGCTGACATGTCACTCAGCAGCAGATCACAAATGCTGCTCCTTTTGGACCTCAGACTTTGATGTCCCTCTCGTGGCAGCTTTGCTACATTGCTGCATGGTGTTGAATGACTGCCAAAGATGTGGTATGCATGGAAGTCGTGACAAACCAGAGCAAAAACGTGAATGAAAAAGGCTTTGGTTCTTCTAAAACATGGTCACACCAGCGCAAAAAGTCATTATACTATACTGATACACATATACGGAGAGACTGAGGGTATATACATCCTGTATACGGGCACATATGCTCCTATATATCCAATTTATTCATGTTGGAAAAATAAATTAACCCAACTAATAGAGTGCAAGTAATGTTGTGGCGATATTCACTATTCCGCAGGAGAAGATTTTCTTTTAAGGAAGAACTCCAGTCAAAAAGTTAATCTCCTAAAACTTTAAAAATGTGTGTGTAGTTGTATTAAAATACTTCAGGCAGATTTATGTCTACAAACAAAATATTTTTACATTACAGTCTTTTTAAAACAGAATCTTTCACCAAATTTCCCATGTTTAACTGGACACATGAAATGGAGATATTAGCCTATCAAGGTATTTTGCACCTAAACAGTTAATTTTTTTTTTTTTAAGTCTAAGTGGGCGTTACCAGAGGGATTTAACTAGGGGCGTGTCCGTCTTTCTCTGACCAATCATAAGCAGGCAGCCATAAAATGGGGAAAGAAGAAAAACGGCCCCAACAATAGCTTAGCACTGGCTCAGTGTGAGACAAGTATTGACAGTCTGCTCTCCTCACTGCGGAATGATGACATGTGCTGGAGCACAGCAGACCTGGGTGTGATTAATAGCTGTCAGCTTCCATCTCCAGCAGTCAATGTGCGGGAGGGGCAGTGCTGCAGAAGTTTACAAACACTTATAGTAACTCTCCTCTCAAATCGAATGAGCTTTACTGGCTCAGGACCAAATACACATTAGCATTTCCAAAGCAAGTGTAGTGCTGCCAACTCTGCTGGATTGTTTCTCCCTCTACCCTGACTGTTGGAGATGAAAGATGTTAATTACACCCAGGTCTGCTGTGCTCCAGGTCATCACTCTGCAGTGAGGAGAGCAGACTGTTTGTCAATACATGTCTCACACCCAGCCTATTCAATACTATTGTGGGGGCGTGTTCTTTCCCCAAAGTGCTGCTGCTTGCCTATGATTGGTCAGTCAGAAAGAGGAAGAAGTACACGCCCCCCAGTAAAATCTCTCTGGTATTGCCTATTTGGACTTTAAAAAATTAACTGTTTAGGTCCCAAATACTTTGATTGCTAACATCTCAGGAACAGAGAGGTGAAATAAAAAAAAAAAGTTTTATTCTGCTCTACAGTGTTTCTCTTTAGTGTTCAGTTCAACATGAAAAATTTGGTGAAAATCCCTTTTTAATTTTACATATTGAATTTGTAGTTTTCAGATATACAGTACAGACCAAAAGTTTGGACACACCTTCTCATTTAAAGATTTTTCTGTATTTTCATGACTTTGAAAATTGTACATTCACACTGAAGGCATCAAAACTATGAATTAACACATGTGGAATTATATACTTAACAAAAAAGTGTGAAACAACTGAAAATATGTCTTATATTCTAGGTTCTTCAAAGTAGCCACCTTTTGCTTTGATGACTGCTTTGCACACTCTTGGCATTCTCTTAATGAGCTTCAAAAGGTAGTCACCGGAAATGGTTTTCACTTCACAGGTGTGCCCTGTCAGGTTTAATAAGTGGGATTTCTTGCCTTATAAATGGGGTTGGGACCATCAGTTGTGTTGTGCAGAAGTCAGGTGGATACACAGCTGACAGCCCTACTGAATAGACTGTTAGAATTTGTATTATGGCAAGAAAAAAGCAGCTAAGTAAAGAAAAACGAGTGGCCATCATTACTTTAAGAAATGAAGGTCAGTCAGTCCGAAAAATTGGGCAAACTTTGAATGTGTCCCCAAGTGCAGTTGCAAAAACCAACAAGCGCTACAAAGAAGCTGGCTCACATTAGGACCACCCCAGGAAAGGAAGACCAAGAGTCACCTCTGCTTCTGAGGATAAGTTTATCCGAGTCACCAGCCTCAGAAATCGCAGGTTAACAGCAGCTCAGATTAGAGACCAGGTCAATGCCACACAGAGTTCTAGCAGCAGACACATCTCTACAACAACTGTTAAGAGGAGACTTTGTGCAGCAGGCCTTCATGGTAAAATAGCTGCTAGGAAAACACTGCTAAGGACAGGCAACAAGCAGAAGAGACTTGTTGCAAGGAATGGACATTAGACCAGTGGAAATCTGTGCTTTGGTCTGATGAGTCCAAATTTGAGATCTTTGGTTCCAACCACCGTGTCTTTGTGCGACGCAGAAAAGGTGAACTGATGGACTCTACATGCCTGGATCCCACCGTGAAGCATGGAGGAGGAGGTGTGATGGTGTGGGGGTGCTTTGCTGGTGACACTGTTGGGGATTTATTCAAAATTGAAGGCATACTGAACCAGCATGGCTACCACAGCATCTTGCAGCGGCATGCTATTCCATCCGGTTTGCGTTTAGTTGGATTATCATTTATTTTTCAACAGGACAATGACCCCAAACACACCTCCAGGCTGTGTAAGGGCTATTTGACCAAGATGGAGAGTGATGGGGTGCTACGCCAGATGACCTGGCGTCCACAGTCACCAGACCTGAACCTAATCGAGATGGTTTGGGGTGAGCTGGACTGCAGAGTGAAGGCAAAAGGGCCAACAAGTGCTAAGCATCTCTGGGAACTCCTTCAAGATTGTTGGAAGACCATTTCCGGTGACTACCTCTTGAAGCTCATCAAGAGAATGCCAAGAGTGTGCAAAGTAGTCATCAAAGCAAAAGGTGGCTACTTTGAAGAACCTAGAAAATAAGACATATTTTCAGCTATTTCACATTTTTTTGTTAAGTATATAATTCCACATGTGTTAATTCATAGTTTTGATGCCTTCAGTGTGAATGTACAATTTTCATAGTCATGAAAATACAGAAAAATCTTTAAATGAGAAGGTGTGTCCAAACTTTTGGTCTGTACTGTATCTGTAGCTATTACTCAGCATATAAATACCCTAAGGCTATGTGCCCACGATGCAGAAATGCTGCATATTTTTTACGCTTTACCCTGGCAGGAAAAACACATGCGTTTTTCCCGCCAGGTAGAAGCGTTTGTGAAGCGTTCTTCACATGCATTTCTGCATGCGGGTTGTCAAGCGCATTTCCAAGCGATTTTACCATCACTTGGAAAAGTGCTTGACAACTTGTTCACACTATATAAATCCATGCAACCGGCATGGATTTATAGTAGTGTGACCAAGTTAGTTAAATAAAAAGGATAAGAATGGTAAAAAATAAAATTTATACTCACCTTCCGGTGTCTTCCCGGTGTCATTTCCGCTGCGTCCGGTGTGTTGGGCGGCTCGCGCTGTTGTGAAGGACCTGTGGTGACGTCATCGAGTCATGTGATGGGTCACATGACTCAGTGACGTCATGGCAGGTCCTTCACATCAACGCGAACATTGCAAGAGACCGGACGGAGCGGACAAAACACCGGGAGGACATCAGAAGGTGAGTATAAAAGTTATTTTTTTATTTTAAATTCTTTCTTTTACAGATTCTATGGCCCCCGGGTCTGGATGAGAGTCTCCTCTTCTCCAGACTTGGGTACCATCTGCACATAGAAAAGCATAATATCCGTGTGTACAAATGTACTGACACGGATATTATGCGTTTCAATGCAAGTCAATGGCGGCGATTACGCTGCGTGTCCGCAAAATTAATGGACATGCTGCGGATTTTTGAGCGCAGCATGGGCATTGAAATTGCGGCTTGTCATTGGGGGCGGATTACCAAGCGTTTCCCAAGCGTTTATGCTGCGGAAATTCCGCAGCATAAACGCTTGGAAAACGCATAGTGGACACACAGCCTTACAGTATGTTCACACTTGTTGGATTTTACTATGATAAATCCAAATGTATTTACTAAACTATCCAGAGCAGAGATCTGAAGCTGTCACTGCGATTTCAGCTGCAGATCTGCCCCGGAGGATTATCTTGTTTCAATAGAAAAAAACCTGTGATTATTTTCTTTCGGATTTATATATACGGTATTTTACATTTGATTAGAATAGCGAATTCATCATCAAATCCCACACATGTGAACGGATCTTACAGCAGACTGGTGTGCTTTAGACAATATTTTTCTCTCTTTTAGTTAAACGAGTCCCCACAACAATGCTCTTATCACAGGATCTATAGAGGAAAATTAGGCTATGTTCACACATCATGCTTTTCAGCTGTGTTTTGCAGTACCAGCAAAGTCTATGAGATTACAGAATTTTTGCAAAATAGAGCATGTCATTTCTTTCAGCGTGTTTTTTACCCATTGGAAGTAATGGGTAGTGAAAAAATGCTGAAAAAAACGCCTAGTGTGAACATAACTATCAGGTTTTGCTGCGTTTTTAGTGAAAATAAGTAGAGCAGTATGTGAAACTCATTTATTTTTGTGATTTTACCATCTTGTCTTGGTCACTGAGATGGTAGTTTCTATTAGTACAGTATAATTAAATTAGTGATGTGTATAGTCTAAACACTGGCTGAGCTACGTGTAAGATTGAACAATACCTGTTGCCCAGTGTGGTGTGAAATTGAACAATGCCCTGAGCAACTGAATGGCAGACCCCATAGTGTGAAAGTAAATAGTGTCTTACAAACTGCCAGTGTCTTAGGTAAACTATTCCTCAACAATTCATCTCCCCTACTGTACATTTGAAATTCTGGTTAATATGGTTTCACAAATGTCTTGCATTGGTGACCTGTGTTCATGCTTGGTGGAAGCAAAGCTGAACTTTGGCTATGTTCACACAATGTTTTTTTCAGTGTTTTTTGTGCCAAAACCAGAATGAGATTTTTCTTTTTTCACTGAACTTTATGTATATTCATAACAGAGACAAAAAAAACAAACAAAGCAAGAAAACAGCAACAAAAATCCTGAACAACCTCCTGGCAAGAGATCAGGTTTTGCTGCAGAAAATGAACGCTGAAAAAACGATGATGTGTGAACATAGCCTTAGTGTTTTTTCTGCGCTGCTGGTGGAGTCACACAGGAAGGATCCAGGACACACAGAGGTTGAAGACATGCAGTTTTAATACTGACGCGTTACAAAGTTATCATACTTCTTCCGGATGCAACCACAAACGTGGTTTTATCCTGAAAAAGTTTGATGTCTTTGAAACACATTGATATTAAAACCGCATGTTTTCATGCGAATACTGTATTTGGAGGTTATGTGGGTTTAGCTCTCAGTACACTGGCCCTTTAAGATGCAACAGAATTTTTACTTTATACCATGGACTTAGTTAATTCTATCGCTGTGTTGCTGGTAGTGCGCACGCGCTGTTTTCTAATCCCACTGACTTTCTGTTGTGCGTAATCATGTAACCGCATGCATTCTCCACATGAGTTCCAGATCGCACGGACATGAAGGCCCGTTAGCATATATGGGATTCAGCAGACGTGCGATGCGCCGCTGATATCGCCCACGACTGGTAATGTAGCACCCCGAGGGCTCGGCTGCTACAGGGGTATTGCACCTCAAACCAGAGGTGCGATATTCCACTCCCGGGTAAGGATGGAGTGTGGACCAGGACTCAGTAAGCTGCATGCACCACACACACCCCATTTCCGAGGGACAGCTCAATGGTGCTCCCACTAGACAGAAGTGCAGGCACGACAACATCTGTTCCTGGCTGGAGTGGGGAGGGGGAGGAAAACCCAGTGGTGTAGGAGCAGATAGGGGTGGGTCTCTGGGCATAGGTAGGAGCCTATTGGTTGCTAGTCACCTGGGCTCGGGTGTTAGAAGGAGGTATATAAGGTGGGCACCATCTTAGGACAGAGTTCAGTGCAGTGCAGAGAAGAAGTCAAGAGTGAGAGGAGAAGACAGGAAGCAGAGCCTCTGCATGGGCTCTGCTCCGCAGGCAGGCCTTGTCAGGAGGCTGGAGCCTGAGAGAGAGAGAAAGGAGAATGAACAGAAAGGACAGTAAGAAAGGAAGCAAGGAACAGGAACACAGAGAAAGGCCCAGAGACACGAGGACAGAAGGAACCCCATATGCCCAGGAGATACAGGGTGAAGGGTTGGCAGAGCAGGGTACCGGAACCCAAATTGGTGGAGGCGACTAATCGTCAGCCAAAACCGGAGGTTGTGACCACATCTTTGTGCGACCCCTCACTACATCCACCAGGAAAGCATACTACATAGGGTCAGGGAAACCGGAGAGAGGTTTCGCCAACAGAAGGCCCGAGGAAGCTGGACAAAGGTGGGTCACTGGTGAGGACGGCCAGAGAAAGGAAAGGAAGGGAGTCCTGTGCCACGCTCTGGAATTGCCTGGGAGTTGGTCGAGCCCCTTGCCTGGTGGACGCAGCACGGCTTGGGCAGTCACCGCCGGTACTGAGGTGACTAGGACCAGTAAAGAACTGTGAGTAAAGCATTGGAAACTGCAACCACACGTCTCTGTGTTTCATCGCTGCACCAGCACCATTAGTACTGGGACGCTCACACCATCACTCCCAGCATCCACACTAGCTGCCCTGAGGCAATACTTCTCCCGTGGGGAGTTATCCCATACTTGGCTGCGCATACAACACCAGCCTCAGCGGTCTGCAGCGCAGCGGCGGTCCCCACTGACCGCAATCCACGGGTGGCATAGTCGGACACTTATTATAACACCAATAGACTGCCACTGGTTTGACCACCCTGGGCACGGACCGGGTCACCGCCACACGGAGACTACAACCCCCAGCGATCCGGCTCCGGGTATTCCCCCTGCACAGCAGCACAGCATAGGCCCAGGGGGCGCGTCAGTAACACATACGTACCATCTCCCTATTGGTATGCAACCTACACTGTGTGCAGAATTATTAGGCAAGTTGTATTTTAGAGGATTATTTTTATTATTGATCAACAACTATGTTCTCAATCAACCGAAAAGACTCAAATATCCAAGCTTAATATTTTTGGAAGTTGGAGTGTTTTTTTTTTAGATTTGGCTATCTTAGGAGAATATCTGTTTGTGCAGGTAACTATTACTGTGCAGAATTATTAGGCAACTTAATAAAAACCAAATATAATCCCATCTCACTTGTTTATTTTCACCAGGTAAACCAATATCAGTGCACAAAATTTAGAAATAAACATTTCTGACATGCAAAAACAAAAACCCCAAAAATTAGTGATTAGTATAGCCACCTTTCTTTATGATAACACTCAACAGCCTTCCATCCATAGATTCTGTCAGTTGCTTGATCTGTTTTCGATCAACATTGCGTGCAGCAGCCACCACAGCCTCCCAGACACTGTTCCGAGAGGTGTACTGTTTTCCCTCCCTGTAGATCTCACATTTTATGATGGACCACAGGTTCTCTATGGGGTTCAGATCAGGTGAACAAGGGTGCCATGTCATTATTTTTTCTTCTTTTAGACCTTTACTGGCCAGCCATGCTGTGGAGTAGTTGGATGCATGTGATGGAGCATTGTCCTTCATGAAAATCATGTTTTTCTTGAACGATACCGACTTCTTCCTGTACCACTGCTTGAAGAAGTTGTCTTCCAGAAACTGGCAGTAGGTCTGCGAGTTCAGCTTCACTCCATCCTCAACCCGAAAAGGTCCCACAAGTTCATCTTTGATGATACCAGCCCATACCAGTACTCCACCTCCACCTTGCTGGCGTCTGAGTCGGAGTGGAGCTCTCTGCCCTTTACTGATCCAGCCTCTGGCCCATCCATCTGGCCCATCAAGAGTCACTCTCATTTCATCAGTCCATAAAACCTTTGAAAAATCAGTCTTAAGATACTTCTTGGCCCATTCTTTACATTTTATCTTATGTTTCTTGTTCAAAGGTGGTCGTTTTTCAGCCTTCCTTACCTTGGACATGTCCCTGAGTATCGCACACCTTGTGCTTTTTGATACTCCAGTAACGTTGCAGCTCTGAAATATGGCAAAACTGGTGGCGAATGGCATCTTGGCAGCTTCACGCTTGATTTTCCTCAATTCGTGGGCAGTTATTTTGTGCCTTTTTTGGCCAACACGCTTCTTACGACCTTGTTGGCTATTTGCCATGAAACGCTTGCTTGTTCGGTGATCACGCTTCAAAAGTTTGGAAATTTCAAGACTGCTGCATCCCTCTGCAAGACATCTCACAATTTTGGACTTTTCAGAGCCCGTCAAATCTCTCTTCTGACCCATTTTGCCAAAGGAAAGGAAGTTGCCTAATAATTAAGCACACCTTATATAGAGTGTTGATGTCATTAGTCAACTCCCCTCCTCATTACAGAGATGCACATCACCAGATTTACTTAATTGGTAGTTCGCTCTCAAGCCTATGCAGCTTGGAGTAGGACAACATGTATAAAAAGTATCGAAGTGATCAAAATACGCATTTGCCTAATAATTCTGCACACAGTGTATATATCAAGCCAATGGTCCCTCACCCTGGACACTTATTTTGTCTCTCATAGTTGAGGTCTACCTATGATGTCAATTACAGGCCTCTCTCACCTTTTCAAGTGGGAGAACTTGCACAATTGGTGGCTGACTAAATACTTTTTTTCCCCACTGTCAGTGTATAAGAAACTGGGGATCTATTCTATCTAGTGTCTATGGTCGTGATAGGTTTACATTGAATTACGGTCAACACTTGCACTTTATTTTGTCTGATTCCTTCTTGTGTCTTATAGCATAGGTTTCTCCAGACTCATGATATGTCTGGTGACACAAACCATTTTTATTAAATTCAACATTTTTCAAAACCAGTACAAAAAATAAATGCATAAATAGATACAAACATACATACATGGTGCTGACCTGAAGAGTTATGTTGCCAGGTCATTTTTAACACATGTTGAATGGCACAAAACTGAAATCTGAAAATTATTGGCAGATTTGCGTTTTATTTCCCACCACGCCATTCAGATTTTTTTGTTGTTTATGGTAAAGTGAATGATGTCTTGCAAAACTAAAACTAATTGTGAAAAAAACAGCAGCTTTCATTGGGTTATGGTTCCTGAAAGGGGAGGGGGGAAAAAAAAATTAGCAAAAAACGAAAATTTCAGACTTGAAGTGGTTAAGTTGGCGCACGATATTAAAGAAGTTGTCCACTACCTTATTCACCCCCCCCTCCCAATGTATCCCCCCGGGGCCCCTAAGACTTATTGTAAATACCTTCTGTTGCTGATAATGCCTGTGAGCGGCGCTATCTGTGGGCGCTCACAGTCATCAGGTGACCCCCGCGCTGACGTTACGACAAGTGAGGTGTGACTCAGCGCTGGGGTCCCCACGGTGGCTGATGGGCTGTGGGCGGGGTTACCTCCCGCGTCACACCCAGCATCCACCGCGCGCTTTCCCAATGAATGGGGAGAGGCAGACCGCGGGGTGGATGCCGGGTGTGACGCGCGGGGGGGGGGGGGGGGGTAACACCGTTCACAGCCTGGCATCCACCGGGAACCTGGAAGATCGTGACCCTCGGCTGCGCCAGCACTTGTCGTGACATCAGCGGATGTCAGAGCCGGCTGCAATCGGGGGTCATGTGATGCCTGTGAGCGGCCAGTGATAGCGCCACTCACAGGCAGTATCTGCAACAGAAGGTATTTACAAGAAGTCTTAGGGGCCTCGGGGGGATACATGGGGGGGGGGGGGGGGGGGGGAGAAAGTAGTGGACAACCCCTTTAACTAAAAATAATGAATATGGGCACATTAAGATCCAGCAAATAAATCTGAATTATCAGAGACTGTCATGTCAAAGGTGCGATGGGACCATATTGCCCATGCTAAACAATGCCACCGTAACGTCTCATTTTATTATTTCCCCAATATTCAGTGACTCATTAGGATCAGAGCCGCTGACGTAATGGGATGAGCTCTTCTGTGCATTACAGATAAAGAGGTTTCCAGGAAAAGGTGCCGGATCTGATCACATATTGCAATTACTCCGGTCATTTATTCTTTTAAACAACTATCACACAGATTAAAGATCCTATTTCTTGTAAAGAGTTTGTCGTGTTCTCACAAATGGAAAAAGAGGGGGGGGGAACATAAGCAAGCGTGTATTAAAAGTCTTTTTATAGTCTGAAGAGACATCCCAGGAATTAACGAGCACAAAACACATAAAAATCTTTTTTTTATTATTACATTTGTGCATACCCAGATCCATCAATCTTCCCTCCCTAATCAGTACAAAACAAGCTTTTCCCCACAATGCTGTCTTGTAATGAAGGAATTATGAAGTTCAAAAAAAAATGGTGACCGTTTCCCGAGCAAGGCAATCACATGAGATCACTGTGGATCAGCTCAGCACGCTGGAAATCTGCTGTTTCAAGACACAAAGTTGCAAAAGCGAGCATGGCTACTGCTTAAAGGGTTAATCGGCAGGGTGCAGATAGTCCCCCCATGGATATAAGCTCATCCTAAGGATAGGCTACCAATTTTATGAATCTTGATAATTTTTAAAGAGGTCGTCCAGGATTGCCACGAAAGTCTGCAGTCACTCTATATGAATCCTCAATCTTGTGAATCCTCACAGCATGGACACCGACTATCCTGCAGTGCCAGCGGCGAGGCTGACCGGTCATGTGACCGCAAACATGCGATATGCATACTTCCAACTAGACGTACGCGGCCTCCCTCACCACACTGAATGTTGCCAGAAGTATGCATATCACATACCTGAGGTCACCAGAGAATAATCACAGTGCGCGCTGTCACAGAGTGAATGTGGATTTTTGGGAAAAAACTTTAATCCCTTAACCCCTTAAGCCCCGAGGGTGGTTTGCACGTTAATGACCGGGCCAATTTTTACAATTCTGACCACTGTCACTTTATGAGGTAATTACTCTGGAACACTTCAACAGATCCCCCTGATTCTGAGACTGTTTTTTCGTGACATATTGTACTTCATGATAGTGGTAAAATTTCTTTGATATCACTTGCGTTTATTTATGAAAAAAAAAACGAAAATTTGGCAAAAAGTTTGAAAATTTCGCAATTTTCAAACTTTGAGTTTCCATGACCTTAAATCAGAGAGATATGTCACACAAAATAGTTAATAAATAACATTTCCCACATGTCTACTTTACATCAGCACAATTTTGGAACCAAAATTATTTTTTGTTAGGGAGCTATAAGGGTTAAAAATTGACCAGCGATTTCTCATTTTTACAACAAAATTTACAAAACCATTTTTTTAGGGACCACATCACATTTGAAGTCACTTTGAGGGGCCTTTATGACAGAAAATACCCAAAAATGACACCATTCTAAAAACTGCACCCCTCAAGGTGCTCAAAACCACATTCAAGAAGTTTATTAACCCTTCACGTGCTTCACAGGAATTTTTGGAATGTGGAAGAAAAAAATGAACATTTACTTTTTTTCACAAAAATGTTACTTTAGACCCAATTTTTTTATTTTCGCAAGGGTATCATTAAAAAATGAACCCCAAAATTTGTTGTGCAATTCCTCCTGAGCACGCTGATACCCCATATGAGGAGAAAGACCACTGTTTGGGCACACGACAGGGTTCGGAAGGGAAGGAGCGCCATTTGACTTTTTGTATGTAAAATTTGCTTGAATAATTAGCGGATGCCATGTTGCGTTTGGAGAGCCCCTGATGTGCCTAACCAGTGGAAACTCCGCACAAGTGACACCATTTTGGAAACTAGACCCCCCAGGAAACTTATCTAGATGTGTGGTGAGCATCCTGACCCCCCAAGTGCTTCAGAGAAGTTTATAACATTGAGCCGTAAAAATAAAATTTTCACATTTTTCCAACAAAATTGTTTTTCAGCACCCAATTTTGCATTTTCATAAGGGTAACAGGAGAAATTGCACAATGCAATTTGTTGTGCAACTTCTCCTGAGTAAGCAGATACCCCATATGTGGGGGAAAACCACTGTTTGGGCGCACTGCAGGGTTCAGAAGGGAAGGAGCGCCATTTGACTTTTTGAATGTAAAATTTGCTTGAATAATTAGTGGATGCCATGTTGCATTTGGGGAGTCCCTGATGTGTCTAAACAGTGGAACCCCCCCCCCCCCAAATGACTCCATTTTGGAGACTACACTCCTCAAGGATTTTATCAAGGGGTATAGTGAACATTTTGAACCCAGAGGTACGACACAGAATTTGATAACATTAGGTCATCATATTGAATAAGTTGTCATTAGTCTTAAGTGCAAGTGCTCGCTACTTGAGTTTGCATCGGGTGCTCGGGTATGCACCGAGTATAGCGGGTGCTAGAGTGACATGCTTGAGTCTCCGCCCCAAATGTTTTGCAGCTGTTATACGGCCTAAAAAACCTCGCGGGGATTGCCTGCCATGCATGAGCGATCCCCGCATGTTTTTTTTTGGGTGTCTAATAAAAGTGAAACATTCGGGGCGGGGACTCGAGCATGTCACTTGAGCACCCGCTATACTCGGTGCATACCGGAGTACCCGATTCAAATTCAAGTAGTGAGCACTTGCGCTCAACATTAGTCGCCATATCGTAATTTTTTTTTTCTTTACTTCTGAAAAAATCCCAACCCCAACACAAGCCTAACCCCAACCCTAGAGTTTATTTTTTACGCAGTTCCTCGTGCGGTATAAGTGCTTAGACGACTTTATTCTTTGGATCGATGCAATTACAGCAATACTAGATTCATATCGGGTTTTTATGATTGACAGCAGTCACACACTAAAAAAAACTTTTTTTTTGCAAAGACTAGTTTTTGCATCGCCATATTTGGAGAGCTATAATTTTTCCATATTTCAGATGGCAGAGTCTTGTGATGTCTTTTTTTTTTTTTTTTTTTGCGGGACAAGTTGACGCTTTTATTGTTACCATTTTTGATCACTTTCTATTCCGATGTTTGAAAGGCAGAATAAACAAAAACCAACTATTCAGGAATTGTTTTTTTGACTTGTTTTTTATGTTGTTCTGCGTGTGGTAAAATTGAAAAAGAAGCTTTATTCTTCGGGTCAGTACGTTTACAGCGGTACCACATTTATATTGTTTTTTTTATGTTTTAGCGCTTTTACACAATAAAAACTTATTGAAAAAATAATTTTTTTTGCATCGCTTTATTCTGAGAGCTATAACTTTTTTATTTTTCGGCTGTTAGAGCTGTATGGCGGCTTGTTTTTTGCGGGACAAGATGACGTTTTCAGTGTTACCATTTTTATTTACATTCGTCTTTTTGATCGCGTTTTATTTTATTTTTTGTTTGGCGGTATGATAAAGCATCGTTTTATGTTTCATTGTTTATTTTTTTTTTACAGTGTTCACTAAAGGGGTTAACTAGCGGGATATATATATATATATTTTTTAAAAATTTATTTATTTATATACCGTATTTTTCGTACTATAAGACACACTTTTTTCCTCCAAAATTTTGGAGGAAAATGGGGGGTGTGTCCTATAGTCCGAATGTTGGGGGGGGGGGGTGTATATTTATGTGTGGAGTGGGGGGAGCGGTATCGGTGGAGGAGCGGGGCACAGGAGGCAGCAGCCGCCTAGTGCAGCCTACACTGTTCCCACTGCTAAAGAAAATGAAAATTCACTGCTCCCCACGCCCATGCTCCTTAATAGCGGTATACAGTGTAGCCGCGCTGCGGCTCCTGCTGCTGCCGGCTATCTCCTGTGCTCGCTGTTAAAGGACATGAATATTCAACCTCTCTCCACGCCCATGGGTGTGGGGAGGGGTTGAATATTCATGCCCTTTAATGAGCGGGCACAGAAGATAGCCGGCAGCAGCAGCAGCCGCAGCGCGGCTCCGCTGTGTGCCGGCTATGAAGGAGAGTGAAGTCACTGCTCCCTGAGCACACAGTCCCGGCGTGGGGAGAAGTGACTTCCGGCAGCGGATCTCTCCTTGTGAGCCGTGCATGGCAGTGACGTTATGCGCGACTCACAGGGAGAGATCAGTGCAGGCAGACCGGACTCAGGGCTGGAGGAGAGAAGAAAGGTGAGTAGGAGTGTTCATTTTTTTTTAATGTGCAGCATGATGGGGATTAGGGGTGCCATGCATACCAGGACAGGGATTAGGGGTGCCATGCATACCAGGACAGGGATTAGGGGTGCCATGCATACCAGGGCAGGGATTAGGGGTGCCATGCATACCAGGACAGGGAAGAGGGGTGCCATGCATATCAGGATAGAGATTAGGGGTGCCATGCATACCAGGACAGGGATTAGGGGTGCCATGCATACCAGGACAGGGATGAGGGGTGCCATGCATATCAGGACAGGGATGAGGGGTGCCATGCATACCAGGACAGGGATGAGGGGTGCCATGCATACCAGGACAGGGATGGGGGGTGCCATGCATACCAGGAAAGGAATGAGGGGTGCCATGCATACCAGGACAGGGATGAGGGGTGCCATGCATACTAGGACAGGGATGAGGGGTGCCATGCATATCAGGATAGGTATGAGGGGTGCCATGCATACCAGGATAAGAATGAGGGGTGCCATGCATACCAGGATAGAGGGATGCCAGGCATACCAGGATGGAGGGATGCCAGGCATACCAGGATGGAGGGATGCCAGGCATACCAGGATGGAGGGATGCCAGGCATACCAGGATGGAGGGATGCCAGGCATACCAGGATGGGGATCACGTATAAAAGGAAGGGGGGCGGCATATATACCAGGATGGGGGATATTGTCAGAATTGGGGGACATTACCCCTATACCAGTGTCAGCAGAAGACCCCCCTCCCCCTTAAAAGTGCATCATGACCACATTTTTTGCTTAAATTTTTATTTTTTTATTTTCCTCCTCTAAAACCTAGGTGCGTCTTATAGTCCAAAAAATACGGTATATATATTTTTACAATTTTTTATTTTTTTATTTACTTTCCGACATTATTACTTTTACACATTATCCCACTATGGGACCTTTTGCAGCCTGATCGGCTGTATAGCACAGGAATGCAGCACCATCCCTGTGCTATGCAGCCTGTCAGCGCTGCACAGGGAGGAGAAACTTTGGTCGTGCACTGCGCATGACCAAAGTAACTTCCTGCTTCCTGGTGACCCGGATGTTGTCATGATGACATCGGATTACTATGACAACATCCGGGACCGGACTCAGACACTGTGGGACGCCGGCAGAGAAGGTAAGTATAGCGCTTACCTCCTCTTGCCACCGGAATGCTGAGATCGATTTCGATTGCAGCATTTCGGGGGTTAATGGGCAGGGAGCAGTGCGGTACCGCTCCCTGCACATAGCACCGGGTGTCAGCTGTGACAATCAGCTGACACCCTGCGGTGATCTCGCCCACACTGCTTGTGTGCGAGCGAAATCACCAGGGCGTACTAATACGTATCCGGCCCATAAGGCCCAGGGCACAGATACGTATTAGTACGCCCTGGGCCAGAAAGGGGTTTAAGGGTTTTTCTCACGAACAAAGTTCATTTTAAAGTTGATTTTAATCAATAGATCTTAGAATAATAATAATTTCCACAATTGGATGTGTTTTAAAAAAATGTTCCTGTGCTGAGATAATCTTATAAATGTGCCCCTGCTCTGTACTGTGTAATGGCTGTGTCTGACAGTGCAGGGACATGGTCTGATCATATCACAGCTCCTGGGAAGGGGAGGAAGCAAAAGGGTATACAGACATTACAGCAGGGGATCACAGCTGATTTTTTGTGTTAGATAAAGCATTTCCCTGGTAAATAATGTTTTACCTCAAAGAATCAGCTGTGATCCCATGCTGTAATGTCTGTATACTCTTTTGCTTGCTCCCGTGCCCAGGAGCTGTGGTATGATCAGACCATGTCCCTGTACGGTCAGACACAGCGATTACACAGTACACAGCAGGAGCACATTTATAAGATTATCTCAGCACAGGAACATTTTATTTAAACACATCCAATTGTGAAAATTATTATTATTACAAGATCTATTGATTAAAATGAACTTTGTTTGTGGGAAAACCCCTTTAAGGATGTTGGCAATTTTCTGTTTTATTTCCCCTTCCTTCAAGGGCCATCATTTTTTTTCCATCTGTCGACGTATGAGAGCATGTATTTTTTGTGGGACAAGTTGTTGTTTAAATTGACATGGTTCATTTAAACATATAATATAATATACTGGAAATTGAGAACAAATTCCAAGTGTCGCGAAATTTTATTATATAAAAAAAAAATTCCACCATTGTATAAAGTTTTGTTTTTAACAGTGTTCACTGCACGGTGAAAATAACCTGGAAACATGATTCTCCAGGTCTGCCCAATTTACCATACAGGTTAAATAATTTTATATTTTGATAGACCTGACTTTTACAGTCATCTAATATGATCTTTTTTTCCATTTTTTTAAATTCCATTAATTTGAACTTGGGAAAAACAGGGTTATTTTTAAAAAAAAAAAAGGTTTTTAAGATTTTTAACTTTTCATCCTTTTACTTTGTTTTAGTCCCCACTGAGGACTCGAATCTGCAACCCATGATCTATATACTGCAATACAACTTTATTGCAGTATACACAATCAGTCTACAATGACACCCAGTCTATGGCTGGACGTCATGGGATAATCAGCGGGCAGGCATGGGTGCCTTCAGCAGATTACCAGCTGCCAGGAAAGGGTGGAGCAAGGGTAGCTGGAATAGAAGACCGGGCAGGATCACGTGGTTTAAATGCTGCTATCAGTGATTGACAGCTGCATTTAACAGGTAAATAGGGGCCACTATTGTCAGATGCTGGCTGTGTTACACAGCCATTGTCTGTTTTTAGTGGAGCAAGATGCGCTTCTGATTCTGCACCATGACAATAGTATGTCCGCTCAAACTGACAGTATATACTAAGCACATAAACTTGTTGAACATGTGCAGCCTCTTTTTGTTCTAATCACTGCCTCTGCTCTGCAATAACTGAAGTTTAATTAAATATGCTAATTAGGCTAATCTGTGCACCCTCCCTCACTGAGATTTCTCTGCAGACAGTGCTCGCTCCAGTGCAGACAGTGCTGTCAATCACCAGTGAGGGAGGCGAGACATGCAGAACTAGTGGGTGGAATAGTGCACGAAGCCTCTTGACCACAATAAGGGTGCACCAAGCAGCCTAATCAACATGTATGATTAAACTTGAGTTTCTTCAGAACAGAGGGAGCGATTAGATCATTAATGACGGCATCAATAAAGAGACTATATCCTCTACAAGACTTTCAGCTTAGTTCATACTGTTAGTTTGGGTTGGCAGGTTGCTCTTAAGTTGATTTTTTTTCAGGATGACCAAATGACCTAATGTTTATGGGGACATATAGACAGGCCTTTGATTTATGCCATTGGATGAAAGGCAAAATGTTCGATATCAAAATACCCACTCGATTGATCTGCCAACAAGCAAGAGGTTTTGAAAGTGTCTTGCCAGCTTGAAGCTCTTCAATTATGTGATCTCAATATTAAAGAAGACCTGTCAGCAGGATTTCCCAAACTATTTATGTGTGCTTGTAGGTTTTTCATAGACAAGACCAGCAATATCTTTACATGACCGGTCAGATCCTTTATTCCTGAGAAATCAGTTTTTGAATTGATATGCAATTGAGGCTGAAGAACTATTTGTAGACCTGAAGCCTCTGTCACTCCAGCTCTATTTGACAACTCCTTTGCCTTAAATTACACAGCATAAAGGCTGCAAGTCAAGCAGGAAGTGGTGGCGCTGGGTGGAGAATAGAGCTGGAGTGACTGAGGCTTTGGATCTACAAATAACTCTTCAGCCTCATCTGTATATCATTTCAAAAGCTGATTTCTCGGAAATGAAGGAACAGAATGGCCTTGTAAAGGTATTACTGGACTTTGCTTTGAAAGAGCTACACGCACAAATAGTTTGGGAGATTAAATCCTCATGACAGATTAGCTTTAAGCTAAAAAGGTGTCCAGGTCTTACAATACAGATGCACTTTGGCAGTTTGAATGAGGATTTCTTATGGACAAGTTTATTTTTCACATAAGAAAAAAAATATCTACAGGTTTTAATGATCAATTGTAAAAAAAAACTAAAATTACTAAATGAACACTTTAAACTTCACAATCAAATTTTGCCTATAAAAAAAAATAAACCAGTAAATTATCCAGTTGGATACCAGAAGTGAAAAGGCATAGAAAAGTTCTTAAGGCCTAGAACTTTATACCAGGGTATAGTTTTCATAAAGAAGCCATCCCGTTAATAAGTGCACTGTAAAGAATGCTTCCTGACACAGGAATAAAGCCCCCAAGCCTGGTCCTGAGAGCCATCACATTGACGTGTATCCAAATTCCTTGAACGACTTCAGTTTTCTAAGACAAGCAGTCAAGTATTTTTGCCTTTTTTTCTGATCAAAGTGTGAGTGTAAAAATATACGCCATACCTTCATCAATACCTATTCTCGTCTCCTCGCAGCAATACAGGACATGCCTTGCATGAAACGTGAGCTGTGTCAACTTGATCAAGGTCAGACTGCCTCAAATCTATTTCCTTATCTGTCAGCATGTTTCTAATTTGTAGATTTCCTTTCTCTAAATTGAGAAATATTCCTCCTCTAGCTAACGCTCATGTAAAAACATTATTTTAACTCAACTGAAGCTTTAAGTCTGTCGGCTCAGCATCCAACATAGTTAGAAGAGGTCATGTGTAGGCAATGAAGGACATCTACTAAATGGTTTCTGACGCTAGGGAATCTTAGCCTTATCCAAGGGTATACGTTCTACTAAATTAGTAAAAATCAGAACACAGAAACAGAAAAGTATATTTACCCAGTACTACAATTACGATGGTCAAGGACAAAGAATGGTGTGACCTGACCCTTCTTGAAAGAACTGAATTTCCCCAAGTTATCAACCAGTTAAAAGTCACCACTCTTAGTAAGTGTGCCACCCACATGGTGTACAATCCAAACCGGCGCGCACAGGAAAGCTTTGCCCAAAGTAAGTCCTGTAGCTGTGCGTGAGCTGATGTAAACAGTTGCACACCAGACCATTTCCATCCTTCGATCATAACCAGACTTTTTTTTATTTATTGTAGATGTGGTTTTAAGAGCTCTAAATTTTTCCTTGTTCAGATATTCAAATACATTTTTTTTGTGGTACAAGAGCCTAATTTTTGTGTCATTTAAAAGTATTGTATGTATATGTTAGGTGCAGAGAAATTTTGACAGTGACTGAATCTTTGTGATTTCAGCTCTGCAGGCCACTATTTTGAATTTAAAATGAAACAACGAGATGCCGTTCAAGTGTAGACTTAAAGGGGTTGAACAAAAATATTCTGTGAAACGTTTAGGGATTGCAACCATTTTTCTACAAAGCCTCCTACTTTCAGAGACTAAAAAGTAATTGGACAAATTAACTTTACCATAAATAAAATGTTCATTTTTAATACTTTGTAGAGAATCCTCTGCAGACAATTACCGCCTGAAGTCTGGAAGCCATTGATGTCACCAAACGCTGGGCTTCTGGTCTTTAATGCAGCTGACTTCAGTTGTTACTTGTATGCGAGTCTTTCTGCCATATATTTTGTCTTAAGCCTGTGAAATGCTGCCCGATGGTGTTGAGATCTGGTGATTGACTCGATCATTGAAGAATATTCCACTTCTTTTCCTTAAAAATCTCCTGGGTTCCTTTCGCAGTATGTTTTGCGTCATTGTCCATCTGTACTGTGAAGCGCCGTCAACCTTGCTGCATTTGGCTGAATCTGAGCGGAAAGTATCATCCTGTACAGTTCAGAATTCATCTGGCTGCTTCTGTCATCAGTCACATCATCAATAAACACTAGTGACCCCGTGATATTGGAAGCCATGCATGGCCGTGCCATCACACTGCCTCTGCCATGCATGGCCGTGCCATCACACTGCCTCCGCCATGTTTTACAGAGGATGTGGTGTGATTTGGATCATCAGCCGTTCCAAGTCTTCTCCATACTTTCTTCTTCCCATTATTCTGGTACATGCTGATGTTGGTTTCATCTGTCCAATGAATGCTTTTCCAGAACTGGGCTGACCTCCTTAGATGTTTTTGGCAAAGTCTAATCTGGCTTATTTTTAAGGCTGATTAATGGTTTGCACCTTGTGGTGAACCCTCTGTATTTGCTCTTATGAAGTCTTCTGTTTATGGAAGACTTAGATACTGAGACAACTACTTGGTGTCGTGATCTTCACTTGGGTGGATGTTGTGAAGGAGTCTTTCTTCACCATTGAAAGGATTCTGCGATCATCCACAACTGTCTTCTGTGGACATCCAGACATTTTTGAGTTCCCAAGCTTGATTTAACCACGCCCAACATTTCTGCTGCTATCTCGCTGATGGATTTCTTTTTTTTTTTTTAGCCAAATGATGGTCTGTTTCTCTTCCATTGAGCGCTATATTACTGGATGTTGTCCTTTTACCTGCTTAATTGATGATGGATTAATGAGCAATAGCCCATGCAGCACATTTTTTTCAATTACATCCACAAAATTAAATGCATTTTATGTGATAAACCAACACATATTTGTGAAGTGTAAAGGAAATGATACATGCTTTTCTAATTATTTAAAAATATAAATCTGAAAATTGTGATGTGCATTTGTATTCAGCCTCCCTAAGTCAAAATTTTGTAGGACCAAACACGGTGGGCATTATAGCATCCATGGAGCTCAATTTTGGTCTCATCTGACTAGACAATATTCTACCAGTATTTCACAGGCTTTTCTAAATGTTGTTGAACAAATTTTAAACGTGCTTGAACATGCTCTTTGTTCAGCAATGGAGTCTTGCATGGTGAGCGTGCATACAGGCCGTGGAGGTTGAGTGCATTACTTATTGTTTTCTTTGAAACCAATTGAGTTTTTTGGCTATGTGTTTGGCATCAATGTCTTGCTTAAATTTCCATCTCTCATTTCATCTTCATCATCCTGGTAGATGGCAGCAGATTTTTATCAAGAATGTCTCGGCACATTTGTCCATTCATCCTTCCTTCAATTATATGAAGCTTGCCAGTGCCTAATAATGAAAAACAGCCCCACACCATGACATTCCCACCACCAAACTTCATTGTTGGTATGAGGTTTTGGGGGCGATATGCAGTGCCTCTTGGCCTCCAAACATGATGTGTATTATGGCATACATAGAGTTCAATTTTAGTTTCATCCAAGTAGCCTATATTCTCCCAGTATTTCACAGGCTTGTCTAAATGTTGTAGAGCAAACTTTAAACATGCTTTGTGTTCAGAAATGAAGTCTTGCGTGGTGAGCGTGCATATAGGCCATGGAGGTTGAGTGCATTACTTATTGTTTTCTTTGAAACAATTGTATCTGCTGATTCCAGGTCTTTTTGTAGTTACCAACAGGTGGACCTTGGCTCTTGGACAACTCTTCTGATAATTCTTTTCAATCCTCTATCTGAAATATTGCTTGGTCATGGTTGGCTTATGGTGAAATTATATTCTTCCACTTCTGCTTTATGGCCCCAACAGTGCTCAGTGGAAAAGTCAGTAGCTTAGAAATTCTTCTCTGACCAATGTCAGTATGTTTTGCAACAATAAGGTTGAGAAGGTCTTGAGACAGCTTCCTGTTTTTACCCATCATGAGATGTTACTTGTGTGGCACCTTGGTAATGACACTCCTTTTTATAGGTCATCAGCTGAACCAGCTGATATTATTTTTCACTAAGTGGCAAGATTGCTTTCTAACTACTGACCGATTTCAGCTGGTGTCATGGCTTTTTGCACGTCTCTTCATGTGTTCAATACCTTTTCCCTGTGTCATTTCTCATTATAACACATCACTTAATTTATGGATATCTATAGTTTGATTTCCTTGCCTGTGGGGATTGAATGGGGTGTTACCGATGTATGGTGAGAATTACATGTAAATAGCACCTTTAGAAATATATTTACCGTACTTAGAAAGTTGGTGACATGTTCAATACTTATTTCACCCACTGTGTATATAAAATTAATGAGAGGGAATATTAGAGAAATCTGCCAGCTGCCTTGGCGCCCATAATGAAATTTAGGAAAGGCATGGTGGTTAGTCAGCTAATAAAGACTGGTATAATAGGCACATCACAATCATCTAGTATCACTGTATAATGTATATTTAGGCAACACATTCATCTATGCAGGCTGAGAGGTCAGTTGCATAGAAATACAGTTACATGACAGAACCAGTAAGAAAATCTCTGAATTGTTCCAATCTATCAAATTGTTAAAAACGTTCATATTTAAATTATACTGTAGAGTAAAATTGCTTTAACCTCTTACAAACCTTTCATTTCCTTCCAAGGACTATAAATTTTTTCTTTTTATATCGACAGACACATAAGGACTTGTTTTTCTATGGGACGAGTTCTAGTTTTGAGTGATACTATTCATTCTATCATCTAATGTACTGAAAAACTGAAAAATCCAAGGTGGGTTTGAATTGCAAAAAAATAATTCAATTCCAAAATGTATTTTATGTTTCATTTTTATGGCGTTCACGGTGTGCTAAAAACTACCTGGCAGTATGACTCTCCAGGTCACTACGATTAAGGCGATCCCTAATTTACATAGGTTTTTTTTTATATATATATTTTAGCTACTTCGGGGGAAAAGAAATTGTGTTGTGAAATCTGTAACCATTTTACTGTCGATGGGGCTGTTGAAGAGCTTTTTTTTGTAGCACGGTGAGCTGACATTTTTTGCTGATGTCATATTAGGTACAATACAATATTTTAGTCACTTTTTATTGCATTTTTTCCTTGAGAGGGGATGGGGATTTGGTAATTGAAAAAATGCCAATGCTGGGGTTATAATTATTTTGCCACCCTTTCCTGCATTTACCATACAGGTTACTTAAATCCTCATAAATCAGTTCTTTTATGGACATTGTGATACCATATGTGTTTATATGGTTAAACAGCAGCGAGGCACATAAACCAAGTGTCGGCCCTACATATAACAACGAATAGCAGTTATAGCTGACCGACGACAGTCAGTTATCGTCTGGTGTAAGAAAGCTTATTGTGCTTAAAATTCTAGAACTGTTAGTCCCAAAAGAAGCGATGATCGAGCGTGTTCTAATAACACCTTCGAGAGCACGCTCGGGTGCTTGCCGAGTATTTTGGCGTGCTCTTCCTTTCTTTTAATGTCGCTGAGCCTGCAAGTGTCACGGCTGTTTGACAGCTGTGACACATGCAGAGATTGCCTGTCAGACAATCCCTGCATGTGTCACAGCTGTCAAACAGCCGTGACACTTGCAGGCTCAGCGACATTAAAAGAAATGCCAAGAATGCCAAAATACTCAGCGAGCACCCGAGCGTGCTCCCGAAGGGGTTAATAGAACACACTCGATCGTCATTACCCAAAAGACCATTCTGAATATTCTCAGAAAAGATTTTTCATTCTTTGTGCAGTGTCAAGAACCATGAAAGAGGTTAAGAAGTAAAATGTGTAACTGTGTCGGTGGAACCAGGGCTGTGGAGTCGGTGTCTATTTTGGTTGAGTCGGTATAAAATGGACCAACTCCGAAAATATATAATAAATTGGGTTCAGCAGTATGACGCGCCCCTGGGCCTGAGTCGCGCAGCGTTGCGCACGCGGGAGCCTACCCGGAGCCGGATCTGATAGGGGTAGTAGTCTCGTGGCGGTGACCCGGTCCGTGCCCAGGGAGTCAAGCTGAGTGGCAGTCTTTAGCAGTAGATGTTAGAATGTTCGACTACGCCACCCGTTGAATGCGGTTATGAAACCGCCGCTGCAAGGCAGACCGCTGAGGCCGGTGGTACGGTTGTGCAGCGTGGATGGTGTAACCCCCAACGGGAGGGGTAAGGCCTCAGGGCAGCCGACGTGGATGATGGGGGTAGTAGAATAGCATACAGGCAGCAGGAACCACTCAGAGACGGTGCGGTGTAGTTCAGGGTCTTTACTGGTGGCAAAGGTAGACCCTCCCGGAGTACTGGCTAGCGATCGGGGCCTGGTCAGTCTGTGAGCAGATGGGATCTCCCCTGGCCAGGCGGAGTTGTAGGCCTCCTCAACTAATTGTACTCTTCTGGCTACCTTGCTAGAGGCTGATAAAAGTAGCCCACGTCCCTGAGTGTACCGTGTGGTGCTCACCCGTATGGCCGGTGACTCGGGGCCTTTTGGTAGCTTCCGCTCCACGTCGCGGTGCTGGTCCCTTGCGTGTGACCGTGCCTTCGGGTTTCTTGGCCAGAGGACCTGAAATCCCCTGCCGGGCGGTTTCTGCTGCTGGGTAAGGATTAGTCCCCACAGCCTCGGACTCCAGGTCCGGTAAGAATTCTTCAATCAGGGCGAGCTCTACAGCTTCCAGCCCTGACCTCTTTTAGCACAGCTCCCACAGAGCTCCTGATCTTTCTTTCCTATAGCTGCTCCACTACAGACCAGACTGTGTCTCTGTCTGTGTTCTCTGCTCTCTCTCCTAACCCTGCCTCAGCCCCAGCTTTATATAGGGGAAGTTCTTCCCCTCCCAGGACTGGGCAGGAGGTGTGGCATGCATAGGATGTCTGACCAGGAAACCTCCCACCTGCTCACAGACGTAATATTGCTATCACTGTGGGAACCAGACCCCTGGGGTGCCACAAGTACAATGCAGGATGTGCTGTAAATGTTTTCATAAGTATTTGGGAAAGGTATGAAATATCCTATAAATGTCTGTTCTGTTCCTGATCTAAAGATCTCGGCTTTTAGTTGAGATGAATCTGTGCTGCACTTTATGCACACGCTCAGTAGTGACGCAGGGCTATGGAGTCAGTCGTGAAGTCCGAAGTCAGGGAAATTGAGGAGTCAGTCGGTGGTTTGGCTTACAGACTCCAGAGCCCTAGGTGGAACGATCATTCTTAGGCGCACTCAGACGTCCGGCAGTGCGTCACCCGACCCGATCGTGACAGCTTCATATATTTGTAGGAGGTTGTCACGCTTGGGTCAGGAGACCCACAGCCAATCTGTGCATTATAATGTTCAAAGTATTGTGGTCAATTCGGGTGCCGGACACTGAATTAAGCACCTGGGACAGATTACTTAAAAGAAACGAACCTCTTTATTTAAACACTCTTATGCCCACGACGCGTTTCTGCAGCGGTCTGCTGCCTTCATCAGGTGGAATTAGCCAATTCTCCACCCCACCCCTTTGTTTTTTCAATTTGTGCATTATGGATCAATCTCGGACCGATTTGCATGGATGCCTGAATGCACCCTTACTACAATTATTCAGCCTACTTCTGTCTAATGACTATGGCCACCTTTACTATGGAATCTGTGAATAAAATCAGAAGGCAGGTGCACATATATATTGCATCTGAAGGCAAGTGTACATATATATTGCATCTGAAGGCAGGTGTACATATATATTGCATCTGAAGGCAGGTGTACATATATATTCCATACTCATTAACTTATGCTTTTAGAGAGACCAATCAACATGGAAAACGTGGACAGTTTTTGCTCTTATTTTATTGCAGCTGCCTTTGCTTTACATCCTCCTGCTCTGCCTTATTCTTGCTCCTACACTGAGTTCTATTTTTTGCTTTATTTTCTTCAATCCGCTATACAGTTCAAAAGATATGCACCTTCTTGGTGCTAATTTTTCTGGTCTTTACCAAAGTGTAATAACACAGAGCAGCTTAAAGTTACGCCTCCAAAGAATCAGGTGTGTAACACCCAATTGGTAAAGTAGGGCTGTGGAGTCGGTGTAAAATGGACCGACTCAGACTGCAAAAATATATAATAAATTGTGTTCAGCAGTACAATGCAGAATGTGCTGTAAATGTTTTCAAAAGAATTTGGGAAAGTTATGAAATGTCCTATAAATGTCTGTTCTGTTTCTGATCTAAAGATCTCGTCTTTTAGCTGAGATGAATCTGTGCTGCACTTTATGTACACGCTCAGTAGTGACGCAGGGCTATGGAGTCGGAAGTCAGGGAAATTGAGGAGTCGGAGTTGTTGATCTGGCTTACTGACTCCACAGCCCTGTGGTAAAGACAATAAAAGTTTGCACCAAATAATAAGGCCCTGTATCTCTGGTGCCACAGGAAAGATTTAAAACCAAAAACTGAATACTCAGGGAAGCAGCAGGAAGAAAAACTGCTTACTTTTTACAGGAAAACTAAAGAAAAAAGAAAAAAATTGTCGGTATTTTGCCCAATTTCAACTACTTTACTTGGGGTTAAAATTTCCTTTGCCTACTTTTTCTTCTTATCAATACCTTCTACCAATGGCATGAAAACACAAGGTGATGATGTAAGTAAAGGCCTGCTGTACAGCAACACAAAACTTCGGAAAATGGAAAGGAATCTGGTGGTTTTTGCCATGTAATATGTTACAGCTTTCGGTATAATCCACTTCCCCGACAGCTGCACAGTAGAAGAGTAACCCAATTTGAGCATTAGCTCATGTTTGCCGATGCCAGTATCCTGCTGCTTTCTAGGTTTAGTGTGAAAACTGCCTTCGATTGAACAGTCGAGAAGCACAAACTTCAATGTATTAAACTCATTTCTGCAGTGAGAGAATCAATGCGAGGGCTAAATACTACAGGCGGCGCGGGATCAAGTAAACAAGCGAAAGAACATAACGGGATTTTTTTCTTGAAGCTGCTGCCTGGAAAAAATTATATTGGATATGTTCTACTCGTCAACAAAAGTCTTCAAATCTGTGTATGTGCAGCGCTCAGCGCGGGCAGGATGTTTTATTCATGATATTGTCATTTTTAGGAATGTCTCTTCTTCCTAGAATCCATTTAGCAGATTTTTTGTTTTCTTGGAACTTTATTCTCAGCTGGAGAACAAATGATGAATCCATAAGAGTCTAAAGTCAATCACACCAGTGAGAAATACCACTAAACCAATAGACAGAACATGCAGCTCAAGCAATGGCATATTGCTTGGATAGCCTGTAAAAATGCAATCTAGCCAGGCAAACCTCCGGGACACAGACAAGAATAAATGGACGGAGATTTTTTTCCCTATTTCCAAATGTCTTGCTCATTCAGAAGAGCATAGGTTTGAGCAATCGGGCTCCCAACAATTTTATGGCCTATTCTGAGATGTCACAATTTTCTGCAGTGAAAAATCACCTTGAAAGCTTACTCGTCCCTTCCGCCACAACGAAGAAATCCAGTCTTCCTGTTCTCATGCCTCTGCTCTGTAATGTTTCCTCCATTCTTCTTCAGTAGATTTATCCTATTCAATAACCTTCTGCCAGCACTACAGGAACTGGAAATCCCTTTCACTCACTTCCCAGCATACACTGTTCCTGCTTTTGTCCAATGGCATGCCTGTCCTGAATTGAAAGCCCGCTTCTGAAGCTTGCAGGCAATTTGACAGAAGCAGAGACCTAGACCCATCCCCACCTCCTGTAGTCCACTTTCGGCGGCTCTGCTGCAGGAGACGAGTTACACTTGACAGCAGGCAGTTTAACAGCAAGTTATACCTCCGAGACCTGCAGTGGTTGACACTTTGGTGTGAGTTTTGGGGAGAATTTTTTTTTCTTTTTTTACATGAAGTGGCTTGCAGATTATCTAATCTTCCTTCTTGGTTCCTATATCTCAAGGTGAACTAATTTATTAAATCTGTAAAGTGAGAAATTGGGAGTCACAGAATTTGTGAAAGGGAAGGCTGGACACATCTGTATATTCTTTACAACAAAATATGGACTGCTCTACAAGCGAGCGTCCTATAGCAAAACAAAATGAAAATCTCCTCCTTGGTGAAGGTAAATGGCTAAAGGAAAGGTGAGAAAGTGTGACTATCTGGTTTCTTATTTGCTTATGGAATTAATATGGAAAAGGTTACTGAACCATCAGAGAAGGAGGGGTAGAAAGTCACCTCACCATCCGAGGTGTGGTAGAAAGTCACCCAACCACCGGAGGAGTGGTAGGTCACCCCGCAATTGTAGAAGTGCTAGACAATTACACCACCATCAAAAAGGTGTGGTAGGAGTTCATCGCACCTTCTTAGATATGTGTAGAAAGTCACCTCACCATTGGAGGAGTGGTAGACGATCACACCACCATCGGAGCAGTGGTAGACAGTCATCCCACCACCATTGGAGGAGTGCTAGGTCACCCCTCAATTGTAGGAGTGTTAGACGATTAAACCACCATCAAAAGGTGTGGTAGGAGTTCATCCCACCTTCGAATAAGTGGAAGATAGTCACCTCACCATTGGAGGAGTGGCAGATGGTCACACCACCATTGGAGTAGTGGTAGATTGTCATCCCACAATCAAAGGAGGAGTGGTAAGAGTTCACCCCATCTTAGGAGTGAACAAAATCTATCTGAGCCTCTCCTCCTAAGTCCTCATAATGGTAAGTAATATTTTTATTTGTGAATTTTTCCTATGTGAGCAATCACAAAGATAATTTGTAAATGGTAAATAAATGAAAGATGAAAATGATTAGCGAGTGCTAATGAGTATTTTAATTGGGAATATTTAGGCTTAATGCAGCAGGAGGAGTAAATAAAGCCATGAAAAAGAGTATGGTGATATCTTTTATCTCACGTGTGGAGGAGCTACATGGGGTTTAGAACATATATTCTGTAATCAGTAGCTTTTCCTTGGTATATTTGTTTTCTTTCTCACGTGTAAAAAGTCACAATGTTTTTCCTGAATGATAATGATATATGCAAACTTGAAATCAGCAAAACAAAACAAAAAAAAAGTTTCTAAACTAAATGACAAGTATGAATTTCCTGTGACCCATTAGCAGGAAGGTTGGATATCTCACTGAATTTTGTGCTTGGAATACAACAAGAATAAATATCAGGTTGCATATGAAATAACAGACCACACATTGCAGAGAGCTTTAAGAGAGATTTGCCAAAACTCTAATCTGCTACTAATTAGGAGTGGAATGTCATCGATAGATTTTCTTTTCCACTAATTGTATTCCAGCCGTCGTAATGGGGGAGGTTACACCCCCGGTAAAGTTTTGTGTTCCCCCCACGGACTTCACACATCATACAGGTAGGTGAATGAACTTCGGAGACTGTGGTCCATCAACAGTTAACTGATTAGAACAGTCAGAGCTGCGCTCCACTCAGCAGCTCCTGGGGTAAGGAAATTCTAAGAAAAAGTTGAAAAGAATGCTCAAGTCCAAGAAGGAGAATGTAACATGCTTGGAGGACGTCCAAGCAAACATTTGTATTATTTTATTTTTTTTTCGCTATGATTATTTTTATTTTCTATTCTCAGACCACCTATTGTAGTTATCCTTAAAATGCCTGAGGAAAAAAAGTGAAGACTGGCAGGGTCCAGCAGTGATCAGTGATACGGTAGCATAGAAAACAGACACGTCTCAATGGTTTTATTAATCATGTAATCGGTGTTCAGAGATGCCGTGAATGATGCGCTGTAAGAATATGTTCAAATGGAGGGGTTTTTTTTGTTTTTCTTTTTTAGAGACGTGGATTCTGATGGAAACCTCTCCAAATTCAACAAGCCGCTAAAAAAAAACCCAAAAATTCCCTAAAAGAAGCGTGAGAAGGTTTGAACTTGAAAACCTCAGGTTTTTGAGGGCTTAAAAAAAAAATTGTGATCATAGACTAACTCTACATTAACTCTTCTTCAGTAGATAGGTCCTAGGCAACAACATTCTACCAGACCTGTAGGAGCTGGAACAATCTCCATCCTTACTTCCCAGCATGTACTGTGCCTGCCGCTGTCGAAGAAATACCACTTTTCAAGACGCTCCTCTGAACTCTCAGGGACGCGAACATGTCACTCAAGTGCCCTAGGCAAACTCAAGTGACGAGCACTTGCGCTCATCACTAGACATGACGAATACTAAGAGAATAATGTTAATTTTTCTTGATTTTATTCACATATATAGTGCCAACATATTCCACACAATCTAAATTCCTTATTAACCAGTCAGTAGGTTTTTGTTTTGTCAGAGGAAACGCTTGCAAATTTGGGGAGAACAAACAAACCCCCTTTCCTTGGTTGGATTCAGAACCAGGACTAAGTACTACAACAGTACTAACCCCTTAGGCACTGTGTTGCTCATGCTGACAATTTTGTATACATTTTCAGAAGGAATAGTAAAAAGCAGAGTTTTAAAAATTATTCTCCCACATTGCTATTTTTGGAGGACCACAATTACATAGTGATCCATACCTGTGAGAAAAGATTGCTCCTCTAAAATGCTGGATTTATGCATAACATGGAAAAAGTACCTATATGAGCTGGTGAAAGGCAGTGCATGAAAACTATAGGAGGACCGAACATTTTCCCTTATTATACAAGTGTTTTATCTGGTGGAAATGTGGCGTTTATGGTTGTTCCTGTACCTCTCTGGTCTTCAGATATGACTCACTAGTGGGGTGTGGTCCTCATGAAGGTACTTCGAAGAGTTGAGAACCATGCCCAGTAGGCTAACAAGACTACCGTATAATTACATAGAGGGAAGAGGGAGCCAAACACAAGTCCTCATATGGCTATGTCGACAAAAAAATAAAAAAGTTATGGCTCTCAGAAAAGGGGAGGAAAAAACAAAAGCTCAAAAAAAATGAAAAATCGCCTCGTCTTTAAGGAGTTAAAAGAACAGTGAAGATGTCAAGCATCTGGCTCCAAAAAACTTTTGGTGGTGGTATCTTCTGCCGCGAACACTCAATGTTTCTCTATAGAAGAAAATCTGGTGGCAACTTGCCATGATGGTGGAAATCCCAACATATTTTGTGACCTTTCCTGTTGAAGATAAAGTTGCGAGTAAGTCAAGTATAACCTAATAAAGGGGCCACATTATAGCACATTCACGGCATAGTCACATGAGCGAGTGTGATCGGCTGTTTTCACAGCTCTCATTGAAGTCAATGTAGAGAGCTTTGCATGAGATGCCAAGCGCTCTGCTGTCAGCAGTCACGGAACCAGGCAGGCTGTTCTCCAATTGCTCATTTTGCCTGCTAGCCAGTTAACTCTTCTCTTTTCCATTAGGCCTATGAAATAACGTCATTAAAAATAGAACTTAAAAGGATTCAGCTAGCCTACGTAGAAACAGGAAGTTTCTTTTCCCTGTATGAGTCATCATTAGAATTACAATTCTACATTACTGTAATGATGACTCATGCAGGGAAAAGAGAGACTTCCTGTATCTAAACAGAGCGTAGAAGGATTCAGATTGGCTGTTTTTAATCACGTGATGTAACAGGCACATGCAAAAAGAGAAGAATTACCTGGGTAGAAGGGCAAAATAAGCAATTGTAAGTTTTCCTGTATAATATGATGATTGCAATATATTAAGAGGATAAAAAACTTTGATGGCGGGAGGAGGAGTGCTTCTAGATTTCAATTGGTCTACAAAAACTACAGCCAATAAAAATCCATTTTCTGTACGGTTCAGTTCACAGCAAACTGCAACCGGCAGAGGTGCAAATACAGCGTACCGCCAGGCAGATGGGCAGCGCAATCTGGTGATGGGGTCAATGACACATAAGCAGAGTGTCAGCTATTGAGGAGAGTCGGCATATATAGGCAGGGGACGATGCTTTCACACAAGAGCCTAAGCTCTGTACTGAGTAGGTACAGTCTGCATTATTTTCCAGAGCTGCATTAACAATTTTGTTGGTTGTTTTTGGAAAAGGCCAAGAAGCCACAAATATCCTGAGCCGATTAACGGAGCTCCTATACAAGGCACTGGGAAAAATTACCTTTTCCTGTATCACATTACTGTGCAAGGCCTGTTATAAAGATGATGCTTCCCAGAATATATATTATGATGGGGAATTTCAGCTCTGAAGGCAACAGAAATGTAAAATTTACCCAGGTAATCTAACAGGTTCAAGATCCTTATTAACAGATCATTCGCCCACTTTTTACTGACCTATATAAAAGGGCCATTAAAGGAGTGATTGGTTATATTGGCGATCGACGCTCCTTGTGGGCGGGCAGAAACTACCAGTGTAAAAAGACCTTTAGGGGCAAAGTCAGCCGTCCAAGAGACAGTCCATATACGAACAGCAATGCACGGACCGGGGGCTGGTCTCCCAACCTGAAATCAATAGCCTTGTATATGCCTATGAGGTCGTCAAGTTCAGGTCAGGAGACCCGCTGGTGGTCCGTGCATCATGGGCTCCACATGGACCGTGTTTCGTGGATTACCTAATTTCCCTTACGCAACTTTAGAAATCCTTATGTAAACAGACACTTAGAACCAGACAAGGGAAGTACATGTTTGTCACGTCAGGAAGTAGTTAATATACAGAGTGGGACCACTCAATAAGTGGTAGGTGCCAGCTGTGTGATACAGCCGCCAACTGACTCAAAAAGTAGTTGTTTGCCAGCAGTAGGAGGTCAATCTCTGATACCGTCATTTAAGTAGCACAATCGCATGGTTCGACTGTTCCTTTGCCCATCTGTTTCCCTCCCGTGATGTGATAATGGGGAGCCCACAGCTATGGAAACCTATAAAATGCCGTCGCCACCATCTTTGTACTCCCATAAAGCCTTGCCACAGGGTGTGCTTCATAGATCTCCACTTCCATTATATACTGCAGTATTCCAGTACCTAGCACAAGAGACCAAACAAATGCAGGATGGAGCTTCCTAAGGGGAACAGCTCTGGCAAAAATGAAGAGACCACTGCACAGTTTTCTAAAAATCCCCATCTCTACATGTCTGACAGCCATTCTATTCCAGTGTCAGTTGAATTCCAACCAAAGTCCACCTCATTCTACTTAATGTGCTTCTGATTAGGTGATCACCTGAACCAAATCTTGTGTAACGAGGGAAAGTATAAAAAAACACTGCTGTGGTCTTCACAATCCTCTTGCAATAGGACAAGCTGGATGGCAAAACAAGTGCTAGGAATAGCCCAAAAGTAATTTGAATGAAAAAATAACTTAACCATGCCAAAGGAGTAGAAAAGAAAAGTCTTGAGTGAGGAAGAAAAGGGCTCAATTCTGGCTTTACTAGCAGAGGGATACAGTGAGCGTCATGTTGCCTCCATCCTAAAAATTTCGAAGACAGCAGTCCATTACAACAAGGTCAAGCAGCAGACATTGAGGACAACAAAGCTACAGACCGGCAGAGGGTGAAAGCGACTCTCCACTGACCGCGATGACCGTCATCTTATTCGAATGTCACTCAGCAACCGCAGGATGACATCAAGTGACCTACAAAATGAATGGCAAATGGCAGCTGGGGTGAAGTGCACGGCAAGAACAGTTGGTAACAGGTTCCTGGAGGCCTCAAGTCATGTAAAGCTAGAAAAAAGCCTTTCATCAATGAGAAGCAAAGGAGAGCCAGGCAGAAGTTTGCCAAAGACCATAAGGATTTAGAGGACTGGAGTAAGGTAATCTTCTCTGATAAGTCTAATTTTCAGCTTTGTCCAACACCTGGTTGTCTAATGGTTAGACGGAGACTTGGAGAGGCATACAAGCCAGTGTCCTGCACCCACTGTGAAATTTGGTGGAGGATCGGTGATGATCTGGGGATGCTTCAGCAAGGCTGGAATTGGGCAGGTTAATCTTTGCGAAGGACGTATGAATCAAGCCGCATACAAGGTTATCCTTGCAAAACACTTACTTCCTTCCGCTCAGGCAACATTCCCCAACACTGAGGACTGTTTTTTCCAGCAGGACAATGCACCATGCCACACAGCTAGGTCAATCAATGTGTGGATGAAGGAGCACCACATCAAGACCCTGTCATGGCCAGCCCAATCTCCAGACCTGAACCCCATTGAAAACCTCTGGAATGTAATCAAGAGGAAGATGGATAGTCACAAGCCATCAAACAAAGAACTGCTTACATTTTTGTGCCAGGAGTGGCATAAAGAAACCCAAAAGCTGCGTGAAAGACTGGTGGAAAGCAGCCAAGACGCATGAAAGCTGTGATTAAAAATCATGGTTATTCCACCAAATATTGATTTCTGAACTCTTCCTGAGTTAAAACATGAGTATTGTTGTATCTAAATGAATAAGAACTTGTTTTCTTTGCATTATTTGAGGTCTGAAAGCACTGTTTCTTTTTTATTATTTTGATGATTTCTCATTTGCTGCAAATACAAAATTTTTAGCTTTGAATTTGTTGTCAGTAGTTTATAGAATAAAAAAAAATGTACATTTTACTCAAAAATATACCTATAAAGAGAAAAATCAGAGAAAATAAAAATTTTGCAGTGGTCTCTTAATTTTTGCCATAGCTGTATATGTATATACATATATATACACACATATAGTACATATAACGTTTAAATCAAGTCCCTTTTCCTTATTAAAATAAACAAAAAAAACACAATTTTGTATCACCAAGTTTATAAAAGACAAATCTATCTAAACATAAAATTAACTCATACGGTAAACGCTGTAAAAACTTACATGCCGGAAATTAAATTTTTCAGTCATCGCAGCTCCCTTCAAAAAAGTGCGATCAAAATATTACGTGTACACCAAAATGGTAAAACTAAAGACATCAGCTCACTACATCAAAAACTATAGCAAAACCAAAAAGAAAAACAATGTTAAAAGTCATTGTAAAAAAAAAAAAAATTATACAAGGTTTGCATCAAAATGGTATTAAAACTCACCATGCAGAATAAAAACCCTCAAACAGGTCTATCGACTGAAGAATAAAAAGAATCATATTGTCAGTTCGTTACTGTAATGCTCTAATAACGAAAGCCAAAAAGCCATGGTGAAATTGTGTTTTATTTTTTATTAAGTAAGCACTGGAACAAAACGTGAAATGCAGACGTTCCGGAGCAATGCACTTAGGTGACGAGAAGAATAAAAAGAATGAGAGGAATTTTTGATAACATGAAATTCTTTATTAGAACGTAAAGTGCAAAAATTTCCAACTTCTGGAAAGCTGGAAAAAAAAACTGTGGGTACTCTAGTGTTCCTTCTGTTTGAACATGAGAACATGCGTTGGACAATAAAGCTATGTAATAATGAATTTCACATCCTCTAGATGTGCAAAGCTGGTAGAGACAGACCCCAAAAGACTTACAGCAGGAATTACAGTGAAAACTGGTCTTACAAAGGCTGAATACAAATGCACGTCACAATTTTCAGATTTATATTTAAATATTTAGGAAACCATGTATCATTTACTTTACACTTCACAAACACTTGCTACTTTGTATTGCTATATCACATAAAATCCCAATAACTTACATTTCCGTTTGTGCGTGTAACGTGAAAAACTGGAAAATTTTACGGGAGATGAATACTTTTTCAAAGCACTGTATCCTTATGACTGCAAACTTGTAAATTAGCACAGCGTGCACCGGCAGGATTCTCAGGTGCTGGCGGTCATGCAATTTGCATGCTCCTGGCCACATTCCAACTAGACGTGTCCAGCCGCGCTTAATTCACCAGAATACAAAATCACATACTTGATGGCCACAGGTCCACTTGCTCCCTGCCGGCACCGGAGAATCCTGACAGTGCAGACACTGAGTGATGTGAGGATACACAAGTCTGCAGTCACACAGAGTGACTGCAGACTTGAACCCCATGCTTGAACAGCTTCAAAGTTTTTTCAAAAGTGCCATTTTAGTGGCATTATAAAAGTCATCCCTTTTATTACCAGATCCTGAACGCCAAATAATTCATCGATAAAGAGGAACTAGAAAAAGATGACCTGACAGATCCATCTGACATAGACGACCATCTCCAGTTATGTCATTTATACACACTTGGTCAAAATTGTTGGTACCTCTCATTTAATGAAAGAAAAACACACAATGGTCACAGAAATAACTTGAATCTGACAAAAGCAATAATAAATTAAAAATCTATGAAAATGAGCAAATGAAAGTCAGACATTGCTTTTCCACAGAAATGTTTTAAAAATTAAACTCATTAAATCGGCCTGGACAGAAATGATGGTACTCTTCTTAACTTAATATTTTATTGAACAACCTTTTGAGGTTCTGCCCCTCTCGACGGGTATTTTGGCCCACTCCTCATGAGCAAACTGCTCCAGTTGTCTCGTGTTTGAAGGTTGCCTTTTCATGACGACATGTTTCAGCTCTTTCCAAAGATGCTCAATAAGATTTAGGTCAGGGCTCATAGAAGCCACTTCAGAATAGTCCAATGTTTTCCTCTTAGCCATTCTTGGGTGTTTTTAGCTCTGTGTTTTGGGTCATTTTCCTGTTGCAAGACCCATGACCTGCGACTGAGACCAAGCTTTCTGACACTGGGCAGCACATTTCTCTCTGGAATCCCTTGATAGTCTTGAGATTTCATTGTAACCTGCACAGATTCAAGACACCCTGTGCCAGATGCAGCAAAGCAGCCCCAAAACATAACAGAGCCTCCTCCATGTTTCACAGTAGGGACCGTGTTCTTTTCTTGATATGCTTCATTTTTCCATCTGTGAACATAGAGATGATGTGCCTAGCCAAAAACTTCCATTTTTGTCTCATCTGTCCATAGGACATTCTCCCAGAAGCTTTATGGCTTGTCAACATGTAGTTTCGTAAATTCCAGTCTGGCTTTTTTATGATTTTTTTTCAACAATGGTGCTCTCCTTGGTCATCTCCCATGAAGTCCACTTTGGATCAAACAACGAAGGATGGTGTGATCGGACACTGATGTTCCTTGAGCTTGAAGTTCACCTTTAATCTCTTTAGAAGTTATCCTGGGCTCTTTTGTTACCATTCGTATTATCCGTCTCTTTGATTTGTCATCAATTTTTCTCCTGCCGCCACATCCAGGGAGGTTTGCTACAGTCCCCTGGATCTTAATAGTATGTGCAACTGTAGTCACAGGAACATCAAGCTGCTTGGAGATGGTCTTATAACCTTTACCTTGAACATGCTGGTCTATAATTTTCTTTCCAATCTCCTGAGACAACTCTTTCCTTTGCTTCCTCTGGTCCATGTAGAGTGTGGTACACACGATGTCACCAAACAGCACAGTGAGTATCTGTAGCCCTATATACAGGCCCACTGACTGATTACAAGATTGTAGACACCTGTGATGCTAATTAGTGGACACAACTTGATTTAACATGTCGCTTTTATCTCATTATTTTCAGGGGTACCATCATTTTTGTCCAGGCCTATTTCATGAGTTTAATTTTTTTTAGAAATTCTGTGGAAGCAGGGTTGAAAAGCAATGTCTGACTTTCATTTGTTCATTTTCATAGATTTTTAATTTATTATTACTTTTGTCAGATTCCAGTTATTTCTGTGAGCATTGTGAGTTTTTCTTTCATTAAACGAGGAGTACCAACAATTTTGACCACGTGTGTATGTATTTTTCTAGAAGACATTGGCATGTATCGTGTATCTGTGTTTATCCAGCTACATCACCGATGCCGGAGAGATCTCACAGCGGCTTATACTTTTATCTTCGGAGTAATGATTATGGCCATAAATCCACTAAAGGTCACAAAGAAGTTTCTGGCAGAGGACAACTGAAAACGGGATGTGCTTCCAGGTGTAGCACAGCGTACCAGACTAAGAAAAAGTCATCCGGATGGCATCTGATTTATGATGTTTATATTTGCGATCGCTGAAAACTTCTTGTTTTTAACCAAATTTAAGAAAAAAAAATGGACACAACAGGAATGATGAGTAACGCTTATAAAAGTAATAATACCATAAACGTCAAAATTATCCCCCATAACATAGGGGCTAATGGATGCAAGAAGCCTCGTCCTTGTCACTAATAATGCAGAGTCTTGTAAGAAGTAACCAATATGGAAACTCAAACCAGGGCACACAACAATTCTGAATTCACAGAGCAGCAGTCACATGCTATGGCAAGGTCAAGAAGCCATCAGCAAGATCTGTCGAGCTGTACTTCAGGAAAGGAGCTGGGAAACACTAGTTAAGAACAGAGAGGTAATGAGAATGTGCAACTATCACTCCTATAAACAGTGAGTTGAGCGCAGGTCGCACATGTTCACTACTGCTCCGCTCACACAATGAACTTTGTGTCTCCTGTTTTTACAAGTGATAATCATGGGGGTCCAAGAGGTCAGGCCATCAGCAATTCAACATTTGTCATATATGGCAACCACTAAGTCTGGTTCAGACGGCCATATTCCAAGGTCTGTACATGGACAGCAAAGCTTGGACACATCATCCAAATGGGTGTAAAACTTTTTCTATAGCAGTAATGCAGTTACAATTTCATGTATTCAATGTTTCCATATTATAGTATTTCAGAGTGCAAATGTCACAATACTGTTGTCTGATAACCCGGGACCAGGAGCTCATAACCTGTCTCTAATGCTAGGGGTGCCCTAACTATCCCTGATCCCCAGGTTACTTCTGATGGTGAAGATGCTGGGGCCACGTACCTTGCTGCTCTCCTGAATCAGCTTTTATCTGTTCCCTCCCCCACCCAGGGAAGTGGGAATGAATAGTGTATGTAAATCCACAAACCAGACAAACAAGTCAAGGACGCACAGGGATAAATGAAAATACCAACCATACAAAATGTGCACTCACAGACTACAAAGGGAAACACTGAAGCGATTAGGAAGGTAAACAAAAATAGAAGAGGAAGGGACTATGTACACAACCAAAACTCCAAGCAACAGTCACAGAACAACTCCCCTTAAACACCTCTACCGAATCCTCCACTCCTCACCAAGCAGTACAGGACTTAACACTGGCAATCCTGATTGCCAGAGCAGAGACTATATAGGAGAGGGGAGTGGCTGATACTGCTCAGTTGAGAACTTCCAGGAAGGAAGCTAGAGACTCAAAGCTGAGCAGATTAACCCCTGCACTGCTGAAAGAAACTAATACCATTTAATAAGAGTGAGAAGTCTTCTATTCAATGCAGGAGTACGTGAACTCAGACACTGCAGACTTCTGGCCACTCTCTGCCGCGGTAAACCTTTGACAGCAGCTGTATTTTTTTGGTTATATTGAATGGTCATGACAGCTTGCACCTGTTCACACTTGTCTTATTCTGTTTGGAGGTGCTGGTCAGTTTTTATATTTGTAGTACACTCCTCCCATCAACCTAACGAAACACATTTTTAATAAGAGCTGGATCCTGCCTGCCCTCAAAATTGTAGGCTTTCAGCCCATGAGAGGCGTATACGGCTAGGATCCCATCAAAGGGGTACGCCTTGTTGCGGCTGGTGGGCTCTCATGAATTGGCCAATCTGTGAGCTAAGTACCTTCACTTTTTAACATTTTCTATAACAGTAATGCAGTTCCAAGTTTTTTTTAAATCTGGAAAACTTGTCAAAAACCACATGGATTCCTGATGAGGATTTATCTTAAAAATCACAATGGATGTGTCCACCTCAAATAATCTCCAGATCTATATATTCTTAATATAAGTACATCACAGTATATCCGGTGAGGTGGGCAGACCCCTGCTACCCTCACCGATCGGCAGGAACAAAGCGCTGTGGCTCTTAGTGAAGGGCTGAGACTCTTTCACCAAGTACTTGACACAGTTTTGCTTTTGACTTCATGGTTGCAGCTGGGTTCAACTGAATGGGAGCAACTAGAAATATCAAGTACAAGTGCATCTCACTAAATTAGAATATCATCAAAAAGTTAATTTATTTCAGTTCTTCAATACAAAAAGTGAAACCCATATATGACATAGAGTCATTACAAACCGAGTGATCTATTTCAAGTGTTTATTTCTGTTAATGTTGATGATTATGGCTTACAGCCAATGAAAACACAAAAGTCATTATCTCAGTAAATTACAATAATTAACAAAAAACACCTGCAAAGGCTTCCTAAGCATTTAATAAGGTCCTTTAGTATGTTTCAGTAGGCTCCACAATCATGGGAAAGACTGCTGACTTGACAGATCCCCAGAAGGCAGTCACTGACACGTTTCACAAAGTCCCAGATTCTGGAGGAAGAGTGGAGAGGCCACAATCCAAGCTGCTTGAGGTCTAGTGTGAATTTTCCACAATCAGCGATGGTTTGGGGAGCTATGTCACCTGCTGGTGTAGGTCCACTGTGTTTTATCAAGACCAAAGTCAGCGCAGCCGCCTACCAGGAAATTGTAGAGCACTTCATGCTTCCCTCTGCCAACAAGCTTTTTGGAGATGGAAATGTCATTCTCCAGCAGGACTTGGCACCTGTCCACACTGCCAAAAGTACCAATACCTGGTTTACACACAACAGTATCACTGTGCTTGATTGGCCAGCAAACTCGCCTGACCTTAACCCCATAGAGAATCTATGGGGTATTGTCAAGAGGAAGATGAGAGACCAGACCCAACAATGCAGACGAGCTGAAGGCTGCTATCAAAGCAACCTGGGCTTCCATAACATCTCAAAACATTTAAAAACATTTTTCAAGCTTCTATAAAGTATTCTAATTTACTGAGATAATGACTTTTGTGTCTTCAGTGGCTGTAAGCCATAATCATCAACATTAAGGGTATGTGCACACGATGCAGAAATGAAGCAGAAAATTTCTGCATCTCCCTGGCAGAAAAAACGCATGCAGATTGTGCATGCATTTTTCCTGCGGAATACATGCGGATTCACATGCGTTTCCGCATGTGGATTGACAAGCGCTTTCCAGGCGATTTTAGCATCACTTGGAAAATGCTTGACAACTTGGTCACACTATATAAATTCATGCAACCAGCATGGATTTATATAGTGTGACCCGAGAGAATGGTAAAAAATACATGTATACTTTACCCTCCGATGGCCCGCGCTGTCCTGAAGACTCCGTTCTCCCGGCAACTTTGAATTGAAAGACCTGCCGACGTCAGCGTCACGTGACCCATCACATGACTCTGACGTCAGCGCAGGTCCTACAACTCACTGCAAGTGCCGGGAACCAAGAAGGAGCGGTGCGCAGGCCGACAGAAGGTAAATATACATTTATTTTTTATTTTATTCTTTTTTTACAGCTTTTTTAATGGTACCTGGGTCCGGAGGAGAGTCTCATCTTCTCCACACCCGGGTACCATCCGCACATTAGAACGCGCCAATAACGCAAGTACAGATGCAGTCTTGCGGAATTGGCGAGTTCTAATGCAAGTCAATGGCGGCGAAAACGCCGCGTTTCCGCAAAATTAATTGACATGCTGCGGATTTTTGAGCGCAGCGTTTACGCTGTGGAATAATCCGCATCATGGGCACAGCACATGCGGATTTCAATTGGGGAACATTGCTGCCCTTCTACCATGCGTTTTTAATGCGTTTCCGCGGCGTTTACGCAACTGCAAAAACGCTGCAGAAACGCATTAAATACGCATCGTGTGAACTCAGCCTAACAGAAATAAAACAATTGAAATAGAACACTCTGTTTGTAATGACTCTATATAACATATGAGTTTCACGGTTTGTATTGAAGAACTGAAATAAATTCACTTTTTGATGATATTCTAATTTAGTGAGATGCACCTGTATATGGACACATACAGCACCACCCGGTAGCGGTGAAGGGAACCAGCATCAGTCTATCAAACGTGATCAGGTGGCTCTACCAATGTTATATTGGCTTCAGCAGTGCTAGCACAATAAATAGTCAGTAGGAAATTAAAACCCATAGACAAGACTGTTTGATCATAAAAGAAAATATTGAAAAAATTCTACTAAAAAATAAATAAAATAAAAAATAAATCAGTTTGGGTTGTATACAGAAATCATCAGCATTTTCGGCATGGTTTTGTGCTGATCTACCGTGATGACCGACTCCTCCATTCTTGCGTTTATTCTTAACCCCTTCTCCCCTGCGCCAGTTTTCATCTTCTGGACCAGTTCAGATGTTCCAGTTCTGACCAGTGTCACTTCATGTGGTAATAATTCTGGAATGCTTCAATGTATCTCAGTGATTCTGAGATTGTTTTTTCATGACACATTGTATTTTACGTTAGTGGTAGATTTAAGTCAAAATTTTTTTGTGCTTATTGGTGAAAATATCAGAATTTAGGTGAAAATAATGAAAGTTTCGCAACTGTCAAACTTTCAGTTTTTATATCCTTAAACCAGTTAGTCACGCTGTACAAAATAATTTATAAACAACATTTCCCATATGTCTACTTTACATCTGCATAATTTTTTTAACTATTTTTTTTGTTAAAAAGTTAGAAGGGTTAAAAGTTTACCAGCAATTTCTAATTTTTTCAAACAAAATTTACAAAACCATTTTTTTGGGGACCACATAATGTTTGAAATGATTTTAAGGGGACTGTATGACAGAAAATACCCAAATGTACAGCAGATGTCGTGAAGTGGTTATAGGGGCTGTCCGGTCTTAAGATACTATGTAACTGCAAACTTGTGAATCCTTAAATCACACACAGTGCGCGCTGTGAGTACTCTCTGGTGCAATATGCATACTCCAGGCCACATTCCGACTAGTTGGATGCGGCCTCGCTTAATGCAAGTGTATTGGGGGAGGACAGAAGTAGTCTAGTCAAAATGTGGCCACGAGTATGGATATTGAATACTTGAGGTCACAATTGCCAGCTTCCGGCGCCGGAGAATCCTCACAGCACGCAGAGCGAATGACGTGAGGATTCACAAGTCTGCAGTCACGTAATAACTGCAGACTTGTAGCTTCAAGGGGTTGTCCACTACTATTTAAAATAGCCCAATGTGTTTTTATGATGAAAAGAAGCTTCTTTCTAATTACCTCCCTCTGCTGTTTCTGCCTGTGAGCGGCGCTATCGGTGGCCGCTCACAGGCAGCACGTGACCCCCAGCTGAAGCCGGCGCTGACATCCGCTGATGTCACGTCATGATTCCGGATGCAGCCGAGTGTCTCTGTCTTCTGAATTCCACAGTGGCTGCTGGGTTGTGGGTGGGGTTACCCCCGCGTCACACCTGGTACCCACCGCGCGCTCTCCCTGTCCCCATTCATTGGGAAAGCGCGCGGTGGATGCTGGGTGTGATGCGTGGGGTAACCCCGCCCACAACCCAGCAGCCACCGTGGGGACCCTAGCGCTGAGTCACGCCTCACTTGACGTCATGTCAGCCGGGGGTCACGTGCTGCCTGTGAGCGGCCACGGATAGCGCCGCTCACAGGCAGAAACAGCAGTGGGAGGTAATTAGAAAGAAGCTTCTTTTCATCATAAAAACACATTGGGCTATTTTAAATAGTAGTGGACAACCCCTTTAAAATGTTAGCATTTGTAAATTGCAGACATCTGGCAACTGTAATTCAAATATCGATTTCACAGAAATGTGAGGGTACATCTTTTGAAACTTACCAATTTTTCATCTACGGTGATGAGTTCGGCGTCTTGGGTTTGGTTCTGTGCCTGTCTCCGTGCGGAAGTGCTCAACAACCTGCAAAGCAAGACTCAAAGTTAGCAATGAATCAATGAATGAGAGTAAAAACAGAAAAATCTGACATTTAATATCCATCTAGAAAAACTGGAAGACAAATTCAGAAATGAGATGCAAGGCAATGTAAGTGAGAGTGTGAGCGACCAGACAGCGCGGGCGGAAGGGCCCGGGCGACCAGACAGAGCGCGGGCGGAAGGGCCCGGGCGACCAGACAGAGCGCGGGCGGAAGGGCCCGGGCGACCAGACAGAGCGCGGGCGGAAGGGCCCGGGCGACCAGACAGAGCGCGTGCGGAAGGGCCCGGGCGACCAGACAGAGCGCGTGCGGAAGGGCCCGGGCGACCAGACAGAGCGCGTGCGGAAGGGCCCGGGCGACCAGACAGAGCGCGTGCGGAAGGGCCCGGGCGACCAGACAGAGCGCGTGCGGAAGGGCCCGGGCGACCAGACAGAGCGCGTGCGGAAGGGCCCGGGCGACCAGACAGAGCGCGTGCGGAAGGGCCCGGGCGACCAGACAGAGCGCGTGCGGAAGGGCCCGGGCGACCAGACAGAGCGCGTGCGGAAGGGCCCGGGCGACCAGACAGAGCGCGTGCGGAAGGGCCCGGGCGACCAGACAGAGCGCGTGCGGAAGGGCCCGGGCGACCAGACAGAGCGCGTGCGGAAGGGCCCGGGCGACCAGACAGAGCGCGTGCGGAAGGGCCCGGGCGACCAGACAGCGCGCATGCGGAAGGGCCCGGGCGACCAGACAGAGCGTGCGGAAGGGCCCGGGCGACCAGACAGAGCGTGCGGAAGGGCCCGGGCGACCAGACAGAGCGTGCAGAAGGGCCCGGGCGACCAGACAGAGCGTGCAGAAGGGCCCGGGCGACCAGACAGAGCGTGCAGAAGGGCCCGGGCGACCAGACAGAGCGTGCAGAAGGGCCCGGGCGACCAGACAGAGCGTGCAGAAGGGCCCGGGCGACCAGACAGAGCGTGCAGAAGGGCCCGGGCGACCAGACAGAGCGTGCAGAAGGGCCCGGGCGACCAGACAGAGCGTGCAGAAGGGCCCGGGCGACCAGACAGAGCGTGCAGAAGGGCCCGGGCGACCAGACAGAGCGTGCAGAAGGGCCCGGGCGACCAGACAGAGCGTGCAGAAGGGCCCGGGCGACCAGACAGAGCGTGCAGAAGGGCCCGGGCGACCAGACAGAGCGTGCAGAAGGGCCCGGGCGACCAGACAGAGCGTGCAGAAGGGCCCGGGCGACCAGACAGAGCGTGCAGAAGGGCCCGGGCGACCAGACAGAGCGTGCAGAAGGGCCCGGGCGACCAGACAGAGCGTGCAGAAGGGCCCGGGCGACCAGACAGAGCGTGCAGAAGGGCCCGGGCGACCAAACAGAGCGTGCAGAAGGGCCCGGGCGACCAAACAGAGCGTGCAGAAGGGCCCGAGCAACCAGACAGCGAAACAAGAGAAACAAGAAAGAAAAAGCAGACAAAACTTATTTTTCTCCTCAGTTACAGTAGTTCAAGCTGCTGAGTTTTTGGCAGTCTCCCACTTAGCAGTTCACAACAGGCTGCACTTTATGTCTGCTACAGGCCCCCTGTCACAGAGAGACCGCCGGTGGCAAAAATTGCTCTATGAGAATGTACAGTAGCGGGTTTGTCACGAATAGACATAAGAACACAAAGCTGTAATAAAGCAGCTTGAGACTGAACCCAAAACGATGGCATCAGAGGTGAATTAGAAAAAGAAAGTATTTGTTAAATTGTATTAGCTGCATGGCTTGAGACAAAAAGTGCCAAACAGAATGGACAGAGGGGGGAAAAGAGGTCTCCAGCAAAATTTAACAAGGTGTGGCTCTTTATTGTAAGAAAAAAATATTGCAATTCCCTGTGAGCAAATATTGTAAATGGATGAATCGCTGAACATCCGCACTTTCCTGAGGCACAAAATCAACTCAGTCTACGGGAAAAGAAGCAAACCCAATGATGGCTGTCCACAGACGTCATTTAAGGTCTGGTACTAGTTTAGTTACAAACCCCACATTATTAAATTAATTTAGAACAAAAAAGTTTTCTTTTTTATTTCTGTCCATCAGTTTTTAACATTATTTATGCTTTTCTATGTTAGGAGCAGAAAAACAAAAAATGATTACGTGATCAGTCACAAGACAGACTCAAGTGTCCATCAAAGAAAAATGTCAAAAGCGGAGCTGTTTTTCCCCGGCAAATGTGATGGAGCCTTCGAAGATATGAACCTAATCTAAACCAACCATTTGCCTGATATAAATACAAAAATAGATGATATTTTACCATATATTAAATACAATGCTCAGCATAAATGAGTACACGCCCTTTGACATGTAAGATTCCTCCCCGAACACAAAGACAATTTTCAAAATTTTGACAAGATTGAGTTTTATAGAATTTTTTTTTTTTTTATAACCCATAACATGAAAGTAAGGTTAATAATATAAAACTTTCATTACAATTCATTACTAAATGACATCACGGAAGGTCCTTTTAGACCATCGCGAGCCACCGGGGAGCCAGGACGCATCGCTAAGGAGACCGGGGGCCATCAGAAGGTGAGTATAATGTTTATTTAACTTTTTTTTTTACAGGTACTATGGTACCCGGGTTGGAGGAGAGTCTCCTCTTCTCCACACCCGGGTACCATCCACACATTGAGCTTCATGATATTCGCATGTACAGATGCAGTGATGCGGATTCCATGCGTTTCAATGCAAGTCAATGGCGGCAAAAATGACGCACTTAAGCAAAATAATTGGTAGTGCTGCGGATTTTTCCGCAATGATAATCTGCTGCGGAAATTTCCACAGCATGTGCACAGCACATGCGGATTATCATTGGGGAACATGGCAGACCTTCTACCAAGCGTTTTAAGCGTTTCTACGGCGGAAATGCCGCTGCGGAAACGCTTAAAAAACGCATAGTGGGCACACAGCCTTAAGCCCAAATAAGACAAAAGTAATCTAGGATTGATACATTTATTCTCTGGTTAGCCAATAAAGGTATCAATCATAGAAATACTTTTATTATTTTGTGGCATAAAAGTATTTACACAAAAAAAAATGTATGGTGCCTACAGTGAAACATGGTGGTGGCTGTGTCCTTATGTGGGGCACGTTCTTGAGGAATGGAAAAGATAGATGTTGTAATATGTTACCAACTTGTTCATTCCATGCCTAGAAGACTTGGTGTTGTCCTTAAATGGGTTGTTCACTACCAGGACAACCACTTCTTGATCTAAATGTTTGGGGCCGATAAAATATAAAAGCTAATTCTCACCTCCCATGCCGATGCTGTTCCAGTGGTATCGGCACACGCGGTCCAGGGGCTCTCGTGAGGTTGTTGTGACACGTGATCCAGGCGCCCAATCAGCACCGGTGTCACTGGCCCCGCTTTCGGACAAATCGGACATGAAGAGGAAGTCCGGGCTGCAGCTGATCTCTGACTTCCTCTTCATGTTCAATTCGACAGGAGGCGGGGACAGTGACGCCAGTGCTGATTGGGCGCCAGGCTCACGTGTCACAACAACTGCACTGGAGTCCCGGGGAGAGCGAGTGCCAACACCGCATGAACGGCGTCAGCACAGGAGGTGAGTATAAGCTTTTTTATTTTATCGGGGCCAAGCGGGGGGGATGACAAGGAGTTGTCCAAGCAGTGGACAACTTCTTTAACAATCATGGAAGTCACAGAATATACTAGATGTAGTAGATTTTGATGTGGGGTGTACCAATTTTTGCATCAACTAATTTGAATAAAACGGAAGATTTTGTAATGAAAGTTATATTAGTAACCTTACTTACACGTTATGAGTTGAAATAAGTCTTGTCAAGATTTTGGAAATTGTTCCTGTGTTCAGTGAGATATTGATTAAAATCTTACTTTTCAAAAGGGGTGTACTCATTTATGCTGAGCACTGTATATACATTGTACTTGTGTATATATAATACTGATGGGTGCCAATGAGCTTTCATCTTTGGGAGTAAATTTTCCAGCCGTCTAGCAAGTGGGTCTGCAAATAAATTCTGAGCAAAGCAAGTGTGAGTTTCAGAGGTAAGGAGCAATGATTGTGTGGGAGTAACTTCAATCGAAGCGCCGTCTGTAAACCCTCAGATGTGTGAACAGCGTAGATGGCTTGTACAGATCAGGAGGCAATCATTTGTGCCATCACGCCAGCTTTATAGCTTTCAATCCTTTAAGTCTAGGTTGATCTCATATTCTTTAGAATGTGCAAACAGACATTTGAACACGCTACCCTCAGATTATCCTTTAGCTCAGACTGACATGGAAATGTGCTAAAACAAATGTTCGGTGTCTGTGGAGTTTATTTTTACAACTAAGACAGGAATGGAGCTTCTCAACTTCAGATATATTTCTCGATTTTCCATAAAATAGCCTAAAAACGGATAAATAACTATATAAACCAAGTAAAATACATTTACACGGTGAACTGTAGACATCTCAGGCTAATCTCCAAGTTACAAAAAACATTTGTACCTGAGGGTGCACTTACCCCAAAAAACTCTTCGATACCTTTCACTCCCTCCTCAGTCCTAAAGCGCAGGCCCCTACCACGGACATTTGTGCTGAGGACCTGGCCTCCTACTTCACAGAGAAAATAGACACCATCCGTCAGTCAAGTGCCGTGACTCCCACCCCCCCCCCCACATCCCCTCTGGATCCCTCTCCACATTTGACCCAGTCACAGAAGACGAAGTCTCCAGGCTCCTCTCTTCTTCTCATCCCACCACATGCACCACTGACCCCATCCCCTCACATCTACTCCAGTCTCTTTCTTCAGTCGTCACTACTCACCTAACTAAAATCTTCAACCTCTCCCTCTCTTCTGGTATCTTCCCCTCCTCCTTCAAACACTCCATCATCACTCCATTATTAAAAAAGCCCTCTCTTGACCCTTCCTGCACAAACCACTACAGACCAGTCTCCAATCTTCCCTTCATCTCTAAACTCTTGGAGCGCCTGGTCTACTCCCGCCTTACCAGCTACCTCTCCACTCACTCTCTTCTAGACCCATCACAGTCCGGCTTCCGCCCTCTACATTCTACAGAAACTGCACTCATCAAAAGTAACCAATGACCTTCTGACAGCAAAACGTAATGGTGACCACTCTTTGCTCATTCTTCTTGACCTCTCTGCAACCTTTGACACCGTTGACCACCACCTCCTACTCTCTATGCTTCACTCAATCGGCATAAAGGACACTGCTCTCTCCTGGTTCTCCTCCTACCTATCTGACCGCTCTTTCAGTGTATCGTTCGCTGGCTCCACTTCTTCCCCTCTTCCTCTCACTATTGGGGTTCCTCAGGGTTCAGTCCTTGGCCCTCTTCTCTTCTCTCTCTACACAGCCCCAATTGGACAGACAATCAGCAAATTTGGTTTGCAGTATCATCTTTATGCTGATGACACACAACTATACACCTCATCCCCTGACCTTACCCCCGCTGTACTACAGAACACCAGTGACTGTCTGGCCGCAGTTTCTAAAATCATTTCCGCTCTCTATCTGAAACTCAACCTCTCAAAAACTGAACTTCTTCTGTTCCCGCTGTCTACTCACCTCTCTAAATCTGACATCTCTCTCTCAGTGTGTGGCACCACAATAATGCCGAGCAAGCAGGCACGTTGCTTGGGCGTTGTGTTTGACACCAATCTCTCCTTCACCCTCCACATACAATCTCTTGCCCGCTCTTGTCGCTTGCACCTGAAGAACATCTCTAGAATCCGCCCCTTTCTCACCTTGGAAACAACAAAAACCCTCACTGTTGCCCTGATCCACTCCCGCCTTGACTACTGTAACTCTCTCTTAATTGGCCTCCCCCTCACTCGACTTTCCCCCCTCCAGTCCATCCTTAATGCTGCAGCCAGGGTCATCTATCTGGCTAATCGTTACTCAGACGCTTCCGCTCTGTGCCAGTCATTGCACTGGCTGCCCATGAATTATAGGATCCGATTTAAATTGCTTGTTCTCACCCACAAAGCTCTCCACAGTGTGGCACCCCCCTACATCTCTTCCCTCATCTCTGTTTATCGGCCTACCCGTTTTCTACGCTCTGCAAGAGACTTTCGACTAACATCCGCACTAATCCGTACCTCCCACTCCCGGCTTCAAGACTTCTCCCAAGCTGCACCTATTCTTTGGAATGCTCTACCCCAAGAAATTAGGATGAACCACAATTTACACAGTTTTCGGCGCTCCCTAAAAGCACATCTGTTTAGGGTGGCCTATCACGTTCCCTAATCAAAGTCCTTTTATATTCTTATAGCCCATTCCTTATTTCTCCAAACATAAGTCTCCACCTAACCAAAAAGCACTACAGATACTGGCTGGTGATAAGCTCATGCAGCCTCTATCTATCCCTCATCCCCTCAAGATGGCTGGACCATCCTTGTAAATAAGCCATTGTACTTTGTGTCACCCCCACCTCATTGTAGATTGTAAGCTCTTAGGAGCAGGGTCGTCATTATTTTTGCTGTAATTATTGTATTATCTTTAGCTATGTTACTTATGACTGTTGTACATGAACCTGTGAATTATTAAGCGCTGCGGAATATGTTGGCGCTATATGAATAAAGATTATTATTATTATTATTACACTGACCGATTATCACGGACAAGAGTTCCTAGGAATGCTCGTTTCCCGAAAACAATCTGCCAATCACATAAGAACACACATTCGTCGGGTGAGATGATTTTTCAGTGCTTAAAAATTATAGTTCTAGGCAGCATATTGTCCTGTGTAAACAGAATATGTGCTGCCGAGAACAATGAACAGTCTAAGCACAGAATAAATGATCCTTGTGCACACCGGGAGTGCGGTTGGCCTCTCTAAGCCGGCACTGTTACAGGGGAACTGTCAGCAGCTTTATGTACTGAAAATACCATCTATGCTAAAGGGTTTTTCCCACGAACGAAAGTTGATTTTAATCAATAGATCTTGGAATAATAATAACTTCCACAATTGGATGTGATTAAATAAAATGTTCCTGTGCTGAGATAATCTTATAAATGTGCCCCTGCTGTGTACTGTGTAATGGCTGTGTCTGACCGTACAGGGACACAGTCTGTTCATACCACAGCTCCTGGTCAGGGGAGGAAGCAAAAGAGTATACAGACAGGACAGCAGATTGTTTTTGTGAGGTAAAACATTTCACTGCCTGTTTTTAAGCAATGTTTTACTTCAAAGAAAAAAAGAATCAGCTGCGATCCCCTGCTGTAATGTCTGTATAGTCTTTTGCTTCCTCCCCTGCACAGGAGCTGTGGTATGATCAGACCATGTTCTGTGCGACTGTCAGGCTTAGTGCCCACGATGCAGAAATGAAGCAGAAATTTTCCTGAGCATTTCTGCATCTCCTTGGCAGAAAAAAGCATGCATTTTTTACATGCGTTTTTGACAAGTATTTTCATGCATACTTGCCATGCGTTTTTCCAATGCATTGTATAGGCAAATACACATGCAGAAACGCACAAGAATTGGTCAGGTCCGTATTTTTTCTGCAAGTAAAATCTGCGCAGAAAAAATACGGACCATGTGCACAGAACTTGCAGAATGTCATAGGAAGTCATGGGATAAGGTATGCAATTAGTTTCTGGAGCGTTTACGCGCTGCAAATACACAGCCATTACACAGTACACAGCAGGGGCACATTTAGAAGATTATCTCAGCACAGGAACATTTTATTTAAATACATTCAATTTGACTCAATTATTAGGGGAACAGATAGGGCAATCTGTCACAAAGACAGGGATCGTCGAACAGTGTGCTGCCTACCTGACGCTCGAGTCCGGCACATCATTGATAGGGTTGACAGATTACTGGGAGGGGCTGGTGAGGACCCAGCGGTCATGGTGCACATTGGCACAAATGACAAAGTTATAGGTAGGTGGAAGGTCCTTAAAGATGATTTCAGGGAATTAGGCTGCAAGCTGAAAGCAAGGACCACCAAGGTGGTATTCTCTGAAATACTACCGGTACCACGTGCCATGCCAGAGAGGCAACGGGAGATTAGGGATATAAATAAGTGGCTCAAGAACTGCTGTAGGAAGGAGGGATTTGGGTTCCTGGAGAACTGGGCTGACTTCTCAGTTGGCTACAGACTCTAGGCTAGGGATCGGCTGCACCTCAATGGGGAGGGTGCAGCTGTGCTGGGGGAGAAAATGGCTAGAAGGTTGGAGGAGTGTTTAAACCAGGGATTGGGGGGGAGGGTATTCATTTTATAGGTGGGGAAGATAGTGCAGATAGTGACCTGGGCACAAATAAAGAAATTGGGGGTGGGGTTAGAACAGTCAATAAAGTAAGAAGGAATAGAGGTACAGAGAGATACATAAAATGCATGTACACTAATGCCAGAAGCCCCACCAACAAAATGGAGGAATTAGAATTAATTTTGTTGGAAAATAATTATGACATGGTAGGGATATCTGAGACGTGGCTGGACGAGAGCCATGACTGGGCAGTTAATTTACAGGGCTATAGTCTGTTCAGAAATGACTGTACAAACAAGCGAGGGGGGGGTGTTTATATGTAAAATCATCCTTAAAACCTGTCTTGCGGGAGGATATATGTGAATCTAATGAAAATGTAGAGTCCCTGTGGGTGGAGATAAGGGGAGGGGGAAAAAATAATAAATTACTGATAGGGGTTTGTTATAAGTCTCCAAAAATAATTGAAGTGGCGGAGAATATCCTCGTAAAGCAAATAGATGAAGCAGCGACTCAAGGAGAAGTCATTATTATGGGAGACTTCAACTACCCTGAAATACATTGGGGGACAGAAACCAGTAGTTCAAGCAAAGGTAATAGGTTTTGGACTACTATGAGAGACAATTACCTTTCACAACTGGTTCAGGACCCAACAAGAAGGGGGGCACTGCTAGACCTAATATTAACCAATAGGCCAGACCGCATATCAAATATACGAGTTGGGGGTCACTTGTGTAATAGTGATCACAAAATAATACGTTTTCATGTAACCTTTAATAAGATGTGTAGTAGAGGGGTTACAAGGACACTAAACTTCAGGAAGGCAAATTTCCAACGGTTAAGAGATGATCTTAGTGCAATAAACTGGGACGATATCCTGAGACATAAAGCTACACAAAGCAAATAGGAGACATTTATTAACATCCTGAATAGGACCTGTGCACAATATATACCCCTTGGGAATAAACATGCTAGAAATAGGAGGAAACCACTATGGCTAAATAGAGCTGTAAGAGGCGCAATAAGTGACAAAAAGAAAGCATTTAAAGAACTAAAGCAAGTAAGTAGTGATGAGGCATTAAATAAATATAGAAAATTAAATAAATTATGTAAAAAACAAATCAAGGCAGCAAAGATTGAGGCAGAGAGAATCATTGCCAGAGAAAGTAAAAATAACCCCAAATTATTCTTTAACTACATAAATAGTAAAAAACTAAAAAATGATAGTGTTGGCCCCCTTAAAAATAGTCTGGGTGAAATGGTGGATGAGGAAAAAGCCAATATGCTAAATGATTTTTTTTTCAACCGTATTTACACAAGAAAATCGCATGACAGAAAGCATGATTAGTGATAACATAAATTCTCCATTAAATGTCACTTGCTTAACCCAGCAGGAAGTACAGCGGCGTCTAAAAATCACTAAAGTTGACAAATCCCCGGGCCCGGATGGGATACACCCGCGAGTACTGCAGGAATTAAGTAACATCATAGATAGACCATTATTTTTAATCTTTAAAGATTCCATAATAACAGGGTCTGTACCACAGGACTGGCGTATAGCAAATGTGGTGCCAATATTCAAAAAGGGGACAAAAACTGAACTTGGAAATTATAGGCCGGTAAGCTTAACCTCTACTGTGGGTAAAATCCTGGAGGGTTTCCTAAGAGATGCTATAATAGAGTATCTGAAGAAGAATTACCTCATGACTAGTGTTGAGCGATACCTTCTGATATCAGGAAATATCGTATCGGATTGGATCGGACCGATACTCAAAAAGTATCGGATATCGCCGATTCCGATACCGGAAACCAATGCAAGTCAATGGGACACTAATATCGGAATGAAAATAAACCCTTTCTTTCCTTGTAGGTTAATTCTACATGAAGTAAAACAACTAAGAATAATGTAGAATGTATTACGTGAAAAGCCGGCAATTCAGCAGCGGCATACAACGGTACCCGAAAATTTACAACAGAAAGAATAGAGCATCACACATAGATTAGACAGATAGAAACATGTCAGTCACATATATAAGAAGTACAGTGACAGTGTTGCTTACTGTACTTGTCATTTAGTGTAAAGGATTTATTTAAAAAAATAATTGTGTTTTCATGCACTGTCTCTTTAAAAAAGCCGGCCAGCAATTCAGCAGCGGTACCCGACAATTTATAACAGACAGAATAGAGCTTCACACATAGATTAGATAGATAGAAACATGTCAGTCACATATATATGAAGTACAGTGACAGTGTTGGTTACTGTACTTGTCATTTAGTGTAAAGGATTTATATAAAAAAATAATAGTGTTTACATGCACCGTCTCTTTAAGAAAGCCGGCCGGCAATTCAGCATCTGTACCCGACAATTTAGAATAGAAGGAATAGAGAATCATACATAGATTAGATAGATAGAAACATGTCAGTCACATATATATGAAGTACAGTGATAGTGTTGATTACTGTACTTGTCATTTAGTGTTAAAATAAAGGATTTATTTGAAAAAAAATTAGCGTGGGGTTCCCCCTAATTTTAGTCTCTAGCAGAGGTTAAGCAGACAGCTGGGGCAGATGTTTGAAGCCTGGGAAGAGGGTAATACCCACGGAGCTTCCCAGGCTACTAATATCAGCCCCCAGCTGAATACATAGCCTTTACTAGCTATTAAAATGGGGGACCCCCCCAAAAAAATGACGTGGGGTCCCCCCTATTTTAATAGCTAGCAAAGGCTAGGCAGACAGCTGGGGGCTGATATTAATAGCCCAGGAAGGGTGCCATGAATATTAGCCCCCTCCCAGGCTAGAAACACCAGCCGTCAGCCGCCCCAGAAATGGCGCATCCATAGGATGCGCCAATTCTGGCACTTAGCCTCGCTCTTCCACGCTGTCCTGGTGCGGTGGCAGGGGGTAATAGTGGTGGGGTTCATGTCAGCGCCAGCTGCCATGAAGCCCAGGTTAGTAATGATGGGCGTCTATAAGACACCCCCATTACTAACCTACAAAGTGTTAAAAAGAAAAAACACACTACACCCAGAAAAAAATAATTTATTTGAAATAAAACACACAATTTTATTAAATTCTTAGTTTACTAAAAAAAAATAGTTACCTGTCCACGTTCCTGCGCTGATCTCCCATGCACAGCTGTCACATCTGGAGATGGTGACAGCTGTGCATGGCTGCTGTAAGCTCACGCTGCCGGGAACACGTCCGCTCCCGGCAGCGGGAGCCACTGACTGAGGTCACCGGAGTGCATTCAGTCAGCGCAGCTCCGGAGACCTCCTTTACCGCACTGCTGTACCGTGGGAATTTCTCACGATACAGCAGGGCCGTAAAGGAGCTGACCGGAGCAGCGCTGCCTGAACTCCGGCGAACCCGCTTATGCAATGACGGGGCTGCTTTACGGCCCCATCATTCTAGCGGCGGCAGCGGTTCAGAGCGGTCACATTCTATGTGGCTGCTCTGAACTGGAGATCATCGTGGGACACTCGTGGACTACTACGGAGGGGTAAGGATAAGGTTGTGGTTTATTATTTTATATTTTATTACAGGAGATCGATGGCTTCGGGGAATTAGGTGTCTAGGTGAGTATAGGTGTAGTTTTTTATTTTTTACTTTATTTTAGGTGGCGATCGGCGGGGACAGGTAATGTATGAACTAATTTATTGTAGGCAACCACTGGCCACCAATGACATGTATTTAAAATTTATTGGGGACACAGTAGGGCCATTTATATAGCAGGATCAGGCTGATGGGAACTACTGCTCCCATCGAGCTGATCCTGCTGGCACGAGTGGACGGGGGACAGACATAGGCCGATGGGAGTAGTAGTGTCACATCGGCCTATGTCTGCCTGCACGCACACACCCGCACACATCACACAGACACCGCACACATCGCACAGACACCGCACACACCCGCACACATCGCACAGACACCCACACACACCAATCATGACGGGTCTGGGAGGTGAGGCTGACCTGTGCGACCGTGGGAAAGTTCATGTGAGTTCATGCAATGCAGTCAAGCATGAACTCACATGAACCCTCTGAGGGCACCGCGGCGACTTCAAATGAACAGCTGATCGGCATCACCTGATACCGCAGCTGTTCATTTGAAATAACCGGCGGGAAAGCGCAGCACAGAACGGGAAAGCCGGCGGTGAAGTCTTTTCACTGCCGGCTTCCCCGCCCGGGTCCTTCGCTCCCCGCTCCTTGGTGCTGCGCTCCCCGCCTGGTCCTAACTTACGATCGGGATGGGAGGTGGCGAGGGGAGCGGAGGATCGGGGTGGGAGGCTGCGGGGAAGCAGTATGGGGCTGTGTGATTGTTTAAAAGCCGGCGGCTTTTTACCGCGCGCCGGCTTTTAAACAATCAGGAGAATTCTCTCACGCTGGGATGGCATTCTGATGACAGGCTGGATCGCAGCTGAGCGCTGCCATCCAGCTTGTCATCCTTCAGAGAAACGGCAGAGCGCAGGCATTATGGGAACTTCCGATTCCGGTATTCGATATTGTAAAAGTATCGGAATTAAGTATCGGAATTCCGATACCGCGAATATCGGCCGATACCCGATATTTCAGTATCGGAATGCTCAACACTACTCATGACTCAATATCAACATGGCTTTACGAGGGACCGTTCCTGTCAAACTAATCTGATCAGTTTTTATGAGGAGGCAAGTTCCGGACTAGACCAAGGAAATGCAGTGGATGTTGTGTATATGGACTTTTCAAAAGCTTTTGATACGGTTCCACACAAAAGATTGATACATAAAATGAGAACAATGAGGATAGGGGAAAATATATGTATGTGGGTTAAGAATTGGCTCAGTGATAGGAATCAAAGGGTGGTTATTAATGGAAAACACTCAGACTGGGTCTCAGTTAACAGTGGGGTACCACAGGGGTCAGTATTGGGCCCCCTTCTTTTTAACATGTATTAATGACCTTGTAGGGGGCATACAGAGTAATATTTCAATATTTGCAGATGACACTAAACTCTGCAGGGTAATCAATACAGAGGAGGACAATTTTACATTACAGGAGGATCTATGTAAACTAGAAGCTTGGGCTGATAAATGGCAAATGAGCTTTAATGGGGATAAATGTAAGGTAATGCACTTGGGCAGAGGAAATAAAATGTATAATTATATGCTTAATTGTAAAACACTGGGCAAAACTGTAACTGAAAAAGACCTGGGTGTATTGGTGGACGACAAGCTCACGTTTGGTGGCCAGTGTCAGGCAGCTGCTGCAAAGGCAAATAAAATAATGGGATGCATTAAAAGAGGCATAGATGCTCATGAGGAGAACATAATTTTACCTCTATACAAGTCACTAGTGCGACCACACTTAGAATACCGTGTACAGTTCTGGTCTCCGGTGTATAAGAAAGACATAGCTGAACTAGAGCGGGTGCAGAGAAGAGAGACCAAGATTATTAGAGGACTGGGGGGTCTGCAATACCAAGACAGGTTATTACACTTGGGGTTATTTACTGTGGAAAAAAGAAGGCTTAGGGGTGATCTTATTACTATGTACAAGTATATGAGGGGACAGTACAAAGACCTTTCTACTGATCTTTTTACTCTGAGGCCTGAGACGGGGACAAGGGGGCATCTTCTACGTCTGGAGGAAAGAAGGTTTAATCATAATCACAGACGGGGATTCTTTACTGTAAGAGCAGTGAGACTATGGAACTCTCTGCCGCATGATGTTGTAATGAGTGATTCACTATTAAAATTTAAGAAGGGCATGGATGCCTTTCTTGAAAAGTATAATATTACAGGTTATAAATACTAGATTCCTTGATAGGGCGTTGATCCAGGGAACTAGTCTGATTGTCGTATGGAGTCGGGAAGGAATTTTTTTCCCCAATGTGGAGCTTAGTGTTTGCCACATGGGTTTTTTTTGCCTTCCTCTGGATCAACAAGTTAGGCTATGGGTTGAACTAGATGGACTTAGTCTTCCTTCAACCTCAAAACTATGTTACAATGTTACTAATTGTGGAACTGATTATCATTCCATGAACTATTGATTAAAATTTACTTTTGTTTGTGAGAAAACCCCTTTAAGTCACTGTACTGCTGAATAAATCTACACGTCACTTCAGCAATCCGTGTTTCAGAGAAATCTCGCCTAAATTTTTGTACTAATAAATAAGCCGCAAGCGCAAGGAACTTAGCCATGCACTTACAGCTCTTCGGCCGCTCTCTTCCTTTCCCCGCCGGCCTCCCATCACAGACTGACAGGTCACTTCTCTCAGTGACCTGCTCTCCTACCCGAGATCTCACATAAGACCCGGTATTCCCGGCGCAGAGCATGCGCATGTCGATAGTTTGATTCTAGCAAGGTCTTCAGAACCTTATTACCAATGCGCTACCCCGGGAATGACGGCGCTTGCACAATTTCTGGGCGGGGGAGCAGGTGAGAGAGAATAGTGACCTGTCAGTCAGTGATTGAAGGCAGGTACTGGATGAGGAAAACGGGCACAAAGCCGTAAGTGCACGGTCAAGCCCCATGCACTTGCAGCTAATTAGCATAAAAATTGGACAAAGTGTATCTCTGAATCACGGATCGCAAAAACGAAGATATGGATTTATTCAGTATTGCAGTCACTTAACAGAGGATATCAGTTTGGAGCACAAAAGGCCGCTGACAGGTTCCCTTTAACCGACTCATGGTTAGCTTCTATGTGGCTAATTGGCAGTCTTAATGGCTGCGGGTCATGCAGTGTAACCGTACTCTACCCAATTGGCTGTATATCAACTCATCAACATATGGGAAGTGGCTGCAAGGGAGAGAGCATATAACCTTAAAAACAGAATTTGTCAAGTTGTGAGCTACTCTGCTAAAAGCGGAGATCAAAGAAAAACGCCATAATTGCAGACATGCACATTAGCATGTATGCCGAGTTTTATAAGAAGTTCAATACTATGAGGGACATGAGCAGGAGAATTTGTTTTGAAGGGAAATTGAATCGAACATGAAAGATCTATGCCAGTCCCCAAAACACACGGCAACATTCACAGCCGTGACGCTCTATTGGCCAAGCGGTAGGGACCGCCACACCTGAAAACACGATCCGTGAACTTCATATCATCTCCAATTATGGCTGAGGAAGGGTCGAAACGTTGCTTCAGTAATAATTGTACCATAAAAAAAATGCAGTATTGAATCTGATCTGGAATTATGTACTAATGTGGATAAAAATCACGCCATAAATGGTGACCCTTTGGAGATCTGTTCTACGCTCAATTCATATACAGTTACTTGGGAGAAGCAGTGGTCAGCTCCTCCAGAAAGTACACTTATATCAGCTATCCTACATAGAGTTATGCTTCCAGATCACATTGACTCTACGAAGCCTAAAAACAAAGTTAATGAAATCTGAGGTGAATGGAAACGGAAATAACACTCTTGAATATGAGAAGCCCCGCTGATCAGTTGTTGCCACCAGCGGCCAGAAATTCTCGGCTGCCAGAACAAAAACAGCTCTGTCACTTCTATAGTGGTCAAGGCCGTGTACTGCAGATCCACCCGCTCTATAGTTTTGATGGAGCTGCTGTGGTTTGGCAGCATCCGAAAACTTTTGACTTCCACCGTTGAATGTTAATCGGTTGGGTGCCTAATGTCGCACTCTCACCAATCAGATATTGATGGCCTATCTTAAGGATAGGCAATTAATAACATAGGTAGTGACTAATCATGAGCGAAAGTGCTCCAATAATGTGTTATCCAAGTATGCTCAGGTATTACCCAAGTATCTTTGGTGTGCTCGGATAATATGTTCGAGTCCCTGCGGCTGAATGTTTTGCACCTATTAGACAGCTCAACACCTGCGGGGACTGCCTGTTTGTTATCCAAGCATGTTCGCTCATCACTAGTAGTGACCAACCCGTTTACAGCTGCCATACACATTAGATGGCTGTTGGACGAACCATCATTTCGCCGGCAGCCATCTTGACAGTCTCTCCCATACACACGAGAGCTCGCGTGGCCGAGAGATCCTGTGTTCTCTATGAGAGGGCCGTCACTAGACATCTCTGCCGTCACATTATCTCCAGGAGAACAAAGCGATCGTCATCCCAAAATAAAAAATGACTGATCGACATCTACCCCGACAATCAGTTGTCAGGGGCTCCTAAACAAACAGGACTGTTGGCTGAACCCATCAATTTTGCAGGTCTCGACGACATGTGTGTGTGGAGGGGTGTGGTGGGGGGGATGGGGTTATCTTCTATCCACCTCCCTCCTATTATGTCTGACATTAAGAATAGTTAACTCCCCTCGTACATATTTGATGCTTGCTGGTCAGGCCAATATTCATTTCGAGAACATGTATGGGTATTCTTTAAGACCCCCATACACAAAAGATGAAAGTTGTGGAAGCCAGCAATTTTAACAAGACCTGCTGACCATACGATTATGTATTGGGGCCTTGATATCGGGGGAGTGAATGATCACCTTGCTGGAATTTAAAAGGGCAAAATTTTTGTTATCGGAGAAAATAATCCGCTACCAGAGGTGACTGGCAGCAGTATTCTCCTCTCTCCCTGTCGGAAACACATGAACATTTGGCAGAGCCAATCTCATGTATATGGGGTATTCCGCCATAAGCTCATGTTTATGGTCAGCTTTACACTACGGCAGGGGTGGGGGAACCTCAGGCCCGCGGGCTGTTTACGGCCCTCAATGACCTTTTATTCAGCCTCTGTCAAATTGTTGGGGACCACAGTGCTTGGGCCGGAAGCTGTATTTTGATGGCCACCGGCCCATTAATTTCTTCTTGCTCTGTGAGCACGTGCACACAGTGTTCATTACTGAATGCTGAGGTGCGTGCAACGAAAGATTAAGTCCCGACACCAGTGCTATCATCAAGACCTACTTTGTGGGTCAAGTTAGTGCACAACTTGTACGGCCCCCGAAGGATGGTATAAAGATCCAAATGGCCCTTGGCAGAAAAAAAGATTCCCCACCCCTGCACTACGGGTATGTTCAAACACTGCGTTTTACAGTACGAGAAGAGTAAATGAGATTCCAAAAATCTCACTCATGTGCTGTATTTGTTTTTTCTTATGTTTTTTGAGCTTCTGTTTTTTTTTTTTATCAGTTTGTCAAGTCTTCCATCATTTTATTTTTTTCATTCATTTGCAAAAAAAAGCACAAAAACGCTGCACACATAACATGTGAACACACCCTGAGAGGCCGACGTAAAACAGGTACGGTAAAACACTAAGAACAAGTGGAGATATCTTTTAGAATCTATTAGATTTTTTTTCTCGCTTACCTTCTGTTGAACAAAAAAAAACAAAACAAGGCTTTTAAAGTCTCTTCTGCATTAGTAGACATCTGCACCTAATGGGCTCTGGGGTATGGTTTTCTTTCTTAGTAATAGAAGCTAAAATTGCATCTTTTTTTAAAAAAAAAACAACTGAGCATTTATCAAATAAACAGATTGAAAAAGTCGCCCTAATCTCCAACTATGTTAATCTGGCATCTGTTTATTGTGACGTAAAAACATCTCATTATAAGTGGAAACAACTGCTGGAGCATTATCTAGATCAGGGGTGGGCAATTAATTTTCCCGAGGGGCCACATGAGAGACCGTGACTGTTGGGGAGGGCCGAACCAATAGGCTGAAATTAATTCTGCTCAATATTAATATTAACATGAGCATGAGCCCCACACAGCCTCCCCATGTCCAGCATGAGCCCCACAAAGCCCCCCATGTCCAGCAGGAGCCCCACACAGCCCCCCCATGTCCAGCATGAGCCCCACACAGCCCCCCCCATGTCCAGTATGAGCCACATACAGTCCTCCCGTGTCCAGCATGAGCACCACACAGCCCCCCATGTCCAGCATGAGCCCCACACAGCCCCCCATGTCTAGCATCAGCCCCACACAGCCTCCCATGTCCAGCATGAGCCCCACACAGCCCTCCCATGTCCAGTATGTGCCCCACAGAGTCCTCCCGTGTCCAGCATGAGCACCACACAGCTCTCCTGTGTCCACCATGAGCTCCACACAGCCCCCTATGTCCAGCATGAGCCCCACACAGCCCTCCCGTGTCCAGCATGAGCCATACACAGCCCCCCATGTCCAGCATGAGCTCCACACAGCCCTCCCAAGTCCAGCATGTGCACCACCCACCCCCCCATGTCCAGTATGAGAGCTCGAGAGCCTCCTCATGTCCAGCATGACAGCCCTTCCAAGTGTCCAGCATGACAGCCCCCCAGTGTCCAGCATGACAGCCCCCCCAGTGTCCAGCATTAAAGCCCCCCAGTGTCCAGCATTAAAGCCCCCCATGTCCAGCATGAGAGCCCCCCCTGTGTCCAGCCTGACAGCCCTCCCTAGTGTCCAGCATGAGAGCCCCTCTGTGTCCAGCATGACAACCCTCCCTAGTGTCCAGCATGACAACCCTCCCTAGTGTCCAGCATGACAGCCCTCCCTAGTGTCCAGCATGAGAGCCCTCCCTAGTGTCCAGCATGAGAGCCCCCCGTGTCCAGCATGAGAGCCCCCATGTGTCCAGCATGAGAGCCCCCATGTGTCCAGCATGACAGCCCTCCCTAGTGTCCAGCATGAGAGCCCCCCGTATCCAGCATGAGAGCCCCCCGTGTCCAGCATGAGAGCCCCCCTGCGTCCAGCACGAGAGCCCCCCCCTGTGTCCAGCATGAGAGTCCCCCCTGTGTCCAGCATGAGACCCCCCCTGTGTCCAGCATGAGACCCCCCTGTGTCCAGCATGAGACCCCCCTGTGTCCAGCATGAGACGCCCCTGTGTCCAGCATGAGACCCCCCTGTGTCCAGCATGAGACCCCCCTGTGTCCAGCATGAGAGCCCCCTCTGTATCCAGCATGAGAGCCCCCCCTGTGTCCAGCATGACAGCCCTCCCTGTGTCCAACATGAGAGCCCCCCACTATGTCCAACATGAGAGCCCCCCACTATGTCCAGCATGAGAGCCCCACTATGTACAGCATGAGAGCCCCCCTGTGTCCAGCATGAGAGCCCCCCCTGTGTCCAGCATGAGAGCCCCCCCTGTGTCCAGCATGAGAGCCCCCCCTGTGTCCAGCATGAGAGCCCCCCCTGTGTCCAGCATGAGAGCCCCCCCTGTGTCCAGCATTAAAGCATCTCTTGTGTCCAGCATTAAAGCCCCCCTGTGTCCAGCATCAAAGCAAAGCCGTCCCTGTGTCCAGCATTAAAGCCCCCCCTGTGTCCAGCATATACTTACTTCACTCCCCGTTTCCCTACGCTCCTATCTCTGATGCACTGACTCTCCACAGTGTGCAGGCTGATGCCATTGTGTCAGCTGTTTCTAACGCTGATTGGTGGAAGAGGGATGTGGCGGCCCCTCCTCCACCAATGCATTCACCGCGGATTGAGACCACGGATTGAGACAGCGGTGACGGTGTGCAGGCGGGCAGTGACGGCGTGCGGTGCAGTGCGGCCCGTGGGCCGGACTGGAACAGCCAGAGGGCCAGATGTGGCCCGCGGGCCGCACGTTGCCCAGATCTGATCTAGATGGAGAAACTCACTGTATGTGGACGAAGCAGATTGAGAAACATCCCGAAAGTTCATTGGAACTATGCTGTGTAAGGCGGTGGTGTTCACACCGTGCAGTAACTGAGGCAGTGACCCAAGCAAATCCAACATAAACAGCTTTTATTCAGCAACTCAAGGGTAAACAAAGTCCTCCAGTTCGCAGCCGGGTTAACATGAGTCCATAAACAACGGTTGCCGTGGGCAATGGCCGCGCCGGGCCGCTTAGAGCCTGACTGGAGCAGAGCCTTTCCAGGCATAGGTCCTACTACACACAGGCCCGCCAAGCTTTCCTGCTATGCTCCTAGCAGGTCCCAACACTAATAGTTAGTGCAGGATTTTAAAGGACCTGTGGCAAGAGCCACTGGAAAACCCGGGTTGGAGGGAGGAGGCCGCCCCACTGCCTCCTGTGACCTCCTCCAAGAAATGAAGGCCCTGCCAGGTTTTACTTAATCTGCCTTAGCCAGGTAGTCTGACCAGGTGATTGCTCACCTTCACTCCTGCATTGCAGCCGCAGCTGTGTCTGTGACTGCAATGTACTCCAATGGGTTTAATAGGTCTCTGTACACATTCTGGGGAATATATACCATCCCTTGTATACGATCCCAGTCACCGCCTCACAGCTGTTTCACAATGAAAGAAGTCTGAATAAAGGAATTTACCAAAAATACATTTCATGAGAAAATTGAAAAGGTTGGGTACAGAAAAAAAGCAAATACGGTGTTTATAAATGGTCCAAACCCAAATGATCGATAATCTGCAATCATGAACATTGCAAAGAATCTATGACAGGCAGATGTCTCAGAGACATCAGATACTGATAACTAGTCTATTAGGGTACATAGAACGTTTTACCATTGGCATGCTACTGTTCCCAATGTGTGAAGCCAGATGGAGCAGCTGAAGACTGGTGGTTTTCCAGATACAGCTGCTTCACCTGCAAAGCCATTTGGCATCTTGTAGTGGTTTCCGGCCAATACATCTGGACTTACCTCAAGACCTCATTCAGACATTGGTTCTTTGCGTATTTGTTCTATCCACTTTATACACACATATGAAAACATAAAATAATATAATACGAACATTATGATGCATTAGTGTGCTGTCCAAGAAAAATACTGACAGCACCTGTACGACAAAAACTGACTTGAAAACGGTCTCACACAGATAAGCTAAATTTTGGGAGAACTGTCAACCTACCCACATGTACAATTAAAAGCCACCCAATCAGGCCAAACCAGGACTTCAATAAGCAAGGACAGCAAAAGGATAAAAACATATCACAAGTCCACAGGCTAAATCAATCCATTATCCCTCCTACAGATGGAGGAGAGTGTGGAGGACTTTCATGGTGTGAAGGTCAAGCAACCACATAAAGAGTCAGCACTTACCGGCTGCTGATTTTACGGCAGAGCTTGTTTAGAGAAGACCCATCACCAATCTCGGAGTGCCCTCTTTATTTAAGAACAGAGTGGACAGTGTCGGCTTTTGGATTATTTTTCAAAATAACATCAGCAAAAAAGGCCAGAAGTTACCCAATTCCCCAATAAAGAAACCCACATTGTAGCAATATTCAGAACTTCAAGAATGTGGGATCCTGGCAGGTATTTGGGATCCTACATAGCTGTGAATGATTTGCATCCCACATTATTGCAGGATCTCGCTCTATGCCCTAACATAGCGCCGTGCGCACTTTACTCGGCAGTCACCGAACGGTAACATCACTGGAGCAATTACTATTCAGTAAGTGCTTAGTTATGTGAACGGCAGCGCTGGATTACTGAGTGAGATCTTGCCTTTTCACAGTAAGGAGGACCATGGAGGCTAGTGGGATCCCACAACCTGGAGATTCGGACCGGATTTTTGGTAGAATGTCAGGACCCTTTGGGATGGTGGGGGGGGGCAGGGTCATAAGTGAACTCTCTGGCCACTTTTGAGGAGTATTGTTTTGAAAAATCACCAGTCTGAGGATGACTATTCCTTTCTTAAAGCACTACTCCAGCATTTTTTTTTCAGTGCTCAACCTCCTACGTCTTCACCTTTATTCAGGTCCCATCCCTTGGCGCCATCTTGTGACCACAACTTCTGATTGTCTGGAAGTCAGAAGTTAAAGAAGTTGTCCAGTACTTTATATTACCCCCCAATGTATCCCCCCTGGGCCACCAAGGATTTTTGTAAATACCTTATGTTGCTAATAATGCATGTGAGCGGCGCTTTCTTTGGCAGCTCACAGGCATCACGTGACCCCCGAGCTGACACGACAAGTGAAACATGACTTAGCGCTGGGTTGTGGGCGGGTTTACCCTCCGCGTCACACCCGGCATCCACCGCACGCTTTCCCAATGAATGGGGAGAGGCAGAGCGCGCGGTGGATGCCGGGTATGACGTGGGAGGGTAACCCCCGCCCACAGCTTGGCATCCACCGTGGAACCAGGAAGACAGAGACCCCCGGCTGCTGCTTGCACTTGTGGTGACGTCAGCGGATGTCAGAGCCGGCTGCAGCTCAAGCGACGCCTGTGAGCGGCCAGTGATAGCGCCGCTCACAAGCAGTATCTACAACGTAAAGTAATTACAAAAATCCTTAGGGGCCCCGGGTGAATAATCTAAAGTACTGGACAACCCCTTTAAGTCACAAGCTCGCAATGCAAGTCTATGAGAGCAAGAACAAGACCAGAATGAGACTCTCAGATTTGCAGTGAAGAGTGACCTCCAGCTCGCTCCATAAAACACTGGAGAAACCCGGCAGATCACAAACTGCCAGAGACCGATGGGAGCGGTGGTGATAGAAGGGGAAGACGGCGGCAGGTAAGTATATTACTAGGGGCAGGGACCTTAGGTTAGATGAACCACTGCAACGGTAAACTAACTAAAAAAAGAAACAAACGCTGGAGTGGTACTTTAAAAATGGCCAGCCATGGACTGGAGATGGGTGCTCTATAAGAGTAACATAATGTATACGATACATGCGGTAAAATGGTGAACGCCTACTGGAAGACTGAGAAAAGACTGCTGTAGCAAAAAAAAAGGAGTAGGAGAAGGAGAACAACTAATATTTGGATCTTGAAAATTAAGTGAGCATTTACATATCATACATAGTTTAACCTCAAATTAATTAAACTTCAGGGATATCAATCGACCCAGTTAGTTAAAGTTCATTCAGACGTCCGTGCAAATTGGTCAGAAATCGGACCACAATGCAAGGACTCCTGACCCAAGCGGGACAGCCTCACAGAAATACATGTAGCGATCACCCTCGGGAGCAGGGCTGTGGAGTGGGAGTCGGAGTCCATTTTGGTGGAGTCGGTATAAAATGGACTGACTCCAACTCCGAAAATATATAATGAATTGGGTTCACTAGTTCAGTGGAGGATTTGCTGTAAATGTTTTCACAAGAATTTGGGAAAGTTATAAAATGTCTTATAAGGCTATGTGTCCACGATGCTGAATTGATGCAGATTTTTCCTGAGCGTTTCTGCCTCTCCCTGGCAGAAAAAACGCAGGCGGATTTTACATGCGCTTTTTGTGCCAGGGAGAAGTGTTTTTTAAGCGTTTTTGCATGCATTTTCGCATGCGTTTTTTCAAGCGATTTTGAGCATCACTTGGAAAAGTGCTTGACAAGTTGGTCACACAATATAAATCCATGCAACTGGCATGGATTTATATTGTGTGACCAACTTATGCTGCTTTAAAAGTCTGTTCCTGAACTAAGGATCTCGGCTTTTGAGATGAATCTGTGCTGTACTTTTTGTACATGCTCAATAGCGAGACAGTGCTGTGGAGTTGGAGTCGTGGAGTCGCAAATCATGGATATTGAGGAGTTGGAGTCGGTGGTTTGGCTTACTGACTCCAGAGCCCTGCTCGGGAGATCCACGGATGGATGTCAGAATGAGCATTTAGGTAGCGACAGTAAGTCAATGTCACCTGCTTTGGTACAAATTAAATTGACATCAGGTACAACTGGAGAGGTAACAGCAAGACAATCCCCAAAAAAGGAAAGATTTGGCAGGTGGTGGCCAAAGACAATTGCGGTACTCATCTTTCCCTAGTCTTCTCCAGTTTTGCATCTTGCGGTTATCCTTGTCCCTACTGGTAGCATGATGTGGAAGCTGCAGTCTATTCAAGCTGCACATATAGTGCAGTCCCACCAGGATGGCTCATCCACACGTGCAATCGCAAGAAGGACTGCTGTGTCTCCCAGCAGCAGTCTCAATAGCATGGAGCAGAAAGCAGTACATGGGCTGCTACACGAGGAAATCGGGGCAGGCCTGTAGAAGGGCATCAACGCAGCAGCAGGACTGGTACCTGCACCTTTGTTCAGGGAGGACCATTATTAGCACTGCCAGAACCCTACAAAATGACCTCCTTTGGGCTGTGTGCAAGTTCCTGACCAAAAGGGCAGAAACTCTACGAGGAGTAGCACAAGGGCCCTGTTGTGGGACTTGTCTTCACAACCCAGTACTGTGTAACACTAAAAGTGACAGGTTTGCCCTTGGCATCCCATTCTCTTCACAGATGAAAGCAGGTTCACACTGAGCACTTATGACCGATGTGAAAGTCTGGATATGCAGTCGAGGACGTGATGTTGCTTGTAAAATCACTCAGCATAATCGTTTGGCAGCGGGACCGGTGGAAGGCATTGAAGGTTGGACAAACCTCCACATGATGGCCAATGTAACATGGCTGCTGGATGAAATCCAAAGAGCCTTTGCCAGGTCTTACACTGGTGCAGTGACCCTGGGTTCCTCCAGGTGCAGAATGCCAATGACGAAGGCAATGACTCGACTTCATGTTCCCCAAACCTGAATCCAACTGTTATGTATCAGTGCATCTAACGCTACCAAGTAGCTTGCCAAACTGTCAAGAGCTCAATGATGCCCCTTCCCAGGTATAGGAGGAGATCCCCCAATACATTATCCATCATCTCATCAGGAACATGCCCAGATGTTGTTAGGAGGTGCCTACAAGTAAGTGGGGGCCATATACACTAATGAGACACAATATAAGTTGCCATGATGAAATTCAAGCAAATTGAATTTACTTGTGGTTTACAGTAATTTTTTTTTCCTTTGATTTTCATGGTGATTTGTAATCTAACCATGAGTTGGTTAATAACTTTGGTTTGAATTGAACATTGATTCATCATCTTGCTCTCAATAAATTACACAATTTATATCAGTAAAAGTTTTCAAGTTGAAGTTTTCGTTCGTCGAGATCAAATATATGATTTAAACGGAACCTGTCACCATCAAAATGCTGTCCAATCTGCAGGCCCCATGTTATAGAGCAGGAGGAGCTGAGCAGATTGATATATAGTTTTGTGAGAAAAGAATCAGTATAACTTGTGCTTTCATAATGTAATCCTTTGCTCTTTCTGGGAATTTTGGTCCAGTGGGCGGTCCTATCAGTGGTCTCTATACTCTTATCACTGATAGGACCGCCCACTGGACCCAAGAGCCCAGAAAGAGCAAAAGGTATACAAGATTAAAAAAGACGTTTTAACAATTCTTTTCTCACAAAATTATATATCATCTCTTCCTGCTCTATAACATGTTCCCTGCAGATTGGGCTGCATTTTCTTGGTGACAGGTTCCCTTTAAGTGTTCCCTTCATTTTTCTGGACAGTGTATTTTGCAGAAACTGTGGAGCCCTTTCATTTGCCTATCTAAATAGCAATAGATGCTGACGACAAGCCATAGGGTTTGGAGGTCTGAATGCTCCACAGGCTTTGAAGATAAAAGTGTGATATTTGCAGTAAGTTCACAGATGTTCTCATGACCCGGCTATGACGCATCGAATAGAGACTCAAGTAGTTTACTCCTCACTATAATATGGATTTTACTTCTCACAAAACATGGGAAATTTAAAGGTCAACGTGAGACAAACTCTCATTCAGGCCATAGCATTTTTTTTTATAGTAGGTGAAAAAAAATTGGTGTACTGGATAGTCACATAGAGACAGACTACGCAAAGTAGTTATTTAGACTTCTGTAGCCTAAGTAAGGGTTATGTCCACATGTTGGGTTTTTGCCATGAAAAATCACAGCATTTTACTGTACCAGTTATGGTAATGATTGCTCCAGGCCTCAGGTCTGTAAGGAATCCCCACCCCCTCTCTTCATTTTCATAGTACCCCCCTCCCCTGACGTGCAGTTACGGCTCTGTAATCTCGCGCCTGCATGTTGAACCCTCTCCACAATCCTCCCTCCCTCGAGTCTCCGTGACTCATCGGCGCCTGCGCGGAAGATCACAGACTAGTGAATTTTGTGATCTTCTGCGGAGGCGTCGGCAGTGACACGCTGACACTCAGCCGTCCATAGAGTAAAACAGGTCTCCGGGAAGATGGCGGGCGGGTCAGTCGGGCTCTGCTTACAGTCTCTTGCGGAGCACAGGGGACGTCACCGGCAGTGATGTACCTCCACAGAAGATCACACTAGTCTGTGATCTTCTACGCAGGTGCCGGTAAGTCACAGAGACTTGTAGGAGGGAGGATTGTGGAGAGAGAGTTCAAAGCGCAGGTGCGAGAATACAGCGCCGCAACTGCACGTCAGGGAAGGGGGTGTACTATGATAACTGAGAGGAGGTGGGGATTCCTTACAGGCCCGGAGCAATCATTACCATAAAGATATAATATAAGACTTCAAAACATCAAATACAAGGCAGACAGGTATGAATAGATTTAAATCACCTGTATGCCCATAGTAATAGGTTATATACATCCCAGGGGGTGACAGATTCCCTTTAACAATCTACCTAGTTCATTGTTATATAAATTTGTGACTGGGAATAATGTCACATTTGCATGTAGCTGAAAAGTGGGGACCTGGATTTGGTTACTGGTGGGACCCTAGAGTTGGTTACTGGTGGGACCCTGCCACCCCAGTCCGACACACATATGGATTTTGCAATCCTCACTCACTTGACAAAGCCAAAACATCGCCTATACAGTGTCAGGAGCCTATAGCTGACATATGCCGATACAGTGGCACACGTTGGAAACATACGTTGGGAAATCCTCTGATGTGTGCTGCAAACGCAATACAAATCTAAACTTCATTACAACACTAAACAAATAAAATGTGAAGAGCAGCAAAAGAAAAAAAAAAACGATCTAAAATAAAAACAAGCATATTAGGTTTTGCTGCAGCCGTAAAAGTTCATTCTTTCAAAATATAAAATTATTTAACCTAAATGGTGAAGTCCGAAAAAATAAAAGACAGATTTGCCGAATTTTGTGGTCATTAAAATATAAAATACAAAATATATTCAATACACACAAACTCATCAACACTTGCAATTGCAACACCTAGAAGAAAAAACGGTGGAATTATGTATATCACAAAATGGATAGACATGTTAATGATATGCAAATGATGACAAAATAGAAACATTTTCAAAACATCTCGATTCAGTCAGTATCGAGTATGAGCGTCATGTGTAGAAATTCCGGCACTTACAAAATTAGCTGCTATCAATTAGGCTATTAATATTGTCTGAGGAATGCTCTGCCGCACTGAATGCATTTGGGCAAATCACCAAGATCCTCTGTTGGCAGCTCCTTTTGCAATTGCCGACCAATGTCCCAGATGTGCTCGATGGGAGACAGATTTTGAGACGCTGAAGGCCATGGGAGCACATTTAGGCCACGAAGTCGGTCCTCTTCTGCAATGAGTCACACTTTTGTCTTGTATGCAATTAAAATAGGAGATTGGTCTGGAGCAGGGGTGGGCCACATGAGAGACAGTGACAGTTGTGGAGGGTCGAACTAATAGTCTGAAATTAATTTTGCTCAATATTAATATCAACATATTATTATATTAATAATAATTATATTAAATATTAATTGTATCACTTAATATTGAGCAGAATAAAGTATGCTGACATCCCCCTATATACCGTTTGAACCCAAATACAGCCCATTCTATACACCGTATGAGCCCCACCGCCTCCCCATGGCCAGCATGAGAGCCCCACCACCTCCCCATGGCCAGCATGTGAGCCCCACAGCCTCCCCATGTCCAGCATGAGAGCCCCACAGCCTCCCCATATCCAGCCACAGACCCACAGCATCTCCCCATGACCAGCCAAATATCCCATACACATGAAAAAAAAAAAAAACACACCACACCTCGCTCCCATTCCCCCGGCGCTGTGCCTCTGCTCCTGTCTCCAGTGCGCTGACGCGATGAACTTAAGTCATCACATCAGCAACTACCAATGCAATCAGCGGCTCAGCACGGTCCGGACGGAGAGACAGCGGTGACCGCGAGCCACTGTTTCATACCTTTTGCTCTCTGCCTGCACTTTGCCCAGGTCTGGTCTGGAGACAACCGTGGATATTTCCAACTCCCGGAATTATGGAGTGGGGAGGCATGATGTATGGTAGCTGGACCCCTATAGTTTTTATTACAGGTGCACTAACAGGTTGGCATTACATTGATTTAGTAGTGGAACCAGTGGTAATGCCATTTCTCCACAGTGTTCCAGGAGCCATTTTTCAACACAAAATCTCAAGGCCACAAGTTGTTGGTGCTACTTTGAGCAGCCTGTATGGTCTAGACATGCTCCCATTGCCTCCAGCGTCTCAGGACTTGCATCCTGCATATCTGAATAGGCAATTGCAAAGAGTGCTGCCAGCAGCAGATCTTGATGATTTGTGTGCCCAAGTGCATTCAGCACGGGAGACCATACCTCAGACAATTATTAATAGCTTCATTGACGGCAGCCAAGGTGTGTAAGTGTGGGGATTCCTGCGAGTGGCGCTCAAACTTCCTAATGAATAAATCAAGATGTTTTGAAAATATCACTTCTACTTCTTCACCATCTATATATCAGTAACATGTCTATCTGTACTGTGATTTCCATAATTTCCCAACCTTTCCTTCCTTCTGTGTATATAAAAAAAATTACATATACATTTTTTTTTTATATATATATATATATATATATATATATATATATATATATACATACATACACATATACACACACATTTTATATATGTATATATATATATATATATATATATATATATATATATATATATATATATATATATATATATATATACATACATATATACATACACACACATACACAGTACAGACCAAAAGTTTGGACACACCTTCTCATTTAAAGATTTTTCTGTATTTTCATGACTTTGAAAATTGTACATTCACACTGAAGGCATCAAAGTTATGAATTAACACATGTGGAATTATATACTTAACAAAAAAGTGTGAAACAACTGAAAATATGTCTTATATTCTAGGTTCTTCAAAGTAGCCACCTTTTGCTTTGATGACTGCTTTGAACACTCTTGGCATTCTCTTGATGAGCTTCAAGAGGTAGTCACCGGAAATGGTCTTCCAACAATCTTGAAGGAGTTCCCAGAAAAGCTTAGGACTTGTTGGCCCTTTTGCCTTCACTCTGCGGTCCCATCTCGATTGGGTTCAGGTCTGGTGACTGTGGAGGCCAGGTCATCTGGCGTAGCACCCCATCACTCGCCTTCTTGGTCAAATAGCCCTTACACAGCCTGGAGGTGTGTTTGGGGTCATTGTCCTGTTGAAAAATAAATGATGGTCCAACTAAACGCAAACCGGATGGAATAGCATGCCGCTGCAAGATGCTGTGGTAGCCATGCTGGTTCAGTATGCCTTCAATTTTGAATAAATCCCCAACAGTGTCACCAGCAAAGCACCCCCACACCATCACACCTCCTCCTCCATGCTTCACGGTGGGAACCAGGCATGTAGAGTCCATCCGTTCACCTTTTCTGCATCGCACAAAGACACGGTGGTTGGAACCAAAGATCTCAAATTTGGACTCATCAGACCAAAGCACAGATTTCCACTGGTCTAATGTCCATTCCTTGTGTTCTTTAGCCCAAACAAGTCTCTTCTGCATGTTGCCTGTCCTTAGCAGTGGTTTCCTAGCAGCTATTTTACCATGAAGGCCTGCTGCACAAAGTCTCCTCTTAACAGATGTTGTAGAGATGTGTCTGCTGCTAGAACTCTGTGTGGCATTGACCTGGTCTCTAATCTGAGCTGCTGTTAACCTGCGATTTCTGAGGCTGGTGACTCGGATAAACTTATCCTCAGAAGCAGAGGTGACTCTTGGTCTTCCTTTCCTGGGGCAGGCCTCATGTGAGCCAGTTTCTTTGTAGCGCTTGATGGCTTTTGCAACTGCACTTGTGGACACTTTCAAAGTTTTCCCAATTTTTCAGACTGACTGACCTTCATTTCTTAAAGTAATGATGGCCACTCGTTTTTCTTTACTTAGCTGCTTTTTTCTTGCCATAATACAAATTTTAACAGTCTATTCAGTAGGACTATCAGCTGTGTATCCACCAGACTTCTGCACAACACAACTGATGGTCCCAATCCCATTTATAAGGCAAGAAATCCCACTTATTAAACCTGACAGGGCACACCTGTGAAGTGAAAACCATTTCCGGTGACTACCTCTTGACGCTCATCAAGAGAATGCCAAGAGTGTGCAAAGCCGTCATCAAAGCAAAAGGTGGCTACTTTGAAGAACCTAGAATATAAGACATATTTTCAGTTGTTTCACACTTTTTTATTAAGTATATAATTCCACATGTGTTAATTCATAGTTTTGATGCCTTCAGTGTGAATGTAAAATTTACATAGTTATGAGAATACAGAAAAATCTTTAAATGAGAAGGTGTGTCCAAACTTTTGGTCTGTACTGTATATTATATATATATATATATATCCATCCATAACGTTATAACATAAGAAAAAGTGGAGGGGGGAGTAAAAAAAAAAAAAAAAAAAGTACTCCAATAGGTTTCAGGGTATGTGTTAAAAAAAAATGTCAGTATTTTTTTCCTGCCCATTTACTCGAAAGGTCTGTGCAAATATCAAAGATGCTTCTCCCCCTCCGTTCTAAAAATGATCATATTGCCGAAGGTCAGAATCCCACTATTAGGAGATAGCATTAAACATCAATTAAGCATTAATTATAAGGAGATAGCATATTTAAGAGAGATACCATCCCTTTCTACATGTGATAGACTGGGGAAAATGAAATTCACAAAGCTGACGTCCTTCCTCAGAGCAGGAGGGGAGCTCTCTGGTGAGTAAATCCTAAGCGCACCGCGCCAGCTATCAGCAATCTGTTATGAATTATGTACAAGCAATTTTGACCACACAGAGTAAGTCTTCAGCGGGACCACTTTCTTCCTAGTCCCTTTAGTCACAGAAATTAGAAAACCTGTTAGCACAATGTCCTTCATTACATTGCTCTTAATCCAGATGTCAACTTATTCTACCTTTTATAAGGCTCAGTCTACATGCGAGACTCTGCAGATCTGAATTTAGTCCTAATTTTACCATCAAAATGATGGAACCCTTAGAGCAGCGTTTCGCAAATTCAGTCCTCATGGTCGCCCAACGATCAGGTTTTCAGGCTTTCTTTAGCATTGCCCAGGTGATAAAATTATCATCAAGGCACCTATCATGAAAACATGATCTGTTGGGGAGCTGTGAGGAACGGATTTGGGAAACATTGACTTAGAGGATACAGTGTTGTCTGCAGGGCTGTGGACTCGGTAAGCCAAACCTCCGACTCCGACAGATTCATCTCAGCTAAAAGTCTAGACCCTTAGATCAGGAATAGGACAGACATTTATAGGACATTTCATAACCTTCCCAAATTCTTATGAAAAAAATATTCCCCACAAATTGCATTGATCCCACTGTACCCAAAACTGTACCCAATTTATTATATATTTTAGGAGTCGGAGTTGGTCTATTTTATACCGACTCCACCAAAATGGGCTCCGGCTCCAACTCCACAGCTCTGGTTGTCTGTCAAGTGTCACTGATGTGTGACATGTAAATTTTAAAGGTCTTAAGGCCCTCATACATAAGACATATATAGGCAGACAAACCGCTGTCAATTGGCTGAATGGTCCTTTGCGGCAGGAAAAAGATGATCTCAGAATGCATCGGCTATTTTGGACTTTTTGGGTCGATAACGCACACAGTCCGTGCCTGTGATCAGCTGGAAAAAAAATACACCTTTCCCGATGATTTGAACAATAACGAATTTTCGATCGGTCATTGGTCTTAAAGAACAATTGCTTGTTTCGCCAAGGAAGCAAACAATCATTTGTTATGGCCGAAATCTCCTGTTTCGGCTGACTTTTTCTGATGTGTAGGAGGCATTAAGATGAGATATAAGAAATCCAATTGTTAGAAATCACAATGTATTTTTTTTATCTTCAATTAAACATCAATTTAGTTTATTGCCTAATGGGCAAGACATTGGGCATGTCAAAAACACAGCTGGAGCTTTTTGCTAAAAAGCATTCCTCCACAGGATGGCTCAGTGTGGTGTACCTGGTCTGTCCGTTTATTCATTTGCATGGCCAGATGCCGCTTTCCCCAGAAATAGGATCTGACAGACGAACGTTCTAGGATCTAGACTAGTGACAGATTCCGAAGTGTGGCCATGTTTAAAGAAAAGGGTCACAAGACAACTTGGATAAATAATTGTAGTTAAAAAGATAAAAGACCCTTAGATCAGGCACCACCGCATGTGGTCACCAAGTTGGACGGTGTCAGCATTGCTAACAAAATACTGTAACCATCTACTTTGGCCCATCTCCCACTATTGTCGTAGGGATATATACTCCCACATCTCATAAAACAGAAATGGGTCTTTCAGAGTTCCTACTTCTGCTGATTGACTTGCCCAAGCAAACCCTCCAAATCAAGCCAAGTTTTTTTGACGCATTTGCAACCATTTTGTTCTGTACAATGGCTCTGGTAATGGCTATTCACATATTTCCTATTTATTTTAGTAACCTACAAAGGGCTCCATTTTCGTATGGGAATGAAGCACCGAAAATATAAAACACGCTGGGGCTACACAGCAGCATTTGCTAGAAGGTGCTTTGCAATGTCATAATAAAGCTTAAATTGGTTGTCCGGTGAAGACTTACTGATCGGTGGGGGTCTGACCGCTGTGACCCACACAGATGAGCAGAGCCAGGACACGGCTATGGTCGCTCGAGTTCTGGGCTTCTCTACAGCAAAGGTATTATAAGTGTATATTTCTACTAAGCACAACATTTATGTAAAAGACCAGTTGCCAAAGAAGGAAAGACCATTGCACGGCTCACATGGCTAATCTTCTTCCATAATGTGGGGCAAGTAAATCCTGCCAAATATCTGCCACCAATCTGATCTAAAACAGCCACCAGCATTTACAGGACGATCTGCATTAACATTTTTCAGGGAGATCGTAAATCATAGAGACGCTGTACTAAACGTCAAAAACCGCTGGGGGCTGGTTTAAGGGAAGAATCCTCCGTCTGTCTTCTGTCTCTTCTGTAGGACCAGTACAGCTTTACTTTGTGGTCTGCGTAGTCTCACGCTCATAAGTCATTATTACAAGCATTTGCAGAAGAGAATAAAAACCAAAACACTCACGAACATGGATGGCAATATAGCAGATAGCACATCATTTACAGAGCGCAATTACAATGTAAGGATGCCTGTAATTCCCGGGCCGGCATATGCCCCAATTATAAGTACCTGAAAGAGAGAGGAGGTGGTAATTAGAAAGCTGAAAGTGTTGTTCCCTTAGCTTCGGATCTGTGAATTACATACCAGATTGTTTGAGGTCATACTACCCACCCAGATGGGAATGTTTATCACATACCAACCCCACCGGACTGATTCTACATCTGAGCTTTTCAAGTGAGCATTAAATAATGGGTTTAAAAAAAGTTACAATATGTCCAGATGATGCAGATCCAGCCTCCGCCCCACCGGTTGTAATAAAGACTTCTGTGATCAAGTTCAAAGTGTGCAGGGGCAGCTCGGCCCCGCCACGCAGGGGCAGCTCGGCCCCGCCACGCAGGGGCAGCTCGGACCCGCCACGCAGGGGCAGCTCGGCCCCGCCACCCAGGGGCAGCTCGGACCCGCCACCCAGGGGCAGCTCGGCCCCGCCACGCAGGGGCAGCTCGGCCCCACCACGCAGGGGCAGCTCGGCCCCACCACACATGGTTTACTTACCTGCCACAGAAAGTGCATTCTAACAAACCAATCCTGTACAGTCTACTATTACGTAATTATTTATAAATTAATAAAGGGAGGTTCTCCACTGTGATGTATATTTTTCTTAAAAAAAGAAGTAAATCGTAATATGGTAGAGATGGAGAAACTTGACACTTCAGTGCAACTAAAACTCATTGCATCCTGTCAATCCTCAGTTTAGCACCAAAACAGACCTTGGTCTAAAGTCTTTTGTAATCTGAGACCGGCTGGTCGCCATGGACATTCTGTCTGACAACAATACAGATAAGCACAAGCAGATGCCTCCAAACTGGCCCTTTTATTAAGCTTAAAATACTGGTACAGGTTGTTGTTTTTATTTTTAATTGATCCAATCAAAAGTCCATCTTATTAAGTTGCTTCTATTTACAAATTCATAGTACACGTCTCTTCATGTGATTTCATATCTCCCAGGGAATGACATGGTTTTGTGCTTCATAAAAGGGGTCACCATCTCAGTCAGACGTTCCTTCATGATGAAATTTCATGTATTGTATTCATTGAAGTTCTAAAGTGGGGGAAAGACAGAAGCTACTATTGCAGATAATGATGATGATTACACAGCTTCTGTCACATAGTTATAGTTGACAGTTCAGCTTTCCTGATTGTATATTTTGCTTATTATGAAGGCTAGATATTTAGTGCCATCCAGACAGACAGAGATGGTCGTGCGATACTGAACTGATGAATAAATCAATTGCTGGAGTCTAAATATTAGGTCTAGTGTGAAAATTACAAGAATTTGAATATTTTATTTATATAGATTTTTTTTTTTTAAACGACATACATTTTAATATAAATATCTTATTTAAACAAAAATTAATTTTCTGATGACGCATTCCCTTTAAATGACTAAAGACGGTTGCGTCTGAAATGCGTCTGCTTTTACAATTGTGATTTAGTTGCAATATTTAACTTTTTTTCTAATAAAACAAACTTGGATTTTTAATGGAAGTCTTTGGAAGCTGGATTTACCTTTCCTAATTATTCCCTTTAAACACTGCAAAAACGTTTCTAAATTTCATCTCTGCACTTGATCAGGGGTGCAGTGTTCCCGTAATGAATGAGCCCGGTGATGACGCATGCATACTAGAGCTCCATTCAATCTCTATGTGACTAATGGAGATAGCAGAGCAACAAGGATGAGCTCATCAGAAGAGTGGCAGAGCACGCGCATGGTGACTGTTCCACTGCAAAAAGGGACACAGGACTTCCGCTTTTGGTGGAGGTCCCAGTGAGCATACAGTGGCGACCAAAAGTTTTGCATTTTTTTAAGAAGTGTAATTACTTCTGTCTGGTTGTTATGATGCCATTTCCCTTGGTGATGAAGTTGTCATCATACGAGACCTTAATTTTAACCAAAACGGTTTTGAATATACAGTCCTGCTCATAGTTATTGGCACCCATGAAGTTTACGTAAATAATATTGGAATATCTCCTAAAAAATTAATCAAGTGAAAGGGTATGTGCACACGATGCAGAAATGCTCAGGATTTTTTCCTGAGCGTTTCTGCATCTCTCTGGCAGGAAAAAACGCATGCGGATTGTACATGCGGTTTCCTGCCAGGGACATGCGGAAATGAAGCGGTCTTCACTTTCATTTCCGCATGCGGGTTGACAAGCGCTTCCCAAGCGATTTTAGCATCACTTGGAAAGTGCTTGTCAACTTTACACTATATAAATCCATGCAACCGGCATGGATTTATATAGTAATGTCAAAAAATAAAAAATAAATCTATACTTTACCCTCTGATGGCCCCCGGTGTCCTGCTTCATCGGTCCCGGCTGCCGGCAGTGAAGACTGTAGGACCTTCCGACGTCAGCGTCACGTGACCCGTCACATGACTCTGACGTCAGCGAAGGTCCTTCATTCAACCGCGAAGTGCGCGGGAAGCCAGCAGGACGCAGCGCGGGCCGTCAGAAGGTGAGAATATATATATTTTTTATTTTATTCTTTTTTTTTTAATGGTACCTGGGTCTGGATGAGAGTCCTCTCATCCACACCCGGGTACCATCCGCACATTAGACCGCATGAAAAGCGCATCAACATATACAGTGATGCGGATTCCATGTGGTCTAATGCAAGTCAATGGCGGCAAAAGAGCAGCGTTTCCGCAAAATTAATTGACATGCTGCGGATTTTTGACCGCAGCGTTTACGCTGCGGAAAAATCCGCATCATGGGCACAGCACATGCGGATTTCCATTGGGGAACATTGCTGCCCTTCTACCATGCGTTTTTCATGCGTTTCCGCGGTGTTTACGCAACTGCAAAAACGCCGCGGAAACGCATGAAAAACGCATCGTGTGAACTCAGCCAAACAGTTTTTTTGTATAGCACATTCGTGTTAAATACAAAAGAGCAAATGATAAACAGAACCTCCATGGACGTGGGAAAAAGAGGAAAATTGACAAGAGATGGTAGAAAAAAACACCACGTCAAGCATCCAAAGACCTGAAGGCCAACCCTGAACAGTTTGGGGTCATGGTTTAAACAAGTAACAAATGCCGCACACTAAACCAAGCAGAGCTTTATGGGCGAAGGCCAAGGAAGAAACCAGTGCTGAAAAAAAGACATAAAAAGGAACGATTGATCATTGCCAAAGAGTACCTTGACAAACCACAATCTTTCTGGAAAAATGTTTTGTGGACAGAAGAAACAAACATAGAGCTTTTTGTCAATGCAAAGCAACAGTTTACAGACGACGCAATGAAGCTTATAAGAAAAAGAACAACTTACAAACAGTTAAGCATGGTGGAGGATCCATAATGCTGTGGGGTTGCCTTACTGTGAGGCCTTGACCGTATCACAGTAATCATAAAATCAGACTATTATCAAGAGATTTTAGAGTGACATTACCTCCCCAGTGTAAAAAAACTTGCTTTGAGTAGAAGATTATAGGTCCTCAGGCAAGGTAATGACTCAAAGCACACATCCAAAAGTACACAGGAATGGTTGAGAAAGAAAAATTAGACTGTTTTAAAATGGCCAGCAATGAGTTCTGACCTCAACCCCATTGAAAATCCTTGCGGTGAGCTAAAATCTGTCATTGGGAAAAGGAACCGCGCAAATATTCAAGAGCTTAGACCCATCTGTCTCTTTCCATTGGCTGTGTTCTTTGGCAAACACAAGTCGGAGCTTCTGGTTCTTTGCAGAGATGAAAGGCTTCTTGACTGGAACTCGTGCATTCAACCTTACTGCTATTAGCCATCACACCACAGTTTGGTGACTCATTTTAACCAAATATTCTTTGTTCATTTTGTGCAAAATCTGTACAACACTTTTATGGACATCAGATACTGACTTTTTCTTAATAATGTGATGAACTCTGGAGGAAGTTTTCTGTGGTCGTCCACTTCTAGATTTGTCAGATGTTCCATAACCTTCTTTTTCTTTCTTTATTATATGTTACAATTGACACATAAAGGGATAAAATAATGTCAAACACAATTTTCATCCTTAGCTGACAACCATTTGCTTCCGGTTTACCAAAATCACCAGGAAAATGGCATCACAACAACCAGACAGAAGTAATCACACTTTTAAAAAAATGCAAAAGTTTTGGTCGCCACTTAACATTTATCCCATGTTGTTCATTAGTGATGAGCGAGCACTAAAATGCTCGGGTGCTCAAGTCGAGCAAATTCGTAGTGCTCGGGTGCTCGACCTGAACAACGAGCCCAGTGTAAGTCAATGGGAAACTCAAGCATTTTTCCGTACCCCCCATCCCCCGGAGGTCTGCAGGGGACCTAAAAATTGCCCAAATCAATGGGTACAGTGCGCAAATCACATGGGAACAGCATGGGGAAGACCCCTGGAAGCATTTCTGACTCCCAGATCACTGCTGTGAACAACGTTGTCAGAGGTATTACGCCACTTTTACGGACTCACAATAAAACATACAAAAACTAAATCAAAATGGATTTTCCTGGATAAAATGTTAATGAACATCCTTTCCAAGGTAATGACTTTCATATAAGGCAAAATAAATAACCCCCCAAAAAATGTTCCTCCGCACCTTGGGCTATGTTCACACGTAGCGTTTTTGCACTTTTGCATTGCTTTCAACAGTAAAAAATACATTCACCGGTAAATGTCATTTTAACACTTTACTACTTTATCTGGCCATGTGGTGTGTGACACATCATCAGACACATGCATACAGTGCTGAAATGACATGAGAACAGCATGGGGAAGACCCCTGGAGGCATCTCTGACTTCTAGGTCACTGCCTAAAACTGTGGTCATCAGACGTGATCCTATATTACTGAAGTAATAATAGACATTTTTGGCAACGTAACAAATATTTAACTCCATTTAAAATGGGCAAGGCGTGTGGCAAGGGACATGGAAGTGGACGTTATGGTGATCTTGCCCACGGCCTATGCGTGCACTATGAAACTGTGACTGCTGAGGGAGCACAACAAGCACCCACATCATGTAAACCTAGCTTCCTGTACCACTTTCTAGGGGGCCACGGAATACCACTCTTGAAGCCAGACCAGTGTGAAAAGGTTGTTGTTTGGATAGCAGATAAATAGAGAATGCTTCCAGTCAGTTTATAGCCGCCACCACCACCACCCTTGTCTTCCACACCATCCAGTCTCAGAAGCCGTGAGTCTGGAACACATTATTATTTATTATAGCGCGTTACATGTGAAAAATGGGTATACATAGCAAAAACAATTACAATAATCTTGAACAAAAATGTGACGGTGACTGGTACAGGAGAGGACCCTGCCCGCGAGGGATCACAGTCTTCAAGGGATGGGTGAGGATACAGTAGGTCAGGGTAGAACTGGTCGTGCAGCGGTATGGTGGAGCGAGGGTTACTGCAGGTTGTACGCTTGTTGGAAGAGGTGGGTCTTCAGGTTCCTTTTGAAGGTTTCAACAGTAGGCGAGAGTCTGATATGTTGGGATAAAGAGTTCCAGAGTAGGGGGGGGGGGGGAGAAATCTTGTATGCAAATATAAGAAGGGGAGATAAGTGTCACGCTGGATATGGGGAGAACCCAGCGAATAACGACAGGAAAGGGGAAGGTTGCCCTACAAGTGAGGAAAGGGGGAGTGGAGACCCCTAAACAGCTCAAACAACAAACCCACACTCCCCTATGAGCCCTATATAGGTTCTGCACCTATCGTCAAGCAGGAAACCTGGCCCTAGCTGACTCTAAAGCTAGGTCCTAGGTAGGGAAGGGGAGGTGTGAGCACTAGTCAGCCCCACTGCAAACTAAAGTACACACAAGGGAAAGAAACAAGAGAATACACTTAGCTTAAAGATGACACTGGGGAAAAAAAGGCAACAACCCACGAAGGAACTCCAAGAAAATTCTAGCCGACTACTAGAATTCCAAGCCTGAATAGATAGGAACAGTCTATCACCAGGCACTCTCTTGAGATATTGAGTGCATATAAGGATACAGCAAGGGTGACGGTGCGAAAGTGCAATTACTGTCGCAAGAGGTGGATGATAATGAGAAACAATGGACAAAAAGGAAGGAGGAGGACCAAGGTGCGGAAGTGTAAGACAAGGTCGTGGATAATGAAGTCGATGGGCCGAACGCCAGGGACCAGAAACAGTGTCTGCGGGTGACACTACTGCCTCTTCCCCTGTTGTATGGGCATGCCAAGCCTCAGTGCATGATGCAGGCGAAGATGCCTCCCACCCTTCACCTATCGTTGCACACTTGCAACCATCACCATCAGCAACCACGTCCACGTCCCAGCGCAACGTTCTGTTGGCCCTACCCCAGTCCTTGGAATGCAAGAGCAAACATGCAGCCACCCACCCACAGGCCACAATACTAAACTGCCACATTACTCGACTGCTTGCACTAGAAATTTTGCCTTTTAGACTCATGGAGGAGGAAGCTTTCCGCAACCTGATGGCGGCGGCTGCCTCTCGGTACTCGTTCCCCAGCCGCCACTATTTCTGCAGGTGTGGCGTCCCCACCTTACACAAGCACATGTCCCAGAACATTTCCCAGGCTCTCACAAACGCAGTTACTGGGAAGAACCGCCTGAGCACAAACACGTGGACAAGTGCTTGTGGCCAGGGACGGTACATCTCACTGATGGCACACTGGGATAATATTGAGGAAGCCGGGACACAGTCGGAACACAGTCGGAACACATCGTCCCGCTGCAGAGGATTGCAGGTCCTAGGTCAATCAGCGTTGCCCCCACATTCTACAGCTCCTGCACCTCCTCCTCTTCAGCCTCCATCTCCATCACTTGATTCATTTTTTTCAGGAGATATTCCAGATTATATACTTAAACTTCATGGGTACCAATAACAATGAGAAGTACTGTATGCTTAGGTGACAAACCAGACACCGCTGCAGACTTGTTGAAAGCTGTAATAGAAAAGGCAGATCTGTGGCTCTCACCGCTGAACCTAAAGCCAGGTCGTGTGTGACAATGGCCGGAACCTGGTGGCGCCTCTGAAGCTAGGCAATCTTGCACCCGTACTATGCCTGGCCTATGTGCTCAACCTAGTGGTTCAGCAGTTTCTCAAAACCTACCCGGATCTGTCTGAGCGGCTTGTGAAAGTACGCGGCTTGTGTACCCATTTCCGAAAGTCACCTACAGCTTCCGCCTCCCTCGCCGTGCTTCAGCAGCGTTTGCAGCTTCCAGCTCACTGACTGGTGTGCGATGTCACCACACGCTGGAAATCAACGTTGCAGATGTTTGGAATGATTTGTGAGCAGCAGAGGGCAGTTGTTGAGTACCAGGTTCAACACGCCCATCAGAATTCAGGTCAGCCTCCGCACATAAGAGCTGATGAGTGGGCATGGATGTCTGACATCTGTGCCTTCCTCCAAAACTTTGAGGACTCCATCAAGATGTTGAGTGGCGATGGCGCCATAATTAGCATCACCATCCCGATTCACTGTCTACTGAAACGCTCGCTGCTCACAATCAAAGAGGAGGCATTGCAGGTGGAGCACGATGAGATGAACAAGGAACTATACAGGGTGATGCAACAGAGTCCAGCCTCATCTCATCTCAACGCGGATTGGGTGATAATGAGGAGGAAGAGGAGAAAAGCATGGACAGTCAATCCTCTTGGTGAGGACAGGGAAGTCTTGGCTGTTGCAGTCGAGCACACATGGCTGACTATGTTCCACTGCCTTTACCGTGACCCTCGCGTTGTACGCATTTTGGGCATTACAGAAAACTGGCGCGGCACGAAATAAGTCTTGGAGACGGAGGTGTGAGGTTTAGATTAAAGAGGAAGTTAGTCTTAGATCAGTTGCAGAATGGAGGGCACGGGAGGGGTGATAGACAGAAATGAGGGATGAGCTATGCAGAACTGTGGAGAGCTTGGTGGGTGAGAGAGATGAGTTTATATTGTATTCTGTAGTGATTGTTTAACCTAACCCGTGCAATCACTGGCACAGGGTAGAGGCGTCAGTGAAGTGGCTTGATAGAAATACGACCCTGGTGGCTGCATTCAGAAAGGATTGGAGAGGAGACAGTTTGTTTAGAGGGAGACTGATTAGAAGAGACTTCACTGACATTTCCGCATGCGGATTGACAAGCGCTTTCCAAGCGATTAGCATCACTTGGAAAGTGCTTGTGACAACTAGGTCACACTATATAAATCCATGCAAACTGCATGGATTTATATAGTGTGACCCGAGAGAGTGGTTAAAAATAAAAAAATAAATATATACTTACCCTCCGATGGCCCGCGCTGTCTTGCTTCGCTCGGTGCCCGCAGCGGTGGATTGAAAGACCTGCCGATGTCAGCGTCGCGTGACCCGTCACATGACTCTGACGTCAGCGCAGGTCCTTCAATTCACTGCAAAATGCCAGGAAGCAAGGAGGAGAGCAGCGCGGGCCGCCAGAAGGTAAATATACATTTATTTTTTATTTTATTCTTTTTTTACAGATTTTTTAATGGTACCTGGGTGTGGATGAGACTCTCCTCTCATCTACACCCGGGTACCATCCGCACATTAGAACGCACCAATTACGCAAGTACAGATGCAGTCTTGCGGAATTGGTGCGTTCTAATGCAAGTCAATGGCGGCGAAGACGCAGCATTTCCGCAAAATAATTGGTAGTGCTGCGTTTTTTTCCGCAATGATAATCCGCAGCGGAAATTTCCACAGCATGTGCACAGTACATGCGGATTATCATTGGGGAACATGGCAGGCCTTCTACCATGCGTTTTTAATGCGTTTCTGCAGCTGCAGAAACGCATTAAAAACGCATCGTGGGCACACAGCCTAAGGCTATGTGCCCACGTTGCGGAACTGAAGCATATTTTTTACGCTTCTCCCTGGCGGGAAAAGCGCATGCGGATTTTACATGCGGTTTTCCCGCCAGGTAGAAGCGTTTGTGAGGTGTCTTTGCATGCATTTCCGCATGCGGGTTATCAAGCACTTCTCCAAGTGATTTAAGCATCACTTGGAAAAGTGCTTGACAACTTGTTCACACTATATAAATCCATGCAACCGGCATAGTTTTATATAGTGTGACCAAGTAATAGTTAAAAAAAAAGAATCAGAATGGTAAAAAATAAAAAACAAAGTTTATACTCACATTCTGATGCATTCTCTGCCCCGTCCGGAGTCTTGAGCGGCTCACGCTGTTGTGTGCAGGACCAGCGGTGACGTCATTGAGTCATGTGATGCGTCACATGACTCAATGACGTGGTAGGTCCTTCACACAACAGCGCAACGGCGGGAAAACACCGGGAAGACATCAGAAGATAAGTATAAACTTTATTTTTTCTTTTTTTTTACAGGTTCTTTGGTGCCCAGGTCTGGATGAGAGTCTCCTCTCATCCAGACTTGGGTACCATCCGCACATTGATTCCGCTGCGCTTCCGCAAAATTAATGAACATGCTGCGCATTTTTGACCGCAGCATATACGCTGCGGAAAAATCCGCAGCATGGGCATGGACATTGCGAAATGCCATTGGGGACCATGGGGTGCGGATATACATGCGTTTTACAAGCGTTTACGCTGCGGAAATTCCGCAGCATATACGCTTGTAATACGCAACGTGGGCAAGCAGCCTAAGAGTTTTTGCAGTATTAAAGGTCAGAAAAGATCAGATTTTGGAGATGTTTTTAAGGTGTAGGTGACATGAGCGAGTGAGTGATTTTTCTTGGGGAAAAAAGGAAAGTTGTGTGTCAAATATGACTCCAAGACAGCAGGCGTACCGAGTGGGAGTTATGATGGCAGCACCTAAAGGAAACTGCTAAGTCAGGTAAAGGGAGATTAGTAATAGTCAGGTAGAGGTAGGTTAGTAAAATTCAGATATAGGTAGCTTAGTAGAGAGAGGAAACAGAAGAAATTAATTTTTGGAGATATTCAGTATTCACTATTTCAGGCCCTTGTTGAAGAATTTTTTTAAAAATTCCCATCTGACAACGCTGCCGGCAGAGGTCCCTGATGGGAATTGGACACCCAAGGAGTACAGGCGAGGGAGACACAAACCAGATGTGGCTGAGGCAGGAGAATGCTGTCAAAGGTCTGGGACAGTTTTATCAGATCCTCCCAGCGCCCAGACCCTGATACACGGGGTACTCTGACAAGGAGGGAAAACTTTTAGAAGATGCTGAAGGACTACCTTGGCGACCGTACCAGGGTCCTCCATGATTCCTCTGTGCCTTACAACTGTTGGGTATCCAAGCTGGACACGTGGCATGAACTGTTTGTGTGCCTTGGAGGTCATGGCCGCTAGCGTTTTTGTCAGAGATGGTTTTTAGTGCCGCCATTATAACTGAGAAGTGAATCCACCAGTCAACTGAAAATGCTGACAGGCTGACTCTTATAAAAATGATCAAGGGCTGGATTGGGCCAGGCTTCTCAACACCACCGAATGATAGCATCGAACATAAACTCAAATCCAGTGGTTATTTTTTTGGGGGGGGTCTATTCCCATGCACCCCTTCACACCCAGACATGGGTAATACATACACCTCAGGATTTCTTCTATTTTACGTCGCCCTCCTCCTTCTCCACCACCATATCACCAGGGTGATTTTTATACTAAAGATCCTCCAGTGTTTTTATAGGTTTTATTTATTTATTTGGCCTTATATACAAGTCATGACCCTGCAAAGAATGTTTCTTAACATTTCTTCCAGAAAAATACATTTTAGCTTCATTTTTGTACATTTTATTGTCAGTCTGTAAAAGTGGCGTAATACTCTGACAACATTGTTCGCAGATATGCTATTGGTCAGCGACCAACTGTAAATAGGTTTGAACACACAACTGGCAGACTTTAAATGGAGTAGAATATCTGACACATTCCCTAAAAAATTCAGTATTACTACCGTAGCAATGTAGTACGGTATTGGTCAGCGACCAAGTGTGAATAGGTTGAACAACTGGCATACTTTAAATGGAGTATAATATCTGACACATTCCCTAAAAATTTCTGGATTAGTACAGCAGAAATACCCGATACGTTTGACAACCACGGTTTTAGCCACTGGTCCTGTAGTACACTTAGTATTGGTCAGCGACCAGGTGTGAATGTTCAACAACACACAGCTGCCATACTATAAATGGAGTATAATATTTGACATGCTCCCAAAAATTTCAGGTTTATTACCGCAGTAATATCGGATCACGTCTGTAACAGCAGAAGACAGAACGTGCAATGGACCCTATTCAGTTGTATTTTCCTGCCGCAAAAACAATCGTTGAAAGGTCTGACAGGTATAGCAATGATAATCCGGATGTGCTGTGCACATGATGAGGAAATTTCTGCTCCGGTATACCAATGAGGAAAAAAACGCAGCATGACCATTGTTCGGGCGTTTCGCCATTTATTTGCACTGAACCGCAGCAAACCCGCAGGTATAATATCTATACCTGCGGATTTGCTGGGTTTCAATTAAAGCCAATGGGCGCGAATTCTCGCCGGAAACGCGCTGCAGGTGGTACCCAGGTCAGGAGAGAAGGACTACTACTCCTCTCATCCTACCGCTGCTCCCGCTGATAGCAGCGATAGCGGCGTGGCTGGGAGGAGCAGTAGTCTGAGCTGCCAGGACCTACGATGACGTGGGCAATCAGCTGATCGCTCAAATGAAGTCACCGTGGGAACCTTCAGAAGAAAAGTTCCCATGGTGATGGAGGTGAGAGGTCACCGAGGCTCATCAGCTGATGAACCCCAGTGACCTCCTGCAGGGAGATGCTCGGGCGAGTACCGAGCAGTGGTGCGCACGCTCGCTCATCACTATTGTTCATGTGTTAACGTCTTTAAGCCCCAGTATGAAATGAATTGTGTAGTAACATATAGGTCAACTGTGACAAATTGTGGTTAAGGAGAAAAGAATCACGGGACAGCAAGATATGAGTACGGTATTTTTTATTAAAACCAACATTGGCCAGGAAAATGTATATGTCCTCTAAAAAAGCCAATTGTTAACAGGAATACTACTGTCTGCTGCTCACCAGAAATTAAAAAATACTTATTAATGAGGAACGGAAATGAAGGCAGTGAAAAGCCACATGACATAAACCCTCCGGCCACCGCCAAGATAAGTAACCTTCAGGACGATATGGTTATTTTCCCCAATGTGTAGAGGAACCACTGGAGGACATGCCAGCTGTACGGAAAGTTTTCCCCTTGTACGGGACCTTCTGGAAAAATGACTGACTTAGGACTTTTAAAACAATGGTGTTGTGTTGGAATGGGAAATGGCTGAAAGCAAAACAGCATTTTCACTAAACACAGGCTTTTCAGGATCATTAACCATATCCGTTTATTCAAGCCATTAACAGCTTCCAGAAAAAGGCCCATGAAATATTACAGAACCAATCACATGCACTTAGAAAAAAAAAAGCTTGAAAAAAAAATTAATTTAAAAAAAATTGCATCACTGAAAACGTCAACTAATCCCGCAAAATACAAGCCCTAACTCAACTCTGTTGGGGAAAAAGAAAGTTACAGCTCTCAAAATGTGGAGATGCAAAAAAAATAAATAAATAAAAAAAAACAAGGGATGAGCGGAGCTGTGGATATTCGGGTACCAGATTCGGGTACCCTAAATTGAACCTGAGCCCCATTGACAACAACTTTGGAGCTGGAAAACGCTCTCTCTCGGAACTCTGAATATTGAAACGGACTTCTGGGAGAAGTCCGTGTTCGGAGTTTAGCACTGTACACCAAGTGTCCAGTACGAATCCTGAACTTTTAAGTTCTGGTTCGCTCATCTCTATTAAAAATATTTTTCAAAATTTGTGCAAAAGAAGCAAAAAATAAAAAAATATATATATATAAATCATACTGATCTCAAGAACAAAAGCCGCCTCATTCAGACATCCTTGTTTCACATACATGTTCTATCCATGATTTTCATAGATAAAAACAAGTAATCATTATAATCTATGGGGATGTTCACACGTCTTATGACAGCTCACTGATCCTTCACTGACCTGCCTTCTATTTTACATAATGCATCTAGTAGTGCGGGGTTAGGTAAAATAGGAAGCAGGTCAGTGAAGGCACAGTGAGCATACAGATGAATATGTAAGCAGAGCACCAGATATAGCGCCCCCCACAGTCTCAGCCCGAGCATATCATTATCTCCAAACTGAAAGTAAAGATTACACAAGAACCACAGGACATATTTCATCAACCAAGGTATCATTTTAATCAGTGTAATGGCGCCCACCTGACAGTGTATGTAGTTTACTGAGTACAATCCTGCTGACAGGTGCACTTTAAGGTGAAAATTAAAATGGAAGAATATCATTTAGAAATGCTCAGAAAAACAGAAAATAAGGATACTTATAGTATACTACGCTCAACTCTCCTGAAAACTGAGCTTAACCCCTTAATGATAGGATGATTTTTTGTTTTTACATGTTTTTTTTGTGGGGGGGGGTGTTTGCTCTCTGTGGGACGAGTTTTTGTTTTTGGTTACACCATCCATTTTGCCATATAATGTACAGAACAAAAAAAATTTCTAAATGTGGTGAAATTGTTTTCTGAATTTCATTTTAGTGGTCATTGTGTGGTAAAAATCACTTAGAAACATTCTCCAGGTCAGTATGATTACAGTACGCCAAAATTGTATACTTTTTTTTTTTTTTTTTAAATGGTGAAAAAAATTAAATAAAAAAAAAAAAAAATTGGTTACTGTAGCTACCACTCAATTTTCTGCAGAGCACTGAATAAATTGTATTAATCGACCAATGTTACAATTTTAAAAATTTCATCTACCGCAGGAATGCCAAACTCAAATATTCAGAGGGCTAAAATTAAACGCTTGTACAAAAATCGCCGGTCAACCTTGAAATTTATTAAAAAATGTCTACAATTGAGGAAGTTTTTCCTCATCATCAAATATAACAATGAACCTTTCCATATGGAAACAAACAAAGGGGTTGTCTCACAAAGTAAATTTTAATTAATAGATCTTAGCATACTGGAATAATATACAATGTTATGTAAGAGCCTATAATGCCAACAAAAGTGCCCCCAAACACAGTATGATACCACCACAGTGAATTCCTCCACATGCACAGTATGATGACCCTACTGTACCCCCCTCTGAATCAACCCGACAAAATACGGTGACCCCATCACAGGATGATTCCCCAACTATAATCCGCACACAGCCCCTCATACAGGATAATGGGCCCCACACAGGATAATGGGCCCCACATAGGATAATGGGCCCCACATACTGTTCCTTACAGTATAATGGCTCCGCCTAGCATCACGGGCCAAATATACTCACCTTGCAGACCAAGGGCCAGAGTTTGACAGGTGCGATCCAGGGCTGTGGAGTCGGAGTCAGTATAAAATGGACCAACTCCGACTCCTAAAATATATAATAAATTGGGTACAGTGGGATCAATGCAATTTGTGGGGAATATTTTTTTCATAAGAATTTGGGAAAGTTATGAAATGTCCTATAAATGTCTGTCCTATTCCTGATCTAAGGGTCTAGACTTTTAGCTGAGATGAATCTGTGCTACAGTAAATTGATCACGTAAACATGAGCCATGTATGAGGGAGTCGGAGTTGGAGACGGTGTCTTGGTAATTGAGGAGTCGGAGGTTTGGCTTACCGACTCCACAGGCCTGGTGTGATTTACAGGTAATGATGAGGGCTTATTTACACTGCACACTCAGGCTGCCAGGACCTGTGGTCATGTGACCGTGATGACATCATTACAGGTCCCTCTGCTCCTCTACCCATGGAGAGAGCAGTTAGTAGTTTATGTGCTCAGGTGGCCCTTGACCCAGGAGTGCGGTGTAGGCGCCCCTCCCCCCTCTCTCTGGTGCAGATAAGGAGCTGACACCCCATGTTCTACACTGTTGTAGGGGCGTGTTCTTTCTGTAGTATGTGGCTGGCTCCTTATGATTGGTCAGCATCATACAGGGAGAAGAAGTACGCGCCCCCAGTGAAAACTATATGATAACGTTTAAGTCTAAGTAGGCGTTAACTTATTAGGTGCCAAATACTTTGAATGTCCATATCTCCACAACAGATCAAAGAGCTTTGAAATGTATGCAGTTTTATATTGTGAAATCTGACAAAAAAAAAAATAATAATATCATACTAATACAGTAAAAACAAAACAGCAAAGACATTTCTTCAAGTGTCTCAGGTCACCTTGCGAGAACTTTGTCAGAAGAAGGGTTAAGGGAAATAAACTCCTCCTCTCTCACAAGTTTAGTGCCAAACCAGAAACCATGTTTTAGACATCAAGTCAGGTAACATAATTTAATGACATATTAATAAAGCGCACTTCCTTCCACAAAAGCCGGAACTTGCAGAAAATACATAAATACAGAACTTGGCTGGTTCTAGAAAGAACACCTGATCTTGGTGCTGGCGTAGCACAGAACACCATGGAGTGGCTACAGGCACTGACAAGCTGGCACGCCGCGCTGCCCATTACCTGTCCAACCTGAAACCCACCCACAAGTAGAGGCTACAACCTGGGATCATCTGTACATGGCTCTCAAGATCCAGAACAAAAACGGAATTCAAATGCTTTATCCCAAGTGGCTGCCACATAAGTCTAGTACTAATAGTCCCATACACACACATTAGTCTGTCAGCGGGTTTTTGCTGATTCCAGCGATGTGTCACTCATAAGCCTGTGTGCTGTAGCTTCTATACAATCAGTGTTTTATCAGCAGGAGATTATCACTGCCAGACTAGGTCTCATGTGCCAGACAGGCAGGCTAATCTGTGTGACCCCAGCCCCACCGATTGGCAGCTTAATGACAATGTACAGAGTTCACAAGAAGCTGCTAACCTGTGGTGTGGTGTGGGGGGAGTTATACACAGCTCTGCTACATTTACAACAGAGAAACAGGGATTCTATCAAAACTGGACCTAGCAGACCAGTAAATTATAGTGCTGTAATCAGGCTGCTCTCAGATTACATAGTAAAAACCGGCTGACAGATTGCCTTTTAATAGCTGATCGATGGTTCGGCCAGCCAAGTCCCCCGACTCCCTCGTGCAGCTCGCTGAGAGCTCCTCTGTTCTTTAGTCGAGGGCCAATTCCAGACTCCTTTGTCGGCGGCTTATCTCCAGGGAGAACAAAAGGATCGGCCGATGAAATTCCAAAGCACTGATCCTTCTCTCCTCAACATAATTTGTCGGGGAGAGTTGGGAGACCCCGCAAACATTAGGCTGTTGACCAATCCCACTGCCAAAAATTGGTGGGTTCAGAAGACTTTATTTTAATGTCTCTGAGAGGGAGGGGGGGGGGGGGGGGGTGGCCTGTTACTCCGCCTTACCTATAGAAAACAGATAGCTGGGCATGTGTATAATGGAATGGAGAGCGTAGGCTTCATGGGCCTGAAGGTAGAATGATAAGGGTATGTTCACACTAGGTGTTCTTGCAGCGTTTTTTATGCAAATTTTCTGCTGCATTTTACAGTACCAGCAAAGTCTATGAGATTTCAGAAATCTCATGTACACACACTGTTTTTTGTGTCATCAGTATTTTGTAATTTGCGTGTTTTTTTGCACAACAGAGCATGTCATTTCTATCAGCGTTTTTCACCCATTGAAAGTAATTGGTGGTGAAAAAACGCCTAGTGTGAACATAGCCATCAGATTTTGCTGCGTTTTTAGTGAAGTAAAGCAAGGACAGCGGTATGCGAAACTCATTAATTTTTGTGATTTTCTCAAGTTTACCATCTTGTCTTAGTCACCTGAGATGGCAGTATTTGAACAATCTGTGGTCTACCAATGTTTATTCTATCTCACACCTTGGTCAGCCAATGTTTACTATGTACACATCACTGATTTAATTAAACTGTCCTTATCCTAACTGTGGCTGACAAAGGTGTGAAATTGAATAGTGTCTGAGCAACTCAATGGCAGACCAAAGTGTATCCAACAAACTCAATGCACTGCCATTGGTGACCTGTGTTCATGCTTCTGTGGTGGAAGCAAAAGTGAACGTTGGGATCCTGAAAAACGCATCAAAACTTGCGTTTCTTGTCGCAGCTTCTTTCCTGCCAAGAGATCAGGTTTTGCTGCAGAAAAAAAAACACGTTGTGTGACCATACCCTAAGGATTCTGTAACATCCACAGAAAAGCATTAACAGTACACTGAAAACTCATAATTTTTAGATAACAAAAAAGCAACTATTACATGGAATCTGTCAGCAGGTTTTTGCTATGTAATCTGAGAGCAGCATGGTGTAGAGGCTGAGGGATGTGTCACTTACTGTGCTCTGTGTTATGTTAATAAAGTCAGTGGTTTTTATTGGAAGGAATTATTACAGGACTAGGTGTCTGGTGCCTTCTAGTCAAATGCTCTGTGTAACCGCACATCCGCCTCCCATTCAACTGAATGGGAGGTGGATGTGCAGTAACAAGCCCCGGCTACTACAACTTGACGGCCAAGCACCGCAGGTAAGGACTTCCGGCCGCCTCCGGCGCCGATAACAGCTGATCAGCGGGGGTGCCGCGTGTGGGACTCCAGCCGATCAGACATTGGATAGGGTATCAATGTGAAAGTAGTGGATAACCCCTTTAATGTGCCTTGGATGCCTATGACCCTGATGACTAGCTGTAACAATTTGTCCCTTGAGCAAGTTTATTTTTCTGAGCAACTTGCTTTTAGCGGGCAATGTAACACTGCAGCCACAGGTGACCCAACTAGAACAAAGACCGACTGCGCCATTGTTTTAGGGACAGACAAAGCTACCAGAATAATGCCATCGTATCCGTTCTCGGCAAGTCAGTGCCAACATGCTGCCTTGAGCTTGCCACTTTTTTCAATAAAAGTGAGAACCAAATTGATAACACATTTTCGAGATTGGAAAATGAAGGTTGAGAACGTTGTGTCCCGGCTTTCATCTTTCAGAACCTCTGGAATGTTCTGGCTGAGAGAAAATAGTAAAAATACAGCAGCGAAGCCCCCACAATGTCCATCATGTAAAGGCCACGAGTAGCCCCTGTGCTCACACCGTCCTCAGTAATTACACAGGAGACATCACAATGTGTTCTCCAATAACCACCTCTTCACGATGTTCAGACGTAGTCACAGATCTAGTACAGGTGCATCTCATTAAATTAGAATATCAAAAAGTTAATTTCAGTCCTTCAATACAAAAAGCTCATATATTATACAGAGTCATTACAAACAGAGGGATCTATTTCAAGTGTTTATTTCTGTTAATGTTGATGATTATGGCTTACAGCCAATGAAAATACAAAAGTCATTATCTCAGTAAATTAGAATACTTTATAACAACAGCTTGAAAAATGTTTTAAAAATCCGAAATGTTGTCCTACTGAAATGTCTGTTCAGTAAATGCCCTCAATACTTGGACGGGACTCCTTTTGCATCAATTACTGCATCAATGCGGCGTGGCATGGAGGCGATCAGCCTGTGGCACTGCTGAGGTGTTATGGAAGCCCAGGTTGCTTTGATAGCAGCCTTCAGCTCGTCTGCATTGTTGGGTCTGGTCTCTCATCTTCCTCTTGACAATACCCCATAGATTCTCTATGGGGTTAAGGTCAGGTGAGTTTTCTGGCCAATCAAGCACAGTGATACTGTTGTTTGTAAACCAGGTATTGGTACTTTTGGCAGTGTGGACAGGAGCCAAGTCCTGCTGGAGAATGACATTTCCATCTCCAAAAAGCTTGTTGGCAGAGGGAAGCATGAAGTGCTCTACAATTTCCTGGTAGACGGCTGCGCTGACTTTGGTCTTGATAAAACACAGTGGACCTACACCAGCAGATGACATGGCTCCCCAAACCATCACTGATTGTGGAGACTTCACATTAGACCTCCAGCAGCTTGGATTGTGGCCTCTCCACTCTTCCTCCAGACTCTGGGACCTTGATTTCCAAATGAAATGCAAAATGTACTTTACATTTACTTAATGTGTCAATGACTGCCTTCTGGACATCTGTCAAGTTAGAAGTCTTCCCCATGATTGTGGAGCCCACTGAAACAGACTAAGGGAACTTTGTAAATGCTTAGGAAGCCTTTGCAGGTGTGTTTTGAAAATTATTGTAATTTACTGAGATAATGACTTTTGTGTTTTCATTGGCTGTAAGCCATAATCATCAACATTAACAGAAATAAACACGTGAAATAGATCACTCTGTTTGTAATGACTCTATATAATATATGAGTTTCACTTTTTGTATTGAAGAACTGAAATAAATTAACTTTTTGATGATATTCTAATTTAGTGAGATGCACCTGTCTGTATATGTGGCAAAAAAAAAAAAAATCATAAAAACATCTCCACAACGCCGCGGACAGGAGTAACAAAGAAATCTTTTTTTTTTTTTTTTTTTTTTTTTAGCGTGGATTAGCCATACACATAACACCTGTCCTGACAGGCAACAACATCCAGTTTGTAAAGCCTGTAGATGGTTTACCGATCTGCCCATGTAGTAGCAGCAACGCAAATCCTAAAGCGCCATCAGCCTAGAAGGTGGAAAAAGTTCTCGTAGAGTTGTTCTTTAGACCCTCAGCCCAAGGATAGGAAACAACTGCAGTAGGCAAAGAGGAGGCCTTTTATTCTGTGCTCGCTTCCAGGCCTTGGGGAGGACGGAAACCCCATAGCAGTACCACTGCGGTAGTATTAGGAAAAGCAAGCTGTCGTCTCTTTAGCCAGCTAATCAACTTCTGAGGGCTAGGGATGACCGGAATGATGGAAGTTTGGATTCTCCGTGTTCAGGTTAAGCACCAGACACTGTCTGTCCAGTCCGAAACACAAACTTGCAAGTTTGGGTTCGCTCAGCTCTACTGAGGACTGTCAATTTTGACCCTTTTAGTAAATCTTGGGTGTTATAATTCAATGTAAAGAGGTGCATGGCCAGCTTTCCCCATTTTTAACTGTGACCAGCCGCAGCCCTGACTTCCTCACGATTACTTATACGTATGAAGGCGGGGACAGTGACGCCGGTGCTGATTGGGCACAGGGCTCACATTATTATAACAACCTCACATGAGCCCTGTGACCGCGAGTGCTGACACCGCTGGAACGACGCTGTCACGGGAGGTGAGTATAAGTGTTTTTATCTCCACAGGGCAAACATTCAGATTGACAAGGGGTTGTAGTAGTGGACAACCCCTTTAAGGAGTTATACAGACATCAGTGATTTTTCTCGTGCGCAAAAAAAAGGTCCGATTTTCATCAGCGTTACTTTTAACCATCAGAGTTTTAGCAGCTTTTCTGATATGCATAAAAAAAAAAAAAAAAAAGAATGGAGGTTTCTCAAATATTGCTTAGCAAACACTCAGTGAAAATAAGACAGCACACGGATGGCATCCGAGCGCTGTCCGATTTGTTCACTGACCCATAGGCGAGATTGATCTGTGACTCATCAAAAGTCACACGTCTCCTTTATTTGGTGCAGATCCTTCAGTGCGCAATAATGCACGGACGTGTGAACAGCCTCCTAGACAATAATGGGTGCGAGTTCTACCCATGAAAAACATGAATAGAACAAGCATGTGAAAACCTGACGTGTGAACGAGGCCCAAATCATGTAGGATTGGAAGAACCGCTAATGAAACGAGAGGCGTCTCGTTACCTTGGATTACTATACCGCTATAGCTGTGTAATGATGGTGCAGGACAGGTAAGGGGCCGGCTGGAGTTGCCTATGTGACTTCCTAAAACTATGCAGCTCTCAGAGGTTTTGTGTTCAGTATTTTATGATGAAAAACATTTTGGCTGGAGAAGACGCAGTCAGATTTAGCTATCACAATAACATGAGTGGGTCCTTTTCTGTGATACAATGTGGTTACACAACCAAGGGCCAGCGAATACATTTTACAGGCGGAACGTTCTCTGGTCTTCTTTACTGCAACCCTTCAAATCCAAATATGTAAACACATGATTTATGCATCTAATTTGGCTCTTATACGTACAATTACAGTAACCTGGGGGCCGATGCGAGTGACAGTTTTATTGTGCAGCCGCATCATCAGACCTCATTACCCTCTGACCGATTCACCCATCATTACACAACACGCTGGGCGCAATGACCCAACAATTGTGGGGGTGGGATCATAAATATTCATTTTTGTTTTTTTTTCAGAATTTTTTACATTCCTGATCTTTGAAAGGTCACAATACAACAACAAGACATCACAACTAATTTTTTTTCCAAAATTATGAAAAAATGCTTTTCAGATGAGGCTGGATATTGCCAGTAAAGACGTGCAATTCACTAGAAATTTTTAGAAACGCAAGATAAATCAATTTGAATTAATGGATTATTTTCATGATCTCTTCAGGAGCGCACTGCTCCCCGGTCTGCCAGCTTCCTGCATGCAAGGGGACCGTGTGCTCCTGAACGACTGACAGGTCAAACAAGTGGCATGCCTAAACCGATGGCCAAAACTGTGCACTCTTACACGCTTCCAGTAGAGGCGCCATCAGGGAAGTGCAGGGGAATTAAAGCCGATGGATTTGACAACTTCAGAGCAGCGCTTGCAAACTCTGCAGCAAATTGCTTGGAATCACTGCACTGCTGGACAGACAGACTGGCCACTCTTGATAACCTGCAGAAGTGGCGGTAAGGTAAACACAACACCATTTTCAGGAGGAGCCCACATGAACCAGCGTCAAAACAAATGAAAATATGCCGCAGAGGCAGAACGATTTACTGTGCACATGTTCTGTCTTTTGTCACTTCTTTTAACAGCTTAAGGCTATGAGCCCACGTTGCGGAAATGAAGAGGAAAATTTGCGCTTCATTTCTGCATGTCCTTTCCCGGAAAAATGCATGCGGAATTGCCTTGCGTTTTTTATTGCATTGAAAAGGCAATTACGCATGCGGAAACGCAAAATTAATGGACATGCTGAGGATTTTTGTGCGCATCAAAACCGCTGTGGAAAAATCCGCAGCATGGGCAAAGAACTTGCGGATTCTCATTGGGGACCATGGGGTGCGGATTACCAAGCGTTTTACAAGCGTTTCCGCTCGGAAATTCCGCATCAAATACGCTTGTAAAATGCTACGTGGGCACATACCCTTAGCGTTTTACAAGCGTATTTGATGCGGAATTTCTGCAGCGGAAACGGTTGTAAAACGCTTGGTAATCCGCCCCCAATGGTCCCCAATGAGAATCCGCAAGTTCTTTGCCCATGCTGTGGATTTTTCCACAGCGGTTTTGATGCGCACAAAAATCCTGAGCATGTCAATTAATTTTGCGTTTCCGCATGCAGAATTGCCTTTTCAATGCAATAAAAAACGCAAGGCAATTCCGCATGTCGAAAACGCGCGATAAACGCTTGCGAAATTAAGCATGCGTTTTTCCTGGGAAAGGACATGCGGAAATGAAGCGCAAATTTTCCACTTCATTTCCGCAACGTGGGCATATAGCCTTAGAGTCCGTGACGGATCCATTGGACTTCTAGTAGCAGCTTTCACAAGTTGCACAGAAAATCTGCAGTGTAAACAGATCTGCAGAGTGGATATGAAATTTTAAACAGGTTGTCTCATCGTCATTCTTCAGGAGCACACCGTCCCCCAGCCTACCGCCTTCCCAATTGCAGTGGGGGCAGGAGATCCTGCAGGATTGTCAGTTTGTACAAGTGGTCCGAACTGTACGCTCTAATACTGCTATATGAGGGAGCTTTGCCTTTGCAACATCGGAGGAGCACTCAGGATGACCAGATCAGGGGCTAAGTTTGTGCACAAACAGATTTTTTTTAAGTGGGTCCGCTTCAAAACCACATGAAAAAATTTGCTTCAAAAACACTTGAACTACTCTCCCCATTCATTCCTATTCTACAACCACTTTGCAATTCCTATGTTCAGTTCCGCAGTTGTGACGTCGTTTTTCCAGTGTAATTTTTTTTTCTACGATTTAAATGAGCAAGTGACTTCCTAGCAGAAGCTGAAAAATTTAGCATGTCACCTCTTTTAGCTGCTTCACAGTTTCCAAACAATGAAGGAGTTAAAAGAAATGACGAGAGATTGAATATGTGCTCAGCAACGTTGTTCTTACCTGCGCACTATGACCATTTTTTGCAGCACTTTTTCCGGCAAATTCCAGGCAGAATCCGCCTGAAAAAGATTGCTGTGTGCACATAACGTTAAACAACTTCAAGAACCAATTCAGAAAAAGAAAAAGGTCGTAAAAATCGATGAAAAGTTGCAAAATTTGTCTGCAAAGTGAAGCTGCGCAAAATTTTTTTGAGACTTCTGCCATTTTCGAATCATTTTCCCCCCAAGATGCGGCAAATTAGACGAAGCTGGAATGTGGCGATCCTTACGCCACAAATCTTACTTCGATCCAACTTCATGCCTCTTAATGAATCAGGCGCCTTACACTCCACACAGAACAAGTGCCCATTACAGTCTATGGGTTTGTTCACATGTCTGTGTTGATCCGAGTGGTTCACAAGAAAACACAGCAACATGTCTGCTGAGGATCAAAGTCACGGATCAAAATTATCCATTGAAGTCTATGGTATTGTGAAAATCATGGGAGCACGCATGGATGACATCGGTGTACAACCCGTGTGAAGTACATGATTAACACTAATGTACAGGAGAATAAATTCTGATGGTAAAATCTGACACACGGAGTGAATACTTATGGCACTCAGATCCAAAAGACTGATGTATGTAAAATCATGAACTGTTATTTGAGAAAAATTACTTTTGTCTGAATGAGATGCATGCGATCTGGCAGGCTGCACAGCAGTGCTTACAAGCTCAAGAGGAAAGAGCCTGCAAGAGCTGCACATTTCAGCCAATGATACAATGCAGAGGTGGCCGGACCATGACTAGTAATCAATACAATAAGAAATCCCCTCGCTCTTAAGAACGGAGTGAAATTTTTAAAGCACCACTGCAGCAATTTTTTATTTTATTTTACCACTAGAGTGGTGCTTCTAATATAAGGTCCCTGACCCCGGTCTTATACTCAGCCTCCAGCATCGCTCCAGTCCCGTGGAGCCATCTTACGACAGCAACTTCTGACTGTCCGGAAGTCAGACGCTGCGTCACAAGCTCTCAATGCAAGTCTATGAGAACCAGAACGAGGCGAGAACGAGGCTCCCATAGACTTGCACTGAGTTGTGACCTCTGGCTGGAGCGATCTGGCAGGTCACAAACTGCTGGAGACGGACTGGAGCGATGGAAGGTGAAGGAGGAGGTGGGTAAGTATAAGACTGGGGGCAGGGAATTAGAAGCACCCCTCCAGTGGTAAAATTAAAAAAAAAAAAAACACCTACTGGAGTGGTGCTTTAATATGACATAAGTAGCAACACTGCGTGCTTACAAGTAATTTATACTTTTACTCCTTTAAGATGAAATGAACCCTTAAATTTAAAGGGGTATTTCCATGTCCAAGATCCTATCCCAACATGTAGTAGGTGTAATAATAATAATATTAGCAAATACCTCCTGCTAGAAATCTAGTATAGTTCTTCTAAATCGCTAGGTCTCTTAGCTCATGTGCAGGGCATTGCAGTAGCTTAGGTATCCATGGTTATGATTAGTGTTGAGCAAGTATGTTCTATTAACCCTTTCGGTGAGTATGCTCGGGCCGAGCTCCGAGTATTTACAGCTGCTCGGTGATATGGTTGAATCGCTCCCGTGTGCATGATTTGCAACTGTTTGATAGTTTTATTACATGTAAGGAATGTCTGCTTCTTACACATTCCTCACATGTAATAAAGCTGCCAAACAGTCGCAAATCATGCACACGGGAGCGATTCAACCATATCACCGAGCAGCTGTAAATACTCGGAGCTCGGCCCGAGCATACTCGGACAGAACATACTCGTTATAACTAGTGTTGAGCTAGTGACGAGCGAGTATGTTCTGTTAACCCTTTCGGCGAGTATGCTCGCATGATTTGCGACTGTTTGACAGCTTTATTACATGTGAGGAATGTGTAAGAAATAGACATTCCTTACATGTAATAAAGCTGTAAAATAGTCGCAAATCATGCACACGGGAGCGATGCAACCATATCACCGAGCAGCTGTAAATACTTGGTGCTTGCCCGAGCAAACTCGCCGAAAGGGTTAACAGAACATACTCGCTCATCACTAGTTATGACCACTCATAACAACAGTTCTTAGTGGTTGTAACCATGGCTACCTAAGTTACTACAATGTCCTGCACATGGGGTAAGCGACATAGCAAATCAGAAAAACTATACTACATTTGTAATTGGAGGGATTTGCTAATATTATTATTATTATTACACCTAATACATATTGGGATAGGATCACCCCATTAAGTCTCGGATTTCAGCTTCTTTACAAAGATTAAACACGTCGTGGAATCCATGACATTCCCGCAGCGAAACCCACAGGATTTTTTTTTGACAGAAAGTGAACACAATACCCATACAGACCGCGAGGGGGGGCCCGTACGGACAGCGAGGGGGGCGACGCGGCCCGTACGGACAGTGAGGTGGGAGGGGGGGGGCGGCCCGTACGGACAGTGAGGTGGGAGGGGGGGGCGACGCGTACGGACAGCGAGGGGGGGGCGACGCGTACGGACAGCGAGGGGGGGGCGACGCGTACGGACAGCGAGGGGGGGGCGACGCGTACGGACAGCGAGGGGGGGCGACGCGTACGGACAGCGAGGGGGGGGCGACGCGTACGGACAGCGAGGGGGGGGCGACGCGTACGGACAGCGAGGGGGGGGCGACGCGTACGGACAGCGAGGGGGGGGCGACGCGTACGGACAGCGAGGGGGGGGCGACGCGTACGGACAGCGAGGGGGGGGCGACGCGTACGGACAGCGAGGGGGGGGCGACGCGTACGGACAGCGAGGGGGGGGCGACGCGTACGGACAGCGAGGGGGGCGACGCGTACGGACAGCGAGGGGGGCGACGCGTACGGACAGCGAGGGGGGCGACGCGTACGGACAGCGAGGGGGGCGACGCGTACGGACAGCGAGGGGGGCGACGCGTACGGACAGCGAGGGGGGGGCGACGCGTACGGACAGCGAGGGGGGGCGACGCGTACGGACAGCGAGGGGGGGGCGACGCGTACGGACAGCGAGGGGGGGGCGACGCGTACGGACAGCGAGGGGGGGGCGACGCGTACGGACAGCGAGGGGGGGGCGACGCGTACGGACAGCGAGGGGGGGGCGACGCGTACGGACAGCGAGGGGGGGGCGACGCGTACGGACAGCGAGGGGGGGGCGACGCGTACGGACAGCGAGGGGGGGGCGACGCGTACGGACAGCGAGGGGGGGGCGACGCGTACGGACAGCGAGGGGGGGGCGACGCGTACGGACAGCGAGGGGGGGGCGACGCGTACGGACAGCGAGGGGGGGGCGACGCGTACGGACAGCGAGGGGGGGGCGACGCGTACGGACAGCGAGGGGGGGGCGACGCGTACGGACAGCGAGGGGGGGGCGACGCGTACGGACAGCGAGGGGGGGGCGACGCGTACGGACAGCGAGGGGGGGGCGACGCGTACGGACAGCGAGGGGGGGGCGACGCGTACGGACAGCGAGGGGGGGGCGACGCGTACGGACAGCGAGGGGGGGGCGACGCGTACGGACAGCGAGGGGGGGGCGACGCGTACGGACAGCGAGGGGGGGGCGACGCGTACGGACAGCGAGGGGGGGCGACGCGTACGGACAGCGAGGGGGGCGACGCGTACGGACAGCGAGGGGGGCGACGCGTACGGACAGCGAGGGGGGCGACGCGTACGGACAGCGAGGGGGGCGACGCGTACGGACAGCGAGGGGGGCGACGCGTACGGACAGCGAGGGGGGGGCGACGCGTACGGACAGCGAGGGGGGGGCGACGCGTACGGACAGCGAGGGGGGGCGACGCGTACGGACAGCGAGGGGGGGCGACGCGTACGGACAGCGAGGGGGGGGCGACGCGTACGGACAGCGAGGGGGGGGCGACGCGTACGGACAGCGAGGGGGGGGCGACGCGTACGGACAGCGAGGGGGGGGCGACGCGTACGGACAGCGAGGGGGGGGCGACGCGTACGGACAGCGAGGGGGGGGCGACGCGTACGGACAGCGAGGGGGGGGCGACGCGTACGGACAGCGAGGGGGGGGCGACGCGTACGGACAGCGAGGGGGGGGCGACGCGTACGGACAGCGAGGGGGGCGACGCGTACGGACAGCGAGGGGGGCGACGCGTACGGACAGCGAGGGGGGCGACGCGTACGGACAGCGAGGGGGGCGACGCGTACGGACAGCGAGGGGGGGCGACGCGTACGGACAGCGAGGGGGGGGCGACGCGTACGGACAGCGAGGGGGGGCGACGCGTACGGACAGCGAGGGGGGGGCGACGCGTACGGACAGCGAGGGGGGGGCGACGCGTACGGACAGCGAGGGGGGGGCGACGCGTACGGACAGCGAGGGGGGGGCGACGCGTACGGACAGCGAGGGGGGGGCGACGCGTACGGACAGCGAGGGGGGGGCGACGCGTACGGACAGCGAGGGGGGGGCGACGCGTACGGACAGCGAGGGGGGGGCGACGCGTACGGACAGCGAGGGGGGGGCGACGCGTACGGACAGCGAGGGGGGGCGACGCGTACGGACAGCGAGGGGGGGCGACGCGTACGGACAGCGAGGGGGGGCGACGCGTACGGACAGCGAGGGGGGGGCGACGCGTACGGACAGCGAGGGGGGGCGACGCGTACGGACAGCGAGGGGGGGGCGACGCGTACGGACAGCGAGGGGGGGGCGACGCGTACGGACAGCGAGGGGGGGGCGACGCGTACGGACAGCGAGGGGGGGGCGACGCGTACGGACAGCGAGGGGGGGGCGACGCGTACGGACAGCGAGGGGGGGGCGACGCGTACGGACAGCGAGGGGGGGCGACGCGTACGGACAGCGAGGGGGGGCGACGCGTACGGACAGCGAGGGGGGCGACGCGTACGGACAGCGAGGGGGGGGCGACGCGTACGGACAGCGAGGGGGGGCGACGCGTACGGGGGGCGACGCGTACGGACAGCGAGGGGGGGGGGGGGGGGCGACGCGTACGGACAGCGAGGGGGGGGCGCCGCGTACGGACAGCGAGGGGGGGGGCGACGGTACAAAAGCGACAGCTGAGCGGGGGGGCGACGCGTACGGGACAGCGAGGGGGGGTGGCGAACGCGTACGGACAGCGACGCGTACGGACAGCGAGGGGGGGGCGACGCGTACGGACAGCGAGGGGGGGGCGACGCGTACGGACAGCGAGGGGGGGGCGACGCGTACGGACAGCGAGGGGGGGGCGACGCGTACGGACAGCGAGGGGGGGGCGACGCGTACGGACAGCGAGGGGGGGGCGACGCGTACGGACAGCGAGGGGGGGGCGACGCGTACGGACAGCGAGGGGGGGGCGACGCGTACGGACAGCGAGGGGGGCGACGCGTACGGACAGCGAGGGGGGCGACGCGTACGGACAGCGAGGGGGGCGACGCGTACGGACAGCGAGGGGGGCGACGCGTACGGACAGCGAGGGGGGGGCGACGCGTACGGACAGCGAGGGGGGGCGACGCGTACGGACAGCGAGGGGGGGCGACGCGTACGGACAGCGAGGGGGGGGCGACGCGTACGGACAGCGAGGGGGGGGCGACGCGTACGGACAGCGAGGGGGGGGCGACGCGTACGGACAGCGAGGGGGGGGCGACGCGTACGGACAGCGAGGGGGGGGGCGACGCGTACGGACAGCGAGGGGGGGGCGACGCGTACGGACAGCGAGGGGGGGCGACGCGTACGGACAGCGAGGGGGGGCGACGCGTACGGACAGCGAGGGGGGGCGACGCGTACGGACAGCGAGGGGGGGCGACGCGTACGGACAGCGAGGGGGGGCGACGCGTACGGACAGCGAGGGGGGGCGACGCGTACGGACAGCGAGGGGGGGCGACGCGTACGGACAGCGAGGGGGGGCGACGCGTACGGACAGCGAGGGGGGGCGACGCGTACGGACAGCGAGGGGGGGCGACGCGTACGGACAGCGAGGGGGGGCGACGCGTACGGACAGCAAGGGGGGGGCGACGCGTACGGACAGCGAGGGGGCGACGCGTACGGACAGCGAGGGGGCGACGCGTACGGACAGCGAGGGGGGCGACGCGTACGGACAGCGAGGGGGGCGACGCGTACGGACAGCGAGGGGGGCGACGCGTACGGACAGCACCACTTGGTGACGAGCGCACAAGTTCACAGATGTGTAATACACATGTGTCGCCATGAGGTGCAGCAGGAGCTTCTCCACATGATCTCACATATACAGAAACCCCAACAGGGCGTAATGTGACCACAAATCTGTACTGAATACTGCAAACATTACATGCCAAGTCTCCAGCCTGTCAGTGCAGGGCACACACCGCCTGAGGACCCTGTATCACACACCTCAGCCCCTCACATCACAGCGGCTGACACACAGGCTGCAGCTGCGCTCCGTTACCTGCTCGGGGGGACAATGGCCGTCGCTGCTTTTCTAACCCCCAACACTTGTCTAAGCGCCGGTGACATTGAGGCCGCCATATTGCTTGTGGAACAGAGCTACGGTAAGAGCCAAAGGACAGAAAGCGCAGAAGGGCGAAAGTGAACGTGGTGACGTCACCGTCGGCGTGCTCAGATGCTGTCTCCACAGTGAAGGAGCAGAGCGCTCAGCTGAGAGGTTAGAGAGCACGTGTGCGCGAAACTGCTGGCGTCAGGATAGTGAGTGAGGCATCATAGGTGCGTGTATATATATATATATATATATATATATATATAATTATGTACACGCACCATACTTTTCAGAATATGATTCACCAACAATAATATGCACCCCAAGTTTAGAGGAGGAAAATGGGAAAAAAAATGTTGATTTCTATCATCAGGATCCGGCATGTCAGGGGTCACAGGTGCATCCTACAGTGCGAATGCAGCTTATCGGGGGGCGCTGGAGGCGTAGGGCCACATTTACGTCATTTGACAGGAGTGGGGCGATGCTGCTAGGAGCAGGGGGTGTCCTGGTGGTGCGAGGCCGGAGTGGAGTCCCTCCTGCACATATTGACCTCGCGGTGGGCTTCAGTAAAATGACGCTGATAGTTATTGAGCTGATATGTAAATCTGCACATGCGCCGACAACCGGCGCCATTTTACTGAAGCCCACCGCGAGGTCAATATGTGCAGGAGGGACTCCGCTCCGGCCTCGCACCACCAGGACTCCCCCTGCTCCCAGCGGCATCGCCCCACTCCTGCCGCCACTGGCTTTCTACAGAGACAACCCCGATCCACTGCCTCCGCCCCCCTGGTAAGAAGAAAGGCGATTCCGGCACCTAAACAGGAAAGGGTTCTTTACAGTCAGAGCAGTCAGGCTGTGGAATGCCGACCACAAGAGGTAGTGATGGCCGACACTATAACAGCTTTCAAAAAAGGGCTGGACTATTTCCTCGATACACATAACATTGTGGGTTACAGTTTAATTGCACAAAATATGCCACGTAGCGTTTTTCAAGCGTTTATGCTGCAGAATTTCCGCAGCGGAAACGCTTGTAAAACGCTAGGTAATCCGCACCCCATGGTCCCCAAGGGGATTCCGCATGTTCTATGCACATGCTGCGGATTTTTCCGCAGCGTTTATGCTGCGTACAAAAATCCGCAGCATGTCATTTAATTTTGCGGAAGTGCAGCGGAACTCCCGCCATTGACTTGCATTGAGACGCACAGAAACCGCAACTGTACATTTTTACAAGCTGCTTCTATGCGTCTCTATGTGCGGATGGTACCCAGTTCTGGAGGAGAGGAGACTCTCATCCAGACCTGGGTACCATTGTACCTGTAAAAAAAGAATAAAATAACAAATAAAGTTTATACTCACCTGTCCGGCGTCTTCTCTCTGAATGCCAGCAGCGCTGAAGGACCTTCGGTGACGTCACAGTCATGTGACCGCAGGCCCTTCACCGCTCTGTCTCGCGATATGCCGGCAGCCGGGAACCAGACAGGAAGCAGCGCTGCAGCCACGCCGGAACCTCGGGGGTGAGTATAGCTTTATTTGTTTTAATTTTTACGGTTCACACTGTATAAATCCATGCTGTTTGCATGGATTTATACAGTGTGACCTAGTTGTCAAGCACTTTCCAAGTGATGCTATCGCCTGGAAAGCGCTTATCAATCTGCATGCGGAAACGCATGTGAACCCGCATGTGGATCCGCATGTATTCTGCAGGAAAAACGCATGCACAATCTGCATGCGTTTTTTTCTGCCAGGGAGATGCAGAAATGCTGCAGAAATTTTCTGCTTCATTTCTGCATCATGGGCACATAGCCTTAACCTATAGTAGTACATTTAGTATGGTAATAGTAATTACATAATTAGGTTTGATCCAGGGTTCTAGGACTGATCGCCTTCTCTAAAGGTCAAGAAGGAATTTTTCCCCGTGATGCAAATTGGCTGAATGTGTCCTGGGGTTTTTGCCTTCTTCTGGATCAACAGATTTAGGCAAATGGATTTTTAATAGTGCAGCTATAATGAAAATGGTAATAATACATTTGTGAGGCCAAGTCGCAGTAAGTTAGTATGTTAGTGTAGGGAGTACAATTGGGGGAGAAGGGTTGAACTGGATAGACCTAGGTCTTTATTCAACCTACGTTACTATGTTACTAAAAGTGTGAGGGGGTGACCGAGGCTCTCAAACCTATCGTTATAGGCTGCAGAAGCTTTAAAATTACAAACCGAGCATTATTTCCCCTGCCCAAGTCCAGCGCTGGCTCTCCAGTGGTGCTACAGTTTCTGCTGTTTGTCTGCAGCGCTGCTGTCAGGTCGACAGTGCTGCAGCCTATCAATGTGTTTAGAGAAATTGCCCATGTGGACAGCAAAAGCTAATGAGCTCACTGATTGGCTACATCAGTGTCAACATGATGTTAGCACTGCAGGGAATGTGGGCAGCGTTGGAGACTCCGCACTGGACCCGGGAAAGGTAAGTAATACTCGGTTTGTCTATTTTTATAACTATCGCAGCCTATGAATGAAAGTATTTTTGAAAGGGAACATCCCTTTAAGTGGTCGAACAGCAGCAATCAGAGATAACTCCGATCACTACTGTTAGAGACAGGTGCCTGCTGTTTTGCACATCCAGCACGTGAACCGTAAAGGGTAAGCTCAGCTCCTGAAGCTACTCCATATACCCTCATTCAATGGGTCACATGGTGGGAAAGGGTTAAAGGTCTCTTCCCTTTCACACCACATTTGTTGCCTACTGAATGTGTGCTTGGATCCTGTGGCATCGCTGGCCCACGCGTAGAAATCCTTCTGAATGTGCGGCTTCCACAAGGTTTATTCTTTCCTGCCAACTCTTCTAAGATGTTTTGTTTTTTTCCCGGTTCCTGTAGATTTGGTAAGTATGCTCCAAGCTGTAAGTAAAGGTGGCGGGACCCAAGCAAATATCAGGAGATCAGGGGTCCATTGTTAATTGAAGAATAGGAGTAAGTTGTATGTATTACTATTTTAAATTCACTTAAAGGGAATCTGCCTCCAGATTCCTCCCTTATATGAGAGAGCAGCATAATACAGAGACCTTGATTCCAGCAATATGTCACTTACTGTGCTGCTTGCTGTAGTTTTGATAAAATCACTGTTTTATCAGCAGGAGATTGTCACTAGAGGACTAGTAAACCTGCTGCCAGGTAGTCCTCCATATTCATGAGCTCTTTATAACTCCGTCCCCACAACTAATTAGCAGCTGTCTTTGTACACTGCATAGGCAGAAAGCTGCCAATCAGTAATTGGGGTGGGGTTATACAGAAATCATGAATATGGAGGACTACCTGGCAGCAGATTTGCTAGTCCTCTACTTATAATCTCTTACTGATTAAGCATTGATTTTATCAAAGCTACAGCAAGTAGCCCAGTAAGTGGAACATCACTGGAATCAATGTCTTTGTCTCTATATTATGTGGCTGACGGAGTAGGTGGAAAAACCTGATTCGCTTTAGAGAGTTATTCTCAAAATATTAAATTATCCCCTATGTATTGAATAGCGGATATGTTACTGTTAAGAATCGTGGTTCTGTGCTCCTACCTGGTAATTGAGCAGGTCCAGTACGGCGCTACTCCGGTCTAAAGCGCCGCCATTGTCCTGACCCGGGGAGCGGGCTTATCACGCATGCAGGGAAACGGCCCCAATCTTGTCGAGTTCTGGTGTTGTGGGATGTGTGAGGATGCCGGACACCATGTCCCTCACTGATTTCTTTGCCCAGGGAAGATGGGATGCTGGCTGCCAAGCAATAAGCAATGGTGGGATTTTGTCTAGCCCGTTGTTGCAGATAGCAGGGAGTGGCTATCTGGGGATGATTGGGAGGTAATCAACACCTGATCTTTATGCCGGCTATATAAACCTGCTCCCTGCTCAGTCCTTTGCTGTTTATTGCAGAATCCCATGTGTTTGGTGGTTTGTGGTGTTAGCATTAGGTTTTGCTATTACCCTAGGGTTTTCTCATTTTCTCTTTTGGTTACACTTTCTGGGGTTCCTGCAGAGGTACTCACCTGGTCCTAGACTGGGCACCAGCCGCGGCACCAGATACCAGCTGTCCGGCGACACTGGGCCTGGGAAGGGCTCTGCCAAAGTCCTCCTTCCATTTAATTGGAGCTGGGTGAAGAGTATTTCCGGCCCTCAAGGGCTCACCTAGCTGGCCAGCTTGTGCCAAGTGTGTCTGTGGCTGTGCCTTTGCTGGTTTGGTGCCAGTCTTTTTGGGTCCCTCTTTGGAGTGCATAACACTTACTGATTGCTGGGGGTCCAACAGCTGGTGCAAGCTCAAGCTCTGCTCCATTCATGGATTTTGGGACTGCCAGAGTAAACCATTTAGATTGAGATTATAGGTTTGTTTGTTTTTTATACAGTTCCTCTATTATCAGAGACTATAGAGTTTCAGGTCATTAACTGATAATTAGTAAGTTAGTAAGTAAAGCCGAATAAAGACTTGCGTCCATCAAGTTCGACCTGTTAGTTCTGTAATTGCTAAAGTTGATCCAGAGGAGGGCAAAAACCCCAAATGATTTGGCCAATCTTCACCTGAGGAAAAATTCCCTCCCGACTCTGAAACCAGCAGTCAGAATAAATCCCTGTATCAACCTACTATTTTATTCTATTTTTAAGTATATGCAGAAATCTGCCTGGTATCTAGAAATGCATCCAGTCCCCGCTTGAACTGGTTTAGTGAATCCGACATTACCGTCTCCTCACTCAGTGAATTCCATATTCTCACTGCTCTTACCGTAAAGAACCCCTTCCTATGCTGGTGCTGAAACCTTTTCTCTTCCAGTCTTAGTGAGTGCCCTCTTGTTACCGTAATATCCCTCCTTTTGAACAAATCCCGGGCAAGGTCTCTATACTGTCCCCTAACATATTTGTACACATTTATTATGTCCCCCCTCAACCTTCTCTTTTCCAGGCTGAATAGTCCTAGTTTTGCCAACCTCTCTGGGTATTGCAGTCCCTCCATTCCCTTTATTAATTTTGTTGCCCTCCTTTGTACCTTTTCAAGCTCATTTATATCCTTTCTATATATTGGGGCCCATAACTGAGCACAGTATTCCAAGTGTGGTCTGACCAGTGCTTTGTACAGTGGAAGAACAATGTTCTCATCCTTTGCAGCTATACCTCTTCTGATACATCCCATTACCCTGTTTGCCCTTACAGCAGCGGCCTGACTTTGGGCACTCCAATTTAGTTTGCTATCAATCAAGATGCCCAAGTCCTTCTCCATCTCTGAATTCCCCAATGATTTCCCATTCAGTGAGTACTGGTGACTTCCATTTTTCCTTCCCATATGTATGACCTTACATTTCTCCTCGTTAAACCTCATTTGCCATTTAATGCTCCACCTACCCAGCTTATCCAAATCCCTCTGTAGGTCTGCACTGTCCTCTTTTGTATTAATTGTTTTACATAACTTTGTGTCATCTGCAAATATTGATATTTTACTTTTTATCCTGTTGACTATGTCGTTAATAAAGATATTAAATAACATTGGGCCTAGTACAGACCCCTGTGGTACCCCACTAGTGACGCTTAACCAATCTGAGTATATTCCATTTATAACCACCCTCTGCCTTCTATCCTTTAGCCAGTTAGCTACCCACTTGCAGACATTTTCCCCCAGCCCCATCATTCTCATTTTGTATACCAACCTATTATGTGGCACGCTATCGAACGCTTTTGAGAAGTCGAGATACACGACATCCACTGGTTCCCCCTGATCTACTCGAGAGCTAACCTCCTCGTAGAAGTCAATCAGGTTTGTTTGGCAGGAGCGATTCCTCATGAATCCATGTTGGTTCGGGGTTAATAGATTATTAGCATCAAGATGCTCCATGATTGCCTCATTAATAAAGCCTTCAAAAATTTTGCCCACAACGGACGTCAGACTCACCGGCCGATAGTTTCCGCGTCACTTTTCGCTCCCTTTTTGAATATTGGCACTACATTCGCCTGTCGCCAATCAAGTGGCACAGACCCAGTCTCAACAGAGTCCTTAAATCTAAGATATAACGGTCTGTCTATCACATTACTTAGTTCCCTTAGTACCCGTGGGTGTATGCCATCAGGTCCTGGTGATTTGTTTATTTTAATGTTACTGAGGTGTTTCTGTACCCCAGCTTGGGTTAGATTAGTCATACTTAGTGGAGGATTAAGTTTGTCACTTCTCATTTCTCCTGTTAGTTCGATTTCCTTTGTGAAAGTTGACGAAAAAAATTTATTTAATAGATTAGCTTTATCCTCATCTTTCTCTATGATTTTGCCTTCATCACTTTTTATCGGTCCAATATTATTCGATTTAATCCTTGTACTATTTATATACGTAAAGAACAGTTTGGGATTTGATCTACTTTCCCTAGCAATACGTCTCTCTGTTTCCTCCTTCGCTATTTTTATTTGTTTTTTACAGGTTCTCGTTTTTTCCTTGTAACACATTAGTGCCTCCTTACTGTTTTCCTGTTTTAATCTCTTGAATGCCTCTTTTTTGCTATTTAACGCCCCTTTTACGTTCTTGTTCAACCATATTGGTTTCCTCTTATTTCTGGCCCTTTTATTCCCATACGGTATATACCTCTCGCACTGAGTATTCAGAATTCTTTTGAAGGTTTCCCATTTACTATTCGTATTTCCTTGATTAAGAACTTTGTCCCAATCTATAAGTTGAAGGTTTTCTTTCAGCTGATCAAACTTCGCCCTCCTAAAGTTTAATGTTTTTGTTGTTCCCTTATTGATAACCCTACTGAAGGGCATTTTGAAATTGATAATATTATGATCGCTATTACCTAGGTAATGTCATTGTCTGATGTCGCCTGTTAACTCATTATTTCATCACAATTAGGATTCGCTCACACAGGGGCATACATAGGAATCATGGGGCCCCAGGGCAGAAGTTCTATCCCCCTCCCCAAAAAAATGAAAATAATTGTCAGGGTCACAGAAGAGCAGATCTCACAAGTTTCCATCCTTTACATAGTAATTTTCCTCCTGCTGAAGTCCTATATCCCTCATGAGCATACAAATGCGCAGTATAATGACCCTACTGTACTCCACCTCAACTCCCAAGGCAAAGTATGGTGACCCCAACACATTATGATCCCCCTACTGTGACCCCCTAGAGCTAGAGAGGATGGTCCGTAAAGTAGGGTGTTATACATAAAAGATGAAACTATGTAGCTAAGGACGGCGCTATACATAATAAGTGAGTACACTATATACTAATGGAGTATGCTATACTTAAGTGAGTACACTATATACTATGGGACTGTACTGTACATAATACGGCTACATTCCTGTATCTGTCTGCAGTGTCAGTGTGCTGCCCTGTTTTACAGACACATTGAACATGTCCTATTCTAATCCTCAAAATCGGATCAGAACAGGACATTCTCTGACCCTCACAGATCTCATTATTGGATCCGTGATTTTCATGGATGTGTGAATGGATCTATAAAACTCTACGAGTCCTTGGACCATCCCATAAAAAAAATCTGGCAGTACACGGACATTTCACACAAATGTGAGAATGCAGCCTAAGGGATTTTACAGACAACATTATCACTCCAATTCACACAGTGCAGATACAGAATAATATTTACATCCAGGCTGTTACCGCTGACGTCTCATCTGATCAGAGACGGTTTCTGCTGTTTCTTCTCCGTCTGGTCAGACCTTCATGTCGACATCTCCCAGCCACGACTCGTCTTGTCACAATGATCAGTGCAGCCCTAAAAATAACAAGGTCACATATATTGTATATATACATGTGTCTCCCCCACACTACGCTCCTGACTACAGATATGTACTCCACCATTAATATACTATTAATCACTTAGAAATCTATAATATAATCATAGATGCATCCCCCTGTCTGAAGCCTTTATAGACTGCGCAAGCGCGACACACTTGCGCAGTCTGGCTCCAGACAGAAGAACGCATCGAGCCGTTACAGGTAAGAGGAGTGTATGGCGCAGGAGATCGCAGTATGCTTAGGCACTGAACTCATACCGCGATCTCTGGCACCATACTTACCTGACTGGGAGGAGTGTTGTCGCGGCGCCTCTGTTCTGGCCGGAGACCGGGGCAGGAGTGCGGCGTCTGAATCGGCGCATGCGCATAGCGCACTAGCCGGCACCATTTTACCGAAGACACATTTTTCAGTGTGTCTTCAGCAAAATGGCGCCGGACAGCGCAGTATGGGCACGCGCATACTCCGGCACCACACCCCCACCCCTCCCGGCCTCTGGCAGAACGGGACGCAGCGTTTGGAGCACAGGGAAGAAAGGTGAGTATAAATGTTTATTTTTTTGTGTGTTTAACGTTATAGAGATGAGGGGTACCATGCATACCAGGCTAGGGATGAGGGGGTGCCATGCATACCAGGATGAGTGATGGGGTACCATGCATACCGGGATAGGGATGAGGGGCACCATGCATACCAGGATGAAGGACGGGGTACCATGCATACCAGGATTGGAGATGAGGGGTACCAGAGGTACCATGCATACCAGGATAGAGATGAGGGGGTTACCATACATACCAGGATAGGGATGAGGGGGTACCATGCATACCAGGATAGGGATGAGGGGGTACCATGCATACCAGGATAGGGATGAGGGGTGCCACGCATACCAAGATTGGGGATGAGGGGTACCATACATACCAGGATGAGGGATGGGGTGCCATGCATACCCGGATGGGGGATGAGGGGTGCCATGCATACCAGGATTGGGGATGAGGGGTGCCATGCATGCCAGGATTGGGGATGAGGGGTGCCATACATACCAGGATTGGGGATGAGGGGTGCCATACATACCAGGATGAGGGATGGGGTGCCATGCATACAAGGATTGGGGATGAGGGGGTACCATGCATACCAGTATGGGGATGAGGAGCACCATGCATACCAGCATAAGGCTGAGGAGGCCATACATACCAGGATTGGGCATGAGGGAGCCATGCATACCAGGATGAGGGGTACCATACATACCAAGATAGGTATTTGGGATGGGGTACCATGTATTTCAAGATAGGGATGAGTGGTACCATACATACCAGAATGAGGGATGGGGTGCCATGCATACGAGGATTGGCGTGAGGGGCCCATGCATACCAGGATAAGGCTGAGGTGGCCATACATACCAGGAATGAGGATGAGGGAGCCATGCATACCAGGATGAGGGATGGGGTGCCATGCATACTAGGATTGGGATGAGGGGTGACATGCATACCAGGATAGGGGATGAGGGGGCCATGCATACCAGGATGAGAGATGGTGTGCCATGCATACCAGGATTGGGATAAGGGGTGCCATGCATACCAGTATAGGGATGAGGGGTGCCATGCATACCAGGATAGGGGATGAGGGGTACCATGCATACCAGTATAAGGATGAGGGGTGTCATGCATACTAGGATAGCATGGCGGCAGCACATAACAGGATGGGGGAACAGGATGGTGGCAGCACAAATACCAGGATGGGGGCAGCACATAACAGGATGGGGGACCATATACCAATAAAAATGCTCGCCACCCGGGCGTAGAACGGGTTCAACAGCTAGTCAAAATATAAGCAGCACTGTGCCCCCCATTAACTATAATCTCCACCGGCCAATAATATAAATTATTCAGTCTCTGTGATTCTCCCCAATTAATTGTAAGGCTATGTGCACATGGAAAATGTACAAAGCTTTACAGTACAAGGAAAGTGAAACCCCCATAATTGCTCTCTCCCAGCACCCCCATAATTGCTCTCTCCCAGCACCCCCATAATTGCTCTCTCCCAGCACCCCCATGATTGCTCTGTCCCAGCACCCCCATGATTGCTCTGTCCCAGCACCCCCATGATTGCTCTGTCCCAGCACCCCCATGATTGCTCTGTCCCAGCACCCCCATGATTGCTCTGTCCCAGCACCCCCATGATTGCTCTGTCCCAGCACCTCCATCATTGTTCTCTCAGAGCACCTCCATCATTGTTCTCTCAGAGCACGTCCATCATTGCTCTCTCAGTGCACCTCCATCTTTGCTCTCTCAGAGCACCTCCACCATTGCTCTCTCAGAGTACCTCCATCATTGTTCTCTCAGAGCACCTCCATCATTGCTCTCTCAGAGCACCTCCACCATTGCTCTCTCAGAGCACCTCCACCATTGCTCTCTCAGAGCACCTCCACCATTGCTCTCTCAGAGCACCTCCACCATTGCTCTCTCCGAGCACCTCCACCATTGCTCTCTCCGAGCACCTCCACCATTGCTCTCTCCGAGCACCTCCACCATTGCTCTCTCCGAGCACCTCCACCATTGCCCTCTCCGAGCACCTCCACCATTGCCCTCTCCGAGCACCTCCACCATTGCCCTCTCCGAGCACCTCCACCATTGCTCTCGCCGAGCACCTCCACCATTGCTCTCGCCGAGCACCTCCACCATTGCTCTCGCCGAGCACCTCCACCATTGCTCTCGCCGAGCACCTCCACCATTGCTCTCGCCGAGCACCTCCACCATTGCTCTCTCCGAGCACCTCCACCATTGCTCTCTCCGAGCAACCCGTCATTGCCCTCCCCAGCCCCATCATTGCTCTCTCCATCATTGCTCTCCCCAGCACCACCATCCCCATCATTGCTCTCCCCAGCCCCACCATCCCCATCATTGCTTTCCCCATCGCCACAAGCCCCATCATTGCTCTCCCCAGCCCCATCATTGCTCTCCCCAGCCCCATCATTGCTCTCCCCAGCCCCATCATTGCTCTCCCCAGCCCCATCATTGCTCTCCCTAGCCCCATCATTGCTCTCCCCATCGCCATAAGCCCCATCATTGCTCTCCCAAGCCCCATCATTGCTCTCCCCAGCCCCATCATTGCTCTCCCCAGCCCCACCATCCCCATCATTGCTCTCTCCAGCCCCATCATTGCTCTACCCAGCCCCAGCATTCCCATCATTGCTCTCCCCAGCCCCATCATTGCTCTCCCAAGCCCCACCATTGCTGTCCCCATCGCCACCATCCCCACCATTGCTGTCCCCATCGCCACCATCCCCACCATTGCTGTCGCCATCCCCACCATTGCTGTCGCCATCCCCACCATTGCTGTCGCCATCCCCACCATTGCTGTCCCCTTCCCCACCATTGCTGTCCCCATCACCACCATTGCTGTCCCCATCGCCACCATCCCCATCATTGCTCTCCCTAGCCCCATCATCCCCATCATTGCTCTCCCCAGCCCCACCATCCCCATCATTGCTCTCCCCAGCCCCACCATCCCCATCATTGCTCTCCCTAGCCCCACCATCCCCATCATTGCTCTCCCCCACCTCCCCTCATTCTCCTGTTCCTCTCCCCTGCGTTTCAGTAAAAAAAAAAAATACAACTTGCCTCTCAGCTCGCTCCCCTGTAGCATTCTCGTTCCCAGCAACTTTATTCCTGACCCACGCGCGCGCTGCATGATGACATCATCAAGCTGCGCACGTCTGTGTCAGAGAGGAAGTGCCGGGCAGGAAGTAGAGGATGGATCCCTCAGATCCGCTACCATTTTCTTCCTGTCAGCAGCGGAGCTGCAGGGATCGCTCCCTGCCCGCCGCACATAAGAGGGCAATCTGGCCATGGCCTCCGGAGCAACGGGCTCTGAGAAGCAGGCCAGATTGCCCTCAATATTAGCCGCCTGGCAAGGGCCCCCCTGACCCTCCAGGTTTATTTTAAAAAAACACTCCCTGACTTTTTCCCTGGTTCACCAATTTATTTTAAAACAAAAGACCCATGATCCGACTTAGTCCTTAAATGGAAACATGGAAAAAGAGAAAAATAAAAAGACACTGTCCCACGTTCACCAATTTATTATATAAAAAAAAGGTCCAACGTAGTCCAACCCTTCCCACGAGTTTCCCCTGATTCCATAGTCCAAAGCCCGTGGAGCCTTGTTCTGAGGCTCCACAGTTTTTTAGCAGCAGCAGATGCAGTCCGCGAGAACCGGCGACTGTGAAGAGCACTAACGTTACCGACATCACCGCACATCAGAGTCGCCGGGTCACGCTGCGCTCTGCAAACTTCTAAGAAAAGCTGCATTGTTATTTCATAAGGGTTTCAAATATTAAGTAGAATGAACATTACTGTCACACTGCCTTCAAGAACCTGCTCCTGCAATGTCTGCTCCTGTCACCCAAACACCCTCTATTAAGTCTGCTATTCCTGTTGCTGATTGGGAAACTTTGGGACCGGAAGCTCTGGGCAACATAGGCCTTCTGATTTTGTTCATTGTCTGCCCTCCTAGTCTTGAACTGGGTGTTTACTGAAGATTCTACTGTTTTACACTTGTGTACCATGACCACCCTCTTGGTTCTGACCCGATTACCTTACCATATCTGCCAGACTGCACCACCGTCCAGCAGACAACTATATGGTCCCATACCAGGGGTCCCTATGGAAGTTCAGATCCTTGAGATTCCTGGGATCTGGTAAATGGAGTGACCAGCGCTAAGTATTTCCATAGTAGCCATTTTTGAGCGAATGGGTGATAGGGGAGACGTCGGGACCGGAAGCTCTTGGCAGCACATGCCTTCTCATTTTGTTCCTTATCAGCCTTCCTGGTTTTGACCCCGGCTTGTTTACTGAAGACTCTCCTATTTGATGCTTTTAAATCTTGACCACCCACTTGGTCCCAGTTACCAGACCTCTCCTACCAGCCTACACTTCTGGCCAGCAGAAGACTCCATGATCCCAAGTCAGAGGTCCCTGTGGAAGTTCAGATCTTTGTACTGGAGATAAAGGGTGAAGGCCAGGGCATCCCCTGGGATCTGGTAAACGGAGTGACCAGCGCCAAGAATGTCCATGGTAGCCATTTTTACAGCTGTCAGGTGACCACTGACAGCCATGTTCAAAGTTGTGTAAAGAGGTTTTTCAATCCAGCAAAGCGAATTAAAAGCAAAAATACTTTGACTTCATTAAAAGAGTAGAACGGATATAAAAAAATATACTGATGCGTTTCGAGTGTAGCTGATTCTTAATCGTAGATAAAGAGAGCCATGTTATAATTACAAGTCCTATTTTCTTAAATGGGACTAACTATTCCTTGATAATTTTTATATACAAGATATATTTTTAAACCACATTTTAAGAACTGATTTTAGTGACATCTAAGTTCAGTAGACTTGACTGATTCTGTGTAAGTATAAAACCTTTAGCCACTTGACAGGGAAAGGGCAGATTTTTTTCACACCGTCTTAGTAGAGGAAGTGGCATGTTCTAACCACAACTTAAAAGATGAGTGAGGGAGGTGTCGGATATTACCCAAAGGCACCAAACTATGTCAAATGGATTGATGACCATTCCATCAACTGTTCCTGTTGTGTTATCGTGATGTAATTTAATGCTTTTACACACAGCAAATGATTGTGCAGTTCTCTATGCAATAATATGCTTAATAGTATACCTCCACTGGAATACTTGTATAAACAACGGTTCCTAAATGGCAGAGTTCTCAGACCCGCCAGGATCCATGCTTTCATCCCGACCACTCTCAGTAAAACATACTGCCAATAATGTAGCGGAAGCAGTTGTTTATTTAGGCTTACACGACTGCCACAATATATCTGGTCTCCAGAGTTGTTTTCACGAGGATGGAATGAAATGTAAGGTTTCATAATGCATTTTGGCATTTATGTTAACCAAAACCATTTCCGAGGGCTTTCAATCTTGATCATATTTTCTAAATTACACTTATAAATGTTGTAATGTTTTATTTGCTTTCTCAATTCATGACTTTAATTCAAAACAATGCGAGTCAAGTATGCTGTAAATTTTATCTCATACTGTCGGGCCAGAAACCAGATTCACATTGATGATATCCGTTAAGGTCAAAACAGCCGTTTGTGGTTAGGCCTACTGGTTGTGCATTCCCGACCTATGCTGTGCTATAAACTATTCTGTCTTCTATTTGCCGCAAAGTGATTGAAGCTACACAGGAAAAAATTAAGGCTAGACTCCGAAAGAAGAATCTTTTTTTTTTTTGTTACCCTGACACTTGTACAGATTAAATATTCAGGAAGACCCATGGCACTGTGAAAACAAATTGTACCCAAAGTGTGCGACAATAATGCTGGATATATAATAATGGTTAATTATACTGGCTCATATTTTTTGCACCCAAAGTTTTGCCTTAGTCTCTTCTGTTGATTTACACATTTCTTCTTACAGGCAACATCTGCTGGTATGCTTAGGGCAGGGGTGGGCAATTAATTTTCCCAAGGGGCCACATGAGAGATCGTGACTGTTGTGGAGGGCTGAACCTACTGGCCAAACATAATTCGTATTATTATTATTATTGTTTTATATTAATTTTTATCACTTAAAGAAGCCCTCCTCCTATCAAAGTTTCTATCCTCCTAATATATTGCAGTCATCATATTGTACAGCACTGTGTACTTACAATTGCTCATTTTTCCTTTCTACCCAGCTAATTCTTCTCTTTTTTTCTGTTCTATGTAGAAATAGTAAGGGTCTTTTTCTTGCATTTATCAGTCCCTTCTTCAACTCCTGATCCAGCTGCTGTTATGATCTTCTACAAGCACTAAGGAAAGACAGGAGATCTGTCCCTACAATAGAACTAAGCTGGATCCCTACGATGTAACGGGGAACCTGATCCTGCGATCAGACCCGCTAAAGTCCTCGGCTAGTCTGAACGAAGACCTATAGATGTGAGGAAGGGATCCCTACAAGAACTAGGGACTGGGAGAAAGATGGACACCTCCTAGCAGAAATTATAGCAGAAATAAAACAACCAAACAACAAAGAACATAGAGTTCCGAAGACCTAGCAAAACGGACAGAGAAAGGTAACAGAACACCAAGCTAGCTCAAGAGTAGAAATTACAATGAAGTCCAGCAAGGCCAGGAGGGCGGAGCAGGATTAAATAGGCAAAAAAGGTCATGTGACCAGCAAACTAGAAAAAAACCTAACAGGAGAGTTCTAACAGCTGCCCCCTCCCACCAGGGACTTTTGCAGTGACTTCTGAGTCATACAGGGAAAATTGACCTCCTGTTACTACATAGAGCCTAGAAGATTCAGCTAGTCAGTTTTTAATCACGTGATGTCATAGACCTAATGGAAAACAGAATAATTATCTAGGTGGAAGGGCAAAATGAGCAATTGTAAGTACACAGTGCTATATAATATGATGACTACAATATATTAACAGGAGAAACATTTTGATGGGAGGAGTGCTTCTTTAATGTTGAGCAGCATTAAGTTTGTTGACTCGCTGCTACCGCTAGTACAGGTTATGATAGGGCTTATTGTACCATGTATTCTTACCTGTAGCAGCTAGTCAAAATCATATAATTTACTGCTTTTTATAAAGTTTATATTTCATACTGCTTCTGTTATTAAGCCCTTGTAGGTTGATCAACAGCTCCCAACACGCTATAATGCCCCCACAGTCTCTTCACACAGCTCCTCAAATAGTATGATATGCCTTCAAAGCCCCCCATTATTATTATTTATTATTATAGCCCCATTTGTTCCATGGTGCTTTAATGTGAAAGGGGTATACAAAACACAAGCAATTACAGTAATATCGAACAATACAAGTCAGCGACTGGTACAGGAGGAGAGAGAACCCTGCCCGTGAGGGCTCACAATCTACAAGGGATGGGTGAGGATACAGTAGATGAGGGTAGAGCTGGTCGTGCAGCGGTATGGTGGAGTGTAGGTTACTGCAGGTTGTAGGCTTGTCAGAAGAGGTAGGTCTTCAGTTTCCTTTTGAAGATATCCACAGTAGGCGAGAGTCTGATATGTTGGGGTAGAGAGTTCCAGAGTATGGATGTGGGATGTATTAAGAGAAGCATGGAGTCTAGATCACTTGAAGTAATTATCCCCCTCTACTCCTCTTTGTTCAGGCCTCATTTGGAATGCTGTGTCCAGTTCTGGGCTCCATATTTTAAAAAAGACATCGAAAAACTGAAGCTAGTTCAGAGAAAAGCTACTAGGATGATGAGCGGACTGCAAATGTCCACTCTACAAGGAACAGTTAAAGGATCTGGGAATGTTTAGCTTGCAAAAAAGAAGGCTAAGGGTATGTGCACACGATGCAGAAATGCTCAGGATTTTTTCCTGAGCGTTTCTGCATCTCTGGCAGGAAAAAACGCATGCGGATTGTACATGCGGTTTCCTGCCAGGGACATGCGGAAATGAAGCGGTCTTCACTTTCATTTCCGCATGCGGGTTGACAAGCGCTTCCCAAGCGATTTTAGCATCACTTGGAAAGTGCTTGTCAACTTCACACTATATAAATCCATGCAACCGGCATGGATTTATATAGTGTGTGATGTCAAAAAATAAAAAATAAATATATACGTTACCATCTGATGGCCCCCGGTGTCCTGCTTCATCGGTCCCGGCTGCCGGCAGTGAAGACTGTAGGACCTTCCGACGTCAGCGTCACGTGACCCGTCACATGACTCTGACGTCAGCGAAGGTCCTTCATTCAACCGCGAAGTGCGCGGGAAGCCAGCAGGACGCAGCGCGGGCCGTCAGAAGGTGAGAATATATATATTTTTTATTTTATTCTTTTTTTTTTAATGGTACCTGGGTCTGGATGAGAGTCCTCTCATTCACACCCGGGTACCATCCGCACATTAGACCGCATGAAAAGCGCATCAACATATACAGTGATGCGGATTCCATGCGGTCTAATGCAAGTCAATGGCGGCAAAAGAGCAGCGTTTCCGCAAAATTAATTGACATGCTGCGGATCTTTGACCGCAGCGTTTACGCTGCGGAAAAATCCGCATCATGGGCACAGCACATGCGGATTTCCATTGGGGAACATTGCTGCCCTTCTACCATGCGTTTTTCATGCGTTTCCGCGGCGTTTACGCAACTGCAAAAACGCAGCGGAAACGCATGAAAAACGCATCGTGTGAACTCAGCCTTAGAGGAGACTTAATAGTTGTCTACAAATATCTGAAGGGATGTCACAGTGTAGAAGGATCATCCTTATTCTCCTTTACATATGGAAACACGAGAAGCAATGGAATGAAACTGAAAGGGAGAAGATACAGATTAGATATGAGAAATAACTTTCTGACGGTAAGGGTGATCAATGAGTTCTCCTTCAATGGAAGTCTTCAGAGGCTGGACAGACATCTGTCTGAGATGGTTTAGTGAATCCAGTATTGAGCAGAGGGTTGGACATGATGACCCCAGAGGTCTCTTCCAACTCTAAGAGAAAAAAAAAACGCTCAAATGACGCCACCCAAAAAAAATGATTAAGAAAATGTCAACAAAAAACTTTTAGAAACCGCTCCAGGAAACTCTGAAAAAACCTTGCAAAAATGCTTCAGGAAAAAAACTGCTATGCGCACTTAGTGATCTTTTACTGATTGTTCTGTGCACATCTGGAGCACGGTCTGCCAACAGACTATTACAAAACCGCGTTGTCTACCGCTGTGCATCGTGCAGTGTAAATGCTGGACCTGCTGAGAGATTGTTCGGCCATCATCCGATTCTCCTGTACATGCGAACACTCGATTGATTGAGCGCTCCTGTGCTCTCTATGAAAAAGCCGACGACTTAACATGACTGCTGGAGGTTTATCTCGGAGAGAACAGTGTGATTGGCAGTCCACAATTGGACATGCTTGATCGACATCTCCCCCGACTATCTGTCGGCTGGCGCCCCATATACAGACCATCAGCCAAATCCTTTGATATCGCAGGGTTTGACCGACATAAGTCTAATGTGTATGGCCAGCTTTGCTCACATTTGCTCTCTTCCTTCATGTTTGAGTTCTTCACTGATGCTCTCCTTGTCTCTTCAGTACATGGCAAGTCAATTTTGCAATTCAAAATTCTCCAAAAAAATAAGTGTAAACCCCAATAGAAGCTGTGATAGCTGTTACTGCTTGTGACACAATTATACAGTAGCTAAGATGTGGGTGAGCAAAATATAAAAAGTCAAGTTTTTGTTTTTATTGTTTTATTCCACTGGTAAATCTATTCTTTAAGTTTTCAAAGGACGCCAGGTTGTTGGGAGATTATATTTGTAGCTGTCTATAATGGTTGAGCTCAGAAACAATTTACAGTATCTGAACATCTCTGCCATTGTTTTGTCTGGTCTGTAAGAAATCTTCATGACAAAGTCTTTTTTTATGTGACACAAAAATATATTTTCTCTCTGAGTCAAGTAAAGAGCACTCTGCTTTCTACTTAACATATTTTGGCCTTCGTTCAAGTCCAGTGGCAACAGCACACAATATTTGTTGTACGTACAGTACAGACCAAAAGTTTGGACACACCTCATTTAAAGATTTTTCTGTATTTTCATGACTATGAAAATTGTACATTCACACTGAAGGCATCAAAACTATGAATTAACACATGTGGAATTATATACTTAACAAAAAAGTGTGAAACAACTGAAAATATGTCTTATATTCTAGGTTCTTCAAAGTAGCCACCTTTTGCTTTGATGACTGCTTTGCACTCTCTTGGCATTCTCTTGATGAGCTTCAAGAGGTAGTCACCGGAAATGGTTTTCACTTCACAGGTGTGCCCTGTCAGGTTTAATAAGTGGGATTTCTTGCCTTATAAATGGGGTTGGGACCATCAGTTGTGTTGTGCAGAAGTCTGGTGGATACACAGCTGATAGTCCTACTGAATAGACTGTTAGAATTTGTATTATGGCAAGAAAAAGTAAAGAAAAACGAGTGACCATCATTACTTTAAGAAATGAAGGTCAGTCAGTGCAAAAAACTGGAAAAACTTTGAAAGTGTCCCCAAGTGCAGTTGCAAAAACCATCAAGCCCTACAAAGAAACTGGCTCACATGAGGACCGCCCCAGGAAAGGAAGACCAAGAGTCACCTCTCCTTCTGAGGATAAGTTTATCCGAGTCACCAGCCTCAGAAATCGCAGGTTAACAGCATCTCAGATTAGAGACCAGGTCAATGCCACACAGAGTTCTAGCAGCAGACACATCTCTACAACAACTGTTAAGGGGAGACTTTGTGCAGCAGGCCTTCATGGTAAAATAGCTGCTAGGAAACCACTGCTAAGGACAGGCAACAAGCAGAAGAGACTTGTTTGGGCTAAAGAACACAAGGAATGGACATTAGACCAGTGGAAATCTGTGCTTTGGTCTGATGAGTCCAAATTTGATATCTTTGGTTCCAACCACCGTGTCTTTGTGCGACGCAGAAAAGGTGAACGGATGGACTCTACATGCCTGGTTCCCACCGTGAAGCATGGAGGAGGAGGTGTGTTGGTGTGGGGGTGCTTTGCTGGTGACACTGTTGGGGATTTATTCAAAATTGAAGGCATACTGAACCAGCATGGCTACCACAGCATCTTGCAGCGGCATGCTATTCCATCCGGTTTGCGTTTAGTTGGACCATCATTTATTTTTCAACAGGACAATAACCCCAAACACACCTCCAGGCTGTGTAAGGGCTATTTGACCAAGAAGGAGAGTGATGGGGGGCTACGCCAGATGACCTGGCCTCCACAGTCACCAGACCTTAACCCAATTGAGATGGTTTGGGGTGAGCTGAACAGCAGAGTGAAGGCAAAAGGGCCAACAAGTGCTAAGTATCTCTGGTAACTCCTTCAAGATTGTTGGAAGACCATTTCCGGTGATTACCTCTTGAAGCTCATCAAGAGAATGCCAAGAGTGTGCAAAGCAGTCATCAAAGCAAAAGGTGGCTACTTTGAAGAACCTAGAATATAAGACATATTTTCAGTTGTTTCACACTTTTTTGTTAAGTATATAGTTCCACATGTGTTAATTCATAGTTTTGATGCCTTCAGTGTGAATGTACAATTTTCATAGTCAAGAAAATCTAGAAAAATTTTTAAATGAGGTGTGTCCAAACTTTTGGTCTGTACTGTGTATGTATGTGTGTGTATGTATGTATGTATGTATATATATATATATATTTTGGAAGACACCACTCCAAAGGCACATACTGTTATACTGTTTGTTAATTTCATTCATGCCATGTGTGCACCAAGGTTAAAGATGATCGGTTGTCTGTTGCTATTCTTTACCCCCTTCCTCACCCCACCTAAAAAATGTTTTTTTTGGGGGCAGTTTTATGGTGAAATAATTCTGATTCTGAATATGTCATTGTTATGTTCGTACTGTACCTACAGGCATAGTTCTTTAGTCAGCAAATATTTTGGGCTACAAAGAAGTTTTTTTCAAGCCGATAGGTGCATATAGGTCAGATTCTTGGCTTAGAGTCCAGGAAATACATGTATGATTTAAGCATAATCCTTACCCTACATTTAAAGGTTATGTATACTTTTGTAGAGAATTTTTTTTTATTTTTCATTTGCTTCCTAAATGCGAAGTTAGGCAACTTTCTGATTAGTCTTCACAAAAATTGTCTGCGATCTTGATGATGCAGTGTCTGTAATTCTAGCTGAGTGATCTACAGAAAAATACAAATTTATCAGATCCTCCTTCTCTTGATATCTGTCTCTGCTCACCTTCCTTTCTCTCAGTGTTAGAGATAACAGGAGGGGATAATAGGAGGTTGTATACAGATCTGCAGTGGAGAGGAAGAAAGGTGTCTAAAGTTTGATGTCAAGCATGGTAAAAAGGGCTATAGACAAAGAGGAAAGCATATAGAGGAAGTAAGTACAGTTCTGGGACTGTGCTGATACATGAAAGCAAGTGGAGAGACAGAAGTATCATAGCTAAATACAGAGCTCATATCTAGCCTATATTACTGAGAGTGACACACAAACCTCATATCCAGCCTATATTACTAGGAGAGACACTCCCACAAGAAAGCAATATGAACTTTGTATCAGGCCACAAACTGCATGTCGGGGGTCTGAAAATGAGTAGGTGAAGATTGCAGACTGAAAATTAGTGCAATTTTATTAACAAAAGGTAACTACTAACATGTAAAAATCAACTTTAATGCATTTAGGGGTTCATGTTGAGTCCTGGGTTCCTACAATGTAAGCTTGCCTTGAACTGTCCCTGAGCTTGCCTATGACATGCATGCCAAATAGTGATGAATTTCCTTTCCTGAGAAAATGGTGAATCATTGGAGCAGTATAACAATGAGACGTAGAGTTTAAGCTTACAAAGTTTTGGAATATTCTTAGGAATTTGATTTTTAATGGTGCCAGATGCTAGTATAATTAAGGTGATATAACAATAAAATGTTGCAGGTTGATGTGCATATAATTGTAGGAGTTTTGCTAGGTTTCTAGTATGTATTCATACATTCTTATACAGAGCCTGGACATTATCACATATTTATGAGACGTTACATAACCTTAGACTCTTACCAGATTCCTTTGTGCTGTAGCTTTTCTCCACTGAACCTGACGATTTTTTCTATGGGTCGTTCCGATTATTGTGATAGTATAGTTTTTATGAGTTTTCATACTTTTGCTGTGATAAGCAGCAGCATAAAGTTGTTACTTGTGAAAATAAAGGTGTCATTAATAGTCTGGAATGTATCCATGATAAGAATTATCCCGGACAGATGAGTCAGAAAGTGACCCAGAGGCAGCTATGTGATGTGAGTAATATTGTACAGGCACTGATAGATCAGCTAAATCCCTGCAATCAATTCTCTGACATTCAGTGATCATTAGGCTGATGAGTCCAGAATTTCAATTTAGTGAAGCCAATCTGTAAGCTTCGCTGGCTGCGTATTCTCATTATTGGGCAATATGCATGTGTATGGACGGTCAGGTAGTCTGTCTAGAGTTTTATGCCTACTTTTGTATACATTGCATTATGCTTGTATTAAAGGGTTACTCTGGGGAGATAACACAAATTTGTACTGTCCCTGCCCTCATAAACTATAAAGAAGAGATTCCCAGTGCACTTTAATTATCTTCATAACACTTGTAATTCAGTGTGACAGCAGCTGCTCCTCATTGCACCCCCCCCCCTCCCATCTGGCATGTTACGTCACACACCGATGTGCAGCTCCCTGCTGTAACAGCCAGTCCGAGAAGAGGGGGTGTAGCCTGCTCCCAGCTTTTAGTAGCAGCCAGACCCCTGATAATGTCTCCTTTACTGCAGGGTTAAGCAGGGAGCAGGTCACACCCCTCACCTTGGACTACAGACAGGAAGACATTATCAGGGGACTGGCTGCTACTAGAAACCAGGGAAGGCAGGCCACGATCCTGCCACGTGCCCTCATCTCATGCTGCAGTGAAGGAGACATCAGGGGGCTGGCTGCTACTAGCAGGGAGCAGGGCACACCCCTGCTACGCCCCCTCCCCTCGGACTTCAGAGAGGGAGACGTTATCAGGGGGCTGGTGTGACAGGAGCAGCTCCTCACTGCTCTCCTCTCCCGTCTAGGACGTTACAGCAGTGTGCAGCGCCGTGCTGTTACTACCAGCCAGTGTCCTTATAATAGCTGTTTCTCTGCAGAGAACAGGGGGCTATATACAAAAGAACGGACCGTGGAGTAGCCATAAACCACCAGGTAGAATAAAACGGACACATTTTATTGATAGAATTACATAAAAAATACATAACATATTGGAATGAGGTCTCGTACAGGAGGAATAATGGGGGGACACCTGTACCACCTGTACATATAATATATATCCCATGGGAAAAGGAACAATACAGTACAACAAGTTGGTACAGATAAATACAATATACAGAATATTTTCTACACTGTTACTCCAGATAGTTACCAACCATATAGTTATAACCAATCCTATATTGTCTCAGCATGAACCTGATCCTACCAAATTTAGGGAGAAGAGGAGACATATACTATGACTCAGAAACTGCCCATAAAAATGCCCAAATGTAATAAAGGAAAAGGTAAAGACAGTGATCTATTGAGACTTAAAGGGGTATTCCCATCTCCAAGATCCTGTCCCAATATGTAGTAGGTGTAATAATATTAGCAAATATCTCCAATTAGAAATGTAGTATAGTATTTTTGATTCACTATCACTCTTGCCTCATGTGCAGGCATCGCAGGACCTTAGTTATCCATGGTTACGAACACTAACAGCTAGCTAACTGTGACTTTATCAGTGGACGTAACCATGGATACCTAAGGTCCTGTGATGCCTGCACATGAGTAAAGAGAGACAGCGAATCAGAAAAAATATACTACACTTCTAACTGTATATATTTGCTAATATTACTGTTATTACACCTACTACATATTGGGATAGGATCTTGGAGATAGGAATACCCCTTTAACCATGGTGTGAAAAAGCAGTGGTGCCCCACGCTGCCCCGATGCACGTTTCGCCAAAGCTTTTTCAAGGGGAGGTGCACCTCGGGAGTAACAGTGTAGAAAATATTCTGTATATTGTATTTATCTGTACAAACTTGTTGTACCTTATACTTTTTGTACCTGTTGTTCTTTTTACCATGGGATATATATCATATGGACAGGTGTCCCCTCATTATTCTTCCTGTATGAGACCTCATTCCAAAATTTTACGAATTTTTTTATGTAATTCTATCAATGCAATTTTTGTCCGTTTTTATTCTACCTGGTGGTTTACGGCAACTCCATGGTCCTTTTTTTAATATAGCATTTGGGAGTACTCCACCTCCTCATGATTTTCTTTATTAATGTGGGGAAACTTAATGCCTCTTATGGTTTCCAGCCACAGTTATATATGATGTGCTTTTTGAATATTTGTTTAATAGAGAACAGGAGGCATAGCCTGCTAGTAGCCCTGCAGTGAAGGAGACATTATCAGGGGGCTGGCTGCTGCTACTAAAAGCTGGGAGCAGACCACGCTCAGCTCCTTTTTCTCAGGCTAGCTGTTACTCACAGTGGGGAGCTTCACACTGCTGTGTAACTTAATGTTCCAGACTGGAGGGGAGAGCAGTGAGGAGCAGCTGCTGTCACTGAATTACAAGCATTATAAGGATAATAGAAGTGCACTGGGCATCATATCTTCATAGTTTATGAGGGCAGGGAGAGTACAAATTTTTTTTATCTCCCCCGAGTATCCCTGAGAGAATCAGATCGATTATGTAAATGACACTCAGATCAAACTCTGATAAAAGTGTCAGTTTTCTGTGATACAATTCTCTCTCATGAGAAAATTGTATCACAGGTGAGGAGAAGACAGAAAACTTAATTTCTCCATCTTCTCCATTCTCTGTGTCCACGTAAATCAGACTGCTCTCGGATGACATTAAAGTGCAGTCCGATATTTTACACGCACCCATAGACATGAATGGGTGCATGATCCGATTAGTAGATCCACTCGCAGCATGCTGTGGCTTATTTCTCTGCAGTACCCCATGAAAAACATTGGTCCGAGTGCTATTCCATAAAACATCGGATAGCACTCGTCCGAGTTATGCGAGTCCTCAAAGTCAGAAACTGGGGTCCTGAACCAAGTGTATGTGTATTGTGGTCGATGGACACCTTTACCAAACCATGAGCTCTTCTAGAATAGTAGAAGTAACTTAGGGCCCATTCAGACAGGCTGATAATCATGAATGTGCATTACTAGGAACACTCGATTTAAGATTATTGGCCAGTCTAAACAGACCGGCAATCAGCCAGCAAAAGGCAAAATGCTCTTTTGATGAGTGGAATTATTTTTGAGTAAGCTTAAAAATTATCATTCTCGGCAGCAACTTGTTTTGTGTGCATAGAATGACCATATTAACGGTCGTTCTGTGCATCTTGCATGTAGCCCATCGGCGGTCGTTTCACAGCAGCAGGCGGCCTTTCTAAATGCAGTCTATAATGTGCAGCAGGGTTCTAAAACATTTCCTGTTACTCTTAAGAATCCCAATCCCCTTCACTTTGAGATATCTAGTATCTTGTCTTGCTTACAAAAAAAAAGAGGAAGTTGATAACATCTGGAATAACATGTTACAGGTCCATTACTCTAGATATACCAGTACTGTAGAGGAAATCTATTATCTGCAGAGCTCGAGAAATAGCCCCTGAACCACTTTTATCTTGCAAGTTGTATGTTGATGATTTTTCTGTGTGATCTGTTTTGCTAACATTCCATAGTAAGTTCTTCACATCTAAACATAGTGGTCTGGATACAGTTCAGCTTCTAATTCACTATGTAATGCCTTTACTTTTACATATCGGAGCTGTTTGTATAGTTCCAAATTTTCCAAACTATGTGACCCTTAGATATTTTACCCACTTTGTTGTAGGTGAGAGCTGCACATGTTATCATTTCTTCTGACCCTTGACTTCGGTGGCCTAAACGTGCTAATGTCTGTTTGTTAGCATCAAATTATTGTTGACACACTATGATATGTCCCAGGTTCTCCGAGTTGCTCTTTCATCTCATTTGCTCAATGTGTCTTGAGAAATTCAGATGAGACAGAAATTTTGTTACCTCCTTAACAATACATGGAAAGATTTGCACATTTTTCTGAGCTTGGTTTCCATCCTAATGCAGGCACCTGCAAACATTTTGGAAAATATATATAATTTTTGTGTAAATTGACAACCACCAAAAATTGTAGAAAAAAAGAGATGTGGTCCTCTTAAAAAAGAAGTCTTGTATACATAGAATATTTGGGGAAATCGGTCACGGAAAAGCTGAAGTTTATCAAGGGTTGTCTTCCGAAAGAGTTGTTCTTTTGAAGTGGTCAGTACCTGTGTCAAGCCTAAGGATACCCAACAATTAGTAAATTGCAACTACAGAAACTACCTAATATAATTTTATTAGCGCAATTGAACCATTCATGAAGGATAGAAGATTACAGCAGAACAAGACCGTATCTAATCTATCTTTACATTTTTATTTTAATTTTTATCTTTAGATTGATTTTGTCTTGGGCATTAGATAACACAGTGGCTCATTGGTTAGCACTGTTGTGCTGCGGGACTGGGATCCTGGGTTTGATTCAGAAGAAGGCCAAGGTCCGGTTGGAGTTGTGTATTCTATCGGTGTTTTCACAGGCTTCTTCCCTCATACCAAAATATATTGATAGGTTTATATAGAATTCAGATTGTTAGCCCCAGAGGTGACAGAGAGTGCATGTACAACGCCGTGGAAAGCGTTGGAACTAGTTAATTAACTAAATAAGTGAAATAGTTAAAGTCGCTTATTCATTTAATTTTACGACCACATCCGCTGGAAGTCTTGTCCCGAGCATCTACTTGCTCCAGGCTATAAATATTCACTTTTTGAAGATTTTCCTGATATGTTTTGTGCTTAGCCCGTCCTTGCTCCATAGTTTGGGTACAAAGCGCTAGCACGCATGTTCAATCACGGATTCATTCACACCAGGGATTCAGGTAGTTTGTTCTGGCGATCGGTCGGGGTTCAAGTAATCGGACCCATTTAGAACTTCCAGCAATCACTTATTGAATCGATAGGTGAAAAATAACTCTTAAGTGGAATAACCCTTTAGGCTATGGCATCTAAAACATTTCAACTGATAGACAACTGGTTCATGAGAAAAATAGTTTGGATCTTTTGAAAATATTTTTTTTCTTGTATGCCTCCTCCTTTTTTCTTGTAGATAAAGGCCCCTATCTTAATGCTAGAGTATCAGAAGTGGGAAATTAAGAATTTACAAGCCGCATTAATATCTAAATTGTATTTCCTAATTGTATTTCCTTTAAGTGTATTTTGTAATATTTTAATTGTAATTAATATCTTAATTGTAGTAACTGTCATGATTGCTCACCACCATGTGGCTGCTTTCCTGTTTACCAAGTGTATTCACATGACTGCTGCCACTCATTTTCTGCTAGGACTTCTGGTACTAATTCTATGGAGTATAAGTGCTGCCCATTAGGAAACCAGGAATCCTCTTCCTCCACCAATGCCCAACTGACCCAGGACACTTAGGGGACCCTTCTTCCACATCTCATTGCCTGAGCAATATGTTATTTTATTTCCTATATGAAATTTTGTATGAGGAAAAACAGGGATAGTTAGATAAGTGAGGTGAGGTGATAGGCCAGTCTTAATAAATGCATTTTTAGTGCACGATTAAAACTGTGGGTATTGGGGATTAATCGAAGAGTCCTGGGTAGTGTATTCCAAAGAATTGGCGCAGCACATGAGAAGTGTGGGTGGTATGGATTATTGAGGATGTTCGTCTTGGGTCATTAGCAGAATGGAGGGCACGGGTAGGGTGGTAGACTGAGATGAGGGAGGAGATGTAGGGGATGCTGAAGCATGGAGAGCTTTCTGGGTGAGGGTGATGAGTTTATATTGAACTCTGTAGCGGATGGTTAACCAGTGCAGTGACTGGCACAGGGAAGAGGCATCGGTGTAGCGGTTGGTGAGGAATATGATCCTGGCTGCTGCATTCAGGACAGATTGGAGAGGTGAGAGTTTAGGGAGAGGGAGACCAATTAGTAGAGAGTTGAAGTAAAGTTTTTGCAGAGTCAAGGACAATACAAGGTGGAATTCTAGAGATGTTTTTGAGGTGTAGATGACATGAGCGGGCGAGTGATCGGATGTAGGGAGTGAATGAAAGATCTGAATCAAATATAACCCCAAGACAGCGGGCTTGTTAATGGGGAGTAATGGTGGAGCCACACATGGAAATTGCAATATTGGGCATGGATAGGTTAGTGGAGGGAGGAAACACAAGGAATTACATTTTTGATGGGTTCAGTTTCATATAGAGGGAGGACATGATGTTAGAGACAGCGGAAAGACAATCACTGGTGTTTATTAAGGTTGTGACTTGGGGTCCCTGCAGTCTAGTGCAGACCCTTGTATAAGGGGTAAAGAGTGAATGGCCGGAGAACGCCACTCATTGCGATAGTCTCAAGTCAAATCAGTACAGTAGCAACCCAAGAGGTTCACTACATACCCTGTGACAAGTGAACACAGATTTAGACATAAATACAATTATCAAAATGAACTTTGGACAAGTTGGGTATGATCTGATAGGTATCTTATCAGACCGATTCATGCTTCTAAACGTTACTTTATTTTGAAGGTAAATGCCACGAGTCTAGCGTATGTTAAAGATGCGGCCAAGAAAAGTACATTTCCTTGTGAAAGAACATTCATAATTGGGAAACATCTACTCACTCACTCATTCCCATGTCCCAACAATATCAGAATGCTCATTAGTTCAGAGATTTATGCTAATGACTACTACTAAGCATCTGAATGGTCATATCATGTAAATTTCTTCCACCTATTCTCAAATCAGCACCTTAGGAGGCCCACCATCATTCAAGACTTTAGGGACTTACAGGGTACAGATCTACTTTTTTTTTTTTACTAACCGCAGCATCATTGGACCAAATTTAGATGCAAAATTCTTAATTTCATTGGGAATATTGAGTGTTTTACTTAGCCTTATATATTTTTTGGTTTGAAAATGAAATGTACAGTGACCAATGGGGCACATTTGTTTTTCGTGTTGTAGGGTTACACAATTATATTAACTATTCTTAATTCATTCAGTATGGCTTTACACACTACAGTCATGGTCATAATAATGATTGACGGACCAAAGTTTTTAAACCAGTCATTTACGTTTTCTGGCAGATAAGATTGATTTTCATCTGATCAGTAACATCTTTTTCAGATATTGCTTATAGATATTTCTCTAACTGGTTAAAAGAGTTGTCAAATTATAAATAAAAATATTTTATTGTCTTTCCGACACGTGACATACTATAATGTCATATAGCCTATAACGTCATATAGCCAGTCCCACTCTTTGATGCAAATTCAGAAACTGAGCTTGCATCATTGCTGGCAGATAATGGCTGTGATACACAGGCACTAAGCTCTGCCCAATGCTGTTAACCACTTAAATGCTGCTGTCAATCTTTGACAGTGTTTTTTTTTTCTGTTTTTCAGTACATCAAATGATAAAATGAAAGGTCCTATTCAAAACTAGCACTTGCCCTACAAATAACAAGCCCCTCATACATCTGTCTGTGTCAAGGGGAACATAAAGAAGTTATGGCTTTTGGAAAAAAGGGAGGAAAAAACAAAAGCGTCAAAATGGAAAATCATCAAGTCAGAAATAGGTTAAAAGGCAAAGAAGGTTATAAGTTCTAAAAAAAATATTCTCACTCTGTTGCAGGTTGCCCTGGTGGTCTCCGCAAGGGTAGGAAGTGATGACATCCTGTTCTCCTGTCACCTGACTACAGAAACCCATGATTTGGGGAAGCTGTCTGGCTGGGACATTATGTGATGACTTCCGTTTCTACAGTCACCTGACTACTGAAGCCCTTGATTAGCTGCAGCCATACCTCAGCTGACCGCTGCAGCTAATCACAGGCTTCATCGGTAAGAAGACTGAATTATAGAACATCATCACTTCCTGTCCTGGTGGAGACTATTAGATTGGCCTATGCTGGAGTGACTGGGTGTAAAGCCAGTGAGGATACTTTTCATTACTTTTAACATTTCCTATCTTTTACATTTTTTTTCATAAGTTGGATAACCCCAGCTGTGCAGCCTGACAGATTCACTACTATTTACACCAGAAAGAGGCAAAAATTATAGCAGAAATGTACTCAATTTCATAACTGGAATAGTTTTCTGATTCCGGCTCAAGGGCGGCTCGAAAAATGCACCAAATTCATTTAGAGGTGGCAATTATTTATGAGTTCGGCTCAGTGTCCTTTTGATCAAGCATATGGTTATTTTCCCCTATGATTGTAAAATTTATGAATGACATAAATTGTAAATGTTCAGAACGTTTGACCAGATTCTCATTCCCACCTAGTAAAGATATAGAAAGAGAAGATTTTTCTTGACTTACTATAAGACTAGACATATATGTTATTGTTTAACTTCTTCAACCATTGGGTTGTTTTGTGTGATCACGTCCTCAGTGAACAAAGTGAGATCTGATTGGATTTGATCTGGCATGACGGAAATCCAGGTCACCTGATCGCCCCCAATGTCATGTGTCACTTCATTAACCAAAGAAGTGATGGAGAGTGTGTGTGGCTAAATTTCCATTGATGTTCAGCCGAATAATGAGATGGCTGTAACTATGCCCTTTGTGTGTGGTCAGTCCCCTCACACATCTACTTATTGGACTAGACTGGTTTGACTTGTAATTAGAATTCTGCTTACATTTTTTCATCTGTTATTTGACTGCATATGTAGCTAGCAGGTTTATTTTTTATCCTTGAATTATTAGGTTGGGGACTAGTGTAAGATTTTTTTATTTTTTTTTTAAATGTTTGGACACTGTTGAGATTCTGTGTGCAGCCGTAAATTCTCCGTGGAAATAAAAGCGACAACAGGTGCGCTGGAGAGGCAACACAAGACAACCCCCATAAAGAGGTGGTGCCAGAAAATTACTCTGTCCTTATCTTTAATTCTTCTTCTTTAGTTTTTGCTAGTGTCCTTGTCGCTACTGGTATCATGAGGCGGTACCTGCCACCTAATCAGGTTGCAAAGTAAGTTCAGGTCCTCCTGGATGGCACATCCATACATGCACATCCATACATGTGTTGCATTAAGGTTTGTTGTGTATCACAGTACAATATTAAGGGTGGAGCAGATACCAGAACATGGGCCATTACATGAGGAGTGTCAGACAGGGTCTTGGACAGCTAACAACTCAGCTACAGAACTGGTATGTGCCCCTTTGTATGAAAAGGAGGAGCACTGCCACAACCTTAAAAAATTACCTCTAGTTGGCTATTTGTGTGCATGTTTTTGACTATATTATCAGAAAAAGACTTCATGAGGATGGAATGAGGGTCTGATGTCTTGTAGTGGAACTTGTCCTCACAGCCCAACAGTGGGCACCTTTATTGGCATTCATCAGAGAACACCAGAATTGTCCGGTCTGCCATTGGCACCACGTTCTCTATACAGAGGAGAGAAGGTTCATACTGAGCACATGTGACAGACGTGAAAGAGTCTGGAGATGCCATAGTACAGGTTATACTGCCTGCAACATCATCCAGCATGACTGGTTTGATGGTGGAACACTGTTAGGGAAGCATATGCTTAGAGGGTCCACAAACCTCCACGTTATAGTGAATGGTGGTACCCTGACTGCTGTTCGGTACCAGAGTTAAATTCTTGGAGCTGTTGTCAAAGTCTAGAGGACTCTGGGTTCCTCCTTGTGCAAAAGAATACATGGCTTCATGTGGTCAGAGTATATATGCAGCTCCTGGATAACAAAGCCCCTGGTGCAACTGACTAACCTTCACATTTCCCAAGAACTAAATCTAATTGAGAACTTCTCGAACATTATGTATTAGTACATCCAATCTTGGCAACTAGAGTCACAGACTGTCCAGGAGCTCATTGATGCCCTGACCCAGGTCTGTGGGAAGATCCCCAGAACACTATCTCAGTAGGAGCATGCCCAGATGTTGTCAGGAGTGTTTACAGGCACATATATCATACTAATAAGTCACGATCTACATTTTACTTTGATTTCCAGGGTGATATGGAATCCAGCGCCCAGTTGGTTTATGACTTCAGTTTCCATTGGCAATTGCTATGTCAATTGTTATTCATAAATTACACAGCTTATATCAGTAAAGATATTCTGCTTGAATCTCTCGTTCATCGAGATCCGATGTGTGATGTAAGTGTTCCTTTTATTGTTTTGAGCAATGTAGTTTGATTTGGATTCGCAAGTCCAGAGTCTGTGCCATGAGTAGGTAGAATGCCAGTAATTAGTAATTGGGTAGAAACATAAATCAGGAACTCAACCAATGTACATGTGCCATAAAGCCACCATTGGGCATAAAAGTTAGAGTAACTGCCATTGTTTTTTTGTTTGTTTTTTCCTAAATAAGTAGTACATAAATAATAAATTTTGTAATATTTCTTATCAGAGAAATCTGCCTCTTTCTCCTTTAGGGACTGATCATTCATTTTCAAAATTCTCAATTTACAGGTAAAATCTGTATTCAGTGAAGGCAGATTTTCCTATTCCTCCATTAGTGAGATAGAAGATGGCAGGTGGAGCTCATAATGTTCTATGAAACCTGCAGCAGAATGACTGTGTCACCTCTAGCTTCTCCCTCCTACCCATATAACTGTAAAAGCACAAACTTATCTGTGTAATATGAAAATTTGTCTTGAATTTTGCTTGCATTTAGCAAAAGCCTGTATTCTCTACAATGCAGAATTTTTGTAATTTGCTCTACCCGAAGTCAGAAAGATAGCAGCTGGCTGACCGCCATTTTTTTTAACTGTAGAGCGCTAGGAAAAGTGTAAAAAAAAATCTAGTACCGCAACGCTCTCCTCTCTGGCCCACCTAATTCTCACTGGGTAATAGGTTTATCTGCTTACCACCGATATGAGCTGAAATCCCTGGTCTCTTCATGCTAGGCCTGGACTTCCAGTCGTGATTCTACATCCACGGCCCCACTATCAGTATTTGGTCAGTATTCGGTCAGTATTTTTTCTTAGGAGTGCGAGCCAAAACCAGATGAGGAGCAATCAGAGAAAAGGTATAATAGAAACAAGTCACCAATTCTGCATTTATCACCCTCTCCAGGTTTTGTCTCCAACTCCTGAGAAAAAATACTGACCGAATACTTATAGTGGGGCCGTGGCCTTCATCATAAGATCGTGATGTCACAACGTGCCCCTTGACCTTATGGCACACATGTGAAGGGACATCCTGGGCCTAGTTGTAGCTGGAAGCCCCAGCCTAATGTGAAGACACCTGGGGATTCAGCACGTGCCAGTGGTAAAATGAGGCACCGTGGACTGTATGAGGGACAGTGTGCAGCAGAGGTGAGCGGTGAGGTGACTATTAGTTGTTTTTCTTTTTTTACATCTTACATTTATTATGCTCATTCAATGTGTGCAAAACAAATTTACTGCAAATTGATTTTCCCAATTAGATCTGCACAATTTGTCAAAATCGAATGTCGACAGATCTGCTCATCTCAAATTGAAATGTTTCTTATTTTCATGTGAACTATTGATTTCTGAAATAAAAATTAAAACCACAGTTACTGTTTAAAGGGGATATCCAGGACTTTATGTAAAAACAAAAAATGTACCTAAGCACTAACAGGCAGGTAATTGCAACTTAGCTGCCTGTTGTGCCCGGCGCCGTTCTTCCCCGGCACAGAGTGGTCACAGATGGCTCCTGCCAGGAAATCAGCTGTTTCTGCTGATTCGACGGGGCGTGACTTCCGACATCATTCTGATTGACAGCTGGTTCCCCCATTTAGGCAGCGGGGATCCGGCTGTCAATCAGAATGAGGTTGGAGGTCACGCCCCGTCGTCATAGAGTAGCAGAAAAGAAGTTTCTGCTCTATAGACGTGACGTCCGCAGAGGCTTCTGTGTCGGGAAGAACGGCGCCGTTAACAACAGGCAGGTAGGTAACAATGATCTGCCTGTTAGGCTATGTGCCCACGATGCAGAAATGCAGCAGATTTTTCCTGAGCGTTTCTGCATCTCCCTGGCAGAAAAAACGCATGCGGATTGTACATGCGTTTTTTCTGCCAGGTAGAAGCGTAAGTGAAGCGTTTTGAACATGCGATTTCGTATGCGGGTTGACAAGCGCTTTTCAAAGCGATTTTAGCATCACTTGGAAAGTGCTTGACAACTTGGTCACACTATATAAATCCATGCAACCGGCATGGATTTATATACTGTGACCAAGTTACGATGCTGCATCAATAGTAAAAAAAAACAAAAACATTATGCGTGACCGTCACATGACTAAATGACGTCACGGAAGGTCCTTGCCGACCACCGCCAGAAGCCAAGGAGACAGCAGCGCCACTCAAAGGAGACCGGGGGACGCCGAAAAGGTGAGTATAAGGTTTTCTTTTATTTTAATTCTTTTTAACTACAGGTACTATGGCCCCCGGGTCTGGATGAGAGTCTCCTCTTCTCCAGACCTGGGTACCATCCGCGCATTGAACCGCATAATATCCGCATGTGCACGATTCCGCAAAATTAATGGTAGTGCTGCGGATTTTTCCGCAATGATAATCCGTAGCGGAAATTTCCGCAGCATGTGCACAGCACATGCGGATTATCATTGGGGAACATGGCAGACCTTCTACCAAGCGTTTCTGCGGCAGAATTGCCGCTGCGGAAACTCTTAAAAAACGCATAGTGGGCACACAGCCTTAGTGCTTAGGTACATTTTTTTGTTTTTTATAAAGTCCCAGATACACCCTTTACGTACTGACGCTTTGTATGCATGCATTTGGAATTCATTCCCTACAGTATTTGTATAATGCTGTTATACAAATAATTTGTATATTTTAAGTCACCAACAACAAAAACAATATAAAGTATAAAAAAAAATACCACCACCAAAACTTCACAGAATGACTGTATGGTATATTAGCCGATACAGGAGTAGAAGGCTGCCCCTCGCTGAGTGTGTGAATGCTCTTGGATGACTCCGTTTGCTTTCCACCCAGTAACCCACTCTGTATTTCAATGGGATGTCATAATACCTAATCTTCTGCTTTTACTTTTTGGATGTTTTTGCTTTCCTTTTGTCAGTGTGTCTCTGCTTTTTCAACCCTTATCATTTGTCTGAGCCATCATTCAAAAGGGGAAATGTTCATTTCAGGGAGATTATCTTTAGTTTCATGGGGGAAAGAGAAACAGGTTCAAATGAGAGAGACTTCATCAAAGAGACTTGTAATCCCTATTGTGTCTACAGAGCCTTCCCAGAAAAGAACCTGATGAAAGAGCCTTAACCTTTTTTCAGTACTTAGCCAGGCCTGGAACACATTAATCTGCTTTTTTCCCCCCGCAAGAATCTCCCAATTTAACGGGTTAAATCAACAATTCTATCATCAACATTTATTTAATATATACAGTTGTTAATAAAGTCATGTATGATTACGTCACATTTTGTATTTTGTATTATAGGGGAGTGTACAATCCATCCTTCTTTTTTTTCTTCATGTTTTATTTTTCTCTCTCACAATTTCCTTTACTTGTCACAATGAATTTTACACGGTCAACCAGATATTTATCCTTTTCTTGTCTCGAATTTCTTTTTCAAAAGTCTCTTATCAGTAGTTTTTTTTTCTAAATTTAGCAAAAACATTACAAATTTACTTTAAAAAAAAAAAAATAAAGCACAAAAACAGTAGCAAAGCATAAGGAATATCGACAAGACATTGCTCTTTGTAAAAATAACATGCAGATTACTTTGCCTCCTAATCTTGTTACTGCGGACTACTGGTGTCTAAGCTGCTTTGAAAACATCCTGGAAAAAGTTCCCAAACTTTTTGCTTTTGTTTTTGCTGTTTTTGACACATGTTTAAGCCAGGACATGAATTAAAAAAATATTTGTGATAAATGAAACATTTACCATTGCACATTTACAATTTAATTTAGAGCGAAATATATTAACCCTGCTCTTCACAATAAATGCACAGGATTATTATTTAGTTTGTAAACTCTATAGATTTTAGAGCAAAGTACAATTACTATAATTTTTTATTTTTCCTTAAAGTTGTAAAAAGGTTCCAGTATTTGATAAAACAATAATTTTACAAAAATTAATAATTCGTGCTTCCAATATGTCATCTTCTATTTGATATTAAAATATATTCAGCAGTCCTTTAAGAAAACGATCAGTATGAGGCTATGTGCCCATGATGCAGAAATGCTCCGGATTTTTCCTGAGCGTTTCTGCATCTCCCTGGCAGAAAAAAATGCATGCGGATTGTACATGCGGATTGTACATGCGGATTGTACATGCGGATTGTACATGCGTTTTTCCTGCCAGGGAGATGCGGATGTGAAGCGTTCTTCACTTGCATTTCCGCATGCGGGTTGACAAGCGCTTTCCATGCGATTTTAGCATCACTTGGAAAGTGCTTGACAACTTGGTCACACTATATAAATCCATGCAAACAGCATGGATTTATATACTGTGACCTTAAAGAATGGTAAAAAATAAAAAAATAAATCTATACTTACCTTCCGATGGCCCCGGTGTCTTGCTTCGCTCCGTCCTCCCTTGCTGGCAGCTCGCGGTACACTACACTGAAGGACCTGCCGTCACATGACTATGACGTCAGCGCAGGTCCTTCAGTCCACCGCGAGCTGCCGGCAAGGGAGGACAAGCGCAGCGGGGGGCCATCACAAGGTAAATATGATATTTATTTTTTATTTAATTCTTTTTTTTACAGGTACTATGGTACCCGGGTCCGGAGGAGAGTCTCCTGTCCTCCATACCCGGGTACCATCCGCACATTGAAACGCTTGGATTCCGCATGTGCAGATCAAGTGATGCGTAATCCATGCGTTCCAATGCAAGTCAATGGCGGCAATTACGCTGCGTGTCCGCAAAGTTAATGGACATGCTGCATATTTTTCCCCAATGATAATCCGCAGCAGAAATTTCCGCAGCATGTGCACAGTACATGCGGATTATCATTGGGGACCATGGCAGGCCTTCTACCATGCGTTTTTTAAGCGTTTCTGCAGCGTTTTTGTCGCTGCGGAAATGCTTAAAAAACGCATCGTGGGCACACAGCCTGACTGTTGGAAAAACCTCCCACAGAGTTGCCACCTTACTGAACAGAAAATCTGTGTAGTAATATAGTGATATAGAAGTGACAAAGCCAGGCGGATTTCTCATTCAGGAGCCTGGATAGAGTTGGGTGCAACCTCGTTGGGAGTTAAAAGGGTGGTCATATTGTTTGTTATCTGGTTTTCCTGCAGTAAAGGCCCCCATCCACATTAGACTAACTTTGTTTAAACCTGGCAGGATTGGCCAACAGTCTAGTGTGTATGGATGCCCCCCAACAGACAATATCAAGTGAGAGTAGAATCCAGAAAGTCCAATTTCGAACTGCTCATCTCTTTGTTTTTCGGGAGATAAGCCGCTGCCAAAGGTGTAGGGTAATTAGTCTCTCATTAAGAACATAGCAGCGCTCAACCAAGTCAATCGTTCCAGAGTATGAGGGACTCGGGAGAGATAACTGTCGGCTAACAGCCATTTGTTATGTATGGGGGGCTTAAGAGTGAGTTGAATATATTTTCTTAAAGCACCACTTTGTTTTATTTTACTGCTGGAGTGCTGCCACTAATGCAAGCTTCCAGTCCCTAGTAATATACTTCCCAGCTGCCATCTTCATCTGTTCTCGCCACCACTCTGGTTGTCTTCTGCGGGTTGTGACCTGCCAGATCGTTCCAGTGTTTGGTGGGAGAGCCAGAGGTCACTTCTCAATGTAAGTCTATGAAACCCAGAGCAAGGCCAGAATGAGACTCTCATAGACCTACACTGAGAACTTGTGACCTGACTTCTGGTTAGTCTGAAATTTCGGTCACAAGATCGAGACCAGAGCAGCGTCGGGAACAGCTGAAGACAGCAGCTGGTAGGAATATTACTGGGGGAGGGTAACATGGATTAATGATAACTCTCCAGCTCTGAAATAAAAAAAAAAGGATGAAATTGTAACACTAATCAGGAGAAGTTGTGGAATTCTGGAAATCACATGAAGGATAGACATGTTAATAATATGCAAATGATGAAAAAATCAAAGCAGCATTTTCAAAACATCTCAATGTATTCAGTATCAAGTATAAGTGCCATGCACAGAAATCCTACCATTGGCCTATCAATTTTATCAATGAAATTATTAAAGCGGACTTTCACTAAATTTTGCACATTGGTGTTGACATGGACACACAATGTAATAGTGGCTGCAGAGTGGAATAATACATTTTGTTTTTTTGTTTTGCCTCTCCATGGTGGAGATATTAGCAATTGCATATTTAGCACTTAATGAGTTATTTTTTTGTTAAATCCAAGTGGATATTACCAGATAGTTTTCACTTGGACATTTTCACATTCTCCCTTGAAGGCTTCTTCATGGCATTGCCCAGGTGGTCTCCAGACCAAACTCCAACTATTGTTGTTTCCAAGACAAAGGCGGGACTCATCTCTGAAGAGGACAGGCCTCCATTCCAGCCTCCATCGCCATCTTTCTCTGCACCATGACAGTCTTTGAGAGCAATGGCATGAAGACAATGGAACACTTGTAGCTGTACGTCTGACTTGTAGCCCAATGTCGTGCTAATGCCTTCTGGTGGTTTGTGTAGACACTGTTTTGACACCTTAGGCTTAGTATGTGACATCTAATTTAATTTGCAGTACAGAATGAATCACTATGCACCATTCTTCGAATCATATGAGACCACATGGACAAGAACATGAAGAGGCCTTTACGAGGGAACGTCACACCGGTCCTACTCCAGGATTATGGTTTGTGGTGACATAATGTATAGTAGCCAGACCCCCATAGTCTTCATTCCAGTTGCACTAACAGCTCGGTGTTACATTTGAGTTGATTTGTGGTGGAACCAGTGGTATGAGCATTTCTGCAAAGTGTTCCAGGAGCTGTTTTTCAATGACAGGCCGCATGTTCCTTGTGCTACTGTAACCAATCTGCATATCCTATACTTGATACCATGGCCTGCAGCATCAATGGACTTGTCTCACATCGAGCACACCTGGGACGTCATTGGTCGAAAATTACAAATGGAGCTGTGAACAGCGGATCTTCATGATTTCCGTCGTGAATTGCCCTCAGCGCAGCAGAACATTCCTCAGACAACCATTAATAACTTAATTGATAGCAGCCAAGGCTATAAGTCTGGGGATGTCTGTGGCTGGTGCTCATACTCAATACTGAATAGAGATGTTTGGAAATTTTTATTCCTATTTTTTCACAATTTGCATACAATTAACATATTTATCCATCAGGGATTTCCATAATAATCATAAATAGTAAATATACATATAAAACAAGTAGAAATTTAAAAAAGACCAACAAACACATGGTATTATTAGTTTTATTTTAATTAAATGTGTGTGTGTGTATATAATATACAGTACAAACCAAAAGTTTGGACACCTTCTCATTTAAAGATTTTTCTGTATTTTCATGACTATGAAAATTGTACATTCACACTGAAGGCATCAAAACTATGAATTAACACATGTGGAATTATATACTTAACAAAAAAGTGTGAAACAACTGAAAATATGTCTTATATTCTAGGTTCTTCAAAGTAGCCACCTTTTGCTTTGATGACTGCTTTGCACACTCTTGGCATTCTCTTGATGAGCTTCAAGAGGTAGTCACCGGAAATGGTTTTCACTTCACAGGTGTGCCCTGTCAGGTTTAATAAGTGGGATTTCTTGCCTTATAAATGGGGTTGGGACCATCAGTTGTGTTGTGCAGAAGTCTGGTGGATACACAGATGATAGTCCTACTGAATAGACTGTTAGAATTTGTATTATGGCAAGAAAAAAGCAGCTAAGTAAAGAAAAACGAGTGGCCAACATTACTTTAAGAAATGAAGGTCAGTCAGTCTGAAAAATTGGGCAAACTTTGAAAGTGTCCCCAAGCGCAGTTGAAAAAACCATCAAGCGCTACAAAGAAACTGGCTCACATGAGGACCGCCCCAGGACAGGAAGACCAAGAGTCTCCTCTGCTTCTGTGGATAAGTTTATCCGAGTCACCAGCCTCAGAAATCGCAGGTTAACAGCAGCTCAGATTAGAGACCAGGTCAATGCCACACAGAGTTCTAGCAGCAGACACATCTCTACAACAACTGTTAAGAGGAGACTTTGTGCAGCAGGCCTTCATGGTAAAATAGCTGCTAGGAAACCACTGCTAAGGACAGGCAACAAGCAGAAGAGACTTGTTTGGGCTAAAGAACACAAGGAATGGACATTAGACCAGTGGAAATCTGTGCTTTGGTCTGATGGGTCCAAATTTGAGATCTTTGATTCCAACCACCGTGTCTTTGTGCGACGCAGAAAAGGTGAACGGATGGACTCTACATGCCTGGTTCCCACCGTGAAGCATGGAGGAGGAGGTGTGATGGTGTGGGGGTGCTTTGCTGGTGACACTGTTCGGGATTTATTCAAAATTGAAGGCATACTGAACCAGCATGGCTACCACAGCATCTTGCAGCGGCATGCTATTCCATCCGGTTTGCGTTTAGTTGGACCATCATTTATTTTTCAACAGGACAATGACCCCCAAGCACACCTCCAGGCTGTGTAAGGGCTATTTGACCAAGAAGGAGAGTGATGGGGTGCTACGCCAGATGACCTGGCCTCCACAGTCATCAGACCTGAACCCAATCGAGATGGTTTGGGGTGAGCTGGACCGCAGAGTGAAGGCAAAAGGGCCAACAAGTGCTAAGCATCTCTGGGAACTCCTTCAAGATTGTTGGAAGACCATTTCCGGTGACTACCTCTTGAAGCTCATCAAGAGAATGCCAAGAGTGTGCAAAGCAGTCATCAAAGCAAAAGGTGGCTACTTTGAAGAACCTAGAATATAAGACATATTTTCAGTTGTTTCACACTTTTTTGTTAAGTATATAATTCCACATGTGTTAATTCATAGTTTTGATGCCTTCAGTGTTAATGTACAATTTTCATAGTCATGAAAATACAGAAAAATCTTTAAATGAGGTGTGTCCAAACTTTTGATCTGTACTGTGTGTGTGTGTGTGTGTATATATATATATATATATATATATATATATATATATATATATATATGTGTGCACATTTATTTAATTGATTTATTTATTACAGTAAAATTATACCCGACACAAGATTTAAGAACTAGCATAAAATCTGGAAAATAATTGTATCTACTTATATATTATTGTTATTGCTCCTGTATTCTGCGGGAAGTGCCCTGATTCATGATACCATTATGCTGCGGACATATACACTTTCACTCATGGACTGGTCGTGGATATGCAGAGTATTGGAAATAAGCTTTATCTGCAAATTGTTGGCAAGTACTTCACACAGTGCGGTATCTCTGTGCTTTGTAAAGCACAGCAGGAGCCCAATCATTCACAATTGTCTTCATCCTGTCGGGGTATTGTTTTCATCATCCGAACACAACTGAATGCGATGTGACATGGGCTGTTGTATGTTTTCGGATCATACATTAGACAGGTTTTTATAGATTTGGATTTCATAACTGGAGCCCAGGAGGGTAAATTTAGAAATTAATCAGATTATATACTTAATATTGCCCAGAAATATATGTAGAGCTGTTCTGGAAACTGCGGGGGATAAATATTGCTGATACTAAGGCTCCCACAACTTTGTTGAAGTCCTGATTGGACTGGGGCTTCACAAAGACATCGATCACAATGTTCAGCTTTTCAAACTCATATAATACGGGGAGGAACTGTGCAAAAATAGAAAAAAAATCCAACATCTCTGGATTTCTTATTATTGCGGAATTATAGACACAACATTTTATGTACCCACATACATGCACCCAGCCTTATCACACATGCTCAAAGGTTAACATGTGTCCATTGATGGTCATGTGTGAACATGCACATTGTGTTTGGCCAAGTGTGCATGTGTTTTTTTTTTTTATTATTAATTGGAGACCGGAATAAGCTGCTACCAGATATCTTTCTATCCTGAGAATGAAAAAATTGGACATTAAAATTTAGCACACTTGATTCTTCTCTGTTGCAGCATTAATACTGGTTTGGTCTGCTTCAAAAATGGAGGGTCCGTCGGGCTTTGTGCGGGCACTCGTGTTGATCGAGCACCGAAATGCTTGGTACTTGAATCGAGCATTACAGACACTCGGATGTGCTCGACAGACACTCGGATGTGCTCAACTCGAGTAGCGAGCATAATGGCAGTGAATGGCAAAATCGAGCATTTTTCTGGAGGACGGAAAAATCTCTCCCCGGCTTAGATAATTCACTTACGAGGATCCAAGCACAAGAGACACCACGCGAAACTCGGCACTTCTCGCTACTCGATCGAGCACCCTAATGCTCAATCGAATATCGAGCAGTCCAGAGCACCTAGTAGTCTACCTACAAGGGCAATTATAATCTTATAGGACCCTAAACACATTTCGTAAATGTTGGCTGAACGTGCTGACTTCAGTGGAAGCTGATGTGTATGAGGTTTTCTGGACTGTCCTCCAAAAGATGATGTTGCGCGAGAGAAGAATTAGGCAGTTTGGAATTCCATGCCCAATCCTTTTGTTTCAGGGAAGATAAGCCGCTGGCAGAGGTTTATGGCACTGGGCTTCTCCTCTCATTGGGAGAGATAACATTTGCCGACAGCTATCAGAGCCAAATCCAAGAGGCTTTGCAGCAGCACATGGACTCCTACTACTGTACGGTAGGCAATCCATGCGCCACCGGAGTTCATGCATTGCCACATTACGGGGTTATAGCACCATGTTGGTGGAAGATACAGGCACAGTAGGACATCGAAGAGGTCCAAGGATGCTGTATTATGACACTGTACTCCTCAAAAGTTATACAGACCCCTAATATGGGTGTTTGCATGATCCCGATTTCATTAAAATTGCTAAGTGATCTAGAACATGGCCCAGCACTGCTGATTCCGATATCCTCTGTCCATTCATAGTTGGCACATGCTTCGTACGCTTGTGTTGACTGTAATCAGTGTTTATTCCCCTGTTATAATGTAGTCACATCTCTCCCCTTTCCTGTTCTTATGCAGATTGAACCCTGCCGAGTCACACAATGTAACTAATAGGAGGGCAATATAGGGCGATCAACGCAAATAGCCTTTTACATGCCCAATAATCATCAGTACAATCGTTCCCAATCATTGCCCAATGTAAACGTCTTAACGACAAACGATAATTCTCTTGTTTGTAAAAATCCTTGTTGTTAGCAGCTCGTCCCCTCATATAAACAGGGATAGCTGCTGACAATCATGTAAACTACAAGGAAGGGGGAGAAATGAATGAAAAAAAACTGTAGATGTTAATAATGTGTGCAATAAATGATAGTTTTATAGTTTCCTAGTTTTTTAAGGTTGAAGGTAGACTTAATTAAATTTAGTTCAACCTATAGCCTAACATGTAGATCCAGAGGAAGGCAAAAACACCATGGGGCAGACATTAATAGCTCCACATTAGTGGAAAAATTCCTTCCCGACTCCACATACAGCAATCAGACTAGTTCCCTGGATCAACATCCCATCACAGAATTTAGTGCCTGTAATAATAGAATTTTCAAAAAAGGTTTCCAGACCCTTCTTGAATTTGACTAGTGAATCAACCATTACAGCATCATGTGGCAGAGAGCTCCATAGTCTCACTGCTCTTGGGCTGTGTGCCCACGATGCGTTTTTGGTGCGTATTTGCAGCGCGTAAACGCTCCAGAAACGCATTGCATACCTTATCCCATGACTTCCTATGACATTCTGCAAGTTCTGTGCACATGGTCCGTATTTTTTCTGCACAGATTTTACTCGCAGAAAAAATACGGACATGACCAATTCTTGTGCGTTTCTGCATGCATATTTGCCTATACAATGCATTGGAAAAACGCATGGCTAATACGCATGCAAATACATGTCAAAAACGCATGTAAAAACCGCATGCATTTTTCTGCCAAGGAGATGCAGAAATGCTCAGGAAAATTTCTGCTTCATTTCTGCATCGTGGGCACATAGCCTTACAGTAAAGAATCCGCGTCTGTGATTATGATTAAACCTTCTTTACTCTAGACCAGAGATGTGACACTCAAACACACAGAGGGCCAAAATGAAAAACTTGGACAAAGTTGCGGGCCAACCAGTATACAGTATAATGGACCCCACACAGTCCTCCATACAGAATAATGGGCCCCGCATAGTCCTCCATACAGAATAATGGGCCCCACATAGTCCTCCATATAGTATAATGGGCCCCACAATTTTTTCCATGCAGAATAATAGCCTCACATAGGGGTAGTGGTTCTGGTGTCGCGGGCCAACTATAATCACCCTGTGGGTGAGATTTGGCCCACGGGCCAGAGTTTGACATGTATGCTCTGGACCAGCGATTCCCAAACTCCAGTCCTCACGGCCCCCAATAGATCAGGTTTTCAGGATTTCCCTAGTATTTTACAGGTAAGAGAACCTGTGGCAGTTTCTGCTGCCTTGATAATAATTCCATCACCTGTGTAGTACTAAAGAAATCCTGAAGACATGACATGTTGGAGGCCGTGAGGACTGGAGTTTGGAAAACACTGCTCTAGACAATACATGTCAAACTATGGCCCGTGGGACAAATCGGGCCTGCAGGGTGGTTTTATTTGGCCCGTGACACCAGAACCACCACCGCTATGTGGGGCCATTATTCGGTATAGAGGACTATGTGGCGCCCATTAAGTTTATAAAACTATGTGGCGCCCATTATTCTGTATGGAGGACTATGTGGGGCCCATTATTCTGTATGGAGGACTATGTTGGGCCCATCATACTGTATACTTGTTGACCCATTACTTTGTTCAAGTTTTTAATTTTGGAGCTCTGTGTGTTGGAGTTTCATATCCCTGCTCTAGATGTAGAAGATGCTTGCTTGTCCCCGTCACAGGCGTAAGTGTAAAAAGATGATTAGAAAGATCTCTGTACTGTTCCCTCATATATTTGTACATTGTTATAAGATCTCCCCTAAGCCTTGGTTTTTCCAAACTGAATAACCCCAAGTTTGATAATCCTTTTTCTGCAGACCACCCATTTCCTTAATAACCTTGGTCGCTCTTCTCTGCACCCGCTCTAGTTAAGCCATGTCCTTCTTATACACTGGAGACCAAAACTGTCCACAGTATTCTAAGTGTGGCTGCACTAGTCACTTGTATGGAGGCAAAACTATGTTCTTGTCATGAGCATCTATGTCTCTTTTAATGCATCCCATTATTTTATTGGCCTTGGCAGCAGCTGTCTGGCACTGGTCACTAAAGTTTAGTTTGCTATCTGCCCATACAAGTCTTTTTCAGTGACAGTCTTACCCAGTGTTTTATAATTTAGTACATCATTTATTACATTTTATGTCCTCTTCCCAAGTGCATGACCTTACATTTATCTACATTAAAATTCAATTGCCATTTTTCAGCCCAAGCCTCCAGCTTACAGAAATCGCTCTATAGCATTAAATTACTCTCCTCTGTGTTGCTTACCCTGCAGAGTTTAGTATAATCTGCAATTTTTTAAATTTGACTCTATATGCCCCATTCAAAGTCTTTAATAAATATGTTAAAAAGAAGAGGGCCCAATACTGACCCCACTGTTAACTGTGGCCCAATCCGAGTGTGTTCCATTGATAACAACCCTTTGTTTCCTATCTCTGAGCCAGTTTTTAACCCAGTTACACATATTTTCCCCTAGTCCCAGTACTATCATTTCATGTACCAACCTTTTATGTAGCACCACGTCAAACGCCTTTGAAAAGTCCATGAAGACAACATACACTGAATACACTGAATTTCCCTGGTCTAGTCTGGAACTTGCTTGCTCATAGAAGCTGATCAGATTAGTTTGACAGGACTGATCCCTCATAAAACCATGTTGATGTTGAGTCATAAGGTTATTCTTATTTATATACTCAAGGATAGCATCTCTTAGGAAACCCTCAAGGATTTTACCCACAGTAGAGGTTAAACTTACCGGCCTATAATTTCCAGGCTCGGATTTTGTCAACCTTTTTGAATATTGGCACCACATTTGCTCTGCGCAGCAAAGGATTGCAAAGGATAAGATAGTAAAGGAGCGACTTGTTCGACTATTAAACATAGAAAGAGCAGGGATCAATCTGTTCTGCTCCTCCTGCTCTATACCATGCCATATTCAACATGATGGATTCCTTTTTTGGAGCTCTGAATTTTTTATATAGTGATAACATCATGCCCACAGATAGGACTGAATGTACAATGAGACAGATTCCCTTTCATCATTTATAGCTAAAACCAAGAGAAATGAACTGGAGTCAAGTTGGTATGCATATGACGCACCCCTGGGCCTGTGTCGCGCAGCGTTGCGCACGCGGGAGCTTACCCGGAGCCGGATCTGTTGAGGGTTGTAGTCTCGTGGCGGTGACCCGGTCCGTGCCCAGGGAGTCAGACTAAGTGGCGCTGTATTAGCGGTAGATGTTGGACGACTACGCCACCCGTTGAATGCAGCGAAGGAGCTGCCGCTGCAGGGCAGACCGCTGAGGCCGGTGGTAGGATTGTGCAGCGTGATAGTATCACCCCCAACGGGAGGGGTATGGCCTCAGGGCAGCCGACGTGGATGATGGGGTAGCAGGAATCACTCAGAGACGATGCGGTGTAATTCAGGGTCTTTACTGGTGATAAAGATAGACCCTCCCGGAGTACTGGCTAGCGATCGGGGCCTGGTCAGTCCTTGAGCAGATGGGATCTCCCCTGGCCAGGCGGAGTTGTAGGCCTCCCAAACTGACTGTACTCTTCTGGCTACCTTGCTAGAGGCGGGTATAAGTAGCCCACGTCCCTGAGTGTACCGTGTGGTGCTCACCCGTATGGCCGGTGACTCGGGGCCTTCTAGTGGCATCCGCTCCACGACGGCGGCGCTGGTCCCACGCGTGTGACCGTGCCTTCGGGTTTCTTGGCCAGAGGACCTGAAATCCCCTGCCGGGCGGTTTCTGCTGCTGGGTAAAGATTAGTCCCCACAGCCTCGGACTCCGGGTCCGGTGATAGCTTCTCAGTCAGGGCGAGCTCTGCAGCTGCCAGCCCCTGACTCCTTATAGCACTGCTCCCACAGAGCTCCTGATGTTCTTTTCCTATATCTGCTTCTCTTCTCTGTCTCTACTTCTTCTCTACTCGCTAACCCTGCCTCAGCCCTAGGTTTATATAGGGGAAGTTCTTCCCCTCCCAGGACTGGGCAGGAGGTGTGGCATGCACAGGATCCCTGACCAAGAGACCTCCCACCTGCTCTCAGACATAACATTGCCGTTACTGTGGAAACCAGACCCCTGGGGTGCCACATTCCCCCCTAGTGAAATTTAGTACTCCGGGACTAAACATATTTTTAGAAAAACATAACAAGGTATAAACAATAATAATACAATAAGAAAAACACATAAAGATGGTTACGGCATGTCCGCAACCGGGTGCAGTCTTTGAAGAAAAGCAAGGTGTCCATTTCACCAAAACAGGGAGACGTAACCAGGTAGGGGTCTGTCCTGCCCCGAGTCCTTAACAGTCTTTAGTCCATTCCTAGGTTACGCTCCAACCATGTACAAGGATTCCCGGTAAATCCTTCCTTCTTAGGTTGCACGGGCCACAGTCTCTGCACCACCTCTCGATGGTTCCCCTCATGCCTACCCAGTGGAACCGCCCACGCAGCAGGAACTCCAGCTTCTTCCATCCGAAGTGTCCAGCGCCGTCGTGGTATGCTTCCATCACCATGGCTGCGTCTCTCTGTGGCACCACTACTTGCCAGATTAGTTCATGCGTCCGGGAGTTAACCATTCTGCGGCACAACTTCCCCTTGTAAAGGAACAGTCGACTCTTCTCAGCCCACAGTTGCTTGGCTTCCTCCGGAGCGTCTGGGTCAAGGCGAGCCTCTGGCCGAGTCAGCATCTCCTTCACCAGCCGGACGGCAGGGTCACTGTCTTGCGTTTCCTCCCAGTTGTAGTGAGGCAAGGGGTTAAACGTAGAGGCTTGCTTACTCCTTACCCGATGGGAATACTGGATAGTCCCATGATGGTGGAACGCGGGGAGTTCGACTTCTTCCAGTCCCTCTGGATCTTCTACGTCCGGTAGGTTTGGCATCCTGGACAGGGCGTCCGCGTTGGTATTGGAGCGTCCTGCCCGGTATTTGATTGTGAACTCGTAGTTGGACAGACGGGCCATCCATCTCTGCTCTAGGGCACCGAGTCTTGCCGTGTCCAGGTGTGTCAACGGGTTGTTATCCGTATACACGGTGAACCGGGAAGAAGCGAGGTAGTGCTTAAAGCGTTCGGTGACTGCCCACACCACTGCCAGGAACTCTAGCTTAAATGAGCTGTAATTCTCAGGGTTTCTTTCGGTGGATCGCAGTTTTCTGCTAGCGTAAGCGATTACTCGTTCTTTCCCCTGCTGGATCTGGGACAGTACGGCTCCTAGCCCGATGTTACTTGCGTCGGTGTAGAGGATAAAGGGCTGGCTGTAATCAGGGTACGCCAGGATTTCATCCCCCGTGAGGGCCATCTTCAGCTGGCGGAAGGACTCTTCTTCTAACTTCTCCCATTTGAAGGGCGGCTTCTGGTTCTTGGCCTTCCGGGACTGGCCTATCAGGAGGTCCTGCATAGGAGCTGCCTTTTTGGTGAAACCGGGGATGAATCTGCGGTAATAGCCTACCAACCCGAGGAACTGCCGCACTTCCTTTACACTGGAGGGACTTGGCCATTCCTTAATTGCGGTGATCTTATCAGGGTCGGGAGCCACTCCGTCAGCGCTCACCACGTGTCCCAGGTACTGCACCTTTGGTTTCAAGAGGTGACACTTGGAGGGTTTTACCTTTAAGCCGTAGCTTGCCAGAGCTTCGAACACTTCCGCCAGGTGTTTCAGGTGGTCCTCATAAGTCTTGGAATATACGATGACATCGTCCAGGTACAACAGGACCGTCTCGAAGTTTCTGTGGCCCAGACAGCACTCCATTAATCGTTGGAAGGTTCCCGGTGCGTTGCAGAGTCCGAACGGCATACAGGTAAACTCGCTAAGTCCCATCGGGGTGGTGAATGCGGTCTTCTCCCGGTCCGCCTCTGCTACAGGAACCTGCCAGTACCCGCTAGTGAGATCCAAGGTAGAGAAGAAGTTAGCAGATCTTAAAGCAGCCAAAGACTCCTCTATCCTTGGTAAGGGGTACGCATCCTTGTGTGTGATACGGTTAATTTTCCGGTAATCTACACACATCCTCATGGTGTTGTCTTTCTTTTTGACTAAGACTAGTGGAGCTGCCCAGGGGCTACAGCTATCCCTGATCACCCCAGCCTCCTTCATGTCCCTAAGCATCCCCTTGGCGTGTTGGTAGTGTGCAGGGGGTACGGGTCGATACCTCTCTTTTATAGGAAGATGGTCTCCCGTGGGGATGTGGTGTTCTACCCCCTTGACTCGCCCGAAGTCTAACGGGTGTTTACTAAACACTCTCTCGTACTCTTGAACCACCCGATAGACTCCCTGTTTCTGGTGTGAGGGAGTGGAGTCAGTACCCAAATGTAGTTGCTGACACCAGTCCTCCATTGTTTCCTTAGAGCCGTTACCTTCCTCCGGGGAAGATGGAGGCAAGGGTTCTACGGACTGTATGGAATTTTGATTGATGGTATACAATTTGGCTAGCTTGGCATACCGGGGCAGGTACACTTCCCTCTTCCCGATATTTATTATGCGAACGGGCACCCTCCCATGGCGTACATTGACCACCCCCCGTGCTGTCAAAATGGTGGGCCTACTGTCTGAGTAAACTGGTTCTACCATTGCCTGGTAATCTCTACCTCTCAGACCAATAGCTGCCCGGCACCAAATCATCATTTCACTTTTTGGGGGCATGGCAATAGGGAAAGGGTCACACATTCTTACGCTACCAATCTCACCACCGGAGAGTTCTATCTGTTGCCGTCGCATCAGTGCCCGGATCTCTTTCTGGAGCACTCGCTGCTGGCCGGAGCTGGCGTTCTTGGCAACCTGTTGTAAAAGGAAAATCACCTCTGCAAGACAATTTTCAATTACATTAGTTCCTAGAGTTATCTTTGGGTGACTCTCGTGTTTGTCAATGTCTACAATGATCAGTCCCTGTGCTGCCAGTTCGACTCTACCGATTTTAATGGTCACCTCTTTAAATCCAATCTGTGGCACGGGCTGACCATTGCTGGCGATGATACTCAAGTCGTCGTCAGGGTAGCGGGTGATATCCGAGTCATTCCAGTACTGCTTGAAGAGCACGTACGGGATAGTGGTGACCTGTGACCCGGTGTCCAATAGGGCACTCATAGGGATGCCATCCAGTGCCACAGGCAAGACTGGACGTCATCCCACATATCTGTCGCGCCAGTTCGATGGGCCTGATGATCTTTTTCCTGGGGGTTGGCCCTCTACCCCAGGTTGTGCCAGTTTAAAGGACAGTACCTTGCCATATGTCCGGGTTGATTGCAGTGGCGGCAGATGGGTTGTCCGTCCTCGTTGTATCGGTCGCTGGGTCTTCCTCTGGCCGGTGGGGTCCTCCTTGGTCGACGCCACGGGATGTCCTCCGGTCCGGATGCCAGCTGGATCTTCCCTGGAGTGGAAACCTGTAAAGACTGCACAGTTCGGGTTAGTGCAGCAACGCTTTTAGCTAGCTCTTGGACCTGATGGTGCAGGTCTGGAGCCGGGTCATTGTTCAAAGCCTGCGCATCAGCTCCCACAGGCCCTGCCGACAAGGGCGCCACCTCCTGGTGGTAAGTGGTAGTGGGGCGTCTGTGGGTCACAACGCCACCTGGTGCTGGTTCTCGGAGCACCCGGATGGCTCTGTCCTTGAACTGTGCAAATCCCAGATGAGGGTCCTGTAAGGCCATTGCCCGCAACTGGGTTCAGTGGGCATTGCAATATAAACCCTCTATAAATTGTTCAGTCAACAGCCTGTCCTCGTCTCCCACGCCGTCAGGGTCGGTCTGCTTAATGGCTCTCAGGGCCTCTTGTAGGTTCAGGGCATAGTCCCTTATACTCTCATGTGCCCGCTGTTTGCACCCGTAGAATCTAAGCTTGATCTCGGCTGAGGTGCGGGTATCAAAGGTGTCCCTCAGCCGGGTTAGTATCTCTGCGACAGTCCTCCTTCCAGGTGGCCAGGACTTTACCTCCCTTTGGGCTGCCCCGGTTAATTGGGCCACCAGGATGCTCACTTTTTGCTCCTCTGTGAGGGGATACACCTGGAAGAGGCTATCCAGCTTTTCTCTAAAGTCATGCAGGGTATGTGACTCCCCTGAGTACTGGGGTAGCCAGGCTGCCCCCGGGATATAGGGCATGGTGAAAGGCATGACCGCAACAGCGGTGGCGCTGGCGGGGGTTGAAGCGGTGAAGCTCTCCTCCGTATCCGACATCCTTCTCCCCCCTAGTGGACCGTGGCCTACCTTGCGATGATCCCCTTCCGTAGGCCGCGGCTCCGCAGTGGATCGTCAGGGTTGAGGACCTTCCGTCGCGCTCCTGTGACGTCAGCGTCTGCTGGGCTCCTTCCAGGACCTTACGCGACGTCTGGACGTGAGGCGGGGCTTCAGTTCTCGCGCGCTTTTGGAGTCCACGCCCCTCTTCTTCCCGCGCGGCGTCTTCAAGATGGCGTCCAACGGCGGGAAAACTCCACGGAAGGCGGGAAGAAGGCTGAAAATGGCGCCGGATGGCGGGAATCTTCACCGATGGCGGGAAGAAGGCTGAAGATGGCGCCGGATGGCGGGAATCTTCACCACTGGTAAGTTTGAACAGTCTTTTTCAGGCACGCAGTACCCGGTGGTTGCGGGCACGAGATCCTGCCGACTACGCCAAAAGTTGACGCACCCCTGGGCCTGTGTCGCGCAGCGTTGCGCACGCGGGAGCTTACCCGGAGCCGGATCTGTTGAGGGTTGTAGTCTCGTGGCGGTGACCCGGTCCGTGCCCAGGGAGTCAGACTAAGTGGCGCTGTATTAGCGGTAGATGTTGGACGACTACGCCACCCGTTGAATGCAGCGAAGGAGCTGCCGCTGCAGGGCAGACCGCTGAGGCCGGTGGTAGGATTGTGCAGCGTGATAGTATCACCCCCAACGGGAGGGGTATGGCCTCAGGGCAGCCGACGTGGATGATGGGGTAGCAGGAATCACTCAGAGACGATGCGGTGTAATTCAGGGTCTTTACTGGTGATAAAGATAGACCCTCCCGGAGTACTGGCTAGCGATCGGGGCCTGGTCAGTCCTTGAGCAGATGGGATCTCCCCTGGCCAGGTGGAGTTGTAGGCCTCCCAAACTGACTGTACTCTTCTGGCTACCTTGCTAGAGGCGGGTATAAGTAGCCCACGTCCCTGAGTGTACCGTGTGGTGCTCACCCGTATGGCCGGTGACTCGGGGCCTTCTAGTGGCGTCCGCTCCACGACGGCGGTGCTGGTCCCACGCGTGTGACCGTGCCTTCGGGTTTCTTGGCCAGAGGACCTGAAATCCCCTGCCGGGCGGTTTCTGCTGCTGGGTAAAGATTAGTCCCCACAGACTCGGACTCCGGGTTCGGTGATAGCTTCTCAGTCAGGGCGAGCTCTGCAGCTGCCAACCCCTGACTCCTTATAGCACTGCTCCCACAGAGCTCCTGATGTTCTTTTCCTATATCTGCTTCTCTTCTCTGTCTCTACTTCTTCTCTACTCGCTAACCCTGCCTCAGCCCTAGGTTTATATAGGGGAAGTTCTTCCCCTCCCAGGACTGGGCAGGAGGTGTGGCATGCACAGGATCCCTGACCAAGAGACCTCCCACCTGCTCTCAGACATAACATTGCCGTTACTGTGGAAACCAGACCCCTGGGGTGCCACACATACAAAATAGAAGCATGTTCAGACTGGCCAAGAAACAGACAAAAAACAAAACAGAAATTTATAGCAGATCAATTCTTATAATGCACACCTCCGATGTTGAAGAACCTTTCCTTAAAAGAAATCTGTCACCAGAGGCAGAGAGCCTGATTCCAGCGATGTACCACTTACTTTACTGGTTGCTGTAGCTTTGATTAAAAATTGTTTTATCCCCGCCCACACCACTGATTGGCAGCTTTCTGTGTATACTGAGCATAGGCAGGAAACTGCCGTTCAGTGGTGGGGGCATTGTTGGACTACCTGACAGCTGGTTTACTAGTCCCTTAGTGATATTATTCTGCTAATAAAACATTAAGTTTATAAAACTACTAAATAATAATACTAAATAATAAGCAGGCCAGTAAATGACACATCTCTGGAATCAGGGTTTCTGTCTTTACATTATGCTGCTCTCAGATTAGGTAGCAAAAACCTTCTGACAGATTTCCTTTAAAGGTTTTTTTTCACCATTATAAATGGATAAAATTGCAAAGTGCTTCTAAAAATAAGCATCTTTGTAATTTACTTGTTATTGAAACTCATTCCCATTCTCAAGAATCGAGGGATTTTTACTTTTGTTGGTTTCTCTTTGTTGCCTAGATTACCAGCCGCCTCTGAAGTCTATCAGCGGTAGACAGTCTCCTGGGTTCAGGCACAGCCCCTACAGGGCTTCATGGATGAAGCACAGCAGCAGCACTTCTGCATTCTTCCAATGCTGTAGAGGCAAACATGCAGCATCGTAGATCCCATATTTCACACCAGTGTAACTGGAGCGCACGGCCCTCCGGCAAATAGAAATCCAACAGGCATGGAAGCAAAGGGGCTCCTAACAAGATGAGGCAAACCTTTTATAGAGGGAGCTTCATGCCTATCACTAATTAAAGGGTTATTACCATCTTAAAAGTTGGGAAAACAAACAGCTTTCCTATTTACCTCTCATTAAAATTATGCACAATTTCCCTGAAACTTACTTGTGTGTAGCACTTACAAGCTATTTTCTATAGAGCTTATAAGCACTGCACTGAGCCGGCTTCAGTGCTACTACTCTCCTTTGGTGCTGCAGAAGCCTAGATGCCCCATATAGCAGCATTAGAGAAAGCATAGTTCGGGCCGAGGGTGCAACATAGCTACCGGTCTAAACTGTTAATCAGGGAGGAGCGCTCACCCCCTCCTGCAAGCATCAAGCCGGAGGCTGGAGAGCAGTGCACTTCTGAAAAGAGAAGACTGAACAACGCCTTTCAACCCTTCTCGACATCCACCGTATATGTATGTTGCAAGTCGGTAGTGAGTGTATGGAGCGGGCTCAGGGGGTGAGCTCCCCCATACTCAGCCAGGACCTGCCTCTAACAATCACGGGTGGCGCAAAGTGCCACCCATAATTGTTAACCTGTCAATTGCCATTGTCAAACTCTGACAGTGGCATTAACAACGTGCCAGAATGGGGGTGCGTCATTCCTTGTGTCCATCGGCGCACCCCTGATGTGATCGCAGGTTGCCGATGGGTTGTGATGACAGCTGGGGGGTCTGTTGAAGACCTCCTTGCTTGTCATTACAAAGCTCCCTTGAAACCCTGCCTGTGGCCAGGCTTCAAAGGAGGCAGTGATTTTTACTATATACATCAATACTGTGGCCTCGTTGTGTATATAGCACAAGCAATCAGACGAACCCGACTTCAAGTCCCCTAAGGGGATTAATAAGTACAGTGAAAAGTAAAAAAAATAAACATAAAAGTTCAAATCACCCCACCTTTTCACCCCATTAAAAATAAAGATAATAAAAAAAATACACATACAGATGCTTCTCACTAAATTAGAATATCATCAAAAAGTTAATTTATTTCAGTTCTTCAATACAAAAAGTGAAACCCATATATTATATAGAGTCATTACAAGCAGAGTGATCTATTTCAAGTCTTTATTTCTGTTAGTGTTGATGATTATGGCTTTCAGCCAATGAAAACACAAAAGTCATTATCTCAGTAAATTAGAATAATTAACAAAAAACACCTGCGAAGGCTTCCTACGCATTTTAAAAGGTCCCTTTGTCTGTTTCAGTAGGCTCCACAATCATGGGGAAGACTGCTGACTTGACAGATGTCCAGAAGGCAGTCATTGACACACTCCACAAGGAGAGTAAGCCACAAAAGGTCATTGCTAAAGAAGCTGGCTGTTCACAGAGTGCTGTATCCAAGCATATTAATGGAAAGTTGAGTGGAAGGAAAAAGTGTGATAGGAAATAGTGCACAAGCAACCGGGATAACCGCAGCCTTGAAAGGATTGTTAAGAAAAGGCCATTCAAAAATTTGGGGAGGTTCAAAAGGACTGGACTGCTGCTGGAGTCATTGCTTCAAGAGCCACCAGACACAGACGTATCCAGGACATGGGCTACAAGTGTCACATTCCTTGTGTCAAGCCACTCATGACCAATAGTCAACGCCAGAAGCGTCTTACTTGGGCCAAGGAGAAAAAGACCTGGACTTTTGCTCAGTGGTCCAAGGTGTTTGTTTTCAGATGAAAGTAAATTTTGCATTTCATTTGGAGATCAAAGTCCCAGAGTCTGGAGGAAGAGTGGAGAGGCCACAATCCAAGCTGCTGGAGGTCTAGTGTGAAGTTTCCACAATCAGTGATGGTTTGGGGAGCCATGTCATCTGCTGGTGTAGGTCCACTGTGTTTTATCAAGACCAAAGTCAGCGCAGCCGTCTACCAGGAAATTGTAGAGCACTTCATGCTTCCCTCTGCCGACAAGCTTTTTGGAGATGGAAATGTCATTCTCCAGCAGGACTTGGCTCCTGTCCACACTGCCAGAAGTACCAATACCTGGTTTACACACAACAGTATCACTGTGCTTGATTGGCCAGCAAACTCGCCTGACCTTAACCCCATAGGGCGTTGTCAAGAGGAAGATGAGAGACACCAGACCCAACAATGCAGACGAGCTGAAGGCTGCTATCAAAGCAACCTGGGCTTCCATAACACCTCAGCAGTGTCACAGGCTGATCGCCTCCATGCCACGCCATATTGATGCAGTAATTGATGCAAAAGGATCCCCGGCCAAGTATTGAGTGCATTTACTGAACATACATTTCAGTAGGCCAACATTCCGGATTTTAAAAACATTTTTCAAGCTGTTGTTATTAAGTATTCTAATTTACTGCAATAATGACTTTTGTGTTTCCATTGGCTGTAAGCCATAATCATCAACATTAACAGAAATAAACACTTGAAATAGATCACTCTGTTTGTAATGACTCTATATAATATATGAGTTTCACTTTTTGTATTGAAGAACTGAAATAATTTAACTTTTTGATGATATTCTAATTTTGTGAGAAACACCTGTATATGGTATCTCCACATTTAGAAAGTCTGATCTATCAAAATATAAAAATAATTTACTCAATAAGTAAACATCGTGAATGTCAAAAATTTAAGAGCGCCAAAATTTACATTTCTTTGGTTTCTTCAATACTGAAAAAATTCTGTAACAAGTAATCAAAACGTTACATCTATCCCAAAATGGGACAACTCGTCCTGCAAAAAACAAGTCCTCATATGTCTATGTGGACAGAAAAAAAAGTTATGATTCTGGGAAGAAGGTGAGGAAAAAAACAGAAATAGGCTGCGTCGGGAAGCGGTTAAATAGCTTCCTCTCCTAAAATAAGTCAGGAGGCATCGAAAGTGGGATTTATGGTGCTAACCACAATGTGATTCCAAAACAGAATCATAGAATTATTGAATGTTAGAGTTGGAAGAGACCTCCAGGGTCCTCGTGTCCTAGCCCCTGCTCATTGCAGGATATACTAAACCATCTCAGACAGATGTTTGAAGACTTCCATTGAAGGAGAATTCACAACCTCTCGTGGCTGCCGTTTTTTTCTAATATCTAATCTGTATCTTCTCCTTTTCAGTTTCATCCCATTGCTTCTCGTGTTTCCATGTGCAAATGAGAATGAGGATGATCCCTCTACACTGTGACAGCCCTTCAGATACTTATAGATGGCTATTAAGTCTCCTCTCAGTCTTCTCTTTTGCAAACTAAACATCCCCAGATCCTTTAACCGTTCCTTGTACTACATAGTTTGCAGTCTGCTCACCATCCTGGTCGCTCTTCTCTAAACTTGCTCCATTTTTCTATGTCTTTTTTAAGATGTGGTGCCCAGAACCGGACACAGTATTCCAGATGAGGTCTGACCAAAGAGGAGTAGATGGGGTTCATTACTTCACGTGATCTAAACAGTCAGAATGCTTTCCAAAACTAGACACAATGTTCTCTTTGAACTAGTAATGGTGTAATCTATGTGTCACAAAACCATTTACAGAATTCCAAAATCCAGGTAATACCTTCTGCACTCTGTAGCTCTTTCTCCTGCTGTAGTTTTCCTGTACCACTTCTTTCTATAGCAGAGGTGAGCACAGGAGGGACCTTCTGCCAGGAGATGAGAGGTCCCGTCTACTGCTGTCCATGTCTATGTAATAGGTGCAATTCTACAATTATAAAAAAAACAGGTTTTATATTCACGTCAATGAAAAATTCCATCAGTGTGTTTTACAAAATTAAAAACCTTCGCCCATAAAGTGCTCAATGATTAGCAGAGGCATCCTACACATCTGATGTCTGTAAAGCGCTGTGGTATATGGTGGCGCTATATAAGAAAATAAAAGTAATGAATAAAGGGCCTACAATTGAAACGGCCTCCATTCTAGATGCCTCATCCTGGGTTACATGGCGCATTATAAGACATTGATAAGTCCCAGCAGACATAACAAACCACCATTGTCTTATGTCTACATCGATAAGGTAAGAGCGAGGATTATTTTCTCTCCCGCTGTTTGCGAATAAACATTCGGACCGCATGCAAGTGTTTTACTACGAGCCCAATGATTTCTTCCCCTCATACCAGCTGACACCGGAGAAAAGAACACATCTGTGAATTGTGTCAGCCCAACATCTGCATCGTATATAGGATGTGGGTGTGTGGGCTTCGTTTATAGTGGGTGACTGCGCACAGCAAACTACTCAGGAACCTGCTACAATACATATTTTATAGCAAAAAAAAGTTACAAGTTTCCTTTTTCGTCTGGCAAGAAGTGCGGCCGCATGTGAGACGTAGAAAAATATCCAGTCTTACTAGTCGCATGGATGAATGGCTTCACTAAACATAGTCAGCACGGGAATGTCGGGGAAATCCACTGCCGAAAATATGTCCTGATTGTTACATCCTATTAGTGTGAGGCCGGGGGCAGACAGGCCGGGGGCAGACGAGCCGGTGAACAATCAGACGAGTTTCATTCAGAAAAAACGGCTGATGCCATCCGTGTGCCATCCGTATTTTGTGTCTGTACATTCGTATTTTACATCCATGTACAATCTGTATGCCTGTGTTTTACATCCGTATGTCCATGTTTTACATCCATATGTCCATATCTTACATCCATATATCCATATTTTACATCCATATATCCATATTTTAGATACGTATGTCCGTATTTTACATCCGTATGTCCATGTTTTACATCCATATGTCCATGTTTTACATCCATATGTCCATATTTTACATCCGTATGTCTATGTTTTACATCCGTATGTCCATATTTTACATCCATATGTCAATATTTTAGATACGTATGTCCGTATTTTAGATACGCATGTCAGTATTTTACATCCGTATATCCGTATTTTACATCCATATGTCCATATTTTACGTCCGTATGTCCGTATTTTGCATCCATATGTTATATTCCTATGTCCATATTTTACATCCATATGTCCATATTTTACGTCAATACGTCAGTATTTTACATCCATATTTTATATCTCCATGTCCGTATTGTACATCCCTTTGTCTGTATTTTAAATACATATGTCATCTGTTTTTATACGGTACATCAGTAGTTTATAAAATTTACAAGACTAAATACAATCTTATATGTTAATAACTGCAATATAGCCATAAAAATCAGAAGCAATCAGGATGAGCCGTATGAGATTCGATTTTTTTTTTTACGCACCTATAGACTTGAATGGACGAGTCTAATCCGAAATACAGAAGAGACTAGCGTATGTTACCATTTTTTTCCCATATACACTTGGTCCTTGTGTAAAAACATCATCATCTGAACATCTCTATTCAATAACATTGGTCCATGTGATATCGTGTGTGTATCCACTTGGAATCTAAGGAGTAACATTTCTCCTTGCGGAGAGTGACATGTTAAGCATTTTACGGTGAGGAGACTTTTAAAGCCGCAATGCTCCTCTGGGAAATATGCCAATTGTCTCTTCAGAGAGGAAGATGTCCAGAACTCTAGTGCCTCCTACAGGACGTAGCAATACTAAAAGTCAATAGTGACCCTTTAACGAGCCTTATCAAATGACTTAGGCTATAAGCCAGAACCAGAAACTCACTTTGCAGACACTGTTTCGGGATACTGCCCCTCATCAGTGCAAAGTGTGAGATTTGGTTTGACTGGGTGAGAGGCGTCAGACCGGTATCTAAGGGGTAACATTTCTCCATACGAAGAGCGACATGTTAAGCATGTCACGGTGAGGAGACTTTTAAAGCTGCAATGCTCCTCTGGGAAATAGGCGGCACTAGAGTTCTGGTCCTCTTCCTCTCTGAAGAGACAATTTGCACATTTCCCAGAGGAGCATTGCGGCTTTAAAAGTCTCCTCACCTTGACATGCTTAGCATGTCGCTCTCTGGAAGGAGAAATGTCAAGAGGTCACAGGTTCTATTTCCTACATGGACTAAATAACTGTGAAAAATAATAATAAAAAAGTTATTAACAAATAAAAAAGCATAAAAGTTTGAATCCTTTTTCACATTCATAAATAAAGCAATAAAAAATAGGAAAATCACCCATCTGTAAAAGTCCAAGGTGTCGAATTATACAATAGTTTAACCCATATGGTAAACCCCAGGGAAGAAAAAAAAAAGAATCACAACAGAATCTTTCCTTTGTGAAACATTTCGCAAAAAAATGCAATAAAAAGTGATCAAAAAAAAATTGTGATAAAAACTACTGCTCTGAATGCAAACAACCAAGCCCTCACTACGCTCCATCTACAGAGACATAAAATAGTTACTGGTCTCGAAAAATGATGACACAAAACAAAATCGTTTTTTTTTTTTTACATTTCCAAAAAAAAATAGAATAAAAAAAAAAACCCAACTTTGGTATCACCATAATCATACTAACCTGGAGAATCATGTTGGCGGGTAATTTTTACAGCACAACGTGCACCGTAGATAGGAAAACCGAAAAAAACCTGGCGGAATTGCTTTTTTTTAACCATTTCACCTCACTTATATGGTTCAACTTTTCAGTATATTATTTGGTAAGATGAATGGCTTGATTCGAACATACATTTCCAGCTTCATATATCTATGGTGACGGAAAAAGAAAAAAGTTATGGCTCTTAAAAGAAGTGGAGGAAAAATTTTAATTTGCTGCGTCCTTAATGCGTTAAATAATAGAGACATAAAAAGTGCAGATGGTGCAGGCGCAGGCCGTCTCTCCATGTAAGTCAAGTACTTTCTCATTGCCTTTCTCTAGCCATAGTGTAGACACAGACCCTGTCGGAGTAAATAATTTAAAGTGGTTGTCCAGGCTTTGGATGTTAATGAGTCATTTTATAGGTCATTAACATTAGATCAGAGGGGGTCCAATACTTGGCACACCCACCGACCATTGGTTATCAGCTAGTGTCCGGATGCAAACAGTGACAAAAGCGAACAGCATAGCGCCACTCACTGTGCAGTGGCCATTCCCTGGTACTGCAGTTCATCTAATATTGAAGGGAATAGAAGCTGCAGTACTGGAGAACTGCCATTACACAGCTATGCTGTTCAGCCCCATACGCTCTTCACACCTGGCTTAGAACAGAACCGGTGGTGGAGCCACATCTAGCTGATATTTATTTTACTCTCTTATATAGCGGCATTAATTCCACAGCTCTTTACAGACATCATCATAACTGTCCCCATTGGGGCTCACAATCTACATTCTCTATCAGTATGTCTTTGGAGTGTGGGAGGAAACCCATGAGAACACGGGGAGAACATACAAACTCCTTATATATCTTGTCCTTGGGGGGATTTAAATCCAGGACCTGCAATGCGACAGTGCTAACCACTGAGCCACCGTGCTACCCTTTTGTGAGCACAGGTTATTAATATTCTGTTCTCTTAATGTGAGTAATGTAAGCACAGATAATGCTGCCTCCTTGTTTCTCTCTATTGTTAACGCAAACAAAGGTCCCATCTCTCCATGAAAGTGATGTAAGAACAGATAGTACTACTTTCTTGTCTCTGTTAATAGTGTGGGCACAGACCCTGTCACTTCATGTAAGAGATGTAATCACAGATAGTACTGCCTCCTTATCTCTCTGTGTAAATGGTGTGATCACACACGCTGTCTCTTCTTGATGTGGAAGACATGTATAGTATGGTTTCCCTGTGAATTTTGGAGGCACACCCTGTGTCCCCTGGTAACTGATTAAACTGATAAAGGCATAGAGAGTACTACATACCTCTCTCTTCCTGTACATACTATAGGCACAGGTAGTATTAACCCCTGGTCTTTCTCTCCCTATAAATGTAGGCACAGATAGTACTACTTCCCAATCATTCCTGTTTTGATTTTCTCTGCTGCAATCTCTCAGTAATTCACAATGCACAAATCAAGGAATGAAGAGAGTTTCCAATCTGATGTGAAAAAAAATATGGTCCTTGAGCTTGATTGAAGATACAATCTCATAAAGTAATTATGCAAATTGTCTCTTCAGAGAGGAAGAGGACTTGAACTGTATAGTGCCACCTATTGGAAGCAGCAATCCTACAAGTCAATATCGACCCTTTAACGAGCCTTGCAATATCACTTAGGATAATAGACAAACCAGAATCCAAATTTACTGTGTTTCAGGGTATTGCCCCTCGTCAGTGCAAAGTGTGAGATTAAACTTTTTTATTTCATCAGTGCCAAGAGTGGGGGATAGCAAAGAGTTGTCCAAGTAGTGGAAAACTTCTTTAAAGTAAGTAACTCAAAGTAACTCTGAAGACTTTATATGAGTATGTTGAAAGACAGAATTATGGGGGAACTGTAGTTTCAAAATTATTAGATATTCAGTGAGTTAATATGTTACATAACAATGAAGGTGATAAAGACCATTTCTTTAACATACAGTGGTGGCCAAAAGTATTGGCACTCCTGCAATTCTGTCAGATAATACTCAGTTTCTTCCTGAAAATGATTGCAATCACAAATTCTTTGGTATTATTATCTTCATTTAATTTGTCTTCAATGAAAAAACACAAAAAGAATTGTCCTAAAGCCAAATTGGATATAATTCCACACCAAACTTAAAAAAGGGGGTGGACAAAAGTATTGGCATCCTTTGAAAAATCATGGGATGCTTCTCTAATTTGTGTAATTAACAGCACCTGTAACTTACCTGTGGCACCTAACAGGTGTTGGCAATAACTAAATCACACTTGCAGCCAGTTAACATGGATTAAAGTTGACTCAACCTCTGTCCTGTGTCCTTGTGTGTACCACATTGAGCATGGAGAAAATAAAGAAGACCAAAGAACTGTCTGAGGACTTGAGAAACCAAATTGTGAGGAAGCATGAGCAATCTCAAGGCTACAAGTCCATCTCCAAAGACCTGAATGTTCCTGTGTCTTCCATGCGCAGTGTCATCAAGAAGTTTAAAGCCCATGGCACTGTGGCTAACCTACCTAGATGTGGACGGAAAAGAAAAATTGAGAGATTTCAACGCAAGATTGTGCGGATGGTGGATAAAGAACCTCGACTAACATCCAAACAAGTTCAAGCTGCCCTGCAGTCCGAGGGTACAACAGTGTCAAGCCGTACTATCCGTCGGCTTCTGAATGAAAAGGGATTGTATGGTAGGATACCCAGGAAGACCCCACTTCTTACCCCGAGACATAAAAAAGCCAGGCTGGAGTTTGCCAAAACTTATCTGAGAAAGCCTAAAACGTTTTGGAAGAATGTTCTCTGGTCAAATGAGACAAAAGTAGAGCTTTTTGGGAAAAAGCATCAACATAGAGTGTACAGGAAAAAAAAAGAGGCATTCAAAGAAAAGAACACGGTCCCTACAGTCAAACATGGTGGAGGTTCCCTGATGTTTTGGGGTTGCTTTGCTGCCTCTGGCACTGGACTGCTTGACTGTGTGCATGGCATTATGAAGTCTGAAGACTACCAACAAGTTTTGCAGCATAATGTAGGGCCCAGTGTGAGAAAGCTGGGTCTCCCTCAGAGGTCATGGGTCTTCCAGCAGGACAATGACCCAAAACACACTTCCAAAAGCACTATAAAATGGTTTGAGAGAAAGCACTGGAGACTTCTAAGGTGGCCAACAATGAGTGCAGACCTGAATCCCATAGAACACATGTGGAGAGATCTCAAAATGGCAGTTTGGAGAGGGCACCCTTCAAATATCAGGGACCTGGAGCAGTTTGCCAAAGAAGAATGGTCTACAATTCCAGCAGAGCATTGTAAGAAACTCATTGATGGTTACCGGAAGCGGTTGTTCGCAGTTATTTTGGCTAAAGGTTGTGCAACCAAGTATTAGGCTGAGGGTGCCAATACTTTTGTCTGGCCCATTTTTGGAGTTTTGTGTGAAATGATCAATGATTTGATCTTTGCTTCATTCTCTTTTGTGTTTTTTCCTTGCAAGCAAATTAAATGAAGAGAATAATACCAAAGAATTTGTGATTGCAATCATTTTCAGGAAGAAACTGAGTATTATCTGACAGAATTGCAGGGGTGCCAATACTTTTGGCCACCACTGTACTTACATCCAATTATCCATACATTGTAAAAAAAATAAAAGAATAAAAAAACAAAAGAAAGAAATTACTCCAAAGTATGTTTTTACAGTTTGTGTAATGCTCTAGATCTGCATTCACAAGTTTACAGGTTTCAGAGCTGAAATCTTCCAGCATTCTTTGCTGGTTTTATGCTCTGCTGAACAAAATTCCTCTAGGTGCATCCAATACACTGTAATCTGTTGTTACTAAAGAATGAGTTAAAAGGGTTGTCCGGGCCTGAAAAGCTGATGGACACTTAGCACCCCTGCCGATCAGTGGTATTGTGCGCTGGTAGCTGTGGGGTATAAGCGGTGTACGGGTGGAACTGGTACTTTGCTTAGTGGCCACTGCTGAGTTGTCGGACCCCCACCGATCTCATATTGATTGTCTATCCCAGGGATAAGTAATCAATTGTTCAGTCCTGGACAACCTCTTTATGGCTCTATCTGACAATGCTTTGTTAAGTGATTACATTGACAACTAACAAAACTATAATTGCAGCTCTGGACTAATGCACAAGCTGAAACTTAGGACCAGTGCCTTGACATGAAAAAAGCAGACCAATGTTATCCAATGGGGCAGTGCAGATGAGCGATTTTTTTCACTGATGGAATCTGCGTGTGAAGAAAATAGCAACATTGGTACATCGGATGAGACTCACCCATTCAAGTCTATGGGTGTGCAAAAAAGCCACAGTCTAAGGCTATGTGCCCACGATGCAGAAATGCTCTGGATTTTTTCCTGAGCGTTTCTGCATCTCCCTGGCAGAAAAAACGCATGCGGATTGTACATGTGGATTGTACATGTGTTTTTCCTGCCAGGGAGATGCGGATGTGAAGCGTTCTTCACATGCATTTCCGCATGCGGGTTGACAAGCGCTTTCCAGGCGATTTTAGCATCACTTGGAAAGTGCTTGACAACTTGGTCACACTATATAAATCCATGCAAACGGCATGTATTCATATAGCGTGACCAAAAGAATGGTAAAAAAATAAATCTATACTTACCTTCCGATGGCCCCCGGAGTCTTGCTTCGCTCCGTCCTCCCTTGCCGGCAGCTCGCGGTACACTACACTGAAGGACCTGCCGTCACATGACTATGACGTCAGCGCAGGTCCTTCAGTCCACCGCGATCTGCCGGCAAGGGAGGACAAGCGCAGCGGGGACCATCAGAAGGTAAATTTAATATTTCTTTTTTATTTTATTCTTTTTTTTACAGGTTCTATGGTACCCGGGTCCGGAGGAGAGTCTCCTGTCCTCCACACCCGGGTACCATCCGCACATTGAAACGCATGGATTCCGCATGTACAGTTCCAGTGATGCGGAATCCAAGCGTTCCAATGCAAGTCAATGGCGGTGAAAACGCAGCACTTCTGCAAAATAATTGGTAGTGCTGCGTTTTTTTCCGCAATGATAACCCGCAGCAGAAATTTCCGCAGCATGTGCACAGCACATGTGGATTATCATTGGGGAACATGGCAGGCCTTCTACCAAGCGTTTTTTAAGCGTTTCTGCAGCGTTTTTGCCGCTGTGGAAACGCTTAAAAAACGCATCATGGGCACACAGCCTTACATCCGATTTTTATGGATAAATTGCAGTTATGTAACATAGAAAACTGTAATTGATCCTGTAATTGATTAATAGCTGCTGTAAAAAAAAAAAAACAGATTGTATAAGGATGACAAGTGAGAAAAAATGGTCCCATTTTTCCGGATTAAACTCTGAACGATTTTTTAAAAACGGTCGTGTGAACTTGCCCTGATACTGACTGACCACTCTCGATGGGGCCCATTCATCATTGTTTTCCCCAGAATTGCAAAATAGTTTATAATATCACAAACTTTTTTACAACCAAATATCAAAAGCTTTGTTCAACTCGTAGTTGCGCAAACATATTTTATCATTTGTCGTTTTTACGCCAGCTCCGGCAGCTATTTGAAAAGTAGGATGGGATGTGGCCGAAAAAATCATTAAAATGTATTCTGTATAATTTACTTCCCAAAACTGGAGTAAATTATTACAGAATTGATTCCAGTCAATGATCGGAATATATATGTTTTTTGCTGAAAAGATGCAGCAAATGCATACCTCCAAATGGATTAGCGGAACTTACCCCAGTGAAATCAAGGCCTATTCGTCAGCCTTTTTCTCCCTTTATTGGATAGAGCGGAGAGCCACTAGCAAAAATTGTCTTTCCCTCTGGCAGACCCTTGCCCATCGATATGTGGCACATGGATTTTTATATTTGATCATATTCAAACCATGCGTTTTTCTGGTGTTTTCAAATCCTATAGAAAAGCTTATGAGCAAGAAAAGTGCCATTACTAGAGCATGTGTCATACAAACAAATTGCCAGAGGTCTAAGGGGTAATGTTTCTCCTTGTGGAGAGTGACACACTGGCCCGGGCCGAGCCTCTCACCCAGCCAAATCAGATCTCATACTTTGCACTGACGAGGGGCAGAACCCCGAAACACTGTGTCTGCAAATTGAGATTCTGATTTGGCTTTTATCCTAAGTCCTATTGCACGACTCGTTAAAGGGTCGATTGTGACTTATAGGATCGCTGCTTCCAACAGGTGGCGCTATAGAGTTCTAGTCCTTCTCTCTGAAGAGGCAATTTCCATAAACAAATTGCCACAAACTAAAAAAAATGCCAAAACCAAAAATTTTCTGTAGTCTTTAAAAACGCATCTGGTCAACAGAGTTTAAAAAAAACAAAAAACTAAAATGCTGTGAAATGTATGATTGAATCCAGTATAATGGCATTTAGTGGTGTTTTTATAGCATTATTGTGACAAAAATAAACACTGTAGACAAATCTTTATTCTTGGAGTCAATGGGGACACATTAAACACAATTCATACACAGCTGTTTTTGGAAGTTTTTTTTTTTTATCCATTTCAACTTTCGACAGCATTTTTTTGCATTTGTGGCTCTTTTTCAATTATACGGTAGCATGCTATGAAGTTTTTTTTGTATCACTTTTTGGTGTTTTTTTCAATAAGCCTCCATTTTTTAGTGATTTTTTTTATGTTTTTGACAAAAAAGAAATCATGTGGTTACAAAAGTAATCTTGGAATCACTCAACCCATGGCTACGTTCTCACAAGCATATAAAAAGAATTGTTCGAAAACGTGGAACGATTTTTTTATCATTTGTCGTCCGTATATAATCCATTTTTATGCAGTAGAAGTTATTAAAAATTTACAAGACCTTAGACAGTTTTCTATGTTAATGAATTGCAATGTATCTGTAAAAAATTTGATGCTATATGGTGGCTCCATATGGGATCTGATTTTTTTTGGTGCACCCATAGACTTGGAGGGGCGAGTCTCATCCGACATGGGGAAGAAACTAGGGCATGCTGCAATTTTATTCACGCGCAGATTCTGTTTGTGAAAAAAAAACCGCTCATCTTCAATGCCCCACTGAATAACATTGGTCCGAATGCTGTCCGTTCTTTCACGGACAGCACTCGGACCGAAACTACGATCGTGTGAACTTGGCCTATGAAAAATCGATAAAAATGTTACAAGTAAAATTCAGCATTAACAAATTATCCAGGAAGGGTAAATAAACCCAATTTAAGGGATGTAATTAAAACTTGACTTTTATTTAACTCTAATAAAACGTGGTCTCTATTGTCTAAAAATACTAAAGTGGCCCTGTATTATTCTTGTATTACAAGGGGTTCCTATAATTAGGTGACTCTACCCTACCAACTAATAACCACTAATATAAAGATTATAGCAGATTATAGCATTAGCCTCCCCAACAAGTTTCGCCTTGACAGGCTTCCTCAGGGGCAATGAGTCACTTTTAATTCAACTTCAATGCTCTTGTGTATATATATGATTAATTCTACATACCCTGATAGTGTCATATGTAATCCATGGACTGAAGCCATCGTTTAGGCAAAATAGTATAGCCTCAGCAATGTGTAGAGGCTATTTGTTGGTAGGTTAGGGTTGATTAATTATAGGAACCCCTTGTAATATATGAATAATACAGGACCACTTTAGTATTTGTTGACAATAGAGATCATGTTTTGTTACAGTTAAAGGGGCATTCTCATCTCCAAGATCCTATCCCAATATGTATTAGGTGTACTAATAATAATATTAGTAAATATCTCCCCTCCAATTAGAAATGTAGTATAGTTTTTCTGATTTGCTATGTCTCTTTCCTCATGTGCAGACAATACAGGACCTTAGGTATCCATGGTTACGTCCACTAGCAACTAGCTAACTGTGACTATATCAGTGGTTGTAACCATGGATACCTAAGGTCCTGCAATGCCTGCACATGGGGAAAATGAAACAGCGAATTAGAAAAACTATACTACATTTCTAATTGGAGGTATTTGCTAATATTATTATTATTACACCTACAACATATTGGGATAGGATCTTGCAGATGGGAATACCTCTTTAAATAAAATTCAAGTTTTAATTACATCCCTTAGATTGGGTATATTTACCCCTCCTGGGTAATTTGTTAATGCAAATTTTCATCCCTGAAGGGTTGTTTTACACCTTTTGAGTTTAAATTTAGGGCTCATTCACACATCCAATTTTCACATATGAACATTATCTGTGTTTTTCACGGATAGCATGCGTACCTGTGATAGTCTATGGGGCCACTCACACATCCGTGATTTTTGTGGACTGAGAAATCCATAGAAAATCACAGACACAAGACCACTTTTGATCTGAGGGTTGGATCAAAATCGGCAAAGCAAGTTAAAGGGTCCGTGAGAAAAATCAGACCGCACTCGGATGGCATCTGGACTGTCAGAATGGAGTAGGTAGAGAAACTTTTTTTTTTTAAATTTCTCCACGTACGAAAAAAAAACGGATGACACTCGGACCACACTCTCATCAAACTTTTATGAAAGTCTAATCAGAATAATCGGTCCCTTTTTCTCGAACGTGTGAATGAACTCTAGGAATGGCGGAGCTCCTAGGTGGCGGACTGGAGCACAGAGATGACAGTGTAGGACACAATGAATTGTTGCTTTGTGGATGTTTTTGTTACCTGTATGTTTCGGTGTATACATGAGTGCAGGGACGTGGATGTGACGCGGGGCAGCCTCGCAGCCTCTACCTGCCCTCGGATTAATCAGTCCCATCGTCTGCTTCCCTTTCTGGAATGATGTCTCTGGTTTCCAAATCAGTCAGATCAAAAGTCACCTCCTGTGACCGCCCGGAATGAAGTCTGCTCTGGAATCCGCTGGTTACGAATAATTGTTACCCACTCAAACCTAATTGTCTCTTACGATTCCCACGTATTTATCATCAGACACAACAAGGGCGACAGATATAGACTTTCTATTTTAATGCTGCTTTTGTTGCCAAAGTGAGCAGTTGTGTCTGAGCATTGGACACGAAGCTGCCGAGGGAGAGCTGGAAACATTGTTCCTAAATATACATTATTGACTGGCGAGGCTGCTCTGCCTCCATGTTATCGGCTCAATTAACTGTGATAATGAAGTTATTTTATTTTATTTTTTTTTAAAAATGACACATTGAGGATTGTGCCAAACACAAGTTCAGCTCTGCTCCATCCAAGGCTGTTTTTGTGTTTGCTGACATGGCTGTAGGAAACAATGGCGATAATGAAGAGTAATTGAGTGCAAACAACCCCATTACAAAAACGAGATGTGTTTTACACCCCCGGTCCACCCTCAAACACAAAAGGCAATTGGAAAGTGGAGTTTTATGATGATTGCTTGACACCACTAGAATAGGCAAACAACAGAGCAGTAGTTGTCAGTAATGTACACACAGGAAAGCTAATGGCTTTACCAATGGATTGTTGTAGGCTATCAGTGGGTGTAAACAGGCGCGAGGGGGGAGATTGCACTTTACAATGGATTACACACTACTTGTGCATGGTCTGGTAAGAAAGAGTTGGTGAAACTACTAATCTAAGCGCTTTATCCGGTTGTCCCCCGCAGGTCTCACTCTCCCTCTCTGCTGTCACTCTTGGTAATCAGACTATGTAGAAACTCCATATCTGGGGATATTACTGCTCAGCTTGGGTCATCGTCTCCCCCTTCCGCTCATCTCATCCTTATCCCTAGGGGAAGGAATTGGACTCTTACCGCAGAACTGTGAGCGTCTGACCGTTCCCACATCCTGTCAGCGGGGACCGGCGTCATCTGCTAAACATTAGGTCCGAATATGACCATTGTGGCTGTGATATCACATGCATATAGAAAATATATAGAACCTGTCACCAAGGCACAATTAATGAAGTAACCCACCTCTTTCATATATGAGGCTCGCTGGTTTGGATAAGGAGACATCAGTCTTGGATATTTTCCATTGTGTTATTGCATCTTCCTCTGCAAAGTGACAGTCATCGGCTTTTGTATAAGACCGTTACCTTGAAGGGGTCTTTCTGTTATATAATAACAGGGACCTATACTCTAGATTACAGATTGGTGGGGGTCCGACACATGGCACCCCCTCCGATCAGCCGTTATTAGACATTGAACGGAGCTGCACTGCGTAGCCTCGCTCAATATGGAGCTCCCGCATTCATAAGTAGGTTGACTAATATCAATATCATGTGTCCAGAAAAACCCTTTTAACCCCTCATGTATTATGTTCCTGATTTTCTCTGTGTGCCATCAAATGGTGCACCTGTAATACATCATATTCTCCACTAGAAGCAATGACCTTGAGAATTAATGCCTATGCAAAATTGCATTGAAAGGAGAAGCAAAAACATGTATTTTTTAACTCAGATCATATACAATCAAAAAGAAAGAAGTTAAAGGTACTTGGTGCAACTCAATAGCCCCATGTGCTCATACATTGTGGATGTGTAACACCGCCCGTGCGCAATTCAAAGTATCCCCAAATTCTGTAAAACTTCAATCCCTTCCAATCTAAAAAGCTGAAGAGGCATAAAAAAGGTGAGACAATGACTAAGGAAAGAAACGCGTCTGATTTTTTTCTATGGTGGTAGAAGGATTTTTTCTACATGGATTTTAATATGTCGCAATAAAAGTGCTTTTAAAGGATCTTCCTGCTGGAATCTCGCTTTCTTCTGCAGTACTACAAGTCTCGGTGCAATTCTCCTTATCCAGAGCTGACCCTCCCTTTCTCCATGCAATTGCTACCCTTATCCGGAGCTGACCTTCCCTTTCTCCATGCAATTGCTACCCTTATCTGGAGCTGACCTTCCCTTTCTCCATGCAATTGCTACCCTTATCTGGAGCTGACCTTCCCTTTCTCCGTGCAGTTGCTACCCTTATCCTTATCCAGAGCTGACCTTCCCTTTCTCCGTTCAGTTGCTACCCTTATCCTTATCCAGAGCTGACCTTCCCTTTCTCCGTTCAGTTGCTACCCTTATCCGGAGCTGACCTTCCCTTTCTCTGTGCAGTTGCTATCCTTATCCTTATCCGGAGCTGATCTTCCCTTTCTCCGTGCAATTGCTACCCTTATCTTTAACCGGAGCTGACCTTCCCTTTCTCTGTGCAGTTGCTACCCTTATCCGGAGCTGACCTTCCCTTTCTCTGTGCAGTTGCTACCCTTATCCGGAGCTGACCTTCCCTTTCTCTGTGCAGTTGCTACCCTTATCCGGGGCTGACCTTCCCTTTCTCTGTGCAATTGCTACCCTTATCTTTAACAGGAGCTGATTTTCCCTTTCTGTTCAATCTCATAAACAAGGTGAATTATAAGATCTTCAGTGCCCCTTCATTTTAGTGGGTGGTGGTGTCCAATCTCTCCCCCACCCCCACTGATGAAAACTTCTCCATTAAACTCCCTTTTTTCCTTTTCCTATTTCCTTTTTGTTTTGTTAGTTTGAAAACATATATATGACTTTCTATTTTGTATATAAAAAAAAGGTATCTTCAGTTTCAAAATGGTCAATTGTTTATGTATCATCATGCCTTTATTCTACTTGTTTTCCCCCCTTCCCTAGTTATTGTAACGTTTCCCTTAGTAAAAATATTGTTAAACAAAACTTCTCCATTAAATAACAAGTTTTCGAAAACTTAAAAATAGCTCAGGAAAAAGTCCAAATCTCCAGAGCCGGAGAAGACGCTGTAGAATCACAGGGCAAAGGGGGGGGGGGGGGGATCGTAAATTATTGTTAAAAGAAGTTGTGACCCTGTGACAAATCCTCTTTAAAATAAGCAATGAAGCGAATGCAACTATTAATAAACCGCACTTTCTACAAATAACAAGTGTTTTTCTCTCTCCCACTTTTTTTTTTTTTGGCTCCATCATTTAATTGGGTTTCGCTTTTAATTTTGGACCGGCAATTAGGAAGGTCTAGCTGTTTGTATTTCTCACTTTTGAGGGCGGTTGAGATAACTTGATAAGATTGGAAGTTGCAGAGTACCAGACAGATGAAGCCTTCAGGAGGAGGAGGAGGGATGGGGAGAGAGACAAGACCAACAAAATTGATCTGTAAGACTTAAAGACATGAGCAAATAGGGCAGAGTTTCACTGTAGAAGAGGCTCAGGGATACGGTACTGATTAACCTCGCACTCCATGCAAAGAATGTCCTGTTTACTCCCAATATATATGTGTATGTATATATATATATATGTATATATATATATATATATATATATATATATATATGCGCTTGTTCTATTGGATGAGCTATAGGTTTAATGACTTAGCCCCTCACCCCCTTATCAAAACTACACTCTAAAACCAAATCCACACAGATTACAGAGCTACATAGGAAATTTCCATTTTATTGTTCAACCATAATTTATTTACAAATACACTTTATAACTTTTATATACATTGCACATTTACATGGTAAAAAAGTACAAAACTATATATTTAAATGAATTTATATTTAACTTGCCATGTTTTGAAAAATATAAAATTGAATCAGAAAACCAAGAAGTGTAATTGTGGAAAAAAAAAATAAAGCAAGAAACTTGGACTGATAAAGCTCCGATATGGTTACAACCAAAACAGAACAACGCTAATGTTTTGGCCACAAGTTCATGGATTGGATTCACTCATTAACGGGATATGTTCCCATAGAGTCCTTACGTTTTGTGGTTCTATTTGTGGCCACATAATAATAATGGCCGTTAATGACAGATTTCCATGAATCTCGGGTTGGTTGATATATAGATTCGCAGCTTCTTTGTGATCAGTCAAGATTCCTTGTAAACAAAACCCAAACGATGTATGTACAGGACTAAAGATAAAATCCAATAAATAAACATACTGGAACTGACATGCAAATGTGAGGAAATGAAAGAAAAATAGCTCTAAAAAACAGGAAAAGGCTCGGTTCTGCGCAACAAGGCTTTGTGAACCACCATGGCGGTCTACCGAGAATTCACCAAGCCATGATCTACAGAACTCTGCCGACACTCAGGGCCGGATTATGCTTGGGCAAATAATTTTGTAGGGGAAGGTCCCTGGCCCCAACCTGAACCACTATTGCATTCACAAATAAGGATTATGGTTGGAGAAGGACATTGGGTAAATAATTTTTTAGAGGCAGATCCCTAAACCCGACCTGAACCCCTATAGCAGCCACATATAAGGATTATTGTTGGGGAAGGCCATTGGCCAAATAATTTTGTAGGGGCAGAACCTTGGACCTGAACCCCTATCACATCTACAAATAAGGATTATGATCGGAGAAGGACACTGAGTAAATAATTTTGTAGTGGCAGATCCCTGGACCTGACCTTAACCCCTATCACAGCCACAAATAAGGATTATGATTGGAGAAGGACACTGAGTAAATAATTTTGTAGTGGCAGGTCCTTGGACCCGACCTAAACCCTATAGCAGCCACATATAAGGATTATGGTTGGGGAAGGCCATTGGCCAAATAATTTTGTAGGGGCAGATCCCTGGACCCGACCTGAATCCCTATAGCAGCCACATATAAGGATTATGGTTGGGGAAGGCCACTGGCCAAATAATTTTGTAGGTGCAGATCCCTGGACGCGACCTGAATCCGTATTGCAGCCACCTATATGGATTATGATTGGGGAACGACATTGGGACAATAATTTTTTAGGGGCTGGTCCCTGGACCCGACCTTAACCCGTATCACAGCCATATATAATAGTGGCGGGGGCCCGTATGTATGTGCTGAAGTTTGGAGAATTAATGGAAACAATAACTTGTATAGAGCCATATGCAAGCTTGACCACCTCTAGACAGCTCAATATAATCTTGGGATATCCATAAAGGTGAGCAGTAATAACCTCAATCAAAAAAAAAGTTTCAACTAAAAAATTCTGGACCCACCAACAAACCTTTTAAAGCTCAGTGACTTTAACAGACCAAGGTAGGAAGGATAGAAGAGATTCCCAACTTGGTAAATGGCGCCATCAATATGACCTCCCTATAATCCGGCCCTGCCGACGCTTACTCTATGACATCAGTGTATGGAGTGGACAGTAATGGTCAGTAATAAGGAATGGACTTACACGAAAAAAAAAAAAAGCTGACCTTTACAAGCAAAGGTTTCTCACAATAAATAACACTGCTCTCCCTTTGACGAATATATTTCTTCAAAACAAGGTGTACAGTCAAAAAAAAAACACAGACATTTTATGTATAAATTATAAAACATGACACAGTATAAATAAATGTCTACCAGACTCAACTATATGTATACTTTTTTTTTTCTTCCTCAAAATAAATAAGCATACACCTATATACAGTATGGACATCACTCCTTGCCAAAGGCTGTTCCAACAGTTTTACCAGTGGACTGAAGATAATGGGAAGCTGTAGTCGGGGTCTTCCTCTTCCTCTTCGTCCTCAGGATCTTCATTAATGGCTATATAGGGGAATATAGGGGAGCTGTTGTTTAAATAAGGACAACAACAGCGCAGAAGCTCAGTGCATGATTGTTTTGTTGTGTTGTTTGTTTTGCTCTCTGAACAGCCATAAAACAGCGTTGCATTGTATGTGACTTGCAGCGATGCGTTTCGGCATCAACTTTTTTTTTTTTTTTGTAATTAATACTTTTTTTTTTTTTTCCTTTCTGTTTTTTTTTTTTTTTAAATTAACCTATGAAGTCTTAACTGCAGAAAGTTTCTGAAGAACCCAATGGATGAGGCTTTTATTGCAGGTTCCTGTAATCAGACAAAAAGCGCTCGTGTTCTAGGTGTACTGCTCGTGTCCTCAGAGTTAGTAGTAGCGGCCGCTGCGCAAAGACAGAGACCGGATCAACCGGCGAGTCTCATGGGAGTTAGATCACTCGAAAAGCATTAATGAAGCATTCAGCGAAGCACATAGAAGCGGAATTAGAAAAATAGAGGGGAAAGATATTCTCAGGCAACCCCTGGTAAATAGAAAGGATAGCTTTTCCTGCCCAAGAGGCAATAATAGTCAGTAATGGAGCACGATAAATAGCTAGCCATTGTGCTGGTATCCAATTCTCTCTAGTCTTCATTACGGAGGGGTTGCCTTTCGATATCTTAGATTGGATTTTGTTTGTTTTGCGGTAAAGTCACTTACAGTTGCAAGATCCGGAGTGTTTGACTTCCAAAAGTACGCCCAACGAGCAGGCTGCCTGCTTCATGGCGCACTCGCTGGGGTAGGTGGTGTTATCACTGGCGCAAACCGCTTCATCAGACTTGCTGTCCGGGCAGTAATCTTCGCACACTGCGCAGCGCCCCCTGCCCACTCTGCTGTCCCACAGGCACTTCTTACCGAAGCTGCACTTGATATCTTCACACGACTTCGCCTCTGCAAATAAGAATCATATGTCAGTAATCTCTCCAGTAACAAACAACAAATGCATTTCTACGGCCATCAGAGGGGCTGCAGACCACCCTTGCACCATAGTGATTTCATGCTAGTCCAATACTTTATGTAATACATTTTTTTCTTCCATTGATAATAATAACTGGACAGTTGAAACTAGACACTAATAAAAAATTTTGTATTTTTAGTTATTATTTTTATCATTATTAGTACCGATTTTACTTTTGCACAATAAGCCATCTTCATATTCATTTTTGACCCCTGGATGAAGCATTTCAGTGCGAAATGCGCGTCTGGTGTGGTGGGTCCCTGGAGTAGCTATGGAGGTATAATGGGACTTACATCCCTTATGTTTGCAGCTACTCTATATCCTAAACACGGATGATTGTAAGATGGCTGACATGGACATGGACACATGATCTGTTGTTAGATTCGCTATTATTTGGTCATTCTATAAATAATTAAAATGTTTGTATATGCATTATGAAATATTACTTACCACAAGGCGATTGATTAATTATATCTGGATGCATTGCTTGACCTAGATGTTAATTATTTCCCAAATGTGTCTCTTTATAAGGTATTAGCGTATATGTCTACCCTTTGACCATGATAGTTAGGTGATAGACCCCCTATCTAACAAAGACTACTTCACTCATTATAAGGGTGTACCCACCTTGTCCCTTATTTGTGGCTTGTCTCTTTTTTAAATGTTATTTCTCTTTTCATCTATTTATCAATGAAAAAATATTTTTAATATGGACTTGGCCCATGTGTAAAGCTTGTTCTCGGTGACATCTTCATATTCAGCTGAATTCTTTATATTTCCATTATTAGTTAGTATTTTTATCATTAGTTTTACTTTTGCACAATAAGCCATGTTCATATTCAGCTGAATTCTTTGTATTTGCCATTATTACTATTTTTAGTTATTATTTTTATCAATATTAGTACCGCTTTTACTTTTGCACAATACGCCATCTTCATATCGGAATGTATTCAGCAATAACGGTGCCATTATAATAAAGCAGATCTCGGCTACTAAGTTGTGGTCTTGTTGTGCCACCGATGTATAATACCAGTAGTCTATTATGGACTTACTTATGCATTTTCCTTCGTACGCCAAACCAATAGACCTGCCCAGCAGACAGGTGGCTTTCCGCAGGTGACACGCACTGGCATACGTAATCCCGTCGTTTCCGCACAGGTATTGCTCCGGGTAGGTTGGGTCCGGGCAGTGCCGATGACACGTCACACAGTAGGCATTATTGGTTTGGTCCACCACACACGTGGAGGTGCCCGGACATAGGACATCTCGGCACGTCTCTGAAATAAGACACAGGAGAGAGCCATGAAAATGCGCCCAACCGAAAGCCAGCACTAGTGACACTGCCATGCCAAAACATCAAATGGGCAGAGGACCCATGAGAGGGATGGTAACATATACAGTCCCCGGGCATGCTTATATCTAGTGCATTGGTACAATAACATCTCGGACATACTTTTGCATTTGCCTTGATACTGCACGTCCAGCTCTGGAATTCCTTTGCATTTGGCCTTGAGCAGAGCGCATTCGTCCTTGTAGGTTTTGCCATCCAGCCCACACACGGGGCCTTTCCAGGTGATATTGGAGCAGTCCGGAGCACAGACGCACCTCGGCTTATTTTTCTTATTCATTTTACATTTTTTCCCGGCTCCGCAGTCCACGTTGTCACACGTTTCTGTTTTTGCAAACAATGAACTCAAGTCAATGCCTATCATCAAACGGCACATTAACGAAACAATGTATCTCAGATGCATCACACAATACTAAACTAAAGAAAAAACACGATAAGAAACTCAGAAATGGAGCCTCTCTCCAAAAACTCCCATCGGCTCACGTGATCTACAAGTTCTTCCAGAAATCTGCTTCAAAATTGAGTGCAGATGTCCCCTTCACTGCTTTAATAAATCCCCCCGTGAAAACTAACACTTAATAATCAAGTCTAGGTGGCCACAGTCTGCAACCCCAGACTGAAGGAGCCCAGGTACGTATGGCGGAGGGTCTGCGCGTCAGATACAGAACAGCTTGTAGAACTTATCCCTAATGGCTGTAGTGTGATCTATGGGAAACGGACCCCCCTGCCTTCCCACCCTATAATGTACCAATCTATAATAACATGCTGTAACCATTACTCTGGTGCAGAGCGCCCTACCTTTGCAGGGTATGCAGTGCGGAGCTCCTCCGTTGAATATCATCCATTTGAAAAGCGTGCTGTTGGGTACATCTTCCTCCGTCCAGGAGGTGCCCAGTCTGCCAGTTTTGCAGCATTCCTCTTTGCTCAGTTCAGTCCTGTACAGGGTCTGGCATCGGCCATTCTTGGATTGCTGTAGCCAACAGTTCCCAGCTGCAAGACATAGCGCCGCAGCCATATCAGTGTCACTTAGCGGTGACTCAGACAAAACAAGTGTGCTCTGCGCTCCTTCCACTCCACTGTCTACTTTTATTTAGTCCTGTTCCATAACCCGCAGTAGTAACACCAGCCTATCCCCAGACACAGCGCACGGTGCACGGATTAACCCCTTCAGAGGCAGCAGATCCCACACACACCGCCCCCCCCCACCTCCCCTATGGCTTTAAATAACATATAAACACAATTCTTCCTGCATTTATTACGGCATCAAGTGCGTTCATCCTATAAGTGATTTGTGTGCGTGTGTGCCGCTATGTTGCAATCTGAGTGGGCTTCAGAACATTTGCACATTCTTTCGAAATATCCGATTGAGCTGGATCCCTTACAAAAATAACACGGCTGAAAAAGTTTTTTTTTTTTTTTTTAATATAGAAAAGTACAAACCGCTCAACACCACAGTGACCAATATCAAAGTTGTCATTTTCTAGATCTGTCCTGTACTATAGATTCTGTTTTCTCTTTTGTGTCAGTTATTTGTTTACAAATATCTGACAATATGGAAAAATAAATAAATAACCAAGAGTCTTTGAAATGGCTGATAACAGGGAACAATAGACTAAAAATAACCATACAATAAAAAGTGACAAAATATAAAATAATAATAAATATATGTATATTATATATATATATATTATAATATTTATTATTCTTATATATTTTTATATATAATATTTATTATTATTTAATTTCTTCATTCTGCAGCACTTTACAATAATCTATCCGATGCCAGAATATTTATATAAAATAATATATTAATAATATTTCTATCCAACGCCAGGAAACAATGTGGCAGTCACCTACATCCACTGCAACCCTCAGGTATCTTTATTATGGTTCCTAGAATTAATATTATCCGATATAAATCCACACAATATCCAGGATCAAAGATACAACTTTATCCCTTTAATTCATCAGATCACTAATTTCTCCAAACTCCTGGAAACAAACTTTTTTTTTTTCTTCCAGTCCAGGAAAAGAGAAAAACAATTGAGATCCACTTTCTAAAAACTTTTTGTAAACTGTGTCCTGTCCTGTAAGTCACTTCTCTCACCAATGCAGAGCTCATGAAACGATGAAAAACTCCCAAAAAAATGATAATACATAAAAAAAAAAAGAAATGAGAAGAGGAGTTGATGCTCTTACCCTGGACAGTGTAATCTCCCATGAAATGGCTCAGAGACATAGTCACAAGAAGTCCCAGCAAGCCCGGGCGATCTAACATCCTCAGTGCAGCAGTCTGGAGCTGATGGTGCAGTCTGATCTCTCTATTGAATGGACGTCAGGCAGTGCAGTCTCTCTTTAAATCTATAAGGGGGTCTTAGCTGTCTGCGGTGGGCGGTCTCCGCTGTGTGTATGAGTGTGTGTGTGTGTGTGTGTGTATGTGTGTGTGTGTGTGTGTCTGTTTTGGGGGTGGGGATTTTTTTTTTAACAAATTCACAGAGAATCAGGTGACATTTTTTTTTAATTTTTGCAAACAACTAGAGATCCGTGTGCTGGTAGTGGCAGGGCTCAGAGCTGGCAACGGGCATTGTCCTGGCACAGTGTGACTACCTATGGGCACGGTGTCAGCCCTGTCTGCAGGGTCACAGGAGCTGGTATAGGGCAGGGAATGGCACAGGTTATATGGCAGGGGGTGGCACAGGTTGGCGGGCAGGAGATGGCACAGGTTAGGGGGCTTGTGGATGGCACAAGTTATCGGACAAGGGGTGTCACAGGTTATGTGGCAGGGGATGGCACAGGTTATGGGGCAGGGGATGGCACAGGTTATGGGACAAGGGGTGGCACAGGTTAGGGGGCAGGGCATGGCACTGGTTAGGGGGCAGGGGATGTCACAGGTTATGGGACAAGGGGTGGCACAGGTTAGGGGGCAGGAGATGGCACAGGTTATGGGGCAGCCTGGCACTTTGTCCCGGAGTTGGCGGACGCTCAGTTATAACATTCATGGCAGCGCTGGATGAAGCCGGGTGGGCGATATCTCCTTCTCTCCCTGTAAATGGCAGAGGACAAGAGGCAGAGCAGTGAGCGGCCGCATCCCCGGGCACCGGCACAGCTCCCTGAGAAGAGTTTGTCTTCCACCAACTGCTGCAGATAGTGAGAATAAGAGCAATGGCGGAGACTGCACCGGGGCAGGAGAGCAGCACCTGCAGGCTGGCACCCGCTGCCCCTGGTATCGCTCCTGGGGCATCTCCGCTCACTGCTGGGCTCTGACCGCGGCCCGTCCTGCTCTCCGCCCGGACACCGGCAGCAGCGCACATACAAGGTGGTGCAGCGCCCTCTGATGGCGAAGCGCGGCCTCACTCACAGCCTGCTTACACTGGCGCCGAGCAGCTCCTCTCCTCCCGCACAGCTCAGATCTCCACTCTCCTCTCCTCCAAATCTCTCTCACTCCCTCCATGTGGCCATCCCCATCATCCCCTCCCACCCCTGTATATATCTCTATTCTTCCTGTACACTGTATACCCGGCACTTTATTGCTCACTCCTTAAGTATAAAACTCCCCATCTATTCTCCACCTTGATCACATAGAAAATAAAGAAATATCTATTTCTATCTATTATTATTATTATTATTATAGTCATTTATTCCATGGCGCTTTACATATGAAAGGGGGATACATAGCGAAAACACTTACAGTAATCATGAACAATACAAGTCAGCGACTGGTACAGGAGGAGCGAGGACCCTATCATCTATCTATCATCCATCTATCATCATCTATCATCTATCAAATATCTATCTATCATCCATCTATCTATCATCCATCTATCATCTATCATCATCTATCTATCAAATATCTATCATCATCTATCTATCATCTATCTATCATCTATCTATCATCTATCTATCATCTATCATCGATCTGTTTATTATCTATCATCGATCTATTTATCTATCTATTATCTATCTATTATCTATCATTTATCTATCATCTATCTATCATCTATCTATCATCTATCATCTATCTATCATCATCTATCTATCATCTATCTATCATCTATCATCGATCTGTTTATCTATTATCTATCATCGATCTATTTATCTATTATCTATCATCTATCTATCATTCATCTATCTATCATCTATCTATCATCATCTATCATCATCTATCTATCATCATCTATCTATCTATCATCATCTATCTATCATCTATCATCTATCTATCATCTATCATCGATCTGTTTATCTATCTATTATCTATCATCTATCTATTATCTATCTCATTATATATCTATTATCTATCTATTATTATCTATCTACCTATTATCTATATATCTATCTATCTATGATTATCTGTGTATCTACAGTTATATGAAAAATTTTGGGCACCCCTATTAATCTTAAGATTAATGTTTTCTTAAAATTGGTGTTTTTGCAACAGCTATTTCAGTTTGATATATGTAATAACTGTTGGACACAGTAATGTTTCTGCCTTGAAATGAGGTTTATTGTACTAACAGAAAATGTGCAATCTGCATTCAAACAAAATTTGACAGGTGCATAAGTATGGGCACCTCACCAGAAAAGTGACATTAATATTTAGTAGATCCTCCTTTTGAAAAAATAACAGCCTCTAGTCGCTTCCTGTAGCTTTTAATGAGTTCCTGGATCCTGGATGAAGGTATTTTTGACCATTCCTCTTTACAAAACAATTCCAGTTCAGTTAAGTTTGATGGTCGCCGAGCATGGACAGCCCTCTTCAAATGATCCCACAGATGCTCAATGATATTCAGGTCTGGGGACTGGAATGGCCATTCCAGAACATTGTAATTGTTCCTCTGCATGAATGCCTGAGTAGATTTGGAGCGGTGTTTTGGATCATTGTCTTGCTGAAAGATCCATCCCCTGCGTAACTTCAACTTTATCACTGATTCTTGAACATTATTGTCAAGAATCTGCTGATACTGAGTGGAATCCATTCGTCCCTCAACTTTAACAAGATTCCCGGTGCCGGCATTGGCCACACAGCCCCAAAGCATGATGGAATCTCCACCAAATTTTACTGTTGGTAGCAATTGTTTTTCTTGGAATGCTGTGTTTTTTTGACGCCATGCATAACGCCTTTTTGTATAACCAGACAACTCAATCTTGGTTTCATCAGTCCACAGGACCTTCTTCCAAAAAGAAATTGGCTTCTCCAAATGTGCTTTTGCATACCTCAGCCGACTCTGTTTGTGGCGTGCTTGCAGAAAAGGCTTCTTTCGCATCACTCTCCCATACAGCTTCTCCTTGTGCAAAGTGCGTTGTATAGTTGACCGATGCAGAGTGACACCATCTGCAGCAAGTTGATGCTGCAGCTCTCTGGAGGTGGTCTGAGGATTGTCCTTGACTGATCTCAACATTCTTCTTCTCTGCCTTTCTGATGTTTTTCTTGGCCTGCCACTTCTGGCCTTAACAAGAACTGTCCCTGTGTTCTTCCATTTCCTTACTATGTTCCTCACAGTGGAAACTGACAGGTTAAATCTCTGAGACAGCTTTTAGTATCCTTCCCCTGAACAACTATGTTGAATAATCTTTGTTTTCAGATAATTTGACAGTTGTTTTGAGGAGCCCATGATGCCACTCTTCAGAGGAGATTCAAACAGGAGAACAACTTGCAAGTGGCCACTTTAAGTAGCTTTTCTCATGATTGCATACACCTGGCTATGAAGTTCAAAGCTCAATGAGGTTAAAAGTAAGTCAGTAAAAAGTAGGTAGGAGTATTTAAAACAAGAATCAAAAGAATAGTCTATTCTCATCAGATCTATATCCACAGGTGTACACCACCAAAGTAGTCATATGAGATAGGGAAAGGGGAAAGTTGGAAAAGTGTGGATATAAGAAAATTAAAATACATAAACTTTATTGATTAGTTAAAATCCTATAAATGTGAAATTACTCATGCATCTATAGATGCATATAAGGTAACCACTTACTAGTTGAAAAAGTGGTACCCACTAATAAATCTGGCTGGATGTAGTGTAGGGCAAATTATGGGACACCTCAGTCAAGTCCCTCTAATGTAGGACCGAGGTTATATATATATGTTAACCCCATATATTGGAATAGCCTGAATATGAATGTCAGGTGGAACAACTAAAGACACACATAGTTGCTATGATAGCAAAATGTACATGTATTAATCTGCCATAGGGCATTACTATTCACCACCTGACAGACATATATATGTATATATGTATAGGCTCGCTTAAATCCAATTGTTTTAAATATTAATAGTGGGAGATGTCAGAAATCAGCACTCAGTGCTGATTTCTGACATCTCCCACTGTTAATATTTAAAACAATTGGAGACACTGAGGTGTCCCATAATTTGCCCTACACTACATCCAGCCAGATTTATTAGTGGGTACCACTTTTTCAACTAGTAAGTGGTTACCTTATATGCATCTATAGATGCATGAGTAATTTCACATTTATAGGATTTTAACTAATCAATAAAGTTTATGTATTTTAATTTTCTTATATCCACACTTTTCCAACTTTCCCCTTTCCCTATCTCGTATTTAAAACAAGAAAATGATAAGGGTGCCCATACTTATGCACCTGTCAAATTTTGTTTGAATGCAGATTGCACATTTTCTGAACTGAAATAGCTGTTGCAAAAACACCAATTTTAAGAAAACATTAAGCTTAAGATTAATAGGGGTGCCCAAACTTTTTCATATAACTGTATCTATCTATCTATCTATCTATCTATCTATCTATCTATCTATCTATCTATCTATCTATCTGTCTATCTATGGGGTTGTCTGGTTGTCTGGTGAAAACAATGCCCATCCACAGGATCTCTGATCACGTGCTGATCGGTGGGTGCCTGACCGCTGGGATCTGCCCCGATCGGCAGGTTGAACACCCGATCACCGCTCCGTTCATTCTGTATGATCTCTGCAGCAAGCACTGTTGGTGGAAAACTAGGGACCACCAAGTGCTGCAGGGTCTTATCTGATGGACAAATCTGCATGGGAGTGGGGTGAGCTGATTACCTTTTGGGGCTGTTAAACCCATAACCAAGGAATTGACAGCTGCTGCAGGAGCCTCAGGTCGGGAGATCCCGCTGTATATGGCAAGCAGTGGGAGGATAGGAGTAGTAGGCTTATCACTGCTGATGTAATAATATTATATGAATAATTATATTGTGGTTCTCTTGATGAAGAAGTTGGTCCAACTTCAAAATGCATTGAGAATAAACTGCATGGTCAGTCCTGCACAATGTCTTCTGGATTATTGAAGTACATCAACAGCGCAAACTACTACTCCTATAATCCCACTGCTTGCCAAGAACTGTTAGGGGACATGGACGCCAGCAGCTGTGAGCAGCACAATAACCCAGGATGGAGCGTTCCCTCATTGTAGAGCTCCCTCTCCTCCATAGGAGTTGGAATGTGATGGGCAACTTGTCCGGGTATGTAATGGGCAGCCTTTCCGGGGATGTGATGGGCAGCCTGTCCGGGATGTGATGGGCAGTCTGTCTGGGTATGTAATGGGCTGCCTATCCGGGGATGTGATGGGCAGCCTATCCAGGGATGTGATGGGCAGCCTATCTGGGGATGTGATGGGCAGCCTATCCGGGGATGTGATGGGCAGCCTATCCGGGGATGTGATGGGCAGCCTGTCCGGGGATGTGATGGGCAGCCTGTCCGAGGATGTGATGGGCAGCCTATCTGGGGATGTGATGGGCAGCCTGTCCGGGGATGTGGTGGAGCCTGTCTGGGGATGTGATGGGCAGCCTGTCCGGGGATGTGATGGGCAGCCTGTCCAGGGATGTGACGGGCAGCCTGTCCGGTGATGTGATGGGCAGTCTGTCTGGGTATGTAATGGGCTGCCTATCCGGGGATGTGATGGGCAGCCTATCCAGGGATGTGATGGGCAGCCTGTTCGGGGATGTGATGGGCAGCCTGTCCAGGGATGTGACGGGCAGCCTGTCCGGTGATGTGATGGGCAGTCTGTCTGGGTATGTAATGGGCTGCCTATCCGGGGATGTGATGGGCAGCCTGTCCTGGGATGTGATGGGCAGCCTGTTCGGGGATGTGATGGGCAGCCTGTCCGGGGATGTGATGGGCAGCCTGTCCGAGGATGTGATGGGCAGCCTATCTGGGGATGTGATGGGCAGCCTGTCCGGGGATGTGGTGGAGCCTGTCTGGGGATGTGATGGGCAGCCTGTCCGGGGATGTGATGGGCAGCCTGTCCAGGGATGTGACGGGCAGCCTGTCCGGTGATGTGACGGGCAGCCTGTCCGGGGATGTGACGGGCAGCCTGTCCGGGGATGTGACGGGCAGCCTGTCCGGGGATGTGACGGGCAGCCTGTCTGGGGATCTGATGGGCAGCCTGTCTGGGGATCTGATGGGCAGCCTGTCCGGGATGTGGGCTCCCCTCACTGCTTTGCATTTTAGGACATTGCAGCAGGATGTGGGCCTCATCCTTGCGGCCCCTTGTCCCTGTGTCCTTCTTTCCCCCTCGCTCTCTCCTTTCTTATCCAGTCTCGCTCTGTTTCACCAATGTTTCAGCCTTGTTTTCTCCTCTTTCCTGGGCTCAGCCTCACTCTGCTGCTCCCTCTTTTCCTCATCATCTTTCCGTTTCTCCTTTTATCTCTTCTCTCTGAATCTCTCGTTCTCTGTTCTCCCCATTCCTGTCTCTCTATTTCCCCATGTCTGTATCTTGTTATCCCCTCTTGCTTTCTCTTTATTGCAGTATCTACCTCTATTGCTCTATTTCCCATTTCTCTCCTTCATTTATCTCACTTGTTATTTTGGTCTCAGTGTCTATTTGCTGCTCACCAGTTTTTCTCATCCTGTCTCTCGCTCTTTCTTCCCCAGTCTCTATAATTCCCTCTGCCTTTCTATCTCCTTCCTTACTTTCTCTTCCCTTCCTCTCCATCTCTACCTGCTATCTTCTTTCTTTCCTTTTGTATCGCTCTCTCTCTTCATTGCTTTCATTAACTTTATCTCCTATATCTTTCAGTCTGCCACCATTTCTCTTACCCATTCTTTGTCTGTTCTTCTCTCTTTCCCCTTCCTTTTACTTTTTCCTTCCCTCCTTTCTTCCCTTTCACTCTAACTTCGTCTCTCTTCCTCTTTCTCTCCCTATGTCTCTTTTCTATTTTTATCTCATTCCAATGCTCTCTCTTCTCTCTCCTTTCTTTTATTTTTTCTTTCTTTCTTACTTTCTCTCATTCCTTTCCGTCTTTCTTTTTTTCTCTCTCTTCTTCCTTCTTTCTGTTTCTCTCCCATCTTTTCTCTCTCTTTGTTGCCGGTGTTCTTCTCTCTCACTCTCCCCCTTTTTCTTTCTGTCTGTCCTTATCTCTCTCCCTTCAACCCTCACTACATCATTTTTTCTCCTTCTGTTGCCTTACTTCCCTCTCCTACTGATCTCTCCTTCCTTCTATCTTTCTCTTGCTTTCTATCTCACTTTCTTTCTCTCTCTTCCTTTCTATCTCTTCCTTCTATCTCTCTCTTCCTTCCTATCTCTCTCCCTCTATATCTCTCCCTTTCTATCTCTCTCTTCCTTCTATCTCTCTCTTCCTTTCTATCTCTCTCCTTCCTTCTATCTCTCTCTTCCTTTCTATCTCTCTCCCTCTTCCTTTCTATCTCTCTCCTTCCTTCCTTCTGTCTCTCTCTTCCTTTCTATCTCTCTCCCTCTATCTCTCTCCTTCTTTCCTTCCTTCTATCTCTCTCTTCCTTTCTATCTCTCTCCCTCTATCTCTCTTCCTTTCTCTCTCCTTCCTTCCTTCTATCTCTCTCTTCCTTTCTATCTCTCTCCCTCTATATCTCTTCCTTTCTATCTCTCTCCTTCCTTCCTTCATTCCTTCTATCTCTCTCTTCCTTTCTATCTCTCCCTCTATCTCTCTTCCTTTCTATCTCTCTCCCTCTATATCTCTTCCTTTCTATCTCTCTCCTTCCTTCCTTCCTTCTATCTCTCTCTTCCTTTCTATCTCTCCCTCTATCTCTCTTCCTTTCTATCTCTCTCCCTCTATATCTCTTCCTTTCTATCTCTCTCCTTCCTTCCTTCCTTCTATCTCTCTCTTCCTTTCTATCTCTCCCTCTATCTCTCTTCCTTTCTATCTCTCTCCCTCTATATCTCTTCCTTTCTATCTCTCTCCTTCCTTCTATCTCTCTCTTCCTTTCTATCTCTCTCCCTCTATATCTCTTCCTTTCTATCTCTCTCCTTCCTTCCTTCTATCTCTCTCTTCCTTTCTATCTCTCCCTCTATCTCTCTTCCTTTCTATCTCTCTCCCTCTATATCTCTTCCTTTCTATCTCTCTCCTTCCTTCCTTCTATCTCTCTCTTCCTTTCTATCTCTCCCTCTATCTCTCTTCCTTTCTATCTCTCTCCCTCTATATCTCTTCCTTTCTATCTCTCTCCTTCCTTCTATCTCTCTCTTCCTTTCTATCTCTCTCCCTCTATATCTCTTCCTTTCTACCTCTCTCCTTCCTTCCTTCCTTCTATCTCTCTCTTCTTTTCTATCTCTCCCTCTATCTCTCTTCCTTTCTATCTCTCACCCTCTATATCTCTTCCTTTCTATCTCTCCCTCTATCTCTCTTCCTTTCTATCTCTCCCTCTATCTCTCTTCCTTTCTATCTCTCTCCCTCTATATCTCTTCCTTTCTATCTCTTTCCTTCCTTCCTTCTATCTCTCTCTTCCTTTCTATCTCTCCCTCTATCTCTCTTCCTTTCTATCTCTCTCCCTCTATATCTCTTCCTTTCTATCTCTCTCCTTCCTTCTATCTCTCTCCCTCTATATCTCTTCCTTTCTATCTCCTTCCTTCCTTCTATCTCTCTCTTCCTTTCTATCTCTCCCTCTATCTCTCTTCCCTCTTTCGCTCCTTCTCTCTCTCTTCTGGCTCTTTCCTGACACTTTCTGACTTTGGCACCAATCTCGCAGTATTTTGCAGCTACGTTTAGGCTGGTGCCATTACACCCCTGAGTATTTCGGAAGTGAGTGAGCGGTCCTGTAATGTGAAAGGGTCAGAGGTCTGGAACGTCTCACACACTCGGTTCCTGTACTCATTTCATTCATACAGAACACTCCGGGTGTAATCTGGTTGACTTATTGCAATAAAGCTCTGCCCTTTCACCCAAGTTCCTCCAGCCTGTCCCATATGAAATGAAATTTGTGGCCTTAGCAGGGTCCCAGCGGACAGTAGCCCACCGTCACATCATAAAACTCGCACACACATAATTAAAGGGTTTGCACCATTGGTGAGGGAGCCCAGTCTGCATCGCCCCTCGTCCCTCATGAGACGGTGGCCCCTGCAGGTCAGGTGGAGGTCATTGGCAGGGCATTGTGGATAAGAAGAATTGTTTCTCCTCTGCCCCAGAACATCCTTCCCCAATAAATCCCTGGCCCCTTTAATGAATGTGTTACCTTGTTTTCTATGTCAATCATTGCATTTTTTTTTTGCATTCATAAAATTTAATTCAGTCATGTTGTAAAAGTTCCTGGAAGTGAGGAATCACGTGATGGCGTCTACGCACCGCCGATATCACTGCAAGGTCATCAGTGGCCACCTGCTTTATGACATGGCAAAACCCCGGCTGTCAATGACCCATTAATCCAAGTGTTAAACCTGTTTTGTGGCTCCATACATCTCCGCACACTCAGGATCACAACATTATATACCCCCCCCCCCCAATAATTGTGTTAGGCAGACAGAAAGGGAGAGTCACTTTACAAACCAGACACAGCACATGCAAAGCCCCCCCGCGCGTCGTCCCCTTACTACCTCCCCTCGCTCTCCTACAAATTCTCCTATATCTTTATACAGTTGGGTCCAGACATATTCAGACGACCACAGGATTTTCATTATTGTCCCTAAACCCCAGTACAAAGCCATTAACAAATCACTAAAGTTTGGACTTTCAATTCTCATTCAAGAAGTTTATGACAGTATTACGTTACCCTTTAAAGGGGTACCAAATCAAAAGGGGGACAAAAATGGCCTGGGAGGAACATATTAAGTATTTACAAAGTAGGCGAAACATTCATGCCATTGTCCCACCCCCTGATGAAGCCTCACATGCAGTGAAACATGTCGGGACGACATGTGCTATAATCACTATTTGTCCTATTCTGCTATATACAGTAGATGGTGACATCCCAGGGTTTCATCAAATGAATGTATACAAGTGACAACTACAAAATCAATAATCTTAGGCAGATTAGGGACAATATTTTAATACCCTCTATGCGTTTTATGGCTTGATAGAGAGGGATTTCTATATGGGGTTTGTTAACCTTTAAAGGGGTTTTGAAAAACTTTTAAAAAGTTGGCTAATAGTTAAAATAGTAATAACAATACTACCAGTAATAATAAAAAGAACCATTACTTATCTGATTAAGTGATCCCCATGGTTCATTCGTCTGTCAATAAACTCAGCAGTGACACTGCTGAGGGCAGTGATTGGCTGCAGCAGTAACATGACTTATGAATGTGATGTCATTGCTGGCCGATGGCCAGGGATCACCAGATCACTGATTCGGAAGAGGTGCAAATGAACAGACCTGTACGTTTCTGCAGAGGTTTGAGCAGGAGCTGAGCCTCAGCCATATATGCCAGGTGCTTGCTGCGTCATACAGCCGGCATCTGCTTCTAACAGAAGCAACCGGAGCTGGCTCAGAACACTGCTGTTTAACCATTTAGATGCCGATGTTGACCACTGACAGCGGTATTTCAATGGTTTGGTTGCCGGTGATCCATGTTGTGATTGTGGGTTGGTGATGTGTTCATGAAGATCCCCATCTCTACCATCTTCATCCTCCAATGGAGCTCAGCCTTTGGGTGGGCTTCGTGGGAGATTGTCAATTTTACTACATACTGCATTACTGGAGTATTGCATTGTACATTCGATCAAGTAATTGCAGGGTCAAGGCCCTTAGAGGGTCTAAAAAATGAATTGAGTACTAATAAATGTTTTTAAAACTGTTTAGAAAAATATTAAGAAACTATAAAAGGAAAGTTTCCAATTAGTAAAAATAAATACCCCCCCCCTCAAAAATAAACACATTTGTTATCTATAAAAGTCCTTACTGGTTAAATCTGAAATGAATTAACCCATACCAATAAACCATAAAAAGAAATTACAATTTTTGTTCATCATCTCTCCCTGAAAAATGCAATAAACAGCTATCAAAATACGGTCCATAACCCATGAATGAAAGCTTCAGCGCACCACGCAAAAAACAAGCCTCGCACAGCTTTATCAACGGAAAAATTAAAAAAATGTACAGATCTCAGATAAATAATGACACAAATCACATTTTTTTTTACAAAGTTCAGATTTTTTTTTAAATGCAACAATAATAATAATAAACAAAAAAAATACAAGTTTGGCATAGCTGGCCTGGAGAATTACCGTATGTTGCCAGGTCATTTTTCCCAGACAAGGAAAAATGTTAAAAACGAAACCCCAAAAAAACAATGGCAGAACTGCCTTTTTTTCCACCTTATTTGGCATTTTTTTGTCGGTTTTAATCCATTTTTTGGTAAAGGGGATGGTTTAATTCAAAACTTCTGCTATAAACAAGTCGACGGAAAAATAAAATACTTATCACTCTTGTAAGAAGGAGAGGAAAAAAAACAAAAAAGTCCTCTGTAAGTGTTAAACGGGTAACAAATGTATTTATTATTATTATTATTATTATTTTATAAAAATTCCTACTTTTGGGAAATGTTTTGAAAATCTCAAGCAATTATGACCTTAATTTTTCTTACTTGTCACTTTATAGGTTAATAGTACTTTTGAGCATTTTTACTCCAAGTGTTTCTGTTTTGTCTTGTTTCACGACACACTTTAATTTGGTGGTAATTTTTGGTTGATAGATAGGTTTTATGTTTATTTATAGAAGTAACTGAATTTCCTTTCTTATTTTCTTTCTGCTTAGAAAGCGTTCTTAATGGATAAAAGTTTTTTGTTTTTGTTTTTTACTTTTTCTCTTTTTTTCTCAAATATTTTTGTAACATTCAGTTGAAAACATTCCGCTTAGTTGTCCTCCCCCGCCACTACCGTGAGCAGCTTCCCCGTGCTAGCTCTGCATGAACCTCCTGACTAACCCAGCAAACTCTGCTGCATCACTGTGTGCTCTACTATACCGCTAGTCAGTTCTGACTGGACTTCTGGCAAACTCACCCACTAGACTGGTGACAACCAAATATCTGCTATATCACTGGACAACTCTGCTGTTCTGTTGGGCAGTTCTGCTTTGGACTCTGTGACAGAATCAGCTCTGTTATATCGCTGAGTCAACTCTGCCATATTGCTGCCAGCAATCCTCAACCCCATGGAAGCTGTAATGGGATATTAGTTGAGATAAATATAATCTTGAATAAACTTGTTGTCATAACAAAGTTTTTAAGAATTTTTAGGTTTATTGGTGATTATTTTAATTTAGTTTGGAATGGTTTTGACACGAAATATTTAACATTCTCTTAATACCTAAAGTGTCAGACCCCGGTATGTGCTTACATCTGTCCATTACTCCACTTAAGGTAACCTATCTGCGCACCGTGAGTCAATTCAACTAGCCATTTGCCATATAATATCTGATTTTGTTTATCCAGGTACCTTCTGAATTGTCAAAGAGCTGTGGGGTATGGTGAAACTATATAAATAAAGATTATTATTAATATTATGAGCCCATCATCCTTTCATACCACACATCTATTTAATAAGAGTCCATCAATCCACAGTGCATCCAACCAGAAATCTATACATCCCTCCATCCACCCACCCACCATCCATCCATCCATTCACCACCCATCAATCCATTCACCCATCCATCCACCCATCAATCCATCTATCCACCGATTCATCCATCTATCCTTCCACCCATCCATTCACCACCCATCCATTCCTCCATCAATCCATCCACCCATCAATACATCCTTCAATCCAACCTCCCACCCATTCATTATTCCACCAACCCATCAATTCACCCAACCATTTATCCACCCACCCATCCATCCGCCCACCCATCCATCCACCCATTAATGAATTTATCTATCCATCATTCCTCCATCCACCCATCCATCCAAGATCCATCCATTTATCCATGCACCCAGTCATTCACCCCCTCATCCATTCCTCCATCCACCTTCCCACCCATCCATTCATTCATCCATCCATCCAATCCTCCATACACCCACCCACCTATCCATCCATCCATTCATCCATCCATGGGTGGACACTGGCAGTGAATGGCTCCTATGCAGAATCTTGACATTTTTATGCCATTTACCAATCACAATAAATAGCATGTTGACTTTATTGTGCAGGTTGTTGCAAGAACAGGGATATCAAACATACATTCAAATTATTCACTGATTTGTGATGTTTGTTTAAGAAAAAGAATAGTGTATGTGGACAGCATGGTGGCTGAGTGGACAGCACGGTGGCTGAGTGGACAGCACGGTAGCTCAGTGGTTAGCACTGCAGCCTTGCAGCGCTGGGGTCCTGGGTTCAAATCCCACCAAGGACAACATCTGCAAGGAGTTTGTATGTTCTCCCCGTGGGTTTCCTCCGGGTTCTCCGGTTTCCTCCCACACTCCATAGACATACTGATAGGGAATCTAGATTGTGAGCTCCAATGGGGACAGTGATTATAATGTATGTAAAGCGCTGTCGAATTAATGGTGCTATATAAATTAGTAAAATAAATAAAGTATACAAAATTTGATTATTGTAATTGTTTTGAATTATTTTTAAGAAATTTTAGAATAAAAATATATATTGATCTACTGGTATATAGATACCGTATATGTCTCTATGTAACAGTACAATATTCCTGTAATGAAGAAGCATACTATTTAGATCATTAATAGACTAGAGATTGATGAAATGCGCCCATAGGGCGTTAACCAAGTAGCATGTGGTTTTATTATGGGTTTTTTTTGCACTCACCTTGTAATGCTGTGAAACCGCAGCAAATGAATAGCCTTATATAGCAATACGCCAACTACTGCTGCTCCGCTGCTTGGAAAAACCAACATTGATATGTACCAAAGGAAGAAATGCGGGTGTGCTGCATTGCTGGTAAGCCATTCACATGATATCCTGTGAGCTCGTTACCAGCAGCGCAGCACACCCGCATTCCACATTTCTCCATTTGGTACATACAGAGATCATTAGGCAGAGAAAATCCTCTTACACTGAGCAGTGCAATGTATGGCTCCCTCCTAAAGCTTCTACCTGCTATGCTACGAGTTGTAAGTTTCAACCTTGTAAAAGATCACACTTCAACAACAGCAAATGATTAATTAGAGAGAGAAGTCTCGTCAAAACATTTATCCCATAATATGTCCTAATTATTAATGTAATGGTGCGGAAACCGGAGAAGACAGCGTTTGGCAAGTATTTTAATTCTCTTCCACACCATTACATAATTACTATGGATTATATAATAAGAATGTTAATGATACTTCCCCGAACATCTTGAGTCAGATGAGGAGACTCCACACTGGAGATACATGCAGCGTAACTGGGGTCTCTCTCCCACACTGTTGAGGTCTGTGTCCAACCCCATTTCCTGCTGCTGTCTTTATGGCCCAGTTCACACATTCAGTATTTGGTCAGTGTTTCACATCAGTATTTGTAAGCCAAAACCAGGAGTGGGTGATAAATACAGAAGTGGTGACTTGTTTCTATTATACTTTTCCTCGGATTGTTCCACTCCTGGTTTTGGCTTACAAATACTGATGTAAAATACTGACTAGATACTGATAGTGTGAACGTGGTCTTAGGCCTCCTTCACATTTCCTGGTGATTCTTGTACAGGAAAACCAGTACTGGTGATGTCTGTGGTCCGTGTGCCATTCGTGTGTACGTATGTGAAATCCATGTGTCCGTGTGCTGGTCGTGTACGTGTGTCCTTGTGCTGTCATTGTGCTGTCAGTGTGCTGTCAGTGTGACACATATGAAATGAAATGCAGAATAGAAATTAAAGAATTGTATGTATTAAAGATGTTCAAAGATAGAGATAGATAGTGATGACCCCTTCCTAGGCTAATAAATATCAGTCCACAGCTGTCTGTTTAGCCTTTGCTGGTTAGTAAATATAGGGGAGACCTCACGTCATTTTTTGGGGGCGGTCTCCTCTATACTAACCAGTAAAGGCTAAGCAAACAACTGTGAGCTGATACTGATATTAATAGCCTGGGAACCTTTATAGCTATTGGCCCCTTCTCAGAATATTAACATCAGCCCCCAGCCGTCGGCTTTCCCTCAGCTGGTTAGGAGAATTATGGAGGACTCACGTAGTTTTTTTTTTAAATTATTTAATACGCGCTAGACACAGACGGCTGACTATAACAATCATCAGATGCTTCTGGTCTCACTGATCACAGGATAAGAGTTGCATTCAGCACCCAGCGCCTGGGAACAGCGCAAACTGTACTGCTTTTTCCCAGGTGTCGGTACGTGTCACACTGATGACAAACGGATGTGATCCATGTGCCATTAGTGTGCATGTGTGCAGCACGCATTTTGACTGTGGTACGTTAAAAAAAGGAAAACGTCTGCGGGTTTTTCACACGGACCATGTGTGTGCACCACCTGACATGTGCGCACCACCATTGGATACAATGGGTGCGCATGTGTCTGTATTTGCGGTCCTTTAAAAACAGACCACATACAGACATGAAAAACGGACGTGCGAGGGGGGCCTAAGGGGAAGAGGAGATGAGAGAGAGCAGTCAGAACCAGGAGCACGAGTTTTGACAAATTTGTAACATTTATTTTTTGCAGATGACTCAGCTAGATAAATAACTTAGAGAAATTGCAGCAGCAAAATGGTAGAAAATTTTCGATGAAGACTATTTAGAAACTGGCTTAACTTGGCTTTTAGGAAGCAAATGAACTATAAAAAAAATCTGTGCAGAGGCGAGCATAGCGTTTAGTTTCTGTGAGACAGCAAAATGGTACACAGACTTCAGATATGCCATTTTGGCTATTTTGAAGGATGCAGCTTTGTGAGGTTTCTAATGAATGTACAGGTCCCTAAAAGTCACTTCAGAACTGAATTGGTCCCTAAAAAAAATGTTTTTTGAAATGTAATGAAAATTTTGGAAAAATTGCTGCTAAACATACAAGATCCAACAAAATAAATATTTTTCCTAAAAAAATTTCATGATCACTTGGACAAATAAAAAAAAAATTATATTTTTCTTATATATCATAAAATATAACACTTTAGGTCCTCCTGCTTAAAAGGGTTAAAGGGAGAATCCATTGTGTTAGATCTAATGCGGTTCTCCCATGATTTATGAAAAAAACATGGAAAAAATGTGTTGGTTTTGCAGCAAGTTTCTGAGAATCACAGAAAACCACAATAAAACTACGACGCAATGCAGTTACTATCGAGAAGAGGATACATGTACATTGCAGAGCGATATCATGGCACTTGTCAGTGGTTAAATAGCCAATCACTAAATTCCTGTTTATTTCATGGGTCGTATTCCCAGTATTATTGGATTGCCAGACATTTCTTCGTTTTCTGTGTCATTGCTCTGGGTGGAATACATATAGGAAGCTTCGGGCGATATACTGGATTTTATTAAGAACGTGACCTGTGACCGCTCACATGAGGGAGTATAGAAATATCCAGATTTACATTTATGATATAACCTTGAAAGCTCTAAAAATAGATGTCCTAGATACATGGAAAGACATCTGCAGACAAATCTAAGGCTCCTATACTAAATATAGCTCCCATTTACCTCCAGTTCATCAATGACATTGTCTGGCAGCCAAGTCCTCAGTATTCCCTGTCTTTTCCCCAATGTGATCTTGTCTGGGTCATATGAGACATGCGACCATCTTGCTATCATCTATCTATCATATCTATCTATTATCTATCTATCTATCTATCTATCTATCTATCTATCTATCTACAGTTATATGAAAAAGTTTGGGCACCCCTATTAATCTTAAGCTTAATGTTTTCTTAAAATTGGTGTTTTTGCAACAGCTATTTCAGTTTGATATTTGTAATAACTGTTGGACACAGTAATGTTTCTGCCTTGAAATGAGGTTTATTGTACTAACAGAAAATGTGCCATCTGCATTCAAACAAAATTTGACAGGTGCATAAGTATGGGCACCCTTATCATTTTCTTGTTTTAAATACTCCTACCTACTTTTTACTGACTTACTAAAGCACTTTTTTTTGGTTTTGTAACCTCATTGAGCTTTGAACTTCATAGCCAGGTGTATGCAATCATGAGAAAAGCTACTTAAAGTGGCCACTTGCAAGTTGTTCTCCTGTTTGAATCTCCTCTGAAGAGTGGCATCATGGGCTCCTCAAAACAACTGTCAAATGATCTGAAAACAAAGATTATTCAACATAGTTGTTCAGGGGAAGGATACAAAAAGCTGTCTCAGAGATTTAACCTGTCAGTTTCCACTGTGAGGAACATAGTAAGGAAATGAAAGAACACAGGGACAGTTCTTGTTAAGGCCAGAAGTGGCAGGCCAAGAAAAACATCAGAAAGGCAGAGAAGAAGAATGGTGAGATCAGTCAAAGACAATCCTCAGACCACCTCCAGAGAGCTGCAGCATCAACTTGCTGCAGATGGTGTCACTGTGCATCGGTCAACTATACAACGCACTTTGCACAAGGAGAAGCTGTATGGGAGAGTGATGCGAAAGAAGCCGTTTCTGCAAGCACGCTACAAACAGAGTCGGCTGAGGTATGCAAAAGCACATTTGGAGAAGCTAATTTCTTTTTGGAAGAAGGTCCTGTAGACTGATGAAACCAAGATTGAGTTGTTTGGTCATACAAAAAGGCGTTATGCATGGCGGCAAAAAAACACAGCATTCCAAGAAAAACACTTGCTACCCACAGTAAAATTTGGTGGAGGTTCCATCATGCTTTGGGGCTGTGTGGCCAATGCCGGCACCGGGAATCTTGTTAAAGTTGAGGGACGCATGGATTCCACTCAGTATCAGCAGATTCTTGACAATAATGTTCAAGAATCAGTGATAAAGTTGAAGTTACGCAGGGGATGGATCTTTCAGCAAGACAATGATCCAAAACACCGTTCCAAATCTACTCAGGCATTCATGCAGAGGAACAATTACAATGTTCTGGAATGGCCATCCCAGTCCCCAGACATGAATATCATTGAACATCTGTGGGATCATTTGAAGAGGGCTGTCCATGCTCGGCGACCATCAAACTTAACTGAACTGGAATTGTTTTGTAAAGAGGAATGGTCAAAAATACCTTCATCCAGGATCCAAAAGGAGGCTCTACTAAATATTAATGTCACTTTTCTGGTGAGGTGCCCATACTTATGCACCTTTCAAATTTTGTTTGAATGCAGATTGCACATTTTCTGTTAGTACAATAAACCTCATTTCAAGGCAGAAACATTACTGTGTCCAACAGTTATTACATATATCAAACTGAAATAGCTGTTGCAAAAACACCAATAAGCTTAAGATTAATAGGGGTGCCCAAACTTTTTCATATAACTGTATCTATATATCTATCATATCTACCTAATATCTATCTCATATCTATCTATTATCTATCTGTATATTTATCTATTTATCTATCTATTATCTGTCTATCATCGATCTATCATATCTACCTATTATGTATCATCTATCTATCTGTATATTTATCGATCTATCTATTAACTATCTATCATCTATTTATCTATCATATCTATCTATTAACTATCTATCATCTATTTATCTATCATATCTATCTATCTATCTATCTATCTATCTATCTATCTATCTGTCTCAGAAGTGTAACCAGGATGTTCAGCTCAGGGAGGTAGGGGGTGAAATATCTGAGTGGGCCCCTAACCAGTGGTCCTGATTACGGCTACAGCGGCACAGGTTAAAGGGGTTTTTCCCATGAACAAAAGTTCATTTTAATCAATAGATCTTGGAATAATAATAATTTCCACAACTGGATGTGTTTAAATAAAATTTTCCTGTGCTGAGATAATCTTATAAATGTGCTCCTGCTATGTACTGTGTAATGGCTGTGTCTGACCGTTGTAGGGTTTGGTACTCACTCGGCTGCTTTGAGGTAGACACAGGAGTCAGTTTCTTTAAAATGTCCAAGGCAGGTTTATTCAGGCTTCATAAACCGCACTTTCCAAGTAAATAAAACACAGCCTTGTCCGGCACAAAGTAACGAAACAGAAAAATAAACAGTCCATACAGTGCTGCGGGTTCGCCCGCTCACAGTCAGTGTCCTGTAGCATAGACACGCTGGAGGTCTCCACATCTCCAGCCACAGCCACTGAATGAGACACATGGTCTCCATTTTATTTACAAAAAAACACACCTTGGGGTAGGGATATGTGAGCAGCCATTCCCACCCATCTCTTATGACTGCTCGTAAAAAACGGCCCTGATATGCCCTATTAACCCTCTCAGCACTATACGTGCTGGAGCATGCTTTCCCGGTTTTACATCACCAAAGCTGCCAACCTCAGTGATACATATCTCCCCTCAAGGACCTGTCCAGCGGCCAGAAGTCAGGAGAAGTATGAGGGAGCAGTAGCTGCACAGCTGCGGAGCTCCAGTAAAGCACACAGCGCCGTTGCGAGGACACCACAAGCCGAGCTGCACCTGCAGATGATGGTAAGTATGATCTAACTTTTTTTTTCCTTTTTCATTCTAAAATGAATTAAGTAGGTGAGGGAGGGGGACTGCAAGTGTTGGAGTGAGGGGGACTGCAAGTGTTGGAGTGAGGGGGGCTGTAAGTGATTTAGTGAGGGGGGGCTGTAAATGATGGAGTGAGGGCTGGCTGTAAATTATGGAGTGAGGGGGGCTGTAAGTGATGGAGTGAGGGGGACTGAAAGTGATGGAGTGAGGGGGGGCTGTAAATTATGGAGTGAGGGGGGACTGCAAATGATGAAGTGAGGGGGGGCTGCAAATGATGGAGTGAGGGGGGGCTGCAAATGATGGGGGAAGGGCGGTGCAAATGATGGAGCGGGGGAACTAGGGACTGCAAATGATGGAGTGGGAGGACTGCAAATGATGAAGTGAGGAGGGGCTGCAAATGATGTGTGGTGCCCCTGGGGGTTCAGTCGCCATAGAGGTACTGCACCTCACCCAGAGGTGTGGTGTCTCCTTCTCTCAGGTAAGGAGGGAGTGCTGCCCGGAACCCCAACACCTGCATTCAACACTACACTACTCCAGGCCGGCTGGAAGGGCATTATGCACTTCTTCTGCTGCCCTGTCCCTGGCTGGAGTGGGGGGAACCAAAGAGAGGGGGAACCAGTAGTGGGTGTGGGTGGAGGATGTAGAATAGGGGAGCACCATTATGGGAGGTATATATAGGGAAGCCATCTTAATTAGAGGGGAGTAGAGTTAAGTTCAGTCAGTGAGTAGTAAGGAGAGGAGGGCAGCAGAGTCTCTTCAGGAGCTCTGCTCCATGACTGGGGCCTAGCAAGAGAGGCCCAGGAGGGGAGCAGAGGAGAAAGGCTCCGGTAACGTAAGAGATCCCACAGGTACGGAAGGAGCAGGAAGCCACCCGTACGCCCGAGTCTGCCAAGTGTCAGAGGGATCAGGCCGCAAGAAGGGAATCGGTCCCTGGGCCAGCCGTGTTACTCCAGGTCTCGGCTGGAAAAACCGGAGGCTTCTGCACTTCCATGGTGCAGTTGCCACAACCTCACCCTAGCCACCGTGAAGGGCACCAAATAGGTCCGGGAACTCCACGTTACCCAGAGGGACTTCAGAGTACCCGATCGGGACTTTGTGTGGGGAAGCGCAGGGCAGGAGGGAGAAGGCCCGGCGTGAGAAGTCGGTCTAGTAAGGAACATAAATAAAGCGGGGTTCCATCAAGCGCTCCTGATATACTTGAGAAAGTGCTGAACCCCTCATCTGGTAGACGCAGTGCAATGTGGGAGGCTGACACCCGTACCGTGTACCTGAGGAACTTGAACAGAACTGTGAGTAAAGTCGGATGACTGCACTCCCCTGCCTCCGTCAGTTATTTCCGCTGCGCCATCTCTCTCTTCTGCACTGCAACGCCCAGCATCACCGTCTGCACCTACACTGCCCCGGGGGCTCGCTCCGCCTGTGGGGAGCAGAAACATCCCAGCTGCCATCCCATCACCCCCGGAGGTCTGCAGCAGCGCCGGTAACCGTTACCGGAAACCACAGGTGGCGTCACGAGACAAACTGTACACTAAAACCCCTTTTCAAGAGAGACCCCAAAGTACGGGCCCGGGAGCCGACTGCCGTGACATCCTAAACAATGTAAAAGGCCCGGGTACCGAGTCCCCTATATCCCCCTGGGGCGAGACAGATGGAGTAAGGGGGGCTGCAAATGATGGAGCGAGGGGGGCTGCAAATGATGGAGCGACGGGGGGCTGCAAGTGATGGGGAAGGGGGATGCAAATGATGGAGTGAGGGAGGGACGAGGGACTGCAATTGATGTAGGGATGGGGGGACAAGGAACTGCAAATGTGGGAGCGAGGGAAGGAACGGGGAGTGCAAATGATGGAGTGAGTGAGGGGGGAGCTGCACATGATGGGGGAGGAGGAGCTGAAAATGATGGAGTGAGGGGGGAGCTTCAAATTATGGGAGGGGGGCTGCAAATGATGGAGAGAGGGGGGAACGAGGGACTACAATTGATCGAGTGAAGGGGGAACGAGGGACTGCAAATGATGGAGTGAGGGGGGCTGCAAATGATGGAGTGAGAGGGGAAGGTTGACTACAAATGATGAAGTGAAAGGGGGAGGGTGACTGCAAATGATGGAATGAGGGGGATGGGGGACTGCAAATGATGAAGTGATAGGGAGACAGCTAATGATGAAGTGAGGGGGACTGCAAATAATGACATGAGGGGGGTACTGCAAATAATGAAGTGAGGGTGGGGCTGCAAATGATGAAGTACAGAGTGAGGGTGTTGAGGTTGCAGAGTGTGATTGAATTGGCGGAAAGAGTATGGGTGCTAACTAATTTATATATTAGGTGGATTATTTATAGTTAGTGGGGACGCAGTGTTGGATTACAATTTATATTTGGAATGGTGGGTTGCATAATAACTAATTATATATTAATGGTGGGTGCATGTCTGTATTCAGCTGAGTAGAAGGGGAAAAAGTGGGGAATGTGCTCTAGATAACTGTTATTTTATGCAGAGACGAGTCTTGGCTGCAAGAAGTGATGGCGGTCTGGACTAGATGAAAAAGAAAAGTGAAGATGAAGGACTTCTACTAGAGATGTCACTGGTGAACCCTGTATTACCTGTACACTGACACTATACACTATATACTATGTACAGAGCTCCTGTGTATAATATCACTGGTGTTCACTGTATTGCCTGTACACTATACACCATATACAGAGTTCCTGTGTATAATGTCACTGGTGATCCCTGTATTACCTGTACAGTGACACTATATACAGAGCTCCCATGTATAATGGCACTTATTGTGTTTTTTTATTAATGAATAAAGTATTGAATATTCGGTCACTATGTTGTGGTAATATGTGATCTGGTCATGGTGTGGCGGTATTTGTTCCTTGTATGTGGTATTATTCGGTTACTATGTGATGGTAATATGTGATCTGGTCATGTTGTGGCAGTATTTCTCCCTTGTATGTGGTATTATTTGGTTACTGTGTGGTGGTCTTACAGTGGGTACAGAAAGTATTCAGACCCCTTTAAATTTTTCACTCTTTGTTTCATTGCAGCCATTTGGTAAATTCTAAAAAGTTCATTTTTTTCTCATTAAAGTACACTCTGCACCCCATCTTGACTGAAAAAACAGAAATGTTGAAATTTTTGCAAATTTATTAAAAAAGAAAAACTGAAATATCACATGGTCATAAGTATTCAGACCCTTTGCTCAGTATTGAGTAGAAGCACCCTTTTGAGCTAGTACAGCCATGAGTCTTCTTGGGAATGATGCAACAAGTCTTTCACACCTGGATTTGGGGATCCTCTGCCATTCTTCCTTGCAGATCCTCTCTAGTTCCGTCAGGTTGGATGGTGAACGTTGGTGGTCAGCCATTTTCAGGTCTCTCCAGAGATGCTCAATTGGGTTTAGGTCAGGGCTCTGACTGGGCCAGTCAAGAATGGTCACAGAGTTGTTCTGAAGCCACTCCTTTGTTATTTTAGCTGTGTGCTTAGGGTCATTGTCTTGTTGGAAGGTGAACCTTCGGCCAAGTCTGAGGTCCATAGCACTCTGGAAGAGGTTTTCATCCAGGATATCTCTGTACTTGGCCGCACTCATGTTTCCTTCAGTTGCAACCAGTCGTCCTGTCCCTGCAGATGAAAAACACCCCCATAGCATGATGCTGCCACCACCATGTTTAACGATTGGGATTGTATTGGGCAGGTGATGAGCAATGCCTGGTTTTCTCCACACATACCGCTTAGAATTAGAGGCTTCCGTCGGGCCACTCTGCCATAAAGGCCCGACTGGTGGAGGGCTGCAGTGATAGTTGACTTTGTGAAACTTTCTCCTATCTCTTTACTGCATCTCTGGAGCTCATCCACAGTGATCTTGGAGTTCTTCTTCACCTCTCTCACCAAGGCTCTTCTCCCACAATTGCTCAGTTTGGCTGGATGGCCAGGTCTAGGAAGACTTCTGGTGGTCCTAAACTTCTTTCATTTAAGGATTATGGAGGCCACTGTTCTCTTAGGAACCTTGAGTACTGCAGAAATTCTTTGGTAACCTTGGCCAGATCTGTGCCCAGCCACAATTCTGTCTCTGAGCTTCTTGGGCAGTTCATTTGAGCTCATGATTCTCATTTGGTCTGACATGCACTGTGAGCTGTGAGGTCGTATATAGACAGGTGTGTGCCTTTCCAAATCAAGTCCTATCAGTTTAATTAACCACAGCTAGACTCCAATGAAGGAGTAGAACCATCTCAAGGAGGATCAAAAGGAAATGGACAGCATGTGACCTAAATATGAGTCTCTGCGCAAAGGGTCTGAATACTTATGACCATGTGATATTTCAATTTTTCTTTTTTAATAAATTTGCAAAAATGTTTACATTTCTATTTTTTATCAGTCAAGATGGGGTGCAGAGTGTACTTTAATGAGAAAAAAAATGAACTTTTTAGAATTTACCAAATGGCTGCAGTGAAACAAAGAGAAAAAAATTTAAAGGGGTCTGAATATTTTCCGTACCCACTGTATGTGGTCTGGTCATGGTGTGGTGGTATTTGTTCCTTGTATGTGGTATTATTGGTCACTCTGTGATGGTAATATGTGGTCTGGTTATGGTGTGGCGGTATTCCTTGTGTATGGTATTATTTTTTCATTATGTGGTGGTAATATGGGGTCCGGCCATGGTGTGATGGTATTTCTCTCTTGTATGTGATATTATTGGTCATCTTAAAAAATGCACGTGACACATTCCCTTAAAGAGAAATAAATAAAAATATACCTAAAAAGAGTATTAGATATTTTAACAAATGTTTAATGGGTTAGAGGCCCGGCCAGAAGAGTCTCCTTGTCGTGGTGGCAGCTTAAAAATTTTTTTGGCTAAAACAAAAGCTGCTGGCTATGTATGTGATCTGATGTTCAATGGGAACTGTTAATGTGTGATTGGTGAGGACGTGGTACAGAAGTGGAGTTTTTCCAAAAGTTAGCGGTGGGAATGTGGAAGTTTCGAGGTGTGGAGGCTGAGCTGGGCGCAGTCTCAAGGCCCTGATCCCCAACCTGCACAAACTCCTTATCCTGCTGATACCCCAATACTGAGCCACTGCTGCTTATGTATGTCGCCCTATTACTGTACCTACGTTGTGGTACAATAATGGCTCCTCTTACTGCACCATATAATAATGCCCACCACTGTGCCCCTTACATAGTAATAATACCTCCTTGGTGCCCTTTAGATGGTAAAATTCCCCCCTAGAATATATAAATATTTATGCCCTGTGCAAGTTCCCTAGAAAACAGTGCCCACATTTTGCCACTAGAAAGTAAGAATGCCCCCTGTGCACATTTGACGCTCACTGTACAATAATGCTTTTTAAGTACCCACTTAACATCTAATAATGTCCCCTGAGTCCCACAATGTACAGCTTCTCTATATACATTATGATGGGCCCACAGTTCCCATATACACAGTATAATACACCCACAACTCCTCTATGCACAATATGATGTTCCCACAACTGCCATCTACACAGTATAATGGTCCCATAGCTCCCCTATGCACAGTATAATGGCCCAACAGCTCCACTATGCACATTACAATGGGTTCCCAGCTTCCCTTTGCATAATATGATGTCCCCACTGCTCCTCCAAAACACAGTGTAATGACCTGCACACTGGTCCTCAGACTGTATAATGGCCCCCACATTGGCCCCCAAACTGTATAATTGCCCCCACATTAGCCCCCGAACTGTATAATAGACCCGCACACTAGCCCTCAGACTTTATAATGGCCCCCACACTAGCTCCTACACTGTATATTGGCCCCTGAATTAGTCACCAAGCTGTCTAAGAGACCCCGCATTTGCTCCCACACTGTACAATGGCCCTGCATTAGGCCTCAAGTTGTATAATGGCCCCTGCATTAGTCCCCAAGCTTTATAATGACCCCCGCATTAGTCCCCAAACTATATAATGGCCCCACATTAGTACCCAAGCTGTATAATGGCTCCCACATTAGTCCCTAAGCTCTATAGTTTCCCATGCATTCATCTTCAAGCTGTATGGTGGCCCCCACATTAGTTTCCAAGCCGTATAATGGCCCCCACATTAGTCCCCAAGCTGTATAATGGCCCGTGCATTAGTTCTCAAGCTGTATGATGGCCCCCACATTAGTCCCCAAGGTGTATAATGGCCCCCACTTTAGTCCTCAAGCTGTATAATGGCCCCTGTATTACACCCCAAGCTGTACAGTGGCCCAAGCATTAACCTCCAAAATGTATAATGGCCCCTGCATTAGTCCCAAAACTGTATAATAGCTCTCACACTAGCTGTATAATGGCCCCTGCATTAACTCCCAAGCTGTATAATGGCCCCTGCATTAGTCCCCAAACTGTATAATGGCCCCCACATTAACCCCCAAAATGTATAATGACCCTCACAAAAGTCCCTAAGCTGTATAATGGTCGCTGCATTAATCCTTTTATGAGGGTCCCCCACACTGTCTCACAGTCCTGCACACTATGTATAAGGGTCCACCATTGTTTGAATCCCCCACATCACAAAACAAGTTTTAATAAACAAAAAAAATCATATACTCACCTAACCCAAGATCCTGATGAGTCCAGTGGCAAGGCAATGCCATAGCGCCGACGCGCGCACAAAAGTCACAGTCCTGGCGCGATGACATCACCTCACTGGGTCTCTAACTACCTGTGGTCTGCAGAACAGAGAGAGCGGTAGAGCAGGGAGATCGTGCGTCATTGCTCTACCACAGGGCTTTACTGTATCGGCACACTGCGCAAACTGAGCAGTTAAGGGTAGTGTAGTTCCGGGTAGAACCCTCTGATTGCAGAACCTGGGGTGACCGCCCCCTCTGTCCCCCCCATCTCCCAGTAGCTACGCTACTGATCTATCATCTATCTACTTATAGATCTGTATCTCTATCTCATTTTATCTAATTTTACATTCGCATCTCTATAACTACAACTTTCTAGGGGGAAAATATATGAAACCCTTTGTTTTCCACAGTACCCAATCACAGCACAGGTTTAATTTTTTGAAAGATGAAAGCTGCACTATGACAGTTTGCTATGGACAACAAAGACAATTTATTTAAGAAAGTTTCTTAAGTCTACCCAATTATCATTTATATATTAAATTAATACAAACTTATGTTACAAATAGGTCATTTATTGTCTGAGGGGTATACATTGTTGGTGTGGTGTGCCCCTTTAAATAATATGAATACACTGGTCCTTATTTGTTTTCCCAACACAGGGATGGTAATAGTGATAATGCAAATGGACACCATCATGATGTTCTGCAGAAGGCTGGAGAAGTGGGAACTCTGCAGAGATGAGCTGTGGATGTTAAAAGTCATCATAGTGTCTGGACCAGATGGAGAAGAAAAGAAAGAGAATGACTTCAATCAGAGAAAATGTCATTTATAAGATATCTGTATGTAAATGTTTATTTGTGATACTGACTATGTCTCATCAGTACTGTGGTTCCTGATAATGACTGGTAACAATAACTCCCAGCATCTCCTTACCATTGTTAAGGACATACTGGGAGTTGTAGATTCATGCGATACAATTGTATATGGGGCTGACCTTTCGTTAAAATTGATCACTGTATTAAGCTTGCTGATGTATTCATTCACTGATGGTGGTTCAGATGATATATTCCTGTACTGATGGTAGTTCTTGCGATGTATTTCTGTACTGATGGTGGTTCTAGTGATGTATTCCTGTACTGATAGTGGTTCTGGTGATGTATTCCTGTACTCATGGTGATTCTGGTAATGTATTTCTGTGCTGATGGTGGTCCCGATGGAACAGTGAGGCGCAAAGTGAGAAAACAAGCAGAGGGAGACACAGAAAGATTGTGCTGAACTTTCTAAAAACAATTCTGCTAGAGTCACATGTGCACAGCTCAGGACAAAAGTATAATTTCCTCTATGCTGATGTGTCTTCTCTCTGCAGTGAAGAACAGGAGTCCACCACTGTGTGCTGTCTATGGGTGATATCATAGCAGCTAGTTTTCTCCCACTAGCTCATAGTCAATTTCAAATTAAGAGATAGAGGCTGCGGAGGGGAAAATTGATAAAAATGACAGAAATAAATAATAAAATGGCCAGAATTCTTACTTGAAAGTACGGTTACACTTTCACTAAAAACAGCCAGGGATGGACTGGCCATTTGGCAATTACAAAGCCAAGATGGGTCCAAGGTCTTTTAGCTACAACACAGATTATGGGTTCCTCAAACTTATTTTACTCACCCATCCCAAGTATATCATAACTAGTGTGACTGGTATATACTGAGCAACCTCAGCTATGATGCATCCTAAGATTAGATACTTCCTATCACATACAGTACATTCCTGTAAAACCTATTAATAATCCTCAGTCAGGATAATGGACTCCATGAATCCATATGGGTTTCCATTTCTAGATTCGATATTGCTTCAGGCTGAAAGTTAAATGTTGTAGGTGTTGACTTAATGAGTTAACAGAATGCCGGCTAGGGAAAATATGCAAATAAGTTGTTCCCATTTCGGAGAATAGATTCCTGGGAAAAGCAATTTTCACGGCCGCCCTTTGAGACAATGCTTTAACTGCGGGACTTAGAGCATGACAACATTAAACTCGGGACAATCCTTGTTTTATTCAGTCAGATCTTTATGAAGCACATAATGACGGATTCACCTAGTTTTGCTTTCCTATTCCATTTATTCACTTCCTAAGCTGTCCCCTATACAAAAAAAATATACACATTTACATGCAAATCAAGCAAAAAAAGGGTGACACTGCCTGCTGCAGACTGTTAATTGATTAATGTGATCAGGAAACTTTCTTTCATGGAAAACACTAACGGCACGTGAGAAACTTTTAAAATAGCTGAATATTTCAGTGCAGCTTGCCGAATACTAAGGGCTGTTACAGACATCTGTGAAATATGGTCCGAGCTCAGTCCGCAGTGCACAGCCAGTACGTTCCTCCATTACTGAGAAATCAGTACTATTTGTAGATCTGAAGACTCTGTCACTACAGCTCTATTCCTCACCCTGTACCACCTCCTCCTTCTTGACTGACAGCTCCTTTGCCTGAAGTCACATCACAAAGCATAGAGATTGTCAGTCAAGCCGGAGTAGGTGTTGTAGGGTGGGGAATAGAGCTGGAGTGACAGAGGCTTCAGATCTACCATAGTCCTTCATCAATTCAAATGCTGATTTCTCAGTAACGGAGGAACAGACTGGCCATGTAAACATATTGAACTTTTTTTGAAAGAGCTACATGCGCATATAGTTTTAGGTAGGAGGTGGAAATCCTGCTGACAGATTTCCTTTAATGGCTGTCTTATCCACTGCATATAACATCAAAATGACATCAATGTGTAATATATAATGTTCCCGCCTCTGGGACTTATACCTATATCTAGAACTGGGTTTCTGATCTGCCTTCACTAATGGCACAGCAGCTGTCACAGGAGAGGTGCTCTGCAGTTTTCTAAATTCCCATACAAGTAAAAGGAAAGAACCGCACATGCGTGACCACCGCGTCACTTACTGCCACTACAGCACTGGTCAGAATAGTTGTTCACAGAACCCTCGTTCTGGAGATAGGTGCAGATCCCAGAGGTGAGAGTCAGACATTTATGGCAGATCCTGTATTGTGATGAGACAACTCCTTTAAGTATCACACCTTCTGTTCCATAACTATACATTAGGTATAAAATTTCCTCTTATTTTAGCATTATCTGCTATATCTTTGTGGACTTTGCAAATTACAACTATCAGTATGTATCAAGCAAGTATTGCACAGAATTTTTATTACATTTTTAATTTTGCTAAAGATTATGCACAAGCCTTGAGCGTTTTATTTGATTGAATGCAGTACTGTCATGTAGCCTGCAGGTGTCACTGTTACAATTATATTCATATTAGGCTAAGAAGCTGAATCTCACAATTTGAAAAATAAATACATCAAAAATTGTTGTTTTACACTTTAGCTGTATATTACAAATATAAAAATCAGCATTATTAATGTCAGATATATACAGGATTTGTTGCTGAATTACTAGGGATTTGAAACTGGGAGACTGGTTAATTTCAGCTGCAGATTTTTTTGCAGCACACAAATAAGATTCTCTGAGTATTTGCCCCATATGTACGTACAATAAAGATTACACATTTGGATACTAATTATCTTCAAAACTTTTTTTTTTTTTAAACAAGACACCAACACTATGACACCTAGAGGTCATAAAGAGGTATTGCTCAGCAATTGTAATCACAAGTAGTTCAAAACCAATTAGTTATCCTCTAGACCTTGATCTATTAAATATTCTGAAGTGGATCTTCCCTTTTTGGCTTATATTATAATAAGTATGCCTTTAACATGAAAAACATTTTTGTACTGGTGATTTAGTTGCTTTAAGTTTTTAAAAGATTATTTCTTGGTGGAAAAGAAATTAGCTCTCCAGGTAGATTTGATCTAAAAGATTCACAGGACCCTGATCTGGAGACCACACCCGTGGTCAATGGCCCCCCAACCAAAGCACTTGGAACCTTGTAAACCAGTGACATCTCTGACTCCCCTTCGACTAGCATATGAAATGATGCATACATGACATCTGAGGGACCAGAAGAGACACCACAAACACCAGAGTGTTAGTGTATGGAGTACAATTGGGGAGAAAGTACAAACGCTAGAAAAAACAGAGTATAAGGCATATAGAAAAAACTTTATTAATTTATAATAAAAAATTCACAGTGAAAAGTACATTTACAAATATGTGCAAATTGCGGAGCAAGTCAGTATACAAAGATAAACGGAAGGATGGCCACGGTCACAATGCAGTGAAAGATAATAAATAGCCGGACCAATGTCCTAGTATGAGCTGCAAGTAAGTGGGTCCTTATATAGAAGGGGGCAAAAATGGCCCTTATGCATAGTAGGGTAATGACATAGAGCGAGAGCAATCAGAAGATGAATGTAAAAACTGATGACAGCACAGGGATTTTATATATAGACATATAAGCAATTCAAGGGATCAAGTATGAATCAGGTATAATAATGTTAACAAATAGCCAGACTAAATAAACTATCAAATGAAAATAACTCACCAATGCAGTCACCAAAGGTTGCTCAAGAGGGGGGAAAGGGGGGAAGTGGAAGGGATTTGCGAACAGGGCAGGAGCAGGCAAGTGTGGAACCTGCAAGCCTCGATGCGCGTTTCGCGAGGGTTTGCTTTGTCAAGAGGCGTCATGGTTGAGAGCACCGGCATCTTTTTAAATATGCCCCCCATTTGATCACATGTCCGATCATGTGACCAGAAGAAAATGGCCGCCGACCGGAAGACGTGTACGGCACATGCGCAGGGATCGTCAGACCCTCCCGCCCCCCGACGCGTCCTTCATGACAACGACGCGGCCCCGGAAGTGCCATTGGGACAACGTCCGAAGCAGCGCCGGCACCATGGAGACAGACACGCGGGAGCACAGGAGGGTGAGTAGCCCCACACATGCGCACCGCCTACCCAGACAGCTGCACGCAATTACCACCATAGCCCTAAACACATATATGATGCACAATCGCATCACATAGGGATCCATATCTCCTAGGGTAGATAAAAATGAGTATATATAGAGCTAAAAACATAACAGGCATATATATAAGTATGATGATGTGCAAAGACTAAAGATTTAAATTACAAGGCAGAAAATAAGCAGCCCAGTAGGCAGAGTCCATGGGAATCAGTCAGTCGTTCCATTTCTTTTTATTCTCATAGGGAGCTGAACGAGTTTCACCAGAGTAGGAGTATCAAAGCAGGTATGAGATCCACGAGAGAAAGACACTAGGTGCAAAAATGTAAAGAAAGTAGAAGTTAAAATCAGAAATAAAAAGAAAAAATTAAAATAAGCAGACCACAGAAGCTCGCCCCGCCACTTGGAATGTACAGAGCAGGGGCTGCAGGAGAGCATAGATTCAATACCAAATATGTTAGGTGTAACGGGTCTGGGAGGTGGAACCTCTGAGCAACTATACAAAGGGGCAGTCCTTGTAAGGAAGCGGGTGGCTCCCAGGGAAGGCGGGCAGGCAGTCACGGCTAGTGACGGGGACAGTCTCTGGGTAAGAGGGCAGGAGGTCACGGTAAGTGACGGAGACAGTCTCTGGGTAAGAGGGCAGGAGGTCACGGCAAGTGACGGGGACAGTCTCTTGACAGGCGGGTGGTCACAGCAAGTGACGGCTGAGCCTCCAGATAGGCTAGCAGGCAGGTAGCAGGTGGACGCTCCCAGGTGAGCGGGCGAGAGTCACTAGACAGGCAGGTGGTCACAGCTAGTGACGGCTGAGCCTCCAGGTAGGCTAGCAGGCAGATAGCAGGTAAGCGCTCCCAGGTGAGCGGGTAAGAGTCTCTGGACAGGCAGGTGGTCACAGCACGTGACGGCAGAGCCTCCAGGTAGGCTAGCAGGCAGGTAGCAGGTAAGCGCTCCCAGGTGAGCGGGTAAGAGTCTCTGGACAGGCAGGTGGTCACAGCACGTGACGGCAGAGCCTCCAGGTAGGCTAGCAGGCAGGTAGCAGGTGAGCGCTCCCAGGTGAGCGGGCAGACGGATCCATAGACAGACTGGCAGGGCTGGTAGGCAGACTGTCGGACCGCAGGAATAACAGCAGATAGACACGAGTCAGGCAGGTATCAGACAGGAAACTGGCAGGTAACTGGCAGGTATCTGGAAACTGGACCTGAGGGCTGAAGCAGAGTGATGAACTATGCTACAACATTGCTCGGGCACCTCCATTTTGGAGGAGGTGCCTTATATATGAAGAGATCCTCCGGCCATTGGTGGGGGACTCCTTAGGACGATGCGCGCGGCCCCTTTAAGAGAGGGGGAGCGCGCGCGCGCCCTAAGCACAATGGCCGGGAAGGTGTGCGCGCTGCCAGCAGAGCGGGAGGAAGGCGCCGGGCACGGAGCGGAGAGGTGAGGGGAACGGCGTCCCTGCCTTACAGGAGGCAGGGACGCCGACGCTACAGTACCCCCCCCTTTAGGCCCCCCCTTTTTTAGGCCAGAAAGAAATTTATCAAGGATGAGAGGGGCATGGATGTTCTCTCGGGGCTCCCATGTTCTCTCCTCAGGACCAAACCCCTTCCAATCTACTAGAAAAAAGGTCTTTCCTCTTAACCTTTTGGTGGCCAGAATGTTCTCTACCTCAAACTCGTCTTCAGCAGAAACCGGAGCAGGAGGCGTACCTGTAGACTTGGAAAAAGAGTTAAGTACCACGGGTTTGAGGAGAGATACATGGAAGGAGTTAGGGATCCGCAAGTTGGCCGGGAGTTTCAATTTATAGGCCACCGGGTTGATTTGTTTGATAACTTCCAGTGGGCCGATGAACCAAGGACCTAACTTGTAGGAAGGAACCTTGAGCCGGACATACTTGGACGAGAGCCAGACTTTATCTTCAGGACGGAATTGTGGAGGATCCAGGCGTTTTTTGTCAGCGTGTTTTTTCATCCGCTCGGACGACTGAAGGAGTGCGGATCGGGTACTCTCCCAAATGGAGGAAAATTCGCTAACGAGGAGCAGGGTCGTCATTATTTTTGCTGTAATTATTGTATTATCTTTAGCTATGTTACTTATGACTGTTGTACATGAACCTGTGAATTGTTAAGCGCTGCTATATAAATAAAGATTATTATTATTATTATTATTCCGCAGCCGGATTGTCCGCCGAGGTGGAGACGAGAAATGGGATACGAGGATGCTGACCGAAGACTACAAAAAACGGGGATTTGGAGGAAGATTCGCTCTCGTGGTTATTGTAAGAGAATTCGGTAGGAGATCCAGCCAGTCTGAATGGTGGGCATTAATGAAGTGCCGGAGGTAACTGGTCAGGATCTGATTGATCCGCTCCACTTGACCATTGGACTGTGGGTGGTAAGCGGAGGAGAAGTCCAGGGTGACGTCTAGCAGCTTACATGTGGCTCTCCAGAAGCGTGAGGTGAACTGAACCCCACGATCCGACACGATGTGGAGGGGCAGGCCATGGAGACGGAAGATGTGGCGGATAAAGTCTTTAGCCAGCTCGGGTGCAGACGGGAGGCCCGGCAGGGGAATGAAGTGAGCAATCTTGGAAAAGCGGTCAGCGACCACCCAAATGACCGTACAACCGGCAGAGACAGGGAGGTCTGTTATAAAGTCCATAGCTATATGCTGCCAGGGGGCAGCAGGTACTGGAAGAGGGAGGAGGCGGCCGGCTGGCAGGTGTCTTGGAACCTTGTTGCGGGCGCAGGACCCACAGGCAGAAACAAAGTCTATTACGTCCTTGTGTAGGGTAGGCCACCAGTAGTGCCGGGTAATAAGCTGGAGGGTCTTTTTCTGACCGGCATGGCCAGCTAGCTTAGACGAGTGACCCCAGTGTAGGATCTTCTCCCGATCAGGTACAGTTACGAACGTCTTACCGGGAGGGAAACGATTTAGACTCACGGGAGCCACCTGCATTACTCTGGCGGGATCGATGATGTGTTTAGGTTCCTCCTCGAGATCAGACACCAGGAAGGATCGGGACAAGGCGTCAGCTTTGATGTTTTTGTCAGCCGGGCGAAAATGAAGAACGAAATCAAAGCAAGCAAAAAACAAGGACCACCGGGCTTGGCGCGGGTTAAGTCTCTGGGCACTCTGGAGGTAAGCCAAGTTCTTGTGGTCCATGTAAATTATTACCGGGTGAAGAGCCCCCTCGAGCAGGTAACGCCACTCCTCCAGTGCCAGCTTAATGGCCAATAACTCTCAGTCTCCTATAGAATAGTTGCGCTCAGAAGAGGAGAAGAGTTTGGAGAAGAAGCCGCAAGTTACCATTCTTCCGGAAGACGACTTTTGGGTAAGTACCGCTCCGGCTCCAGAGGAGGAGGCGTCAACTTCCAGGAAGAATTGTTTGTTGCCGTCCGGGCGATGCAGCACCGGGGCGGAAGAGAAAGCCTGTTTTAAGGAAAGAAAGGCTTCCTCTGCTTCGGGCGGCCATTCTCTGGGATTAGTGCCCTTACGGGTTAGCGCAGAGATTGGGGCAGTCCGGGAAGAGAAGTGCGGTATGAAGAGGCGGTAGTAGTTGGCAAAGCCCAGGAACCGCTGAATAGCCTTTAACCCCTCTGGTCGAGGCCACTTCTGGATGGCAGACAGTTTCTCAGGATCCATTCATAGGCCGGTCTGAGAGATAATGTAGCCCAAAAACGGAAGCGAGGTCTGCTCAAAGAGGCACTTCTCATATTTAGCGTAGAGGTGGTTCTGCCTGAGCCTGAGCAGGACCTGACGAACATCCCTCCGGTGAGTGGGAAGATCCGGAGAGAAGACCAAGATGTCGTCCAGGTACACCACTACGCAGGAGTAGAGAAGGTCCTGGAAGATGTCATTGACCAACTCTTGAAAGACGGCGGGAGCATTACAGAGTCCAAAGGGCATTACCAGGTATTCATAGTGGCCGTCCTGGGTGTTGAATGCCGTCTTCCATTCATCCCCCTGATGGATACGGACCAGGTTATAGGCCCCACGGAGGTCCAGCTTGCTGAAGATTCTAGCCTCCCTCAGACGGTCAAATAATTCCGGAATGAGCGGAAGGGGATATTTATTCTTCACCGTGATCTGGTTAAGGCCTCTATAGTCTATACAGGGACGGAGTGAGCCGTCCTTCTTTTTAACGAAGAAGAAGCCTGCTCCCGCCGGGGAGGTAGATTTCCGGATAAATCCCCGGGCCAGATTCTCCTCAATATATTCAGACATGGACCGGGTCTCAGCAGCGGACAAAGGGTAAATACGCCCACGGGGAGGAGTAGCGCCGGGTATCAGGTCGATTGGGCAGTCGTATGGTCTATGAGGGGGTAATGTCTCTGCCTCCTTTTTATTAAAGACGTCCGCGTAAGACCAATAGGGAACCGGAAGACCAGGTAGATTGGCTGGAGTAGGAGAAGGACGGACAGGATGGACGGGAACTAAACAAGTCTTATGGCAGTCCTGCCCCCAGCGAAGGACTTCTCCGGTCTGCCAATCATGCACGGGTGCATGTTTCTGAAGCCAAGGTAGGCCTAGCAAGAGGGCGTGAGAGAGTCCAGGCAGAACATGGAAGAAGATGCTCTCAGAGTGCAGCATTCCCACCTGCAGAGTAATCGATTCGGTGATGAGTTGGATGGGACGTGGTAAGAGGCCCCCATCCACGGCAGCGACAGATAAGGGTACAGTCAGAGGTTTGGTGGTAATGCGGTATTTTTCTACCAGGGACTGAGAAATGAGATTTCCGGCAGCTCCAGAGTCAAGTTGGGCTAGTTCAAAATAACGGTTCTCCCCGCAGATGATAGAGACCGACAACAACAGAGATGGAGAGGGTTTATTCTTGTCTAAGACGACCTCTCTGAGCGATCCTAGACACAGGCGTTTCCCGAACTCTCCGGGCAGGAACGGATCCGGTGCTCCTTACTGCCACAGTAGAAGCAGCTCCCCTCAGCTCGGCGTAACTCTTGACGGGTTTTGACCATCTTGGTCTGGTCGACCTGCATAGGTGCGGGTGAGTGCTCCTGGGGAGTAGCGGGAGAAGAGATGGGTTTCTGAAAGGTAGGGGCTAGACGTGGAAACCTCCTCTCACGGGTGACCTCTTTGGCGCGCTCCTGGAACCAGATGTCAATCCGGGTGGCAAGAGTTATTAAGTCGTCTAGAGTGGTAGGAATGTCCCGACCGGCGAGTTCATCTTTAATACGGCCGGACAGACCCTCCCAAAAGACAGACACCAGGGCGTCGTTATCCCAGGCCAGCTCTGAAGCAAGGGTACGGAACCGTATGGCATATTGGCCCACGGTGAGATCTCCTTGATGGAGGCGTAGCAGAGATGATGCGGATGAGGTCTTCCGTCCGGGTTCGTCGAAGACTTTCCGGAAAGCCGTGAGATAGGCTGGCAGGTTGGACACCAGGGGGTCTCCTCTCTCCCATAGAGGATTTAGCCAAGCCAGTGCCTCCCCCGTGAGATGGGACATGATGAAGGCTACTTTGGCCCGGTCGGAGATAAACTGGTGGGACAGGAGTTCAAAGTGCAGGGTGCACTGGTTTATGAAGCCCCGAGCTTGAGCGGGGTCGCCTCCGAAGCGAGGAGGTGCAGAAAGCCGGGGTCCGGGGCAGGATGCCATGGTATTGGTGGGCAGCGGTGCTGCTGGGTTGCGAGTCATGACACTAGCGGTGGTTGCTGGCGGAGCAGTCAGAGTGTCCAGGCGAGAGTTGACATTCCGCAGGTGACTCAGGATGGACTCCTGTTGGGACCTCTGACGGGACAGTTCATGACATAGGTCCGAGAGCGAGGGAGCTTGGGTGCCACCGGGTTCCATGGCCCGAACAAACTGTAACGGGTCTGGGAGGTGGAACCTCTGAGCAACTATACAAAGGGGCAGTCCTTGTAAGGAAGCGGGTGGCTCCCAGGGAAGGCAGACAGGCAGTCACGGCTAGTGACGGGGACAGTCTCTGGGTAAGAGGGCAGGAGGTCACGGTAAGTGACGGAGACAGTCTCTGGGTAAGAGGGCAGGAGGTCACGGCAAGTGACGGGGACAGTCTCTTGACAGGCGGGTGGTCACAGCAAGTGACGGCTGAGCCTCCAGATAGGCTAGCAGGCAGGTAGCAGGTGGACGCTCCCAGGTGAACGGGCGAGAGTCACTGGACAGGCAGGTGGTCACAGCTAGTGACGGCTGAGCCTCCAGGTAGGCTAGCAGGCAGATAGCAGGTAAGCGCTCCCAGGTGAGCGGGTAAGAGTCTCTGGACAGGCAGGTGGTCACAGCATGTGATGGCAGAGCCTCCAGGTAGGCTAGCAGGCAGGTAGCAGGTAAGCGCACCCAGGTGAGCGGGTAAGAGTCTCTGGACAGGCAGGTGGTCACAGCACGTGACGGCAGAGCCTCCAGGTAGGCTAGCAGGCAGGTAGCAGGTGAGCGCTCCCAGGTGAGCGGGCAAGAGTCTCTGGACAGGCAGGTGGTCACAGCACGTGACGGCAGAGCCTCCAGGAAGACTAGCAGGCAGGTAGCAGGTGAGCGCTCCCAGGTGAGCGGGCAGACGGATCCATAGACAGACTGGCAGGGCTGGTAGGCAGACTGTCGGACCGCAGGAATAACAGCAGATAGACACGAGTCAGGCAGGTATCAGACAGGAAACTGGCAGGTAACTGGCAGGTAACTGGAAACGGGACCTGAGGGCTGAAGCAGAGTGATGAACTATGCTACAACATTGCTTGGGCACCTCCATTTTGGAGGAGGTGCCTTATATATGGAGAGATCCACCGGCCATTGGCCGGGGACTCCTTAGGACGATGCGCGCGGCCCCTTTAAGAGAGGGGGAGCGCGCGTGCGCGCCCTAAGCACAGTGGCCGGGAAGGAGCGCGCGCTGCCAGCAGAGCGGGAGGAAGGCGCCGGGCACGGAGCGGAGAGGTGAGGGGAACGGCGTCCCTGCCTTGCAGGAGGCAGGGACGCCGACGCTACATTAGGTTAAGCCTCAAACCCAGAAAGAGCAGCCACCCATGAATCATGAGTGGATGTAACCCCCCAGGAGTACAAGATGAATGATGAGAGCAATGGTCATTCAATTGGGGCGCAAAACACCGCCGTTATATGTCACAGGAAAGGTGAGAAGCCCAGGTTTTCATTCAGACCCCGTGGTGCCAGGGTGTCAAGAGTGATGATCCATCTCGCCTCCTTTTGTGCCAGGAGGCGTTTGTTGCTCCCGCCCCGGGAGCCAAGACACACCCTGTCAATACCACGCACTTTGAGTGAACGGAGATCACAGTTATGGACGGCCTTGAAATGCCGTGGTAGTGTCTTCAGCTCCCGGGGATCCGTGGCCGTTCTGGCTGCGCCAATGTCCTGAACATGTTCCCGAACCCTGATTCGAAGCTCCCTAGTTGTTAAGCCAACATAGATCAATTGGCACCCACATGTGGCAAAATAAACCACATGTGTGGTGCTGCAGGAAATATAATGACAAATGTCAAATTGGCGGGAGCCATCAGAGTTGGGGAATGATGTACAACAAAGGACATTGACACAGGCAACACAATGGCCACATGGGAATGAACCCACCGTGGGACCACGGGATCCGAATAATTAGGCCGGGAGGGGACATTGTGGCTAGCAACCAAAATGTCCCCCAACGTTTTGGAACGCCGTGGTGTCATGAGTGGAAAATCACCTATACGCTCCCGGAGGGAGGGCTCCGTGTTAAGTATACTCCAATGTCGAGAGAGGATCTGCTGCATAGCTCCCCACTCATGATTGAATGTGGATATGTAGCGGATCGTCTCCGGTATCCCACGTTTAAGCGCCATAGAGGGATGGATGAGGTGATCCCTGGGGGTGTCTCGGGCTCTCCTGTAGCCACGGCCGATGCATCGATTACTATAGCCACATTGTTTAAAGCGTTCAGCCAGATCTGCGGCCTGTTTCTCAAAGTTAGAATTGGTTGAGCAGATCCGCCTCATCCTGAGGAACTGTCCGACTGGGACAGCTCTGATGGTAGAAGGGTCATCGGCCGAAGTAGCATGTATCAGGGAATTTACTGCAGTAGGCTTCCTATACACATCAGTCTGGATCCGACAGTCAGGATCCACCTCCAGGGTGACATCCAAAAAGTCGATCCGTTTAGAGTGATGGGCATAGGTAAGCCTAATCGCATATGTATTGGAGTTCAATCGTAGCATAAAATCATCAAGCTCCTCCACCGTCCCCTGCCAGAAGAATAGAATGTCATCTATATATCTCATCCATGACACGACCCGGTCCGCGCCCCGTATCCCCTCGTCGCCAAAAATCTCCCTCTCCCAGGCACCCAGGAAGAGGTTGGCGTACGAGGGGGCACAGGCCGCCCCCATCGCCGTGCCACGCCTTTGGAGATATACAGTGTCTTTAAAAAGAAAATAGTTATGGCAGAGGACGAATTGGAGGTGCTCATGGATAAATTCCCTGGACGGGCCATCCAGGTCAGAGTCCCCCAGGAAGAGGCGGGCTGCAGACAGGCCCAAATCATGGCTGATGCATGTATATAAGCTCTCGACATCGGCCGTGACTAGGAGAGTGCCATCTGTCACAAGGGCGCCATCAACCCGCGTGAGAGAAAGGGGAGAAAGGTTGAACTTGATGAACCTAGGTCTTTATTCAACCTACGTTACTATGTTACATACATTCCATTAGTATTTGGTACCATTGCCCTTAAACTGAATGACTTGGATCAAACGTTTGGGATATCCTCCCACAAGCTTCTCACAATAGTTGGTCGGAATTTGGGCCGATTCCTCCTGACAAAACTGATGTAACTGATCCAGGTTTGTAGGTCGCCTTGCTCGCTCCTGCCTTTTCAGCTTTGCCCATAGATTTTCAATAGGATTGAGATCAGGGCTTTGTGATGGCCACTCCAAAACATTGACTTTGTTATCGTTAAGCCACTTTGTTACCATTTTGGCTCATTGTCCATTTGGAAGACCCATTTCTGCCCAAGCTTTAACTTCCTGGCTGATGTCTTGAGATGTTGCTTCAGTATTGCCACATAATCTTCTTTTCTCATTATGCCATTTATTTTGTGAAGTGCACCAGTCCCTCCTGCAGCAAAACAACCCCACAACATGATGCTGCCACCCCCGTGTTTCACAGTTGGGATATTGTTCTTAGGCTTCCAAGCTTCTCCCTTTTTCCTCCAAATGTAACAATGGTCATTATGCCCAAAAAGTTCAATTTTAGTTTCATCAGACCACAGGACATATCTCCAAAAATTAAGGTCTTTGTCCCTCTGTGCATTTGCAAACATTAATCTGGCTTTTTTATGTTTCTTTTGGAGTAATGGCTTCTTCCTGGGAGAGTGGCCTTTCAGCCCATGTTGATACAGTACTCATTTCACTGTGGATATGGACACAATCTTACCAGCTTCCGCCATCATCTTCACAAGGTCTTTTGCTTTTGTCCTTGGGTTGAAATGCACATGTCGGACCAAAGCACGTTTATCTCTGGGACACAGAACCTTTTTCCTTCCTGAGCGGTATGATGGCTGGACATTCCCATCTTGTTTGTACTTGCGTATAATTGTTGTGCCAGATGAACAAGGCACCTTCAGGTATCTTGAAATTGTACCCAAGGATGAGCCACAATTCTCTTCCTGATATCTTGGCTGATTTCTTTAGACTTTCCTATGATGCTACACCAAGAAGCAATGTGTTTCAGATGTGCATAAAACTACATCCACAGGTGTGCCTCTAATTAACTCAGATGTTGCCAAAAATCCTATCAGAAGCTTCCAAACACATGACATCATCATATGGGCAGTCCACAATTGTTTAAAGGCATAGTAATCTTAATTTATGTAAACTTTTGACTTTGGAGTAAGTAATAAAAATTCCTTAAAACATTATTCTTTCTCTCTCATTATTCTAGCATTTGGTAAATATTAAAAATTATGGTAATCCCAATTGACCAAAAATGGGAAAGGTTTATTCTGAGTTCATGTTAGATATTGTGAAAACCATGCATATGTGTCTTTTTATATAGTGTATGTAAACTACTGATTTCAACTGTATACACACTCACTGCACATCTCTTATCCTTTATGCGGGGTGGACTTCTCAGTGTGTGCTCTTACACTGTATTTTTTGGACATCTCAGGGGTGTGGTGTGTGTGTGGTTTTATTAAGGGGTGTGGCTTCAAGAGGCATGGTTCTATTAAAGGGCGTGGCAAATGTCCATACAAAATTTGGACCATCCGTGAATTTTGGTCCAGCTATCCAGGAAAAATTCAATAGTAGGTTGACAACCCCGAGGACAAGTGAGAAGAGAGATTATATCACTTTCAAAGCTGGAAATGGTCTCTGCTTTTCCTGCTCATCGCATTCTCTCCTTACAGTGTGTGTGAGATGTACAGGGTGGTAGTTATGGCAAGGGGCTGCTGCTGTGCTCCTACCCCCTGACTCCCCACAAAGAATAAATAATGTTCAGTCTGTCTTGTAGTTTGTGGGTACTGAATAACACTCACAGTTTTCCTTGAGGGTCCCATATGTACAGTGTCCATTTTAGGACATGATCAGATATCAAAATCAAACATTAGAATGATGTCAGTTTGAGGCTAAATACACTGTCTGAGAACTGATTTTGATAAGTGATTCTGATGAGTGATTCTGACAAGTGATTTTGATGAGTGATTCTGACAAGTGATTTTGATGAGTGATTCTGACAAGTGACTTTTACAACTGTAATAATAATAATAATGATAAAAAAACTAACTGTTTACTGATGGGACTTGAACCCAAATTTCTGTGTCCCAAAGCCAGTGCACTAACCACTGAGCTATAAACTCAGTTGTAAAAATCTACGAGTTCTATTTGGTTATATGATTTTTCAAATGATGTTTGATTTTGATGTGTGAGTCTGATGTGTGACTTTCTTCAAACATCAGAATCACAATGACTTTTAGTCACCCTGAGTATTTTCATGGTTGGTCTCATAAGACAAGAAAAGCTATCAGTTAGTATCACTTAAGTGGATAGTGCAATAGTAAAGTATCAGCCTCTGAAGCTATAGTGTTAAGACTAAGAATTCAAATCCTGATAGGAATAATAATTTTTTTTTTAATTATGACTGTTTAGCACACAAACTACAGGGGTGTTTTACTTTTAATATCTGACACTCTGATTGTCATCCTGATATGTTAAGAGTTTCAGACACGCTGTCTATTTGCATGGTAAATTACATAGCCAAAGTAATTTGGGAGGCAATAATTTACTACATATCTATTTCCAAGTGACTTTATATTTGCATAATTTCTTAAATGGGTCTAATGATAAAATGTCTTTATTGTAAATTTTTATTTCCATGCACCCAAGTACTGGCTGAAAACTCCCAATTTTCTTTGGCTATGTGATTTACCATGCAAATAGACAGCATGTCTGAAACTCTTAACATATCGGGATGACAATCGAGTGTCAGATATTAAAAGTAAAACACCCCTGTAGTTTGCGTGCTTAAGAGCCATAAAAAAACAACTTATTCCTATCAGGATTTGAACTCTAACACTGTAGCTTCAGAAGCTGATGCCTTGCCATTAAGCTATTCAGTCAAGTGATACTAACTGGCAGCTTTTCTTGTCTTATGAGATCAACCATGAAAATACTCAGGGTGACTAAAAGTCATTGTGATTCTGATTCTGATGTTTGAAGAAAGTCACACATCAGACTCACACATCAAAATCAAACATCATTTCAATTTGGCTTGCTTACAGTCTGTGCATAAGTCCCAATGAGTTTTAGATAAGTTTGCACTGAAAATCATATAACCAAATAGAACTAGATTTTCACAACTGAGTTTATTGCTCAGTGGTTAGTGCACTGGTTTTGGGACACAGAATTTTGGGTTAAAGTCACATCAGCGAACAGTTTTTTTTTTATTATTACAGTTGTAAAAGTCACTTGTCAAAGTAACTTGTCAGAATCACTTGAGAATCACTTGTCAAAATCACTTGTCAGAATCACTCATCAAAATCATTTCTCAGACAGTGTATTTAGCCTCAAACTGACATCATTCTGATTTTTGATTTTGATATCTGATCATGTCCTAAAATGGACACTGTACATCTGCTCCAGGGTTACAGCCTCAGCTGCAGGCAGAAAATCAAGCACAGACACTTGTTCCTTTTTCAACAGAAGAACTTTACTTAATCTTCCAGTTCAGTTTTGGTCACAGCCACAGCACACTATGATACAGCAGACACAGATTCAATAGCAGATACAGTACAGCACATGTTCTGTTGCTCATCCTGAGCTCTTACTGCATTCTCTGTTACCTCAAGCTCTGTAATGCCTTCCTCTTCCAATACAGTTTTCATGCTTCCTGACCCACTATTCTGCTGGTTCAGTATCCCACTGAACAAAGTGGTGGACGTCCGCATACTGTATATACTACCCTTCAGCGTGCTCCTTTTACTTTCTCAGGCTCCAGGCCTAGTCTACTTCTCCTGTGTTCTCTCTTCTCACTGCATGTCTGCTGACCTTCAGCCTAACATGAACTTCTCCTCTTCTCTCAGTCATCCCTTCTGCGCATGCTTAAATGTTCAAACTAATTCAACTCTATTCCCCTCTCTTACTAAACCAGGAAGTACTCTTTCTATTTATAACTTCACTCTCTCTCCCAACTGGGAAGACCCCTGGACCCAACAACTACATCTTCTACCTTTTCCTCACACTACAGTGCCCCCTGTCTTCTACTGAGTCCCTGGTACCTAGCTAATCTTATCTTATTCCTACACTTATATCTTATCCTTTCCCTATATTACTTTATCACAGTACATTAACACACATTTTCAATGTTCCACCATGATACATATACCACACATTACACATGTACCTGTTTTGTCAGGGAGTGGTGCAGAGCGTGCACAGGCGTTCACACACTCTTACATGTGCACTGACAGTGCACTCTTTTGTCAGCCCATGACACTTCTTATCAGAGCCAGCAGAGCGCATTGTCACTGTTCATTGAAAGTAATATTGTGCACAGTGACAAGGGAGCTTGTATTGAGAATACATTGGAATTGACAACCTATGCATGCTCAGTAGCACAGGGACTAGCCCAGCCCCTGAAACAGAGGTCACTGATGATGCTATGTTTCAGGATGGGGACAGAGGTGGCAGTGACAGCAGTCTCTGACCCCTGATGACATCCTGTTTGAGTATCCCAGCATGCACTGGGGAATCTCAAACGATGCATCATTAGAACAGAAATAGGTAAAAAAAATAAAGCAGTTATAGACCGTAGTGAAGGAACAATTGAGACTTTTTAATTAAAGTATGTTAGAAAAGAGATTAGACTATTACATTAAATAGATAGACAGACAGACAGTGTTAAGGAAAGGACGGACTCTGGAAATATTTTTGACCTGGAGGCGGCAGGAGGAGGTAAGAGTTTGTATGTGCGGTGTGAAGGAGAAGATGTCTTTTATTTTGATAGATAGATCGGGTGAGGAAGATAAGTGGGATGGATTAAAGATGAGTTCAGTTTTGTCCACTTTAAGCTTTAGAAAATGAGAGGAGAAGAAGGAGGATATGGCTGATAGACACTCTGGGATTCTGGACAGCAGAGAGGTGACATCTGGGCCAGAGAAGTAGATCTGAGTGTCATCAGCATATAGGTGGTAATGGAAGCCACGGGACTTTATCAGTTGTTCCAGACCAAAGGTATAAATGGAGAAGAGTAAGAGTCCCAGGACAGAGATTTGAGAGACACCAACATAGAGAGGTCATGATGAGGATTTCGTATGGGAATGGGAGACGCTAGATGTGTGGTTAGAAAGGTATGAAGAGTTCCAGGAGAGGGCAAGGTCATTGATGACAAGGGAAGAGAGGATCTCTTCACATTAGAGTGAAGTCGCCGGAGTGAAGTCATAGCGCCGCACAGCAACTCTGACATAATGTTCGTGTGTCGGTGCTAGAACATCCGCTCGTTGGTCCGCAAGGGCCTCGTCAAGATCCTGGATTATGTGAGTATATGATGTTTTTTATTTTAAATAAAACTCATGGTGGGACTGTGGGGGCATCATAAAGTATGGGAGCCCCTCATACAGTGTAGGGGGTACTGTATTGAACCCTTAAACATTGTAGGGGGGCCTCATATATTGTAGGGACTACTGTGGTGGCCCCCATAAAGTGTGTGGGCCATTATACAGTTTAGGGGCTAATGTGGTAGCCATTATAGAGATTGTGGACTACTCTGGGGGGCCCTCATAAAGTGTAGTGGGCTCTCATACAGTGTAAGGGACCATCATACTGTGTTGGGGCTTTCATACTGTGGGTGGAACCCTCATACATTGTAGGGACATCTGAGGGGGGTCTTCAAAAAGTATGAAGGTCATTATACAACGTAGGAGATAATGCAGGGACCCTCATACAGTGTGGTGGACTCTCATACTGTGGATGGGAACCTCATACATTGTAGGGACATCTATGGAGAATTCTCATAAAGTGTGGGCGCCATTATCCAGTGTGGGAACTATTGTTGGGGCAATTATATAGTTTGGGGGCTACAGTGGAGGCCATTATACAGTATGGGTTCTACTGTGGGGCCATTATACAGTGTGAAGGATACTTTGGGGTCATTATACTATGTTTTGGGGCAGCCGTGGGTCCATCATATTGTGTATAGGGGAGCTGTGGGGGTATCATACTTTTTTTTTGTATAGCGGAGCTGTTGGACCATCATACTGTATATAGGGGAGCTGTAGGTGTATTATACTGTGTATAGGGGAGCTATTGATCCATTATACTGTGTATAGGGGAGCTGTAGGCTCACCATATTGTGTATAGAGGAGCTGTACATTGAGGGACACAGGGGACATTATTAACTGTTAAGTGGGCACTTAAGAAGCATTATTGTTCTAAGTGCACTTAGAGAACAGCGACCATCAAAGGTGCACAAGGGGTATTATTACTTTCATAGAATCATAGAATATTAGAGTTGGAATGGTTCATTGTGTCCAAACCCCTGCTCAATGCAGGATTCACTAAACCATCTCAGACTGATGTCTGTCCAGCCTCTGTGTGAAGCCTTCCATTGAAGGAGAAGTCACCACCTCTTGTGGCAGCCTGTTCCACACATTGATCACCCTGACAGTCAAAAAGTTTTTTCTAATATCTAATCTGTATCTTCTCCCTTTTAGTTTCATTCCATTGCTTCTCGTGCTTCCATGTGCAAATGAGAATAAGGATGATTGCTCTACACTGTGACATCCCTTCAGATATTTGTAGACAGCTATTAAGTCTCCTCTTAGCCTTCTTTTTTGCAAGCTAAACATTTCCAGATCCTTTAACCGTTCATCGTAGGACATAGTTTGCAATCCGCTCACTATCCTGGTAGCTCTTTTCTGAACTTGCTCCAGTTTTTCGATGTCTTCTTTAAAATATGGTGCCCAGAACTGGATACAGTATTCCAGATGAGGTCTGACCAAGGAGGAGTAGAGGGGGATAATTACTTCATGTGATCTAGACTCTATGCTTCTCTTAATACATCCCAGAACCGTTTACCTTTTTTGCTGCTGCATCACACTTTTGACTCATGTGCAGTCTGTGATCTATTAGTATATCCAAGTCTTTTTCACACGTGCTGTTGCTTAGTTCTATTCCTCCCATTCTGTAGATGTAATTTTCGGTTTTCTTGCCCAAATGTAGAATCTTGCATTTCTCCCTGTTAAATACAATTCTATTAGTTGCTGCCCTCTTTCTAGGTGCAAAATGTGGGCACTGTTTTCTAGGGCACTTGCACAGGGTATTAATATTTTTTAGGGGGCAACTTTACCATCTAGAGGGCACAAAGGAGGCATTATTATCATGTAAGGGGTACAGTAGCGTAGCTACCAGGGGAGCAGAGGGGGCGGTGGACCCGTGCCCCACGCTCTGAGGGGGCCCACCCCAAGCTACGCTGTGCAACTGTATCCGACATGCTGTGCACACTGGATACAGTTATACTCCGGGCAGAGCAGGGAGATGCCGTCCCTGCACTGCTCGGGGCCGCTATGGAAAAGAGGGGCCCGGTGCAAGCATCAGGCCTCCCCACTCGTCACCGCCGCAAGTTCACTGATGAAAGAGGGAGCGCGACGCTCCCTCTCCCATCAGTCCCCTCTGAGCCTGACGCCAGTGACGTCATCACTTGGCGCCCGGCCCGCTGTGCTGAGATGTGTGGGCTGGGCGCGGCACTCAAAGCAGCGAGGGAACGAGGGGGAGAGGTGAGTATCGTGCTTATTCATTTTTTTGCCGGGGGCGGCCGACATTATACTACAGACACTGGCTATGGGGAGGGCACATTATACTACAGACTCTGGCAATGGCGGGGGGGCACATTATACACAGACTCTGCCTATGAGGGGGGGGGCATTATACTACAGACTCTGCCTATGAGGGGAGCATTATAATACAGACTCTGCCTATGATGGGGGGGCACATTATACTACAGACTCTGCCTATGAGGGGGGCACATTATACTACAGACTCTGCCTATGGGGGGCACATTATACTACAGACTCTGCCTATGAGGGAGGGGGGCACATTATACTACAGACTCTGCCTATGAGGGAGGGGGGCACATTATACTACAGACTCTGCCTATGGGGGCACATTATACTACAGACTCTGCCTGTAGGGGGCATATTGTACTACAGACTCTGCCTATGAGTGGAGAATTATACTACAAACTCTGCCTATGAGGGGGGGGGGCACATTATACTACAGACTCTGCCTATGAGGGGAGCATTTTACTACAGACTCTGCCTATGAGGGGGGGCACATTAAACTACAGACTCTGCCTATGGGGGGCACATTATACTACAGAATCTGCTTATGGGGGGCACATTATACTACAGACTCTGCCTATGAGGGAGGGGGGCACATTATACTACTGACTCTGCCTATGAGGGAGGGGGGTACATTATACTACAGACTCAGTCTATGGGAGGGGCACATTATACTACAGACTCTGTCTATGAGGGGGGCACATTATACTACAGACTCTGCCTATGGGGGGCACATTATACTACAGACTCTGCCTATGAGGGAGGGGGGCACATAATACTACAGACTCTGCCTATGAGGGAGGGGGGTACATTATACTACAGACTCTGCCTATGAGGGAGGGGGGCACATTATATTACAGTCTCTACAATACAGACTCTGCCTTGGGGGGCATTATACTACAGACTCTGCTTATGAGGGGGCATTATACTCTAGACTCTGCCTATAAAGGTGGGCACATTATACTACAGACTCTGCCTATGTGGAGGCACATAATACTACAGACTCTGCCTATAAGGGGGGGCATTATACTACAGACTATGTCTATGGGGGAAGCATTATACTACAGACTCTGCCTATGAGGGGGGCATTATACTACAGACTCTTCCTATGAGGGGCAGCATTATACTACAGACTCAGCATATGAGGGGGGGAGTATTATACTACAGACTCTGCCTATAAAGGGGGGCATTATACTACAGACTCTGCCTATGGGGGGGCATTATACTACAGACTCTGCCTATGAGGGGAGCATTATAATACAGACTCTGCCTATTATGGGGGGGCATATTATACTACAGACTCTGCCTATAAGGGGGGCACATTACACTACAGACTCTGCCTATGGGGGGCACATTATACTCCAGACTCTGCCTATGAGGGAGGGGGGCACATTATACTCCAGACTCTGCCTATGAGGGAGGGGGGCACATTATACTACAGACTCTGCCTATGGGGGGGGGGCACATTATACTACAGCCTCTGCCTATGGGGGCACATTATACTACAGACTCTGCCTATGGGGGGCACATTATACTACAGACTCTGCCTATGAGGGAGGCATTATACTACAGACTCTGCCTATGAGGGGGGGGCATTATACTACAGACTCTGCATATGAGGGGGGAGTATTATACTACAGAATCTGCCTATAAAGGGTGTCATTATACTACAGACTCTGCCTATGGGGGGGCATTATACTACAGACTCTGCCTATGAGGGGAGCATTATAATACAGACTCTAGCTATTATGGGGGGGCACATTATACTACAGACTCTGCCTATAAGGGGGGCACATTACACTACAGACTCTGCCTATGGGGGGCACATTATACTACAGACTCTGCCTATGAGGGAGGGGGGCACATTATACTCCAGACTCTGCCTATGAGGGAGGGGGGCACATTATACTACAGACTCTGCCTATGGCGGGGGGCACATTATATTACAGCCTCTGCCTATGGGGGCACATTATACTACAGACTCTGCCTATGGGGGGCACATTATACTATAGACTCTGCCTATGAGGGAGGGGGGCACATTATACTACAGACTCTGCCTATGGGGGGCATATTGTACTACAGACTCTGCCAATGAGGGGAGCATCATACTACAAACTCTGCTATGAGGGGGGGGGCACATTATAGTACAGACTCTGCCTATGAGGGGAGCATTATACTACAGACTCTGCCTATGAGGGGGGGTCACATTATACAACAGACTCTGCCTATGGGGGGCACATTATACTATAGACTCTGCTTGTAGGGGGCACATTATACTACAGACTCTGCCTATGAGGGAGGGGGGCACATTATACTACTGACTCTGCCTATGAGGGAGGGGGGTACATTATACTACAGTCTCTGCCTATGAGGGGGGCACATTAAACAACAGACTCTGTCTATGAGTGGGGCACATTATACTACAGACTCTGCCTATGGGGGGCACATTATACTACAGACTCTGCCTATGAGGGAGGGGGGCACATTATACTACTGACTCTGCCTATGAGGGAGGGGGGTACATTATACTACAGACTCAGCCTATGGGGGGGGCACATTATACTACAGACTCTGTCTATGATGGGGGCACATTATACTACAGACTCTGCCTATGGGGGGCACATTATACTACAGACTCTGCCTATGAGGGAGGGGGGCACATAATACTACAGACTCTGCCTATGAGGGAGGGGGGTACATTATACTACAGACTCTGCCTATGAGGGAGGGGGGCACATTATATTACAGTCTCTACAATACAGACTCTGCCTTGGGGGGCCTTATACTACAGACTCTGCTTATGAGGGGGCATTATACTCTAGACTCTGCCTATAAAGGTGGGCACATTATACTACAGACTCTGCCTATGGGGAGGCACATAATACTACAGACTCTGCCTATTAGGGGGGGCATTATACTACAGACTATGTCTATGGGGGAAGCATTATACTACAGACTCTGCCTATGAGGGGGGCATTATACTACAGACTCTTCCTATGAGGGGCGGCATTATACTACAGACTCGGCATATGAGGGGGGGAGTATTATACTACAGACTCTGCCTATAAAGGGGGGCATTATACTACAGACTCTGCCTATGGGGGGGCATTATACTACAGACTCTGCCTATGAGGGGAGCATTATAATACAGACTCTGCCTATTATGGGGGGGCACATTATACTACAGACTCTGCCTATAAGGGGGGCACATTACACTACAGACTCTGCCTATGGGGGGCACATTATACTCCAGACTCTGCCTATGAGGGAGGGGGTCACATTATACTCCAGACTCTGCCTATGAGGGAGGGGGGCACATTATACTACAGACTCTGCCTATGGGGGGGGCACATTATACTACAGCCTCTGCCTATGGGGGCACATTATACTACAGACTCTGCCTATGGGGGGCACATTATACTACAGACTCTGCCTATGAGGGGGGCATTATACTACAGACTCTGCTTATGAGGGGGGGCATTATACTACAGACTCTGCATATGAGGGGGGAGTATTATACTACAGAATCTGCCTATAAAGGGTGTCATTATACTACAGACTCTGCCTATGGGGGGGCATTATACTACAGACTCTGCCTATGAGGGGAGCATTATAATACAGACTCTGCCTATTATGGGGGGGCACATTATACTACAGACTCTGCCTATAAGGGGGGCACATTACACTACAGACTCTGCCTATGGGGGGCACATTATACTACAGACTCTGCCTATGAGGGAGGGGGGCACATTATACTCCAGACTCTGCCTATGAGGGAGGGGGGCACATTATACTACAGACTCTGCCTATGGCGGGGGGCACATTATATTACAGCCTCTGCCTATGGGGGCACATTATACTACAGACTCTGCCTATGGGGGGCACATTATACTATAGACTCTGCCTATGAGGGAGGGGGGCACATTATACTACAGACTCTGCCTATGGGGGGCATATTGTACTACAGACTCTGCCAATGAGGGGAGCATCATACTACAAACTCTGCTATGAGGGGAGGGGCACATTATAGTACAGACTCTGCCTATGAGGGGAGCATTATACTACAGACTCTGCCTATGAGGGGGGGTCACATTATACTACAGACTCTGCCTATGGGGGGCACATTATACTATAGACTCTGCCTATGAGGGAGGGGGGCACAATATACTACTGACTCTGCCTATGAGGGAGGGGGGTACATTATACTACAGTCTCTGCCTATGAGGGGGGCACATTAAACAACAGACTCTGTCTATGAGTGGGGCACATTATACTACAGACTCTGCCTATGGGGGGCACATTATACTACAGACTCTGCCTATGAGGGAGGGGGGCACATAATACTACAGACTCTTCCTATGAGGGAGGGGGGTACATTATACTACAGACTCTGCCTATGAGGGAGGGGGCACATTATTTTACAGTCTCTGCCTATGGGGGGGCACATTATACTACAGACTCTGCCTATGGGGGGCACATTATACTACAGACTCTGCCTATGGGGGGAGCATTATACTAAAAACTCTGCCTTGGGGGACATTATACTACAGACTCTGCTTATGAGGGGGCATTATAATATAGACTCTGCCTATAAATGGGGGCAGATTATACTATAGACTCTGCCTATGGGGGGGCACATAATACTACAGACTCTGCCTATAAGGGGGGACATTATACTACAGACTATGTCTATGGGGGGAGCATTATACTACAGACTCTGCCTATGAGGGGGGGGCACATTGTACTACAGACTCTGTCTATGGGGGGAGAATTATACTACAGACTCTGCCTATGAGGGGGGCATTATACTACAGACTCTTCCTATGAGGGGGGGCATTATACTACAAACTCTGCTTATGAGGGGGGAGAACTATACTACAGACTCTGCCTATAAAGGGGGGGCATTATACTACAGACTCTGCCTATGAGGGGAGCATTATAATACAGACTCTGCTTATGATGGGGGGGCACATTATACTACAGACTCTGCCTATGAGGGGGGCACATTACACTACAGACTCTGCCTATGGGGGGCACATTATACTACAGACTCTGCCTATGAGGGAGGGGGGCACATTATACTACAGACTCTGCCTATGAGGGAGGGGGGCACATTATACTACAGACTCTGCCTATGGGGGGGGGCACATTATACTACAGACTCTGCCTATGGGGGCACATTATACTACAGACTCTGCCTATGGGGGGCACATTATACTACAGACTCTGCCTATGATGGAGGGGGGCACAATATACTACAGACTCTGCCTATGGGGGGGCACATTGTACTACAGCCTCTGCCTATGGGGGCACATTATACTACAGACTCTGCCTATGGGGGGCATATTGTACTACAGACTCTGCCTATAAGGGGAGCATTATACTACAAACTCTGCCTATGAGGGGAGGGCACATTATACTACAGACTCTGCCTATGAGGGGAGCATTATACTACTGACTCTGCCTATGGGGGGGGGGCACATTATACTACAGACTCTGCTTATGAGGTGGGGGGCATTATACTACAGACTCTGTGTAACATACCTGGCGGCGTCCTTGCATGGTGGTCCATCTCCCACTGTGCAAGAGGGCGCACTTGATCTCCTGTCCAGAATGTCTCTCTGGCTTCCCTCCATGCTGTCTGTTTGTGTCTGTTTCTGCTGCTTAAGGGCGGCGCCCGATCACTTCCTGCCTTTTGTACCTGCTGTGGGTCACACCCCTTGTGCGTCCTCAGCCTATTGCTGTCTGTCACTTGGTATATAGCTCAGCAGCTCCCTTCTATCCCTGCCTGAGCATAGTGTTTCCTTCAGTGTGTGCTTGCACTCTGAAGGTGCCAGGTCCCGTCTCTTGTCTCCTGCTTTTTGTATCAGTTCCCGTGTCTGAACTGAGTCCTGTATTTCTCCTGCTTTGCGGTATCAGCTCCCGTGTCTGAACTGAGTCCTTTCTTGTTCTCTTGTCTGTCCTGTCTGAACACGCTCCTAGCCTGTTCCTCTCGCCTTCTAGTGGCCGATTTCCTAGACCCGCTCCTGTGTCTGGTCTGTCCTGTCTGAACACGCTCCTTGCCTGTTCGTTCCGCCTTCTAGTGGCCGATTTCCTAGACCCGCTCCTGTGTCTGGTCTGTCCTGTCTGAACACGCTCCTTGCCTGTTCGTTCCGCCTCTCTGGGGGCCGTATTCCCAGACCCGCTCCTGTATCCCTCTGCAGTGTCGGTCTCCTCCGTACACTCAGTTCCAGTCTGAACTCTCTCCTGTCCTTTACCTGTTTTGCCTCTATGTCCGTTCCCTTCCTTTTTCTGCAGAGTCTGAACTCGTACCTAACTCCTGCTTGTTGTCTCTGCAAGTACTGTGTGAGTATCTGGCTCTGTCTTTCCCTTCCTGTCTGTTCCGTGTGAACAGAGCCCTGTCCTCCCTGCTCAGCCTTGTCTGCACTCTAGCTGTGCTTGCCTGTAACCCTCTGCCTGTATTGTTCCTGAGTCCCGGTGTGTACTGGGTCCTATCCCGCCTGTGTTCCTACCTGCTAGTGCCTCCCTGTCTGCACTCTAGCTGTGCTTGCCTTTACCCCCCTGCCTGCATACCCGCCTGCCTGCATACCAGTCGTGCCTGCCTATACCCTCCAGTCTGTGTGCCAGCCTACCAGCCTGTTCCTGTATTTCCCTGTGTGGGTCAACAGCCGTGTCCGGGGTCTGTCCTGGAGTAGCACCTGGTCCCTCTGCTCGGTTCCTCCTTGGTGCACTGGCGTCGTATGCCGTCGTGCGACCCTGGTCGGATCGGGTGAATACTTAGTCACGCCCCTCCAGGCATTCACTCTCCGGCACGGTCCAGTGGAATCACTACCAATCACACGCACACGCCGCTTAGCCCGGGCGTGTGCATAACACTCTGCCTATAAAGGGGTGGCATTATACTACAGTCTTTCTATGAGGGGAGGGCATTATACTACAGACTCTGCCTTGGGGGGCATTATACTACAGACTCTGCTTATGAAGGGGCATTATACTATAGACTCTGCCTATAAAGGTGGGCACATTATAGTACAGACTCTGCCTATGGGGAGGCACATAATACTACAGACTCTGCCTATAAGGGGGGGCATTATACTACAGACTATGTCTATGGGGGGGAGCATTATACTACAGACTCTGCCTATGAGGGGGGGCACATTGTAGTACAGACTCTGCCTATGGGGGGAGAATTTTACTACAGACTCTGCCTAGGAGGGGGGCATTATACTACAGACTCTTCCTATGAGGGGGGGCATTATACTACAGACTCTGCTTATGAGGGGGGGAGCATTATACTATAGACTCTGCCTATAAAGGGGGGGCATTATACTACAGACTCTGCCTATGGGGGGGGGCATTATACTACAGACTCTGCCTATGAGGGGAGCATTATAATACAGACTCTGCCTATGATAGGGGGGCACATTATACTACAGACTCTGCCTATGAGGGCGGCACATTACACTACAGACTCTGCCTATGGGGGGCACATTATACTAGAGACTCTGCCTATGATGGGGGGGCATATTATACTACAGACTCTGCCTATGGGGGGTACATTATACTACAGCCTCTGCCTATGGGGGCACATTATACTACAGACTCTGCCTATGGGGGGCACATTATACTACAGACTCTGCCTATGAGGGAGGGGGGCACATTATACTGCAGACTCTGCCTATGAGGGAGGGGGGCACCTTATACTACAGACTCTGCCTATGGGGGCACATTATACTACAGACTCTGCCTGTGGGGGGCATATTGTACTACAGACTCTGCCTATGAGCGGAGCATTATACTACAAACTCTGCCTATGAGGTGGGGTGCACATTATACTACAGACTCTGCCTATGAGGGGGGGGCACATTATACTACAGACTCTGCCTATGGGGGGCACATTATACTACAGACTCTGCTTATGGGGGGCAAATTATACTACAGACTCTGCCTATGAGGGAGGGGGGCACATTATACTACTGACTCTGCCTATGAGGGAGGGGGGTACATTATACTACAGAATCTCCCTATGGGGGGGCACATTATACTACAGACTCTGTCTATGAGGGGGGCACATTATACTACAAACTATGGACACATACAGCAACCACCTGGCTACTTCATTTCCTTTCCGCTGACATACCCACTATCATTATGGGTGATTTACACATCCCCATTGACACTTCCCTCTCAGCTGTCTCTAAGCTTCTCTCCCTCACTTCCTCCTTCGGCCTTGCTCATTGGTCTTCCGCAGCCACTCACAAAGATGGTCACACTCTGGACCTCATCTTCACCCGCTTCTGTTCCCTATCTAACCTCTTTAACTCGCCTCTCCCTCTTTCTGACCATAACCTGCTTACATTCTCTACCCTCTCCTCTCCAGGGCCACAATCCCCACTCCACAAACTTGCACACTCTTGCAGAAACATTAAACACCTTGACCTACACTCACTCTCTGAATCCCGTCTCCTTCTCAAAGACATTACTTCCTTACATGATGCAGATGTTGCTGCTGCTTTATACAACACCACAACAGCTGCAGCTCTCAATTTGGTCGCCCCCTTCACATATACCAAAGCTCGCACAATCAACAGGCAACCCTGGCACACCAGCCTAACTAAAGAACTGCAACGGGCCTCCAGGGTTGCTGAGCGTCGATGGAAAAGGTCCCTCTCCAATGAGCACTTCATCGCATTCAAACAGTCCCTCACTACCTTCAAGTCCACACTCACTGCAGCAAAACAAACATACTTCTCATCTTTCATATCCTCCCTATCTCACAACCCTAAACAGCTATTCAACACCTTCAATTCTCTCCTCCATCCCCCAGCGCCTCCTACCCCTTCTTTTATCTCAGCCAAAGACTTTGCCTCATTCTTCAAGCAGAGGATTGACACCATCAGACAAAGCTTTTGTCTAAAGTCCCTCCAGCCCCTCCTCACATCTACTCAATCCTCCTCCTCCAAAACCAGATTCTCCACCATTACGGAAGATAAATTTTCCTCTCCAAGTCACACCTCACCACCTGTGAACTTGACCCAATCCCGTCCCACCTCATCCCCAACCTTACGACAGTATTCATCCCAACCCTAACCCACCTTTTCATCCTGTCACTAACAAGTGGTCTCTTCCCCTCATGCTTCAATCGTGCCTCGATCACACCCATCCTCAAAAAGCCCTCCCTTGACCCATCCTCTTTTACTAGCTATCGCCCCATATCACTTCTTTCCTACGTCTCAAAACTACTGGAACAACATGTCCATTTTGAACTGTCCTCCCACCTCTCCTCCTGCTCCCTTTTTGACTGCCTACAATCTGGCTTCTGACCGCACCATTCTGCTGAAACTGCCCTGACTAAAGTCACCAAAGACCAAATAACCGTCAAATCCAAGGGGCACTACTCTGTCCTCCTCCTCCTGGACCTGTAATTTGCCATTGACACAGTGGACCATTCCCTCTTACTACAGGCTCTCTCATCTCTCAGCATCACAGACCTGGCCCTATCCTGAATCTCCTCATACCTAACAGACAGGAAATTCAGTGTCTCCCACACACACACCACCTCCTCATCTTGCCCCCTATCTGTCGGTGTACCCCAAGGTTCAGTTCTAGGGCCTCTGCTCTTCTCCATTTATACCTTCAGCCTGGGACAGCTCATAGTCTCAAGGCTTTCAGTATAAACTCCATGCTGATGACACACAGATCTACCTCTCTGGACCCGATATCCCCTTCCTATTAACCAGAATCCCACAATGTCTGTCCGCTATTTCATCCTTCTTCTCTGCTAGATTTCTAAAATTTAACATGGATAAAGCAGAATTCATCACCTTTCCACCATCTCATTAAATTCCCCCATCTGACCTATCTATCAACGTCAGCTGTCCGCTCTCACCAGTCCCACAAGCTTGCTGCCTTGGAGTAACCCTGGACTCTAATCTCTCCTTCAAACCACATATCCAAGCCCTTTCCATTTCCTGCCGACTCCAACTCAAACATATCTCCCGGATCCGTACATTCCTCAACCATGAATCTGCAAAACCACTAGTGCACACCCTCATCATCTACTGCCTCGACTACTGCAACCTCCTCCTCTGTGGCCTCACTTCCAACACTCTCGCACCCATCCAATCTATACTAAACTCTGCTGCCCGACTTATTCACCTGTCCCCCCACTATTCCCCAGCCTCTCCTCTCCTGTCAATCCCTCCACTGGCTCCCCATTGCCCAGAGACTCCAATTCAAACCCTAATCATGGCATACAAAGCCATCCACAACCTGTCTCCTCCATACATTTGTGACCTAGTCTCCTGGTACTTATCTGCAGGCAACCTCTGATCCTCACAAGATCTCCTTTTCTACCCCCTCTTATCTCCTCTTCCCACAATTGCATACAAGATTTCTCCTGTGCATCCCCCCTACTCTGGAACTCTCTGTGACTGTGAGCAAGATCCTCGCTCCTCCTGTACAAGTCGCCGTCACGTTTTGTTCAAGATTATTGTAATTGTTTTTGCTATGTATATCCTTTTTGCACATGTAAAGCACCATGGAATAAATGGCGCTATAATAATAAATAATAATAATAATGTGTGCGGAGGGATCAGTACATCCACGGAAGATACGGAATTTACAGATGAACCAAATATTTTTTGGCTTATGACAAATTTCTGCTAAATATCTAACTAGAAAATGAGTGGTCGTTGTTTTCTTTTCATGGTCGTCCCCTCTTCTGTTGCAATTATCATACATGAGTTTGGGGCCGGTGTTCGCATCACCACCAGAATCCCCCCAAAAAATCATCATTGCACTACGTATTAATAGATCCTACTAGTTCTCTCCCTCACCAGGTCCATGTCATCGCCATTGAGTTAAGCTATGTGCACACTGTGTTTTTGATGTGTTTTTGCTGCGTTTTTTTCTGCGCGGAAATGCACCAAAAATGCTGGGTAATCCGTGTGCCAGGTAATTCAATGGCAATCCTGATGTGCTGTGCACATTATCAGGAATTTTCCTGATAGGATTGTCATTGCGTTTAAATCTGCAGCATGTCCATTCTTTTTAGCGTTTCTGCAGCGTTTTACACCAATAGACTTGAATTGAGTCAGTCAAATCCGCAGAATTTGAATAAAAAAATAGTTGCGCATTTGCTGCGGATGTTTGCTGCACATTTGACTGACTCAGTTCAAGTCAATGAGTCAAGTAAACTGCAAAAAGGCAGAAAGAATGGTACCTAAGCCGGGGAAGAAGATTACTCCTCCCATCATCCGACCGCCACTGATAACAGCGAGAGTGGCGCGGCTGAGGGGAGAAGTAGTCTCCTCAGCCGACGTCTGTGCGCTGTGTTAAAAAAAAAGTAAAAATCTATATTAAAATAGAAAAAAGCTTATTCTCACCTGTCCGGCATCCTTCCGAAGTTCCCCGGTGACCCGATCACTCGGCGGCCGGCGGTACACTGATGGGAGCGCGCTCGCTCCCAGCAGTGTACATCACTGCACTGCCGGGACTGAGTTCACCGGAGTTCATCAGCTGGAGATCAGCTGAGAGCTCCAGGACCTCACTTTATGGCACCGGTGCTGAGTGGGGATTTTCCCACCAACACTGATTGCACTCTTGTCAATGTATAGAGTGCTGTCTTCTACAGCAGTCACATCAGTGATTGCTGATGTGGCTGCTGTAGAAGTGACCCAGATCACCATGGGACACTGGGATTATGTTATGGTGGCGGACAGGTGAGGGATATGGTTGTTTTTTTTCATTTTTGTATTTTTGCAGGAGATGAGGGATTTGGTGATTAGACGTTAGGTGAGTACATGGTGTTTTTTATTTTTAAATAAATTATTAAAACCGTGGGGAATTTTATTTCAATAAAAGAATTTATTCTGGCCGTGTCTTTATTGAAAAAGCGTAGAAAACCTTTACTATGGGGTTATTAATGGGGGCGTCTTATAGACGCCTCTCTATTATTAACCTGGGGTTCATGTCAGCCGCCAATACAAGGCTGACATGAACCCCACCCTATTACCCCTCTCGCCACCGCTACATGGCAGTGGGAAGAGCGGAGGCTAAGTGCCAGATTTGGTGCATCTTATGTATGCGCCATTTCTGGGGCTGCTGGGGACTGATATTATTAGCCTCGGAGGGGGCTAGTATCCTTTGCCCCTTCCCTGGGTATTAATATCAGTCCACAGCTGTCTGTTTAGCCTTTTCTGGTTAGATTTTATAGGGGGACTCTACATCAATTTTTTTCTGGGGTCCTCCCGTAATCTAGCCAGTAAAGGCTAAGCCAATAGCTGTGGGCTGTTATTAATAGCCAGGGAACATTTTTGGCTAATGGCCCCTTCCCCGGCTTCTAATATCAGCTCCCAGCGGTCAGCTTTCCTCCTACTGGTTCTGAAAATGACGCGGGAGCCCACACCATTTTTTTTTCAATTTTAGGCTATGTGCCCACGATCCTGATGTAGCAGTGCTTTGGAAACAGCATATTTTTGCTATGTCCAAAATCCTGACTTCTGTTGAACGCAGGTAAATCCACATGTGTTCACTGAACCATGCAGATTTACCGCATTCAGTACATGCTAGTGGTCAAATTTCTGTTGTGGAGACTAGCGACTCCGCAAGAGAATTTGACGTGCTGCGGTCCTGAAAGACGCGACGCATGTCAGTGTCCGCGGGTGATCCGCAGCCTCAGATGCACGCATAGTGAACATGGGATTTCTAGAAAACACTTCCAATATGCTGTAACATCTGGACTGTAACATCCCTGGCGTCGTGCTTGCATAGTCCAACACCTCCCACTATGCATGACCGCAATCTTACCTGTCAGTCCAGCCTGTAAATCTTGCTCCAGTTCATGCTGTGTGCATGTCTCTCTACTGACTGCTTAGGGTGGTGGCCCGGTTACTTCCTGATTCTTATAGCTGCTATGGGCGCACTCCTTATGCGTCTCCAGCCTATTGCTGTGAGTCACTGGATATTTAAACCCCCTCCACCCAGTAGGAGGTGCCTGAGCAACACTAACATTCAGTGTGCTCCTTGACTCTGAAGTTGCCAGGTCCAGTTCTGCTTCTTGTCTGTTTCCGCCATCTCTGGGGGCTGCATACCCAGACCTGTTATCTGTGACTTATGTCCGTTTCCGCCATCTCTGGGGGCTGTATACCCAGGCTCGTTCTTGTATCTCATTGTAGTAGCAGTTCCTGTCTGAACTGTATCCTAGCCTGTTACCTGTTTGTCTCTATGTCCGTACCTTCCCTTTTCCTGCAGTATCTGAACCTGCACCTAACTCCAACTCGTTGTCTCTGTACTTCTGTTTGTGAGTTTTGTGTCCACTCGCTACTTTATAGGAAATACCTTGTGTGTATCTGGTTCTGCTTGTCCCTTTTCCCTTCCTCCGTATCTTCCTGTATTTTCCAGTCCGTTCCATGTGAACAGAGCCCTGGTCCTCTCTGTCTTGTCCACCGCACCTGCGGTTTTGCTCCGCTCTGTCTTGCCCACCGTTCCGGCGGTTTCTCTCTGCTCTGACTTTCCCACCGCTCCGGCGGTTTCCCTCTGCTCTGCCTTACCCACCACTCCGGCGGTTTCTCTCTGCTCTGACTTGCCCACCGCTCCGGCGGCTTCCCTCTGCTCTGCCTTACCCACCGCTCCGGCGGCTTCTCTCTGCTCTGACTTGCCCACCGCTCCAGAGGCTTCTCTCTGCTCTGCCTTGCTCACCGCACAAGCGGTTTCTCTTTGCTCTGACTTGCCCACCGCACCAGCGGTTTCTCTCTGCTCTGACTTGCCCACCGCTCCGGCGGCTTCTCTCTGCTCTGCCTTGCCCACCGCTCCGGCGGCTTCTCTCTGCTCTGCCTTGCCCACCGCACCAGCGGTTTCTCTCTGCTCTGCCTTGCCCACCGCTCTGGCGGTTCCGCTCCGCTCTGCTCTGCCTTGCCCCCCGCTCTGGCGGTTCCACTCTACCTTGTCCACCGCTCCGGCGGTTCCGCTCTGCTCTGTCTTGCCCACCGCACCTGCGGTTTTCGCGCCACTCTGCTTCCTCACCGCACCAGCAGTTCCTCTCTGCTCTGCCTTGTCCTCCGCTCCGGCGGTTTCGCTTTACTCTGCTTGTCTACCGCATCTGCGGCTCTGTACCTGTCTCCCAGTCTGTACTGGACCCTATCCAGCCTGCGCTCCAACCTGCTAGTACCTCCCGGTCTGCACTCCAGCTGTGCTTGCCAGTATCTCCCTGTCTGCATACCAGCCGTGCTTGCCAGTGCCCACCTGTCTGCATACCAGCCGTGCTTGCCAGTGCCCACCTGTCTGCATACCAGCCATGCTTGCCAGTGCCCACCTGTCTGCATACCAGCCGTACTTGCCAGTACCCACCTGCCTGTATGCCAGTCTAACCTGCCTGTTCCTGCATTCCCCGGTGTGGGTCAACAACTGTGACCGGGGTCTGACCTGGAGTTGCACCTGGTCCCTCTGCTCGGTTCCTCCTTGGTCCACGGAGTCGACTAGCCGCCGTGCGACCTTGGTTGGATCGGGTTAATACTTAGTTAAGCCCCTCCAGGCACTCCTCGGTTCATGGTACAGTGGGATCACAAATCACGCTCACGCTAGTCAGTTCGGACGCGAGCGTAACATGGACATTGCCGGTTTGACACTGCATAAACACGTAGCTTCAAACCCACAGCGGCTCCTGATCGTGGGCACTTACCCAAACTCACCCGCAGCATATCAATTACTGTGGCGGACACGTTAGTCTCCGATGTAGGCTGTGACCAATTGAAATGTCATTATATGGGGTGGATCTGAATGTATTGACAACAAAAATGTGGCATTAGAACACAGCGTTTTGGACTCAGCTAAAATACACTGCGTCCAAGCGCTGCTGGTTACTGATCGTGAGGACATAGCGACTAACGAAACAGCTGTGAGCTGTTATTAATAGCCAGGGAACATGTAATGGCACATTCTTAGGCTAAAAATAGCAGCTCTCAGCTGCCTCAGAAATGACATGAATGGGAGTGCTAATGAGATTGGGTTTAGCTGACACCTAGCTCTTTTGTTTGGTGATGCAAAGGTGAAAATCAGACCCTTTCATTACTACACCTAAGTAAACTAAAGTAAAGAGTTAAATAAACACACACACACAGACTAAAACACTTTATTTGAAATACAACAGACACATCATTTAAATCATTTAAATTAACCTATATACTCACCCCAGGTCTGATGGTAATCCAAGGGTTAAAGTGATGCCCCACGTTTCTTTTTTCAAATATCTTTATTTAGCTCCAAAAAGCATTCATTGATGTACAAAAACGCATAAAAAAAGAATAAAAAATGCATCAAAATAGCGGCAATACGCCGTTTTTTCAGCAGCGTTTTTCCTGTCAAGAGAGGCAGAAACCTTAAGGAATTTTCTGCATTCAAATCCTGAACGTGCGCACATAGCCTTAAAGAGTTTTCTGTGTTATTGTAAATAAGCCTTAACCTCTATATATGAAAAGTTCTAATACTTAATAGTGTTGTCTCAACATTTCAGTTCAGGGGTGCAATGCTTCTATTCCTCCCAGCTTTCTTGGGCAGTGGTGCGCTCCTGATTGTTCAGACCAGAGGACCATCATGCCAAACTGTGTGATGTCCAATGATGGGAGCAAAGGCAACTTTACCACTGTAGCATCAAGGGGACGTAGCATCATAGGGACTAAAGTGATGCGGAAAACTCCAGAGCAGCACTTCCAAACTCTACAGCAAAGAGATTGTAAGTGCTGTGCTCTTTGCCGAGGTGGCCGGTGACCTAGGCAACGAGTAGTAAACTGGAAAACAGAGAGGAATTTTAATAGAAAAGTAAAAAGTTGCCTGTTTTTACAAGCACTTTTGCATACATAGCAAATTTTAATGTTGAAATAGGTTTTATTTATTTTTTTATTTTTCTCATTTATAACGAGCCATTAATTCTACAGCGCTTTACAGAAATTATCGGCTATTATAGGTTTCATTCTTTCTCTATTTACAAGATACATGATTGCTGTCAGTGAATGAGAACGCTCTTTTTTCCATTCAGAGGCAGTAACCCTGTACATATCAATTGTGTCCAATGTATACAATGCTCTGTGAGCTAAACACATCAGCAGCAGCTGCACTGATCTCTCTGCTGGTTTGTTACAGTGTATCAGTCTTGTATCCACTCCTCAGCTGAGGGCAGCTCTAGAAATGCTCATGGTTGAGGCCTCTGAATAGAAAGTGTTGTTATTCACTGACAGCAATCAGAGATCTCCAGGGCTAAACTGCCTCAGTCTCGCCAACCAATTGTAGACCCTTGCCTGGGCCTCTTGGGCTTGAAGGAGGTTTTCCCTTACAATCAGCATCACCCTCACAATGCTGTCTTGCATCTGGGCCACATGCTCGATGACGCTCCGGTGGGGTGTTACCTCGGCTTCCCAGGTCTCCTTCACAATTTTCAACAGTCTCCGAGGGTGGCGTCCGTAAAGCAACTTGAAGGGTGATAACCCCTTAAAGGCCTGGGGAACTTCCCTAATGGAGAATAGTAGGTAGGGGAGTAAGCAACCCCAGTCTCGGCCATCCTTCTCCACGACCTTTTTAAGCTCTCCACCAAGCCGTCCGTCTGCGGATGGTGCACTGACGTCCTGAGTTGTGCAATCTGGAGAGCCTTACACAACTTCCTCATCACTTTGGATATGAAAGAGTTCCCTGGTCCGTCAGGATCTCCTTTGGCAGGCCCGTCCGTGAGAAGATATGTATCAGCTCTTGGGCTATGCACTTGGCAGATGAGTTTCTCAATGGTACCGCCTCTGGGTACCGTATTGCATAGTCCAGTACAACCAGTATGTATTGGTGTCCCCTGGCGGACTTAACTAAGGGCCCTACAAGGTCCATGGCAATTCGGTCAAACGGGACCTCTATAATGGTTAACGGAACCAGGGGAGTCCGGAAGTGGGATATGGGAGCAGTTAGCAGACAAGTAGGGCAAGACCGGCAGAAATTAACAATGTCTCTTTGACACCCAGGCCAGTAGAACCTCTGCAAAACCTGCTCTTGGGTTTTTTCTACACCCAGATGCCTACCTAAGACATACGAATGGGCCAAATCTAATACCCTACGACTATAGGGACCCAGCACCAACAACTGCTCTATCACTTCCCCTCTTGGTTTAGTGACCCGATAAAGCAGCTCCTCATTCAAGGTGAAATATGGGACCCTGGTGTAAGCCCCTGGCTCTTGAGCAACCCCATTTATCACAGTCACATTGTCAAATGCACCTTTCAATGTAAAATCATGCATTTGTGACTCATCCCCTGCCGAGGGGCACCCGGAACCGGGCTTCTGGGGGTTGTAGTATCCGTGGCGGTGACCCGGTCCCGTGGCTCAGGGTGGTCAGGCCAATGGCGGTATTATGTGGGGGCTTTTATGGGTTAATGTCCGACTACGCCACCCGTGGATTGCGGTCAGTGCGGACTGCCGCTGCAAGGCAGACTGCTGGGGCTGATGGGGTATGCAGCTGAGGTAGTGTGACTCCCCACGGGAGGAGTGCAGCCCCAGGGCAGTGTAGTAGATGGTGGATGTGATAGTGCACGGGCGTCCCGGCACTAGTAGTGCTGGTGCGGCGAGGAAGCACAGAGACGTGGGATTGCAGTTCAAATGCTTTACTCACAGTTCTTTATATTCTTAGTCATTCTGCCGTCAATGACTGCCCAAGCCGTGCTGCGTCCACCAGGCAAGGGGCTCGGTCAACCCCCAGGTAATTTCAGAGTGTGGCCCAGGACTCCCTTCTATTCCTTTCTCTGGCCGTGCCCCACCAGTGACACTACTTTTGTCCAGCTGCCTCGGGCCTTCTCTTGGGAGGGCTTCGTGCTCACTGCCCTGACCCTATGTGGTATGCCTTTCTAGTAGGTGTAGTGAGGGGTCGCACCAAGACATGATCGCGACCGCCGGTCTTTGGCTGAGGATTAGTCGCCTCCACCAACTTGGGATCCGGTACCCTGTTCTGCCAACCCGTCACCTGCAATCTCCTTGGTCCTTAGGGTTCCTTCTGCTTCCGTGTCTCTGGGCCTCTCTTGGTGTTCTGTTCCTTTCTTTCTTTCCTTTCTGTTCCTGTTCCTTGCTGTTACTGTCCTTCTCCTCTGGCTCTGGCCTTCACTCTAGGCCTGCCTCCGGAGCAGAGCTCCACAGAGGCCCTGCTCTGTCACTTCCTCTCTCAGACTGAACTGAACACTGTTCTAAGATGGTGCCCACCTTTTATACCTCCCTCTCTGTGTATGAGCCCAGGTGACTTGCAACCAATGGGCTCCTACCTATGCCCAGAGACCGTCCCCTCCTGCTCCTACATCACTGGGTTTTCCTCCCCCCTCCCCACTCCAGCCAGGAACAGATGCTGTCGTGCCTGCACTTCTGTCTAGTGGGAGCACCGTTGAGCTGTCCCTCGGAAATGGGGTGTGTGTGATGAATGCAGCCTACCGAGCCCTGGTCCACCTTCCATCCTTACCCGGGAGTGGAATATCACACCTCTGGTCTGAGGTGCAATACTCCTGTAGCGACCGAACCCTCGGGGCGCTACATTTGCACAGTACCAAAATTCCCACAGAAACTCCCAGTTCAGGAATCTCATCCTCATGGGTCCCTGTCTCATGCTAGGACACACAGGGGGAACTCATCCGCCTCTGACTGTAATGGGGATTCTTCGTGGATGAACCGGCTCTGGTCTGAGTTAATGGGTACCCCCGCCTTTCCCCACAAATCCCAGAACAGCCTGAAGTCCTGCCCGATTATAACCAGGTGTAACAAGTCTCTTGACTTCTGTACAAATTGCAGAAGGTCGAACATTTGGGAGCGAGGGGATTTGTCACCATAATATGCTCAGTGGTGAACCCTTTGTGCTCTGACTAATATAGTCACTCCAGCAGGTGCCAGTATCTCAGTTTTTAGATTAACATATTCTTGGGCAAGGCCAGGTCGTAATAAGCCTTCTGGGGCTCACCAGTCCAACCACTGCTCCGGCGGTAGCTTTTCCCGCTCTGCCACCCTCCCAACACAGTCAAAATGCCTCCACATCATCGCCCGGGGTCATTTTTTGCATGGCTCGTCTTACCGCTTTCCGGACGTACCAGTCATCACCTGAAGTTGGAGGAGGGGCTGTCGACCTCCCAAGAACCGAGCAATTCCATCTGCTGCTGCTGTTGGAGCTGGTCTTGCTGATCCTGCTGCTGTGGATCTGTTGCAATAGCAGCTTGCTTGTCTCCTGCTGGGCTAGCACCAGGTGCTTGATCAGGTCCTCCATACTGTCTGACTTAGTTTCCCGGCTTATGTCTGCCTTTACCCAGGACATGCGGTTTATCCTCCACTGCTACATGTGGCTCCTGGGGATCTTGCCCGCATTCTCCACCACCTGTGGTGGATCACTCACTCAGCTGCACACGGAGGTAGACACCGGTACGCTGTCTCTTTAAATCTCTTGTTGGTTTATTAGAATGTGGCATAAGCCAACACTGAGTCCATAAAAATAAACACAGCCCTTTGGGCAAAAACAGGAAAACAGACAAAACAAAGTGGTCACGCACAACACGGTCCTTGTGTTAGCAGGGGTCCGCCTTCTCAGAGTTTAGCAACTTCACATGGTTCAGGTCAGCTCAACACAAACATGTCTGGAGTTTGCCTCCCCAGACTCACTAAACAACTAATGCCTCAGAGGGCCGTATATTTAGGCCCCGGACAACATCCTGAGGTGGAGATATGGAGAACAACCTCCCGCCCATTCTATGGTTATTCTCAATAAAACACGCCCTTTTACAAATGGTGGATTAACCCTCCTGCACTAACATGCTGGAGGAAACTTAACGATTTTAATCCACTGAAGCTAATAGCCTCAGGGAAACATATCTCCCCTCCAGCACTTTACCAGTGACTTTGTTACACTCAGCACAGGGACATTTTATTTAAACACATCCAATTGTGGAAATTATTATTATTCCATGATCTATTGATTAAAATTAACTTTGTTTGTGGGACACCCATTTAAATAGAAGCTGTGATCAGGTCAAATGTGGTCAGTTTTTCCTCTTATTTTATTCTCCCAGCTTCTCTAAAAGATTTTATTTTAATTCCACCATACTGTTCCAGAGAAATAGGACGTTTTATTTGGTACTAATTTTTATGGTCTTTACTAAGAGTGTGTGGCTCACAGTGCACTTATACAGAGCAGCCTAAAGACACGCTGTGAGCAATGCTACCTTGATAAAGACCATAAAAAAGTATCACTAAATAAAAGGCCCATAGACCCATAACTGTAGGGTGGATTAAAAAAAAGCAACAAAAAAAACTTGTATACTCTGTGGAGCAGAGAGAATAAAGTACGAGCAAAATTTGCCCACTTTTCACCTTTTTAAGCATTGCCAATAGTTACCTAATATGTTTGCTACCCAAGCAAAGTCTTGGACGTCCCAATGCCTACCCACCAATAACACAAAATACATTTATTAGGAAGTCTGAAGAAATATATAATTTCCAGCATTTATATCTTATCATATACATTGGGGAAGATATGAAGACAATTTTTCAGGTTTATTACTGCAGATACATCATCGGTAGCTGGATGCGACTGTGACAGTGTCATGTAGTTTGATATTTTATCACTAGGTGTCAGGAGAATGTTAAAGGAAACCTGTCATCAGGATGCTCCATGGCTCCCAAATACCTTTGTAGACGTCCATCTGTTCAAATTGCTGGTTTTACTATGATGGAAAAATTGAAGTTCCAAAATCGCTACATGCTGCTTTCAATAGTCATCTGGGTGGAGCTTCAGGGGTAACTAGTCACGGTTTCCTTGTTGTGAGCACACCCGCTCAGCTATCACTGACATTCTGCTTAGTATGTGAAGTTAGCGTAAGCTCTAATAATTTGCTCCCATTAACATGTGTTGCTGATACAGACAGTTCAGCACTGGTGACACATCTGTGTTACTAAATGTAATATGGATGCAAAATTATTTAATTTATAATACATTTTTTGTGTTTTATTGTGTCATTGGGGACAATAAAAAGTAATGGGACAAGAGGTTCAATTCAAGAATAATTCCGCTTAATTATAAAGTGCTGCGGAATATGTTTTATATAAATAAAATTACTATTCATTTTATTCAAAGTGGTTGTCCACTACTAGAACAACCCCTTATGAATCCCCATGTGTCCCTCCAGCAAAATAATAACGCTTATACTCACCACCAGCGCTGGCACCGTTCCAGAGGTGTCAGCATTGGATCTGTCAGGGATTGTATGACCGTTTTATGTCACACAATCCCTGCGGCCAATCAGCGCTGGTTTAACTCTCTCCTCCTTTGGACAAATTAAGACATCTGGAGGAAGTTAGAGGGAAGCCACAGCTGCTACTTCTTCCAGATGTCAATTAGGTTCGTAGGAGAGAAAAGTGAAGTGGGTGATTGCCCAGGTATTACAGCCAAAACTATCTCCCATATTAGTTTCATTGCAAAATCATATAAGTGATATAGATCCCTTGCACTATCCTGCCCTCACATAGACCCTGGACCAATCAGAAGTCATTCTCATAATATGGCACATAGGACCAGCTTTCCCTATTGCCATTTGTCCACAGCATGGTCAGCGCTTCACATCGGAAAAAACGTCCACTAATATTGGTGGCCAATTTAAAGTAACAGTTTAACAGAAATAATATTTTACAACATGTAATACCTCCTGTAACATATATAACAAAAAATAATAAAATGGGCAGCACAGAGTTTGTATATTCCCCCTGTCTTGGCATGGGTTTCCTCTGTGTACTCCGGTTTCCTCCTCCAAGGACATACAGTGGGCATGGAAAGTATTCAGACCCCTTTAAATTTTTCACTCTTTGTTTCATTGCAGCCATTTGGTAAATTCTAAAAAGTTAATTTTTTTTCTCATTAAAGTACACTCTGCACCCCATCTTGACTGAAAAATATCAGAAATGTAGACATTTTTGCAAATTTATTGAAAAAGAAAAACTGAAATATCACATGATCATAAGTATTCAGACCCTTTACTCAGACACTCATATTTAAGTCACATGCTGTCCATTTCCTTGTGATCCTCCTTGAGATGGTTCTACTCCTTTATTGGAGTCCAGCTGTGTTTAATTAAACTGATAGGACTTGATTTGAAAAAGCACACACCTGTATATATAAGACCTCACAGCCCACTGTGCATGTCAGACTAAATGAGAATCATGAGCTCAAAGGAACTGCCCAAGGAGCTCAAAGACAGAATTGTGGAAAGGCACAGATCTGGCCAAGGTTACAAAAGAATGTCTGCATAACTCAAGGTTTCTAAGAGCACAGTGGCCTCCATAATCCTTAAATGGAAGAAGTTTGGGACCACCAGACGTCTTCCTAGACCTGGCCATCCAGCCAAACTGAGCAATCGTGGGAGAAGAGCCTTGGTGAGAGAGGTAAAGAAGAACCCCAAGATCATTGTGGCTGAGCTCCAGAGATGCAGTAGGGAGATGGAAAAAAGTTCCACAAAGTCAACTATCACTGCAGCCCTCCACCAGTCGGGCCTTTATGGCAGAGTGGCCCGACGGAAGCCTCTCCTCAGTGCAAGACATATGAAAGCCCGCATAGAATATGCTCAAAAACACATGAAGGACTCCCAGACTATGAGAAATAAGATTCTCTGCTCTGATGAGACGAAGATAGAACATTTTGGTGATAATTCTAAGTGGTATGTGTGGAAAAAAACAGGTACTGCTCATCACTTGCCCAATACAATCCCAACAGTGAAACATGGTGGTGGCAGCATCATGCTCTGGGGGTGTTTTTCAGCTGCAGGGACAGGATGACTGGTTGCAATTGAAGGAAACATGAATGCGGCCAAGTACAGAGATATCCTGGATGAAAACCTCTTCCAGAGTGCTCTGGACCTCAGACTTGGCCGAATGTGCACCTTCCAACAAGTCAATGACCCTAAGCACACAGCCAAAATAACAAAGGAGTGGCTTTATAACAACTCTGTGACCATTCTTGACTGGCCCAGCCAGAGCCCTGACCTAAACCCAATTGAGCATCTCTGGAGAGACCTGAAAATGGCTGTCCACCAACATTCACCATCCAACCTGACGGAACTGGAGAGGATCTGCAAGGAAGAATGGCAGAGGATCCCCAAATCCAGGTGTGAAAAACTTGTTGCATCATTCTCAAGAAGACTAATGGCTGTACTAGCTCAAAAGGGTGAGACGGATAATGGTAACAAAAGAGCCCAGGATAACTTCTAAAGAGATTAATGGTGAACTTCAAGCTCAAGGAACATCAGTGTCAGATAGCACCATCTGTCGTTGTTTGATCCAAAGTGGACTTCATGGGAGACGACCAAGGAGAACACCATTGTTGAAAAAAAAATCATAAAAAAGCCAGACTGGAATTTGCCAAACTACATGTTGACAAGCCACAAAGCTTCCGGGAGAATGTCCTATGGACAGATGAGACAAAAATGGAAGTTTTTGGCAAGGCACATCAGCTCTATGTTCACAGATGGAAAAATGAAGCATATCAAGAAAAGAACACTTTCCCTACTGTGAAACATGGTGAGGGTTCTATTATGTTCTGGGGCTGCTTTGCTGCATATGGCACAGGGTGTCTTGAATCTGTGCAGGGTACAATGAAATCTCAAGAATATCAAGGGATTCTAGAGAGAAATGTGCTGCCCAGTGTCAGAAAGCTTGGTCTCAGTCGCAGGTCATGGGTCTTGCAACAGGATAATGACCCAAAACACACAGCTAAAAACACCCAAGAATGGCTAAGAGGAAAACATTGGACTATTCTGAAGTGGCTTCTATGAGCCCTGACCTAAATCCGATTGAGCATCTTTGCAAAGAGCTGAAATACATGCCATCTGGAAAAGGCAACCTTCAAACACGAGACAACTAGAGCAGTTTGCTCATGAGGAGTGGCCAAAATACCTGTGGAGAGGTGCAGAAGTCTCACTGACAGTTACAGGAATCGTTTGATTGCAGTGATTGCCTCAAAAGGTTGTTCAACAAAATATTAAGAGTACAATCATTTCTGTCCAGGCCTATTTCATGAGTTACATTTTTAAAAAAAATTCTGTGGAAGCAGGGTTGAAAAGCAATGACTGACTTTCATTTGTTCATTTTCAAAGATTTTTAATTCATTATTACTTTTGTCAGATTCAAGTTATTTCTGTGACCATTGTGGGTTTTTCTTTCATTAAACGAGGGGTACCAACAATTTTGACCATGGGTGTATGTCCTATTCTTACTGAATAACCCTTTAGAAACAACTATATCTTCCTCCTCTATGTGGGCTGCATAATGCACAGTGACATATTATTACATGACTGATAAAATTATTCTTTATAAACTAATGTTCAGGTGGGATAAATCCTCTCACTTCAGGTGAAATGATTTTTTGTGGTGCACAAAAGATCATCGTTCTCGGCAGCAAATCATACTATAGGATTTGTGCTGCCGAGAACAATGGCAGCCTATGCGCTTTGAATGAACTATTGTAGATGACATAATGCGCGTCTGAAGAGCTGTCAATCAGCCTGTGAACAAAGGCTATTAAACAATCGCCGATCAGCAAACAAGCAGCTGATCGGCGGCCTTTAAGTGTCGCCGGTGGTCTCGTGCAGCAAATCAGCAGGACTCAGTGTATGAAATGTTATGCTGTGATCTGAGTAATGAAGATATTATGCTAGAACAGCCGTGTACTTTACAGTCCTCTAAAAAAAAATTGGCAGCCGAATAGAAAACCACCTCACATTACCTGGGTTCCTGAAAGGGAAAATGGACTTATTGCATTAAATAGACTGATTGAAAAAAAAAAACACGGAGATTAGCAAGTCTCAAATATGTGTAGAATTTGAGGGTATTGGGCTGATGTCCAGGACAAATTATTAAAACCACTCAGCGCGGAGCCGGAGCTTTTGTGTGAAATGTCGATAAATCATTTGGAATAATAATAAAAAAGGAAGTGAAATTAGTGAACTTATTAAGGTCTTTACCCCAGCAATACTTGGCACGGCATACAACCCAAGGGGTTACATGGTAACCATTAAGTTAAAGTCATCCTCACAGATTAATAAGCAGGGACTGGTGGGTGTGTTGTCTGGAAATGATATTCATCACAGCGGTGGTAATTTCTTTTACGACACAGAGGAATTCACATGTAAAATGCTACAAGCCGTGTTCAGAGAGAAGGAAACCAGAGCATCATGTTTTGCCTGACACAGCTCCTTCACAAAAAAGGTTTATTTCTGTTTTCGAATATTAGACTCTACAAGATTGAACATGCGTTTAAAGGGGTATTCCTAAATCAGACAGTTATATATATGACATATGCCATGTATGGTAGGTGGAGGACCTACCCTGAAGCCCATTCTGAAGCCCTGCCTCATCCTCACCTCCGGCCAGTGCATGGCTCTCTCCATTATGTTGAGTGGGAATTAGAGGCATGCTCATCCATAACTTCCATATCCCACTCTCTATTTATTCTCCATTTCATCAGGCAGGGTGAGAATCAAGGGTTACTCGTTCTTGACATAAGCAACCGATATACCATAAATGTATGAGGTTGGAATATCCCTTTTATTTTGGGTCCCAAAACAGGGATGTCATAAGATAATGATAATGATCCCCTAAAATGGGAAAATCACTACCGCGGACTAACTGTGGCACTAAAGCAAGTGTGAACATGTGTGAAAAATAATACCTAAAAAAGTAATAGTAATAATAATAATAGCTACAAATGGTGCAGAGGTAGTAGTTACATGCAAGCCCTGATTTCTGAGGGGGCCCCTCTGCCGCATATGAATACCCTAGAATTATAAATGGCTGAAAATAGGGGTGGGGTGTTTGTTTTTTTTTATAGATTTTGTACTGGAGCTTAAAGTCAGGCAAAAAAAATCACAGAATAGTTAGAACTTTCTGTTCAAAAGATATGAAAAGGTTATTGGAGTTGTCCGGTCTTAAATTACAAGTCTACAGTCACTCTATGTGACTGCAGACTTGTGAATCCTCACATCGCATGCACTGGTTTCTGGTTTCAGCAGCGGGAACAGTGGCAATATGAATTATGCATGCCACATTACAACTAGATGGGCGCGGTCTCGCTCAGTGCAAGTGGATTGAGCATGGCCAGAAACAGTCTAGTCGGAATGTGACTGGGAGTATGCAAATAGCATACTTGTGGTCACATGATTGTCATTCCCTGCACTGACACTGGAGAATCCTCACAGCTTGCAGTGTATGTGTGGCGCCCAGGGGATGGGGACTACTCGGCGCCTGGGACTTAATACCTGGTCTTGGGGGAAGTCGCAGTGCTCGGCTCCCGGGCCCGTACCCTGGGGTCTCTCTTAAAAAGGGGGAAAATAAAATGTCAAAGTTCGTGACGCCACCTGTGGTGTCTGGTGAGGATCACCAGTGCTGCGGCAGTCCACTGAGGCCGGTGTTACGGCAGCTTTGATGGTGTAGCTCCCCACAGGTGGAGCTAGGCCTCAGGGCTGTGATGTTTGACGAGGTGCACGATATGGCGGTGACCCAGCCGGGTCCAAGGAAGAACAGGGGACACACACACACGGTTTGCTTCTGTAATTTTTACTGGTGGAAATGCAGGTACCGTCCGGAGCACTGTAGGGTGAGGGATGCACTGCAGGACTCTCCCCAGTGAGCAGGTGTAGGGCCTCCTGTTTCTTCGCCGCTTAGTGTTAGTCTCTGGCCTGCCTGGAGCTAGGCCTAACTTAGTCTCTGTTCTGCACCGGCTGATCCTGTGGTAGGGCCTTCTGTTGGAGCACACACTCCCTGGTATATGGGGCCTCGGCAACTCCAGACCCTGGTATAACAGTCAGCGTTTGGTATTTTTAATATAGGCAGTATAGGTACCGTCCCAATTTAGGTTCACCTTGCCGCTGGTGGGACGGCTTGTATACTTTTTTTGATCAAAAATAGTTCACTAAGTACCCTATATTTATTATGCAATTTTGCTTTACATTTATATATAATTATGGTAGGGTATGAGATATATTTTTGTCTTGCTTCTTTTTTGCTAGTGTGAACATGCCTCTGTTTCTTGTATGTCTGCCATCTTAGACCTCAGTTCACATTGTCTGGTTTTTTGACTTGTTTGCATTCTGTGCAATTTAAGGGTGTGGCATGCCCTTTGTTGAGCTGATTGGTATATATGTAGCTTACCACGGGCCTAGGTGGTCTGGAGTTGGGACCCGGTCCTATTTGTCTACCCTTTTATATGCATTACTTCAACTTTGATATACAGTAAGGTTTTTAATATAGGCAGTATAGGTACCGTCCCAATTTAGGGTCACCTTGCCGCTGGTGGGACGGCTTGTATACTTTTTTTGATCAAAAATAGTTCACTAAGTACCCTATATTTATTATGCAATTTTGCTTTACATTTATATATAATTATGGTAGGGTATGAGATATATTTTTGTCTTGCTTCTTTTTTGCTAGTGTGAACATGCCTCTGTTTCTTGTATCTCTGCCATCTTAGACCTCAGTTCACATTGTCTGATTCCTGGGACATGTAGTTCGCCAGGGGTTCTGGTTGTCTTCTGCTGGGTGTAAAGAATCCCTGCAGACTCGGACCCTGTGTCCGGTATATGGTTTCTGGGGTGAGCTGGTAAAGCTCCTCTGCCCCCAATGCTACTCGCTCCTCTAGCCTTCGGCCTACTCGGGCCCTCGCTAGGCTATACACACTGGCAGTTAGTTGGCTGCCTCTTCTGCTGATCTCTGAGCATCAGCAACGCTCCTAGCTCACTTATCTCGAGCTGCTTGAGTCTGACTGAGCTCCACTGCAGACTGAGCTGTTTCTCTGTGTCTCACTCTGCAGGAACTGGCTGTGGACTCCAGACTGTTCTGTCTCTACTCCTTCCTGAGGAGAACTTACTAACAGACTCTTCTGCTCTGTTCTTAACTCTGGAGCAGACTGACTCTGCCTAGCTCCACCCTCCGTATTTATATCCCTATCCGGGCTCCCTCTGGTGGTCTGAGGTAGGGTGGAGGTGTGTGTATGCTCTGAGGGCCTCTTGTGGAGAAATCCCAAAATGCACCCCTCCAGGATCTGTGGCTCCATGCACAGCAGCGCGTCACATTCCCCCCTAGTTGAACTCAGCACTCCCGGGCTGAAGCACATTTTGTAACAACAACAATAACAAGCTTCCCTTTATGGGAGGTTAGGACACTTGAACGTTGCATAACCAGAACATGGATAAATATACATATATAGTTCAATAAACAGTAGGCAATGAGCAACCAGAAAGTCCAAGTCTCTTCCGGAGAGGTTGCTCAAAGGGGCACTCAGGGAGTGCAAATATGTACAATAAAAGTCTTTGGGCTGCACATAGTCCTCAGCCACAGAGTTCTTAGATACCCAAGCGGGTAATGGGAAGCAAATAAGTAAAGTGTCTGTTTCACTTGGATTGTCCATTAGAGGGGCAAAATATAAGTTAAAGGCCTGTAAAAGGCAATAAATACATAGCAATACATACACAGGATAATGCAATAATATACAGTATTATACAATACAATACCCCAGGGGTAACTATCTACATCTGTCGGGGTTTAACTATTTTACTTAGTATACCTGACAGGGAGTTGACCTTTCGTGCTACGTGTAGATCTGCTTAGTGCGGTGGTCTGTGTAGTGTCAGGGTTTCTCTCAGCTACCCTGTTTGTTCTACTAGCGATGGTATTGAAAAACTGCCTTAACCTTGCTACTGGGCTGGCAAGTTCACCATTGGCTGGGCCTTCTTGCTCTGCTTCTGCCGGGGATCCTTCTTCCGGGGATTCTTCCTGAGCAGGCTCTTCTGCGGCACTAGGCTCTTCTGCAGCACTTACAGGTTCAACTTGCTGTGGAGGGTCTTCTGGCTGTTGGAAGAATTGGAGTACTGGAATTATGACTGCTCCTCCGATTTGAGGCCAATCTGCCGGGAAGTCTCCTAAATCAGTATGTATTACTGCTTCATCAGGTTCCTCCGGGAAAATGAGAGGCACTTCTTCTTGGGGTTTTAGCAGATCTGGACACAACTTCAGGTGGTCCCTAGATACTGTTGCAGTTGTTCTTCCTCCATCTTTGCTGATCAGACACGTCTTCCTGTTGTCAAACCTTGAATTCAACACAGTGTAGGGTTCTCTCTCCCACTGGTCATCAAGCTTGTGGTTCCTCCGCTTCCTTTTCAATACCACTTCTCCTGGTGTGAAGGGTTCCGCTGGTGCACTTCTGTTGTATTGTGCTTCTTGTTTATCCCTCACCCGAGTGAGACTATCTTCGACACAGGCTTGTACTCTTCTGTACTGCTTCCGTCTGGTCGTGTCCCAGTCTTCAGTGGTCATGTCTGCCTCTGGTTCTACAACACCAAGCTCCAGGTCCATGGGCAACTTTCCTGGTCTCGCTCGCATGAGATAAGCTGGAGTGCAATTGGTGGAACTCACAGGTATGTGATTGTACAGGTCTACCAGGTCAGGTAGTAGGTCTCACCACTGGTTTCTCTCCTCAAGTGGTATGGTCTTCAGCAGGTCGATGACAATGTTGTTCATCTTTTCACAGAGACCGTTAGTTTGGGGGTGGTACGGTGTAGTCCTGATCTTTTTACACCCATACAGATGGCAGAACTCTTTGAACAATTCAGCCTCAAATGCCGGGCCTTGGTCAGTCAGTACCTGCTCAGGGTATCCATGGGGTCTGCAGAAGTACGCTTGGAACGTCTTCGCTGCTGTCTCTTCTGTCAGGTCTTTGACAGGGGCAACCACCAGGAACCTGGAGTAGTGATCCACCATGGTCAGGGCATAGGTATATCCTAACCGGCTGGGTGACAACTTAACATGGTCCGGGGCCACGATCTCCAGGGGTCGAGTCATCTTGATGGGTTGCAGGGGTGCCTTCTGGCTGCTGTAGTCTTTTCTTCTGAGGCTACAGGGTCCACAGTCTCTGAACCACCTCTCAATGGAGCTGCGCATTCCCACCCAGTAGAATCGACACTTCAACAGGGTCTCTAGCTTTTTCCAGCCAAAGTGCCCCGCTTGATCGTGGTAGGCCTCCAACACCATTTGAATGTCTGTCTTGGGGACTACTATCTGCCATACCATCTCGTGGGTCTTGGGATTGACGTATCTCCGCCAGAGCTTCTCACGGTAGATAAACAGCTGGCTTCTCTCATTCCACAGCTGCTTTTCTTGGAGAGATGCATCCTTCTCCAGGGAGGAACCTTCTTGGGTTATCAGCTCCTTGATACGGCTGACAACCGGGTCGCTGTCCTGGGTCTCTTTCCAGCTATGGTGAGGCAGGGGGTTTAACGTCTTACCGCGTTGCCTCCTGGAGGCTCGTAGCTCGTGGATCATCCCATTCCGGTGGAAGGCAGGTAGTTCAATCTCTTCCAAGTCATCCACTTCTTCTTCTGTGTCTGACTGGTGAGGCATCCTGGACAGGGCATCGGCGTTCTTGCGGCCCGCCCGGTACTTAATTGTGAATTGGTAGTTTGACAGCCGAGCCATCCATCGTTGTTCCATGGCTCCCAGCTTGGCTGTTTCAAGATGAGTTAAGGGGTTATTGTCAGTGTAGGCAGTGAACCTGCTGCAGGCTAAGTAGTGCTTGAACCTTTCTGTGATGGCCCAGACCAAGGCCAGGAACTCTAACTTAAAGCTGCTATAGTTCTCTGGGTTCCTCTCAGTCAGGCGGAGCTTCCTGCTTGCATACGCGATGACTTTCTCCTGGCCATTCTGCTTCTGACTTAGGACAGCTCCCAATCCTTCATTGCTGGCATCAGTATACAGCAGGAACGGTTGGCTAGGATCTCATCACCTGTCAGGAGCTCCTTCATTTCTTGAAATGATTCAGCCTGTTCTTTACCCCAGTAGAACGGGGGATTTCTGCCTTTGGGGGACTGTCCTACCAGGAGGTCTTGCAGAGGCGCTGCTCTCTTGGTGTAATCTTTTACAAACCTCCGGTAGTATCCTATCAGTCCCAGGAACTGACGCACCTCCTTGAGGTTCTTCGGCTCCGGCCATTTCTGGATGGCAGTGACCTTCTCCGGGTCTGGTACTACTCCCTCTGGACTGACAATGTGTCCCAGGTACTGTACCTTTCTCTTGAGCAGGTGGCACTTGGAGGGCTTCAACTTCATCCCATACTGGGACAGTGACTCAAATACCTCCACCAGGTGCTTCAAGTGGTCCTCATACGTCTTGGAGTACACAATCACATCATCCAGGTATAGTAACACGGTCTCGAAGTTGCGGTGTCCCAGGCAGCACTCCATCAATCTCTGGAACGTTCCAGGGGCATTGCAGAGTCCAAACGGCATACTGTTGAACTCGCAGAGTCCCATCGGGGTGGTGAAGGCCGTCTTCTCCCGATCCTCCTCAGCCACAGCTACTTGCCAGTATCCACTAGTGAGGTCAAGGGTGGAAAAGTAATTTGCAGACTTTAAGGCAGCCAGGGATTCCTCAATACAGGGTAAAGGGTATGCATCTTTATGTGTAATGCGATTTACTTGTCTGTAATCTACACACATTCTCATGCTTCCATCCTTCTTCCTGACTAGAACCAGGGGAGCTGCCCAGGGACTACAACTATCCCTTACTACCCCTGCCTTCTTCATGTCATGCAACATCTCCTTGGCTTTCTGGTAGTGTGCTGGAGGTATAGGCCTGTACCGTTCCTTGATGGGGGGATGGTTGCCTGTGGGGATGTGATGTTGTACCCCCTTAACCCTCCCAAAGTGGGTGTTTTCTGAATACCTGTGCGTATTCCTGAACCACCCGGTGTACTCCCTGTTTCTGGTGGGCTGGAGTGGTGTCTGTCCCAACATGGATCTGCTGACACCAATCCTCCACCTGGGTTGCAGGGTCATTATCCTCCACTTGGTCTGGGGAGGTTAAGGACTCCGCCGTGTGAATAGAGTTATTATTTACAGTGTAAAGTTTGGCAACAATGGCATAACGTGGTAATCTGAACTCGTCTTCCCCATAGTTGAGAAGACGGACGGGCACCCTCCTATTGCGTACATCTACTACCCCCCTGGCAGTTAAGAGTGTAGGTCTGTGTTCTGAGCTAAGGGGTTCTACTACCGCCTGGTAGCTCTGTCTTTTAAGACCTATTGCTGCTCTACACCAGATAAGCATTTCACTCATTGGGGGAATCACAATGGGTATCGGGTCTGTTACCCGCACATTACCAATCTCACCACCGGTCAGCTTCACTTGCTGCTGGTACATCAGGGAGAGATCTCATTCTAGATCGCGCTCTTCTGCCCTGGTCTGGCAACGTCAGCGAGCTGTTGAAGTAAAAACACAACCTCCTCCAAACAGTTACCAACAATGTTAGTGCCTAGTACCCATTCAGCCCATTTTCCTCATTGACAGTCTTCACTACAATGAGTTCCTGGTCCTTTAACTCCACTCTCCCCACTTTTACTGCTACATTCTTAACCCCAAGTAGGTCAAGAGGGAGGCCGTTAGAGGCATATACTGAAAAGTCTGGGTTTGGGGGTTGGAGACTGTCCATGGACCAGTATTTGCTATAGAGGATATCAGGTATGATTGTTACCTGGGATCCGGTGTCCAGCAGGGCAGGTATCGCAATGCCGTCCAGTATGATGGATAGGAAAGGTCTTCCTCCCACGAACCTGCGGTGCCAGTCTGAGGGGCCTGCTGAGTCTATTCCTGGGTGTTGGCCCTCGGATCCAGGGTTTGCTTGTTTAAAGGACACTGGTGCACTGTGTAACCTGCCTTCTGGCAGTGGTGGCAGACGAACTCTTGGTGAGGATGGCGCTGGTTGTTGGTCCTTCCTGGGGGCGGCGTTGTCCTCTTCTGGGGTGGCAATGTCCTCCTCCGGGGTGGCGACGTCCTCCTTCTCCTTCGGTTCATCCAGGGGACATCCTCAGGGCAGTCGGCTAGCAGGATCTTTCCCTCCATCTCTGGCTCCGTCCGTAGTTGCAGGGCACTCATTACAGTGGCCAGGTTTTTGGTCAGCTGGCGCACTTCTGAGTGCAGACAGTCCAGCTCAGTAGGGGGCGCTGCCTGCACTTTGGCTTCAGCAGCCAGCGGGGAAAAGGTGGGTGCTGCTGGCATTAGAGTGGCCCCACCCTGGTAACGCTGGATAGATGTATCTGCTGTCTCCAGGGGTTGAAGTCCCTTGATAGTCATGTCCTTAAGGGTGTCAAAGGTAGCATCTGGTAGCACAGTCCTGCTCTCCGCTTGGGACCTCAGCCCCCGGACAAATTGTTCTTTTAGCATTTTACTTTCATTAGTTATGCTAATTGGACTAACCTGTTTTAGAGCTCGCAAGGCCCCTTGTAAACGGCAGGCATAGTCCTGAACGCTGTCCTCCGGTTTCTGAGAGCATTGGTAGAACCTCATCCGGAGGTCTGCCTCAGTGCGGTCCTCAAAGGCAGTCTGTAACTTTTTGAAAATTGCGGACATTGATTCCTGGTCTGCGGCCGACCAAGTCTCTACTTCTCTCTCCGCAGCACCAGTCAATTGTCCCACCACTACTGCAGCTCTTTGTTTGCCCGTCATAGAATACATGTCCAGGATGCTGCATATTTTGCGCTTGAATCCAGACAGGGTGTCTGGCTTGCCGCTGTACTGGGGGAGCCACTTTGCTCCAGGCATGTATGGTAAAGTCAATGGTACGATAGGGGCTACAGGCCCTGGTGATGGAGCGGCTGCATCATCGGGGCTGTCAGCCTGGGCCGCGACGTCGGGTTGTTGCTGCAACATCTTGGTGCCCCCCTAGTGAACCGTGGCCTACCTTCCTTCTGTAGGCCGCAGCTCCGCAGGTGACGGTCTTCTGGTAGGACCTTGCATCGCTTACGTTCCACGTCAGAGCGTTCGCTGGGGCTTCCTGCCAGGACCTGACGCTGCGTCAGTGCGTGGGGTGTGTCCAAGACATCGCGCGCTTCCAGCAGTTACTCCCCTCTTCTTCCCACTCGGCGACCGGAAAGATGGCGGCCAGTGGCGAGAAACTCCAGAAAATGGCGGGAAAAGCTTCACCACTGTGAGTTTTACAGTTTCTTAAGGCGCACAGTACCCGGTGGCAACGGGCACGCAATCCTGTTCGTGACGCCAGTTAGAGAGATGTGGCGCCCAGGGGATGGGGACTACTCGGCGCCTGGGCCTTAATGCCTGGTCTTGGGGGAAGTCGCGGTGGTCGGCTCCCGGGCCCGTACCCTGGGGTCTCTCTTAAAAGGGGGAAAATAAAATGTCAAAGTTCGTGACGCCACCTGTGGTGTCTGGTGAGGATCACGAGGGCTGCGGCAGTCCACTGAGGCCAGTGTTACAGCAGCTTTGATGGTGTAGCTCCCCACAGGTGGAGCTAGGCCTCAGGGCAGTGATGTTTGACGAGGTGCACGATATGGCGGTGACCCAGCCGGGTCCAAGGAAGAACAGGGGACACACACGGTTTGCTTCTGTACCTTTTACTGGTGGAAATACAGGTACCGTCCGGAGCAATGTAGGGTGAGGGGTGCACTTTAGGACTCTCCCCAGTGAGCAGGTGTAGGGCCTCCTGTTTCTTCGCCGCTTAGTGTTAGTCTCTGGCCTGCCTGGAGCTACGCCAGCTTAGTCTCTGTTCTGCACCGGCTGATCTTGTGGTAGGGCCTTCTGTTGGAGTACACACTCCCTGGTATATAGGGCCTCGGTAACTCCTGACCCTGGTATAACAGTCAGCGTTTGGTATTCCTGGGACATGTAGTTCGCCAGGGGTTCTGGTTGTCTTCTGCTGGGTGTAAAGAATCACTGCATACTCGGACCCTGTGTCTGGTATATGGTTTCTGGGGTGAGCTGGTAAAGCTCCTCTGCCCCCAATGCTACTCGCTCCTCTAGTCTTCGGCCTACTCGGGCCCTCGCTAGGCTATACACACTGGCAGTTAGTTGGCTGCCTCTTCTGCTGCTCTCTGAGCGTCAGCAATGCTCCTAGCTCACATAACTCGAGCTGCTTGAGTCTGGCTGAGCTCCACTGCAGACTGAGCTGTTTCTCTGTGTCTCACTCTGCAGGAACTGGCTGTGGACTCCAAACTGTTCTGTCTCCACTCCTTCCTGAGGAGAACTTACTAACAGACTCTTCTGCTCTGTTCTTAACTCTGGAGCAGACTGACTCTGCCTAGCTCCACCCTCCGTATTTATATCCCTATCCGGGCTCCCTCTGGTAGTCTGAGGTAGGGTGGAGGTGTGTGTATGCTCTGAGGGCCTCTTGTGGAGAAATCCCGAAATGCACCCCTCCAGGATCTGTGGCTCCATGCGCAGCAGGGCGTCACATATGCAATGTCAGGATTCATAGGTCTGTGGTCACATAGAGTGAGTGCAGACTTGTAGCTTAGGACCAGACAACCCCTTTAACACCTAACGTTTATTCAAGTCTCATAAATAAATCCCAAAATGGCTTGTTGGGAAGCATCCATATTACTTCCTAGTGGCACCCTACTTAGCTGGGGCAGCCACAACCCTCTGTCCTGATCAGATCACATCCTATGTGTTATATTGAGTTTAGAATGATTGGTATCTAAATTTTATCTGCACCCTAGAGGAAGGGATTTATTTTGTTGTGCATCTTCTCGCCTCTATTGTGTGGCACTTATTCTTTAAAAGGTTGGAATTCCCGCCATAAAAGAGAGGGGGGCTGGCCTATCTATTGAGATAGGCAAAAGAGAAGTTTAAGTATAACTTATCCTGGCACTTTTTATACTTAGGAGTCCAGTGGGACGAGTTTTACAGTGATTGACAGCTATCTTTGCAAGAACTCCTAAAATCTAGAAAGCGAAGGGATATAACTGACTAAATTATACGTTCATCTTCAATCAAAAAACATAAATCAATGTTCTCAGACACTTCTCCTCTTTAGCATACTGCCTCAGACACCATAGTCAATGTGACAGGTTCCTTTTAAAGGAAATGTCCAAGAATAAAAATAAAGAGTCAATTATATTTCCAGAAATGGCATGACTTTTTTTTAATATGTACTGGGTCTGATATTGTATGTACTGTAGTTTAGCTCCTTTCTCTTTAATGGGACTGACCTGCAATACCAGAGACAACCCATGGACAAGAGTGGCGCTATTGCTGATGAAAAATAACAACTTTTTTGGTGAAACTGGACAATCCCTTTAAGCCTATCAGTATGAATCTGATTGAAGTGTATACATTAAAAATAAAAGGCCAAATGTAAAGTACTTAAAGTTATGAGTTCTAGTAAGTTTAGTTTATATAGTGAAACTTTTCTATCTATTTAGTTGAGAGAATAAAGTCAGAATTAATTTCATAATAAATCGCCTGATGGACCTTCAAAATACTGCCCTCCGAAGACTCCATAGGATTTTATGTGTTAGTACAGTAAGGACTTAACTGTATCTGAATAATATCATTTAAATGAAAGTGAACTATTTACAATGCATTGTGGATCAATGAAAGAGTGAAGGGTTTGGGTATTATTACAGCATATGAAATCACACGTCCTAACAGAAACGAGAAGTGAGAAAATATCACATTTATTGGAGGACATTGCCAAAGTTCACAGACTTTGCGCACATAATGATGTAGAAGGACAAGGGGAATGTGAGGAAAGCAGTAAAAAATGTGGTTATATAAAGGAGTGTTTCCATCTAAAATCCAATAATTACCAGTTGTTATAAACATCGATCGTATGAATCTTCCACTAATATACAGGGGTTAGGGCTGATTGAAGGATTATGGGCATGCTGTGGTTATTCCAAAATGTGTGTCTGATCTTTTCCAATTTTGTATTTTTACACCATTGACATGCAAAAAGCAAAAAAAAAAACAAAACACTGAAACTATTAAGACAATAAATCCATTTTTTTAAATGACATCTAGCCTACCTTCACACTCCAACGGCCACCATGGTGTCCGAATGTACGTGGTTTTATATTTTTTAGATTATGTATATATGCGGCTATTGTTTTTCTCCTGTCCAGGCTCCAGCGCCGGCTTTGCTACCTTCTCCCTCTGTGCTAGTATGCCCTGGGTTATTGAGGTAACCAGGCAAGCACCTCTGATGTAATAATCTTCCATGACATTTCAGGCAGCTATGCACGGCCTGAGTATTGAGGTAGTAACTACCATGTGGTTTCCAGGACTCAAGCTATCCACCTCACCAGGTGAACTCATGACTACTTTGAATGAAGATCTTAGCATTGTTTTAGAAAGAATGTTGAACTGGTATGGGGTGAAGAATGACGAAAAAATGTGGTCAGCAAATCCAAAGTGTATGTGTAGCCATGTATGGCCCCCAGACCAAATACTGATGGAAGTTAAGGTATAAAATGTATCCAATAAATCTAACGTAATCAAACATGATGACAATGATTTTCAGATGATCAGTGCTGAGCAAAAAATCATGGAATTTTAAGAGTTTTATTGCCCTTTTTTGAATTTTACATGTGTACCTGGTGGGGTAAAAAATGGCACATACTTACCTTCCAATCTCTTATGGCTTCTCCAAACCAGTATCCTCTCTTTCACTTCCGGTGTAGAAGACATGTGAGCACTGCAGGCAATCAGCGATTGACGGTAGCTGTCAAGTGCTGACAGAAAAGGAGAGATCAGTAAGGGACAGAGTAGCAACAATCTGTCCGAAAGTGAGTATATGCTAATTATTATTATTATTATTTTTTTTTTTTTACTACACTGGGGCCAAAGGTAAAGTTAAATAAATGGTAGGAAAACCCCTTTAACTTGAGTTGTAACATATCACTACTATTTTTCCAGTGCATGAAAAACCTAAAGCCAATAAATAGGAAAATAAGTTGATTCAGTAGAGAGAAGGCAAGACAGTAATAATAAGTAATAATAAGCCAGTATTATCTTTGGAAAGAAGGAATTTACAATAGGGAAAGATAGATATCGCCAGCAGGACAGACACAAGTTTTTAGTGATTCTACAGCATCTGAAAGGTATTAAAGGGAAATGGAGATCAAAATGTGTAAGTGTGTGTGTGGTACATATGGGGGGTTTAATACTCACTTATGGAGATTAGCCTGAATCGAAGAAAGATGGGAAGCAAGCCAGGATATCCTTTTAAAGTACATCTGCAAACCTAAATTATATTTGTAGACATAGTCAATGGGTTAAACAGGCTCTATGGGATTAGAAAAAAAAATATTTTTTTTCCCTAAAACTGGCCCACTCCACGTACTGTGTCCCAAGTGAATGCGGCTGAGATGCAATACCAAGGACAGCCTATAGACAAGAGAGGCGCTGTTCCTGGAAACAAAAAGTATACATCTTATTTTCATACTTTTTTATATGACTGGCTTTAGTTGTGGAATGATTGCTGACACCATTAAAGGGGACATTTTCTGACAATCTAAAAAACTCCTCTCCTCCAGATTTTGTAGATGGTGGGCACAAAATATCCAGAATTATTTGTAAAAAGGTGGTTATTAGCTTATAACATTAAACCAAAACCCCCAAATTTTAATTGCCATGTTATGGAAACATATTTTTTATAAACAAAGTATAAAAATATTTTCCTGTCAGAAATATGATCATAAGCGGCCATGTTCTAAGTCTTCATGCAAAAAAAAGCAAAAGAAGCATTTTAATAAGAGAATCTCTTGACATCGAATGTTTGCACAGCTCTTTGGTTGTATAGTGTCTGAGGGTATGCATACAAATTAGTGGTTTGCCAAACCTTTGCTCCGCCCACATCTTTCTTTCCTGACTTGCATTCAGTCAAACAGAGCGAGTATATCCTTTTATTGGGGAGTATGGCCAGATATATTTAGTCCACAATCTATCTCTTGAAGACACAAAAGAATGGGGCAATATAATTCAAGATGCAAATTACTTCCTTTTCCCTACAGTCCTGCTCATCGTTATTGGCACCCATGAAGTTTAAATACATAACGTGGAATATTTCCTGAAAAAAATGTATCAAGTAAAACAGTTTTTTTGATAAAAAATAATTTAAAACAAAAAAAATGGAGGGAAAAATAGAAAAGCCTGAAGCTTGCTGTGTCACTGGTATTTGCACCCTTTACATTTATTTAGTATGGAAACACATTTTGACTCGCCTGTGGTAAATCACAAAAGAGATTCACCTGTGATTAATTGTCAGTGCCCAAATGACATGAATTTTTCAACGACTGATGACTTCAGTGTTTTAAAAAGCCACATGGTAGGCCCTGTTCCTTTGTCACAATGGTGAAGACAAAGGAGCCATCTGAGAACATCAGAACTTCTATTATTAGCAAACACAAGACTTCCAAAGGATATAAGGCCATCTCCAAAGACCTTGGTATCCAAGTTTCAACAGTGCACAATGTTATTAAGAAGTTTGGCAAGCATGGAACCATCAAGAACCTTCCTGGACGTGGGGGAAAAAGGAAAATTGACAAGAGATGTCTTCGAAGGTTGGTGTGAATGGTGGAAAAAACACCACGTCAAACATCCAAAGACCTGAAAGCCAACCTGGAACAGTCTGGGATCATGGTTTATGGGCTAAGGCCAAGGAAGAAATTATTGCTGAAGAAAAGACATAAAACAAGGAACAACCGATCTTTGCCAAAGAGTACCTTGGCAAACTACAATCTTTCTGGGAGAATTTTCTGCAGACAGATGAAATAAAAATAGAGCTTTTTGGCAATGCAAAGCAACAGTTTGGTTACACACGGCGCAATGAAGCTTGTAAGAAAAAGGACACATTACCAACAGTTAAGCATGGTGGAGGATCAATAATGCTGTGGGGTTGCTTTTCTGAATCTGGTACTAGAGGCCTTGACTGTATCAGAGTAATTATGAAATCTGAGAATTATCAAGAGATGTTACAGCGATATGTCCTACCCAGTGTAAGAAAACTTGGTTTGAGTCGAAGATCATGGGTCCTCCAGCAAGACAATGACCCAAAGCACACATCCAAAAGAACATAGGAATGGTTGAAAAATAAAAATGGACTGTTTTAAAATGACCAGCAATGAGTCCTGACCTCGAACCCATTGAAAATCTTTGGGGTGAGCTGAAATCTGCCATGGGGAAAAAGAACCCTGCAAACATTCAAGAGCTTGAACAAACTGCAAAGGAAGAGTGGGAGAAAATTCCAGCTGAGAAGTACAAGAAGCTTATAGATGGCTACAAGAAACCTTTGGAGGCTGTCAGCAATGCCAAAGGGTGTTCAACCAAGTATTAATTATGGGTGCCTTTATTGCTGCACATGCTGTTTATTCTGTTTTTTTTTCTTTGAAATTGCAACATGGAAGTTGAAAAACAATGTTTTATTGCTGTATTACTTTGGACCACTAATTAAAAAATCCTGAGGCTATAACTTTGGTACATTTCCATTTATTTCTGAATATATTGTACAGTCTATGAAAAAAATGAAAGGGTGCTAATAATGGTGAGCAGCACTGTACATCATCTGTAGGGGTAGTCATGAGCCCCCCCTAATCATTAAATAGTCAGTTGGTCCAGTTGAAATTGCGGCTTCAGATGACTGTAATATAACATCTGAAAAGTGTATGTCAAGATCAATGAGATCAACCTAGTGGCAACCGTCAAACTTACTGGACAAAAGTTTTCCCAACCTGCGATTTTCAATTGGATGACCAACAATCCAATGTGTATTCAACATGTATCCTGACTGCTCTCCCAACAGATTATATCGAGGAATGTAACAATCGGGAGGTTGGCATTGAATTGCCAAATCCTTTAGTTCAGCCGAAAAGACTTCTACTGATAGATGATCTTGGCAACCGGTGTCTTATAGGAAACACAGGAAGACTGAGGAAGAGAAAGCTATCAATCGAACTATAGCTCAGCTAATTGTCATCTGTTGTGCATGGCCAACCCTTGGCTTTCATGTTAAAGAAGGACACTCTTTTGACTTCTTTTGGGTAAATGGAAGCCTATGGGCCTGCATGAGATATTCTGCAGGAGCTTTTCCAAGTGCATAAGGCAAACAGGTAATTGAGAAACATTTACAAAAAGAGCACTATAGATAAAAATAAGGTTCTGAAACTTGTAACATTAAAAAATTTTGAGTCAAACCAGTTCATCAACTGTATGCTCAGAATAATGTAAACCAAAACGGAAATAACAGAAAAATCTCAACCCTTTAATAGCCATATCCTGAAAATAGGATTACTGATGTAAACAAAACACAAATGATGATAATGACTCACCATGGAGGATTTGGTCTGGGTCTAATATACTTTTTATTCCACCAGACATTAGTAATATAATTTCAAATATGTATAAGAAAAATCATAAATTATATGGAGATAATGATTGATTTTGATGTCAAAGTTTACATTTGGAGTTTAGGTGAAAGTGAGAAATTAGAAGAGTGTAAGTTCCCTTTAGAGTCATTTGAACAGGTTTTTAGCTCTGTAATGCAAATACAGCCTATTTAATGTCCAAGTGACTTCCCCACCTATCTGACTAGAGGAAATGGTAAACCAGAGGTAACCAACAACGTGTTTAATTAAACACTGCAGTGTCAGACTTTTTATGCTAACTAAATTGTATAAACTGTCTAAAAATTATCAACTTTGGCGGCAGAGCCGGCGCCACCACCGGCAAGTGCCAGGGCCCTGGACCAACAGGGGGGCCCACTCACAGTTATGGGGTAGGCGGAGACAGTGTACGTCCTGCAGGCATTCATTTGTATTCGTGTCTTTACAGACACGAATGCAAATGAGATGTGAGCAGTGGCACTTCCAGGATCTTCTCCTTGCCCGACGTGCAGCGTGACGCTGCTGAAATTATGAAAGCGCCACTTAGGACTGGGCAGCATGAGTGCAGCAGCCGGGAGACGGTAAGCGCTCAAAGAGCTGAAGATATGGGCATAGTACAACCCAGCTCATTCCTCCACACACAATTCTCAGTTCAGATGTTTGTTTATTCATGGGCTTTCAAAGGGAAGAAAGGAGAAAGCCACTGCCAGAAAGCTCTATCCTCTTCCACACCCCACTGTCCCCATTGCCATACCTTTTTATTTTCTCCAGTTCTCTTCAAGACTCCTTGTCTGCCACCCAGACACCTCCATCCTTCTGTTTCCTTTCAGACTCCCAACTCCACCATCAGACCCCTCTGGCCCACCTATAGACCTATCATTACACCCCACATTCATCTCGACATCCATTAATCTCACTCCAGACACTGGTACTTCCCTCTAGAACTACCTCTCTTGTTCCTTTCAAGACTCCTCTGTCACTCTAGATCCCTCACTCTCCCAACTCCTTTGTCCCTTCGAGACACCTCATTTCCCCTCTATTGCCTTAATACACAGAGGGGCTTAATACGGAAAGGGGCCAGTATAGGGATGTGGCAGTACAGCTGGGTCTTTATGGAGATGCTGCAGTATAAGGGGCTCAATATGGATATGGCAGTATAGGGCAGTTTAGCATGAAGATGGGGCAGTAGGGGGCTCAATATAGAGATGGGGCACTATGGAAGGGCTCTATATAGAGATGAGACAGTATAGGGAGCTTAATATGAAGACGGGACAGTACAAGGCAGCTCTATATAAATATGGGGCAGTATAGGGGGATTCTGTATGAAGATGGGACAGTATAGGGGAATTCTGTATAGAGATGGAGTAGTAAAGGGGAGATTTTGTATGGATATTGACAGTGTGGAGGGATTCTGTAGTGTAGGAGGGGGTCTGTATGGAGATGGGGCAGTATGGGGGGCTTTATATGGAAATGGTGAAGTATAGGGGTTTAGTATTGTGATTGGGCAGCATAGGGGGGCTCTATATAGAGATGGGTCAGTGATGGGGTCTTTGGGTGGAGATGGTGCAGCATAGAGGGCTCAGTATGGAGATGGGGCAGTATAGGGGGACTATGGCGAACAGTATAGGATGAACTAGGTGTGCACATGAATCAATAAGGGGACTTTATGACTGAAGATGGGGCAATATGGGGGCTGTCTATGAAGGAGGTGCAGAATGGGGATTAGAATGGAGAAGAGGTAACATTGGAAGGTCAGTGTAAAGAGGATGCTCAGTAAGGAGTGAAGGATCAGTGTGAAGAGGGGGCTCAATATGGAGTGGAGACATAGTAGGGGTGTCAGCATTGGGGGAAAACAATGTGGAGGTCATAGTTCGTAAAGAAGGAAGGTGTTTTGGGTATATCTCATAATGGACAATGTGGCAGTTGTAGTTCACCAAGGCCCACAGTATGGTGGTAGTCATAGTAAAAAAAAAGTGGAACAATATGATGGAAATATTTTATAGGAGGTGACAATGTGGACACTGTCTCTCTTATGTTACATAAGGTGGGGTCATTTTGGTGCAAAGAGCACAGTGAGGGGCAATTATTTATTCCGGGGCAGTATAGGGCTCATTTAGGGCACGGCATGGGGGTCATATTTATTTTATACTGTACTATACCTTTATATCTCTGCCGTATCTGCATATGCAGATGCATGCAATAATGTTGTTTATAAACAGCTGGTGCAAATGGAAGAAGGCATGGCATTTTCACATGGTTGGGTGCAACAATTATCTGTGTTGGGGGGTATAAAGAGCTTTTTGTGGTCCGCAACTGGTTTTCTTATAACCAAATCTTTAGGCAATTATGCAAATCTTTAGGCAAACTTTTTTTGAATGTGAAGAAGTTCTGGCTTGTTGTCATTAAGCCTTTTAAAAAATTAGCTCTATTTTCAAAGCTGTTTCTTGAGAGTACAAAAACATGAGTATGTTTCTCAGCATCGGTAGTACAGTCAAGCACTATGAAACATAATGGGCAGCCAGGACTTTTGTGGCTGGCGTGGCTGTTCAGTGGCTGTAGCAGCAGCAGCATGGTAGAGAGTTGACTTAGGGCAGGCAAGGAGATGCTTGGCAGCAAAGGGGCATCGTCAGTCCTGGCCACAGCAGTACAGTAAAGCACTATGAATTAATGTGGGCAGTTGGGGGTGTGTGGCTGGCGTGACTGCGCAGTGGCTGTGGCAGGAGCAGTATTGTAGAAAAATAAGACAGGGCAGAAAATAAAATGATTGATAGTTTAGGGCCAGCAATGGCAGCCCCAGCAGCAGCAGTACTACAGAATACGTGACCTGATTGACAGGGAGGAGATGTCCTGCAGTGTGTGGTCCATTGGCCCTGGTTGAAGCAAAATGGTGTAAATGACAGATAATGGACAGATAGGCAGACAGATGGTACAGACCATTTAATCACTGGCAATATCCGATGGTGCATAAAACTCATTTTGTGAAATAGTGGATAATATTTTCCCCTTTGGTGTGACAAATCCTCCAGCCATGCTGAACACCCTCTGCCATTACACTGGGCCAGTTTTTGCTACTGGTCCAATTGTTTGACCCAGAAATCCATGGGATCAGGGCTCAGGGTATCTGCTTGAGAAAGGACAGAGTCTAAGTACAACTGAACCTGGCTATTCAGTTGAAGCAACTCTGTGCATTAATTTTTGCACCGGCAGATAAACCATATGATCTTTAATGTCATACTGTATATTTTGCAATTTTTGCTGCTGCCTCGGATATTTGTAAAATTGTTAATTTTGTGAAAGAAAATTACACCTAAAAAATTCAAATAATTGGTTTTGAAAATTTTAAATAATTTGGTGCTTTCTGATAATTTCTGCTTATCTAACTTGTCTTGCGCAGTGGCTGAGTAGCGTTGACTCTGTATGGATTTCATAGTGGTCACCTGGTCATACATGTTGTCAGCAACTGTCTACTGTACAAAAGCTTCAGCAATTAGGGAACTTATTTTCCTGTTAATACGCCAATCCCTCCACCCCAAAAATGTCTCAATATTTTCGGGAAAAAATTATTCTTTTTTTTACAGAAAATTTTATTTAAAGAGGTTTTCCACTACTAATTAAACCCCCTTTCATTTGTCCTAACTCTTCCTAACTAGCACTTTTCTAATATACTTTTTTAACCTGCCGTGCTCATCTCTCTGTGGGTCATATATCCTTCTGTTCTGATTCTGACTCTGCTACATCCAATTTGGGGACTGAAATCGGATGAACAGAGCAGGGCACGTCACTGGTGACGGCGGGGCTACGTCTTAGTGAGTGACAGCAATCTGAGTTTGCATGTTCAGATCAGACTTCACTCTCCTCTCTGCTTAAATCCTGCTTTCAATTGCTGCCCGTTCAGCTGACAGGCCCTACGATGTGCTGATCATAAGAAAACATATCCCAGGGCTTGTCAGCTGGAGGCACGGCACTTCAAAGCAGCATGCAGGCAGAGGAAGCCTGAGTGAGCTCAGTCATGCGTGGTGCCGACTGACTCTGCCGATGCTTTGAAGTGCTGAGCCCTGTGATATACTTTCTAATAATCAGCACATTGTAGGGCTTGTCAGCTGAACACATTAAAGCAGGATTCAAACAGAGAGGAGTGTGAAGTTTGATCTGTTCATGTGTACTCAGACTGCTGTCACTCACCAGCACTCAGCCCTACCCCCACCAGTGACGTGCCTTGCTCTGTTCATCTGATTCTGGTCTCCAGATTGGAAGTAGCAGAGCAAGAATCAAAACAGAAGGATATATGACCCACAGAGAGGTGAGCTTACAGGAGCAGGGCATGTAATAAAAGTATATTAGAAAAGTGATAGTTAAGAAGAGTTAGGACAAATAAAAGGAGGTTTAATCAGTAGTGGAAAACCTCTTTAAGGAATTCAAAGAATTTTGGTTTAATAATTTTAAAAACAAATTTTTCGTTTATGATCTGGTCTGTGCAGGAGCCGCACACATGGAGAAGTGTTGACTTTGTAGGGAGCGGAAAGACATAAGGTCAGCAACTGTGCAAAAGCTACATCGATTTGGGAACACAGATTTTCCTGCTAATATGCCAATTCCACTTCCCAAAAAATTTCTGATCAATTTTGGAAAAATTGATTATTAAAAAAAATAAAATTTTTCACTTATGAAGTTTAAAGATTTTTGTTGTGATAATTTTCAACAATTTTGTCCTTTCTCACAATCCCAATCAAGGTGATATTGGGAAAATTCAACCCACACGAAGTCACAATGATATTTAATTTCACTCAAAATCAGAAAGACGGTGAGTTTGTCCAATCGAAAAATTGATACACAAAATGTGATACATTTTGGTTAAAAAAGTATTGCTTTTTGTGACTAAGCCTGGTAGGGACGGCTTTTTGGTACAATAAATAATGTTGGCTAGGTATCTATTGGGTGTACAGTATCTAAAGTAGATAATTAAGACAGGTATTCCAAAAATAAAACTTTGATATTAGACGTGAAGGAAAAAAAAGGTCACGTGCATTTAAAAGATTGGATGCAACCACAAAATGTAGGTGGAATCACTTGCCACAAACAAGCAAGTGAAACTGGCTGCTGTACTCAAATGGTGTGTAAGCGTCTAATATGGGACTGATTGGAGCAATGAACCGGCTCAACAAATTATTTTAAATAATGCACACACTTTAATAGGTAACTACTTGGGTTTAACTTTCAAGATTTGGGAGAATTGCCTTAAAAAAAAGGCAAATATCAAAACACGGGGATCGCACTTTCATTTACAAACAGAAGCAACCCTTGAATTTAGATTTAATTGCAAAATCTGCAATGAGTGATTTAACCATTTAGCACAATTTAGCAATATAAAGTAATGGCATGGCCATAATGACGCTGCTATACTGATTAAATTAATACCTTGGGTGATTTTTCAGCGACCTGCCTCCTGATTGAAATTTTGCGCTGCCGCCGTCATTGGTGTGGATGGCTCGTGCACAGTTTGGTTTCACAGCTGGTCTTCTGGTCTTTAATACAATGGCGCTGGAGGCAGCGAATGTGCAGATTGAGATCTGGGCTCAATGACGTCTTCAATACATGGGTCAATAAGTCTATTGTCTATTTTTCCTGCTTTGAAATAGTCATTAGTGGTGGTAAATGCTTCGAATAAATTTTTTCCAATGTTTTATAAAAAGTACATGATATCCGCCACAAATGTTTTTTTTTCAAGGGAAAAAAACTTTATCTCTTTATTCTTTTCCCCACAAATTTAATGGATAAAATTGGGGAACATTTTTGGACAATCCACCCACATTTTTCTTTCTCGCATGTGACTTAAATATTACACATTTTTTGACTGAAATATTCCTAGTCCAGCCCAGGTTAGTTCTCTGACCCAATCTGATATGTAAACAATGTGTTTCCTTCCAGTACGTCTGGCTTTCGTTCATTCATACATTAAAGGCTCTAGTTGTGATGTTTTCAAGCCTTGGATTCTCCGTTCTTGAATGGCATCATTAGTAGCCAGATGGCCAGAAAGTTTTACTACAGCTATGTCATGTTCGCCATCTGTACTTCCAGGAATTTTAACTCTTTCTCAGTAGCGTTGTGAGTGGCTTTTACCCTGATGGACCCTTCTTCTGGACGTGTATCAACATAAATGTTATTCATATGGCAATGTATGGAAGTGTTGTACCCATTGTGTCCTTCCTCACAATTTGAATGGATGTCTTTATCATCGTCTCATTATGTAATTATTTAATTCACACTCCATGCTGTTGACGCGCCCAGGGGATGGGGATGACTCGGCGCCCGGACCTTGTTGTTAGTTTTGGGGGATGTCGCGGTGGTCAGCTCCCGGGCCCGTACCCTGGGGTCACTCTTAAAAAGAAAGGAATGGGGAAAGTTATATGGGATAGGGAAAGTTCGTGACGCCACCCGTGGTGTCTGGTGAGGATCACCAGCGCTGCTACAGTCCTCTGAGGCCGGTGGTTTGGCAGCTTAGTTGGTGTGGCTCCCCACAGGTGGAGCGGGGCCTCAGGGCAGCGTAGGAATAGGGATGCAGGACAGAGAGGACCCAGCCGGGTCAGAAGAAGAATAGGCACACTCACAACAGTTCACTTCAGTACCTTTACTGGTGGTGTTTCAGGCACGATCCAGGGCACTGTAGGGTGAAGGGTGCATTTCAGGACTCTCCCCAGTGAGCGGGTGTGGGGCCTCCTATTTCTTGCCTTTTCCTGATAAGTTTATGACCTGCCTGGAGCTAGGCCTAACTTGGTCTCTGTCTTGCACCGGCTGACCTGGTGGTAGGGCCTTCTCTTGGAGATCACACTCCCTGGTCTCTTGGGCCTCAGTGACTCCTGACCCTGGTATATCAGTCAGCTTTTGGTGTTCCTGGGACATGTAGTTCGCCAGGGGTTCCGGTTGCTTCTGCTGGTCCTAGAGATCCTTGCAGACAAGGACCCGGCTGCAGCAGACTTTAGACTGCATACTCCAGGCTGTAGATTCCAGACTGACTAACTGCCTAGCTCCACCTTCCCTATTTATATCCCTAACGGGCTCCCTCTGGTGGTCTGAGGTGGAAGGTGGAGGTGTGTGAATGCTATGAGGGCCTCTTGTGGAGGAATCCGTCCATGCACCCCTCTAGGATCTGTGGCACCAATGCGCAGCAGGACGCCACATTCCCCCCTAGCAAAGCTCAGTACTCCCGGACTGAAGTACTTTTTTATAACAACAATACAATAACTCTTCCCTTTATGGGAGGAACTTTGCTTAAACGTTACATCTGAAACATTATAATTAATAAATAGATATGTACAATTCGATAAGCAACCCCAGAATTCAAGTCTCTTCTGGTGAGGTTCTCCGACAGGATGTCCATCTCACAGGTTAGAGTACTTGGTAGCTTGAGGGACCAGTCCAAAGCAAACCCTCCACGTAGGCCCTTGGGGTGGCTGCAGGGCATGGCGATGGTGAGTTGGACCTCCGCTTGTGCCACACCAGACAGGTTTTTATTCTGAGGTCACCTAAAGGGGCACTCCAGGGAGTGCAATTATTTACAAGAAGCAGTTTTTGGGCTGCACACAGTCCTCAGCCACAAAGTTCTTTATGTACCCTTACGGGTAACTAGAGGTAACAGGGGAAGTGTCCATATTATTTAGATTGTCCATTATAAGGCAGAACACAAGTTAATAAATACATATACATGAAAATACACAATAGGATACCCCAGGGGCAACTATTTACACTGTCAGAGTTTCCTTCTTTACTCTCTATATCTGACAGGGGTCTGACCTCGTGTGCTACGTGTCGACCTACGTGGTACTGGGATGCGTGAGGCACTAATATTTGCACTACCTCCCATTCTGTCAGTTCTAAGTGTTGGGGAACTGCAGGGTTGCCTTAGCCTCTCTACAGGACTGGCAAGCATAACATTGGCTGGGCCTTCTTGCTCTGCTCCAACCGGGGATCCTTCTTCCGGGGATTCATCTTGAGCAGGCTCTTCTGAAGCACTTACAGGTTCTACTTGCTGTGGAGGGTCTTCTGGCTGTTGAAAGAAGTGGATCACAGGTATTATTACTGCTCCTCCTAGTTGAGGCCAATCTGCCGGGAAATCTCCTAAGTCAGTATGGAGTACTGCTTCTTTAGGCTCCTCCGGTATGGTGAGAGGCACTTCTTCTTGGGGCATTAGCAGGTCTGGACAAAACTTCAGATGGTCTCTAGATACTGTTGCAGTCGTTATTCCTCCGTCTTTGCTAATCAAACAGGTCTTCTTGTTATCAAATCTTGAATTTAACACAGTGTAGGGTTCTCTCTCCCACTGGTCATCAAGTTTGTGGTTTCTCCTTTTCCTCTTTAACACCACTTCTCCTGGTGTCACTTTTATTGTAGTGGGCTTCCTGCTTGTCCCTTACCCGAGTGAGACTGTCTTTGACACGGGCCAGTACTCTTCTGTGGACATATCTGCTTCTGGTTCTACTACACCAAGCTCCAGGTCCATGGGCAACTTCCCGGGTCTGGCTCGCATCAGATATGCTGGAGTACAATTGGTGGAACTCACAGGTATGTGGTTGTACAAATCTACCAGGTCAGGTAGTAGGTCTGGCCATTGATTTCTCTCCTCTAGCGGTAAGGTCTTCAGCAGGTCGATGACGATGTTATTCATCTTTTGACAGAGACCGTTGGTTTGGGGGTAGTACGGTGTAGTCCTGATCTTTTTACACCCGTACAGATAGCAGAACTCCTTGAACAATTCGGCTTCAAAGGCTGAGCCTTGATCTGTCAGCACCTGCTCCAGGTATCCATGGGGCCTGCAGAAGTATGCCTGAAACGTCTTCGCCGCAGTTTCTGCCGTCAGGTCCTTGACGGGGCGACCACCAGGAACCGGGAGTAGTGATCCACCATGGTCAGGGCACAGGAATATCCTGACCTGCTGGGTGACAGCTTGACATGATCCAGGGCCACGATCTCCAGGGGACGAGTCGTCTTGATGGGCTGCAGGGGTGCCTTCTGGCTGCTGTAGTCTTTTCTTCTGAGGCTACAGGGTCCACAATTCCGGCACCACCTCTCAATGGAACTGCGCATTCCTACCCAATAAAACCGACACTTCAGCAGGGTTTCTGGCTTCTTCCAGCCAAAGTGCCCTGCCTGATTGTGGTAGGCTTCCAACACCATCTGGATGTCTGTCTTGGGCACCACTATCTGCCATACCATCTCATGGGTTTTGGGGTTGATGTACCTCCGGCACAGCTTCTCTCTATAGATGAACAGCCGGCTCTTCTCATTCCACAGCTGCTTGGCTTGGAGAGACGCTTCCTTCTCCAGGGAGGAACATTCCTGGGTTATCAGGTCTTTGATACAGCTGACAACCAGGTCGCTATCCTGGGTCTCCTTCCAGCTGTGGTGAGGCAGGGGGTTTAACATCTTACCGCGATGCCTCCTGGAGGCTCGTTGCTCGTGGACCATCCCATTCCGATGAAAGGCAGGTAGCTCAATCTCCTCCAGGTCATCCACCTCTTCTTCCGTGTCTGACTGGTGAGGCATCCAGGACAGGGCATCGGCATTGGCGTTCTTGCGGCCCGCCCGGTACTTAATAGTGAATTGGTAGTTTGACAGCCGAGCCATCCATCTTTGCTCCATGGCTCCTAACTTGGCTGTTTCTAGATGAGTCAAGGGGTTGTTATCAGTGAAGGCAGTGAATTTACTGGAGGTTAGATAGTGCTTGAACCGCTCGGTGATGGCCCAGATCAGGGCCAGGAACTCTAACTTGAAGCTACTATAGTTCTCCGGGTTCCTCTCGATCGGGCGGAGCTTCCTGCTTGCATAGGCGATCACCTTCTCTTTGCCATTCTGCTTCTGACTCAGTACAGCTCCTAATCCTTCGTTGCTGGCATCAGTGTACAGCAGGAACGGTTGGCTGTAGTCAGGGTAGGCTAGGATCTCTTCGCCGGTTAGGATCTCCTTCATCACATTAAAGGATTCAGCTTGCTCCTTACCCCACTGGAACGGGGGATTTCTGCCTCTGGAGGACAGTCCTACCAGGAGGTCTTGCAGAGGCGCCGCTTTCTTGGTATAGTCCTTCACAAGCCTCTGGTAATACCCGACTAGTCCCAGGAACTGACGTACCTCCTTGAGGCTCTCCGGCTCCGGCCATTTCTGGATGTCAGTGACCTTCTCCGGGTCTGGTGCTACTCCCTCTGGACTAACAATGTGCCCAAGGGACTGTACCTTTCGCTTGAGCAGGTGGCACTTTGAGGGCTTCAGCTTCATCCCATACCGGGACAGCAACTTAAATACTTCAGCCAGGTGCTTCAAGTCGTCCTCATACGTTTTGGAGTACACTATCACGTCATCCAGGTATAGTAGTACAGTCTCGAAGTTGCGGTGTCCCAGGCAGCACTCCATCAATCTCTGGAACATTCCGGGGGCTTTGCAGAGTCCAAACGGCATACTATTGAACTCGCAGAGTCCCATCGGGGTGGTGAAGGCCGTCTTCTCCCGATCCTCCTCAGCAACAGCTACTTGCCAGTACCCACTAGTGAGGTCAAGGGTGGAGAAGTAATTTGCAGACTTTAAGGCAGCCAGGGATTCCTCTATACGTGGTAAAGGGTATGCATCTTTATGTGTAATGCGATTTACTTGTCTGTAATCTACACACATTCTCATGCTTCCGTCCTTTTTCCTGACTAGAACTAGGGGAGCTGCCCAGGGACTACAACTATCCCTTACTACCCCTGCCTTCTTCATGTCGTGCAACATCTCCTTCCCCTTCTGGTAGTGTGCTGGTGGTATAGGCCTGTAACATTCTTTGATGGGTGGATGGTCACCTGTGGGGATATGGTGTTGAACCCCCTTAATCATCCCAAAGTCAAGTGGGTGCTTACTGAATACTTGCTCGTATTCCTGAACCACCCGGTGTACACCCTGCTTCTGATGGACAGGAGTGGTGTCTGTCCCAACATGGAGCTGTTGACACCAATCCTCCACCTGGGTTGCCGGGTCATTATCCTCCACTTCATCTGGTGAGGCTAAGGACTACACCGTGTGTATGGAGTTGTTATTTACTGTGTACAGTTTGGCAACAGTGGCGTAGCGTGGTAATCTAACCTCGTCCTCCCCATAGTTTAAGAGGCGTATGGGCACCCTCCCATTGCGTACATCCACTACCCCTCTGGCAGTCAAGAGTGTAGGCCTATGCTCCGAGCTAAGGGGCTCTACTACCGCCTGGTAGCTCCGTCCTTTGAGACCTATTGCTGCTCTACACCAAATCAGCATTTCACTCATCGGGGGAATCACAATGGGTACCGGGTCTGTCACCCGTACATTACCAATTTCACCGCCTGTTAGCTTTACCTGTTGCTGGTACATAAGGGCTCGGATCTCTTTCTGCAGCGCCCTTTTCTGCCCTGGTCTGGCAGTGTCAGCTATCTGTTGGAGCAAGAACAACACTTCTCCCAAACAGTTACTAACAACATTTGTGCCAAGTACCATATACAAGTCTGTATCATCAGGATTAGTCTCTACTACAATTAGTCCCTGGTCCTTCAGTTCCACTCTTCCCACCTTTACTGCTACATCCTTAACCCTGACTAGGTTAAGGGTGAGGCCGTTTGAAGCATACACGGAAAGATTGGGATCTGGCGGGTGAAGTTCGTCTATGGACCAGAACCTTTTGTAGAGGACATCAGGCATGATGGTTACCTGAGATCCTGTGTCCAGCAGAGCGGGTGTCGCGATGCCGTCCAGCACAATGGACAGGAAAGGTCATCCTTCCACAAACCTGCGGTACCAGTTTGATGGGCCCTAAGGGGTCTACTCCTGGGTGTCGGCCCTCGGCCCCAGGGTTTGCTCGTTTAAAGGACAGCTCTGGACGGCGTGACCGGTCTTGTGGCAGCGGTGGCAGACAGGGTCCCTCGGCGGGCGGCGTTGGTCGCTGGTCCTCCCAGGGGGTGGCGGTGTCCTCCTCCTCCTTCTCATCCAGGGGACATCCTCAGGGCTGTCGGCTAGCAGGATCCTTCCTTCCTCCTCGGGCTCCGTCCGCAGCTGCAGGGCACTCAGCACAGTGGTCAGGGTTTTGCACAACTGACGCACTTCAGAGCGCAGGCTGTCCAGCTCACTAGGGGACGTTGCTTGCACCTTGGCTTCAGCAGCCACCGGGGAAAAGGTGGACACTGCAGGCACTGGGGTGGCCCCACCCTGGTAGCATTGGATAGCAGTTGTTTCCAGGGGCTGCAGTCCTTTTATAGCCATGTCCTTAAGGATGTCAAAGGTGGCATCTGGATGATCCAGGGACCACCAACGCACAGTCCTGCTCTCCTCTTGGGACCTCAGTCCCCGGATAAACTGTTCCTTCAGCATTTTATTTTCATTATCGATGCTGATTGGACTAACCTGTTTCAGAGCTCGCAGGACCCCTTGTAGACGCCAGGCATAGTCCCGAACACTGTCCTCCAGTTGCTGAGAGCAGTTGTAGAACCTCATCTGGAGGTCTGTCTCTGTACTACTGCATTCTCAAAGACAGTCTGTAACTTTTTAAAGATTGCGGACACTGACTCCTGTTCTGCGGCCGACCAGGCTTCTACTTCTCGCTCCGCAGCACCAGTCAATTGTCCCAATACAACAACGGCTCTTTGCTTGCCTGTTATAGAGTACATGTCCAGTATACCGCATATTTTCCTTTTGAATCCAGACAGGGTATCTGGTTTGCCGCTGTACTGGGGGAGCCACTTCGCTCCAGGGATGTACGGTAGGGCCATGGGTATGACAGGGGTTACAAGCCCTGCTGGTGGAGCGGCTGTTTTGGCCTGCTCGGCGTCGAGCGCGGGTTGAACATCAGGGCGGTTAACCGGTACTCCGGCCTTGTGCTGTTCTTCGGACATTCTGGCGCCCCCCTAGCGAACCGTGGCCTACCTTCTTTTCTTCCGGTAGGCCGCAGCTCCGCAGGTCTTCTTCAGGACCTTGCGTCGCTTGCGTCCTACGTCAGAGCGCTCACCGGCGCTCCTTCCAGGACCTGGCGCTTCCTGGTTAGACGTCGAGGCATGGGGCGTGTCCAGGGCTTCGCGCGCTTCAGCAGGTACGCCTCTCAGTTTTCCCGCAGTTACGCCCTTCTTCCCGCTCGGCGGCACAACAATGGCGGCAATCTTCGCCACAGTTAAATACACAGTTTTTGATTAAAGGCGCACAGTACCCAGTGGCAACGGGCACAACACTCCGTCGTTGCAGCGGGCACGGAATCCTGTTCGTGACGCCAGGGAGAGATGACGCGTCCATGGTACGGGCACCAATGCGCAGCAGGATGCCACACTGTGAAAACATATTTGCTCCCTTTGTGATCTCTCCTCTTATCACACTGAATGAGTGGAATTGACTTCTACTTGAATATTACAAAAATTAGCATTCTCCAAAATGTGGATTTTGTGTAGTTTGCTTCTGCACAGATTCAGCAAAATGGCGGCTGCTGGCTCAAAGGGCTATCAAAAGGTGAAAAAAAATTCCTTATACTCACCTTACTACTCATGTCTCCAGCTTCTCTGCTCACCATCACCTGTCTGGTCCTCATCGCATCTTCTTATCACCACCGCGAGTGCTGGATCCCCAGGCCTCTTCACTTTAAGCCAGGAATTCCGGTCCCGAAAGGGCCTGGGACGGTTCGGTGCATGTGCACACAAAGTTATAGCACACATTGTGATGTCATGGTGTTGTGTCTTGAGCCTCATCAGATCCGGAAGTCCCGACTTCATGTGGCAGGCCCGGGGATTGAGCACTTGCACAGTGATAATCAGATGCAATCATGATTCGATGGTTGATGTGATAACCAGATGGTCCGGAGAAGTGAGCGGTAAGGTTAGTAGAAGTATTTTTATTTTATTTTTTTAAATCTTATGCTTATCATGGTCAGGAGACTGGAAAGAGACCCCAGGTCATGATAAGGGACATTCAATTCATGGAGAATATCTTCTCTGCAAATCAAACCTCTCAGACAAATCTGCGCTAACAGGCGAATTTGAATTTGTCAGATCCGCTCATCTCTAGATAGTTAATTAGCCTTTGTGTGTATGTCTAATATACACCACATTAGCAGTAATTAATTCTAAGCTAAAACCAGGAATGGAACCTGTATGAAGAAAAAGTTTAATAGAAAGAATTTCAGCTCTTCCATGTTCTGGCCCCACTTCTGGCTTACAAATACTGATGCAAAATACTCACCATATAATACTGCCAGGAGAAAGTGGCCATAGGGAAATTAGATTGTGCTAATCTTTGTACAACACTGTGGAGTATTTCAGGAACAAAGTCACCTAAATACCATGTCAACAATATAAGAAAGTAACGGCTCCCTTAAATTTAAAAGATATGGACCTTTGGGAGCAATTTTGTTTTACTTAAATGCATGTATATAGGTTAAATCATTTTTTGCATTTGTGTTTTATTAAGTCTTTTGCATCATTTGTCTTCTATAGTTTCAATTTTACACTGTTTATTGCTTGTTGTAGAATGAGTTAACAGAGAATCAGTCAGTGAGCTCATTCTGACAGGAGAGTTTTTAACTGTTATCTTCCTTCTTCTGAGCTCCTCTCATCTCATTTATGAATACAAATTTCAGCTCAACTTTTTTGTCATAAATGTTAAAGGCTCATATGGTAAGGTAGATTCTGGTAGCCATACGTCTGGGTGAGTAACATTGACGAAAAGCGATGGTGCAACAGAGCCAGATGGAACGTTGCTCAGTGAGGACCAGAACAACAGGGTATTCAGGACAGCAAGCATTGCATGAGACACCAGAATACATGGAGCCAGGAGTGTGGATATAAGCAGAAACTGGAAATGAACAGTCAATTCAGGACTAGCAGTAGACAAATGATTTAAGGCAGCGTTGTATGCTATCAGCAGATGGATGGTCAATGGCAGAGATGTGTGCAATTAGCAACTGGTTAACCGCAAGATACAGTAATCTCTGTATATATTCTCCATCTAACAACTATCGAAGCCCAATCCTGCTTTTTAGAGATAAAGCACAGTAGATAATTCCCATGTGAAATAGATATGGATATGATATGGGTTCATAAAGTGAAATAAAAATAACACCAAATAACATATTCTTTATTCCCCAGGGGATCCCCATACAAGTACTGTTCAAGGCCACCCTTGCATTGCTTCTGAGAGCAGATGTATCCAAGTTAAGGTGGCCAAAGAATAGTGTCACGGGGATATCACGACAGAGAGGGGCCAGAAGATCGCGGCATCTGGTTATCCAAACTCCTGCACTGGTTAGAACTGCTTCACCATTATATTAAATAGTGCAGGTCTTCTTTGCTCTGGCATTCCTAGGGTTAATCAATTCAGTTGATCTCCTGGAGCTCTCCATCATGGATTGCCTCAGCTGTTCTGTGTTGGACACTCCCCTCTGGTATATATGCTTGCCTCTGACATTTGAGAATTGCCAGTGATAGTTCATTCTGCCTGGTTTGGAGTTGGAGGAGATGTTCGGTGTTTGGAGTTGGCGGTTGTTGAGTTGTTTTGGAGATTCCTGCATGGAGTTTGTTTGCGTGTTCATCCTCATCCTCTCCTATTTTGTTTCACCTACCTTACCCTCCCCTGTGTACCACTCTGTTGTTTGGTGAATGTATTTCTTATGATTGCAGTTTTCATTTATCCCTTTCTGTCTTCCCTTGTCTGTCTGATTAGTGTAATCCTATATACTTTGTTGTTACACCTTTCTGGGTGGGGGAGGGAACAGATAAGGGTAAGATAGGAGCATAGCAAGGTACATGACCCCAGCGTCTCCAACTTCCGGGGTAATCTGGGGGACAAGGATAGACTAGGGCACCCCTTAACATGATGGATAGCGAAGGAGCCCCTTGCCCCGAGAAAGCCTGCAACAGTACAAAGAGTTTGTACAGAATGCAGAGGAGGCATTCTTGTCAGATAGGCACAGGTTATGGGATGGACTAAAGCCTGCCATGCACCTTAGATGGCTGTTTACCCATCGTTCACCCAATTGTTCGTCCGGCTAACCCATACACAGGAGAGCTCTTTCAGCAGAATGCACCTGCATTCTTTGTCTTATCTCCAGGAAACAGGACTATCGGCACTCCAACATCAGACATGAAAGATCGATATTTCCCCAATAAATTGTTTGCATCTCCCATACACATTAGATTGTCAGCAGGACCCGGTGATATCGGCAGGTGTGGCTGACAGTCTAATATGCATAATGGGCTTAAGAGCCAATATAGGAAAAGATAGGAGAAAAAAAAATAAAAGTAATCTATAAAATTAATGCAGTGGTGAAAAGTGGGAGATGTCTACTCTTTCAGATGGAGTAATCACAATGATAAAAGCAGAAAAATTAGTAATTCATACAAATATTTATTAGTAAAATAAATAAAATGTTCACCACAAGTACAAGAGCATAAACCACAATCAAAGCAAAAACCAGAGGCGATGATTAAAAGCTTAATATCAGTCTGAGAATCAAGAACTCAACCGTAAAAAAATTCTATCCATGTTTTAGAAGCAACATAACTGTGCCGTTTCCTATGAATACACGTGGAATGCACAATTCTTGCAGATTGAAGCGCCCTCGTATAATTTACTCTACATCTTTTCTATAGACATACGATCTATTCATGCTTCAGCAAAATATGAAATGTCCTGGATGTTGTGGTATGAGATTCATGTGCTGGTCTCGGTCCAATGTGCTGCAAACAAGGTGAGGTTGCTGGGTTACACAATCCCCAGATAATTGCATTATTTCAGTACTTGGAACTCGCTTTACTTTGCAGTGGAGCCATTTTTATATCATACATTTTGGCAAGTGTTATCAGAACATATCTCTGTTTATTAACAATGAATATTCCAGAATTTCACATATAAGGAATTTGACAGCAATTTTGATGTATGAGTGTTACCTCATATTTCTTAATATTGACTTATTTTACAGACTTCACAAATAGGATTTTCTAAATGCACTTTGTAAAGACTTTGGAATTCCAAGAAAATCTTGTATGTAATATCAAGTTGACTCGTTACCTACAAACTATGCATCCACCCTACTGGTCAAACCTACGGGAAGAATGGGTAATGTCTGTTTGCTCCTTACTAACTAGTACCTGTGCCAGGAGCAGACACAGACTGCAGAGTCACCTGTGCATGAACAATATATGGGCCATTTGCAGTCGAATATCTCATCATAATGCACAATTCCACCTGCTTAGGAGATAGAAGTTGTCCCATCTACCTCTTAGGTCCCTGTGCGGCCACACAAGTTGCAGCAATGTTATGTCCATCCCCAATTATTATTTATTATTATAGCTCCATTAATTCCATGGTACTTTACATGTGAAAAAGTGGTATACGTAGCAAACAACAAGTACAGTAGTTTGAACAAAAACAAGTCTCCAACTGGTACAGGAGGAGAGAAGACCTTGCCAGCGTGGACTCACAATGTAGAAGGTAGGGGGTGAGGATACAGTAGGTGAGGGCACAGCTGGTCGTGCAGCGAGGGTTACTGCCGGTTGTAGGCTTGTTGAAAGAGGTAGGTCTTCAGGTTCCTTTGGAAGGTTTCCACGGTAGACGAGAGTCTAGTGTGTTGGGGTAGAGAGTTGCAGAGTAGGGGGGATGCGCGGGAGAAATCTTGTATGTGATTGTGGGAAGAGGAGATAAGAGGGGAGTAGAGAAGGAGATCTTGTGAGGATCGGAGGTTGCGTGCAGGTAAGTACCGGGAGACTAGATCACAGTTGTCACAAACTGTGACACTAGATCACAATGTCAGCCAGGGAGAGCATAGAGAGGACAGAGTAGCTTTCAGGAAGAGCAATGCTGGAGTGTAATGCCCAATTATTAAAGAGTAGTGTTGAGCCACCCCCGTAGTGTTCGAGTTCGGTTCGGTTCGTCGAACACCCGTGTGTTCGCCGAACTGTTCGTCGAACTGTTCGTCGAACACCTTCGAACACCGTTAAAACCAATGGCAGGCAAACAAAAACACATAGAAACACATAGAAAACACCTTCAAAGGTGTCCAAAAGCTGACAAACTGCTCAGAAGACACAACTAACACATGGAAAAGTGACAAGTACATATAGTCATGCGAAAAGAAAAGAGGTGGAGGAGTAAAAGGAGGGGGAGACACAGATATAGGCATGTCATGCCCTTCTAAAATCCAAAAAGTGAGAAGCCGAGACGGCCAGTCCGCTCCTGCCCGTGCCACCTCCGTGTCGCCGGGTTTGTGCCAGAGCCGCAGTGAACCCTGACGGCCAGCCCCCCTCTCCCAATACTGGTGCCTGTCCGCTGGTGGGTCGAGAGAGCCCCCCTGTGGTGGAGGCAGCTCTAAGCTTTTTAATTTAAATTGTCGCTCTAATTTGAATGAATACACTTTAAATCCATTTACAAGGATCTATTGGAGGGCAAGTCTCATGCCAGCAGCCGCGTAATTCCAGCTCCAGTAGCGTCCACTAAAGCTGCTGCAGTTAAAAAGCTTTTATAAGGATCGAGCTCGGCTGTCCACCGCAAGGCATCCTAGTGCCAGTCCCAGCCCCTATGCCTTGGGGTGCCTCCTGATGCTCTTCACTAAGTATCCCGTGGTCCCGAAGCATTTCCTTTGAAAAAATTAAGTGTCCAAACTACAGGTGGTGTAGCTTGCTTAACAGCCGGGATATTCCGCTGACTAGCAGACACTGCTACTAGGCACAAAGTATTTCCTGGGCTAGATGCAGTTAAAAATTTGTAAGTAGATACTCTCGTTGGATGCTGAGAAAGCATTCCATAGAGTCTCCTGGCACGCCATATATGATTCTCTTAAAAAGCTTGGGGTAGGGGTCTAGGGGACCCTTTTATAGCCAAAATCACGGCCCTGTATCACAATACGTCACCTAGGCTGAAGATAAATGGAACTGTAGCACCGAGGGCTCGGTTGCTACAGACGTATTGCACCTCACCCAGAGGTGTGATATCTCACTCTCAGATAAGGATGGAGTGTGGATCAGGACCCGACACCTGCATGCATTACACCACATTGCCGTGGGGCAGGGCGACCAATATGCCCCTGACATGGGCTCGACAGTCCCTGTCCCTGGCTGGAGTGGGGGGAGGGAACACTGAGGAAGGGGAACCCTGCAGTGCAGGAGCAGGGAGGAAGCAGTTCCTGGGTGCATTGAGAAGGGAGTATAAAAGGTGGGCACCATCTTAGTTCAGTGCAGAGAAGTCTGAGCAGAAGTGGCAGGGAGCAGGGGCTCTGCATGAGCTCTGCTCCGGAGGCGGGCCTAGTAACAGAGGCCCAGGCCTGCAAGAGGGAGAAGGAAGGAAGAGGAGCGGAGAAGGCTCCAGGAACGAGGAATGAAGGGATCCCAGGGGTGCGGACGGGCGAGTCGCCACCGCACGCCCGAATCCACCTGCGTGGAGGGGTCAGGCCAAAGGGGGAGACCGGTCCCCGAACTAGTGGAGGCAGGAAACGACCCTCAGCTAGAAACCGGAGGCTCTGACATTTTATGTGGCGCAGCCCCTTGCTCCACCCGCTAGGAAGGCACCACATAGGGTCAGGGAAACTGGCGCCAAGTTTACCAAGAGGAGGCCCGAGGCAGCCGGACAGAAGTGTTGGTAAGAAAGGCCAGACAAAGGACACACAAAGGGGGTCCTGTGAAGCGCTCCAAAGTTATATGGGAGTTGTCTGAGCCCCTCACCTGGTGAGCACAGTACGACGTGGGCAGCCGTTACCTGCAGACGTGGTCTGGATAATAAGAACTGTGAGTAAAGGCCCTGAACTGCATCACTGACTCCGTGTCGTTACTGCTGCTGCCCTGCACCATCACCCCCATCCTCCGCATACACTGCCCTGAGGCTATACTCCTCCCGTGGGGAGTTATGCTACGCTCTGCTGCACCCACAACACCAGCCTTAGCGGTCTGCCCTGTAGCGGCGGTTCACTCTGACCGCAATCCACGGGTGGCGTAGTCGGACATTTAAACATCAAAACCACATAAATAGTTCCGCCACTGGTTTGACCGCCCTGAGCCACGGAACCGGATCGCCGCCACGAAGACTACAACCACCAGCATCCACCAAAAAGGGTCCGGCTCCGGGTGTCCCAAGGCCCAGGGGGTGCGTCAGAACATTTTCATCACCTTTCACAATCACCAATGGGACAAGGCAGGGATGTCCTCTGTCCCCTCTCTTATACATCCTAGTGACGGAGCACCTGCTCTCATCAATTCGCCATAACCCCAATATTAGGTGGATTGAGGTGGGAGGCACCGAGTACAAGTGCTCTCTATTTGCTGATGATGTCCTAGTATATATCACTCAATCACATATATCCATCCCTGCTGTTATGGCTGAAATAGATCACTTTGTTACATGGTAAAATTTTAAAATCAATGCAGCGAAGTCTGAGGCCCTCGATGTCTCCCTCCCTAAATCCATATAGGATTCCATCCAGTCCAACTTTCCCTTTGCCTGGCCCTCACAGGGTATCAAATACTTAGGAATTCCTATTCATAGAGACCTCTCCCATCTATGTTATCTTAATTTTGGGCCCTTTATTGAACAATTCCATACAGACCACGGTTGGCAAGTTAGAACTGTAAGATTCACTACGTGAACCACTGGTGTTTTGTGGAAAAGCACATGTACACCGCGTTCCAAATTATTATGCAAAAAGTGTTTAGGAGTGATAAGGGAAGAATTTGTTTGTTTGTCAGTTAAACTCATTGATGGTGATGTGTGTCAGGGCTCTTTATATCACTGTAAGCAATTGCAGACACCTGTGCTAATTAGTTTGGCAGGTGTGTCCAATGAAAGACAAGACTACTTAAGAAGGCTCTCTCACATTATTAAGCAGCCTACATTTTCTGCCAAAATGGGAAAGAAAAAGGATGTGTCGGCTGCTGAGAAGCAACAAATTGTGGAGTGTTTAGGTCAAGGCATGACTACAATCAACATTGTGCGATGATCAGGATGAAGTGTCTTGGCAATCAAGAAGTATGTAGCTGATTCACAGTACACACGTGTGCGTGCTGATAAGGGCAAATTGAGGACTCTTTCCTACAGGCAATTACGTCAGGTTGAAACAGCAGCGGCAAAAAAGCCTTGTCATAGCAGCAGACAAGTTTTTGAAGCTGCTTGTGCCTCCAACGTCCCCCGAACAACAAGATGCAGGGTCCTTCAGAGGTTTGCAGCTGTGCATATGCCATCCTGTCGACCTCCTCTATCCACTTCACACAAGCAGAAACAGCTCCAGTGGGCCAAACATTACATGAAGACTGATTTCAAAACTGTTTTGTTCATGGATGAGTGCCGTGCAGCGCTCGATGGTCCAGATGAATGGAGTGGAGGATGGCTGGTTGATGGACACCCCACGCAAACACGGCTACAGCGCCAACAAGGAGGAGGTGGAGTAATGTTTTGGGCTGGAATCATGGGGAGAGAGATTGTCGGCCCCTTTAGGATCCCTGAAGGCGCTAAAGATGAACTCCATAATGTATGTGGATTTTCTCAAACAGCACTTCCTGCCATGGTTCAAGAAGAAGAACCGTGTATTTCACAGCAAGATCATTTTTCTGCATGATAATGCACCATCTCATGCTGCACATAAAACATCTGCATCTCTGGCTGATATGGGCATAAAAGGGGACAAACTTATGGTGTGACCCCCATGCTCCCCTGACCTCTACCCCATTCAGAACCTTTGCAGCATCATTAAAAGGAGTGTCTATGATGGCGGGAGGCAGTTCACATCTAAGCAACAGCTCTGGGAGGGTATTCTGTCCTCATGCAAAACAATTGAAGCAGAAACCATCCAAAACCTGACAAATTCAATGGACGAGAGAGTTCAGAAGCTCCTTTCGAACAAGGGGTCCTATGTGAAAATGTAACATCACCTAGAATAAAGTTTTGAGTTGAAAACTGTTTGATTTCAGTTTCTAACAACCTGCTAATGCTTATAATTTCAAAAATGACCATTTTTTTGGTCTTTATTAAAATGAAAAGGTTGATCGAAAAGTTTGGGGGATCTAAGAGTGTGGCAACCCAGTAGTCATGATTACTTCGAATTCTGACAATATGAGGGTCATGCTGCAGGTAGTGCAGCAAGAAGGCACTTATGTGTCTTGCGCATCTCGGAGCCCCAAAATTATTTTCCGGGCTAGATGCAGCTAAAAATTATTTTTAATTTTAAATCTGGTGAAGCTTATTATAGATGGCCTAATAGGATCAGTGCTGCACACTGCTACAAAGCCCAAATTATTTTCCAGTCAGGATACAGATAAACATGATTAGTAATTTGAAAGCTTAAAACGGTTGGTAGGGTGATTTTAACCAATCATCAAGCTTTTACTCTCCCCAGGATGACACAGGGGTAGAAAAGTCGTTTCGGATCCATGATTTGTTCATCTTTATGAACGTGAGTCTGTCTACATTATCAGTGGAGAGCCGCGTGCGCTTATCTGTCAGCACACCACCAGCAGCGCTGAACACACGTTCAGACAGAACGCTGGCTGCGGGGCATGACAAGATCTCCAAGGCGTAAGTGGCTAGCTCCGGCCATTTATCCAGATTGGAAGCCCAAAAAGAGCAAGGGTCCAGTGACACAGTCGTGGCTTCAATGTTTACTTGGAGATACTCCTGTACCATCGTCTCTAGGCGTTGACTATGTGTCAGACTTCTTGTCTCCTGTGGCCTTGCAAAGGATGGGCTAAAAAAGTGGTGAAATGATTCCGCAAAATTGATGTTACCAGCAGATACTGTGGTTCTGTTACGGTTTGAGTGCTGAACACTTGACGGTCCCACGGTTGGCAAGTTGGAACTGTGAGATTCACTACGTGCACCACTGGTATTTTGTGGAAAAGCACATGTAAGATTCTGCAACAGTCTCTGCTGATACTCCTGCATGCGTGCATCCCTTTCTATGGCAGGAATAATTTCTGCAAATTTACTTTAGTACCGGGGATCTAACAGTGTGGCAACCCAGTAGTCAGGATTATTTCTAATTCTCACAATTCGAGGGTCATGTTGCAGGTAGTGCAGCAAGAAGGCACTCATGTGTGTTGCGCATCCAGGAGCACCAAGTCCCTGTTGTGTTGGTGGCGAGGTAGCAATCATGCTTCCTTCCTCTGTCCTCTCCCCCCAACCTCGCACAACAGAAATGTGATCAAGGTCTCCCTCATCTGATGAGTCTTCCATCAGTTCGTCCTCCACTTCTTCCTGGGCTCCTGCACCTTCCTCACTAGTTTGGCTGCTACCATGCGCCCTGGTAAAATCATCTCCCCCACCCTCACATGCCTGCCGCCTTGGTGCTGCCGACCGTCTGGACCTTGCAGATGTTAGCCCTTCCGCATACAACTCCTCCTCCTCTACTTCCTCCACCTCCTCTTGTGCCACCACCTGACTCCGAATTCTGTTTAACATGTGCTCCAGCATGTAAATCACCGGAATAGTCATGCTGATAATGGCATCGTCAGCACTAAACATCTTCGTCGCCATTTCAAAACTGTGCAGAAGGGTGCATAGGTCCCTGATCTGAGACCACTCCTCCAGCGTGATTTGCCCCACCTCTGAATCTCGTTGGCCCAGGCTATACGTCAGAACGTATTGCACCAGGGCTTGTCGGTGCTGCCACAGTCGCTGCAACATGTGCAGAGTTGAATTCCACCGGGTAGGCACATCGCATTTTAGCCGGTGAAGTGGCAGGCCCAACGACTTCTGTAGAGATGTAAGTCGCTGAGCTGCGGGATGCGAACGGCGGAAGTGAGCACACAGCGACCGTGCCCTCTGCAGAAGGCCATCTAGTCTGGGATAGTGGGCTAAAAATTGCTGGACAACCAGGTTCAACACGTGAGCCATACAAGGCACGTGTGTGACATTGCCCCGGCGAAGGGCCGCACCCAGGTTTGCAGCATTGTCGCACACGGCCTTCCCTGGTTTCAGGTCCAGTGGAGACAACCATTCATGAAATTGGTTCTCCAGAGCTGACCACAACTCCTCAGCTGTGTGACTCACATTTCCCAGACATTTCAATGTAAAAACCGCCTGATGACGTTGAGCCCTACTGCCAGCATAGTAAGGAGGTGTGCAGGATCCCTTCTGCGCAGTTAGAAAGCTTGTGGCATGACCAGACAGGCTTTGGGTGCAGGTGGAAGACCGAGAGGAGGTTGATGAGGCAGAAGCAGTGGAGGAAAAATGACATAAAGAGGATTGACGCACAACTCGTGGGGACGGCAAGACTTGGACAGCAGCCCCTTGTCCTGCTGTCACCATAGTTACCCAGTGCCCAGTCAGCGACATGTAACGCCCCTGTCCATGCCTACTCGTCCAAGTGTCTGTGGTGAAATGCACCCTGTCACACACAGAGTTTCTCAAAGAAGCGGTGATGTTGTGTGCGACATGCTGGTGGAGCGCAGGCACACCTTTCTTTGAGAAGTAGTGCCGACTGGGCATCTGGTACTGGGGCACTGCGACGGACATAAGGTCTCGAAAATCCTCTGTGTCCACCAGGCGGAAAGGCAGCATTTCTGTAGCCAAGAGCTTGCAGATGGTGAAATTCAACCTCTTAGCTTTCTCATGGCTAGGAGGAAATGGTCTTTTACTTGTCCACATCTGAGGGACCGAGGGCTGGCTATTGTGCTTAGACGGGGTTGATAAGGGTGTCCCCGGCAAACTGCCGGTCTGTGAGGAAGATGCAGGCGGACATGTTAGGTTGCCTTGATCCAAAGGTGGTGCTATCGATGTCGGACAGCGCTCAAGACCAGCTGGTGTTACCACCTCCAAAGAAAATGATGACCTGCCAATCACGCTGGCTGTTGCGGGTAAAGAGGTGGCAGGTCTGCGCCCCAAAACAGGTGTGACTGCTGTCCCCCCAGTCACAGAGGATGAAGAGGCCGCGGATGCACAAGATATGGCAGACGGTGGTTGGCCCGGCCGGCTAGACCGCATTGTAGCACACTGAGCTTCCTACTGCAACTTATGCTTCATGTCCATGTGCCGGTTCATGCATGAAGTACTCAAACTATGTATTTTTTGGCCTCTACTTAGCTTTTGCTGACAAATGTTACAGATAACACGAGTTGGGTCATCTTTATCGATCTGAAAAAATGCCCAGGCTATGCAAGGCTTAGCACCCATGCGACCTGAAGAGCCACCACGACTTGTGGTGAGAGGCAGAGTTGTGTTTGAGGATGCAGTTGTTGACGTGCTTCCAGTACTACGTCTCTGTCCAGGAAGGCGCAACCTGACCTCGTCGTCACTAGCATCTTCCTCCACCTCCTCTGCTGACCTCATCTCTTGGCTGACTGTGGGTTGACAGTAAGTGGGATCTCCGACCTCATCATCATCACCCTGTGCGTTATCACACCCGTCGTCCTCAGAGCCAACCTGTTCCTGCCCTGACAAAAAACTAAAGTTGTCGCTCCAATCAGGTATTTGAGTCTTATCATCGTCTTCCTCATTGTCTCCACCAACAGGAGTTACAGTTTGGGAATGAGGGTCTACATTATGGTCAGAACCTTCTGCGTCTGGTCCTGGATCCGACTCATAAAGATTCTGGGCATCAGTGCAGATCATTTCCTCGTCTGGATTCACAGAAGCGCTGGAGTCGACCTCTGATTCCCAGGCTATAGTATGAGTAAACAGCTCTGCAGACTCAACCATCTGTTCTACCTCATACTCAGACGGGCAGCTGGAGATTTGGGAGCTGTGAGGAAGCAAGTGCGATTTGGGTGACACCTTTGAGGACTGGAGTATTTGTGATGTTGAAGTTGATGTGGAGGAGAGCCCACTTAAAGGAGCACTTGATATCCGTTGAAGCACCTGCTGTTTTTGTGCCTCATCTGGAATTTGTAGCGATTGGCGTGGCCGTAAGAAAGGGATCTTATCACATTGTCCGCTAAAAGAAGTAGACATTTTAGTTTGGCTGGAAGATGGTCTTTCTTCTGCACCTACCCCACGGACACAACCTTTTTTCCCCTTCCCAACACGCCTATTCCCCTTTCCACCAGCAGCAGGCCTTTTTCCACTCATTTTGGTGGTTAACTAATTCACAACTCTGGAGTTGTTTGCACAAAAAAACAATGGATGGTAACCGAGCAGAGCTGAGTGGCCAAACTGTGGTATTAGGCCAAAACTATTGGCTGGGTTAGATGCAGAAAAAAATTATTTTTAATTTGCAACCTGATGGAGGTCAGTATAGATGGACTAATAGACCAAGTCCCACACACCGCTAGAAGCCCAAATATTTTTTCAGAGCTAGATGCAGAAAAAAATTATATTCAATTTGCAACCTGCTGGACGTCAGTATAGAAGGACTAATAGAACAAGTCCCACACACTGCTAGAAGCCCAAATATTTTTTCAGAGCTAAATGAAGAAAAAAATTATTTTTAATTTGCAACCTGATGGAGGTCAGTAAAGATGGACTAATAGACCAAGTCCCACACACTGCTAGAAGCCCAAATATTTTTTCAGAGCTAGATGCAGAAAAAAATTATTTTTAATTTGCAACCTGATGGAGGTCAGTATAGATGGACTAATAGACCAAGTCCCACACACCGCTAGAAGCCCAAATATTTTTTCAGAGCTAGATGCAGAAAATTTTTTTATTCAATTTGCAACCTGATGGAGGTCAGTATAGATGGACTAATAGACCAAGTCCCACACACTGCTAGAAGCCCAAATATTTTTTCAGAGCTAGATGCAGAAAAAAATTATTTTTAATTTGCAACCTGATGGAGGTCAGTATAGATGGACTAATAGACCAAGTCCCACACACTGCTAGAAGCCCAAATATTTTTTCAGAGCTAGATGCAGAAAAAAATTATTTTTAATTTGCAACCTGATGGAGGTCAGTATAGATGGACTAATGGAACAAGTCCCACACGCTGCTAGAAGCCCAAATATTTTTTCAGAGATAAATGAAGAAAAAAATTATTTTTAATTTGCAACCTGATGGAGGTCAGTATAGATGGACTAATAGACCAAGTCCCACACACTGCTAGAAGCCCAAATATTTTTTCAGAGCTAGATGCAGAAAAAAATTATTTTTAATTTGCAACCTGATGGAGGTCAGTATAGATGGACTAATAGACCAAGTCCCACACACCGCTAGAAGCCCAAATATTTTTTCAGAGCTAGATGCAGAAAAAAATTATATTCAATTTGCAACCTGCTGGAGGTCAGTATAGAAGGACTAATAGAACAAGTCCCACACACTGCTAGAAGCCCAAATATTTTTTCAGAGCTAAATGAAGAAAAAAATTATTTTTAATTTGCAACCTGATGGAGGTCAGTATAGATGGACTAATAGACCAAGTCCCACACACTGCTAGAAGCCCAAATATTTTTTCAGAGCTAGATGCAGAAAAAAATTATATTCAGTTTGCAACCTGATGGAGGTCAGTATAGATGGACTAATAGAATGATGCTATGCCCAAAAGATTTTACTTCACTAGGTGCAGTAAAAAAATTGGTATTCTATACACAGGTGGTATATCTTGCAACACAGATAGGCTACTCCACTGACTAACACACTCTGCAATAGGCCAAAAAGGATTAGCTTTGCTAGATTCAGCCAAATGCTGTGAAAAAAACTTGCACAGCACTGGCACAGACCTGCCTGGCAAAAACTGATAGGAACTGATGTAACCTAGTCCTGAAAAGGACTCCAATTACAATTAGTCTTTACTCCCACAATCTATCTATTTAAGAGCACAGACCTGCCTGATAAAAGTCGTAGGAAATGCTGTAACCTAGTCCTTAAAAGGACTGCAATCACAACTATTCCCTACTCCCAAGCTATCTGTATATTTGTGCGAAAATTGGCTTGAAATTAACAAGGTATAGCGCACACAGCAACAGCGGTGCCGTCTAACACGCAGCTGCAGCAGTGAGAAAATGGTGGCGACGGGGAAAATGGCTTGGTCTTATAGGGCAAGGACATGTGACATACACTGCCAATCACACATGCCCTTGCTTGTGTGAAAAAAAGCACTTCGCTCCGTGTGTGCGCTGCTGATAGGCTGACAGATTGCACCTCCCCACTGCAAATGCGGGAAAGAGAAAAAAAAATGGAGATCTTCATTGTTCCTGCAGAGATCCATCCCCTGCCCCTCCCCCCACCCCGCTGTACACTCAAACTGCGTATTAACATTAATTTTCATCATTACTGAGAAAAAATCCAGTTATGATTTTGGTGCACGAACAGTTATCGAACATAACCTCGAACAGCCGAATTTTTCTCAAATTGTTCGTGTTCGCCGACCGGCTCGAACACCGCCCAAAACAGCTCGAATTTGAGATTGGCGAACAGTTCGAGTAGAACAACGCTCATCTCTATTAAAGAGTTTGGCCTCTTTATGATTATTGCCCCAAATGTGATTGAAAGAGCAATATGTGCCAGTTACTAATATATTATTATTATCAGATCTGCAACCAGATTCATTGATTGTAAAGTGCCTATTCCTTGGTCAGTACCCTGGTACTAAACATGTCCAGTTATTGAGAGGCATGTGATCTGGCACGTCGATCCTCAGGCTTGATTGAATACACTGCACACAGCACAGCGCACTAGTTTTTATGCACAGTTTGTTATAATAGGAAATACTGGAGGACATGCTCCGATACATGGACCTCCATAACTGGCCATGCTTAGGATCAGACCATCCTCTTTTCATAAATGCTTATATTCCCCAAACTGCAATGTTGGATCATCTTTTCATGGAAATTTTTGGTGGGCTGTTCATCTTTAATTCATTTTGGAAAAGTAGAAATAAACTGACAAGTGGATGTCTCCATTCTCCTAGCGCGTTACTGATGGGCATTCTGGCTCTTTTTGGTGAGCTGGGTGACTTGGTCCAGCTTACCAACATGGCCCGGTACTTTTGGAACCCAGACTGATTCTCTATTTAGGGCTCGCTCACACGAGTGCTGTCCGATGTTTTATCACATTGCATTCAGACCAATGTTATACTATGCGGCAGTGCAGATCTACGTTTTTTTCTACAGCCGGAATCGATCTGTGAAAAGATTTTCTGCATGATGTGCGTGGCTCTGTGAATCAGATCACACACACCCATTCAAGTCTATGGAAGCATGTAAAAATCAGACTGCACTTGGAAGACATCTGAGTCCTGTCCGTTTTATGCGGATACAGTCAATGAAGAAGATGGAGATATTTAGTTCTCCATCTTCTCCATACCTGTGATAGGATTCTTTCATCCTAGAGAATTGGATCAAACTCCGAGTGTCATTGTCACAATTGACCCGATTCCCTCGGAAGAGAGAATCATCGCTCTTGTGACAATAGCCATAAGGTAAAACTGACGGTAAAATCACGCAGTCCTGCTGCGGTCTTGCGGATCGTAGACTAACTCCTATATTTTCTATAAACAAAACATGCTCCAGAAATGTTACAAAGAAACCGTTATTAATATTTACTTAATTTAAGAGTTTTGGTAAGACATGCACCAAAAAATTGGAACAAAACATGTCTTGATCATTGGTGTTCTAGCCCCTGTAGAATTTCTTTGTGTTTAATTTCAAATCCTGTCTTATACGTTGCAGCTAAACAGGACTGCACATATGTACTGTTTCTTATCAGGATAGTTGTAACTCTTTCACAAGCCTCATTTGGCAAGATTAACATGCTGGCTTCCAACAATGATGTAGCCAATGAAATTCTCCAGCTCATGCAGAAAATAAAAGCTTCCTTTGTGCTATAAACAGAAGAACTCTGCGTTGTACTCGCTCATATCCTCTTCTCCATTTAAGGCTGGGGATTTGGATCAAGTGGTAATGCGAAACAGAGAAACATAAAACATTTTAGTCGAAGGGAAGGAATTTTTTGTCTTTTTCAGCCCTGATCTACTCGTTTGGACATTAATGATTCAGAATACCGGTTGCATAATCGTGAATTGACTGTGATAACAGGATGAAGTTGAATGATACAACCGGTTTTGACGTCTGATCTTGAAATGTACTTAGATGTGACGTGTTACCTTCAGTGCATTGCGTCAACAGAACTGATTGTTTTCCTTACCTGATTGCCAAATGACGAGGATGGCCAAACATTTTCCAAATAGTTATGATTGGGCAATTTATAGTAGACTGGTAAAGTTTTCCAGTAAGTGACTGCACAGGGTGACAGGTGTCAAGTGAAAAAGGACTAAACGACTGAAAAGATGGTTTAGTTAAAAACAAAAATTTGCATGAAAAATGCCTATAACTGTATGCGTGACTTTTATTTGATAATGCAGGAGAAGTACTGGTCCTCTTTAAAGAGACCAGCTTAGTTTGGAGTCTTACAGGCAATGCTTCATGGGAGAAAAGTGTGCAAATTTAGCTCTCTCACAGAGCACAATAAACTATCCGCAATTACCGCTTAGGAGAGCTGGCTTCATTCAGACGTCCGTGCAACATGGTCCGTGTATGGACTATGATTCACAGAGTGGGTGAAGGTTTTCTGACCTGAACTTGACAGCCTCATAGGAATATATCCTGCAGAAAGTCCATGATTCATGGTTTATTAACGGACTGTATTACACAGATGTCTGAATGACGCATAACTCAATGTCCAACTGTTTCAATATCAAGCTAGAAACCAGTCTGTAGAAGCCTGATTTGGGTTGCCTGCCCTCATCAGTGTACAGTGGGTATGGAAAGTATTCAGACTCCTTTAAATTTTTCACTCTTTGTTTCATTGCAGCCATTTGGTAAATTCTAAAAAGTTCATTTTTATTTCTCATTAAAGTACACTCTGCACCCCATCTTGACTGAAAAAAAATAAAAATGTAGAAATTTTTGAAAATATATTAAAAAAGAAAAACTGAAATATCACATCGTCATAAGCATTCAGACCTTTTCTCATATTTAAGTCACATGCTGTCCATTTCCTTGTGATCCTCCTTGAGAAGGTTCTACTCCTTCATTGGAGTCCAGCTGTGTTTAATTAAACTGATAGTACTTGATTTGGAAAGGCACATACCTGTCTATATAAGACCTCACAGCTCACAGTGCATGTCAGACCAAATGAGAATCATGAGCTCAAAGGAACTGCCCAAGAAGCTCAGAGACAGAATTGTGGCAAGGCACAGATCTGGCCAAGGTTACAAAAGAATTTCTGCATTACTCAATGTTCCTAAGAGCACAGTGGCCTCCATAATCCTTAAATGGAAGAAGTTTGGGAACACCAGAAGTCTTCCTAGACCTGGCCATTCAGGCAAACTTAGCAATCGTGGGAGAAGAGCCTTGTTGAAAGAGGTAAACAAGAACCCCAAGATCACTGTGGCTGAGCTCCAGAGATTCTTTAGGGAGATGGGAGAAAGTTTGACAAAGTCAACTATTACTGCAGCCCTCCACCAGTCTGGCCTTTATGGCAGAGTGGCCTGACGGAAGCCTCTCCTCAGTGCAAGACATATGAAAACCCACATAGAGTTTGCTCAAAAACACATGAAGGACTCCCAGACTATGAGAAATAAGATTCTCTGGTCTGATGAGACAAAGATAGAACTTTTTGGTAATAATTGTAAGTGGTATGTGTGGAGAAAACCAGGCACTATTCATCACCTGCCCAATACAATCCCAACAGTGAAACATGGAGGTGACAGCATCATGCTATGGGGGTGTTTTTCAGCTGCAGGGACAGGACGACTGGTTGAAATTGAAGGAAACATGAATGCGGCCAAGTACAGAGATATCCTGGATGAAAACTTCTTGCAGAGTGCTCTGTACCTCAGACTTGGCCGAAGGTTCACCTTCCAACAAGACAATGACCCTAATCACACAGCTAAAATAACAAAGGAGTGGCTTCAGAACAACTCTGTGACCATTCTTGACTGGCCCAGCCAGAGCCCTGACCTAAATCCAATTGAGCATCTCTAGAGAGACCTGAAAATGGCTGTCGACCAACGTTCACCATCCAACCTAACGGAACTGGAGAGGATCTGCAAGGAAGAATGGCAGAGGATCCCCAAATCCAGGTGTGAAAAACTTGTTGCATCATTCCCAAGAAGACTAATGGGTGTTTCTACTCAATACTGAGCAAAGGGTCTGAATACTTATGACCATGTGATATTTCAGTTTTTCTTTTTTAATAAATTTGCAAAAATTTCTACATTTCTGTTTTTTTTCAGTCAAGATAGGGTGCAGAATGTACATTAATGAGAAAAAAATGAACTTTTTAGAATTTACAAAATGGCTGCAATGAAACTAAGAACGAAAAATTTAAAGGGGTTTGAATACTTTCCGTACCCACTGTAGAGCAAGGTGTCACTGGCTGAGTGCGACACCAATTGTGGCAAAGTGGGGGAAGCAATGATTTTCCTTTACGAGACTAACTCAAAATAGAGTCTTTAAAGCAACGATATGGGAAAAAATATGCAAATTAGCACTTAGGATAGGTAGCTTTCCCATAGGTCAATGTCTGACTCTTTAACAAGCCTTTCAGCATGACCAGCTATAAATGATAAGCCAGAAATTCATGCTCAGACAGCCATGTACATCGATCACCTATAGAATTAAAACCACCTGCCTAATATTGGCTAGGTCCTCCTTGTGAGACCACCACAACTCTGAAACTTTGAGGCAAGGCTCTCTTGTGGGTTTGGACCTGAGGGGCTAGCCTATGCTGCCCACTTGCATCAATGAGCCTTAGATCTTCATAACCCTGTTGCCAATTCATTGATTGCCCTTCATTGGAACACTTGTGGTAGGGCCTAACCAGTACATAACAGGATCATTGTAAAATCCCTGGCGGCGTGCTGGCATGGCTTACCACCTCCCACCATGCAAAACCGCCATCTTACCTATCAGTCCTGGCTGCACACTTTGCTCCAGTACCTGCTGTGTGCATGTCTCTTGTCTGATTGCTTAGGGCGGCGGCGCGGTTACTGCCTGATTCTTATAGTTACTGTGTGCGCACTCCTAAAGCGTCCCAGCCTATTGTTGTGAGTCACTGGATACTTAAATCCCCTCCACCCAGTAGGAGGTGCCTGAGCAACTCTTTCTTTCAGTGTGTTCTGTGCAACTGAGTTGCCAGGTCCTGTCTTGTATCTTGTCTGTTTCCGCCACCCTGGGGGCTGAGTACCCAGGCCTGTTACCTGGATCTGTGACTTTTAATCTGTTCCGCCACCCTGGGGGCTGTATACCCAGGTCCGTTGCCTGTATCTGTGACTTCTAGTCTGTTTCCGCCACCCTAGGGGCTGAGTTCCCAGGCTCGTTCCGGTATCTTGTTCTTAGTTTAGTTTCTGTCTGAACAGTGTCCTAGCCCGTTACTTGTTTGTCTCTATGTTTGTATCTTCCCTTTTCCTGCAGTGTCTGAACCTGCACCTAACTCCAACTCGTTGTCTCTGTACTTCTGTTTGTGAGTTTAGTGGCCACTCGCTACTTCATTGTATGTACCTTGTGTGTATCTGCTCTGCTTGTCTACCACACCTGCGGTTTTGCTCTGCTCTGCTTGTCTACAGCACCTGCAGGTTTTGCTCTGCTCTGCTTGTCTACCGCACTTGCGGGTTTTGCTCTGCTTGTCTACCGCACTTGCGGGTTTTGCTCTGCTCTGCTTGTCTACCGCACCCTCGGGTTTTGCTCTGCTCTTCTTGTCTACCGCACATGCGGGTTTTGCTCTGCTCTGCTTATCTACCGCATCTGCGGGTTTTGCTCTGCTCTGCTTTTCTACCGCACCTGCGGGTTTTGCTCTGCTCTGCTTGTCTACCGCACCTGCGGGTTTTGCTCTGCTCTGCTTGTCTACCGCACCTGCGGGTTTTGCTCTGCTTTGCTTGTTTACCGCACCTGCGGATCTTGCTCTGCTTTGTCTACCGCACCTGCGGGTTTTGCTCTGCTCTGCTTGTCTACCGCACCTGCGGGTTTTGCTCTGCTCTCCTTGTCTACCGCACCTGCGGGTTTTGCTCTGCTCTGCTTGTCTACTGCACCTGCGGGTTTTGCTCTGCTCTGCCTGTCTACCGCACCTGCGGGTTTTGCTCTGTTCTGCTCGTCTACCGCACATGTGGGTTTTGCTCTGCTTTGCTTGTCTGCCGCACCTGTGGCTTTGTTCCTGTATCCCAGTCTGTACAGGTCCCTATCCTGCCTGCGTTCCTACCTGCCAGTACCCACCTGTCTGTATACCAGCCGTGCCTGCCAGTACCCACCTGTCTGCATACCAGCCGTGCCTGCCAGTACCCACCTGTCAGTATGCCAGCCTAACTTGCCTGTTCCTGCATTCCCCGGTGTGGGTCAACAGCTGTGACCGGGGTCTGACCTGGAGTAGCACCTGGTCCCTCTGCTCGGTTCTCCTCTTGTTCACGGAGTCGATTGAGCCGCCGTGTGACCTTGGTCAGACCGAGTTGATACTTAGTCACGCCCCTCCAGGCACTCCTCGGGTTCATGGTCCAGTGGGATCACTGACCACGCTCACACCAGTCAGTCCGAGCGTGTGCGTAACAATCATCCTATAAGACATACCATTTGGCTATAAATAAGAATAACAAGAACAACATATTTTCTCCATTAAAGTGGTTCTCCACTACTTTTTTATTGATGGCCTACCCTTAGGAATCATTATCCGATTGGTGGGGGTGCGACAGCTGGCACCCCTGCCGATCAGTTGTTACCAGAACCAACAGTGGCAGATGTTGCCAGAACACAGCAGCTTCATCAAAACTATAGTGAGCACAGCCGGGTACTACAGATCGAGCCCATATTGTGTCGCAACCCCACCAATCAATTATTAGGATAGGCCATTATAAAAATATAGAGGCCAACCCCTTTAAATGGCTGTTTTCATCTGAGCCTTCTCTATCATGTTATGTGTCTAAGTGCCTGAGACAGGAATAACTCTGCCCAGGCAAGTGGTGTAGCTCAGCCACTCAGGGCCATTTCCATAGCTTCGCCTCTACGGGTTGCAGCCTGGGCAGAGTTATTCCTGTCTCAGGCACTTAGACACATTACATTTACATAGAGGAATTATAGCTTAACTCTCAACGAGACTTTTAATTCCAAAATGCGTTATAAATGGGCTTTACTAGCAATCTGGGGGATTTTGCAAGAAGCAAGTGGTTTACTAAAGTTGAGAACATAATAAATAGACGTGTTGATTAGCTGAAATTAGTTCTGCAAATTTTTATTGTAGAAATACAAAATTCTGGGTGAAGTTTAATACAAATAAATTATCCTTATATTCATTATTCACCAGAAGCCAATACTATGCACATAGACATGTATGAAGCTTTTTGTTAACATGTAATAGATAAGATAATCTAATAATATGAGTTGTGTTTACCAGACACTACTGTGACGACATGATGCAACATCGTGACTTTGTGAAACCAATAAGCACAAGAGGTGGCCAGTATGCCGAGGATGCTGACTGCAGAAGTGAAGACTGCACAAGTCTGGCTGCCATTGTGGACCGGACTGGATGTTGGACCAGGTGAATCGACTGATAATACAAAATGTAACATTAGCTGGTGAATGCAGAATTAATGCACTTGATCTCCTTTTAACTTATTGTGCATCATTTCCTCAATTTTTTGGCCACTTCTCTTTCAATTAACGTAGCCACCAGATTCGCCATGGTGTGCAGCTGTAATCTGAGACACTCTTATGTGTTTTCATATAGACTCATTTTTTTCTCTAAATTTTTGAGAGAATAACTTTTTTTTATCAGAACTTGAAAATAAACAAGATAAAGTAAATTCTTTGTAATAAGTGATTTAAACGTAAATACTAGTGATGAGTGAGCACTAAAATGCTCGGGTACTCGTTGCTCGGGTCGAGCAAATTGGAGTACTCGGGTGCTCGACCCGAGCAACGAGCCCAATGTAAGTCTATGGGAAACTCGAGCATTTTTCAGGCGGCTCCCCCCGGCGGTCTGCAGAGGGCCTAAAAATTGCCCGAATCGATGGGAACAGTGCTCAAATGACATGGGGACAGCATGGGGAAGACCCCTGGAAGTATTTCTGACTCCCAGGTCACTGCTGTTAACAACGTTGTCAGAGGTATTATGCCACTTTTACGGACTCACAATAAAAAATACAAAAACGAAACCAAAATGGATTTTCCTGGGAAATATGTTAAGGAACATCCTTTCCAGGGTAATGACTTGTATAGAAGGCAAAATAAATAACCAAAACCAAAAATACTCCTCCACACCTTGGGCTATGTTCACACGTTGCATTTTTGATGCGTTTTTGCACTTTTGCATTGCTTTCAACCAAGACAAATGCATTCACCAGGAAATTTAATTTTAACATTTTACAACCTTATCTGGCCATGTTGTGTGTGACACATTGTCCCTACCCCATTCCTTGGAATGCAAGTGCAAGTATGCAGCCAGCCACCCACCCACACACAGGCTGCAACACTAAACTGCCAGATTTCTGGGCAGCTTTTTGCACTTGAAATATGGCCTTTTAAGCTCGTGGAGGCGGAAGCTTTTCACAACCTCATGCCGGCGGCGGTTGGGTGTCCATACTCGGTCCCCAGCCGCCACTATATTTGCCGGTATTGCCTCCGCCTTCCACAAGCACGGGTCCCACAACATTGCCCGTGCCCTCCCCAGTGCACTTACTGGGAAGGACCGCCTAACCAAAAACACGTGGACAGGTGAATGTGGCCAGGGACGGTACGGAGCCAGTCCACAACTTTTTTTTGCTGACAGTTGTATGTAGCTCGGTGAAAGAACTGGCATAGAGGGAAGCCCTATCTACCCTACATGTCATTTCTCACAGGAAGTCCTGTAATGCAGCTTGTTGCAGAAGCAATGACAGCCCGTCCAATATCAACTCGCCCTTGTCGGTGGTGCTTTGACACACACACACATCTTTCTTTGCGCATTTAATTTCTTGAATACAGAGTCGGACAATGGTCTGATCTGTAATGCGGTTTGAGAAATCACATGCATAAGCATGGCCAATCCACATTAAAAAAGCAGCCATGGAGTGTCCAGGAACCTTCCCACACACACACACTTTTCATAGCCAGGACTGCTTCTCGGGAGGGTTGGACGGTCCCACCAGAGAATCCTCTGGTGTGTCTTGGCTTCTATCTCAGGAAAGTTCATGATAGCGCTAACTTTGCAGCTGCTATGGGGCTCTTGAGCGGGGGAGAAAGGTGAGCCCTCAGAATCAAATCCTCTGGTGGGCACAATGTATTTCAATCTGAAACAGCTTCTCAGTGGGAGTTGTATTTCACCACAGCCATATTCTTTAGCTCGGTGACAGGACTGGTATAGAGGGAAACCGTATCTATCCCGGCTGTCATTTCTCTGTCACCAGGTTCCGCCCATTGTCACACACGACCATGCCTGGCTGTATGTTCAGCGGTGAGAGCCACAGATCAGGCTGCTGTGTTACAGCTTTCAACAACTCTGAAGCGCTGGGCGGTTTGTCAATTAAGCATTAAGCATGTTATCTTCAGCACAGCCTGTTGCCGCTTAGCCAAGGCAGTGCTACAGTGCTGTCAGCTTGTGACTGATGTGGTCATTTCGGAGATGGAGGAGGAGGCGCATGAGCTGAACAATGTGATTACATTGTTGTTAATGTTATGCACACGCCCGGACTGACTGGCGTGTGCGGGTGTTGTGGTTCCACTGGACCATGGACCGGAGAGTGCCTGGAGGGGCGTGACTAAGTATCTGGCCGATCCGACCAAGGTGGCACAACGGCCTACGACGCCAGTGCACCAGGGAGAAACCGGGCAGAGGGACCAGGTGCTACTCCAGGTCAAACTCCGGACACGGGGGTTGACCCACACTGGGATTACTGGAACAGGCAGGTTAGGCTGGCACAGACTGGTGGATGTAAGCAAACACGGCAGGTATGCAGATGGGTGGATACAGGCGAGTATGCAGGCAGGGAGGTACTGGCCGAAAGGACGGGCTGGAGCACAGAGAGGTTAAGACCCAGTACAGACTGGGTCACAGAACCACAGATGCGGTAGACAACCACAGCAGAGAGGGAACGCCCGAAGCGGTGGGCAAGAACAGAGCAGGACGGGGCTGCAGGAGCAGCGAGCACAAGCAGGGCAGGACAGGACTGCCGGAGCAGCGGGCAGAAGCAGGGCAGGGCGGAAACCGCAGAAGCAGTAAGCAAGATAAGAGCAGAGCAGAAACCGCAGGAGCGGCAAGCAAGGCAAGAGCAGAGTGAAAACCGCAAGAGCGGCAAGCTAAGCAGGAGCAGAGCGGACACCGCAGAGCGGTAAACAAGGCAGGAGCAGAGCAGAAACCGCAAGAGCGGCAAGCTAAGCAGGAGCAGAGCGGACACCGCAGAGCGGTAAACAAGGCAGGAGCAGAGCAGAAACCGCAAGAGCGGCAAGCTAAGCAGGAGCAGAGCGGACACCGCAGAGCGGTAAACAAGGCAGGAGCAGAGCAGAAACCGCAAGAGCGGAAAGCTAAGCAGGAGCAGAGCGGACACCGCAGAGCGGTAAACAAGGCAGGAGCAGAGCAGAAACCGCAAGAGCGGCAAGCTAAGCAGGAGCAGAGCGGACACCGCAGAGCGGTAAACCAGGCAAGGGGATAGGACTCTGTTCACAAAGAACAGACGGAGAAGGAAAGGCAGAACCAGAAGCACGCACAGTACTTACATAGAAGTAGCGAGCGTACACTAAATTCACAACAGAGGTACAGAGACGACGAGAAGGAATTTAGGAGCGGGTTCAGACTATGCAGAAAGACGCAGAAAACAGACATAGAGGGAAAAGGGAGACAAGGTTAAAGTAGAAACGAGGCACAGACAACAGGGAACAGAGGAACGGGAATAGAGACAGCAAGGCAGGAACACAAACAGGACTCTGTTCAGACGGGAACAGATACCGCAAGGCAGGAACACAAACAGGACTCTGTTCAGACGGGAACAGATACCGCAAGGCAGGGACACAAACAGGACTCTGTTCAGACGGGAACAGATACCGCAAGGCACAGACAGGCCGATCTAGGAATACGGCCCCTAGAAGGCGAAAGAACAGGCAAGAAGCGTGTTCACAAGAACAGACCACAGTTCAGACACAGAACTGGAAAACAGGCAGGAAAACAGGATAGGACCTGGCATGTCAGAGACAAAAAGCCAACTGACAAGAAACAATGCTCAGGCGCCATCTTGAGGAAGAAGGTGGTATAAATACCCAAAGATGGACAGCAATAGGCTGAAGGTGCAACAGGGGCGTGTCCGCAGCAGGTACAAGAAACAGGAAGTTCAGCGGGCGTCGCCCTATGCAGCCAAAGTGGAGCAGAGCAGAGCACAAGGAAAGAAGCCAGACCAGGAAGCTGGGCGGGAGATGAAGTTTGCGATCTTGCATGATGAGAGATGGAACACCATGCAAGAACGCCGCCAGGTATGCTACAGTTAAATTGGTGACGCTGTCTTTTATACTAAAGAAAGATCCTATTGTTTTGGTTTTTTAAAGTTTTTTTTTAAGACAAATGCATTCACCGGGAAATGTCATTTTAACATTTTACAACCTTAGCTGGCAATGTGGTGTGTGACACATCATCAGACACTTCCTGTTTTATTTATGATGGAGGGACTCTGAAAGACATAAAGCCTATTTTTATAGGGACATCAGACGGCCCTTACTATTCTTAAAAGGCCAGCAGTCGGCTCTAGCTATTGTTAGAGAGCCATCAGCCGGCTATGCTTTGTTTTTCCCATTATTAACAAGTGGGTTTCCTATACAGTTATTGCGTATCCAGTGACTGCAAGGGCTGCCAAAAATTTGGACGCAACCCATTACCCCTTTGAAGAGACATAGAGGAGAGTCTCAGTAAAAAAAATGTTCCCATTATAAAGGAGTGGGTCTCCTATAAGTGGTAATGCCCATGCTGTGACTGCAAGGGCTGCCAAAATTTGGGAAAAACCCCACTAAGAATTTAAAGACACATAGCGCAGGGCCACAGTAACAAGGTACGACATGTTCCCATTAGAAATGAGGGGGTCTGCTATACAGTTATAGGGTATGCAGTGAGTCCAAAGGCTGACAATTTTAGGAAAAACCCCACTAAGAATTTAAAGACACATGGAGCAGGGCCACAGTAACAAGGAACGATATGTTCCCATTAGAAAGGAGAGAGTCTGCTATACAGTTATAGGGTATGCAGTGAGTCCAAAGGCTGACAATTTTAGGAAAAACCCCACTAAGAATTTAAAGACACATGGAGCAGGGCCACAGTAACAAGGAACGATATGTTCCCATTAGAAAGGAGAGAGTCTGCTATATAGTTATAGGGTATGCAGTGAGTCCAACGGCTGACCAATTTTAGTAAAAACCCCACTAATAAATTTAAAGACACATGGAGCAGGGCCACAGTAACAAGGTACGACATGTTCCCATTAGAAAGGAGAGAGTCTGCTATATAGTTATAGGGTATGCAGTGAGTCCAACGGCTAACAATTTTAGGAAAAACCCCACTAAGAATTTAAAGACACATGGAGCAGGGCCACAGTAACAAGTACGACATGTTCCCATTAGAAAGGAAAGAGTCTGCTATACAGTTATAGGGTATGCAGTGAGTCCAACGGCTGACAATTTTAGGAAAAACCCCACTAAGAATTTAGACACATAGAGCAGGGCCACAGTAACAAGGAACGACAAATTCCCATTAGAAAGGAGAGAGTCTCCCATAGTGTTGGCCTATGCAGTGAATGCAAGGGCTGCCAAAAATTTGGAGGAGACTTGGAGGAGGGTCTCATAAAAAAATGTTCCCGTTAGAAAGGAGTGGGCCTCCTATACTTGTAATGCCCATGCACTAAGTGTATGGGCTGTCAAACATTTACCCCTGGGGGGTATACATGAACATACTGTATCAAAAATGTTTTTTAAGGGCATCATAACACCCTTTAAAAAAATTAGGTGGGTGTTGCATCAAGGACCACGGTCACCCTGGTGATATGGTGGTGGAGGATGAGGAGGAGTAGGACAAGAGCAAATAGCCAAAATCAGGAAGCGTATACACATGTGTGGGTGTGAAAAGGTGCATGGGAATACACCTCTCAAGAAAAGACACTGGATTGGAGTTTATGTTACGCTGCTATCATTCGGTGGTGTTGAGGAGTCTGGCCCAATCCAGCCCTTGTTCATTTTTATAAGAGTCAGCCTGTCAGCATTTTCAGTTGACAGGCAGATGCGCTTATCAGTTATAATTCCACCAGCGGCACTAAAAACCCGCTCTGATAAAAAGCTGGTGTCAGGGCAGGCCAGGACCTCCAAGGCATAGAGAGCCAGTTCATTCCACGTATCCAGCTTGGATACCCAATAATTATAAGGCACAGCGGAATCACGGAGGACGTTGGTACGGTCGGAAAGGTACTCCCTCAGCATCTTCCCAAACTTTGCACTCCTTGTGAGAGTACCCCGCGCCTCAGGGCCTGTGCGATGGGAGGGTCTGAGAAAACTCTCCCAGAACTTTGACAGTGTTCCCCTGCCGCTGCTGGATTGAATTTGTGTCTCTCTCGCCTGTACTCCTTGGTTGTCCAATGAAGTGTGCCCTCTGCTGCCAGTGTTTTCAGATGGGAATTTTTTTAATAGTTCCGCAACAAGGGCCTTCTGCTACAGCTCCATTTTTGTAGACCAGTCCGCCTCAGGAATAAGAGATATAAAGTTCTCCTTGTAGCGTGGGTCTAGAAGTGTCACCAACCAGTAATGGCTGTCACCCAAAATTTTGAGAACACGAGGGTCATGGGAAAGGCAGCGTAACATAATCTTAGCCATGCGTGCCAGACTGCTAACAGGCAAGACTTCCGTGTCCTCACCAAGAGGATGACTGACCATGCTCTCCTCCTCCTCTCTGTCCTCTGGCCATCCACGCTGAACAGACGGCATGACAGCTGTGCAGGTAGTACCGTCTATAGTGCATGAAACTAGCTCTTGTCCTTCCTCCTCCTCCTCCTCTTCCTCATTGTCACCCAATCCACATTAGCATGAGATGAAGCTTGGCTGTGTGTAATCACCCTGTATGGTTCCTTGCTCCATCTCATCGTGCTCCGCCTGCAATGCATCCTCTTTGATTGTGAGCAGAGAGCGTTTCAGAAGACAGAGAAGCGGGATGATGACGCTAATTATGGCGTCATCGCCGCTCACCATCTTGCTGGAGTCCTTAAAGTTTTGGAGGATGGTACATATGTCTGACATCCATGTCCACTCCTGAGGTCTTATGTGTGGAGTCTGAACTGAATACCGATGGCATTGTTGATGCTGATACTCAACAACTGCCCTCTTCTGCTCACAAATCCTTCCCAACATCTGCAGTGTAGAATTCCAACACCAGTCTGTGAGTCGGAAGCTGCAAATGCTGCTGAAACACTGCAAGGGCTGTAGCTGACTTTCTAAAATGGGCACACAGGCGGCGTACTTTAACAAGCAGATCCGGAAGCTCCGGGTAGGATTTGAGAAACCGCTGAACCACGAGGTTAAGCACATGGGCCAGGCATGGTACGTGTGTGAGCTCGCCTCGCCTCAGAGCCGCCACCAGGTTCCGGCCATTGTCACACATGACCATGCCTGGCTGTAGGTTCAGTGGTGTGAGCCACAGATCCGCCTTCTCTTTCAGAGCTGTCCACAACTCTTCAGCATTGTGCGGTTTTTCAGCTAAGCATATTAGCTTCAGCACAGCCTGTTGCCGCTTGGCCGAGGCAGTGCTGCAGTGCTTCCAGCTTGTGACTGATGTGGTCATTTTGGAGATGGAGGCTGAAGAGGAGGAGGAGGCTGAGGAGGATGAGGTGCAGGAGCTGTAGACCATGGGGCCATGGTCTAGTGTAATGCGGGGACGGCACACCGGGAGAAATAGTGGCGTCTGGGAACCGAGTACCGAGGGACGGCCGCCACCATCAGGTTGCGGAATGCTTCCGTCTCCACGAGCCTAAAAGGTAACATTTTGAGCGCAAGCAGTTGTGAAATGTGAGAATTTAGTAGTGTGGCCTGTGAGGCGCTGGCTGCAAATTTGCGCTTGCTTTCCAAGGACTGGGGTATGGACAACTGAACGCTGCGCTGGGACAAGGACATGGATGTGCTTCCTAATGCTGCTACTTGAGAGTGTGCAACTACAGGTGCAGGGCAGGAGGCATCTTCGCATACACCATGGACAGGGGATTGGCTTGCATCCACAACAGCAGAAGAAGCAATGGTGCCACCCGCAGACACTGTTCCTGGACCCTGGGGTTCGGCCCACAAAGTCGGGTGCTTTGCTGCCATGTAGCTGATCATGCTGGTGGTGGTCAGGCTGGTCGCTTTGCCACCCCTGCTGATGCTGGCCTGGCATGTGGTGCAAATGGCCTTTTTGGGGTTATCGTCAGAGTCTTTAAAAAACAACCAGACTCGGGAAGACCTTACAGTTGTACTGGCAGCTTCCTTCGTGTTGGTGTTACGGGGAACTGTTGCCTGCCTTCTGTCTGCGGCCACCACACTGCTTCTTCCTGCCTGTTGGGGTGCTCTGCCTCCCTCCCCCTGTGTGCTGCTATCCTCGCTCTGCATGTCCTCCTGCCAGGTTGGGTCAGTTACTATATCATCCACCACCTCGTCTTCCACTTCTGCACCCTGGTCCTCCTCCTGACTTTCTGGCAATTGTGTCTCATCATCGTCCACCTCTTGTGACACTTTCCCACCGTCGCCTTCGTGTGACCGTGGCTGCTCAAATATTTGGGCATCGCTACACGCGATCTCCTCTTGCCCCGCTTCAAGTGGACTGGGCGAGAGGCCCGAATCTATAAATGGAAAAGTGAACAGCTCTTCAGAGTGTCCAAGTGTGGGATCAGTTGTCTCTGGGCACTCGGCATGGTGGGAGGCAGGAGGATCAGTGTGAGGAATATGCGGTCCAGACTCATGGCTACTGAGACTTGACCGTGTGGAAGACAGGGTGGTGGTGGTGGTGGCTAAGTGACTGGAAGCATTATCCCCTATCCAACCAACAACCTTTTGACACTGCTCTGGGTTCAATAGTGGTGTGCTGCGGTCCCCTAGAAATTGGGACAGGAAGGTCAGGCGAGAAGATGTGGGTGTTTGTTGTGGCACAATTTCGGCTTGCCCACGGCCTTGTCCTCGGCCTCTGCATGCACCATTACCATCACGTCCAGTTCCCCGTCCCTCGCCACATGCCTTGCCCATTTTAAATGGAGGACAGTATCTTCCACGCTCACTACAAATGACTAAGTTTGGAGCAAACTTATATGTAAGCCGTTTGACGGAGAAAACACAGTTTTAAATACCTGGCCTGTAGGTAAGTAGTTTGAACAGCAAACTGCTGTGAATTGCTTCACTGATACACTGAAAAATGTTTTTAATGGAGGCTAGAAATGGCAGTATTTTCTGAAAACGTATATGTAATCCGTGTGACGGAAAAAACGCAGTTTTAAATACCGGGCCTGTAGGTTACTGTTTTGAACAGCAAACCAGTGTCAAAAACTTTGCTGACACACTGAAAAATGTTTTTAATGGAGGCTAGAAATGGCAGTATTTTCTGAAAACGTATATGTAATCCGTGTGACGGAGAAAACACAGTTTTAAATACCAGGCCTGTAGGTAACTGTTTTGAACAGCAAACCAGTATCAAAAACTTTGCTGACACACTGAAAAAAAAATGTAATGCAGGCCAGAAATGGCAGTATTTTCTGAAAACGAATATGTGATCCGTGTGACGGAGAAAACATAGTTTTAAATAGCTGGATTTTTAGCGCTGTAATATGGAAAAGACCTGGCTGTATTCTGCAGTGCCAACAAGCAAATGGCACAGAAAAACGGTGTTTTATAGATTGCTTTTTAAGCAAATTATGAGGATTAAGATGCAAAAAAAATTATTCCTGGCCCCTGAGACCTGGGCCTATTTCTAGAAATATAACAGCAGCAGAAGGCAGAACTGGAATAGTGCCTCTTTTCCTATGTGCACTGCAGTCTGCTATATACACTGCCTGCCTGCCTATATACACTGCCTGCCTGATATCTCTGCAGATGGATTAGTTAGTCCTCAAAAGGACTGTTTGTTAAGATGGATGTGTGTAATGTACGGTTTTTCTCCCTACACTACCTAATACACGATTAAATCTCTCCCTGACACAGCAGCAGCTCTCCCTACACTGTCTGATCCGGAGTGACTGTGACGAGCATGGCGGCGCCAGACCTGATGACGCTGTGCGGCCAGCCAATCATGGTAATGCCCACAACCAACATGGCTACGGCATTACAGTGCATGGCAGGCAATCCCTGCAAGTTCATTGGCTCTATAAAGAGTGCCAAACATGCAGGGAGGGGACCCGCGTTCTCGCCTGAGCAACCCGGAAATACTCGCCGAGCACCGAGCTTGTCAAGCACCATGATGCTCGGGCGAGTACCGAGTAGTGGCGAGCGCGTTCACTCATCACTAGTAAATACGCAACATTATTAGTCCCACTTCTTTTCCCAAAAAAAGAGAGACATCTATTTTTTATTTTTCACCCTTTAGGATTGTGAAGCAGGACAAAACTAAATCAATTTTTGTTTTGCTCATTTTTAAAATTATTAGTGTCCTTTTATATGCTTTCAAAATTAAGACATTTTGGTTAACAAGTCAATTATGAAAATAAGACTATCTGTATCTGAGAATATGTTATTTTCTGATATCTTCCGTTTTACCAATTTTATGTAAATCAGGGAAAAAAAACAATCATGGTCTATCTTTTATCACAACCCAACATATTTTTTTTATAGAAAACATCTTACCACAATATTTTTTACACTGCTTTTATGCAACTTAGTTTAGAAGTTTAGATTTTTTTTTACATTGTTTTTATGTATCCTAGTTTAGAAGTTTATACATTTTTTGAATTTCCACCAAATACTGGACCAATATTTCCCGTAACACTCGTGCGGATGTAATTCCTCTTCAACTCTATGTTTTCAATGTAAAGAACACTTATATAAAGGATCTAAAGCAACATAAAAAAATTTCATGAAGAATGTGCTAAAAAAATATATGTGAGTGTTAACTAAATTCCACGTTGTTTGTGCTTGCAAACCCCAAAGGCACTGCAGATTATTTAACCTCAACATTTTTAACCTCACTGTGTCAGCAATGCTTGGGCCAAAACGAGGCACGTCCAGCTAAAGATGAGGTGATCCAGCTCCGAGAAGCAAGTTACGTATGTTTGCCAAGGGGAAATGTTGATACTTTTCCAATTGTGAAGACACTACAGATTTTTCCTCCAAATGTCAAGTCTGCAATGTATCTCTCCATGGAGTTCAACAAGATAACAATTAATTTTGTGTTATGTAGAAAAACAAAATAAATTAAATAGAATTTCTACAAAGATAAAAAAAAATGAAACCCAAATGTTTTAGTAGTTGTCTATGATCCCTAGTGACTAGTGGGTGGAGAGTTGTGTTGAATTACCTGATGGTGTATAGAGGGGTAGGAGATGGTTGTGGGTTCTCTAATCCCTAATAGCTAGTGGTTTGTCTATTCCACAAGTTTTTTCCTGTTTTTGCTGCCTGCATCCCGTGACTTTTGGTTGTAGTTATGGTTGTGATTCATAGGCCCTGGTATATCCAAGATTTGAAAACTTGTGCTATTGGTGAAGGAATAAGATCACTGGCAGGCTTCTTCTTTAGCTCCAGACCCAGAATCTCCCGACTGCTTTGGCACCAACTTTGTCATAAATGATGAGCTAGTAGGATGCATTTAAGGGACGATGCAAGCTCGAATCGCCTAAAAATCTGCTCCTGCTCACAACAACATGATTCAATTCGTCGACATTTGTCCTGGTACGCAACACTTGGCCTTTTAGGGTTGGATCAACAGAGGCTTTTCAATAAAGGACTTTTTGTCAAGAGGAACATTAGAAACATGAAATTCTTTATGGAGTCTTTCTCCCTGACGCTTTATGAATAATTCAGATAAAATCATATCCGATATCTGATATATTTTGACTTACTGGAAAGCCAATTTTTATATTTCGACCTTTACTACTGTGTTAATCATCAGTCCCAAAGGAGAAGATATCTTACTCACATACAGATTTGATCACTCTCCCTCCCCAAAAAAAGAAGAGCTTGGCAAGAAGTTGGAATTGCACCAGTTGACGAACATGGTATATTCTTAACTTCTGAGTTATCCTTTAACACATCTTTAAGAGAAGCGGTCTATGACGTACTACTAAAGTACCTTCCGAACTACTGTACATTATTTTCAACAATGTGGCTGTCAAGCATCTTTCATCCAAACTTGGTGGTAATGCCAAATCTTAGACATGAACAGCCTTTTTGATTTTTTTTCTCCTTTCTACTCTTCTCTTTTCTTTCTTTTTATGTACACACTTGTTTCCTTTAAGAGGTGCTGAAAACTACAACTTGGTGATTTATAAACATTGTTCAACAACACTCAATCATTTAACATATAGATTACATATTTGACATATACAATCGCAAATCAAAAAAAGACTCTTAAAAAAAAATGGTATCCTATATTTATATCATTGTTTATTTTTTACTTTGTTGGTGACCTTTGTTAATTTCATTGTTCACACACTCGTAATAAAATTAAATGAATCATACACATGTACACAGAATCGTTTTTGTGAAAAAATCATGCTTGGCTAAACATTATTTGCATACAAATGAAACTCCATGCTCCCAGCTACGCTCTGTATAATCGGCACAGTTTATTGCATGGTGCCAATAGATTGCCAGCCGGGTAACAGGAAGTCTAATGTGTAATATGATACTATTCAGCAGTTTCACAATTTATTATAGAAGCAACTGGAGGAACACAACATAGTCTCTTATGGAGATTGTGAAAACACACAGATGTATTTCTTCGGTGGGTCAAGAGACATAGACTATTGTTATATGAGTCTTAAGGTTGACTCAGGGCCATTGAACAATTGATGTTTGCAAATATGTTGATTAGCCATTGTATAAGTCCATACAGCTCATTGACCTGCAAGCAGGAAAGGACAAACTATGTAGATTGATTAAATACTTCAACAATGAGAGTTGACCTCAGCCTGTCTTCGCCCTGATCTGTGGATGATGGCTTGAAGGATAGTTGTGAACTATAAAAGGAGGACTTTACAAAACCACAGCCAGGAAAACTCTAGAGGACAGCTGCCAGGACACCATGGTTCCATCAAGAAGGACACAGATTTGACATTCTACAGGATGCCAGCATAAGGACCACGGCCCTAGCTGAAACAATACAGATCTGCTCCACTGACCATCACAGAACCCATGGAGACGATTGGTGGGGCCAGGTTGGGACCCCATGGTCACCTGGCACTATGGAGACGTTTGGAGAAGCAAGGTTGGGACCCTCTTGTCACCTGGTCACATACCTCAATGAACTGTCAGTGTCCTAAGCTTGTCGTTACCTCCTCTCTGTGGGTGCCCAGCAAAATCAGGGTGCCAGTGGTGGGGCTACTCAACCCTGGAAGGCCCGAAGTCACAGATGCTCTAGTCCTAGAGAACCAGAGGAACGGTGAGACTCTGTAATTTTCATCATCTTGGGTATTTGCTGGGACTGTTGTATATGTTATTGTCTGTTGATGGTTCAATGAAGTATTGCCACTCTTTTACCCTCACCCTGTCTTGTCTGAGTAGTATTATGCCCACAGGAAAGGAGAGCAGGCATTCAGTGGGATGAGCCCTGGTACATACGGTCTCGGGCCAGTGGACGAGAGCACCCACTGACCCCCCGTCTCCACATAGATTAATACAAGTTTATTAAAAACTTAACGTGGTAAAAAACTTCAAAGTTATTTCCCAGGTCATATTTTAAGGCCATTGAATCATTACAGGTGGCTTTCATATGAGTGAATATACCGACCAGACTTCAATATGCACTTCTTTGTGTACCCAAAAATCAGGGTGGTTTAGGACTACCTGATTTGAACATATACTATACTATGCTACCTGATTCATGTGTCTTAAGTAATTGATTGGTGTCAGCATGCCCTTCAGAAGCTTTGGGTTCAAATAGAGCAGAGTTTCTTGTTGGTCCCTCTCCTGGCCCTGCTACTACTACGGTTTGGTGTTGCTCCAATTCAGAGATATTTAAACTTCTCTTGCCCATCCTATTAAGTCTCTCTGCAATCCACAGTTCTCCTAAGTTTCCATCGAGCCTGATAGACCCAGTGTTTCAATTTTGGACCTGTTGGGGGAAGTTTAGGGCAATTCGATTTGGGGAGGGACTAGACTGATCGTCATTAGAGACTTTACAATAAATAGAAGATCCTGCCCTGTTAGTCCCCGTGGGAGCTTGGCATTTTGTTCAGCTTTGCCACTTTTTTTTGTTTCTTCCTAAATCGCTTTAATTTTATACAAAGACTGCCTTCAAAACCCTTTGTACAGGTGAGGGTAGAATTCGTCGATCATTCTCTATAATGTATTCCCTTTTTTTTTGTTCCCTAAATCAACCTCCTTCTAGATTTCTGTCCCAATGGGAAGATAATTTGGGCATATCCCTGTCAGTCTCTCAAAAAGTTTTGCCTATGGTCGATAAGTCCTCTATAGGCTCACGTGTACAGGAAACAAATTACATATATTGATCATATGGTATAGGGTGCCAGTAAAATTAAACAAAATGTCCCCCCTTCCCGATTAGCTACTTGAATTAGAGGTGTAGAAGCCATGAGGGCAATTTCTTACATATATTCCCTGCTCTACAACCCTTCTGGATTGATGTGAAGGGAATAATTAGGCTTGTCACCTGACATAAAGCAGAGATGAGTCCAGAATTGTTCCTCCTTCAGCCTTGTGAGATTCCTGCTCCAACTTACAAACATTCTCTTTTAAGATTCCTAGTAATAGCTGCTCGTGCTTGAGTCACTTTAGTATGGATAACGGCAAATCCGCTAGGCTTGTCTCTTTGGATTACTAAGGTTAATGATATAATGCACATGGAGGACCTAATGGCTTCTCTTTATAATAGACAGGATACTTTCTACAAAAGTTTGTACTACGTGATGGAATTCCAACAGTTCAGGGAATATGGAGAACTATCCCTCCCGGATTCCTAATCTTACTTGATAGTCTTATCCAACAATAAAACACTTCCCTAACCCACAACTTATTTTTTCTCCTTTCTTACTCTTCTATCTTTTCTTGATTCTTATATAATATATCCGAGATTATCTGTTGGTTGGGAAAAATTCTCCTGTTCAGTTACGGATCTTCTCCGTACTACCCTCTCTAAAGTTTAATTTAAATTATTTTATACAGGTCATTTGCATTGCATATATTGATTGCAACATTTTAATGTATATCTTGATTTACTTTATTGATGTACATGATGGTAATTTTTTACCCTGAAAGTTTGGTTCTTGTTTCTTGTATTAATAATAAAGAATTAAAAAAAAATCAAAGATACTTTTCCTGCAAGAATATCACTAAAAGTGAATCAATAAGTTGAATGTACCCGAGAGTAGTGGCAATAAAAAATTGGACTCATCCTGCAAAGAATAAGCCCAACAAAACAAAAAATATATATTTTTCAAATAAATTAGTATGTTTATAGTGAAATAGCAAAAGGTAAAAAATATCCCTCCATTATACTTATTTGCTGTCACCATAACATGACTAATACATTAATGACAATATGTTATTTATACGACATAGTATTAGGTGTCAGTCTGGGGCTGGATTTGAAATGGGTCCAGGACCTTTTGTGGTCTCCCATTCCAGGCTAGCTGGGGCTGATACTGCTCAGCATTGTTATCAGTCCCAATTCCTAGCTGTTCCACGAGCCCTGCAGATTGTCTCCCAGGCATTTGTGCCCAGCAGTGTTAAGCATAGGCTGCAGAGGGAGACAGGGCTCGTGGAGTCTAAGTCCAGAATTCGCCGCACTGAGCATGTCCGTGACCTGGTGGATCATGATTGGTGGGTAGGCACCCACCTGACTCGGTGACCTGGCACTCCCTGATTGGTTCACGGGTAACGTCACCAATAGCGCGTCGCTGGGTAGGGCTTAGTCTTTAAAAGGCCCACCCACAAACATGGCGGCGTGCTCAGATCATTTGAGCTAGCTGTTTGTGGTGTGCACGCTTACTCTGGGCTCCTCGAAGAGCCATAGCTTTAGCTAGGCAGGTAGAGAAAGTAGGCAGGTAGCTTCGCCTCGCTGACTGGCTCTAACCAGGGGGTTCGCCTTACACCCCGAGCCGCCTGTGAGCTAAATAGAGCGGGTTTGCTCAGTCCGGTAGCACGCCGGCTGAGTGCTCGAATACCCGGCGGGAATCACCAGCACGCTAGCGCCGTCTCCTATAGCGTAGTGCCTGTACCGCAGACAGGGCTACTGCTCATAGTCCGGTCACATGTCTCCCTGCGGTTCTTGGAGATTGTGTGAACCGCTTTAGCGCCAATCCCCATAGCGTAGCGCCTGTATCAAAGACAGGGCTACTGCTGTTTCCACGGACGCACGTCTCCCTGCGGTTCTTGGAGATTGTGCGTACCGTCTTACCCTTCCGTGTGCGTTTACACGAAGGGATAAGATTATTGTTAGGTGCGTCACCGGTCGCTCTCTCCTCCGTGCAGTATACGGAGATAGAGCGTACCACTTTACCCGGTCCGGTGTGCTGTTAACACGGACAGGTTATCTGTTTAGTTGTCGCTTTGCCTTTCCACCCGGAGAGTGTTCGGCAGCAGTCCTCTAGGCTGCATCGCGGACCCCGGGGTCGGTTGCGTTCCATTAAATAAAGTTGTCTGCAACTGCTCCCCTTAACACATAGGGTATCTGAAAATTACAGTTTTTTTCAGTTCTGTCAAAAAAATAAATAAATAAAGGAGTGGAGGGTGAAAGCAAATTGGTCAATGGCCCAGAGCTTCATCCCAAAGAGGCCCCCAGCAAGACTGAACATAGTTGCAGGTTTGTTGGGTTGGTTAATTTGTGTCCGCCTGCCTTTACAGACCAGAAACTAATAATAATTCCATATCAGTGTAGTTTCCAAGGTTAGAAGTGTAGAAGGAACTTTGGTGACATCAGGGTCTTGTGACCAAAGGTCCTGTAATCTGTGGGAGAATGAAGGAACTGAAAAGAAGGATAGAGAGAGACTGGAGGGACTGGAGAGGAGAGAGCCTTGAAATCACCAAACTGTTAATAGAACAAAAAGTTATTTGCAGCACATCACGCGGTGTAAACAGGAAATTTGCTGCTGATAACATGATACTATATTGGGATAAACTGATCTATTAGTGATCATTCTGCCCCTATTATTCTTTGTCAGCCTGAGTAAAGACGTCGGGAAACAAGTGATGTACGACTTGAATATAGTTGATCGGTGCTTGTTTAATGGTTTGAAGTAGTCTTGTGTAAATGTATCATAAATGTTTGTGTGATGGTGCAATATGTTCGCACATAGGACCCTATTTTTAATTTTACACAGGGCCACACCTTGTTTAAATCAAGGACTAGTTAAATCTAAAGTCAAATCTAGAAGAGAATAGAGGAGACATAGGAAGAAAAAGTTAAGACTTTTTGACCATTTGGATATCATTTCTCAGGGTTTATTCAAAGACCCTTCACAAGCTCAGAGTTGAATATGGCACCTATAGAAGTCTATTCAGCCCTATTGTATGTCCATATGCCTTCAATTTAATTGTGCCATCTTTGTATGGATGCCATTTTGCAAAGATATTCTCATCTAAAAGCACTATAACAATTATTTATGTCTTTTTGATAGTTTGAAATCAGGGACTCTGCAGTTCAGTGTGGTGCGGAGTAGTGATGAGCGAGTATGTTCTGTTAACCCTTGCGTCGAGTATGCTCGGACGAGCACCGAGTATTTACCGAGTATTTACAGCATGCTCGGTGATATGTTTGAATCACTCCCATGTGCATGATTTGCGACAGTTTGACAGCTTTAATACATGTGAGGAATGTCTGCTTCTTACACATTCCTCACGTATTAAAGCTGTCAAGCCGTCGCCAATCATGCACATGGGAGTGATTCAAACATATCACAGAGCACGCTGTAAATACTCGGTGCTCGTCCGAGCATACTTGGTGAAAGGGTTAACAGAACATACTCGCTCATCAATAGTGCCGAGTAAATTCCTCCAATAAGTATAGATTAAATTCTGTCATTTTGTTTTGCGCAATAGAATATAGACGGTTTAAAGAGATGGTCTGAAACTAAAAATGATTTAATCCTACATGTCTATCAATTTAATGTAATTCTTTTTCATGCTCCCTCAGTGGCTATAATGAGACGTGACGAGCCAGCAAAAGAGCGCACTTTCAGTGCATATTGTAAGGAGAGAAGGCAATGAGCAAAGACCAGCCCAGACCCCAAAAATTACGTCAAATTTGGGGGTTGGGCTTGTGTCTGCTTATCTAACATGTATTGACAGTGCTCTCTCTTTCCAGCTAGTCACTTCACATTAGAGCCAGCGAAGGAGCGCACTGTCACTGTGCATTAAAAATAATATTGCACAGTGACAAGATCCTACTGAACATACATCAGAATTGGCAATCAACGTATGCTCTGTAGATCAGGGACTATTCATAGCCCTGAAACGGATGTCATGGATGACGCTTCTTTTCAGGGTGGGTACAGATGCTGCAGCAACGTCTGCAGCTTCTGCCTCTTCATGATGTCTCCTTTGAGTATCCCTGCAAGCACAGGAGATTTTCAAATAAAATGTGATCAAACAGGAAGTTGGTAAAAACAAAATAAAGCAGTTAGAGTAGAGAGGGAACGGTAGGGAATTTTTAAATAGAGTATAATAGAAAAAGTAATTTGACCATTGCATTAAATAGATAGGCATTTATGATTAAATCAGTATTAGTTTCATACCACCCCTTTAATCTGATGAATTGATACTAAAGAACATTCACACTTTTGGAAGTAGAATTTTACCTAAATGCAAATATTTTTGGATAAAAACACTTTTTTTTGCAATAGCTTTATAAAAAATGTGGACACTTTGGTTTCTACAGTTTCTATATCTCACAATACATAGCAGACAGTATAATGAGTTGCCAGTCAAACCAGGGTTTGTAACTTCTATCTCTTTTCTCCTGATCTGCAAAGCAGTTTTATGACCACATCAAAGTTCAACTAGATTGAAGGGAGTTTAGAAAATTACAGACCATGTCATTAGATGGCTCACTGACAAATTTGACTGAAAACTCATTCTGCAGTCTGGTATGTACTGTGGTATATATAGGCTGCAGTATTCAAATAGTCCAACATGTTTGTACTGCAAAAATACTTTCTAGCCAAAAAAATACATGTATTAAGCACAGAGATTTATTGAAAACCCGACAGAGAAGTCTAGGCTTGTAATGTAATGTTAGACTGTCACAGAAAGAGAGGTGCCAAAGGGGTTGAAATGCCTTGTAGAAATTTTCTTTTTGGTGGTCCAAGATCTCATTTTAGTTTTCATGTGTCTATGACATGTCACAAGTCCCATTTCTGAATTTAGTATGTGCTATATTTTTACTGTTTATTTGTTTTTTATTTTTAGTATGTGCTCTTTATTAATATTCTCTGTTAATTAATCTTGGAAATTCTGGGTCAATAAAATGATTGCAATATTTTAAAACCAAACACTTTCAAATCTTCATTGTTGCTTATGTAAAATGTGCTTCAAAGTCCACTCATACCAGAAAATGACAGTAATAACTCAATATCCTTCAAAAATGTCATAATGATTACAAAGTTAGACTTTCCGTCCAACGCCTATTGATGACATAGCCAAGTCAAGTAGTGCTTGTGCAGGGTCATTTTACTTGAACCAATGTAAAACGTATGGGAAAGAAATATGAGTTATAGGATCAATTGGTCCCCATTAGAGATGAGTGAAGAAATTCGAATGGAATTGAATTTTACTCGAATTTTATAGAAATCCACATTAGCCAAAATGTTATTGTTTTTTTAAAATTTAGTAATTCGCCTCCTCGTGGACTCAGTAAAGTGGCGGCCGCTGGCTGCCATTTTTATGAACTGTACAAGGCTATAAAAAGGTTAAAAAAATAAAAAAATAGATATACTTACCTTACCGCTTACTTCTCCGGCCCCACTGCTCCTCACCATCACACATCCAGTTCTCCTCACATCTTCTGATCCGCGCTGCTCTCACTTAAATGCTGTTCTGCGCATTTGCGTACAAGGTCATTGCACACATCATGACATCCTGACGTTGGGACCTTTTGCACACTTGTGCAGAACCCTCCTGGGCCTCATGAGAGCAAGAGGAGTGTACAGGTGATGGAGAGGAATGGAGGATCCGGAGAGGTGAGTGGTGAGATGAGTATAAGGATTTTTCTTACTTTTTGCATATTAAGTTTATTATGCTTTGGAGTGGATCCCATTTACACAAGGAGATGCCTAAAGCACATTTAGTGTATCCACGTGTTTGAAATTTCTGTAGCGATGAGAGGCCGCTTAATTTACGGGGTCCATGTCTCCAGAAACATGAGCTTGGCACTACAATGTATGGGCACTACAATGTAGGGCAGGACAATGGCAGAGTTTCAACGTTCACTCAGCAGCATCCACTGCTGCTTGTTTCTGGAAAACATCCATGAAATTAAAAACATCACTAGACCGGTAGATAAATTCCCAGAGGGGCTCTTTATATGGAGTCCGCAAATTATTTTACGATAATTTGTTTCTGAGAGTCAAATAGCGCTGTTTCCCTGTGTAAAAATGTAAAATCTTGGGTAAAACAACAATCTATTGCAACCAATTTTGCACTTCAAACATCAAATGGCACTCCTTCCCTTCCAAGCCCTGCCATGCTCCCAAACAGCAGTTTTCCACCACATATGAGGTATCGGTGTATTCAGGAGAATTTGTACAACAAATTGTATGGTCCATTTTCTCCTGTTACCCTTATGAAAATGAAAGATGCTGGGCTAAAGCAACATTTTTGTGGGAAAAATTTTATTTTTTTATTTTATCAGCTCAACGTTATAAACTTATGTGAAGCAGCTGTGTGTTCAAGGTGCTCACCACAAAGCTAGATAAATTCCTTGAGGGGTGTAGTTTCAAAAATGGGGTCACTTGTGGGGAGTTTCCACTTTTTAGGCACATCAGGGTATCTGCAAATGTCACATGGCAAATTTTGTGCTCCAAAAGTTGAATGGTGCTCCTTTCCTTCCGAGCCCTGCCATGCACCCATACAGTAGTTTTCCACCACATATGGGGTATCGGTGTACTCAGGAGAAACTTCACAACAAATTGTATAGTCCACTTTGTAAATGCAAAATTTGTGGCTAAAACAATATTTTTGGGGGATAAAGTACAATTTTCAATTTTTCCTTCCACATTGCTTTAATTCCAGTGAAGCCCCTAAAGGGTTAATAAACTTCTTGAATGTGGTTTTGAGCACTTTGAGGGGTGTAGTTTTTAAAATATTGTCAATTTTGGGTATTTTCTGTCACATAGGCCACTCAAAATCACTTCAAATGACATGTTTTCCATAAAAAAATTGGCTCTGTAAATTTTATTGGGAAAATGGGAATTGTTGAAAAACTTTTAATCCTTTTAAGCTCCTAACAAAAAAAATGATGTTTCAAAAATGATGCTCATGTAAAGTATACGTGTGGTAAATGTTATTTATGATATAACTATCTGGTTTAAAGGCGGAAAAATGAAAAGTTTGAAAATTGCAAAATTGTAAAAAAAAAAATAAATTGATATTTTCATAAATAAACTCAAATCATATCGATCAGAATTTATGACTAACATGAAGCACAACATGTCCCAAAAAATATTCTCAGAATCAGTGGGATACGTTGAAGTGTTCTAGCGTTCTTACCTCATAAAATGACACTGGTCAGAATTGAAAAAATTGGCCAGGTCAGGAAGGTGAAAACAGGCTGGGATGTGAAGGGGTTAAAGGGAACCTGTTACCAGGTTTGTCTCATATGAGGTAAGACCAGTACATTTAAGCCCTCATATACAGCATTCTAATATGCTGTATATATCTATTCCCCCAATCCGGTCTACAAGACAAGAAAAGACCTTTTATTATACTCACCTATGGGTCTGATGGGCATCGCTCATCTTGATCCGGTGCCTCCTCTCTTCTTGTAATGCCGTCCTTTTAAAGAGTTAAAGGAAGTCTAATCTTTAAGGCTGTTACACCTATAGTAGTAAATTTGATCCGGGGTTCTTGTACTGATTGCCTTTTCTCGGGGTCAAGAAGGAATTTTTCCCCGTGATGCAAATTGGCTAAATGTGTCCTGGGGTTTTTGCCTTTTTCTGGATCAACAGATTTAGGTACAGGGATTTTAGTAATACCATTATTAGAATGAGAAGAGTAATACAAAATATAAAACTAATTAAAAAATTATAAACTGGTTCATTTTTAATAGTAATAGTGCAGCAATAATAAAAATGGTAATAATACATTTGTAAGGCCTTGGCCCAGTTAGTTAGTAAGTTAGTGTAGTGTTACTGTAGGGAGTAGTGTTGAGCCACCCCCGTAGTGTTCGAGTTCGGTTCGGTTCGTCGAACACCCGTGTGTTCGCCGAACTGTTCGTCGAACTGTTCGTCGAACACCTTCGAACACCGTTAAAACCAATGGCAGGCAAACAAAAACACATAGAAACACATAGAAAACACCTTCAAAGGTGTCCAAAAGCTGACAAACTGCTCAGAAGACACAACTAACACATGGAAAAGTGACAAGTACATATAGTCATGCGAAAAGAAAAGAGGTGGAGGAGTAAAAGGAGGGGGAGACACAGATATAGGCATGTCATGCCCTTCTAAAATCCAAAAAGTGAGAAGCCGAGACGGCCAGTCCGCTCCTGCCCGTGCCACCTCCGTGTCGCCGGGTTTGTGCCAGAGCCGCGGTGAACCCTGACGGCCAGCCCCCCTCTCCCAATACTGGTGCCTGTCCGCTGGTGGGTCGAGAGGGCCCCCCTGTGGTGGAGGCAGCTCTAAGCTTTTTAATTTAAATTGTCCCTCTAATTTGAATGAATACACTTTAAATCCATTTACAAGGATCTATTGGAGGGCAAGTCTCATGCCAGCAGCCGCGTAATTCCAGCTCCAGTAGCATCCACTAAAGCTGCTGCAGTTAAAAAGCTTTTATAAGGATCGAGCTCGGCTGTCCACCGCAAGGCATCCTAGTGCCAGTCCCAGCCCCTATGCCTTGGGGTGCCTCCTGATGCTCTTCACTAAGTATCCCGTGGTCCCGAAGCATTTCCTTTGAAAAAATTAAGTGTCCAAACTACAGGTGGTGTAGCTTGCTTAACAGCCGGGATAATCCGCTGACTAGCAGACACTGCTACTAGGCACAAAGTATTTCCTGGGCTAGATGCAGTTAAAAATTTGTAAGTAGATACTCTCGTTGGATGCTGAGAAAGCATTCCATAGAGTCTCCTGGCACGCCATATATGATTCTCTTAAAAAGCTTGGGGTAGGGGTCTAGGGGACCCTTTTATAGCCAAAATCACGGCCCTGTATCACAATACGTCACCTAGGCTGAAGATAAATGGAACTGTAGCACCGAGGGCTCGGTTGCTACAGACGTATTGCACCTCACCCAGAGGTGTGATATCTCACTCTCAGATAAGGATGGAGTGTGGATCAGGACCCGACACCTGCATGCATTACACCACATTGCCGTGGGGCAGGGCGACCAATATGCCCCTGAGATGGGCACGACAGTCCCTGTCCCTGGCTGGAGTGGGGGGAGGGAACACTGAGGAAGGGGAACCCTGCAGTGCAGGAGCAGGGAGGAAGCAGTTCCTGGGTGCATTGAGAAGGGAGTATAAAAGGTGGGCACCATCTTAGTTCAGTGCAGAGAAGTCTGAGCAGAAGTGGCAGGGAGCAGGGGCTCTGCATGAGCTCTGCTCCGGAGGCGGGCCTAGTAACAGAGGCCCAGGCCTGCAAGAGGGAGAAGGAAGGAAGAGGAGCGGAGAAGGCTCCAGGAACGAGGAATGAAGGGATCCCAGGGGTGCGGACGGGCGAGTCGCCACCGCACGCCCGAATCCACCTGCGTGGAGGGGTCAGGCCAAAGGGGGAGACCGGTCCCCGAACTAGTGGAGGCAGGAAACGACCCTCAGCTAGAAACCGGAGGCTCTGACATTTTATGTGGCGCAGCCCCTTGCTCCACTCGCTAGGAAGGCACCACATAGGGTCAGGGAAACTGGCGCCAAGTTTACCAAGAGGAGGCCCGAGGCAGCCGGACAGAAGTGTTGGTAAGAAAGGCCAGACAAAGGACACACAAAGGGGGTCCTGTGAAGCGCTCCAAAGTTATCTGGGAGTTGTCTGAGCCCCTCACCTGGTGAGCACAGTACGACGTGGGCAGCCGTTACCTGCAGACGTGGTCTGGATAATAAGAACTGTGAGTAAAGGCCCTGAACTGCATCACTGACTCCGTGTCGTTACTGCTGCTGCCCTGCACCATCACCCCCATCCTCCGCATACACTGCCCTGAGGCTATACTCCTCCCGTGGGGAGTTATGCTACGCTCTGCTGCACCCACAACACCAGCCTTAGCGGTCTGCCCTGTAGCGGCGGTTCACTCTGACCGCAATCCACGGGTGGCGTAGTCGGACATTTAAACATCAAAACCACATAAATAGTTCCGCCACTGGTTTGACCGCCCTGAGCCACGGAACCGGATCGCCGCCACGAAGACTACAACCACCAGCATCCACCAAAAAGGGTCCGGCTCCGGGTGTCCCAAGGCCCAGGGGGTGCGTCAGAACATTTTCATCACCTTTCACAATCACCAATGGGACAAGGCAGGGATGTCCTCTGTCCCCTCTCTTATACATCCTAGTGACGGAGCACCTGCTCTCATCAATTCGCCATAACCCCAATATTAGGTGGATTGAGGTGGGAGGCACCGAGTACAAGTGCTCTCTATTTGCTGATGATGTCCTAGTATATATCACTCAATCACATATATCCATCCCTGCTGTTATGGCTGAAATAGATCACTTTGTTACATGGTAAAATTTTAAAATCAATGCAGCGAAGTCTGAGGCCCTCGATGTCTCCCTCCCTAAATCCATATAGGATTCCATCCAGTCCAACTTTCCCTTTGCCTGGCCCTCACAGGGTATCAAATACTTAGGAATTCCTATTCATAGAGACCTCTCCCATCTATGTTATCTTAATTTTGGGCCCTTTATTGAACAATTCCATACAGACCACGGTTGGCAAGTTAGAACTGTAAGATTCACTACGTGAACCACTGGTGTTTTGTGGAAAAGCACATGTACACCGCGTTCCAAATTATTATGCAAAAAGTGTTTAGGAGTGATAAGGGAAGAATTTGTTTGTTTGTCAGTTAAACTCATTGATGGTGATGTGTGTCAGGGCTCTTTATATCACTGTAAGCAATTGCAGACACCTGTGCTAATTAGTTTGGCAGGTGTGTCCAATGAAAGGCAAGACTACTTAAGAAGGCTCTCTCACATTATTAAGCAGCCTACATTTTCTGCCAAAATGGGAAAGAAAAAGGATGTGTCGGCTGCTGAGAAGCAACAAATTGTGGAGTGTTTAGGTCAAGGCATGACTACAATCAACATTGTGCGATGATCAGGATGAAGTGTCTTGGCAATCAAGAAGTATGTAGCTGATTCACAGTACACACGTGTGCGTGCTGATAAGGGCAAATTGAGGACTCTTTCCTACAGGCAATTACGTCAGGTTGAAACAACAGCGGCAAAAAAGCCTTGTCATAGCAGCAGACAAGGTTTTGAAGCTGCTTGTGCCTCCAACGTCCCCCGAACAACAAGATGCAGGGTCCTTCAGAGGTTTGCAGCTGTGCATATGCCATCCTGTCGACCTCCTCTATCCACTTCACACAAGCAGAAACGGCTCCAGTGGGCCAAACATTACATGAAGACTGATTTCAAAACTGTTTTGTTCACGGATGAGTGCCGTGCAGCGCTCGATGGTCCAGATGAATGGAGTGGAGGATGGCTGGTTGATGGACACCCCACGCAAACACGGCTACAGCGCCAACAAGGAGGAGGTGGAGTAATGTTTTGGGCTGGAATCATGGGGAGAGAGATTGTCGGCCCCTTTAGGATCCCTGAAGGCGCTAAAGATGAACTCCATAATGTATGTGGATTTTCTCAAACAGCACTTCCTGCCATGGTTCAAGAAGAAGAACCGTGTATTTCACAGCAAGATCATTTTTCTACATGATAATGCACCATCTCATGCTGCACATAAAACATCTGCATCTCTGGCTGATATGGGCATAAAAGGGGACAAACTTATGGTGTGACCCCCATGCTCCCCTGACCTCTACCCCATTCAGAACCTTTGGAGCATCATTAAAAGGAGTGTCTATGATGGCGGGAGGCAGTTCACATCTAAGCAACAGCTCTGGGAGGGTATTCTGTCCTCATGCAAAACAATTGAAGCAGAAACCATCCAAAACCTGACAAATTCAATGGACGAGAGAGTTCAGAAGCTCCTTTCGAACAAGGGGTCCTATGTGAAAATGTAACATCACCTAGAATAAAGTTTTGAGTTGAAAACTGTTTGATTTCAGTTTCTAACAACCTGCTAATGCTTATAATTTCAAAAATGACCATTTTTTTGGTCTTTATTAAAATGAAAAGGTTGATCGAAAAGTTTGGGGGATCTAAGAGTGTGGCAACCCAGTAGTCATGATTACTTCGAATTCTGACAATATGAGGGTCATGCTGCAGGTAGTGCAGCAAGAAGGCACTTATGTGTCTTGCGCATCTCGGAGCCCCAAAATTATTTTCCGGGCTAGATGCAGCTAAAAATTATTTTTAATTTTAAATCTGGTGAAGCTTATTATAGATGGCCTAATAGGATCAGTGCTGCACACTGCTACAAAGCCCAAATTATTTTCCAGTCAAGATACAGATAAACATGATTAGTAATTTGAAAGCTTAAAACGGTTGGTAGGGTGATTTTAACCAATCATCAAGCTTTTACTCTCCCCAGGATGACACAGGGGTAGAAAAGTCGTTTCGGATCCATGATTTGTTCATCTTTATGAACGTGAGTCTGTCTACATTATCAGTGGAGAGCCGCGTGCGCTTATCTGTCAGCACACCACCAGCAGCGCTGAACACACGTTCAGACAGAACGCTGGCTGCGGGGCATGACAAGATCTCCAAGGCGTAAGTGGCTAGCTCCGGCCATTTATCCAGATTGGAAGCCCAAAAAGAGCAAGGGTCCAGTGACACAGTCGTGGCTTCAATGTTTACTTGGAGATACTCCTGTACCATCGTCTCTAGGCGTTGACTATGTGTCAGACTTCTTGTCTCCTGTGGCCTTGCAAAGGATGGGCTAAAAAAGTGGTGAAATGATTCCGCAAAATTGATGTTACCAGCAGATACTGTGGTTCTGTTACGGTTTGAGTGCTGAACACTTGACGGTCCCACGGTTGGCAAGTTGGAACTGTGAGATTCACTACGTGCACCACTGGTATTTTGTGGAAAAGCACATGTAAGATTCTGCAACAGTCTCTGCTGATACTCCTGCATGCGTGCATCCCTTTCTATGGCAGGAATAATTTCTGCAAATTTACTTTTGTACCGGGGATCTAACAGTGTGGCAACCCAGTAGTCAGGATTATTTCTAATTCTCACAATTCGAGGGTCATGTTGCAGGTAGTGCAGCAAGAAGGCACTCATGTGTGTTGCGCATCCAGGAGCACCAAGTCCCTGTTGTGTTGGTGGCTAGGTAGCAATCATGCTTCCTTCCTCTGTCCTCTCCCCCCAACCTCGCACAACAGAAATGTGATCAAGGTCTCCCTCATCTGATGAGTCTTCCATCAGTTCGTCCTCCACTTCTTCCTGGGCTCCTGCACCTTCCTCACTAGTTTGGCTGCTACCATGCGCCCTGGTAAAATCATCTCCCCCACCCTCACATGCCTGCCGCCTTGGTGCTGCCGACCGTCTGGACCTTGCAGATGTTAGCCCTTCCGCATACAACTCCTCCTCCTCTACTTCCTCCACCTCCTCTTGTGCCACCACCTGATTCCGAATTCTGTTTAACATGTGCTCCAGCATGTAAATCACCGGAATAGTCATGCTGATAATGGCATCGTCAGCACTAAACATCTTCGTCGCCATTTCAAAACTGTGCAGAAGGGTGCATAGGTCCCTGATCTGAGACCACTCCTCCAGCGTGATTTGCCCCACCTCTGAATCTCGTTGGCCCAGGCTATACGTCAGAACGTATTGCACCAGGGCTTGTCGGTGCTGCCACAGTCGCTGCAACATGTGCAGAGTTGAATTCCACCGGGTAGGCACATCGCATTTTAGCCGGTGAAGTGGCAGGCCCAACGACTTCTGTAGAGATGTAAGTCGCTGAGCTGCGGGATGCGAACGGCGGAAGTGAGCACACAGCGACCGTGCCCTCTGCAGAAGGCCATCTAGTCTGGGATAGTGGGCTAAAAATTGCTGGACAACCAGGTTCAACACGTGAGCCATACAAGGCACGTGTGTGACATTGCCCCGGCGAAGGGCCGCACCCAGGTTTGCAGCATTGTCGCACACGGCCTTCCCTAGTTTCAGGTCCAGTGGAGACAACCATTCATGAAATTGGTTCTCCAGAGCTGACCACAACTCCTCAGCTGTGTGACTCACATTTCCCAGACATTTCAATGTAAAAACCGCCTGATGACGTTGAGCCCTACTGCCAGCATAGTAAGGAGGTGTGCAGGATCCCTTCTGCGCAGTTAGAAAGCTTGTGGCATGACCAGACAGGCTTTGGGTGCAGGTGGAAGACCGAGAGGAGGTTGAGGAGGCAGAAGCAGTGGAGGAAAAATGACATAAAGAGGATTGACGCACAACTCATGGGGACGGCAAGACTTGGACAGCAGCCCCTTGTCCTGCTGTCACCATAGTTACCCAGTGCCCAGTCAGCGACATGTAACGCCCCTGTCCATGCCTACTCGTCCAAGTGTCTGTGGTGAAATGCACCCTGTCACACACAGAGTTTCTCAAAGAAGCGGTGATGTTGTGTGCGACATGCTGGTGGAGCGCAGGCACACCTTTCTTTGAGAAGTAGTGCCGACTGGGCATCTGGTACTGGGGCACTGCGACGGACATAAGGTCTCGAAAATCCTCTGTGTCCACCAGGCGGAAAGGCAGCATTTCTGTAGCCAAGAGCTTGCAGATGGTGAAATTCAACCTCTTAGCTTTCTCATGGCTAGGAGGAAATGGTCTTTTACTTGTCCACATCTGAGGGACCGAGGGCTGGCTATTGTGCTTAGACGGGGTTGATAAGGGTGTCCCCGGCAAACTGCCGGTCTGTGAGGAAGATGCAGGCGGACATGTTAGGTTGCCTTGATCCAAAGGTGGTGCTATCGATGTCGGACAGCGCTCAAGACCAGCTGGTGTTACCACCTCCAAAGAAAATGATGACCTGCCAATCACGCTGGCTGTTGCGGGTAAAGAGGTGGCAGGTCTGCGCCCCAAAACAGGTGTGACTGCTGTCCCCCCAGTCACAGAGGATGAAGAGGCCGCGGATGCACAAGATATGGCAGATGGTGGTTGGCCCGGCCGGCTAGACCGCATTGTAGCACACTGAGCTTCCCACTGCAACTTATGCTTCATGTCCATGTGCCGGTTCATGCATGAAGTACTCAAACTATGTATTTTTTGGCCTCTACTTAGCTTTTGCTGACAAATGTTACAGATAACACGAGTTGGGTCATCTTTATCGATCTGAAAAAATGCCCAGGCTATGCAAGGCTTAGCACCCATGCGACCTGAAGAGCCACCACGACTTGTGGTGAGAGGCAGAGTTGTGTTTGAGGATGCAGTTGTTGACGTGCTTCCAGTACTACGTCTCTGTCCAGGAAGGCGCAACCTGACCTCGTCGTCACTAGCATCTTCCTCCACCTCCTCTGCTGACCTCATCTCTTGGCTGACTGTGGGTTGACAGTAAGTGGGATCTCCGACCTCATCATCATCACCCTGTGCGTTATCACACCCGTCGTCCTCAGAGCCAACCTGTTCCTGCCCTGACAAAAAACTAAAGTTGTCGCTCCAATCAGGTATTTGAGTCTTATCATCGTCTTCCTCATTGTCTCCACCAACAGGAGTTACAGTTTGGGAATGAGGGTCTACATTATGGTCAGAACCTTCTGCGTCTGGTCCTGGATCCGACTCATAAAGATTCTGGGCATCAGTGCAGATCATTTCCTCGTCTGGATTCACAGAAGCGCTGGAGTCGACCTCTGATTCCCAGGCTATAGTATGAGTAAACAGCTCTGCAGACTCAACCATCTGTTCTACCTCATACTCAGACGGGCAGCTGGAGATTTGGGAGCTGTGAGGAAGCAAGTGCGATTTGGGTGACACCTTTGAGGACTGGAGTATTTGTGATGTTGAAGTTGATGTGGAGGAGAGCCCACTTAAAGGAGCACTTGATATCCGTTGAAGCACCTGCTGTTTTTGTGCCTCATCTGGAATTTGTAGCGATTGGCGTGGCCGTAAGAAAGGGATCTTATCACATTGTCCGCTAAAAGAAGTAGACATTTTAGTTTGGCTGGAAGATGGTCTTTCTTCTGCACCTACCCCACGGACACAACCTTTTTTCCCCTTCCCAACACGCCTATTCCCCTTTCCACCAGCAGCAGGCCTTTTTCCACTCATTTTGGCGGTTAACTAATTCACAACTCTGGAGTTGTTTGCACAAAAAAACAATGGATGGTAACCGAGCAGAGCTGAGTGGCCAAACTGTGGTATTAGGCCAAAACTATTGGCTGGGTTAGATGCAGAAAAAAATTATTTTTAATTTGCAACCTGATGGAGGTCAGTATAGATGGACTAATAGACCAAGTCCCACACACCGCTAGAAGCCCAAATATTTTTTCAGAGCTAGATGCAGAAAAAAATTATTTTTAATTTGCAACCTGATGGAGGTCAGTATAGATGGACTAATATACCAAGTCCCACACACCGCTAGAAGCCCAAATATTTTTTCAGAGCTAGATGCAGAAAAAAATTATATTCAATTTGCAACCTGCTGGAGGTCAGTATAGAAGGACTAATAGAACAAGTCCCACACACTGCTAGAAGCCCAAATATTTTTTCAGAGCTAAATGAAGAAAAAAATTATTTTTAATTTGCAACCTGATGGAGGTCAGTATAGATGGACTAATAGACCAAGTCCCACACACTGCTAGAAGCCCAAATATTTTTTCAGAGCTAGATGCAGAAAAAAATTATTTTTAATTTGCAACCTGATGGAGGTCAGTATAGATGGACTAATAGACCAAGTCCCACACACTGCTAGAAGCCCAAATATTTTTTCAGAGCTAGATGCAGAAAAAAATTATTTTTAATTTGCAACCTGATGGAGGTCAGTATAGATGGACTAATAGACCAAGTCCCACACACCGCTAGAAGCCCAAATATTTTTTCAGAGCTAGATGCAGAAAAAAATTATATTCAATTTGCAACCTGCTGGATGTCAGTATAGAAGGACTAATAGAACAAGTCCCACACACTGCTAGAAGCCCAAATATTTTTTCAGAGCTAAATGAAGAAAAAAATTATTTTTAATTTGCAACCTGATGGAGGTCAGTATAGATGGACTAATAGACCAAGTCCCACACACTGCTAGAAGCCCAAATATTTTTTCTGAGCTAGATGCAGAAAAAAATTATTTTTAATTTGCAACCTGATGGAGGTCAGTATAGATGGACTAATAGACCAAGTCCCACACACCGCTAGAAGCCCAAATATTTTTTCAGAGCTAGATGCAGAAAATTTTTTTATTCAATTTGCAACCTGATGGAGGTCAGTATAGATGGACTAATAGACCAAGTCCCACACACTGCTAGAAGCCCAAATATTTTTTCAGAGCTAGATGCAGAAAAAAATTATTTTTAATTTGCAACCTGATGGAGGTCAGTATAGATGGACTAATAGACCAAGTCCCACACACTGCTAGAAGCCCAAATATTTTTTCAGAGCTAGATGCAGAAAAAAATTATTTTTAATTTGCAACCTGATGGAGGTCAGTATAGATGGACTAATAGAACAAGTCCCACACGCTGCTAGAAGCCCAAATATTTTTTCAGAGATAAATGAAGAAAAAAATTATTTTTAATTTGCAACCTGATGGAGGTCAGTATAGATGGACTAATAGACCAAGTCCCACACACTGCTAGAAGCCCAAATATTTTTTCAGAGCTAGATGCAGAAAAAAATTATTTTTAATTTGCAACCTGATGGAGGTCAGTATAGATGGACTAATAGACCAAGTCCCACACACTGCTAGAAGCCCAAATATTTTTTCAGAGCTAGATGCAGAAAAAAATTATATTCAGTTTGCAACCTGATGGAGGTCAGTATAGATGGACTAATAGAATGATGCTATGCCCAAAAGATTTTACTTCACTAGGTGCAGTAAAAAAATTGGTATTCTATACACAGGTGGTATATCTTACAACACAGATAGGCTACTCCACTGACTAACACACTCTGCAATAGGCCAAAAAGGATTAGCTTTGCTAGATTTAGCCAAATGCTGTGAAAAAAACTTGCACAGCACTGGCACAGACCTGCCTGGCAAAAACTGATAGGAACTGATGTAACCTAGTCCTGAAAAGGACTCCAATTACAATTAGTCTTTACTCCCACAATCTATCTATTTAAGAGCACAGACCTGCCTGATAAAAGTCGTAGGAAATGCTGTAACCTAGTCCTTAAAAGGACTGCAATCACAACTATTCCCTACTCCCAAGCTATCTGTATATTTGTGCGAAAATTGGCTTGAAATTAACAAGGTATAGCGCACACAGCAACAGCGGTGCCGTCTAACACGCAGCTGCAGCAGTGAGAAAATGGTGGCGACGGGGAAAATGGCTTGGTCTTATAGGGCAAGGACATGTGACATACACTGCCAATCACACATGCCCTTGCTTGTGTGAAAAAAAGCACTTCGCTCCGTGTGTGCGCTGCTGATAGGCTGACAGATTGCACCTCCCCACTGCAAATGCGGGAAAGAGAAAAAAAAATGGAGATCTTCATTGTTCCTGCAGAGATCCATCCCCTGCCCCTCCCCCCGCCCCGCTGTACACTCAAACTGCGTATTAACATTAATTTTCATCATTACTGAGAAAAAATCCAGTTATGATTTTGGTGCACGAACAGTTATCGAACATAACCTCGAACAGCCGAATTTTTCTCAAATTGTTTGTGTTCGCCGACCGGCTCGAACACCGCCCAAAACAGCTCAAATTTGAGATTGGCGAACAGTTCGAGTAGAACAACGCTCATCTCTAGTAGGGAGTACAATTGGGGGATTAAGGTTGAACTTGATGGACCTAGGTCTTTATTCAACCTACGTTACCATGTTACTCTGCTCTATGACAACAAACCAATTTTTATGTTTTTTTAAGTAATAAAACGTTACAAAAATTTTATAAGTTTGGTATCACCATAATCAAACTGACCTGCCATTTTTACTGCACAATGAGTGTTGTAAAAAAAACACAACATTGGGAAAAATTACTATTTTTTATGATTTTCAGTACATTTTATGGTAATTCACTGTACATGGTAATTCAAGGAATATAAAAGCACAAGCAAAAAAATTGCTTGGAGTTTGGCGTTAAGGCACATTTAACTTAAGTAACAATGAAGATGGGAAAGTCATGTGTTTTATCCATATATTTATTGTGTGGGTTATGAAGAAAAGATTTAAAGAATCTCGTTTTGTCTGTCTTTAGCAGATGAAAAATAGTAGGCTGAAACTTAAATCATCTCATAGTTTGTGTTCTCCCACAGACTCGGCAAAGTGCCCGAGTCAAAAAAAGAGGTGAAAAGAGTGTGGGTAACTGTATTTCTGTAACCTGATGTCCGACCACAGCGTTCAGCCCATGCAGTCCCGCTCACCTCATAAAACTTCCCATTTTAAGGACATGGAAAACTAGAATTAAACGTCAAATAAAAACCCCAGATAATTCCTCCTAATACGGACGATCGTGATAATTAATTACAACCTTGTATTATGTGTCACGGCTGCTTTTTTTGCAGCTCTGAAATGTTACACTCTGCATATTTGTTATGTTTATTCTACTTTTAACATAGTCTGTTTAGGTTTCCAGATTTTATCAATACACGTATAATTATGTCATGGAACAAGATGTGGTCCTCAGATTGTTCCCAAAAGCACAAATGTGGTGTATCCAATCATAAAACAATTTGTCATGAAGTGGAAATAATGCCCATTTTAAGGCTTTTTAGAAAAAAAGAAAGTTCTGTATATCATGTTTTCCAATATCTTTATATTAGTCGCATGAAAGTGAAGTTTCACCTTTGGAACAACTATACTATATAAAGTAGCTGGATAAATAGTAATTTTCCTAATATTAAAGCGATATTCTAAAATTTAGAAATTATCCCCTATACCTTGTATAGGAGATAACTTCCCGATCGCTGGCGGTCCGACCATTGGGACCTTCACCAATCTCAAGTAACGTGCATCTCAGTGTGAATGGAGCGCACTGTCACACCATTCATTTCGTTTGGGAGTGCTATAGACTTGTTAAGCTCTCAGCTATCTTTGGTTGTCTCATTAAGAAAGAATTAAGCAAAGGTGCATATGATCGACCACTGATCCATTCATTCAAGGTTCTGTAGCTCTGGTTCTTTGGATTGGTGGGGGTCCCAGCATCAGACACCCAGCAGTCAGGAAGTTAGCCCCTACCCTATGTATAGGAGATAAGTTCCAAATTTGAGAATACTCCTTTAAGGGTTTACTGGTTTTAAGCAAATAAACCCTAAAATTAACAGGATAGATAATAAGTGTGACAATGATGGGGCTCCTATAATTTTTGGTAGGTATACTGTACATATAAGATCTCTACCAGTAGATTAAGTAGCATCTTAAAGGGTTTTTCCATCTGATGAAAATTATTCTTAAGAAGGTTCATACTGATTAAAAATTAAAAAGAGAAGGGATACTTACCAGCACCAATCACCAGCAGCTCCTGTCGTAGCGCTTACCTTGTCCACAATGGTCTATACCTCCTTATTCTTAACACACCGGATATGGACAGACGTGCTCATTCAGCCAATCACTGGCTGAGGTACAGTAGATCACCACTGCAGCTAGCTATTGGCATCTCCAGCTATTTCTAGTATGTTGCAAGCAGGACCTGGAAGATGAGAGCAGTGGGAACAGAGTGAGTGCTAGAACGGGACCTGTAAAGGATACTTAAAGGGTCAGCATGGCTTCTTTTATTTAGATCGGAGTCCTTTTAAGAATAATTTTTCAGCTGGAAAACTCTTAAAATATGTTCATGTGACAGCGACTTTGGACCATAGGAGCAGAAAGATATATTTCCTTGGTTTGGAGAGAATCTTTATGTATCCCAATTCTCAGATAGTGGTGTGTTTCCTGTTTTTTTTAAATCCCTGAGGGTCTAAGGGGCAAAGTTTCTCCTTGTAGAGTGTGCCAAGTTGGCGTAAGGAGGCTTAAAAGCCATGCAGTCCTCCTCAGAGAATTTGAAGATATTATTTGCATATTTAAATATACAAATATACCCCAGATAAAACTGGAGTTATTCCTCCAGATTTATAAAAATCTGATGGGCAATTGTTGGAGCCTGGAGCTTCTCTTTGACTTTGCATGATCCTGTTACTTCTTTACACTTCTCCAGCTGTTGGGATTGTGTTTACAGAATTTTGGTAATTTTTTTTTCAATTAAATTTCTGTATTTTACCTCTTCTATCTCCATTATAATTCTCATACCAGTTTTTATAAAATGCATAAATTATAATATATAATTTATTATAGTACTTACTGTATATTTTTATTATTTGTACTATGAAAGATTTCACAAAACTTTCCTCTCTAGGCTGCGGTAGCTATGAAAAACAAACAAACTCCGTATTATTAACTCTTCCCGGGTACAGCGCCGGACTGCCGCCACTGCCCTGGTCTATATATATATAATATGGCTAGGATTTTCATGAAAGTCAAGTTTGTTGACAAGGACTCCTGTTTTCGTTTGTTGCGAAAATTGGCGTAAATAGTACTTTTTTTTACCATAGTTTACCATGTAAAAAATAGTTTACAAAATCTGAAAAAATATATTAAATTCATTTGGATTTTACAGAAATCGACCAAAAAAACCCTTAATATTCCTTTATATGTAATTAGAGGCTCAGGAGGGAGGAAGTTCAGTATAGCATTTTACTTATATGGGGGCAGCATAGTCTTCCCCCCTCAGAGTGCCTATTAAAGATTCCTCATAATGGTGTCTGACACATATCTCTCCCAAAGTTGCAGCAACTATTACCTCAATGTAGGCACAGAAGCCCCCTTTCCAAACATAACTATCCAAGGACGCCATCCCCAGCTTACCCTCTGCAATGGTCTGTGTTGCCTGCTAATCAGTGGTGGGGGCGGAGTTATATAGAGCTCATGAATATGGAGGACTACCTGGCAGTAGGTTTACTAGTCCTTTAGAGATAATCTCCTGCTGATAAAACTGTGATTTTATCAAAAGTACAGCAAACAGTCCAGTAAGTGACACAATACTGGAATCATGTTCTCTGTCTCTACATTATGCTGCTCTCAGATTAGGAAGCAAGAAACTGGTGACAGATTCCCTTTAAAGAGAGCAGCTAAGTATGGAGTTTTATAGACAATGCTTCATGGGAGAAAATTATGCAAATTAGCTCTCTCGCAGAATGTAAAAAAAAGCTATCTTGCAAATACCATCTACCATTCTACACATAGTTGCCTCCACAAAGGAGCATTACAATATGACCAGTGATTAATGCCAAACCAAAAACTTTTCTGCAGACAACCTAAAACTGAATGACTAAGTAATATATTTGGCGACCGACCAAAAGGTTTTGGTACTTTATTGTTACTTGTTCTATTATTATTATTATTATTATTATTATTATTATTATTTACCCTGCTATACTACTTTACAAAGTATTCACTTCACTAAACTTTATTTGTACCGGACAAGAAATATCCATCAGGCACAATGTGCAGAAAAGTCTGACAAGCTCTCCTGGATCAGAGTTGACGCTGGGCCATGGTTAGCTATTTATTAGAACTGAACCCAGCCAATATGAAATCTCTTTATAGCAAAACAAGAGATGACACATGATGTGGAAAGTGGAGCCACAAAATGTAATTTGTTCTGCAGCGTGCATGCCCAGACATAACAATACTGAAAACTTCATTTTTCTGAAAGAATACGTCCAGTTTCCAGTAAAGTTGAAAATCAGGCAGAAGTTACTCAGAAAAACAATTCTGCCTTAAATTCCATAACAATTCTGTGTGCGATCCTTGTATAATCCTATTCGAGCCTGGTCCTTATCTACTGCAAATCCAGGTTGTCTCCAATCATCTCCTAATGAGGTCATCATCTGCTGGATCTGGTAAAGATGGAGGATCCTCCTCTGCTGTTCTGGTGGACTAGTGTGACCCTAAGTATAAAGAAGATATCTATAGATGTGTAGGAAAAACAGTTCTCTTGGGCATAGATGTCCTTTCACTGAGGCTGCACAAAATGTTTATATTTCTATATAGAAAGTGTCTGTGGTCTAAGCCTATAACCAGTAATGTAAATCAGAAGCCCACAGATGATCCCAAGCCTCGTCTGTGTATTCAGCGTCATTACAGAGTGGAAACATAGTGACCAAGCCGACACCACAGAACTGAAGGGCGGATATCTACACCGACCTCTTATTTTGAGGCTATTAGTACATAGCACGAAGCTATAATTAAATGTATGGTCAACACAGGCAATACCTGCTAATAGCACCGCAGAATACAGCACAGTCTATCTATCTATCTATCTATCTATCTATCTATCTATCTATCTATCTATCTATCCCATATCTATCTATCTATCTATCATCTATCTTGCTCAGATCTATCTATCTATCATCTATCTATTATCTATCATTTATCTTGCTCATATCTATCTATTATAGTAGTGTTCAAAATAATAGCAGTCCAATATGAATGACCAGATTAATCACTGTTTTTGGTAAAAATTCTATTACCACATGACACACAATTTACCAGTTGGTGCAGTAGATTCTAAGAAAACCAACAGACTCGGCATTCATGATCTGCATGTTTTTGAGTTTGTGTATTTGAATAATTAATTGAATGGGGGTGTGTTGAAAATAATAGCAGTGTGGAGTTCAATTAGTCAGGTCAATCATTCAGTGAAGAAACAGGTGTGAATCAGGGGGCCCTTATTTAAGGGTGAAGTCAGCACATGTTGTACATGCATTTCTCCTTGAAAGCCTGAGAAATATGGGTCGTTCGAGACATTGTTCAGAAGAACAGCGTACTTTGATTAAAAAGTTGATTGGAGAGGGTAAAACTTATAAAGAAGTACAGACTATGATAGCCTGTTCAGCTAAAATGATCTTCAATGCTTTGAAATGGAAAACAAAACTAGAGAGACGTGGAAGAAAACGGAAAACTACCATTCGAATGGATCGAAGAATAGCCAGAATGGCAAAGGCTCAGCTCTAGGAGGATCAAAGTCAGTCTCAAGTTACCTGTGAGTACTGTAACAGTTAGAAGATGCCTGTGTGAAGCTAATCTCTTAGCAAAAGTCCTCACAAAGTCCCACTGTCAGTGGCGTACCGCCAATGGCGGCAGACCAGGCAACTGCTATGGGGCCTGTGAGAAGTCCAGGGGTGGACATACCGCCGCCGGTGCAACTGCGCCGGGTCCCCACCATGCAGCTGCACTAAGGGGCTCGCAAGGTGCAGCTGCTCCCTGCACGCGGCGGTCAGGGAGCGATACCTGCAGCTCCGCTGCTGTCAGGAGGAGAATAGCAGCGGAGCTGGAGGGTTCGTCCTCTGCTTCCTCCCTGACCCAGGTGCGCGCAGCTTGATGACGTCATCATGCAGCGCACGCCTGGGTCAGGAAGAAAGCTGCCGGCAACCAGGAGGATGCTGCTGCAGGGGAGCGAGCTGAGGTAAGTTGTTTTTTTTTTTTTTTTTTTTACTGAAATGCTAGGGAGGGGAGGTGGGGGGAGAGCAATGGTGGGATGGTGGGGCTGGGGAGAGGAATGATGGGGCTGATGGGACTGGGGAGAGCTATGATGGGGCTGGGGAGAGAAATATTGTGGCTGGGGAGAGGGCTGATGGGGCTGGGGAGAGGAATAATGGGGTTGATGGAGCTGGAGAGAGCAATAATGGGGCTGATGGGGCTGGGGAGAGGAATAATGGGGTTGATGGGGCTGGGGAGAGCAATAATGGGGCTGATGGGGCTGGGGAGAGGAATGATGGGGTTGATGGGGCTGGGGAGAGCAATAACGGGGCTGATGGGGCTGGAGAGAGGAATGATGGGGCTTGGGATAGGAATAATCGGACTAATGGGGCTGGGAAGAGCAATAATGGGGCTGGGGAGAGGAATGATGAGACTGGGGAGAGGAATAATGGGGTTGATGGGGCTGGGGAGAGGAATAATGGGATGGTGGGGCTAGGGAGAGTAATGATGGGGCTGGGAAGAGCAATAATAAGGCTGGGAAGAGCAATAATGGGGCTGATGGGGCTGGGGAGAGGAATGATGGGGCTGGGAAGAGCAATAATGGGGCTGATGGGACTGGGGAGAGCTATGATGGGGCTGGGGAGAGAAATATTGGGGCTGGGGAGAGGGCTGATGGGGCTGGGGAGAGGAATAATGGAGCTGATGGGGCTGGGGAGAGCAATAATGGGGCTGATAGGGCTGGGGAGAGGAATAATGGGGTTGATGGGGCTGGGGAGAGCAATAATGGGGCTGATGGGGCTGGGGAGAGGAATAATGGGGTTGATGGGGCTGGGGAGAGCAATAATGGGGCTGATGGGGCTGGGGAGAGGAATGATGGGGCTTGGGATAGGAATAATGGGACTAATGGGGCTGGGAAGAGCAATAATGGGGCTGGGGAGAGGAATAATGGGGTTGATGGGGCTGGGGAGAGGAATAATGGGATGGTGGGGCTAGGGAGAGCAATGATGGGGCTGGGAAGAGCAATAATGGAGCTGGGAAGAGCAATAATGGGGCTGATGGGGCTGGGGAGAGGAATGATGGGGCTGGGAAGAGCAATAATGGGGCTGATAGGGCTGGGGACAGCAATGATGGGGATGGTGGGGAATGGGAGAGCAATGACGTGTTGCTGTGAGAGAGCAATGATGGGGGTGCTGGGACAGAGTATTGATGGGGTGCTGAGAGGAAATGATGGGGGTGCTGGGAGAGCACAATGATGGGGGTGCTGGGAGAGAGCAATGATGGAGGTGCTGGGACAGAGTAATGATGGGGTGCTGAGAGGAAATGATGGGGGTGCTGGGAGAGCACAATGATGGGGGTGCTGGGAGAGAGCAATGATGGGAGTGCTGGGAGAAGCAATGATGGAGGTGCTGGGACAGAGCAATGATGGGGGGCTGGGAGAGAGCAATGATGGAGGTGCTGGGACAGAGCAATGATGGGGGTGCTGGGACAGAGCAATGATGGGGGCTGGGAGAGAGCAATGATGGGGGTGGTGGGACAGAGCAATGATGGGGGTGCTGGGAGAGCAAAATGATGTGGGGCTGGGAGAGAGCAATGATGGAGGTGCTGGGACAGAGTAATGATGGGGTGCTGAGAGGAAATGATGGGGGTGCTGGGAGAGCACAATGATGGGGGTGCTGGGAGAGAGCAATGATGGGAGTGCTGGGAGAAGCAATGATGGAGGTGCTGGGACAGAGCAATGATGGGGGCTGGGAGAGAGCAATGATGGAGGTGCTGGGACAGAGCAATGATGGGGGTGCTGGGACAGAGCAATGATGGGGGCTGGAAGAGAGCAATGATGGGGGTGGTGGGACAGAGCAATGATGGGGTGCTGGGAGAGAGCAACGATGAGGGTGCTGGGACAGAGCAATGACGGGGGTGCTGGGAGAGAGTAATGATGGGGGTGCTGAGAGAGAGCAATGATGGAGGTGGTGGGAGAGAGCAATGATGGGAGAGCTGGGAGAGAGCAATGATGAGGATGCTGGGAGAGAGCAATGATGGGGATTTCACTTTGCTTGTACTGTGAAGCCTTGTATGTTTTCCGTGTGCACATAGCCTTACAGTTAAATGGGGAGAGTCACAGAGACTGAATAATTTATATTATTGGCTGATGCAGATTATAGTTAATGGGGGGCACAGTGCTGCTTATCACTTTATATTTTGATTACTAAGTGGCTAATAGTATAATAATGGGGGGGTTACATATCTGTATTCAGGGGCGCAGTGATGGGGGAGACACATGTATACATACAATATGTGACCTTGTTATTTTCTTGGTTGGAGATCATCGTGACAAGACGAGTCATGGCTGGGAGATGTCTACATGAAGGTCTGACCAGATGGAGAAGAAGCAGCAGAAACCGGCTCTGATCAGACGAGACGTCAGCGGTAAGTGTCTGGATGTAAATATTGTTCTGTATCTGCACTGTGTGACTTGGAGTGATAATGTTATCTGTAAAATCCCTTAGGCCACATTCTCACATTTGTGTGAAATGTCCGTGTGCTGCCAGATCTTTTTATCGGATGGTCCACGGACTCGTACAGTTTTATAGATCCATTCACACATCCATGAAAATCACGTATCTGAGAATGAGATCTAAGAGGGTCAGAGAATGTCCTGTTCTGATCCGATTTTGAGGATTAGAATAGGACATGCTCAATGCGTCAGTAAAACAGGGCAGCACACTGACACTGCACTCAGATGCAGGAATGTAGCCTTATTATGTATAGCATACTCCCTTAGTATATAGCGTACTCGCTTATTATGTATAGCGCCATCCTTAGTTATATAGTTTCCTCTTTTATTATGTATAACATCCTCCCTTATTATGTACCATCCTCTCTAGTGGCTCACAGTTGGGGGATCATACTGTGTTGGGGTCAGCATACTTTGCCCTGGGAGTTGAGGTGGGGCACAGTAGGGTCATCATACTGTGCATGTGGAGGAATTCACCATGTGGGCATCATACTGTGTTTGGGGGGCCCTTTTATTGGCATCACACTTTATGGGGCAATGAAAGAGAGATCAAGGACGTCAGCAGGAGGAAAATTACTATGTAAAGGATGGAAAGTTGTGAGATCTGATCTTTGGTGACCCCGATAATTATTTAATTTTTTTTTTTTTGGGGGGGGGGCCCAATTAGAGCTTCTGCTATGGGGCCCCATGATTCCTATGTACACCCCTGCACACTGTTAAAAAAAAAGACATGTACTGAAGCGGATACAATTTGCCAAAGAACACATCAACTGGCCTAAAGAGAAATGGAGAAACATCTTGTGGGCTGATGAAAGTAAAATTGTTCTTTTTGGGTCCAAGGGCCGCAGACAGTTCGTCAGATGACCCCCAAACTCTGCATTCAAGCCACCGTACACTCTGAAGACAGTGAAGCATGGTGGTGCAAGCATCATCGTATGGGCATGTTTCTCTTACTATGGTGCCAGACCTATTTACCGCATACCAGGGATCATGGACCAGTTTACACATATTAAAATACTTGAAGAGGTCATGTTGCATGTCGCTGAAGAGGATATGCCCTTGAAATGGGTGTTTCAATAAGACAATGACCCTAAACACACCAGTAAACAAGCAAAATCTTGGATCCAGTCCAACAAAATTGAGGATATGTAGTAGCCAGCCCAATCCCTGAACCTTAATCTGATAGAACACTTGTGGGGTGACATCAAAAATGCAGTTTCTGAGGCAAAGCCAACAAATGCCAAAAAAATTGTGGGATGTAGTCAAAGCATCCTGGGCTGGAATAATAGTTGACAGGTGCCAGAAGTTGGTTGACTCTATGCAACATAGATGTGAAGCAGTTCTAAAAACTAAAAAACATATTGTGATTTTGTAAAGACAAATGCAGACACTGCTATTTTTTAGAACAACCCAATGTTCATTTTTTACTATTTTCTGTAAAGTAGTTAAAAATTATATACATTTCTCTTCATGTATGAATTAGAAAACAGTGTGTAATGTTCCCAATGCATGGAAATAAAAACTAGTAGAAAGATTTTGTGCTTAACTCATGTTTTTGAACACACTGCTATGATTTTGAACACTACTCTATTAGTCTATCTATCTATCTATCTATCTATCTTTATATATCTACCTACATGGAGTCTTATGTCCTTCCGGTGTTTGTGTGATAGAACAATTAGGTTAGGAGTCACACTAGGGACAATAAATGATGATGATGATGACCATAAACTGCCACAGAATATATTGTATCTATCTGCCCCTTTTTTGTTGGTGCAGATGCCAGCCATGTCCATGGTTAGAAATGGAAACAGCTTCTTCCTCCTATTTCTTTTCCTATTTCCTATTTTCATTTATGATGCTTGTAAAGAGGGAGCTAAAAAATCCCAATATCATTGCTTAAAGAAGTTCTCCCCGGTAAAGATATTAGCCTACTGCTGCAGTTTATTACAAAGTAAGAAACCCTGGGTTCACCAGTGAGTCTCCGCAGCTGCTTCTGGAGTCTGGGATTGGCTTCGGCACTGACGTCAGTTCGAAAGCCCAATAGCCAATCAGTGAGCTCAACAGCTCTGAAGAAGGTCTTCCCTCTACACTGGCAGGGCCGCTAAGACTTTTGCATTTTAGATGTGACATCAGCATCACAGTCAATACCAGAGACAGGGTGCAATGGCAGAGACTAACTTGCAGAGACTAACTTGCAGAAGGTGAGTACAGCATGGTTTGTAGGAAAGTACACAGTGCTCTGGGCAGTATGAAGCCTTACTAAAATCCCTGGGCGAATATACTCCGCTAACGTGTGGTGCTATGTCGAGCAGTTTACCTCCTTCTGTACAGTGGAAGATTGACGTGGAGATGCATGTGGGAGAAGTAATGGAGCTTGGACGTACTGCGGGACTAGGCTCGGAATCCCTGAGACTGACAGAGGCAGGGTCGGCAGGGATAGTCCAGATAGAACGAAAGAAAAATCTTGAAGTGTACTCTGCTGTAAATGCAAGAAATGGAAAGTGTGGTGCCCGATACTACGAGTTACAATATGTTGTACACGGACTATTGAGTAAAGTTCTTTGTGATGAAAAGAACTGGATGTCCCTGATTTATGTGCGGCAGCTCCTGACACTGAAGACCTGGAGAGATCTGAGGCCTGCGGCCTACAAGTGAGTACAACGTGCCCCACACAGCACATTTGATTTAGGGCACAAATTTTCGGTAAAGTGCCAGGGCGACATGGAGCAGCAGCTATCCCACGACTAGCGCCCTCTGGCACCATACAAATACAACTTGCTGCATTCTTTTATCTGCCATCTGTAGATAAAACTGTGGTGACACCATGTGGGAAATAAATTTACTTCTACAAAAATTTGCTCTATTGATCCTGACATTAGGTAGGGCTGTATTTGTAATGGAAACATTAATGTGCTGCTGAAATAAATAATTTAATTTACTTGCTGATATAGCACCATTGTATTCCATTATCATCACTGTCCCCAGTGGGGCTCACAATCTAGATTCCTTATCAGTATGTCTTTGGAGTGTGGGAGTAAACTGGAGAACCTGGAGAAAAGCAAGCAAACACGAGGAGAACATACAAACTCCTTGCAGATGTTCTCCTTGGTGGGATTTGAACCAAGGATACGAGCAAAGTAACGGTGCTAACCACTGAGCCACCATGATGTCTAAAATCTATATACTGTGATCTCTAAATAAATCCTATTATTCAACCTGCCCCCCACCCCCATATAAATAATAGAAATAAGCATTACTATACTTGGTGCTTCCATACACTGTCTCCTGAAATGAATGATTCAATATGTTGTCCCTTCAAAATAAATAATAGTATACACTGTGCTCTATAAAATAAATAATACCATTGACTGTTCTTCAGAAAATAAAAAAAAACTCTATATACAACCCCTGGCAAAAATTATGGAATCACCGGGTTCGGAGAATGTTCATTCAGTTTTTTAATGTTGTTGAAAAAAAGCAGATCACAGACATGGCACAAAACTAAAGTCATTTCAAATGGCAACTTTAGGGCTTTAAGAAACACTGAAATAAATCAAGATTAAAAATGTGGTACTCAGTAAGGGTAATTTTTTTCAGACCAAGCAGAGGGAAAAAATTATGGAATCACTCAATTCTGAGGAAAAAATTATGGAATCACCCTGTAAATTTTCATTTCCAAAACTAACACCTGCATCAAATTAGATCTGCTCATTAGTCTGCATCTCAAAAGGAGTGATCACACCTTGGAGAGCTGTTGCACCAAGTGGACTGACATGAATCATGGCTCCAACACGAGAGATGTCAATTGAAACAAAGGAGAGGATTATCAAACTCTTAAAAGAAGGTAAATCATCACGCAATGTTGCAAAAGATGTTGGTTGTTCACAGTCAGCTGTGTCTTAAATCTGTGCCAAATACAAACAACAGGGTAAGGTTGTTACAGGCAAAGATACTGGTAGACCAAGGAAGACATCAAAGTGTCAAGACCGGAAACTTAAAGCAATATGTCTCCAAAAAAGGAAATGCACAACAAAACAAATGAGGAATGAATGGGAGGAAACTGGAGTCAATGTCTGTGACCGAACTGTAAGAAACCACCTAAAGGAAATGGGATTTACATACAGAAAAGCTAAACATAAGCCATCATTAACACCTAAACAGAAAAAAACAAGTTTACAATGGGCTAAGGAAAAGCAATCGTGGACTGTGGATGACTGGATGAAAGTCATATTCAGTGATGAATCGCGAATCTGCATTGGGCAAGGTGATGATGTTGGAACTTTTATAAAGATGACTGCATGAAGAGAACATGCAAATTTCCACAGTCATTGATGATATGGGGCTGCATGTCAGGTAAAGGCACTGGGGAGATGGCTGTCATTACATCTTCAATAAATGCCCAAGTTTACATTGATATTTTGGACAGTTTTCTTGTCCCATCAATTGAAAAGATGTTTGGGGATGATGACATCATTTTTCAAGCTGATTATGCATCCTGCCATAAAGCAAAAACTGTGAAAACATTCCTTGAAAGAAGATACATAAGGTCAATGTCATGGTCTGCAAATAGTCCAGATCTCAATCTAATTGAAAATCTTTGGTGGAAGTTGAAGAAAATGGTCCATGACAAGGCTCCAACCTGCAAAGCTGATCTGGCAACAGCAATCAGTGAAAGTTGGAGCCAGATTGATGAAGAGTACTGTTTGTCACTCATGAAGTCCATGCCTCAGAGACTGCAAGATGATATTAAAGCCAGAGGTGGTGCAACAAAATACTAGTGATGTATTGGAGTGTTTTGTGTGTTTGTTTTTCATGATTCCATATTTTTTTCCTCAGAATTGAGTGATTCCATAATTTTTTCTCTCTGCTTGGTCTGAAAAAAATTACCCTTACTGAGTACCACATTTTTAATCTTGATTTCTTTTAGTGTTTCTTAAAGCCCTAAAGTTGCCATTTGAAATGACTTTAGTTTTGTGCCATGTCTGTGATCTGCTTTTTTTCAACAACATTAAACAACTGAATGAACATCCTCCGAGCCTGGTGATTTCATAATTTTTGCCAGGGGTTGTACTATGCTCCCTACTTATGCAAAAAAAAAAAGCGTCAAGTGTCCTAATTCTTATCCTATCAACTAGAAAAGATGGTCTGACCATTCCTGGCACTGGCATCTGCTGCACAACCGAGAAGAAGCAATGATGAAATTGCACCATTGCTTCTCAGGAGAAGCATTATTCACCCATTTACAGCTTACGGTAAGCACCCGATCACTGAATAGTATCTGCATCGTAAGCGCTCATTCACACAACTGTACTTTTTATGTCAGCGTGCTGTCTGTAAAAAAACGGACCAATGTTATTCAATGGGTCAGTGCAGACAAGCTATTTTTTTTTACGGACCGAATCTGCGTGTTAAAAAAATCTCAGCATGCGTTGCTTTCTTCTGTATATTAAATGAGACTCACCCATTCAAGTCTTAGGATGTGCAAGAAGAAAAAAATGGATGCCACAGTATATCTATTTTGTAACATCCGGATTGCATACGGGTAACCAGTGATAAAAAAATCGTTCACGTTTTCTGGATGAAACACAGACGGTTTTGTATATGGTCATGTGAATCTGGCCTTAGGGTGTTGCTACAATTAAGTCAAGGTTTGGATGCCATTTCTTCTTGTTTCTCCAAACCAGCTACTTGGGAACATTTGGGAAAAGCAGTCAAATTCTACCCAAAACTAATGGCGACAAAAATATCCCATTAAAGAATAAATATACAGTGGAACACTGAGGTACTACAAGTTTAAGCCTAGTCTAGTACTAATTAAAGCATAATCTAGTAAAAAGTAAACAACAAATATCAATTCTTTATATACAGTGGGTACGGAAAGTATTCAGACCCCTTTAAATTTTTCACTCTTTATTTCATTGAAGCCATTTGGTAAATTTGAAAAAGTTCATTTTTGTTCTCATTAAAGTACACTCTGCACCCCATCTTGACTGAAAAAAAACAGAAATGTAGAAATGTTTTCAAATTTATTAAAAAAGAAAAACTGAAATATCACATGGTCATAAGTATTCAGACCCTTTGCTCAGACACTCATATTTAAGTCACATGCTGTCCATTTCCTTGTGATCCTCCTTGAGATGGTTTTACTCCTTCATTCGAGTCCAGCTGTGTTTAATTAAACTGATAGGACTTGATTTGGAAAGGCACACACCTGTCTATATAAGACCTCACAGCTCACAGTGCATGTCAGACCAAATGAGAATCATGAGCTCAAAGGAACTGCCCAAGAAGCTCAGAGACAGAATTGTGGCAAGGCACAGATCTGGTCAAGGTTATAAAAGAATTTCTGCATTACTTAAGGTTCCTAAGAGCACAGTGGCCTCCATAATCCTTAAATGAAAAAAGTTTGGGACCACCAGAAGTCTTCCTAGACCTGGCCGTCCCTACAAACTGAGCAATCGTGGGAGAAGAGCCTTGGTGAGAGAGGTAAAGAGGAACCCCAAGATCACTGTGGCTGAGCTCCAGAGATGCAGTAGAGAGATGGGAGAAAGTTTCACAAAGTCAACTATCACTGCAGCCCTCAACCAGTCGGGCCTTTATGGCAGAGTGGCCTGACGGAAGCCTCACCTCAGTGCAAGACATATGAAAGCCCTCATAGAGTTTGCTCAAAAACACATGAAGGACTCTCAGACTATGAGAAATAAGATTCTCTGGTCTGATGAGACGAAGATAGAACTTTTTGGTGATAATTCTAAGTGGTATGTGTGGAGAAAACCAGGCACTGCTCATCACCTGCCCAATACAATCCCAACAGTGAAACATGGTGGTGGCAGCATCATGCTATGGGGGTGTTTTTCAGCTGCAGGGACAGGACGACTGGTTGCAATTAAAGGAAACATGAATGTGGCCAAGTACAGAGATATCCTGGGTGAAAACCTCTTCCAGAGTGCTCTGGACCTCAGACGTGGTCACCTTCCAATAAGACAATTACCCTAAGCCCTCAGCTAAAATAACAAAGGAGTGGCTTCAGAACAACTCTGTGACCATTCTTGACTGGCCCAGCCAGAGCCACTTACAAAACCTAGACTGGAGGGAAAGATCTGTCCCACTACCTTCCTACAGAACTTTCCAAAATTAAAGGCCCATATCAGATTTTCTTAAATTTAACGTGGTCAAATAACTTGACCCAGTCCACACTTACTTTATTTTGTGTTGTCACCACAGCTGTGACTGTGATTACAACCCCCTTCAGCGGGTTCAGTATGTCTCCACACACATTCGGGGGGACACGTAACGACCCTCGTATATGACTCCCATCACTGCCTCACAATTGGGAAAGGGAAAAAGGAGGCTGCGATCATGTGCTGGATGGGATGAAATATGCCTTCGGAACTGGAATTAATAAAAAATAAATATTCCTGCAAAATACCTGACAACACTGGTTACCGTTTTTTTTTTCAATCATTGTCATTGGCATTATAGACGTACATTATTTGTTCATTGCTTTTCTCATGCAGGTCCATACGGTGGAATCTTACACTATTAATGCAGCAAGTGATTTGTATGAGGGGACATAGTGAGGGCTCAGTACCGAAATACCCCATTAATAATATTTACATGAAGTCAGCTGTATAGATCTTGTCTAAGTGTCACCCGGGCAGACGTGGCCATTTACTTATACAAGTTTACTCGGTCACCAGTACAGGCTATACTATGTTAACACTGCACATATCATTATCATAAAGTAAGAACAAGGAGCTGACACTCTGCAAGATCACAAACCCATAGTCACCGCGTCCCAAATCCATAATATTTAGATACCGACTAAACCAGCTCCTAACACACAGGAGTTCACTGCGCCCCGTGACGTTTATAGAGGGAACACTCCTGACACTATCTCATATATTACCCTCTGCAGAAATGTATACATCGCCTCCTATTATTATACAATATCTCTATTTATGGAACACCCATTCACGGCTCGGCGTTTGGGTTGAGGAGATAAATTTGTCACATCTGACATGTCATCTTTAAACAAGTCCCCAGCAGATCTTGCTGCTTTAGGTGCAACTCATTTTGTAAAAAAAAAAGAGCAATGGAGCAATAATTGAATACATTCTATTCACGGGCATCTGAGTAGAGATGGAAAGTGTTGTCCTCCATGATTAAAGATTGTATAAAGGGGTGTTGAGAACTTGGTGCCACCATCAAATATAAAGACACCAGCTTTTTGCCATGGTCAGACAAGCGTACAATTTTCATCCACAAAATTCGGACAATTGTGTGGCATCTACAGGTGCATCTCACTAAATTAGAATATCATCAAAAAGTTAATTTATTTCAGCTCTTGAATACAAAAAGTGAAGCTCATATATTATATAGAGTCATTACAAACAGAGTGATCTATTTCACGTGTTTATTTCTGGTAATGTTGATGATTATGGCTTACAGCCAATGAAAACACAAAAGTCATTATCTCAGTAAAATAAATGAACAAAAAAACCTGCAAAGGCTTCCTAAGCATTTAAAAAGGTCTCTTAGTCTGGTATATGGTCATTTTTAATGTATATTTTCATTAAAAGTTATATTTTATTATACCTTCTACCGTGCTAGATTTTCTATTATATGGTTGGTAGTCCCATTGTTATATTTTCAACATATAAAGTATTCTAATTTACTGAGATAATGACTTTTGTGTTTTCATTGGCTCTAAGCCATAATCATTAACATTAACAGAAATAAACACTTGAAATAGATCACTCTGTTTGTAATGACTCTATATAATATATGAGTTTCACTTTTTGTATTAAAGAACTGAAAGAAATTAACTTTTTGATGATATTCTAATTTACTGAGATGCACCTGTATGTGTCCGAATTTTATGTCCGTATCCCATTCGTATTTAGACCTCAACATTTTCAAATGTAAGTGATCATATACAGTTTCTGAGGTTAATAAAGGTTAATATGACAATGTATCCGTATAAATCGGACGCGATATGGATGTGCTCTATGGGATCTCATTTTTTTTTTGCACGGCTGGGTTCACATGAGCGTATGCATAATCATCATGGAAAAAATAATGATTTCTCATCTATACACAATCTGTGTGTCCAATTTTACGTCTGTACGGCATCCTTTTTTGACATGCACAATTTAATGAATAATAAAGGACAAATAGAGTTTCCTATCATTAGAATTGTAATGTATCCATGAAATCCACATTACATTCTGCTGTAATCCGTATACGATCCTCTTCTTTTTTCACACCCTTTGACTTCGGGTTCATCCAGACAAGTGTATAAATTTGGCGTGTGCTATCCGTTTTTTAACTGCGCACGGACGGCACACTGACCCACGTTATTCAATAAGGCTATTCTGGGAAAAAAATTGTAACACGCACTACTTTCTTCCCAGTTTCGGATGAGACTCATCCATTCAAGTCTATGGGTGTGTAAAAAAAGTGATCCCACATAGAGTATCCGCACGGCATCTGAATTTTACGGATACATTTCTATTATAAAACTAGGAAACTGTATTTGATAATGTACATTTTTTAATATAGTTGTATGAAAACGGATTGCACATATATGTCACATGGATGGACCATGCTATTCAGTGGGGTTGTGCAGATGAACAGTTGTTTTCACTGAATAAATCTACATGTGAAAAAAAATTGCAGCATGCATGATTTTCCTCCGAAAATCGGATGAGTCTCATCCTTTCAAGTCTATGGGTGCAAGAAAAAAATCAGATGCCAAACGGAGCCACGGTACAGCATCAAATATTTACAGATACATTGTAATTCTGTAACTTAAGTCCTACATAAAAACATAATAAGTAATGCATTTTATTAGTAATAGAAAGTGGCGCAAAACATACATACAATATATTATGAAAAAGTGAGACTCAGATGCTGAAGGGAAATGGAGCCGGCACACATTGTATAAGGAGAGTAAGTAAATAATAGTAAATATACTGTATATGTAGATATATGAAAATTCAACCAAACATGATATAAGGAGGACACATCAACATGGTTGGGATGAAATAATGCTAAAAAGATAATCTCAAATGTTAGTGTAAATCTAGTAACTTTCTCATGACTGCCTGTGTCAGGCAGCATGCCATCAAACCCCAACGCGCGTTTCGAGTGGGCTTCCTTGAGGGTTAAAATACGCATTGTGTCCATACGTTTATATGGAGTAACCTCCTCAGGTGTAATTCATTCTGCCACATAAAGACTGTGCATGTGCACCAGTGCCCATCCCAGGACCACGCATCACTTATGGCAATCTTGTAAGGAGGCAGGTCAGGGTGAAATTTCCCGTGATGTCAATAACCCACTTGCGCCAACTACAAATGCCGTCAGCAATGCAGCAAGGGGTGAGCCAAATGGTCCCACTTTTCTGGATGCAACTCTGAACGATTTTTTATACTGTTGTGTGAATCTAGCCTTATGAAGGGCAAATCTGAGCCAGTATACGGATCACAGTAATGCATGTGTGACGCCCAGCTGCTCTTGGTATCATAGATCCTGGAAGAGTGCATTGATGGATTCCTCCACAAGAGGCCCCCATAACCATTCACACATCTCCACCTTCCACCTCAGACCAGCAGAGGGAGCCCGTTAGGGAGATAAATAGGGAAGGTGGAGCCAGGCAGCAGTTAGTCTAGTCTAGTCTGGAGTCAACAGAGAGCCAAGTCTGTTGAGAGAGTTCCTGCAGTAAAGAAGCCTGAGAGAGGTCAGTCTGCAGTGGAGCACAGTCTAGACTCAGTGTGGCTCAGAATAGTGAGCTTTAGGTGTGCTGGCGCCATAAGATTGGTGAAGCGCGGCAAGCTGCCGTTAGTGTGTATAGCCTAGTGAGGGCCCGAGTAGGCCGAAGGCGAGTGGAGAGTCAGTACATAGGGGGCAGAGGAGCTTAACTTGCTCACCCCGAAGAATTTACCGGACACCGGGTCCGAAGTTTACCGGGATCTTTATGACCCAGTAAGGCATAACCGGAATCCCTGGAGAACTACAAGTCCCAGGATCGCTAAAGTGCTGATACGTAACAGAGCCGGGAGACACATAGGCCCCACAAGCTGAGGAGCGTGTACTCCAAGAAAAGGCCCTACCACAAGGTCAGCCAGCGCAGGACAGAGACAAAGTTAGGCCTAGCTCCAGGCAGGTCAGAAACTTACTACGCAGAGGCAAGAAACAGGAGGCCCTTCACCCGCTCATTGGGGAGGATCCTGATATGCACCCTTCACCCTACAGTGCTCCGGGACGTGCCTGAATTTTCATCAGTAAAAGGTACTGAAGTGACTATCGTGTCTTCCCTGTTCTTGCTCTGACCCGGCTGGGTCTCACCTGTCCTGCATTCCCCTTTCCGTACGCTGCCCTGAGGCCTAGCTCCACCTGTCGGGAACTATACCATCGAGCTGCCTTATCATCGGCCTCAGTGGACTGCGCAGCGCTGGTGATTCTCACCAGAAGCCACAGGTGGCGTCACGAACTTTTATAAATTTATCAAATTATCCACCCTTTTTAAAGAGTGACCCCAGGGTACGGGCCCGGGAGCCAACCACCGCGACATCCCCAAGGCCAGGCTAAAGGCCCGGGTACCCGAGTAATCCCCATCCTCCTGGGCTAGTCACATGCTGCGCTGACCATCGGTCCATGTGTAAAAACGTTCATGTGAATTACAACATTGACTTGTATTGGTCAGTTTGCAGTCTGTGTACTATCAGTTTTGCACACGGACATTTATTACATTGGTCTGAACGAGCCCTATAGATGAGTCTTATACGATACTGTCATCTTAACAGTCCTATTGGATTACATTGTGCTGTCAGATTTTTACTCAGACGGCACACCTCCTTATAATACGCTCACAGGCAAAATATTTTTGTCCCATTGCTCAACTGCAGATAAGTTTACTTTTTTTGTTTTACGATTTTATTTTTAACAATACATTTTTGAAGCAGTTTTGTGATTATGACAAAAGTTAAAGTGTCAGTGACTAATAAGGACTTCCTTAAATTCAGAAAGGATTATTCATGACTTCATAGTTTTCTCCTCTGATCTGTGTCCCGGGTTTTCAGATGTGAACTCGATGTTTTTGTTGTGGTGTTGAGAATTTCATCACTATTTATTCTGGGGAAGGAGTGAATCACAAGTCTGTGTCCAATAAAAGAGCTCTGAAATCAAAAACGCATATTCCTGAAAATGGGATGACTGGACAGAATGGGCAAATACAATGTAGCATCAAATATTGGCATAAAATGTGCTCATGGAATAGTGCAAGTGAAGTGACAACGATTTCTTAAAAAGTTCTGAACATAGTGGCAAACGTTTATTAGGACTATCGTCCTCTAGCAGCAATGAATGTAAGTCATGCAATTGTGGTTCAGAGTTACACCAACGCTTGGCTTAATCTATATCCAGAGAAATGCCTCTCCACCAACTGATAAATAAATATCAAAACTGTAATTTTATTGCATATACATCAGATTGATATAAACGGTAAAAAATTAAAAAAATGATGAAGTTTCTGCCAGCAGGTGACCTTTAAAGTGCTGGAGAAAGGCCTCCTGATGGTTGAAATGTTGACTATATGTTACCCACTTCACCTGGGTCCAGACAAAGGTTTTGCATCCTCCTTTCCTGGCAGCTAACTCCCTCTTCTCCCCGTTCGTGTTAGGTTACCACAATAACCAGGCATGAACATCTGATGACACATATCTGGGCCTTTATCAGGTGGTGGTATGTTGCCTAAATATTTAGGCAGTTTGGTGTCTTTGCCAATACCATATCTCTGGACTCTGCTAGTGTGTCTCCTGACTAACTCAGCGCTGTTACAAAGCTGGGATCAACTAAATTTGCTCCTAGTGATTCTCCTCACATACTCTGTTCTGCTATTCCAAAATGCCTGTTCACATACTCGGCTCTTTTATTCTAAGGTGCCTGTCTGCATACTCAGCTCTGCTGTTCAAAGATACCTGTCAGCGTACTCTGCTCTTCCAAAGTGGCTGTCCACACACATTCTCAGCATTGCTGTTCCGAGGTGCTGTACTGCATACTCATCTTTACCATTCCTCCAGCTGACATTCAGTCTGTATTGCCTCTGCTTCTTCTGCTGGTTCATCTTTCTGCATCATCATCTGTCCATGCTGCATTCCATTTACTCATCTAGACAAAGGACTTCAAGGATCCACCTGACCAGGTGAGACATAACTCTGTTTTCTAGTGTATGTAAATCTGATGGATATGGAATAAAAGAATCTTTTTAATATTAATTCCTTAGAGTTGGTCCAGTGACATTTCTCTGGATGGGCTAGGTCAATTAGGGCCTGATAAACTTGAATTGTCAAATTTACTAAGTTCTGGTATACTTTTTAGATGTCGTTCATCAGTAAAATGTCATTTCAGTAGGACAGAGCTGCAAGAAATTTAGAATATTTGGATAAATTTGGCACATTTTCTTTATTTTTTGTTACATTTAAAAAAAAATTACAGTCTATTTTGCCTCTGACACTATTGATTAATGTACCTTTTATTTTTGCAGTTCTCAGAGTCTGTTACTTAGTAAATGCAGCAACTGATTGAAAGTGACATTCTTGGAAGGAATCATCTCTTGATGACTTTTTGGATTGCTTTGAATCAGAGTGATTCAAATTTTCACTGTCATCAGAGAACTGAGAGCATTTTTAACTTATTAATGCTTATTTTGACTCCATAACTGGGCTGTGAGTGTGGGGCGCCATAGATAGGATTTCTATGGATGTCTGTATTGAACCAGTACTCACACCAAGAACTTTATCAGACAGTGTCAACTCAGCTGCTGAGACATGTATGAAGATTCTAGGAGAGATTTCTTCTCAGGTTGAATTCTGTTATTATGGACAACAAAACAGCAGGTGAAAAGATGATTCTTACCCAGGGATGTTCAGAGGATGAACATTAGACATTTGATGACTGACTCAATACTAACTGAGGAAGAAGATAGGGATTCCCTATATCAAAGCCTGACTGCAGGGAAACAGACAGGACAAACTGTCTTTTATTTTGGATTTTGGCTTTTAATCCTATAGCCACAATTTCAAAAATATGAAAATGTCTTGTTTGGGGTTTTCCATTACTTCTGAAAGCAATGCCAACAAATCTGCAATTGGACCCCAGCTATTATTTATAATGCTTTGCTGATATAGCGCCATCATATTCCACAGGGATTTACAGACCTCATCATCACTGTCCCCATTGGGGCCCACAATCTAAATTCCTTATCAGTATGTCTTTAGCGTGTGGGAGGAAACTGGAGAACCCAGAGGCAACCCACACAACCCCGGGAAGAACATACAAACTCCTTGCAGATGTTGTCCTTAGTGGGATTTGAACCCAAGACTGTCATGTGTAATTTGCAATACTAGTCTTATCGAGTGAGGCAGAGAGACGTGTTTTGCATCCTCCTCTGCTTTCATCTCGTCCTCTGGGACCACTACTTCCTCCCAGAGGCTATTCAAAGTCTGCTCCAGCAAGTAGATGACCGGAATAGTGATGCTGATGACAACATCGTCAGTGCTAAGCATCTTAGTAGCCATTTAAAAACTGTGCAGAAGGGTGCATACGTCCTTAATCTGTACTCACTCCGCAAACGTTATTTGCCCCACGTCCTTACTGCGTTGGCCCAGGCTATATGACATGACATACTGCGTCAGGGCTCGTCGCTGCTGCCACAGTCACTGCAACATGTGCAGAGTGGAATTCCACTGTGTCTGCACATTGCATATCAACCGGTAGGCCGAAAGACCTCTGTAGCGATGCAAGTCGATGACCCACGAGGTGCTATTGGTGGAAGCAAGCACACAGCAACCGTGCTTTCTGCAGCAGCACAGGCAAGGATAGTGGTGGAGAAATTGCTATACCACCAGGTTGAGGACATGAGTCATGCAAGGCACGTGTGTGAGGTTGCCCCGTCATAGGGCCACCACTAGGTTCTCACAGTTATTCCACAAGGCCTTCCCTGGCTCCAGGTTCAGTGGAGACAGCCATTGCTGAAACTCAGCCTGGATAGCTGTCCACAACTCTTCTCCTGTGTGACTGCAATCTTCAAGACATATTAATTTTAAGACTGCCTGATTTCGGTGAGTTTGGCTGCGCAGTACGGAGGTGGTGAGGATTTCGCTCTGCACACGTGTCTCATTAAGGCAGAGGTTGAGGGCGCAGGTGGAGGCTCTAGAGGAGGTGGAGGAGGCAGAAGCAGTGGAGGAAGTGTTAGATACAGAGGTTTGTCCACAAGCTTTGGGGATTCCAAGACTTGTGGAGCAGCCCCTTCCCCGCCTGCCCCCACAGCCACCAGAGTCACCCAATGTGCAGTCAGCAAGATGTAACGCCCCTGGCCATGCTTAATGGTCCAGGTGTCTGTGGTAAAATCCACCCTGGCAGGCATAGATTTAGTTAAGGAATGGGTGATGTTGGGCTGATGTAGCACAGGCACAGCTTTCTTACAGAAGTAATGGCGACTGGGCAACTGGTACTAGGGGATTGCAACCGCTATCAATTTTTAGAAACCATCTATATCCACCAGGCGGAAAGGCAGCATTTCCGTTGCCAACAGATTGGAGATGATGAAGTTTAACCTCTTAGCTTTGTCATGTGTAGGATGAAATAATCTTTTTACGTGACCACATCTGCGGGACCGAGGGCTGGCTGCTGTGCTGAGAGAGGGTGGAGTCAGTTGAACAGGACAAACTGCTGGACCCTGAGTGAAGTGCAGGCGGAGATGTTATGGTGGATTGAAAAAGATGTGGTGTGCTCGGTGAAGCAAAAACAGCAGGCATGTCCACTTCCAATACAGCTCACAGTCTCTCACTGAGCCTGACTAAAGCGGGTAAACAAGTGGAGGTTCTGCGACCGGAGAACTGTGTGAAAACACTTGGCACTGTGACAGTGGAGGAAGAAGCAGCAGAAGCGGTTGACGGGGCGGCCAACGGTTGGTGAGGCCCACTGGTCCGTATTTTATCTCAGTGAGATTGCCAGATTAACGAATGTTGATCGCGTATGTGATGGTTCATGTATGTAGTAGTCAAATAATTGCAACTTCTTCCTCTACTGAGTCTTTTTTTACAAAGTTGGCAGATAACGTGAGTTGGTTCATTCTTTGCAGTGTCAAAAAAGGCCCAGGCTAGGCAACCCTTGCCGCCCCTGTGAGCTGCAGACTAGTGATGAGCGAGCACTAAAATACTCGGGTACTCGTTGCTCGGGTCGAGCAAATCCCCTAAACCAGGGGAGGAGTCCTGAGGAGATAATTTGCATATTCCCACTGCATTTTGGGGTAAGTGAAGAGTCTCCGCGAGCTCAAAGAACACTGGATTTTGGCTGTTGGAGCTGAAAAGAGGACATCGGTAAACCAGGGGAGGAGTCCTGAGGAGATAATTTGCATATTCCCACTGCATTTTGGGGTAAGTGAAGAGTCTCCGCGAGCTCAAAGAACACTGGATTTTGGCTGTTGGAGCTGAAAAGAGGACATCGGTAAACCAGGGGAGGAGTCCTGAGGAGATAATTTGCATATTCCCACTGCATTTTGGGGTAAGTGAAGAGTCTCCGCGAGCTCAAAGAACACTGGATTTTGGCTGTTGGAGCTGAAAAGAGGACATCGGTAAACCAGGGGAGGAGTCCTGAGGAGATAATTTGCATATTCCCACTGCATTTTGGGGTAAGTGAAGAGTCTCCGCGAGCTCAAAGAACACTGGATTTTGGCTGTTGGAGCTGAAAAGAGGACATCGGTAAACCAGGGGAGGAGTCCTGAGGAGATAATTTGCATATTCCCACTGCATTTTGGGGTAAGTGAAGAGTCTCCGCGAGCTCAAAGAACACTGGATTTTGGCTGTTGGAGCTGAAAAGAGGACATCGGTAAACCAGGGGAGGAGTCCTGAGGAGATAATTTGCATATTCCCACTGCATTTTGGGGTAAGTGAAGAGTCTCCGCGAGCTCAAAGAACACTGGATTTTGGCTGTTGGAGCTGAAAAGAGGACATCGGTAAACCGCGCGCCGATCGGCGCGCGCATTTTGAAGCTTTTTTTTTAAGCCTTTTTCACTGTTTTCAGAACATTAACAATAAGAACATGGAAGAGTCCAGGAGCCATTTGGTGAGCTGCATATCCTGCTACATGTTCACAGACTTGCCAGTGGAAAAGCCAAACTTCACATGCCAGAAATGCAAGCTTGTGTCCCTGTTGGAGGAAAAGTTGCGAAATCTAGAAGAGAGGTTAACTACGTTGAAAATCATTAAGGAAGGTGAAGAGTTCTTAGACAGAGCAGAATTATCTCTTCATGATTCAGAAAGAGAAGAAATTCAAACTGCACCTGACGAAACAGAGGAATGGAAGCATGTGACCCACAGAAGCAGGAGGATCGAGAGGCAGTCAGCACCCATACTGCTCAGGAACCAGTACCAGGCTCTCAAGCAGGAGAACCATGAAGAAATACAGCAAAATAAGACTTTGCCAGCAATGAATAACCTTGTAAGCCCTCAGAATCCTCCTGGATGGAGAAAGAAGAATGTTGTGAAGAAAAAACGGAGAGTGGTGGTCATGGGGGATTCCCTGTTAAGAGGAACAGAGGCCGCTATCTGCAGACCAGACATAACCTCAAGAGAAATGTGCTGTCTTCCAGGAGCAAAAATTAAAGATGTGTCGGACAGGATATCAAGACTCTTCAGACCTACAGATCACTACCCATTCCTGCTAATACATGTGGGGACAAATGACACCGCAAGAAAGGACCTGGAAACCATCTGCAGTGACTTTGAAGACTTAGGCAAGAAAGTGAAAGAATTGGGAGCGCAGGTGGTCTTCTCATCCATCCTCCCAGTGGATGGCCATGGAACAATGAGGTGGAATAAGATTCTACAGGTGAACAACTGGCTACGTCGATGGTGCCGTCAACAAGGATTTGGATTTCTGGATCACGGAATGAATTACCTATACGATGGACTACTTGCTAGAGATGGGGTGCACCTTACGAAGACTGGAAAACATGTATTTGGAAGTCGCCTTGCTACACTCATCAGAAGAGCTTTAAACTAGAACAATGTGGGAAGGGAAGCAAAAGGCCAGAAAAAGCCATACAGCTGACAAATACTATTGAGTTCTCTGCTACTGGAAGTGGAAAGGAAGAACAAAGACAAAACAATTTAAATAATAAAAATATGGGAGGAAGAGAAACCAATCACAAACTAAAATGTTTTTATACAAATGCACAAAGCATGGGCAACAAACAAGGAGAATTGGAACTACTAATGCAGGAAAAGGAATATGATGTCATTGGAATCACTGAAACTTGGTGGGACGATACACATGATTGGAATAAAAGGCTAAAAGGATACAACTTATTTGCAAGAAACAGACTTGATAAACGAGGAGGAGGTGTTGCATTGTATGTTAGAAAAGCGTATACCTGCACAGAGATTGAAGCTTCAGAGACTGGGAGTTCTGTGGAAACTGTTTGGGTAAGAATACAAGGAGAGAACAACGGAAAGGACACCATTGTAGGCATTTACTACAGGCCACCTGGGCAAGCTGAAGATATGGATGAACTCTTTATGTATCAAATGACCAAGTTCTCCAAAAAATATGACGTAGTGGTCATGGGAGATTTCAACTATCCAGACATTTGTTGGGAATCTCTCTCAAGTAAAACTAACAGGTCAAGCAAATTCTTATCCTCTCTTGCTGACAACTTTATCTTCCAAAAGGTAGGGGAGAAAACAAGGGGATCTGCTACTTTGGATCTAATCCTTATAAACAGGGAGGAAATGGTTGAGGAGGTAAAGGTGGCTGGGACCCTAGGAGGCAGCGATCATGCTATTATAGAGTTTTGGATAACTAGAGGAGGAAGACATGTGAAGACTCAAACTTCAAGGTTAGATTTTAGAAAGGCAGATTTTAAGAGACTCAGAAAGAGAATAGGAGGGATCCAATGGCTGGATGTCCTTAAGGACAAAAATGTCCAGGAAGGATGGGAAATTTTTAAAAATGAGATTCTCAAAGCACAATCGTTAACAATCCCGAAAAGTAGGAAGAATGGGAAGCATTTAAGGAAACCAGGATGGATGAACACAGAACTTAAACACATGCTAAAAAGAAAGAAAGAAATGTTTATTAAATGGAAAGATGGAGGCATATCTAAAGAAGATTATAATGCAGTCTGCAGTTCCTGCAGGGCACGTATCAGGGTAGCTAAAGCTGACAATGAATTAAGGCTTGCAAGAGATGTCAAAAGCAATAAAAAAGGATTTTGGGGGTATGTCAAAAGTAAAAGAAAAGTCAAAGATGCTATAGGATTTTTACAGGATGAAAATGGAGAAATGGTAAGAGAGGATGTTGAGAAGGCCAAACTTTTTAATTCCTATTTTGCATCTGTTTTCTCTCAGAAAGAAAATGTAACATCAACTGATCTTCACTGTCCTTTTAAAGGAATAGAGGAATCCAAGTTATCTGTAAACAGAAAGATTGTGAGGGAATATTTAGCTAACATAAATGAGTTCAAGTCTCCAGGTCCAGATGAATTACACCCCAGAGTACTGAAGGAGATCGTAGAAGAAATTTTAGAACCACTCTCCATAATCTTTGAAAATTCTTGGAGAACAGGAGAAGTCCCAGAAGACTGGAGAAGAGCAAATGTTGTTCCTATCTTCAAAAAGGGGAAGAAGGTGGACCCAGGGAACTATAGGCCGGTGAGTCTGACTTCTATACCAGGAAAGATCTTTGAACAAATTATTAAACAACATGTATGTAAGTACATGGATAAGAATGAAGTGATTAACCAGAGTCAGCATGGGTTTGTAACTAACAAGTCATGTCAGACTAACTTAATTTCCTTCTATGACAGAATCACTGACTGGGTGGATCAGGGAAATGCTGTAGATATAGTATATCTTGACTTCAGCAAAGCATTTGACAAAGTATCTCACACCATCCTTATTGAAAAAATGACCAAGTATGCAATGGACCAGGCAACTGTTAGGTGGATTCATAACTGGCTTAGTGATCGGACTCAAAGGGTGGTTGTAAATGGCTTCACATCCAGCTGGATGAATGTCTCAAGTGGGGTACCACAGGGCTCCGTCCTGGGACCTGTATTGTTCAACATCTTTATCAATGATTTAGATGAAGGAATTGAGGGTAAACTGATTAAATTTGCTGATGACACAAAGCTAGGAGGGATAGCTAATACTAGAGAAGAGAGAGAGAGGATTCAAAAAGACCTAAATAAACTGGAGCAGTGGGCAGCAACCAACAGAATGGTTTTTAACAGGGAAAAATGCAAAGTACTACATCTGGGCAATAAAAATGAAAAAAGCATATACAGAATGGGAGGAAAAGAGCTAAGCAACAGTACATGTGAAAAAGACTTAGGTATACTAATAGATCATAGACTGAACATGAGTCAACAGTGTGATGCAGCAGCAAAAAAGGCAAATACAATTCTGGGATGTATTAACAGAAGCATACAGTCTAGATCACGTGAAGTCATTATCGGTCTTTACTCCTCTTTGGTCAGACCTCATCTGGAATACTGTGTACAGTTTTGGGCACCACATTTTAAAAAAGACATAGACAAACTGGAGCAAGTTCAGAGAAGAGCGACCAGAATGGTGACTGGTCTGCAAACCATGTCCTATGAGGAACGGTTGCAGGATTTGGGAATGTTTAGCTTGCAAAAAAGAAGACTGAGAGGAGACTTAATAGCTGTCTACAAATATGTCAAGGGCTGTCACATTGTAGAAGGATCATCTTTATTCTCATTTGCACAAGGAAAGACTAGAAGCAATGGGATGAAACTAAATGGGAGGAGACACAGATTAGATATTAGAAAAAACTTTTTGACAGTTAGGGTGATTAATGAGTGGAACAGGCTGCCACGAGAGGTGGTGAGTTCCCCTTCAATGGACGTCTTCAAACAGAGGCTGGACAGACATCTGTCTGAGATGATCTAGTGAATCCTGCTTTGAGCAGGGGGTTGGACCAGATGACCCAGGAGGTCCCTTCCAACTCTACCATTCTATGATTCTATGATTCTATGATTCTATGAAATTGGAATACTCGGGTGCTCGACCCGAGCAACGAGCCCAATGTAAGTCTATGGGAAACTTGAGCATTTTTCAGGCGGCTCCAACCGGCGGTCTGCAGAGGGCCTAAAAATTGCCCAAATCGATGGGAAGAGTGCTCAAATGACATGGGAACAGCATGGGGAAGACCCCTGGAAGCATCTCTGACTCCCAGATCACTGCTGTCAACAACGTTGTCAGAGTATTACGTCACTTTTACGGACTCACAATAAAACATACAAAAACAAAACCAAAATGGATTTTCCTGGGAAATATGCTAAGGAACATCCTTTCCAGGGTAATGACTTGTATGTAAGGCAAAATAAATAACCACAAACAAAAATACTCCTCCACACGTAGCATTTTTGATGCGTTTTGCACTTTTGCATTGCTTTCAACCAAGACAAATGCATTCACTGGTAAATGTCATTTTAATATTTTACAACCTTATCTGGCCAAGTGGTGTGTGACACATCATCAGACACATGCATACAGTGCTGAAAAGACATGCGAACAGCATGGGCAAGACCTCTGGAAGCATCTCTGACTCCCAGGTCACTGCCTAAAAGTGTGCCCATCATAAGTGATCCACAGCGCATGCGAAGATGCCTCCCGCCATGCACCTGTTGTTGCAGACTTACAACAATCACCGTCCACGTCCTTGTCCCAGTGCAGCGTTCAGTTGTCCCTACCCCATTCCTTGGAATGCAAGCGCAAGTATGCAGCCAGCCACCCACCGACCCACCCACAGGCTGCAATACTATACTGCCAAATTTTTGACAGCTGCTTGCACTTGAACCGTGGCCTTTTAAGCTCGTGGAGGCGGAAACTTTTCATAACCTCATGCCGGCGGCGGCCGGGTGTCCATACTCCGTCCCCAGCTGCCACTGTTTCTCCCGGTGTCGTTTCCGCCTTCCACAAGCACGAGTCCCACAACACTACCTGTGCCTCCCCAGTGCACTCACTGGGAAAGACTGCTTAACCACAAACACGTGGACAGGTGAATGTGGCCAGGGACGGTACGGAGCCAGTCCACAGCTATTTTGCTGAGTTGTATTTCACCACAGCCATATTCTTTAGCTCTGGGTGTCATTTCTCCCAGGAAGTCCTCTAAAGCAACTTTTGCAGAAGCAATGGCAGGCCGTCCTTGCACTTCTCGGTAGTGCTTTGACACACAAACATCTTTCTTTCCGCATTTAATTTCAAGACTACAGATTTGGGCAATGGCTGATCTGAGAAATAACATGCATAAGCACGTCCGATCCACATTAAAAAAACAGCCATAGAGTGTCCGGGAACCTTCCCCCACCCTTTCTTAGCCAGGGCTGCTTCTCGGCAGGGTTGGACCCACCCACCAGGAAACCGGAGACTCCTACGGTGGGCCCTGGCTTCTCCTTCAGGAGAGTTCATAGTGCCAAGGTGAGGTCATGATGATGATAGAGGCCACCATCTGCTTAGTTTTCTGTTACAACTGTTGTTATGCAAGCGCAAGTATGCAGCCAGCCACCCACCCACCCACAGGCTGCAATACTAAACTGCCAGATTTCTGGCAGTTTAGTATTCACTTGAAATGGGGCCTTTTAGGCTCGTGGAGGTGGAAGCTTTTCACAGCCTCATGCCGGTGGCGGCCGGGTGTCAATACTCGGTCCCCAGCCGCCACTATTTCTCCCGGTATCGTCTCCGCTTTCCACAAGCATGGGTCCCACAACATTACCCGTGGCCTCCCCAGTGAACTTACTGGGAAGGACCACCTACCCACAAACACGTAGTCAAGTGAATGTGGCCAGGGATGGTACGGAGCCAGTCCACAGCTTTTTTTGCTGAATTGTATTTCACCACAGCCATATTCTTTAGCTTGGTGAAAGGACTTGGGAAACCATATCTACTCCAGCTGTCATTTCTCCCAGGAAGTCCTCTAAAGCTGCTTTCACTTGAAATGTGGCCTTTTAGGCTCGTGGAGGCGGAAGCTTTTCACAACCTCATGCCTCGTGTCCATACTTGGTCCCCAGCCGCCACTATTTCTCCCGGTGTTGTCTCCGACTTTTACAAGTGCGAGTCTCTGAACATTACTGCTGGTACTTTTCTGTGGGAATCTGCTTGCCTCCTACCAGCCTGCCAGCCTGGAATATTTCCAGTAAACTACGGTACGACGCCATGGTATTAGCACTGCCCCCCAGTACCAGTAGCGAAGCCTTCCCCAATTTCCTTCTCAGGAATTTTATTTGGTAGACTGAGTGGCTGCCCAAATACATTAGTTTCTCACAAAGAAGCTGAAGATAGAGTGGCAGTAGGTGCAAATTTCTCCAGCCTGTTAGATATCAGAGGGTGAACGGCAGCACATTGGATCAGTGGTTAGCACTGAAGCTTTGCAGCGCTGGGATCCTGGGTTCAAATCCCAGCAAGGACAACATCTGCAAGGATTTTGTATGTTCTCCCCGTGTTTGCGTGGGTTTCCACCTCAGTAAAAAAAGCAGTCATAGAGTGTCCAGGAACCTTCCCACACACTTTTCTTAGCCAGGGCTGCTTCTCGGCAAGGTTGGACGGTCCCACCAAAGAATCCTCTGGTGTGCCCTGGCTTCTACATCAGGAAAGTTCATGATAGCGCTAACTTTGCAGCTGCTATGGGGCTCTTGAGCAGGGGAGAAAGGTGAGCCCTCAGAATCAAATCCTCTGGTGGGCACAATGTTTTTCAATCTGAAACAGCTTCTCAGTGGGAGTTGTATTTCACCACAGCCATATTCTTTAGCTCGGTGAAAGGACTGGCATAGAGGGAAACCGTATCTACTCCGGCTGTCCTTTCTCCGTCACCAGGTTCCGCCCATTGTCACACACGACCATGCCTGGCTGTATGTTTAGCTGTGAGAGCCACAGATCAAGCTGCTGTGTTACAGCTTTCAACAACTCAGCAGCGCTGGGCGGTTTGTCACCTAAGCATTAAGCATGTTATCTTCAGCACAGCCTGTTGCCGCTTGGCCAAGGCAATGCTGCAGTGCTGTCAGCTTGTGACTGATGTGGTCATTTCAGAGATGGAGGAGGCGGTGCAGGAGCTGAACAAGGTGATTACATTGAGGTTAAATTGATGACACTGTTTTCTATACTAACGAAAGATCCTACTGTGTTTTTTTACGTTATTTTTTAAGGCACATGCATTCACCGGGAAATGTTATTTTAACATTTTACAACCTTATCTGGCAATGTGGTGTGTGACACATCATCAGACACATCCTGTTTCATTGATGATGGAGGGACTCTGAAAGACACATAGAGCAGGGCCACAGTAGCAAATACGACATGTTCCCATTAGAAAGGAGAGAGTCTGCTATACTGTTATAGGGTATGCAGTGAGCCCAACGGCTGATCAAATTTAGGAAAAACCCCACTAAGAAATTAAAGACACATAGAGTAGGGCCACAGTAGCAATAAATTCCCATTAGAAAGGAGAGGGTCTGCTATACAGTTATAGGGTATGCAATGAGTCCAACGGCTGACCAAATTTAGGAAAAACCCCTCTAAGAAATTAAAGACACATAGAGCAGGGCCACTGTAACAAGTATGACATGTTCCCATTAGAAAGGAGAGGGTCTGCTATACAGTTATAGGGTATGCAGTGAGTCTAACGGTTGACCAAATTTAGGAAAAACCCCACTAACAATTTAAAGAGACATAGAGCAGGGCCATAGTAACGACAAATTCCCATTAGAAAGGAGAGAGTCTCCCACAGTGTTGGCCTATACAGTGAGTGCAAGGGCTGCCAAAAATTTCGAGGCACTTCAATGCCCCTTGGAAGAGACGTGGAGGAGGACCTCATAAAAAAAAGTTCCCATTAGAAAGGAGCGGGTCTCCTATACTTGTAATGCCCATGCATTAAGTGTATGGGTTGACAAACATTTACCCCTGGGGGGTATACATGAACATACTGTATAAATTTTTTTTTACGGGCGTCATAAACACCCTTTAAAAAAATGATGTGGGTGTTGCATCACAGACCACGGTCACCCTGGTGATATGGTGGTGGAGGATTAGGAGAAGGAGGAGGACAAGAGCAAATAGCCAAAATCAGCATATCCATGTGTGGGCATGAAAAGGTGCATGGGAATACACCTCCCAAGAAAAGACACTGGATTTGAGTTTTTGTTACGCTGCTATCATTCGGTGGTGTTGAGAAGTCTGGCCTAATCCAGCCCTTGTTCATTATTATAAGAGTCAGCCTGTCAGCATTTTCAGTTGACAGGCGGATGCGCTTATCAGTTATAATTCCACCAGCGGCACTAAAAACCCGCTCTGATAAAACGCTGGCGGCAGGGCAGGCCAGGACCTCCAAAGCATAGAGAGCCAGTTCATTCCACGTATCCAGCTGGGATAACAAATAATTATAAGGCACAGCGGAATCACGGAGGATGTTGGTACGGTCGGCAAGGTACTCCCTCAGCATCTTCCCAAACTTTGCACTCCTTGTGAGAGTACCCCGAGCCTCAGGGCCTGTGCGATGGGAGGGTCTGAGAAAACTCTCCCAGAACTTTGTACCTTCTGGTACAGCCCCATTTTTGTAGACCTTTCCACCTCAGGAATAAGAGATATAAAGTTCTCCTTGTAGCGTGGGTCTAGAAGTGTCACCAACCAGTAACATAAACTCAGCCATGCGTGCCAGACTGCTAACAGGCAAGACTTCCGTGTCCTCACCAAGAGGATGACTGACCATGCTCTCCTCCTCCTCCTCTGGCCATCCATGCTGAACAGATGGTATGACAGCTGTGCAGGTAGTACCGTTTATAGTGCATGAAACTAGCTCCTGTCCTTCCTCCTCTTCCTCTTCCTCATTGTCAGCCAATTCACGTTGGGATGAGATGAGGCTTGGCTGTGTGCAATCACCCTGTATGGTTCCTTGCTCCATCTCATCGTGCTCCGCCTGCAATGCATACTCTTTGATTGTGAGCAAAGAGCATTTCAGAAGACAGAGAAGCGGAATGGTGACGTTAATTATGGCGTCATCGCCGCTCTCCATCTTGGTGGAGTCCTCAAAGTTTTGGGGGATGGTACATATGTCTGACACCCATGTCCACTCCTGAGGTCTTGTGTGTGGAGTCTGGACTGAATACCGACGGCCTTGTTGATGCTGGTACTCAACAACTGCTCACAAATCCCAACATCTGCAGTGTAGAGTTCCAATGCATGGGCACATCACACACCAGTCTGTGAGCCGGAAGCTGCAAACGCTGCAGAAACACTTCAAGGGCGGCGGAAGCTGTAGTTGACTTTCTAAAATGGACACACAGGCGGCGTACTTTAACAAGCAGATCCGGCAGCTCTGGGTAGGATTTGAGAAACCACTGAACCACGAGATTAAGCACATGGGCCAGGCATGGTACGTGTGTGAGCTCGCCTCGCCTCCGAGCCGCCACCAGGTTCCGGCCATTGTCATACACGACCATGCCTGGCTGTAGGTTCAGCGGTGTGAGACACAGATCTGCCTGCTCTTTCAGAGCTATCCACAACTCTTCAGCATCGTGCGGTTTGTCACCTAAGCATATTAGCTTCAGCACAGCCTGTTGCCGCTTGGCCAAGGCAGTGCTGCAGTGCTTCCAGCTTGTGACTGATGTGGTCATTTCGGAGATGGAGGCTGAACAGGAGGAGGAAGCTGAGGAGGATGAGGTGCAGGAGCTGTAGACCGTGGGGGCAACCCTGATTGACCTAGGGCCCGCAATCCTTGGCGTCGGGAAGATGTTTTCCGTCCCAAGGTCCGATTGGGTCCCGGTTTCCACTATGTTAACCCAGTGTGCCGTTAGCGAGATGTACCGTCCCTGCCCACAAGCACTTGTCCATGTGTCCGTGGTTAGGTGGACTTTCCCAGTAACTGCGTTCTTTAGGGCACGGCTAATGTTTTGGGACACATGCTTGTGTAATGCGGGGACTGCACACCGGGAGAAATAGTGGCGGCTGGGGACCGAGTACCGAGGGTTGGCCGCCGCCATCAGGTTGTGGAATGCTTCCGTCTCCACGAGCCTAAACGGCAACATTCGAGCGCAAGCAGCCGTGAAATGTGAGAATTTAGTAGTGTGGCCTGTGGGGCGTTGGCTGCATATTTGCGCTTGTGTTCCAAGGACTGGGGTATGGACAACTGAACGCTGCGCTGGGACAAGGACATGGACGTGCTTTCTGATGCTGCTACTTGAGAGTGCGCAAAGACAGGTGCAGGGTAGAAGGCATCTTCGCATGCACCATGGACAGGGGATTGGCTTGCATGCACAACAGCGGAAGAAGCAGTGGTGCCACCTGTAGACACTGTTCCTGGAACCTGGGGTTCGGCCCAAAAAGACGGGTACTTTGCTGCAATGTGCTTGATCATGCTGGTGGTGGTCAGGCTAGTCGTTTTGCCACCCCTGCTGATGCTGGCCTGGCAGGTGGTGCAAATGGCCTTTTTGGGTTATCGGCAGAGTCTTTAAAAAACAACCAGACTCGGGAAGACCTAACAGTTGTACTGGCAACTTCCTTCGTGTTGGTGTTACGGGGAACGGTTGCCTGCCTTCTGTCTGCGGCCACCACGCTGCTTCTTCCTGCCTGTTGGGGTGCTCTGCCTCCCTCCCCCTGTGTGCTGCTGTCCTCGCTCTGCATGTTCTCCTGCCAGGTTGGGTCAGTTACTATATCATCCACCACCTTGTCTTCCACTTGTGCACCCTGGTCCTCCTCCTGACTTTCTGGCAATTGTGTCTCATCATCGTCCACCTCTTGTGTCACTTTCCCACCGTCGCCTTCGTGTGACCGTGGCTGCTCAAATATTTGGGCATTGCTACACGCGATCTCCTCTTGCCCCGCGTCAAGTGGACTGGGCGAGAGGCCTCAATCTATAATGGAAAAGTGAACAGCTCTTCAGAGTGTCCAAGTGTGGGATCAGTTGTCTCTGGGCACTCGGCATGGTGGGAGGAAGGAGGATCAGGGTGAGGAATATGCGGTCCAGACTCACGGCTACTGAGACTTTGAGACTTGACCGTGTGGAAGACAGGGTGGTGGTGGTGGCTAGGTGACTGGAAGCATTATCCGCTATCCAACCAACAACCTTTTGACACTGCTCTGCGTTCAATAGTGGTGTGCTGCGGTCCCCTAGGAATTGGGACAGGAAGGTCAGGCGAGAAGATGTGGGTGTTTGTTGTGGCACAATTTCAGCTTGCCCACGGCCTTGTCCTCGGCCTCTTCATGCACCATTACCATCACGTCCAGTTCCCCGTCCCTTGCCTTGCCCATTTTAAATGGAGGACAGTATCTTCCACGCACACTACAAATGACTGAGTTTGGAGCGAATTTATATGTGATCCATGTGACGGAGAAAACAGAGTTTTAAATACCTGGCCTGTGGGTTACTAGTTTGATCAGCTAACTGGTGTGAATTGCTTCACTGTCACACTGAAAGAAATTTTTAATGGAGGCCAGAAATGGCAGTATTTTCTGACAACGTATATGTGATCCGTGTGATGGAGAAAACAGGGTTTTAAATACCTGGCCTATAGGTAAGTAGTTTGAACAGCAAACTGGTGTGAATTGCTGTTCAAACTACTTGTTAGCACTGTAATATGGAAAGGACCTGGCTGTGTTCTGCAGTGCCAACAAGCAAATGGCGCAGAAAAACGGTGTTCTCTGGATTGCTTTTTAAGGAAATAATGAGGATTAATGTCCAAAAAAAAGTATTCCTGCACCTGAGACCTTGGCCTTTGTATAGAAATATCTAACAGCAGCAGAAGGCAGAATTGGAATGGAGCCTCTTGTGCTATGTGCACTGCAGTCTGCTATATACCCTGCCTGCCTATATACACTGCCTGCCTGATATCTCTGCAGATGGATTAATTAGTCCTCAAAAGGACTGTTTGTTAAGATGGATATGTGTAATGTACGTTTTTTCTCCCTACACTACCTAATACACAAGCAAATCTCTCCCTGACGCAGCAGCACCTCTCCCTACTCTGCCTTATTCTGGAGTGACTGTGACGAGCATGGCAGCGCCAGGTCTGATATAGACCTGATGACGCTGTGCGGCCAGCCAATCACTGTAATGCCACGACCACCATGGCTGCGGCATTACAATGAGTGGCAGGCAATCCCTGCATGTTGATTGGCGCTCTAAAGAGCGCCAAACATGTATTGAGGGGACCTGAGCTCCTGCCGAGCAACCCCGGAAATTCTCGGCAAGTGGCGAGCATCTCAAGCAGTGAGATGCTCGGGCGAGCACCGAGCAGTAGCGAGCATGCTCGCTCATCACTACTGCAGACCCATGACCATTGCTGGCCACAGCCACAGTTGTGGCTGAGGATGCACTGTTCGGCATGGTGGCTTCACTCCATGTCTGTGTGGTAGGCTGCAACATAACCTCCTCGTCCTCCTCCTCCACCTCCTCAGATGAGCTACTCAGCTGCATGCCTCTGCGTCCACACCAAGTGGGATCAACAACCTCATCATCATCCTCTCTGCTCTCCCATTCCTCGCCCTGAAAGTCAACCTCCTCTGCTTCCTGCCCTGACAGCACAGTACAGTCTGTGTGTGCCTCAGATATCTGAGTCTTATCAGGATCAACTCCCCCCCACGGGGGGTTAACGTTTGGTGACAAGGGTCAGGATTCTCCTCATACCCTACTTCGTTCTGCCCCAGATCCAACATAAAATGATTTTGGGCATTGGTGCAGATGCTTTCCTCTTCTTGAGTCTGTGAATCTTTGGAGCAGACCTCTGATGCCCATGGCATAGAATGTGTGAACAGCTCTGCAGACTCACCCATATGTGGTTCCCTACAGTCATTTGGGCAGTTGGAGAGTTTTGACGCAGGGGGGAAACAAGGGTAATTGGGGTGCCACCTCTGAGGACTGTAGTGTGTGTGATGTTGAGGGGGAGTAAGAGGAGGAGAGGCCACTTGATGCAGCGATTGCCATCCACTGTGTTATGCACACGCCCGGGCTAAGCGGCGTGTGCGTGAGATTGGTAGTGATTCCACTGGACCGTGCCGGAGAGTGAATGCCTGGAGGGGCGTGACTAAGTATTCACCCGATCCGACCAGGGTCGCACGACGGCATACGACGCCAGTGCACCAAGGAGGAACCGAGCAGAGGGACCAGGTGCTACTCCAGGACAGACCCCGGACACGGCTGTTGACCCACACAGGGGAATACAGGAACAGGCTGGTAGGCTGGCACACAGACTGGAGGGTATAGGCAGGCACGACTGGTATGCAGGCAGGCGGGTATGCAGGCAGGGGGGTAAAGGCAAGCACAGCTAGAGTGCAGACAGGGAGGCACTAGCAGGTAGGAACACAGGCGGGATAGGACCCAGTACACACCGGGACTCAGGAACAATACAGGCAGAGGGTTACAGGCAAGCACAGCTAGAGTGCAGACTAGGCTGAGCAGGGAGGACAGGGCTCTGTTCACACGGAACAGACAGGAAGGGAAAGACAGAGCCAGATACTCACACAGTACTTGCAGAGACAACAAGCAGGAGTTAGGTACGAGTTCAGACTCTGCAGAAAAAGGAAGGGAACGGACATAGAGGCAAAACAGGTAAAGGACAGGAGAGAGTTCAGACTGGAACTGAGTGTACGGAGGAGACCGACACTGCAGAGGGATACAGGAGCGGGTCTGGGAATACGGCCCCCAGAGAGGCGGAACGAACAGGCAAGGAGCGTGTTCAGACAGGACAGACCAGACGCAGGAGCGGGTCTAGGAAATCGGCCACTAGAAGGCGGAACGAACAGGCAAGGAGCGTGTTCAGACAGGACAGACCAGACACAGGAGCGGGTCTAGGAAATCGGCCACTAGAAGGCGAGAGGAACAGGCTAGGAGCGTGTTCAGACAGGACAGACAAGAGAGCACAGAAAGGACTCAGTTCAGACACGGGAGCTGATACCGCAAAGCAGGAGACATACAGGACACAGTTCAGACACGGGAGCTGATACCGCAAAGCAGGAGACATACAGGACTCAGTTCAGACACAGGAACTGATACAAAAAGCAGGAGACAAGAGACGGGACCTGGCACCTTCAGAGTGCAAGCACACACTGAAGGAAACACTATGCTCAGGCAGGGATAGAAGGGAGCTGCTGAGCTATATACCAAGTGACAGACAGCAATAGGCTGAGGACGCACAAGGGGTGTGACCCACAGCAGGTACAAAAGGCAGGAAGTGATCGGGCGCCGCCCTTAAGCAGCAGAAACAGACACAAACAGACAGCATGGAGGGAAGCCAGAGAGACATTCTGGACAGGAGATCAAGTGCGCCCTCTTGCACAGTGGGAGATGGACCACCATGCAAGGACGCCGCCAGGTATGTTACAGTACCTCCCCCCTTACGCCCCCTCTTCTTCAGGCCTGCCAGAATCTTCCGCAGGGAATTCGAGGGCCAGTCGTTCACTGGGTTGGAGGGGGACAGAGACTTAAGGGTAATCTCTGCTTCGAGGTACATCTTGTCAAGCTCACAGGAAGAAATAGACGGGTTATCACGTACATAATGAGGAAAAGTCACTGTCTCTTTGTTATCTGGTGGTATCCCGGAGGATTCAGGAAACAACTGGAGGTCCTCCGCCTGGTCGGAGGGGTGTAGAGACTCAGGAGTAACCTCTGCTTCGGAGTACACTAAGTTGGACTCACTGGACGAAGCGAGCGAGGTATCAGGTACAGAGTATAGGAGAGTCTCTGTCCTTTCGCTACCAGGTAGCACCCCGAAGGGTTCAGGAGACAACTGGAGATCCTCCGCCTGGTCGGAGGGGTGTAGAGACTCGGAGGTAACTACCACTTTGGGGTACCCATTGTCAGGCTCACAGGACGAAGCGGACAAAGTATTGAGTACCGGGTGTAGAGAAGTCTCTCTCCATTTGTCATCGAGTGGTATCCCGGAGGGTTCAGGAGGCAACAGGGGATCCTCCGCCAGGTAGTAGAGGTGCACAGACTCTGAGGTAACCACAGCTTTGGAGCATCCTTGGACATGCACACCGGTTAAAGAGAAAGAAGCATCTGATGCCGGGTGCAGGAAGTTCTCCTGTGTGGAGTCTGGATGGGCAGAAGTCTCTTCGGCCAGGAGAACTGGTGCACTACCCACGCACATTACCCATTGGGGTTTCTCCGGGATACAGGGAGATGAAGCTTCAGTAGGGACTCCAAGGCTGGGGTCAGGAGGTCTCAGGGAGGACAGACCCTGGCGTGACGGCTTGCCTCTAAGTCTAGCACGTCTGGACTGCCTCTTGAGGTTGAGAGAAGTATTCCGGAAAGCGTAGTCACCCTGTGAGGATTCTGGGTGGGCAGTAGTCTCATTGGGCTGGAGGACTATTGCGCTACCCACACACATTACCCGTCGGGGCTGCTCCGGGATATTGGGAAGTGAAGCTTCAGCAGGGGCTTCAGAGTTAGGGTCCTCGAAGACCATACGAAAGGCCACCAGGAAGGCCTGCAGGTCAAGGATGACAGGATCCCATGCTTCCCATAGGGGGGTGACCCATTTCAAGGCATCACCCGCTAGGTAGTCAATCATAAAGGCCACTTTAGCCCAATCGGAAGGAAAATAGAGAGGGTAGGCCTTAAAGTGTAGCATGCATTGCTCCACAAATGCACGACACTGTCTTGGATCCCCATAGTAACGTGGCGGATCCGCAGGAACGAGGGCTGATAGATCCATCTGGACGGGTGCGTAATTCGCCTGGAACTCAGCTAAAGGGGGAAAAAAAATTTATTTATTTTATTTTAATGCATGTATTCGCTGGAAAAACTTCTCAAAGAGCGAAGGCCGTGGGGCTCAACGGGAACCATGGCCTGAGCATGCTGTTATGCACACGCCCGGGCTAAGCGGCGTGTGCGTGAGATTGGTAGTGATTCCACTGGACCGTGCCGGAGAGTGAATGCCTGGAGGGGCGTGACTAAGTATTCACCCGATCCGACCAGGGTCGCACGACGGCATACGACGCCAGTGCACCAAGGAGGAACCGAGCAGAGGGACCAGGTGCTACTCCAGGACAGACCCCGGACACGGCTGTTGACCCACGCAGGGGAATACAGGAACAGGCTGGTAGGCTGGCACACAGACTGGAGGGTATAGGCAGGCACGACTGGTATGCAGGCAGGCGGGTATGCAGGCAGGGGGGTAAAGGCAAGCACAGCTAGAGTGCAGACAGGGAGGCACTAGCAGGTAGGAACACAGGCGGGATAGGACCCAGTACACACCGGGACTCAGGAACAATACAGGCAGAGGGTTACAGGCAAGCACAGCTAGAGTGCAGACTAGGCTGAGCAGGGAGGACAGGGCTCTGTTCACACGGAACAGACAGGAAGGGAAAGACAGAGCCAGATACTCACACAGTACTTGCAGAGACAACAAGCAGGAGTTAGGTACGAGTTCAGACTCTGCAGAAAAAGGAAGGGAACGGACATAGAGGCAAAACAGGTAAAGGACAGGAGAGAGTTCAGACTGGAACTGAGTGTACGGAGGAGACCGACACTGCAGAGGGATACAGGAGCGGGTCTGGGAATACGGCCCCCAGAGAGGCGGAACGAACAGGCAAGGAGCGTGTTCAGACAGGACAGACCAGACGCAGGAGCGGGTCTAGGAAATCGGCCACTAGAAGGCGGAACGAACAGGCAAGGAGCGTGTTCAGACAGGACAGACCAGACACAGGAGCGGGTCTAGGAAATCGGCCACTAGAAGGCGAGAGGAACAGGCTAGGAGCGTGTTCAGACAGGACAGACAAGAGAGCACAGAAAGGACTCAGTTCAGACACGGGAGCTGATACCGCAAAGCAGGAGACATACAGGACACAGTTCAGACACGGGAGCTGATACCGCAAAGCAGGAGACATACAGGACTCAGTTCAGACACAGGAACTGATACAAAAAGCAGGAGACAAGAGACGGGACCTGGCACCTTCAGAGTGCAAGCACACACTGAAGGAAACACTATGCTCAGGCAGGGATAGAAGGGAGCTGCTGAGCTATATACCAAGTGACAGACAGCAATAGGCTGAGGACGCACAAGGGGTGTGACCCACAGCAGGTACAAAAGGCAGGAAGTGATCGGGCGCCGCCCTTAAGCAGCAGAAACAGACACAAACAGACAGCATGGAGGGAAGCCAGAGAGACATTCTGGACAGGAGATCAAGTGCGCCCTCTTGCACAGTGGGAGATGGACCACCATGCAAGGACGCCGCCAGGTATGTTACACACTGGAGTGTGACACCTCTTACTCGAAAAAGCCCTTTAGTTTACCCTGGGTGATGGGGGACTCGGTGTCGGGTCCTGTGATGGAGAGATGGGGTGCAGCCGTGGCCCGGACCCGACCCGTGCTCAGGGCCGTCACATTAAAAAGAGATGGTGTGGGCTCATCCGGGTTGAGTGGCTGATTTATGACTACGCCACCTGTGGCACCTGGTGAAGGCCACCAGCGCCGCTGCAGTCCGCTGAGGCATGGTGTTATGGCGGCCAAAGTTATTACTACTCCCCACAGGCGGAGCAAGGCCTCAGGGCAGAGGGACTGGATGGAGGGGGTAGTAGTTGAGGAGAACGGGCGCCACGTCGTGCGGAATAAACAGTTCGGAGGCCATAGGGGTGAACTTCCAAGGCTTTACTCACTTTAGAGATGGCAGAAGGAAGGCGACTCCCTGCTCCCTGCGGGGTCCTGCGGTCACCAGGGACAGGGGGCCGGCAACCTCCGAGTAAGTCCAGAATTCAGTCGGGACCCTGCAGCAGAGTGTTCCTGAACTACAGACCGAATCCTTTCCTGTCCGTGTGTGTGCAAATAGGCCGGGACTCCCTCTGAGCTCCTCTCAGAACAAGGGCACGGGTGGCAGCTCCGCTCCATCCGATACCCGGTGGGATCCTCTGGGCCTACCGGGCTTTCCCAACGAGGACATAGAGTAGCAAGGTCGGGTGTCGGGGGCTGGTACCCCTCTTGCAGCAGGACTCCCTCTGAATATATCAGCATGGCTAGGACAGGTGGCGTACACCGCTCCGTCTGCATCCTGCCTGGGATCCATTTGCTGTGGAGCCACACTCTTAAGCTCCGGGCCTACTTGGTCCTGGTCATTGGCCGGGTTGAGACATTCCCCGTCTGCAACCTGCCTCTCGTCCCAAGGCCGGGGTACGAGGGCCGCGTCTCCCTTCCCTGCAGGTCCACACAGGATCCACGCTCAGGGTGGGAGATCACAGTAACACACGGTAATTTGACAGCACAAAGACCAAAGATGACTTTTTATTAAATATGAAATTTAAAGTGTAACTAACTTGTAAGTCCTCCACCCTCACCCACTAACTGGTTCCCCTAACTCTTGGTTCCCCAGTCTCCCTGTAACCAGGAGGACAGCACCTAGTGCATACTAGCTCCCTCTGGTGGAGAAATGTGGTATTGGATGCAAAGGTTGGGTCACGACTATCACACTGTTCTTACCTCAGAGGAGGAACACTACACTCCATTAGAGAAGTGCAGCATCCCTGTGGCGGTCGAACCCTCAGGGGCGCCACAAGAGCACATGCTCTTTCTGGCCCTCATGTACAAGGCGTACCGCTGTGTGGCTGCCAAAGAAAGGGAGTGGAGTAGCCCATCCAGATGTTGTCAGTTGTCTTGGATAGGACGTGACGGTGTTGGTTCACTAGAGCTTTCACTAACATTTCCACCTACTCCTTGTACTCCTTGAACACCAAGCCTATTCCCCCTTCCACTACTACCTCGCTTTTTCCACTCATGTTGCTCAGATAGTGTGGTTGGAGGATGCTATTAACAACAAAAAATTTGATATTTTACTGTGGAGCCCTGGATACAGCAGAATCTCAGCTGAAAAAATTAGGACCTCTTGAATCGCATTGGTTAGCTCAATCATCCCATTTGAAAAAAATAGTATACCAAAATAGAGGTTGTCCATTAAAATTCTCCAAAATATGGGACTATTGGAATTCTTCGTGTCTTACGGTCTCTACTTAGGAAAAAGGGTCTGAGTTGGGAGAGTAAATCTGAAATGGATGTGAGAACAAATGTTGCTGATAGGGGCCGGCATGTAGGTCCATATATATTATGAGAGTCAATTTGAACATGGGAAGGATAAAGACAGCACAAGTTTGATAAGTTGTGGTTGAGGGTTCAAAGTTTGAATTGCATCCTAATTAGTTGAATACCCTTTTTTCTTTCTTTTTTATATAAATCCAGAAGATGCGACATCCACGGGGCAAAGAAATCACTCATATGCACGTGATAACTCATCTGACCAGTTAATTTGAATGTGTTCTCATTGCTGTAAGAGATGTAGATCTATGTTGATGTGATATCTCTGGATGTTTTCTATTACCAAATGCAATGTGTAATTGGTTATAAAATTATTTAATAAAACAAATTAAGTTTAAAAAAAAAAAATTAGGAAATGAGATATGGCATGCTTTATGTATCAAGTTAGTAGCAGAAGAAATTAGATTTTTTACTGTGGATGAGTCTTGGATACAGTAGAATATATGCGCCAAAAGTTACAAGCTCAGATGTGGCCTGCTGTATCACTTTAGTAACAGAAGAAATTCGATTTTTTTTACTGTGGACGAGGTCTGGATACAGCTGAATTTCGCCACCAGAAAATTACAAGCTGAGATGTGGCCTGCTGTATCCCGGTAGTAACAGAAGAAATTATTATTTTTCACTGTGGACAAGCTCTGGATATAGCTGAATTTCACTGCCAGAAAATTTAAAGCTGAGATGTGGCCTGCTGTATGTATCACGTTAGTAACAGAAGTAGTGTTGAGCGAACATGCTCGACACTGCTCGGTACTCACCCGAGCATCACGCTACTTCGGATGTTCGGCGAGCACCGAGCATTTCCGGGTTACTCGGGCGGGAGCTCGGGTCTCCGCCCTGCATGTTTGGCGCTCTTTACAGAGCCAATGAACATGCAGGGATTCCCAGCCAGTCACTGTAATGCCGCAGCCATGTTGTTTGTGGGCATTACAGTGATTGGCTGGCCGCACAGCGTCACCTCGAGTATTTAAAACCGGGCGCCGCCATCTTGGACACAGTTGCTCCGGATTAGACAGTGTAGGGACAGCGCTGCTGATTTAGGGAGAGATATAAACTGCGAAATAGTTAGTGTAGGGTCTGTAAAGGCTGCCAGAACAAACAAACAGTCCTTTTCAGGACTAATATCCATCCCAGATACCAGGCAGGCAGACTGTATAGGAGACACAGTGGTTATACCAGCAAACACTGCATTACAGTCCTGTGTGCTCCTGTTGCCGAAATTGCTGGACTTAGCACCAGGTGTCGGGGGCCAGGAAAAATCCTTTTTTTTCCTCCTTCACACTGTACAAATACCCGTCTTATTAACCTTTTGGTGTGTGTCCCCCCCCCCCCAAAAAAAAAGCGTGTCTCTGATTTTTCAGACACAAATATAACTGTTGAAAATAGTCTGGTGTAGGCTAGAGAAACAGAAGTATTGTTTTGCACTTCCACGGTTCAAACCTCTGTATTATCCATTTTGGGCCATTTGTATCTAAAAAAAAACAGTTTGAGTGTGTCGCTCACTGTTCAGCCGCAAATCTATATATTTAAAAAAGTCTGGTATACCCCAGTAAACAATAACTGTAGTTTTGCCATCCCACAGTAAAAAATCTCTATTATTCAGGTTTTGGTATATTTTCCGTAAAGAAAAACAGTAGTGTCTCCTGACTGTTGTGACGCAAAAATATATCTGTTGAAAATAGTCTTGTGTAGGCCCGACATCCCAGTGTGGTTTTGCAGTTCCATGGGTCAAATCGCTGTACTATCCAGTTTTGGGCCTTTGGTATCTAAAAAAAAAGCAGTTTGAGTGTGTCGCTCACTGTTCAGCCGCAAATATCTCTATTTAAAAAAGTGTGGTATACCCCAGTAAACAATAACTGTGGTTTTGCCATCCCACGGTAAAAAATCTCTATTATTCAGCTTTTGGTAGTTTTTTCCGTAAAGAAAAACAGTAGTGTCTCCTGACTGTTGTGACACAAAAATATATCTGTTGAAAACAGTCTTGTGTAGGCCCGACATCCCAGTGTGGTTTCGCAGTTCCACGGGTCAAATCGCTGTACTATCCAGTTTTGGGCCTTTGGTATCTAAAAAAAAAGCAGTTTGAGTGTGTCGCTCACTGTTCAGCCGCAAATATCTCTATTTAAAAAAGTGTGGTATACCCCAGTAAACAATAACTGTGGTTTTGCCATCCCACGGTAAAAAATCTCTATTATTCAGCTTTTGGTAGTTTTTTCCGTAAAGAAAAACAGTAGTGTCTCCAGACTGTTGTGACACAAAAATATATCTGTTGAAAATAGTCTTGTGTAGGCCCAACATCCCCGTGTGGTTTCGCAGTTCCACGGGTCAAATCGCTGTACTATCCAGTTTTGGGCCTTTGGTATCTAAAAAAAAAGCAGTTTGAGTGTGTCGCTCACTGTTCAGCCGCAAATATCTCTATTTAAAAAAGTGTGGTATACCCCAGTAAACAATAACTGTGGTTTTCCTCTTCCACGGTTCTAATCTACTCTTTATTACCCTTTTTCCATTGATAGTGCAAGTGTAAGCTATTTTACTTCATTTACAATGGGCAAGGCGCGTGGCAAGGGACGTGGAAGTGGACGTTCTGGTGATGGTTCGTGGCCAAGGTGAAAATGTGCCACAACCAACAGCCACATCTTCTCGCTCCCACTTCTTGACCGAATTGCTAGGGAAGCACAGAACAACACCAGTATTGAGAACTGATCAGTGTGAACAGGTTATTAATTGGATAGCAGATAATACTTCCAGTTACCTGGGCACCACCACCTCCGGTCTGTCTTCCACACGGTCAACTCTTAGTAGCCGTGAGTCTCGACTGCATACTCCTCCTCAACCTGATGCTCCTTCCTCCCACCATGCCGAGTGTCGTCAGACAGCAAGTGATCCCACTCTTGGACACTCTGATACGCTTGAAGTGGTGGAAGAAGAGATCCCATGTTGCGATGTCCAAATATTTGAACAGCCACGGCCACAGGAAGTCCACGTTGGCAATCTGTCACAAGAGGTGGACGATGACGAGACACAATTGCCAGGAAGTGAGGAGGAGGATCGTGGTGCGCAAGTGGAAGAGGAGGAGGTGGTGGATGATCTAGTAACTGACTCAACGTGGAAGGAGGACATGCAGAATGAGGCCAGCAGCACACAGGGGGAGGGAGGCAGAGTACCCCAACAGGCAGGAAGAAGCAGTGTGGTGGCCGCAGACAGAAGGCAGGCAACTGTTCCCCATAACACCAACACGAGGGACGTTGCCAGTACAAGCGGTAGGTCTTCCAGAGTCTGGAATTTTTTTAAAGACTCTGCTGATAACCCCGAAAAGGCCATATGTTACACCTGCCATGCCAGCATCAGAAGGGGTGACAAAACTACCAGCCTGACCACCACCAGCATGATCAGGCACATGGCAGCAAAGCACCCGACTTTGTGGGGCGATACCCAGGGTCCACGACCAGTGTCAGCGGGTGTCACCACTGCTTTTTCCACTGTTGTGCGTGCAATAGAACCCCCTGTTGTGTGTGCAAGGCAATCCCCTGTCCATACTGCATGTAAAGATGCCCCCTCCTCTCAGTCTTCACTTGTTATGGCAGTTTCTCAAGAAACAGCATCAACGTCCACGTCCACGTCCCACCGCAGCGTTCAATTGTCCATATCCCAGACCTTTGAACGAAAGCGGAAATTCGCAGCTAACGCCCCACAGGCCACAGTCCTAAATTCGCACATTTCACGACTGCTTGCATTGGAAATGCTGCCTTTTAGGCTGGTGGAGACGGAATCCTTCCGCAATCTTATGGCGGTGGCCGTCCCTCGGTACTCGGTCCCCAGTCGACACTATTTTGCCCGGTGTGCCATCCCCGCACTACACAAGCACGTGTCCCAAAGCATCTGCCGTACCCTCAACAACGCAGTTACTGGGAGAGTCCACCTGACAACGGACACGTGAACAAGTGCTTGTGGCCAGGGATGGTACATCTCTCTGACGGCACACTGGGCAAACATAGTGGAAGCCGGGACCCAGTCGGACCTTGGGACGGAACACATAATACCCACACCAAGGACTGCGGGCCCTATGTCAGTTAGAGTTGCCCCCACAGTGTACAGCTCCTGCGCATCCTCCTCCTCCTCCTCCTCATGTTCAGCCTCCATCTCAGATATCACCACATCAGTTACAAGCTGGAAGCATTGCAGTACTGCCTCCGCCAAGCGGCAACAGGCTGTGCTGAAACTCATAAGCTTAGGTGATAAACCTCACACTGCTTGTGAGTTGTGGACAGCTGTGAAAGAGCAGGCAGATCTGTGGCTGAGACCGCTGAACCTACATCCCGGCATGGTCGTGTGTGACAATGGCCGTAACTTGGTGGCGGCTCTGAGGCGAGGTGAGATCACACACGTACCATGCCAGGCTCATGTGCTTAACCTCGTGGTTCAGCGGTTTCTTAAATCGTACCCCGAGTTGCCAGATCTGCTCGTGAAAGTACGCCGCCTGTCAGCTCATTTTCGCAAGTCGGCTACAGCTTCCGCCGCCCTTGCTGTGTTGCAGCAGCGTTTGCAGCTTCCGGCACACCGACTGGTGTGTGATGTCCCCACACGTTGGAACTCTACCCTCCACTTGTTGCAAAGGATTTGTGAGCAGAAGAGAGCAGTTGTGGAGTACCAGCTGCAACAAGGCCGTCGATATTCAGGTCAGACTCCACACATAAGACCTCAGGAGTGGACCTGGATGTCTGACATATGTACCATCCTGACAAACTTTGAGGAGGCCACCAAGATGGTGAGTGGCGATGACGCCATCATTAGTGTCAGCATCCCACTTGTCTGTCTTTTGCAACGCTCTCTGCAGAGAATTAAAGAGGAGGCATTGCAGCCAGAGTATGATGAGATGGATCAAGAAGCCGTAGCGGGCGATTACACAAAGCCCAGCCTCATCTCATTCCAACGTGCATTGGGGGACAATGAGGGAGAGGAGGAGGAGGAGGAGGAGGAGGAAGAACAGGAGATGCTATCATGCGTTGTAGACGGTAGTACCTGTACAAGTGTCATACCGTCGGTTCAGCGTGGGTGGCCTGAGGACAGGGGGGAGGAGGAAGAGGAGGAGGAGGAGGAGAGCATGGTCAGTCGTCATCTTGGTGAGGACACGGAAATCTTGCCCGTTACCAGTCTGGCACGCATGGATGACTTTATGTTACGCTGCCTTAACCGTGACTAGAGATGAGCGTTGTTCTACTCGAACTGTTCGCCAATCTCAAATTCGAGCTGTTTTGGGCGGTGTTCGAGCCGTTCGGCGAACACGAACAATTTGATAAAAATTCGGGTGTTCGAGGTTATGTTCGATAACTGTTCGTGCACCAAAATCATAACTGGATTTTTTCTCAGTAATGATGAAAATTAATGTTAATACGCAGTTTGAGTGTACAACGGGGTGGGGGGAGGGGCAGGGGATGGATCTCTGCAGGAACAATGAAGAACTCCATTTTTTTTTCTCTTTCCCGCATTTGCAGTGGGGAGGTGCAATCTGTCAGCCTATCAGCAGCGCACACACAGAGCGAAGTGCTTTTTTTCATACAAGCAAGGGCATGTGTCATTGGCAGTGTATGTCACATGTCCTTGCCCTATAAGACCAAGCCATTTTCCCCGTCGCCACCATTTTCTCACTGCTGCAGCTGCGTGTTAGACGGCACCGCTGTTGCTGTGTGCGCTATACCTTGTTAATTTCAAGCCAATTTTCGCACAAATATACAGATAGCTTGGGAGTAGGGAATAGTTGTGATTGCAGTCCTTTTAAGGACTAGGTTACAGCATTTCCTACGACTTTTATCAGGGAGGTCTGTGCTCTTAAATAGATAGGTTGTGGGAGTAAAGACTAATTGTAATTGGAGTCCTTTTCAGGACTAGGTTACATCAGTTCCTATCAGTTTTTGCCAGGCAGGTCTGTGCCAGTGCTGTGCAAGTTTTTTTCACAGCATTTGGCTGAATCTAGCAAAGCTAATCCTTTTTGGCCTATTGCAGAGTGTGTTAGTCAGTGGAGTAGCCTATCTGTGCTGCAAGATATACCACCTGTGTATAGAATACCAATTTTTTTACTGCACCTAGTGAAGTAAAATCTTTTGGGCATAGCATCATTCTATTAGTCCATCTATACTGACCTCCATCAGGTTGCAAATTAAAACTAATTTTTATCTGCATCTACAGTACCTCTGAAAAAATATTTGGGCTTCTAGCGGTGTGTGGGACTTGTTGTATTAGTCCATCTATACAGACCTCCATCAGGTTGCAAACTGAATATATTTTTTTCTGCATCTACCTCTGAAAAAATATTGGGCTTCTAGCTGTGTGTGGGACTTGTTGTATTAGTCCATCTATACTGACCTCCATCAGGTTGCAAACTGAATATATTTTTTTCTGCATCTACCTCTGAAAAAATATTGGGCTTCTAGCTGTGTGTGGGTCTTGTTCTATTAATCCATCTATACTGACCTCCATCAGGTTGCAAACTGAATATAATTTTTTTCTGCATCTAGCTCTGAAAAAATATTTGGCCTTCTAGTAGTGTGTCGGACTTTCTCTATTAGTCCATCTATACTGACCTCCATCAGGTTGCAAATTAAAAATAATTTTTATCTGCATCTACAGTAACTCTGAAAAAATATTTGGGCTTCTAGCTGTGTGTGGGACTTGTTGTATTAGTCCATCTATACTGACCTCCATCAGGTTGCAAATTAAAAATAATTTGTATCTGCATCTACAGTACCTCTGAAAAAATATTTGGGCTTCTAGCTGTGTGTGGGACTTGTTGTATTAGTCCATCTATACTGACCTCCATCAGGTTGCAAACTGAATATATTTTTTTCTGCATCTACCTCTGAAAAAATATTTGGGCTTCTAGCTGTGTGTGGGACTTGTTGTATTAGTCCATCTATACTGACCTCCATCAGGTTGCAAATTAAAAATAATTTGTATCTGCATCTACAGTACCTCTGAAAAAATATTTGGGTTTCTAGCTGTGTGTGGGACTTGTTGTATTAGTCCATCTATACTGACCTCCATCAGGTTGCAAACTGAATATATTTTTTTCTGCATCTACCTCTGAAAAAATATTTGGGCTTCTAGCTGTGTGTGGGACTTGTTGTATTAGTCCATCTATACTGACCTCCATCAGGTTGCAAACTGAATATATGTTTTTCTGCATCTACCTCTGAAAAAATATTGGGCTTCTAGCTGTGTGTGGGTCTTGTTCTATTAATCCATCTATACAGACCTCCATCAGGTTGCAAACTGAATATAATTTTTTTCTGCATCTACCTCTGAAAAAATATTTGGCCTTGTAGCAGTGTGTCGGACTTTCTCTATTAGTCCATCTATACTGACCTCCATCAGGTTGCAAACTGAATATATTTTTTTCTGCATCTAACCCAGCCAATAGTTTTGGCCTAATACCACAGTTTGGCCACTCAGCTCTGCTCGGTTACCATCCATTGTTTTTTTGTGCAAACAACTCCAGAGTTGTGAATTAGTTAACCACCAAAATGAGTGGAAAAAGGCCTGCTGCTGGTGGAAAGGGGAATAGGCGTGTTGGGAAGGGGAAAAAAGGTTGTGTCCGTGGGGTAGGTGTTAAAGCAACAGTAACATCTGCAGAAGAAAGACCATCTTCCAGCCAAACTAAAATGTCTACTTCTTTTAGCGGACAATGTGATAAGATCCCTTTCTTACGGCCACGCCAATCGCTACAAATTCCAGATGAGGCACAAAAACAGCAGGTGCTTCAACGGATATCAAGTGCTCCTTTAAGTGGGCTCTCCTCCACATCAACTTCAACATCACAAATACTCCAGTCCTCAAAGGTGTCACCCAAATCGCACTTGCTTCCTCACAGCTCCCAAATCTCCAGCTGCCCGTCTGAGTATGAGGTAGAACAGATGGTTGAGTCTGCAGAGCTGTTTACTCATACTATAGCCTGGGAATCAGAGGTCGACTCCAGCGCATCTGTGAATCCAGACGAGGAAATGATCTGCACTGATGCCCAGAATCTTTATGAGTCGGATCCAGGACCAGACGCAGAAGGTTCTGACCATAATGTAGACCCTCATTCCCAAACTGTAACTCCTGTTGGTGGAGACAATGAGGAAGACGATGATAAGACTCAAATACCTGATTGGAGCGACAACTTTAGTTTTTTGTCAGGGCAGGAACAGGTTGGCTCTGAGGACGACGGGTGTGATAACACACAGGGTGATGATGATGAGGTTGGAGATCCCACTTACTGTCAACCCACAGTCAGCCAAGAGATGAGGTCAGCAGAGGAGGTGGAGGAAGATGCTAGTGACGACGAGGTCAGGTTGCGCCTTCCTGGACAGAGACGTAGTACTGGAAGCACGTCAACAACTGCATCCTCAAACACAACTCTGCCTCTCACCACAAGTCGTGGTGGCTCTTCAGGTCGCATGGGTGCTAAGCCTTGCATAGCCTGGGCATTTTTTCAGATCGATAAAGATGACCCAACTCGTGTTATCTGTAACATTTGTCAGCAAAAGCTAAGTAGAGGCCAAAAAATACATAGTTTGAGTACTTCATGCATGAACCGGCACATGGACATGAAGCATAAGTTGCAGTGGGAAGCTCAGTGTGCTACAATGGGGCCTAGCCGGCCGGGCCAACCACCGTCTGCCATATCTTGTGCATCCGCGGCCTCTTCATCCTCTGTGACTGGGGGGACAGCAGTCACACCTGTTTTGGGGCGCAGACCTGCCACCTCTTTACCCGCAACAGCCAGCGTGATTGGCAGGTCATCATTTTCTTTGGAGGTGGTAACAGCAGCTGGTGTTGAGCGCTGTCCGACATCGATAGCACCACCTTTGGATCAAGGCAACCTAACATGTCCGCCTGCATCTTCCTCACAGACCGGCAGTTTGCCGGGGACACCCTTATCAACCCCGTCTAAGCACAATAGCCAGCCCTCGGTCCCTCAGATGTGGACAAGTAAAAGACCATTTCCTCCTAGCCATGAGAAAGCTAAGAGGTTGAATTTCACCATCTGCAAGCTCTTGGCTACAGAAATGCTGCCTTTCCGCCTGGTGGACACAGAGGATTTTCGAGACCTTATGTCCGTCGCAGTGCCCCAGTACCAGATGCCCAGTCGGCACTACTTCTCAAAGAAAGGTGTGCCTGCGCTCCACCAGCATGTCGCACACAACATCACCGCTTCTTTGAGAAACTCTGTGTGTGACAGGGTGCATTTCACCACAGACACTTGGACGAGTAGGCATGGACAGGGGCGTTACATGTCGCTGACTGGGCACTGGGTAACTATGGTGACAGCAGGACAAGGGGCTGCTGTCCAAGTCTTGCCGTCCCCACGAGTTGTGCGTCAATCCTCTTTATGTCAAAGTTCCTCCACTGCTTCTGCCTCCTCAACCTCCTCTCGGTCTTCCACCTGCACCCAAAGCCTGTCTGGTCATGCCACAAGCTTTCTAACTGCGCAGAAGGGATCCTGCACACCTCCTTACTATGCTGGCAGTAGGGCTCAACGTCATCAGGCGGTTTTTACATTGAAATGTCTGGGAAATGTGAGTCACACAGCTGAGGAGTTGTGGTCAGCTCTGGAGAACCAATTTCATGAATGGTTGTCTCCACTGGACCTGAAACCAGGGAAGGCCGTGTGCGACAATGCTGCAAACCTGGGTGCGGCCCTTCGCCGGGGCAATGTCACACACGTGCCTTGTATGGCTCACGTGTTGAACCTGGTTGTCCAGCAATTTTTAGCCCACTATCCCAGACTAGATGGCCTTCTGCAGAGGGCACGGTTGCTGTGTGCTCACTTCCGCCGTTCGCATCCCGCAGCTCAGCGACTTACATCTCTACAGAAGTCATTGGGCCTGCCACTTCACCGGCTAAAATGAGATGTACTTACCCGGTGGAATTCAACTCTGCACATGTTGCAGCGACTGTGGCAGCACCGACAAGCCCTGGTGCAATACGTTCTGACGTATAGCCTGGGCCAACGAGATTCAGAGGTGGGGCAAATCACGCTGGAGGAGTGGTCTCAGATCAGGGACCTATGCACCCTTCTGCACAGTTTTGAGATGGCGACGAAGATGTTTAGTGCTGACGATGCCATTATCAGCATGACTATTCCGGTGATTTACATGCTGGAGCACATGTTAAACAGAATTCGGAGTCAGGTGGTGGCACAAGAGGAGGTGGAGGAAGTAGAGGAGGAGGAGTTGTATGCGGAAGGGCTAACATCTGCAAGGTCCAGACGGTCGGCAGCACCAAGGCGGCAGGCATGTGAGGGTGGGGGAGATGGTTTTACCAGGGCGCATGGTAGCAGCCAAACTAGTGAAGAAGGTGCAGGAGCCCAGGAAGAAGTGGAGGACGAACTGATGGAAGACTCATCAGATGAGGGAGACCTTGATCACATTTCTGTTGTGCGAGGTTGGGGGGAGAGGACAGAGGAAGGAAGCATGATTGTTACCTCGCCACCAACACAACAGGGACTTGGTGCTCCTGGATGCGCAACACACATGAGTGCCTTCTTGCTGCACTACCTGCAACATGACCCTCGAATTGTGAGAATTAGAAATAATCCTGACTACTGGGTTGCCACACTGTTAGATCCCCGGTACAAAAGTAAATTTGCAGAAATTATTCCTGCCATAGAAAGGGATGCACGCATGCAGGAGTATCAGCAGAGACTGTTGCAGAATCTTACATGTGCTTTTCCACAAAATACCAGTGGTGCACGTAGTGAATCTCACAGTTCCAACTTGCCAACCGTGGGACCGTCAAGTGTTCAGCACTCAAACCGTAACAGAACCACAGTATCTGGTGGTAACATCAATTTTGCGGAATCATTTCACCACTTTTTTAACCCATCCTTTGCAAGGCCACAGGAGACAAGAAGTCTGACACATAGTCAACGCCTAGAGACGATGGTACAGGAGTATCTCCAAGTAAACATTGAAGCCACGACTGTGTCACTGGACCCTTGCTCTTTTTGGGCTTCCAATCTGGATAAATGGCCGGAGCTAGCCACTTACGCCTTGGAGATCTTGTCATGCCCCGCAGCCAGCGTTCTGTCTGAACGTGTGTTCAGCGCTGCTGGTGGTGTGCTGACAGATAAGCGCACGCGGCTCTCCACTGATAATGTAGACAGACTCACGTTCATAAAGATGAACAAATCATGGATCCGAAACGACTTTTCTACCCCTGTGTCATCCTGGGGAGAGTAAAAGCTTGATGATTGGTTAAAATCACCTTACCAACCGTTTTAAGCTTTCAAATTACTAATCATGTTTATCTGTATCTTGACTGGAAAATAATTTGGGCTTTGTAGCAGTGTGCAGCACTGATCCTATTAGGCCATTTATAATAAGCTCCACCAGATTTAAAATTAAAAATAATTTTTAGCTGCATCTAGCCCGGAAAATAATTTTGGGGCTCCGAGATGCGCAAGACACATAAGTGCCTTCTTGCTGCACTACCTGCAGAATGACCCTCATATTGTCAGAATTCGAAGTAATCATGACTACTGGGTTGCCACACTCTTAGATCCCCCAAACTTTTCGATCAACCTTTTCATTTTAATAAAGACCCAAAAAATGGTCATTTTTGAAATTATAAGCATTAGCAGGTTGTTAGAAACTGAAATCAAACAGTTTTCAACTCAAAACTTTATTCTAGGTGATGTTACATTTTCACATAGGACCCCTTGTTCGAAAGGAGCTTCTGAACTCTCTCGTCCATTGAATTTGTCAGGTTTTGGATGGTTTCTGCTTCAATTGTTTTGCATGAGGACAGAATACCCTCCCAGAGCTGTTGCTTAGATGTGAACTGCCTCCCGCCATCATAGACACTCCTTTTAATGATGCTCCAAAGGTTCTGAATGGGGTAGAGGTCAGGGGAGCATGGGGGTCACACCATAAGTTTGTCCCCTTTTATGCCCATATCAGCCAGAGATGCAGATGTTTTATGTGCAGCATGAGATGGTGCATTATCATGCAGAAAAATGATCTTGCTGTGAAATACACGGTTCTTCTTCTTGAACCATGGCAGGAAGTGCTGTTTGAGAAAATCCACATACATTATGGAATTCATCTTTAGCGCCTTCAGGGATCCTAAAGGGGCCGACAATCTCTCTCCCCTTGATTCCAGCCCAAAACATTACTCCACCTCCTCCTTGTTAGCGCTGTAGCCGTGTTTGCGTGGGGTGTCCATCAACCAGCCATCCTCCACTCCATCCATCTGGACCATCGAGCGCTGCACGGCACTCATCCGTGAACAAAACAGTTTTGAAATCAGTCTTCATGTAATGTTTGGCCCACTGGAGCCGTTTCTGCTTGTGTGAAGTGGATAGAGGAGGTCGACAGGATGGCGTATGCACAGCTGCAAACCTCTGAAGGACCCTGCATCTTGTTGTTCGGGGGACGTTGGAGGCACAAGCAGCTTCAAAAACTTGTCTGCTGCTATGACAAGGCTTTTTTGCCGCTGCTCTTTCAACCTGACGTAATTGCCTGTAGGAAAGAGTCCTCAATTTGCCCTTATCAGCACGCACACGTGTGTACTGTGAATCAGCTACATACTTCTTGATTGCCAAGACACTTCATCCTGATCATCGCACAATGTTGATTGTAGTCATGCCTTGACCTAAACACTCCACAATTTGTTGCTTCTCAGCAGCCGACACATCCTTTTTCTTTCCCATTTTGGCAGAAAATGTAGGCTGCTGAATAATGTGAGAGAGCCTTCTTAAGTAGTCTTGCCTTTCATTGGACACACCTGACAAACTAATTAGCACTGGTGTCTGCAATTGCTTACAGTGATATAAAGAGCCCTGACACACATCACCATCAATGAGTTTAACTGACAAACAAACAAATTCTTCCCTTATCACTCCTAAACACTTTTTGCATAATAATTTGGAACACAGTGTACATGTGCTTTTCCACAAAACACCAGTGGTTCACGTAGTGAATCTTACAGTTCTAACTTGCCAACCGTGGTCTGTATGGAGTTGTTCAATAAAGGGCCCAAAATTAAGATAACATAGATGGGAGAGGTCTCTATGAATAGGAATTCCTAAGTATTTGATACCCTGTGAGGGCCAGGCAAAGGGAAAGTTGGACTGGATGGAATCCTATATGGATTTGGGGAGGGAGACATCGAGGGCCTCAGACTTCGCTGCATTGATTTTAAAATTTTACCATGTAACAAAGTGATCTATTTCAGCCATAACAGCATGGATGGATATATGTGATTGAGTGATATATACTAGGACATCATCAGCAAATAGAGAGCACTTGTACTCGGTGCCTCCCACCTCAATCCACCTAATATTGGGGTTATGGCGAATTGATGAGAGCAGGTGCTCCGTCACTAGGATGTATAAGAGAGGGGACAGAGAACATCCCTGCCTTGTCCCATTGGTGATTGTGAAAGGTGATGAAAATGTTCTGATGCGCCCCCTGGGCCTTGGGACACCCGGAGCCGGACCCTTTTTGGTGGATGCTGGTGGTTGTAGTCTCCGTGGCGGCAACCCGGTTCCGTGGCTCAGGGCGGTCAAACCAGTGGCGGAACTATTTATGTGGTTTTGATGTTTAAATGTCCGACTACGCCACCCGTGGATTGCGGTCAGAGTGAACCGCCGCTCCAGGGCAGACCGCTGAGGCTGGTGTTGTGGGTGCAGCAGAGCGTAGCATAACTCCCCACGGGAGGAGTATAGCCTCAGGGCAGTGTATGCGGAGGATGGGGGTGATGGTGCAGGGCAGCAGCAGTAATGACACGGAGTCAGTGATGCAGTCCAGGGCCTTTACTCACAGTTCTTATTATCCAGACCACGTCTGCAGGTAACGGCTGCCCACGTCGTACTGTGCTCACCAGGTGAGGGGCTCAGACAACTCCCAGATAACTTTGGAGCGCTTCACAGGACCCCCTTTGTGTGTCCTTTGTCTGGCCTTTCTTACCAACCCTTCTGTCCGGCTGCCTCGGGCCTCCTCTTGGTAAACTTGGCGCCAGTTTCCCTGACCCTATGTGGTGCCTTCCTAGCGGGTGTAGCGAGGGGCTGCGCCACATAAAATGTCACAGCCTCCTGTTTCTAGCTGAGGGTCGTTTCCTGCCTCCACTAGTTTCGGGGACCGGTCTCCCCCTTTGGCCTGACCCCTCCACGCAGGTGGATTCTGGCGTGCGGTGGCGACTCGCCCGTCCGCACCCCTGAGATCCCTTCGTTCCTCGTTCCTGGAGCCTTCTCCGCTCCTCTTCCTTCCTTCTCCCTCTTCCAGGCCTGGGCCTCTGTTACTAGGCCCGCCCCCGGAGCAGAGCTCATGCAGAGCCCCTGCTCCCTGCCACTTCTGCTCAGACTTCTCTGCACTGAACTAAGATGGTGCCCACCTTTTATACTCCCTTCTCAATGCACCCAGGAACTGCTTCCTCCCTGCTCCTGCACTACAGGGTTCCCCTTCCTCAGTGTTCCCTCCCCCCACTCCAGCCAGGGACAGGGACTGTCGTGCCCATCTCAGGGGCATATTGGTCGCCCTGCCCCACGGCAATGTGGTGTAATGCATGCAGGTGTCGGGTCCTGATCCACACTACATCCTTACCTGAGAGTGAGATATCACACCTCTGGGTGAGGTGCAATACCTCTGTAGCAACCGAGCCCTCAGGGTGCTACAGTTCCATTTATCTTCAGCCTAGGTGACGTATTGCGATACAGGGCCGTGATTTTGGCTATAAAAGGGTCCCCTAGACCCCTACCCCAAGCTTTTTAAGAGAATCATATATGGCGTGCCAGGAGACTCTATGGAATGCTTTCTCAGCATCCAACGAGAGTATCTAATTACAAATTTTTAACTGCATCTAGCCCAGGAAATACTTTGTGCCTAGTAGCAGGGTCTGCTAGTCAGTGGATTATCCCGGCTGTTAAGCAAGCTACACCACCTGTAGTTTGGACACTTCATTTTTTCAAAGGAAATGCTTCGGGACCACGGGATACTCAGTGAAGAGCATCAGGAGGCACCCCAAGGCATAGGGGCTGGGACTGGCAGTAGGATGCCTTGCGGTGGACAGCCGAGCTCGATCCTTATAAAAGCTTTTTAACTGCAGCAGCTTTAGTGGACGCTACTGGAGCTGGAATTACGCGGCTGCTGGCATGAGACTTGCCCTCCAATAGATCCTTGTAAATGGATTTAAAGTGTATTCATTCAAATTAGAGAGACAATTTAAATTAAAAAGCTTAGAGCTGCCTCCACCACAGGGGGGCTCGCTCGACCCACCAGCGGACAGGCACCAGTATTGGGAGAGGGAGGCTGGCCGTCAGGGTCCACCGCGGCTCTGGCACAAACCCGGCGACACGGAGGTGGCACGGGCAGGAACGGACTGGCCATGTCGGCTTCTCACTTTTTGGATTTTAGAAGGGCATGACATGCCTATATCTGTGTCTCCCCCTCCTTTTACTCCTCCACCTCTTTTCTTTTCGCATGACTATATGTACTTGTCACTTTTCCATGTGTTAGTTATGTCTTCTGAGCAGTTTGTCAGCTTCTGGACACCTTTGAAGGTGTTTTCTATGTGTTTCTATGTGTTTTTGTTTGCCTGCCATTGGTTTTAATGGTATTCGAAGGTGTTCGACGAACAGTTCGGCGAACACACGGGTGTTCGACGAACCGAACCGAACTCGAACACTACGGGGGTGGCTCAACACTAACCGTGACCCTCGCGTTGTCAAAATGTTGTCATTACTGGTTGGTGACACTTGTAGACCCCCGCAACAAGGAGAACTTTCACTCTCTTATTCCTGAGGTGGAGAGGTCTACAGAAATGGGGCAATACCAGAAGGCCCTTGCTGCAGAACTCTTAAAAAAATTCCCATCTGAACACGCTTGCGGCAGAGGTCACAGTTCGTTGCCCAACCAAGGCGTACAGGCGAGAGAGATGCAACTCCAATCCAGCAGAGGCAGGGGAACACTGTCAATGTTCTGGGACAGTTTTCTGACACCCGCCCAGCTTACAGGCCCTGAGGCGCGGGGTACTCTCACAAGGAGTGGGAAGTTTCAAAAGATGGTGAGGGAGTACCTTGCCGATCGTACCAGCGTCCTCCGTGATTCCTCTGTGCCTTTTAATTATTGGGTATCCAAGCTGGACACTTGGAATGAACTCGCTCTGTACGCCTTGGAGGTCCTGGCCTGCCCTGCCGCTAGCTTGTTATCGGAGCGTGTTTTTAGTGCCGCTGGGGGAATTATAACTGATAAGCGCACTCGCCTGTCAACTGACAATGCTGACAAGCTGACCCTTATCAAAATGAACAAGGGCTGGATTGGGCCAGACTTCTCATCACCACCAAATGACAACAGAGTAACATAAAGTCAAATCCACTGTGTTATTTCGGGAGGTGTATTCACATGCACCGCTTCACAACCACACATGGGTATACGCTTCCTCTTTTCGTCTGTTTTATCTTCTTCTCCTTATCCTCAGCCTCCACCACCACTATACCACCATGGTGCCAGCACTGCAAGTTCCTCCGTCCTTATTTTTGGCAGCTTTTGCTTGCAAGGCATAAGCAAATACTATGGGACACCCACTCCCCAATAATGGGACTTATGTTTGTAATATGCTGTAGTGCATGGCTCTTGTAAGGGGCATTGCAAGTTGCTCCATCCTAATTTTTGGCAGCTTTTGCTTGGAAAGCATAAGCAAATACTATGGGAGACCCACTCCCCAATAATGGGACTTATGTTTGTAATATGCTGTACTGCATGGCTCTTGTAAGGGGCATTGCAAGTTGCTCCGTCCTAATTTTTGGCAGCTTTTGCTTGCAAGGCATAAGCAAATACTATGGGACACCCACTCCCCAATAATGGGACTTATGTTTGTAATATGCTGCACTGCATGTGACGCTCCCCCTGGGCCGTGTGTACACGTGTGTGGGATACCCGGTGCCGGGTCTCTGGTGTCTGTAGTCTCCGTGGCGGTGACCCGGTCCCGTGGCTCAGGCTGGTCAAATCAGTGGCAGTCTTTCTTAGGTTTTGAGGTTAATTGTCCGACTGTGCCACCCGTGGATTGCGGTCAGGGAGTACCACCGCTGTGAGGCAGACCGCTGAGGCTGAAGTTGTGTGCGCAGCAGAGAATAGGATAACTCCCCACGGGAGGAGTATAGCCTCAGGGCAGTGAGTGTGGATGATGGGGGTGATGGTGCACGAGCGCAGCAGGAACGACTCAGAGTCTTTGCAGTGCAGTTCAGGGTCTTTACTGATGATTGTAAGGTAGACCCTCCCGGGAGTACTGGCTAGCATAAGAGGCCTGGTCAGTCTGTGAGCAAGCAGGAGTTCCCCTGGCCAGGTGGAGTTGTAGGCCTCCCCGTCTGTCTGCACTCTTCCTGGCTACCTTGCTGTTAGCGGGTAGAAGTAGCCCACGTCCCTGAGTGTACCGTGTAGTGCTCACCCGTATGGCTGGTGACTTCTGTTAGCCTCTGCTCCACTATGGCGGTGCTCGTCCCTTGCTTGTGACTGAGCCTCCGGGCTTCTATGGCCAGAGGACCTGAAATCCCCTGCCGGCTGGTTTCTGCTGCTGGATATATAAGTCCTCACAGCCTCGGACTCCTGTGTCCGGTTCCTATTGTCTTCTGCCAGGGCGAGCTCTGCTCAGCTTCCAGCCCCTGGTCTTTAGCTCCTAGCTCCTACAGAGCTCCTTGCTGTTACTTTCCCTCCTTGCTCTCACTCTGACTCTGACTGTTCTCTGTTCTCTGACTCACTCAACGCCGCCCCAGATCCAGTTTATAAGGGCAGAATTCTCCCCTCCCAGGACTGGGGCAGGAGGAGGTTACATGTTTAAGGAATCCTGACCAGGAAACCTCCCACTTGCTCTCCGACATAATATCTCTATTACTGTGGTGACCAGACCCTAGGGGTGCCACACATGGCTCTTGTAAGGGGCATTGCAGTTCCTCATAATTTTTGGAAAGCCTTCCATTCACTGCTTAGGCCAACAGTGCACGGGAGACCCAATTGCTATAAATGGAAAAAAAGGTTTAGTTAACGCCCTCTGACCTCCATGTCATTTCCAAGGGGCATTGGAGTGGCTCGAAATTTTTGGTAGGCATTGCACTCACTGTATGCCCTATAACTGTGTAGCCGAACCGCTCCTTTTGTTACAGAAACATATCCTACAAGACATATCTGGTTGACTGGCCTGATATTGATGTGAATGGTCCCTGTTCCTCCTGCTCTTTCTCCTTTGCCACTACCTCATCCATCATTTATCACCTGAAGCTTTGTTTTAACGGGAGTCATTGAACTTGGATAGTAGCAGGAAAACATCCAGCAATCCTCGGAGGAGGTAGGATATGCGCCAAAACGCTGACCACCTCAGGCCTAGCCGCTACTACATACATGCGCTTGCATTACAACAAAACAAAGCAGATGCGAACTTCTATCATCCTCATCATGCTCCTCACCTTGGCACTCTCAACTCCCCTGATGGAGAAGCCAGGGCCCACCGGAGGAGTCTAATAGTCCGGTGGGCTCGGCCAATGCTGCCCTAAAGCAGGCCAGGCTAAGAAAAGTGTGGGAAAGGTTACCGGGACAAATAGGGGTGGCTGGGGACCGAGTATGGACACCTGGCCACCCCCTGGAGGCTGGGGAGCAAGCGGGGACACCCGGCCACCAGGCGGCTGAGGACTGAGTATGGATACCAGGCCGCCGACACAGCCATGGCGTGGTGGCCAGATTCCGCCTCCACATGCCTAAAAGGCCCAATTTAAAGTGCAAGCAAGCAAGCAGTATGGTATTGCAGCCTGGGGGTGGGTGGGTGGCAGGCTGCATACTTGCGCTTGCATTGCAAGGAATGGGAGAGGTACAATTGAACACTGCCCTGGGACAAGGACTTGAATGGGGATAGTTGCAAGTCTGCAATGACAGGTGCAAGGTGGGAGGCATCTTCGCATGTACCATGAACAGGGGTTTGGCATGCACACACTACAGCGGAATAGGCTCTCCTTCCCACTAAATGCACTGGGGAGGGCACAGGTAATGTTTTGGTATACGCGCTTAATCTTATGTATAAGGCACACCAGGACAAATAGGGGCGGCTGGGGACTGAGTATGGATGCCTCGCTGCCGAAGCAGCCATGAGGTAGTGGCCAGCTTCGGCCTCCTCCAAACTAAAAGGCCCCGTTTCAAGTGCAAGCTAGCAGTATGGAATTGCAGTCTGGGGGTGGGTGGGTGGCAGGCTGCACACTTACACTTGCATTAAAAGAAAACATAGCAGATGCTAACTTCTGTCATCATCATCATGCTCCTCACCTTGGCACTCTCAACTCCACCGATGGAGAAGTCAGGGCCCACCGGAGGAGTCTAGTTCTCTGGTGGGCTCGTCCAATGCTGCCTAAAGCAGGCCGGGCTAAGAAAAGTGTGTGGGGGGATGTTCCAAGGAGAAATAGGGGCGGCTGGGGACCGTTTATGGACACCCAGCTGCCCCCAGGCGGCTGGGGACCGTGTGTGGACACCCGGCCGCAGGGCGGCTGGGGACCGAGTATAGACACCCGGCCGCCGGGCGGCTGGGGACTGAGTATGGATTCCTGGCCGCCAACACAGCCATGACGTGGTGGCCAGATTCCGCCTCCACATGCCTAAAAGGCCCAATTTCAAGCAAGCAAGCAGTATGGTATTGCAGCCTGGGGGTGGGTGGGTGGCAGGCTGCATACTTGCGCTTGTATTGCAAGGAATGGGGGAGGTACAAATGAACACTGCCCTGGGACTAGAACTTGCATGGGGATAGTTGCAAGTCTGCATCTTCTGATGCGGCAAGGATCACTTATGATGGGCACACTTTTAGACAGTGACCTGGGAGTCAGAGATGCTTCCAGGGGTCTTCCCCATGCTGTTCCCATGTCTTTTCAGCACTTTATGCATGTGTCACACAGCACATGGCCAGATAAGGTTGTAAAATATTAAAATGACATTTCCCGGTGAATGCATTTGTCATAGTTGAAAGCAATACAAAAGTGCAAAAACGCATAAAAAATGCTACTTGTGAACATAGCCGAAGGTGTGGAAGAGTATTTTTGTTTTTGGTCATTTATTTTAACTTATACCCAAGTCTTTTCCCTGGAAAGGATGTTCCTTAACATATTTCACAGGAAAAAAGTTTCACTTTCGTTTTTGAACGTTTTATTGTGAGCCCATAAAAGTGGCTTAATACCTCTGACCATGTTGTTGACAGCAGTGACCTGGGGGTCAGAAATGCTTCCTGGGGCGATCCCCATGCTGTCCCCATGTCATTTGAGCACTGTCACTTTCGTTTTGGGCACTTGTTAGGCTTTTAAAAGACTGCCGGGGGTGCCACCGCAAAAATGCTCGAGTCTCCCATAGACTAACATTGGGCTCGTTGCTCGGGTCGAGCACCCGAGTATCACGGCGAGCTCGGCCCGAGCTTCGAGCACCCGAGCATTTTAGTGCTCGCTCAACACTAAACAGAAGCAATTAAATTTTTTACTGTGGATAAAGCCTGTATAGAGCAGAATATATGCGTCAAAAAATTACAAGCTGAGATTTGGCCTGCTATATGTAGCACGTTAGTAACAGAAAAAAATAGATTTTTTTTACAGTGAACAAGCTCTGGATAGAGCTGAATTTCACCACCAGAAAATTACAAACTGAGATGTGCAGTGCTGTTTCACGTTAGTAACAGAAGAAATTAGATTTTTTTCTGTGGACGAGCTCTGGATACTGCTGAATTTCACCACCAAAAAATTACAAGCTGAAATGTGGCCTACTGTTTTTACTGTGGATGAGACCTGTATGCTGCAGAATATATGCACCAAAAAATTAAAAGCTGAGATGTGGCCTGCTGTATGTAGCATACTGTAACAGAAATTTTTTTTTTTTTTTTTTTACTGTACACGAGTTCTGGATACAGTCGAATTTCACCGCCAGAAAATTACAAGCTGAGATGTGGCCTGCGGTATTGAGTTTCAAAGGTGTACTCCTGCATGCAGCACAATATCAGCAATGTACAAGTTCTAGGCTGAAATGTGGACTGCTGTCTCTGTCTGGACCACACTAATAGCAAAAACGATTGATCTGCTGGAAGGTGAATTTCCCAGCCACACAGGATCCTATCTATCTAAACTATCTGACTTAGAAGTTACCGCGTAGCTAACTATCTCAAATCTCTCAGTATCAGGGAGCAGCATCAAGAGCAGCCTCTCTGTGCTGTTACACTGACAAAATGGCGCTAAAACAACATGTCTGCTCTTTATATGGAGAGGGACATGTGACTTCAGCAGCAAATTGCACAAGCCCTTGTGTCTGGACATTGTGGATGGTTCCTGCACCCTGATTGGCTTGCTGGAATCTGCACACATAAAATTAAAAAAAGAAAAGAAAAAATTAACAGCCCGCCTCTTCTCTGAACTGTCATACCCACTCCCCTCATCAAACACGTCCCCTCCCCCCCGCTCATCATACAGCATTACTACCCTAGCCAAAGTCCTAATAAATACGGTAGTGGAAAAACGATAATTTCCCGCACTTTTGCCGAATTGGACCGATTTTCAGTTAAACTCCCGGGGGTCCGATGACGAATACGAATATGCAATGTTCATGCCGAATTTGAAAAACCAAATGTTTTCCGAACATATTTGCTCATCACTAGTCATAAGTACTGATGCTGCTCTGTGGGTACTATATTGGTAATGTCTAAGGTATCTCTGTACACTCAGCTCAGGTTTAGAGAAAGAATAGATATAAGTTAGTATTTAGGTAGTGATAAATAGGAATTTTAGGACCCAGAGTAGTTACAGATAGATTAAGATAGGCAGTGGTGGGCCTATTAGTGTTTTAGTATAAGTATTGTTAGTATAGTGTTAATGTAGGAAAGTAATGCAAGCTGTGTGCTGGAATGTAAGTGAAAGGTTAGATCGTCTCAGCAACAGACTGCAGAACAGATACAGTTAAACGTTTGGGACCAGCCCAGCGTGGCAGGGGTAGGGTCAAGCCAGAAGGAGAATCATTTCCTGGTTTAGTTAGTCTGAGTTAGTGAGAGGTTCATGAGAAGTTCAGGTTCAGTGTGCAGTGGGCTGGAGGCACTTGGAGTACATATCATTCTGGCAGCATGAGGTCGTACCAAATTTACTATGGTTTTCCTTGTAACATCCGGGGCCTATGGCCTAAACTAGGCACTGAGGAGTGTGCCTTAACCCCTTTTATACAGAGGAAGCCGGACGGGGAATCACGTGAGGGAAACACAGCGGATCTCGGGAGTGCTGTGTTGTCGGATGGGAAATCCCTGGGGCTGACAGGAGGATCAAGCGTAGCGATAATCCAAGCTGAACGCAAGCAAATGTGCTGTTTTGATGAAAATGGAACTGGAGAGTGCTGTGCCCGAAACTATGTATTATAAGATTGTTGTATCTGAACAGTCCAGTTAGGTTGAATTTGTTATAACGAATCGGGTGTCCCCTGAGGTGTGTGTGTTTCTGATCCTGGACCAAAGGACGTTTATGCAGCGCAGGCCTCCAGCCTGAAAGTGGGTGCACTGCACTGTACACAGCACAACATTGATGGACTGGGACACTGTTTATTTGTGGGGTCCCAGGGTGTGGAGAAGCAGCAGATCGCCCACAGCTACCACCCTGGGCACCCTACATTTTCCAAAAGTAAAACTTTTGATGTTCTGTATTTGCAGATCATTAATCAAGTGAGTACAACCTCATAGAGCTATGCTTCAGTATAAAGCATGGCACCATGGCACTCCTGGGAGTTTTTATCTCTTCATTCTAATAAGAGGTGGCATTTGCTATAGTTTTCCCTTCACTGATTGAACATTAATAGCTAATCTCAATGTTAGGCCACTAATGTTTTTATTCTGGAAACCCCTTTTAATTCTAGGTTTTTCCTTGGTTACAGATCCAGGATCCTGGCATCTTGCTTTTTTGCAATACTTGATATAAAACACTCATAAGGGAGTGGAGCCCATCAGGCAAACTCTGTCATTAGTAGGAAAATGAAGGCGCCGGATAGCACATGATGACATTTCCTCCTAGCACGACTACACCAGGTAACTTACAGTGCTCCTAATAAAAACATGCTGCTCTTGATGTTATATTAAAGGTCTAACAAAATGAAAGTACTTGTGAGATGTAAACAGCCCACATCTGTATTTATTTATATGGAATATTGCAGGAAATCAATGCCAAGAAAACTGAAAACACAATTCAAAATAATAAAAAGGCATGCGGAATGTCTTGAGAAATGTATATATAACATATAGTCCCCTTCTCCTGCTTCCATTTATCATTTCACACAAAGAATCAAAGCCAACTGGTACAATGGGTAGTAATCCACTTGTGAAACCTTTCCTGTGGGAATCCTGTTCATTCCCATTGTTTAGTCTAGTCTATAAAGGGAAAATGATCTGGCTTTAGTTATGCAGATTTTTTTTTCATGGTAAAATGTGATTAAAATATTTTACTATATATACATAGATAGTGTACACACCAAATAGACAAAAGCATTGGGAGATATCTCTTGATCATTGAATTCCACAGGTGTATAGCATCCGGGCCCTTGCAGTGCCATCAGAATGGATCATTCAAAAGAGCTCACTAATACCAACGCAGACCTGAAATAGGAGACACCGGTGTAACAAATCAGATCATGACATTTCTTCTTCTTAAATCTTCCCCTATAATGTGCAAATGGAATAGAGGGGGATAATTACTTCACGTGATCTAGACTGTATGCTTCTGTTAATGCAACCCAGAATTGTGCTTGCCATTTTTGCTGCGGCATCACACTGTTGACTCATGTTCAGTCTGTGATCTGTTAGTATATCCAAGTCTTTTTCACACGTACTATTACAGAGTGGAGTCACGTAACATTACATAGTGGAGTCACCGAGTGTTGAGGAGCAGAGGGCAGAAAAGTCGCCAACGCTCTTCTGACTCCATAACTGCATAACTGAGTCCAAACCTCATCTAGAAGTAATATCAGCACAAAAACCGTGGTCCCACTGGAAGCTATATGGCATGAGGTTTCATGGTCGAGCAGCCTTATACAAGCCTTACGTCACCAAGGACCACGCAAACCATTGGATAGAGTTGTGTAAAGCCGCCATCACTGAACTGTGGAGCAGTGAAAAAATGTTTTGTGGAGTGATGGATCTGATGGATGTCTCTGGGTTTGGTGAATGTCAGGAGAACATTACCCACCAGACTGCATTGTGACAACTGTAAAGTTTGGTGGAGGAGGGGTAATGCTATGGGATTGTTTTTCAGCGGTCGGCCTATGTATCTTATTTCCAGTCAAGAGAAATCTTCTTCAGCAGACCAAGGCTTTTGGACAATTGTAGCTTCTAACTCTGTGAGAACAGTTTGGTGAAAGCCCTTTTCTGTTCCCCGCAACTGTGCCCAGTGCGCAAAGCAAGGTCCATGAAGGCTTGCTTGGGGGAGTTTGGTGGTGATATCCAGCCGCACAAATCCCTGACCTCAACTCCATCCAACAACTTTGGGATAAACTAGAAAGGAAATTGTGAGCCTGGCCCTCTCCACCAACATCAGTCTCTGACCTCGCAATGGACGAATGGTCAAAAGTTCCCACACAAACCTTCAAAATCTTGGAGTTAACTACCCTGTAAGTCAATATCTGACCCTTTAACATACTTAGGATATTTAGCAAATCCAGGGGAGGAGAGATAAATTACATGAGAGGCTTATGATGCTGCAATGTTAACATTGCTCCACATGTAATGAGTAGTGTTGAGCGAGCACTAAAATGCTCGGGTGCTCGAAGTTCGGGCCGAGCTCGCCGTGATACTCGGGTGCTCGACCCGAGTAACGAGCCCAATGTTAGTCTATGGGAGACTCGAGCATTTTTGCGGTGGCACCCCCGGCAGTCTTTTAAAAGCCTAACAAGTGCCCAAAACGATAGTGACAGTGCTCAAATGACATGGGGACAGCATGGGGATCGCCCCAGGAAGCATTTCTGACCCCCAGGTCACTGCTGTCAACAACGTGGTCAGAGGTATTAAGCCACTTTTACAGGCTCGCAATAAAACGTTCAAAAACGAAAGTGAAACTTTTTTCCTGTGAAATATGTTAAGGAACATCCTTTCCAGGTTAAAGACTTGTGTATAAGTTAAAATAAATGACCAAAAGCAAAAATACTCCTCCACACCTTCGGCTATGTTCACAAGTAGCATTTTTTATGCATTTTTGCACTTTTGTATTGCTTTCAACTATGACAAATGCATTCACCGTGAAATGTCATTTTAACATTTTACAACCTTATCTGGCCATGTGCTGTGTGACACATGCATAAAGTGCTGAAAAGACAAGGGAACAGCATGGGGAAGACCCCTGGAAGCATCTCTGACTCCCAGGTCACTGTCTAAAAGTGTGCCCATCATAAGTGATCCTTACCGCATCAGAAGATGCAGACTTGCAACTATCCCCATGCAAGTTCTAGTCCCAGGGCAGTGTTCAATTGTACCTCCCCCATTCCTTGCAATACAAGCTCAAGTATGCAGCCTGCCTCCCACCCACCCCCAGGCTGCAATACCATGCTGCTTGCTTGCTTGAACTTGAAATTGGGCCTTTTGGGCATGTGGAGGCGGAATCTGGCCACCACGTCATGGCTGTGTTGGCGGCCTGGAATCCATACTCAGTCCCCAGCCGCCCGGCGGCCGGGTGTCCATACTCGGTCCCCAGCCGCCCTGCGGCCGGGTGTCCACACACGGTCCCCAGCCGCCTGGGGGCAGCCGGGTGTCCATAAACGGTCCCCAGCCGCCCCTATTTCTCCTTGGAACTTCCCCCCACACACTTTTCTTAGCCCGGCCTGCTTTAGGCAGCATTGGACGAGCCCACCAGAGAACCAGACTCCTCCGGTGGGCCCTGACTTCTCCATCGGTGGAGTTGAGAGTGCCAAGGTGAGGAGCATGATGATGATGACAGAAGTTAGCATCTGCTATGTTTTCTTTTAATGCAAGTGTAAGTGTGCAGCCTGCCACCCACCCACCCCCAGACTGCAATTCCAAACTGCTAGCTTGCACTTGAAATGGGGCCTTTTAGTTTGGAGGAGGCCAAAGCTGGCCACTACCTCATGGCTGCTTCGGCAGCGAGGTATCCATACTCAGTCCCCAGCCGCTCATATTTGTCCTGGTGTGCCTTATACATAAGATTAAGGGCGTATACCAAAACATTACCTGTGCCCTCCCCAGTGCATTTAGTGGGAAGGAGAGCCTATTCCGCTGTAGTGTGTGCATGCCAAACCCCTGTTCATGGTACATGCGAAGATGCCTCCCACCTTGCACCTGACATTGCAGACTTGCAACTATCCCCATTCAAGTCCTTGTCCCAGGGCAGTGTTCAATTGTACCTCTCCCATTCCTTGCAATGCAAGCGCAAGTATGCAGCCTGCCACCCACCCACCCCCAGGCTGCAATACCATACTGCTTGCTTGCTTGCACTTTAAATTGGGCCTTTTAGGCATGTGGAGGCGGAATCTGGCCACCACGCCATGGCTGTGTCGGCGGCCTGGTATCCATACTCAGTTCCCAGCCGCCTGGTGGCCGGGTGTCCCCGCTTGCTCCCCAGCCTCCAGGGGGTGGCCGGGTGTCCATACTCGGTCCCCAGCCACCCCTATTTGTCCCGGTAACCTTTCCCACACTTTTCTTAGCCTGGCCTGCTTTAGGGCAGCATTGGCCGAGCCCACCAGAGTATCAGACTCCTCCGGTGGGCCCTGGCTTCTCCATCAGGGGAGTTGAGAGTGCCAAGGTGAGGAGCATGATGAGGATGATAGAAGTTCGCATCTGCTTTGTTTTGTTGTAATGCAAGCGCATGTATGTAGTAGCGGCTAGGCCTGAGGTGGTCAGCGTTTTGGAGCATATCCTACCTCCTCCGAGGATTGCTGGATGTTTTCCTGCTACTATCCAATTTCTATGACTCCCGTTAAAACAAAGCTTCAGGTGATAAATGATGGATGAGGTAGTGGCAAAGGAGAAAGAGCAGGAGGAACAGGGACCATTCACATCAATATCAGGCCAGTCAACCAGATATGTCTTGTAGGATATGTTTCTGTAACAAAAGGAGCGGTTCGGCTACACAGTTATAGGGCATACAGTGAGTGCAATGCCTACCAAAAATTTCGAGCCACTCCAATGCCCCTTAGAAATGACATGGAGGTCAGAGGGCGTTAACTAAACCTTTTTTTCCATTTATAGCAACTGGGTCTCCCGTGCACTGTTGGCCTAAACAGTGAATGGAAGGCTTTCCAAAAATTTTGAGGAACTGCAATGCCCCTTACAAGAGCCATGTGTGGCACCCCAGGGTTCTGGTCACCACAGTAATAGAGATATTACGTCGGAGAGCAAGTGGGAGGTTTCCTGGTCAGGATCCCTTAAACATGCAACATCCTCCTGCCCCAATCCTGGGAAGGGAGAATTCTGCCCTTATAAACTGGATCTGGGGCGGGGTTGAGTGAGTCAGAGAACAGAGAACAGTCAGAGTCAGAGTGAGAGCAAGGGAAAGTAACAGCAAGGATCTCTGTAGGAGCTAGGAGCTAAAGACCAGGGGCTGGAAGCTGAGCAGAGCTCGCCCTGGCAGAAGACAATAGGAACCGGACACAGGAGTCCGAAGCTGTGAGGACTTATATATCCAGCAGCAGAAACCAGCCGGCAGGGGATTTCAGGTCCTCTGGCCATAGAAGCCCGGAGGCTCAGTCACAAGCAAGGGACCAGCACCGCCGTCGTGGAGCGGAGGCTAACAGAAGGCCCCCAGTCACCAGCCATACGGGTGAGCACTACACGGTACACTCAGGGACGTGGGCTACTTCTACCCGTTTACAGCAAGGTAGCCAGGAAGAGTGCAGACAGACGGGGAGGCCTACAACTCCACCTGGCCAGGGGAACTCCTGCTTGCTCACAGACTGACCAGGCCTCTTATGCTAGCCAGTACTCCCGGGAGGGTCTACCTTATAATCATCAGTAAAGACCCTGAACTGCACTGCAAAGACTCTGAGTCATTCCTGCTGTGCTCGTGCACCATCACCCCCATCATCCACACTCACTGCCCTGAGGCTATACTCCTCCCGTGGGGAGTTATCCCATTCTATGCTGCGCACACAACACCAGCCTCAGCGGTCTGCCTCGCAGCGGTGGTACTCCCTGACCGCAATCCACGGGTGGCGCAATCGGACAATTAACCTCAAAACCTAAGAAAGACTGCCACTGGTTTGACCAGCCTGAGCCACGGGACCGGGTCACCGCCACGGAGACTACAGACCCCAGAGACCCGGCACCGGGTATCCCACACACGTGTACACACGGCCCAGGGGGCGCGTCACATGCAGTACAGCATATTACAAACATAAGTCCCATTATTGGGGAGTGGGTGTCCCATGGTATTTGCTTATGCTTTCCCAGCAAAAGCTGCCAAAAATTAGGACGGAGCAACTTGCAATGCCCCTTACAAGAGCCATGCAGTACAGCATATTACAAACATAAGTCCCATTATTGGGGAGTGGGTGTCCCATAGTATTTGCTTATGCTTTCCCAGCAAAAGCTGCCAAAAATTAGGACGGAGCAACTTGCAATGCCCCTTAAAAGAGCCATGAAGTACAGCATATCACAAACATAAGTCCCATTATTGGGGAGTGGGTGTCCCATAGTATTTGCTTATGCTTTCCCAGCAAAAGCTGCCAAAAATTAGGACGGAGCAACTTGCAAAGCCCCTTAGAAGAGCCATGCATTACAGCATATTACAAACATAAGTCCCATTATTGGGGAGTGGGTGTCCCATAGTATTTGCTTATGCTTTCCAAGCAAAAGCTGCCAAAAATTAGGACGGAGCAACTTGCAATGCCCCTTACAAGAGCCATGCAGTACAGCATATTACAAACATAAGTCCCATTATTGGGGAGTGGGTGTCCCATAGTATTTGCTTATGCTTTCCCAGCAAAAGGTGCCAAAAATTAGGACGGAGCAAATTGCAATGCCCCTTACAAGAGCCATGCAGTGCAGCATATTACAAACATAAGTCCCATTATTGGGGAGTGGGTGTCTCATAGTATTTGCTTATGCTTTCCCAGCAAAAGCTGCCAAAAATTAGGACGGAGCAACTTGCAATGCCCCTTACAAGAGCCATGCAGTACAGCATATTACAAACATAAGTCCCATTATTGGGGAGTGGGTGTCCCATGGTATTTGCTTATGCTTTCCCAGCAAAAGCTGCCAAAAATTAGGACGGAGCAACTTCAATGCCCCTTACAAGAGCCATGCAGTACAGCATATTGCAAACATAAGTCCCATTATTGGGGAGTGGGTGTCCCATAATATTTGCTTATGCTTTCCCAGCAAAAGCTGCCAAAAATTAGGACGGAGCAACTTGAAATGCCCCTTACAAGAGCCATGCAGTACAGCATATTACAAACATAAGTCCCATTATTGGGGAGTGGGTGTCCCATAGTATTTGCTTATGCTTTCCCAGCAAAAGCTGCCAAAAATGAGGACGGAGCAACTTGCAATGCTCCTTACAAGAGCCATGCAGTACAGCATATTACAAACATAAGTCCCATTATTGGGGAGAGGGTGTCCCATAGTATTTGCTTATGCTTTCCCAGCAAAAGCTGCCAAAAATTAGGACGGAGCAACTTACAATGCCCCTTACAAGAGCCATGCAGTACAGCATATTACAAACATAAGTCCCATTATTGGGGAGTGGGTGTCCCTTAGTATTTGCTTATGCTTTCCAAGCAAAAACTGCCAAAAATTAGGACTGAGCAACTTGCAATGCCCCTTACAAGAGCCATGCAGTACAGCATATCACAAACATAAGTCCCATTATTGGGGAGTGGGTGTCCCATAGTATTTGCTTATGCTTTCCCAGCAAAAGCTGCCAAAAATTAGGACGGAGCAACTTGCAATGCCCCTTACAAGAGCCATGCAGTACAGCATATTACAAACATAAGTCCTATTATTGGGGAGTGGGTGTCCCATAGTATTTGCTTATGCTTTCCCAGCAAAAGCTGCCAAAAATTAGGACGGAGCAACTTGCAATGCCCCTTACAAGAGCCATGCAGTACAGCATATTACAAAGATAAGTCCCATTATTGGGGAGTGGGTGTTCCGTAATATTTGCTTATGCTTTCCCAGCAAAAGCTGCCAAAAATTAGGACGGAGCAACTTGCAATGCCCCTTACAAGAGCCATGCAGTACAGCATATTACAAACCTAAGTCCCATTATTGGGGAGTGGGTGTCCCATGGTATTTGCTTATGCTTTCCCAGCAAAAGCTGCCAAAAATTAGGACGGAGCAACTTGCAATGCCCCTTACAAGAGCCATGCAGTACAGCATATTGCAAACATAAGTCCCATTATTGGGGAGTGGGTGTCCCATAGTATTTGCTTATGCTTTCCCAGCAAAAGCTGCCAAAAATTAGGACGGAACAACTTGCAATGCCCCTTACAAGAGCCATGCAATACAGCATATTACAAACATAAGTCCCATTATTGGGGAGTGGGTGTCCCATAGTATTTGCTTATGCTTTCCCAGCAAAAGCTGCCAAAAATGAGGACGGACCAACTTGCAATGCCCCTTACAAGAGCCATGCAGTACAGCATATTACAAACATAAGTCCCATTATTGGGCAGTGGGTGTCCCATAGTATTTGCTTATGCTTTCCCAGCAACAGCTGCCAAAAATTAGGACGGGGGCAACTTGCAATGCCCCTTACAAGAGCCATGCAGTAGAGATGAGCGGTGTTCGACTAGAACTGTTCGCCAATCTCAAATTCAAGCTGTTTTGGGCGGTGTTCGAGTTGTTCGACGAACCCGAACGATTTGCAAAAAATTCGGCTGTTCGAGATTATGTTCGATAACTTGCACCAAAAGCGTGTCCTGCATGTCTGGCGCTATTTAGAGCACCAATCATGCAGGGATTGTCTGCCACTCACTGCAATGCCACAGCCATGGTGGTTGTGGCATTCCAGTGATTGCCCAAATCGATGGGAACAGTGCCAACAGTGAAACATGAAAAGCCGGCAATTCATCAGCGGCATACACCGGTACCCGACAATTTAGAACCGAAAGAATAGAGCTTCACACATAGATTAGATAGATAGAAACATGTCAGTCACACATATAAGAAGCACAGTGACAGTGTTGCTTACTGTACTTGTCATTTAGTGTAAAGGATTTATCAAAAAAAATAATAGTGTTTTCATGCACCGTCTCTTTAAAAAAGCCGGCCGGCAATTCAGCAGCGGTACCCGACAATTTATAACAGACAGAATAGAGCTTCACACATAGATTAGATAGATAGAAACATGTCAGTCACATATATATGAAGTACAGTGACAGTGTTGCTTACTGTACTTGTCATTTAGTATAAAGGATTTATTAAAAAAAATAATAGTGTTTTCATGCACTGTCTCTTTAAAAAAGCCGGCCGGCAATTCAGCATCTGTACCCGACAATTTAGAATAGAAGGAATAGAGAATCACACATAGATTAGATAGATAGAAACAGGTCAGTCACATATATATGAAGTACAGTGACAGCGTTGCTTACTGTACTTGTCATTTAGTGTAAAGGATTTATTTAAAAAAATAATAGTGTTTTCATGCACCGTCTCTTTAAAAAAGCCGGCCGGCAATTCAGCATCTGTACCCGACAATTTAGAATAGAAGGAATAGAGAATCACACATAGATTAGATAGATAGAAACATGTCAGTCACATATATATGAAGTACAGTGACAGTGTTGATTACTGTACTTGTCATTTAGTGTTAAAATAAAGGATTTATTTAAAAAAAAATTGGCGTGGGGATCCCCATAATTTTAGGCTCTAGCGGAGGTTAACCAGACGGCTGGGGCAGATGTTTGAAGCCTGGGAAGGGGGTAATACCCACGGAGCTTCCCAGGCTACTAATATCAGCCCCCAGCGGAATACCTAGCCTTTACTAGCTATTAAAATGGGGGACCCCCCAAAAAAATGACGTGGGGTCCCCCCTATTTTAATAGCTAGCAAAGGCTAGGCAGACAGCTGGGGGCTGATATTAATAGCCCAGGAAGGGTTCCATGAATATTGGCCCCCTCCCAGGCTAGAAACACCAGCCGTCAGCCGCCCCAGAAATGGCGCATCCTTAGGATGCGCCAATTCTGGCACTTAGCCTCGCTCTTCCCACTGCCCTGTAGCGGTGGCAGTGGGGTAATAGGGTTGGGGTTGATGTCAGCTTATAATGCCAGCTGACATCAAGCCCAGGTTAGTAATGGAGAGGCGTCTATAAGACACCCCCATTACTAACCCCATAGTCAAAGTTAAAAGAAAACACAAACACCCAGAATAAAGTCCTTTAATTGAAATAAAGACACATTCCTTTATTGTTCTAAATTAAACCATACTTACCGTCACGCCCATTCCAGCTGAAGCCAACGATCTCCTGCAATAAAAGAAAAATAATAAAGCAACCTCATCCTTACCTTTCCATGGTTCCCACGACAGCTTCAGCTCTGCTACATCGAGATAACAGGCTGGACCGCAGCAGAACGCTGCCATCCAGCCTGTCATCCCGCAGACACTGAGAAGCGCAGGCATGCTTGCGCTCTGCAGTGTCTGGCTGTGACGGCATCCAAATGAGCCGAGGTCATGTCCAATGAACTCGGCGCACCTCATGCACGTCACTGACAGCGTGGGAGAATTCTCACGCTGTAGCGCTGAGTGCAGGAGAATTTTCCCACGCTGTCAGTGACGTGCATGAGGTGAGCTGAGATCATTGGACATGAATGAGCTCACCTCATGCACGTCACTGACAGCGTGGGAAAATTCTCCTGCACTCAGCGCTTCAGCGTGAGAATTTTCCCACGCTGTCAATGACGTGCATGAGGTGAGCTCATTCATGTCCAATGAACTCAGCTGACCTTATGTACGTCACTGACAGCGTGGGAGAATTTTCACGCTGAAGTGCTGAGTGCAGGAGAATTCTCCCACGCTGTCAGTGACGTGCATGAGGTGCGCCGAGTTCATTGGACATAAACTTGTCTCATCTTTATGCCGTCACAGCGAGACACTGAGAAGCGCAAGCATGCCTGCGCTTCTCAGTGTCCGCGGGATGACAGGCTGGATGGCAGCTTTCTGCTGCGGTCCAGCCTGTCATCTCGATGTAGCAGAGCTGAAGCTGTCGTGGGAACCATGAAAAGGTAAGGATGAGGTTGCTTAATTATTTTACTTTTATTGCAGAAGACATTGGCTTCAGCTGGAATGGGCGTGACGGTAAGTATGGTTTAATTTAGAACAATAAAGAATTGTGTGTTTATTTCAATTAAAGGACTTTATTCTGGGTGTTGTGTTTTTTTAAATACTTTACTAGAAATTCATGGTGGTCATGTCTAATATTGGCGTGACCCCATGAATTTCGGGCTTAGGGCCAGCTGATAATGCCAAGCTGGCCTTAACCCCTTTATTACCCAGTGAGCCACCGCACCAGGGCCCTGGATGAGTTGGGTACAGCGCCAGAAGATGGCGCTTCTATGAACGCGCCATTTTCCGGGGCGGCTGCGGACTGCAATTTGCAGCGGGTGGGGCCCAGAAAGCTTGGGCCTCCCTGCGCTGCGGATTCCAGCTCCCAGATGCCTAGTTGTACCTGGCTGGGCACAAAAATAGGGCGAAGCCCCACGCATTTTTTTTTTTAATTATTTCATGAAATTCATGGAATAATTAAGAAAAAAAGGGCTTCCCTATATTGTTGTGTCCAACCAGGTACAAATAGGCAGCTGGTGGTTGGGGGCAGCCCGTCCCTGCCTGCTGTACCTGGCTGGACACAAATATAGTGCGAAGCCCCACGTCAATTTTTTTTTAATTATTTCATGAAATAATTTTTTTAAAAAAGGGCTTCCCTATATTGTTGTATCTGGCCAGGTACAAATAGGCAGCTGGTGGTTGGGGGCGGCCCGTTCCTGCCTGCTGTACCTGACTGGACACAAATATAGGGCAAAGCCCCACATCAATTTTTTTTAAATTATTTCAGGAAATTCATGAAATAATGAAAAAAAAATTGATGTGGGGCTTCGCCCTATATTTGTGTCCAGTCAGGTACAGCAGGCAGGAACGGGCTGCTTCCAACCACCAGCTGCCTATTTGTACCTAGCCGGACACAACAATATAGGGAAGCCCTTTTTTTCTTAATTATTCCATGAATTTCATGAATTTAAAAAAAAAATACGTGGAGCTTCGCCCTATTTTTGTGTCCAGCCAGGTACAACTAGGCAGCTGGGGGCTTGAATCTGCAGCGCAGGGAGGCCCAAGCTTTCTGGGCCCCACCCGCTGCAAATTGCAGTCCGCAGCCGCCCCGGAAAATGGCGCGTTCATAGAAGCGCCATCTTCTGGCGCTGTACCCAACTCATCCAGGGCCCTGGTGTGGTGGCTCACTGGGTAATAAAGGGGTTAAGACCAGCTTGGCATTATCAGCTGGCCCTAAGCCCGAAATTCATGGGGTCACGCCAATATTAGACATGACCACCATGAATTTCTAGTAAAGTATTTAAAAAAAACACAACACCCAGAAAAAAGTCCATTAATTGAAATAAACACACAATTCTTTATTGTTCTAAATTAAACCATACTTACCATCACGCCCATTCCAGCTGAAGCCAATGATCTCCTGCAATAAAAGTAAAATAATAAAGCAACATCATCCTTACCTTTCCATGGCTCCCACGACAGCTTCAGCTCTGCTACATCGAGATGACAGGCTGGACCGCAGCAGAACGCTGCCATCCAGCCTGTCATCCCGCAGACACTGAGAAGCGCAGGCTTGCTTGCGCTACTCAGTGTCTGGCTGTGACGGCATCCAGATGAGCCGAGGTCATGTCCAATGAACTCGGCGCACCTCATGCACGTCACTGACAGCGTGGGAAAATGCTCACGCTGAAGCGCTGAGTGCAGGAGAATTTTCCCACGCTGTCAGTGACGTACATGAGGTGAGCTGAGTTCATTGTCGGCTCATCTGGATGCCGTCACAGTCAGACACTGAGGAGCGCAAGCATGCCTGCGCTTCTCAGTGTCTGCGGGATGACAGGCTGGATGGCAGCGTTCTGCTGCGGTCCAGCCTGTCATCTCGATGTAGCAGAGCTGAAGCTGTCCTGGGAACCAAGGAAAGGTAAGGATGATGTTGGTTTATTATTTTTCTTTTATTGCAGGAGATCGTTGGCTTCAGCTGGAATGGGCGTGATGGTAAGTATGGTTTAATTTAGAACAATAAAGAATTGTGTCTTTATTTCAATTAAAGGACTTTATTCTGGGTGTTTGTGTTTTTTTTTTTAACTTTAACTATGGGGTTAGTAATGGGGGTGTCTTATAGACGCCTCTCCATTACTAACCTGGGCTTGATGTCAGCTGGCATTATAAGCTGACATCAACCCCAACCCTATTACCCCCTGACACCGCACCAGGGCAGTGGGAAGAGCGAGGCTAAGTGCCAGAATTGGCGCATCCTATGGATGCGCCATTTCTGGGGCGGCTGACGGCTGGTGTTTCTAGCCTGGGAGGGGGCCAATATTCATGGCTCCCTTCCTGGGCTATTAATATCAGCCCCCAGCTGTCTGCCTAGCCTTTGCTAGCTATTAAATTAGGGGGGACCCCACGTCATTTTTTTTGGGGGGGTCCTCCATTTTAATAGCTAGTAAAGGCTAGGTATTCAGCTGGGGGCTGATATTAGTAGCCTGGGAAGCTCCGTGGGTATTACCCCCTTCCCAGGCTTCAAACATCTGCCCCAGCTGTCTGCTTAACCTCCGCTAGAGACTAAAATTACGGGGAACCCCACGCCAATTTTTTTTAATAATAAATCCTTTATTTTAATACTAAATGACAAGTACAGTAATCAACACTATCACTGTACTTATTATATATGTGACTGACATGTTTCTATCTATCTAATCTATGTGTGAAGCTCTATTCTGTCTGTTATAAATTGTCGGGTACAGATGCTGAATTGCCGGCCGGCTTTTTTAAAGAGACGGTGCATGAAAACACTATTATTTTTTTTAATAAATCCTTTGCAGTAAATGACAAGTACAGTAAGCAACACTGTCACAGTAGTTCATATATATGTGACTGACATGTTTCTATCTATCTAATCTATGTGTGAAGCTCTATTCTGTCTGTTATAAATTGTCGGGTACCGCTGCTGAATTGCCGGCCGGCTTTTTTAAAGAGACGGTGCACGAAAACACTATTATATTTTTTAATAAATCCTTTACACTAAATGACAAGTACAGTAAGCAACACTGTCACTGTACTTCATATATATGTGACTGACATGTTTCTATCTATCTAATCTATGTGTGATGCTCTATTCCTTCATGTCTAAATTGTCGGGTACCGGTGTATGCCGCTGCTGAATTGCCGGCCGGCTTTTTTAAAGAAAGCGTCTTCTGAGCAGTTTGTGAGCTTTTGGACACCTTTGAAGGTGTTTTCTATGTGTTCCTATGTGTTTTTGTTTGCCTGCCATTGGTTTTAACGGTGTTCGACGGTGTTCTAAGGTGTTCGACGAACAGTTCGATGAACAGTTCCTTCAACATCCCGGTGTTCGACGAACCGAACCGAACCCGAACACTACGGGGGTGGCTCAACACTACCATGCAGTACAGCATATTACAAACATAAGTCCCATTATTGGGGAGTGGGTGTCCTATAGTATTTGCTTATGCTTTCCCAGCAAAAGCTGCCAAAAATTAGGATGGAGCAACTTGCAATGCCCCTTACAAGAGCCATGCAGTACAGCATATCACAAACATAAGTCCCATTATTGGGGAGTGGGTGTCCCATAGTATTTGCTTATGCTTTCCCAGCAAAAGCTGCCAAAAATTAGGACGGAGCAACTTGCAATGCCCCTTACAAGAGCCATGCAGTACAGCATATTACAAACATAAGTCCCATTATTGGGGAGTGGGTGTCCCATAGTATTTGCTTATGCTTTCAGAGCAAAAGCTGCCAAAAATTAGGACGGAGCAACTTGCAATGCCCCGTACAAGAGCCATGCAGTACAGCATATTACAAACATAAGTCCCATTATTGGGGAGTGGGTGCCCCATAGTATTTGCTTATGCTTTCCCAGCAAAAGCTGCCAAAAATTAGGATGGAGCAACTTGCAATGCCCCTTGCAAGAGCCATGCAGTACAGCATATTACAAACATAAGTCCCATTATTGGGGAGTGGGTGTCCCATAGTATTTGCTTATGCTTTCCAAGCAAAAGCTGCCAAAAATTAGGACGGAGCAACTTGCAATGCCCCTTACAAGAGCCATGCAGTACAGCATATTACAAACATAAGTCCCATTATTGGGGAGTGGGTGTCCCATAGTATTTGCTTATGCTTTCCAAGCAAAAGCTGCCAAAAATTAAGACGGAGCAACTTGCAATGCCCCTTACAAGAGCCATGCAGTACAGCATATTACAAACATAAGTCCCATTATTGGGGAGTGGGTGTCCCATAGTATTTGCTTATGCCTTGCAAGCAAAAGCTGCCAAAAATAAGGACGGAGGAACTTGCAATGCTGGCACCATGGTGATATAGTGGTGGTGGAGGCTGAGGATAAGGAGAAGAAGATTAAACAGCCGAAACGAGGAAGCGTATACCCATGTGTGGGTGTGAAGCGGTGCATGTGAATACACCTCCCGAAATAACACAGTGGATTTGACTTTATGTTACTCTGTTGTCATTTGGTGGTGATGAGAAGTCTGGCCCAATCCAGCCCTTGTTCATTTTGATAAGGGTCAGCTTGTCAGCATTGTCAGTTGACAGGCGAGTGCGCTTATCAGTTATAATTCCCCCAGCGGCACTAAAAACATGCTCCAATAACACGCTAGCGGCAGGGCAGGCCAGGACCTCCAAGGCGTACAGAGCGAGTTCATTCCAAGTGTCCAGCTTGGATACCCAATAATTAAAAGGCACAGAGGAATCACGGAGGACGCTGGTACGATCGGCAAGGTACTCCCTCACCATCTTTTGAAACTTTCCACTCCTTGTGAGAGTACCCCGCGCCTCAGGGCCAGTAAGATGGGCGGGTGTCAGAAAACTGTCCCAGAACATTGACAGTGTTCCCCTGCCTCTGCTGGATTGGAGTTGCATCTCTCTCGCCTGTACGCCTTGGTTGGGCAACGAACTGTGACCTCTGCCGCTAGGGTGTTCAGATGGGAATTTTTTTAAGAGTTCTGTAGCAAGGGCCTTCTGGTATTGCCCCATTTTTGTAGACCTCTCCACCTCAGGAATAAGAGAGTGAAAGTTCTCCTTGTAGCAGGGGTCTACAAGTGTCACCAACCAGTAATGACTGTCACCCAACATTTTGACAACGCGAGGGTCACGGTTAAGGCATCGTAACATAAAGTCAGCCATGCGTGCCAGACTGGTAACGGGCAAGATTTCCGTGTCCTCACCAAGATGACGACTGACCATGCTCTCCTCCTCCTCCTCCTCTTCCTCCTCCCCCCTGTCCTCAGGCCACCCACGCTGAACCGACGGTATGACACTTGTACAGGTACTACCGTCTACAACGCATGATAGCAGCTCCTGTTCTTCCTCCTCCTCCTCCTCCACTCCCTCATTGTCCCCCAATGCACGTTGGGATGAGATGAGGCTGGGCTGTGTGTAATCGCCCGCTACGGCTTCTTGATCCATGTCATCATACTCTGGCTGCAATGCCTCCTCTTTAATTCTCTGCAGAGAGCGTTGCAAAAGACAGAAAACTGGGATGCTGACACTAATGATGGCGTCATCGCCACTCACCATCTTGGTGGCCTCCTCAAAGTTTGTCAGGATGGTACATATGTCAGACATCCAGGTCCACTCCTAAGGTCTTATGTGTGGAGTCTGACCTGAATATCGACGGCCTTGTTGCAGCTGGTACTCCACAACTGCTCTCTTCTGCTCACAAATCCTTTGCAACAAGTGGAGGGTAGAGTTCCAACGTGTGGGGACATCACACACCAGTCGGTGTGCCGGAAGCTGCAAACGCTGCTGCAACACAGCAAGGGCGGCAGAAGCTGTAGCCCACTTGCAAAAATGAGCTGACAGGCGGCGTACTTTCACGAGCAGATCTGACAACTCGGGGTACGATTTAAGAAACCGCTGAACCACGAGGTTAAGCACATGAGCCAGGCATGGTACGTGTGTGATCTCACCTCGCCTCAGAGCCGCCACCAAGTTACGGCCATTGTCACACACGACCATGCCGGGATGTAGGTTCAGCTGTCTCAGCCACAGATCTGCCTGCTCTTTCACAGCTGTCCACAACTCACAAGCAGTGTGAGGTTTATCACCTAAGCTTATGAGTTTCAGCACAGCCTGTTGCCGCTTGGCGGAGGCAGTACTGCAATGCTTCCAGCTTGTAACTGATGTGGTGATATCTGAGATGGAGGCTGAACATGAGGAGGAGGAGGAGGAGGAGGATGTGCAGGAGCTGTATACTGTGGGGGCAACTCTGACTGACATAGGGCCCGCAATCCTCGGTGTGGGGAGGATGTGTTCCGTCCCAAGGTCCGACTGGGTCCCGGCTTCCACTATGTTTACCCAGTGTGCCGTCAGAGAGATGTACCGTCCCTGGCCACAAGCACTTGCCACGTGTCCGTTATCAGGTGGACTCTCCCAGTAACTGCGTTGTTGAGGGCACGGCAGATGCTTTTGGACACGTGCTTGTGTAGTGCGGGGATGGCACACCGGGCAAAATAGTGTCGGCTGGGGACTGAGTACCGAGGGACGGCCACCTCCATAAGATTGCGGAAGGATTCCGTCTCCACCAGCCTAAAAGGCAGCATTTCCAATGCAAGCAGTCGTGAAATGTGCGAATTTAGGACTGTGGCCTGTGGGGCGGTAGCTGCGAATTTCCGCTTTCGTTCAAAGGTCTGGGATATAGACAATTGAATGCTGCGGTGGGACGTGGACGTTGATGCTGTTTCTTGAGAAACTGCCATAACAAGTGAAGACTGAGAGGAGGGGGCATCTTTACATGCAGTATAGACAGGGGATTGCCTTGCACACACAACAGGGGGTTCTATTGCACACACAACAGTGGAAGAAGCAGTGGTGACACCCGCTGACACTGGTCGTGGACCCTGGGTTTCGCCCCACAAAGTCGGGTGCTTTGCTGCCATGTGCCTGATCATGCTGGTGGTGGTCAGGCTGGTAGTTTTGTCACCCCTGCTGATGCTGGCATGGCAGGTGGAACATATGGCCTTTTTTGGGGTTATCAGCAGTCATCAGTCTTTAAAAAAATTCCAGACTCTGGAAGACCTACCGCTTGTACTGGCAACGTCCCTCGTGTTGGTGTTACGGTTATTGTTTACTGGGGTATACCACACTTTTTTAAATAGAGATATTTGCGGCTGAACAGTGAGCGACACACTCAAACTGCTTTTTTTTTAGATACCAAAGGCCCAAAACTGGATAGTACAGCGATTTGACCCGTGGAACTGCGAAACCACACTGGGATGTCGGGCCTACACAAGACTATCTTCAACAGATATATTTTTGTGTCACAACAGTCAGGAGACATTACTGTTTTTCTTTACGGAAAAAACTACCAAAAGCTGAATAATAGAGATTTTTTACCGTGGGATGGCAAAACCACAGTTATTGTTTACTGGGGTATACCACACTTTTTTAAATAGAGATATTTGCGGCTGAACAGTGAGCGACACACTCAAACTGCTTTATTTATAGATACCAAAGGGCCAAAACTGGATAGTACAGCGATTTGACCCGTGGAACTGCGAAACCACACTGGGATGTCGGGCCTACACAAGACTATTTTCAACAGATATATTTTTGTGTCACAACAGTCAGGAGACACTACTGTTTTTCTTTACGGAAAAAACTACCAAAAGCTGAATAATAGAGATTTTTTACCGTGGGATGGCAAAACCACAGTTATTGTTTACTGGGGTATACCACACTTTTTTAAATAGAGAGATTTGCGGCTGAACAGTGAGCGACACACTCAAACTGCTTTTTTTTTAGATACCAAAGGCCCAAAACTGGATAGTACAGCGATTTGACCCGTGGAACTGCGAAACCACACTGGGATGTCGGGCCTACACAAGACTATTTTCAACAGATATATTTTTGTGTCACAACAGTCAGGAGACACTACTGTTTTTCTTTACGGAAAAAACTACCAAAAGCTGAATAATAGAGATTTTTTACCGTGGGATGGCAAAACCACAGTTATTGTTTACTGGGGTATACCACACTTTTTTAAATAGAGATATTTGCGACTGAACAGTGAGCGACACACTCAAACTGCTTTTTTTTTAGATACCAAAGGCCCAAAACTGGATAGTACAGCGATTTGACCCGTGGAACTGCGAAACCACACTGGGATGTCGGGCCTACACAAGAATATTTTCAACAGATATATTTTTGTGTCACAACAGTCAGGAGACACTACTGTTTTTCTTTACTCAAAAAACTACCAAAAGCTGAATAATAGAGATTTTTTACCATGGGATGGCAAAACCACAGTTATTGTTTACTGGAGTATACCACACTTTTTTAAATAGAGATATTTGCGGCTGAACAGTGAGCGACACACTCAAACTGTTTTTTTTTTAGATACAAATGCCCCAAAATGGATAATACAGAGGTTTGAACAGTGGAAGTGCAAAACAACACTTCGGTTTCTCTAGCCTACACCAGACTATTTTCAACAGTTATATTTGTGTCTGAAAAATCAGAGACACGCTTTTTTTTTGGGGGGCGGGGGGGACACACCAAAAGGTTAATAAGACGGGTATTTGTACAGTGTGAAGGAGGAAAAAAAAGTAGGATTTAGATGAAAAAAAAAGGATTTTTCCTGGCCCCCGACACCTGGTGCTAAGTCCAGCAATTTCAGCAACAGGAGCACACAGGACTGTAATGCAGCGAGTACCGAGCAGTGTCGAGCATGTTCGCTCAACACTAGTAATGAGTAATTATCATATACATTCCTGATTAAAATGGATGCACAGGTAAATCAAGGTAAAAAAAATTGGTCTTCGGATGTTTTTTCTTAAGTGTGGATTGACTTTTTAACGTACGTGGCATTTAGATGACATTATCTCTTAAACAAAATTATATTATGCTAATTTTACACTGTCTGTTTGCAGGCATACAATCCCTCTAACCTGATCTGAGCACACTGAAACAATCTGACAGCGGAGTCTAAAGAGCAGCAATGCATCACACATACAATCACATGTGTCTGCAATCTACAGTCTAACATATGATTCGAAATGAAAAAAACAAACATTACTCCATCAGCCAATATTCAAGCAAACTGAAAACAAAGCATAAGCCAGAAATCTGGGAGGCCGAGAGGTCGGTATGGCCAAGCCGTGAATAGGCGTAATCTACAGAAGTGCTAGGGTTTAAGTTTATGTAATTGATTTATTTAGCAGAGCTAGTAAACATCAGCACAATTTTAGCAGAAACATCAGCAGGCATTTTATGTACCAACAAATGTAAAACATAAAATTAGCATACTTAGGAGACTTATTGCTTTAGCATGTGTAATAATAGACGGCTCTAATGTATACAGGGGCTGTGATGAAATGCAGCTGCATGGAGATGTTTGCCAGTACATACACATCAAGAATAAATGATAACTAAAAGGGAGAAGTAATCGGCATGGCCTCCAGTTCAGTAATGTTCTTGGGTTTGTGTGCTATCACCTTCTTCAATTCCCATCAAAGATTTTCTATGTAGTTTAACTCAGGCAACTGTGACGATCACTGAAGAATCTTTCAGGATGTCTTCCTAAACCGATCCTTTGTGGACATAGAGGTGTGTGTAGAATTATTGTCCTGTTGGAAGGTCCAATGACAGCCAAGGTTTGGTTTCCTCACAGAAGATATGATGTTTTCTTTTAGGATTTCCTGTTACTTGATTAAATCCATCTTGACCTTTACATACTATGGTTTCCATAATCAAGTTACTGCCATGCTTCTCTGTAGGCATCACTAAGCCACTGCCATGCTTCACTCTAGACAACACTGAACAACCACCATTCTTTATTATACTTATCACTGGACCACCACCATGCTTCACTGAAGGCATCACCGAACTACCACTTTGCTACTCTGTAAGCATCACCCAACCATCGCCATACTTCTCTGTAGGCATCACCAAACCATCGCCATACTTCTCTGTAGGCATCACCGTACTACCACCATGCTTCTTTGTAGGCATCACCAAAGCACAGCTATGCTTCCCTATAGGCATCACCGAACCACTGGCATGCTTTTTTGTAGGCATGACTGAACCACTGCCATGCTTTTCTGTAGTCATCACATTACATTGGGATGGTATTCTTTTCAAAGTATGTTTCATTCTTCTTCCAGACATATCTGATCCACATCCTCGAAAATTGCAGTTTTGTTTAATTGCTATACAGAACAGAATTCTAAAACTTCTGTTGCTTATTTATATGGTTTTGAGTATACTGGAGTAAATTTTTCTAAGGTACTAAAATCCATAACTAGGGTAGTGAGTTGAATCTCTTTATTTTTTTTTAGTTTTTATGACTGTGGATCTCCAGCTCTATCTGTTTTAGTAAATACTTGGATCACTTCTAGACCATCTTTTCTTAGCCATATCAATTACTTTGTCAATCAGGTGTCATTGGACAGTCAGCTTTCTTTTTAGAAAAACTTGATGTATTAAGGCCAACTATATTCACTGTTGACTGGTGATAGGTTTATGTACAGTAACTATATACATTCACCATGACAATTTAAAGGACTTGTCCCAGAATTACACATTTTGTGACAGATTAATCTAACACTATAACTATCTTCATTGCCAATGTCAACTAATCACAGCAAAGCTTGAACTGTTATTGGTTCCTTTGACAACAAAGAAAGTTTAACTGGTAATTTTGACAAATCTGACATCTACATTACATCACACAAAACATTAAAAATGTTTTTCAATAGAATTATTAAAAATACTCTTATTTAGATATTGCTTTTTAAATTGTTATTTTTATTACCTCTCAGAACGTTTAACTCATGTGCCCAATGGATGTGAGAAGCTGTCATTTTTAGGACACTGACTTTTAATGGCAAGCTGCACAATAGCAGGAAAAGTCCCAGTTCTTGTGTACAAAAGGATCTACGTGATGGGTCTGAGCTACTGAGTGACGCGCCCCTGGGCCTTCTGTGTCGTGCGGCATCGCGCGCACGGGGGCTTACCCGGAGCCGGATCAGATGGGGGTAGTAGTCTCGTGGCGGTGACCCGGTCCGTGCCCAGGGAGTCAAACTAAGCGGCGAGTCTATTAGCAGTAGATGTTAGAATGTGTGTTGACTACGCCACCCGTTGATTTGCGGTCACAAGGTCGCCGCTGCAAAACAGTCCGCTGAGGCCGGTGGTATGGGTGCAGCAGGGATAGTATAACCCCCAACGGGAGGGGTATGGCCTCAGGGCAGCAGGAGTAGATGATGGAGGTTGTGATGGTGCGGTAAGGAGGCACAGAGACGTGGGATGCAGTTTCAGGGTTTTTACTCACTGATGTTGCTTTAGTCACTCTGGCCTTGAGTGACCACCCGAGCCGTGCTGCGTCCACCAGGTGCGGGGCTCGGCTAACCCCCAGGCAGTTCCGGAGCGTGGTCCTGAGCTCCCCTCTCTCTCTCTCTTTCTGCTGGCCGTCCCCACCAGGGATCCACCTTTGTCCGGTTCCCTTGGGCCTTCTGATGGCAAAACCTTCTCTGGCTTTCCTGACCCTACTCTTGGTGTATCTTCCTGGTGGATGTGGTGAGGGTCGTGGCAAAGCTTGCCCACGACCTCCGGTTCCTGGCTAAGGGTTACTTTTGCCTCCGCCAGCTTGGGATCCGGTGCCCTTTTCTGCCAACCTTCACCCTTTTTGGTCTGATTCTGGGATCTTAGGGTTCCCTCTGGCTCTGCCTCTCTGGGTCCTTCTTCCTCCTCTTTCTTCATGCTTGGCCCTGGAGCTGGGCCCAGCCGGAGCCACAGCTCCCTGTCAGCCCTCCTGGCTGAGCTCCTCTGCTCTGCTTCTCCTCAGGCTGAACTTGACTAAAAAGACCCTGTCTCTAGATGGTGCCCACCTTATATACTCCCTCTATGTGTGAGCCCAGGTGACCAGCACCCAATGGGCTCCTAGCTTTACCCAGAGTACTCCCCCTATCTGCCCCTACACTACTGGGATGTTCCACCCCCCCCTCCCACTCCAGCCAGGGACAGACGCTGTCGTACCTGCACATTTAACTGGTGGGAGTACCGTAGTTCTGTCCCCCGGAAATGGGATGTATGTAGTGCATGCAGCCTACTGAGCTCAGTCCCACACTCCATCCTTACCCGGGAGTGGAATACCACACCTCTGGAGTGAGGTGCAATACCCCTGTAGCAGCCGAGTCCTCAGGGTGCTACACTGAGCATGTGCGATTGCTGGTACGGAACATATTAAACAAATGTAATGTAATGGAAACCAAAAAATTATACAATATACAATAACAATATGTAGATTCAGAGGCATTTTTTAATGATTCTATATGTTACTCACTTGTCCTGGCTCAAGCACCGGCTCTTCTTTCTTTCCCCTAGGGCAAGTACTCTTTCTGCAAGTTTGTGCAGTACTGTAGTAATACTGTAGTAACGCAGCAACCACCTTTGGCATCATCACCCAAAGCCTTTTAAGGCTGACTCAGACCTGTGCTGTCTGAGTATTCAATAAGAATAGCATTCAGATAGCATGTGTACTTCAGGAGTTTGCTGACATCACTCAGCTAACTAATTATTTATTCAGCAAACCCATGCTTGTTTATCAGCTATCTGCATTTACTTTTTATCTTAGACCTGTGGTTAACCATTTATCTGCTGTAAGTACAACAAACTCTTTTCGGTTAATACTGGTGCTGGTCACTCAACTCTGCTGCAACAGTGTGTAATCTTCTCTGCAAGCAATTATCCAGTTTTCATGTTCATCACTGCTACTTTGAGTTTAGCCACCTGTATGCTGGCTGCATATGTTTCTGCCATTGGCCTTTGTTTGATGATAACATACAACTCTGTCTTTAACGGCTTGTTTGCTGTAAGTCCTGAATTGACTGTTTGTCTTCAATTTCTCAGTGTATGCACACTCTTGGCTCAAAGTCTTCTGGTCTTCTCAGTTCTTCCTTTCTGCCTGCCATTCTGCATACCCCACTGTCTTGATCCACACGTGTTAAGGTTTGGCTTTTTGCCTGTATTTCTTCCATGAAAACCACTTCTGTCTGGATTTCTCCAAACTATAGATGGCTACAGTTATGTACCATTAATCACTGTCAGTTCTGAGCTGATGAGCATCCAATTTTGAAGCGAAGTAAGCATGATGTGTCTTTCATCTTTCATCGGCTGCACCAAGTTTCCTTGGTCGATCACTGTGCCTATGGTTCTCAAAATTGCCTATTTGTTGGTGCTTTTTCAAAAAAGCTTTAACAGTGCATCTTGTAACCCCAGTCTGCTTTTGCCTGGGAGATCTTTGCCTGGGAAATAATTTGCTGATGCAGTATAACATCCTTGCCTCTTGTTGCTGAGCTCAGTCTTGCCATAGTGTCTGTCCTGTGACAGAAACTGTCTCCCACAACCTCACCTTTGTAGCAAAGTTTGGCTGTTCCTCACCCAGAGTTATGCCTCTTGCACAGCTGTGTTTGTTTCACTGTTTTTCAGCCTACAGTAATGTTCAAAATAATAGCAGTGTGTTCAAAAACATAAGTTAAGCACAAAATCTTTCTACTAGTTTTTATTTCCATGCATTGGGAACATTTCACACTGTTTTCGAATTCAAAACATGAAGAGAAATGTATATAATTTTAACTACTTTACAGAAAATAGCAAAAAATTAACATTGGGCTGCTCTAAAAAATAGCAGACTCTGCATTTGTCTTTACAAACTCACAATATATACTCTATTTTTTTGTGGATTAGCATTTCTGTTAATTACTAACCTAGTATTTAGTTGTATACCCACATTTTTTTCACATCTATGTTGCATAGAGTCAACCAACTTCTGTCACCTGTCAACTGTTATTCCAGCTCAGGATGCTTTGACTACATCCCGCAATTTTTTGGCATTTGTTGGCTTTGCCTCAGAAATGGCATTTTTGATGTCACCCCACAAGTGTTCTATCGGATTAAAGTCCAGGCACTGGGTTGGCCACTCCTTAAGCTCAATTTTGTTGGACTGGAACCAAGATTTTGCTTGTTTACTGGTGTTTTTAGGGTCGTTGTCTTGTTGAAACACCCATTTCAAGGGCATATCACCTTCAGCATAAGGCAACCTGAGCTCTCCAAGTATTTTAATATATGCAACATGATCCCTGGTATGCAGTAAATAGGTCCGGCATCACAGTAAGAGAAACATGCCTATATCATGATGCTTGCACTACCATGCTTCACTGTCTTCAGAGTGTACTGTGGCTTGAATGCAGAGTTTGGGGGTCATCTGATAAATTGTCTGCGACTCTTGAACCCAAAAAGAACAATTTTACTTTCATCAGTCCACAAAATGTTTCTCCATTTCTCTTTAGGCCAGTTGATGTGTTCTTTGGCAAATTGTATCCACTTCAGTACATGTCTTATTTTTTAACAGTGGGACTTTGCAGGGACTTCTTGCTAAGAGATTAGCTTCACACAGGTGTCTTCTAACTGTCACAATACTTACAGGTAACTTGAGACTGTCTTTGATCATCCTGGAGCTGATCATTGGCTGAGCCTTTGCCATTCTGGCTATTCTTAGATCCATTCGAATGGTAGTCTTCTGTTTTCTTCCACGTGTCTCTGGTTTTGCTTTCCATTTTAAAGCATTGGAGATCATTTTAGCTGAACAGGCTATCATTGTCTGCACTTCTTTATAAATTTTACCCTCTCCAATCAACTTTTTAATCAAAGTACGCTGTTCTTCTGAACAATGTCTCGAACTACCCATATTTCTCAGACTTTCAAGGAGAAATGCATGTACAACATGTGCTGGCTTCACCCTTAAATAAGGGCCACCTAATTCACACTTGTTTCTTTCCAGAATGATTGACCTCACTAATTGAACACCACACTGCTATTATTTTGAAGACACCCCCTTTCAATTAATTATTCAAATACTCAGACTCAAAAACATGCAGATCATGAATGCGGAGTCTGTTGGTTTTCTTAGAATCTACTGCACCAACTGGTAAATTGTTTGACATGTGGTGATATAATTTATACCAAAAACAGTGATTAATCTGGTTAGTCATATTGGACTGCTATTTTATTTTAACACTACTGTGCACGTGATGTACAATAAAAAATTATATTGTGGTACCGTGTTAGCTGGAAAAATCTATGTAAATACTTTTTATGACAAAAGTATTCTCGGCCCAGGGCTGACAAACTGCAGAGAATATCCGTGGTATCTGCAGATTGTCAGCCCTGGGCCCACTTCCGGAGGACACAATACTAGCCACCGTGGATGTAGAGTTTAATAATTATAATAATAATAATCTTTTTATTTATATAGCGCCAACATATTCCACAGCGATTTAAAATTCAGGCAATTTACAGACATTAGCTTCCTCCTGTGACCCGCTCCTCCGCTACTCCCACTGCCCCCACAATCCCCACCATCCACAGCCGGACCGTACATCTGGACTATAAGATGCACCCCCCACTTTCCTCTAAAATGTTGGAGAAAAAAAGTGCGTCTTATAGTCAGAAAAATACAGTATTTTGTTCCAGTGTACCAAGAACCAAGGCAAAGAGAGGTCATAACAAATATTGATTTGATTTACATTTCTCTTTTATTCATTCACTTTGGATTTTGTGATAAAAATAAACAATTAACATTTCTATCTTTGAAAGCATTCTCAATTTGCAACATTTTTTCCACACGTGCCCAAAACTTTTGCACAGTACTGTATGTTTTTTTATTTCATTATCCACATGGGCCCATTTTTAAACTTATCAAAACTAGGAGACAACCTCTTTATCGTCTTGTAAATAAAATAGCTATATACAACCATAAGTTTTCTAAAGTCTTCACTTGCTATAGATGATCCATCATGTACAGTGATAATCGAGCAAGACGTGGAACATTGTTATTAAGTGGCACGCGCAGCTATTTTCATCTTTCTGCTTTCTGATCTCCACCTCCCCCATAGCATCAGGGTCCACCAGTCTTAGCATAATAAACTTTTTCCTAGAGCAGCATGACAAGGATACGCTGTGTGTGTGGCTCTGTCACATCATAACCATTCAATTTATATGTAAATACTTGGAAAACACTTTACAGGGTCATTTATATTTGACTGACACAGAACCTTACACAATTGTTTCTAGTCGGAATTCAATACAGAAAGAAAGTTTCATCAGCTGAATGACGTTGAGAAGGGAAATGTTTTAATAATGCAACGTCCAAGGTCACTCCATAAAGCAAGCAGATTATTTTTATCAGAGTGCATTGAACTAATTATCCATGACAGCGATTTATATTCTGACCACAGAATTAATTCAGCATTTTCAAAATGTTCTGCAATGTGATAAATGACAGAGGAAACATACAGGGAATATACCCGTGTTTATACAAGTGTGTTGCATTCGTTTGTCTTGCTCTAAGAAGAGCGAAATCACATTCATTTATCGGCAAGTTTCTGCCTCATTTAGACTTGAATTATCAGGTTGTGTTCACATTAGGTACAAACTCCCGCACAACTTTTGTGGAAGCCTGAAAAGGACTTGCGAGTCTTGTGTGGCATCAAAAAGTACAGGGGAGTAGACAACACACTCAGCCATTTTACTTTAGATGCAATCTTATGGCTCACACACATGGCAGAGCCACAGACACTGACCTATTAGAATACCTTCTAGTCCATACAGTGTCGGACTAAGGTGCCAAGGGCCCATCAGTAACCAACTCCAGGACCCCACTTTTCAACTTCCTGCAAATGTGACATTATCCTTAATCAAAAATTTATACAGTATAACAATGATCTGGGAAGATTGTTAAATGAATAAGATGCTGCCTTTGCCCATTTCTTTGGTTGAAAAGCCCCCACACATGAATGGTCTCAGAATGCTTTACTGTTGGCTTGAAACAGGACTCATGGTTGCGCTCACCTTTCCTTTTGTGGACATTTATGCTTCCAGATGTCCTAAACAGTCTGAAGGGAGCTTCATTAGAGAAAATTTTACCCCAGTCCTCTGCAGTCTAATCCACGTATTTTTTGCAAAGCTATTCCACTTCTGTTATGGTTTGGCTCCTTTGTTCAGCTGATCGCTGGAGGTGCAGATATACTCATATTGTTCACCTACCCTAAGGATAGGTCACCCATAGTAAAGTCCAGGGAAACTCCTTTCAAATATGTGAGCCATAGTTTTTATTAGTTGGTAATATTAGTATCACATTTCTGCCAGAACCTGTTTTTGTCACATCTTCTTATGGCTCCAGGCACTGCTGTATTCAGTCTGTGAGTAGCGCTAGTGATAGAAGAGAAGTTGCATCCAGAAGCTCTGGGTGGTGCAGGCTCTGTCCAGCCGCTAAGATTAGCGTGGCTGAGACCTGCAGTGCCGTCTAGTGATGGGCGAGCAATAAAATGCTCGGGTACTCGTTGCTCGGGTCGAGCACATTGGAATACTCGCGTGCTCGACCCAAGCATCGAGCCCAATGTAAGTCTATGGGAAACTTGAGCATTTTTCAGACGGCTCCCCCCGGCGGTCTGCAGAGGGCCTAAAAATTGTCCAAATTGATGGGAACAGTACTCAATTGGCATGGAAACAGCGTGGGGAAGACCCCTGGAAGCATTTCTGACTCCCAGGTCACTGCTGTCAACAACGTTGTCAGAGGTATTACGCCACTTTAATGGACTCACAATAAAACATACAAAAACGAAACCAAAATGGATTTTCCAGGGAAATATGTTAAGGAACATCCTTTCCAGGGTAATGACTTGTATATAAGGCAAAATAAATATACAAAACCAAAAATGCTCCTCCACACCTTGAGCTATGTTCACACGTAGCGTTTTTGATGCGTTTTTGCACTTTTGCATTGCTTTCAACCAAGACGAATGTATTCACTGGTAAATGTCATTTTAACATTTTGCATCCTTATCTGGTCATGTGGTGTGTGACACATCATCCGACACATCCTGTTTCATTTATGATGGAGGGACTCACAAAGCCTATTTTTATAGGGCCATCAGGTGGCCCTGACTATTCTTAAAGGGTCAGCAGACAGCCCTTGATATTGTTAGAGAGCCATCAGCCGGCTATGCTTTATTGTTCCCATTATTAACGAGTGGGTTTCCTATACTGTTATTGTGTATGCAGTGACTGCAAGGGCTGCCAAAAATTTGGAGGCACTCCAGTGTCCCTTGCAAGAGACGTAAAGGTCAGAGAGCCTCCTAAAAACAAAGTTCCCATTATTAGGAAGTGGGACTCCTATAGTGTTTGCCTATGGAGTGAAGCAACGGCTGCCAAAAATTTGGAGGAACTCCAACTCCAATGCCCCTTGCAAGAGTGACGTAGAGGTCGGAGAGCCTCCTAAAAACAATGTTTCCACTATTAGGAGGTGGGTCTCCCATAGTGTTTGCCTGTGCAGTGAATGCAAAAGCTGCCAAAAATTTGGAGGCACTCCAATGCCCCTTGGAAGAGTCGTAGAGGTCAGAGAGCCTCCTAAAAGCAATGTTCTCATTATTAGGAATTGGGTCTCCCATAGTGTTTGCCTATACAGTGAATGCAAAAGCTGCCAAAAATTTGGAGGCACTCCAATGCTCCTTGCAAGGCACGTAGAGGAGGTGATATGGTAGAAATGGTGGTGAATGATATGGTGATGGAGAATGAGGAGAAGGAGGAGGACAAGAGCAAGTAGACAAAATCAGGAAGCATATACCCATGTGTAGGTGTGAAGAGGTGCATGGGAATAGACCTCCCAAAAAAAGACACTGGATTTTAGTTTATGTTACACTGCTATCATTCGATGGTGTTGAGAAGTCTGGCCCAATCCAGCCCTTGTTCATTTTTATAAGATTCAGCCTGTCAGCATTTTCAGTTGACAGACGGATGTGAGTATCGGTTATAATTCCAGCAGCGGGACTAAAAACCTGCTCTGATAAAACGTTAGCGGCAGGGCAGGCCAGGACCTCCAAAGCGTAGAGAGCCAGTTCATTCCACGTGTCCAGCTTGGATACCCAGTAATTATAAGGCACAGAGGAATCACGGAGGATGTTGGTACGGTCAGCAAGTTACTCCCTCAACAACTTCCTAAACTTTGCACTCCTTGTGAGAGTACCCCGCGCCTCATGGCCTGTAAGATGGGAGGGTCTGAGAGAACTGTCCCAGAACTTTGACAGTGTTCCCCTGGCTCTGCTAGATTGGAGTTGTGTTTCCCTCGCCTGTACTCCTCTGTTGTCCAATGAACTGTGACCTCTGCCGCTAGCGTTTTCAGATGGGAATTTTTTTAATAATTCAGCAACAAGGGCCTTCTGGTACTGCCCCATTTTAGTAGACCTGTCCGCCTCGGGAATAAGAGATACACAGTTCTCCTTGTAACGTGGGTCTAGAAGTGTCACCATCCAGTAATGACTGTCACCCAAATTTTGTAGAATGTGAGGGTCATGGGAAAGGCAGCATAACATAAACTCAACCCTGTGTGCCAGACTGCTAACAGGCAAGACTTCCGTGTCCTCACCAAGAGGATACTGACCATGCTTTCCTCCTTCTCCTCCCTGTCCTCAGGCCGTGCACGCTGAACAGACGGTATGACAGTTGTGCACGTAATACCGTCTATAGCGCATGAAAAATAGCTCCTCCTCCTCTTCCTCATTGTCTCCCAATCCACGTTGGGATGAGATGAGGCTGGGTTGTGTGTAATCAACCTGAAGAAGCGAGATGATGATGCTAATTATGGCGACATAGCCGCTCACCGTCTTGTTGGAGTCCTCAAAGTTTTTGAGGATGGTATATATGTCCACTCCTGAGGTGTTATGTGTAGAGACTGAGCTGAATACCAACGGCCTTGTTGATGCTGGTACTCAACAACTGCCCTCTTCTGTTCACAAATCCTTCCCAACATCTGCAATGTAGAGTTCCAACATGTGGGGACATTACACATCAGTTGGTGAGCCGGAAGCTGCAAACGCCGCTGAAACATGGCAAGGGCGGCGGAAGCAGTAGGTGACTTTTTAAAATGGGCACAAAGGCGGCATGCTTTGACAAGCAGATCTAGCAGCTGCAGGTAGGTTTTGAGAAACTGCTGAACCACGAGGTTAAGCACATGGGCCAGGCATGGTACGTGTGTGAGCTCGCCTCGCCTCAGAGCCGCCACCAGGTTCCGGCCATTGTCACACACGACCATGCCTGGCTGTAGGTTCATTGGTGTCAGCCACAGATCTGAATGTACTTTCAGAACTGTCCACAACTCTTCAGCATTGTGTGGTTTATCACCTAAGCATATTAGCTTCAGCACAGCCTGTTGCCGATTGGCCGAGGCAGTGCTGTAGTGCTTCCAGATTGCGACTGATGTGGTCATTTCGGAGATGGATGCTGAAGAGGAGGAGGAGGAGCAGGAGCTGTAGAATGTGGGGGCAACCCTGATTGACCCAGGGCCTGCAATCCTCGGCGTCAGGAGTACGTGTTCCGTCCCAAGGTCCAACTGGGTCCTGGCTTCCACTATGTTAACCCAGCGTGCCGTCAGCGAGATGCACCGTCCCTGCCCACAAGCACTTGTCCACGTGTCCGTGGTTAGGTGGACTTTCCCAATAACTGCGTTGTTAAGGGCACGGCTAATATTATGGGACACGTGCTCATGTAGTGCGGCGACGGCAAACCGAGAGAAATAGTGGTGGATGGGGACTGAGTACCGAGGGACGGCCACCGCCATCAGGTTGCGGAAAGCTTCCGTCTCCGCGAGCCTAATAGGCAACATTTCGAACGCAAGCAGTCGTGAAATGTGTGAATTTAGTAGGGTGGCCTGTGGGGCGTTAGCTGTGTATTTGTGCTTGCATTTCAAGGACTGGGGTAGGGACGACTGAACGCTGTGCTGGGACGTGCTTACTGATGGTGCGACTTGAGAGTGTGCAGTGACAGGTGCAGGACAGGAGGCATCTTTCCATGTGCCATGGGCTTGCACGCACAACAGCGGAAGAAGCAGTGGTGCCACCTGCAGACACTGTTCCTGGACCCTGGGGTTCGGCCCACTTAATCGGGTGCTTTGCTGCCATGTGCATGATCATGCTGGTGGTGGTCAGGCTGGTAGTTTTGCTACCCCTGCTGATGCTGGCCTGGCAGGTGGTGCAAATGGCCTTTTTGAGGTTATTGGTAGAGTCTTTAAAAAACAACCAGACTCGGGAAGACCTAACAGTTGTACTGGCAACTTCCGTCGTGTTGATGTTACGGGGAACGGTTGCCTGCCTTCTGTCTGCGGCCACCACACTGCTTCTTCCTGCCTGTTGTAGTGGTACACCTCCCTCCCCCTGTGTGCTGCTGTCCTCGCTCTGTATATCCCCTGGCCAGGTTGAGTCAGTTACTATATCATCCACCACCTGGTCTTCCACTTCCGCATCCTGGTTCTCCTCCTGACTTTCTGGCAATTGTGTCTCATCATCGTCCACCTCTTGTGACAGTTTCCCACCGTCACCTTTGTGTGACCGTGGCTGCTCAAATATTTGGGCATCGCTACATGCGATCTCCTCTTGCCCCGCTTCAAGTGGACCGGGCGAGAGGCTCGAATCTATAAATGGAGAAGTGAACAGCTCTTCGGAGTGTCCAAGTGTGGGATCAGTTGTCTCCAGGCACTCGGCATGGTGGGAGGAAGGAGGATCAGGGTGAGGATTATGCGGTCCAGACTCATGGCTACTGAGACTTGACCGTGTGCAAGACAGGGTTGTGGTGGTGGCTAAGTGACTGGAAGCATTATCTGCCATCCAACCAATAACCTTTTCATACTGCTCTGTGTTCAATAGTGGTGTTCTGTGGTCCCCTATTAATTGGGACAGGAAGGTCGAGCGACAAATTGTGGGTGTTTGGTGTTTTCAGCTAGCCCACGGCCTCGGCCTCATCCTCTGCATGCACATCATCACCATCACGTCAACTTCCCCGTCCCTTGCCACGCGCCTTGCCCATTTTAAATGGAGGACAATATTTTCCACGTTCAGTACAAATGGCTAGATTTGAATCTCAGTGATATGTGACACGTGTGATTGAAAACCACAGTTTTAAATAGCTGGCCTGTAGGTAACTATTTTTAACAGCGACCTTGTGTCAATAACTTCGCTGACACACTGCAACAAAATTTCAATGGAGGCCAAAAATGGCAGAATTTTCAGCGCAATTATATGTGATCCGTGTGACGGACAAACCACAGTTTTAAATATCTGGCCTGTAGGTAACTATTTTTAACAGCGACCTCGTGTCAATAACTTCACTGACACACTGCAACAAAATTTCAATGGAGGCCAGCCAATCACTATAATGCCACAACCAACATGGCTGGGGCATTACAGTGTGTGGCAGACAATCCCTGCAGGTTCATTGCCAAACATGCAGGAAGGGGACCCGAGCTCCCGCCGAGCAACCCCGAAATACTCGGCGAGTGCTGAGCATCTCGAGCAGTGAGATGCTCAGGAGAGCACCGAGCAGTAGCGAGCATGCTCACTTGTCGCTAGTGCCGTCCGGTCCGGCAGTATGGGTCTGTGTGCTTCCAGCTGGAGTTATCATCTTCAGGATGCAGCCAATTGGAGAACACCCACCCTACTTAAGCTTCCAGCTTGCTGATAGAAGCTGCCAGATATAGTCTTGTACTTCTCTGGTTTAGTCCTGTCTGTTTAGCTCCTTGTGGTAGTATTGTTCCTTGTTTTGACCTTGTGTTTTTGACTATTCTTATGGATTTTAATTTTGTACTTTCTTTCCCTCTTGGTTCTGACCCGGCTACCTGACCATTCCTGCCAGCCTGCACTACCAAACAACAGCTTTTACTGTGGCCCCAGCCGAGGGGCCCCTGTTTAAGTTCAGCTGCCAGTACAGGGGTTAAAGAGTGAAGGCCAGGGCAACTTGTGGGATCTGGTAGGTGGTGTGGCTTGCGCTAAGCCTGTCTGTGGTAGCCATTTTGGAGCTGCCCAGGTGACCACTGACAGGATGTCATTAACTTAGGTTTTTATGACAAGTTATATATTTTTTCTGAAACATTTGATATCAAGACAAAAATAAGTCTCAATTACAGAGCTGTCCTATGGGTGAATAAATCAAGTTTGTTTTTTACAGGAAGAATTTAGTGCCGCTGTCTTACAAATTATCTTATCCATCTTATCTATCCATCCAAGCTGTTACTTAAATAAAATAACCTTCTAAGACCTACAGTGGTGGCCAAAAGTATTGGCACCCCTGCAATTCTGTCAGATAATACTCAGTTTCTTCCTGAAAATGATTGCAATCACAAATTCTTTGGTATTATTCTCTTCATTTAATTTGTCTTCAATGAAAAAAACACAAAAAGAATTGTCCTAAAGCCAAATTGGATATAATTCCACACCAAACCTGAAAAAGGGGGTGGACAAAAGTATTGGCACCCTTTGAAAAATCATGTGATGCTTCTCTAATTCGTGTAATTAACAGCACCTGTAACTTACCTGTGGCACCTAACAGGTGTTGGCAATAACTAAATCACACTTGCAGCCAGTTAACATGGATTAAAGTTGACTCAACCTCTGTCCTGTGTCCTTGTGTGTACCACATTGAACATGCAGAAAAGAAAGAAGACCAAAGAACTGTCTGAGGACTTGAGAAACCAAATTGTGAGGAAGCATGAGCAATCTCAAGGCTACAAGTCCATCTCCAAAGACCTGAATGTTCCTGTGTCTTCCGTGCGCAGTGTCATCAAGAAGTTTAAAGCCCATGGCACTGTGGCTAACCTCCCTAGATGTGGACGGAAAAGAAAAATTGACGAGAGATTTCAATGCAAGATTGTGCGGATGGTGGATAAAGAACCTCGACTAACATCCAAACAATTTCAAGCTGCCCTGCAATCCGAGGGTACAACAGTGTCAGCCTGTACTATCCGTTGATGTCTGAATGAAAAGGGACTGTATGGTAGGATACCCAGGAAGACCCCACTTCTTACCCCGAGACATAAAAAAGCCAGCCTGGAGTTTGCCAAACTTACCTGAGAAAGCCTAAAACGTTTTGGAAGAATGTTCTCTGGTCAGATGAGACAAAAGTAGAGCTTTTTGGGAAAAAGAATCAACATAGAGTGTACAGGAAAAAAAAAGAGGCATTCAAAGAAAAGAACACGGTCCCTACAGTCAAACATGGCGGAGGTTCCCTGATGTTTTGGCGTTGCTTTGCTGCCTCTGGCACTGGACTGCTTGACCATGTGCATGGCATTATGAAGTCTGAAGACTATCAACAACTTTTGCAGCATAATGTAGGGCCCAGTGTGAGAAAGCTGGGTCTCCCTCAGAGGTCATGGGTCTTCCAGCAGGACAATGACCCAAAACACAATTCCAAAAGCACTATAAAATGGTTTTAGAGAAAGCACTGGAGACTTCTAAGGTGGCCAGCAATGAGTCCAGACCTAAATCCCATAGAACACCTGTGGAGAGATCTCAAAATGGCAGTTTGGAGAGGGCACCCTTCAAATATCAGGGACCTGGAGCAGTTTGCCAAAGAAGAATGATCTACAATTCCAGCAGAGCATTGTAAGAAACTCATTGATGGTTACCGGAAGCGGTTGTTCGCAGTTATTTTGGCTAAAGGTTGTGCAACCAAGCATTAGGCTGAGGGTGCCAATACTTTTGTCCGGCCCTTTTTTGGAGTTTTGTGTGAAGTGATCAATGATTTGATTTTTGCTTCATTCTCTTTTATGTTTTTTCCTTGCAAGCAAATTAAATGAAGATAATAATACCAAAGAATTTGTGATTGCAATCATTTTCAGGAAGAAACTGAGTATTATCGGACAGAATTGCAGGGGTGCCAATACTTTTGGCCAGCACTGTATATGTTTTCTTTTGAGTTAAATGTGATCTGGTAAAGTTGAAACCAAGTCATGAATTCCAGTAAGTCTATATTTCTACAAGATGATATCAATCTCATTATGCATTCACCAATTCACCATCTTTCCAATTAATTGTGGATTAAAGGAGTTCTTTACACCACAAAAAGTAAATTAGTTACATTTTTTCTCTATTTAGGTATTTTACTAGTGACACTCTACTATTTTTGTCCCAATAAATAGATGTCGCTTTGGCAGTGACTTTCTTTAATTAAAACAGTTTGACATAAAATTTATTAGACATGAATGATACAACTCAATTCTGTTCAAAATAAACCTATTAAAAATACTTTTCTTTTCTTGTATTTTACATCAGTATTTGTTATCCAAAACCAGGAGTGGGTGATAAATACAGAAGTGGTGACGTGTTTCTATTATACTTTTCCTCTGTTTGTTCCACTACTGGTTTTGGCTTACAAATACTGATGTAAAATACTGACCAAATACTGAACGTGTGAAAGTAGCCTAAGGTTAGCGCATCAATACAAAAGTCTGAGAGAATTTCTAAGGTTATGTGCAAACAACGTCTTTTAGGCCACGGCTCCACTATCAGTATTTGGTCAGTATTCGGTCAGTATTTTTTCTCAGCAGTGGGAGCCGGAACCAGGTGAGGAACAATCAGAGAAAAGGTATAATAGAAACAAGTCACCAATTCTGCATTTATCACCCACTCCTGGTTTTGGCTCCCACTCCTGATAAAAAATACTGACCGAATACTGACCAAATACTGATAGTGGGGCCGTGGCCTTAGATGCTGTGCTTTCTTGAAGCATCTTCTTTGGCATCTTTCTGGTCAAATACTGAACGTGTGAACATGGCCTTATTCATAGCCATTTATTATGCATTTGTGCGTTTTTTAGTGTTTTTGTCAGGTTGTTTCTTTGACTTTTGAACATACAGCATTTACTGGGTATAGCATTTTACATAAATTTCTTCTTAGGATAAAATGTATTTATATATTACATATACAGTATATTTATATAACAACAACAGTGTGTAACAAAAAAGAACATAACATAAAAATACTGCTTGGAAAAAAACAAAACAAATGAAATTCATAGCATTTATTTTTATATACATGAAAAAAATAGTAACAAAATAGTGTGTGAATGAAGCCTAAGCATGAATTTCCAGCTTTAATGCATTCTGGATCAGTAACATTTCTAATCTCTTTTTGCAGTACGTCATATGACTTCTTGAACATCGGCATTTGATTGATATTTTACCTTCTTCTAATCTCTAGGAGTAGAAAGCGTCCACATTTCTTCTGCAATTATTTGTATCTTTGGTAAAGCTTTTGACATTTGACACAGCTGTTAAATGATAGAATCTGTTTACCCGTACTCAGCGCAGTTTAATCAATGTGGAAGCCGGTCATCGTTACGTTACACAACCTGATGAATCACGGTGCGTCCACACATCAGGGCTTCGAGTGAAATGTTTAATGAGATTTATACAATCACTTGAATTGTTATTATTTTTCGCTCACTAAATAATAACACCCGATGAGAAGTAATAGCCAGGACTCAGATAAGGCGGAAATGAAGGTAACAGACGCATAAGGCTGTAGGAGTTTTAGTTTATACTTAGGTTACTCAATCAAGATGATATCACATAGACAAAAGTCTGCGAAGCTACAAGCATGAATCATCGCATGTCTTATGACCATTAAAATCGCTAAACTAAGAGAGGAAATCTTTTCTTAGCCCTAATCAGTTAGTAGAACCTTTGTTTTGCTTTTTTATAATTAGCGGAGATATTTGTACACGACACATTTCTAAATAAAAAAGTCACCCCCACGTCACCACACACCTGGTCCACAAATTAAAAGTTTTAATTAGCAATATTTTAGAGTAAAAACAACTAAAAAAAATTAAGTAAAAATAAATGTAAAAAGTATTGGGTTTTGGAAAAAAATTTTTTTTTTTAAAAAAAAGGTAAAAATGATAGAGAATCACAAATAACACTAACTTGTAAAAAGTGTATATCAAAAAGTTACAAAATATAGTTAAATAGGTGGTCTCGCACAACTCTTGTTTATACGTCCTAAAAGGGCACATGGATGATGAGGGGTCACTCAGGTACGCCTAATGCCAGACCTGCAGCTACTTGAGTGCTTGTATGTATTCCAGTTTCAGGAAAGGACACTGACAGAGAAGGTCTATGTGTATAGCCCCCCATGGGTTTACAAGCATATACACATGCAATACATACATACAAATTAATATTCACATTGAGGTACATATATGACATATGTAAAATAATACCATACATATAAATTACACGTAGATTTATACATTATTTACATATACACTGTGTGCAGAATTATTAGGCAAGTTGTATTTTAGAGGATTATTTTTATTATTGATCAACATCTATGTTCTCAATCAACCCAAAAGACTCATAAATATCCAAGCTTAATATTTTTGGAAGTTGGAGTGTTTTTTTTTTAGATTTGGCTATCTTAGGAGGATATCTGTTTGTGCAGGTAACTATTACTGTGCAGAATTATTAGGCAACTTAATAAAAACCAAATATAATCCCATCTCACTTGTTTATTTTCACCAGGTAAACCAATATCGGTGCACAAAATTTAGAAATAAACATTTGTGACATGCAAAAACAAAAACCAAAAAAATTAGTGATGAATATAGCCACCTTTCTTTATGATGACACTCAACTGCCTTCCATCCATAGATTCTGTCAGTTGCTTGATCTGTTTTCGATCAACATTGCGTGCAGCAGTCACCACAGACTCCCAGACTCTGCTCCGAGAGGTGTACAGTTTTCCCTCCCTATAGATCTCACATTTTATGATGGACCACAGGTTCTCTATGGGGTTCAGATCAGGCGAACAAGGGGGCCATGTCATTATTTTTTCTTCTTTTAGACCTTTACTGGCCAGCCACGCTGTGAAGTAGTTGGATACATGTGATGGAGCATTGTCCTGCATGAAAATCATGTTTTTCTTGAACGATACCGACTTCTTCCTGTACCACTGCTTGAAGAAGTTGTCTTCCAGAAACTGGCAGTAGGTCTGGGAGTTGAACTTCACTCCATCCTCAACCCGAAAAGGTCCCACAAGTTCATCTTTGATGATATCAGCCCATACCAGTACCCCACCTCCACCTTGCTGGCGTCTGAGTCGGAGTGGAGCTCTCTGCCCTTTACTGATCCAGCCTCTGGCCCATCCATCTGGCCCATCAAGAGTCACTCTCATTTCATCAGTCCATAAATCCTTTGAAAAATCAGTCTTAAGATATTTCTTGGCCCATTCTTGACATTTTATCTTATGTTTCTTGTTCAAAGTAGAGATGAGCGTTGTTCTACTCGAACTGTTCGCCAATCTCAAATTCGAGCTGTTTTGGGCGGTGTTCGAGCCGTTCGGCGAACACGAACGATTTGAGAAAAATTCGGCTGTTCGAGGTTATGTTCGATAACTGTTCGTGCACCAAAATCATAACTGGATTTTTTCTCAGTAATGATGAAAATGAATGTTAATACGCAGTTTGAGTGTACAGCGGGGTGGGGGGAGGGGCAGGGGATGGATCTCTGCAGGAATAATGAAGATCTCCATTTTTTTTTCTCTTTCCTGCATTTACAGTGGGGAGGTGCAATCTGTCAGCCTATCAGCAGCGCACACACGGAGCGAAGTGCTTTTTTTCACACAAGCAAGGGCATGTGTCATTGGCAGTGTATGTCACATGTCCTTGCCCTATAAGACCAAGCCATTTTCCCCGTTGCCACCATTTTCTCACTGCTGCAGCTGCGTGTTAGACGGCACCGCTGTTGCTGTGTGCGCTATACCTTGTTAATTTCAAGCCAATTTTCGCACAAATCTACAGATAGCTTGGGAGTAGGGAATAGTTGTGACTGCAGTCCTTTTAAGGACTAGGTTACAGCATTTCCTACGACTTTTATCAGGCAGGTCTGTGCTCTTAAATAGATAGGTTGTGGGAGTAAAGACTAATTGTAATTGGAGTCCTTTTCAGGACTAGGTTACATCAGTTCCTATCAGTTTTTGCCAGGCAGGTCTGTGCCAGTGCTGTGCAAGTTTTTTTCACAGCATTTGGCTGAATCTAGCAAAGCTAATCCTTTTTGGCCTATTGCAGAGTGTGTTAGTCAGTGGAGTAGCCTATCTGTGTTGCAAGATATACCACCTGTGTATAGAATACCAATTTTTTTACTGCACCTAGTGAAGTAAAATCTTTTGGGCATAGCATCATTCTATTAGTCCATCTATACTGACCTCCATCAGGTTGCAAATTGAATATCATTTTTTTCTGCATCTAGCTCTGAAAAAATATTTGGCCTTCTAGCAGTGTGTGGGACTTTCTCTATTAGTCCATCTATACTGACCTCCATCAGGTTGCAAACTGAATATAATTTTTTTCTGCATCTAGCTCTGAAAAAATATTTGGCCTTCTAGCAGTGTGTGGGACTTTCTCTATTAGTCCATCTATACTGACCTCCATCAGGTTGCAAATTAAAAATAATTTTTATCTGCATCTAGCTCTGAAAAAATATTTGGGCTTCTAGCTGTGTGTGGGACTTGTTCTATTACTCCATCTATACTGACCTCCATCAGGTTGCAAATTGAATATAATTTTTTCTGCATCTAGCTCTGAAAAAATATTGGGCTTCTAGCTGTGTGTGGGACTTGTTGTATTAGTCCATCTATACTGACCTCCATCAGGTTGCAAACTGAATATATTTTTTTCTGCATCTACCTCTGAAAAAATATTGGGCTTCTAGCTGTGTGTGGGACTTGTTCTATTAATCCATCTATACAGACCTCCATCAGGTTGCAAACTGAATATAATTTTTTTCTGCATCTACCTCTGAAAAAATATTGGGCTTCTAGCTGTGTGTGGGACTTGTTCTATTAATCCATCTATACAGACCTCCATCAGGTTGCAAACTGAATATAATTGTTTTCTGCATCTAGCTCTGAAAAAATATTTGGCCTTCTAGCAGTGTGTGGGACTTTCTCTATTAGTCCATCTATACTGACCTCCATCAGGTTGCAAATTGAATATAATTTTTTTCTGCATCTAACCCAGCCAATAGTTTTGGCCTAATACCACAGTTTGGCCACTCAGCTCAGCTCGGTTCCCATCCATTGTTTTTTTGTGCAAACAACTCCAGAGTTGTGAATTAGTTAACCACCAAAATGAGTGGAAAAAGGCCTGCTGCTGGTGGAAAGGGGAATAGGCGTGTTGGGAAGGGGAAAAAAGGTTGTGTCCGTGGGGTAGGTGTTAAAGCAACAGTAACATCTGCAGAAGAAAGACCATCTTCCAGCCAAACTAAAATGTCTACTTCTTTTAGCGGACAATGTGATAAGATCCCTTTCTTACGGCCACGCCAATCGCTACAAATTCCAGATGAGGCACAAAAACAGCAGGTGCTTCAACGGATATCAAGTGCTCCTTTAAGTGGGCTCTCCTCCACATCAACTTCAACATCACAAATACTCCAGTCCTCAAAGGTGTCACCCCAAACGCACTTGCTTCCTCACAGCTCCCAAATCTCCAGCTGCCCGTCTGAGTATGAGGTAGAACAGATGGTTGAGTCTGCAGAGCTGTTTACTCATACTATAGCCTGGGAATCAGAGGTCGACTCCAGCGCTTCTGTGAATCCAGACGAGGAAATGATCTGCACTGATGCCCAGAATCTTTATGAGTCGGATCCAGGACCAGACGCAGAAGGTTCTGACCATAATGTAGACCCTCATTCCCAAACTGTAACTCCTGTTGGTGGAGACAATGAGGAAGACGATGATGAGACTCAAATACCTGATTGGAGCGACAACTTTAGTTTTTTGTCAGGACAGGAACAGGTTGGCTCTGAGGACGACGAGTGTGATAACACACAGGGTGATGATGATGAGGTTGGAGATCCCACTTACTGTCAACCCACAGTCAGCCAAGAGATGAGGTCAGCAGAGGAGGTGGAGGAAGATGCTAGTGACGACGAGGTCAGGTTGCGCCTTCCTGGACAGAGACGTAGTACTGGAAGCACGTCAACAACTGCATCCTCAAACACAACTCTGCCTCTCACCACAAGTCGTGGTGTCTCTTCAGGTCGCATGGGTGCTAAGCCTTGCATAGCCTGGGCATTTTTTCAGATCGATAAAGATGACCCAACTCGTGTTATCTGTAACATTTGTCAGCAAAAGCTAAGTAGAGGCCAAAAAATACATAGTTTGAGTACTTCATGCATGAGCCGGCACATGGACATGAAGCATAAGTTGCAGTGGGAAGCTCAGTGTGCTACAATGCGGCCTAGCCGGCCGGGCCAACGACCGTCTGCCATATCTTGTGCATCCGCGGCCTCTTCATCCTCTGTGACTGGGGGGACAGCAGTCACACCTGTTTTGAGGCGCAGACCTGCCACCTCTTTACCCGCAACAGCCAGCGTGATTGGCAGGTCATCATTTTCTTTGGAGGTGGTAACACCAGCTGGTGTTGAGCGCTGTCCGACATCGATAGCACCACCTTTGGATCAAGGCAACCTAACATGTCCGCCTGCATCTTCCTCACAGACCGGCAGTTTGCCGGGGACACCCTTATCAACCCCATCTAAGCACAATAGCCAGCCCTCGGTCCCTCAGATGTGGACAAGTAAAAGACCATTTCCTCCTAGCCATGAGAAAGCTAAGAGGTTGAATTTCACCATCTGCAAGCTCTTGGCTACAGAAATGCTGCCTTTCCGCCTGGTGGACACAGAGGATTTTCGAGACCTTATGTCCGTCGCAGTGCCCCAGTACCAGATGCCCAGTCGGCACTACTTCTCAAAGAAAGGTGTGCCTGCGCTCCACCAGCATGTCGCACACAACATCACCGCTTCTTTGAGAAACTCTGTGTGTGACAGGGTGCATTTCACCACAGACACTTGGATGAGTAGGCATGGACAGGGGCGTTACATGTCGCTGACTGGGCACTGGGTAACTATGGTGACAGCAGGACAAGGGGCTGCTGTCCAAGTCTTGCCGTCCCCACGAGTTGTGCGTCAATCCTCTTTATGTCAAAGTTCCTCCACTGCTTCTGCCTCCTCAACCTCCTCTCGGTCTTCCACCTGCACCCAAAGCCTGTCTGGTCATGCCACAAGCTTTCTAACTGCGCAGAAGGGATCCTGCACACCTCCTTACTATGCTGGCAGTAGGGCTCAACGTCATCAGGCGGTTTTTACTTTGAAATGTCTGGGAAATGTGAGTCACACAGCTGAGGAGTTGTGGTCAGCTCTGGAGAACCAATTTCATGAATGGTTGTCTCCACTGGACCTGAAACCAGGGAAGGCCGTGTGCGACAATGCTGCAAACCTGGGTGCGGCCCTTCGCCGGGGCAATGTCACACACGTGCCTTGTATGGCTCACGTGTTGAACCTGGTTGTCCAGCAATTTTTAGCCCACTATCCCAGACTAGATGGCCTTCTGCAGAGGGCACGGTCGCTGTGTGCTCACTTCCGCCGTTCGCATCCCGCAGCTCAGCGACTTACATCTCTACAGAAGTCGTTGGGCCTGCCACTTCACCGGCTAAAATGCGATGTGCCTACCCGGTGGAATTCAACTCTGCACATGTTGCAGCGACTGTGGCAGCACCGACAAGCCCTGGTGCAATACGTTCTGACGTATAGCCTGGGCCAACGAGATCCAGACGTGGGGCAAATCACGCTGGAGGAGTGGTCTCAGATCAGGGACCTGTGCACCCTTCTGCACAGTTTTGAAATGGCGACGAAGATGTTTAGTGCTGACGATGCCATTATCAGCATGACTATTCCGGTGATTTACATGCTGGAGCACATGTTAAACAGAATTCGGAGTCAGGTGGTGGCACAAGAGGAGGTGGAGGAAGTAGAGGAGGAGGAGTTGTATGCGGAAGGGCTAACATCTGCAAGGTCCAGACGGTCGGCAGCACCAAGGCGGCAGGCATGTGAGGGTGGGGGAGATGGTTTTACCAGGGCGCATGGTAGCAGCCAAACTAGTGAGGGGAGGTGCAGGAGCCCAGGAAGAAGTGGAGGACGAACTGATGGAAGACTCATCAGATGAGGGAGACCTTGATCACATTTCTGTTGTGCGAGGTTGGGGGGAGAGGACAGAGGAAGGAAGCATGATTGTTACCTCGCCACCAACACAACAGGGACTTGGTGCTCCTGGATGCGCAACACACATGAGTGCCTTCTTGCTGCACTACCTGCAACATGACCCTCGAATTGTGAGAATTAGAAATAATCCTGACTACTGGGTTGCCACACTGTTAGATCCCCGGTACAAAAGTAAATTTGCAGAAATTATTCCTGCCATAGAAAGGGATGCACGCATGCAGGAGTATCAGCAGAGACTGTTGCAGAATCTTACATGTGCTTTTCCACAAAACACCAGTGGTGCACGTAGTGAATCTCACAGTTCCAACTTGCCAACCGTGGGACCGTCAAGTGTTCAGCACTCAAACCATAACAGATCCACAGTATCTGCTGGTAACATCAATTTTGCGTAATCATTTCACCACTTTTTTAGCCCATCCTTTGCAAGGCCACAGGAGACAAGAAGTCTGACACATAGTCAACGCCTAGAGACGATGGTACAGGAGTATCTCCAAGTAAACATTGAAGCCATGACTGTGTCACTGGACCCTTGCTCTTTTTGGGCTTCCAATCTGGATAAATGGCCGGAGCTAGCCACTTACGCCTTGGAGATCTTGTCATGCCCCGCAGCCAGCGTTCTGTCTGAACGTGTGTTCAGCGCTGCTGGTGGTGTGCTGACAGATAAGCGCACGCGGCTCTCCACTGATAATGTAGACAGACTCACGTTCATAAAGATGAACAAATCATGGATCCGAAACGACTTTTCTACCCCTGTGTCATCCTGGGGAGAGTAAAAGATGGATGAATGGTTAAAATCACCCTACCAACCGTTTTAAGCTTTCAAATTACTAATCATGTTTATCTGTATCTTGGCTGGAAAATAATTTGGGCTTTGTAGCAGTGTGCAGCACTGATTCTATTAGGCCATCTATAATAAGCTCCACCAGATTTAAAATGACTAATCATGTTTATCTGTATCTTGGCTGGAAAATAATTTGGGCTTTGTAGCAGTGTGCAGCACTGATCCTATTAGGCCATCTATACTAAGCTCCACCAGATTTAAAATTAATAATAATTTTTAGCTGCATCTAGCCCGGAAAATAATTTTGGGGCTCCGAGATGCGCAAGACACATAAGTGCCTTCTTGCTGCACTACCTGCAACATGACCCTCATATTGTCAGAATTCGAAGTAATCATGACTACTGGGTTGCCACACTCTTAGATCCGCCAAACTTTTCGATCAACCTTTTCATTTTAATAAAGACCAAAAAAATGGTCATTTTTGAAATTATAAGCATTAGCAGGTTATTAGAAACTGAAATCAAACAGTTTTCAACTCAAAACTTTATTCTAGGTGATGTTACATTTTCACATAGGACCCCTTGTTCGAAAGGAGCTTCTGAACTCTCTCGTCCATTGAATTTGTCAGGTTTTGGATGGTTTCTGCTTCAATTGTTTTGCATGAGGACAGAATACCCTCCCAGAGCTGTTGCTTAGATGTGAACTGCCTCCCGCCATCATAGACACTCCTTTTGATGATGCTCCAGAGGTTCTGAATGGGGTAGAGGTCAGGGGAGCATGGGGGTCACACCATAAGTTTGTCCCCTTTTATGCCCATATCAGCCAGAGATGCAGATGTTTTATGTGCAGCTTGAGATGGTGCATTATCATGCAAAAAAATGATCTTGCTGTGAAATACACGGTTCTTCTTCTTGAACCATGGCAGGAAGTGCTGTTTGAGAAAATCCACATACATTATGGAGTTCATCTTTAGCGCCTTCAGGGATCCTAAAGGGGCCGACAATCTCTCTCCCCATGATTCCAGCCCAAAACATTACTCCACCTCCTCCTTGTTGGCGCTGTAGCCGTGTTTGCGTGGGGTGTCCATCAACCAGCCATCCTCCACTCCATCCATCTGGACCATCGAGCGCTGCACGGCACTCATCTGTGAACAAAACAGTTTTGAAATCAGTCTTCATGTAATGTTTGACCCACTGGAGCCGTTTCTGCTTGTGTGAAGTGGATAGAGGAGGTCGACAGGATGGCGTATGCACAGCTGCAAACCTCTGAAGGACCCTGCATCTTGTTGTTCGGGGGACGTTGGAGGCACCAGCAGCTTCAAAAACTTGTCTGCTGCTATGACAAGGCTTTTTTGCCGCTGCTCTTTTAACCTGACGTAATTGCTTGTAGGAAAGAGTCCTCAATTTTCCCTTATCAGCACGCACACGTGTGTACTGTGAATCAGCTACATACTTCTTGATTGCCAAGACACTTCATCCTGATCATCGCACAATGTTGATTGTAGTCATGCCTTGACCTAAACACTCCACAATTTGTTGCTTCTCAGCAGCCGACACATCCTTTTTCTTTCCCATTTTGGCAGAAAATGTAGGCTGCTTAATAATGTGAGACAGCCTTCTTAAGTAGTCTTGCCTTTCATTGGACACACCTGCCAAACTAATTAGCACAGGTGTCTGCAATTGCTTACAGTGATATAAAGAGCCCTGACACACATCACCATCAATGAGTTTAACTGACAAACAAACAAATTCTTCCCTTATCACTCCTAAACACTTTTTGCATAATAATTTGGAACACAGTGTACATGTGCTTTTCCACAAAACACCAGTGGTTCACGTAGTGAATCTTACAGTTCTAACTTGCCAACCGTGGTCTGTATGGAGTTGTTCAATAAAGGGCCCAAAATTAAGATAACATAGATGGGAGAGGTCTCTATGAATAGGAATTCCTAAGTATTTGATACCCTGTGAGGGCCAGGCAAAGGGAAAGTTGGACTGGATGGAATCCTATATGGATTTGGGGAGGGAGACATCGAGGGCCTCAGACTTCGCTGCATTGATTTTAAAATTTGACCATGTAACAAAGTGATCTATTTCAGCCATAACAGCATGGATGGATATATGTGATTGAGTGATATATACTAGGACATCATCAGCAAATAGAGAGCACTTGTACTCGGTGCCTCCCACCTCAATCCACCTAATATTGGGGTTATGGCGAATTGATGAGAGCAGGTGCTCCGTCACTATGATGTATAAGAGAGGGGACAGAGAACATCCCTGCCTTGTCCCATTGGTGATTGTGAAAGGTGATGAAAATGTTCTGACGCGCCCCCTGGGCCTTGGGACACCCGGAGCCGGACCCTTTTTGGTGGATGCTGGTGGTTGTAGTCTCCATGGCGGCGACCCGGTTCCGTGTCTCAGGGCGGTCAAACCAGTGGCGGAACTATTTATGTGGTTTTGATGTTAAAATGTCCGACTACGCCACCCGTGGATTGCGGTCAGAGTGAACCGCCGCTCCAGGGCAGACCGCTGAGGCTGGTGTTGTGGGTGCAGCAGAGCGTAGCATAACTCCCCACGGGAGGAGTATAGCCTCAGGGCAGTGTATGCGGAGGATGGGGGTGATGGTGCAGGGCAGCAGCAGTAACAACACGGAGTCAGTGATGCAGTCCAGGGCCTTTACTCACAGTTCTTATTATCCAGACCACGTCTGCAGGTAACGGCTGCCCACGTCGTACTGTGCTCACCAGGTGAGGGGCTCAGACAACTCCCAGATAACTTTGGAGCGCTTCACAGGACCCCCTTTGTGTGTCCTTTGTCTGGCCTTTCTTACCAACCCTTCTGTCCGGCTGCCTCGGGCCTCCTCTTGGTAAACTTGGCGCCAGTTTCCCTGACCCTATATGGTGCCTTCCTAGCGGGTGTAGCGAGGGGCTGCGCCACATAAAATGTCACAGCCTCCGGTTTCTAGCTGAGGGTCGTTTCCTGCCTCCACTAGTTTCGGGGACCGGTCTCCCCCTTTGGCCTGACCCCTCCACACAGGTGGATTCGGGCGTGCGGTGGCGACTCGCCCGTCCGCACCCCTGGGATCCCTTCATTCCTCATTCCTGGAGCCTTCTCCGCTCCTCTTCCTTCCTTCTCCCTCTTCCAGGCCTGGGCCTCTGTTACTAGGCCCGCCTCCGGAGCAGAGCTCATGCAGAGCCCCTGCTCCCTGCCACTTCTGCTCAGACTTCTCTGCACTGAACTAAGATGGTGCCCACCTTTTATACTCCCTTCTCAATGCACCCAGGAACTGCTTCCTCCCTGCTCCTGCACTACAGGGTTCCCCTTCCTCAGTGTTCCCTCCCCCCACTCCAGCCAGGGACAGGGACTGTCGTGCCCATCTCAGGGGCATATTGGTCGCCCTGCCCCACGGCAATGTGGTGTAATGCATGCAGGTGTCGGGTCCTGATCCACACTCCATCCTTACCTGAGAGTGAGATATCACACCTCTGGGTGAGGTGCAATACCTCTGTAGCAACCGAGCCCTCAGGGTAATACAGTTCCATTTATCTTCAGCCTAGGTGACGTATTGCGATACAGGGCCATGATTTTGGCTATAAAAGGGTCCCCTAGACCCCTACCCCAAGCTTTTTAAGAGAATCATATATGGCGTGCCAGGAGACTCTGTGGAATGCTTTCTCAGCATCCAACGAGAGTATCTAATTACAAATTTTTAACTGCATCTAGCCCAGGAAATACTTTGTGCCTAGTAGCAGTGTCTGCTAGTCAGCGGATTATCCCGGCTGTTAAGCAAGCTACACCACCTGTAGTTTTGACACTTAATTTTTTCAAAGGAAATGCTTCGGGACCAGGGGATACTCAGTGAAGAGCATCAGGAGGCACCCCAAGGCATAGGGGCTGGGACTGGCAGTAGGATGCCTTGCGGTGGACAGCCGAGCTCGATCCTTATAAAAGCTTTTTAACTGCAGCAGCTTTAGTGGACGCTACTGGAGCTGGAATTACGCGGCTGCTGGCATGAGACTTGCCCTCCAATAGATCCTTGTAAATGGATTTAAAGTGTATTCATTCAAATTAGAGAGACAATTTAAATTAAAATGCTTAGAGCTGCCTCCACCACAGGGGGGCTCGTTCGACCCACCAGCGGACAGGCACCAGTATTGGGAGAGGGGGGCTGGCCGTCAGGGTTCACCGCGGCTCTGGCACAAACCCGGCGACACGGAGGTGGCACGGGCAGGAGCGGACTGAACGTGTCGGCTTCTCACTTTTTGGATTTTAGAAGGGCATGACATGCCTATATCTGTGTCTCCCCCTCCTTTTACTCCTCCACCTCTTTTCTTTTCGCATGACTATATGTACTTGTCACTTTTCCATGTGTTAGTTATGTCTTCTGAGCAGTTTGTCAGCTTCTGGACACCTTTGAAGGTGTTTTCTATGTGTTTCTATGTGTTTTTGTTTGCCTGCCATTGGTTTTAATAGTGTTCGAAGGTGTTCGACGAACAGTTCAACGAACAGTTCGGCGAACACACGGGTGTTCGACGAACCGAACTGAACTCGAACACTACGGGGGTGGCTCAACACTAGTTCAAAGGTGGTCGTTTTTCAGCCTTCCTTACCTTGGCCATGTCCCTGAGTATCGCACACCTTGTGCTTTTTGATACTCCAGTAACGTTGCAGCTTTGAAATATGGCAAAACTGGTGGCGAATGGCATCTTGGCAGCTTCACACTTGATTTTCCTCAATTCATGGACAGTTATTTTGCGCCTTTTTTGGCCAACACCCTTCTTGCAACCCTGTTGGCTATTTGCCATGAAACGCTTGATTGCTCGGTGATCACACTTCAAAAGTTTGGAAATTTCAAGACTGCTGCATCCCTCTGCAAGACACCTCACAATTTTGGACTTTTCAGAGCCCGTCAAATCTCTCTTCTGACCCATTTTGCCAAAGGAAAGGAAGTTGCCTAATAATTAAGCACACCTTATATAGGGTGTTGATGTCATTAGTCAACACCCCTCCTCATTACAGAGATGCACATCACCAGATTTACTTAATTGGTAGTTGGCTCTCAAGCCTATGCCGCTTGGAGTAGGACAACATGTATAAAAAGTATCAAAGTGATCAAAATACTCATTTGCCTAATAATTCTGCATGCCGTGTATACATAGTCTTTTGCAGCCTTTTACAGATTTTCCTCCATGATCTTCACCCATCTTCCCATCAACCCTGACCAGCTGCCCTGTCCCTGCTGAAGAAAAGCATACCCACAGCATGATAATGCCATCACCAAGTTTGATGGTGGGGATGATGATTTCAGGGTGATATGCAGTGTTAGTTTTACTCCACATATAGTGCTTTGCATTTAGTCCAAAAAGTTCTACTTTGGTCTCATCTGAACAGAGCACCTTTTTCCACTTGTTCTTTGTGACCCCTATATGGCTTTTTGCAAATGGGATTTCTTATGGCTTGATTTCAAAAATGGCTTTGCCAGATTTGTGGAGTATACGACTAATAGTTGTCCTGTGGACAGATTCTCCAACCTGGGCTGTAAATCTCTGCAGCTCCTTCAGAGCGACCATGGGCCTCTTAACATCTTCTCTACTTATTGCTCTCTTGCTTGAGATGTCGGTTTCTGTGGACAGCCATGTCTTGTAGATTTGCAGTTGTGCCATACTCCAATATGATGGATTGAACAGTGCTCTGTGAGATGTTCAGAGCTTGGACAATTTTTATAACCTAACCCTGCTTTACTCTTCTTCACAACTTTATTCCTAACTTGTCTGGTGTGTTCTTTGGTTTTTGACGCGCCCCCAGGGCCGTGGGGTACTCGGCAGCCGGGCCTCTGGTTGCCGGGGGATATCACGGTGGCTGGCCCGGTCCGTGACCCAGGGCGGTCAGTGAAATGGGGAAACTTCTATTATTTGGGGTTTTTGGAATTATTCGTGACGCCACCTGTGGTGTCTGGTGAGGATCACCAGTGCTACAACAGTCCTCTGAGGCAGATGTTAGAGCAGCAAATGATGGGACAGCTCCCCACAGGTGGAGCAGGCCTCAGGGCAGTGTAGGGGATGTACTGGATGGTGGTGCAGGGGAGAGACGGCAGGTCGGTCCCGGAGGAAGGATGGACACTCACACAGGGGTAAGCTTCAGTACCTTTACTGGTGATGCTGCAGGCACGGTCCAGGGTACTCCAGGTGAAGGGCGCACTTCTGGACTCTCCCCATTGAGCCGGTATAGGGCCTCCTGATCCGTTGCTTTACTCTCTAGACTTCTGGCCTGCCTGGAGCTGGGCCTAGCTTGGTTACTGTCTCTCTCTGCACCTGCTGACCTGGTAGTAGGGCCTTCTCTTTGGAGATCACTCTCCCTGAATGCTGGGACCTCTGTGATTCCTAGCCCTGGTACTGCAATCAGCATTAGGTGGACCTGGGACCTGTAGTTCTCCAGGGGTTCCGGTGGTTCCTACTGGGTGTAGGGAGTCCCTGTAGGCACGGACTCGGTGTCCGGTATATATATATCGGGGTGAGCTTACTATGCTCCTCCGCCCCCTAAGTTCCACTCTCTTTTCCTCCTCGCCGTCGACCACACTCGGGGCCCTCACTACTTGGCAGCTGGCGTGTTGCGTCTTCACCGCTCTCTGAGCGTCAGCATGCTCTCAGCTCCCTCTGAGCTGTGTTCCTCTCTGAACACTCACTGCTGAATTACTGAGCTGCCTGGCTCCACCTTCCCTTTATATATCCCTAACGGGCTCCCTCTGCTGGTCTGAGGTGGTACAGTGGTGGCCAAAAGTATTGGCACCCCTGCAATTCTGACAGATAATACTCCGTTTCTTCCTGAAAATGATTGCAATCACAAATTCTTTGGTATTATTATCTTCATTTAATTTGTCTTCAATGAAAAAACACAAAAAGAATTGTAGTAAAGCCAAATTGGATATAATTCCACACCAAACCTAAAAAAGGGGGTGGACAAAAGTATTGGCACTGTTTGAAAAATCATGTGATGCTTCTCTAATTCGTGTAATTAACAGCACCTGTAACTTACCTGTGGCACCTAACAGGTGTTGGCAATAACTAAATCACACTTGCAGCCAGTTAACATGGATTAAAGTTGACTCAACCTCTGTCCTGTGTCCTTGTGTGTACCACATTGAGCATGGAGAAAAGAAAGAAGACCAAAGAACTGTCTGAGGACTTGAGAAACCAAATTGTGAGGAAGCATGAGCAATCTCAAGGCTACAAGTCCATCTCCAAAGACCTGAATGTTCCTGTGTCTTCCGTGCTCAGTGTCATCAAGTAGTTTAAAGCCCATGGCACTGTGGCTAACCTCCCTAGATGTGGACGGAAAAGAAAAATTGACGAGAGATTTCAACGCAAGATTGTGCGGATGGTGGATAAAGAACCTCGACTAACATCCAAACAAGCTGTCCGAGGGTACAACAGTGTCAACCCGTACTATCCGTCGGCATCTTAATGAAAAGGGACTGTATGGTAGGATACCCAGGAAGACCCCACTTCTTACCCCGAGACATAAAAAAGCCAGCCTGGAGTTTGCCAAAACTTACCTGAGAAAGCCTAAAACGTTTTGGAAGAATGTTCTCTGGTCAAATGAGACAAAAGTAGAGCTTTTTGGGAAAAAGCATCAACATAGAGTGTACAGGAAAAAAAAGAGGCATTCAAAGAAAAGAACACGGTCCCTACAGTCAAACATGGTGGAAGTTCCCTGATGTTTTGGGGTTGCTTTGCTGCCTCTGGCACTGGACTGCTTGACCGTGTGCATGGCATAATGAAGTCTGAAGACTACGAACAAATTTTGCAGCATAATGTAGGGCCCAATGTGAGAAAGCTGGGTCTCCCTCAGAGGTCATGGGTCTTCCAGCAGGACAATGACCCAAAACACAATTCCAAAAGCACTATAAAATGGTTTGAGAGAAAGCACTGGAGACTTCTAAGGTGGCCAGCAATGAGTCCAGACCTGAATCCCATAGAACACCTGTGGAGAGATCTCAAAATGGCAGTTTGGAGAAGGCACCCTTCAAATATCAGGGACCTGGAGCAGTTTGCCAAAGAAGAATGGTCTACAATTCCAGCAGAGCATTGTAAGAAACTCATTGATGATTACCGGAAGCGGTTGTTCGCAGTTATTTTGGCTAAAGGTTGTGCAACCAAGTATTAGGCTGAGGGTGCCAATACTTTTGTCTGGCCCATTTTTGGAGTTTTGTGTGAAATGATCAATGATTTGATTTTTGCTTCATTCTCTTTTGTGTTTTTTCCTTGCAAGCAAATTAAATGAAGATAAAAGAATTTGTGATTGCAATCATTTTCAGGAAGAAACTGAGTATTATCTGACAGAATTGCAGGGATGCCAATACTTTTGGCCACCACTGTAGGTGGAGGTGTATGAATGTAGTGAGGCCTCTTGTGGAGAAGTCCGTCCATGCACCCTTCTGGGTTCTGTGGCACCAATGCGCAGCAGGGGCGCCACATTTTCATGATGCTGTTTGATTCCTAATGCTCTCAAACAAATCTCTGAGGCCTTCACAGAACAGCTGTGGTTATAAAGAGAATAAACTACACGCAGGTGGACTCAATATATTAATTATGTTCTAGAGGCAATTGTTCACTCAGGATTTTTTTTAGGGGTATCAGATTACAGAGGGCTGAATACTAAGGCACGTGTCAAGTCTAGTTGACATGTGATCTCATGTATGCAAATCTCAAACTTGAGGTCACACGCCCGCCCGCTCCTGGCACATAGAGTGACTGCAGACTTGAGCCACAAGCCTGGACAACCACTTTAATCACTTCACTGATGGAAAATATTTGTGATACACTTGTTCAGATAACCAAGAGGATTTATTTCTGTATTAAGCTTCCCACTTTCATAGCCTTAACTTTACTTAAATTTTATCATATGAAGCTAGCTACCCTGAAGATTAATCACACTTAGAGCTATAAAACAGTTTTAATTATACTCAGATGGAAAAAGTCATCAAAAATATCATCAAGCTTAAAGGGAATCTGTCAGCAGGATTTCACACCACAAACTATTTATATGCATGTGTAGCTCTTTCATAGACAAGTTTGGCAATATATTTATATAGCCAACCTGTTCCTTGTTAAAGGTAGGCTGAAGGACTATTTGTAGATCTGAAGTATCTGTTACTCCAGCACTATTCCCAGCCAGGCAATGCATCCTACTGATTGACTGACGGCTCCTTTGCCTGAAGTCACAGTATAGAGGCTGTCAGTGAAGCAGGATGAGGAGGTTCCGGGCAGAGAATAGAGCTGGAGTGACGGAGGCTTCAGATGAACCATAGTCCTTCAGCTTCATTGGTATATCTATTCAAAAGCTAATTTCTCAGTAATGAAGGACCTAAAAATATTACTGGACTTGTCTTTGAAAGAGTTACCTGCTGATATAAAGAGTTTGTGGTTGGAAGGGTGAAATCCTGCTGAAAGATTCTTTTTAAAAAAAACTTGCAAGTTTTCTTCCCCACGCAGAGTTTTGCCTGTTGACTTTTTCCAGTAGAAGCTGCCAGGCGAAGCATTGGGTTACGATGGAAAATGGCAGGTGCATATGTCTGATTGTCTTATTATTTTTTACTTTTGTTAGTTTATTTAATAGAAGTGACCAAAAATGCAAGTCAAATCTAGCACAGCAGTCTTGGCCATACATAAGGGAAGTATAGCACTGTAATAGGAAATGTATCTGCTGGCAAATGTATCTGATGGCTGATTTTCATACATTTCCATGCATTGAGTGCATTTACTGAACATACATTTCAGTAGGCCAACATTTCGGATTTTAAAATTATTTTTCAAGCTGGTGTTATAAAGTATTCTAATTTAATGAGATAATCACTTTTTTGTTTTCATTGGCTGTAAGCCATAATCATCAACATTAACAGAAATAAACACTTGAAATAGATCACTCTGTTTGTAATGACTCTATTTAATATAACTGACTGACGTGAGCATGGTTAGTAGTCCCACTGGGCCACGAACCGAGGAGTGCCTGGAGGGGCCTGACTAGGGGCCTCGCCAGATCCAACCACGAACACACGGCAGCTTAATTGACTCCGTGGTCCGAGGAGAGACGTGGGAGGTGGCACAGGTGCTACTCCAGGTCAGACCCCGGTCACAGCTGTTGACCCACACCGGAGAATGCAGGAACGGGCAGGTTAGGCTGGTATGCAGACAGGCGGGCACTGGCAGGCACGGCTGGTATGCAGACAGGCGGGTACTGGTAGGTAGGAAAACAGGCTGGATAGGGACCAGTACAGACGGGGATACAGGAACAGAGCCGCAGGTGCGGTGGACAAGCGGAGCAGAGCAGAGACGCAGGCGCGGAGGACAAGCAGAGCAGAGCAGAACCGCAGGCGCGGAGGACAAGTGGAGCAGAGCAGAACCGCGGGTGCGGAGGACAAGCGGAGCAGAGCTGAACCGCGGGTGCGGAGGACAAGCAGAGCAGAACTGGGCAGAACCGCAGGCGTGGAGGACAAGCGGAGCAGAGCAAAATGGAACCGCAAGTGGGGAGGACAAGTGGAGCAGAGCAGAGCAGAACCGCAGGTACAGAGGACAAGCGGAGCAGAGTAGAGCAGAACCGCGGGTGCGGAGGACAAGTGGAGCAGATCAGAACCGCAGGTGCGGAGGACAAGCGGAGCAGAGCAGAACCGCAGGTGCAGGCAGATAGGACAGGGCTCTGTTCACATGGAACAGACTGGGTAACACAGGAAGATAGCTAGAACACAGGAGGTAGATACGGAGGCAGGGAAACGGGACAAGCAGAAACAGATACACACAAGGTACTTGCAATGAAGTAGCGAGTGGACACAAAACTCACAAACAGAAGTACAGAGACAATGAGTTGGAGTTAGGTACTGTATCAGACACTGCAGGAAAAGGGAAGGATCGGACATAGAGACAAACAGATAATGGACTAGGACACAGTTCAGGCAGGAACTGACACTGCAACGAGATACAGGAATGAGCCTGGGTACTCAGTCCCCAGGGTGGCAGGAATAGACTAGAAGTCACAGATACAGGTAACGGGCCTGGGTACTCAGCCCCCAGGGTGGCGGAAACAGACAAGATACAGGACAGGACCTGGCAACTCAGTTGCACAGAACACACTGAAAGAAAGTGTTGCTCAGGCACCTCCCACAGGGTGGGGGAGGTTTAAGTATCCAGTGACTCACAGCAATAGGCTGGGGACGCATTAGGACTGCGCACACTGTAGCTTTAAGAATCAGGAAGTAACAGCGCCGCCGCCCTAAGCCAGCAGACAAGAGACATGCACACAGCAAGTAAAGGAGTATAGTGCACAGCCTGGACTGATAGGTAAGTTGGCGGTCTTGCATGGTGGGAGATGGTAAGCCATGCCAGCACGCCGCCAGGGATGTTACAATCATCAACATTAACAGAAATAAACACTTGAAATAGATCACTCTGTTTGTAATGACTCTATATAATATATGAGTTTCACTTTTTGTATTGAAGAGCTGAAATAAATTAACTTTTTGATGATATTCTAATTTTGTGAGAAGCACCTGTATGTTTCACTACAGCCTTAGTGAACTGAACCTACAACTTTTCTCCAGCATGTTATATGTTGGGGGGCTTAAATCACCATTGTGAAGGGAGTGGTTTTGTGTGAATGACATAGAGACGGGAAGGAAGTCATTCACTCTATCTCCACCTCAGGGTGTGGCTGAGCAAGGCTAATTGCTCAGTCACTGTTTTTTTTCTGTTGTTATAAGTTTGGAGAGTCAAGTCTCCCGACTGTGGAACTTCAGCTCAGGAGGAGCTGAAGTTTGCTGCAAAGTGGTGCAGGCTAACCCGCACACATATGGACTGTGTTATCCTTTGTTTTCTGTTTTACCTTTATGCCAGCAATGCTGTCTACTTTCGACTGCAGCCGAGTGAGTCGTCTTGCCACAATGGTAACAAAATGGCTTAAGGATGACAAAGTCAATGTTTTGGAGTGGCCATCACAAAGCCCTGATCTCAACCCTATTGAAAATTTATGGGCAAAGCTGAAAAGGCTGGTGTGAGCAAGGCGACCTACAAACCTGGATCAGTTACACCAGTTTTGTCAGGAGGAATGGGCCCAAATTCCGACCAACTTTTGTGAGAAGCTTGTGGAAGGATATCCCAAACGTTTAACCCAAGACATTGAGTTTCAGGGCAATGGTACCAAATACTAATGAAATGTATGTAAACTTTTGACTTTACAGTAAGTAATATAAATGCCTTAAAACATTCTCTTTCTCATTATTCTGGCATTTGGCAAATATTAAAAATGATGGTAATTCTAATTGACCTAAAACGGGAAAGGTTTATTCTGATTTCATGTCAGATATTGAGAAAAATATGCATATGTGTCTTTTTATATAGTGTATGTAAACTTCTGGTTTCAACTGCATATACACACATATATCCTATTTTTTTACAGATGACCATTTTCATCTCAGGGAGACCCTGAGGGTCCCAAGTAGAACTCTGGGGTTTCCTGGAATTGGCATTGAGAAACCTTCATCTGCTATAGTTTATATTGATTTAGAACATCCCAATTTATGATTTGATCACCTTCAGACACTTTATGAATCATTGTGATCTCCCACCTGTTCTGCCACGTTGTATTACAGTATATTTATCTGGAAAACCACATGTATATAACCACAGAATAGGAAACACACGTTCCACTGGATTGGTTTCTACACCACACACTATTACACAAGCTAAAGGTTGAGTTATGATCAAACGTTTCAGACGTTTACAAAGATAAACCTTTTTTGCTTACTCTACGAATCAGCCGAACATTTTCAGCATTGTCACAGATAATGTTAGTAGCATACAAATAAAAACAGTTTGGCACAAGATACAGTTAATGAGACTCAAAGCTCGTAAAAAGGAAATGCAATTAGTCATATAAAAAGGTTTTCCCATCTCATAAAGCGAAGGAATATTCCTAGGATATGTCATCACCTTCGGATCGATGGAAATTCAACATCTGAGAACCAGTGATCCACCATTCTGTTTTTTCTTCTATGAAACGGGCGGGTTTTGCAAGGGACTAATGCTGGAATCAGTCAATTGAATAGGACTAAAGTTCCCTACATAGCCGCGTGGCCAGGTTAAGTTCCCTACATAGCCGCGTGGACAGGTTAAGTTCCCTACATAGCCGCGTGGCCAGGTTCTACTGGTACGGGAAAGAAAATGAAGGATCAGCACTGTTAGCACTACATCCCTTCATTCTTATGATTGCTGGGGATCCTAAAGGTTGGCACCCTATAAATCAAAAGGTGATGGCATATCCCGCTGATGAGAGAAAGATGGATGTAAAATGGAGGCAAACAGTGACAAAAAGCTTTTGACAGATGTAAAAACTGAAACGGATCTGTGAATGTAGCCTTAGAAGGATGCCACCTTTGGCAGAGAAGTGTCCCCTATTTGCTTTAGAGCAGGGCATCTCACTAGTTGCTGGGGACACAGTTATCATAGAAATTATTATACATCCTATATGAAGAAATATGGGATAGACTGCGGCAAATATGAAAAATATAAATTCATTTATTTAATGACTAGGAAATACAGTATATGCAAATAGACAAACAGGTTAAAACGTTGGATCGTACATTAGCAGATGCCCCAGACCAAGCAGGAGGAGACACTACAACGTATGTGCAAAATAAATATGTATATAAATGTATATTATTAAACCACTAAAATACTATAGAAGTTCCATGAGAAAGTTATTGAAGCCATTAGCCCACAAAAAGTAGAATGACATAGTAATCTAGAAGTTACATGGCCATAAATGATGCTCAATATACATCAGATAGAAGTAAAACATAATGGTCATTCTGAAAAAAAAAAAATTAGCAAGGTGGTAGCTCCCTGATGAAGGCTTGTGTCGAAACGCGCACAAGGGTCCAACGCTATTCCACCAGTAAGACAAAGATACCATTTGGTATATATTCCTACTCTTATTGCTTGTTATGTTTACCACTTTGCTAACTTATAGATCTCTCATTAGCCCATGTAGAGATGTTTTTTCAGCTTGGCCATTGTTTGCTACTATTTGTTATATATTGTAAATCATTTATGGCCATGTAACTTCCAGATTACTGTTTAATTCTACTCTTGCTGGGCTGATGGTTTCAATAACTTGCTCATGGTACAGTCGTATCATTTTAGTGGTTTAAAGGAAATCTGTCAGCAGGTTCCTGCTATTTAACCTGAGAGCAGCATGATGTAGGGGCAGAGAACTTAATTATAGGGATGTGTCACTTGCTCAGCAGCTTGCTGCAGTTTCAATACAATCAGAGTTTTATCAGCAGGAGATTATCACTGCAGGACTAGTAGTTGTGTGACAGACAGTCCACCTTACCTCTGTTACCCTGCCCCTACTACTGATTGGTAGCTTGCTGTCAATGACCAGTGTATACTAGAAGCTGCTAATCAGGGGTATGGTGGGTGGGGTTATACAGAGCTCAGAATTCATAGCATTGCTACATCTACAACAAAGAAATCAGATTTTATCAAAACTGTAATAAACAGTACATAAAGTGCCACAGATGGAATAAGCTCTCTGCCCCTATATTATGCTGCACAAAGATTCCATAGCAAAACCTGCTGACAGATTCCCTTTAATAGTATACATATTTATTTTGCACATACATTGTGACGTCTCCTCCGCCTGGTTTGGCTCACCTTCTGCTTTATGATCCCTATGTTTTTAGCCTTTTTGTCGATTTGCAAATATGTCATTAAATAAATTAATTAATTCATATTTTGAATATTTTTGTCTGTCTGTCCTGTATTTATTCTATTTTATTTAATGACGACCAATTACAGTGTCTATTAAAACAATATTTATGTGCTCTTTTCCTGTTTGCATTTCTTTGGAGTCCTGACATAGAAGTGATCATGTTTTGCATATCGCAATCTCCAGTTAGAAGTACAAATTATTCGCTTTTAGTGATGAGCGAGCATGCTCGCTACTGCTTGGTGCTCACCCGGGCATCTCACTGCTCGAGATGCTCGACTCTCACCGAGTATTTCCGGAGTTGCTCGGCGGGAGCTTGGGTCTCCTCCCTGCATGTTTGGCGCTCTCCACCAAGCCAAAGAACATGCAGGGATAGCCTGCCACTCACTGTAATGCCGCAGCCATGTTGGTTTTGACATTACAGTGATTGGCTGGACACACAGAGTCAACAGGTCTATATCAGACCTGGTGCCGCCATGATCGTCACAGTCACTCTGGAATCAGGCAGTGTAGGGAGAGCTGCTGCTGAGCTAGGGAGAGATTCACTTATTTCTTAGTTAGTGTAGGTATACCACAACATATTCTATACATATCCATCTCAACTAACAGTCCTTCTGAGGACTAATCCAGCTGCATAGATATCAGTGCTAGGCAGGCAGTGTATGTGGCAGACTGCAGTGCATATAGCAAAATGGTCTAATCCAGTTCTGTTTGCTGCTGGTGCTTTTACAGATATTTCTAGAAACAGCCCCAGGTATCAGGGGCCAGGAATAATTTTTTTTGGATCTTAATCCTCATTATTTGCTTAATAAGCAACCCAGAGAACACCGTTTTTCTGCTCCATTTGCTTGTTGGCACTGCAGAATAAAGCCAGATCCTTTTTGTTGCAGTGTGTTGGCAAAGTTATTGACACGAGGTCGCTGTTAAAAATAGTTCCCTACAGGCCAGCTATTAAAAATTGTGGTTTGTCCGTCACACGGATCACATATAATTGCGCTGAAAATTCTTCCATTTCTGGCCTCCATTGAAATTTTGTTGCAGTGTGTCAGTAAAGTTATTGACACGAGGTCGGCACTGTTAAAAATAGTTACCTACAGTCCAGCTTGACACAATTGCCAGAAAGTCAGGAGGAGGAGAACCAGGGTGCGGAAGCGGAAGACGAGGTGGTGGATAATATAGTAACTGACCCAACCTGGCGTGGGGACATACAGAGCGAGGACAGCAGCACACAGGGAGAGGGAGGCGTAGCACCATAACAGGCAGGGAGAAGCAGTGAGGTGGCCGCAGACAGAAGGCGGGCAATCGTTCCCCGTAACATCAACACGATGGAAGTTGCCAGTACAACTGTTAGGTCTTCCTGAGTCTAGTTGTTTTTAAAGACTCTGCTAATAACCCCAAAAAGACCATTTGCACCACATGCCAGGCCAGCATCAGCAGGGGTAGCAAAACTACAAGCCTGACCATCACCAGCATGATCAGGCACATGGCAGCAAAGCACCTGACAAAGTGGGTCGAAACCCAGGGTCCAGGAACAGTGTCTGCGGGTGGCACCACTGGTTCTTCCGCTGTTGTGCATGCAATAAAATCCTCTGTCCATGGTGCATGCGAAGATGCCTCCTGCCTTGCACCTGTAGTTGCACACTCTCAAGTAGCAATTAGCACCATCAGCAAGCACATCCACATCCTTGTCCCAGCGCAGCGTTCAGTTTCCCCTACCCCAGTCCTTGGAACACAAGCGCAAATACACAGCCAACGCCCCATAGGCCACACTACTAAATTCACATATTTCGTGACTGCTTGCGCTCAAAATGTTGCCTTTTAGGCTCATGGAAACAGAAGCTTTTCGCAACCTGATGGCGGTGGCTGTCCCTCGGTACTCAGTCTCCAGCCGCCACTATTTCTCCTGGTGTGCCGTCCCCGCATTACACAAGCACATGTCCCACAATATTAGCCGTGCCCTCAACAACGCAGTTACTGGGAAAGTCCACCTAACCACGGACACGTGGACAAGTGCTTGTGGGCAGGGACGGTACATCTCGCTGACGTCACACTGGGTTAACATAGTGGAAGCCGGGACCCAGTCGGACCTTGGGACAGAACATATCCTTCAGACGCCGAGGATTGTGGGCCCTGGGTCAATCAGGGTTGCCCCCACATTCTACAGCTCCTGCACCTCCTCCTCTTCAGCATCTATCTCCGAAATGACCAAATCAGTCGCAAGCTGGAAGCACTGCAGCACTGCATCGGCCAAGCGGCAACAGGCTGTTCTGAAGCTAATATGCTTAGGTGACAAACCGCACAACGCTGAAGACTTGTGGACAGCAGGCAGATCTGTGGCTGACAACGCTGAACCTACAGCCAGGCATGGTCATGTGTGACAATGGCCGGAACCTGATAGCAGCTCTGAGGCTAGGAAAGTTCACATACGTACCATGCCTGGCCCATGAGCTTAACCTCGTGGTTCAGCGGTTTCTCAAAACCTACCCGGAGCTGCCAGATATGCTAGTTAAAGTACGCCGCCTGTGTGCCTATTTTAGAAAGTCACCTACAACTTCCGCCGCCCTTGCCGTGTTTCAGCAGCGTTTGCAGCTTCCGGATCACCGAGTGGTGTGTGATGTCCCCACACATTGGAACTCTATATAGCAGATGTTGGGAAGGATTTGTGAGCATAAGAGGGCAGTTGTTGAGGACCAGCATCAACAAGGCTGTCGGTATTCAGTTCAGACTCCACACATAAGACTTCAGGAGTCGACATGGATGTCAGACAATTGTACCATCCTCCAAAACTTTGAGGACTCCACCAAGATGACGAGCGGCGATGACGCCATAATTAGCATCACCTTCCCGCTTCTCTGTCTTCTGAAATGCTCTCTGCTCACAATCAAAGAGGATGTATTGCAGGCGGAGCACGATGAGATGGAGCAAGGAACCATACAGGGTGATTACACACAGCCCAGCCTCATCTCATCCCAACATGGATTGGGTGACATTGAGGAGGAGGAGGAGCTAGTTTCATGCACAACTGTCATACCGTCTGTTCAGCGTGAATGGCCTGAGGACAGGGAGGAGGATGAGAGCATGGTCAATCGTCCACTTGGTGAGGACGCGAAAGTCTTGCCTGTTAGCAGTCTGGCACTCATGGCTGAGTTTATGTTACGCTGCATTTCTCGTGACCCTCGCATTCTCCAAATTTTGGGTGACAGTCATTAGGCATTACAGGTTGGTGACACTTCTAGACCCATGCTACAAGGAAAACTTTCTATCTCTTTTTCCCGAGGTGGACAGGTCTACTAAAATGGGCAGTACCAGAAGGCCCTTGTTGTGGAACTATTAAAAAAATTTTCATCTGAAACCGCTGGCGGCAGAGGTCATAGTTCGTTGGACAACCAAGGAGTACAGGCGAGAGAGACACAACTCCAATCCAGCAGAGGCAGGGGATCACTGTCAAAGTTCTGGGACAGTTTTCTCAGACCCTCCCATCTTACAGGCCCTGAGGTGCCGGGTGCTCTCACAAGGAGTGCAGAGTTTGGGAAGATGGTGAGGGAGTACCTTGCTGACCGTACCAACGTCCTCCGTGATTCCTCTGTGCCTTATAATTATTGGGTATCCAAGCTGGACGCGTGGAATGAACTGTCTTTCTCCGCCTTGGAGGTCCTGGCCTGCCCTGCCGCTAGTGTTTTATCAGAGCGAGTTTTTAGTGTCGCCGGTGGAACTATAACCGATAGGCGCATCCACCTGTCAACTGAAAATGCTGACAGGCTGACTCTTATAAAAATGAACAAGGGCTGATTGGGCTAGACTTCTCAACACCACCAAATGATAAAAGCATAAACTGAAATCCAATGTCTTTTTTTGGGAGGTCTATTCTCATGCACCTCTTCACACCAACACATGGGTATACGCTTATTTTGTCTATTTGCTCTTGTCCTCCTCCTTCTCCTCATCCTCCATCACCATATCATTCACCACCATATCTACCATATCACCTCCTCTATGTGTCTTGCAAGGGGCATTGGAGTTCCTCCAAAATTTTGGCAGCTTTTGCATTCACTGCATAGGCAAACACTATGGGAGACCCACTTCCTAGTAAGGGTAACATTGTTTTTAAGAGGCTCTCCGACCTCTACGTCTCTTCCAAGGGGCATTGGCGTGCCTCCAAATTTTTGGAAGCTTTTGCATTCACTGTATAGTCAAGCACTATGGGAGACCCACTTCCTAATAATGGGAACATTGTTTTTAGGAGGCTCTTCAACCTCTATGTCTCTTGCAAGGGACATTGTAGATCCTCCAAATTTTTGGCAGCCGTTGCTTCACAGCATAGGCAAACACTATGAGAGACCCACTTCCTATCAATGGGAACATTGTTTTTAGGAGGCTCTCCGACCTCTATGTCTCTTGCAAGGGGCATTGGAGTTACTCCAAATTTTTGGCAGCCTTGCAGTCACTATATACACAATAACAGTATAGGAGACCCACTCGTTAATAGTGGGAACAACAAAGCATAGCCGGCTGATGGCTCTCTAACAATAGCGAGGGCCGACTGCTGGCCCTTTAAGAATAGTAAGGGCTGTCTGATGGGCCTATAAAAATACGCTTTGTGACTTTCAGATTACCTCCATCATAAATGAAACAGGATGTGTCGGATGATATGTAACAAACCACATGGCCAGATAAGGTTGTAAAATGTTAAAATGACATTTCCTGGTGAATGCATTTGCCTTGGTTGAAAGCAATGCAAAAGTGCAAAAATGCATCAAAAACGCTACGTGTGAACATAGCCCAAGGTGTGTAGGAGCATTTTTGTTTTTGTATATTTATTTTGTCTTATATACAAGTCATTACCCCGGAAAAGATGTTCCTTAACATATTTCCCAGGAAAATACATTTTGGTTTAGTTTTTATATGTTTTTATATGTTTTATTGTGAGTCCGTAAAAGTGGCTTAATACCTCTGACAACGTTGTTGACAGCAGTAACCTGGAGTCAGAAATGCTTCCAGGGGTCTTCCCCATGCTGTTCCCATGTCATTTGAGCACTGTTCCCATCGATTTGGGCAATTTTTAGGCCCTCTGCAGGCTGCCGGGGGGAGCCACCTGAAAAATGCTCAAGTTTCCCATAGACTTACATTGGGCTCGTTGCTCGGGTCGAACACCCGAGCATTCCAATTTTCTCGACCCGACCATCGAGCACCCGAGCATTTTATTGCTCGCCCATCACTATCCATTTTATACTAATTTTAACATTATTTTCAGCTAAGGAGACAAAAATAGGAAAATTGGGAATAAACTTTGTTTGGAGGACTTCCAGTACAGATAGTGTGGCCCAGATATTATGTTGGTCTTTCTAGTGCAGCCAAGCCATTATTTTAATCTGTCTGATGGGGCTTTAGAAGGACAAGTTTGAGAAGTCCTGTTCTAAAGGACATGGCACAGAATGGAGTACTTAAGTTTTAATGTGCACCATGTAATGCTTCATTTTTCCCTGTGGTGGCACTGTAGGTAAATTAAAAAAGTGCTGTCATGTTTCTCCCCAGACTTAAGCTGTTAATAAACAGTGGTAGGCTCGTGATCAGTTTATAATCAATAGACCTTCTAACTTAAATGGGTTTTTGAAAGGGAACAGCCTATTCAGCCATTTGTTTTTTCATTGTTTATGTTTGCTGTTAATAATATTATTTGCATGGGTGTACATAGAATTCCTGAGGATCGGTTTTAGAAGTCTTAATTGGAACCTTCCTCCAAAAAAAATTAAATGTTCGTCAGGCTCACAGAAGAATATAACTCACATCTTCGCAGTCCTTACAAAGTAATTTTGCTGCTATTGAAGTCTCTTAATGTTTCCACACATTAAGAAACCCTTTTCATGGACCAATAAAGAATGATGCCAATAAAAGTGCCTCCAAACACAGTATGATACCCCCACAATGAATTCATACACAGTGCTCTCCACACACACAATAAAATGCCCCCAAAGTGATCCCAAACGCAGTATAATGGCCCTCATAGTCCTCCACACAGGATGAGGCTTCTTCAGTCCTCTACACAATATGATGGTCCCCACACAGCCCTCCATACAGTATAATGCCCCCCCCCCACACATAGCCTTCCAAACATTATAACTATAATGGGCTGGAGCTGATGAAGCAGCTGAAGTCAGGGCATCTAAACGAGTATTCACTGTCCACAGATATGACAGAATTATATCTTGCTGATCTCATTGACGGGTCATCTCATGGGGTCTTGAGATCAGTGAGGTTCATGGCCTGAGCAAACTGTCACACATGTAAAAGTGTACACACTGTGCCACGAGATGAGCTTACCTTGGAGGGGCATGTGTGACACCCTGGAATGCAAGGGGCACCTAGTCCACCGGGCATAGGTCCGATCCTTTCTTACTGTCACATGTGGTTTTGGGTGGCCGTGGCCGGTGCCTGGCACTCTTGTGCACAGTAAAAATACATAATGGACCCTCTTCTTCGTGTTGTGGCAATGGTAGTGCTTCCCGTCATGTTGGTGCGGAGGGTAACAGGAGAGTCAGGAGGCAGATGTGCTTTTAAAAACAGGTGAAACTTTTACTGTAAATGTTCAGCCTTAGAAAGGATCACAGCCAGACAGTTGAATTACAGCCATAAGATGGTACAACATAACATGTACAGCTGACAAATGTCCTCAGATGGGCGTTTAGTGACAGATGCAGGAAATGGCAAGTGTGAACAGAGCCTATCCTGTTATCAAATCTGACATGATAGTCTATCCCACTGGGGTGACTTTCCCCAGCAGACCCCCATATCCCTGTTTCCTCTAACCTTCATTATTTTGTAGGATTCCTGTTACCCACCTTCATTATGGGGGGCTACCCTTCGGGCCCGTACTCCTCCTGCCTTTACAGCATGGTATTCTGGTAAGCTTATGGTGCTGTGCAGACCAGGGAATTCCATCTGCCTCAAGAGTGCTAGTCCTCAGGCTATCCTACAGGTTTACTCTGGTCAGTCCATCCCTATTCAGCCCACTGGAAGGGGGAAATTAATCCCCTCACATGTTTTCTGGCTGCTTCACTGACTGGACCCCAACTGTCCTCTGAGGTGTTCACTGGAACTCTGACTGAAATAACGGTTGCAGCTATTTTTAGTATATCCAGAGGCTCCACCCACTAAGCCATCCGCCTAGCAACTGCCTCAGTGAGGATTCTAGATTATCACTACCTGGGCTGCTGCAATGAGTGCTGAAATACAGTGACACGTAGACCAATTCTTACATGAAATAATACTAAACTCCAATATTATAAGTAACAGTACTCAAAATTATAGTGATACCCATCTCTGGGGTATTACACATGGCTAAGCAGCTGTTTTTTGCTAGAGCTCCTGATAGTGGAGTTAGGATTGAGGTTCAGGTACTGCCAGAGTGGTCTCAGGTTCAAGTACCGCTGGAGCAGTTTCAGTTTCAGGTACCGCTGAAGCGGTTTCAGGTTCAGGTACCGTCGGAGCAGTTTCAGTTTCAGGTACCGCTGGAGCGGTTTCAGGTTCAGGTACCGCTGGAGCAGTTTCAGTTTCAGGTATCGCTGGAGCCGTTTCAGGTTCAGGTACCGTCGGAGCAGTTTCAGTTTCAGGTACCGCTGGAGCGGTTTCAGGTTCAGGTACCGCTGGAGCAGTTTCAGTTTCAGGTATCGCTGGAGCCGTTTCAGGTTCAGGTACCGTCGGAGCAGTTTCAGTTTCAGGTACTGCCAGAGCGGTCTCAGGTTCAAGTACCGCTGGAGCAGTTTCAGTTTCAGGTATCGCTGGAGCAGTTTCAGTTTCAGGTACCGCAGGAGCAGTTTCAGTTTCAGGTATCGCTGGAGTGGTTTCAGGTTCAGGTACCGCTGGAGCGGTTTCAGTTTCAGGTACCGCTGGAGCGGTTTCAGGTTCAGGTACCGTCGGAGCAGTTTCAGTTTCAGGTACCGCTGGAGCAGTTTCAGTTTCAGGTACCGCTGGAGCGGTTTAAGGTTCAGGTACCGTCGGAGCAGTTTCATGTTCAGCTACCGCCGGAGCAGTTTTAGCTTTAGACAACATGGGTAACAGAAACAGGTTCTGGGTTAGACAACATGGTTAACTAGAACAGGGACAATGACCTGGCAACAGAATAGTTGCACCAACACTAACTAACCAAAAGAGAAGGGTTGCTCAGGCACCCCCCTACAGTGGAGCATGCCTTAAATATCTGATGCCTCTCAGATATTAGCTGGGGCATTTCCAGAATGCTCCCTGCCACTTTAAGAAGCGGCGAGAATGTGTGCCCAAGGGATCAGGGAGCTACGGCAGAGGAAGAATACACAGCAAAGCAGCCAGGGAGGTGAGTATTTTGGCGTTCCTGCTGGGAGGAGGGTGAGGGACAATGCAGGGACGCCAGCATTGACGTTACAACTTCTTACAGCTTCCTTTCAAAAATGTCTTTCTTCTTGCCACTCTTCCAAAAAGGCCAGATTTGTGGAGTATAAAACTAACAGTTGTTCCGTAGATAGATTCTCCCACCTGAGCTGTGGATCTCTGCCGCGCCTCCAAAGTGATCATGGGCCTCTTTGCTGCTTCTCTTATTAATGTTCTTGCTTGGGATGTCAGATTAGATAGATGGCCAGGTCTTGGTAGGTTTGCAGTTGCGCCATACTCTTTCCAGTTTTGGATGACGGATTGAACAGTGCTCTGTGAGATGTTCAGAGCTTGTGTTATTTTTTTTAATAACCAAACCCTGCTTTAGGCTGCGTGCCCACTATGCGTTTTTCAAGCGTTTTTGCCGCAGAAAACGCTTAAAAAATGCTTCGTAATACGTGCCTCATGGTCCCCAATGATAATCCGCATGTGCTGTGCACATGCTGCGGAAATTTCTGCTGTGGAAATTTCTGCTGCAGATTATCATTGCAGAAAAATACACAGCATGTCCATTAAATTTGCGGACGCACAGCGTAATTGCCGCCATTGATTTGCATTAAACAGCTTAATATCCACATGACTACATGTGCACATGCGGATATTAAGCAATTCAATGTGCGGATGGTACCCGGGTCTGGAAAAGAGGAGACTCTCATCCAGGCCCGGGTACCATAGTACCTGTAAAAATAAGAATTTAAAATAAACAATAAACATTATACTCACCTTCCAATGTGCCCCGGTCTCCTGTACGATGCGTCCTGGCTCCCCGGCGGCTCGCGATGGTGTAAAAGGACCTTCCATGACATCATTTAGTCATGTAACAGGTCACACGACAGCTGACGTCGGCGGTCGCGTAACCTGTCACATGACTAAATGACGTCATGAAAGATCCTTTTACACCACCGCGAGCTGTACAAGAGACCGGATGCACCGGAGAAAAGACCGGGGGCCATCAAAAGGTGAGTATAATGTTTTTTTTTTATTTTGTACCATTTTTATTCTTTTTTTTAACTATTAACTTGGTCACACTACATAAATCCATATCGGTTGCATGGATTTATATAGTGTGACCAAGTTGTCAAGCACTTTTCCAAGTGATGCTAAAATCGCTTGGAAAAGCGCTTCATAACCCGCATGCAGAAATGCATACAAAAACGCTTGACAAACGCTTCTACCTGGCAGGAAAAATGCATGTAAAATCCGCATGCGTTTTTGCTGCCAGGGAGATGCGGAAAAAATCTGCAGCATTTCTGCATCGTGGGCACATAGGCTTACTCTTCTCCACAACTTTATCCCTGACCTGTCTGGTGTGTAAATTGGTTTTAATTATGCTTTTGATTCCTAATGTTCTCAAACAAACCTCTGAGGGTTGACTCAATTTACTAATTATGTGACTTTTGGAGGAAATTGGTCACTCAGGATTTTATTTAGGGGTATTAGACTACATGAGGCTGAATATAAATGCACATCACAATTTTCAGATTTAATTGTTAAAAAATTGGAAAACCATTTATATTTTCCTTTATACTTCACAAATACTTGCTACTTTGTGTTGATGTATCATATAAAGTCCCGATAAAATACATTTAAATTTGTGGTTGTAACATGAAAAGTGTGAAAAAGTTCATGGGATATGAATACATTTTCAAGGCACTGTATATTATATGTGAACAAGAGCTTACTGAGTAATAGACTGGCACATATGGAGAGTTGGCTTAAAATCTACCAGTGTTCCCGCAGTGAAGTGCTAAATATGCTAAATAACAACCAAAGCAAAATGGTATTTGATATATCACCCGGCTCCAATTTGTTAATATTGGTTTATGGTTGCATATGCTGCCCATTGGTAGTCTAAATAATTCTTGACATCAATCTTCTGACCATTGTGAAAAAAATCTTCTGGTTAAATTAGCACTATGGCTTCCTCTAGTCTCCCTAAGGTCAACCATTTGTATCTTCTTTATCCTCTCCATTGGTATCTATTCATCTTTTGTCTGCATTTCTGAAGACCACTATTCATGGTGGTGGACTTTTTCTTCTTCTCTTTGTGTAACATCTTTTATATAATTGTCAAGCTATTTGTGCTTTCCCAAAGACCCAACATAGATAATTGGTGGTTTCTTGTCAAACTACCTCTTTCTGCCATCACCATATAATCAATGAACTTTATCAAGTTTATGGGTCAGCAATTTCCTATTGAGATCTCTAAAATATATTTTATTGGTTTGAATTTTGCTTATGTAGTGTTGACGTGGACAATAGATTGACATAATATATCATTAGATATCTCTAAATGATCAATGATGCCAGGACTGCATAGAAATCTCTTGAAAAGGTGCAGTTTATGACCTTCTGTAAAATTAGGATTACATATACATGGTACAGGAGAAAATGACATTCTAACCAAAACTGAAAATTTTAATTTTACTACACTGCAAAGTCTTAAGTCATGTAAGAGTCCTTCTTTCCACTGACTGCTTAGATTATCCCATGCTGTGTTACCCAGGACCTTAAGAACATAAAAACTGAGGTGGACAACCTTTTTCTTTTGTTTTCCTCAACAATTTTGCCAAAAGTTTCAAACAACTGAACGCTATCTTTTAGGACAGATCGGAAAAGCAAAAAATATCAATGACAAAATATTTCTTGGCCTCAACTCAAACATGGCTTTGTTTTTTTTTTAATAATTTCTAAAAATATTTTGAGAAATGAGAATGTGAAACCAATGAGAACTGGTCAATTGAATGATAACCAAAATGCAGGGTCTCAATGCAATGCTTTGTTTTATTTCTCTTAGATTTCCCTGTTCTTGTACATTTTGTACGCAGCACTAAGGTTGCATAAATGGTTTCAATGGATTAAACTAGACTTCACAACCTATAAATGTATGCTCTATTTGTGGCTATAAAGATTGTCCATTGTTGTATGTTAGCTCCAAAAGTAGTAAAATTACACAATTATGAGAACAAAACTTTTCATTTGAGTTTAATTTGGCAAAATGTGAAAGTAAGAGGTTTTCTAATACTGAATCACTTCAACAGTGTATGTCAACTGGTATTTCAAGGATAACTGATATCCCATGACCAAAATAATAATGATTAGGGTAGAAAAATCAAAATCATCCAAATTATCAATGTAACCATTAAAGTTAAACTCATCTTTTGATAACTTTTGAATTTCCTGTAACCCTTTAAAACTTTGGCAGATTGCTGGGGACCTAGGTCTTGAAAACCCCATAGATTAGTTAAGCAGATGTGTTCATCTCTTGCACAACAGTGTACAGGCTCCATAGAAAGTCTGTGAGTGAAGCACTACTGCCCTGTAATTTCAGCAATCGGTGGGGATCCAAAGATTTACACAGCTTTTTTTCTTTTTTCCGCTTCAAAATATTTTATATATCCTTTAACAATATACAATAAAATGTAAACATATACAGTTGAAACCAGACGTTTACATACACTATATAAAAAGACACATATGCATGTTCAGGGGTGGATTAAGAGTAGCAAGGGCCCCGGGCAGTTTAGAAGGCGCGCCCCCCCCCCCCCCCACACACACACACCTGATGTATCACATGTCACATGATCCCCTGTGATAGATCATGTGATAGTTCACGTGAAATTAATTTGGCATACTATTAATTATAATATTTTTTTTTAGGCTGTGTGCCCACTATGCATTTTTTAAGCGTTTCCGCAGCAGCAATTCCGCTGCAGAAACACTTAAAAAATGCTTGGTAGAAGGTCTGCCATGTTCCCCAATGATAATCCGCATGTGCTGTGCAAATGCTGCGGAAATTTCCACTGTGGATTATCATTGCGGAAAAATCCGCAGCACTACCAATTATTTTGCGGAAGCGCGGCGTTTTCGCCGCCATTGACTTGCATTGGAACGCATGGAATCCGCATCACTGTATCTGTACATGCAGAATCCATGCGTTTCAATGTGCGGATGGTACCCGGGTGTGGAGGACAGGAGACTCTCCTCTGGACCCGGGTACCATAGAAACTGTAAAAAAAGAATAAAATAAAAAATAAATATTATACTTACCTTCTGATGGGCCCCGGTGTCTTTATCCGATGCGTCCTGGCTTGCCAGCAGCTCATGATGGTCTGAAAAGGACCTGCCGTGATGTCATTTAGTCATGTGACGGGTCACGCGACAGCTGACGTCGGCAGGCCATCAGAAGGTAAGTATATATTTTTTATTTTTTACCATTCTTTTACGGTCACACTGTATAAATCCATGCTGGTTGCATGGATTTATATAGTGTGACCAAGTTGTCAAGCACTTTCCAAGTGATACTAAAATCGTTTGGAAAGCGCTTGTCAACCCGCATGCAGAAATGCATGTGAAGAACGCTTCACATCCTCATGTCCCTGGCAGGAAAAACGCATGTACAATCCGCATGCGCTTTTTCTGCCAGGGAGATGCAGAAACGCTCAAAAAAAATCCAGAGCATTTCTGCATCGTGGGCACATAGCCTTACATTAATTGTATGACTCAATATGGAGCACACGTAGCCATCTATACACAGCAGGAGGCCGCACGTAGCCATCTATACACAGCGGGAGGCCGCACAGCGCCATCTATACACAGTGGGAGGCCGCACGTAGCCATCTATATACAGCGGGAGGCCGCACATAGCCATCTATACACAGCAGGAGGCTGCACATAGCCATCTATACACAGCAGGAGGCCGCACGTAGCCATCTATACACAGCGGGAGGCCGCACGTAGCCATCTATACACAGCAGGAGGCCGCACATAGCCATCTATACACAGCGGGAGGCCGCACGTAGCCATCTATACACAGCAGGGGGCCGCACGTAGCCAGCTATACACAGCAGGAGGCCGCACGGTGCCATCTATACACAGCGGGAGGCCGCATGTAGCCATCTATACACAGCGGGAGGCCGCACGTAGCCATCTATACACAGCAGGAGGCCACACATAGCCATCTATACACAGCGGGAGGCCGCACGGCGCCATCTATACACAGTGGGAGGCCGCACGTAGCCATCTATATACAGCGGGAGGCCGCACATAGCCATCTATACACAGCAGGAGGCTGCACATAGCCATCTATACACAGCAGGAGGCCGCACGTAGCCATCTATACACAGCGGGAGGCCGCATGTAGCCATCTATACACAGCAGGAGGCCGCACGTAGCCATCTATGCACAGCGGGAGGCCGCATGGTGCCATCTATACACAGTGGGAGGCCGCACGTAGCCATCTATATACAGCGGGAGGCCGCACATAGCCATCTATACACAGCAGGAGGCCGCACATAGCCATCTATACACAGCAGGAGGCCGCACATAGCCATCTATACACAGCGGGAGGCCGCACGTAGCCATCTATACACAGCAGGAGGCCGCACGTAGCCATCTATACACAGCAGGAGGCCACACATAGCCATCTATACACAGCGGGAGGCCGCACATAGCCAGCTATACACAGCAGGAGGCCGCACGGTGCCATCTATACACAGCGGGAGGTCGCACGGTGCCATCTCTGCACAGCAGGAGGCCGCACGTAGCCATCTATACACAGCAGGAGGCCGCACGTAGCCATCTATACACAGCAGGGGGCCGCACGTAGCCAGCTATACACAGCAGGAGGCCGCACGGTGCCATCTATACACAGCGGGAGGCCGCATGTAGCCATCTATACACAGCGGGAGGCCGCACGTAGCCATCTATACACAGCAGGAGGCCACACATAGCCATCTATACACAGTAGGAGGCCGCACATAGCCAGCTATACACAGCAGGAGGCCGCACGGTGCCATCTATACACAACGGGAGGTCGCACGTAGCCATCTATACACAGCAGGAGGCCGCACGTAGCCATCTATGCACAGCAGGGGGCCGCACGTAGCCAGCTATACACAGCCACACACACAGACACACACAGACACACACAGACACACCATCCCCAGGCTCGGCTCCAGTCCTCCGGCTCCTTTCCGATGCAGCACTGCAGGCCGGGCGCGCGTGACGTCACAGTTAGGAGACCCGGCCGTGCACAGGGCCGTGTCTCCTAGCAGTGACGTGGCTGGGCCAGCACAAGGAAGTTAACAGCTGCAGTGCTGGCCCGGCTGGAGAAGAAGCAGCGTCCGTGCGCCGCTGCTGGGGGAGCGGTCCGGGGGCCCACCCGCCACTGTCTGCCAGTATGTGCTGCGGCGCTGCACATATAATGAGGGCAATCTGGCCATAGACACGCCCCGGGCGGTAGCCCAGATTGCCCTCATTTTAATCCGCCTATGTGCATGTTTTTCTCAATATCTGACATGAAGTCAGAATAAACCTTTTCCATCTTAGGTCAATTAGGATTACCATAATTTTTAATATTTGCTAAATGCCAGAATAATGAGAGAGAATGTTTTAAGGCATTTCTATTACTTAATGCAAAGTCAAAAGTTTACATACATTTCATTAGTATTTGGTACTATTACCCTTAAACTGAGTTACTTGGGTCAAACGTTTGGGATATCCTTCCACAAGATTCTCACAATAGTTGGTCGGAATTTGGGCCCATTCCTCCCGACAAAACTGGTGTAACTGATCCAAGTTTGTAGGTCGCCTTGCTTGCATCTGCTTTTTCAGCTTTGCCCATAAATTTTCAATAGGATTGAGATCAGTGCTTTGTGATGGCCACTCCAAAACATTGACTTTGTTATCCTTAAGCCACTTTGTTACCATTTTGGCTGTATGCTTTGGGTCATTGTCCACTGGACGACCCATTTCCACTCAAGCTTTAACTTCCTGGCTGATGTCTTGAGATGTTGCTTCAATATTGCCACATAATCTTTGAGATGGTTGAGGGAAAAGAGGAGTAAAAATGGCAAGGTAACTAGATGGTTCCTAGCTCTTCAGGACTTCAACTTTCACGTAGAGCATAGGCCCGGACATAGGCCGGCATGTTATATGCTGGGGGTTACGTCTTTAAAAGGGTGTGCTTTTATGGGAATGATGTAGAGATGGGAGGGAAGTCATTCCCCATACCTTCCCCTCAGGGTGTGGCTGAACAGGGTTTAAATGTTCAGTCAGTTTGTTTTCCAGTGTGGAGTGTGTGGTCTGGAGATTGAATTCTCGAGGATGTGTGTGGCTGATGCCAGAGAGCAACACCGGGGACTGGTGTTGCTGAAACTTCACAGGACTATCTGCAGCCAGCAAAGGCCTTTCTGGCTAGAGGACTCTGTTATATTTCATCTTTTGTTTTCCCGTTAACCCCAAGAGGGACTGTTTATTTTTATGGGACCCTGCTGGAGTTTATGCCGCACAATAAACCCGCAGGAAGTTTACCCAAACCATGTGTCCTGTGTCTGCCTCTGGAGAGCCGAGCAAGTCGCTTTACCACAGTTGGTGGAGAATGCGGGCAAAGATCCAGGAAAACGTGTACCTGCCACAGAGAATGGTGGATGTCCTGGGTGAAGGCCGTCAGCCAGCCAGAGATGTCCGGTAACATGGAGGAGCTTATTAAACATTTAGTCAAGAGCCAACAGCAGCAACATCAGCAGCACCTGCAACAATTACAGCAACACCAGAAGCTACAGCAGCAGCATATCCTGCAGCAGCAGCAAGCTCAACAGGAGACGACCAAACTGTTACTACAACAGATCCAGTTGCAGCAAAAGGCACAGCAGCAGCACCAGCAGGAGCAGCAACATCAGATACAGCTTCTGGCGGACGCTATCCAGGGCAGAATGATCGCCCCAACCCCAGGGCCGACTGATGACTCCCACGTCAGGAAGGCGGTAAGACGGGCCATGCAGAAGATGACCCCCGGGGATGATGTAGAAGCATTTCGGACAGTTTTTGAGAGGGTGGCTGATCTGGAGAGACTTCCACCAGATCAGTGGGCATAGGTTCTGGCACCATATTTGTCGGGGGAACACCAAAAGGCATATTATGACTTGGCACTACAGGATGCCAAGGAATAAGCCAAGCTAAAGACAGAGATATTAGCACGCCTGGGAGTAAATATGTCAGTGAGAGCCCAACGAGTCCACCACTGGGCGTATGCCAGCAACAAGCCCCCTCGCTCGCATCTTGTTCAGAAGTGATTGCAGCCAGAGTCCTCCACTCCAGCCCAGATGGTTGAGCGGGTCGTGATTGATAGATTCGTGCACTCCCTTCCCAAGCAGGTACAGACTTGGCTTGCCCAGGGCGATCCCCAGAATGCAGATGACTTCATCAGCCTGGTAGAGAGGTACCAGGTGGTTGAGAAATCCCTTGGGAAACCGGATAGTCACTTCTTCATACTGGGATACCCAAAAGGGGGCGGGTTCACCATGGAAGGGGTCTAGAGTCACCTCTGGGGGGGCGTCCCACTCCCACTGAAGGTGCCACAAGGACTGTTGCTAAAGATATAATCTCTTGGCGGTGTCACAACCCTGGACATGTAGCCGCCAGGTGTCATATGTCTCCTGAGCCCATGGACTGCAGCCTAGGCAGACGAGTCTCCTATTTTGCTCATCCAGTCTGCAGTGTGCCGTGTCCGTTAATGGGGTAAAGGTGCTTGGACTGTTGGACTCTGGGAGTCTGGTGACCTTAATCAGAGCTACCCTTCCCCACCAGTTGATCGCTTCCAAAACTGTGGGTGTTCGGTGCATCCATGGGAATGCCAAGGATTATCCCATGGCCACAGTGACAGTGGGAACCGACTGTGGTGCCCAGTCCCACGAAGTTGGGGTAGTTAAGGACCTGATAGATCCCATCATACTGGGCTGTGATTTTTCTTTATTTTGGGACTTGTGGGGGAAGGAACCAAACTAAGTAGCGTGGGCAAAAGCCAGGTCCCTGGAGAAGAACCCCTGATGAAGTCTCATGTGGATGAGTTCCCACTGTGCATCCTTGCCGGCAACGAGGGCGAGGCTGTGACCGAGTAGGCCAACCTCCCTGAGTTAGATATGTCCGGAGAGAACTTTGGGACTGCTCAAGTTTGAGACCTGACTTTAAAGGGGGCGTTTGACCAGGTTACTGTATGTAATGGGGTTGCCCAAGAGCCGGGGACCGACACCAGGTTCCCCCACTTTGCAGTGCAGGGGGAGTTGCTATATAGGGTGGCCAAACTAAGGGGCGGTGAGATAGTGGAACAGCTGTTAGTGCTGGGGCCATACAGACAGAGGATACTAGATATGACCCATTCACACGTTCTGGGGGGACATGTAGGGGTCGAGAATACTCAGGAAAGGATACTGAGAAGTTTTTATTGACCAGGGTGTTACCGAGAAATTCAGAACTATTGTAGGTCCTGCCCCACCTGCCAAATAACTGCTCCCTCTTCCCACTTCCGTAGTCCATTAGTTCCACTACTACTGGTGATAGAGATCCCATTTGAAAGGATTGCTATGGACCTAATAGGGCCCTTAGTCAAATCAGCCCGAGGCCACCAATATATCCTGGTGATCATGGACTATGCAACTCGGTATCCAGAAGCAGTGCCGCTTAGGAAATCGTCAAATAAATGCATAGCCAGGGAGCTCGTCCATATATTTGAGAGGACCGGTCTGCCGAAGGAAATCCTAACAGACCAAGGGACCCCGTTCATGAGCAAGGTAATGAAAGAGCTATGCAAGGTCCTACAGATTACCCAGCTGCGAACCTCCGTTTACCATCCGCACACCGAAAGCTTAGTAGAGCTCTTTAACAAGACCCTGAAAGATATGCTCAAGAAAGTCGTAGAAAAGGATGGACGGGACTGGGACTACCTGCTGCCATTCCTGCTCTTCTTGGTAAGGGAGGTTCCACAAGCCTCTACCGATTTTTCTCCGTTTGAGCTCCTGTATGGACGACATCTGCGAGGGCTCCTGGACATCGCTAAGGAAACCTGGGAAACCGAGGCTACGCCACACCAGAGCATCATTGAACATGTCGTCCAGATGCAAGAAAGAATAGCAAAAGTGATGCCGATCATGAAAACGCATCTCCTCCAGGCGCAGGAAGCTCAGGCAAGGGTCTATAACCGATCGGCGAGGCTGAGGCAGTTCCAGCCTGGGGACCGTGTTTTGGTGCTAATCCCTACCATCGAGAGCAAGTTCCTGGCCAAATGGCTACGTCCGTACGAGGTGGTGGATAAAGTCAGCGAGGTTAATTATGAAGTCCACCAGCCTGGCCGAAGAAAGCCACACCAAATATACCATGTGAACTTGATCAAGCTGTGGCGGGACCGGGAACCTGTGGAAATTCCTTGCCTGGGAGCCGCACCCGAATGCAAGGTGGAGGAGGTCACTATAGCAGAGACTTTATCGCCGGCCCAGAAGCAACAGTGTTGAGAACTACTACAGCGGAATCGGGAGCTGTTCTCAGAGTTGCCGGGGCATACTCAGGTGGTAGAGCATGACGTGCTAACAGAGCCACACATAAGAGTGAATCTGAAGCCGTACCAGATTCCGAAAGCACGCCGGGAGGTGATCTTGGCTGAGTTGAAGAGAATGTTAGACCTCGGAGTGATAGAGGAGTCAAAGAATGGGTGGTCGAGCCTAATTGTCCTTGTGCCAAAACACAATGGAGAATGGAGATTTTGTAATGACTACCGCCAGTTGAATGAGGTATCCAAGTGTGACGCATACCCGATGCCCCGCATCAACAAACTCATCGAGAGGCTTGAACCGGCGAGGTACATCAACACTCTTGACCTGACAAAGGGCTACTGGCAGATCCCCATGTCCCAGATAGCAAATGAGAAGACGGCTTTCTCGACACCTGATGGGTGCTTCCAGTACATTCGGATGCCGTTCGGACTACAGGGGGCCCCAGCCACCTTCCAGAGGGCTATGGATCAGATCCTAGCCCCACATGAGAAGTATACCGCAGCCTACCTTGACGACATTGTAATTTTTAGCCCAAACTGGGCTAACCATCTACCTAAACTACAGGCGGTTCTGGATGCTCTAAGAAATGCGTGATTTACCATAAATCCGAGAAAATGTGCCGTTGGAAAAGAGGAGGCCAAGTACTTGGGCTATGTCATCGGGAGAGGTGAAATAAAACTGCAGGTCAATAAAGTGGAGGCAATCCAGAACTGGCTGCAACCGCTCTCCAAGAAGCAAGTAAGAGCGTTCCTGGGAATGGTGGGATATTCCAAATTTTGCTATGATGTCAGCGCCACTGATGGATTTCCTAAAAGGCACCAGGTCAACCATGGTGAAGTAGACAGAGGAGACAGAGACAGCGTTTCAACTATTGAAGTATTGTATATATATATGCAGTGGGACGGAAAGTATTCAGACCCCTTTAAATTTTACACTCTTTGTTTCATTGCAGCCATTTGGTAAATTCTAAAAAGTTCATTTTTTTTCTCATTAAAGTACACTCTGCACCCCATCTTGACTGAAAAAACAGAAATGTAGACATTTTTGCAAATTTATTAAAAAAGAAAAACTGAAATATCACATGGTCATAAGTATTCAGACCCTTTGCTCAGTATTGAGTAGAAGCACGCTTTTGAGCTAGTACTGCCATGAGTCTTCTTGGGAATGATGCAACAAGTTTTTCACACCTGGATTTGGGGATCCTCTGTCATTCTTCCTTGCAGATCCTCTCCAGTTCCATCAGATTGGATGGTGAACGGTGGTGAAAACTTTAAAGGGGTCTGAATACGTTCCGTACCCACTGTATATATACATACAGTACAGACCAAAAGTTTGGACACACCTTCTCATTTAAAGATTTTTCTGTATTTTCATGACTATGAAAACTGTACATTGACACTGAAGGCATCAAAACTATGAATTAACACATGTGGAATTATATACTTAACAAAAAAGAGTGAAACATCTAAAAATATGTCTTATATTCTAGGTTCTTTAAAGTAGCCACCTTTTGCTTTGATGACTGCTTTGCACACTCTTGGCATTCTCTTGATGAGCTTCAAGAGGTAGTCACCGGAAATGGTCTTCCAACAATCTTGAAGGAGTTCCCAGAGATGCTTAGCACTTGTTGGCCCTTTTACCTTCACTCTGCGGTCCAGCTCACCCCAAACCATCTCGATTGGGTTCAAGTCTGGTGACTGTGGAGGCCAGGTCATCTGGCGTAGCACCCCATCACTCTCCTTCTTGGTCAAATAGCCCTTACACAGCCTGGAGGTGTGTTTGGGGTCATTGTCCTGTTGTAAAATAAATGATGGTCCAACTAAACGCAAACCGGATGGAGTGGCATGCCGCTGCAAGATGCTGTGGCAGCCATGCTGGTTCAGTATGCCTTCAATTTTGAATAAATCCCCAACAAGTGTCACCAGCAAAGCACCCCCACACCATCACACCTCCTCTTCCATGCTTCACAGTGGGAAACAGGCATGTAGAGTCCATCCGTTCACCTTTTCTGCGTCGCACAAAGACACGGTGGTTGGAACCAAAGATCTCAAATTTGGACTCATCAAACCAAAGCACAGATTTCTACTGGTCTAATGTCCATTCCTTGTGTTCTTTAGCCCAAACAAGTCTCTTCTGCTTGTTGCCTGTCCTTAGCAGTGGTTTCCTAGCAGCTATTTTATCATGAAGGCCTGCTGCACAAAGTCTCCTCTTAACAGTTGTTGAAGAGATGTGTCTGCTGCTAGAACTCTGTGTGACATTGACCTGGTCTCTAATCTGAGCTGCTGTTAACCTGCGATTTCTAAGGCTGGTGACTCGGATTAACTTATCCTCTGAAGCAGAGGTGACTCTTGGTCTTCCTTTCCTGGGGCGGTCCTCATGTGAGCCAGTTTCTTTGTAGGACTTGATGGTTTTTGCAACTGCACTTGGGGACACTTTCAAAGTTTGCCCAATTTTTCGGACTGACTGACCTTCATTTCTTAAAGTAATGATGGCCACTCATTTTTCTTTACTTAGCTGCGCTTGCCATAATACAAATTCTAACAGTCTATTCAGTAGGACTATCAGCTGTGTATCCACCAGACTTCTGCACAACACAACTGATGGTCCCAACCCCATTTATAAGGCAAGAAATCCCACTTATTAAACCTGACAGGGCACACCTGTGAAGTGAAAACCATTTCCGGTGACTACCTCTTGAGGCTCTGTCACACTGTCACAGAATACTGGAGGTAGGGGGCCTAAGCTGACCCTAAGCTGGGGCCCTGACTAATCCCTCATCCTGGAGGTACTGTTAAAGGTACAGAGGTCCAGGCCGCCAGCGTAACCCCTACCTCCTGAGGATCCCTGCACCACAGTAATCTAGTCCTGAGAAGGACCCCGATCACAACAATAGGGAACCAGCAATAATATGCCCACACACAGTATTTAGACGAACGAGACAGTACAAGGGAAAAACCAAAACCACCTTGCATACAACTTCAACAAAACTACAACAGAGGGAACACCAACGGGAAAGGAGATAAATGATAAAGCGAGGAAAGGGAAATAACACTTTCAAATACACTTATCTCAGCAACTCCAAACACCACGATCCGCTCTGTAAGTCTGAATGAAAAGCTTTCACCGACACCTCACAAACAGACCTGCAGGAATATAAAGGAGTCTCACTAACGAAGCATTGATTGCAGCTGGGCGAGGCTGGACCTCAGCTAGCCCAGAGAGAGAGAGAATTAACTCCTTCACTGCCGAGAAAACACAAAGCACCAACAAGTCAGCTGCGAGAAGTCAGGCTGTGTACTCGTGACGATCTTCGTGGCAACACACCCGTGACAGTACCCCCCCTTCTACGAGGGGCCTCCGGACCCTCAGGGCCAGGTTTATCCGGGTGAGTCGTGTGGAAGGCCCGAACTAATCGGTCTGCGTTAATATCCGACGCAGGAACCCACATCCTCTCCTCAGGACCATACCCCTTCCAATGAACCAAGTACTGAAGGGACCGGCGATTAAAGCGTGAATCAATGACCCTCGATACCTGGAACTCCAAGTTACCATTGACAACCACAGGAGGGGGAGGTAAAGGTGACGGTACCACCGGCGCCACATACCTCTTAAGCAATGATCTGTGAAACACGTTGTGAATTTTAAACGTAGGGGGGAGGTCAAGACGGAATGCCACCGGATTAATAACAGAACTGATTCTGTACGGCCCGATGAACCTGGGACCCAGTTTCCAGGAGGGAACCTTAAGTTTAATATTCCTGGTAGACAACCATACCTGATCGTTCACACTTAGGTCCGGACCAGACACTCTCCTCCTATCAGCCATACGTTTGTATCGGTTCCCCATAGTATTCAGATTCTTCAGCACCCCTCTCCATACTGAAGCGAGAGATGAGGAAAATCGTTCCTCCTCCGGAACCCCCGAAGAGCCCCCCCTACTGAAAGTACAAAACTGGGGGTGAAAACCATATGCCCCAAAAAACGGGGACTTACCAGTGGACTCGCTTCGCCTATTATTGAGAGCAAACTCTGCCAGAGGTAGGAAAGAAGCCCAGTCCTCCTGGTTCTCTGACACAAAACACCGAAGATATGTCTCCAAGCTCTGGTTCATACGTTCCGTCTGACCATTGGTCTGAGGATGAAAAGCCGACGAGAATGACAAATGCATCCCCCGCCATGCACAAAACGCCTTCCAGAACTTGGACACAAACTGAGACCCCCGATCAGACACCACCTCGGAGGGTACCCCGTGAAGCCTCACAATCTCCCCAATGAACACCTGCGCAAGAGTTTTAGCATTAGGGAGAGCCGGAAGAGCGATAAAATGTGCCATCTTGCTGAACCTGTCCACTACAACGAGTATGACCGTTTTACCCGAAGACGGAGGGAGGTCCGTAATAAAGTCCATAGACAGATGAGTCCAAGGACGCTCCGGGATCTTCAAAGGTAAGAGGGCCCCAGACGGACGGGTATGTGAGGTCTTAGAGCGCGCACAAACCCCACAGGACGCGACAAAAGTTACCACCTCTTTATGTAAGTTAGGCCACCAAAACCGACGCGAGAGGAGATCCACAGTTGCTTTACTCCCCGGGTGTCCTGCAAAAACTGAGTTATGGTGTGCCTCGATCACCTTTTGTCGCAACTGATCTGGAACGAACAGTCTCCCCGGAGGTCCAACAGGGGCGTCCCCCTGAGCCTCCAATATCTCCTCCTCCAGCTCAGAGCATACTGCCGAAACCACCACCCCCTCCTGAAGAACAGGAATCGGGTCGTCCGTATTCCCGGCCCCAGGGAAACTACGAGATAAGGCATCCGCCTTTACATTTTTAGACCCAGGACGATATGTAACGACGAAATTAAACCTGGTAAAAAACAATGACCACCTAGCTTGTCTGGGATTCAGACGTTTAGCGGACTCCAGATATAGCAGGTTCTTGTGATCGGTGATGACGGTGACCGGATGAACTGCCCCCTCCAAAAAATGGCGCCACTCCTCAAAAGCTAACTTAATGGCCAGGAGTTCCCTATTGCCGACATCGTAATTCCTCTCAGCGGACGACAATTTTTTAGAGAAAAAGGCGCACGGATGCCACTTACCAGGGGACGAACCCTGTGACAATACTGCTCCCACCCCTACCTCGGAAGCGTCTACCTCTACAAAGAATGGCTGAGACGCATCAGGTTGAATGAGTATGGGTGCCGAGGCAAAACATTTTTTCAAGGAGGAGAATGCTTGACAAGCCTTGTCAGACCACCTAGAAAAATCCGTCCCCTTTTTAGTCATGTCTGTGAGAGGCTTAACCACGGACGAGAAATTACGAATGATCTTCCGGTAATAGTTAGCAAACCCCAGGAAACGTTGTAGTGCCTTAAGATTCTCCGGCCGATCCCACTCAAGAACTGCCCGCACTTTCCCAGGGTCCATACGAAAACCGGACGCAGAAACCAGGAAGCCTAAAAACTGGAGTTCCTGTACGGCGAACACACACTTTTCCCACTTGGCATACAGTTTATTATCCCGCAAGATCTGTAACACCTGTCTAACGTGCTCCTGATGAGACACCAGATCCGGCGAGTAAATTAAGATATCATCCAGATATATGACAACAAACTGTCCCACCAGGTGGCGAAAAATATCATTAACAAAGTGTTGAAACACCGCCGGGGCATTAGTCAGACCGAATGGCATGACAAGGTTCTCATAATGCCCCTCCGGAGTGTTAAAAGCCGTCTTCCACTCATCCCCCTCCTTCATCCTAATCAAATTGTACGCCCCCCTGAGATCCAACTTAGAGAACCATTTGGCGCCCACGATCTGATTAAAGAGATCGGGAATAAGTGGGAGCGGATACGGATCTCGGACCGTAATCCGATTAAGTTCACGGAAATCCAGGCAAGGGCGTAGGCCTCCATCTTTCTTCTTAACAAAGAAGAACCCCGCGGCCACTGGTGAAGATGAAGGTCTAATATGCCCCTTAGCCAGACTTTCAGAAATATAATCCTTCATGGCCTGCCTCTCAGGACCAGAAAGGTTATACAACCTAGCTTTAGGTAACTTGGCCTCAGGGAGCAGTTTTACAGAACAGTCATACTCGCGATGAGGAGGTAGTTCCTGACACCCATTCTCCGAGAATACATCCTCAAAGTCTGCCAGAAATGGAGGTAAGACCCAAGGAGTAACCGCACCGATGACCGTGTTCATGCAGTTTTTATTACAGAATTTACTCCATTGGCTTATCTCTCTGGTTTGCCAATTAATAACAGGGTTATGCTTAGCTAACCAAGGAAGGCCCAACACTATAGGAGTGGGAAGACCCTCCAACACGTAGCAAGACAACAGTTCTTTATGTATTGCCCCCACTTGAAGTTTTACGCCATGCACAGCTTGCAAAAAACTTCCCTGACCGAGAGGCCTGGCATCGATCGAGAATATGGGGATGGGTTTAGCCAACTCACTCAATCGCATACCTTGAACCCGGGCAAACCGAGCATCAACCAGATTAGCCCCGGCCCCACTATCCAGAAGAACAGATATCCTCTCAGTTCTCGTACCCACCACCACCTCCGCCGGTACGAGAAACTGAGACGAACCTAGGGACGAAATACCTACTCCCAGATTGCCGTCCACCACACAACCTGGGATCAACAGTTTTTTCGACGACTCTTTACTCAGCAAGGGGCGGGATGACAATTCCCACCCTTTGTTCTTCACTGCCCGATGACCGAGGCCGCAGCCGAAAGTACAATTTGCATGCCTCCCGGAAAACAAAAAACTTGTCCCGCCCCCCAGTGAACCTGTCAGGGAGAGCTACTTTAGGTTCTGGTCCGGCTTGCTCCAGAGGATGCAAAACCTTGGACCTAACGTCCGCCAGCCCCATGGACAAACTCTGCAACTGCTGAGCTAGACCGGCTACTGGATCCATGGTAGCTGGAGAAAAACTAAGATGGTCGGTGAAAATGTCACACTGTCACAGAATACTGGAGGTAGGGGGCCTAAGCTGACCCTAAGCTGGGGCCCTGACTAATCCCTCATCCTGGAGGTACTGTTAAAGGTACAGAGGTCCAGGCCGCCAGCGTAACCCCTACCTCCTGAGGATCCCTGCACCACAGTAATCTAGTCCTGAGAAGGACCCCGATCACAACAATAGGGAACCAGCAATAATATGCCCACACACAGTATTTAGACGAACGAGACAGTACAAGGGAAAAACCAAAACCACCTTGCATACAACTTCAACAAAACTACAACAGAGGGAACACCAACGGGAAAGGAGATAAATGATAAAGCGAGGAAAGGGAAATAACACTTTCAAATACACTTATCTCAGCAACTCCAAACACCACGATCCGCTCTGTAAGTCTGAATGAAAAGCTTTCACCGACACCTCACAAACAGACCTGCAGGAATATAAAGGAGTCTCACTAACGAAGCATTGATTGCAGCTGGGCGAGGCTGGACCTCAGCTAGCCCAGAGAGAGAGAGAATTAACTCCTTCACTGCCGAGAAAACACAAAGCACCAACAAGTCAGCTGCGAGAAGTCAGGCTGTGTACTCGTGACGATCTTCGTGGCAACACACCCGTGACAGGCTCATCAAGAGAATGCCAAGAGTGTGCAAAGCAGTCATCAAAGCAAAAGGTGGCTACTTTGAAGAACCTAGAATATAAGACATATTTTCAGTTGCTTCACACTCTTTTGTTAAGTATATAATTCCACATGTGTTAATTCATAGTTTTGATGCCTTCAGTGTGAATGTATAATTTTCATAGTCATGAAAATACAGAAAAATCTTTAAATGAGAAAGTGTGTCCAAACTTTTGGTCTGTACTGTATATATATATATATATATATATATATATATATATAATATCAAAAGTTTTGTTACACATTAAGCTTAGTTCTCATGCAGGCAGTTCTGTTATGATTCAGTATAAGCTCTTAACCATATTGCATCTTACACAGAAGTATCTGGCCATACTGTACCTCCTTATGCCTTCTAATTTCAGAGATTACAGACATTTTGTCCAACAGTTTGGTATATATTCAATGGCATTCCATATGACAGATATTTTGTAATACTATGCTTTTAGGGAACGATACCTTAGTAATGGGGTGCCACATGGGGATCCCATATGGCTGCAACGGAAGTGCCTATATTTATGTCTACTGATAAGCTCATGTTCTTGAGCCCTTAGGTGTTCAAAAATATTTGGTATATCATGGGTTATTTTTTGTGCATAAAGTACAAATGCAGAAAAATAAAGCTGAAATATGTGAATATTTCCATAAGTGATGAGAATACAAACATAGAAAAAAGAAACCACAGAAGGATGTAGAATGCATTCAAAGTTTGATTGCACATCAAGAATTGTTAAGAATAGAGCAAATGTTCAATTCAATATTGGTCAACCTAAGATTGCCAGGTGCATAGGGCCTCCATGATATCCAGAGACATTACTTCCTGCATAAATTAAAATGAAATTATGCAAAAAAACTGAAAAGTCACATGCTTCAGTTCGAGGGCAAGGATATTCAGCATTGTAACCATCTCTGTTTTCATGCTCCAATAACATACATAATTAAAACCACTCAAAGTTCATGTTCCACGCCCATAACATAGCTTTCCGGTGGGAATATGTTCACGGGCTCATCTGTTTAATAGAATCCCCCAGAACTTTACAATAGATTCTAAAATTTTGTATTTGTATGTGAAAGGTGAACGCTTGCTTGTTTAAAATTCTTATTTTTGAGGGAAAAGTAAAATTGCACGTACTGTCCAAACCACTAAAGGGGTTGTCTGTTTTAGAAAACCTTATTTTAAATACCCTATTTGGAAATTCTGGGGGGTATTCCACATTTGAAGAGATTCCATCAATGCAGAATGACTGTTCAAACAAAGAACAGGTGCTCGGTGCACCCTTAATGTGGCCAAACAGTACACTGCACCTTCCCAACTACTTCTTTTGAATCTGCCTTTGCTCTCTTCTTCCTTATTTGCCAGTTGTGACTTTACAAGAGCCAGAAAAAGAGATAGATTGAAAATTAATAGGAAGGATGGTAAATATGCAAATTGCCTCAGTCTTCAGAGAGTAAAAGGACTTGAATTTTAGTTCCAACTATTGGAAGTAGCAATCCTAAAAGTCATTATCGACTCTTTAACGAGCCTTGCCATATGACTTAGGATAAAAGTCAAACCAGATTCTCAATTTGCAGAAATGGTGTTTTGGGTTGTTGCCCCTCGTCAGTACAAAATATGAGATCTGATTTGGCTAGTTGAGATACTTAAGACTGGGATCTAAATGTTACACGCACGCCGCTAGGTTCAGATAGGGTGAGACGGGTTTCATGAATTTGTTGGAATCCTGGGGGAACCGTTACTTGGGGCGACCATAGGCTGCAGCTTCTCTCAGGCACACGATAGATTCAATATAATAATAGGAGAAACAGAGTACATATGGGCATAAAAACAGTATAGCTTTATTAGATATCAAATATAAAAAGGGCCACGACAGGTGGCGACATGAAGTAGTAATAGATTACAAAATGCAGCACATAGTCATATGAATACAGCATATATATACTTTGAGAAAAATTTCCTCAGGAAAAAAGAGGAAAAGGGGGCAAGCACAAAAGGATATAAGACACACCATGCAAATGCACCGCTCCATACAAGTGTACGGGTAAATATGCAGTGTCAATGTAAATATCAGATGTCGCTTACCAAACGCAATAATAGATAAAAGTAAGAGACAGGCCAAGGACCAGGAGAGACAGAGATACCAGGTGGCCCTAATTGGAGTTTCGACGCGCGTTTCGCCCCTGGATAGAGGGCTTTCTCAAGAGGCATAGATGGGTAAAAGGTCAGGACCTTTTTAAAGGTTGGTAACAGGTCACGTGACCGCATCGTAGGCCACGTGACCGGAAGTCCGGAAGTGATCAGCGCCAAGCGGCGCATGCGCCGGACGCCAGGCATCGTCGGCGCGGGCAGCGTCCGTCACCTGGCAGCGCACATAGCGGAAGCACCTGGTATGTGCCCCGGAAGTACGTGGCGAGGAGCAAGACGGCCGTGCCCGGGCCGAGAACGGCGTGCCTCCGGCGCATGCGCACCGCAAACTGAGCACAAAAATGGAGATTGCCACTAGCAAAGAGAAAGCGAACCACGGGAAATAAACAGAGACCAGAGCAGAAGGGGAGAGGCATCATACATCACGAGTATAGTGCAACAAAATACAACATGAAATGATTCAATCCAATGTAGAAGTTGTATTAGAACAAACAGTGCTGTCACATATATAGCAGGCATCCAAATTCCGATGCATGACATCAGTCCCATAAGATCCAGCTTGGTCAACACGTGGGTCACAAATTGTTTTCTTTTATGGATTGTATCTAGGCAAAAATAAAAATAAGAAGAAAATAAAGTAAATAGGGTGAAAAGCACACACCAAGTGATGTTAAAAGCAAAAAACAACAATTATTAGAAACAAAGAAAAGGAGGGCCACAAAAATAATAATAAAATAAAGTATAATAGCATAACATCTGAGGCGGAGAACGATCCATAGAAAAATTCATATCACAAAAAGGGAGCGAAACTGAGTGTCTCGTTAAGGCCTAAAGGAGACATGGTTTTCAGACGTATAATCCATTTAGTTTCTTTTTGGCCAAGGATTTTAGTCCAATCACCGCCACGAGAGCCGAGGTGTAGAACATCAATTCCACGCACCTTCAAAAATTTAGGGTCACAATTATGTTTTTGATGAAAGTGACGTGGGATAGTTTTTAATTCCCGTAGATCGGCCACCGTCTTAGCGGCACCAATGTCGCGCACATGTTCCCGTATCCTCACCCGTAGCTCCCTCGTAGTGAGTCCAATATAAATTAAATTGCAAGCACAAGTTGCGTAATAGATTACATTAGTTGAAGCACAAGATATAAAGTGACGGATTTGGTAGTCACGGGAGCCATCGGATGAGGAGAAGGAAACAGAGCGCACGGCATTGGCGCAGGCCAGACAGCGGCCGCAGGGAAAAAAACCAAGTCTAGGTCCACGGGACCCGAATGGGTTAGTTGGTGGGGGAATGTAATGACTCCGTGTCAACATGTCACCAAGGTTATTGGCTTTCCTGGGTGTCATGAGTGGATATTCCCCCAGAAGATTGCGTAGGGAGGGCTCCGCACCAAGAACACCCCAACACACTCATGACACCCAGGAAAGCCAATAACCTTGGTGACATGTTGACACGGAGTCATTACATTCCCCCACCAACTAACCCATTCGGGTCCCGTGGACCTAGACTTGGTTTTTTTTCCCTGCGGCCGCTGTCTGGCCTGCGCCAATGCCGTGCGCTCTGTTTCCTTCTCCTCATCCGATGGCTCCCGTGACTACCAAATCCGTCACTTTATATCTTGTGCTTCAACTAATGTAATCTATTACGCAACTTGTGCTTGCAATTTAATTTATATTGGACTCACTACGAGGGAGCTACGGGTGAGGATACGGGAACATGTGCGCGACATTGGTGCCGCTAAGACGGTGGCCGATCTACGGGAATTAAAAACTATCCCACGTCACTTTCATCAAAAACATAATTGTGACCCTAAATTTTTGAAGGTGCGTGGAATTGATGTTATACACCTCGGCTCTCGTGGCGGTGATTGGACTAAAATCCTTGGCCAAAAAGAAACTAAATGGATTATACGTCTGAAAACCATGTCTCCTTTAGGTCTTAACTAGACACTCAGTTTCGCTCCCTTTTTGTGATATGAATTTTTCTATGGATCGTTCTCCGCCTCAGATGTTATGCTATTATACTTTATTTTATTATTATTTTTGTGGCCCTCCTTTTCTTTGTTTCTAATAATTGTTGTTTTTTGCTTTTAACATCACTTGGTGTGTGCTTTTCACCCTATTTACTTTATTTTCTTCTTATTTTTATTTTTGCCAAGATACAATCCATAAAAGAAAACAATTTGTGACCCACGTGTTGACCAAGCTGGATCTTATGGGACTGATGTCATGCATCGGAATTTGGATGCCTGCTATATATGTGACAGCACTGTTTGTTCTAATACAACTTCTACATTGGATTGAATCATTTCATGTTGTATTTTGTTGCACTATACTCGTGATGTATGATGCCTCTCCCCTTCTGCTCTGGTCTCTGTTTATTTCCCGTGGTTCGCTTTCTCTTTGCTAGTGGCAATCTCCATTTTTGTGCTCAGTTTGCGGTGCGCATGCGCCGGAGGCACGCCGTTCTCGGCCCGGGCACGGCCGTCTTGCTCCTCGCCACGTACTTCCGGGGCACATACCAGGTGCTTCTGCTATGTGCGTTGCCAGGTGACGGACGCTGCCCGCGCCGACGATGCCTGGCGTCCGGCGCATGCGCCGCTCGGCGCTGATCACTTCCGGACTTCCGATCACGTGGCCTGCGATGCGGTCACGTGACCTGTTACCAACCTTTAAAAAGGTCCTGACCTTTTACCCATCTATGCCTCTTGAGAAAGCCCTCTATCCAGGGGCGAAACGCGCGTCGAGGCTCCAATTAGGGCCACCTGGTATCTCTGTCTCTCCTGGTCCTTGGCCTGTCTCTTACTTTTATCTATTATTGCGTTTGGTAAGCGACATCTGATATTTACATTGACACTGCATATTTACCCGTACACTTGTATGGAGCGGTGCATTTGCATGGTGTGTCTTATATCCTTTTGTGCTTGCCCCCTTTTCCTCTTTTTTCCTGAGGAAATTTTTCTCAAAGTATATATATGCTGTATTCATATGACTATGTGCTGCATTTTGTAATCTATTACTACTTCATGTCACCACCTGTCGTGGCCCTTTTTATATTTGATATCTAATAAAGCTATACTGTTTTTATGCCCATATGTACTCTGTTTCTCCTATTATTATATTTAATGCTGAGTAGGCTTGTGGTAATTACTAGCCATGCATTCTTTAATTGGCGTTTTTGCCACGATCATTTAAAATGAAGGCCCCCTTATGTATATTGACACGATAGATTCAGGTGCTGACCAGACACATCTGACAAGAGTCTTTTTCAACAGTTTAACAGTGAAATTTAATCTGAAGCACGGCCGATGCAATTCAGGGATATTACAGCAACAATCTTCATTACAGTACAGTCTAATAAAGCAGGCACAGTAACGTCAGTCTCTTCAGTAGCATAATTCAGCACAGATTAGATCTCTTAGCAGCATACTTCTATGCATACACAACCACGAGCTTTTCCTTCACAAGGACACAATAGTACACAGCATTCTTTATCCTGCATGGAGATGGAAGGGGGGAGGGTTTGATGAGGGAGAAGATCCCTATGACATGATTCCTTCCAATCCTAATACTCTGCACTGTTAGCTCAGGGAGTCTATCTGACCTGTGTTTAGCTTCCCTCCTGACCTGAATTCTGTTGCCTTGCCTTCTGTGAGATACAGATCACACACCATCTTTCTCTTTGGCTCCAGCCAGACAGTAAACAACTTCCCCACAATCCCCCTGGGGCTCTGCTAAAACACTCCCTGTCTCCTGTGACTGCGTTAACCTCTAGATGCTGGATGCTTCTGGAGCACAACACTTCCTGTCTCCTGTGCTTGTGTTACTTCTAATAGTTGCTGGATGCTTTTTAAGCAACAGCACTACTTCTGCATGTCACATAAAGTGTATTGCATGGCATATAAGCCTCCTCACACTGGCATGACATGTCAGGCCTGGCATGTCATGCTCCACAATGAGAAACATTACCCCTTAGATAGGAAGGTGCAATAAGCTGCTAGTCCAAGCCAAATTTTCTCCGAGCGCCTGTGCTTGGTTTGAACAGTCATTCTGTTCTGTCAAACTCTCTTTAACGGGTTGTCCGATTGGGCCAATTTAAAAAAATAAAAAGAAGAAGAGAAAAAAAATGATTCCAAGTGGCATAATAAAAACCAAAAAGGAGCAATTTTCAATTGTCTCCCAATTCAGGTTTCTGTGATGTTTTCCCTTTGTGTTAAAAAAAAATCTTTATTTATTAAGAAATATAAAAAAAACAAAAACAAAACTATTTGATCAATGAGTGTACATGAAAGTAGTGAACAGAATAAATGGAGAGCTTTTATCTTCAGTGCCACAAAGTGCTTTTTGTTCCATAGATAAGTTTTCTTTAGTCTTTCCTGATCCCACTTTGTGCTAATGTTTTTGTCTTCCTAGTGTCACACATTAAACCAGCGATCTCTAACTTGTGGCTCATTGACAAAGGTGTCAAGAGAAGTTTAGAAGTAGTAGTTTTACAAAAGTTGGAGAACCAAAAATGGGAGATCACCACCCCCAGCAGCATAACCATATGAACGCAAAGAACTAAATGGATACATATCAACAATAACAGATCTGTCAACAGCAACTCGTTGCCAATTTCCACCACTAGAGTAGATTTTATTCCACTCGGCATGGCAAAAATTAACTAAATATAAATACAATTTGCAAAAAACTAATGAAGATAAGAAACAAAGGTAGATTTTACATATTCCGACTATATAGTCAATATTAACCAAAGGTGGAGCTACACTTTAATGCTGTTAGCATATGTGAGAAGGTTTTATTTCAGTAGAAATATTAAAAAATTCAGTTGATTTTATATATTAATTATCTAAAATGCATTTGGAACAACCATTCGCAGACTACTAATAACTCGCACATGTGTAGATTCTGAAAAAAAGGCTGATAAAGTCATGAAAATCTAGAACGTCAAAGTGAATTAGACAACTAATAGATATTCCAATGAATTACAACCAGAATTCTGAAAATCCCGCGGCCCACAGACAGTTTGTTTTTCCAATGACCCATTTAATGATAGAAAGAAATCCCCAGTGAACATCAAAATATACCGCAGCATAATGCAAAACATTTATTTAATACTGAGTGGGATGACCTCCTCGTTTTGGGCCTTGCAGTATCCTGTTCACTTATTCTATAACATTCTTTGCTGAGGCAGTTAAAAAAACACAGTTTGTACAGACTTTACATTCTTATTCCAATCCAAAGTATCATATGTTGACTTAAAGTCTGGTTCAGACACATAAAATAGGGGACGTGAGGAGGTGTATAAAAACATCTAATTAGAGGGTGACAATAGAAAGAAGGATCAAAGCACGCCAGAATCCTGTAAATCCAGTAGTGCTGCTTATTACAGATTTCCTAATATTGTGGGAAAATTGACTGTTTAACTTGGGACATACAGTAACCATTATCTTCATCATCTTCAGTCTTTTTAGGGTAACAGGTGTTTTTATTTACTCATTTGTCTGCCCTATCACCTTTTGTGTGTGGCTCTATATACATTTCCCCTGCTGGTATTTCCTGCTGGTGATAGTCTCATTTGGATGTCCAGCCATTCTTCCACAGTTTAATCCAGTCAGTGGAAGATCAGCTAGGGTCTATCTCTCTGCTGTTTATGTTCTTTATCCTGCTGCTATCTTCTGTTTCTTTTAGGAAGTAGGCTGCATATTCTCTAACAGTAAGTAGTTAATCATGTATTTTGTTTGTTTTTCATGGTTTATTTTACTCACTCTGGGATCTCTTTCTATTTGAGCACACTTTCCATTCTGTAGGTAATTGCACTCTGATCTGCCTTCTGGTTCTTTAGGAGGAACGTGAAGCGCTCGGCGGCCTTTCAGGCAGCATAGGTCCAAGCTGCCATCATCTAGTCCAGGGGTGGGAAACATTTTTTCTGCCAAGGGCCATTTGAATATTTATACCATTTTTTGGGGGCCATAGAAAATTATCAACTTGAAAATTACCCTGCTATATTTGGCAAACATTTAATTAACTCACTGCTAATGTGATGGCTAGAACTGCTTCTGACGCGCCCCCAGGGCCGTGGGGTACCCGGTGCCGGGCCGGTAAATGCTGGGGGATGTCACAGTGGCGGTGACCCGGTCAGTGACCCAGGGTGGTCAAACAAAAGGTTTTTTTGTAGGGGATTTATGTACAAAGTTCGTGACGCCACCTGTGGTATGCGGCTAGGGGAGCCGCCGCTGCGGAGCAGGTCCTCTGGAGCTGATGTTACTGCAGCAGGGATGGTGTGGCTCTCCACAGTTCTTAAGTTCTTCAAGCTGCACTGTACAGGTTACAGCCTCCGACGTCGCGCTGCGTTCACCAGGCAGGGGTTCAGCAATCCCCCAGATAATTCAGGAGCACTTAACGGGACCCCTTTCTGTGTGCCTTTCTCAGTCGTCTTCCTGCGCTGGCTCTCACCCTCCTGCCCTGCGCCTCGCAATCAGTGTCCCAATCCGGTAACCTCGGGTCTTGTCGGGCGACCTGCAGTCCCCTGGACCCTCTGTGGCCACCTTCTTGGTGATATAATTGCGGATGTGGCCACTGCACCCTGAAAGTACAGAAGCCTCCGGTTTCTAGCTGAGCCTTGTAGTGCTCCACTAGTTAAGGGGCCGGTCCCCTCAGCGGCTTGATCCCTCCACCGCCTGGCAGATTCGGGCGTACGGGTGGCCTCCAGCACTTCCCGTACCCCTCGGATCCCCTCTTTCCTTCTGGAGCCTTCCTCCCACTCTTCTCTCTCTCTCTTCAGACTTGGGCCTCACTGGCTAGGCCCGCCTCTGGATCAGAGCTCCTGCAGAGCCTCTGCTCCCCTCACTTTCCTCCTCTGACTGAACACTCTGACTGGCTTGTCTTTCTAAGATGGCTCCCCCTTTTATACAGCTACTGAAGTGCTCCCCTGATCTACATCCTCCACCCACTCCCACCACATTGTTCCCCTTCACTTGATTCCCCCCCCCCACTCCAGCCAGGGACCAGGGACTGTGCTCTCCCGTAGGAGCAATCTCGCCCTGCCCTCTGAAGTGTGGTGTAATGAATGCAGGTGTTAGGGTCCCGGGCAGTACTCCATCCTTACCTGAGAGTGGGATACCACACCTCTGGGTGAGATGCAGTACCTCTGTGGCGACTGAACCCTCAGGGGTGCCACACTTCTCTTTAGTTTGGCTGTGATGTTAGGTGGCATTGGCCGATGTTACGACAATCTTTCATTGCAAGCGTCGCAGCGTTCACTACTGAACGCTGTGTGAGCGTGCTCATAGAGTAAAAAGAAATTCAAGGACAGGCAGCCGTCAGAATGCAACTGCCGGCCTGAGCACTGTGATCCCTGGGAATGTGTCCGCAAGCCTGAGAAAAGGTCATTGTGATCCGTAAATAGCCTGCAGGCCTGAGGTTCCCCACCCCTGGTCTAGTCAGTGATTAGGGCTATCTCAGCTCATCCAGGAACCATCAAGGACTGCGGGGACAGGATCTCTAGTCTGTACAGATTTTAGTGTGTTACCTATATTCTCAAGTGAGTTACTACACTAATATAACTGTTGCAACATATACAGCATCAAATAGAGACGTCACAAAGCAGATGGTGCTCTGGGAGCAATTTTTTTTATGCAAAGCCAGGAGGCCATTATTTGCCACATAAGACCTATTGAAATAGGCTGACACATTTCTGGCTATTGCCACCTCCTTTCTCAAGCATATATATTTGTGAAAAATATCTTGCATTATTAAATTCAGGATGTGGGCCATGCATGAAGCGTGAGTTAGTTTGCCTGACTGTAAGGCAGCCAGAATGTTCCCGGCATTGTTGCTCAAGAGAATTCCAAGTTGGAGTTCATGGGATGCCAGCCAGCAGGCGAGTTGTCGCTTGATGCACAGAAGCAACTCTTCCACTGTATGGCTTTTCTTACTCAGGCTTTCAAGCTGTAAAACTGCTTGACAGTATTTTGCTTTGCATGAGCAAAAAAAAGCAATCAGTATGTGGAATCAGTGAAGAGCCCTGTGTATCTTGGGGATGGGATTGTGTCAGTAGAACAGGATTCAAAGGTTGTGCATGAGGAGACAGGTAACCACCACTAGGCAGTAGAAACTGAAGTAGCTCACAGCCGCAAATGTCTTACCACCTGTCCCAGATGTGGTGGTGAATTGCTGCTGTTAAAAACATTCACCCACTGATCTGTGAAACTCATGAATTGTCCCTTGCTGCTCCAAGTGTCTACAATGCAGTATACTTCGGAGTTGAAAGACAAGTACAGAAAGTGGCCTTACATTTTTCTGCACCTTAGAACAGAGAGTGGGCAAGAAATAATGGTGCCTGTGTATCTTCCAGCATAGTTGAATGCACGCCATCTTTTCTCATAAGGCAGTAGATTCCACAAAATGGTAAGTCAGCGACTGCACCACCAGTAACTTGAGAAGATGTGAGTTTAGTTGGGAAACCAGCAGATGACTGGGAGCATACAGTTGTCTCCTTGACACACAATCAGCAAATCACATTCAGGCATACTCAGAATTCAACACACAGTAGAGAAGGATGATGATGATAGTGGTGATGACACTGAGCACATGCTACCTAAGGGTGTGGCTTGGCTAACTGAAAAATGAGCATGGCGAGAAATGGGGAGATCAACTTGAGGCTTGCTCTGATTTTGCCAAATGAGCAGGTGATGTTGCTTCAAATGTTGATGGAGAGCCATAGTTCCTAGTCTATACGAGTCTGGGCATCAATGGCTTATTTTCCTTTTGCAGAGCCAGCAAAGTACCAAACAAATGCCTGACGGGAAAGCGCAAAATAACTCACACACACAAGAAGCCCACATGAATGATTCCCCACCATCACAACCAGACTTTTATGGCACTGTAGAGCCTCCTCCGTCAACAGCACATGTGGCATTAACTGCTCCGGAGCTGCCCACAGGAAATGCTGATTTGGACCCAGAGGATATTTTTGCCAGAAACCTCCTCTGATGATGACCTTAACTCATTGTCACCCCTGTCTGGTACCCAGGTTTTGTCCAACACAGAATCATTATCATCATCTTTGTAATCATCCATGATTCTGCAGATAGGTGCCTCTGTATGTGAAATGGATGTTTTTGAGTTGCAGGTTACATGAGCGAGTGAGTGATCAGTTGTATGGGGTGAATGAAAAGGTCTGAATCAAATATGACTCTAAGACAGCGGACATGTTGCTGGGCAGTAATGGTGGAACCATACACGGAGAAGGCAATGTCGGGCATAGGTAGCTTAGTAGAGGGAGGAAACACAAGGAGTTGAGTTTTGATAGATTCAGTGTTAGATAGACGGAGGACATAATGTTAAAGACAGCGGAAGACAATCACTGGTATTTTGTAGTAATGTAACATGTCTCCAGAGGCTCATCTCACTACATTTGACGCAGTAAGATTCTTTTCTCATGTAAACAACATATTCTACAGTATATCAGTTCATTTTTATAATCAAGTTTTGCTTATCTCACATTGAAAATAAACTTGCAAATAACCAACAGTGTTAATGAGGCGTTTAAGGACCATAATTTCTTGACTTTGAGTTACGAAAGTGTCAAAGATGCACTTTGGGTCAATGAAAGTAAATGTTATAAAATGTTTATGACAGATCGCCTGGACAAGTATCTGCATGAGGCATAATTTCCTAGGATAGTCGTGTATTCTCCTTCCTTGTTTCTGTCTTCACCTCAGATATTGAAAAGATAAAAAGAGGAATGTGACAGATGACATTAGGTTGCTCATATCTTCCCACACATAGAGCTTTCCTTAAGCCTGCAGCTTTTCTCGACTAAAATGGAAACTTTTGGGACTTCAGATATGACCAAGAACAAACAGAAAAACTCATCAGTTAAAATGAGAATGCACTATGTATTTTTACTAGCCTCAAAATATTCAACATTGTCAGCATTTCTTTATGTACAACTGCACCTAATACTCTACATTGATTCCAGCAGAACCTGTTCCTGGACATCGATGATTCTTTTGGAGTTATCTGGACAATTGTTTTGGTGGTTTGGAAGATCCAGCAGGAATGCTAAGGATAGGGAATTCTTCTTTCTTGATCCAATCTGTTTTGGGACATACTTCTAAGCAAATTGCAGGTTATTTCTTTTAGTGATTTCTATCATTAAGTAGAGTGAAGAGCAGCTTAAAAATAGTATCTGTCTCATTGTGGAGGAACTGTGATTTCCATGCATTCAGTCTTGGACTGGCCCATAGGAGAACAAAAGAATCCTCCGGTGGGCCCCTGTGAAGAAGTAGGCCACCACCCTCTTCTATGAGCAGTACTTGGCACAATATACTTGAATTACTATGTACCGACAAAGGCAGCATCTTATTCATTTAACAATCTGCTCAGGTCATTGTTATATAAATTTGTGATTGAGGATAATGTCACATTTGCATGTAGTTGAAAAGTGGGACCCTGGAGTTGGTTACTGGTGGGCTCATGCCACCCCAGTCTGACCCTACATGCATTACATAGACATTCCAGTGACTTCAGTGATCACCATGTAATTGTTTTTTTCTGTGGTAGGGCTGCAGGGAACTAGACACTTGCATACACCTAACCACTGGTAGGGAAGGACAACAGTAGAGCACTGTGTATCAGTCTGTAGGCTTTTCGCTTCTGGTAAAAAGAGATTGTACAATCTCCATTCCTGAATACACCTGCTTTCTCTTGGCTCTCAAGAACTTTTCATATTGTAGCTACTCCATGTTCTGTAAGTTTCAGGCCTCTTTGCTATGCTGGGTTCATATCTGCATCTTCAATTCTATTGACAAACTTAATTGATGGGAAGTTGAAATCATTGCAATAGCAACTTGGGGCCTGTCAGACTCTACTGACATAAAATAGTATCTATCAGGTTCCATTGTGTTGTCTATTGACTTGAAATGAAGAATGTCGCTCCATATTGTACTATTCTTCCTGTCAAGTATAATCTGTCACTAATTCTCCTGACACAGAGGGGAAAAGAGCCTTACCTAGTCAGAGAAGCAGTCGGAGCCGGCTGCAGCCGGGGTCACGTGATGCTTGTGAGTGGTCAGCAATAGCGCCACTCACAGGAAATATTTACAGTGCAAGGTATTTGTTAAAAGTCTTATTTCCACCGTTTACATGGGGGGGGGGGGCATGTTCTATAGTAGTGGACAACGCCTTTAAATCTGATTTATAAATATACAGGTGCATCTCACTATATTAGAATATCTTCAAAAAGTTAATTTATTTCAGTTCTTCAATACAAAAAGTGAAACTCATATATTATATAAAGTCATTACACACAGAGTGATCTATTTCAAGTGTTTATTTCTGTTAATGTTGATGATTATGGCTTACAGCCAACGAAAACACAAAAGTCATTATCTCAGTAAATTGGAATAATTAACAAAAAACACCTGCAAAGGCTTCCTGCACTCTTAAAAAGGTCCCTTAGTCTGTTTCAGTAGGCTCCACAATCATGGGGAAGACTGCTGACTTGACAGATGTCCAGAATGCAGTCATTGACATTAATTAAATGCAAAGTAAATTTTGCATTTCATTTGGAAATCAAGGTCCCAGAGTCTGGAGGAAGAGTGGAGAGGCACAGAATCCAAGCTGCTTAAGGTCTAATGTGAAGTTTCCACAATCAGTGATGGTTTGGGGAGCCATGTCATCTGCTGGTGTAGGTCCACTGTGTTTTATCAAGACCAAAGTCAGTGCAGCCGTCTACCAAGAAATTTTAGAGCACTGCGAGCTGTTGCGAGCTGAAGGCTGCTATCAAAGCAACCTGGGCTTCCATAACACCTCAGCATTGCCACAGGCTGATCGCCTCCATGCCATGCCGCATTGATGCAAAAGGAGCCCCGACCAAGTATTGAGGGCATTTACTGAACATACATTTCAGTAGGCCAACATTTCGGATTTTTAAATCATTTTTCAAGCTGTTACTATAAAGTATTCTAATTTACTGAGATAATGACTTCTGTGTTTTTATCATCATCATCATAACAGAAATAAACACGTGAAATAGATCACTCTGTTTCTAATGACTCTATATGATATATGAGTTTCACTTTTTGTATTGAAGAACTGAAATAAATTAACTTTTTGATGATATTCTAATTTATTGAGATGCACCTGTATATATGTTTATGTTTAGTTAAACCAAATTATCTCTGCTAGATCTGACACATTTAGTCCTGCCACATCTTTAGGAATATTCCAACTAGAATAGACTGAGGATAAAATGATAGAAGCATGTAATATTACTGATTTTAGTAAAAGTATTATCAAAACCAGGTGCTAGTCAAAGGGAACAAAGTTTTTTTTAATCAAATTAAGATGTCATCCCGTTATTTAAACAATCTTGGGTAAATTTCTGGATTGGACATTGCCGGTATAAGACTACACCTGTAGACTTTTTAAAGTTACAGTCTGAATTTAAAGAGCTACCACAAGAGAGTAAATTATCTTAAAGGAATCCATCCAAACCTTTTCTCACTAAATCTGTTCCTTGCAATAACATTGCTGGCCACAGATCCAACAATCCTGACATGAAATACATACATTGGCAAATGCCACAGATTGCAATGGACGAAAAGAGGTTCTCCTGAGAAGTATTAGCGAGGAATGTTGAATCCATTCTATATCACCGCTACATAGACACTATCCAAATATATTTCAGGTCATTTTATTTTGTTTCTCAATTTTGCTGAATTTTTTTTGGAAGTTGACCTTAAAAGTTGGCCGGCTTCCCAACTGAGTCATTTTGAATCAGCAACAATAACCATCTGTCTGACATTCTGAGACTTCCAATGTGAAATTTAAATTTCAATTGCTCACCAATTTCCCTTGTTCCAAGCCTTAAGCACAGAACATATGTAATATTTTGGATGTAACGAGCCCTGCTTGTATAAAACACACAGTAGTCCTTTGCTTCTGACATCACTGCCTACAGCTGGACTACATTACAAGTCAGACTGATCTGACTTTATCTGACTGCCCTATTTAGGTAGCTGTGTTAATCATGCTATATTGTAACTAGGTTACGTTACATATTGTTTAATTAATTCTGTTATAGAAATATCATTCATTGGGCGGCTCTTAATACAACCTGACGGCTCTTCCTTTGCCATTGTTTTTAACTCAATTGCTCGGTTTGTGCTCTTCATTTAAAAAAATAATATTCTTTCTGTCGTCAACATATTTCTGTTCAGACAAGTAAGTCATCGTTATTTGGTTGACCTATCTATGCCAGGTAGATATAAATATCTGCTAGATACAAAGATAGTCGATGGAGGTAGATACCAGCTAAATAGCCCCCACAAAAAAACAATAAATCAATCAATCAGTCTGGCTGTCTATTTGTCTATCTCGAAAATAAGAAAATGTATTGATATGTAAATGCAATATATACCAGTCCGAATTTAGAAAGTATTTTTGTATATATTTATATATGACTATCATAGTACAGTAGAAATAACAGCTCACACTCTTCTGAGAAGACTTTCTACCAGATTTTGTAGTTTTCTGTAAGACTCGTTAAAGGGTTGATTGTGACTTGTAGGATTGCTGCTTCCAGTAGGTGGCGTTATAGAGTTCAAGTCCTCTTTTTCTCTGAAGAGGCAATTTGCATGTTAAATTTTCCAGAGGAGCATTGTGTGGCGCCCAGCTGCGCTTGGTACCACAGATCCTAGAAGGGTGTATTACTGGAATCCTCCACAAGAGGCCCCCATAAACATTCACACATCTCCACCTTCTACCTCAGACCAGCAGAGGGAGCCCGTTAGGGATATAAATAGGGAAGGTGGAGCTAGGCAGCAGTTAGTTCCTCTGAAGAGTTCCTGCAGTAAAGAAGCCTATGAGAGGTCAGTCTGCAGTGGAGCTCAGTCTAGTCTAGGGAACTCAGTTAATAGTTCAGCAGAGGAGCACGAGGCTCCTGCTAGCTAGATTCAGGGAGCTCAGTTAGAGCTTAAGGTGTGCCGGCGCCATAAGATCGGTGAAGAGCGGCAAGCTGCCGTTAGTGTGAGTAGCCTAGTGAGGGCCTGAGTAGGCCGAAGGCAAGTAGTGGAAAGTGAGTAGCAGTGGGGGCAGAGAAGCTTACCCAGCTCACCCCGAAACGTTTACCAGACACCGGGTCTGAGCTTACCGGGATCTCTACGACCCAGTAAGGCATAACCGGAATCCCTAGAGAACTACAGGTCCCAGGATCACCAGAAAGCTGATACGTAACATTGCCAGGAGACACATAGGCCCTGTAAGCTGGGAGCGTGCACTCCAAGAGAAGGCCCTACCACAACGTCAGCAGGTGCAGGACAGAAACCAAGTTAGGCCTAGCTCCAGGCAGGTCAGAAACTTACTACGCAGAGGCAAGAAACAGGAGGCCCTACACCCGCTCATTGGGGAGGATCCTGATATGCACCCTTCACCCTACAGTGCTCCGGGATGTGCCTGAATTACCACCAGTAAAAGGTACCGAAGTGACTATCATGTCCGTCCCTGTTCTTGCTCTGACCCGGCTGGCTCTCGCCTTCCCTGCATCCCCCTCTTCATACACTGCCCTGAGACCTAGCTCCACCTGTGGGGCGCTAAACCATTGAGCTGCCTTATCACCGGCCTCAGCGGACTGCCGCAGCGCTGGTGATTCTCACCAGAAACCACAGGTGGCGTCACGAACTTTCTTATAATTAACAAACCACCCTTTTAAAAGCTGACCCCAGAGTACGGGCCCGGTAGCCGACCACCGCGACATCCCCTAGGTCAGGCAAAAGGCCCGTGTACCGAGTCGTCCCAGTCACCCTTGGCTAGTCATTCTCACAGCAAATAAGCCTCCTCACCTTGGCATGCCAGAGCAGGTATGTCACTCTCCACAGGAAGAAACGTTACCCCTTAGGCCTCAGTCCAGAGCATCTCAACTAGCCAAATCAGTTCTCATACTTTGCACTGACGAGGGTCAACAGCCCGAAACAACGTGTCTGCAAATTAAGATTCTTATTTGGCTTTTAGTCTTATTGCAAGGCTCGTTAAAGGGTTGATTGTGACTTGTAGGATTGTAGGATTGCTGCTTCCAATAGGTGGCACTATAGAGTTCAAGTCCTCTTTTTCTCTGAAGAGTCAATTTGCATAGTAGTAGTAGGAATTTTTACCCATTCATCAAAAAGAGCATTTGTGAGGTCAAACACTGATGTTGGAGAAGAGGGCCGGACTCGCATTCTCCCTTCTAGTTCATCCAATTCAAACTATTCCATATCAAAGTTGACATCAAAATAACCCATTATGGCTTTAAGGACTTTGCTTTGTGCAGTGGACACAGTCATGCTGGAACAGAAAATAGCCTTCATCAAACTGTTCCCTCAAAGCTGGAAGCTACAATTGTCCAAAATATTTTTGTAGTTTGAAGCATTAAAGGGAACCTGCTATGTGCAATAACGCTATTAACCTGTAGATATAGGGTTGACCTGCAGGTTAATAGTGTTATGGAGGCATCTGACCACAGTACTGAAAGTGGAGCACAGGGGAGAAAATTAACTTTATTTCTTCTGGAAGCCACTGGCTTTCAGTCATGCAGGTGTGCCCGGAGAAATTAGTCATGGCCATACTGTGAGTAGCAGCTGTAAGCACGTCCTGGCACTGACTGACAGCTGGCTCTGCACTAATGCACTGTAGATCTGGCTATCAGTCACAGTATAGTGAGTGGTGACTGAAGGCATGGTAGAACGCCTGCATGACTGAAAGCCGTTGGCTCCTGGGAGGAATAAAATTTTCTCCCGGGTGCTACACTTTCAATGTGGCAGCCAGGCAACTTTCTTATGCTATTAACCTGCAAATTGACTCTTTATCTGCAGGTTAATAGCGTTATCGATCATGACAGGTTCACTTTAAAATCTCAGTTCACTGGAAATAAGGGGCCAAGGCCGACTACTGAAGTTCAACCTCATAGCATTATCCATTCTCCATCAAACATTATGTGACATGAAGAAGTAGTGCTGTTGATTCAAATAGAATCCAGCAACTATTAGAAGTAACACAAGCACAGGAGACAGGAAGTGTTGTGCTCCAGAAGCATCCAGCAACTAGAGGGATTAACACAGTCACAGGAGATAGGGAGTGTTTTAGCAGAGCCCTAGGGGGATTGTGGGGAAGTTGTTTACTGTCTGGCTAGAGCGAAGAGAAAGGTGGTGTATGATTTGCATCTCACAGAAGGCAAGGGAACAGAATTCAGGTCAGGAGGGAAGCTAAACACTGGTTAAATAGACTCCCTGAGCTAACAGTGTGGAGTATTATCGGGCAGAAAGATAAGGACTGGAAGGAATCGTGTCACAGGGATCATCTCCATCATCAAATCCTCCCCCCATCCATCTACATGCAGGATAAAGAATGCTGTGTACTATTGTGTCCTTGTGAAGGAAAAGCCTGTGGTTGTGTATGCATAGAAGTATTCTGCTAAGAGATTTAATCTATGCTGAATTATGCTACTGAAAAAACTGTAATGCTGTGCCTTGTGAAGAAACTACTGTATTGTTACTGGACCCAGTTGCTCAAGAAACTCAGATTGTACTGTAATGAAGATTGTTGCTGTAATATCCCTGAATTGCACTGGCCGTGCTTCAGATTAAATTCCACTGTTAGAAAAGACTCTTGTCAGATGTGTCTGGTCAGCAATTGAATCTATTGTGTGCCTGAGAGAAGCTGCAGTCTATGGTCGCCCTGAGTAACGGTTCCCCCAGGATTCCAAAGAATTCATGAAACCCGTCTCGCCCTATCTGAACCTAGCAGCGTGCGTGTAACAATTACTATTCTAATTCCATAACTGGGCTGTGAGTGTGGGGCTCCGTAGACAGCATTTCTATGGATGTTTGTATTGAACCAGTACTCACACCAAGAACTTTATCAGACACTGTCAACTCAGCTGCAGAGGCATGTATGATTTATTCTCAGGCTGAATTCTGTTATTATGGACAACAAAACAGCAGGTAAAAAGATGATTCTTAACCAGGGAAGTACAGAGGATGAACATTAGACCATGATGGCTGACTCAGCACTAACCAAACTAGAACAAGGGAGGAGTTACTTACATCAGATCCTGACTACAGGGAGACAGACAGAACAAACGTCAAAAATCAAACCTGATTGCATAGAAATATAACAGCAATAATACAATCATACTACAATGCTCTATAATTCCCAAGTCATGGGACATGATAATTACAGTTAGCACAATGCAGTCAGCAGGTAATGTTCTCCTGACATTCGACAAACTCAGACTGTGACATAAAGAAGTGTGAGAAGTCACTCCTCAGAAAATGCACTTTACACCGCTCTGTCACACGCTTGGCATTGTGTGCTTGGTGATGTAAGGCTTGCATGCAGCTGCTTAGCCATGAAAACCCATGCCATGAAGCTGAAAGTGCTAAGGCACATAGTGCTTTAAAGTGGTCAATGTTCTGCTTACTCAATAACTATAAATCCTACAGAAGAAGTAAGTGCACATAGAGCCAAGGTATGAAAAATTACTAAACCAAAAGCCTGATAAATGTTTTGGCGCTATTCCTGTTTCTGGGCTCCGGGTTTGGCGCGTCAGGGTTTGGTGCCACATAAGCAGGAGGACAAGTTGTGGGTTTGATTACAGCATATGTTCAGTTATTTTGTTTATTATTAGCCCTTGACTGTTAATATACGGTATGTAGCACTTTAGTCCAGTTATTCTTCTTCTTTGTCCTAGGTCCTTCTCTATACATTTATTGTATACAGCATTGAATTCTAATAAATATATTACTGGGGAGTGTAAATAGATAGAAAGTCTGGAATTTTACAATTGATAGTACATTACTTTGCCTCTTATCGTCATCCACTGGGAGACTCACTTTTTAACTTTTTTTTACGTTTTGTGAATAAATAAAGAAATTATAATTTTTTTTCATTTTTCATACATTTCAAATTTTATTATATCTCTGTGTATTTTTTTCTTCTGTAGGATTTATAGTTCTAGAATTAGAACATTGGTGTTTTTTATGCACTTGCGCCTTAGCACTTGATGACCCCGCTCCGTAGCTTTACGTGGTCTCCACTTTATGACTGAATAGCTGTGATACCTAAACTCTTCTACATTTTAGTAATATCGCTCACAGGTGATAGTGGAATATTTAGGATGGAAGAAATTTCATGAGCTTAATAGTTACAACAGGACTGCGCTGGTATCAGTGAGCTGTTTTAAAAGACCCATTTTGTCACTATTGTTTGTAAAGACCTGGCTAAAAATGAAATTAATGAAAAAGAATGAAAAAGCTGAATTAAATGATAAGAGGTATGTCGCAATGCTCTTGTCCATAGCGTGTACATACTGTATCTTACATATTTAACACTAATCCTGACCGACAGCACGTCCTAAAGTCTATATCTGCATTTTTAATTTTGCTGGTCACCAATGGAAACAGTCAATTTGTTGATAGAAACAGCCTTTAGCTAAGCTCATCAGTTGGGGAATTAGTGAATTTTTCTTACCGAAAAAAATGAGTGTAGACATAATACAGTTATATGAAAAAGTTTGGGCACCCCTATTAATCTTAAGCTTAATGCTTTATAAAAATTGGTGTTTTTGCAACAGCTATTTCAGTTTGATATATGTAATAACTGTTGGACACAGTAATGTTTCTGCCTTGAAATGAGGTTTATTGTACTAACAGAAAATGTGCAATCTGCATTCAAACAAAACTTGTCAGGTGCATAAGTATGGGCACCCTTATAATTTTCTTGTTTTAAATACTCCTACCTACTTTTTACTGACTTACTAAAGCACTTTTTTTGGTTTTGTTCATAGCCAGGTGTATGCAATCACGAGAAAAGCTACTTAAAGTGGCCACTTGCAAGTTGTTCTCCTGTTTGAATCTCCTCTGAAGAGTGGCATCATGGGCTCCTCAAAACAACTGTCAAATGATCTGAAAACAAAGATTATTCAACATAGTTGTTCAGGGGAAGGATACAAAAAGCTGTCTCAGAGATTTAACCTGTCAGTTTCCACTGTGAGGAACACAGTAAGGAAATGGAAGAACACAGGGACAGTTCTTGTTAAGGCCAGAAGTGACAGGCCAAGAAAAACATCAGAAAGGCAGAGAAGAAGAATGGTGAGATCAGTCAAGGACAATCCTCAGACCACCTCCAGAGAGTTGCAGCATCAACTTGCTGCAGATGGTGTCACTGTGCATCGGTCAACTATACAACGCACTTTGCACAAGGAGAAGCTGTATGGGAGAGTGATGCAAAAGAAGCCGTTTCTGCAAGCACGCCACAAACAGAGTCGGCTGAGGTATGCAAAAGCACATTTGGAGAAGCCAATTTCTTTTTGGAAGAAGGTCCTGTGGACTGATGAAACCAAGAATGAGTTGTTTGGTCATACAAAAAGGCGTTATGCATTGCGGCAAAAAAACACAGCATTCCAAGAAAAACACTTGCTACCCACAGTAAAATTTGGTGGAGGTTCCATCATGCTTTGGGGCTGTGTGGCCAATGCCGGCACCGGGAATCTTGTTAAAGTTGAGGGACGCATGGATTCCACTCAGTATCAGCAGATTCTTGACAATAATGTTCAAGAATCAGTGATAAAGTTGAAGTTACACAGGGGATGGATCTTTCAACAAGACAATGATCCAAAACACCGCTCCAAATCTACTCAGGCATTCATGCAGAGGAACAATTACAATGTTCTGGAATGGCCATCCCAGTCCCCCGACCTGAATATCCTTGAACATCTGTGTGATCATTTGAAGAGGGCTGTCTATGCTCGGCGACCATCAAACTTTACTGAACTGGAATTGTTTTGTAAAGAGGGATGGTCAAAAATACCTTCATCCAGGATCCAGGAACTCATTAAAAGCTACAGGAAGTGACTAGAGGCTGTTATTTTTGCAAAAAGGAGGATCTACTAAATATTAATGTCACTTTTCTGGCGAGGTGCCCATACTTATGCACCTGACAAATTTTGTTTGAATGCAGATTGCACATTTTCTGTTAGTACAATAAACCTTATTTCAAGGCAGAAACATTACTGTGTCCAACAGTTATTACATATATCAAACTGAAATAGCTGTTGCAAAAACACCAATTTTTATAAAACATTAAGCTTAAGATTAATAGGGGTGCCCAAACTTTTTCATATAACTGTACATCAGACTGGAAGTACTCCTTTTTGGGTTCAGTAATAATTAGTGTTGAGCCACCCCCGTAGTGTTCGAGTTCGGTTCGGTTCGTCGAACACCCGTGTGTTCGCCGAACTGTTCGTCGAACTGTTCGTCGAACACCTTCGAACACCGTTAAAACCAATGGCAGGCAAACAAAAACACATAGAAACACATAGAAAACACCTTCAAAGGTGTCCAAAAGCTGACAAACTGCTCAGAAGACACAACTAACACATGGAAAAGTGACAAGTACATATAGTCATGCGAAAAGAAAAGAGGTGGAGGAGTAAAAGGAGGGGGAGACACAGATATAGGCATGTCATGCCCTTCTAAAATCCAAAAAGTGAGAAGCCGACACGGCCAGTCCGTTCCTGCCTGTGCCACCTCTGTGTCGCCGGGTTTGTGCCAGAGCCACGGTGGACCCTGACGGCCAGCCCCCCTATCCCAATACTGGTGCCTGTCCGCCGGTGGGTCGAGGCCCCCCACGGTGGGGGGGGGGAGTAACAACTGCAGAAGAAAGACCATCTTCCAGCCAAACTAAGATGTCGACTTCTTTTCGTGGACAATGTGATACGATCCCATTCTTACGGACACGCCCATCGCTACAAATTCTAGATGAGGCACAAAAACAGCAGGTGCTTCAACGGATATCAAGTGCTCCTTCAAGTGGGCTCTCCATCACCTCAATTTCAACATCACAAATACTCCAGTCCTCAGAGGTGTCACCCCAATCGCACTTGCTTCCTCACAGCTCCCAAGTCTCCAGCTGCCCGTCTGAGCATGGGGTAACACAGATGGCTGAGTCTGCCCAGCTGTTTACTCATACTATAGCCTGGGAAACGGAGGTCTGCTCCAGAGCTTCTGTTAATCCAGATGAGGAAATGATCTGATCCGATGCCCAGAATCTTTATAAGTTGGATCCAGGACCAGATGAAGAAGGTTCTGAGCATAATGTAGACCCTTGTTCCCAAACTGTAACTCCTGTTGGTGGAGACAATGATGAAGACGATGATGAGACTCAAATACCTGATTGGAGCGACAACTTGACTTTTCGGTCAGGGCAGGAAGAGGTTGGCTCTGAGGGCGACGGGTGTGATAACACACAGGGTGATGATGACGAGGTTGGAGATCCCACTTACTGTCAACCCACAGTCAGACAGTCGATGAGGTCAGCAGAGGAGGTGGAGGAGGATGTGACTAGCCCTGGGGATGGGGATGACTCGGTACCCGGGCATTTGCCTGGCCTTGGGGATGTCTCGGTGGTCGGCTCCCTGGCCCGTATCCTGGGGTCTCTCTTTAAAAGGGTGGATAATTGTTAATTTTATAAGAGTTCATGACGCCACCTGTGGTATCTGGTGACAAGCACCAGCGCTGCAGCAGTCCACTGAGGCCGGTGATAAGGCAGCTCGATGGTATAGCTCCCCACAGGTGGAGCTAGGTCTCAGGGCAGCGTATGCAGGGGGAATGCAGGACAGGCGAGACCCAGCTGGGTCAGAGCAAGAACGGGAACGGACACGGTAGTCACTTCAGTACCTTTTACTGGTGGAAATTCAGGCACATCCCGGAGCACTGTAGGGTGAAGGGTGCATATCAGGATCCTCCCCAATGAGCGGGTGTAGGGCCTCCTGTTTCTTGCCTCTGCGTAGTAAGTTTCTGACCTGCCTGGAGCTAGGCCTAACATTGTCTCTGTCCTGCGCTGGCTGACCTTGTGGTAGGGCCTTCTCTTGGAGTTCACGCTCCCAGTATGCGGGGCCTAAGCGTCTCCTGGCTCTGTTACATATCAGCACCTTAGCGATCCTGGGACTTGTAGTTCTCCAGGGATTCCGGTTATGCCTTACTGGGTCATAGAGATACCGGTAAGCTCGGATCCTGTGTCCGGTAAATGCTTCGGGGTGAGCTGGTTAAGCTCCTCTGCCCCTTATGTACTAACTCGCCACTCGCCTTCGGCCTACTCGGGCCCTCACTAGGCTATACACACTAACGGCAGCTTGCCGCGCTTCACTGATCTTACGGCACCGGCACACCTTAAGCTCTATCTGGGCTCCCTGAATCTAGCAAGCAGGAGCCTCGTGCTCCACTGCTGAACTATTAACTGCGTTCTCTAGACTAGACTGAGCTCCACTGCAGACTGACCTCTCTTAGGCTTCTCTACTGCAGGAACTCTTCAGAGGAACTGAACTGCCTAGCTCCACCTTCCCTATTTATATCCCTAACGGGCTCCCTCTGCTGGTCTGAGGTGGAAGGTGGAGATGTGTGAATGTTTATGGGGGCCTCTTGTGGAGGATTCCATCAATGCACTCTTGCAGGATCTTTGATACCAAGCGCAGCGGGGCATCACAGATGCTATTGACGACGAGGTTAGATTGTGCCTTCCTGAACAGAGACGGAGTACTGGAAGCACGTCAACAACTGCATCCTCAACCACAACTCTGCCTCTGACCACAAGTCGTAGTGGCTCTTCAGGTCACATGGGCTCTAAGCCTTGCATAGCCTGGGCATTTATTCAGATCGATAAGGATGACCCAACTCGTGTTATCTGTAATATTTGTCAGCAAAAGCTAAGTAGAGGCCAAAAAATACATAGTTTGAGTACTTCATGCATGTACCGTCACATGGATATGAAGCATAAGTTGCAGTGGGAAGCTCACTGTGCTACAATGCGGCCTAGCCGGCTGGGCCAACCACCGTCTGCCCCATCTTGTGCATCCGCAGCCTCTTCATCCTCTGTGACTGGGGGGACAGCAGTCACACATGTTTTTGGACGCAGACCTGCCACCTCTTTACCTGCAACAGCCAGTGTGATTGGCAGGTCGTCAGTTCATTGGGAAGTGGAAACACCTGCTACTGTTGAGCGCTCTCCGACATCGAGAGCACCACCTTTGGATCAAGGCAACCTAACATGTCCGCCTGCATCTTCCTCACAGACCGGCAGTTGCCGGGGACACCCTACTCAACACCGTCTAAGCACAACAGCCAGCCCTCGGTCCCTCAGATGTGGAAAAGTAAAAGACCATTTCCTCCTAGCCATGAGAAAGCTAAGAGGTTGAATTTCACCATCTGCAAGCTGTTGGCTACAGAAATGCTACCTTTCCACCTGGAGGACACAGAGGATTTTCAAGACCTTATGTCCGTCACAGTGCCCCAGTACCAGATGCCCAGTCGACACTACTTCTCAAAGAAAGGTGTGCCTGCGCTCCACTAGCATGTCGCACACAACATCACCGCTTCTTTGAGAAACTCTGTGTGTGACAGGGTGCACTTCACCACAGACACTTGGACGAGAAGGCATGGACAGGGGCGTTACATGTCGCTGACTGGGCACTGGGTAACTATGGTGACAGCAGGACAAGGGGCTGCTGTCCAAGTCTTACCGTCCCCACGAGTTGTGTGTTAATCCTCTTTATCTCGAACTTCCTCCACTGCTTCTGCCTCCTCAACCTCCTCTCGGTCCTCCACCTGCACCCAAAGCCTGTCTGGTAATGCCACCTGCTTTCTAACTGCGCAGAAGGAATCCTGCACACCTCCTTACTATGCTGGCAGCAGGGCTCAACGCATCAGTGTTTACTTTGAAATGTCTGGGAAATGTGAGTCACACAGCTGAGGAGTTTTGGTCAGCTCTGGAGACCCAGTTTCATGAAAGGTTGTCTCCACTGGACCTGCAACCAGGGAAGGCCATGTGCGACAATGCTGCAAACCTGGGTGCGGCACTTCGCCGGGGCAATGTCACACACGTGCCTTGTATGGCTCACGTGTTGAACCTGGTTGTCCAGCAATTTTTAGCCCACTATCCTGGACTAGATGGCCTTCTGCAGAGTGCACGGTCGCTGTGTGCTCACTTCCGCCGTTCGCATCCCGCAGTTCAACGACTTACATCTCTACAGAAGTCGTTGGGCCTGCCAGTTCACCGGCTGAAATGCGATGTGCCGACACGGTGGAATTCAACTCTGCACATGTTGCAGCGACTGTGGCAGCACCGACAAGCCCTGGTGCAATACGTTCTGACGTATAGCTTGGGCCAACGAGATCCAGAGGTGGGGCAAATCACGCTGGAGGAGTGGTCTCAGATCAGGGACCTATGCACCCTTCTGCACAGTCTTGAAATGGCGACGAAGATGTTTAGTGCTGACGATGCCATTATCAGCATAACTATTCCGGTGATTTACATGCTGGAGCACATGTTAAACAGAATTCGGAGTCAGGTGGTGGGACAAGAGGAGGTGGAGGAAGTAGAGGAGGAGTCGTATGCGGAAGGGATAACATCTCCAAGGTCCAGACAGTTGGCAGCACCAAGGCGGCAGGCATGGGAGGGTGGGGGAGAGGGATTAACCAGGGCGCATGGTAGCAGCCAAACTGTTGAGGAAGGTGCAGGAGCCGAGGAAGAAGTGGAGGACGAACTGGCAATGGGCATGGAAGACTCATCAGATGAGGGAGACCTTGATCACATTTCTGTTGTGCGAGGTTGGAGGGAGAGGGCAGAGGAAGGAAGCATGATTCTTACCTCGCTACCAACACAACAAGGACTTGGTCCTTCTGGATGCGCAAGACACATGAGTGCCTTCTTGCTGCACTACCTGCAACATGACCCCCGGATTGTCAGAATTCGAAGTAATCCCGACTACTGGGTTGCCACACTCTTAGATCCCCGGTACAAAAGTATATTTGCCGAAATAATTCCTGCCATAAAAAGGTATTGACGAATGCAGGAGTATCTGTTGCAGAATCTTACATGTGCTTTTCCACAAAACACCAGTGGTGCACGTAGTGAATCTCACAGTTCTAACTTGCCAACGGTGGGACTGTCGAGTCTTCATCACTCAAACAGTAACAGTAACACAGTATCTGCTGGTAACAGCAATTTTGTGGAATCGTTTCACCACTTTTTTAGACCATCCTTTGCAAGGCCACAGGAGACAAGAAGTCTGACACATAGTCAATGCCTAGAGAGGATGGTACAGGAGAATCTCCAAGTGAACATCGAAGCCATGACTGTGTCACTGGACCCTTGCTCATTTTGGTATTCCAATCTTGAAAAATCGCCGGAGCTCGCCACTCACGCCTTGGAGATCTTGTCATGCCATGCAGCCAGCGTTCTCTCTGAACGTATGTTCAGCGCTGCTGGTGGTGTGCTGACAGATAAGCGCACGCGGCTGTCCACTGAGAATGTAGACAGACTCACGTTCATAAAGATGATCAAATCATGGATTCGCAAGGACATTTCTACCCCTGTGTCATCCTTGGGAGACTAAAAGCTTGGGGATTTGGTAAAATCACCTCACCAACCGTTTTAAGCAACAGTGGGGCAATTGATGCCACTTAACCCTAGAACGCATGACCATAAAAATCTACACTTTCACATACCTGGGGCCCTTTAGGCCCGTGTGCAAATAACATGGAATAACTCAAACTCAAATGACAAACAACTATATACATGAAGAATACCTAGAGTTTCAAAATTCTAACTAAAGCAATCTTGCAGAAAATAGAAAATAATTAACTGGGCGGGCCTGCAAGGCCACAGGTATGCGTTCTAGGGTTAAGTGGTGTCTGTGCCACAATTTTGGGAGTCCCCTTGCTGTGTCTTACGTGACGTTGGCATCGTCAATTCCAGGTGGGTTGGGTCGCACCCTCCCCTTTTAACTGTAAGAAACTACATACACTATGGCTTCGGGTAACACAGATGGTTGAGTCTTAAGAGCTGTTTACTCAGAGGTCTGCTCTAAATCTTCAGTGTCTGCTAGTCAGCGTAGAATTTTTAACTGCATCTAGCCTAGGCAATACTTTGGGCGTAGTAGCCTAGCTGCGAAGCAAGCTGCACCGCCTGTGTATCTAATAAGAATTTTTAAATTATTCTAGCCTAGGCAGACTGTGGGGACCCCCAACCAAACCCAGATGCTCAGCCCCCCTACCGCCCCCCTTTCATGGACAACCCAATAATGTAACTCTTACAACTGGATGGGTGAGGATCGGTCACAGCTTTATTAACTCTTTATACTCATTCCATTAGAAAGGCATTTTATTTCTAAAATAATTCAGCTTGTTGCAGCATGCCCTGGGTCCCCACTCCGGCAAGTTGGCCAACAAGTGTAACTCTCCAACATGTCCTTTCTATTTCCAGGCCACGGAGGATCCAGCGTACTCGTATGCAGGACTCTGACCCCCACCCATCACTCTTAACGCTTGTTCCACTCCGTCCTGGAGTCCTGACAGGAATATGTCCAGTCCAATATCTATTAAGTGAACACCGTCGGGCCGTATGAGGCCTGCTTTATCTCCTTCCAGTTGTCGGTGTCGTATCACTACACCGCCTCTGTCTCTTCTAAATTTTGCCATCCGAATATTTATTACCCGCCTTGTCCATTCGATGGCCGTGATGTCTCGTGCACCTTGCCATACCGCTATCGGCACAATCTCTGACCATACTATAGCTAATTTTGTGAAAAATTCTCTGAAGCGCTCAGTGTCTAGTTTCATTATTGCCATTAGTTATGCGCTCTTGTGATGACCTAGGTTGTTTCCCCCGGCCTGTATAACTAAGATGACCGGACCTCTTGCCTCTCTCCCTACCTTGATTACCTCCATTAGTACCTGTGGCCATAGCAGGCCTCTAATACCTCTCCAGTTGAAATATGTGTTATGAAACTCTAATTTCCTCCCGCCTGGGCGGACTTTCGCCATTTTTTCTGCCCAATATATATACGAGTGGCCTATCAATCACACTGTTGGCTTAGCGTCACCTGTAAAAGAAACAAACCACGTTAGGATAACAAGTCCGGTCTTATGTATCTCGCCAAACACGTGGATCGCCATCTCCCTATCCTCTGAACTTCCGTTTCTGACAGTCCTGCTCTTGCTGCTTCCGTGGCCGCACCTATGCGGAATGAGTGTGTCCCGTAATCTTTGGGGTGGTTCCCTGCCGATGTTATGCATTTATTAAATATAGCTTGGAACAGGTATCTTGATAATGGCGTTCCATCAATGTGTGATACGAAGAAATTACTTTGTGATCTGATGGTTAGATATGTTTTTACTATTGTTACCCGACTCAGTGTACCGTTTGTGGGTTGTAGAAGTACCCAAGTACCCCTGCCCGCTGGAACCGTTTTTGATTGGTGTATGCGTACACGTATTGCATTATTGGCTATGACTACTTCCTGGTGTAATAAGCGTCCACTGGTGGTAATTTTGGATTGAGGGACTAATTCGCTTATACATAGCGCCCCGAAGAAGGCGATCACAAATGCAGTAGACATTAGTGTTGCTTCAAATTGTGAGTGTCATGTTAATGGTTGTAACGGGTCTGGGAGGCGGAACCTCTGGGCTACTATACAAGGGAGCGGTCCTTGTAAGGGAGCGGGTGGCGACCAGGCAGGCGGTCACAGCAGGTGACCGGGACAGTCTCTGGGTGTAAGGACAGGAGGTCACGGCATGTGATCAGGGCAGTCTCTGGAAGAACAGGCTGGAGGTCACGGCAAGTGACCGGGGCAGTCTCTGGAAGAACGGGCTGGAGGTCACGGCAAGTGACCGGGGCAGTCTCTAGGTAAGGGGTAGGTACGACCTGTGATGGCTGAACCTCCAGGTAGGCTAGCAAGGCAGATGGAGGATGTGTGCTCCCAGGTGAGCAAGCGAGAGTCTCTGGAATAGCAGGTGGTCACAGCACGTGACGGCGGAGCCTCCAGGTAGGCAAGCAGGCAGGTAGCGGAGAAGCGCTCCCAGGTGAGCGGGCAAGAGTCTGGAATAGCTGGTGGTCACAGCACGTGACAGCGGAGCCTCCGGGCAGGCAAGCAGGCAGGTAGCGGAGAAGCGCTCCCAGGTGAGCGGGCAAGCTGGTCCATAGACAGACTGACCGGAGTTGTAAGGCAGACCGTCGGACCTCAGGCAAGCAGGCAGGTAGCTGATGTGCGCTCCCAGGTGAGCGGGCAAGTTGGTCCTTAGACAGACTGACCGGAGTTGTAAGGCAGACCGTCGGACCTCAGGCAGGCAGGCAGGTAACAGGAAATCAGGCAGGATTAGGACAGCCAGCTGGCAGGAATCTGGCAGGTAACTGGCAGGTAACTGGCAACGGGACCTGAGGGCTGAAGCAGAGTAGAACGGTGCAACAACATTGCTCGGGCACCTCCATTTTGTAGGAGGTGCCTTATATATGGTAAAGTCCTCCGGCCATTGGCCGGGGACTCCTTAGGACGGCGCGCGCGGCCCCTTTAAGAGGGAGGGAGGGCGCGCGCGCGCGCCCTAAGCACAGTGGCCGGGAAGGAGCGCGCGCTGCCAGCAGAGCGGGAGAGGGACGCCGGGCACGGAGTAGAGCGGTGAGGGGAACAGCGTCCCTGCCTAGCAGAGGGCAGGGACTCCGGCACTACAGTACCCCCCCCTTTAGGCCCGCCCTTTTTTAGGCCAGATAGAAATTTAGCTAGGATGAGAGGGGCATGGATGTTCTCCCGGGGCTCCCACGTTCTCTCCTCAGGACCAAACCCCTTCCAATCTACCAGAAAAAAGGTCTTTCCTCTTACCCTTTTGGTGGCAAGAATGTTCTCTACCTCAAACTCGTCCTCAGCAGAAACCGGAGCAGGATGCGTACCTGTAGACTTGGAAAAAGAGTTAAGCACCACGGGTTTGAGGAGAGATACATGGAAGGAGTTAGGGATCCGTAAGTTGGCCGGGAGTTTCAATTTATAGGCCACCGGGTTGATCTGACTGATGACCTCCAGAGGACCGATGAACCGAGGCCCTAACTTGTAAGAAGGTATCTTGAGTCGAACATATTTAGATGAGAGCCAGACTTTATCTCCTGGACGAAATTGTGGAGGATCCAGGCGTTTTTTGTCAGCGTGTCTTTTCATACGCTCGGATGACAGAAGGAGTGCGGACCGGGTACTCTCCCATATGGAGGAAAATTTGCTAACGAGAGATTCCGCAGCCGGGTTGTCCACAGAGGTGGAGACAGGAAAAGGAATCCGAGGATGCTGACCAAAGACTACAAAAAACGGGGATTTGGAGGAGGATTCGCTCTCGTGATTATTATAAGAGAACTCGGTCCATGGTAGGAGATCCACCCAGTCAGAATGGTGGGCATTAACGAAGTGCCGGAGGTAACTGGTCAGGTTTGATTGATCCGCTCCACTTGACCATTGGACTGTGGGTGGTAAGCGGAAGAGAAGTCCAGGGTGACGTCTAGTAGTTTACAAGTGGCTCTCCAGAAACGTGAGGTGAACTGTACCCCACGATCCGACACGATGTGGAGGGGCAGGCCATGAATCGGAAGATGTGGCGGATAAAGTCTTTAGCCAGCTCGGGTGCAGACGGAAGGCCTGGCAGGGGAATAAAGTGAGCCATCTTGGAAAAGCGGTCAGCGACCACCCAAATGACCGTACAACCGGCAGAGACGGGGAGATCAGTTATAAAGTCCATTGCTATATGCTGCCAGGGGGCAGCAGGTACAGGAAGCGGAAGGAGGCGTCCGGCTGGCAGATGTCTCGGGACTTTGTTGCGGGCGCAGGACACACAGGCAGAAACAAAGTCTATTATGTCCTTGTGCAGGGTAGGCCACCAATAGTGCCGGGCAATAAGCTGGAGGGTCTTTTTCTGACCGGCGTGGCCAGCTAGTTTAGACGAATGGCCCCAGTGTAGGATCTTCTCCCGATCAGGTACTGAAACAAACGTCTTACCGGGAGGGAGACGATTTAGACTCACGGGAGCCACCTGCATTACTCTGGCGGGATCGATGATATGTTTAGGTTCTTCCTCGAGATCGGACACCAGAAAGGATCGGGACAAGGCGTCTGCTTTGACGTTTTTGTCAGCCGGGCGAAAATGAAGAACAAAATCAAAGCGAGCAAAAAACAAGGACCACCGGGCTTGGCGCGGGTTAAGTCTCTGGGCATGCTGGAGGTAAGCCAAGTTCTTGTGGTCAGTGTAAATTATTACCGGATGAAGAGCCCCCTCGAGTAGGTAACGCCACTCCTCCAACGCCAGCTTGATGGCCAATAACTCTCGGTCTCCTATGGAATAGTTGCGCTCAGAAGAGGAGAAGAGTTTGGAGAAGAAGCCACAAGTTACCATTCTCCCGGAAGATGATTTTTGAGTAAGTACCGCTCCGGCTCCAGAGGAGGAGGCGTCAACTTCCAGGAAGAACTGCTTGTTGCCGTCCGGGCGATGCAGCACCGGGGCGGAAGAGAAGGCCTGTTTTAGGGAAAGAAAGGCCTCCTCTGCTTCGGGCGGCCACTCTTTGGGATTAGTACCCTTACGGGTGAGCGCGGAAATTGGGGCAGTCCGGGAAGAGAAGTGCGGGATGAAGAGGCGGTAATAGTTGGCGAAGCCCAGGAACCGTTGAATAGCCTTCAACCCCTCTGGTCGGGGCCATTTCTCGATGGCAGACAGTTTCTCAGGATCCATTTGTAGGCCGGTCTGAGAGATAATGTAGCCCAGAAACGGAAGCGAGGTCTGCTCAAAGAGGCACTTCTCATATTTAGCGTAGAGATGGTTCTGCCTGAGCCTGAGCAGGACCTGACGAACATCCCTCCGGTGAGTCTGGAGATCCGGAGAGAAGACCAAGATGTCGTCCAGGTACACCACTACGCAGGAGTAGAGAAGGTCCCGGAAGATGTCATTGACCAACTCTTGAAAGACGGCAGGAGCGTTACAGAGGCCAAAGGGCATTACCAGATATTCATAGTGGCCGTCCCGGGTGTTGAATGCCGTCTTCCATTCATCCCCCTGACGGATACGAACCAGGTTGTACGCCCCACGGAGGTCCAGTTTGGTGAAGATTCTAGCCCCCCTCAGACGATCAAATAACTCCGGAATGAGCGGAAAGGGGTACTTATTCTTCACCGTGATCTGGTTAAGGCCTCTATAGTCTATACAGGGACGGAGAGAGCCGTCCTTCTTTTTGACGAAAAAGAAGCCTGCTCCCGCCGGGGAGGTAGATTTCCGGATGAATCCCCTGGCCAGATTCTCCTCAATATATTCGGACATCGACCGGGTCTCAGCAGCGGATAATGGATAAATACGCCCACGGGGAGAAGAAGTACCAGGTAACAGGTCGATAGGGCAGTCGTATGGTCTATGAGGGGGTAGTGTCTCTGCCTCCTTTTTATTAAAGACATCAGCATAAGACCAATAAGGAATCGGAAGTCCAGGTAGATTAGCTGGGGTAGGAGAAGGACGGACGGGATGAACGGGAACCAGACAGGTCTTATGGCAGCCCTGTCCCCAGCGAAGGACTTCTCCGGTCTGCCAGTCAAGAACGGGTGCATGTTTCTGGAGCCAAGGTAGGCCTAGCAAGAGGGCGTGAGAGAATCCAGGCAGAACATGGAAGGAGATACTTTCAGAATGCAGCATTCCCACCTGCAGAGTAATGGATTCGGTGATGAGTTGGATGGGGCGTGGTAAGAGCCCCCCATCCACGGCAGCAACAGACAAGGGTACAGCCAGAGGTTTGGTGGGGATGCGGTATTTCTCTACCAGGGACTGTGAAATAAGATTCCCAGCTGCTCCAGAGTCCAGTTGGGCTAGTTCGAAATAACGGTTCTCCCCGTAGACGATTGAAACTGACAACAGCAGGGATGGAGAGGATTTATTCTTGTCTAGGTGGACCTCTCTGAGCGAACCTAGACACAGGCGTTTCCCGACCTCTCCGGGCAGGCACGGATCCGGTGCTCCTTACTGCCACAGTAGAAGCAGGTCCCCTCGGCACGGCGTAAGTCCTGACGGGTCTTGACCATCTTGGTCTGGTCGACCTGCATAGGCTCAGGAGGGTGTACCTGGTTAGAGACAGAAGGAGTGACGGGTTTCTGAAAAGTAGGAGCTAGACGTGGTAACCTCCTCTCACGGGTGACCTCTCTGGCACGCTCCTGGAACCGTAGGTCAATCCGGGTGGCAAGAGTTATTAAGTCATCGAGAGTGGTAGGAATGTCCCAACCGGCAAGTTCATCTTTAATACGGCCGGACAGACCCTCCCAGAAGACGGAAACCAGAGCGTCGTTATCCCAGGCCAGCTCCGAGGCAAGGGTACGGAACCGTATGGCATATTGGCCCACGGTGAGACTTTCCTGACGGAGGCGTAGCAACGATGATGCGGATGAGGTCTTCCGTCCGGGTTCGTCGAAGACTTTCCGGAAAGCCGTGAGAAAAGCAGGCAAGTTGGACACCAGGGGGTCTCCTCTCTCCCATAGAGGATTTAGCCAGGCCAGGGCCTCCCCGGTGAGATGGGACATGATGAATGCAATTTTGGCTCGGTCGGAGTTAAACTGGTGGGACAATAGTTCAAAGTGCAGGGTGCACTGATTTATGAAGCCCCGAGCCTGGGCTGAGTCGCCTCCGAAGCGAAGAGGTGCAGAAAGCCGAGGTCCGGGGTAGGATATCATGGTGTTAGTGGACAGCGGAGCTGCCGGATTGCGAGACATGGCACTGGCGGAGGTTGTTGGTGGAACAGTCAGAGTGTCCAGGCGAGTATTGACATTCCGCAGGTGACCCAGGATGGACTCCTGTTGGGACCTTTGACGGGACAGTTCATGACACAGGTCCGAGAGCGAGGGAGCTTGGGTGCCACCGGGTTCCATGGCCCGAGCAAACTGTAACGGGTCTGGGAGGCGGAACCTCTGGGCTACTATACAAGGGAGCGGTCCTTGTAAGGGAGCGGGTGGCGACCAGGCAGGCGGTCACAGCAGGTGACCGGGACAGTCTCTGGGTGTACGGACAGGAGGTCACGGCAAGTGATCAGGGCAGTCTCTGGAAGAACGGGCTGGAGGTCACGGCAAGTGACCGGGGCAGTCTCTGGAAGAACGGGCTGGAGGTCACGGCAAGTGACCGGGGCAGTCTCTAGGTAAGGGGTAGGTACGACCTGTGATGGCTGAACCTCCAGGTAGGCTAGCAAGGCAGATGGAGGATGTGTGCTCCCAGGTGAGCAAGCGAGAGTCTCTGGAATAGCAGGTGGTCACAGCACGTGACGGCGGAGCCTCCAGGTAGGCAAGCAGGCAGGTAGCGGAGAAGCGCTCCCAGGTGAGCGGGCAAGAGTCTGGAATAGCTGGTGGTCACAGCACGTGACAGCGGAGCCTCCGGGCAGGCAAGCAGGCAGGTAGCGGAGAAGCGCTCCCAGGTGAGCGGGCAAGCTGGTCCATAGACAGACTGACCAGAGTTGTAAGGCAGACCGTCGGACCTCAGGCAAGCAGGCAGGTAGCTGATGTGCGCTCCCAGGTGAGCGGGCAAGTTGGTCCTTAGACAGACTGACCGGAGTTGTAAGGCAGACCGTCGGACCTCAGGCAGGCAGGCAGGTAACAGGAAATCAGGCAGGATTAGGACAGCAAGCTGGCAGGAATCTGGCAGGTAACTGGCAGGTAACTGGCAACGGGACCTGAGGGCTGAAGCAGAGTAGAACGGTGCAACAACATTGCTCGGGCACCTCCATTTTGGAGGAGGTGCCTTATATATGGTAAAGTCCTCCGGCCATTGGCCGGGGACTCCTTAGGACGGCGCGCGCGGCCCCTTTAAGAGGGAGGGAGGGCGCGCGCGCGCGCCCTAAGCACAGTGGCCGGGAAGGAGCGCGCGCTGCCAGCAGAGCGGGAGAGGGACGCCGGGCACGGAGCAGAGCGGTGAGGGGAACAGCGTCCCTGCCTAGCAGAGGGCAGGGACGCTGGCACTACAATGGTGTTAGGGATAAGATGTGAGAAATCAGTTTTAGTGACACGGGACGGAACGTCTACATTCCTGACTTGGCTGACCCCTTTTCCACCCTTTTATGGATTGTCTGATGATGAATCTTTGTCACATCTCCCCAATTCAGTAGTTGGAAGTGAAATGCTACTCCGGTCAGACACCGCTGCGCTGACGCCCCTGATATGCCCCTCATCTTTAGCTGGTGGAGAAATTCTATGGTGACTTGTGATCTGGCTTGTTCACATTGGTCAACCCGTCTGCCTGCTACTAGTCGTGTCCACTCTTCCCATGCCTTACCGTATGCTTGCCACGTTGACGGGGCAACTGACGCTCTGATTAATGGCATCAACTATTCGCCACTAGATCCCATCCCGATGGGTGGGCGTTGTGGAAGAGCTCTGTGAAAATCTGCCAATTGAATTGTTATAAAGCGTTAGCAGCAGCTTTATACCCCTCAGCATAGTGGCTAGCGCGGACCCATACATTGTGTTTTAGGCACAGGAATATTAGCCTGCGTAGTAGGCCTAGCACTGGGAGAGACGATGATGCCATCTTATTAATGCAGTGCGCTAGGCTGGTGTTTTGTGTTATGAAACGTATATTTTTGTTAGCCAGGCGCTCGCCCCATATTTCTATTGCTACCACTATTGGGAAAAATTATTTTCAGGGCTAGATGCAGCTAAAAATTATTATTAATTTCAAAGCTGGTGGAGCTTGGTATAGATGGCCTAATACAATGAGTCCCACACACTGCTAGAAGCCCAAATATTTTTTCAGAGGTAGATGCAGATAAAAATTATTTTTAATTTGCAACCTGATGGAGGTCAGTATAGATGGACTAATAGAGAAAGTCCCACACACAGCTAGAAGCCCAAATATTTTTTCAGAGATACTGTAGATGCAGATAAAAATTATTTTTAATTTGCAACCTGATGGAGGTCAGTATAGATGGACTAATACAACAAGTCCCACACACAGCTAGAAGCCCAATATTTTTTCAGAGGTAGATGCAGAAAAAAATATATTCAGTTTGCAACCTGATGGAGGTCTGTATAGATGGATTAATAGAACAAGTCCCACACACAGCTAGAAGCCCAATATTTTTTCAGAGGTAGATGCAGAAAAAAATATATTCAGTTTGCAACCTGATGGAGGTCAGTATAGATGGACTAATGCAACAAGTCCCACACACAGCTAGAAGCCCAATATTTTTTCAGAGCTAGATGCAGAAAAAAATTGTATTCAATTTGCAACCTGATGGAGGTCAGTATAGATGGACTAATAGAATGATGCTATGCCCAAAAGATTTTACTTCACTAGGTGCAGTAAAAAAATTGGTATTCTATACACAGGTGGTATATCTTGCAACACAGATAGGCTACTCCACTGACTAACACACTCTGCAATAGGCCAAAAAGGATTAGCTTTGCTAGATTCAGCCAAATGCTGTGAAAAAAACTTGCACAGCACTGGCACAGACCTGCCTGGCAAAAACTGATAGGAACTGATGTAACCTAGTCCTGAAAAGGACTCCAATTACAATTAGTCTTTACTCCCACAACCTATCTATTTAAGAGCACAGACCTGCCTGATAAAAGTCATAGGAAATGCTGTAACCTAGTCCTTAAAAGGACTGCAATCACAACTATTCCCTACTCCCAAGCTATCTGTATATTTGTGCGAAAATTGGCTTGAAATTAACAAGGTATAGCGCACACAGCAACAGCGGTGCCGTCTAACACGCAGCTGCAGCAGTGAGAAAATGGTGGCGACGGGGAAAATGGCTTGGTCTTATAGGGCAAGGACATGTGACATACACTGCCAATGACACATGCCCTTGCTTGTGTGAAAAAAAGCACTTCGCTCCGTGTGTGCGCTGCTGATAGGCTGACAGATTGCACCTCCCCACTGTAAATGCGGGAAAGAGAAAAAAAAAATGGAGATCTTCATTGTTCCTGCAGAGATCCATCCCCTGCCCCTCCCCCCACCCCGCTGTACACTCAAACTGCGTATTAACATTCATTTTCATCATTACTGAGAAAAAATCCAGTTATGATTTTGGTGCACGAACAGTTATCGAACATAACCTCGAACAGCCGAATTTTTCTCAAATTGTTCGTGTTCGCCGAACGGCTCGAACACCGCCCAAAACAGCTCGAATTTGAGATTGGCGAACAGTTCGAGTAGAACAACGCTCATCTCTAGTAATAATCTTCTTCCAAATTCTTCCATTATCTTTACCATTGCTACCCAATCTCCTCTATATTTCATTATGCAAACTGCTACTTCAGAGAGGAAAAGCACTTGAGGAGAAAGAGGATTTCCCAGAGGAAGATTACATGGCCTATATGAGTCCTCATACTGGCATGTCAATCTCCACAAGGAGAGACGTTCCCCCTTAGATCCCCGTCAGAAGCCTCTCATCCAGCCAAACCAGACCTCTTGCTTTGCACTGATGAAGCGCAAACACCCTGAAACGTGTAAAAAGTAGAAAAGGTGGAGGCCATCTCACTTGATTGCAGCACACTTGAAAATGGGAGCACGGAAGACGTCCTGACCCAGGCGTACAATGTCTAATAGAAAACAGCTTTTTTTCAGCTCCAGATAAAAACTTGTTTTTATTCAAACAATCTTTAAAAAAACATACGAACAAGTTCTCCATAGATTCCCTCCACATCTATAAAAACCCCCTGCATGACAGCCAAATCTCAGATTTAAATGTGGATGAAAAATAACTGGGTGAGACAATATTCCCAATGGTTGTCCCCCTCTTTGCTACAATCACACATCCCGGTTCAATCATGAATGCATTTAACGCGTGCTCACTTACAACAGGGCAGCTTTATAAAGGATGCAGGAATCTCGTCCGAAACGCATCAAACCACCACCTTCTTTCTTCCCTTGTGGATATGTCACTTTAAAGATAGTTTGAAAAAATTAAAGTTTTTGTCTGGAGCTGGAAAAACGCTGTTTTCTATTGCACCCAGAAACATGTGTATGCAAACAGAGTATCTGGTTTGGCTTTTATCCTAAGCCACGTGGTAAAGATTGTTTTATAGGTTACTATTGTCTTTTAGAATTTCTACTTTCAATAGAAGGCACTAAAGTTCACGTCTTTTGCATATTTAATTTCCCCCAGAAGCATTACATGGTCTATGAGACTCTTCACACCAGCATGTCACTCTCCACAAGGACAAACGTTACCCCTTGGATCCCCGTCAGAGGCATCTCATACAGCCAAACCAGACATTTTGCTTTGCACTGATGAGGGTCAAAGATCCTGAAAAACGTGTCTGCAAATAAAGTGTCTGGTTTGACTTTTTATCCTTAGTCCAATTTATGAAAGAAAATGTCACCAACACATCATCAGTTAAAGAGGATACCTGTTGTTTAAGAGCATAACTGCGCAATTATTCAAACGCTGGTGCAAGAAAAAAAAATCATAAATTCATATGATCAATAGAAAAATCAGCACTCACCATTTCATTAAAAATAATGTCCTTTATTTCACGTGGCGGGACAATTCTATTAGAAAAGCAGGGGGAACGAGGACACAGCTGTTTCACACCTATCCAAGCGCTTCTGCGGGTCCAATTATATTTTGACCCGAAAGCGCTTGGATAGGTGCGAAACGGCTGTTGTCCTGATCCATCTCCCCTCTCTCCCCTACTTTTCTAATAGGATTGTCCTGCTACATGAAATAAAGGACATTATTTTTAATGAAATGGTGAGTGCTGATTTTTCTATTTTTTCTATTGATCTTCTTATCCTTAGCCATGTGGTAAAGATTGACTTTTAGGATTGCTACTTTAAATAGATGGCACTAGAGTTCAAGTCTTCTTCTTCTCTGAAGAGGTCATTTGCATATTTATTTTCCCAAAGGAGCATTACATGGCCTATATGACTCCTTACACCGGCATGTCACTCTCCACAACGAGAGATGTTGCCCCTTAGATCTATATTCCATTGAGACTGATCAATATTATATTTATGTCATTAGCCCTCATAACGTCTTGCACTGGGGGTTCAGTATGGTACATCAAGCCCATCGCTGGTCCTGACATTATTCTTTCCCAACATCTGTTCTTTAGTTGTTGTAGTCGGTGAGCGGTGAGATTTTATTCCTAATTATAACCAGATTAAAATATAAATAGGAACCAGTGACTAAGCTGATTTCCTCAAACAAGGAGGACAATATTGAAGTTATAACTGTTTCTGCATTTAATATGCTCAATGGCCCTGCTCCATCGATGACATCACAGTGTGTTGAGTCGATGTTTAAACACTGTTCCACCCTGCGCTCCACCAGGATAAACATGTTCTTAGATCTAGTTACACTAAACTGTCAACGAAAATCAATCTAAAGGCTAAGAGTATACTGTCTAATAACAGTGCGGTAAGTGTATTGTTATTTAATGTCAACTGATCTTTTTTAACCCCTTCACGACCTTTGATGTACCCATACGTCATGGTTGGATAGGGGTTCACGACTTTTGACGTATGGGTATGTCATGGCGATCGTAGGGGGCACAGGAGCTGTTATGTTAAAGCCGAGACCCGGCTGTCACTGCCAGGAGTGGTGCCCGCACCGCCTTCGGCCATTTAACCCCCTAAATGCCGCGATCGATATCAATCGCAGTATGTAGAAGGCTGGGAGAGGGAGGGGGCTCCCTTCCATGGTCATCATGACAACATACGGGTCAGCCAGCCACAGCAATCCTGTTAGACCATGCAAGGAGCATGGTCTAACAGGCTTCTGTTAGTGCAGCACTGACAGGTATAATGCATTGTTGTGCTGGTGCATTTCAATACATTATACCAGCAATCAGAAAAAAAAAGTTAAAGTTCCATAGAGGGACTAATTAAAAAAGTAAAAAAATAAATGTGTAAAAATATGTTAAAAAAAATCACAAAATAAAAAACAAATAAATCCACCAATAAATACACATATTTATGTAAAAAAAACAGAATTACACATCTTTGATATCACTGCATCTGGAATGACCTGACCTATAAAACTGTCACACTAGTTAACCCCTACAGTGAACACCGTAAACAAAAAAAATTAAATAAAAAACCGGGCAAAAACTATGCTTTTTCATCATACGCCAAACAAAAAGTGAAATAAAATGTGATAATAAAGTCGAATGGAAATAAAAATGGTATTGCTGAAAACGCCATCTTGTCCCACAAAAACAAGCCGCCATACAGCAGCGTTGGAGAAGAAATAAAAAGTTATAGCTCTCAGAATATAGCCATGCAAAAAACAATTCTTTTTTCTATAATATAGTTTTTATTGTGTAAATCAGCAAAACATAAAAAATGATATAAATGTGGTATCTCTGTAATCATACCGACCTGAAGAATAAAGTTATCTCTTTTACAACACAGTGAACGACATAAAAAAAAAAAAAAAAAAATTCCCGAATTGCTGGATTTTGTTCATTCTGCCTCCAAAAAATCGGAATAGAAAGTGATCAAAAAATGTTATGTGCCCAAAAATAGTATCAATAAAAATGTCAACTAGTCTCGCAAAAAACAAGCCTTTACATGACTCTGTCAGCAGATTCACAGAAAAATTATAGCTCTCAAAACTTGAAGGATAAAGTCATCTACTTACGATATGGGGAATTCTCACGTTCAACAGAAATTGTGTGACAAATTTTGTTGCCAGTTTTACTGATTTCCCCATGTGAAAATGTAAAGCCAAATTTTTGTGGTAAAAATGTAATTATATTTTCTTCACTGCCCAATAGTATAAAATTCTGTGACACGTCTGTGGTGTCAATATGATCACTGCACAACTAGATAAATTCATTGAGAGGTATAGTTTGTAAAATGGGGTCACCTGCTGTTCTGGCACCTCTAAAATCTCCACTATAATGTGGTGCTTCTTCCCTTCTGAGTTTTGCACAGTGCCTGAAAAGTAGTTTCCGATTACATGTAGGGTATTGGCGCACTCAGGAGAAATTTCACAAGAAACTGTGAGGTTCATTTTTTCCTACTAGCCCTTTAAAAATTAAAAACTTGGGGCTAAAACAACATTTTAGTGGTAAAAATTTAATTATTCTTTCCTCTGCTCCCAAAAGTTTCTAAAATGGGGTCCCTTGAGGGAAATTCTGCTGTTTTGGCATGTCAGGGGCTCTTCAAATGTGACATCGTATCCGCAATCTATTCCAGCCAAAATTGATCTCCATAATTCAATTGATACTCCTTCTCTTTCGAGCCCTGACGTGCGCCCAAACAGTAGTTTTCCATCACATAAGGGGTATCGATGTACAGAATGGTGTCACTTTTGGGTATTTTCTGTCACATAGATCCCTCAAAGTCACTTCAAAAGCGATGTGGTCCCTAAAAAAGTTTGTTTTGTAAATTTTGTTGGAAAAATTAGAAATTGCTGATAAACTTTTAATCTTTTTAAAATGAACCTGTCAAGTCCTAGCTACTATCTACACTGCTTCCATAGCGTTGTTAGTGATGCAATGTGCATTACTAACAAGCTTTTTTCATTAAAATAGGTGGTATTATAATGATTTTATAACCTTATATATATTTTGTCTTACCTGCTCGTATTCAGTCATAGTGGTGTGATCCTCGTATTCAGTCATGGCTGGCACAGCATTCAGTCACTGCTGGCGCCGCCCACGTATATGAAATTTGTTCCCGGTAAGCGCTATTATTGTGGGGCGCATGCGCATTTGTACATGTCTGGCCGCCTGCGCAGTGAGGCTGTGTGATTACCAGCTTCACTGCGCACGCACTATGTTCCCCGCGTGTGCGCAGTGAATCTGTGTAGTTCACAGCTTCACTGCGCATGGGCTATGCCACTCTGTTCCCCGCACGTGCGCAGTGAGGCTGTGTAGTGCCATGGGGTACTGCACATCCGCCTCCCATTCAATTAAATAGGAGGCGGATGTGCAATAACAAGCGCCGGCCACTACAACTTGACGGCCAAGCACCTCAGGTTAGGACTTCCGGCCGCCGCCGGCACCGATAACAGCTGACTAGCGGGGGTGCCGCGTGTGGGTCCCCGGCCGATCATACATTGATGCCCTATCCTATGGATAGGGCATCAATGTGAAAGTAGTGGACAACTCCTTTAACATTACAGGACTACATCTCACATGGCACGCATTTAATCTAATCTGTGTAACCCCCGCCCCCACCACTGATTAGCAGCTTGCTGACAATTTACAGTGTACACAGCCCAAAAATCTTAGCTTTGGTACATTTACATCAGACAAACAAGGATTACATCAAAACTACACTAAACAGTCTAGTAAGTGATTTTTTAATGGCCTTCAGCCCCTTTGCCCTGATTTATCTATTCTTCATTGCAAAAAATGGCTATGAAAATCGATCAGAAGCTAATCTGTATCACAAAATGGTTGAAATAAAAGTACCAGCTCCCAGTGCAAAAAACAAGCCCTCACACAGCTCCATTGATGAAAAATAAAAGTACCACAAACCAATTTTTAATTCTTTTCTTTTCATACTTGTAGATATATATCTCTTAGCTTTAGTTTTACCTAAAAATCTGTCTTATTAACCATGTAGATGAAGGCTCCTGGTTGCACCACTGGCCAATGACTCAGTGACCATTTCTGAATTGAATCCCCAGCCATGCATGTCCACACAGACTCTGCAGGAGACCAGCGATCGTGTGCACACAGTTTCTGTGCGAGTGCTTTCTCATACCTCTCTCCTGTCTGGAGCACACAATTAAAAAAAACAGAATCACAAAGACAAAAAAGTTTATAGATATTTACAGTGGAGAAAATAAGTATTTGATCCACTGCTGATTTTCCCAGTTTTCCCACCTACAAAGAATGGAGAGGTCTGTAATTTTTATCATAGGTACACTTCCACTGTCAGAGACAAAATCGAAAATTAAAAAACAGAAAATCACATTGTATGATTTTCACATAATTCATTTGCATTTTATTGCATGAAATAAATATTTGATCACCTACCAACCAGCAAGAATTCTGGCTCTCACAGATCTGCTAGCTTTTCTTTAAGAAGCCCTCCTACTCTGCACTTATTACCTGTATAAAAGACACCTGTCCACACACTCAATGAATCACACTCCAACCTCTCCACCATGGCCAAGACCAAAGAGCTGTCTAAGGACATCAGGGACAGAATTGTAGACCTACAAAAGGCTGGGATGGACTACAGGACAATAGGCAAGCAGCTTGGTGAGAAGGCAATTGTTGCCACAATTATTAGAAAATGGAAGAAACACAAGATGACTGTCAATCTTCTTTGGTCTGGGGCTCCATGCAAGATATTGCCTCGTGGGGTAAGGATGATTCTGAGAAAGGTCAAGAATCAGCACAGAACTACACGGGAGGACCTGGTCAATGACCTGAAGAGAGCTGGAACCACAGTTTCAAACATTACTGTTAGTAACACACTACGCCATCATGGATTAAAATCCTGCAGGGCACGCAAGGTCCCCTTGCTCACACCAGCACATGTCCAGGAACTTTTGAAGTTCGCCAATGATGATCTGGACAATCCAGAGGAGGCATAGTAGAAGGACATGTGGTTAGATGAGACCAAAAACATCATACTTTGGGGTGCTGTTCTGCAAAGGGGACAAGACGACTGCACTGTATTGAAGGGAGTATGGATGGGGTCATGTATCGCAAGATTTTGGCCAACAACCTCCTTCTCTCAGTTATAGCATTAAAGATGGGTCGTGGCTGGGTCTTTCAGCATGACAATGACCCAAAACACTCAGCCAGGGATACTAAGGAGTGGCTCGATAAGAAACATTTCAAGGTCCTGGAGCGGCCTTGCCAGTCTTCGGACCTGAACCCAATAGAAAATCTTTGGCGAGAGCTGAAACTCAATGTTGCCCAGTGACAGCCCCGAAACCTGAAAGATCTGGAGAAGATCTGTATGGAGGAGTGGGCCAAAATCCCTGTTGCAGTGTGTGCAAACCTGGTCAAGAACTACAGGAAATGTCTGACCTCTGTAATTGCAAACAAAGGTTTCTGTGCCAAATATTAAGTTCTGTTTTTCTGTTGTATCAAATACTTATTTCATGCAATAAAATGAAAATTAATTATGTAAAAATCATACAATGTGATTTTCAGGATTTTTCAATTAGATTCTGTCTCTCAGAGTTGAAGTATACCTATGATATAAATTACCGACCTCTCCATTCTTTGTAGGTGTGATAACTTGCAAAATCAGCAGTGTATCAAATACTTATATATAGACTACTTTTAATCAAGTTATACATTTTCAAAAGAAGTTACAGAAAAATTGCGCAAATTATGATTTTGAAAAAATGCCTTCCAGCATTGCTACATTCTGTGGAGGATACAGGTGGTTACTAAAACAGATATGTCAGGGAAGCTGACAAGTCTTTTCTTAATTTTTACCCTGTTCTTGGCTTAGGGATATTTAGTAACACACGGTCAATCATCCTCTGCACGGCACACATACAGAATAATGTTAACATTTAGAGAACTCGAGCATGTGATGAATTTGTTTTTTATTTCAAACTAAACATACATTAAGCCGTCTTCCTACGGTAAATGAGGCATGTCTTGTACTCGAGGCCTTACAAATGATAGGCGGGGGGAACACATTTCTGCTATGCTACATCTTGGCCGCGCTAAGAATATCAGCTTTTCATCTTCACAACTTCATGAAGAAAAAAAATTCAGACAAGGAAATATGGATGATGACATAACTGTGTAAATAAACACTTAATCACGGTGATCTTCCTTTCCGCGTTCGCTGTGATTAGTCATCAGACTCTTTCTATTCGGCTCGTCGCGTATTTTTTCTGCTCCGTGGGGCAGATCGGACTGCGGAGAGTTAGTCATTATTTAGTACATGGATGTTTGGTGAGGAAGCTGTGTCATCTAATTTGGGAGCGCATTACCCAACGATCGTTTCTCCTTTTTTTCTTCCATATGACTTTCCATTTTTTTATCGTAGGAGAAGAGGGAGGGAAATCAGATATCTCCTTCATATTTACCTGGAAACTAGATTTTTTGGAAATCAAACCAGAGACAGCCTGGAGATCAGCCAGTGACTTTATAACATTGAGCCTTGTCATTTGTTTTAACTGTGCAATGAAAGCGATGAATGTGCAATGCCTGGCCTTGTATATGCATTGACCTTGAAATGTATATATTGTGCAGAGGAAAATTAAACACCTTCTGTAGCCTTTAGCAACAAAAGAAGACAATTGTGGTGATTATTATAGGAGGTTTTCTACTTAAAGGAGCAGAAGATGGGATAAAATCACCATGTATACACCCTAAATTCTTACATATCAATGTAAACCTAAAATTTGCAGAACTGGAAATATAAGATATAAACTAGTGATTATGGGGGGCAGAATATTTTGAACTTCTTATCACTTACCTGCCAATTTTATTGGGACCTGTCATTTATGTTATGCATATAAAGCCTCATTCAAACATCTGATTTTTTTCATGAACGAGAAAACCGTCCGAGTTTCGTCAGTGATTTCGGTCAGAATTTCATCCAAGTTTTATCAGAGTTTGGCCTGAGGTTCATCAATTTTTCTCATATATGAAAGCCAAAAAAAAGTTTCTCTACCTTCTCCTAATACTCAGACTCATATGGCATCCGAGTGCTGTCCGATTCTTTCACGGACCCATAGACTTGCATTGCCGATTTTAATCCCACACTTGGATCAAAATTGGTAATGTCTCCCAAAAATTTTATGCAGACCAATCACAGTCATGTGAATGACTCAATTCACTATTATAGGTACAAGCACTATCCATGTAAAACACAGATAGCACTCAGGTGCAAAAACAGGTGCAAAAATTGGACCCCTGAATGAGCCCTAATTCTTCCCAGATGGTGGATGCCAATGGAAAAGAAAGTGTAGGCAGATTGAATTTAAACATTGTTGTAATGGAAGGTCAGAAATGTCTGTCAGCATCTTATTCCCTAATCTCCATTGAAAATACATACCCGCTCAGATGGGCCAAGCATGCATATGTGTGATTGTGTCCGGAGTACCAACTGCCACCATCTTTGTTATTGTTAGCTGGCAAAAAACTGAAAGATTTGCATTGTGTGGTATACAATTTGCCTTGTCTGATATGCAATTCTTCTTCTTTCTTAAAGGGCATACATAATAATTACTAACCCCTTTAGCACTGTCCCATTTTGGGTCTTTAAAACAAAGCCAATTTTTTCTTCGTCACATTCCAGGAACCATAATTTATTTTATTTTTTCATCAACATAGGTTTATCAGGGCTTGCTTTTTGCGGCACGATTTGTATTTGTCAGTGGCGCAATTTTGGAGTACATACAACCTAAAATCTAACTTTTATTGCATCTTTAGGGGAAAAAAAACAGCAACAATTGTGCTGTTTTTCACGCTATACAGTTTGCTACACAAATGAAGTGATCATTTTTTTCTGAGAGCCAACACAATTATTGTGATAAGAAATCTACGTTTTATTTACATTTCATTACTTTTTTACAATAAATACATTGAAGAAAAAACATGTGTTTTTGTCACCATATACTGAGAGACATAAGTAAAATGTTTTTCTGCAATGGAACTGTTTGAGGACTTATTTTTTTGCGTGAAAATGTGTCGTTTTTATTGGTCCCATTTTGGGTTACAAGGATATGACTTTTTGATCAGTTTGTATTACAAAAGGAAATTAACAAAATCATCATCAATTAGTATTCTGTTTTTTTTTTTTTTTATCTTTTTTGGTCATTTATAGAGTTGAGCCACCCCCGTAGTGTTCGAGTTCCCATATGTGCGTCGAACTGTTCGTCGAACTGTTGGTCGAACACCTTCGAACACCGTTAAAACCAATGGCAGGCAAACAAAAACACATAGAAACACATAGAAAACACATAGAAAACACTTCAAAGGTGTCCAAAAGCTGAAAAACTGCTCAGAAGACACAACTAACACATGGAAAAGTGACAAGTACATATAGTCATGCGAAAAGAAAAGAGGTGGAGGAGTAAAAGGAGGGAGAGACACAGATATAGGCATGTCATGCCCTTCTAAAACCAAAAAAGTGCGAAGCTGACACGGCCAGTCCATTCCTGCCCGTGCGACCTCCGTGTCGCCGGGTTTGTGCCAGAGCTGCGGTGGACCCTGACGGCCAGCCCCCCTCTCCCAATACTGGTGCCTGTCCGCTGGTGGGTCGAGCGAGCCCCCCTGCGGTGGAGGCAGGTCTAAGCTTTTTAATTTAAATTGTCTCTGTAATTTGAATGAGTACACTTTAAATCCTTTTACAAGGATCTATTGGAGGGCAAGTCTGATGCCAGCAGCCGCGGGAATTCCAGCTCCAGTAGCGTCCACTAAAGCTGCTGCAGTTAAAAAGTTTTTTTAAGGATCGAGCTTGGCGGTGCACCGCAAGGCGTCCTCCCGCCAGTCCCAGCCCCTGTGCCTTGGGGTGCCTCCCCGATGCTCTTCACTGAGTGTCCCGGGGGCCCGAAGCATTTCCTTTGAAAAAATTAAGTGTCCAAACTACAGGTGGTGTAGCTTGCTTAACAGGTGGGATAATCCGCTGACTAGCAGACACTGCTACTAGGTTCAAAGTATTTCCTGGGCTAGATGCAGTTAAAAATTTGTAATTAGATCTACAGGCGGTGGCTACTCCACTGTCTAGCCGACACTGCTACTAGGCCCAAAGTATTGCCTGGGCTAGATGCAGTTAAAAATTTGTAATTAGATACTCTCGGATGCTGAGAAAGCATTCCATAGAGTCTCCTGGCACGCCATATATTATTCTCTTAAAAATCTTGGGGTAGGGGTCTAGGGGACCCTTTATTAGCCAAAATCATGGCCCTGTATCGCAATCCGTCAGCTAGGCTGAAGATAAATGGAACATTTTCATCACCTTTCATAATCACCAATGGGACAAGGCAGGGATGTCCTCTGTCCCCTCTCTTATACATCCTAGTGATGGAGCACCTGCTCTCATCAATTCGCGATAACCCCAATATTAGGTGGATTGAGGTGGGAGGCACCGAGTACAAGTGCTCTCTATTTGCTGATGATGTCCTAGTATATATCACTCAATCACATATATCCATCCCTGCTGTTATGGCTGAAATAGATCACTTTGTTACATGGTCAAATTTTAAAATCAATGCAGCGAAGTCTGAGGCCCTCGATGTCTCCCTCCCCAAATCCATACAGGATTCCATCCAGTCCAACTTTCCCTTTGCCTGGCCCTCACAGAGTATCAAATACTTAGGAATTCGTATTCATAGAGACCTCTCCCGTCTATTTTATCTTAATTTTGGGCCCTTTATTGAACAACTCCATAAAGATCTTACTTCTTGGACGGTGAAGGATTTTTCCTGGTTCGGCAGAATAAGTATACTAAAAATGAACGTCCTACCTAAACTCTTATACCTCTTCCAAACCATTCCCGTGGTAATTCCCTCAAATTTTTGGAAAAGACTACACAGTAGCTTTTAGTCTCCCCAGGATGACACAGGTGGGGCAGATGGTGGTTGTCCCGGCCCGCTAGGCCGCATTGTAGCACAGTGAGCTTCGCACTGCAACTTATGCTTCATATCCATGTGACGGTTCATGCATGAAGTGCTCAAACTATGGATTTTTTGGCCTCTACTTAGCTTTTGGTGACAAATGTTGCAGATAACACGAGTTGGGTCATCCTTAGCCATCTGAAAAAATGCACAGGCTATGCAAGGTTTAGAGCCCATGCGACTCTGCTACTAGCAATTCTATCAAATGATTGGCTGGGTTAGATGCAGAGCGTCTGGGTTTGGTTGGGGGTCCCCACAGTCTGCCTAGGCTAGATGCAGTTAAAAATTCTCATTAGATACACAGGCGGTGCAACTTGCTTCGCAGCTGGGCTAATACGCCCAAAGTATTGGTAGACTCTAAACTAAATAAGGAAGGATTCACTGACTGTGGTGGCCCCTAGGTGGGCCCTGGCGATTGGTGGAGATTTGGTGGATGATTATAGGAGAAAGCTCCTTAATAGAGAAAGTTGGTGGATTTATACTTTAAATACACGTGTACCAGCGGGTTTAAACATCAGACATGATTTGATGTATCATTATGAGTGATCATTTATAGATTATTATTATATATATGTTCCTTTTTTCTTCTTTTCTTTTTCTTTTTGATTATTTACATTTATATGCATTGTTTCTATGCTATACGATTTTAACATGATATGTGTGTTTAAATTTCTGATTAACTCAGCCTTGAACAGGTGCATAGCAGGACATGACATATAAATACCACTTCCTTGCTGTTTTTTTGCTATGCAATGATTAAGAACTCGTATATATATTGTGCAGAAAGAAGGGTGAAATTCCGCCCAGGTGGGAGGAAATTGGAGTTTCATAACACATATTTGAACTGGAGAGGTATTAGAGGCCTGCAATGGCCACAGGTACTAATGGAGGTAATCAAGGTAGGGAGAGAGGCAAGAGGTCCGGTCATCTTAGTTATACAGGCCGGGGGAAACAACATAGCTTATCACAAGAGCGCATAACTAATGGCAATAATAAAACTAGACACTGAGCGCTTCAGAGAATTTTTCACAAAACTAACTATAGCATGGTCAGAGATTGTGCCGAGAACAGTATGGCAAGGTGCGTGAGACATCACGGCCATCGAACGGACAAGGCAGGTAATAAATATTCGGATGGCAAAATTTATAAGAGATAGAGGCTGTGTAGTGATACGACACCGACAACTGGAAGGAGATAAAGCAGGCCCCATACGGCCCGACGGTGTTCACTTAATGGATATTGGACTGGACATATTCCTGTCAGGACTCCAGGACAGAGTGGAACAAGCATTAAGAGTGATGGATGGGGGTCGGAGTCCTGCATACGAGTAAGCAGGATCCTCCGTGGCCTGGAAATAGAAAGGAGTTACACTTGTTGGCCAACTTGCCGTTGTGGAGACTGGAGACACAGGGCATGCTGCAACAAGCTGAATTATTTAAGAAATAAAATGCATTTCTAATGGAATGAGTATAAACAGTTAATAAGCTGTGACCGATCCTCACCCATCCAGTTGTAAGAGTTACATGATTGTATTGTCAATGAAAGGGGGGCGTTAGGGGGCTGAGTGTCTGGGTTTGGTTAGGGGTCCCCACAGTCTGCCTAGGCTAGATGCATTTAAAAATCATTATTAGATACACAGGCGGTGCAGCTTGCTTCGCAGCTGGGTTACTACGCTGACTAGCAGACACTGAAGCTTTGGAGCAGACCTCTGAGAAAACAGCTCTTCAGACTCAACCATCTGTGTTACCCCAAGCCATAGTGTATATATTTTCTTACGGTTAAAAGGGGGAGGGTAGACCCAACCCACCTCTAATTGACGATGCCAACGTCACGTAAAACAAAGTAAGGGGACTCCAAATAGAGTCTCCATTTTTTCCAAAAATTTGTGGCACAGACACCACTTAAGTGGCATCAATTGCCCCAGAGTTGCTTAATCCGGTTGGTTAGAATGAGTACCACACACTGCTACTATGCCCAAAATTATTTTCCAGACAAGATGCAGCTAAAAATTATTAGTAATTTGCAAGCTGGTGGAGCTTAGTATAGATGACATAATAGAATGAGTACTGCACACTGCTACAGGCCCAAAATTATTTTCCAGACAAGATGCAGCTAAAAATTATTAGTAATTTGCAAGCTGGTGGAACTTAGTATAGATGGCATAATAGAATGAGTACCGCACACTGCTACATGCCCAAAATTATTTTCCAGACAAGATGCAGCTAAAAATTATTAGTAATTTGGAAGCTTAAAACGGTTGGTGAGGTGATTTTACGAAATCCTCAAGCTTTTACTCTCCCCAGGATGACACAGGGGTAGAAAAGTCCTTGCGGATCCATGCTTTGTTCATCTTTATGAACGTGAGTCTGTCTACATTCTCAGTGGACAGCCGCGTGCGTTTATCTGTCAGCACACCACCAGCAGCGCTGAACACACGTTCAGAGAGAACGCTGGCTGCGGGGCATGACAAGATCTCCAAGGCGTAAGTGGCGAGCTCTGGCCATTTATCCAGATTGGAAGCCCAAAAAGAGCAAGGGTCCAGTGACACAGTCATGGCTTCGATGCTTACTTGGAGATACTCCTGTACCATCGTCTCTAGGCGTTGACTATGTGTCAGACTTCTTGTCTCCTGTGGCCTTGCAAAGGATGGGCTAAAAAAGCTGTGAAATGATTCTGGAAAATTGCTGTTACCAGCAGATAATGTGTTTCTGTTACGGTTTGAGCGCTGAACACTCGACAGTCCCACGGTTGGCAAGTTAGAACTGTGAGATTCACTATGTGCACCACTGGTGTTTTGTGGAAAAGCACATATAAGATTCTGCAACAGTCTCTGCTCATACTCCTGCATGCGTGAATCCCTTTCTATGGCAGGAATTATTTCGGCAAATTTACTTTTGTACTGGGGATCTAAGAGTGTGGCAACCCAGTAGTCAGGATTATTTCGAATTCTGACAATTCGAGGGTCATGTTGCAGGTAGTGCAGCAAGAAGGCACTCATGTGTCTTGCGCATCCAGGAGCACCAAGTCCCTGTTGTGTTGGTGGCGAGGTAACAATCATGCTTCCTTCCTCTGCCCTCTCCCCCCAACCTCGCACAACAGAAATGTGATCAAGGTCTCCCTCATCTGATGAGTCTTCCATCAGTTCGTCCTCCACTTCTTCCTGGGCTCCTGCACCTTCCTCACTAGTTTGGCTGCTACCATGCGCCCTGGTAAATCCATCTCCCCACCCTCACATGCCTGCCGCCTTGGTGCTGCCGACCGTCTGGACCTTGCAGATGTTAGCCCTTCCGCATACAACTCCTCCTCCTCTACTTCCTCCACCTCCTCTTGTCGCACCACCTGACTCCGAATTCAGTTTAACATGTGCTCCAGCATGTAAATCACCGGAATAGTCATGCTGATAATGGCATCATCAGCACTAAACATCTTCATCGCCATTTCAAAACTGTGCAGAAGGGTGCATAGGTCCCTGATCTGAGACCACTCCTCCAGCGTGATTTGCCCCACCTCTGGATCCCGTTGGCCCAGGCTATACGTCAGAACGTATTGCACCAGGGCTTGTCGGTGCTGCCACAGTCGCTGCAACATGTGCAGAGTTGAATTCCACCGGGTAGGCACATCGCATTTTAGCCGGTGAAGTGGCAGGCCCAACAACTTCTGTAGAGATGTAAGTCGCTGGGTTGCGGGATGCGAACGACGGAAGTGAGCACACAGCATCCGTGCCCTCTGCAGAAGGCCATCTAATCCGGGATAGTGGCCTAAAAATTGCTGGACAACCAGGTTCAACATGTGAGCCATACAAGGCACGCGTGTGACATTGCCCCGGCAAAGGGCCGCACCGAGGTTTGCAGCATTGTCGCACACGGCCTTCCCTGGTTTCAGGTCCAGTGGAGACAACCATTCATGAAACTGGTTCTCCGGGGCTGACCACAACTCCTCAGCTGTGTGACTCACATTTCCCAGACATTTCAAAGTAAAAACCTCCTGATGATGTTGAGCCCTGCTGCCAGCATAGTAAGGAGGTGGGCAGGATCCCTTCTGCGCAGTTAGAAAGCGTGTGACATGACCAGACAGGCTTTGGGTGTAGGTGGAGGACCGAGAGAAGGTTGAGGAGGCAGAAGCAGTGGAGGAACTTCGAGATAAAGAGGATTGACGCACAACTCGTGGGGACGGCAAGACTTGAACAGCAGCCCCTTGTCCTGCTGTCACCATAGTTACCCAGTGCCCAGTCAGCGACATGTAACGCCCCTGTCCATGCCTACTCGTCCAAGTGTCTGTGGTGAAATGCACCCTGTCACACACAGAGTTTCTCAAAGAAGCGGTGATGTTGTGTGCGACATGCTGGTGGAGCGCAGGCACACCTTTCTTTGAGAAGTAGTGCCGACTGGGCATCTGGTACTGGGGCACTGCGACGGACATAAGGTCTCGAAAATCCTCTGTGTCCACCAGGCGGAAAGGCAGCATTTCTGCAGCCAAGAGCTTGCAGATGGTGAAATTCAACCTCTTAGCTTTCTCATGGCTAGGAGGAAATGGTCTTTTACTTGTCCACATCTGAGGGACCGAGGGCTGGCTGTTGTGCTTAGACGGGGTTGAGAAGGGTGTCCCCGGCAAACTGCCGGTCTGTGAGGAAGATGCAGGCGGACATGTTAGGTTGCCTTGATCCAAAGGTGGTGCTCTCGATGTCGGAGAGCGCTCAACACCAGCTGGTGTTTCCACCTCCAAATAAAATGATGACCTGCCAATCACGCTGGCTGTTGCGGGTAAAGAGGTGGCAGGTCTGCGTCCCAAAACAGATGTGACTGCTGTCCCCCCAGTCACAGAGGATGAAGAGGCCGCGGATGCACAAGATGGGGCAGACGGTGGTTGGCCCGGCCCGCTAGGCCACATTGTAGCACAGTGAGCTTCCCACTGCAACTTATGCTTCATATCCATGTGACGGTTCATGCATGAAGTACTCAAACTATGGATTTTTTGGCCTCTACTTAGCTTTTGGTGACAAATGTTACAGATAACATGAGTTGGGTCATCCTTATCGATCTGAAAAAATGCCCAGGCTATGCAAGGCTTAGCACCCATGCGACCTGAAGAGCCACTACGACTTGTGGTCAGAGGCAGAGTTGTGTTTGAGGATGCAGTTGTTGACGTGCTTCCAGTACTACGTCTCTGTCCAGGAAGGCGCAACCTGACCTCGTCGTCACTAGCATCCTCCTCCACCTCCTCTGCTGACTTCATCGACTGGCTGACTGTGAGTTGACAGTAAGTGGGATCTGCAACCTCGTCATCATCACCCTGTGTGTTCTCACACCCGTCGTCCTCAGAGCCAACCTCTTCCTGCCCTGACAGAAAAGTCAAGTTGTCGCTCCAATCAGGTATTTGAGTCTCATCATCGTCTTCATTATTGTCTCCACCAACAGGAGTTACAGTTTGGGAACGAGGGTCTACATTATGGTCAGAACCTTCTGCGTCTGGTCCTGGATCCGACTCATAAAGATTCTGGGCATCAGTGTTGATCATTTCTTCGTCTGGATTCACAGAAGCTCTGGAGCCGACCTCTGATTCCCAGGCTATAGTATGAGTAAACAGCTCTGCAGACTTAACCATCTGTTCTACCCCATACTCAGACGGGCAGCTGGAGACTTGGGAGCTGTGAAGAAGCAAGTGCGATTGGGGTGACACCTCTGAGGACTGGAGTATTTGTGATGTTGAAGTTGAGGTGGAGAGCCCACTTAAAGGAGCACTTGATATCCGTTGAAGCACCTGCTGTTTTTGTGCCTCATCTGGAATTTGTAGCGATTGGCGTGGCCGTAAGAAAGGGATCGTATCACATTGTCCGCTAAAAGAAGTAGACATCTTAGTTTGGCTGGAAGATGGTCTTTCTTCTGCAGATGTTACTGTTGCTTTAACACCTACCCCACGGACACAACCTTTTTTTCCCTTCCCAACACGCCTATTCCCCTTTCCACCAGCAGCAGGCCTTTTTCCACTCATTTTGGTGGTTAACTAATTGACAACTCTGGAGTTGTTTGCACAAAAAACGATGGATGGAAACCGAGCAGAGCTGAGTGGCCAAACTGTGGTATTAGCCCAAAAGGATTGGCTGGGTTAGATGCAGTAAAACAATTTTATTACATACACAGGTGGTGGAGCTTAGTATAGATGGACTAATAGAATGAGTCCCACACACTGCTACAAGCCCAAAATTATTTTCTGAGCTAGATGCAGCTAAAAATTATTTGTAATTTGCAAGCTGGTGGAGCTTAGTATAGATGGACTAAGAATAAGTCCCACACACTGCTACAAGCTCAAAATTATTTTCCAAGCTAGATGCAGATAAAAATTATTTGTAATTTGCAAGCTGAAGGAGCTTAGTATAGATGGACTAAGAATAAGTGCCACACACTGCTACAAGCCCAAAATTATTTTGCGAGCTAGATGCAGATAAAAATTATTTGTAATTTGCAAACTGGAGGAGCTTAGTATAGATGGACTAAGAATAAGTCCCACACACTGCTACAAGCCCAAAATTATTTTCCAAGCTAGATGCAGATAAAAATTATTTGTAATTTGCAAGCTGGAGGAGCTTTGTATAGATGGACTAAGAATAAGTCCCACACACTGCTACAAGCCCAAAATTATTTTCCGAGCTAGATGCAGATAAAAATTATTTGTAATTTGCAAGTTGGAGGAGCTTTGTATAGATGGACTAAGAATAAGTCACACACACTGCTACAAGCCCAAAATTATTTTCCGAGCTAGATGCAGATAAAAATTATTTGTAATTTGCAAGCTGGAGGAGCTTAGTATAGATGGACTAAGAATAAGTCCCACACACTGCTACAAGCCCAAAATTATTTTCCGAGGTAGATGCAGATAAAAATTATTTGTAATTTGCAAGCTGGAGGAGCTTAGTATAGATGGACTAAGAATAAGTCCCACACACTGCTACAAGCCCAAAATTATTTTCCGAGCTAGATGCAGATAAAAATTATTTGTAATTTGCAAGCTGGAGGAGCTTAGTATAGATGGACTAAGAATAAGTCCCACACACTGCTACAAGCCCAAAATTATTTTCCGAGCTAGATGCAGATAAAAATTATTTGTAATTTGCAAGCTGGTGGAGCTTAGTATAGATGGACTATGAATAAGTCCCATACACTGCTACAAGCCCAAAATTATTTTCCAAGCTAGATGCAGATAAAAATTATTTGTAATTTGCAAGCTGGAGGAGCTTAGTATAGATGGACTAAGAATAAGTCCCACACACTGCTACAAGCCCAAAATTATTTTCCGAGCTAGATGCAGATAAAAATTATTTGTAATTTGAAAGCTGGAGGAGCTTAGTATAGATGGACTAAGAATAAGTCCCACACACTGCTACAAGCCCAAAATTATTTTCCGAGCTAGATGCAGATAAAAATTATTTGTAATTTGCAAGCTGGACGAGCTTAGTACAGATGGACAAAGAATAAGTCCACACACTGCTACAAGCCCAAAATTATTTTCCAAGCTAGATGCAGATAAAAATTATTAGTAATTTGCAAGCTGGTGGAGCTTAGTATAGATGGCCTAATAGAATGATGCTATGCCCAAAAGGTTTTACTTGGCTAGGTGCAGTAAAAAAAATTGTATTCTATACACAGGTGGTGTAGCTTGCAACACAGATACGCTTCTCCACTGACTAACACACACTGCAAGAGGCCAAAAAGGATTTGTTTAGAGCCAAATGCTGTGAAAAACACTTGCACAGCACTGGCACAGACCTGCCTGGCAAAAAGTCCTAGGAAATGCTGTAACCTAGTCCTCAAAAGGACTGCAATCACAACTATTCCCTACTCCCAAGCTATCTGTATATTTCTGAGAAAATTGACTTGAAATTAACACTGAAAGTATAGCGCACACAGCAACAGCCGTGCCGTCTAACACGCAGCTGCAGCAGTGAGAAAATGGTGGCAACGGGGAAAATGGCTGGGTCTTATAGGGCAAGGACATGTGACATACACAGCCAATGACACATGCCCTTGCTTGTGTGAAAAAAAGCAGTTCGCTCCGTGTGTGCGCTGCTGATAGGCTGACAGATTACACCTCCCCACTGTAAATGCGGGAAAGAGAAAAAAAAATGGAGATCTTCATTATTTCTGCAGAGATCCATCCCCTGCCCCTCCCCCCGCCCCGCTGTACAGTCAAACTGCGTATTAACATTGATTATCAGCATTACTGTGAAAAAATCCAGTTATGATTTTGGTGCACGAACAGTTATCGAACATAACCTCGAACAGCCGGATTTTTTTCAAATCGTTTGTGTTCGCCGAACGGCTTGAACACCGCTCAAAACAGCTCGAATTTGAGATTGGCGAACAGTTCGAGTCGAACGCTGCTCATCTCTAGTCATTTATTCTGAGATCCATAACATGTCTTTATTTTATCATAGACAGTGTGAGCGCTTACTTTTCCTGGGACAAGCTTGTTTTTACTACTACCATTTTTGGCTACTGTACATATAACGTTTTGATTACTTTTTATACATTTTTTTGTAGGAGGGATGAATAAAAAACAGCAATTATGGCATTGTTTTTTATATTATATTTTGCCGCTGACCAGGAAAATAAACCATAATAAATCAAGATACTGTTTTATAATATGGGCTAATGGGCTAAGTAAATGTTATATCTGGTGCCAAACAAACACAGCGCATCTCCCCAAGAACACCATCCCCACAGTGAACAATGGTGGTGACAGCATCATTCTGTTTTTCGGCACACCAGGGACAGGGAAAATGGTCCGAATTGAGAGGAAAATGGATGGTGTGAAAAACAGGGATATTCTTGAGCAATACCTGTTTCAGGCTGTCATTGATTTGAGACTGGGATGGAGGTTCGCCTTCCAGCAAGACAATGATCCAAAGCATACTGCTAAAGAAACACTCGAGTGACTTAAGGTGAAATGAGTAAATGTTTTGGAGCGGCCTAGTCAATGCCAAGACCTTAATCCAAATGAAAATCTGTGGTCAGACATGAAGATTGCTGTTTTGCTTGAGCAATGGCAAAAATGCCAGTGACAAGATGTTGAAAACTCATGGAGACTTACCCAAAGTGACTTGCAGCTGTAATTGCCACAAAAGAAGGCTCTACCAAGTATTGAATTAATGGGGGTGTGGGGGTGTGAATAGTTATGCACACTGAAGTTTTCAGTTATTTTTTCCAATTTGTTGTTTGCTTCACATTAAAAAAAAGCAAATGTTCACAGTTGTAGGCATGTTCTTTACATGAACTGATGCAACCCACAAAAAAACTGTGAAATTCCAGTTTGTGAGGTAGCAAAATGCGAAAAATTTCAAGTGGGTGAATACTTTCGCAAGTCACTATATATGTAGTATATGGTATTTTTGGACAATAAGACTCACTTTTTTCCTTCAAAATTTTGGAGGAAAGTGGGGGATGCATCTCATAGTCCGGATATGGATGGTGGGGGGAAAAAGCGGCAGAGGAGCGGTTCACAAGGGTTGCAGGAGCCGCCTGCCACAGCTGACACTGTGCCTGCTGTTAAAGAAAATGAATATTTACTGCTCCCCAAGCTGATGGGAGTGGAGAACAGTGAATAGCAATTTTCCTTTATAGCGGACACACTGTTAGCCGCAGATGCAGCTCCTGCAGCTGCTCGGCGATCACGTGTGCCCGATATTAAAGGTAATGAATATTCACTGCTCTCCACTTCCATCGGCATGGGGAGCAGTGAATAGTAAGTAACAATTCACAGCACACTCCTTACGGTATGCAAACAGTTTATTTCACAAGTAGTGATTTAGACATAAGCATTGACATGGAAAAGGTGCAGGGAAAAGCAACATAAAGCAATCAACGTTTTGACCCTGCCAGAGTCTTATTCATATGGTCACTGTGAAAAGAGAAAAGAGAAGATGTATGATGAGAGTACTACGATTATACAATGGTTGTGCATAGGGAACTGTAGTTAATGGGAATAGAGGGGACTAAGAGATCATTATATGGTGTGTAACTGAAAGAGGTACTGCGGTTATGTAGGGGTTGTGTATAGGGAACTGTATATCTAGTTAATGGGGGTAGAGGGAGTCCTAATGGTTAATGAGGTGTGACTAATATGTAATGGGTCTAAAGTGTGTAGGTGAGGAGGAAGAGGGGAGGGGAAGGAAAAAGGGTTGTGGAGGAAGGACAAGGAGAGAAGGAGGGAAAGGGGTTGGAGGGACTCACCTTGAAAGAAGAAGTGGAAATGTATGATAGGGCTGCTTAGTGAGACTGAAAAAAGAAAAGATAATTAGGTTAAACAATCTATTTCACGGTTAAGACCCTTGGGGTACAGAGTTTGGAGAATGTGTATCCAGAACAATTCTCGTTGTTTAAGGAGCTTGATGTGGTTACCACCTCGTCTATATCTGGGTACTTGTTCTATTACCTGGAACCTAAGCTGTGAAACTGAGTGTCTAGCATTGGAGAAGTGATAGGGTAGTGGTAAATAGGTTTTGCCACAACGGATAGTGGATTTATGGCTGGCGATGTGGTCTCTAATGTGCTTGGTGGTTTCCCCTATGTACATTAAACCACATGGGCATTTAATAATGTATATCGCAAAGTTGGAATCACAGGTGTAATATCCTTTGATGGGGTAAGATTTTCCTGTTCTAAGATGTGTGACTGCATTGGATTTGGTGATATTTGAGCAAGTCGCACAGCTAAGGCAAGGAAATGTACCTTGTTTCGGAGTACTGAGAACTCTCTGGGTGAGTACCTTTTGTGTACTACCAATATCAGCCCTTACGAGTTGGTCCTGTTGCGGGGTCTCCTAGTACACAAATGGCCTGAGAACTAAAAGCTTCTATGTACGGATAGTTTATTTTCAGAAGTGGTCAGTGTTTTCTGATCACTGTGTGAATTTTAGGCATCAAGGGATGATATGTGTGAACAAAAGGTATTTGCTCTAGCTTAATACATGGGGGACCTGGGGGTGCTGGAGTCAGGGCTTTTTGTTCTTCATGTGTGAGTAGATCTAATGGATAGTTCCTTTCCCTAAATTTATTGGACATTTCCTGGAGCCTGACGGGAAGAATGGACTTATCACTGACTATTCGGGAAATTCACTGTCTGGGAAAACTGTCTTTGGTAGTTTTTGGGTGACAGCTAGAGTAATGTAAGAGACTGGTGCAGTCTGTAGATTTTGTTTAGAGGTCCGTGGAAAGATGTCCCTCTAGGTTTTTGAAGACCTATGTGTCAAGAAATGGCATTTGGTGTGCATTATGATTAAGTGAGAATTGTAGTTCTCTCATGGAGTTCAGATTCAGAAAGAAAATGTTTAGAGAGTCAAGATGCTAAATATGTCGTCTATGTACCTGTGCCAGCAAATTGAATGTTGTAGAAAAAGTTCATTGTTGTAGACGTAGTGGTCCTCAAAATGGCTCATGTAGACGCTAGCATAAGCTGGTGCCGCATTAGATTCCATGGCTGTGCCACGGGTTTGGATATAGAAATCGTCTCTAAATAGAAAAAAATTCTCATGTAGGACAATGCTCAATATGTCCAAACAAAATTGAATTGAGTATGTGTTCAAGTCTGATTTGGTTAGTAGGTCGGATGTAGCCTCAAGGCCCATATCATGAGTAATTGACGTGTACAGGCTATTGACGTCTAGTGTGACTAGAAGACTATCTGGAGCCATTGATTTAATATTGTTAATGACCTGAATAAAATGGTCCGTATCTAGTAAATAAGAGCAGTCTTTTTTAGTGAGGGGGGTAAGTATTTTTTCCAGGTAGATAGACAAAGGAGACAGAATGGAGTCGGTGGATGCTACTATGTGGCGACCAGGGAGATTTATCAGTGATTTGTGTATTTTTGGTAGAATGTAGAATACTTGTGTAATGGGATGCAGATTGGTGAGAAATGAGACTGTCTTTTGATCTATATTGTTTTTGTGGAGGTAAGTTGTTGAGGTCTGCTTGATTTTCTCCCTGATTGTGGTGGTAGGGTCCCTCGGGATCCTCTTGAAAGTGGACTCATTGACTAATTGACGTTGTATTTCTCTCAGGTATTGTGATTGATCCATAACCACTTTAGCACCGCCTTTGTCGGCTGGTTTGAGGATAATGCTATGGTTACTCTTGAGAGATTATATAGCCTGTTTCTCAATTGTGGAGATGTTCTGGTGTGTGGGGTAGAGACCGATGGATCACTGGTGTAAATGTTTTTTAATGTCTCTGTCCACTAGGTCTGTGAAGGTCTTGGCAACCTGGTTGGTATGGAGGGGTTAAAAGTACTGGGGTTGCATAAACTCAAATGGGAGATGGAGAGCTCCGGAACACAGAGGCCCCAAGGGGGAGGTTGGAGGTACTCTGTTGGAGGAGATCTCATCTTGCAGACCAAAATGAGTCTTTAGTCTAATGTTACGGTAAAACCGCTGCAAGTCCCGCTCTAGCTGGAAGGAATCCCAATTAGGTGTCGGGCAAAATGAAAGTCTCCTTTGTAGTTCTATTAGGACATGAAAGAAAGTGGAGTGACAAGAAGGGGGAATAAATATATAAATTATTTGGATGATCACAATAGTTTTATTTGCTTATTATAATGTAGTTACCTTGGCACTCCCTTGTATCCACAGCCCGCTTTAGCCAGCGTCCAGTTGACAGCAATTTTCCACGTGTTACTGATAACTAGAAATTAACACAGCAATTCAATGCAACTTGAATTTGCTACAAAATTCACAAAATAATTATATTTGCCAGAATCTCAATTTTTTTGCATTTCAGTTTGCTCAAAATAGTGACTGTCAATCATTTTATGGACTCCTATACTGGCCTGGAAGTGGTTAAAAATAATATATTCACCACTCTCATCATCTTGCCACCGCAGCTTTCCACCTGATCCTCCGCTTGGCCTCTTAGGGCTTCTGGTGCTCGTTCCGAGACTTGGGGCCTATTCAATTCTGACTAGGCTGCACGCACATCATCGACATCAGTGATCAGCTTCACGCCCTGGTCTCTTGTGCTACGAGGAGCTGAAGCAGCAGCACTAACAGCAGCAGGCAATAACGTTTGATTTACATGAAAGACCACTTTTTTATGCTGCTTCGCCAAACTAACACACGTCAGCAAATGGAGAACAACAAGATTTAGTGTTACCTGTAGCCTTTCTCAGGCAGACACCCTGAGCCCTAAGCTGATGGACTTTTGGGTCAGCAGATTGGACTATTGGCAGTAACTTGCCCAATCTGCCATCAATGTAGTGTCGTGTACAGCCTCCCGTATACTCTCAGCGAGGGTTGTCATGGTGTCATCATTTGGAAGTCAACAAGACTGTCCTCCACAAGTGTGGGAAATCTTACATTTTTGATAATTAATTGGGCATGAATCAATGAGGATTTTCACATACCTTCTGCTGATACCAATGATCACATCTGCTATTGTCACGTCCCCTTTCTTCTTGTCTGTCATGTTCCTTACTGTACTGCTGCCGCTGCTACCGGTGCTACTGCACCTACACAACCAAACATCTTCTACCTGTCAATTATGTTCCTCTCTATAGTGCTGCTGCCGCTACCACTATTGCAGCTCCTGCAACTACACAGCCTGCCATTTCTTGCCTGTTCATCATGTTCCAGGCTGTCCTTCTGATGCTGGGAAGAAATCCTACATTGCACAGGCTAAAGACAACAAACTTTAAACTGCTATTGCTTCTTCACTTTACCAACGCCAAACCTTTTTTGATCCCCAAAAATAATTTTTGGACAGCTAGCTAAATATGAATAATTTTTGAACCATTTCTTAGAAAGCCATTACTTACTTTTTTCATTTTTGGATCCCTTGTAAAAAAAAAACCATGGCTTTTTCCATGAATGTGTATAAACACTGGCAGCTACGTGTCCTGAAAAAGGGTCTGTTTTTAATCGTAAAAAACCCCATAAAAAGTCAAAAAGTGCAATGTCTTGTTAAGCAGGATGTTGGTTACTACCAGTTATCATCCGTTAACCTATAGCTATATAAATTAATATCACTTTGACATTACTAAGACTATCTTTTAATTAAAGAGCTTAAAAGGTATTGGATACAGTTCTAGGAGACCTCAGTGTCATACACATCTTTTATGGGCAATTGAAGGCTTTGTAGTACTTGAATGAATTAGATTTAAAGCAAATTTCTGTGTTTCATTGGGCAACTTAAAGAGAACTTGTAATGTGCAAAAACATAATTAACCTGAAGATATGGGGTTAATCTGCAGGTTAATAGTGTTCACTAAAAGCTGATGCACTTCTGAGCTGTCAGTCAGTGTTGGTCTGCGGTTACAACCACTGCTCACTGTATACTGAGTGGTGACCAGCGTCGGACTGGCCCACCGGGACACCGGGAGATACCCCGGTGGACCCGGGGTCCTCGGTGGGCCCCTGTAAAGGATATATTGGGGCCTCCCGCCGGTATCTGGTCCGTGATCTTTCTGACCACGGGCCCATCAGAGGCCGCTGCGCGCCTCCCTCTGATGGGCCCATGGTCAGAAAGTATACCTTCCTTCCGCCACCGGGAACATCTGCTCTCAGCTATGCGTTGCGCACAGACAGCGCATAGCAGTGACGTTCAAAGGCCGCCTGTCAACCAAAGCAGCGCGTGTCAGCATTCGGCCTCTGGTAGGCCGGTGGGCATTGAACGTCACTGCTATGCACTGGGCACTGACATCAGTGCGCAGCACATAGCAACGATGTTGAGAAGCCCTCCGGTCGGCGGGCTGCTGGCAGAGCACGGCCTCCGATGGATCGGCGGCCCTGTTGCAGACCACGCATCCACGCCGTTATGAAGCTGCAGAGGACGCTGCCGGGGGAGCACAGGAAGGTAAGAAGTTTTTTTTTTTCCTATATGAATGGGGGGCGAATGGCACATAGAGGCCCATGATGGAGGGGGCGGAATATGACACAAGGGGCCCATGATGGAGGGGGGGATATGACAAATAAGGGCCCATGATGGAGGGGGAGGGGGGGATATGACACACAGGGACCCATGATGGAGGAGGGGGGATATGACACACATGGGCCCATGATGGAGGGGGGGGATATGACACACAAGGGACCATGATGGAGGGGGGATATGACACACAGGGGCCCATGATGAAGGGGGGGATATGACACATAGGGGCTCATGATGGAGAGGAGGATATGGCACACAGGGGTCCATGATGGAGGGGGGGATGGCACAAAGGGGCCCATGATGGAGGGGGGTAAGAGAGTGGATCACACATAGGGGCCCATGATGGGGGGGAGGAAGAGGATGACACATGGGGGCCCATGATGGGGGGTAATATGTACAGGCCCAGGATGGGTGGGGGGATACATACAGGCCCAGGATGGAGGGGGGGGTGGATACATGGGAGCCTTGGATGGATGACATTATTAAATAACGAGGGCCGAGATGGGTGACAATTACAGTATGGGGGCCAGGATGAGGTATTATTAGTTTATGGTGGCAAGTGGGGACATAATTACTGTAGGGAACATTACTGCTGTAATATAATATACTTTTGAGGATACTGTTCTCCATGGGGGAGTAGCAAAAGGGGGGTCCTGTTACTGTGCAGTGCGGCAGTATGTCGTATTTTCTTCATCTGGTGTAGTGTAGAAATCAGGGAATAAGTGAAATGTGCTCTAGAAGTGATCAGCTATTGATAACTGTGTGTTATTTTCTGCAGCGACAAGTCCTGGATGGAAGAAGTGATGGCGGTCAGTGCCGGATGAAAAAGAAAAGCGAAGATGAAGGACTTCACCTAGAGATGTCACTGGTGAATCGGTGTACTATATATAAATACACACTATACAATGTATACAGAGCTCCTGTGTATAATATCACTGGTGATCCCTGCATTACCTGTACACTATACACTGTATACAGAGCTCCTGTGTATAATGTCATTGGTGATCCCTGTATTACCTGTATACTGACACTATATACAGACCTCCTGTGTATAATATCACCCGTGGTAATATTTGTGTTATTAGTATTGTGTTTTTTATTCATGATCCTTATTGTTGTATTATTCGTTGACTATGTAATGGTAACATGTGGTCTGATCATGGTATGGTGGTATTTGTTCCTTGTATGTGGTATTATTTGGTCACTATGTGGTGGTAATATGTAGTCTGGTCATGGTGTGACAGTGTGTGTCCCTTGTATGTGGTGGCATTGGTCTTGGTATAGTGGATTATGTTGTGTATGGCGGCCATTTGTTCTCTCTGATATGAATAAGGGGAAGATTCTTTATTTCCAATAGAGATTAATTGCTTTGACGTTTAACCCCTCCCTGTCCTGTGTCTATTACACAGTAGCAAATATGCACTTAGAGAGGTTTTTCAGTGAAAACAAGTAATCACCTATCCTAAGGCCACGTTCACTCGTTCAGTATTTGGTCAGTACTTTACATCAGCATTTGGAAGCCAAAACCAGGAGTGGGTGATAAATGCAGAAGTGGTGACGTGTTTCTATTATACTTTTCCTCTGATTGTTCCACTCCTGTTTTGGCTTACAAATAAGTGATGTAAAATACTGAACGTGTGAACGTGACCTAAGGATAAGTAATTGATTGGTTTGGGGTCTGACTGCTGGGAAATGCACCTATCTCGAGAATGTGGAGCTTTTCTCCCCATTAGAATGGAGCTCATGTGCGACTTGACCACTGATCCATTCATTCCCTCAGTGGCTGTTCCTGTTTTTTTCTGGAAGCCCCAAAGAGAATGAATGAGGCTGCAGTCAGATGTCCCATCAGCTGCTGTATTTTAAAATGGGGATAAAAGTGCCCTGTCAGGTATAAAAGTTCCACATTCTTCTGATTGGTGCGGTTTTCAATGGTCGGATTCCACCGATCAATAAGATATCTCCTACCTAACATGTGATTCGGTGATAATTTGTTTTCATCAAAGAACCCCTGTAATGTAAACTTCTGTAATTGTACATCCAGTTATAGTGGTGCACAGTAGATGAGTAGGAGCTGTCTGTGATTTACAGTCGACGCTCCACTATAACAAGGGTAACGCATAACAAGTATTTGCATATAGCTGTAGGGTGGGCCCCGAGGATCAATTCCTCCTGTGGGCCCAGACATCCCAGTCCGACCATGGTGGTGACTGAAGCCGCATATCTATGACTGAAAGTGTGAGGTTGGTGGCAGGAATAAAGTTAATTTCCTCCCGGCAGCTGAGCTGTCAGGGTCGTGGCCGCACTGATTCATATCGCTATTAACCTGCATATTAACCCCATATCTGCAGGTGAATAGCGTTTCTTCACCTATCAAGTTCTCATTAAATCCAAATGAATTTTCAGGAAATTTACACATCTTTACTGGTAATTAGGGATGAGCGGATCTTTTGAAATTTGAATTGTCCAGCTTCACTGAATCTTCCCCAAAAATATGCACAAATCTCAATACTGGAAAGCTTCTAATTGCTCAAATAATACACATGGGGGAACGATAGAGAGACAGAGGACCCCACTGACCATAAGAGCTTACACTCTACAGAAGAGAGACAGAGAGAGAGAGAGAGAGAGAGGACCACGCTGACCATACGATCTTTCACACTTACACACTACAGAAGAGAGAGACTTCCCCAGTGACTCTAGTGATGGAAAACGACCCTGCTGTACAAACTGTGCTCCACTGGGAACCGCTGATCTGTGATGGCTCCGGTACTGACCACCGCTGTGCAAAGTGTGATAATCCGCTAGATGTCCTAGCTGCAGGGTATTAGGGGAAAGTTTGCTGTAGTGGTAAATGTTTTAGTTTTTTTTGGCAAACTGGTAATCGAATCTCAAAAGTGTTTGAATTTGTGTGAAACCGTGACTTGATTGATACTGAATTGATTGTGCCTCAGCAACATATTATTAAACAGATGTTACAAAATTATATATTGGACAACCCCTTTAATAATATAAATGCCACCCCTCAGGAGCACAACTATTGTCACCAATTATATTGACGTGTCTGGTTGATGTCATTATAGTTAATAAAACTCCTTGAATTATTGAGAACATCTTTTCACTATCCTTTATAGATAACCAGCTACAGAACTATATTTATCCAGAGAAACGCTAACATTAACCATCCACTAAATCAAACTCATTATCGACTTATCACCTTTTTAGATTCAGCTTCGAAACTTTCTCCAAACATTACAAGGAAGATAGAAAATCCAAGGCGCTGTGTCTTCGGCAATGTGCAAGTTATTATAATCAGCATGCACGGTAATGGCTGGACATGTAAAGCAATTAACCCCAAACCCTGATCATGATTAATCACATTTACTCTCTCTGTCCTTGTTTTACCTCGGGATTTCACACTGTGCAGATTATTTCAATGGAGAAAGTATCTGACTGCAGTAGCATGCAGAGATGAGAAGGTGCCCAATAGCAAGTATTAAAATGGGCCCTAATCCCAGCCAGAAGGTCCTGTTCTTTGCTTTCTCCTCCATGTCATTTTCATAGTTCCCTACTGCATTTTTCCCTACAATGCTGCTCCTCGGGGGAGGGGCATCATCTATGAGAAGTATTAGGGCTGTACCTGGAAGGAAACAATAATATATCAATTCAGTGACTGCAAGCACATAGGAGCTGGAAACTCAAAATATTTTTATTTCAATATATTATAATATAATTAAACTAATAGGGCTTGTTTTATTAAGGACAAGCCAGGCCCACATACACTATTTGGACATATTAACTTCATACAGAGGCGCCTTAATTAACGAATCCTGTATATTTTGCAGAGAAATATTTATTTACAATTAGGTCCATATATATTTGGACAGAGACAACATTTTTCTAATTTTGGTTCTAGACATTACTACAATGAATTTTAAACAAAACAATTCAGATGCAGTTGAAGTTCAAACTTTCAGCTTTCATTTGAGGGTATCCACATTAAAATTGGATGAAGGGTTTAGGAGTTTCAGCTCCTTAACATGTGCCACCCTGTTTTTAAAGGGACCAAAAGTAATTGGACAGATTAAATAATTGTAAGTAAAATGTTCATTTCTAGTACTTGGTTGAAAACCCTTTGTTGGCAATGACTGCCTGAAGTCTTGAACTCATGGACATCACCAGACGCTGTGTTTCCTCCTTTTTGATGCTCTGCCAGGCCTTCACTGCGGTGGTTTTCAGTCGCTGTTTGTTTGTGGGCCTTTCTGTCTGAAGTTTAGAAGTGAAATGCATGCTCAATTGGGTTGAGATCAGGTGACTGACTTGGCCATTCAAGAATATTCCACTTCTTTGCTTTAATAAACTACTGGGTTGCTTTGGCTTTGTTTTGGGTCATTGTCCATCTGTAGTATGAAACGACGACCAATCAGTTTGGCTGCATTTGGCTGGATCTGACCACACAGTATGGCTCTGAAAACATCAGAATTCATTCGGCTGCTTCTGTCCTGTGTCACATCATCAATAAACACTAGTGACCCAGTGCCACTGGCAGCCATGCATGCCCAAGCCATCACACTGCCTGCGCCGTGTTTTACAGATGATGTGGTATGCTTTGGATCATGAGCTGTACCACGCCTTCGCCATACTTTTCTCTTTCCATCATTCTGGTAGAGGTTGATCTTGGTTTCATCTGTTCAAAGAATGTTCTTCCAGAACTGTGCTGGCTTTTTTAGATGTTTTTTAGCAAAGTCCCGTCTAGCCTTTTTATTGTTGATGCTTATGAGTGGCTTGCACCGTGCTGTGAACCCTCTGTATTTACTTTCATGCAGTCTTCTCTTTATGGTAGATTTGGATATTGATAAGCCTACCTCCTGGAGAGTGTTGTTCACTTGGTTGGCTCTTGTGAAGGGGTTTCTCTTCACCATGGAGATTATTCTGCGATCATCCACCACTGTTGTCTTCCGTGGGCACCCAGGTATTTTTGCATTGATGAGTTCACCAGTGCTTTCTTTCTTTCTCAGGATGTACCAAACTGTAGATTTTGCCACTCCTAATATTGTAGCAATTTCTCAGATGTTTTTTTCTGTTTTTTGCAGCTGAAGGATGGCTTGTTTCACCTGCATGGAGAGCTCCTTTCACCGCATGTTTACTTCACACCAAAACCTTCCAAATGCAAGTGTGGCACCCCAGGGTTCTGGTTACCACAGTAATAGCAATATTACGTCTGTGAGCAGGTGGGAGGTCTCCTGGTCAGGAACCCTAAGCATGCCACACCTCCTGCCCAGTCCTGGGAGGGGAAGAACTTCCCCTATATAAACTGGGGCTGAGGTGGGGTTAAAAGAAAAAGAAGAGAAGAAGAGGAGTCCCAGACAGAGACACAGTCTGGTCTGGAGTGGAGCAGATGCAGGGAGAGCAAGATCAGGAGCTCTGTGGGAGCAGTGATAAAAGGGGTCCAGGACTGGAAGCTGTAGAGCTCGTCCTGACTGAAGAGATCTCACCGGACACGGAGTCCGAGGCTGTGGGGACTGTTCCATACCCAGCAGCAGAAACCGTCCGGCAGGGGATTTCAGGTCCTCTGGCCAAGAAACCCGAAGGCACGGTCACACAAGGGACCAGCACCGCCGTCGTGGAGCGGAGGCTACCAGAAGGCCCCGAGTCACCGGCCATACGGGTGAGCACCACACGGTACACTCAGGGACGTGGGCTACTTTTACCCGCTTCTAGCAAGGTAGCCAGGAAGAGTACAATTAGTTGGGGAGGCCTACAACTCCGCCTGGCCGGGGGAGATCCTATCTGCTCACGGACTGACCAGGCCCCGATCGCTAGCCAGTACTCCCGGGAGGGTCTACCTTTGCCACCAGTAAAGACCCTGAACTACAACGCACCGTCTCTGAGTGGTTCCTGGTGCCTGCGTGCAATTCTGCTATCCCCATCATCCACGTCTGCTGCCCTGAGGCCATACCCCTCCCGTTGGGGGTTATACTACCCACGCTGCACAACTGTACCACCGGCCTCAGCGGTCTGCCCTGCAGCGGCGGCTTCATAACCGCATTCAAAGGGTGGCGTAGTCGAACACTATAACATCTTCTGCTAAATTCCGCCACTTAGTTTGACACCCTGGGCACGGACCGGGTCACCGCCACGAGGACTACTAACCCCGACAGATCCGGCTCCGGGTATTCCCCGCGTGCGCAACGCTACACAACACAGGCCCAGGGGGCGCGTCACAAGCACCACACCTCAAATCAACTCCAGGCCTTTTATCTGCTTAATTGAGAATGACATAACGAAGGGATTGCCCACACCTGTCCATGAAATAGCCTTGGAGTCAATTGTCCAATTACTTTTGGTCCCTTTAAAAACAGGGTGGCACATGTTAAGGAGCTGAAACACCAAAACTCTTCATCCAATTTTAATGTGGATACCCTCAAATGAAAGCTGAAAGTCTGAACTTCAACTGCATCTGAATTGTTTTGTTTAAAATTCATTGTGGTAATGTCTAGAACCAAAATTAGAAAAATGTTGTCTCTGTCCAAATATATATGGACCTAACTGTAGATTTATTTAACACTTTTGTAACAACTGCTGCAATCGCACTTGGCATTGCATCTGCTGTGCATCATATGGATTGGATATGAAGTAAAAATACTCCCACTCATAAATCAGGAATGTGATAATCTCCCGCTGAATACAATGAAGCAGAATGTACATATTTACAAATGTTTCCTAGATAAACATTTTTCCAGAGCGCTGAGTTGGTGTCTGCCTGCAGCTGGTATATGCATAGCCATGGAAGTCCGTATTTATTTCCTATAGGAATGGAAGGATTTATTTGGGGCCATAAGTAAAGTTGGATTATTTAAGTGCAAGGTTCACGTTTAATATCAGTACAATTAATTCTCTGGCAGTACCTGACTGCACAAAATCTCATTAGTGCAATATACCATGGCAGAATATTTATATCATTTCTTGCAGATTACTGTAAGTGCTTATTCTATGGTTACCTGGCAAGCATTTGGCTTCCTGTCTGGGTGGCCATCACTTGAAGACCTGTTGCACCATGTAATGAAGTGGTCACAGGAAGCTTCACCTCTGACCTATTAGTAGCTATTGCTTTTCAATATCAACCCCCCCCCCCACACACTCCATTTCCTGTTTTTCTGGGAGTCACCTTTTTACTCTCCATCGCCTGATCACTTGATCACCCTCAATGCCCCATCCTTCTCAGTCCCTAGCCATGCTCTGAAGTCCCCCTAATTATTTTATGGCCATTTTTGTTAAGGTACACCAATCATTTCACTCCAAACCATGGTCATCATCCCACCCAAAAAGTTAAAACTGCTTCTGGTACACAAACCAGTCTAATATATCTAGCAATCATGCCAATTATCGTGCTTTATAGCTTGCCAACCACTCTTTCGGTGACATCTTTTGGTGGGAAAGTTTTTTTTGTAATGGCATTAAACTTCTTTTTCTGTGTGGTAATAAAGCAGAACTCAGTCTTAGTACACCATGCTAATGTTTTGCTGTCTGTGTGTTAATATACTCACTCATCACCGTTTTCTCTGGTATCCAGCACCATTCTTCTCCTCTTCTAAGTGGTATCACAGCTCTTCAGACTCTCTGGGTCACACTGCTCTCTGCGTGACCTAGAAATGGCTTTTACAATGTAAGTCTATGGAGCGTCAGAATGAGGCTCAAAACAATGGCTCTGCAGGCTTACATTTTAACAAAAACTTCTGGCTCACACATAAAACATAAGAGTGATCTGAAGAGTCTGAAGAGCGGTGACGTCACAAAGAAGAGGAGCGGAACGGCGCTGGATCCCGGAGAAGACAATGGTAGGTGAGTATATCAACACATTGAGACTGGAGTACATACCCATATACACAGATTTAGAGAAAAAAAAAGTTCATGCCTGACCAATGTGCTTAACCTCGTGCCTTATAATTACTGGGTATCTAAGCTGGACATGTGGCATGAGCTAGCTCTCTACGCCTTTGAGGTCCTGGCCTGCCCTGCCGCTAGCGTTTTGTCAGAGCGGGTTTTTAGTGCCGCCGGTGGAATTACAACAGATAGGCGCAATCGCCTGTCAACTGAAAATGCTGACAGGCTGACTCTTATAAAAAATAGTGGCGGCTGGGGACCGAGTATGGACACCCGGCCGCCGCCGCCATGAGGTTGCGGACAGCTTCCACCTCCATGAGCCTAAAAGGCCACATTTCAAGTGCAAGCAGCTTTAGAGGACTTCCTGGAGAAATAACAGCTGGAGTAGATACAGTTTCCCAAGTCCTTTCACCAAGCTAAAGAATATGGCTGTGGTGAAATACAACTCTCAGCAAAAAAAGCTGTGGACTGGCTCCGTACCATCCCTGGCCACATTCACTTGACCATGCGTTTGTGGTTAGGCGGTCCTTCCCAGTAAGTGCACTGGGGAGAGCGCGGGTAATGTTGTGGGACCAGTGCTTGTGGAAGGCGGAGATGACACTGGGACAAATAGGGGTGGCTGGGGACCGAGTATGAACACCCGGCCGCCGCCTGCATGAGATTGTGGACAGCTTCCGCCTCCACGAGCCTAAAAGGCCACATTTTAAGTGCAAGCAGCTGTCAAAAATTTGGCAGTATAGTATTGCAGCCTGTGGGTTGGTGGGTGGCTGGCTGCATACTTGCGCTTGCATTCCAAGGAATGGGGTAGGGACAACTGAACGCTGCTCTGGGACAAGAACATGGACAGTGATTGTTGCAAGTCTGCAATGACAGGTGCATGGCGGGAGGCATCTTCGCATGCGCCAAGGATCACTTATGATGGGCACACTTTTAGGCAGTGACCTGGGAGTCAGAGATGCTTCCACAGATCTTCCCCATGCTGTTCCCATGACTTTTCGGCACGGTATGAATGTGTCTGATGATGTATCACACACCACATGGCCAGATAAGGTTGAAAAATGTTAAAATGACATTTCCCAGTGAATGCATTTGTCTTGGTTGAAAGCAATGCAAAAGTGCAAAAACGCATCAAAAACGCTACGTGTGAATATAGCCCAAGTTGTGGAGGAGTATTTTTGTTTTTGGTTATTTATTTTGCCTTATATACAAGTCATTACCCTGGAAAGGATGTTCCTTAACATATTTCCCAGGAAAATCCATTTTGGTTTCATTTTTACATGCTTTATTGTGAGTCCGTAAAAGTGGCGTAATACTCTGACAACGTTGTTGACAGCAGTGATCTGGGAGTCAGAGATGCTTCTAGGGGTCTTCCCCATGCTGTTCCCATGTCATTTGAGTACTATTCCCGTCAATTTTTAGTCCCTCTGCAGACCGCCGGGGGGAGCCACCGGAAAAATGCTCGAGTTTCCCATAGACTTACATTGGGCTTGTTACTCGGACCGAGCCCCTAAGTATTCCAGTTTGCTCAACCCGAGCAACGAGTACCCGAGCATTTTAGTGCTCGCTCATCGCTATTGCTTACCTGTTGCCTTGCATCATTTTCAAGTAAGTAATCTTTTTTTTTCTTGCCATGCTTTCTCTGTACACCTAATGTGAACTGATAACATCCGATCCTTCTCAGTGTGCGCCAAAGTAGTGTTTGCTTTGACAGACAGTACTTCCCCTTTCCCCCCAGTACTGACGCTGACATCGGCAAAGACTCGAAGGGCGGGAAGAAATAGCTGAAGAACAGTCTGCCAAACTAATTATAATTTTATTTCTATAGCGCAACATATTCATCAGCACATTACAATTTAGAGGAACATCTACAAAAAATATTAGACATTACAGAGTAACACATAGTTCAACAGATCAAGCAAGAGGAGTGACGGCCTTATTACAAGAACTTACAATCTATGAGGAAAGTCACAAAAGGTAAAAAGTGTTTATCAAGTGTGGTCCATCCATCTTTATAATAAATAGAGGGATTCAAGTTAAACTGCATGAACCAGCCAACAGTCAATATCTGTATATGTCCAGATTCAAATTACTACTGAGTGCATGGAGGGTGTGGAAACAGGATAAAAAGGACTAGATTCTGAGGGAAAATTTAAGAAGGAATTACATGGAATAATTAGATTAGGGGGTAACGTGATAGACTAGTCTAAAGAGATGTGTTTTAGGGCACACTTAAAACTCTGGGTACTGGGACTGTCTATGGTAGTGCATTCCGGAGAACTGGCACAGCGCGAGAGAAGTCAGGGAGACGGAAGTGGGAGTTTGGTTCATAGAAGTTGTTAGTCTTAGGTCATTAGAACACAGTACTCGTGTAAAGTAGCAGGAGCACACACACAGAAAGAAACAAATGGTATCCATCTATATTAGGCATACAGATACAGCCTTGCAACAAAATAAGATTATAAAAGCTTCCATGCTAGAATTCTTTGAAAAGTCACAAAACTTTGGCACAACGTGAGGCTGTGCTAAAATTTTGCGATTTTTGGGCATGCCATTTTTGTCCAGGTTGGACAAAGTAGGTGGAGTTGGGGTGGTTCAGGGGTGTGGCAATCCCCTCCTGTCAAGTTCCTTACACCACAAATTTTACTCCAGTCCTTGAGTAGAGTAAATTAGTGGCGAGGCGCACATAGAGGCACAAGTCACTTCAGACACTTCTCTCAATGAATGAGGAGCATCTGACTCTAGAACGCCTCCTCATCAAGACTGGTGTGATAACTGTTGGTTTTGATGAATCCTATTTTTTTACCTCAAAATACAGCATCATAAATGGAAAATGAATTGCAATAGTCGGTAAGGAAGAAAAATGTCTAAGACACCAAATTAGAGAATCGAATGATACAAAATAGTTTGATTCTGAAAACTAAAGTTAAATGCTAGTTAGCCTTTGAAGGGTCATTCTTTTGTAAGAGGACACAGAAAAGCAGGCCAAGCTCTGTTTTAAACACAGGAGAGAGAAGAAGGAGGAGGTTAAATAAATACCTTTTCAATTTTTTTTTTAAATTACCATTGGAAATATTAGGAAAAATGAGAATCTCACGGTAAATGTTAGAAGTGTTTTTATTTGATGGTTTTCTTGAGTGTTATTTTAAGAAGTAGGGTAGATACATTACACCATGACATCACTCCAGCTTCATAATATCCTTAGCCATATATTAAATCCAGTTTTAGAGCAATGAGAGTCTTAACTCCTGAATACAAAATACTCATCTTCTGGCCTTATGGCCCTATAAAATGGATACAGAATCTATGAGAAGGCACATCTGGGAGTTTAGAAATGTTTGGCATTTTCCTCTGTACAAATCCGCACAGTTGGGGTTCCTTCCAAATAACAATGTGTTCTATATTTGTTTCCTGCAAAAGATATAAAATAATCAGCGTTTGTGGTTATGATTGTCTACCTATGTGTATCACATATCCGTGGTTCATACACACTGTTAAAATGGGACCATAGTAGGCACATAATATTTATAGCTTGGTCATTGAAAGTATCCTAAAAGTATGTCCAAAGAGTAACAGTAATTACCCCATTTGAAGCATTAATGTATTATGTTTCGCATTATTGTCTGTGATGGCCACATAAACAAATATTTCAAGTAATTTACGGGAAAGCATGTAATAAATTGTGGCTGCTCCAGACTAAATGTTCCCATTAGTGACAAATAAAAACTGCTATGAAACCCTCAGATCATGTTCATATTTCCTTCCCACTTTGGATCAGTTGATATTTTTCACAAGAAAGTTAATATAGTAAAATCTGTTGGATAAAAATGAGGACAGTACATGACTGGTTTTCTAGAATTACATAAAACTTCCCAGTGCATGCGGAGCAGCTGTAATGACACCTGAGGAAAGGCAAGAATTGTGCCTTCTAACCCAGTAAAAAAGCCTTCTTAATTCCATCCATTAAAACAAATGAAAACATTAATGCTTTCTTAGTGCCTATCTAAAAAGTAATGATGCCTATTGAGTTCTCCATAACGCCACCTTTGCACCACTGCAATAAAGTATGGTTTATACTCACCTAATCTGAATGACCGAGACATATTGTCCCCTCCACACAAAGCTGGCCCATACAGACGGCATATTGAAATGTCATAATTGACATCATAGATCTGTGGCTTACAGAATAGAGAGTCAAAGGGGAGGTAGCCTATGGCTCTCTGCTCCATCACACCATCCAACTGCATTGGCATCATGGTGACCAGAGATCTTGGACACTCAGCCAGAAGTCCACGGCATGGATTTGGGCGTGGATCTTCAGCACTAGTGATGCCACTGCTGCTTTCTATTTTACACTCCTAAGAATTTTGTATCCTTAAGATTATTACAGGCAGGTCCACTAATCTTATGACCATCCCTTTCTAGCTACACTATTGCACACTTGGAAGCCGTATGGATCCCAACTACAGAACAGTAGGTTTGGAACAGGCATAGAGAACAGAATATGTCAATATTTGATACCCTTGCTTCCAAATAGATGATGGGGATTCCTTCATTGTAGCGATATGTGACTGCAGACTTGTGAATGTGTGTGTGTTGTCAGGATTCTCCGTTACCGGTCACGGGAGGTCATGTTACTCTAAGTATAATATGCATACTTCCGGTCTGCCACATTCAGACTAGATGTACATGGCCTCGCTCAATTGTACTGAGCGAGGTCGTGCTTGTCTAGTCAGAATATGGCTGGGAGTATGTTCATTTCATACATGGAATCACTTGACCGCCCACTACTGGTGCCGGCACTGGAGCATTCTGACAGTGTGCCATGCAGGCTGTGAGGATTCACAAGTCTGCAGTCACATAAAATGATATACAGTAGGTAATTTGCAAGTATGTGCAAAGTGACCAGACAAGCTACTGCATCACATTGCTTATTGTTATAGGATAGGTTATAGCAAGCACTGTGAGTGTGGACTGCACTGCTGAGGAGAGTGTAAGCAGACCTTCACAACAGAGACTGTTGAGAGTGCCAGAGTAGCTGTGTTGGAAAGTTGTTACAAGTGTTAACCAGAAGTCACAAGTGTAAACTTATTGTCACAACTATCAACTTTCTACCTCTGTCCTAGCCAGCCTTCTGCCTGATGTGAGACTACTAAGACCACTAAGGTTGGTGCCTCATGTAAGACTATCAAGTTCATTGCTGTCGTGTGAGTAATTTTTAGAACTGGCATAATGTGTATGCCCTTGTATCCTTCTGCCATGCCTATGTGGGGATGAATCTACCACTTAGGGCTACCACATCCTATATTATATTTAACCCTTTAACCCCTTTACAACCCAAGGTGGTGCACGTTAATGACCAGGCCAATTTTTACAATTCTGACAACTGTCACTTTATGAGGTAATTACTCTGGAACGCTTCAACGGATCCCCCTGATTCTGAGATTGTTTTTTCGTGACATATTGTACTTCATGATTGTGGTAAAATTTCTTCAATATAACTTGCGTTTATTTGTGAAAAAAATGGAAAGTTGGAGAAAATTTAGAAAATTTTGCAATTTTCAAAATTTTAATTTTTATGCCCTTAAATCAGAGAAATATGTCACACAAAATAGTTAATACATAACATTTTCCACATGTCTACTTTACATCAGCACAATTTTGGAACCAAATTTTTTTTTAGTTAGGGAGCTATAAGGTTTAAAAGTTGACCAGCAATTTCTCATTTTTCCAACAAAATTTACAAAACCATTTTTTTAGGGACCACATCACATTTGAAGTCACTTTGAGGGGTCTTTATGACAGAAAATACTCAAAAGTGACACCATTATAAAAACTGCACCCCTCAAGGTGCTCAAAATCACATTCAAGAACTTTATTAACCCTTCCGGTGCTTCACAGGAATTTTTGGAATGGACCCAATTTTTTTTATTTTCGCAGGGGTAACAGGAAAAAATGGACCACAAAAACTTTTGTACAATTTCTCCAGAGTACACCAATACCCCATATGTGGGGAAAATACGGTGTTTGGCCGCGCAACAGAGTTCAGAAGGGAAGGAGCAGTGTGTGACTTTTTGAACGAAAAATTGGCTGGAATCGAGAGCGGATGCCATGTCGCGTTTGGAGCGCCCTTGATGTGCCTAAGTAGTGGAAACCCCCCACAAGTGACCCCATTTTGGAAACTCCACCCCTCAAGGATTTTATCAAGGGGTATAGTGAACATTTTGAACCCAGAGGTACGACACAGAATTTGATAACATTAGTTCATCATATTGAATAAGTTGTCATTAGTAGTGATGAGCGAGCACTAAAATGCTTGGGTACTTGTTGCTCGGGTGGAGCAAATTGGAATACTCGGGTGCTCGACCCGAGCAACGAGCCCAATGTAAGTCTAGGGGAAACTCGAGCATTTTTCAGGCTGGTCCCCCCGGCGGTCTGCAGAGGGCCTAAAAATTGCCCAAATCGATGGGAACAGTGCTCAAATGACATGGGAACAGCATGGGGAAGACCCCTGGAAGCATCTCTGACTCCCAGATCACTGCTGTCAGCAACGTGGTCAGGGTATTACGCCACTTTTACGGACTCACAATAAAACATACAAAAACGAAACCAAAATGGATTTTCCTGGGAAATATGTTAAGGAACATCCTTTCCAGGGTAATGACTTGTATATAAGGCAAAATAAATAGCCAAAAACAAAAATACTCCTCCACAACTTGGGCTATGTTTACACGTAGCGTTTTTGATGCGTTTTTGTACTTTTGCATTGCTTTCAACCAAGACAAATGCATTCACTGGGAAATGTAATTTTAACATTTTACAACCTTATCTGGCCATGTGGTGTGTGACACATCATCAGATACATGCATACAGTGCTGAAAAGACATGGTAACAGCATGGGGAAGACCTCTGGAAGCATCTCTGACTCCCAGGTCACTGCCTAAAAGTGTGCCCATCATAAGTGATCCTTGGCGCATGCGAAGATGCCTCCCGTCATGCACCTGTCGTTGCAGACTTGCAACAATCACCGTCCATGTTCTTGTCCCACTGCAGCATTCAGTTGTCCCTACCCCATTCCTTGGAATGCAAGCGCAAGTATGCAGGCAACCACCCACCCACCCACAGGCTGCCATACTATACTGCCAAATTTTTTACAGCTGCTTGTACTTGAAATGTGGCCTTTTAGGCTCGTGGAGGGGGAAGCTTTTCATAACCTCATGCCGGCGGCGGCAGCTGGGTGTCCATACTCGTTCCCCAGCCGCCACTATATTTCCCGATATCGCCTCCGCCTTCCACAAGCACAGGTCCCACAACATTACCCGTGCCCTCCCCAGTACACTTACTGTGAAGGACCGCCTAACCACAAACACGTGGACAAGTGAATGTGGCCAGGGACGGTATGGAGCCAGTCTACAACTTTTTTTGCTGAGAGTTGTATTTAGCTCGGTGAAAGGACTGGCATAGAGGGAAACCATATGTACCCTGCGTGTCATTTCTCCCAGGAAGTCCTGTAATTGAGCTTGTTACAGAAGCAATGGCAGCCCGTCCAACATCAACTCGCACTTATCGGTGGTGCTTTGACACACACACATCTTTCTTTGCGCATTTAATGTCTTGAATACAGAGTTGGACAATGGCCTGATCTGTAATGCGTTTTGAGAAAAAACATGCATAAGCATGGCCGATCCACATTAAAAAAGCAGCCATAGAGTGTCCGGGAACCTTCCCCCACACTTTTCTTAGCCAGGGCTGTGTTACGGACATGCCCGGACTGACTGGCGTGAGCGTGGTTAGTGATCCCACTGGACCATGAACTAAGGAGTGCCTGTAGGGGCATGACTAAATATCAACTTGGTCCGACCAAGGTCGCACAGCGGCTCAGTCGACTCCGTGAACCAGGGAGGAACCGAGCAGAGGGACCAGGTGCTACTCCAGGTCAGACCCCGGTCACAGCTGTTGACCCACACTGGGGAATGCAGGAACAGGCAGGTTAGGCTGGCATACAGACAGGTGGGTACTGGCAGGCACGGCTGGTATGCAGACAGGTGGGTACTAGCAGGCACGGCTGGTATGCAGACAGGTGGGTACTGGCAGGCACGGCTGGTGTGCAGACAGGTGGATATTGGCAGGTAGGAACGCAGGCAGGTTAGGGACCAGTACAGACTGGGATACAAGAACAGAGCCGCAGGTGCGGTAGACAAGCAGAGCAGAGCAAAACCCGCAGGTGCGGTAGATAAACAGAGCAGAGCAAAACCCACAGGTGCGGTAGACAAGCAGAGCAGAGCAAAACCCGCAGGTGCAGTAAACAAGCAGAGCAGAGCAAAACCCGCAGGTGCGGTAGACAAACAGAGCAGAGCAAAACCCGCAGGTGCGGTAGACAAGCAGAGCAGAGCAAAACCCGCAGGTGCGGTAGACAAGCAGAGCAGAGCAAAACCAGCAGGTGCGGTAGACAAGAAGAGCAGAGCAGAACCCGCAGGTGTGGTAGACAAGCAGAGCAGAGAAATACCCGCAGGTGCAGTAGACAAGCAGAGCAGAGCAAAACCCGCAGGTGCGGTAGAGAAGCAGAGCAGAGCAAAACCCGCATGTGCAGTAGACAAGCATAGCAGAGCAAAACCCGCAGGTGCGGTAGACAAGCAGAGCAGAGCAACACCCGCAGATGCGGTAGACAAGCATAGCAGAGCAAAACCCACAGGTGCGGTAGACAAGCAGAGCAGAGCAAAACCCGCAGGTGCGGTAAACAAGCAGAGCAGAGCAAAACCCGCAGGTGTAGTAGACAAGCCAAGCAGAGCAAAACCCGCAGGTGCGGTAGAAAAGCAGAGCAGAGCAAAACCTGCAAGTGCAGTAGACAAGCAGAGCAGAGCAAATACACACAAGATACTTACAATGAAGTAGCGAGTGGACACTAAACTCACAAACAGAACTACAGAGACAACGAGTTGGAGTTAGTTGCAGGTTCAGACACTGCAGGAAAAGGGAAGATACGGACATAGAGACAAACAAGTAACGGGCTAGGACACTGTTCAGACAGGAACTGAACCAGGAACAAGATACAGGAATTAGCCTGGGAACTCAGCCCCCAGGGTGGCGGAAACCGACTAAAAGTCACAGATACAGGTAACGGGCCTGGGTATACAGCCCCCAGGGTGGCGGAAGAGACTAGAAGTCACAGATACAGGTAACAGGCCTGGGTATACAGCCCCCAGGGTGGCAGAAACATACAAGATACAGGACAAGACCTGGCAAATCAGTTGCACAGAACACACTGAAAGAAAGTGTTGCTCATGCCCCTCCTACTGGGTGGAGGGGGTTTAAGTATCCAGTGACTCATAGCAATAGGCTGGGGACGCATTAGGACTGTGCACACAGTAACTGTAAGAAACAAGCAGTAACCGCGCCGCCGTCCTAAGCAATCAGACAAGAGACATGCACACAGCAGGTACTGGAGCAAAGTGTGCAGCCTGGACTGATAAGTAAGATGGCGGTCTTGCATGGTGGGAGGTGGTAAGCCATGCCAGCACACCGCCAAGGATGTCACAGGCTGCTTTTCAGCAGGGTTGGACGGGCCCACCAGAGAACAGGAGACTCATCCGGCGGGCCCTGGCTTTTCTTTCAGGAGAGTTCATAGTGCCGATGTTAGGCTATGATGATGATAGAGTCCACCATCTGCTTAGTTTTCTGTTACTTGGAATGCAAGTGCAAGTATGCAGCCAGCCACCCACCCACCCACAGGCCGCAACACTAAACTCCCAGATTTCTGGGCAGCCCTTTGCACTTGAAATATGGCCTTTTAAGCTCGTGGAGGCGGAAGCTTTTCACAACCTGATGCCGGCAGCGGCTGGGTATTCATACTCGGTCCCCAGCCGCCATTATATTTCCCGGTATCTCCTCTGTCTTCCACAAGCACAGGTCCCACAACATTACCCTTGCCCTCCCCAATGCACTTACTAGGAAGGACCGTCTAACCACAAACACGTGGACAGGTGAATGTGGCCAGGGACGGTACGGAGCCAGTCCACAACTTTTTTTGCTGAGAGTTGTATTTAGCTCGGTGAAAGGACTGGCATAGAGGGAAACTGTATCTACCCTGCATGTCATTTCTCCCAGGAAGTCATCTAAAGCTGCTTGCACTTGAAATGTGGCCTGAACATTACTGCTGGTACTTTTCTGTGGGAATTTGCTTGCCTGCTACCAACCTGGAATATTTCCAGCAAACTATGGTACAATGCTATGGTATTAGCACTGCCCCCAGTACCAGTAGCGAAGCCATCCCCAATTTCCTTCTCAGGAATTTTATTTGGTAGACTGAGTGGCTGCCCAAATACATTTTCTCACAAAGGAGCTTAAGATAGCGTGGCAGTAGGTGCAAGTTTCTCCAGCCTGTTAGATATTAGAGGGCGAACGGCTGGGATCCTGGGTTCAAATCCCAGCAAGGACAACATCTGCAAGGACCTTCTATGTTCTCCCCGTGTTTGCGTGTGTTTCCTCCTCAGTAAAAATCAAGTGTCCGGGAACCTTCCCACACACTTTTCTTAGCAAGGACTGCTTCATGGCAGGGTTGAACAGTCCCACCAGAGAATCCTCTGGTGTGCCTTGGCTTCTACCTCAGGAGAGTTCATGATAGCGCTAACTTTGCAGCAGCTATGGGGCTCTTGAGCAGGTGAGAAAGGTTATCCCTCAGAATCAAATCCTCTGATGGGCACAATGTTTTTCAATCTGAAACAGCTTCTCAGTGGGAGTTGTATTTCACCACAGACATATTCTTTAGCTCGGTGAAAGGACTGGCATAGAGGGAAACCGTATCTACCCCGGCTGTCATTTCTCTGTCACAAGGTTCCACCCATTGTCACACACGACCATGCCTGGCTGCAGTGCTCGGCGGTTTGTCAATTAAGCATTAAGCATGTTATCTTCAGCACAGCCTGTTGCCGCTTGGCCAAGGCAGTGCTGCAGTGCTGTCAGCTTGTGACTGATGTGGTCATTTCAGCGATGGAGGAGGAGGTGCATGAGCTGAATATTGTGATTACATTGAGGTTAAATCGGTGACGCTGTTTTTTATACTACAGAAAGATCCTACTGTTTTGGTTTTTTACGTTATTTTTTAAGCCAAATGCATTCATCGGGAAATGTCAATTTAACATTTTACAACCTTATCTGGCAATGTGGTATGTGACACATCATCAGACACATCCCGTTTTATTTATGATGGAGGGACTCTGAAAGTCATAAATCCTATTTTAATAGGGCCATCAGACGGCCCTTACTATTCTTAAAAGGCCAGCAGTCGGCCCTCGCTATTGTTAGAGAGCCATCAGCCGGCTATGCTTTGTTGTTCCCATTATTAACAAGTGGGTCTCCTACACTGTTATTGCGTATCCAGTGACTGCAAGGGCTGCCAAAAATTTGGACGCAACCCAATACCCATTTGAAGAGACATAGAGGAGGGCCTCAGTAAAAAAAATGTTCCCATTATAAAGGAGTGGGTGGTAATGCCCATACTGTGACTTCAAGGGCTACCAAAATTTGGGAAAAACCCCACTAAGAATTTAAAGACACACAGAGCAGGGCCACAGTAACGACAAATTCCATTTAGAAGGAAAAAGTCTGCTATACAGTTATAGGGTATGCAGTGAGTCCAACGGCTGACCAATTTTAGGAAAAACCCCACTAAGAATTTAAAGACACATAGAGCAGGGTCACAGTAACAAGTACGACATGTTCCCATTAGAAAGGAGAGAGTCTGCTATACAGTTATAGAGTATGCAGTGAGTCCAACGGCTGACCAATTTTAGGAAAAACCCCACTAAGAATTTAAAGACACACAGAGCAGGGCCACAGTAAAGACAAATTCCCATTAGAAAGGAGAGAGTCTCCCATAGTGTTGGCCTATGCAGTGAATGCAAGGGCTGCCAAAAATTTGGAGGCACTTCAATGACCCTTGGAAGAGACGTGGAGGAGGGCCTCATAAAAAAATGTTCCCATTAGAAAGGAGCGGGCCTCCTATGCTTGTAATGCCCATGCACTAAGTGTATGGGCTGACAAACATTTACCCCTGGGGGGTATACATGAACATACTGCATAGAATTTTTTTTTACGGGCATCATAAACACTCTTTAAAATAATTATGTGGTTGTTGCATCACGGACCATGGTCACCCTGGTGATATGGTGGTGGAGGATGAGGAGAAGGAGGAGGACAAGAGCAAATAGCCAAAATCAGGAAGCATATACCCGTGTGTGGGTGTGAAAAGGTGCATGGGAATACACCTCCCAAGAAAAGACACTGGATTGGAGTTTATGCTACGCTGCTATCATTCGGTGGTGTTGAGAAGTCTGGCCTAATCCTGCCCTTGTTAATTTTTATAAGAGTCAGCCTGTCAGCATTTTCAGTTGACAGGCTGATGCGCTTATCAGTTATAATTTCACCAGCAGCACTAAAAACCCGCTCTGATAAAACGCAGGTGGAAGGGCAGGCCAGGACCTCCAAGGCATAGAGAGCCAGTTCATTCCATGTATCCAGCTTGGATACCCAATAATTATAAAGCACAGCGGAATCACGGAGGACTGACCAATTTTAGGAAAAACCCCACTAAGAATTTGAAGACACACAGAGCAGGGCCACAGTAAAGACAAATTCCCATTGGAATGGAGAGAGTCTCCCATAGTGTTGGCCTATGCAGTGAATGCAAGGGCTGCCAAAAATTTGGAGGCACTTCAATGACCCTTGGAAGAGATGTGGAGGAGGGCCTCATAAAAAAATGTTCCCATTATAAAGGAGCGGGCCTCCTATACTTGTAATGCCCATGCACTAAGTGTATGGGCTGACAAACATTTACCCCTGGGGGGTATACATGAACATACTGCATAGAAATTTTGTTTTGCGGGCATCATAAACACTCTTTAAAATAATTATGTGGTTGTTGCATCACGGACCACGGTCACCCTGGTGATATGGTGGTGGAGGATGAGGAGAAGGAAGAGGACAAGAGCAAATAGCCAAAATCAGGAAGCATATACCCGTGTGTGGGTGTGAAAAGGTGCATGGGAATACACCTCCCAAGAAAAGACACTGGATTGGAGTTTATGCTATGCTGCTATCATTCGGTGGTGTTGAGAAGTCTGGCCTAATCCAGCCCTTGTTCATTTTTATAAGACTGTCAGCATTTTCAGTTGACATGCTGATGCGCTTATCAGTAGTGTTGAGCATTCCGATACTGAAATATCGGGTATCGGCCGATATTCGCGGTATCGGAATTCCGATACTTAATTCCGATACTTTTACAATATCGAATACCGGAATCGGAAGTTCCCATAATGCCTGCGCTCTGCCGTTTCTCTGAAGGATGACAAGCTGGATGGCAGCGCTCAGCTGCGATCCAGCCTGTCATCAGAATGCCATCCCAGCGTGGGAGAATTCTCCTGATTGTTTAAAAGCCTGCGCGCGGTAAAAAGCCGCCGGCTTTTAAGCAATCACACAGCCCCATACTGCTTCCCCGCAGCCTCCCACCCCGATCCTCCGCTCCCCTCGCCACCTCCCATCCCAATCGTAAGTTAGGACCGGGCGGGGAGCGCAGCACCAAGGAGCGGGGAGCGAAGGACCCGGGCGGGGAAGCCGGCAGTGAAAAGACTTCATCGCCGGCTTTCCCGTTCTGTGCTGCGCTTTCCCGCCGGTTATTTCAAATGAACAGCTGCGGTATCAGGTGATGCCGATCAGCTGTTCATTTGAAGTCGCCGCGGTGCCCTCAGAGGGTTCATGTGAGTTCATGCTTGACTGCTTTGCATGAACTCACATGAACTTTCCCACGGTCGCACAGGTCAGCCTCACCTCCCAGACCCGTCATGATTGGTGTGTGTGGGTGTCTGTGTGATGTGTGCGGGTGTGCGCGGTGTCTGTGCGATGTCTGCGGGTGTGTGCGGTGTCTGTGCGATGTCTGCGGGTGTGTGCGGTGTCTGTGTGATGTGTGCGGGTGTGTGCGTGCAGGCAGACATAGGCCGATGTGACACTACTACTCCCATCGGCCTATGTCTGTCCCCCGTCCACTCGTGCCAGCAGGATCAGCTTGATGGGAGCAGTAGTTCCCATCAGCCTGATCCTGCTATTTAAATTGCCCTACTGTGTCCCCAATAAATGTTAAATACATGTCATTGGTGGCCAGTGGTTGCCTACAATAAATTAGTTCATACATTACCTGTCCCCGCCGATCGCCACCTAAAATAAAGTAAAAAATAAAAAACTACACCTATACTCACCTAGACACCTAATTCCCCGAAGCCATCGATCTCCTGTAATAAAATATAAAATAATAAACCACAACCTTATCCTTACCCCTCCGTAGTAGTCCACGAGTGTCCCACGATGATCTCCAGTTCAGAGCAGCCACATAGAATGTGACCGCTCTGAACCGCTGCCGCCGCTAGAATGATGGGGCCGTAAAGCAGCCCCGTCATTGCATAAGCGGGTTCACCGGAGTTCAGGCAGCGCTGCTTCGGTCAACTCCTTTACGGCCCTGCTGTATCGTGAGAAATTCCCACGGTACAGCAGTGCCGTAAAGGAGGTCTCCGGAGCTGCGCTGACTGAATGCACTCCGGTGACCTCAGTCAGTGGCTCCCGCTGCCGGGAGCGGACGTGTTCCCGGCAGTGTGAGCTTACAGCAGCCATGCACAGCTGTCACCATCTCCAGATGTGACAGCTGTGCATGGGAGATCAGCGCAGGAACGTGGACAGGTAACTATTTTTTTTTAGTAAACTAAGAATTTAATAAAATTGTGTGTTTTATTTCAAATAAATTATTTTTTTCTGGGTGTAGTGTGTTTTTTCTTTTTAACACTTTGTAGGTTAGTAATGGGGGTGTCTTATAGACGCCCATCATTACTAACCTGGGCTTCATGGCAGCTGGCGCTGACATGAACCCCAGCCCTATTACCCCCTGCCACCGCACCAGGGCAGCGTGGAAGAGCGAGGCTAAGTGCCAGAATTGGCGCATCCTATGGATGCGCCATTTCTGGGGCGGCTGACGGCTGGTGTTTCTAGCCTGGGAGGGGGCCAATATTCATGGCACCCTTCCTGGGTTATTAATATCAGCCCCCAGCTGTCTGCCTAGCCTTTGCTAGCTATTAAAATAGGGGGGACCCCACGTCATTTTTTTGGGGGGGTTCCCCATTTTAATAGCTAGTAAAGGCTAGGTATTCAGCTGGGGGCTGATATTAGTAGTCTGGGAAGCTCCGTGGGTATTACCCCCTTCCCAGGCTTCAAACATCTTCCCCAGCCGTCTGCTTAACCTCCGCTAGAGACTAAAATTATGGGGGATCCCACGCCAATTTTTTTTTTAAATAAATCCTTTATTTTAACACTAAATGACATTTGAGGAGTTAATAAAGATGCAGTCCCTAAATTATTATTTATTTTTTAATTAATTTTTCCCAAAAATTTTGACGTGGGCTTTGCTATATTTTTGTATGCCAGCCAGGTACAGCATCCAGCTTCTATGAACGCGCCATTTTCCGGGGTGGCTGCGGACTGCAATTTGCAGCGGGTGGGGCCCAGAAAGCTTGGGCCTCCCTGCGCTGCAGATTCCAGCCCCCAGCTGCCTAGTTGTACCTGGCTGGACACAAAAATAGGGCGAAGCTCCACATATTTTTTTTTTTTAATTATTTCATGAAATTCATGAAATAATAAAGAAAAAAAGGGCTTCCCTATATTGTTGTGTCCGGCCAGGTACAAATAGGCAGCTGGTGGTTGGGGGTAGCTCGTTCCTGCCTGCTGTACCTGGCTGGACACAAATATAGTGCAAAGCCCCACGTCAATTTTTTTTTAATTATTTCAGGAAATTCATGAAATAATTTAAAAAAAATTGATGTGGGGCTGCGTCCTATATTTGTTTCCAGCCAGGTACAGCAGGCAGGAACGGGCTGCCCCCAACCACCAGCTGCCTATTTGTACCTGGCTGGACACAACAATATAGGGAAGCCCTTTTTTTAAAAAATTATTTCATGAAATAATTAAAAAAAAATTGACGTGGCGCTTCGCACTATATTTGGGTCCAGCCAGGTACAGCAGGCAGGAACGGGCTGCCCCCAACCACGAGCTGCCTATTTGTACCTGGCCGGACACAACAATATAGGGAAGCCCTTTTTTTCTTAATTATTTCATGAATTTCATGAAATAATTAAAAAAAAAAAATACGTGGGGCTTCGCCCTATTTTTGTGTCCAGCCAGGTACAGCAGGCAGGAACGGGCTGCCCCCAACCACCAGCTGCCTATTTGTACCTGGCCGGACACAACAATATAGGGAAGCCCTTTTTTTCTTAATTATTTCATGAATTTCATGAAATAATTAAAAAAAAAAATACGTGGGGCTTCGCCCTATTTTTGTGTCCAGCCAGGTACAACTAGGCAGCTGGGGGCTGGAATCTGCAGCGCAGGGAGGCCCAAGCTTTCTGGGCCCCACCCGCTGCAAATTGCAGTCCGCATCCGCCCCGGAAAATGGCGCGTTCATAGAAGCGCCATCTTCTGGCGCTGTACCCAACTCATCCAGGGCCCTGGTGCGGTGGCTCACTGGGTAATAAAGGGGTTAAGGCCAGCTTGGCATTATCAGCTGGCCCTAAGCCCGAAATTCATGGGGTCACGCCAATATTAGACATGACCACCATGAATTTCTAGTAAAGTATTTAAAAAAAACACAACACCCAGAATAAAGTCCTTTAATTGAAATAAAGACACAATTCTTTATTGTTCTAAATTAAACTATACTTACCATCACGCCCATTCCAGCTGAAGCCAACGATCTCCTGCAATAAAAGAAAAATAATAAACCAACCTCATCCTTACCTTCCCATGGATCCCACGACAGCTTCAGCTCTGCTACATCGAGATGACAGGCTGGACTGCAGCAGAACACTGCCATCCAGCCTGTCATCCCGCAGACACTGAGAAGCGCAGGCATGCTTGCGCTCCTCAGTGTCTCTCTGTGACGGCATAAAGATGAGCCGAGTTCATGTCCAATGAACTCAGCTCACCTCATGCACGTCACTGACAGCGTGGGAAAATTCTCCTGCACTCAGCGCTTCAGCGTGAGAATTCTCCCACGCTGTCAGTGACGTACATGAAGTGAGCTGAGTTCATTGGACATGAGCGCACCTCATGCACGTCACTGACAGCGTGGGGAAATTCTCACGCTGAAGCGCTGAGTGCAGGAGAATTTTCCCACGCTGTCAGTGACGTGCATGAGGTGAAGTCATGTCCAATGAACTCGGCTCACCTCATGCACGTCACTGACAGCGTGGGAAAATTCTCCTGCACTCAGCGCTTCAGCGTGAGAATTCTCCCACGCTGTCAGTGACGTGCATGAGGTGAGCCGAGTTCATTGTCGGCTCATCTGGATGCCGTCACAGAGAGACACTGAGGAGCGCAAGCAAGCCTGCGCTTCTCAGTGTCTGCGGGATGACAGGCTGGATGGCAGCGTTCTGCGGTCCAGCCTGTCATCTCGATGTAGCAGAGCTGAAGCTGTCGTGGGAACCATGGAAAGGTAAGGATGAGGTTGCTTTATTATTTTTCTTTTATTACAGAAGATCGTTGGCTTCAGCTGGAATGGGCGTGATGGTAAGTATGGTTTAATTTAGAACAATAAAGAATTGTGTGTTTATTTAAATTAAAGGACTTTATTCTGGGTGTTTGTGTTTTTTTTTTAACTTTCACTATGGGGTTAGTAATGGGGGTGTCTTATAGACGCCTCTCCATTACTAACCTGGGCTTGATGTCAGCTGGCATTATAAGCTGACATCAACCCCAGCCCTATTACCCCACTGCCACCGCTACAGGGCAGTGGGAAGAGCGAGGCTAAGTACCAGAATTGGCGCATCCTATGGATGCACCATTTCTGGGGCGGCTGACGGCTGGTGTTTCTAGCCTGAGAGGGGGCCAATATTCATGGCTCCCTTCCTGGGCTATTAATATCAGCCCCCAGCTGTCTGCCTAGCCTTTGCTAGCTATTAAAATAGGGGGGACCCCACGTCATTTTTTTTGGGGGGGTAACCCATTTTAATAGCTAGTAAAGGCTAGGTATTCAGCTGGGGGCTGATATTAGTAGCCTGGGAAGCTCCGTGGGTATTACCCCCTTCCCAGGCTTCAAACATCTGCCCCAGCTGTCTGCTTAACCTCCGCTAGAGACTAAAATTAAGGGGAACCCCACGCCAATTTTTTTTTAAATAAATCCTTTATTTTAACACTAAATGACAAGTACAGTAATCAACACTATCACTGTACTTCATATATATGTGACTGACATGTTTCTATCTATCTAATCTATGTATGATTCTCTATTCCTTCTATTCTAAATTGTCGGGTACCGATGCTGAATTGCCGGCCGGCTTTCTTAAAGAGACGGTGCATGAAAACACTATTATTTTTTTATATAAATCCTTTACACTAAATGACAAGTACAGTAACCAACACTGTCACTGTACTTCATATATATGTGACTGACATGTTTCTATCTATCTAATCTATGTGTGATGCTCTATTCTGTCTGTTATAAATTGTCGGGTACCGCTGCTGAATTGCCGGCCGGCTTTTTTAAAGAGACGGTGCATGAAAACACTATTATTTTTTTAAATAAATCCTTTACACTAAATGACAAGTACAGTAAGCAACACTGTCACTGTACTTCATATATATGTGACTGACATGTTTCTATCTATCTAATCTATGTGTGAAGCTCTATTCTTTCTGTTGTAAATTGTCGGGTACCGGTGTATGCGCTGATGAATTGCCGGCTTTTCGCATACATTCTACATTATTCTTAGTTGTTTTACTTCATGTAGAATTAACCTACAAGGAAAGAAAGGGTTTATTTTCATTCCGATATTAGTGTCCCATTGACTTGCATTGGTTTCCGGTATCGGAATCGGCGATATCCGATACTTTTTGAGTATCGGTCCGATCCAATCCGATACGATATTTCCTGATATCGGAAGTTATCGCTCAACACTACTTATCAGTTATAATTTCACCAGCAGCACTAAAAACCCGCTCTGATAAAACGCTGGCGGCAGGGCAGGCCAGGACCTCCAAGGCATAGAGAGCCAATTCATTCCATGTATCCAGCTTGGATACCCAATAATTATAAAGCACAGCGGAATCACGGAGGACGTTGGTACGGTCGGCAAGGTACTCCCTCAGCATCTTCCCAAACTTTGCACTCCTTGTGAGACTACCCCGCGCCTCAGGGCCTGTGCGATGGGAGGGTCTGAGAAAACTCTCCCAGAACTTTGACAGTGTTCCTCTGCCTCTGCTGGATTGAAGTTGTGTCTCTCTCGCCTGTACTCCTTGGTTGTCCAACGAAGTGTGCCCTCTGCCGCCAGCGTTTTCAGATGGGAATTTCTTTAATAGTTCCGCAACAAGGGCCTTCTGGTACAGCCCCATTTTTGTAGACCTGTCCGCCTCAGGAATAAGAGATATAAAGTTCTCCTTGTAGCATGGGTCTAGAAGTGTCACCAACCAGTAATGACTGTCACCCAAAATTTTGAGAACGCGAGGGTCATGGGAGAGGCAGCGTAACATAAACTCAGCCATGCGTGCCAGACTACTAACAGGCAAGACTCCCGTGTCCTCATCAAGAGGAAAACTGACCATGCTCTCCTCCTTCTCCTCCTCTCTGTCCTCTGGCCATCCACGCTGAACAGACGGTATGACAGCTGTGCAGGTAGTACCATCTATAGTGCATGAAACTAACTCCTGTCTTTCCTCCTCCTACTCTTCCTCATTGTCACCCAATCCACGTTGGGATGAGATGAGGCTTGGCTGTGTGTAATCACCCTGTATGGTTCCTTGCTCCATCTCATTGTGCTCCACCTGCAATGCATCTTCTTTGATTGTGAGCAGAGAGCGTTTCAGAAGACAGAAAAGCGGGATGGTGACACTAATTATGGTGTCATCGCCGCTCACCATCTGGGTGGAGTCCTCAAAGTTTTGGAGGATGGTACATATGTCTGACATCCATGTCCACTCCTCAGGTCTTATGTGTGGAGTCTGAACTGAATACCAACGGCCTTGTTGATGCTGGTACTCAACAACTGCCCTCTTCTGCTCACAAATCCTTCCCGATATCTGCAGTGTAGAGTTTCAACATGTGGGGACATCACACACCAGTCTTTGAACTGGAAGCTGCAAAAGCTGCTGAAACACGGCAAGGGCGGCAGAAGCTGTAGCTGACTTTCTAAAATGGGCACACAGGCGGCGTACTTTAACAAGCAGATCCGGCAGCTCCGGGTAGGATTTGAGAAGCCGCTGAACCACGAGGTTAAGCACATGGGCCAGGCATGGTACGTGTGTGAGCTCGCCTCGCCTCAGAGCCGCCACCAGGTTCCGGCCATTGTCGCACACGACCATGCCTGGCTGTAGGTTCAGCGGTGTGAGCTAAAGATCTGCCTGCTCTTTCAGAGCTGTCCACAACTCTTCAGCATTGTGCGGTTTTTCAGCTAAGCATATTAGCTTCAGCACAGCCTGTTGCCACTTGGCTGAGGCAGTGCTGCAATGCTTCCAGCTTGTGACTGATGTGGTCATTTCGGAGATGGAGACTGAAGAGGAGGAGGAGGCTGAGGAGGATGAGGTGCAGGAGCTGTAGACCGTGGGGGCAACCCTGATTGACCTAGGGCCCGCAATCCTTGGCGTCGGGTGGACATGTTCCGTCCCACAGTCCGAATGGGTCCCGGCTTCCACTATGTTAACCCAGTGTGCCGTCAGCGAGATGTACCGTCCCTGCCCACAAGCACTTGTCCACGTGTCTGTGGTTAGGTGGACTTTCCCGGTAACTGCGTTGTGGAGAGCACGGCTAATGTTTTGGGACACGTGCTTGTGTAATGCGAGGACGGCACACCAGTAGAAATAGTGGCGGCTGGGGACCGAGTACCGAGGGATGGCCGCCGCCATCAGGTTGCGGAATGCTTCCGTTTCCACGAGCCTAAGCAACATTTCGAGCGCAAGCAGTCGTGAAATGTGAGAATTTAGTAGTGTGGCCTGTGGGGCGTTGGCTGCATATTTGCGCTCGCATTCCAAGGACTGGGGTATGGACAACTGAACGCTGCGCTGGGACAAGGACGTGCTTCCTGATGCTGCTACTTGAGAGTGTGCAACGACAGGTGCAGGGCAGGAGGCTTCTTCGCATGCACCATGGACAGGGGATTGGCTAGCATGCAAAACAGCGGAAGAAGCAATGGTGCCACCCGCAGACACTGTTCCTGGACCCTGGGGTTCGGCCCACAAAGTCGGGTGCTTTGCTGCCATGTGCCTGATCATGCTGGTGGTGGTCAGGCTGGTCGTTTTGCCACCCCTGCTGATGCTGGCCTGGCAGGTGGTGCAAATGGCCTTTTTGGGGTTATCAGCAGAGTCTTTAAAAAACAACCAGACTTGGGAAGACCTAACAGTTGTACTGGCAACTTCCTTCGTGTTGGTGTTACGGGGAACGGTTGCCTGCTTTCTGTCTGCGGCCACCACACTGCTTCTTCCTGCCTGTTAGGGTGCTCTGCCTCCCTCCCCCTGTGTTCTGCTGTCCTCGCTCTGCATGTCCTCCTGCCAGGTTGGGTCAGTTACTATATCATCTACCACCTCGTCTTCCACTTTCACACCCTGGTCCTCCTCCTGACTTTCTGGCAATTGTGTCTCATCATCTTCCACCTCTTTTGACAGTTTCCCACCGTCACCTTCGTGTGACCGTGGCTGCTCAAATATCTGCGTATCGCTACACGCGATATCCTCTTGCCCCGCTTCAAGTGGACCGGACGAGAGACCCGAATCTATAAATGGAAAAGTGAACAGCTCTTCAGAGTGTCCAAGTGTGGGATCAGTTGTCTCTGGGTACTCGGCATGGTGGTAGGAAGGAGGATCAGGGTGAGTAATATGCGGTCCAGACTTATGGCTACTGAGACTTGACTGTGTGGAAGACAAGATGGTGGTGGTGGTGGCTAAGTGACTGAAAGTGACGCGACCCCTAGGCCGTGGGGTACTCGGTGCCGGGCCAGTCGTTGATAGGGGAGATATCACTGTGGTGGTGACCCAGTCCGTGACCCAGGGCGGTCAATAAAAAGGGATTATTGATAGGGGATTTATATTGATTGCATAAAGTTCGTGACGCCACCTGTGATATGCGGCTATGTGGAGGCGCCGCTGCGGAGCAGGTCCTCTGGAGCTGATGTTACTGCAGCAGGGATGGTGTGGCTCTCCACAGGTAGAGCTTATCTCCAGGGCAGTGTAGATGTTATGGGTTATGCTGGGCGTTGTAGTGCAGGGGTGATGGTGCAGTGGGGTGCAGTCTTCCAAGTTTACTCACAGTTGTTAAGTTCCTCAGGTTGCTCTGTCCAGCTTACAGCCTCCCACGTCGCGCTGCGTTCACCAAGCATGGGCTCAGCAATCTCCCAGATAATTCAGGAGCACTTAACGGGACCCCCTTCTGTATGCCTTTCTCAGTCGTCTTCCTGCGCTGGCTCTCACCCTCCTGCCCTGCGCCTCGCAATCAGTGTCCCAATCCGGTAACCTCAGGTCTTGTCGGGCGACCTGCAGTCCCCTGGACCCTCTGTGGCCACCTTCTCAGCGATATAGTTGCGGATGTGGCCACTGCACCCTGCAAGTACAGCAGCCTCCAGTTCCCAGCTGAGCCTTGTAGTTCTCCACTAGTTTAGGGGCCGGTCCCCTCTGCGGCTCGATCCTTCCACCGCCTGGCAGATTCGGGCACACGGGTGGCCTCCAGCACTGCCCGTACCCCTGGGATCCCTTCTTCTGTTCCTGGAGCCTTTCTCCTGCTCCCTCTCCTCTTCCCTCTCTCTCCTTATTCTCTCTCAGTCCTAGGCCTCTCCCTAGGCCCACCTCTGGAGCAGAGCTCCTACAGAGCCTCTGCTCCCCACACTTTCCTCCTCTGACTGAACTGTCCTTCAGGGACCAGGACTGTGCTCTCCCGTAGGAGCAATCTCGCCCTGCCCTCTGAAGTGTGGTGTAATGAATGCAGGTGTTAGGGTCCCGGGCAGTGCTCCTTCCTTACCTGAGAGTGAGATACCACACCTCTGGGTGAGATGCAGTACCTCTGTGGCGACTCAACCCGCAGGGGCGCCACAAAAGCATTATCCGCTATCCAATCAACAACCTTTTGACACTGCTCTGGGTTCAATAGTGGTATGCTGCAGTCCCCTAGAAATTGGGACAGGAAGGTCAGGTGAGAAGATGTGGCACAATTTCAGCTTGCCCACGGCCTTGTCCTCGGCCTCTGCATGCACCATTACCATCACATCCAGTACCCCGTCCCTTGCCACGTGCCTTGCCCATTTTAAATGGAGGACAGTATCTTCCACGCTCACTACAAATGACTGAGTTTGGAGCGAACTTATATGTGATCTGTGTGATAGAGAAAACAGAGTTTTAAATACCTGGTCTGTAGTTAAGTAGTTTGACCAGCAAACTGCTGTGAATTGCTTCACTGACACGCTGAAAGAAATTTTTAATGGAGGCCAGAAATGGCAGTATTTTCTGACAACGTATATGTGATCCGTGTGACAGAGAAAACAGAGTTTTAAATACCTGGCCTGTAGGTAAGTAGTTTGAACAGCAAACTGGTGTGAATTGCATCAATGACACACTAAAGGAAATTTTTAATGGAGGCCAGAAATGGCAGTATTTTCTGACAATGTATATGTGATCCGTTTGACAGAGAAAACACATTTTTAAATAGCTGGATTTCTAGCGCTCTAATATGGAAAGGACTTGGCTGCATTCTGCAGTCCCAGCAAGCGAATGGTGCAGAAAAAATGGTGTTCTCTGGATAGCTTTTTAAGCATATAATGAGGATTAAGATCCAAAGAAAAGTATTCCTGGCCCCTGAGACCTGGGCCTTTGTATAGAAATATCTAACAGCAGCAGAAGGCAGAATTGCAATGGAGCCTCTTGTGCTATATGCACTCCAGTCTGCTATATACACTGCCTGCCTGCCTATACACCCTGCCTGCCTGATATCTCTGCAGATGGATTAGTCCTCAGAAGGACTGTTTGTTAAGATGGATATGTGTAATGTACGTTTTTTCTCCCTACACTATCTAATACACAAGCAAATTTGTCCCTGACGCAGCAGCAGCTCTCCCTACACTGTCTGATCCGGAGTGACTGTGACGAGCATGGCGGTGCCAGGTCTGATATAGACCTGATGACGCTATGGGGCCAGCCAATCACTGTAATGCCCACAACCAACATGGCTATGGCATTACAGTGCATGGCAGGCAATCCTTGCATGTTCATTGGCCCTCTAAAGAGCGCCAAACATGCAGGGAGGGGACCCGAGTTCCCGCCCAAACAACCCGGAAATACTCGGCGAGCGCCGAACATCTCGAGCAGTGAGATGCTCGGGCAAGCACCGAGCAGTAGCGAGCATGCTCGCTCATCACTAGTCATTAGTCTTGAGCGCAAGTGCTCTCCACTTGAGTTTGCATCGTGTACTCAGGCATGCACTATGTATCGTGGGTGCTCGAGTGACATGCTCGAGTCCCCGCCCGCATGTTTCACGGTTATTAGACATCCAAAAAAAACATGCGGGGATCGCTCGTGCATGGCAAGCAATCCCTGCAAGGTTTTTTTGGCCGCAAAGCATATGTGGCGGAGACTCGAGCATGTCACTCGAGCACCAGCTATACTCAGTGCATACCCGAGCACCCGATGCAAACTCAAGTAGCGAGCACTTGCGCTCAACATTAGTCGCCATATCGTCATCTTTTTTTTTTTTTACTTTTAAAAAAAATCCCAACCCTAACCCTAGCCCAACCCTAACCCAAGCCCAACCATAACCCCAACCCCAACCCTAGCCCAACCATAACCCCAACCCTAACCCCACTCCTAACCCTAGCACAACCCTAGCGCAACCCTAACCCAAACCCTAGCCCAACCCTAACCCCAACCCTAACCCTAGCCCAACCCTAACCCTAGCTTTTATTGGTGCCATTTTCAGGCACGTGACATTTTTTGATCACTTTCTATCCCGATTTTTGGGAGGCAGAATAAACAAAAACCTACAATTCAGGAATTGTTTTTTTTAAAAAAATTTTTATGCTGTTCCGCGTGTGGTAAAATTGATAAGGTAGCTTTATTCTTCGGGTCAGTACGTTTACAGCGGTACTGCATTTATATCGTTTTTCTATGTTTTGGCGCTTTTACACAATAAAAGCTATTTTATAGAAAAATTATTTTTTTGCATCGCTATATTCTGAGAGCTATAACTTTTTTATTTTTCAATGGAGCTGTATGGCGGCTTGTTTTTGGCGGGACAAGATGACATTTTCAGCAGTACCATTTTTATTTATATTCGTCTTTTTGATTGCGTATTATTCCATTTTTTGTTTGGCGGTATGATGATAAAGCATTGTTTTTTGCTTCATTTTTTTTTAATTTGTTTACCGTGTTCACTGAAGGAGCTAACGAAGAACAGTTTTATAGGTCAGGTCGTTCCAGACGCGGAGATACCAAATATGTGTACTTTTATTGTTTGTTTTTTTTTCATAATAATATTTATAGATTGGTACATTATATGTTTATTTTTGGTGGATTTTTTTTTAAATATTTTTTTAAAATTTTTTTTTCACTTTCTGACACTTTTTTTTTACTTTTATTCTTTGTCTCACTATGGGACTTTCACTTTTTTTATTCTGATCGCCTATATAGCACAGGGATGGAGCTGTCAGCGCTGCAGATGCAGAAGATACTTTGGTCATGCACTGCGCATGACCAAAATATCTTTCGCTGTCTGGTGACCCAGATGTTGTCATGACAACATCGGGTCATCATGGCAACATCCGGGAAGCCGCAGCAGACATCGCTGGACGCCGGCAGGAGAGGTGAGTATCCCGATCGCCTCCCTTTGACCCCGCAATGCTGCGACCGACTTCAATCAGGCTGTGCGGGCGCGATCGCAAAGACGTACTAATACGTATCAGGCTCTTAAGTCCCAGGGTGCAGATACGTATTAGTACGTCTTGGGCTTTAAAGGGGTTAAGAACTAAGTGATTTTCCATTTTTGCGTTTTTGTTTTTTTTCCTCATCTTTTTCTCAGAGCCATACATTTTTTATGATGGTTTGTTTTTTTTACAGGACAAGTTGTACTTTGAATTACACCAAGTGGTGAAATTATTTTCATACAAATTTGCTTGTGTCACCATTTCTGAAGCATTTACATTTTTTCAGTCAATAGAGCTTTTTTTTGCATGGCGAGCTGACATTTGTATTTATACTATTTTTTGTACATACAAGGTTTTGATCACTTTTTACAACTGTAAAAACTAAATTTTGATTTATTTACTTTTTTCCTTTTTACATTTTTTTCTGATCATGTCAATTAATTTCATATTTTCATAGGTTGGACATTTACGGACACAGTGATATAAATGTGTCCTTTTTAAAAAATATATATATTTTTAATGGTGTTAAACAATGGTTATTCAAAGTTATGCCTTTTTTAATTTATTATTTAAAATTTCTATCTTTTTCAGCTTTTTTTTTTTTTAGTCCCCTTAGGAGATTTGAACCTGCCTATACTATATGAAGCATTGAAATGGCAGATAAAGGGGACTTGAGTAGACCTCCAGCTGCCATGGCAATCCCTGTGTTTGTATTGCAGGGGGAGTATGAAGGGCACATGGAATAGCGCAACCCTAATCTGTAAATGTCAGCAGCATAAAGGGAATCTGTCAGCAGTTTTTTGTTATGTAATCCAAGAGCAGCAAAACATAGGGGCTGAGACTCTGATTCCAGCAATGTGTCTCTTGCTTCTCTGTTTGCTGTCATTTTACTACAATCACTGTTTTCTCTGCTGCAGATCTAGCAGAACTCTGAATGCAGAGCTCTGTATAACCCCGCCCACAGCACTGATTGGCAGCTTTTATTATACACTGTACATTGACAGAAAGTTGGTAATCAGTGGTGTTGACAGGGCTGCACAGAACAAGTTGACAAGGCGGCACGTGACATCTAGTCCTGTAGTGATAATCTCCTGCTGATAAAACACTGATTTTATTGAAATGTAGCACCCTGAGGATTCGGCTGCTACAGGGGTATTGCACCTCAACCCAGAGGTGTGATATTCCACTCCCGGGTAAGGATGGAGTGTGGAACTGAGCTCAGTTAGCTGCATGCACTACACACATCCCATTTCCGAGGAACAGACCGACGGTACTCCCACTAGAGAAATGTGCAGGTACGACAGTGTCTGTTCCTGGCTGGAGTGGGAGGGGGGTGGAACATCCCAGTAGTGTAGGGGCAGATAGGGGGAGCAGCCTGGGTAAAGCTAGGAGCTCATTGGGTGCTGGTCACCTGAGCTCACACATAGAGGGAGTATATAAGGTGGGAACCATCTTAGATCAGGGTCAGTCTTTTGCAGAGTGAGGTCAGTCTGTCAGAGTTGAGTCAGAGAAGCAGAGCAGAGGAGAAGAGCAGCTCCAAGGCCAAGAGAGAGAGAGGAGAAAGAAAGACCCAGAGGGGGAGAAAGAAGGAACTCCAAGAGCCCAAATTAGACCAGAGGGTGAAGAGTTGGCAACAGGGTAACGGATCCCAAGCTGGCAGAGGCTACAGCACACCTTAGCCAGGAACCGGAGGTCGTGGGCAGGATCTGCCACGATCACCCACTAAATCCACCCGGAAGGCAGACCAGGAATAGGGTCAGGGAACCCAGAGACAAGGGTTTACCACCAAGAGGCCCGAGGGAGCCGGACATAGGTGGATCCCTGGTGGGGAAGGCCAGAGAAGAGGACAGGACAGAAAGGGAGCTCAGGACCACGCTCCAGAATCACCTGGGGGTTGGCCGAGTCCAGGACCTGGTGGACGCAGCACGGCTCGGGTGGTCACTTAAGGCCGGAGTGACCAGAACAACTGCAGTAAGTAAACAAACCCTGAACTGCATAGCCCGACTCTGAGTCTCATTTCCATCCTCGCTGCACCACCACAACCCCCATCCTCTGCAACTGACCCCCTGAGGCTATACCCCTCCCATTGGGGGTTATACTACCTGAGCTGCACATACATCACCAGCCTCAGCGGACCCTGCTGCAGCGGCGGCCGTATTGACCGCAATTCAACGGGTGGCGTAGTCGACACAAAAGAACATCTAGTAACATCATAAGGACTGCCACACACTGAGCTTGACACCCTGGGCACGGACCGGGTCACAGCCACTCGGAGACTACAACCCCCATCTGATCCGGCTCCGGGTATCCCTAACAGCACTGGCCCAGGGGGCGCGTCAACTTTGGCGTAGTCGGCAGGATAACGTGCCCGCAACAACCGGGTACTGCGTGCCTGAAGAGAAGTTCACCGTTACCTTAAAAAGAAGTCTCCCGCCGGTTCCGGAGGGTCCCCGCCATCGGGCCCCATCACAGGTCGTTTCCCGCCGGTTGTCCGCCATTTGCAGCTTTTTCCCGCCATCCACAGAGTTTCCCGCCACTGGGAAGCGGTTCCCGCCATCTGAGAAGGTTTCCCGCCTTGGCAGAGCGGACGCCATTATGGGCGTGCCAGAGGGTGGCAAAAGGCCACCTCCCATCGTGGGCCAGGTCGAAGAATGGCGCCAAAAGCGGAAACCGCGCCGACCAACAGAGACTGTGATGCTGGAAGTGTCCATCAGCGTGAGAGAACTGCCCCTGGAACTGACAATCACTAACTTGCCCCGGGACCACCCTCAATGTGGGCGGAGACAGAAGAAGAGAGCAAAGATGGGTGTCGCCTGGAGGAGTCTGGAGAGAGCGCACCCGGAGACAAGACGTCTGGAAGAGAGTCCAGAGAGAGCCTACCCGGAGATGGAGGGAGAGTCAGGCAGCACCGACCCAGTGGTCAGGAGCCTGTTGCAGGTCGCCACTCCAGAAGGCCTGCTGGAGATCCTAGCACAGCTCCCCCGAGACCGGGAGTGTGCACAGACCGCGCTGGAGGGCCTCGCACGGAGGATGGCCCGGGTGCAGCGAGAGACGTTGGCGGAGTGGAGCCGAGAGATGGCCCAGCAGACCGGCACCCGTCAGCGGAGCACGCCACCCGAGACGAGGAGACAGACCGCCTCTGAGGATGGCGCAGGAGGAATGAAGGCAGGAGACGGCGCCGAGAAGGGAGCTGAACGAATGGAGGCAGGTAAAGGGGACGTCTCTACCCCGAACCGGGAAACCGCGTGCCTGCCCCAGCTCCCCGTCGCAGAGCCCGAAATTCCCCCTGCCGTGCCCGTCGCTGCATCGTCACCGCCGCGGACTAGGCCTCAACCGGAAACCGCGGCCGCGACCCCTGTGACGTCACACGCCTCGACCTCGAGCGTGGCCAAGCAGGAAATACCACCGGCCTGGTCGCAAGGCCTAGTACCCCCGGGCGCCGCAATTCCAACAGCGCCCCCTACCTCCGCGGAGCCACCAGCCTGGTCGCAGGGCCGAATAACCCAGGGCGCCGCCGTTCTTACGGTGCCCTTTGCCTTTAAGGTGCCCCAGGCCTGGTCGCAAGGCCTGGTTAACCCGGGCGCCGCTACCATCAACGCGCCCTCAACATCTAGAGTGCCGCACCTGGGTGAAAATCTATTTGCCCAGCATACGTGCCCGGATGGGCAGCCCTTCATATGGCCCCAGGAGTACATTCAGCTGGAACTCCAGAGAGCAAGGCCCATGTGCGAGCCCCTGATTCCGGCTCCGAAGCCTGTAAAGAGGACCTCGCCCCCGCTGGAGGAGGCACAGTTCGAGGGGGACCCCACTGGAGAAGACCTCATGGGGTTCACTCAGGAGACTCGGGCGGCCGCAGCGGAGCGTGCAGAGTGCTGCCGGCAGCAGCTCGAGGTCTTCGAGAGGGAGCGGAGAGAGAGGCGGGTCCGGGAACAGCAAGCGCAGATAAGGAGCGCGGAGCAGAAGAGCCGGACCAGGAGGAATCCCCGTGCAGCTCATGGTCCCCCTTCCACCGGGACTGTGATAAAATTCAACATGCAGCACGGATGGGGCTTTATTGGAGACCATCAGACCCCCGGCGACGTCTTTGTAACCCGCAGAGACGTAGAAAGCCATCTGCCGGAGGGACACAGAGGTCGTGACCTGTATGTAGGGGACGAGGTCACCTTCACCCGGCACAAGTGTGCCAAAGGACCCTACGCCCTCCATGTGCATCGCCTGACGGAGGAGGAGCTGCGGTGTGAGGAGGAGCAAGAGGACCCGGACGGGTCTGAAGAATCTAAAGAAGGAGCAGGAGGACGCCGTCGTTGAAGTACGGTAGAGAGAGACTGTACATAGTTACCCGTCAGGGTATAAGAACTGTTCTAGTTAAAATATAGTCCCCGTTGGGACCAGCCAATTGAACTGTTAACCCCGTGTGTCCCTATTCCCACTGACCGAGGACTGAGATCGGTCATTCCTCCCTAATACCTGGCCGAGGACTGAGAGCGGCCATATCCCCTTGTATATAGTTGCGCTTCCTAAAGCGCCCCCTACCGGTTTTATAGGAAACCGTGTTTCTTCAAGAGACTGTCGCACTTTACCCGGTCACAAGTTGCACTGTGACCGGAGGAGCCAGAGACAGTAATGTTTACAAGAATGTTATTTATGAAAAGTTTTATATGAAAAGGTTATTGCTGATGATATCTATATGATGTTTTCTATGTTGATGTTTATGAAAAAATTGTATGTTTTGGATGTTTTTGTTCTCTTACAGCCCGAGGACGTGCTGTGATTTACCAGGGGGGAATGTAGCACCCTGAGGATTCGGCTGCTACAGGGGTATTGCACCTCAACCCAGAGGTGTGATATTCCACTCCCGGGTAAGGATGGAGTGTGGAACTGAGCTCAGTTAGCTGCATGCACTACACACATCCCATTTCCGAGGAACAGACCGACGGTACTCCCACTAGAGAAATGTGCAGGTACGACAGTGTCTGTTCCTGGCTGGAGTGGGAGGGGGGTGGAACATCCCAGTAGTGTAGGGGCAGATAGGGGGAGCAGCCTGGGTAAAGCTAGGAGCTCATTGGGTGCTGGTCACCTGAGCTCACACATAGAGGGAGTATATAAGGTGGGAACCATCTTAGATCAGGGTCAGTCTTTTGCAGAGTGAGGTCAGTCTGTCAGAGTTGAGTCAGAGAAGCAGAGCAGAGGAGAAGAGCAGCTCCAAGGCCAAGAGAGAGAGAGGAGAAAGAAAGACCCAGAGGGGGAGAAAGAAGGAACTCCAAGAGCCCAAATTAGACCAGAGGGTGAAGAGTTGGCAACAGGGTACCGGATCCCAAGCTGGCAGAGGCTACAGCACACCTTAGCCAGGAACCGGAGGTCGTGGGCAGGATCTGCCACGATCACCCACTAAATCCACCCGGAAGGCAGACCAGGAATAGGGTCAGGGAACCCAGAGACAAGGGTTTACCACCAAGAGGCCCGAGGGAGCCGGACATAGGTGGATCCCTGGTGGGGAAGGCCAGAGAAGAGGACAGGACAGAAAGGGAGCTCAGGACCACGCTCCAGAATCACCTGGGGGTTGGCCGAGTCCAGGACCTGGTGGACGCAGCACGGCTCGGGTGGTCACTTAAGGCCGGAGTGACCAGAACAACTGCAGTAAGTAAACAAACCCTGAACTGCATAGCCCGACTCTGAGTCTCATTTCCATCCTCGCTGCACCACCACAACCCCCATCCTCTGCAACTGACCCCCTGAGGCTATACCCCTCCCGTTGGGGGTTATACTACCTGAGCTGCACATACATCACCAGCCTCAGCGGACCCTACTGCAGCGGCGGCCGTATTGACCGCAATTCAACGGGTGGCATAGTCGACACAAAAGAACATCTAGTAACATCATAAGGACTGCCACACACTGAGCTTGACACCCTGGGCACGGACCGGGTCACAGCCACTCGGAGACTACAACCCCCATCTGATCCGGCTCCGGGTATCCCTAACAGCACTGGCCCAGGGGGCGCGTCAACTTTGGCGTAGTCGGCAGGATAACGTGCCCGCAACAACCGGGTACTGCGTGCCTGAAGAGAAGTTCACCGTTACCTTAAAAAGAAGTCTCCCGCCGGTTCCGGAGGGTCCCCGCCATCGGGCCCCATCACAGGTCGTTTCCCGCCGGTTGTCCGCCATTTGCAGCTTTTTCCCGCCATCCACAGAGTTTCCCGCCACTGGGAAGCGGTTCCCGCCATCTGAGAAGGTTTCCCGCCTTGGCAGAGCGGACGCCATTATGGGCGTGCCAGAGGGTGGCAAAAGGCCACCTCCCATCGTGGGCCAGGTCGAAGAATGGCGCCAAAAGCGGAAACCGCGCCGACCAACAGAGACTGTGATGCTGGAAGTGTCCATCAGCGTGAGAGAACTGCCCCTGGAACTGACAATCACTAACTTGCCCCGGGACCACCCTCAATGTGGGCGGAGACAGAAGAAGAGAGCAAAGATGGGTGTCGCCTGGAGGAGTCTGGAGAGAGCGCACCCGGAGACAAGACGTCTGGAAGAGAGTCCAGAGAGAGCCTACCCGGAGATGGAGGGAGAGTCAGGCAGCACCGACCCAGTGGTCAGGAGCCTGTTGCAGGTCGCCACTCCAGAAGGCCTGCTGGAGATCCTAGCACAGCTCCCCCGAGACCGGGAGTGTGCACAGACCGCGCTGGAGGGCCTCGCACGGAGGATGGCCCGGGTGCAGCGAGAGACGTTGGCGGAGTGGAGCCGAGAGATGGCCCAGCAGACCGGCACCCGTCAGCGGAGCACGCCACCCGAGACGAGGAGACAGACCGCCTCTGAGGATGGCGCAGGAGGAATGAAGGCAGGAGACGGCGCCGAGAAGGGAGCTGAACGAATGGAGGCAGGTAAAGGGGACGTCTCTACCCCGAACCGGGAAACCGCGTGCCTGCCCCAGCTCCCCGTCGCAGAGCCCGAAATTCCCCCTGCCGTGCCCGTCGCTGCATCGTCACCGCCGCGGACTAGGCCTCAACCGGAAACCGCGGCCGCGACCCCTGTGACGTCACACGCCTCGACCTCGAGCGTGGCCAAGCAGGAAATACCACCGGCCTGGTCGCAAGGCCTAGTACCCCCGGGCGCCGCAATTCCAACAGCGCCCCCTACCTCCGCGGAGCCACCAGCCTGGTCGCAGGGCCGAATAACCCAGGGCGCCGCCGTTCTTACGGTGCCCTTTGCCTTTAAGGTGCCCCAGGCCTGGTCGCAAGGCCTGGTTAACCCGGGCGCCGCTACCATCAACGCGCCCTCAACATCTAGAGTGCCGCACCTGGGTGAAAATCTATTTGCCCAGCATACGTGCCCGGATGGGCAGCCCTTCATATGGCCCCAGGAGTACATTCAGCTGGAACTCCAGAGAGCAAGGCCCATGTGCGAGCCCCTGATTCCGGCTCCGAAGCCTGTAAAGAGGACCTCGCCCCCGCTGGAGGAGGCACAGTTCGAGGGGGACCCCACTGGAGAAGACCTCATGGGGTTCACTCAGGAGACTCGGGCGGCCGCAGCGGAGCGTGCAGAGTGCTGCCGGCAGCAGCTCGAGGTCTTCGAGAGGGAGCGGAGAGAGAGGCGGGTCCGGGAACAGCAAGCGCAGATAAGGAGCGCGGAGCAGAAGAGCCGGACCAGGAGGAATCCCCGTGCAGCTCATGGTCCCCCTTCCACCGGGACTGTGATAAAATTCAACATGCAGCACGGATGGGGCTTTATTGGAGACCATCAGACCCCCGGCGACGTCTTTGTAACCCGCAGAGACGTAGAAAGCCATCTGCCGGAGGGACACAGAGGTCGTGACCTGTATGTAGGGGACGAGGTCACCTTCACCCGGCACAAGTGTGCCAAAGGACCCTACGCCCTCCATGTGCATCGCCTGACGGAGGAGGAGCTGCGGTGTGAGGAGGAGCAAGAGGACCCGGACGGGTCTGAAGAATCTAAAGAAGGAGCAGGAGGACGCCGTCGTTGAAGTACGGTAGAGAGAGACTGTACATAGTTACCCGTCAGGGTATAAGAACTGTTCTAGTTAAAATATAGTCCCCGTTGGGACCAGCCAATTGAACTGTTAACCCCGTGTGTCCCTATTCCCACTGACCGAGGACTGAGATCGGTCATTCCTCCCTAATACCTGGCCGAGGACTGAGAGCGGCCATATCCCCTTGTATATAGTTGCGCTTCCTAAAGCGCCCCCTACCGGTTTTATAGGAAACCGTGTTTCTTCAAGAGACTGTCGCACTTTACCCGGTCACAAGTTGCACTGTGACCGGAGGAGCCAGAGACAGTAATGTTTACAAGAATGTTATTTATGAAAAGTTTTATATGAAAAGGTTATTGCTGATGATATCTATATGATGTTTTCTATGTTGATGTTTATGAAAAAATTGTATGTTTTGGATGTTTTTGTTCTCTTACAGCCCGAGGACGTGCTGTGATTTACCAGGGGGGAATGTAGCACCCTGAGGATTCGGCTGCTACAGGGGTATTGCACCTCAACCCAGAGGTGTGATATTCCACTCCCGGGTAAGGATGGAGTGTGGAACTGAGCTCAGTTAGCTGCATGCACTACACACATCCCATTTCCGAGGAACAGACCGACGGTACTCCCACTAGAGAAATGTGCAGGTACGACAGTGTCTGTTCCTGGCTGGAGTGGGAGGGGGGTGGAACATCCCAGTAGTGTAGGGGCAGATAGGGGGAGCAGCCTGGGTAAAGCTAGGAGCTCATTGGGTGCTGGTCACCTGAGCTCACACATAGAGGGAGTATATAAGGTGGGAACCATCTTAGATCAGGGTCAGTCTTTTGCAGAGTGAGGTCAGTCTGTCAGAGTTGAGTCAGAGAAGCAGAGCAGAGGAGAAGAGCAGCTCCAAGGCCAAGAGAGAGAGAGGAGAAAGAAAGACCCAGAGGGGGAGAAAGAAGGAACTCCAAGAGCCCAAATTAGACCAGAGGGTGAAGAGTTGGCAACAGGGTACCGGATCCCAAGCTGGCAGAGGCTACAGCACACCTTAGCCAGGAACCGGAGGTCGTGGGCAGGATCTGCCACGATCACCCACTAAATCCACCCGGAAGGCAGACCAGGAATAGGGTCAGGGAACCCAGAGACAAGGGTTTACCACCAAGAGGCCCGAGGGAGCCGGACATAGGTGGATCCCTGGTGGGGAAGGCCAGAGAAGAGGACAGGACAGAAAGGGAGCTCAGGACCACGCTCCAGAATCACCTGGGGGTTGGCCGAGTCCAGGACCTGGTGGACGCAGCACGGCTCGGGTGGTCACTTAAGGCCGGAGTGACCAGAACAACTGCAGTAAGTAAACAAACCCTGAACTGCATAGCCCGACTCTGAGTCTCATTTCCATCCTCGCTGCACCACCACAACCCCCATCCTCTGCAACTGACCCCCTGAGGCTATACCCCTCCCGTTGGGGGTTATACTACCTGAGCTGCACATACATCACCAGCCTCAGCGGACCCTGCTGCAGCGGCGGCCGTATTGACCGCAATTCAACGGGTGGCGTAGTCGACACAAAAGAACATCTAGTAACATCATAAGGACTGCCACACACTGAGCTTGACACCCTGGGCACGGACCGGGTCACAGCCACTCGGAGACTACAACCCCCATCTGATCCGGCTCCGGGTATCCCTAACAGCACTGGCCCAGGGGGCGCGTCAGAAACAGCAGCACACAGCCCAGAAAGTTACACATTACTGCAATCAGGGCCTGTGGCCCTACATCATACTGCTTTCAGAATACATAACAAACACCTGCTGACAGATTCCCATTAACAGGTTAACATCAGCGGACACAGCTCAGCTCCTTTCAATGCTGCTAGAGGCAGATGATGGCTGAATAACCCAGCCATCACATGTGAGGAATGGTGCAGGCTCATCTCCTGAGCCTGTTCTATACATCCGCTCCTGAAACCCGCTCATCGTTAAGGAGTTAAAGGACTATGGTTACAATAAACCTGGTGACCGTCATAATATCAGTCATATTTCAGGACCAGATGACTTTAATAAATACTTTTTTACATTTAGAAATTAGAGAAATTTAGTGTGGAGTAGATTGAACTGTAGGATGCAGTTTGAAACTGAGCTTAAATCTCCAAAGCAAACTTTTAGATTTATGAATGATGCTATACTAAGCTTATCCCATATTCAGTTTCATCGCTGATTAAAGTACAAATCTGGTTGAAAGCTAAAAAAAAAAAAAAACTACAAGTGTCATGACATCTCAATAAGAGAAATCACAACTGAAAGTTTATTTTCGGTTTTCACTTTAATTCCAATGTTAAAATGGACTATACAAAGTACCAAGATATCTACAAAATGCATAAAAATATCCGTAAGCAGAATACAACTAAATATTTTAGTAATATTAAGCTATTTATTGCAAGTGGTCTAGTCTAGACAAGGTTTACATTGACAATACCCATCTTTACCTATACAGGTTATTCTCTCGTGAAACCTATCATAATAAATTCTATGGGGAGTATCAAGGGTTCAGACAGACAGAAGCATCAGAAGGTTAAAATCAGGGCAAGGGTTCATGGAAAATACCATGCCAAAAGAAATGAGAGGGGTAAGGAACGGGTCAGTTAACTGAGGACAAGAGAGATAGAAAATCAGCAGACAAAAGCAAGTTCGAGTTCAGAAAGTCGAAGGTTAGGGCAGTCAGACAAGGTCAGGAACACAGTAAGGTCAAAGTAGGAATTGACAAAAGAAGTACATTCTCCCATAGAAACTTCACTTCCACAAAAACACCCAGAGTGCTCGGTCCCAGAGGTGGATATCACCACTGGTCATAACAGACACTGGTTGTCTATCTGCTAATCTTTAAAGTTTGGTTTGTTTCTGGTCTCTTTATGATAAGTGCACATTATCGTCATAAAACTTGGCAAAGCTATGTTTTCATACCCATAACACCACCAAAGATGGAAGCAAAAAGATTTCCCATATAATTTTTTTGTTTCTCTTTTTAATACATCATACTTCTGTGGATATTGTCGTAACATAGGAACACTGCCCACTTCAAGGGTTAAAATGGCAAAATGAAAACAAGACATATGAAAGGGGTACAATGCCACGCTGAAATGTCACAGACACTTCTTTGGTGCAAAGAAAAAAAATGTTTTCACAATGATGCATATAAATATTGACAATAAATATCATTTTAGTTTGTAGGTAGTCAAATTCAATGGGTTTAGTCTCTAGATGAGGAACAAAGCTTGCCTGTTACTCTTATACTTTGTGGCAAAAGTTTCTGGAACAAACAGTAGAATAAATGCAGTAATTTAATGGCCATGGACATTGACTTTCACATATATTTTTCGCTACTTTTGGTAGTAAAATTTTGTCTGCAATCTTCATTCCTTTATTCATTTTCAGACCCACCTGTATGCAGTCCTAGACTGATCCAAGTTTCATATTTTTCTCTTCTGGGATTGTCGTTCGTGGTAGTATATATTGGATGTAACTTTGTGTGTTTCCAGGTGCTGATGTTTTCAGTAGTTAACATATCGGCCAAAAACAGCCCAAAAGTATAATGCTGCCTCCACAATGCTTTACTCTGGGTATAGTGTGCTTTTAGTGATTTGCAGTATTGGTTTTGTGTCAAACATACCTTTTGGAATTATGGACAAAAAATGTAACTTTGATCTCAGTGGGCCATACCAAGTTTTCCCACATCCTTTTAGCAGACTTGATGCAGATTTTGGCAATATATAGCCAGGCTTGGATGTTTTTTTTTGTATGAAAAGGCTTCTGTCTTGCCCCCCTTCCCCACAGGACAGAAATATGAAGACTATGGGAGATTGTTGTTACATGCAGTACACAATCTGTACTTGCCAGAAATTCCTTCAGCTCCTTTAATGTTGCTGTATGCCTCTTAGCAGCCTCCAAAACCAATTTTATTCTTATCACTTCAACAATTTTTGGGGGACATCCAGTCAAGTCCTGAGTAATGTCTCAGTTGTGCCAAATTTATTCCACTTCTTGATCATCTCCACATTATTCCATGGTATACCTAATGCTTTGGATTTTTTTTTTTTACTTTTCTGATACATTTCAAAAATGAAATCCGATTGCTGTGTTGCAAGCTGTTTTCAGACCATGGCTTTTGCTGTAAATTGCAGCTAAGAAAATGTCAGGAAAATCCAGTTAGAACAACAAAACTTTATATGGGGTTAATCAGAATCACTGTAAATGATGGCAGCCATGTACTGACTACTATTTAATATAAGTTTAAATGTAATTGGCAAAAATTCTGAAGACAACCACATCATTTGAAGGTGATAACACTTATGCAATCATATTATTTTAGCTTTGTTCTTTTAATTTTCCCCCTCAAAATGATTTCAATTTGTTTCTCAATGGATAGGTACAGATTATGGGCGATATTAAGGGTAGAAAAAAGTTATGAAATTATTCTTCTTGGTATAATTTATTTATATGACAAAAACTTGGCATCTTAACAATCAGTTAAAAGCTTTATACATTAATTGTCAAGTTGGCATAATGGAGATGTCTATGGGTAGAGGTTGTAAGACAACCATCAAAATCTGGGCAATCCTTCTTACCTATCAACTGAACTAAGAAGTCATAATGGTGAGTATAAAAGTATTTTCAAAGTATAAAAAGAGTCACACCGAGACTTACCATGTGCTGATATCCCATTACCAGGACAAGAAAACTTTTGTAGACAATGATCTGATAGAAAATTATGAGAAATGGAAGATCAAAAATGAGACAGATTAACAGTGTAGTCCAGGGTGGTTTTAGGACATATAGGAAAGCCACCAATGCTTGCCATAAAATGTCAGACAATTGCCTGCCATAAAAAGCTTGGAAAGCTGCTGTGCACACATTTATTTTACTTGGCAAGAAAATAAAAGTCAGCATTTAGTCATTTCAAATTTTACTGAGCTGGAATTAATGACAATGAGTAGAATTATGGACGATCAAAGAATTGTCTTAATAGTGTTTAGGACATGATAACTATAACTCTTTAAGATGAGGTGTTGTTCTAAGAATCAATGCATAAGTGTACAGTAATTTAGAAATGCCTGTGGTCAATGCAGGCAGTAGAAAATCATGTAGAGAAAGTAGAGATGAAAATGTCAGAGGAGAGGTCTATCTTTGGAGATACTTCATTTTAGATGACAATGTACTTCGTCAAGGGTTTTCCTTTCATGTACATATATAGAATTATATGCACATGTGTAGCTTGTTTCTGTTAAACCATAACTTGAGGAGATCAAGAATTTTCTAAGAACTTTGCCATTCTTGTCAGTGGAAGTCTGTGTCCTGAGACTCACACCAGTCGCTCAAGGTAAAAGTAAAAGAGTCCACCTTATCTTTGAGCTTCATCAGTGCAGTGTATAGGCTCAATATAAAAAGGTACGCTCCGAAGATATTATTATTATTATTATTTATTATTAAAGCGCGATTTATTCCATGGCACTTTACATGTGAAAAAGGGGTATACATACAAGAACAATTACAATAATCTTGAACACAATGTGACAGCAACTGGTACAGGAGGAGCGAGGACCCTGCCCACGAGGGCTCACAATTTACAAGGGATGGGTGAGGATACAGTAGGTGAGGGTAGAGCTGGTCGTGCAGCGGTATGGTGGAGCGGTGGTTACTGCAGGTTGTAGGCTTGTCGGATAAAACTGCAATTGTCTCTTCAGAGAGGAAGATGACTAGAACGCTAGTATCACCTATTGGAAGTAAAGACAATATCAACCCTTTAAAGAGCCTTGCCACATGACTTAGGATAAAACCAAAACCAGAATCTCAATTTGCAAACACAGTGTTTCAGGGTGCTGCCCCTCATCAATGCAAAGTGTGAGATCTGGTTTGGTTAGTTGAGAAGAATCTGACCGGGATCCAAAGGGTAATGTTTCTCCTTGTGGAGAGTGACATGCCAAGCCTGGCATGTGTAGCGTCGGCGTCCCTGCCTCCTGCTAGGCAGGGACGCTGTTCCCCTCACCTCTCCGCTCCGTGCCCGGCGTCTTCCTCCCGCTCTGCCGGCAGCGCGCGCTGCTCCCCAGCCACTGGGCTTAGGGCGCGCGCGCGCTCCCCCTCTCTTAAAGGTGCCGCGCGCGCCGTCCTAAGGAGTCCCCGGCCAATGGCCGGAGGACCTCACCATATATAAAGCACCTCTTCCAAAATGGAGGTGCCCGAGCAATGTTGTTGTGACGCACCCCCTGGGCCTGTGTTGTGCAGGGGAACCCGGAACCGGGCCTGTTGTAGAATGCTGGGGGTTGTAGTCTCCGTGTGGCGGTGACCCGGTCCGTGCCCAGGGTGGTCAAACCAGTGGCAGTCTTAATGTATAGCAAATGTCCGACTACGCCATCCGTGGATTGCGGTCAGTGGGGACCGCCGCTGCGCTGCCGACCGCTGAGGCTGATGTTGTTTGCGCAGCCGAGTATGGGATAACTCCCCACGGGAGAAGTATTGCCTCAGGGCAGCTAATGTGAGAGATGATGGGAGTGATGGTGTGAGGGTCCCAGTGCTAATGGTGCTGGTGCGGCAAGGAATCACAGAGACGTGAGGTGCAGTTCAGGGTCTTTACTGATGGTACAAGGCAGACCCTCCCGGGAGTACTGGCTAGTATAAGGGGCCTGGTCAGTCTGCGAGCAAGCAGGAGTTCCCCTGGCCAGGTGGAGTTGTAGGCCTCCCCGTTTATCTGCACTCTTCCTGGCTACCTTGCTGTCAGCGGTTACAAGTAGCCCACGTCCCTGAGTATACCGTGTGCTTCTCACCCGTATGGCTGGTGACTTGGGGCCTTCTGTTAGCCTCCGCTCCTGGATGGCGGCGCTGGTCCCTTCTTTGTGACTGAGCCTCCGGGCTTCTATGGCCAGAGGACCTGGAATCCCCTGCCGGCTGGTTTCTGCTGCTGGGTATATATCAGTCCCCACAGCCTCGGACTCCTGTGTCCGGTTTTAGTAACTTCAGCCAGGGCAAGCTATATCTCTGCTCACAGCCCCTGGCCTTCTGCCTTTGCTCCTACAGAGCTCCTGATGTATCTTTTCCTGTGTCTACAGCTTCACTCTAGGCTCTGACTGCTCTGCTTGTTCTGCAGGCTCTGTCTCACCTAATCCCGCCCCAGACCCAGTTTATAAGGGCAGATTCCTCCCCTCCCAGGTCTGGGTGGGCCGTGTTGTATGCTTAGGGCTCCTGACTAGAGAAACCTACCACTTGCTCTCAGACATAATATCTCTATTACTGTGGCAACCAGACCCCTGGGGTGTCACATTCCCCCCTAGTAAATTTTAGTACTCTGGGACTAAACACATTTTTAAAACATAATAACAGGGTATAAACAATAATACAATAACATATTTACAAGAAGCTGTAGTTCTTTAAAGGTCACGGCGTGTCCGCAACCGGGTGTCCATATCACCCAAGGTGAAGTTTTTGAAACAAGAGGGTGTCCATGTCACCCAAGGTGAAACTTTAAGCGAAGTAGGGGACCTGTCCAAAGCAAACCCCTTGCGTTGGCCTTGGGCGTGGCTGCAAGGGTAGACTAACTACTTTGGGCCGCAAGGAGGCCACGCCAGACAGGTTTTCTCTTCCGCGACCGTCTTCGCAAGAGGCACCAAGGTGCAACTATCTACAAAACTGTTCCGGTTATCCAGCGTCCATAACCTGTTAGTCCATAAAAATCTGCAGGGTAACTGAGAAACATAATTAATAACAGGCAACAAACATAAACCATTAACAGTTAACAGATAAATTCACAGTGCATTAGTTTAGATTCTCCAGCGAGCGGGCATCTGACCTCTAGTGACTCTAGTGGACCTACGGAGCTCACTAACTGGTTCTGCACTACAGGGTGTAGGAGGTGTTATGGGTAAGCTGGGCAGCTGTCTGCGCACTCTTTGGCTCACTAGGGGCACGGCAGGCTCACTACTAGCAGAGGGTTGATCCTCCTGTACTGCTGGTGTGGACTCTTCTGCCTCTTGGGCCGGCTGCTCTTCCAGCTCTACCGGTTCCTCTGTAGGCACTTGCGGGGCTGGCTGGAGAAAGGTGAGGACGGGTACCACGACAGCGCCGTTTACTTGTGTCAAAGACCGGGGGAAGTCTCCGAGTACGGTACTGATCATTTCTTCCCTTTCCTCTGCGGGTTGAGGGTTTCCTTGATCTTCTTCAGGGCTTTGCAGCTGCTCGGGACACTTCTTCAGGTGGTCTCTGGAGACAATGGCTGTGGTTTCTCCTCCATCCTTACTGATTACGCAGATTTTTGGGTTCTCATGGCTTGATGGCAGTACGGTGTACGGGTCCTTCTCCCACTGGTCGTCCAACTTGTGGAGCCGCCTCTTCCTCTTCAAGACCTGCTCTCCAGGTACCAGGGGAACAGCGGGAGCATACTGGTTATAAGCCTTCTCTTGCCTTTCTCTAGCTTGAGACAGACTTCGCTCGACGCTCTCCTGTACTTTCCGATACTGCTGCTGCCGTTCTGTATCCCAGTCTGCCTCTGGCGAGGAGTCTTCAGGCGTCAGGACTCCCATATCCAGGTCAATAGGAAGCTTACCAGGTCTTGCTCTCATTAGGTAAGCCGGGGTACAGTTAGTGGAACCTACAGGGATGTGGTTATACAGGTCCACCAGATCGGGCAGTTTCTGAGGCCACAGACTGCGTTCTTCCAGGGGCAACGTTTTTAGCAGATCTATCACCACCTGGTTCATCTTCTCGCAGAGTCCATTGGTTTGAGGGTGATAGGGCGTTGTTCTTATCTTCTTGCAGCCATACAGGTTGCAGAACTTCTGGAAGACCTCCGCTTCGAAGGCTGGTCCTTGGTCTGTCAACACTTGGTCTGGGTACCCGTGTGGACGGCAGAAGTGCTGCTGGAAGGCTCTAGCTGCTGTTTGAGCCGTTAAGTCCTTGACCGGGACCACCACCAGGAACCGGGAGTAAAGATCTACGATTGTGAGAGCGTAGACATACCCAGATCTGCTTAGAGCCAGTTTCACATGGTCCAGGGCTACCAGTTCCAGTGGCTGTCTGGTGATGATGGGCTGCAGGGGAGTCTTCTGGCTGGCTCGGTCTTTTCTTCTCAGGTGGCACGGGCCACAGTCTCTGCACCACCTCTCGATGGCTCCTCTCATGCCTACCCAGTAGAACCGTTCACGCAACAAGAACTCCAGCTTCTTCCATCCGAAATGCCCTGCTCCGTTGTGGTATGCCTCCAGAACCATAGCCGCGTCTCGTCTTGGGACCACTACCTGCCAGGTCAACTCATGTGTTCGAGAGTTAACCATTCTCCGGCACAGCTTCTCCCTGTAGAGGAACAGCTTACTTTTCTCCTTCCACAGTTGCTTGGTCTCCTCCGGAGCATCTGGGTCAAGACGGGCATCGGCCTGGGTCAGCATTTCCTTCACCAAATGGACTGCGGGATCACTGTCTTGCGTCTCCGACCAGTTGTAGTGGGGCAAGGGATTGAACGTCACGGAGCGCCTGTCCTTCACACGGTGGGAATACAGGGCAATCCCATGACGGTGGAACGCAGGGAGCTCAACTTCTTCCAGATCTTCTGGATCTTCCCCTACGTCCGGTAAGTTCGGCATTCTAGACAGGGCATCCGCGTTGGCATTTGAGCGTCCTGCCCGGTATTTGATGGTGAATTCAAAGTTGGACAGGCGGGCCATCCATCTCTGTTCCAGGGCACCGAGCCTTGCAGTATCCAGGTGTGTCAACGGGTTGTTATCCATGTACACAGCGAATTTGGAGGAGGCAAGGTAATGCTTGAAACGTTCGGTCACTGCCCACACTACTGCCAGGAACTCCAGCTTGAATGAGCTATAATTCTCAGGGTTCCTCTCAGTGGGCCGTAGCTTTCGGCTGGAGTAAGCGATTACCCATTTTTTCCCTTGCTGGATCTGGGACAGTACGGCTCCTCCCGATGTTGCTTGCGTCCGTGTGGAGGATAAAGGGCTGGCTGTAGTCTGGATATGCCAGGATTTCATCCCCCATGAGGGCCATCTTCAGCTGGCAGAAGGACTCCTCTTCCAGCTTTTCCCACCTAAAGGGCGGCTTCTGGTTTTTGGCTTTCTGAGATTGACCTATCAGGAGGTCCTGCATAGGGGCTGCCATTTTGGTGAAACCGGGAATGAATCTTTGGTAGTAGCCTACCAACCCGAGGAACTGCCGCACTTCCTTTATGCTGGAGGGTCATGGCCAGTCCTTAATCACGGTGATCTTATCAGGGTCAGGAGCCACTCCGTCAGCACTCACCACGTGTCCCAGGTATTGCACCTTTGGTTTCAGGAGGTGACACTTGGAGGGTTTCACCTTTAGGCCATAGTTTGCCAGAGCTTCGAACACTTCTGCCAGGTGTTTCAGGTGGTCCTCGTAGGTCTCGGAATAGACGATGACATCGTCCAGATATAACAGGACCGTCTCGAAGTTCCGGTGTCCCAGACAGCATTCCATCAACCGTTGGAAGGTTCCTGGTGCATTGCAGAGCCCGAACGGCATACAGTTAAATTCGCTGAGACCCATCGGGGTGGTGAATGCCGTCTTCTCCCGGTCCGCCTCTGCTACAGGAACCTGCCAGTACCCGCTAGTGAGATCCAAAGTAGAGAAGAAGTTAGCAGATTTTAATGCAGCTAAGGACTCTTCTATCCTTGGTAACGGGTACGCATCTTTGTGTGTGATACGGTTGACCTTCCTGTAGTCTACACACATTCTCATGGCGTTGTCTTTCTTTTTCACTAAGACTAGTGGAGCTGCCCAGGGGCTACAGCTGTCCCTGATTACCCCAGCCTCCTTCATGTCTTTTAGCATCCCCTTGGCTTGTTGGTAGTGTGCCGGGGGTACGGGTCGGTATCTCTCCTTTATGGGAGGATGGTCTCCCGTGGGGATGTGGTGTTCTACCCCCTTTACTCGCCCGAAGTCTAGCGGGTGTTTACTAAACACTCTCTCGTACTCTCGAACCACCCGATAGACTCCCTGTTTCTGGTGTGAGGGAGTGGAGTCAGTACCCAAATGCAGTTGCTGACACCAGTCCTCCATTGGTTTCTTAGAGCCGTTACCTTCCTCTGGTTGAGATGGAGGCAAGGGTTCCACGGCCTGTACAGAATTCTGGTTTATGGTGAACAATTTGACTAGCGTGGCATACCGGGGCAGGTATACTTCTCTCTCCCCGATATTTATGATGCGAATGGGCACCCTCCCATGGCGTACATCGACCACCCCCCGTGCCGTCAAAATGGTGGGCCTACTGTCTGAGTAGACGGGTTCTACCATTGCTTGGTAGTCTCTACCTCTTAGACCAATAGCTGCCCGGCACCAAATCATCATCTCACTTTTTGGGGGCATGGCAATAGGGAACGGGTCACACATTCTCACGCTACCTATCTCACCACCAGATAGTTCCACCTGTTGCCGCTTCATCAGTGCCCGGATCTCTTTTTGGAGCACACGCTGCTGGCCGGAACTGGCGTTCTTGGCAACCTGCTGTAAAATGAGAATCACCTCTGCAAGACAATTTTCAATCACATTAGTTCCCAAGGTTATTCTAGGGTGACTCTCATGACGGTCTATGTCCACTATAATCAGTCCTTGTGCCGCCAGTTCGACTTTACCGATCTTAATGGTCACCTCTTTGAATCCCACCTGCGGCACGGGCTGACCATTGCTGGCGACGATACTCAGGTCGTCATCTGGGTAGCGGGTTATGTCCGAGTCATTCCAGTACTGTTTAAAGAGCACGTATGGGATGGTGGTCACCTGTGACCCAGTGTCTAGTAGGGCACTCATAGGAATGCCATCCAGTACCACAGGCAAGATTGGACGTCCCCCTACGTATTTATCACGCCAGTTTGATGGGCCTGATGGTCTTATGCCTGGGGGTTGGCCCTCTACCCCAGGTTGTGCCCGTTTAAATGACAGTACCTTGCCACATGTCCGGGTTGATTGCAGCGGCGGCAGATAGGTCGTCCGTCCTCGTTGTATCTGTCGCTGGGTCTTCCTCTGGCCGGTGGGGTCCTCCTCAGTCGGTGCCACGGGACGTCCTCCGGTCCGGATGCCAGCTGGATCTTTCCTGGAGAAGAGACCTGTAAAGACTGCACAGTTCTGGTTAGCGCGGCAACGCTCTTAGTCAGCTCTTGGACCTGATGGTGCAGGTCTGTAGCCGGGTCACTGTTTAAAGCCTGCGCATCAGCTCCCACAGGCCCTGCAGACAAGGGCGCCATCTCCTGGTGGTAAGTGATAGCAGGGCGCCTGTGGGTCACAGCGCTACCTGGTGCCGGTTCGCGGAGCACCCGGATGGCTCTGTCCTTGAACTGTGCAAAGTCCAGGTCAGGGTCCTGTAAGGCCATTGCCCGCAACTGGGTTCGGTGGGCATTGCACAGTAGACCCTCAATAAATTGTTCAGTCAACAGCTTATCTTCATTTCCCACGCTGTCAGGGTCTGCCTGCTTAATGGCTCTCAGGGCCTCTTGTAGGTTTAGAGCATAGTCTCTTATACTCTCATGTGCCCGCTGTTTACACCCGTAAAATCTGAGCTTTATTTCGGCTGAGGTGCGGGTATCAAATGTGTCTTTCAGCCGGGCTAGTATTTCTCTGACAGTCCTCTTCCTCCCAGGTGGCCAGGACTTTACCTCCCTTTGGGCTGCCCCGATTAATTGGGCCACCAGGATGCTCACTTTTTGCTCTTCTGTGAGGGGGTACACCTGGAAGAGGCTATCCAGTCTTTCTCTAAAGTCATTTAGAGTATGTGACTCCCCTGAGTACTGGGGTAGCCAGGTTGCCCCCGGGATATAGGGCATGGTGAATGGCATGACTGCTGCAGCGGTTGCGCTGGCGGTGGCTGTGGCAGTGGAGCTCCCCTCGGTATCCGGCATCCTCCTCCCCCCTAGTGGACCGTGGCCTACCTTGCGATGCTCTTCTTCCGTAGTCGCAGTCGATCGTCGGGGTTGAGGACCTGGCGTCGCGCTCCGATGACGTCAGCGTCGCTCTTCCTCCCTTCCAGGACCTTGCGCAGCGTCAGAGCGTGGGGCGGAGCGTGGGGCGGAGCTTCGGATCTCGCGCGCTTTCGGCGTCCACGCCCCTCTTCTTCCCGTGCGGCGTCCCGAAGATGGCGTCCGAAGGCGGGAAGCAGCTGCGGATGGCGGGAAGAAGGCAGAAGACGGCGGGAAACGGTCCAAGATGGCGTCTGATGACGGGAATCGGCTCCGGATGGCGGGAAACGACTCCGGACAGCGGGAAACTTCACCACAGGTAAGTATAAAAGTCTCTTTTTCAGGCACGCAGTACCCGGTGGTTGCGAAATCCTGCCGACTACGCCAAAGTTGACGCACCCCCTGGGCTTGTGTTGTGCAGGGGAACCCGGAACCGGGCCTGTTGTAGAATGCTGGGGGTTGTAGTCTCTGTGTGGCGGTGACCCGGTCCGTGCCCAGGGTGGTCAAACCAGTGGCAGTCTTAATGTATAGCAAATGTCCGACTACGCCACCCGTGGATTGCGGTCAGTGGGGACCGCCGCTGCGCTGCCGACCGCTGAGGCTGATGTTGTTTGCGGAGCCGAGTATGGTATAACTCCCCAAGGGAGAAGTATTGCCTCAGGGCAGCTAATGTGAGAGATGATGGGAGTGATGGTGTGAAGGTCCCAGTGCTAATGGTGCTGGTGCGGCAAGGAATCACAGAGACGTGAGGTGCAGTTCAGGGTCTTTACTGATGGTACAAGGCAGACCCTCCCGGGAGTACTGGCTAGTATAAGGGGCCTGGTCAGTCTGCGAGCAAGCAGGAGTTCCCCTGGCCAGGTGGAGTTGTAGGCCTCCCCGTTTATCTGCACTCTTCCTGGCTACCTTGCTGTCAGCGGTTACAAGTAGCCCACGTCCCTGAGTATACCGTGTGGTGCTCACCCGTATGGCTGGTGACTTGGGGCCTTCTGCTAGCCTCCGCTCCTGGATGGCAGCGCTGGTCCCTTCTTTGTGACTGAGCCTCTGGGCTTCTATGGCCAGAGGACCTGGAATCCCCTGCCGGCTGGTTTCTGCTGCTGGGTATATATCAGTCCCCACAGCCTCGGACTCCTGTGTCCGGTTTTAGTAACTTCAGCCAGGGAGAGCTATATCTCTGCTCACAGCCCCTGGCCTTCTGCCTTTGCTCCTACAGAGCTCCTGATGTATCTTTTCCTGTGTCTGCAGCTTCACTCTAGGCTCTGACTGCTCTGCTTGTTCTGCAGGCTCTGTCTCACCTAATCCCGCCCCAGACCCAGTTTATAAGGGCAGATTCCTCCCCTCCCAGGTCTGGGTGGGCCGTGTTGCATGCTTAGGGCTCCTGACCAGAGAAACCTCCCACTTGCTCTCAGACATAATATCTCTATTACTGTGGCAACCAGACCCCTGGGGTGTCACAGTTGCATAGCCTTTCACTCTGCTTCAGCCCTCAGGTCCCGTAACCAGATACCTGCCAGTTACCTGCCATATTCCTGCTTGATACCTGCCTGTTACTTGTCTATCTGCTTACATTCCTGCGGTCCGACAGTCTGCCTACCAGCCCTGCCAGTCTGTCTATGGATCTGTTTGCCCGCTCACCTGGGAGCGCTCATCTGCTACCTGCCTGCTAGCCTATCTGGAGGCTCTGCCGTCACGTGCTGTGACCACCTGCCTGTCCAGAGACTCTTACCCGCTCACCTGGGAGCGTCCGCCTGCTACCTGCCTGCTAGCCTACCTGGAGGCTCTGCCGTCACGTGCTGGGACCACCTGCCTGTCCAGAGACTCTTACCCGCTCACCTGGGAGCGTCCGCCTGCTACCTGCCTGCTAGCCTACCTGGAGGCTCTGCCGTCACGTGCTGTGACCACCTGCCTGTCCAGAGACTCTTACCCGCTCACCTGGGAGCGTCCACCTGCTATGTGCCTGCTAACCTACCTGGAGGCTCAGCCGTCACTTGCTGTGACCTCCTGCCTGTCCAGAGACTCTTGCTCGCTCACCTGGGAGAATCCACCTGCTACCTGCCTGCCTGCCTATCTGGAGGCTTAGCCATCACTTGCTGTGACCACCTGCCTGTCCAGAGACTCTTGCCCGCTCACCTGGGAGCGTCCACCTGCTACCCGCCTGCTAGCCTATCTGGAGGCTTAGCCGTCACTTGCCGTGACCACCCGCCTGTTAAGAGACTGTCCCCGTCACTTGCTGTGACCTCCTGCCCTTCTACCCAGAGACTGTCCCCGTCACTTGCCTGACCTCCTGCCCTTCTACCCAGAGACTGTCCCCGTCACTAGCCGTGACTGCCTGCCCGCCTACCCTGGGAGCCACCCGCTTCCTTACAAGGACTGCCCCTTTGTATAGTTGCTCAGAGGTTCCACCTCCCAGACCCATTACAGTTTTCTCGGGCCATGGAACCTGGTGGCACCCAAGCTCCCTCGCTCTCGGACTTATGTCATGAACTTTCCCGTTAGAGGTCCCAACAGGAGTCCATCCTGAGTCACCTGCGTAGTGTTAACTCCCGCCTGGACACATTGTCTACCTCTTCGGGAGCTGCCTCCACACCACACTTACTACCCCGGCACCGCCGCAGCCCATCAACACCATGGCATCTCTTCCCGGTCCCCGCCTCTCCACTCCTCCTCGTTTAGGCGGAGATCCCAGCCAGGCACGGGGCTTCATTAACCAGTGCACTCTGCACTTCGAACTGTTGGCACACCAGTTTTCCACCGACCGAGCCAAATTAGCCTTCATCATGTCCCATCTCACGGGAGAGGCACTGGCTTGGCTAAATCCTCTATGGAAGAGAGGAGACCCCCTGGTGTCCAACCTGCCAGCCTTTCTTACGGCTTTCCGGAAAGTCTTCGACGAACCAGGACGGAAGATCTCATCCGCATCATCTCTGCTACGCCTCCGTCAAGGATATCTCACCGTGGGCCAATATGCCATACGATTCCGTACCCTTGCTTCGGAGCTGGCCTGGGATAACGACGCCCTGGTGTCTGTCTTTTGGGAGGGTCTGTCCGGCCGTATTAAAGATGAACTCGCCGGTCGGGACATTCCTACCACTCTCGACGACTTAATAACTCTTGCCACCCCGATTGACATCCGGTTCCAGGAGCGCGCCAAAGAGGTCACCCGTGAGAGGAGGTTTCCACGTCTAGCCCCTACCTTCCAGAAACCTGTCACTTCTCCCGTTACTCCCCAGGCGCACTCACCCGAGCCTATGCAGGTCAGCCAGACCAAGATGGTCAAGACCCGTCAAGAGTTACGCCGAGCCGAGGGGAGCTGCTTCTACTGTGGCAGTAAGGAGCACCGGATCCGTTCCTGCACGGAGAGGTCGGGAAACGCCTGTGTCTAGGATCGCTCAGAGAGGTCGTCCTAGATAAGAGTAAACCCTCTCCATCTCTGTTGCTGTCGGTCTCTATCATCTGCGGGGAGAACCATTATTTGGAACTAGCCCAACTTGACTCTGGAGCTGCCGGAAATCTCATTTCTCAGTCCCTGGTAGAGAAATACCGCATTCCCACCAAACCTCTGGCTGTACCCTTATCTGTCGCTGCCGTAGATGGGGGCCTCTTACCACATCCCATCCAACTCATCACCGAATCCATAACCCTGCAGGTGGGAATGCTGCACTCAGAGAGCATCTTCTTTCATGTTCTGCCTGGACTCTCTCACACCCTCTTGCTAGGCCTACCTGGACTTCAGAAACATGCACCCGTGCTTGATTGGCAGACCGGAGAAGTCCTTCGCTGGGGACAGGACTGCCATAAGACTTGTTTAGTTCCCGTCCATCCTGTCCGTCCTTCTCCTACCCCAGCCAATCTACCAGGTCTTCCGGTTCCCTATTGGTCTTATGCGGACGTCTTTAATAAAAAGGAGGCAGAGACATTACCCCCTCATAGACCATGCGACTGCCCAATCGACCTGATACCCGGTGCTACTCCTCCCCGTGGGCGTATTTACCCTTTGTCCGCTGCTGAAACCCGGTCCATGTCTGAATATATTGAGGAGAATCTGGCCCGGGGATTTATCCGGAAATCCACCTCCGCAGCGGGAGCAGGCTTCTTCTTTGTCAAAAAGAAGGACGGCTCACTCCGTCCCTGTACAGACTATAGAGGCCTTAACCAGATCACCCGTGAAGAATAAATACCCCCTTCCGCTCATTCTGGAATTATTTGACCGTCTGAGGGTGGCTAGAATCTTCACCAAGCTGGACCTCCGTGGGGCGTATAACCTGGTCCGTATCCGTCAGGGGGATGAATGGAAGACGGCATTCAACACCCGGGACGGCCACTATGAATACCTGGTAATGCCCTTCGGTCTCTGTAACGCTCCCGCCGTCTTTCAAGAGTTGGTCAATGACATCTTCCGGGACCTTCTCTACTCCTGCGTAGTGGTGTACCTGGACGACATCTTGGTCTTCTCTCCGGATCTTCTCACTCACCGGAGGGATGTTCGTCAGGTCCTGCTCAGGCTCAGGCAGAACCACCTCTACGCTAAATATGAGAAGTGCCTCTTTGAGCAGACCTCGCTTCCGTTTTTGGGCTACATAATCTCTCAGACCGGCCTACGAATGGATCCTGAGAAACTGTCTGCCATCCAGAAGTGGCCCCGACCAGAGGGGTTGAAGGCTATTCAGCGGTTCCTGGGCTTCGCCAACTACTACCGCCTCTTCATACCGCACTTCTCTTCCCGGACTGCCCCAATCTCTGCGCTCACCCGTAAGGGCACTAATCCCAGAGAATGGCTGCTCGAAGCAGAGGAAGCCTTTCTTTCCTTAAAACAGGCTTTCTCTTCCACCCCGGTGCTGCATCGTCCGGACGGCAACAAACAATTCTTCCTGGAAGTGGACGCATCCTCCTCTGGAGCCGGAGCGGTACTTACCCAAAAGTCATCTTCCGGAAGAATGGTAACTTGCGGCTTCTTGTCCAAACTCTTCTCCCCTTCTGAGCGCAATTATTCTATAGGAGACCGAGAGTTATTGGCCATTAAGCTGGCACTGGAGGAGTGGCGTTACCTGCTCGAGGGGGCTCTTCACCCGGTAATTATTTACACGGACCACAAGAACTTGGCTTACCTCCAGAGCGCCCAGAGACTTAACCCGCGCCAAGCCCGGTGGTCTATGTTTTTTGCCCGCTTTGATTTCATTCTTCATTTTTGCCCGGCAGACAAAAACATCAAAGCTGACGCCCTGTCCCGATCCTTCCTGGTGTCTGATCTAGAGGAGGAGCCTAAGCACATCATTGATCCCGCCAGAGTAATGCAGGTGGCCCCCGTGAATCTAAATCATCTCCCTCCCGGTAAGACGTTCGTAACAGTACCTGATCGGAAGAAGGTCCTACACTGGGGTCACTCGTCTAAGCTAGCTGGCCACGCCGGTCAGAAAAAGACCCTCCAGCTTATTACCCAGCATTACTGGTGGCCTACCCTGCACAAGGACGTAATAGACTTTGTTTCAGCCTGTGTGTCCTGCGCCCGCAACAAGGTTCCGAGACACCTGCCAGCCGGTCGCCTCCTTCCTCTTCCAGTACCTGCTGCCCCATGGCAGCATATAGCTATGGACTTTATAACGGATCTCCCTATCTCTGCCGGTTGTATGGTCATTTGGGTGGTCGCTGACCGCTTTTCCAAGATGGCTCACTTCATTCCCCTGCTGGGCCTCCCATCTGCACCCGAGCTGGCTAAAGACTTTATCCGCCACATCTTCCGTCTCCATGGCCTGCCCCTCCACATCGTGTCGGATTGTGGGGTTCAGTTCACCTCACGCTTCTGGAGAGCCACATGTAAACTGCTTGACGTCACTCTGGACTTCTCCTCCGCTTACCACCCACAGTCCAATGGTCAAGTGGAGCGGATCAATCAGATCCTGACCAGTTACCTCCGGCACTTCGTTAATGCCCACCATTCAGACTGGGTGGATCTCCTACCATGGGCCGAGTTCTCTTACAATAATCACGAGAGCGAATCTTCCTCCAAATCCCCTTTTTTTGTAGTCTTCGGTCAGCATCCTCAGATCCCATTTCCCGTCTCCACCTCGGTGGACAATCCGGCTGCGGAATCTCTCGTTAGCGAATTCTCCTCCATTTGGGAGAGTACCCGATCCGCACTCCTTCAGTCGTCCGAGCGGATGAAAAAACACGCTGACAAAAAACGCCTGGATCCTCCACAATTCCGTCCTGGAGATAAAGTCTGGCTCTCGTCCAAGTATGTCCGGCTCAAGATTCCTTCCTACAAGTTAGGGCCTCGGTTCATCGGCCCACTGGAAGTTATCAAACAAATCAACCCGGTGGCCTATAAATTGAAACTCCCGGCCAACTTGCGGATCCCTAACTCCTTCCATGTATCTCTCCTCAAACCCGTGGTACTTAACTCTTTCTCCAAGTCTACAGGTACGCCTCCTGCTCCGGTTTCCGCTGAAAACGAGTTTGAGGTAGAGAACATTCTGGCCACCAAAACGGTAAGAGGAAAGACCTTTTTTCTAGTAGATTGGAAGGGGTTTGGTCCTGAGGAGAGAACGTGGGAGCCCCGGGAGAACATCCATGCCCCTCTCATCCTTGATAAATTTCTGTCTGGCCTAAAAAAGGGGGGGGGGCCTAAAGGGGGGGGTACTGTAGCATCGGCGTCCCTGCCTCCTGCTAGGCAGGGATGCTGCTCCCCTCACCTCTCCGCTCCGTGCCCGGCGTCTTCCTCCCGCTCTGCTGGCAGCGCACGCTGCTCCCCGGCCACTGTGCTTAGGGCGCGCGCGCGCTCCCCCTCTCTTAAAAGGGCCGCGCGCGCCGTCCTAAGGAGTCCCCGGCCAATGGCCGGAGGACCTCACCATACATAAAGCACCTCCTCCAAAATGGAGGTGCCCGAGCAATGTTGTTGCTTAGCCTTTCACTCTGCTTCAGCCCTCAGGTCCCGTAACCAGATACCTGCCAGTTACCTGCCAGTTACTTGCCAGATTCCTACTTGATACCTGCCTGTTACTTGTCTATCTGCTTACATTCCTGCGGTCCGACAGTCTGCCTACCAGCCCTGCCAGTCTGTCTATGGATCTGTTTGCCCGGTCACCTGGGAGCGCTCATCTGCTACCTGCCTGCTAGCCTACCTGGAGGCTCTGCCGTCACGTGCTGTGACCACATGCCTGTCCAGAGACTCTTACCCGCTCACCTGGAAGCGTCCGCCTGCTACCTGCCTGCTAGCCTACCTGGAGGCTCTGCCGTCACGTGCTGTGACCACCTGCCTGTCCAGAGACTCTTACCCGCTCACCTGGGAGCGTCCACCTGCTATCTGCCTGCTAGCCTACCTGGAGGCTCAGAAGTCACTTGCTGTGACCTCCTGCCTGTCCAGAGACTCTTGCTCGCTCACCTGGGAGCGTCCACCTGCTACCTGCCTGCTAGCCTATCTGGAGGCTTAGCCGTCACTTGCTGTGACCACCTGCCTGTCCAGAGACTCTTGCCCGCTCACCTGGGAGCGTCCACTTGCTACCCGCCTGCTAGCCTATCTGGAGGCTTAGCCGTCACTTTCCGTGACCACCCGCCTGTTAAGAGACTGTCCCCGTCACTTGCCGTGACCTCCTGCCCTTCTACCCAGAGACTGTCCCCGTCACTAGCCGTGACTACCTGCCCGCCTACCCTGGGAGCCACCCGCTTCCTTACAAGGACTGCCCCTTTGTATAGTTGCTCAGAGGTTCCACCTCCCAGATCCGTTACAGCATGCCAATGTAAAGAGACTTTCAAGCCTTGCTATTGTCCTCTAGGAAATTAAATATGAAAATTGCCTCTTCAGAGATGAAGAGGATTACAACTCTAGTGCCACCTATTGGAAATAGAGATCCTAAAGGTCAATTTCAACCCTTTAACGAGCCTTGCCACATGATGTAGGATAAAAGCCAAACCAGAATCCTAATTTGTAGACATAGAATTTTGGAGTGCTGCCCCTCATCAGTGCAAAGTATGAGATCTCATTTGGATAGGTGAGAGGCATCTGACCGAAATCCAAGGGGTAACGTTTAGTGATGAGCGAGCATGCTCGCTACTGCTCGGTGCTTGCCCGAGCATCTCACTGCTCGAGATGCTCGGCGCTCGCTGAATATTTCCGGGGTTGCTCGGCAGGAGCTCGGGTTCCCTCCCTGCATGTTTGGCGCTCTTTAGAGCGCCAGTCAACATGCAGGGATTGCCTGTCACTCATTGTAATGCCGCAGCCATGGTGGTTGTGGCATTACAGTGATTGGCTGGCCGCACAGCATCATCAGGTCTATATAAGACCTGGCGCCGCCATGCTCGTCGCAGTCACTCCGGAATCAGGCAGAGTAGGGAGAGGTGCTGCTGCGTCAGGGACAGATTTGCTTGTGTATTAGGTAGTGTAGGGAGAAAAACTGTACATTATACATATCCTTCTTAACAAACAGTCATTTTGAGGACTAACTAATCCATCTGCAGAGATATCAGACAGGCAGGGTATATAGGCAGGCAGGGTATATAGCAGACTGCAGTGCATATAGCACAAGAGGCTCAATTCCAATTCTGCCTTCTGCTGCTGCTAGATATTTCTATGCAAAGGCCCAGGTCTCAGGGGCCAGGAATACTTTTTTTTGGATCTTAATCCTCATTATTTGCTTAAAAAGCAATCCAGAGAACACCATTTTTCTGCACTTGATGGCACTGCAGAATACAGCCAGGTCCTTTCCATATTACAGCGCTAGAAATCCAGCTATTTAAAACCATGTTTTCTCCATCACACAGATCACATATACGTTTTCAGAAAATACTGCCATTTTTGGCCTCCATTCCAATTATTTTCACTGTGTCAGCGAAGTTTTTGACACCGGTTTGCTGTTCAAACTAGTTACCTACAGGCCAGGTATTTAAAACTCTGTTTTCTCCAGTCACACGGATCACATATATTTTGTCAGAAAATACTGCCATTTCTGGCCTCCATTAAAAATTTGTTTCAGTGTGTCAGTGAAGCAATTCACACCAGTTTGCTGTTCAAACTAGTTACCTACAGGCCAGGTATTTAAAACTCTGTTTTCTCCGTCACATGGATCATATATACGTTGTCAGAAAATACTGCCATTTCTGGCCTCCATTAAAAATTTCTTTCAGTGTGTCAGTGAAGCAATTCACACCAGTTTGCTGTTCAAACTAGTAACCTACAGGCCAGGTATTTAAAACTCAGTTTTCTACGTCACACGGATCACATATAAGTTCGCTCCAAACTCAGTCATTTATAGTGAGCGTGGAAGATACTGTCCTCCATTTAAAATGGGCAAGGCACGTGGCAAGGGATGGGGAACTGGACGTGATGGTGATGGTGCATACAGAGGCCGAGGACAAGGCCGTGGGCAAGCTGAAATTGTGCCACAACAAACACCCACATCTTCTCGCATGACCTTCCTGTCCCATTTCCTAGGGGACCGCAGCACACCACTATTGAACCCAGAGCAGTGTCAAAAAGTTGTTGGTTGGATAGCGGATAATGCTTCCAGTCACTTAGCCACCACCATCACCCTGTCTTCCACACGGTCAAGTCTCAGTAGCCGTGAGTCTGGACCGCATATTTCTCACCCTGATCCTCCTTCCTCCCACCACGCCGAGTGCCCGGAGACAACTGATCCCACTCTTGGACACTCTGAAGAGCTATTCACTTTTCCATTTATAGATTCGGGACCTCTTGCCTGGTCCACTTGAAGCGGGGCAAGAGGAGATCGCATGTAGTGATGCCCAAATATTTGAGCAGTCACGGTCACACGAAGGCGACGGTGGGAAAGTGTCACAAGAGGTGGACGATGATGAGACACAATTGCCAGAAAGTCAGGAGGAGGACCAGGGTGCGAAAGTGGAAGATGAGGTGGTGGATGATATAGTAACTGACCCAACCAGGCAGGAGAACATGCAGAGCGAGAACAGCAGCACACATGGGGAGGGAGGCAGAGCACCCCAACAGACAGGAAGAAACAGTGTGGTGGCCGCAGATAGAAGGCGGGCAACCGTTCCCCGTAACACCAACACGAAGGAAGTTGCCAGTACAACTGTTAGGTCTTCCCGAGTCTGGTTGTTTTTTAAAGTCTCTGCCGATAACCCCAAAAAGGCCATTTGCACCACCAGCCAGGCCAGCATCAGCAGGGGTGGCCAAACGACCAGCCTGACCACCACCAGCATGATCAGGCACCTAGCAGCAAAGTACCCGACTTTGTGGGCCGAACCCCAGGGTCCAGGAACAGTGTCTGCGGGTGGCACCATTGCTTCTTCTGCTGTTGTGCATGCAAGCCAATCCCCTGTCCATGGTGCATGCGAAGAAGACTCCTGCCCTGCACCTGTCGTTGCACACTCTCAAGTAGCAGCATCAGGAAGCACGTCCATGTCCTTGTCCCAGCGCAGCGTTCATTTGTCCATACCAAAGTCCTTGGAACGCAAGTGCAAATATGCTGCCAACACCCCACAGGCCACACTACTAAATTCTCACATTTCACGACTGCTTGCGCTCGAAATGTTGCGTTTTAGGCTCGTAATGACGGAAGCATTCCGCAACCTGATGGCGATGGCCATCCCTCGGTACTCGGTCCCCAGTCGCCACTATTTCTCCCGGTGTGCCGTCCCCACATTACACAGGCATGTGTCCCAAAACATTAGCCGTGCCCTCAGAAACTAAGTTACCGGGAAAGGCCACCTAACCACAGACACGTGAACAAGTGCTTGTGGGCAGGGACGGTACATCTCGCTGACGGCACACTGGGTTAACATAGTGGAAGCCGGGACCCAGTTGGACCTTGGGACGGAACACAGCCTCCCAATGCCAAGGATTGCGGGCCCTAGGTCAATCATGGTTGCCCCCATGGTCTACAGCTCCTGTAACCTCATCCTCCTCAACCTCCTCCTCCTCTTCAGCCTCCATCTCTGTAATGACCACATCAGTCACAAGCTGGAAGCACTGCAGCACTGCCTCAGCCAAGTGGCAACAGGCTGTGCTGAAGCTAATATGCTTAGGTGACAAACCACACAATGCTGAAAAGTTGTGGACAGCTCTGAAAGAGCAGGCAGATCTGTGGCTCACACCGCTGAACCTACAGCCAGGCAAGGTCATGTGTGACAATGGCCGGAACCTGGTGGCAGATCTGAGGTGAGGCGAGCTCACATACATACCATGTGCTTAATTTTGTGGTTCAGCGGTTTCTCAAATCCTACCCGGAGCTGCGGTATCTGCTTGTTAAAGTATGCCGCCTGTGTGCCCATTTTAGAAAGTCAGCTACAGCTTCCACCGCCCTTGCCGTGTTTCAGCAGCGTTTGCAGCTTCCAGTTCACAGACTGGTGTGTGATGTCCCCACATGTTGAAACTCTACACTACAGATATTGGGAAGGATTTGTGAGCAGAAGAGGGCAGTTGTTGAGTACCAGCATCAACAAGGCTGTCGGTATTCAGTTCAGACTCCACACATAAGACCTCAGGAGTGGACATGGATGTCAGACATATGTACCATCCTCCAAAACTTTGAGAACTCCACCAAGATGGTGAGCGGCGATGACGCCATAATTGGCGTCACCATCCCGCATCTCTGTCTTCTGAAATGCTCTTTGCTCACAATCAAAGAGGATGCATTGCAGGCGGAGCACGATGAGATGGAGCAAGGAACCATACAGGGTGAATACACACAGCCCAGCCTCATCTCATCCCAATGTGGATTGGGTGACAATGAGGAAGAGGAGGAGGAAGGACAGGAGCTAGTTTCATGCACTATAGACTACTATATGCACAGCTGTCATACCGTCTGTTCAGCGTGGATGGCCAGAGGACAGAGAGGAGGAGGAGGAGAGCATGGTCAGTCATCCTCTTTGTGAGGACACGGAAGTCTTGCCTGTTAGTAGTCTGGCATGCATGGCTGAGTTTATGTTACGCTGCCTTTCCCATGACCCTCGCGTTCTTAAAATTTTGGGTGACAGTCATTACAGGTTGGTGACACTTCTAGACCCACGCTACAAGGAGAACTTTATATCTCTTACTCCTGAGGCGGACAGGTCTGCAAAAATGGGGCTGTACCAGAAGGCCCCTGTTGTGGAACTATTAAAAAAATAGTTTTTCCTAAATTTAGTCAGATGTTGGACTCACTGCATACCCTATAACTGTACAGCAGACTCTCTCCTTTCTAATGGGAATTTGTCGTTACTGTGGCCCTGCTCTATGTGTCTTTAATTTCTTAGTGGGGTTTTTCCTAAATTTGGTCAGCCGTTGGACTCAATGCATACCCTATAACTGTATAGCAGACTCTCTCCTTTCTAATGGGAATTTGTCGTTACTGTGGCCCTGCTCTATGTGTCTTTAATTTCTTAGTGGGATTTTTCCTAAATTTGGTCAGCCGTTGGACTCACTGCATACCATATAACTGCATAGCAGACCCTCTCCTTTCTAATGGGAACATGTCGTACTTGTTCCTGTGGCCCTGCTCTATGTGTCTTTAAATTCTTAGTGGGGTTTTTCCTCAATTTGGTCAGCCATTGGACTCACTGCATACCCTATAACTGTATAGCAGACTCTCTCCTTTCTAATGGGAACATGTCGTTCTCGTTACTGTGGCCCTGCTCTATGTGTCTTTCAGAGTCCCTCCATCATCAATGAAACAGGTTGTGTCTGATGATGTGTCACACACCGCATTCCCAGATAAGGTTGTAAAATGTTAAAATGACATTTCCCAGTGAATGCATTTGCCTTAAAAAATAACGCAAAAAAAAAAAGCAGTAGGATCTTTCTTTAGTATAAAAACAGAGTCGCCAATGTAACCTCAATGTAATCACATTGTTCAGCTCCTGCACCTCCTCCTCCATCTCCGAAATGACCACATCAGTCATAAGCTGACAGCACTGCAGCACTGCCTTGGCCAAGTGGCAACAGGCTGTGCTGAAGATAACATGCTTAATGCTTAGGTGACAAACTGCCCAGAGCTGCAGAGTTGTTGAAAGCTGTAAACACAGTGGCTTGATCTGTGGCTCTCACCGCTGAACATACAGCCAGACATGGTCGTGTGTGATAATGGGCGGAACCTGGTGATGGAGAAATGACAGCCGGAGTAGATACGGTTTCCCTCTATGCCAGTCCTTTCACTGAGCTAAAGAATATGGCTGTGGTGAAATACAACTTCCACTGAGAAGCTGTTTCAGATTGAAAAACATTGTGCCCACCAGAGGATTTGATTCTGAGGGCTCACCTTTCTCCCCCGCTCAAGAGCCCCATAGCAGCTGCAAAGTTAGCGCTATCATGAACTCTCCTCATGTAGAAGCCAGGGCACACCAGAGGATTCTCTGGTGGGACCGTCCAACCCTGCTGAGAAGCAGTCCTGGCTAAGAAAAGTGTGTGGGAAGGTTCCCGGACACTCTATGGCTGCTTTTTTACTGAGGTGGAAACCCACGCAAACATGGGGAGAAAATACAAAGTCCTTGTAGATGTTGTCCTTGCTGGGATTTGAACCCAGGATCCCAGCGCTGCAAGGCTTTAGTGCTAACCACTGATCCAATGTGCTGCCGTTCACCCTCTAATATCTAACAGGCTGGAGAAACTTGCACCTACTGCCACTCTATCTTCTGCTCCTTTGTGAGAAACTAATGTATTTGGGCAGCCACTCAGTCTACCAAATAAAATTCCTGAGAAGGAAATTGGGGATGGCTTCGCTACTGTTACTGGGGGCAGTGCTAATACCATGGTGTCGTACCATAGTTTACTGGAAATATTCCAGGGTGGTAGGAGGCAAGCAAATTCCCACAGAAAAGTACCAGCAGTAATGTTCAGGGACCCATGCTTGTAGAAGGCGGAGACAACACCGGGAGAAATAGTGACGGCTGGGGACCGAGTATGGACACGAGGCATGAGGCATGAGGTTGTGAAAAGCTTCCGCCTCCACGAGCCTAAAAGGCCACATTTCAAGTGAAAGAAGCTTTAGAAGACTTCATGGGAGAAATGACAGCTGGGTAGATATGGTTTCCCAAGTCCTTTCACAAAGCTAAAGAATATGGCTGTGGTGAAATACAACTCAGCAAAAAAAGCTGTGGACTGGCTCCGTACCTTACCTGGCCACATTCACCTGTCCACGTGTTTGTGGTTAGGTGGTCCTTCCCAGTAAGTGCACTGGGGAGGGCATGGGTAATGATGTGGGACCCGTGCTTGTGGAAGGCGGAGACGACACGGGGACAAATTGTGGCAGCTGGGGACCGAGTAAGGATACCCGGTCGCTGACGCCATAAGATTGTGGACAGCTTCCGCCTCCACGAGCCTAAAAGGCCACATTTCAAGTGCAAGCAGCTGTCAAAAATTTGGCAGTATAGTATTGCAGCCTGTGGGTTGGTGGGTGGCTGGCTGCATACTTGCGCTTGCATTCCAAGGAATGGGGTAGGTACAACTGAACGCTGCTCTGGGACAAGGACGTGGACAGTGATTGTTGTAAGTCTGCAATGACACGTGCATCGCGGGAGGCATCTTCGCATGTGCCAAGGATCACTTATGATGGTCACACTTTTAGTCAGTGACCTGGGAGTCAGAGATGCTTCCAGAGGTCTTCCCCATGCTGTTCCCATGTCTTTTCAGCACTGTATGCATGTGTCTGATGATGTGTCACACACCACATGGCCAGATAAGGTTGTAAAATGTTAAAATGACATTTCCTGGTGAATGCATTTGTCTTGGTTGAAAGCAATGCAAAAGTGCAAAAACGCATCAAAAACGCTACGTGTTAACATAGCCCAAGGTGTGGAGGAGTATTTTTGTTTTTGGTTATTCATTTTGCCTTATATAAAAGTCATTACCCTGGAAAGGATGTTCCTTAACATATTTCCCAGGAAAATCTGTAAAAGTGGCATTATACTCAGACAACGTTGTTGACAGCAGTGATCTGGGAGTCAGAGATTCTTCCAGGGGTCTTCCCCATGCTGTTCCCATGTCATTTGAGCACTGTTCCCATTGATTTGGGCAATTTTTAGGCCCTCTGCAGACCGCCGGGCGGAGCCGCCTGAAAAATGCTTGAGTTACCCATAGACTTACATTGGGCTCGTTGCTCTAGTCGAGCACCCGAGTATTCCAATTTGCTCGACCCGAGCAACGAGTACCTGAGCATTTTAGTGCTCGCTCATCACTAGTAAGGTTTCTTCTTGTGGAGAGTGACATGCCAAGCCTGGCATGCCAATGTGAGGATACTTTTAAACCTAGCGATTCTCCTCCTGCTGTCCCTCATCAGTGCAAACTGTGAGATCTGATTTGGCTAGGTGAGAGGCAGGGAGATTCTGGTTTGGCTTTTATCATAAGTCATGTTGCAAGGCTGTTAAAGGGTCAATATTGATTTTTAAGATTGCTATTTCAAATAAATGGCACGAAAGTTATAGTCCTCGTCCTCTCTGAAGAGGCAATTTGCATGTTTATGACTCGCCCCCAGGGCCGCGTGGGGAACCCGGAACCGGGCCTCTGGTGGGATGCTGGGGGTGGTAGTCTCAGTGTGGCGGCGACCCGGTCCGTGGCTCAGGGTGGTCAAACCAGTGGCAGTCTTAGTGTAATAACAAATGTCCGACTACGCCACCCGTGGATTGCGGTCAGTGGGGACCGCCGCTGCGCTGCAGGCCGCTGATGTTGTAAGCGCAGCCAAGTATGGGATAACTCCCCACGGGAGAAGTATTGCCTCAGGGCAGCTAGTGTGGATGATGGGAGTGATGGTGTGAGCGTCCCAGTACTAATGGTGCTGGTGCGGCGATGAAACACAGAGACGTGTGGTGCAGTTCAGGGTCTTTACTGATGGTATAAAGCAGACCCTCCCGGGAGTACTGGTTAGCAGTAGAGGCCTGGTCAGTCTGTGAGCAAGCAGGATCTCCCCCTGGCCAGGTGAAGTTGTAGGCCTCCCTGTCTATCTGCACTCTTTCCTGGCTACCTTGCTCTATGCGGGTAGAAGTAGCCCACGTCCCTGAGTATACCGTGTGGTGCTCACCCGTATGGCCGGTGACTTGGGGCCTTCTGTTAGCCTCCGCTCCACGACGGCGGTGCTGGTCCCTTGCTTGTGACCGTGCCTCCGGGCTTCTAAGGCCAGAGGACCTGGAATCCCCTGCCGGTTGGATTCTGCTGCTGGACCTGGATGTCCCCACAGCCTCGGACTCCGTGTCCGGGTTTAGTGTCTTCAGCCAAGGTGAGCTATCTAGCTTCCAGCCTCTGGCTCTCACTCCTGCTCCTACAGAGCTCCTGCTGTATCTTTCCCTCTCCAAGCTCTGACTGACTTAATCCCACCCCAGACCCAGTTTATAAGGGCAGATTCCTCCCCTCCCAGGCCTGGGCGGGCAGTGTTGCATGCTTAGGGCTCCTGACCAGAGAAACCTCCCACTTGCTCTCAGACATAATATTTCTATTACTGTGGCAACCAGACCCCTGGGGTGCCACATTTAATTTCCCAGAGGAGAATTGCAAGACTTAAAAGTCTCCTCTTAAGACTGTATTGAATTGTTTTCAAGCTCTTTAACGAAAACGTAGCCTTAGTAATGTCAAAGTGACTTCAACATGTATGGCTAAACAGAACGTAGCTGTTTTTAACTGCTGCACTATCACACACACACTATTTTTAATGTTTATTCAGTGTTTTAAGGCTTTCTCTCCTGATATTGATTGCTAAGCAGTGAGCAGTGACATCCTCTCACTATCCAGATTCACACCAAAATGGATGCTATGATTTCTGCCTCTGCTTTTAAACAGGTTATGATAGTTCCTCCTAAATGAAATTAAAAACTGGAAAGACAAAAAGAACAACAGGGTCTTACCCAGTGTACAAAAAATAGATAAAATAAGAGCTTGCTCACCTGGTGGTGTTGTGACAGTCACAACCCCTATTTGAAGCATGTGAAAGGCTGCAGCAGTACCAACCAATAGATAGGAAATGCTGGAAGATGGGGTGGGTGTAAAGTTCCTCAAGATTTGTTGTGCTATATGTGATAATGCAAGGCCTTATGGGAAGCACTCGCTGCAGTGCCTGAGGTCATGTGAGCCTTATGATGTTATCTGCTACTTTGTGTAAAATGGAGGTGGCCATAGTTTTTGAAGATTCCCGCAAATTAAATTACAAATTGTTTTGAGTTTGCCGGTTGCAGCGAATTTCACAAAATTCACCATGAATATGATTAGCTAATCTCTAATAGCTGCGCTTTAACCACCTTTGTTGAACAGGAGAAGTTAATTTCTAACAGTACTTTTTGTAAAGGCAACTGGAAGAAAAACAGAGCTCCAGTATCTGATCAGATGTTTCTATTAACATTTGCAAGTTCCTACATGTCAAGTTACAAACCAAAGCTTGGGGTGAGCATTGGCAGACATTAATGATCAGACGAGCGTCATTAACATTCATTCAATCCGTATGTTGAGCAAATTTTGTCCAAATTTCCACACAGGGGAATTTTTTAAAGATGCTTAATATGTCTCATCAGCCTGGAAGATGTGAATTGGATGTGATGTGTTGTACACACTTCTGGTTTTGAAATTACAAGTCGGGAAATAAGACTGTCACTTGGAGCTAGATCTGGAATTACAAAATACAATGGGGAGTTCAAAAATGGTGGTGGTGTGTTCATAGAAAAAAAATGACAATTTCCAAGAATTCATCCCATTACTAGAGGTTTCAAAGCTGTAGAAATTTGACAAGTTAAATAATCCAGTGTGCTTGTATTTGAAGAATTAATGTATGCTATAGATATGAGCAGGGTATATTCAAATTGACATTTTACATCTGGAAACTATGGCTTGGACCAGTTATAGAGCATCACATGGTGGTTGATGAACATTATGAAAAGCATCCCTGTTTCATGGTATTGGGGCCGTTATTCATTATCTAGGGAGTAATCTGTATGACATTTCCATGCTACCCCTTGGGTTCATATCAATTTCTTCCAGGTGCTCTCATTGTATTACTTTAACGGGTATCTAATATTAGTTTGATTAAAACCAGATTCTGATAAATATTATTTTTTTCTGTAATCAGGTCTTATTTCCTGTTTGTAGATGTTTTTATTCCATTTTATATACAAGATTATGGGGACGACCATCTACTGTGCGTATCTTAATGAGTATTAATAGATCTGCTTTAACCCTTTCCTGTCATGTGTTATACACGTCAGGTTCCCCGAGAATTACCTTTTTTTTTCTATCACCGATGACAGCACCACAGAGAGAGAGGGGATCCACCCATCAAGGACAGGAAACCTACAAGATAAAAAGGGTGGAGACTCTCCTACGCATTAGTTGGTTTTCTGTCCTTGATGAGGTAACCTTCGTCTGAATATGGTGGTACCTAAAGGAAGAAAGAAAACTTACCCAGGCTTTGCCGGTTGGTTGGGGTAGCGACTTCGTTCCTGCTGCGGCCAGTGCAGAGAACCTGGAAGTGCCGCAGAGGGTTCAGAGGGGCTTAGCTGACGTGTGGGAGCAATGGCGCCATTTTTGCTTGGTTTGCTGACTGCATCGAATACCGGGTCTGAACATGTGCAGGGCGCACCAAGGAGGGAACTCGCAGATGACGAGTGCATCGGTGACATTTGACCCGGGTTGATTCTTCACTTGTGGGTGAGGCCAGAAGAGGCGTCAGCAGAGGGGGTGTGCCCTGGATGAGTGGGTTCTTTGCTCTGTCAGTCCCTCCAGCTTAGAAATGGAGCAACCACAGCAGCAGCAAGAGCTGCAGCAGTGACAGTAGAAGCAGCATCAACATCAGCGACGGCTTGGCAGCAGCAGTGGAGATCACCCCGGTGGGAAGTGTGGCACAAGGAGCGATAATAGAACTAGCCAGTGGAGCCACAGCTCCTACAAGGTGGATCTTAATAGAATGGATGAAACCACAGTCTCCAGAAGGGATCTGTCGAGTGATATGATTCTGCCTCCGAATCCAGTACCCTTGCTAGCCTCTAAGTGGTAAGTGATCTTCGTGAAAGCTCACTTTATAATAGTTGTTTTCTTGTCATTTGTTGTCAGGAAAAACCTAGGAAATGTTTAATGAAGGCTAAACACAGGGAATGTGCACTCTATAAGGAAGGATTGCCTGGCTCTTGGCAGAAGAAACTTTGTCATTCTTGTATTGAGCAGACCATTTATGAAGAATCCCCTAACTTTCCCATGGAGTTAGGATCCATTATCAGGGCAGAGGTTAAGAATTCCCTAAAATCCCTGGGTCACGGGGAGGATAGAAAGGCTAAGAAGGATAGGAGATTATCCTCAGATTCGGATGATTCCATCAGATCAGAAGGGGAATACATATCATCGGAATCCTCTTCTTCATCATCGGATGGTGGCTCAGGAGGCATCAGTTCTTTCCAGTGGAAAGACAGGTAGACTTGTTAAGGCAGTCACATTCACTATGGGCATTGTTGATCCTAAGGCCCAAAACTCCATCCAGAATATTGTTGGGTCGTCTTGAAGAAAGGAAGCGTTGAACTTTCTCTGTGAATGATAAAATATGAGTCCTCATCAGGAAAGAGTGGAAGAAACCTGAGAATAGAGGTTCCTTTCCTTCATCTTTCAGAGCGGAATATCTGTTTGATGAAGATTCTGTGTGTTCTTGGGATAAAGCCCAAAAACTAGATGTGGCAGTCTCAGCGGCGTCTAAGAAGTTCACATTACCCTTTGAAGATATGGGGATGCTTAAAGATCCCCTGGATAGAAAGGCAGATAGCTTTCTTAAGAGTACCTGGGAATCCACTGCAGTGGCCCTAAAACCAGCCACTTCAGGAGTGTTTACCGCTAGGTCTTTGATGGTATGGTTGGATCGTCTAGAAAGCCAGCTGAAGGTAGCAAGGGAGAACATTTTGGCTACAATTCGGTTGATGCGGGAGGCAGTGGCTTTTCTTTCTGATGCATCAGCGGATTCAGGAAGGTTGGCGGCTAGATCAGCGGCACTCTATAATGCAGCTGGTAGGGCTCTCTGGTTAAAGTGCTGGCTGGGGGATATTCAAGCCAAGTTGAAGCTATGTTCTATCCGTCGTCAATGAGACAGCATTCTGTAGAAAGTAGTAGACAGAAAGAAAGGCTTCCTTAATTTTTCTGTTCTGGCTTACAAGAGATTCTTTTGGAGGAGAAAATATAACTGAAAAAGACCCCTCAGAGATCAAGACAAATGGGACCAGAGGAAGAAGATTAGAGGATTTATGTTTGGGGGGCAAAAAATCCTCTATGATCCTTTTCTCCAGGTAGGGTTAAGGCTCTCCCTCTATTTTCCCTGCCTGGGAAAAATGTCTTTGAATTCATCACTGCAACTCCCAATTGGAAGAGGTCAGCAATACCTTGAAAGACTTAAGTTAGCTCTTAAATCTAAAAAAGTCAACATTAAAATCCTTAAGAGTACAAGTCTCCTTAAGCCTTATACTGGACTCAATAAATCAAGAACTTTGTCTCCCAAAAGACAAGGAGAAAATATGCTGCCAAGTGTCAGAAGCGGTAGAATTTCCCACCATGATTCTCAGTAAAGATATGTTTTTGCTGAACTCCTGTATTCCGGCCGTAATATGGGCCCAGTTTCACAAAAGGGTGTTACAGCGGGATGTTCTGGCAAACGAATACACATTGGAAGGTCGTCTGGAAAGGAGATTTACATTTTCGCTACTTATGACTCATTCTCTTCATTGGTGGCTAGACATGAAGAATCTATCCAGAGGTGTGCCTTGGGTAAACCAAATATCGAGGGTGATTACCACAGACACAAGCCCAAAGGGATGGGGTGCCCATCCTTGTTCAAGGAGTATGACATGTGAAGATTGTTGGCAGTAGAGCACACCATGAAGAAAGGTCTTTTTTCCTTACAGAGTCACCATGTGAGCGTCCTTTCAAACACTTGAGTAATGGTGGCCTATGTCAATCATCAGGGAGATACTCGGTCTAAGACTCTGGTTACTTTCATTAATCGGATATTTCAGATGGCAGAGAATTATCTCCTTTCTCTAACTGCTCTATGGATAAAGTGGATAGAAAATGACAAAGTAAACTTCCAGTAAATAATAACACTAACTCTTTCCCTGTTACATTCAGTAACCCTGCTAATCTCATTAATATTCCCTGCATATCTTCTGTCTCATTCAACTGTGCCCTTTGGAATGTGCGCTCAGCATGTAATAAACTCTCTTACATCCATGACTTTTTCCTCTCTAATTCCCTCAACCTTCGGGCTCTCACTGAAACCTGGATCCAGCATTCGGACACCACCGCCGCTGCAGCTCTCTCCTATGGTGGCCTACACCTCTCTCATACCCCGAGACCTGACAACAGATCAGGTGGAGGTGTTGGTCTGCTTCTTTCAACAAAATGTACTTTTCAGGTTATCCCCCCAGTACCCTCCCTTATCTTCCCTTCTTTTGAGGCCCACGCAGTCAGACTCTACTGGCCCTTCTCCCTGCGAGTGGCGGTTGTCTATCGCCCTCCAGGTCCCTCCCGTCAGTTCCTGGATCACTTTGCTGCCTGGCATCCCCACGATAATCATGGGAGATTTTAACATCCCAATTGGCGATCCTCTTCCCCATCTGCCGCTCACCTTTTATCACTAACCTCTTCCTTCGGCCTTTCACAGCTTGCTAATTCTCCTACACATGAGGACGGGAACAAATTGGACCTGATCTTCTCCTGGCTTTGCTCAGTACATGACTTTACTAACTCTCCCCTTCCACTGTCTAACCATAATCTTCTTTCATTCTCTGTCAAGAACTGTGACTCTACTCAAGACCCCCCCACTTTCCACACTTATAGAAATATACGCGCCATTAACACCCAGAAATTTATGAAAAAGTTACAATCATCATTGGCCCCAATCTCCTCCCTCTCATGTCCCGACTCTGCATTGAAGCATTATAACGAAATAATGCTATGCGCCCTGGATGAAGCCGCACCTCCTACACAAAGAACAATTTGGCATAGACGGCGACAACCCTGGCACACACCTCAAACACGCCTTCTCCAGCGGTGTTCCAGGTGTGCTGAAAGGCTGTGGAGAAAAGCTAATCTGCCCGAAGATTTCCTCCATTATAAATTTATGCTGAAAACATATAACTCTGCGCTTCACCTCTCCAAACAAACCTACTTTAACAACCTCATAATCTCACTTTCCAATAATCCTAAGCGACTCTTTGACAAGTTTCATTCTCTCCTCAATCAAACAGCACAGGCCCCGATCACCGACCTCAGCGCAGACGATCTGGCCAATTATTTCAAAGAAAAAATTGACCATATCCGACAGGAAATTTTCTCCCAATCCCCAAACGTTATGCATGCTCTCCCCCGCCACATTGTATCTTGCTCACTTTCTGATTTCGAACCAGTCACGGAAGATGAAGTGATCAGGCTCCTTGCATCTTCTCGCCCTACCACCTGCACCAGTGACCCTATTCCCTCACATCTCCTTCAGTCCCTTGCTCCAGCTGTCACCACTCACCTAACTAAAATTTTCAACCTCTCCCTCTCATCTGGTATCTTTCCCTCTTCTTTTAAACACGCCAGCATACATCCATTACTTAAAAAACCATCCCTTGACCAGAACTGCACGGCCAACTACAGACCTGTTTCCAATCTTCCCTTTATCTCTAAACTCCTGGAATGCCTGGTCCATTCCCGTCTAATCCGCTATCTCTCAGACAACTCTCTTCTTGACCCTTTACAATCTGGTTTCCGCTCTTTACACTCTACTGAAACTGCCCTCACTAAAGTCTCTAATGATCTACTAACAGCTAAATCTAATGGTCACTATTCCCTGCTGATTCTCCTGGATCTCTCTGCAGCATTCGACACTGTGGATCACCAGCTCCTCCTCACTATGCTCCGCACTATTGGCCTCAAGGACACTGTTCTCTCCTGGTTCTCCTCCTATCTCTCTGACCGCTCCTTCTCTGTGTCTTTCCTCTCTCCTTCCCCTTACTGTAGGGGTTCCTCAAGGATCAGTCCTAGGCCCCCTTCTTTTCTCCTTATACACCGCTCCCATTGGACAAACAATCAGCAGATTCGGTTTTCAGTACCATTTCTATGCTGATGACACCCAATTATACACCTCTGCTCCAGACATCACCCCTGCATTACTACAAAAGACCAGTGATTGTCTTTCTGCTGTGTCTAACATTATGTCCTCCCTCTGTCTAAAACTGAATCTGTCAAAAACTGAACTACTCGTATTTCCTCCCTTCACTAACCTACCTGTGCCCGATATTGCCATTTCCGTTTGTGGCTCAACCATTACTGCCCAGCAGCAAGCCCCCTGTCTTGGGGTAATTTTTGACTCAGATCTTTCATTCACTACTCACATCAAATCACTCGCTCGTTCATGTCATCTACTCCTCAAAAACATCTCAAGAATCAAGACTTTTCTCACTTTTGACTCGGCAAAAACTCTTACTGCAGCTCTTATTCATTCTCGTCTGGACTACTGCAACTCTCTACTTATCAGGCTCCCTGTTACTAAACTCTCCCCTCTCCAATCCGTCCTTAACGCAGCAGCCAGGATCATATTCCTCGCCAACCGCTACACCGATGCCTCTTCCCTGTGCCAGTCATTGCATTGGTTACCCATCCAATATAGAGTTCAATTTAAACTTATCACGCTTACCCACAAAGCGCTCCATGCTTCAGTACCCCCCTACATCTCCTCCCTTGTCTCAGTCTACCACCCTACACGTACCCTTCGTTCTGCCAGTGACTTAAAACTAAAATCCTCCATAATCCGAACTTCCCACTCCCGTCTCCAAGATTTCTAGTGTGCTGCGCCAATTCTTTGGAATGCACTACCCAGGACAGTTCGATTAATTCCTAATACCCACAGTTTCAAGCGGACCCTAAAAACCCATTTCTTTAGACTGGCGTATCGCCTCCACACACTATCTGTCCATCCCAGTTGTCCATCCCAGTTTTCCCCCATATTAAAATCTTCTGAAATTTCAGGTTCATACCAACCATGCACATAATAGCCTCGGTCAGGACTGCACACATACTGGCAGGCGACCAGTCCATGTATTATTTATCCTATATACTGTAGTATATCAAGGCTGCATTATACAATATATGTACATTCTACCTTTTGTGTCTTCCCCATTTCCTCATAGACTGTAAGCTTGCGAGCAGGGCCCTCACTCCTTTCGATATGAGATATGTTTATTCTGTATTGTTTGTATAAGTCCCCCCTAAAATTTGTAAAGTGCTGCGGAATATGTTGGCGCTATAAAAATAAAAATTATTATTATTATTATTCTTGTGCTGTAATCAGATTAGGCAAGGAAAATGGGCCTTGAACAAATTAATTTTCAATCAGATTGTAGATCTATGGGGTCTGCAAGATATAGACCTTTTCACGAGCCGACAAAACAGGAAAGTGGAGAAATTCTGTTCTCTAAACCCCCCCACAAAAATCCTCAGGTGATGGATGAATTCCTGTTCAGATGGAATTACGGTCTAGTCTGTGCTTTTCCACCCGAGATGTTAATACCAGCAGTCCTGTGAAAATTCAGAGGAGATAAAGCAAGAGTCATCTTAATAGCACCTTTTTGGCATAAAAGGCCATTGTTTTCTTGGTTGAAACTAATGTCAATCACCGAGCCATGGGTACTATCAGGCATTCCTGACCTACTCTACCAGGGCCTGGGATGACATCCTCAAAAAGCCTGTCTACATTTGACAGCATGGAATTTGATAGGTCACGTTTAAGGGATAGAGGTTTTTCTCTTAACCTGGTTTCCACCTTGCTTGAGAGAATAGAAAGTCTGTCACTATGAAAATCTATGGTAGAACCTGGAATACATTTCTAGCCACCTCAGGGTGAGGTTGGAGGATGGGGTGTCAGTTAATGCCAATCTGGAATTCCTTCAGAAAGGTCTGGAACAGGGGCTTTCCAATAGCACCCTTAAAGTTCAGGTGTTGGCCCTTGGTGCTCTGTATGATTATGACCTGACGGGTAATCGATGGATTTCTCATTTTATTAAAGCCTGCTCCACATCAAGGCTCATTCCTAGTCCAAAAATCCCTCCTTGGGATTTGAATCTGGTTCTGACAGCTTTGACAGACTCTCCCTTTGAACCCATAGACTCTGTATCAATTAAATTCCTCATGTTGACCTTCTAGTGGCCCTAACCTCAGCCCATTTAGTTAGCAATTATCCAGGCCCTGTCAGCCGGTCCTCTCTTTACACAGATCCTGGAGCATAGAGTAGGCATCGATTTATATAGTGTGACCGTAAAAGAATGGTAAAAAATAACAAATAAATATTATACTTATACCGACGTCAGCAGTCGCGTGACCTGTCAAATGACTAAATGACGTCATGGCAGGTCCTTTTAGACCATCGCGAGCTGCCGGCAAGCCAGGACGGATCGGATAAGGACGCCGGGGGCCATCAGAAGGTAAGTATAATGTATATTTTTTATTTTATTCTTTTTTTTACAGGTACTATGGTACCCGGGTCTGGAGGAAAGTCTTCTCTTCTCCAAACCCGGGTACCATCCACACATTGAACCGCATGATATCCGCATGATATCCACATGTGCAGATGCAGTGATGCGGATATTATGCGGACCAATGCAAGTCAATGGCGCCGAAAACGCCGCGATTCCACAAAATAATTGGTAGTGCTGCAGATTTTTCCTCAATGATAATTCGCAGCGGAAATTTCCGCAGCATGTGCACAGCACATGCGGATTATCATTGGGGAACATGGCAGGCCTTCTACCAAGCGTTTTTTAAGCGTTTCTGCAGCGGAATTACTGCTGTGGAAACGTTTAAAAAACGCATCATGGGCACACAGCCTTACAAATGAGTTATTGCAGTTTTTGTATGACCAAATCATAAATTGACAAAAAAATTGTTATAAAAGAATGTATACTAGATAAAAACAAGTAAAACAAAATAGGGTCTTATCTATGTAAAAAAGTGAGGGTACACATGTATTGTACTCACCTGTTGGGGTTGTGTGTGACACAACCACTAGTAATGCAAAGATACCAGCCACTGCAACATCCACAAGTGTTTTTTTTTTTTTAAAGGAATATCACGGGAGGTGGATTTACTCTGAGCTGCTGATTTTCAAAAACGATCAAAGAATCAACATATGAGGATAAAGTGGCTTATTGTCAACGCATTTCAGAGTCAATCTGACTCTTTCCTCAGGACAACCACGGGTCAGATTGACTCTGAAACTAGTTGACAATAAACCACTTTATCCTCATAAAAACTAACGTATAGCAATTCACATCACCAAGTACCCTTTAAAGCAGCACTCGCATCAAAGTTTTTATCCTCTTAATATATTGCATTCATCATATTATATGGCATTGTGTACTTACAATTGCTCATTTTGGCTTTCTACCCAAAATAATTCTTCTGTTTTCTCTGCTCTATGTACAAACAGGAAGTCTCTTTTCCCTGCAAAAATCATTCTCCTCTTCAACTCCTGATCCAGCTGCTCCCTTCTCCCCCTCTTACAGGGACTTTTGTAGTGACTACTGACTCATGCAGGGGAAATTGACCTCCTGTTTCTACATAGAGCTTAGAAGGATTCAGCTAGTCAGTTTTTAATTAAGTGATGTCATAGACCTAATGGAAAACAGAATATTTAGCTGGTTATAAAGGCAAAATGAGCAATTGTAAGTACACAGTGCTGTATAATATGATGGGTTCAATATATTAAGAGGGTAGGGAGTGCTTCTTTAATAACTGTGTTGCAACAAAAAAATTCTTATGTAAAGTGGATATAACATGAATAGCACACAGACCAATGCAAGTGACTAAGCTAGATCTGATGAGCTTTTTTGCACTTGGACAGTGTATCCATCTGGAAAAAATGCAACATGGACTAGTCTCTTCTGTTTTTTGAACTCACCCATTACACTCAATTAGTGTGTAAAAAAATGCAGACGCATTGCAAAGATTAAATAGGAAACTATATTAGGCCTTTTATTATTATTAATATTATTATTATTATTATTATTAAAATAGTAATATTAAAAAAATTGGATGCCTTTCAGATGTTAAAGCCATACATAAGGATGACATACCAACATGAAAAACGTACAAGCAAGAAAGCGTCATTTTTTTCTGAATAAAAACAGATGATTTTTCATATGCTTCTCTGAGCTTGGCCTTAGTTGAACATTTCCAAATGAGAAGCCAGTGCAAAGATCCAAAAACAACTTTGTCAGTAGCATGTAAGTCTGTCATTTAAATAGGTATAATCCAACACTCACTTTCTTTATTTCTTGAATAAAGCATGTGTACATTTAGAAAACCCACAAACATGGATGACTATGAGAATTATATATATATATATACATATATATATATACAGTACAGACCAAAAGTTTGGACACACCTTCTCATTTAAAGATTTTTCTGTATTTTCCTGACTATGAAAATTGTACATTCACACTGAAAGCATCAAAACTATGAATTAACACATGTGGAATTATATACTTAACAAAAAAGTGTGAAACAACTGAAAATATGTCCTATATTCTAGGTTCTTCAAAGTAGCCACCTTTCGCTTTGATGACTGCTTTGCACACTCTTGGCATTCTCTTGATGAGCTTCAAGAGGTAGTCACCGGAAATGGTTTTCACTTCACACCTCCAGGCTGTGTAAGGGCTATTTGACCAAGAAGGAGAGTGATGGGGTGCTACGCCAGATTACCTGGCCTCCACAGTCACCAGACCTGAACCCAATCGAGATGGTTCGGGGTGAGCTGGACCGGAGAGTGAAGCCAACAAGTGCTAAGCATCTCTGGAAACTCCTTCAAGATTGTTGGAAGACCATTTCCGGTGATTACCTCTTGAAGCTCATCAAGAGAATGCCAAGAGTGTGCAAAGCAGTCATCAAAGCAAAAGGTGGCTACTTTGAATAACCTAGAATATAAGACATATTTTCAGTTGTTTCACACTTTTTTGTTAAGTATATAATTCCACATGTGTTAATTCATAGTTTTGATGCCTTCAGTGTGAATGTACAATTTTCATAGTCATGAAAATACAGAAAAATCTTTAAATGAGAAGGTGTGTCCAAACTTTTGGTCTGTACTGTATATATATAATGATAGGTTTTTCTAGAATTAGTAGTTGTGTTGTTGCTACATAAAAACCTTAAAGTATTTGAAGTAAAGATGAGTAAATCTGCAAAAATTCTGATCTTGTAGAATCATTCAAAAATTTCTTTGATGCAAGTCGAGAGTGCAAATAAAAGAAGCCATTAATTATGTTATGAAGTCTCCCACCCGAAAGAAACACAAACAGATGGACAGGAAAGGGGTTCAAAAGCAATAAAAACTGAACCCTTGCCTATCCCATCACCTGTTCCTGTCTCCGCTGGTCTCCTAGGCTCCTGCTCCACTCCAGCATCCTCTACACTCTTTGCTGGTACTTGTGGTGCCGTCATCACAGGACAGTGCACCTCATTATGTCAAAACCCTCACTGAGGCCTAGCTGATGCTGTAAGCGGGAGGAGACTAGTGTCAGGGTAAAGTCTGGCCTAGGAAATGAGTGGGGAGCTGTGGTGGCAGGAAAAGGTGAGGGGCTGGGTGAGCATGTTTCTTATTGTGTTTTTTTTATTGTGTTTTTGCATATTGTTTTTTAACCCCTTTCCAGCCCAAATGAATCCAGCAAAATGGCATATTGATGTATTCACAGGAATTAAACTCCAAAAAATTCAGGTTCACAAGAATCCATGAATTTTGGGAAATTCTAAGCTAATTCAATCTGTTTACAATTGATTCACTCATCTTAATTTGAACCGAAATTTGCTGTCCAGGTGAATGCAATTCACTGTCATTTCGGGCAGTGGCAGAGGCTTGTAACATGGGGGATTCTCAAATGCATCCCCTTTAACTTAGTAACAACTGGTAACAACAAGTTCAGTAATTTATGACTCTTGGTCATGGGCTTTAGTCTCACACCATTGTAAACTTACAATGTAGGTTCCTTCTGTAATCTAGCGGCAGCAGATAGGTTCTCCATCTGTAGATATGTATTGAATAGAAGTATTGGCAACCATGTGATTGCAGGGTGTCTGCTGTCAGTAGCTGACCCAGCTCAGCTTGCCAGTAACATGTGTCACGGTAGTGAGCCATTTCTCCCTTTACCTGGGGTTTCAGTGGATGTCCCAGTTTCAGTGTAAAAAATGCATAATAAGGGAAAAGATATGTTCCCCAGAGATCTGTTATGAAGTCCCTTGTGTGTATATAGGAAGAGACCTGTCAATCACCTTAAGCAGTGCTGGGAAGAGTCGGATGTGGGTGGGCTACTCTGGTCTTCAGATATGGTCCCCGGCCTGATTTTCAAAGTATATTTTCTCTGAAACGCTGAAGCATTTTAGACAACTATACCTGGCTGCAATTGTGCAGCTAGTCTGTGATACATGTTAACCGCAGTTTGGGCAGCATAAATCACCTTACATTCCTTTTAATTTGAAGAATGGCCCGACATGTGATCCATCAGGATATGCCTTTTAAATATCCACAGTCTTTCGCTTACCTATTCAATGATTAATGATGCCTATGTCTGAAACCCATTTGCTTGTTTAACCAGGGTGTTGTAGCTGTTTTTTTTGCATTTTTTCAACAATAAAGATTTTGGGATTTTATTGGATGTCCTCTGAAGCTGGAGTCATACCTACCTCCTCATAAATTTATATGACTTGGGAGTAAGCAATGAAAGTTTCTATTGCATGTCAGCAAGCAGAGAGCTTGAAAACTTGGACACACTGATGCAGAAAATTTTGAAAGAAATCAAGGACTTTGTCTGTTTCTTTCAATCATCTGGCAGATATACAAATTTTCTTTAAAATTAACTTCGCTTCATAAATCGAGCAGTCATATGTATATCCTATCTCTTCTTGCATCTATCAGTCCTTGGTCCCAGAAATCCAGGCACTATAAAATTGTTAATTCAGAATAGTGTGCTGCTGTCATTTCAATTATATATAGTAAAACCTTTTTATTTGCAGTATAAAATACAGAATAACAAGAAAATCTTTCAAGAAACAGCAATGGTCAGTAATTCATGGACCTAATTTCTACAGATTTCCAGAAAAAGTATTATATTCATGATCAATACTTTATACTACACTCATCAATTTTGAAATTAAATTTGCTGATGACACAAAGCTAGGAGGGATAGCTAATACTAGAGAAGAGAGAGAGAGGATTCAAAAAGACCTAAATAAACTGGAGCAGTGGGCAGCAACCAACAGAATGGTTTTTAACAGGGAAAAATGCAAAGTACTACATCTGGGCAATAAAAATGAAAAAAGCATATACAGAATGGGAGGAATAGAGCTAAGCAACAGTACATGTGAAAAATACTTAGGTATACTAATAGATCATAGACTGAACATGAGTCAACAGTGTGATGCAGCAGCAAAAAAGGCAAATACAATTCTGGGATGTATTAACAGAAACATACAGTCTAGATCACGTGAAGTCATTATCGGTCTTTACTCCTCTTTGGTCAGACCTCATCTGGAATACTGTGCACAGTTTTGGGCACCACATTTTAAAAAAGACATAGACAAACTGGAGCAAGTTCAGAGAAGAGCGACCAGAATGGTGACTGGTCTGCAAACCATGTCCTATGAGGAACGGTTGCAGGATTTGGGAATGTTTAGCTTGCAAAAAAGAAGACTGAGAGGAGACTTAATAGCTGTCTACAAATATGTCAAGGGCTGTCACATTGTAGAAGGATCATCTTTATTCTCATTTGCACAAGGAAAGACTAGAAGCAATGGGATGAAACTAAATGGGAGGAGACACAGATTAGATATTAGAAAAAACTTTTTGACAGTTAGGGTGATTAATGAGTGGAACAGGCTGCCACGAGAGGTGGTGAGTTCCCCTTCAATGGACGTCTTCAAACAGAGGCTGGACAGACATCTGTCTGAGATGATTTAGTGAATCCTGCTTTGAGCAGGGGGTTGGACCAGATGACCCAGGAGGTCCCTTCCAACTCTACCATTCTATGATTCTATGATTCTATGATTCTATGAAATTGCAACAGCAAGAAAGAAATGTTTTGGAATTATGCAAAACACAGGATTAGTAGACATGTTAATGATGAAAAATGATAAAAAAAAATGGAAACAAAATTTTCAAAACATCTCGATTTATTCAGTATCAAGTATGAGCTCTACTCCCAGAAATTCCTACACTTACAGCCTCAGCTGCTATCAGTGAGGTTATTAATGGTTGTCTGAGGAATGTTCTGCCACCATGAATGTGTGGCACCCCTGAGGGTTCAGTCGCCACAGAGGTACTGCACCTCACCCAGAGGTGTGGTGTCTCCTTCTCTCAGGTAAGGAGGGAGTGCTGGCCGGAACCCCAACACCTGCATCCAACACTACACTGCTCCCGGCTGGAGGGGCAACATGTGTGTGCAGAGCTGAGCCCTGACCCTGGCTGGAGTGGGGGGAACCCAAAGGTAGGGGGAACCAGTAGTGGGTGTGGGTGGAGGAAGCAGTTTAGTGGAACACAATGGTAGGAGATATATAAAGGGAAGCCATCTTAGGGTGGCAGTTCAGTAGAGGAGTGAGAGAGGACAGTCAGTCAGGGAGCAGAGTCTCGTCAGGAGACTCTGCTCCACAAGTAGGGCCCAGTCCTAGAGGCCCAGGAGGGGAGCAGAGGAGTAGGCTCCAATCTAAAGAAAGGATCCCAGGGGGTACGGTGAGTGCAGGACAGCACCCGTACGCCCCGAATCTGTCAGAAGACAGTGGGATCGTAGGCCGCAAGAAGGGGACCGGCCCCAGGACCAGTCGTGTAACTCCACGTCTCGGCTGGAAAAAACGGAGGCTTCTGGCTTTCATAGACCAGTTGCCGCAGCCTTATTCTAATCTCCGTGAGGGTCAAGAAGGTCTGGAAACTCCAGTGAGAAAGGAGGGACTTCAGAGAACCCAAGCGGGATTGAGAGTGGGGAAGCGCAGGGCAGGAGGGAGAAAGACCCAACTTGAAGACGGTCTAGCTAGGAACACAAGAAAGTGGGGTTCCGTCAGGTGCTCCTAATCTGCCTGAGGAAGAGCTGAACCCCTGCCTCGTGAGCGCAGCGCGACGTGGGAGGCTGGCACCCGTACAGTGCACCAGTGGAACTGTCATAAGAACTGTGAGTAAAGACTTGGATGACTGCACCTTACTGCCTCCGTCCATTCTTTCATCTGTGCCATCTTTCCCCCTGCACTACAACGCCCAGCGCAACTCACACTACCTACACTACCCTGGAGCTAGCTCTACCTGTGGAGAGCCACACCATCCCTGCTGCCGTAACACCAGCTCCAGAGGACTGCTCCGCAGCGGCGGATTTCTTTAGCCGCATTCCACAGGTGGCGTCACGAACACTATTACAAAATCCCCTATAAATAATATCCCCCCTTTTTGGTGACCGCCCTGGGCCACGGACCGGGCCAGCCACTGTGATATCCCCCCCACCGGCATCAAGAGGCCCGGCTGCCGAGTACCCCACGGCCCAGGGGGCGCGTCAAATGGACTTAGACAAATCATAAAGATCCTCTGCTGGCAGCTCTCTTTGCAATTGTCAACCAATGATATGCTCAACGAGACAAGTTTGAAAAGCTGCAGGCCACAGTCATACATAAAGTTGAGGTTACATGATGACATTTGCTGCTAAAGATCACTATGTGCCGCTGCTACATGAAAGAGTAATACAGGTAGATGTGGTCGCATTACGACCCCAGGCTACCGCGACAAGCAAGTCTCAAAAAGTCAGACACAGTCATGGTACCCTGGGAGTGGCAATGCGACCCCATTCATCTGCTTTATGCTGCTCTGTAGCAGTAGAACTCAGCAATTTTTATCTGTTTAACCTGTGTTACCGCAGCTCGAAAGGGTTGTCCACTACTCAGGCAACCCCTGCTCAATCACTATATTCCTCCCATGTTAATAGTAACAACTATACTCACCTCCAGTGCATAATTTCAGTTATGTTGGCATCTCCTCTCCTGTGGCTTGTGTCACATTGTTGTATCACACGATCCCTGCAGCCAATTAGCAGCACTTTCTTCTGACTTCCTTGAAACTGACACAGAAGCAGTGAAAATGTGATACCAGGTAAGTCCGAAGGAAGTGAGTGGTAAGCAGCCCCTCATTGGTTGCAGGGCTCATGTGACATAACAATGTCATGCGAGCCCTGGGAAAGCAGACGTCGGCATCGCTGGAACGGCACCTGCACTAGTGGTGAGAATAGCTCTTCTTTATCCAATCCAATACCACCTACTTCCAGGTCACTATCCGCAACTACCACCAAAACTGTCAAAATGTGTTTAATGAAGTATTAGAATTGTAACATCTGCATTTCTAAATGATTTGCAAAGTATGTTATTTCCTTCAAATTTCCAGATTTTCAACTAATCCTAATTAGGCATGGGTGGATCTGTGGATGTTCGGGTCCATCAGGTTCGGCTGAACTTTTAAAGTTTGGTTCGGGTACCAGAATGGTACTTGAACTCAATCCCAAACCCAGACCTCATTCAAATGAATGGAGTGCCCGAACATCTGGCAGTTCCCACGTTGTTATCTGTGTGACAGCATGGGAAACACTGGTTCTGATCAGCGGTAACCTTACTGACATTACCACCAGTCACAGTCTTGTGGTTCCCACACTGTCACACAGATGACAGCGTTTGAGCCAGCAGCTATGACCAGCGGTGAAAAGGTTACTGCCAGTCAGGCTTCGGCTGATGAGTACTACTCTCATCAGCATACGACTGGTCTCGCTGATAACAAACAGGCAATCCCCACATGTGTATGGTCTGCCTACCACCGCAAAATATACAGCCGCGGGGAGATAAACATATTAGCAGAGCACAACAAAGATAATTGGTTAACACCGAGCATTCTCTGATAGTACGTTATCCGAGCACGTTCTCTCAATACTAATGATGACACATTCCCTTTAAATCACTTCCCTTGTAAGGTCTCATATTGGATAATGGGTTTAGTTTTGAACTTCAATGCTTAAAAAGTTACAGGAGAGCTAGAAAAACTCAAAGATGGGTGGACGAGTCTAATAAATAGGATAGAAAGGTCCAGGTAACATGCATAAATATGTTTAGTAGTCAAAAAGAAAAGCTCCCCCCTCAAAGAACATAGAGTGACAGAGAACATGCATACAGGGTGACATCTGTATATATGTCACTATGTTAGTATCTAGGCCTTTACAAGTGCTAGGCTTTTCCCACACTCTAGTGTTTCTGAGATGATTCTGATAATTATGTCACAGTCTATACAGCAAAGCTGACGAGCAAGCTATCCAAAAAAATGCATCTTCCTATTGTGACATCTACAGTGGCCATTGTGAAAAATAATCACAAAAAATATTTACGCAAAAAAATAAAAAAACAAGTACAGGTGCATCTCACTAAATTAGAATATCATCAAAAAGTTAATTTATTTCAGTTCTTCAATACAAAAAGTGAAACTCATATATTATATAGAGCCAATACAAACAGAGTGATCTATTTCAAGTGTTTATTTCTGTTAATGTTGATGATTATGGCTTACAGCCAATGAAAACACAAAAGTCATTATCTCAGTAAATTAGAATAATTAACAAAAAACACCTGCAAAGGCTTCCGATGCATTTAAAAATGTCCCTTAGTTTGTTTCAGTAAGCTCCACAATCAAGGGGAAGACGGCTAACTTCACAGATGTCCAGATGGCAGTCATTGACACACTCCGCAAGGTCCCAGACTTCCAATTTTCTTTTGGAAATCAAGGTCCCAGAGTCTGGAGGAAGAGTGGAGAGGCCACAATCCAAGCTACTTGAGGTCTAGTGTGAAGTTTCCACAATCAGTGATGGTTTGGGGAGCCATGTCATCTGCTGGTGTAGGTCCACTGTGTTTTATCAAGACCAAAGTCAGCGCAGCCGTCTACCAGGAAATTTTAGAGCACTTCATGCTTCTCTCTGCCGGCAAGCTTTTTGGAGATGGAAATGTCATTCTCCAGCAGGACTTGGCTCCTGTCCACACTGCCAAAAGTACCAATACCTGGTTTACACACAACAGTATCACTGTGCTTGATTGGCCAGCAAACTCGCCTGACCTTAACCCCATAGGGCGTTGTCAAGAGGAAGATGAGAGACACCAGACCCAACAATGCAGACGAGCTGAAGGCTGCTATCAAAGCAACCTGGGCTTCCATAACACCTCAGCAGTGCCACAGGCTGATCGCCTCCATGCCACCCCACATTGATGCAGTAATTGATGTAAAAGGAGCCCCGACCAAGTATTGAGGGCATTTACTGAACAGACATTTCAGTAGGCCAACATTTTGGATTTTAAAATCATTTTTCAAGCTGTTGTTATAAAGTATTCTAATTTACTGAGATAATGACTTTTGTGTTTTCATTGGCTGTAAGCCATAATCATCAACATTAACAGAAATAAACACTTGAAATAGATCACTCTGTATCTAATGACTCTATATAATATATGAGCTTCACTTTTTGTATTGAAGAACTGAAATAAATTAACTTTTAGATGATATTTTAATTTATTGAGATGCACCTGTATTTGTAAAAAAAATATACCTTTAACCCCTTCTCGGCATGGTGATTTTAATTTTTACGCTGTTGTTATCCCCTTCTTTTAAGAGCATAACTTTTTTTGCCAATATAGCTATGTGAAGGCATTTTTTTGTTATAGTTTTGAATGACATCATTAATTTTACCAGGCAATGCACTGGAAAACAGGAATTAATTTGTAAATGCTGCAAAATTGAAAAGAAGCAAAAATCCACAATTTTTGGAGTTTGTTTTTACGGCATTAATTATGCAGTAAAAATGACCTGGTAATATGATTCTGCAGGTTAGTATGTTCACAGCAACACAAGACATGCATTGTTTATTTTTTTATCTAAGTTGTTTTAAAAAATGTGAAAAATTCATTTAAAAAAATTTGAATTTGCTCCTGTGGCCATTTAATGTTTTTCCTTTTCAGTCGATGGAGACGGGAAATAGCTTGATTTTTGCTAGGCGAACTAATGTTTTTAATGATGCCATTTTAGAGTAGATACGTCATTTCAATTTCTTCTAATTGCATTTTTTTGCAATGTTATGGCTGTCAAAACGTCACAAGTTTGTTTTTTTGTTTTCAGATTAGATTAATTAATTTTATATTTTGACAGATCAGACTTTTACAGATGTGGACATACCACATATGTATATTTTTTGTTTTATTTCTTTATTTCTAATAGGGAGAAAAGCAATGATTTGATCCTTTATATATATTTTTTATCATATTTTTTTTTCATATTTTAAAAATGTATATTTTTATTTTCACAGTAATTTGTAGTCCCTTTAGGGTACTTGAACCTGTGATCATCCGATTGCTTGTACTATATATTACAATACAGTATTGCAGTATATAGTAAAGATCATGCTCTCCTATGAACGCCAGCCACAGGCTGGTCTCCATAGGAATGCCACAATCATGACAGGCACGGGGATCTTCAGCAGACCCCATGATCGCATTGCGGGGTTGCCCATGAGTGCTTATAATTTGTGCCATGCCTTGTAGCTGCTTTCAGAGATTCACTGCGAAATTTAACAGGTTATCAGCAGCAGGCGGAATTCTGCACCATCCGCGGCTGTTAGAGGCAGATGATGGCGGAATAACACAGCCATCAGATGTCGGGAAAGTTGTGGGCTCAGCTCCTAAACCCATATTTAAGACAAGGACCCATCATTGGATGTCCCAGTACATCCAATAATGGTGAGGGGTTAAAAAGCACAAAGGCTGATGACTGGACTGATAACTAGTAATTGAGGTCTCTTTTAAAATGTTATTTTGGAAAAATTTGGCTTCCTCGGCTCAAGAAAATGGCACCCAACGCGATCTGATTAACTTGCAAAAATATACAGTACAGACTAAAACTTTGGACGCACCATCTCATTTAAAGATTTTTCTGTATTTTCATGCCAATGAAAATTGTACATTCACACTGAAGGCATCAAAACTATGAATTAACACATGTGGAATTATATACTTAACAAAAAAGTGTGAAACAACTGAAAATATGTCTTATATTCTAGGTTCTTCAAAGTAGCCACCTTTTACTTTGATGACTGCTTTGCACACTCTTGGCATTCTCTTGATGATCTTCAGGATGTAATCACCGGAAATGGTCTTCCAACAATCTTGAAGGAGTTCCCAGAGATGCTTAGCACATGTTGGCCCTTTAGTCTTCAGTCTGCGGTCCAGCTCACCCCGAACCATCTCGATTGGGTTCAGGTCTGGTGACTGTGGAGGCCAGGTCATCTGACGTAGCACCCCATCACTCTCCTTCTTGGTCAAATAGCCCTTACACAGCCTGGAGGTGTGTTTGGGGTAATTGTCCTGTTGAAAAATAAATGATGGTCCAACTAAATGCAAACTGGATGGAATAGCATGCCGCTGCAAGATGCTGTGGTAGCCATGCTGGTTCAGTATGCCTTCAATTTTGAATAAATCCCCAACAGTGTCACCAGCAAAGCACTCCCACACCATCACACCTCCTCCTCCATGCTTCACGGTGGGAACCAGGCATGTAGAGTCCATCCGTTCACTTTTTCTGTGTCGCACAAAGACACGGTGGTTGGAACTAAAGATCTCAAATTTGGACTCATCAGACCAAAGCACAGATTTCTACTGGTCTAATGTCCATTCCTTGTGTTCTTTAGCCCAGTCTCTTCTGCTTGTTGCCTGTCCTTAGCAGTGGTTTCCTAGCAGCTATTTTACCATGAAGGCCTGCTGCACAAAGTCTTCTCTTAACAGTTCTTGAAGAGATGTGTCTGCTGCTAGAACTCTGTGTGGCATTGATCTGGTCTCTAATCTGAGCTGCTGTTAACCTGCGATTTCTGAGGCTGGTGACTCGGATAAACTTATCCTCAGAAGCAGAGTTGACTCTTGGTCTTCCTTTCCTGGGGCGGTCCTCATGTGAGCCAGTTTCTTTGTAGCGCTTGATGGTTTTTGCAACTGCACTTGGGGACACTTTCAAAGTTTGCCCAATTTTTCTTTACTTAGCTGCTTTTTTCTTGCCATAATACAAATTCTAATAGTCTATTCAGTAGGACTATCAGCTGTGTATCCACCTGACTTCTGCACAACACAACTGATGGTCCCAACCCCATTTATAAGGCAAGAAATCCCACTTATTAAACCTGACAGGGCACACCTGTAAAGTGAAAACCATTTCCGGTGACTACCTCTTGAAGCTCATCAAGAGAATGCCAAGAGTGTGCAAAGCAGTCATCAAAGCAAAAGGTGGCTACTTTGAAGAACCTAGAATATAAGACATATTTTCAATTGTTTCACACTTTTTTGTTAAGTATGTAATTCCACATGTGTTAATTCATAGTTTTGATGCCTTCAGTGTGAATGTACAATTTTCAAAGTCATGAAAATACAGAAAAATCTTTAAATGAGAAGGTGTGTCCAAACCTTTGGTCTGTACTGTATGTGTGAATTATACAAAGAACTGGCAAAATAATTATTAATTCCTAGAACTAGATAATTTAACTACATTTGTGTTGAATTTCCTGAAATTCATTTTGAGATCCAATTCATGGTTTGCAAAAGAAAAATTTGCCCGCCACCATTTCCACAATTGCTGAAGCTTCAGAGAGTGGGCTAATGTAATTTTGCTTTGCCGCATGGGCCTCCCCATAATGCCCTGCAGCTATGACATCTAGTGGATTATCATACCTTTTATAGTAGTGGTCAATACCTGGGCCATCACAGATCAGCAGTTCCCAGTAGAGCACAATTTGCTTCTGAACCTGTGCTACCAAGAGATTGTCGAAGCAAGATCTCCTCTATGCAGTAGCAGTCACATCATTGGTGCTACCTGCACAGGGCCCCAAGAGGTAAAGGGTCCACTTCTACCTCCAAAGCAAGGATAATTGGGCATTATGGTGAGATATTGGAATGCAAAAGGCCCATATACTGTTCTTGCACAGGGGCCCTCTTCTGTCTGTGTCTGTCACTGTCTCTATGCATGCTGTGCATGTAGGGGGTCAGCCCTTAAAGCCACAGTGTAATTCAATGTCCACTAAGAGACCATGCTCCCCTCTGGTTATTGCTCTTGGGCTAGTCACCACCCAATCAGTTGTTTTGGTGTGTGCTGTTGAAGGGAGAAGAACCAGGAAGTGAGAGAGACCTCATGTGTGTCTGAGGTAACAAACAGGACGTTTGCCTGTGTCCTGATAAGGAGAGATAATAAGAGAACCTGATGTTCTCTGGGGAAAAGATAAAGACTGGACTATTGCAAGATTGGTTGTCAGGACTGTGTCCAAAAGTAAAGAGCTGCATTACTCCTCTGGAACTGCTTCCCTGAAGATTGGTGACCTGAGGTAACAGATAACACAGTGTGTCAGCCATCCCTCGTCATTGAGAGGGGAATAAGACTTTCCTGACTGGAAGAGAGACAGAGACCAAATCTACAGGAGAAAGAACTCAAGCATAACTCATCCGGCTCAGCTACAACAGAACCAAGCAGCATCTGTCTATCTATACCTGAGCTTCACAATTGTGAGTGAAACACTGGTACAGTACTGTGTGAGGATGTAGCTCACTTTTCTCTTTAGTTAGGGTGCTGGAGAAGTGTGGCCTGATTAGCAGAAAAGCCAGATAGTGAATTAACCGAGAGTAGTTTGTAAACCTGATTTATACTATTTGTATTGAACTGTCATTGCCATAGCTGGAGCATATTCTGTGACACATTTCAGCTATTTCTCCTTATATTCATGTTATTAACATCATTGCTATAAAAACTGTTATTTCTATCTTCAGGCATATAGCCTCTTTTACTTAATAAAGTAAATTTTTTGTTTCTGCCTCCTAGCCTGCTGTGCCGAAATTGAATCCTGCCTTGCGGTGTTCTTTGGACACCGCTACATGTATTGGAGACACCAATGCAGTTAGTTTCTATCCACTAGCTCAGGGACAACTCAAAATTGGAAATGAAAAATACAGGATACATGTTATATAATGGCCAGAACTAATGTTATTAATGTACACACAGGACATATAGTATTCTGAGAAATCAATCTGAAATGACAGTTACCTTTTATGCATAAAAGATGCACCCAAAAAACATATACAGCCTCTTAAAATTAAAGGGGTTGTCCCGCCTTAGAGTACAAGTCTGCAGTCACTCTATGTGATTGCAGACTTGTGAGTCCTCACAGGGAGCAGTATGTGCATTGTCAGGATTCTCTTATGTTGGCTCCAGGAGCGTGTGGTCAAATTATTACAAGTATGCGACTTGCATACTCTCAGCCACATTCTGAATAGACATGTCTGTCCTCGCACAATTTACTTGCATTGAGTAAGGCTGAACGTGTCAAGTTAGCACGTGACCGCATGTATGCAAATCGCACACTAGTGGTCATGCGCTCGCCAGCTCCCAACACCAGAGAATCCTGACAGCATTCATACTGCATGTTGTGAAGTTTCATAAGTCTGCAGTCACATAGAGTGACTGCAGATTTGTACCCCAAGCCTGGACAACCCCTTTAAAGTCCCTGATTAATCATTTAAAAATTTAGGGCATTATTTGTCTTGTCTTTGTTTTAGCCCTTGCAGTTTTAACACCAAATTCATCCAAATAGGGCACAATGACTGATGAATTTTGTTCAAATTAAAATATGCTTTTTGCAGCTCTTTGCTTATTTTGCACCTTTTTTAGAATTGAAATTTGCAAGATCCTTTAACCCCTTCACCACATTAGACATATAGGTATGTCCAAGGTTGTGTCCCTGCCTTTGATCCGGGTTCCGACACTGAGTCCGCATCTTTCCCTGCACATTACAGTTGATCTGATCTCAGACAGCGGCATTTAACATGCGCCGACCGGCAGCATGTCACAAGTGCCGCCCATTGGCGCCCCTGTCACATGATCACAGGGCTCCGAAAGATTGTCATGATAGCCGAGGGTCTGCAGAAGACTCCTGTGCCTTCTGCAGAATGTGGCCGGCGTTCAAAGGAGATCATGATTTCTGCTACACATAGCAGAGCTGAAGCCCTGCTATGTGTAGCACAAGCGATTGGATCATTGCAGCTTCAAATCTCCTAAATGGACTATAGAAGCAAGTAAAAAGTAAAAAAAAAAAAAGTTTTAAACAATATGAAAAAAAAAGAATCAAAAGTTAAAATCATCCCCCTTTTGCCCCATTCTAAATAAAACAATAAAAAAAAATAAACATATTTGATATCACTGCGTTCAGGAATGTCCGATATATCAAAATATAAAGTAAATTAATCTGTTCTGTAAATGAAGTAATCGAAACAACAGAATTACGTTTTTTTTGGAACATAGGAATAAAATACAATAACAGGCGATTAAAATCATGATCATGATAAATAAAAAAAAAAAAAAAACAATTGTGGAATTGCACTTTTTTTTGCAATTTCACCGCATTTGGAATTTATTCACGCTTTCGAGTACGCCATATGGTAAAATTAATGGTATCATTCAAAAGTAAAACTCGCCCCGCAAAAAGCAAAGCATCATACGGCCATATTGATGGAAAAATAAAAGAGTTATGGCTCTGGGAAGAAGGGGAGCAAAAAACGAAAGCGCAAAAAACGGAAAATCGCAAGGTAGTGAAGGGGTTAAAATATTACATGTCTATCCTTAACTGCATAAAGAAAAAAAAACCTTAAAAAATATGCCAGTGTATAGTGAAGTACATTTGAGCAAAAAAAATAGTGGCTTTTAAAAAGTCACAAATGATGAATTAGAACATCTGGAATTGGCTAACCACGTCCCTCAGAGCTTAAAAAAGGAGCCAAACAGATAAGGAATTAAGGGAAAAGAAAAACAGTAAAACAAAAGAGAAAATCACTCCAAAAATGGGCAAAAATTCAATGATGATTCGTCCCCATAGTGCTTCACAAATCTAATGATATACCAAGGTATTTAGTTGGAGGTATGAAACGTATGGTAAGATATGAATCTGCATAGGTAGCCTATAGGTTTATCCTCATGGATATAGACCCAAATTATTTCCTGCACCTACTGAGTATGAGTTACTCCCTCGCACAAGCCTCTGTTGTGTGATAATAAGAGTTAGCCAAGGACAGAGTGTGCAGAGTTCATAAATTATTATTAAGAGATCTACCAGTCACACGGATGTCTCCAATCACTTGTCATGATCCAACTAAATATTAAATTATGTTTGAATTTTTTTTTCTTAATATTCTGAATAATATCTTTTCCGGAATGTGAGATATTTTTTGAAAATTAACTTTTCTTTTCTTTTTGGCTCCGCTAATTTTCTGGACACATAATATTTTCAGTGGAACCTATACGATTGTAGAACCGCTTGTTGGTGCATGTTCTTATAGTTTCTACTTCCCTCAATGTTATTTTTGTTATTTTTATGACCATCGGTAATAATGAGGCTTTTTTTTTTGTTGTTGAGGGGGTTCTAGTTTACGCTTGTAAACAGGCAACATAGTATTTCACATGTGCTCGAGTTAATAAATTGTTAGTACAAGATTCGAGGGTGGTTTTCAAAGTGTGCGATCTGTTTTCAATTGAGAAAACAGGTGTCTTTTTCAAGTTTGAGACTCTTCCAAATAAAGAGAGATACGTTTTGGAACAGCGTGTGCATTATATAATGTGGTAATGTGCAATATTGAGTATGCCTACAATATAAACATATGGCGTGCTGCAAATAAGGTGTGCTGTTACAGAGAGGTGGGATGGAGTGCATTGCACGAATACCATCAATCATGAAGTGCAGTTTTATCCGACCTCTTCCCTGGTAATGTTCATCTCGTCCACATTTCATTTCATTCCCAGATGTTGGTGATGTCAGAACTATGAGTCATATTCTGTATATACGGGGAAAATAAGCAGCCTGTCTCTTGAAGATTAAGAACCGATTCGCCAGGCGTTTTTGCCTTTGATATATAGATACAATACTTGCAAACCATTATTGCATTTTAAGTTTTGTATTTCTTCCTTCACTAAGTCTTTGGCTACTGGGGGTATTGATATAGCAATGAAAGTAAGCATACCAAGGAGCATTACAGCTGTAGGTCGGTAGATTTATTACAGGAAATGACTTTTTGAATTTAGAGGGTTAATCTTGGCAAAACTCAAATTCTGACCCCTGGTATTTTCCCATCACAGCTTTACCTCTCCCACCTCCCACACACCCAGTACCTGAATTTTAAATCTTCTACTGCTTCCTTCCTTCTTAAATGGATTTTCCCACAATCGAAAGTTGATTTTAATCAATAGATCTTGGAATAATAATAACTTCCACAATTAGATGTGTTTAAATAAAATGTTCCTGTGCTGAGATAATCTTATAAATGTGCCCCTGCTGTGTACTGTGTAATGGCTGTGTCTGACCGTACAGGAACATGGTCTGATCATACCACATCTCCTGGACAGGAGAGGAAGCACAAGAGAGTATACAGACATTACAGCATGGGATCGCAGCTGATTCTTTTTGTGAGGTAAAACATTTCCCTGCCTGTTTTTTAAAAAAATGTTTTACTTCAAAGAAAGAATCAGCTGTGATCCCGTGCTGTCCTGTCTGCATACTCTTTTGCTTCCTCCCCTGCCCAGGAGATGTGGTATGATCAGACCATGTTCCTGCACAGTCAGACACAGCCATTACACAGTACACAGCAACGGCACATTTATAACATTATCTCAGCGCAGGAACATTTTATTTTAATACATTCAATTGTGGAACTTATTATTATTCAAAGATCTATTGATTAAAATGAACTTTTGTTCATTGGAAAACCCCTTTACGTATGTAAAAATTTGACCAAAATACTTCTATTACAAAGAAATATATATTCAAAATGAGCTAATGCCCTGTAGTAAGTAAACATAAAATAATAGTACATGTAAATAACATAGGGTAATTAGTTGACACTATTTTGATAAAAACAAAAAACATAAAAGCCACCCAACCACAACAGGGTGAACCCAATCGGGGTGGTTCATTTTGTTTATATAGCTTTCCACAGACAGGTGTCTGATTGGTCAGGACCCAGGTCTTGTTCCACCCATGTGTATTTTTACATTTGCTGATACATAGTGAGGTGAACTACAAGAGCTAGGTACCATCCTGATTGGGTACACCTTGTCGTGGTGGGATGGCTTTTTTGTTTTTTTGATCAAAACAATGTTGACTAAGTGCCCTATGTTATTTACATGCACTATTACTATTTATTTATTTACTTACTACAGGACATTTGCTCATTTTGTTTTTATCTTAGGTTCGGCTCGTTAAATGACCACAGTGTGAATGCACGCCTATGCATTCAACTTATAGAACATAAGCTCTGGCTCAATTTTTTGTTGTTTTGGTAGAAATGTATATGTTGTCATTGTTTGCTTGTACATTTTAGATGTAACTTGGAAAAATGGTGTAAAGTCCATTACTAGGTGTGCGTTGGAATTGGAGGAAGGCCTTTTTTGATGAGTTATGTAGATGTCCTTGCAGAAGTGTAGCTGAAGCATATTCCCTAGAATGGGGGAGATCTCTAAGACTGCTAGAAGAGTTGCAAATGTCTAGAGCATCATTGAAACCTCCTGGAAATTTCAGAAGCTTTGTCATTCATATATGCGTAGGGTTTGGAGGAGTCACGGCCTAAAAGGACAGAGCATGGCTGTGGGGACTCCTCATTCTCCCAAACCAACAGCTTTAAAAGTTGGCAAATATGAGCTACAGTGGGTGTAGACTTAGCAGTTGCATTTAGTCCTTGTGCCTTGAAGGGTTCAAAGGCTTCATACACACATTGGATAATGCTGTATTATAAATGATGCATGGTAGATGGAAGCTCAAAAGCTTCATATTACACCATGTTATACCTCCGTTCCCTGTGGGTCTCCAGAGTTTTAGATTGGGGTTAAACTTCTAGGCTCCCACTGAGGCTCAAAATATAATAACTCATATAATAACATTGCCTATTTTTATACAATCAGCTTTCCATGCACTATCTTCATGGAGAGCTTGTGCTTATATAGAAGCCAATATAAAAAACAGATCAGCAGTAAGGGAGGAGGTGGATTTCATGTTACCTCAAACAATGCATTTACCCAAATATTTTGAGCCACACCTGGGCATAGACATTATTTACGTTGGCTGCTGACGTAGAATTGCCTCTTGCATCTGCATCTTGCTCCTTACAACACCCTCCATAAACTTCAGCCTCCATAACAGTACTTTCCACTATAGTGAACTGAATTCATATACTAAAATGGAACCACGTTATCCAGAAGCACCTCTTGGCAGAAGACAAATTATAATGGGGGGCAGCACTGTGACCCTTTATTCTCAGCATGAAACATCAAAGGGTCAGACCCACGGCAATCAACTGATTACTGCTCTAGCTTTATTTCTTTATATGGCGTAAGAGTTGGTGAATGCTTGTTCCTGATTATTGTCCCAAGTAAACATTTCGCTGATTTCCTGATGAACAAGCACAATGCTTATTTGTTGGGTGATTGGATCATTTATGCCAGAATAGAAATCATCATAATCAGTAGAACATCACTCCGTGTTAAAAGGAGATTTGCTGCCGATAAGATGATACTGAACTTAAGGCCATGTTCACACTATCAGTATTTGATCAGTATTTCACATCAGTATTTGCAGCCAAAACCAGGAGTGAGTGATAAATACAGAATTGGTGACTTGTTTCTATTATACCTTTTCTCTGATTGTTCCCCTCCTGGTTTTGGCTCCCACTCCTGAGAAAAAATACTGACCGAATACTAGCCTAATATTCATTATTTTCCCCTTGGTACTCATCTGCGTGTGAAAAGGCTAGTAAATGAGTGCCGATCATGTGTGTAGTCGATCAGCGCTCAATAAACATGCTAAGGTTGGCATGTCCGAGTGCACCTGTAGACAACTCCTTTAAATCTGATAATGCTGAATACAATATAATGACTCACGGACTGCTACATTCTCAAATTATCTAAAAACATTTTGCCGAATACTGCATGACATAGATCAGAATTTTGTTTTACATTTCTAATTGACTTAAAGGTCTAAAGTTTTGTGAAGAATTTATAGACAATGAGTCATAATAAGAAAAAAATAAATAAAATAAATGTTTAAATAGGTTGTCCACTAATATTTTACATTGGGCAGAGATCCGCTAGTGTGGAGGGGTCTCTGAAGCTGAACTCCCTCCACACATAGTACATTGGCGGCCATGTTACATAGCCGGCATCTGTACCTAACTGCCATGGCAGTTAACCATATACAACAGATGCCGCTGTCAATCTCAGACAGTGGCATTTAGGTGGAGCGATTGAGATCATGAGGTACCTATGGGTTACCATGCATGCCAAGGGCCTGCTGAAGGCTCCCATTGCTGCCATCTTGGCACTCCCTTGAAGTTTAGCCACCGGCTAAGCTTCAAGGGAGACCATGATTTTTATTATATACTACAATACTGTGGTATTGCAGTAAATATAAAAAGCAATCAAATGGTCCATATCCTCTAAGGAGACTATAAAATAATGTTTAAAAAAATGCAAAAATGTTTTACAAAATATGAGTAAAAAAAACAATAAAATTAAAATCACCTCCCCTTTCCTTCATTAAAAATAAAGGAAAAAAAAACATATTTAGTATCACTGTGTCCATAAAAGTGCGATATATCAAAATATAAAATGAATTAACCCACATGGTAAACACCATAAAAAGAAAAAAAAATGATCCTCCTGAATTATGCTTTTTGATCACTTCACTTCTCGAAAAAAATGAAACAAAAAGCTATCAAGAAAGTTATATGTACTCCAAATTGGTGTTAATAAAAATGTTGGCTCACCATAAAAAAAAACAAAAGACCTAATTCAGTCCCATCAACAGAGAAGCAAAAATATTACAGGTCTCAGAAAATGGTGAATCAATGCAAGAAAAACATGTTTTTTTTACAAAATTCAGATTTTTTTTTTCCATTACTTAAATAGGAAAAAAAATCTAAGCAACTTTGGCATCACCGTAATTACACTGATGTGGACAATCTTGTTTTCAGTTCATTTTTACCATACAATGAACGCTGTAAAAACAAAATCCAAAAAAACAGTGGCGGAACGGCATTTTTTTCATCATTTTATTCCACTTGGAATTTTTTCCCCATGTTTAATACATTGTATGGCAAAATACATGGTGTCTTTCAAATCTACAGCTTATCTTGCAAAAAAACAAGCCATCAATAAAAAAAAACTCTTGGATCTTGGAAGAAGGTGATGGAAAAGAAAAAACGAAAAAATCCCTTGTCATTAAAGGGTTAACAGAACAATTTATAAAATAGAAAAATCTTGCATTGTGGAAAGTATTTTTACGATAGTTTCCGTAATTGTACATGGATCTCTCTCAAGCTCATACGTCTTGTCTAAGCAGAGTTTGTGAAGTGTAACATGGATTAGATCCAGCGCAGAACGTTCTTCTCACACCTTCAGGTGATGTTGCAGACGCAACTAAAAATCCGTTACAAGAAACATTGGAAACAAAAGTTTTATTGCCACCTTTAAATTCTCTCCGGTGACCTCCATGGCCATACAAATCTTAGGAAGATGAGAGATAGAGAATGCATTTCTTCGTACAGTCAAAGGCATAACAAGAAAACAGACGACAATCAGACATGTTTCCTGGTTTATAGATTAGGGTTGCTGATTCACGTATCCCATTCTTTTGGTTTATGACACAGTATCAAGAGAATGAATGAACAGTTAAATTAAATTCACATCTTGGCTTGTTGCTCAGTTTCTGGAGAACACATTTATCCATTATCTAACCAAAGAGGCGAGTGGTAATGGTGTTATTCAAAAATACAGTAGATGTTCCTGGGGTCCGTGTAGGATTAGCAACAACATGACAAAGAGCAGGACATTTCATTTTTAATTAAATAATAAAATGCTGGAACAAAATAATTCCCAAAATGCATTGTACAGGTTTTTCTTCTTAAGCTTCAATACCCCGACCAACACAAGGAGGTTCTCGAAAAGAGGAGGTCAAAAATATAGTCAAGATATTTCTATTTTACATGGTCGTTTAACTCCCAAGGGTAAAGTTAAAGGAGGAACTCAATGATATCAAGCTTTCTATGCGTTTGAGTATGTGTTTTTAAAGCTGACTTTTACTGCTAGGTTACTATACAACAAAGCAGGAGCCAGAAGAACTGAGAACCTGTAGAGGTCACTGGCGGGACAGGGAATTTAAAGCACATGAGTGTTTCAAAGTAGTTGTAATCTAGAATTTCTATAAATTTCTATAACCACCAGGGCTTTTGTAATATTGACTGTGTTTCTTGAAATTGAGAATTTACCTGAAAATATCTGTACTAGGAAAAAACATTAAAAACAAACAATTTTAAATTCAGTTTCAAGGATAGCAAATGCACTCCACCTAGGCTTGGCACTTGGCAGGATGAGGCGTAGCTTCTAGGATAGATTCCGCAATATAAGAGTCTAGGACAAGGATGTCAAGTGGAAGTCAGAGGGCCTCCTGAAAACAATGTTCCCATTATTAGGAAGTGGGTCTCCCATTGTGTTTGCCTATGCAGTGAATGCAAGGGTTGTCAAAAATTTGGAGGTACTCCAATGCCCCTTGGAAGAGATGTGGAGGTCAGAGCGGCCTCCTGAAAACAATGCTCCCATTATTAGAAGGGGGTCTCCCATTGTGTTTGCCTATGCAGTGAATGCAAGGGTTGCCAAAAATTGGAAGGCACTCCAATGCCCCTTGGAAGAGATATGGAGGAGGGCCTCATAAAAAATGTTCCCATTAGAAAGGAGAGGGTCTCCTATACTTGTAATGCCCATGCACTAAGTGTATGGGCTGACAAATATTTACCCCTTGGAGGGTATACATGAACATACTGTATGAAAAATTTTTTTTACCGGCATCATAAACACCCTTTAAAAAAATTATGCGGATGTTGCATCACGGACCACGGTCACCCTGGTGATATGGTGGTGGAGGATGAGGATGAGGAGAAGGAGGGGACAAGAGCAAATAGCCAAAATCAGGAAGAGTATACCCATGTGTGGGTGTGAAGAGGTGCATGGGAATACATCTCCCAAAAAAAGACACTGGATTTGAGTTTATGTTACGCTGCTATCGTTCGGTGGTGTTGAGAAGTCTGAACCAATACAGCCCTTGATCATTTTTATAAGAGTCAGCCTGTCAGCATTTTCAGTTGACAGGCGGATGCGCTTATCAGTTATAATTCCACCAGCGGCACTAAAAACCTGCTCTGATAAAACGCTAGTGGCAGGGCAGGCCAGGACCTCCAAGGCGTAGAGAGCCAGTTCATACCACGTATCCAGCTTGGATACCCAATAATTATAAGGCACAGAGGAATCACGGAATTAGGAAGTGGGTCTCCCATTGTGTTTGCCTATGCAGTGAAAGCAAGGGTTGCCAAAAATTTGGAGGCACTCCAATGCCCCTTGGAAGAGACATAGAGGGCCTCATGAAAAAATGTTCCCATTATTAGGAAGTGGGTCTCCCATAATGTTGACCTATGCAGTGAATGCAAGGGCTGAAAAAAGAATTGGGAGGCAATCCAATGCCCCCCGTGGAAGAGAGGTAGAGGGGGGCCTCCTGAAAAAAAATATTCCCATTAATAGAAAGTGGGTCTCCCATTGTGTTTGCCTATGCAGTGAATGCAAGGGTTGCCAAAAATTTGAAGGCACTCCAATGTCCCTGAAAAAAATGTTCCCATTATTAGGAAGTGGGTCTCCCATTGTGTTTGCCTACGCAGTGAATGCAAGGGTTGCCAAAAATTTGAAGGCACTCCAATGTCCCTTGGAAGAGTTGGAAGAGACATAGAGGGCCTCATGAAAAAATGTTCCCATTATTAGGAAGTTGGTCTCCCATAGTGTTGGCCTATGCACTAAGTGTATGGGCTGACAAACATTTACCCCGGGGGCGTATATATGAACACACTGTATAAAAAATGTATTTTATAAGCGTCATGAACACCCTTTAAGAAATTATGTGGCTGTTGAATCACGGACCATGTGCAAATAACCAAAATCAGGAAGCATATACCCATGTGTGGGTTTGAAAAGGTGCATGGGAATACACCTCCCAAGAAAATACACTGGATTTGAGTTTATGTTATGCTGCTATCATTCAGTGGTGTTGGGAAGTCTGGCCCAATCCAGCCCTTGTTCATTTTTATAAGAGCCAGCCTGTCAGCATTTTCAGTTGACAGGCGGATGCCTTCATCAGTTATAATTCCACCAGCGGCACTAAAAACCTGCTCTGATAAAACGCTAGTGGCAGGGCAGGACAGGACCTCCAAGGCATAGAGAGCCAGTTCATTCCACGTATCCAGCTTGGCTACCCAATAATTATAAGGCACAGTGGAATCACGGAGGACGTTGGTATGGTCGGCAAGGTACTGCCTCTGCATCTTCCCAAACTTTGCACTCCTTGTGAGAGTACCCCGCGCCTCAGGGCCTGTGCGATGGGAGGGTCTGAGAAAACTCTCCCAGAACTTTGACAGTGTTCCCCTGCCTCTGCTGGATTGAAGTTGTGTCTCTCTCGCCTGTACTCCTTGGTTGTCCAACGAAGTGTGCCCTCTGCCGCCAGCGTTTTCAGATGGGAATTTTTTTAATAGTTCCGCAAAAAGGGCCTTCTGGTACAGTCCCATTTTTGTAGACATGTCCGCTTCAGGAATAAGAGATATAAAGTTCTCCTTGTAGCGTGGGTCTAGAAGTGTCACCAAGCAGTAATGACTGTCACCCAAAATTTTGAGAACGAGATGGTCATGGGAAAGGCAGCGTAACATAAACTCAGCCATGTGTGTCAGACTGCTAACAGGCAAGACTTCCGTGTCTTCACCAAGAGGAAGACTGACCATGCTCTCCTCCTCCTCCTCCTCTCTGTCCTCAGGCCATCCACACTGAACAGACGGTATGACAGTTGTGTAGGTAGTACCGTCTATAGCGCATGAAACTAGCTCCTGTTCTTCCTCCTCCTCCTCCTCTTCCTCGTTGTCACCCAATCCACGTTGGAATGAGATGAGGCTGGGCTGTGTGTAATCACTCTGTATGGTTCCTTGCTCCATCTCATTGTGCTCCACCTGCAATGCATCCTCCTTGATTGTGAGCAGAGAGCGCTCGGGAGGACGTGTTCCATCCCAAGGTCTGACTGAGTTCCGATTTCCACTATGTTAACTCAGTGTGCCGTCCCTGCCCACAAGCACTTGTCCACGTGTCTGTGGTTAGGTGGACTTTCCCGGTAACTGCATTGTTGAGGGCACAGCTAATGTTTTGGGACACGTGCTTGTGTAATGCGGGGATGGCACACTGGGAGAAATAGTGGCGGCTGGGGACTGAGTACCGAGGGATGGCTGCCGCCATCAGGTTGTGGAATGCTTCCGTCTCCACGAGCCTAAAAGGCAACATTTCGAGCGCAAGCAGTGGTGAAATCTGGGAATTTAGTAGTGTGGCCGGAGGGGCATTGGCTGCATATTTGCGCTTGCGTTCCAAGGACTGGGGTATGGACAACTGAACGCTGCGCTGGGACAAGGACATGGACGTGCTTTCTGATGCTGCTACTTGAGAGTGTGCAACGACAAGTGCAGGGCAGGATGCATCGTCACATGCACCATGGACAGGGGATTGGCTTGCATGCACAACAGCGGAAGAAGCAGTCGTGTCACCCGCAGACATTGTTCCTGGACCCTGGGGTTCGGCCCACAAAGTCGGTTGCTTTGCTGCCATGTCAGAAGGCAGGCAACCGTTCCCCGTAACACTAACACGAAGGAAGTTGCCAGTACAAATGTTAGGTCTTCCCGAGTCTGGTTGTTTTTTAAAGACTCTGCCGACAACCCCAAAAAGGCCATTTGCATAACCTGCCAGGCTAGCATCAGCAGGGGTCGCAAAACGACCAGCCTGACCACCACCAGCATGATCAGGCACCTGGCAGCAAAGCACCCGACTTTGTTGGCCGAACCCCAGGGTCCAGGAACAGTGTCTGCACGTGGCACCATTGCTTCTTCCACTGTTGTGCATGCAAGCCAATCCCCTGTCTATGGTGCATGCGAAGATGCCCCCTGCCCTGCACCATTCATTGCACACTCTCAAGTAGCAGCATCAGAGAGCACGTCCACGTCCTTGTCTCAGCACAGCGTTCAGTTGTCCATACCCCAGTCCTTGAAACGCAAGCGCAAATATGCAGCCAATGCCCCACAGGCCACACTACTAAATTCTCACATTTCACGACTGCTTGCGCTCGAAATGTTGCCTTTTAGGCTCGTGGAGATGGAAGCATTCTGCAACCTGTTGGCGGCGGCCGTCCCTTGGTACTCAGTCCCCAGCCACCACTATTTCTCCCGGTGTGCCGTCCCCGCATTACACAAGCACGTGTCCCAAAACATTAGCCGTGCCCTCAACAACTCAGTTACCGGGAAAGTCCACCTAACCACGAACACGTGGTCAAGTGCTTGTGGGCAGGGACGGTACAGCTCGCTGACGGCACATTGGGTTAGCATAGTGGAAGCCGGGACCCTGTCGGACCTTGGGACGGAACATGTGGCGCCCCTGAGGGTTCAGTCGCCACAGAGGTACTGCACCTCACCCAGAGGTGTGGTGTCTCCCTTCTCTCAGATAAGGAGGGAGTGCTGCTCAGAACCCCAAACACCTGCATCCAACACTACACTGCTCCAGACTGGCTGGAGGGGCAACATGCAGAGCGCAGCTGCTGAGCCCTGTTCCTTGCTTGGAGTGGGGGGGAACCCAAAGGTAGGGGGAACCAGTAGTGGGTGTGGGTGGAGGAAGTAGTTAGAGGGAGCACTTTGGTAGGAGTATAAATTAGGGAAGCCATCTTAGGGTGGCAGTTAAGTGGTTAGATAGTTCTGGAGAGCAGTTCAGAAGAACAGCTCAGGACAGTTCAGAAGAACAGTCCGGAAGCAGAGACTCATTAGGAGTTCTGCTCCATAAGCGGGGCCAAGTCAGGAGGCCCAGGAGGGGAGCAGGGTGTAGGCTCCGTTCTAAGACAGGATCCTAGGGGGTATGGCATGTGCAGGACGGCCCCCGTACGCCCCGCATCTGTCAGAAGACACAGGGATCGTAGCCGCATTCTAGTCCCCTGAGAGTCAAGCCAGTCTGTGTAACTCCGACGGACAAGAGGGACTTCAGAGTACCCAAACAGGATTCAGAGTGGGCAGCGCAGGGCAGGAGGGAGAAAAACCCAGTGTGAAGACGGTCAAAATAGGAACATGAGAAAGTGGGGTTCTGCCAGGTATTCCCAAGCTGCCTGAGGAAGGATTGAACCCCTGCCCGGTGAACGCAGCGAGACGCGGGAGGCCTTCACCTGTACAGTGCACCTGTGGACTGTCTTAAGAACTGTGAGTAAAATCTCAGATGACTGCACTATACTGCCTCCGTCCATTCTTTCATCGGCGCCATTGTTCCCACTGCACTACAACTTCCAGCGCAACCCATCCTCTCTCACTTCACTGCCCTGAGGCCTACTCCACCTTCCGGAGCCGTCCCATCACAAGCTGCCCTAACATCTGCCTCAAAGGACTGTTGCAGCGCTGGTGATCCTCACCAGACACCACAGGTGGCGTCACGAACTTTCTAAAAATATTCCCCTTTTGCACTGACCGCCCTGGGTCATGGACGGGGCCAGCCACCGTGATATTCCCTGCCAACCGGCATTCAGAGGCCCGGTTGCCGAGTACCCCACGGCCCTGGTTGCGCGTCAAACACGTCCTCCCGACGCCAAGGATTGCGGGCCCTAGGTCAATCAGGGTTGCCCCCACGGTCTACAGCTCCTGCACCTCATCCTCCTCAGCCTCCTCCTCCTCTTCAGCCTCCATCTCCGAAATGACCACATCAGTCACAAGCTAGAAGCAATGCAGCACTGCTTCCGCCAAGCAGCAACAGGCTGTGCTGAAGCTAAAATGCTTAGGTGACAAACCGCACAATGCTGAAGAGTTGTGGACAGCTCTGAAAGAGCAGGCAGATCTGTGGCTCACACCGCTGAACCTACAGCCAGGCATGGTCGTGTGTGACAATGGCCGGAACCTGGTGGCGGCTCTGAGGCGAGGCGAGCTCACACACGTACCATGCCTGGCCCATGTGCTTAACCTCGTGGTTCAGCGGTTTCTCAAATCCTATCCGGAGCTGCCGGATCTGCTTGTTAAAGTAAGCCGTCTGTGTGCCCATTTTAGAAAGTCAGCTATAGCTTCCGCCGCCCTTGCCGTGTTTCAGCAGCATTTGCAGCTTCTGGCTCACAGACTGGTGTGTGATGTCTCCACGCGTTGGAACTCTACACTGCAGATGTTGGGAAGGATTTGTGAGCAGAAGAGGGCAGTTGTTGAGTACCAGCATCAACAAGGCCGTCGGTATTCAGTTCAGACTCCACACATAAGATCTCAGGAGTGGACATGGATGTCAGCCATATGTACCATCCTCCAAAACTTTGATGACTCCACCAAGATGGTGAGCAGCGATGACGCCATAATTGGCGTTACCATCCCGCTTCTCTGTCTTCTGAAACGCTCTCTGCTCACAATCAAATAGGATGCATTGCAGGCGGAGCACGATGATTACACACAGCCAAGCCTCATCTCATACCAATGTGGATTGGGTGACAATGAGGAACAGGAGGAGGAGGAAGGACAGGAGCTAGTTTCATGCACTATAGACGGTACTACCTGCACAGCTGTCATACCGTCTGTTCAGTGTGGATGGCCAGAGGACAGAGAGGAGGAGGAGGAGAGCATGGTCAGTCATCCTCTTGGTGAGGACACGGAAGTCTTGCCTGTTAGTAGTCTAGCACGCATGGCTGAGTTTATGTTACGCTGCCTTTCCCATGACCCTCGCGTTCTCAAAATTTTGGGTGAGAGTCATTACTGTTTGGTGACACTTCTAGACCCAAGCTAAAAGGAGAACTTTATATCTCTTATTCCTGAGGCGGACAGGTCTACAAAAATGGGGCTGTACCAGAATGCCCTTTTTGCGGAACTATTAAAAAAAATTCCCATCTGAAAACGCTGGCAGCAGAGGGCACACTTCATTGGACAACCAAGGAGTACAGGCGAGAGAGACACAACTTCAATCCAGCAAAGGCAGGAGAACACTGTCAAAGTTCTGGGAGAGTTTTCTCAGACCCTCCCATCGCACAGGCCCTGAGGCGCGGGGTACTCTAACAAGGAGTGCAAAGTTTGGGAAGATGCTGAGGGAGTACCTTGCCGACCGTACCAATGTCCTCCGTGATTCCGCTGTGCCTTATAATTATTCGGTATCCAAGCTGGATATGTGGAATGAACTGGCTCTCTATGCCTTGGAGGTCCTGTCCTGCCCTGCCGCCAGCGTTTTATCAGAATGGGTTTTTAGTGCTGCTGATGGAATTATAACTGATGAGCGCATCCGCCTGTCAACTGAAAATGCTGACAGGCTGACTCTTATAAAAATGAAGAAAGGTTGGATTGGGCCAGACTTCTCAACACCACCGAATGATAGCAGCGTAACATAAACTCAAATCCAGTGTCTTTTCTTGGGAGGTGTATTCCCATGCACCTTTTCACACCCACACATGGGTATACGCTTCCTGATTTTGGCTATTTGCTCTTGTCCTCCCCCTTGTCCTCATCCTCCACCACCATATCACCAGAGTGACCGTGATCTGTGATGCAACACCCACATAATTTTTTTATAGGGTGTTTATGATGTCCGCAAAAATTTTTTTTTATATAGTATGTTCATATATATCCCTCAGCGGTAAATGTTTGTCATCCCATACACTTAGTGCATGGGCATTACAAGTATAGGAGGCCCGCTCCTTTCTAATGGGAATATTTTTTTATGAGGTCCTCCTCCACGTCTCTTCCAAGGGGCATTGAAGTGCCTCCAAATTTTTGGCAGCCCTTGCATTCACTGCATAGGCCAACACTATGGGAGACTCTCTCCTTTCTAATGGAAATTTGTTGTTACTGTGGCCCTGCTCTGTGTGTCTTTAAATACTTAGTGGTGTTTTTGCTAAAATTGGTCAGCCTTTGGACTCACTGCATACCCTATAACTGTATAGCAGACTTCTTTCTAATGGGAATTTGTCGTTACTGTGGCCCTACTCTATGTGTCTTTAAATTCTTAGTGGGGCTTTTCCTAAAATTGGTCAGCCGTTGGACTCACTGCATTTCCTATAACTGTATAGCAGACCCTCTCCTTTCTAATGGGAACATGTCGTACTTGTTACTGTGGCCCTGCTCTGTGTGTCTTTAAATGCTTAGTGTTTTTTTTTCCTAAAATTGGTCAGCCGTTGGACTCACTGCATACCCTATAACTGTATAGCAGACTCTCTCCTTTCTTATGGGAATTTGTCGTTACTGTGGCCCTGCTCTATGTGTCTTTAAATTCTTAGTGGGGTTTTTCCTAAAATTGGTCAGCCGTTGGACTCACTGCATAGCCTATAACTGTATAGCAGAGTCTCTCCTTTCTTATGGGAATTTGTCGTTACTGTGGCCCTGCTCTATGTGTCTTTAAATTTTTAGTGGGGTTTTTCCTAAAATTGGTCAGCCGTTGGACTCACTGCATACCCTATAACTGTATAGCAGACTCTCGCCTTTCTTATGTGAATTTGTCATTACTGTGGCCCTGCTCTATGTGTCTTTAAATTCTTAGTGGGGTTTTTCCCAAATTTTGGCAGCCCTTGCTGTCACAGCATGGGCTATACCACTATAGGAGACCCGATCCTTTATAATGGGAACATTTTTTTTACTGAGACCCTAATCTATGTCTCTTCAAAGGGGTATTGGGTTGCGTCCAAATTTTTGGCAGCCCTTGCAGTCACTGGATATGCAATAACAGTATAGGAGACCCACTTGTTAATAATGGGAACAACAAAGCTGTAACATACCTGGCGGCGTCCTTGCATAGTGGTCCATCTCCCACTGTGCAAGAGCGCGCTCTTGATTTCCAGTCCAGACTGCCACTCTGGCTTTTTTCCATTCTGTCTGCTTTGGCTGCTTAGGGCGACGTCCGCCGAACTTCCTGTTTCTTGTAGCTGCTGCAGACACACCCCTAATGCGTCCTCAGCCTATTGCTGTCTGTCACCTGGTATTTAAACGAACTCCTCCTTGGAATCCATGCCTGAGCATCTCGTTCTGTCAGTTGGCTTCTTGTTACTGATGTGCCAGGTCCTGTTTATGTTTCCTGGCTTGCGGTATCAGTTCCCGTGTCTGAACTGTGTCCTGTCTGTGCACTCTAGCCAGCTGTCTTTCTGCCTTTCCTGGAGGCAGTATTTCCAGGCCCGTGTGAACACGCTCCTTGCCTGTTCGTTTCTGCCTCTGGGGGCCGCATACCCAGACTCGCTCCTGTATCTCGCTTCAGTAACTGTTCTTGTCTGAACTGTCTTCTAGCTTCTTACCTGTTTTGTCTTTATGTCCGTTGGCTCCCTTTTACTGCAGTGTCTGAACCAGCACTTGGCTTTACCTAGGCTCGTTCCTGCATTTTGTTGCAGTAACTGTTCATGTCTGAACTGTCTCCTAGCTTCTTACCTGTTTTGTCTTTATGTCCGTTTGCTCCCTTTTTCTGCAGTGTCTGAACCAGCACTTGGCTTTACCTAGGCTCGTTCCTGCATTTTGTTGCAGTAACTGTTCTTGTCTGAACTGTCTCCTAGCTTCTTACCTGTTTTGTCTTTATGTCCGTTTGCTCCCTTTTTCTGTAGAGTCTGAACCTGCACCTAACTTCTACTCGTTGTCATTTTATTTCCGTTTGTGAGTTGGAGTCCTTTCGCTACTTCTTTGCAAGTACCTTGTGTGTATCTGGTTCCGCCTTTCTTTTCCAGTCTGCTCCGTGTGAACAGAGCCCTGTCCCCTTTGCTTTGTCTTTGTTTACCGCTTCGGCGATTTATCTCTGTCCTGTCTTACTTACCGCTCTGACGGTTCCTGCCCACTCAGCTTTGTCCACCGCACTTGCGGTTTCGCTCTGCTCAGCCTTGTCTACCGCATCTGCGGTTTTGCTCTGCTCAGCCCTGTCCACCACGTCTGCGGTTTTGCTCTGCTCAGCCTTGTTTACCGCGTCTGTGGTTTTGCTCTGCTCAGCCTTGTTTACCGCGTCTGAGGTTTTGCTCTGCTCAGCCCTGTCCACCGCGTCTGCGGTTTTGCTCTGCTCAGCCTTGTCCACCGCGTCTGCGGTTTCGCTTTGCTCAGCCTTGTCTACCGCATCTGCGGTTTCGCTCTGCTCAGCCTTGTCTACCGCGTCTGCGGTTTCGCTCTGCTCAGCCTTGTCTACCGCGTCTGCGGTTTCGCTCTGCTCAGCCTTGTCTACCGCGTCTGCGGTTTCGCTCTGCTCAGCCTTGTCTACCGCGTCTGCGGTTTCGCTCTGCTCAGCCTTGTCTACCGCGTCTGCGGTTTTGCTCTGCTCGGCCTTGTCTACCGCGTCTGCGGTTTCGCTCTGCTCAGCCTTGTCTACCGCGTCTGTGGTTTCGCTCTGCTCAGCCTTGTCTACCGCGTCTGCGGTTTCGCTCTGCTCAGCCTTGTCTACCGCGTCTGCGGTTTTGCTCTGCTCGGCCTTATCTACCGCACCTGCGGTTTCGCTTTGCTCTGCTTGATTACCGCATCTGCGGCTCTGAACCCGTCTCCCAGTCTGTACTGTACCCTACCCAGCCTGCGCTCTAGCCTGCCTGTTCCTGTATTCCCTGGTGTGGGTCAACAGCCGTGTCCGGGGTCTGACCTGGAGTAGCACCTGGTCCCTCTGCCTGGTTCCTCCCTGGTGCACTGGCATCGTATGCCGTCGTGCAACCTTGGATCGGGCAGATACTTAGTTACGCCCCTCCAGGCACTCTCCGGTTCATGGCACAGTGGAATCACTAATCACGCACACGCCAGTCAGTCCGGGCGTGTGTATTACAGCATGCTCAGGACATGGTTCCCGTTGAGCCCCACGGCTTTCGCTCTCTGAGACGTTTTCCAGCGAATACGTGCATCTAGAAGAAATTTATTTATTTATTTATTTTTTTGCTACAAGCTGAATTCCAGGCGAATTACGCACCCGTCCAGATGGAGCTTTCTGCACCCGTTCCTGCGGATCCGCCACGGTACTATTGGGATCCAAGACAGAGTCGTGCATTTGTGGAGCAATGCATGCTACACTTCAAGTTCTACCCACTTTATTTTCGCACCGATCGGGTTAAGATGGGATTCATGATGTCTTACCTAGCGGGTGATGCCTTGAAATGGATCACCCCCCTATGGGACGCTCACGATCCTATCGTCCTGGACCTGCAGGCCTTCCTGGTGGCCTTTCTAATGGTCTTCGATGACCCTAACCCGGAAGCCCCTGCTGAAGCTTCACTTCCCAATACTGCTCTGGGGCAGCCCCGATGGGTAATGTGTGTGGGTAGCGCACTAGTCCTCCTGCCCGAAGAGACTACTGCCCACCCAGAATCCACACAGGATGACTACGCTCTCCGGAATACTTCTCCCAACCTCAAGAGGCAGTCCAGACCTGCTAGGCGTAGAGGCAAGCCGTCACGCCAGGGTCTGTCTTCCCAAAGACCTCCTGACCCCAAGCTTGAAGTCCCTGCAGAAGCTTCACTTCCCAATATCCCGGAGCAGCCCCGACGGGTAATGTGCGTGGGTAGCGCACCAGTTCTCCTGCCCGAAGAGACTGCTGCCCTCCCAGAATCCACACAGGAGGACTTCCTGCACCCGGTATCTGATACTTCACCCACTTTACCCGGTGAGCCTGTCCAAGGGTACTCCGAAGCAGTGATTACCTCAGAGTCCGTGTACCTCTAGAACCTGGCGGAGGACCCCCTGTTGCCTCCTGAATCCTCCAGGATACCACTTGATGACAAATGGAGAGAGACTTCCCTACACCCGGTACCTGATTCCTCGCCCGCTTCGTCCAGTGAGTCCGACCTAGTGTACTCCGAAGCAGAGGTTACCCCCGAGTCTCTACACCCCTCCGACCAGGCGGAGGACCTCCAGTTGTCTCCTGAACCCTTCGGGGTGCTACCTGGTAGCGAATGGACAGAGACTTTCCTATACTCTGTACCTGATTCCTCGCCTGCTTCGTCCAGTGAGTCCGACCTAGTGTACTCCGAAGCAGAGGTTACCCCCGAGTCTCTACACCCCTCCAACCAGGCGGAGGACCTCCAGTTGTCTCCTGAACCTTTCGGGGTGATACCTGGTAGCGAATGGACAGAGACTTTCCTATACTCTGTATCTGATACCTCGTCCTCTTCGTCCAGTGAGTCCGAACTAGTGTACTCCGAAGCAGAGGTTACAGAGCCCTGTCCCCTTTGCTTTGTCTTTGTTTACCGCTTCGGCGATTTATCTCTGTCCTGTCTTACTTACCGCTCTGGCGGTTCCTGCCCGCTCAGCTTTGTCCACCGCACTTGCGGTTTCGCTCTGCTCAGCCTTGTCTACCGCATCTGTGGTTTTGCTCTGCTCAGCCCTGTCCACCGCGTCTGCGGTTTTGCTCTGCTCAGCCTTGTCTACCGCATCTGCGGTTTTGCTCTGCTCAGCCCTGTCCACCGCGTCTGCGGTTTTGCTCTGCTCAGCCTTGTCTACCGCGTCTGCGGTTTCGCTCTGCTCAGCCTTGTCTACCGCGTCTGCGGTTTCGCTTTGCTCAGCCTTGTCTACCGCGTCTGCGGTTTCGCTCTGCTCGGCCTTGTCTACCGCATCTGCGGTTTCGCTCTGCTCAGCCTTGTCTACCGCGTCTGCGGTTTCGCTCTGCTCAGCCTTGTCTACCGCGTCTGTGGTTTTGCTCTGCTCAGCCTTGTCTACCGCGTCAGCGGTTTTGTTCTGCTCGGCCTTGTCTACCGCACCTGCGGTTTCGCTTTGCTCTGCTTGATTACCGCATCTGCGGCTCTGAATCCGTCTCCCAGTCTGTACTGGACCCTACCCAGCCTGCGCTCTAGCCTGCCTGTTTCTGTATTCCCTGGTGTGGGTCAAAAGCCGTGTCCGGGTTCTGATCTGGAGTAGCACCTGGTCCCTCTGCCCGGTTCCTCCCTGGTGCACTGGCGTATGCCGTCGTGCGACCTTGGTCGGATTGGGCAGATACTTAGTTACGCCCCTCCAGGCACTCTCCGGTTCATGGCACAGTGGAATCACTAATCATGCACACGCCAGTCAGTCCGGGCGTGTGCATTACAAAAGCATAGCCGGCTGATGGCTCTCTGAGAATAGCTAGGGCCGACTGCCGGCCTTTTAAGAAGAGTAAGTGCCGTCTGATGGCCCTATTAAAATAGGCTTTATGACTTTTAGAGTCCCTCCATCATAAATAAAACAGGATGTGCCTGATGATGTGTCACACACATCATTGCCAGATAAGGTTGTAAAATGTTAAAATGACATTTCCCGGTGAATGCAGTTGTCTTAAAAAATAACATAAAAAAACAAAATAATAGGATCTTTCTTTAGTATAAAAAACAGCGTCACCAATTTAACCTCAATGTGATCACATTGTTCAGCTCCTGCACCTCCTCCTCCATCTCCGAAATTACCACATCGGTCACAAGCTGACAGCACTGCAGCACTGCCTTGGCCAAGCTGCAACAGACTGCGCTGAAGATAACATGCTTAATGCTTAATTGACAAACCGCCCAGCGCTGCAGAGTTGTTGAAAGCTGTAACACAGCAGCCTGATCTGTGTCTCTCTCCGCTGAACATACAGCCAGGCATGGTCATGTGAGACAATGGGCGGAACCTGGTGATGGTGAAATGACACCCAGAGTAGATACGGTTTCCCTCTATGCCAGTCCTTTCACCGAGCTAAATACAACTCTAATCAAGAAAAGCTGTTGGCTAGCTCCGTACCGCCCCTGGCCACATTCACCTGTCCACGTGTTTGTGGTTAGGCGGTCCTTCCCAGTAAGTGCACTGGGGGCACGGGTAATGTTGTGGGACCCGTGCTTGTGGAAGGCGGAGATGACACCGGGAGAAACAGTGGCGGCTGGGGACCGAGTATGGACACCTGGCCGCCGCCGGCATGAGGTTATGAAAAGCTTCCGCCTCCACGAGCCTAAAAGGCCACATGTCAAGTGCAAGCAGCTGTCAAAAAATTGGCAGTATAGTATTTCAGCCTGTGGGTGGGTCGGTGAATGGCTGCATACTTGCGCTTGCATTCCAAGGAATGGGGTAGTGACAACTTAACGCTGCACTGGGACAAGGATGTGGACGGTGATTGTTGCAAGTCTGCAAAGACAGGTGCATGGCGGGAGGCATATTCGCATGCACCAAGGATCACTTATGATGGGCACACTTTTAGGTAGTGACCTGGGAGTCAGAAATGTTTTCAGAGGTCTTCGCCATGCTGTTCCCTTGTCTTTTTAGCACTGTATGCATGTGTCTGATGATGTGTCACACACCACATGGCCAGATAAGGTTGTAAAATGTTAAAATTACATTTCCAGTGAATGCATTTGTCTTTGTTGAAAGCAATGCAAAAATTATTTCAACATGCCAGACAGCATCTTGCTTGTGCTACTATGAACAGCGTTCATGACGGACACAGACAGAATATGACCCCTGTGCAAGAGCAGAATATTGGCCCTTTGCAGTCCAATAGCTCATCATAATGGACAATTCCAACTGCTTTTGAGGTGGAAATGGGCCGCCTTACCTCTTGGCCCCCTGTGCGACTGCACAGGCTGAACCAATAATATGTCTGCCCCTGTCTAAATGTGCTAGCTTGGCCTGCAGCATCCCCAGACTTGTCTCCTATAGACTAACCAACAAGCAAAACCCGAACAAAGAGGATCGAGATAAGAGAACAGGGTAAATTAAAAAACCTTTAATGAATCATGGTTAGGCCAGTGGGTGGCACTGCACAGACAGGCGCTCATACAAGGGCAGTATAGACAAGTGAAAATTACAATAAACCATTGTACAATTCTCATGGACATAAGATATATACTAATACAGATCAATATAAATAATGTAATACATGATTATACAAGACATCTAATTTTATACATAGCATGACACATACAAAAAGATATGGAGTTAATAAGTAAAAAATGGCGTCACAGAGCTGAAAAGGTGCTTTAGTAGAGTCAATAAATAGTTAAAGTGCTGTGCACAATTGTAAACATTAAGACTAATAGCACCAGCAGGGTATGCCAAAAGAGTTTCCAATTTATGATGTATCCATTCACAATATGATCAATATGCAATGTTCCAAATGGAAATATATGCTATGAAGTCGGAAAGAAACCTTCTCATGTCATACCTATATGGTCTGAATGGAGAATTGTATAGCACCTTCCCCACCCTCCTATAGAGTACATCTGTGACATCATTGCACTTGCAAAGGGAGCCGCCAGCAGCAGATCTTGATGATTTGCACACGTGCATTCAACATTGCAGAACATTCTGCAGCCAACCATTAATTACCTCATTGATAGCATGATGAAGCATGTAAGTGGGGGGATTTCTGTACATTGCGCTCATATTTGATACTGAATAAACCAAGATGTTTTCAAAACTTTGTTTCCGTTTTTTATAATTTGCATATTATTAACATGTCTATCCATCCTGTGATTTTCATAATTTAATGACTTTTTCTTCCTGGTGTTGCAATTTCAATTTTATGGTGTGTACATATGTAATAGACAATTATAAACAATAAAATATCATTGCCATTACAATATTAAAAATGGACAGCACACTGATTGCACACATGTGCGGTCAACGATTTTTCATGGACTTGTAGACTTATATAGGTGATTTTGATCTGTGACTCATCTCAAAAACAGACATGTCTTCACTCTTCATAACTTTTATTCAGATATATGGTCTCCAAAAAAACACATCCATGTGAATAGCTCCATAGATTTCAATGGGTTCATGTTCTATCTATGAAAAACATGAATGCAACATGTACTTGAAAAATAAAAGTCTGAATGAGGCCTTAGACAGAATCAAAACTAGGACCCCCATCAACGCTAAATGTGGCACCCCTGAGGGTTCGACTGCCACAGGGATGCTGCATCTCTCTAATGGGGTGTGGTATCCCTCCTTCGAGGTAAGAACGGTGCAATGATCTGGACCTCACCTCCACATCCAACACCACACTTCTCCCACCAGAGGGGGCTAGTAGGCACTAGTGTGCTGCCCCTACTGGGAATTGGGAGACTGGGGAACCAAGAGATAGGGGGAACCAAGTAGTGGGTGAGGGTGGAGGACTCACATTTAGTTTACACTTAATATTTCATATTTAATACACAGCCATCTTGAGCTCATGGTTCTTTGATTGTGATCTCCCTCCCTGAACGTGGATCCTGTGTGGACCTGCAGCGAATGGAGACACGGCCCTCGTACCCTGGCCTTGGGTCGAGGGGCAGGTTCGAGTTAATGTGTCACCCTGGCCTGGATGCCACAAAATGTAATAAAGCTGTGTCTGAGAGCAAGGGGGAGGTTCTCTAGTCAGGGGAACATTAGCATGCAGTACCTCCTGTCTCAGGCCAGTAGGGGCAGCAGGCTGCCCCTATAAAAGATGGTGCTGGGGGCAGGGTTAGGGAGAACTGGATGACCTGTCTCAGTACTGAGACTTGTCCCGGAGCAGAGCAGGGACAGAAAGTTGTATTGCACCTAAGAGGAAGTGTGGCAGGAGGAGAGCCACAAGCCAGAGACAAGAGGCGAAGTGAGCCTGTCTTGGCAGATAAAGGACTTAATTTACCAGACTTTGGTGTCTGAGGCTGGGAGGATTCCACATCCCACAGCAGATAACCAGTCCGCAGGGGACTGTATGTTCCTTGGCCTAAGAAACCTAGAGGCTCTGCCACAACAGAAGGGACCAGTAAAGCCGTACCAGGCGGGGAGCAGAAAGGAACCCACGTCGCAGGCCATACAGGCGAGAGTACACGGAAAGCTCGGAAACGTGGGCTGTTACCCTATAAGGAGGAGATAGCCAGAAGGAGCACAGAAAGCACGGTAGGCCTACACCCTCACCCTGACCAGGGCCAATTTCCCCATTGCTCTCAGACATCCAGGTCCCCTCCTAGCCGGGACTGTTTATGGGTCAGTTTACCTGTTTTAGTAAAGGCCCTGGACTGCAACCTGTTGTCTGTGTGCTCCTTCGCGCCTCCAGCACTACCGGTACTGGGACTCTCACCACCATCACTCCCACCATCCATTATACTGCCCTGGGGCCGCACTCTTCCCGTGGGGAGTCACACTACCCTAGCTGCACACCTCATCAGCCCCAGCGGTCTGCATGCAGCGGCGGTTCCTAATAACCGCAATCCACGGGTGGCATAGTCGGACATAATCATCAGCGCATAATGGACTACCACTGGCCTGACCACCCTGAGCTACGGAGCCGGGTTGCCACTACTACTCCCATCGTTCCCCTACTGCCCGGATCCGAGTGCCCCACGGCCCAGGGGGCGAGTCAGCTTTGGCGTAGTCGGCAGGATTGCAACCAACCCGCCACAAACGGGTATTGCGTGCCTGAAAAAGACTTTGCAGTTACCTGAAAAGAGGTTTCCCGCCTTCTGGAGCCGTTTCCCGCCATTTCCAGCCGTCTCCTGCCATATTCCATCGGTTCCCGCCATCTTCAGCCGTTTTCCCGCCATCGGACGCCATCTTCAGGACGCCCCGCGGGAAGAAGAGGGGCGTGGACGTCCAAAACGCGCGAGACCCGAAGCTCCGCCCCACGCACCGACGCTGCGCAAGGTCCTGGAAGGGAGCGAGAGCGACGCTGACGTCACCAGGACGCGACGCAAGGTCCTCGTCCAGAGCAGCAGCAGCGGAGCCGCGGCCTACAGAAGAGGATCGTTGGAAGGTAGGCCACGCTTAACTAGGGGGGAGGAAGATGTCGGATACAGAGGCGCCCACTACCACCAACGCAGCTGCAGCAGCGGTGATGCCATTTTCCCTGCCCTACATCCCTGGAGCGGCCTGGCTGCCCAAGTACTCAGGGGAGCCCCATGCCCTAACTGACTTTAAGGAAAGGCTGTATAGTTTGTTCCAAGTCTACCCCCTGACAGAGGAACAGAAGGTCAGCATATTAACAGGGCAGTTAACTGGCGCAGCCCAAAGGGAGGTAAAATCATGGCCCACTGAGGAGAAAAGGACCGTGAAGGGTATTCTGGCCCGGCTGCGGGGTACCTTTGACACACGTACCTCCGCTGAAATTAAAATGAGGTTCTATGGATGTAAGCAGCGGGCACAGGACAGCATCAGAGACTATGCCCTAAATTTGCAGGAAGCCTTGAGGGCCATCCAACAAGCTGACCCTGGCAGCGTGCAGGAAACGGATAAGCTACTAACAGAACAGTTTATAGAAGGTCTGCTGTCTAGCGCCCACAGGACCCAGCTGCACCTCATGTTCTTTCAGAACCCTGATCTGACCTTTGCCCAATTCAAGGACAGGGCCATAAGTGTGCTCCGTGAATCCGCAACAAGTGGCGCTATAAACCCACGGCGCCCTGCTCTCACCTACCACAAGGAGGCGGCGCCCTCCTCTATGGACTCCGTGGGGGCTGATGCACAGGCCCTGAACCAAGCCCCGTCGAAAGATCTGCACCACCAAGTCCAGGAGCTGACCAGGAGCGTCGCGGCATTGACCAGGACCGTCCAGGCGTTACAAGTGGACCCGTCAAGACCCATCGAGCTGGCTTCAAGTCCGGAGGATGTTCCGTGGCGTCAACAGAGGAGGATCCCGTCGTTCGGAGGGAGGCCCACAGACCGCTACGCAGAGGATGGACAGCCCATTTGCCGCCGATGCAACGAGCCCGGACACATTTCCAGGTACTGTAATTTAAATGGGTCCAACCTGGGGCAGAGGGCCAACCCCCAGGCATAAGATCACCAGGCCCTTACAATTGGCGTAATAAGTACGTTGGGGGGCGCCCGGTTTTACCCGTGGTGCTGGACGGTATCCCCATGAGCGCCTTGCTGGATACTGGGTCGCAAGTAACCACTATCCCTTTTGTACCTTTTAAGCAGTATTGGACTGATGCTGATATCACACGGTATCCAGACAGTAACTTGAGCATCATCGCCAGTAATGGCTTACCGGTGCCACAGATGGGGTTCAAGGGGATGACCATTAAAATTGGTAAAGTTGAACTGCCGGCACAGGGAGTGATTATTGTGGACATTGACCGTCGTGAAAGTCACCCTAAAATAACTGTGGGTACTAACGTGATTGAAAATTGTCTTTCAGAGGTAATTGTAATTCTACAACAGGTGGCGGTGAATGCTAGTTCCAGCCAACAGAGAGTCCTCAACAAGGAGATAAAAGCCCTGATGAGACGGCAGCAGGTAGAACTGTCTGGTGGTGAGATCGGTAGCGTAAGACTGAGTGACCCATTCCCCATTTCCATGCCTCCCAAAGGTGAAATGATGATCTGGTGTCGGACTGCAATCGGGTTGAGAGGTAGAGACTACCAAGCCATGGTAGAACCTGTGTACTCAGACAGCAGGCCCACCATTTTGACAGCCCGGGGGGTGGTTGATGTCCGTCATGGGAGGGTGCCCGTCCGCATCCTCAACATTGGGGAGAGGGAAGTACACTTACCCAGGTACGCTACACTCGCCAAACTGTTTGTTGTCTAACACAAAGCTATCAGGGCCGTGGAACCCTTGCCTCCATCTCCACAGGCGGAGGGTAATGGCTCCCAGAAACAAAAGGAGGACTGGTGCCAGAAACTCCATGTGGGTGCTGACTCCACTCCCCTGCACCAAAAACAAGGAGTCTACCGGGTGGTACAGGAGTACGAGACAGTCTTTAGTAAGCAGCCTCTAGACTTCGGCAGAGTAAAGGGGATAGAACACCACATCCCCACAGGGAGCCACCCACCGATAAAAGAAAGACACAGACCTGTACCCCCTGCACATTATCAGAACGCAAAGGGCATGTTAAAAGAAATGAAAGAAGCTGGGGTCATTAGAGATAGCTGTAGCCCCTGGGCAGCCCCCCTGGTTCTGGTAAAAAAAAGAAGGACGGCACCATGAGAATGTGCGTAGACTATAGACAAATGAACCGTATCACCCATAAAGATGCATACCCGCTGCCTAGAATAGAGGAGTCTTTAGCCGCACTAAAATCAGCTAACTTCTTTTCTACTTTGGACCTTACTAGCGGGTACTGGCAGGTTCCTGTGGCAGAGGCTGACAAGGAGAAGACCGCCTTCACCACCCCGATGGGACTGAGCGAGTTCAACTGTATGCCTTTCGGGCTCTGCAACGCACCAGGGACCTTCCAGCGGCTGATGGAATTCTGTCTAGGGCACCGAAACTTCGAGATGGTCCTCCTTTACCTGGACGACGTGATCGTCTATTCGAAAACCTACGAGGACCATCTAAAGCACCTGGCCGAGGTGTTCGAAGCCCTGGCAGGCTATGGCCTGAAGGTGAAACCATCGAAGTGTCACCTGCTGAAACCAAAGGTCCAGTACCTAGGGCACGTGGTAAGCGCGGAAGGAGTGGCCCCCGACCCTGACAAGGTCACGGAAATCAAGAGCTGGCCAAGCCCCTCGAACATCAAAGAGGTGAGACAGTTTCTACGATTGGTAGGCTACTACCGAAGGTTCATCCCCGGGTTCACTAGGAGGGCAGCTCCTATGCAGGACCTCCTGATTGGACAGTCTAAGTCCCAAAGTCAAAAGCCGCCCTTCAAGTGGGATAAACCGGAAGAGGAGTCCTTCCGCCAGTTGAAGATGGCCCTCACGGGGGATGAGATCCTGGCCTACCCTGATTATGGTCAGCCTTTTATTCTCCACACGGACGCCAGTAATGTGGGACTGGGAGCAGTACTGTCCCAAAACCAACAGGGCAGAGAAAGGGTGATCGCGTATGCCAGCCGGAAGCTGAGGCCCACCGAGAGGAACCCGGAGAATTACAGCTCCTTCAAGCTAGAATTCTTGGCGGTGGTGTGGGCCGTGACGGAACGCTTCAAGCATTACTTGGCCTCCGCAAAGTTCACGGTGTACACGGACAACAACCCGTTGACACACCTGGGCAATGCAAGACTGGGTGCCCTAGAACAGCGGTGGATGGCCCGTCTCTCCAACTATGACTTCGTGATCAAGTACCGGGCCGGCAAAACCAATGCCAACGCTGACGCCCTATCGAGGATGCCTCACTTACCTGAAGGTGACGAAGACCCAGAAGAGCTGGAGGAGGTAGAACTCCCCGCGTTTCACCGGTATGGAGCCGCTCAATACTCCCACCGCGTGAAGGAGGAGGATCTAACAACCGTGATGATCAATCCCCTACCTCACCACAGCTGGGCCGAGCCCAAGATAGTGACCCTGCCATCCGCCTGGTGAAAGATCTGCTGACCCAGGAGGACGCCCGCATGGATCCGGATGCTCCAGAGGAAGCCAAGCAGCTGTGGAAGGAGAAGAGCAAGCTGTTCCTCTATGAAGGCAAGCTGTGCAGAAGGATTGTCAACCACCGGACGCACGAGCTGACCTGGCAAGTCGTGGTCTCAAGGCGGGATGCAGCTATGGTCCTGGGGGCTTACCATGACCAAGCGGGGCACTTCGGTTGGAAGAAACTGGAGTTCCTGCTAAGAGGAAGGTTCTTTTGGGTCGGCATGAGAGGGGCTGTAGAAAAGTGGTGCAGAGACTGTGGCCCTTGTCACCTAAGGAGGAAGGACCGTGCCAGCCAGAAGACACCCTTGAGGCCCATCGTCACCACGCAGCCTCTTGAGCTGGTAGCTCTAGACCACGTCAAGTTGGCTCCAAGCCGGTCAGGGTACATCTACGCCCTGACAATCGTTGACCACTATTCCCGTTTTCTCGCGGTGGTCCCGGTAAAAGACTTGACAGCCCAAACAGCGGCCAGAGCCTTCCAACAATACTTCTGCCGTCCACACGGGTATCCGGAACAGGTCCTGACAGACCAGGGTCCAGCGTTCGAGAATGAAATCTTCCAAGAGTTCTGCAACCTCTATGGCTGTAAGAAGATTCGGACAACGCCTTACCACCCACAAACCAACGGGATGTGTGAGAAAATGAACAATATAGTCATTGACCTCCTGAAGACGTTGCCCCTGGAGGAACGCAGCCTGTGGCCAGAAAAACTGCTGGACCTGATAGACCTATACAACCATATCCCGGTGAATGCTACAAACTGCACCCCGGCTTACCTGATGCGAGCCAGACCAGGTAAGCTGCCCGTAGACCTGGAGATGGGAGTCCTAACGCCTGAGGACACCTCCCCGGATGCGGACTGGGATACGGAAAGGCAACTGCAGTACAAGAAGGTACAGGAGAGTGTGGAGAGGACCCTGGCCCAGGTGAGAGAACGGCAAGAAAGACTCTTCAACCAACACGCCCCTGCTGGTCCCCTAGAACCTGGTGAGCAGGTCCTGAAGCGGAAGAGAAGGCTACATAAGTTGGACGACCAGTGGGAAAGGGAACCATACACCGTACTGCAGTCTGATCACGACAACCCGAAGGTGTGCGCGATCACCAAGGACGGAGGAGAAACCACTAGTACCGTCTCCAGAGACCACCTCAAAAGGTGCCCCAAGCAACTCCGTAGTGCAGAAGAGGATCTGAGTGACCTTGAACCCGCAGAGGACAAGGAAGAAATGATCAGCACCGTTCTCATAGAGTTCCCTCAGTCCTGGACTCGCATAAATGATGCCATAGTGGTACCTGTCCTGCATTTCCTGCAACCGACTGCGCAACAACCTGCGCAACAACCTGCACCAGAGCCGGAAGGTGAAGAGGAGCAAGCGGTTCCAGAGGCAGAAGAGCATGTATCAGCAGCCCAGGAGAATCAACCCTCTGCTGACAGTGAGCCAGCCATGCCTGCGGTAAGCCAAAGGACCCGCAGAAAGATGCCTGCCCTGCCTGTAAGTCCAGCTGGTAGCTGTACCCCTAACGCTAGTGGAGAAAGCCAGGTCGGTCCACCACCAGACAGTGGCTTAAGGAGGTCAACCAGGAGCACAAAGGGGCAGATACCCGCTCGCTGGAGAATATAGGGTACACTAAAATTGTAAATAACCCTGTTGCCAAATGTTGAAATGTTTGCCAAGTTACATGCATGTTTGGTAATTCTGTGTTTCAGTTTCTTGCAGCTACCATAAGGACTCACAGGTTATGGACTTTTTTATAACCGGGACCTTGTATGGACTGCGTTAGGAGCCTAACCAAGGAATGAACTAAGACTGTGAAGGACTTGGGGTAGGACAGACCCCCACCTGGTTAAGGCTCCCCGTTGTATTGGTGATATGGACACCCGGTCACAGACCACACTGTGACCTTAAGAACTCAATCTGTGCGTCACTTTCCTGATAATGTTTTATGGTCATGCATATTGTCTTTGTTTATTGTTTAGTCCCGGAGTACTAAATTTTAGTAGGGGGGAATGTGTCACCCTGGCCTGGATGCCACAAAATGTAATAAAGCTGTGTCTGAGAGCAAGGGGGAGGTTCTCTAGTCAGGGGAACATTAGCATGCAGTACCTCCTGTCTCAGGCCAGTAGGGGGAGCAGGCTGCCCCTATAAAAGCTGGTGCTGGGGGCGGGGTTAGGGAGAACTGGATGACCTGTCTCAGTACTGAGACTTGTCCCGGAGCAGAGCAGGGACAGAAAGTTGTATTGCACCTAAGAGGAAGTGTGGCAGGAGGAGAGCCACAAGCCAGAGACAAGAGGCGAAGTGAGCCTGTCTTGGCAGATAAAGGACTTAATTTACCAGACTTTGGTGTCTGAGGCTGGGAGGATTCCACATCCCACAGCAGATAACCAGTCCACAGGGGACTGTATGTTCCTTGGCCTAAGAAACCTGGAGGCTCTGCCACAACAGAAGGGACCAGTAAAGCCATACCAGGCCGGGAGCAGAAAGGAACCCACGTCGCAGGCCATACAGGCGAGAGTACACGGAAAGCTCGGAAATGTGGGCTGTTACCCTATAAGGAGGAGATAGCCAGAAGGAGCACAGAAAGCACGGTAGGCCTACACCCTCACCCTGACCAGGGTCAATTTCCCCATTGCTCTCAGACATCCAGGTCCCCTCCTAGCCGGGACTGTTTATGGGTCAGTTTACCTGTTTTAGTAAAGGCCCTGGACTGCAACCTGTTGTCTGTGTGCTCCTTCGCGCCTCCAGCACTACCAGTACTGGGACTCTCACCACCATCACTCCCACCATCCATTATACTGCCCTGGGGCCGCACTCTTCCCGTGGGGAGTCACACTACCCTAGCTGCACACCTCATCAGCCCCAGTGGTCTGCATGCAGTGGCGGTTCCTAATAACCGCAATCCACGGGTGGCGTAGTCGGACATAATCATCAGCGCATAACAGACTACCACTGGCCTGACCACCCTGAGCCACGGAGCCGGGTTGCCACTACTACTCCCATTGTTCCCCTACTGCCCGGATCCGAGTGCCCCACGGCCCAGGGGGCGAGTCATTTACATATGTATCAACCCGGTCAAGGACCATGACCAAGAAGGCCCGGAGCTTAGGAGTGTAGCTCCACCGCAAAAGGATCCCGGGAGGATGCAGACGGAGCGGCATACGCCACCTGTCCTCGCTATTCTGATCTATTCAGAGGGATTCCGGCTGCACAAGGAGTACCGGCCCCCGACACCTGACTTTGCTACTCCACGTCCTAGTCAGGGAAGCCCGGCAGGCCCTGAGGATCCCACCGGGTAACGGATGGAGCGGAGCTGCCACCCGTACCCTGTTTCTGAGCGTAGTTCAGAGGGAGACCCGGCCTATCTACACACACAGACAGGAGAGGATTCAGTCTGAAGTTTAGGAACACTCTGGTGCGGGCTCCTGATTAAGCACTGGAATTACTCGGAGGTTGTCGGACCCCCGTCCCTGGTGACCGCAGAACTCCGTGAGGAGCAGCGAGAAGCCTTCCAGCTGCACTCTCCACCGTGAGTAAACAACCCTGGAAGTCGACCCCTATGGCCTCCGGACTCGTTATTTCTGCACCACACCGCGCAGCACCAGACATCCTACACTACGACTCCCGCCATCCTTGTCTTCTGCCCTGAGGCCCTGCTCCGCCTGTGGGGAGTAGTATCAACGACGGCTGCTACAACATCCCTCCTCAGAGGACTGCAGCAGTGCTGTTGGTCATCGCCAGGTACCACAGGTGGCGTAGTCGATAGCAACCACTCAACCCTGATAGCTCTTACATCTTTTTTAATGTGACGGCCCTGGGCACGGGACGGGTCCAGGCCACGGCTGCACCCCACCTTCCATAGGACCCGGCCCCGAGTTAACCCCCCATCTTCCCAGGGCAGGGCTGCGAGCGTCACACTAAACACAGAGCCATCATACAGACCTAGGTAATAAACTATTTTTACGGCCTAGTGAGCTGAGAAAAAAACATAGTAGAAAATCTTTTTAGCTCTAGATTTGTTGCAACAAAAGTGAAAAAAACAGAATATCCCTTTCATATTAAAGGGAATCTGTCACCCCCTGGGACCTATCAGACCTCTAATATGGGCATATAGGTGATAGAAGTGTGAATCTATACATACCTGTATGGCCCATATTAGAGGTCTGGTTGCTTTGTAATAGCTTTTTCATTAAATTATTTCTGCTAAGCTTCGTGTCCCCCGGGCCAAGAAATGCCCACCTACTAGCCCTATTTCCATACTCACCCCACCTCCACTGCACGTCACAGGGCCCTGTTTCCTCCGTACGGACGGCACTCTTCTCCCTGCCGTCGGTGTAGTGTTGTGCTGCAGGGAACTTGTGCGCAGGTGCCGGTGAGTCACTCTCCCTTCCCAGTGCCTGCTCACAAGTTCCCTGCTACAAAACATTACACTGACTGCAGGGAGAAGAGCGCCATCCGTACAGAGGAAACAGCGCAGGTGGGGGATCTGGCCGGGAACAGCACGTCACAGGGCCCTGTGACGTGCAGTGGAGGTGGGATGAGTATGGAAATAAGGCTAGTAGGCGGGCATTTCTTGGCGTTCGGGGGACTTAGCTTTTTTATTAAATTATTTCTGCTATTACACAGCAACCAGACCGCTAATATGGGCATTACAGGTAAGTATAGATTCACATTTCTATCACCTGTATGCCCATAGTAGCGGTCTGAAAAGTCCCAGGGGGTGACAGATTCCCTTTAACCCCTTTACAGCCTACGCACCAGGCTGTCACCCCCCTGTTCAACGCGGACTCCGGCACTGAGCCCACACTGAACCGGGCACATGTCAGCTGATTCTTACAGCTGACATGTGCCTGCAACAGCCACGGGTGGAATCGCGATCCACCCGAAGCTGTTAACATGTTAAATGCCACTGTCAATCTCTGACAGCGGCATTTAACATTGCCGCGCCGGAAGCGCGTCACTTACCCCGCCCATCGGTGACCCCGTCACGTGATTGCGGGTCACTGATGGGTGGGCAAGACAACCCTGGGTCTGCAGCAGACCCCAGTGGTTGTCATGTGCTGATCGCTATGAGCGTGACCTAGTGGTCGGCGCTCATAGCACAGGAGCATTTCTGCTACATAGAGGTGATCTGCTCATCACCTCTATGTAGCAGAGGCGATCAAACAAGTGCTGCTTCTTATCTCCTATGGAGACTGTAGAAGCAAGCAAAAAGTGAAAAAAAAATGTTTTTAAAGATATTAAAAAAAGTAAAAAAATATAAAAGTTAAAATCACGCCCCTTTCGCTCCATTCAAAATAAAATAATAAAAAAAAAAACCCACATACACATATTTGGTATTGTCGCGTTCAGAATCGCCCGATATGTCAATATAAAAAAAGAATTAATCCGATCGGTAAACGGCGTAACGAGAAAAAAATTTTAATCGCCAGAATTATGTTTTTGGTCGCCGCAACATTGCAATAAAATGCAATAACGGGCGATCAAAACATCGGATTTACCCCAAAATGGTATCAATAAAAACTTCAGCTTAGCGCGCAAAAAATAAGCCCTCACCCAGCCCCAGATCCCGAAAAATGGAGACGTTATGGGTCTTGGAAAATGGCGCCATTTTTATTTTTTTTAGCAAACTTTTGAATTTTTTTTCACTACTTAAATAAAAAATAACCTATGCATGTTTGGTATCTACGAACCTGTAATGACCTGGAGAATAAGAATGGCAGGTCAGTTTTAGCATTCAGTGAACGTGGTAAAAAAAATAAAAAAAATAAAAAAAAAACACCTGTGGTATTGCACTTTTTTTGCAATTTCACTGCACTTGGAAATTTTTTCCTGTTTTCCCGTACACGATATGGTAAAACCAGTAATGTCGTTCAAAAGTACAACTCATCCTGCAAAAAATAAGCCCTCATACGCCCATATTGACCAAAAAATAAAAACGCTATGGCTCTGGGAACAAGGAGAGCAAAGACCGAAAATGCAAAAGCGGAAAATCCCAGGGTCCTTAAGGGGTTAATAGTTTTAAGATAGAAATAAGATACAAGTCCTCCGAATTCAACCTATAACCTAATGTGATGATCAAGAGGAAGAAAAAAACTAGAAATGATCAAATCTTTTGAAATTTGAATTCACCAGGTGCAACGAATGTTGAATTATATTGACCACCAGTGATGAGCGAATATGTTCGAGATCCGATCTCCAAACTTAAGTTCGACACGAATGTGGCACATTCAGATTCGTGATCGGAAAAACAAGCAAGATTTGCTTAATTCGGGAAAATCGGTAACGTTTGCCGAATTTCCGTGGTTACGTGATTGCGGGGCAACTACAGCGTTTTTTTACAGTTTTGCTACCATAGTGCTTGTGTATGATGAGCGGGGAGACGTGGCAGATGAGTGGGGGGGCTGGTGATAGCTCAGAACAGGTCAGATCAGCGGCGCGCAGTTTTTTTTTTTCCTGTAGGCAATAACTTTAAGTCAGGAAAGCGCAGCTAGCCAATCAGAGCACAGGAAGCATCTACAGTGTCCCAGACACAAAGGCTTCTACAATTGGCTGCTGAAATCACTTGTCCTCTCCATATAAAAACCAGCCATGCTCGCTCAGCGCCATTTTCTGCATGTCACTGAAGGAGACAGACGCTGCTCAGTGTGCTCTGTTATGTGCAATGAGAGATATTAGCTAGATAGATGGGCGCTTCTGTGGAAGCCAGATAGTGTAGATAAGGCTATGTGCCCACGATGTAGAAATGAAGCAGAAAATTTCTGTAGCATTTCTGCATCTCCCTGGCAGAAAAAACGCATGCAGATTGTGCATGCGTTTTTCCTGCAGAATACATGCGGAATACATGCGGATTCACATACGTATCCACATGCGTTTCCGCATGCAGATTGACAAGCGCTTTCCAGGCGATAGCATCTCTTGGAAAGTGCTTGACAACTAGGTCACACTATATAAATCCATGGAAACGGCATGGATTTATATAGTGTGACCGTAAAAATAAAAAAATAAAGCTATACTCACCCCCTATGCCCCGGGTGTGCTGCAGCGCTGCTTCCTGGCTGGTTCCTGGCTGCCGGCATATCGCGAGACAGAGCGGTGAAGGGCCTGCGGTCACATGACTATGACGTCACCGAAGGTCCTTCAGCGCTGCCGGCAAGCAGAGAGAGCCTTCGGAAAGGTGAGTATAAACTTTATTTTTTATTTTATTCTTTTTTTACAGGTACAATGATACCCAGGTCTGGATGAGAGTCTTCTCTCCTCCAGAACTGGGTACCATCCGCACATAGAGACGCATAAAATCCGCTTGTACAAATGTACAGATGCAGATTCTATGTGTCTCAATGCAAGTCAATGGCGGCGCTTCCGCTGCGCTTCCGCAAAATTGATGAACATGCTGCGGATTTTTGTACGCAGCATAAACGCTGCGGAAAAATCCGCAGCATGTGCATAGAACACGCGGAATCCCCTTGGGAACCATGGGGTGCGGATTACCTAGCGTTTCACAAGCATTTACGCTGCGGAAATTCCGCAGCATAAACGCTTGAAAAACGCTACGTGGGCACACAGCCTAAGTCCTGTGCTGTGTACCTGTTCATTCGACCTTGCAGACTTTTTTTTTTGCTTATGTGCAATTACTGAGATTCTGACAGAAAGAGCAGGGCCTATGGCAAAGAACAGTGTTGTGCACCGGTTGTACTGTGCTCCATGCAGACCTTCAATCTATTTTTGCACTTGCAACTGTGATAAACCAAGCAGGCAAGCCCTTGTAGGCTACTTTTTTGTTTTTGTGGGGTTGAAATTCAGCTATCTGCTGAGTTTGTCAGTGCAGAGCTTCTGACTGCAGAGCAAAAAAACTTTTTTTTTCATTTGCTAATGTGATAGTGCAAGCTGTGATAGCCCAGTTTGTCATTTTTTTGCTGGGTGAAATTCAGCTGTTTTCAGATTAAAAAAATAGATTTTTTCTGTTGCTAGCCACAGTCCACGAAAGATTTATTTGTGTCGCAGACATGTTACACTCTGCTATAAGCCATCTAATGCTTTTAGTGGCGGTGAAATTCAGCTGTTTTCAGAGTAAAAAAATTGATTTTTTCTGTTGTTAGCCACAGTCCACCAAAGATTTTTTTGTGTGGCAAACGTCATACACTGTGCTATACGTGAGCTATTACGTTAGTGGCGGTGAACATCAGCTGTTTTCAGAGTAAAAAAATAGATTTTTTCCGTTGCTAGACAGAGTCCAAAATTTTTTTTTTTCTGTCACAAATGTGTTACAGTCTGCTATAAGCCACCAAGTCCTTTTAGTGGCAGTGAAATTCAGCTGTATTCAGAGCTTGTGCAGAGTCAAAAAATCTATTTTTTGCTGTTCCTAACGTTATACAGCAGGCTAGATCTGAGTTTGAAATAGTTTGGAGAATATCTCCTATGTTATGCAGGCGTCATCCACAGTTAAAAAAACCTTTGTTTGATTCCTAACGTTATACAGCAGGAACATCTCAGTTTGAAATAGTTTGGAGAATATCTCCTATGTTATACAGGCCTCATCCACAGTAAAAAAAATACTTTGTTCAGTTCCTAGAGTTATACAGCAGGGACATCTCAGTTTGAAATAGTTTGGAGAATATCTCCTATGTTATACAGGCATCATCCCCAGTAAAAAAAATACTTTGTTCAGTTCCTAAAGTTATACAGCAGGGACATCTCAGTTTGAAACAGTTTGAAGAATATCTCGTATGTTATACAGGCCTCATCTACAGAAAAACAATACTTTGTTTGGTTAGTAACGTTATACAGCAAGCCATATCTTACCTTGTTATTTAGTGCCGCTGAAATTCAGGTGTGTGCAGAGCTGTTGCAGAGGAAAAAAATCTCATTTTGTTTTACTAATAGCGTTCTCCTACTACAGTATCTGAGCAACATGAGTGGGAAATAGAGAGGTCGTGGTGGAAGGGGGAATAGACTTTATGTTCAAGGTATACGTGGGGTAGGTGGTAATGTTAGTGAAAGCACTAGTGAACCAACACTGTCATGTCCTATCCAAAGACAACTGACAACTTCTGTTACTGGACAGGCTGCTCCACTCCCTTTCTTTGGCAGCCGCACAGCGATACATCTTGTTGATAAGAGTCAGAAAGAGCAGGTGCTCCAGTGGATGGCAAGCGCTGCGTCAAGTGGACTCTCCTCTTCTTCCTCCACCTCAACATCACACACAGTACAGTCCACAGAGGTGGCACCCCAATTACCCTTGCTTCCCGCAGTGTTACAACTGTCCAAGTGCCCAACTGACTGTAGCGAACCACAAATGGGCGAGTCTGTAGAAATGTTCACTCATTCTATACCATGGGCATCAGAAAGCTACTCCAAACATTCACAGAGTCAAGAAGAGGAGGAAAGCATCTGCACTTGTGGCACTCCAGGGGTCTGGTTGCCACAGTGGCATTGCCTCCCTCACAAGAGGTGATGCCATGCCTGGAAGCAAGCAGGGGTCCTCTAATCAGGTTTTACTAAGCATGCAACACTTTCCTGGCTCCAGACCAGCAAGGGGAGTTCCTCCCCTTAGCAACTGGGATCTGGGCATAGAGGGCCCAGCACTGCCACATGGGAGCGACGCACCAGCAAGGCCCGAGCTGCCTGCCATACGGGTGAGCACAGAAACGTTGCACTCAGGGACGAGGGCCACCGAACAGCTACAAGCAGCAGGGCCAAAGAGTTTAGTGGAAAGGGTAGGCCTCCAACTTCACCTGGCAAGGAGGATTCTTTACTTGCTTCCAGGCTGCCCGGACTTCCACTTCTAGCCAGTACCCTAGTCCCGGTTTGCCTAATCACCGCCAGTAAAGATAAGAGGAAATCGCCATTAAGTTGTGGACTGATTATTGCTGCGCCATCAGACCCTGCACTACAAAGCCCAGCATAACCCATAACATCTACACTGCCCTGGAGCTAAGCTCTACCTGTGGAGAGCCACACCATCCCTGCTGCAGTAACATCAGCTCCAGAGGACCTGCTCCGCAGTGGCGGCTCCCCTAGCCGCATACCACAGGTGGCGTCACAAACTTTATACAATCACTATAAATAACAATAACCCCTTTTTATTGACCGCCCTGGGTCACGGACCGGGTCACCGCCACTGTGACATCCCCCAGCATTTACCGGCTCGGCACCGGGTACCCCACGGCCCAGGGGTCTCTTCAACTTGGCGTCACGAACAGGATTCACGAAGCCCGGTATAACCGGGTCTTGTGTGCCATAGACTTTATTGAACTGTGTTATCACGAGGTTTGCCGCCCGCCGAGGGGGAAGAAAGAAGCCCTGATCCAGAACCGCCGGGTAAGAGATCCCTCCGCCTGCAGAACAGCATACTGGTATGTCAGCAGACCTGGCTGAGGTTCACTAGGGGGGGGGGGGGATGCCCAACATGGAGGAGGGTTCAGCCGCAGGCGCGGCCGCTGCCACTGTGATGCCGTTATCAATGCCATATATACCGGGGGCGGCGTGGTTGCCCCAGTGCTCAGGGGAGTCGCACACCCTGAACGACTTTGAGGAGATACTGCGCAGTTTGTTTAAAGTGTACCCCCTGTCTGAGGAGCAAAAAGTCAGCATCCTCATAGGCCAGCTAATCGGTGCAGCCCAGAGAGAGGTGAAGTCCTGGCGGGGCAGAAACAAATGCACTGTAAAAGAAATACTGGCCCGATTGAATTATACCTTTGACACCCGCACCGCAGCAGAAATTAAGATGAAGTTCTATGGGTGCAAACAAAGTATGCAGACAGTGTACGGGACTATGCTCTAAACCTGCAGGAGGCGCTGCGGGCCATCAAACAGGTAGACCCCAACAGTGTGCATGATGAGGATAGATTGCTGACTGAGCAGTTTATTGAGGGGCTCCTGTCTGGTGCTCACCGGACACAGCTGCGCATTATGGCTCTGCAAAACCCTGATCTGGACTTTTCATAATATAAAGACAGAGCCATCCGGGTGCTGCGAGAATCAATCCCAAGTGGCACTGCATCCCCCCGGCATCCAGCTATCACATACCACCAGGAGGTGGCGTCCTTGCCCCCAACACCTGTGGAAGCTGACGCGCAGACCCTAGATAATAATGACCCCTCTGCAGACATACGCCTTCAGGTCCAGGAGCTGACCTAAAGTGTGGCTACACTAACCAAAACCGTGCAGGCCATGCAAGTGTCTCCCAAAGAAAAGATCCAGCTGGCTTCCAGTCCAGATGACGTCCTGTGGCGACGACAGAGAAGAGTTCCACCGACCAGAGGGAGGAACAGCGATCGCTACGACCATTAAGGGCAACCCATATGCCGCCGCTGTCAAAAGGCGGAGCACTACGCAAGGTTCTGTAATCTAAACGAGCAACCCCTGGGGCAGAGGGCCAACCCCCAGGAGTAAGACGACCGGGCCCACAAGGCTGGCGAGACAAGAACGTGGGAGGACGACCGGTCCTACCTGTCGTGCTTGATGGCATCCCAATGAACGCGTTGCTGGACACTGGGTCCCAGGTGACCACGGTGCCATATATCCTTTATAAACAATACTGGACTGACTCAGACATTACCCACAGTCCAGATGAACATGTTAACATCTATGCCAGCAATGGTCAGCCCTTGCTTCAGGTGGGGTATAAAGAGGTGACCATAAAAGTTGGCAAAGTAGAATTGCTATCACAAGGAATGATTATCGTTGATATTGATCGCTGAGAAAGTCATCCCATGATAACCTTAGGCACCAATGTGATAGAAAATTGTCTTGGAGAAATTATTGTTTTGTTGCAACAGGTCGCAGAGACTGCCAGTGCCAGTCAGCAGAGAGTTCTGCAGAAGGAAATCAGAGCCCTGATGAAAAGACAACAGGTAGAGCTGTCTGGTGGAGAAGTTGGCAGTGTCTGGATGAATGATCCATTCCCCATTGCAATGCCCCCTAGGAGTGAAATGTTAATATGGTGTCGGACAGCAATTGGTCTCAGGGGTCAAGATTATCAGGCCCTGGTAGAATCCGTATACTCTGACAGTAGGCCCACCATCTTGACAGCCAGGGGGGTAATCAATGTCCGCAAAGGGAGAGTACCAATACGCATCCTGAATTGTGGGGAGAAAGAGGTCCATTTACCCCGGTATGCTACCCTTGCTAAGCTGTTCACTGTCAGCAACAACTCAATAAAGACAGTGGAACCCTTGCTTCCGTCCAAACCGGCGGAGGATAATGGCTCCAAGGGGCAGATGGAGAATTGGTGTCAGAAGCTACAAGTGGGCACTGACTCAACCCCTCCGCACCAAAAGCATAGAGTATACCGGGTGGTGCAAGAGCAAACACCCACTAGACTTTGGGCAGGTAAAAGGGGTCCAACATCATATTCCCCCGGGAGATCATCCGCCCATTAAAGAGAGGTACCGGCCTGTATCCCCAGCTCACTATCAATGTGCCAAAGGAATGTTACGGGAGATGAAGGAGGCTGGGGTGATCAGGGATAGTTGTAGCCCCTGGGCAGCTCCATTAGTTTTCGTCAGAAAGAAAGATGGTACAATGAGGATGTGTGTTGATTACAGGCAAATTAACCGCATTACACATAAGGACGACTACCCATTTCCCAGAATTGAGGAGTCATTAGCTGCACTAAGATCTGCTAATTATTTATCCACTTTGGATCTCACCAGTGGGTACTGGCAGGTTCCTGTGGCAGAGGCGGACAGAGAAAAGACCGCGTTTACAACACCAATGGGCCTCAGCGAGTTCAACTGTATGCCATTTGGGCTCTGCAACGTCCCAGGAACCTTCCAGCGGTTAATGGAGTGTTGCCTAGGACACAAAAACTTCGAAACCGTCCTGCTGTACCTAGACGATGTAATTGTCTACTCGAAGACATATGAAGACCACCTGGAGCACCTGGCCGAGGTGTTCGAAGCCCTATCTGGTTATGGCCTGAAGGTAAAGCCTTCCAAGTGCCACCTGTTGAAGCCCAAGGTGCAGTACCTAGGTCATGTGGTAAGCGCCGAAGGTGTAGCGCCAGACCCTGAAAAAGTCACCGTAATCAAGGACTGGCCAAGACCCTCCCCTATCAAGGAAGTGCGGCAGTTCCTCGGGCTGGTAGGCTACTACAGGAGATTTATCAAGGGTTTCACCAAGATAGCAGCACCCATGCAGGACCTCCTGGTAGGCCAGTCCAAGAAGGCCAAGAACCCGAAACCTCCGTTCAAATGGGGTAAACCAGAAGGCGAATCTTTCACCCGACTGAAGGTGGCTCTGACCGGAGACGAAGTCCTGGCCTACTCCGACTATGGTCAACCCTTTAGACTTTATACAGATGCCAGCAACATGGGATTGGGAGCAGTGCTATCTCAGGTACAGCAAGGCAGAGAGAGAGTGATTGCCTACGCCAGCAGGAAGCTCCGGCCCACGGAAAGGAACCCCGACAACTAGAGTTTCTTCAAGTTGGAGTTTCTCGCCATAGTATGGGCTGTAACGGAGCACTTCAAACACTATCTCGCCTCCTCCAGATTTACAGTCTTCACAGATAACAGCCCGCTGACGCACCTGGAGACTGCGAAGCTTGGTGCCCTAGAACAACGATGGATGGCCCGACTGTCTAACTATGAGTTTACCATCAAGTAGCGGGCGGGGCATAAAAATGCAAATGCTAATGCACTTTCCAGGATGCCCAACTTGCCAGATGGGGGAGAAAACCCGGAAGAGCTGGAGGAGATAGAGCTACCCACTTTCCATCGTCACAGTGTGACCCAGTGCTCCCACTGTGTAAGGGACAAGCGCTCCGCCAACAGAGAGGCCACGTTCAACCCATTGCCCTACCATGGATGTGCGGAAACGCAAGATAGCGACCAGGCTGTCCGCCTGGTAAAGGATTTTCTGACACAAGCTGACTCGCACCCTGATCCAGAAGCTCCACAGGAGACCCAACAGTTGTGGAAGGAGAAGGGCAAACTGTTCATCTATGAGGGAAATCTGTGTCGAAGAAGTATCAACTCCCGGACACACGAACTGGTCTGGCAGGTGGTAGTCCCGAGGCGGGATGCGCCAATGGTCTTAGAAGCGTACCACGATGGAGCAGGACACTTCGGGTGGAAGAAGTTGGAAGTCCTGCTACGTGAGCAATTCTACTGGGCTGGCATGAGGAAAGAAATCGAGAGATGGTGTCAAGAATGTGGTCCATGCAACCTGAGACGGAAAGACTGTGGCAGCCAGAGGGCTCCCCTGCAGCCCATCATCACCAAACAGCCAATAGAACTGGTAGCCTTGGACCACGTGAAGCTAGCCCCAAGCTGGTCAGGCTATGTCTACGCTCTAACCATAGTAGACCACTACTCCCGGTTCCTGGTAGTAGTGCCAGTGAAAGACCAGACAGCTCAGACGGCAGCCAAAGCGTTGCAACAGCACTTTTGTCGTCTGCACGGTTACCCTGAATGGGTGCTTACTAGTGTTGAGCGATACCTTCCGATATCGGGAAATATCGGATCGGATTGGATCGGACCGATACCGAAAAAGTATCGGATATCGCCGATTCCGATACCGGAAACCAATGCAAGTCAATGGGACATAAATATCGGAATTAAAATAAACCCTTTCTTTCCTTGTAGGTTATTTCTACATGAAGGAAAACAACTAAGAATAATGTAGAATGTATTGGGGGAGGTGGGGGAGACAATAAAGGCATAGAGGTTTAGCCCAGTCAAATGGAATAGCAGGAATTAATATTTTTTTATTATGTTCTGAGTTACGGAAATATTAACTATGTTAAGTATTTTTATATTTTGTCAGATATTTATGTTTCACTACTTCCATGCTCTTCACCTTCTTTTTTACTTCTCCCACACTTTCTCCTTCATCATCCTCAGCATCTTTTTCATCCACTTCTTCTTCACCTTCTTCTTCTTCACCTTCTTCGTATTATTCTTTTTTTTACATTCTTCATATTCTACTTCTTCATCTTCTTCATATTCTTCTTCTTCATCATATTCTTATTTGTGACAGGCATTCCTGTAGTTGTTATCTATAAAAGGTTGGACATTACACCTTTCGTTCTGCCCGTCACAAAAGATTTACAACAGGATTTGTCCGCGTTCAGTTTGGCCTGCAGCAGCAGGTCTTTTCCAGGGGCACCACGAGGAGGAACGGACTCACCCCCATACACTGCTTAGTCATCTTCTGCTTATAATTTAGATATTATCTTTTGCTCTGATTTTTAGTCTTATGCTTAATGTTCTTCCGCTTTTTGTTCTGCAGCTTCTTGTATTTCTGCTTCTTGGTTTTCTGTCTCTTGTTTTTCTGTATCTTGGTGCTTGTCTTCTCTTCTTTGTCTTCTTGGTCAACTTCTTCAGGGTCATCTTCTTGGTCTTCTTCGGGGTGGTCTTCAGGGTCGTCGTCTTCGGGGGTCCTCGTCTTCGGGGTCCTCGTCTTCTTCGGGTTGGTCTTCTGGGTCCTCGTCTTCGGGGTCCTCGTCTTCTTCGGGGTGGTCTTCAGGGTCCTCGTCTTCTTCGGGGTGGTCTTCAGGGTCCTCGTCTTCTTCGGGGTGGTCTTCAGGGTCCTCGTCTTCAGGGTCATTGTCTTCGGGGTCCTCGTCTTCTTAGGGTTGGTCTTCAGGGTCCTCGTCTTCAGGGTCCTCGTCAGGGAGATCCAGAGTGATTACCAAGAACCATTTCAAAAAGCTTGAACTTGGAAATGTAGCAGAAGGTACAAGAAAGCTGAGGAACTACCGAGGACCAGCTGACGGTACTGGAACCCGGATGGATAGCAGAAGGTACAAGAGCCAATGGAACTACCGAGGACCAGCTGATGTTACTGGAACTCGGTTACTAAGCAGGAGGTACCTGTGCCAGAAAGCACTACCAAGGACCAGCAGACGTTGGTGGAACTTGGATACCGAGAAGGAGGCACCTAATCCAAAGGCACTGCCGAGAACCAGCTGACGGTACTGGAACCCGGATGGGTAGCAGAAGGTACAAGAGCCAATGGAACTACCGAGGACCAGCTGATGTTACTGGAACCCGGATGGGTAGCAGAAGGTACAAGAGCCAATGGAACTACCGAGGACCAGCTGATGTTACTGGAACTCGGTTACTAAGCAGGAGGTACCTGTGCCAGAAAGCACTACCAAGGACCAGCAGACGTGGGTGGAACTTGGATACCGAGAAGGAGGCACCTAATCCAAAGGCACTGCCGAGAACCAGCTGACGGTACTGGAACCCGGATGGGTAGCAGAAGGTACCCATGTAAAAAAAAAGTTCAAGGCCGCGAGCCGGCCGCAGTTACCAAAACCCACAGTCCTACAGAGGGTGCTTGTCCTATTGGCACTATGGAACCAGCCTTCATTGCCAGATCCCGCAGCCCACATAGGAGTCACCTAAACTGCAGGCACCATAGAGTCGGCTAACCCGACCGCAACACGACAGGACAACGCATTGGAGGCAAAGTGACGTTGACACTACCCGGAAACAGCTGGCGTGCTGGAACCAGGCTGGGCAGGAGGGAGTACCCGTGCCAAAGACACTGCCGAGAACCAGCTGACGGTACTGGAACCCGGATGGGTAGCAGAAGATACAAGAGCAAATGGAACTACCGAGGACCAGCTGACGGTACTGGAACCCGGATGGGTAGCAGAAGGTACAAGAGCCAATGGAACTACCGAGGACCAGCTGATGTTACTGGAACTCGGTTACTAAGCAGGAGGTACCTGTGCCAGAAAGCACTACCAAGGACCAGCAGACGTTGGTGGAACTTGGATACCGAGAAGGAGGCACCTAATCCAAAGGCACTGCCGAGAACCAGCTGACGGTACTGGAACCCGGATGGGTAGCAGAAGGTACAAGAGCCAATGGAACTGCCGAGAACCAGCTGGCGGTGCTGGAGCCCAGGGTAAATACTAAAAACAGAAGAGCCAGAGGTGTATTTGGAGGAGGTTTTAAATCCGTACTACAGTGGATGTGGACAAAGCAGGAGAATTTGCCGGACACACAGCTGGGGATCAGCTGACGTTACTGAATCCCAATAACACTGGAGCAAGCGTTGACTGTGCAGACGGCACTTCTGAGCAGCAACTAGCGGTATTGGAGCCCAGGGTAAATACTAAAAACGGAGGAGCCAGAGGTGTAATTGGAGCAAGTTTTAAATAAGTAGCACAGTGAATATGGACAGAGCAGGAGAAATTGCCGTGAACACAGCAGGGGAACAGCTGACGTTACCGAACCCCAATAACACCGCAGCAAGTGTTGACTGTGCAGACGGCACTTCCGAGCGCCAACTGGCGGTGCTGGAGCCCAGGGATAAGAATGAAAACAGAGGAGCCAGAGGTGTAATTCGAGCAACTTTAAAATGTGTAGTACAGTGGATGTGGACAAAGCAGGAGAAATTGCCGTCCGCACAGCAGGAGAACAGCTGACGTTACTGAACCCCAATAACACGGCAGCAAGTGTTGACTGTGCAGACAGCACTTCCGAGCGCCAACTGGCGGTGTTGGAGCCCAGGGTAAATACTAAAAACGGAGGAGCCAGAGGTGTAATTGGAGCAAGTTTTAAATAAGTAGCACAGTGAATATGGACAGAGCAGGAGAAATTGCCGTGAACACAGCAGGGGAACAGCTGACGTTACCGAACCCCAATAACACCGCAGCAAGTGTTGACTGTGCAGACGGCACTTCCGAGCGCCAACTGGCGGTGCTGGAGCCCAGGGATAAGAATGAAAACAGAGGAGCCAGAGGTGTAATTGGAGCAACTTTAAAATCTGTAGTAGTGAGAATGTGGACAGAGCAGGAGAAATTGCCGTCCGCACAGCAGGGGAACAGCTGACGTTACTGAACCCCAATAACATGGTAGCAAGTGTTGACTGTGCAGACAGCACTTCCGAGCGCCAACTGGCGGTGCTGGAGCCCAGGGATAAGAATGAAAACAGAGGAGCCAGAGGTGTAATTCGAGCAACTTTAAAATCTGTAGTAGTGAGAATGTGGACAGAGCAGGAGAAATTGCCGTCCGCACAGCAGGGGAACAGCTGACGTTACTGAACCCCAATAACACGGCAGCAAGTGTTGACTGTGCAGACAGCACTTCCGAGCGCCAACTGGCGGTGTTGGAGCCCAGGGTAAATACTAAAAACGGAGGAGCCAGAGGTGTAATTGGAGCAAGTTTTAAATAAGTAGCACAGTGAATATGGACAGAGCAGGAGAAATTGCCGTGAACACAGCAGGGGAACAGCTGACGTTACTGAACCCCAATAACATGGTAGCAAGTGTTGACTGTGCAGACGGCACTTCCGAGCGCCAACTGGCGGTGCTGGAGCCCAGGGATAAGAATGAAAACAGAGGAGCCAGAGGTGTAATTCGAGCAACTTTAAAATGTGTAGTACAGTGGATGTGGACAAAGCAGGAGAAATTGCCGTCCGCACAGCAGGAGAACAGCTGACGTTACTGAACCCCAATAACACGGCAGCAAGTGTTGACTGTGCAGACGGCACTTCCGAGCGCCAACTGGCGGTGCTGGAGCCCAGGGATAAGAATGAAAACAGAGGAGCCAGAGGTGTAATTGGAGCAACTTTAAAATCTGTAGTAGTGAGAATGTGGACAGAGCAGGAGAAATTGCCGTCCGCACAGCAGGGGAACAGCTGACGTTACTGAACCCCAATAACATGGTAGCAAGTGTTGACTGTGCAGACAGCACTTCCGAGCGCCAACTGGCGGTGCTGGAGCCCAGGGATAAGAATGAAAACAGAGGAGCCAGAGGAGTAATTGGAGCAACTTTAAAATGTGTAGTACAGTGGATGTGGACAAATCAGGAGAAATTGCCGTCCGCACAGCAGGAGAACAGCTGACGTTACTGAACCCCAATAACACGGCAGCAAGTGTTGACTGTGCAGACGGCACTTCCGAGCGCCAACTGGCGGTGCTGGAGCCCAGGGATAAGAATGAAAACAGAGGAGCCAGAGGAGTAATTCGAGCAACTTTAAAATGTGTAGTACAGTGGATGTGGACAAATCAGGAGAAATTGCCGTCCGCACAGCAGGAGAACAGCTGACGTTACTGAACCCCAATAACACGGCAGCAAGTGTTGACTGTGCAGACGGCACTTCCGAGCGCCAACTGGCGGTGCTGGAGCCCAGGGATAAGAATGAAAACAGAGGAGCCAGAGGTGTAATTCGAGCAACTTTAAAATGTGTAGTACAGTGGATGTGGACAAAGCAGGAGAAATTGCCGTCCGCACAGCAGGAGAACAGCTGACGTTACTGAACCCCAATAACACGGCAGCAAGTGTTGACTGTGCAGACGGCACTTCCGTGCGCCAACTGGCGGTGTTGGAGCTCAGGGATAATACTGAAAACAGAGGAGCCAGAGGTGTAATTGGAGCAACTTTAAAATCTGTAGTAGTGAGAATGTGGACAGAGCAGGAGAAATTGCCGTCCGCACAGCAGGGGAACAGCTGACGTTACTGAACCCCAATAACATGGTAGCAAGTGTTGACTGTGCAGACAGCACTTCCGAGCGCCAACTGGCGGTGCTGGAGCCCAGGGATAAGAATGAAAACAGAGGAGCCAGAGGAGTAATTGGAGCAACTTTAAAATGTGTAGTACAGTGGATGTGGACAAATCAGGAGAAATTGCCGTCCGCACAGCAGGAGAACAGCTGACGTTACTGAACCCCAATAACACGGCAGCAAGTGTTGACTGTGCAGACGGCACTTCTGAGCGCCAATTGGCGGTGTTGGAGCTCAGGGATTACAGTTCAGGTGGTAGAAACATGAACAGAACAGGAGACCTGGATACTGTTGCCAACCAATTATTTATTCTGGAAGAGGACTGGCAAATTCATGAGAGATCCAGGCCTTGTTCATTTTGAGAAAAGTAAGCCGGTCAACGTTATCGGAGGATAGTCGCATGCGACGGTCTGTTAGTACACCACCTGCGGCACTAAAGACGCGTTCCGATAATACACTAGCAGCAGGGCAAGCTAGCACCTCCAGTGCATACTGACTAAGCTCTGGCCATGTATCCAGCTTACAGACCCAAAACTTGAAGGGAGAAGAGCCGTCTGGGAGTACACTAAGAGGGCAAGACATGTAGTCTGTCACCATCTGACGGAAACGTTGCCTCCTGCTGACTGGAGCTGTCTGTGATGGTGTAGACATTTGTGGCGGCGGGGACACAAAACTTTGCCACATTTCGGCCATACTGGTCTTGCCTTGTGCTGAGGCGCTGCTTCTGCTCCCTCTTTGTGCAGAGCTTCCTCCACTGCCTCGACGCACTGAGCTGCTTTGTAAAGCACTAGCAGCACTGCTCTCGGTTGGAATGGAGAACATGATGGAATGCACCAGTGCGTCTTGGTACTCCCGCATTTTACGCTCCCGGTTCAATGGTGTTATGAGGCTTTGTAAGTTGTCCCGGTAGCGAGGATCTAGGAGGGTGGACACCCAATAATCAGCCGTGTTGAGAATGTGGGCGATGCGGCGGTCGTTTCTGAGGCACTGCAGCATGAAATCAACCATGTGCTGCAGACTGCCAACTGGCCAAGAAACGCTGTCCCCTGCTTGAGGCGTGATCTCTGCCTGCTCTGCATCACCCCACCCTCGCTCTAGATACTGACTACTAGAGCATTGTGTACCTCCCTCCTCTGGACAGATGTCTTCCTCATCCATTGACTCCTCCTCATCCTCCTCACAAAGTGTCCCCTGCCTAGGCCTTTGTGAGGAACCACGTTGCGCAGACTGTAGAGAAGCAGATGGCATTTGTGACTCCTCATCCTCCACCTCTTCCAAAACCTCGTCCCTTAGTGCTTGCAGTGTTTTTTCAAGCAGGCAGATAAGGGGGATAGTCATGCTGACTAGTGCATCATCTGCACTCGCCATCCGCGTGGAATAATCGAAGGCACGCAAAACGTGGCAAATGTCCTTCATAGAGGCCCACTCAGTGGTGGTGAAGTGTGAACGGCGCGCACTGCGACTTGTTTGCGCCTGCTGCAGCTGGTACTCCATTACTGCTGCCTGCTGCTCACACAACCTCTCCAACATATGTAACGTTGAATTCCACCTGGTGGGTAGGTCACATATGATGCGATGTTCCGGAAGACATAATCGGCGCTGCAGAGCTGCAATGCGTGATCTTGCATTGCTGGAACGCCGCAAGTGAGCGCACTCTATGCGGACCTTGTGAAGCAGTGCATCAAGATCCGGATAGTCCCTCAAAAAACTCTGCACGACCAAGTTGAGCACATGTGCCAGACATGGGATGTGAGTGAGGTTGCCTAGGCCCAGAGCTGCCACCAGATTTCGGCCATTGTCACACACTACCATGCCTGGCTGGAGATTCGCTGGCACAAACCACACGTCACTCTGCTGCTTGATGGCATTCCAGAGCTCCTGCGCTGTGTGGCTTCGATTCCCCAAAGAAATTAATTTTAATACGGCCTGTTGACGTTTGGCCACGGCTGTGCTCATATCGGTCATCATAACAGGTAACCGTTCACGGGTCGATGTGGATGTAGACCGTGACGGCTCCTGCAGCGCTGATTCAGAGGAACTGGAGTATGAGGAGGAGTCAATGTGTACAGACTGGATTCCTGCAATCCTTGGAGTTGGCAGAACACGTACAGCGCCACTCTCAAGATCTGTACCCGGCTCCACAACATTTACCCAATGGGCAGTGAGGGAAAGGTATCGTCCCTGTCCATGCTTACTGGTCCACGCATCAGTGGTCAGGTGGACCTTGCTACTGACGGCGTTTTGTAGCGCATGTTTAATTTTTCCCTCCACATGATGTTGCAGGGCAGGGACGGCTTGCCTGCTGAAATAAAAGCGGCTGGGCACGTTGTATTGTGGGACTGCCAATGCCATAAAGTTACGGAATGTGTCAGTCTCCACCAGCCTGAATGATAGCATTTCAAGGGCCAGTAGTTTAGCAATGCCAGCATTCAGAGCCTGTGCTCGGGGGTGGTTTGCCGAGTATGGGCGCCTTTTCTCCCATGCCTGTGCTAACGATGGCTGTAGACTGGCCTGGGAGTGTGAGGATGACTGGGAAAGTGGTGCTGTGGGTGGAATTACACTGTGTCTCTGTACAACAGTGCCAGAGATTCTTCCATGGCGATCCTGTGAGGAAGCCGAACCAGCTGTGTGTGAGCTGGAGGAAGAGGCTACAACACGAGCTGAAGAGGTGGTAGGTGGCGCTGTAGGTTGGCCTAGGTCTTCAGTGTGTTTGTGTAACTCCACCACGTGCTTGGTCCGCACATGTTTCCACATATTTGTGGTATTGAGGTTGCTGACACTTTTCCCTCTTTTCACCTTCTGATTACACAGCTTGCATTTGACAAAGCAAATGTCATCTGCAACTGTGTCAAAAAAGGACCAGGCACTGCAAGTCTTGGGAGCGCCCGCTTTGGATTTTGGAAGAGCCATGCTCCTAATGGGTGCCGAAGTGGAGGCTACAGGCAACCAAGTCTGCCCCCTCCCTCTCCCTCCTTTTTGGGCCGTTCGGGGAATCTCTTCCTCAGAGCTGCTCCCACCACCTTCCTGTCCCTCACGCCATGATGGGTCAAGGACCTCATCATCTACACCACCCTCTTCAAACAACTGCTTCTCCTGGGTAGTCTCGACAGCACAGTACGCACCAGAAAGTGGCACCTGAGTCTCATCATCAGATGCGTACTGAGGTGTGCTGCTGACCATAGGCACTGGCCCACCCGCCTCTTCAGATTCAGAGAGACAAAACGGTTGCGCATCACTGCATACTACCTCTTCTTCAAATTCTCGAATTCTGCTTGGCTGGCCCCCTCTTTCCAAGCCAAGAGATTCAGAGAACAGAAGTAGAGATGGCTCCTGTCCAGGGCTCTCTGACTGCCTGGGCAATTTGGCAGGTGGTGAAGAGACAGATGGGTGCTCTTCAGTGCTCAGGACCTGAGAGGATCTGGAACTAATTGAAGTCGATGCGTTAGCTGCCATCCATCCGACAACGGCTTCAATTTGGTCCTCGCGCAGCAGTGGGGTACGGCTAGCTCCTACAAAGCTGCGCATAAAGGACTGTTCCCTGGTAAAACTGGGGGATGCTGAGTCACTGGTGCCCGCAGCAGGCACAGAATCCCCACGTCCTCTCCCTGCAGGCACAGAATCCTCACGTCCTCTCCCTGCAGAAACTCCACGCCCACGCCCACGACCACGACCACATGCCTTACTCCCTGCCTTCTTCATCTTGGTAGACTGATAAAGATAGGCAGAAAAGTACTAAGGGCTTAGTGTGCTTATTCCTGAACAGCTGCTAACAGGTATAAGAAACACTAATTTTATAAAGTGTGGACTAGACTTTAATATGAGCTAATGTGGCCTACACAACTGTAAAGTGGAGTGTTTGGTGAACTTTATTTAGGTTTTTTTTGTCACAAAAAGACACTGGATGTGCCTAAAGATGTAATAACGATAGTATCACAAACTTTTTGTAGCTATTACAATGTAGGAAGGTAACCTACAATGCAATAGATGAGGCTGCAAAAAATAGGCTAATACTAATCTGGCTGGGGCTGCAGGGCCCAATGCTGCAGAAAGGCTCCTCTATCTACTCCTATATAGTGTGTTTGGAATCAATTTAGCTGAATATGGATGGAACCACCACACTAATAGGAGATATCAGGAAAAATTATGAATTGGCAATAAAGGACAATGTATGAGGCAGTGACACACACTGAGTGCACTACAACCAGACGGGGTTGAAGCACACACTACAGGGTGAGCTGCACTCACACACCAGACCTTGCAGACAGCGGTGAACAGTACAGATGCAGAGCACTGTGCACTAGTGCTGCAAGACGGAAAAAAAATTCTCTATCTACTCCTATATAGTGTGTTTGGAACCAATTTAGCTGAATACAGATGGAACCACCACACTAATAGGAGATATCAGGAAAAATTATGAATTGGCAATAAAGGACAATGTATGAGGCAGTGACACACACTGAGTGCACTACAACCAGACGGGGTTGAAGCACACACTACAGGGTGAGCTGCACTCACACACCAGACCTTGCAGACAGCGGTGAACAGTACAGATGCAGAGCACTGTGCACTAGTGCTGCAAGACGGAAAAAAATTTCTCTATCTACTCCTATATAGTGTGTTTGGAACCAATTTAGCTGAATACAGATGGAACCACCACACTAATAGGAGATATCAGGAAAAATTATGAATTGGCAATAAAGGACAATGTATGAGGCAGTGACACACACTGAGTGCACTACAACCAGACGGGGTTGAAGCACACACTACAGGGTGAGCTGCACTCACACACCAGACCTTGCAGACAGCGGTGAACAGTACAGATGCAGAGCACTGTGCACTAGTGCTGCAAGACGGAAAAAAATTTCTCTATCTACTCCTATATAGTGTGTTTGGAACCAATTTAGCTGAATACAGATGGAACCACCACACTAATAGGAGATATCAGGAAAAATTATGAATTGGCAAAAAAGGACAATGTATGAGGCAGTGACACACACTGAGTGCACTACAACCAGACTTGGCTGAAGCACACACTACAGGGTGAGCTGCACTCACACACACAGACCTTGCAGATAGCGGTGAACAGCACAGGGAACTGTGCACTAGCACTGCAAGGCACAGTGATTTAGAAAGTAGCTTGGGTAAAGCAGTATAGAGCAAATAGGTAGCTAAAACTGTCCCTCAGAACAACAGCGTCCTATCCCTAACTGAATTCACAGCAGAGTGAGCTCAAAATGGCGGCGGTGGCTTTTATAGTGCATCATGACATCATTTCAGCAGCCAATCACAGCCATGCCATTAGTTAAGATGCCTACATGCCTAACAGGATGTGCCCACACTTCTTAGGATCCTCATTGGCTGAATAAAATGAAAATGTCTCATTGCATTATGGGAACTTCCGATTCCGGTATACGATATTGCAATAGTATCGGAATTAAGTATCGGAATTCCGATACCGCGAATATCGGCCGATACCCGATATTTCAGTATCGGAATGCTCAACACTAGTGCTTACTGATCAAGGTCCAGCCTTTGAAGCAGAGGTGTTCCAGGAATTCTGTAACTTGTACGGCTGCAAGAAAATAAGGACGACGCCGTATCATCCCCAGACCAACGGGTTGTGTGAAAAGATGAACCAGGTGATGATAGACTTGTTGAAGACATTGCCCCTTGAAGAGCGCAGCCTGTGCCCAGAGAAGTTACCAGATTTGGTGGACCTGTATAACCACATCCCGGTGAACTCCACCAACTGTATACCTGCTTACCTGATGAGAGCAAGACCTGGTAAGCTACCCATTGACTTGGACATGGGAGTCTTGACTAGAGATGAGCGTTGTTTTACTCGAACTGTTCGCCAATCTCAAATTCGAGCTGTTTTGGGCGGTGTTCGAGCCGTTCGGCGAACACGAACGATTTGAGAAAAATTCGGCTGTTCGAGGTTATGTTCGATAACTGTTCGTGCACCAAAATCATAACTGGATTTTTTCTCAGTAATGATGAAAATTAATGTTAATACGCAGTTTGAGTGTACAGCGGGGTGGGGGGAGGGGCAGGGGATGGATCTCTGCAGGAATAATGAAGATCTCCATTTTTTTTTCTCTTTCCCGCATTTACAGTGGGGAGGTGCAATCTGTCAGCCTATCAGCAGCGCACACACGGAGCGAAGTGCTTTTTTCACACAAGCAAGGGCATGTGTCATTGGCAGTGTATGTCACATGTCCTTGCCCTATAAGACCAAGCCATTTTCCCCGTCGCCACCATTTTCTCACTGCTGCAGCTGCGTGTTAGACGGCACCGCTGTTGCTGTGTGCGCTATACCTTGTTAATTTCAAGCCAATTTTCGCACAAATCTACAGATAGCTTGGGAGTAGGGAATAGTTGTGATTGCAGTCCTTTTAAGGACTAGGTTACAGCATTTCCTACGACTTTTATCAGGCAGGTCTGTGCTCTTAAATAGATAGATTGTGGGAGTAAAGACTAATTGTAATTGCAGTCCTTTTCAGGACTAGGTTACATCAGTTCCTAGCAGTTTTTGCCAGGCAGGTCTGTGCCAGTGCTGTGCAAGTTTTTTTCACAGCATTTGGCTGAATCTAGCAAAGCTAATCCTTTTTGGCCTATTGCAGAGTGTGTTAGTCAGTTGAGTAGCCTATCTGTGTTGCAAGATATACCACCTGTGTATAGAATACCAATTTTTTTACTGCACCTAGTGAAATAAAATCTTTTGGGCATAGCATCATTCTATTAGTCCATCTATACTGACCTCCATCAGGTTGCAAATTGAATATAATTTTTTTCTGCATCTAGCTCTGAAAAAATATTTGGGCTTCTAGCAGTGTGTGGGACTTGTTCTATTAGTCCATCTATACTGACCTCCATCAGGTTGCAAACTGAATATAATTTTTTTCTGCATCTACCTCTGAAAAAATATTTGGGCTTCTAGCTGTGTGTGGGACTTGTTCTATTAGTCCATCTATACTGACCTCCATCAGGTTGCAAACTGAATATAATTTTTTTCTGCATCTAGCTCTGAAAAAATATTGGGCTTCTAGCTGTGTGTGGGACTTGTTCTATTAATCCATCTATACAGACCTCCATCAGGTTGCAAACTGAATATAATTTTTTTCTGCATCTACCTCTGAAACAATATTTGGGCTTCTAGCTGTGTGTGGGACTTGTTCTATTAGTCCATCTATACTGACCTCCATCAGGTTGCAAATTAAAAATAATTTTTATCTGCATCTACCTCTGAAAAAATATTTGGGCTTCTAGCTGTGTGTGGGACTTGTTCTATTAATCCATCTATACAGACCTCCATCAGGTTGCAAACTGAATATAATTTTTTTCTGCATCTACCTCTGAAAAAATATTTGGGCTTCTAGCTGTGTGTGGGACTTGTTCTATTAGTCCATCTATACTGACCTCCATCAGGTTGCAAACTGAATATAATTTTTTTCTGCATCTAGCTCTGAAAAAATATTTGGCCTTCTAGCAGTGTGTGGGACTTTCTCTATTAGTCCATCTATACTGACCTCCATCAGGTTGCAAATTAAAAATAATTTTTATCTGCATCCAGCTCTGAAAAAATATTTGGCCTTCTAGCAGTGTGTGGGACTTTCTCTATTAGTCCATCTATACTGACCTCCATCAGGTTGCAAATTAAAAATAATTTTTATCTGCATCCAGCTCTGAAAAAATATTTGGCCTTCTAGCAGTGTGTGGGACTTTCTCTATTAGTCCATCTATACTGACCTCCATCAGGTTGCAAATTCAAAATAATTTTTTGTCTGCATCTAGCTCTGAAAAAATATTTGGCCTTCTAGCAGTGTGTGGGACTTTCTCTATTACTCCATCTATACTGACCTCCATCAGGTTGCAAATTAAAAATAATTTTTATCTGCATCTAGCTCTGAAAGAATATTTGAACTTCTAGCTGTGTGTGGGACTTGGTCTATTAGTCCATCTATACTGACCTCCATCAGGTTGCAAATGAAAAATAATTTTTATCTGCATCTAGCTCTGAAAAAATATTTGGCCTTCTAGCAGTGTGTGGGACTCATTGTATTAGTCCATCTATACCAAGCTCCACCAGCTTTTAAATTAATAATAATTTTTAGCTGCATCTAGCCCTGAAAATAATTTTTCTTCCCAATAGTGGTAGCAATAGAAATATGGGGCGCGCGCCTGGCTTACAAAAATATACGCTTCATAACAAAAAACACCAGCCTAGCGCACTGCATTAATAAGATGGCATCATCGTCTCCCCCAGTGCTAGGCCTACTACCCAGGCTAGCATTCCTGTGCCTAAAACACAATGTATGGGTCCGCGCTAGCCACTATGCTGAGGGGTCTAAAGCTGCTGCTAACGCTTTATAACAATTCAATTGGCAGATTTTCACAGAGCTCTTCAACAACGCCCACCCATCAGGCAACAGTTGCCCACCTTCCCTATGGGATCCAGTGGCGAATAGTTGATGCCATTAATCAGAGCGTCAGTTGCCCCGTCGACGTGGCAAGCATACGGTAAGGCATGGGAAGAGTGGACACGACTAGCAGCAGGCAGACGGGTTGACCAATGTGAACAAGCCAGATCACAAGTCACCATAGAATTTCTCCACCAGCTAATTATGAGGGGCATATCAGGGGCGTCAGCGCAGCGGTGTCTGACCGGAGTAGCATTTCACTTCCAACTACTGAATTGGGGAGATGTGACAAAGATTCATCATCAGACAATCCATAAAAGGGTGGAAAAGGGGTCAGCCAAGTCAGGAGTGTAGACGTCCCGTCCCGTGTCACTAAAACTGATTTCTCACATCATATCCCTAACACCATTAACATGACACTCACAATTTGAAGCAACACTACTGTCTACTGCATTTATGATCGCCTTCTTCGGGGCGCTATGCATAAGCGAATTAGTCCCTCAATCCAAAATTACCACCAGTGGAGGCTTATTACACCAGGACGTAGTCATAGCCAATAATGCAATACGTCTACGCATACACAAATCGAAAACGGTTCCAGCGGGCAGGGGCACTTGGGTACTTCTACAACCCACAAACGGTACACTGAGTTGGGTAACAATAGTAAAAACATATCTAACCATCAGATCACAAAGTAATTTCTTCCTATCACACATTGATGGAATGCCATTATCAAGATACCAGTTCCAAGCTATATTTAATAAATGCATAACATCGGCAGGGAGCCACCCCAAAGATTACGGGACACACTCATTCCGCATAGGCGCGGCCACGGAAGCAGCAAGAGCAGGACTGTCAGAAACAGAAGTTCAGAGGATAGGGAGATGGCAATCCACGTGTTTGGCAAGATACATAAGACCGGACTTGTTATCCTAACGTGGTTTGTTCTTTTACAGGTGACGCTAAGCCAACAGTGTGGGTGATAGGCCACTCGTATATGTATTGGGCAGAAATTAGAGTTTCATAACACATATTTCAACTAGAGAGGTATTAGAGGCCTGCTATGGCCACAGGTACTAATGGAGGTAATCAAGGTAGGGAGAGAGGCAAGATGTCCGGTCATCTTAGTTATACAGGCCGGGGGAAACAACCTAGGTCATCATAACAGCGCATAACTAATGGCAATAATGAAACTAGACACTGAGCGCTTCAGAGAATTTTTCACAAAACTAGCGATAGTATGGTCAGAGATTGTGCCGATAGCGATATGGCAAAGTGCGCGAGACATCACGGCCATTGAACGGACAAGGCGGGTAATAAATATTTGGATGGCAAAATTTAGAAGAGACAGAGGCGGTGTAGTGGTTTGACACCGACAACTGGAAGGAGATAAAGCAGGCCTCATACGGCCCGACGTTGTTCACTAAATGAATATTGAACTGGACATATTCCTGTCAGGACTCCAGGACGGAGTGGAACAAGCGTTAAGAGTGATGGGTGGGGGTCAGAGTCCTGCATACGAGTACGCAGGATCCTCCGTGGCCTGGAAATAGAAAGGACATGTTGGAGAGTTACACTTGTTGGCCAACTTGCCAGAGTGGAGACCCAGCGCATGCTGCAACAAGCTGAATTATTTTAGAAATAAAATGCCTTTCTAATGGAATGAGTATAAAGAGTTAATAAAGCTGTGACCGATACTCACCCATCCAGTTGTAAGAGTTACATTATTGTATTGTCAAGGAAAGGGGGGCGGTTGGGGGGCTGAGCGTCTGGGTTTGGTTGGGGGTCCCCACAGTCTGCCTAGGCTAGATGCATTTAAAAATTCTTATTAGATACACAGGCGGTGCAGCTTGCTTCGCAGCTGGGCTACTACGCCCAAAGTATTGCCTAGGCTAGATGCAGTTAAAAATTCTACGCTGACTAGCAGACACTGAAGATTTGGAGCAGACCTCTGAGCTCTTCAGACTCAACCATCTGTGTTACCCCAAGCCATAGTGTATCTAGTTTCTTACAGTTAAAAAGGGGGGGAGCGACCCAACCCACCTGGAATTGACGATGCCAACGTCACGTAAGACACAGCAAGGGGACTCCAAAAAGAGTCTCCATTTTTTCCCAAAATTGTGGCACAGACACCACTTAACTCTAGAACGCATACCTGGGGCCTCGCAGGCCCGCCCTGTTAATTGTTTCCTATTTTCTGCAAGATTACTTTAGTTTAGAATTTTGAAACTCTAGGTATTCTTCATGTATATAGTTGTTTGTCATTTGAGTTTGAGTTATTCCATGTTATTTGCACACGAGCCTAAAAGGCCCCAGGTATATGAAAGTGTAGATTTTTATGGTCATGCGTTCTAGGGTTAAGTGGCATCAATTGTAGAGATGAGCGTGGTTTTACTCGAACTGTTCGCCAATCTCAAATTCGAGCTGTTTTGGGCGGTGTTCGAGCCGTTCGGCGAACACGAACGATTTGAGAAAAATTCGGCTGTTCGAGGTTATGTTCGATAACTGTTCATGCACCAAAATCATAACTGGATTTTTTCTCAGTAATGATGAAAATTAATGTTAATACGCAGTTTGAGTGTACAGCGGGGTGGGGGGAGGGGCAGGGGATGGATCTCTGCAGGAATAATGAAGATCTCCATTTTTTTTTCTGTTTCCCGCATTTACAGTGGGGAGGTGCAATCTGTCAGCCTATCAGCAGCGCACACACGGAGCGAAGTGCTTTTTTCACACAAGCAAGGGCATGTGTCATTGGCAGTGTATGTCACATGTCCTTGCCCTATAAGACCAAGCCATTTTCCCCGTCGCCACCATTTTCTCACTGCTGCAGCTGCGTGTTAGACGGCACCGCTGTTGCTGTGTGCGCTATACCTTGTTAATTTCAAGCCAATTTTCGCACAAATCTACAGATAGCTTGGGAGTAGGGAATAGTTGTGATTGCAGTCCTTTTAAGGACTAGGTTACAGCATTTCCTATGACTTTTATCAGGCAGGTCTGTGCTCTTAAATAGATAGATTGTGGGAGTAAAGACTAATTGTAATTGCACTTCTTTTCAGGACTAGGTTACATCAGTTCCTATCAGTTTTTGCCAGGCAGGTCTGTGCCAGTGCTGTGCAAGTTTTTTTCACAGCATTTGGCTGAATCTAGCAAAGCTAATCCTTTTTGGCCTATTGCAGAGTGTGTTAGTCAGTGGAATAGCCTATCTGTGTTGCAAGATATACCACCTGTGTATAGAATACCAATTTTTTTACTGCACCTAGTGAAGTAAAATCTTTTGGGCATAGCATCATTCTATTAGTCCATCTATACTGACCTCCATCAGGTTGCAAATTGAATATAATTTTTTTCTGCATCTAGCTCTGAAAAAATATTTGGGCTTCTAGCAGTGTGTGGGACTTGTTCTATTAGTCCATCTATACTGACCTCCATCAGGTTGCAAACTGAATATAATTTTTTTCTGCATCTAGCTCTGAAAAAATATTTGGACTTCTAGCAGTGTGTGGGACTTTCTCTATTAGTCCATCTATACTGACCTCCATCAGGTTGCAAACTGAATATATTTTTTTTCTGCATCTACCTCTGAAAAAATATTGGGCTTCTAGCTGTGTGTGGGACTTGTTCTATTAATCCATCTATACAGACCTCCATCAGGTTGCAAACTGAATATAATTTTTTTCTGCATCTACCTCTGAAAAAATATTTGGGCTTCTAGCTGTGTGTGGGACTTGTTCTATTAGTCCATCTATACTGACCTCCATCAGGTTGCAAATTAAAAATAATTTTTATCTGCATCTACCTCTGAAAAAATATTTGGGCTTCTAGCTGTGTGTGGGACTTGTTCTATTAGTCCATCTATACTGACCTCCATCAGGTTGCAAACTGAATATAATTTTTTTCTGCATCTAGCTCTGAAAAAATATTTGGCCTTCTAGCAGTGTGTGGGACTTGTTCTATTAATCCATCTATACAGACCTCCATCAGGTTGCAAACTGAATATAATTTTTTTCTGTATCTACCTCTGAAAAAATATTTGGGCTTCTAGCTGTGTGTGGGACTTGTTCTATTAGTCCATCTATACTGACCTCCATCAGGTTGCAAACTGAATATAATTTTTTTCTGCATCTAGCTCTGAAAAAATATTTGGCCTTCTAGCAGTGTGTGGGACTTTCTCTATTAGTCCATCTATACTGACCTCCATCAGGTTGCAAACTGAATATATTTTTTTTCTGCATCTACCTCTGAAAAAATATTGGACTTCTAGCTGTGCGTGGGACTTGTTCTATTAATCCATCTATACAGACCTCCATCAGGTTGCAAACTGAACATAATTTTTTTTTGCATCTACCTCTGAAAAAATATTTGGGCTTCTAGCTGTGTGTGGGACTTGTTCTATTAGTCCATCTATACTGACCTCCATCAGGTTGCAAACTGAATATAATTTTTTTCTGCATCTAGCTCTGAAAAAATATTTGGCCTTCTAGCAGTGTGTGGGACTTGTTCTACTAATCCATCTATACAGACCTCCATCAGGTTGCAAACTGAATATAATTTTTTTCTGCATCTACCTCTGAAAAAATATTTGGGCTTCTAGCTGTGTGTGGGACTTGTTCTATTAGTCCATCTATACTGACCTCCATCAGGTTGCAAACTGAATATAATTTTTTTCTGCATCTAGCTCTGAAAAAATATTTGGCCTTCTAGCAGTGTGTGGGACTTGTTCTATTAATCCATCTATACAGACCTCCATCAGGTTGCAAACTGAATATAATTTTTTTCTGCATCTACCTCTGAAAAAATATTTGGGCTTCTAGCTGTGTGTGGGACTTTCTCTATTAATCCATCTATACTGACCTCCATCAGGTTGCAAATTAAAAATAATTTTTTGTCTGCATCTAGCTCTGAAAAAATATTTGGCCTTCTAGCAGTGTGTGGGACTTTCTCTATTAGTCCATCTATACTGACCTCCATCAGGTTGCAAATTAAAAATAATTTTTATCTGCATCTACCTCTGAAAAAATATTTGGGCTTCTAGCTGTGTGTGGGACTTGTTCTATTAGTCCATCTATACTGACCTCCATCAGGTTGCAAACTGAATATAATTTTTTTCTGCATCTAGCTCTGAAAAAATATTTGGCCTTCTAGCAGTGTGTGGGACTTGTTCTATTAATCCATCTATACAGACCTCCATCAGGTTGCAAACTGAATATAATTTTTTTCTGTATCTACCTCTGAAAAAATATTTGGGCTTCTAGCTGTGTGTGGGACTTGTTCTATTAGTCCATCTATACTGACCTCCATCAGGTTGCAAACTGAATATAATTTTTTTCTGCATCTAGCTCTGAAAAAATATTTGGCCTTCTAGCAGTGTGTGGGACTTTCTCTATTAGTCCATCTATACTGACCTCCATCAGGTTGCAAACTGAATATATTTTTTTTCTGCATCTACCTCTGAAAAAATATTGGACTTCTAGCTGTGCGTGGGACTTGTTCTATTAATCCATCTATACAGACCTCCATCAGGTTGCAAACTGAACATAATTTTTTTTTGCATCTACCTCTGAAAAAATATTTGGGCTTCTAGCTGTGTGTGGGACTTGTTCTATTAGTCCATCTATACTGACCTCCATCAGGTTGCAAACTGAATATAATTTTTTTCTGCATCTAGCTCTGAAAAAATATTTGGCCTTCTAGCAGTGTGTGGGACTTGTTCTACTAATCCATCTATACAGACCTCCATCAGGTTGCAAACTGAATATAATTTTTTTCTGCATCTACCTCTGAAAAAATATTTGGGCTTCTAGCTGTGTGTGGGACTTGTTCTATTAGTCCATCTATACTGACCTCCATCAGGTTGCAAACTGAATATAATTTTTTTCTGCATCTAGCTCTGAAAAAATATTTGGCCTTCTAGCAGTGTGTGGGACTTGTTCTATTAATCCATCTATACAGACCTCCATCAGGTTGCAAACTGAATATAATTTTTTTCTGCATCTACCTCTGAAAAAATATTTGGGCTTCTAGCTGTGTGTGGGACTTTCTCTATTAATCCATCTATACTGACCTCCATCAGGTTGCAAATTAAAAATAATTTTTTGTCTGCATCTAGCTCTGAAAAAATATTTGGCCTTCTAGCAGTGTGTGGGACTTTCTCTATTAGTCCATCTATACTGACCTCCATCAGGTTGCAAACTGAATATATTTTTTTTCTGCATCTACCTCTGAAAAAATATTGGGCTTCTAGCTGTGTGTGGGACTAGTTCTATTAGTCCATCTATACTGACCTCCATCAGGTTGCAAACTGAATATAATTTTTTTCTGCATCTAGCTCTGAAAAAATATTTGGCCTTCTAGCAGTGTGTGGGACTTTCTCTATTAGTCCATCTATACTGACCTCCATCAGGTTGCAAATTAAAAATAATTTTTATCTGCATCCAGCTCTGAAAAAATATTTGGCCTTCTAGCAGTGTGTGGGACTTTCTCTATTAGTCCATCTATACTGACCTCCATCAGGTTGCAAATTAAAAATAATTTTTATCTGCATCCAGCTCTGAAAAAATATTTGGCCTTCTAGCAGTGTGTGGAACTTTCTCTATTAGTCCATCTATACTGACCTCCATCAGGTTGCAAATTCAAAATAATTTTTTGTCTGCATCTAGCTCTGAAAAAATATTTGGCCTTCTAGCAGTGTGTGGGACTTTCTCTATTACTCCATCTATACTGACCTCCATCAGGTTGCAAATTAAAAATAATTTTTATCTGGATCTAGCTGTGAAAAAATATTTGGACTTCTAGCTGTGTGTGGGACTTGGTCTATTAGTCCATCTATACTGACCTCCATCAGGTTGCAAATGAAAAATAATTTTTATCTGCATCTAGCTCTGAAAAAATATTTGGCCTTCTAGCAGTGTGTGGGACTCATTGTATTAGTCCATCTATACCAAGCTCCACCAGCTTTTAAATTAATAATAATTTTTAGCTGCATCTAGCCCTGAAAATAATTTTTCTTCCCAATAGTGGTAGCAATAGAAATATGGGGCGCGCGCCTGGCTTACAAAAATATACGCTTCATAACAAAAAACACCAGCCTAGCGCACTGCATTAATAAGATGGCATCATCGTCTCCCCCAGTGCTAGGCCTACTACCCAGGCTAGCATTCCTGTGCCTAAAACACAATGTATGGGTCCACGCTAGCCACTATGCTGAGGGGTCTAAAGCTGCTGCTAACGCTTTATAACAATTCAATTGGCAGATTTTCACAGAGCTCTTCCACAACGCCCACCCATCGGGCAACAGTTGCCCACCTTCCCTATGGGATCTAGTGGCGAATAGTTGATGCCATTAATCAGAGCGTCAGTTGCCCCGTCGACGTGGCAAGCATACGGTAAGGCATGGGAAGAGTGGACATGACTAGTAGCAGGCAGACGGGTTGACCAATGTGAACAAGCCAGATCACAAGTCACCATAGAATTTCTCCACCAGCTAATTATGAGGGGCATATCAGGGGCGTCAGCGCAGCGGTGTCTGACCGGAGTAGCATTTCACTTCCAACTACTGAATTGGGGAGATGTGACAAAGGTTCATCATCAGACAATCCATAAAAGGGTGGAAAAGGGGTCAGCCAAGTCAGGAGTGTAGACGTCCCGTCCCGTGTCACTAAAACTGATTTCTCACATCATATCCCTAACACCATTAACATGACACTCACAATTTGAAGCAACACTACTGTCTACTGCATTTGTGATCGCCTTCTTCGGGGCGCTATGTATAAGCGAATTAGTCCCTCAATCCAAAATTACCACCAGTGGAGGCTTATTACATCAGGACGTAGTCATAGCCAATAATGCAATACGTCTACGCATACACAAATCGAAAACGGTTCCAGCGGGCAGGGGCACTTGGGTACTTCTACAACCCACAAACGGTACACTGAGTTGGGTAACAATAGTAAAAACATATCTAACCATCAGATCACAAAGTAATTTCTTCCTATCACACATTGATGGAATGCCATTATCAAGATACCAGTTCCAAGCTATATTTAATAAATGCATAACATCGGCAGGGAACCACCCCAAAGATTACGGGACACACTCATTCCGCATAGGCGCGGCCACGGAAGCAGCAAGAGCAGGACTGTCAGAAACGGAAGTTCAGAGGATAGGGAGATGGCGATCCACGTGTTTGGCAAGATACATAAGACCGGACTTGTTATCCTAACGTGGTTTGTTTCTTTTACAGGTGACGCTAAGCCAACAGTGTGGGTGATAGGCCACTCGTATATGTATTGGGCAGAAAAAAGGGCGAAAGTCTGCCCAGGCGGGAGGAAATTAGAGTTTCATAACACATATTTCAACTAGAGAGGTATTAGAGGCCTGCTATGGCCACAGGTACTAATGGAGGTAATCAAGGTAGGGAGAGAGGCAAGATGTCCGGTCATCTTAGTTATACAGGCCGGGGGAAACAACCTAGGTCATCATAACAGCGCATAACTAATGGCAATAATGAAACTAGACACTGAGCGCTTCAGAGAATTTTTCACAAAACTAGCGATAGTATGGTCAGAGATTGTGCCGATAGCGGTATGGCAAGGTGCGCGAGACATCACGGCCATCGAACGGACAAGGCGGGTAATAAATATTCGGATGGCAAAATTTAGAAGAGACAGAGGCGGTGTAGTGGTACGACACCGACAACTGGAAGGAGATAAAGCAGGCCTCATACGGCCCGACGTTGTTCACTTAATGAATATTGAACTGGACATATTCCTGTCAGGACTCCAGGACGGAGTGGAACAAGCGTTAAGAGTGATGGGTGGGGGTCAGAGTCCTGCATACGAGTATGCAGGATCCTCCGTGGCCTGGAAATAGAAAGGACATGTTGGAGAGTTACACTTGTTGGCCAACTTGCCGGAGTGGAGACCCAGGGCATGCTGCAACAATCTGAATTATTTTAGAAATAAAATGCCTTTCTAATGGAATGAGTATAAAGAGTTAATAAAGCTGTGACCGATCCTCACCCATCCAGTTGTAAGAGTTACATTATTGTATTGTCCATGAAAGGGGGGCGGTAGGGGGGCTGAGCGTCTGGGTTTGGTTGGGGGTCCCCACAGTCTGCCTAGGCTAGATGCATTTAAAAATTCTTATTAGATACACAGGCGGTGCAGCTTGCTTCGCAGCTGGGCTACTACGCCCAAAGTATTGCCTAGGCTAGATGCAGTTAAAAATTCTACGCTGACTAGCAGACACTGAAGATTTGGAGCAGACCTCTGAGCTCTTCAGACTCAACCATCTGTGTTACCCCAAGCCATAGTGTATCTAGTTTCTTACAGTTAAAAAGGGGGGGGAGCGACCCAACCCACCTGGAATTGACGATGCCAACGTCACGTAAGACACAGCAAGGGGACTCCAAAAAGAGTCTCCATTTTTTCCCAAAATTGTGGCACAGACACCACTTAACCCTAGAACGCATACCTGGGGCCTCGCAGGCCCGCCCTGTTAATTGTTTTCTATTTTCTGCAAGATTACTTTAATTAGAATTTTGAAACTCTAGGTATTCTTCATGTATATAGTTGTTTGTCATTTGAGTTTGAGTTATTCCATGTTATTTGCACACGAGCCTAAAAGGCCCCAGGTATATGAAAGTGTAGATTTTTATGGTCATGCGTTCTAGGGTTAAGTGGCATCAATTGCCCCACGGTTGCTTAAAACGGTTGGTGAGGTGATTTTACCAAATCCTCAAGGTTTTAGTCTCCCAAGGATAACACAGGGGTAGAAAAGTCCTTGCGAATTCATGATTTGTTCATCTTTATGAACGTGAGTCTGTCTACATTCTCAATGGACAGACGCGTGCGCTTATCTGTCAGCACACCACCAGCAGCGCTGAACACACGTTCAGAGAGAACACTGGCTGCAGGGCATGACAAGATCTCCAAGGCGTGAGTGGCGAGCTCCAGCCATTTTTCCAGATTGGAATACCAAAATGAGCAAGGGTCCAGTGACACAGTCATGGCTTCGATGTTCACTTGGAGATACTCCTGCACCATCCTCTCTAGGCGTTGACTATGTGTCAGACTTCTTGTCTCCTGTGGCCTTGCAAAGGATGGTCTAAAAAAGTGGTGAAACGATTCCACAAAATTGCTGTTACCAGCAGATACTGTGTTACTGTTACGGTTTGAGTGATGAAGACTCGACAGTCCCACGGTTGGCAAGTTAGAACTGTGAGATTCACTACGTGCACCACTGGTGTTTTGTGGAAAAGCACATGTAAGATTCTGCAACAGCGTCTGCAGATACTCCTGCATGCGTCAATCCCTTTTTATGGCAGGAATTATTTCGGCAAATTTACTTTTGTACCGGGGATCTAAGAGTGTGGCAACCCAGTAGTCGGGATTACTTTGAATTCTGACAATCTGAGGGTCATGTTGCAGGTAGTGCAGCAAGAAGGCACTCATGAGTCTTGCGCATCCAGGAGGACCAAGTCCTTGTTGTGTTGGTAGCGAGGTAAGAATCATGCTTCCTTCCTCTGCCCTCTCCCCTCAACCTCGCACAACAGAAATGTGATCAAGGTCTCCCTCATCTGATGAGTCTTCCATGCCCATCGCCAGTTCGTCCTCCACTTCTTCCTCGGCTCCTGCACCTTCCTCAACAGTTTGGCTGCTACCATGCGCCCTGGTTAATCCCTCTCCCCCACCCTCCCATGCCTGCCGCCTTGGTGCTGCCAACCATCTGGACCTTGGAGATGTTATCCCTTCCGCATATGACTCCTCCTCTACTTCCTCCACCTCCTCTTGTCCCACCACCTGACTCTGAATTCTGTTTAGTGTGTGCTCCAGCATGTAAATCACCGGAATAGTCATGCTGATAATGGCATCGTCGTCAGCACTAAACATCTTCGTCGCCATTTCAAAACTGTGCAGAAGGGTGTGTGGCGCCCCTGAGGGTTCAGTCGCCACAGAGTTACTGCATCTCACCCAGAGGTGTGGTATCTCACCCTCAGGTAAGGAAGGCATATGGCTCGGGACCCTAACACCTGCATCCAACACATACCCGCAGTGGGGGTAGGGCATGATTGCTCCTAAGGGACAGCACAGTCCCAGGTCCCTAGCTGGTGGAAGGGTCCTATGTAGTGGGTGCTTAGGGGAGCAGCTTAGCGGAGCACATGACAGGGAGAGTATAAATAGGAAGCTATCTTAGAAAGAGCAAGCCAGTCAGAGGAGGAAAAGTGACAGGAGCAGAGGCTCGGCATGAGCTCTGCTCCAGAGGCGGGCCTAGCCTGGGAGGCCCAGGACTGAAGGAGAGAAGAGAGGAGTGGGAGCAGGAAGGCTCCAGGAACCGAAGGGACCCTAGGGCTATGGGCCGTGCAGAAGGCCACCCGTACTCCTGCTGCTACCAGGAGGTAGAGGGGTCAGACCAGATAAGGGGAACCGGTCCCTCAACTAGCGGAGAAACAGCAAGGCTCAACTAGAAACCGGAGGCTGCAGCATTTCATGTACTGCAGGTAAAAGTCCACACCAGTCTCACTAAGAAGGTAGCCACATAGGACCCAGGGGACGGAACACAAGTCGCCCGCCAAGGCCCGAGGATACCGGATAGAAGTGTCACTGGGTGTGAGGTGCAGGTAGAAGGCCAGAGAAAGGACACACAGAAGGGGGTCCTGCTAAGTACTCCGGAGCTATCTGGGGGTGGACTGAGCCCCTCACTGAGTACGCACAGCACGACGGGTGAGATTGCTCTGGTACCTGTAATCTGGACTGCAACAACTGTGAGTAAAGATCTTGGGACTACATCACACGGACTCTGTGTTCATTACTGACTCCCTGCACTACAACCACCATCATCCACCCACACTGCCCTCAAGCTACACTCTTCCTGTGGTGAGTAATAATACCATTGCTGCAAAACCACCAGCTTCAGAGGACTGTTCCGCAGCGGCGGCCCCTTTTGCCCCACTCCAGAGGTGGCGTAGTCGGATATTATAAAACCCATATATACAAATTACCCTTGGATTGACCGCCCTGGATCACGGACCGGGTCACCGCCACAGTGACTACAACCCCCAGCGTCTACCGGCCCGGCTCAGGGTACCCCACGGCCCAGGGGGCGCGTCAACTTCATAGGTCCCTGATCTGAGACCTCTCCTGCAGCGTGATTTGCCCCACCTCTGGATCTCGTTGGCCCAGGCTATACGTCAGAACGTATTGCACCAGGGCTTGTCGGTGCTGCCACAGTCGCTGCAACATGGTCAGAGTTGAATTCCACCGTGTCGGCACATCGCATTTCAGCCGGTGAACTGGCAGGCCCAACGACTTCTGTAGAGATGTAAGTCATTGAGCTGCGGGATGCGAACGGCGGAAGTGAGCACACAGCGACCGTGCCCCCTGCAGAAGGCCATCTAGTCCGGGATAGTGGGCTAACAATTTATGGACAACCAGGTTCAACACGTGAGCCATACAAGGCACGTGTGTGACATTGCCCTGGCGATGCAGCATTGTCGCACACGGCCTTCCCTGGTTGCAGGTCCAGTGGAGACAACCATTCATGAAACTGGGTCTCCAGAGCTGACCACAACTCCTCAGCTGTGTGACTCACATTTCCCAGACATTTCAAAGTAAACACTGATGCCTTGAGCCCTGCTGCCAGCATAGTAAGGAGGTGTGCAGGATTCCTTCTGCACAGTTAGAATGCAGGTGGCATTACCAGACAGGCTTTGGGTGCAGGTGGAGGACCGAGAGGAGGTTGAGGAGGCAGAAGCAGTGGAGGAACTTCGAGATAAAGAGGATTGACGCACAACTCGTGGGGACGGTAAGACTTGGACAGTAGCCCCTTGTCCTGCTGTCACCATAGTTACCCAGTGCCCAGTCAGCGACATGTAACGCCCCTGTCCATGCCTACTCGTCCAAGTGTCTGTGGTTGAATGCACCCTGTCACACACAGAGTTTCTCAAAGAAGCGGTGATGTTGTGTGCGACATGCTGGTGGAGCGCAGGCACACCTTTCTTTGAGAAGTAGTGCCGACTGAGCATCTGGTACTGGGGCACTGAGATGGACATAAGGTCTCGAAAATCCACTGTGTCCTCCAGGCGGAAAGGCAGCATTTCTGTAGCCAAGAGCTTGCAGATGGTGAAATTCAACCGCTTAGCTTTCTCATGGCTAGGAGGAAATGGTCTTTTACTTTTCCACATCTGAGGGACCGAGGGCTGGCTGTTGTGCTTAGACGGGGTTGAGTAGGATGTCCCCGGCAAACTGCCGGTCTGTGAGGAAGATGCAGGCGGACATGTTAGATTGCCTTGATCCAAAGCTGGTGCTCTCGATGTCAGAGAGCGCTCAACACCAGCAGGTGTTTCCACTTCCCAATGAACTGATGACCTGCCAATCACACTGGCTGTTGCAGGTAAAGAGGTGGCAGGTCTGCGTCCAAAAACATGTGTGACTGCTGTCCCCCCAGTCACAGAGGATGAAGAGGCCGCGGATGCACAAGATGGGGCAGACGGTGGTTGGCCCAGCCTGCTAGGCCGCATTGTAGCACAGTGAGCTTCCCACTGCAACTTATGCTTCAAATCCATGTGCCGGTTCATGCATGAAGTACTCAAACTATGGATTTTTTGGCCTCTACTTATGTTTTAGTTACAAATATTACAGATAACACGAGTTGGGTCATCCTTATCATTCTGAATAAATGCCCAGGCTATGCAAGGCTTAGAGCCCATGCGACCTGAAGAGCCACTACGACTTGTGGTCAGAGGCAGAGTTGTGGTTGAGGATGCAGTTGTTGACGTGCTTCCAGTACTCCATCTGTGTCCAGGAAGGCGCAACCTAACCTCGTCGTCAATAGCATCTGTGACGCCCCGCTGTGCTTGGTATCACATATCCTAGAAGAGTGTATTGATGGAATCCTCCACAAGAGGCCCCCATAAACATTCACACATCTCCACCTTCCACCTCAGACCAGCAGAGGGAGCCCGTTAGGGATATAAATAGGGAAGGTGGAGCTAGGCAGTTCAGTTCCTCTGAAGAGTTCCTGCAGTAGAAAAGCCTAAGAGAGGTCAGTCTGCAGTAGAGCTCAGTCTAGTCTAGAGAACTCAGTTAATAGTTCAGCAGTGGAGCACGAGGCTCCTGCTAACTAGATTCAGTAAGGCATAACCGGAATCCCTGGAGAACTACAAGTCCCAGGATGGCTAAGGTGCTGATACGTAACAGAGCCAGGAGACGCTTAGGCCCCGCATAGTGGGAGCGTGAACTCCAAGAGAAGGCCCTACCACAAGGTCAGCCAGCGCAGGACAGAGACAAAGTTAGGCCTAGCTCCAGGCAGGTCAGAAACTTACTACGCAGAGGCAAGAAACAGGAGGCCCTACACCCGCTCATTGGGGAGGATCCTGATATTCACCCTTCACCCTACAGTGCTCCGGGATGTGCCTGAATTTCCTCCAGTAAAAGGTACTGAAGTGACTACCGTGTCCGTTCCCGTTCTTGCTCTGACCCAGCTGGGTCTCGCCTGTCCTGCATTCCCCCTGCATACGCTGCCCTGAGACCTAGCTCCACCTGTGGGGAGCTATACCATCGAGCAGCCTTATCACGGGTCTCAGTGGACTGCTGCAGCGCTGGTGCTTCTCACCAGATACCACAGGTGGCGTCACAAACTCTTATAAAATTAACAATTATCCACTCTTTTAAAGAGTGACCCCAGGGTACGGGCCAGGGAGCCGACCACCGCGACATCCCCAAGGCCAGGCAAAGGCCCGGGTACCGAGTCATCCCCATCCCCTGGGCTAGTCACATCCTCCTCCACCTCCTCCGTTGACCTCATCGACTGGCTGACTGTGGGTTGACAGTAAGTGGGATCTCCAACCTCGTCATCATCACCCTGTGTGTTATCACACCCGTCGTCCTCAAAGCCAACCTCTTCCTGCCCTGACCGAAAAGTCAAGTTGTCGCTCCAATCAGGTATTTGAGTCTCATCATCGTCTTCATCATTGTCTCCACCAACAGGAGTGACAGTTTGGGAACGAGGGTCTACATTATGCTCAGAACCTTCTTCATCTGGTCCTGGATCCGACTTATAAAGATTCTGGGCATCAGTGCAGATCATTTACTCGTCTGGATGAACAGAAGCTCTGGAGCAGACTTACGTTTCCCAGGCTATAGTATGAGTAAACAGCTCTGCAGACTCAACCATCTGTGTTACCCCATACTCAGACGGGCAGCTGGAGACTTGGGAGCTGTGAGGAAGCAAGTGCGATTGGGGTGACACCTCTGAGGACTGGAATATTTGTGATGTTGAAATTGAGGTGGAGGAGAGCCCACTTGAAGGAGCACTTGATATCCGCTGAAGCACCTGCTGTTTTTGTGCCTCATCTGGAATTTGTAGCGATGGGCGTGTCCGTAAGAAAGGGATCGTATCACATTGTCCACGAAAAGAAGTCGACATCTTAGCTTGGCTGGAAGATGGTCTTTCTTCTGCAGATGTTACCCCCCCCCACACTGCGGGGGGGCTCGACCCACCAGCGGACAGGCACCAGTATTGGGAGAGGGGGGCTGGCCGTCAGGGTCCACCGCGGCTCTGGCACAAACCCGGCGACACGGAGGTGGCACGGGCAGGAACGAACTGGCCATGTCGGCTTCTCACTTTTTGGATTTTAGAAGGGCATGACATGCCTATATCTGTGTCTCCCCCTCCTTTTACTCCTCCACCTCTTTTCTTTTCGCATGACTATATGTACTTGTCACTTTTCCATGTGTTAGTTATGTCTTCTGAGCAGTTTGTCAGCTTTTGGACACCTTTGAAGGTGTTTTCTATGTGTTTCTATGTGTTTTTGTTTGCCTGCCATTGGTTTTAACGGTGTTCGAAGGTGTTCGACGAACAGTTCGACGAACAGTTCGGCGAACACACGGGTGTTCGACGAACTGAACTGAACTCGAACACGGGGGTGGCTCAACACTAGTCTTGACACCAGAGACAACATCACCAGATGCGGATTGGGATACCGAGCGGCAGCAACAATACCGCAAGGTGCAAGAGTGTGTTGAGAGAAGTTTGTCCCAGACGAGACAGAAGCAAGAGAAAACTTATAATCAGCACGCACCTGCCATTCCCATATCACCTGGAGAACAGATACTTAAGAGGAAAAGACGAGTCCACAAGTTAGATGACCAGTGGGAGGTTGAGCCATACACCGTCCTACCCTCGAATTACAATAACACCAAAGTGTGCCTCATCAGCAAAGATGGAGGGGAAACTTCAGCGGCAGTCTCAAGAGACCACTTGAAGATATGTCCTGAACAGTTGAAACACACAGAAGAAGATCGGAGAATTTCCCCGGTCATGGACGCAGGTGAACAAAGCGATTGTGGTACCGGTCTTGACCTTTCTCCAAGCGGCATCACCGGAAGCTGCAGAAGTCTCAGAACAGCTGGAAGACCAATCGGCCCCAAAGACAGAGGTTTCATCATCAGCAGACCAGGAGAATCGACCCTCTGCTAGCAGTGAATCTGTCGTACCCATGGTGAGCCAAAGAATTCGTAGGAGATTACCCAGCCTACCGGTGTTACCTCAGCCTACCTGTAGTGTAGTTCACACTGAACCCACCGCACCAGGGGTAGACACTAGGGACCAGGGTAGGACAGTGACAACTAACGTACTACATAGATCAACCAGGAGTACAAAAGGTCAGCTCCCTGCCCGCTGGAGAAATTAAAGTATAAAGTATAAGAGAACTAAAGTGTATGTTGTTAAATAGTCTTGGAAAAGTATATTTGTTGAATTTATGGACAATTGGACCACAGGACTAGGTGTGGTCAGGACAATATTGAATATAGTTACTAATTGGCCTTGAAAATAAACCGCAGGCGTGGCTGAAGACCAGGCCCACCGAAAGAATGCCCTGAAGCCATGCCCAGGGACGATACACAAAGTGGGTTGATGCGGTTCCCACCAGCCAAATTACAGTTACCAGGATTGTGGCGTAAGGACTAAGCACCGCAGTGACTGCTTTCAATTTTTGTTGGGTTTTTGTAATTTTTGACTTTGTAACCAGTTTGTAATGTGAGCTATTATTGTTATTTGTTAATTTTGAAAGGTATCCTCAGTCCGGGAGTACTAAAGTTAACTAGGGGGGAATGTGGCACACCAGGGGTGTGGTTGCCACAGTGGCATTGCCTCCCTCACAAGAGGTGATGCCATGTCTGGAAGCAAGCAGGGGTCCCCTAATCAGGTTTTACTAAGCATGCAACACTTTCCTCCCCTTAGCAACTGGGATCTGGGGGCGGGGTTAGAGAGACTTAGTGTGAGGAGTTGAAGTCAGGAAGTCAAGGAGAGAGGAGCTGGGGACTGGAGCTGCGCGGCGGCTCACCCCAGAAGAACCAGAAGGCCCAGCAGTAGAAACCAGAAGGCTGGAGACTGCAGGTCTCCTGGCCCCATCAGAAGCCCGGAGGCTCAGCAGCACAGAGGGCCCAGCACTGCCACGTGGGAGCGATGCACCAGCAAGGCCCGAGCTGCCTGCCATACGGGTGAGCACAGAAACGTTGCCCTTAGGGATGAGGGCCACCGCACAGCTACAAGCAGCAGGGCCAAAGAGTTTAGTGGAAAGGGTAGGCCTCCAACTTCACCTGGCAAGGAGGATTCTTTACTTGCTTCCAGGCTGCCCGGATTTCCACTTCTAGCCAGTACCCTAGTCCCGGTTTGCCTAATCACCGCCAGTAAAGATAAGAGGAAACCGCCATTAAGTTGTGGACTGATTATTGTTGCGCCATCAGACCCTGCACTACAACGCCCAGCATAACCCATAACATCTACACTTCCCTGGAGCTAAGCTCTACCTGTGGAGAGCCACACTATCCCTGCTGCAGTAACATCAGCTCCAGAGGACCCGCTCCGCAGCAGCGGCTCCCCTAGCCGCATACCACAGGTGGCGTCACAAACTTTATATAATCACTATAAATGCCCTATCAATAACCCCTTTTTATTGACCGCCCTCGGTCACGGACCGGGTCACCGCCACTGTGACATCCCGCAGCATTTACCGGCCCGGCACCGGGTACCCCACGGCCCAGGGGGCGCGTCACACTGATGTTCAAAATTTTTTTACGCTGGATTCGGGACAGGACAGAGTAGGATCCGAGCAGGTTCCTGACCCTCGTCACCAGACGTTAACCACCGGGGAGGGAGGTGATCCCGATGAGACTCAGAAACCTGAGGTGCATGCGGACTGTACTGTGCTGTCAGGGCAACAAGAGGAGAATGGTCACTCTGAGGGCGAGGAATGGGATAAAATATAGGATGATGGCGAGATTGAAGATCCTACTTGGTTAGAACCCAGAGTAACGCAGCCGAGTAGCTCATTTGAAGAGGTGGAGGAGGAAGACGAGGAGGTTACCTTCCTCCCTATGGCGCAGAAATGGAGTGAAGCAAGCACGAGGAGCACTACATCCTTGGCAGTGACCAGCAACGGTCGCGGGTCTGCAGCACGCAGGGGCAGCAAGGGTCGCCTAGCATGGGCCTTTTTAGAGACCGCAAAGGATGAGCCAGCTCACGTTATCTGCAGATTTTGCGATAAAAAACTCAGTAGAGGGAAAAAGTGCAATAATTTGACTACTACATGCATGAACCTTCACATGCGCAATCAACGTGCGTTACTCTGGCAATCTCACAGCCATCAGCTGCTCCGTCAACCGCATCCACTGCTTCTTCCTCCTTCTATGTTACCATGCCAAGTATTGGCACGCAGGTCTCCCACTGAAGAACCTCTGATTCTCTACCTGCTCCAGTCAGGCTGAGTGAGAGCCTGTCAGCTGTACAGGAAGTGGACATGCCTGTTGTGTTTGTTTCACCAAGCACACCACATGCTTTTCAATCCACCGTAACATGTCCCCCTTCACCTCACTCACAGTTCAGCAGTTTGTCTGTTTCACCATACTCCGCCGACTCTCAGCAGTGCAGCCAGCTCTCAGTCCCGCATTTGTGGTCACGTAAAAGATTGTTTCCTCCCACACATGACAAAGCTAAGAGGTGGAAATCCACCATCTCCAATCTGTTGGCCACGGAAATGGTGGTGTCAGGCCCTAATTTTTTGAACTGTGAACACTCTTGTATGGCTGCTTTTTTACTGAGGAGGTAACCGGAGAACCTGGAGGAAACCCCCGCAAACACGGGGAGAACATACAAACTACTTGCAGATGTTGTCCTCTATCATCATAAAGGAGTTAGCTCGTTGTCTAAGAGACCGACCACCGCTGCTGTCTACCTTGTGAACATTGTGTTGAAGCTTGCAAGGTGTCACGGGTTTACTGTGACAGAGAAGAACCAGAAGACCGCAGCGTCTGATTCCTCCTACTCCTGCAGTCATTAAAAAGAAGCCTTTTGCCTTCATATTAATTGGTGCAGGGGTTAATCTGCTCAGTTGTGAGCTCCTGGAAGCTTAACGTGATTTAGGCTCTCGACAGATTTGTCCGGTGCATCTCCCCTACTGTGATAACGCTGTACCCTGACCTACTGTACCCTTACCCATCCCTTGTAGATTGTTTATGCGCCCTTGCAGGCAGGGTCCTCTCTCCTCTTGTACCAGTTGGGGACCCCCTTTCACATGTAAAGTGCCACGGAATAAATGTGGCTGTAATAATATTTATAGTACTTGTACTCTGGATCAATTGATGGCACTTTCCAGGTGTCTACCTCTAACTTGATGTGTTTTGGCAGCTTGTGGGCCCATTTTAAGGTGTTGTGTATGCGTTTTTTTGTCCCCTCATTGAATCCTATGGCGTTCGGTAATATTCTGCGAACATTCGATGAATAAATTGGCGGATATTGTAAATTCGGCGATCATAATCCGAATTGAATATTGAAACATTCGCTCATGTCTACTGACCACAACACTCCATAAAAGCTCAAAGTACTTTAGTACAAACGACATTAATAACACCATGAAACAGCAGGGAAAGATCTATACAGTATGAACCGCTAAAAAGCACTGGGAAGCTGTAATGCTATGGCCGCCACCATAGGCAGATTATAATGAGGGCAATCTGGGCTACTGCCCAGGGCCTAGGGCTCCGGGGGGCCCATGGCCTGATTGCCCTCAATATAATATATGCGGCACATACCGGCAGGCAGAGGCGGGGGGGCCCGAACCGCTCCCCAGCAGCTGCGCATGGTCGCTGCTTCTCCTTTGGCCGGGCCAGCACTGCACCTGTTAACTTCCCTGTGTGCTGGCCCGGCCACGTCACAGCTAGGAGACACGGCCCTGTGCACGGCCATGTCTGCTAGCATGACGTCACGCAGTGTGCGCCCTGCACTGCTGCACTGGAGAGGAGCTGGACGACTGGAGCCGAGCCGGGCGATGGTGAGTGACGTGTGTGTGTGATTGTGAGTGTGTGTGTGATTGAGTGAGTGTGTGTGTGTGTGGGTGAGTGTGTGTGTGAGTGTGTGTGTGAGAGTGTGTGTGTGTGAGTGTGAGTGAGTGTGTGTGTGAGTATGTGTGTGTGAGTGTGTGTGTGTGTGCAGGCAGATATCATTTTGCGATGTCTGTTTATATGTATTTTTCTGTTTAAAATGTGTTTATGTGTGTATGTATATGTCTGTATGTGTTTATGTGTGTGTGCGACTGCGTGCGGCCTCCCGCTGTCTCTGGGGGGGCGCCGTGTGGCCTCCCGCTGTCTCTGGGGGGGCGCCGTGCGGCCTCCCGCTGTGTATAGATGGCTATGTGCGGCCTCCCACTGTATCTGGGGGGCGCCGTGCGGCATCCCGCAGTGTGTAGATGGCTACATGCGGCCTCACGCTGTATCTGGGGGTCGCCATGCAGCCTCCCGCTGTATCTGGGGGGTGCCGTGTGGCCTCCCGCTGTGTATAGATGGCTACGTGCGGCCTTTCGCTGTATATAGATGGCTACGTGCGGCCTCCTGCTGTGTATAGATGGCTATGTGCGGCCTCCCGCTGTGTATAGATGGTATAGATGGCTACATGCGGCCTCCCACTGTATCCGGAGGGCGTCATGCGGCCTCATGCTGTGTATAGATGGCTAAGTGCAGCCTCCCGCTGTGTATAGATGGCTATGTGCGGCCTCCTGCTGTGTATAGATGGCTACGTGCGGCCTCCCGCTGTATATAGATGGCTACGTGCGGCCTCCTGCTGTGTATAGATGGCACCGTGTGGCCTCATGCTGTGTATAGATGGCTACATGCGGCCTCCCGCGGTATATAGATGGCTACGTGCGGCCTCCTGCTGTGTATAGATGGCTACATGCGGCCTCCCGCTGTATCTGGGGGGCGCCGTGCGGCCTCATGCTGTGTACAGATGGCTAAGTGCAGCCTCCCGCTGTGTATAGATGGCTACGTGCGGCCTCCTGTTGTATATAGATGGCTACGTGCGGCCTCCCGCTCTGTATAGATGGCTATGTGCGGCCTCCTCCTGTGTATAGATGGCTACGTGTGGCCTCCCGCTATATCTGGGGGGCGCCGTGCGGCCTCATGCTGTGTATAGATGGCTACGTGCGGCTTTCCGCTGTGTATAGATGGCTATGTGCGGCCTCCCGCTGTGTATAGATGGCTACGTATGGCCTCCTGCTGTGTATAGATGGCTATGTGCAGCCTCCTGCTGTGTATAGATGGCTACGTGTGGCCTCCCGCTGTGTATAGATGGCACCGTGTGGCCTCCTGCTGTGTATAGATGGCTACGTGCGGTCTCCTGCTGTGTATAGATGACGCCGTGCGGACTCCCGCTGTGTATAGATGGCTACTTGCGGCCTCCCGCTGTGTATGGATGGCTACGTGCGGCCTCCTTCTGTGTATAAATGGCGCCATGTGGCCTCCCGCTGTGTATAGATGGCTATGTGCGGCCTCCCGCTGTGCATAGATGGCACTGTGCGGCCTCCCGCTGTGTTTAGATGGCACCGTGTGGCCTCCTGCTGCGTATAGATGGCTATGTGCGGCCTCCTGCTGTGTATAGATGGCTACGTGCGGCCTCCTGCTGTGTATAGGAGGATTGTGGCAGCTCATATTGTGTGTAGGGTCTCATACTGTATATAGGGGATGTCAGGATACTTAATTGTGCTCAATATTAAGTCATACAATTAATGTAAAAAAATTATTGTAATTAACATATTAATATTGTGCCAAATTAATTTCACGTGAACTATCACATGATCTATCACAGGGGATCATGTGACATGTCACGTGATACATCAGATGTGTGTGTGTGGGGGGGGGGGCCTGCGCCTTCTAAACTGCCGGGGCCCTTGCTACTCTTAATCCACCCCTGGCCGCCACTCCTGCATGGTTCCCTTTCCTCCTCCATGTAGGTCACACAGGGACGTCGGCATACTCTTCGCCCCGACCCTGCGGCATTGTAACTGCCGTGTTCCCTGCTTCCTGGTCTGTGTGTCCACGCCTCAACTCCCAGCAGCGTGCCTAGTGCGCACGCTCCCCTGCTCTTAAAGGGGAAGCACGCATATAGTTTAATTTTTCCAGGCTATAGCTGAGAGGCATTTAGTGTTAATATTCATCTGCAAGGTGGCTCCCAGTCAATAGATTGTATAAAAGACTCCCTCCCCCTTAGGGAGTCACCAAGCAACAGTCATTAGGTAGTGTGGTGTTCTACCAGTGAGGTTGTGAGGTCTCCTGGTCCTGGTGTGGCCAATTTGCTGAACCTTAATCCCTGGTCCTGGTGTGGCCAGTGTCCTGAACCCGAAGTCCCTGGTCCTAGCGTTGCCAGTCCTGAACCTGAAGTCCCTAGTCCTAGTGTGGCCAGTCCTGAACCCGAAGTCTCTAGCCCCTGTGCGGCCAGTCCTGAACCCGGAGTCACTGGTCCATGTGCGGCCAATGCCTGAACTCTGTCCCCTGGTCCATGTGTGGCCAAACCCTGAATCCGTATCTTAGACCTATGTGTCTGAACGTGTATTCACTGTATCCGGACTGCTACAACCAGTCTCCGAACACTGAAGCCTCATCGGCAGCACCTGAGCCCTGAAGCCATTCTGGCGGTGTCTGAATCAGTCCTGTTCCTTCCTGTGAGTAACATCCCTACCTGAGGTTCTTGAACCTAGTAGTCTGAACGGAGCCCGAGTCCGTATCCGTGGTAGTAACCATTCTGCCAGAGGATCCAGAACTTAGTAGTCTGAACAGAGTCCAAGTCCATATCCGTGTCTGTGTACCTGACCCCTGGGGTCAGCAGCTGCAGTACCAGGGATTGCCTAGGAGTGGTACCTGGTGGCTACCCGCAGCCAAGCCTGACTCCACCATCAGGAGCTCCAGTCAACACCTGGTAGCCACTTAGCTACGCCCCACCTGGGTTCGTGAAGCCATGTGCGTAGCAGAAGTACAATGAGGCACGAAAAGATAAAAGGTGGCAGGAAGATTTCAGAAGTTGCTCTTCCTGTATGACTTGTTGCATCCTTGTCTTTTGGCAGTTGTCCATAGTAACTACTTTTGTAATTTCTTCTCGGTAGGTGACATGTAGCCCTCACCACCTACCAATGGTGGATGTCAAGGTAACACAGGCTCCAGTTTCTATACTACAAAAAATATATATTCTTCAGCTCACCACTTGATGTTGTTTGTACAGATGCTGCAACATATTCATTGGTGAATTCCATCACATTGTGATTTCACAAGTCCAGAATCACTACACCATCACTATGTAAGAAGCTGAATGGCATGGAGTTCCCACTTCTGGCATTGAGCATAACCTTGTTCCAAAGTATATATATCAAGATAGAACCTTCTTATTTTTACTAATATGCACATATATTGGTAAATAAACAGAAACTCAAAAGGAACAACAAAACCATATTAGGAGAGTCAAGAGGGGATCAGTGTCCCATATGACCCTCGAAGCAACTCCATATGCATAGCTATGATACAAAGGAGGATACTGGAGTCTTTAACTTGCTTCAAAGTTAAAATAGTTTTTATTGAATACAAATGTTAGAAATCACATATATAGTGCATTACAGACACAAAAATCAAGCTGAAAGCAACAAATGGTGCCAATAATGCATGAAGTTAAATTACCAAAGTGACCAGAGTTGGAAGGTCTAAATAGTAAATATGCACAAACTACATGAAAGACCTAAACATGATAGCTTGGATTGCAATGGTGGTTCTTGCAGTGAAAAAAACACACAGGGGAAATTCTTAATGTCATAATGAGCTAGAGTAATGGTCCCATATAAGGTGAATGTCCATGTGCTTATGAATAAATTAGCATCATGCAAAAAAGTCCCAAAACATACCGGATATAAAGGTACGAGTCACAGCAGCGCGTTTCGCTTTTGTCATATGATGGCACGATTATGACAAAAGCGAAACGTGCATAGGGGACCTTGGGGGTCTTCTTCTGGGGCTGACTGTTAGTGTGGTGCCTACCTTTATATCCGGTATGTTTTGGGACTTTTTTGCATGATGCTAATATAATATATATGAATATGACCATAATGGGAAAGCTTGGAAAAGGACCAAACAACATGTATAAATGTCCCTTGAACTATTCCACATTGAAAGTGTGTATATTCTGTTAATAAATGCTGCATGAATAAATTGAGGGTGTGTACTGTGCATGGAGTAAATGTTACTTTGCCTAATTTCTTAGCAGCCATGATATTTATAGCATTGTAACTTACTAGGTTTCTTTGTGGTAGTTGACTAAGAGTCATCCTGTGTGACATTTGATACAACGTTCTGCCCTATTGTTGGTGAGGATGGGGAGATGTCCATTGAGGAGGATGTGGAGGAAGCGCATAAGCAATGCTTGGTGTGGATGTATCATCACCACTAAATAACATGCGGGCCTGCTTTCAGTCGTGCATCATCACAGTGCAAACCGTTTACACGGTGTGCCATAAAAAACATGTAAAATCCCTGGCTGCAATTGCTGTTTTCGACGGTGGAGTGCAACTTGCAGCACAACGTCGGTTCCAACTACGTGAACTACGGTCTCTACCACTTGAAAGTATAAGGCAGAGATGCCTTTATTCAATAAATAAAGGTGACCAGTTATTTTCCACCAAGGCACACGTGATTCTTTTGCAAAAGGCAGTACAATGCAGGTGATTCTGCATCGATTGTGGTGAACATTGACATGTGGTAGTTCAGTTTCCAAATGGACAACTGAATGCATGTTTCTTGGACACAGAAAAGACTAAATGATGACACAACGGAGGGAGAGGAGGAAAAGTATGGAGAGCAGTAGATGAGGATGATGATGATGATGACGATGACAAAAACCAGACACTATTTGTGAATGAGGACCTGCTACTAGAAAGACGATCATAGAGAAGAAGGAGGATAGGGTGAGCCTTGCTAGTAAGTTTGTTTTCTCCATGTGAGCAGGTGATGCTGCTTTATGTGTTGACATACAGTGGGTACAGAAAGTATTCAGACCCCTTTACATTTTTCACTCTTTGTTTCATTGCAGCCATTTGGTAAATTCTAAAAAGTTCATATTTTTTTCTCATTAAAGTACACTCTGCACCCCATCTTGACTGAAAAAAACAAAAGTGTAGAAATTTTTGCAAATTTATTAAAAAAGAAAAACTGAAATATCACATGGTCATAAGTATTCAGACCCTTTGCTTAGTATTGAGTAGAAGCACCCTTTTGAGCTAGTACATCCATGAGTCTTCTTGGGAATGATGCAACAAGTTTTTCACACCTGGATTTGGGGATCCTCTGCCATTCTTCCTTGCAGATCCTCTCCAGTTCCGTCAGGTTGGATGGTGAACGTTGGTGGACAGACATTTTCATGTCTCTCCAGAGATGCTCAATTGGGTTTAAGTCAGGGCTCTGGCTGGGCCAGTCAAGAATGGTCACAGAGTTGTTCTGAAGCCCCTCCTTTGTTATTTTAGCTGTGTGTTTAGGGTCATTGTCTTGTTGGAAGGTGAACCTTCGGCCAAGTCTGAGGTCCAGAGCACTCTAGAAGAGGTTTTCATCCAGGATATCTCTGTACTTGGCTGCATTCATGTTTCCTTCAATTGCAACCAGTCGTCCTGTCCCTGAGGCTGAAAAACACCCCCATAGCATGATGCTGCCACCACCATGTTTCACTGTTGGTATTGTATTGGGCAGGTGATGAGCAGTGCCTGGTTTTCTCCACACATACCGCTTAGAATTATCACCAAAAAGTTCTATCTTCGTCTCATCAGACCATAGAATCTTATTTCTCATAGTCTGGGAGTCCTTCATGTGTTTTTCAACAAACTCTATGCGGGCTTTCATATGTCTTGCACTGAGGAGAGGCTTCCGTTGGGCCACTCTGCCATAAAGGCCCAACTGGTGGGGGGTTGCAGTGATAGTTGACTTTGTGGAACTTTCTTCCATCTCCCTACCGCATCTCTGTAGCTCAGTCACAGAGATCTTGGAGTTCTTCTTTACCTCTTTCACCAAGTCTCTTCTCCCACGATTGCTCAGTTTGGCTGGACGGCCAGCTCTAGGAAGACTTCTGGTGGTCCCAAAATTCTTCCATTTAAGTATTATGGAGGCCACTGTACTCTTAGGAACCTTGAGCAATGCAGAAATTCTTTTGTAACCTTGGCCAGATCTGTGCCTTGCCACAATTCTGTCTCTGAGCTCCTTAGGCAGTTCCTTTGAGCTCATGATTCTCATTTGGTCTGACATGCACTGTGAGCTGTGAGCTCTTATATAGACAGGTGTGTGCCTTTCCAAATCAAGTCCTATCAGTTTAATTAAACACAGCTGGACTCCAATGAAGGAGTAGAACTATCTCAAGGAGGATCACAAGGAAATGGACAGCATGTGACTTAAATATGAGTGTCTGAGCAAAGGGTCTGAATACTTATGACCATGTGATATTTCAGTTTTTCTATTTTATTTTAATAAATTTGCAAAAATTTCTACATTTCAGTTTTTTTCAGTCAAGATGGGGTGCAGAGGGTACTTTAATGAGAAAAAAAATTAACTTTTTAGAATTTACCAACTGGCTGCAATGAAACAAGAGTGAAAAATTTAAAGGGGTTTGAATACTTTTCGTACCCACTGTGTTTGCCTGGATGTCTACAGCCTATTTTCGAACAGTAGAGTCTGCACACTGCAATAGATCCTCCAGCAATAAGTAAAAGAATTACCACACCTGAAATTCGCACACTTAAGAGTCACAACCTCCATGATCACCAACATAGCTTTCAGGCACTGTTGAGCTCTTACACCAACATCGATTGAGTCATCACCTGCTCATGAGCTGACTGCAGAGAAAGCAGACCTTCCCCGACACAATCTTTTGTCAAACAGGCTATCCCTGCATGTGTCACAGCTGTCTAACAGATGTAACACATGCAGCAGTGACGGCTGTTACTGAAATGCCGAGCACGCCGAAACTACTCGGTGCGTACCCGAGCGTGCTTGTTTCACGGTTAAACGAGCACACTTGCTCATCACTAATGACGGCCAAAAAGGCTAGTGCAACAACAGCCCACCCATTGTATAGGTGTGGAGGGTAAGTATCTCCAGTTAGACAAGTTAAATTGGTGCGCCAAAACAGACCTGCACAGTTAAATGTCTCAACTGACTGTAATGCAATAATTTATTTTTTGCCGAAAAAGGATGATGTATCAACAAATGCCAGGTTGGCTCCCAATTGCAGCAACAGCACACAGTATGCACTATATGCACAATTAAGTGGGCATTTTGACCATATCCTCATTTTTATGCAGATTTTCCAACTCCGACATGTATAAACTTGACTACTTATTGGATACAGTAGATCAGGTGATGTGTATTTGTGTAATGAGGGGCGTGAGGCCTAATGATACAATGCCCTTTACCAAGGTGTGCAGAATTATTACCTCTTCACCACCTGGGGTTTTTAAATTTTTTGTTGTTTAGTTGTTTGCTTCCCTTCTTCCCATAGCCATAGCTTTCTTATTTTTCTGACAATATCGCTGTATGAAGGCTTGTTTTTTGCGGGACAAGTTGTACTTTGAATGACGCCATTGATTTTACCATTTAGTTTACTTGAAAACTGGAAAAAAAATTCCATGTGCGATGAAATTGCAAAAAAAGTGTAATTCCACAGTTTTTTGGGAGGGCTTTTTTTTTTTTACCACGTACACTGTTTTGTCTGTTTAGTGGCCAGTGTGAACATGCACTTATATGCTGCATGCACACCAACTTACATTCCAGTTCATTGGTTTTGCTTTCTGTTTCAGTCCCTGCACCCTGTGCTGATAGGGGCGTGGCCTCTCTTTTATTTCAGCTGCACATTACATTTAAAAAGCTGCCCACATGGTAAGGTTTTAATACTAGAGGTTAGGACCGTACTGAATAAGGTCACCATGATGTGGTGGGAGGACTTTTACGTTTTTTAATCAAAAAAATGTTAACCAAGTACCCTATATTATTTTCATGCACTATTACTGTTTATTTATTTACTGCAGGGTATTTGCTAATTTTGTTTTTCTCTTTGGTTTTGTCTGTTTAGTGGCCAGTGTGAACATGCCCTTACATGCTGCATTCACACCAACTTACATTCCAGTTCATTGCTTTTGCTTTACGTTCACTAAATGCTAAAACTTCCCTACCATTATGATTTTCCAGGTCATTACGAGTTCGTAGATAACAAACATGTATAGGTTATTTTTTATTCAAGTGGTGAAAAAAAATCCAAAGTTTGTAAAAAAAAAAAAAAAAATGGTGCCATTTTCCGAGACTCGCAGCATCTCCATTTTTTGGGATCTGAGTCTGAGGGCTTATTTTTTGTGTGCCGAGCTAATGTTTTTATTGATACCATTTTTGGGTAGATATGATGTTTTGATCGCCTATCATTGCATTTTATTGCAATGTTGCGGCTACCAAAAAACTGGTGTTTTGATTTTTTTTCTCTTTTTGCCATTTACCGATCGGATTAATTCTTTTAATATGTTGATAGATCGGATGTTTCTGAACGCAGCCACACCAAATATGTGTATTTTTTTATTAGAGCTAAAAAACACCTGCTCTAGCCAGTGTGTCATGACCCAAAAAAGCATCAAAGTAGCAAATGGCGACAACACCCCTGATATGGTGAAATAAGAACTAGATATAACCATAAATGAATATACCACTGTGCTATGATGCTACGGTAATATATACCTGTAGGGCATAGCCCATGGGGTCCACAACTAAGCAAAAATGTATTAAAAAGTGAAACAAAAACTCAGGAGAATGGAAGGCGTGTGACCTTTGAATAGGAGAACTCTTTTACTGAATAGCTAGCCTATGTATCTGTACTGTGGTATAGCGGTTGTATTTAAATTATTAGTGCTTCATGTAAACCATACTGGTTGGTTAGTTATATAACCTACATACACTATATGCACCAATTTATTGATAGTAGCACAATCAGTCTGGTAGTAGACTTCTACAAGCTCTGGGCACTCAGCCTATGGAATACATTTGTACAGCTGTTATTCAGCTTTCTAATTTGTTTATATACAGGGTCTGATAAGAGTGATTGGGACAAGCCCTAAGGGGACCACCGCAATAGAGTTTTTGTTTCACTTTTTAATACATTTTTGCCTAGTTGCGGACCCCGTGGGCTATTACAGATATATATTACCATAGCATCATATCGCTGTGGTATATTCATTTATGTGTATTTTTTTATTATTGTTTTATTTTGAATGGGGCAAAATGGGGGTGATTTGAACTCAAATATTTTTTAATTTTTTTAAAATATTTTTAAAAACATTTTTTCTACTTTTTACTTACTTCAGTAGTCTCCTTAAGAGATTTGAAGCTGCAATCGTTTGATTACTTGTGCTACACATAGCAGGGCTCCAGCCCTGCTATGTGTAGCAAAATCATCATCTTCTACGAACGTTGGCCACAGGGCGGCGTTCATAGCATATCAGCAATGACAAACATGGGTGTCTTCTGCAGACCCCCCCATTTGTCATTCCAACCCATCGGCACCCCACGATCATGTGGCAAGTGGGGTTTGAGACACACTTCCGGCGCGATCATGTTAAATGCAGCTGTCAGAGATTGACAGCGGACTTTAACATGTTAACATCCGCGGATGGATCACTATTCCACCCGCAGCTGTTAGAAGCACATGACTGCTGATCAAATCAGCTGTCATGTGCCGGAAAAGATGAGGGCTCAGCGATGGAGCCCGCATTAAAGGTGTACAGACGACCTATGATGCCCCTATACATCATAGGTCATGAAGGGGTTAAACTGACTGGCACTTCCAAACAGAGAAAGACAAGTGTGAACAGGTGCAAGCTAAGAAAGCCACTCAATATAACTAACTAATTAAAGCTGCACCCAGAAACACTATAATATGTAAATATTGAATATATGAAATTGGAACTGCATTACTGCTGTAGAAAACATGTTAAAGAATGAAGGTACTTAGCGTACAAAATGTTCAATTCGCTTGAGCCCAACAGCCAGCGACGAGACCTACCCCTTTGTTAGGACCCTAAACCTAACATGATGCCTCTCCCAGGCTAAAAGTCAAAAATTATATGGGCAGGTAGGATCAAGCTCTATTTAAAAATGCCTTAGGCTGATGGGAGGAGTGCTCAGTCAGAGGGCATGTTCTACAAATATCAAAAAACTGACTGACACTTCCAAACAGAAAAAGACAAGTGGGCAGAATTATTAGGCACCTTGTATTCTTTAGTCAAATTAGGCCAAAAAAGAGGTTGAATTGACTCTGAAAAATAAAAAATTGTTAAAAGTCTTACAGAGGGATGCTGCACTCTTGAAACTGCTAAGATATTAGGGCGTGATTACAGACCCATCAAAAGTTTTGGTACAAATAGTTAATAGGGCTGCATAAAACATGTTGAGAAAAAAAGACGCACATTTACGGTCAAAGATTTGAGAAGAATCAAACGTAAAGCGACCAGGAAGCCTGTCATATTCCAGAACTGCCACCTCCCGGGAGAGCCCAGGATTACAAGGTGTTCATGGCCGAAGTAAGGTAGACTGAAACCCGACCACCACTGAAGAAGACACAGAAGGTCAAGACTGGGCCAAGAAATATCTGAAGACAGATTTTTCAAAGGTTTTATGGATTGATGAGATGAGAGTGACTCTTGATGAACCGCATGAATGGGCCTGTGGCTGGATCAGTACCAGCCACAGACCTGCACTCCAACTCAGACGCCAGCAAGATGGAGGTGGGGTACTGTTATGGGCTTTTATTATTAAAGATGAGCTATTTGGACATTTTTCAGTTGAAGATGGAATCAAAATCAACTCTCAAACCTCCTGCTAAGTTTTAGAAGACACTTTCTTCAAGCAGTGGTACAGAAAAGAGTTTGCATCTTTCAATATAACAGTTATTTTTATGTAGGAAAATGCTCAATTGCAGCATCTCCACTGCTCTACTGCCAGTAAAGGCCTTAAAGATGAAGGAATAATGTCATGGCCCATTTCATTTCTCAACTGACTGAATTCCAACTGAAAACTTGTGGGCCCTTCTTAAAAGGGAGATTTACGATGAAGAAAAACATTACACCTCTCTGTACAGTGTCTGGAAGGCTGTGGTTGGTGCTGCCCAAAAAAGTTAATCATCAACAAATTAAGAAACTGACAAAGTCCATGGATGGTTGGCTTATAGCTGTTATTGAAGAGATTTGAGTTGTTTAGTTATTATTTTCACTTTAATCTCTGACCAACATCAGCCATATATGTACAGTGTAAGTCGGTAGCGGGTGTATGGAGCAGGCTCACAGGGTGATAATGTAGATCATAGCTGCATGTCATAGCCAGGACCAGTCTCTAACAGCCATGGGTAGAGTGGAGCTCCGCCATCAACTGATGAACTGTTAAACAGCACGCTGGTATGGGGGTGCCTAATTCTTTGCGTCCATTGGGGCTTATATGACATGATCGTGGGGCTCCGATGGGTTGCTATAAGCTATGATAGCTGGAGATCAGTTGAAGACCTCCTTTGAAACCCAGCCTGTGGCCGAGCTTCAAATCAGACTGTGATTTTTGCTATATACAGCAATACTGTGGTATCGCTGTATATAATACAAGTGATCAGACAATCGCATGTTCAAGTCCCCGAAGGGGACTAATTAATATGGTAAAAAATAAAAAAAAAAGTTTTAAAAAATATGAAAAAAATAAAAACATAAAAGTTCAAATTATATGCTTTGCTCCCAGTAAAAAAAGTTAATAAAAAATATACACATATTTGGTATCCAGAAGTCTGATCTATCAAAATATAAAAATAATAAACCCGATAGGTAAACATTGTAAACAAAAAAAATTCAAAAAGCAAAAATTCATGTTTTTTGGTCACTGCAATACTGAAAAAAATACTGTAAGAATACTGCAAAATGTCATATACAGTTATATGAAAAAGTTTGGGCACCCCTATTAATCTTAAGCTTAATGTTTTATAAAAATTGATGTTTTTGCAACAGCTATTTCAGTTTGATATATGTAATAACTGTTGGACACAGTAATGTTTCTGCCTTGAAATGAGGTTTATTGTACTAACAGAAAATGTGCAATCTGCATTCAAACAAAATTTGACAGGTGCATAAGTATGGGCACCCTTATCATTTTCTTGTTTTAAATACTCCTACCTACTTTTTACTGACTTACTAAAGCACTTTTTTTGGTTTTGTAACCTCACTGAGCTTTGAACTTCATAGGCAGGTGTATGCAATCATGAGAAAAGCTACTTAAAGTGGCCACTTGCAAGTTGTTCTCCTGTTTGAATCTCCTTTGAAGAGTGGCATCATGGGCTCCTCAAAACAACTGTCAAATGATCTGAAAACAAAGGCCAGAAGTTAAGGCCAGAAGTGGCAGGCCAAGAAAAACATCAGAAAGGCAGAGAAGAAGAATGGTGAGATCAGTCAAGGACAATCCTCAGACCACCTCCAGAGAGCTGCAGCATCAACTTGCTGCAGATGGTGTCACTGTGCATCAGTCAACTATACAATGCACTTTGCACAAGGAGAAGCTGTATGGGAGAGTGATGCGAAAGAAGCCGTTTCTGCAAGCACGCCACAAACAGAGTCGGCTGAGGTATGCAAAAGCACATTTGGAGAAGCCAATTTCTTTTTGGAAGAAGGTCCTGTGGACTGATGAAACCATGATTGAGTTGTTTGGTCGGACAAAAAGGCATTATGCATGGCGGCAAAAAAACACAGCATTCCAAGAAAAACACTTGCTACCCACAGTAAAATTTGGTGGAGGTTCCATCATGCTTTGGGGCTGTGTGGCCAATGTCGGCCAATGCCGGCACCGGGAATCTTGTTAAAGTTGAGGGACGCATGGATTCCACTCAGTATCAGCAGATTCTTGACAATAATGTTCAAGAATCAGTGATAAAGTTGAAGTTACGCAGGGGATGGATCTTTCAGCAAGAGAATGATCCAAAACACCGCTCCAAATCTACTCATGCATTCATGCAGAGGAACAATTACAATGTTCTGGAATGGCCATCCCAGTCCCCAGACATGAATATCATTGAACATCTGTGGGATCATTTGAAGAGAGCTGTCCATGCTCGGCGACCATCAAACTTAACTGAACTGGAATTGTTTTGTAAAGAGGAATGGTCAAAAATACCTTCATCCAGGATCCAGGAAATCATTAAAAGCTACAGGAAGCGACTAGAGGCTGTTATTTTTGCAAAAGGAGGATCTACTAAATATTAATGTCACTTTTCTGGTGAGGTGCCCATACTTATGCACCTGTCAAATTTTGTTTGAATGCAGATTGCACATTTTCTGTTAGTACAATAAACCTCATTTCAAGGCAGAAACATTACTGTGTCCAACAGTTATTACATATATCAAACTGAAATAGCTGTTGCAAAAACACCAATTTTTATAAAACATTAAGCTTAAGATTAATAGGGGTGCCCAAACTATTTCATATAACTGTATATCCCAAAGTGGTATCAATAAAAACATTATCCTGCTCCGCAAAAAAATAAGCCCTCACCTACTAAAAAATTAAAATTTTACAGGTCTTGGAAAATGGCGACACAATTTTTTTTTTTTTTTTTACAAATCTCAGATTTTTTTTCATCACTAATATAATCGAAGTAATTGAGATTTGAATCGATTTGCAGTAAATTGATTCATCATATCTAGTAAAAACCTATGAGGCAGATACTAATTGTTGAACTTTTTAAGGGAAAGATTCCTTCAATCGGACTGGTTCCCTGAATCAATGTCCCATCACAGGATTTACTGCTGCTCCATACCCTATTTACTTATATAGAACAATCATATTTTGCAGCACTTTACAGACATTATCATCACTGTCCCCATTGGGGGGTCACAATCTACATTCCCTATCAGTATGGGATGAAACCAATGCAAACATGTGGAGAACATATAAACTCCTTGCAGGGATTTGAACCCAGGACCACAAGTGCTGCAAAGCAACAGTGCTAACCACTGAGCCGCGATGCTGCCCAGTAATATATTTGAACAAAAAGGAAACCTTTCCTGATACTGCTTCCATCTATTTACTTGGTCGCTTTTCACGGTACCCGCTGTAGTTTAGCAGTGTCCTTCAATCGTCACTCTTTTGGCCTTGTTTCTCAAAACATGACTCCTAATTGGGCAAAGCTCGAATTAATTACAACTGTGGCCCATTATTTGCAATATGAGGAACAGATAGAGTAATGATATAACTGCAGGAATCCCTTACATGGGGCTCCCACAGTTCTGTTGTTGGTCAGGGGTGATGTTGATTAGAATTTAATATTAGTTTTATATAAGAACAATTCATGTTATGCCTATAAAACTCATTTTAAGAGCATGATTAAATCATACAAGTCTATTCTTAGGACATTTAATCACTGTGAGCCGTAAGAGAACAATATCGAGGACTGGGGACCTTCTATACTTTCAAAGTGAACATTTGTAACTTGGCAATATCTAAATCAGCATGTGGGAATTATTCCAAATGTTCAATATTACATAAAAGTAAAACATAATATAAAATCAAACTCAACACAAAGAACCATTGCTTCAATGCATCTTCTACCTAGGCTTTTTACCACGTACACTGTTTTGTCTGTTTAGTGGCCAGTGTGAACATGCACTTATATGCTGCATGCACACCAACTTACATTCCAGTTCATTGGTTTTGCTTTCTGTTTCAGTCCCTGCACCCTGTGCTGATAGGGGCGTGGCCTCTCTTTTATTTCAGCTGCACATTACATTTAAAAAGCTGCCCACATGGTAAGGTTTTAATACTAGAGGTTAGGACCGTACTGAATAGGGTCACCATGATGTGGTGGGAGGGCTTTTACGTTTTTTAATCAAAAAAATGTTAACCAAGTACCCTATATTATTTTCATGCACTATTGCTGTTTATTTATTTACTGCAGGGTATTTGCTCATTTTGTTTTTCTCTTGGGTTTTGTCTGTTTAGTGGCCAGTGTGAACATGCCCTTACATGCTGCATTCACACCAACTTACATTCCAGTTCATTGCTTTTGCTTTACGTTCACTAAATGCTAAAACTTACCTACCATTATGATTTTCCAGGTCATTACGAGTTCGTAGATAACAAACATGTATAGGTTATTTTTTATTCAAGTGGTGAAAAAAAATCCAAAGTTTGTAAAAAAAAAAAAAAAATGGTGCCATTTTCCGAGACTCGCAGCATCTCCATTTTTTGGGATCTGAGTCTGAGGGCTTATTTTTTGTGTGCCGAGCTAATGTTTTTATTGATACCATTTTTGGGTAGATATGATGTTTTGATCGCCTATCATTGCATTTTATTGCAATGTTGCGGCTACCAAAAAACTGGTGTTTTGATTTTTTTTCTCTTTTTGCCGTTTACCGATCGGATTAATTCTTTTAATATGTTGATAGATCGGATGTTTCTGAACGCAGCCACACCAAATATGTGTATTTTTTTATTAGAGCTAAAAAACACCTGCTCTAGCCAGTGTGTCATGACCCAAAAAAGCATCAAAGCAGCAAATGGCGACAACACCCCTGATATGGTGAAATAAGAACTAGATATAACCATAAATTAATATACCACTGTGCTATGATGCTACGGTAATATATACCTGTAGGGCATAGCCCATGGGGTCCACAACTAAGCAAAAATGTATTAAAAAGTGAAACAAAAACTCAGGAGAATGGAAGGCGTGTGACCTTTGAATAGGAGAACTCTTTTACTGAATAGCTAGCCTATGTATCTGTACTGTGGTATAGCGGTTGTATTTAAATTATTAGTGCTTCATGTAAACCATACTGGTTGGTTAGTTATATAACCTACATACACTATATGCACCAATTTATTGATAGTAGCACAATCAGTCTGGTAGTAGACTTCTACAAGCTCTGGGCACTCAGCCTATGGAATACATTTGTACAGCTGTTATTCAGCTTTCTAATTTGTTTATATACAGGGTCTGATAAGAGTGATTGGGACAAGCCCTAAGGGGACCACCGCAATAGAGTTTTTGTTTCACTTTTTAATACATTTTTGCCTAGTTGCGGACCCCGTGGGCTATTACAGATATATATTACCATAGCATCATATCGCTGTGGTATATTCATTTATGTGTATTTTTTTATTATTGTTTTATTTTGAATGGGGCAAAATGGGGGTGATTTGAACTCAAATATTTTTTAATTTTTTTAAAATATTTTTAAAAACATTTTTTCTACTTTTTACTTACTTCAGTAGTCTCCTTAAGAGATTTGAAGCTGCAATCGTTTGATTACTTGTGCTACACATAGCAGGGCTCCAGCCCTGCTATGTGTAGCAAAATCATCATCTTCTACGAACGTTGGCCACAGGGCGGCGTTCATAGCATATCAGCAATGACAAACATGGGTGTCTTCTGCAGACCCCCCCATTTGTCATTCCAACCCATTGGCACCCCACGATCATGTGACAAGTGGGGTTTGAGACACACTTCCGGCGCGATCATGTTAAATGCAGCTGTCAGAGATTGACAGCGGCCTTTAACATGTTAACATCCGCGGATGGATCACTATTCCACCCGCAGCTGTTAGAAGCACATGACTGCTGATCAAATCAGCTGTCATGTGCCGGAAAAGATGAGGGCTCAGCGATGGAGCCCGCATTAAAGGTGTACAGACGACCTATGATGCCCCTATACATCATAGGTCATGAAGGGGTTAAACTGACTGGCACTTCCAAACAGAGAAAGACAAGTGTGAACAGGTGCAAGCTAAGAAAGCCACTCAATATAACTAACTAATTAAAGCTGCACCCAGAAACACTATAATATGTAAATATTGAATATATGAAATTGGAACTGCATTACTGCTGTAGAAAACATGTTAAAGAATGAAGGTACTTAGCGTACAAAATGTTCAATTCGCTTGAGCCCAACAGCCAGCGACGAGACCTACCCCTTTGTTAGGACCCTAAACCTAACATGATGCCTCTCCCAGGCTAAAAGTCAAAAATTATATGGGCAGGTAGGATCAAGCTCTATTTAAAAATGCCTTAGGCTGATGGGAGGAGTGCTCAGTCAGAGGGCATGTTCTACAAATATCAAAAAACTGACCGACACTTCCAAACAGAAAAAGACAAGTGGGCAGAATTATTAGGCACCTTGTATTCTTTAGTCAAATTAGGCCAAAAAAGAGGTTGAATTGACTCTGAAAAATAAAAAATTGTTAAAAGTCTTACAGAGGGATGCTGCATTCTTGAAACTGCTAAGATATTAGGGCGTGATTACAGACCCATCAAAAGTTTTGGTACAAATAGTTAATAGGGCTGCATAAAACATGTTGAGAAAAAAAGACGCACATTTACGGTCAAAGATTTGAGAAGAATCAAACGTAAAGCGACCAGGAAGCCATTATCCTCCAGTGCTGTCATATTCCAGAACTGCCACCTCCCGGGAGAGCCCAGGATTACAAGGTGTTCATGGCCGAAGTAAGGTAGACTGAAACCCGACCACCACTGAAGAAGACACAGAAGGTCAAGACTGGGCCAAGAAATATCTGAAGACAGATTTTTCAAAGGTTTTATGGATTGATGAGATGAGAGTGACTCTTGATGAACCGCATGAATGGGCCTGTGGCTGGATCAGTACCAGCCACAGACCTGCACTCCAACTCAGACACCAGCAAGATGGAGGTGGGGTACTGTTATGGGCTTTTATTATTAAAGATGAGCTATTTGGACATTTTTCAGTTGAAGATGGAATCAAAATCAACTCTCAAACCTCCTGCCAAGTTTTAGAAGACACTTTCTTCAAGCAGTGGTACAGAAAAGAGTTTGCATCTTTCAATATAACAGTTATTTTTATGTAGGAAAATGCTCAATTGCAGCATCTCCACTGCTCTACTGCCAGTAAAGGCCTTAAAGATGAAGGAATAATGTCATGGCCCATTTCATTTCTCAACTGACTGAATTCCAACTGAAAACTTGTGGGCCCTTCTTAAAAGGGAGATTTACGATGAAGAAAAACATTACACCTCTCTGTACAGTGTCTGGAAGCCTGTGGTTGGTGCTGCCCAAAAAAGTTAATCATCAACAAATTAAGAAACTGATAAAGTCCATGGATGGTTGGCTTATAGCTGTTATTGAAGAGATTTGAGTTGTTTAGTTATTATTTTCACTTTAATCTCTGACCGACATCAGCCATATATGTACAGTGTAAGTCGGTAGCGGGTGTATGGAGCAGGTTCACAGGGTGATAATGTAGATCATAGCTGCATGTCATAGCCAGGACCAGTCTCTAACAGCCATGGGTAGAGTGGAGCTCCGCCATCAACTGATGAACTGTTAAACAGCACGCTGGTATGGGGGTGCCTAATTCTTTGCGTCCATTGGGGCTTATATGACATGATCGTGGGGCTCCGATGGGTTGCTATAAGCTATGATAGCTGGAGATCAGTTGAAGACCTCCTTTGAAACCCAGCCTGTGGCCGAGCTTCAAATCAGACTGTGATTTTTGCTATATACAGCAATACTGTGGTATCGCTGTATATAATACAAGTGATCAGACAATCGCATGTTCAAGTCCCCGAAGGGGACTAATTAATATGGTAAAAAATAAAAAAAAAAGTTTTAAAAAATATGAAAAAAATAAAAACATAAAAGTTCAAATTATATGCTTTTCTCCCAGTAAAAAAAAGTTAATAAAAAATATACACATATTTGGTATCCAGAAGTCTGATCTATCAAAATATAAAAATAATAAACCCGATAAGTAAACATTGTAAACAAAAAAAATTCAAAAAGCAAAAATTCATGTTTTTTGGTCACTGCAATACTGCAAAAAATACTGTAAGAATACTGCAAAATGTCATATACAGTTATATGAAAAAGTTTGGGCACCCCTATTAATCTTAAGCTTAATGTTTTATAAAAATTGATGTTTTTGCAACAGCTATTTCAGTTTGATATATGTAATAACTGTTGGACACAGTAATGTTTCTGCCTTGAAATGAGGTTTATTGTACTAACAGAAAATGTGCAATCTGCATTCAAACAAAATTTGACAGGTGCATAAGTATGGGCACCCTTATCATTTTCTTGTTTTAAATACTCCTACCTACTTTTTACTGACTTACTAAAGCACTTTTTTTGGTTTTGTAACCTCATTGAGCTTTGAACTTCATAGCCAGGTGTATGCAATCATGAGAAAAGCTACTTAAAGTGGCCACTTGCAAGTTGTTCTCCTGTTTGTATCTCCTTTGAAGAGTGGCATCATGGGCTCCTCAAAACAACTGTCAAATGATCTGAAAACAAAGATTATTCAACATAGTTGTTCAGGGGAAGGATACAAAAAGCTGTCTCAGAGATTTAACCTGTCAGTTTCCACTGTGAGGAACATAGTAAGGAAATGGAAGAACACAGGGACAGTTCTTGTTAAGGCCAGAAGTGGCAGGCCAAGAAAAACATCAGAAAGGCAGAGAAGAAGAATGGTGAGATCAGTCAAGGACAATCCTCAGACCACCTCCAGAGAGCTGCAGCATCAACTTGCTGCAGATGGTGTCACTGTGCATCAGTCAACTATACAATGCACTTTGCACAAGGAGAAGCTGTATGGGAGAGTGATGCGAAAGAAGCCGTTTCTGCAAGCACGCCACAAACAGAGTCGGCTGAGGTATGCAAAAGCACATTTGGAGAAGCCAATTTCTTTTTGGAAGAAGGTCCTGTGGACTGATGAAACCAAGATTGAGTTGTTTGGTCGGACAAAAAGGCATTATGCATGGTGGCAAAAAAACACAGCATTCCAAGAAAAACACTTGCTACCCACAGTAAAATTTGGTGGAGGTTCCATCATGCTTTGGGGCTGTGTGGCCAATGCCGGCACCGGGAATCTTGTTAAAGTTGAGGGACGCATGGATTCCACTCAGTATCAGCAGATTCTTGACAATAATGTTCAAGAATCAGTGATAAAGTTGAAGTTACGCAGGGGATGGATCTTTCAGCAAGAGAATGATCCAAAACACCGCTCCAAATCTACTCATGCATTCATGCAAAGGAACAATTACAATGTTCTGGAATGGCCATCCCAGTCCCCAGACATGAATATCATTGAACATCTGTGGGATCATTTGAAGAGAGCTGTCCATGCTCGGCGACCATCAAACTTAACTGAACTGGAATTGTTTTGTAAAGAGGAATGGTCAAAAATACCTTCATCCAGGATCCAGGAAATCATTAAAAGCTACAGGAAGCGACTAGAGGCTGTTATTTTTGCAAAAGGAGGATCTACTAAATATTAATGTCACTTTTCTGGTGAGGTGCCCATACTTATGCACCTGTCAAATTTTGTTTGAATGCAGATTGCACATTTTCTGTTAGTACAATAAACCTCATTTCAAGGCAGAAACATTACTGTGTCCAACAGTTATTACATATATCAAACTGAAATAGCTGTTGCAAAAACACCAATTTTTATAAAACATTAAGCTTAAGATTAATAGGGGTGCCCAAACTATTTCATATAACTGTATATCCCAAAGTGGTATCAATAAAAACATTATCCTGCTCCGCAAAAAAATAAGCCCTCACCCACTAAAAAATTAAAATTTTACAGGTCTTGGAAAATGGCGACACAATTTTTTTTTTTTTTTACAAATCTCAGATTTTTTTTCATCACTAATATAATCGAAGTAATTGAGATTTGAATCGATTTGCAGTAAATTGATTCATCATATCTAGTAAAAACCTATGAGGCAGATACTAATTGTTGAACTTTTTAAGGGAAAGAGTCCTTCAATTGGACTGGTTCCCTGAATCAATGTCCCATCACAGGATTTACTGCTGCTCCATACCCTATTTACTTATATAGAACAATCATATTTTGCAGCACTTTACAGACATTATCATCACTGTCCCCATTGGGGGGTCACAATCTACATTCCCTATCAGTATGGGATGAAACCAATGCAAACATGTGGAGAACATATAAACTCCTTGCAGGGATTTGAACCCAGGACCACAAGTGCTGCAAAGCAACAGTGCTAACCACTGAGCCGCGATGCTGCCCAGTAATATATTTGAACAAAAAGGCAACCTTTCCTGATACTGCTTCCATCTATTTACTTGGTCGCTTTTCTCGGTACCCTCTGTAGTTTAGCAGTGTCCTTCAATCGTCACTCTTTTGGCCTTGTTTCTCAAAACATGACTCCTAATTGGGCAAAGCTCGAATTAATTACAACTGTGGCCCATTATTTGCAATATGAGGAACAGATAGAGTAATGATATAACTGCAGGAATCCCTTACATGGGGCTCCCACAGTTCTGTTGTTGGTCAGGGGTGATGTTGATTAGAATTTAATATTAGTTTTATATAAGAACAATTCATGTTATGCCTATAAAACTCCTTTTAAGAGCATGATTAAATCATACAAGTCTATTCTTAGGACATTTAATCACTGTGAGCCGTAAGAGAACAATATCGAGGACTGGGGACCTTCTATACTTTCAAAGTGAACATTTGTAACTTGGCAATATCTAAATCAGCATGTGGGAATTATTCCAAATGTTCAATATTACATAAAAGTAAAACATAATATAAAATCAAACTCAACACAAAGAACCATTGCTTCAATGCATCTTCTACCTAGGCTTTTTACCACGTACACTGTTTTGTCTGTTTAGTGGCCAGTGTGAACATGCACTTATATGCTGCATGCACACCAACTTACATTCCAGTTCATTGGTTTTGCTTTCTGTTTCAGTCCCTGCACCCTGTGCTGATAGGGGCGTGGCCTCTCTTTTATTTCAGCTGCACATTACATTTAAAAAGCTGCCCACATGGTAAGGTTTTAATACTAGAGGTTAGGACCGTACTGAATAGGGTCACCATGATGTGGTGGGAGGGCTTTTACGTTTTTTAATCAAAAAAATGTTAACCAAGTACCCTATATTATTTTCATGCACTATTGCTGTTTATTTATTTACTGCAGGGTATTTGCTCATTTTGTTTTTCTCTTGGGTTTTGTCTGTTTAGTGGCCAGTGTGAACATGCCCTTACATGCTGCATTCACACCAACTTACATTCCAGTTCATTGCTTTTGCTTTACGTTCACTAAATGCTAAAACTTACCTACCATTATGATTTTCCAGGTCATTACGAGTTCGTAGATAACAAACATGTATAGGTTATTTTTTATTCAAGTGGTGAAAAAAAATCCAAAGTTTGTAAAAAAAAAAAAAAATGGTGCCATTTTCCGAGACTCGCAGCATCTCCATTTTTTGGGATCTGAGTCTGAGGGCTTATTTTTTGTGTGCCAAGCTAATGTTTTTATTGATACCATTTTTGGGTAGATATGATGTTTTGATCGCCTATCATTGCATTTTATTGCAATGTTGCGGCTACCAAAAAACTGGTGTTTTGATTTTTTTTCTCTTTTTGCTGTTTACCGATCGGATTAATTCTTTTAATATGTTGATAGATCGGATGTTTCTGAACGCAGCCACACCAAATATGTGTATTTTTTTATTAGAGCTAAAAAACACCTGCTCTAGCCAGTGTGTCATGACCCAAAAAAGCATCAAAGCAGCAAATGGCGACAACACCCCTGATATGGTGAAATAAGAACTAGATATAACCATAAATTAATATACCACTGTGCTATGATGCTACGGTAATATATACCTGTAGGGCATAGCCCATGGGGTCCACAACTAAGCAAAAATGTATTAAAAAGTGAAACAAAAACTCAGGAGAATGGAAGGCGTGTGACCTTTGAATAGGAGAACTCTTTTACTGAATAGCTAGCCTATGTATCTGTACTGTGGTATAGCGGTTGTATTTAAATTATTAGTGCTTCATGTAAACCATACTGGTTGGTTAGTTATATAACCTACATACACTATATGCACCAATTTATTGATAGTAGCACAATCAGTCTGGTAGTAGACTTCTACAAGCTCTGGGCACTCAGCCTATGGAATACATTTGTACAACTGTTATTCAGCTTTCTAATTTGTTTATATACAGGGTCTGATAAGAGTGATTGGGACAAGCCCTAAGGGGACCACCGCAATAGAGTTTTTGTTTCACTTTTTAATACATTTTTGCCTAGTTGCGGACCCCGTGGGCTATTACAGATATATATTACCATAGCATCATATCGCTGTGGTATATTCATTTATGTGTATTTTTTTTATTATTGTTTTATTTTGAATGGGGCAAAATGGGGGTGATTTGAACTCAAATATTTTTAATTTTTTTAAAATATTTTTAAAAACATTTTTTCTACTTTTTACTTACTTCAGTAGTCTCCTTAAGAGATTTGAAGCTGCAATCGTTTGATTACTTGTGCTACACATAGCAGGGCTCCAGCCCTGCTATGTGTAGCAAAATCATCATCTTCTACGAACGTTGGCCACAGGGCGGCGTTCATAGCATATCAGCAATGACAAACATGGGTGTCTTCTGCAGACCCCCCCATTTGTCATTCCAACCCATCGGCACCCCACGATCATGAGACACACTTCCGGCGCGATCATGTTAAATGCAGCTGTCAGAGATTGACAGCGGCCTTTAACATGTTAACATCCGCGGATGGATCACTATTCCACCCGCAGCTGTTAGAAGCACATGACTGCTGATCAAATCAGCTGTCATGTGCCGGAAAAGATGAGGGCTCAGCGATGGAGCCCGCATTAAAGGTGTACAGACGACCTATGATGCCCCTATACATCATAGGTCATGAAGGGGTTAAACTGACTGGCACTTCCAAACAGAGAAAGACAAGTGTGAACAGGTGCAAGCTAAGAAAGCCACTCAATATAACTAACTAATTAAAGCTGCACCCAGAAACACTATAATATGTAAATATTGAATATATGAAATTGGAACTGCATTACTGCTGTAGAAAACATGTTAAAGAATGAAGGTACTTAGCGTACAAAATGTTCAATTCGCTTGAGCCCAACAGCCAGCGACGAGACCTACCCCTTTGTTAGGATCCTAAACCTAACATGATGCCTCTCCCAGGCTAAAAGTCAAAAATTATATGGGCAGGTAGGATCAAGCTCTATTTAAAAATGCCTTAGGCTGATGGGAGGAGTGCTCAGTCAGAGGGCATGTTCTACAAATATCAAAAAACTGACTGACACTTCCAAACAGAAAAAGACAAGTGGGCAGAATTATTAGGCACCTTGTATTCTTTAGTCAAATTAGGCCAAAAAAGAGGTTGAATTGACTCTGAAAAATAAAAAATTGTTAAAAGTCTTACAGAGGGATGCTGCACTCTTGAAACTGCTAAGATATTAGGGCGTGATTACAGACCCATCAAAAGTTTTGGTACAAATAGTTAATAGGGCTGCATAAAACATGTTGAGAAAAAAAGACGCACATTTACGGTCAAAGATTTGAGAAGAATCAAACGTAAAGCGACCAGGAAGCCTGTCATATTCCAGAACTGCCACCTCCCGGGAGAGCCCAGGATTACAAGGTGTTCATGGCCGAAGTAAGGTAGACTGAAACTCGACCACCACTGAAGAAGACACAGAAGGTCAAGACTGGGCCAAGAAATATCTGAAGACAGATTTTTCAAAGGTTTTATGGATTGATGAGATGAGAGTGACTCTTGATGAACCGCATGAATGGGCCTGTGGCTGGATCAGTACCAGCCACAGACCTACACTCCAACTCAGACGCCAGCAAGATGGAGGTGGGGTACTGTTATGGGCTTTTATTATTAAAGATGAGCTATTTGGACATTTTTCAGTTGAAGATGGAATCAAAATCAACTCTCAAACCTCCTGCTAAGTTTTAGAAGACACTTTCTTCAAGCAGTGGTACAGAAAAGAGTTTGCATCTTTCAATATAACCGTTATTTTTATGTAGGAAAATGCTCAATTGCAGCATCTCCACTGCTCTACTGCCAGTAAAGGCCTTAAAGATGAAGGAATAATGTCATGGCCCATTTCATTTCTCAACTGACTGAATTCCAACTGAAAACTTGTGGGCCCTTCTTAAAAGGGAGATTTACGATGAAGAAAAACATTACACCTCTCTGTACAGTGTCTGGAAGGCTGTGGTTGGTGCTGCCCAAAAAAGTTAATCATCAACAAATTAAGAAACTGACAAAGTCCATGGATGGTTGGCTTATAGCTGTTATTGAAGAGATTTGAGTTGTTTAGTTATTATTTTCACTTTAATCTCTGACCGACATCAGCCATATATGTACAGTGTAAGTCGGTAGCGGGTGTATGGAGCAGGCTCACAGGGTGATAATGTAGATCATAGCTGCATGTCATAGCCAGGACCAGTCTCTAACAGCCATGGGTAGAGTGGAGCTCCGCCATCAACTGATGAACTGTTAAACAGCACGCTGGTATGGGGGTGCCTAATTCTTTGCGTCCATTGGGGCTTATATGACATGATCGTGGGGCTCCGATGGGTTGCTATAAGCTATGATAGCTGGAGATCAGTTGAAGACCTCCTTTGAAACCCAGCCTGTGGCCGAGCTTCAAATCAGACTGTGATTTTTGCTATATACAGCAATACTGTGGTATCGCTGTATATAATACAAGTGATCAGACAATCGCATGTTCAAGTCCCCGAAGGGGACTAATTAATATGGTAAAAAATAAAAAAAAAAGTTTTAAAAAATATGAAAAAAATAAAAACATAAAAGTTCAAATTATATGCTTTGCTCCCAATAAAAAAAGTTAATAAAAAATATACACATATTTGGTATTCAGAAGTCTGATCTATCAAAATATAAAAATAATAAACCCGATAGGTAAACATTGTAAACAAAAAAAATTCAAAAAGCAAAAATTTATGTTTTTTGGTCACTGCAATACTGCAAAAAATACTGTAAGAATACTGCAAAATGTCATATACAGTTATATGAAAAAGTTTGGGCACCCCTATTAATCTTAAGCTTAATGTTTTATAAAAATTGATGTTTTTGCAACAGCTATTTCAGTTTGATATATGTAATAACTGTTGGACACCGTAATGTTTCTGCCTTGAAATGAGGTTTATTGTACTAACAGAAAATGTGCAATCTGCATTCAAACAAAATTTGACAGGTGAATAAGTATGGGCACTCTTATCATTTTCTTGTTTTAAATACTCCTACCTACTTCTTACTGACTTACTAAAGCACTTTTTTTGGTTTTGTAACCTCATTGAGCTTTGAACTTCATAGCCAGGTGTATGCAATCATGAGAAAAGCTACTTAAAGTGGCCACTTGCAAGTTGTTCTCCTGTTTGAATCTCCTTTGAAGAGTGGCATCATGGGCTCCTCAAAACAACTGTCAAATGATCTGAAAACAAAGATTATTCAACATAGTTGTTCAGGGGAAGGATACAAAAAGCTGTCTCAGAGATTTAACCTGTCAGTTTCCACTGTGAGGAACATAGTAAGGAAATGGAAGAACACAGGGACAGTTCTTGTTAAGGCCAGAAGTGGCAGGCCAAGAAAAACATCAGAAAGGCAGAGAAGAAGAATGGTGAGATCAGTCAAGGACAATCCTCAGACCACCTCCAGAGAGCTGCAGCATCAACTTGCTGCAGATGGTGTCACTGTGCATCAGTCAACTATACAACGCACTTTGCACAAGGAGAAGCTGTATGGGAGAGTGATGCGAAAGAAGCCGTTTCTGCAAGCACGCCACAAACAGAGTCGGCTGAGGTATGCAAAAGCACATTTGGAGAAGCCAATTTCTTTTTGGAAGAAGGTCCTGTGGACTGATGAAACCAAGATTGAGTTGTTTGGTCGGACAAAAAGGCATTATGCATGGCGGCAAAAAAACACAGCATTCCAAGAAAAACACTTGCTACCCACAGTAAAATTTGGTGGAGGTTCCATCATGCTTTGGGGCTGTGTGGCCAATGCCGGCACCGGGAATCTTGTTAAAGTTGAGGGACGCATGGATTCCACTCAGTATCAGTAGATTCTTGACAATAATGTTCAAGAATCAGTGATAAAGTTGAAGTTACGCAGGGGATGGATCTTTCAGCAAGAGAATGATCCAAAACACCGCTCCAAATCTACTCATGCATTTATGCAGAGGAACAATTACAATGTTCTGGAATGGCCATCCCAGTCCCCAGACCTGAATATCATTGAACATCAGTGGGATCATTTGAAGAGAGCTGTCCATGCTCGGCGACCATCAAACTTAACTGAACTGGAATTGTTTTGTAAAGAGGAATGGTCTAAAATACCTCCATCCAGGATCCAGGAAATCGTTAAAAGCTACAGGAAGCGACTAGAGGCTGTTATTTTTGCAAAAGGAGGATCTACTAAATATTAATGTCACTTTTCTGGTAAGGTGCCCATACTTATGCACCTGTCAAATTTTGTTTGGATGCAGATTGCACATTTTCTGTTAGTACAATAAACCTCATTTCAAGGCAGAAACATTACTGTGTCCAACAGTTATTACATATATCAAACTGAAATAGCTGTTGCAAAAACACCAATTTTTATAAAACATTAAGCTTAAGATTAATAGGTGTGCCCAAACTATTTCATATAACTGTATATCCCAAAGTGGTATCAATAAAAACATTATCCTGCTCCGCAAAAAAATAAGCCCTCACCCACTAAAAAATTAAAACTTTACAGGTCTTGGAAAATGGAAACACAATTTTTTTTTTTTTTTACAAATCTCATATTTTTTTTCATCACTAATATAATCAAAGTAATTGAGATTTGAATCGATTTGCAGTAAATTGATTCATCATATCTAGTAAAAACCTATGAGGCAGATACTAATTGTTGAACTTTTTAAGGGAAAGATTCCTTCAATTGGACTGGTTCCCTGAATCAATGTCCCATCACAGGATTTACTGCTGCTCCATACCCTATTTACTTATATAGAACAATCATATTTTGCAGCACTTTACAGACATTATCATCACTGTCCCCATTGGGGGGTCACAATCTACATTCCCTATCAGTATGGGATGAAACCAATGCAAACATGTGGAGAACATATAAACTCCTTGCAGGGATTTGAACCCAGGACCATAGAGCTGCAAAGCAACAGTGCTAACCACTGAGCCGCGATGCTGCCCAGTAATATATTTGAACAAAAAGGCAACCTTTCCTGATACTGCTTCCATCTATTTCCTTGGTCGCTTTTCTCGGTACCCTCTGTAGTTTAGCAGTGTCCTTCAATCGTCACTCTTTTGGCCTTGTTTCTCAAAACATGACTCCTAATTGGGCAAAGCTCGAATTAATTACAACTGTGGCCCATTATTTGCAATATGAGGAACAGATAGAGTAATGATATAACTGCAGGAATCCCTTACATGGGGCTCCCACAGTTCTGTTGTTGGTCAGGGGTGATGTTGATTAGAATTTAATATTAGTTTTATATAAGAACAATTCATGTTATGCCTATAAAACTCATTTTAAGAGCATGATTAAATCATACAAGTCTATTCTTAGGACATTTAATCACCGTGAGCCGTAAGAGAACAATATCGAGGACTGGGGACCTTCTATACTTTCAAAGTGAACATTTGTAACTTGGCAATATCTAAATCAGCATGTGGGAATTATTCCAAATGTTCAATATTACATAAAAGTAAAACATAATATAAAATCAAACTCAACACAAAGAACCATTGCTTCAATGCATCTTCTACCTAGGCTTTTATCTGCGGCTGCCAGATAGGATTTACTTGCCGGTATTGTTTTACAGTATTTTTGTTAGTCTACAGAGAATTTGACCAAGACCACCATTAAGTTTCCAGAATTCCAACATATATCAGACATTGTAAAATATGGGAGCTGATCCAATCTATTACTTCTCATTGCTTTTTTTTTTCTGGTACAGTTTTACCTGTTCCATATTAAAATATTCAATTCTGGATAAAGGAAAGCAGATGGCAACTATTGTAATATTTGTGCTGAGCAGAATAAGCAAATGAAGAGCGAGGATATGGAATCGTTCAGTATTTTTTTCTCAAGGAATTATACAGACATGTTTATAAAACTTGCAGGAACAGTTAATTCAATTCTCATGGGGTTTTGAGCAGCATTAAGCATAACAAATTACCTTTAATTCAATGCAATATAGTCTAAATGAGATCATTGGATTAATGTAATCACTGGATGCTTAAAGCTTTCATGATTCAGGATAATTAAGATCCTCTACATTATAACTATATAAGCTCTATGTGTCTAGTACATAATAATGACCATGTACAGCATGTTTGTGGTGGAAACTTTGAGGAAAGACATGTAAAGGTATATTCTTGTGGAATAACCAGCATCAGCACGGAGAAAAGTCAACATATCCTGAGAAAAATACTGACTGAATACTGACCAAATAATGATAGTAGGGCCATAGCCTTAGAGTGATCCTGTGTCTCAGATGAGAGAATAGTAGCACGGGTGTGGAGAAGATGGGGAACATAATTTCTCCATTTTCTCCATTCTGTGAGTCTGCGAGGTCATCCGAGCGCAGTCTGATGATTTCCACACACCCATAGACTTCAATCAGTGAGTGGTATCTGATTTGAACAGAAAGGCCACGGTCCCACTATCAGTATTCGGTCAGTATTTTTTTCTCAGGAGTGGGAGTCAAAACCAGGTGAGGAACAATCAGAGAAAAGGTATAATAGAAACAGGTCACCAATTCTGCATTTATCACCCACTCCTGGTTTTGGCTCCCATTCCTGAGAAAGAATACAGACTAAATACTGACCAAATACTGATTGTGGGGCTGTGGCCAAACTCGAAGCATACAGCAATTTTGTTTCTCATGGCGAATCGGCAAGAGAAAAAAAACACTGCTCAGCACTGTCCCATAGTATAACATTGGTCCTAGCGCTATCCGATAAAACATCGAATAGCAGCACTCATCCGATGTATACCCTCGTGTGAGCGAGCTGTACAACTAGCTTATTTGTTAGTAAAGTCACCACTTTCAGAGGCCTGGAGGTTGTGAGTAGGATTAGTAAATGTTTCTTTAAGGCCATGTTCATACATTCAGTATTGTGATTTACTAATCAAATGTGTGTATGAACTTATTTATAATATTTCCTTTAGTTATTTATTTCTTCTCCAGAGAACCTATTTAACGACTGTGTTTCAACTTACTTTTGAAAACCAGGAGTTGCTCGACCCGAGCAACGAGCCCAATGTTAGTCTATGGGAGACCCGAGCATTTTTGCGGCGGCACCCCCGGCAGTCTGTAGAAAGCCTAAAAAGTGCCCAAAACGATAGTGACAGTGCTCAAATGACATGGGGACAGCATGGGGATCGCCCCTGGAAGCATTTCTGACCCCCAGGTCACTGCTGTCAACAACGTGGTCAGAGGTATTAAGCCACTTTTATGGGCTCACAATAAAACGTTCAAAAACGAAACTGAAACTGCTTTCCTGTGAAATATGTTAAGGAATTTCCTTTCCAGGGTAAAGACTTGTGTATAAGGTAAAATAAATAACCTAAAACAAAAATACTTCTCCACACCTTGGGCTATGTTCACAAGTAGCATTTTTCATGCGTTTTTGCACTTTTGTATTGCTTTCAACCGTGACAAATGCATTCACCGGGAAATGTCATTTTAACATTTTACAACCTTATTTGGCCATGTGCTGTGTGACACATGCATTCAGTGCTGAAAAGACATGGGAACTGCATGGGGAAGACCCCTGGAAGCATCTCTGACTCCCAGGTCACTGCCTAAAAGTGTGCCCATCAGAAGTGATCCTTGCTGCATCAGAAGATGCAGACTTGCAACTATCCCCGTGCAAGTCCTTGTCCCAGGGCAGTGTTCAATTGTACCTCCCCCATTCCTTGCAATGCAAGCGCAAATATGCAGCCAACCACCCACTCACCCGCAGGCTGCAATACCATACTGCTAGCTTTCACTTGAAATGGAGCCTTTTAGTTTGGAGGAGGCCGAAGCTGGCCACTACCTCATGGCTGCTTCGGCAGCGAGGTATCTATACTCAGTCCCCAGCCGCCCGGCGGCCGGGTGTCCACACTCGGTCCCCAGCCGCCAGGGGGCAGCCGGGTGTCCATACTTGGTCCCCAGCCGCCCCGTGGCTGGGTGTGTACACACGGTCCCCAGCCACCTGGGGGTGGCCGGGTGTCCATAAACGATCCCCAGCTGCCCATATTTCTCCTGTCACCTTCCCACACACTTTTCTTAGCCTGGCCTGCTTTAGGGCAGCATTGGACGAGCCCACCAGAGATCCAGACTCCTCCAGTGGGCCCTGGCTTCTCCATCAGGGGAGTTGAGAGTGCCAAGGTGAGGAGCATGATGATGATGATAGAAGTTAGCATCTGCTTTGTTTTCTTTTAATGCAAGCGTAAGTGTGCAGCCTGCCACCCCCACACCCCCAGGCTGCAATGCCATACTGCTAGCTTGCACTTGAAATGGGGCATTTTAGTTTTGAGGAGGCCGAAGCTGGCCACTACCTCATGGCTGCTTCTGTGGCCTGGTATCCATACTCAGTCCCCAGCCGCCCGGCGGTCGGGTGTCCATAAACGGTCCCCAGCCGCCCCTATTTCTCCTGTCAACCAGACTCCTCCGGTGGGCCCTGGCTTCTCCATCAGGGGAGTTGAGAGTGCCAAGGTGAGGAGCATGATGATGATGATAGAAGTTATCATCTGCTTTGTTTTCTTGGAATGCAAGCGCATGTATGTAGTAGCGGCTAGGCCTGAGGTGGTCAGCGTTTTGGCACATATCCTACCTCCTCCGCGGTTTGCTGGATGTTTTCCTGCTACTATCCCAGTTCTATGACTCCCATTAAAACAAAGCTTCAGGTGATAAATGATGGATGAGGTGGTGACAAAGGAGAAAGAGCAGGAGGAACAGGGACCATTCACATCAATATCAGGCCAGTCAACCACACATGTCTTATAGGATATGTTTCTGTACCAAAAGGAGTGGTTCGGTTCAGTTATAGGGCATACAGTAAGTGCAATGCCTATCAAAAATTTAGAGGCACTCCAATGCCCCTTGGAAGTGACATGGAGGTCAGAGGGCCTTAACTAAACCATTTTTTCCATTTACAGCAACTGGGTCTCCTGTGCACTGTTGGCCTAAGCAATGAATGGAAGGCTTTCCAAAAATTATGAGGAACTGCAATGCCCCTTGAAACAGACGTGGATTACAGCGTACTAAAAACCTTCTACCCATTAATGGGGAGTGGGTCTCCCTTAGTGTTCGCATATGCATTGAAAAGCAAAGGCTGACTAAAATTAGGAGGAAATGGAATGCCCGTTGGAAGAGTCGTGGAGGGTTTTAATGCCCCTTGGAGAAGTGGTGGAGGTCACAGTAGCTTAACAAGACGGTTTGAATGCCCCTTGGAAAAGTGGTGGAGGTCACAGTAGCTTAACAAGACGGTTTGAATGCCCCTTGGAAAAGTGGTGGAGGTCACAGTAGCTTAACAAGACGGTTTTAATGCCCCTCGGAAGAGACGTGGAGGTCGCAGTAGCTTAACAAGACAGTTTTAATGCCCCTTGGAAAAGTGGTGGAGGTCACAGTAGCTTAACAAGACGGTTTGAATGCCCCTTGGAAAAGTGGTGGAGGTCACAGTAGCTTAACAAGACGGTTTGAATGCCCCTTGGAAAAGTGTTGGAGGTCGCAGTAGCTTAACAAGACGGTTTTAATGCCCCTTACAAGAGCAATACAGTACAGCATCTTAAAAACATTATTCCCATTATTGGTGAGTGGGTCTCCCATAGTATTGCTTATGCCTTCCAAGCAAAAGCTGCCAAAAATTAGGACGGAGAAACTTGCAATGCCCCTTACAAGAGCCATGCAGTACAGCATATTACAAACATTATTCCCATTATTGGGGAGTGGGTCTCCCATAGTCTTTGCTTATGCCTTCCAAGCAAAAGCTGCCAAAAATTAGGAGGAAATGCGATGCCCGTTCGAAGAGTCGTGGAGGTTAGAGTTAACTGAAAACAACATTTCAATGCCCCTTGGAAGAGCTGTGGAGTTCAGAGTGGTTTAACAAGACGCTTTTAATGCCCCTTGGAAGAGATGTAGAGGGCCCAGTAGCTTAACAAGACGGTTTTAATGCCCCTCGGAAGAGACATGGAGGTCGCAGTAGCTTAACAAGACGGTTTTAATGCCCCTTGGAAGAGACGTGGAGGTCCCAGTAGCTTAACAAGATGCTTTTAATGCCCCTCGGAAGAGACGTGGAGGTCGCAGTAGCTTAACAAGACGGTTTTAATGCCCCTTGGAAAAGTGGTGGAGGTCGCAGTAGCTTAACAAGACGGTTTTAATGCCCCTTACAAGAGCCATACAGCACAGCATCTTAAAAATATTATTCCAATTATTGGGGAGTGGGTCTCCCACAGTCTTTGCTTATGCCTTCCAAGCAAAAGCTGACAAAAATAAGGACGGAGGAACTTTCAATAATGGCAACACGGACCCCGGTCACCCTGGTTGTATAGTGGTGGTGGAGGCTGAGGATAAGGAGAAGAACATAAAACAGATGAAATGAGGAAGCGTATACCCATGTGTGGGTGTGAAGCAGTGCATGTGAATACACCTCCCGAAATAACACAGTGGATTTGACTTTATGTTACTCTGCTGTCATTTGGTGGTGATGAGAAGTCTGGCCCAATCCAGCCCTTGTTGGGGGTCAGCTTGTCAGCATTGTCAGTTAACAGGCAAGTGCGCTTATCAGTTATAATTCCCCCAGCAGCACTAAAAATACGCTCCGGTAACACACTAGCGGCAGGGCAGGCCAGGACCTCCAAGGCGTACAGAGCGTGTTCATTCCAAGTGTCCGGCTTGGATACCCAATAATTAAAAGGCACAGAGGAATCACGGAGGACGCTGGTACGGTCGGCAAGGTACTCCCTCACCATCTTTTGAAACTTTCCACTCCTTGTGAGAGTACCCCGCGCCTCAGGGTCAGTCCGAAGGGAGGGTCTGAGAAAACTGTCCCAGAATGTTGACAGTGTTGCCCTGCCTCTGCTGGATTGGAGTTGCGTCTCTCTCGCATGTACGCCTTGGTTGGGCAACGAACTGTGACCTCTGCCGCTAGCGTGTTCAGATGGGAATTTTTTTAACAGTTCTGCAGCAAGGGCCTTCTGGTACTGCCCCATTTTTATAGACCTCTCCACCTCAGGAATAAGAGAGTGAAAGTTCTCCTTGTAGCGGGGGTCTAAAAGTATCACCAACCAGTAATGACTGTCACCCAACATTTTGACAACGCGAGGGTCACGGTTAAGGCAGCGTAACATAAAGTCAGAAGTCAGCATGCGTGCCAGACTGGTAACGGGCAAGACTTCCGTGTCCTCACCAAGATGACGACTGACCATGCTCTCCTCCTCCTCCTCCTCCTCCCCCTGTCCTCAGGCCACCCACGCTGAACCGACGGTATGACAGTTGTACAGGTACTACCGTCTACAGGGCATGATACAAGTTCCTGTTCTTCCTCCTCCTCCTCCTCCTCTCCCTCATTGTCCCCCAAAGCACGTTGGGATGAGATGAGGCTGGGCTGTGTGTAATCGACCGCTACGGCTTCTTGATCCATCTCATCACACTCTGGCTGCAGTGCTTCCTCTTTAATTCTCTGCAGAGAGCGTTGCAAAAGACAGACAAGTGGAATGCTGACACTAATGATGGCGTCATCGCCACTCACCATCTTGGTGGACTCCTCAAAGTTTGTCAAGATGGTACATATGTCAGACATCCAGGTCCACTACTGAGGTCTTATGTGTGGAGTCTGACCTGAATATCGACGGCCTTGATGCAGCTGGTACTCCACAACTGCTCTCTTCTGCTCACAAATCCTTTGCAACATGTGGAGGGTAGAGTTCCAACATGTGGGGACATCACACACCAGTCGGTGTGACGGAAGCTGCAAACGCTGCTGCAACACAGCAAGGGCGGCGGAAGCTGTAGCCGACTTGCGAAAATGAGCTGACAGGCGGCGTACTTTGACGAGTAGATCTGGCAACGATTTAAGAAACCACTGAACCACGAGGTTAAGCACATGAGCCAGGCATGGTACGTGTGTGATTTCGCCTCGCCTCAGAGCCGCCACCAGGTTACGTCCATTGTCACACACGACCATGCCTGGATGTAGGTTCAGCGGTCTCAGCCACAGATCTGCCTGCTCTTTCACAGCTGTCCACAACTCACAAGCAGTGTGAGGTTTCTCACCTAAGCTTATGAGTTTCAGCACAGCCTGTTGCCGCTTGGCAGAGGCGGTACTGCAGTGCTTCCAGCTTGTAACTGATGTGGTGATATCTGAGATGGAGGCTGAACATGAGGAGGAGGAGGAGGATGATGCGCAGGAGCTGTACACTGTGGGGGCAACTCTGATTGACATAGGGCCCGCAATCCTCGGTGTGGGGAGGATGTGTTCCGTCCCAAGGTCCGACTGGGTCCAGGCTTCCACTATGTTTACTCAGTGTGCCGTCAGGGAGATGTACCGTCCCTGGCCACAAGCACTTGTCCACGTGTCCGTTTTCAGGTGGACTCTCCCAGTAACTGCATTGTTGAGGGCACGGCAGATGTTTTGGGACACGTGCTTGTGTAGTGCGGGGATGGCACACCGGGCAAAATAGTGTTGGCTGGGGACCGAGTACCGAGGGACGGCCACCGCCATAAGGTTGCGGAAGGATTCCGTCTCCACCAGCCTTAAAGTCAGCATTTCCAACGCAAGCAGTCGTGAAATGTGCGAATTTAGGACTGTGGCCTGTGGGGCATTGCGCTTTCGTTCAAAGGTCTGGGATATGGACAACTGAACGCTGCGGTGGGATGTGGACGTGGACATTGATGCTGTTTCTTGAGAAACTGCCATAACAGGTGAAGACTGAGAGGAGGGGGCATCTTTGCATGCAGTATGGACAGGGGATTGCCTTGCACACACAACAGGGGGTTCTATTGCACGCACAACAGCGGAAGAAGCAGTGGTGACACCCGCTGACACTGGTCGTGGACCCTGGGGTTCACACCACAAAGTCGGGTGCTTTGCTGCCATGTGCCTGATCATGCTGGTGGTGGTCAGGCTGGTAGTTTTGTCACCCCTGCTGATGCTGGCATGGCAGGTGATACAAATGGCCTTTTTGGGGTTATCAGCAGAGTCTTTAAAAAAATTCCAGACTCTGGAAGACCTACAGGTTGTACTCGCAACGTCCCTCGTGTTGGTGTTACAGGGAACTGTTGCCTGCCTTCTGTGTGTGGCCACCACACTGCTTCTTCCTGCCTGTTGGGGTACTCTGCCTCCCTCACCCTGTGTGCTGCTGGCCTCGCTCTGCATGTCTTCCTGCCACGTTGGGTCAGTTACTAGATCATCCACCACCTCCTCCTCTTCCACTTGCTCACCACGATCCTCCTCCTCACTTTCTGGCAATTGTGTCTCGTCATCGTCCACTTCTTGTGACAAATTGCCAGCGCCGACTTTCTGTGGCCGTGGCTGTTCAAATATTTGGGCATCGCTACATGGGATCTCCTCTTCCACCACTTCAAGCGGAGCAGGCGAGGGGCACAAATCTGGAAATGGACCAGTGAACAGCTCTTCGGAGTGTCCAAGTGTGGGATCAGTTGCTGTCTGACGACACTCGGCATGGTGGGAGGAAGGAGCATCAGGGTGAGGAGGAGTATGCAGTCGAGACTCACGGCTACTAAGATTTGACCGTGTGGAAGACAGACTGGAGGTGGTGGTGCCCAGGTAACTGGAAGTATTATCTGCTATCCAATTAATAACCTGTTCACACTGATCAGTTCGCAATACTGGTGTTGTTCTGTGCTTCCCTAGTAATTCGGTCAAGAAGTGGGAGCGAGAAGATGTGGCTGTTGGTTGTGGCACATTTTCACCTTGGCCACGGCCCCGTCCTCTGCACGCACCATCACCAGAACGTCCAGTTCCACGTCCCTTGCCACGCGCATTGCCCATTGTAAAGGAAGTAAAATAGCTTACACTCGCACGATCAATGGAAAAAGGGTAATAAAAAGTAGATTAGAACCGTGGAAGAGGAAAACCACAGTTCTATTTCTCTGGCCTACACCCAACTATTTTAAACAATCTGAAAAATCACTATTACTATTACTGTTTTTCTTTACGGAAAAAATACCAAAAGCTGAATAATAGAGATTTTTGACCGTGGAATGGCAAAACCACAGTTATTGTTTACTGGGGTATACCAGACAATTTTAAATAGATATATTTGCGGTAGAACAGTGAGCGACACACTCAAACTGTTTTTTTTTAGGTAAAAATGGCCCAAAAGTGGATAATACAGAGGTTTGAACCGTGGAACTGCAAAACCACACTTCTATTTCTCTAGCCTACACCAGACTATTTTCAACAAATATATTTGTGTCTGAACAATCAGGGAGACACTATTACAGTTTTTTTTTATGGCAAAAAATGCCAAAAGCAGGATAATAGAGATTTTTTACAGTGGAACGGCAAAACCACAGTTATAATTTACTGGTGTATGCCAGACTTTTTTAAATAGATATATTTGCCGCTGAACAGTGAGCGACACACTCAAACTGTTTTTTTTTAGGTAAAAATGGCCCAAAAGTGGATAATACAGAGGTTTGAACCGTGGAACTGCAAAACCACACTTCTATTTCTCTGGCCTACACCAGAATCTTTTAAAAAAATATATTTGTGTCTGAACTGTCACAGACACACTTTTTTTTGGGAGTGGGGCACCAAAAGGTTAATAAGATGGGTATTTGTACAGTGTGAAGGAGGAAAAAAAAAAAAGAGGATTTAGATGAAAAAAAAAGGATTTTTCCTGGCCCCCTAGACCTGGAGCTAAGTCCAGCAATTTCAGCAACAGGAGCACACAGGACTGTAATGTAGCGTTTGCTGGTATAACCACTGCGTCTCCTATACAGCCTGCCTGCCTGCCTGCCTGATATCTGGGATGGATACTAGTCCTGAGAAGGACTGTTTGTTTGTTCTGGCAGCCTTTACAGACCCTACACTAACTATTTCGCAGTATATATCTCTCCCTAAATCAGCAGCGCTGTCCCTACACTGTCTAATCCGGAGCAACTGTGTCCAAGATGGCGGCGCCCGGTTTTAAATACTCGAGGTGACGCTGTGCGGCCAGCCAATCAATGTAATGCCCACAATCAACATGGCTGCGGCATTTCAGTGACTGGCTGGCAATCCCTGCATGTTCATTGGCTCTGTAAAGAGCGCCAAACATGCAGGGCGGAGACCCGAGCTCCCGCCCAAGTAACCCGGAAATGCTCGGTGCTCGCTCAACACTAATTGTAATCTGTATTTAGTCTTGTCAATTTTTATTAACTTCTGCTGTATAAAAATGGCTTGCACATGGAATGCATACCAATGACAAATGGGAAAAAAAATGTTTTCTGGACGGAACTCGGACTATTTTTTTATACTCTTGTGTGAATTTAGCCTGGTGGTTGGGATCTCAGCAGCTTTTTGTACCATAAACCAAACACATTTATGTTTTAGGTCCCTGTAATTCAGATTAAGGCCACGGCCCCACTATCAGTTTTTTTTCTCAGGAGTGGGAGCCAAAACCAGGTGAGGAACAATCAGAGAAAAGGTATAATAGAAACAAGTCACCAATTCTGCAGTTATCACCCACTCCTGGTTTTGGCTCCCACTCCTGAGAAAAAATACTGACTGAATACTGACCAAATACTGATAGCGGGGCCATGGCCTTAATCTGTAACTTCTTTTTAGTAATCTTTGCTTTTGTTCCAAAGTAATCCCTTATCCAAAGTCTATGCAGATGAGGAACAAATGTGGCCTCCCACGGCCGTCTGAAGCTCCCTGACTGACAGGCCATTCTTGTCAGAGTGACCTGCCTCCTCCTTCCAAAATGTTGCAAAGGCGCCATCATTCTTGGTGATGGCATATGTGCAGTAAGGCTGCGTGCCCACTATGCGTTTTTCAAGCGGTTTTGATGCGGAATTTCAGCAGCGAAAACGCTTAAAAACGCTTGGTAATACGTGCCCCATGTTCCCCAATGATAATCCTCATGTGCCGTGCGGATTATCATTGCGGAACAATCCGCAGCATGTCCATTAATTTTGTGGACACGCAGCGTAATCGCCGCCATTGACTGGCATTGGACCGCGTGACATCCGCATCACTGCATCTGCACATGCGGATATCACACGGCTCAATATGCGGATGGTACCCAGGTCTGGAGGAGAGGGGACTCTCTTCCAGACCTTGGTACCATAGAAGCTGTAAAAAAAAAGAATTTAAAATAAAAAATAAAAGATTATACTTACCTTCCGATGTCCCCCGGCCTCCTCAGCGATGCGTGCGATGTGTTGGGCGGCTCGCGGTGGTGTGAGGACCTCCCATGACGTCATTGAGTCAAGTGACAGGTCACGCGACCACTGACTCAATGACATCATGGCAGGTCCTTCACACCACCGCGAAACACCGGGGAGACCGAATGGAGCGGAGAACGAGACCGGGGGCCATCGGAAGGTAAATATAATCTTTATTTTTATTTTTTACCATTCTTATTCTTTTTTTTAAACTATTACTTGGTCACACTATATAAACCCATGCTGGTTGCATGGATTTAAATAGTGTGACCAAGTTGTCAAGCACTTTTCCAAGTGATGCTAAAATCGCCTGGAAAGCGCTTGATAACCCGCATACAGAAATGCATGTGAAGAACGCTTGACAAACGCTTCTACCTGGCAGGAAAAACGCATGTAAAATCCGCACATGTTTTTCCTGCCAGGGAGAAGTGGAAAAAATATGCAGCATTTCTGCATCGTGGGCACATAGCCTTAGTCCAGATGATGCAGTGAGAAAGGACTATGCATTTGCACATGTGTCGACCCCCCTAAGAAGATGACTGGCATAGGGAAAGACAGTGCCTACCTATAATTTCAGACAGGACAGGCAGGTCACTCAGACAAAAGTGACCTGTCAGTCAGGGAGTTTCAGGCAGCGGGCATAGAAAGATGGAGAGAGGACGAAGAGCTGTGAGTGCGGGATCAACCCCCGCATTTGTGTCTCATTTGGATAAGGGAAAACTTAGAATGAATGCAATGATTACTAAAAAGAATGTATAGACTTAATGTTAATTAAAGTGACCTAACATAGATGTGGCTGCTTTATGGTACAAAAACATGCTGACAGGATCCCTTATAAGAAAAGTAAGCATGCAAGAATTGGTGAATTGGTGCATAAAGTGCCTCAAGTATAGTCTATATGTCAGAAATGCAGCTTAGACTTCATATATTCAATGTTTGCAAATATATTGACGCTTACAGCGATGCTGATTCTGTATTCTTTGGTTTGTATATACTGCAGTCACAGCAGCTTGCACCTGTTCACATTGGCTTCATGTTGTTAGGAGGTGCTGGTCAGTTGCTATTTCTTTGTTTATAGCTGGATGGATAGATAAAGGCTGTTTCAAATCTTGAATTTCTGCATTTGACTGCTAAGGTTAGCTTCACACGACCGTATAAAAAGTCGTTAACAGTTTCATCCAGATTTTTTTTTACAGCAGCAGCTATTAATCATTTACAGGACCATTTAGAGTTTCCTATGTTACAGAACTGCAATTGACTGTAAAAATCAAGTGCTATACTGCGGCTCCGTATGGCATCCAACTTTTTTCTCACATCCATAGACTTGAAAGGTCTCATCCGATTTCACCCCTTGGAGGAAGTGGAACGAAAAACGCGCATCAGGGGTTTCTCTGGCTACCATGCAGATTCTATACTATTTATTATCTATTCCCTTATGTATCACTATTGTGCTCTATGTGCTGATCTTTCTATGTGATCTCTTGGTATGCTTGTTCTGGGCATTTTTGATGTATTAATGTGACTTTATTGAAGTCATGGATCAAATAGCAAACTGGCCATTGACATTTTGGTTATAGTATTATGACTCGCCCCCTGGGCCTGTGTTGTGCAAGGGAACCCGGAACCGGGCCTCTGGTGGGATGCTGGGGGTGGTAGTCTCCGTGTGGCGGCGACCCGGTCCGTGGCTCAGGGTGGTCAAACCAGTGGCAGTCTTAAGTACTAACAATGTCCCACTACGCCACCCGTGGATTGCGGTCAGAGGGGACCGCCGCTGCGCTGCAGACCGCTGAGGCTGATGTTATATGCGCAGCCAAGAATGGGATAACTCCCCACGGGAGAAGTATTGCCTCAGGGCAGCTAATGTGGATGATGGGAGTGATGGTGTGAGTGTCCCAGTACTGATGGTGCTGGGGTGGCGATGAACCACAGAGACATGCAGTTGCAGTTTTCAATGCTTTACTCACAGTTCTTTATCAGGTCACTTGTGCGTAGTTAGGACCGCCCGAGTCATGCTGCGTCCACCAGGTCAGGTGCTCGGTCAACTCCCAGGCAATTCCAGAGCGTGGCACAGGGCTCCCTTCCTTTCCTTTCTCTGGCCGTCCCCACCAGTGACCCACCTTTGTCCAGCTCCCTCGGGCCTTCTCTGGGCACGCTGCTCTCTGCGTCCCTGACCCTATATGGTATGCCTTCCTGGTGGATGTAGTGAGGGGTCGTCCCAAGATGTGGTAACAACCTCCGGTTTTGGCTGAGGATTAGTCGCCTCCACCAATTTGGGTTCCGGTACCCTGCTCTGCCAACCCTTCACCCTGTATCTCCTGGGCATATGGGGTTCCTTCTGCCTTCGTGTCTCTGGGCCTTTCTCTGTGTTCCTTGCTTCCTTTCTCCTCTGTTCCAGTTCCTTTCTTTCTTTCCTTTCTGTTCCTTCTCCTCTCTCTTTCTGCTGTTTCTGGCCTCCACTCCAGGCCTGCCTCTGGAGCTGGGCCCAGACTGAGCCACAGCTCCCTGTCAGCCCTCTCTGGCTGAACTCCTGTTTTCTTCTCCTCCTCTCTGAACTGAACCCTGTCCTAAGATGGTGCCCACCTTATATACCTCCCTCTATGTGTGAGCCCAGGTGACTAGCAACCAATGGGCTCCTACCTATGCCCAGAGACCCACCCCTATCTGCTCCAACACCACTGGGTATTCCACCCCCCGCCCCACTCCAGCCAGAGACAGATGCTGTCATGCCTGCACTTCTGTCTAGTGGGAGCACCGTTGAGCTGTCCCTCGGAAATGGGGTGTGTGTGGTGCATGCAGCTTACTGAGCCCTAGTCCACACTCCATCCTTACCCGGGAGTGGAATACCACACCTCTGGTTCGAGGTGCAATACCCCTGTAGCAGCTGAGCCCTCAGGGTGCTACATTCCCCACTGGTAAACCACAGCACGTCCTCGGGCTGGAAAAGAGTAAAAACAATTTAAAACATACACATTTTTAAAGTGCACTCGCATATAAGACATTAACCAAAAACTCATCCCTTTTTGGGAGGTACTCTTCTCTTTTTAACGTTACTGGTACTCTTTTTCTTTAACATTCTTCTGTCACTAGCTATGGCCAAAACTACCGGAACTCTTTTAGCATATAGAACATCACATAAAACATTTGCATTATTACTCTAGCAGCATATAAAACTTTTTCATTATAGAACACTCGCAAGGAAAACATTCTCAAAACACATTCTTGAATCCTGGCCGCGGTGCAACTTGTGACCAGGTGTTCGATCTTCTTTTTAAGTGCAACAGTCCATTTAATTCGTCCTGAGGTAGACGTTGCAGTTTCGTATAAAACCAGTAGGGGGCGCTTTAAGAAGCGCAACTATTTACAAGGGATTGGCCGCTCTCAGTCCTCGGCCGGTTGGAAAGGGGGGATGGCTGCTCACAGTCCTCAGCCTGGTTAGGGATTAGGGGCACACAGGTAACAGTTCACACAGTCAACAGTTTCACAACAGTTCTTGTACCCTGACGGGTAACTATATACAGTTCCACTTTACCGTTTACTGGTAACGGTGTCCTCCTGATGCTCTTTCCTCGTACTCTTCAGACCCGTCCGGGCCCTCAGGGTAGTCCATGTCTGGGCGGTACCGCAGCTCCTCCTCTGTTAGACGGTGGACATGGAGGGCATACAGTCCCTTTGCGCCTGGGGAGTTCAGGCCTTGCGACCGGGCCTGGAGAGGGCCGCCATTGATGACGCCCAGGATCAGAGGGAGCGACTTTGGGCCTGGGCGCGGGCTGGTGGTGGCAGTGCCCAGGGCTGGAGGGCTCGGCAGCAGGGCTTGTTGTGGGGTCTGGAGCAGGTTGGTGTCTGCAGCGCCTGGGATTGGCGGCTCCACCAGGGGGCCCGGGAGCAGGCTGACGCTGGCAGCGTCCGGGACAGGGAGACTCCTCTTACCTGCTCCCGCGACCGCTCCTGCATCACGCGTCTTCTCCTGCCGCTGGTCGGGGCCCGCGACGGCTGGGGCACTGCTGATGCTGGGCAGCTTAGTCTGCTGCCGGTCCGCCATCTTGCTCTCCGTTCCTGGTGTCCTCCTCCCCCCTGGTGGACCGCGGCCTACCTTGCGTTGATCTTCCTCCGTAGGCCGCGGCTCCGTAGTCGATCGTCGGGGTTGAGGACCTTGCGTCGTGCTCCTGTGACGTCAGCGTCGCTCCCTCTCCTTTCCAGGACCTTACGCAGCGTCAGTGCGTGAGGCGGAGCTTCGGATCTCACGCGCTTTTGGCGTCCACGCCCCTCTTCTTCCCGCGCGGCGTCCCGATGATGGCGTCCAATGGCGGGAAGCGGCTGCGGATGGAGGGAAGACGGCAGAAGATGGCGGAAAACGACCCAAGATGGCGTCCGATGGCGGGAAACTACTCTGGACGGCGGGAAACTTCTCTCAGGTAAGTGCAAAAGTCTTTTTCAGGCACGCAGTACCCGGTGGTTGCGGGAAAGAAATCCTGCCGACTACGCCAAAGTTGACTCCTCCCCTGGGCCTGTGTTGTGCAGGGGAACCCGGAACCGGGCCTCTGGTGGGATGCTGGGGGTGGTAGTCTCCGTGTGGCGGCGACCTGGTCCGTGACTCAGGGTGGTCAAACCAGTGGCAGTCTTAAGTACTAACAATGTCCGACTACGCCACCCGTGGATTGCGGTCAGAGGGGACCGCCGCTGCGCTGCAGACCGCTGAGGCTGATGTTATATGCGCAGCCAAGAATGGGATAACTCCCCACGGGAGAAGTATTGCCTCAGGGCAGCTAATGTGGATGATGGGAGTGATGGTGTGAGTGTCCCAGTACTGATGGTGCTGGGGTGGCGATGAACCACAGAGACATGCAGTTGCAGTTTTCAATGCTTTACTCACAGTTCTTTATCAGGTCACTTGTGCGCAGTTAGGACCGCCCGAGTCATGCTGCGTCCACCAGGTGAGGGGCTCGGTCAACTCCCAGGCAATTCCAGAGCGTGGCACAGGGCTCCCTTCCTTTCCTTTCTCTGGCCGTCCCCACCAGTGACCCACCTTTGTCCAGCTCCCTCGGGCCTTCTCTGGGCACGCTGATCTCTGCGTCCCTGACCCTATATGGTATGCCTTCCTGGTGGATATAGTGAGGGGTCGCACCAAGACGTGGTAACAACCTCCGGTTTTGGCTGAGGATTAGTCGCCTCCACCAATTTGGGTTCCGGTACCCTGCTCTGCCAACCCTTCACCCTGTATCTCCTGGGCATATGGGGTTCCTTCTGCCTTCGTGTCTCTGGGCCTTTCTCTGCGTTCCTTGCTTCCTTTCTCCTCTGTTCCAGTTCCTTTGTTACTTTCCTTTCCGTTCCTTCTCCTCTCTCTTTCTGCTGTTTCTGGCCTCCACTCCAGGCCTGCCTCTGGAGCTGGGCCCAGACTGAGCCACAGCTCCCTGTCAGCCCTCTCTGGCTGAACTCCTGTCTTCTTCTCCTCCTCTCTGAACTGAACCCTGTCCTAAGATGGTGCCCACCTTATATACCTCCCTCTATGTGTGAGCCCAGGTGACTAGCAACCAATGGGCTCCTACCTATGCTCAGAGACCCACCCCTATCTGCTCCAACACCACTGGGTATTCCACCCCCCGCCCCACTCCAGCCAGGGACAGATGCTGTCGTGCCTGCACTTCTGTCTAGTGGGAGCACATTGAGCTGTCCCTCGGAAATGGGGTGTGTGTGGTTCATGCAGCTTACTGAGCCCTAGTCCACACTCCATCCTTACCCGGGAGTGGAATATCACACCTCTGGTTCGAGGTGCAATACCCCTGTAGCAGCCGAGCCCTCGGGGTGCTACAATTATATAATAATATTATAATAAGGTTCACATGCTGCACAATTTATTATCCCTGTTTATGCTGCACAATTTTTGTGCCAACTTTGGTCAATCACTTATAGTGTAACCATCATCCTTTCATCTATAGACTAATAAGTAGGAATACTATCCACTATATACTGTGTATTAAGTCCAAATTTTCTGGAAACAACCTAAGGATTTTGAATACTATATAATTTTTTGCCTTTTGATATTGTCACATCTATATCTGGGGTTACCTGTATGGTTTTAGCTTATGTCTGACATTCTCTTTTTACATGTAAGTGGTATTGTGTGTTTATATTTTATTATAATAAAAAATTTACAAATTTTTCAACTAATTTTGGCTAATGCTCCTAACTATGTATAGGTTGTCTCGATTTCAGGAAGAAAATTGTGCAGGCTGGGATTTTGTTTCACACACAGATTCACAAATAACATTGGTCCGAGTGCAATCCGTTTTTTGAAACTATAGCCCTTGGACTAAAAACTAAATATCTATCAACTAAAAGGAGAAAATGTGGGAAGAAAAAAAAAAGACTAAGGGCTTTTAACGATAAAGGATGATTCCTATATACCAGGCGTCTTTATAATATGTTCTGCCTGCCGGGTCTGAGGCCGCTCATTGACGTTTTGTTCTCACGTATGGGGACAGTGTGTGCCTCTTTTAGGAGACGTCTTTTGTGGAACGCTTTTCTTTCCTAGTTCATATTATCTCATTAGAATATCTATACACTATTACCAGGAGTAATTTTCTGATTGATTTCTTTGTTCCTACTTGGCTGTGAATGATTCCAATATGTCAGTATCTCAGCATTCAGACTTGTTAAACAAGTCATTGTAACGCGTCCTGGCACTTTTCAAATGACTTATTCACATTTACTGAAGGGGAACTTGTCCGACTCCAATATAGATCTGACACAGTTTTGCTAAAAATATATATAGAGATGAAATTTGCCTTTTCTTAAAAAAAAAAATATTTCTCAAAAGGAGAAATAAATATAAATTTAGCATTTGAGTTCATAGTTCCATATTGGACATTTCCAATTTTGCAGAGGAAAGTTCGGAGATTGCATAGGCAGCATGTCTAAATAGGGTGTGGTGGGAAAATGTGGGAACCCATCCTCCAATGTATGTATACAGTAAAAACTTTCATGAGAACACAAAGGCATTGACGAGTTCCCAGCCAAGCTAAAAAGCTAGCAATTCCTGCTTTAAAGCCAAACAAGGAAAATCCTGCACATGTTGTGAGACACATGCAAATTATATGCAAATAATATGCAAATGACCATATTGTATGCCCTTTTTTTTGTCTTTCGGATGGATATTCCATGCAAGGCGATTTCTTCGCACGTTTCCCACTTCAAGTAGATCCATCCCTACAGCCGCATGTAAATATACGTACGTAGACTTTTCTTTTTCTGTCTGGTGCCATGTGGGTTGCCAGGCTTTGTGTCTGGGGCATGCAGACAGCACTATAGACTATTCTGAGAACTTATTTTTTTTTTTAATTGAGCTTCAAGGATTTTTGACACTAAAAAGTACAAAATATTTATATTGACAGATCAGATGACATCACGTACCGTAATCGTGACTTAAACGGATAAGTATCTCCACAAGTATGGAAATTACCATGTCAAAGTGAGTTAAATGAGAGTCCACGTCTTCATGGCTTCTCGGAGTTTCTCTTGATCCTGGTCTGTTTTGTATCTAGCGAAAGTTCCTTTATAGTTTTCTGTCAGCAGAAACCCAAACACAAGGTCTTAAGTTTAAGTGCATGGAAGTTTTGAACCTACTGTAGCCTCTTCTCGGCACTAAACAGACTGCCGCTTTCCATTAACCGAATTTAATTTAAGCTGTTCTGCTCAGTGTATCCTTTCAATAAAATTGTCCCGTGTTTCGGATCCTTCATAACTCAGTTTGCTTAATTGATTTATTTACTTAGCCACCGCAAAAATAAACAAATAAATCAAAACGTTACTTTAGTTTTACCCGTTCTGTCCACGTTCCCAATAATTTCATTGTAAATCATTCGTGATTGCTGTTGGTATACAGTATGTCTCTTGGCTGGTAATTAGGATATTTTGTGTCTAGTCCAGTGGTGGAGACGCTGAAGTCATCAGAAGTCCTAGACCCATGCTAATATGTCACTGTACTTCTACTGCCAGGGGCTCGTCGCTGATGTTTTTATAGGTACACTTTTGTAAACGTTTCTTTTTGCAAGAATACACTGAAAAAATCACATTTTTGAGGCCTCATTCAGATGTCCGTTTTTTATACATGTGTTCTGTTTTTCACAGATAATACCCAACATATTCTATGAAGTTGTTCGTATGTCTGTGTTTTTATGTAGCCCGTGAAAAAAATCAAGGAGACATGTCCAATTTTAATCCGAGTCACAGATAAAATCACCTATCAACCTGATGCCATCGATGTGCAATGACCATTAAAGGAGTTGTCAGGGACTTTAACGTTGATGGCCTATCCTTAGGATACCCTGCACACCCACCGATCAGCTATTCCTGGTGCCGGTGGCGGCCAGAACTGCTCAGTTACAGAACTGCATAGCACAGCACCATTGACAGAATAGTGGTCTTGGCCAGGTACTGCATATCCACCCCCTATTGATTTGAATAGGATAGGGAGTGGATGTGCAGTACGTGGCCATGGCTACTATACCATTGACGGAGCTGTGCAGTTAGTTCTGGCTGCTGACGATACCAGAACAGCTGATCACTGGAGTTGCCATGTGTTGCACCCCCTTCTATTAGACATTGATGACCTATAGTCATGGCCAAAAGGGTTGGCACCCTTGAAATTTTTCCAGAAAATTAAGTATTTTTCCCAGAAAATTATTGCAATTACAAATATTTTGTTATACACATGTTTATTTCCTTTGTGTGTATTGGCACAACATATAAAAACAGAAAAAAAAGGCAAATTGGACATCATTTCACACAAAACCCCAAAAATGGGCCAGACAAAATTGTTGGCACCTTTCCAAAAATATGGGTAAACAACTTTGTTTCAAGCATATGATGCTTGTTCAAACTCACCTGTGGCAAGCAACAGGTGTGGGCAATATGAAAATCACACCTGAAACCAGATAAAAAGGGGAGAAGTTGAATCAATCTTTGTATTGTGTATCTGTGTGTGCCACACTAAGCACAGAGAACAGAAAGAGGAGAAGACAACTGTCTGAGGACTTGAGAACCAAAATTGTTGAAAAATATCAACAATCTCAAGGTTACAAGTCCATCTCCAGAGATCTTGATGTTCCTATGTCCACGGTGCTCAACAAATTCAAGAAGTTTACAACCGATGGCACTGTAGCTAATCTTCCTGGACATGTATGGCAGAGAATTAATGAAAGGTTGCAAAACAGGATAGTCAAGATGGTGGATAAGCAGCCCCAATCAAGTTCCAAAGAAATTCAAGCTGTCCTGCAGGCTCAGGATGCATCAGTGTCAGCGCAAACTATCTGTTAACATTTGAATTAAATGAAACAGTAAGGCAGGAAAACCAGGAGGATGTCACAGCTGACACAGAGACATAAAAAGCTAGACTGCAGTTTGTCAAAAAGAAAAGAACACAGTACCTACAGTCAAATATGATGGAGGTTCAAAGATGTTTTGAAGATTTTTTTGCTGCTTCTGGCATTGGGTGCCTTGACTGTATGCAAGGCATCATGAAATGTGCAGATTATCAAATGATTTTGGGTCGCAATGTAGTGCCCAGTTGCAGGAAGCTGGGCTTGTGTCCTAGGTCATGGGTCTTTCAGCTGCACAATGACCCCAAACATACTTCAAGAATCATTCAGAAATGGATGGAAACAAAGTGCTGCAGAGTTCTGAAGTTGCCAGCAATGAGTTCGGATTTAAATCCCATTGATCACCTGTGGCGAGATCTTATAATTGCTGTTGGGAGAAGGCACTCTTCAAGTATGAGAGACTTGGAGCAGTTTGCAAAAGAATAGTGTACCAAAATTCCACCTCTCCTAGAAGCCTGTACCACTCATTGATCACCCACATTGTCAAAAGTTTTTTCTAATATCTAATTTGTATCTTCTCCCTTTTAGTTTCATTCCATTGGTTCTCGTGTTTCCATGTGCAAATGAAGATGAGGATGATCCCTCTACACTGTGACATCACTTCAGATATTTGTAGGCAGCTAATAAGTGTCCTCTTTGACTTTTTTTTTGCAAGCTAAGCATTCCCAGATCCTTTAACTGTTTCTCGTAGGATATACTTTGCAATACACTCACCATCCTGGTAGCTCTTTTCTGAACTTGCTCCAGTTTTTCAATGTCTTTTTTAAAATGTGGTGCCCAGAACTGGAACAGTATTCCAGATGAGGCCTGACCAAGGAGGAGTAGAGGGGATAATTATTTCACGTGATCTAGATTCTGTGCTTCTCTTAATACATCCCAGAACTGTGTTTGCCTAATTTCCTGCTGCATCACAGTGTTGACTCATGTGCAGTCTGTGATCTATTAGTATACCCAATTCTCTTTCACACATGTTGTTGCTTAGTTCTATTCCTCCCATTCTGTAGATGTAACTTTTGTTTTTTTTTGTTCAGATGTAGAATCTTACATTTCTCCCTGTTAAATACCATTCTATTATTTGCTGCCCATTGTTCAAGCGTATCTAGATCTTTCTGAATCCTTTCTCTGTCATTTGTAGTGTTAGCTATCCCTCCTAGCTTTGCATTGTCTGCAAATTTGATTTGTTTACCTTCAGTTCCCTTATCTAGATGATTTATAAAAATGTCCAACAACACTGGGGCCAAGACAGAGCCTTATGGTACCCCATTGGAAACACTCGTCCAATTGGATGTGCAACCATTTATTACAACTCTTTGAGTACGATCGCTGATCCAGTTATGAATCCACCAAACCGATGCGTCTTGTAGTCCAAAAAATATAGTACTTTTTCAAATGCTTTCCAAGTGTCGAGATATGCTATATGTACCACATTTCCCTGATCCACCTAGTCAGTGATTCCATCATAGGAGGAAATTAGATTAGTCTGGTATGACTTGTTTTGTGAGAAATTATGTCCAATTTGCCTTTTTTTTACTCTGTATTTTTGTGTTGTTCCAATACATATAAAGGAAATAAACATGTGTTTTATGAAATGTGTAATTACAATAATTTTCTGGGAGAAATATTTCATTTTCTGGAACAATTTCAAGGGTGTCAATACGTTCGGCCATGACTGTGTCCTAAAGATAGGCCATCAATGTTAAACTCCCAGACAACCCTTTAATGACTAGGAGAAGCTTTGCATATTTTTTTCTCGTGAGAAATTCATTGCTAAATCCCTGATGGGAAAATCAGACAAATGGACCAAAAGTTGATGAAAATGTAATTCAAAAAACTGCTGAAAATATTTCTGTATTTTTGAACATCAAAAATACGGATGTCTGAATGAGGCCAAATGTACCACACATAAATTTATTCTACTGTTTTATGTACAGTATATAGCTCTTATGCTGATGTACTGTATGTGTTTTACATGGTAAGGACTTGTTCAGATGTTCATTTATCACGTACTTGTTCTATCCATAGTCTATGTGACTATTCACATGTCCATTTATGATTCTATTCATGGATCAAAATCACCTACACAAGTCTATGTGTTCTTGAAAATTAATGACAGCTCACAGATGCCAACTGTGTGCAATCTGTTTGCTGTCCATTTTTAACATTGTAATAGGTAAGAGAAGCTTTTTGTTAGTTTATGTTACTATATAAAAAGAAAATCACTGATAAAACACTGATGGTAAAAACTGACCCATGACCAAACACTGATGAAAATCTGATACATAGCACTGATGAACTTTGCTTCTTTATTGCATATAACTAAAACCACTGCGTGCCACTGCAACTTTTTGAATACCACTGCCACTTTGACTTATGCCTCTGCAAGCACTGTTTCTATGTTTCCGAGATAGACAATGGTAGACACTGGAATGGCCCCGATGGTGCTTTTTCTCAACCAATTAAGTACCGAGTAAGAGAGGGAGATGATTGGCTCTCAAGATCTACCATGCGTCCAACTGAACCTTTCTGTAGGGAGTGGTAAAGATCCTTTTTGTCTTTTAAGTGGCCCCGTCCTATAGAACCCAAGTACAAGTCTCTGTGGACAAGCTTGCCTATAAGCCCTTAGCAATTTTCTTGAGGGAATTTAGCTAGGACTAAGTAATGGGCAGGTGTGTAGGCATGAATGTTGCTGGTGCTCTACTATTTGTGTCCAGTGTAAGGCAGTGCTATTCATCATGCTGAGGGGCACTTGCTTCACCGGGTCAACTAAAGCACTGTCATGGGTGTGTCGCCGCGAAGATCGTCGCGACTACACAGCCTGACTTCTCGCAGCTGAGTTCTTGGTGCTTTGTGTTTTGGTAGTGAGGGAGTTAATTCTCTCCCTCTGTGCTCGACGAGGCTCATCCTCGCCCAGCTGCAGTTAATGCTGCTGGATTGGGATTCCTTCAAATACCTGCTGGTCTGATAGGGAAGTTGTCGGTGAAAGCATTTCTTGCAGACCTTCAGAGCGGATCGGTGTTTGGTGGAGTTCGGAGCGAAGAGTATACGGTGTGGTTTCTTCCCATCCTCCCTTTATCATTTATCTCCTAACCTGTTGTTGTTCCCTCTGTAATTGTGGTGTGAGTTTTTGTATGCTAGGTGGTTTCAAGGTTCGTCCCCTGGTAAGTGGCGTCCGTGCGCTTTTTTCTCCAAAAAATTGTCGTCCGCTGAGAGGAATTACGATGTCGGCAATAGGGAACTCTTGGCTATTAAGTTAGCTTTTGAGGAGTGGCGCCATTTTTTGGAGGGGGCAGTCCATCCGGTCACCGTCATCACCGATCACAAGAACCTGCTTTATCTGGAGTCCGCAAAACGTCTGAATCCCAGACAAACCAGGTGGTCGTTGTTTTTTACCAGGTTTAATTTTGTCGTTACATATCATCCTGGGTCAAAAAATGTGAAGGCGGATGCCTTATCTCGTAGTTTCCCTGGGGCCGGGAATACGGATGATCCGGTTCCTATCCTTCAAGAGGGGGTGGTGGTGTCGGCAGTATGCTCTGAGCTTGAGGAGGAGGTATTGGAGGCTCAGGGGGACGCCCCTGTTGGACCTCCAGGGAGACTGTTTGTTCCAGATCAGCTACGACAAAAGGTGATCGAGGCACACCATAACTCAGCTTTGGCAGGACATCCAGGGAGTAAAGCAACTGTGGATCTCCTCTCGCGTCGGTTTTGGTGGCCTAACTTACTCAAGGAGGTGGTAACTTTTGTTGCGTCCTGTGGGGTTTGTGTGACGCGCCCCCTGGGCCTGTGTTGTGCTGCTGCTGTGCAGGGGGAATACCCGGAGCCGGATCGCTGGGGGTTGTAGTTCTCCGTGGCGGTGACCCGGTCCGTGCCCAGGGTGGTCAAACCAGTGGCAGTCTATTTGTATTGTAATAAGTGTCCGACTACGCCACCCGTGGATTGCGGTCAGTGGGGACCGCCGCTGCGCTGCCGACCGCTGAGGCTGGTGTTGGTTGTGCAGCTGAGTATGGGATAACTCCCCACGGGAGGAGTATTGCCTCAGGGCAGCTAATGTGGATGATGGTGGTAGTGATGGTGTGAGTGTCCCAGTACTGATGGTGCTGGTGCGGCGATGAAACACAGAGACTTGTAATTGCAGTTTCCAAAGCTTTACTCACGGTTGTTATTCAGGTCAATGCTGCAGGCGATGACTGCCCAAGCCGTGCTGCGTCCACCAGGTGAGGGACTCGGTCAACTCCCAGGCAATTCCAGAGCGTGGTTCAGAGCTCCCCTCTCTTCCTTTCTCTGGCCGTCCCCACCAGTGACCCACCTTTGTCCAGCTTCCTCGGGCCTTCTGTTGGCGAAACCTCTCCCGGTTTCCCTGACCCTATGCGGTATGCCTTTCTGGTGGATGTAGTGAGGGGTCGCACCAAGATGTGGTCACAGCCTCCGGTTTTGGCTGAGGATTAGTCGCCTCCACCAATTTGGGTTCCGGTACCCTATTCTGCCAACCCTTCACCCAGTATCTCCTCTGGGCATATGGGGTTCCTTCTGCCTTCGTGTCTCTGGGCCTTTCTCTGTGTTCCTTGCTTCCTTTCTCCTCTGTTCCAGTTCCTTTCTTACTTTCCTTTCTGTTCCTTCTTCTCTCTCTCTCTCTCAGGCTCCAGCCTCCTGACAAGGCCGGCTTGCAGAGCAGAGCCCATGCAGGGGCTCTGCTTCCTGTCTTCTCCTCAGACTGTCTCCACTGAACTGAACACTGATCTAAGATGGTGCCCACCTTATATACCTCCCTCTATGTGTGAGCCCAGGTGACTAGCAACCAATGGGCTCCTATCTATGCCCAGAAACCCACCCCTATCTGCTCCTACACCACTGGGTGTACTTTCCCCTCCCCACTCCAGCCAGGAACAGAAGCTGTCGTGCCTGCACTCTGTCTAGTGGGAGCACCGTTGGTCTGTTCCTCGGAAATGGGGTGTGTGTGGTGCATGCAGCCTACCGAGCCCTGGTCCACACTCCATCCTTACCCGGGAGTGGAATATCACACCTCTGGTTTGAGGTGCAATACCCCTGTAGCAGCCGAGCCCTCGGGGTGCTACATGTGCGCGCTCTAAGACCCCACATACCCGTCCGTCTGGGGCCCTCTTACCTTTGAAGATCCCGGAGCGTCCTTGGACTCATCTGTCTATGGACTTTATTACGGATCTCCCGCCGTCCTCGGGTAAAACGGTCATACTCGTTGTAGTAGACAGGTTCAGCAAGATGGCACATTTTATCGCTCTTCCTGCTCTTCCTAATGCTAAAACTCTTGCGCAGGTGTTCATTGGAGAGATTGTGAGGCTTCACGGGGTACCCTCCGATGTGGTGTCGGATCGGGGGTCTCAGTTTGTGTCCAAATTCTGGAAGGCTTTTTGTACTCGGCGGGGGATGCATTTATCGTTCTCATCGGCTTTTCATCCTCAGACCAATGGTCAGACGGAACGTCTGAACCAGAGTGTGGAGACATATCTCCGGTGTTTTGTGTCAGAGAATCAGGAGGACTGGGCTTCTTTCTTACCTCTGGCGGAGTTTGCTCTTAATAATAGGCGGAGCGAATCCACTGGTAAGTCCCCGTTTTTTGGGGCATATGGTTTTCACCCCCAGTTTTGTACTTTCAGTAGAGGGGGCTCTTCGGGGGTTCCTGAGGAGGAACGATTTTCGCCATCACTCGCTTCAGTATGGAGAGGGGTATTGAATAATCTGAGTACTATGGGGAACCGATACAAACGTATGGCTGATAGGAGGAGAGTGTCTGGTCCGGACCTAAGTGTGAACGATCGGGTATGGTTGTCTACCAAGGATATTAAACTCAAGGTTCCCTCCTGGAAACTGGGTCCCAGGTTCATCGGGCCGTACAGGATCAGTTCTATAATTAATCCGGTGGCATTCCGTCTTGACCTCCCCCCTACGTTTAAAATTCACAACGTGTTCCACAGATCTTTGCTTAAGAGGTATGTGGCGCCGGTGATACCGTCACCTTTACCTCCTCCTCCAGTGGTGGTCAATGGAAATTTGGAGTTTCAGGTACCGAAAGTCATCGATTCACGTTTTAGTCGCCGGTCCCTTCAGTACCTGGTTCATTGGAAAGGGTATGGTCCTGAGGAGAGAATGTGGGTTCCTGCGTCAGATATTAACGCAGACCGGTTAATTCGGGCCTTCCACACGACTCACCCGGATAAACCTGGCCCTGAGGGTCCGGAGGCCCCTCGTAGAAGGGGGGGTACTGTCATGGGTGTGTCGCCGTGAAGATCGTCGCGACTACACAGCCTGACTTCTCGCAGCTGAGTTCTTGGTGCTTTGTGTTTTGGTAGTGAGGGAGTTAATTCTCTCCCTCTGTGCTTGATGAGGCTCATCCTCGCCCAGCTGCAGTTAATGCTGCTGGATTGGGATTCCTTCAAATACCTGCTGGTCTGATAGGGAAGTTGTCGGTGAAAGCATTTCTTGCAGACCTTCAGAGCGGATCGGTGTTTGGTGGAGTTCGGAGCGAAAAGTATACGGTGTGGTTTCTTCCCTTCCTCCCTTTATCATTTATCTCCTAACCTGTTGTTGTTCCCTCTGTAATTGTGGTGTGAGTTTTTGTATGCTAGGTGGTTTTTGGTTTTCCCCTTGTACTGTCTCGTTTGTCTAGTACTGTGTTTGGGCATTTTCTATCCTGTTCCCCATTGTTGTGATTGGGGTCCTTCTCAGGACTAGATTACTGAGGTTCAGGGATATTCAGGAGTTTAGGGTTATGCTGGCGGCCTGGACCTCTGTACCATTAACAGTACCTCCAGGTTGAGGGATTAGTCAGGGCCCCGTTTAGGGTCAGCTCAGGCCCCTGACCCCCTGTACGCTGAGATAGCGTGACATTCACACATGCAATGTCTTTCCGGTATTTCACAATCCAGCAGTTTATTATTTATCATATACCGCTCATAAAAGAGTCCATCTCAGTGGCTCGCCGACATATTCCACATATAATGTCCAAGAGCCTTTCCAGTGACAGATATGTCCACTTGGCTCCAGATACAGCCTTCAGCAAGGTAACAATATAAAAATGTCAACATCAACCAGTGTTTTTACCTTTGCCGGGTCGTAGCTGCTTCAGTCAGTTCGGTTCTGCCACCGCTGTGGCTTCACGGCTTCCCAGGCCTCCGGGCCTCGTACCTTCAAAGGCTACTGGTATCTCAAAACACAGGGAAGATCCAGCCTCGGCCTTCCAGGCTAGTGGAGTCCCACACAGGTACCAGGCCTCTCGCCCTCCAAGGCTACTGGCATCTCTTATACACAAGGATTTAGCCTCTGCCTTTCAGGCTTCACCAGGCTTCACACTCTCACGGTGTCCCACACACGGGGAACAGGCCTCACGCCTTTCTCACCCTGTCTCAAAACTACCAGGGTTTATATATACTCCAGTGCACACACAGGACCTGTGCTGATGTCACAGTCATGTGATCAGACCTTCTGTGTGCACAGGACCTGTGCTGATGTCACAGTCATGTTATCAGTCACCTGAGGGGGAGGTACATGGTCAGCCAAAACACACCCTGGACCATTACAGAAATGCTGCAAGCCGCTGCATTACACCAGATAGTGAAAAAGCATCTGAACAGCAACTTATGGGATAATATCTATGTAGTTTGGCATCTGCTGAAACATGCCACAACTTTTTTCATGATGTATCCATCAATTGAAAACCTGGCATAGAACGCTTGTGATGATCTGCTAAACCTAGGACGGGAAATTACGATTTCAGTGATACCAAATATTTCCTGTTTTTTTATTATTTTAGTGGTGAAAAAAAAATCTGAAGTTTGAAAAAAAAATTTGAGGTGTGGGTGGTGTCACTATTTTCTGAGACCGGCAATGTTTTAATTTTTTGGTCGATGAAGTTGTGTGATGGATTATTTTTAGTGATGAGCGAGCACTAAAATGCTCGGGTGCTCGTTGTTTGAGTCGGGCAAATTGGAATACTCGGGTGCTCGGACCGAGTAACGAGTTCAATGTAAGTCTATGGGAAACTCGAGCATTTTTCCTGCGGCTCCCCCCGGCGGTCTGCAGAGGGTTTAAAAATTGGCCAAATCGATGGGAACAGTGCCACCCTGTGTTCCACATGGTCGAGTCTCAGTAGATGTGAGTCTGGATCACATTATTATTATTACTTTATTGCCATTTATTCCATGGCACGATACATGTGAAAAAGGGGTATACATCGCAAAAACTATTACAATAATCTTGAACAAAAAAGTGACAGCAACTGTTACAGGAGAGGAGAGGACCATGCCCGCGAGGGCTCAGTCTTCAAGGCATGGGTGAGGATATAGTAGGTGAGGATAGAGCTGGTCTTTCAGCGGTATGGTGGAGCGAGGGTTACTGCAGGTTGTATGCATGTCGCAAGAGGTGGGTCTTCAGCTTCCTTTTAAAGGTTTCAACAGTAGGCGAGAGTCAGAAATGGTGGGGTAGAGAGTTCCAGAGAAGGGGGATGCATGGGAGAAATCTTGTATGCGATTGTGGGAAGAGGAGATAAGAGGGGAGTAGAGAAGGAGATCTTGTGAGGATCGGAGGTTGCGTGCAGGCAAGTACCGGGAGACTAGGTCACAGATGTATTGAGGAGACAGGTTGTGGATAGCTTTGCATTCCAAGGTTAGGTTTTTGAACTGGAGTCTCTGAGTAATAGGGAGCCAGTGAAGGGATTGACAGAGAGGAGAGGCCAGGGAATAGCGAGGAGACAGGTGGATTAGTCGGGCAACAGAGTTTAGGATACATTGGAGGAATGCGAGAGTGTTAGAAGGGAGGCCACGGAGCAGGAGGTTGAAGTCATCGAGAAGGGAGATGATGAGCGCGTGCACTAGTGTTTTCGTAGATTTGTAGTTGAGGAATGTGCGGATCCGGGAGATTTTTTTTCCTTGGAGTCGGCATCTTCCTCACCCTGATCCTCCTTCCTCCCACCTCCCACCATTCTGAGTGCCCTTTGACAACTGATCCCACACTTGGACACTTCGAAGAGCTGTTTTGTTCATCTTTCCATTTATAGATTCTGGCCTCTCGCTCGGTCCGCTTGGAAGTGGAAAGAGCTTGGATATGTGGTTTGAAGAAGAGATTAGAGTCCAGGGTTACCCCAAGAGCTGTTCACTTTTCCATCGATGAATTTGGGCCTCCCGACCAGTCAGCTTCGAGCAGGGCAACAGAAAATCACAGGTAGCTATTTGAGGAGCCATGGTCACCCGAAAGTGACGGTGGGAAACAGAAAATCACAGGTAGCTATTTGAGGAGCCATGGTCACCCGAAAGTGACGGTGGGAAAGTGCAAATACTGTCGCAAGAGGTGGATAATGATGAGACACAATGGACAGAAAGTCAGGAGGAGGACCAGGGTGCAGAAGTGGAAAACTAAGCGGTGGACTATGAAGTCTCTAACCCAACCTGGCAAGGGGACATACAGAGCGAGCACAGCAGCACACAGGGGGAGGGAGGCGTAGCACCACAACAGTCAGGAATAGAGATGAGCGTTGTTCTACTCGAACTGTTCGCCAATCTCAAATTCGAGCTGTTTTGGGCGGTGTTCGAGCCGTTCGGCGAACACGAACAATTTGAGAAAAATTCGGCTGTTCGAGGTTATGTTCGATAACTGTTCGTGCACCAAAATCATAACTGGATTTTTTCTCAGTAATGATGAAAATTAATGTTAATACGCAGTTTGAGTGTACAGCGGGGTGGGGGGAGGGGCAGGGGATGGATCTCTGCAGGAACAATGAAGATCTCCATTTTTTTTTCTCTTTCCCGCATTTGCAGTGGGGAGGTGCAATCTGTCAGCCTATCAGCAGCGCACACACGGAGCGAAGTGCTTTTTTTCACACAAGCAAGGGCATGTGTCATTGGCAGTGTATGTCACATGTCCTTGCCCTATAAGACCAAGCCATTTTCCCCGTCGCCACCATTTTCTCACTGCTGCAGCTGCGTGTTAGACGGCACCGCTGTTGCTGTGTGCGCTATACCTTGTTAATTTCAAGCCAATTTTCGCACAAATATACAGATAGCTTGGGAGTAGGGAATAGTTGTGATTGCAGTCCTTTTAAGGACTAGGTTACAGCATTTCCTACGACTTTTATCAGGGAGGTCTGTGCTCTTAAATAGATAGGTTGTGGGAGTAAAGACTAATTGTAATTGGAGTCCTTTTCAGGACTAGGTTACATCAGTTCCTATCAGTTTTTGCCAGGCAGGTCTGTGCCAGTGCTGTGCAAGTTTTTTTCACAGCATTTGGCTGAATCTAGCAAAGCTAATCCTTTTTGGCCTATTGCAGAGTGTGTTAGTCAGTGGAGTAGCCTATCTGTGTTGCAAGATATAACACCTGTGTGTAGAACACCAATTTTTTTACTGCACCTAGTGAAGTAAAATCTTTTGGGCATAGCATCATTCTATTAGTCCATCTATACTGACCTCCATCAGGTTGCAAACTGAATATAATTTTTTTCTGCATCTAGCTCTGAAAAAATATTTGGGCTTCTAGCAGTGTGTGGGACTTGGTCTATTAGTCCATCTATACTGACCTCCATCAGGTTGCAAATTAAAAATAATTTTTTTCTTCATTTAGCTCTGAAAAAATATTTGGGCTTCTAGCAGTGTGTGGGACTTGTTCTGTTAGTCCTTCTATACTGACCTCCAGCAGGTTGCAAATTGAATATAATTTTTTTCTGCATCTAGCTCTGAAAAAATAGTTGGGCTTCTAGCGGTGTGTGGGACTTGGTCTATTAGTCCATCTATACTGACCTCCATCAGGTTGCAAATTAAAAATAATTTTTTCTGCATCTAGCTCTGAAAAAATATTTGGGCTTCTAGCAGTGTGTGGGACTTGGTCTATTAGTGCATCTATACTGACCTCCATCAGGTTGCAAATTAAAAATAATTTTTTTCTGCATCTAGCTCTGAAAAAATATTTGGGCTTCTAGCAGTGTGTGGGACTTGGTCTATTAGTCCATCTATACTGACCTCCATCAGGTTGCAAATTAAAAATATTTTTTTTCTGCATCTAGCTCTGAAAAAATATTTGGGCTTCTAGCAGTGTGTGGGACTTGGTCTATTAGTCCATCTATACTGACCTCCATCAGGTTGCAAATTAAAAATAATTTTTTTCTTCATTTAGCTCTGAAAAAATATTTGGGCTTCTAGCAGTGTGTGGGACTTGTTCTATTAGTCCTTCTATACTGACCTCCAGCAGGTTGCAAATTGAATATAATTTTTTTCTGCATCTAGCTCTGAAAAAATAGTTGGGCTTCTAGCGGTGTGTGGGACTTGGTCTATTAGTCCATCTATACTGACCTCCATCAGGTTGCAAATTAAAAATAATTTTTTTCTGCATCTAGCTCTGAAAAAATATTTGGGCTTCTAGCAGTGTGTGGGACTTGGTCTATTAGTCCATCTATACTGACCTCCATCAGGTTGCAAATTAAAAATAATTTTTTTCTGCATCTAGCTCTGAAAAAATATTTGGGCTTCTAGCGGTGTGTGGGACTTGGTCTATTAGTCCATCTATACTGACCTCCATCAGGTTGCAAATTAAAAATAATTTTTTTCTGCATCTAGCTCTGAAAAAATATTTGGGCTTCTAGCAGTGTGTGGGACTTGGTCTATTAGTCCATCTATACTGACCTCCATCAGGTTGCAAATTAAAAATAATTTTTTTCTGCATCTAGCTCTGAAAAAATATTTGGGCTTCTAGCGGTGTGTGGGACTTGGTCTATTAGTCCATCTATACTGACCTCCATCAGGTTGCAAATTAAAAATAATTTTTTTCTGCATCTAGCTCTGAAAAAATATTTGGGCTTCTAGCAGTGTGTGGGACTTGGTCTATTAGTCCATCTATACTGACCTCCATCAGGTTGCAAATTAAAAATAATTTTTTTCTTCATTTAGCTCTGAAAAAATATTTGGGCTTCTAGCAGTGTGTGGGACTTGTTCTATTAGTCCTTCTATACTGACCTCCAGCAGGTTGCAAATTGAATATAATTTTTTTCTGCATCTAGCTCTGAAAAAATAGTTGGGCTTCTAGCGGTGTGTGGGACTTGGTCTATTAGTCCATCTATACTGACCTCCATCAGGTTGCAAATTAAAAATAATTTTTTTCTGCATCTAGCTCTGAAAAAATATTTGGGCTTCTAGCAGTGTGTGGGACTTGGTCTATTAGTCCATCTATACTGACCTCCATCAGGTTGCAAATTAAAAATAATTTTTATCTGCATCTACAGTACCTCTGAAAAAATATTTGGGCTTCTAGCAGTGTGTGGGACTATTTGTATTAGTCCATCTATACTGACCTCCATCAGGTTGCAAATTCAAAATAATTTTTTTCTGCATCTAACCCAGCCAATAGTTTTGGCCTAATACCACAGTTTGGCCACTCAGCTCTGCTCGGTTACCATCCATTGTTTTTTTGTGCAAACAACTCCAGAGTTGTGAATTAGTTAACCACCAAAATGAGTGGAAAAAGGCCTGCTGCTGGTGGAAAGGGGAATAGGCGTGTTGGGAAGGGGAAAAAAGGTTGTGTCCGTGGGGTAGGTGTTAAAGCAACAGTAACATCTGCAGAAGAAAGACCATCTTCCAGCCAAACTAAAATGTCTACTTCTTTTAGCGGACAATGTGATAAGATCCCTTTCTTACGGCCACGCCAATCGCTACAAATTCCAGATGAGGCACAAAAACAGCAGGTGCTTCAACGGATATCAAGTGCTCCTTTAAGTGGGCTCTCCTCCACATCAACTTCAACATCACAAATACTCCAGTCCTCAAAGGTGTCACCCAAATCGCACTTGCTTCCTCACAGCTCCCAAATCTCCAGCTGCCCGTCTGAGTATGAGGTAGAACAGATGGTTGAGTCTGCAGAGCTGTTTACTCATACTATAGCCTGGGAATCAGAGGTCGACTCCAGCGCTTCTGTGAATCCAGACGAGGAAATGATCTGCACTGATGCCCAGAATCTTTATGAGTCGGATCCAGGACCAGACGCAGAAGGTTCTGACCATAATGTAGACCCTCATTCCCAAACTGTAACTCCTGTTGGTGGAGACAATGAGGAAGACGATGATAAGACTCAAATACCTGATTGGAGCGACAACTTTAGTTTTTTGTCAGGGCAGGAACAGGTTGGCTCTGAGGACGACGGGTGTGATAACGCACAGGGTGATGATGATGAGGTCGGAGATCCCACTTACTGTCAACCCACAGTCAGCCAAGAGATGAGGTCAGCAGAGGAGGTGGAGGAAGATGCTAGTGACGACGAGGTCAGGTTGCGCCTTCCTGGACAGAGACGTAGTACTGGAAGCACGTCAACAACTGCATCCTCAAACACAACTCTGCCTCTCACCACAAGTCGTGGTGGCTCTTCAGGTCGCATGGGTGCTAAGCCTTGCATAGCCTGGGCATTTTTTCAGATCGATAAAGATGACTCAACTCGTGTTATCTGTAACATTTGTCAGCAAAAGCTAAGTAGAGGCCAAAAAATACATAGTTTGAGTACTTCATGCATGAACCGGCACATGGACATGAAGCATAAGTTGCAGTGGGAAGCTCAGTGTGCTACAATGCGGCCTAGCCGGCCGGGCCAATCACCGTCTGCCATATCTTGTGCATCCGCGGCCTCTTCATCCTCTGTGACTGGGGGGACAGCAGTCACACCTGTTTTGGGGTGCAGACCTGCCACCTCTTTACCCGCAACAGCCAGCGTGATTGGCAGGTCATCATTTTCTTTGGAGGTGGTAACACCAGCTGGTGTTGAGCGCTGTCCGACATCGATAGCACCACCTTTGGATCAAGGCAACCTAACATGTCCGCCTGCATCTTCCTCACAGACCGGCAGTTTGCCGGGGACACCCTTATCAACCCCGTCTAAGCACAATAGCCAGCCCTCGGTCCCTCAGATGTGGACAAGTAAAAGACCATTTCCTCCTAGCCATGAGAAAGCTAAGAGGTTGAATTTCACCATCTGCAAGCTCTTGGCTACAGAAATGCTGCCTTTCCGCCTGGTGGACACAGAGCATTTTCGAGACCTTATGTCCGTCGCAGTGCCCCAGTACCAGATGCCCAGTCGGCACTACTTCTCAAAGAAAGGTGTGCCTGCGCTCCACCAGCATGTCGCACACAACATCACCGCTTCTTTGAGAAACTCTGTGTGTGACAGGGTGCATTTCACCACAGACACTTGGACGAGTAGGCATGGACAGGGGCGTTACATGTCGCTGACTGGGCACTGGGTAACTATGGTGACAGCAGGACAAGGGGCTGCTGTCCAAGTCTTGCCGTCCCCACGAGTTGTGCGTCAATCCTCTTTATGTCAAAGTTCCTCCACTGCTTCTGCCTCCTCAACCTCCTCTCGGTCTTCCACCTGCACCCAAAGCCTGTCTGGTCATGCCACAAGCTTTCTAACTGCGCAGAAGGGATCCTGCACACCTCCTTACTATGCTGGCAGTAGGGCTCAACGTCATCAGGCGGTTTTTACATTGAAATGTCTGGGAAATGTGAGTCACACAGCTGAGGAGTTGTGGTCAGCTCTGGAGAACCAATTTCATGAATGGTTGTCTCCACTGGACCTGAAACCAGGGAAGGCCGTGTGCGACAATGCTGCAAACCTGGGTGCGGCCCTTCGCCGGGGCAATGTCACACACGTGCCTTGTATGGCTCACGTGTTGAACCTGGTTGTCCAGCAATTTTTAGCCCACTATCCCAGACTAGATGGCCTTCTGCAGAGGGCACGGTCGCTGTGTGCTCACTTCCGCCGTTCGCATCCCGCAGCTCAGCGACTTACATCTCTACAGAAGTCGTTGGGCCTGCCACTTCACCGGCTAAAATGCGATGTGCCTACCCGGTGGAATTCAACTCTGCATATGTTGCAGCGACTGTGGCAGCACCGACAAGCCCTGGTGCAATACGTTCTGACGTATAGCCTGGGCCAACGAGATTCAGAGGTGGGGCAAATCACGCTGGAGGAGTGGTCTCAGATCAGGGACCTATGCACCCTTCTGCACAGTTTTGAAATGGCGACGAAGATGTTTAGTGCTGACAATGCCATTATCAGCATGACTATTCCGGTGATTTACATGCTGGAGCACATGTTAAACAGAATTCGGAGTCAGGTAGTGGCACAAGAGGAGGTGGAGGAAGTAGAGGAGGAGGAGTTGTATGCGGAAGGGCTAACATCTGCAAGGTCCAGACGGTCGGCAGCACCAAGGCGGCAGGCATGTGAGGGTGGGGGAGATGGTTTTACCAGGGCGCATGGTAGCAGCCAAACTAGTGAGGAAGGTGCAGGAGCCCAGGAAGAAGTGGAGGACGAACTGATGGAAGACTCATCAGATGAGGGAGACCTTGATCACATTTCTGTTGTGCGAGGTTGAGGGGAGAGGACAGAGGAAGGAAGCATGATTGTTACCTCGCCACCAACACAACAGGGACTTGGTGCTCCTGGATGCGCAACACACATGAGTGCCTTCTTGCTGCACTACCTGCAACATGACCCTCGAATTGTGAGAATTAGAAATAATCCTGACTACTGGGTTGCCACACTGTTAGATCCCCGGTACAAAAGTAAATTTGCAGAAATTATTCCTGCCATAGAAAGGGATGCACGCATGCAGGAGTATCAGCAGAGACTGTTGCAGAATCTTACATGTGCTTTTCCACAAAATACCAGTGGTGCACGTAGTGAATCTCACAGTTCCAACTTGCCAACCGTGGGACCGTCAAGTGTTCAGCACTCAAACCGTAACAGAACCACAGTATCTGCTGGTAACATCAATTTTGCGGAATCATTTCACCACTTTTTTAGCCCATCCTTTGCAAGGCCACAGGAGACAAGAAGTCTGACACATAGTCAACGCCTAGAGACGATGGTACAGGAGTATCTCCAAGTAAACATTGAAGCCACGACTGTGTCACTGGACCCTTGCTCTTTTTGGGCTTCCAATCTGGATAAATGGCCGGAGCTAGCCACTTACGCCTTGGAGATCTTGTCATGCCCGCAGCCAGCGTTCTGTCTGAACGTGTGTTCAGCGCTGCTGGTGGTGTGCTGACAGATAAGCGCACGCGGCTCTCCACTGATAATGTAGACAGACTCACGTTCATAAAGATGAACAAATCATGGATCCGAAATGACTTTTCTACCCCTGTGTCATCCTGGGGAGAGTAAAAGCTTGATGATTGGTTAAAATCACCCTACCAACCGTTTTAAGCTTTCAAATTACTAATCATGTTTATCTGTATCTTGACTGGAAAATAATTTGGGCTTTGTAGCAGTGTGCAGCACTGATCCTATTAGGCCATCTATACTAAAGCTTCACCAGATTTAAAATTAAAAATAATTTTTAGCTGCATCTAGCCCGGAAAATAATTTTGGGGCTCCGAGATGCGCAAGGCACATAAGTGCCTTCTTGCTGCACTACCTGCAGCATGACCCTCATATTGTCAGAATTCGAAGTAATCATGACTACTGGGTTGCCACACTCTTAGATCCCCCAAACTTTTCGATCAACCTTTTCATTTTAGTAAAGACCAAAAAAATGGTCATTTTTGAAATTATAAGCATTAGCAGGTTGTTAGAAACTGAAATCAAACAGTTTTCAACTCAAAACTTTATTCTAGGTGATGTTACATTTTCACATAGGACCCCTTGTTCGAAAGGAGCTTCTGAACTCTCTCGTCCATTGAATTTGTCAGGTTTTGGATGGTTTCTGCTTCAATTCTTTTGCATGAGGACAGAATACCCTCCCAGAGCTGTTGCTTAGATGTGAACTGCCTCCCGCCATCATAGACACTCCTTTTAATGATGCTCCAAAGGTTCTGAATGGGGTAGAGGTCAGGGGAGCATGGGGGTCACACCATAAGTTTGTCCCCTTTTATGCCCATATCAGCCAGAGATGCAGATGTTTTATGTGCAGCATGAGATGGTGCATTATCATGCAGAAAAATGATCTTGCTGTGAAATACACGGTTCTTCTTCTTGAGCCATGGCAGGAAGTGCTGTTTGAGAAAATCCACATACATTATGGAGTTCATCTTTAGCGCCTTCAGGGATCCTAAAGGGGCCGACAATCTCTCTCCCCATGATTCCAGCCCAAAACATTACTCCACCTCCTCCTTGTTGGCGCTGTAGCCGTGTTTGCGTGGGGTGTCCATCAACCAGCCATCCTCCACTCCATCCATCTGGACCATCGAGCGCTGCACGGCACTCATCCGTGAACAAAACAGTTTTGAAATCAGTCTTCATGTAATGTTTGGCCCACTGGAGCCGTTTCTGCTTGTGTGAAGTGGATAGAGGAGGTCGACAGGATGGCACATGCACAGCTGCAAACCTCTGAAGGACCCTGCATCTTGTTGTTCGGGGGACGTTGGAGGCACAAGCAGCTTCAAAAACTTGTCTGCTGCTATGACAAGGCTTTTTTGCCGCTGCTCTTTCAACCTGACGTAATTGCCTGTAGGAAAGAGTCCTCAATTTGCCCTTATCAGCACGCACACGTGTGTACTGTGAATCAGCTACATACTTCTTGATTGCCAAGACACTTCATCCTGATCATCGCACAATGTTGATTGTAGTCATGCCTTGACCTAAACACTCCACAATTTGTTGCTTCTCAGCAGCCGACACATCCTTTTTCTTTCCCATTTTGGCAGAAAATGTAGGCTGCTTAATAATGTGAGAGAGCCTTCTTAAGTAGTCTTGCCTTTCATTGGACACACCTGCCAAACTAATTAGCACAGGTGTCTGCAATTGCTTACAGTGATATAAAGAGCCCTGACACACATCACCATCAATGAGTTTAACTGACAAACAAACAAATTCTTCCCTTATCACTCCTAAACACTTTTTGTATAATAATTTGGAACGCAGTGTACATGTGCTTTTCCACAAAACACCAGTGGTTCACGTAGTGAATCTTACAGTTCTAACTTGCCAACCGTGGTCTGTATGGAGTTGTTCAATAAAGGGCCCAAAATTAAGATAACATAGATGGGAGAGGTCTCTATGAATAGGAATTCCTAAGTAATTGATACCCTGTGAGGGCCAGGCAAAGGGAAAGTTGGACTGGATGGAATCCTATATGGATTTGGGGAGGGAGACATCGAGGGCCTCAGACTTCGCTGCATTGATTTTAAAATTTTACCATGTAACAAAGTGATCTATTTCAGCCATAACAGCATGGATGGATATATGTGATTGAGTGATATATACTAGGACATCATCAGCAAATAGAGAGCACTTGTACTCGGTGCCTCCCACCTCAATCCACCTAATATTGGGGTTATGGCGAATTGATGAGAGCAGGTGCTCCGTCACTAGGATGTATAAGAGAGGGGACAGAGGACATCACTGCCTTGTCCCATTGGTGATTGTGAAAGGTGATGAAAATGTTCTGACGCACCCCCTGGGCCTTGGGACACCCGGAGCCAGACCCTTTTTGGTGGATGCTGGTGGTTGTAGTCTTCGTGGCGGCGACCCAGTTCTGTGGCTCAGGGCGGTCAAACCAGTGGCGGAACTATTTATGTGGTTTTCATGTTTAAATGTCCGACTACGCCACCCGTGGATTGCGGTCAGAGTGAACCGCCGCTACAGGGCAGACCACTGAGGCTGGTGTTGTGGGTGCAGCAGAGCGTAGCATAACTCCCCACGGGAGGAGTATAGCCTCAGGGCAGTGTATGCGGAGGATGGGGGTGATGGTGCAGGGCAGCAGCAGTAACGACACGGAGTCAGTGATGCAGTTCAGGGCCTTTACTCACAGTTCTTATTATCCAGACCACGTCTGCAGGTAACGGCTGCCCACGTCGTACTGTGCTCACCAGGTGAGGGGCTCAGACAACTCCCAGATAACTTTGGAGCACTTCACAGGACCCCCTTTGTGTGTCCTTTGTCTGGCCTTTCTTACCAACACTTCTGTCCGGCTGCCTCGGGCCTCCTCTTGGTAAACTTGGCGCCAGTTTCCCTGACCCTATGTGGTGCCTTCCTAGCGGGTGTAGCGAGGGGCTGCGCCACATAAAATGTCAGAGCCTCCGGTTTCTAGCTGAGGGTCGTTTCCTGCCTCCACTAGTTCGGGGACCGGTCTCCCCCTTTGGCCTGACCCCTCCACGCAGGTGGATTCGGGCGTGCGGTGGCGACTCGCCCGTCCGCACCCCTGGGATCCCTTCATTCCTCGTTCCTGGAGCCTTCTCCGCTCCTCTTCCTTCCTTCTCCCTCTTCCAGGCCTGGGCCTCTGTTACTAGGCCCGCCTCCGGAGCAGAGCTCATGCAGAGCCCCTGCTCCCTGCCACTTCTGCTCAGACTTCTCTGCACTGAACTAAGATGGTGCCCACCTTTTATACTCCCTTCTCAATGCACCCAGGAACTGCTTCCTCCCTGCTCCTGCACTACAGGGTTCCCCTTCCTCAGTGTTCCCTCCCCCCACTCCAGCCAGGGACAGGGACTGTCGTGCCCATCTTAGGGGCATATTGGTCGCCCTGCCCCACGGCAATGTGGTGTAATGCATGCAGGTGTCGGGTCCTGATCCACACTCCATCCTTACCTGAGAGTGAGATATCACACCTCTGGGTGAGGTGCAATACGTCTGTAGCAACCGAGCCCTCAGGGTGCTACAGTTCCATTTATCTTCAGCCTAGGTGACGTATTGCGATACAGGGCCGTGATTTTGGCTATAAAAGGGTCCCCTAGACCCCTACCCCAAGCTTTTTAAGAGAATCATATATGGCGTGCCAGGAGACTCTATGGAATGCTTTCTCAGCATCCAACGAGAGTATCTAATTACAAATTTTTAACTGCATCTAGCCCAGGAAATACTTTGTGCCTAGTAGCAGTGTCTGCTAGTGAGCGGATTATCCCGGCTGTTAAGCAAGCTGCACCACCTGTAGTTTAGACACTTAATTTTTTCAAAGGAAATGCTTCGGGACCATGGGATACTTAGTGAAGAGCATCAGGAGGCACCCCAAGGCATAGGGGCTGGGACTGGCAGTAGGATGCCTTGCGGTGGACAGCCGAGCTCGATCCTTATAAAAGCTTTTTAACTGCAGCAGCTTTAGTGGACGCTACTGGAGCTGGAATTACCGCGGCTGCTGGCATGAGACTTGCCCTCCAATAGATCCTTGTAAATGGATTTAAAGTGTATTCATTCAAATTAGAGAGACAATTTAAATTAAAAAGCTTAGAGCTGCCTCCACCACAGGGGGGCTCGCTCGACCCACCAGCGGACAGGCACCAGTATTGGGAGAGGGGGGCTGGCCGTCAGGGTTCACCGCGGCTCTGGCACAAACCCGGCGACACGGAGGTGGCACGGGCAGGAGCGGACTGGCCGTGTCGGCTTCTCACTTTTTGGATTTTAGAAGGGCATGACATGCCTATATCTGTGTCTCCCCCTCCTTTTACTCCTCCACCTCTTTTATTTTCGCATGACTATATGTACTTGTCACTTTTCCATGTGTTAGTTATGTCTTCTGAGCAGTTTGTCAGCTTTTGGACACCTTTGAAGGTGTTTTCTATGTGTTTCTATGTGTTTTTGTTTGCCTGCCATTGGTTTTAACGGTGTACGAAGGTGTTCGACGAACAGATCGACGAACAGTTCGGCGAACACACGGGTGTTCGACGAACCGAACCGAACTCGAACACTACGGGGGTGGCTCAACACTAGTCAGGAACAAGCAGTATAATGGCCACAGACACAAGGCGGGCAACTGCTCCCCGAAACACCAACATGACGGAAGTTGCCAATACAACTGTTATGTCTTCCCGAGTCTGGTTCTCTTTTAAAGACTGTTTAGAGAACCCCAAAAAGGCCATTTGCAACATCTGCCAGGCTAGCATCAGCAAGAGCACCAAAACTACCAGCCTGACCACCACCAGCATGCTCAGGCACATGACAGCAAAGCACCTGACAAGCTGGGCCAAACACCAAGGTACAGAAACAGTGTCAGCGGGTGACACCACTGCCTCTTCTGCTGTTGTGCATACACACCAATCCCCTGTCCATGGTGCATGCAAAACTTCCTCTGGCCTTGCACCTGTCATTGCAGACTTGCAACCATCACCGTCCACATCCTTGTCCCTTTGAAGCGTTCAGTTGTCCCTACCACAGTTCTTGGAATGCAAGCGCAAGTATGCAGCCAGCCACCCGCCCACAGGCCGCAATACTAAACTGCCACATTTCAGGGCTGCTTGCACTTGAAATATTTTGCCCACTTTAAATGGAGGACAATATCTTCCACGCTCACTACAAATGGCTGAATTTGGAGCGAATTTATATGTGATCAGTATGACGGACAAACCACAATTTTAAATAGCTGGCCTGTAGGTAACTATTTTTAACAGCAAACTGGTGTTAATAACTTTGCTGACACACTGAAACAAAATTTTAATGGAGGCCAGAAATGGCAGAATTTTCAGCGCAATTATATGTGATCTGTGTGACAGACAAACCACAGTTTTAAATAGATGACCTGTAGGTAAATATTTTTAATAGCGCCGACCTTGTGTCAATAAGTTCACTGACACACTGCAACAAAATTTCAATGGAGGCCAGAAATGGCAATATTTTCAGCGCCATTATAAATAGGTAACTATTTTGAACAGCAAACCGGTGTCAAAAACTTCGCTGACACAGTGAAAAAAAATTTGAATGGAGGCCAAAAATGGCAGCATTTTCTGAAAAAGTATATGTGATCCGCATGACAGAGAAAACACAGTTTTAAATACTTGGCATGCAGGTAACTATTTTGAACAGCAATCTGATGTCAATTGCTTCATTGAAACACTGAAACAAAATTTGAATGGAGGTCAGAAATGGCACTATTTTCTGAAAACGTATATGTGATCCGTGTGACGGAGAAAACACAGTTTTAAATAGCTGGCCTGTAGATAACTATTTGAACAGCAATCTGGGGTCAATTGCTTCAGTGACACACTGAAACAAATTTTTAATGGAGGTCAGAAATGGCTGTATTTTCTGAAAACGTATATGTGATCCGTGTGATGGAGAAAACACAGTTTTAAATACCTGGCCTGTAGGTAACTATTTTGAACAGCAATCTGGTGTCAATTGCTTCACTGACACACTGAAAAAATTTTTAATGGAGGTCAGAAATGGCAGTATTTTCTGAAAACGTATATGTGATTCATGTGACGGAGAAAACACAGTTTTACATACCTGGCCTGTAGGTAACTATTTTGAACAGTAAACCGGTGTCAAAAACTTCGCTGACACAGTGAAAAAAAATTTGAATGGAGGCCAGAAATGGCAGTATTTTCTGAAAACATGTATGTGATCCGTGTGACAGAGAAAACACAGTTTTAAATAGCTGGAGTTTTAGCGCTGTAATATGCAAAGAACCTGGCTGTATTCTGCAGTGCCAACAAGGAAATGGCGCAGAAAAACGGTGTTCTCTGGATTGCTTTTAAAGCAAATAATTAGGATTAAGATCCCAAAAAAATTATTCCTGGCCCCTGAGACCTGGGCCTTTGTCTAGAAATATCTAACAGCAGCAGAAGGAAGAACTGGAATGGAGCCTCTTGTGTTATATGCATTGCGGTCTGCTATATAAATTGCCTGCCTGCCTATATACACTGCCTGCCTGATATCTCTGCAGATAGATTAGTCCTCAGAAGGACTGCTTGTTGAGATGGATATGTGTAATGTACGTGTTTTCTCCCTACACTACCTAATACACAAGCAAATCTCTCCCTAGTTCAGCAGCACCTCTCCCTACAAAGCCTGATTCCGGAATGACTGTGACGAGCACAGCGGCGCCAGGTCTGATATAGACCTGATGACGCTGTGCGACCAGCCAATCACTGTAATGCCACAACCACCATGGCTGTGGCATTACAATGAGTGGCAGGCAATCCCCGCATGTTGATTGGCGCTCTAAAGAGCGCCAAACATGCAGAGAGGGGATCCGAGCATCCGCCCGAGCATCTCGCAAGTACTCGGCGAGCTCCGAGCATCTCGAGTACTAAGATGCTTGGGCGAGTACCTAGTACTTGCGAGTATGCTCGCTCATCACTACTAGTGATGAGTGAACATGATCACTATTGCTTGGTGCTCGACCGAGCATCTCACTGCTCGATATGCTCGGCGCTCGCTGAGTATTTCCAGGGTTGCTCGGCAGGAGTTCGGGTACCCTCCCTGCATGTTTGACACACTTTAGAGAGCCAATCAACATGCAGGGATTGTCTGCCACACACTGTAATGCCGCAGCCATGTTGGTTGTGGCATTACAGTGATTGGCTGGCCGCACAGCGTCATCAGGTCTATATCAGACCTGGCGCAGCCGTGCTCATCACAGTCTACTCCGCAATCAGGCAATGTAGAGGGAGAGGTGCTGCTTAGCTAGGGAGGGATTCAGTTGATTATTAGTTAGTGTAGGTGTGGCACCCCAGGGGTCTGGTCTCCACAGTAATAGCAATATTATGTCTGAGAGCAGGTGGGAGGTCTCTTGATCAGGAATCCTATGCATGCCACACCTCCTGCCCAGTCCTGGGATGGGAAGAACTTCCCCTATATAAAGCTGGGGCTGAGGCAGGGTTAGTGAGAAGAGTAGAGCTGAGAAGAAGAGAAGCAGCTATAGGAAAGAGAGATCAGGAGCTCTGGGGAAGTCGTGCTAAAAGGAGTCAGGGGCTGGCAGCTGTAGAGCTCGCCCTGATTGAAGAGTTACCACCGGACCCGGAGTCCGATGCTGTGGGGATTAACCCAGACCCAGCAGCAGAAACCGCCCGGCAGGGGATTTCAGGTCCTCTGGCCAAGAAACCCGAAGGCACGGTCACACGCGTGGGACCAGCACCGCCGTCGTGGAGCGGAAGCCACTAGAAGGCCCCGAGTCACCGGCCATACGGGTGAGCACCACACGGTACACTCAGGGACGTGGGCTACCTTTACCCGCCTCTAGCAAGGTAGCCAGAAGAGTACAATTAGTTGGGGAGGCCTACAACTCCGCCTGGCCAGGGGGGATCCCATCTGCTCAAGGACTGACCAGGCCCCGACCGCTAGCCAGTACTCCGGGAGGGTCTATCTTTGTCACCAGTAAAGACCCTGAACTACACCGCATCGTCTCTGAGTGATTCCCCATCATCCACGTCGGCTGCCCTGAGGCCATACCACTCCCGTTGGGGGTTATACCATCCACGCTGCACCATCCTTCCACCGGCCTCAGCGGTCTGCCCTGCAGCGGCAGCTCCATAGCTGCATTCAACGGGTGGCGTAGTCGTCCTACATCTACTGCTAATATACCGCCACTTAGTCTGACTCCCTGGGCACGGACCGGGTCACCGCCACGAGACTACTACCCCTATCAGATCCGGCTCCGGGTAGTCCCTGCGTGCGCAACGCTACATCACATAGGCCCAGGGCGCGTCATAGGTATTCTACAAGATTCTCTACATATCCATCTCAACAAACAGTCCTTTTGAGGACTAATCCAGCTGCCGAGATATCAGTGCTAGGCAGGCAGGCAGGGTATATAGCAAACTGCAGTGCACAAAGCAAGAGGATCCATTCCTGCTCTGTCTGCTGGTGCTTTTACAGATATTTGTAAAAATAGGCCCAGGGGCAGGAATAATTTTTTTTTATCTTAATCCTGATTATTTGCTTAATAAGCAATCCAGAGAACACCATTTTTCTACGCTATTTGCTTGTTGGCACTGTAAAATACAGCCAGGTCCTTTCCATATTACAGCGCTAAAAATCCAGCTATTTAAAACTGTGGTTTCTCCTTCACATGGATCACATATAAGTTCGCTCCAAGTTCAGTTATTTGTAGTGAGCGTGGAAGATATTGTCCTCCATTTAAAATGGGCAAGGCATGTGGCAAGGGACGGGAACTGGAAGTGATGGTGATAGTACATGCAGAGGCCGAGGCCAAGCTGAAATTGTGCCACAACAAACACCCACATCATCTCGCCCGACCTTCCTGTCCCAATTCCTAGGGGACCACAGCACACCACTATTGAACCCAGAGCAGTGTCAAAAGTTTGTTGGTTGGATAGCGGATAATGCTTCCAGTCACTTAGCCACCACCACCACCCTGTTTTCCACACGGTCAAGTCTCAGTAGCCGTGAGTCTGGACCGCATATTCCTCACATTGATCCTCCTTCCTCCCACCATGCCGAGTGCCCGGAGACAAATGATCCCACACTTGGACACTCTGAAGAGCTGTTCACTTTTCCATTTATAGATTCGGGCCTCTCACCCGGTCCACTTGAAGCGAGGCCAGAGGAGATCGCATGTAGCGATGCCCAAATATTTGAGCAGCCACAGTCACAAGAAGGCGACGGTGGGAAAGTGTCACAAGAGGTGGACGATGATGAGACACATCAGAAAGTCAGGAGGAGGACCAGGGTGCGGAAATGGAAGACGAGGTGGTGGATGATATAGTAACTGACCCAACCTGGCAGGAGGACATGCAGAGTGAGGACAGCAGCACCCAGGGGGGAGGGAGGCAGAGCATCCCAACAGGCAGGAAGAAGCAGTGTGGTGGCCGCAGACAGAAGGCAGGCAACCGTTCCTCGTAACACCAACACGAATGAAGTTGCCAGTACAACTGTTAGGTCTTCCCGAGTCTGGTTGTTTTTTAAAGATTCTGCCGATAACCCCAAAAAGGCCATTTGCACCATCTGCCAGGCCAGCATCAGCAGGGGTGGCAAAACGACCAGCCTGACCACCACCAGCATGATCAGGCACATGGCAGCAAAGCACCCGACTTTGTGGGCCGAACCCCAAGGTCCAGGAACAGTGTCTGCAGGTAGCACCATTGCTTCTTCCGCTGTTGTGCATGCAAGCCAATCCCCTGTCCATGGTGCATGCGAAGATGCCTCCTGCCCTGCACCTGTCATGACACATCCTCAAGTAGAAGCATCAGGAAGCACGTCCATGTCCTTGTCCCAGCACAGCGTTCAGTTGTCCATACCCCAGTCCTTAGAACGCAAGCGCAAATACGCAGCCAATGTCAAACAGGCCACACTACTAAATTCTCACATTTCACGACTGCTTGGGCTCGAAATGTTGCCTTTTAGGCTCGTGGAGACGGAAGCATTCCGCAACCTGATGGCGGTGGCCGTACCTCGGCACTCGGTCCCCAGCTGCCACTATTTCAAACGGTGTGCCGTTCCCGCATTACACAAGCATATGTCCCAAAACATTAGCCGTGCCCTCAACAACGCAGCTACCGGGAAAGTCCCCCTAACCACGGACACGTCGACAAGTGCTTGTGGGCAGGGATGGTACATCTCGCTGACGGCACACTGGGTAACATAGTGGAAGCCGGGACCCAGTCGGACCTTGGGATGGAACACGTCCTCCCGACACCGAGGATTGTGGGCCCTAGGTCAATCAAGGTTGTCCCCACGGTCTACAGCTCCTGCACCTCATCCTCCTCAGCCTCCTCCTCTTCAGCCTCCATCTCCGAAATGACCACATCAGTCACAATCTGGAAGCACTGCCGCACTCCCTCGGCCAAGCGGCAACAGGCTGTACTGTACCTAATATGCTTAGGTGACAAACCACACAATGCTGAAGAGTTGTGGACAGCTCTTAAAGAGGAGGCAGATCTGGGGCTTACACTGCTGAACCTACAGCCAGGCATGGTCGTGTGTGACAATGGCCGGAACCTGGTGGCGGCTCTGAGGCAAGGCGAGCTCACAGACTTACCATGCCTGGCCCATGTGCTTAACCTCGTGGTTCAGCGGTTTCTTAAATCCTACCCGGAGCTGCCGGATCTGCTTGTTAAAGTACGCCGCCTGTGTGCCCATTTTAGAAAGTCACCAACAGCTTCCGCCGCCCTTGCCGTGTTTCAGCAGCATTTGCAGCTTCCAGCTTACAGACTGGTGTGTGATGTCCCCACGCGTTGGAACTCTACACTGCAGATGTTGGGAAGGATTTGTGAGCAGAAGAGGGCAGTTGTTGAGTACCAGCATCAACAAGGCCGTCGGTCTTCAGCTCAGACTTCACACATAAGACCTCAGGAGTGGACATGGATGTCAGACATATGTACCATCCTCCAAAACTTTGAGGACTCCATCAAGATGGTGAGCGACGATTACGCTATAATTAGCATCACCATCCCGCTTCTCTGTCTTCTGAAATGCTCTCTGCTCACAATCAAAGAGGATGCATTGCAGGCGGAGCACGATGAGGTGGAGCAAGGAACCATACAGGGTGATTACACACAGCCCAGCCTCATCTCATCCCAATGTGGATTGGGGGACAATGAGGAAGAGGAGGAGGAGGAAGAACAGGAACTAGTTTCATGCGCTATAGACGGTACTACCTGCACAGCTGTCATACCGTCTGTTCAGCGTGGATGACTAGAGGACAGAGAGGAGGAGGAGGAGAGCATAGTCAGTCATCCTCTTGGTGAGGACACGGAAGTCTTGCCTGTTAGTAGTCTGGCACGCATGGCTGAGTTTATGTTACACTGCCTTTCCCATGACTCTCGCGTTCTAAAAATTTTAGGTGACAGTCATTACTGGTTGGTGACACTTCTAGACCCACGCTACAAGGAGAATTTTATATCTCTTATTCCTGAGGAGGACAGGTCTACAAAAATGGGGCTGTACCAGAAGGCCCTTGTTGCGGAACTATTAAAAAAATTCCCATCTGAAAACTCTGGCGGCAGAGGTCACACTTCGCTGGACAACCAAGGAGTACAGGCGAGAAAGACAAAATTTCAATCCATCAGAGGTAGGGGAACACTGTCAAAGTTCTGGGAGAATTTTCTCAGCCCCCTCCCATCGCACAGCCCCTGAGGTGCGGGGTACTCTCACAAGGAGTGCAAAGTTTGGGAAGATGCTGAGGGAGTACCTTGCCGACCATACCAACGTCCTCCGTGATTCCTCTATGCCTTATAATTATTGGGTATCCAAGTTGGATACGTGGAATGAACTGGCTCTCTATGCCTTGGAGGTCCTGGCCTGTCCTACCGCTAGCGTTTTATCAGAGCGGATTTTTAGTGCCGCTGGTGGAATTATAACTGGTAAGCGCATCCGCCTGTCAACTGAAAATGCTGACAGGCTGACTCTTATAAAAATGAACAAGGGCTGGATTGGGCCAGACTTCTCAACACCACTGAATGATAGTGACTCGCCCAGGGGTGATATGGGGGAGACTCGGTACCCGGGCCTTGACCTTCTGTGGGAAGTCATGGCTGTCGGCTCCCGGGCCCGTACCCTGGGGTCACTCTTTAAAAGGGTGTTTGTTAACAGTTTTTGTCTCGTGACGCCACCTGTGGTTCCCGGTAATGAGTACCGGCGCTGCTGCAGACCTCCGGGGGTGATCGGATGGCAGCTGGGATGTTTCTGCTCCCCACATGCGGAGCGAGCCCCCAGGGCAGGGTTGATGACAGGGATGCAGGTGAGATGTGGCCCAGCCGGGCCAGGGGAGAATAACAGACACGCACACAGGTGGTTCGCTTCAGTACCTTTACTGGTGTAGTCGGCAGGTACGGTCCAGGGTTCTTGATAGGAACGGTGCACTTCTGGACTCTCCCCAGTGAGCGGGTATGAGGCCTCCTGATCTGTTTCTTCCTCTCTCTCTGAAGCTTCTGACCAGCCTGTAACTAGGCCTAGCTTCTGTACTCTTTCCCTCTCCTCACCTGAATGCTTGGTGGTAAGAACTTTCTTCTGGCTACCACTATCCCTGGACGCCGGGGCCTTCGTGGTTCCTAGTTCTTTAAATGATTGTAGCTTCAGGTTGACCAAGGGTTTAGAATCCTCCTGGTATACCGGTTACTCCTACTGGGCATAGAGGACTCTGTAGGCGCGGACCCGGTGTCCGGCTTGTGTTCTGGGATGAGCCTAAGATGCTCCTCTGCCCCCATAGCTCCTCTCACTCTTCTCCTTGACTCCGGCCCCGCTCTAGGCCCCCAGGGCTTCAGCATGCGCTTTAGGCCCTGGCTTGCCCTCAGCATAGCAGCTCACATCCTGCTTCTTCACTGATCTCTGTGCCAGCACACTCTCTGACTGACTGACTAACTCCACCCTCCAGTATATATATCCCTAACAGGCTCCCTCTGGTGGTATGAGGTGGAAGGGTGGAGGTGTCTGTTATGTAATGAGGGCCTCTTGTGGAGAAGTCCGTCCATGCACCCTTTTGGGTCCTGTGGTACCTGTAGTAGCAGCATGCCACATTCCCCCTAGTACAATTCAGTACTCCTGGACTGAAGCATTTTAAACAGGTAACAACAAGTAATAATAACAATTACAACAACAATAATAATAACACATAGAATATTTTCAAACAGCTTTTCAAAGTTACAGTGAGTCCCATAACCAGGTGTCCATCTCACTGGTGAAGGTGCAATTTCAGTAGCATGAGGGACCCGTCTGAAAACCCTCAACGTAGCCCCTGGGCATGGCTACAGGGCATAAGTAATCCAAGTGTTGGACCACGTCTTCGGCCACGCCAAACGGGTTTTTGTTCAGTGGTCTCCCAATACAAAACCAATAGGGGGCACTTTAATAAGTGCAATTATTTACAACGGACAGTTTTTCGGTTATTCACCATCCATAACCTACAGTCTCTATACCCTCACGGGTAACTAAATGCACACCTGTATTTTTAGTTCTCACAAAAACAAATTTTTGTACTATTACGGGTAACTATGTACAGTACTTTTCAGCAGTTCAATAATGGTGCTCCCTCCGGGGAAGCACCTGTCCACAATAGGCTGGCCCAGCCGGGTCATCAGCTCTAGGTGGTGAGGGTTTGCTCTCCTCCACCACCCTGTGGTCATACGGCAGGGCCATGGGTATCACTGGAGCCACGACCCCTGCTGGTGGGGCGGCCGCTCCGGCCTGAGCAGCACCGGGCGCGAGTTGAGCATCGGGAGCATTAACCGGTGCTCCAGCATTTTGCTGGTCGTCGGCCATGGTTGCGCCCCCCTAGTAAACCGTAGCCTACCTTCTTTACTTTTATCAGGTAGGCCGCAGCTCCGCAGATCACGGTCTCCTTCCAGGACCTGACGCTTCCTGGTGCTGCGTCAGAGCGCGAGGCGGGGCTTGAGCTTTGCGCGCTACCAACGGTCACACCTCTCTGGTTCCCACAGTTACACCCCTCTTCTTCCCGCGTGGCGGCGCGGTAATGGCGGTGATGTCCACCACAGTTCAAACACAGTTCAAATACGGCACACAGTACCCGGTGGCAACGGGCACGAAATCCTGTTTGTGACGCCAGGAAGAGTTGACTCGCCCAGGGGGGATATGGGGGAGACTCGGTACCCGGGCCTTGACCTTCTGTGGGATGTCACGGCAGTCGGCTCCCGGGCCAGTACCCTGGGGTCACTCTTTAAAAGGGGGTTTGTTAACAGTTTTTGTCTCGTGATGCCACCTGTGGTTCCAGGTAATGAGTACCGGCGCTGCTGCAGACCTCCGGGGGTGATGGGATGGCAGCTGGGATGTTTCTGCTCCCCACAAGTGGAGCGGGCCCCGGGGCAGGGTTGATGAAAGGGATGCAGGTGAGAGGTGGCCCAGCCGGGCCAGGGGAGAATAACAGACACGCACACAGGGGGTTCGCTTCAGTACCTTTACTGGTGTAGACAGCAGGTACGGTCCAGGGTACTTGATAGGATGGGTGCACTTCTGGACTCTCCCCAGTGAGCGGGAATGAGGCCTCCTGAACTGTTTCTTCCTCTCTCTCTGAAGCTTCTGACCAGCCTGAAACTAGGCCTAGCTTCTGTACTCTTTCCCTCTCCTCACCTGCATGCTTGGTGGTAAGAACTTTCTTCTGGCTACCACTATCCCTGGACGCTGGGGCCTTCGTGGTTCCTAGTTCTTTAAATGATTGTAGCTTCAGGTTGACCAGGAGTTTAGAATCCTCCTGGTATACCGGTTATTCCTACTGGGCATAGAGGACCCTGTAGGCGTGGACCCGGTGTCCGGCTTGTGTTCTGGGGTGAGCCTAAGATGCTCCTCTGCCTCCATAGCTCCTCTCACTCTGCTCCTTGCCTCCGGCCCCACTCTAGGCCCCCAGGGCTTCAACATGTGCTTTAGGCCCTGGCTGGCCCTCAGCACAGCAGCTCACATCCTGCTTCTTCACTGATCTCTGTGCCAGCACACTCTCTGACTGACTGACTAACTCCACCCTCCAGTATATATATCCCTAACAGGCTCCCTTTGGTGGTATGAGGTGGAAGGGTGGAGGTGTCTGTTATGTAATGAGGGCCTCTTGTGGAGAAGTCCGTCCATGCACCCTTTTGGGTCCTGTGGTACCTGTAGAAGCAGGGTGCCACAATAGCAGCGTAACATAAATTCAAAACCAGTGTCTTTTCTTAGGATGTACAGTTAGGTCCATATATATTTGGACAGAGACAACATTTTTCTAATTTTGGTTCTAGACATTGCCACAATGAATTTTAAACAAAACAATTCAGATGTAGTTGAAGTTCAGACTTTCAGCTTTCATTTGAGGGTATCCACATTAAAATTGGATGAAGGGTTTAGGAGTTTCAGCTCCTTAACATGTGCCACCCTGTTTTTAAAGGGACCAAAAGTAATTGGACAGATTAAATAATTGTAAATAAAATGCTCATTTCTAGTACTTGGTTGAAAACCCTTTGCTGGCAATGACTTCCTTAAGTCTTGAACTCATGGACATCACCAGACGCTGTATTTCCTCCTTTTTGATGCTCTGCCAGGCCTTCACTGCGGTGGTTTTCAGTTGCTGTTTGTTTGTGGGCCTTTCTGTCTGAAGTTTAGTCTTTAACAAGTGAAATGCATGCTCAATTGGGTTGAGATCAGGTGACTGACTTGGCCATTCAAGAATATTCCACTTCTTTGCTTTAATAAACTCAAGCGTTGCTTTGGCTTCATTGTCCATCTGTAGTATGAAACGACAACCAATCAGTTTGGCTGCATTTGGCTGGATCTGAGCACACAGTATAGCTCTGAATACATCAGAATTCATTCGGCTGCTTCTGTCCTGCGTCACATCATCAACAAACACTAGTGACCCAGTGCCACTGGCAGCCATGCATGCCCAAGCCATCACACTGCCTGCGCCGTGTTTTACAGATGATGTGGTATGCTTTGGATCATGTGCTGTACCACGCCTTCGCCATACTTTTCTCTTTCCATCATTCTGATAGAGGTTGATCTTGGTTTCATCAGTCCAAAGAATCTTCTTCCAGAACTGTGCTGGCTTTTTTAGATGTTTTTTTAGCAAAGTCCAGTCTAGCCTTTTTATTCTTGATGCTTATGAGTGGCTTGCATCGTGCAGTGAACCCTCTGTATTTACTTTCATGCAGTCTTCTCTTTATGGTAGATTTGGATATTGATACGCCTACCTCCTGGAGAGTGTTGTTCACTTAGTTGGCTGTTGTGAAGGGGTTTCTCTTCACCATGGAGATTATTCTGCAATCATCCACCACTGTTGTCTTCCGTGGGCGCCAGATCATTTTGCATTGATGAGTTCACCAGTGCTTTCTTTCTTTCTCAGGATGTACCAAACTGTAGATTTTGCCACTCCTAATATTGTAGCAATTTCTCGGATGGGTTTTTTCTGTTTTTGCAGCTTAAGGATGGTTTGTTTCACCTGCATGGAGAACTCCTTTGACCGCATGTTTACTTCATAGCAAAACCTTCCAAATGCAAGGTCCATACCTCAAATCAACTCCAGGCCTTTTATCTGCTTAATTGAGAATGACATAACGAAGGGTTGCCCACACCTGTCCACGATATAGCCTTGGAGTCAATTGTCCAATTACTTTTGGTCCCTTTAAAAACAGGGTGGCACATGTTAAGGAGCTGAAACTCCTAAACCCTTCATCCAATTTTTATGTGGTTATCCTCAAATGAAAGCTGAAAGTCTGAACTTCAACTGCATCTGAATTGTTTTGTTTAAAATTCATTGTGGTAATGTCTAGAACCCAAATTAGAAAAATGTTGTCTCTGTCCAAATATATATGGACCTAACTGTATATTCCCAAGCACCTTTTCACACCCAGACATGGGTATACACTTCCTGATTTTGGCTATTTGCTCTTGTCCTCCTCCTTCTCCTCATTCTCCACCACTATATCACCACAACATCCACATATTTTTTTTAAAGGGTGTTTATGATGCTCGTAAAAAAAAAATGTATACAGTATGTTCATGTATACCCCCCAGGGGTAAATGTTTGTCAGCCCATACACTTAGTGCATGGTTATTACAAGTATAGGAGGCCCTCTCCTTTCTAATGGAAACATTTTTTTATGAGGTCCTCCTAAACGTCTCTTCCAAGGGGCATTCACTGCATAGGCAAGCACAATGGGAGACCCACCTCCTAATAATGGGAACATTGTTTTCAAGAGGCCCTCTGACCTCCACATCTCTTCCAAGGGGCACTGGAGTGCCTCCAAATTTTTGGCAACCCTTGCATTCACTGCATAGGCAATCACAATGGGAGACCCACTTCCTAGTAATGGAAACACTGTTTTCAGGAGGCCCTCTGACCTCCACGTCTCTTCCAAGGGGCATTGGAGTGCCTCCAAATTTTTGGCAACCCTTGCATTCACTGCATAGGCAAACACAATGAGAGACCCACTTCCTAATAATGGGAACATTGTTTTTAGGAGGCCCTTTGACCTCCACGTCTCTTCCAAGGGGCATTGGAGTGCCTCCAAATTTTTGGCAACCCTTGCATTCACTGCATAGGCAAACACAATGGGAGACCTACCTCCTAATAATGGGAACATTGTTTTCAGGAGGCCCTCCTCTAAGTCTCTTCAAAGGGGTATTGGGGTGCGTCCAAATTTTGGGTAGCCCTGGCACTCACTGCATACACAAAAACAGTATAGGAGACCCACTCTTTAGTAATCGGAACAATAAAACATAAAACATAGCCAGCTGATGGCTCTCTAAGAATAGTGAGGGCCGACTGCTGGCCCTTTAAGAATAGTAAAGGCTGCCTGATGGCCCTATAAAAATAGGCTTTGTGACTTTCAGAGTCCCTCCTTCATAAAAGAAACACGATGTGTCTGATGATATCTCACACTCTACATGGCCAGATAAGGTTGTAAAATGTTAAAATGACATTTCCTGGTGAATGCATTTGTCACGGTTGAAAGAAATGCGAAAGTGAAAAAACGCATCAAAAACGTGTGAACATAGCCCAAGGTGTGGAGGAGCATTTTTGCTTTTGGTTATTTATTTTGCCTTATATACAAGTCATTACCCTGGAAAGGATGTTCCTTAACATATTTCCCAGGAAAATCCATTTTGGTTTAGTTTTTGTATGTTTTATTGCGAGTCCATAAAAGTAGCGTAATACCTCTGACAACGTTGTTGACAGAAGTGACCTGGGAGTCAGAAATTCTTTCAGGGGTCTTCCCCATGCTGACCCTTTGTCATTTGAGCACTGTTCCTACCGATTTGGGCAATTTTTAGGCCGTCAGCAGACCGCCGGGGGGAAATGCCTGAAAAATCCTCGAGTTTCCCATAGACTTACATTGGGCTCGTTGCTCGGGTGGAGCACCCGAGTATTCCAATGTGCTCAACCCGAGCATCGAGCACCCGAGCATTTTAGTGCTCGCCCATCACTAATCACTAGTTATGATGATGATAGAGGCCACCATCTGCTTAGTTTTCTGTTACTTGGAATCCAAGCGCAAGTATGCAGCCAGCCACCCACCCACAGGCCGCAATATTAAACTGACACATTTCTGGACAGCTGCTTGCACTTGAAATGTTTCCTTTAAGGCTCGTGGAGGCAGAAGCTTTCCACAAATTCATGGCGGCGGCGGTCGGGTGTCCATACTTGGTCCCCAGCCGCCACTATTTCTCCCGGTATTGTCTCCACCTTCCACAAGTGCGAGTCCCAGAATATTACCCGTGCCCTCCCCAGTGCACTTAAGTGGGAAGGACCTCCTAACCACAAACATGTGGACAAGTGAATGTGGCCAGGGACAGTTCATCTTACTGACGCATTCCACTGGGTTAATATTGTGGAAGCCGGGACCCAGTGGGACCCTGGGACGGAACACGTCCTCCCGATGCAAAAGGATTGCGAGCCCTGGGTCAATCAGGATTACCCCTACATTCTACAGGTCCTGCACCACCTCCTCCTCTTCAGCCTCCATCTCCATCACTTGATTCATTTTTTCAGGACATATTCCAGATTATTTACTTAAACTTGTGCGTGGCAATAACATTAAGCAGGACTGTATGCTTAGGCGACAAACCGCACACCGTTGCAGAGTTGTTGAAAGCTGTATCAGAGAACCTGGTGTCAGCTCTGAAGCTAGGCAAGCTCGCACATGTACCATGCCTGGCCCATGTGTTCAACTTAGTGGTTCGGCAGTTTCTCAAAATCTACACGGATCTGCCAGAGCTGCTTGTGAAAGCACGCCGCGTGTGTGTCCTTTTCAGAAAGTCAGCTACAGCTTCCGCTGCCCTGGCAGGGCTTCAGCAGCGTTTGGAGCTTCCAGCTCACCGACTTGTGTACGATGTGACTACTCATTGGAATTCAACTTTGCAGATGTTTGGAATGATTTTGAGCAGCAGAGAGCAGTTGTTGAGTACCAGCTTCAACACGTCCGTCGGCATTCAGGTCAGTCTCCGCACATAAGAGCTGATGAGTGGGCATGGATGTCTGACATCTATGCCCTCCTCCAAAACTTTGAGGACTGCACCAAGATGGTGAGCAGATATGATGCCATAATTAGCGTCACCATCCCGCTTCTCTGTCTACTGAAACACTCGCTGCTCACAATTAAAGAGGAGGCATTGCAGGCGGAGCAAGGAACTGTACAGGGTGATGCTACCCAGCCCAGCCTCATCTCACCATGGATTGGGTGATAATGAGGAGGAGAAGGAAGGGAACATAGACAGTAATACTCTTGGTGAGAACAGGGAAGTCTTGGCAGTTGGCAGTCTGACACACAAGGCCGACTTTATGTTCCCAGGCCTTTACCGTGACCATCGCATTGTACGCATTTTCGGCATTATAAAAAACTGGCACGAGACGAGAGAATTCTTGGAGATGGAGGTGTGAGCTTCTGATTAAGGAGGATGTCTTAGATCAGTTGCAGAATGGAGGGCACAGGAGGGGTGATACACAGAAATGAGGGAAGAGATATAGGCCGCTGCAGAACTGTGGACAGCTTGGTGGGTGAGAGAGATGAGTTTGTATTGTATTCTGTAGTGATTGTTTAACCAAACCCGTGCAATGACTGACACAGGGTAGAGGCGTCGGTGAAGCGGTTTGATTGAAATACGACCCTGGCTGCTGCATTCAGAAAGGGTTGGAGAGGAGACAGTTTGTTTAGAGGGAGACCGATTAGAAGAGAGTTGCACTAGTGAATAAGAGTGACAGAAAAAGTTTTTGCAGTATCAAAGGTGAGAAAAGGTCGACTTCTGGAGAAGTTTTTGAGGTGCAAGTGATATGAGCGAGTGAGTGATTTTCCAAGTTGAATAAAGGAAAGTTGGGTGTCAAATATGACTCCAAGATAGCAGGCATGCCGAGTGGGAGTTATGGTGGCAGCAACTAAAGGAAAGTGCAAAGTCAGGTATAGGAAGGTTAGTAGAGGGAGGAAACAAAAGGAGTTCATTTTGGGAGATATTAAGTTCAGAATCTTGTTGAAGAGTTATAACAAAAAAAAAATTCCCATCTGACAACGCTGGCGGCAGAGGTCACAGTCAGACAGTTCATTGGACAACCAAGGAGTACAAGCGAGGAAGACACAAACCAGATGCGGCAGAGGCAGGAGAACGCTGTCAAAGGTCTGGGACAGTTTTCTCAGACCCTCCCAGCGCCCAGGCCCTGATACACGGGGTACTCTGACAAGGAGGGAAAAGTTTTGGAAGATGCAAGCTGGACACGTGGCATAAAATGTCTTTCTACGCCTTGGAGGTCCTGGCCACTAGCATTTTGTCAAAGATAGTTTTTAGTGGTTATTTTTTTGGGGGTCTATTCCCATGCACCCCTTCACACCCAGACATGGGTATACCCTTAAGCAATTGTTCCATTTTATGTCGTCACCAGAGAATCCTCGGGTGGGCTCTGGCTTCTCCATCAGGAGAGTTCATGATAGCGCAAACTTTGCAGCTGGCTATGGGGCTCTTGAGGTGGGCCCTCAAAATCAAATCCTCTGGTGGGCCCAATGTTTTTCAGTGACACTGCTTCTCGGTGAGAGTTGTATTTCACCACAGCCATATTCTTTAGCTCAGTGAAAGGACTGGCATAGAGGGAAACCGTATCTACTCTGGCTGTCATTTCTCCGCCACCAGCTTCCACTCATTGTCACACACGACCATGCCTGGCTGTATGTTCAGCGGTGAGAGACACAGATCAGGCTGCTGTGTTACAGCTTTCAACAACTGTGCAGTGGTGGGCGGTTTGTCACCTAAGCATTAAGCATAGTATCTTCAGCACAGCCTGTTGCCGCTTGGCCAAGGCAGTGCTGCAGTGCTTCCAGCTTGTGACTGATGTGGTCATTTTGGAGATAGAGGCCGAACCGGAGGAGGAGGTGCAGGAGCTGAACAATGTGATTACATCAAGGTTACATTGGCGAGTCTGGTTTTTATACTAAAGAAAGATCCTACTGTGTTTCTTTTTTTTTTCTTTTTTTTTTTTTTACGTCTCTTTAAATGTGTATTGGAGTGCTTCCTAATTTTTGGCAGCCCTTGAAATTGTTGCATATGCAATGACAGTATAGGAGACACACTCCTTAATAATGGGAATGACAATTCAAATAGATTCTATGTTCCAGAATATTAACTGTCTTATCTGAAATTCTTTTACAGGCGAGGTATCGCAGTATGGATAGTGTATTACACCTATCCAGCCAGGTATTATTGCCTTATACTGCGTGCTGCTGGTGCTGCCCAAAAAAATTTAAAATCTATTCTATTCCCTATCGATAACACTGTCAGATGCATTTACAATAGGAACAGGTGCTGCTGCTAGGTGGTATCATCACCATCTACACATGAGTGTTCATTTTGGTCGCATAAATGTCTTCCACAGTCCATAACTTTATTTTTTTTATTTCTTTGGCCTTATATACAAGTCATTACCCTGGAAAGAATGTTTCTTAACATTTTTTCCATTTTAACTTGTTTTTTGTATGTTTTTTTTTTCAGTCAGCAAAAGTGGCGTAATACTCTGACAACATTGTTCACAGACTGCAACACTTTAAATGGAATGTAATATTTGACACGCTCACAATAATTGCTGGATTATTAGGGCAGTCATATGGGATAATGTCTGATGGCCACAGTTTCAGGCAGCTTCCTAATAGTATGATATTTGTCAGCGACCAAGTGTCAATTGGTTCAAAAAAACACAGGTGGCTGACTTTAAAAGAGTGGAATATTTGGCACTCTCCACAAAATTTCTGCATTATTATGGCAGTAATATGGATCACGTGAGTTCGATCATTGAAAAAAGTTCCTCTGCTTCCACAATACAGTAATATGAATAAAAACGAAAAAAATCTGGCTGTATTCTGCGAACAAGCAAATGGAGCTGGAAAATGGTGTACATTGACACACTAATACAATCTATAAATGGAGGACAATATTTTCCACGTTCACTACAAATGGCTGTATTTGAACTGCAGTTATATGTGATACATCTGACAGAGAACCACGGTTTTAAATGGCAGGCCTGTAATTTGCTAATACTATCCTTCACAGACACCTAGTGTGAATAGCTTGAACAAAAAAACTGCAAAAGATTGGAAAACGAGGCCAATATTTTCCACGTTCAGATTAAATTTCTGGATTTTTATCGTTGAAATATGGAACAGATCTGGCTGTATTCTGCAGTGAGAACCAGCAAATGGAGCAGAAAAATGGTCTACTCTGAACTGCTTTTTAAGCAAATAACCAGGATAAAGAAAAAAAAAATTCCCTGGCCTCTGATATCTGGGGCTATGTCTATGACTCGCCCCCTGGGCCGTTGGGCACGCGGATCCAGGCGATAGGGGAACGATGGGGGTAGTAGTGGCGGCCCGGTCCCGCGGCTCAGGGTGGTCAGACCAATGGTAGCCTGCTACATACCGACGATAAAGTCCGACTACGCCACCCGTGGATTGCGGTTGTTAGGAACCGCCGCTGCAAGGCAGTCCGCTGGGGCTGATGACGTGTGCAGCTGGGATGGTGTGACTCCCCACGGGAAGAGTGTGGCCCCAGGGCAGTGTAGTGGATGTTGGGAGTGATGGTAGTGAGAGTCCCGGTGCTGATAGTGCTGGAGGAGCGAAAGAGCACACAGACAACGTACTGCAGTCCAATGTCGTTTACTCACAGTTCAGGTACTCCAGGTCACTTCTGTACAGGTAGTGACCGCCCGAGCCGTGCTGCGTCCACCAGGTGTGGGGCTCGGTCAACTCCCAGGCAATTCAGGAGCATGGCACAGGACCCCCTTTAATCCTTTCTCTGGCCTGCCTCACCAGTGACCCACTTTTGTCCAGCTGCCGCGGACTTGTGCGGTTAAACGTGGGCCCCGTCCTCCGCTGTCCTATATGGTGCCTTCCTAGCAGGTTTGATGAGGTGTCGCACCAATAGATGATCACGACAACCGGTCTTTGGCTGAGGGTTGTTTCTCCTCCACCAACTTGGGATCCGGTACCCTTAATCTGCCTGACCCTTCACCCTGGATTCTCGTGGGTTCTTAGGGTCCCTTCCACCTTTTTGTTCCTGAGCCCTTCTGTTTCTCTGTCTCTTCTTCTCCCTTTCCGTTCCTTCCTGTTCCTTTCTCTTGGAGCTGGGCTCAGGTGGCACCACAGCTCCCCTTCACCTCCTCCTCTGCCTCTCACTAGGCCCTCCTGGAGTAGAGCTCATACAGAGCCTCTACTCACTGTCTTCTCCTCTCTGGACAGAACCTAGATCTAAGATGGTGCCCACCTTTTATACCTCCCTCTGACCATGAGCCCAGGTGACCAGCAACCAATGGGCTCCTTCCTACGCTCAGGAACCAACCCCTATCTGCCCCTACAGCACTGGGTGTTCCTCCCCCCTCCCCACTCCAGACAGGGACATAGTCGGTCGTGCCTGCACTTCTGTCTAGTGGGAGCACCGTAGAGCTGTCCCTCGGAAATGTGGTGTGTGTGCTGTATGCAGCTAACTGAGCCCTGGTCCATACTCCATCCTTACCCGGGAGTGGAATATCACACCTCTGGCAGAGGTGCAATACCCCTGTAGCGGCCGAGCCCTCGGGGCGCTACATCTACAAATATCTGTAAGAACAGCAGCAGCAGGAATGTTCAATGGACCCTCTAGCGCTATATGCACTGCAGTCTTCCACATACCCTGCCTGCCTGCCTAATTCCTGCTATCACCACTGAATATATGCAGCTGGATTAGTCCTCAGAAGGACTGTTAGTTCAGATGGATATATATATATATATATGTTGTGGAATACCTATACTAACAGGACGCTCAATGGACCCTCTTGCGCTATATGCACTGCAGTCTGCCACATACACTGCCTGCCTACCTAACTCCTGCTAACCCCACTGAATATATGCAGCTGGATTAGTCCTCAGAAGGACTGTTAGTTCAGTTGGATATATATATATATATATATACAGTACAGACCAAAAGTTTGGACACACTTTCTCATTTAAAGATTTTTCTGTATTTTCATGTCTATGAAAATTGTACATTCACACTGAAGGCATCAAAACTATGAATTAACACATGTGGAATTATATACTTAAGAAAAAAGTGTGAAACAACTGAAAATATGTCTTATATTCTAGGTTCTTCAAAGTAGCCGCCGTTTGCTTTGATGACTGCTTTGCACACTCTTGGCATTCTCTTGATGAGCTTCAAGAGGTAGTCACCGGAAATGGTCTTCCAACAATCTTGAAGGAGTTCCCAGAGATGCTTAGCACTTGTTGGCCCTTTTGCCTTCACTCTGCAGTTCAACTCACCCCAAACCATATCGATTGGGTTCAGGTCTGGTGACTGTGGAGGCCAGGTCATCTGGCGTAGCACCCCATCACTCTCTCTCTTGGTCAAATAGCCCTTACACAGCCTGGAGGAGTGTTTGGGGTCATTGTCCTGTTGAAAAATAAATGATGGTCCAACTAAACGCAAACCGGATGGAATAGCATGCCGCTGCCAGATGGTGTAGTAGCCATGCTGGTTCAGTATGCCTTCAATTTTGAATAAATCCCCAACAGTGTCACCAGCAAAGCACCCCCACACCATCACACCTCCTCCTCAATGCTTCACGGTGGGAACCAGGCATGTAGAGTCCATCCGTTCACCTTTTCCGCGTCGCACAAAGACATGGTGGTTGGAACCAAGGATCTCAAATTTGGACTCATCAGACCAAAGCACAGATTTCCACTGGTCTAATGTCCATTCCTTATTAGTGTTGAGCGAGCACTAAAATGCTCGGGTGCTCGAAGCTCGGGCCGAGCTCGCCGTGATACTCGGGTGCTCGACCCGAGCAACGAGCCCAATGTTAGTCTATGGGAGACTCGAGCATTTTTGCGGTGGCACCCCCGGCAGTCTTTTAAAAGCCTAACAAGTGCCCAAAACGATAGTGACAGTGCTCAAATGACATGGGGACAGCATGGGGATCGCCCCAGGAAGCATTTCTGACCCCCAGGTCACTGCTGTCAACAACGTGGTCAGAGGTATTAAGCCACTTTTACAGGCTCACAATAAAAAGTTCAAAAACGAAAGTGAAACTTTTTTCCTGTGAAATATGTTAAGGAACATCCTTTCCAGGGAAAAGACTTGTGTATAAGTTAAAATAAATGACCAAAAACAAAAATACTCCTCCACACCTTCGGCTATGTTCACAAGTAGCATTTTTTATGCGTTTTTGCACTTTTGTATTGCTTTCAACTATGACAAATGCATTCACCGGGAAATGTCATTTTAACATTTTACAACCTTATCTGGCCATGTGCTGTGTGACACATGCATAAAGTGCTGAAAAGACATGGGAACAGCATGGGGAATACCCCTGGAAGCATCTCTGACTTCCAGGTCACTGTCTAAAAGTGTGCCCATCATAAGTGATCCTTGCCGCATCAGAAGATGCAGATTTGCAACTATCCCCATACAAGTTCTAGTCCCAGGGCAGTGTTCAATTGTACCTTCCCCATTCCTTGCAATACAAGCGCAAGTATGCAGCCTGCCACCCACCCACCCCCAGGCTGCAATACCATACTGCTTGCTTGCTTGAACTTGAAATTGGGCCTTTTAGGCATGTGGAGGCGGAATCTGGCCACCACGTCATGGCTGTGTTGGCGGCCTGGAATCCATACTCAGTCCCCAGCCGCCCGGCGGCCGGGTGTCCATACCCAGTCCCCAGCCGCCCCGCGGCCGAGTGTCCACACGGTCCCCAGCCGCCTGGGGGCAGTCGGGTGTCCATAAACGGTCCCCAGCCGCCCCCATTTCTCCTTGGAACATCCCCCCACACACTTTTCTTAGCCCGGCCTGCTTTAGGCAGCATTGGACGAGCCCACCAGAGAACCAGACTCCTCTGGTGGGCCCTGACTTCTCCATCGGTGGAGTTGAGAGTGCCAAGGTGAGGAGCATGATGATGATGACAGAAGTTAGCATCTGCTATGTTTTCTTTTAATGCAAGTGTAAGTGTGCAGCCTGCCACCCACCCACCCCAGACTGCAATTCCATACTGCTAGCTTGCACTTGAAATGGGGCCTTTTAGTTTAGAGGAGGCCGAAGCTGGCCACTACCTCATGGCTGCTTCAGCAGCGAGGTATCCATACTCAGTCCCCAGACGCCCCTATTTGTCCTGGTGTGCCTTATACATAAGATTAAGCGCGTATACCAAAACGTTACCTGTGCCCTCCCCAGTGCATTTAGTGGGAAGGAGAGCCTATAGTGTGTGCATGCCAAACCCCTGTTCATTGTACATGCGAAGATGCCTCCCACCTTGCACCTGTCGTTGCAGACTTGCAACTATCCCCATTCAAGTCCTTGTCCCAGGGCAGTGTTCAATTGTACCTCTCCCATTCCTTGCAATGCAAGCGCAAGTATGCAGCCTGCCACCCACCCACCCCCAGGCTGCAATACCATACTGCTTGCTTGCTTGCACTTTAAATTGGGCCTTTTAGGCATGTGGAGGCGGAATCTGGCCACCACGCCATGGCTGTGTCGGCGGCCTGGTATCCATACTCAGTCCCCAGCCGCCTGGTGGCCGGGTGTCCCCGCTTGCTCCCCAGCATCCAGGGGGTGGCCGGGTGTCCATACTCGGTCCCCAGCCACCCCTATTTGTACCGGTAACCTTTCCCACACTTTTCTTAGCCTGGCCTGCTTTAGGGCAGCATTGGCCGAGCCCACCGGACTATCAGACTCCTCCGGTGGGCCCTGGCTTCTCCATCAGGGGAGTTGAGAGTGCCAAGGTGAGGAGCATGATGAGGATGATAGAAGTTAGCATCTGCTTTGTTTAGTTGTAATGCAAGCGCATGTATGTAGTAGCGGCTAGGCCTGAGGAGGTCAGCGTTTTAGCACATATCCTACCTCCTCCGAGGATTGCTGGATGTTTTCCTGCTACTATCCAAGTTCTATGACTCCCGTTAAAACAAAGCTTCAGGTGATAAATGATGGATGAGGTAGTGGCAAAGGAGAAAGAGCAGGAGGAACAGGGACCATTCACATCAATATCAGGCCAGTCAACCAGATATGTCTTGTAGGATATGTTTCTGTAACAAAAGGAGCGGTTCGGCTACACAGTTATAGAGCATACAGTGAGTGCAATGCCTACCAAAAATTTCGAGGCACTCCAATGCCCCTTGGAAATGACATGGAGGTCAGAGGGCGTTAACTAAACCTTTCTTTCCATTTATAGCAACTGGGGCTCCTGTGCACTGTTGGCCTAAGCAGTGAATGGAATGCTTTCCAAAAATTATAAGGTACTGCAATGCCCCTTACAAGAGCCATGTGTGGCACCCCAGGGGTCTGGTCACCACAGTAATAGAGATTACGTCGGAGAGCAAGTGGGAGGTTTCCTGGTCAGGATCCCTTAAACATGCAACATCCTCTTGCCCCAGTCCTGGGAGGGGAGAATTCTGCCCTTATAAACTGGATCTGGGGTGGGGTTGAGTGAGTCAGAGAACAGAGAACAGTCAGAGTCAGAGTGAGAGCAAGGGAAAGTAACAGCAAGGAGCTCTGTAGGAGCTAGGAGCTAAAGACGAGGGGCTGGAAGTTGAGCAGAGCTCGCCCTGGCAGAAGACAATAGGAACCGGACACAGGAGTCCAAAGCTGTGAGGACTTATATATCCAGCAGCAGAAACCAGCCGGCAGGGGATTTCAGGTCCTCTGGCCATAGAAGCCCGGAGGCTCAGTCACAAGCAAGGGACCAGCACCGCCGTCATGGAGCGGAGGCTAACAGAAGGCCCCAAGTCACCAGCCATACGGGTGAGCACTACACGGTACACTCAGGGACGTGGGCTACTTCTACCCGCTTACAGCAAGGTAGCCAGGAAGAGTGCAGACAGACGGGGAGGCCTACAACTCCACCTGGCCAGGGGAACTCCTGCTTGCTCACAGACTGACCAGGCCTCTTATGCTAGCCAGTACTCCCGGGAGGGTCTACCTTATAATCATCAGTAAAGACCCTGAACTGCACTGCAAAGACTCTGAGTCATTCCTGCTGCGCTCGTGCACCATCACCCCCATCATCCACACTCACTGCCCTGAGGCTATACTCCTCCCGAGGGGAGTTATCCCATTTTATGCTGCGCACACAACACCAGCCTCAGCGGTCTGCCTCGCAGCGGTGGTACTCCCTGACCGCAATCCACGGGTGGCACAGTCGGACAATTAACCTCAAAACCTAAGAAAGATTGCCACTGGTTTGACCAGCCTGAGCCACGGGACCGGGTCACCGCCACGGAGACTACAGACCCCAGAGACCCGGCACCGGGTATCCCACACACGTGTACACACGGCCCAGGGGGCGCGTCACATGCAGTACAGCATATTACAAACATAAGTCCCATTATTGGGGAGTGGGTGTCCCATAGTATTTGCTTATGCCTTGCAAGCAAAAGCTGCCAAAAATTAGGACGGAGCAACTTGCAATGCCCCTTACAAGAGCCATGCAGTACAGCATATTACAAACATAAGTCCCGTTATTGGGGAGTGGGTCTCCCATAGTATTTGCTTATGCTTTCCCAGCAAAAGCTGCCAAAAATTAGGACGGAGCAACTTGCAATGCCCCTTACAAGAGCCATGCAGTACAGCATATTACAAACATAAGTCCCATTATTGGGGAGTGGGTGTCCCATGGTATTTGCTTATGCATTCCCAGCAAAAGCTGCCAAAAATTAGGACAGAGGAACTTGCAATGCTGGCACCCTGGTGGTATAGTGGTGGTGGAGGCTGAGGATAAGGAGAAGAAGATTAAACAGCCGAAACGAGGAAGCGTATACCCATGTGTGGGTGTGAAGCGGTGTATGTGAATACACCTCCCGAAATAACACAGTGGATTTGACTTTATGTTACTCTGCTGTCATTTGGTGGTGATGAGAAGTCTGGCCCAATCCAGCCCTTGTTCATTTTGATAAGGGTCAGCTTGTCAGCATTGTCAGTTGACAGGCGAGTGCGCTTATCAGTTATAATTCCCCCAGCGGCACTAAAAACACGCTCCGATAACACGCTAGCGGCAGGGCAGGCCAGGACCTCCGAGGCGTACAGAGCGAGTTCATTCCAAGTGTCCAGCTTGGATACCCAAAAATTAAAAAGCACAGAGGAATCACGGAGGACGCTGGTACGATCGGCAAGGTACTCCCTCACCATCTTTTGAAACTTTCCACTCCTTGTGAGAGTACCCCGCGCCTCAGGGCCTGTAAGCTGGGCGGGTGTCAGAAAACTGTCCCAGAACCTGGACAGTGTTCCCCTGCCTCTGCTGGATTGGAGTTGCATCTCTCTCGCCTGTACGCCTTAGTTGGGCAACGAACTGTGACCTCTGCCGCTAGCGTGTTCAGATGGGAATTTTTTTAAGAGTTCTGCAGCAAGGGCCTTCTGGTATTGCCCCATTTTTGTAGACCTCTCCACCTCAGGAATAAGAGAGTGAAAGTTCTCCTTGTAGAGGGGGTCTACAAGTGTCAACAACCAGTAATGACTGTCACCCAACATTTTGACAACGCGAGGGTCACGGTTAAGGCAGCGTAACATAAAGTCAGCCATGCGTGCCAGACTGGTAACGGGCAAGATTTCCGTGTCCTTACCAAGATGACGACTGACCATGCTCTCCTCCTCCTCTTCCTCCTCCCCCCTGTCCTCAGGCCACCCACGCTGAACCGACGGTATGACACTTATACAGGTACTACCGTCTACAACGCATGATAGCAGCTCCTGTTCTTCCTCCTCCTCCTCCTCCTCTCCCTCATTGTCCCCCAATGCACGTTGGGATGAGATGAGGCTGGGCTGTGTGTAATCGCCCGCTATGGCTTCTTGATCCATCTCATCATACTCTGGCTGCAATGCCTCCTCTTTAATTCTCTGCAGAGAGCGTTGCAAAAGACAGACAAGTGGGATGCTGACACTAATGATGGCGTCATCGCCACTCACCATCTTGGTGGCCTCCTCAAAGTTTGTCAGGATGGTACATATGTCAGACATCCAGGTCCACTCCTGAGGTCTTATGTGTGGAGTCTGACCTGAATATCGACGGCCTTGTTGCAGCTGGTACTCCACAACTGCTCTCTTCTGCTCACAAATCCTTTGCAACATGTGGAGGGTAGAGTTCCAACGTGTGGGGACATCACACACCAGTCGGTGTGCCGGAAGCTGCAAACGCTGCTGCAAAACAGCAAGGGCGGCGGAAGCTGTAGCCGACTTGCGAAAATGAGCTGACAGGCGGCGTACTTTCATGAGCAGATCTGGCAACTCGGGGTACGATTTAAGAAACCGCTGAACCACGAGGTTAAGCACATGAGCCAGGCATGGTACGTGTGTGATCTCACCTCACCTCAGAGCCGCCACCAGGTTACGGCCATTGTTACACAAGACCATGCCGGGATGTAGGTTCAGCGGTCTCAGCCACAGATCTGCCTGCTCTTTCACAGCTGTCCACAACTCACAAGCAGTGTGAGGTTTATCACCTAAGCTTATGAGTTTCAGCACAGCCTGTTGCCGATTGGCGGAGGCAGTACTGCAATGCTTCCAGCTTGTAACTGATGTGGTGATATCTGAGATGGAGGCTGAACATGAGGAGGAGGAGGAGGAGGAGGATGCGCAGGAGCTGTACACTGTGGGGGCAACTCTGACTGACATAGGGCCCGCAATCCTCGGTGTGGGGAGGATGTGTTCCGTCCCAAGGTCCGACTGGGTCCCGGCTTCCACTATGTTTACCCAGTGTGCCGTCAGAGAGATGTACCGTCCCTGGCCACAAGCACTTGTCCACGTGTCCGTTGTCAGGTGGACTCTCCCAGTAACTGCGTTGTTGAGGGCACGGCAGATGCTTTGGGACACGTGCTTGTGTAGTGCGGGGATGGCACACCAGGCAAAATAGTGTCGGCTGGGGACCGAGTACCGAGGGACGGCCACCGCCATAAGATTGCGGAAGGATTCCGTCTCCACCAGCCTAAAAGGCAGCATTTCCAATGCAAGCAGTCGTGAAATGTGCGAATTTAGGACTGTGGCCTGTGGGGCGTTAGCTGCGAATTTCCGCTTTCGTTCAAAGGTCTGGGATATGGACAATTGAACGCTGCGGTGGGACGTGGACGTGGACGTTGATGCTGTTTCTTGAGAAACTGCCATAACAAGTGAAGACTGAGAGGAGGGGGCATCTTTACATGCAGTATGGACAGGGGATTGCCTTGCACACACAACAGGGGGTTCTATTGCACCAACAACAGTGGAAGAAGCAGTGGTGACACCCGCTGACACTGGTCATGGACCCTGGGTTTCGCCCCACAAAATCGGGTGCTTTGCTGCCATGTGCCTGATCATGCTGGTGGTGGTCAGGCTGGTAGTTTTGCCACCCCTGCTGATGCTGGCATGGCAGGTGGAACATATGGCCTTTTTGGGGTTATCAGCAGAGTCTTTAAAAAAATTACAGACTCTGGAAGACCTACCGCTTGTACTGGCAACGTCCCTCGTGTTGGTGTTACGGGGAACGGTTGCCTGCCTTCTGTCTGCGGCCACCACACTGCTTCTTCCTGCCTGTTGGGGTACTCTGCCTCCCTCCCCCTGTGTGCTGCTGGCCTCACTCTGCATGTCCTCCTTCCACATTGGGTCAGTTACTGGATCATCCACCACCTCCTCCTCTTCCACTTGCGCACCACGATCCTCCTCCTCACTTCCTGGCAATTGTGTCTCGTCATCGTCCACCTCTTGTGACAGATTGCCAACGTCGACTTCCTGTGGCCGTGGCTGTTCAAATATTTGGGCATCGCAACATGGGATCTCCTCTTCCACCACTTCAAGCGTATCAGGCGAGGGGCCCAAATATGGAAATGGACCAGTGAACAGCTCTTCAGAGTGTCCAAGTGTGGGATCACTTGCTGTCTGACGACACTCGGCATGGTGGGAGGAAAGAGCATCAGGGTGAGGAGGAGTATGCGGTCGAGACTCACGGCTACTAAGAGTTGACCGTGTGGAAGACAGACCGGAGGTGGTGGTGCCCAGGTAACTGGAAGTATTGTCTGCTATCCAATTAATAACCTGTTCACACTGATCAGTTCTCAATACTGGTGTTGTTCTGTGCTTCCCTAGTAATTCGGTCAAGAAGTGGGAGCGAGAAGATGTGGCTGTTGGTTGTGGCACATTTTCACCTTGGCCACGGCCCCGTCCTCTGCAAGAACCATCACCAGAACGTCCACTTCCACGTCCCTTGCCACGCGCCTTGCCCATTGTAAATGAAGTAAAATAGCTTACACTTGCACTATCAATGGAAAAAGGGTAATAAAGAGTAGATTAGAACCGTGGAAGAGGAAAACCACAGTTATTGTTTACTGGGGTATACCACACTTTTTTAAATAGAGATATTTGCGGCTGAACAGTAAGCGACACACTCAAACTGCTTTTTTTTTAGATACCAAAGGCCCAAAACTGGATAGTACAGCGATTTGACCCGTGGAACTGCGAAACTACACTGGGATGTCGGGCCTACACAAGACTATTTTCAACAGATATATTTTTGTGTCACAACAGTCAGGAGACACTACTGTTTTTCTTTACGGAAAAAACTACCAAAACCTGAATAATAGAGATTTTTTACCGTGGAACAGCAAAACCACAGTTATAATTTACTGGTGTATACCAGGCTTTTTAAAATATATATATATTTGCGGCTGAACAGTGAGCGACACACTCAAACAGTTTTTTTTTAGATACAAATGGCCCAAAAGTGGATAATACAGAGGTTTGTACCGTGGAACTGCAAAACCACACTAGTATTTCTCGGGCCTACACCAGACTATTTTCAACAGATATATTTGTGTCTGAAAAATAAGGGAGACACAATTTTTTTTTTTTTTAACAGCAAAAAATGCAAAAAGCAGGATAATAGAGATTTTTTACCATGGAACAGCAAAAGCACACTTCTGTCTCTCTGGCCTACACCAGACTATTTTCAACAGATATATTTGTGTCTGAAAAATCAGGGAGACACTATTATTATTTTTATACAGCAAACAATGCCAAAAACAGGATAATAGAGATGTTTTACTGTGGAACATCAAAACCACAGTAATAATTTACTGGTGTATACCAGGCTTTTTAAAATATATATATATTTGCGGCTGAACAGTGAGCGACACACTCAAACTGTTTTTTTTAGATACAAATGGCCCAAAAGTGGATAATACAGAGGTTTGTACCGTGGAACTGCAAAACCACACTTGTATTTCTCGGGCCTACACCAGACTATTTTCAACAGATATATTTGTGTCTGAAAAATCAGGGAGACACTATTTTTTTTATTTTTTTACAGCAAAAAATGCAAAATGCAGGATAATAGAGATTTTTTACCGTGGAACAGCAAAAGCACACTTCTGTCTCTCTGGCCTACACCAGACTATTTTCAACAGATATATTTGTGTCTGAAAAATCAGGGAGACACTATTATTATTTTTATACAGCAAAAAATGCCAAAAACAGGATAATAGAGATGTTTTACCGTGGAACATCAAAACCACAGTAATAATTTACTGGTGTATACCAGGCTTTTTAAAATATATATATATTTGCCGCTGAACAGTGAGCGACACACTCATACTGTTTTTTTTAGATAAAAATGGCCCAAAAGTGGATAATACAGAGGTTTGTACCGTGGAACTGCAAAACCACACTTGTATTTCTCGGGCCTACACCAGACTATTTTCAACAGATATATTTGTGTCTGAAAAATCAGGGAGACACTATTTTTTTTTTTTTTACAGCAAAAAATGCAAAAAGCAGGATAATAGAGATTTTTTACCGTGGAACAGCAAAAGCACACTTCTGTCTCTCTGGCCTACACCAGACTATTTTCAACAGATATATTTGTGTCTGAAAAATCAGGGAGACACTTATTATTTTTATATAGCAAAAAATGCCAAAAACAGGATAATAGAGATGTTTTACCGTGGAACATCAAAACCACAGTAATAATTTACTGGTGTATACCAGGCTTTTTAAAATATATATATATTTGCGGCTGAACAGTGAGCGACACACTCAAACTGTTTTTCTTAGATACAAATGGCCCATAGAACTGCAAAACCACACTTCTATTTCTCTGGCCTACACCAGACTATTTTCAACAGATATATTTGTGTCTGAAAAATCAGAGGCACACTTTTTTTTTGGGGGGGGGGGCACCAAAAGGTTAATAAGATGGGTAGTTGTACATTGTGAAGGAGGAAAAGAAAAAGAGGATTTAGATAAAAAAAAGGATTTTTCCTGGCCCCCGGGACCTGGAGCTAAGTCCAGCAATTTCAGCAACAGGAGCAGCACACAGGACTGTAATGCAGCGTTTGCTGGTATAACCACTGCGTCTCCTATACAGCCTGCCTGCCTGATATACCTGGGATGGATATTAGTCCTGAGAAGGACTGTTTGTTTGATCTGGCAGCCTTTACAGACCCTACACTAACTATTTTGCAGGATATATCTCTCCCTAAATCAGCAGCGCTGTCCCTACACTGTCTGATCCGGAGCGACTGTGTCCAAGATGGCGGCGCCCGGTTTTAAATTCTCGAGGTGACGCTGTGCGGCCAGCCAATCACTGTAATGCCCACAAACAACATGGCTGCGGCATTACAGTGACTGGCTGGCAATCCCTGCATGTTCATTGGCTCTGTAAAGAGCGCCAAACATGCAGGGCGGAGACCCGAGCTCCCGCCCGAGTAACCCGGAAATGCTCGGTGCTCACCGAACATCCCGAGTAGCGTGATGCTCAGGCGAGTACCGAGCAGTGTCGAGCATGTTCGCTCAACACTATTCCTTATGTTCTTTAGCCCAAACAAGTCTCTTCTGCTTGTTGCCTGTCCTTAGCAGTGGTTTCCTAGCAGCTATTTTACCATGAAGGCCTGCTGCACAAAGTCTCCTCTTAACAGTTGTTGAGAGGTGTCAGCTGCTAGAACTCTGTGTGACATTGACCTGGTCTCTAATCTAAGCTGCTGTTAACCTGCGATTTCTGAGGCTGGTGACTCGGATAAACTTATCCTCAGAAGCAGAGGTGACTCTTGGTCTTCCTTTCCTGGGGCGGTCCTCATGTGAGCCAGTTTCTTTGTCGCGCTTGATGGTTTTTGCAACTGCACTTGGGGACACTTTCAAAGATTTCCCAGTTTTTCGCACTGACTGACCTTCATTTCTTAAAGTAATGATTAGAGATGAGCGTTGTTCGACTCGAACTGTTCGCCAATCTCAAATTCGAGCTGTTTTGGGCAGTGATCAAGCCTTTCGGCGAACACGAACGATTTGAGAAAAATTCGGCTGTTCGAGGTTATGTTCGATAACTGTTCGTGCACCAAAATCATAACTGGATTTTTTCTCAGTAATGATGAAAATTAATGTTAATACGCAGTTTGAGTGTACAGCGGGGCGGGGGGAGGGTCAGGGGATGGATCTCTGCAGGAATAATGAAGATCTCCATTTTTTTTTCTCTTTCCCGCATTTACAGTGGGGAGGTGCAATATGTCAGCCTATCAGCAGCGCACACATGGAGCGAAGTGCTTTTTTTCACACAAGCAAGGGCATGTGTCATTGGCAGTGTATGTCACATGTCCTTGCCCTATAAGACCCAGCCATTTTCCCCGTCGCCACCATTTTCTCACTGCTGCAGCTGCGTGTTAGACGGCACCGCTGTTGCTGTGTGCGCTATACCTTGTTAATTTCAAGCCAATTTTCGCAAAAATCTACAGATAGCTTGGGAGTAGGGAATAGTTGTGATTGCAGTCCTTTTAAGGACTAGGTTACAGCATTTCCTACGACTTTTATCAGGCTGGTCTGTGCTCTTAAACAGATAGGTTGTGGGAGTAAAGACTAATTGTAATTGCAGTCCTTTTCAGGACTAAGTTACATCAGTTCCTATCAGTTTTTGCCAGGCAGGTCTGTGCCAGTGCTGTGCAAGTTTTTTTCACAGCATTTGGCTGAATCTAGCAAAGCTAATCCTTTTTGGCCTATTGCAGAGTGTGTTAGTCAGTGGAGTAGCCTATCTGTGTTGCAAGATACACCACCTGTGTATAGAATACCAATTTTTTTACTGCACCTAGTGAAGTAAAACCTTTTGGGCATAGCATCATTCTATTAGTCCAACTATACTGACCTCCATAAGGTTGCAAATAGTGTTGAGCCACCCCCGTAGTGTTCGAGTTCGGTTCGGTTCGTCGAACACCCGTGTGTTCGCCGAACTGTTCGTCGAACTGTTCGTCGAACACCTTCGAACACCGTTAAAACCAATGGCAGGCAAACAAAAACACATAGAAACACATAGAAAACACCTTCAAAGGTGTCCAAAAGCTGACAAACTGCTCAGCAGACACAACTAACACATGGAAAAGTGACAAGTACATATAGTCATGCGAAAAGAAAAGAGGTGGAGGAGTAAAAGGAGGGGGAGACACAGATATAGGCATGTCATGCCCTTCTAAAATCCAAAAAGTGAGAAGCCGACACGTTCAGTCCGCTCCTGCCCGTGCCACCTCCGCGTCGCCGGGTTTGTGCCAGAGCCGCGGTGAACCCTGACGGCCAGCCCCCCTCTCCCAATACTGGTGCCTGTCCGCTGGTGGGTCGAGCGAGCCCCCCTGTGGTGGAGGCAGCTCTAAGCTTTTTAATTTAAATTGTCTCTCTAATTTGAATGAATACACTTTAAATCCATTTACAAGGATCTATTGGAGGGCAAGTTCATGCCAGCAGCCGCGTAATTCCAGCTCCAGTAGCGTCCACTAAAGCTGCTGCAGTTAAAAAGCTTTTATATGGATCGAGCTCGGCTGTCCACCGCAAGGCATCCTACTGCCAGTCCCAGCCCCTATGCCTTGGGGTGCCTCCTGATGCTCTTCACTGAGTATCCCGTGGTCCCGAAACATTTCCTTTGAAAAAATTAAGTGTCCAAACTACAGGTGGTGTAGCTTGCTTAACAGCCGGGATAATCCGCTGACTAGCAGACACTGCTACTAGGCACAAAGTATTTCCTGGGCTACATGCAGTTAAAAATTTGTAATTAGATACTCTCGTTGGATGCTGAGAAAGCATTCCATAGAGTCTCCTGGCACGCCATATATGATTCTCTTAAAAAGCTTGGGGTAGGGGTCTAGGGGACCCTTTTATAGCCAAAATCACGGCCCTGTATCGCAATACGTCACCTAGGCTGAAGATAAATGGAACTGTAGCACCCTGAGGGCTCGGTTGCTACAGAGGAATTGCACCTCACCCAGAGGTGTGATATCTCACTCTCAGGTAAGGATGTAGTGTGGATCAGGACCCGACACCTGCATGCATTACACCACATTGCCGTGGGGCAGGGTGACCAATATGCCCCTGAGATGGGCACGACAGTCCCTGTCCCTGGCTGGAGTGGGGGGAGGGAACACTGAGGAAGGGGAACCCTGTAGTGCAGGAGCAGGGAGGAAGCAGTTCCTGGGTGCATTGAGAAGGGAGTATAAAAGGTGGGCACCATCTTAGTTCAGTGCAGAGAAGTCTGACCAGAAGTGGCAGGGAGCAGGGGCTCTGCATGAGCTCTGCTCAGGGAGGCGGGCCTAGTAACAGAGGCCCAGGCCTGGAAGAGGGAGAAGGAAGGAAGAGGAGCGGAGAAGGCTCCAGGAACGAGGAACGAAGGGATCCCAGGGGTGCGGACGGGCGAGTCGCCACCGCACGCCCGAATCCACCTGCGTGGAGGGGTCAGGCCAAAGGGGGAGACCGGTCCCCGAAACTAGTGGAGGCAGGAAACGACCCTCAGCTAGAAACAGGAGGCTGTGACATTTTATGTGGCGCAGCCCCTCGCTACACCCGCTAGGAAGGCACCACATAGGGTCAGGGAAACTGGCGCAAAGTTTACCAAGAGGAGGCCCGAGGCAGCCGGACAGAAGGGTTGGTAAGAAAGGCCAGACAAAGGACACACAAAGGGGGTCCTGTGAAGCGCTCCAAAGTTATCTGGGAGTTGTCTGAGCCCCTCACCTGGTGAGCACAGTACGACGTGGGCAGCCGTTACCTGCAGACATGGTCTGGATAATAAGAACTGTGAGTAAAGGCCCTGGACTGCATCACTGACTCCGTGTCGTTACTGCTGCTGCCCTGCACCATCACCCCCATCCTCCGCATACACTGCCCTGAGGCTATACTCCTCCCGTGGGGAGTTATGCTACGCTCTGCTGCACCCACAACACCAGCCTCAGCGGTCTGCCCTGGAGCGGCGGTTCACTCTGACCGCAATCCACGGGTGGCGTAGTCGGACATTTAAACATCAAAACCACATAAATAGTTCCGCCACTGGTTTGACCGCCCTGAGCCACGGAACCGGGTCGCCGCCACGGAGACTACAACCACCAGCATCCACCAAAAAGGGTCCGGCTCCGGGTGTCCCAAGGCCCAGGGGGCGCGTCAGAACATTTTCATCACCTTTCACAATCACCAATGGGACAAGGCAGGGATGTTCTCTGTCCCCTCTCTTATACATCCTAGTGACGGAGCACCTGCTCTCATCAATTCGCCATAACCCCAATATTAGGTGGATTGAGGTGGGAGGCACCGAGTACAAGTGCTCTCTATTTGCTGATGATGTCCTAGTATATATCACTCAATCACATATATCCATCCATGCTGTTATGGCTGAAATAGATCACTTTGTTACATGGTCAAATTTTAAAATCAATGCAGCGAAGTCTGAGGCCCTCGATGTCTCCCTCCCCAAATCCATATAGGATTCCATCCAGTCCAACTTTCCCTTTGCCTGGCCCTCACAGGGTATTAAATACTTAGGAATTCCTATTCATAGAGACCTCTCCCATCTATGTTATCTTAATTTTGGGCCCTTTATTGAACAACTCCATACAGACCACGGTTGGCAAGTTAGAACTGTAAGATTCACTACGTGAACCACTGGTGTTTTGTGGAAAAGCACATGTACACTGTGTTCCAAATTATTATGCAAAAAGTGTTTAGGAGTGATAAGGGAAGAATTTGTTTGTTTGTCAGTTAAACTCATTGATGGTGATGTGTGTCAGGGCTCTTTATATCACTGTAAGCAATTGCAGACACCTGTGCTAATTAGTTTGGCAGGTGTGTCCAATGAAAGGCAAGACTACTTAAGAAGGCTGTCTCACATTATTAAGCAGCCTACATTTTCTGCCAAAATGGGAAAGAAAAAGGATGTGTCGGCTGCTGAGAAGCAACAAATTGTGGAGTGTTTAGGTTAAGGCATGACTACAAGCAATATTGTGCGATGATCAGGATGAAGTGTCTTGGCAATCAAGAAGTATGTAGCTGATTCACAGTACACACGTGTGCGTGCTGATAAGGGCAAATTGAGGACTCTTTCCTACAGGCAATTACGTCAGGTTGAAAGAGCAGCGGCAAAAAAGCCTTGTCATAGCAGCAGACAAGTTTTTGAAGCTGCTTGTGCCTCCAACGTCCCCCGAACAACAAGATGCAGGGTCCTTCATAGGTTTGCAGCTGTGCATACGCCATCCTGTCGACCTCCTCTATCCACTTCACACAAGCAGAAACGGCTCCAGTGGGCCAAACATTACATGAAGACTGATTTCAAAACTGTTTTGTTCACGGATGAGTGCCGTGCAGCGCTCGATGGTCCAGATGGATGGAGTGGAGGATGGCTGGTTGATGGACACCCCACGCAAACACGGCTACAGCGCCAACAAGGAGGAGGTGGAGTAATGTTTTGGGCTGGAATCATGGGGAGAGAGATTGTCGGCCCCTTTAGGATCCCTGAAGGCGCTAAAGATGAACTCCATAATGTATGTGGATTTTCTCAAACAGCACTTCCTGCTATGGTTCAAGAAGAAGAACCGTGTATTTCACAGCAAGATCATTTTTTTGCATGATAATGCACCATCTCATGCTGCACATAAAACATCTGCATCTCTGGCTGATATGGGCATAAAAGGGGACAAACTTATGGTGTGACCCCCATGCTCCCCTGACCTCTACCCCATTCAGAACCTTTGGAGCATCATTAAAAGGAGTGTCTATGATGGCGGGAGGCAGTTCACATCTAAGCAACAGCTCTGGGAGGGTATTCTGTCCTCATGCAAAACAATTGAAGCAGAAACCATCCAAAACCTGACAAATTCAATGGACGAGAGAGTTCAGAAGCTCCTTTCGAACAAGGGGTCCTATGTGAAAATGTAACATCACCTAGAATAAAGTTTTGAGTTGAAAACTGTTTGATTTCAGTTTCTAACAACCTGCTAATGCTTATAATTTCAAAAATGACCATTTTTTTGGTCTTTATTAAAATGAAAAGGTTGATCGAAAAGTTTGTAGGATCTAAGAGTGTGGCAACCCAGTAGTCATGATTACTTCGAATTCTGACAATATGAGGGTCATGCTGCAGGTAGTGCAGCAAGAAGGCACTTATGTGTCTTGCGCATCTCGGAGCCCCAAAATTATTTTCCGGGCTTGATGCAGCTAAAAATTATTATTAATTTTAAATCTGGTGAAGCTTTAGTATAGATGGCCTAATAGGATCAGTGCTGCACACTGCTACAAAGCCCAAATTATTTTCCAGTCAAGATACAGATAAACATGATTAGTAATTTTAAATCTGGTGGAGCTTATTATAGATGGCCTAATAGAATCAGTGCTGCACACTGCTACAAAGCCCAAATAATTTTCCAGCCAAGATACAGATAAACATGATTAGTAATTTGAAAGCTTAAAACGGTTGGTAGGGTGATTTTAACCAATCATCAAGCTTTTACTCTCCCCAGGATGACACAGGGGTAGAAAAGTCGTTTCGGATCCATGATTTGTTCATCTTTATGAACGTGAGTCTGTCTACATTATCAGTGGAGAGCCGCGTGCGCTTATCTGTCAGCACACCACCAGCAGCGCTGAACACACGTTCAGACAGAACGCTGGCTGCGGGGCATGACAAGATCTCCAAGGCGTAAGTGGCTAGCTCCGGCCATTTATCCAGATTGGAAGCCCAAAAAGAGCAAGGGTCCAGTGACACAGTCATGGCTTCAATGTTTACTTGGAGATACTCCTGTACCATCGTCTCTAGGCGTTGACTATGTGTCAGACTTCTTGTCTCCTGTGGCCTTGCAAAGGATGGGCTAAAAAAGTGGTGAAATGATTCCGCAAAATTGATGTTACCAGCAGATACTGTGGTTCTGTTACGGTTTGAGTGCTGAACACTTGACGGTCCCACGGTTGGCAAGTTGGAACTGTGAGATTCACTACGTGCACCACTGGTATTTTGTGGAAAAGCACATGTAAGATTCTGCAACAGTCTCTGCTGATACTCCTGCATGCGTGCATCCCTTTCTATGGCAGGAATAATTTCTGCAAATTTACTTTTGTACCGGGGATCTAACAGTGTGGCAACCCAGTAGTCAGGATTATTTCTAATTCTCACAATTCGAGGGTCATGTTGCAGGTAGTGCAGCAAGAAGGCACTCATGTGTGTTGCGCATCCAGGAGCACCAAGTCCCTGTTGTGTTGGTGGCGAGATAACAATCATGCTTCCTTCCTCTGTCCTCTCCCCCCAACCTCGCACAACAGAAATGTGATCAAGGTCTCCCTCATCTGATGAGTCTTCCATCAGTTCGTCCTCCACTTCTTCCTGGGCTCCTGCACCTTCCTCACTAGTTTGGCTGCTACCATGCGCCCTGGTAAAACCATCTCCCCCACCCTCACATGCCTGCCGCCTTGGTGCTGCCGACCGTCTGGACCTTGCAGATGTTAGCCCTTCCGCATACAACTCCTCCTTCTCTACTTGCTCCACCTCCTCTTGTGCCACCACCTGACTCTGAATTCTGTTTAACATGTGCTCCAGCATGTAAATCACCGGAATAGTCATGCTGATAATGGCATCGTCAGCACTAAACATCTTCGTCGCCATTTCAAAACTGTGCAGAAGGGTGCATAGGTCCCTGATCTGAGACCACTCCTCCAGCGTGATTTGCCCCACCTCTGGATCTCGTTGGCCCAGGCTATACGTCAGAACGTATTGCACCAGGGCTTGTCGGTGCTGTCACATTCGCTGCAACATGTGCAGAGTTGAATTCCACCGGGTAGGCACATCGCATTTTAGCCGGTGAAGTGGCAGGCCCAACGACTTCTGTAGAGATGTAAGTCGCTGAGCTGCGGGATGCGAACGGCGGAAGTGAGCACACAGCGACCGTGCCCTCTGCAGAAGGCCATCTAGTCTGGGATAGTGGGCTAAAAATTCCTGGACAACCAGGTTCAACACGTGAGCCATACAAGGCACGTGTGTGACATTGCCCCGGCGAAGGGCCGCACCCAGGTTTGCAGCATTGTCGCACACGGCCTTCCCTGGTTTCAGGTCCAGTGGAGACAACCATTCATGAAATTGGTTCTCCAGAGCTGACCACAACTCCTCAGCTGTGTGACTCACATTTCCCAGACATTTCAATGTAAAAACCGCCTGATGACGTTGAGCCCTACTGCCAGCATAGTAAGGAGGTGTTCAGGATCCCTTCTGCGCAGTTAGAAAGCTTGTGGCATGACCAGACAGGCTTTGGGTGCAGGTGGAAGACCGAGAGGAGGTTGAGGAGGCAGAAGCAGTGGAGGAACTTTGACATAAAGAGGATTGACGCACAACTCGTGGGGACGGCAAGACTTGGACAGCAGCCCCTTGTCCTGCTGTCACCATAGTTACCCAGTGCCCAGTCAGCGACATGTAATGCCCCTGTCCATGCCTACTCGTCCAAGTGTCTGTGGTGAAATGCACCCTGTCACACACAGAATTTCTCAAAGAAGCGGTGATGTTGTGTGCGACATGCTGGTGGAGCGCAGGCACACCTTTCTTTGAGAAGTAGTGCCGACTGGGCATCTGGTACTGGGGCACTGCGACGGACATAAGGTCTCGAAAATCCTCTGTGTCCACCAGGCGGAAAGGCAGCATTTCTGTAGCCAAGAGCTTGCAGATGGTGAAATTCAACCTCTTAGCTTTCTCATGGCTAGGAGGAAATGGTCTTTTACTTGTCCACATCTGAGGGACCGAGGGCTGGCTATTGTGCTTAGACAGGGTTGATAAGGGTGTCCCCGGCAAACTGCCGGTCTGTGAGGAAGATGCAGGCGGACATGTTAGGTTGCCTTGATCCAAATGTGGTGCTATCGATGTCGGACAGCGCTCAACACCAGCTGGTGTTACCACCTCCAAAGAAAATGATGACCTGCCAATCACGCTGGCTGTTGCGGGTAAAGAGGTGGCAGGTCTGCGCCCCAAAACAGGTGTGACTGCTGTCCCCCCAGTCACAGAGGATGAAGAGGCCGCGGATGCACAAGATATGGCAGACGGTGGTTGGCCCGGCCGGCTAGGCCGCATTGTAGCACACTTAGCTTCCCACTGCAACTTATGCTTCATGTCCATGTGCCGGTTCATGCATGAAGTACTCAAACTATGTATTTTTTGGCCTCTACTTAGCTTTTGCTGACAAATGTTACAGATAACACGAGTTGGGTCATCTTTATCGATCTGAAAAAATGCCCAGGCTATGCAAGGCTTAGCACCCATGCGACCTGAAGAGCCACCACGACTTGTGGTGAGAGGCAGAGTTGTGTTTGAGGATGCAGTTGTTGACGTGCTTCCAGTACTACGTCTCTGTCCAGGAAGGCGCAACCTGACCTCGTCGTCACTAGCATCTTCCTCCACCTCCTCTGCTGACCTCATCTCTTGGCTGACTGTGGGTTGACAGTAAGTGGGATCTCCAACCTCATCATCATCACCCTGTGCGTTATCACACCCGTCGTCCTCAGAGCCAACCTGTTCCTGCCTTGACAAAAAACTAAAGTTGTCGCTCCAATCAGGTATTTGAGTCTTATCATCGTCTTCCTCATTGTCTCCACCAACAGGAGTTACAGTTTGGGAATGAGGGTCTACATTATGGTCAGAACCTTCTGCGTCTGGTCCTGGATCCGACTCATAAAGATTCTGGGCATCAGTGCAGATCATTTCCTCGTCTGGATTCATAGAAGCGCTGGAGTCGACCTCTGATTCCCAGGCTATAGTATGAGTAAACAGCTCTGCAGACTCAACCATCTGTTCTACCTCATACTCAGACGGGCAGCTGGAGATTTGGGAGCTGTGAGGAAGCAAGTGCGATTGGGGTGACACCTTTGAGGACTGGAGTATTTGTGATGTTGAAGTTGATGTGGAGGAGAGCCCACTTAAAGGAGCACTTGATATCCGTTGAAGCACCTGCTGTTTTTGTGCCTCATCTGGAATTTGTAGCGATTGGCGTGGCCGTAAGAAAGGGATCTTATCACATTGTACGCTAAAAGAAGTAGACATTTAAGTTTGGCTGGAAGATGGTCTTTCTTCTGCAGATGATACTGTTGCTTTAACACCTACCCCATGGACACAACCTTTTTTCCCCTTCCCAACACGCCTATTCCCCTTTCCACCAGCAGCAGGCCTTTTTCCACTCATTTTGGTGGTAAACTAATTCACAACTCTGGAGTTGTTTGCACAAAAAAACAATGGATGGGAACCGAGCAGAGCTGAGTGGCCAAACTGTGGTATTAGGCCAAAACTATTGGCTGGGTTAGATGCAGAAAAAAATTATATTCAATTTGCAACCTGATGGAGGTCAGTATAGATGGACTAATAGAACAAGTCCCACACACAGCTAGAAGCCCAAATATTTTTTCAGAGGTAGATGCAGAAAAATTTTTTATTCAGTTTGCAACCTGATGGAGGTCTGTATAGATGGATTAATAGAACAAGTCCCACACACAGCTACAAGCCCAATATTTTTTCAGAGGTAGATGCAGAAAAAAATATATTCAGTTTGCAACCTGATGGAGGTCGGTATAGATGGACTAATAGAGAAAGTCCCACACACTGCTAGAAGGCCAAATATTTTTTCAGAGCTAGATGCAGACAAAAAATTATTTTGAATTTGCAACCTGATGGAGGTCAGTATAGGTGCACTAATAGAACAAGTCCCACACACTGCTAGAAGGCCAAATATTTTTTCAGAGCTAGATGCAGAAAAAAATTATATTCAGTTTGCAACCTGATGGAGGTCTGTATAGATGGATTAATAGAACAAGTCCCACACACAGCTAGAAGCCCAAATATTTTTTCAGAGGTAGATGCAGATAAAAATTATTTTTAATTTGCAACCTGATGGAGGTCAGTATAGATGGACTAATAGAGAAAGTCCCACACACTGCTAGAAGGCCAAATATTTTTTCAGAGCTAGATGCAGATAAAAATTATTTTTAATTTGCAACCTGATGGAGGTCAGTATAGATGGACTAATAGAGAAAGTCCCACACACTGCTAGAAGGCCAAATATTTTTTCAGAGCTAGATGCAGATAAAAATTATATTCAATTTGCAACCTGATGGAGGTCAGTATAGATGGACTAATAGAACAAGTCCCACACACAGCTAGAAGCCCAAATATTTTTTCAGAGGTACTGTAGATGCAGATAAAAATTATTTTTAATTTGCAACCTGATGGAGGTCAGTATAGATGGACTAATACAACAAGTCCCACACACAGCTAGAAGCCCAATATTTTTTCAGAGCTAGATGCAGATAAAAATTATATTCAATTTGCAACCTGATGGAGGTCAGTATAGATGGACTAATAGAGAAAGTCCCACACACTGCTAGAAGGCCAAATATTTTTTCAGAGCTAGATGCAGATAAAAATTATATTCAATTTGCAACCTGATGGAGGTCAGTATAGATGGACTAATAGAATAAGTCCCACACACAGCTAGAAGCCCAAATATTTTTTCAGAGGTACTGTAGATGCAGATAAAAAATTTTAATTTGCAACCTGATGGAGGTGAGTATAGATGGACTAATAGAGAAAGTCCCACACACTGCTAGAAGGCCAAATATTTTTTCAGAGCTAGATGCAGAAAAAAATTATATTCAGTTTGCAACCTAATGGAGGTCAGTATAGATGGACTAATAGAGAAAGTCCCACACACTGCTAGAAGGCCACATATTTTTTCAGAGGTAGATGCAGAAAAAAATATATTCAGTTTGCAACCTGATGGAGGTCTGTATAGATGGATTAATAGAACAAGTCCCACACACAGCTAGAAGCCCAATATTTTTTCAGAGGTAGATGCAGAAAAAAATATATTCAGTTTGCAACCTGATGGAGGTCAGTATAGATGGACTAATACAACAAGTCCCACACACAGCTAGAAGCCCAATATTTTTTCAGAGGTAGATGCAGAAAAAAATATATTCAGTTTGCAACCTGATGGAGGTCTGTATAGATGGATTAATAGAACAAGTCCCACACACAGCTAGAAGCCCAATATTTTTTCAGAGGTAGATGCAGAAAAAAATATATTCAGTTTGCAACCTGATGGAGGTCAGTATAGATGGACAAATACAACAAGTCCCACACACAGCTAGAAGCCCAATATTTTTTCAGAGGTAGATGCAGAAAAAAATATATTCAGTTTGCAACCTGATGGAGGTCTGTATAGATGGATTAATAGAACAAGTCCCACACACAGCTAGAAGCCCAATATTTTTTCAGAGATAGATGCAGAAAAAAATATATTCAGTTTGCAACCTGATGGAGGTCAGTATAGATGGACTAATAGAACAAGTCCCACACACATCTAGAAGCCCAATATTTTTTCAGAGGTAGATGCAGGAAAAAATATATTCAGTTTGCAACCTGATAGAGGTCTGTATAGATGGATTAATAGAACAAGTCCCACACACAGCTACAAGCCCAATATTTTTTCAGAGCTAGATGCAGAAAAAAATATATTCACTTTGCAACCTGATGGAGGTCAGTATAGATGGACTAATACAACAAGTCCCACACACAGCTAGAAGCCCAATATTTTTTGAGAGCTAGATGCAGAAAAAAATTATATTCAATTTGCAACCTGATGGAGGTCAGTATAGATGGACTAATAGAATGATGCTATGCCCAAAAGATTTTACTTCACTAGGTGCAGTAAAAAAATTGGTATTCTATACACAGGTGGTATATCTTGCAACACAGATAGGCTACTCCACTGACTACCACACTCTGCAATAGGCCAAAAAGGATTAGCTTTGCTAGATTCAGCCAAATGCTGTGAAAAAAACTTGCACAGCACTGGCACAGACGTGCCTGGCAAAAACTGATAGGAACTGATGTAACCTAGTCCTGAAAAGGACTCCAATTACAATTAGTCTTTACTCCCACAATCTATCTATTTAAGAGCACAGACCTGCCTGATAAAAGTCGTAGGAAATGCTGTAACCTAGTCCTTAAAAGGACTGCAATCACAACTATTCCCTACTCCCAAGCTATCTGTAGATTTGTGCGAAAATTGGCTTGAAATTAACAAGGTATAGCGCACACAGCAACAGCGGTGCCGTCTAACATGCAGCTGCAGCAGTGAGAAAATGGTGGCGACGGAGAAAATGGCTTGGTCTTATAGGGCAAGGACATGTGACATACACTGCCAATGACACATGCCCTTGCTTGTGTGAAAAAAAGCACTTTGCTCCGTGTGTGCGCTGCTGATAGGCTGACAGATTGTACCTCCCCACTGTAAATGCGTGAAAGAGAAAAAAAAAATGGAGATCTTCATTGTTCCTGCAGAGATCCATCCCCTGCCCCTCCCCCCACCCCGCTGTACACTCAAACTGCGTATTAACATTAATTTTCATCATTACTGAGAAAAAATCCAGTTATGATTTTGGTGCACGAACAGTTATCGAACATAACCTCGAACAGCCGAATTTTTCTCAAATTGTTCGTGTTCGCCGAACGGCTCGAACACCGCCCAAAACAGCTCGAATTTGAGATTGGCGAACAGTTCGAGTAGAACAACGCTCATCTCTAGTTGCAAATTGAATATAATTTTTTTCTGCATCTAGCTCTGAAAAAATATTTGTCATTCTAGCAGTGTGTGGGACTTGTTCTACTAGTCCATCTATACTGACCTCCATCAGGTTGCAAATTCAAAATAATTTTTTGTCTGCATCTAGCTCTGAAAAAATATTTGGGCATCTAGCAGTGTGTGGGACTTGTTCTATTAGTCCATCTATACTGACCTCCATCAGGTTGCAAATTAAAAATATTTTTTTGTCTGCATCTAGCTCTAAAAAAATATTTGGTCTTCTAGCAGTGTGTGGGACTAGGTCTATTAGTCCATCTATACTGACCTCCATCAGGTTGCAAATTAAAAATATTTTTTTGTCTGCATCTAGCTCTGAAAAAATATTTGGCCTTCTAGCAGTGTGTGGGACTTGTTCTATTAGTCCATCTATACTGACCTCCATCAGGTTGCAAACTGAATATAATTTTTTTCTGCATCTACCTCTGAAAAAATATTTGGGCTTCTAGCAGTGTGTGGGACTTGTTCTATTAGTCCATCTATACTGACCTCCATCAGGTTGCAAATTAAAAATATTTTTTTGTCTGCATCTACCTCTGAAAAAATATTTGGCCTTCTAGCAGTGTGTGGGACTTGGTCTATTAGTCCATCTATACTGACCTCCATCAGGTTGCAAATTGAATATAATTTTTTTCTGCATCTAGCTCTGAAAAAATATTTGTCCTTCTAGCAGTGTGTGGGACTTGTTCTACTAGTCCATCTATACTGACCTCCATCAGGTTGCAAATTCAAAATATTTTTTTGTCTGCATCTAGCTCTGAAAAAATATTTGACCTTCTAGCAGTGTGTGGGACTAGGTCTATTAGTCCATCCATACTGACCTCCATCAGGTTGCAAACTGAATATAATTTTTTTCTGCATCTACCTCTGAAAAAATATTTGGGCTTCTAGCTTTGTGTGGGACTTGTTCTATTAGTCCATCTATACTGACCTCCATCAGGTTGCAAATTGAATATAATTTTTTTCTGCATCTAGCTCTGAAAAATATTTGGGCTTCTAGCAGTGTGTGGGACTTGGTCTATTAGTCCATCTATACTGACCTCCATCAGGTTGCAAATTGAATACAGTTATATGAAAAAGTTTGGGCACCCCTATTAATCTTAAGCTTAATGTTTCCTTAAAATTGGTGTATTTGCAACAGCTATTTCAGTTTGATATATGTAATAACTGTTGGACACAGTAATGTTTCTGCCTTGAAATGAGGTTTATTGTACTAACAGAAAATGTGCAATCTGCATTCAAACAAAATTTGACAGGTGCATAAGTATGGGCACCCTTATCATTTTCTTGTTTTAAATACTCCTACCTACTTTTTACTGACTTACTAAAGCACTTTTTTTTGTTTTGTAACCTCATTGAGCTTTGAACTTCAGAGCCAGGTGTATGCAATCATGAGAAAAGCTACTTAAAGTGGCCACTTGCAAGTTGTTCTCCTGTTTGAATCTCCTCTGAAGAGAGCATCATGGGCTCCTCAAAACAACTGTCAAATGATCTGAAAACAAAGATTATTCAACATAGTTGTTCAGGGGAAGGATACAAAAAGCTGTCTCAGAGATTTAACCTGTCAGTTTCCACTGTGAGGAACATAGTAAGGAAATGGAAGAACACAGGGACAGTTCTTGTTAAGGCCAGAAGTGGCAGGCCAAGAAAAAGGCAGAGAAGAAGAATGGTGAGATCAGTCAAGGACAATCCTCAGACCACCTCCAGAAAGCTGCAGCATCAACTTGCTGCAGATGGTGTCACTGTGCATTGGTCAACTATACAACGCACTTTGCACAAGGAGAAGCTGTATGGGAGAGTGATGCGAAAGAAGCCGTTTCTGCAAGCACGCCACAAACAGAGTCAGCTGAGGTATGCAAAAGCACATTTGGAGAAGCCAATTTCTTTTTGGAAGAATGTCCTGTGGACTGATGAAACCAAGACTGAGTTGTTTGGTCATACAAAAAGGCATTATGCATGGCGTCAAAAAAACACAGCATTCCAAGAAAAACACTTGCTACCCACAGTAAAATTTGGTGGAGATTCCATCATGCTTTGGGGCTGTGTGGCCAATGCCGGCACCTGGAATCTTGTTAAAGTTGAGGGACGCATGGATTCCACTCAGTATCAGCAGATTCTTGACAATAATGTTCAAAAATCAGTGATAAAGTTGAAGTTACGCAGGGGATGGATCTTTCAGCAAGACAATGATCCAAAACACCGCTCCAAATCTAGTCAGGCATTCATGCAGAGGAACAATTACAATGTTCTGGAATGGCCATCCCAGTCCCCAGACCTGAATATCATTGAACATCTGTGGGATCATTTGAAGAGGGCTGTCCATGCTCGGCGACCATCAAACTTAACTGAACTGGAATTGTTTTGTAAAGAGGAATGGTCAAAAATACCTTCATCCAGGATCCAGGAAATCATTAAAAGCTACAGGAAGCGACTAGAGGCTGTTATTTTTGCAAAAGGAGGATCTACTAAATATTAATGTCACTTTTCTGGTGAGGTGCCCATACTTATGCACCTGTCAAATTTTGTTTGAATGCAGATTGCACATTTTCTGTTAGTACAATAAACCTCATTTCAAGGCAGAAACATTACTGTGTCCAACAGTTATTACATATATCAAACTGAAATAGCTGTTGCAAAAACACCAATTTTTATAAAACATTAAGCTTAAGATTAATAGGGGTGCCCAAACTTTTTCATATAACTGTATAATATTTTTCTGCATCTAGCTCTGAAAAAATATTTGGTCTTCTAGCAGTGTGTGGGACTTGTTCTATTAGTCCATCTATACTGACCTCCATCAGGTTGCAAACTGAATATAATTTTTTTCTGCATCTACCTCTGAAAAAATATTTGGGCTTCTAGCTGTGTGTGGGATTTGTTCTATTAGTCCATCTATACTGACCTCCATCAGGTTGCAAATTGAATATAATTTTTTTCTGCATCTAGCTCTGAAAAATATTTGGGCTTCTAGCAGTGTGTGGGACTTGTTTTATTAGTCCATCTATACTGACCTCCATCAGGTTGCAAATTGAATATAATATTTTTCTGCATCTAGCTGTGAAAAAATATTTGTCCTTCTAGCAGTGTGTGGGACATGTTCTACTAGTCCATCTATACTGACCTCCATCAGGTTGCAAATGCAAAATAATTTTTTTCTGCATCTAGCTCTGAAAAAATATTTGGCCTTCTAGCAGTGTGTGGGACTTGTTCTATTAGTCCATCTATACTGACCTCCATCAGGTTGCAAACTAAATATAATTTTTTTCTGCATCTACCTCTGAAAAAATATTTGGGCTTCTAGCAGTGTGTGGGACTTGTTTTATTAGTCCATCTATACTGACCTCCATCAGGTTGCAAATTAAAAATCATTTTTATCTGCATCTAGCTCTGAAAAACTATTTGGCCTTCTAGCAGTGTGTGGGACTTGTTCTATTAGTCCATCTATACTGACCTCCATCAGGCTGCAAATTAAAAATAATTTTTTGTCTGCATCTAGCTCTGAAAAAATATTTGGCCTTCTAGCAGTGTGTGGGACTTGTTTTATTAGTCCATCTATACTGACCTCCATCAGATTGCAAACTGAATATAATTTTTTTCTGCATCTAGCTCTGAAAAAATATTTGGGCTTCTAGCAGTGTGTGGGACTTGGTCTATTAGTCCATCTATACTGACCTCCATCAGGTTGCAAATTGAATATAATATTTTTCTGCATCTTGCTCTGAAAAAATATTTGGCCTTCTAGCACTGTATGGGACATGTTCTATTAGTCCATCTAAACTGACCTCCATCAGGTTGCAAACTGAATATAATTTTTTTCTGCATCTAGCTCTGAAAAAATATTTGGCCTTCTAGCAGTGTGTGGGACTTGTTCTATTAGTCCATCTATACTGACCTCCATCAGGTTGCAAACTGAATATAATTTTTTTCTGCATCTAGCTCTGAAAAAATATTTGGGCTTCTAGCAGTGTGTGGGACTTGTTTTATTAGTCCATCTATACTGACCTCCATCAGGTTGCAAATTAAAAATCATTTTTATCTGCATCTAGCTCTGAAAAAATATTTGGGCTTCTAGCAGTGTGTGGGACTTGTTCTATTAGTCCATCTATACTGACCTCCATCAGGTTGCAAATTGAATATAATATTTTTCTGAATCTAGCTCTGAAAAAATATTTGGCCTTCTAGCAGTGTGTGGGACTTGTTCTATTAGTCCATCTATACTGACCTCCATCAGGTTGCAAACTGAATATAATTTTTTTCTGCATCTAGCTCTGAAAAAATATTTGGGCTTCTAGCAGTATGTGGGACTTGTTTTGTTAGTCCATCTATACTGACCTCCATCAGGTTGCAAATTAAAAATCATTTTTATCTGCATCTAGCTCTGAAAAAATATTTGGCCTTCTAGCATTGTGTGGGACTTGTTCTATTAGTCCATCTATACTGACCTCCATCAGGTTGCAAATTGAATATAATATTTTTCTGCATCTAGCTCTGAAAAAATATTTGGCCTTCTAGCAGTGTGTGGGACTTGTTCTATTAGTCCATCTATACTGACCTCCATCAGGTTGCAAATTGAATATAATTTTTTTCTGCATCTAGCTCTGAAAAAATATTTGGGCTTCTAGCAGTGTGTGGGACTTGGTCTATTAGTCCATCTATACTGACCTCCATCAGGTTGCAAATTGAATATAATATTTTTCTGCATCTAGCTCTGAAAAAATATTTGTCCTTCTAGCAGTGTGTGGGACTTGTTCTACTAGTCCATCTATACTGACCTCCATCAGGTTGCAAATTCAAAATAATTTTTTGTCTGCATCTAGCTTTGAAAAAATTTTTGGCCTTCTAGCAGTGTGTGGGACTTATTCTATTAGTCCATCTATACTGACCTCCATCAGGTTGCAAATGCAAAATAATTTTTTGTCTGCATCTAGCTCTGAAAAAATATTTGGCCTTCTAGCAGTGTGTGGGACTTGTTCTATTAGTTCATCTATACTGACCTCCATCAGGTTGCAAACTAAATATAATTTTTTTCTGCATCTACCTCTGAAAAAATATTTGGGCTTCTAGCAGTGTGTGGGACTTGTTTTATTAGTCCATCTATACTGACCTCCATCAGGTTGCAAATTCAAATTAATTTTTTGTCTGCATCTAGCTCTGAAAAAATATTTGGCCTTCTAGCAGTGTGTGGGACTTGTTCTATTAGTCCATCTATACTGACCTCCATCAGGTTGCAAACTGAATATAATTTTTTTCTGCATCTAGCTCTGAAAAAATATTTGGGCTTCTAGCATTGTGTGGGACTTGGTCTATTAGTCCATCTATACTGACCTCCATCAGGTTGCAAATTGAATATAATATTTTTCTGCATCTAGCTCTGAAAAAATATTTGGCCTTCTAGCAGTGTGTGGGACATGTTCTATTAGTCCATCTAAACTGACCTCCATCAGGTTGCAAACTGAATATAATTTTTTTCTGCATCTAGCTCTGAAAAAATATTTGGCCTTCTAGCAGTGTGTGGGACTTGTTCTATTAGTCCATCTATACTGACCTCCATCAGGTTGCAAACTGAATATAATTTTTTTCTGCATCTACCTCTGAAAAAATATTTGGGCTTCTAGCTGTGTGTGGGATTTGTTCTATTAGTCCATCTATACTGACCTCCATCAGGTTGCAAATTGAATATAATTTTTTTCTGCATCTAGCTCTGAAAAATATTTGGGCTTCTAGCAGTGTGTGGGACTTGTTTTATTAGTCCATCTATACTGACCTCCATCAGGTTGCAAATTGAATATAATATTTTTCTGCATCTAGCTGTGAAAAAATATTTGTCCTTCTAGCAGTGTGTGGGACATGTTCTACTAGTCCATCTATACTGACCTCCATCAGGTTGCAAATGCAAAATAATTTTTTTCTGCATCTAGCTCTGAAAAAATATTTGGCCTTCTAGCAGTGTGTGGGACTTGTTCTATTAGTCCATCTATACTGACCTCCATCAGGTTGCAAACTAAATATAATTTTTTTCTGCATCTACCTCTGAAAAAATATTTGGGCTTCTAGCAGTGTGTGGGACTTGTTTTATTAGTCCATCTATACTGACCTCCATCAGGTTGCAAATTAAAAATCATTTTTATCTGCATCTAGCTCTGAAAAACTATTTGGCCTTCTAGCAGTGTGTGGGACTTGTTCTATTAGTCCATCTATACTGACCTCCATCAGGCTGCAAATTAAAAATAATTTTTTGTCTGCATCTAGCTCTGAAAAAATATTTGGCCTTCTAGCAGTGTGTGGGACTTGTTTTATTAGTCCATCTATACTGACCTCCATCAGATTGCAAACTGAATATAATTTTTTTCTGCATCTAGCTCTGAAAAAATATTTGGGCTTCTAGCAGTGTGTGGGACTTGGTCTATTAGTCCATCTATACTGACCTCCATCAGGTTGCAAATTGAATATAATATTTTTCTGCATCTTGCTCTGAAAAAATATTTGGCCTTCTAGCACTGTATGGGACATGTTCTATTAGTCCATCTAAACTGACCTCCATCAGGTTGCAAACTGAATATAATTTTTTTCTGCATCTAGCTCTGAAAAAATATTTGGCCTTCTAGCAGTGTGTGGGACTTGTTCTATTAGTCCATCTATACTGACCTCCATCAGGTTGCAAACTGAATATAATTTTTTTCTGCATCTAGCTCTGAAAAAATATTTGGGCTTCTAGCAGTGTGTGGGACTTGTTTTATTAGTCCATCTATACTGACCTCCATCAGGTTGCAAATTAAAAATCATTTTTATCTGCATCTAGCTCTGAAAAAATATTTGGGCTTCTAGCAGTGTGTGGGACTTGTTCTATTAGTCCATCTATACTGACCTCCATCAGGTTGCAAATTGAATATAATATTTTTCTGAATCTAGCTCTGAAAAAATATTTGGCCTTCTAGCAGTGTGTGGGACTTGTTCTATTAGTCCATCTATACTGACCTCCATCAGGTTGCAAACTGAATATAATTTTTTTCTGCATCTAGCTCTGAAAAAATATTTGGGCTTCTAGCAGTATGTGGGACTTGTTTTGTTAGTCCATCTATACTGACCTCCATCAGGTTGCAAATTAAAAATCATTTTTATCTGCATCTAGCTCTGAAAAAATATTTGGCCTTCTAGCATTGTGTGGGACTTGTTCTATTAGTCCATCTATACTGACCTCCATCAGGTTGCAAATTGAATATAATATTTTTCTGCATCTAGCTCTGAAAAAATATTTGGCCTTCTAGCAGTGTGTGGGACTTGTTCTATTAGTCCATCTATACTGACCTCCATCAGGTTGCAAATTGAATATAATTTTTTTCTGCATCTAGCTCTGAAAAAATATTTGGGCTTCTAGCAGTGTGTGGGACTTGGTCTATTAGTCCATCTATACTGACCTCCATCAGGTTGCAAATTGAATATAATATTTTTCTGCATCTAGCTCTGAAAAAATATTTGTCCTTCTAGCAGTGTGTGGGACTTGTTCTACTAGTCCATCTATACTGACCTCCATCAGGTTGCAAATTCAAAATAATTTTTTGTCTGCATCTAGCTTTGAAAAAATTTTTGGCCTTCTAGCAGTGTGTGGGACTTATTCTATTAGTCCATCTATACTGACCTCCATCAGGTTGCAAATGCAAAATAATTTTTTGTCTGCATCTAGCTCTGAAAAAATATTTGGCCTTCTAGCAGTGTGTGGGACTTGTTCTATTAGTTCATCTATACTGACCTCCATCAGGTTGCAAACTAAATATAATTTTTTTCTGCATCTACCTCTGAAAAAATATTTGGGCTTCTAGCAGTGTGTGGGACTTGTTTTATTAGTCCATCTATACTGACCTCCATCAGGTTGCAAATTCAAATTAATTTTTTGTCTGCATCTAGCTCTGAAAAAATATTTGGCCTTCTAGCAGTGTGTGGGACTTGTTCTATTAGTCCATCTATACTGACCTCCATCAGGTTGCAAACTGAATATAATTTTTTTCTGCATCTAGCTCTGAAAAAATATTTGGGCTTCTAGCATTGTGTGGGACTTGGTCTATTAGTCCATCTATACTGACCTCCATCAGGTTGCAAATTGAATATAATATTTTTCTGCATCTAGCTCTGAAAAAATATTTGGCCTTCTAGCAGTGTGTGGGACATGTTCTATTAGTCCATCTAAACTGACCTCCATCAGGTTGCAAACTGAATATAATTTTTTTCTGCATCTAGCTCTGAAAAAATATTTGGCCTTCTAGCAGTGTGTGGGACTTGTTCTATTAGTCCATCTATACTGACCTCCATCAGGTTGCAAACTGAATATAATTTTTTTCTGCATCTACCTCTGAAAAAATATTTGGGCTTCTAGCTGTGTGTGGGATTTGTTCTATTAGTCCATCTATACTGACCTCCATCAGGTTGCAAATTGAATATAATTTTTTTCTGCATCTAGCTCTGAAAAATATTTGGGCTTCTAGCAGTGTGTGGGACTTGTTTTATTAGTCCATCTATACTGACCTCCATCAGGTTGCAAATTGAATATAATATTTTTCTGCATCTAGCTGTGAAAAAATATTTGTCCTTCTAGCAGTGTGTGGGACATGTTCTACTAGTCCATCTATACTGACCTCCATCAGGTTGCAAATGCAAAATAATTTTTTTCTGCATCTAGCTCTGAAAAAATATTTGGCCTTCTAGCAGTGTGTGGGACTTGTTCTATTAGTCCATCTATACTGACCTCCATCAGGTTGCAAACTAAATATAATTTTTTTCTGCATCTACCTCTGAAAAAATATTTGGGCTTCTAGCAGTGTGTGGGACTTGTTTTATTAGTCCATCTATACTGACCTCCATCAGGTTGCAAATTAAAAATCATTTTTATCTGCATCTAGCTCTGAAAAACTATTTGGCCTTCTAGCAGGGTGTGGGACTTGTTCTATTAGTCCATCTATACTGACCTCCATCAGGCTGCAAATTAAAAATAATTTTTTGTCTGCATCTAGCTCTGAAAAAATATTTGGCCTTCTAGCAGTGTGTGGGACTTGTTTTATTAGTCCATCTATACTGACCTCCATCAGATTGCAAACTGAATATAATTTTTTTCTGCATCTAGCTCTGAAAAAATATTTGGGCTTCTAGCAGTGTGTGGGACTTGGTCTATTAGTCCATCTATACTGACCTCCATCAGGTTGCAAATTGAATATAATATTTTTCTGCATCTTGCTCTGAAAAAATATTTGGCCTTCTAGCACTGTGTGGGACATGTTCTATTAGTCCATCTAAACTGACCTCCATCAGGTTGCAAACTGAATATAATTTTTTTCTGCATCTAGCTCTGAAAAAATATTTGGCCTTCTAGCAGTGTGTGGGACTTGTTCTATTAGTCCATCTATACTGACCTCCATCAGGTTGCAAACTGAATATAATTTTTTTCTGCATCTAGCTCTGAAAAAATATTTGGGCTTCTAGCAGTGTGTGGGACTTGTTTTATTAGTCCATCTATACTGACCTCCATCAGGTTGCAAATTAAAAATCATTTTTATCTGCATCTAGCTCTGAAAAAATATTTGGGCTTCTAGCAGTGTGTGGGACTTGTTCTATTAGTCCATCTATACTGACCTCCATCAGGTTGCAAATTGAATATAATATTTCTCTGCATCTAGCTCTGAAAAAATATTTGGCCTTCTAGCAGTGTGTGGGACTTGTTCTATTAGTCCATCTATACTGACCTCCATCAGGTTGCAAACTGAATATAATTTTTTTCTGCATCTAGCTCTGAAAAAATATTTGGGCTTCTAGCAGTATGTGGGACTTGTTTTGTTAGTCCATCTATACTGACCTCCATCAGGTTGCAAATTAAAAATCATTTTTATCTGCATCTAGCTCTGAAAAAATATTTGGCCTTCTAGCATTGTGTGGGACTTGTTCTATTAGTCCATCTATACTGACCTCCATCAGGTTGCAAATTGAATATAATATTTTTCTGCATCTAGCTCTGAAAAAATATTTGGCCTTCTAGCAGTGTGTGGGACTTGTTCTATTAGTCCATCTATACTGACCTCCATCAGGTTGCAAATTGAATATAATTTTTTTCTGCATCTAGCTCTGAAAAAATATTTGGGCTTCTAGCAGTGTGTGGGACTTGGTCTATTAGTCCATCTATACTGACCTCCATCAGGTTGCAAATTGAATATAATATTTTTCTGCATCTAGCTCTGAAAAAATATTTGTCCTTCTAGCAGTGTGTGGGACTTGTTCTACTAGTCCATCTATACTGACCTCCATCAGGTTGCAAATTCAAAATAATTTTTTGTCTGCATCTAGCTTTGAAAAAATTTTTGGCCTTCTAGCAGTGTGTGGGACTTATTCTATTAGTCCATCTATACTGACCTCCATCAGGTTGCAAATGCAAAATAATTTTTTGTCTGCATCTAGCTCTGAAAAAATATTTGGCCTTCTAGCAGTGTGTGGGACTTGTTCTATTAGTTCATCTATACTAACCTCCATCAGGTTGCAAACTAAATATAATTTTTTTCTGCATCTACCTCTGAAAAAATATTTGGGCTTCTAGCAGTGTGTGGGACTTGTTTTATTAGTCCATCTATACTGACCTCCATCAGGTTGCAAATTCAAATTAATTTTTTGTCTGCATCTAGCTCTGAAAAAATATTTGGCCTTCTAGCAGTGTGTGGGACTTGTTCTATTAGTCCATCTATACTGACCTCCATCAGGTTGCAAACTGAATATAATTTTTTTCTGCATCTAGCTCTGAAAAAATATTTGGGCTTCTAGCAGTGTGTGGGACTTGGTCTATTAGTCCATCTATACTGACCTCCATCAGGTTGCAAATTGAATATAATATTTTTCTGCATCTAGCTCTGAAAAAATATTTGGCCTTCTAGCAGTGTGTGGGACATGTTCTATTAGTCCATCTAAACTGACCTCCATCAGGTTGCAAACTGAATATAATTTTTTTCTGCATCTAGCTCTGAAAAAATATTTGGCCTTCTAGCAGTGTGTGGGACTTGTTCTATTAGTCCATCTATACTGACCTCCATCAGGTTGCAAACTGAATATAATTTTTTTCTGTATCTAGCTCTGAAAAAATATTTGGGCTTCTAGCAGTGTGTGGGACTTGTTTTATTAGTCCATCTATACTGACCTCCATCAGGTTGCAAATTAAAAATCATTTTTATCTGCATCTAGCTCTGAAAAAATATTTTGGCTTCTAGCAGTGTGTGGGACTTTTTCTATTAGTCCATCTATACTGACCTCCATCAGGTTGCAAATTGAATATAATATTTTTCTGCATCTAGCTCTGAAAAAATATTTGGCCTTCTAGCAGTGTGTGGGACTTGTTCTATTAGTCCATCTATACTGACCTCCATCAGGTTGCAAACTGAATATAATTTTTTTCTGCATCTAGCTCTGAAAAAATATTTGGGCTTCTAGCAGTGTGTGGGACTTGTTTTGTTAGTCCATCTATACTGACCTCCATCAGGTTGCAAATTAAAAATCATTTTTATCTGCATCTAGCTATGAAAAAATATTTGGCCTTCTAGCAGTGTGTGGGACTTGTTCTATTAGTCCATCTATACTGACCTCCATCAGGTTGCAAATTGAATATAATATTTTTCTGCATCTAGCTCTGAAAAAATATTTGGCCTTCTAGCAGTGTGTGGGACTTGTTCTATTAGTCCATCTATACTGACCTCCATCAGGTTGCAAATTGAATATAATTTTTTTCTGCATCTAGCTCTGAAAAAATATTTGGGCTTCTAGCAGTGTGTGGGACTTGGTCTATTAGTCCATCTATACTGACCTCCATCAGGTTGCAAATTGAATATAATATTTTTCTGCATCTAGCTCTGAAAAAATATTTGTCCTTCTAGCAGTGTGTGGGACTTGTTCTACTAGTCCATCTATACTGACCTCCATCAGGTTGCAAATTTAAAATAATTTTTTGTCTGCATCTAGCTCTGAAAAAACATTTGGCCTTCTAGCAGTGTGTGGGACTTGTTCTATTAGTCCATCTATACTGACCTCCATCAGGATGCAAACTGAATATAATTTTTTTCTGCATCTAGCTCTGAAAAAATATTTGGGCTTCTAGCAGTGTGTGGGACTTGTTTTATTAGTCCATCTATACTGACCTCCATCAGGTTGCAAATTAAAAATCATTTTTATCTGCATCTAGCTCTGAAAAAATATTTGGGCTTCTAGCAGTGTGTGGGACTTGTTCTATTAGTCCATCTATACTGACCTCCATCAGGTTGCAAATTGAATATAATATTTTTCTGCATCTAGCTCTGAAAAAATATTTGGCCTTCTAGCAGTGTGTGGGACTTGTTCTATTAGTCCATCTATACTGACCTCCATCAGGTTGCAAACTGAATATAATTTTTTTCTGCATCTAGCTCTGAAAAAATATTTGGGCTTCTAGCAGTATGTGGGACTTGTTTTGTTAGTCCATCTATACTGACCTCCATCAGGTTGCAAATTAAAAATCATTTTTATCTGCATCTAGCTCTGAAAAAATATTTGGCCTTCTAGCATTGTGTGGGACTTGTTCTATTAGTCCATCTATACTGACCTCCATCAGGTTGCAAATTGAATATAATATTTTTCTGCATCTAGCTCTGAAAAAATATTTGGCCTTCTAGCAGTGTGTGGGACTTGTTCTATTAGTCCATCTATACTGACCTCCATCAGGTTGCAAATTGAATATAATTTTTTTCTGCATCTAGCTCTGAAAAAATATTTGGGCTTCTAGCAGTGTGTGGGACTTGGTCTATTAGTCCATCTATACTGACCTCCATCAGGTTGCAAATTGAATATAATATTTTTCTGCATCTAGCTCTGAAAAAATATTTGTCCTTCTAGCAGTGTGTGGGACTTGTTCTACTAGTCCATCTATACTGACCTCCATCAGGTTGCAAATTCAAAATAATTTTTTGTCTGCATCTAGCTCTGAAAAAATGTTTGGCCTTCTAGCAGTGTGTGGGACTTATTCTATTAGTCCATCTATACTGACCTCCATCAGGTTGCAAATGCAAAATAATTTTTTGTCTGCATCTAGCTCTGAAAAAATATTTGGCCTTCTAGCAGTGTGTGGGACTTGTTCTATTAGTTCATCTATACTGACCTCCATCAGGTTGCAAACTAAATATAATTTTTTTCTGCATCTACCTCTGAAAAAATATTTGGGCTTCTAGCAGTGTGTGGGACTTGTTTTATAAGTCCATCTATACTGACCTCCATCAGGTTGCAAATTCAAATTAATTTTTTGTCTGCATCTAGCTCTGAAAAAATATTTGGCCTTCTAGCAGTGTGTGGGACTTGTTCTATTAGTCCATCTATACTGACCTCCATCAGGTTGCAAACTGAATATAATTTTTTTCTGCATCTAGCTCTGAAAAAATATTTGGGCTTCTAGCAGTGTGTGGGACTTGGTCTATTAGTCCATCTATACTGACCTCCATCAGGTTGCAAATTGAATATAATATTTTTCTGCATCTAGCTCTGAAAAAATATTTGGCCTTCTAGCAGTGTGTGGGACTTCTTTTATTAGTCCATCTATACTGACCTCCATCAGGTTGCAAATTAAAAATCATTTTTATCTGCATCTAGCTCTGAAAAAATATTTTGGCTTCTAGCAGTGTGTGGGACTTGTTCTATTAGTCCATCTATACTGACCTCCATCAGGTTGCAAATTGAATATAATATTTTTCTGCATCTAGCTCTGAAAAAATATTTGGCCTTCTAGCAGTGTGTGGGACTTGTTCTATTAGTCCATCTATACTGACCTCCATCAGGTTGCAAACTGAATATAATTTTTTTCTGCATCTAGCTCTGAAAAAATATTTGGGCTTCTAGCAGTGTGTGGGACTTGTTTTGTTAGTCCATCTATACTGACCTCCATCAGGTTGCAAATTAAAAATCATTTTTATCTGCATCTAGCTCTGAAAAAATATTTAGCCTTCTAGCAGTGTGTGGGACTTGTTCTATTAGTCCATCTATACTGACCTCCATCAGGTTGCAAATTGAATATAATATTTTTCTGCATCTAGCTCTGAAAAAATATTTGGCCTTCTAGCAGTGTGTGGGACTTGTTCTATTAGTCCATCTATACTGACCTCCATCAGGTTGCAAATTGAATATAATTTTTTTCTGCATCTAGCTCTCAAAAAATATTTGGGCTTCTAGCAGTGTGTGGGACTTGGTCTATTAGTCCATCTATACTGACCTCCATCAGGTTGCAAATTGAATATAATATTTTTCTGCATCTAGCTCTGAAAAAATATTTGTCCTTCTAGCAGTGTGTGGGACTTGTTCTACTAGTCCATCTATACTGACCTCCATCAGGTTGCAAATTCAAAATAATTTTTTGTCTGCATCTAGCTCTGAAAAAATATTTGGCCTTCTAGCAGTGTGTGGGACTTGTTCTATTAGTCCATCTATACTGACCTCCATCAGGTTGCAAACTGAATATAATTTTTTTCTGCATCTAGCTCTGAAAAAATATTTGGGCTTCTAGCTGTGTGTGGGACTTGTTCTATTAGTCCATCTATACTGACCTCCATCAGGTTGCAAATTAAAAATATTTTTTTGTCTGCATCTAGCTCTGAAAAAATATTTGGCCTTCTAGCAGTGTGTGGGACTTGTTCTATTAGTCCATCTATACTGACCTCCATCAGGTTGCAAATTGAATATAATTTTTTTCTGCATCTAGCTCTGAAAAAATATTTGTCCTTCTAGCAGTGTGTGGGACTTGTTCTACTAGTCCATCTATACTGACCTCCATCAGGTTGCAAATTCAAAATAATTTTTTTTCTGCATCTAGCTCTGAAAAAATATTTGGCCTTCTAGCAGTGTGTGGGACTTGTTCTATTAGTCCATCTATACTGACCTCCATCAGGTTGCAAACTGAATATAATTTTTTTCTGCATCTACCTCTGAAAAAATATTTGGGCTTCTAGCTGTGTTTGGGACTTGTTCTATTAGTCCATCTATACTGACCTCCATCAGGTTGCAAATTGAATATAATTTTTTTCTGCATCTAGCTCTGAAAAATATTTGGGCTTCTAGCAGTGTTTGGGACTTGGTCTATTAGTCCATCTATACTGACCTCCATCAGGTTGCAAATTGAATACAGTTATATGAAAAAGTTTGGGCACCCCTATTAATCTTAAGCTTAATGTTTCCTTAAAATTGGTGTATTTGCAACAGCTATTTCAGTTTGATATATGTAATAACTGTTGGACACAGTAATGTTTCTGCCTTGAAATGAGGTTTATTGTACTAACAGAAAATGTGCAATCTGCATTCAAACAAAATTTGACAGGTGCATAAGTATGGGCACCCTTATCATTTTCTTGTTTTAAATACTCCTACCTACTTTTTACTGACTTACTAAAGCACTTTTTTTTGTTTTGTAACCTCATTGAGCTTTGAACTTCAGAGCCAGGTGTATGCAATCATGAGAAAAGCTACTTAAAGTGGCCACTTGCAAGTTGTTCTCCTGTTTGAATCTCCTCTGAAGAGAGCATCATGGGCTCCTCAAAACAACTGTCAAATGATCTGAAAACAAAGATTATTCAACATAGTTGTTCAGGGGAAGGATACAAAAAGCTGTCTCAGAGATTTAACCTGTCAGTTTCCACTGTGAGGAACATAGTAAGGAAATGGAAGAACACAGGGACAGTTCTTGTTAAGGCCAGAAGTGGCAGGCCAAGAAAAAGGCAGAGAAGAAGAATGGTGAGATCAGTCAAGGACAATCCTCAGACCACCTTCAGAAAGCTGCAGCATCAACTTGCTGCAGATGGTGTCACTGTGCATTGGTCAACTATACAACGCACTTTGCACAAGGAGAAGCTGTATGGGAGAGTGATGCGAAAGAAGCCGTTTCTGCAAGCACGCCACAAACAGAGTCAGCTGAGGTATGCAAAAGCACATTTGGAGAAGCCAATTTCTTTTTGGAAGAATGTCCTGTGGACTGATGAAACCAAGACTGAGTTGTTTGGTCATACAAAAAGGCATTATGCATGGCGTCAAAAAAACACAGCATTCCAAGAAAAACACTTGCTACCCACAGTAAAATTTGGTGGAGATTCCATCATGCTTTGGGGCTGTGTGGCCAATGCCGGCACCTGGAATCTTGTTAAAGTTGAGGGACGCATGGATTCCACTCAGTATCAGCAGATTCTTGACAATAATGTTCAAAAATCAGTGATAAAGTTGAAGTTACGCAGGGGATGGATCTTTCAGCAAGACAATGATCCAAAACACCGCTCCAAATCTAGTCAGGCATTCATGCAGAGGAACAATTACAATGTTCTGGAATGGCCATCCCAGTCCCCAGACCTGAATATCATTGAACATCTGTGGGATCATTTGAAGAGGGCTGTCCATGCTCGGCGACCATCAAACTTAACTGAACTGGAATTGTTTTGTAAAGAGGAATGGTCAAAAATACCTTCATCCAGGATCCAGGAAATCATTAAAAGCTACAGGAAGCGACTAGAGGCTGTTATTTTTGCAAAAGGAGGATCTACAAAATATTAATGTCACTTTTCTGGTGAGGTGCCCATACTTATGCACCTGTCAAATTTTGTTTGAATGCAGATTGCACATTTTCTGTTAGTACAATAAACCTCATTTCAAGGCAGAAACATTACTGTGTCCAACAGTTATTACATATATCAAACTGAAATAGCTGTTGCAAAAACACCAATTTTTATAAAACATTAAGCTTAAGATTAATAGGGGTGCCCAAACTTTTTCATATAACTGTATAATATTTTTCTGCATCTAGCTCTGAAAAAATATTTGGTCTTCTAGCAGTGTGTGGGACTTGTTCTATTAGTCCATCTATACTGACCTCCATCAGGTTGCAAACTGAATATAATTTTTTTCTGCATCTACCTCTGAAAAAATATTTGGGCTTCTAGCTGTGTGTGGGATTTGTTCTATTAGTCCATCTATACTGACCTCCATCAGGTTGCAAATTGAATATAATTTTTTTCTGCATCTAGCTCTGAAAAATATTTGGGCTTCTAGCAGTGTGTGGGACTTGTTTTATTAGTCCATCTATACTGACCTCCATCAGGTTGCAAATTGAATATAATATTTTTCTGCATCTAGCTGTGAAAAAATATTTGTCCTTCTAGCAGTGTGTGGGACATGTTCTACTAGTCCATCTATACTGACCTCCATCAGGTTGCAAATGCAAAATAATTTTTTTCTGCATCTAGCTCTGAAAAAATATTTGGCCTTCTAGCAGTGTGTGGGACTTGTTCTATTAGTCCATCTATACTGACCTCCATCAGGTTGCAAACTAAATATAATTTTTTTCTGCATCTACCTCTGAAAAAATATTTGGGCTTCTAGCAGTGTGTGGGACTTGTTTTATTAGTCCATCTATACTGACCTCCATCAGGTTGCAAATTAAAAATCATTTTTATCTGCATCTAGCTCTGAAAAACTATTTGGCCTTCTAGCAGTGTGTGGGACTTGTTCTATTAGTCCATCTATACTGACCTCCATCAGGCTGCAAATTAAAAATAATTTTTTGTCTGCATCTAGCTCTGAAAAAATATTTGGCCTTCTAGCAGTGTGTGGGACTTGTTTTATTAGTCCATCTATACTGACCTCCATCAGATTGCAAACTGAATATAATTTTTTTCTGCATCTAGCTCTGAAAAAATATTTGGGCTTCTAGCAGTGTGTGGGACTTGGTCTATTAGTCCATTTATACTGACCTCCATCAGGTTGCAAATTGAATATAATATTTTTCTGCATCTTGCTCTGAAAAAATATTTGGCCTTCTAGCACTGTGTGGGACATGTTCTATTAGTCCATCTAAACTGACCTCCATCAGGTTGCAAACTGAATATAATTTTTTTCTGCATCTAGCTCTGAAAAAATATTTGGCCTTCTAGCAGTGTGTGGGACTTGTTCTATTAGTCCATCTATACTGACCTCCATCAGGTTGCAAACTGAATATAATTTTTTTCTGCATCTAGCTCTGAAAAAATATTTGGGCTTCTAGCAGTGTGTGGGACTTGTTTTATTAGTCCATCTATACTGACCTCCATCAGGTTGCAAATTAAAAATCATTTTTATCTGCATCTAGCTCTGAAAAAATATTTGGGCTTCTAGCAGTGTGTGGGACTTGTTCTATTAGTCCATCTATACTGACCTCCATCAGGTTGCAAATTGAATATAATATTTTTCTGCATCTAGCTCTGAAAAAATATTTGGCCTTCTAGCAGTGTGTGGGACTTGTTCTATTAGTCCATCTATACTGACCTCCATCAGGTTGCAAACTGAATATAATTTTTTTCTGCATCTAGCTCTGAAAAAATATTTGGGCTTCTAGCAGTATGTGGGACTTGTTTTGTTAGTCCATCTATACTGACCTCCATCAGGTTGCAAATTAAAAATCATTTTTATCTGCATCTAGCTCCGAAAAAATATTTGGCCTTCTAGCATTGTGTGGGACTTTTTCTATTAGTCCATCTATACTGACCTCCATCAGGTTGCAAATTGAATATAATATTTTTCTGCATCTAGCTCTGAAAAAATATTTGGCCTTCTAGCTGTGTGTGGGACTTGTTCTATTAGTCCATCTATACTGACCTCCATCAGGTTGCAAATTGAATATAATATTTTTCTGCATCTAGCTCTGAAAAAATATTTGTCCTTCTAGCAGTGTGTGGGACTTGTTCTACTAGTCCATCTATACTGACCTCCATCAGGTTGAAAATTCAAAATAATTTTTTGTCTGCATCTAGCTCTGAAAAAATTTTTGGCCTTCTAGCAGTGTGTGGGACTTATTCTATTAGTCCATCTATACTGACCTCCATCAGGTTGCAAATGCAAAATAATTTTTTGTCTGCATCTAGCTCTGAAAAAATATTTGGCCTTCTAGCAGTGTGTGGGACTTGTTCTATTAGTTCATCTATACTGACCTCCATCAGGTTGCAAAATAAATATAATTTTTTTCTGCATCTACCTCTGAAAAAATATTTGGGCTTCTAGCAGTGTGTGGGACTTGTTTTATTAGTCCATCTATACTGACCTCCATCAGGTTGCAAATTCAAATTAATTTTTTGTCTGCATCTAGCTCTGAAAAAATATTTGGCCTTCTAGCAGTGTGTGGGACTTGTTCTATTAGTCCATCTATACTGACCTCCATCAGGTTGCAAACTGAATATAATTTTTTTCTGCATCTAGCTCTGAAAAAATATTTGGGCTTCTAGCAGTGTGTGGGACTTGGTCTATTAGTCCATCTATACTGACCTCCATCAGGTTGCAAATTGAATATAATATTTTTCTGCATCTAGCTCTGAAAAAATATTTGGCCTTCTAGCAGTGTGTGGGACATGTTCTATTAGTCCATCTAAACTGACCTCCATCAGGTTGCAAACTGAATATAATTTTTTTCTGCATCTAGCTCTGAAAAAATATTTGGCCTTCTAGCAGTGTGTGGGACTTGTTCTATTAGTCCATCTATACTGACCTCCATCAGGTTGCAAACTGAATATAATTTTTTTCTGTATCTAGCTCTGAAAAAATATTTGGGCTTCTAGCAGTGTGTGGGACTTGTTTTGTTAGTCCATCTATACTGACCTCCATCAGGTTGCAAATTAAAAATCATTTTTATCTGCATCTAGCTCTGAAAAAATATTTGGCCTTCTAGCAGTGTGTGGGACTTGTTCTATTAGTCCATCTATACTGACCTCCATCAGGTTGCAAATTGAATATAATATTTTTCTGCATCTAGCTCTGAAAAAATATTTGGCCTTCTAGCAGTGTGTGGGACTTGTTCTATTAGTCCATCTATACTGACCTCCATCAGGTTGCAAATGGAATATAATTTTTTTCTGCATCTAGCTCTGAAAAAATATTTGGGCTTCTAGCAGTGTGTGGGACTTGGTCTATTAGTCCATCTATACTGACCTCCATCAGGTTGCAAATTGAATATAATATTTTTCTGCATCTAGCTCTGAAAAAATATTTGTCCTTCTAGCAGTGTGTGGGACTTGTTCTACTAGTCCATCTATACTGACCTCCATCAGGTTGCAAATTTAAAATAATTTTTTGTCTGCATCTAGCTCTGAAAAAATATTTGGGCTTCTAGCAGTGTGTGGGACTTGTTTTATTAGTCCATCTATACTGACCTCCATCAGGTTGCAAATTAAAAATCATTTTTATCTGCATCTAGCTCTGAAAAACTATTTGGCCTTCTAGCAGTGTGTGGGACTTGTTCTATTAGTCCATCTATACTGACCTCCATCAGGCTGCAAATTAAAAATAATTTTTTGTCTGCATCTAGCTCTGAAAAAATATTTGGCCTTCTAGCAGTGTGTGGGACTTGTTTTATTAGTCCATCTATACTGACCTCCATCAGATTGCAAACTGAATATAATTTTTTTCTGCATCTAGCTCTGAAAAAATATTTGGGCTTCTAGCAGTGTGTGGGACTTGGTCTATTAGTCCATCTATACTGACCTCCATCAGGTTGCAAATTGAATATAATATTTTTCTGCATCTTGCTCTGAAAAAATATTTGGCCTTCTAGCACTGTGTGGGACATGTTCTATTAGTCCATCTAAACTGACCTCCATCAGGTTGCAAACTGAATATAATATTTTTCTGCATCTAGCTCTGAAAAAATATTTGGCCTTCTAGCAGTGTGTGGGACTTGTTCTATTAGTCCATCTATACTGACCTCCATCAGGTTGCAAACTGAATATAATTTTTTTCTGTATCTAGCTCTGAAAAAATATTTGGGCTTCTAGCAGTGTGTGGGACTTGTTTTATTAGTCCATCTATACTGACCTCCATCAGGTTGCAAATTAAAAATCATTTTTATCTGCATCTAGCTCTGAAAAAATATTTGGCCTTCTAGCAGTGTGTGGGACTTGTTCTATTAGTCCATCTATTCTGACCTCCATCAGGTTGCAAATTGAATATAATATTTTTCTGCATCTAGCTCTGAAAAAATATTTGGCCTTCTAGCAGTGTGTGGGACTTGTTCTATTAGTCCATCTATACTGACCTCCATCAGGTTGCAAATTGAATATAATTTTTTTCTGCATCTAGCTCTGAAAAAATATTTGGGCTTCTAGCAGTGTGTGGGACTTGGTCTATTAGTCCATCTATACTGACCTCCATCAGGTTGCAAATTGAATATAATATTTTTCTGCATCTAGCTCTGAAAAAATATTTGTCCTTCTAGCAGTGTGTGGGACTTGTTCTACTAGTCCATCTATACTGACCTCCATCAGGTTGCAAATTTAAAATAATTTTTTGTCTGCATCTAGCTCTGAAAAAATATTTGGCCTTCTAGCAGTGTGTGGGACTTGTTCTATTAGTCCATCTATACTGACCTCCATCAGGTTGCAAACTGAATATAATTTTTTTCTGCATCTAGCTCTGAAAAAATATTTGGGCTTCTAGCAGTGTGTGGGACTTGGTCTATTAGTCCATCTATACTGACCTCCATCAGGTTGCAAATTGAATATAATATTTTTCTGCATCTTGCTCTGAAAAAATATTTGGCCTTCTAGCACTGTGTGGGACATGTTCTATTAGTCCATCTAAACTGACCTCCATCAGGTTGCAAACTGAATATAATTTTTTTCTGCATCTAGCTCTGAAAAAATATTTGGCCTTCTAGCAGTGTGTGGGACTTGTTCTATTAGTCCATCTATACTGACCTCCATCAGGTTGCAAACTGAATATAATTTTTTTCTGCATCTAGCTCTGAAAAAATATTTGGGCTTCTAGCAGTGTGTGGGACTTGTTTTATTAGTCCATCTATACTGACCTCCATCAGGTTGCAAATTAAAAATCATTTTTATCTGCATCTAGCTCTGAAAAAATATTTGGGCTTCTAGCAGTGTGTGGGACTTGTTCTATTAGTCCATCTATACTGACCTCCATCAGGTTGCAAATTGAATATAATATTTTTCTGCATCTAGCTCTGAAAAAATATTTGGCCTTCTAGCAGTGTGTGGGACTTGTTCTATTAGTCCATCTATACTGACCTCCATCAGGTTGCAAACTGAATATAATTTTTTTCTGCATCTAGCTCTGAAAAAATATTTGGGCTTCTAGCAGTATGTGGGACTTGTTTTGTTAGTCCATCTATACTGACCTCCATCAGGTTGCAAATTAAAAATCATTTTTATCTGCATCTAGCTCTGAAAAAATATTTGGCCTTCTAGCATTGTGTGGGACTTGTTCTATTAGTCCATCTATACTGACCTCCATCAGGTTGCAAATTGAATATAATATTTTTCTGCATCTAGCTCTGAAAAAATATTTGGCCTTCTAGCAGTGTGTGGGACTTGTTCTATTAGTCCATCTATACTGACCTCCATCAGGTTGCAAATTGAATATAATTTTTTTCTGCATCTAGCTCTGAAAAAATATTTGGGCTTCTAGCAGTGTGTGGGACTTGGTCTATTAGTCCATCTATACTGACCTCCATCAGGTTGCAAATTGAATATAATATTTTTCTGCATCTAGCTCTGAAAAAATATTTGTCCTTCTAGCAGTGTGTGGGACTTGTTCTACTAGTCCATCTATACTGACCTCCATCAGGTTGCAAATTCAAAATAATTTTTTGTCTGCATCTAGCTCTGAAAAAATTTTTGGCCTTCTAGCAGTGTGTGGGACTTATTCTATTAGTCCATCTATACTGACCTCCATCAGGTTGCAAATGCAAAATAATTTTTTGTCTGCATCTAGCTCTGAAAAAATATTTGGCCTTCTAGCAGTGTGTGGGACTTGTTCTATTAGTTCATCTATACTGACCTCCATCAGGTTGCAAACTAAATATAATTTTTTTCTGCATCTACCTCTGAAAAAATATTTGGGCTTCTAGCAGTGTGTGGGACTTGTTTTATTAGTCCATCTATACTGACCTCCATCAGGTTGCAAATTCAAATTAATTTTTTGTCTGCATCTAGCTCTGAAAAAATATTTGGCCTTCTAGCAGTGTGTGGGACTTGTTCTATTAGTCCATCTATACTGACCTCCATCAGGTTGCAAACTGAATATAATTTTTTTCTGCATCTAGCTCTGAAAAAATATTTGGGCTTCTAGCAGTGTGTGGGACTTGGTCTATTAGTCCATCTATACTGACCTCCATCAGGTTGCAAATTGAATATAATATTTTTCTGCATCTAGCTCTGAAAAAATATTTGGGCTTCTAGCAGTGTGTGGGACTTGTTTTATTAGTCCATCTATACTGACCTCCATCAGGTTGCAAATTAAAAATCATTTTTATCTGCATCTAGCTCTGAAAAAATATTTTGGCTTCTAGCAGTGTGTGGGACTTGTTCTATTAGTCCATCTATACTGACCTCCATCAGGTTGCAAATTGAATATAATATTTTTCTGCATCTAGCTCTGAAAAAATATTTGGCCTTCTAGCAGTGTGTGGGACTTGTTCTATTAGTCCATCTATACTGACCTCCATCAGCTTGCAAACTGAATATAATTTTTTTCTGCATCTAGCTCTGAAAAAATATTTGGGCTTCTAGCAGTGTGTGGGACTTGTTTTGTTAGTCCATCTATACTGACCTCCATCAAGTTGCAAATTAAAAATCATTTTTATCTGCATCTAGCTCTGAAAAAATATTTGGCCTTCTAGCAGTGTGTGGGACTTGTTCTATTAGTCCATCTATACTGACCTCCATCAGGTTGCAAATTGAATATAATATTTTTTTGCATCTAGCTCTGAAAAAATATTTGGCCTTCTAGCAGTGTGTGGGACTTGTTCTATTAGTCCATCTATACTGACCTCCATCAGGTTGCAAATTGAATATATTTTTTTTCTGCATCTAGCTCTGAAAAAATATTTGGGCTTCTAGCAGTGTGTGGGACTTGGTCTATTAGTCCATCTATACTGACCTCCATCAGGTTGCAAATTGAATATAATATTTTTCTGCATCTAGCTCTGAAAAAATATTTGTCCTTCTAGCAGTGTGTGGGACTTGTTCTACTAGTCCATCTATACTGACCTCCATCAGGTTGCAAATTCAAAATAATTTTTTGTCTGCATCTAGCTCTGAAAAAATATTTGGCCTTCTAGCAGTGTGTGGGACTTGTTCTATTAGTCCATCTATACTGACCTCCATCAGGTTGCAAACTGAATATAATTTTTTTCTGCATCTACCTCTGAAAAAATATTTGGGCTTCTAGCTGTGTGTGGGACTTGTTCTATTAGTCCATCTATACTGACCTCCATCAGGTTGCAAATTAAAAATATTTTTTTGTCTGCATCTAGCTCTGAAAAAATATTTGGCCTTCTAGCAGTGTGTGGGACTTGTTCTACTAGTCCATCTATACTGACCTCCATCAGGTTGCAAACTGAATATAATTTTTTTCTGCATCTACCTCTGAAAAAATCTTTGGGCTTCTAGCAGTGTGTGGGACTTGTTTTATTAGTCCATCTATACTGACCTCCATCAGGTTGCAAATTAAAAATCATTTTTATCTGCATCTAGCTCTGAAAAAATATTTGTCCTTCTAGCAGTGTGTGGGACTTGTTCTACTAGTCCATCTATACTGACCTCCATCAGGTTGCAAATTAAAAATAATTTTTATCTGCATCTAGCTCTGAAAAAATATTTGTCCTTCTAGCAGTATGTGGGACTTGTTCTACTAGTCCATCTATACTGACCTCCATCAGGTTGCAAATTAAAAATAATTTTTATCTGCATCTAGCTCTGAAAAAATATTTGTCCTTCTAGCAGTGTGTGGGACTTGTTCTACTAGTCCATCTATACTGACCTTCATCAGGTTGCAAATTAAAAATAATTTTTATCTGCATCTAGCTCTGAAAAAATATTTTGGCTTCTAGCAGTGTGTGGGACTTGTTCTATTAGTCCATCTATGCTGACCTCCATCAGGTTGCAAATTAAAAATATTTTTTTGTCTGCATCTAGCTCTGAAAAAATATTTGGCCTTCTAGCAGTGTGTGGGACTTGGTCTATTAGTCCATCTATACTGACCTCCATCAGGTTGCAAATTGAATATAATTTTTTTCTCCATCTAGCTCTGAAAAAATATTTGTCCTTCTAGCAGTGTGTGGGACTTGTTCTACTAGTCCATCTATACTGACCTCCATCAGGTTGCAAATTCAAAATAATTTTTTGTCTGCATCTAGCTCTGAAAAATATTTGGCCTTCTAGCAGTGTGTGGGACTTGTTCTATTAGTCCATCTATACTGACCTCCATCAGGTTGCAAACTGAATATAATTTTTATCTGCATCTAGCTCTGAAAAAATATTTGGGCTTCTAGCAGTGTGTGGGACTTGTTCTATTAGTCCATCTATACTGACCTCCATCAGGTTGCAAACTGAATATAATTTTTTTCTGCATCTAACCCAGTCAGTAGTTTTGGCCTAATACCACAGTTTTGCCACTCAGCTCTGCTCGGTTCCCATCCATTGTTTTTTTCTGCAAACAACTCCAGAGTTGTGAATTAGTTAACCACCAAAATGAGTGGAAAAAGGCCTGCTGCTGGTGGAAAGGGGAATAGGCGTGTTGGGAAGGGAAAAAAAGGTTGTGTCCGTGGGGTAGGTGTTAAAGCAACAGTAACATCTGCAGAAGAAAGACCATCTTCCAGCCAAACTAAAATGTCTACTTCTTTTAGCGGACAATGTGGTAAGATCCCTTTCTTACGGCCATGCCAATCGCTACAAATTCCAGATGAGGCACAAAAACAGCAGGTGCTTCAACGGATATCAAGTGTTCCTTTAAGTGGGCTCTCCTCCACATCAACTTCAACATTACAAATACTCCAGTCCTCAAAGGTGTCACCCCAATTGCACTTGCTTCCTCACAGCTCCCAAATCTCCAGCTGCCCGTCTGAGTATGAGGTAGAACAGATGGTTGAGTCTGCAGAACTGTTTACTCATACTATAGCCTGGGAATCAGAGGTCGTCTCCAGCGCTTCTGTGAATCCAGACGAGGAAATGATCTGCACTGATGCCCAGAATCTTTATGAGTCGGATCCAGGACCAGACGCTGAAGGTTCTGACCATAATGTAGACCCTCATTCCCAAACTGTAACTCCTGTTGGTGGAGACAACGAGGAAGACGATGATGAGACTCAAATACCTGATTGGAGCGACAACTTTAGTTTTTTGTCAGGGCAGGAACAGGTTGGCGCTGAGGACGACGGGTGTGATAACGCACAGGGTGATGATGATGAGGTTGGAGATCCCACTTACTGTCAACCCACAGTCAGCCAAGAGATGAGGTCAGCAGAGGAGGTGGAGGAGAATGCTAGTGACGACGAGGTCAGGTTGTGCCTTCCTGGACAGAGACGTAGTACAGGAAGCACGTCAACAACTGCATCCTCAAACACAACTCTGCCTCTTACCACAAGTCGTGGTGGCTCTTCAGGTCGCATGGGTGCTAAGCCTTGCATAGCCTGGGCATTTTTTCAGATCGATAAAGATGACCCAACTCGTGTTATCTGTAACATTTGTCAGCAAAAGCTAAGTAGAGGCCAAAAAATACATAGTTTGAGTACTTCATGCATGAACCGGCACATGGACATGAAGCATAAGTAGCAGTGGGAAGCTCACTGTGCTACAATGCGGCCTAGCCGGCCGGGCCAACCACCGTCTGCCATATCTTGTGCATCCGCGGCCTCTTCATCCTCTGTGACTGGGGGGACAGCAGTCATACCTGTTTTGGGGCGCAGACCTGCCACCTCTTTACCCGCAACAGCCAGCGTGATTGGCAGGTCATCATTTTCTTTGGAGGTGGTAACACCAGCTGGTGTTGAGCGCTGTCCGACATCGATAGCACCACCTTTGGATCAAGGCAACCTAACATGTCCGCCTGCATCTTCCTCACAGACCGGCAGTTTGCCGGGAACACCCTTATCAGCCCCGTCTAAGCACAATAGCCAGCCCTCGGTCCCTCAGATGTGGACAAGTAAAAGACCATTTCCTCCTAGCCATGAGAAAGCTAAGAGGTTGAATTTCACCATCTGCAAGCTCTTGGCTACAGAAATGCTGCCTTTCCGCCTGGTGGACACAGAGGATTTTCGAGACCTTATGTCCGTCGCATTGCCCCAGTACCAGATGCCCAGTCGGCACTATTTCTCAAAGAAAGGTGTGCCTGCGCTCCACCAGCATGTCGCACACAACATCACCGCTTCTTTGAGAAACTCTGTGTGTGACACTCTCGGTCCTCCACCTGCACCCAAAGCCTGTCTGGTCATGCCACAAGCTTTCTAACTGCGCAGAAGGGATCCTGCACACCTCCTTACTATGCTGGCAGTAGGGTTCAACGTCATCAGGCAGTTTTTACTTTGAAATGTCTGGGAAATGTGAGTCACACAGCTGAGGAGTTGTGGTCAGCTCTGGAGAACCAATTTCATGAATGGTTGTCTCCACTGGACCTGAAACCAGGGAAGGCCGTGTGCGACAATGCTGCAAACCTGGGTGCGGCCCTTCGCCGGGGCAATGTCACACACGTGCCTTGTATGGCTCACGTGTTGAACCTGGTTGTCCAGCAATTTTTAGCCCACTATCCCGGACTAGATGGCCTTCTGCAGAGGGCACGGTCGCTGTGTGCTCACTTCCGCCGTTCGAATCCCGCAGCTCAGCGACTTACATCTCTACAGAAGTCGTTGGGCCTGCCACTTCACCGGCTAAAATGCGATGTGCCTACCCGGTGGAATTCAACTCTGCACATGTTGCAGCGACTGTGGCAGCACCGACAAGCCCTGGTGCAATACGTTCTGACGTATAGCCTGGGCCAACGAGATCCAGAGGTGGGGCAAATCACGCTGGAGGAGTGGTCTCAGATCAGGGACCTATGCACCCTTCTGCACAGTTTTGAAATGGCGACGAAGATGTTTAGTGCTGACGATGCCATTATCAGCATGACTATTCCGGTGATTTACATGCTGGAGCACATGTTAAACAGAATTCGGAGTCAGGTGGTGGCACAAGAGGAGGTGGAGGAAGTAGAGGAGGAGGAGTTGTATGCGGAAGGGCTAACATCTGCAAGGTCCAGACGGTCGGCAGCACCAAGGCGGCAGGCATGTGAGGGTGGGGGAGATGGTTTTACCAGGGCGCATGGTAGCAGCCAAACTAGTGAGGAAGGTGCAGAAGCCCAGGAAGAAGTGGAGGACAAACTGATGGAAGACTCATCAGATGAGGGAGACCTTGATCACATTTCTGTTGTGCGAGGTTGGGGGGAGAGGACAGAGGAAGGAAGCATGATTGTTACCTCGCCACCAACACAACAGGGACTTGGTGCTCCTGGATGCGCAACACACATGAGTGCCTTCTTGCTGCACTACCTGCAACATGACCCTCGAATTGTGAGAATTAGAAATAATCCTGACTACTGGGTTGCCACACTGTTAGATCCCTGGTACAAAAGTAAATTTGCAGAAATTATTCCTGCCATAGAAAGGGATGCACGCATGCAGGAGTATCAGCAGAGACTGTTGCAGAATCTTACATGTGCTTTTCCACAAAACACCAGTGGTGCACGTACTGAATCTCACAGTTTCAACTTGCCAACCGTGGGACCGTCGAGTGTTCAGCACTCAAACCGTAACAGAAACACAGTATCTGCTGGTAACATCAATTTTGCGGAATCATTTCACCACTTTTTTAGACCATCCTTTGCAAGGCCACAGGGGACAAGAAGTCTGACACATAGTCAACGCCTAGAGACGATGGTACAGGAGTATCTCCAAGTAAACATTGAAGCCATGACTGTGTCACTGGACCCTTGCTCTTTTTGGGCTTCCAATCTGGATAAATGGCCGGAGCTAGCCACTTACGCCTTGGAGATCTTGTCATGCCCCGCAGCCAGCATTCTGTCTGAACGTGTGTTCAGCGCTGCTGGTGGTGTGCTGACAGATAAGCGCACGCGGCTCTCCACTGATAATGTAGACAGACTCATGTTTATAAAGCTGAACAAATCATGGATCCGAAACGACTTTTCTACCCCTGTGTCATCCTGGGGAGAGTAAAAACTTGATGATTGGTTAAAATCACCTCACCAAACATTTTAAGCTTTCAAATTACTAATCATGTTTATCTGTATCTTGGCTGGAAAATTATTTGGGCTTTGTAGCAGTGTGCAGCACTGATTCTATTAGGCCATCTATACTAAGCTCCACCAGATTTAAAATTACTAATCATGTTTATCTGTATCTTGGCTGGAAAATAATTTGGGCTTTGTAGCAGTGTGCAGTACTGATTCTATTAGGCCATCTATACTAAGCTCCACCAGATTTAAAATTAATAATAATTTTTAGCTGCATCTAGCCCGGAAAATAATTTTGGGGCTCCGAGATGCGCAAGACACTTAAGTGCCTTCTTGCTGCACTACCTGCAACATGACCCTCAGATTGTCAGAATTTGAAGTAATCCTGACTACTGGGTTGCCACACTCTTAGATCCCCCACACTCTTTGATCAACCTTTTCATTTTAATAAAGACCAAAAAAATGGTCATTTTTGAAATTATAAGCATTAGCAGGTTATTAGAAACTGAAATCAAACAGTTTTCAACTCAAAACTTTATTCTAGGTGATGTTACATTTTCACATAGGACCCCTTGTTCGAAAGGAGCTTCTGAACTCTCTCGTCCATTGAATTTGTCAGGTTTTGGATGGTTTCTGCTTCAATTGTTTTGCATGAGGACAGAATACCCTCCCAGAGCTGTTGCTTAGATGTGAACTGCCTCCCGCCATCATAGACACTCCTTTTGATGATGCTCCAGAGGTTCTGAATGGGGTAGAGGTCAGGGGAGCATGGGGGTCACACCATAAATTTGTCCCCTTTTATGCCCATATCAGCCAGAGATGCAGATGCGTTATGTGCAGCATGAGACGGTGCATTATCATGCATAAAAATGATCTTGCTGTGGAATACACGGTTCTTCTTCTTGAACCATGGCAGGAAGTGCTGTTTGAGAAAATCCACATACATTATGGAGTTCATCTTTACCCCTTCAGGGATCCTAAAGGGGCCGACAATCTCTCTCCCCATGATTCCAGCCCAAAACATTACTCCATCTCCTCCTTGTTGGCGCTGTAGCCGTGTTTGCGTGGGGTGTCCATCAACCAGCCATCCTCCACTCCATCCATCTGGACCATCGAGCGTTGCACGGCACTCATCCGTGAACAAAACAGTTTTGAAATCAGTCTTCATGTAATGTTTGGCCCACTGGAGCCGTTTCTGCTTGTGTGAAGTGGATAGAGGAGGTCGACAGGATGGCGTATGCACAGCTGCAAACCTCTGAAGGACCCTGCATCTTGTTGCTCGGGGGACGTTGGAGGCAACAGCAGCTTCAAAAACTTGTCTGCTGCTATGACAAGGCTTTTTTGCCGCTGCTCTTTTAACCTGACGTAATTGCCTGTAGGAAAGAGTCCTCAATTTGCCCTTATCAGCACGCACACGTGTGTACTGTGAATCAGCTACATACTTCTTGATTGCCAAGACACTTCATCCTGATCATCGCACAATGTTAATTGTAGTCATGCCTTGACCTAAACACTCCACAATTTGTTGCTTCTCAGCAGCCGACACATCCTTTTTCTTTCCCATTTTGGCAGAAAATGTAGGCTGCTTAATAATGTGGGACAGCCTTCTTAAGTAGTCTTGCCTTTCATTGGACACACCTGCCAAACTAATTAGCACAGGTGTCTGCAATTGCTTACAGTGATATAAAGAGCCCTGACACACATCACCATCAATGAGTTTAACTGACAAACAAACAAATTCTTCCCTTATCACTCCTAAACACTTTTTGCATAATAATTTGGAACACAGTGTACATGTGCTTTTCCACAAAACACCAGTGGTTCACGTAGTGAATCTTACAGTTCTAACTTGCCAACCGTGGTCTGTATGGAGTTGTTCAATAAAGGGCCCAAACTTAAGATAACATAGATGGGAGAGGTCTCTATGAATAGGAATTCCTAAGTATTTGATACCCTGTGAGGGCCAGGCAAAGGTAAAGTTAGACTGGATGGAATCCTGTATGAATTTGGGGAGGGAGACATCGAGGGCCTCAGACTTCGCTGCATTGATTTTAAAATTTGACCATGTAACAAAGTGATCTATTTCAGCCATAAGAGCAGGGATGGATATATGTGATTGAGTGATATATACTAGGACATCATCAGCAAATAGAGAGCACTTGTACTCGGTGCCTCCCACCTCAATCCACCTAATATTGGGGTTATGGCGAATTGATGAGAGCAGGTGCTCCGTCACTAGGATGTATAAGAGAAGGGACAGAGGACATCCCTGCCTTGTCCCATTGGTGATTATGAAAGGTGATGAAAATGTTCTGACGTGCCCCCTGGGCCTTGGGAGACCCGGAGCCGGACCCTTTTTGGTGGATGCTGGTGGTTGTAGTCTCCGTGGCGGCGACCCGGTTCCGTGGCTCAGGGCGGTCAAACCAGTGGCGGAACTATTTATGTGGTTTTGATGTTTAAATGTCCGACTACGCCACCCGTGGATTGCGGTCAGAGTGAACCGCCGCTGCAGGGCAGACCGCTGAGGCTGGTGTTGTGGGTGCAGCAGAGCGTAGCATAACTTCCCACGGGAGGAGTATAGCCTCAGGGCAGTGTATGCGGAGGATGGGGGTGATGGTGCAGGGCAGCAGCAGTAACGACACGGAGTCAGTGATGCAGTCCAGGGCCTTTACTCACAGTTCTTATTATCCAGACCACGTCTGCAGGTAACGACTGCCCACGTCGTACTGTGCTCACCAGGTGAGGGGCTCAGACAACTCTCAGATAACTTTGGAGCGCTTCACAGGACCCCCTTTGTGTGTCCTTTGTCTGGCCTTTCTTACCAACCCTTCTGTCCGGCTGCCTCGGGCCTCCTCTTGGTAAACTTGGCGCCAGTTTCCCTGACCCTATGTGGTGCCTTCCTAGCGGGTGTAGCGAGGGGCTGCGCCACATAAAATGTCACAGCCTCCGGTTTCTAGCTGAGGGTCATTTCCCGCCTCCACTAGTTTCGGGGACCGGTCTCCCCCTTTGGCCTGACCCCTCCACGCAGGTGGATTCGGGCGTGCGGTGGCAACTCGCCCGTCCGCACCCCTGGGATCCCTTCATTCCTCGTTCCTGGAGCCTTCTCCGCTCCTCTTCCTTCCTTCTCCCTCTTCCAGGCCTGGGCCTCTGTTACTAGGCCCGCCTCCGGAGCAGAGCTCATGCAGAGTCCCTGCTCCCTGTCACTTCTGCTCAGACTTCTCTGCACTGAACTAAGATGGTGCCCACCTTTTATACTCCCTTCTCAATGCACCCAGGAACTGCTTCCTCCCTGCTCCTGCACTACAGGGTTCCCCTTCCTCAGTGTTCCCTCCCCCCACTCCAGCCAGGGACAGGGACTGTCGTGCCCATCTCAGGGGCATATTGGTCGCCCTGCCCCACGGCAATGTGGTGTAATGCATGCAGGTGTCGGGTCCTGATCCACACTCCATCCTTACCTGAGAGTGAGATATCACACCTCTGGGTGAGGTGCAATACCTCTGTAGCAACCGAGCCCTCAGGGTGCTACAGTTCCATTTATCTTCAGCCTAGGTGACGTATTGCGATACAGGGCCGTGATTTTGGCTATAAAAGGGTCCCCTAGACCCCTACCCCAAACTTTTTAAGAGAATAATATATGGTGTGCCAGGAGACTCTATGGAATGCTTTCTCAGCATCCATCGAGAGTATCTAATTACAAATTTTTAACTGCATCTAGCCCAGGAAATACTTTGTGCCTAGTAGCAGTGTCTGCTAGTCAGCGGATTATCCCGGCTGTTAAGCAAGCTACACCACTTGTAGTTTGGACACTTAATTTTTTCAAAGGAAATGCTTCGGGACCACGGGATACTCAGTGAAGAGCATCAGGAGGCACCCCAAGGCATAGGGGCTGGGACTGGCAGTAGGATGCCTTGCGGTGGACAGCCGAGCTCGATCCTTATAAAAGCTTTTTAACTGCAGCAGCTTTAGTGGACGCTACTGGAGCTGGAATTACGCGGCTGCTGGCATGAGACTTGCCCTCCAATAGATCCTTGTAAATGGATTTAAAGTGTATTCATTCAAATTAGAGAGACAATTTAAATTAAAAAGCTTAGAGCTGCCTCCACCACAGGGGGGCTCGCTCGACCCATCAGCGGACAGGCACCAGTATTGGGAGAGGGGGGCTGGCCGTCAGGGTTCACCGCGGCTCTGGCACAAACCCGGCGACACGGAGATGGCACGGGCAGGAGCGGACTGGCCGTGTCGGCTTCTCACTTTTTGGATTTTAAAAGGGCATGTCATGCCTATATCTGTGTCTCCCCCTCCTTTTACTCCTCCACCTCTTTTCTTTTCGCATGACTATATGTACTTGTCACTTTTCCATGTGTTAGTTATGTCTTCTGAGCAGTTTGTCAGCTTTTGGACACCTTTGAAGGTGTTTTCTATGTGTTTCTATGTGTTTTTGTTTGCCTGCCATTGGTTTTAACGGTGTTCGAAGGTGTTCGACGAACAGTTCGGCGAACACACGGGTGTTCGACGAACCGAACCGAACTCGAACACTACGGGGGTGGCTCAACACTAGTAATGATGGCCACTCGTTTTTCTTTACTTAGCTGCTTTTTTCTTGCCATAATACAAATTGTAACAGTCTATTCAGTAGAACTATCAGCTGTGTACCCATCAGACTTTTGCACAACACAACTGATGGTCCCAACCCCATTTATAAGGCAAGAAATCCCACTTATTAAACCTGACAGGGCACACCTGTGAAGTGAAAACCATTTACAGTGACTACCTCTTGAAGCTCATCAAGAGAATGCCAAGAGTGTGCAAAGCAGTCATCAAATCAAAAGGTGGCTACTTTGAAGAACCTAGAATATAAGACATATTTTCAGTTGTTTCACACTTTTTTGTTAAGTATCCACATGTGTTAATTCAAAGTTTTGATGCCTTCAGTGTGAATGTACAATTTTCATAGTCATGAAAATACAGAAAAATCTTTAAATGAGGTGTGTCCAAACTTTTGGTCTGTACTGTATATATATATGTTGTGGAATACCTATACTAACTATGAAGAAACAAATCTCTCCTTGACGCAGCAGCACCTCTCCCTACTCTTCCTGGTTCCGGAGTGACTGTGATGAGCATGGCGGCGCCCGGTCTTATACACACCTGATGATGCTGTGCGGCCAGCCAATCACTGTAATGCCCACAACCAACATGGCTACGGCATTATAGTGCATGGCAGGCAATCCCTGCATGTTCATTGGCGCTCTGAAGAGCGCCAAACATGCAGGGGATCCGAGTTCCCGACCAAGCAACTTGGAAATACTCGCCGAATTTGTCGAGCACAGTGATGCTCGGGGGAGTACAGAGCAGTGCGAGCACGTTTGCTCATAACTAATTATTTTTTGAGAGGCAAAACGACAATTTTATTGATATCACTTTGATTGCTTGTAACAGCATCTTTTGTGGTATTATAGACACCCAAAAAAAAAAATTTTACATTCTTTAATTTTTTTCGTTTTCATGTTTGCTGACTGGGTTAACGACTTTTATATTTTGATAGATCGGACTTTTCTGAACGTGGCAATACCCCATGTGTATTTCTTTAAAAAATTGTATTATCTTTATTTTTTAATGGTGGAAAAGTGGGGTGATTTGAACTTTCATGGGGTTTTTTCTTTTTTTTCATATTTTATTAAATCCTTTTTTACTTTTCACAATATTTGTTAGTCCCTTTAAGGGACTATAACCTGGGAACGTCTGATCGCGTGTGCTATATGCAGCAATGCCACAGTATTGCTGCATATAGTGAGAATCACAGTCTCCTTGGCCGCAGGCAGGATTTCAAGGGAGATCCGTAATGACAAGCACAGAGGTCTTCAACAGACCCCTGGCTGTCACAGTAACCCATCGGTTACCCGCGATCACACCACAAGCGCAGCAATGGTCGCATAGAATGATCCACCCCTATGCTGCCATTCTGCTAATGCCGCTATCAGAGTCTAACAGCGGTATATAACAGGTTAACAATCACGGGTGGCAGGCAGCTTAGTGGTTAGAGGTAGGTCCTGGCTGTAACACACAGCCATTACCTGCCGAGTATGGGGCTCCGCCCCCCATGAGCTTGCTCCATGCACCCACTACTGACTTGTGCCATACATGTGCAGCAAATGTCAATAAGGGGTTAATGTAAAAGTTTTTTTTCCAAAATCGCATTAATCTGTATGAAAAAAAGGTCTCCAGGCCGCAAAAGGAAATATCCATAGAAATCCCTCCTTGCTACTGGAAAAATATTTTCTATCTGATATCTTATTTTACCCATTTTATGTTCCGGACACAATTGCTTGATATGTGATCCAAGATGTCAGGATTGGGATTTTAATAAAATATTCAGTTTCCCATGGTGTGTAATAGTAGATAGGTTGTACATGGGGAGTTTGCCCACTTCCTCTGTACATATCAAATTCCTTTCCATACCTGACCCACACAAACTTCCCAGCCAATAGATGCTCTTCCCAGCGTAACATAATTACATTCAGACATATTTTACCCTCGTGTACAGTTGATCTTACAAAGCTAATGATGGTGGTTGTTTACATATAATAAGGACATACGGCCACATAGGAAAAATAAGATCTCTGTATGCTGTCCTATAATCCTCAATCCCAATATCCTCATCCTAGTAATACAGATGCAGGATAACATGTGGAGGAAATATATTCAGAATATTAGCCAGCAGAAACCATTAAACTACAATGTTTGGCCACGCTTTACCCATTCTACTATTTATTACTATAGTAATTTTATTTTTCTGCTATATTTATATTCACATTTTATAGCAGTGGTTTCTTAAAATATTGATCATTAATATACATATAGATATACCATATATATATATATACATATTTTTTGTTAATAATTTTAATTATTTTTCATTTTATTATTTAGAGACTGGAAAAATATAGGGTATTTAATCTTATGTAATAGTTTTTCTACTTTTTAAAAATGCATTTAATCAGTTTTTTTACAGTTTATTAGTCTCGTAAGGAGGATTTGCAAACCCTTGTACAATACACTGCAATACTTTTTTATTGCAGTGTATTGGAAATATAGCCATCTTCTATGATGCCATGCCTGTAGTGGTGGTGGTGGAGAGGGGGAAGCGATGGGGTGCCAGAGCGACCACAGCTAATCTTTATAGATTGGAGTTACAGTAGCTTTGGCTCGCTACTATTGTTGAGTGAACATGCTCGACACTGCTCGGTACTCGCCCGAGCATCACGCTACTCGGGATGTTCGGCGAGCACCGAGCATTTCCGGGTTACTCGGGCGGGAGCTCGGGTCTCCGCCCTGCATGTTTGGCGCTCTTTACAGAGCCAATGAACATGCAGGGATTGCCAGCCAGTCACTGTAATGCTGCAGCCATGTTGGTTGTGGGCATTACAGTGATTGGCTGACCGCACAGCGTCACCTCGAGTATTTAAAACCGGGCGCCGCCATCTTGGACTCAGTCGCTCCGGATTAGACAGTGTAGGGACAGCGCTGCTGATTTAGGGAGAGATATAAACTGCAAAATAGTTAGTGTAGGGTCTGTAAAGGCTGCCAGAACAAACAAACAGTCCTTTTCAGGACTAATATCCATCCCAGATACCAGGCAGGCAGGCTGTATAGGAGACACAGTGGTTATACCAGCAAACGCTGCATTACAGTCCTGTGTGCTCCTGTTGCTGAAATTGCTGGACTTAGCACCAGGTGTCGGGGGCCAGGAAAAATCCTTTTTTTTCATCTAAATCCTCCTTTTTTTTTCCTCCTTCACACTGTAAAAGTACCCGTCTTATTAACCTTTTGGTGTGTCCCCCCCCCCCCCCAAAAAAAAGCGTGTCTCTGATTTTTCAGACACAAATGTAACTGTTGAAAATAGTCTGGTGTAGGCTAGAGAAACAGAAGTGTTGTTTTGCACTTCCACGGTTCAAACCTCTGTATTATCAATTTTGGGCCATTTGTATCTAAAAAAAAAAACAGTTTGAGTGTGTCGCTCACTGTTCAGCCGCAAATCTATATATTTAAAAAAGTCTGGTATACCCCAGTAAACAATAACTGTGGTTTTGCCATCCCACGGTAAAAAATCTCTATTATTCAGGTTTTGGTATATTTTCCGTAAAGAAAAACAGTAGTGTCTCCTGACTGTTGTGACACAAAAATATATCTGTTGAAAATAGTCTTGTGTAGGCCCGACATCCCAGTGTGGTTTTGCAGTTCCATGGGTCAAATCGCTGTACTTCCAGTTTTGGGCCTTTGGTATCTAAAAAAAAAGCAGTTTGAGTGTGTCGCTCACTGTTCAGCCGCAAATATCTCTATTTAAAAAAGTGTGGTATACCCCAGTAAACAATAACTGTGGTTTTGCCATCCCACGGTAAAAAATCTCTATTATTCAGGTTTTGGTATATTTTCCGTAAAGAAAAACAGTAGTGTCTCCTGACTGTTGTGACACAAAAATATATCTGTTGAAAATAGTCTTGTGTAGGCCCGACATCCCAGTGTGGTTTCTCAGTTCCACGGGTCAAATCGCTGTACTATCCAGTTTTGGGCCTTTGGTATCTAAAAAAAAAGCAGTTTGAGTGTGTCGCTCACTGTTCAGCAGCAAATATCTCTATTTAAAAAAGTGTGGTATACCCCAGTAAACAATAACTGTGGTTTTGCCATCCCACGGTAAAAAATCTCTATTATTCAGCTTTTGGTAGTTTTTTCCGTAAAGAAAAACAGTAGTGTCTCCTGACTGTTGTGACACAAAAATATATCTGTTGAAAATAGTCTTGTGTAGGCCCGACATCCCAGTGTGGTTTCGCAGTTCCACGGGTCAAATCGCTGTACTATCCAGTTTTGGGCCTTTAGTATCTAAAAAAAAGCAGTTTGAGTGTGTCGCTCACTGTTCAGCCGCAAATATCTCTATTTAAAAAAGTGTGGTATACCCCAGTAAACAATAACTGTGGTTTTCCTCTTCCACGGTTCTAATCTACTCTTTATTACCCTTTTTCCATTGATAGTGCAAGTGTAAGCTATTTTACTTCATTTACAATGGGCAATGCGCGTGGCAAGGGACGTGGAAGTGGACGTTCTGGTGATGGTTCGTGCAGAGGACGGGGCCGTGGCCAAGGTGAAAATGTGCCACAACCAACAGCCACATCTTCTCGCTCCCACTTCTTGACCGAATTACTAGGGAAGCACAGAACAACACCAGTATTGAGAACTGATCAGTGTGAACAGGTTATTAATTGGATAGCAGATAATACTTCCAGTTACCTGGGCACCACCACCTCCGGTCTGTCTTCCACACGGTCAACTCTTAGTAGCCGTGAGTCTTGACCGCATACACCTCCTCATCCTGATGCTCCTTCCTCCCACCATGCCGAGTGTCGTCAGACAACAAGTGATCCCACACTTGGACACTCTGAAGAGCTGTTCACTGGTCCATTTCCATATTTGGGCCCCTCGCCTCATACGCTTGAAGTGGTGGAAGAGGAGATCCCATGTTGCGATGCCCAAATATTTGAACAGCCACGGCCACAGGAAGTCGACGTTGGCAATCTGTCACAAGAGGTGGACGATGACGAGACACAATTGCCAGGAAGTGAGGAGGAGGATCGTGGTGCACAAGTGGAAGAGGAGGAGGTGGTGGATGATCTAGTAACTGACCCAACGTGGAAGGAGGACATGCAGAGTGAGGCCAGCAGCACACAGGGGGAGGCTAGTCAAACCAGTGGCAGTCTTTCTTAGGTTTTGAGGTTAATTGTCCGACTGCGCCACCCGTGGATTGCGGTCAGGGAGTACCACCGCTGCGAGGCAGACCGCTGAGGCTGGTGTTGTGTGCGCAGCAGAGAATGGGAGGAGTATAGCCTCAGGGCAGTTAGTGTGGATGATGGGGGTGATGGTGCACGAGCGCAGCAGGAACGACTCAGAGTCTTTGCAGTGCAGTTCAGGGTCTTTACTGATGATTATAAGGTAGACCCTCCCAGGAGTACTGGCTAGCATAAGAGGCCTGGTCAGTCTGTGAGCAAGCAGGAGTTCCCCTGGCCAGGTGGAGTTGTAGGCCTCCCCGTCTGTCTGCACTCTTCCTGGCTACCTTGCTGTAAGCGGGTAGAAGTAGCCCACGTCCCTTAGTGTACCGTGTAGTGCTCACCCGTATGGCTGGTGACTTGGGGCCTTCTGTTAGCCTCCGCTCCACGACGGCGGTGCTGGTCCCTTGCTTGTGACTGAGCCTCCGGGCTTCTATGGCCAGAGGACCTGAAATCCCCTGCCGGCTGGTTTCTGCTGCTGGATATATAAGTCCTCACAGCCTCGGACTCCTGTGTCCGGTTCCTATTGTCTTCTGCCAGGGCGAGCTCGGCTCAGCTTCCAGCCCCTGGTCTTTAGCTCCTAGCTCCTACAGAGCTCCTTGCTGTTACTTTCCCTTGCTCTCACTCTGACTCTGACTGTTCTCTGTTCTCTGACTCACTCAACCCCGCCCCAGATCCAGTTAATAAGGGCAGAATTCTCCCCTCCCAGGACTGGGGCAGGAGGATGTTGCATGTTTAAGGGATCCTGACCAGGAAACCTCCCACTTGCTCTCCGATGTAATATCTCTATTACTGTGGTGACCAGACCCCTGGGGTGCCACACATGGCTCTTGTAAGGGGCATTGCAGTTCCTCATAATTTTTGGAAAGCCTTCCATTCACTGCTTAGGCCAACAGTGCACAGGAGACCCAGTTGCTATAAATGGAAAAAAAGGTTTAGTTAACGCCCTCTGACCTCCATGTCATTTCCAAGGGGAATTGGAGTGCCTCGAAATTTTTGGTAGGCATTGCACTCACTGTATGCCCTATAACTGTGTAGCCGAACCGCTCCGTTTGTTACAGAAACATATCCTACAAGACATATCTGGTTGACTGGCCTGATATTGATGTGAATGGTCCCTGTTCCTACTGATCTTTCTCCTTTGCCACTACCTCATCCATCATTTATCACCTGAAGCTTTGTTTTAACGGGAGTCATAGAACTTGGATAGTAGCAGGAAAACATCCAGCAATCCTCGGAGGAGGTAGGATATGCGGCAAAGCGCTGACCACCTCAGGCCTAGCCGCTACTACATACTTGCGTTTGCATTACAACTAAACAAAGCAGATGCTAACTTCTATCATCCTCATCATGTTCCTCACCTTGGCACTCTCAACTCCCCTGATGGAGAAGCCAGGGCCCACGGGAGGTGTCTGATAGTCCGGTGGGCTCAGCCAATGCTGCCCTAAAGCAGGCCAGGCTAAGAAAAGTGTGGGAAAGGTTACCGGGACAAATAGGGGTGGCTGGGGACCGAGTATGGACACCCGGCCACCCCCTGGAGGCTGGGGAGCAAGCGGGGACACCCGGCCACCAGGCGGCTGGGGACTGAGTATGGATACCAGGCCGCCGACATAGCCATGGCGTGGTGGCCAGATTCCGCCTCCACATGCCTAAAAGGCCCAATTTAAAGTGCAAGCAAGCAGTATGGTATTGCAGCCTGGGGGTGGGTGGGTGGCAGGCTGCAAACTTGCGCTTGCATTGCAAGGAATGTAGCACACACTACAGTGGAATAGGCTCTCCTTCCCACTAAATGCAGTGGGGAGGGTACAGGTAATGTTTTGGTATACGCGCTTAATCTTATGTATAAGGCACACCGAGACAAATAGGGGCGGCTGGGGACTGAGTATGGATACCTCGCTGCCGAAGCAGCCATGAGGTAGTGGCCAGCTTCGGCCTCCTCCAAACTATAAGGCCCCATTTCAAGTGCAAGCTAGCAGTATGGAATTGCAGTCTAGGGGTGGGTGGGTGGCAGGCTGCACACTTACACTTGCATTAAAAGAAAACATAGCAGATGCTAACTTCTGTCATCATCATCATGCTCCTCACCTTGGCACTCTCAACTCCACCGATGGAGAAGTCAGGGCTCACCGGAGGAGTCTGGTTCTTTGGTGGGCTCGTCCAATGCTGCCTAAAGCAGGCCGGGCTAAGAAAAGTGTGTGGGGGGATGTTCCAAGGAGAAATAGGGCCGGCTGGGGACCGTTTATGGACACCCGGCTGCCCCCAGGCGGCTGGGGACCATGTGTGGACACCCGGCCGCGGGGCGGCTGGGGACCGAGTATGGACACCCGGCCGCTGGGCGGCTGGGGACTGAGTATGGATTCCAGGCCACCAACACAGCCATGACGTGGTGGCCAGATTCCGCCTCCACATGCCTAAAAGGCCCAATTTCAAGTTCAAGCAAGCAAGCAGTATGGTATTGCAGCCTGGGGGTGGGTGGGTGGCAGGCTGCATACTTGGGCTTGTATTGCAAGGAATGGGGGAGGTACAATTGAACACTGCCCTGGGACTAGAACTTGCATGGGGATAGTTGCAAGTCTGCATCTTCTGATGCGGCAAGGATCACTTATGATGGGCTCACTTTTAGACAGTGACCTGGGAATCAGAGATGCTTCCAGGGGTCTTCCCCATGCTGTTCCCATGTCTTTTCAGCACTTTATGCATGTGTCACACAGCACATGGCCAGAAAAGGTTGTAAAATGTTAAAATGACATTTCCCGGTGAATGCATTTGTCATAGTTGAAAGCAATACAAAAGTGCAAAAACACATAAAAAATGCTACTTGTGAACATAGCCGAAGGTGTGGAGGAGTATTTTTGTTTTTGGTCATTTATTTTAACTTATACACAAGTCTTTTCCCTGGAAAGGATGTTCCTTAACATATTTCACAGGAAAAAAGTTTCACTTTCGTTTTTGAATGTTTTATTGTGAGCCCGTAAAAGTGGCTTAATACCTCTGACCACGTTGTTGACAGCAGTGACCTGGGGGTCAGAAATGCTTCCTGGGGCGATCCCCATGCTGTCCCCATGTCATTTGAGCACTGTCACTATCGTTGTGGGCACTTGTTAGGCTTTTAAAAGACTGCCGGGGGTGCCACCGCAAAAATGCTCGAGTCTCCCATAGACTAACATTGGGCTCGTTGCTCGGGTCGAGCACCCGAGTATCACGGCGAGCTCGGCCCGAGCTTCGAGCACCCGAGCATTTTAGTGCTCGCTCAACACTAGCCGCTACAGTTACAAAAAGGTGTCGGAGGTGTGACACAGTCAGCACCCATTTGGTATGGAACTCATCCACTTATCCTTATAAATACACAGGGACCCATATACAGTGTCTTGAACAAGTATTTATACCCCGTGAACTTTTCCATATTTTTTCACATTGCACCCACAAATTGAAATCAATTTTATTGGGACTTTATGTGGTGTATCAACACAATGTAGCAAATACTTGTGAAGTGTAAAGAAAATGATATATGGTTTCTAATTATTTAAAAATATACAAGCAACACTACAGACAGCTATAAAGTTGTGGAGAAGAGTAAAGCTGGGTTAGGGTATAAAAAAAATAGAAATAGGCCAAGCTCTGAACACCTCACGGAGAACTGTTCAATCCATCATCAAAAAATTGGAGGAGTATGGCACAACTGCAAACCTACGAAGTCATGGTGGTCCACATAAACTGGCATCTCAAGAAAGGAGAACACTAATTAGAGAAGCAGCTAAGAGGCCAATGTTCACTCTGGAGGAGCTGCAGAGATCCACAGCTCAGATGAGAGAATCTGTCCACAGTACAACTATTAGTTGTATACTCCACAAATCTGGCCTTTATGGAAGAGTAGCAAGAAGAAAGCCACTTTTGAAAGTAAGACATAAGAAGACCCTTTTGTAGTTTGAAAAAATCCATGTAGGGGACACAGCGAGCATATGGAAGAAGGTGCTCTGCTCAGACGATCACATAAAAGCCTAATAAAAAACATTTAAGTCTGTGAATGTAACATGAAAAAATGTGGAAATGTTGACGGGCTATGGATACTTTTTCAAGACACTGTATGTGACAAAAGTGTGCTCTACGTGCCGGAAAAGGATTAAGAAATGAAAGCTGCACTGCCGATAATTGCTACTGTATTGGCCAAAAGTCCAAAGGTGTGTGGTAAATTCTCTATCCTCTTAATGGCCCACAAAAACCACCAGGCATCTATAAAACTAAAAAAATGACTCTGAAAATGCTACAAAAATCTACACCTTAGTTGAAATTCACACTTCCATGTTTCAAATTGACAGTATACAGCTGCCACACTAATGGCATCCATGTGCTGTCCGTTAAAGCAGAGCCTATCATTAGAGGCCAATTTGGTTTGCATATTGGATAAGTCTGCTTTTTTTTCTTGAGGGCGGAAGGGTTGGGGTTGATGCAAATGTGGTATCCCAGTAGCTGTTGTCATGTGGCAGTAGATTTGTTCCAGTGTGCCAGAACTACTTTGGGTTCTGGCCCTACTGTGAGTTAGGAGATGTAATACATCACATGTGCATACACTGAGGATTCATAAATGTGCATTGTAGTTTGTACTTTGCTGCTACCACTGGTCATTGTATGCATATGAAAGTTAGGTGAATCATTTATCCAAAAGCTTCCATAGAAATGACTGGGAGAGGCCTCCCAGCATAGTGCACACATGTCCTGTGAGCTGGTACAAACCACTCTAGTCCTGTCAGGTCAAGGCAGAGGAAGAGAGAGCAAGAAAGCTCCTCTACTCCCTGAATCTATTCCAGTCCAAGCTGAGGGGACATCATTCTCCATATGCGCTGATGAGTAGAAGTGTAACAATGTTTTGAACTTTAGACTTTCATGCTCCATATCGCACCATCCACTACAGCTTCAAACTTGAGACTACCATCATTTTATAGACAATCATGTTGGCTATCTCATACATAAATTTGAGTTGCAACTATTTAGAATATGATTAGTTATGCATACTCTTGTCATGTCACTGCAATATTATTTTTTTGCTCCTAAAAATCTAAATATTAATTTTTATTATTTTGTCAGTATTTTGTAAATCCACCTTTGTCGTCCAACACTGCCTGAATCTTTCGGGACATGCTCTTAATTAAAACATATCTCAACCAAAAACTGATCCCAGGTCTCTTTTACACGTTCCCAAAGTTGGTGCATACTGGTCAACTCACTTGGGTATGTATAGTTTTCTCTTCAAGTCTATCCACAAGTGTTTGATTAAGTTGAGATCTGGGGACTGTGGGGGGCCAATCCAGCACCTCTGCTTCATTGTCACTGAACCATTTCTTCGCCAATGTCAATGTATGCTTCAGGTCACTGTCCTGCTGGAACACTGTGTTGTACTTTTCATACTCAAGTACTTGAGTGTATGAAGTAACTCATCTTGTAGGATACTCACATATACAATAGCTCAGCATTGAGACCACCATCGATCCTGGTCAAGTATCCAATGCCTTTGGCTGTGAAACCACCCCATATCATCAGGCTTCCTCCACCGAACTTGACAGCTCTTTCAAACTTTCTTCTCATCCCTCTAAATCAACAGTTTCCAATCTTCTAATGTTCACTTTTCTGCAAACTTGAGCCGACGCTTATGACGATATGTCGAGGCTTCTTCACCCTTTTTTGATCTACCATTCCAGACTTGTGTAACATGCGTCACATGGTGCTTGCATGGATGTCTCTGATCTCACTATTAAGAAGCATATGAGCCACCTCCACTGCCGTGTTTGTCGCGCCAGAACTGATAGAGCTTGTGATGAGCCAACTTATTGACTCCAATATTTTTCCTGGACGTCCACCTCTTGGCTTTTGAATAGATGGATGGACTTAATTTCGTATTCTTCCAACTGTCATGGCACTCACATGATGTAGTTTGGCAATTTTCTTGGCCGAGAGAAAATGAGGTGGATGATGCTGTTTCTCTTTTCTTGGGAAATTTTCTTCATGTCTGCTCCTCGATTCGAACCAGTGACCTTTTGCTTGGGAATCAACCTAGTAACACACTATTAGGGAATGTGAAAGCAGGTTGTATTTTGCAGTATTAAGGAAGAAAAAGATTGTTACACTACCAGGAACAAAACAGTTAACAATGACATGACAAGAATTTGCATAACTAATTATATGCTAAATAGTTGCAAGTCAAATTTATATATGAGATAGCCAAGATGATTGTCTATAACATGATGGTGGTCTCACGCTTCGAAGCAGTAGTGGATGATGAGATATGGAGCCTGAAAGTCAAAAGTTCAAAACATTGTTACCCTTTTGCTTATCAGTGTAGTTGCCTCCACAAAGGAGTGAAGCCTCAAACAGTCAGGAAAGATAAAGCTGAAAAAGTGCTCTCTTGCATACTGGTTTTTCCTATGTGCTTCCAGCCAGAAACCAGATACCCAGGTAACTTTTGAAATGTGATACATTGTATTGTTTTTATTGTCTGTACATGTCCCTACTTAATTGTAAAGTGTACGGAATATGTTGGCGCTATATAAATAAAAATAATTATTATTATTACCCGTGTCTTCCACGCCGCAAACTTTGTCTGTCCTACCCCCTGCAATACGGAACGTTAGGGCCATAGCCATGAGTACTTCCATACTACTAGTGTGTCACCACAGGCAGCCAAGCCTGGTGCTGTTTCAGACTGGAGAGCTGATTTAGACAGGATGGGTTCAGGATCTCAAATACTGGTTGAGACAGGATCGCTGGTTTAGACAGAACAGGTTCAGGATCACAGGTACTGGTTCAGACAGCACAGCTGGTTTAGACAGGACGTGTTCACGATTACAGGTACTCGTTGGGAACCTGATAACAAACTAGAAGATCTGAAGACAAGCTTGAAACTAAAGTTGCTCAGGCACCCCCCTACAGGAGATGGTGCCTTAAATACATGATGCCTCCCAGAAATAGGCTGGGAACACTTCTGGAGGGTGTGCACTTCACCTTTAAGAAGCGGGGAGCGCTCGCCTGTTCTAAACGTGTTGCCAGGAGACCTGTGCGGCAGGAGCAGGCTCTGGAAACTGGGAGCTGCGGCGGGAGCCGCAAAAGGAGGAAAGCAGAGCGGCTGTGGTGGTGAGCATGTCGGCTTCCCTGCCAGGGGGAGGAGAAAGAATGGTGCAGGGATGCTGGCATTACAGTACCCCCCTTCTTACGATCCCTCTTCTTCAAGCCCGCAATGAATCTCTGCGGAAGAAGTGGGGCATGAAAATTCTCCCTGGGCTCCCACAATCTCTCTTCTGGGTTAAGTCCTTCCCAATCAACCAGGAAAAAAGTTTTACCCCTTTCCCGCTTCATGGTCAAGATGCTCTTCACCTCAAAGACATCCTCAGAGCAGACTGGTGCAGGTATGGAACCAGGATCCTTGAAGTGGCTCAAGAACACTGGCTTAAGGAGAGATATGTGGAAGGAGTTAGGCATGCATAACGGAGCTGGAAGATTTAACTTGTAGGACACAGCATTAATTTGCTTGATGTCCTCAAATGGACCCTTAAAGTGAGGGCCCGATTTGTAAGATGGAATCTTGAGATGGATGTATTTCAAGGATAGCCACACCTTATCTCCCGGCTGAAAACATGGTGGATTCATGCGTCTTTTTGTCGGCATGCTTTTCTATCCATTCAGAGGACTTCTCAAGAGTGGCTTTGATGTCCCTCAAGATCTTGAAGAAATCCTCAGTGAGAGCAGTGGCTGCAGGGAGTCCAGAAGTGGCCGACACTGGAAGAGGAATACCATAGACAATGAAGAATGGTGACTTTGCAGAGGACTCGCTTACGTTATTATTATAGGAGAAATCTGCCCAAGGCATAAGCTTGGCACAGTTGTCATGGTGCAAGACAAAATTTGGTTGACTCTCTCCACTTGACCATTGGATTAAAGATGGTATGAAAAAGAGAAGTCCAAGACCATATTCAAAAGTTTACAAGTGGCTCTTCAGAATTTGGATGTGAACTGGACCCCCTATCGGATACAATGTGAAGAGGAAAGTCGTGAAGACGGAAGATGTGCTGAATAAACTTATCAGAGAGCACGGGAGCAGACAGAAGACCAGGCAATGGGGTAAAGTAAGCCATCTTTGAGAAGTGGTCCATCACGACATAGATGACGTAGCTTCCAGAATACAGAGGAAAATCTATGATAAAGTCCATGGCGATGTGCTGATAGGGAGCTGAAGGCACAGGAAGTGGCAAAATTTGTCCGGATGGAAGATGCTTTGGAGTCTTGTTACGAGCACAGGAAGGACAGGTTGAAACGAATTCCACAATATCTTTATGCATGGTTGGCCACCAATAATGACGCAAGATAAGTTGCGAAATCTTTCTCTGCCCGGCATCACAAGCCAACTAAGCGTATTGCCAGGAGACCTGCTATGTATGTGCAGGCTCTGGGACCTGGGAGCTGCAGCGGAAGTCGGAGCAAGAGGAACAGCAGAGCTGTTGTGGCAGTGAGCATGTCGGTGTCCCTGCGGGGGACAGGTGGTAGAACCATGCAGGGATGCCGGCATTACAATTTGCTTGTTTTATAAGAAGACACCTTTTTTCATATGCACAATATGCAGTGTATCCTATATTGTGAACTACCACCACGTTGTCTTTAAAGGGGTTTTTCCACAAACAAAAGTTCATTTAAAAAATTGGCTGTGTCTGACCGTGTACGGAACATACCGCATCTCCTGGGCAGAGGAGGAAGCAAAAGACAATACAGACATTACAGCAGGGGATCGTGAGGTAAAATATTGTTTAAAAACAGACAGTGAAATGTTTTACCTCACAAAATGAATCCTTTGCGATCCTCTGCTGTAATATCTGTATTGTCTTTTGCTTCTTCCCCTGCCCAGGAGATGTGGTATGTTCCGTACATGGTCAGACACAGCTAATCTTAAAAAGAAGTTTTGTTTGTGGGAAAACCCCTTTAAGTGAGAGACTGTACCCTGTTTTCTCCTGCAGTGAAGTATTATGTTTACAAGTTCACACAAGTGTCTGGCTGCTTGAAGGTGCATGAGCATCACAGCCGCTTCACCACCTGCACCCAGACACCACCTCTACAGGAGTTCCCCTGGGGGTCTTGTACCATCTCCATAAGTGCTACCTCCTGCTATTAACAATTATTATGTACTTGTGGGAAGTGTTTAGGGGTCCAGCGACCCCCTTTGGCTAACGTGACATTAAAATCCGCTGCTAGTGAAACTACATGTCCCAGCTGGCCTCTCTGCAACATCTGGCATCTACCCCATAGCTCACCACACAAATCAATCAATAAGCATTGCTTACTTTACCGAAACAGATCAAATTCCTGAACAGAAACTTTAACAAAACAGTTAATTTTTGCAGAATTCACACGTCGGTATTCATTTTTATCTGATGATATCTGGACACATGGACAAATTGTGTCATTGACATTTACGTATATGGTCAGTGTCCTTTCTGTGTGCAGTCCATTGTGCAGTACATGACTGAAACTACAATCATGTGAATCTGGCCTTTGCTGGGATGACCCTAAGGGAAATGTTGCATATGTTACATACAGTACCTGTTAGAACCTTGCTCTTAGGTTTTTCTATTGCTGGTCACATGACCTTGTTGGCCTATTTAATCCTGCTCCGCCCTTCTGGCTTTGCTGGACTTCATTGTATAACTACTTTCTAGCTAGCCTGTGCTCTGTATCTAACTCTGTTAGTTTGCTTGGTCTACGGACCTCTGTGTTCTATATATTTTGTTTGTTCGTCTGTCTGCTACTATTTCTGTTAGGAGGTGTCCCATTTTCCTCCCAGTCCTTAGTACTTGTAGGGATTCCTTCCCCACATCTATAGGTATCCGTACAGACTAGCTTAGGACTTTAGCAGGTCTGATCGCAGGATCAGGTCCCCTGTTACATCGTAGGGATAAAGCTGAGTTCTATCGTAGGGACAGATCTCCTCTCTTTCCTTAGCTCTGGTAGCAGAACATAACAGTAAGTCCAGCCTGCAAATTCTCTAAGGAAAGATTTTTCTGTTCCATTATGGTGTCGGTTCAGGATTTGGCTCATCGCCTGCAGGGACTCTCTCTGGAGGTGACCGAGCTCCGTCAGCACGTGAGTAACTGTCCTGGAGCACATTTCTTGGAGCCTATGGTACGTTTGCCGGATTAATTTTTTGGTGAACACCGAGAATTTTTTTCATTTAAAAATGCTTGCTTATTGTATTTTCGTTTGAGACCCAAGTCCTCTGGGGATGAATCCCAGTGCATAGGGTTCATAATGTCACTTTTGCGCAAAGAGCCTCAGGAGTGGGCCTTTTCTTTGCAACCTAGTGATACATGCTTCAGATCAGTGGATAGTTTTTTTTCTGCTTTGGGGCTATTATATGATGATCCTGACCGTGTCTCATCAGCTGAGACTGAGTTAAGACGTTTGAGACAGGGATCAGGTAATGTGGAAAAATATTGTACTCATTTCCGTCGATGGTCTACTCAAATAGGGTGGAACGATTCTGCTCTGAAAAGTCTGTTTCTTGCTGGGCTCAATGAAAGGGTTAAAGACCTGCTAATTGCTTATCCTACACCTGAAGATTTGCAACAGGCTATGCAATTAGCTATACGGGTGGATAGGAGACTGCGTGCAAGGGTTAATGAGAGCAAATCCTCTGCTATGTCAGTTTCTGGTTATGAGAATGTGTGTACTAACAGTGGTGAACCGATGGAGATTGGAGCGATGGCACCTCGCTCTCAAGAAAAGGACCGCAGATTTTCTGAAGGCTTGTGTTTCTATTGCGGAAAATCTGGTCATTTGATTAAAGGCTGTGAGCTTCGTATGAAGAAAGAAAAAAAAATGGTCAGTCATGCCCGTATTGCCTGTTTAAATTCCAAGGGTGTATTTTTAGCTGCTTCCACGATTGCTCAGGAAAAATTAATGGAATTTCGGGTGTTTGTTGATTGTGGGTCTACTCTGAATGTAATTGATGGGGGATTCTTGGAAAGACTCAATTTAAAACCCAAACCTTTATCATCCCCCATTGCTGTGGTTTCTGTGGATGGCTCCCCTTTGAAGAATGTTACTCTCAAGGTCTGTGAATTTCCTCTCACTATTAATGGTGTTCACCATGAGAAATTGGATTTGGTAGTCTTGAATAACTTGCCTTCTCCGGTGGTCTTGGGATTGCCCTGGTTAAAATTGCACAATCCTGTACTGGATTGGTCTACCAATGAAATTAAATCCTGGAGCCATAAATGTTATGACAAGTGTTGTAACGGGCGTATTGCAGCTGTGGATAGGGGGGAATTGCCTGTTCCTATTCAGGATTTTTGGAGAGTTTTTTCTGAGAAGGAATCGCAGGTTTTGCCTCCCCATAGAGACTATGATTGTTCTATTGAATTTGTCCCTGGAGCGACTCTTCCTAAAAGTCGTTTATTTAACCTTACTATTCCTGAGAGAAAGGCTTTGGAGGAATACATACAGACAAGTTTGGCCGCCGGTCACATTAGGCCCTCTAAGTCTCCTGTGGCGGTTGGATTTTTTTTTGTAAAAAAAAAGGACGGCGGTTTACGTCCTTGTCTGGATTTTCGTGAGATTAACAAAATTACTGTACGCAATCCTTACCCACTGCCATTGATTCCTGATCTGTTTAACCAGTTAGTGGGGGCCAAGTGGTTCTCTAAAATTGACCTTCAAGGGGCATACAATCTGTTGCGCATGAAGGAGGTCGACGAATGGAAGACTGCTTTTAACACTCCTGTGGGTCATTTTGAGAATCTGGTTATGCCTTTTGGTCTTACTAATGCTCCTGCATTTTTTCAGAATCTTATTAATGACATCCTTAGACCTTTGATCGGCAAAAATGTGGTTGTGTATTTGGATGACATTTTGATTTATTCGCCGGATCTGGAGTCTCATTGGCGGAGCGTACGTGAGGTATTACAGTTATTAATGGACAATTCGCTTTTTGCTAAGCTGGAGAAATGTGAGTTCGCTGTACAGAGAATTAGTTTTTTGGGCTACATTATCTCCAGCGAAGGTTTTGAGATGGACCCGGTGAAGGTTCAAGCTGTGCAGGAATGGCCTAGGCCTATTGGTTTGAAGTCGATACAGAGGTTTTTGGGTTTCGCCAATTATTATAGAAAATTCATTAAAAATTTTTCTATTATTGTCAAACCTCTGACCGATCTCACCAGGAAAGGTGCTGATGCGGTTCAGTGGACTTCTGAGGCCATTGAAGCTTTTGTGTATCTCAAGGAGAGGTTCACCTCTGCTCCCATCCTTATGCAGCCTGATGTGACTAAGCCGTTTTTGGTTGAGGTTGATGCTTCCTCTGTGGGGGTTGGCGCAGTATTGTCTCAGGATAACGGGGATGGAGTACATCCCTGTGCCTTTTTTTCAAAAATTTTTTCGGAGACTGAACTGAATTACGATATTGGTAATCGGGAATTATTGGCTATTAAACTCGCATTTGAACACTGGCGCCACCTCTTGGAAGGTGCTGAATTTCCCGTTCAGGTTTTTACGGATCATAAAAATCTGATATATCTTGATGCTGCCAAGCGCCTGAATGCCCGTCAGGCTAGGTGGGCACTGTTTTTCTCGCGGTTTAATTTCTCCGTTACTTACATCCCAGGTACTAAGAATGTTAAGGCGGATGCCTTGTCTCGCAGTTTTTCTCCCATAGTCGGTGCTGAGAAAGAGGAGAACATTTTACAAGAAGGTGTTGTGATAGCTGCTTTGGACTCCGTTTTGGAAGATGAGATTCTTAAAGCACAGGAGAATGCCCCATCTAACACTCCCCATGGGAGGTTGTTTGTGCCTGGGACCTTTAGGAGAGATTTGTTTGTTGAGTGTCACGAATCTCGGTTGGCAGGTCATCCCGGAATCTCTGAGACCAAGAGACTGGTGGGTCGCAGTTTTTGGTGGCCTGGATGGCAGAAGGAAGTCATTAAGTGGGTGCGTCAATGTACTATGTGCTAGATCTAAGTCCTCACATACTCCTGCTGCGGGGTTACTTTGTCCTTTGGAGGTTCCCAGTGCTCCTTGGACACATTTGGCTATGGACTTTATAACTGACCTTCCCCCCTCTGAGGGTTTTACTGTCATCTGGGTGGTCGTGGACCGTTTTAGCAAGATGTGTCACTTGGTTCCCTTCGTCAAACTGCCCTGCGCTAAAACTCTCGCTAAGGCCTTTGCCAAGGAAATTGTCAGACTTCATGGCGTTCCTACTGACATTGTTTCTGATAGGGGACCTCAGTTCGTGGCTCGTTTTTGGCGTGCTTTTTGTGACAGGTTGGGAGTTCATTTGTCGTTCTCATCCGGATATCATCCTGAATCTAATGGCCAGACAGAAAGGAAAAACCAGGATGTTGAGCAGTTCTTGCGTTGTTTTGTGGCAGACAATCAAGAGGGGTGGTCTGAGTTTCTGCCACTTGCTGAATTTGCTCTGAACAATCATACATCTTCTTCTGCTGGTTGTTCGCCTTTTTTTTTGTTGTTCTGGGAGACATCCGTCGTTTGGGTCGTTCTCCAAGTTGGGATCTGCCGTGCCTGAGGAGGAGAATTTTTCCGGTGATTTGGAGAGAGTTTGGACGGATGTGCGTGGTAATCTTCAGGAGGCCAACAGAAAATCTAAAGACTACTTTGATAGGAAACGACAGGAGGTTTTGTTCGCTGTTGGTGACATGGTTTGGTTGTCCTCTAGGAATCTGCGGTTGAGGATTCCTTCTAAGAAATTGGGTCCCAAGTTTGTAGGGCCCTTTAAGGTGCTTCAGGTTGTCAACCAATCTGCTGTTAGGTTGGAGGTTCCTACCTCCTGGAGAATTAATCCGGTGTTTCATGTCTCTCTGTTGAAAAAAGCTGTTGTGTCGGATTGTGACGCCTCTGCCTCTGTTCCTCCGGTGGTGGAGGACGGGGAATATGAAATTTCTCGCATCCTTAACTCTAGACGGTATAGAGGTAGTTTGCAGTATCTCGTGGCCTGGAAAGGTTTCGGACCCGAGGATAACTCTTGGGTGAGGTCGGAGGATGTTTCCGCATCCAGACTTATCAGAGCGTTTCACAGGAGATTTCCTGATAAGCTTGGTCCTAGGGGATCCGGAGGATCCTCTTAGAAGGGGGGGTACTGTTAGAACCTTGCTCTTAGGTTTTTTCTATTGCTGGTCACATGACCTTGTTGGCCTATTTAATCCTGCTCCGCCCTTCTGGCTTTGCTGGACTTCATTGTATAACTACTTTCTAGCTAGCCTGTGCTCTGTATCTAACTCTGTTAGTTTGCTTGGTCTACGGACCTCTGTGTTCTATATATTTTGTTTGTTCGTCTGTCTGCTACTATTTCTGTTAGGAGGTGTCCCTTTTTCCTCCCAGTCCTTAGTACTTGTAGGGATTCCTTCCCCACATCTATAGGTCTCCGTACAGACTAGCTTAGGACTTTAGCAGGTCTGATCGCAGGATCAGGTCCCCTGTTACATCGTAGGGATAAAGCTGAGTTCTATCGTAGGGACAGATCTCCTCTCTTTCCTTAGCTCTGGTAGCAGAACATAACAGTACCTGTCCTAGTTCTGGGCTCTGCTCCCTTCATCACAGTCCGCTGTACTATATTGTGCTCCATGTCGGGCTTTGCAAATGGCCCGGCATGCGCCCATGTGATTGTCTGCCTATGCCTATATAAGGCCCACCAAGAAACAAACCTGTGTCTTGATATTAAGACTCTTAGTTTTCCTGTGTTCTGTCTCCCTGCTCCATACCTGCTTTCCGGGGTCCTGTCTGATGTCTCAGTTCTTGTTTATACTTAAGGGTCTAACGATAGTGGATGCAGGGGCGGAAGTCATCAACCTGGGCCAAGAGAGGGCTCAAACTGCTCCTTTGGCCCATATAAGAAGATTAGCACTATTAAAGAACAGGGATAGTTGGCAACCCTGTTGGGGATTTGGCATTGGGGCCCATAAGCTTCACGTGGTGCTATTGTACATAGATGTGGGTCTCTAGTAAGCCTCTATGGCCAGTGGTTGTCTATAAAAGATAATTTTTCAACAGAAGAATACAACACTTCTACCCACTGTAGATTTTTTTATTGAATTAAAAAAAAAAACACAAAGGGCATGTAAAATAAAAAAAACAAACAAACAAAAAAAAAATATTTCATTGTGAATTGTTCAGAGATAATACATGCTATAAGCTATAATATAACGCATTGAATAGCTAAATCAAACACAACAGTCAATGTCAGGCTGCAGCCCCTTAGAATCTGCTTACTCTCCACATTTAGCTCCTCACTCTCAGCCAAAACTCTTGGCTGTGTTCTCGTTTTGCTCAATTTCCAAATTTTATGAGCTATCTCCTCCGAGAATTGCTAAGACAACATGAGGGCGACGGGTGACAAGTAGTAAGAATCTGGAGTTTTATTACTGCTTTCTGCCAAATTTAGTGCAAACAGAAAAATCTCCATCAATTCCAATATTATTTATCATAGGATGTATACAGATGCACATACCCTAAGGGTATAGAATGAAAGACATTATAGAATGAAAAATGCCAGCAAGCGACTTTGCCTGGAAAAACTTGGCAGCTGCATCGGCAGCTAAGTGATGTTGTGTGCACATAGCCTTAAAGTTTAAAAAAAGCTGCACAAAAAAGTATTTAAAATTAACTCCAAACAAAACGTAACTACAATTCTTTTCTTTTTCTTGCTGACTGGACTTGTATTAGACATTCTCTGAAATACCGTATATCTTGGATTATAAGACACACTTTTTCCCCCAAAATTTGGGAGGAAAAAGGTAGTGTGTCTTATAATCTGAAGGGGGCGGTGGTGGTGGAGCGGGGTCACAGGAGCCAGAGTCGCTGATTCAGGAAGTCAGCGGTTGCAGAAGGAGTGGGGCAATGCTGCGGGCCCCGTCCTCTCAGAATATGTAGGTGCTGGTGAGCAGAGGTCCCCTTTCCTGTATACATCCCTGCGATGGGCTTCGGGAAAATGGCCGCCAAAGGTGGTGCATGTAGAGATTGAGATCTCGGACGAGATCTCGTCACCCGAAATCTCAATCTGCACATGTGCCACCCCCAGCGGCATTTTTCCCCAAGTCCACCACATGGATGTGTATGGGAGAGGGGACCTCTGCTCACCAGTGCCGACAGCGCTGAGAGGACGGGGCCCGCAGCATGACCCACTCCTCCTGCCACCTCCACCGACCTCCTGAATCAGCGACCCTTCTGCAAGGATGGGGCCCGCAGCATCGCTCCTCTCCTGATGCCACTGACCTTCTGAAGCAACGACCATGGCTCCTGTGACCCCACTCCACCGATGCCTCCCCCCAGGTAAGCTACCATTAAAGCGGATTATAATTCCCACCACCATTTTATTTGCTGAATTTCCTCTTCATTTGTTAACAATATACAGATACAGTTTGGAGGAGCGTGTTTTCATTGTGAAATCTTATTGGAAAACTGAGTACTTAAAGAGGTACCAATGTGAGTTTCTAAAAAAGTTTGGAGGTCGAAATCCGCCATCCAAACTGAGTATTCTGCCTGTTACGAAACTGCAACTCAACACTAGGGCAGAAGAGGGAAAAGTTGTCCCTGCATTAGGACTAGACTGAAGCCCTACGGTGAAGTGGGCAACCTATTCCTAGCGAATAGACCCACCGACGTTTCCTAGACTAAACTCAAAAGAAGACCTAAAGGAAGAGGGAAAGGAGACCCTGAAAGAACTAAGGACTGGGAAAAAAACAAACAGGTGACCTCATAGCAGGAAACTAGAGGAAGCTGCAGAAATGAAAAAGAGAATACAGAAATCTCAGCAGGCAGAACTAGAGGATCCAAGAACTGCACAAAACTAAACACAGAAAGTACTACTACCAAACCTCCTAGCCAGAACTCTTGCGGATTAACACTGTTGTCCGGCAAGGACTAGGAGGCAGGTGCTGGGTAATAAAGGGTGAAACAATCACCTGACCTTAGTCAAAACCAACACCAGGGGAAAAAGACCAACAACCAGAAAACCACAACAAAATGGCGGATGGTCCCAAAGAAACAGATTCTAACACTGCCACTGGGGAATAAGCTTTGAATGTACAGGAACATTACTGGATAAGCATGATTGAGGACATCCAAAAATGTCTGAAGAATCAATTCAAGATTTGAAATAGTGACTTTTGGCATCTCCATGTAAATCCTTGCACAGGCTTTCTTAGGAGACAGGTATGTCATATTCCAGTCATATTCCACATGTCAGTGAGCGGCCAAGAAAAGTCGTGTTTGCCCCTACAGGGTCACTGTCGTTCAGGAATTGAAAGGGCCCGATCAAGAGAAAAAAAGTCATTTTTGCCGGATTTTTCCCTTTTGGCCATTTGAAGAGTCAGGCGTACAGTAACAAGCCACGAACATTAACAGGCATTCCGAGAGAACATACAGCGGCAAATTCAGGCTATAACCCCAGACTTCCTGCTGAATATATTCCAACAATGCAGACATGCTTGGATGTGAACAGTTGACATTTTCAACACCTGCTTTAAAACATCAGTTTCCCATGAACCAAGTTATCTACAGTCCAAATTTCAGTACGATAGATCATCTATTTTAGAAGCTACAGCAATTTTTCCGAGTAAGTAGCGAGTGAATTACCCTGTATTTACATAATTATTGCCATGTAATTTAGTGCCATGTAGTTTGTTATTTTTACTAAGTGAAAAAAAAATCATAGGCCTCTGTTCACATATATGTTAGAAAAAAGAGAATTCATGCACTAAATAAAACTGTCAAATGACAGACAAAAATAGCACTTGACCAATGCTACTGATTATAATGGGTCCGTTGGGTTTCTGCTAGGATATATGATATTGTAATGGAAGAAAAAAGAGGACCATGCTATTTTTCTAGTGAAAATGACAAAGACTCCTAATCCAATTGAGTACCTAGCCTAACCCTAAACATTCTCCATCTCCATACCCTATTGTTCTACAGATTCACTACCAATGCAGGAAATTAACATGTGGATTATATTTGTTAACTATATTTCTATAGAAACCAGAGTTTGTCATTTGTTATGATGAACCTTTTTGCAATCACAATAGGACTGCAGACAATCTGACTATCCTAAACCACACCCTTTAAAATGGACTGTTTTCAAAGTACTTTACTAATTTTGTTCACTGATGTATGTCATTGATGTATGTATATATATATATATATATATATATATATATATATATATATATATATATAGTGGTGGCCAAAAGTATTGGCACCCCTGCAATTCTGTCAGATAATACTCAATTTCTTCCTGAAAATGATTGCAATTACAAATTCTTTGGTATTATTATCTTCATTTAATTTGCTTGCAAGGAAAAAACACAAAAGAGAATGAAGCAAAAATCAAATCATTGATCATTTCACACAAAACTCCAAAAATGGGCCAGACAAAAGTATTGGCACGCTCAGCCTAATACTTGGTTGCACAACCTTTAGCCAAAATAACTGCGAACAACCGCTTCCGGTAACCATCAATGAGTTTCTTACAATGCTCTGCTGGAATTGTAGACCATTCTTCTTTGGCAAACTGCTCCAGGTCCCTGATATTTGAAGGGTGCCTTCTCCAAACTGCCATTTTGAGATCTCTCCACAGGTGTTCTATGGGTTTCAGGTCTGGACTCATTGCTGGCCACCTTAGAAGTCTCCAGTGCTTTCTCTCAAACCATTTTATAGTGCTTTTGGAAGTGTGTTTTGGGTCATTGTCCTGCTGGAAGACCCATGACCTCTGAGGGAGACCCAGCTTTCTCATAATGGGCCCTACATTATGCTGCAAAATTTGTTAGTAGTCTTCAGACTTCATAATGCCATGCACACGGTCAAGCAGTCCAGTGCCAGAGGCAGCAAAGCAACCCCAAAACATCAGGAAACCTCCGCCATGTTTGACTGTAGGGACCGTGTTCTTTTCTTTGAATGCCTCTTTTTTTTTCCTGTACACTCTATGTTGATGCTTTTTCCCAAAAAGCTCTACTTTTGTCTCATCTGACCAGAGAACATTCTTCCAAAACGTTTTAGGCTTTCTCAGGTAAGTTTTGGCAAACTCCAGCCTGGCTTTTTTATGTCTCAGGGTAAGAAGTGGGGTCTTCCTGGGTATCCTACCATACAGTCCCTTTTCATTCAGACGCCGACGGATAGTATGGGTTGACACTGTTGTACCCTCGGACTGCAGGGCAGCTTGAACTTGTTTGGATGTTTGTCGAGGTTCTTTATCCACCATTCGCACAATCTTGCGTTGAAATCTCTCGTCAATTTTTCTTTTCCGTCCACATCTAGGGAGGTTAGCCACAGTGCCATGGGCTTTAAACTTCTTGATGACACTGCGCACGGAAGACACAGGAACATTCAGGTCTTTGGAGATGGACTTGTAGCCTTGAGATTGCTCATGCTTCCTCACAATTTGGTTTCTCAAGTCCTCAGACAGTTCTTTGGTCTTCTTTCTTTTCTCCATGCTCAATGTGGTACACACAAGGACACAGGACAGAGGTTGAGTCACCTTTAATCCATGTTAACTGGCTGCAAGTGTGATTTAGTTATTGCCAACACCTGTTAGGTGCCACAGGTAAGTTACAGGTGCTGTTAATTACACGAATTAGAGAAGCATCACATGATTTTTCTAACAGTGCCAATACTTTTGTCCACCCCCTTTTTTAGGTTTGGTGTGGAATTATTTCCAATTTGGCTTTAGGACAATTCTTTTTGTGTTTTTTCATTGAAGACAAATTAAATGAAGATAATAATACCAAAGAATTTGTGATTGCAATCATTTTCAGGAAGAAACTGAGTATTATCTGACAGAATTGCAGGGGTGCCAATACTTTTGGCCACCACTGTATATATTTACATCATAAAGAGAAATAGGCTTCTTTCTACACTTAAAGGACACTTTTCTACAGTTGATGCATTGTATAGTCAAAATTGTCACATCTCCGCTAGTGTTGAGCGAGCATGCTTGACACTGCTCGGTACTCGCCCGAGCATCTTACTACTCGGGATGTTAGACGAGCACCGAGCATTTTCGGGTTACTCAGGCGGGAGCTCGGGTCTCCGCCCTGCATGTTTGGCGCTCTTTACAGAGCCAATGAACATGCAGGGATTGTCAGCCAGTCACTGTAATGCTGCAGCCATGTTGGTTGTGGGCATTATAGTGATTGGCTGGCCGCACAGCGTCACCTCGAGTATTTAAAACCGGGCGCTGCCATCTTGGACACAGTCGCTCCGGATCAGAAAGTGTAGGGTAAGTGCTGCTGAGCTAGGGAGAGATTTATACTGCAAAATAGGTAGTGTAGGGTCTCTAAAGCCTGCAAAATCAAACAAACAGTCCTTCTGAGGACTAATATCCATCCCAGATATCAGGCAGGCAGGCTGTATAGGAGACGCAGTGGTTATACCAACAAACACTTGCATTACAGTCCTGTGTGCTGCTGCTCAAATTGCTAGACTTAGCCCCAGGTCTCAGGGGCCAGGAAAAATCCTTTTTTTTTCATCTAAATCCTCTTTTTTTTTTTCCCTCAGTCAGACTGTACAAATACCCATCTTATTAACCTTTTGGTATTTACCCCCCCCAAAAAAAAAAAATTGAGTGTGTCTGTGAGTGTTCAGACACAAATATATCTGTTTAAAAGAGTCTGGTGTAGGCCAGAGACCTAGAACTGTGGTTTTGCAGTTCCACGGTTCAAATCTCTGTATTATCCACTTTTTTGCCTTTTTTCCATAAAAAAAACTGTTTGAGTGTCTCGGTGACTGTTCAGACACAAATATATCTATTTAAAAAAGTCTGGTATATGCCACGGAATTAGAACTGTGGTTTTCCTCTTCCACGGTTCAAATCTGGGTGTTATCCACCTTTTTGCCTTTTTTCCATAAAAAAAAACAGTTTGAGTGTCTTGCTGACTGTTCAGACACAAATATATCTGTTTAAAAGATTCTGGTGTAGGCCAGAGAACTAGAACTGTGGTTTTCCTCTTCCACGGTTAAAATCTCCTTTTTATTACCCTTTTGCCATTGATAGAGCGAGTGTAAGCTATTTTACTTAATTTAGAATGGGCAAGGCGCGTGGCAAGGGACGTGGAACTGGACTTTCTGGTGATGGTGCGTGCAGAGGACGGGGCCGTGGCCAAGGTGAAAATGTGACATAACCAACAGCCACATGTTCTCGCTCTCAGTTCTTGACCGAATTACTATAGTAGCACACAACAACACCACTATTGCGAACTGATCAGTGTGAACAGGTTATTAATTTGATAGTGTAACATCCCTGGCGGTGTGCTTGCATGGCTTACCACCTCCCACCATGCAAGACCGCAATCTTACCTATCAGGCCAGGCTGCACACTTTGCTCCAGTACCTGCTGTTTGTAAGTCTCTTGTCTGCTGGCTTAGGGCGGCGGCGCTGTTGCTTCCTGATTCTTAAAGCTACAGTGTGCGCAGTCCTAATGCATCCCCAGCCTATTGCTGTGAGTCACTGGATACTTAAACCCCCTCCACCCAGTAGGAGGTGCCTGAGCAACACTTTCCATCTGTGTGTTTCTTGCAACTGAGTTGACAGGTCCTGTCCTGTATCTAGTCTGTTTCTGCCACCCTGGGGGCTGTATTCCCAGGCCTGTTACCTGTACCTGTGACTTCTAGTCAGTTTCCGCCACCCTGGGGGCTGAGTTCCCAGGTTTCTGTATCTTGTTTCTGGTTCAGATCCTGTCTGAACAGTGTCCTAGTCCATTACCTGTTTGTCTCTATGTCTGTACCTTTCCCTTTTCCTGCAGTATCTGAACCTGCAGCTAACTCCAACTCGTTGTCTCTGTACTTCTGTTTGTGAGTTTTGTGTCCACTCGCTACCTCATTGCAAGTACCTTGTGTGTATCTGGTTCTGCTCATTCTGTTTCCCTGCCTCTGTATCTAACTCCTGTGTTCCAGCTATTTTCTTGTGTTTTCCTGTTTGTTGTATGTGATCAGAGCCCTGTCCTGTCTATCGCATCTGCGGGTTTTGCTCTGTTCTGCTTGTCTACCGCTTCTGCGGTTTGGCACTGCTCTGCTTGTTCACCGCATCTGCGGGTTTTGCTTTTGACGCGCCCCCTGGGCCATGTTTGGGGTGCGGCGCGCGTGTGCGCGGGGAATACCCGGAGCCGGATCCGATGGGCGTAGTAGTCTTCGTGTGGCGGTGACCCGGTCCGTGCCCAGGGTGGTCAAACTAAGTGGCGTTATTGATATAATGGTATTAGTGTCCGACTACGCCACCCGTTGAATGCGGCTATGAAGCCGCCGCTGCAGGGCAGTCCGCTGAGGCCGGTGGTACGGATGTGCAGCGTGGATGGTATAACCCCCAACGGGAGGGGTATAGCCTCAGGGCAGCTGATGAAGCAGGAAAAGATGATAGTGGTAGTGGTGGTGTGACAAGGAAGCTCAGAGACGTGCAATTGCAGTTTTCACAGCTTTACTCACAGTTCTTTATCAGGTCCCTTGTGTACAGCTAGGACCACCCGAGCCGTGCTGCGTCCACCAGGTGCGGGACTCGGCCAACTCCCAGGCAGTTGCAGAGCGTGGTCCTGAGCTCCCCTCTCTTCCTTTCTACTGGCCGTCCCCACCAGGGATCCACCTTTGTCCAGCTCCCTCGGGCCTTCTGGTGGTGAAACCTTTCCCGGTTTCCCTGACCCTATATGGTATGCCTTCCTGGTAGATATGGCGAGGGGTCGCGCCAAAACTTGTCCACGACCTCCGGTTCCTGGCTAAGGATAATTGGCCTTCACCAGTTTGGGATCCGGCACCCTGTTCTGCCAACCCTTCACCCGTAATTTCGTGGGATCTTAGGGTTCCTTCTTTTCCTGTGTCTCTGGGCCTTTCCTGGTGTTTCTGTTCCTTCTTCCTCTTATTTCTCTCTCTCTCTCTGCTTCAGGCCTCCTCTCCAGGCCTGGCTCTGGAGCTGGGCCCAGACTGAGCCACAGCTCCCTGTCAGCCCTCTCTGGCTGAGCTCCTCTCTGAACAGACAGACCCTGTCCTAAGATGGTGCCCACCTTATATACTCCCTCTGACACCCGAGCCCAGGTGACCAGCACCCAATGGGCTCCTACCTATGCCCAGAGTCCCTCCCCTGTCTGCTCCTACACCACTGGGATGTTCCTCCCCCCCCCACTCCAGCCAGGGACAGAAGCTGTCGTACCTGCACATCTATCTGGTGGGAGTACCGTTGATCTGTCCCCCGGAAATGGGGTGAGTGTAGTGCATGCAGCTAACTGAGCCCAGTTCCACACTCCATCCTTACCCGGGAGTGGAATACCACACCTCTGGTCTGAGGTGCAATACCCCTGTAGCAGCCGAGTCCTCGGGGTGCTACATTCCCCCCTGGTAAACCACAGCACGTCCTCGGGCTGGAATAGAGCAAAAGCAAATTACAACATACAAAATTTTTAAAGTGCACTCACATATAAGACGTTAACCAACAACTCATCCCTTTATGGGAGGTACTCTTTTCTTCTTTCTCTTAACGTTACAGGTATAAAACATTACGGAAACATTATCAGACTTTCTTCACATACTTATAAAACACCATTAACTCTTTTAGCATCATATAAAACTTTGTCATATAAAACATTCTTGACCAACACGTTCTTGATCTCTGGCCACCGTGCAACTTGTGACCAGGTAAAGTGCAACAGTCTCTAGTTCTAAAGTAGAAACGCAGTTCCTCTATAAAACCAGTAGGGGGCGCCTTAAGAAGCGCAACTATTTACAGGGTGGCCGCTCTCAGTCCTCGGCCAGTGGGAATAGGGAAATGGCTGCTCACAGTCCTCAGCCTGGTTGGGGATTAGGGCACACAGGTAACAGTTCACACAAACACCAATTTTACGACAGTTCTTGTACCCCGACGGGTAACTATATACAGTCCTTCTTTACCACTCTCTAATAATGGTGTCCTCTTTGTGCTCCTTCCTGAGGGTAGTCTTCAGACCCGTCCGGGTCCTCTTGCCTTTCCCCATACTGTATCTCCTCCTCAGTCAGCCGGTGTACGTGAAGGGCGTACGGTCCTTTGGCACACTGATGCCGGGTGAAGGTAACCTCATCACCCGGGTAGAGGTCACGTCCGCGGTGTCCCTCCGGCAGGTGGCTCTCGACATCCCTGCGGGTGACAAAGACGTCGCCGGGGGTTCGGTGATCCCGGATAAAGCCCCAGCCATGCTCCAACTGGAACTTTATTACGGTCCCGTTGGCGCGGGGACCGTGGGCCGCACGGGGGTTTCGTCGGGCCTGGCGTTTCTGCTCCGCGCTTTGGACCTGCAGCTGTTCCTCGCGGATCCGCCTCTCTCGCCGTTCTCTCCCAAAGACCTCTAGCTGTTGACGGCAGCACTCCTCACGCCGGGCTGCGGCCGCCCGGGTTTCCTTGGTGAACCCCATGAGGTCCTCACCGGTCAGATCCCATGCAAATTGGGCGTCCTCCAACGAGAGCGGGACAATTTTGACGGGCGCCGGAGCCGGGATCAGAGGCTCGCACAGGGGCCGTTCCTTCCGGAGTCGGGGGTTGACGTACTCCGGTGGCCACACGAAGGGCAGCCCGTCCGGGCTGGTATGTTGTGCAAACAGATCGGCGCCCAGGGGTGGCACTGTGGAGGTTGAGGGCGCCGTAAGGGCGGCAGCGCCCGGGGGTGCTCGGCCTTGCGTCCAGGCCGGAGGCATCCTATCTGGGCCCAAGTATGGCACCCGGAGGTACTCGGCCTTGCGACCAGGCCGGTGGCACTTCCTCTTTTGCCGCGTTTTGGGTCAAGGGGCGTGGCGCGGAAGGGGGCGTGACCGCGGCTCCGGCCGCTTGAGGCCTAGATGGGAGCAGTGGCGGTGCGGCAACGGGCGCGCTGAGTGGGACTTCGGGCTCTGTGACGGGGAGCTGGGGCAGGTTTTCGGCTACTGGGCTCGGGGTGGTGACGTCCCCATTACCTGCTTTCATCCCTGCGGCTCCCTCCGCGGCATCGTCTCCGGCCTTCGTCCCTCCTGCACCATCCTCAGGGGCAGACATGCTCCACGTTGCGGGTGTCGTCCTCTGCTGGCGGGTTCCAGCCTGCTGGGCCATCTCCCTCCCCCATTCGACCAGTGCTTCCTGCTGTACTCGGGCCATCTTCCGGGCCAAGGCCTCCAGCGCGGTCTGTGCACGCTCCCGATCTCTGGGGAGCTGTGCCAGGATCTCCACCAGGCCTTCTGGGGTGGCGGCCTGCAGCAGGCCCCGGACCACGGGGTCGGTACTGCTTGTCTCTTCCTCCATCCCCGGGTGCGATCTGTCCAGACTTCTCCAGGCTGCACCCATCTTCTCCGTTTTGTTCTCTATCCGCCCCCCTTGGGAGTGGTCCCGGGGCAACTTAGTGACAGTCAGTTTCAGGGGCAGACCCCCCACTTTGATGGACATTTCCATGGTGGTAGTCTCGGCTGGTGGGGGCGGTCTCCGCTTTTGGCGCCCTTCTGGGACCGCGCCCACGATGGGAGGTGGTCTCTTGCCACCCTCTGGCACGCCCATAATGGCGTCCGCTCTGCCAGGGCGGGAAATCGTCTCAGATGGCGGGAATCGTCTCCCGATGGCGGGAAACTTCGCAGATGGCGGGCAAAGACTGCAGATGGCGGGCAAACGGCGGGAAACGACCCCAGATGGCATCCGATGGCGGGAACCCTCTGGAATTGGCGGGAGACTCCTTTTTGCGGTAAATGTGAACTTTTCTTCAGGCACGCAGTACCCGGTGGTTGCGGGCACGTAATCCTGCCGACTACGCCAAAGTTGACGCGCCCCCTGGGCCATGTTTGGGGTGCGGCGCGCGTGCGCGCGGGGTATACCCGGAGCCGGATCCGATGGGGGTAGTAGTCTTCGTGTGGCGGTGACCCGGTCCGTGCCCAGGGTGGTCAAACTAAGTGGCGTTATTGATATAATGGTATTAGTGTCCGACTACGCCACCCGTTGAATGCGGCTATGAAGCCGCCGCTGCAGGGCAGTCCGCTGAGGCCGGTGGTACGGATGTGCAGCGTGGATGGTATAACCCCCAATGGGAGGGGTATAGCCTCAGGGCAGCTGATGAAGCAGGAAAAGATGATAGTGGTAGTGGTGGTGTGACAAGGAAGCTCAGAGACGTGCAATTGCAGTTTTCACAGCTTTACTCACAGTTCTTTATCAGGTCCCTTGTGTACAGCTAGCACCACCCGAGCCGTGCTGCGTCCACCAGGTGCGGGACTCGGCCAACTCCCAGGCAGTTCCAGAGCGTGGTCCTGAGCTCCCCTCTCTTCCTTTCTACTGGCCGTCCCCACCAGGGATCCACCTCTGTCCAGCTCCCTCGGGCCTTCTGGTGGTGAAACCTTTCTCGGTTTCCCTGACCCTATATGGTATGCCTTCCTGGTAGATATGGCGAGGGGTCGCGCCAAAACTTGTCCACGAACTCCGGTTCCTGGCTAAGGATAATTGGCCTTCACCAGTTTGGGATCCGGCACCCTGTTCTGCCAACCCTTCACCCGTTATTTCGTGGGATCTTAGGGTTCCTTCTTTTCCTGCGTCTCTGGGCCTTTCCTGGTGTTTCTGTTCCTTCTTCCTCTTACTTCTCTCTCTCTCTCTGCTTCAGGCCTCCTCTCCAGGCCTGGCTCTGGAGCTGGGCCCAGACTGAGCCACAGCTCCCTGTCAGCCCTCTCTGGCTGAGCTCCTCTCTGAACAGACAGACCCTGTCCTAAGATGGTGCCCACCTTATATACTCCCTCTGACACCCAAGCCCAGGTGACCAGCACCCAATGGGCTCCTACCTATGCCCAGAGTCCCTCCCCTGTCTGCTCCTACACCACTGGGATGTTCCTCCCCCCCCCACTCCAGCCAGGGACAGAAGCTGTCGTACCTGCACATCTATCTGGTGGGAGTACCGTTGATCTGTCCCCCGGAAATGGGGTGAATGTAGTGCATGCAGCTAACTGAGCCCAGTTCCACACTCCATCCTTACCCGGGAGTGGAATACCACACCTCTGGTCTGAGGTGCAATACCCCTGTAGCAGCCGAGTCCTCGGGGTGCTACACTTTGCTCTGCTTGTTCACCGCACCTGCGGTTTTGCTTTGCTCTGCTTGTTCATCGCATCTACGAGTTTTGCTCTGCTTTGCTTGTTCACCGCATCTGCGGTTTTGCTCAGCTTTGCTTGTTCACCGCATCTGCGGTTTTGCTCTGCTCTGCTTGTTCACCGCATCAGCGGGTTTTGCTCTGCTCTGCTTGTTCACCACACCTGCGGTTTTGCTCTGCTCTGCTTGTTGACCGCATCTGTGGGTTTTGCTTTGCTCTGCTTGTTCACCCCACCTGCGGTTTTGCTTTGCTCTGCTTGTTCACCGCATCTGCGTGTTTCGCTCTGCTTTGCTTGTTCACCGCATCTGCGGTTTTGATCTGCTTTACTTGTTCACCGCATCTGCGGGTTTTGCTCTGCTCTGCTTGTTTACCGCACCTGCGGTTTTGCTCTGCTCTGCTTGTTCACCGCATCTGTGGGTTTTGCTCTGCTCTGCTTGTTCACCGCATCTGCGGGTTTTGCTCTGCTCTGCTAGTTTACCGCACCTGCGATTTTGCTTTGCTTGTTCACGGCATCTGCGGGTTTTGCTTTGCTCTGCTTGTTTACCGCACCTGCGGCTTTGCTCTGCTCTGCTTGTTCACCGCACCTGCAGGTTTTGCTCTGCTCCGCTTGTCTATCGCACTTGAGGGTTTTGCTCTGCTCCGCTTGTTTACCGCACTTTCGGGTTTTGCTTTGCTCTGCTTGTCTACCGCACCTGTGGGTTTTGCTCCGCTCTGCTTGTCTACCGCACCTGTGGCTCCATTCCTGTATCCCAGTCTGTACTGGTCCCTATCCTGCCTACGTTCCTACCTGCCAGTACCCGCCTGTCTGCATGTCAGCCGTGCCTGCCTGTGCCCACCTGTCTGCATGCCAGCTGTGTCTACCAGTGCCCACCTGTCTGCATATCAGCTGTGCCTGTCATTATCCACCTGTCTGCATACCAGCCGTGCCTGCCAGTACCCACCTGTCAATATGCCAGTCTAACCTGCCTGTTCCTGCATTTCCCAGTGTGGGTCAACAGCTGTGACCGGGGTCTGACCTGGAGTAGCACCTGGTCCCTCTGCTCGGTTCCTCCCTGGTTCACGGAGTCAACTGAGCCGCCGTGCGACCTTGGTCGGACCAGGTTGATACTTAGTTACGCCCCGCCAGGTACTCCTCGGTTCATGGTCCAGTGGGATCACTAATCACGCTCACGCCAGTCTGTCCGCGCGTGTGCGTAACAGATAGCAGATAATACTTCCAGTCACCTGGGCACCACCACCTTCGGTCTGTCTTCCACACGGTCAAGTCTTAGTAGCCTTGAGTCTCGACTGCATACTCCTCCTCACCCTGATGCTCCTTCCTCCCACCATGCCGAGTGTTGTCAGACAGCAACTGATCCCACAGTTGGACACTCTGAAGAGCTGTTCACTGGTCCATTTCCATATTTGGGCCCCTCGCCTGCTCCGCTTGAAGTGGTGGAAGAGGAGATCCCATGTAGCGATGCCCAAATATTTGAACAGCCACGGCCACAGGAAGGCGACGCTGGCAATTTGTCACAAGAGGTGGACGATGATGAGACACAATTGCCAGGAAGTGAGGAGGAGGACCGTGGTGCGGAAGTGGAAGAGGAGGAGGTGGTGGATGATCTAGTAACTGACCCAACGTGGCAGGAGGACACGCAGAGCGAGGCCAGCAGCACACAGGGGGAGGAAGGCAGAATACCCCAACAGGCAGGAAGAAGCAGTGTGGTGGCCACAGACAGAAGGCGGGCAACAGCTCCCCGTAACACCAACACGAGGGATGTTGCCAATACAACTGGTAGGTCTTCCAGAGTCTGGAATTTTTTTAAAGACTCTGCTGATAACCCCAAAAAGGCCATTTGTACCACCTGCCAGGCCAGCATCAGCAGGGGTGACAAAACTACGAGCCTGACCATCACCAGCATGATCAGGCACATGTCAGCAAAGCACCCGAATTTGTGGGGCGAACCCCAGGGTCCACGACCAGTGTCAGTGGGTGTCACCACTGCTTCTTCTGCTGTTGTGCGTGTAAGAGAACCCCCTGTTGTGCGTGTAAGGCAATCCCCTGCTCATACTGAATGCAAAGATGCCCCCTCCTCTCAGTCTTCACTTGTTATGGCAGTTTCTCAAGAAACAGCATCAACGTCCACGTCCACGTCCCACTGCAGCGTTCAATTGTCCATATCCCAGACCTTTGAACGAAAGCGGAAATTCGCAGCCAACGCCCCAAAGGGCACAGTCCTAAATTCGCACATTTCACGACTGCTTGCGTTGGAAATGCTGCCTTTTAGGCTGGTGGAGACAGAATCCTTCCGCAACCTTATGGCGGTGACCGTCCCTCGGTACTCGGTCCCAAGCCGACACTATTTTGCCCGGTGTACCATCCCCGTACTACACAAGCACGTGTCCCAAAACATCTGCCGTGCCCTCAACAACGCAGTTACTGGGAGAGTCCACCTGACAACGGACACGTGGACAAGTGCTTGTAGCCAGGGACGGTACATCTCCTTGACGGCACACTGGGTAAACATAGTGGAAGCCGGGAGCCAGTCGGACCTTGGGACGGAACACATCCTCCCCACACCGAGGATTGCGGGCCCTATGTCAGTCAGAGTTGCCCCCACAGTGTACAGCTCCTGCGCATCATCCTCCTCCTTCTCCTCATGTTCAACCTCCATCTCAGATATTACCACATCAGTTACAAGCTGGAAGCACTGCAGTACTGCCTCAGCCAAGCGGCAACAGGCTGTGCTGAAACTCATAAGCTTAGGTGATAAACCTCATACTGCTTGAGCGTTGTGGACAGCTGTGAATGAGCAGGCAGATCTGTGGCTGAGACCGCTGAACCCACATCCAGGCATGGTTGTGTGACAATGGCCGTAACCTGGTGGTGGCTCTGAGGCGAGGCAAGCTCACACACGTACCATGCCTGGCTCATGTGCTTAACCTCGTGGTTCAGCGGTTTCTTAAATCATACCCCGAGTTGCCAGATCTGCTCATCAAAGTACGCCGCCTGTCAGCTCAATTTCGGAAGTCGGCTACAGCTTCCGCCGCCCTTGCTGTGTTGCAGCAGCGTTTGCAGCTTCCAGCACACCGACTGGTGTGTGATGTCCCCACACGTTGGAACTCTACCCTCCACATGTTGCAAAGGATTTGTGAGCAGAAGAGAGCAGTTGTGGAGTACCAGCTGCAACAAGGCCGTCGATATTCAGGTCAGACATCACACATAAGACCTCAGGGGTGGACCTGGATGTCTGACATATGTACCATCCTGACAAACTTTGAGGAGTCCACCAAGATGGTGAGTGGTGATGACGCCATCATTAGCATCAGCATCCCACTTGTCTGTCTTTTGCAATGCTATCTGCAGAGAATTAAAGAGGAAGCATTGCAGCCAGAGTATGATGAGATGGATCAAGAAGCCGTAGCGGGCGATTACACACAGCCCAGACTCATCTCATCCCAACGTGCATTGGGGACAATGAGGGAGAGGAGGAGGAGGAGGAAGAACAGGAGCTGGTATCATGCGCTGTATACGGTAGTACCTGTACAACTGTCATACCGTCGGTTCAGCGTGGGTGACCTGAGGACAGGGGGGAGGAGGAGGAGGAGAGTATGGTCAGTCGTCATCTTTGTGAGGACACAGAAGTCTTGCCCGTTACCAGTCTGGCACGCATGGCTGACTTTATGTTACGCTGCCTTAACCGTGACCCTCGCGTTGTCAAAATGTTGGGCGACAGTCATTACTGGTTGGTGACACTTATAGACCCTTATAGAACTTTCACTCTCTTATTCCTGAGGTGGAGAGGTCTACAAAAATGGGGCAGTACCAGAAGGCCCTTGCTGCAGAACTGTTAAAAAAATTCCCATCTGAACACGCTAGCGGCAGAGTTCACAGTTCGTTGCCCAACCAAGGCGTACAGGTGAGAGAGACGCAACTCCAGTCAGCAGAGGCAGGGGAGCACTGTCAACGTTCTGGGACAGTTTTCTGAGACCCGCCCAGCTTACAGGCCCTGAGGCACGGGGTACTCTCACAAGGAGTGGAAAGTTTCAAAAGATGGTGAGGGAGTACCTTGCCGACCGTACCAGCGTCCTCCGTGATTCTTCTGTGCCTTTTAATTATTGGGTATCCAAGCTGGACACTTGGAATGAACTCGCTCTGTATGCCTTGGAGATCCTGGCCTGCCCTGCCGCTAGTGTGTTTTCGGAGCGTGTTTTTAGTGCCGCTGGGGGAATTATAACTGATAAGCGCACTCGCCTGTCAACTGACAATGCTGACAAGCTGACCCTTATCAAAATGAACAAGGGCTGGATTGGGCCAGACTTCTCATCACCACCAAATGACAGCAGAGTAACATAAAGTCAAATCCACTGTGTTATTTCGGGAGGTGTATTCCCATGCACCGCTTCACACCCACACATGGGTATACGCTTCCTCATTTCGGCTGTTTTTTGCTCTTCTCCTTATCCTCATCCTCCACTACCACTATACCACCAGGGTGACCGTGGTCTGTGTTGCCAGCATTGCAAGTTCCTCCGTCCTAATTTTTGGCAGCTTTTGCTTGGAAGGCATAGGCAAAGACTATGGGAGACCCACTCCCCAATAATGGGAATAATGTTTTTAATATGCTGCACTGCATGGCTCTTGTAAGGGGCAATGCAAGTTCCTCCGTCCTAATTTTTGGCAGCTTTTGCTTGGAAGGCATAGGCAAAGACTATGGGAGACCCACTCCCCAATAATGGGAATAATGTTTTTAATATGCTGTACTTCATGGCTCTTGTAAGGGGCATTAAAATCGTCTTGTTAATCTACTGTGACCTCCAAGTCTCTTCCAAGGGTCATTGATATTGTCTTTTTATTCCACTGGGACCTCCACCACTCTTCCAAGGGGCATTGAAATTGTCTTTTTATTCCACTGGGACCTCCACGTCTCTTCCAAGGGGATTTAAAACAGTCTTGTTAAACCACTCTGAACTCCACGTCTCTTCCAATGGGCATTAAAACCGTCTTGTTAAGCTACTGTGACCTCCACGTCCTTTTCAAGGGGCATTAAACCGTCTTGTTAAACCACTCTGAACTCCACGTCTCTTCCAAGGGGCATTAAAACCGTCTTGTTAAGCTACTGTGACCTCCACGTCTCTTCCAAGGGGCATTGATATTGTCTTTTTATTCCAGTGGGACCTCCACCACTCTTCCAAGGGGCATTGATATTGTCTTTTTATTCCACTGCAACCTCCACCACTCTTCCAAGGGGCATTGATATTGTCTTTTTATTCCACTGTAACCTCCACCACTCTTCCAAGGGGCATTGATATTGTCTTTTTATTCCACTGGGACCTCCACTACTCTTCCAAGGGGCATTGATATTGTCTTTTTATTCCACTGGGACCTCCACGTCTCTTCCAAGGGGCATTAAAACCGTCTTGTTAAGCTACTGTGACCTCCACGTCTCTTCCAAGGGCATTAAAACCATCTTGTTAAACCACTCTGATCTCCATGTCTCTTCCAAGGGACATTAAAATCGTCTTGTTAAGCTACTGTGACCTCCACGTCTCTTCCAAGGGTCATTGATATTGTCTTTTTATTCCACTGGGACCTCCATGTCTATTCCAAGGGGCATTGATATTGTCTTTTTATTCCACTGCGACCTCCACCACACTTCCAAGGGGCATTGATATTGTCTTTTTATTCCACTGGGACTTCCACCACTCTTCCAAGGGGCATTGATATTGTCTTTTTATTCTACTGGGACCTCCACGTCTCTTCCAAGGGGCATTAAAACCGTCTTGTTAAACCACTCTGAACTCCACGTCTCTTCCAAGGGGCATTAAAACCGTCTTGTTAAGCTACTGTGACCTCCACGTCTCTTCCAAGGGGCATTAAAACCGTCTTGTTAAACCACTCTGAACTCCACGTCTCTTCCAAGGGGCATTAAAACTGTTTTGTTAAGCTACTGTGACCTCCACGTCTCTTCCAAGGGGCATTAAAACCGTCTTATTAAACCACTCTGAACTCCACGTCTCTTCCAAGGGGCATTAAAACCGTCTTGTTAAGCTACTGTGACCTCCACGTCTCTTCCAAGGGGCATTAAAACCGTCTTGTTAAACCACTCTGAACTCCACGTCTCTTCCAAGGGGCATTAAAACCGTCTTGTTAAGCTACTGTGACCTCCACGTCTCTTCCAAGGGGCATTAAAACCGTCTTGTTAAACCACTCTGAACTCCACAGCTCTTCCAAGGTGCATTGAAATGTTGTTTTTAATTACCTCTAACCTCCACGACTCTTCCAACAGGCATTGCATTTCCTCGTAATTTTAGTCAGCTTTTGCTTTTCAATGCATAGGCAACACTAAGGGAGAACCACTCCCCAATAATGGGTAGAAGGTTTTTAGAATGCTGTAATCCACGTCTGTTACAAGGGGCATTGCAGTTCCTCATAATTTTTGGAAAGCCTTCCATTCACTGCTTAGGCCAACAGTGCACAGGAGACCCAGTTGCTATAAATGGAAAAAAAGGTTTAGTTAAGGCCCTCTGACCTCCATGTCCAAGGGGCATTGGAGTGCCTTGAAATTCTTGGTAGGCATTGCACTCACTGTATGCCCGCTAACTGTGTAGCCGAACCTCTCCTTTTGGTACAGAAACATATCCTACAAGACATGTGTGGTTGACTGGCCTGATATTAATGTGAATAGTCCCTATTCCTCCTGCTCTTTCTCCTTTGCCACCACCTCATCCATCATTCATCACCTAAAGTTTTGTTTTAACGGGAGTCATAGAATTGGGATAGTAGCAGGAAAACATCCAGCAATCCTCAGAGGTGGTAGGATATGCGCCAAAACGCTGACCACCTCAGGCCTAGCCGCTACTACATACATGCGCTTGCATTCCAAGGAACAGAAAGCTAAGGAGATGGATGGCCTCATGATCATGAATAATTTACTCGTTGTGTAGGAGGCCGACCACTGCTGCTGTCTACCTTCTGAACTTTGTGTTGAAGCCTGATTGACCTAAGACCAGCAATCCTCTTTGTCTGGAGGACGTGTTGCATCCCAGTGTCCAACTGTGTCCCGGCTTCCACAATATTAACCCAGTGTGAAGGCATCAGTGAGATGGACCATCCCTGGCCACATTCACTTGTCCACGTGTTTGTGGTTAGGCTGTCCTTCCCACTAAATGCACTGGGGAGGGCACAGGTAATGTTTTCATAGAATCATATAGAATGGTAGAGTTGGAGGGGACCTCCTGGGTCATCTGGTTCAACCCCCTGCTCAAAGTGCTTGTGTATAAGGCGCACCGGGACAAATAGGGGCGGCTGGGGACCGTTTATGGACACCCGACCGCCCCCAGGCGGCTGGGGACCGTATGTGGGCACCCGGCCGCGGGGCGACTGGTGACCGAGTATGGACACCCGGCCGCCCCCTGGCGGCTGGGGACCAAGCGTGGACACCCGGCCGTCGGGCAGCTGGGGACTGAGTATGGATACCAGGCCGCCGACGCAGCCATGACGTGGTGGCCAGATTCCGCCTCTACATGCCTAAAAGGCCCAATTTCAAGTGCAAGCAGTATGTTATTGCAGACTGGGGTGGGTGGGTGGCAGGCTGCATACTTGCGCTTGCATTGCAAGGAATGGGGGAGGTACAAATGAACACTGCCCTGGGACAAGGACTTGAACGGGGATAGTTGCAAGTCTGCAACGACAGGTGCAGGGCGGGAGGCATCTTCGCATGTGCCATGAACAGGGAGTTGCCGTACACACACTACAGTGGAATAGGCTGTCCTTCCCACTAAATGCACTGGGGAGGGCACAGGTAATGTTTTGATATGCGCGCTTGTGTATAAGGTGCACTGGGACAAATAGGGGCGGCTGTGGACCGAGCATGGACCCCCGGCCGCCCCCTGGCGGCTGAGGACCGAGTGTGGACACCCGGCCGCCGGGCGGCTGAAGACTGAGTATGGATACCAGGTCTCCGACGCAGCCATGACATGGTGGCCAGCGTCTGCCTCCACAAGCCTAAAAGGCCTCATTTCAAGTGCAAGAAAGCTAGCAGTATGGTATTACAGCCTGGGGGTGGGAGGGTGGCAGGCTGCACACTTACGCTTGCACTCCAAGAAAACAAAGCAGATGCTAACTTCTATCATCATCATCATGCTCCTCACCTTGGCACTCTCAACTCCCCTGATGGAGAAGCCAGGGCCCACTGGAGGAGTCTGCTTGTCTGGTGGGCTCGTCCAATGCTGCCCTAAAGCAGGCCAGGCTAAGAAAAGTGTGGGGAAGGTTACTGGGACAAATAGTGGCGGCTGGGGACTGAGTATGGAGACCTCGCTGTCGAAGCAGCCATGAGGTAGTGGCCAGCTTCGGCCTCCTCCAAACTAAAAGGCTCCATTTCAAGTGCAACCTAGCAGTATAGTATTGCAGCTTGCGGGTGGGTGGGTGGTTGGCTGCATATTTGCGCTTGCATTGCAAGGAATGGGGGAGGTACAATTGAACACTGCCCTGGGAGAAGGACTTGCACGGGGATAGTTGCAAGTCTGCATCTTCTGATGCGGCAAGGATCACTTCTGATGGGCACACTTTTAGGCAGTGACCTGGGGGTCAGAGATGCTTCCAGGGGTCTTCCCCATGCTGTTCCCATGTCTTTTCAGCACTGTATGCATGTCTCACACAGCACATGGCCAGATAAGGTTGTAAAATGTTTAAATGACATTTCCCGGTGAATGCATTTGTCACGGTTGAAAGCAATGCCAAAGTGCAAAAACGCATGAAAAATGCTACTTGTGAACATAGCCCAAGGTGTGGAGGAGTATTTTTGTTTTTGGTTATTTATTTTACTTTATACACAAGTCTTTACCCTGGAAAGGATGTTCCTTAACATATTTCACAGGAAAACAGTTTTCAGTTTAGTTTTTGAACGTTTTATTGTGAGCCCGTAAAAGTGGCTTAATACCTCTGACCACGTTGTTGACAGCAGTGACCTGGGGGTTAGAAATGCTTCCTGGGGCGATCCCCATGCTGTCCCCATGTCATTTGAGCACTGTCACTATCGTTTTGGGCACTTTTTAGGGGGGTGCTCGGGTCTCCCATAGACTAACATTGGGCTCGTTGCTCGGGTCGAGCACCTGAGTATCACGGTGAGCTTGGCCCGAGCTTCGAGCACCCGAGCATTTTAGTGCTCACTCAACACTAATCTCCACCTGAACCTGCTCAGGCAACATCTGCTTCTGTCACCAGGAGCCGCTGAATTCATTCTTTTGGCAGTGCAGGCTCTGCCCAGCCAGAGAAACTAGTTTAGCTGGGACCTATAATACCACCCAAATTGGCAGTATGGCTGTGTTCTGTCCAGCAGGAGTAATGAGCTCGCTGCCATGGTTAATGGGACATCATCACACTCTACTTAACTCCCAGGATATTACCAGTTATAATTTATACTTGCTCTAGTTTAGTCCTTTTTTTCAACTCCAGTTCAACCTGTTTGATTTAGTTTCAGACCTTGTTTAGACTATCCTTCTTCCTTATGATTTTGTTCCTCTCCCTGACCTCCTGGTATAGAAATGGATTTCTGACTATCCTCTGCCAGCCACTCCACTGGGCATGAGCTACTCTGTGGACCAAACCCTGGGCCCTCCATAAGCCCAGGTCCATAGGTTAAGGATGAAGGCCAGGGCAACCCGTAGGATCTGGTAGACAGAGTGGCTAGCACTAAGTCTGTCTGTGAAAGCCCTATTAAAAGCTGCCCAAACAGTGCTCCCATTACAATAATACACTTGAAAATACTGTTAAAATCCATCTTAGGGTATGCTCACATCTTCGTATATAAAGTAGCTGAGATTCCCAGTGACAAAAGTTGGAGAGTGTCAGGCAAGTGTCAAGCGTTTTTTTTCTCACCTAGCATCTGTATGACATGCATATGCAATCCATATGCAATGCGTTTTAACATCAGCTTTTATACACAGTAACTCTCTATGTAATTTCATTCTACATTTCAAACTAATCAAACAATCTTATATACAGATATAGATAGATGACTGATAGTTAGATAGATGATAGTAAGAAATATGTCAGTGAGATATATAATGATTGCAGTGCTTGTATAGCTAACTGTATATATATATATATATATATATATATTTAGCTAATAAATAAAGAAATAAAAGAAAAAAATGGAGTGGGGTCTCCATTATTTTTAATAACCAGCTGAAGGAAATCAGACAGCTGGGGGATGGTGCTATTATTCTGGGAAGATGCCAATATCCATGAAGCTTCCCAGGCTATTAATATCAGCTCACAGCAGTCTGCGTAGCCTTTACTGGTTATTAAAAAAGGGGGACCCCCAAAAAAATGACATGGGGTCCTTGCTATTTTTAATAACCAGCAAAGGCTAAACAGACAGCTGTGGACTGATATGAATAGGCTGGGAAGGTGTCATGGATACTAGTCCCATCACAGACTAATAACACCAGTCCTCAGCTGCCCCAGAAATGGTGCATCCATTAAATGCATCAATTCTGGCATTTAGCCTCAGCTCTTCCCGCTTGCCCTGGTGCATTGGCAAGTCGGGTAATGGTTTTGGGTTGATGTCAGCTGACATCAAATCCAGGGGTTAGTAATGGAGAGGCATCTATAAGACAACCCCATTGGGATGGATTTACGGAGGTCCCCTTTGAATTATTTTATCTTTTAAAGGTAATAAATGGGTAAAAGAGGGTCGGAGAGTGCTTTTACAATTAAAGAACTTTCTCTGTGTGTGTGTTTATTGCTTTTGACTACAGGGATAGTAATGGGGTGGTCTTACAGACGCCTGTCCTTTACTAACCCCTAGGCTTGTTGTCAGCTGACATTACAAAGTTGACATCAACCTCAAAACCATTACCCCGCTTGCCAACGCACCATGTATGGTAAACTATACACGCACTGCACTAATTATATATCTCACTGACATCTTTCTATCTATCTATCTAATATATATTATCTATCTATCTATTCTATCTATATACGGTTCAAGCTGTGAATTTGGTGTACTCAGCTGATGAAGTGCATAAAAATCAGTCGGCACACACATAGACCGTGTACCGTGCGATTTTTTTCTCGCACCCATTGACTTGCATTGGTGAGTCTCGGCCATTTTACGACACCATACGCAGCACGCTGCGATTTTTTTCTTCACCCCAATTACAGGTTAGGAAAAACTTGCCTGGGAACACTGCATAATTGAATAACATTGTTGAGAGTGCAATGCATTTTTTTCTCACATTGCATTCGCCGATTTTATACTTAGATGTGAGTGAACCCTTAGTCACAGACACAGACAGATTTTGCTGCAGCTTTCTGGTGTTTCATCTCACCCCTGGATTCACAGCTACTCTGCACTGTACTGTGTTGTATAATGTCTTCCATACTGCTGCTTCTGAATATTTGCTACATAGAGCCAAGAGAGAAGGAAACTCTCATGTGTCTGTGTACTGTGTCTCTCAGATGTTTCCACCCTCCCATAGATAACTGAAAGTTAGATAGCGAGCCTGCAGAGGGGAAAACTGTCCAGAAGTATGATGGCCAGAAGTAGTTTTATTACTCATGTACACACACATGACAGTTTATTCTGAAACAGGCATTAGAAATGACAGCTACACTTTAAGGGGGTTCCAGCTGTTGTGCATCACTGAGTGACATGTTAAAAATGATGGGAATTAAGAATCTCGGGAAGGGGCGGAGGGGGTGGGGGGAGATTATAAACTCTTTGAGTCAACATATTTGTTGAAACTGGAAACTCTTTATCTATCTATCATCTATCTATCTATTATCTATCTATCTATTATCTATCATCTATCTATCATCATCTATCTATAATATATTATCTATCGATCTATTATCTATCTATCTATTATCTATCATCCATCTATCTGTTATCTTTCTATTATCTATCATTTATCTATCTATTATCTATCTGTTATCTATCTCATATCTAGCTATCTATTATCTAATGATCTATTATCTACCTATCTCATATATATCTATTATCTATCTATCATCTATCTATCATCATCTATCTATCTATTGTCTATCATCTATCTTATATCTAGCTATCTATTATCTATCTATTATCTATCTATATATTATCTATCTATTATCTATCTATCTATCTGTTATCTATATATTATCTATCTATTATCTATCATCTATCTGTTATCTATCTATTATCTATCTATTATCTATCATCGATATATCTATTATCTATCTATCTTTTATCTATCAATCTATTATCCATCTGTTATCTATCTCATATCTATCTATTATCTATCTATCTATATATTATCTATCTATTATCTATCATCTATCTGTTTTCTATCTATTATCTATCTATTATTTATCATCTATCTATCTATTATCTATCTATCTACTATCTATCTGTTATCTATCTGTTATCTATCATCTATCGATCTATTATCTATCTATTATCTATCTATTATCTATCTCATATCTATTATCTATCTATCTATTGTCTATCTATCTCATATCTGCAAATAAGGAATTGGAGTTTGAGGAAGACTCAGTGCTTGATTAAGCAAAAACGACACTACTGCACGTTTTTTTCTGAAATATCTACCTATCTCTATCATATCTATCTCTCACATTTATGTACACCATTGATAGCTCACTGTAACAGGCCCCTATCTGATAGTATTAAGCACAATGTTTTCAGTCTCTTGAGTTCCGCTGCCCTATGATGTATTTGCTTAAGTTGTGCAACGTTTATTGCTGTTCATAAATAAATCTTTCTTCTTTTAACATGGACAATTGCCTGGAATCCCCTATTTAGTTATAAATGGACTAGTTTAGGTATCTGGCTGTAAATTTACTGTACATTCATAAAAGTGTGACATTGCCATCTAGTGGAAAGCAACTACACAATGAAACTGCCTGCCCTACCAATGTGAACATATGATACTGATATCCCAAATGTGTCTCAATGTCTTTTTGATGCATTATACTTAGGCTAAGTTCACACTTACACTTAACTCCATTGTTCTACTCCGACATAGAACAGCAAAATAAAAGGAAAAATATCGTCAGAAAATGACCAATTTTTAAATCAGGTTTTTGTGTTAAAGGGGTTGGCCACTACTTTACAAGTCCCTTTCGTGTGAACTAACTGCCATTGCTAAGCACTTTACTAAATACCTTTCTTCTGTAACCTGAGCTTCTCTTCTGGTCACATGATCTCAGGCTGAGAATCTCCTCCTTCCTGTGATGTCACATCAGATTCTCTCTCACTTCTGGGCTCTGAAAACTGATGGATGGGCAGAGCTTGCTGTGTAGGTGGGGCTGTATTCAGTAGAGCACACATTGCTCCTGGGCATGCTGCTGCAGACACCGCTCCCCCTGCAGACACCGCTCCCCCTGCAGACACAGCTCCCACTGCAGACAAAGCTCCCACTGCAGACAAAGCTCCCCCTGCAGACACAGCTCCCACTGCAGACACCGCTCCCCCTGCAGACACCGCTCCCCCTGCAGACACCGCTCCCCCTGCAGACACAGCTCCCCCTGCAGACACCGCACCCCCTGCAGACACCGCACCCCCTGCAGACACAGCTCCCACTGCAGACACCGCTCCCCCTGCAGACACAGCTCCCACTGCAGACACCGCTCCCCCTGCAGACACAGCTCCCACTGCAGACACCCCTCCCCCTGCAGAGACCGCTCCCACTGCAGACAACACTCCCCCTGCAGACACCCCTCCCCCTGCAGACACCCCTCGCCCTGCAGACACCGCTCCCACTGCAGACACCGCTCCCCCCTACACACACTGCTCTCCATGCAGACTCCGCTCCCCCTGCACACACTGCTCTCCATGCAGACACAGCTCCCCCTGCAGACACCGCTCCCCCTGCAGACATAGCTCCCACTGCAGACACCGCTCCCCCTGCACACACTGCTCTCCCAGCAGACACCGCTCCCCCTGCACACACTACTCTCCATGCAGACACCGCTCCCCCTGCAGACAACACTCCCCCTGCACACACTGCTCTCCATGCAGACACCGCTCCCCCTGCACACACTACTCTCCATGCAGACACCACTCCCCCTGCAGACACCGCTCCCCCTGCAGACACCGCTCTCCCTGCAGACACAGCTCACCCTGCAGACACCGCTCCTCCTGCAGACATAGCTCCCACTGCAGACACCGCTCCCCCTGCACACACTGCTCTCCCTGCAGACACCGCTCCCCCTGCACACACTACTCTCCATGCAGACACCGCTCCCCCTGCAGACACCGCTCCCCCTGCAGACACCGCTCCCCCTGCACACACTGCTCTCCATGCAGATACCGCTCCCCCAGCACACACTACTCTCCATGCTGACACCGCTCCCCCTGCAGACACCGCTCCCCCTGCAGACACTGCTCTCCCTGCAGACACAGCTCCCACTGCAGACACCGCTCCCCCTGAAGACACCCCTCCCCCTGCAGAGACCGCTCCCACTGAAGACACCACTCCCCCTGCAGACACCCCTCTCCCTGCAGACACCCCTCCCCCTTAAGAGACCGCTCCCAGTGCAGACACCGCTCCCCCCTGCACACACTGCTCTCCATGCAGACACCGCTCCCCCTGCACACACTGCTCTCCATGCAGACACCGCTCCCCCTGCACACACTACTCTCCATGCAGACACCGCTCCCCCTGCAGACACCGCTCCCCCTGCACACACTGCTCTCCATGCAGACACCTATCCCCCTGCAGACACCGCTCCCCCTGCACACACTGCTCTCCATGCAGACACCGCTCCCCCTGCACACACTGCTCTCCATGCAGACACTGCTCCCCCTGCAGACACCGCTCCCCCTGCACACACTGCTCTCCATGCAGACACCGCTCCCCCTGCACACACTGCTCTCCATGCAGACACTGCTCCCCCTGCAGACACCGCTCCCCCTACAGACACCGCTCCCCCTGCACACACTGCTCTCCATGCAGACACCGCTCCCCCTGCACACACTGCTCTCCATGCAGACACCGCTCCGCCTGCAGACACCGCTCCCCCTGCACACGCTGCTCTCCATGCAGACACCCCACCCCCTGCAGACACTGCTCCCACTGCAGACACTGCTCTCCATGCAGGCACCGCTCCCCCTGCAGACACCGCTCCCCCTGCACACACTGCTCTCCATGCAGACACCGCTCTCCCTGAACACACTGCTCTCCATGCAGACACTGCTCCCCCTGCAGACACCGGTCCCCCTGCACACACCGCTCCCCCTGCACACACCGCTCCCCCTGCACACACTGCTCCCCCTGCAGACACTGCTCCCCCTGCAGACACCGGTCCCCCTGCACACACCGCTCCCCCTGCACACACTGCTCTCCATGCAGACACCGCTCCCCCTGCACACACTGCTCTCCATGCAGACACCGCTCCCCCTGCACACACTGCTCTCCATGCAGACACCCCTCCCCCTGCAGACACTGCTCTCCATGCAAACACCCCTCCCCCTGCAGACACTGCTCTCCATGCAGACACCGCTTCCCGTGCACACACTGCTCTCCATGCAGACACCGCTCCCCCTGCAGACACCAATCCCCCTGCACACACTGCTCCCACTGCAGACACCGCTCCCCCTGCACACACTGTTCCCACTGGAGACATCGCTCCCCCTGCAGACACCACTCCCACTGCAGACACCACTCCCCCTGCACACACTGCTCCCACTGCAGACACCGCTCCCCCTGCAGACACTGCTCCCACTACACACACTGCTCCCCCTGCACACACTGCTCTCCATGAAGACACCGCTCCCACTGCACACATTGCTCACACTGCAGACAACGCACTCCCTGCAGACACCCCTCCCCCTGCACACACTGCTCTCCATGCAGACTCCCCTCCCCCTTCAGACACTGCTCCCACTGCAGACATCGCTCCCCCCGCAGACACCCCTCACCCTGCAGACACTGCAGACACCGCTCCCCCTGCAGACACCCCTCCCCCTGCAGACACTGCTCCCACTGCAGACACCGCTCCCCCTGCAGACACCCCTCCCCCTGCAGACACTGCTCCCACTGCAGACACCGCTCCCCCTGCAGACACTGCTCCCCCTGCAGACACCATTCCCCCTGCACACACTGCTCCTCCTGCAGACACTGCTCCCACTGCACACACTGCTCCCACTGCAGACACCGCTCCCCCTGCACACACTGCTCTCCATGCAGACACCCCTCCCCCTGCAGACACTGCTCCCCTTACAGACAACGCTCCCCCTGCAGACACCCCTCCCCCTGCAGACACTGCAGACACTGCTCCCCCTACAGACACCCAACCCCCTGCAGACACTGCTCCCACTGCAGACACCGCTCCCCCTGCAGATACCCCTCCCCCTGCAGACACTGCAGACACCACTCCCCCTGCAGACACCGCTCCCCCTGCAGACACTCCTCCCCCTGCAGACATCGCTCCCACTGCAGACACCGCTCCCCCTGCCAACACTGCTCCCCCTGCAGACACCGCTCCCCCTGCAGACACTGTTCCCCCTGCACACAAAGCTCTCCATGCAGACACCGCTCCCCCTGCACACACTGCTCTCCATGCAGACACCGCTCCCCATGCAGACACCACTCCCTATGCACACACTGCTCTCCATGCAGACACCGCTCCCCCTGCAGACACCGCTCCCCCTGCACACACTGCTCTCCATGCAGACACTGCTCCCCCTGCACACACTACTCTCCATGCAGACACCACTCCCCCTGCAGACACCGCTCCCCCTGCAGACACCGCTCTCCCTGCAGACACAGCTCCCACTGCAGACACCGCTCCCCCTGAAGACACCCCTCCCCCTGCAGAGACCGCTCCCACTGAAGACACCACTCCCCCTGCAGACACCCCTCTCCCTGCAGACACCCCTCCCCCTGAAGAGACCGCTCCCAGTGCAGACAACGCTCCCCCGTGCACACAATGCTCTCCATGCAGACACCGCTCCCCCTGCACACACTGCTCTCCATGCAGACACCGCTCCCCCTGCACACACTACTCTCCATGCAGACACCGCTCCCCCTGCAGACACCGCTCCCCCTGCACACACTTCTCTCCATGCAGACACCGCTCCCACTGCAGAAACCGCTCCCCCCTGCACACACTGCTCTCCATGCAGATGTAGCACCCTGAGGATTCGGCTGCTACAGGGGTATTGCACCTCAACCAGAGGTGTGATATTCCACTCCCGGGTAAGGATGGAGTGTGGAACTGAGCTCAGTAAGCTGCATGCACTACACACATCCCATTTCCGAGGAGCAGACCAACGGTACTCCCACTTAGAAATGTGCAGGTACGACCGAGTCTGTTCCTGGCTGGAGTGGGAGGGGGGTGGTACATCCCAGTAGTGTAGGGGCAGATAGGGGGAGCAGCCTGGGTAAAGTTAGGAGCTCATTGGGTGCTGGTCACCTGAGCTTACACATAGAGGGAGTATATAAGGTGGGCACCATCTTAGGACAGGGTCTTTGCAGAGGAGTCTTTTGTAGAAGGCTGGTCAGTCTGTCAGTCTTTTGCAGAGAGGAGTCAGCCAGTCAGCCAGAGTGAGAGAGGAGAAGAGAGAGAGGCCCAGAGGCGCAGAGGGGACCCCAAGAGCCCATAAGAGAGCTAATAGGGTGAAGGGTCGGCAACAGGGTACCGGATCCCAAGCTGGCAGAGGCTACAGCACACCTTAGCCAGGAACCGGAGGCCGTGGGCAGGATCTGCCACGGCCACCCACCACATCTACCCTGAAGGCAAACCACGTGTAGGGTCAGGGAACCCAAGGCCAAGGGTCTCCCAACAGAAGGCCCGAGGGAGCTGGACCTAGGTGGATCCCTGGTGGGGACGGCCAGAAGAAAGGACAAGAAGGAGGGCTCAGGGACACGCTCCGGACTTGCTTGGGGGTTGGCTGAATCCAGGACCTGGTGGACGCAGCACGGCTCGGGTGGTCACCTAAGGCCGGAGTGACCGGAATATCTGCAGTAAGTAAACACCCTGAACTGCACAACCCGACTCTGTCTTTAATTATCATCTACGCTGCACCACCACAACCCCCATCCTCTGCACCTGACCCCCTGAGGCCATACCCCTCCCGTTGGGGGTTATACTATCTAAAGCTGCACCAACACCATCAGCCTCAGCGGACCCTGCTGCAGCGGCGGCCGTAGTGACCGCAATCCAACGGGTGGCGTAGTCGACATAACGAACTTTGTAACATCTGTAGGACTGCCACATACTCTGAGCTTGACACCCTGGGCACGGACCGGGTCACAGCCACTCGGAGACTACAACCCCCATCTGATCCGGCTCCGGGTATTCCCCTAAAGAATATGGCCCAGGGGGCGCGTCAACTTTGGCGTAGTCGGCAGGATCACGTGCCCGCAACACCCGGGTACTGCGTGCCTGAAGAAAAGAACAAGTTTACCTCGAAAAGAAGTCTCCTGCCGGTTCCGGAGGGTCCCCGCCATCGGACTCCGTCACAGATCGATTCCCGCCGGTTGTCCGCCATTAACAGCTTTTTCCCGCCATCTGCAGAGTTTCCCGCCACTGGGAGACGATTCCCGCCATTTCCAAAGGTTTCCCGCCTTGGAAGAGCGGACGCCATTATGGGCGTGCCAGAGGGTGGCAAGAGGCCACCTCCCATCGTGGGCCAGGACCGAAAATGGCGCCAAAAGTGGAAACCGCCCCCACCAACAGAGACTGTGATGCTAGAGGTGTCTGTCAGCGTGAAAGAACTGCCCCTGGAGCTGACAATCACCAAGTGGCCCCGGGACCGCCCTCGATGTGGGAGGACTGAGAAGGAGAGAGCAAAGATGGGTGTCGCCTGGAGGAGTCTGGAGAGAGCGCACCCGGAGACAAGAAGCCTAGAGCTGAGTCCAGAAGAAGCTTACCCGGAGATGGGAGAAGAGCAGAGCAGCACCGGCCCGCTGGCCAGGAGCCTGCTGGAGACAACGGAAGGAGAGCAGAGCAGCACCGACCCGTTGGTCAGGAGCCTGCTAGAAGCAACGACCCCACTAGGCTTAGTGGAGGTCTTGGCACAGCTCCCCCGAGATCGGGAGTGTGCACAGACTGCGCTGGAGGGCCTCGCACGGAGGATGGCCCGGGTGCAACGAGAGACGTTGGCGGAGTGGAGCCGAGAGATGGCCCAGCGGACCGAGACTCGTCAGCGGAGCACGCCACCCGAGACGAGGAGACAGACCGCCTCTGAGGATGGCGCAGGAGGACTGAAGGCCGGAGACGGCGCCGAGAAGGGAGCCGAACGAAAGGAGGCAGGTAAAGGGGACGTTTGTACCCCAAACCGGGAAACCGCGTACCTGCCCCAGCTCCCCGTCGCAGAGCCCGAAGTACCCCCTGCCGTGCCCGTAACCGCAACGTCACCGCCACAGACTAGGCCTCAACCGGAAGCCGCGGCCGCGACCCCTGTGACGTCATACGCCTCGACCCCGAGCGTGACCAAGCAGGAAGTACCATCGGCCTGGTCGCAAGGCCTAGTACCCCCGGGCGCCGCAATACCAACAGCGCCCCCTACCTCCGCGGAGCCACCGGCCTGGTCGCAGGGCCAAGTAGCCCAGGGCGCCGCCGTCCTTACGGTGCCCTTCACTTTCCAGGTGCCCCAGGCCTGGGCAACCCGGGCGCCACCACCACCGCGCCCATAAAACCAAGAGTGCCGCATCTGGGAGAAGATCTGTTCGCCCAGCATACGTGCCCGGATGGGCAGCCCTTTATATGGCCACCGGAGTTTCACCATCCCCGACTCCGGAAAGAGAGACCCCTAGACGAACCCCTGATTCCGGTTCCAAAGCCCATAAAGAGGATCTCGCCCCCGCTAGAGGAGGCACAGTTTGAGTGGGACCCCACCGGAGAAGACCTCATGGGGTTCACTCAGGAGACCCGGGCGGCTGCAGCGGAGCGTGCAGAGTGCTGCCGGCAGCAGCTCGAGGTCTTTGAGAGGGAGCAGAGAGAGAGGCGGGTCCGGGAACAACAAGCCCAAATAAAGAGCGCGGAGCAGAAGAGCCGGGCCAGGAGGAGTCCCCGTGCAGCTCATGGTCCCCCTTCCACCGGGACTGTGATCAAGTTCAATATGCAGCACGGGTGGGGCTTCATCCGAGATCACCGCACCCCAGGTGACGTCTTCGTGACCAGGAGAGACGTTGAGTCCCACCTACCGGAGGGACACAGAGGTCGTGACCTGTACGTAGGGGACGAGGTCACCTTCACCCGGCACAAGTGTGCCAAAGAACCCTACGCCCTCCATGTGCATCGCCTGACGGAGGAGGAGCTGCGGTGTGAGGAGGAGCAAGAGGACCCGGACGGGTCTGAAACTGAAGAATCTAAAGAAGGAGCAGGAGGACGCCGTCGTTGAAGTACGGTAGAGAGAGACTGTACATAGTTACCCGTCAGGGTATAAGAACTGTTACTGCTGCTAGTTAAAATATAGTCCCCGTAGGGACCAGCAAATTGAACTGTTCCAGTGTGTCCCATTTCCCCACTGACCGAGGACTGAGAGCGGTCATCCCTTTCCTAATACCTGGCCGAGGACTGAGAGCGGCCATATCCCTTTGTATATAGTTGCGCTTCCTAAAGCGCCCCCTACCGGTTTTATAGGAAACTGTTTTATTCCAAAAGAGACTGTCGCACTTTACCCGGTCACAAGTTGCACCGTGACCGGAGGAGCTAGAAGCAAGAGAAGTCTACGAGAATGTTATTTATGAAAAAAAAAAAAAGTTTTATTGCTGATATATATGTTTTATATGTGTTTATTATGTTGTTTATGAAAAAAATTGTATGTTTTGGTGTTTTTATATCTTACAGCCCGAGGACGTGCCGTGATTTACCAGGGGGGAATGTAGCACCCTGAGGATTCGGCTGCTACAGGGGTATTGCACCTCAACCAGAGGTGTGATATTCCACTCCCGGGTAAGGATGGAGTGTGGAACTGAGCTCAGTAAGCTGCATGCACTACACACATCCCATTTCCGAGGAGCAGACCAACGGTACTCCCACTTAGAAATGTGCAGGTACGACCGAGTCTGTTCCTGGCTGGAGTGGGAGGGGGGTGGTACATCCCAGTAGTGTAGGGGCAGATAGGGGGAGCAGCCTGGGTAAAGTTAGGAGCTCATTGGGTGCTGGTCACCTGAGCTCACACATAGAGGGAGTATATAAGGTGGGCACCATCTTAGGACAGGGTCTTTGCAGAGGAGTCTTTTGTAGAAGGCTGGTCAGTCTGTCAGTCTTTTGCAGAGAGGAGTCAGCCAGTCAGCCAGAGTGAGAGAGGAGAAGAGAGAGAGGCCCAGAGGCGCAGAGGGGACCCCAAGAGCACATAAGAGAGCTAATAGGGTGAAGGGTCGGCAACAGGGTACCGGATCCCAAGCTGGCAGAGGCTACAGCACACCTTAGCCAGGAACCGGAGGCCGTAGGCAGGATCTGCCACGGCCACCCACCACATCTACCCTGAAGGCAAACCACGTGTAGGGTCAGGGAACCCAAGGCCAAGGGTCTCCCAACAGAAGGCCCGAGGGAGCTGGACCTAGGTGGATCCCTGGTGGGGACGGCCAGAAGAAAGGACAAGAAGGAGGGCTCAGGGACACGCTCCGGACTTGCTTGGGGGTTGGCTGAATCCAGGACCTGGTGGACGCAGCACGGCTCGGGTGGTCACCTAAGGCCGGAGTGACCGGAATATCTGCAGTAAGTAAACACCCTGAACTGCACAACCCGACTCTGTCTTTAATTATCATCTACGCTGCACCACCACAACCCCCATCCTCTGCACCTGACCCCCTGAGGCCATACCCCTCCCGTTGGGGGTTATACTATCTAAAGCTGCACCAACACCATCAGCCTCAGCGGACCCTGCTGCAGCGGCGGCCGTAGTGACCGCAATCCAACGGGTGGCGTAGTCGACATAACGAACTTTGTAACATCTGTAGGACTGCCACATACTCTGAGCTTGACACCCTGGGCACGGACCGGGTCACAGCCACTCGGAGACTACAACCCCCATCTGATCCCGCTCCGAGTATTCCCCTAAAGAATATGGCCCAGGGGGCGCGTCACAGACTCCGCTCCCCCTGCACACACTGCTCTCCATGCAGACACAGCTCCCCCTGCAGACACCGCTCCCCCTGCAGACATAGCTCCCACTGCAGACACCGCTCCCCCTGCACACACTGCTCTCCCTGCAGACACCGCTCCCCCTGCACACACTACTCTCCATGCAGACACCGCTCCCCTTGCAGACACCGCTCCACCTGCAGACACCGCTCCCCCTGCACACATTGCTCTCCATGCAGACACCGCTTCCCCAGCACACACTACTCTCCATGCTGACACCGCTCCCCCTGCAGACACCGCTCTCCCTGCAGACACAGCTACCACTGCAGACACCGCTCCCCTGAAGACACCCCTCCCCCTGCAGAGACCGCTCCCACTGAAGACACCACTCCCCCTGCAGACACCCCTCTCCCTGCAGACACCCCTCCCCCTGAAGAGACCGCTCCCAGTGCAGACACCGCTCCCCCCTGCACACACTGCTCTCCATGCAGACACCGCTCCCCCTGCACACACTGCTCTCCATGCTGACACCGATCCCCCTGCACACACTACTCTCCATGCAGACACCGCTCCCCCTGCAGACACCGCTCCCCCTGCACACACTGCTCTCCATGCAGACACCGCTCCCCCTGCACACACTGCTCTCCATGCAGACACTGGTCCCCCTGCAGACACCGCTCCCCCTGCACACACTGCTCTCCATGCAGACACCGCTCCCCCTGCACACACTGCTCTCCATGCAGACACCGCTCCCCCTGCAGACACCGCTCCCCCTACAGACACCGCTGCCCCTGCACACACTGCTCTCCATGCAGATACCGCTCCCCCTGCACACACTGCTCTCCCTGCAGACACCGCTCCCCCTGCACACACTGCTCTCCATGCCGACACCGCTCCCCCTGCACACACTGCTCTCCATGCAGACACCGCTCCGCCTGCAGACACCGCTCCCCCTGCACACGCTGCTCTCCATGCAGACACCCCTCCCCCTGCAGACACTGCTCCCACTGCAGACACTGCTCTCCATGCAGGCACCGCTCCCCCTGCAGACACCGCTCCCCCTGCACACAGTGCTCTCCATGCAGACACCGCTCTCCCTGAACACACTGCTCTCCATGCAGACACTGCTCCCCCTGCAGAAACCGGTCCCCCTGCACACACCGCTCCCCCTGCACACACTGCTCTCCATGCAGACACCGCTCCCCCTGCACACACTGCTCTCCATGCAGACACCGCTCCCCCTGCACACACTGCTCTCCATGCAGACACCCCTCCCCCTGCAGACACTGCTCTCCATGCAGACACCCCTCCCCCTGCACACACTGCTCTCCATGCAGACACCGCTCCCCCTGCAGACACCACTCCCCCTGCACACACTGCTCCCACTGCAGACACCGCTCCCCCTGCACACACTGTTCCCACTGGAGACATCGCTCACCCTGCAGACACCGCTCCCACTGCAGACACCACTCACCCTGCATACACTGCTCCCACTGCAGACACCACTCCCCCTGCACACACTGCTCCCACTGCAGACACCGCTCCCCCTGCAGACACTGCTCCCACTGCACACACTGCTCCCCCTGCACACACTGCTCTCCATGAAGACACCGCTCCCACTGCACACATTGTTCACACTGCAGACACCGCTCTCCCTGCAGACACCCCTCCCCCTGCACACACTGCTCTCCATGCAGACACCCCTCCCCCTTCAGACACTGCTCCCACTGCAGACATCGCTCCCCCTGCAGACACCCCTCACACTGCAGACACCGCTCCCCCTGCAGACACCCCTCCCCCTGCAGACACTGCTCCCACTGCAGACACCGCTCCCCCTGCAGACATCCCTCCCCCTGCAGACACTGCTCCCACTGCAGACACCGCTCCCCCTGCAGACACTGCTCCCCCTGCAGACACCATTCCCCCTGCACACACTGATCCCCCTGCAGACACTGCTCCCACTGCACACACTGCTCCCACTGCAGACACCGCTCCCCCTGCACACACTGCTCTCCATGCAGACACCCCTCCCCCTGCAGACACTGCTCCCCCTGCAGACAACGCTCCCCCTGCAGACACCCCTCCCTCCCCCTGCAGACACTGCAGACACTGCTCCCCCTACAGACACCCAACCGCCTGCAGACACTGCTCCCACTGCAGACACCGCTCCCCCTGCAGATATCCCTCCCCCTGCAGACACTGCAGACACCACTCCCCCTGCAGACACTGCAGACACCGCTCCCCCTGCAGACACCCCTCCTCCTGCAGACATCGCTCCCACTGCAGACACCGCTACCCCTGCCAACACTGCTCCCCCTGCAGACACCGCTCCCCCTGCAGACACTGCTCCCCCTGCACACAATGCTCTCCATGCAGACATCGCTCCCCCTGCACACACAGCTCTCCATGCAGACACCGCTCCCCATGCAGACACCACTTCCCCTGCACACACTGCTCTCCATGCAGACACCGCTCCCCCTGCAGACACCACTCCCCCTGCACACACTGCTCCCACTGCAGACACCTCTCCCCCTGCACACACTGCTCCCACTGCAGACACCGCTCCCCCTGCAGACACCGCTCCCCCTGTAGACACCGCTCCCACTGCAGACACCGCTCCCCCTGCACACACTGCTCCCACTGCAGACACCGCTCCCCCTGCACACACTGCTCTCCATGCCGACACCCCTCCCCCTGCAGACACTGCTCCCACTGCAGACACCGCTCCCCCTGCAGACACCCCTCCCCCTGCAGACACTGCTCCCACTGCAGACACCGCTCCCCCTGCAGACACTGCTCCCCCTGCACACACTGCTCTCCATGCAAACATCGCTCCCCCTGCAGACACCACTCCCCCTGCACACACTGCTCTCCATGCAGACACTGCTCCCCGTGCAGACACCACTCCCCCTGCACACACTGCTCTCCATGAAAACATCGCTCCCCCTGCAGACAACACTCCCCCTGCACACACTGCACTCCATGCAGACACCGCTCCCCCTGCAGACAACACTCCCCCTGCACACACTGCTCTCCATGCAGACACCGCTCCCCCTGCAGACACCGCTCCACCTGCACACACTGCTCTCCATGCAGACACCGCTCCCCCTGTAGACACCACTCCCCCTCCAAACACTGCTCCCACCGCTCCCCCTGCACACACTGCTCCCACTGCAGAAACCGCTCCCCCTGCAGACACTGCTCCCACTGCACACACTGCTCCCACTGCAGAGACCACTCCCCCTGCACACACTGCTCCCACTGCAGACACCGCTCCCCCTGCAGACACTGCTACCACTGCACACACTGCTCCCATTGCAGACACCGCTCCACCTGCACACACTGCTCTCTATGCAGACACCCCTCCCCCTGCAGACACTGCTCCCACTGCAGACATCACTCCCCCTGAAGACACCCCTCCCCTGCAGACACTGCAGACACCGCTACCCCTGCAGACACCGCTCCCTCTACAGACACTGCTCCCCCTGCAGACACCGCTTCCCCTGCAGACACCGCTCCCCCTGCACACACTGCTCTCCATGCAGACACCGCTCCCCCTGCACACACTGCTCTCCATGCAGACACCGCTCCCCCTGCAGACACAACTCCCCCTGCACACACTGCTCTCCATGCAGACACCGCTCCCCCTGCAGACACTACTCTCCATGCACACACCCCTCCCCCTGCAGACACTGCTCCCACTGCAGACACCGCTCCCCCTGCAGACACCCCTCCCCCTGCAGACACAGCTCCCACTGCAGACACCGCTCCTCCTACAGACACCGCTCCCCCTGCAGACACTGTTCCCCCTACAGACACCGCTCCCCCTGCAGACACCGCTCCCCCTGTAGACACCGCTCGCCCTGCACACACTGCTCTCCATGCAGACACCGCTCCCCCTGCACACACTGCTCTCCATGCAGACACCGCTCCCACTGCAGTCACCACTCCCCCTGCACACACTGCTCTCCCTGCAGACACTGCTCCACCTGCAGACACCGCTCCCCCTGCACACACTGCTCTCCGTGCAGACACCCCTCCCCCTGCAGACACTGCTTCCACTGCAGACACCGCTCCCCCTGCAGACACCCCTTCCCCTGCAGACACTGCAGACACCGCTACCCCTGCAGACACCGCTCCCTCTACAGACACTGCTCCCCCTGCAGACACCGCTTCCCCTGCAGACACCGCTCCCCCTGCACACACTGCTCTCCATGCAGACACCGCTCCCCCTGCACACATTGCTCTCCATGCAGACACTGCTCCCCCTGCAGACACAACTCCCCCTGCACACACTGCTCTCCATGCAGACATCGCTCCCCCTGCAGACACTACTCTCCATGCAGACACCCCTCCCCCTGCAGACACTGCTCCCACTGCAGACACAGCTCCCCCTGCAGACACAGCTCCCCCTGCAGACATCCCTCCCCCTGCAGACACCGCTCCCCCTGCAGACACTGTTCCCCCTGCAGACACTGCTCCCCCTGCAGACACTGCTCCCCTTGCAGACACCGCTCCCCCTGCACACACGGCTCTCCATGCAGACACATCTCCCCCTGCACACACTGCTCTCCATGCAGACACCGCTCCCACTGCAGTCACCACTCCCCCTGCACACACTGCTCTCCATGCAGACACTGCTCCACCTGCAGACACCGCTCCCCCTGCACACACTGCTCTCCATGAAGACACCCCTCCCCCTGCAGACACTGCTTCCACTGCAGACACCGCTCCCCCTGCAGACACCCCTTCCCCTGCAGACACTGCTTCCACTGCAGACACCGCTCCCAGTTCAGACACTGCTCCCCCTGCAGATACTGCTCCCCCTGCACACACTGCTCTCCATGCAGACACCGATCCCCCTGCAGACACCGCTCTCCATGCAGAAACCGCTCCCACTGCAGACACCGCTCCCACTGCAGACACTGCTCCCCCTGCAGACACCGCTCCCCCTGTAGACACCGCTCCCCCTGCAGACACCGCTCCCCCTGCAGACACCGCTCCCGCTGCAGACACCGCTCCCCCTGCACACACTGCTCTCCCTGCAGACAACGCTCCCCCTGCACACACTGCTCTCCTTGCAGACACTGCTCCCCCTGCAGACACCGCTCCCCCTGCACACACCGCTCCCCCTGCAGACACCCCTCCCCCTGCAGACACTGCTCCCACTGAAGACACTGCTTCCCCTGCAGACACCCCTCCCCCTGCAGACACTGCTCCCACTGCAGACACGGCTCCCCCTGCAGACACCGCTCCCCCTGCACACACTGCTCTCCATGCAGACACCGCTCCCCCTGCACACACTGCTCTCCATGCAGACACCGCTCCCCCTGTAGACACCACTCCCCCTGCACACACTGCTCTCCATGCAGACACTGCTCCCCCTGCAGACACCACTCCCCCTGCACACACTGCTCTCCATGCAGACACCCCTCCCCCTGCAAACACTGCTTCCACTGCAGACACTGCTCCCCATGCAGACACCGCTCCCACTGCAGTCACCGCTCCCCCTTCAGACACTGCTCCCCCTGCAGATACCGCTCCCCCTGCATACACTGCTCTCCATGCAGACACCGCTCCCCCTGCAGACACCGCTCCCCCTGCAGACACCGCTCCCCCTGCACACACTGCTCTCCATACAGACACCGCTCCCACTGCAGACACCGCTCCCCCTGCACACACTGCTCTCCATGCAGACACCGCTCCCAGTGCAGACACCGCTCCCCCTCCAGACACCGCTCCCCCTGCACACACTGCTCTCCATGCAGACACCGCTCCCCCTGCAGACAACGCTCCCCCTGCACACACTGCTCTCCGTGCAGACACCGCTCCCTCTGCAGACACCGCTCCCCCTGCACACACTGCTCTCCATGCAGACACCGCTCCCACTGCACACACTGCTCTCCTTGCACACACCGCTCCCCCTGCAGACACCGCTCCCCCCTGCACACACTGCTCTCCATGCAGACACCGCTCCCCCTGCAGACACAGCTCCCACTGCAGACACCGCTCCCCCTGCACACATTGCTCTCCATGCAGACACCGCTCCCCCTGCAGACACCGATCCCCCTGCACACACTGCTCTCCATGCAGACACCGCTCCCTCTGCAGACACTGCTCCCCCTCCACACACTGCTCTCCATGCAGACACTGCTCCCTCTGCAGACACCGCTCCCCCTGCACACACTGCTCTCCATGCAGACACCGCTCCCCCTGCACACACTGCTCTCCATGCACACACCACTCCCCCTGCAGACAGCGCTCCCCCTGCACATACTGCTCTCCCTGCAGACACCGTTCCCCCTGCAGACACCACTCTCCCTGCAGACACCACTCTCCCTTCAGACACCGCTCTCCCAGAAATTGTGCATTATAATGAGCAATTGGGGCCCATATACTGTTCTTGCACAAGTGTCCTCTCCTATCTGTATCCACCAGTGACTATTTCATGTATCTCTCATAGCAGATGTCACCCAACTTTATCAAAATCCTGACCCAATTATGTGCCATAAATAGGGATATATTATATTCCTTCCAGGAGTCTAGACAAAAGATTAATGCCAGTGATAAAAACTGTGTAGAAGGAAAGAACTTGGGATATTTGCCATTGTTTTTGCATTTTATGGGAAAATACTCAAAAATTCTAAATCACATTCTTTGGAAACCATAGTGCGTGTGTGGTCGTGACTGAACTCCAGCTTGGTAGCACTTATTATCAGTGCACCTTTCTTCTCCAATACAACCTGTCCCCTGATGAGCCCCGCATTAATGAGGAGGGGGCGAAACGCGTAAGGACTATGAGACTACTCTTAAGGGACTTTTTGATCCGTTGATGATTTTGGGACTATATTTAAGATACATGGTACCTGCTGATGACTCTATACCTACCTGAGGGACCACCACTAAGGGCATCTGGTGTGTTTTTGAAGTTACCTGTTTATGTATTTTGCTGGGATTACTTCCTGGACCTGGTTCATACAGCCACATATTCTTTGGGTTTGAATGGGATATTTGCCTGAACACCAGCCGGAACCTCAGAAGGATTCAAATAAGATAAGTCCATTGCTATATATATTTTTGAAATCATTGAGACTACTTTTAAGGGACTTTTTGATCCTTTGATGATTTTGGGACTATATTTAAGAGACATGTTACCTGCTGGTGACTCTATACCTGCCTAAGGGACCACTACTAAGGGCACCTGATGTGTTTTTGAAGTGGGATTACTTCCTGGACCTGAAGTGTGAATGTGTTTTGCTGGGATTACTTCCTGGACCTGGTTCACACAGCCACATATTCTTTGGGTCTGAAGGGGATATTTGCTTTAACACCAGTTGGAACCTCAGAAAGATTTGAATAAGAAAAAGTCCATTGCTTGAAATCATATATATCTTTTGACCAGTATACGTTTCAATTGGTTATTGCCTTTTTAGGATTGCCCTTATTTTTTAGGCGATCCTTTTTTCTATGTATTTATTGACTATCCCTATTGACATAAATATTGTGTGTCTGATATATATATAGTTCGGCAATTAGGACGTTATTGGTCAATTTGTGTGTTTTATTGTGTGTTTGAGTAGGGATATTCAGGGATAGGTGAGGGACAGCCGTCGTGGAGCGGGGGCACCACTTGAACCCCTAGGGTGAAAACACTCCGCTGTCAGGTAGGGAGAGCTCCTCTACCAGGGTCATTTAGGATTAATTTTTGATTGTTATATGTTTATCCCCACCATCCCCTTATTATAAGGTATCTCTTCTCAATATGTGTAGTTTGTCCTAACTGTACTATTTGGTACACATTTTTAAATGCTAAATTAAAAGTTACTTTTTAATGGGTATTTTTTTCTGCTTTTTGGTTTGTGTGTGTGTGGTCAGTCTGTGGTCAGACACCGCTCAACCTGCAGACACCGCTCCCCCTGCAGACACCGCTCTCCCTACAGACACTGCTCTCCCTGCAGAGACTCCTTCCCCTGCAGAGACTGCTCCCCCTGAAGACACCACTCTCCCTGTAGATACCGCTCTCCCTGCAGACACCACTCTCCCTGCAGACACTGCTCTCTCTGAAGACACCACTCTCCCTGCAGACACTGTTTTCCCTGCAGACACTGCTCTCCCTGCAGCTCCCCCAGCAGACACAGCTCTCCCTGCAGACACCGCTCCCCCTGCAGACACCGCTCCCCCTGCAGACACCACTCTCCCTGCAGAGACTCCTTCCCCTGCAGAGACTGGTCCCCCTGAAGACACCACTCTCCCTGTAGATACCGCTCTCCTTTCAGACATTGCTCCCCCTGAAGACACCACTCTCCCTGTAGATGCCATTCTCCCTGAAGACACCACTCTCCCTGAAGACACCACTCTCCCTGTAGATACCGCTCTCCCTGCAGACACCACTCTCCCTGTAGATACCGCTCTCCCTGCAGACACCACTCTCCCTGTAGATACCGCTCTCCCTGCAGACACCACTCTCCCTGCAGACACTGCTCATGCTTATTAGATGCTTCATCACAAAAGATCAGGTCGGAGTCTGTCTATTGCTGCTAATGTCCATGTAGATTTCCCGAAACAACAGAAAGAGTGTAAAAAAGCTTCAGTGACCGGTATGAATATTGCACAATTTCACTTTTTTATTTCTAATAGAGATCATGATATGGGAAAAAAACATTGGCAAAATTAACACTAATGAACATATTCCGCAGTACTTTACAATTCAGAGGGGATATATAGAACAAGATAAGACATTACAGAGTAACATATAATTCAATATATACCAAGAGGAGTGAGGGCCCTGCTCGCAAGCTTACAATCTATGAAATTAAAACAAAACTACATGTAACACAAAAACCTGATTTTAACAATAGGTCATTTTGTAATGACAGATTCCCTTTAACCCCTTCCCGACATGCGCTGTACATGCACTACGCTGCATCATCATAACGCCGAACCAAAAGTAGAATAAAACGCTATCAAAAAGATACCTGTAAATAAATATGGTACCACTGAAAACGTCATCTTGTTCTGCAAAAAACAAGCCGCCATACAGCTCTATCAGTTGAAAAATAAAAAAGTTACAGCTCTCAGAATAAAGCGATGCCAAAATAATTATTTTTTCTATAAAATAGTTTTTATTGTATAAAAGAGGCAAAACATAAAAAAAATATAAATGTGGTACCGCTGTAAACATGGTGACCCGAAGAATAAAACCGCTTTATCAATTTTACCACACGCGGAACAGAATAAAAAAATCTCCAAAAAACAATTCCTGAATTGCTGGTTTTTGTTTATTCTGCCTCTCAAAAAACAGAATAGAAAGCGATCAAAAAATGTCCGAAAATGGTAACAATAAAAACATTAACTCTTCCCGCAAAAAACAAGCCGTCACATGACTCTGTTGGCAGCAATATGGAAATATTATAGCTCTCAAAATAAGGCGATGCAAAAACTTGTTTTTACAATTAAAAGCGTCCTTTAGTGTGTGACAGCTGCCAGCCATAAAACCCGATATAAATCTGGTATCGCTATAATCGCACCGACCCGAAGAATAAAGTTGTCTAATCAATTTATACCGCACGAGGAAAGGTGTAAAAAATTAATAAAACCAATTCTTCACCTTTGTGCCTCCCAAAGATCGGCGTAAGGCTCGGCTCACATTTATCCGGCACTCTGCACTGAGCGCATACACCGGGGGTTTTTGTGTAAATATGTGACAGATGGAGACACAGTGGATGCCGTCTGGCCTATGATTCGGCAGTGTCCGTCTTTTTATTAGGCGTGCATAAAAGTGCCGTCAGCCACAGTTTTGTGCACATCTTAAAAGGACATCGCTGAATAGAGGCCAGATGGAGTCCAGAGTAACTCTGCTGCCTCATTATAATGAATGAATCCCTTGGGGATTTCATCTGAATCACGTCACTTGGTGATTTAGATGGAAACCTCGTTATAAGTGCTCAGAATAGAGCGCAGGATAAACGTGATCCAAAATGTTATGTAAAATGTTCCCAATAAAAGCTTGAACTCCATTCACAAAAAAAGCAAGTCCCCACTCAGGTCCGTCATCTGTGAACAATAATATAGGAGCTTCCACATTACTGGTAGCACAAAGTCTCTGGAAAAACTAAATGGCTCCTCGCCCTCTAAAAGAAATCCAGCAAATTCTACGCTCCCAAATCCAAATGTCCCCCTACCTTCTGAGCTCCAGTGTGTGTCTAAACCGCAGTTGGCATCCACATGTTTGGCATTCCTGTAGTGATGAGAGCCCGCCTAATTTACGGGTGCATGTCTCCAGAAGAACAAGCTGGGCATAATGTACTGGTCACTACAACGTACTGGTCGCTACAGCGTACTGGTCACTGCAATGGCAGTTTGCAATTTTAATTTAGCAACATCCACTGCTGCTTGTTTCTGGAAAACACCCATTGAGTCATAATTGTCACTACACCTGTAGATAAATTCACAAAGGGGTATAATTTCCAAAATGGGGTCACTTAAGGGGGATTCTGCTCTTCTAGCATGTAGGGGCTCTGTATATGGAGTCCACAAACTATTCTAGGAAAACTTGCGCTCCAGGAGGCAAAAAGCGATCCGTCCCTCCCGAGTCTCACCGTGTGGCTAAGCAGTACTGTATAGCCACATATGTGGTATTTCTAAATTCAGCAGAAATTTTGGGACACATTTTGGTGCCATTTTTACCTATTTCCCAGTGTGAAAATGTAAAATCTGTGGCTGAAACAAAATTTTTGTGGTAAAAATGTACCGTATTTTTCGGACTATAAGACGCACCAGGCCAATAGATGCACCCAGGTTTTAGAGGTGGAAAATAGGGGAAAAAAACTTTTGAAGTAAAAAATGTGGTAAAATATTTAATAACATAAATAACATAATACACGTGGCTGAAGTCATACAGCCAGCACCTAATACATCTTGCACGATCCACAGGCAGAGTGTATCAGGTACTGGCTGTATGACTTCAGCCACTTACGGTGTGTCCTCTTTAAGAGTCCATAGGTACCATTTATGTCAAGTGGTTGCCCTGACAACTATTACTCCCAGCATGTCCTGCAGCTTCTATGGCATGCTGAGAGTTATAGTTCACCCCACATTTATGTCATGTGGTTTCCCTGAGAACTATAACTCCCAGCATGTCTTGCAGATTCTACGGCATGCTGGGAGTTATAGTTCACCACAGTGGTACAGTGTTTCACTGTATGTGCTGTAACTTAAACTGCAGTATAATGCTTGCCTCACTGTTTGTTTTGACTAGGCAGGGAGCAGGGTTGCACAGCAGGAAGAGGGATCACACAGCAGGGATGAACTCACTACGGCTGCCCTTGCCAGGAGAAAGGGGACGGTCTCTGGTCCACATCATGTGCTGCAGTGACATTACTAAGAGGCAGGGCTGGGCCAATGAAAACACATAAGTCATTATCTCAGTAAATTAGAATACTTTATAACACCAGCTTGAAAAATGATTTTAAAATCCGAAATGTTGGCCTACTGAAATGTATGTTCAGTAAATGCACTCAATACTTGGTCGGGGCTCCTTTTGCATCAATTACTGCATCAATGCGGCATGACATGGAGGCGATCAGCCTGTGGCACTGCTGAGGTGTTATGGAAGCCCAGGTTGCTTTGATAGCAGCCTTCAGCTCGTCTGCATTGTTGGGTCTGGGGTCTCTCATCTTCCTCTTGACAATACCCCATAGATTCTCTATGGGGTTAAGGTCAGGTGAGTTTGCTGTCCAATCAAGCACAGTGATACTGTTGTTGTTGTTTTAAACCAGTTATTGGTACTTTTGGCAGTGTGGACAGGGGCCAAGTCCTGCTTGAGAATGACATTTCCATCTCCAAAAAGCTTGTCGGCAGAGGGAAGCATGAAGTGCTTTAAATTTTCCCGATAAACGGCTGTGCTGACTTTGGTCTTGATAAAACACAGTGGACCTACACCAGCAGATGACATGGCTCCCCAAACCATCACTGATTGTGGAAACTTCACACTAGACCTCCAGCAGCTTGGATTGTGGCCTCTCCACTCTTCCTCCAGAATCTGGGACATTAATTTCCAAATGAAATGCAAAATTTACTTTCATCTGAAAACAAACACCTTGGACCACTGAGCAACAGTTCAGGCCTTTTTCTCCTTGGCCCAGGAAAGACGCTTCAGGCATTGTCTATTGGTCATGAGTGGCTTGACACAAACAATGCGACACTTGTAGCCCATGTCCTGGATACGTCTGTGTGTGGTGGCTCTTAAAGCATTGACTCCAGCAGCAGTCCACTCCTTGTGAATCTCCCCTAAATGTTTGAATGGCCTTTTCTTAACAATCCTTTCAAGGCTGCGGTTATCCCGGTTGCTTGTGCACCTTTTTCTACCACACTTTTTCCTTCCACTCAACTTTCCATTAATATTCTTGGATACAGCACTCTGTGAACAGCCAGCTTCTTTAGCAATGACCTTTTGTGGCTCACCCTCCTTGTGGAGTGTGCCAATGACTGCCTTCTGGACATCTGTCAAGTCAGCAGTATTCTCCATGATTGTGGAGCCTACTGAAAGGACTAAGGGACCTTTTTAAATGCATAGGAAGCCTTTGCATGTGTTTATTGTTAATTATTCTAATTTAGTGAGATAATGAATTTTGTGTTTTCATTGGTTGTAAGCCCTAATCATCAACATTAGCAGAAATAAACACTTGAAATAGATTACTTTGCTTTTAATGACTCTATATAATATATGGGGTTCACTTTTTTGATTGAAGAGCTGAAATAAATTAACTTTTTGATGATATTCTAATTCTGTGAGTAGCACCTCTATGTACCCTGATCTTCTTCTCCAAATGTACAACCTGAAGAAGTTGAGGAAGCAGGTAAGGCCCCCTTCACAAGTCAGTGTCCCCAGTACATCTGGCGCCAGTTTTCACACATACTAAAGACACTTACACACGTAGATCCATTTAAATCTATGGGGCTGAGCACATGTCCTTCCATTCATATGGACCATGTGTCTGTGTGACCCACATGTGGATATGTCGTTTTCTTTCTGGCAGCACGGACGTCAATACGTCCTGCACACGTGCTCATGGATGACATAAAAGTGTGTCATCCATGTGCCGTCCATGTGACACGTATCGGTATAGAATGCAGAATAGAAATGATAAATAGGTATTATATGTGCAAAGATGGATAGATAGATAAATAGATAGATAGATAGATAGATCGACGTGAGATATATAATTGGTGCAGTGCATGTGTAGTGTTCTGCACATGTATTTAGGTAAAAAAATAAGTAAATAAATGAAAAAAATGGTGTAAGTTCACCTTATTTTTAATAATCAGCTAAGGGAAATCAGACAGCTGTGAGCTGGTTTTATTAGTCTGGGAAGGGCCCAATAACCATGGAGCTTCTAAGCCTATTAATATCAGCCCACAGCTTTGTGCTTAGCCTTTATTGGTTATTAATCATTTTTTTAGGGTCCCCCCTTTTTAATAACCATTAAAGGCTAAGCAGACAGCAGTGAGTTGATATTAATAGGCTGGGAAATTCCATGGTTATTGAGCCCTTCCCAGACTAATAAGACCAGCTTTCCCTTAACTGGTAATAAAAATAAGGGGCACCCTATGCCATTTTTTTCATTTATTTATTTTTTTCACTGCACTAATTATATATCTCACGAATATTTATCTATCTATCTATCCATATCTATTATCTATCTGTCTATCTATCTATCATCTATTCTCTATCTTTGCACATCTAACACCTAAATATCTGTCAATTATATTCTTCATACTATTTCAGTAATTGTCACACTGATGGTGCACATTGATGCCACATGGATTGTACACATGGACACACAGACACAGATAGCCCTGGTACTTGTCCGGAAAGTTCAGGATGAGTGAAAGGGCCTAAGAAAGAGTTCATAGCTCCCATATGTTGTGGACAATGATTATACAATAAGAGGAGCTGAGGAATCGCTGCACCTCATTTACAGTACTGCACCATGGGCTTGTCTAAGAATCACCCCCTCACTGGATAGTAACTTTGTTTGTTGCAATAGAATTGAACCTCTACACAGTAACCTATTCGCTGGATGAGCTTGTCTATTCTTACAAGTAAATAGTTGCAATTATCCCTGTTTCATCCCTGTTTTCTGGACTATTCGAAGTGCACCACATTACACCACACTATTAGGAATCAGAGGTTAAATGAGAGCACTCTGGCATCACAAACTTTCCCTTTTATTACAGTCATGGTGGAGTGGTAACTTTCGCACACTTCATGATACTACACACACATGATTAGAAACTTATCATCTGCTCTATTGATAGGCAGTAAGAAACAACAACACTTTTTTAATGCAGATCAGCTACTTTTACTGCCAGGGAAATATTGCATGGAGGACATTACCACTATTTGGGTAGAAGAAAGTAAGACACTGATTCAGAAAATATGGGCTGTGAACTGGGTTGCCAACCTTCCAGACAGTCAATAAAAATACAGCACTTTTTTGACCTGTTCGTAAAAAAAATTGACTGTGTCCGTGATTTTTTTGAAGCTGAAGAAACTTACAGATTAATTTGATAGTAATTATCATCATTTTAGAGTTTAAAGTGAATGCAGATGATGTCTTCAAATCAGAATTATGGGCTGCAGACGTACAGTATCACTGATAATCATAATGATTTATTATGGGTTTTCAATGTGACTGTAAAAAATATTGTCTGTCTGTGACTTTTTGATAAGCTGTCCAAGAAAAAATAAAAAGTCAAGTTGGCAACTCTGGCTGTGACTAGAAAGTGAACAGCTGCTAAAAATTCAAATGTTACAAACAGTGCAACAATTGCAAAATTAGCCTTTCAGTGATGGCCATAAATTGCAACACAAAAAAAGCCCCTAAGATAATAAATCTTGCAATAATTCTAAGGTACGCCTAAGTAATAATGCCGTATAGTGCCTTAATAATAACAATCCTATACATTAAATGGATAACGGTGCTAAGATATATAGTTTTCAGGCCTGTTGGTGTGAGGAGTGACGGGGATAAAAACATTTATTAATATAAATATCATAAAAAGCACAAAAATATAAGTAAACAGGGTCTAAAGAAAGTAAATGAAGCAATCAAATTATGATCTTTCAGCATTATGGACAGGACTTTGTAAAATAGGAGAGATTTAGATAAATAATTTATTACTTTGTTTACTTCTAGTAAAGTTCAGGATTTAACACATAATCACTCAGATCTGAAGAATAAATTAAGCAGACATATAGAGTTTGTTGTGGAAAATAGTGGGAGAAAGTACAGTTAACCCCTTACAGGGAATGTGTCTCCAGAATATGTTTTAATCAAGATTTTATGCTAAATTTAGAATATATATATATATATATATATGTATATATATATATATATATATATATATATATATAAATATATGTGTGTGTATATACAGTACAGACCAAAAGTTTGGACACACCTTCTCATTTAAAGATTTTTCTGTATTTACTTGACTATGAAAATTGTACATTCACACTGAAGCCATCAAAACTATGAATTAACACATGTGGAATTATATACTTAACAAAAAAGTGTGAAACAACTGAAAATATGTCTTATATTCTAGGTTCTTCAAAGTAGCCACCTTTTGCTTTGATGACTGCTTTGCACACTCTTGGCATTCTCTTGATGAGCTTCAAGAGGTAGTCACCGGAAATGGTCTTCCAACAATCTTGAAGGAGTTCCCAGAGATACTTAGCACTTGTTGGCCCCTTTGCCTTCACTCTGCGGTCCAGCTCACCCCAAACCATCTCGATTGGGTTCAGGTCTGGTGACTGTGGAGGCCAGGTCATCTGGCGTAGCACCCCATCACTCTCCTTCTTGGTCAAATAGCCCTTACACAGCCTGGAGGTGTGTTTGGGATCATTGTCCTGTTGAAAAATAAATGATGGTCCAACTAAACGCAAACCGGATGGAATAGCATGCCGCTGCAAGATGCTGTGGTACCCATGCTGGTTCAGTATGCCTTCAATTTTGAATAAATCCCCAACAGTGTCACCAGCAAAGCACCCCCACACCATCACACCTCCTCCTCCATGCTTCACGGTGGGAACCAGCATGTAGAGTCCATCCGTTCACCTTTTCTGCGTTGCACAAAGACACGGTGGTTGGAACCAAAGATCTCAAATTTGGACTCATCAGACCAAAGCACAGATTTCCACTGGTCTAATGTCCATTACTTGTGTTCTTTATCCCAAACAAGTCTCTTCTGCTTGTTGCCTGTCCTTAGCAGTGGTTTCCTAGCAGCTATTTTACCATGAAGGCCTGCTGCACAAAGTCTTCTCTTAACAGTTGTTGAAGAGATGTGTCTGCTGCTAGAACTCTGTGTGGCATTGACCTGGTCTCTAATCTGAGCTGCTGTTAACCTGCGATTTCTGAGGCTGGTGACTCAGATAAACTTAGCCTCAGAAGCAGAGGTGACTCTTGGTCTTTCTTTCCTGGGGCGGTCCTCATGTGAGCCAGTTTCTTTGTAGCGCTTGATGTTTTTTGCAACTGCACTTGGAGAAACTTTCAAAGTTTTCCCAATTTTTCAGACTGACTTACCTTCATTTCTTAAAGTAATGATGGCCACTCGTTTTTCTTTACTTAGCTGCTTTTTTCTTGCCATAATACAAATTCTAACAGTCTATTCAGTAGGGCTATCAGCTGTGTATCCACCAGACTTCTGCACAACACAACTGATGGTCCCGACCCCATTTATAAGGCAAGAAATCCCTCTTATTAAACCTGACAGGGCACACCTGTGAAGTGAAAACCATTTCTGGTGACTACCACTTGAAGCTCATCAAGAGAATGCCAAGAGTGTGCAAAGCAGACATCAAAGCAAAAGGTGGCTACTTTGAAGAACCTAGAATATAAGACATATTTTCAGTTGTTTCACACTTTTTGTTAAGTATATAATTCCACATGTGTTAATTCATAGTTTTGATGCCTTCAGTGTGAATGTACAATTTTCATAGTCATGAAAATGCAGAAAAATCTTTAAATGAGAAGGTGTGTCCAAACTTTTGGTCTGTACTATATATATATATATATATATATATATATATATATATATATATATATATATATATATACTGCTCAAAAAAATAAAGGGAACACTTAAACAACAGAATATAACTCCAAGTAAATCAAGCTTCTGTCAAATCAAACTGTCCACTTAGGAAGCAACACTGATTGACAATTAATTTCGCATGCTGTTGTGCAAATGGAATAGACAATAGAAGGAAATTATTGGCAATTTTCAAGACACCCTCAATAAAGGAGTGGTTCTGCAGGTGGGGACCACAGACCACATCTCAGTAGCAATGCTTTCTGGCTGATGTCTTGGTCACTTTTGAATGTTGGTTGTGCTTTCACACTCGTGGTAGCATGAGACAGACTCTACAACCCACAGAAGTTGCTCAGGTAGTGCAGCTCATCCAGGATGGCACATCAATGCGAGCTTTGACAAGAAGGTTTGCTGTGTCTGACAGCGTAGTGTCCAGAGGCTGGAGGCGCCACCAGGAGATGGGCCAGTACACCAGGAGACATGGAGGGGGCCATAGGAGGGCAACAACCCAGCAGCAGGACCGCTACCTTCACCTTTGTGCAAGGAGGAACAGGAGGAGCACTGCCAGAGCCCTGCAAAATGACCTCCAGCAGGCCACAAATATGCATGTGTCTGCACAAATGGTTAGAAACCGAATACATGATTGTGATATGAGGGCCCGACGTCCACAGATGGGGGTTGGGGGTTGTGATCACAGCCCAACAACGTGCAGGACGCTTGGCATTTGCCACAGAACACCAGGATTGGCAAAGTTGCCACTGGCGCCCTATGCTCTTCACAGATGAAAGCAGGTTCACACTGAGCACATGTGACAGATGTGACAGAGTCTGGAGATGCCGTGGAGAGCGATCTGCTGCCTGCAACATCCTTCAGCATGACCGGTTTGGCAGTGGGTCAGTAATGGTGTGGGGTGGCATTTCTTTGGAGGGCCGTACTGCTCTCCATGTGCTCGCCAGAGGTAGCCTGGCTGCCATTAGGTACCGAGATGAGATCCTCAGACCCCTTGTGAGACCATATGCTGGTGCGGTTGGCCCTGGGTTCCTCCTAATGCAGGACAATGCCAGACCTCTTGTGGCTGGAGTGTGTCAGCAGTTCCTGCAAGATGAAGGCATTGAAGCTATGGACTGGCCCGCCCGTTCCGCAGACCTGAATCCGATTGAGCACCTCTGGGACATCATGTCTCGCTCCATCCACCAACGTCACGTTGCACCACAGACTGTCCAGGAGTTGGCGGATGCTTTAGTCCTGGTCTGGGAGGAGATCCCACAGGAGACCATCAGCAACCTCATCAGGAGCATGCCACACATAATACTGAGCCTCATTTTGACTTGTTTTAAGGACATTACATCAAAGTTGGATAATAATAATAATTATAATCTTTATTTTTATACAGTGCTAACATATTCCGCAGCGCTTTACATACATTATCATCGCTGTCCCCATCGGGGCTCACAATCTAGATTCCCTATCAGTATGTCTTTGGAGTGTGGGAGGAAACCGGAGAACCTCGAGGAAACCCACGCAAACACGGGGAGAACATACAAACTCCTTGCAGATGTTGTCCTTGGTGGGATCAGCCTGTAGTGTGTTTTTCCACTTTAATTTTGGGGGTGACTCCAAATCCAGGCCTCCATTGGTTAATAAATTTGATTTCCATTGATGATTTTTGTGTGATTTTGTTGTCAGCACATTCAACTTTGTACAGAACAAAGTATTCAATGAGAATATTTCATTCATTCAGATCTAGGATGTGTTATTTGAGTGTTCCCTTTATTTTTTTGAGCAGTGTATATGTGTCACCCTGGCCTGGATGCCACAAATATAATAAAGCTGTGTCTGAGAGCAAGGGGGAGGTCCTCTAGTCAAGGACCATTAGCACGCAGCACCTCCTGTCCCAGACCAGTAGGGGGAGCAGGCTGCCCCTATAAAAGCTGGAGCTGGGGGCAGGATTAGAGGAGAACTGGACAACCTGTCTCTGGATGGAGAGGTGTCCCAGAGCAGGGACAGACGGTTGTGTTGCAGCCTAAGAGGACGTGTGGCAGTAGGAGAGCCACGAGCCAGGGACAAGAGGCGAAGTGCGCCTGTCCTGGCAGACGAAGAGACTAATCTACCAGACTTTGGTGTCTGAGGCTGTGAGGATTCCACGTCCAACAGCAGATAACCAGTCCGCAGGGGACTGTATGTTCCTTGGCCTAAGAAGCCCGGAGGCTCCGCCACAGCAGAAGGGACCAGCAAAGCCGTACCAGGCCGGGAGTAGAAAGGGACCCAAGTTGCAAGCCATACGGGCGAGAGGACATGGTGAGCTCGGGAACGTGGGCTGTTACACTACAAGGAGGGAAATAGCCAGAAGGAGCACAGAGAGCACGGTAGGCCTACACCCTCACCCTGACCAGGGCCAGCCTCCCACTTGCTCTCAGAAATCCAGGCCCCCTCCTAGCCGGGCCTGTTTCTGGGTCATATTACCTGTTCTAATAAAGACCCTGAACTGTTTAAGAGGCCTCCGTTTCCTGGCTATCGCGGTCGGAATCATCCCCTCCATCATCCATTATATATTCTGCCCTGGGGCCATACTCCTCCCGTGGGGAGTTGAACTATTCAGTGCTGCACATTTATATCAGCCCCAGCGGTCTGCACTGCAGCGGCGTTTAGCCCTGACCGCAATCCACGGGTGGCGTAGTCGGACATTACCTATAGCACATCATAGACTACCACTGGTCTGACCACCCTGAGCCACGGGACTGGGTCGCCACTACTACTCCCAGCATTGCCCTGAAGACCGGTCCCGAGTGCCCCACGGCCCAGGGGGTGAGTCAGCTTTGGCGTAGTCGGCAGGATAGTAACCAACCCACCACAAACGGGTATTGCGTGCCTGAAAAAGACTGTACACGCACCTGAAAAGAGGTTTCCCGCCATCCGGAGCCGTTCCCCGCCATTTCCAGCCGTCTCCCGCCATCTTCCGTTGGTTCCCGCCAACTTCAGCCGTTTTCCCGCCATCGGACGCCATCTTCAGGACGCTGCGCGGGAAGAAGAGGGGCGTGGACGTCCAAACCGCGCGAGACACGAAGCTCCGCCTCACGCACCGACGCTGCGCAAGGTCCTGGAAGGGAGAGAGAGCGACGCTGACGTCACCAGGACGCGACGCAAGGTCCTCGTCCGGAGCATCACCAGTGGAGCCGTGGCCTACAGAAGAGGATCGTCGGAAGGTAGGCCACGCTTAAATAGGGGGGAGGAAGATGTCAGACACGGAGGCGCCCACTACCACCAGCGCAGCTGCAGCAGCGGTGATGCCATTTTCCCTGCCCTACATCCCTGGAGCGGCCTGACTGCCTAAGTATTCAGGGGAGCCCCATGCACTAACTGCCTTTAAAGAAAGGCTGTACAGTTTGTTCCTAGTTTACCCCCTGACAGAGGAACAGAAGATTAGCATACTGACAGGGCAGCTAACTGGCGCAGCCCAGCGGGAGGTAAAGTCATGGCCCGCTGAGGAGAAAAGGACTGTAAAGGACATTCTGGCCCGGCTGCGAGGTACCTTTGATACCCGTACCTCCGCTGAAATTAAAATGCGGGTCTTTGGATGTAAGCAGCGGGCACAGGACAGCATTAGAGACTATGCCCTAAATTTGCAGGAGGCCTTGAGGGCCATCAAACAAGCTGACCCTGGCAGCGTGCAGGATACGGATAAGCTACTAACAGAACAGTTCATAGAAAGTCTGCTGTCTAGCGGCCACAGGACCCAGCTGCGCCTCATGTTCTTTCAGAACCCTGATCTGACCTTTGCCCAATTCAAGGACAGGGCCATAAGGGTGCTCCGTGAACCCGCAACAAGTGGCGCTATAAACCCCCGGCGCCCTACTCTCACCTACCACCAGGAGGCGGCGCCCTCCTCTATGGACTCTGTGGAGGCCGATGCACAGGCCCTGAACCAAGCCCCGTCGAAAGATCTGCACCACCAAGTCCAGGAGCTGACCAGGAGCGTCGCAGTGTTGACCAGGATCGTCCAGGCGTTACAAGTGGACCCGTCAAGACCCATCGAGTTGGCTTCAAGTCCGGAGGATGTCCCGTGGCGTCGACAGAGGAGGGCCCCGTCGTTCCGAAGGAGGCCTACAGACCGCTACGCAGAGGATGGACAGCCCATTTGCTGTCGATGCAACCAGCCCGGACACATTTCCAGGTACTGTAATTTAAACGGGTCCAACCTGGGGCAGAGGGCCAACCCCCAGGCATAAGATCACCAGGCCCTTACAATTGGCGTAATAAGTACGTTGGGGGGTGCCCGGTTTTACCCGTGGTGCTGGACGGTATCTCCATGAGCGCCTTGCTGGATACCGGGTCGCAAGTAACTACTATCCCTTATGTACTTTTTAAGCAGTATTGGACTGATGCTGATATAACACGGTATCCAGACAGTGACTTGAGCATCATCGCCAGTAATGGCTTGCCCGTGCCGCAGATGGGGTTCAAAGAGATGACCATTAAGATTGGTAAAGTTGAACTACCGGCACAGGGAGTGATTATTGTGGACATTGACCGTCGTGAAAGTCACCCTAAAATAACTGTGGGTACTAACGTGATTGAAAATTGTCTTTCAGAGGTAATTGTAATTCTACAACAGGTGGCGGTGAATGCTAGTTCCAGCCAACAGAGAGTCCTCAACAAGGAGATAAAAGCCCTGATGAGACGGCAGCAGGTAGAACTGTCTGGTGATGAGATCGGTAGCGCAAGACTGAGTGACCCATTCCCCATTTCCATGCCTCCCAAAAGTGAAATGATGATCTGGTGTCGGACTGCAATCGGGTTGAGAGGTAGAGACTACCAAGCCATGGTAGAACCCGTGTACTCAGACAGCAGGCCCACCATTTTGACAGCCCGGGGGGTGGTTGATGTCCGTCATGGGAGGGTGCCCGTTCGCATTCTCAACATTGGGGAGAGAGAGGTACACTTACCCAGGTACGCTACACTTGCCAAACTGTTTGTTGTCGAACACAAAGCTATCAGGGCCGTGGAGCCTTTGCCTCCATCTCCACAGGCGGAGGGTAATGGCTCCCAGAAACAAAAGGAGGACTGGTGCAAGAAACTCCATGTGGGTGCTGACTCCACTCCCCTGCACCAAAAACAAGGAGTCTACCGGGTGGTCCAGGAGTACGAGAGAATTTTTAGTAATCACCCGCTAGACTTCGGCAGAGTAAAAGGGATAGAACACCATATCCCCACGGGGAGCCACCCACCAATAAAAGAGAGACACAGGCCTGTACCCCCTGCACATTATCAGAACGCCAAGGGTATGCTGCGGGAAATGAAAGAAGCTGGGGTCATTAGAGATAGCTGTAGCCCCTGGGCAGCCCCCCTGGTTCTGGTAAAAAAGAAAGACGGCACCATGAGAATGTGCGTGGACTATAGACAAATCAACCGTATCACCCACAAAGACGCATATCCGCTGCCTAGAATAGAGGAGTCTTTAGCCGCACTAAAATCAGCTAACTTCTTTTCTACTTTGGACCTTACTAGCGGGTACTGGCAGGTTCCTGTGGCAGAGGCTGACAAGGAGAAGACCGCCTTCACCACCCAGATGGGACTGAGCGAGTTCAACTGTATGCCCTTCGGGCTCTGCAACGCACCAGGGACCTTCCAGAGGCTGATGGAATGCTGTCTAGGGCACTGAAACTTCGAGACGGTCCTCCTTTACCTGGACAACGTGATCGTCTATTCAAAGACTTACGAGGACCATCTAAAGCACCTGGCCGAGGTGTTCGAAGCCCTGGCAGGCTATTGCCTGAAGGTGAAACCATCGAAGTGTCACCTGTTGAAACCGAAGGTCCAGTACCTAGGGCACGTGGTAAGTGCGGAAGGAGTAGCCCCCGACCCTGACAAGGTCACGGCAATCAAGACCTGGCCAAGCCCCTCGAACATCAAAGAAGTGAAGCAGTTACTTGGGTTGGTAGGCTACTACCGAAGGTTCATCCCCGGGTTCACTAAGATGGCAGCTCCTATGCAGGACCTCCTGATAAGACAGTCTAAGTCCAGAAGCCAAAAGCCACCCTTCAAGTGGGATAAACCGGAAGAGGAGTCCTTCCGCCAGTTGAAGATGGCCCTCACAGGGGATGAGATCCTGGCCTACCCTGATTATGGCCAGCCTTTTATTCTCCACACAGACGTCAGTAATGTGGGACTGGGAGCCGTACTGTCACAAAACCAACAGGGCAGAGAAAGGGTGATCGCGTACGACAGCCGGAAGCTGAGGCCCACCGAGAGGAACCCGGAGAATTACAGCTCCTTCAAGCTAGAATTCTTGGCGGTGGTGTGGGCCGTAACGGAACGCTTCAAGCATTACCTGGCCTCCGCAAAGTTCACCGTGTACACGGACAACAACCCGCTAACACACCTAGACAGTGCAAGACTTGGTGCCCTAGAACAGCGGTAGATGGCCCTTCTCTCCAATTATGACTTCGTGATCAAGTACCGGGCAGGCAAAACCAATGCCAACGCTGACGCCCTGTCGAGAATGCCTCACTTACCTGAAGGTGACGAAGACCCAGAGGAGCTGGAGGAGGTAGAACTCCCCGCGTTTCACCGGTATGGGGCCGCTCAATACTCCCACCGCGTGAAGGAGGAAGATTTAACAACCCTTATGATCAATCCCCTACCTCACCACAGCTGGGCCGAGACCCAAGATAGTGATCCTGCGATCCGCCTGGTGAAAAATCTGCTGACCCAGGAAGATGCCCGCTTAGATCCGGATGCTCCAGAGGAAGCCAAGCAGCTATAGAAAGAGAAGAGCAAGCTGTTCCTCTATGAAGGCAAGCTGTGCAGAAGACTTGTCAACCACCGGACACACGAGCTGACCTGGCAAGTCGTGGTCCCAAGGCGGGATGCAGCTATGGTCCTGGGGGCTTACCATGACAGAGCGGGGCACTTCGGTTGGAAGACACTGGAGTTCCTGCTAAGAGGACGGTTCTTTTGGGTCGGTATGAGAGGGGCTGTAGAGAAGTGGTGCAGGGACTGTGGCCCTTGTAACTTAAGGAGAAAAGACCGCACCAGCCAGAAGACACCCTTGAAGCCCATCATCACCCAGCAGCGTCTTGAGCTGGTAGCTCTGGACCACGTCAAATTGGCTCCAAGCCGGTCAGGATACATCTATGCCCTGACAATCGTGGACCACTATTCCCGTTTTCTAGTGGTGGTCCCGGTAAAAGACTTGACAGCCCAAACGGCGGCCAGAGCCTTCCAGCAATACTTCTGCCGTCCACACGGGTATCCGGAACAAGTTCTGACAGACCAGGGTCCAGCGTTGGAGGCTGAAATCTTCCAAGTGTTCTGCAACCTCTATGGCTGTAAGAAGATTCAGACAACGCCTTACCACCCACAAACCAAACGGGATGTATGAGAAAATGAACAATATAGTCATCGATCTCCTGAAGACGTTGCCCCTGGAGGAACGCAACCTGTGGCCAGAAAAACTGCCAGACCTAATAGACTTGTACAACCATATCCCGGTGAATGCTACAAACTGCACCTCGGCTTACCTGATGCGAGCCAGACCAGGTAAGCTGCCCATGGACTTGGAGATGGGAGTCCTAACACCTGAGGACACCTCCCCGGATGCGGACTGGGATACGGAAAGGCGACTGCAGTACAAGAAGGTACAGGAGAGTGTGGAGAAGAGCCTGGCCCAGGTGAGAGAAAGGCAAGAAAGACTCTTCAACCAACACGCCCCTGCTGGTCCCCTAGAACCTGGTGAGCAGGTCCTGAAGCGCAAGAGAAGGCTACATAAGTTGGACGACCAGTGGGAAAGGGAACCCTACACCGTACTGCAGTCTGACCACGACAACTCAAAGGTGTGCGTGATCACCAAGGATGGAGGAGAAACCACTAGTACCGTCTCCAGAGACCACCTAAAAAGGTGCCCCGAGTAATTCCGTAGTGCAGAAGAGGATCAAAGTGACCTTGAACCCGCAGAGGACAAGGAAGAAATGATCAGCACCGTTCTCGGAGAGTTTCCTCAGTCCTGGACTCGAATAAACGATGCCATAGTGGTACCCGTCCTGCATTTCCTGCAACCTGCTCAGCAACAACCTACACCAGAGCCGGAAGGTGAAGAAGAGCAAGCAGTTCCAGAGGCAGAAGAGCCTGTACCAGCAGCCCAGGAGAATCAACCCTCTGCTGACAGTGAGCCTGCCATGCCTGCGGTAAGCCAAAGGACCCGCAGACAGCTGCCTGCCCTGCCTGTAAGTCCAGCTGGTAGCTGTACCCCTAGCGCTAGTGGGGAAAGCCAGGTCGGTCCACCACCAGACAGTGGATTATGGAGGTCAACCAGGAGCACAAAGGGGCAGATACCCGCTCGCTGGAGAATATAGGGTGCACTAAAACTGTAAATAACCCTGTTGCCAAGTGTTGAAATGTTTGCAAAGTTACATGCATGATTGGTAATTGTGTGTTTCAGTTTCTTACAGTTACCGTACGGACCCAAAGGTTATGGACTTTTAATAACCGGGACTTTGTATGGACTGCGTTCGGAGCCTGACCAAGGAATGAACTAAGACTGTAAAGGACTTGGGGCTAGGACAGACCCCCACCTGGTTAAGGCTCCCAGTTGAGTTGGTGAAATGGACACCCGGTCATAGACCACACTGTGATCTTAAGAACTCAACCTGTGCGTCGTTTGTCTACTGATGTTTTATGGTCATGCATATTATCTTTGTTTATTGTTTAGTCCCGGAGTACTAAATTTTACTAGGGGGGAATGTGTCACCCTGGCCTGGATGCCACAAATATAATAAAGCTGTGTCTGAGAGCAAGGGGGAGGTCCTCTAGTCAAGGACCATTAGCATGCAGCACCTCCTGTCCCAGACCAGTAGGGGGAGCAGGCTGCCCCTATAAAAGCTGGAGCTGGGGGCAGGGTTAGAGGAGAACTGGACAACCTGTCTCTGGATGGAGAGGTGTCCCAGAGCAGGGACAGACGGTTGTGTTGCAGCCTAAGAGGATGTGTGGCAGTAGGAGAGCCACGAGCCAGGGACAAGAGGTGAAGTGCGCCTGTCCTGGCAGATGAAGAGACTAATCTACCACACTTTGGTGTCTGAGGCTGTGAGGATTCCACGTCCTACAGCATATAACCAGTCCGCAGGGGACTGCATGTTCCTTGGCCTAAGAAGCCCGGAGGCTCCGCCACAGCAGAAGGGACCAGCAGAGCCGTACCAGGCCGGGAGTAGAAAGGAACCCAAGTTGCAAGCCATACGGGCGAGAGGACACGGTGAGCTCGGGAACGTGGGCTGTTACACTACAAGGAGGGAAATAGCCAGAAGGAGCACAGAGAGCACGGTAGGCCTACACCCTCACCCTGACCAGGGCCAGCCTCCCACATGCTCTCAGACATCCAGGCCCCCTCCTAGCCGGGCCTGTTTCTGGGTCATATTACCTGTTCTAATAAAGACCCTGAACTGTTTAAGAGGCCTCCGTTTCCTGGCTATCGCGGTCGGAATCATCCCCTCCATCATCCATTATATATTCTGCCCTGGGGCCATACTCCTCCCGTGGGGAGTTGAACTATTCAGTGCTGCACATTTATATCAGCCCCAGCGGTCTGAACTGCAGCGGCGGTTAGCCCTGACCGCAATCCATGGGTGGCGTAGTCGGACATTACCTATAACACATCATAGACTACCACTGGTCTGACCACCCTGAGCAACGGGGCCGGGTCGCCACTACTACTCCCAGCATTGCCCTGAAGACCGGTCCCGAGTGCCCCACGGCCCAGGGGGTGAGTCATATATATGTATATATACAGTGGGGAAAATAAGTATTTGACACACTGCCAATTCTGCAAGTTTTCCCACTAAGAAAGAATGGAGAGGTTTGTAATTTTTATCATACATACACTTCACCTGTGAGAGACAGAATCAAAAAAAAATCCAGAAAATCACATGGTATGATTTTTACATAATTATTTTTGCATTTTATTGCATGAAATAAGTATTTGATACAATAGAAAAACAGAACTTAATATTTGGTACAGAAACCTTTGTTTGCAATTACAGAGGTCAGACGTTTCCTGTAGTTCTTAACTAAGCTTGCACACACTGCAGCTGGGATTTTGGCCCACTCCTCCATACAGATCTTCTCCAGATCTTTCAGGTTTCAAGGCTGTCGCTGGGCAACATTGAGTCTTAGCTCCCTCCAAAGATTTTCTATTGGCTATGAAGCCCCTCCTTAGTTGCCCTGGTTGTGTGTTTCGGGTCATTGTCATGCTGGAAGATCCAGCCACCACCCATCTTCAATGCTCTTACTTGGGGGTTCTTGGGCAAAATTTTGCGATACATGACCCCATCCATCCTCCCTTCAATACGGGCAGTCTCCCTGTCCTCTTTGCAGAACATCACCACCACAGTATAATGTTTCCCCCACCATGCTTCACGGTTGGAACGGTGTGCTTGGGTTTGTACTCATCCTTCTTCTTCTGCTTCCAAACATGGCAAGTGGAGTTGATGCCAAAAAGTTCTATTTTGGGCTCATCTGACCACATGACCTTATTCCTTGCCTCCACTGGATCATCTAGATGGACATGTGCTGACATGAGCAGGAGGACCTTGCGTGCCTTGCAGAGTTTTAATCCATGACGGCGTAGTGTGTTCCTAACGGTAATGTTTGAGACTGTGGTGCCCGCTCTTGTCAGGTGATTGACCAGATCCTACCATGAAGTTCTGTGCTGATTTCTAACCTTCCTTAGAATCATCCTTACCCCACGAGGCGAGATCTTGCATGGAGCCCCAGACCAAGGAGGATTGACAGTCAACTTGTGTTTCTTCCATTTTCTAATAATTGTGCCAACAGCTGTTGCCTTCTCATCAAGCTGCTTGTCTATTGTCCTGTAGCCCATCCTAGCCTTGTGCAGGTCTAAAAATTTGTTCTCACTTTTTCTTAATATTAATTTTAGTGTTGATACCTCTAATTTTTCATTTAACAACAGTCCCATTAGGATGTCAGTTGTGCAATATAGAAGATGTTATACTCTTGGCATCCTGATGCTGTATATTTGTAAGGTGAGGAGAATACTTTGATATAATCTTTTTTTTTTTAATTTGAATAGTTTGAAGGTAATCACAATCTAAGAACAGAAATAACGGAGTATCAGTTTATGGAACTTCAAAATAGTCTGTCTTATCAAACTGACTCAATATACTTGAACAACTTGCAGCTTTAAACTGGAGCAATATAGTCTGTCAAAGCTTACTGTTACTTACGGTAAACCAAAGTTGTTGGTACACCAGGTGCTCCCTCAATATCTCCAGGTTTCTCTGCCATTGAATAGCTTGGCTGACTTGATCTTGCAGTTTTATTTCTTTCTGGTTTGAATTCTCGGGCGACAACATAGGGTTCCAACCTTTTTTTAAGAAACCAATGTAACTACTCTCTTGTTGGCATCTTTGGAGAGTGGAGGCTATTTATACCCTCTTGCTCTGCTCTCACTTTTTCTCCTGTTGTTCCAGTGCTGCCTCTGGAGTCTCTCTGTAGTGGCCGCCCCTCTCTCCACAACTCAGAATCCAATGGCACTCAGTGACTGTACACTTGGAGAGTGCGGTAACCACTCTTTCTCGGCCACTTCCTGTTCCTCTATAAACACTATTCTTGGGAACACCGCTTAGTGTTCATGGTGCCTCCTTTTGTAGGATATACATTTATGCCACGTATAGTTGTATTAGTACTTAGGAGTATCATCAGTATCACCTATTGTTTTTTAATGATAAGAACTAGTAATTGGCTGACCCAGAAATAATGATTCAATAATACAAATGTCTAAGTCTAGGATTGTTTAAAAATGTAGGCCAATGCAGAACTATCCTAGTAAAACTATCATACCTTACAAATATTTGGATTTCCAAAGAGGATTACATTTTGTCAGTCTACCATCTGTCAGTATAGATTCTTTAGCTGAGAATGGAATATCAAATAAATCTTGCCTGTGGAAAGGTATGAGCACCGTCCCTGACACATTGAAATACCTTGTTCTGCTAGGCCAGAATGGAGTTATGATAATGACTATCGTCATCTTTTCGAACACATTAAATCTATTACTTTTCTAAACCATAAAAAGCAATGTTTAGCTATAGGAATAAAAGAGAAAAAAGAACAGCTTTGGGATCAGTGTCTTAGGTTTGAATCTGACCAGGATCAACATCTGCATGGAGCTAGTATGTTCTCCCTGTGTGTATGTAGCTTTCTCCATGTGTTTCCTCCCACGCCAATGACGCGCCCCTGGGGGCCGTGGGGTACTCGGTAACCGGGCCAGTCGGTGCTGGGGATGTCACGGTGGCAGTGACCAGGTCCGTTACCCTGGGCAGTCAAATTAAAGGGGGATGTAAAAGGGGAATAAAGTTTTTGGAGATAATGTTCGTGACGCCACCTGTTGTATGCGGCTATATGGAGCTGCCGCTGCGGTGCAAATCCTCTGGAGCTGATGGTGACGCAGCAGAGTTGGTTCAGCTCTCCACAGGCAGAGCTAAGCTCCAGGGCAGTAGATGGTGATTTTATGAGGTAGATGTTGTTGGTGCGGTGTAGTGCAGTGTTGGTGGCGCAGTAATGAGTGAAGGACACAGTGGGGTGCAGTCTTCAGGCTTTACTCACAGTTCAAAGCAGTTCCAGGTCACCGCTGCAGCCGGTAATGACCGCAAACATCGTTCTGTGTCCTCCGGGGTAGGGATCCAGCAATCTCTCAGGTACCTCAAGAGCACTTAAACGGGACCCTGTTCTATGTACCTTTTCTGGTCGTCTCACTGAACTGGCTCTCACCCTCCTGCCCTGAGCCTCACAATTAGTGTCCCAAGCCAGTGGCCTTGGATCTTGTCTGGCGATTTGCAGTCCCCTGGACCCTATATGACCACCTTTTCAGCTATATAATTGTGGGTTTTGGCTGCAACACCTTGAAAATGCTGCAGCCTCCGGTTGGCTAGCTGAGCCTGGTTGTTCTCCACTAGTTTTGGGGACGGTCCCCTTCTGCGGCCTGATCCCTCCACGTCCATGTGAATTTGGGCGCACGGGTGGCTTTCTGCACTTACCGTTCCCCTGGGATCCCCTCTGTCTCTGGAGCCTTTCCCTCTGCTCCCGTCCTCTCTCACTCTCCTCCTAGGCCTCTCTTACCAGGCCGGGCTCTTCTCTCTCCTGAGCGGAGCTCCTACTGAGCTCCCACTCCCAACTGTCTCTCCTCTGAACTGGACTGAACTGAACTCCTTCTAGATGGTTCCCCTTTTTCTTATACTCTTCCTGTCCGTGCTCCCCTAATCTACTTCCTCCACTCACCTCCTCTACCTAGTTCCACCCTCCAGCTAGGGACCAGGGACTGTGCTCTCCCTTAGAAGCAATCTCGCCCTTCCCTACTGAAGTGGAGTGTATTGGATGTGGATGTGTGCGCCCTGGGTAGTACTCCATCTTTACCTGAGAGAGGGGTACCACACCTCTGGGTGAGATGCAGTACCTTTGTGGCAACTGGACCCGCAGGGGCGCCACACCAATGATATACTAAAAGCACAATTTGATTCCTATTAAATTGAACCTTGTATGTGAGTAAAATACGGAAATATTGTCTTATAAATCAGACTATGTCAACGGTATATCAATTATTGTAATAATAATAATAATAATAATAATGAACCCAAATGAGTGCAGGGTTAAACAAAGACAGGAGTGGGTCCAATAGTAAAAGCAAAATGGGGCCCCTCTTGGTGTCAGTTCATGTCAGTTCAAGTCAACAGAGACTAGCCTTTTCCTTTCCTTGCTCCTGTATTGGTCATTGTGGAGTGGGAGACTTGTGCGGGTTTATATCATACAACTTTGGGACAACCTATTTAGGTCCTCTTTCATTCATTTGGCCCATTAGCACCACCCTTGTCTGTCACTATTGTACAATAATAAAATAGTGTGCACCACACAGTGGTCATACAGAGAGGAAGAGAAGGGGATCATAGTGTAATATTTTAGGACTATAGTATGTATATGTTTGTCTTTGATATAGATGCCATCGCTGCACAAAAGAACTGAGACTTCAAAAATGGCAGCAGATTTAGAATTTGTCCTGCAGTGGAAGTGGGTTTTAACTACGTAATATTTTCAAATTTTCACATTATATATCCATAAAAAAGGAAGCCCTGCATATCATTTTTGTTATTATTAACTTGTGCTAATTTTCAATTAGTTGGTGTAATGTCCCACAACTTGGTAATTATACAGTATTGTATTATTATTATTATTGTCCTGCAGTTTGGTTGCTATGCAACAAGATTTGCCCCTTTATAGAAGTCTGCCCTTCCTCTCTTTCTGTAGCTCTGATGTAGCTCTGATGTCAGTAACCCCTCCCTTCTTCTTCCTCATTCTGTGAGTCAGTCATGTTAAGAAGCTCATGTGTCTGTATCTCTAGTTCAGAATAAGTTCTTTTTACCTACTGTAATTATGCATAACTACAACATTTCAGCTGGAAAATAAATCTTCTTCTGGTATCTTCACACATGCCCCTGCAGTCGAGTCAAGCTACTGTATCTGATGAAATCACTTCGTGAGTAACGGTACATAGAGAGCCACAGAAACGGTGTCTCAGCCTAGTTAGGGAGTCAGAATAGTTGGTTAACTTGAAAAACACGGATAACACTCGTGCGAGAAAAACTGACGTCTGAAAGAGCCCTTACACGAACACAACCTGTTAGACCATCATATCAGGGTCTAACGTGCCACTGTATTCTGAGGGCATTACTGTCTCCAGTTAGATTTGTCAGATATCGGGACCAGTGATTGTGATTGCAGGGTCCCAAAAGGGTTAAAGTAGGAGCCCTCACACGCTGTTAACCAAATAGATGCAGCTATTGTGATTGAAAATGGCATCTAGGGGTTTAAACTGACCCGATCGGTGCTAAGCTGATACCTGCTGCAAATTCTCTCGCCGGGGGGCGTTGTTCCATTTTTTGTCAGCAACGTAAAAAGGAGATGAGGAATAAGCAATGACAGTATAAACAGGTATCGACAGTTATTAATAGGTTTAAGTAAAAAGGGATATATATATATATATATCTACTGTGTATATACATCTGGAAAATAACCAGATGATACATAAAGAAACCCTAAAATATACTTTATTTGGCTGTAGCTCTGCAAATTGAGCAAGTGCATACTATATAAATCAAACACACTGACAATTCAGGGTTAGCTACCTCAAAAACATCCCCAAAATCCATGCTTTTCTTACTGCTGAAACGGCTCTTATTGTTCAAATTTAGGGCTCGTTTAGAAGTTCCTATAATTGCTCCATGTTCTGTCCATATGCCAAATTGGTAACATACAGATAGTGCACTGACCAATGCAAGTCAATGGGGTCCTTTACATGAACATTTTTACACATGAACCGATGTTCTGCATGATCAGGCTAGTCTATTATAAGACAATGCATGGTCACACATGGCGCAAGGATATATTTTTCCTGTATCATCCATATGTCATGCATTTTTCCTGGATCCATTCAATTATTAATGGATATATGGATTGCATATGTATAATAATAAGTTGTAAAAAATGATGTGGTTTGTTTTTGGATGTAAAGCACATGATTTTGCATACGGTATGCTCACCTGACCCCAGTTTTTTCTCTTTTTTTGTCACTACGGATTGGTCTTTCCTTTGCTAAACTCTCTGCTCTATATTTCCTGAATACAGCAGCCAAGCTAAAATATTGGTATAACCTCTACGCCGATGCCTCCACCCTGTGCCAGTCATTACACTGGTTACACATCCACTATAGAGTACAGCATAGATTTATCAGACTCATCTATCTATATTTTCACACTCACCTATCTACCACCCTACCCGTGCTCTTCATTCTGCTAATCTAAGACTAACATTCTCCATAGCCATTCCCATCTACCAGACTTTTCTCATGCTGCACGAGTTTTCTGTTATGCTCTAGCCTGGACAATCAGTGAATTCCCACATCCAGGGTGTCTTAAAAACACATTTTTCTTGTCCTATCTCATACCCTAATTGGATCCTTTTTGTTTACTCTTCCCCATGTACATTATTCCTTAGAACATGATCCTTTAATTTACCAGTGTCGCCCACACTCTGTGGATGTAGCTGCACTTCATATCTGTACATACACAAATACTGATTGGTGACTGACACATACAATGTGAACTTCCCTGTTATGAAGGTTGGCTGGACAATTATAAAGAACAAAATGAGGTCTTCTAGCTTTTGAGTCATCCTCTTTTACCTTTAGATTGTAAACTCTTGCAAATAGCGCCACCCATTCCTCTTCTCATTTCTTACTATCTGATGTCGGACATCATTTGTAAGTATTTCCTCTAAATTTGCATGATATCACTATATGAACTGAAAGATTTCTATCAACTTCAGCAAAAGATGTAACTTTGATTTTGGGTATGAATGAATGATAAAAAATAACATTGGTGCAATTAAAGTAAAGCAATGTATATACAAAGGTACTCAACGTTGCATGTACATACTGTGCCTTACGAAGGAACTATACATTGAACCACACAGATTCCATATGCCTCCTTACAAGCTGCCCCGTGAGGCCTTACGCAAAGCTAAATCGTTATTTAAGGTTTAATAGATTTCAATGGTTTAATGATATTCTATTCTAAATCCATAGACATTAATATGGAAGTGGTTCCTCCCTTTGCAGCTAAACAGCTTCCACTCTCCTGGAAAGTTTTCTACAAGATTTTGGATTGTGTCTGTGGAAATTTTTGGCCATTCATCCAGTAGAGCATTTGCGACTTCACACACTGATATTGGATGAGAGGGCCTGTACGTAATCTCCGTTCTAGTTCACTGTCACGAGTGTGTCAGACGTGATGGACAGTCACCCTGCAGTTGGTTGCAGGAGATCTCTATGTTCGGCATTACAGACATTTTCTTAGAGGCTGCCTCTAGGACTCAGCGGCTACCTCCCTCTGGCTAATTTACACCCTGGCCTGGGTGTATAAATACCTGCTGTGTTCCAGAGGGAGGTGCCGGCAATATTCATTACTCCTTGTGAGGGCTTTAGCAAGAGCAGTACTTCGTCCTCTGTGGAGCTTGAGGACGTGTGCGCATTTGTCTGGAGTCGTCTAAAGCTATGCTAATCAATTTCCCCCTGTTTGTTCACCCTTGTTGTCTATAGTGTTTAGTGGAGATCGACTATTGCTCATCTCCTCCCTTCCCTAGCCTTAGCCATACGCCAGGGAAAGACAGGACGAGGCACGCATGTGGCGATTGGTGAAGAGCCAATACAGGGACGTTAGGGAGGCAGGGTGACGCTATACCAACCTAGGAGGTCTCCACTTCCCCCCTTTCTCTAGAGTCTGGGCTCCCTTCCCCTCTTCCCTTTGTGTTGCACTAAGTATTTCCCACATCTTGCGTGACATTCACCCAACCACACCTTTATGAACTTTGCCTTGTGCACTGGGACACAGTCATACTGGAACGGAAAAGGCCTTTCTCAAACTTTTACCACAAAGTTGGAGGTAGACAATTGTGCAACATTAGAGTTGAGCAAAAAGATTTTCAGGACTCTAGCCCAGTGGCCCTGTTAGTAGTCAATAGCAACTGAACCAGATCCCTGAGAACCTACTCTTACTTGCTGGCCAAGTTCCTCTTCTGCTTACCACTCCTGGCGCGATGTCATCATTATAGCACAATGAACGTATGAAGTTGTGTTGACCTACTGGTCAGAAGAGTCGCCAGAGATGCCGGTAGGTAGGAGGAGGTTCGTAGGGCTCTGGTCCGGCTGCCATGGAGTACTAACTTAATTGCTGGACACATTTCTATCCAAACTGTCTCTGCAGTTGGGTTAGCAGAAAACTGGCAACTTCTATGCACTCAGCACTTAGAGAATGTAACTTTACATGTTGTCCATTTTGTGGCTGAGTTGCTGTGGTTCCTAAATGCTTCCACTTCTCAATAATATCACTCACAGGTAATGGTGGAATATTTAGGAGGTAAGAAATTTTATGAACAGACTTGTTACAGTGGTGGCTCCATTCTGTCGCGATAGTAAAGGCAGATGGCCCGACGAGGGGCCAGATGTTATACACGAGGGGACTGAATAAAAACCCTATCTTGAATGATGAAAAGGTGTGTCTCAATACGTTTGTCCATATAGTGTATATACAGTATAAACTGTTTAGTGTCATGTCACCCTTTATATATATGGTTTCAATTATGCTGACTGCAATATAACGTGGGCCATTGAATTTCATTAGAAGACACTCTAAATGCTCCATGACCCGGAATTTATCTGAAATTTGCATACCATTCTGCTTTGCAATGGTTGTGATGCATTTTTAGCATTTGCTCTTCTGCCAAATTCAACACAATTTCTATTTTGCAATAATGATGTTTTCTTCACACATATACAAAGGAGGCCCCGTTTACTTTACTACAGATGGTAGAAGTCTGTGGCCAGAATCATTTGCCAGAATGTGCCACAGCTCCAAAAGCAACTTTCAAAAGCTTCTTGAATGAAAATAAACAGACACATGAATTATTGGAAAACAGAGCAAAACACATTGGATTTCCATGGATCGCAACTGTTTGATGCATCCTAAAACTTCAAATTTTTCTCCATTATGCTGAGCAATTGTCCTTAGCCGTAACCCAGACATATAATAGAAAATAGATTGCACAATATACAGGGCTCTGTAGGGTAAGACGATCTCTATTACCACCTGTGCAACATTAAAAACAGGATACTGAGAGTCCCATAGACTAAACATCATCCAAATAATATGACTATTAGCTAATGGCCAGGTCTACCGTTATATATACCATCAGTGTATACTGCGGAGAGTAAATGGAGGCATTAAAATGTACACACGCTGCAATATAAACTACTTCTCATTTGTGGTTTTCTTTAGTTTTTTCAACATCGACAAATTTTATCACATAATAGTTAATTAAATGCAAAAATTCCATTATCGAACAAAATAAAACAGATAGAAAAATAATGATATACAATAACATTGTGATAACCCGGTATTTATTAGACCACCAGAGTGATAAATTAGCAAATAATTTGTACTGTCGAAATTTCTGTGGTCTAGAATTATACAAAATAGGATGTCAACTTAAAGAAGACCTTTCACGGGTCAAAAAGGTGCAGATCTTGCTATTATTTTATTCCTTGAGTATTGCGACTTATTTAATTTTCTTAAATACGCCATACATTTCCAGAGAAGTGGGCCTCTTTATTTGCTGCTACCTTTAAATGGTCTTCATCAAAATGGTGGTGCTCACAGGGTAATAATGCAGAGAATCCTAAAGACACGCCCCCATAAAATCCTGTGAGACACACCCTTTTGTTAAAGATCATAAAAGTTAGTACTAAACAAAAAGGTCCAATATCTCTTTACCCAAACGGAGGATAAAAAAACAACAAAACATAATACTCAGGAGAGTAGCAAGAAAAAAACAAGAGTCTCTCTTGACCTAGTAACAGGAATTTTTTAACCCCTTAAAGGGGTTTTCCGGACTTAGGGTACTATTCTGCAGTCAGTCTATGTGAGTGTAGACTTGTGAATCTTCACTCTCAGTCAATCGCGCTCACTACACCCTGTGAGGATTCTCCGGTTCCGGGAGTGGGCGGTCATTTGCATACTTCCGGCCACATTCCAACTAGATGTGTCCCGCTTCTCTTGATACACTTTGTGAGGCAGTGACCGGAACCGTATACGAGGGACGTTATATATCCCCCAGAATGTGTACAGAGACCTATTAAATCCATTGGAGTGCATTGCAGTCATAGACACAGCGGCAGCTGCAATGCAGGAATGAAGGTGAGCAATCACCTGGTCAGACTACCTGGCTAAGGCAGATTAAGTAAAACCCGGCAGGGCCTTCATTTCTTGGAGGAGGTCACAGGAGGCAGTGGGGCGGCCTCCTCCCTCCAACCCGGATTTTCCAGTGGCTCTTGCCACAGGTCCTTTAAAACTCTTTCACTAAGGTTTAGTGTTGTTCTATGTTGCAACCTGCTAGGAGCACAGCAGGTTAGCTTAGCAGGACTGAGTGTGGCTGAACCACCGCCTAGGAAGGCTCTGCACCTGTCAGGCCCTGAGCGGCCCCGGCGTGGCCGTTGTCCCCAGCAACCGTTGTTTATGGACTCATGTTAACCCGGCTGCGAACCGGAGGACTTTCTGTTTACCCGTGAGTTGCTGAATAAAAGCTGTTTATGTTGGACTTGCTTGGGTCACTGCCTCAGTTACTGCACGGTGTGAACACCGCCACCTTACAGCTTGGTGGAGAATGCGGGCAGTGTGACTGAGGCATACCCCACCGGCAGCTGCATGACCACAATCCGTCCTGCCACCTTTCAGTTCCACCCCATGGACAAAATGGAGGAGCTATTAAAGCAGCTCGCACTCGCCCAGCAGCAGTTGCTGCAGTCTCAGCGGCAACAGCAGGAGAGGGAACGGCAACAGCAGGAGCAATACCTGAGTCTCCAACGGCAACAGCAGGAGCGGGAACAGCAGCACAATCAGCAGCAGCAGCTACTGTACCAGCAGCAGCAAAAAACAAATGAACTGATGATGCAACAGATTGCTGCCCTGCGGGAGACACCGACCGCATCAGCCCCGGAATGTCGAGACGCCCGGGACAAGGTTCGATCAGCGTTGAGTAAGATGGGACCGGAGGACGACGTGGAAGCCTTCCTTACCATCTACGAACGCACAGCAGAGCAGGAAAACCTACCAGCCGACCAGTGGGCGGAAGTGGTGGCTCCGTTTTTGGTTGGCGATGCCCAGAAGGCCTGTTTCGACCTCAGTCAGGAGGACGCCCGGGACTACCAGAGGCTTAAAGGTGAGATCCTTGCCCGGCTGGGGGTCAATACATACGTGAGGGCTCAGCGTGTGTTTTCGTGGGCCTATGTGGAGACCCGACCTGCCCGGTCTCAGGCTTATGACCTCCTGTAGCTGGTAAAGAGGTGGCTCCAACCTGAGACTTTGTCCCCAGCCCAGATAGTGGAGAGGGTGGTGGTTGACCGGCTGGTGAGGACTCTGCCAGTCGCTATCCAACGTTGGGTGGGGCAAGGGGACCCCGGCACCCTCGACCAGGTGGTCAGTTTGGTCGAGCGCTACTCAGCCACTCAGGACTTCATTCGAGACTCCGCCCCCTCTCGGCTGTCACGTCGAGCCCTGCCAACCCAGGAATCGGGAAAGGGGTCGCGTCACTCTGCTGGGGACAGTCAGCACCGTATCTGTGCTGAAGGGGAGCCCCGCAGTGAGAGTGGCAGGAGACCGGTTCCCTCCCAAACTGTCATAAGACCTAACAGTACCACCACCCTTAGGTGCTGGCGGTGTCAGGGGCCGGGACATGTGATTGCTAATTGTCCCCTGACTACAGAACCCATGGACTGCAGATATAGTCGCCGTGTCTCAATGTACGCCCAGACCGTCTGCACAGCGAGTCCCGAACCCCGGGACAATGAACTCCAAATATGTCAGGTACTGGTTAATGGGTACCCCACGGAGGCTCTCCTGGACTCAGGGAGCCTCGTGACTCTGGTACATGGGTCGCTGGTGGCAGGAGACAACCCCAGTGGACGGCCAGTCGGGGTTGTGTGTATCCATGGGGACCTCCGCGAGTACCCAACTGCAGAGGTACTTTTGTCCACGCCATGTGGGGACATAAAACATATGGTGGGAGTGGTAAAAACTCTTCCCTATGGGACTGTGTTGGGAAGAGACTTGCCCCTGTTGTGGTCTCTGTGGAAAAACAAAATCCACTCTTCCCCGGTAAAATGTGTTACAGACGCTGTACCCGACGAACCTGCCGTAGGGGTGTCCAACCTAGGGACAGAGTGTGAACCCGATAGGTTTCCCTTAGAGGTGCTGGCAGGAGAGGTCGAGGAGACCCCATCGATCCCTGAGCTGGAAGTGTCCCGGGGCACGTTTGGGACAGCTCAGCTACAGGATACCTCCCTGACTCAGGCGCGGGAAAGGGTGTTAGAGGTAAATGGCGTAGCTCAACAGCCCGGTGCAGATACTGTATTTCCACGCATGGTAATCAACGGTGAGTTGCTCTATAGGATAGATTAGATCAGGGACGAGGTAGTGGAACAGTTAGTGGCACCTCAGTCGTACCGTCGATCGGTTCTGGAAATGGCACACTCACACCCGCTTGGTGGACAATTAGGGGTAAAGAAGATGCTAGAACATATCTTACAGCGGTTCTTTTGGCCTGGGGTTTACGCGGAGGTCAAAAAGTACTGCGAATCTTGCCCCGAGTGTCAGTTGACCTCGCCCACTGCAAGTTTCCGTAGCCCATTTGTACCCCTGCCAGTAATAGAGGTACCTTTCGAACGGATTGCAATGGACTTGGTAGGGCTCATTGTAAAATCCGCCCGGGGCCACCAACATATACTGGTGGTCATCGACTATGCCACCCGGTACCCTGAGGCTATACCACTACGCCACACCTCAGCAAAACTGATTGCACGGGAGCTGTTTGCTATGTTCTGTCGCCTTGGACTACCTAAGGAGATCCTGACGGATCAAGGGACCCCTTTTATGTCCAAAGTGACAAGGGAACTGTGCAAATTGCTAAAAATTAAACAATTGCGCACCTCGGTGTACCACCCTCAAACCAACGGACTAGTAGAACGGTTCAATAAAACCCTCAAGTCCATGTTAAAAAAGGTGGTTTCTAAGGACGGGAGGGATTGGGACATGTTGCTACCCTATCTGATGTTCGCCGTCCGTGAGGTACCCCAGGCTTCCACAGGATTCTCTCCCTTTGAGTTATTGTACGGCAGACACCCTAGGGGTCTGCTGGACGTAGCCAAAGAGACATGGGAACAAGAGCCGACTCTGCATAGGAGTATAATTGAACACGTGGCTAGTATGCAGGACCGGATCGCGGCCGTCATGCCCGTCGTGAAAGAACATCTGTTAGATGCCCAGGCAGCCCAGAGGCGCACATATGATAAAAGAGCCAGAGTCAGGTCTTTTAACAAGGGCGATCGGGTGTTAGTACTGGTACCCACAGCCGAGAGTAAGTTCATGGCCAAGTGGCAAGGGCCATATGAGATTCGAGAAAAAGTGGGGGAGGTAAATTACCGGGTATATCAGCCCGGAAGAAGGAAACCTGAGCAGCTTTACCATGTAAACCTGCTAAAACCTTGGAAAGATCGAGAGTGTTTAGTTACAGACGTCACCCCGCGCATATCACCAGAGAGTTCTCTACCTTTAGCCAGGGAAGCATCTGAGGGGGAGGTCAGGATAAATGGTGCCCTCACTAAACAGCAGCGACGGGAGGCTCGCTCGCTGGTGCAGCACAATAACGACGTGTTCTCAGAGCTACCGGGTAGGACTACGGTTATCCAACATGACATTGTCACTGAACCTGGCGTAAGGGTACGAATAAGACCGTACCGGGTACCCGAGGCCCGGAGGCAAGCCATCACGGCTGAGGTAAAACAAATGCTTCAACTAGGCGTCATAGAGGAATCACGGAGTGAGTGGGCTAGCCCCATCGTATTGATTCCAAAACCAGACGTATCATTACGCTTCTGTAACGATTTCCGGAAATTGAATGAAGTGTCAAAGTTTGACCTTTATCCCATGCCCAGGGTGGACGAGCTGATTGAGAAACTGGGGCAGGCCCAGTACTTTACCACGCTCGATCTCACCAAGGGTTACTGGCAGGTACCCCTCACAGATTCGGCGAAGGAAAAGACCGCCTTCGTAACTCCAGAGGGTCTATACCACTATGTGGTCTTACCTTTTGGGTTACATGGGGCCCCGGCTACATTCCAGAGGTTGATGGACATAGTGCTTAAGCCCCATCAGGAGTACGCATCCGCGTATTTAGATGACATTATCATCTTTAGCACTGACTGGCATACGCACCTATTCCAGGTACAAGCGGTGCTGGATTCTCTCAGAGCTGCGGGGTTAACGGCAAATCCAAAAAAATGTGCGATAGGGCTAGAGGAAGCCCGATATTTGGGGTATGTGATAGGCCGAGGAGCTATTAAGCCCCAAATCAATAAAGTTGAGGCCATAAAAAACTGGCCTAAACCGTCAAGTACAAAGCAGGTGAGGGCGTTCCTTGGCATCCTTGGGTATTACCGCCGGTTTATACCTAATTTTGCTGGGCGAACGGCGGCCCTGACTGATCTCTTGAAAGGAAAAAAATCGGTAATGGTTCAGTGGAACCCTAAGGCAGAGGAAGCTTTTCAGTCCATGAAGTTGGCCCTGTATGGACAACCGATCCTCATCAGCCCCAACTTCAAGGAAACCTTCATTGTACAGACAGATGCCTCGGAGGTAGGCCTAGGAGCGGTATTGTCACAAAAAGTGAATGGTGAAGAGCACCCGGTCACCTACTTGAGTAGAAAACTTGTCCCGGCAGAGAAAAACTATAGCGTGGTAGAGAAGGAGTGTTTGGCTATTAAGTGGGCCTTGGAATCGCTACGCTATTATTTACTCGGGCGTCAGTTCCGCTTGGTGACGGACCACTCACCCTTGGTATGGATGAGAAATGCCAAGGAGAGGAATGCACGAGTCACCAGGTGGTTCCTGTCACTGCAAAATTTCAGTTTCTCAGTAGAACATCGCCCTGGGAAGTCGCAGGGAAACGCGGATGCCCTGTCCCGGGCACCCTGTATGGTGGCAAATGTTCAACCCCACAAGTTTGAACAGAGGGGGGGGGGATATGTGAGGCAGTGACCGGAATCGTATACGAGGGACGTTATATATCCCCCAGAATGTGTACAGAGACCTATTAAATCCATTGGAGTGCATTGCAGTCACAGACACAGCTGCAGCTGCAATGCAGGAATGAAGGTGAGCAATCACCTGGTCAGACTACCTGGCTAAGGCAGATTAAGTAAAACCCGGCAGGGCCTTCATTTCTTGGAGGAGGTCACAGGAGGCAGTGGGGCGGCCTCCTCCCTCCAACCCGGATTTTCCAGTGGCTCTTGCCACAGGTCCTTTAAAACTCCTTCACTAAGGTTTAGTGTTGTTCTATGTTGCAACCAGCAAGGAGCACAGCAGGTTAGCTCAGCAGGACTGAGTGTGGCTGAACCACCGCCTAGGAAGGCTCTGCACCTGTCAGGCTCTGAGCGGCCCCGGCGTGGCCGTTGTCCCCAGCAACCGTTGTTTATGGACTCATGTTAACCCGGCTGCGAACCGGAGGACTTTCTGTTTACCCGTGAGTTGCTGAATAAAAGCTGTTTATGTTGGACTTGCTTGGGTCACTGCCTCAGTTACTGCACGGTGTGAACACTGCCGCCTTACAACTTGTATTGAGCAAGGGCGCACATTTCTAGTCGGCATGTGACCCCATGTATTCAAATTGCATGTTTTCGGTTACACGCTTGCCACTTCCTGTGCCAGAATCCTCACAGCACACAGTGCGAGCGATGTGAGGATTCACAAATCTACAGTCACATAGAGTGACTGCAGACTTGTAGCCTAAGGCCCAGATAACCCGTTTAACCGGTTCAGGACCGCCCACTGTACATAAACGTCGGCGCTGCCCGGGCTCTGTGCAGCGCCGACGTTTAAAAACGGTGGGTGGTCCCGCAGCGCTCAGGACCCCCAGGGTCCTGCTAGCGCTGCGGTACCGGTTCAGAGCGATAGCTCTGACATGTGGCATCATGGGGACCTGAATGGATCAGGTCCCCATGATGTTAACCTGTTCCTATCTTCTAGATGCCGCGATCCATAGCGATCGCGGCATTTAAAAGATAGTAACAGCTGGTGGTCGGCGATCGGGACCCCCCACATACCTCAGGAGCGGCGGGGATCCCGGTGCTGTGACCTCTGACATCATTGAGACCTGATTGGCTCAGGTCTCAATGATGTCAGCGTCACACCAGCCAATCAGAGAGATCACCAGGGAAGTTTGTTTTAGCAACAAACTTTCCCGGGCGATCTGCCTGATAAATACACTGTTTCTCCTCCGATCTCAGTGAGAGAGCAGAGGAGAAACAGTGTGACAAGAGCTGTGTCAGCCTTGCCACTGTGAAAGTAAAAAAAAAATAAAATAAAAAAGAAAGTAAGAGTTAGGGTTCGTGAGTCTGTCAGATCAGTCAGTCCTGTCAGATCAGTCCTGTCAGATCTGTCAGTCAGTCAGTCCTGTCAGATCTATCAGTCAGTCAGTCCTGTCAGATCTATCAGTCAGTCAGTCCTGTCAGATCAGTCAGTCAGTCCTGTCAGATCAGTCAGTCAGTCCTGTCAGATCTATCAGTCAGTCCTGTCAGATCAGTCAGTCAGTCCTGTCAGATCAGTCAGTCCTGTCAGATCTGTCAGTCAGTCAGTCCTGTCAGATCTGTCAGTCAGTCAGTCCTGTCAGATCTGTCAGTCAGTCAGTCCTGTCAGATCTGTCAGTCAGTCAGTCCTGTCAGATCTGTCAGTCAGTCAGTCCTGTCAGTCAGTCCTGTCAGATCAGTCCAGTCAGTCCTGTCAGATCAGTCCAGTCAGTCAGTCCTGTCAGATCTGTCAGTCAGTCAGTCCTGTCAGATCTGTCAGTCAGTCAGTCCTGTCAGATCAGTCAGTCAGTCCTGTCAGATTAGTCAGTCAGTCCTGTCAGGTCAGTCAGTCCTGTCAGATCAGTCCCGTCCGTTCAGTCCGGTCCGTTCAGTCCAGTCAAAAAATCTAAAAATAAAATGGCCCGTCAGACTTATACCGCAGAGGAGGTGTATGCCCTGCTGTGTTCTGACACTGATGACAGCGCAATCTCAGATGGCGATGTGGATTTTGAGGGCTTTAGTAGCGGCGACACTGAGAGCTCAGAAATGAGCAGTGATTCTGGTCCATCCTCAAGCCCAAGGACCAGTACAACAATAGGGGCAAATAGCGCTACTGGAGAAACGTCTCCAAATCAGGGAACACTGCCCAGTACAAGCGCTGTCCCTGCTACTAGTGAATTGGCGCACGCCAGTGTACAAGGGGCTTTGCCACATGATCTAGCATTTCCCAGATGGGAGGCTTCGGATTCGGCTGCTCCATTCAGCCCTGATTTCAACGCCACTCCTGGTATAAATGTGGAGGTGGAAGATTTTGGACCAATTCATTTTTTTAATTTGTTTTTTACAGACAGCTTGCTAGAGCATATTGTCGTGCAAACAAATTTATATGCATCCCAATTCATAAGCCAGAATCCCCGATCTTACTATGCTAGGGCAAATTTATGGACACCAACTAATGTCCCGGAAATAAAAAAATTTTTAGGACTTACATTTGCCATGGGGCTTGTTAAAAAACCGAGCATTCGATCCTACTGGTCCAACCACCCTGTTCAAGCCACCCCTATGTTTTCAGTCATTCTGCCTAGGACCCGTTATGAAATGCTCATGCGGTTTTGGCATTTTAACGACAATAGTCAATGCCTGCCCAGAAATGCCCCAGAACATGACAGGTTATATAAAATTAGACCCATCATTGAAAATTTGACAGAAAAATTCTTAAGCCTCTACACCCCAACACAAAATATTTCTATAGATGAGTCCCTTGTAAAATTCAAAGGAAGACTGCACCTCAAGCAATTTATCCCATCTAAAAGGGCAAGGTTTGGAATAAAGATCTATAAAATGTGCGAAAGTTCAACCGGATACACATCCGCTTTCCGCATATATGAGGGGAAAGACAGCCAACTAAACCCACCAGGATGCCCTACTTATCTGGGGACATCTGCAAAAATTGTTTGGGAGCTGATAAGTCCATTTTTTCAAAAAGGCTACAATCTATATGTGGACAATTATTACACCAGCATACCCCTATTTAAAAGTCTGGTTGAACACAACATCGGGGCTTGTGGGACCATCCGTAAAAACCGTCAGGGGTTTCCACAACCATTGGTCAACCAAAAGTTCCAAAAGGGGCAGTCAGGGGCTGTACGCAACGGATAGCTGCTTGCCCTGAAATATAGGGATAAGAGGGATATTTTTGTCCTCAGCTCGATCCACACAGATGCCACAAGGGCCACTGTAGAACTAGGATCCACCACTCCGAAGCAAAAACCTGTGTCAGTCATTGACTACAACAAACACATGGGGGGTGTGGACCTTGCAGACCAGGTTCTACAGCCATACCAGGTATCAAGAAAGTCCTATACCTGGTATAAAAAGTTGGTTATCTATTTGTTTCAGGTGGCCACATACAATTCTTTTGTGTTGTACAAAAAAGCAGGAAATTCAGATCCTTTTTTTGATTATCAAGAAAAGGTCATTGAAAATCTTGTCTTCCAAAGTGTTAGCCCCGCACATCCATTAGAATCTGAGGATGTGAAAAGACTCACTGAGCGACATTTTATTGCACTTATTCCAGCAACGGAAACAAGAAGGAACCCCCAGAAAAGATGTCGTGTATGTACTAAGAGAGGAATGAGGCGTGATACCCGCAACTATTGCCCACAACGCCCATCATTGCCAGCCTTATGCGTCACTGACTGCTTTAAAATCTACCACACAGAACCACGTTTTTAAACTGTAAAAATGTATTCCAATTTGTCATTCAAACATTTGGTTCATTTAGTGAATGACATATTCGAGTAGAGCTCACTTAATTTCCAGGGGGGGTTCTCCAGAATCTAAACCTTCCATTGCGTGCTTGTTTCTGGAAATCATCCATCGAGTTAAAATGGTCACTAAACCCATAGATGAATTCCCAGAGGGGTGTCATTTCCAAAATGGGGTCACTTCAGGGGGGATTCTTTAGCTCTGGTACTCTGAAAAGTGCCAGAACAGCATAATCCCCCCTGAAGTGACCCCATTATGGAAATGACACCTCTGTGGGAATTCATCTATGGGTTTAGTGACCATTTACCTACTTATTTTCCCACCACTAGATTAATTTATATACAGGAGTAGATTGTAAAATTCGGTCACTTGATGTGGGTTTCCTCTGTTTAGGCACCTCAGGGGCTCTCCAAATGCAACATGGCGTCCGCTATCCATTCCAGTCAAATTTCCATTCCAAAAGTCAAATGGCGCTCCTTACCTTCTGAGCCATGCCGTGCGCCCAAACAGTGGCTTTGCACCACATATGGGGTATCATCGTGCTCAGGAGAAATTGCACAACACATTTTGGGGTCCATTTTTTCTGGCTGCCCTTGTGAAAATTAAAAATTTGAGGCTAAAGTAGCAGTTTTGTGTTAAAAATGTGTTTTTTATTTTCACCCTTCAACATTATAAAATTGTGTGAAGCCCCTGGGGGTTCAAGGTGCTCACCACACATCTAGATAAGTTCCTTGAGGGGTCTAGTTTCCAAAATGGGGTGACTTGTTGGGGGTTTCCTCTGTTTAGGCACCTCAGGGGCTCTCCAAATGCAACATGGCGTCCGCTATCGATTCCAGTCAAATTTCCATTCCAAAAGTCAAATGGCGCTCCTTACCTTCCGAGCCATGCCGTGCGCCCAAACAGTGGCTTTGCACCACATATGGGGTATCAGCGTGCTCAGGAGAAATTGCACAACACATTTTGGGGTCCATTTTTTCTGGCTGCCCTTGTGAAAATTAAAAATTTGAGGCTAAAGTAGCAGTTTTGTGTTAAAAATGTGTTTTTTTATTTTCACCCTTCAACATTATAAAATTGTGTGAAGCCCCTGGGAGTTCAAGGTGCTCACCACACATCTAGATAAGTTCCTTGAGGGGTCTAGTTTCCAAAATGGGGTGACTTGTTGGGGGTTTCCTCTGTTTAGGCACCTCAGGGGCTCTCCAAATGCAACATGGCGTCCGCTATCGATTCCAGTCAAATTTCCATTCCAAAAGTCAAATGGCGCTCCTTACCTTCCGAGCCATGCCGTGCGCCCAAACAGTGGCTTTGCACCACATATGGGGTATCAGCGTGCTCAGGAGAAATTGCACAACACATTTTGGGGTCCATTTTTTCTGGCTGCCCTTGTGAAAATTAAAAATTTGAGGCTAAAGTAGCAGTTTTGTGATAAAAATGTGTTTTTTTATTTTCACCCTTCAACATTATAAAATTGTGTGAAGCCCCTGGGGGTTCAAGGTGCTCACCACACATCTAGATAAGTTCCTTGAGGGGTCTAGTTTCCAAAATGGGGTGACTTGTTTACGGGTTTCCTCTGTTTAGGCACCTCAGGGGCTCTCCAAATGCAACATGGCGTCCGCTATCCATTCCAGTCAAATTTCCATTCCAAAAGTCAAATGGCGCTCCTTACCTTCCGAGCCATGTCGTGCGCCCAAAAAGTGGCTTTGCACCACATATGGGGTATCAGCGTGCTCAGGAGAAATTGCGCAACACATTTTGGGGTCCATTTTTTCTGGCTGCCCTTGTGAAAATTAAAAATTTGAGGCTAAAGTAGCAGTTTTGTGATAAAAATGTGTTTTTTTATTTTCACCCTTCAACATTATAAAATTGTGTGAAGCCCCTGGGGGTTCAAGGTGCTCACCACACATCTAGATAAGTTCCTTGAGGGGTCTAGTTTCCAAAATGGGGTGACTTGTTGGGGGTTTCCTCTGTTTAGGCACCTCAGGGGCTCTCCAAATGCAACATGGCGTCCGCTATCGATTCCAGTCAAATTTCCATTCCAAAAGTCAAATGGCGCTCCTTACCTTCCGAGCCATGCTGTGCGCCCAAACAGTGGCTTTGCACCACATATGGGGTATCAGCGTGCTCAGGAGAAATTGCACAACACATTTTGGGGTCCATTTTTTCTGGCTGCCCTTGTGAAAATTAAAAATTTGAGGCTAAAGTAGCAGTTTTGTGATAAAAATGTGTTTTTTTATTTTCACCCTTCAACATTATAAAATTGTGTGAAGCCCCTGGGGGTTCAAGGTGCTCACCACACATCTAGATAAGTTCCTTGAGGGGTCTAGTTTCCAAAATGGGGTGACTTGTTGGGGGTTTCCTCTGTTTAGGCACCTCAGGGGCTCTCCAAATGCAACATGGCGTCCGCTATCGATTCCAGTCAAATTTCCATTCCAAAAGTCAAATGGCGCTCCTTACCTTCCGAGCCATGCCGTGCGCCCAAACAGTGGCTTTGCACCACATATGGGGTATCATCGTGCTCAGGAGAAATTGCACAACACATTTTGGGGTCCATTTTTTCTGGCTGCCCTTGTGAAAATTAAAAATTTGAGGCTAAAGTAGCAGTTTTGTGAAAAAAAGTTAAATGTTCATTGTTTTCTTCCACATTCCAAAAATTCCTGTGAAGCACCTGAAGGGTTAATAAACTTCTTGAATGTGGTTTTGAGCACCTTGATGGGTGCAGTTTTTAGAATGGTATCACTTTTGGGTATTTTCTGTCATAAAGGCTCCTCAAAGTCACTTCAAATAAGATGTGGTCCCTAAAAAAATGTTTTTCTAAATTTTGTTGTAAAAATGAGAAATCGCTGGTCAACTTTTAACCCTTATAGCTTCCTAACAGAAAAAAATTTTGGTTCCAAAATTGTGCTGATGTGAAGTAGACATGTGGGAAATGTTATTCATTAACTATTTTGTGTGACATATCTCTCTGATTAAAGGGTATGAAAATTCAAAGTTTGAAAATTGCAAAATTTTCAAAATTTTCGCCAAATTTCCGATTTTTTCACAAATAAACGCAAGTGATATCGAAGAAATTTTACCACTATCATGAAGTACAATATGTCACAAAAAAACAATCTCAGAATCAGGTGGATCCGTTGAAGCGTTCCAGAGTAATTACCTCATAAAGTGACAGTGGTCAGAATTGAAAAAATTGGCCCGGTCACGAAGGCAAAAACAGGCTCTGGCGCGAAGTGGTTAAGGGAGAAACACTTTTAGCCTCAGTGACCAAATTTCATTTTACCTTTCTTACATGTATGATTTTATATGATAATAGACGAGTGTGCTCAGCATTGCTCGATACTTTATCAAGCATTTGGGTGCCCGATCAAGTACCGAGTAGTGCCGAGTATCGCGTGGTGCTCGAGTACTCAGGTCCCTGTAATAAACTCACTTGAATCTGAGCCGCGTGCCACACTGAAGACAGGAATTCCCCTGCTGGGAGCGCAGGAACTCCTCTGTCAGCTGAACTCTTTGTGAGCTTTCTCTCTCTCATCTACATTAACCAATCATATGAACACAGCCCCCTCCAGAGGCCCTGCCACAGCAGCACAGAGGATGTCAGGAGAGCCAACCACAGCAGCACAGAGGATGTCAGGAGAGTCAGCCATAACAGCACAGTGAGAGTTTATCTCATGTACATTTATGGTAGAATGCAGTAAGGCACCGCATTCCCTGTCATACAAGCGGGTAAAATAAGTATTAAACATGTCACCAATTTTCTAAGTAAATATATTTCTAAAGGTGCTATTGAAATTCTCACCAGATGTCAGTAACATCTCATATCCACACAGGCAAAGAAATCAAACTATAGATATAAATAAATTAAGTTATCTGTAATAATGAGAAATGATACAGGGAAAAAGTATTGAACACGCTTACTGAAATTTATTTACTACTTTGTACAAAAGCCTTTGTTGGTGATGACAGCTTCAAGATGCCTCCTGTATGGAGAAACTAGTTGCATGCATTGCGCAGGTGTGATTTTGGGATTTTGGCCCATTCTTCTACACAAACACTCTTCACATCCTTCTATGACCTCTGAGCTTTAGTTCCTTCCATACATTTTCTATTGGATTCAGGTCTGGTGATTGGCTCGGCCATTCTAGTAGCTTTATTTTCTTTCTTTCTCTGAAACCAATTGAGAGTTTCCTTGGCTATGTGTTTGGGATCATTGCCTTGCTGAAATATCCACCCTCGCGTCATCATCATCCTGGTAGATGAAAGCAGATTTTTATCAAGAATGTCTTGGTACATTTGTACATTCATCCTTCCTTCAATTATATGACGTTTTCCAGTGCCATACACTGTGAAACAGCCCCACACCATGATGTTTGTAACTCCAAACTTCACTGTTGCTATTGTGTTTTTGGAGTGGTATGCAGTGCCTTTTGGCCTCCAAACATGGTGTGTATTATGGCATCTAAAGAGATTAATTTTGGTCTCATCTGAGACTATATTGTAGCAATATCTCACAGGCTTGTCTAAAAGTTTTTGAGAAAACTTTAAACGTGCTTGAACATGCTTTTTGTTCAGCAATGGCATCTTGCGTGTTGTGAATGCATACAGGCAATGGAGGTTGAGTGCATTACCTATAGCTTTCTTTGAAACAATTGTACCTGCTGTTTCCAGGTCTTTCTGTTGCTCTCCACAGGTGGTCCTTGGCTCTTAGATAATTCTTCTGATAATTATTTTCACTCCTTTGTCTGAAATCTTGCAGGGATCACCTGGACATGGCCGGTTTATGGTGAAATTATCTTCTTTCCACTTCCAGATTATGGCCCCAACAGTGCTTACTGGAACCTTCAGAAATTCTTCTGTAACCAAAGCCATCAATATGTTTTGCAACAATAAGGTTGTGAAGGTCTTGAGGCAGCTCATTGATTTTACCCATCAGGACATGTTTCTTGTGTGGCACTTTTGTAATGAGGCACCTTTTTATAGGCCATCAGTTGAACCAGCTGATATTATTTTTCATTAATTGGCAGAATTGCTTTCTAATTTAGATTTCAGCTGGTGTCATTACTTCCATGGCTTTTTGCACCTCTATTTCTTCATGTGTTCAATTCTTTTCACCTGTGTCATTTCTCATTACTACATATAACTTAGTTTATGGATATTTGTGGTCTGATTTCTTTGTCTATGTGGATTGGATCTGTTGTTTCAGACATCTAGTGAGAATTTCATGTTAACAGCACCTTTAGAAACTATTTACTTAGAAAATTGGTGACTTGTTTAATACTTATTTAACCCTCTGAATATATATGGGATTTTGAATTAATGAGCTTTAACCCAAAGTGTTTCACCATAATTGCAAATTGCCCCTATTCAATTATACTCCAGTCAAGGCAGGGCACAGCAAAGCCCCGTTCTTGGGATTCCAAACACCTATTCTTGGGATCGTTTGAGAGTCCTACTGATCAATCCTCTATTGATCTGTCAGGTATACCCTATCATATGGATAGGTGACAACTTACAAATATGTATTTTAAAAGGGATTTCGCTATCTATTCATTCTCCAAGTAAAAGCCTATATTAACTACTGCCGTAGTTGTACGGGAGAGCGATTCTCTTAATCATGGCGCCAACATACCAGCCTTATTAACTTAGAGATAATAATAATGTCATTATTAATTGGCTTTCTTTTTTATCACATCAGCAAATATGGAAGAAACAATATTTTGCCATTTATTTTTACATGATATGCCAAAAAATTATAGATAAAATACAATCTGATGTTATCCTTTTATGGTGTCACATTGTCAATCATTGTTTCTGTAATATTTTTGTTTTCTTCCTAGAATATTTTTGTGACTACAGTTATTATCAGTACTCAGATAATACACAGTAATGCAATGCAGAAGAATCATTCAATCTGTTTTCAATTACCAGGACAATGAAACAGAGATGGACTTGGCAAGAACATTTTCTTGGAGAACGTTAACGTTATGTGAATTGTGCCATTTGCAGGAATGTGCACACAATGCTTATTTTCTTTTGGATCCTAGCTAGGCTTCACACTGGACACTCACTTTACAGATCCATAACTTTGTTTTAAAGCCATTGTTAATGGGCCCTTACATTCCATATCAACTTCCGAAGCCAATAGTATGTAAAGTATGGAGCACAGAAGCTGGGTGGGGATAGCAGATGAGACAGTAGCGGGAAGTTTAAGAGCACAGGTCATTTCAGATGGCCACACAAACTGTGGTAATTCTACTCATATTTGGCTATTGACCTAAAATATTATTTTTGTGGTCCAAAAATAAGATAATGATGATAATAATACTACTGAATTTACCATGGGGCTATAGTGATGCCTGAAGAAAGCATGAACGTTGTAGACCATTGCCCCGATTTGCCAAGACCGGCAATTTTCTCACAGGTCTTGTTAAGGGGACATGTAGGAGTCAGACCCTCCCGATTCATTAATATTACTCCAGTCAAGTAAGATTTATGGCAAAAAGAACGTCACACTTCCTCATGAATTAGACAAGTTGTAACGTCACTCCCCAGCTGCGCGCTGTCCCACCACGGCTACACCCATTTTGTCGTGATCAGCATGATAATGCCAAAAGTCGCAAAGTTTTTGTGCAAACCTGAGTTACGCAAAATTGTTGTGACTAATCGGGGCTCATGTGTCCTATCTAGTTGACCACACAGTTGGACACAAATAAGTGGTGTCACCTTGACCTTTGGCAAATACAAAACTTATTAGAGTAGATGGACATTAAAGAGGGCAAATTTATTTTCCAAAGTTGTTAGGTTTAGTTATGAAATGAGCCATTTCTTAATGATTTTGACCTCCTGAAATAAAATCAGACAATGAAAATTTTTAGTTGGCTCTTGTTTATATGGTATCAAAGAGTTTACCTTTTACTGCTACATATATTAATGTATAAAAGTTTCAGTACTTTGAAACATTATTATGTTTGCAAATATAAAGATGCAGAATATTTTGTTATGCCAATTTTCAGATATTTATTTAGAGTAAACTTAACAATTCAAATAACTGAAACATGTCTAAAGACTATTGCGAATTATAAACAGTTACAGAAATTACTCTACAAAATTTGCTTCTCATTCAGTGACAACCCTTTTTTGCTTGTCTCTTGTACTCCTGCATTGGATCAGCTTTTACTTCTTACATTCGCATCAAGACTTGGAACAGTTAGCGATGAGCACAGTGAGAGATTTCACCAAGATATTGCGACTATGGAAAAAATATATCGAGGAAAATGGAATCCATGAATGCTTGCAGATTACTGTTGGACAATTGTACAAAATTGTGAAATATCTCACTGTGCTTGTCGCTAACTGCTCCAAGTCTAGATGCGAATGTAAAAAATGAATCTTAACCCCTTAACAACATCTGACGTACCAATATGCGTCTGTGCCCTGGGACTTAAGAGCCAGGCCTGTATTAGTACGTCATGGCGATCCCGCGCGCACACAGGCTGTGCGGGCGCGATCGCCGCCGGGTGTCAGCTGATTGTCACAGCTGACACCCGATACTATGTGCAGGGAGTGGCCCTGCACCGCTCCCAGCACATTAACCCCCGCGATGCTGCGATCGAAGTCGATCGCAGCATTGCGGGGGCAAGGGGAGGTGATCGCAGATACTCACCTCCTCTTCCGGCTTCCAGCGCTGTCTGCAAAGGCTTCCCGGGTGTTGCCAGAGTGGGACAGAGTAAAAAAGTGTAAAAACACCCAGAAAGTGAAAAAAAAAAAAATAATAATAATCCACCAAAAATAAAAATATAATGTGTAATGCACACGCCCGGACTGACTGGCGTGTGCATGTTTATGTAGTGATTCCACTGTGCAATGAACCGTAGAGTGCCTGGAGGGGCGTAACTAAGTATCTGCCCGATCCGACCAAGGTCGCACGACGGCATACGAAGCCAGTGCACCAGGGAGGAACCGAGCAGAGGAACCAGGGTCTACTCCAGGTCAGACTCCGGACACAGCTGTTGACCCACACCGGGGAATACAGGAACAGGCAGACTAGAGTGCAGGCTGGGTAGGGTCCAGTACAGACTGGGAGACAAATTCGAAACCGCAGACGCGGTGGACAGGGCAGAGCAAAGCGAAAACCGCAGACGCGGTGGACAGAGCTGAGCAAAGCGAAAACCGCAGACGCGGTGGACAGAGCTCAGCAAAGCGAAAACCGCAGACGCGGTGGACAGAGCTGAGCAAAGCGAAAACCGCAGACGCGGTGGACAGAGCTGAGCAAAGCGAAAACCGCAGACGCGGTGGACAGAGCTGAGCAAAGCGAAAACCGCAGACGCGGTGGACAGAGCTGAGCAAAGCGAAAACCGCAGACGCGGTGGACAGAGCTGAGCAAAGCGAAAACCGCAGACGCGGTGGACAGAGCTGAGCAAAGCGAAAACCGCAGACGTGGTGGGGACAGGGCTCTGTACACACGGAACAGACTAGAAGGAAAAGGCAGAACAAGATACCCACAGGGTACTTGCAGAGAAGTAGCGAGTGGACCACAAACTCACAAACGGAAGTACAGTGACAACGAGCAGGAGTTAGGTACGAGTTCAGACTCTGCAGAAAGTACGGACATAGAGAAAAACAAAACAGGCTAGGAGAGTATTCAGACAAGAACAGACACAGCAGCAAGATACAGGAGCGGGTTCACACAGGCCTGGAAATACAGCCTCCAGGATAGGCAGAAGACAACAGGCTAGAAGATAATACAGACAGGACACAGTTCAGACATGGGAACTGATACCGAAGGCAGGAAACATAAACGGGACCTGGCATATCAGTGACCAAAGGCCAACTGACAGAACACAATGCTCAGGCAGGGATTCATTGGAGCAGCTGGGTTAAATACCAGATGGCAGACAGCAATAGGCTGAGGACGCACAAGGGGTGTGTCTGCAGCAGGTACAAAAAGCAGGAAGTGATCGGGCACCGCCCTTAAGCAGCAGACACAGAGGCAAACAGACAGCATGGAGGGAAGCCAGGCTAGCAAACTGGACTGGAGATCAAGTGCGCGCTCTTGCACAGTGGGAGATGGACCACTATGCAAGGACGCCGCCAGGTATGTTACATAATGTACCCATCAATAAATATTATTATAAAAAAAACAATAAAAGTACACATATTTGGTATCGCCGCGTCCAGAACAACCTGACCTATAGAACTGTCCCACTAGTTAACCCCTTCAGTGAACACGGTAAAAAAAAAAAAAAAAAAAACGAAGCAAAAAACAATGCTTTATCACCATACCGCCAAACAAAAAATGGAATAACACGCGATCAAAAAGACATATATAAATAAAAATGGTACCGCTGAAAACGTCATCTCGTCCCGCAAAAAACAAGCCAACACACAGCTCCATCAGCCGAAAAATAAAAAAGTTATAGCTCTCAGAATAAAGCTATGCTAAAAAATAATTTTTTCTATAAAATTGCTTTTATTATGTAAAAGTGCAAAACATAGAAAACCAATATAAATGTGGTACCGCTGTAAATGTACTGACCCGAAGAATAAAGCTACCTTATCAATTTTACGACACGTGTAACAGAATAAAAAAAAACAAAAAAAACACAATTCCTGAATTGTTGGTTTTTGTTTATTCTGCCTCCCAAAAATCGGAATAGAAAGAAGATCAAAAAATGTCACGTGCCTGAAAATGGCACCAATAACAACGTCAACTCATCCCGCAAAAAACAAGCCGTCACATGACTGTCTGCCAAAATCTGGAAAAATTATAGCTCTCAAAATATGGCGATGCAAAAACTAGATTTTACAAAAAATGCGTCTTTTAGTGTGTGACAGCTGTCAGTCATAAAAACCCCATATGATTCTGGTACTGCTGTAATCACATCGACCCGAAGAATAAAGTCGTCTAATCACTTATACCGCACGAGGAACGGCGTCAAAAATAAACTCTTGGGTGAGGATTGGGCTAGGGTTAGGGCTGGGTTTGGGGTTAGGGTTGTGCTAGGGTTAGGGTTGTGCTAGGGTTAGGGTTGTGCTAGGGTTAGGGCTGGGGTTGAGGTTAGGGTTGTGATGGGGTTGGGATTTTTTTCAAAAGAAAAAAAGATGACGATATGGCGACTAGTGTTGAGCGCAAGTGCTCGCTAGTTTGCATCGGGTGCTCTGGTATGCATTGAGTATCGTGGGTATTTGAGTGACATGCTCGAGTCTCTGCCCCATAGGCTTCGCGGCCAAAAAAACTTTACAGGGATTGCCTGCCATGCACGAGCGATCCCCGCATGTTTTTTTTTGGGTGTCTAATAACCGCGAAACATGCGGAGCAGGGACTCGAGCATGTCACTCGAGCACACGCTGTACATGGTGCATACCTGAGTACCCGATGCAAACTCAAGTAGTGAGCACTTGCGCTCAAGACTAATGACAACTTATTCAATATGATGACCTAATGTTATATAATGTTGTAAACGAATTCTGTGTCGTACCTCTGGGTTCAAAATGTTCACTATACACCTTAATAAAATCCTTGAGGGGTATAGTTTCCAAAATGGGGTTACTTGTGGGGGAGCTCCACTGTTTAGGCACATCACGGGCTCTCCAAACGCGACATGGCGTCCGCTAACAAATTGAAAGGAAAATCGGCTCAAATTGTTAGCGGACGCCATGTTGCGTTTGGAGAGCCCCTGTGTGCCCAAACATTGGAGCTCCCCCACAAGTGACCCCATTTTCGAAACTAGACCCCCCAAGGCACCTATCTAGATGCATAGTGAGCACTTGGAACCCCCAGATGCTTCACAAATTGATTCATAAAAATGAAAAAGTGTTTTTTTTTTCACTTTTTCATTTTTATGAATCAACTTGTGAAGCACCTGGGGGTTCCAAGTGCTCACTATGCATCTATATAGGTGCCTTGGGGGGTCTAGTTTCCAAAATGGGGTCACTTGTGGGGGAGCTCCAATGTTTGGGCACACAGGGGCTCTCCAAACACAACATGGCGTCCGCTAATTATTCAAGCAAATTTTACAATCAAAAAGTCAAATGGCGCTCCTTCCCTTCCGAGCCCTGCCGTGCGCCCAAACAGTGTTTTTTTCCCCACATATTGGGTATCTGCGTGCCCAGGGGAAATTGCACAACAAATTTTGGGGTCCATTTTTTCTTGTTACCCCTGTGAAAATAAAAAAAATTGGGTCTAAAGTAACATTTTTGTGAAAAAAGTTAAATGTTCATTTTTTTCTTCCACATTCAAAAAATTCCTGTGAAGCACCTGAAGGGTTAATAAGGTTCTTTAATGTGGTTTTGAGCACCTTGAGGGGTGCAGTTTTTAGAATGGTGTCACTTTTGGGTATTTTATGTCATAAAGACCTCTCAAAGTGACTTCAAATGTGATGTGGTCCCTAAAAAAATGGTTTTGTAAATTTTGTTGGAAAAATGAGAAATCGCTGGTCAAATTTTAACCCTTATAACTCCCTAACAAAAAAAAATGTTGGTTCCAAAATTGTGCTGATGTAAAGTAGACTTGTGGGAAATGTTATTTATTAACTCTTTTGTGTGACATATCTCTCGGATTTAAAGGCATAAAAATTCAAATTTTGAAAATTGCAAAATTTTCGAAATTTTCGCCAAATTTCCATTTTTTTCACAAATAAACGCAAGTGATATCGAAGAAATTTTACCACAATCATGAAGTACAATATGTCCCGAAAAAACAATCTCAGAATCAGTTGGATCCGTTGAAGCGTTCCAGAGTAATTACCTCATAAAGTGACAGTGGTCAGAGTTGTAAAAATTGGCCTGGTCATTAACGTGCAAACCACCCTCGGGGCTTAAGGGGTTAAAGGACATGTTACAGTCAAGATCCTTATATGTTTTCAGGAGATTTTCCACCAACTCTTCATAGTTATCTGCTCTTGCGTTTGCCAAAAAATGAGTTAGCACTAATGCGAATGCTACCCATGCAGCCTTTTCCTTTCCCTGCAACAAACAGAGAAACCCCTCATCTTGAAGAAGCTTATGAACCTGAGGTCCAAAAAAGACTCCTTCCTTTATCTTTGCTTCACTCAACCTTGAAAATGTATCAATGAGATATTTGAATGTTTTTTTGCATTTTTATCCATTGCTTTTAAAAAGTTCAGCGACCACCCAAATGACCGTACAACCGGCAGAGACAGGGAGGTCCGTTATAAAGTCCATAGCTATATGCTGCCATGGGGCAGCAGGTACAGGAAGAGGAAGGAGGCAGCCGGCTGGCAGGTGTCTCGGAACCTTGTTGCGGCCGCAGTACACACAGGCTGAAACAAAGTCTATTACGTCCTTGTGCAGGGTAGGCCACCAGTAATGCCGGGTAATAAGCTGGAGGGTCTTTTTCTGACCAGCGTGGCCAGCAAGCTTAGAGGAGTGTCCCCAGTGTAGGACCTTCTCACGATCAGGGACTGTTACAAACGTCTTACCGGGTGGAAGACAATTTAGATTCACGGGGGCCACCTGCAATTACTTTGGCGGGGTCGATGATGTGCTTAGGCTCCTCCTCTAGATCAGAGACCAAAAAGGATCGGGACAAGGCATCAGCTTTGATGTTTTTTTCTGCTGGACGAAAATGAAGAATGAAATCAAAGTGGGCGAAGAACAAGGACCACCGGGCTTGGCGCGGGTTAAGTCTCTGGGCACTCTGGAGGTAAGCCAAGTTCTTGTGGTCCGTGTAAATTATAACCGGGTGAAGAGCCCCTTCGAGCAGGTAACGCCACTCCTCCAGCGCCAGCTTGATGGCCAATAATTCTCGGTCTCCTATAGAATAATTGCGCTCAGAAGAGGAGAAGAGTTTGGAGAAGAAGCCGCAGGTTACCTTTCTTCCGGAAGACGACTTTTGGGTGAGTACCGCTCCGGCTCCGGAGGAGGAAGCGTCAACTTCAAGGAAGAATTGTTTTTTGCTGTCCGGACGATGCAGCACAGGGGCGGAGGAGAAAGCTTGTTTCAAAGAAAGGAAGGCCTCCTCAGCTTCGGGCGGCCATTCTCTGGGATTAGCGCCCTTACGGGTGAGCGCAGAGATAGGGGTAGTCCGGGAAGAGAAGTGCGGAATGATGAGGCGGTAGTAGTTGGCGAAGCCCAGGAACTGTTGAATAGCCTTCAACCCCTCCGGTCGGGGCCACATCTGGATGGCAGACAGTTTCTCAGGATCCATTCGTAGGCCGGTCTGAGAGATTATGTAGCCCAGAAACGGAAGCGAGGTCTGCTCAAAAAGGCACTTCTCATATTTTTCGTAGAGGTGGTTCTGCCTGAGCCTGAGCAGAACCTGACGAATGTCCCTCCGGTGACTGAGAAGATCCGGAGAGAAGACCAAGATGTCGTCCAGATATACCACCACGCAGGAGTAGAGAAGGTCACGGAAGATGTCATTGACCAACTCTTGAAAGACGGCGGGAGCGTTACAGAGACCGAAGGGCATTACAAGGTATTCATAGTGGCCGTCCCGGGTGTTGAATGCCGTCTTCCATTCATCCCCCTGACGGATACGGACCAGGTTATACGCCCCACGGAGGTCCAGCTTGGTGAAGATTCTAGCACCCCTCAGACGGTCAAATAATTCGGGAATGAGCGGAAGAGGGTATTTATTTTTCACCGTGATCTGGTTAAGACCTCTATAGTCTATACAGGGACGGAGTGAGCCATCTTTCTTTTTGACGAAGAAGAAGCCTGCTCCCGCCGGGGAGGTAGATTTCCGGATAAATCCCCGGGCCGGATTCTCCTCAATATATTCAGACATGGACCGGGTCTCAGCAGCGGACAAAGGGTAAATATGCCCACGGGGAGGAGTAGCGCCGGGTATCAGGTCGATTGGGCAATCGTATGGTCTATGAGGGGGTAATGTCTCTGCCTCTCTTTTATTAACCCCTTAAGCCCCGCGGGTGGTTTGCACGTTAATGACCGGGCCAATTTTTACAATTCTGACCACTGTCACTTTATGAGGTAATTACTCTGGAACGCTTCAACGGATCCCCCTGATTCTGAGATTATTTTTTCGTGACATATTGTACTTCATGATTGTGGAAAAATTTCTTCGATATCACTTGCGTTTATTTGTGAAAAAAATGGAAATTTGGCGAAAATTTTGAAAATTTTGCAATTTTCAAAATTTGAATTTTTAAGCCCTGAAATCAGAGCGATATGTCACACAAAAGAGTTAATAAATAACATTTTCCACATGTCTACTTTACATCAGCACAATTTTGGAACCAAAATTTTTTTTTGTTAGGGAGCTATAAGGGTTAAAAGTTGACCAGCGATTTCTCATTTTTCCAACAAAATTTACAAAACCATTTTTTTAGGGACCACATCATATTTGAAGTCACTTTGAGGGGTCTTTATGACAGAAAATACCCAAAAGTGACACCACTCTAAAAACTGCACCCCTCAAGGTGCTCAAAACCACATTCAAGAACTTTATTAACCCTTCAGGTGCTTCATAGGAATTTTTTGAATGTGGAAGAAAAAAATGAACATTTAACTTTTTTCACAAAAATGTTACTTTAGACCCAATTTTTTTTATTTTCACAGGGGTAACAAGAAAAAATGGACCGCAAAATTTGTTGTGCAATTTCCCCTGGGCACGCAGATACCCAATATTTGGGGAAAAAACACTGTTTGGGCGCACTGTAGGGCTCGGAAGGGAAGGAGCGCCATTTGACTTTTTGATTGTAAAATTTGCTTGAATAATTAGCGGACACCATGTTGCGTTTAGAGAGCCCCTGTGTGCCCAAACATTGGAGCTCCCCCACAAGTGACCCCATTTTGGAAACTAGACCCCCCAAGGCACCTATCTAGATGCATAGTGAGCAGTTGCAAGCCCCAGGTGCTTCACAAATTGATTCGTAAAAATGAAAAAGTGAAAAAAAAACCCACTTTTTCATTTTTACGAATCAATTTGTGAAGCACCTAGGGGTTCCAAGTGCTCACTATGCATCTAGATAGGTGCCTTGGGGGGTCTAGTTTCCAAAATGGGGTCACTTGTGGGGGAGCTCCAATGTTTGGGCACACAGGGACTCTCTAAATGCAACATGGTATCCGCTAACAAATTGAATGGAAAATCGGCTCAAATTGTTAGCGGACACCACATTGCGTTTGGAGAGCCCCTCTGTGCCCAAACTTTGGAGCTCCCGCACAAGTGACCCCATTTTGGAAACTAGACCCCCCAAGGCATCTTTCTAGATGCATAGTGAGCACTTGGAACCCCCAGGTGCTTTACAAATTCATTCGTAATAATGAAAAAGTGAAAAAAAAAAACACTTTTTCATTTTTATGAATCAATTTGTGAAGCACCTAGGGGTTCCAAGTGCTCACTATGCATCTAGATAGGTGCCTTGGGGGGTCTAGTTTCCAAAATGGGGTCACTTGTGGGGGAGCTCCAATGTTTGGGCACACAGGGACTCTCTAAATGCAACATGGTATCCGCTAACAAATTGAATGGAAAATCGGCTCAAATTGTTAGCGGACACCACATTGCGTTTGGAGAGCCCCTCTGTGCCCAAACTTTGGAGCTCCCCCACAAGTGACCACATTTTGGAAACTAGACCCCCCAAGGCACCTATCTAGATGCATAGTGAGCACTTGGAACCCCCAGGTGCTTCACAAATTGATTCGTAATAATGAAAAAGTGAAAAAAAAAACACTTTTTCATTTTTATGAATCAGAGGAAGTTATAAGGGTTAAAATTTGACCAGAGATTTCTCATTTTTCCAACAAAATTTACAAACCCATGTTTTTGGGGACCACATCACATTTGAAGTGGCTTGAGGGGCCTTTATGACAGAAAATACCCAAAAGTGACACCATTCTTAAAACTGAACCCCTCAAGGTGCTCAAAACCACATTCAAGAAGTTTATTAACCCTTCATGTGCTTCACAGGAATTTTTGGAATGTGGAAGAAAAAAATGAACATTTAACTTTTTTCACAAAAATGTTACTTTAGACCCCAATTTTTTTAATTTTGCAAGGGTATCAGGAAATAATGGACCCAAAATGTGTTGCACAATTCCTCCTGAGCACGCCAATACCCCATATGTGGGGGAAAACCACAGTTTGGACATTCGGAAGGGAAGGAACGCCATTTGACTTTTTGAATGTAAAATTTGCTTAAATAATTGGCGGACGTTATGTTGCGTTTGGGGAGCCCCTGATGTGCCTAAACAGTAGAAACTCCCCACAAGAGACACTATTTTGGAAACTAGACCCCTCAGGGAACTTATCTAGATGTGTGGTTAGCACATTGAACTCCCTGGTGCTTCACAGAAGTTTATAACATTGAGCCGTAAAAATAAAATGTTCACATTTTTCCCACAAAAATGTTTTTCAGCCTCCAGTTTTGCATTTTCTTAAGGGTAACAGGAGAAATGGCACCATTAAATTTGTTGTGCAACTTCTCTTGAGTAAGCTTATACCCCATATGTGGGGAAAACCACTGTTTGGGCGCACGACAGGGTTTGGAAGGGAAGGAGCACCATTTGACTTTTTGAATGTAAAATTTGCTTGAATAATTAGCTGACACTGTGTTGCGTTTGGGGAGCCCCTGATGTGCCTAAACAGTGGAAACCCCCCACAAGTGACACCATTTTGGAAAACAGCTGCAAAACATATGGGGCGGGGTCTCGAGCATGTCATTCGAGCACTTGGTGCATACCCGAGCACCCTATGCAAACTCAAGTAGCGAGCACTTGCACTCAACACTAGTCACCATATCATCGTCATTTTTTTTCTTTACTTTTGATAAAATCTCAACCCCAACACAATCCTCGCCCCAACCCTAACCCTAGCCCAACCCTAACCCTAGCCCAACCCTAACCCTACCCTAACCATAACCCTAGCACAACCCTTACCCTAGCACAACTCTAAGCCTAACACAACCCTAACCCTAACACAGCCCTAGCCCTAGCAGAAATCTAACTCTAGCCCAACCCTAACCCCAGCCCAACCCTAACCCTGGCCCAACCCTAGCCCAACCCAAGCCCAGCCCTAGCACAACCCTAACCCTAGCTCAATACTAAACATAACCCTAGGGCAACCCTAACCTTAACACTAGCACAACTCTAGCCCAACTCTAACCCTAGCCCAACCCTAAAACAACCCTAACCCTAATACAACCCTTACCCTAGCCCTAGCACAACTCCAACCCTAGCCCTAGCACAACCCTAACCCTAGCCCAACCCTAACCCCAGCCCAACCCTAGCCCAACCCAAGCACAACCCTAACCCTAGCAAAACCCTAACCCTAGCACAACCCTAAAACTAACACAACCCTTACACTAACCCTAGAGTTTATTTTTTACGCTGTTCCTCGTGCGGTATAAGTGATTAGACGACTTTATTCTTTGGCCCGGTGTGATTACAGTGATACCAGATTGATATCGGGTTTTTATGATTGACAGCTGTCACACACTAAAAAAACATTTTTTTGTAAAGACTAGTTTTTGCATCGCCATATTTTGAGAGCTAGAATTTTTCTATATTACGGCCGACAGAGTCATGTGACCGCTTCATTTTTTCCGGGAGGAATTGACATTTTTATTGGCACCATTTTCAGGCACGTGACATTTTTTGATCACTTTCTATTCCGATTTTTGGGAGGTAGAATAAACAAAACCAACAATTCAGGAATTATTTTTTTATGGGTTCTTTTTTATGGCGTTCTGCGTGTGGTAAAATTGATAAGGCAGCTTTATTTTTCGGGTCAGTACGTTTACAGTGGTACCACATTTATATTTTTTTATGTTTTGGTGCTTTTACACAATAAAAACTATTTTATAGAAAAAATATTTTTTTTGCATCGCTTTATCCTGTGAGCTATAACTTCTTTATTTTTCAGCTGATCGAGCTGTATGGCGGCTTGTTTTTTGCGGGACAAGATGACGTTTTCAGCGGTATCATTTTTATTTACATTCGTCTTTTTGATCGTGTTTTATTGCATTTTATGTTTGATGGTACGATGATAAAGCATAGTTTTTCGCTTCTTTTTTTTTTTACTGTGTTCACTAAAGGGGTTATCTAGTGGGACAGTTTTATAGGTCAAGATCTAATATAGTAAATATGAATACTTTTATTATTTTTTTTTTTCATAATAATATTTATTTATGGGTACAATATATTTTTGGGGGGATTTTTTTTTCATTTTTTTCTTATATTTTTTAAAAAAAATTTTTCACTTTCTGACACTTTTTGAACTTTTATACTTTGTCCCACTATGGGTCTTTCACTTTTTGCAGTCTGATCGGCTGTATAGCATAGGGATACAGCCGCCTGTCAGCACTGCCCAGGGAGAAGTTACTTTGATTGCGCACTGAGCATGATCAAAGTAACTTCTTGCTGTCTGGTGACCCGGATGTCGTAATGACGACATCCGAGTCACCATGACAACCACTGGGACCCGGCAGAGGCTTCGCGGGACGCCGAAAGAGGAGGAATGCATTTCGGGGGTTAATGTGTAGGGAGCAGTGCGGGACCACTCCTTGCACATAGTACCGGGTGTCAGCTGTGATAATCAGCTGACACCCAGCGGCGATCGCCCCGCACCGCTTATGTGCGGGTGCGATCACATTATGCGTAATAGTACGTTCCTGGCCCAATAGGCCCAAGGCACAAGGACGTGCTATTACCACATATGTCAGAAAGGGGTTAAAGTAGGTGATGCAACTGTAATTAGGATTGCGTCATCGTAGTTGAGTTGGCGTTTTTTGATTGGTCACCCTAAGATGATAGAATACTGAAGGCTCAATAGACTAGATAGATGATTTAATAGACTAATGCCTAACAAGGCAATAATGATGATGAAATAATAAAGAATTAATTTTTCTTTTAGCCTCCATGAAAGGTGTCATAATTAATTACAACCTCCTCTGGATCTTGAAAATTATAGCCAATCAGCATATTTAAGCATCATATTCATTTTTAGCACCACAAAATTAGTTGACTTCAACTGTTTTCGTCTCTGAACCAGTTTGGCTGTGTTACCATCACCCTCTGTTAGTTGAGAAAGCAGATCTCATTCTGCCTCCAAGCTCCACGTTCCCTTTACTGTGACTGATGCAACCAATCAATGGCCTAATAAAATTGCAGAAGAGGCCATACTTAATAATACAATGGCAATCATAGATGCCAACTCCCACCAGCATGTAGAAGCCATAATTCTATTGTTGGCTGTATCAGTCGTGTAGTTGTACAGTATGTGATATCATTGCTGCAGAGAAGTAAAAGACCTGTATGGATCATCGATGCTGAAGCTGCAGGGGATTAAACTTTATGTGGTGCTACCTGACCATGGAGGTTGTCACCCTAATAATAAGCGCAAAAGGCACCCCCACTCACCATCGGTCATCCCTAAGGTGCTCTAGACATCCCTGGGTTGACAAGTGTCTCCCCTTCCACTTCAAATGTTGTGTGAGGCATGGTATGTGGATCGATAAGTATGAAAACACATGCTATTAATATGAAGGTGTTTAGCCTGACTATTTATGGCACGTATAGATAAGATATTCTAGCATCTTATCTATACATGCCTTATCTAAAAGATTGAATTGGACTCATTTTTGCACTAGGTGGTGTCTTTATTTGGAATCATGATATGTTTGGAGGAATCATAAATGGGTCTAAACATTATTACATGTCTACCTAGGGATGTCTAGGGCATCTTAGGGAAAGCTGAAGGTGAGCTGGGGCTCCATTTGCTCTTAGCATTAGGGTACCAACCTCCATGGTCAGGTAGCCCCACATATAGGGTCAACCAAGTTGCATTCATTAATATATCTGTTTTTCGATACTGTTTTGCTCAATATTGTCTAAATGGGGGTTTATACCCAGAATTTGCAGTGCTATTTGGTTAGTTTTTCTGTGTGTGTTGTTTTTTTTATTATATATCAATAAAATTATTAATATAAGGGGATTTGCTTTGTTAGCCTAATTTTGCAGCCACTATAAATAAAGTTAATAGTTCCAGGGAATCCAGCTATATTTTTCCCAGAGGCATTATGGGAAAATGTTGCCTTGGTAGGAAATTTTTGCCACAATTTTTTCTTTTATACTTTGTAGTAAACAAATAATATTTATTTGTCTTAATTCATGTTGTTGAAAAGAGTTTAGCCAATATTATTCACAATTTATTTTTCATCAAATCATTTACTTTTTTTTTTGTAAACACAAGAAAGAGAAAATAAATGGAAGATTCATTTTGATTTTGGCCCCTTTTTCTGAAAAAAAAATCTACTTTCTAAATCCATCTTAAAGGAATGTGGGAATTTCAACTTTCCCTGCACTTTTCCCTCCTCTCAATAATCCCTTCAGGAGTGATACAACCCAATGTCTTCTAAAAGTGATACTTCAACCAAAGAATTCTTTGAATTTTTGCCATAAATCTATCACCACGTCCATCTCACCACTCTTTAAGGTCTCTTGTGTGGCAAGGTGCTATATTCTATTTAACAGTGTAGAAGAAACTGGAAATACCTGCTTCAAAGACGATTCTGACTCTCAAACTGAACAACAATTTAATCAAATCGTCTTTTCAGGTGGTGTTCGGAAAGCCAAGAAAGCAGTGACATAAAAATAAAAGTGGAAAAGAAATGCTAAAAGTTGTAATGTCAGAAATTCACTGATTATTTTTTAGGTTATTGTTCCAAAATAAGCATAAACTTTTGAAAACATTGCAATAAATCATGGTGACAATTTACCATCCTTAACCTGTAAACAGGGTAATAGGTTCCAATGTGGCAAGAAATATGCAAATGTGACTTAACAATAACAATGATTTCCCTAAGAAGTGTTTATGGTAAATGGCTCGATAAGTAAATTGTTTAGCTAAGAAACATAATAAATTATTTCTGAGTTTCTAAGAATTCTTCTGTGTTTTGTCGGATGCAATTCCCAGTCTATGAAAACGAAGGGTTTAAGCAGATGTCCATGCAAATCGGTCGGATCTCAGACCACAATGCATGGACTAGATGCTGGACTCCCATAGGCTTATTGAAGCTGTCGTGCACCGGTTAAGAGACCTGTGGCCAATCCCCACATGCTCGGACTGATTTGCACGGACATCTGAATGAGCCCTGGGAGGCATGAAAGAATTTGTGACTTGGACCTTTTAGGCTAATGGTCTGAAGGAGCTAGCCATCGAATACACATACATGGCCTACCCTTAGTACAATGTTCCCGAGCCAATGACTTTAGAGGACCTGCCATTAAGGTCAAAACTATATAAACATTGCTAAAAAATGGAGCTACTGATATTAATTGGCGAAATCTTTATTGGTCTTGTTGCCTTGTGATATTCAGTGTACCTCAACACCCATATTATATTTGACTATTGCTTGTAATCTATAAATAGTTAGGGATCTCCGCCTCAGAATGTGAGACTGGAGGAAATCCAATGCCCGAAGCTTATACCAAATCACAGAAAAAAGTGTTGCAGAGCCTTTAATATTTAATATTTCCTTCAGGCGCAGCAGTCTGTCCATATACACGGCTGTGTCTCGCTTTAGCTTATTCCCATTTCAGTGGGTGAATCTCTTTGAGTGACTACTGAGCACAGCAACTGAGATTACTGATTGGCTGCAGTGCTGTCAACATGGTGTCAGTGCTGCAAACAAACAACAAAGACCAGGGTAGCTGTGGAAAGCCAGCAAAGGTCCCAGGACATATAAGTAATGCTCAGTTTGTATTGTTAGAACATTTTTGCTCATAAGATACAGTAGTTCTGAAAAGGGACAACCACTTTAAAGGGAATTTGTCAGCAGGTTTTTGATATTTAATCTGAGAACAGCATAAAGTAGGGGTTAAAACATCGATTTCAATGATATGTCACATATCAGGCTGTGTGTTTCTGTTTAGTTATTCTAAAGGTTTTATCACCTTGTGATTATCAGTGTCTGGACTACAGTAGCACTTGTACGCTAGTTTGTCTTCACCCCTCCTGAGATAAGCAGCTCACTGTCTATAGACAAAGTACACATGGCCTGGTATAGGCGTGGTTAGCTTTCTCAGCTCTGATGCAAATCTAAGTCACGACTCTGTTGCCCAGTATTCCCTGTCCCTAAAGCTAGTGGCATCCTTGCTATCACTGTTCCCTGGATTACATCTAATGGTGAAGACGCCAGTGATATGTACCTTCCTGAGCTCCTGTATCCACCCTCAGTCTGTTCCCTCACTCCACCCAGGGAAGAGGGGAGTAGTAGTGTATGGCAATACACCAACAAGACAAATATGCACTCACAAACAACAGTGGGAAACACCGGGGAGTGAAGGATGGGAAAAAAAACAAAATTTGAGGAGAGGATTTGCACACACCCAAAACCAAGCAACAGTTTTAAATAAATCCACCAAACACCTCCTCAAACAACAACACTCCACTAACTCCTGAACCATTTATCAGTTAAGCTAACTAGCACTTCCTGATTGCCAGAGTCCAGTATATAAAGGAGAGGGGAGTGGCCAACTCTGAACAGCTGAGAGCATCACCCAGGAAAGCTTCCATTAGCTCTCAACTGAAACGGATTAACCCCTGCACTGCTAAAATAAACCTGCATCATTTAATATGAAGGTGAAGTGCTTCTAATCAGTGCAGGAGTAGGAGAAATCATACAGTGTGGTCTTCTGGCTCCCCTCTGTCACGGCAAATTCGTGCCTCACTGATTGTGTTGGAAAAGCTACACCCTGTAAACTAAGTGATACATCGTTGGATTCAGGGTCTCTTTGCCTACATCAGGCTTCTCTCAGATGAGGGAGCAAAAACCTGCCGACAGATTCCCTTTAAGACCTTCTTATAAGATCTTCATGGAGTGTCATGTTTTTCCAGCATTTCTACAAGTCAGAAATGTGATCCAGGATATTGTAGGCTCAACTCTGTCGTGTATCATGTCCCCTGATTAAATAGAGCAGTGGTCATACTGTATATGAATGCTACCATTCCATTGTATGTCTATGGGACTAACGTAAAAATGGAAACATGTTGACTACTGCTTATGGTACTCTAGAGCCACTACTCATACATGGTACTTCATTGAAGTGACTGTGGTGCTTCAGAGAGTTTCTTGCTGCTGTTTTCTTCAGCTGATCAGTAAAGATAAGAGTATTGATCCATGGATAATTGACTCCGAGTTAAATGTCCTGAAATTTACAATTCCCCGAAAATTAGAAAACTTTGCAATTCGATTTGCAAGGGTGGCAAAGAAAATAAATTCACCAATTCATTCACTGATTAAGACCCAGAGAGCAGGCTAATGACTTCAGGCATGGCCACGTGGGCTTTCCCATAATGCCCTGCAGCGATCACATCACATGGTTTAGCACAGGGAATAGAAGGGGCTATTACAATAAAAAAAAAGCTTGAAAGTAAGAGTTCCCCATTAAGGTTAGAAAAAAATGTAAAGAAAAATTTGAAACAACATTTTTAATTAAATAAAAAAATGTTGCTAAAGGAAAAAATACAATCACATTTTTAATAAATATTTTTTATTAAAATAATTTAAACATAAAGAATGTATAATATAACAATTTCAGGGATATAAATTGTAATGGCAAGTACAATAAAATTATTTTGTCATTTATGATAAACAATAAACTGAGAAAAAAAATGGAAAATAAAAGTACATTGCATTTTTAATGATAAAAATAATATAATTTAACCCTCTCATGACTGGCCAATCTTTTTTTAGTACAATAATTTTTTTCTCCCCCTCTTAAAAGAGCCTGTGTCATGCCAACAGTAAAGCATCCGGAGATCATTCACTTGTGGGTTGGCTTTTCATCCAAGGGTTTTTTTTTTTTCTTATTATGTATACCCCTTTCACATGTAAAGCACCATGGAATTAATGGTGCTATAATAATAAATAATAATACTGCCATGCATATAGAATGAGATCTAAACCTCCTCCGAGAGCAACTTCTCCCAAGGATCCAGGATTTCTGATGATATTGTAATAGCCTTTAAAAATCCAGAAACCTCTCTCAAATCATTTAGTAATATTTCATGTTATTAAAAAAAAAAGTCTAATTCATAGATTTTAGGATGAAATCAAAAATAACCTTCAGACGTCCCTTCCCTTTGAATGGCAAGAATCGTCTATTTCCTATTTAAGCATAGAAGTTCTTCTTGCAAACTTTCAGTTCACTTACTATCAAATTACTAAAATAGTTAGATAACTTGGCGAAGTATGAATTTTCATGGTGTTGTAAAATGCCATTATTTAAAATGAGTATATCACCTATAGTTCCTTACTATTTGCACCCACTAGCACAGGGATGGGGAACCTCAGGCAAGCGTGTCATTTACCCCCCTCGATGACCTTTTATCCGGGCCCTGGGCAGATTTCCAAGGACCACAGTGCTTGGGCTGGCAGCTGTATTTTGATCACCGCCAGCCCTTTAATTTCTTCTTGCCCTGTGAGCACGCGTACAAAGTGTTCACTACTGAACACAAGATTATGTCCTGACACAAGTAGCATCAGGATATACTTTGTGGGCAGAGTTAGCAAGTGATTTGTACAGCCCCCGAAGGATGGTATAAATATCCAAAAGGCAGTTAGCAGAAAAAATGTGTATATAATGGCAGGGAATGGCTGTGATTAGCTGGCACAACACGTGTCCCGGCTTGGCAGTAAAAATAAATAAATAATTTTAAAAAAACAGCGACTCACGGTCCCCTTCATTTTCAAAACCAGCCGAGGGTAAACAGCTGTGAGCTGGTACTTTTAAACTTGGAAGGGCTAAAATCCATGCAGCTTCCCAGACTATTAATATCAGCCCGCAGCTGTCTACTTTGCCTTAGCTGGTCATTAAAAATAAGGGGGACACTAATAAAATAATGTGACCCCTTTGCAGCCTATTGATATCAGCCCGCAGCTGTCTGAGTAGCATTTGCTGGTAATTAAAAATAGGGGGACCCCACATCATTTTTTTTGGGGTCTCCCCTTTTTAATAACCAGTAAAGGCTGAGCAGACAGCTGTGAGCTGATATTAAAGGGAATCTGTCACCCTCTGGGAGATATCAGACCTCTACTATGGGCATACAGGTTATAGAAAAGTAAATCTATACATACCTGTATGGCCCATAGTAGAGGTTTGATTGCAGAGAAAAATGTTTTTATCACCTCTGTTTTCCACTGGCTTGGCGTCCCCCGGATGCCAAGAAATCCCCGCCTAACTGGTTATTATTCCCCAAAATCCCTGCCTATATGCTTAGTTACCATATTCCTCCCTCCCCTGCATGTCACAGGGCCCTGTGACGTGCACTGAGCTCCCTGACTTCCCGGGCATGCGCAAAATGCAGCTCACATACAGCGCGCTTTGCATCCTTCCGGCCCATCTCTCCGTGCACTGTGCCGCATGAATATATTGCGCAGGCACCATAAAGTGACAGTGACTCCCTGGAGCCTGTTCAATAGAACCCTGCGGCACAGTGCACGGAGAGACGGGGCCGGGATGAAGCAAAGTGCGCTCTATGTAAGCGGTGCTTTGCGCATGCCCGGGAAGTCAGAGGTGATAAAAACACTTTTCTCTGCAATAAAACCTCTGCTATGGGCCATACAGGTATGTATATATTTACTTTTCTATACCCTGTATGCCAATAGTAGAGGTCTGATATCTCCTAGGGGTGACAGATTCTCTTTAATAGTCTGGGAACCTTTTTGGATATTGGCCCCTTCCCAGAATAATAACACCAGCTCACAGCTGTCTGCTTTCCCTGGTTATTAAAAATAGGGGGGACTCCATGTAATTTTTTTCATTTATTTATTTATTAACAAGTACAGTAAAATACACACGCAATGTAACCTTAGTTCACAGCTTCCAGGTGTTTCAGCAGCTGCAAACTCCTTTAACCTTAAAGTCTCTCTTAAGTTTTCAAGGCCTCACAGCTGCTGTGTGACCCAGAGGCTGTGAACTCAGATTACCAAAGCTCGAGTGCCGGACTAATGAGTGCTGGAGTGCCTGACTGGCGGTCGCTCATCAGTCCAAAATTCGCACTGAGGTGATGTCAGTAAGGTTGCATCAGTTCACAGCGGCCCTGCCCTTGTGAGAACCGGCCTCTGTGAACTGAGATAACTTTACTGACGTCACCTCAGTTCACAGCAGCAGCCAGGTCTAGCGGAGCGCAGCGCAACACCCAGCAGTTGCAAATGCTTCAGTGTATTGAGCTGCATTCACTGAACTGAGCTCCATATACTGGATGTAGCAGAGTTGGGGATCATCGTGGAAACTCTTTATTTTGGATTTACGGCGGACAGGTGAGTATAACTTTTATTTCTATGGTAATAAATGGGTAAATGAGGGTAATTGTATGGAGTGATTTTCACAATTAAGGGACTTTTCTCTGTGTTTTTATTACTTTTGATTACGGGGTCAGTAATGGGTGTGTCTGACAGACACCTATCCATTACTAACCCCTGGGCTTGACATCAACACACAGCTGACATCAACCCCCAAACCATTTTCCCGCTTGCCAACGCACCAGGGCAAGTGGAAAGAGCCAAGGCTAAGTGCCAGAATTGGCACATCTAATAGATGCGCCATTTCTGGGGCGGCTGAGGGCTGGTCTGATTAAGCTGGGAAGGAAGCAATATCAATGGCCGTTCCCAGGCTATTAATATCAGCCTGCAGCTGTCAGCCTTGCCTTAGTTGATTATTAAAAAGAGGGGAGACCCCACATAATTTTTTGGAGTCCTCCCATTTTTAATAACCAGCAAAGACAAAGCAGACAGCTGTGAGTTGATATATTAATAAGCTGGGAAGGTCCATGTTTATTCGTCCTTTCCCAGCATACTAAGACCAGCTCACAGCTTTCTGCTTTCCCTTGGCTAGTTATTAAAAATAAAGTGGACCCCACGTATTTTTTTAAATTTATATTTGTCTTAGTATTTTTCATCTATTTATTTATTAGAAACAAATAAATAAATGAAAAAAACGGCGTGGGGTCCACCCTATTTTTAATGACCAGCTAGGGGAAAGCAGGAAGCTGTGGACTTATATTAGTAGGTTGGGAATGCCCATGGTTATTGGGCAATATGCAACCTACAAATATTAGCCTGCAGCCACCTGCAGAATTGGGGCATCATATTTGATGCGCCAATTCTGGCGCTTAGCCTCAGCTCTTCCTGATTGCCTTGGTGCGATGGCAATCAGGATAATTTTGGGGGGGGTTATTGAAGGAGAGGTGACAGTCAGAGACTCCCATTACTAACCCAGTAAGTAATACGAGCAGAAAACACACCGAAAAAAAATCTTTATTTGAAAATAACACACAGAAAAAAAAATTGATTAAAGACTCCCACACACTAGCCCTTCATTTATTAATAAAATGATCCCACGAAGATTACTGCCGGTCAGAGCAGGTTTTTCCCATGCTGTCAAACAGATGACAGCATGGGAACCACCGGGCCCACATTTTCCACATGTTTACTTTACATCTGCATCATTTTTTAAACAGAATTTTTTTTAAAGAAGTTAAAAGGGTTAAAAAGTTTATCATCAATTTCTCATTTTTTCAACAAAATTTACCCAAAAATTTTTTAGGGACCACATCATATTTGAATGGACTTTGAGGGGTCTATATGACAAAAAATACTCAAAAGTGACAACATTTTCAAAACGGCACCCCTAAAAGAACTCAAAATCAAATTCAAGGAGTTTATTAACCCTTCAGGTGCTTCACACAAATTAAAGCAAAGTGGAAGAAAAAAATGAAAATGTAACTTTTTCCCACAAAAATGTTACTTTAGCCCCAAATTTGGCATGTTCACAAGGGTAACAGGAGAAAATGGACCACACAGTTTTTTTGCAATTTCTCTTGAGTATACTGATACCTGATATGTGGTGAAAAGCTGCTGTCTGGGCGCACGGCAGGGCTTGGAAGGGAAGGAGCACCATTTGACTTTTGGAGTGCAAAATTTACTGGAATCGATAGAGGACGCCATGTCGCATTTTCAGAGCCCCTGATGTGCCTAAATAGTGAAAACTCCCCACATCTGATTTTGGAAACTTTACCCTTCAAGGAATTTATTTAGAGCTGTGGTGAGCACTTTGAACACACAGGTGATTCACAGAATTTTATAATGTTGACCCGTGAAAATGAAAAATAAAAATGTTGCTTTAGCCCTACGCTTTTTCATTTTAACAGGGGTAACAGAAGAAAGTGGACCATACAATTTGTTGTCCAATTTCTCCTGAGTACTTCGATACCCCATATGTGGTGTAAAACTACTGTTTGGGCACATGGCAGGGGTCGGAAGGGAAGGAGCGCCAATTCAATTTTGGAGCGCAATTTTGGCTGGAATACATTGCGAATGTCATATCACATTTAAAGAGCCCCTGACATACCAAAATAGCAGAAACCTCCACAGGTGACCTATTTTGAAAATTACATCTCTTGAGGAATTAATCTAGGGGTGTAGTGTGCAATTTTAAGCCTCAGGCGATTCACAGAAGTGTATAACATTGGGCTGAGTCAATGGAAAATTATCATTTATTCGACTAAAATATTGTTTTGGCCTGAAGTTTTTAATTTTCAGAAGGGATAGTATGAGAAATTGAACATTACAATTTGTTACGTAATTTCTCCTGAGTACGCTGATATCCCATATGTGGTCAAAAACTACTTCTGAGGCACAGTGCAAAGCTCAGAAGGGAAAGAGGACCATATTGGAGTTCAGATGATGCTGGAATGGTTTGAGGGTGCCATGTCATATTGGCAGAGACCCTGAGGTGCCAGAACAGCGGAACCCCGCATTAATGGCCCCATTTTATAAACTACACCCCCAATGAATTCATCTAGGGGTGCAATGAGCATGTTGACACAACATATGTCCCAGAGAATTTTATACCATTGGGCGGTGAAGAAAGAAAAATTACAGAACTAATAGGAAAAAATGGACCTCACAGTTTGTTGTGCAATTTCTTCTGAGTGCGAAAATACCCTACATGTAATCGGGAAATACTTTTCAGGCTAAGTGGAAAGCTCAGAAGGGAAGGAGTGTCATATTCTACTGTAGATTTTAATGTTATGGTTTGCTTGTGCCATGATCCACTCGAAAAGCCCCTAAGGTCCCAGAACAGCAGACCCCCCCCCACCCCATATGTGACCCCATTTTACAAACTACACCTCTCAATGAATTTATCTAAGGGTGTAGTAATCAAATTGACACCACGGGTGTGTCATAGAGTTTTATACCATTGGGCACTTAAGAAACAATAATTTATGGGTGTAATATTTTTTTCATTTTTTTTTTATTATTTTCTGATTTTTTTTTATTATTTTTACATTTTTTTTTTTACTTTTTTACTTACTCCCTCTATAGGACTTCAACTTTTATTACTCTGATCACTTGTATAATGAATTGCAATGCTTTATACCTGTCAGTGTTACACTGACAGAAGTCTCTTAGAAGATGCTCTTAGCATGGTCTAATAGGCTTGTCGTAGCTGGCAGATCCGGTGGTTGTCATGACGACCTCGAGTTGCCTCAAAAATGATCGGGCCCTCACGATGATGTCCCGGGGGCGCTGATCGGACGGGAGGCTCCCTCTCCCAACCTCCTAAATGTTGCAATCGATATTGATCGATTGTGGCATTTAGGGGCTTAAACAACCAGAAGCAGTGTGGGCACCGCTCCTGGCTGTGAGAGCCGGGGCTCGGCTATCACAAAAGCCAAGCTCTTGGTGGAGCAATAGCGCAGGCACCCTTACGTTATCGGTCGGTCACCCCTATCCAACCATGATGTATAGGTACATCAAATCTTGTGAAGGTGTTAAACCCCCCCACCCCGAAGAAGCTAAAGCGAAATGCACGCCAGGGGCCATATCTACTGCACTTGTTTCATGTATCAACTATGACCTTGCTCTGCATTATATTTATTTATATCTACTGCACACAGTAGCTTTGCAAATATGAATCTTTTATCAATATATGATGTGTTACATGACCACTAGGTCATAGTCCACTTTATAAAATGAGCTAGCTTATATTGCTGGTGCTGAATGTTGTAAGTATTGGACTTTAAGGAAATTTCCTATGTGTGTATATCATAAAAAACCCTTTTACTAGAATCATGTATACTATCTGCTTCCTTTTCTGTGCACATAAACATGTGAACATGTGAACACTGCAGCCAATCACTGACTGTAATGGTGATGTGTTGGTCAGAGTTGCGACCAGTGATTGACTGCAGCAGTTACCTGTCTATCCAGTAAGAGCAGGAAGTAGAGAGACAGTAGTGAAACATTCCAGAGGCTCAGGAACAGGATTGGTGGAGTGACTGTAAGTTCTAATGCCATTTTTAGTATTTCATAAAGTTATGAGAAGATTTTATTTCTTTATTTTTTAAGTCCAATATTACTCACAAACTCTAATCCTATTTATAAATTAATTTGGAATCTCCCATCACCAAAGACCTATCCAATCCGGACCCCTTGGTGACATGACTTACTCATCTCCACACAATAGTTTATTTTGTTACTTGAGCCTTTTTCTCGAAATCCCTTTGGGCATTACATCACTGCTTCTACTATATCATCTGCAGTTTTTCCTACATCTAATACAGACGTTTAGTATTCCCTGTATAGAACAGTCTGCGTTTCCCATGGTGGCCACAAACGATGATTTACTTTGTCAAAGGTATAAACTTTCCTTTTATAACTGTTACAACTTTTTGAAAATGAATTCAGGAGAAAAAAAAAACAATTTCAATAGTTGCCTTAACTTTGACCTCACCATAAACTCTGTGAAAGGTTAAAATAGCTGCTAAAATGGATTGAAAGGATGGGCATTTCCTAGACAGATTGTCACCCAGCATTATATTATACTGAGTGTTATGTCTATAGACTCTTTGTAAACAACTGTCATCGACACATTTTTCCATGTATCCCTGTGAGGAATAGCCTTTTTAGCCCAAATTTACCCTTTCCTATTGAAAATTGCTAATATGTCCCAGCGCCATCCCTGTGTCCCTGGTTCTGCCCTTCATCCTTTTATGTCATTCTCTTTATCCTCCTGTTTCCTATGTTCCCCGATGAGCCTATTTGTTGTCTATTGAGTTCTTTCCATTCCATCCTCTGCCTCCTTGTTATGAAAATGCGCCCTTTAAAAGACCTTCTTTCCTTCTCTGTTATCCCCTGTGCCCCCTCATTGTCACTGTTCTCACTCATTGCTCCCTTTTTTCCATTGGCATCCCTTGATCTCCCATCTATACTGGTGAACGCAATAATGTAATGTCCTTCAGCATTCTGAATAACTTGCATCGTGATGAAGGGTTGAACATTTCATTATCAGGGACCAAAAAAAAACAACTTGGGGGCTGTCTCATGTTGGTGTAGATTATTATTGAGGCCCACAGTCATTCTCATGGTCAGGAGCACAAGTGAAGCTTTCATTCATAGTGGACAGTCTAGTGAGGGCAACATTGACCTGGTAGAGACACATTAGTTGCAGCTCATTACATTAGAGGAGGTAGTATCAAATAAAATATATCAGCTTTTTTCACATTTTTTAAAAATTGACTATCATGTTGAAATGGAAAAGTCACAAAGCTAAATTGTGACTTTTCAATTTCAACATGATAGTCATTTTTTTTTTAAATTGACTGATGTCAGAACATGATTATTTTTTTTTACTTTAGAGTACTATTTTTTTTTTCTAGATTCTGGAAATGAAAAAATATTAAGTTTTAATTAATGACAGTATCCAAATGGCAAAACACATAAAGCAATGGTAGATAATGAGAACCTTGAATTAATAAACCTAGAAAAAGACTATCTAATTCTGGAGGACCCCGCATCATGGTCTATTAAACAGGTAATACATTGATTTTAATGTTCTCCGTGTAATGCTTCATTAGTCCTCTGGTGGAGCTGCAGGGAATTTAAACACTTACTAGTTTCCTTCATGGTTTGCAGCCGATCAGTGGGGATTCCAGCAGTAGATCACCTTGGATAATGGATAACCCATTCATACACTGTAATATTACATACTTAAGAACGGAAGAACAGAAATGATCAAACAATCCCAAATAACATTTAATATACAAAACTTTATTCAAATTTAAAATTTAAATTTAAAATACGAGTAAATGGAGGGAAGTGACAAATTATTATTACTTATTTATATAGCGCCATTGATTCCATGCTGCTGTACATGAGAAGGGGTTACATAAAAAATAAAGATATCACTTACAGTAACAAATAAACAATGATAGACTGGTACAGAGGGAAGAGGACCCTGCCCTTGCGGGCTTACATTCTACAGGATGATGGGGAAGGAGACAGTAGGTGGGGGGTTGCAGCAGCTCCAGTGTTGGTGAGGCGCAGGTCCGGTGTTGGTAAGCCAGCAGCTCCAGTGGTGTTGAGGAGGCAGCAGGGTCATGGCAGGCTGTAGACTTTCTTGAAGAGATTGGTTTTCATGTTCCGTCTGAAGGATCCGAGTGTGGTGGATAGTCGGACGTGTTGGGGCACAGAATTCCAGAGGATGGGGGGATGTTCGGGAGAAGTCTTGGAGGCGATTGGGTGAGGAGCGAATAAGTATGGAGGAGAGAAGGAGGTCTTGGGACGACCAGAGATTACGTGAGAGAATATATCCGGAGATTAGATCAGAGATGAACGGAGGAGAAAGGTTATGAATGGCATTGTAGGTCAGTGTTAGTAGCTTGAACTGGATGCGCTGGGCAATTGGGAGCCAGTAAAGGGATTTGCAAAGGGGGGTAGCAGAGGAGTAGCAAGGCGAGAGATGAACTAGTCGCACAGCAGAGTTAAGGATGGACTGGAGGGGTGTGAGAGTGTTAGCAGGTAGCCCACAGGGGAGGGTGTTGCAGTAGTCGAGGTGGGAGATGATGAGGGCATGCACAAGCAGTTTAGTAGATTGAGGGTTGAGGAAAGGACGTATTCTGGAAATATTTTTGAGCTGGAGGCGATAGGAGGTGGCGAGAGCTTGGATGTGGGGTTTGAAGGACAGGGTAGAGTAAAGGGTTACTCCGAGGCAGCGGGGAAAGTGTGATGTCATTTATTGTAAAAAGATCCAGTGTCGGACTGGGGTGTCTGGGGCCCACAGGAGGAATTGATCCTCGGAGCCCACCCTACAGCTATATGCAAATACCTGATAGCCGATATCCCCGTTATAGTGGAGCGTCTGCTGTAAATCACAGGCGGCTCTGGAACATCTACTGTGCACATGCTATAACTGGGATGTACAATTATGGTAGTTTGCAGTAAAGGGGTTCTTTGGTTAAAACAAGTTATTACCGATCCAAGGGCTCCACAGGATAGGTGATAACTTACTGATCATTTGGGTGCGAACATTGGAAACCACACCGATCAGAAGAATGGGGAAGTTTTATCCCTGTCAGGACACTTATCCCCATTTTAAAATGCAGCGGCAGGTGGGACATCTGACCGCAGCTCCATTCATTCTCTTTGGGATTTCCAGAGAAAAAAAAAACAGCCACTGAGGGAATGAATGGATCAGTGGTCAAGTCGCACATGAGCTTCAGTCTAATGGGGACAAAAGCTCCACATTCTACCAATCGGTGTGGGTCGCAGCAGTCAATAACCACTAATCAATAATGTATCACTTATCCTGTGAAGAGATGATTACTTGTTTTCCCCAGAGAACCCCGGTAAGTGCATCTTGTTCGAAGTATTTAATCACTAGTGGAAATAAAGAATCTTCTCCTAATTAATATCAGAGAGAACAAATGACCGCCATACACAACACAATCCACTGTACCAACACAAATAGCACCACATACAAGGGAGAAATACTGCCACACCATGGCCAGACCACATATTGCCACCACATAGTGACCGAATAATACCACATACAAGAGAAAAATACCACTACACCATGACCAGACCACATATTACCACCACATAGTGACCGAATAATACTACATACAAGGGAGAAATACCACCACACCTTGACCAGACCAGATATTGCCACCCCATAGTGACCGAATAATACTACATACAAGGGAGAAATACCACCACGCCATGACCAGACCACATATTACCACCACATAGTGACTGAATAATATCACATACAAGGGATAAATACCACCACACCATGACCAGACTAGATATTAACAGCATATAGTGTCTAAATAATTCCCCATCATTTCTCTCCCCACCTCCATAATTGCTCTCCCCCATCCCCATCATTGCTCTCCCCCCACCTACTCCATCATTGCTCCCTCCCATCCCCATCATTGCTCTCCCCCACCTTCTCCAACATTGTCACATCTCCCCCACCTTCTCTATCATTGTCATATCTCCCCCACTTCCTCCATCATTGTCATATCTCCTCTATCATTGCCATATCTCCCCCCCACCACCTCCATCATCATTGCCATAGCTCCCGCACCACCTCCATCATTGCCATATCTCCCCCACCTGCTCCATCATCATTGCCATATCTCTCCCCACCTGCTCCGTCATCATTGACATATCTCCCCCCACCTGCTCCGTTATCATTGACATATCTCCCCCCCACCTGCTCCGTCATCATTGCCATATCTCCCCCCACCTGCTCCGTCATCATTGCCATATCTCCCCCCACCTGCTCAATCATCATTGCCATATCTCCCCCACCTCCTCTAACACTAATACCATGTCATATCTCCCCCACCTCCTCTATCACCATGCCATGCATATCTTCCCCCACCTCCTCCATCACCATGCCATGCATATCTCCCCCTACCTCCTCCATCACCATGCCATGCATATCTCCCCCTACCTCCTCCATCACCATGCCATGCATATCTCCCCCCACCTCCTCCATCATCATGTCATGCATATCTCCCCCTACCTCCTCCATCACCATGCCATGCATATCTCCCCCCACCTCCTCCATCATCATGTCATGCATATCTCCCCCTACCTCCTCCATCACAATGCCATGCATATCTCCCCCCACCTCCCCCATTGCCATGCCATATATCCCCCACCATGTCATATCTCCCCCACCTCCCCCATTGCCATGCCATATATCCCCCACCATGTCATATCTCCCCCCACCTCACCCATTGCCATGCCATATATCCCCACCATGTCATATCTCCCCCCACCTCTCTCATTGCCATGCCATATCTTCCGGCACCATGTCATATCTGCCCCCACCTCCTCAATCACCATTGCTCTTCCTCAAAAAAACCCAAAACAACTTACCTCTCAGCGTGCTCTCCCGCAGCACCGTTCTCTGTTTCCTGACATCATCAAGCAGCGCGAGCCTGTGTCTGGCTGCATATCTGATTTCATCCTGTGTGACACTGACTGCTGAATTGCAGCTTCCATTAGTTGCCATTATGTGAATTATTATTGCAATTATATTGGTCCATTCAGAATATTATTGCCATGTTGGGTATGCTTTATGAATTATTTATTATTCATTGCACTACATTTATTATCTTATGCTCGTCACCTGTATTGTTTGCAACTTCCCCTGCAGCACTGATTTGAGCTCCACTTACTGTTTTTGCTCATTTATTGCAAGTTTAGTATAAAGTCTGGTCTGTTACATGTTGCCTCAGTCATCCTATGAATAAGGGTGTTGTATACACAAGAAACGCGTCAGGTTTTGAGGTTTCATTTTAGCATGTTTTAGTTTTTTCTTCAATAAAGAACAATTTTTAATTATTTCCTGTTGGATGTGCCGGTGGATTTCCCTTTTCATTTTCATTTGCTTGTGATCACCAATGGGTGCTGCACCCTCAGGATGGATTCCGGCTGACATATGGTTTTGAAATCGACAACGTGGTAAGCTTTCTACATTTCCTCTCCCCTCCTCCCTTCTACGCCACAGTAAACAATGTTTGTGTTTGTATTCACTCTCACCCCCTTAATCCTTCAATTTTTACAACCACCCCTAATCCCTACACCTAGCAAGGAATTCTTCATCTCTCCCTCCATCCTCCCCATTCATCTCACCTCCTCCTCAAAACTATTCCTCAACATTCAATCCTGTGTCTCAAAACACAGACAGCCACCTCACGCTCTCTCCTGCTCCCGTCTACTAAGACTTTTTCTGCTTCTCCTTACTGCTGGCAATATCTCCCCAATTCCTGGTCCTCCTTACCACATCCCCACAGTCACTTCCACCTCCTATCCACAATCTATCACAAAGTCTCACAACCCTTCTAACCTTATACCCATCCGCCCAGCCCCCGCTTCCGCAGTCCCTCTAACATGAGCTCTATGGAACGCTTGCTCCGTCTGCAACAAACTTTCCTACATTCACGATCTCTTCATCACTACCAAGCTTTCCTTCCTCGGCATCACTGAAACCTGGCTCATCCCCTCCGACACGGCCTCTCCTGCTGCACTTTTGCATGGTGGATTCCACCTTTCCCACACCCCCACCCCACTGGCAAGCATGATGGAGGAGTAGGTTTCCTCCTATCAGATAATTGCTCCTTCACCCAAATCCCAATGCTGCCCTCTGTTACTATCCCCTCTTTTTAGGTGCACTGTGTGCGCATCTACTCCCCCTCCAACCTCCAACTGGCTGTCATTCACCGTCCCCCAGGGTCAGCCACCACCTTCTTTGACCATTTCACCACCTGGCTACTTCATTTCCTTTCCACTGACATCCCCACTAACCTCATGGGCAACTTCTACATCCCCATTGACACTTCCCTCCCAGCTGCCTCTAAGCTTCTATCCCTCACTTCCTCCTTTGGCCTTACTCAGTGGTCTTCCACAGCCACCCACAAAGATGGCCACACTCTGGACCTCATCTTCACCACTTCTGCTCCCTGTCTAACCTCTCTAACTCACCCCTCCCTCTTCCTGACCACAACCTGCTTACATTCTCTACCCTCGCCTCTCCAGGTCCTCAATCCCCACTACACAAACTTGCACACCCTCGCAGAAATCTTAAACTCCTTGACCTACACTCACTCTCTGATTCCCTTCTCCCTCTTATAGACATTAGTTACTTACATGATGCAGACGTTCTGCCACTTTATACAACACCACAACAGCTGCAGCTCTCAATTCGGTCGCCCCCCTCACACATACTAAAGTTCGCACAATCATCAGGCAACCCTGGCACACCAGCCTAACGAAAGAACTGCGACTGGCCTCCAGGGTCGCTGAGCGTAGATGGAAAAGGTCCCACATGAATGAGCATTTCACCGCATTCAAACAGTCCCTCACTACCTTCAAGTCCACACTCACTGCAGCAAAACAGACATACTTCTCATCTCTCATATCCTCCCTGTCTCACAACCCCAAATAGCTATTCAACACCTTCAATTCTCTCCTGTGTCCCCCAGTGCCTCCTCCCTCTCCTCTTATTTTAGCCGAAGACTTTGCCTCATTCTTCAAGCAGAAGATTGACACCATCAGACAAAGCGTTTGCCTAAAGTCTCCACAGCCCCTCCTCATATCCACTCAACTCTCCTCCTCCACAACCACATTCTCCACCATTACGGAAGATCAACTTTCCTCTTTACTCTCCAAATCACACTTTACCACCTGTAAACTTGACCCAATACCGTCCCACCTCATCCCAAACCTTACCACTATCTTCATCCCAACCCTAACCCACTTTTTCAACCTGTCACTAACAACTGGCGTCTACCTCTCATGCTTCAAACATGCCTCAATCACACCCATCCTCAAAAAGCCCTCCCTTGACCCTTTCTCTCTAACTAGCTATCGCCCCATATCACTTCTCCCCTATGCTTCAAAACTACTGGAACAACAAGTCCATTCTGAATTGTCCTCCCACCTCTCCTTCTGCTCCCTCTTCAACAGCCTGCAATCTGGTTTCTGACCACACCATTCCTCTGAAACTGCACTGACTAAAGTCACCAATGACCTACTAACTGCCAAATCCAAGCGACACTACTCTGTTCTCCTCCTTGTAGACCTGTCATCTGCCTTCGACACAGTGGACCATTCCCTCTTACTACAGACTCTCTCATCTCTCAGCATCACAGACTTGGCCCTATCCTGGATCTCCTCATACCTAACAGACCAGACATTCAGTGTCTCCCACTAACACACCACCTCCTCATCTCGGCCCCTATCTGTCGGTGTTCCTCAAGGTTCATTTCTAGGACCCCTGCTCTTCTCCATTTACACCTCAGGCCTGGGACAGCTCATAGAGTCTCATGGCTTTCAGTATCACCTCTATGCTGATGACACACAGATCTACCTCTCTGGACCTGATATCTCCTCCCTACTAACCAAAATCCCACTATGTTTGTCCGAAATTTCATCCTTCTTCTCAGCTAGATTTCTGAAACTTAACATGGATAAAACAAAATTCATCATCTTTCCGCCATCTCACTGAACCCCCGCAACTGACCTATCCATCAACGTCAATGGCTGTCCACTCTGCCCAGTCCCGCAAGCTCGCTGCCTTGGGGTAACCCTGGACTCTAACCTCTCCTTCAAACCACATATCCAAGCCCTTTCTACTTCCTGCCGACTCCAAGTTAAAAATATATCCCGGATCCGAACATTCCTTAACCATGAATCTGCAAAAACACTAGTGCATGCCCTCATCATCTCCCGCCTCGACTACTGCAACCTCCTCCTCTGTGGCCTCCCATCCAACACTCTCGCACCCCACCAATCTATCCTAAACTCCGCTGCCCGACTTATCCACCTGTCCCCCAACTATTCCCCGGCCTCTCCTCTCTGTCAATCTCTTCACTGGCTCCCCATTACACAGAGACTTCTGTTCAAAACCCTAACCATGGCATACAAAGCCATTCACAACCTGTCTCCTCCATATATCTCTGACCTAGTCTCCTGGTACATACCCGCACACAACCTCCGATACTCACAAGATCTCCTTCTCTATTTCCCTCTTATCTCCTCTTCCCACAATCACATACAAGATTTCTCCCATGCATCCCCCCTACTCTGGAACGCTCTACCCCAACATAAAGGTAAAAGCAAGATGTGGTAATATTAAAATGTAACTTTTATTTGATATGCAATAAAATAGATCAAAGTGAGTATCTACTCAAATCACAAATTAAACACACAAGGTCCTCATGACCCCAAATCCAGAGACAAGTGCATGTACTGATATAAAATTCTACAGGAGAAAATTTTCCTAAGTATATATATCAACCACTAAAAGAGTATAACTTTAGCCAAAGTCTATACCCATACAGGTTCAATGCATACCCACAAGATATTGCAGTAAGGTAGGTTAAAGATAATAGAGTTATATACGTACCTAAGAAACTAGGCAAATGGTGACCAGGTGTATGCAAATTGCACTTAGGAACACTGATAATTTAGAGTCCGACATAAGTATAATAAAAGGTGCTACTGTGCTGCACACCTATCCTTTAGATAACAAACATACAGGACAAACATCTAAATACACAAATCACCACAGAAAACACACAGTGCAATAAGACAAACTCTGTCTGTCATAAGTCAGAACAAACCTCTCAAAGAGTGCAAAGGACTCCTACTGTAGAAAAAACTGAAACAGTCTTACCAAGTCCTGCAAATCTGTATGGCTCACTCAGTGCCAGTGTGGCATCAATCTCATAAGTCCCACTAACTGGTCACATAGAAGAGAGATAGAGGTATGGTGCTCCCTACGCGTTTTATCTCATCTAGATTCATCAGGGGAGACTTTCATGACTGGGAATGCTCCAGCATAACTGACCATCCAGTCGTTATCCTCCTAGGTGGTCACATTTGACCATGAGCGCTCATGTATGTTTGTTATCTAAAGGATAGGTGTGCAGCACAGTAGCACCTTTTATTATACTTATGTCGGACTCTAAATTATCAGTATTCCTAAGTGCTATTTGCCTAGTTTCTTAGGTAGGTGTATAACTCTATTATCTTTAACCTACCTTACTGCAATATCTTGTGGGTATGCATTGAACCTGTATGGGTATAGACTTTGGCTAAAGTTATACTCATTTTAGTGGTTGATATATATACTTAGCAAAATTTTCTGCTGTAGAATTTTATATCAGTACATGCACTTGTCTCTGGATTTGGGGCCATGAGGACCTTGTGTGTTTAATTTGTGATTTGAGTAGATACTCACTTTGATCTATTTTATTGCATATCAAATAAAAGTTATATTTTAATATTACCACATCTTGCTTTTACATTTCTATTGATAGTGGCTATAATATCCCCCATTGCTTATGACGCACCCCCTGGGCCGTGTGTGTGTGGGGATACCCGGAACCGGATCTTTTGTGGATGCTGGGGGTTGTAGTCTCCGTGGCGGCGACCCGGTCCGTGCCCAGGGCGGTCAAAGCAAATGGCAGTCTATATGCTGAATGTCCGACTACGCCACCCGTGGATTGCAGTCAGAGTGAACCGCCGCTGCAGGGCAGACCGCTGAGGCTGGTGTTGTGGGTGCAGCAGAGGGTATTATAACCCTCACAGCCTCGGACTCCAGTGTCCGGCTTTGTGAGTCTCTAGCCAGGACGAGCTCTTCTAGCTCCCCTCCTGGCCTCATGTTCCTCCTCTGCCTACAGGGACTCCTCAGCCTGCTGCTGACCTGTCCCTACCGGCAACTTCACTGGAAACTGGTCTGGCACTTCTCTGGAACTTGTCTCTAACTGGTCTCACTAACCCTGCCCCAGATCCAGTTTATAAAGGGCAGGTTTCTCCCCTCCCTGGACTGAGGCAGGAGGTGCTGCATGCTAATTGTCCCCAACCAGGGAACCTCCCACCTGCTCTCAGACATGACATTGCTGCCACGACCAGACATTGCTGCTGTGGCGACCAGACCTGGGGTGCCACACTTACCTGTTCTACCTCAACATATCAGACTCTCTCCTACCCTGGAAACTTCAAAAGGAACCTGAAGACCCACCTCTTCCGACAAGCCTACAACCTGCAGTAACCCTCGCTCCACCATACCACTGCACGAACAGGTCTACCCTCACCTACTGTATCCTCACCCATCCCTTGTAGACTGTGAGCCCTCGCGGGCAGGGTCCTTGCTCCTCCTGTACCAGTCGCCGTCATGTTTTGTTCAAGATTATTGTAATTGTTTTCGGTATGTACAGCCCTTTATCACATGAAAAGCACCATGGAATAAATGGCGCTATAATAATAAGTAATAATAATGTCTCTTAGAGGAGTTCATACCGGCAAGTTCCTGGTATGACGAGAAACGCCTTAACGTGGCTACCAGGTACACATGAATTGGCCAATTTATGCGCTAAGATTTCTCATTTATTTCAATTTTCTAGAGCAGTAATGCTATTCAAATTTCATATATTTCATGTTCGCATACTTAGCGTTGCAGTGTGCTACTTTGTTTTAGTTATATATGAAGGTAGCTGCTCCTAGTAAGCACCTGTACACACCTATTTCTTGTTTTGGAAGTGCCGGTCAGTTTTTTCTGTTTCATCTAAAGTAAAAACAGAGCAGGTATTCTCCATCCCAAGTCCAGGGCCGGCTCCTTGCCACTGTTCAAGTCTCTGTGTTTTGGCTGCAACAGTGATGTCACATCGACAGCATGCATCACTGCTGCAGCCAATCACTGAGCTCAGTGACCTGTGCTGTATATCTTAACAAGCAAATAGCTTGCAAGCATGTGCAAAGGAAACTGGCCACCTCTGATAGACTGGAAAGGTGGACAGTACCCTAGGCAATGAGCAATACACTAGAAATAAAAATCCCTCTGTTCTTGAAAATGGAGAGGATTTTTAATAAAAGGTAAATAGCAAAGTTGCTTTGTTTTTACAAGGACTTAACAATTTTAGCTATTTATATTGATTATAAAAAATGAAACATTTCACACCCCTTAATAATCAATGGGCCCCTCTGCTCTTATTTGCATAAGTTTGCGTTAAATCGGTTTTGCACATTAATTAAATTTTTCTTCTCATTTAAACAGAACACAAGCATAGAATGTGTAGTAGCAACGTTGCTATGTGGTATAGCTACACAGCTTCTAAACTTAGCAAGACCAGTCCCAATCCTTACCCCGTGCCACAAATCATTTCAGATTTATAAAAGAGTGTTTATGGGTGGGGAGCCTAGGCCTGTGTGCTTTTGAAAGTCCAGGGCTTAATTCTAGTTCTAGTCCAGCACTGATCTCATGACCTCAGGCTCAGCCACACATAAGTCGACATAAAGCCTTGCAGCTATTACATCACATGGTATTATGCAGTCCATGAGAAGGGAATACCAGAGCCTGTATAAAAGCTGAGGCAGGGAATTCACATGCCACTTTAGAGTGATTAAGGATACAGAGAAGACATCAGGCCTCAAAGTTCAGCAATAGAGATACGGAAAGAAAACTTGGGACAAGTTCTCCAGACAGTAATGTGTTGTACAATTGCAGTACTGAAGAAGAGGAGTGTCAGAGTCTGTAAATAATATAGAAATTCAATGGATAGGGGTAGAGAGAGATAAGAGAGGTGCCAGCAGCAGTGCCAGATTCAGTGTGATGAATTAGTGAATGGTGTCCTACTGCATTTGAAATACACTTTTTTCTTTTCTTTATTCTTAAGGTACTACAATGCAATAGCAAGCCATCATAATATTTCTTACAAAAAAAAATCTGAAATCAGTGTCAGAGTTGTTCTCACTTGGGGGAATAATTGTTATCTAAAAAATACCTCACAACATGTGCATTTTCCAAACATTTTTTCCCACACATGTTTTACTAATCAAAGTTTACATCTGTACATGGCACGTCAATACAGCGCACTGTTGCACGTGCTGTCTTTTTAGACGTGTATCTACTTAGTATATCATGTTACGTTCTTTTGTTTTTTTTCAGAGGATTGTAGAATTTAGTTTAAAAAATCTAAAAAAATTCATAAAACGAATTATCTGATGCCCAATCTGTTTGTCCCTTTGTCCCACAAGCCACAGCAATCTTCTTCCTGTTGAACTACTGTATGAGGAGAACATCTGCTTTTGTAGTCGGATGACATGAGTAGATGAAGGACTCGATTCAAATACCAACCTGTGATAGTGGGTATGTCAGCCGTGGTACTAGGGACATTGGCAGTGACATAAGTGGTAGTGACACTTTGTGTCAGGGCAAATCTAGAGCTGGGAATCAGGTTGGGGGGCAAGTAGTTCAATACATTTTTCACACTGAGACAACTGTCAGTCGAGTTAGGGTTGATGATGATGACAATGATGATGATTGTGTTGGACAGGACCTTGGATCCAGATTGAGGTGCTGAAGAGGTCATATCATTAGGGGTGGAGGGTTTTGGTGCCGTTGATAAAGAGCAAAGTCGGCATCTGGCCAAAAGATTTTCTGGGGGCAGTTCTGCTTCTGTACTCTGGTCGGAAGCAGGTTATGTCCCAAGTGCTGTTGGTGGAAGAGGCTCAATGGTGCCTGAAAGTTCTGGTCATTGTTGTGATGGTAGCGAGTCCTAAGTGAAGGCATTGTAGGTGTAGTAGTTCTTTTCCTTGTTACCAACCAATTAATCTTTTGAATTGTGCAGTGTTCTTCATTTGAGAAATACAAACTTGCCAGCAATATGAACAAGACTCAAGCTGTCCTCCTACCCCTTTTACTTCCAATCATCTTTCTGATATCCAAGGCACTTCTTTAAGTAGTACCTGGTCACTGTCATCATCATTATCCACAACTACTGCTTGTCATATTCTTATTACTCCTCTGCCTCTTTATTCTTTGTCGCCACACCAGATACCCATCTCTGATTGTGTTTTGAGGAAACAAACATACACTCTTAGTCATTTGTTTGTCTGCCAACTCAACTCCCATCTGGTCAAGTCACTGTTGGTGCAGGCACAGCCATAGAACTTAGTGGACTCCACTAACTATTGAGAAATGATGGCATGCACTTAGCCTCACTGGCAGATACCCATGCCATTTATTTTCGCAGAATGGGGTGCTTACTCTCACATGCAGGAGAACATGGGCTGCTCTCTTGGCTTGGAATTAGGTTAAAAAGTGAACTGCACCATAGACAGATAGAGCAGCAACCATGGACATGGACAGGGACAGTATATGTCTTTCTTGGCCCACTGGGTTAATGTGTTGAATGGCAGTGATGCACCAATGCAACTAGGAGAGTTCTTGAAGCCTATATTGTCGTGCACTAGGTCTGGTTCCATGGTTATCCACTTCTTCTCCCACCTCTTCCCCTTCCTTATTATTGAACATGACCATCATCACCAACAGGGCACAGCTTTCCTTGCACTCCTTGCTCTTAGTCTTTTTGTTCTTGTAAGATTAAGTGCTGCCAAGCAGTTTTACAGCTTGCAACAAAAGCTATGTAGTTGTCAAATTGCTCATCTGGATAAAGCAACAAATATCAAGTGGGATGGCTCCCTGTCCACTTCAACTGGGCATTGTCGTAAGCGACAAAGCCCAGAACATTGTGGCTGCCTTACTTTAGGGAAAAGTAATTTATGTTTTCTCATTGCCACAAATTGTGAATTTAGTTGTGAAAAACTTCTTAACAAAATATCCAAAACCTCCTTGAACAAGGTGCTGGCCTTGGCCAGGAAAGTGTCTCGGCATGTCAATAGGTCTCTGGCAAAGCATGCCCCTTGACTTTGCAAAAAAAAGAACGATCTGCCTGAGCAATGCATGATTTACAGTGTTGCAATGTGTTGGAATTTGACCCTGCATATATTGAAGCATCCTAAGAGCATAGTAAATAGGTGACTATTTACATTATGCATCAGACAATCTGGAGATTGGGTTATTTTAAAATGCAGCCAATGGATAAAGGAGGGATCCAGATCATGATTAAGGGTGCAGAGACACCTGAAATGCGTAGATGTTATCAATAGCATGAAAATTTTATCTTAAATCCTCTGTATCATATTCACCTGAATAAAGAAACACTGTTTGTCTGTGTGCTGAATCCCTCCTTTATTCATTGGCTGCATACCCACGCCATGACAGAGCATCCTTCCGTGGTCACAGGGAAATATTAATGGTGAGCTGCAAGTCTCTTTCTGTGTTTGTCACCTACTGAAGCCCTTCGAAGAGGCTACTAAATTTGTCAGTAGGGAAAACCGTGGCATCAACAATTTCATCTGCCTCATATTCATATTGGCAAAACACTCACAAGAATGAAAAAAGGGATGGAGGAAAAACAGCAACTTCTACATCTTCATCATCACCCTGGGGCTTTTGGGAATGCTCAAGGTCAATGGTACATGCAGTAGGATGTGGAGGATGGGGAGGAAAATGAGGAGGAACAGCAGCAAGTTGATGTAGAGAAAAACAGAGGAAGAGGGCAAGGCTGAAAGTCAATATAAAATTGATGGTAATGATAACAATGACAACATTGACCATAATGACCAACCATCGTTGTAAGGTGAAAAAAGTGATTTAGGAGGTCCCCCGTTCATGCTGGCCAGCATGGCAAGCTGTGTGCTCGATTGCTAGTGAAGTAACATACTGTACATATCCTTAGTATCATACCAGGGTATGACTTTTGGATACCCATGCTTTTAGGACCACACTATAAAGCAAAGATGGGGAAATTTGGGGGGATAAAAAAGATAGTCAAAATTGGGAAATTACCAGGATAAGCTTCTGCCGAGTAAACGCTCACCAATCACAAGTTTGACCAAGAGACTTTTCTAACCACTCCACAAAACTAAAGCCCCTCTGCCTGTCCCAGCACTAGGATTACAGCATGAAGTCAAGGCAGCAGCAATGGTTCCAGTATATATGACACGATGAACCAGATGTTTTATCTGCCACTATGCAACTTCACTGATTTCATCAAACAGAGACACGCTGCCTGAACAACCAGGTTCAGTTGCACCTTGAGTGTGTCCCTTTTCCGAACATGAACTTCTGGCTCAACAGATTGAGCCAATGGCAGGAACTGGCCCAACTTGCCATGGGCATACTGTCTTGTCCAGTTTCCAGTGTACTGTCAGATAGGATATTCAGCACGGCTGGAGGCTTTGTCACACCAAAGTGGAACAGATTATCCTCTGCAAGTGTAGAAAACCTTACACTCGTCAAAATGAATCAGGCATGGATCAGTGCTGATTTTCATTCATGTATGGCTGATGCCAATGATAAGGTAGGCCATTGCATCTGCTGGCCTTTCCATTATGTTATATATTGTTCTTCTGCTGCAAGTGCCAATGCCCCACCCAGCCTGGCATCTCCTGCCTATCCATCATGTTATATTGATGCTGTGCTGCTGCTGCTGCCAATGTTGAATTTATACAGCCAGATATCCCCTTGCCTGTCCCTTCATACTCTATACTGTATGGCTGCTGCCACTGTCACAGACAACAGACTGCCACAAATCTTCTATCTGTCCATTGTTTTCCAGATCTATACTCTCCTGCTGTTGGGACCCTTAGCTTGTACAGAGCAAGTGAACCTGAAACTGCTCCCAAAAAAAAGAATAAATTTTGGATGGCTTTTTAAAAAAACATTGCTTCTTTGTTTTCAGCAAAGTTGCTGCTCCCAAAAAAGGGGATACATTTTTGGGCAGCTTGTGCAATAGCCATTGCTTCTTCACTTTCAAAACAGTAAACTTGTTACTACTACCGTAAAATGGCTTAGTTTTGGAAGGCTTGTTAAAAAGCTGTATCTTCTTCTTTTAACAAAAAAACAAACATGTTGCTAATTTCAAAACAGGGACCATTTTTTAACTAACATTTGCCAAAAAGCCATAGCTTCTTCCATTTACACTACATGTGTATAAACACCAGCAAGGAAGGTTTCTGCAATCAAAAAGGGATCATTTTTTGGACTATTTTTACATTTTAAAAATCATATAAAGTCTGGTCAATGAAGTGAGTTATCAAAAAGGCTTAACAGTATATAAAAAATCCAGCACACCGCAATATGTTTGGTCAGAATGTATAATATGGAAGAATAAATGGAAAGTCCAGCTTCATGAGTGCAGTCTTCTTTATTCAGTAGAAAAATTCAAATTAAATTAAAACCAGTAAAATAGTAAAGGCATCTTTCAACGCATTTCACACGAGTCAAGGAACGCAGTACCGATTGCCTAAATCTGTTTATCTTTTTTGCGTTAAATATATTATTTAAAAAATGTTGGCAACATTATTTCTTTTCATATCACATTCTGATTAAAAAATAAAACAATAGCAATATTGCAATTTTTCACACTGGCCACTGGGGCTATTAAAGAAAAGGAGGCTAGAATATTCCCCAGTGGCCAGTGTGAAAATTGAAAGATTAACATATTTTTTTCCTAATTCAGTTTGTGATATGAAAAATACATTTTAAAAATTACAAATAATTAAAATAAGTAAATAATTATAAATAATAAATAAATGGATAAAGTCCGATTTAAATAATTCACACAGGTGGATATCACCAATTGCACTACCAATCAAATTGGGAAAGGGAAGAGGGGGAAATGAGGGGGTGTGAATAAAAATGAATCTTTATTAATTTGTTATAAAATATCATAAAATGTGACAAAAACCATACATCCTGTAAGGATGTATATAGGGTCACAGCTAAAAATGGAGATTGAATAGCTGTGACCCTGTAAATCCTGGAAAATATAGGACAGCACAAAGTTATATATTTCCACAACCAGGGTCCCTTAAATTAGATGGTTGGGTGGTATATCAAACTAGGTTTCTAAAATGTACCTATCCCAAGTGTATGTATACTCTAATTCGTGACATCTACCGTGTTTACCGCAGAGTGCTATGTATCTTTAGCACCTGCTGCAATCCTATAAACAGGTCAGATTCCCCATGGATCGCTAACATGCAGAGTCACTGTTGGATATGCCGATATATCAGAGGTTGTCATATAATAAATAAAGGTCGCCCCTGTATGGTGTGCGATCATATATGTCAAAGGTGCAGAGTTAAGATCTGGATCACCACCGTGATCACACAGGTCAGGTTATTTGGCCTGAACACTTAGGTGGATTACCATTCATCCACACCTTACCATCTGACAGGGAGCATTGCGGTCTCCCAGACCGATCGCGTGCACGTGGTGCGCACGCGGTCTGTGTGGCAGGAGACAGCAAGGCTCCGGAGAGACGCTATCGCGTTCCGCTTGTCATGTCAGCTGATGTATCAGAGGCATGAGAGGCACAGAGGGACAGGACTAAGAACACCTAGTTGTGCTGTCACATATGTAGCGCGTTTCGCCGGGGCTACCGGCTTTTTCTAAGGGCGGAGTCGGCCGCCTCTTCAGACTATTTATACACCCCGTCAAGATAGACGGGTATGGCAGCCAATCATTATTCTAGATGTAGACAATACACAGATAATTGAGTTAGGGAATACAGTGAGCAGATAACAAAATTGGCAGCATTAGAATGCCTGAAATAATTAATCCGCACACTGCAACCCCACAAATCAAATAGATTGATAACCAACACCTGTCATGACAGTCTTATTGATTTCATAAAATTATTGTCTCTCACAATGACGTTTTACTAACAAGTGCATCAGCAGCCACGCTGAAAAGATACCCCAAGGGGAATATTATATAATAGTGGACTATGCAAACGGCAACATAGTATGTATAGAGCTCTTATAGTATTGCTAGAGTAAGCTCCAAACACCTGATACATATTTTACATAATCAAAGGACATTATCCAGAGAGATATATTTTATTAGAAGAATATATTCAAGTTCTTATATGACCAAGGACCTACGCTCATTAAAGAATGCCCAAACCTAGTCCATTAGGGTCGGTCACATAATGCCATTACAGTCCATCATCGGACCTACAGATTATTAAGTCCCACATGAGATATCAAAGAAAGCAACCAAAATTAAAATTCTCATTTAGTCCGTGAGGACTGACCGAATTCAATCTGAAAATCCATTCGCTTTCCTTTTTTGAAAGGATTGAATCCAGGTCTCCACCTCTGATGTCCATTTTCTGTTGATAGATAGCCTACCCCTTAAGTTCTTTCCACCGCAGGTCGTGTTTATTTTTAAAATGTCTCGCGATAGGGGTAGGTGTGAAGACTTTTCTTTGTTCTTGACTTGTATATTCATCTTTGTCATAATTAATAATACTCCTAATGTGTTCCCTCACTCAAGTTTTCAAGTCTCTAATGGTCTTCCCTACATATTTCAGTCCACAGGTACACTCCAGGCAATATATTACCCCGGTAGAGGAACAATTGAGATGTTGACGTATGACAAAATTTCTTCCAAAAGCATCTTTGAGAGATCTCATGGGGACAAAAATTTGGCAGGCCTTACACATCTTACAGGGAAAAAAACCCGGATCTCTGACTATCTCGGGTCTATTACTCCGCTTGAAATGACTACTGACTAAGAGGTTAGAAATAGAAGTCGTTTTTGCGGTATTCTGAGGAAGCCTGTGGTGTAAGAAAACGATTGAGATCACAGTCTGATCTCAAAATACCCCAATGTCTATTGAGGATATTCATCATTAATGACCAGTCCTCATGGTACTCCGTGATGAATCTCACTTTATCATTTTGTTGTTGATTCCGTTTCTTCGGAGTCAGAAGGTCTGTCCTTTCGGTTCTCAGAGCGATATTGTACGCTTTTTTTATGTTATTTTTAGTTCCTATCCAACAATCTTCCTTTTAATTCTTCTGCTCTTGCTTTAAATCCTTAGAATGTGGAGCAATTGCGGCGTAACCGCAAAAATTCCCCCTTAGGAACAGCTCTAATGGTTGGCAGTGAGTGGGCACTCCTGGCATCCAGAATGTAACCAAAAGTTTGGACACACCTTCTCATTTAAAGATTTTTCTGTATTTTCATGACTTTGAAAATTGTACATTCACACTGAAGGCATCAAAACTATGAATTAACACATGTGGAATTATATACTTAACAAAAAAGTGTGAAACAACTGAAAATATGTCTTAAATTCTAGGTTCTTCAAAGTAGCCAGCTTTTGCTTTGATGACTGCTTTGCACACTCTTGGCATTCTCTTGATGAGCTTCAAGAGGTTGTCACCGGAAATGGTTTTCACTTCACAGGTGTGCCCTGTCAGGTTTAATAAGTGGGATTTCTTGCCTTATAAATGGGGTTGGGACCATCAGTTGTGTTGTGCAGAAGTCAGGTGGATACACAGCTGATAGTCCTACTGAATAGACTGTTAGAATTCGTATTATGGCAAGAAAAAAGCAGCGAAGTAAAGAAAAACGAGTGCCCATCATAACTTTAAGAAATGAACGTCAGTCAGTCCGAAAAATTGGCCAAACTTTGAAAGTGTCCCCAAGTGCAGTTGCAAAAACCATCAAGCGCTACAAAGAAACTGGCTCACATGAGGACAGCCCCAGGAAAGGAAGACCAAGAGTCACCTCTGCTACTGAGGATAAGTTTATCCGAGTCACCAGCCTCAGAAATCGCAGGTTAACAGCAGCTCAGATTAGAGACCAGGTCAATGCCACACAGAGTTCTAGCAGCAGACACATCTCTACAACAACTGTTAAGAGGAGACTTTGTGCAGCAGGCCTTCATGGTGAAATAGCTGCTAGGAAACCACTGCTAAGGACAGGCAACAAGCAGAAGAGACTTGTTTGGGCTAAAGAACACAAGGAATGGACATTAGACCAGTGGAAATCTGTGCTTTGGTCTGATGAGTCCAAATTTGAGATCTTTGGTTCCAACCACCGTGTCTTTGTGTGACGCAGAAAAGGTGAACGGATGGACTCTACATGCCTGGTTCCCACTGTGAAGCATGGAGGAGGATGTGTGACGGTGTGGGGGTGCTTTGCTGGTGACACTGTTGGGGATCTATTCAAAATTGAAGTCATACTGAACCAGCATGGCTACCACAGCATCTTGCAGCGGCATGCTATTCCATCCGGTTTGCGTTTAGTTGGATTATCATTTATTTTTCAACAGGACAATGACCCCAAACACACCTCCTGGCTGTGTAAGGGCTATTTTACCAAGAACAAGAGTGATGGGGTGCTACACCAGATGACCTGGCCTCCACAGTCACCAGACCTGAACCCAATCGAGATGGTTTGGGGTGAGCTGGACCGCAGAGTGAAGGCAAAAGGGCCAACAAGTGCTAAGCATCTCTGGGAACTCCTTCAAGATTGTTGGAAGACCATTTCCGGTGACTACCTCTTGAAGCTCATCAAGAGAATGCCAAGAGTGTGCAAAGCAGTCATCAAAGCAAAAGGTGGCTACTTTGAAGAACCTAGAATATAAGACATATTTTCAGTTGTTTCACACTTTTTTGTTAAGTATATAATTCCACATGTGTTAATTCATAGTTTTGATGCCTTCAGTGTGAATGTACAATTTTCATAGTCATAAAAATACAGAAAAAACTTTAAATGAGAAGGTGTGTCCAAACTTTTGGTCTGTACTGTATATATATATATATTATATGTGTAACACATAATCTGTCTTAAACTTTAGATGATTTTCTGATGACACATTACATTTGAACATTAGGTCAATTTCTGATGACTAGTGTTGAGCCACCCCCGTAGTGTTCGAGTTCGGTTCGGTTCGTCGAACACCCGTGTGTTCGCCGAACTGTTCGTCGAACTGTTCGTCGAACACCTTCGAACACCGTTAAAACCAATGGCAGGCAAACAAAAACACATAGAAACACATAGAAAACACCTTCAAAGGTGTCCAAAAGCTGACAAACTGCTCAGAAGACACAACTAACACATGGAAAAGTGACAAGTACATATAGTCATGCGAAAAGAAAAGAGGTGGAGGAGTAAAAGGAGGGGGAGACACAGATATAGGCATGTCATGCCCTTCTAAAATCCAAAAAGTGAGAAGCCGAGACGGCCAGTCCGCTCCTGCCCGTGCCACCTCCGTGTCGCCGGGTTTGTGCCAGAGCCGCGGTGAACCCTGACGGCCAGCCCCCCTCTCCCAATACTGGTGCCTGTCCGCTGGTGGGTCGAGAGAGCCCCCCTGTGGTGGAGGCAGCTCTAAGCTTTTTAATTTAAATTGTCCCTCTAATTTGAATGAATACACTTTAAATCCATTTACAAGGATCTATTGGAGGGCAAGTCTCATGCCAGCAGCCGCGTAATTCCAGCTCCAGTAGCGTCCACTAAAGCTGCTGCAGTTAAAAAGCTTTTATAAGGATCGAGCTCGGCTGTCCACCGCAAGGCATCCTAGTGCCAGTCCCAGCCCCTATGCCTTGGGGTGCCTCCTGATGCTCTTCACTAAGTATCCCGTGGTCCCGAAGCATTTCCTTTGAAAAAATTAAGTGTCCAAACTACAGGTGGTGTAGCTTGCTTAACAGCCGGGATAATCCGCTGACTAGCAGACACTGCTACTAGGCACAAAGTATTTCCTGGGCTAGATGCAGTTAAAAATTTGTAAGTAGATACTCTCGTTGGATGCTGAGAAAGCATTCCATAGAGTCTCCTGGCACGCCATATATGATTCTCTTAAAAAGCTTGGGGTAGGGGTCTAGGGGACCCTTTTATAGCCAAAATCACGGCCCTGTATCACAATACGTCACCTAGGCTGAAGATAAATGGAACTGTAGCACCGAGGGCTCGGTTGCTACAGACGTATTGCACCTCACCCAGAGGTGTGATATCTCACTCTCAGATAAGGATGGAGTGTGGATCAGGACCCGACACCTGCATGCATTACACCACATTGCCGTGGGGCAGGGCGACCAATATGCCCCTGAGATGGGCACGACAGTCCCTGTCCCTGGCTGGAGTGGGGGGAGGGAACACTGAGGAAGGGGAACCCTGCAGTGCAGGAGCAGGGAGGAAGCAGTTCCTGGGTGCATTTAGAAGGGAGTATAAAAGGTGGGCACCATCTTAGTTCAGTGCAGAGAAGTCTGAGCAGAAGTGGCAGGGAGCAGGGGCTCTGCATGAGCTCTGCTCCGGAGGCGGGCCTAGTAACAGAGGCCCAGGCCTGCAAGAGGGAGAAGGAAGGAAGAGGAGCGGAGAAGGCTCCAGGAACGAGGAATGAAGGGATCCCAGGGGTGCGGACGGGCGAGTCGCCACCGCACGCCCGAATCCACCTGCGTGGAGGGGTCAGGCCAAAGGGGGAGACCGGTCCCCGAACTAGTGGAGGCAGGAAACGACCCTCAGCTAGAAACCGGAGGCTCTGACATTTTATGTGGCGCAGCCCCTTGCTCCACCCGCTAGGAAGGCACCACATAGGGTCAGGGAAACTGGCGCCAAGTTTACCAAGAGGAGGCCCGAGGCAGCCGGACAGAAGTGTTGGTAAGAAAGGCCAGACAAAGGACACACAAAGGGGGTCCTGTGAAGCGCTCCAAAGTTATCTGGGAGTTGTCTGAGCCCCTCACCTGGTGAGCACAGTACGACGTGGGCAGCCGTTACCTGCAGACGTGGTCTGGATAATAAGAACTGTGAGTAAAGGCCCTGAACTGCATCACTGACTCCGTGTCGTTACTGCTGCTGCCCTGCACCATCACCCCCATCCTCCGCATACACTGCCCTGAGGCTATACTCCTCCCGTGGGGAGTTATGCTACGCTCTGCTGCACCCACAACACCAGCCTTAGCGGTCTGCCCTGTAGCGGCGGTTCACTCTGACCGCAATCCACGGGTGGCGTAGTCAGACATTTAAACATCAAAACCACATAAATAGTTCCGCCACTGGTTTGACCGCCCTGAGCCACGGAACCAGATCGCCGCCACGAAGACTACAACCACCAGCATCCACCAAAAAGGGTCCGGCTCCGGGTGTCCCAAGGTCCAGGGGGTGCGTCAGAACATTTTCATCACCTTTCACAATCACCAATGGGACAAGGCAGGGATGTCCTCTGTCCCCTCTCTTATACATCCTAGTGACGGAGCACCTGCTCTCATCAATTCGCCATAACCCCAATATTAGGTGGATTGAGGTGGGAGGCACCGAGTACAAGTGCTCTCTATTTGCTGATGATGTCCTAGTATATATCACTCAATCACATATATCCATCCCTGCTGTTATGGCTGAAATAGATCACTTTGTTACATGGTAAAATTTTAAAATCAATGCAGCGAAGTCTGAGGCCCTCGATGTCTCCCTCCCCAAATCCATATAGGATTCCATCCAGTCCAACTTTCCCTTTGCCTGGCCCTCACAGGGTATCAAATACTTAGGAATTCCTATTCATAGAGACCTCTCCCATCTATGTTATCTTAATTTTGGGCCCTTTATTGAACAACTCCATACAGACCACGGTTGGCAAGTTAGAACTGTAAGATTCACTACGTGAACCACTGGTGTTTTGTGGAAAAGCACATGTACACTGCGTTCCAAATTATTATACAAAAAGTGTTTAGGAGTGATAAGGGAAGAATTTGTTTGTTTGTCAGTTAAACTCATTGATGGTGATGTGTGTCAGGGCTCTTTATATCACTGTAAGCAATTGCAGACACCTGTGCTAATTAGTTTGGCAGGTGTGTCCAATGAAAGGCAAGACTACTTAAGAAGGCTCTCTCACATTATTAAGCAGCCTACATTTTCTGCCAAAATGGGAAAGAAAAAGGATGTGTCGGCTGCTGAGAAGCAACAAATTGTGGAGTGTTTAGGTCAAGGCATGACTACAATCAACATTGTGCGATGATCAGGATGAAGTGTCTTGGCAATCAAGAAGTATGTAGCTGATTCACAGTACACACGTGTGCGTGCTGATAAGGGCAAATTGAGGACTCTTTCCTACAGGCAATTACGTCAGGTTGAAACAGCAGCGGCAAAAAAGCCTTGTCATAGCAGCAGACAAGTTTTTGAAGCTGCTTGTGCCTCCAACGTCCCCCGAACAACAAGATGCAGGGTCCTTCAGAGGTTTGCAGCTGTGCATATGCCATCCTGTCGACCTCCTCTATCCACTTCACACAAGCAGAAACGGCTCCAGTGGGCCAAACATTACATGAAGACTGATTTCAAAACTGTTTTGTTCACGGATGAGTGCCGTGCAGCGCTCGATGGTCCAGATGAATGGAGTGGAGGATGGCTGGTTGATGGACACCCCACGCAAACACGGCTACAGCGCCAACAAGGAGGAGGTGGAGTAATGTTTTGGGCTGGAATCATGGGGAGAGAGATTGTCGGCCCCTTTAGGATCCCTGAAGGCGCTAAAGATGAACTCCATAATGTATGTGGATTTTCTCAAACAGCACTTCCTGCCATGGTTCAAGAAGAAGAACCGTGTATTTCACAGCAAGATCATTTTTCTGCATGATAATGCACCATCTCATGCTGCACATAAAACATCTGCATCTCTGGCTGATATGGGCATAAAAGGGGACAAACTTATGGTGTGACCCCCATGCTCCCCTGACCTCTACCCCATTCAGAACCTTTGGAGCATCATTAAAAGGAGTGTCTATGATGGCGGGAGGCAGTTCACATCTAAGCAACAGCTCTGGGAGGGTATTCTGTCCTCATGCAAAACAATTGAAGCAGAAACCATCCAAAACCTGACAAATTCAATGGACGAGAGAGTTCAGAAGCTCCTTTCGAACAAGGGGTCCTATGTGAAAATGTAACATCACCTAGAATAAAGTTTTGAGTTGAAAACTGTTTGATTTCAGTTTCTAACAACCTGCTAATGCTTATAATTTCAAAAATGACCATTTTTTTGGTCTTTATTAAAATGAAAAGGTTGATCGAAAAGTTTGGGGGATCTAAGAGTGTGGCAACCCAGTAGTCATGATTACTTCGAATTCTGACAATATGAGGGTCATGCTGCAGGTAGTGCAGCAAGAAGGCACTTATGTGTCTTGCGCATCTCGGAGCCCCAAAATTATTTTCCGGGCTAGATGCAGCTAAAAATTATTTTTAATTTTAAATCTGGTGAAGCTTATTATAGATGGCCTAATAGGATCAGTGCTGCACACTGCTACAAAGCCCAAATTATTTTCCAGTCAAGATACAGATAAACATGATTAGTAATTTGAAAGCTTAAAACGGTTGGTAGGGTGATTTTAACCAATCATCAAGCTTTTACTCTCCCCAGGATGACACAGGGGTAGAAAAGTCGTTTCGGATCCATGATTTGTTCATCTTTATGAACGTGAGTCTGTCTACATTATCAGTGGAGAGCCGCGTGCGCTTATCTGTCAGCACACCACCAGCAGCGCTGAACACACGTTCAGACAGAACGCTGGCTGCGGGGCATGACAAGATCTCCAAGGCGTAAGTGGCTAGCTCCGGCCATTTATCCAGATTGGAAGCCCAAAAAGAGCAAGGGTCCAGTGACACAGTCGTGGCTTCAATGTTTACTTGGAGATACTCCTGTACCATCGTCTCTAGGCGTTGACTATGTGTCAGACTTCTTGTCTCCTGTGGCCTTGCAAAGGATGGGCTAAAAAAGTGGTGAAATGATTCCGCAAAATTGATGTTACCAGCAGATACTGTGGTTCTGTTACGGTTTGAGTGCTGAACACTTGACGGTCCCACGGTTGGCAAGTTGGAACTGTGAGATTCACTACGTGCACCACTGGTATTTTGTGGAAAAGCACATGTAAGATTCTGCAACAGTCTCTGCTGATACTCCTGCATGCGTGCATCCCTTTCTATGGCAGGAATAATTTCTGCAAATTTACTTTTGTACCGGGGATCTAACAGTGTGGCAACCCAGTAGTCAGGATTATTTCTAATTCTCACAATTCGAGGGTCATGTTGCAGGTAGTGCAGCAAGAAGGCACTCATGTGTGTTGCGCATCCAGGAGCACCAAGTCCCTGTTGTGTTGGTGGTGAGGTAACAATCATGCTTCCTTCCTCTGTCCTCTCCCCCCAACCTCGCACAACAGAAATGTGATCAAGGTCTCCCTCATCTGATGAGTCTTCCATCAGTTCGTCCTCCACTTCTTCCTGGGCTCCTGCACCTTCCTCACTAGTTTGGCTGCTACCATGCGCCCTGGTAAAACCATCTCCCCCACCCTCACATGCCTGCCGCCTTGGTGCTGCCGACCGTCTGGACCTTGCAGATGTTAGCCCTTCCGCATACAACTCCTCCTCCTCTACTTCCTCCACCTCCTCTTGTGCCACCACCTGACTCCGAATTCTGTTTAACATGTGCTCCAGCATGTAAATCACCGGAATAGTCATGCTGATAATGGCATCGTCAGCACTAAACATCTTCGTCGCCATTTCAAAACTGTGCAGAAGGGTGCATAGGTCCCTGATCTGAGACCACTCCTCCAGCGTGATTTGCCCCACCTCTGAATCTCATTGGCCCAGGCTATACGTCAGAACGTATTGCACCAGGGCTTGTCGGTGCTGCCACAGTCGCTGCAACATGTGCAGAGTTGAATTCCACCGGGTAGGCACATCGCATTTTAGCCGGTGAAGTGGCAAGCCCAACGACTTCTGTAGAGATGTAAGTCACTGAGCTGCGGGATGCGAACGGCGGAAGTGAGCACACAGCGACCGTGCCCTCTGCAGAAGGCCATCTAGTCTGGGATAGTGGGCTAAAAATTGCTGGACAACCAGGTTCAACACGTGAGCCATACAAGGCACGTGTGTGACATTGCCCCGGCGAAGGGCCGCACCCAGGTTTGCAGCATTGTCGCACACGGCCTTCCCTGGTTTCAGGTCCAGTGGAGACAACCATTCATGAAATTGGTTCTCCAGAGCTGACCACAACTCCTCAGCTGTGTGACTCACATTTCCCAGACATTTCAATGTAAAAACCGCCTGATGACATTGAGCCCTACTGCCAGCATAGTAAGGAGGTGTGCAGGATCCCTTCTGCGCAGTTAGAAAGCTTGTGGCATGACCAGACAGGCTTTGGGTGCAGGTGGAAGACCGAGAGGAGGTTGAGGAGGCAGAAGCAGTGGAGGAACTTTGACATAAAGAGGATTGACGCACAACTCGTGGGGACGGCAAGACTTGGACAGCAGCCCCTTGTCCTGCTGTCACCATAGTTACCCAGTGCCCAGTCAGCGACATGTAACGCCCCTGTCCATGCCTACTCGTCCAAGTGTCTGTGGTGAAATGCACCCTGTCACACACAGAGTTTCTCAAAGAAGCGGTGATGTTGTGTGCGACATGCTGGTGGAGCGCAGGCACACCTTTCTTTGAGAAGTAGTGCCGACTGGGCATCTGGTACTGGGGCACTGCGACGGACATAAGGTCTCGAAAATCCTCTGTGTCCACCAGGCGGAAAGGCAGCATTTCTGTAGCCAAGAGCTTGCAGATGGTGAAATTCAACCTCTTAGCTTTCTCATGGCTAGGAGGAAATGGTCTTTTACTTGTCCACATCTGAGGGACCGAGGGCTGGCTATTGTGCTTAGACGGGGTTGATAAGGGTGTCCCCGGCAAACTGCCGGTCTGTGAGGAAGATGCAGGCGGACATGTTAGGTTGCCTTGATCCAAAGGTGGTGCTATCGATGTCGGACAGCGCTCAACACCAGCTGGTGTTACCACCTCCAAAGAAAATGATGACCTGCCAATCACGCTGGCTGTTGCGGGTAAAGAGGTGGCAGGTCTGCGCCCCAAAACAGGTGTGACTGCTGTCCCCCCAGTCACAGAGGATGAAGAGGCCGCGGATGCACAAGATATGGCAGACGGTGATTGGCCCGGCCGGCTAGGCCGCATTGTAGCACACTGAGCTTCCCACTGCAACTTATGCTTCATGTCCATGTGCCGGTTCATGCATGAAGTACTCAAACTATGTATTTTTTGGCCTCTACTTAGCTTTTGCTGACAAATGTTACAGATAACACGAGTTGGGTCATCTTTATCGATCTGAAAAAATGCCCAGGCTATGCAAGGCTTAGCACCCATGCGACCTGAAGAGCCACCACGACTTGTGGTGAGAGGCAGAGTTGTGTTTGAGGATGCAGTTGTTGACGTGCTTCCAGTACTACGTCTCTGTCCAGGAAGGCGCAACCTGACCTCGTCGTCACTAGCATCTTCCTCCACCTCCTCTGCTGACCTCATTTCTTGGCTGACTGTGGGTTGACAGTAAGTGGGATCTCCGACCTCATCATCATCACCCTGTGCGTTATCACACCCGTCGTCCTCAGAGCCAACCTGTTCCTGCCCTGACAAAAAACTAAAGTTGTCGCTCCAATCAGGTATTTGAGTCTTATCATCGTCTTCCTCATTGTCTCCACCAACAGGAGTTACAGTTTGGGAATGAGGGTCTACATTATGGTCAGAACCTTCTGCGTCTGGTCCTGGATCCGACTCATAAAGATTCTGGGCATCAGTGCAGATCATTTCCTCGTCTGGATTCACAGAAGCGCTGGAGTCGACCTCTGATTCCCAGGCTATAGTATGAGTAAACAGCTCTGCAGACTCAACCATCTGTTCTACCTCATACTCAGACGGGCAGCTGGAGATTTGGGAGCTGTGAGGAAGCAAGTGCGATTTGGGTGACACCTTTGAGGACTGGAGTATTTGTGATGTTGAAGTTGATGTGGAGGAGAGCCCACTTAAAGGAGCACTTGATATCCGTTGAAGCACCTGCTGTTTTTGTGCCTCATCTGGAATTTGTAGCGATTGGCGTGGCCGTAAGAAAGGGATCTTATCACATTGTCCGCTAAAAGAAGTAGACATTTTAGTTTGGCTGGAAGATGGTCTTTCTTCTGCACCTACCCCACGGACACAACCTTTTTTCCCCTTCCCAACACGCCTATTCCCCTTTCCACCAGCAGCAGGCCTTTTTCCACTCATTTTGGTGGTTAACTAATTCACAACTCTGGAGTTGTTTGCACAAAAAAACAATGGATGGTAACCGAGCAGAGCTGAGTGGCCAAACTGTGGTATTAGGCCAAAACTATTGGCTGGGCTAGATGCAGAAAAAAATTATTTTTAATTTGCAACCTGATGGAGGTCAGTATAGATGGACTAATAGAACAAGTCCCACACGCTGCTAGAAGCCCAAATATTTTTTCAGAGATAAATGAAGAAAAAAATTATTTTTAATTTGCAACCTGATGGAGGTCAGTATAGATGGACTAATAGACCAAGTCCCACACACTGCTAGAAGCCCAAATATTTTTTCAGAGCTAGATGCAGAAAAAAATTATTTTTAATTTGCAACCTGATGGAGGTCAGTATAGATGGACTAATAGACCAAGTCCCACACACTGCTAGAAGCCCAAATATTTTTTCAGAGCTAGATGCAGAAAAAAATTATTTTTAATTTGCAACCTGATGGAGGTCAGTATAGATGGACTAATAGACCAAGTCCCACACACCGCTAGAAGCCCAAATATTTTTTCAGAGCTAGATGCAGAAAAAAATTATTTTTAATTTGCAACCTGATGGAGGTCAGTATAGATGGACTAATAGACCAAGTCCCACACACTGCTAGAAGCCCAAATATTTTTTCAGAGCTAGATGCAGAAAAAAATTATTTTTAATTTGCAACCTGATGGAGGTCAGTATAGATGGACTAATAGAACAAGTCCCACACGCTGCTAGAAGCCCAAATATTTTTTCAGAGATAAATGAAGAAAAAAAATATTTTTAATTTGCAACCTGATGGAGGTCAGTATAGATGGACTAATAGACCAAGTCCCACACACTGCTAGAAGCCCAAATATTTTTTCAGAGCTAGATGCAGAAAAAAATTATTTTTAATTTGCAACCTGATGGAGGTCAGTATAGATGGACTAATAGACCAAGTCCCACACACTGCTAGAAGCCCAAATATTTTTTCAGAGCTAGATGCAGAAAAAAAATATTTTAAATTTGCAATCTGATGGAGGTCAGTATAGATGGACTAATAGACCAAGTCCCACACACCGCTAGAAGCCCAAATATTTTTTCAGAGCTAGATGCAGAAAATTTTTTTATTCAATTTGCAACCTGATGGAGGTCAGTATAGATGGACTAATAGACCAAGTCCCACACACTGCTAGAAGCCCAAACATTTTTTCAGAGCTAGATGCAGAAAATTTTTTTATTCAATTTGCAACCTGATGGAGGTCAGTATAGATGGACTAATAGACCAAGTCCCACACACTGCTAGAAGCCCAAATATTTTTTCAGAGCTAGATGCAGAAAAAAATTATTTTTAATTTGCAACCTGATGGAGGTCAGTATAGATGGACTAATAGACCAAGTCCCACACACTGCTAGAAGCCCAAATATTTTTTCAGAGCTACATGCAGAAAAAAATTATTTTTAATTTGCAACCTGATGGAGGTCAGTATAGATGGACTAATAGAACAAGTCCCACACGCTGCTAGAAGCCCAAATATTTTTTCAGAGATAAATGAAGAAAAAAATTATTTTTAATTTGCAACCTGATGGAGGTCAGTATAGATGGACTAATAGACCAAGTCCCACACACTGCTAGAAGCCCAAATATTTTTTCAGAGCTAGATGCAGAAAAAAATTATTTTTAATTTGCAACCTGATGGAGGTCAGTATAGATGGACTAATAGACCAAGTCCCACACACTGCTAGAAGCCCAAATATTTTTTCAGAGCTAGATGCAGAAAAAAATTATTTTTAATTTGCAACCTGATGGAGGTCAGTATAGATGGACTAATAGACCAAGTCCCACACACCGCTAGAAGCCCAAATATTTTTTCAGAGCTAGATGCAGAAAAAAATTATATTCAGTTTGCAACCTGATGGAGGTCAGTATAGATGGACTAATAGAATGATGCTATGCCCAAAAGATTTTACTTCACTAGGTGCAGTAAAAAAATTGGTATTCTATACACAGGTGGTATATCTTGCAACACAGATAGGCTACTCCACTGACTAACACACTCTGCAATAGGCCAAAAAGGATTAGCTTTGCTAGATTCAGCCAAATGCTGTGAAAAAAACTTGCACAGCACTGGCACAGACCTGCCTGGCAAAAACTGATAGGAACTGATGTAACCTAGTCCTGAAAAGGACTCCAATTACAATTAGTCTTTACTCCCACAATCTATCTATTTAAGAGCACAGACCTGCCTGATAAAAGTCGTAGGAAATGCTGTAACCTAGTCCTTAAAAGGACTGCAATCACAACTATTCCCTACTCCCAAGCTATCTGTATATTTGTGCGAAAATTGGCTTGAAATTAACAAGGTATAGCGCACACAGCAACAGCGGTGCCGTCTAACACGCAGCTGCAGCAGTGAGAAAATGGTGGCGACGGGGAAAATGGCTTGGTCTTATAGGGCAAGGACATGTGACATACACTGCCAATCACACATGCCCTTGCTTGTGTGAAAAAAAGCACTTCGCTCCGTGTGTGCGCTGCTGATAGGCTGACAGATTGCACCTCCCCACTGCAAATGCGGGAAAGAGAAAAAAAAATGGAGATCTTCATTGTTCCTGCAGAGATCCATCCCCTGCCCCTCCCCCCACCCCGCTGTACACTCAAACTGCGTATTAACATTAATTTTCATCATTACTGAGAAAAAATCCAGTTATGATTTTGGTGCACGAACAGTTATCGAACATAACCTCGAACAGCCGAATTTTTCTCAAATTGTTCGTGTTCGTCGACCGGCTCGAACACCGCCCAAAACAGCTCGAATTTGAGATTGGCGAACAGTTCGAGTAGAACAACGCTCATCTCTACTGATGACATATACCCTTTAAGAATTTCTAAGCCATTAGCTATTGATGTTACTCCCTGTGTTTTTGCATTTTAGTATCCTTCCTCATTTACATTCAGGATGTCAGATCATGCATCTGCTTGGTTTCAACTGTGATGGTCAACTTTTTAGAGACTGATAGTATCCCTCGAGCATATTTTATCCACAGACACCCACACCAGCACAAAATCTCAGAGACATTGATTCATGTTGTCCTTACATGGTCCAGGAACAAGACAATGTCCTGGGAATCAAAACAGGACCAATGACTTCACTTTTTCTGGTCACTCTATTTTTCTTGCCTTTTTTATATTTAACCTTTCCCCCTCATTAGAGATTGTTGGTGAAGTATTCCAACAAGGGACAGTTGATAAAACTATAGATAACAAATAGCTTAGTGAATCGAAACTTATAGCCATTGTCTACAGCCAGGGGAAAACATTGACAATTCAGCCAAATTTTAGGAAGTTTTTTTTTCTACATTGCTACAGTACCTCATCAGCATCTGGAGTTACACATGATGCCTAACAATGATAGAAAATAAAAAAAATAGGAGAATTATGTGATGTTACAAGAGAAACAGGGCAGGGCCAAGACTGATGAAGGGACTGCTTCCATGAATTTGGCCATGGTGACTAGTTCTTCTTCTATTTGTTAGGTGTTTAGTGTTTTCTTTTCATGGCCATATCATTAGATTGTGAGGGGCTCAGGGTGGTAGTGGTGGCAAGGGACTGCTGCTGTGTTCCCACACCCCGGCTCCCTGACAAAGACAAATGTCCCAATTATCCTGTGTTGTTCGTGTGGTGCATAACACTCACGCTTTGGTCGCAGATCTCTGCTGTCTTCGGTTCTTCCACTTCAAGAACCACTGCCAAATTCCACATAGTGGAACACACAGTATTGGGTAGATACTTTTCCTTCTCCACAGTACATTGCACAGCACATGGTGATGTTCACTGTCTGTTTGTCCTGAGCAGTCCCTTTCATAGCTCACCCTTTTGGCCTCTGAGATGCTCAGCAGTCTTAAGAGTCCCGTACCGTTTTCTCTGTGCTATTCTCCATCCGACTTCCCTGCATCTGGGAAGATTTTTTAAACACACTTCTCTGTGGCTCCTGTGGACCGTAGGCCCCGAATGTTTAGGGAATGTCCGCTTCAGAGTTTCTGATGGACATTCCTCTGCTGCTGGACAGTTCATGCTACTTGTGCTCCCTGGACCTCCAACAACTGCTCTGTCACATCTCTCCCTCTGACTCTAACTACAACTACTTGCAATCAGGAAGTGTCTCAGTTCTTCACTGTCCTGGTCCTCCCACACTAGAACAGCTCCTGAACCCCTTAACTGTTTCCTGACAAATAACTAAATACTTCCTATCCTATAGTGCCCACCTCTGCACTACCCCATTCCCAATCTAACACGCCATCAATACCTGTCCTAAACTGACCCTATAACTAACACATCAGACAGTGTGCAATATGAAACACTGTTATATAAACATAAGGTACAACATTATATTCACACAGGGGAAAGAGGCGCATGACCACTCAGGTCACCCTCTTACAAGATCATTACTAATTCATTACTAGTAATGTAAATGAAGATCCTGTACAGGGGCAGCACAATGGTTAGCACTGCAGCCTTGCAACACTGGGGTCCTGGGTTCAAATCCCACCAGGACAACATCTGCAAGGAGTTTGTATGTTCTCCCCGTGTTTGCGTGGGTTTCCTCCGGGTTCTCTGATTTCCTCCCACACTCCAAAGACATATTGATAGGGAATGTAGATTGTGAGCCCCAATGGGGCTCCACACAGCAGAGGCCAGCTACTGATGTCTTTGTGCCTGCTGCACTGAGACTCAGACACAAAGGCTGAATATTGAAGCAGGGAAGGTTCTCTGTTCCACTAATGTATTCAACTATAAATGCATCCTGCTGATGCAGATATTATTGAAATCAAAGTACTGGGAGGGGATGGAGTTCTGCAAGAGGGCCCCATATCTGTAGAATGGACAGCCTCTACTAGCAGTACAATACTAGTTTCAATGCTACTTTACAAAACAATGGGACCAATCACAGTTTAAAATATACAGTAGATAGAAATGTTTTATTGCACTTCCCATGGCTTTCCTAACATCTTTAAAAGAGAACCGTTCACCAATTTTGTTCATGTTGAGCTGGACACACAATAATAGCGGCGGCTGCAGAGCTGAATGAAAAAGTTTTTTATTTCTTTTTTTTGCTTTTAATTTAGCCTCTCATTGAGAGATTTTAGCAATCAAAGTGTTTGCCACCTAATAAGTTAACTTTAGTTAAGTCTAAGTGGGTGTTTTCACTGGGGGTGTGTATTTCTTCTCCTAGTATGAGTTGCTATCTGATAACACCCACTTGGGCTTAACAAAAGTTAACCCATTAGGTGCCAAATATTTGATTGCTAATATCTCCACAACGGAGAGGTGAAATTAAAAAATATATGTTTTATTCTGCTCTGCATCCCCAATTACATCTTGTGTTCAGTTCATAAAAAAATTGGTGAAAGCTCCTCTTTGAAGGGGTTCGCCTTTGGGGACATTTTTTTTGTTTAATTAAAGGGAACATGTGTCCTCCAATTCAGATGTAAGGGTTGTCTGCAAGTAAATTGCATTGAAATCTTATCTGGCAGACTTAGTGTGTCCCTGTGGCTACAGGGAGAAAAAGTTATATTTCTCCCTGCAGCCACTCACTAGCAGTCATAGGGGGGTGCAGGGGCCATGTAACTGTCACTGCTCATTACACAGCGAGCGCACTGTAATCACTCCCTGATACATTAATTGACAGCCTGCTCTGCAGCATATGTGTCCATTGTGTGATTGCCTAGTGTTTTGGTTCAGCCTTTGTCATTATATGGTGGAATCTAATTTTCCTACCAAATTTAATGTCATTTATCCCATTGAAAACTACATGAACTGTGACACAACATATCTATATGGCAATGTAAGAACGCTGCCAGGTACACTACTTGGGTTGCACTATAAGGCTATGTGCACACGATGCAGAAATGAAGCAGAAAATTTCTGCAGCATTTCTGCATCTCCCTGGCAGAAAAAAAGCATACAGATTGTGCATGCGTTTTTCCTGCAGAATACATGCGCAATACATGCGGATTCACATGCGTATCCACATGCGTTAACGCATGTGTTTCCGCATGCGGACTGACAAGCACTTTCCAAGCGATAGCATCACTTGGAAAGTGCTTGATAACTAGGTCACACTATATAAATCCATGCAAACAGCATGGATTTATATAGTGTGACAGTAAAAATAAAAAAATAAAGCTATACTTACCTCCGATGCCCCGCCGCGTGTGCTGTCGCGCTCGTCCTGGCTTCTTCTGGGTTGCCGGGCTCTCGCGAGACAGCCTGCGGTCACATGACCGCGACGTCATCTCAGGTCCTGGAAGGTAAGCGCTGCCGGCAAGCAGAGAGAAGCCGCCGGACAGGTGAATATAAACTTTATTTATTATTTTATACTTTTTTTCACAGATACAATGGTACCCAGGTCTGGAAGAGAGTCTCCTCTCCTCCAGAACTGGGTACCATCCGCACATTGAAACGGATATAATCCGCGTGTACAAATGTACAGACACGGATTATATGCGTCTCAATGCAAGTCAATGGCGGCAATTTCGCTGCGCTTCCGCAAAATTAATGAACATGCTGCGGATTTATGAGCGCTGCAGAAACGCTGCGGAAAAATCCACAGCATGTGCATTGACATTGCGGAATGCCATTGGGGACCATGGGGTGCGGATTACCAAGCGTTTTTGATGCGTTTCCGCTGCGGAAATTCATGAAAAACGCATCGTGGGCACGCAGCCTAAGTAGAGAGTTGCGGAACACATCTCTTATTCTGTTGCTAAACACTATGGCCCGATGTCATCCAAGTGATTACACCAGAAATCTGGCATAAATTGCTTTGAAAAGTTGCAAAATGTTTGCACAATACAGATTTGCACTGAAATGTTGAAACTAAAAAAATAATATAAAAAAAAAAGTTTTTAAAAATGTTTTTAACAATTGAAATAGAAAAATTCAAAGAACACCCCTTTTCCCCTATTAACAATAACGAAAAGGGAACATATTTGGCATTGACGCATCCGTAAAAGTCAAAATAAAACCACGAGAAATAAGTGATCATAAGTCATATTTACCCCAAATTATTCTAAATAAAAACGGCAGCTTACCACATAAAAAACAAGGTCCATTCACAGAAAAATAAAAAAGGTAAAGTCTCAGAAAATGGTGCCACAAAGCAAAATATTTTCTTTTTTTACAAAATTATGAATTGTTTTTCATCACTTAAATAGAAACAAAGTGATATAAGTTTGGTATCGCCAAAATCATGTATCCAGGTCATTTTTTACCGCACAATGAACACTGTGAAAACAAAAAACAATAGCGGAATTCCGAGTTTTCTTTAAAATTCTTTTTAGTAGGAGATTTTTACAGTATAGGGAACAAGGGGTCAGGAAAGGGAAGAAGGGAAAGTAAAGGCAACCAAATAAAGGAAAAGAGAAAATGGAGTAGGGAGGAAGAGTAGAGAAGAAGAGAGAAAAAAAAGGAAATGAAGAAGATCATCTTAACATAATTGCACCACAAAGTTACCAAGTGCAAAAACAACATAGAATGAAGTATAGATTAAAAGAATTCTGGCAAAGTAATAAAACATCATATAAAGAGGCTTCTCTTGCTTGGAGGAAAAATTGCGTTCCAAGAGGACCATTTTGAATTACACTGCTCAAAAAATAAATGGAACACTCAAATAACACATCCTAGATCTGAATGAATGAAATATTCTCATTGAATACTTTGTTCTGTACAAAGTTAAATGTGCTGACAACAAAATCACACAAAAATCATCAATGGAAATCAAATTTATTAACCAATGGAGGCCTGGATTTGGAGTCACCCCCAAAATTAAAGGGGAAAAACACACTACAGGCTGATCCAACTTTGATGTAATGTCCTTAAAACAAGTCAAAATGAGGCTCAGTATTGTGTGTGGCCTCCACGTGCCTGTATGACCTCCCTACAATGCCTGGGCATGCTCCTGATGAGGTTGCGGATGGTCTCCTGTGGGATCTCCTCCCAGACCTGGACTAAAGCATCCGCCAACTCCTGGACAGTCTGTGGTGCAACGTGACGTTGGTGGATGGAGAGACACATGATGTCCCAGATGTGCTCAATTGGATTCAGGTCTGGGGAACGGGCGGGCCAGTCCATAGCTTCAATGCCTTCATCTTGCAGGAACTGCTGACACACTCCAGTCACATGAGGTCTGGCATTGTCCTGCATTAGGAGGAACCCAGGGCCAATCTCACCAGCATATGGTCTCACAAGGGGTCTGAGGATCTCATCTCGTTACCTAATGGCAGTCATGCTATCTCTGGCGAGCACATGGAGGGCTGTGCGGCCCTCCAAAGAAATGCCACCCCACACCATTACCGACCCACTGCCAAACCGGTCATGCTGAAGGATGTTGCAGGCAGCAGATCACTCTCCACGGCATCTCCAGACTCTGTCACGTCTGTCACATGTGCTCAGTGTGAACCTGCTTTCATCTGTGAAGAGCATAGGGCGCCAGTGGCGACTTCGCCAATCCTGGTGTTCTGTGGCAAATGCCAAGCGTCCCACACGGTGTTGGGCTGTGAGCACAACCCCCATCTGTGGACGTCGGGCCCTCATACCACCCTCATGGAGTCGGTTTCTAACCGTTTGTGCAGACACATGCACATTTGTGGCCTGCTGAAGGTCATTTTGCAGGGCTCTGGCAGTGCTCCTCCTGTTCCTCCTTGCACAAAGGCGGAGGTAGCTGTCCTGCTGCTGGGTTGTTTCCCTGCTATGGCCCCCTCCACGTCTCCTGGTGTACTGGTGGCCTGTCTCCTGGTAGCACCTCCAGCCTCTCGACACTACGCTGACAGACACAGCAAACCTTCTTGCCACAACTCGCATTGATGTGCTATCCTGGATGAGCTGCACTACCTGAGCAACTTCTGTGGGTTGTAGAGTCCGTCTCATGCTACCACGAGTGTGAAAGCACAACCAACATTCAAAAGTGACCAAAACATCAGCCAGAAAACATTGGTACTGAGATGTGGTCTGTGGTCCCCACCAGCAGAACCACTCCTTTATTGAGGGTGTCATGATAATTGCCAATAATTTCCACCTATTGTCTATTCCATTTGCATAACAGCATGTGAAATTGATTGTCAATCAGTGTTGCTTCCTAAGTGGACAGTTTGATTTCACAGAAGTTTGAGTTACTTGGAGTTATATTCTGTTGATTAAGTGTTCCCTTTATTTTTTTTGAGCAGTGTATATTTAGGAAGAGAGTGATTCCTTAAAGCTAAGGAGATTTCAAAGGCGTTATGGGAGAACACAATATCAATTATCTTGGAAATAGAGGGAATATAAATCGATTTCCATTTTGACGCAATACAAGTTTTTATAACAGAAAAAATATGTAAAGAAACTTGTTTAATTTTTTGAGGAAGGTCATCTGCTTCCAGTAAAGGAGAACCAATTGGGGAGAAATTTTTACAGGAGATTCATTGATTTTATTCAATAGTAAAGAGACATCTCTCCTAAGTATCGAAAGTTTTGGACATTCCCAGAATATGTGAAGATGATTGCCTCTTTGACCACAATTCCTCTAGCACAAATCAGATTGATCAAGAAATACGTTTTTTAAGTCTAGCCGGAGTGTAGAACCATCTAGATAAAATTTTAAAATAATTTTCATGTAGGTTTGCGCTAATAGAAGATTTGTACGCTAGTTCCACCGCTTTTTTCCATTTATCTAGGAGGAAATGATTATTTAGATCTTTTTCCCATCTCCACATATAATTCAGTTTTTCAAATGAGACATCAGAATTAAAAATTGAGTAGATATTCTTCATATTCCAAATTGAGTTATTCATAGGATTCTCTAAAAGAGTAACACGTTCTCTTGAAAGGGTCAAAGGTAAAGAGAATTTATTTCTAATATACTTCCTTAAGTCTAGAAAATTATAGAATTCTTCATCAGGAAGATTGTATAGGGTTTTTAATGACTGAAAGTTTATAATGGAGTCTAATTTAGGCCCCGTTATAAGTGAAGAACAGTAGTGTTGAGCCACCCCCCTAGTGTTCGGGTTCGGTTCGGTTCGTCGAACACCGGGATGTTCGAGGAACTGTTCGTCGAACTGTTCGTCGAACACCTTAGAACACCGTCGAACACCGTTAAAACCAATGGCAGGAAAACAAAAACACATAGAAACACATAGAAAACACCTGCAAAGGTGTCCAAAAGCTGACAAACTGCTCAGAAGACACTCTCTTTAAAAAAGCCGGCCGGCAAATTCAGCAGCGGCATACACCGGTACCCGACAATTTAGACAAGAAGGAATAGAGCATCACACATAGATTAGATAGATAGAAACATGTCAGTCACACATATAAGAAGCACAGTGACAGTGTTGGTTACTGCACTTGTCATTTAGTGTAAAGGATTTATAAAAAAAAATATTAGTGTTTTCATGCACCGTCTCTTTAAAAAAGCCGGCCGGCAATTCAGCATCTGTACCTGACAATTTAGAACAGAAAGAACAGAGCTTCACACATAGATTAGATAGATAGAAACATGTCAGTCACATATCTAATAAGTACAGTGATAGTGTTGCTTACTGTACTTGTCATTTAGTGTAAAGGATTTATTTAAAAAAATAATAGTGTTCTCATGCACTGTCTCTTTAAAAAAGCCGGCCGGCAATTCAGCATCTGTACCCGACAATTTAGAACAGAAAGAATAGAGCTTCACACATAGATTAGATAGATAGAAACATGTCAGTCACATATGTAATAAGTACAGTGATAGTGTTGCTTACTGTACTTGTCATTTAGTGTAAAGGATTTATTTAAAAAAATAATAGTGTTTTCATGCACTGTCTCTTTAAAAAAGCCGGCCGGCAATTCAGCAGCGGTACCCGACAATTTAGAACAGAAAGATAGAGCATCACACATAGATTAGATAGATAGAAACATGTCAGTCACATATATATGAAGTACAGTGATAGTGTTGGTTACTGTACTTGTCATTTAGTATTAAAATAAAGGATTTATTATTAAAAAAATTGGCGTGGGGTTCCCCTTAATTTTAGGCTCTAGCGGAGGTTAAGCAGACGGCTGGGGCAGATGTTTGAAGCCTGGGAAGGGGGTAATACCCACGGAGCTTCCCAGGCTACTAATATCAGCCCCCAGCTGAATACATAGCCTTTACTAGCTATTAAAATGGGGGACCCCCCCCAAAAAAATGACGTGGGGTCCCCCCTAATTTAATAGCTAGCAAAGGCTAGGCAGACAGCTGGGGGCTGATATTAATAGCCCAGGAAGGGAGCCATGAATATTGGCCCCCTCCCAGGCTAGAAACACCAGCCGTCAGCCGCCCCAGAAATGGCGCATTCATAGGATGCGCCAATTCTGGCACTTAGCCTCGCTCTTCCACGCTGCCCTGGTGCGGTGGCAGGGGGTAATAGGGTTGGGGTTGATGTCAGCTTATAATGCCAGCTGACATCAAGCCCAGGTTAGTAATGGAGAGGCGTCTATAAGACACCCCCATTACTAACCCCATAGTCAAAGTTAAAAAAAACACAAACACCCAGAATAAAGTCCTTTAATTGAAATAAAGACACAATCCTTTATTGTTCTAAATTAAACCATACTTACCATCACGCCCATTCCAGCTGAAGCCAACGATCTCCTGCAATAAAAGAAAAATAATAAAGCAACCTCATCCTTACCTTTCCATGGTTCCCACGACAGCTTCAGCTCTGCTACATCGAGATGACAGGCTGGACCGCAGCAGAACGCTGCCATCCAGCCTGTCATCCCGCAGACACTGAGAAGTGCAGGCTTGCTTGCGCTGCTCAGCGTCTCTCTGTGACGACATCCAGATGAGCCGAGTTCATGTCCAATGAACTCGGCTCACCTCATGCACGTCACTGACAGCGTGGGAAAATTCTCACGCTGAAGCGCTGATTGCAGGAGAATTTTCCCACGCTGTCAGTGACGTGCAGGAGGTGAGCTGAGTTCATTGGACATGAGCTCACCTCATGCACATCACTGACAGCGTGGGAGAATTCTCCTGCACTCAGCACTTCAGCGTGAGAATTTTCCCACGCTGTCAGTGACGTGCATGAGGTGAGCCGAGTTCATTGGACATGACCTCGGCTCATCTGGATGCCGTCACAGCGAGACAGTGAGGAGCGCAAGCATGCCTGCGCTTCTCAGTGTCTGCGGGATGACAGACTGGATGGCAGCGTTCTGCTGCGGTCCAGCCAGTCATCTCGATGTAGCAGAGCTGAAGCTGTCGTGGGAACCATGGAAAGGTAAGGATGAGGTTGGTTTATTATTTTTCTTTTATTGCAGGAGATCGTTGGCTTCAGCTGGAATGGGTGTGATGGTAAGTATGGTTTAATTTAGAACAATAAAGAATTGTGTCTTTATTTCAATTAAAGGACTTTATTCTGGGTGTTGTGTTTTTTTTAAATACTTTACTAGAAATTCATGGCGGTCATGTCTAATACTGGCGTGACCCCATGAATTTTGGGCTTGGGGCCAGCTGATAATACCAAGCTGGCCCTAACCCCTTTATTACCCAGTGAGCCACCGCACCAGGGCCCTGGATGAGTTGGGTACAGCGCCAGAAGATGGCGCTTCTATGAACGCGCCATTTTCCGGGGTGGCTGCGGACTGCAATTTGTAGCGGGGGGGGGGCCCAGAAAGCTTGGGCCTCCCTGCGCTGCAGATTCCAGCCCCCAGCTGCCTAGTTGTACCTGGCTGGACACAAAAATAGGGCGAAGCCCCACGTACTTTTTTTTTAATTATTTCATGAAATTCATGAAATAATTAAGAAAAAAAGGGCTTCCCTATATTGTTGTGTCCGGCCAGGTACAAATAGGCAGCTGGTGGTTGGGGGCAGCCCGTTCCTGCCTGCTGTACCTGGCTGGACACAAATATAGTGCGAAGCCCCACTTCAATTTTTTTAAATTATTTCAGGAAATTCATGAAATAATTTAAAGAAAATTGACGTGGGGCTTCGCCCTGTTTTTGTGTCCAGCCAGGTACAACTAGGCAGCTGGGGGCTGGAATCCGCAGCGCAGGGAGGCCCAAGCTTTCTGGGCCACCCCCGCTGCAAATTGCAGTCCGCAGCCACCCCGGAAAATGGCGCGTTCATAGAAGCGCCATCTTCTGGCGCTGTACCCAACTCATCCAGGGCCCTGATGCGGTGGCTCACTGGGTAATAAAGGGGTTAGGGCCAGCTTGGCATTATCAGCTGGCCCTAAGCCCAAAATTCATGGGGTCACGCCAATATTAGACATGACCACCATGAATTTCTAGTAAAGTATTTAAAAAAAACACAACACCCAGAAAAAAGTCCTTTAATTGAAATAAACACACAATTCTTTATTGTTCTAAATTAAACCATACTTACCATCACGCCCATTCCAGCTGAAGCCAACGATCTCCTGAAATAAAAGAAAAATAATAAAGCAACATCATCCTTACCTTTCCATGGTTCCCATGACAGCTTCAGCTCTGCTACATCGAGATGACAGGCTGGACCGCAGCAGAACGCTGCCATCCAGCCTGTCATCCCGCAGACACTGAGAAGCGCAGGCTTGCTTGCGCTCCACAGTGTCTCTCTGTGAGGGCATCCAGATGAGCCGAGTTAATGTCCAATGAACTCGGCTCACCTCATGCACGTCACTGACAGCGTGGGAAAATTCTCCTGCACTCAGCGCTTCAGCGTGGGAGAATTCTCACACTGAAGCGCTGAGTGCAGGAGAATTCTCCCACGCTGTCAGTGACGTGCAGGAGGTGAGCTGAGTTCATTGGACATGAGCTCACCTTATGCACGTCACTGACAGCGTGGGAAAATTCTCCTGCACTCAGCGCTTCAGCGTGGGAGAATTCTCACGCTGAAGCGCTGAGTGCAGGAGAATTCTCCCACGCTGTCAGTGACGTGCAGGAGGTGAGCTGAGTTCATTGGACATGAGCTCACCTTATGCACGTCACTGACAGCGTGGGAGAATTCTCCTGCACTCACCGCTTCAGCGCGAGAATTTTCCCACGCTGTCAGTGACGTGCATGAGGTGAGCCGAGTTCATTGGACATGAACTCGGCTCATCTGGATGTCGTCACAGAGAGACGCTGAGCAGCGCAAGCAAGCCTGCGCTTCTCAGTGTCTGCGGGATGAGAGGCTGGATGGCAGCGTTCTGCTGCGGTCCAGCCTGTCATCTCGATGTAGCAGAGCTGAAGCTGTCGTGGGAACCATGGAAAGGTAAGGATGAGGTTGCTTTATTATTTTTCTTTTATTGCAGGAGATCGTTGGCTTCAGCTGGAATGGGTGTGACGGTAAGTATGGTTTAATTTAGAACAATAAAGGATTGTGTCTTTATTTCAATTAAAGGACTTTATTCTGGGTGTTTGTGTTTTTTTTAACTTTGACTATGGGGTTAGTAATGGGGGTGTCTTATAGACGCCTCTCCATTACTAACCTGGGCTTGATGTCAGCTGGCATTATAAGCTGACATCAACCCCAACCCTATTACCCCCTGCCACCGCACCAGGGCAGCGTGGAAGAGCGAGGCTAAGTGCCAGAATTGGCGCATCCTATGAATGCGCCATTTCTGGGGCGGCTGACGGCTGGTGTTTCTAGCCTGGGAGGGGGCCAATATTCATGGCTCCCTTCCTGGGCTATTAATATCAGCCCCCAGCTGTCTGCCTAGCCTTTGCTAGCTATTAAATTAGGGGGGACCTCACGTCATTTTTTTGGGGGGGTCCCCCATTTTAATAGCTAGTAAAGGCTATGTATTCAGCTGGGGGCTGATATTAGTAGCCTGGGAAGCTCCGTGGGTATTACCCCCTTCCCAGGCTTCAAACATCTGCCCCAGCCGTCTGCTTAACCTCCGCTAGAGCCTAAAATTAAGGGGAACCCCACGCCAATTTTTTTAATAATAAATCCTTTATTTTAATACTAAATGACAAGTACAGTAACCAACACTGTCACTGTACTTCGTATATATGTGGCTGACATGTTTCTATCTATCTAATCTATGTGTGAAGCTCTATTCTGTCTGTTATAAATTGTCGGGTACCGCTGCTGAATTGCCGGCCGGCTTTTTTAAAGAGACGGTGCATGAAAACACTATTATTTTTTTTGATAAATCCTTTACGCTAAATGACAAGTACAGTAAGCAGCACTTTCACTGTACTTCGTATATATGTGGCTGACATGTTTCTATCTATCTAATCTATGTGTGAAGCTCTATTCTGTCTGTTATAAATTGTCGGGTACCGCTGCTGAATTGCCGGCCGGCTTTTTTAAAGAGACGGTGCACGAAAACACTAATATTTTTTTTGATAAATCCTTTACGCTAAATGACAAGTACAGTAAGCAGCACTTTCACTGTACTTCGTATATATGTGGCTGACATGTTTATATCTATCTAATCTATGTGTGATTCTCTATTCTTTCGGTTCTAAATTGTCGGGTACCGGTGTATGCCGCTGCTGAATTGCCGGCTTTTCATGTTTCACTGTTGGCACTGTTCCCATCGATTTGGGCAATCACTGTAATGCCACAACCACCATGGCTGTGGCATTACAGTGAGTGGCAGACAATCCCTGCATGATTGGTGCTCTAAATAGCGCCAGACATGCAGGACACGCTTTTGGTGCACGAACAGTTATCGAACATAACCTCGAACAGCCGAATTTTTTGCAAATCGTTCGGGTTCGTCGAACAACTCGAACACCGCCCAAAACAGCTCGAATTTGAGATTGGCGAACAGTTCTAGTCGAACACCGCTCATCTCTAAAGAACAGTCTAGAATTACAAATTTTTCCCATTTTTTACATGGAAAATTTGGTAGAGCTGGTATGAAAAATTGAGATAGGAAGTTTGTTGGGATTAATGTTACATTTATTAGTTTTTGAGATACTACATAGCTTCTTCCAAAGTGAGATAGTAGATTTAATAAAAGAGTGATTAGGTAAAGGAAGAGATGGATCCAATAAATGGGATATTATCAATGATGATAAAGAGGAATTCTGAGTTTTCAACCATTTCATCCCTAATAGGATCTTAGGGAACTGACCCCGACATACTATGTTGTCATTGATTTTCAATGCATTTTTTGCAGCTACAAAGAAACGACAATTTTAGTGTTTCAATATTTTGTTCTTTCCGATATTTACGGGTTTAACAATTTTATACTACTGTATATTGGATTGGACTTCTACAGATATCATATGTGCATCATGCTGCTATGATGACGTCGCTCCAATCCTACTAATCAGAAGAGGCGATAGGGAAGGCGCAGATTGGAGGCGGATCACATGGCTTCTGTCCAGCGGCCATTTACTACTGATGTGACCCCGAGACCAGGGACCTACAAATCGATTTGCTCATTCTTATTAGAAACCTTTGCACAGGGTGGTGAGGACAGACATTTACATTTATTGATATGTTAGTAACTATGTACAGTGCCACGTCCCCTCCTGCTCTGAGGGTCACTAGAGGATCACAAAACAGTTGGAGAAATTAAAGGGGTATTCCTGTCTCCAAGATCCTATCCCAATATGTAGTAGGTGTAATAATAATATTTGTAACCATATCCAATTAGAAAAGTAGTATAGTTCTTCTGATAACCTTGGTCGCTTACCTCATGTGCAGGGCATTGCAGTAGATTAGGTATCCATGGTTACGACCATTAACAGCTGTCACTATATAAGTGGTCGTAACCATGGATACCTAAGCTACTGCAATAACCTGCACATAGGGTAAGCGACCTCTGTTATCAAGAGAACTATACTACATTTCTAATTGGCTAATATTATTATTATTATTACACCTACTACATATTGGGATAGGATCTTGGAGATGGGAATACCTCTTTAATGTAATCTTTGCATGGGGGACAATAGGTGCTTGTGGGAAATGTAGTTTTTATGGACAGCACTGAGAAGAGAGACACAATTATAGAGGAGCTGGAGCCAGGAAAAGATGTAAGAAATGAGTCACACAGATTGTGAACACATTGATAGAATATAAGAGAAAAATTATTATTAGACTACAGGGAATTTGAAAAAAAAATAAAGAACCCCTTTAAAATAGCACAGTAGCAGTTATATCATACTGAAGATGTAAAAGGACACGCTGCCTGGCTGGGACCGCACAATTAACTATAGACAATGGCAGAAAAGTCATATTATATATTATAATTACAGACAAAAAAGAGGTCGGTAGAAGTGTCAGGAGACACGAAACAACCGTAGCCTGCTGATGTTTGCCTGTACCCCCCCCCCCCCCACCTGATTATTATTGCTTATTATGAAATAATAAAGATTTTTGGTTGGTTTGTGGTTGGTGAGTGACTTCATCTTCATTTCTACTACTTGGGATATATTATAATTCTTTACACATCCTGGAGAAAATTCAATATTGATCGAGATTACTATTTTTTCTTAAAATGATGATGATTGGATTTTTACAATAGCGAGAAAAGCTCATTGTTTTTATGGGAAAGTTTGCCTCCGCTGATAACATGAATGGTACAATGGCTCCCTCTGCTGGAGACATCGCTTATAATACAAAATCAAAGCTGGAAAAACTTTAGAGGATTGTATCCTTTTAGCTCTTGTTTTATATTGCATTGATTATGCCAGGATGAGGGTTAGGATAAGGCCACATTCAGGCGTTCAGTATTTGGTCAGTATTTTCCATCAGTATTTGTAAGCCAAAACCAGAAATGGAACAATCAGAGGAAAAGTATAATAGAAACACGTCACCACTTCTGTATTTATCACCCACTCCTGGTTTCGGTTTACAAATACTGATGTAAAATACTGACCAAATACTGAACGTGTCACCAAAAGATTAGTGTTTACTCAGTGTTCAACCATTGTGCTGTGAATCCACAACATTGAGAATTTGTGCATTTTCCAAGCTGCTATTACGGGAGCACGGCTGTGATTGACACCTACTAAGACACGGCTTTTGATGGAATGGTGAAAAAAAACCTCTGATTTCGATTGCTCTTGTATGGCCGCACGTTATAATGATCAGAGCATCACAGTAGAGGGGATCTCTTTGGTACCTTATCATCAGCTCAGGAGGTAAAGATTGGGCTGACAGTTTAGGCTTTATTCACACATCAGTATTTTGATCAGTATTTGTTTGCCAAAACCAGGAGTGTCTCCAAAATACAGAACAGGTGTAGATCTTTCAATTATAGTTTTTCCCTGTAAATTCCACTCCTGGTTTTGGCATACAAACACTGATGCAAAATAATAACAAAATACTGATGTATGAATAAGCTCCTAAACAAAATTTTTGGGTCCAACAGAGGCTCCTAGGACTGACTTGTTCCCTGTAAGATTATGTGCACATGACATCTTTTTCAGGCAGAATTTACTTGGAAACCACCTGAAAAAGCACTGCGAAACTGCTGCAAAAAAAGAATATAATGCAATGTGTAGTGAGCTGGCAGGCTCTGGCTGTTCGGTGATTATTGATATAGAGCCTGTTACAGAAGTGATTACACAGGATGATGTTGCCACCTTGTGGCCAGAGGTTGCACCTGCGCAGGGTGTGATGACAGAGCAAAAGACTGAGCCTCCTGTGTCCGGCCCTAGAGAGTCACGTGACCAAAGTGGGAAGCAGAAAAAAGCGCGCGAGGAGTCTGCTGTGGTCTGTGAAAAGAGCCAGGACGGTGTGCAGGCCCTCGTGCGTGGCGCAGGAGAGACTCTCAACGGGATTTCTTTTACCTGACACCATATCCTCGGGGCCTTCCCCAGCTTCTTCACTGCTGAGGGATACTGCTATTACACTCCCTGCTACTGGAGTGTGGACTACATAAGGGATCCACCAAAGCTGCTATCCGGATCAGAGAGACTGTAAGCGGGTCCTCTGGCGAGAGGCCGAAGTATTCCCTCCTTTCAGCGTAATTTGTTGTTCCTGTTTTTTTTTTCCGGCTGGGACGCCCTCCTGCAAAGACAGACAGGCCTGCGACGGGGGACACATCCTTCTGGAGTAAAGGACTGGTAACGTGTGAGTAGGGACAGTGAGGGTCAGCTTATCACTACACGTTATTACTGTGCATATTTACTGTTGTCATTTATTGTTTTTCTTTGCTGTTAAAAATGTATACGAGTAAAGATACTGTTATCAAGATAGAGTCTGTGTGTGGGGATCTTGCTGGGCCAGATTATAGATACCAATGCGTGGCCTTGCCCGCGGTCACTTCATCTGGCGTAGTCGGCAGGATCTGTGACCAACAAGATTCCCACCCAGGCCATGTGTACAGTCAGAAACCCCCGCCGGTGTCTATTGTGAATCAGGTCGGGAAATTTGGCGGACGAAACTACCCTGTACCAGAGTGGGCGGAACAAGTCCGGATACTGGGGGAAATGTATAATATTGACCCTAAGACCTTGGCAGAAATGGCGGTACTGACGCTAGAGGGGGAGGCATGGACGACAGTCAGACTGGAGACGGTCAGGGACCAGCGTACAGTAGATGATTTGGTGCGGGTGCTGGAGAACACCTATGGGCCGACCACATACCAGGGAACACTGCGACACATGTTCTTTAGACGGATGCAGCTTGAATGGGAGGATATTCCCCAATATGCGAACGCCCTTCAGGTACTCCTTGAACAAACCTGTGGAAAAGGGGAGCAACTAGCTGGTATGGCTTCTCGTGACCTGGTACTGAGAGACCAATTTGTAATAGGACTGAGAGACCAGTATCTTAACCGCACGTTACAGGACTTGATCCGGATGATGCCGGCTCTTACTTTTGCTGAAGTCAAACAGGAAGCCATGGAACGTTCAAGGGGACCCGTCATGGATGTGGGGATTCAAGGTGCTGCGTGCAGATCCATATCTGACATTAAAAATCCGAACAGTGACACGGAAGACCTGAAAAAGATGGTAGCAGACTTACAGAGACAGATATTACAGTTAACATTAGACCGACAGGGAGACCAGCGAAGACAGCCTAGTCGTCCCGTGGGACAGTGTTGGTCATGCGGTGATCCTCGCCATAGGGCAAATCGTTGTCCTCAACACTTCCCTCCGCAACAACCTCCGTCGCACCAACGAACAAACCCTCAGTCACCCCAGCGAAGGGAATTTCGATCAGACCAGAGAATTGAACCCCAGCCATATCCACAAGCAGAGCTACCACGCCGGGCCTCACCACAATGGTCGCCGTTAAACTAGACACCCCTGCAGCTGAGGCTCGCGCAGCAGGGGAGGCCAAGGAGAGGGGTCTGGAAAAACAGAGCCGATGGCGGGGTGCTCTTGCCTCGAATAGCCCGACACTTGACGTTGTCCTGGAGGGAATTGCCGTACAGGGACTGATGGACACTGGGTCACAAGTGACCACGATCTCTGAACAGTTTTACGAAAATTACCTCAAACCAAGAACTGCTCGTGACCCAGACACCGCCATTAAGATTATTGCGGCTAATAATCTACCCATTCCAGTGACCGGAGTTGCTTGGATGGACACAAAGGCCTGCGGACAGGACTTAGGGAAACAAGGGATTGTCATCGTCAAGGAAGGTTTCGGCTCCGAGACCCCAGTGATAGTTGGAATGAACATTTTGAAAGACCTGGATCTTATGCTGTTGACAAAACCAGGGGAGGAGTCCTGAGGAGATAATTTGCATATTCCCACTGCATTTTGGGGTAAGTGAAGAGTCTCCGCGAGCTCAAAGAACACTGGATTTTGGCTGTTGGAGCTGAAAAGAGGACATCGGTAAACCAGGGGAGGAGTCCTGAGGAGATAATTTGCATATTCCCACTGCATTTTGGGGTAAGTGAAGAGTCTCCGCGAGCTCAAAGAACACTGGATTTTGGCTGTTGGAGCTGAAAAGAGGACATCGGTAAACCAGGGGAGGAGTCCTGAGGAGATAATTTGCATATTCCCACTGCATTTTGGGGTAAGTGAAGAGTCTCCGCGAGCTCAAAGAACACTGGATTTTGGCTGTTGGAGCTGAAAAGAGGACATCGGTAAACCAGGGGAGGAGTCCTGAGGAGATAATTTGCATATTCCCACTGCATTTTGGGGTAAGTGAAGAGTCTCCGCGAGCTCAAAGAACACTGGATTTTGGCTGTTGGAGCTGAAAAGAGGACATCGGTAAACCAGGGGAGGAGTCCTGAGGAGATAATTTGCATATTCCCACTGCATTTTGGGGTAAGTGAAGAGTCTCCGCGAGCTCAAAGAACACTGGATTTTGGCTGTTGGAGCTGAAAAGAGGACATCGGTAAACCAGGGGAGGAGTCCTGAGGAGATAATTTGCATATTCCCACTGCATTTTGGGGTAAGTGAAGAGTCTCCGCGAGCTCAAAGAACACTGGATTTTGGCTGTTGGAGCTGAAAAGAGGACATCGGTAAACCAGGGGAGGAGTCCTGAGGAGATAATTTGCATATTCCCACTGCATTTTGGGGTAAGTGAAGAGTCTCCGCGAGCTCAAAGAACACTGGATTTTGGCTGTTGGAGCTGAAAAGAGGACATCGGTAAACCAGGGGAGGAGTCCTGAGGAGATAATTTGCATATTCCCACTGCATTTTGGGGTAAGTGAAGAGTCTCCGCGAGCTCAAAGAACACTGGATTTTGGCTGTTGGAGCTGAAAAGAGGACATCGGTAAACCAGGGGAGGAGTCCTGAGGAGATAATTTGCATATTCCCACTGCATTTTGGGGTAAGTGAAGAGTCTCCGCGAGCTCAAAGAACACTGGATTTTGGCTGTTGGAGCTGAAAAGAGGACATGGGTAAACCGCGCGCCTAACGGCGCGCGCATTTTGAAGCTTTTTTTTTAATCTTTTTTCACTGTTTTCAGAACATTAACAATAAGAACATGGAAGAGTCCAGGAGCCATTTGGTGAGCTGCATATCCTGCTACATGTTCACAGACTTGCCAGTGGAAAAGCCAGACTTCACATGCCAGAAATGCAAGCTTGTGTCCCTGTTGGAGGAAAAGTTGCGAAATCTAGAAGAGAGGTTAACTACCTTGAAAATCATTAAGGAAGGTGAAGAGTTCTTAGACAGAGCAGAATTATCTCTTCATGATTCAGAAAGAGAAGAAATTCGAACTGCACCTGAGGAAACAGAGGAATGGAAGCATGTGACCCACAGAAGCAGGAGGATCGAGAGGCAGTCAGCACCCATACTGCTCAGGAACCAGTACCAGGCTCTCACGCAGGAGAACCATGAAGAAATACAGCAAGATAAGACTTTGCCAGCAATGAATAACCTTGTAAGCCTTCAGAATCCTCCTGGATGGAGAAAGAAGAATGTTGTGAAGAAAAAACGGAGAGTGGTGGTCATGGGGGATTCCCTGTTAAGAGGAACAGAGGCCGCTATCTGCAGACCAGACATAACCTCAAGAGAAATGTGCTGTCTTCCAGGAGCAAAAATTAAAGATGTGTCTGACAGGATATCAAGACTCTTCAGACCTACAGATCACTACCCATTCCTGCTAATACATGTGGGGACAAATGACACCGCAAGAAAGGACCTGGAAACCATCTGCAGTGACTTTGAAGACTTAGGCAAGAAAGTGAAAGAATTGGGAGCGCAGGTGGTCTTCTCATCCATCCTCCCAGTGGATGGCCATGGAACAATGAGGTGGAATAAGATTCTACAGGTGAACAACTGGCTACGTCGATGGTGCCGTCAACAAGGATTTGGATTTCTGGATCACGGAATGAATTACCTATACGATGGACTACTTGCTAGAGATGGGGTGCACCTTACGAAGACTGGAAAATATGTATTTGGAAGTCGCCTTGCTACACTCATCAGAAGAGCTTTAAACTAGAACAATGTGGGAAGGGAAGCAAAAGGCCAGAAAAAGCCATACAGCTGACAAATACTATTGAGAGCTCTGCTACTGGAAGTGGAAAAGAAGAACAAAGACAAAAAAATCTAAATAATAAAAATATGGGAGGAAGAGAAACCAATCACAAACTAAAATGTTTTTATACAAATGCACAAAGCATGGGCAACAAACAAGGAGAATTGGAACTACTAATGCAGGAAAAGGAATATGATGTCATTGGAATCACTGAAACTTGGTGGGACGATACACATGATTGGAATAAAAGGCTAAAAGGATACAACTTATTTGCAAGAAACAGACTTGATAAACGAGGAGGAGGTGTTGCATTGTATGTTAGAAAAGCGTATATCTGCACAGAGATTGAAGCTTCAGAGACTGGGAGTTCTGTGGAAACTGTTTGGGTAAGAATACAAGGAGAGAACAACGGAAAGGACACCATTGTAGGCATTTACTACAGGCCACCTGGGCAAGCTGAAGATATGGATGAACTCTTTATGTATCAAATGACCAAGTTCTCCAAAAAATATGACGTAGTGGTCATGGGAGATTTCAACTATCCAGACATTTGTTGGGAATCTCTCTCAAGTAAAACTAACAGGTCAAGCAAATTCTTATCCTCTCTTGCTGACAACTTTATCTTCCAAAAGGTAGGGGAGAAAACAAGGGGATCTGCTACTTTGGATCTAATCCTTATAAACAGGGAGGAAATGGTTGAGGAGGTAAAGGTGGCTGGGACCCTAGGAGGCAGCGATCATGCTATTATAGAATTTTGGATAACTAGAGGAGGAAGACATGTGAAGACTCAAACTTCAAGGTTAGATTTTAGAAAGGCAGATTTTAAGAGACTCAGAAAGAGAATAGGAGGGATCCAATGGCTGGATGTCCTTAAGGATAAAAATGTCCAGGAAGGATGGGAAATTTTTAAAAATGAGATTCTCAAAGCACAATCGTTAACAATCCCAAAAAGTAGGAAGAATGGGAAGCATTTAAGGAAACCAGGATGGATGAACACAGAACTTAAACACATGCTAAAAAGAAAGAAAGAAATGTTTATTAAATGGAAAGAGGGAGGCATATCTAAAGAAGATTATAATGCAGTCTGCAGATCCTGCAGGGCACGTATCAGGTTAGCTAAAGCTGACAATGAATTAAGGCTTGCAAGAGATGTCAAAAGCAATAAAAAAGGATTTTGGGGGTATGTCAAAAGTAAAAGAAAAGTCAAAGATGCTATAGGATTTTTACAGGATGAAAATGGAGAAATGGTAAGAGAGGATGTTGAGAAGGCCGAACTTTTTAATTCCTATTTTGCATCTGTTTTCTCTCAGAAAGAAAATGTAACATCAACTGATCTTCACTGTCCTTTTAAAGGAATAGAGGAATCCAAGTTATCAGTAAACAGAAAGATTGTGAGGGAATATTTAGCTAACATAAATGAGTTCAAGTCTCCAGGTCCAGATGAATTACACCCCAGAGTACTGAAGGAGATCGTAGAAGAAATTTTAGAACCACTCTCCATAATCTTTGAAAATTCTTGGAGAACAGGAGAAGTCCCAGAAGACTGGAGAAGAGCAAATGTTGTTCCTATCTTCAAAAAGGGGAAGAAGGTGGACCCAGGGAACTATAGGCCGGTGAGTCTGACTTCTATACCAGGAAAGATCTTTGAACAAATTATTAAACAACATGTATGTAAGTACATGGATAAGAATGAAGTGATTAACCAGAGTCAGCATGGGTTTGTAACTAACAAGTCATGTCAGACTAACTTAATTTCCTTCTATGACAGAATCACTGACTGGGTAGATCAGGGAAATGCTGTAGATATAGTATATCTTGACTTCAGCAAAGCATTTGACAAAGTATCTCACACCATCCTTATTGAAAAAATGACCAAGTATGCAATGGACCAGGCAACTGTTAGGTGGATTCATAACTGGCTTAGTGATCGGACTCAAAGGGTGGTTGTAAATGGCTTCACATCCAGCTGGATGAATGTCTCAAGTGGGGTACCACAGGGCTCCGTCCTGGGACCTGTATTGTTCAACATCTTTATCAATGATTTAGATGAAGGAATTGAGGGTAAACTGATTAAATTTGCTGATGACACAAAGCTAGGAGGGATAGCTAATACTAGAGAAGAGAGAGAGAGGATTCAAAAAGACCTAAATAAACTGGAGCAGTGGGCAGCAACCAACAGAATGGTTTTTAACAGGGAAAAATGCAAAGTACTACATCTGGGCAATAAAAATGAAAAAAGCATATACAGAATGGGAGGAATAGAGCTAAGCAACAGTACATGTGAAAAAGACTTAGGTATACTAATAGATCATAGACTGAACATGAGTCAACAGTGTGATGCAGCAGCAAAAAAGGCAAATACAATTCTGGGATGTATTAACAGAAGCATACAGTCTAGATCACGTGAAGTCATTATCGGTCTTTACTCCTCTTTGGTCAGACCTCATCTGGAATACTGTGTACAGTTTTGGGCACCACATTTTAAAAAAGACATAGACAAACTGGAGCAAGTTCAGAGAAGAGCGACCAGAATGGTGACTGGTCTGCAAACCATGTCCTATGAGGAACGGTTGCAGGATTTGGGAATGTTTAGCTTGCAAAAAAGAAGACTGAGAGGAGACTTAATAGCTGTCTACAAATATGTCAAGGGCTGTCACATTGTAGAAGGATCATCTTTATTCTCATTTGCACAAGGAAAGACTAGAAGCAATGGGATGAAACTAAATGGGAGGAGACACAGATTAGATATTAGAAAAAACTTTTTGACAGTTAGGGTGATTAATGAGTGGAACAGGCTGCCACGAGAGGTGGTGAGTTCCCCTTCAATGGACGTCTTCAAACAGAGGCTGGACAGACATCTGTCTGAGATGATCTAGTGAATCCTGCTTTGAGCAGGGGGTTGGACCAGATGACCCAGGAGGTCCCTTCCAACTCTACCATTCTATGATTCTATGATTCTATGACAAGAAAAGGACCCAAATACTGGCAGAAAGTCACCAAACATAAGCCTACTCGTCTGGCGTTCCAGCGCGTAATCCGGACCGTTGGACTTCAACAGATGGCAGAGGAACAACTACCCCTAGCCGCCATTACGGTGCCACGCCGTACCCGGATTACTTTGCCCGCTGAAAAAGAGACAGTCATTTCCTTACCCCTTAACACCCACCGACAACTTGAGGGGGTTGAAGTGTTGATCGAGCCGAGGACCCCAAGTGGGGGTAAGCTAAACCCACTAGTTGCTCGCACTCTAGCCGTCGTGAGGAACGGGAGAGTCCCTGTCAGGCTAAACAACACCGCAGACGTAGGCCTAGCCCTTGAAGCCGGCACTCAACTTGCCCGGGTATATGCTCTACCCACGGAAGTGAATCCCATTGGGCCCCTAGAATTCACCCCGTCTACAGAAGGCGACTGGATGGTAACCGTCTCAGCCATAAACGCTCAAGTAAACGATGAAGACATTGGGCGAAAACTACGGGAAAAAGTGCAGCTAGACACGTCTCAGTACACCAAACAAGAAGTGTCTCAAGTGGAGGAACTCCTGCGGGAACACCAAGACTCCTTTGCAAAGCATGACACAGACTTTGGGTGTACCACCAGTATCCAGCACGAGATACCCACGGGCGATACCCCCCCTATCCGCGAGAGGTACCGGCAGATACCACCTCAGCAATACCAGGAGGTGAAAAGCCTGTTAGAATCCATGCTACGCTCCGGAGTGGTACGTGAAAGCCAGAGCCCGTGGGCTGCACCCGTGGTGATAGTCAAGAAGAAAGATGGTTCCCTAAGGTTTTGCGTGGACTACCGTAGGCTGAACGCTTGCACTATCCGGGACTCATATCCACTTCCTCGGATCGAAGAGTCACTGACCGCCCTGAAGAAGGCCAAATATTTTTCGTCCCTAGACCTGGCCAGTGGATATTGGCAGGTTCCAATGAGTGAGAAGGACAGGGAAAAGACCGCCTTCATCCTTCCCATGGGCCTGTATGAGTTCGACCGGATGCCGTTCGGCTTGAATAACGCACCGGGGACCTTTCAGAGACTAATGGAACGCTGTCTGGGGGACTTCAACTTTGAGTTTACGCTGATATACCTTGACGACATCGTGGTATACTCCGCCACCTTTGAGGATCATCTTCACAAGCTTGGCCAAGTGTTCCAGCGCTTGAGGAGACACGGCTTGAAGTTGAAGCCCAGCAAGTGCCATCTGTTCCAGCAGGAAATCGACTACTTGGGCCACCGGATCTCGGCCGAAGGCGTCCAGCCCTCTCCGGAGAAGATAGCAGCCGTTCAAGAGTGGCCGCAGCCAACTACCGTCAAAGAAGTCCGGGCTTTTCTGGGGCTAGCAGGCTACTACCGTCGGTTTGTCAAGGACTTTGCTCGGCTTGCTGAACCACTGCATGAGGTTCTCCGAGGGACCGCGAACAGCCCCAGAGGACGACGCATCAGTTGGGGGCCTGACCGAGAAAAATCCTTTCAGGCACTTAAGGCTGCTCTAACATCACCCCCTGTTCTGGCATATGCAAACTACACATTACCGTTTCAGTTGCACACCGACGCCAGCCTTCAAGGTCTAGGGGCGGTCCTCTCTCAAGTTCAAGATAATAAAGAACGCGTGATAGCCTATGCCAGTAGGTCTCTCCGTGACACCGAAAAGAATCCCGTCAATTACAGCTCCTTCCGCTTGGAACTCCTGGCTCTGACTTGGGCTATGACGGAGAAATTTGCTGGCTATCTGACAGGAGCGGAAGTGCTGGTCATGACGGACAACAATCCTCTTGCCCACCTAGAGAATGCCAAACTAGGGGCAATGGAACAGCGCTGGATGGCCAGGCTCTCTAGATTCCAGTACAAAATTAAATACAGAGCGGGGAATGAGAATCAGAATGCTGACAGCCTGTCTAGAGTGACATCATCCCCGCCAGTGGGGGACCGGGATGAAGAGTTGGAGGAAGATGAGATGCCTGACTTTGCCCGGCTCGCAAAGCAAATAGAAGATAGCCGCCAGTATGCGGTAGGAGGGATTGAAGCCGTAGTGGGATCTCCCCTGTCCCAGCAAGAATGGGCCAAGCTTCAAGATCGAGATCCCGAGCACGTCTTACTGAAACAGTATGTGAATAAACAAGAGAAACCGCCCTCCGAAGTGAGAGCCCGACTATCGACCGGAGCCTTGGCTCTGCTTGCCCAGTGGGATCGGCTGATCGTGAAAGATGGAGTCCTGTGTCGCAGGGCCCTTTTATCCCATATGCTGGAGGAGTGTTTGTAGATTGTCGTCCCGGTGCAGTTGGCCCATGAGATGGTGGGCGAAGCTCACAGAAGGAACGGCCACTTCGGCATAGACAAGACCCTCCGGTGGACCCAGCAGTTCATTTTTTGTCCGGGGCTCCGTAAGTTGGTTGAAAACGTCTGTCAAGCATGCCGTACCTGTGAATTCCACAAGTCCGCGGAGCAGCGTGCCCCCGTCCAGACTATTAAGACGTCGAGGCCCCTCGAGCTGTTGATGGTGGACTATCTATTGATCGGAACGGCGAATAGTGGCTACCAGTACTGTCTGGTGATGGTGGACCACTTCACGAAATTCGCTGTCGCTGTTGCTACGAAGGATCAGACTGCTGAATCAGCTGCACAGGCTATCTGTCAGCAATTCGTTCGGGTCTACGGGTGTCCGGAGCGGCTACACTCTGATCAGGGGGCTTGTTTCGAAGGGCGAGTCATTGAAGAACTCCAACGGATGTATGGAATCAAGAAGTCCAGGACCACCCCTTACCGTCCACAAGGGAATGGCGCGTGTGAACGCTTTAACCGGACCCTCTTACAACTGATCCGGACTTTGGCTGAAGACAAAAAGCCCGACTGGCCTCGATTCCTCCCGGAACTGCTGTGGGCCTATAATAATCAGGTCCATTCCGTCACCGGATACACCCCATACACCCTTCTCTTTGGCCGTCCAGGCAAAGACATCCATGAGTTGCAACTGTCTAGCTCCGAAGAAGATACCTGTGGTACTTATCCTTCCTGGCTACAAACACACCGCCAGAGAATGGAGACTGTCTACCGGCTAGTAGGCCGACAAATTCAGGATCAAGTACACGCTGACCCACTTCCGGTACAAGAAGACCCACTGAATGTAGGTCAACTGGTCCTAGTCCGAATAAAGAAGCCGCAAGGGAAACTCCGGCCCAAGTGGGAGACCGAAGTCTATCGAGTAATTGGACAGCCGTACCCCGGTGGCCCCGTCTATCGAGTGCAGGGCGAAGACAGCGGCAGCATCCGAACTTTGCACCGTAATATGTTGCGCCCCTGCCGTTCCCAGCCTGACTCCCCTACTGTGATACCTAGAGAGATGGATATCACTAATACTGTCGGAGACACTGACCCCGGGGATGTAGAGACTGAATGCATGCCTACCCCTGTCCGTCCGACTGACGCACTTGAACCGATTACCTCCTCTACTGACATGTCGACTGGGAAAGAGAGTGGGGTGACTGATAGGAGAGAGGGGATCCAACCCGTTAGGCGGACAACGAGGACCACTGCAGGGGTACCTCCAGGACAGTCCTACAGAGACCAATATGTGTGGCCCTCTTCCCAGCCGCCCCCTGTCACATCCACAGCCATCGCCGCCCTGGAGCCGGTCGTTGACAGGGACTGCCAACCTTTGAGTGGGGGGGCGTGTAGTGAGCTGGCAGGCTCTGGCTGTTCGGTGATTATTGATATAGAGCCTGTTACAGAAGTGATTACACAGGATGATGTTGCCACCTTGTGGCCAGAGGTTGCACCTGCGCAGGGTGTGATGACAGAGCAAAAGACTGAGCCTCCTGTTTCCGGCCCTAGAGAGTCACGTGACCAAAGTGGGAAGCAGAAAAAAGCGCGCGAGGAGTTTGCTGTGGGCTGTGAAAAGAGCCAGGACGGTGTGCAGGCCCTCGTGCGTGGCGCAGGAGAGACTCTCAACGGGATTTCTTTTACCTGACACCATATCCTCGGGGCCTTCCCCAGCTTCTTCACTGCTGAGGGATACTGCTATTACACTCCCTGCTACTGGAGTGTGGACTACATAAGGGATCCACCAAAGCTGCTATCCGGATCAGAGAGACTGTAAGCGGGTCCTCTGGCGAGAGGCCGAAGTATTCCCTCCTTTCAGCGTAATTTGTTGTTCCTGTTTTTTTCTCCGGCTGTGACGCCCTCTTGCAAAGACAGACAGGCCTGCGACGGGGGACACATCCTTCTGGAGTAAAGGACTGGTAACGTGTGAGTAGGGACAGTGAGGGTCAGCTTATCACTACACGTTATTACTGTGCATATTTACTGTTGTCATTTATTGTTTTTCTTTGCTGTTAAAAATGTATACGAGTAAAGATACGGTTATCAAGATAGAGTCTGTGTGTGGGGATCTTGCTGGGCCAGATTATAGATACCAATGCGCGGCCTTGCCCGCGGTCACTTCACAATGAACGTAAAAACAACATTACTGTTCAGTCTTTGGTTTCGACTTTTAACAGCCTTAGAGTTTGGAATATGTCAAGCGGTTAACAGCATTACTTTTTCAAAGCTTCTTTTGCTGGCCCCCCCACTCTTCCTGGTTTAAAGTATATGGAAATGACAAAAATGATGGCAAAACCACCAGCGAAGCCCACCTGCTTTTTCTTGAAGCAGCTTCGCCTTGGAAAGTCTCGGTGGCTCTACAGGTGTCTCAAAGACTTTGTGTGAACATACACTTAGGCCACGGCCCCACTATCAGTATTTAGTCAGTATTGGGGCAGTATTTTTTCTCAGGAGTGGGAGCCAAAACCAGGAGTGGGTGATAAATGCAGAATTGGTGTCTTGTTTCTATTATACATTTTCTCTGATTGTTCCTCACTTGGTTTTGGCTCCCACTCCTGAGAAAAAATACTGACCGAATACTGACCAAATACTGATAGTGGGGCCGTGGCCTAAGGCTGTGTGCCCACGATGCGTATTTCATGCGTTTTTGGTGCGGAAATTTCCGCAGCGTAAACGCATGATAAGCCTTCTGCCATGGTCCCCTGTGCAATTCCGCACTTTCAATGCCCATGCTGCGGATTTTTCCACAGCGTTTATGCTGCGCTCAAAAATCCGCAGCATGTCCATTAATTTTGCGGAAGCGCTGCGTTTTCGCCGCCATTGACTTGCATTAGAACACGCCAATTCCGCAAGACTGCATCTGTACTTGCGTAATTGGCGCGTTCTAATGTGCGGATGGTACCCAAGTGTGGAGAAGAGGAGACTCTCATCCAGACCTGGGTACCATAGAATCTGTAAAAAAAAGAATAAAATAAAAAATAAAGATTATATTCACCTTCTGGCGGTCCGCGCTGCGCTCCTTCTCCTTTGCCGGCACATCGCGTTGGACTGTAAGACCTACGGTGACGTCACAGTCATGTGACGGTAGGTCCTTCAGCACAGGGCATCGCGATATCCCGGCAGCCAGGAATGAGCGCAGCAGCACACCCCGGGCCATCGGAAGGTAAGTATCATTTATTTTTTTATTTTTAACCATTCTAATGGTCACACTATATAAATCCATGCCGGTGTGACCAAGTTGTCAAGCAGTTTCAAAGTGATGCTAAAATCGCATGGAAAGCGCTTGTCAACCTGCATGCGGAAATGTATGTGAAGAACGCTTCACATCCGCTTGTTACTGGCAGGAAAAACGCATGTACAATCCGCATGTACAATCTGCATGTACAATCCGCATGTACAATCCGCATGTACAATCCGCATGTACAATCTGCATGCGTTTTTTCTGCCAGGGAGATGCAGAAATGCTGCAGAAATTTTCTGCATCGTGGGCACATAGCCTAAGAGTAAAACTAGTGTATTTCCTAATAGCTTCTCATAAATTTGACAGACAGAGGCAATGAAACTAGTTGTTCACTACATCAGAATAACAAAATGAAAAGTAAAAGTCCCTGTTTGGGATAAAAATATTAACTTTTAAGAATTTGTTAAAAAAAAACACAAAAGGAATAAATACAATTATTTTTTTAATGAAAAATATGTTTTATCAAATTTATAAAATATTAAAAATACATATTGGTGGGAATAAGTCCATGCAGATGGCAACCACTGGAAGTGGAGCAATATAAACTGCCTAGAGCAGTTGAGCTACATTATTTCTGTAATTCCTGATCATTTTTCTAAGAGTTACAGAAACATATTACCTGTAATTAAAAATATGCCCCTGTATCCTGGAACCAGTGGACTGCTTTTTCAATTCTGAAACAGCCGGAATCGATATTCCATATACGTGTATATAGATCACTAGTGTACAATCTGAAGAAGGTCGACTTGACCGAAACGTTATTTTTATCTGTACACACTGCTAGAATCTGAATAAAATCATGCAAAGAGTGCCGGATTCCATTTTTATTTGAAGTTTGAAGCGTGGAACCCTATCCGTGCACCTATTATATCAGAGTGCTGTTCTTCCCTTTTATACATTAACTCTAATTAGTCATCGCCATGTGTGTTTAGACACTAATGCTAAAAAGGAAGGCTGGATGCAATCGTAACGCCCAGCGTTTTTTAATAACATATTATTTTATATAATCCTTTTATTTTATCAGCACTTATTAGATCTATTTGATTTTTTCATCTTGACGTGAGCGCCCTTTATCTGGTTTGTTTCACTTTAAATAAATAAGTTACAACAAAGTTTCTCCTATACATTACACTGTTAGGCTTCTATCACACGTCAGTATCTCTGGTACGTGAGGTGACAGTTTCCACACTTACTGGAGACACTGACACACGTAGACCCATTTAAATCTATGGGTCTGCGCACATGTCAGTGTGTTTCCACCAACCGTGTGTCCGTGTGCTCCATACACTGACATGTCCATTTTTTACACACTGCACGGTCCACAAAATGTCCCACGCTGAACACACACGGATGACATCCATGTCTCATCAGTATGACACGTACCGGCGCCTGGGAATCAGTGTACAGTTAGAATGCTACCCTCATCATTGTCCCTTGCTCGCACTGTGATCAGCACGAGCAAGGGACAATGTTGGGAGTAGTAGTCTGCTCCCGCAGAGTCCATGTGTAAGAATAATAATAAAATAATAAAATCCTTATACTCACCTGTCCGGAGATGTCCCCCGTTGTAATCCTCTGACCGCTGACGCCGACGAGCCGGGGAGAATGAGCCGCTCCAGCAAGCAAGGCACCAGTTGAAGCGCTTATACGCGCGAAACGGCCATCGTCTATTAAGTGTTCCACTGACTCCCTGCCTTGCTGTTTTAAAGTAATGAAATAAAGAAGAAATTTTTATCTACCGGTGAGTGCACGCTATATTCTTTTATATGATCTATCTTTTCGGTTGTTTTCTCATTTTCTCTTCTGGTTACTCTTCGTGGGGATCTTGCAGAGGTACTCACCTGGTTCTTGACTAGGCACAAGCCGACGGCTATGGCACCAACTTGCTGGCTGCACCTGGGGTAAATGTCCTGCATTCTTCACCCTAGATATGCCACTTCCTCACCTATGCTCCTCACTCTGATTAGTGGAGCACCAGCAGCCTATAGAGAAGCCTGCATACTGTTTCTCCATAAATCAGCATTTGAATTGGAGAGGAGGGGGAGCAGCATGATGGCCTTCTCACCTCCTATATCAATCCTGTTTCACCGACTTTGATATGAAATAAAGCAAAAGACAAGATAGACAGCAAAAAAAGTTTTCTATTTCCCCTGTGCAGACGCTGTCTCTACAATCTGTCGTTCTAGGCACCAGACCTCAAATGCATTAATACAGCCCTGGCTATTTGATGCTGCTAGGCAATGAAAGGTGTGTGCTGCAGGCAGTATTACGGGGGTAGCATTCTATTATTCTAAGATAGCAAGATGACCTGTGTAATGCCTGCTATACAAGGTCCGCTTTCTTGCTCTACACATATAGTACATTGAATGCATTGAAGACAGAGTTGTAATGACTCCATCACAATCACAAGACCAAAGTCTTCTTAGCAGGAAGTGAAGGTTAAAAATTGATTATAACTGGAGGAGCCACAGATACAGATGTCAGGATACTATCAATACTAGAGGGACACTATATCAAGATTCCAAGAATGAGGCTTTTTACCAGTTGCCAGTAGAGATGAGCAAATCTTTTGAGATTCTAATTCAAAAGTTTCACCAAACGCTCAACCCAAAATATAATTTGTGGTGAACGTCAACTCTTCAAAACCCCAAATTGCCCGGAAAAGATGAGAAAACATTCTGAGGTCTCCAAATTACGTATTGATAACAGGGGCGGATTAAGAGTAGCCAGGGCTCCGGGCACTTTAGCACCCAATGTATCACGTGACATTTCACATGATTCTCTTTGATAGATCATATGATAAGTCATGCGATTAACACACAGGTGCTCTGGGGCACATCTGTAGATTGAAAATGACAGAGATAGCGGTGCGCAAATATTTTCTCTTATGTACAGGAATATACATAACATTGTGCTATGGGAAATTAATTTTCCCAAGGGGCCACATGAGAGACTGTGACTGTTGTGGAGACCGCACCAACACCAAAAGGATGAAATTAATTCTGCTCAATATTAATATTAATATATAAATTATAATTATTATTTAATATTAATATTAATTGTATCACTTAATATTGAGCAGAATTAGGCATGCTGACACCCACCTATATACTGTATGAGCCCGCACACAGTCCCCTAAATACAGTATGAACCCACACTCAGCCCTCTATATACAGTATGAACCCTCACATAGCCCCCAACATACAACAAGAGCCCTCACATAGCCCCCTGTATACGGAATGTGCCCTCATATAGCTCCTATATGCAGTATGAGCCCCCACATAGCCCCCTACATACAGTATGAACCCACAGTCAGCCCTCTATATACAGTATGAACCCTCACATAGCCCCCAATATATAGCATGAGCCCTCACATAGCCCCCAACATACAACAAGAGCCCTCACATAGCCCCCTGTATACGGAATGAGCCTTCATATAGCTCCTATATGCAGTATGAGCCCCCACATAGCCCCCTAGATACAGGAAAAGCCCCTATATTAACCTCAACATAGCTCCTTATATACAATATGAGGTATCACATAGCCTTTATAAACAGGATGAGCCACCACATAGCTCCCTAAATACACTATGAGCCACCACATAGCCCCTATATACACTATGAGCCCCTATATAGCTCTCCCAATACATTAATAGCCTTCACATAGCCCTCAATATACATCATCAGCCCTCACATAGTCCCCTATATACAACATGAGCTCTCACATAGTCTCCTATATACAATATGAGCCCCCGCATAGCACCCTAGATACAGTATGAGCTTCCACATAGCCTCCTTATATACAGGATAATCCCCCACATAGCCCCTATATGAACCATTATGCAGCGGCCGTAAGGGCCTAGGGTACTCGATAGCCGGGCCGGCAGTCTTCCAGGGAGGTCACAGTGGCAGTGGCCCAGCTACTATGCGGTCCCTTTTCTTCACTCTTGCCCTAAGCTCCGTACTAGCAGGCGGTGAGAACCTATAACGGGTACTGCCATCTTGGGTGCAGCTCCGGGCTCTAGTTATACTGCTGTGCTGCCAGGCCTCTGCTTGTGGCCAGGAAACTTGCAGTCTCCTGTCCCCCAGATTCTGTTGCCGGGACGTGCAATGCCCGTACAGCCCAGGACTCTGGCGTCCTCTGCTCCGCTGCCTGGGGTGAGCTCTTTACTTGCTCTGCTCCCCAGAACTTTCTCCTTCTCCCTCTGCTGCTTTCTCCCCCTCTCCCTTCCCTCTCACACTCACTGACTAACTCCTCCCCACAGCCAGAAAAGGCAGCTCTCCAAAATAGGGTGTAGAGCTCCCCCTTCAGGTCAGGGATCAGAACCTGTGTGTGCATGTGGGGTTTACCTGATGTGGGGAGCCCCTCCTGCTTCCAAGCATATCACCTCCGGTGAAGAAGGCAACACTACTGTGGCAACCGGCCCATGGGGCACCATATTCCCCCCTAGTGAAGCACAGTACGTCCCAGACTGTAAAGACATATGGGTGCAAGTTAAAAATGAACAATTTCTTCCCTTTTGGGGAGGCACATTTCTTAAACAATACATTATCATCAAAAATGCAAAAAGTACAAAAAAATCAGAAAAATGCAAAATATAAACCATTCAACAAGGTACCCGTGATAACGCCTATCTGGGGCGTCACCTCACAGGTTTGTAGTGCAGCTCGGTGGAAACCGCCCCAAACCACCTCAAACTTCGTCTTTGTGCATAACTACATGGCACAAAGACCATGGTTTGACCTGGTTCTTTGGCCACGCCGACAGTTTTTTGAGGTCAGGGTTGGATGCGGACCCCCTTTTTTTTTTCATTGTCCTGGCCACACCTAGTCCTATGGCCCAATTGTCCATTAACAGGTTAGTATGTACACTTATTTAATTTAGCTTAGAAGTTTAAACAGTAGTCTCCGTATGTAGTTTATGCGTAGTGATTACTGGGTCTCACATTACTTAGTCCGGGTGGGCATAAGCTTTTTCAACATTTTAACCTGGTCATATGTACATTTGCTAACTCTTATAATTGTTACAGAACTGCAACTCCACACTAGGGCAGAAGAGGGAAAAGCTGTCCCTGCACTAGGTCTAGACTGAAGCCCTACGGTGGAGTGAGCAACCTATTCCTAGCGAATAGACCCACCGACGTTTCCTAGACTAAACTCAAAAGAAGACCTAAAGGAAGAGGGGAAGGAGACCCTGAAAGAACTAATGACTGGGAAAAAACAGGTGACCTCCAAACAGGAAACTAGAGGAAGCTGCAGAAACGAAAAAGGGAATAAAGGAATCTTCAGCTGGCAGAACTATTATTATTATTAAATATTTATATAGAACCATTAGGTTCCATGGCGCTTTATAAGTGTAGGGGAGACAGGGACACGAACATGAAGCATCAGACGAGGCGCACTGGTACAGTAGGGCAGGGGGTCCTGTCCACGAGGGCTCACAGTCTATAGGGGGTGGGTTTGGAGACAGGAGGAAGGGGGAGAGGAGAGGGTGAGGTGGTGTATTGGATGGGTCTCAGCGTGGGCTGTAGGCCTGAAGGAAGAGGTGGGTCTTTAGGTTTTTCTTGAAGGTTCCCAGGGTGTGGGAGTGTCGAATGTGATGGGGGAGACAGTTCCAGAGTATGACGGATGCATTAGAGAAGTCTTGTAGGCGGTTGTGGGAGGAGGAAATGAGAGGGGAGAAGAGGAGAAGTTCTTGAGAGGAGCGAAGATCGCGTGGGGGAACATATCTGGAAACCAGGTCGGAGATGTAGGGGTGGGACAGGTTATGTATGGCCTTGTATGTTAGGGTTAGGGTTTTGAACAGTGATCTCAGGGCAATGGGGAGCCAGTGAAGGGCTTGGCAGAGGGGGGAGGCGGGGGTGAAACGTGAAGATAGGTGGATGAGTCGGGCAGCGGAGTTGAGGTTGGTGCGGAGAGATGCGAGGGAGGAAGCGGGGAGGCCCGTGAGCAGGGGGTTGCAGTAGTCGAGACGGGAGATGATGAGGGCGTGGATGAGTGTTTTTGCCGAGTCCTGGTCGAGGAACAAGCGGATTCGGGCAATGTTCCTCAGTTGGAGTCAGCAGGCGGTGGCGAGGGCTTCGATGTGGGGCTTGATGGAGAGGGCGGAGTCAAGGATTACCCCGAGGCACTTGGCGTGGGGGACGGGTGAGAGGGTGCAGTCGTTGATTGTGATGGATAGGTTGTGGAGCTGGAGAGAGCGGTTAGGGGGGAAGACGATTATCTCGGTCTTGTCCATGTTGAGTTTGAGGAAACGGGCGGAGAAGAAGGATGAGATGGCGGAGAGGCATTGGGGAATTTTGGATAGTAAGGCGGAGATGTTGGGGCCAGAGAGGTAGAGCTGGGTGTCGTCGGCGTAGAGGTGGTATTGGAGGCCGTGGAATTCGATGAGTTTCCCCAGGCCGAGGGTGTATATGGAGAAGAGTAGTGGTCCCAGGACTGAGCCTTGGGGAACTCCAACAGAAAGGGGGTGAGGCGAGGATGAGGTGTGGGAGTGGGTGACGCTGAAGGTCCGGTCCGTTAGGTAGGAGGAGATCCATGAGAGGGCTAGGTCGGTGATGCCAAGGGATTCTAGGATGTGGAGTAGGAGGGGGTCGTCGACTGTGTCGAAGGCGGCAGAGAGGTCGAGGAGGAGGAGGATGGAGTAGTGTCGCTTACTCTCGGCGGTCAGTAGGTCATTGGTGACTTTAGTTAGGGCTGTTTCGGTGGCGTGGTGGGGTCGGAAACCGGATTGAAGGCGGTCGAAGAGGGAGGAGGAGGAGAAGTGGGAGGACAGCACGGCGTGTACGTGCTGTTCAAGTAATTTTGAGGCAAAAGGGAGGAGAGATATCGGGCGGTAGTTGGAGACTATTGCAGGGTCAAGGGAGGGTTTTTTGAGGATGGGTGTGATTGTGGCATGCTTGAAGGATGATGGGAAGGTGCCGGATTTAAGTGATAGGTTGAAGAGATGGGTTAGGGCGGGGATGAGGACAGTGGTGAGGTTAGGGATGAGGTGGGAGGGTAGGGGGTCGAGGGCGCAGGTGGTGAGGTGTGAGTGAGCTAGCAGAGAGGAGAGGAGGTCTTCTGTCATGGGGGAGAAATTGCATTTGGGTGAGGGGGGTTGGGCGGTGGGGGTGGGGGGGCCAAGCGGCTTGTAGATCGAAGCTTTGTCTGACTTTGTCAATCTTGTCCTTGAAGAAGGTGGCGAAGTCGTTGGCTGAGATGAGGGACGAGGGGGGAGGTGCAGGGGGACGGAGTAGGGAGTTGAAGGTACTGAAAAGTTGCTTAGGGTTGCGGGATAGGGCGGTTATTAGGGAAGAGAAGTAGTCTTGTTTTGCATTCGTGAGAGCAGTCTTAAAGGCGGTGAGGGACTGTTTGAACAGGTTGAGGTGTTCCGTGGAGTGGGATTTCTTCCATTTCCGTTCAGCCACTCTGGACGTCTGCCGAAGTTTTTTCGTGTGGAGCGTTAGCCAGGGTTGTCTGTGTGCACGGGTTGTGACGTGTGAGAGCGGGGCAGCTTAGTTGAGGGCTGTGGTGAGGGTGGTGTTGTAGAGGGTGGCGGCGGCATCGGCATCTTGGGAAGAAGATAGGCTGGAGAGAGGGAGGAGGGACTCGGAGAGTGAGTGGAAGTCGATGAGTTTGAGGTTTCTGCGGGGATGGGGGAGTGTGCGGGGAGGGGCGATCAGAGAGGGCGGGAGAGAGAGGAGAAGGTCAGTAGGTTGTGATCAGATAGGAGGAGAGGTGAGTTTTCGAGGTCAGCAAAGGAACAGAGGCAGGTGAAGACAAGGTCCAGTGTGTTACCGTCGGTGTGTGTGGCGGATGAGGTCCATTGGGAGAGACCGAGGGAGGAGGTTAGGGATAGGAGTCTAGAGGCGGCGGCGCAGGAGGTGTCGACGGGGATGTTGAAATCGCCCATGATGATGGTGGGGATGTCAGAGAAGAGGAGGTGGAGGAGCCAGGTTGTGAAGTGGTCGAAGAAGGAGGAGGGTGATCCTGGGGGACGGTAGATGACTGCCAGTTGGAGGTTGCAAGGGGAGAAGATGCGCACGGAGTGTGCTTCAAAGGAGGTAAGGGGGCAGGAGGGGGGCGGCGTAATCGGGATGAAGGAGCATGTGTTGGCCACGAGTAGGCCGACGTCTCCACCGCGGGTGTTGTTGGGGCGGGGGGTGTGGGAGAGAGTAAGTCCGCCGTAGGAGAGGGCGGCCGGGGAGGTTGTGTCAGAGGGGGTGAGCCAGGTTTCCGTGATGCCGAGGAAGGAGAGTTTTTTGGAGATGAAGAGGTCGTGGATGTATGGTAGTTTGTTGCAGACCGAGCGGGCGTTCCAGAGGGCGCCCGGGAGGGAGACTGGGGAAGCAGGGGCAGGAGGAATGGGTCTCAGGTTGCTGAGGTTACGGGAGTTGGTTATATGTCGTGGGAGTGGACGGGTGGTATGATGGGGTGGGCCAGGATTGGGGGAGATGTCGCCCGCAATTAGGAGGAGCAGGGCGAGGGTGAGAAGGTGCGGGCAGGAGAGCTTGCGTGGCGGGCGTATTTGTTTGGAGATGGAGGCTTGAAAGTGGAGGAATAGTTCAGAGGAGAGGGTGAGGTGGGTAGGTAGGATGGAGGGAGAGATGAGCATTTCATTGCTGGGAGGAGTGGTGAGTGGGGGTAGAAGGAAGTGAAGAAGGATGGGAGTGAGGGTGAGTAGTGGGCGAGAGGTGATAGGGGTAGGAGGCAGCCCGGGAGCGATGTATGTGGGGTGGGTCCTAGTGGGGGACAGGTGGCCACATGTGGGGTGATGTTGGGGGATAGGGTGCGGTCCGGGGTGGGGAGCAGTTCAGGGATGAGTTGCAGTCCAGGGGAGAGGAACAAACAGCCGGGGTAGAGATGAGGGTGAAGCAGCCAGGGGGAGATGCAGCAGCCGTGGACGAGGTGATGGAGCCTGGATGAGAGGGTGCGGCTGGGGGTAGGATGGTACGGCGGGGATGGGATGGTGCAGTGGGGATGAGATGAAGCAGCCAGAGATGAGGTGATGCAGCAGTGATGAGATGAAGCAGCCAGAGATGGGGTGATGCAGTAGGGATGAGATGATGCAGTCAGAGATAAGGTGATGGAGCCGGGGTGAGGTGATGCAGCCGAGATGAGAGGAGGCAGCCGAGGATGAAGTGAAGCAGCCGATGATGGGGTGATGCAGCCGAGGATGGGATGGTGCAGCCGAGGATGGGATGATGCAGCCGAAGATGGGATGAAGCAGCCGAGGATGGGATGAAGCAGCCGAGGATGGGACGATGCAGCCGGGGATGGGACGATGCAGCCGGGGATGGGACGATGCAGCCGGGGATGGGATGATGCAGCCGAGGATGGGATGATGCAGGTGATGCAGCCGAGGATAGGATGATACAGCCGGGAGCAGGATAGTGCAGCCAGGGGCTCAGAAGCGGCTGGCAGGGTCAGGGGCAGGCAGCAGGGTGGGAGGCAGGATGAGAGGCAGCAAGCAGGGTCAGAGGCGGCCAGCAGGGTCAGAGGTGGACAGCAGGGTCAGAGGCGGCCAGTAGTGTCCGAGGCGGCCAGCAGGGTCAGAGGCGGCCAGCAGGGTCAGAGGTAGCCAGAGGGGGTTCGTTGCGGCAGGGGGCCGGGTGCGGTGGGGAGTTCGGTGTGATGAAGTTGAGGGCCCAGTTCATCCAGGGGCACGTTGCAGGTGAGGGCCTGAACCTGCGGATGAGCCAGGTGTAGCTGAGGGCCCAACGCGGTCGGGGCACGGTGCGGACAGGGCTAGCACAAACAGGTGCAGTCAGGGGCCAGGTGTAGCTGGGGCCCAGTAAAGCCTGAGGGTACGGTGCAGTCAGGGCCGGTATGGACAGGAGCGGTCAGGTGTGGCTAAGGGCCCGGTGCGGCCTGGGGTACGGGCTAGACGGTCACCGTGGTGTGGGCAGCTGTGGAGCACCGAGTCGGGACGGGCCAGTGTGGGGGTCCGGTGTACAGTTATTAGGCTGGGAGCTGCAGTGGGGCAGTGGGCTCCACGCTAGGCCGGGGCCGATGGAGGTAGGGCACCGGAGGCGGCACCGCCAATCCCGCACAGCCCGCGGCCCCGCACAGCTGTGGAGGGTCCTGAGGGCAGCGGGCTGTGCGAGATTGGCGGTGGTTGGTCCTCAGCTGCCTCTGCGGCCCACAGCTTTGCAGCACCGCAGAGGGCCAGGTACAGGTACGGGAGCTCAGGAGGGGGCAGGCCAGGGCACGGTCGGGCCTGCAGCGATGGCGGGGTGTGGAGGACGGGGACGGCGGCACTGCACTTACCGGCGGTCCAGGCGGTGAAGAGTCGCTCGGAGGTCCAGGGCTGCAGCAGTGCAGATGAGCGATGCAGCATTTGTTGTGGGACCATGCCGGGAGTGCTGGAGGCGTCTGGCGTTGGGGATGCAGGCCCAGGTGAGGGGCCGCGGGGCACGGCCGCTGGCCGCACACGGGAGGCCGGCCGGAGGGTCCGGTCCAGGTGGTGAAGAGCCACCTGGAGGTCCGGGGCCGCAGCAGCGACGCAGCCCCTGCTGTGGGACCGCGCCGGGAGCGCTGGAGGCGTCCCGTGCTGGGGACACAGGCCCAGGTGAGAAGCCGCAGGGCACGGCCCAGTCCGTACACGGCAGGCCGGCCAGAGGGCCCGGCAAGCGGCCCAGACGGTCAGGGGGCGCCCGGGGGTGATGCAGGCGAAGGTGGAAGTGTGTAGGGAGGACAGGTGGGCTTGGATGACAGTGGATGGTGTCCAAGTGCCAGGAGCCTCCCTACATGCGACCATCACCCCCGGCGGCCAGAACTAGAGGATCCTAGAACTGCACAAAACTAAACACAGAAAGTACTACTACCAAACCTCCTAGCCAGAACTCTCGCAGATAAACTCTGTTGTCCGGCAAGGACTAGGAGGCAGGTGCTGGGTAATAAAGGGTGATACAATCACCTGTTCTTACTCAAAACCAACACCAGGGGAAAAAGACCAACAACCAGAAAACCACAACAAAATGACGGATGGTTCCAAAGAAACAGATTCTAACAATAATACTCTATAAACCATGCTTGTAACGAACTGGGGTCTGACCTAGTGTATTACGCTGCGATCTACGTAACACAAGTGGTTCTGTTTACCTTTCTTGATCAGAGTTGTCTACTGCAGGTGTGGTAGGCTCACTGTGGACTACACTACGATTAGTCTGACGTAGTACAGGTAGGCTTGGTAGTCTTCTACGACCTCTTTGACTCACCATGGGCACAACAGATTCACCGCTAGCAGGGGGTAGATTCTCCTGATCCGCTGCTGATGAGGCATCTGTTTCTGGGGCCGCCTGGTCTTCACGAGGACCCAAGGTCTCTGCTGTTTCTCGTGTAGTCATCGGTGGAAATGTCAAGACTGGTACCACTACTGCCTGGTTTACCTGAGTCCAAAACTGAGGAAATTCTCCTAATATGGTGCGGACCTTCCCTTCAACCTCTTCTATCTGTTGAGGAGTGTCTTGTTCTCTACCTCTTTCACGCAGTAGATCTGGACACACCTTCAGGTGGTCTCTAGATACAGTCGCAAAAGTTCTCCCTTCATCTTTAGTAATGAGGCAAACTTTACTTTTGTCAAAGTGAGAGGGCAAAATGGTATACGGCTCAGCCTCCCACTGGTCATCCAGCTTATGAGTTCTCCGCTTTCTTTTCAGCACCTGTTCTCCTGGTGACAAGGGAGCGGCAGGGGCTTGCTGATTGTAATCTTTCTCTTGTTTCTGTCTGGCTCGCAATAGACTCTCTTCCACACACTGTTGGACTTTACGGTACTGTAGCTGTCTTTCAGTGTCCCAGTCTGTGTCTGGCTGTACTGCTGCTGGTGTTAGGACACCCATGTCCATGTCGATGGGAAGTTTACCCGGTCTTGCCCGCATCAGGTAGGCTGGGGTACAGTTGGTCGAATTCACCGGAATGTGATTTGTAAGGCAGCGCTAGTCATCATACTGGGGGATACTCGCTGCACCGGGTAAATTAAGCACACGTGCAATGTTCTTCCGGTATCTTCTCAATACAGCAGTTTATTATGTTATCATAAACCGCTGTTCACACACATAATGTCCATCTTAGTTTGTCACCGGCATGTTTACACACTTAACATCTGGGAGTCTCTCAAATAGCAGACAGGCCCAATTGGCCCAGGTCACAGCCTTCAGCAAGGTAATACTATAGCAATGTCCATAACACAGTCCATGTAACAAAGTGTATTACCTTTGCCGGGTTTAGTTGCTGCAGTCCCTTTAATCCGCCACCACTGTGGCTTTGTGGCTTCCCAGGTAGGGGTCTCTAGCCGTTGTCCCGTCTAAGGCTACTGGAATGTTTCACTCACACACATCCAGTCTGCGCCTTTCCGGACTCTTCACCAAGCCTCTGCCTTCCAAGGCCACTAGCATCCACTCACAGGATCCAGTCTCAGCCTTTCAGGCTGCCAGGCTTCACTCAGCCTCACTAGGCAGAACGGTGTCCCACACACATGGGGAACAGGCCTCATGTCTCTCACACCGAACACACCTGTCTCCAATTACCGGGGTTTATATATCCTGTGCACACATACACCCATACTGACAGGACCTTGCTGATGTCACAGTCATGTGATCAGTCAGCTGTGTGTATAGGTCCTGTGTGCTGTCCCAGTCATGTGTACAGACCTTTACTGTGCATACAGGACCTGTGTGATGTCACAGTCATGTGACCAGTCAGTTAAAGGGGGAAGGTACATGGTCAGGTAAAACACATCCTGGACCATATACAGTAATGCTAGCAAGCTGCTGCATTACAGATTGTACAGGTCCACCAAGTCTGATAACTTCTCGGGCCACCGTTTGCGCTCTTCCAGAGGTACAGTTTTGAACAAGTCAATCACCACCTGTTGGTTTGTGGGTGATAAGGTGTTGTCCAAATTTTCTTACAGCCGTATAGGTTGCAGAATTCTCTAAATATCTCCGCTTCAAAAGCTGGGCCTTGGTCTGTTAGGACTTGCTCAGGATAGCCATGAGGTCGACAGAAGTGCTCTTGAAAGGCTTTAGCAGCTGTCCTCGCCGTCTGGTACAACCACTAGGAAACGGGAGTAGTGGTTCACAATCGTTAAGACGTAGGCGTATCCCGACCGACTCGAAGACAGCTTCACATAATCCAGGGCCACGATTTCAAGTGGCTGTCTTGTGATGATGGGTTTTAAGCGGGCTCTCTGGCTATCACGATCTCTTCGTCTTAGATTGCATGGGCCACACTCTCGACCCCACCTCTCGATGGACCTTCTCATGCCCATCCAGAAGAAACGCTCACGGATCAGGACCTCCAATTTCTTCCACCTGAAGTCTCCAGCCCTGTCGTGGTAATCTTCCAGGACCATTGGCGCATCCTTCTTTGAAACCACTATCTGCCATACCAGCTCATGCATGCGGGAGTTGATGGTTATTCTGCACAATTTACCTTCATAAAAGAACAACTTGGCTCTCTCCTTCCACAGCTGCAAGGCTTCTGGTGGTGCATCCGGGCCTGGGGATGAATTGGCCTGGCTCAGCAGTTCTTTCACCATGCAGACGGCCGGATCACTGTCCTGCGCTTCTACCCATCCATGGTGGGGAAATGGGTTGAAAGAGACTTCTTGAACGGCTGACTGCTTGTTTTTCACACAATGGGAGCATTAGGAAGCACCCTGGCGGTGGAAGGCCGGTATCTCAATTTCTTCGAGGTCTTCCAAATCTTCTCCCGAGTCTGGTAAGTTCGGCATGCGGGACAAAGCATCGGCATTGGCGTTCTTGTTTCCCGCCCGATATTTGATCACAAACTCGTAGTTAGACGGCCGAGCCATCCATCGTTGTTCTAGGGCACCAAGCTTTGCAGTCTCCAGGTCCGTCAGCGGGTTGTTATCCGTGAAGACTGTAAATCTGGAGGAGGCGAGGTAGTGTTTGAACCTCTCACTCACTGCCCAGACCATGGCCAGGAACTCCAGCTTGAAGGAACTGTAGTTGGTGGCGTTCCTTTCGGTAGGGAATGAAGCTTCCTACTGGCATTGGCGATGACCCTCTCTTTGCCTTTCTGCATTTGAGACAACATGGCTCCCAACCCAATGTTGCTGGCATCTGTGTACAGGATAAACGGCTGACCATAGTCGGTGTAAGCCAGGATTTCATCTACCGTGAAAAGTAGCTTCAAGCGGTTGAAGGATTCTTCTACCTTGTCGTCCCACTCAATCGGAGGGCTCTTGGTCTTTGTCTTTTTGGAGTGGCCCACCAAGAGGTCCTGAAGGGGAGCGGCTATCTCAACCCTAGAAATTGTCGTACCTCACGAATGGTAGTTGGCTTCTGCCAGTCCTTGATGGCCGTGACCTTATCTGGGTCTGGTGCCATGCCTTCTGAGCTCACAACATGGCCTAGGTATTGTACCTTGGGTTTCAGGAGATGACATTTGGACGGCTTCACCTTGAGACCAAAGTTGGATAGGGCTTCGAATACCTCGGCCAGGTGTTTCAAATGGTCTTCCTAGTTTCTGGAATAGACAGTGACATCGTCCAGGTATAACAGTACCGTTTCGAAGTTCTTATGCCCAAGGCAACACTCCATTAACCTTTGGAACGTTCCAGGGACGTTGCACAGCCCGAATGGCATACAGCTGAACTCGCATAAGCCCATTGGTGTAGTGAATGCGGTCTTCTCCTTGTCTGCCTCTGCAAAGGGAACCTGCCAGTACCCACTGGTGAGATCTAGGGTCGAGAAGCATTTAGCTGATTTCAGGGCAGCTAGTGACTACTCGATACGCGGCAAGGGATAAGCGTCTTTATGGGTGATGCGATTGATCTGCCTATAGTTGACGCACATACGCATGGTACCATCCTTCTTTTTGACTAGTACCAAGGGGCTGCCCAGGGGCTACAACTATCCCTTATTACTCCTGCCTCTTTCATTTCTCGCAACGTGCTCTTGGCACACTGGTAGTGAACCGGAGGGACAGGACGGTATCTCTCTTTAATAGGGGGGTGGTCTCCTGTAGGGATATGGTGTTGGATCCCTTTTACTTGCCCAAAATCCAGGGGGCTCTTGCTGAATACCTTTTCGTATTCCTGGACTACCTGGTAGACCCCATCTTTCTGATGTGAAGGGGTGGAATCAGTACCAATGTGCAGTTTCTGACACCAGTCCTCCAACCGTCCCGAGGAGCTGTTGTCCTCCGTCGTTTCAGACGGGTCCAAGGGTTCTACTGCCTGGATTGCGTTATTACTAACAGTAAAGAGCTTGGCTACTGTAGCGTACCTGGCTGGATAAGTTGGCCTCTTTTTCCCCACAATTTAATACTCGTATGGGTACCCTCCCCTTTCTGACATCCACCACCTCTCGGGCTGTCAGGATAGTGGGTCTGCTGTCAGAGTAAACGGGCTCTACCAAGGCTTGGTAGTCTTGGCCTCTGATGCCCATGGCTGCCCTACACCATATCATCATTTCACTCTTAGGGGGTAGCACAATGGACAACTCTACCTGTTGTCTTTGCATGAGTGCTCTAATCTCTTTGTGCAGGACTCGCTGTTGTCCGGAGTTGACAGTTTCAACTACCTGCTGTAACAACACAATTATCTCACCAAGACAGTTTTCAATAATGTTTGTACCTAGGGTGATCATGGGATGGCATTCACGTTTATCAATATCCACAATTATCAAACCCTGCGATTTAAGTTCAACTCTCCCCACCTAAATGATCACCTCTTTATACCCCACCTGAGGCAAGGGCTGACCATTACTTGCTACTATAGTCAAGTCATCATCAGGGCGATGGGTAAGGTCAGTGTCAGCACAATAGCATTTTTAAAGGATATGAGGCATCGTGGTCACTTGAGAACCAGTGTCCAAGAGAGCGTTCAATGGAATGCCATCAATCACGACGGGCAGGATCGGCCGCCCCCCTACGTACTTGTCCCTCCGGTTGTGTGGACCAGGTTGCTTTACTCCTGGGGGTTGGTCCTCTGTCCCCAGGAGTCATTCGTTTAATGGACACCACCTTGCGAGGTGACCCACCTTGTCGCAGCGTCGGCAGATGGGCCGCACGGTCGGGTCGTAGCAGTCGGTGCCTCTTCCTTTTGTGCGGGTGGATGGGATCCTCTTCTGTCATCGTCATGGCAGGTCATCCGGACTTGAGGCCAGCTGGATCTTCTCTGTAGGGGAAGACACTTGCAGAGACTGCACTGTTTTGGCTAACACGTACACACTTCTGGTTAGTTCTTGTACCTGTAGGCGTAAGTCTGCAGAGGGTTCGTTACTCAGTGTCAGGGCATCAGCCTCAACAGGTTCCTGGGGAAAAGACACTGCCTCCTGGTCGTAGAGTATTGCTGGGCATTTAGTGGGCGCGGTATCTCTAGGGGTCGTCTCTCGTAGCACACGGATTGCCCTGTCCTTATATTGAGCAAATTTCATGTCAGGGTTTTGTAAGGACATTATACGCAATTGGGTCTTATGCATGCTAGACAGCAATCCTTCTATAAATTGCTCTGTTAATAGCCTGTCCTCCTCCTGCACGCTGTCAGGATCAATCTGCCTAATGTCTCGCAGCGCCTCCTGGAGGTTGAGGGCATAGTCTCTCACACTGTCCTGTACCCTTTGTTTGCAGCCAAAGAACCGCATTTGATTTCTGCCGCGGTGCGGGTATCAAAAGTGTCTTGTAGCTTTGTTAAGATGTGCTTGACTGTCCGTTTATCAGTGTCCGGCCAGGATTTGACTTCCCTCTGCGCGGCACCAGTTAGCTGAACGATTAGAATGCTGACCTTCTGACCTTCGGCCAAGGGGTAAACGTCAAACAGACTACGCAGTCTCTCTTTGAAATCGCTAAGGGTATGCGACTCCCCTGAGTATTGTGGTAACCAGGCTGCTCCTGGGATGTATGGCATAGGCAGTGGCATTATGGGGGCTGCAAAAGCAACCGCTGTTGAAGCTTCGCCTAAGTTGGGCATCTCCCCCCCCCCTAGTTCACCCTTGCCGGGGTAGGACTCACCGTTCCGGATGCTTATGTCATCGCTCCTTGCACAGCCGGTCACCGAGACTGCTCTGCTGGTCACTGTACAGCCGCACTCTTGCTGCACTGCTTCTCACACTTGCGTTGTATTCACAGGGCAGCAGCAGCTGGGATCGTCGGATGGGTGGATGGATCACACAGCACAGGGCTGCAGCAGCTGGATGGATAGATGGGATCACACAGCACAGGGCTGCAGCAGCTGGATGGATGGGATCACACAGCACACGGCTGCAGCATCTGGATGGATGGGATCACACAGCCCTCTGCAGGGGAAGGCGACAATCTCCCCCCTCAGGCAGATGCAAAGGGGAAAGCTGGCACCTTTCAGCCTGAGTGACAGACAACTCTGGTACAGTCTAAGGGTGGCCCCCAAACTAGTTAACCCATGTGTCTCACTGACATAAGGGTAATGTAGTATGAAACAGTATTGCTGCTGCCATCTAATGGCCGTACCTGAAAATAACACATTTTCAGATAACTAAAACATGCACAAAATTACTAAATCAGGACCTGATATGAGGGGCTGCAGGTGGACCTGATATGAAGGGCAGCGGGCAACCTGATATGAGAGGCGCCAGGAGGACCTGATATGAGGGGCGGCAGGTGGACCTGATATGAGGGGTGGTGGGAGGACCTGATATGAGGGGTGGCAGGGGGACCTGATATGAGGGGTTGCGTACAGACCTGATATGAGGCGCTGCGGAGGGACATTATATGAGGGGCTGCGGGGGGAAAGGATATGAGGGCTGTGGGTGAACCTGAAATGAAGGCTGCGGGGGACGTTATATGAGGAGCTGTGGTGGAAATAATACCTGGGCTGTGGGAACATCATACTGTATAGGAGGCTGTGGTGACCATTCGGGGTAGGGGGTTGTGGTGGAAATACTGTGTTGGGTGTTGTGGGAGACATTTGTCACAGAAGGTGTGGGAAAGACTAAGTGCAACACAAAGGTAAGAGGGGAATAGAGCCCAGACTCTAGGGAAAGGAGGAAGTGGAAACCTCCTAGGCTGATCTGATATCACCCTGTCACCTCTACCATCCCTATATTGGTTCTTCACCAATCCCTATATTTCCCTAGCACTTGGCCCTGGATAAGGAAGGGGGGAGGAGCACTAGTCGATCTCCACTAACAACTAAAGACAATAAGGTAGACCGACATGGGGAGAAAGATAACTTAGCTTGAGCCGACTACAGAGAGACAACACACGTCTTCTTAGCACCAGAGAGGAAGTAAACAGACTGCACTCGCTCCAAGCTTTCTCAAGGAAACATGTGAATATCACTGGCACCACCCTGTAGCAAAGTGAAACTATTTAAATACCCAGGCAAGGGTGTCAATTAGAGCAGGAAGGAGGTAGTCACTGGGTCCTAGAGTGAAACAGCTAGGAAGGTGTCTGTAATGCCAAATGAAGAGATCTTCTACAACCAACTGCAGGGCGACTGTCTGCCACATCTGATACACCCATGACAACATTATACTGTATATAAGGGGTTGTGGGGGCCATTATGCTGTATTAAGGACTGGGGGGACATCATACTGTATACGGGGGCTGCGGTGGTGATTATACTATATAATAGGAGGGCTGTGGTGACCATGCTATATAATGGGTGGGCTGTGGTGGACATTATACTGTATTGGTTGCTGTGATGACCATCATACCATGTGAGGAGGGGATACAGCTTGGAGATAGCAGTGTGGTGGACAGTATGATGGCATAGTGTAAAGAGGGGGCACAGAATGGAGCGGGGGCAGCGTGAAATGGGGGCACAGTATAGAAAGAGGTTAACATGGCGGGGGGACAGTGTGGAGTTGTAGAGTGTGTAAGGTAAACCAATGAAGAGGGCACCACCATGGTATAGGCGGTTATTCATAAGGGCAGACCGTGTGCTGGTTATAGCTGATAATGGCAGACAGTGTGGTGGTTATAGATCATTCATTAAGGCAGACAGTGTGGAAGTCATACACCATAGGATGCTTATTTAGGGTACTGTATGGACAGATATTTTAATGCAGGTGGCATTTTAATATGTGGAGCCTACTGAAACAGACTAAGGGACATTTTTAGATGCTTAGGAAGCCTTTTCAGGTGTTTTTTTGCTAATTATTCTAATTTACTGAGATAATGACTTTTGTATTTTCATTGGCTGTAAGCCATAACCATCAACATTAACAGAAATAAACACTTGAAATAGATCACTCTGTTTGTAATGCCTATGCATAATATATGAGTTTCACTTTTTGTATCGAAGAACTGAAATAAATTAACTTTTTGGTGATATTCTAATTTAGTGAGAAGCACTTGTATACAACACAGTGCTGTCACGCTGTCTCAGCGAACAGGAGGTCAGGGGCCTGAGCTGTCCCTAAACGGGGGCCCTGACTAATCCCTCAACCTGGAGGTACTGTTAATGGTACAGAGGTCCAGGCCTCCAGCGTAACCCTAAACTCCTGAATATCCCTGAACCTCAGTAATCTAGTCCTGAGAAGGACCCCGATCACAACAATGGGGAACAGGATAGAAAATGCCCAAAACACAGTACTAGACAAACGAGACAGTACAAGGGGAAAACCAAAAACCACCTTGCATACAAAAACTCACACCACAATTACAGAGGAAACAACAACAGGTTAGGAGATAAATGATAAAGGGAGGAAGGAAAGAAACCACACCGTATACTCTTCGCTCCGAACTCCACCAAACAACGATCCGCTCTGAAGGTCTGCAAGAAATGCTTTCACCCACAACTTCCCTATCAGACCAGCAGGTATTTGAAGGCATCACAATACTGCAGCATTAACTGCAGCTGGGCGAGGCTGAGCCTCGTCAAGCACAGAGAGAGAGAATTAACTCCCTCACAACCAAAAAACACAAAGCACCAAAAACTCAGCTGCGAGAAGTCAGACTGTGTAGTCGCGACGATCTTCGTGGCGACACACCCATGACAGTACCCCCCCTTCTACGAGGGGCTTCCGGACCCTCAGGGCCAGGTTTATCCAGGTGAGTAGTGTGGAAGGCCCGAATTAACCGGTCTGCGTTAATATCTGACGCAGGAACCCACATTCTCTCCTCAGGACCATACCCTTTCCAATGAACCAGGTACTGAAGGGACCGGCGACTAAAACGTGAATCGATGACTTTCGAAACCTGAAACTCCAAATGTCCATTGACCACCACTGGAGGAGGAGGTAAAGGTGACGGTATCATTGGCGCCACATACCTCTTAAGCAAAGATCTGTGGAACACGTTATGAATTTTAAACGTAGGGGGGAGGTCAAGACGGAATGCCACCGGATTAATTATAGAACTGATCCTGTACGGCCCGATGAACCTGGGACCCAGTTTCCAGGAGGGAACCTTGAGTTTTATACTCTTGGTAGACAACCATACCCGATCGTTCACACTTAGGTCCGGACCAGACACTCTCCTCCTATCAGCCATACGTTTGTATCGGTTCCCCATAGTACTCAGATTATTCAGTACCCCTCTCCATACTGAAGCGAGTGATGACGAAAATCGTTCCTCCTCAGGAACCCCCGAAGAGCCCCCTCTACTGAAAGTACAAAACTGGGGGTGAAAACCATATGCCCCAAAAAACGGGGACTTACCAGTGGATTCGCTCTGCCTATTATTAAGAGCAAACTCCGCCAGAGGTAAGAAAGAAGCCCAGTCCTCCTGGTTCTCTGACACAAAACACCGGAGATATGTCTCCAAACTCTGGTTCAGACGTTCCGTCTGACCATTGGTCTGAGGATGAAAAGCCGATGAGAGCGATAAATGCATCCCCCGCCGAGTACAAAAAGCCTTCCAGAATTTGGACACAAACTGAGACCCCCGATCCGACACCACATCGGAGGGTACCCTGTGAAGCCTCACAATCTCTCCAATGAACACCTGCGCAAGAGTTTTAGCATTAGGAAGAGCGATAAAATGTGCCATCTTGCTGAACCTGTCTACTACAACGAGTATGACCGTTTTACCCGAGGACGGCGGGAGGTCCGTAATAAAGTCCATAGACAGATGAGTCCAAGGACGCTCCGGGATCTTCAAAGGTAAGAGGGCCCCAGACGGACGGGTATGTGGGGTCTTAGAGCGCGCACAAACCCCACAGGACGCAACAAAAGTTACCACCTCCTTATGTAAGTTAGGCCACCAAAACCGACGCGAGAGGAGATCCACAGTTGCTTTACTCCCTGGGTGTCCTGCCAAAGCTGAGTTATGGTGTGCCTCGATCACCTTTTGTCGTAGCTGATCTGGAACAAACAGTCTCCCTGGAGGTCCAACAGGGGCGTCCCCCTGAGCCTCCAATACCTCCTCCTCAAGCTCAGAGCATACTGCCGACACCACCACCCCCTCTTGAAGGATAGGAACCGGATCATCCGTATTCCCGGCCCCAGGGAAACTACGAGATAAGGCATCCGCCTTCACATTTTTTGACCCAGGACGATATGTAACGACAAAATTAAACCTGGTAAAAAACAACGACCACCTGGCTTGTCTGGGATTCAGACGTTTTGCGGACTCCAGATATAGCAGGTTCTTGTGATCGGTGATGACGGTGACCGGATGGACTGCCCTCTCCAAAAAATGGCGCCACTCCTCAAAAGCTAACTTAATGGCCAAGAGTTCCCTATTGCCGACATCGTAATTCCTCTCAGCGGACGACAATTTTTTGGAGAAAAAAGCGCACGGACGCCACTTACCAGGGGACGAACCTTGTGACAAAACTGCTCCCACCCCTACCTCAGAAGCGTCTACCTCTACAATGAACGGCTGTGACGCATCAGGTTGAATGAGTATGGGTGCCGAGGCAAAACATTTTTTCAAGGAGGAGAATGCTTGACAAGCCTTGTCAGACCACCTAGAAAAATCCGTCCCCTTTTTTGTCATGTCTGTGAAAGGTTTAACCATGGATGAGAAATTACGAATGAATTTCCGGTAATAATTAGCAAACCCCAGGAAACGTTGTAGTGCCTTAAGATTCTCTGGCAGATCCCACTCAAGAACTGCCCGCACTTTCCCTGGGTCCATACGAAAACCGGACGCTGACACCAGGAAACCTAAAAACTGGAGTTCCTGTACGGCGAACACACACTTCTCCCATTTGGCGTACAGTTTATTATCCCGCAAGATCTGTAACACCTGCCTAACATGCTCCTGATGAGACACAAGATCAGGCGAGTAAATTAAGATGTCATCCAGATATATGACCACAAACTGACCCACCAGGCGGCGAAAAATGTCATTAACAAAGTGTTGGAACACCGCCGGGGCATTAGTCAGACTGAAAGGCATGACAAGGTTCTCATAATGCCCCTCCGGAGTGTTAAACGCCGTCTTCCACTCATCCCCCTCCTTCATCCTAATCAGATTGTACGCCCCCCTGAGATCCAACTTAGAGAACCATTTGGCGCCCACGATCTGATTAAAGAGATCGGGGATAAGTGGGAGTGGATACGGATCTCGGACTGTAATCCGATTAAGTTCACGGAAATCCAGGCAAGGGCGTAGGCCTCCATCTTTCTTCTTCACAAAGAAGAACCCCGCGGCCACCGGGGAAGATGAAGGTCTAATATGCCCCTTAGCCAGACTCTCTGAAATATAATCCTTCATGGCCTGCCTTTCCGGACCAGATAAGTTATACAACCCAGATTTAGGTAACTTGGCCCCAGGGAGCGATTTTACAGAACAGTCATACACGCGATGAGGAGGTAGTTCCTGACACCCTTTCTCCGAGAATACATCCTCAAAGTCCGCCAGAAATGGAGGTAAGACCCTAGGAGTGACAGCACCGATGACCATATTCATGCAGTTTTTATTACAGAATTCACTCCATTGGCTTATCTCCCTGGATTGCCAATTAATAACCGGATTATGCTTAGTTAACCAAGGAAGGCCCAACACAATAGGAATGGGAAGACCCTCCAACATGTAACAAGACAACAGTTCTTTATGTATCGCCCCCACTTGAAGATTTACGTTATGCACCACTTGCAAAAAACTTCCCTGACCGAGAGGCCTGGCGAAAATATGGGGATGGGTTTAGCCAACATATTCAATAGCATACCTTGAACCCGGGCAAACCGAGCGTCCACCAGATTAGCCAAGGCCCCACTATCTAGAAGAACAGATATCCTCTCAGTTCTCGTACCCACCACCACCTCCGCTACGAGAAACTGAGACGAACCTAGGGACGAAGAAATACCTACTCCCAGATTGCCGTCCACCACACAACCTGGGATCAATAGTTTTCCGATGACTCTTTACTCTGCAAAGGACGGGATGGACACCCCCCAATAAAATGTCCCTTTCTCCCGCAGAAGAAGCACCTTCCAGTCTTGTGGTGCACCGCCGGTCCCCTCCCCCGGAATGATGTCCCTCCTAGCTGCATAGGCTCCTCTGGACTGACCAGGGGAACCTCCATATGAGAGGACCTTGTAGGAGGTGGAGTCATCCCAGGGGGCGGAGTTATCCCGCACCTCTCCCGAAGCCGTCTGTCAGTGCGAATAGCAAGGGCCATAGCGGCTTCCAGTGAGGCGGGAGGGTCATACTGTGCCAACACATCCTTTAATTTGTCAGATAACCCTTGACAAAACTGGCTCCTAAGAGCCGAGTCATTCCACTGGGTGTCCGTGGCCCACCTACGGAACTTCGAACAGAATTCCTCCGCCGGACGATCTCCCTGGTGGATCCTACGTAACTTAGATTCAGCAAGGGAGATCCGATCTGGGTCATCATATATGAGTCCCAGAGCAGCGAAAAACCTATCCACTGACTGGAGAGCCGGGGAGCCCGGGGGAAGAGAGAACGCCCAAGATTGTGGGATTGTGGGTCCCCTTGTAGAAGCGAGATGACAATTCCCACCCTTTGCTCCTCACTCCCCGATGACCGAGGCCGCAGCTGAAAGTACAACTTGCATGCCTCCCGGAAAACAAAAAACTTGTCCCGCCCCCCAGTGAACCTGTCAGGCAGAGCTACTTTAGGTTCTGGTCCGGCTTGCTCCAGGGGACACAAAACCTTGGACTTAACGTCCGCCAACTCCATGGACAAACTCTGCAACTGCCGAGCTAGACTGGCTACTGGATCCATGGTGGTTGGAAAAAAAATTTTTTTTTTTTTATTTTTGTCGGTCGGTGAAAATGTCACGCTGTCTCAGCGAACAGGAGGTCAGGGGCCTGAGCTGTCCCTAAATGGGGGCCCTGACTAATCCCTCAACCTGGAGGTACTGTTAATGGTACAGAGGTCCAGGCCTCCAGCGTAACCCTAAACTCCTGAATATCCCTGAACCTCAGTAATCTAGTCCTGAGAAGGACCCCGATCACAACAATGGGGAACAGGATAGAAAATGCCCAAAACACAGTACTAGACAAACGAGACAGTACAAGGGGAAAACCAAAAACCACCTTGCATACAAAAACTCACACCACAATTACAGAGGGAACAACAACAGGTTAGGAGATAAATGATAAAGGGAGGAAGGAAAGAAACCACACCGTATACTCTTCGCTCTGAACTCCACCAAACAACGATCCGCTCTGAAGGTCTGCAAGAAATGCTTTCACCGACAACTTCCCTATCAGACCAGCAGGTATTTGAAGGAATCCCAATACTGCAGCATTAACTGCAGCTGGGCGAGGCTGAGCCTCGTCAAGCACAGAGAGAGAGAATTAACTCCCTTACAACCAAAAAACACAAAGCACCAAAAACTCAGCTGCGAGAAGTCAGACTGTGTAGTCGCGACGATCTTCGTGGCGACACACCCATGACAAGTGATCAGCCGGGAGATGTGTGGCTATCTAGCCACATGGTATAGAAATAAGTCTGGCAGTGTAAGGCCTGCAACACAGCCCCTGCTCTTGCAATTTTACTCATGTATTAAGATGAGACAACCCCTTTAAAATATGCCAATTAGACACTGTGACTAAGCTGTGACTGTCATACTTATAGTTATACTTGCCAACAGTTGGAGACTATCTTGCAAACCAAGATGGAAAGGGTCAGGGTGCAGATATTGTCAAAAAATGGGTGTTTTGGGGACATTGCTGACTATTTGGAGGACTTCACAGCTGGTCTCAGGGTGAGGCTTAAAATAGTAAATATGAAACAACAGCTGGAGAAACACAGGTTGAGGACAACGATATATCACCCAGGTATAGTGTATATCATGTACGTAGATAATTAGCGTGCACTCAGCTAGAGTAGAGAGGTGCTGATGGAACAGGCCTGTGATGCCGGGATCATGCAGAAGATTAAATTCATCGCACACTCATAGGATAATTTTGCAGTGGTATTTATTTAACAGGCATAAAAAATTAGATCAAACCATAGGTGTGAAAGCGACAATTTGTGAAGGTGACAGAAGACGTTTCGGCCACAACATAGGCCTTATTCATTGAGTCGCTACTGAAAAGAGAGACAACAGTGTCAGAATGCAACCATAAAACAGTAAAAAAATAGTAAAAAAATTAGACATAAATACATAGCTCCAGGGGGGCAGCTAGTGGAACATAGAACGGATTAGGGAGGATGGGGAATGAGGAAAAGAGGTAGGGGTGGAAGGGGGGGGGGAATTAGGAGGGATGGGGGTAGGTGAAGGAAGAGGAGGAAGCGGGAGGCGGAGAGAGGGATCAGGTGGGGTGTATTTACATACAGTACAGACCAAAAGTTTGGACACGCCTTCTCATTTAAAGATTTTTCTGTATTTTCATGACTTTGAAAATTGTACATTCACACTGAAGGCATCAAAACTATGAATTAACACATGTGGAATTATATACTTAACAAAAAAGTGTGAAACAACTGAAAATATGTCTTATATTCTAGGTTCTTCAAAGTAGTAACCTTTTGCTTTGATGACTGCTTTGCACACTCTTGGCATTCTCTTGATGAGCTTCAAGAGGTAGTCACCGGAAGTGGTCTTCCAACAATCTTGAAGGAGTTCCCAGAGATGCTTAGCACTTGTTGGCCCTTTTGCCTTCACTCTGCGGTCCAGCTCACCCCAAACCATCTTGATCTTTCATGGTCATGAAAATACAGAAAAATCTTTAAATGAAAAGGTGTGTCCAAACTTTTGGTCTGTACTGTATATATATAGTACACTTGGTATATAGACATATAGGCAGGAGTATTATTGCAAGTACAGTTCAATCTTACTTTTGATGAAGTGTGCATGTGAGCCAGATATTTTGGGTAGGGGCCACAGCGTGGCAGGAGGCAAGAGGAAGGGCTGTAACAATAGGAGGCATGTCAGAGTCACAGTCACAGGAGTATGTTGTGGGGTAAAAAGGGGAAGCAGACATCAAGGTACCTTGGCTATGGTTCCATGGGTTATTTAGCCTGTGGAGATCTAAAGTACATAGGACAGAGGTTAGGAAAGTAACACGGGTATAAAGTCCATAGTCAAACTTCAGTATAAGTCTCCACCAATTGAGGTACCTGTGTTCTGAGCACGTTCAGGCGCTGGTGTGCTGAGGTCTGCAGTCCCTGTGGGGACGTGGAGCGGCGTTCCCACGCCTTGCTGCTGGGTGGTATGGCTGCATAGTGTCTGAGGGGGTATTTAAGCGCTGGCGCCGAGCGCCAGGGCGGAAGTGCGTCATCGGGGGGGCGTGTCCAAAGTTGTGACACACTGAGGCCAGGAGAGCGGTCTGCGGCTGTCAGCATAGTGTACTGCAGTCTGTAGCCCGCGCATGCGCAGAGGCGCGTAGTGTCTCTGTCCAATACAATGGTCGCTATGGCAATAAGATAAACAATGTAGGAAGTGGAATAGCGCTGATATAGTGGCACAAAAGGAGCCAGGGGATGTGGATAGAGTAGTCCCCATAGACAATAGGCTGCAGGGGAAGTTTATAGGTATCTCAATGACAATATGTAACAAAGGGGGGGAGCCCCTGAAGGTAGATGTAGGAGGGGGGGGGGGTGTTAATGAACAGTGAAGAGTAAATGGTGGGCAGGCCATACATGGGACTAGCCAGGAGAGGTGATAAGTGATATAACTTACCTAGAGGGCCAGTGGGATACAGTAGGTGTGAGTGTCCAAATAGATTCAGTGGGTCTGTAGGGAGAAAAAAGACATTAGTGTATCCAATTTATTTCTCTATTAGGTCCTTTTGGGGACAAGGTCTGGAGAGTATATATCCAGTAGGATTCCTGTTGTTTGAGGAGTTTTATGTGATTGCCTCCTTGTCTGGGCCTAGCTACGTGATCTATAACCTGAATGCGAAGTTGGGCCACAGTGTGTCTTGCCCTGGTGAAGTGGTTAGGCATAGGGAGCCAGTTCTTACCACAACGGATGGTTGACTTGTGGCTGGCAATTCTGTCACGAACGTGCTGTGTGGTTTCCCCGACATATAGGAGTCCACAGGGGCACTTGATCACATAGATCACGAAGTTGGATTCGCAAGTATAAAATCCTCTGACGGGGAAACTTTTGCCTGTCCTAGGGTGGGTTAGGGTGTCGGATTTTATAATGTTGGAGCAGCCTGCACAGCTCAGGCAAGGAAAGGTCCCGTGGCGCCGGGTACTAAGTAGGCATTGGGCCGGGGTCGTATGTGCGCTGCCCAGGTCTGTTCTAACGATTCTATCTTTGATGTTGGGAGCCCTCCTGGTACACATCAGGGCGGTGGTTCTGAAGGCCGGGATCTCAGGGTATGCTTTAGCTAAGAGGGACCAGTGTCTCCTAATGGTGGTGTGTATCTTGGGCATCAGAGGGTGGTGGGTGTGAACAAATGGTACACGTTCAGTCTTAGTAGTAGGGGGATCTGGTGGTTTGGGGTCAAGTGCTTTGGTTATTTCTTGGTCTAGCAGACGGGTGGGGTAGTGGCGTTCTTGAAACTTTAGTGACATATCCTGTAGGCATTGGGGAAGGGTACCAGAGTCTGAGACTATTTTGGTAACCCTATGAAACTGGGAACAGGGGAGACTATTTTTGGTGGCTTTAGTATGAGGGCTGGAATAATGTAGTAAACTGTTGCAATCCGTGGGTTTGGTGAAAAGGTCTGTGGTGAAGCTCCCATTGTCATTGTGAATCACTAGTGTGTCGAGGAAGGCTATCTGCTTTTTATCGTAATTCAGTGTGAATTGGAGCTCGGGCCTAATTGAGTTGAGGTGTGAGAAGAAGGTGGTTAGTGATTCCAACGGACCTGACCATATGAGGAAGATATCATCGATATATCGATGATAGGTGCTGCAATGTGCCTTGAAGAGGGTGTTGGTTTATATGAAGTCCTCTTCGAATTTGTGCATATAAACATTGCTGTCCCGCGCTCCTGTACATAAAAGTCGTCCCTGAACAGAAAATAATTCTCATGGAGAACTAGAGAGAGTAGTGTCAGGCAGAATTGGATGGATAAGGGTGACAGGTTAGATTGTAGTAAGAGATGGGAGGTGGCCTCTAATCCTTTCTCGTATGAAATTGACGTGTATAAGCTATTTACGTCCAGGGTCACAAGCCAGCTCTCCGTCACTGTGGTCGGGAGGTTCTTGATAATACCAAGAAAAGCACTAGTGTCCAGCAGAAAGGCGCGTGTTTTTTTGACCAGTGGTGTCAATATTTTTTCTAGGTAAATAGCCAGAGGAGAGAGGATCGAGTCGGTGGAAGCTACAATTGGTCGACCAGGGGGATTGGTTAGAGACTTATGTATTTTGGTTAAGATGTACAAGACTGGAGTTATAGGATGGGGGTTGGTGAGATATGTAGCTGTCTTGGAGTCAATGACCTTCAGGTACAGATATGTAGAGAGAACGAATTGGATTTTAGACCGAATGATGTTAGAAGGGTCAGTATTCACACGTCTGTAAGTGTCAGAATCCCCTAATTGACGTAAGATCTCATTCGTGTAAGCTGTCCGGTCCATAATGACTGTGGCCCCACCTTTGTCAGCTGGATTAATTACTATGCGTTTGTTTTCCTGCAGACTTCTAATGACTCTTTTCTCATCTTGGGTGAGATTTTGGTGTGTGGGGAAGAAGCCTAGACGCTGTTGGTGTATCAAGCTCTTGACATCTCTGTCAATAAGGGCTACAGTTGTCTCCGTTGCATGGTTGGAGTGAGGGGGATTAAATGCACTTGTGTTACGAAGACCCAATGAGGAGATAGAAAGCTCTGGTACAGGGTTGCCCCCAAGAGGAGGTACCCTGTTAACAGAGGTCTCATTTAGTAGTCCAAAGTGTGTCTTGAGACATATCACCTGATAAAAACACTGAAGGTCCTTTTCCTACTGGAACGAGTCCCAGTATGGCGTCGGACAGAAGGACAAGCCTTTCTGTAGGCGAGAGGGTATATGCCAATATATTTTTCACCAGGTTCGGAATCTTACCTGGGACCGGGCTGTCATCCTTGCGCTTCCTTGCTCTCCTTGTGGGTCGGCATTTCGGTGTCCTCCTTTCCGGCTGTGCCATAAAAAACGGTTGCCACTCTGTCTCGTGGATGAATCGCTGCCTGAGCTGTAGGAATTTGGCATGCGTTGTCCTTGTTGTTGGCGTCGTCCGTGGAAACCTGCAGAGGAGTTCCATTGGTAGACCCAGTTGTTGAGGTAGTCCTCGTTGTCCCTTTGGAATTTTTGTCTTTTACGTTCTTGTAAAGTTTTTTGATGGTCAACGAGGATTTTATCCGTTTTACTCTTGAGGGTATTCCACTCGGTAGTAGATAGATTGGCAGCGAGTTGGATCTCAGTGGCAGCGATAGCCTTTTCGCTCTCCTTGATGGCTTTCTGTAAGAAATCAACTATAAGTACAATAATGTCAAGCGAGCATTTGTCTAGAATTTTCTTACATTTTTCTCAATAGTCCAAGTTATCGGCAAAAAGTGTGGGACGGAGGTGACTCCTAAGTCCCCTTGGGATTTTGCCCTGTTTGTGATACTCTGCCAAAGTAACCAAGTGCAGATCATAAGAGACGAGTCGCCTCTTTCTCGTAATCCCTGCTTCGTATTTCTTCGGAGGGTATCTTAAGGAAATCGTTTGATGCTGAGACTAGTGATAGGATGCTATGGCTAGTCGTGTCGTCGTAGGCAAAGGTGTCTGTTGACATCTGGATAACCGGTGCAGACGCTCAATAAAACAATAGTCAGTACATAGATAATTAGCGTGCACTCAGTTAGAGTAGAGAGGTGCTGATGGAACAGGTCTGTGATGCCTGGATCATGCAGAAGCTTAAATTTATCGCACACTCATAGGATAATAAAACCATAGGTGTGAAAGGGACAATTTGTGAAGGCGACAGTAGACGTTTCGGCCACAACATAGGCCTTATTCATTGAGTCGCTACTGAAAAGAGAGACAACAGTGTCAGAATGCAACCATAAAACAGTAAAAAAAATAGTAAAAAAATTAGACATAAATACATAGCTCCAGGGGGGCAGCTAGTGGAACATAAAACGGACTAGGGAGGATGGGGAATGAGGAAAAGAGGTAGGGGGGGGGGGAGAGGGGAGGGGATTAGGAGGAATGGGGGTGGGTGAAGGAAGAGGAGGAAGCGGGAGGCGGAGAGAGGGATTGTTCCCATTGTTACAGCCCTTCCTCTTTCCTCCTACCCAAAATATCTGGCTCACATGCACACTTCATCAAAAGTAAGATTGAACTGTACTCGCAATAATACTCTTGCCTATATGTCTATATACCATATATGTAAATACACCCCACCTGATCCCTTTCTCCGCCTCCCGCATCCTCCTCTTCCTTCACCTACCCCCATCCCTCCTAATTCCCCGCCCCTTCCCCCCCTACTTCTTTTCCTCTTCCCCATCCTCCCTAATCCGTTTTATGTTCCACTAGCTGCCCCCCTGGAGCTATGTATTTATGTCTAATTTTTTTACTATTTGTTTACTGTTTTATGGTTGCATTCTGACACTGTTGTCTCTCTTTTCAGTAGCGACTCAATGTATAAGGTCTATGTTGTGGCCCAAACGTCTACTGTCGCCTTCACAAATTGTCGCTTTCACACCTATGGTTTGATCTAGTGTACAGTATATCATGAACTGTGAAATATATAAGCTACAGACAGTCCCCAAGTTACGAACTAGATATGTTTTGTATTTCTATGTGGTTTGTTCGTAACTTGGATATGTATGTAAATTGGAACAGGGCCATGGGAAAAAAAATACTCACCTCAACGCTGACCACTCTGGCTAGCCTGCTGATTGCCATCCACCATATCGTCCTCTTCTTTCAATTTGTTCGGTGAGCTGTATCGCCTGGCCTCCTCATTATAAGCCAGGACTTACAGGAGCAGTTGCCTTTTTAAAGTGCTCTCATTCTGTGTTGGTCACACATGACATGTGATGTCATCTTCTCTTCTGTCTCCAATAAGGTCCTGTGTTCCGATCATAAGGACTAAGAGCTAAGAGTCCCAGTCATGTATACGAGACATTACTATTGACATTGCATTTGGGGGGTATACAGTTTTGCTGCTATGAATGTGAATGTGTGCTACTCATCTTCTTCAGCACAACACATGTGCTTATTTATTTGGACAGCACTAGCAGTAGGCAATTTGTGCATTTAGCAGATAATCAAGGTAGATTAGAGCCTGCTGTTAGTCAGTGCCAGGGGCACGGTTACAGACACCGCTTTCTATGCACAGAGCAGTGGCTGAAACCATGTTGGGAGGTATAAAGTTGATTTCCTCCCGGCAGTGGGGATCTCATTGCAGCAGCCGCATTGTGAATCCCAAGCCCGGGGTCCATTCAGGGGGTTCAATCTGGGTGTCTCGCCCTTCATAAACTCTAAATCTATGGGTACCCCTGAGGTACTTTCTCACAGTATGTACATTTGATTATATACCTTGCCTCCTTACTGGGCAGGTATTGTCGGAATTTAAGCCTCCACTTGAAGTGGATTAGGGACTCATCTATACAGATGTCCCTTGGGGGAATGTACACTTCAGCAAAATTTGTTGTTGAAGTGATCAATGACCAGCCTAATTTTGAAAAGTTGGTCAAAGTTGGGGTCATCTCGGGATGGATGAATACTGTGGATTATTGTTATAATGCTTAAACTTCAGAATGGCCTCAAAGAGTGTACATGTCATTGTCAGGTGGAAAATTAGAGCAGTGTATAAATATCAGTGTGACGCCCAGAGTGCATTGATGGATTCCTCCACAAGAGGCCCCCATAACCATTCACACATCTCCACCTTCCACCTCAGACCAGCAGAGGGAGCCCGTTAGGGATATAAATAGGGAAGGTGGAGCCAGGCAGTTTAGTGTAGCCAGAACAGAGTTCCTGCTCACAGTCAGAGAGGGACAGAGTTCTCGGTTCGTTTTCCTGCAGAAAGCTGTCTGCAGAGGTAAGCCCAGTCTAGACTCAGTTGTAGCTCAGAATAGTGAGCTTAAGGTGTGCTGGCGCCATAAGATCGGTGAAGCGCGGTAAGCTGTCGTTAGTGTGTATAGCCTAGTGAGTGGAGAGTTAGTACATAGGGGGCAGAGGAGCTCAACCAGCTCACCCCGAAGAATTTACCGGACACCGGGTCCGAAGCTTACCAGGATCTCTATGACCCAGTAAGGCATAACCAGAATCCCTGGAGAACTACAAGTCCCAGGATCGCTAAAGTGCTGATATGTAACAGAGCCAGGAGACACATATGCCCCGTAAGCTGGGATCGTGCACTCCAAGAGAAGGCCCAACCACTACATCAGCCAGCGCAGGACAGAGACAAAGTTAGGCCTAGCTCCAGGCAGGTCAGAAACGTACTACGCAGAGGCAAGAAACAGGAGGCCCTACACCCGCTCATTGGGGAGGATCCTGATATGCACCCTTCACCCTACAGTGCTCCGGGATGTGCCTGAATTTCCACCAGTAAAAGGTACTGAAGTGACAATCGTGTCTGTTCCTGTTCTTGCTCTGACCCGGCTGGGTCTCACCTGTCCTGCATCCCCCTCTCCGTACGCTGCCCTGAGGCCCAGCTCCACCTGTGGGGAGCTATACCATCGAGCTGCCTTATCATCGGCCTCAGTGGACTGCTCAGCGCTGGTGTTTCTCACCAGAAGCCACAGGTGGCATCACAAACTTTCATAAAAATAACAAATCTAATATCCACCCTTTCAAAGAGTGACCCCAGGGTACGGGCCCGGGAGCTGACCACCGCGACATCCCCAAGGCAAAGGCCCGGGTACCGAGTCATCCCCATCCCCTGGGCTAGTCATCACCACTCCAATATTGCTGAAATTCTGGGTTCTTCAGTATCTTCATGTGAAGAACAATGCCCTAAAACAATTTCTACTGCATCTATGGGAGTCCAATTAGCAAATGATGAAGTGCGGTTCTGGGCAAGAAATTGTTGGGCATAAATATTAGTTTGGGGCGACCATGTGGTTTACAAAATAATCAGAGAAAATTTATTTAAATAGTTGATTTCCATAATACCGGTGGTGTCAAGTTGGATTTCTGATCGGGCCACAAAATTAGTAATCTGAGGCTCATAATCATCAGTGGGTGAGATCCACAGGGGGTCACTAACCGTGGGCGCTGGCTCATTTGCAGTCCTGAGGCACCTCGGTGGGGGTTCATTGTCACAGGAGGAAGAAGAGGAGAAGGAAAAATAGAGGAATGTGGCATCCTCTCCCTCACTATCCCTGTCGGAGGCAAGGAGGGTGTATGTCACCTCAGCTGAATACAATCTTTGGTAAAAGCGTGACATTTTATTTTTCACATCGGTGGTATGTGTTTCTGTTGTGTTTTTCACATGTATTGTATAACCACATTTTATTCAGGTGTGTTTGGTGTAAACTTTTAATTATTAATAAATGTATTAGATTAGAATAGAAGAAAGGGAAAAAAAGAATTGAAGAAAGGAATCTAGAAATAAAAATAAAATAAAAGGAAAATATAAAAATTTAGAAAAATAAAAAAATTGCTTAACGGATGTTAAAAAAAAAATTACTGAATGACCTCAACTAAATTACGCTAACCATAATTCTATATATTAGTAGAAAAAAACTGTAGTATAATTACTACAATAATTTTCCACTGAAGCACTGAAACCACATTAAAATTACTCAACGGACGTCAGTAGAAACAATTACTGAGTGCCCGCAACTAAGTGAGGCTAATTGTAATGTTATTTTAGTAAAAAATACTGTAGTATAAGTAAATTACTACAGTAAATAAATTTTTACTATAGATTACTCTGTCCCTTTAGTTAACCCTATCAACTAATCTAAATTATATTTTTATATAGTTTTTTGTTTTTACACCGTTTGATAAAAATGAAAAAAAATCTGTGGCAAAATTTTAACATGAACTGTCATCAGTGATGTGTAATACTGATCAGAGCACTGCGGCCGTAGGTTGCACACCGGAGTGGTACCGATAAAATAACTAAATGTCAAAGAAATTCCCCCCCAAAAAAACAAATAATCCTGCACCATATGCTCAGCACCAATCAGCACTTAGCGGCTCTTGGACACACTACAGGATGTAGTGGTGTGGAGGTCAGTGATTAGCGGCTGCAGGACGGTGGTGTGAAAGACAAATAATCAAAACAGGACAAGAAAAAAAGTCCTGAGCTAAAAGTGAGTAAAGATGCCGATTGGCGATATACGTCACCGATCAGCGATCAGTATGTACGTAGGTGGAGTGGAATAAAAAAAATTGTACAGGAAAAATCAATCAGTAGCAACAGCAGCAGTAATGGTACCGTCTGTGGGACCACAAGTCTTATTATGTATACATGCAACAAGTTACAGACTTATTATACTTTGGAGGCGTTATATTGCAGCGTCAGCAGATGGCACTGTTGTATCTGTTGATGCTTAAAAGTGTATCTAACTGTTTTCTCTTGTTTAAACTGTCACTCTCTAGTATAGCAGCCATTTTAGGATGAGTCTCGTTTTTCCTCTCCGTTGATGACTTGCACAGCTCGTGTATGTCACAAGTAAACTATCCATAAAGACATGTGACGCGTCCCCTGGGCCATGGGGTACCCAGTATCCGGGCCGGTCGATGCTGGGGGTGTCACGGTGGCGGTGACCTGCTGCGTGACCCAGGGCGGTCAATAAAAGAGGATTAGTAAAAGGAGAATAAAGTTTTTATATATATTATTCATGACGCCACCTGTGGTATGCAGCTATATGGAGCCGCCGCTTCGGTGAAGATCCTCTGGAGCTGATGGTGACGCAGCAGAGTTGGTTCAGCTCTCCACAGGTAGAGCTTAGCTCCAGGGCAGGATCTAGTGATACTATAGGATAGATGTTGTTGGTGCGGTGTAGTGCAGGTGATGGCGCAGATAATGACCAGTCCACAACTTAATGGCGGTTTCCTCTTATCTTTACTTGCGGTTGTTAGGCTGACAGGGGCACGGGTGCTAGCTGGTAGCAGTGGTCCAGGTGGCCTGGAAGCAAGTTGGGGATCCACCTCGCCAGGTGAAGTTGTAGGATTTCCCTCTGCACTAATCTGTTTGGCTCTACTGCTTGAAGCTATACTGCGGCCCTCGTCCCTGAGTAAAACGTCTGTTCCTCACCCGTATGGCAGGCAGCTCGGGCCTTCCTCAAGTGTCGCTCTCACGTGGCGGTGCTGGGCCCTATGGTGCTGCTGTGTGACAGGAGCGTCTGATGGGGCCAGGAGACCTGCAGTCTCCTGCCCTCCGGTTTCTGCTGCTGGACCTTCAGTGCCCCACAACCTCGGACTCCGGTGTCCGGTTCTTCTGCGCTTCTCTCCTCTGGGGTGAGCTTGTACACAGCTCCACTCCCCAGGTCCTTCCTCGTCGCCATCCTGTCTTCAACTCCTCTCTACTACTCTAACTAACCCCGCCTCCAGATTCCAGTTGTTAAGGGGAGGAGCTCCCCTTTCTGGTCTGGAGCCTGGAAAGTGTTGCATGCTAGTATACCTGATTAAGGGACCCCTCCTTGCTTCCAGGCATGGCAACACCTCTTGTGAGGGAGGCAATGCCACTGTGGCAACCGGACCCCTGGGGTGCCACACATGATTGGGGGAGTTTGGTGTGGAAGAACATGACCGGCTACACAGACCTCAGCTCCATCCAACACTTTGAGGATTAAATTTAACTGCAAAAAAACGTTCCGAGTTTCATCAGTGTTCTTTTTCTGATTTTCCTCAGTGTTTGGTCCACGTGTCAGTTTTTACCATCAGTGATTTTCACATATGGAAAAACAAATAATAAAATTACATAAAATAAAATTAAATAAATCTCCTATCCGTTATTATGTTAATTACGGACAGCTCAAGGTCTGTACACTGATGCTGTCCGTGCGCTGTCTGATTTTTACAGGCCCATAGACTTGTGTAGCTGATTTTGATCCGTTAGGGCACATGGGAAAATAACCCCCCATTTAACCATGTACTATCTAAAATAATACACAGAAGGTTGTATGGTTGTTAAAGGCCGTCAGGCTTTACTCAGGGTTAAACAAATAAGTTAATTCCATAAACAAATAAATATTCATATATCAAACTAAATGAATGGGAAAAACATCCATCCATGAGTGTATACAACACCAAACTCCAAAGTCCTTCTAACGCCCTACTGTATTGTGCGTGCATTTTCCCAAACGGGCTCACCATTCGGTTGAGCCCCCCCCCCAACAGCCAGTTCTCAACCATAGACTGTAATCCTAAGTTAAAGACATCCAGACCTACTTCGCTTAAATGTATACCGTCAGGACGGTACATCCCATGGACAAAACCCTCCAAATCAATATGGCGGTAAGCTACACCACCTATTCTCAACATAAATTTAGCCATAGCCCTATTGATTCTCTTCCTAATGTTATCCAAGAATCGAGAATCCTTCATTGACAAATAAGGCGAGGGACGACCTCGGAGAAAATTAGATCCGAATCAGGAAATATATTTTTAATCGCAAGAAAGTCTTGCTTCATCTGCCAAATTAATGATAGGGTATCAATATTTCCCAGGTCGTTGCCGGCCAAATGGACTATTATTAATTTTGGATGAGAAGCAAAAGACAGGAATTTTGGTAATAACCCGTATAACTCATTCCATCGCATTCCCCTGCGGCCGAACCAATATAAATTAACCTGCGATTTATCAAAAGATAAGTTCAAAGAATAAGAACGATGCTGAGCCCCCTTCTTAGCCCAGTATATAAAGGAATGGCCTATGATCCAAACAGATAAACTACCTGAAAAAGAAAAGAAAAAGAACAACAGCAAATCAAACAATAGCATTTGGCCGAATATATAATTTCACCCTATGTGAATCTGACGCGCCCCTGGGCCTGTGTCGCGCTGCGTTGCGCACGCGGGAGCCTACCCGGAGCCGGATCAGTGGAGGGTTGTAGTCTCGTGGCGGTGACCCGGTCCGTGCCCAGGGAGTCAAACTAGACGGCAGTCTATTAGTAGTAAATAGTTGATGACTACGCCACCCGTTGAGTGCAGCCAGGAAGCTGCTGCTGCAGGGCAGACCGCTGAGGCCGGTGGTAGGATTGTGCAGCGTGATAGTATAACCCCCAACGGGAGGGGTATGGCCTCAGGGCAGCCGACGTGGATGATGGGGGTAGCAGGAACCACTCAGAGACGGTACGGTGTAGTTCAGGGTCTTTACTGGTAACAACGACAGACCCTCCCGGAGTACTTGCTAGCAAACGGGGCCTGGTCAGTCTTTGAGCAGATGGGATCTCCCCTGGCCAGGCGTAGTTGTAGGCCTCCCAAACTGACTGTACTCTTCTGGCTACCTTGCTAGAAGCTGATGTAAGTAGCCCACGTCCCTGAGTGTACCATGTGGTGCTCACCCGTATGGCCGGTGACTCGGGGCCTTCTAATGGCTTCCGCTCCACGATGGCGGTGCTGGTCCCACGCGTGTGACCGTGCCTTCGGGCTTCTGGGCCAGAGGACCTGAAATCCCCTGCCTGACGGATTCTGCTGCTGGGTAGGAGTTAGTCCCCACAGCCTCGGACTCCGGTAAAGAATCTTCTTAGTCAGGGCGAGCTCTGCAGCTGCCAGCCCCTGACTCCTTGTAACTCTGCTGTTTCCTATGCTGCTTCTTGTCTCCACTCTCCTTGTCTGACTCACCCTGCCTCAGCCCCGGGTTTATACAGGGGAAGTTCTTCCCCTCCCAAGACTGGGCAGGAGGTGTGGCATGCACAGGATCCCTGACCAAAGGACCTCCCACCTGCTCTCAGACATAACATTACATTACTGTGGAAAACCAGACCCCTGGGGTGCCACATTCCCCCCTAGTGAAATTTAGTACTCCGGGACTAAACACATTTAGAAAAACATAACAAAGTATAACAATAACAATACTATAAGAAAAACACATAAGATGGTTACGGCGTGTCCGCAACCGGATGCAGTCTTTGAAGAAAAGCAAAGGTGTCCATTTCACCAACACAGGGAGACGTAACCAGGTAGGGGTCTGTCCTACCCCGAGTCCTTAACAGTCTCTAGTCCATCCTGGGTTACGCTCCAACTATATACAAGGATTCCCGGTAAATCCACCAAGGTTTCCTAAAAACAACTGGAAACACAAAATTATACACAAGCAACAATACACAGATAAACATAAATAAAACTATTTTTACACTTCAAATTCTCCAGCGTGCGGGTAACTGGCCTCTAGTGGCCCTAGTGGACCTACGGAGCTGACTGTCTGGCCCTGAACTACAGGGTGTAGGAGCTGTCAAGGGTAAACTGGGCAGCTGTCTACCGGCTCTTTGTCTCACTAGGGGTATGGCAGGCTCACTATAAGCAGAGGGTTGATTCTCCTGTTCTACTCGTGTGGAGTCTTCTGCCTCCTGGACCGGCTGTTCTTCCAGCTCTACCCGTTGCTCCGTAGGTTCTTGGGATGATGGTTGGAGGAAGGTGAGTACGGGTACCACAACTGCACCATTGACTTGAGTCCAAGACCGAGGGAAGTCCCCGAGCACGGTACTAACCATATCTTCCCTTTCTCCCACGGGTCGATGGTCTTCTTGTTCCTCTTCAGGGTTCCTCAGTTGTTCGGGACACTTCTTCAGGTGGTCCCGGGATACAATGGCTGTGGTTTCCCCTCCGTCTTTACTGATGGTACAGACCTTCGGGTTCTCGTGGCTTGAGGGCAGTACGGTGTACGGGTCCTTCTCCCACTGGTCATCCAACTTGTGGAGCCGTCTTTTCCTCTTCAAGACCTGCTCTCCGGGTACCAGGGGAACAGCGGGAGCATACTGGTTGTAAGTCTTCTCTTGTCTTTCCCTAGCCTGACAGAGACTTCGCTCCACGCTCTCTTGTACTCTCCGGTACTGCTGCTGCCTCTCTGTGTCCCAGTCTGTTTCTGGTGAAGTGTCCTCAGGTGTCAGGACTCCCATTTCCAGGTCAACAGGTAACTTACCAGGTCTCGCCCTCATTAGGTAAGCCGGGGTACAGTTGGTGGAACCTACCGGGATGTGGTTGTATAGGTCCACCAGATCGGGCAACTTCTCAGGCCACAGACTGCGTTCTTCCAGGGGCAATGTTTTTAGAAGATCCATTACCACCTGGTTCATTTTTTCACAAAGTCCATTAGTTTGCGGATGGTAGGATGTCGTCCTTATCTTCCGGCAGCCATACAGATTGCAGAATTCCTGGAAGACCTCCGCTTCAAAGGCAGGTCCCTGGTCCGTCAGCACTTGGTCCGGGTACCCGTGTGGACGGCAGAAGTGCTGCTGGAAGGCTCTAGCTGCTGTTTGAGCCGTTAAGTCCTTGACGGGGACGACAACCAAGAACCGGGAGTAATGATCCACGATGGTTAACGCGTAGACGTAGCCACTTCTGCTTGGGGTCAGTTTTACATGATCCAAGGCTACCAGTTCCAACGGTTGCCGGGTGACGATGGACTGCAGGGGAGTCTTCTGGCTGGCCCGGTCCTTCCTTCTCAGATTGCACGGGCCACAGTCTCTGCACCACTTCTCGATGGTTCCCCTCATGCCTACCCAGTGGAACCGCTCGCGCAGCAGGAACTCCAGCTTTTTCCACCCGAAGTGTCCAGCTCCGTCGTGGTATGCCTCCATCACCATGGCTGCGTCTCTTCGTGGCACCACTACTTGCCAGAGTAGTTCATGCGTCCGGGAGTTGACCATTCTGCGGCACAACTTCCCCTTGTAAAGGAATAGTCGACTCTTCTCCGCCCATAGTTGTTTGGCTTCCTCCGGAGCGTCTGGTTCAAGGCGAGCCTCCGGCCGAGTCAGCATCTCCTTCACCAGTCGGACGGCAGGGTCGCTGTCTTGCGTTTCCGCCCAGTTGTAGTGGGGTAAGGGGTTCAACGTAGCAGCCTGCTTACCCCTTACCCGGTGGGAATACTGGATAGTCCCATGACGGTGGAACGCAGGGAGTTCAACTTCTTCCAGTCCCTCCGGATCTTCTCCTTCGTCCGGCAGGTTGGGCATCCTGGACAGGGCATCCGCGTTAGTATTGGAGCGTCCTGCCCGGTATTTGATTGTGAACTCGTAGTTGGACAGACGGGCCATCCACCTCTGCTCCAGGGCACCGAGTCTTGCCGTGTCCAGGTGTGTCAACGGGTTGTTATCCGTGTATACGGTGAACCGGGAAGAAGCGAGGTAATGCCTAAAGCGCTCGGTGACTGCCCATACCACGGCCAGGAACTCTAGCTTAAATGAGCTGTAATTCTCGGGGTTCCTTTCGGTGGGTCGCAGTTTTCGGCTGGCATAGGAGATTACTCGTTCTCTCCCCTGCTGAATCTGGGACAGTACGGCTCCTAGCCCGATGTTACTGGCGTCGGTGTAGAGGATGAAGGGCTGGCTATAGTCCGGGTACGCCAAGATTTCATCCCCCGTGAGGGCCATCTTCAGCTGGCGGAAGGACTCTTCTTCTAGCTCTTCCCATTTGAAGGGCGGCTTCTGGTTCTTGGCCTTTCGGGACTGGCCTATCAGGAGGTCCTGCATAGGCGCTGCCTTTTTGGTGAAACCGGGAATAAACCTTCGGTAGTAGCCTACCAACCCTAGGAACTGCCGCACTTCTTTTACGCTGGAGGGGCTTGGCCATCCCTTAATTGCGGTGATCTTATCGGGGTCGGGAGCCACTCCGTCAGCGCTCACCACGTGTCCCAGGTATTGCACCTTTGGTTTCAGGAGGTGACACTTGGAGGGTTTCACCTTTAGGCCGTAACTCGCCAGAGCTTCGAACACCTCCGCCAGGTGTTTCAGGTGGTCCTCATAAGTTTTGGAGTATACGATGACATCGTCCAGGTACAACAGGACCGTCTCGAAGTTTCTGTGGCCCAGACAGCACTCCATTAATCGTTGGAAGGTTCCTGGGGCATTGCAGAGTCCGAACGGCATGCAGGTGAACTCGCTAAGTCCCATCGGGGTGGTGAATGCGGTCTTCTCCCGGTCCGCCTCTGCTACAGGAACCTGCCAGTACCCGCTAGTGAGATCCAAGGTAGAGAAGAAGTTAGCAGATCTTAAAGCAGCCAATGACTCCTCTATCCTTGGTAAGGGGTACGCATCCTTGTGTGTGATACGGTTGATTTTCCGGTAATCTACACACATCCTCATGGTGTTGTCTTTCTTTTTGACTAAAACTAGTGGGGCTGCCCAGGGGCTACAGCTATCCCGGATTACCCCAGCCTCCTTCATGTCTCTAAGCATCCCCTTGGCGTGTTGGTAATGTGCAGGGGGTACGGGTCGATACCTCTCTTTTATGGGAGGATGATCTCCCGTGGGGATGCGGTGTTCTACCCCCTTGACTCGCCCGAAGTCTAACGGGTGTTTACTAAACACTCTCTCATACTCTTGAACCACCCGATAGACTCCTTGTTTCTGATGTGAGGGAGTGGAATCAGTACCCAAATGTAGTTGCTGACACCAGTCCTCCATGTCTTTCTTAGAGCCGTTACCTTCCTCCGGGTGAGATGGAGGCAAGGGTTCCACAGATTGTATAGAATTTTGATTAGTGGTATATAATTTGGCTAGCGTGGCATACCGGGGCAGGTACACTTCCCTCTCCCCGATATTTATTATGCGAATGGGCACCCTCCCATGGCGTACATTGACCACCCCCCGTGCTGTCAAAATGGTGGGCCTACTGTCTGAGTAAACTGGTTCTACCATTGCCTGGTAATCTCTACCTCTCAGACCAATAGCTGCCCGGCACCAAATCATCATTTCACTTTTTGGGGGCATGGCAATAGGAAAAGGGTCACACATTCTTACGCTACCAATCTCACCGCCGGAGAGTTCCACTTGTTGCCGTTGCATCAGTGCCCGGATCTCTTTCTGGAGCACCCGCTGCTCGCCGGAGCTGGCGTTCTTGGCAACCTGCTGTAAAAGGAAAATCACCTCTGCAAGACAATTTTCAATTACGTTAGTTCCTAGAGTTATTTTTGGGTGACTCTCATGTTTATCAATATCTACAATGATCAGTCCCTGTGCGGCCAGTTCGACTCTACCGATTTTGAGGGTCACCTCTTTAAATCCGATCTGTGGCACGGGCTGGCCATTGCTGGCGATGATACTCAAGTCGTCGTCAGGGTAGCGGGTAATATCCGAGTCATTCCAGTACTGCTTGAAGAGCACGTATGGGATGGTGGTGACCTGTGACCCGGTATCCAGTAGGGCACTCATGGGAATGCCATCCAGTACCACAGGCAAGACTGGACGTCCTCCCACATATCTGTCGCGCCAGTTCGATGGGCCTGGTGATCTTTTTCCTGGGGGTTGGCCCTCTACCCCAGGTTGTGCCCGTTTAAAGAACAGTACCTTTCCATATGTCCGGGTTGATTGCAGCGGCGGCAGATGGGTCGTCCGTCCTCGCTGTATCGGTCACTGGGTCTTCCTCTGGCCGGTGGGGTCCTCCTTGGTCGACGCCACGGGATGTCCTCCAGTCCGGATGCCAGCTGGATCTTCCCTGGGGTGGAAACCTGTAAAGACTGCACAGTTCGGGTTAGCGCAGCAACGCTCTTAGCTAGCTCTTGGACCTGATGGTGTAGGTCTGGAGCCGGGTCATTGTCCAATGCCTGCGCATCAGCTCCCACAGGCCCTGCCGACAAGGGCGCCGCCTCCTGGTGGTAAGTGATAGCTGGGCGCCTGTGGGTAACAACGCCACCCGGTGCTGGTTCTCGGAGCACCCGGATAGCTCTATCCTTGAACTGTGCAAAGTCCAGATGGGGATCCTGTAAGGCCATTGCCCGCAACTGGGTTCGGTGGGCATTGCAATATAAACCCTCTATAAATTGTTCAGTCAATAGCCTGTCCTCGTTTCCCACCCCATCAGGGTCGGTCTGCTTTATGGCCCTCAGGGCCTCTTGTAGGTTTAGTGCATAGTCCCTTATACTCTCATGCGCTCGCTGCTTGCACCCGTAGAATCTAAGCTTAATCTCGGCTGAGGTGCGGGTATCAAAGGTGTCCTTCAGCCGGGTTAGTATCCCTGCGACAGTCTTCCTCCCAGGTGGCCAGGATTTTACTTCCCTTTTGGCTGCCCCGGTTAGTTGGGCCACCAGGATGCTCACTTTTTGCTCTTCTGTGAGGGGGTACACCTGGAAGAGGCTATCCAGCTTTTCTCTAAAGTCATGCAGGGTATGTGACTCCCCTGAGTACTGGGGTAGCCAAGCTGCTCCCGGGATATAGGGCATGGTGAAGGGCATAACTGCAGCAGCGGTAGCGCTGGCGGGGGTTGAGGCAGTGAAGCTCTCCTCCGTATCCGACATCTTCCTCCCCCCTAGTGGACCGTGGCCTACCTTGCGATGATCCTCTTCCGTAGGCCGCGGCTCCGCAGTGGATCGTCAGGGTTGAGGACCTTCCGTCGCGCTCCTGTGACGTCGGCGTCTGCTGGGCTCCTTCCAGGACCTCACGCAACGTCCGGACGTGAGGCGGGGCTTCAGTTCTCGCGCGCTTTCGGAGTCCACGCCCCTCTTCTTCCCGCGCGGCGTCCTCAAGATGGCGTCCAATGGCGGGAAAACTCCACGGATGGCGGGAAGAAGGTCGAAGATGGCGCCGGATGGCGGGAAACCTTCACCACTGGTAAGTTTGAACAGTCTTTGCTTTTCAGGCACGCAGTACCCGGTGGTTGCGGGCACGAAATCCTGCCGACTACGCCAAAGTTGACGCGCCCCTGGGCCTGTGTCGCGCTGCGTTGCGCACGCGGGAGCCTACCCGGAGCCGGATCAGTGGAGGGTTGTAGTCTCGTGGCGGTGACCCGGTCCGTGCCCAGGGAGTCAAACTAGACGGCAGTCTATTAGTAGTAAATAGTTGATGACTACGCCACCCGTTGAGTGCAGCCAGGAAGCTGCTGCTGCAGGGCAGACCGCTGAGGCCGGTGGTAGGATTGTGCAGCGTGATAGTATAACCCCCAACGGGAGGGGTATGGCCTCAGGGCAGCCGACGTGGATGATGGGGGTAGCAGGAACCACTCAGAGACGGTACGGTGTAGTTCAGGGTCTTTACTGGTAACAACGACAGACCCTCCCGGAGTACTTGCTAGCAAACGGGGCCTGGTCAGTCTTTGAGCAGATGGGATCTCCCCTGGCCAGGCGTAGTTGTAGGCCTCCCAAACTGACTGTACTCTTCTGGCTACCTTGCTAGAAGCTGATGTAAGTAGCCCACGTCCCTGAGTGTACCATGTGGTGCTCACCCGTATGGCCGGTGACTCGGGGCCTTCTAATGGCTTCCGCTCCACGATGGCGGTGCTGGTCCCACGCGTGTGACCGTGCCTTCGGGCTTCTGGGCCAGAGGACCTGAAATCCCCTGCCTGACGGATTCTGCTGCTGGGTAGGAGTTAGTCCCCACAGCCTCGGACTCCGGTAAAGAATCTTCTTAGTCAGGGCGAGCTCTGCAGCTGCCAGCCCCTGACTCCTTGTAACTCTGCTGTTTCCTATGCTGCTTCTTGTCTCCACTCTCCTTGTCTGACTCACCCTGCCTCAGCCCCGGGTTTATACAGGGGAAGTTCTTCCCCTCCCAAGACTGGGCAGGAGGTGTGGCATGCACAGGATCCCTGACCAAAGGACCTCCCACCTGCTCTCAGACATAACATTACATTACTGTGGAAAACCAGACCCCTGGGGTGCCACAAATCCATCTTCCTTACCTTCGAATGTCCGATTCTGAACAACCCAACGATGCTGCCGTTGTAGCAGCTCCTATCCTAAACAAATGAGCTGAAATATTTAAATCTGACAAACCTAAAGCAAGTAAACACTTTTTTAACACTGAATTAAATTGGAAGATTGTCACCGGAGATCCATCAGCATGAACGAAAAGAGGAAGGCATTCCTGAGGCCTAATCTCCAACCAAAGGAGAATATTGGATAAAGGGCAAAGCTCTGACCCAGGAATTGCATTCAAACGTATGGATGTCCCCTTACCCAATTGATCTACTTTTGAACGTCGCAAAAAACATTTCCAAAAATAAGCTATGTAATTGTAAATCGTCAAAGCGTAAGCCTGAAATTTCCTTTTTATTACGGTTAACCAATTCACTTACACGAAAAACGCCAAAAAACGCCAGAGAAAAACATGCTCTAAACAAGCGGACTTCAAAACCATTAAAGCAAACATTCGGCAGGATAAACCATAACTTGGATAATAATGCTACTGAAATTGCTTTACGACTGTCAGGCTTATAATGGGTCTTCTTAAAACCCTTGAAAAATTGTCGGATTGGGAAAAAAGAAAATAAAGACATTTTACCTCCTAATTTCAAAAAGAACGAGATACCCGTTCCAGCATTTTATGAATGCTGGAATATCCCGATCCTCGAGCTATTAAACTCGGCATGAACTGTAGCACGTGTTGTACCTCTGGTGACCTGTAATCGACCTGTGTCTTTGTACAATAATCACACCAATCGACCCATGAAGCAGAGTAAGCAGACCATGTAGAAGCTGCAATGGAAGATCTAATATGCTCCACAGCTAAACTAGTAAAAGAGTCCAAAGGTGACCAGGGACAGGAGTACGATCCGCTTCCATTCCGGAAAGACAACCAATTTCGTCCGACTGAATCTGATAAACAGAAGAAGCAGAATATAAAGGAATAATATCAGGATCATACCTACATTTAATCCAAATATTATACGATAAACTACATATCGCATAAGCGAGTTAATCAATTTGTTCTTCGACGACAACGTATTTAAAGCCATTACAAGGCCTTTATCCACCGATTGGATAAGGATACACTTATTGGCTAACTCAGATCCCCATAATGATAAGGCTACTAGTACCGCAAAAACCTTACAAGCAGATACACTGAACCCTGATGAACCTTTGCTCCACCAAACCGGCCAGGGCGTGCACGACCAACTAGCCCCGCATGAGATTGACAAAATCTCTATATCAGTGCCTTCAATGAAAAAACGCAATTCAGATGCTTGCACGAACTTCTCCTGAACGCAACAGCGACCATTAAAATGCTTTAGAAAACGCAACCATACCCCAAGATCATCTCTCATTTCCTTTGTTATCCTAATATGTGAGCTTGGACAAGTTATACCATGGGTACCTTCATAAAGGCGCCTGCAAAAAGCTCTACCCATTGGCATAATCCTGAGGGCAAAATTTAAACTTCCCAACAAAGACTGAAGTTGCTTAAGAGTAACTTTCTCCCGTTCCAACAACTCAAAAATTTTAAAACAAATACTATTCCTTTTTTCCCAAGGCATTCTTAACTCCATCAAAACCGAATCAATATGAATACCTAAAAATTCTAACCCGCAGCATGGCAAAACCGTTTTATCTGAAGCTAATGGGATTCCAAAAGCATCAGTAAGCTCGAAAAAAACTTTTACGATTTGATAACAATCCTCCAACTCAGGTGGGCCCAGAAATAAAAAATCATCGAGATAATGCAATACTTTACCTCGAGGAACTATATGAATTGTTGCCCATTCCAAAAAGGAAGATAAAACCTCGAAATAGTGACAAGATAATGAGAAACCCATCGGGAGGCATCGGTCGAAGAAGAAAGAGCCATTAAAATAAAATCCTAAAGAGCTGAAACCCATCGGGGAGACCGGCAAAAGGCGGAAAGCAGATTTTATGTCAACTTTCACTAAAAGAGTCCCTCTCCCAAGCTCTTGTAAATATGAAATAGCCGTTTATAAAGACGTGTAATGCACTGATGGTAAATCCGCTGCCACTTCATCATTTAAAGACAACCCAGGAGGGTAAGATAAATGATGTATAACCCTAAATGACCCAACTTCCTTTTTTGGCACCACGCCTAACGGAGAAATACGAAAATTTGTAAACGGTGGATCTTGAAAGGGGCATGAAATCCGACCCATCCTCAACTCCTTAACGATGTACTCCTTTATTGCATCGCCATGTAAAGCAACAGAACCTAAGTTCTTTGATACATTACAACGAACACCCTGAAAAGTGGGAACATAAAACCCTGAAGCAAAGCATTTGCGCTTTCGCCTGGTGTGGAAATAATTCTAGCAGCGGACGCATTGCTAGAACCCTTTTTGCCCTGACTCTTTAGAGCTCGGAGCTCCATATGTAATACCATGTTTCTTGTAACACTTAGCTGTTGGGTGCCCGCCTCCGCAGTGAGAACATTCGTGTCGAAAACGACATGTATTAGGCCACTTGCATGCTAAATCGTTATAAGCAAAACAAAAGCCTCTTTTTTGAACTGAGGAAGCAGCTGGTTTAGGAGCAGATGTTCTCTGAGGCAACATTAAGCTAACCCACAAACTGACATCTTTATTACCCCACTGGACATTAGAATGCACAGATAACTTTTGGCGAAAAGCCTCGTCATAAAGTAACCACGCTGATCCACCAAAATTTCTATACGCCTCTAAAATAATGTCAAGGTGTTGGAATAACCCTGAACAGAGACCCGGCTCGCGCTCACCTAAAACTGATGCATATATCGCAAATGCTTGCAGCCACATTTGAAAAGACTTATAAGGACTTTTCCTATCCCCATCACTCTCCGTTTTTTCATCTTTTTTATCGCCAGCAACCAAACTCGCCCTTGCAGGAGGGAGAAAAGTAAATAGATCCACGTATTCACATTGCCAAATTTTGTTTTTTACAGCTAAAGGTAAGTGAAATCCTAAAGGTGAAATATGACATGTCCTTTAAGAGCGACTCGGCCACCCCAGGTGGCTTCACGACATTTGAAAACTGTCGAGATGCGAGGCGCACCTTGCCTGCACCCGCTAATGCATCAACTACAGCCTGTTTAATAAAATCCTGAATTACTGAAATGTTTTGATCACCAAAAGATGGTATAACCCTAGACCCCTTCTTTCTGGGAGCACCACTTAAATCCTGAGGCTCATTAGCCACAAACAATTGATGACTGATCAGAGAATCTGCGCCTGGGGATAGTCCCCCTTCATCCTCTGATGACTGGTGAGAAAAATCCCATACTCTAGCAGCTTGAGCCGCCAGAATTGATTGGGGAGTATCTACTACATTCCCCTGACCCATTTCTGTAGGCATATGACTGGTCATAACTGCTAGCTCATTAGCCCCTGTAATATGCCCTCCACTAATCTGAGGCTGAGGTAAAAACCCCAAAGAGCTAGTCTCCCCGGCGATGTTACCCGCTCCACCGGTTTGCTGCACAACTGTCATCCGATGCTGTGCTTCTGATGCGGACCCCTTCCTCTTGTTGCAGGATTTCTTCTTCTGCTGTCCTCTGCGCGACGATGAAACTCGAGTGTGCTTTTCCTCCAATGCATGTGTGGGAGCCTTCCTCTGACTAGACCCCGTGCGACGCCGAGAAGGAGACTGGCCCGGAGAATACCGAACGCTCGCTGTCCTCTTCCTATGGTCCACCGTACCAGCGACCCCCGTATCCTCCTACTGAGGTAAATGAGCGTCATCACCTTCACGCTCCCCCGCCGGCCCTGCAGGTACGTTCATGCTTGGCACGGCATCCTTGGAAGTCCCGGCTGCAGGCCCCGACACTTGCAAAGCGGCATCCCCAGAGTCAGCCGCAATAGAAGGGGGAATTGCTAAGCAATTTTTAAGCCATTCCAGGCCTCCCTCAGCATTACTCTATCTTTAAAAGCTATGAGGAGAGCATCCACGGTGACGTCTTCTCTTGAGCTGACCAGCTGACTGACGCTCCGTCTTCAGTTGGATTTCAAAGACGGCGGATCTTTCCCGCTCAAACCTGACGGCCAATCAAAAGGCTGTCACCTCAAAAACCCAGCAGTCCAGGCGGCCACTCACAGCTCACCTGGCCTCTGTTGCTAAGCGCTCCTTCTACCCCTGGAGAGCTTCATGCCTGAGGATACCTCAGAGGCTGCCAAGCATACTAACAAAAACCATAACTGCCAGAGTATAAATAATAATGTACACCCCATTAGACAACTAATCATAAGGAGGGCATTTTCCCATGAAACCTGCACCTTACCAGGTTCTGCGGGTTGCCCATTCAAACATCCAATTTTTGCGTATGAGAGCTATTCGTGGTTTTCACTCCTACCCATGATACTCTATAGGACCATTCACATGTCCGATTTTTTTCCTTGGACCGAGTGGTCTGCCGAAAATATCGGAGACATGTCCAATTTTGATCCGAGGGTGGGATCAAAATCAGCAGCGCAAGTCAATGGGTCTGTGAAAAAATTGGATGACATCTGAGTGCGGTCCGGACTCTCAGAATGGAGAACAAGGAGAAATTGTTTTTTTTTTTACATTTCTCTACGTACAAGAAAATTGGATGACACTCAGTCTGATCAGAATAATCGGTCTGATTTCCTCGTATGCAAAAATATTGGACTTCTGAATGAGGCCTTACTCTGATTAAAAATAGACATGTCGACGTGATTTTTTAGCGTGCCACCCAGAAAAGTGGAAGCTACAAGGCGTCTGTCGGTGTGATGTGTCGGTGTCCCCATGCTTCTGTCTATGTAGTACTGGGATTATCCTTTTATATATGGGAATGACTTTTCCTCAGGGTTTCTCAATGTCTATATCCCAAGTGTCCAGGATTTATTTATTCCAAATTTTACAGTTCACAGTCACTGCAGCCACACTGGAGGTCTGTGACCCTATAGTATTCCTCATAGCGTACAGCTGTATACTGTGTGGTATGGGGTGGGAGTTTGCAGCATGTGACAGTGGGTGTCAGAGGGTGGATTATTAGGTGCACCAATGCCACGCAGGGTTACAGGCGCAGACTGAGCCACCAATGAGCAGGGACCTCACATGCAGATAATGGAATCTTATCCTCTGCTCTTCCTGCTCTGTGTCACTGAGAAGCAGAGCTGACAGCTGCTTGCTGCCTCCATGACTTGTGAGGTGAGTGCAGGCTTTCTCTATCACACCGAGCTCTGCTTTCTCTGCTGACAGTAATGGGATTAATACTTTACAAGTTGCATTTGCAGAAAGTAAATTGAACTTTGCACCAGATATTACTGATTAATGACTGCGATTATCCAGCTTGCAGCTCTGCTGGGAGTTGTAGTTCCACAACATTTCAAGCCACTTCTAAAGGGGTTGCTGTTGCCTTCCAGAAAATGTTGGTCCCTGGGTGCAGTTTGTTATAATAATAATAATAATAATTAATAATTAATTATTATAAAAAAAAACGCCTTTATCACCCTCCCTGGGTCCAGTGCTGGGTCGCTGCCTCTGCGCCTATTGTTTGACACCACGCGGATCAGTGAGCTCAGCACCTCTGACCATGTAGATGACTCCCTGCTCAGAGGTGTAGAGCTCACTGACTGTCCACACCGCATCCAGTACAGGGAGACTAAAAGCTGGGCACGCGGAGGGTGAGCAAAATGCAGTTTTATTTCAGAACAAACTGTGCCCAGGGGCCAAGATTTTGTAGAAGAGGACAACCCTTTTAAGAGCAAGTTCACACATGGAGGATTTGATCTGCATTGACTACGCAATTCATTTCCGCATTTGCAGTTTTTGATTGTGGATCAACAAATACATCGCTGTTAGGGTATGTGCACACGATGCAGAAATGCTCAGGATTTTTTCCTGAGCGTTTCTGCATCTCTCTGGCAGGAAAAAACGCATGCGGATTGTACATGCGGTTTCCTGCCAGGGACATGCGGAAATGAAGCGGTCTTCACTTTCATTTCCGCATGCGGGTTGACAAGCGCTTCCCAAGCGATTTTAGCATCACTTGGAAAGTGCTTGTCAACTTCACACTATATAAATCCATGCAGCCGGCATGGATTTATATAGTGTGTGATGTCAAAAAATAAAAAATAAATATATACTTTACCCTCTGATGGCCCCCGGTGTCCTGCTTCATCGGTCCCGGCTGCCGGCAGTGAAGACTGTAGGACCTTCCGACGTCAGCGTCACGTGACCCGTCACATGACTCTGACGTCAGCGAAGGTCCTTCATTCAACCGCGAAGTGCGCGGGAAGCCAGCAGGACGCAGCGCAGGCCGTCAGAAGGTGAGAATATATATATTTTTTATTTTATTCTTTTTTTTTTAATGGTACCTGGGTCTGGATGAGACTCTCCTCTCCTCCACACCCGGGTACCATCCGCACATTAGACCGCATGAAAAGCGCATCAACATATACAGTGATGCGGATTCCACGCGGTCTAATGCAAGTCAATGGCGGCAAAAGAGCAGCGTTTCCGCAAAATTAATTGACATGCTGCGGATTTTTGACCGCAGCGTTTACGCTGCGGAAAAATCCGCATCATGGGCACAGCACATGCGGATTTCCATTGGGGAACATTGCTGCCCTTCTACCATGCGTTTTTCATGCGTTTCCGCGGCGTTTACGCAACTGCAAAAACGCCGCGGAAACGCATGAAAAACGCATCGTGTGAACTCAGCCTTAAAGGCGAAAATTTGCTAAAAATCTGCAATTTGACATCACGATAATGAACGTACTGCGGATTGGAAATCTGAAAAATGTAACCAAATCTGCAACAACACAGATCTGCAACATGAGACTGGCATTCTGATAAATCCATTTAGTTCTGTCGGACTGTATTTGGCCTTGGATTTCTGATGTGCGAGCTTTGCCTAAAAAGGTGGAATGAGGTGAAGGTGTGTGTGTGATATATGTAGGCTGTCAGGTAATGCGAGATTAACTTTATACACCTGGCAATAACCTAGCATAAAAGATTTATACTCTCGTCTGCTCGGCAAATATGTCTCCGCTATCAAAAGGCTCTTGGGGTTTAATACAGATCTGTTGAAATCCTCATTTTAAGAATATGTTCACAAAGCATCTTATTATGCCTGGAATCCACCTGAAAAAATGCTAAAAAATGTATTTATTTATTTTACTCACTTATATAGCGCCATTAATTCCACAGCGCTTTACAGACATTATCGGCACTGTCCCCATTGGGGCTCACAATCTTCGTTAGAAAGCTGCTCGCTATTCAAATTTTAAGAGAAAAAACAAGGAGTGATCCAGCATCCAGAAGTCTTCTTTAAAATCAATAATCCTTTATTGGTCCTTATTCATTATACAATAAAGGACAATAAGGTCTGAAACGCATCTGTACATCACCTCCTCCCGTGGGGGCTGTGACTTTTCTGCGTATGATTTTTAAATACTTTTCCAATAAAGGATTATTGATTTTAAAGACTTCTGGATGCTGGATCACTCCTTGTTTTTTCCTGCGAATCTCCCGGGGCACTGCCGGCTGTTCTGTGCACCTGATGTCTGAGTAAGTTGAGCTGACCTTTTTTTCCTCCTTTGTTTCGCCTTCAGCAGAGCTGCTGCAAAATGACAGAGAAGACACCAATGAAGATTCTTCAGGGAAAAACTGTTTTCCTAAAGCGACCTGGCCTTGTTAAAAGATCATATACATCTTAAAATGGTGGCAACAAAAAACTTAAGACCCCCTTAGTTCTGTCAATGTAACAATAAAAAAAGTTATGGTTTTCCTAAAACAGCAGCATCAAAACGTGATACTATTTGTTACTACTTACAAAATTAAAAAAAAAAAAAAGTAATTAAAATAAAACTACTACACATTCCCTACATAAATATCCTAAGGCAGGAACAACGTTTTCCCTGGGTGCTGCATGTTAGAGGGGGTGCCAACATATCACATTGTCTGGCCCAGGATTTTCAGATTTAGACAAGAGTAGTGCATCGACCCTTTTTCCGGATGAAGGAAAGCCTATTTACAGCGGTGCCTAAGAGGTGGAGTTCCCACTGTCCTAGTTCCCTAGAGGTTGTGCAAAGGCGACATAGTGCCTGAAAATTCAGCAAAATCTGGACTTCAAAAGCCAGATAGTTCACCTTCCATTGTGGACCCTGCCGTGTGGCCAAGCAGCAGCTTTTGTATACATATATGCCATTGTTGTACATCAGAAAACCTACTTAAAGAAGCACTCCTCCTCCTCCTCCCATCAAAATTTGTATCCTGTTAATATATTGCAATCATCATATTATACAGCACTGTGTACTTACAATTGCTCATTTAGCCTTTGTACCCAGATAATCCTTCTCTTTTCCATTAGGTCTATGACATCACGTGATTGAAAACTGACTAGCTGAATCCTTCTAAGCTCTATGTAGAAACAAGAAGTCTATTTTCCCTGTATGACTCATCAGTCACTGCAAAAGCACCTGGCAGGGGGAAAGAGGGAGTAGCTTCATCAGAAGCTGAAAAGGGGAATGATTTCTGCAGGGACAAGAGACTTCCTGTTTCTACATAGAGCAGAGAAAACAGAAGAATTATCTGGGTAGAAAAGGAAAATGAGCAATTGTAAGTACTCAGTGCTATATGATATTATGATTGCAATATATTAGGATGAAAACTTTGATGGGAGGAGGAGTACTTCTTTAAAGGATTGTCTACTTCTTTTACATTCATGACCTATACTTGGGTCATCTATTGGGGCTTTTATTATTTCACCCCTTTAATTGTCAGCCTATGCTGTGTAAATCATGAAATAAGGCCAGGTGCTCCTTTTTACTGAACCCTGTTTTATGTACCAGGCATAATAAGTAGAAAGTAAACTTTTCATACTGATGCATACTTGGTACATTATGCTGGCAATGAAATGGCATCTCTATGATAAAATTGAAAGTTATAACATCCCTCGCACATTAAATTCTGGAAAACACCTTGCCGGGTCACCAAGATCTGACAGTGCAGGAGCCGAGCGTGCGCACACAGTGTCAGTGCGCATGCTTTCTAATCCCTCTTTACTGTCTGCATCGGCTGCAAACTACCATGTGATCCAGTGTGCAGCAAGTGGCCGCTGCAGACAGGAGGGATGATCAGAGGACGCCTGCACTGACACTGTGTGCTCTCTCGACTCCTGCAGTGTCAGTGTGTGTATGGCCAGGGATTCAATTCAGGCAGCGCTCCAAAGATAGTGCAGTCAATCAACATAAGGGGAGATTCAGTTGATTGTAGTTGAAGGGGCAGTATGGTGCGCTGAGCCCTTGGCCACACCGCGGGTGCACCAACTACACCTAATTTACATATCTAACAGAACGCTTTTTATGTAAAACAAAATAAGTAAAATCTACACTATCATGATTTTTGTAGGAGCTAAGTCCCTTCTATGAGCAAATATGTGGTTTATTTTGAGCTTTGGGGGAAACTGACTCCGTTTAAGGGATGTAGTATCATTTTTAGGGGTTTCTACTCCTCTTGTACCTCCTTACCTTCTGAGCCCCGTCTAAACAGCAGCTTATGACCACATTCAGGGAATTGCAATGTGCTCTGTTTTTTTTACGATTTTATTTTAGCCCATTAAGGATAAGTCAGGAGCTAAGAGATATTTGGGAGCTACTTTTTTTTAAGATTTTCTTGGCTGATCTAATAGACAGAGCTTAACTTGTTTTTCTCTCTTTGTGCAGGTGCTAGTGCTGTATTTTGCCAAAAGTTCAGAACTAGCAGGGGTGCGTTCAGAAAACCTAACTGTGCCTCGAAAAATCACTTCCAAAGAACTGTGGGAGAAAATAGCAGCTCTGCATCCTGGGTAATGAGCTTGATTCTAATATTTAAAGGGGTTTGCCAACAAATAGCATTGATCACCTTTCCACAGGATAGGTGACAAAGGATAAATGGTGGGTGGGCTGACCACTGATCCCGAACTTTTCATACATGCAGTTGAATACCTTGGTACACTGTATCCATTGATCTTAGATTTTGTGATTTTACCCCTAGGCTCTGTGCTATTAAAGATCACATTGTCCTCGCTGTGCGCCAGGAATATGTCAACATTGGCGATGATATCATAACTCTCCGTCCTGGGGATGAGATTGCAGTAATCCCCCCAATCAGTGGTGGGTAACGTTCCTTGAATTTGGAAGGCTTAATGGTAAGCATAAAGAATAATTATACTTTTAGCTGAAATGGATGTGTATGTTACGATACTGGCGTAGTACTGCTGGAAACTAGTAGCCGAAGGAGCACAAGCAGGAATAGCAAACGGTAGTAGAAGTTCTTGGAGATAGCCAGCAGTTGTAAGCAACAATCCGTAGATGAATTAGAACAGTCTGGGTAAGAATGTTCAGAAGCTGGAGACTGAAACTAGGCTAACATCTAGACACAATACTCAAGCAATGAATGAGAGATCTAAGCGGCTTTAAGTAGGCCCAAACAGGAAGCAAGATGGATTTCATGGATTCAGAATTCACCATCATGGTAAAGGGCAATTGCAGAACACAACAGCAGCCTCCAGTGGTAAGGAGTGAAACTGCAGCACAATTATTAAAGTGAACAATAGCAGCTACTAGTGGTCAAACTGTAGAAGCACAACAGAAATCCTGACAGTTTGTCCCCAAGATCACATAGCGTCCTGTGTACTTGGAGTAGGTAAATAATTATACGGTGGTCTATGATTTACTGGCCCTCTTGGTAGGACACTGTCTCGCCCAGGGGGGATATAGGGGACTCGGTACCCGGGCCTTTTACCTTGTTTAGGATGTCACGGCTGTCGGCTCCCGGGCCCGTACTCTGGGGTCTCTCTTGAAAAAGGGGTTTTAGTGTACAGTTTGTCTCGTGACGCCACCTGTGGTTTCCGGTAATAGTTACCGGCGCTGCTGCAGACCTCCGGGGGTGATGGGATGGCAGCTGGGATGATTCTGCTCCCCACAGAGCGGGCCCCCGGGGAAGTGTAGGTGCACATGGTGATGCTGGGCGTTGTAGTGCAGAAGAGACAGAGGGCTCCCTCTGGTGGTATGAGGTGGAAGGGTGGAGGTGTTTGTTTGTATTGAGGGCCTCTTGTGGAGTAGTCCATCCATGCACCCTTTTGGGTCCTGTGGTACCTGTTGTAGCAGGGTGCCACATTCCCCCCCTAGTACAATTCAGTACTCATGGACAGAAGCATTTTAAAACAGGTAACAATAACAACAATAATAATTACAACAACAATAACAATGTTACAATAAGTCCCGTCACCAGGTGTCCATTCCACGGGTGAAGGTGTAACAAGGGTAACATGAGGGACCCGCCTGAAAACCCTCAACTTAGGCCCTGGGCTTGGCTACAGGGCATAAGTGATCCAGGTGTTGGACCACGTCTTAGGCCACGCCAAACGGGTTTTTGTTCTGTGGTCTTCAAATATAAAATCAATAGGGGGCACTTTAATAAGTGCAACCATTTACAAGGAAAGTTTTTGGCTGCTCACAGTCCTCAGCCTATAAGTCTTTATACCCTTACGGGTAACTAAATGAACACATATTATTTGCAGTTCACATTATAAACAACAGTAGGCAATACCCAACTGGGTAACTATTTACAATGTAGGCACTTTGTACTTATTCCTTATACCTGGCAGGGATTTGGCCTTGTGTGCTGCGTGTGGACCTTCGTAGCACTGGGGTGTTACTGGTGTCTGTGCATACACTATCCGCTAACCTTTCAGGTCTACGTGTAGGTAAGTCATAGAACTGCCTCAATCTCTCTATGGGACTGGCAAGTGCACTGATCACTGGGCCTTCAGGCTCTGCTTCAACGGGTGATCCTCCTCTTACTGGGGACTCTTCCTGTTCCTGAGCAGGTTCTTCTAGGGCGCTTACAGGTTCTACTGGTGGTGGAGGTTCTTCTGGTTGCTGATAGAAGTGTATTACTGGTATAATAACTGCTTCATCAAGTTGAGGCCAGTCCGCAGGGAAGTCTCCTAGAACTGTATGAATTACATCTTCCTTGGGCTCTTCCGATGCTATAAGAGGTACCACTTCCTCCTGTGTCTTCAGTAGACCTGGACACACTTTCAAGTGGTCTCTTGAGACTGTTGCGGTTGTCTTACCTCCATCCTTGCTGATCAGGCAGGTTTTACTGTTGTCAAATCTGGAGTTTAACACGGTGTAGGGCTCTCTTTCCCACTGATCATTGAGCTTGTGACTAGTGTTGAGCCACCCCCGTAGTGTTCGAGTTCGGTTCGGTTCGTCGAACACCCGTGTGTTCGCCGAACTGTTCGTCGAACTGTTCGTCGAACACCTTCGAACACCGTTAAAACCAATGGCAGGCAAACAAAAACACATAGAAACACATAGAAAACACCTTCAAAGGTGTCCAAAAGCTGACAAACTGCTCAGAAGACACAACTAACACATGGAAAAGTGACAAGTACATATAGTCATGCGAAAAGAAAAGAGGTGGAGGAGTAAAAGGAGGGGGAGACACAGATATAGGCATGTCATGCCCTTCTAAAATCCAAAAAGTGAGAAGCCGAGACGGCCAGTCCGCTCCTGCCCGTGCCACCTCCGTGTCGCCGGGTTTGTGCCAGAGCCGCGGTGAACCCTGACGGCCAGCCCCCCTCTCCCAATACTGGTGCCTGTCCGCTGGTGGGTCGAGAGAGCCCCCCTGTGGTGGAGGCAGCTCTAAGCTTTTTAATTTAAATTGTCCCTCTAATTTGAATGAATACACTTTAAATCCATTTACAAGGATCTATTGGAGGGCAAGTCTCATGCCAGCAGCCGCGTAATTCCAGCTCCAGTAGCGTCCACTAAAGCTGCTGCAGTTAAAAAGCTTTTATAAGGATCGAGCTCGGCTGTCCACCGCAAGGCATCCTAGTGCCAGTCCCAGCCCCTATGCCTTGGGGTGCCTCCTGATGCTCTTCACTAAGTATCCCGTGGTCCCGAAGCATTTCCTTTGAAAAAATTAAGTGTCCAAACTACAGGTGGTGTAGCTTGCTTAACAGCCGGGATAATCCGCTGACTAGCAGACACTGCTACTAGGCACAAAGTATTTCCTGGGCTAGATGCAGTTAAAAATTTGTAAGTAGATACTCTCGTTGGATGCTGAGAAAGCATTCCATAGAGTCTCCTGGCACGCCATATATGATTCTCTTAAAAAGCTTGGGGTAGGGGTCTAGGGGACCCTTTTATAGCCAAAATCACGGCCCTGTATCACAATACGTCACCTAGGCTGAAGATAAATGGAACTGTAGCACCGAGGGCTCGGTTGCTACAGACGTATTGCACCTCACCCAGAGGTGTGATATCTCACTCTCAGATAAGGATGGAGTGTGGATCAGGACCCGACACCTGCATGCATTACACCACATTGCCGTGGGGCAGGGCGACCAATATGCCCCTGAGATGGGCACGACAGTCCCTGTCCCTGGCTGGAGTGGGGGGAGGGAACACTGAGGAAGGGGAACCCTGCAGTGCAGGAGCAGGGAGGAAGCAGTTCCTGGGTGCATTGAGAAGGGAGTATAAAAGGTGGGCACCATCTTAGTTCAGTGCAGAGAAGTCTGAGCAGAAGTGGCAGGGAGCAGGGGCTCTGCATGAGCTCTGCTCCGGAGGCGGGCCTAGTAACAGAGGCCCAGGCCTGCAAGAGGGAGAAGGAAGGAAGAGGAGCGGAGAAGGCTCCAGGAACGAGGAATGAAGGGATCCCAGGGGTGCGGACGGGCGAGTCGCCACCGCACGCCCGAATCCACCTGCGTGGAGGGGTCAGGCCAAAGGGGGAGACCGGTCCCCGAACTAGTGGAGGCAGGAAACGACCCTCAGCTAGAAACCGGAGGCTCTGACATTTTATGTGGCGCAGCCCCTTGCTCCACCCGCTAGGAAGGCACCACATAGGGTCAGGGAAACTGGCGCCAAGTTTACCAAGAGGAGGCCCGAGGCAGCCGGACAGAATTGTTCTTAAGAAAGGCCAGACAAAGGACACACAAAGGGGGTCCTGTGAAGCGCTCCAAAGTTATCTGGGAGTTGTCTGAGCCCCTCACCTGGTGAGCACAGTACGACGTGGGCAGCCGTTACCTGCAGACGTGGTCTGGATAATAAGAACTGTGAGTAAAGGCCCTGAACTGCATCACTGACTCCGTGTCGTTACTGCTGCTGCCCTGCACCATCACCCCCATCCTCCGCATACACTGCCCTGAGGCTATACTCCTCCCGTGGGGAGTTATGCTACGCTCTGCTGCACCCACAACACCAGCCTTAGCGGTCTGCCCTGTAGCGGCGGTTCACTCTGACCGCAATCCACAGGTGGCGTAGTCGGACATTTAAACATCAAAACCACATAAATAGTTCCGCCACTGGTTTGACCGCCCTGAGCCACGGAACCGGATCGCCGCCACGAAGACTACAACCACCAGCATCCACCAAAAAGGGTCCGGCTCCGGGTGTCCCAAGGCCCAGGGGGTGCGTCAGAACATTTTCATCACCTTTCACAATCACCAATGGGACAAGGCAGGGATGTCCTCTGTCCCCTCTCTTATACATCCTAGTGACGGAGCACCTGCTCTCATCAATTCGCCATAACCCCAATATTAGGTGGATTGAGGTGGGAGGCACCGAGTACAAGTGCTCTCTATTTGCTGATGATGTCCTAGTATATATCACTCAATCACATATATCCATCCCTGCTGTTATGGCTGAAATAGATCACTTTGTTACATGGTAAAATTTTAAAATCAATGCAGCGAAGTCTGAGGCCCTCGATGTCTCCCTCCCTAAATCCATATAGGATTCCATCCAGTCCAACTTTCCCTTTGCCTGGCCCTCACAGGGTATCAAATACTTAGGAATTCCTATTCATAGAGACCTCTCCCATCTATGTTATCTTAATTTTGGGCCCTTTATTGAACAATTCCATACAGACCACGGTTGGCAAGTTGGAACTGTGAGATTCACTACGTGCACCACTGGTATTTTGTGGAAAAGCACATGTAAGATTCTGCAACAGTCTCTGCTGATACTCCTGCATGCGTGCATCCCTTTCTATGGCAGGAATAATTTCTGCAAATTTACTTTTGTACCGGGGATCTAACAGTGTGGCAACCCAGTAGTCAGGATTATTTCTAATTCTCACAATTCGAGGGTCATGTTGCAGGTAGTGCAGCAAGAAGGCACTCATGTGTGTTGCGCATCCAGGAGCACCAAGTCCCTGTTGTGTTGGTGGCGAGGTAACAATCATGCTTCCTTCCTCTGTCCTCTCCCCCCAACCTCGCACAACAGAAATGTGATCAAGGTCTCCCTCATCTGATGAGTCTTCCATCAGTTCGTCCTCCACTTCTTCCTGGGCTCCTGCACCTTCCTCACTAGTTTGGCTGCTACCATGCGCCCTGGTAAAATCATCTCCCCCACCCTCACATGCCTGCCGCCCTGGTGCTGCCGACCGTCTGGACCTTGCAGATGTTAGCCCTTCCGCATACAACTCCTCCTCCTCTACTTCCTCCACCTCCTCTTGTGCCACCACCTGACTCCGAATTCTGTTTAACATGTGCTCCAGCATGTAAATCACCGGAATAGTCATGCTGATAATGGCATCGTCAGCACTAAACATCTTCGTCGCCATTTCAAAACTGTGCAGAAGGGTGCATAGGTCCCTGATCTGAGACCACTCCTCCAGCGTGATTTGCCCCACCTCTGAATCTCGTTGGCCCAGGCTATACGTCAGAACGTATTGCACCAGGGCTTGTCGGTGCTGCCACAGTCGCTGCAACATGTGCAGAGTTGAATTCCACCGGGTAGGCACATCGCATTTTAGCCGGTGAAGTGGCAGGCCCAACGACTTCTGTAGAGATGTAAGTCGCTGAGCTGCGGGATGCGAACGGCGGAAGTGAGCACACAGCGACCGTGCCCTCTGCAGAAGGCCATCTAGTCTGGGATAGTGGGCTAAAAATTGCTGGACAACCAGGTTCAACACGTGAGCCATACAAGGCACGTGTGTGACATTGCCCCGGCGAAGGGCCGCACCCAGGTTTGCAGCATTGTCGCACACGGCCTTCCCTGGTTTCAGGTCCAGTGGAGACAACCATTCATGAAATTGGTTCTCCAGAGCTGACCACAACTCCTCAGCTGTGTGACTCACATTTCCCAGACATTTCAATGTAAAAACCGCCTGATGACGTTGAGCCCTACTGCCAGCATAGTAAGGAGGTGTGCAGGATCCCTTCTGCGCAGTTAGAAAGCTTGTGGCATGACCAGACAGGCTTTGGGTGCAGGTGGAAGACCGAGAGGAGGTTGAGGAGGCAGAAGCAGTGGAGGAAAAATGACATAAAGAGGATTGACGCACAACTCGTGGGGATGGCAAGACTTGGACAGCAGCCCCTTGTCCTGCTGTCACCATAGTTACCCAGTGCCCAGTCAGCGACATGTAACGCCCCTGTACATGCCTACTCGTCCAAGTGTCTGTGGTGAAATGCACCCTGTCACACACAGAGTTTCTCAAAGAAGCGGTGATGTTGTGTGCGACATGCTGGTGGAGCGCAGGCACACCTTTCTTTGAGAAGTAGTGCCGACTGGGCATCTGGTACTGGGGCACTGCGACGGACATAAGGTCTCGAAAATCCTCTGTGTCCACCAGGCGGAAAGGCAGCATTTCTGTAGCCAAGAGCTTGCAGATGGTGAAATTCAACCTCTTAGCTTTCTCATGGCTAGGAGGAAATGGTCTTTTACTTGTCCACATCTGAGGGACCGAGGGCTGGCTATTGTGCTTAGACGGGGTTGATAAGGGTGTCCCCGGCAAACTGCCGGTCTGTGAGGAAGATGCAGGCGGACATGTTAGGTTGCCTTGATCCAAAGGTGGTGCTATCGATGTCGGACAGCGCTCAAGACCAGCTGGTGTTACCACCTCCAAAGAAAATGATGACCTGCCAATCACGCTGGCTGTTGCGGGTAAAGAGGTGGCAGGTCTGCGCCCCAAAACAGGTGTGACTGCTGTCCCCCCAGTCACAGAGGATGAAGAGGCCGCGGATGCACAAGATATGGCAGACGGTGGTTGGCCCGGCCGGCTAGACCGCATTGTAGCACACTGAGCTTCCCACTGCAACTTATGCTTCATGTCCATGTGCCGGTTCATGCATGAAGTACTCAAACTATGTATTTTTTGGCCTCTACTTAGCTTTTGCTGACAAATGTTACAGATAACACGAGTTGGGTCATCTTTATCGATCTGAAAAAATGCCCAGGCTATGCAAGGCTTAGCACCCATGCGACCTGAAGAGCCACCACGACTTGTGGTGAGAGGCAGAGTTGTGTTTGAGGATGCAGTTGTTGACGTGCTTCCAGTACTACGTCTCTGTCCAGGAAGGCGCAACCTGACCTCGTCGTCACTAGCATCTTCCTCCACCTCCTCTGCTGACCTCATCTCTTGGCTGACTGTGGGTTGACAGTAAGTGGGATCTCCGACCTCATCATCATCACCCTGTGCGTTATCACACCCGTCGTCCTCAGAGCCAACCTGTTCCTGCCCTGACAAAAAACTAAAGTTGTCGCTCCAATCAGGTATTTGAGTCTTATCATCGTCTTCCTCATTGTCTCCACCAACAGGAGTTACAGTTTGGGAATGAGGGTCTACATTATGGTCAGAACCTTCTGCGTCTGGTCCTGGATCCGACTCATAAAGATTCTGGGCATCAGTGCAGATCATTTCCTCGTCTGGATTCACAGAAGCGCTGGAGTCGACCTCTGATTCCCAGGCTATAGTATGAGTAAACAGCTCTGCAGACTCAACCATCTGTTCTACCTCATACTCAGACGGGCAGCTGGAGATTTGGGAGCTGTGAGGAAGCAAGTGCGATTTGGGTGACACCTTTGAGGACTGGAGTACTTGTGATGTTGAAGTTGATGTGGAGGAGAGCCCACTTAAAGGAGCACTTGATATCCGTTGAAGCACCTGCTGTTTTTGTGCCTCATCTGGAATTTGTAGCAATTGGCGTGGCCGTAAGAAAGGGATCTTATCACATTGTCCGCTAAAAGAAGTAGACATTTTAGTTTGGCTGGAAGATGGTCTTTCTTCTGCACCTACCCCACTAACACAACCTTTTTTCCCCTTCCCAACACGCCTATTCCCCTTTCCACCAGCAGCAGGCCTTTTTCCACTCATTTTGGTGGTTAACTAATTCACAACTCTGGAGTTGTTTGCACAAAAAAACAATGGATGGTAACCGAGCAGAGCTGAGTGGCCAAACTGTGGTATTAGGCCAAAACTATTGGCTGGGTTAGATGCAGAAAAAAATTATTTTTAATTTGCAACCTGATGGAGGTCAGTATAGATGGACTAATAGACCAAGTCCCACACACCGCTAGAAGCCCAAATATTTTTTCAGAGCTAGATGCAGAAAATTTTTTTATTCAATTTGCAACCTGATGGAGGTCAGTATAGATGGACTAATAGACCAAGTCCCACACACTGCTAGAAGCCCAAATATTTTTTCAGAGCTAGATGCAGAAAAAAATTATTTTTAATTTGCAACCTGATGGAGGTCAGTATAGATGGACTAATAGACCAAGTCCCACACACCGCTAGAAGCCCAAATATTTTTTCAGAGCTAGATGCAGAAAAAAATTATTTTTAATTTGCAACCTGATGGAGGTCAGTATAGATGGACTAATAGACCAAGTCCCACACACCGCTAGAAGCCCAAATATTTTTTCAGAGCTAGATGCAGAAAAAAATTATATTCAATTTGCAACCTGCTGGACGTCAGTATAGAAGGACTAATAGAACAAGTCCCACACACTGCTAGAAGCCCAAATATTTTTTCAGAGCTAAATGAAGAAAAAAATTATTTTTAATTTGCAACCTGATGGAGGTCAGTATAGATGGACTAATAGACCAAGTCCCACACACTGCTAGAAGCCCAAATATTTTTTCAGAGCTAGATGCAGAAAAAAATTATTTTTAATTTGCAACCTGATGGAGGTCAGTATAGATGGACTAATAGACCAAGTCCCACACGCCGCTAGAAGCCCAAATATTTTTTCAGAGCTAGATGCAGAAAATTTTTTTATTCAATTTGCAACCTGATGGAGGTCAGTATAGATGGACTAATAGACCAAGTCCCACACACTGCTAGAAGCCCAAATATTTTTTCAGAGCTAGATGCAGAAAAAAATTATTTTTAATTTGCAACCTGATGGAGGTCAGTATAGATAGACTAATAGACCAAGTCCCACACACCGCTAGAAGCCCAAATATTTTTTCAGAGCTAGATGCAGAAAAAAATTATATTCAATTTGCAACCTGCTGGAGGTCAGTATAGAAGGACTAATAGAACAAGTCCCACACACTGCTAGAAGCCCAAATATTTTTTCAGAGCTAAATGAAGAAAAAAATTATTTTTAATTTGCAACCTGATGGAGGTCAGTATAGATGGACTAATAGACCAAGTCCCACACACTGCTAGAAGCCCAAATATTTTTTTCAGAGCTAGATGCAGAAAAAAATTATATTCAGTTTGCAACCTGATGGAGGTCAGTATAGATGGACTAATAGAATGATGCTATGCCCAAAAGATTTTACTTCACTAGGTGCAGTAAAAAAATTGGTATTCTATACACAGGTGGTATATCTTGCAACACAGATAGGCTACTCCACTGACTAACACACTCTGCAATAGGCCAAAAAGGATTAGCTTTGCTAGATTCAGCCAAATGCTGTGAAAAAAACTTGCACAGCACTGGCACAGACCTGCCTGGCAAAAACTGATAGGAACTGATGTAACCTAGTCCTGAAAAGGACTCCAATTACAATTAGTCTTTACTCCCACAATCTATCTATTTAAGAGCACAGACCTGCCTGATAAAAGTCGTAGGAAATGCTGTAACCTAGTCCTTAAAAGGACTGCAATCACAACTATTCCCTACTCCCAAGCTATCTGTATATTTGTGCGAAAATTGGCTTGAAATTAACAAGGTATAGCGCACACAGCAACAGCGGTGCCGTCTAACACGCAGCTGCAGCAGTGAGAAAATGGTGGCGACGGGGAAAATGGCTTGGTCTTATAGGGCAAGGACATGTGACATACACTGCCAATCACACATGCCCTTGCTTGTGTGAAAAAAAGCACTTCGCTCCGTGTGTGCGCTGACAGATTGCACCTCCCCACTGCAAATGCGGGAAAGAGAAAAAAAAATGGAGATCTTCATTGTTCCTGCAGAGATCCATCCCCTGCCCCTCCCCCCGCCCCGCTGTACACTCAAACTGCGTATTAACATTAATTTTCATCATTACTGAGAAAAAATCCAGTTATGATTTTGGTGCACGAACAGTTATCGAACATAACCTCGAACAGCCGAATTTTTCTCAAATTGTTCGTGTTCGCCGACCGGCTCGAACACCGCCCAAAACAGCTCGAATTTGAGATTGGCGAACAGTTCGAGTAGAACAACGCTCATCTCTACTTGTGACCTCTTCTTTTCCGCTTTAGCACTATTTCTCCAGGTGCCAACTGTTCTGCTGTTGCATGCTTATTGTACTGTTCTTCTTGCCTTTTTCTCACCTTGTTTAGCCTGTCTTTGACACAGGCCTGTACTTTCCTGTACTGCTCTTGCCGACTTGTGTCCCAATCTTCAGTGGACGTATCTGCAGCAGGTTCTACCACTCTGAGCTCCAGGTCCTTGGGCAATTTTTCAGGTCTTGCTCTCATAAGGTACGCTGGGGTACAATTTGTAGAACTCACGGGTATGTGGTTATACAGGTCCACTAGGTCAGGTAGCTTTTCTGGCCCTGGTTCCTTTCTTCTAAAGGTAGGGTTTTTAGCAGGTCTATAACGATGTTATTCATTTTCTCGCACATACCGTTGGTTTGCGGATGATATGGCGTAGTCCGGATCTTCTTGCATCCATACAGGTGACAGAATTCCTTGAACAGTTCAGCTTCAAAAGCAGGGCCTTGATCTGTTAGCACCTTGTCCGGATACCCATGGGGTCTGCAGAAGTAGGCTTGGAACGTTCTTGCTGCAGCTTCTGCTGTTAGATCCTTGATGGGGGCTACCACCAGGAACCGGGAATAGTGATCCACCATGGTCAGGGCATAGGAATAGCCTGATCTGCTGGGCAACAGTTTGACGTGATCCAGAGCGACAATCTCCAGGGGTTGGGTTGTCTTGATGGACTGCAAGGGTGCTTTCTGGCTGCCGTAGTCTCTTCTTCTGAGGCTACAGGGCCCACAATTCCGGCACCATCTTTCTATGGAACGCCGCATCCCAACCCAATAGAATCGGTCTTTCAGCAGGGTTTCCAGATTCTTCTAGCCTAAGTGACCTGCTTGGTTGTGGTAGGCCTCTAACACCATCTGGATATCTGTCCTAGGTACAACAATCTGCCACACCATTTCATGGGTCTTGGGGTTGACATACCTTCTGCACAGCTTCTCTCTGTAGATGAACAGCCGGCTTCTCTCATTCCACAGGTGTTTGGCTTGTGGGGGAGCATTCTTCTCCAGGTGAGAACCTTCTTGGGTTCTCAGTCTTTTGATGAGGCTGACAACTGGGTCACTGTCCTGAGTCTCCTTCCAGCTATGATGACGTAGAGGGTTTGGCGTCCTACCATGACATCTTCTGGAGGCGCGCTGCTCGTGGTCCATTCCATTTTTGTGGAAGGCAGGTAGTTCAATTTCTTCGAGATCATCCACTTCATCCTCGGTGTGCGACTAGTGGGGCATTCTTGGCACGGCATCAGCATTGGTATTCTTGTGACCTGCCCGATACTTGATTGTGAACTGATAATTCGACAGTCTGGCCACCCAACGCTGTTCCATGGCTCCCAACCTGGCTGTCTCCAGGTGTGTCAAGGGATTATTGTCTGTAAAGGCTGTGAACTTAGTTGAGGCTAGGTAATGCTTGAATCTTTCAGTGATAGCCCAGACCAAGGCCAGGAACTCCAGCTTGAAGGAACTGTAATTCTCCGGGTTCCTCTCAGTAGGGCGAAGCTTCCTACTGGCATAGGCAATTACCTTTTCTCTGCCGTTTTGCTTCTGGGACAACACAGCTCCCAGTCCCTCGTTGCTGGCGTCGGTGTACAACATGAAAGGCTGGCTGTAGTCAGGGTAGGCCAGTTTTTCTTCACCAGTTAGGACTTCCTTCATTACTGCAAAGGATTCAGCCTGTTCCTTACCCCACTGGAATGGGGGATTTTTACCTCTCTTGGACTATCCTACCAGGAGGTCTTGTTAAGGTGCTGCCTTTTTCGTGTAATCCTTTATGAACCTCCTGTAGTACCCGACCAGTCCCAGAAACTGACGTACTTCCTTGATGTTTCTTGGTTCAGGCCACTTCTGGATGGCAGTGACCTTCTCCGGGTCTGGTGCTACTCCCTCTGAGCTGACCATGTGTCCCAGGTACTGAATCTTCTGCTTTGAGCAGGTGACACTTGGAAGGTTTTAGTTTCATCCCATACCGGGACAATGCCTCAAATACCTCCGCCAGGTGCTTTAGATGGTCTTCATACGTCTTCGAGTACACGATAACGTCATCCAGGTATAGCAGCACTGTCTCAAAGTTCCGGTGTCCCAAGCAACACTCCATCAACCTCTGGAACGTTCCGGGTGCGTTGCAGAGTCCAAACGGCATGCTGTTAAATTCGCACAATCCCATCGGGGTGGTGAAGGCTGTCTTCTCCCGGTCTTCCTCAGCAACAGATACTTGCCAGTACCCGCTAGTGAGATCCAATGTAGAGAAATAATTGGCAGATTTTAGTGCAGCCAGGGATTCCTCTATACGGGGCAAAGGGTATGCATCTTTATGTGTTATGCGATTAATTTGTCTGTAATCTACACACATCCTCATGCTACCGTCCTTTTTCCTGACCAGGACCAGGACATCAGTGCAGAAGGTTTCACTTCAATATGAAAATATACCAATGGATCAAATGTCCAAAAAAAAAAAAAATAAAATAAAAATTTAAAAATTAAAATAAAAAAAAAATTAAAATAAAAATAAATTGTTCCCATAATCCCGATTATTGGAATTATGGGAACAATTTTTTTTTTTGGACATTTGATCCATTGGTATATTTTCATATTGAAGTGAAACCTTCTGCACTGATGTCTTTTTGGATATATGTTAACTCTTTCCTCTGGTGATCGCATCGTTGAATTTGATCTCTACAAACTGAATATTTTTGGATCAACAAGTGGAACTTGCCTTTACACCAGCCTGAACATTTCTTGGATGCAACAAGATAAGTCCATTGATTTTTATTACATCTATACATGTTTTTTTCTGACTAGCAGCATTTTTTTCTCATTGGATTTTCTTTATTTGGGACATTGTCATTTTTGTATCCATCAGCACCTCTAATATCATCTCTATTTCCTCTAACTGTTTTGGTGATTACTGGACTATTATTTTGCTTTACACTGGTCATCTGATATGGCTTTTTGAAAAAACTCTGGACTTTATATCTCTTTCAAGATTAATTGGACTTTTTTTTTGTTTTTGTTTTTTTTGCGTCTTACATGACCCTGCATGCTGGTGGACTACATTTCCATATGCCTCAATTGTTTTGACTTATTGGGGTGTTAGTATTACTGTGGACATTTAGCTTTCTATATGCCATTGATGTCATTATTGGATATTTGCTGAATACGCTACCGAGGACGCTGTTTGCAAAATTCATATGTGTACTCATTGAATTGCATTATTAAGGTTCCTTGGGGACTAGGTGAAGGATAGCCGTGGTACAGTGGGGACACTATTTGAATATTGGGGGCTGATAGACTAATCCCTTTCTGGCAGTGGAGTATATTATCCCTTATAGCGTATTATTTACGGCCTAGCTGACACTATTTCTATTCCTTTTTCACCTTTATATCCCTTTATGTCTCCTTTCTTATATGTTAGTTTGTCCCAACTGTACTATTGAGTACATTATTTTAGTGTGTTTAAATTAAAAGTTAATTTTTAATGGGTAATTGTCTTTTTTGGTAGATAATTACCAAGTATCATATACAAGTCTGTATTACCAGGGTTAGACTCCACTACAATCAGCCCTTGGTCCTTTAGTTCCGCTCTCCCCACCTTCACTATCACGTCCTTAACCCCTACTAGGTTAAGAGGAAGGCCATTGGATGCATACACAGAGAGATTTGGGGCTGGCGGATGGAGTTCATCTAGGGACCAGTACCTTTTGTAGAGGATGTCAGGTATGATGGTTACCTGCGACCCGGTGTCCAGTAGTGCAGGTGTTGCTATACCGTCCAGAACGATGGACAGGAAAGGCCTTCCTTCTACAAACCGGTGGTACCAGCTTGATGGGCCTGGGTGTCGGCCCTCGGCCCCAGGGTTTGCCCGTTTAAAGGACAAGTCCGGGTGGTATGGCCTGCCTTATGGCAACAGTAGCAGACGAATTCTCTTGGAGGGCGACGTTGGTCGTTGGTCCTCTCACGGGGTGGCGTTGTCCTCCTACGGGGTGGCGTTGTCCTCCTTCCTCTCCTCATCCAGGGGACATCCTCAGGACAGTCGGCGAGTAGGATCCTTACTTCCGACTCGGGCTACGTCTGTAGCTGCAGGGTGCTCAGGACAGTGGCCAGGGTTTTACTTAGCTGACGCACTTCAAAGCGCAGACTGTCCAGCTCGCTAGGGGGCACTGTTTGCATTTTTGTTTCAGCCGTTAATGAAGGAGCAGTGAATGTTGCGGGCACTGGGGTGGCCCCACCCTGGTAACGCTGGACAGCAGTATCTGATGGTTCCAGCGGCTGCAGACCCTTAATAGCAATGTCCTTCAGGGCGTCAAAGGTGGCATTTAGATGATCTAAGGCCCACCACCGTACGGTTCTGCTCTCCTCCTGGGACCTTAACCCCCCGGATGAATTGTTCTGTCAGCATTTTGTCCTCATCATGTATGCTGGCTGGACTAACCTGTTTCAGGGTCCGCAGTGCCTCTTGTAGACGCCAGGCATAGTCCCGGATACTGTCCTCAGGTTTCTGGGTACAGTGGTAGAACCTCATCCGGAGATCTGTCTCAGTGCAGTTTTCAAAGACAGTTTGCAGTCTCTTAAATATAATGGATACTGATTCCTGGTCTGCGGCTGGCCAGGTTTCAACTTCCCGCTCTGCGGCACCAGTCAATTGCCCCAGCACAACAGCGGCTCTCTGTTTACCAGTCATTGAGTACATATCCAGTACACCGCATATTTTCCTTTTGAATCCAGACAGGGTGTCTGGTTTGCCATCATACTGGGGAAGCCATTTCGCTCCGGGGATGTAGGGCAGGGCCATGGGCATGACTGGAATCTCGACCCCTGCTGGTGGGGTGGCTGCACCGGCCTGAGCAGCGCCGGGCGCGAGTTAAGCATCAGGAGCGTTAACCGGTGCTCTGGCGTTTTGCTGGTCGTCAGCCATGGTTGCGCCCCCCTAGTGAACTGTAGCCTACCTCCTTTACTTTTGATCGGGTAGGCCGCAGCTCCGCAGGCGACGGTCTCTTTCCAGGACCTTGCGTCTCCCTCGCGGCTGACGTCAGAGCGTACTTTTGACGACGGTCTCTTTCAGGACCTGACGCTTCTTGGTTCGACGTCGAGGCACGAGGTGGGGCCAGGGCTTCGCGCGCTACCAACAGTCACGCCTCTCTGGTTCCCGTGGTTACGCCCCTCTTCTTCCCGCGTGGTGACGCGGTAATGGCGGCGATGTTCACCACAGTTTAAACACAGTTCTATTACGGCACACAGTACCCGGTGGCAACGAGCACGAAATCCTGTTTGTGACGCCAGGAAGAGAGTATCTCACCCAGGGGGATATAGGGGACTCGGTACCCGGGCCTTTTACCTTGTTTAGGATGTCACAGCAGTCGGCTCCTGGGCCCGTACTCTGGGGTCTCTCTTGAAAAAGGGGTTTTAGTGTACAGTTTGTCTCGTGACGCCACCTGTGGTTTCCGGTAATAGTTACCGGCGCTGCTGCAGACCTCCGGGGGTGATGGGATGGCAGCTGGGATGTTTCTGCTCCCCACAGGCGGAGCGGGCCCCCGGGGAAGTGTAGGTGCAGATGGTGATGCTGGGCGTTGTAGCGCAGAAGAGATGGCGCAGCAGGAGTAACTGACAGAGACAGGAGATTCACTTCAGTACCTTTACTGGTGCGGATGTCAGGTACTGTCCAGGGTATTCGGTAGGAAGGGTGCACTTCTGGACTCTCCCCAGTGAGCGGGTATAAGGCCTCCTGGTCCATTTCTCCCTCTCTCTAAGCTCCTGGCCAGCCTGCAACTAGGCCTAGCTTCTGTGTTGTCGTTCTCTCACCTGTCGCTTGATAGTAGGACCTTTCTCTGGCAACCACTATCCCTGGACGCCGGGGCCTTCGTGGTTCCTAGTCCTATAAAGGGTTTAGCTTCAGGTCGACCAGGGATCTGTAATCCTCCTGGTATGCCGGTAATCCCTACTGGGTATAGAGGACCCTGTAGGCGCGGACCCGGTGTCCGGATTATGTCTTGGGGTGAGCCTGTGATGCTCCTCTGCCCCCTTAACTCCTTTCTCCTTCCCTCAGCCACACTCGGGGCCCTCAATACAGCAGCAGACGTGCTGCCTCTTCTCTGGTCTAAGCGCCAGCACGCTCTCCCACTGAACTGAGCTCCTGACTCCACCCTCCATATATATATCCCTAACAGGGCTCCCTCTGGTGGTATGAGGCGGAAGGGTGGAGGCCTCTTGTGGAGTAGTCCATCCATGCACCCTTTTGGGTCCTGTGGTACCTGTTGTAGCAGGGTGCCACAAACACCATCTGCTGGGAGTGAAGCCACGTGTTCTGTGTTTTTTCCACACATCCTGCACAGAAAAAGTTTTATGGGGGTGTTTTCCTGCAGATTTTGGGAGAATTTGGAAACTTGTCAGGGAGTCTGCCCCATTTTCCTTTAGCCCCTCTGTCCTGAGAATGTGGGAACAAAGGTAAAGACACCAAGGACCAGGTTCATCGAGGTGTTTTTGAAAGTTTTCTGGCCTAAAACACATTGAAACTTGAAGTTGTGCAAACATTCTGCTACTTTGGCTCCTTTACCCCAATCTCTGCCAACATTGGCGGAAGTTAGACAGAGCGTCGTGAGGCTTGTCCGACTGATTCATCAAAATTTATAGCACTTTAGTAGCATAAATTACCAAAGAAATGTCCGTGACTGGAGTAGCATTTTTGGCATGCACTTACTCCAGCGCTCCATTCATTAAGACGTGCAGGTGGGCGAAAATCTAGTCCCCCAAATCGGGCCCTAAAACTTTTTGTAAAGAAAAATTGGGTAACTTTCCAAAATACTTTGTTCCAATTCCTCAGGGATTTTTCATGATATAATTTTGCTGTCAGTCTGAATTGAATTTAGATTGTTCACATTCAATCAGTAGAAACCTGGTTCTCCTCATGCCCAAATCATACAGTTGCCGGACTAAGATCTACCCTTAAAGGGTTACTTCCGAAATAGCGAGTTATACCCATCCATAGTAAAGGTGATAACTTTCTGATCACTGGTGGTCCTACCACTGGGAACCACAAGAATGGGGCACTACAGCCTTTTATTGAATGAAGTAGAGGTGGCAGGCTCAAACTTCACTCCATTCATTGTGCATGGGACTGCTGGAAATAACGGAGTACAGCACTCAGCTTTCTCACACAGTCATATAGACGATAAATTGAGCGAAGGTCGGGCGTGCACACTTCAGCTTCATTCAAGACGGGTCTGACCGCTCGCTAGGTTGGGGATAACGTGTTATTTTTTAAATTACCCTTTAACAAATGCTGATTTGAGCCATTGTCTATGTAATCATAGAATGAATGCGGGGCTGGTGGTCCCAGAGGTAAGACCGTTGATGACAATTTTGAAAGAATGGTTTCCTCGAGAAGAAATGTTTTGTGAAGCACATGCTATGCTAGAAATTTTTGTGAAATTTAGTAAACAGCCCTGTTCCTTGCCTCCTGAATATCATCTATTGATGGAACCTCCAGATTTCAGGCATAGGAAACCTCCCAACTTTCCCAGAGCCAGGGAAGTAAACTTTTTTTTCAGAAGCCTTATGCAAAGGGCCAGAAAACCGATGTATGTGCACAACCATTAATTCCTCTGTCCATAGCTTTACCTTGGAATAATAACTGGTAACCAGAAGTTTCAGCAGCTGGACTCACAGTATTATATGTGTATATGTGTTACTCTTAAATACATCATTCATCACTTGACTCGCTTTTATTCTTTTTTTTCAGAGCTGCTATGGATGAAAAATATGAGGAGCCTCAAGACTTCATCAGAATCTGCACCGAGAAGCTCTCGGCAGAGGAAGTGTCGCAGTTGGTGGTTTCACCCAGTTGCGGTGCTGTGTCTATTTTTATAGGTAGGTAGCTGACAAAAGATTAAAGCAAAACTGTTATTTGATTCATGTTCCCTAGAGAACAGTCAGCATGATTCGGACACTGCCTGCATTATTGTGGTGTATACACAAAGGGGGAGACCTGCGGAGGTGAGGGGAGAGGATTTATGCAGCATGGATCAGCTGACAGGTTCCTCTCCATTACTAACAACAGGGCTTGATGTCAGCTGTGCTTTTGGAAAATTCACACCTGACATCAACCTCAACTATCATTACCCCAAATGCCAATGCCAATGCAAAAGCCAAGGCATAGCTCCAGAATTGGTGCATTTTGGGGTGGCTGCGAGCTGGTATTTTTAGGCTAGGAAGGGCCCAATAACCAGGGAACTTCAATGCCTGATAATATCAGCTCAAAGCTGTCTGCTTTCCCTTTGCTGGTTATCAAAATTAGGGGGACCTCACGTTGGTTTAATTATTTATTAATTTACTAGGTAAAACATCCTTTAGTACCACATGAAAAGCACTGAAGGGTGCAAGTTTATTATATGTAGGGGGGTTGTGAAATTATTTATCAGCAGGAAATCTATCTATCATCTATTATATATCTATATAATATCTAATATCTTTCTATCATCTATCTATAGGTTTATATATGATTGCTTTATTATTTATGACAACTAGATTTAATTTACATAGAGTATTATTATAGTATGTAAAAGATGATGTTAAAAATGCATTGCATTTGCATGACATACGGATGCTAGGCAAGAAAAAAATGTAAACTCACCTGACATACGGAATGACACTCGCCTGGTACTTGCCAACTTTTCTGGCTGAAAATCTGAGCAATTTTATATACGCAGATGTGAGTGAACCCTTAGAGTGCTGATCAGTGGAGGTAAGAGCTCTGTAACTATAATTTGTACTTTCAGACATTTATGGTATATACTTTTGATATTCCATAAATATAACAGAAGATAATGTTCCTTTGAGTGTGGCCACCAGATTGGTTCAGTATAACAATGTGGGCCTTGGCCTAAAAATGTTGTGCACCCCGGCCTTAAAGGGTTTTTTCTCAAAATTGTAAGTCTTTCCCCCCATCCATATTATAGGGGATAACTTACTGATTGCTGAGAATCTGATCCCTGGAACCTCTAGCTATTGAAAGAACAGGACTCTGGAAACTGGGTTCTACAGCTCCATCATGAATGGAGAGACGGTGCGTATGCTTGACCGCTACTCCATTATTATCTATGGGACTGCTGGACATAGCAGAGCACTGCACTTGGCTTTTTCTGGCAGTACCTTAGACAATGAATGGGGTAGAGGTTGACCATGCACACCATCTCTTCATTCATTTCAGGTCCTGCCGAGCCCGGTCCCCAAGCCTTATTTTCGGGGGCACTGGGGTGCAAGTGATCAGACCTTCAGCGATCAACAAGTTATCCTCTAGACTATGAAGAGTGACAGATCCATGCAGTATCACAATTTTTAGATGGGCAAAGTGCATTGAAAGCTGTTCTACCATTCGAGTGAGGCTGGGGTACAGTACTTGGCCTAATTGCCATCTTATCGACACCCGTCTACATGGGTTCTGATGGAATGGTTACGATGGAGCTAATCAGATCGTAGAGATCAACATGATTTTGAACTGTGATAGGAATTGATAGGATTTATACAGTAAATATCCAGAAAGAATTTAAAGGGTTTGTCCATGATTAGAAATAAGGATGTTCTCCATTCTCTTAGGTAAAAGTGGTGCTCTTTCTGATGAAAAGCAGACCTCATATTTCTACTAATCCTGGACAGTCCCTTTAAATCATTCTTCAGAGTAGATCCTGAGAACATAAATAATCGGCATTAGTTTCTGAAGCCGCCTGTCACAGATGAGAATGAAGTTTTACATTTTATATATGTGTTTTGTCTTTTTTTAGGGACTACAAGGAACAACTTTGAAGGAAAGAAAGTCGTGCACCTCGAGTATGAAGCGTATGTGCCCATGGCAGAAACGGAAATTAAGAAAATCCTGACTGATATCAGGCAGAAGTGGCCGTCTGTCCAGCACATGGCCGTGTACCACAGACTTGGGTATATTACATTATTATTGTATTAAGTTTTAAAAAATTTTTCTAAGGATCTGTCATTTGGTTTAATTAAACCTTTTCATTACCAGGTGTTTTTTTTTTGTTTTTTTTCACCTTGATTTTTTTTCCTCCACTTCCAATAGTCATAGCTTTTTTTATCCTTCCGTTGACATAGCTGTGTAAGGGCTTGTTTTTTGAAGCATAAGTTGTAGGTTTGGAACTGGAAAACTGTAAGTAAAAATCCAAAAGCTGTGAGAGAGTGCAAAAAAACACAATTCCGCCATTTTTTTTTTGTTTTACAGCATTTATTATGGGGTAAACATGACATGGCAACATGAATCTCCATATAAGTACTGTTATGTCAGCAATGGATGATCTCCTTGGCAGGCCATAAGTAACCTATTCACACCAGACGAATGTGTTTCAGGGGTGGGGGCTGATGGGGAGCAATGGGTGCCCAGACACCCAACCAGGATTGATGGCACCATTTAAGTGATTACAATCAGGATGGGGGTGCGATGGATGGTGGAACGTTTGCGCTATGCACCTGACAGGTATGGAGTGGGCTCACCTACACCTGTACCAATATGTCATATGTTAATAATGGAGTGAAAAACACTGTGACAGACATTTTTTTTTTCTTTAAACAAAAAGAAAAAAAAATCCAGTGCATCTACTTAAAGGGGTTCTCCAAGGATGTGTTAAAATGATCCCCATCACGTGTCAGGCCAGATTGCAGTCTGAATAAACAATGCTCCTGAGACCCATGTCTCAACTGTCAGAACAACTGCATTTTAAACACACATAGCTCAGCGAGCTGCTGGAGCAAGGACTGATATGAGAAGGGATACATTTTCCTCTCACACAGAAGCCCAAGGCTGGAAAAAACAATCCTTTGTGCTCAATGTGAAGATTTATTTCTTCTCATGTCACAGCCTTGCACCCACAGCTCACTGAGGCGTGTGTTTACAATGCTATTGTTCTGACAGTTGAGACACTGCTCTCGGTAGCTGTGTTTCTTCAGACTGCAGCCTGTCCTGACGCTTGACTAGGAAGGACTGCAGTTTGAATTACGTGTTGGGGACAATTTTATCACATTCTTGGAGAACCCCTTTAAGCTGTGTAAAGTAAAATCGATCTTTGTTGTCCATGGCAACCACTCGCATATAACACAGCTTTCATTTCATACAGTTATCTTGAAAAAATAAAGGTTGCGATGTGGTTTCTATGGACAACAAGGACTTTTTTTTTTTTTTTTTTTAACTGCATCATTGGTTGAATTTTATGTCATGCCCCCTTTTTCTAAACCACACCGACTTGTCAAGTTAGGCACAAAAATACATAATATAGGTGGCAAAAGGCATATACACCATTTTTTTGTTTTATTGAGCTATAATTTTGCTTTATCTTAATAAATCTCCCCATATGTGAGATGCTACATTTTTATTTCTCATAGAAAAAAACTGTCTGAGTTTTATCATTGTTTTTGGTCAGTGTGTCACTTATTAGGCCACGTTCACACTATCAGAATTTGATCAGTATTTTACATCAGTATTTGCAGCCAAAACCAAGAGTGGGTGATAAATACAGAAGTGGTGACGTGTTTCTATTATACTTTTCCTCTGATTGTTCCTCTCCTGGTTTTGGCTTACAAATACTGATGTAAAATACTGACCAAATACTGAACATGTGAACGTGGTCCTACCGTCTGAGTTTCATCGTTTTTTTCTCGGATGAAAAAATAAAATGATGGAGGTTTCTCAAACTTCTCCTATCAAACAATCTGTGATAATCGGATAACACACTGAAGGCATCGAGTGCAGTACGATTATTTTTTTTCACGAACTTGCATTGGCGAGTTTGATCTGAGACTTGGATCAAAATCGGTCATGCGTCCATATTTTTGTGTGGACCCCTCAATCCACAAGAATACACAGACATGTGCACAGCTCCATAGACTATAATAGGGGCAAGTACTATCCACGAAAAGCTGATGTGTGAATAAGGCCTAACAGGACAACAAGCCAAGCTCTGCTACTTCATTAGTATATTATATTCTGCCCTTCTACCAGATCTTAATTGCTCAGATCATGACAAGTCCATCGATGGCCTATCAGAAAAAATTGACATTTTTCATTTCTTTTCAGCTTGGTCCCAATCACAGAAGCCAGCGTTGTCATAGCCATCTCCTCCCCTCACCGAGACCATTGCCTGGACGCTGTGAAGTTCTGTATAAATACATTAAAATCCACTGTGCCGATATGGAAGAAGGTGCGTGTAGAAGAATTAACCCATGACGCAGTTAATCAATTTTGCACTTCCGATTTTTTTCCTTCTCTTTTTCAAAGGGCCATGACTTGTTTTTTTCTCTAATTCCTCCTCATTTTACCATATAATGAATTTTTTTTTTAACCTGTCTTTCAGTACAAATTGTGGTAGGTAAAAAAAACGCAATACCGCCATTGTTTTTTGTTTCGTTTTATGATCTCTATTGTGTCATACAAATGATTTGGCAACCTGGTTTTAGTACAATTTTTTTTTATTATTATTATCATTTTAGTGCCTTAAAAAAATTCTGAACTATAAGACGTCACAGAAAAAATAGCAGCCATATTTGCAATACCATGTCCAGACACAAATGCACTGCAGGATGCAGCAGGTGTCTTATTTATCATTTCTGAGCTATTTTTTTTATTGATTTTTGTCTTTTTTCTCAGTGAATTATTTATCAATTTGTTATAGGGACTCGCAAGACATTGAGGACCCCTGACATGTATTTTGGCCAAAATATCGACCGATAGCTCATGCGTTATATCCATCTTTTTTTGCACGATTTTTATGCAAGGTGCAGGCCAGTGGGTGCACATATGGTATAGGAAGCCCATCTGATCTAATAGTAGGGGCGTTGGTAATAGGATGCTATACGGACAGAGGTGCATCTCATGTAATAGTGTGAATGGTGCCCTATGCACCCCTGTGTGCATTGTGAATACTAGGCAGCCCCCCCACGGATGTTACATAGGTTAGCAAGTGGTTAATTTATTAGTATTTTGCCCCTGTGCTGCCCCCGCCTTTATCATAGGGGCCTGATGCATCCTATTTGTATATTTGTGTCTGGACATGGTATTGCAAGTATATCTTCTATTTTTTCTGTTATATTTTTTATTGATTCTTGTCCTTTTTTTCAGTGGATTGAACTTTATGAAGAGAAAAAAATAAAATGATGACCGATGACTTTTTTTTAATTTTTCTGTTACAAGAACTATATTAACCCTTTCACCCCCTGGCAATTTTCCGGTTTTGAGTTTTCGCTTTTTGCTCCCCTTGTTCCCAGAGCCATAGCGTTTTTATTTTTTGGTCAATATGGTCGTGTGAGAGCTTATTTTTTGCGGGACAAGTTGTACTTTTCAAAGTCATTACTAGTTTTACCATATCGTATACGGAAAAACGGGAAAAAAATTCCAAGCGCGGTGAAATTGCAAAAAAAGTGCAATACCGCAGATGTTTTTTTTTTATTTTTTTTACCACGTTCACTGAATGCTAAAACTGACCTGCCATTATTATTCTCCAGGTCATTATGAGTTCGTAGACACCAAAAATGTATAGGTTTAAGTGGTGAAAAAAAATTCCAAAATTTGGTAAAAAAAAAAATGGTGCCATTTTCCGAGACCCGTAGCGTCTCCATTTTTTGGGATATGGGGCCAGGTGAGGGCTTATTTTTTGCGCACTGAGCTGAAGTTTTATTGATGCCATTTTGGGGTAGATCTGATGTTTTAATCGCCCGTTATTGCATTTTATTGCAATTTTGCAGCGACCAAAAAACGTAATTCTGGCGTTTAGAATTTTTTTCTCGTTACGCAGTTTACCGATCGGATTAATTCTTTTTTTATATTGATTGATCGGGCAATTCTGAACGCGGAGATACCAAATATGTGTATGTGGGTTTTTTTATTATTATTTTATTTTGAATGGGGCGAAAGGGGGGTGATTTAAACTTTTATATTTTTTTAATTTTTTTTATATTTTTTAAAACATTTTTTTTTCACTTTTTGCATGCTTCTATAGTCTCCATAGGAGACTAGAAGTAGCTACTGTCCGATCGCCTCTGCTACATACAGGGGATGAGCAGATCCCCTGCATGTAGCAGAAATGGTCCTGTGCTATGAGCACCAAACACTAGGTGGCGCTCATAGCGACCAGCTCATGACAACCACAGGCGTCTGCTGCAGACCCTGGGTTGTCATGCCCACCCATCGGTGACCCGCGATCATGTGACGGGGTCGCCGATGGGCGGGGCTTAGGACGCTCTTCCAGGAAGCGTGCGTTAAATGCCGCTGTCGGAGATTGACAGCGGCATTTAACATGTTAACAGCCGCAGTTGGATCGCGATTCCACCCGCGGCTGTTGCGGGCACATGTCAGCTGTAAGAATCAGCTGACATGTGCTCGGTTCAGTGCGGGCGCACCGCCGGAGCCCTCACTGAACCGGGGGTGATGACACAGGGCGTACTAATACGCCCTATGTCGTAAAGGGGTTAAAGGGGTTGTCCGGCATAAGGGTACAAGTCTGCAGACACTCTATGTGACTGCAGACTTATGAATCCTCACAGTGTGCACACTGCACAATGTGAGGATTTTCTGGCGCCGAAAGCAGCGGGCACGCAACCGCTAGTATGTGATTTGCATATATGTGGTCACATGCCAACTAGCTGTGCCTCGCTCAATACTAGTGAATTGAGTGAGGCCGAATACGTCTAGTTAGAATGTGTCCAGAAGTCTGACCGCCAGCTCCAGACGTCGCCACCGGAGAATTCTCGCACTGTGCATGTGTAGCGCCCCGAGGGCTCGGCTGCTACAGGGGTATTGCACCTCAAACCAGAGGTGTGATATTCCACTCCCGGGTAAGGATGGAGTGTGGACCAGGACTCGGTAGGCTGCATGCACCACACACACCCCATTTCCGAGGGACAGCTCAACGGTGCTCCCACTAGACAGAAGTGCAGGCACGACAGCATCTGTCCCTGGCTGGAGTGGGGAGGGGAAAGTACACCCAGTGGTGTAGGAGCAGATAGGGGTGGGTCTCTGGGCATAGGTAGGAGCCCATTGGTTGCTAGTCACCTGGGCTCACACATAGAGGGAGGTATATAAGGTGGGCACCATCTTAGATCTAGGTTCAGTTCAGAGAGGAGTTCAGCCAGAGAGGGCTGACAGGGAGCTGCGGCTCAGTCTGGGCCCAGCTCCAGAGGCAGGCCTAGAGTGGAGGCCAGAAACAGCAGAAAGAGAGAGGAGAAGGAACGGAACGGAAAGGAAAGTAAGAAAGGAACTGGAACAGAGGAGAAAGGGAAGCAACGAACACAGAGAAAGGCCCACAGACGCGAGTAAAGAAGAAACCCCATATGCCCAGGAGATACAGGGTGAAGGGTTGGCAGAGCAGGGTACCAGAACCCAAATTGGTGGAGGCAACAGATTCCTCAGCCAAAGACCGGAGGTTGTGACCACATCTTGGTGCGACCCCTCACTATATCCACCAGGAAAGCATACCACATAGGGTCAGGGAAACCGGAGAGAGGTTTCGCCAACAGAAGGCCCGAGGAAGCTGGACAAAGGTGGGTCACTGGTGGGGACGGCCAGAGAAAGGTAGAGAAGGGAGCCCTGTGCCACGCTCTGGAATTGCCTGGGAGTTGACCGAGTCCCTCACCTGGTGGACGCAGCACGGCTTGGGCCGTCATCGCCTGCAGGATTGACCGAATAACAACTGGGAGTAAAGCATTGGAAACTGCAATTACAAGTCTCTGTGTTTCATCGCCGCACCAGCACCATTAGTACTGGGACGCTCACACCATCACTCCCACCATCTTCCACACTAGCTGCCCTGAGGCAATACTTCCCCCGTGGGGAGTTATTCCATACTCGGCTGCGCAAACTACATCAGCCTCAGCGGTCTGCAGCGCAGCGGCGGTCCCCACTGACCGCAATCCACGGGTGGCGTAGTCGGACACTTGTTACAACATTAAGACTGCCACTGAATTGACCACCCTGGGCACGGACCGGGTTACCTCCACGGAGGACTACAACCCCCAGCGATCCGGCTCCGGGTATCCCCTGCACAGCACAGGCCCAGGGGGCGCGTCACATGCTGTAAGGATTCACAAGTCTGCAGTCACATACCTCAAGCCCTTTTAAGGCTTTTTTTTGTGTGCAGAGCTGTAGTTTGCATAAGTACCATGTTTGGGGTAAATTGAAGAGTTTGGTAGTTTTTTCTTGCATTTTTGGCTGAGGTGCATTGACTGAAGAAAGGTTATTCAGGCATTTTGATTTTTTTAATTTAATTTATGGGTTGATTTATTTTATGTCTTGATAGATTAGATTTTTAAAGGGGTTATCCACTACTAGGACATCCCCTTCTTGATCTAAATGTTTGGCCCCAATAAAATAAAAAAGCCTATACTCGCCTCCAGTGGTCCCGGGACTCCTGTGAGGTTGTTGTGACATGTGACCCCGGTGTCCAATCATCGCTGGAGTCAATGTCTCCGCCTTCGTACAAATCGAACATGAAGAGGAAGTCCGGGCTGCGGCTGATCTCTGACTTCATCTTCATGTTCAATTCGACAGGAGGCGGGGACAGTGAAGCCGGCGCTGATTGGTTGCTTGGGTCACGTGTCACAACAGCAGCACCGGCGTCCCGGGGAGAGCGAGTGCCGACACTGCAGGAATGGCGCCAGCACGGGAGGTGAGTATAAGCTCTTTTCTTTTATCGGGGCCAAGAGTGGAGTATGTCAAGTAGTTTTCCAAGAAGTGGACAACTTCTTTAAGGACATGTTGCTGCTGCTTTTATAAGTGCGTGCTGGCTGTATAATGCAGCCTACACCTGCCCTGTATGGAGTAGGCTCAGCCCCTGAGCCTGCACTCTATGACCACACCCTTGCTAGGACTACTACGTGCTTTCACATCATGGGGAATTAAGGTGTTAAGGAAAAGTTATCAATTTTATTGATAATTGTAATGCCTGTCAATGAACCATTACAGTCTATGTGGCCACTCTTTGTGCATTTGGTGTAAGGTAATGGACTTTATACTGATTTTTCTGTTTAGAATTTTTACACTAAATGTAGAAAAGGTTTTGAGAACCCCATCCACATGTATTGTGCTGTAATAGGTCACAAATTTTCAGTGGAGCGTCCATACCATAAAACGGCCAGGATTGTACACGCTCTATTAAAAAAAAAACATTTTTGGCAATGAAAGTGCATTACACTTCTGATGGTGTCTATATTGACAATCTAAAAAGAAAAAGTTTGTTGAAATGACAGGGACCTTTAAAAAAAAAAAAAACGCTTCTGAAAAGTTATTTTCAAGAAAAACTTTTTTATTTTTTTTTTATTTTTTAAGAATGGCCTAGAACACTAATATGTATAATTTTTTTCCCTTAAAGGAAGTGTATGAAGAAGAAGGCTCCTCCTGGAAAGAAAATAAAGAATGTTTTTGGAGAAAGCAAGAAGACAAATAATACAAAGCTGAGAACTGCATGACTTTCTCTTTAATGAGGTTCTCCAATTTGGTGTAAAAAGTGCTGCTTATTTTTTTTTCCAACCATCCTAATTACTGCATTAATGTAAGGAACGGGATTCCAAAACCCATAGTACCCAAATGAAAAAATAAACTGCCTCTAATTGTTAGGGGCTTTCTGGATCTAGAAAAATACAGGGGTTTTCTAGTTAAACTTGTGCTACCATTAAATGCACATTTTAGTATAACTAGTATCAGTTTCACCCCTGGGTGTGGGAGCCCACTGCCAGCCCTGTGCTTGGTGCAGGAGATTACTGTGTCAGCATATGATTGTCACTACGTGAAGGGGGCTGGCTGACTACTGATGGGAATGACTGAGCCAGTCCCCTTATCTATCTATGTCTTATGGGATGAATACCCATCAGAGGTACACAGTATCACTGGTGTATTCTTCAGGGCTTGTGCACGTAACCATATTTTCGGTCCGAGTGCAGTCAGACAAAACATCGGATCGCCCTCAGACCAACGTTATTCTATGGGGCTGTGCACATGGCCAATTGTTTTCCTTGGATAGAGCATATCCAAAGAAAATAAATTGCAGCGTGCCGAGTTGGATCTGATATTCGGATTGCATTTGGCCATGAAAGTCAGAGGAAAACATTTGACTGCACTCAGATGACATATGAGTGCAGTCTGATTTTCACAGACTGCCACAATGGAGAAGATGGAGATTTTTTTTTTCCATCTTCTACTCACCCGAGAATATCAGATCACACTATGAACACACTCTGAGTGTGATTAGCATAATCGTCCGATTCCCTCAGATGAGAGAATATACGCAGATGGGACCATAGCCTAAGACCGAGGCACTGCCCTAAGCAGATACCCTTCATAAAAAAAAATCAGAAAGCATTCCACGTGCAGTAAAAGGGACGAAACTTTTTATATCAATTCATGTCTTATAATGTGAAACTGCCTAAAAAAAGTGTATTTCTTAGGATTTTTCATTCAAGCAAAATATTCAGTGCCAAAGAAATGAAAATGTTGCAAAGTATGTAAGAACATAAAAGTTGAGACTGAAGGTCCGGTCAGTCTGCTGATAACACTGATATAAATAAATATGTCCAGAATAAAATTGTAGATTTGGAGCAATCATCATCATCAGTTACCTAAAAAAAAAAGCCCCATGACTGCCATGACGCTCCTATGAGCTGCCTGCAGTAAGCTGAGATTTTGGTTGATTCCAGAGAAGATTCTCACCCTTTTTACCCCTTGGATTTTAACTTTTTTGTAAGTTTTATGATGTTTTTAAGTGGTGAAAGGCTTGGAATTCTGCTTTCTCTGTTTTTGGGTTATTTACACTCATGTTGAGGTTGTAGAATTTTGGAAGAATCTTCCGCAATGGAATGTTCTCACGTTGCAAAAATGTAGCGGATTTTTCACTGCGCATTCACTTAAAAAATCTACCGCGTCTTACAGCGCTAGCAGAGTGCATGAGGTTTTTAGGGTTCACTCACACGGGCGTCGAACTCGGACGAGTGCAATCCGATAAAAAAAGGGATTGCACTCGGACCAATGTTATTCTAGGAGTCGGTGCAAATCTACGTATTTTTTCTTCGCTGTATTCGGCATGAGAAAAAAATCGTAGCATGCTGCAATTTCACTCCGAAATCTGATGGATGCAATAAAAAGGTCAGATGCCATACGGACCATCATCGTGGCATCTGATTTTTAAAGATTCATTGCAATTCTGTTAGATTAATAGCTGCTAAATAAAAAAATGGATTGCACACAGATGAGAAAAAATCGTCCCACTCTCCTGGATGAGAATGCGACCGATTTTTTTTATTTTTTATACGCAAGCGTGAGCGAAACTTAAAGGGAATCAGTAACCAGGATTTTGCTATCCCATCTGAGAGCAGCATGATGTAGGGGCAGAGACCCTGATTCCAGTGATGTGTTTTGATAAGATCACAGTTTTCTTTGCTGCAGATCTATCTGTTCTCTGAATGCTGAGCCCTGTATAACCCCTCTACACCAGTGATTGTCCGCTTTCTGTGTACACTGTGAATAGGCAGAAAGCTGACAATTATACAGAGCTCATGAATATGGAGGACTACATGGCAGCAGGTTTACCTCTACTGATAATCTCCTGCTCGTAAAACAGGAATTTTTATCAAAACTGCAGCAAGCAGTCCAGTAAGTGACACATCACTGGAAACAGGTAGCACAAACCTCATTTTTAAGAAATGTCATGCCCTGAGCACATTCACAAGTCTGCAGTTACATTGAGTGACTGCAGACTTGTCCCCCAAAGCTAAACAATCCCTGTAATAAGGAGACACCTTTAAAGAGGGGCCCTGAGTGGACGACCACCCACTATAGAAATCAGTATAAGCATGTGGCTGCTACGACCAATTGGTAATTAAATGCCGATATATCGTCCAGTTTGTAGATTTTTATTCTTTAAATGTTTTTACAGAATAAGCAAAATGTGTTTTTTTTTCAAGTATGTAGAAAACTTACAGAAACTGTACGTTTATAACAATTTTATTCAAAAGACAACCTGGAGACACAAATATCCCAAGAATATCACCTATAGCAAGGAAAATGTTGCACACACTTTTTTTTTTATTGCAATCCTTAGTTCACACATTCAGTATTTGGTCAGTATTTTACCTCCGTATTTCTAAGCCAAAATCAGGTGAGGAACAATCAGAGGAAAAGTATAACAGAACCAAGTCACCAATTCTACATTTATCACCCACTCCTGGTCCAGTGTGTAATGAGTAAGGATTATATTCCGAAACGCGTTTGCCAGTGTATCTAACCCTCTGTGTAGGGATGCGACTTTATTCCACTAATGATTTTTAATCTTTAAAATAAAATTTGGAGATTTTATGGAGGATCTGGACTCTGGATTTTTTCCTTTCACTCCTGGTTTTGGCTTACAAATACTAAGGTAAAATACTGACCAAATACTGAACGTGTGAACGCGGCCTTAAAGGGGTAATCAGGCTTTACTCACTATTCATCAGAATAGAACGGGTGCATAATACATCACCGGCCTCTCAGAAAAAAAGTGAGAGGAACTGGATCACCCCTTTAATTGCAGAACACCTTTAAATGGATAAAACTGATGATTGATTTTGCTGATGAGGTCGTCTCTGTTCTACACTATGCAGAGCAATGCGGCTGTGGTGAGGAATATGTCGGGCTCATCTGGTAGCAGAGCAATGTAGTAGTAACAGCCATCCTTTTTTTAATTTATTTTACTCACTTATATAGCGCCATTAATTCCTCAGCGTTTTACATACATTATCATCACTGTCCCCATTGGGGCTCACAATCTACATTCCCTATCAGTATGTCTTTGGAGTGTGGAGGAAACCAGAGAACCTGTAAGAAACCCACACAAACATGGGGAGAACATACAGACTCCTTGCAGATGTTGTCCTTGGTGGGATCTGAACCCGGGACCCCAGCGCTGCAAGGCTGCAATGCTAACCACTCAGCCACCATGCTGCCCATCATCCTTTTACCATCGCCCCAGTACACTCATTATAGGAATGGGATGGTATTTCTATTATGTTCTGCCATATACTGTATATTTAGCACATGGGAGCAATGCACTTTGTGTTTTGTAACGATTTTACTAGATATTTTGAATATTCATAATATATTAATATTTGAACCTCTGTAGATTTTCTAGTTCCAGCTATCAGACATATTTACATCCAGTGTGCCATCCAAAAATACATGTGTATGTAAGACGTTACCATGAGTCGTGCAACCAAGCATCAGCCTTAGAGGTTATAGTCACCTTCACAACCAATTTCTCTTATTTTTTATGGCTCCAATAATAAAAAGGATCAACTTTACTTAATGGGGTTTTCCCACGAACAAAAGTTCATTTCAATAATTGGCCGTGTCTGACTGTGTACGGACCTCGGTTTTTCCCCAGCTCCTGGGCAGGGGAAAAACAAAAGAGTATACAGACATTACAGCAGGGGATCACAGATGATTTATTTTGTGAGGTAAAACATTTCCCTGCCTGTTTTTAAACAATATTTTACCTCACAAAATGAATCCTCTGTGATCCCCTGCTGTCCTGTCTGTATACTCTTTTGCTTCCTCCCCTGCACAGGAGCTGTGGTATGATCAGACCATGTTCTGTACACGGTCAGACACAGCCATTGATTAAAGTGAACTTTTGTTAATGGGAAAACCCCTTTAACCCTCCGTCAGGGGCAACTGATCTGACAGGCGCAGCTCACTTAGTTTCATTTCTCTATTTTCAGTGGTTTGTCTGGTTAGTGTTACTTTTCTGGTTAGTAAACATTTTTTTTTCCACCTGATTATGTGTATTCTCATTTATTACATTCCTATTAAGGTAACTGATCACTTTTAGAGCATTGAAATTTAAAAAAAAGGAAAATATAGCCAATTTTCTAGCCTGTGCTGGACAGGCGCAATGCCCCTAAACTCGTTATGAAACATATTGCCCCTGACGGAGGGTTAAATTAGCGCTGATTAGAAATCTCCCCGTGAATCTTGCTACTGCCGTCATACTCCCAGCTATCTGTACACAAAGGCTGGGCTACAAGACGACTTCAGCCACGATACCCGACGCGTGACCAAGATTCATTCGATGCCTCTGCTACATCTCAGCGCTATACAAGTGTATGAGGTTTCACTGCAACCCAGAGGGTACTGCAACTAGCAAGTCACCAGAAGTCCAACCTCGTTGGAATTTTTGCAACTTGCCTGTCGCAGCACCCTTGGGGACCCAATGCGACACCATTCCCTTGAATAGCACTGAGATGTAGTAGAGGCATCGCGCAACAGGTGTCGCCGACAAAGTTGCCATGTAGCCTTGTCCATATTATAAACCCTAAGGGCAGGTGCAAACGAGCGTATATTCTGTCATCCAAGAGAATCGGAGTTGTGATCAGATTGTGATCCGATTCTTTAGGATGAGGAGAAGATGGAGAAAATAAAATCTCCATCTTCTCCATTGTGTCAGTGAGCGAAAATTGGACTGTAGTCATTCGAGAGAATGAGATCTTTGTTTTCATAATCTGCAGATTTTCCGGCTCCCAAATCTGCATCAAATCGGCAACATGTGAACAAGCCCTAATCCTCTGTTTCTTAGTACAAGAAACACATGCATCTTAGCAAAAAGCAGGTCACTGCGGGATGGTAATGCGACTGCGGGATGGGAGAGCGACTGCAGGATCAGACTACACTGGGATTTTTTGCCATGGAAAGACACAGAACAGTAAATTTTTAATTATTTTCAAAGTTGCCTCATTTTTTTGTTTTAGACACAAAGGAAAGGTTGTGGAGGTGGATCAAACTTTTAATACAGTATCTGCTTAAAGTGCCGTTACTCAACAATAAAAAAATAACCTATTATACGTTTCTTTGTATCACTACATAACTTGGGAGATTTAAAAGATATGAAAACCTTTAGGGCTATCTTTTTTTTAACTTAACTGCATATATTTTGGGCTAAATTTTTTTTTTTTCCTATTACATTTCATTAAAAATAATGCACCTATTGGCCATTTTTAGGCCTTTTGGGTCTCTGCACATTTCTAGCTGTGGAATGAGGTAAGTGAAAATCTGGTTCTGATGGGGAGTTTGTAACCGTTTATCTGTCTTCATCTGGGCTTCCTTCTGCTGATTCAGGACCTGCTCAACTTTGATGTGGTCTGTGGTCATAAATCAGCTGAGAAGAGCTCCGAAAAAGACAGACGTTCCCATGATGAATTTTTTAACTCTGTATTTTTGCTGCGCAAAAGAACGCAGCGTTTTACAGTTCTGGCAAAGTGGATGGGATTTATAGAAATCTCTTGCCCTCTGTGCTTCTTTTTTACTCAGCGTAAATTGACCTGCGGTGCGAGTTTCACATCCGCAACATGTCAATTTCTCTTGCTCACATAAACTTATATTAGATGCGGAAATTCAGCAGGTAAAAAATGCAGCTGTGTTTTTAGAGCATCTCCACGGTAGCATTAAAAACACATATAATAGGCAGGAATAATGCTGTGTACAACATGCACATTTTTTCAGCGTTTTTTACTTGCATTTTTTATTCATTTATTTGAATGCGTGAAAAGCGCTGCAAAAAAACCTGAAGAATTGACATGCTGCGGATTTTAATAAATGATCTGCAGCTAAAAAAATGCAGGGAAAAAAACGCAGAATGTGAATTAGATTTTTGAAATTTCATTCACTTTGCTGGTACGGTAAAATACAGAATTTTACGGCAAAAAAAAAGCAAAATAAAAAAGAAGCAAAAACGCAAAGTATGAACATACTCTAAGGCCTCATTTAGAGAAAAATGGTCATATTATTTTGATCAGAGTGTGGTCCAAGAGTCATCAGTTTTTCTCGTACATGGAGAAAAAATAAGTCTGAAAATCATACCGCACCCGGTGTCATCCAAGAAACGTCTGATTTTTTTCACAGACCCATAAACTTCCATGGCCGATTTTGATTAGTCGGATCAAAATTGAACACATCTCCACAATTTTCCACGAACCGCTCAGTCCGCGGAAAAATTACGGTCATGTGAATGTCCCCATAGGCTATCACAGGTATGAGTGCTATCCATGGATTGCACACGTATGCGAAAAATGGACATCTAGAGTTACAACCTCTTAATCAGAATGAGCTGACTGACGGTTTCTTAGTTAACTCATTCTGCAGCCAGCAATAGAGAAGGTAAACTGCAACTTGATTAATGATATCCAATCGCAAAAATTAATTTTATCTCAGAAATATATGCATTTAAGTTAAAAAAATATGTCCTCCCCAAGGCATCCACATCCATTTACATCCAGGACTTTAGGGAATGTAAATGCAGGGGTGCTCAGATCAGTTGTCACCCAAGTTCTCCAGACACATTTACAATATAAATAAAGGGAAATATTTTACAATAATTTACAAATGAGGTTGCGCCATGATTTATATGTAATGGTGGCTCCATAGTGGAAAATACTCTACAATGCAGGGGCTTATTAAGACTGGCTGAGCAATACTCTGCCATGACCACGGTATTTCAATATTTCCTTTGTGTAAAGGAATATCTTGCTACAACTCCTATCTATTAATACATTACAAAAACGAACTTTATACAACAAAAAGAAACTTACATTATATTATTCTAGATTCTCCTATAAACATTTCATTAATTTTCAGAAACTTCTATTGTCAAGAATAAAATATGTTCATCTGAATGTAAAAACACATTGATACCTGCTGTACATCATAAACGTACAAATGTCTAGTAAAGTATCCCAGACCAGCTAGTAAAATTGTAAAAAAAAATACCAAAAGCTGCCCAGCAGTTTGATCAATTCGATTTGTAAAAAAAAAAAAAACCTTATATTGATTTCATCTTTAAAAACTTGCACAATAAACCCCGCATTTAACCCCCTCCCACATAATCTGCATCTTTAGTTTAGTTGTGCAGTTTCAGCAATTTCATCTTCGGTTCTCTGAAGTTTTTCATATTTTCTTTTGAAAAATCCAAGCTGAAAAAAAATAGAAAATAAATGGACTTAATACAGCAATTCAGCATTTTTGGACTGGCGCCTCTTCAGAAAGCAGAGGACTTTATCTCTGGTGCCACATATTAGATAGAGCAATTCTAAAAGTCAATATCGCCCCTTTATCGAGCCTTGTCACATGGTTTAGGATAAGAAGCCAAACCAGAAACTACATTTAAAGACACGTGTTTCGGAGTGTTGCCTCCTCTTCAGTGCGAAGCAAAAGATCTGATTTGGCTGTATGAGAGGCCTCTGACTGGGGGGTCTAAGGAGCTGCATTACTCATTGCAGAGAGTGCCAAGCCGGCGTAAGGAGACTTAAGCCCCCATCTCACATAGCGAGATCGCTGCCGAGTCACGGTTTTGGTGACGCAACAGCGACCTCACCAGCGATGTCGCTATGTGTGACACTTTGCAGCGATCAGGCCCCTGCTGTGAGGTCGCTGATCACTGCAAAGTGTCCTGGACCATTTTTTGGTCGTTGCCCTGCCGCTGGTCAGCACACATCGCTGTGTGTGACCAGCGGGAGCAGCGATCAGGCTGGTAACCATGATAAACATCGGGTTCCTAGGGGCACACGCGCACTTAGTAACCCGCTGTTTATCATGGTTACCACTCGGCTATGTGAGCGGTAACCTCCCGCTCACTGTAGCAGAGTGGTAACCATAATAAACAGCGGGTTACTAGGTGCGCGTGTGCCCCTAGTAACCCGATGTTTATCATGGTTACCAGCCTGCTCCTGCTTCAGCAGGCTGGTAACCAGGAGCAGGACATCGGGGAAAGATTCTTTCCACGATGTCGCTGCTCCCGTGATCGCTGGTGAGCCTGCCTGTTTGACAGCTCACCAGCGACCACATAGCAACGCAGCAACGATCCCTGACAGGTCGTATCGTTGTCGGGATCGCTGTAGCGTCGCTAAGTGTGACGGGGCCTTTACAGACCATGCAATGCTCTGCTGGAAATTTAAATAAACAAATAGCTTCTTCAGAAGGAAGAGGACTTGAGCTCTGGAGCTGCTAATAGGATCAAGTCAGATCTCATGCTTTGCACTGATGAGGGGCAAACACCCCGAAACATGTGTCTGCAAATGGAGTTTCTGGTTTGACTTCTTATCCTAAGTCATGTGGCAAAACTTGTTAAAGGGTCGATATTGTCTTTTAGGATTGGTACATCCAATAGGTGGTGCCAGAGATCAAGTTCTCTTCCTTCTGAAGAGGATATTTGCATATTAAATTCCCAGAAGAGCATTGCATGGCCTATAAGGCTCCTTACACCCGTTTGGCATGCTTCGCAAGGAGATACTATAAGCCGTTAGTGGCAAATTTTTGACACCAGAATACTAATGTAGACAGTATCATTAATCCCCCCCCCCCACCACCACCCCCAAAGATGGTAGTGCACTCTGGGTAAAGTAAATTAGCTGAATCGGCATAATATAGATCATTATAGGGTCCATCTGGGTTGTGTTATGTCTCAATTTTTAGAGAATGGAAGAAATAGAAAAAATTCAGAGTGAAGAGTTTTTTTCTGTTTTAAATATGGACACATAACGGATCCCAGGTGGACCCCCCAATAATACAAAGGGGGCTTTATTTTTTCCATTTGCAGCATTAATTCATGCAACGGATCCTTTTGCACATGAAATACATTTCTCTGTTCTAAGTCAAAGTTTGAGAAGTGGAGTGATAAGTAAAACAAAGATTACAGCTGTTACCCAGCAGAATATCTCCCAACAATATGGGAGCAGGGAATCAATCATTGCTCAAATAGGGAGAAACTGCGTTCAAGAATCGAAAAAAGCTGCAGAGAGGTGTAACGGCAGTCACTTTGGTTTTAGTTTCTGAGAAGTAACCAAAAAAACAATTGCTGAAGTTAATTTCAACAAACTGACAGAAGGGGGCGACAACAATTCATTTTTACTACAGAGCATCCTGTAATGCAGCGTCGGGGGTCTGCGAGGGGCTGAACATCAGGATGGATCTTATAGACAAGTATGAACAGCTCATTCATAAAGGCATCCGCAGAATAAAATAAATAATAAAATGGACACGCTCTCAACATATTCACATGTTATAGATCCATGCCAATAATCCACCATTATGTGTAGTACACATACAGCAAAGCCTCGCTGTGGATTTCCAGATCTGCTGCATGTTCTGTCCTGAATCAAACCATCAGAGAAAAGCACGCAAAATCCACTTCATAGAAAAACTCCAGTAAAATGTAATCACTGTTCCTCGTACCTTCCACAAAGCAGCCACCAAAGCAGCGAGAAGAATGAGTCCGGCGATGACACTACCAACAATCACCCCTACGGGGACTTCGGCTTTTTCACCAGGTTTTATAATGATGAGGGGGATCTATAAAAAAAAGTAAAGAGACTTGATTGCGTGTCATTCAGCATTGCAGTATAGAGTGAAATTACCAAACTCCTGTGCAACCCAGCAACGGTTAAGAGTTACAGGAATATAAGAATGACCATGATGGGGGCTTTAAAGGGGTTGTCCAGGCTTGCGGCTGAAGTCTGTAGTCACTCAATGTGACTGCTTGGGAATCCTCACAGTGTGCACAATGTGCATTGTCAGGATTCTCCAATGCAAGGGCTGAGAGCGGGCGGTCATTTGACTCCAAGTATGCGATTTACATACTTCCTGCCACATTCCGACTTGACGTGTCCGGCTTCACTAAATTCACTTGTATTCAGTGAGGCTGCACATGTTTAGTCGGCACGTGACCGCATGTATGAAAATCACATACTTGTGGTCACGCAGCCATCCGCTCTGAGCACCAAAGAATCCTGACAGCGTGCAGTGTGATTCACAAGTCTGCAGTCACTTAGAGTGACTGCAGACTTAAGGCTCAAGCCAGGGCAACCCCTTTAAGTGATCGTGTCATGCGGGGAAGAATGGGGTGATGGACGCATATTCATATGCCCGCACAAGATCATGCCACTTAAATCCACCTGTCATAGACTGACAAAAGGCATTTAAATAGGACCTTTCAAAAAAATTTTCATGTTGAACAAGATCCGGACACACAATGTAATAGTGACTGCAGAACGGAATAAAACATTTGTTTTTTGTTTTTAATTTTGTTTCTCCATTGTGGAGATATTAGCAGTCATAATATTTGTCACTTATTGAGTTAATTTTAGTTATATCCAAGTTGGTGTTATCAGATAGTTTTAACTGAGGGGGTGTGTATTTCTTCCCCTGTATGACGTTGCCCAATCCTAAGCAGGAAGAACACTCAGGAGAAATAGAACACGCCCCCACAATAGCTCAGAGGTGTTTTTTCTGTTTGAGATGTTTGACAGAGAGCTATTGTCTCTTGGTCTAACCTCCTGCATCATTATAGAGTGCTGGAAGTAGAGCACAAATGACCAACACCTTTCAGATAAGGTCTCAGCAATCAGTGAGGGAGGAGGGGCAGTGCATTAAAGTATAGTGGTGTTACAAACTCTTATCAGTTCTCCTCCTCTCATAGCACTGCTGCCTTTGCAGTACTGCCCCTCCCCCACACTGCTTATTCAGAAATGTGTCAGTAATCACACTATTGTCTGTTGTGCTCAGGGCTATTTGTACTTAGGCTGGAGTGAGATCAGGCTGCCTATCATTATAAATCTCACACAGGAGCAGCCCTTTCTGAGCTATTGTGGGAATGTGCTCTTCTGGGTGTTGCTGCCTGCTTATATCTGGGCAACATCTATCAGAGGGACAAGGACACACCCCAGTGAAAATTATCTGATAACACCCACCTGGACTTAACAAAAATTAACTCATTAGAGGCCAAATACTTTGTCTGCTTATATCTCTGCAACAGAGAGGTGAAAAACAAACAAAAGTTTTTATTTCGCTCTACATCATGTGTCCAGTTCAACATGAAAAATTTGGTGATAGGTCCTCTATAAGTAGTTGATTGGCAGCAATCGGATGCAGCTCCTATCATTGCCGTTAGAGGCAAGTGCTAGCTGTATAACACAGCCAACACCTGGACTGTGTATGATGTGGATTCAGCTCCTGATGCCACTCCGTACACATGAACCAAATATGCAGTATAGATGTTGGGAAGGGTTTAAAAGGGTTTTCCTTGGACTTTTATATTGATAGATTATCCTTAATATTTATCAATATCAGGTACAGGATCCCATGATGATTTACGGGGTCACTGCTCACCAGAAGTGGCACAGCATCACGTAGTGGCCATAGATGGTACTGCAAGCTCGCTCCTATTCACTTGTATATTACACTCACCAATAACTTGTTGTTGCTGACGACAAATGTGTCAGGATTAAGTGTTTCAAGTGTAGCAGTCGCTACCAGCTCCAATGACTGGAATGATGACTGAAAGACAATGAAAAGAAAACCTATTGTTACATACAGCACCTGGATGGAGCCACAGAACAAATATTGAAATTAGGACGTACCCAAAAGTATTATTGGCTTATTGTTTCATTACTAATGGAGGTCATATATGAGATAACTATTAATTGAATACTCTATAATGATATATTTCTCTTAAATAGACAGCAGTGACCGAAATACCAGTCTTCCTAACCCTAAAGTGAATCTTCACCTTTATTCATCATGTTGTTCTAAAGCCCCAAATTCTGTGCGGTTCACTTAACGCATCTTCATAGCGATCACATCTTTGTTTTTCCTATACAGAGCTCCAAATCCCCTGCACAGAGGTAAAAAACCCTTCTGTCTGCCTGCAGCCACCACTAGAGGGAGCTTACTGTATACTGTTTATACATGTACCTGAATGATAGCTTAGTATGCAGATAGCTCCTCAGCTCCATCTAGTGGTTACCGCAGGCAGAAAATATGTTAGCTTCTAAAGTCTACCAGTCTAATATGTGCTGGAACTGTCCTGATTCTTATACTGTGTAACATATCATCCATTCTTTTTGAGTGGGCGGTATCACTTCACCAGCAATCTGCCAGCACTATAGGTTCAGGAACTTCCTTTACCTTTGTTCCCTAAATGGATACATGGATACCACCTTGAACTGAACAATGACTTCTCTGTCCTAAACCAAAATTCCTCCTTTCTGTAATGCCTGTATTCAATATGAAATCCACTTTCTCCACTTGCCATTAGTTTTGGCATCTCTGTATATGGATTACACTTGACAACAGGCAGTGGACAGCATGTTAGACAGAAGGGAGACACCTAGTGGTCCAAAAATTTAGAGACTTTTCAGCCTGAAAGCGACTTTTGGATAAACTTTGCTAGTCAATGCATTGTCTGAGCCTAAGGTTATTGAGATGGCAGTGACCATACAAATCTGTCTATGTAGGATATTTGGAGCTGTGTATCAGAAAAAAAGGTCTGCTGCTTCAAGGACATACTATTTGAAGGGGTTGTTCACTTTTGGATATCCCTCTATTAATGGTTCTGGGGTACTGCAAAAAGTAGAAAAAAATTGACCAGTGCTGCTCCTCCGCTCTCAGCCCTGTGTCTCCCACCGGTCTCCTCACATAAAAATTGGTACAACATTTTTTTATGTTAGGAGACCGGAGGGCGGCAGAAGGTTGAGAGCGGAGGAGCAGCGTCGACCCAAGTGGTAGGTATTACTTTTTTTTTTACTCTGTGCAGTACCTTGGCACCATTAATAAAGGAATGTCCAGAAGTGGACAACCCCTTTAAATTATTACATTTTTATAAGCAAATTAGGTATTGCAGCAACAAGTTCAGAGCTTATGCATCTTCCAGAGGAATCTCATCCTTTAAAGGGGCTTTTACAGACAATCTAAATTATTTTGTGAACCTGTCAAAAGGCTATAATAATAAATTGGGATACAGGCAGTATTCACACCGGTGATGCATAATATCTGAGGGAGTTCAAATGTAAATGTACTGTAACACATTAAAAAGTAGATTGGCGCCCACCGCCTAGTGTGATAAAACAGAGGTTTTTTTCTGTGTGTACAAAAAGAACAATATTCAGCAGGTCAGCAGCCGATGGCCATTTCACCCTCAGAGCGCTTTCTCAAGGTATTATGTGAAACGGCCGTCGGCAGCTGACCTGCTGATTACTGTTCTTTTTAGATACCTCTCGACAAAGGAAATATCTGTTTTATCATACTACATGGGGAGTGCCAATCAGCTTATTGATGTGTTACAACACCAGAGCAAAGCAGGCCAGTACTGCTAACTGGACGGTGAAGCAGTTCCAACTACCACAGGTGTATGTGTCACCAGACGCTGCGATCGTCTGACCCCACTCTGTCGCGGAGTGACAGGAAGGTGGCGATAGATGGCAATAGAGGGGGTAGAAGGTGGCTCCTCCAGGGTTGCACCTAGCACCCTAATTTGCATAATAGGTAAAGATCGTTTTCTGCAGAAGGAAAGCAAAGAAAACTACACTACAGTAATTACTTCTATGGGGTCTTAGTCCCCTATATGACTATCCAATTGGTTTAAATTGAGTTTTGGGGGTGACAGACTCCCTTTACAGGAGCGGGTCTAAAAGGAAGCCAAGCAGAAGCCGGGGTAAACATCATAGATACAGTTATATGAAAAAGTTTGGGCACCCCTATTAATCTTAAGCTTAATGTTTTATAAAAATTGGTGTTTTTGCAACAGCTATTTCAGTTTGATATATGTAATAACTGTTGGACACAGTAATGTTTCTGTATTGAAATGAGGTTTATTATACTAACAGAAAATGTGCAATCTGCATTCAAACAAAATTTGTCAGGTGCATAAGTATGGGCACCCTTATCATTTTCTTGTTTTAAATACTCCTACCTACTTTATACTGACTTACTAAAGCACTTTTTTTGGTTTTGTAACCTCATTGAGCTTTGAACTTCATAGCCAGGTGTATGCTATCATGAGTAAAGCTACGTAAAGTGGCCACTTGCAAGTTGTTCTCTTGTTTGAATCTCCTCTGAAGAGTGGCATCATGGGCTCCTCAAAACAACTGTCAAATGATCTGCAAACAAAGATTATTCAACATAGTTGTTCAGGGGAAGGATACAAAAAGCCGTCTCAGAGATTTAACCTGTCAGTTTCCACTGTGAGGAACATAGTAAGGAAATGGAAGAACACAGGGACAGTTCTTGTTAAGGCCAGAAGTGGCAGGCCAAGATAAACATCAGAAAGGCAGAGAAGAAGAATGGTGAGATCAGTCAAGAACAATCCTCAGACCACCTCCAGAGAGCTGCAGCATCAACTTGCTGCAGATGGTGTCACTGTGCATCGGTCAACTATACAACGCACTTTGCACAAGGAGAAGCTGTATGGGAGAGTGATGCGAAAGAAGCCGTTTCTGCAAGCACGCCACAAACAGAGTCGGCTGAGGTATGTAAAAGCACATTTGGAGAAGCCAATTTCTTTTTGGAAGAAGGTCCTGTGGACTGATGAAACCAAGATTGAGTTGTTTGGTCATACAAAAAGGCGTTATGCATGGCGGCAAAAAACACAGCATTCCAAGAAAAACACTTGCTACCCACAGTAAAATTTGGTGGAGGTTCCATCATGCTTTGGGGCTGTGTGGCCAATGCCGGCACCGGAAATCTTGTTAAAGTTGAGGGACGCATGGATTCCACTCAGTATCAGCAGATTCTTGACAATAATATTCAAGAATCAGTGATAAAGTTGAAGTTCACAGGGGATGGATCTTTCAGCAAGACAATGATCCAAAACACCGCTCCAAATCTACTCAGGCATTCATGCAGAGGAACAATTACAATGTTCTGGAATGGCCATCCCAGTCCCCAGACCTGAATATCATTGAACATCTGTGGGATCATTTGAAGAGGGCTGTCCATGCTCGGCGACCATCAAACTTTACTGAACTGGAATTGTTTTGTAAAGAGGAATGGTCAAAAATACCTTCATCCAGGATCCAGGAACTCATTAAAAGCTACAGGAAGCGACTAGAGGCTGTTATTTTTGCAAAAGGAGGATCTACTAAAAATTAGTGTCACTTTTCTGGTGAGGTGCCCATACTTATGCACCTGTCAAATTTTGTTTGAATGCAGATTGCACATTTTCTGTTAGTACAATAAACCTCATTTCAAGGCAGAAACATTACTGTGTCCAACAGTTATTACATATATCAAACTGAAATAGCTGTTGCAAAAACACCAATTTTTATAAAACATTAAGCTTAAGATTAATAGGGGTGCCCAAACTTTTTCATATAACTGTATGTTACCTAAAAGGTGCAAATTGTCATTTTATTTTATTTTCTTACTAATAGCAGGTGAAGATCTGAGTCTATTAGGGTCACCGCCACTGCCCCAAGGTATTTATGGTTTTTGGTTCAACACTTACAGATGCAAATGTCCCGTTCCAGATCCTAGTAGACACATTTACAAGGTAATCTTCTCTCAGCTGAAGATCTTTCATCAGACATTTGAAGGTGACGCATCTTGTATTATCACATGTCTAAAAAATATAACATTATATATAAGTTAGATCTTGCAGTGACATCTTTAGAGCTTCTACATCTTCCAGAGAGGAAAAGTTATTTTGTGAACGACATCATATTTTGTGAGGGGGTTAAACACTTTTGATCAAAAATGAGAACCAATGACCTCGCCTTTTTACGTGTGTACAATAGTGGAGTTGATATGTTCATTAGTTGCAGAATGCTGTGGCAGCGTTTTGAAATAAAATGATCAAAATCTTTTTAATACATTAAACAGAATGCCCTGATTTGAAGAAGTTGTACATTGATGGCCTATCCTTAGGATAAGTCATTAATGTCTGATCTGCCGAGGTCTGACACCCAGCACCCCTGTCGGGTGTCGGGCCCCAGCCAATCAAACATTCTGACATTGATGACATACTGTAAAAGTAGTGGACAACCTCTTTAAGCAATTGGTCAATTTCTGATGACACCTTCATTTTAACACATGGAAAAAAAACAAAGTTGTCAGAAGACCATGAGAAGAACTTCTGACGTTCTCCCTTAAACCACTCTACTTACTAATTCTTGGATATTCATAAATTTCTCTTCCGTAAATGAAGTTGTGTATTCTTTTTTTCCGATGTGAAGAGGATTGGTGACGGCATTGCAACTAATTCCTTTAAACTAGAGAAGGAAAGAAAATATAAAATCACTTTTCGGCTTCCAGTGATAACAGGATCAGGTTAGAGACATGACTGTGGACCCTCTGTTTGTTGAGGACGGCTCTTAGCAGCGAAGATCTGCTGAGGCAAAAGCAGTGTCCAAACTGAAGAATTTGCTACTAAAGATGTTTTTCACAGCTCCGTGAAGCAGGAAAATAGTTCCACATGCTTTGAGGGAAAGGTCACTGGAATGAATAGTTGTAGATTACGTGGTGCTTCTGATTTTACAATGAGAGGTTAATGGTTCTGCCAGTTACAGCCTCAATTTTCTATTAAGATGTTAAAGGGAACCTGCCATCTGATCCATGCGGCCTTAACCATGGACAGTATGAATCAGAGCCTGGTTGCAAAATTGCAGCCGGAGCGTTTTGGAGAGCATACTCTTTAAAGATAAAGTGATAGAGGACAATCCAAGGGCAGCATATATCAGACATTGGCTGCATGATTTCTGAAGCTATTGAGAGAAAAAAGCGAATGTTTTATAAACTGCCAGGGACCGAGCCGCACAGGAGACTAGTCAGACAGGTAGGTCCTCAGCAACTTCTCCCCGCCCACTACCAATGACTGACAGGTCTCTCCTTATACACGCACGCAGAGAGAGATCTGTCACTTCAGTGGAGCCGGTAGGGAGTCACTTGTCTGACTAGTCTCTCGTGTGACTCGTCATGACGCACGACTTGGGAATCAGACAGTATTGTATTGTCACTGTATTATTGCTTTTACATGACTATGCAATAAGGTTTGCTCTTTTTAAAAGGTTGTTCTCACTCTCTCCCTATCTGTCTCCCCAGCTCTGATGTCAGTATCCCCTCCTTTCTTCCTCCTGACCAAGTGTATATCAGCCATATTCAAGTGAGGATCATCTCTATACACCTTTGGTTCAGAATAGTCTTTTTTACCTACTGCAGCTGTTGCAAAAGGCTCTGTCCTGGGCCTTGTGTTGTTTAACATCTTTATTAGTGTTGAGCCAGTATGTTCTGTTAACCCTTTCGCTGAGTATGCTCGGGCGAGCACCGAGTAGTTACAGCTGCTCGGTGTTATGTTTAAATCACTCCCGTGTGCATGATTTGCGACTGTTTGACAGCTTTATTACATGTGAGGAATGATTGTTTCTTTTGCATTCCTCACATGTAATAAAGCTGTCAAACAGTCGCAAATCATGCACACGGGAGTGATTTAAACATAACACCGAGCAGCTGTAACTACTCGGTGCTCGCCCGAGCATACTCAGCGAAAGGGTTAACAGAACATACTCGCTCAACACTAATCTTTATCAATGATTTAGATGAAGGAATTGAGGGTAAACTGATTAAGTTAGCTGATGACACAAAGCTAGGAGGTATAGCTAAGAGAGAAGATTCAAAAAGATCTAAACAAACTGGAACTGTGGGCAGCAACTAAAAGAATGGTTTTAACTGGGAGAAATGCAAAGTCCTACATCTGGGCAAGAAAATGAAAAAAGCATATACAGAATGGGAGGAATAGGGCTAAGCAGCAGTACATGTGAAAAAGACTTAGGTATACTAATATATCATAGACTGAACATGAGTCAACAGTGTGATGCAGCAGCAAAAAGGCAAACACAATTCTGGGTTGCATTAACAGAAGCATACAGTCTAGATCACGTGAAGTAATTATTCCCCTATACTGCTCTTTGGTCAGACCTCATCTGGAATACTGTGTCCAGTTTTGGGCACCACATTTTAAAAAAGACATTGACAAACTGGAGCAAGTTCAGAGAAGAGCGACCAGAATGGAGACTGGTCTGCAAACCATGTCCTATGAGGAACAGTTAGACGATTTGGGAATGTTTAGCTTGCAAAAAAGAAGACTGAGAGGAGACTTGATAGCTGTTTACAAATATCTCAAGGGCTGTCAAACTGTAGAGGGATCCGCTTTATTCTCATTTGCACAAAGAAAGACTAGAAGCAATGGGATGAAACTGAAAGGGAGAAGATACAGATTAGATATTAGAAAAAAAAATTGACTGAGGGTGATCAATGAGTGGAACAGGCGGCCACGAGTGGTGGTGAGTTCTCCTTCAATGGAAGTCTTCACACAGAGGCTGGACAGACATCTGTCTGAGATGGTTTAGTGAATCCTGCATTGAGCAGGGGGTTGGACCAGATGACCCTAGAGGTTCCTTCCAACTGTAACCTTCTATGTTTCTATGCACCTACAGCTACTGTATTTGTGCATGACTACAAAAATTCAGCTTGAAAATAAACCTTCTTCTGGAATTTTAATATGTGCCTCTGCAGTCGAGTCAAGCTATCTGATGAAATCTGTTAGTGTGAGTAATGGTACATACAGACAGCCAAGAAACAATGTCTCAAGAGCCCCACACTCGCAGCCTAGTTATGGAGTCAGAATACCGACTTAATTATAAAGTATGTTTTTCTCTGAAAACCGCAGCTTTTCAGAGTCAAACATACCTGGCTGAGATAGTACAGTCAGTGCTTGATACATGCTGCCTGCGGATTTGGCAGCATGTATCAGCTGTCAGGTTCCCTTTAAAGATCTCGGCCGTCGGCTCTTCCCAGCACTGCCGCATGTTATTGACAGGTCTCTCTATTGTGTGTAAATAGGGAGAGACCTGTCAATCACCTTAAACAGCACTATGATCTTTTAACTGTAAGTTCTTTGAAATGCTGGAGCATTTCAGATGCGAACATACTTGGCTGCAGCCAGGCTGATATTCATGCTGCCTGCATATGCACAATAGACAGCGTCCAAGTCCAGAGTGTTCAATTAAAATGACTTTTATTCTGCCATAAACATGAACAACGTTTCGACCTATAATAGGTCTTTTTCAAGTACAAACATGGAGCAATGAGGTGGGCTTAGATAGTGTGGCTTACAAACCTACACCAATCACTACAAAGACCCAACCCACTAATACAAATATAAAGAATTAAACATTTAATAAACATCAGCATAGATAAAAAATACACAATCCCATGGCACTTGGCCATTCATGTCTATGGGTCCATGGAAAACATCAGACAGCACTGACAGCACTCCGATTTTCACGGATGCAATGCATATAGAAGATGGCAAAACTTTTTTTTCTCCACATTGGTGAAAATCGGATCAGTGTCTGATCAAAGTCTGATGAGCATAATCGGACTGATTTTATCGGATGGCAAAAAATCCGGTTGTGTGACCCTAACCTAGTTTGAACACAGCAGCAATGGTCAACCACTGCTCCATTCAAAAGGGGGGTCTTCAGAGCTCTGGTTCTCGAGATCAATGGGGGTTTCACTGGTTTGATCCTCAGCAATCAAAAAGTTACACATATCCCATTGATGTTGAATAACTATCAAACTTGAGAATACTCCTTTAAAGGCAAAGTACATTGGGAGAAAAATATGCATTAGATCTCTAGCAGAACAAAAGAAACTATCTTGCAAGTACATCCTAGGAGATGTAGCTGCTCTAAAAATCAATGTTTGACCCTTTAACGAGCCTTGCAATATAACCAGGGATAGACCCTACGGCTGCAATATAGCGTATAGCATCCCATGTGATATTTCTGAGCAAGAATTGACCTGTGGTGCGGATTTTAAAATCTACAAGAAGTCAATTCTTTATGTGGAATTCAACACGGATTTTATTCTTTGCGATTAAAAAGGTGAAATCAGAGGCAACAAAATCCGCATGTAACAAGCGCTGGTTTTTCTGCAGATGAGCTGAAGATACGTTGCAGAAAAATCCGCAACAAGCAAACTGAAGCTTAATACTGATGTTATTGCAGCATCTTACCTGATCTGTGTGAATATCCGTGACGTACATCAAGGGATTGTTTCCTTTTGTAAATTCTGGAACGTTCACAGTTACAAACGCCGACGTCACTGGAATGGTCCCAGTACTGATCTAAAATAACACCGTGATATATATGTCACCAATAAAGAATATAGACACAAAATTTTGCCAAATTTTTGATGCGTTTTTTTTCCCAAATCATTTTAATAGGGGAAAAATGCTGCAAAAATGCTGAAAGAATTGCCGTACTGCATATTGGAAACTGCTTCAGATCTGTTATGAAAAAATAAGCAGTGTGTGAATGAGATTTCAGAAATCTCATTCACGTTGCTGGTACAGTAAAATGCTGCAGGTTTTTTTTTTTTGCGTGAAAAAAAAAAAGTGGAAAAAATGCAACATGTGAACATACCCGTATTATGGAAGAAGGATGTTACGTTTTCCAGAAACAGCGCCACCTCTGTCCACAGGCTGTGTTCAGTATTACAGCTCACCTTCATTAAAGTAACTAAACGCTTCTTCCGTGTTTTTTCCTATTTAATCGCATTTATAATTACAAGCAGATGGGTGGAGGTTCGGGTCCTGAGACCCCTATGAATTGCTCAAAACCTCCCCAACTACCCGAGAAGTGCATAACCCAGGAGACAAGAGCGCATGTGTCTCAGAGCAGACTCCATAATCTGCTAGTAATTATAAAGGCAATTAAATAGGAAAAAAAAACACTACAAAGCTTTAGTTACTTTTTCACTTAAAACAGGCTGAGCTGAAATACGGGACACTGTACATGGATAAGACGAGGAAAAAAGGAGAAGCAGACAAGTTTGTATTCTAATCGATGAGGTTCCGGGGTGATACTGATTCTTCTATCATATCAGACTTGGTTAACAAATGATGAGGACTTTTTAATAGAGTAAGGAAAAACATTTATATGTTGGATTCTGCAGGTGTTATATAATCCCACTGGCAAGTTACATTGGTGCTAAAATAACTTTCCGCCAGTGTGAAGAGCGCTCTGCACATCTCCCAGTACGTTCTGAAAAGTTGGGCGCCAAACTGGAACTACAATCTAGAAATTCCTTTTTCCCTTTTCTTATTTCATGTCTTCCTGTTTACTGCCAAGTCACATATTTCCAAAACTCTAATTTTCCACCAAAAAAAGACTGCTCTCCAAGAAGACGATCTGTTAGACACATTAATGCTTAGACGGGTGACAATATAAACTCGTACTTCTCCATAATGAGATCTTTTTCTATTGCAGAGCTCTTTATTCCAGCCGCTGAGTTAGAGCTTGTGCAGGGAATTTTATGTTTAAATGCCTCAGTCTGGTTAACCCCTTAACAACTGCCATAATGCATTTTCACGGCAGCAGTTAAGGGTACTTATTCCTCAGCGCCGTGAAAATGTGACGCTGAGGAATAAGGCTGTAGCGCCCCCCAGAGTCGGAAATCCTCCGGGATCTCAACTACCGGGGGTAGCTACCTGGAGAATATGATGAGGGCCGGTTTTTCCGATCCCCTGTCACGTGATCGCCACTATTCACCGAATAGCGGCGATCACAGATAAAAAAAAGTGTGCTCGCGGTTTACCTTAATTTCTCTCTCCTCTGATATGATATACATGTTGTAGGAGGGAGAAATGAAGCCCCCTGAGCCCCCCGGTACCTCGGCCATCTTCCACTCTCCCCCTGATGGTCCCCCGGCTCCCCGGCATCTTCTGGTAAAAAAAAAATGGTGGGTGCATGCGCAGTGCACCCGCTAAGATCTGTCCGGGAATTTTGGTTAATTTTGATCAAAAAAAAAAAATCAAACCCCCTCTTGTATCCCCCTATGATCATTTTTCCCCTTCCACGTTCATTTGAAGCACGTGAAGGGTTAATACACTTCTTGAATGTGGTTTTGATCACCTTGAAGGGTGTAGTTTTTAGAATGGTGTCACTTTTGGGTATTTTCTGTCATATAGACACCTCAAAGTCACTTCAAATGTGATGGGGTCCCTAAAAAGAATGGTTTTGTAAATTTTGTTGGAAAAATGAGAACTCGCCAGTCAACTTTTAACCCTTATAGCTCCCTAACAAAAAAAAATGTTGGTTCCAAAATTGTTCTGATGTAAAGTAGACATGTGGGAAATGTTGTTTATTAACTATTTTGTGTGAAATATCTCTCTGATTTAAGGGCATGAAAATTCAAAGTTTGAAAATTGCAAAATTTTCAAAATGTTCGCCAAATTTCCGTTTTTTTCACAGGTAAACACAAGTTGTGGCGCCCCTGAGGGTTCGACCGCCACAGGGATGCTGCACTTCTCTAATGGAGTGTAGTGTTCCTCCTCTGAGGTAAGAACAGTGTGTTGGTCAGGACCCAACCTCCACATCCAACAACACATTTTCTCCACCAGAGGGGGCTAGAAAGCACTAGGTGCTGCCCTCCTGGTTACAGGGAAACTGGGGAATCAAGAGCTAGGGGAACCATTTAGTGGGTGTGGGTGGAGGACTCACATTTTAGTGACACTTTAAATTTCATATTTAATAAAAAGCCATCTTGGTTCATGGTCTTTAGATGGTTCTTTTGACTGTCTCGGTACTGTGATCTCCCTCCCTGAGAGTGGATCCTTTGTGGCCCTGCAGAGGACGGAGACACGGCCCTTGTACCTTAGCCTTTGGGTCGAGGGGCAGGTTGCAGATAATGGATGTCTCAACCCGGTCAAGGACCATGACCAAGAAGGCCCGGAGCTTAAGAGTGTAGCTCCATAGCAAATGGATCCCAGGGAGGATGCAGACGGAGCGGTATACGCCACCTGTCCTCGCCCATCTGATATATTCAGAGCGAGTCCGGCTGCAAGAGGGGTACCGGCCCCCGACACCCGACCTTGCTACTCCACGTCCTGGTCGGGAAAGCCCGGTAGGCCCTGAGGATCCCACCGGGTATCGGACGGAGCGGAGCTGCCACCCGTGCCCTTTTTCTAAGAGGAGTTCAGAGTGAGACCCGGTCTATCTACACACACAGACAGGAAAGGATACGGTCTGTAGTTCAGGAACACTCTGGTGCGGGGTCCTGATCTAATGCTGGACTTACTCGGAGGTTGTCGGACCCCCGTTCCTGGTGACCGCAGAACCCCGTGAGGAGCAGGGAGTCGCCTTCCTTCTGCCATCTCTTATGTGAGTAAAGCCTTGGAAGTTCACCCCTATGGCCTCCGGACTCTTTATTCGGCGCTACACCGCACGACGCAGCAACCGGTCTCCTCTACTACTACCCCCTCCGTCCTGTCTCTCTGCCCTGAGGCCTTGCTCCGCCTGTGGGGAGTAGTAACATCGTCGGCTGCCCTAACACCAGGCCTCACTCAGCGGACTGCGGCAGCGCTGGTGGCCTTCACCAGGTGCCACAGGTGGCGTAGTCGTAATCAGCCACTCAACCCGGATAAGCCCACACCATCCTTTTTTAATTGTGACGGCATGGAGCGGGTCCGGGCCACGGCTGCACCCCATCTCTCCATCACAGGACCCGACTCCGAGTCCCCATCTCCCAGGGTAAAGAAAAGGGCTTTCGAGTAGAGGCGTCACAAAAACTTGGCGTAGTCGGCAGGATTGCGTGAACGCAGCAAAGGAAGGAATTACCCATTGCTACCGGGTACTGTGTGCCTTACACCTTGAACTGTCATTTTCCACTTAAAATGGCGACCGCCCAAGAAGAACAGGCGCCATAATGCTGTGAAAAGACGGTCTTCAAACACCTCCCATCGTGGGCAGGGCTCCCGTTTGGTGCCAAAAGTGTGGACTGCCCCTTCCATCAGAGACTGTCTGCGGGGTAATGCCCATCAAACCGGATGGGCAGAACGAAGGCGGGTCTGTCAACATGCCGCCCAGGAACCGCCCAAAAGAGGAGGAAGAAGAAAAGGAACAGGGTGCGGCCATTGCAGTTGGAGGTTGGCAATCTTCGGAGGCAGACATGGACGCTTCTGGAGCGCAACCTACCGAGCCTTCTGAACCCAGGTTCAGACCCTTCACCCGGCAGGGAGTGAGGCGGCAGCGTTCTTACAGCGGGAGATTTGGAGTTTCTCTACCAGGAAGCCCTGGGATTCGAGCGGAGACAGAAAGAGGCCCAGGAGTCGGCGACGGCTGCGTGGCGGGAAGAAATGTTGCTGCGTATCCGGGCCCGCCGCCAAGTAGTTGAAGCCCAAGGAGACACGGTGACAGAGGTCGCGAGCGGCCCAGAGGCGGGTGAGTGTGCAACCCCTGCCCCGGCTGCTGAACCTACCGTTCCTATCCTGGACCTCATGGCCGAATATCTCTTGCCCGGCGCGGTTACCTGGCAGCAGGTCTTTGCTCCGGAGCTGCAAGCAGCAGCTCTAGGTGGGGACCTGCGATGCCGCCCTCCTCCCGAACCCGAAGTGCCTGAAGCTGAAGAGGTGTCCACCGGCTCCAACACGGATTGGTCCGTGCTTGCAGAGGACCCGCAGCAACCCCTAATGATACCGCTACCCGCACCAACAGTCACCTGGCCGGAGGCTGAGGAGTGGGCCTGGGACAACCAGGGGGGGACCTGATGGGCTTCCCCCGGGAGACCCGGGCTGAAGCGCAGAGGAGGAGTCAGCGGTGTAGTGAGCAGATACTCCAACTCGCTCGGGAGCAATGCCAAAGGGAGATCTGCTGCGAGCGCCTCGAGGTACGGCCAAAGCTGCTAAATCCCGGGCCCGTCAGGAAGAGGCAACTCGTCCCAGTCCCCGTGTGGAAGGGCAAGTCATCCGCTTCCACCATGAGGCGGGGTGGGGGTTCATCAGGAGTCCCCAGCACGAGGACGACGACGTGTTTGTCAGCAGGCGGGACGTCGAGCCGCGGTTAAGGAAGGGACACCCTGGCCGGAACCTCTTCCCGGGCGATGTAGTAACGTACTCTCGCCACCAGGGGTGCGGGGGAGGTACGCCCTAGATGTCCACAAAGTGTCCGGGAGCGATGCCCCCTCACGCTCGGCCTCAGGGGACCGGTCAGCCTCCGTCGGGAGGAACGAGCCTTTTCCCAGGAGGGAACCCGAGATTTAAGCAGCCCCGGCGGTTGTAACTTGTTTATAGTTAATATGTTGACATTTATATTTTGATTTATTATCCCGGTTTCTAGAGACATGTGTCCCTGCAGACTTGCAGCAGACAGACTCCTTTCTTGTATATAGGTTGCATCTCTTTAGGTGCTCCATATTGGTTTTATGCAAAACTGTGTATATATGTCTACCTTAAGACCTCAGAAGGAAAACCTGTCAGGGTGGCTCTCTGGGAGGTCCAACTCAGGATCTTCATGCCCTGCAGCCACCCCAGGGCCCACGTTGAGGGTTTGGGACAAGTCCCTCGCACTTCTGAACTGACACTGCGTCTTTGCACCTTAACCCGTCTGTCTGCACATGATGTCTCTGGAAAATGCTAGCACTTTTATAATTTTATACTTTTGTACTTTTATAATATATTGTTATATTTGCAACGTCCAAGAAGATGCGCCTCCCAAAAAGGGAAGATAGTTTATGGTTATATAAAAATAAAATTTCCTGGGTGTTACTCTCTTGCAGCCCGCGGACGTGCTGTGTTTCACCAGGGGGGAATGTGGCGCCCCTGAGGGTTCGACCGCCACAGGGATGCTGCACTTCTCTAATGGAGTGTAGTGTTCCTCCTCTGAGGTAAGAACAGTGTGTTGGTCAGGACCCAACCTCCACATCCAACACCACATTTTCTCCACCAGAGGGGGCTAGAAAGCACTAGGCGCTGCCCTCCTGGTTACAGGGAGACTGGGGAACCAAGAGCTAGGGGAACCATTTAGTGGGTGTGGGTGGAGGACTCACATTTTAGTGACATTTTAAATTTCATATTTAATAAAAAGCCATCTTAGTTCATGGTCTTTTGACTGTCTCGGTACTGTGATCTCCCTCCCTGAGTGTGGATCCTTTGTGGGCCTGCAGAGGACGGAGACACGGCCCTCGTACCTTAGCCTTTGGGTCGAGGGGCAGGTTGCAGATAATGGATGTCTCAACCTGGTCAAGGACCAAGACCAAGAAGGCCCGGAGCTTAGGAGTGTAGCTCCATAGCAAATGGATCCCAGGGAGGATACAGACGGAGTGGTATACGCCACCTGTCCTCGCCCACCTGATATATTCAGAGGGAGTCCGGCTGCAAGAGGGGTACCGGCCCCCGACACCCGACCTTGCTACTCCACGTCCTGGTCGGGAAAGCCCGGTAGGCCCTGAGGATCCCACCGGGTATAGGAAGGAGCGGAGCTGCCACCCGTGCCCTTTTTCTGAGAGGAGTTCAGAGGGAGACCCGGCCTATCTACACACACAGACAGGAAAGGATACGGTCTGTAGTTCAGGAACACTCTGGTGCGGGGTCCTGATCTAATGCTGGACTTACTCGGAGGTTGTCGGACCCCCGTTCGTGGTGGCCGCAGAACCCCAGAACCCCGCGAGGAGCAGGGAGTCGCCTTCCTTCTGCCATCTCTTATGTGAGTAAAGCCTTGGAAGTTCACCCCTATGGCCTCCGGACTCTTTATTCTGCGCTATACCGCACGACGCAGCAACCGGTCTCCTCTACTACTACCCCCTCCGTCCTGTCTCTCTGCCCTGAGGCCTTGCTCCGCCTGTGGGGAGTAGTAACATCGTCGGCTGCCCTAACACCAGGCCTCAGCGGACTGCAGCGGCGCTGGTGGCCTTCACCAGGTGCCACAGGTGGCGTGGTCGTAATCAGCCACTCAACCCGGATAAGCCCACACCATCCTTTTTTAATTGTGACGGCCCGGAGCACGGAGCGGGTCCGGGCCATGGCTGCACCCCATCACTCCATCACAGGACCCGACTCCGAGTCCCCCATCTCCCAGGGTAAAGAAAAGGGCTTTCGAGTAGAGGCGTCACAAAGTGATATCAAAGAAATTCTGAATCATGAAGTACAATATGTCATGAAAAAAACAGTCGCAGAATCAGGGGGATCCGTTGAAGCGCTCCAGAATAATTACCTCATAAAGTGACAGTAGTCAGAATTTTAAAATTTAGCCTGTTCATTAAGTACATAATTGGCTCCGTCCTTAAGGGGTTAGAAATAATACAAGAAATCATCCTCATCCTCCCTGATCCTCTGCAGGTTTCACTCCGGAACTCACCCGCTTCCTGATGGTTTCTGCTTCCTGATCTCGGACTTAACACCCTGGAATTGCCGAATATGTCTGGTCAGCCATTCACCTGCTGCAGCAGCGACTTGCCTTAGCTAGTGATTGGCGACCATTTAAAGTTTGCTGAGCCCTGGATCAGGAAGCACAGACTAAAGGGCATTGGGAAAGCACCAGAGCAGAACCTGCAGGCAATCAGGGAGTAGGAGAATTATCCAAGTATTACTTGGCCCAATTACAATCCAACAAAACATCAGACCAATATTAGTCTATGGGGTCGTGCACAAGCCCGAATGACCGAGTTTGATCCGACATTTGGATCGCATTCAGCCAGCAAGTCAATGAGTCCATGGCAAATATCGGACTGCACTCGGATGACATCCAAGTGCAGTTCGATTTCCAAGGACTGATAGAATGTAGAAGATGGAGACATTTTCAAACTCTGATCAGAGTGTGATTTTCATAAGCGAACCGATTTTCTCATGATGAGAGAATATACGCTCCTAGCCAAAAGCTTTCTGAGACATTTAAAAAGTAATATGATAGGATATAAATTCTGTCTGCCTGAAGCCACCACTAGGGAGAGTTGACTACAGAAAAATGTATCATTCACTTTATTGGAAGTTGTATAAATCCCAATAAATCCCAATACACCAATGTGCCATTGACCTAGAAAACCGCCATTTTTTTCAATAAGGTCTTATGCACACAGAAGAGACATTGAAGAACATAGGTCCATAACATAAAGCTATAGAACTCTTTGTACACTATTTGCTGCCACATGGTTCATCTGTATAAAACTATTTTGTTTCTCCAATAATCTGCAAAAAAAATCTCTGTATGAAATAGAGTGGTAAAGAGGTACTATATGGGTCTCTATAAAACTTCACCAAGTCATATTATTGTCATGTGATTGATTCCTAACACAGTTGTTAGTATATGCCTGACTGGCAGAAGGAATTGCTAATAACATATATAGTATCTACTGAAGTTCCTCCTAGGTGGAGTTTATCTGTTTTCTTTAGTCTGATTGGACAGATAATAAATAACAGTACAGTTCTATATTTCTACAATCATTATAGGACACTTCAGGTGGATAGCTTAAATAGAAAGAGTGAAGATAAGGTGAAAAAAGGATCATAATTACCTTTAAAGTAAAGTTAAATTCTGGGCCAATTTCTCTTAGATGATTTATTGTTGATGGGACACTGGACCCAGAAAATACTTCATAAAAGTTTATGCTTGACGACCTATTAATAAATGCAATGGCATGTGTTACTCCATAGAGTATGATAATGATATTGTAAATTACATAAGAAACATATAAAGTTTGTATCACTTTTATAGCGCCATTAATTCTACAGCGCTTTACAGACATCATCATCACTGTCCCCATTGGAGCTCACAATCTAGATTCCCTATCAGTATGTCTTTGGAGTGTGGGGGGAAACCGGAGAACTCGGCGGAAACCCATGCAAACATGGGGAGAACATACAAACTCCTTGCAGATGTTGTCCACTTCAAAATGTTTAGTTTTAGCCCCGACCTATGGTGGGACAAGCACATGCTGCATAGACTGATGCACTTGCAATCCTTTCCTTTGGAGGGACCATAGTTCCTAAGTCCCATGTTTGATCTTTGGAATTTACAAGGTCTCCAAAATGGTCTACTACCCCACTTTTTGTTTGCAGTCTGAAAAAATGGTGTACATATTGCATGTAGCTGGAGCAGACAAGACAGACATGTATCCTGGGAGCCAGGGAAGGAGCCAACAAGCTTCCCTGCCAAGACTCAAGGTGTTTAAGTACAAGACTAAGGTCATAAGTCTAGCTATAAATCCCATTCTTAAGATGGCCTTAAACTTTAGACAACTAATTCTCCCAACCCCCGCATAAACATGTACATTCAGCTCGGCAGTTTTGAATGGGGAGAAGGGATAAGATGCCTCTACAAAACTCTGATGGTGACTTTTCTTTCCTGAGATGAAAAAAACAGGATATATTGAAATTTAAAGGGAATCCGTCGGCAGGTTTTGTTATGTAATAGCATGATGTCAGGTCAGAGACCCTGATTCTAGTGACGTGTCACTTACTAGGCTGATTGGTTCAGGTTTGATAAAAATCCCTGTTTTCTCTGCTGTAGATAAATACCCAGCTGTGTATAACCCCGCCCACACCAATGATTCGCAGCTTTCTGTTTTTCACTGTAACTGAGGCATCCACAGGAGCTCAAGTTACAGAGGAAAACAGCTCCCTGTGCTTATTCAAGTCAATGATTTTATCTGGGTTTACTAGAACCCAGAAGCTGTACAATTAAGGGCAGATACTGAATTATTGTGTCTAATAGAAGCATTGGCAACCCCCTTTTAAATGGAATCTGTCAGCAAGATTTCGCCCCAAACTATTAATTTGTGCATTACAAACAAGAGAACCATGAGTAAAACTGGCATTATTAGAAAAACAAATGTATTTATAAATTACAGTCATGGCCAAAAGTATTGAGAATGAGACAAATAGTATTTTTTCCAAAGTTTACTGCTTCATTTTTTGTAATGGCAATTTGCATATACTCCTGAATGTCAAAGAGTGATCAGCTTAACAGCAATTACTGTACTTGCAAAGTCAATATTTGCCCAGAAAATGAACTTTAACCCCCAAAACACATTTCAACATCATTGCAGTCCTGCCTTAAAAGGAGCAGCTAACATCATTTTAGTGATTGATCCATTAACACAGGTGTGGGTGTTGATGAGGACAGGGCTGGCGATCAATCAGTCATGATTAAGTAAGAATGACATCACTGGACACTTTAAAAGGAGGCTGGTTCTGGGTATCATTGTTTCTCTTCAGTTAACCATGGTTATCTCTAAAGAAACACGTGCAGCCATCATTGCACTGCATAAAAATGGCCTAACAGGGAAGAGTATCGCAGCTACAAAGATTGCACCTCAGTCAACAATCTATCGCATCATCAAGAACTTCAAGGAGAGAGCTTCCATTGTTGTCAAAAAGGCTCCAGGGCGCCCAAGAAAGACCAGCAAGGGCCAAGACTGTATCTTAAAACTGTTTCAGCTGCGGGATCGGACTACCAACAGTGCCGAGCTTGCTCAGGAATGGCAGCAGGCTGGTGTGAGTGCTTCTGCACGCACTGTGAGGCAGAGACTCTTTGAGCGAGGGCTGGTTTCAAGGAGGGCAGCAAAGAAGCCACTTCTCTCCAGAAAAAACATCAGGGACTGACTGATATTCTGCAAAAGATACAGGGAGTGGACTGCTGAGGACTGGGGCAAAGTCATTTTCTCTGATGAATCAAATCCCCTTTTCGATTGTTTGGGACATCTGGAAAACAGCTTATTCGGAGAAGAGGTGAGCGCTACCACCAGTCTTGTCTCATGCCAACTGTAAAGCATCCTGAAACCATTCATGTGTGGGGTTGCTTCTCAGCCAAGGGAATCGGCTCACTCACAGTCTTGCCTAAAAACACAGCCATGAATAAAGAATGGTACCAGAATGTCCTCCAAGAGCAACTTCTCCCAACCGTCCAAGAGCAGTTTGGCGCCCAACAATACCTTTTCCAGCATGATGGAGCACCTTGCCATAAAGCAAAGGTGATAATTAAATGGCTCATGGAACAAAACATAGAGATTTTGGGTCCATGGCCTGGAAACTCCCCAGATCTTAATCCCATTGAGAACTTGTGGTCAATCATCAAGAGACGGGTGGACAAACAAAAACCAACAAATTCTGGCAAAATGCAAGCATTGATTATGCAAGAATGGACTGCTATCAGTCAGGATTTGGTCCAAAAGTTGATTGAGAGCATGCCAGGGAGAATTACAGAGGTCTTGAAGAAGAAGGGGCAACACTGCAAATATTGACTTGCTGCATTAACTCATTCTAACTGTCAATATAACCTATTGGTACTCATAATATGATTGCAATTATATTTCTGTATGTGATATAAACATCAGACAAACACTAATAAAAACCAGAGGCCAGCAGATCATGTGAAAATATAATTTTGGTGTCATTCTCAATACTTTTGGCCATGACTGTAATGTATACACATTACCACATTTAAATATCTCATACAAAGGAAGGGGACAAAAAAGTGTTAAGTGCTTAGACAGAGCCCTCAAGATGTTTTATGTCCCATCTGACTTCCTCTTGAGAAAGCTGCTTTTTACAGCGAAACGCGCGTTGAGGTGCGCCCGCTACCTTTGGCCCCCCCTGATCCCACCCAACCTTGGCCTGTTAGTGTGGTAAGCATATTATCATTGTGATTTGATGGTACAGCAATTAAAATCTACTCAGGGCACTATTTCAGTGGTGAGTGTGATCTGATTGCAGTAAGAGCACTCTGTATACTAAATCCTGAATAGTTTATTGTATATGTAAAGGCCATAGGGATTCCATCTTGCATGGATGGGACATAATACATCTTGGGGGCTGTGTCTAAGAACTTAGCACTTTTTTGTCCCCTTCCTTTGTACAAGATATTTAAATGTGGTAATGTGTATATGTGGCACCCCAGGTCTGGTCGCCACAGTGGCAGCAATGTCATGTCTGAGAGCAGGTGGGAGGTTCCCTGGTTGGGGACAATTAGCATGCAGCACCTCCTGCCTCAGTCCAGGGAGGGGAGAAATCTGCCCTTTATAAACTGGATCTGGGGCGGGGTTAGAGAGACAAGTTCCAGAGACCAGTGAGAGACAAGCCTGAGACAAGACAGGGACAGGTCAACAGCAGGCTGAGGAGTCTCTGTAGGCAGAGGAGGAACATGAGGCCAGGAGGGGAACTAGCAGAGTTCGTCTTGGCCAGAGACTTGTAAAGCCGGACACTGGAGTCCGAGGCTGTGAGGGTTATAAGCCCAGCAGCAGAAAACCACCACACAGGGGACTTCAAGTCCTATGGCCCAAGGAAGCCCGGAGGCTCAGCCACACGAGAGGGACCACTACTACCCAGGAGGGGTGAGAGGTACGGAAGGCCCGAGTCGCCAGTCATACGGGTGAGGACAACACGGTACACTGAGAGACGTGGGCTACCACCACACTACAGCGGGATAGCCAAGAAAGAGTGAAGTCAGCACGGTAGGCCTACAAGCTCCCCCTAACCAGCGGGATTTCCCAGTTGCTCTCAGACTGAAGAGGCCTCCATTGTTAACCTGTATTCCGGACGGGTCCCTTAATACCACCAACAGTAAAGACCCTGACTTGCATGACAGACTCCGTGTGGTTACTGCTGCTTCCGCGCACCATCACCACCAACATCCCTATTTACTGCCCTGAGGCTATACTCCTCCCGTGGGGAGTTGTACTATCCTCTGCTGCACCCATAACACCAGCCTCAGCGGACTGACCTGCAGCGGCGGTTCACTCTGACTGCAATCCACAGGTGGCGAAGTCGGACATTCGGTATATAGCCCGCCATTTAGTTTGACCACCCTGAGCCACGGGACCGGGTCCCCGCCACGCAAGGACTACAACACCCAGCATCCACAAAAGGTCCGGTTCCGGGTATCCCCACACACACACGGCCCAGGGGGCGCGTCATATACATTGATTACATTGATTTATAAATAAATTTGTTCTTCTAATAATGCCAGTATTACTCATGGTTCTCTTTGTTTGTAATGCGATTCGAGTAGGCTTTCTGGGTTAGCCTCGACTCTCCGGGGGACTAAACCCAGTGTCTCATATCTAATATGTTGGTCGTTGTTTATAAAATATTCATTTGTGCATGTAGGTCTTTCGAAGACAATCCAAACAATACCGTTACACAGCCAGTCCGTTCCTCTGTTACTGAGAAATCAGCACTTGAATTGATATACAAATGAGGCTGAAGAACTATAGTAAATCTGAGCCCTCTGTCACTCTAAGGCTACGGCTATGGCCCCACTATCAGTATTTGGTCAGTGTCTGGTCAGTATTTTTTCTCAGGAGTGGGAGACAAAATCAGGAGTGGGTGATAAATGCAGAATTGGTGACTTGTTTCTATTATACCTTTTCTCTGATTGTTCCTCACCTGGTTTTGGCTCCCACTCCTGAGAAAAAATACTGACCGAATACTGACCAAATACTGATAGTGGGGCCGTTGCCTAACTCTAGTCCTGTCCAGTGTCATCCCCTCCTGTTTGATTGGCAGCCTCTATACTGTCAGTCAAGCAGGAGGAGGCGACGCTGGGTGGGGACAAGAGCTGGAGTGACAGAGGCTTCAGATCTAGATAGTCCTTCAGCCTCATTTTCATATCAATTTAAATATTGATTTCCCAGTAACAGAGGAACTGGCCGGCCATGTAACGGTATTGCTGTACTGCCTTTTAAAGAGCTACATGCTCAAATAAATAGTTGGGATAGATTCACTTTAATTCTGTGATTGAAAAAAGAACATATTCGGTAATCTGATTGCTCTCACATACAACATTAAGGATATACAAGCACTGTACCTTGTGAAGTGCATCTCTGCGTCATACTTTACAGGTATAGATATGTTCACTGCATTGTCTTGCTCAAAATCTTCATAACTTTCACTGTAATAAAATAAAATAGAATTATTGTGTGTAGATGGAAGAATATATTTAATGGGGTTTCTCGGATTTAGGAAAAAAAAGCAAGTTTTTTGTCCAGAAACAGTGCCCCTTGTTATCAAGTAACTAATTTTTTTTTGTATGCGAGTATCCTCTAGATATTGCAAAGTTATGTTTTTGTAATATATATTATTACCTTAACTTGTTTCCTTCTCCCCCAAACTCCATGCTGCAGTGTGTTTTACATGGCCATTCCATGCTCCTTTAGAAACTGCTTTCAACTGCTGCTCAACAAAGATCTCACTCTATTTACAATCAGTGTAGCGGAATTCCCACTTATGAATACAGGAGTGGAGAGAAAAGGCTCAGAGATGGGCATTCCCCTTCACTTCTCTGATTGATTGTGTCATGGGTGTGTCAGAAGTGACAGACAGTCGCCCTTCAGTTGGTTGCGGGAGATCTCTATGTTTAGCATTACAGACACCTCTCTAGAACCCAGTGGCTACCTTCCTCTGGCTAATTAACACCCTGGCCTGGGTGTATAAATACCTTCTGTGTGCCAGAGGGAGGTGCCGGCGATATTCATTACCCTTTGTGAAGGCTTGAGCAAGAGCAGTACTTCTTCCTTTCTGGTGCTAGAAGACGTATGCGCATTTGTCTGGAGTCGACTAAAGTTAAGCGATTTTCCCTTGTTTGTACCCCCTTGTTGTCTTTAGTGTTCAGTGGGGATCGACTAGTACTCATCCCCTCCCTTCCCTAGACAGAGCCAAATGCCAGGGAAAGACAGGGCGAGGTACGCGTGCGGTGATTGGTGAAGAACCACTATAGGGACGTTAGTAGAGACAGGGTGATACTAGATCAGCCTAGGAGGTCTCCACTCCCCCCTTTCCCTAAAGTCTGGGCTTCCTTTCCCTCTTCCCTTTGTGTTGCACTTAGTCTTTCCCACACCTTGAGTGACATACTATTAATAGAGAACAGATCTTGGCTGAGCACCAGTTGAAAGCAGCTTCTAAAGGAGCATGAACTGTTCATGTAAACATGGTGTTTGGGAGAGAAAAAAATGATTGCAAAAAATCATAGCTTTGCAATGCCTGAAGGATAACTAAAGAAAAAAAAGGATAGTAACACTTTAAGTGAATGATATTGAGCTGCAATGAAGACATAGTTTATGGACGAAAGTACAAGGACTTGTTTTTCTAATTTCAGGTAAACTCTTTAATATGGCACAAATCTACATTAATATGGACTGTACCTTGTAGCCTGGAAATAGATATAAGCTTTGTCATAAAGATACTTCAGGTTGAAATCAAATCCAATATCAAATGTAACCTAGAAATAAAGACATGGTGTTGTCAGATAGTCAGAAAGCAGCTGGATCATCAGTAGGGTAGTTGTAGGGGTGCAGAGGTTGTGGTCGCACTCGACTCCTGCAGTCAGAGGAAGCCCAAAGCCCTTCTGTCTCACATATAGCGCATAATACTATGGAGTTCAGGGGCCGCTATAGATTTTGCACAGGCATAAACTTATAGTTCTGTGTATCTCATCTGTATCTATGGGCTGGGTGACAACCAATTTAATCACTAATTGAGCTACGTTAGAGTTGTCAGAATTTTTTTTTCCAGATTCCTCAATGACTATTCTGCTTAGTTTTGCATTCCCTAAAGATTTGTAAATCAGAACAAAGAAAGGTTGGGGACCCTGATGGAAACTCACTTGGTGGTCATATTAGATGTCAGAAATTTTATACAATTAGCTGCATTGTTAAGAAAAGGAAATCAGAAGATTAAAGGGTGAATATCTATAAATAAATCAGGGTTAAATAAAATGTAATTATGGATATACTGAAGGGACCTCGACCATCCCCACTAACCCCTGTAACACCCAAAGCCACAAAGAATATCATCTATTAAAGGGGCACTCTCATGTTAGTAAATGATGACATATCACTAGAATACGCCATCACTTTATGATTACTGGGGACTGACTTTTAGTGCCTCCACTGTTCCTAAGAATGAAGAGCTGCATTGCTCCTTCAAAGCTGCTCTCTAGCGGCTGAGCCAGGAACTGCCGCTGCCCCACTGTAATTGAACATAGCTTCGCTGAACCAATTGGGCCAGAACGCCCCCTGTGCAGAGGAAAACCTGCGAAGGGGGCACAGCTCAGAAGGAGTAATGTGGTCCATTTATTTTTAGAATCAGTGGGGGTTCCAAAGGTCAAACCTTGGAAGTCATTACTGAGATGTCACTAAGAGTCGCGTTAGACATCCAGGAATTTTAGATTCTAGCTCGTAAACCCCCTTCACATCATGGATTATGGATCTACCCCCTTACATTACTGTGACAGGACAGCTATCAGCTTGGAAGCATGGCTTTACCCAAAGAGACACAGATTTGGATTCTACATGATTTTAGCCTAAGGGTATATAGCCCTGACTGGAAAGATATGGATCTGCTCCACTGACCATCAGAGAACCCATGGATATATTTGGGGAGACCAGGTTGGGACGATGAAGTCATCTGGCCCCACAGATATGTTGCTTTGGGTTGCTCGGTGGGACCCTCCGGTCACCTGGAATCCATGGAGACATTCGGAGAAGCCAGATTTGGACCAGCCGGTCATCTGGCCCCATGAAAACTCTCGGAGAGGCCAGGGTGGGACCCTGGGGTCTCCTGGCCCTGTACCTCGATGGACTGCTAGTTTCCTAAGCTTGCCGCTACCTTCTTTCTATGGGGGCCCACCAGAAGCGGGGGGCCACTGGTTGAGGTAGTTGGCCCTGGAAGTCCCAAAGTCTCAGCTGTTCTATCCCAGGCGGTCCAGCGGAAGGGTGAGACTGTGTAATGTTGTACCATCTTGGGCATATGCTGGGACTGTTCTATCGGTTTATTGTCCGTTTTGTGGTTCAAAGTATTGCCATGCTGTTTAACCTTCACCCTTTGTTGTCTGAGTGATATTCGGCCCACGGAAGACCCCGTGTCTTCACAATTACCAAAAAGATATTGGGTGGTCTTCTCGTAATGTTAATACCTTTTGCTGGTCCTTCAGGAAAGGGAATCCCACCTGACAGCTGACAGATCCCTGTGTGTTGCCAACTTGGCACAAAACTTCTGTTCCGTCGTTCTGAAACAAGGAACTGTGTCAGCACAGAGAGAATGCACCAAAACACCTGAATCATTCATAGATGCAGGGGCAGACATATCAATGGTGCAACTTGTGTGGTCGCACAGGGTGCCCAAGAGGTAAGGGGGACACATCTACCTCCAAAGCAGGAGGAATTGTGCATTTTGAGGAACTATTGGACTGTAAAGGGCCCATATATTACTCTTGCACAGGGCCCTCTTCTGCCTGTGTACACCAGTGTATTGACAGACATATATTATCCACTAGAAATGAAAGTCACTTGCTTTTATAATTACATATTATGCTCACTTTACAAATGAAATGTCTGATTTCTCCAAAGCGTCTAGAATATATGGAAAGTATCACATTTGGTGCATACAGCTCCCATTCAAACCTATGTGCCTCCTTTATTACAGCTGACAAAACGACCAATGCTAGAGACACAAAACTGCAGTATCAGACTACGCAGGGTTTATTTGTAGTCTGTAACCATGGAGACAAATAGGTCTGAAGAGGAGCTGCAGATACAAAACCTGTAGGGTGATTTTATTCAAAATTACTTCTTTTTTTTATTCCTGTACAACAAAATGTTTGCAAAACTCTACATTCTTCTTTTAATATATTTGTAAGATGCATGAGCAGCAAGGTAGAAGGTATTCATTAAAACGTAACTTTTACTTCATATACTAAAAGCATGAGGAAAACATACAAAGACACACAATATAAAATGACAATGACCTATTTGTTCTCACAAGTAATATGTTTGAACATATGATACCTATATAAATAAATTGGTATATGCAGGGTCGGACTGGGATGTCTAGGGCCCACCGGGCATTTCCCCGATATCTCGCCAGGACAGTCCGACCCTGGGTATATGCAAAAATAAATAATCTCACCAAGTAGTTGTCCCAAACAGGTGAATCCAGATTAATTCCAGGAAGAGCAACTCCTAGATGCCTGCCCGGGGAGAAGCAGGGGGGAGTTTTGTTATCAAAACACCACACATTTCTCCAAATCTACCATTGATCATGGAAATAAATGCCCCTTGGTGCTCCCAACGTGTTTCGTCATTTACTCATCAGGGGACATGCGGTAAGGATAGTAATAGCCACCACAACTGGGGCTTCAAAATTGGCACTCCAAAAATTATTGGAGTAGAGCATCTAGGAGTTGCTCTACCCGGAATTGATCCAGATTCACCTGTATGGGACAACTACTTGGTAAGATTCTTCCTTTTTGCATATACCCAGGGTCGGACTGGCCTGGCGGGATATCAGGGAAATGCCCGGTGGGCCCCAGACAGCCCAGTAAGACCCTGAATATACCAATTTATTTATATAGGTATCATATGTTCAAACATATTTCTTGTGAGGCCAAATAGGTCATTGTCATTGTATTTTGTGTGTCTTTATATATTTTCCTCATGAGCCCTATGCTTTTAGTATATGAAGTAAAAAGTTATGTTCTAATTAATACCTTCTACCTTGCTGCTCATACATTTTCAATTGATTGGTCGACTGTCAAACATTTGTAAGATGCAAAAAGAATTACTTACCGGAGAAGTTGAAGATGCAAAGAAAAGGTTTTCGGAGAAAAGCGCCTTGAGCTTTGTGTTATAGGCATTCTCCTTTTTATTCATGAGTGTTACTTGGAACATCAGTCGTCGGTTTTTGTCGCTGACTATGTATGGTAAACTCCTGCAGGGAGGGTGGTATCACTAATTTATTTAGATCTACATGCAGTAATACATTTATGCTTATTGGTGGCAACATGTTGGTATGTAATATGGTGCAGCTTGGCAGAGCTGTGTGATCAGGCAAATCTACTGCAACATGTCAGACTAGGTCAACTTCATCTATCACTGCCCATGTCAACTTTAATAGCTTAGCAAACACAGTAGAGTTCAGAAACCCCTGGCACATCGGTTGAAGAAAAACTACAAGTCTCAGCATGCTCTTGTAACATGGTTTTGGGGGCAGTAACCATGGGTGAGGTACTCGTCTCCAGTGCCCTGGCATGTTACATGAAGGTGGAGGTCCTGGCTGGGTGTGTGGCCTTGTGCATTGAGGGCGCTATGCCCGTGTAGGCCGCATGTAACCGTGGTTGCAGGTTTGCCAGGACCAGATGTTCTACAGTTCAATGAGATAAGCCACCATTCACAAATAAACTCTTTACTCAACAGCAACTTGGTAAGGGTTATATATAAGGGATAGCAGGTACAAAGTCTTATGGATGTTTTCTTGAAGCATTTTCCATACAGTTTCCTTACTTAGTAGTCTACTTCAGGGATCTGTATGTCTGCTGTTTCTCCCTACTTCACCACATCTCAGCTTTAACACAACACAACAGCCTTGATCAACAAGCGTCATCTACTTGATCTGCGGTTCCGCATCCTCTTTCCCCTTCTGGTGACCTGCAGCTCTTGCCCCGGACAATGTACTAGTCCCAGTCCTCTTTAGGCCCGTTACCTTTCAGTGTTACAAGCTCAAGGTCTCATGGCCAGGCATCCTCTCCTAGGACCAGTTTCTAGAAGGCCATTCTATCTCTTAGTCACTCATGCTCCAGATCTTGCTATCTCTTCTCTTTGGTCTCCTCTTATTTAGGGTCACCCCAGAATGCGGCACTGCTCAACTGGGATCTTTAGGTCCACTCGCTATACACTCCAGGTCCTATCTCTGTCTTTGTAGCAAGAAGCAGTCACTTTCTCTAACACTAACCCCTCCCACTGTGGGCTAGTCCCAACCATTAACGAAAGACTATCTCTATAGTCAACTACACACACACTACCAACATCATTAAAATATTACATCACAATACCACTAAAACTTATCACATTATAAAGTATTTACAAAAGACGTAGACCATAATTCACATGATATAATACACATTGCACTTTGTAACAATAAAACTTGTTCCTTCAAGAGGGAAACGTGGTCAGCATGTCCATACCCTTAGACTCTCATCAGAGCATGCTGGGAGATGCGGTTTTACAAGAGCTGGGGATCTCAAACCTAACAGCGCTAATAAAGCGAAGGCAAAACTAAAAGCTTACACAACGTCAGGTTTCTGCGCCACTTGTAGGGAAAGGTCCGAATGACAAACTTCATCATCGCCACAGTCTTTTTGGAAGGGAATCTATTGTAAAAAGAAAAAAACATTTCACATTTACACCTATAGGAATTGCATGAGAGAAAATAAATTAGAAAATGCTCACCAGCTGCATCTGAAGTTATAATATGTATATTTTCTTCAATATTCAATGTTTTCTATTTTAGACCCATTGGAGTAATAGCAAAAATATTGCAATACAAATATTGCACAGACGCTACAACACGTTACAGCTGGAGAATTGGTTTTGTGGATGTAACCACATGTGTATGGAGGACTGCCAAAAGTCTACTCTCGGGGAAAAAGTAATTAATTGTGGCAAACCCTCGGTGCCATCTGCCTGACATACTCACCAACGAGTTGTGGGTTTCATTAAGACTAAGAGGAAGCACAGCTCCCGGCTTACGGATAATAAATTGATATTTTACTTGTTTTATACTTACAAACCATGCACTGGAGCCGGATGAATACGGATTTAATACTGGACTGCTATCCGGTTTCTGGGCTGCAATATTCACACGCAATGCCAGGGCGTTCTCCGAGTCTGATGTCTCCTGTAATAGAGGTCAATGGTTTGTACATCAAGAGTAGACCAATTATTCCAAATATTTATTGATGCAATTGTAAAATTTTAATGCAGTACATTGAGTTATATCTAACTTATATCTGCTAATCGCTGACAACCTAAATGTCCTCCATTAAAGCCAAATGTCCAAGATCTGTAATAATAAAGGAAAGGTTCTGGGTCACTACCAGGACCGAGAATGGGGGTCCCAATGTCCCATGTGAATGGAGGTTTGTAGCACATGTGTGACATTTACACACATGGGTCCACGGGAGCAGTGGTGTGAAAAAATACTGTTATTGTGAACAGTTAAGGAAGTTGAAGATGAAATGATCTCTTAAAGTGCTAAAGTTAAAGATGACACATTTCATATGTATACACATATACACACATATACTGTACACACATATATATATATATATATATATATATATATATATATATATATATACACACACACATATACGTATACACATTGTAATTTTTTATATTTTAAAAATTACAAAAAGGAAAATGGGCCGATGCAAAACTTTGGGCACACTTGGAGATTTGTGTGCTCAGATAACTTTGACCAAGGTTTCAGACCTTAATTAGCCTGTTAGGGTTAGGGCTTATTCACTATCATTAAGAAAAGCCAGGTGATGCAAATTTCCCAGCTTTATAAAAACCCAGCCTCCTCTAACCTTGTGCCAAAAAAACAGCAGCCATGGGTTCTTCTGAGCTGTTGCCTAGCACTCTGAAAATGAAAATGGTGGAGGCCCGTGAAGCTGGAGAAGGCTATAACAAGATAGAAAAGCGTTTTCAAGTTGCCCTTTCCTTAGTTCGAAATGTAATTAAGAAATGCCACTTAACAGGAACAGTGGAGGTCAAGTTAAGGTCTGGAAGACCATGCAAAATTTCAGTGAGAGCTGCTGATGGGATTGCTAAAGAGGCAAATCAGAATGCCTGCTTGACTGCAAAAGACCTACAGAAAGATTTAGCAGACTCTGGAGTTGTGGTACATTGTTCTACTGTTCAGAGACACCTGCACAAACATGGCCTTCATGGAAGAGTCATCAGAAGAAAACCTCTCCTGCATCCTCACCATAAAATTCAGTGTCAGAAGTATGTAAAAGAACATCTAAACATTCCAGCAATCAGGTGGTGTGCAATCTGGGAACCAGGCTCTTTTTAGTTTTGTCTTGAATTTTGCAAAGAGGAGCATGCTCAACCTCCGCTCTGTTCCTTGTCTATGGGACTGCTGGAAATAGCCAAGTACAGTACTCAGCTTTCTCCAGAAGTCCCATAAACAATGAACGAAGTGGAGACCGAGCATCTGCACCTCCGCTCTGTTCAAGAGCCCAGTTGGTTGGACCCCAGCGATCAGTAAGCTATTCACTATCCTACAGGGAGTAAGTTACTATCTTAGGAATAACCCACTAAGGACTGAAGCACATTTTTCCTGTTTTTGGAGGGCGGGTTTACACTTTATTGTAGCAGTTGGGAGCACTTTTCCTTCTTCCTGTTTACATCCATTATAATTAGTAGCAGCGTCGTTGCCTCTTTTATTATGGTGTTATAATTATAGCTGCACTGGAAGCAGTGAGCTTATTCTAGAAGAGCTAACCAGAACGCTCGCAGCTACGGTCACACATCCGTATATTGTGGAAGGACTGAGCAGTCTGGTTGGCTCAGAGATGAATCCACAATACGACGTCAGTAGCCTCACCACATCCATCTGTCCGTCACATGCAGAAGACACAAATCTGGATATGTACTGGGCTCGGTAGGAAATAAGGCAGGGGTCTTAAAGAGTGAATGAGCATAGAAGGAAGAGTATATACTATGGAGGGATTTAAAAGAAGAGGGTTGGCTAGGCTTTCCTTCACTTGGGACAAGAATTGAGTTTGGTGTCCTTATACCTATGCAGTAACACTATTTACCATTTCTGGCTATCATATAACTTGTATCCTGCAGTTTTTATTAGTTTTCCTATATGCAATCTTTAGTCATTAGAAGAGCACTTTTTCTGGTTATTTCGCTCTGTAGCTTCTTCCTTGCATACCTGAACGTTAAAAATGTGATTAATGCATCTTTCCTCCGTGCTTATGTCAGTGGCCTTAGTTATCAATCGGTCTCCACTTTCCTTAAACTGCCCTCTGGATGTCACTCTCGATGCCTCGAGATCAGCGTCTAGCGTTGCGTTGTAAGTGATTGCCACTGCATGGAGGAGCAAAAATAGGAGAAAGACAACACTATTAATAATAATAGCATGTATTATCAATCCACCATAACAGAAGAACGCTATACTGTTAGGGTTGATGATGGGGTCATCACTGATCTAGTTATGGGCTGTTCTCTGAATCTGTTTTTAGTAAATCAGTTTACGTGTTTCTTGCATTGATCTTGATGGTGTGATAACCATATTCCCAATGAAAAGCCAATACTAGGACCTACAACATTAAGATATGAGTTAGACCACTCTAACGTATCTCCTTGTCATGCACCTCTTGGTAAGTCATGTTGTAATCAGCTGAAGGTGACAATGACCACAAGGTTAGGTAACTTTATGTGGACGTTTTCATAAATTTTTGGGCATGGTGGGAGTGAAATTGGAAAAAAATATATATTTTTTACTTTTTGACACAACAATCAAACAGTTCATAGAAGTACTTTAGGTTGGGGACCAACATCTGTAACATCCGCCATTGCCAATAGCAAGGGGCCCCAAATCTCTGATGAGAGACACTGATCATGTTTGTACTGGTCGAAAATTTTGGTCTCCAGGTTTTTGGGAACAGTTGGGTGATGGTGGTTATCAACCAAACAACCACATAAACCTACTATACCTTCCCACCCTCCTTGATCTGACAGCTAAATCGGCTGACAGCTTGCTCTCCTGACCCCATTACACATACACACACGACCATATCACACATCTCGATTTTAATCAAATCATTTCATAAAAAAAAGTAGGAAAATTGCAGTAATCACCAAACTGTTGCCTGGAGTTTGCCGGTCTGAAGCGAGCGCTAAAGCAGATCCTCACGGTAATCTCACTGTTCTTATTTGTGAGGACGATTTTATCTGGATTAAATGAAACCTTCACGGCCACGTCTGCAACACTCTGCGACCTAAAGAGAGGTCAGATAGATATGAGACAAATAGATATAAGAAAAAAATACAATTCTAGACCAATTTAATATGGAAGCACGACCCAGATGATCGCAAATCTATTGAACCAAACCCCGTATGAAACTGGCCTTACAATATTTGACTCCTTTAGTGACTGTGGATTTATGAGTCTGGTGTATTAAAAAATAAGTGGTAGAGATGAGCGAATCGATTTGAAGGACCATGGTCAAGTGGCCACGTCAGTAGTCCATGGCTGTGGACCATCTCCTACCTGCTGACATCCCGGCACCTCTTCTTATAAGAAGTCTTGGCACGATGTCTTGAGTATATCACGCGGCAACAATGATGTCTCATCAAGGCTACAAATTAGAAGTGAAGCAGATAGGACAATTTTCATATGGGTCCCGGCTGGCGGCCATAGACTACTGATGTAGACGCTGGACCAGGCTCCTGAGAATCGATCCCCTCATCTCTAGTAAGGGTCACAAGATTACTAATTAGTTACTGATCACGGGAGGTGTCACTGATCCAGAGAAAGAAGCAGTGGTCGAGCGTGCGCACGATTGCTCCATTCATTGTCTCAGGGCTGTCCAGCAATCCCCTAGACATTGAATGGTGGAACTTCCACCATCAAGACATCACCTATCCTGTGGATTCCCCTTTAAGATTAGGAGCAAATGGTAATTATTTTACTGGGTTTTGAACTTTTGCTTATTCTTCTGATCAATATTGACTGCACTACTCACCAAAACTGAACGACTTTCTCGTCGGCGCCTACAGTTACATCTGTGATGGTATCTCCATTCAGATCTTTGTGCCCATCTAGTGATCGCCCAAAAAACTGCAGCGGTGGTGTAAATGAGGTGCCAAGGATTTTCTGCACATAGGACAAAGTTTACATATTAATGCCACTATAATTATACAGTAAAGTTGATAAAAAGGCATCGAATCCACGTTCATTACAAAGATAGGTGTATGCAAATTGCCTCTTCAGGGAGGAAGAGGACTTGAACTCTAGAGCCACCTATTCTAAGTAACAATCCTAAAAGTCAATATCAACCCTTTAACGAGCCTTGCCACATGACTTAGGATAAAAGCCAAACCGGAATCTCAGTTTGCAGATGCTATGTTTCGGAGTGTTGCCCCTCATCAGTGCAAAGTGTGAAATCTAGTTTGGCTGGGTGAGAGGTGTCTGACCGACATCCAAGGGGTAACGTTTCTCCCTCAGGAGAGTGACATGCCAAGCCTGGCATGCCAATGTGAGGAGTGTATTGAGATCCACAGAGTATCTGAACACACTCACTGACAACTGGTTATTAGTATACTCAGAAGCATTGTCAGTGAGTGTGTTTAGATAGAACTGCAGTCTATTAAGATAGTAAGAGGGATATTTAACAACCAGTATATTCCGTTTTATGTTCAGACATTTTTACTCATGAATTTCTATATTTGTTAATAAATTTTGATTTCCTGTTATATTACTTTATCACTCTGCGTATTTTCTCTTTTAGCATGCGTTATATTGTCCCTGCTTCTCACTGCGTTGTGCATTTATCAGTGTGTGATATCAATCGTACTAAGTCAGGAATACAGTACAAAAACGAATTCTATAGGATGCAGCATGGATTACCTGGGAATATTTTGTTTTTATTGTATTTTTATCGCCATTGTAGATGTAAACTGCTCCACTGTTCTGGTTTTCTAAGGGGGCTCCAACAATGACATCGTTAAATCCATCCAGATCTATATCCATAAGTGCAGCTATGGCGGCTCCAAACCTTGTATTCTCCGCACTTTTAGGGCCTTCTAGATGTTCACGCTGCTGTAAAAGTCCCTGTAAGAGAAAATAAATATTATAATGAGGCTAGGTCTGACCGACAACATGAAGATCACAATGTCCACCAGTGAAAGTGCCTACTATGAGCATCAGAACTGGACCGTGGAGACATAGAAGAATTTTTTTTCTACATCATGTTGAAGAGTGCATGTGCACCTGTGTTACTTAGGAAAAAGATGACACCACGATCCACTAAGACAGTAGAAGACAAGATGGCTGATGCTCTGGGCAATATTCTGCTGGGAAACCATGGTTTATGTGGATGTGACATGAAGAACCTACTTAAGCATGGTACAAACTAATTAAATAAGAAGCAGTGGCATAAATACAGTGGGTGCAGGGAATGCAGTTTCACCTGAGTCCTGGAGCCTTGGGGGGGGGTCCAAAGGTCCATTTGACCCTCATAACAAGACATATACTTTTTATGGACCTTTGATAGTTCAGGGCCTCATTGATGCGCAAAAGCTTCAAGTTTCACTGACTCCCCAATTCCCTAATGGCAGTGGTCTCTTTCAGCAGGATAATGTCCCTACCATATTCCAAACTTGTTTAGTAATGGCTTAAGGAACATGATGAAGTCTCCATAATGAATTGTCTCCAAAATTAAGAGATCTCAATTTCTCTGGTGACGAGTCTCCAAATTCCCCAGATCTTAATCCCTCTCTGATGACTTGTCTTAATTTTTCAAACCTCAGTCCTTCTGGTGACGTGTCTCCAAATTCTCCAGACCTCAGTTCCTCAGGTGATGTGTCTCCAAATTCTCCAGACCTCAGTTCCTCAGGTGATGTGTCTCCAAATTCTCCAGACCTCAGTTCCTCAGGTGATGTGTCTCCAAATTCCTCAATTCTCAATCCCTCTGATAAATTGTCTTAATTTCCTAAATCACAATACCTCTAGTGACATGTTTCCAATTTCTCCAGACCTCAATGCCTCAGGTGAGTTGTCTCAATTTTCCAGATCTCAATCCCTCTAGTTACTTGTCTCCAAATTGTAATTGTAATATTGATCCTTGGCGCTTATGGAAAGCAGATTTACATATAATAAGCTCGTTTGAACAAGCCCAAAGGCTGGAGTTGCAGAGTAACATGTGTCGTGTAACAGCAATTCTCAGACAAGTCGATTGACCAAAAACACCTATGTAACTTGTCTGGGACTTGCTGTCGTGCGTCTAATTTAGAGCTGTGATTTTGCTGTAAAAAAAATTTTGCACGCAAGTCTCAATCACATGTGACTTGCATTAAAGTCTATGGTAAGTGAGTCTAATGCAACTTGCAACCAGCGACAGAAAACCCAACACAGTTGGAAACATTTGCAACTTGGTGTCACAGGTTGGAATGCGACACTGTAGGAAATGATTGGAAGCCATTGTACAATGCACCATGCGTTTTCAGTGTCAGGCCACACACGTGATCATGTAGCCCCTGCCTAAAGGGAAAGTTTTGCAGCAAATTTTGGTATAAAGTTGTTTTCGCTTGAAAAAAAAAATATGTAAAACTAAAAAGATTCTAAATGTAAACTTCACTCTTACCCCCTTGATAGGAAACAAGTAGACGTGACCTTGTTCTTTCTTGTACTCATTCATATACATAGGAGCGCCCACTAATAGAATATCTGTCACCGAATCCTTGTCAACATCTACAGAGCACAGCACACTGCCGAAATACGAGCCGATCTGGAGGTGGGAGATAAAGAAAAAGCAGTATTACAAATGGAAAAATGAACTAATCCTGATATTGACACTATATCTAGTTATCAAGACTCAGGCAATCGGGTAAATGCAGAATTATAGGCTTCCTTCACCCATTATAACAAGTGACACAAAAAAAGCTATAAACAGGCTAATAAACCACACCCAGAAAACTTGGATTAACCTATGTTTTCTTTATTGGAGCATTCCAAAACCGGAAAGTGAGAGAGGTAGTTCTAACACCTAAAGTGCTGGTAGAATGTTAATGAAGAAGAACCACCCACTGGAAGAGTGGATCTCAAGTTACAGAGCAGGAGAATGAGGACAGTTCCTGAATATGTAAGACTGTTATGTGCACTACAAGGAGTTTTACTTATTTTGGGAGATGAGGGCAGCAAGTCCATGCTTTTTCTACAGGTTTTATGTTAAAGAACAGGTACACTTTATAAACTCTAAAGCCGAAGTCAGATGGCCATATAAATTGGAGTGAGATCAAGTGCAGTGCACGGACTGGCCGGCGGGTCACCCTACGAGCGTAACAGCTTCATGTATTTCTATGCAGCTGTCACACTCGGGTCGGGAGAGTCTGTGCACTACGTTCTGATGTTGCAATTTCTACGGCCATCTGACTGCGGCCTAAGGATACGCTCACATGGCAGTCAATTCTCTTACGTGACAGAATCTGGCGATTATGCTAATGTCACTCAGAGCAAGCTCTGTCAGAGTCTGAGCCGAGTGTCATCTTACTGTGATCCGATTTTCTCACATCACAGGTATGGAGAAGACGGGAGAATGTAATTTCTCCATCTCCTCCATTGTCTGTGTCCGCGGTCATCCGACTGCACTCGGATGTCATCCGAGTGCAGACCAATGCTTACACACATCCATAGATTTGTATGGGTGCGTGTGGTCCGATCATCAGATGCATCCGCAGCATTCTGCGATTGTTTTCTCATGCCGAATCAGCATTAGAAAAAAAGTGCTGGTCAGCACTACCCCATAGTATAACATTGGTCCGAGTGCTATCCGATAAAACACCACACAGCACTCGACCATGTTATACGCCAGTGTGACCGAGCCTTAAAGAGAAGACGTGCTTTGTTCCCGCACTACAGAGTATCAGTTTTGCTAGAAGTGTTCTTTTTTTAAAAAAATACAATATATTTTTTTGCAATAGATAAAAGAACAATATAACAATTTTGAAAAATCTCTTCTTAGAACTCTGCATTGTGTGCAATTCCTCTGATATTCCTCCTAGAAAAAAAGTAACTGGGTATTAGCATTCCCCTTGCCAATAGAGTGTAACACTATACAGTCCTGGCACATTCCTGTGAAAGCTGGCAATGTCAGACTATGTAAGGACATGTCTACACAATGAAGGAAATGGTGACATTCGGGGTGGTAGCGGTGGTGAGTGCAGACTGCCGACTGTGCCGTGCTTCTAGAGGAGACACCTCTGTCACAGAGGAAAACACCAATATTAGATGTTACATGATAGATCTGGGCCCTTTTACATATTTTGTGCTGCAACCTAGGAGCTTTAAAGACTTTGTATGCCTCTGACATAAAATAAAAATGATTTCTTCATATGCTACTAGTTGAGTTTAGTAAATTAAATTGAGGCAGTGATTGAACGCCACTCCATTCACATGGGGCTCTTCAGTGCCCCACTTCTTGGGATTGGTGGGGGTTCCAGCTGTTGGACCCTCAGCAATCAGGAAGTTATCCCCTATCGTATGGAGAATACACCTTTCAGATACACCACTTTCTAGCTAAGAATTTATTTATACTTTCCCAGAAATGACAACCATCGCAAGTTCAGTACTCCAAAATTATTTCATGTGGAGTCAAAGAATAGGCATCATTTTAATTTTTGTTCCTTAAAAGAATAGTCCACGTGAAAAAAAAGGAATTTTGTAATATATCTTATCTCTTTCACTGTCAATTTATGGGTAAAATCTGTGAATCTGTATTCAGTGAAGAAAGATTTTCCCATGACTGAGATAGGAGATGACAGTTTGTGTTTTTAAAATTCTATGGAGAAGGGGAGGAGCTAGAGGCAGAAGACACAAACTTCCTGCTGCAAGTTCACATGAAACAACAGTTACAACACTCCATAGAACTTTATGAGCACCAACTGCCATCTTCTATCTCAGACATGGCAAAATCTATTTACCTGCAAATTGAGAATTTTGAGAATTAATGATCAGTCCAGGAGGAGAAAGGCAGATTTCAAAGTTTCTTATTTTCACAAGTACTATCACAATCTAACAGATTCTCTTAAAGTTATTTAATAAGGCAGGAGGGGTGTTCTTCATTACTCCATACCTGATCTCCTTTCTGGATCTGTAGGACTGTCACATTCCCCTGAGCATTTATGTTGTACACAACAACTTGTCCGGTGTAGTTGGTTCTTGGGGCTCCCCCAACGTAATTCACAGTTCTTGCCATGTTGATGACGGACACAGAATATCCTACAGAATAAGGAAAGAATCATTTCTACATATTGTATGCAGTAGGAAGGATCCCCGCAGAATGTCTGGTTGTAATCTGACAGTAGCCTGAAAACAGATGTCTATCTACACGGGCACAGCTCCCGCATAGAGACGACGACAGAATAGCATCAACCTTGGTATCCATTCATTATGCAGGAGAAAAAGGACGTTCATCCAGCAGGCGTTATAGCAAATCAAAAAACTCACATTTATCTGGATTAACATTAAAAACTGGGAAAAAATTAAATCATTGCAGAAGGTGTCCAGACGTCTGGTCTACACGTTTCAAGCAAAATGCCGTTTTTCTCGAAACGCGTCGACCAGACATCTCGTCACGTACTGCCATAATTTTACTTTTTCCCAATCCAAATAAATATGATGATTTAGATTTTTTGATTTGGTATAGCGGCTGCTGGATGAACATCCTTTTTCTTTTGTATAGTCAACCCAGGAACCGGCCTGGAGCTATCTGTGCGCCGCACCCTGTCTGGCACTTCTCCTTCACTGGTGAGCTGATGATTTTATCCCCCTTTCTTGCACTTTAATCCATTCATTATAGCTTTATGGTAGAAGGATGGAAATTAATAGGTAGTTTCAGATGCCCAATGATCATAATTTGCCTAATTGATTGTCCCATTTCACTGACTGATCATGTGTGCATGGGTAGATATTAAAAGGGTTATATCAAGTATATATGTCATTTAACCACAAGCTGGGACCTTGACCAGTCAAAGAACAATGGTCCTGTCTATGGTCATACATTACTACCATAAGAATGAATAGCGTGAAGGTCATGCAAGTGCACCAACACACCATTCACATGAGACCTTAAGACCTCCTTTTGGTGAGTGATGAGGGTCCCAATAGTCGTACGCCTACCAGTTATACAGCTGATAGTTGTGGGATACTCCCATTAACGTGTCTCAATATGGAAACTACTGATCAAATGCTTTACTAGGCTAAGAGGATGATGTAGAAGAGATGCTCTACTCCAAGCATTCCAACTTTGGTGGACCCAACAAGTCAATGCATTATATGGATGACAGCTGCTCACCAGCTTTCTTAAAAGTTGGTTTACCTATTTAAAGTAACTCCTTTACAGTATGGATTTGAGTCAACGACTCCATACAACCAGATGGGGAAATCAAGTACCATGGCTTATTAATTAGAGAGATATTCAAGGTTAAAAAACTCTCGAAAAAGCAGGGAAGCAGGACTAAGCTTCAGGGTGGGATCTGACCTAATATTTGTGGGGGCCAACTACGGATAAGGCATAGTCAACTATTCTGTCTAGTGATCTAATGATATTGTACCCAACCAGCCCCAGATGAGGTGGAACAAACTTTTGTGCCCAAAAATGTATCCTTAAAGGGGGAAAAATTAGCCTTTGTCAGGGTGCTGTTCCTGTTCCAGGAAGCTTTGCCACACGGTCTAGAATACGCATGTGTAAATAGTTTCCAATGTAGGTCTAAACAAATGAAATAAACATAATGTAAAAAAAAAATTATACAGCTTCATTATTTATGCTATTGTGATTAGTGATGAGCGAGCGTGTTCGTTTAACCCTTTCGCTGAGAATGCTCGGGTGCTTGTATATTAAGTTCAAGTCCCTGCGTCTGCATGATTTATGACTGTTAGTCAGCCTCAACACATGTGAGGATTCCCTAACAAACAGGCAATCTGTGCAAGTGTTGAGGCTGGCTAACAGCCGTAAAACATGCAGACGCAGGGACTTGAACTTAATATACGAGCACGCCGAAGATACTCGGTAAGCACCCTTTAATCGAGTGTGCTCGATTAAAGGGTTAAACGAACACGCTCACTCATCACTAATTGTAATCTAAGATTGATCCAAAGATTGTCTATCATCACGGATCAGTCTTAGAGATCTGTCTCACATCACATAAAGACATGGAACTGTGTGTAGTTTATTTTGCATAGAATTACAATTTAAAAGAACCTATAATAATGAATTAAAGCTTCTTCTTCTTCTATAATATTATCTATATAATAAATCTAGATATAATAAAGGGAGCGTGTCAAAACCTCCTAAAACAGCACTTGGAGAAAGACCAACTTTTACCTCCTCCTGTTTTTGGGATGCGCCCCGCCACAATTCGTTCTGAATGTCATCTACTTAATTGCCATTTTTGCTTTCTCTATGTATATATATATTTATATTTCATATTTCCTTATTTATAAATGAAGGTTTGGACAAGCTGGTCAAGAAGAGCGGACTAAAAAAATAGGACAAATTATGGCATGTCTAGGATTAAGTACAGTACCCTACTACTTACCCTTATGTCACATTTATAGAAAATCAGCAACTAATAGGAACTACAGCAACTCAGCCACAAAGCTGTAAAGTTACAGAGAGGGGTCACCGAGTGCTGAGGAGCAGATGGCAGAACAGTCTCCAACATTCTGCTGACTCAAACCTCCTCTAGCACAAAAAATCCAAGGCTTCACGGCACACTTTTTCATGGCCGATCAGCTGCGATCCACAGCCCCCCTAAAAAATAACTTTTATTAGTAATCTCTAAAAAGGACCTAAAAGTCCATAGACAAACAACAATAATACTCTAAATGATAGGACATATAGAATCAGGTAATACACCGACCGGGAGGGAATACAAATTAAAGCTGTCCCTGTTATGTCCCTAAATCCTGTCCCTACCTGACAGCGGAGGTTGGCACCCTAATTTGTACTTCGTGGCGCCCCCGCTCAACGTCGGTATCCCTAATGTCCCTACAAGGACCCTTGTCTTAAATTAAACAAAACCACAATAGTGAGAAAGGGTAGAAAAAGTGAACGTATAAGTACAGAAACCGATAATAAGTCAATGATTATAGATGGCCAAATTCATTTGGTCGGGTAAACATAAATGCTCTAGGGTAGAGGAGCACAGTGCTTGTTTTTCCATAGCCAAATCAAATCAAATAGCAGCCAGAGCAGTCAAATATGGACACATGCTCCACTTTGATAATCCAGCTATATACCTCAAAGGGGGCTCCAAAAACAGAATCCCACCCAGGTAAATGTCTCCCCATACATCAAATAGGATTTAAGTATTGGTATTTGAAAAAGCATAATATCTATATCAGAGTATCGGGTCCAAACTCTATCTGTCATAGATGTACATAATAGTAGACAGAAAGAAAGACACTTATCATTATTAGTCCCTATACCTTTTCAAATAACTAGAAAGTAGTAATCAGAATATAAATATCCATTAGTAAGTAAACAATAGCACTTAGGCTTGATGGTCCCTAGTCCCAACAGTCAAATAATAGATTATCGAAAGAGAAGAGAGACACTCATCATTGTTAGTCCCTATTCAAAAGACTAGAAAATGGCAATCAGAATATACATTTTCATTAATAAATAAACAGTAACACTAAACCTAAATGGTCCCCAATTCCAGTAGTCAGAAAGTAGATATCATTAATAAGTAAAAAAATGACACTTATCCTTAGTAGTCCCAACGCGTTTCCCCCTAGTTTCCACCAGGGTTCATCAGGGGATCTGGGGAGGACTTCAATCCCTCACCCCAGATTGCCAGACAATGCTGCATGTGTAGAGAATTCCTGCCCATATACCTCCCTTATAATCTCAGCTCAGCCCCACAATTAGTAATAATCGCAAAAACCTGTGTACTGCTGTCATCGTACACATGTCCGGCGTCCACCGCCAAATGCAGGTCCGTGGACCGCACATGAAACGCACGCACCCGGAAGTGACGATATGCTAATGACGCCCACCGGAAATGACGTCACCAGACTGCATCAGAATATCTGAAGCGCATCTGGAGCGCACGCACCCGGAAGTAACGGTGCCTAACTAGCGTCCACCAGGATATGATGTCATCCAAATGTGGCGGTACATGGTTAGGAGGCAGGGTCTGCACCCATCCCCATAAACGTTTGTCAGTGGTTGTTATGGTAGCCAGCAATGCAGACGCCGGCCAGACGGGCACACCTCCCACCAACATACCCCATATACTTAGAGTGCCATAGACGGACAGGTCGGCACCAGGGCTAAGATGTCCAGAAGTTATTCAGCGCAAAATAAATATATACGCTGTACATCGGGGGACAAAAGCATTCAGTATATAATAAACAGGAAGGTTGGAGTCTGACTATTATATAATTAAAGTGTTATCCACATATTACAATGTTATTTATCATCCACAGAGTATTTAACGCTGTTAGAGTAGGAGAAAAATAAGTCCCAGAAATATAAATACATATTTAACCACACTGGGTATATACATATGGTGATCATTAGACCAATACCATATATGCTGGTTCTATTCGGCCCCTAATATCACATTCTTGGAATCAGATAAAACTCGAGAAGCTCAACTGTTCATTAATGCCCCCAGGGGCCATTGACTCCATCCAAAAGATCCAACGGGCCTCCCGTTGGAGTATTTTTTTATTCCAGTCACCCTGCCTGATTGACCGTGCCACAACCTCCAAAACCCTAAACGAAATGCATCTCATATCACCCCCATGTTTAGATATTACATGTCTGGCGAGTGGTGTATCTCTGCCATGCCTAACGTCTCCAAGGTGCTCGCCTATCCGGACGCGTAATTCACGTTTCGTTTTCCCGATATAATCCATTGGACACATACACGTGCAGAGGTACACCACTCCTGACGTTTTGCAGTTGGCGAAATCTTTCATCTCGTATGTGCATTTAGTCACTGCACTCACAAAACTCTTTGAAGGTGTGACAAATTTACAGAAGGAGCAGTGACCACATCTGAACGTACCCTTAGACCTACTTCTCAACCATGTGACCTCCTTTATCTGAGGCGTAAAGTGACTGTGTACAACTGTATCCTTCACGGATCTCCCCCTCCTATATGTAACCGAGGGTGTTTTTGGGACCAAGCCTGCCACATCCGGATCTGCTCGTAGGATCCCCCAGTACTTTTCAAGAATGCCCATTACTTTTCTTGACTGATCATCATAGGTACCTATCAGTCGTGTGATGGACTCAGAGTTGCATCTGTCTCTTGGAGTAAGGAGGGACGATCTATCTGTCGTCCTTGCCTGTTGATATGCCTTATCTATTACTCCTTCAGGATAACCCCTAGTTCTAAGCCTATGAGATAGATTACATGACTCAGATTGAAAGTCATTCCACGAGGAACAGTTCCTCCGCACCCTAAGGAACTGTCCCTTAGGAATGCCTCTTTTTAGAGGCGGAGGATGGAAGCTCCCCCACTCTAGAAGGCTATTGGTCGCAAAAGGTTTACGATACAGTGAAGTTTTTAAAGTGCCATCACCATTTCTTGAGATTTTTAAATCAAGGAAGGAGATCTCGTCCACTCCCACCTCGCATGTGAAGGATAGTCCAAAAGGGTTTACATTCAGATGTGTCACGAACGTCCGAAAAGATGCCTCATCCCCTGCCCACAGGACGAGGATGTCGTCAATATATCTGCCCCAGAAAAGTATCCGTGGGGCCCAGACGACATCCTCGTCTCTGAACACGACAGTATCCTCCCACCAACCCAGGAGCAGATTAGCGTACGTAGGGGCACAAGGGCTCCCCATCGCTGTGCCCCTGAGTTGGTGGTAGTATCTCCCATTATATAGAAAAAAATTATGTCGTAGTACAAAATCCAAAAGTTCCAGGAGAAATTTATTGTGTGGCCTCAGGTGTGTCCCTCTACTTTTCAAATAGTATTCAACGGCTGTTAAGCCCACTTCGTGTCGAATGCTACTATACAAAGCCTCAACATCAATTGAGGCCAAAATCGTATTGGAATCAATGGACACACCTTCTAGTTTGTTCAAAAGGTCCATAGTATCCCTCAGATATGATGGGAGGGCCAGGACAAATGGTCTCAAGACCTTATCCAAATACACACTCGAATTTTGGCACAGGGCATCAATCCCTGCAACAATAGGTCTTCCTTTGAGGGGGCTGATGCCCTTGTGTATCTTGGGAAGTGCATAGAATGTCGCTGTTACAGGCCATTTCGGAATGAGAAAATCATATTCATTTTTCGAGAGCAGATTCATTGTCAGTGCACATGACAGAATCTTAGATAGTCCCACCATATATTCACTGCTGGGATCCTTCCGTAAGACTTCGTATGTGGACACATCTGATAGGAGACCCTGACACATTTCAATGTACTGGGTGTCGTCCAAGACAACAATGTTGCCGCCCTTATCAGAGGGCTTCAGCACTACTGCATTATTAGCACCCAGGGATTCCAACGCCCTTTTTTCCCCCACAGACAAATTAGAACGTGCTGGTTCATATCTTGGGTTAATATTGCGGATCTCTTCAGAAACCAATTTAAGGAAGATATCGATGCCCCCTATGTCGCCGACTGGGGGCATCCTAGTACTCCTAGGTTTCAGATCAGAGAAGGGTCCGAGGCCAGGACTCCTCTGTCCCTCCTCTGATAATTCTGATAATGTTAACACGTCCGGGAGATCCTCCAGGGATATGCCCAAATGTTGGCACTTCAATCTGTCATTATGCAGAAAAAACTTTCTCCATTTTAATTTTCTGGTAAAGAGGTTAATATCTTTTATCCAAGAAAAAGGGTCAAATCTCGTTGTTGGGACAAATGTGAGGCCTTTCCGGAGGACAGACCTCTCAAAATCAGACAAAACATAAGAAGATATATTAATTATCTGGTTTTCACTATCCTCTGGAAAATCATTAGTCCTATAACCCACTACCTGTGTGTTTGGGGCCCAGTGCGTTCCCGCAGTTTGTAAGGAAGGAGGCCCCTTGTTTCTAAAAAAGACTATGAGGAAGAGGAGGACTGTGCAGGTGGGGATATAAGACTGCCCCCTCTTTGTTCCAAAATTTGTCCCTGCCATCTCCTTTGATAGCCCCTCCTCCCTCGTCCCCTACCTCTATGGTTAGCCTTACCACTGAGGTGCCTTAATCCCCCTTCAGCGTCTGAGGACTCAGGGTCGGAGGAGGAGATATCTACAGGGAAATTAGCCCCCTCACTTAGGCCCGGATAGGCACGCTTTTCACGAAAGTCTGTACAGTCCCTCAAAAACCTCTTATGTTTTCTGTCTTTGATATTCAGTTGAAAGCGTTCAACCGCAGTTTTTAGATTATCCTCCTTGTTAGAAAAATCAGGGTTAGTCCTATGTTTCAATACTTCCTCAGTTAGCTCTCTCAGTCTACTAGAAGTTCTTTCCAATGTTATTTTTTCCTCATTCAATAGAATCTGCATAAACCTAACGGAGGAAGCTGTAGACTCCTCCTCCCACCTAGACAACAGACCCGGAGTTCTACACCTTTGTGCTGGTGCAATGTGTATTCTCAGGCCTCTTGGGACTATTTTTTGTTTAATATAACTCTCAAGGGATTGTACCTCCCACCAAGATTTAATGTTGTCTTTAAACACACTCAGAAGCTCAATAAACACTGCTTTTAGGGTAGGAGTTGCTGAGGAGCTATTCTCCAATTCAGCTTCAGAAAAAACCTCTCGAGCATCATCCATCCATTTATTAGTATCAAAAGGGCCTGATAAGAAACCAGCCATAGTAGAAAATCAATTAAACACCTAAACAAAATATCACATGAGGGGCCTAATAAATAGAGACAACCAGCAGACCCTTAGCCCCCCTAAAAAATAACTTTTATTAGTAATCTCTAAAAAGGACCTAAAAGTCCATAGACAAACAACAATAATACTCTAAATGATAGGACATATAGAATCAGGTAATACACCGACCGGGAGGGAATACAAATTAAAGCTGTCCCTGTTATGTCCCTAAATCCTGTCCCTACCTGACAGCGGAGGTTGGCACCCTAATTTGTACTTCGTGGCGCCCCCGCTCAACGTCGGTATCCCTAATGTCCCTACAAGGACCCTTGTCTTAAATTAAACAAAACCACAATAGTGAGAAAGGGTAGAAAAAGTGAACGTATAAATACAGAAACCGATAATAAGTCAATGATTATAGATGGCCAAATTCATTTGGTCGGGTAAACATAAATGCTCTAGGGTAGAGGAGCACAGTGCTTGTTTTTCCATAGCCAAATCAAATCACCGCCACATTTGGGTGACATCATATCCCGATGGACGCTAGTTAGACACCGTTACTTCCGGGTGCGTGCGCTCCAGATGCGCTTCAGATATTCTGATGCAGTCTGGTGACGTCATTTCCGGTGGGCGTCATTAGCATATCGTCACTTCCGGGTGCGTGCGTTTCATGTGCGGTCCACGGACCTGCATTTGGCGGTGGACGCCGGACATGTGTACGATGACAGCAGTACACAGGTTTTTGCGATTATTACTAATTGTGGGGCTGAGCTGAGATTATAAGGGAGGTATATGGGCAGGAATTCTCTACACATGCAGCATTGTCTGGCAATCTGGGGTGAGGGATTGAAGTCCTCCCCAGATCCCCTGATGAACCCTGGTGGAAACTAGGGGGAAACGCGTTGGGACTACTAAGGATAAGTGTCATTTTTTTACTTATTAATGATATCTACTTTCTGACCTGCTGGAATTGGGGACCATTTAGGTTTAGTGTTACTGTTTATTTATTAATGAAAATGTATATTCTGATTGCCGTTTTCTAGTCTTTTGAATAGGGACTAACAATGATGAGTGTCTCTCTTTTGATAATCTATTATTTGACTGTTGGGACTAGGGACCATCAAGCCTAAGTGCTATTGTTTACTTACTAATGGATATTTATATTCTGATTACTACTTTCTAGTTATTTGAAAAGGTATAGGGACTAATAATGATAAGTGTCTTTCTTTCTGTCTACTATTATGTACATCTATGACAGATAGAGTTTGGACCCGATACTCTGATATAGATATTATGCTTTTTCAAATACCAATACTTAAATCCCATTTGATGTATGGGGAGACATTTACCTGGGTGGGATTCTGTTTTTGGAGCCCCCTTTGAGGTATATAGCTGGATTATCAAAGTGGAGCATGTGTCCATATTTGACTGCTCTGGCTGCTATTTGATTTGATTTGGCTATGGAAAAACAAGCACTGTGCTCCTCTACCCTAGAGCATTTATGTTTACCCGACCAAATGAATTTGGCCATCTATAATCATTGACTTATTATCGGTTTCTGTACTTATACGTTCACTTTTTCTACCCTTTCTCACTATTGTGGTTTTGTTTAATTTAAGACAAGGGTCCTTGTAGGGACATTAGGGATACCGACGTTGAGCGGGGGCGCCACGAAGTACAAATTAGGGTGCCAACCTCCGCTGTCAGGTAGGGACAGGATTTAGGGACATAACAGGGACAGCTTTAATTTGTATTCCCTCCCGGTCGGTGTATTACCTGATTCTATATGTCCTATCATTTAGAGTATTATTGTTGTTTGTCTATGGACTTTTAGGTCCTTTTTAGAGATTACTAATAAAGTTATTTTTTAGGGGGGCTGTGGGTCTGCTGGTTGTCTCTATTTATTAGGCCCCTCATGTGATATTTTGTTTAGGTGTTTAACCGATCAGCTGCGATGCAAGCCTTACATCAACAAGCACAACGAAATGTTTTAGATGGGGTGGTGTAAAGCCGCTGCTGCTGGACTCTGGAGCAGCTCTGTGGAGTGACGAATCACACTTCTCTATCGGGAATCTGATGGATGATCTAAGACACAAGTGTGAATCTCTGACCTGAGGGCCAAATCTGGCCTGCAGGGTGAGGTCCCTCTAGTATATTAACCCCACGACGCTGGATCCCCCGCCCACCATCACACTTTCAACTATATCAGCATCCTAGATGCCAATGAAGTTGAATGCAATGATGGAGGAGGGAAGCCGCTCCCTCTCCCATCATTCCCCTCTGCTTCTGGCATCTCGGCGCAGCGGTAATGATGATGTCATTACAATGCACCCGCTGAACCAAGATGTGCAGAGGACCGGAAGACACCATGAAGAGACCGGAGCAGCAAGGGGAATGGGCAGAATTGAGTATTTATTATTTATTTTAATGTGGTGCCTATTATACTGTATGAAGCACTACGTGGGGCCATTATATTGTATGGAGCACTATGTGGGGCCATTATACTGTATGGAGGACTATGTGAGGCTATTACACTGTATGGAGCACTATGTGGGGCCTTTATACTGTATGGAGCACTAGGTGGGGCCGTCTATACTTTGTTCATTGGACAACATCTTTAAGTTTGTTTCCATATGAAAAATTTCACTGTTATTTTTGATAAGGAAATATTTCCTCAATTTTAGACATGTTTTAATAAATATCAAGGTTGGCCTGCAACCTTGTCCCAGCTTTTAATTTTGTCCCTTTGCGTATTTGAGTTTGACATCCCTGACCCAAGGTTTGAATGTCAAGAGAACATTATCTGTCTGCTGGCATTTTTCTAACAGTAAGATTTGGTGGAGGAGAAATAATGCAATGGGTTTGTTTTTCTGGGGTCGGCCTCCCCCTTAGCTCCTTTTGAAGGGAAATCTTAAAGAAGTTGTCCACTACTTTTACATTGATGCCCTATCCATAGAATAGGGCTTCAATGTATGTTTGGCCAGGGTGCTGCACCCCCACTGATCAGCCCCGCAGGTAAGCACTTCCGGCCGGCGGCAGCTGCCGCCGGCATCGATAACAGCTGATCGGCGGGGGTGCCGCGTGTGGGACCCCGGCCGATCATACATTGATGCCCTATGTGTATGTAAAAGTAGTGGACAACCCCTTTAATGCTTCAGCAAATCAAGCTATCTTGGACAATTGCAGCTTCCAACTTTGCGGGAACAGTTTGGGGAAAGCCCTTTTCTGCTCCCCATGACTGTGCCGAATGCGCAAAGCAAAGTCCATAAAGGCATGGTGGGTGACTTTGGGATGGAAAACATGTGACCAGATGCAAAAAGCCCGGACTTCAATCCCATCAAACACCTTTGGGCTGAACTAGTGCTGAGATTGTGAGCCCGGCCTCTCCTCCAACATCAGTGTCTGACCTCACAAATGCTCTTCTGGATGAATGGGCAAATATTCCCACAGATGCCTCCAAAATCTTGTATAAAACCTTCCCAGAAAAGTAGAAGCTGTTATAGCTGAAAAGTGACCAACTCCATATTAATGGCTATGGATGTAGAATTGGAGGTCATAAAAGCTCCTGTAGGGTTAGTGAGCAGGTGTTCCAATATTTTTCCCCATAAAGTGTAAAATAGTACATGCGTGTAATTACTGTGCCTTGTTGTACAACTTACCTAGGTAAGAACTTTCATTTTTCCCATGAATAACCTTCTCAAATGCATTGTAGGGAAAAATAGAAAACTGCTTTGCATTCTGATGAACTATCGTGCCACTCCAGTCGTAGGCGCCAACTGCTCCCAATATCAATGATGCCTGCGAGGGAGACATCCAATTAAAACCAATGATACAGCTCTCCGATATAAGCAATCAATAAATAATATATAAAATATTATGTTTAAACAACAGAATATAACTCCAAGTAAATCAAACTTCCGTGAAATCAAACTGTCCACTTAGGAAGCAACAGTGATTGACAATCAATTTCACATGCTGCTGTGCAAATGGAATAGACAATTGATGGAAATTATTGGCAATTATCAAGACACCCTCGATAAAGGAGTGGTTCTGCAGGTGGGGACCACAGACCACATCTCAGTGCCAATGCTTTCTGGCTGATGTTTTGGTCACTTTTGAATGTTAGTTGTGCTTTCACACTCGTGGTAGCATGAGACGGACTCTACAACCCACAGAAGTTGCTCAAGTAGTGCAGCTCATCAAGGATGGCACATCAATGCGAGATGTGGCAAGAAGGTTTGCTGTGTCTGTCAGCGTAGTGTCCAGAGGCTGGAGGCGCTACCAGGAGACAGGCCAGTACACCAGGAGATGTGGAGGAGGCCGTAGGAGGGCAACAACTCAGCAGTAGGACCGCTACCTCCGCCTTTGTGCAAGGAGGAACAGGAGGAGCACTGCCAGAGCCCTGCAAAATGACCTCCAGCAGGCCACAAATGTGCATGTGTCTGCACAAACGGTTAGAAACCGACTCCATTAGGGTGGTATGAGGGCCTGACGTCCACAGATGGGGGTTGTGCTCCCCCATCTGAGGATTGGCAAAGTCGCCACTGGCGCCCTGTGCTCTTTACAGATGAAAGCAGGTTCACACTGAGCACATGTGACTGACATAACAGAGTCTGGAGACGCCGTGGAAAGCGATCTGCTGCCTGCAACATCCTTCAGCATGACCGGTTTGGTAGTGGGTCAGTAATGGTGTGGGGTGGCATTTCTTTGGAGGGCCGCACAGCCCTCTATGTGCTCGCCAGAGGTAGCCTGACTGCCATTAGGTACCGAGAGGAGATCCTCAGACCCCTTGTGAGACCATATGCTGGTGCAGTTCGCCCTGGGTTCCTCCAAATGCAGGACAATGCCAGACCTCATATAGCTGGAGTGTGTCAGCAGTTTCTGCAAGATGAAGGCATTGAAGCTATGGACTGGCCCTCCCGTTCCCCAAACCTGAATCTGAATGAGCACATCTGGGACATCATGTCTCGCTCCATCCACCAACGTCACGTTGCAGCACAGACTGTCCAGGAGTTGGCGGACGCTTTAGTCCAGGTCTGGGAGGAGATCCCACAGGAGACCATCCGCAACCTCATCAGGAGCATGCCCAGGCATTGTAGGGAGGTCATACAGGCACGTGGAGGCCACACACAATGCTGAGCCTCATTTTGACTTGTTTTAAGGACATTACATCAAAGTTGGATCAGCCTGTAGTGTGTTTTTCCACTTTAATTTTGGGGGTGACTCCAAATCCAGGCCTCCATTAGTTAATAAATTTGATTTCCATTGATGATTTTTGTGTGATTTTGTTGTCAGCACATTCAACTTTGTACAGAACAAAGTATTCAATGAGAATATTTCATACATTCATTCAGATCTAGGTTGGGTTATTTGAGTGTTCCCTTTATTTTTTTGAGCAGTGTATATATGTATATGTGTGCGCATATATATATATATATATATATATATATATATATATATATATATGTATATATATATATATATGAGCATTTAGAGATGGCAATAGATGAGATTTTCATATTCTAGGAATTTCCTAGCTCATTTTATCAAAATCCCAGGGTGCAGAACTCAGGTCCAGGCCAGATATATAGGGACTGTGTATATTTTCCATGATGCAATTCAGTATTTGTAATATATTCATTCATTTCTCATCTGAAAGTGAACTTCCCAGGACCTTCACCTCTCTCCTTCCTGCAGGGAAATCTTCCCAATTACTACACAAGCCCCCAGAGAATTGCATACAATAAAGCCATAGGCAAATCTTCCTTCTACACAATGCTCTGGACTGGACCTTTTGTAAGACCAGGAAATGCATTAGTCTGTTTTTCTTGAAATTTTACTGGTGCTTAAGTCAGGATTTTTGTTCTAATTGCCTTAAAGAAAATATATTGCATGATGGAAACATACAAAGCGCTTTTTGCATTGTTTAGGAACTGAAATCCCCGGCACATCGGTAGTTGGTTGTCCCAGAAGCCCTAGATATAAGGACTTTCATCTTACCTTAGTTTTGGAATACTGTGCACTGAAGCCAACTTGTGACATCTCCATCTGGAAGGTTTCTCCGCCTTGTGTTGTACCTACATTAGAAGAGTGGACAGATATATACAGCTATAACAGATATATACAGCTATAACATGTATATACAGCTATAACAGTACAGATATATAGAGCTATAACATAAGAAATTAATGTTAGTGGTTGTCCAGCTGCGAATGAACTGGATCACTTGGCATTACTGGTGGTGACAGATCACTTATCAATGGCTTAAAAAAAAAAAAACAAGTATCTCATGTACCTCTTCTTTTTTTTTTTTTTACAGACCCTGAAAATGTATTACTTTGGACTCAGGAGCTGTGGAACCCTTCTGGTCAGGGCTCCTGGCGTATCAGATCCTCATAATTTTTTTGCACTGTAAGTCCACAACTTCAGAACAGAAAGAAATATTCTGTATTATAAAGACGTGGTAATGACCGGTGATTTTCTTTGAAGAGATTGTTCCAAAAAAAACAAACCTACACATATCTTACATGTACTATTTCCTAATCATAACATTTGCTAAACATACCATTTTCAGCACCTAGCATATCCTACAGGTAGCATATCCTACATACAGTGGCATGTAAAAGTTTGGGCACCCCTGGTCAAAATTACAGTTGCCCTTTCTTCAGTTTGAAATGTAATTAAGAAATGACAGTTAATAGGAACAGTGGAGGTCAAGATAAAGTCTGGAAGACCAAGCAAAATGTTAGTGAGAGCTGCTCATATGATTGCTAGAGAGGCAAATCAGAACCCCCGCTTGACATCAAAAGACCTTCAGAAAGATTTAGCAGACTCTGGAGTTGTGGTACATTGTTCTACTGTTCAGAAACACCTGCATAAATATGGCCTTCATCAGGAGGAAACCTCTCCTGCATCCTCACAAAAAAATCCAGCATTAGAAGCATGCAAAAGAACATCTAAACAAGCCTGATGCATTTTGGAAACAAGTCCTGTGACCGATGAGGTTAAAATTGAACTCTTTGGCCACAATGATCAAAGGTATGTGTGGAGAAAAAAAGGCACAGAATTTCAGGAAAAGAACATTAGGCATGGGGGGGATCAATCATGCTTTGAGGTTGTGTTGCAGCCAAGGGGAACATTTCACAGGTAGAGGGAAGAATGGATTCAATGAAATTTCAACTAATTCTTGATGCAAACATAACACCATCTGTAAAAAAACTGAAGTTGAAAAGAGGATGGCTTCTACATATAGATAAGGATCCTAAACACACGTCAAATCTACAATAGACTGCCTCAAGCGAGTATTGAAAGACTCTTGTCTGACTACAAGAAGCGTCTACAAGCTGTGATACTGTCAGTATTCCGGGTTTTCTAGGTAACCTTGTGAATGATTTTGCCCTTTGTTAAAATGGAGTTTGCTGTTTTTGTATGCCCTACTTCCTGTTCGTTTGTTTAAAACCCGGCTCAGGTGCTGGCTTCCTTGCTGGAGTATTCTGCTTCCGCTTCCCTTCAGTCCAGCTGCCTTGTCCTACTATTATCTCCCAGATCTCTTGTGTATTTACCAGGTTAATCTTCACCTGTTTCTCAGCAGCAGCGAGCTTCTACCATGGCTCTGGACATTCTCTGCATATGTAAGCTACACTAACTGTGTTATCATTAACCTGTTGACTTTGGAATTTTAACCCTTGGCTCACTCTACCTGGTAAGAACTGTCTTTCTGAACTGTGTGTTGCTGTTTAACCCTTCGTTCACTCCCTCCGGTGAGGGCTGCTGGAACTATTTACTGGAATATTACTTAAATGTGAACTTGTTTCTGGACTTCCCTGAATCTATGCCGCATCTAGGATTAACTTGTGAACTTGTTTTTGGACTTCCCTGTGGCTACTGCATACCTGGATCTGACTCTTACTACACCAGCAGTGTTTGAATCAAACCACGTCACCAGTGTGTCAGACTTCCCTTTTGATCACATTTGTGTGAGGACTCCGTCGTAAGAACCTTGCCGACTTTGCTATATAGCTTCCAAAGACTTAATATCGCTGGACTTATTTCATTGCATGTCACTACGGGTTATCTGTATATTGTTTTTGGGTGTTATTGCTGTTGCACAAATACACTATTTGCATTAAAGAAACCCGTCTCTGATTGTTCATTGCCCCATGCTACCAGAATCCTCGAGTTCCAACAATAGTATTACAGATACCTGCAAAAAGAGGGTCCTACTAGGTACTAACCATGCAGGGTGACAAAACCTTTGCATCAGCCCATTTTCTTTTTTGTAATTTTTAAAATGTAAAATATGAACATTATATACAGTACAGACCAAAAGTTTGGACACACCTCATTTAAAGATTTTTCTGTATTTTCATGACTATAAAAATTGTACATTCACACTGAAGGCTTCAAAACTATGAATTAACACATGTGGAATTATATACTTAACAAAAAAGTGTGAAACAACTGAAAATATGTCTTATATTCTAGGTTCTTCAAAGTAGCCACCTTTTGCTTTTATGACTGCTTTGCACACTCTTGGCATTCTCTTGATGAACTTCAAGAGGTAGTCACCGGAAATGGTTTTCACTTCACAGCTGTGCCCTGTCAGGTTTAATAAGTGGGATTTCTTCCCTTATAAATGGGGTTGGGACCATCAGTTGTGTTGTGCAGAAGTCTGGTGGACACACAGCTGATAGTCCTACTGAATAGACTGTTAGAATTTGTATTATGGCAAGAAAAAAGCAGCTAAGTAAAGAAAAACAAGTGGCCATCATTACTTTAAGAAATGAAGGTCAGTCAGTCCGAAAAATTGGGAAAATTTTGAAAGTGTCCCCAAGTGCAGTTGCAAATACCATCAAGCGCTACAAAGAAACTGGCTCACATGAGGACCGCCCCAGGAAAGGAAGACCAAGAGTCACCTCTGCTTCTGAGGATAAGTTTATCCGAGTCACCAGCCTCAGAAATCGCAGGTTAACAGCAGATCAGATTAGAGACCAGGTCAATGCCACACAGAGTTCTAGCAGCAGACACATCTCTTCAACAACTGTTAAGAAGAGACTTTGTGTTAAAATAGCTGCTAAGAAACCACTGCTAAGGACAGGCAATAAGCAGAAGAGACTTGTTTGGGCTAAAGAACACAAGGATGGACATTAGACCAGTGGAAATCTGTGCTTTGGTCTGATGAGTCCAAATTTGAGATCTTTGGTTCCAATCACCGTGTCCTTGTGCGATGCAGAAAAAGTGAACGGATGGACTGTACATGCCTGGTTCCCACCGTGAAGCATGGAGGAGGAGGTGTGATGGTGTGGGGGTGCTTTGCTGGTGACACTGTTGGGAATTTACTCAAAATTGAAGGCATACTGAACCATCATGGCTACCACAGCATCTTGCAGCGGCATGCTATTCCATCCGGTTTGCATTTAGTTGGACCAGCATTTATTTTTCAACAGGACAATGACCCCAAACACACCTCCAGGCTGTGTAAGGGCTATTTGACCAAGAAAGTGAGTGATGGTGTGCTACGCCAGATGACCTGGCCTCGAAAGTCACCAGACCTGAACCCAATCGATATGGTTTGGGGTGAGCTGGACCGCAGAGTGAAGGCAAAATGGCCAACAAGTGCTAAGCATCTCTGGGAACTCCTTCAAGATTGTTGGAAGACATTTCCGGTGACTACCTCTTGAAGCTCATCAAGAGAATGTCAAGAGTGTGCAAAGCAGTCATCAAAGCAAAAGGTGGCTACTTTGAAGAACCTAGAATATAAAGACATATTTTCAGTTGTTTCACACTTTTTTCTTAAGTATATAATTCCACATGTGTTAATTCATAGTTTTGATGCCTTCAGTGTGAATGTACAATTTTCATAGTCATGAAAATACAGAAAAATCTTTAAATGAGAAGGTGTGTCCAAACTTTTGGTCTGTACTGTGTATGTATATATATATATATATATATATATGTAATATAAAGAGGCAGCACTCCAAGAAATTTTTGAAAAAAATGGACTTTAATGAGCCCAAAGGCCTTTGGGCTCATTAAAGTCCATTTTTTTCAAAAATTTCTTGGAGTGCTGCCTCTTTATATTTTTTCTATTGACATGCAGCAGTTTGGACAGACTGTTTGGAGGCTTGGCACCGACTAGTGAGTAATATGAAATGGTGCTGTCTTTCATATATATATATAATTTTTATATATATATATATATATATATATATATATATATATATATATATATATATATATATATATATATATATATATATATATATATATATATACAGTACAGACCAAAAGTTTGGACACACCTCATTTAAAGATTTTTCTGTATTTTCTTGACTATGGAAATTGTACATTCACACTGAAGGCATCAAAACTATGAATTAACACATGTGGAATTATATACTTAACAAAAAAGTGTGAAACAACTGAAAATATGTCTTATATTCTAGGTTCTTCAAAGTAGCCACCTTTTGCTTTGATGACTGCTTTGCACACTCTTGGCATTCTCTTGATGAGCTTCAAGAGGTAATCACCGGAAATGGTCTTCCAACAATCTTGAAGGAGTTCCCAGAAATGCTTAGCACTTGTTGGCCCTTTTGTCTTCACTCTGCGGTCCAGCTCACCCCAAACCATCTCGATTGGGTTCAGGTCTGGTGACTGGAGGCCAGGTTATCTGGCGTAGCACCCCATCACTCTCCCTCTTGGTCAAATAGCCCTTACACAGCCTGGAGGTATGTTTGGGGTCATTGTCCTGTTGAAATATAAATGATGGTCCAACTAAACGCAAACCGGATGGAATAGCATGCCGCTGCAAGATGCTGTGGTAGCCATGCTGATTCAGTATGCCTTCAATTTTGAATAAATCCCCAACAGTGTCACCAGCAAAGCACCCCCACACCATCACACCTTCTCCTCCATGCTTCACAGTGGGAACCAGGCATGTAGAGTCCATCCGTTCACCTTTTCTGCGTCGCACAAAGACACGGTGGTTGGAACCAAAGATCTCAAATTTGGACTCATCAGACCAAAGCACAGATTTCCACTGGTCTAATGTCCATTTCTTGTGTTCTTTAGCCCAAACAAGTCTCTTCTGCTTGTTGCCTGTCCTTAGCAGTGGTTTCCTAGCTGCTATTTTACCATGAAGGCCTGCTGCAGAAAGTCTCCTCTTAACAGTTGTTGAAGAGATGTGTCTGCTGCTAGAACTCTGTGTGGCATTGACCTGGTCTCTAATCTGAGCTGCTGTTAACCTGCGATTTCTGAGGCTGGTGACTCGGATAATCTTATCCTCAGAAGCAAAGGTGACTCTTGGTCTTCCTTTCCTGGGGCGGTCCTCATGTGAGCCAGTTTCTTTGTAGCAATTGATGGTTTTTGCAACTGCACTTGGGGACACTTTCAACGTTTTCCCAATTTTTCGGACTGACTGACCTTAATTTTTTAAAGTAATGATGGGCACTCGTTTTTCTTTACTTAACTGCTTTTTTCTTGTCATAATACAAATTTTAACAGCCTATTCAGTAGGACTATCAGCTGTGTATCCACGTGACTTCTGCACAACACAACTGATGGTCCCAACCCCATTTATAAGGCAAGAAATCCCACTTATTAAACCTGACAGGGCACACCTGTGAAGTGAAAACCATTTCCGGTGACTACCTCTTGAAGCTCATCAAAAGAATGCCAAGAGGGTGCAAAGCAGTCATCAAAGCAAAAGGTGGTTATTTTGAAGAACCTAGAATATAAGACATATTTTCAGTTGTTTCACACTTTTTTGTTAAGTATATAATTCCACATGTGTTAATTCATAGTATTGATGCCTTCAATGTGAATGTACAATTATCATGGTCATGAAAATACAGAAAAATCTTTAAATGAGAAGGTGTGTCCAAACTTTTGGTCTGTACTGTATGTACAATATATACTGTACTGTATATACAGGTGGTCCAAAAGTAGGTGAACAGAAAGTGTAATAAGGTCATAAAGGGGGAGATTTATCAAACATGGTGTAAAGTGAAACTGGCTCAGTTGCCCTTATCAACCAATCAGATTCCACTTTTCATTCCTCACAGACTCTTTGGAAAATGAAAGGTGGAATCTGATTGGTTGCTAAGGGCAACTGAGCCAGTTTCACAGATCTAGTTTTCACAGATAGATCTCCCCCAAATCTGTTTTCTTTTCAGATAATTCTGATAACACATAATGGCAAATAATTTAAATACAGATCAAAGAAAATGGATTTTAACAGAGTATTGGAAATCTCAAAATGCTGAAACCGTTAGAGCAAATTGGGTTGAAACATTTGGTACTCAAGCCCCAAAGAGACAAACCATTTACCGCGTTCGTGACAAATTCAATGCCACTGGCTCAATCCTTAATGCTCCAAAAATAAGTCGACCCAAAACAGTCTGCACAGAAGATAATAAACAACTTGTTGCTGAAACATTTGTTCAGAGTCCAAAAGAGTCCACAAGAAGAGTCTCTTTGGAATTGGGAATTTCACGAGCTTCTATCATGCGAATCCTGAAATCTATTGGGTGGAAAGCTTATCGTCCACGTCTAATTCATGGTTTATTGGAGGATGATCCAGACCGGCGGCTGCAATTTAGTGAGATTATGCTTAACGAAATTGAAGAAAATCCAGTAATTTTAGATAACATTATGTGGAGTGATGAAGCTTCTTTCAAATTATCCGGCCATATTAACAGACATAATTGTATTTACTGGTATAATGAGAACATGCATTTAACATTAGAGCAACAACTATATGAGCCTGGTGTCAATGTTTGGGGTGATGTTTCAAGTTTTGGTGTTTTAGGACCAATAATTTTTGATGGAACAGTCACAGGAGATAAGTATCTCAAAATTCTAATGAATCAAGTTGTTCCCCAGTTACAGCAACAGCCTAATTCAAATGACCTTTATTTCCACCAAGATGGGGCCCCTCCACATTATTCACGAGTAGTCCGCGAGTATCTTGATGAAACATTTCCTAATAAATGGATTTGCCGAAGAGGCCCACTTGACTGGCCGGCACGTTCACTAGGCTTGACCCCAATGGATTTTTTCTTTTGGGGAGTACTCAAGGACAAAGTTTATAGTCGAAAACCAAAAAGTGTCAGTGATTTGAAAAATTCAATAAGAGATGCATTTCAAGAAATTAATATCCAAAGAGACTTGTGCAAAAAAGTTTGTGGAAGCGTAAGAGGCCGACTTCAAAGCTGTGCAAATTGTAGTGGAAAACAGTTTGAGCACCTGCGTTGATACAATTTAAGGGCTTTTGTATTATTGTTCAGCATAAAATTTAATTGTCAGTGTTATGCTTGTGTTAGTAAATATAATTTTATATATAAATCAAAATAAATGTTATTATTTTCTGTCCACCCACTTTTGGACCACCCTGTATATATATATATATATATATATATATATATATATATATATATATATATATATATATATATATATATATATATATATATATATATATATATATATAGCCTAAAATACAAAGGAAATGTGTCATCTTTACTGTTAGGCCTTTTAGAGATCATTTCATCTTCACCTTGCTTAACTGTTCACAATAGCAGTAATTTTGACCAGGGGTGCCCAAACTTTTACATGCCACTGTATATTATATCCTCAACGTAGCATACTAGCACATAGCCAATATTGCATGCAGTATATCCTGCATATAGCTTAAACTGACTGTAGCATATCCAGCATGTAGCATATCCTGCATATAGCATGTCTGGCACACAGAGTATTCTGCACATATCATTTCCTGTATGTAACTTAACTTGAGTGTAGCATATTCATCAAGTAGCATATCCTGTACACAGCATTTCCGTCCATAGCATGTCCGGTATGTAGCATGTCCGGGACAGAGCATGGCCGGCACACAGCATGGCCGGCACGTAGCATGGCGGGCACAGAGCATGGCGGGCACAGAGCATGGCGGGCACAGAGCATGGCCGGCACGTAGCATGACTGGTACGTAGCATAACGATATCCACGTCTTGCTTGTAGCAAATTTTGTACAAAGCTCTTTGCAATGGATAATACTTAGAATAATTAGCTTTTTTTGGCTACTGTAAACCTGCTCAGTATTTGGACTGTTGACCTATAGAGTGATTCTTTCATGGCTCCTATCACAGAATTAATCTCTTGAGAACCAACTTGCACTGAAGTCTTGGGGTCAGCAAGATAATAAACCCAATGCAATGGGGAGAGAAAACAGGGTCCTCCAGGATGCTTGTGCTGTCTGGTTGGAGTCTTTCTCTCGTTATCTCTTGGACTGAGATGTTACCGTGAAGAAGTCCCCACATCTCAGCTTCTTGTTCGATGTCTCTGATTGTCACCACTGAAATAGCTGTGGCTGTTAACCTCACTCCCGATATTTTATGGATTCGGTGGAGTTACCCTCTAATTAGATCCACAGATCCACACCCATTTGGGGCAACACATTACAATCCAAGCATCCAAATATGTACAGTATGTCTGTTTTATTTGTCAAAATATCACTACGTACAACACTGTAAATCAATATATTTTTAACATAACGTTACCTTCAATACTAAAGATTCTCTCTCCCAGGGTCCCGGCTTGATCTAGCAGCGCTACTTCATCTGACACATTGAAAAAAAATCTCTCCTTAGGGTCACTTGTGATGGCTTTGATTTCACTGATGAGGTTCTTACTGTCGATACTATATCTATTGTAATAACCCAAAACCTAGAGGAAACAAAGTCATTTAAAGGGAGTTACAACTACTCAAATTGAATGTTAAGGCTGCAGTCAATTAGGAGCCATTTTTTGACTGCAACCGGCAAATGTTGAGTGAGGACATATTAGCGAGTGCTGATGAGCGGCACGGGTCCAGGAGGTTAGTTTAGGATATTTTTTTATTACTCTACAATGGGTCCAATGGAGAATTACTTTTAATAACGTGATCTTTGTATAAGATTGTACCACTCCAAAACTAACCAAACTACAGATATCTAGAAATGATCTTAGGTTTTGGGAGATAGATTGAACTTTTCCTATTGGTGATAATACCAATACATTTTGAACACTGGTTAAATTACTAGAGAATCAGATATTTCATTCTTTACCTTTGCTCTTAGCTTAAAATGGTTGTCCCACAAATAAAGTTTAATCAAGAGAACTTAGAATAATATTAAGTTCTACAATTAAATGTTTTTAAAAAATGTTCTTGTACGGAAATAATCTTAGAAATATGCCACTGGTATGTACTGTTATTAGGGTCTTTCAGCTGTTGGTTTCTGACGTAACACATTTCCCTGAATGTTTTATCACAGGAGTGAGTGTTTCTGACGCATCTTCAGCCCCCTGAGTTCATCATAAAACAAGTCAGTGACATAAAAGCTCCAGTGACCTCTGAGCTTATACAGTATGTCACTCACATGATTTATGATGAGATCACAGGACTGGTGACACAGCAGAAACACTCACTCCAGCAGAAACACTCACTCTGAAACAACGGATACTGGAAGCCTGTGCTAGCATTTCTTCTGCGGTGTTGCTATCAGTGTGTCAAGAGTGGGAGAAGAGGGTTGCATTGACAATCCAACACAATGGGCAACACTTTGAACACATTTTATAAGTGGTCATAAACTTGTAAAAAACTCATGAAAGAATAAAGTTACGTTAAAACCAAGCACACCATTGTTTTTCTTATGAAATTCTCAATAAGTTTTATGTGTCACATGACCCTCTTCCCATTGAAAAAAATAAAGTTGGATCCAAAATGGCTGACTTCAAAATGGCCGCCATGGCCACCACCCATCTGGAAAAGTTTTCCCCCTCCCATATACTAATGTGCCACAAACAGGAAGTTGATATCACCAACCATTCCCATTTAATTTAGGTGTATCCATATATATGGCCCACCCTGTAGATTTGCCGAATCCCGTCTAGCTGCCAGCCTGGACGCTGGACCAGAGTCCCGGGAAGTGATCCGCTCATCTTTCATCACAATGAAAGGTAAAACTTCTTTGCACAGCAGAAAACACGTGATCCACCATTCACAATAGGTGACCTCACACCTAACCTCCTTCCCCTGCCCCTTTGCACATACTCATTAGATGCAATAGATAAGGTCTGTGTCAGTCTATTGTTGCTAATGTACATGTGAGTTTTCAGAAAGAATCGGATGCATGAGGGTAATAAAAACCCCCGTGGCCTGTCTGAAAATTGCAAGATTGTGATATGAAAAAAAAAAAAATGACCAATAACTAAAAAAAAAACATTTACCATAAAAACCTGATTTGATCAGAAGACAATTTTATGATTCCCTTTAAAATTATTTTTATTCATAAAACAAGACCATAAAATTAGGAATTACTCACCGCAATCCCAAATCGGGTGATCTTATCTTGCTCACAGCGTGAGATGACTTCTTTTAGTAATGCATTGTCATGAGATTCACCATCAGTAATGACCACCATCACCTTGTTGGCATTTGGCCGACCTCCATAGTCAGCAGAGAAAGCGTACTGTCTGTCGTGGATGAAGAAAGATGGTTTATTAACTGGACAACCCAAACTGGATTATTTTAAGACCTCTGTGTTCTTGTCCTACCTGGTGTAGTCAATTGCCTTGAAAGTGTTGGTCTGATCTCCCCCCATCTGATTGATGCCCGATATTGCGCTTCTCATGGTTTCTTTATTTTTGTAGGTGTTCATTCTAAACATGATGTCGGGGTAGTTTCCATACTGTATGAGACTCACCTTAGGATAAAAAATATCCACAGTTATCAAAAATGCAGAAATATTAAGAATGAAGAAAGCAGGCTAAAGACTAAAGCTAAAGAGGTGGCCCCAAAATCGTTGACTTCCACATCGGAGGAGAGTGGTACCAAGATGTTGCACAATCCGCAAGTGTCATGCACATGTCCTCTTCTAATGAACAGGACAAGAACACGATACCCGCCAATCATGCAGGCATTTTGGCAAGTGTGTGAGGTCATATCATCATTGGTACCGCTCACCCGTGATGCAGCAGTGAGCACCAGAAAACCCCAATTTTCAAGCCAATTTTCATTTTTGCAATCTAGTTCTTTCTTCTCCATCTTCCAAAAGCCATATTTTTTTTTCTGCCAACATGGCATGGACATATGCTTGTTTTTTTTGCAGGACAGGTTGTAGTTTGAAATTACACCATTCATTTTATGATATAATTTACTGAAAAATTAAAAACAAAAATTCAAAGTTTGGTAAAAAAAAAAGTCTGCCATTATTATTTAGGTCTCTTTTTTAAGGCAATCATTGTGAAGTAAACATGACCTGATAACATGATTCTCCAGGTCAGTATGATCATGGAAATACCAAATGTGTATATATATTTTTTTATTCTATTCATGGCTTAAAAAAAATATCTGAACTTTTGTAAAGGTAAAAAATAATAAGAAAAAAATTGGGTTGGTCACAAATTTCTGAGACCCATGACTTTATTTCATTTTTTTCCACGACGGAATTGTATGAAGGCCTTTGTTTGCTTAGCCGTAGTTTTTTATTGTTCCGTTATGGGATACATATGATGTTTTGATCGCTTTTTATTGCTATTTTAGTGTTTCAATTTTTTTCTTTACAATGTTGAACTAATGGTTTAAATAACATTATATGCTCATGGAAACCCATCGACACCCTATGGGGAGATGTAGGGGAGGCAATGGATCCTGAACAATGCACAACTGGGACGGTGTGTGTCATCCATTGCCAGCAGGATTTAAGGGGTTAAAAGCATCAATTAGAGCTAGCTACATCTACAGCTAGGGCACCAAAACCATTTTCAGTACATGCAGGCTTCTGTTCATATTACAATACCTGAGTCTTTGTCGGTCCGATGTCTAAGCCCTCTACAAATTTCTCCAAGAAATTCCGAACAGCTGACCAAGGGTAAATACTATTTGAACCATCACACACAATAGCAATGTCGATATACGAGGAACAGGCTAAGGGAGAAAACACAACCCTATTAAATTTAAAGAAATTATATACATACCCAGTATATATACTGTACATACAATATGTAACGAAAAACAATATTACTATTTTTTTTTTATAAATAAGTACAAATAATAATTATAAAATGTAATAATTGTTGGAATGATTATCTATACTTTTATGTAATATAATTTTAATATATAGCAATCTTGCTTCTATGGTGTAACATAAAACCTAATAATTAAAAGATAAATAAATCAATAAGAAAAAAAAATTAAAGCGTAACTAAACTTTGCTGCATTATTTTATATTTTGCAGGCCCTTAAAATCCTTGCAGATGGAAAGGGGTCCAAGATTTGAGACCCCCACGATCACTCAAAAGACTGCTCAGAAGTGTGCAACTCTTGAGGTAGAAGCCAGAGTACGAGAGCAATAGAAAGTCTATGGGTCCGTACTCCGCACAGCGTGTAAGTGGCGGGCAGAGCATCACGTCACTGCCATGCGCCGCCAGTGACTAGCATGTGTGGCGCCCCTGAGGGTTCAGTCGCCACAGAGGTACTGCACCTCACCCAGAGGTGTGGCATCTCCTTCTCTCAGGTAAGGATGGAGTACTGCCCGGGACCCCAACACCTGCACTCAACACTACACTACTCCAGGCCGGCTGGAAGGGCATTATTCACTTCTTTTGCTGCCCCGTCCCTGGCTGGAGTGGGGGAGAACAAAAAGTGAGGGGGAACCCAGTAGTGGGTGTGGGTGGAGGGCGCAGAAGAGGGGAGCACTGTCAGGAGTAATATACAGTACAGACCAAAAGTTTGGACACACCTTCTCATTTAAAGATTTTTCTGTATTTTCATGACTTTGAAAATTGTACATTCACACTGAAGGCATCGAAACTATGAATTAACACATGTGGAATTATATACTTAACAAAAAAGTGTGAAACAACTGAAAATATGTCTTATATTCTAGGTTCTACAAAGAAGCCACCTTTTGCTTTGATGACTGCTTTGCACACTCTTGGCATTCTCTTGATGAGCTTCAAGAGGTAGTCACCGGAAATGGTCTTCCAACAATCTTGAAGAAGTTCTCAGAGATGCTTAGCACTTGTTGGCCCTTTTGCCTTCACTCTGCAGTCCAGCTCACCCCAAACCATCTCGATTGGGTTCAGGTCTGGTGACTGTGGAGGCCAGGTCATCTGGCGTAGCACCCCATCACTCTCCTTCTTGGTCAAATAGCCCTTACACAGCCTGGAGGTGTGTTTGGGGTCATTGTCCTGTTGAAAAATAAATAATGGTCCAACTAAACGCAAACCGGATGGAATAGCATGCCGCTGCAAGATGCTGTGGTAGCCATGCTGGTTCAGTATGCCTTCAATTTTGAATAAATCCCCAACAGTGTCACCAGTAAAGCACCCCCACACCATCACACATCTTCCTCCATGCTTCACGGTGGGAACCAGGCATGTAGAGTCCATCCGTTCACCTTTTCTGCGTCGCACAAAGACACGGTGGTTGGAACCAAAGATCTCAAATTTTGACTCATCAGACCAAAGCACAGATTTCCACTGGTCTAATGTCCATTCCTTGTGTTCTTTAGCCCAAACAAGTCTCTTCTGCTTGTTGCCTGTCCTTAGCAGTGGTTTCCTCCTCTTAACAGTTTTTGAAGAGATGTGTCTGCTGCTAGAACTCTGTGTGGCATTGACCTGGTCTCTAATCTGAGCTGCTGTTAACCTGCGATTTCTGAGGCTGGTGACTCGGATAAACTTATCCTCAGAAGCAGAGGTGACTCTTGGTCTTCCTTTCCTGGGGCGGTCCTTATGTGAGCCAGTTTCTTTGTTGCGCTTGATGATTTTTGCAACTGCACTTGGGGACACTTTCAAAGTTTTCCCAATTTTTCGGACTGACTGACCATCATTTCTTAAAGTAATGATAGCCTCTCGTTTTTCTTTACTTAGCTGCTTTTTTCTTGCCATAATACAAATTGTAACAGTCTATTCAGTAGGACTATCAGCTGTGTATCACCAGACTTCTACACAACACAACTGATGGTCCCAACCCCATTTATAAGGCAAGAAATCCCACTTATTAAACCTGACAGGGCACACCTGTGAAATGAAAACCATTTCCGATGACTACCTCTTGAAGCTCATCAAGAGAATGCCAAGAGTGTGCAAAGCAGTCATCAAAGCAAAAGGTGGTTACTTTGAAGAACCTAGAATATAAAGACATATTTTCAGTTGTTTCACACTTTTTTTGTTAAGTATATAATTCCACATGTGTTCATTCATAGTTTTGATGCCTTCAGTGTGAATGTACAATTTTCATAGTTATTTAAATACAGAAAAATCTTTAAATGAGAAGGTGTGTCCAAACTTTTGGTCTGTACTGTATATAGGGAAGCCATCATGTGCAGGGGTGGATTCAGTGAGATAGAAGAGGAGAGGAGCAGTCTGAGGAGCAGAGTCTCTTCAGGAGCTCTGCTCCAGAGTGGGGCCTAATAAAAGAGGCCCAAGAGTGTAGGACGGCACCCGTACGCCCGAGTCTGCCAGGCGTCAGAGGGATCAGGCCGCAAGAAGGGCACCGGTCCCTGGACTAGCCGAGTTACTTTACGTCTCAGCTAGAAAACCAGAGGCTTCTGCACTTTCAAGGTGCAGTTGCCACATCCGCACTTAAGCCGCCGAAAAGGGCACCAAGCCAGGTACGGGAACTTTAAGTTGCCCAGAGGGATCTCAAGGTACCTGATCGGGACTTTGTGCGGCGGGGCGCAGGGCAGGAGGTAGAGACCCAGCGCGGAAGTCGGCTAAGAAAGGAACATACAGAGGGGGGTCCCGTTAAGTGCTCTTGAGAAACTTGAAGGAGTGCTGAACCCCTGCCTGGTAACCGCAGCGTGACATGGGAGACTGTCTGCTATCTAGTGCTACCTGAGGAAAATAAATGACTGTGAGTAAACTCGGATGACTGCACCCCACTGTTTCTGTCAGTTATTTCTACCACGCTATCGCTCCCGCACTGCAATGCCCAGCATCACCATCTGCACCTACACTGCCCTGGAGCTGCGCTCTGCCTGTGGAGAGCCGCACCAAATCAGCTGCCCTAACATCTGCTCCAGAGGTCTGCAGCAGCGCTGGTACTCATTACCAGGAACCACAGGTGGTGTCACGAGACAAAACTGTTATTCGTCCCATCAAGTAACAAACCCCTTTTAAGAGTGACGCCAGGGTACGGTCCTGGGAGCCGACCGCCGTGACATCCCAAGAAGGCAAAGGCCCGGGTACCGAGTCCCCCATACCCCCCCTGGGCGAGTCACATGCCTATGACAGCTCCTGATTGGCCGACGGCTTGTATTGAGGTGCAGGGAGCCAGCGGGTCTCTGCACCTCTACACATTTTAGATGACTGTGCATCCCTTGGATGCACACCAAGCTGAGATTGCTGTTGACATCAGTGGGCGCCCCATCTGCATGAGCCCGGTTGCAGAGTGTTACGCCCCTGGCAGGAACAAGTAAAGAGGACACATAGACTGCAAGTGCACTGATATGCTCACCAGTGCACTTGCAAACTTAATTTGCATATCAATAAAAAAAGAATTTCGACACAACAGCAGAGTGGATACCACTGTAATAGGCATTTTTTTTATAATGTTTTATGCTGCTCTATCAAGCACTACCTTTGCAAGCATAGGGGTTGGTGTAACTGACAGGTTATTATTATTATTTATTATTATAGCACAATTTATTCCATGGCACTTTACATGTGAAAAGGGGTATACATAATAAAAAACAAGTACAATAATCTTAGACAACTGAAGTCACCGACTGGTACAGGAGGAGAGAGGACCCTGCCCGCGAGGGCTCACAGTCTCCAAGGGATGGATGAAGATACAGTAGGTGAGGGCAGAGCTGGTCGCGCAGTGGTATGGTGGAGCGGTGGTTAGGCTTAGGTTGTAGGCTTGTCGGAAGAGGGGGGTCTTCATGTTCCTTTTGAAGGTTTCATCAGTAGGCGAGAGTCTGATATGTTGGAGTAGAGAGTTCCAGAGTAGGGGGATGCACTGGAGAAATCTTATATGCGATTGTGGGAGGAGAAGATAAGAGGGGAGTAGAAAAGGAGATCTTGTGAAGATTGGAGGTTGCGTGCAGGCAAGTACCGGGAGACTAGGTCACATATGTATGGAGGTTGTGAATGGCTTTGTATGCCGTGGTTAGGGTTTTGAACTGGAGTCTCTGGGCAATGGGGAGCCAGTGAATGGATTGACAGAGAGGAGAGGCCGGGGAATAGCGGGGGGACAGGTGGATTAGTCGGGCAGCAGAGTTTAAGATAAATTGGAGGGGTGCGAGAATGTTAGACGTGAGGCCACAAAGCAGAAGGTTGCAGTAGTCGAGGCGGGACTTGATTGAGATGATGAGGACGTGCACTAGTGTTTTTGCAGATTCGTGGTTGAGGAATGAGTGGATCCGGGAGACATTTTTGAGTTGGAGTCGGCAGGAAGTGGAAAGGGCTTGGATATGTGGTTTGAAGGAGAGATCAGAGTCCAGGGTTACCCCGAGGCAACGAGCTCACGGGACTGGGGAGAGTGAGCAGCCATTGACACTGATAGATAGGTCGGATGGGGGGGTTGAGTGAAAAGATGATGAATTCTATTTTGTCCATGTTAACTTTTAGAAATCTAGAAGAAAGATGAAATAGCGGACAGACATTGTGAAATTATGGTTAGTAAGGAGGAGATATCGGGGTAGATCTGTGTGTCATCAGCATAGAGGTGGTACTGGAAGCCATGAGACTCTATGAGCTGTCCCAGACCGGTTTTCCTTAACATTATTTATAAATGGTACAAATAATAATAATAGTGGTAAAAATGTAATAATAAACATCAAAATATCACTGCTCATATAGAATAGTATTTTAAAAGGGCTGTCCAGGACTTAAACGTTGACGACCTATCAATAGTACAAGTCGTGAATATGAGATGGGTCTGGGTACGACTGATCAGCTGAAAACTGCTCCGGCAGCGGCCAGGTATAAGCGATCGGAGAGGAACATTGCAGCCCCGTACGTTGCTTAGTAGTTGCTACAGAGTAGCTGTTTATCTACCCCCTATATATCAGCTACATCCAGATATTACAGGGGCAGTTTTGGAGGAGCTGGACTCCCACCAATCACAGATTGATAGGTCCTCGATTGTTAAGTCCTGAAAAATTCCATTAATAATAATGAAAATATCAATATTTATTTTAAGATATAATATTACATATACTTATGTGGTATTGATTGTGAATTATAATAATAATATCATTATGACGATAATAAAAGAGGTTGTTCCCTTTTAACAACTTTTGTCCGAAACTTTGCTTTACTTACACTCCCCAGGTCCAGCACTGAATCTACATGGACAAAGCTGCTGAACACAGCGATTGGCTGCAGCATTGTCAACGTGACATCACCTCTGCAGCCAAACAACCAAGAACAGCGCAACAGCAGAGACTCAGCGTTGGACCCGGGGAGGATAATTCAAGATCAGTTTCTTTGTTTTTTTACACAAAACTGACCTTACGAGAACATATTGTTAAAAGGGGACAACCCTTTTAAGAAGAGAGGAGTTATGAAAATGCACAATCATCTTGAAAGTAGACACAATTTCCATGATTCACTTACTTTGAATAGCTGGTGAAAAGCTTCTTAGCACTTGGAAGGTCGGACTAATGTCAGTGCACACGCCTGTAGCATAATAAGTCTTTCCACACTGCTGGGCCCATAAGGGGCCACATGTCTGCAAAGAAGAGACAGATACATGCTGCATGGTCACTGCTGCAGAAATCAATAAAATATCAGCAGAATATGCAATAAAAGTCAGATTGATGTCCCACTTCTGAGACCCATCATTGAGGCTCATTCAGACGTCTGTTTTTCATGCATGTGTTCTATCCATGTTTTTCACAGATAGAAGACGTATGCACTATAATATATCAAACTGTTCATTGTAGATGAGAAAAACTTTTGAAATTCAAATTCACCGACTTTACTGAATTTCTCCCCAAAATGAAATTTTTGGAGAATAAAATTCAGCAAATCTCAATTGCTTTGAAAATACTTGTAGGGGAAAGAAGAGGAAGAGGACCCCACTAACTATAAGAGCTTCTATTCTACAGAAGAGAGAGGACCCGCTGACCATAAGAGCTTATGACGCGCCCCCCTGGGCCGTGGGGTACTCGGTAGCCGGGCCGGTCGGTGCTGGGGATATCACGGTGGCAGTGACCGTGACCCAGGGCGGTCAATTAAAGGGAAAGTAAAAGGGGAATAAAGTTTTTATAGAGATAATGTTTGTGACGCCACCTGTGGTATGCGGCTATATGGGGGCCGCCGCTGCTGTGCAGATCCTCTGGAGCTGATGGTGACGCAGCAGAGTTGGTTCAGCTCTCCACAGGTAGAGCTAAGCTCCAGGGCAGGATATAGGGGTTTTATGAGGTAGATGTTGCTGGTGCTGTGTAGTGCAGGGCTGGTGATGGCGCAGCAATAATTCCAGAACACAGTGGGTGCAGTCTTCAAGGTTTACTCACAGTTGTTCAAGACTCCAGGTTACCAGGGCCACTGTGTAACCTCCCACGTCGTCCTGTGTTCACCAGGGAAGGGGTTCAGCGACTCTCAAGTCTCTCAGGAGTACTTAAAAGGGACCCCGTTCTATGTTCCTTTCACAGTCGTCTTCCCTGCGCTGGCTCTCACCCTCCTGCCCTGCGCCTCACAATCAGTGTCCCAAGCCGGTAGCCTTTGGTCTTGTCGGGCGACGTGCAATCCCCTGGACCCTATGCGGCCACCTTTTCGCGATATAATCGTGGTGGTTGGCTATTGCACTTTGCAAATATTGCAGCCTCCGGTTATGTAGCTGAGCCTAATTATTCTCCACTAGTTTAGGGGCCAGTCCCCTCTGCGGCCTGATCCCTCCACGTCCATGTATATTCGGGCGTACGGGTGGCTTCCTGCACTCACAGTGCCCCTGGTATCCCTTCTGATTCTGGAGCCTTCCCTCTGCTCCCGTCCTCTCTCTCCTGGGCCTATTTTACCAGGCCCACTCTCCTCTCTCTACTCCTCCTGAGCAGAGCTCCTCCAGAGCTCCTGCTCCCAACTCTAGACTCTGAACTCCCCCTCTCTAGAACCTTCCACCTTCTCTTTTATACTCCTACCCTGACAGTGCTCCCCTGATCTTCTTCCTCCATCCACACCCACTACATGGTTCCACCCTCCAGCTAGGGACCAGGGACTGTGCTCTCCCTTAGGAGCAATCTCACCCTTCCCTACTGGAGTGGAGTGTGTTGGATGTGGGTGTGTGGGTCCCGGGTAGTACTCCATCCTTACCTGAGAGTGGGGCACCACACCTCTGGGTGAGATGCAGTACCTCTGTGGCGACTGAACACGCAGGGGCGCCACACTTACACTCTACAGGAGAGAGAGAGGACCCCGCTGACCATAAGAGCTTACACTCTACAGGAGAGAGAGAGGGCCTCGCTAATCATAAGAGCTCACACTCTACAGGAGAGAGAGAAGATCCCGCTGACCATAAGAGCTTACACTCTACAGGAGAGAGAGAACCCCACTGACCATAAGAGCTTACACTCTACAGGATTACACTCTGCAGGAGAGAGAGAGGACCAGGCTGGCCAAAAGATTTTACACTCTACAGGAGAGAGAGGACCCCGCTAATTATAAGAGCTTACACTCTACAGGAGAGAGAGAGGACCCCGCTGACCATAAGAGCTTACACTCTACAGGAGAGAGCGGACGAGAGAGAGGAAGAGAGAGAGAGGAAGATAGTGGAAGGAAAAGAGAGGAAGAAAGAGAGAGAGAAGGGCCTCTGCTGACCATACAGGAGAGAGAGACTTACCCAGTGACTCTGAAGTTGGAAAACGCCTCTGCCATAAAAACTGGGCTCCGCTGGTAACCGCGGATCTGTGATGGCCTCGGTACTGACCACCACTGTACAAGGAATGACAATCTCAGGGCATTAAGGGGAGCAGTGTGGTAAATGGTGCCAGCTAAGTTTTTTTTTTGAATCGTGAACTGGATCTCAAAGTGTTTGCATGAAACTGCGAATTCCAAAACATTAGACTCCGCGGATATAGCTATATCTGCTCATCTCCACTATTCATATGTCTTTGGGATTTTTGCAGATCTTGAGTCCACAAAACAATCTGAGACTAGTGATTAGCGAGCAGTAAACTGCTTGAGTGCTTGGTACTTGAATCAAACAGCTCAGACACTCAGAAGTGCTCGACTCGAGTACCGAGCATAACTTAAGTCAATGAAGGATTCGAGCATTTTTTCAGGAGATCTGCACTCGACGGCCGGGTAGGCGGACGATGAGAGAGAGCGAGAGATCTCTATTAGTATAGAGGGAGCTCATTTAATTCTGAATCAGTTGAGCCATGCTGCACTGGGAGAGCAGGGACTCCTCTGTCAGCTGGACTCTTTGTGAGTTGAAGAGCTCTGGGGGTGTGGTCTCTCTTCTGCCATAAAAAGCTCACTTGAATCATCTGAGCCGCACACCTCACTGAAGCCAGATCTATCCATCCATATCCATCCATATCCATCCATCCATATATATCCATCCATCCATCCATATAAATCCATCCATCCATATCCATCCATCCATCTATATCCATCCATCCATCCATCTATCTATATCCATCCATCTCCATCCATCCATCCATATATATCCATCCATCTATCCATATCCATCCATCCATATCCATCCATCAATATCAATCCATCCATATCATCCATATCCATCCATCCATATCCATCCATCTATCCATCTATATCCATCCATCCATATCCATATCCATCTATATCCATCCATATATCTGTGTCACCCTGGCCTGGATGCCACAAAATGTATTAAAGCTCTGTCTGAGAGCAAGGGGGAGGTTCTCTAGTCAGGGGAACATTAGCATGCAGTACCTCCTGTCTCAGGCCAGTAGGGGGAGCAGGCTGCCCCTATAAAAGCTGGTACTGGGGGCAGGGTTAGGAAGAACTTGATGGCCTGTCTCAGCACTGAGACTTGTCCCAGAGCAGAGCAGGGACAGACAGTTTTGTATTGCACCTAAGAGGAAGTGTGGCAGGAGGAGAGCCACAAGCCAGAGACAAGAGGTGAAGTGAGCCTGTCTTGGCAGATAAAAGACTTACTTTACCAGACTTTGGTGTCTGAGGCTGGGAGGATTCCACATCCTCCAGCAGAGAACCAGTCCGCAAGGGACTGTATATTCCTTGGCCTAAGAAGCCTGGAGGCTCTGCCACAACAGAAGGGACCAGCAGAGCCGTACAAAGCTGGGAGCAGAAAGGAACCCACGTCGCAGGTCATACAGGCGAGAATACACGGAAAGCTCGGAAACGTGGGCTGTTACCCCATAACGAGGAGATAGCACAGAAAGCACGGTAGGCCTACACCCTCACCCTGACCAGGGCCAATTTCCCTGTTGCTCTCAGACATCCAGGTCCCCTCCTAGCTGGGACTGTTTGTGGGTCAATTTACCTGTTCTAGTAAAGACCCTGGACTGCAACCTGTTGTCTGCGTGCTTCTTGCTCCTCCAGCACTATCAGCACTGGGACTCTCACTACCATCACTCCCACCATCCACTACACTGCCCTGGGGCCGCACTCTTCCCGTGAGGAGTCACACCATCCCAGCTGCATACATCACCAGCCCCAGCGGTCTGCCTTGCAGCAGCGGTTCCTAATGACCGCAAATCCACGGGTGGCGTAGTCGGACATAATCATCAGCACATAACGGACTACCACTGGCCTGACCACCCTGAGCCACGGAACCGGGTTGCCACTACTACTCCCACCGTTCCCCTATTGCCCGGATCCGAGTGCCCCACGGCCCAGGGGGCAAGTCATATCCATCCATCCATATTCATCCATATTCATCCATATCCATCCATATCCATCCATCTATATCCACCCATATCCATCCATCAATATCCATCCATATCCATCCATCCATCCATATTCATCCATATCCATCCATATCTATCCATCTATATCCACCCATATCCATCCATCTATATCCATCCATATCCATCCATCCATCCATATCCATCCATCCATCTATATCCATCCATATCCATCCATACCCATCCATCCATATCCATCCATCATCTATATCCATCCATCCATCTATCCATATCCATCCATCCACATGCATCCATCCTTATCCTTCCATCCATATCCATTCATCCGTCCATCCATCCATCCATATCCATCCATCCATCCATCCATATCCATCCATCCATATCCATTCATCTCCATCTCGAGTACCGAGCATAACTTAAGTCAATGAAGGATTCAAGCATTTTTTCAGGAGATCAGCACTCGACGGCCGGGTAGGCGGACGATGAGAGAGAGCGAGAGATCTCTATTAGTATAGAGGGAGCTCATTTAATTCTGAATCAGCTGAGCCATGTTGCACTGGGAGAGCAGGGACTCCTCTGTCAGCTGGACTCTTTGTGAGTTGAAGAGCTCCGGGGGTGTGGTCTCTCTTCTGCCATAAAAAGCTCACTTGAATCATCTGAGCCGCACACCTCACTGAAGCCAGATCTATCCATCCATATCCATCCATATCCATCCATCCATCTATATCCATCCATCCATATCCATCCATCCATCTATATCCATCCATCCATATCCATCCATCCATCTATATCCATCCATCTCCATCCATCCATCCATATATATCCATCCATCTATCCATATCCATCCATCCATATCCATCCATCAATATCAATCCATCCATATCATCCATATCCATCCATCCATATCCATCCATCCATCCATCCATATAAATCCATTCATATCCATCCATCCATCTATATCCATCCATATCCATCCATCCATCGCCATCCATCCATCTCCATCCATCTATATCCATCCATCCATATATAGTCATCCATCCATCTATCCATATCCATCCATCAATATCAATCCATCCATATCCATCCATCCATATCCATCCATCTATCCATCTATATCTATCCATCAATATCCATCCATCCATATTCATCCATATCCATCCATATCCATCCATCCATATCCACCCATAACCATCCATCTATATCCATCCATATCCATCCATCCATCCATCCATATTGATCCATATCCATCCATATCCATCCATATCCATCCATCCATCCATACCCATCCATCCATCCATCTATATCCATCCATACCCATCCATCCATATCCATCCATCATCTACAGTGGTGGCCAAAAATATTGGCACCCCTGCAATTCTGTCAGATAATACTCAGTTTCTTCCTGAAAATGATTGCAATCACAAATTCTTTGGTATTATTCTCTTCATTTAATTTGTCTTCAATGGAAAAAACACAAAAAGAATTGTCCTAAAGCCAAATTGGGTATAATTCCACACCAAACCTAAAAAAGGGGGTGGACAAAAGTATTGGCACCCTTTGAAAAATCATGTGATGCTTCTCTAATTCGTGTAATTAACAGCACCTGTAACTTACCTGTGGCACCTAACAGGTGTTGGCAATAACTAAATCACACTTGCAGCCAGTTAAAATGGATTAAAGTTGACTCAACCTCTGTCCTGTGTCCTTGTGTGTACCACATTGAGCATGGAGAAAAGAAAGAATACCAAAGAACTGTCTGAGGACTTGAGAAACCAAATTGTGAGGAAGCATGAGCAATCTCAAGGCTACAAGTCCATCTCCAAAGACCTGAATGTTCCTGTGTCTTCCGTGCGCAGTGTCATCAAGAAGTTTAAAGCCCATGGCACTGTGGCTAACCTCCCTAGATGTGGACGGAAAAGAAAAATTGACGAGAGATTTCAACGCAAGATTGTGTGGATGGTGGATAAAGAACCTCGACTAACATCCAAACAAGTTCAAGCTGCCCTGCAGTCCAAGGGTACAACAGTGTCAACCCGTACTATCCGTCGACGTCTGAATGAAAAGGGACTGTATGGTAGGATACCCAGGAAGACCCCACTTCTTACCCCGCGACATAAAAAAGCCAGGCTGGAGTTTGCCAAAACTTACCTGAGAAAGCCTAAAACGTTTTGGAAGAATGTTCTCTGGTCAGATGAGACAAAAGTAGAGCTTTTTGGGAAAAAGCATCAACAGAGTGTACAGGAAAAAAAAAGAGGCATTCAAAGAAAAGAACACGGTCCCTACAGTCAAACATGGCGGAGGTTCCCTGATGTTTTGGGGTTGCTTTGCTGCCTCTGGCACTGGACTGCTTGACCGTGTGCATGGCATTATGAAGTCTGAAGACTACCAACAAATTTTGCAGCATAATGTAGGGCCCAGTGTGAGAAAGCTGGGTCTCCCTCAGCGATCATGGGTCTTCCAGCAGGACAATGACCCAAAAAACACTTCCAAAAGCACTATAAAATGGTTTTAGAGAAAGCACTGGAGACTTCTAAGGTGGCCAGCAATGAGTCCAGATCTGAATCCCATAGAACACCTGTGGAGAGATCTCAAAATGGCAGTTTGGAGAAGGCACCCTTCAAATATCAGGGACCTGGAGCAGTTTGCCAAAGAAGAATGGTCTACAATTCCAGCAGAGCATTGTAAGAAACTCATTGATGGTTACCGGAAGCGGTTGTTCGCAGTTATTTTGGCTAAAGGTTGTGCAACCAAGTATTAGGCTGAGGGTGCCAATACTTTTGTCCGGACCATTTTTGGAGTTTTGTGTGAAATGATCAATGATTTGATTTTTGCTTCATTCTCTTTTGTGTTTATCCTTGCAAGCAAATTAAATGAAGAGAATAATACCAAAGAATTTGTGATTGCAATCATTTTCAGGAAGAAACTGAGTATTATCTGACAGAATTGCAGGGGTGCCAATACTTTTGGCCAGCACTGCATATCCATCCATCTCCATCTATCCTTATCCTTCCATCCATATCCATTCATCCGTCCATCCATCCATCCATATCCATCCATCCATCCATATCCATCCATCTCCATCCATCCATATATATCCAACCATCCATCCATCTATCTGATGCACCCCCTGGGCCATGTGTGTAGGGAAATACCCGGGGCCGGATCTCTGTATAATACTGGGGGTTGTAGTCTTCCGTGGCGGCGACCCGGTCCCGTGGCTCAGGGTGGTCAAACCAGTGGCACTCTATTTATGTGGTTTTTATCATATTAAATGTCCGACTACGCCACCCGTGGATTGCGGTCACTGAGAACCGCCGCTGCGTGGCAGACCACTGAGGCTGATGTTGTGTGCGCAGCAGGAGGTAGTATAACTCCCCACTGGAGGAGTATAGCCTCAGGGCAGTGAGTGCAGATGATGGGGGTGATGGTGCCGGGAGCAGCAGTAATGACGCAGAATCCAGTGATGCAGTCCAGGGTCTTTACTCACAGTTTTACACTCCAAGCCACTTCTGCAGATGATGGCTGCCCACGTCGTGCTGTGCTCACCAGGTGAGGGGCTCGGCCTACTCGCAGGTACCTTTGGAGTGCTTTCCAGGACCCCCCTCGTGTGTCCTTTCTCTGGCCTGTCGTACCCCACAATTGACCACGTTTCTGTCCAGCTGCCTCGGGCCTTGACGGGCAAACGTATGTTCCTTTTCCCTGGGTCCTATGTGGTGCCTTCCTAACGGGTGTAGTGAGGGGCCGTGCATGTACAATGCCACGGCCTCCGGTTGCTAGCTGAGGGTAGATGCTCTCCTCCACTAGATGAGGGATCCGATTCCCTTTCTTGGCCTGACCCCCCTACTCTGGTAGCGGCGGGCGTGCGGTGGCGGCTGGCCGGTCCGCACCCCTGGGGTCCCTTCAGTCTTCTCTTAGAGCTTCCTCCATTCTTCTTCCTTCCCTCCTTCTCCTTCTGTTTCCTCCCTCCAGGCTCAGGCCTTAAGATTTGGCCTGCCTGCGGAGCAGAGCCCATGCAGAGCCTCTGCTCCCTCTCACTTCCTACTACTTTCTCCTTCTTTCTCTTTCTGCTCTGACTCTAAGATGGTGGTCACCATATATACTCCTCTATACAGTGCACCCAGGATCTACTCTCCCCACCCACACACTACCGGGTTCCCCCTTTCTAGGTGTTCCCTCCCCCCACTCCAGCCAGGGACAGGGACTGTTGTGCTCACACCCGGGAGAATCGTCGCCCTGTCCCCCCCAAAATGTGGTGTAGTGCATGTGGGTGTTAGGGTCCTGAGCCACACTACATCCTTACCTGGAAGTGAGATATCACACCTCTGGGTGAGATGCAATACCTCTGTAGCGACCGAACCCTCGGGGCGCTACATATCCATATCAATCTATCCATATCTATCAATATCAATCCATCCATATCATCCATATCCATCCATCCATATACATCCATCTATCCATCCATGTCCATCCATCCATATCCATCTATATTCATCCATATATCCATCCATCCATATCCATCCATCCATCTATCCATATCCATGCATCCATATTCATCCATATCCATCCATATCCATCCATCCATATCCACCCATATCCATCCATCTATATCCATACATCTATATCCATCCATCCATATCCATCCATCCATCTGCATCCATCCATCTCCATCTATCCATATCCTTCCATTCATATCCATTCATCCGTCCATCCATACATCCATCCATGCATCCATATCCATCCATCTATATCCATCCATATCCATCTATCCATATCTATCGATCCATATCCATAGAGATAGATATGGAGATAGATAGATAGATAGATAGATAGATAGATAGATAGATAGATAGACATAGATGTACAGTACAGACCAAAAGTTCGGACACACCTTCTCATTTAAATATTTTTCTGTATTTTCATGACTATGAAAATTGTACATTCACACTGAAGGCATCAAAACTATTAATTAACATATGTGGAATTATATACTTAACAAAAAAGTGTGAAACAACTGAAAATATGTCTTATATTCTAGGTTCTTCAAAGTAGCCACCTTTTGCTTTGATGACTGCTTTGCACACTCTTGGCATTCTCTTGATCAGCTTCAAGAGGTAGTCACCGGAAATGGTCTTCCAACAATCTTGAAGGAGTTCCCAGAGATGCTTAGCACTTGTTGGCCCTTTTGCCTTCACTCTGCGGTCCAGCTCACCCCAAACTATCTCGATTGGGTTCAGGTCTGGTGACTGTGGAGGCCAGGTCATCTGGCGTAGCACCCCATCACTCTCGTTCTTGGTCAAATAGCCCTTACACAGCCTGGAGGTGTGTTTGGGGGTCATTTTCCTGTTGAAAAATAAATGATGGTCCAACTAAACGCAAACCGGATGGAATAGCATGCCGCTGCAAGATGCTGTGGTAGCCATGCTGGTTCAGTATGCCTTCAATTTTGAATAAATCCCCAACAGTGTCACCAGCAAAGCACCCCCACACCATCACATCTCTTCCTCCATGCTTCACGGTGGGAACCAGGCATGTAGAGTCCATCCGTTCAGCTTTTCTGCGTCGCACAAAGACACGGTGGTTGGAACCAAAGATCTCAAATTTGGACTCATCAGACCAAAGCACAGATTTCCACTGGTCTAATGTCCATTCCTTGTGTTCTTTAGCCCAAACAAGTCTCTTCTGCTTGTTGCCTGTCCTTAGCAGTGGTTTCTTAGCAGCTATTTTACCATGAAGGTCTGCTGCACAAAGTCTCCTCTTAACAGTTGTTGTAGAGATGTGTCTGCTGCTAGAACTCTGTGTGGCATTGAGCTGGTCTATGATCTGAGCTGCTGTTTACCTGCGATTTCTGAGGCCGGTGACTCGGATAAACTTATCCTCAGAAGCAGAGGTGACTCTTGGTCTTCCTTTCCTGGGGCGGTCCTCATGTGAGCCAGTTTCTTTGTAGCGCTTGATGGTTTTTGCAACTGCACTTGGGGACACTTTCAAAGTTTGCCCAATTTTTCAAACTGACAGACCTTCATTTCTTAAAGTAATGATGGCCACAGGTTTTTCTTTACTTAACTGCTTTTTTCTTGCCATAATACAAATTCTAACAGTCTATTCAGTAGGACTATCATCTGTGTATCCACCAGACTTCTGCAAAACACAACTGATGGTCTCAACCCCATTTATAAGGCAAGAAATCCCACTTATTAAACCTGACAGGGCACACCTGTGAAGTGAAAACCATTTCCGGTGACTGCCTCTTGAAGTTCATTAAAAGAATGCCAAGAGTGTGCAAGGAAGTCATCAAAGCAAAAGGTGGCTACTTTGAAGAACCTAGAATATAAGACATATTTTCAGCTGTTTCACACTTTTTTGTTAAGTATATAATTCCACATGTGTTAATTCATAGTTTTGATGCCTTCAGTGTGAATGTACAATTTTCAAAGTCATGAAAATACAGAAAAATCTTTAAATGACAAGGTGTGTCCAAACTTTTGGTCTGTACTGTATATACCTGGCTTCAGTGCGGCGCTCAGATGATTCAAGTAAGCTTCTTACTGGAGAGAGAGACCACAGCCCTGGACCTCTTCAACTCACAAAGAGTCCAGCTGACAGAGGAGTCCCTGCTCTTCCTGCAGGGGAATTGTCTTCAGTGCTGGGCAGCTCAGCTGATTCAGAATCAAGTGAGCTTATTATAGGGACCTGAGCACTGAAGCACTATGCAATAGTCGACACTGCTCGATACTCGATTGAACACCCCAATGATCAATAGAGTATCGAGCAGTGCTGAGCACGCTCGCCCATCACCATCTGAGACATGTGTTTTTTAATCAGAGTCAAAGATCAAAATTAACCATACAAATTTATGGGTCTGTGAAAAATCACTGACAGCAGATGCTGCCATCCGTGTGCAATACGAGTACTGTCATTTTTTCCGACTGTAATGGATAAGAAAAGCTTGGCAATTTATTTTTTCACTCTTTGTAATAAGAGAAAATCACTAATGAAAAACTGATGGTAAAAGCCGACTGACGAAACACTGATGAAAATCGAACCGTTGTTTTAAGTACGAGAAAGATCACATCTGAATGAGGCTGTATGCCGAGAACGGGGGTCCCATAACCCCTGTGCTGTCAACAGCCTCGGCTCTGTAAAAGTGAATAGAGAGCTCTGACTCTTAGAGTTTGGATCAGTGACCATTAAATTTTTGACATTTGTTGTCCTGAGATGCTGACTACAATGTCAAACTGATATTTAACACCATGGAAATTTGGCGGGATCTTTCCTGGTGCATCCATGTTAAATCCAGGAATATATCATCTAAGATGGTGCTTTACTTTAACATACCAGAAATCCACCTGTCTCTTCATTCCTTATCAGTGTCAGCCCAAGATTCATCTCGTCCTTTACCTCCGTAACATTTGGAATCACAGTTGTACCTACAAAGAAAATAACTGTTAGGCTACGTGCACTCCAAATCTTTTTGCTGAGTTTTTGCAGCAAAAAATGAGCAGTTTTTGAGGTGGATTTGAGAGTCTCAAATCAGTTCCAGCTCCAAAAGACCCCCAAAAAACTCTCACTGTGTACATAAGCTTACAAGAGAACTACTAAAACATGTAGACTGGGGCAGAGTCAGCAGAGTCATTTCATTATTAATGAGAGGCAAAGTTAAACAGGTAATCCCATTTTATAGTGTGCTTGGATATGCCATCACCTTATGATAATTTAATGAACGCAACCATGCTGCCGTTCCCTCTCTGCACAGCGGCACTTCCAGACTCCTTGCTGTGCAGGGAACTGCAGTGCGGCTACATCCACACAAAACATAGAAGGATATATTACGAAAGATGTTATAAATGGGGATGTAAATGGTCACTGTCCTCTCAACAAACTTTGCACAAATTAATATTAAATGCAAATATAAGAAACTGTGTAATACATCTGACTAGACTTTTGTCTTTAATAAAGAACCATTTGGTCGCCTCGCTCCATCTCCTCAAATTATCGTTTACTTTACAAACTTCTTCAACACAAGATGAATTGCCATCTCTCTGACGTATCTCATTACAGGTCCTGTAATATAGAAAGGGGACCAAGAAGCATAGCGAATTACAGGCAGAGAATCACAAAGGCTGGTATTGTTGCAGTTTTCTAGTAAGTGTTTTATCTCACTGCAGAGCTGGGTTCACAGCTATACTGCTCAATACTGCTGTATAATGTCCTTCATATTGCTGCTTCCGAACATTTGCAACATACAGAAAGGAGAGCAAAATCCTTCATGTCTATGTGCTGTGTATGTGATACAGCTAGTCTCTTCCTACCAGCACTAAGACAAGCGAAATTAAAGATTGAGCTTGCAGAGGTAAAAACTGTTGAAATATTCAGAATTCAAGTCGTGTTATCCCTCATGTATATATGCTCAGCAGCTTATTCTGAAAAGTCACCTGGCACAACAACTGCGCTTTACCATTAAAAGGGAACCTGTTATATAAAAAAATACTATTAACCTGCAGATATGGGGTTAGTCTGACTGTTAATAGTGTTTTAAAGACGCGGGGCGGGGGCTACCTCACTGAAAACCCGGATACCGGATTAAATGAACTCCAGGCAGCCTCCAGCTTTCAGTCATAGAGGCTCGGATTTAGTTAACACTCAGTACATAGTGAGCGGAAGCTGTAACCACACCCCGGCACTGACAGCCAGCTCTATCCGGCACTGACTGACAGCCAGCTCTATCCGGCACTGACTGACAGACAACTCTGTACTGATGCACTGTAGAGATTTTGTTTTATGTTGATAAACACTTACTTGGCAGGTTCATTCTCTCACACCTGGTTTGTGAGTTAAGATTACATTTATAGACATCTCCCATCCTGTTCTTGGGATATCCGCTCCAGGGAGAGCTCACCAATAACCTACAGAAAGAGACATGTGCTAGATTTAAAATACATTTTTAATAAAGGTCTAGATAGATATTACAGTGCAGTATTATACATACTAGTGAGTAATTTGGCTGGAAGCATGCAAATCACATATTTGAGGCTACATGACCGCTCAGCACCGGTGAATTTGATTTACATACTTCCGGCCACATTCCAACTAGACGTGTCCAGCCTCAGTCAATTCACTTGTATTGAGCGAGGTTGCACACGTCTAGTCAGCATGTGACTTCATGTATGAAAATCACATACTTGTGGTCATGTGCCCACCCACTCTAAGCACCAAAGAATCCTGACAACGTGCAGTGTGCACGCTATGGGGATTCAACAGTCTGCAGTCACATAGAGTGACTGCAGACTTTTGTGCCAATTCTGCAGAGCCCCTTTAAGCAGCAATAACTCAAAGTAAAGACCTTCTGTACTACTTTATAAATCTGTGACTTCATTCTGGAGAAATTTCAGCCCACACTTCTTTTCAATACTGCTGAAAGGGGTTGTCCATTGAAGATATTTGCTGGTGTGTTTGGGATAATTGTCTGGTTCCATGGCACAGGTTTGGCCAAGTTTTAGCTTTTGGATAGATGGTCCCATATTTGGCTTTAGAATATTTTTGTATACAAAGGAGCTAATGGTCAACACTGGTACACAGGTCCTGTAGCTAGAAAACAAGCTCAAATCCTTACCTCTCCACCACCATGCTTGACAGCTGGTAAGATGTTTTGTGCTGATATACTGTGTTTGGTTTATGCCAAAGGTGGTGCAGAGCTAAACATTATGACTAAACATCTCCATCTTAGTTTTGTCTGTCATTAAGACATTGTTCCAGAAGTCTTGCAGTGTCATGCGTATTGGGGCCAGGCAATATATCCAGCTCCTTAGACATATAGCTTCATTTGAAGAAAGTTGTCAGCACGACCCTCATCACGGTCAATAGTAAAAAAGACTGCCCCCTAGTGGGAGGTGCGGTGACAGTAATTTTTTCCCCTGTTTCTATGTAAAACCCATCAATGACGCTTCCTTCTGTAATAGATTCCTTCTCCATCGCAGCTCTGGCAGGAAGATGAATGTTGTCACTACTTTCTCTGTGCGTGTAACACGTTTTACAGAGAAGTCCGGATCTAATCCAGATGTGCGAATTAAGGCTCATTATGTATTTCCAACATAACCCCCTACTATGCTCATTCTAGAGACATCCGCATGTTCCCAATAAAAAGTTCAGAACAGATAAGGTAACCCATAAAGTGCCAGCGTCCAGAGCTTCTCCTGACATTTTACAGACATTTCACAAATTATCAGTAGCAATAATTCTCTTACGATATTCTCCATGTGACTTAATGGGGTCTGTAAACGTTCTGTCAAGGTTCCCATATACACAGTCAGTTGGCGGAAATCTCAAGCGATCATTTTAGCGCCAGTGTAAAGAAAACTATTAACAGGTAAGTATATTAAAACCCTTCCTCTCCCATTCTGAAAATGCCCCCCTTTTCCAAATGACCTTTGCACACGCTCATTAGACACTTCAATACGAAAGACAGGGGGCTGGATCTGACAATGGTGGCAATGTACAAGGGAAATTAGAGACTAAAAAGGTTTCAGTGGCAAGTGTGGGGTCTAAGGGGGAATGTTTCTGCTTGTGGAGAGTGACAAGCCAGGCCTGGCATGTCAGAGTGAGGAGCCTTATAAGTCATGCATGCTCCTCTGGGAAATAAAATATACAAATTGTCTCTTCAAAGAGGAAGAGGACTAGAACTCTAGCGCCATCTATTGGAAGCAGCGATCCTAAAAGTCAATATTAACTCTTTAACAAGCCTTGCAATATGACTTTGAAAATTGCAAGATCTCTATATTTTTTTTAATACAGATTGTGATATGTAAAACCAAAACTGCCCAAAAAAGCAAAAAAAAAAAACAACTACCGTATATTACACAATAGGCCATTTTTTGATGATAATTTACAGTTAAAGGTAAAGTTGTCTTCATGAGATAAACCCTTAAACAGTGCCATACTATGGATTGTTGTTAAAGGGAACCTATCAGCTGATATAGGCCACAATACAGAAAAACAAAATGCATCTGCTTACCACTTCAAGGTAACAATAGTAGCTTGTTGGCTGCGGTGCACGGACAATGGTGCGGAGCGGTTCCAAGGATGTGGATAAGGTAAAGTGGATAAGTCCAGCATCAATTGAAAAAGTTTAAAAAAAAAACTATTTATTTGGTCACACTAAAATTTTTAAAAAATATATTAAATTGAAAGAAATACTTGGCCAGGTGTTTCTTTTTTTTTGTCTTTGAAATTTTTGAGTGATCAAATAAATATGTTTGACGTATTCAATCGCGGATGCTGAAATTATCTACATACTGCCCAATCTATGTGCCATTATTTCAGCCAGGTATATTTGACTCTACAGCGTTTCGCAGAAAAACAAACTTTAAAAGTCGCCGGGGACCGAGCATGTGGGAGATTAGTGGTACCGGCAAGTTCCCGGTAGCTTCTCCCCGCCCACTCCCCTTGAGTGACAGGTCTCTCCCTGCATCCACGTAGAGGAAGAAACTTGTCAGTCAAGGAAAGCGGATGGGGAGAAGTTGCCGGGGACCCATTCATCCGACTAGTCTCCTGCTTGGCCCGGCAACTTTTAAAGTATATTTTTTCTGAAATGTCGCAGTGTTTCAGAGTCAAAACTACATGGCTGAGATAATGCAGCCAGTGCCTGACACATGTCGCCCATGCATCAGGCAGCATGTATCAACTGTCAGGTTCCCTTTAATGCGATTTTCACAATATTTTATGCAAAGTATGTATAAAACATATTATCTTGAGCTATCACTAGTTTAAAAAAACAAATAATGAATTAAAAAAAATGGTTGCCCTCATAGCCAAGTGTTTTTTACTCAAAGCATTTGGGAGGTGAAAGTATAATAATTAAAGCTTGCATATTAATGAGAACAAATGCCTTGTAATTGACAGACGACCACATAATACATCCTGCCTTGTATACTGGTAAATGTCCACATTTAATGTAACATCCTGTGCTGGATGAGGATGGAAGCTCTAAACCCAACATTTACAAATATTCTCCAGTGACGTCCCCGAATCCCACAATCTGAACATTTGCTGTTTATGGTTTGAAGTTTGTTTTTTTAAAAAAACAATCATTAATGCATTTCTTCCTAATAACCTCATACATTAAGAAAAATGTGTAAATTACTCTGCAGATTAAAAACCACATAGAGATAATGTATATAGGATGCAGAGTAAAGAACTATAATGACAACCTGCTTCCTATTGGAAAAAAAAAAGTTGTTGCTTGTTAGTTTTTGGCACCACTTAAATGAAATTCCATAGTGGGTTTTTGCTATGTAATCTGAGAGCAGGATAATGTAGGAGCAGAGACCCTGATTCCAGCGATGTGTCACTGACTGGACTGCTAGTTGTAGTTTCAGTAAAATAAGTGTTTTATCAGCATGTGATTATCACTAGAGGACTAGTTGCCTCATGCTTGTATAGTCCTCCTACTCTGAGTAACTCCGCCCCCATCACTGATTGGTAGCTTTCAGCCAATGCACACAGAAATCTGCCAATCAGTGGTGTGGGCGGGGTTATATAAGGCTTAGCATTTAGAGAACTGACACATGGATGGCATACAGATGACAAGCTGGATGAAAGCCGTCCGCTTTTCCATAACCTTGTACCTGACCTAAATGCCTTCCATAAACCTATAATATCTGTTGACCAACATCTATGTCCTAAGAACAAATGATGATCAAAATATCGAAATTCATTTTTCAAAATCAGGTTCAGCAGATTTTTCTCTAATGTATATGCACACATAGGTCCGTCCATATCCTCCTAAGCATAAAGTTAATATATTTTCAGGATATACGGTAAAATATGGTCCGTTGTGTTATGTAACATCAAACTGTATAAAAGTATTAAAATCGTACCCATCATGGTGAGTTCTGTAATATTTGCATGAAACTATTGTACTATTATTAGAGATGAAAGAATAAATTAGTAGGACCCTGGTCTAGCGGCCACTTCAGTATTCTATGGCCACCGAATCCGAACCACCTTGAACCTGCCGGCAATCTCTTCTGATTAGTGAGCCTGGCTCAACATCATGGTAGCATGCCGCAACCATGTTGTCATGCCAAGCCTACACATCATAAGAGACCGGGGGATTCCAGCAGGTTAGAGGGGGTTCACAGGGCTCCCATCTGGACCAGGGTCCTGTGAATTTATTTGCTCATCTTTAAAAATTCTACATCCACATTACACTACAAGTAAGTACATGTATGGCTCGATTCTTACCAGTTTCCATCTTGATTGCTAAACTGTTGTACTGCATACCCGAACTGTTCACCAGGTGGTCCAAAAAATACTTTATTCCCTGAAATTCCAACATTATATGCGATGCCAAATTTCAAAAAGAGTCCTGGAAAAAAAGAGACATAGAAAAGATAATTAAGTCGGAGTGGTTTAAAGGGAACCTGACAGCTACCACATGCCCCTCAAACCACCAACATGTATTTCTTCTTATGTTAATACCCTTTCTCACAAGCTCTTTGAGACACTATATTTCACTATACTATATGGCAAAAAAATATTTTATAAATTTATTTGCGATATACTTATTAGCGTAAGCATAGTCAAGGGGGCGTTAATTTTCCCAGTCTAGTCATCTCACTACTCATGTTACTCTATTACACACCTGTGTTTTAATCAGTTTCCCACTACTTTTTCTGGGATTTTTAGTCTAGTGGACAGTCCAATCAGTGACTGACAACTTTTTTTGTATAGGTGTGCATACAAACCCTTTAGGGGCATCACCAGAGTTAAAGCATTGTGGAAGAAAAAAAATGAAAATTTTACTTTTTTTTCCAGCAAAATATTGATTTAGCCCCAAATTTAATATTTCAAGGTTGTAACAGGACAAAATGGACCATACAATTTGTTGTGCAGTTTCTCCTGAGTACACCAAAAGCAGACATATGGTGGAAAACTACTGTTTGGGCGCACGGCAGGGCTCGGAAGGGAAGGATCACCCTTCCATTTTTGGAGCACAAAACTGTCTGGAATAGATAGCGGACGCTATGTCGCGTTTGAAGAGCCCCTGATGTGACTAAACAGTGGAAACTTCCCACAAGTGACATCATTTTGTAAGCTACACCCTTCAAAAAATGTATCTAGATATGTGGTGAGAACCTTGAACCTGCAGGTGCTTCACAGAAGTTTATAATGTTGAGCCATGAAAATAAAAAAATCACATTATTCCCACATAAATGTTGTTTTATCCACAAATTCTTCATTTTTACAAGGGTAACAGGAGAACATGGACCATATAATTTGTTGTGCAATTTCTCCTGCGTATACTGATACCCCGCATGTGGGAGAAAACTTCTGTTTGGATGCACGGCAGCGCTTGGAAGGGAAGGAGCACCAATTGACTTTTGGAGTGCAAATAGGCTGGAATAGATAGGGAACGCCATGTCGCATTTGCAGAGCCCCTGATGTGCCTAAACAGTGAAAACCCCACACAAGTGACCCCATTTTGGAAACTACACCCTTCAAGTAACTTATTTAGAGATGTGGTCAGCACCTTGAGCTCACATAGCTCAACGTTATAAAATTAAGAAAATAAAAAGAATACATTTTTTCTCTAAAAATGTTGCTTTAGCCCTAGGTTTTTCCTTTTAACAATGGGAAAAAGAGAAAATGGACCCAAAATATGTTGTTCGATTCATCCTGAGTACATTGGTACCCTATATGTGGTGGAAAATTACTGTTTGGGCACACGGCAGGGCTCGGAAGGGAAGGAGAGCCAATTGAATTCTGGAGAGTAATTTCGGCTGAAATAGATTGTGAATACCATGTCACATTTGAAGAGCCCCTGATATGCAAAAACAGTGGAAACCCCCACATGTGACCCCATTTTGGAAACTACACCTCTTGACAAATTCATCTTGTTATTATTACATAAACACCTAATTTATTGTGCAGAGTATGGACACAAAGTCTCTTTACATAGAGAAACAGGAATTAACAGTTCTCTTAACTAATGCATTATTTTTCCAAATAAGTAGTTTTTACTATAAAATCCATTATCTTCTTGTGAACACTCTGAAAGATGAGACCACGTATAGATCTGAGACAACTCGCCTCCAATCCCACATCCTGAAGCTAATAATACATCCAGAAGAAAAGCTGCCGCGGTTCGGAAGCCACATGCCGCATTTTGTTATCCGCCGATTTACAAGTTACTGTTAGTTTATTTTACTAATATCTTAAAACACATTAATGTTTTCATGTTTTTCACGAGTTTATTGACTAATGCTCTCTGCTTATTGGAAATATGGGTACGAATACTAAAATATAATACAATCTGGAAGCATAATACTGCAAAAACTATTGCAGAACTGAGCCCAAACATTTGTAATGAATTTTAAAAAAAATTTGAAGGATTTATTAATAGAAGATAGAAAATTGCAAACTTAATAAGAACTGCAGCGCATATGAATCCTCGGTATCCCACTTTTGTATCTATGAAGACCCACATAGAGGAGGTGAATCGAGGTGAGACACATACAGGTGTATCTCAGTAAATTAGAATATCATCAAAAAGTTAATTTATTTCAAATCTACAATACAAAAAGTGAAAGTCGTATATTATGTAGAGTCATTACAAACAGAGTGATCTATTTCAAGTGTTTATTTCTGTTAATGTTGATGATTATGGCTTACCGCCAATGAAAACACAAAAGTCATTATCTCAGTAAATTAGAATACTTTATAACAACAGCTTCAAAAATGTTTTTACAATCCGAAATGTTGTCCTACTGAAATGTATGTTCAGTAAATGCACTCAGTACTTGGTCGGGGCTCCTTTTGCATCAATTAGTGCATCAATGCGGCGTGACATGGAGGCGATCAGCCTGTGGCACTGCTGAGGTGTTATGGAAGCCCAGGTTTCTTTGATAGCAGCCTTCAGCTTGTCTGCAATGTTAGGTCTGGGGTCTCTCATCTTCCTCTTGACAATACCCCGTAGATTCTCTATGGGGTTAAGGTCAGGCGAGTTTGCTGGCTAATCAAGCACAGTGATACTGTTGTTTGTAAACCAGGTATTGGTACTTTTGGCAGTGTGGACAGGGGCCAAGTCCTGCTGGAGAATGAAATTTCCATCTCCAAAAAGCTTGTCGGCAGAGGGAAGCATGAAGTGCTCTAAAATGTCCTGGTAGACGGCTGCGCTGACTTTGGTCTTGATAAAACACAGTGGACCTACACCAGCAGATGACATGGCTCCTCAAACCATCACTGATTGTGGAAACTTCACACTAGACCTCAAGCAGCTTGGATTGTGGCCTCTCCACTCTTCCTCCAGACTCTGGGACCTTGTGGAGTGAGTCAATGACTGCCTTCTGGACATATGTCACGTCAGCAGTCTTCATCATGATTGTGGAGCCTACTGAAACAGACTAAGGGACTTTTTTAAATGGGTAGGAAGCCTTTGCAGATGTTTTTTGTTAATTATTTTAATATACTGAGATAATGACTTTTGTGTTTTCATTGGCTGTAAGCCATAATCATCAATATTAATATAAACACTTGAAATAGATCTTTCTGTAATGACTCTATATAATATAGGAGTTTCACTTTTTGTATTGAAGAAGTGAAATAAATTAACTTTTTGATGATATTCTAATTTAGTGAGATGCACCTGTAAGTTACAGTCTATGGAGCGTTGCCGAAATCACTGAACCCCTGGCGAACTTTCCAAGTATATTGGGTTAAATGTATAAAACAACATGACATTAGAATTTCTAGGAGGAAATATTTAAAATTTTCTTATTACTTAGGGATATTTGTAGAAAAGGATTTATTACTAGTGATGAGCGCAAGTGCTCGTTACTAGAGCTTGCTGAGGGTGCTCGGGTATGCACCAAGTATCACGGCTGCTCGAGTGAGATGTTCAAGTCCCTGCAGCCGCATGTTTCCCAGCTGTTAGTCAACCACAAAACATGCGGGAATTGCCTGACATAAATGGGCAATCCCCGCATGTTTTGTGGCTGTCTAACAGCTGGGAAACATGCGGCCATGGGGACTTGAACATCTCACTCGAGCAGCCGTGATACTCAGTGCATACCCGAGCACCCTCGGCAAACTAGAGTAACGAGCACTTGCGCTCATCACTAATTATTACTAGAGGATTAGCATTTTTCTGCACTAATTATACTTGAGCATTAGCCATCCATTAGCTTTTTTCATTGTTTTAGAGGGACTTTCTCAGCACAAAGTGACTGTTCAACGAAGTACAGGCGCTCGGTGCAGAAGGGCGTGTCCGATTATTTAACTGCATGTTCCCACCTGCTTGTTTTCCTTCAATGTCCACCTCCCCCTCTTCTTTAAATGACAGATCTGGTTTCATAGAGCCAGAGCAGGGTGGAAAAAAGGGAAAACAAGCAGGTAAGAAGACTTTGGTCCCACCATAATGCACTGAGTGACTGTGCTTGGTTTGAACAGTCATTCTGTGCTGACAGAGCTCCTTTAAACATGGACAGTAGAGGTAACCTTTGCCGTAATTATTCTCACACTCGCACATTGGCAATGGACAATATACAAAATGACACGTGGTGTCAAACTTTATAGTTTTATAACCTATTTATAAAGAAAAATTATCACTTCAACCTCAAGGATAGAACATTGGCATAATTACAAAAGATCTGCTTACCTCCCCATTCACACTTTTCTATTCGGTCATGACGCGCCCCCAGGGCAGTGGGGTACTCGGCGTCCGGGCCTATGAATGCTGGGGGGGGAATATGTCACAGTGGCTGGCCCGGTCCGTGGCCCAGGGCGATCAACAAAAAGGGGAAAGTTTATATGGGATTTGTAGTTTGATCGTGACGCACCTGTGGTTTCTGGTAATTTGTACCAGCGCTGCTGCAGACCTCTGAGGCAGTTGATAAGGCAGCTGGGATGGAACAGCTCCCCACAGGTGGAGCAGGCCTCAGGGCAGTGTAGAGTTTGATGGTGGGTGGTGATGCTGGGACTTGTGGTGCAGGAGAGATGGCGCAGCAGGAGTAACTGACAGAGACAGAGGATTCGCTTCAATACCTTTACTGGTGCGGATGTCAGGTACGGTCCAGGGTATTCGGTAGGAAGGGTGCACTTCAGGACTTCTCCCCAGTGAGCGGGTATAAGGCCTCCTGGTCCGTGTCTCCTTCTCTCTAAGCTCCTGGCCAGCCTGCAACTGGGCCTTGCTTTTGTGTCGTGCTGTTCCTTCACCTGTCACTTGGTAGTAGGACCTTCCGCTGGTAACCACTATCCCTGGGCTCCGGGGCCTTCATGGTTCCTGGTCTTGTGTGGGTCTAGCTTCAGGTCGGCCAGGGACTTGTAGTTCTCCTGGTATGCCGGTAATCCCTACTGGGTATAAAGGACCCTGTAGGCGCGGACCCGGTGTCCGGTTTACGTTCTGGGGTGAGCCTATGATGCTCTTCTGCCCCCTTATCACTTCTCTCCTCTGCTTCTTGCCTCCGGCCACACTCGGGGCCCCTCAGGCTTCTACTCGTGCTGCAGGCCTTGGCTCGCCTAAGCACAGCAGCCAACGTGCTGCGTCTTCACTGATCTCCTAGCGTCAGCACACTCTTGACTACCTAACTCCACCCTCCAGTATATATATCCCTATCTGGGCTCCCTCTGGTGGTCTGATGTGGAAGGGTGGAGGTGTTTGTATGTAATGAGGGCCTCTTGTGGAGAAGTCCGTCCATGCACCCTTTTGGGTTCTGTGGTACCTGTGCACAGCAGGGTGCCACAGTCACATTACATATAAAAACAAGGGTAATCAGATCAGGACAAAGTAATAGTGTCCCACACACTTTCATAGTGCTGTCCTCGTGTGCCACACAGTAAGAAAGTCCCACACAGTGATTATGCCTCTTTGGTGCCCACTCATAGTAATGAAGTCCCCTTAGGGCCAATACAGTACCTTAGTTACCTATATACAGAGTATGATGTTCGTTTAGTTTTCTACACAGTATGACCCTCTTAGTTGTACCCCACACAGTTTGTTGTCTTCTTAGTGTTCATACAAAGTATAAAGTCACTTGGGTACCCCCCACACAACGTATTGACTCCTTCCTGCCCCACAGTATACTGCCCCCTCAGTACTCTCACACAGCCTCATGCCCTATTATTGTTCCAACACAGTATGATCCTTCCTTAATAACCCCAACTTAGTACATTGCCCCCTTCATGTCCCCTGTATAGTATAATGTCCCCATAAAGTATAATGCCCTATAAGTGCCTCAACACAGCATGATGCCACTTTATTGCACACAGTATCATGTCCTATTAATGCCTCCACAAACTATAATTTCCCCTTTATGATTCCATATAGTATAGTATCCCACCGCATAGTATAATGACCCATTAGCATCCCCCCAACAGAATGATGCCCTGTCAGTGCCCCCTGATACCCTGGGTCCAATGATAGTTACGCCCTTTCTCAAGAAGAATGTGCGCCTGCAAAATGGGAAAGGTGTTTCACTGCCCATTTGGCTGCAATGATCATGTGGATGTTATTAAAAGGGGGGTCCCATCCTCAAAACCAAATTAAAGGGGGTCCCATCCTCAAGACCAAATTAAAGGGGGGTGTGATCCTCAAGACCAAATTAAAGCTGGGTCCCATCCTCAAGACCAAATCAAAGGGGGGGTCCCATTCTCAACACCAAATTAAAGGGGGGTCCAATCATCAAGACTAAATTGGAGAGCAGCTAAGAAAGAGCAACTGATGCTCTGGCAGTCCTGACTCGTCCATGTGTTACATACTTGGCAATTTACTGAAATTTTTTGTCATTTAAGGGTACAATCACAAAAGACATATCCACTGAGGATATCCACACCAAACGAGGTGGATATTGCTGCTAAAAAAAAAAAAACTCCTGTGGATTTACCACATAATTAACCCTTTACATTGCAAAAGGTGATATCAATGGTGAAAATCGCCAGCATTATTGCAGCAAAATCCGTCTCGTTTTGTGTGGATTTTACCACGTTGGATTTGCTGCACATTTTCTCCACAGCATGTGTATCAGGACTTGTGTGTGTTTCTTGTAGCATCCACGCCCATCCTTTTACATGGGAAAATAAAACCGCTCGTAGCGAATGTCAATCTTTAAAATAGGAAGGAAATCATTTACCTTCAGTTTACACGTGACAATGATGGTTAGGGGTTTCATGCAATCGTTTCTTATTGTTATTATTATTATTTTTTTGCCCACATAAAAAGGTACAAACGATGTTAAACAACTTTTTTCTCATTTGTCATCACTGGGCAGATTTGCACTGGTGCAGCGTTTGGGTATGAACATTCCCTATGAGCAATCTTCACCCTGCGGCAATGTCAATGTGAATCAATGTCAATCTGCCCTGTATGTTACACACTGATATTATAGACACAGAAACACCATGCACTTTTTATACACAGATGTAGCAAATCCGACAATTTCCTAAGCACAGTATTGGTGTAGCCGTGCTGGTCAATTCGCATACAAATGATTGGCATTCATGGAACGCAGATTGGTCAATTGAGGATTACAACATCCATATATGCTGCATATACATGCTTACTGGTTACCCCCCTGCTGTTCCAGCACAGCAGTGTACCACTGAGACTGGTGATTGGCTGCAGCACAGTCACATATATTTTATGACACATCACTGCTGCAGCCGAGTAGACAGTGACAGGCAGGGAAGACTAGGGCAGCAGCACTGGAACTGCAGCAGGATTTGCTCTATCATAAGTAGCGGTAGTATTTGCTCTATCATCATTTTATCACAATTCCTTATAAAGGGTTACTGTCATAATCCCGCCACTCTGTGTCCTAGGGACACAGTGAGCGACAGCTCGGTCATCCTATAGCATGCAGAGCGGTGCTGGGCTGTCAGTTTTGTGTATGGAATTTCCTTGCTGCCCAATTAGGCCTACTGGAAATCCTCCAGGAGTCGCCCTTTTGGGGTGATTGCTTGGCCATTTAGCTGGTTGGCTATGCTCGGACTATTGCCAGTCATAGCTTTCAGCTCAGTGGTATGTTGCTCTGTGCTCAGGTCTTTGTTGCCGGACCTTGTATTTGCCTTTTGACTACCTATTTATACTATCCCTTTAGCCTTGACACACTCTGACCTTGGAATTCTGACCTCGGACTATGACTTGACTATACCTTTGCTTCTCCCCTCTGTTTATGATATACGCTCCTTGCTTTTGACCTCAAACTCCCTGACTTCCCCGACTCACGGCTTGTCTGTGAGAAGTGACTCTGTCACAGTCACTTCCATGTTCTGTCTTCAGGAGCGCACTGCTGCCTTACTTCCTTCTTTCCCGGTTTCTGATTGATTTACAGTTCGGAACAGCGACATGGTTTCACGACTGGTCTATACTGTGCGCTCTCCAATGCTGCTAGAAGAGGCAGCTTTGCTTCTTAAGCAATCGATGAGTTGCAGAGTGACTGAAGCTGACCAGATGCAGCAATATAGTAAACTTCAGTGCAGCGCTTATAAGCTCTATAGATAAGAGCTTGTAAGCGCTGCAATCCTTTTTCTATGAAAATGGCTACTGTTTACAGAATGCAGCTGCAACCCAGGCAATAAGCAGTAAGCTATAAAATAAGAGGTTATAAGGAAAGGATTTTACAATCACTTTGCAATTTTAACCATTATGTTGAGTAAGCCCCCATAATTAGAATCTTAATAAAGAGAAAGACTAGGAAAGGATTCTGCAATTTTCCAGCTTTCCTTGGGAACATCTGAACTTTCCAAGACAAACCAATGTCCCTTATAGACTCTATGGAGAAATATACAGCACCTTATCTTAATGACTTTCCCTGTTACTGTCTAAAAGTATTTTTCATTTCTTGGAAGTGGCTGAGAACAGGACTACACACCCGGGTTAGATGTTCAGAGTGATGGACATCCAGGCCACCTACAATAAGTGACTCATAATAACATTATGTTTACACTGTATTACTACTACGTGCTGACACCATCCATCTCCAGACTCAAAACACTCGAATCAATGGATTATGCAACAGCCGTCTATAGGAACCGTCATGATCGTATACAGACAGGATGTTAGTCAACGTGATGTAAGAATTTTCTATGAACAGATGATCAAGCTACAAATTCTAGCAGGAAGCTGCTGTTATAGTGGCAGTAAAAACAAAATGAGCAATTACCCTGCAATAAATAAACAGCAATAGTGCATGAAAATAATAGAGGGTACTTGGTTAACATAATTTTGATCAAAAAACGTAAAAGCCATCCCACCACTTCATGGTGACCCTAATCGGAAAGGTCCTAACCTCTAGTATTAAAACCTTACCATATGTCTAATGACGTAAATGTGAATAAGGGCCAAGAAGGACCGATGCCCCGACTAATGGACACCAGCAGTGGGGAGATATAAACGTTACATCGGGGACTCAGTCCTTCTTGGCCCTTATTCACATTTACGTCATTAGACATATGGTAAGGTTTTAATATTAGAGGTTAGGACAGTCTCAAATATTATTTATCTCACTTTTATAGCGCCATTAATTCAACAGTGCTCTACAGACATTATCATCACTGTCCCCATTGGGAATCACAATCTAGATTCCCTATCAGTATGTCTTTGGAGTGTGGGAGGAAACCGGAGAACCTAGAGGAAACCCACAAAAACACGGGGAGAACATACAGACTCCTTGCAGATGTTGAACCCTGGATCCCAGCGCTGCAAGGCTGCACTGCTAACCACTGAGCCACCGTGCTTTAAGGATAAATGCATATGTAGTGTGTTTACTTCCGTGCATACAATGGTATCAATGAAGCAGATGAGGTTTTAAAAATGTCATCTACATACACATTGCAGAAATTTTCCCCACAGCAATTGTCATTCGGTGAATGTCAATTCTTTGTGCAGAACTGTGAATTTCATCGTTTGACGGAGAAATCTGAAGCAAATCTGATATAAAATCTGCATGTAACATATGAATTTTACCTCTCACCTGCCAAACTTTGGGGCAAAACTGATTGGAAATCCTTTCTAAATATTTCCATTTTTGTTTTTTGTGAAATTCCTCATAACATAGCAGACATGGGTGTGCAAAGAAATCATGAGGCCCCTAGCAGAAGTCCAAATTGTCTGACATCCTCACCGATCAGGCATTCTTACTCCAGCGGGTGCTCTTCTTCAGTACTTGGCAGAGGCCGTTACACATTGAATGAAGATGCGCTGTTCAGCTCCGCTCAATGTTAACATGTGGCCACTGGTGGAGCTAATATAAGCTGATCATTGCTGGGTGTCGGACCCCCAATGATCTGATATTGATTATCTATCCTAGAAAAAAATTGGCATGAAAGCTTAACCACTATAACTTTTCTTACTTGCACCATAAGTGCCCTGCTGCTTGAGTGGTCATCGTACCCCTGATTAATTCACATTCTTACCGCCTGGCGTTGTTACTGTGATTGCTGCATGATTTATCAGATCACAAGAATAAATCACTATTTCAAGGGTATTGACAACATGTTTTACAGAATAGAACCCTCTAAAAATTAACCTTTAATCGATATTTCTTGCATCGCTGGGGTCCTGGGTTCAAATCCCACCACGGACAACATCTGCAAGGAGTTTGTATGTTCTCCCCGTGTTTTCGTGGGTTTCCTCCGGGTTCTCTGTTTTCCTCCCACACTCCAAAGACATACTGATAGGGAATGTAGATTGTGAGCCCTGATGGAGACAGTGATGATGATGTCTGTAAAGCGCTGTAGAATTAATGGCGATATATAAGTGAGTAAAATAAATATTAATTAAAATATTGACCTATAAAACACATACAGTGCTGAAAAATAGACAAAAGTGCAGTGCTTAAAGTGACACAGTGCAAAACCAGCAAAACATTCGGCTATATACCATGCAGCCATTTCTATAATATTTTCTTTTTCGGGAAATATCCAAATACTGGATGCTATCTCCATTGATTCATTTTCCTGGTTGTGTGTTCCTAATCCAATACATACTCAACAGGTATAAAGCAATTAGTCACCAGCGAGATAAAAATGAAGGCTATCAGCAGGATATCTGATATTTATGGGTCCCACCTTCTCCTAATGAAGCGAGATTAAACGGGGAAACGCGTCGAGAAACGCGAGATATCTCCATCAAGAGATAAGTAACCTGGTCTATCATATCCAATACTATATCTGAGTGAAGCTTAATTAAGTCTTCTTTGAATGTTATCACACTAAGGTTACTTACTCGCACACCCCAGATGGGGATTTATCTGTGATTATTATCCACTATCTTTAATGGAGTGTTTTTTGTCTATATCGATGTTGCCTGATGATGCAGGGCTGTCTACTACCCTCCATTGTTGGTGGTTATATATCATCTATACAGGGGGTGGTTACAACTAGGGGGTGTTTATTTCAATATGTTTTTTTTAGATATGATAAAAATGACACCCCCATTTGTGATATGTATACGGTCTAATATATTTATGGGAGTAGAATTTGACCAGACTGACGTCTTACACTCCTGCTCTATATTCTGCCCTTTTTTTTTATTTTTATCTCAGTGGTGACTGATTGCTCTGTACCTATAGAGTATGTATTGGATTAGGAACACACAACCAGGAAAATTAATCAATGGAGATAGCATCCAGGATATTTCCCAGAAAGAAAATATATAGAAATGGCTGCATGGTATATAGCAGAATGTTTTGCACTGTGTGCACTTTTGTCTATTTTTCTGTGTTCAGCAATGTGCGTGTTTTATAGGTCAATATTTTAAGTAATATAAAAGGTTAACTATATGACTTATCCCTCCAGATTTACTGTGAGACATCAATGAGAAAAATTACTAATGTAACTCTAGATTAGTGTTGAGCCACCCCCGTAGTGTTCGGGTTCGGTTCAGTTCGTCGAACACCGGGATGTTCGAGGAACTGTTCGTCGAACTGTTCGTCGAACACCTTAGAACACCGTCGAACACCGTTAAAACCAATGGCAGGCAAACAAAAACACATAGAAACACATAGAAAACACCTGCAAAGGTGTCCAAAAGCTGACAAACTGCTCAGAAGACACTCTGTTTAAAAAAGCCGGCCGGCAAATTCAGCAGCGGCATACACCGGTACCCGACAATTTAGACAAGAAGGAATAGAGCATCACACATAGATTAGATAGATAGAAACATGTCAGTCACACATATAAGAAGCACAGTGACAGTGTTGGTTACTGCATTTGTCATTTAGTGTAAAGGATTTATTAAAAAAAATATTAGTGTTTTCATGCACCGTCTCTTTAAAAAAGCCGGCCGGCAATTCAGCATCTGTACCCGACAATTTAGAACAGAAAGAATAGAGCTTCACACATAGATTAGATAGATAGAAACATGTCAGTCACATATATAATAAGTACAGTGATAGTGTTGCTTACTGTACTTGTCATTTAGTGTAAAGGATTTATTTAAAAAAATAATAGTGTTTTCATGCACTGTCTCTTTAAAAAAGCCGGCCGGCAATTCAGCAGCGGTACCCGACAATTTAGAACAGAAAGATAGAGCATCACACATAGATTAGATAGATAGAAACATGTCAGTCACATATATATGAAGTACAGTGATAGTGTTGGTTACTGTACTTGTCATTTAGTATTAAAATAAAGGATTTATTATTAAAAAAATTGGCGTGGGGTTCCCCTTAATTTTAGGCTCTAGCGGAGGTTAAGCAGACGGCTGGGGCAGATGTTTGAAGCCTGGGAAGGGGGTAATACCCACGGAGCTTCCCAGGCTACTAATATCAGCCCCCAGCTGAATACATAGCCTTTACTAGCTATTAAAATGGGGGACCCCCCAAAAAAAATGACGTGGGGTCCCCCCTAATTTAATAGCTAGCAAAGGCTAGGCAGACAGCTGGGGGCTGATATTAATAGCCCAGGAAGGGAGCCATGAATATTGGCCCCCTCCCAGGCTAGAAACACCAGCCGTCAGCCGCCCCAGAAATGGCGCATTCATAGGATGCGCCAATTCTGGCACTTAGCCTCGCTCTTCCACGCTGCCCTGGTGCGGTGGCAGGGGGTAATAGGGTTGGGGTTGATGTCAGCTTATAATGCCAGCTGACATCAAGCCCAGGTTAGTAATGGAGAGGCGTCTATAAGACACCCCCATTACTAACCCCATAGTCAAAGTTAAAAAAAACACAAACACCCAGAATAAAGTCCTTTAATTGAAATAAAGACACAATCCTTTATTGTTCTAAATTAAACCATACCTACCATCACGCCCATTCCAGCTGAAGCCAACGATCTCCTGCAATAAAAGAAAAATAATAAAGCAACCTCATCCTTACCTTTCCATGGTTCCCACGACAGCTTCAGCTCTGCTACATCGAGATGACAGGCTGGACCGCAGCAGAACGCCGCCATCCAGCCTGTCATCCCGCAGACACTGAGAAGCGCAGGCTTGCTTGCGCTGCTCAGCGTCTCTCTGTGACGACATCCAGATGAGCCGAGTTCATGTCCAATGAACTCGGCTCACCTCATGCACGTCACTGACAGCGTGGGAAAATTCTCACGCTGAAGCGCTGATTGCAGGAGAATTTTCCCACGCTGTCAGTGACGTGCAGGAGGTGAGCTGAGTTCATTGGACATGAGCTCACCTCATGCACATCACTGACAGCGTGGGAGAATTCTCCTGCACTCAGCACTTCAGCGTGAGAATTTTCCCACGCTGTCAGTGACGTGCATGAGGTGAGCCAAGTTCATTGGACATGACCTCGGCTCATCTGGATGCCGTCACAGCGAGACAGTGAGGAGCGCAAGCAAGCCTGCGCTTCTCAGTGTCTGCGGCATGACAGGCTGGATGGCAGCGTTCTGCTGCGGTCCAGCCAGTCATCTCGATGTAGCAGAGCTGAAGCTGTCGTGGGAACCATGGAAAGGTAAGGATGAGGTTGGTTTATTATTTTTCTTTTATTGCAGGAGATCGTTGGCTTCAGCTGGAATGGGTGTGATGGTAAGTATGGTTTAATTTAGAACAATAAAGAATTGTGTCTTTATTTCAATTAAAGGACTTTATTCTGGGTGTTGTGTTTTTTTTAAATACTTTACTAGAAATTCATGGCGGTCATGTCTAATACTGGCGTGACCCCATGAATTTTGGGCTTGGGGCCAGCTGATAATACCAAGCTGGCCCTAACCCCTTTATTACCCAGTGAGCCACCGCACCAGGGCCCTGGATGAGTTGGGTACAGCGCCAGAAGATGGCGCTTCTATGAACGCGCCATTTTCCGGGGTGGCTGCGGACTGCAATTTGTAGCGGGGGGGGGCCCAGAAAGCTTGGGCCTCCCTGCGCTGCAGATTCCAGCCCCCAGCTGCCTAGTTGTACCTGGCTGGACACAAAAATAGGGCGAAGCCCCACGTACTTTTTTTTTAATTATTTCATGAATTTCATGAAATAATTAAGAAAAAAAGGCCTTCCCTATATTGTTGTGTCCGGCCAGGTACAAATAGGCAGCTGGTGGATGGGGGCAGCCCGTTCCTGCCTGCTGTACCTGGCTGGACACAAATATAGTGCGAAGCCCCACTTCAATTTTTTTAAATTATTTCAGGAAATTCATGAAATAATTAAAAAAAAATTGACGTGGGGCTTCGCACTATATTTGTGTCCAGCCAGGTACAGCAGGCAGGAACGGGCTGCCCCCAACCACCAGCTGCCTATTTGTACCTGGCCGGACACAACAATATAGGGAAGGCCTTTTTTTCTTAATTATTTCATGAAATTCATGAAATAATTAAAAAAAAAGTACGTGGGGCTTCGCCCTATTTTTGTGTCCAGCCAGGTACAACTAGGCAGCTGGGGGCTGGAATCTGCAGCGCAGGGAGGCCCAAGCTTTCTGGGCCCCCCCCCGCTACAAATTGCAGTCCGCAGCCACCCCGGAAAATGGCGCGTTCATAGAAGCGCCATCTTCTGGCGCTGTACCCAACTCATCCAGGGCCCTGGTGCGGTGGCTCACTGGGTAATAAAGGGGTTAGGGCCAGCTTGGCATTATCAGCTGGCCCTAAGCCCGAAATTCATGGGGTCACGCCAATATTAGACATGACCACCATGAATTTCTAGTAAAGTATTTAAAAAAAACACAACACCCAGAAAAAAGTCCTTTAATTGAAATAAACACACAATTCTTTATTGTTCTAAATTAAACCATACTTACCATCACGCCCATTCCAGCTGAAGCCAACGATCTCCTGAAATAAAAGAAAAATAATAAAGCAACATCATCCTTACCTTTCCATGGTTCCCATGACAGCTTCAGCTCTGCTACATCGAGATGACAGGCTGGACCGCAGCAGAACGCTGCCATCCAGCCTCTCATCCCGCAGACACTGAGAAGCGCAGGCTTGCTTGCGCTCCACAGTGTCTCTCTGTGAGGGCATCCAGATGAGCCGAGTTAATGTCCAATGAACTCGGCTCACCTCATGCACGTCACTGACAGCGTGGGAAAATTCTCCTGCACTCAGCGCTTCAGCGTGGGAGAATTCTCACACTGAAGCGCTGAGTGCAGGAGAATTCTCCCACGCTGTCAGTGACGTGCAGGAGGTGAGCTGAGTTCATTGGACATGAGCTCACCTTATGCACGTCACTGACAGCGTGGGAAAATTCTCCTGCACTCAGCGCTTCAGCGTGGGAGAATTCTCACGCTGAAGCGCTGAGTGCAGGAGAATTCTCCCACGCTGTCAGTGAAGTGCAGGAGGTGAGCTGAGTTCATTGGACATGAGCTCACCTTATGCACGTCACTGACAGCGTGGGAGAATTCTCCTGCACTCACCGCTTCAGCGTGAGAATTTTCCCACGCTGTCAGTGACGTGCATGAGGTGAGCCGAGTTCATTGGACATGAACTCGGCTCATCTGGATGTCGTCACAGAGAGACGCTGAGCAGCGCAAGCAAGCCTGCGCTTCTCAGTGTCTGCGGGATGACAGGCTGGATGGCGGCGTTCTGCTGCGGTCCAGCCTGTCATCTCGATGTAGCAGAGCTGAAGCTGTCGTGGGAACCATGGAAAGGTAAGGATGAGGTTGCTTTATTATTTTTCTTTTATTGCAGGAGATCGTTGGCTTCAGCTGGAATGGGCGTGATGGTAGGTATGGTTTAATTTAGAACAATAAAGGATTGTGTCTTTATTTCAATTAAAGGACTTTATTCTGGGTGTTTGTGTTTTTTTTAACTTTGACTATGGGGTTAGTAATGGGGGTGTCTTATAGACGCCTCTCCATTACTAACCTGGGCTTGATGTCAGCTGGCATTATAAGCTGACATCAACCCCAACCCTATTACCCCCTGCCACCGCACCAGGGCAGCGTGGAAGAGCGAGGCTAAGTGCCAGAATTGGCGCATCCTATGAATGCGCCATTTCTGGGGCGGCTGACGGCTGGTGTTTCTAGCCTGGGAGGGGGCCAATATTCATGGCTCCCTTCCTGGGCTATTAATATCAGCCCCCAGCTGTCTGCCTAGCCTTTGCTAGCTATTAAATTAGGGGGGACCCCACGTCATTTTTTTTGGGGGGTCCCCCATTTTAATAGCTAGTAAAGGCTATGTATTCAGCTGGGGGCTGATATTAGTAGCCTGGGAAGCTCCGTGGGTATTACCCCCTTCCCAGGCTTCAAACATCTGCCCCAGCCGTCTGCTTAACCTCCGCTAGAGCCTAAAATTAAGGGGAACCCCACGCCAATTTTTTTAATAATAAATCCTTTATTTTAATACTAAATGACAAGTACAGTAACCAACACTATCACTGTACTTCATATATATGTGACTGACATGTTTCTATCTATCTAATCTATGTGTGAAGCTCTATTCTGTCTGTTATAAATTGTCCGGTACAGATGCTGAATTGCCGGCCGGCTTTTTTAAAGAGACGGTGCATGAAAACACTATTATTTTTTTTGATAAATCCTTTACGCTAAATGACAAGTACAGTAAGCAACACTTTCACTGTACTTCGTATATATGTGGCTGACATGTTTCTATCTATCTAATCTATGTGTGATGCCCTATTCTTTCGGTTCTAAATTGTCGGGTACAGGTGTATGCCGCTGCTGAATTGCCGGCTTTTCATGTTTCACTGTTGGCACTGTTCCCATCGATTTGGGCAACCACTGTAATGCCACAACCACCATGGCTGTGGCATTACAGTGAGTGGCAGACAATCCCTGCATGATTGGTGCTCTAAATAGCGCCAGACATGCAGGACACGCTTTTGGTGCACGAACAGTTATCGAACATAACCTCGAACAGCCGAATTTTTTGCAAATCGTTCGGGTTCGTCGAACAACTCGAACACCGCCCAAAACAGCTCGAATTTGAGATTGGCGAACAGTTCTAGTCGAACACCGCTCATCTCTACTCTAGATCTGTATTTTACAAGCACTTTTTTTCTTGTGCTTTTTTGGATAATTTTACTCTTTAATTCTTTAACATTCCCTTGATTAGTGTAAACTACAGCACATATTTCAGCAGGGCCCGATTCAGCTCTAGATTCAGGCTCAGATCTTCCTCTGGCCATGTGGGTCCACTAATGAATTCGCATTAGGAATGAGGTTTGCAGAACCCTGGTCCAGCGGTCATGCTGGTAGTCCGTGGCCACCGGTCCAGGGTCCTGCGAACCTCCTACCAGCGGCTTCCCTGACACCTCTCTTGATTAGCAATGTCATTACTTTGTGCTGAAAGACACCAGGGTAGGGTTAGATTTTTAGTATGTGCTGCTGATTTAAACTTGATCCAAGAGATCTCAAGAAAAAGTGGTTTATTGTCAACGCATTTCAAAGTCAATCTGACTCCTTCCTCAGGACAACCACAAATCATTTTGTGGTCGTCCTGAGGAAGGACTCAGATGGACTCAGAAACACATGTTGACAGTAAACCACTTTCTCCTGAGATCTCTCCATCTTCTCATCCGAGAAAATCAGGTCACACTACACTATGATCGCACTCTGTTCAGACTCTGATCAGAGTGTGATTTGCATAATCGGCTCGATTCTATCAGATTAGAGAATCTACGGCCGCCTGCAACTGTCCTAAGATGGTGTCATTAACAGGTTTCTTCACTTTAGACAATCTAGTCATAAGTGGACCTCAGCAATCGCTGATCTCTGGAAACCTGAAAGTGTTTAATTTCTCTGCAGCGCCACCACAGGTGAAATCAGGTATTACACAATGCCCATTCGAATTAGTGGCTTATCTGTGGACAGGACAGGACAGGCCCTCCAGTTGAAACTTTGGCCAAGTGATGAGTGTCTCTTCTTTATTAACTCAGAATTGGGTTTGTAGAAATGGGTTCACTAAGCCACATAACCATTTAGAGTATGTTCACATATCATAGCTTTTTTGGCGGCAAAAATCTGCTGCAAAACTGATCTCTGGCAGGAAATCAGCTGCGTCAAAAATGCAGGTTTTGATGCGGTTTTTTTCAGTGTTTTTTTCAGCGCTTTTTTTCACTGTTCTTCGGTCTCTATTCATGCATATACATAAAGTTCAGTGAAAAAAAAAATCTCATTCCGGTTTTGGCATAGCGGGGGAGCTGAATTGTTCAGGAACAGTTTAGACACTGGCAATGCATTGAGTTTGTATGACACTATTTACTTTCACACTATGGGATCTGCCATTCAGTTGCACAGGAATTGTTCAATCTCACAAGTAGCTCAGCCAATGTTTACACTGTACACATCACTAATTTAATTAAACTCTCCTAATCCAACTATCTCAGTGACCAACACAAGATGGTTAAATCACAAAAATAAATGTGTTTCACATACTGCTGTACTTGCTTATTTTTACTAAAAACGCAGCAAAACCCGATAGCTACAGTATATTCACACATCATGTTTTTGTTTTAGCGTTTTTTCACTACCTATTACTTCCAATGGGTGAAAAACACTGAAAAAACACTGAAAAAAAAGCTGAAAGAAGTGACATGCTCGATTTTCCAAAAAAACATGCAAGGCACAAAGTCCTGAACAAAAAAAAAACAAGATGTGTGAACAGACAATTCTGGTTTCTCATAGACTTTGATGGTACTGCAAAACGCAGCTGATAATTTGCAAAAAAATCTGCAGCAAAAAACGCTGAAAAAACCATGATGTGTGAACATAGTGTCACATCCTGACTGCTCCCTGGGTCAATGGCAGGAGACGATTGGACATTGTGTTTTTGGATGACCTAGATCTTAAACTACAGATCAGCGTCTACTAAAGGAATAATAGTAATAATAATAATGTGGGCTGACATTCCTATGTTGTGTCTACATGGACATTCCAGGACTCTGCATCCGCATTTATAGAACGTTTGGGTTAATGATTATATAAACTCTACGTCATCTCCCACAAGAGGGACAATGAGGAGAGTGTGGGACAGAAGGGAGCAGCCTGGCTGTGATGTGGGGATCATATCTGGGGGCAGGTTACTGTGTAACCAGCACCGCAAACAAAAACTCAACTTCCCGACTGTATCTCATCAGTGATGTGCAATGAGTCATATTCTTACAGATCTACGAGGACGGTAAAATAATAAATGGGACTAATAAACTGTACACAAAAACCCATAAGCCGATTATTATAACTGATTGGATTTATTTAACGAGGCGACTTTTTCATTTTCACAATGAGGAGTTTCGTCCCCTTTTCGGAACTATGATTGGAATTCAGTTCTATCAATATTTGCAAAACCTGAGTCCATGTTCTCGCATCAAGGGTTCGCTATGGAGTCCATTATAGGTAGGGAGGAAGGCGGACGAGGCCTTGGAATAAGTGCATGTAAGCTGGGAGTGAGGTGGGTGGATATAATGCCACTACATAATCACAGTATAGACATCATTATAATAAATTACTAAGCATTTTATAAACCTACAGCAAAAATGTATATATGCCCCTAGGACACAACAGGAGGCAAAAGTAAATATAGAGTTTATTATCGGATTCCAAAAATTACAGCTTATTATGGCCATTAAGCGTATGCAAAATCATCCATTGTATGTCAGAAAAACCGGCCGATTTTCCATCTGTATACCATCTGTATACCATCAATGTGTCTGGTTTGTTCACACTTTTTTGCATTAAATATTTTATAAATAATAAAGGACAAATACAGTTTCCTATCTTTATAATTGTAATGCAGCTATGAAAAACGCATGACGTGCGGATGGTAACCCATGTGTGATCCATTTTTTACGCACCCATTGACTTATAATGGACGAGCCGGTCTTAACTCTAAGGCTATGTTCACACGTTGTGTTTTTGCTGCATTTTTTTGCTACTTTTTTATGCAAATGTATAGCTGTGTTTTACAGTACCAGCCAAGTGTATGAGATTTCAGAAATCTCATGCACACACATTGTTTTTTTTTTCCTGACTGAATTGGAAAACTGCTGCGTATTTGAAAACTGCAGCATGTCAATTCTTTTAGCGTTTTTGCAGCGTTTTTTCACCCATAGAAGGCAATAGGTGGTGCAAAAACGCAGCAAAAATGCAGGTAACAGGTCTTGCTGTGTTTTTTGTGCAAAAAACTCAGGAACAACAGGCACTAAACTGTATCAGCATGAAAAATGCAGCAAAAAAACGCAGCGTAAACTGCGGCAAAAATGTAACAAAGCCTTTTTTTTTAGGCTATGTTCATACATGAAGGGTTTTTTGGTGTCAATTTTCTGCAGCAAAACCTGATCTTCAAGGGCATTTTGTTCAGGATTTTTCTTGCAGTTTTGGTGCCTTTTTGATGCGTTTTTGGTGTGTTTTTTCAGCGTTTTTTTCACTTTCCTGTCTCTTTTTATGCATGTACATAAAGTTCTGTGGGAAAAAAGAACCCCATTCTATTTTGGCATCAAAAACGCTGAAAAAAACGCTGATGCAAATTTTGATGTATTTTTAATGCGTTTTTTTTTTCACCCCCCATTACTTTCTATGGGTGAAAAAACACTGAAAGAAGTGACATGCTCTATTTTCCAAAAACCATGCAAGGCACAGAATCCTGAACAAAAAAAAAAGCCATGATGTGTGAATAGAGAATTCTGGTTTCTCATAGACTTTGCTGGTACTGCAAAAGGCAGCTGATAATTTGCATAAAAAACTGCATCAAGAAAACGCTGAAAAATCCATGATGTGTGAACATAGCCTTAAGCAGCTTCTTTACTGCCAAGAGAGCAAGTTTTGACTGCAGAAAAAAAAAATGCAGCAAAAACGCAACGTGTGAACATAGCCTAAAGGGGAACCCTCATTTTAAATTTCCATTTCATATATCAATAGTACCGATGGAAATAAGCAGCTGTGTAATATCTGATTCTTTCACCTTCTGGATTGAGGTTTCATTCTAAATTCATGGGTAAAATCTCTATTGAGTGATATTCACATAACTGAGATGACAGTTGGGGTTTATAACATTCTATGGAGGGGGAGGAGCTAGAAGCAGACGCAGAAATTATGCTGCAAGTTCTCCATAGAATGTTATCGGCACCAACTGTCATATCCTAGCTCAGTAATGTAGAAATCTGTATTTATTGAAGACAGATTTTATCCGTGAACTGAGAATTTTAAGAATGAAAGCTCAGTCCAGGAGGAGAAAGAAGCAGATTTGACTGATAAGATACATCACGTTTCTTATTTTCATGTGTACTATTGATTTATGAAACAACAATTAAAATGCCGGTCACGCTTTGAGGCTCCCATACAGAAGAGCTCACGGTATTGTAGATCCTCACGGTGTTCTCTTCATGGACTTTAAGGAACACAGTAAAAATGGTAAGATTGTAATTATTAACTAGTAAGACTCATTTCACTTGGCAGTAAATCATTTCTTATGATGTTTGTTGGGCGTTGTCATCCATCATTGTACAGATAGCTGCCTTACACTCAGATCAATCTGCAGCCATCTAAACAGTTGAAGGCCTGAGTATTGTGTGCTTTTTATGGTGTTAAGCCCCCGTCTCACATAGCGAGATCGCTAGCGAGATCACTGCTGTGTCACGGTTTTGGTGACTCACCAGCGACCTCACCAGCGATGTCGCTATGTGTGACACTTTGCAACGATCAGGCCCCTGCTGTGAGGTCGCTGATCGCTGCAAAGTGTCCTGGACCATTTTTTGGTCGTTGCCCTCCTGCTGGTCAGCACACATCGCTGTGTGTGACCAGCGGGAGCAGCGATCAGGCTGGTAACCATGATAAACATCGGGTTCCTAGGGGCACACGCGCACCTAGTAACCCGATGTTTATCATGGTTACCAGCCTGCTAAAGTGAGCGGTAACCTCCCGCTCACCGTAGCAGAGTGGTAACCATGATAAACAACGGGTTACTAGGAGCGCGTGTGCCCCTAGTAACCCGATGTTTACCATGGTTACCAACCTGCTCCTGCTTCAGCAGCAGGCTGGTAACCAGGAGCAGGACATCGTGGAAAGATTCTTTCCACGATGTCGCTGCTCCCCTGATCGTTGGTGAGCCTGCCTGTTTGACAGCTCACCAGCGATCACATAGCGACGCAGCAACGATCCCTGACAGGTCGTATCGTTGTCGGGATCGTTGCAGCGTCGCTAAGTGTGACGGGGCCTTTAGAGCCACAACTAGGCTTTGATCACGAAAATAACAGCAGATGAGCATAATAATCGGACGAGTGCTATCCATCATCCCCTTGATATTCTATGGGGCCGTGCACATGTCCGATTTTTTTTCCTCGGACAGAGCCGATCCGGGAAAAAATTTACAGCATGCCTGAGTTTCAACCGATATTCAGATCGCACCCGACAATAAAAATCAATGAGTGTGTGGAAAACATCAGACCGGACTTGGATGACATCTGAGTGCAGTCAGATTTCCATGGACTGACAGAATGGAGAAAGATGGACACAGACAGAAAGTGCAAGACCAATATATTGGCCCTTTGCAGCCCAATAGTTCATTATCATGCACAATTGCATCTGCTTTATAGGTGGAAGTGGCCATCTTTTCTCTTGGGCCCCTGAGCAGCTGCACAGATTGCACCAATGGTACGTCCGCTCTTGTCTCTGTCAGATTCTCAACAAATTCACCAGGAAAAAATGCATGGTAATAAGGTTGAATATGACTGTTTCTGTTAACCCTCTGTTAGGAGAACCTGGCCCTCACCTGGACTTATGTTTAGTGCACTTGTTTATGTTTTACAATCTGTTAATATTTATAATTGCATTCTGTGTACACTGCATGCCTTTGGAAAATACTACAGATAAAATGCCATGTCTATGGAGTCATGCCTACACTGCAGTAGCACTGTTAGTTGGGGGTTAAGTGTGTTGGTAACTGAAGTCAGACTGGGTGGACAGTATCTGGCCTTCCCGCCACTCGGGGTCAGCTGCAGAGGGCATGTGGAGCAACTGGGAGTTATGCTACCTGATAAAACCTGTGACTTGGAAATGGACTTATAGAGGACACATCTGAAGATCTGTGTCATCCCAGATTATGGAGAGGAGATTGCTTCTGTGACTGTCCTGATGTAGAGAAGCTGTTCTGAGCCTTAGGAGGGGAAGAAGTGACCACCACAATAGAGACCTACTTCTATAGTGAGACAAGAGACAGGGAAGAGTAGAGACCGGCCTTCATGTCTTGGTAGCAGAAAAGCAGATCCACAAGGGAGGGCGAGGAGAAACTAACCCCTGAGTAGGCAAGAAGGTGTAGTCGTCAGTGGGCGGTGAGTGACACCAGTCTAATGTGTCAAGTACAAAGGCCAAGCGAGACATAGGAGACCCAGAAGAGATTATTCTGTAGATGAGCATTGTGCTATTATAGGGCCAAGGTCTGAGGAGAGAAGGTGACAAAGTGTGCCATTGTGCTGTGGACAAGGGTAAAGCCACCTAATTGTGGACGAAAGCCACACTGGGCAGGAGTGCAGCCAGAGGCCGAGAGGGGCCCGTGAAAAGAGAGAGTAAGAGACTGTAAAGCGGTTGTTACTGAAACATTGAAGTGAAGTAAAGTTGCCACTGTGAAAAGGGACAGTCTTGTGTTGGTGCATCATGGTCTGTTCTGCGAGTTACACTACGTTGCAGGAAGTTTGGTGAGCCCATTACAATCAACTGGACTCAGAGAAGTCTCCCGTAAGTGTTGGTATATGCAACAGTTGTGGACTTCTTTGTTTGTGTGAAGGAGGACTTTAAGCTGATCTGACAGTAGATGGCGATGTTGTGTAAACTTTCCTTGTTTACTGCATGGTAAAACCAGGGGAGGAGTCCTGAGGAGATAATTTGCATATTCCCACTGCATTTTGGGGTAAGTGAAGAGTCTCCGTGAGCTCAAAGAACACTGGATTTTGGCTGTTGGAGCTGAAAAGAGGACATCGGTAAACCAGGGAAGGAGTCCTGAGGAGATAATTTGCATATTCCCACTGCATTTTGGGGTAAGTGAAGAGTCTCCGTGAGCTCAAAGAACACTGGATTTTGGCTGTTGGAGCTGAAAAGAGGACATCGGTAAATGAGGGGAGGAGTCCTGAGGAGATAATTTGCATATTCCCACTGCATTTTGGGGTAAGTGAAGAGTCTCCGTGAGCTCAAAGAACACTGGATTTTGGCTGTTGGAGCTGAAAAGAGGACATCGGTAAACGAGGGGAGGAGTCCTGAGGAGATAATTTGCATATTCCCACTGCATTTTGGGGTAAGTGAAGAGTCTCCGTGAGCTCAAAGAACACTGGATTTTGGCTGTTGGAGCTGAAAAGAGGACATCGGTAAACGAGGGGAGGAGTCCTGAGGAGATAATTTGCATATTCCCACTGCATTTTGGGGTAAGTGAAGAGTCTCCGTGAGCTCAAAGAACACTGGATTTTGGCTGTTGGAGCTGAAAAGAGGACATCGGTAAACCAGGGGAGGAGTCCTGAGGAGATAATTTGCATATTCCCACTGCATTTTGGGGTAAGTGAAGAGTCTCCGTGAGCTCAAAGAACACTGGATTTTGGCTGTTGGAGCTGAAAAGAGGACATCGGTAAACGAGGGGAGGAGTCCTGAGGAGATAATTTGCATATTCCCACTGCATTTTGGGGTAAGTGAAGAGTCTCCGTGAGCTCAAAGAACACTGGATTTTGGCTGTTGGAGCTGAAAAGAGGACATCGGTAAACCAGGGGAGGAGTCCTGAGGAGATAATTTGCATATTCCCACTGCATTTTGGGGTAAGTGAAGAGTCTCCGTGAGCTCAAAGAACACTGGATTTTGGCTGTTGGAGCTGAAAAGAGGACATCGGTAAACGAGGGGAGGAGTCCTGAGGAGATAATTTGCATATTCCCACTGCATTTTGGGGTAAGTGAAGAGTCTCCGTGAGCTCAAAGAACACTGGATTTTGGCTGTTGGAGCTGAAAAGAGGACATCGGTAAACGAGGGGAGGAGTCCTGAGGAGATAATTTGCATATTCCCACTGCATTTTGGGGTAAGTGAAGAGTCTCCGCGAGCTCAAAGAACACTGGATTTTGGCTCTTGGAGCTGAAAAGAGGACATCGGTAAATGAGGGGAGGAGTCCTGAGGAGATAATTTGCATATTCCCACTGCATTTTGGGGTAAGTGAAGAGTCTCCGTGAGCTCAAAGAACACTGGATTTTGGCTGTTGGAGCTGAAAAGAGGACATCGGTAAACGAGGGGAGGAGTCCTGAGGAGATAATTTGCATATTCCCACTGCATTTTGGGGTAAGTGAAGAGTCTCCGTGAGCTCAAAGAACACTGGATTTTGGCTGTTGGAGCTGAAAAGAGGACATCGGTAAACCAGGGGAGGAGTCCTGAGGAGATAATTTGCATATTCCCACTGCATTTTGGGGTAAGTGAAGAGTCTCCGTGAGCTCAAAGAACACTGGATTTTGGCTGTTGGAGCTGAAAAGAGGACATCGGTAAACCAGGGGAGGAGTCCTGAGGAGATAATTTGCATATTCCCACTGCATTTTGGGGTAAGTGAAGAGTCTCCGTGAGCTCAAAGAACACTGGATTTTGGCTGTTGGAGCTGAAAAGAGGACATCGGTAAACGAGGGGAGGAGTCCTGAGGAGATAATTTGCATATTCCCACTGCATTTTGGGGTAAGTGAAGAGTCTCCGTGAGCTCAAAGAACACTGGATTTTGGCTGTTGGAGCTGAAAAGAGGACATCGGTAAACCAGGGGAGGAGTCCTGAGGAGATAATTTGCATATTCCCACTGCATTTTGGGGTAAGTGAAGAGTCTCCGTGAGCTCAAAGAACACTGGATTTTGGCTGTTGGAGCTGAAAAGAGGACATCGGTAAACCAGGGGAGGAGTCCTGAGGAGATAATTTGCATATTCCCACTGCATTTTGGGGTAAGTGAAGAGTCTCCGTGAGCTCAAAGAACACTGGATTTTGGCTGTTGGAGCTGAAAAGAGGACATCGGTAAACCAGGGGAGGAGTCCTGAGGAGATAATTTGCATATTCCCACTGCATTTTGGGGTAAGTGAAGAGTCTCCGTGAGCTCAAAGAACACTGGATTTTGGCTGTTGGAGCTGAAAAGAGGACATCGGTAAACGAGGGGAGGAGTCCTGAGGAGATAATTTGCATATTCCCACTGCATTTTGGGGTAAGTGAAGAGTCTCCGTGAGCTCAAAGAACACTGGATTTTGGCTGTTGGAGCTGAAAAGAGGACATTGGTAAACCAGGGGAGGAGTCCTGAGGAGATAATTTGCATATTCCCACTGCATTTTGGGGTAAGTGAAGAGTCTCCGTGAGCTCAAAGAACACTGGATTTTGGCTGTTGGAGCTGAAAAGAGGACATCGGTAAACCAGGGGAGGAGTCCTGAGGAGATAATTTGCATATTCCCACTGCATTTTGGGGTAAGTGAAGAGTCTCCGTGAGCTCAAAGAACACTGGATTTTGGCTGTTGGAGCTGAAAAGAGGACATCGGTAAACCAGGGGAGGAGTCCTGAGGAGATAATTTGCATATTCCCACTGCATTTTGGGGTAAGTGAAGAGTCTCCGTGAGCTCAAAGAACACTGGATTTTGGCTGTTGGAGCTGAAAAGAGGACATCGGTAAACGAGGGGAGGAGTCCTGAGGAGATAATTTGCATATTCCCACTGCATTTTGGGGTAAGTGAAGAGTCTCCGTGAGCTCAAAGAACACTGGATTTTGGCTGTTGGAGCTGAAAAGAGGACATCGGTAAACCAGGGGAGGAGTCCTGAGGAGATAATTTGCATATTCCCACTGCATTTTGGGGTAAGTGAAGAGTCTCCGTGAGCTCAAAGAACACTGGATTTTGGCTGTTGGAGCTGAAAAGAGGACATCGGTAAACGAGGGGAGGAGTCCTGAGGAGATAATTTGCATATTCCCACTGCATTTTGGGGTAAGTGAAGAGTCTCCGTGAGCTCAAAGAACACTGGATTTTGGCTGTTGGAGCTGAAAAGAGGACATCGGTAAACGAGGGGAGGAGTCCTGAGGAGATAATTTGCATATTCCCACTGCATTTTGGGGTAAGTGAAGAGTCTCCGTGAGCTCAAAGAACACTGGATTTTGGCTGTTGGAGCTGAAAAGAGGACATCGGTAAACCAGGGGAGGAGTCCTGAGGAGATAATTTGCATATTCCCACTGCATTTTGGGGTAAGTGAAGAGTCTCCGTGAGCTCAAAGAACACTGGATTTTGGCTGTTGGAGCTGAAAAGAGGACATCGGTAAACCAGGGGAGGAGTCCTGAGGAGATAATTTGCATATTCCCACTGCATTTTGGGGTAAGTGAAGAGTCTCCGTGAGCTCAAAGAACACTGGATTTTGGCTGTTGGAGCTGAAAAGAGGACATCGGTAAACGAGGGGAGGAGTCCTGAGGAGATAATTTGCATATTCCCACTGCATTTTGGGGTAAGTGAAGAGTCTCCGTGAGCTCAAAGAACACTGGATTTTGGCTGTTGGAGCTGAAAAGAGGACATCGGTAAACCAGGGGAGGAGTCCTGAGGAGATAATTTGCATATTCCCACTGCATTTTGGGGTAAGTGAAGAGTCTCCGTGAGCTCAAAGAACACTGGATTTTGGCTGTTGGAGCTGAAAAGAGGACATCGGTAAACCAGGGGAGGAGTCCTGAGGAGATAATTTGCATATTCCCACTGCATTTTGGGGTAAGTGAAGAGTCTCCGTGAGCTCAAAGAACACTGGATTTTGGCTGTTGGAGCTGAAAAGAGGACATCGGTAAACGAGGGGAGGAGTCCTGAGGAGATAATTTGCATATTCCCACTGCATTTTGGGGTAAGTGAAGAGTCTCCGTGAGCTCAAAGAACACTGGATTTTGGCTGTTGGAGCTGAAAAGAGGACATCGGTAAACCAGGGGAGGAGTCCTGAGGAGATAATTTGCATATTCCCACTGCATTTTGGGGTAAGTGAAGAGTCTCCGTGAGCTCAAAGAACACTGGATTTTGGCTGTTGGAGCTGAAAAGAGGACATCGGTAAACCAGGGGAGGAGTCCTGAGGAGATAATTTGCATATTCCCACTGCATTTTGGGGTAAGTGAAGAGTCTCCGTGAGCTCAAAGAACACTGGATTTTGGCTGTTGGAGCTGAAAAGAGGACATCGGTAAACGAGGGGAGGAGTCCTGAGGAGATAATTTGCATATTCCCACTGCATTTTGGGGTAAGTGAAGAGTCTCCGTGAGCTCAAAGAACACTGGATTTTGGCTGTTGGAGCTGAAAAGAGGACATCGGTAAACCAGGGGAGGAGTCCTGAGGAGATAATTTGCATATTCCCACTGCATTTTGGGGTAAGTGAAGAGTCTCCGTGAGCTCAAAGAACACTGGATTTTGGCTGTTGGAGCTGAAAAGAGGACATCGGTAAACCAGGGGAGGAGTCCTGAGGAGATAATTTGCATATTCCCACTGCATTTTGGGGTAAGTGAAGAGTCTCCGTGAGCTCAAAGAACACTGGATTTTGGCTGTTGGAGCTGAAAAGAGGACATCGGTAAACGAGGGGAGGAGTCCTGAGGAGATAATTTGCATATTCCCACTGCATTTTGGGGTAAGTGAAGAGTCTCCGTGAGCTCAAAGAACACTGGATTTTGGCTGTTGGAGCTGAAAAGAGGACATCGGTAAACCGCGCGCCTATCGGCGCGCGCATTTTGAAGCTTTTTTTTTAAGCTTTTTTCACTGTTTTCAGAACATTAACAATAACAACATGGAAGAGTCCAGGAGCCATTTGGTGAGCTGCATATCCTGCTACATGTTCACAGACTTGCCAGTGGAAAAGCCAAACTTCACATGCCAGAAATGCAAGCTTGTGTCCCTGTTGGAGGAAAAGTTGCGAAATCTAGAAGAGAGGTTAACTACCTTGAAAATCATTAAGGAAGGTGAAGAGTTCTTAGACAGAGCAGAATTATCTCTTCATGATTCAGAAAGAGAAGAAATTCGAACTGCACGTGAGGAAACAGAGGAATGGAAGCATGTGACCCACAGAAGCAGGAGGATCGAGAGGCAGTCAGCACCCATACTGCTCAGGAACCAGTACCAGGCTCTCACGCAGGAGAACCAGGAAGAAATACAGCAAAATAAGACTTTGCCAGCAATGAATAACCTTGTAAGCCCTCAGAATCCTCCTGGATGGAGAAAGAAGAATGTTGTGAAGAAAAAACGGAGAGTGGTGGTCATGGGGGATTCCCTGTTAAGAGGAACAGAGGCTGCTATCTGCAGACCAGACATAACCTCAAGAGAAATGTGCTGTCTTCCAGGAGCAAAAATTAAAGATGTGTCTGACAGGATATCAAGACTCTTCAGACCTACAGATCACTACCCATTCCTGCTAATACATGTGGGGACAAATGACACCGCAAGAAAGGACCTGGAAACCATCTGCAGTGACTTTGAAGACTTGGGCAAGAAAGTGAAAGAATTGGGAGCGCAGGTGGTCTTCTCATCCATCCTCCCAGTGGATGGCCATGGAACAATGAGGTGGAATAAGATTCTACAGGTGAACAACTGGCTATGTCGATGGTGCCGTCAACAAGGATTTGGATTTCTGGATCACGGAATGAATTACCTATACGATGGACTACTTGCTAGAGATGGGGTGCACCTTACGAAGACTGGAAAACATGTATTTGGAAATTGCCTTGCTGCACTCATCAGGAGAGCTTTAAACTAGAACAATGTGGGAAGGGAAGCAAAAGGCCAGAAAAAGCCATACAGCTGACAAATACTATTGAGATCTCTGCTACTGGAAGTGGAAAGGAAGAACAAAGACAAAACAATTTAAATAATAAAAATATGGGAGGAAGAGAAACCAATCACAAACTAAAATGTTTTTATACAAATGCACAAAGCATGGGCAACAAACAAGGAGAATTAGAACTACTAACGCAGGAAAAGAAATATGATGTCATTGGAATCACTGAAACTTGGTGGGACGATACACATGATTGGAATAAAAAGCTAAAAGGATACAACTTATTTGCAAGAAACAGACTTGATAAACGAGAAGGAGGTGTCGCATTGTATGTTAGAAAAGCGTATATCTGCACAGAGATTGAAGCTTCAGAGACTGGGAGTTCTGTGGAAACTGTTTGGGTAAGAATACAAGGAGAGAACAACGGAAAGGACACCATTGTAGGCATTTACTACAGGCCACCTGGGCAAGCTGAAGATATGGATGAACTCTTTATGTATCAAATGACCAAGTTCTCAAAAAAATATGACGTAGTGGTCATGGGAGATTTCAACTATCCAGACATTTGTTGGGAATCTCTCTCAAGTAAAACTAACAGGTCAAGCAAATTCTTATCCTCTCTTGCTGACAACTTTATCTTCCAAAAGGTAGGGGAGAAAACAAGGGGATCTGCTACTTTGGATCTAATCCTTATAAACAAGGAGGAAATGGTTGAGAAGGTAAAAGTGGCTGGGACCCTAGGAGGCAGCGATCATGCTATTATAGAATTTTGGATAACTAGAGGAGGAAGACATGTGAAGACTCAAACTTCAAGGTTAGATTTTAGAAAGGCAGATTTTAAGAGACTCAGAAAGAGAATAGGAGGGATCCAATGGCTGGATGTCCTTAAGGACAAAAATGTCCAGGAAGGATGGGAAATTTTTAAAAATGAGATTCTCAAAGCACAATCGTTAACAATCCCGAAAAGTAGGAAGAATGGGAAGCATTTAAGGAAACCAGGATGGATGAACACAGAACTTAAACACATGCTAAAAAGAAAGAAAGAAATGTTTATTAAATGGAAAGAGGGAGGCATATCTAAAGAAGATTATAATGCAGTCTGCAGATCCTGCAGGGCATGTATCAGGTTAGCTAAAGCTGACAATGAATTAAGGCTTGCAAGAGATGTCAAAAGCAATAAAAAAGGATTTTGGGGGTATGTCAAAAGTAAAAGGAAAGTCAAAGATGCTATAGGATTTTTACAGGATGAAAATGGAAAAATGGTAAGAGAGGATGTTGAGAAGGCCAAACTTTTTAATTCCTATTTTGCATCTGTTTTCTCTCAGAAAGAAAATGTAACATCAACTGATCTTCACTGTCCTTTTAAAGGAATAGAAGAATCCAAGTTATCTGTAAACAGAAAGATAGTGAGGGAATATTTAGCTAACATAAATGAGTTCAAGTCTCCAGGTCCAGATGAATTACACCCCAGAGTACTGAAGGAGATCGTAGAAGAAATTTTAGAACCACTCTCCATAATCTTTGAAAATTCTTGGAGAACAGGAGAAGTCCCAGAAGACTGGAGAAGAGCAAATGTTGTTCCTATCTTCAAAAAGGGGAAGAAGGTGGACCCAGGGAACTATAGGCCGGTGAGTCTGACTTCTATACCAGGAAAGATCTTTGAACAAATTATTAAACAACATGTATGTAAGTACCTGGATAAGAATGAAGTGATTAACCAGAGTCAGCATGGGTTTATAACTAACAAGTCATGTCAGACTAACTTAATTTCCTTCTATGACAGAATCACTGACTGGGTGGATCAGGGAAATGCTGTAGATATAGTATATCTTGACTTCAGCAAAGCATTTGACAAAGTATCTCACACCATCCTTATTGAAAAAATGACCAAGTATGCAATGGACCAGGCAACTGTTAGGTGGATTCATAACTGGCTTAGTGATCGGACTCAAAGGGTGATTGTAAATGGCTTCACATCCAGCTGGATGAATGTCTCAAGTGGGGTACCACAGGGCTCCGTCCTGGGACCTGTATTGTTCAACATCTTTATCAATGATTTAGATGAAGGAATTGAGGGTAAACTGATTAAATTTGCTGATGACACAAAGCTAGGAGGGATAGCTAATACTAGAGAAGAGAGAGAGAGGATTCAAAAAGACCTAAATAAACTGGAGCAGTGGGCAGCAACCAACAGAATGGTTTTTAACAGGGAAAAATGCAAAGTACTACATCTGTGCAATAAAAATGAAAAAAGCATATACAGAATGGGAGGAATAGAGCTAAGCAACAGTACATGTGAAAAAGACTTAGGTATACTAATAGATCATAGACTGAACATGAGTCAACAGTGTGATGCAGCAGCAAAAAAGGCAAATACAATTCTGGGATGTATTAACAGAAGCATACAGTCTAGATCACGTGAAGTCATTATTGGTCTTTACTCCTCTTTGGTCAGACCTCATCTGGAATACTGTGTACAGTTTTGGGCACCACATTTTAAAAAAGACATAGACAAACTGGAGCAAGTTCAGAGAAGAGCGACCAGAATGGTGACTGGTCTGCAAACCATGTCCTATGAGGAACGGTTGCAGGATTTGGGAATGTTTAGCTTGCAAAAAAGAAGACTGAGAGGAGACTTAATAGCTGTCTACAAATATGTCAAGGGCTGTCACATTGTAGAAGGATCATCTTTATTCTCATTTGCACAAGGAAAGACTAGAAGCAATGGGATGAAACTAAATGGGAGGAGACACAGATTAGATATTAGAAAAACTTTTTGACAGTTAGGGTGATTAATGAGTGGAACAGGCTGCCACGAGAGGTGGTGAGTTCCCCTTCAATGGACGTCTTCAAACAGAGGCTGGACAGACATCTGTCTGAGATGATCTAGTGAATCCTGCTTTGAGCAGGGGGTTGGACCAGATGACCCAGGAGGTCCCTTCCAACTCTACCATTCTATGATTCTATGAAAGAAAAAAGTCTCTTTTGTACTTTCTGTTTTGTTCTTACTTCCTGGTGCAGTACTGTGTGACTGTGCGTTTTTTCCTTTACTTCATGTTCTGAGAAGTAAAAGCTTGTTATCCCATGTAATCTGCTCTGTGAAGTTTCTACTGCAACTCTGGGTATCCAGAAGCTGTGTAACAGTAAGAGCAATGGGTTTTCGTCCTCCTTATTATAAATGTCACTCATACCTTTAGTGAATTGCACCATATTTGATAACTAAGAGTTACAACGCAGTTTCACCTCCATCCCATAACTGTGTCACATTTTTCCAGAGAAATATATGCTTAGAAACCAGGAAATTTAAAACATACGTTTCTACGTAGGTGTGGTACAGGGAGCAATTAGCAAATTGCAACCATATACTGCATGATTGGACAGGACAAGCTGAATTCAATTACTAAAGAATAAAGATCCCTCACTGCTGCCGTAAGCTCAAGGTCATTAGTGGAGACACAGGTTTCTGAATCTTCAGTGGCAGATACCGTTGTCTGTTTTCACACATTGTGGATCATTGCATATTTTTTGTCATGATTTTCACAAAATTGGTCTAAAAAGTGGAGTAGGAATTGTGAATATTGCCTTAGGGCAGGTTCACATTTCCGCAGATAGTTGAATAATTGATGTCAAGTGATAAAATAATCACTTAGTACCAGATTTTCAATCTGCCTTCTACTACTGAATCCTCTTAGAGCTGATGAAGGCTGACACACTCCGTTTATTATAGTCACATACAGTATTTCCTTCTGAAATTTAGGATCAGTTCCAACAACAAAAGGATGAATAAGGTGCGGGGCCGGCCTGAGGATTGCTGTACTTTCTATTGGCCACCTTATGGTTTAGTTCTAAAATAACCCAATCAATAAACTAGGAAATGTAGCAGGATCTACTACTTCTAACTTCCTATAGGATCAAGAAAATACAAGTTCTGGAAGACCAGCACATCAGGATCAGTGATGCCCTCATGACTGGTGGACATGGACAGGAAATAACCCCTGTGCAAGAACAATATATAGGTCCTTGGTGGCCCAATACTTCCTCATAATTCATAATTTCACCTGCTTTGGAAGTGGAAAAGGGCCCCCTTATCACTTGGGCCCAGTGCAGCCGAACAGGTCTCCAATGGTATGTCTGACCCTGGTCCCATCATTAATGACATCTTCTCCTCCCCCATGCCAGTGACTGACAGGTCTCCCCCTGCGTGTGCATAGGGAGAGACCGGTCAGTCTCTGGTAGCGGGCGAGGAGAAGCTGCTGGGGACCCACCTGTACGACATGTCACCTATGTGTCTCGGTTCCTAGTGGTTTTTAAAGTATGTTATTCTCTGAAACACAGCGGCATTTCAGAGTCAAACATACCTGGCTGACACGACGCCAGTGCCCAATACACGCTGGCCTCGTGCCCTTGGATTGAGCAGCATGTATCCGCTGGCACCTTCTTTTTAAAGGTTTATTCCCATTTCATTAGATTAGTATTTTTGGATTGTGCTTGTGAAAACAAGTAATTTTGTAATTAATTGTAATACTTCACCAATATAGAAATGTAATTATTTGTTGCCACCGATGCAATCTAGCAATAGTGGTGGAATATGTGCAGCACTTACAAGCTGTTTCCCGCTGAGCTGATGTGCAGTGCACTGGAGCTGTCCAGGATCGCTGCAGTGACCAGATGCAAAAGCCAAAGCTGCTTCATAAAGTAGCATCTGAGTGCACAGAGTTCAAGCCGGCAGAGTAACGATGCCGCTGACCTGAACTGTCACTCAAACAGGAATATCTAACAACCCCGCAACTAGTAGGCTGGCTGGAGATCAGGGGGGCTCCTCCTTAAGGAGATGGGACAAAGCCTTTAAGAAATGAGTAAGAACCATGCTGGTTCAAAACGCGTCATCCTTTCTCTAATTTTTTATGCCCCTTTTTCTAATATTCCTTTGTTTTTCATTAAATGTGAAGTTTTAATATTATTTTTTTTTCTTTTGGGATTGCTGGATTTTCTCTATTTCTCATGTGATTATTACTTGAACAGTCTTTTGTCAGATCTCTTTTCCCTCTAGTTATCTTAAGATTGTTTTAACTTTTAAGAGTGTTTTAACTCTGGTTCACCCAGAAAGAGTTCTTTCTCTTTGATTCTTTCTCCCACTCTTTCATCCATACCTTCCGACTCTACACCAGGCACGCGGTGTGTGGCACACTCTTCTTCCCTCTACAGCTTCCAGAAAAATCTAACTTTTATCACTTACGCAAATAAGGTTGCAAGAGTCCAGTGGGTGGTCCTGAGCCCGGCAAGTGCTCAGGCTTTCCTCAGTAAACTCTGCTTCCCTCTTGGTCTTATTTCATGTCTTTCTTCGGTGCTGAAAAGAGTGACATAAGACAAAACAGACAAGGGAAACACTTAGCTTGAGAAGACACCAGAGAGATCACGCCAACAATCCTCCAAGGGAACTCCAAGAAGACACTAGCTGACTATTAGTACTTCAAGCCTGGACAGAGGAAAATAGAGCTATCACTGGCGACTCTCTGGAGAGACTGAGGGTATTTAAACATCCAGCAAGGGTGTGTTAATTAGCAGCAGAAGGTGGAGGTCATTGCTAGGTCCTAGAGGGAGAAGGATGTCACTACACTACACAGATGAAAAGATCAAGAAGGTGCCTGCAGAGCCAAGAGCAATGACCTTCTACAGTTGGATCCAAAACGACTGTCTGTCACATCAGACACACCCGTGACAATGGAGCACATGCTGGTCTCGGGACTGCCCACTGGACACTTGCAACCTCACTTGCCTATTTAATAATAGGCTGTTTTTAAAGCAATTAATGACCCCAAAGTCAAGTTATTGCATCTGTTTCAGTCCACCTGGTGTGAATACTGGTTTAATGGACATAAAGGATATAACAGATTCCCTCGAAATTGCATCCTGACATTTGGGGTCCCAGCTACCAGAATATTTTTCACGTCTTAGTTCATTCATACGGAATCTGTCAATACTTTTTCCATATTGGGCTGATGTTCTGCTGCAGCTTTTACTGATGGTAATAACCTTTTCTATATTGAAAAATGAAAACCATCCACAAGCGTGTTTCCTATTAGTTAGAAAAACATCCTTCATTAGATGACATACTGCGAAGATCATATATCATATACGTCCAGCGCTGCCTATAGTCCCACATGTGGTGCCTGACAGGAGAGGAAAGGCTTAATATGAAGTCACAAACGTACTGGATCTATAATGAGGGCTGATTTTCGAGGAATTGGTGCAATGTTGACATTTCATCTCCATGTAACTTCATTACTGAAATGACCTCTGAATATTGGGTTTAATATGTAGTTTTTCAGTTCTTCATGACAAGGTTTTACAATGGATATTAACCTCTATTGTACCAGAATAGTGACTAACAGTAAAGTTCTCTTAGTTTGCTTATTATTTCCCTACATAGAGCAGCAGTTTGTGCTCCAGAGCTGCAATTTTTTAAATTGCGAACATGGGCAAAATCTTCTTGTAGTGGTGTAATAGATGAATAGTCTCACTTAATTTTCTCTTGTAAAATATAATTCCGCATTATAGGATGTATTAGTAACCTGCTTTAGTGCTTTGAAAAACTACCCTACTACAGCTCTATTTTACCCCCCCAAAAAATCACCCCAAAAGTGCTGGCTACTAAGTGTTTTCCATTTGTGTAACTTGCTGCCCACTGCCTGTTGCTAAGTGTAATCCATCTCCCCAGCTGAGAATCCAAGATAAATTACAGGAGGGTGGTTCTCTGTCTTTCTGCTCCTGCTGGTCAAATTGTATTTAGGCAAAACAGAGTAGCGGGTTGATTGTTCAGGGCAGGTAGAATGGCTGGTGCAGTGCATTCTGGGAAGTAAAGGATTCCCCTGATGACGCCGTGTAAATGGTGAAACATGTAGGGGGCACTTATTTTAATAGTTTGCCCTGTTTTGCTTATAAACTATGGCACCCGGGATGCCATTCATTTAGGAATAGTACCAAGTTTTGCTCAATACAAAAGTGTCAAATTAACAAACTGGGGGCAAAGAAATTTTAATTGGTTTATTTCTACACCCTCCTTTATGTATATTTAATAAAAGTTAAGTTTTAGGTCTTGTTAGTGAGGCTTATTTTGTGGGGGTTCTCCCCTTTTGGTATGTAAATGAAATAAAGTTCCAGCACCTATAGCGCAGACAGAATGCTGATAAAGAGGAATTGTACTCTCAATAAAAAGTGGATTTAGTAGTCAATCTGTTATTCATGATAAGTCATCTCACTCATTATATTTTTTCTATACAAAAATATGCTGCTGTACAAAAAGTGCAATAGTGTCTTAACTGGTAGAGAGGGACATAAAGGTGCAGGGAGGTGCCCACCTGGTAAAGTTGTGCGCCACAAAACAAAGAATGAGGAGCAATCATGAGCTGCTGCAGTCCACGGGTTAAAAAAACGGAGATATACCAAAAGGAAATGGGTGGACTTTCTTCTCTGCTGAAGGAGATCCCAGAGAATTCCCAGGAGACAAGATAGAATATTTTAGTTAAGGATCCACCTTAGAGGTGGATCCTTAACTGTAGCACCCCTCTATGAGTTAAAACCGAGAGCCCCCCTTGTAAGAGTAGTAACGGCCCTGACGTACCCACATGGACAACCATTCATTTCATTGCTCATCTACAATGCTATGTTGGATTGTAGCTAACGATACAAAGTGTTACATCACATATTTCTGGAGGAAGTGTATGAGCTAGATATGAAGATGACCATCCAGCCATATATGTGATATCTGAGATATATTAATGGCTGCTGTCGTTCCTCTGAAGGGTTATCTCATCAGTTCCGGACATTGGCATGATCCTGTTACATGTAATGTGTCTGCAGTAATATAAAACCTATGGTATAATTACGTCTCTGTAATTACAGTGTGGAGGTGAGAGCCTAAAACACACGGGTGTCAAAGAAATGAATTAACCATTTCATACGCGGACCAAACTCTATCTAGACAACACCCTGGATAGGCTTGAACCCAGGGTCCCAGTGCTGCATAATGTTACCCATACAGGCGCTGTCTATTATGGAGGACTAGATGGTGGCCAGATTCTAACGCATCGGGTATTCTAGAATATGCATGCGGCTGACCGGGCGCAATCAGCAGAACGTTGTTTAAATTTGGCGCCAAAATCGCTGATTGGTCGCGGCCGGCAACTGCGACTAATCAGCAAAACGGTGTTTAAATTTGGCGGCAATATCGGTGATTGGTCACGGGTGGCGGCCGCGACCAATCAGCGAACTGTGTTAGTGAGGACCGGAGAGCTTGTTTAAATTTGGCGATAAAATCGACCAATCAGCAGAGCGTTGTTTAAATTTGCCAGCAATCTCGCTGATTGGTCTCGGCCGGCCGGCGGCCGGGACCAATGAGCAGAGCGGTGTTTAAATTTGGCGCCAAAATCGCTGATTGGTAGCGGTCGCCGGCGGCCGCGACCAATCAGCAGAGCGGTGTTTCAATTTAGCGCCAATCTCGCTGATTGGTCGCGGTCGGCCACCGCGACCAATCAGCAGAGCAGCGTTTAGATTTGCCGCCCATCTCACTGATTGGTCGGGGTGGCCGGCTGCGACCAATCAGCAGAGCGGCGTTTAAAAGTGCCGCCCATCTCACTGATTGGTCGCGGCTGGCCACCGCGACCAATCAGCAGAGCGGCGTTTAAATTTGCAGCCTATATCGCTGATTGGTCGCGGTGGCCGGTCGCGATTAATCAGCAGAGCGGCGTTTAAGTTTGCCGCCCATCTCGCTCATTGGTCGCGGTGGCTGGCCACGATTAATCAGCAGAGCGGCGTTCAAATTTGCCGGCCATCTCGCTGATTGGTTGCGGTGGCCGGCCGTGACCAATCAGCACAGCGGCGTTTAAATTTGCCGCCCATCTCGCTGATTGGTCGCAGCCGGCCGGCCACCGCGACCAATCTGCAGAGCGGTGTTTAAATTTGCCGCCCATCTCGCTGATTGGTCGCGGTGGCCGGCCGCGACCAATCAGCGTCGTTTTAGTGTGGGCCTGGGAGCGGCGCTGCTTGTGCGGCTCCGTATTAGCGAGGATTGGGGAGCGGCGCTGCCTGTGCGGCTCCTTCTGCTGCGAGAAGCCAGGAGATGAGCGGCTGCTCGCAGCATAAGCATCAAGACCAGCGGCGCCGCTCCCCGGTCCTCCGTTCACACTTGCTGTCGGGAGATCAGCGGGCCAAGCCGCTGATCTTCCGACGTTAGCCGCATGGAGGTCAGCGGCGCCGGTCGGGGTAGTTGTGCTGCTAGCGCCGCTCATCTCCCCGCTGCATCGCCGCTTACCTCTGTCCGCCAGATGAGCCGCTAACGGCCGCCATCTTTTTTCAGAAATCCCGCGGCGCTGATTGGCCGCTGCCGGACCAATGAGCGACGCGGGATTTCCAGGACAGACAGACAGACAGACAGACGGGATAAGACAATTATATAGTAGATGGGATGGACAGGAAATCATCAAGTCCAGTATTACCGGCTAGGACCAGCAGAACAATTTTGTAGCCACATCAGGAGATTCAAGGGTTAATTAGTGCACATTTTATTTTAGAACAGTCCTTAGACTTTACTAAATCTTAAAAAAAAACACATGGAATCTACCTTACACAACCCAATTTGGATAGAGATATATTGCGCCGTGTAGCTAAAAGAAGTGACCAATAAATACAGTGGACTCGTGCGGCAAAGGGCTGCATAGGGATTATAGGGCTGCATAGGGATTATAGGGCTGCATAGGGATTATAGGGCTGCATAGGGGGGCAAAGGGTTACATAGGGGGGTAGAGGGCTGCATAGGAGGGCATACGGCTGCATAGGAGGGCATAGGGCTGCATAAGGGGGGCATAGGGCTGCATATGGGGGCATGGGGCTGCTTAGGGGGGCAAAGGGCTGCATAGGGGGGCAAAGGGCTGCATAGGGGGCAAAGGGCTGCATAGGGGGCAAAGGGCTGTATAGGGGGGAATAGAGCTGCATATGGGGGCATAGGGTGGCATAGGGAGGCACAGGGCGGTATAGGGCAACATAGGGGGCCATAGGGCTGCATGTTTTCCACTGACATCTCTACTGTAATAAAGCGGGTTTACAGCTGAAGTGGTGCTTCTAATCTAATGTCCCTGACCTGCGTATTATACTTACCCACCGCCGTCTTCACCTTTTATCAGCGCCGCTCCTGTTGGTCTCTGGCAGTTTTTTGACCTGCTGGATCGCTCCAGTGTTTGCTGGACGCGTTCACTTTTCAATGTAAGTCTATGAGATACTCGTTCTGGCCTCGTTCCAGTTCTCATAGACTTGAATTGAGAGGTTGTGAAGTAACTTCTGACTTCCGACCAATCAGAAGTTGCAGTCCCAAAATAGCGCCGCGGGACCAGAGCAGCGATGATAAAAGGTGAATACACCGGAGGGCAAGTATAAGACCGGGGGCAGAGACCTTACATTAGAAGCGCCACTCCAGCACTGAAAAAAATGCTTTAAGGAAATCTTTCTCTAGCTACAAAACAGAAATTGAAACAACATCAATCCTCTATAGTTCGAGGTGGAAATTGTCCGTGTGTATAAACAGATATCCATCCATTGTTATTTATCATCTCTTCTGAAGCAATTTCTTTAACAAAACCTTTTTATCTATCTATTATCTATTTATATATTATCTATCTATCTATCTATCTATTTATATATCTATTAGCTATTTATATATCTATTATCTATCTGTCTAATATCTATATAACATCTATCTAATCTACAGTATATATCCATCTCATATCTATCTATGTACAAAAACTGACCAGCACCTACTAAACAGAATGAAGGAAATATGAACAGGTGCAAGCCGCGGTGACCGTAGTACATACGAAGCATGCATGCGCTACGATAAATGCAAACATTGAATATGTAAATTTTAAACAGAATTATTGACAAATTGTAAAATTGAGACAGTTAAGCAGTGGAGTAACTAGAGTCCGATGGGCCCCGATGCAAAATATGGACCAGGGCCCCTCCCTGCATGTTGGACAGATGTATGGACCCTTGTAGCTTTCTGAATCATATAAAGACATATATGTTCACCTGCCACCCCATTATGTAATAATGTCCCCCATCCAGGTATATATGTCAGTCTATCATGGGTACTTTACAGGTACATATATCCACCATCCTAGGTCTCTTCCTGGTATACATATTCCCCAACCTGGTATATATGTCCCCCTTCTTGGTATATATGTGCCCTTCCTAGTATATATGCCTTCATCCTGGTATATATGTCCCTTATCCTGGCATATATAGCCCCCATCCTGGGCCCCTTCCTGGAATATATATCTCCAATATTTGGCCCCTTCCTGGTATACATATTCCCCAACCTGGAATATGTGTCCCCGTATTGGTATATATGTCTCCCTTCACGGGCCCCTTCCTGGTATACATGTCTTATTTCTAGCATATGTGTCCCCCATCCTGATATATATGTTCCCATCCTGGTATATATTTTCCCCATCCTGGGCCACTTCCTGGTATACATGTCCCCCTTCCTAGCATATATATCCCCCATCCTGGTATGTATGTCCCCCATCCTGGTATGTATGTCCCCCATCCTGGTATGTATGTCCCCCATCCTTGTATGCATGTCCCCTATCCTGGTATGTATGTCCTCCATCCTGGTATGTATGTCCCCCTTCCTAGCATATATGTCCCCCATCCTGGTATGTATGTCCCCCATCCTGGTATGTATGCCCCCCATCCTGGTATATATGTCCCCCATCCTGGTATATATGTCCCCCATCCTGGTTTATATGTCCCCCGTTATGGTTTATATGTCCCCCATCCTGGTATGTATGTCCCCCTTCCTAGTATGTATGTTCCCCATCCTGATATATATGTCTCCCATCCTGGTATATATATCCCCCATCCTGGGACCATCCTGGTATATATGTCCCCCATCCTGGTATGTATGTCCCCCATCCTGGTATGCATGTCCCCCATCCTGGTATGCATGTCCCCCATCCTCGTATGCATGTCCCCCATCCTCGTATGCATAGCGATACAGAGGGGAGAACCCCAACTGAAATCCCTCTCTAACAAGCCATTAAATTTAACCTTTATTATTGTTATTAAAATATCATACTATCATTATCATTAGTGATGAGTGAGTATGTTCTGTTAACCCTTTCAGCGAGCATGTGACTCGCCCCCTGGGCCGTGGGGCACTCGGATCCGGGCAACAGGGCAATAATGAGGGTAGTAGTGGCAACCTGGTCCGTGGCTCAGGGTGGTCAGACCAATGGCAGTCTCCTATATGTTTTGCAATGTCCGACTACGCCACCCGTGGATTGCGGTCAGGGCTAACCGCCGCTGCAGTACAGACCGCTGGGGCAGATGTAAATGTGCAGCACTGAATAGTACAACTCCCCACGGGAGGAGTAGGGCCCCAGGGCAGTATATGATGGATGATGGAGGGGATGATTCCGACCGCGATAGCCAGGAAACGGAGGCCTCTTAAACAGTTCAGGGTCTTTATTAGAACAGGTGAAACGACCCAGAAACAGGCCCGGCTAGGAGGGGGCCTGGATGTCTGAGAACAAGTGGGAAGCTGGCCCTGGTCAGGGTGAGGGTGTAGGCCTACCATGCTCTCTGTGCTCCTTCTGGCTATTTCCCTCCTTGTAGTGTAACAGCCCACGTTCCTGAGCTCACCGTGTGTTCTCGCCCATATGGCTTGCAACTTGGGTTCCTTTCTATTCTCGGCCTGGTGCAGCTTTGCTGGTCCCTTCTGCTGTGGCGGAACCTCCGGGCTTCTTAGGCCAAGGGACATACAATCCCTTGCGGACTGGTTATTTGCTGTAGGACGTGGAATCCTCACAGCCTCAGACATCAAAGTCTGGTAGATTAGTTTCTCTATCTGCCAGGACAGGCTCACTTCGCCTCTTGTCCCTGGCTCGTGGCTCTCCTACTGCCACACGGCCTCTTAGGCTGCAACACGACTGTCTGTCCCTGCTCTGGGACACCTCTCAATCCAGAGACAGGTTGTCCAGTTCTCTCTAACCCTGCCCCCAGCTCCAGCTTTTATAGGGGCAGCCTGCTCCCCCTACTGGCCTGGGACAGGAGGTGCTGCATGCTAATGGTCCTTGACTAGAGAACCTCCCCCTTGCTCTCAGACACAGCTTTATTATATTTGTGACATCCAGGCCAGGGTGACACACATGCTCAGGCGAACACCGAGTATCTTCATTGTGCTCGGGTGTTAGGCTATGTGCCCACGATGCAGAAATGAAGCAGAAAATTTCTGCAGCATTTCTGCATCTCCCTGGCAGAAAAAAAGCATGCAGATTGTGCATGCGTTTTTCCTGCAGAATACATGCGGATCCACATGCGGATTCACATGCTTTTCCGCATGCAGATTGACAAGCCCTTTCCAGGCGATAGCATCACTTGGAAAGTGCTTGACAACTAGGTCACACTGTATAAATCCATGCAAACAGTATGGATTTATACAGTGTGAACCGTAAAAAAATTAAAACAAATAAAGTTATACTCACCCCCGAGGCCCCGGCGTGGCTGCAGCGCTGCTTCCTGGCTGGTTCCCGGCTGCCGGCATATCGCGAGACAGAGCGGTGAAGGGCGTCACCGAAGGTCCTTCAGCGCTGCTGGCATTCAGAGAGAAGACGCCGGACAGGTGAGTATAAACTTTATTTGTTATTTTATTCTTTTTTTACAGGTACAATGGTACCCAGGTCTGGATGAGAGTCTCCTCTCCTCCAGAACTGGGTACCATCCGCACATAGAGACGCATAGAAGCCGCTTGTACAAATGTACAGTCGCGGTTTCTGTGCGTCTCAATGCAAGTCAATGGCGGGAGTTCCGCTGCGCTTCCGCAAAATTAAATGACATGCTGCAGATTTTTGTACGCAGCATAAACGCTGCGGAAAAATCCGCAGCATGTGCATAGAACATGCGGAATCCCCTTGAAAAACGCTATGTGGGCACCCAGCCTTAGGTTTCACTCACTCCTTGTGCATGATTTGTGACTGTTTGACAGCTTTAACACATGTGAGGAATGCCTAAGAAATAAACATTCCTCACATGTATTAAAGCTGTCAAACAGTCGCAAATCACGCGCACAGAGAGACTGAAACATAACACCAGTGCTGAGCACGCTGGAGATACTCAGTGTTCACACGAGCATGCTCACTGAAAGGGACAAAGGGAATCTGTCACCACTTTGGAGTTATCAGACCTCTACTATGGGCATACAGGGTATAGAAAAGTAAATCTATACTTACCTGTATGGCCCATGGTAGAGGTCTGATTGCAGAGAAAAGTAGTTTTATCTTCTTGTTTTTTCACAGGCTTGGGGTCCCCTGGTAAACGTGGACATAGGTGGGGAATTGGATGAATAATAAGCAGATGGGCGGGGATCATAGGCGGATTATAATGAGGGCAATCCTGGCGACCGCCCGGGGCCCCAAGCCTGCAGAGGGCCCGCGGCTCCGGGCGGGGTGTCTAATGCCGGATTGCCCTCATTATATGTGCGGGCCGCCGCGGCACATACCGGTAGCAGTGGCGGGAGGGGGGGCCCCGTACCGCTCCCCCAGCAGCAGCCGCCGCTACTTCTTCATCGGCCGGGCCAGCACTACAGCAGTTAACTTCCCTGTGCTGGCCCGGCCGCGTCACTGCTGGAGACACGGCCCTGTGCGCGGCTGTGTCTCCTAGCTGTGACGTCACGCAGTGCGCGCCCGGCCTGTACTGCTACTTACCACGGGAGAGGAGCAGGAGCCAGGAGGACTGGAGCCGAGCCGGGGGAAGGTGAGTGAGTGTGTGTGTGTGTGTGTGTGTGTGTGTGTGTGTGTGTGTGTGTGTGTGTGTGTGTGTGTGTGTGTGTATGTGTGTGTGTATGTGTGTGTGTGGGCAGATGTCATTGTGTGATGTGTATGTGTGTGGGCAGATGTCATTGTGTGATGTCTGTTTGTATGTGTGTGTGTGTGTGTGTGTGTGTGGGCAGATGTCATTGTGTGATGTCTGTTTGTATGTGTGTGTGTGTGTGTGGGCAGATGTCATTGTGTGATGTCTGTGTGTGTGTGTGTAGGCAGATGTCATTGTGTGATGTCTGTTTGTGTGATGTCTGTGTGTGTGTGTGGGCAGATGTCATTGTGTGATGTCTGTTTGTGTGATGTCTGTGTGTGTGTGTGTGGGCAGATGTCATTGTGTGATGTCTGTTTGTATGTGTGTGTGTGTGTGTGTGTGTGTGTGTGTGTGTGTGTGTGTGTGTGTGTGTGTGTGTGTGTGTGTGTGTGGGCAGATGTCATTATGTGATGTCTGTTTGTGTGTGTGGGCAGATGTCATTGTGTGATGTCTGTTTGTGTGTGTGTGTGGGAAGATGTCATTGTGTGATGTCTGTTTGTGTGTGTGTAGGCAGATGTCATTGCGTGATGTCTGTTTGTGTGTGTGTAGGCAGATGTCATTGTGTGATGTCTGTTTGTGTGTGTATGTGTGTGTGTGTATGTGTGTGTGTGTGTAGGCAGATGTCATTGTGTGATGTCTGTTTGTATGTGTGTGGGCAGATGTCATTGTGTGATGTCTGTTTGTATGTGTGTGTGTGTGTGGGCAGATATCATTGTGTCATGTCTGTTTATATGTATTTTTGTGTTTCAAATGTGTTTATGTGTGTATGTATATGTCTGTATATGTTTGTGTGTGTGCGTGACTGCGTGCGGCCTCCTGCTGAGTATAGTTGGCGCCGTGCGGCCTCCTGCTGTACCTGGGGGGGCGCCGTGCGGCCCCCCGCTGTGTACAGATGGCTACGTGCGGCCCCCCGCTGTGTATAGATGGCTACGTGCGGCCCCCCGCCGTGTATTGATGGCGCCGTGCGGCCCCCTGCTGTGTAGAGATGGCGCCGTGCGGCTCCCCGCTGTGTATAGATGGCTACGTGCGGCCTCCCGCTGAGTATAGATGGCACTGTGCGGCCTCCTGCTGTCTCTGGGGGGGGCGCTGTGCGGCCTCCCGCTGTGTATAGATGGCTATGTGAGGCCTCCCGCTGAGTATAGATGGCGCTGTGCGGCCTCCTGCTGTCTCTGGGGGGGGCGCCGTGCGGCCTCCCGCTGTGTATAGATGGCTACGTGCGGCCTCCCGCTGAGTATAGATGGCGCTGTACGGCCTCCTGCTGTCTCTGGGGGGGGCGCCGTGCAGCCTCCCGCTGTGTATAGATGGCTACCTGCGGCCTCCCGCTGAGTATAGATGGCGCTGTGCGGCCTCCTGCTGTCTCTGGGGGGGGGCGCCGTGCGGCCTCCTGCTGTGTATAGATGGCTACGTGCGGCCTCCCGCTGAGAATAGATGGCGCTGTGCGGCCTCCTGCTGTCTCTGGGGGGGGCGCCGTGCGGCCTCCTGCTGTGTATAGATGGCTACGTGCGGTCTCCCGCTGAGTATAGGTGGCGCTGTGCGGCCTCCTGCTGTCTCTGGGGGGAGCGCCATGCGGCATCTATACTCAGCAGGAGGCCGCACGTAGCCATCTATACACGTATACTCAGCAGGAGGCCACACGTAGCCATCTATACGGCGCCATCTATACACAGCGGGAGGCCGCACGGCGCCATCTATACACAGCGGGAGGCCGCACGGCGCCCTCTATACACAGCGGGAGGCCGCACTGAGCCATCTATACACAGCGGGAGGCCGCACGGCGCCATCTATACACAGCGGGAGGCCGCACGTAGCCATCTATACACAGCAGGAGGCCGCACATAGCCATCTATACACAGCGAGAGTCTCAGTGCTTTGCAAGAGCAGTCAATAAATTCTGCTTGACTAATTCTGAGCACCATAAAGTCTGGTTCGCTTCTAACCTGCTGTCTTCATTTTGAGCTTGCTGAATTCTATCTCATTTACTGTCATTCGAGACGATGCCTTTGCTGGTCTCTTTCACCTTGAATACCTGTAAGTGCTCCACTTAATGTCATATTTTTGATTCTGTTCTTCTTCATCTTTTGGCATGTGAAATTGTATGAGCAAGTATTCATATGAATTTATGACCTACTTAAACCTTCGAGGACCTTAAATTTTATTCAATCAAATTTTTTTCCAGTTTAAAACTATGGGACATATATGTGCCTTGGTCCTCAAAGGGTTTTTAAAGGGGCTGCAAACATAAATACGAAAAAAATAATTCAATTACTGCTTTTTGTGTTCATTTAATTTTTATTTGAAGTCCATTTTTTTATATACCTTGAAATTAAGCCCTACCCCATGGAATGAAGCCCTACCTACATGACATCTGAGAGCTACATGGATCCCGCTTGTGAGGTGCCCGTCCGTCACTACTATTCAATTTTAGGGTCCACTCACTAAGCCATATATTCTCTCATGCAAGAGAATAGGGCCAATTATGCTAATGACACTCGGCTCAAACTCAGAGCTTCAACTGAGTGTGATCCGATTCTCTCGCAGCACAGATATGGAGAAGATGGAGAACTTACTTTCTCCATCTTCTCCATAGTCTCTGTGAGTGTTCATCTGACTGCACTTGGATGACATCCGAGTGCAGTCTAATGTTTTACGTGCACCCATAGACTTGTATGGGTGCACATGGTAAGAATATCGAATGAGATTATTTTCTCATGCCAATAATCGCACTGTCCCATAGTATAACATAGGACCGAGTCCTATCCGATAAAACATCACATAGCATTCGGCCGTGTTATACGACAGTGTGAGCGAGCCCTTAGAGTCAAGGAATATTTACATGCAGATGATGATATTACTCTCCAAGTGCATATTTTTTTAGGCGAGTTCATAGTAAATGCTTTGCCTTTTTGACATGTGATCAACTAAAGAACAAGAAAGATTTAGGACCTCCCCTATAGAGAACGGAAAATAGTTTGGAGGACTTGCATGTCCTTTTTTATTTATTATGAGAAAATCATAAAAGATCCCGTTTTTTAACCATGCTGTGACTTTCTGCTGAGGGAGAGGGAGAGAGCTGCCCTATTCAGAGTCTGTAATAAGACCTGCTGACAAAAGTGTTGAAGATACAGTCTAATGTGAATTAACAATGAAAAAAAGTTAATTTCACAAATGGCTTGTATTTTTTTAATACAAACCTTTTTGTGTTTACAGCTCCTTTAAAAGGGAATCTGTCATCAGGTTTTTGCCACCTAATTTGAGAGCAGCATAATGTAGGGTTAGAGGCACTGATTCCAGTAATGTGTCACTTACTGGGCTGCTTAGTGTTGTTTTGATAAAATCATTGATTTGTCAGAAGGTAATTATCACTAGATGACTAGTAAGTTCTGTAGGACCCCACCCCCATCACTGATCAGTAGATTTCTGTGTACACTGAGCATGGGCAGAAAGCTACCAATCAGTGGTGTGGGTGGGGCTATACATAGCGCAGCATTCAGAGAGCTGCTAGATCTGCAGCAGATAAAACGGTGATTTTCTCAAAATGACAACAAGCAGCTGAAAAAGTGACACATCGCTGGAATCAGGGTATCTGCCCCAATATTGTGCTGCTCTCAGATGGGGCAGCACAATTAATATTGTGCCAAATTAATTTCCCATGAACTATCACATGATCTATCACAGGGGATCATGTGACATGTCACGTGATAAATCAGGTGTGGGGGGGGGGGGCCCGCGCCTTCTAAACTGCCCGGGGCCCTTGCTACTCTTAATCCACCCCTGGCGGGGATAGTTTGACGTCCGAGGGACGCCAAGCCTGTGAAAAACCAAGAAGATAAAACTACATTTCTCTGCATTCAGACCTCTACCATGGGCCATATAGGTATGTATAGATTTACTTTTCTACACCCTGTATGCCCATAGTAGAGGTCTGATAACTCCAACGTGGTGACAGATTCCCTTAAAAAGAACATACTCGCTCATCACTAATTATCATACTATTGTCTCATCCCCTGATGATGCCGTATTTGCGGTGAAACATGTTAACGTGACATGTATTAATTATGTCTTGTTCTGCTAGATAGTGATGACAATACGGGTTGTCATCATTCATTAAATAGGCAGTGTTCCTTTCAATATAAAATTTGCTAAAAGCAGATTAGGGAAATAATTAGATATTTTAAAACAATGACTTCTATTATCAACCCGCTCATTTTAATTATATCTGTAGTATCTACAGTGGGTACGGAAAGTATTCAGACCCCTTTCAATTTTTCACTCTTTGTTTCTTTGCAGCCATTTGGTAAATTCTAAAAAGTTCATTTTTTTTCTCATTAAAGTACACTCTGCACCCCATCTTCACTGAAAAAAAACAGAAATGTAGAAATTTTTGCAAATTTATTAAAAAAGAAAAACTGAAATATTACATGATCATAAGTATTCAGACCCTTTGCTCAGACACTCATATTTAAGTCACAAGCTGTCCATTTCCTTGTGATCCTCCTTGAGATGGTTCTACTCCTTCATTGGAGTCCAGCTGTGTTTAATTAAACTGATAGGACTTGATTTAGAAGACATCACAGCTCACAGTGCATGTCAAACCAAATGAGAAACATGAGCTCAAAGGAACTGCCCAAGGGGCTCAGAGACAGAATTGTGGCAAGGCACAGATCTGGCCAAGATTACAAAAGAATTTATGCAGTACTCAAGGTTCCTAAGAGCACATTGGCCTCCATAATCCTTAAATGGAAGAAGTTTGATACCACCAGAAGTCTTCCTAGACCTCGCCGTCCATCCAAACTGAACAATCGTGGGAGAAGAGCCTTGGTGAGAGAGGTAAAGAAGAACCCCAAGATCACGGAGGCTGAGCTCCAGAGATGTGGTAGGTAGATGGGAGAAAGTTCCACAAAGTCAACTATCACTGCAGCCCTCCACCAGTTGGGCCTTTATGGCAGAGTGGCCCCACGGAAGCCTCTCCTCAGTGCAAGACATGTGAAAGCCTGCATACAGTTTGCTAAAAAATACATGAAGGACTCCCAGACTATGAGAAATAAGATTCTCTGGTCTGATGAGATGAAGATAGAACTTTTTGGTGATAATTCTAAGCAGTATGTGTGGAGAAAACCAGGCACTGCTTATCACCTGCCCAATACAATCCCAACAGTGAAACATGATGGTGGCAGCATCATGCTATGGCGGTGTTTTCAGCTGCAGGGACAGGATGACTGGTTGCAATTGAAGGAAACATGAATGCGGCCAAGTACAGAGATATCCTGGATGAAAACCTCTTCCAGAGTGCTCTGGACCTCAGACTTGGCCGAAGGTTCACCTTCCAACAAGACAATGACCCTACGCACACAGCTAAAATAACAAAGGAGTGGCTTCAGAACAACTCTGTGACCATTCTTGACTGGCCCAGCCAGAGCCCTGACCTAAACCCAACTGAGCACCTCTGGAGGGACCTGAAAATGGCTGTCCACCAACGTTCACCATCCAACCTGATGGAACTGGAGAGAATCTGCAGAGGATCCCCAAACCCAGGTGTGAAAAACTTGTTGCATCACTTCCAAGAAGACTCATGGCTATACTAGCTCAAAAGGGGGCTTCTACTCAATACTGAGCAAAGGGTCTGAATACTTATGACCATGTGATATTTAAATTTTCTTTTTAACTAAATTTGCCAAAATTTCTACATTTCTGCTTTTTTTTCAGTCAAGATGGGGTGCAGAGTGTACTTTAACCCCTTAACAACATTTGACGTACTAATACGCGTCTGTGCCCTGGGACTTAAGAGCCAGACCCGTATTAGTACGTCATGGCGATCGCGCGTGCACACAGGCTGTGCGGGCGCGATCGCGACCGGGTGTCAGCTGATTGTCACAGCTGACACCCGGTACTATGTGCAGGGAGCGGTCCTGCACCGCTCCCAGCACATTAACCCCCGCGATGCTGCGATCGAAGTCGATCGCAGCATTGCGGTGGCAAGGGGAGGTGATCGCAGATACTCACCTCCTCTTCCAGGATGTTGCCATGATGACCCGATGTCGTCATGACAACATCCGGGTCACCAGGCAGCAGGAACATTGTTTGGTCTTGCGCAGTGCATCTCCAAACAATCTTCTCCCTGTCCAGCGCTGACAGCCTGTATGACACAGGGATGGTGCTGCATTCCTGTGCCATGCAGGCGATCAGAGAAAAAAAAGTCAAAGTCCCACAGTGGGACAAAGTAATAAAGTATTAAAACTATCAGAAAGTGAAAAAAAAAAAAAAAAAAAAATTGTAAAAATATAAAAAAAAAATAAAAAAAATAATCCACCAAAAATAAAAATATAATGTACCCATCAATAAATATTATTATAAAAACAAAACAAAAAAAACAATAAAAGTACACATATTTGGTATCGCCGCGTCCGGAACAACCTGACCTATAAAACTGTCCCACTAGTTAACCCCTTCAGTGAACACGGTAAAAAAAATAAATAAAAAACGAAGCAAAAAACAATGCTTTATCACCATACCACCAAACAAAAAATGGAATAACACGCAATCAAAAAGACAAATATAAATAAAAATGGTACCGCTGAAAACGTCATCTCGTCCCGCAAAAAACAAGCCACCATACAGCTCCATCAGCCGAAAAATAAAAAAGTTATAGCTCTCAGAATAAAGCTATGCTAAAAAATATTTTTTTTCTATAAAATTGCTTTTATTATGTAAAAGTGCAAAACATAGAAATACGATATAAATGTGGTACCGCTGTAAACGTACTGACCCGAAGAATAAAGCTACCTTATCAATTTTACCACAAGCGGAACAGAATAAAAAATAAAAAAAACAATTCCTGAATTGTTGGTTTTTGTTTATTCTGCCTCCCAAAAATCGGAATAGAAAGCGATCAAAAAATGTCACGTGCCTGAAAATGGCACCAATAAAAACGTCAACTCATCCCGCACAAAACGAGCCGTCAAATGACTGTCTGCCAAAATCTGGAAAAATTATAGCTCTCAAAATATGGCGATGCAAAAACTAGATTTTACAAAAAATGCGTCTTTTAGTGTGTGACAGCTGTCAGTCATAAAAACCCCATATGATTCTGGTATCGCTGTAGTCTCACTGACCCGAAGAATAAGGTCGTCTAATCACTTATACTGCATGAGGAACGGTGTAAAAAATAAACTCTCAGGTTAGGGTTGTGCTAGGGTTAGGGTTAGGGTTGTGCTACGGTTAGGGTTGTGTTAGGGTTAGGGCTGGGGTTGGGGTTGTGATGGGGTTGGGATTTTTTTCAAAAGTAAGAAAAAAAGATGACGATATGGCGACTAGTGTTGAGCGCAAGTGCTCGCTACTTGAGTTTGCATCGGGTGTTCTGGTATGCATTAAGTATCGTGGGTATTTGAGTGACATGCTCGAGTCTCCGCCCCATATGCTTCACGGCCCAAAAAACTTTGCGGGGATTGCCTGCCATGCACGAGCGATCCCCGCATGTTTTTTTTGGGGTGTCTAATAACCTTGAAACATCCGGGCGGGGACTTGAGCATGTCACTCGAGCACACGCAGTACATGGTGCATACCTGAGTACCCGATGCAAACTCAAGTAGCGAGCACTTGCGCTCAAGACTAATGATAACTTATTCAATATGATGACCTAATGTTATCAAATTCTGTGTCGTACCTCTGGGTTCAAAATGTTCACTATACACCTTAATAAAATCCTTGAGGGGTATAGTTTCCAAAATGGGGTCACTTGTAGGGGCGCTCCACTGTTTAGGCACACCAGGGGCTCTCCAAACACGACATGGTGTCCGCTAACAAATTGAATGGAAAAATCTGCTCAAATTGTTAGCGGACGCCATGTTGCGTTTGGAGGGCCCCTGTATGCCCAAACATTGGAGCTCCCCCACAAGTGACCCCATTTTGGAAACTAGACCCCCCAAGGCACCTATCTAGATGCATAGTGAGCACTTCAAACCCTTAGGTGCTTCTCAAATTGATTCGTAAAAATGGAAAAGTATTTTTTTTCCACTTTTTCATTTTTACGAATCAATTTGTGAAGCACCTGGGGATTTCAAGTGCTCACTATGCATCTAGATAGGTGCCTTGGGGGGTCTAGTTTCCAAAATGGGGTCACTTGTGGGGGAGCTCCAATGTTTGGGCACACAGGGGCTCTCCAAACGCAACATGGTGTCCGCTAACAAATTGTCGGCTCAAATTGTTAGCGGACACCATGTTGCGTTTGGAGAGCCCCTGTGTGCCCAAACATTGGAGCTCCCCCACAAGTGACCCCATTTTGGAAACTAGACCCCCCAAGGCACCTATGTAGATGCATAGTGAGCACTTGGAACCCCTAGGTGCTTCACAAATTGATTCGTAAAAATGAAAAAGTGAAAAAAAAAACACTTTTTCATTTTTACGAATCAATTTGTGAAGCACCTGGGGGTTCCAAGTGCTCACTATGCATCTAGATAGGTACCTTGGGGGGTCTAGTTTCCAAAATGGGGTCACTTGTGGGGGAGCTCCAATGTTTGGGCACACAGGGGCTCTCTAAACACAACATGGCGTCCGCTAATTATTCAAGCAAATTTTACAATCAAAAAGTCAAATGGCGCTCCTTCCCTTCCGAGCCCTGCCGTGCGCCCAAACAGTGTTTTTTCCCCACATATGGGGTATCTGCGTGCCCAGGGGAAATTGCAGAACAAATTTTGGGGTCCATTTTTTCTTGTTACCCCTGTGAAAATAAAAAAAATTGGGTCTAAAGTAACATTTTTGTGAAAAAAGTTAAATGTTCATTTTTTTCTTCCACATTCCAAAAATTCCTGTGAAGCACCTGAAGGGTTAATAAACTTATTGAATGTGGTTTTGAGCACCTTGAGGGGTGCAGTTTTTAGAATGGTGTCACTTTTGGGTATTTTCTGTCATAAAGACCTCTCAAAGTGACTTCAAATATGATGTGGTCCCTAAAAAAATGGTTTTGTAAATTTTGTTGGAAAAATGAGAAATCGCTGGTCAACTTTTAACCCTTATAGCTCCCTAACAACAAAAAATTTTGGTTCCAAAATTGTGCTGATGTAAAGTACACATGTGGGAAATGTTATTTATTAACTCTTTTGTGTGACATATCTCTCTGATTTAAGGGCATAAAAATTCAAATTTTGAAAATTGCAAAATTTTCAAAATTTTCGCCAAATTTCCGTTTTTTTTTCACAAATAAACGCAAGTGATATCGAATAAATTTTACCACAATCATGAAGTACAATATGTCACGAAAAAACAATCTCAGAATCAGGGGGATCCGTTGAAGCGTTCCAGAGTAATTACCTCATGAAGTGACAGTGGTCAGAATTGTAAAAATTGGCCTGGTCATTAACGTGCAAACCACCCTCGGGGGTTAAGGGGTTAATGAGAAAAAAATGAACTTTTTAGAATTTACCAAATGGCTGCAATGAAACAAAGAGTGAAAAATTTTAAGGGGTCTGAATACTTTCCGTACCCACTGCACATCAGCATTCACAAACTGGGAAGGCCCCTGTGCAAGAACAATATATGGACCTTTTGTACTCCAAAAGCTCTTCATAATGCACAATTTCACCTATTTTGAGAGTGATAGGGCCCCCTTACATCTTGGGTCCCTGCACCAATGGTATGTCTGCTCTTCTATCTCATGTATTTTCTTATTTTCTGGCACTTATGACCACAATTTATGCAGTATAACTTAAAATATAAAATATACAAAATAAAGTATTACCACGATTCTTCATATGTGATGAATTGGGAATATTAAAAAAGGGTCAAATTTAGGTTTGTCCTAAAGTAGGGGATCTCCATTCCTCTATCTCAATTAGGTAACTAGCAGCCCAAGTTCTGAAAGAAATAAGTTTCAAAAGCTAGAAAAGTGTGCTCTACATAATAAAAACTAATTCAAATTACCCATGTCTATTCACTTTCAGGCTTTTTACACAATAAACAACAAAGTTGCCATAATTAATAAATTAGTAAATGACAATACCGAAAACAAAGATAAAATTTAGAAGATTACAGAGATGTTCGCCAATTCAAAAAGTGAATTGCCCAGGGCAGATCGCGTGGAAATCTCTCTGTATGCCTTATCACCTTCAGCTGATCCTGTTAAAATTTCTGCCTCAAGAACATTTCTATTCATTGATGTTACAACTAATCGTAACCATTGCAGAGTCCTCATTTTGTATTCAAATTTCTCAACAACATAATAATGATGCCCACCTTAAGTCTAAGGCAATGACTTGGCATGCCTGATGGGATTAAGCTATTTAAAAATTCAATAGGAGAATGTTCCCTTTCATCGTCGTCATCTACAACAACAGAATCATCGCTCCGTCAGCTGATGTTTTTCTCGGACTCACCTCAACATTAAGCTCTTTATGTAGTAAGATGGTAGAAATGTCCTCTTTGGTTTCTACATTGAACTGTTAAATCTTTTAGTCTACAAATAGTTTTCTAGATAACGCTTTGCAACTAGCTTTGACTAGGGACCCATGGAAGTTCGGTTTCTGGTACCCGACCTGAACTTTGGTTCTCTCTCTCTTGTCCCTGGACTTTCCCCGGAACACCGAACATTAAAACGCACTTCTGCGAGAAGTCCGTGTTTAGAGTTCGATTTGCTCATCCTTAATTTTTGACATGCGCATGTAAGAATGAACACAATAACCTGGAAACACTAAAGCCCGATTCATCAAAGTGTTTACAGCAAAAAAAAAAAATTATGTAAAACGCTTCAAAAAGTTAAAACACTTTTGCACAACGCAGAGTTGGCCAAAAATTTTGTAACTTTTGACATTTTCATGCTAGTTTTGAACAGGGCTGGCAAATGGGTGGAGCTGGTGGAGGAGCCGGGGAAGAACGGGAGAGAGGTGGGGGGCAACACGCACATGTAAAATTAATCACTAATGGCGGTATTTTTTACACCAGAAAATGTTATGTATTTCTGACGAGGTTCAAGGAGACAATTCGCCAAATTAATTATCAGTAGGGTTGAGCAGACCTATAGAAGTTTGGGTTTTGGTACCTGACCGAACTTTAGTCAAAAGACCAGATTCCTATTGAACCTGAACCCCATTGAAACCAATGGGGACCCGAACTTTGGAGCTGGAAAATATCTCTCTCTCTCCCTGGACTTCCGAACTGTAAAACGGACTTCCGGGAGAAGTTTGTGTTCGGATTTCAGCACCGGTGTCCGGTACGAACCATGAAGTTTACAGTTCGGGTTCGCTCATCTCTAATTATGAGGCATTCTACTCCAAAACATCCGTTCATTAAGACTGACGTGTACATCGCTAGTCTTAACTAATCAGGCCCAGGTCTCCGTTTGTGATGTCGACTTTGTGCCTTGGCTGTACGTACATTGTGATGCATCTTCTATTATCAGCGGGACAGTGCAAAATGCTTGATTAGGGGCCGCAAAGCCACAAATGACGATTTTATCAGCCTCTAATGTGAAACAGCCTGGAACACAAAGGAGCATTTCTCTTCATTGTGGGATAAGACAGACGTGAAAATATTTTCAATAAAACTACATTCTGTTACTAATTAACAAAGCCCAGCACAGTGCGGCACGTCTGCCCCGCCGATAGAAGCTGCAGACTTTCCTCTGATTGTTTTCCCAGAACTACCTTGTCATCAGAAATCTCCTTGTATCAGCTCCTACAAGTTCTAGTTTTCTTATCTACTTTTTCTTTGTAAATAACTTAACATCATTTGTGCTACTGGCCTGAGCTGTAGCTTCTTAAAGAGGTAGACCCCCTGGGACAGTCTCTTTTAGTTACAAGTTTTCTGCAATGCTGGGAAAGAGACAGAGCTGCAATACCAGACAGAGTCAGTGAGCAAAAGTGGTGCTATTTCTAGAAAATTTCCGATTTTTGGAAATTTTGAAAATTGGTCTAAGTGCAGATAGTAGCATAAAATAGTAAACAGAAAAGTTTTACTCACTAGAGACGAGGAAATAGGTCCATTATTAATTGAATTAATTTTGATTTTTCTCCAAAATTTTTAAATTCTGGTGAACTTCAAAATTTTTGAGATTTGCACGAATCCAGTAGAGTGATTGGGAAGGGGTTAAAATAAATAAAACACATTACATTCACGTGTCCTAGACACTCACCTGACACTTTACGCTGCCTCCACAGCTGAAACTCCCTGTCCTCCACACAAGTCTTTAGTTCTTCTGGCGCTGAGACCCACGCGGTCACTTGGAGAGCAACACAATTCATTGACATCAAAAACGTGAGTCATTCTCCACTCTCCACGGTATCTAGCACCAGAAGAACTAAAGACAGCCACACGGGATAAGGATTTTTTTTTTAATACCTTCTCTCCCCTCCATATTTTATATCTCGGGACCTGGAATGACCTCAGAGCACAATAAAGGTATTTTCATGGTAACTTCGGTCAGACCGATTTATTCAAATCAAATTGAATAATCTGCCTGAAATTAATTATGGGAGATTTGCTAATTTCTGTTACTTGTCTATTTCAACTCTGTCATACGGGTACTGTTCCCAATCACCTTGCAGCTAGTGATGAGTGAGTATGTTCGGTTAACCCTTTCGGCGAGTATGCTCGGGCGAGTACCGAGTATCTTCAGCGTTATCGGTGATATGTTTGAAGCACTCCCGTGTGCATGATTTGTGACTGTTTGACAGCTTTAATACATGTGAGGAATGCTTGTTTCTTAAGCATTCCTCACATGTATTAAAGCTGTCAAACAGTCGCAAATCATGCACACGAGAGTGATTCAAACATATCACCGAGCACGCTGAAGATACTCAGTACTCGCCCGAGCATGCTCGCCGAAAAGGTTAACCGAACATACTCACTTATCACTACTTACTTGCAGCTTCAAAATGGTTAGCACGAACAGGCTTGGCACAAGCCACACCATTTTCCAGAAGTGAACCCAGGGGGTTATCCGCCCTGGCCTTCACCCTTTAACCCCAGTAGAGGTATCTGGACTTACACAGGAGTCCCTAGGCTAGGGTCACAGTGTCAGGTGCTGTTCGGTGGCACAAGCAGCAAGAAGGTTAGTCAGGTAGCCAGGTCTGATCCAGGAGGTCATATCAGGAACAGAATAAAAAAACAAGCAGGTTGTCAAATGTTAAGCCGAGGACAAATAACTTGAAAAATCAGGACAAAACACAGACGCATATACCACGAGAGCAGTACCATTGACTGGCAGTGAGAATTGGCTCTCAGGGGTTTTTATAGAACAGCCCCACCCAGTGCTGACAGCAGACAGAAACCCAAATTAACAAAATTAATCCCATAGTTTCTGAATTTTCCTATGGGATTGCCAGTCCTAGAGTGGCAATTTTCCTGCACTTTTACCTATATATCCCCTAATCTCTGCCCCTATATCTGCCCCTTCACTCAAATGACCAAACCCTGCCCCCATTATTTTTTAAATTAGAATTCTTCTGGCCAATCCAGTCATGGGAGGGCATCCCTCTAGCTCTGCTAGCCTCCTGCCCACTCCTACAATGCTGGGACTCCATGGATTAGTCCTGCCTAAATTCTAAGGGAAAGGAAGGAATCTGGTTAGAGTTGATACAAATCAATCTGAACCTGGTCCATCCACCACGTCAGTGATCTGTGCCTGCTAGAGGGAAGCCATGAGAATCACCTCTTACCTCTCGGCATCTGTGCCACTTCTTTTGATTAGCCTGCATGGAGCAATGTCACATGTCTGCCAGGCCAGCTAATCAAAAGTCCAGCGGCTACAGACTACTGATGTGGCCATAGGACTAGGTCCTGCAAATCAAGTCACACCAACTCTAGATCTGGTCAGCAGCGGACATAAGATTGTTGCAACCTGTACAACAGCATAAGATCCCAAAAGAATAAGAGGACCACTTTTACCTCCAAATTAGGTGGAATTGTGCATGAGGAGCTATTGGACTGTAAAGGGCCCATATATTATTTTTGCATAGGTGGCTTCTTCTGTCTGTGTCTGCCCCTGGATCATCTGGTGTAATAATGTTATTGCGCTGTTAATGATAGGAACGAATGATGATTTTCTGTTAATCACGCTGCTGCCTCGCTGTCATTTCCTCTGCCTATATCCATGTGAGGATGTGGAAACAGAAAGGGGATTTCAGTAGAAACAATGATGGAACTGAGTAAATCTGAACTCACATGTACTCAGCTTACTAAGATATTAGAATAGAATGCAAAACAGAGCACAATCACATGCCATCATACGGAAAACACACCAGAAAATTACTAACTTCATCGAACCGTACACACCTAGCCTCTGGAATCAAGGTCACTCATCTCTTCAAGGTTGTCTCCTGATAGCATTTACTTTTCTGTTACATTGCTGCCATTAGCCAAAGCCCTGCTTGAAGGAACTAGACTGCATTTACATTTACATTACATTGCTACTACTAGCTATTGCCCTGCCGAAAGAGAATAACTACTTCCCTGTCTGACCATACCAGTTTCCTATACAGTTACCGTTCCCCTGTGTATCCACACACCTGGCTCTGCTTCATCTATGCTACCTGCTCCGTTTATTTGTCTGTCATCCTGTATACCATGCTATCCTAGCTATTGTTTATCCATGTGTTGTCCATCAAGACTCGTTCCAGAGCACCATCACCAGCGGTCCATGCTGCTCACCCAGAACTATTGCATTAGAGCAGACCTGGACATAGTGCAGCCTGTGGGCCACATCTGGCCTTTTGGCTGTTCCTGTTCAGCCAATGGAAGTGGGAAGCTAAAGGGTTGGAAACAGTGGCCCACGGCCTTTACTCTACACAGCCTGATCCCTTGCCCCATGTCTCGATTTGTGTAAAGGAATTATACCATGTGTGGGGGGTGGCTATGGGTGCCATCATACTGTGTGGGAGATGTGGAGCAGCATACTTTGTGGAGAGGGGCTGTGGGGCATTATATTGTGTGGGGGACATAATGCTGTGTGTGGAGAAATGTGCTGTGGGTCTTCATATTGTGTAGGGGACTGTGGTAACAACATAAATGTGGGGAAGCATCAGGGGGCAAACATCAAAATGTGAGGTGAACTGTGGGGATCATCATACTGTGTGAAGGACTATGTTTTGGGGTCATCAAACTGTGTTTGAGGTGTTGTGGGGCATCACACTGTGTTTGAGGTGTTGTGGGGCAGCATGCTGTGTGTGGAAGGCTGTAGAGGCATCATACTGTATGGGCAGCTGCGGTGACATCATACTGTAAGGGGAATTGTGGGGGCCATCACACTGCATGAGGAGGTCCACTATACTGTGTGTGGGTGACTGTGTTCCTCAAGACTCCCCTAGAGAAGAGCAGTTGGAGGCCTAATTGGCTAAAAAGATTGGGGTTATGTACAAGGAACTATGTCTCAGGAATAAAAATGCCAGATTCAGGAGATCAATGGTATCTACTCCAGGTAGGAAACATTGCATAATTATAGTACAGAGTGTGAGGTTCTCTTTAAGGTGTCGGGCACTTGGTGACGGGCTGGCGTCAGGTTTATTTCTTGATTCCCATGTGTGACTTCTGTTATTCTCCCTTACTAGTGACTAGTTAGAGTTGAACACTATGATATCCTCAGTGTAGGACTTTGAATGGACGCTTTGCATGCAGGGGTCATGTATCCAGGCAATTATGTACTAGTGATGGCCACAGACTGAATGGCTCCTTTTATAAACAGACAGACATTCAGGAGAATAAAGGGAGGATTACTAGACACAGAGAAACATGGCGGGCGGCTTATTGCACTGAACCAAAAATATGACACAGCAACAAAGTGAAATGGTTTATAGAAATTTCCCCATTTAACCTCGCACCCTGCAGCCACACATTCCTGTGTAATCACTTCCCTGGAGACGAGGACAAGCACGGACATCGACTCCGCGCCATGACCAGCCAATGAGCTGCCGGCTGGACACGTCATATGTTTTCCTCCTTCCCTTACAGGCAGGTATCCACCGGGCCGAAGCTTTGTCAGCACACGTTCAGCTATGTGCTCACTTCATCCTTATATAGAAGATAGATCTTTATTATTGTTTGCCTAAACCCTTTAATGGCGGAGCCAATTTTTATTTTTACTGTTTTAGCTTTTTTACTTCTCTCCTTCCAAGATCCATAACTTGGAAGACAGAGCCACATTAGGGCTTGATTTTTTTGCGGGACGAGTTGTCATTTTGCATGACATTATTCATTTTACCGTAGAATTTACAGAAAAAAAAACAGCTAAAAAATTTTGTTGCATTTTTATGGCGGGGCAGTGATAGGAAAACAGCAATTCTAGCATTTTTTTTCTTTATGGAGCATTTATGTGTGCAGAGAGGCCGCGGCCGTACACTACACAACATATACAGTCATGGCCAAAAGTTTTGAGAATGACACCAAAATTATATTTCCACATGATCTGCTGGCCTCTGGTTTTTATTAGTGTTTGTCTGATGTTTATATCACATACAGAAATATAATTGCAATCATATTATGAGTACCAATAGGTTATATTGACAGTTAGAATGAGTTAATGCAGCAAGTCAATATTTGCAGTGTTGCCCCTTCTTCTTTAAGACCTCTGTAATTCTCCCTGGCATGCTCTCAATCAACTTTTGGACCAAATCCTGACTGATAGCAGTCCATTCTTGCATAATCAATGCTTGTATTTTGCCAGAATTTGTTGGTTTTTGTTTGTCCACCCGTCTCTTGATGATTGACCACAAGTTCTCAATGGGATTAAGATCTGGGGAGTTTCCAGGCCATGGACCCAAAATCTCTATGTTTTGTTCTATGAGCCATTTAGTTATCACCTTTGCTTTATGGCAAGGTCCTCCATCATGCTGGAAAAGGCATTGTTGGGCGCCAAACTGCTCTTGGACGGTTGGGAGAAGTTGCTCTTGGAGGACATTCTGGTACCATTCTTTATTCATGGCTGTGTTTTTAGGCAAGACTGTGAGTGAGCCGATTCCCTTGGCTGAGAAGCAACCCCACATATGAATGGTTTCAGGATGCTTTACAGTTGGCATGAGACAAGACTGGTGGTAGCGCTCACCTCTTCTTCTCTGAATAAGCTGTTTTCCAGATGTCCCAAACAATCGAAAAGGGGATTCATCAGAGAAAATTACTTTGCCCCAGTCCTCAGCAGTCCACTCCCTGTACCCTTTGCAGAATATCAGTCGGTCCCTGATGTTTTTTCTGGAGAGAAGTGGCTTCTTTGCTGCCCTCCTTGAAACCAGCCCTTGCTCAAAGAGTCTCCGCCTCACAGTGCGTGCAGAAGCACTCACACAAGCCTGCTGCCATTCCTGAGCAAGCTCGGCACTGCTGGTAGTCCGATCCCACAGCTGAAACAGTTTTAAGATACGGTCCTGGCGCTTGCTGGTCTTTCTTTGGCGCCCTGGAGCCTTTTTGACAACAATGGAAGCTCTCTCCTTGAAGTTCTTGATGATGCGATAGATTGTTGACTGAGGTTCAATCTTTGTAGCTGCGATACTCTTCCCTGTTAGGCCATTTTTGTGCAGTGCAATGATGGCTGCACGTGTTTCTTTAGAGATAACCATGGTTAACTGAAGAGAAACAATGATACCAAGAACCAGCCTCCTTTTAAAGTGTCCAGTGATGTCATTCTTACTTAATCATGACTGATTGATCGCCAGCCCTGTCCTCATCAACACCCACACCTGTGTTAATGGATCAATCACTAAAACGATGTTAGCTGCTCCTTTTAAGGCAGGACTGCAATGATGTTGAAATGTGTTTTGGGGGGTTAAAGTTCATTTTCTGGACAAATATTGCCTTTGCAAGTACGGTAATTGCTGTTAAGCTGAACACTCTTTGACATTCAGGAGTATATGCAAATTGCCATTACAAAAAATGAAGCAGTAAACTTTGGAAAAATTACTATTTGTCTCATTCTCAATACTTTTGGCCATGACTGTACACCAGTATAGGGAAAATATCTATAATTCCTCAGCGTGGACCACAGACCATAGAGTGGCGGAAGGGAAGAGACGACCCATCTCAGCATATTTCTCATTTACAGGCATGACTGTCACATTTCAATTACTGGTTTGGTTAAAAAAAAAAAGCTGAATATCTTCATTGCAGCTGCATGTGTTACTAACATACTGGAGTGGAATGGATAAGGCAATTATTGCGTTTTTTTTTCAGCGTTTTTTTTTCTGCGTTTTTTTATGCAAATCTTCAGCTGCATTTTGCAGTACCAGCAAAGTCTATGAGATTTCAGAAATCTCTTGCACACACCTTAGTTTTTGTTTCATCAGTATTTTGTGCTTTGCATGTTTTTTTGCAAAACAGAACATGTCATTTCTTTCAGAGTTTTTTCACCCATTGGAAGTAATAAGTGGTGAAAAAGACACATCAAAAATGCAGGTGTCAGGTTTTTCAGCGTTTTTGTACCAAAACCAGAATGAGATTTTTTTTTTCCACTGAACTTCATGTACATGCATAAAGAGAAAAAAGGACAGTGAAAAAAAAAACGCACCAAAAACCAAGCAAAAAAGCAAGAAAAACCCAGAATAAACCTCCTGCCAAGAGATCAGGTTTTGCTGCAGAAAAAAAACGCATAAATAATGCAATGTGTGAACATAGCCTAACAATAGACTGAAAGGATTGCATGAGCAATAAGTGATACCCCATTGGTAGGTCCAGTTCATTGGTTTATTTGTGGACCCGGGCCTGAAAGATGACTAATTCATATGGTGCAGCTATGTTTCCCATGATCAGACATACCGTATTTTTCGGACCATAAGACACACTTTTTTCCCCAAAATTTGGAAGGAAAATGGGGGGTGCGTCTTAGGGTCCGAACGGTACTTTACCGGTGGTGGTGGAGCGGGGATCGCAGGGTCCTCCGGCAGCGGCAGAGGTGAGATGCGGCTGGAGCCGGAGCCTGTACCTGTGCTGGTGCCGGGTGGTGAAGCAGAGGTGCTGGGGCCTGTGCTGGGGGGTGAGGCAGAGGAGCCGGGGCCTCTGCCGGGCTGTGAGCGGTGTCCGGCGGTGCGGCAGAGCAGCATGTGCGGCTTCCGGTGGCCGCGGCCATCTTCCCGAGGCCGTAATCCACAGGAAAATGGCCACCAGAGCACCGGGTCGGCGCATGCGCCTGCTCCGGCAGCCATTTTCCTGTAGATCACAGCCTCAGGCCGCCGGAAACCGCACACGCTGCTCTGCCGCATCGCCGGAAACCACTCAAAGCCCGGCAGAGGCCCCGGCACCTCTGCCTCACCGCCGCTCACAGCCCGGCACAGGCCCCGGCTCCTCTGCTTCACCGCCGGCCACCGCTCACAGGTCCAGTCCACAGGCCCCAGGCCAGGCTAGGCCAGTCCACAGGTCCTAGGCCAGTCCACAGGCCCCAGGCCAGGCTAGGCTAGTCCACAGGCCCCAGGCCAGGCTAGGCCAGTCCACAGGCCCCAACCAGACAGGCATCTCACCTCTTATGCTGCCGCCGGGTTCCTGAGACAGGGAACGGAGAGACCTGCAATCCTGCCCCACCACCCCCCAGGTAAGATACCTAATCAGACTATAAGACGGACCCCATCTTATAAAAATAATTTTTTTTCCTATTTTCCAACCCAAAATTTGGGGTGCGTCTTATGGTCTGGTGCGTCTTATAGTCCGAAAAATAGGGTACTTGTTTTTGTGCTGTGCCCAACAGAGGAGCTATTCCATTGCTTAGAAACTGTTTGTGTGTGGATGTGACGCTCGCAGCCCTGCCCTGGGAAGATGGGGGGGGTTACTCGGGGCCGGGTCCTATGGAAGGTAGGGTGCAGCCGTGGCCTGGACCCGTCCCATGCCCAGGGCCGTCACATTCAAAAAGGGATGTAAAGGCTATCAGGGTTGAGTGGTTGCTATCGACTAAGCCACCTGTGGTACCTGGTGAAGGCCACCAGCGCTGCAGCAGTCCTCCGAGGCGGGATGTTATGGCAGCTGACGTTGATACTACTCCCCACAGGTGGAGCAGGGCCTCGGGGCAGCGACAGGGATGGAGGGAGTCGTAGTATAGGGTGTCTGGTGCTGCGCAGTGTGGTGCAGAAATAACGAGTCCTGAGGCCATAGGGGTCGACTTCAAGGGTTGTTTACTCACGATGGAGAGTGCAGCTGCAAGGCTTCTCCTTGCTCCTCGCGGAGTTCTGCGGTCACCAGAGACGGGGTCCGACAACCTCCGAGTAATTCAAGTGCTCAATCAGGACCCCGCACCAGAGTGTTCCTAGACTTCAGACTGAGTCCTCTCCTGTCTGTGTGTGTAGATAGGCCGGGTCTCCCTCTGGACTAAGCTCAGAAACAGGGTACGGGTGGCAGCTCCACTCCTTCCGTTACCTGGTGGGATCCTCAGGGCCTGCCGGGCTTCCCTGACTAGGACGTGGAGTAGCAAAGTCAGGTGTCGGGGGCCGGTACCCCTCTTGCAGCCAGAATCCCTCTGACTAGATCAGATTAGCGAGGACAGGTGGCGTATACCGCTCCGTCTGCATCCCCCTGGGATCCTTTTGCGGCGGAGCTACACTCCTAAGCTCCGGGCCTTCTTGGTCATGGTCCTTGACCGGGTTGAGACATATGTTAACTCAAACCTGCCCCTCGACCCAAGGCCAGGGTACGAGGGCCGTGTCCCCATCCACTGCAGGTCCACACAGGATCCACGTTCAGGGAGGGAGATCACAATCAAAGAACCAAGAGCCAAGATGGCTGTGTATTAAATATGAAATACTAAGTGTAAACTAAATGTGAGTCCTCCACCCTAACCCACTACATGGTTCCCCCTATCTTTTGGTTCCCCAGTCTCCCAATTTCCAGTAGGGGCAGCACCTAGTGCCTACTAGCCCCCTCTGGTGGGAGAAGTGTGGTGTTGGATGAGGAGGTGAGGTCCTGATCACTGCACCGTTCTTACCTCGAAGGAGGGATACCACACCCCATTAGAGAGGTGCAGCATCCCTGTGGCAGTCGAGCCCTCAGGGGCGCCACATTCCCCCCTGGTGAAACACAGCACGTCCGCGGGCTGCAAAGAGAGCAATACCTGGTACAGTCTTTTTATATAACAGTAAACAATCTTCCCTTTATGGGAGGCACTTCTTTAATGTTTCAAACAGCATATAATATAAAAGTACAAAGGTATAAAAATATAAGAGTATAAAACCATCCAGAGACATTTATGCATAGACAGACGGACTAAAGTGCAAGGACTAAGAGTCAGTTCAGAAGCATGAGGGACCTGTCCCAAACCCCCAACGTAGGCCCTGGGGTGGCTGCATGAAGATCCCGAGTTGGACCTCCAGGAGAGCCACTCCAGACAGGTTTTTCTTCTGAGGTCTGAGGTAGAAATAGCTGCGGTTTTACATAAAACCAATAAGGAGAACCTAAAGAGATGCAAACTATTTACAGATAAAGAGTCTGTCTGCTGCAAGTCCGCAGGGACAAATGTCTCTAGAAACCGGGGAAAAACATGGTCAACATAAACATTATAACTTTAAACAAGTTACAGCTGCCGGGGCTGCTTAATTCTCGGGTCCCCTGCAGGGAAAAGGCTCGTTCCTCCCGACGGAGGCTGACCGTTCCTCTAAGGCCGAGCGCGAGGGGGCATGCCTCCCGGACACCTTGTGGACATCCAGGGTGCACCACCCCCGCACCCCGTGATGGCGGGTGTACGTGACTATGTCACCCGGGAAGAGGTTCCGGCCACGGTGTCCCTTTTTCAGCCGCGGCTCGACGTCCCGCCGGCTGACGAAGACTTCATGCTCATGCTGGGAACTCCGAATGAATCCCCACCTCATGGTGGAAGCGGACAACTTGCCCTTCCACATGGGGGCTTGGACGGGTCGCCTCCTCCTGGCGGGCCCGGGACTTTGCAGCCTTGGCGCGCACCTCGAGGCGCTCGCAGCGGACCTCCCTCTGGCGTTGCTCCAGGCCGAGTTGGAGGATCTGCTGACGGCACAGCTCGCTCCTCCTCCGTGCTTCAGCCCGGGTCTCCCAGGGGAAGCCCATCAGGTCCCCCCCTGGTTGTCCCAGGCCCACTCTTCAGCCGCCGACCAGGTGACTGTAGGTGCGGGCAGCGGTGGCAGCAGGGGCTGCTGCGGGTCCTCCGCAAGTGCGGACCAGTCCGGATTGGGGTCGGTGGATACCCCGGCAGACTCAGGATCTTCCGAGTCAGGAGTTGGGCGGCAGTGCAGGTCCCCGCCGACAGCAGAAGCTTCAAGCTCCGGGGCAAAGACCTGCTCCCAGGTGACCACGCCGGGCAGCAGATACTCGGTCATGAGGTCCAGTACGGGCACAGTAGGCTCAGCAGCCAGGGCAGGGGTAGCACACTCACCCGCCTCTGGGCTGCTCGCGACCTCTGTCACCGCTTCTTCCTGAGCTTCTGCTCCCTGGCGGCGGTTCCGGATGCACAGCAGCATTTCTTCACGCCACGCAGCAGACGCCGCTCTCTGGGCCTCATTCAGTCTCCGCGCGAGACCCGGGGCTTCCTGGTGGAGAAATTCAATATCTCCCGATGTGAGGATCGTGCCGCCTCGCTCCCTGACGGGAGAAGAATCTGGACCGGGTTCGGAAGGTTCCGTTTGTTTCGCTCCAGCAGCGTTCATGTCCGCTCCTGAAGGTCGCCAAACTCCAACTGCTATGGCCGCACCTTGTTGTTTTTCCATTCCCTCCTCTTTTTGGGGCGGCTCCAGGGCGGTATGTTGACAGGCACGCCTTCGTTCAGCCCATCCATTTTGACAGGCATTACCCCGCGGACAGTCTCTGATGGAAGGGGCGGTCCGCACTTTTGGCGCCATGTGGGAGCCTGGCCCACGATAGGAGGTGTTAGGAGACCGTCTTTCTGATGCACTAAGGCGTCTGTTCTTCTTGGGCGGGCGCTATTTTAAGTGGAAACGACAGTCTAAGGTGTAAGGCGCACAGTACCCGGTAGCAATGGGCAATTTCCTTCCGTTTCCCAATCCTGCTGACTACGCCAGTGATGTGACGCTCGCAGCCCTGCCCTGGGAAGATGGGGGGGTTACTCGGGGCCGGGTCCTATGGAAGGTGGGGTGCAGCCGTGGCCTGGACCCGTCCCGTGCCCAGGGCCGTCACATTAAAAAGGGATGTAAGGGCTATCAGGGTTGAGTGGTTGCTATCGACTACGCCACCTGTGGTACCTGGTGAAGGCCACCAGCGCTGCAGCAGTCCTCCGAGGCGGGATGTTATGGCAGCCGACGTTGATACTACTCCCCACAGGCGGAGCAGGGCCTCGGGGCAGCGACAGGGATGGAGGGAGTCGTAGTATAGGGTGTCTGGTGCTGCGCGGTGTGGTGCAGAAATAACAAGTCCGGAGGCCATAGGGGTCGACTTCCAGGGTTGTTTACTCACGGAGAGTGCAGCTGCAAGGCTTCTCCCTGCTCCTCGTGGAGTTCTGCAGTCACCAGAGACGGGCGTCCGACAACTTCCGAGTAATTCAAGTGCTCAATCAGGACCCCGCACCAGAGTGTTCCTAGACTTCAGACTGAGTCCTCTCCTGTCTGTGTGTGTAGATAGGCCGGGTCTCCCTCTGGACTAAGCTCAGAAACAGGGTACGGGTGGCAGCTCCACTCCTTCCGTTACCCGGTGGGATCCTCAGGGCCTGCCGGGCTTCCCTGACTAGGATGTGGAGTAGCAAAGTCAGGTGTCGGGGGCCGGTACCCCTCTTGCAGCTGGAATCCCTCTGACTAGATCAGATTAGCGAGGACAGGTGGCGTATACCACTCCGTCTGCATCCTCCTGGGATCCTTTTGCGGCAGAGCTACACTCCTAAGCTCCGGGCCTTCTTGGTCATGGTCCTTGACCGGATTGAGACATATGTTAACTCGAACCTGCCCCTCGACCCAAGGCCAGGGTACGAGGGCCGTGTCCCCATCTACTGCAGGTCCACACAGGATCCACTTTCAGGGAGGGAGATCACAATCAAAGAACCAAGAGCCAAGATGGCTGTGTATTAAATATCAAATATTAAGTGTAAACTAAATGTGAGTCCTTCACCCTAACCCGCTACATGGTTCCCCCTATCTTTTGGTTCCCCAGTCTCCCAATTTCCAGTAGGGGCAGCACCTATGCCTACTAGCCCCCTGTGCTGGGAGAAGTGTGGTGTTGGATGTGGAGGTGAGGTCCTGATCACTGCACCGTTCTTACCTCGAAGGAGGGATACCACACCCCATTAGAGAGGTGCAGCATCCCTGTAGCGGTCGAACCCTCAGGGGCACCACATGGATGTCAATCTTTATGTATGCACTTATATTTATTGGGATACCATCATGCAAATTTTACCAAACTTCGAGTGGGAGCCAAAGCCAGGTGAGGAACAATCAGAGAAAAGGTATAATAGAAACAAGTCACTAATTCTGCATTTATCACCTACTCCTGGTTTTGGCTCCCACTCCTGAGAAATAATACTGACTGAATACTGACAAAATACTGATAGTGGGACCATGGCCTATACTCCATACTTGGTCTCCTCAGTGAGAGCCAGTGTCCTCTGGCAGTTCTAAATGAGGCTTTTCCGTTATCTTGCTGCTCTCCAATCGCCATTTGGTGTCCTATAAACATTTTTGGCAAAATTTATCATCCCTTCTATGTTAGTTTTCTGCCATCAAAAACTGTCAAAACTAATTACGTCGTATGTGCGCAAAATTTTGCCTTTTTGCACTGGATCAGCAGGGATCAACTAAATTGTGTTGCCCACTGCCATGCTGCAAACACATTGTATCCGTAAGCTGGTGGAGATTTCCTTTTTCTGGTGCACAGAGGGCTCTAAAGATGTGAAAATGTATTAAGAGGCGTAAATTTTCGGCATCTTACGCTAGTGATCTGTAGGTTCAAAACCAGTAAAGAGACATTGGTCGTGATCAATTTTAGCTTTCATATTCGCAGTTGATGTTTAGTCCTCAATTATAAGGAGTAAGTGGATTTTTAGACATTAAGTTCATAAATGGAACTAGTGAAAAATCTTTTATTTTGGAGCCTTGAAATCATCATCATCATCATACCTTCCTAGTGTCCTCATTTTGCGTGGGCAGGAAGCAAAAATTCAGTATGGCACCATGATAATTTATATTGCCAGGTGGGTACAATTGAACAATTGCCATGACCTAATTCGCCATGGTTCTCCACACCAGAGCGGCTCTGAGGTACAGCTTTTTCAGTAACATGCAGATTCTTGCCTTGAACATTTTTGCAGAAATTATTTTCTGAGTCATTTCTTATTAAAGACACTGAACACTGCAGAAATCATAAATGTATATAGATTGGCAATATAACTGGAAGCCATGGTGGTAGCTACAAGGAGTGCAGAAGGTGCTGATGTCTAAGGTGCCACATGAGAAGGTACAGTTGCAATATCATAAATGATGCATAACAATGGGATGGGACTCTGTTACAGGGTTTACAGTAGAAGAAGAAGGTCAAATAACAGCAAATGTCAATTCATGAACAGTGATGTGGTTCTGCCATGTTTTCTACAGAAGCTCAATATTCTTGCCTTAATGTCATGCCAGGAACTAGGGCTTCCATTTATGAGGGAAATCCATGAATGATCACCGCAGCATGAGAATCCATACATTTTCTAGAATTCATGGAACGACTTGTGCTCTCGTAAACCAAGATTAGGACGGAAGTATCCAGAAAACAAGATGTTTAATGCCAGCCATCATTCCTCTAGGACCAAGAGCTGACAGATTGTATTCAATCGAGGATGAGCTAATGTGGAAGCGTAACTTCAATGCCTTGATTCCCATGGGCTACTCCACATCACATTATAGCACGACTGTCATATAGATATTTTGACAGATGAGTTTCTGGATCCACCCAAATGCCAAAGTCACGACTGTGCTGTACCCTCTGTACCCCCTATAATTACAGCAACAGAAAAGTAAGTGAATTCAGTTTGCCCAATTTTTGTTTACTTGAAGGTTGTAATACACCTTGGATATCTGACGGCTGAAGAAGAGCGCATGTGTTCTCAATAGTAAAAATGGAGTAAGTAGCCACCAGACACATTTGGCAGGGGCTTATCTCACGTGAAAAAAATAGGATTAGGCATGTTGAAGTTCAACAAGATCTTATCCTTCTATATTCCTATCATTTGAAAATTAGCAGGAAATTCAGGATACCGCCATACACATTAGAAGGTCTGCAAGAACTGTTGAGATCACTGAATTTTGGATGACTTTCATCTAATATGTACAGTATTGCTCCTTTAGAATGGCTTAAGAAAAACAAAATTAAGACTTTGGAGTGGCCTAGTCAACGTTCTGACCTTAATCCTATTGAGATGCTGTGGCATGACCTTAAAAAGGAAGTTCATGCTCGGAAACCCTCCAATGAGGCTGAATTATAACAATTTTGCAAAGATGAATGGCCAAAATTCCTCCAGAGTGTTGTAAAAGAGTCATTGCCAGTTATTGTAAACGCTTGATTGCAGTTGTTACTGCTAAGGGCCCAACCAGTTATTAGGTTTAGGGGGCAATCACTTTTTCACACAGGGCCCTGTAGGTTTGGATTTCTTTTTCCCTTAATAAAAAAGACCTTCATTTAAAAACTGCATTTTGTGTTTACTTGTGTTACTTGGGCAACACGATGACTCAGTGGTTCATTCGCTCAGTGGGTAGCACTGTACTATGTATAGTCCAGCTCGGTGGCTCATTGGTTAGCACTGCAGTGCTGGGGTCCTGGGTTCAAATCCCACCAAGGACAACATCTGTAAGGAGTTTGTATGTTCTCTCCGTGTTTGTATGGGGTTCCTCCGGGTTCCCCGGTTTTCTCCCACACTGCAAAGACATACTGATAGAAAATGTAGATTGTGAGCTCCAATGGGGACAGTGCCCATAATGTCTGTAAATTGTCTGAATTGTAAAGCGCTGCAGAATATGTTGGCGCTATATAAATAAAAAGATTATTATTATTGTACATCCTTGGTATGTCACAATACAGAGAAAATATATAACAATGTCATAGTACAAAGATAACAAAACAGCAATGTCACAGTACAGGGATAATGTACACAGTAATGTCACAGTATGGGAATAATGCACACAGTAATGTCACAGTACAGGGATAATGTACACAGTAACGTCACAGTATGGGAATAATGCACACAGTAATGTCACAGTACAGGGATAATGTACACAGTAACGTCACAGTATGGGAATAATGCACACAGTAATATTATAGTACAGGGATAATGTACAAAATAATGTCACCGTACAGGGATAATGTACACAGTAACGTCACAGTATGGGAATAATGCACACAGTAATGTCACAGTAAAGGGATAATGTACACAGTAATGTCACAGTATGAGAATAATGCACACAGTAATGTCACAGTATAGGGATAATGTACACAGTAACGTCATAGTATGGGAATAATGCACACAGTAATGTCACAGTAAAGGGATAATGTACACAGTAATGTCACAGTATGGGAATAATGCACACAGTAATGTCACAGTACAGGGATAATGTACACGGTAACGTCACAGTATAGGAATAATGCACACAGTAATGTCACAGTACAGGGATAATGTACACAGTAATGTCACAGTATGGGAATAATGCACACAGTAATGTTATAGTACAGGGATAATGTACAAAGTACCGTATTTTTCGGACTATAAGACGCACTGGACCATAAGACGCACCCCAAATTTTGAGGTGTAAAATAGGAAAAAAATTTTTTTTATAAGATGGAGTCCATCTTATAGTCTGATTAGGTATCTTACCTGGGGGGTGGTGGAGCAGGATCGCAGGTCCTTCCGTTTCCTGCCTCAGGAACCTGGTGGCAGCAGAAGAGGTGAGATGCCGGTGTCTGGTTGGGGCCTGTGGACTGGGGCCTGGCCTGTGGACTGAGGCCTGGCCTGGGGCTTGTGGACGGGCCTGGGGCTTGTGACGGGCCTGGGGCTTGTGGACGAGCCTGGGGCCTGGCCTGGCCTGTGGACTGGGGCCTGGCCTGTGGCCTGTAGACTGGGGCCTGGCCTGTGGCCTGGCCTGGCGAATGGGGCCTGGCCTGGCCTGTGGACTGGGGCCTGGCCTGGCCCGGCCTGTGGACTGGGGCCTGGCCTGGCGCTTGTGGACTGGGGCCAGTACCTCTGCTGGTGTCCGGCGGTGAGGCAGAGGAGCCGGGGCCTCTGCCGGACTGTGAGCGGCGTCCGGCGGTGAAGCAGAGGAGCAGGGCCTCTGCCGGGATGTGAGTGGTTTCCGGCGATGCGGCAGAGCAGTGTGTGCGGTTTCCGGCATCCTGAGGCTGTGATCTGCAGGAAAATGGCCGCCGGAGTTCCGGGTCGGAAGCCGCACACGCTGCTCTGCCGCACCGCCGTACACCGCTCACAGCCCGGCAGAGGCCGCGGCTCCTCTGCCTCACCGCCGGACGCCACTCACAGCCCGGCAGAGGCCCCGGCTCCTCTGCCTCACCGCCGGACACCAGCAGAGGTACAGGCCCCGGCTCCAGCCGCATCTCACCTCTGCCGCCTCCGGAGGACCCTGCGATCCCCCTCCACCACCACCGGTAAAGTACCGTTCGGACCATAAGACGCACCCCCACTTTCCTTCCAAATTTTGGGGGAAAAAGTGCGTCTTATGGTCCGAAAAATACGGTAATGTCACAGTACATGGATAATGTACACAGTAACGTTACAGTATGGTAATAATGCACACAGTAATGTCACAGTACAGAGATCATATATACAGTGATGTCACAGTACAGAGATAATACACAGTGATGTCACAGTACAGGGATAATATATACAGTGATGTCACAGTATGGGAATGACTCGCCCAGGGGGGATATGGGGGGAAACTCGGTACCCGGGCCTTGACCTTCTATGGGATGACACGGCAGTCGGCTCCCGGGCCCGTACCCTGGGGTCACTCTTTAAAAAGGGGATTTTGTTAACAGTTTTGTCTCGTGACGCCACCTGTGGTTCCTGGTAATGGGTACCAGCGCTGCTGCAGACCTCCGGGGGGTGATGGGATGGCAGCTGGGATGTTTCTGCTCCCCACAGGCGGAGCGGGCCCCCGGGGCAGGGTTGATGGAAGGGATGCAGGTGAGAGGTGGCCCGGTCGGGTCAGGGGGAATGACGGACACGCACACAGGGGATTCGCTTCAGTACCTTTACTGGTGTAATGGCTGGTATGGTCCAGGGTACTTAATAGGAAGGGTGCACTTCAGAACTCTCCCCAGTTAGCGGGTATAAGCCCTCCTGATCATTTTCTTCCTCTCTCTCTGAAGCTTCTGACCAGCCTGAAACTAGGCCTAGCTTCTGTACTCTTTCCCTCTCCTCACCTGCATGCTTGGTGGTAAGAACTTTCTTCTGGCTACCACTATCCCTGGACGCTGGGGCCTTCGTGGTTCCTAGTTCTTTAAATGATTGTAGCTTCAGGTTGACCAGGGGTTTAGAATCCTCCTGGTATACCGGTTATTCCTACTGGGCGTAGAGGACCCAGTAGGCGCGGACCCGGTGTCCGGCTTGTGTTCTGGGGTGAGCCTAAGATACTCCTCTGCCCCCATAACTCCTCTCACTCTTCTCCTTACCTCCGGCCACACTCTAGGCCCTGAGGCTTCAGCACGTGCTTTAGGCCCTGGCTGGCCCTCAGCACAGAAGCTCACATGCTGCTTCTTTACTGATTTCTGTGCCAGCACACACTGACTGCCTAACTCCACCCACCAATATATATCCCTAACAGGCTCCCTCTGGTGGTATGAGGTGGAAGGGTGGAGGTGTCTGTTATGTAATGAGGGCCTCTTGTGGAGAAGTCCGTCCATGCACCCTTTTGGGTCCTGTGGTACCTGTGGTAGCAGGGTGCCACAGGAATATTGTGCAGAGTGATGTTATAGGACATAAATAATGTGCACAGTGCTGTCACAAGAAAAATATATTGATCTACAGTATCAATGCAGTTACACTAGTTTTATGGTCATTTTAAAATGTAGGTGGGGCTTATGAAAAATGGGTGTGTCCTCAAGTGGCTCAACAAATTTACTACAGTTTACACCAGAATGTGGCATAAATTCTAGGGTAAGTCATTTTATTAAGTGGTGTGCGCCTCTCAAATAGGTTTCTCACTCACTTGCCGTCACATGAAATAATAAATCCAAATAAAGCCAGAGCCTTTACTGATGAAGACTGTAAGAGCCATTGAGGTAAATGATTGGCTGCAGCAGTGATGCTCACTGTAGCCAAAATACAGAGACCAAAGCAACGGTGGAAAGCTGGATCCGGTGAGGGTGAGTACAATCAGGATTCCTCCATTGGTGATTCCAGAGAAAGCTCAGGCAAGGCAGCGCTGTCAATCACCAGTGAGGGAGGCAGGGCATGCAGAAACAGTGGACAGAATGACGCATTGAGCCAATTGGTCACACCCAGGGTGCACCAAGCAGCCTAATTAGCATATTTGATGCTGATTTGTTTGCAGAACAGGTTTTGTCCTTACTGTATATTGTCAGTTTGAGCTGGCAGAATTAATTGAAATCTGAGAGAAAATGGGCCATCGAGTTGCTGAGCCCCATAGCAGCCTGCTAACCTGGTAGTTATATTCATGTTAAGGCACATCTTGAATATTTACTCTAACACATTATTGAGAAATATGAGACTAAGGATGACGCAAACTTACAGTCGGCATTCTCGATACGGAGGCTCTGCTACCCCTCTGCCGTGGGGTCACCAGCTGTGTTGACGTTCCCTGCCTTAAAATGGGAGACTGTCATCAAATGGGTTTTCTAGAGGGACAATAAAACAACATTGTCTGAGGCTTTGACATATGCACAGCTGTCAGATTCCTGTACGCTCCTCATGCACCCAAATAAATGCAAACTTTGTTACAGAGAACCTCCCCTAATATCTAATACTTGGAAATAATAAATATACATAGGTTTGTGTGTCCTCTAAAATTAGGAGTGTTCTATTCAGATATTTACCCTGTCTCAGTCATAAAAAAGAATATCATCTTATGCTAAAGAGGTTCTGCAGCAGCTGTGGTGTGTATTATAAGGTGTTTACCTTAATGTCCAGGAGGCACATTTTCCCCGGTATTGCATGCATCTGGATTCTCTCGATAGAAGTGAATTAGGAGAAGCCAAATATGTCTACTCAGCACGTGACCGCGCGCGTATGCATCACTGGGGAATCGTGAAAGCCTGCGTACAGCACACTGTCATGTTTCAGAAATCTGCATAGAGTGACTGCAGACTCTCAAACCTGGACATCCCCTTTAATCTCGTAAGTACCCTACAATTTTTTTTTAAATTACTTAAATGCACGTATTTGGTGACACAGATCATTTTTGCTGTTGGTTTTCTTTAAGCATATTGCCTTCTTTGCTTCCTATGACCTCTGTGTTGCATAGAACCTGTCATTAGATTCATGCTTTCCAAACCATGGACAGCATCAATCAGAGATTGACCTGTCAATCGAGTAGAGAGGTATGGGGAGAGGCCAGACGTAGACTGCATTGGCCAGCTTCTCAAGTGATGTTGTCTGTGATACTCTGACGCGTTTCAGAGTAAAATATACCCTACTACAATCATGCGGCCAGGCTCTGATTCATGCTGCCCGTGGTTTAACATTACATGGCAGCATTATTTGGTCATTGAATGCCAGGTTCAGTTGGGTATTGAATAGCAGTACTATATGGAAAACATATAATGTATAATGTGGTCATAGCAGGAAAGCAATTGTAAGGTAATTGTAGGGTAGTCATTTTAAGATAAGTCCAAGACAGAAGAAGAATCGGCGGCTTCAAAATGTGGTGCTGGGGAAGGATGTTATCAATATCATGGATGGCAAGAAATCAATTTTAAAACAAATCAAGCCAGACATGTCACTTGAAGCAAGGATCACCAAAGCTATGACTAGAGAAGGACATCGATGACCCTGGAGTTCCCTTCCAACTCTAACATTCCATGATTCTATGGTCAGAAGAATAGAAGGAACAAGGTGAAGAGGAAGACCAGCCACCTGAAGGCTTGATACTATCAAGATAATGGTGGAGGGGAGAAGACCTTGGTGGACCTATCTAGGCTTGCCCAATATCGATCTTCCTACAGCGTGTTCATGCATCAAGTCGCCATGCTGTAAAAAAAATTGTGAATTGCCACTTCAGGGCACTCAATGGCTGCAGTGGCGGGCATTGAATAGTATTATTTTCCATTGATGACCAGGCAATATTTATCATAAAGTCAGCCCTGAATATATCCGCGTCCAGACACTGTGATGTGACTGCCAACCAATGGAGTAGCGTGCTGTCATGTAGATGTTAACATCCCCACTCCAGTCACCTCCATTAAATCAGTACAGTATTTGTGTGACCACCATAAGTCATTAATTCCCATGTAATTTACGTGGCCTAATAGGCTTAACGCCGGTCACAGATGTATTACACAGGGGCAGATTTTATTAATACTTTAGTTCAGATTCATCAGCTTTCACCAATTTTATGCTTTATGGTGTAAAACTGCTTGAAATGTTGCAAAATTTTTGTGCAATGCAAAATTGCGTGAAAAATGTGTGACTTTTGTCATTTTTACACCAGTTTAGAACATTTCCTTCAAGTTTGAGATAAGTGGGCGCAGTTAGGATAGCATGGGATGCCTTCAAGAGGTCCCGACAAATTCATCATAATGTACGGACATCACAAAAGTAGCGACAATTAGGACAGAACTGTACTGCACTGAAGCACCTTTTCTGGCGGTGGCTCACAACAGTTGAAAGATGCGCTAAACTAATTAAGAGATGAACGTCTTTTAATGAACTTGTTGCATCTTACTTGGCGTGCAAAACGTAAGTCTTGATTAATCAAACCTTTTGTCTTAAATGTATACAGCTTAGAAATCGACTAAATAATATGCCAATTATATCCCAGGGGATCATGCTGGATGATGAATTCTGAGCACCATGGGATACTTTTAACTTTTATAATGAACTAAAGTAAAATGCAGGTGCAATTAAAGCCACACCCCCTTCCAGTAGGCCACTCCCTTTCCAATAAACCACATCTCTTTTCATCTAAGTTACCCTTCCCCTAACGAGATGCAAAAAGTGTCGAAAACACATAAAGTTATTTTCTCCTGATTTTTTTTTTTTTAACACTAACTGAATCAGAACTCTACATCCAGAACTACGCAGTAGGCCCCTGCCCCACTATCAGTATTTGGTCAGTATTCGGTCAGTATTTTTCTCAGGAGTGGGAGCCAAAACCAGGAGTGGGAGATAAATGCAGAATTGGTGACTTGTTTCTATCCTTTTCTCTGATTGTTCCTCACCTGGTTTTGAATCCCACTCCTGAGAAAAAATACTGACCGAATACTGACCAAATACTGATAGTGGGGCCGTGGCCTTATACAGATAAGCACTTGCCAGTGTTCACATTTCTGTCAACTTTTACAAGCTAACGAGCTATGTGTAAATTCCTCTGAACTCTGATGCTGATGAATAATAAATATTGCACACGAGTTCCAACAGATTGTTCACCAGTGTGTCAAAAACTGGAAAATAAAAATGCATAATTTCATAATGCAACTCTCTACTAATCAGTCTCCCTCTTTCTAAACTCTCACCTCTCCAATCGATCCTGAATGCAGCAGCCAAAAGCATTATCCTGTCCAGCCACTACACCAATGCCTCCACTCTGTGCCAGTCATTGCACTGGTTACCCATCTGTTATAGAGTACAATATAAAATAATCACTCTCACCTACAAAACTCTGCACCACCCTACATCTCCTCTTTTATCTCTGTCTACCACCCTTCCCGTGCCCTCCATTTCGCTAATGACCAAAGACGAACATCCTCAATAATCTCAACCTCCCACTCCCGTCTCCAAGGCTTCTAAATGCTGCGCCAATTCTTTGGAATGCACTATCCCAGACAATTCGATTAATCCCCAATACCAACAGTTTTAAGCGTGCCCTAAAAATGCATTTCTTTAGACTGGCCTATCGCCTCACCTCACTTATCTAACTATTCCCGAATCTGGTCCTTAGTATCATCTGTTCACACACGCTCCATGCACTTAATAGCCCTCTGTGTCTGTACTTGTTCACACACTGGTTGGTGACCGGTTCATACAGCGTTATGTGAACACCCTATTTAGTAGCTGACCGTACAATACAAGCAGTTGTTACCATCCACTTTTCGTGTCTCCCCTATTTCCTCATAGATTGTAAGCTTGAGAGCAGGGTCCTGTCTCCTCTCGGTATCTGTTGATTTATGTGATTATTGTTATTCTGTAATGTCTTTTATTGTCTATACAAGTCCCCTCCAAAATGTAAAGTGCTGCAGGATATGTTGGCGCAATAGAAATAAAAAATATTAATATATTGATAATTTACCTAAACCAATTTTCATGATAAGCTGACCACTGGCTGGCGCTGTGAATGATTTGTTTTATTGCCACTTTGGAAGGGAAAGCTAAGATGTTACTTTCACTCACACAAGCCATGGTTGCCTGCGCTGCTCCTTTGATCTGACTTACAGTTTAGCTGAAGGGCACCAGATGGTTTAGGAAGGAGGACAAGGAGGACTAGTAATCCGGGTCTTTATAGATAATGGAGAAGCAGGACAAGTGTCTCTGGAAACTCAAGGCCAAAGACCTTGCTGACCTCCCATTAAACTGCAGGCAGACAGGACACTGACCTCATTAAGATGGAAAGTTAAGAAAGTTTTAGGATGAGGAGAAGCAATGAAAGGCTACAGTGTTGCCAATATGTAGCAGAGCCCAGTTTCTTTGAGTTAAATGACAAATTCAGCTCTGCTACAACAGCATCTGTAAACACAAACAATGCAAGTAAAATACTACAGGCAGTCCCCTATCTCTACACAATCTATTACTTATTCCAGGTTCTTATTGGTGATAGTGCAAGCGTGCCCTGAGCTCAATTTGTCAGGTGTAGTAGAGACGGGTATGTCATTTGGAACAACTCACGCTGATATCACAGTTTGCTAAACTTTTACATAGGACTTCAAGTTATTCATGGTATTGAATCAGCTCAGCTACATCTGAATTCTGATAATTACATATTATTTATCAATGCCACAGAGCCAAGTTTGCATTTGGCATAACCCAATAAAATATTACAATTTTAGTGATTTTTTTTTAAATTGAACTCTATAACTTAACACGTTGTAGAAAAATGGCGAAGTCACCTCTGCTACTTGTTGTAAATGTCTGCATTAATTAAACAATTATTAATACAACATAATATTTTGTAATAAAGATGTAGAAGAGCTGAATTTGTTAAGAAGGGCCTTAATAACCCTGGTCTTCTGGGATACTGCTGTGCCTTGTTGTATTTTTGGCAGCAAGAACAATGCAGTCTGAAGAACTATTCTTGCTGTCAAAACCCAGGTGGTACCCCTTATTACCCTCAATAAAGTCACAGGGGTCCATCACTGACCATCTGTATTTGTTGGCAGGTCTGTAGTTTATATATGGAGCTAATGTGAACATAGATTGTAGGTTTATCTGCAGTCCTATGTAAAACCACAAACGCAATTACAAAGAATTGTGACAAGTGACAAACTCAGATCTGCTACATCTGACATATTGGATCTGCTACATCTAACAAACTCAGATCTGCTACATCTGGCAAACTCAAATCTGCTACATCTGGCAAACTCAAATCTGCTACATCTGGCAAACTCAGATCTGCTACATCTGACAAACTCAGATCTGCTACATCTGACAAACTCAGGTCTGCTACATCTGACAAACTCAGGTCTGCTACATCTGACAAACTCAGGTCTGCTACATCTGACAAACTCAGGTCTGCTACATCTGGCAAACTCAAATCTGCTACATCTGGCAAACTCAAATCTGCTACATCTGGCAAACTCAGATCTGCTACATCTGACAAACTCAGGTCTGCTACATCTGACAAACTCAGGTCTGCTACATCTGACAAACTCAGGTCTGCTACATCTGACAAACTCAAATCTGCTACATCTGACAAACTCAGGTCTGCTACATCTGACAAACTCAGGTCTGCTACATCTGACAAACTCATCTAATACATCTGACAAACTCAGAGCTGCTACATCTGACAAGCTCAGATCTGCTACATCTGACAAACTCAGGTCTGCTACATCTGACAAACTCAAATCTGCTACACCTGACAAGCTCAGATCTGCTACATCTGACAAACTCAGGTCTGCTACACCTGACATACTCAGATCTGCTACATCTGACAAACTCAGGTCTGCTACATCTGACATACTCAGATCTGCTACATCTGACAAGCTCAGATCTGTTACTCATTTTACAGTCCATAAAAAGAATTACAGACAAGTTGCTTTATGCGGAAAATCAGTATTAAAGGATCTTACCTTGGATTAGCAGCAGCAAAGAAATGTAATTTTTTCTGTCCATCTTGAAGCAGAAAGAAGCCACAGAGTAGAGACCTGTTACTGGCACTGATGTGGATGGCAGCAGCCAAGCAGAAAGTTAATAGCTCAGCCTTCAATGTAGCTGGAGATCTTATAGGCAAAAGGCAGCAATGAATGGCTGGGGTGGAGCCAGAGCATTTCACAATGCAGACACCAAGTCAGCACACAGCAGAGCTCCTACCAGCAGCTCCTGCTCTCAGGTTGGCACATGAGTCAGTGTGTGCCCACTCAGTGTGGAGAGATAGCACTCTCATGAGTGGGTGCAGGGCAGGCCATCATAGTGATGAGAAGGTGTGCAGGACTCCGCACAATGGAGACACATTCACACACATGGTGCTTGCAGCACATATCAGATTACCCTTGATTTATTCTGTCCCTTAGGCTGTGTGCACAAAAGTTTTTTCTATGAGTTTTTGAAGTATATCTGCTCCAAAAAACACCTGAAAAATTACTCAAAAGATACTTGAACAACTGATCCTATTCATTTCTACTGTAAAACCACTTTGGGCTACGTGCACACAGAATTTTTCAAGGAGTTTTCGGAACAAGAACCAGACAGAAACAGTGTTTTGATGAGGATTTTCTGCTCCAAAAACCTGTATATGTGCACATGATGTCTTTAATCCAATTGCGGAGCCGCTAGACTTTTCTTTCTCAAAGCTGCTTCAGGAAAAAAAAGTGTTTTGAGGTAATCTTCGCAGGTGTCTTTTTCCTATATCTTCTATTATAGAGAATATTTGGCTTCGAATAAACATGTTACTTCTTTTAACCGATTGAAGGTTTTCCGGACTTTGAAGTGGTTAAAAGCATTAACAGAATATTTAGTGTGTGCACAGCAATGTCGTTTTGTCTTCTCCATTTTTTGCGGCGGTTTTCCATCACTTTTTCAAGCGGATTCCAAGCAGAATCCTCTTGAAAAAGACATTGCTTGCACATAACCAGTGAGCGGAAACTCCAAGTTTTAGAGGTGTTTTGAGATTTTGAGGAGGATTCGGAGAATTGCTGTTCAGTTTTTACTCTAAAAACCGATAAAAACAGAGTTTCTTCTCAGTTTCGGCTCCGAAAACTCTGCTAAAAGACCCTTAGGTATCTGCGTAGCATCTTAGTCTATATATTATTTATTATGTCTATGTAGTTTTTGAAGCAGAAGACAATTTGGGAAAACGTCTCTTTTTTTAATTTATATAAGATTTTATGTATAAATTGTAGCAAAAGCCGCCTGAAGACTCGTCGGGTCACTTTTAGTTGCTTTATGACTTTTCTTAGTTAAAAAGGGCAGAACATATGCACAGCAAGTCTTTCTGACATTGCTGTGCATATTTTCATTATTTTTAATTTTTATTAATTTCTTTTCAGGCATCTTTCAGGTGGAATCTGTGTGCACATACCCTTACTCTGGCTTCATACTTCAATAAAACAATAAGTTCAGGTTCAGCTTTCTCTTTCTTCTAGACATCCTCTCCTTGATATCCTGTCTTTTTTCATTTCCTTCCTTATATTTTAATATCATTGTACATTGTATCACTGTATCTAAATATTATAGAAATGCCAAGGAAAACAACATAACCCTGTGTAGCTGTGATCCACATGCTACATATACATCCCTTGCTAGAATAAATCTTACTAGGGGGTGTCAGTCTGATATACACAATTTGGATAAAAGTATTGGGACGCCTACACATTACACCTACAGGAGATGTCCAGCCATAACAGCTTCCACTCTTCTGGCAACACTTTCTACAAGATTGTTCAGTGTATTTTTGCCCCTTCATGCAGAAGAGCTGAGCTCTTTGAGGCCAGTCATGTTCTCCCACACCAAACTCCCCCAACAATAACTTTATGGACCTTGTGATGATGATGTTATCACCTGATGTAACAGAAGAATGATGTGCCATAAATTCCATAACACCTTCCCCACTAATACGTTTGCCAGAGGCAAATGAGGCCAATTGTGACATTGGTTTGGTTTCACTAATGCCAGGATGGCAGGTGCCACTGGTGCTTCTGCTGGTGGCTATTACATTCCAAGCTGGGGTATATTGCTTTTTTTTTCTTCGCACTACTCTGTCCATTGCCATTATCAAGTTTTCTTTTACCATACATTTTGTACAATACCAGGGGCGGACATATCATTGCTGTACAGGGGCCCAAGAGGTAAGGGGGCTCATTTCTACATTCAAAGCAGGTGCAATTTTAGGAGCTTTTGGGCTGCAAAGGACCCATATAGTATTCTTGCACCGGGGCCCTTTTCTGTCTGTGTTTGCCAGTGTACAACAATATACTATATTATAATATACTTTTGACAATCTTTTCAATGCCGACCTTTTATGTTCAACCCTTGTCAAAAAGGATGTATCAGGTACGTAGGTAAATGTACAGAAAATAAAATGTGCTGTCTTGCTGCTGCTTTCTAATGCATAATAATGAAGAAAAAATTGTAATTGTAATTCAAATGTTGCAGAACAAATGCCAGCTACCCCATATTCCTGATCAGTCATACTGCTGGCACTGGTAACGCTGCTGCTGGCACCTCTCCTATCTCTTTCTTCCCATATCAATTGACTCTCTCTACTATTCCCAGACTAATAATCCCATTTTATTCAGTCCTGAAGTTGTACATCGCATTACTTTCTGGAGATAGAGATAACCAGACATTTTGAATTTCAAGTTTGTCAGCTTTGCCATACTTTCTTTTGTTGAGCTGCGACCTCTGACACACTCTCACTATCCTAAAATTACCTTAAAATTGCTGCTGCATTCCCTGCCTTGACTATCATAAAGGCTATGATAGTCCCTACCGATTGGCTGCATTAGTCCATGTGACGTAATTGCTGCAAGGCATTATTGTGAAGTCTGCGTGATCATGCCTGAGGCCATGTTCGCTTTATGTTACTCATGCCTTCTTCTGCAATGGGTAAAAAGGCAGTGTTTTTTTGTGATTTGCCCAAATCAAATTGCAAATTGTTTGATTTCACCGAGAACTGTGTATTTCATAAAAATCAACTTGAATTTGATTTGCATTTATTTATTTATTTATTTTACTCACTTATATAGCACCATTAATTCCACAGTCTTTTACAGACATTAACGGCACTGTCCCATTGGGGCTTACGATCTAAATTGAACCGTTCTCAAACAAACTGTCCTCAGGGGGCAGCGATGATGTCACTCACTGCTTCTATCTCCACCCCCTGATGATGATTCATTTGAGGGCAGTGTTAGAATCTGAGGCGTGGCTCTGGTGTCACTCACCTTACTTCTTTCTCCACGCCCTGATGATGATTCATTTGAGGATGGAGCTAGAAGTTGTATGAATGAGGTTCCTTTAATCCTGCCTTTGTCCTGCTCTGCCCTTATTAACATTGAGGTTGGCTGACACATGGTAAGGTTTTAATACCAGAGACAGGACCTTGTCGCGTTGGGATGGCTTTTACACTTTTTTGATCAAAATAGTGTTAATTTAAATACCCTATTTCATTTACATGTACTATTAGTATTTACTTACTTTATTTATTATTTATTTTTACTTTATTTATTTACTTATTTATTTACTTACTGCTCATTTTGTTGGTTTTCTTGGGTTTTGTCTGTGAAATGGCCACAGTGTGAACGTGCTCTTACACCTTGCATGTATACCAACTTATGTTCTGGCTCACTTTTTTGGTTTTGCTGTAGTTTCTTGTACTGTGTACAAACAGGGATGTGGCTCCCTTTTCTGTGCTAGGCATTGCATCTATATAGCTTCCCATGAACAGGTGTCTGCACGGTCAGACCCCTGTCCTGCTCTGCCCTTATTCACATTGAGGTCAGCTGGCACAAGGTGATAATAATAATAATCTTTATTTTTATATAGCGCTAACATATTCCGCAGCGCTTTACATACATTATTATTGCTGTCCCCATCAGGGCTCACAATCTAGATTCCCTATCAGTATGTCTTTGGAGTGTGGGAGGAAACTGGAGAACCCAGAGGAAACCCACTCAAACACAGGGAGAACATACAAACTCCTTGCAGATGTTGTCCTTGGTGGGATTTGAACCCAGGACCCCAGCGCTGCAAGGCTGCAGTGCTAACCAATGAGCCAATGCGCTTCCTGTAAGGTTTTGATACTAGGACCATCCGGATTGGGTACACCGTGTCGAGGTGGAATGTCTTTTATGCTTTTTTGACCAAAATAGTGTTAACTAAGTTCCCTATGTTATTTTGTGGCGCCCCTGAGGGTTCGACCGCCACAGGGATGCTGCACTTCTCTAATGGAGTGTAGTGTTCCTCCTCTGAGGTAAGAACAGTGTGATAGTCGTGACCCAACCTTTGCATCCAACACCACATTTCTCCACCAGAGGGGGCTAGTATGCACTAGGTGCTGCTCCCCTGGTTACAGGAAGACTGGGGAACCAAGAGTTAGGGGAACCAGTTAGTGGGTGAGTGTGGAGGACTTACAAGTTAGTTACACTTTAAATTTCATATTTAATAAAAAGCCATCTTTGGTTTTGGGACTTTGTATTGTGATCTCCCTCCCTGAGCGTGGATCCTGTGTGGGCCTGCAGAGGACGGAGACACGGCCCTCGTACCTTAGCCTTGGGGTGGAGGGGCAGGTTGCAGATAAGGAATGTCTCAACCCCGTCAAGGACCAGGACTAAGAAGGCCTGGAGCTTAAGAGTGTGGCTCCACAGCAAATGGATCCCAGGCAGGATGCAGACGGAGCGGTGTACGCCACCTGTCCTCGCCATGCTGATATATTCAGAGGGAGTTCGGCTGCAAGAGGGGTACCGGCCCCCGACACCCAACCTTGCTACTCCATGTCCTGGTCGGGAAAGCCCGGTAGGCCCTGAGGATCCCACCGGTATCGGACGGAGCGGAGCTGCCACTCGTGCCCTTGTTCTGAGAGGAGCTCAGAGGGAGACCCGGCCTATTTGCACACACACGGATAGGAAAGGATTTGGTCTGTAGTTCAGGAACACTCTGGTGTAGGGTCCCGACTGAATGCTGGACTTACTCGGAGGTTGTCGGATCCCGTCTCTGGTGACCGCAGGACTCCGCGGGGAGCAGGGAGTCGCCTTCCTTCTGCCATCTATGTGAGTAAAGCCTTGGAAGTTCACCCCTATGGCCTCCGGACTGTTTATTCTGCGCCACTCCGCGGGACGCGGAGCCCGTACTCCTCTACTACTACCCCCTCCATCCTGTCCCTCTGCCCTGAGGCCATGCTCCGCCTGTGGGGAGTAGTAATAACTTTGGCCGCCATAACACCATGCCTCAGCGGACTGCAGCAGCTCTGGTGGCCATCACCAGGTGCCACAGGTGGCATAGTCGTAAATCAGCCACTCCACCCGGATAAGCCCACACCATCCTTTTTAAACTGTGACGACCCTGAGCACGGGACCCGACTCCAAGTCCCCCATCTCCCAGGGTAAACTAAAGGGCATTTTCGAGCAAGAGGCGTCACAGACCTGGCGTAGTCTGCAGGATTGCGTGCCCGCAGCAAAGGAAGGAGTTGCCCATTGCTACCGGGTACTGTGTGCCTTACACCTTGAACTGTCATTTTTACACTTAAAATGGCGCCCGCCCTAGAAGAACAGGCGCCATAATGCTGTGAAAAGACTGACTTTGAACACCTCCCATTGTGGGCTGGGCTCCCGCATGGCGCCAAAAATGTGGAGACTGTCCGCGGGGTAATGCCCATCAAACCGGATGGGCTGAACGAAGGCGGGCCTGTCAACATGCCACCCAGGAACCGCCCTGAAAGAGGAGGAAGAAGAAAAGTAGCAAGGTGCGGCCATTGCAGTCTCAGCATCGCCACCACTGGAAGCGGACATGGACGCTGCAGAGCGAACTCGAAAAGAGCCTTCTGCAGCTGGCCCGGCTGCCGGTACCGGTGGAGACAGAGCCAGTAGAAACCCGCACAGGCGAGCACCCCAAATTCCCAGCGAAGGACCGAGCAAGCTGGCCCGAAGGTGCATGGAGGCGGATGCGCGGCAGCAGGAGGAGCAACGGCGGGAGAAAGAAACCCTCCGCCAAGGAGCAGCAGATCAGGAAGAGGAGGCTTCGGAGGGCGCCTGCGACCTAGAGATGGGTGAGTCAGAACCCCTTACCCCGGCCGCTGAGGAAATGGTGCCCCTCCTGGACTTCTGGTCTGAGTGCTTACTACCCGGCACAGTGACCTGGGAGCAGGCTCTGGCCCCGGAGCTCCCGGCTGCCGCCACCTCCGGAGACCTCCGTGGTCTCCCACCTCCGTTACCGGAAGACCCCGGGCCTGCATGGGAATCTATGGGCCCCAACCAGGAAAGGCCCGCGGACTCGGGCCTGCTGCAGTGCCCCCTAACGCTGCTTCTGGGCCCCACAGTCACCTGCCCGGCGGCAGAAGAGAGGGCCTGGGACAACCAGGGGGGCAATCTAGAAGGCTTCCCCCGGGAACCCCAGGCCGAAGAGAGGAGAAGGGAGCAGTGCCTCCAACAAATCCTCCAACTAAACCGGGAGCAGCAAGAACGGGAGGCATGGTGTGAGCAGCTCCGAGTTCAGGCCAAAGCTGCGAAGTCCAGAGCCTGCCAAAAGGAGGCGTCCCACCCAAGCCCCCGTGAAGAAGGGCAGGTGGTCCGCTTCCACCAGGAGGCAGGATGGGGCTTCATCAGGAGTCCCGGGCTGAGACAGGACGTCTTCTTCAACCGTCGCGACGTCGAGCCCCAGCTCAAAAAGGGACACCCTGGCCGAAACCTCACCCCGGGTGATGTAGTGTCCTTCACCAGCCACAGTGGGGTGCGGGGGTAGTATGCCCTGGATGTTCACAGAGTCTCCAGGAGTGAGGCCCCCGCGCACCCACCTGTGGAGGGCCGGTCAGCCTCTGTCGGGAGGAATGAGCCCTTTCCCAGGCGGGAATATATGGACTAAGCAGCCCCCGGCTGCTGTTAAAGTTGAAGTTAAGATGTTTCTATCTTGAGTTAATTTATTACCCGTTACCAGAGACATTGGTCCCTGTGGACTATGGCAGGTGGCAGACTTTACTTGTATATAGTTTGCATCTTTTCAGGTGCTCCATATTGGTTTTATGTAAAACCGTGTATACCTGTCTACCTCAACACCGCAGAAGGAAAACCTGTCAGGGTGGCTCTCTGGGTGGTCCAACTCGGGATCTTTATGCCCTGCAGCCACCCCAGGGCCCACTTTGAGAGTGTGGGACAGGTCCCTCGCATTTCTGAACTGACTCTGCGTCTTTGCACTTTAACCCACCTGCCTGCCCAAAAATGTCTCTGGAAAATGTTAAGTACTTTTATAATTTTATACTTTTATATATTTTTGTACTGTGTAACCTGTTATGCAACGTTTAAGAAGATGTGCCTCCCATAAAGGGAAGATAGATCATGTTGATATAAAAAGAAAATTTCCTGGGTGTTACTTCTTTTGCAGCCCGCGGACGTGCTGTGTTTTACCAGGGGGGAATGTGGCGCCCCTGAGGGTTTGACCGCCACAGGGATGTTGCACTTTTCTAATGGAGTGTAGTGTTCCTCCTTTGAGGTAAGAACAGTGTGATAGTCGTGACCCAACCTTTGCATCCAACACCACATTTCTCCACCAGAGGGGACTAGTATGCACTAGGTGCTGCTCCCCTGGTTACAGGGAGACTGGGGAACCAAGAGTTAGGGGAACCAGTTAGTGGGTGAGGGTGGAGGACTTACAAGTTAGTTACACTTTAAATTTCATATTTAATAAAAAGCCATCTTTGGTTTTGGGACTTTGTATTGTGATCTCCCTCCCTGAGCGTGGATCCTGTGTGGGCCTGCAGAGGATGGAGACACGGCCCTCGTACCTTAGCCTTGGGGTCGAGGGGCAGGTTGCAGAAAAGGAATGTCTCAACCCGGTCAAGGACCAGGACCAAGAAGGCCTGGAGCTTAAGAGTGTGGCTCCACAGCAAATGGATCCCAGGCAGGATGCAGACGGAGTGGTGTACGCCACCTGTCCTCGCCATGCTGATATATTCAGAGGGAGTCCGGCTGCAAGAGGGGTACCGGCCCCCGACACCCGACCTTGCTACTCCATGTCCTGGTCGGGAAAGCCCGGTAGGCCCTGAGGATCCCACCGGGTATCGGACGGAGCGAAGCTGCCACCCGTGCCCTTGTTCTGAGAGGAGCTCAGAGGCAGACCCGGCCTATTTGCACACACACGGACAGGAAAGGATTCGGTCTGTAGTTCAGGAACACTCTGGTGTAGGGTCCCGACTGAATGCTGGACTTACTCGGAGGTTGTCGGACCCCCGTCTCTGGTGACCGCAGGACTCCGCGGGGAGCAGGGAGTCGCCTTCCTTCTGCCATCTATGTGAGTAAAGCCTTGGAAGTTCACCCCTATGGCCTCCGGACTGTTTGCTCTGCGCCACACCGTGGAACACGGAGCCCATACTCCTCTACTACTACCCGCTCCATCCTGTCCCTCTGCCCTGAGGCCACGCTCCGCCTGTGGGGAGTAGTAATAACTTTGGCCGCCATAACACCATGCCTCAGTGGACTGCAGCGGCGCTGGTGTCCATCACCAGGTGCCACAGGTGGCGTAGTTGTAAATCAGCCACTCAACCCGGATAAGCCCACACCATCCTTTTTAAACTGTGACAGCCCTGAGCACGGGTCAGGTCCGGGCCACGGCTGCACCCCATCTCTCCATCGAAGGACCCGACTCCGAGTCCCCCATCTCCCAGGGTAAACTATAGGGATTTTTCGAGCAAGAGGTGTCACAATTTACATGTACTGTTACTGTTTAATTATTTACTTACTACAGGGTATACACTCAGTTTTTTCTTGGGTTTAATCCTGCATCTAGTAAAATATAAAAATTGTGTCAAAACACTACTTGTATCTAAAAAATAGTGAGATACCGTCAAAGACCAAAAACAGAGAAATGAACATGGATGGCCAATTATAGAATAGTAGGATAAAAATCAGTGGCAGAAAATGGTATATAAGAACGATAGATAGATACCGTAGATAGATAGATAGATAGATAGATAGATAGAGAGAATTAGTGAATGGATAATGCACGGAAATAAAAAGATAATTGAAGCATACCTACAGAAATGGATAGAAAATAGGTTGCTTCGTTGACGTTTAGTGTCACTCTCACTTTTATGCAAAATGTATGTCAAGAACCAACAACCAAGTATTCTGCCCCCTTGTGATGGTTTCGGGTATAGCAGCAACCAACAGGCTTCTTGTAAATTTGGTGCAACTTAAGCTGTCGATGCATCCAAATTTTCTATATTTTCCTTTTTGCAAACTAGTACATGAGGACGATACTTGGATGCAGGCTGTGTTATTACATACTCAGGTGGTGGTCTTACACATAAGCCGTGGACCTGGCTCAATCCGTCATACTCTTTGCTGTGTGTTACATGGCGGCCTGATTGCTGAGCGCCCATCAGGAGGGGAACGATCCCCTGACACGTTCCCCGACAACATGCATGCTGTGATTAATAGACCATCACATGGAGGCATCGTCTGCCTCCCACTGTCACAATCGTTCCTTTCTAAGAAAATTCCTGTCCCATGAGTCTTCCAGTAGCACATATGGGAATTTACATTTGTCGCTGTGGACATGGGACAAGTAAGGAAAAACAGGAAATATCTTCATTGTAAAAATCTCTGAATGGAGCCATTTTCTGGAGCCTTTATAGTAAATTGTATTTACAAGATGTATGCAGTACAGAACATAACGTCATATTTATGCAGTTTACATTATATTTTATTACGTCTTAACATGGTTACTGTCATTTAAACAAACTTTTCCATAAATATAATGTATAAGCATATTAAAGGAGTTGTTCAGATTTGTCGTGAAACTCTGCAGTCAATCTATGTGACTGCTGACTTGTGAATCCTCACAATCTGCACAGCGCTCGCTGTAGGGCTTAGCCGATGCTGGTAGCGGGCGGTCATGTGACCACAAGTATGCAATTTGTATACTTCCAGGGAACTTCCGACTATACCTGTGTGGCCTAGCTCAATACAACTGAATTGAATGAGGCCGCGCACATCTAGTTGGAATGTGGCTGGGAATAAGTATATCGCCTACTTGTGGTTATATGACCTTCCAGTCTCGCCCCCGACACCAGAGAATCCTCACAGTGTATGATGTGCACAATGTGAGGGTACACAAGCCTCCAATCACATAGAGTGCCAGACCTGAACAACTGCTTTAAAGACAATTTCTAATATTCGTTATCAAAGAAATCTACTTGTATCTCCATTTATGAGCAACTTCTTGCCATCCCATAAACTCCAGAGCTCATCATCTACTCTGAAAAACTGATAAGATCCATCTTGGTAAAAGCAAGTTAGACTGCTAGCTGTAACACCGGCGTTCCTGCATGGTTCTTCCCCCTCTCCCCGACATGTTCACTGCTGTGGCCACTCTGCTGTTCCTCCTGCACCGGCTCCCACCGCAGCTCCTGGGCCTCAGAGCCTGCACATATCACGCAGGTCTCCAGACAAGGTGCTTAGGGTGTGTGCACTCCCTGCTTCTTAAAGGGGCAGAGCGCCAGTAAAGTGCCAATAGCTGGGAGGCATCATATATTTAAGGCACTCTCCCCTGTAGGGAGGTGTCTAAGCAAATTTAGTGTCTAGTTAGTCTTGTGCTTGCTACTTAGTTGTTAGGTCCCAGTTCCTGAACACAACCTGCTTGAACCTGAACCTGAAACCATCTTGTCTTTGCCTGAACCTGAATCCACCTGATCCTAAACCCATCCTGTCTAAACCTATCCTGTCTCCACCATTACCTGTGACCCTGAACCTGTCCTGTCTAAACCAACCCTCCTGTCTGAACTAGTGTCTGTGATCCTGAACCTGTCCTGTCTAAACCAACCCTCCTGTCTGAACTAGTGTCTGTGATCCTGAACCTATCCTGTCTAAATCAGCCATCCTTATGAAAAAAATCGCTGCACTACTGTGTACAGGTGCACAACGAGGGGCCGAACCCACTGATATATAGAAAAAGCCTTGGCACTCAAATATTCAAAGTGGTGAAATTTTTATTTGCAGTCCATAAGCATAAAAAACGTTTCGGTCATAGTGACCTTCATCAGTTAACGATTTCAGTATATTGTGGGGTTTGGATGAACTATTCCTTATGGGAAAAATGTTGAGGACCACCTTAGTGTGAGTCCCTCACACTAAGGTGGTCCTCAACATTTTTCCCATAAGGAATAGTTCATCCAAACCCCACAATATACTGAAATCGTTAACTGATGAAGGTCACTATGTGTCCCTCACACTAAGGTGGTCCTCAACATTTTTCCCATAAGGAATAGTTCATCCAAACCCCACAATATACTGAAATCGTTAACTGATGAAGGTCACTATGACCGAAACGTTTTTTATGCTTATGTGGCACCCCAGGGGTCTGGTTTTCCACAGTAACAGCAATGTTATGTCTGAGAGCAGGTGGGAGGTCTCTTGGTCAGGGATCCTATGCATGCCACACCTCCTGCCCAGTCCTGGGAGGGGAAGAACTTCCCCTATATAAACCTAGGGCTGAGGCAGGGTGAGTGAGTAGAGAAGAAGCAGAGAAAAGAAGCAAATATAGGAAGAAACAACAGGAGCTCTGTGGGAGCAGTGTTACAAGGAGTCAGGGGCTGGCAGCTGCAGAGCTCGCCCTGACTGAGAAGTTATCACCGGACCCGGAGTCCGAGGCTGTGGGGACTAACTCCTATCCAGCAGCAGAAACCGACCGGCAGGGGATTGCAGGTCCTCTGGCCCAGAAACCCGAAGGCCCCGAGTCACCGGCCATACGGGTGAGCACCACACGGTACACTCAGGGACGTGGGCTACTTATACCCGCCTCTAGCAAGGTAGCCAGAAGAGTATCGTTAGTTTGGGAGGCCTACAACTCCGCCTGGCCAGGGGAGATCCCATCTGCTCAAGGACTGACCAGGCCCCAATCGCTAGCCAGTACTCCGGGAGGGTCTATCTTTGTCACCAGTAAAGACCCTGAACTACACAGTACCGTCTCCGAGTGGTTCCTGCTACCCCCATCATCCACGTCGGCTGCCCTGAGGCCATACCCCTCCCGTTGGGGGTTATACTATCACGCTGCACAATCCTACCACCGGCATCAGCGGTCTGCCCTGCAGCAGCAGCTCCTTAGCTGTACTCAACGGGTGGCGTAGTCATCCAACATCTACTGCTAATACAGCGCCACTTAGTCTGACTCCCTGGGCACGGACCGGATCACCGCCACGAGACTACAACCCTCAACAGATCCGGCTCCGGGTAAGCTCCCGCGTGCGCAACGCAGCGCGACACAGGCCCAGGGGCGCGTCAACTTTTGGCGTAGTCGGCAGGATCTCGTGCCCGCAACCACCGGGTACTGCGTGCCTGAAAAAGACTGTGAAAACTTACCCGTGGTGAAGATTCCCGCCATCCGGCGCCATCTTCCGCTTTCTTCCCGCCATCGGTGGAGTTTTCCCGCCATCCGGCGCCATCTTCGGCCTTCCCGCCATCCGTGGAGTTTTCCCGCCATTGGACGCCATCTTGAGGACACCGCGCGGGGAGAAGAGGGCCGTGGACTCCGAAAATGCGCGAGAACTGAAGCCCCGCCTCACGTCCGGACGTTGCGTAAGGTCCTGGAAGGAGCCCAGCCGACGTCACAGGAGCGCGACGGAAGGTCCTCAACCCTGACGATCCACTGCGGAGCCGCGGCCTACGGAAGAGGATCATCGCAAGGTAGGCCACGGTCCACTAGGGGGGAGAAGGATGTCGGATACGGAGGAGAGCTTCACCGCTCCAACCCCCGCCAGCGCCACCGCTGTTGCGGTCATGCCTTTCACCATGCCCTATATCCCGGGGGCAGCCTGGCTACCCCAGTACTCAGGGGAGTCACATACCCTGCAGGACTTTAGAGAAAAACTGGATAGCCTCTTCCAGGTGTACCCCCTCACAGAGGAGCAAAAAGTAAGCATCCTGGTGGCCCAATTAACCGGGGCAGTCCAAAGGGAGGTAAAGTCCTGGCCACCTGGGGGGAGGACTGTCGCAGGGATACTAACCCGGCTGAGGGACACCTTTGATACCCGCACCTCAGCCGAGATCAAGCTTAGATTCTACGGGTGCAAACAGCGGGCACATGAGAGTATAAGGGACTATGCCCTGAACCTACAAGAGGCCCTGAGAGCCATTAAGCAGACCGACCCTGACGGCGTGGGAGACGAGGACAGGCTGTTAACTGAACAATTTATAGAGGGTTTATATTGCAATGCCCACCGAACCCAGTTGCGGGCAATGGCCTTACAGGACCCTCATCTGGGATTTGCACAGTTCAAGGACAGAGCCATCCGGGTGCTCCGAGAACCGGCACCAGGTGGCGTTGTGACCCACAGACGCCCCACTACCACCTACCACCAGGAGGCGGCGCCCTTGTCGGCAGGGCCTGTGGGAGCTGATGCGCAGGCTTTGAACAATGACTCGGCTCCAGACCTGCACCATCAGGTCCAAGAGCTAGCTAAAAGCGTTGCTGCGCTAACCCGAACTGTGCAGTCTTTACAGGTTTCCACTCCAGGGAAGATCCAGCTGGCATCCGGACCGGAGGACATCCCGTGGCGTCGACCAAGGAGGACCCCACCGGCCAGAGGAAGACCCAGCGACCGATACAAAGAGGACGGACGACCCATCTGCCGCCGCTGTAATCAACCCGGACATATGGCAAGGTACTGTCCTTTAAACTGGCACAACCTAGGGTAGAGGGCCAACCCCTAGGAAAAAGATCATCAGGCCCATCAAACTGGCGCGACAAATATGTGGGAGGACGTCCAGTCTTGCCTGTGGTACTGGATGGCATTCCTATGAGTGCCCTACTGGACACCGGGTCACAGGTCACCACCATCCCGTACGTGCTCTTCAAGCAGTACTGGAATGACTCGGATATTACCCGCTACCCTGACAACGACTTGAGTATCATCGCCAGCAATGGTCAGCCCGTGCCACAGATCGGATTTAAAGAGGTGACCATTAAAATTGGTAGAGTTGAACTGGCAGCACAGGGACTGATCATTGTAGACATTGACAAACACGAGAGTCACCCAAAGATAACTCTAGGAACTAATGTAATTGAAAATTGTCTTGCAGAGGTGATTTTCCTTTTACAGCAGGTTGCCAAGAACGCCAGCTCCGGCGAGCAGCGAGTGCTCCAAAAAGAGATCCGGGCACTGATGCGACGGCAACAGGTGGAACTCTCCGGCGGTGAGATTGGTAGCGTGAGAATGTGTGACCCTTTCCCTATTGCCATGCCCCCAAAAAGTGAAATGATGATTTGGTGCCGGGCAGCTATTGGTCTGAGAGGTAGAGATTACCAGGCAATGGTAGAACCAGTTTACTCAGACAGTAGGCCCACCATCTTGACAGCACGGGGGGTGGTTAATGTACGCCATGGGAGGGTGCCCGTTCGCATAATCAATATCGGGAAGAGGGAAGTGTACCTGCCCCGGTATGCCACGCTAGCCAAATTATATACCATTAACCAAAATGCTATACAATCTGTGGAACCCTTGCCTCCATCTCACCCGGAGGAAGGTAACGGCTCTAAGAAAACAATGGAGGACTGGTGTCAGCAACTACATTTGGGTACTGACTCCACTCCCTCACATCAGAAACAGGGAGTCTATCGGGTGGTTCAAGAGTACGAGAGAGTGTTTAGTAAACACCCGTTAGACTTCGGGCGAGTCAAGGGGGTAGAACACCACATCCCCACGGGAGACCATCCTCCCATAAAAGAGAGGTATCGACCCGTACCCCCTGCACACTACCAACACGCCAAGGGGATGCTTAGAGACATGAAGGAGGCTGGGGTGATCAGGGATAGCTGTAGCCCCTGGGCAGCTCCACTAGTCTTAGTCAAAAAGAAAGACAACACCATGAGGATGTGTGTAGATTACCGGAAAATCAACCGTATCACACACAAGGATGCGTACCCCTTACCAAGGATAGAGGAGTCTTTGGCTGCTTTAAGATCTGCTAACTTCTTCTCTACCTTGGATCTCACTAGTGGGTACTGGCAGGTTCCTGTAGCAGAGGCGGACCGGGAGAAGACCGCATTCACCACCCCGATGGGACTTAGCGAGTTTACCTGCATGCCGTTCGGACTCTGCAACGCACCAGGAACCTTCCAACGATTAATGGAGTGCTGTCTAGGCCATAGAAACTTCGAGATGGTCCTGTTGTACCTGGACGATGTCATCGTATATTCTAAGACTTATGAGGACCACCTGAAACACCTGGCGGAAGTGTTCGAAGCTCTGGCAAGCTACGGCCTAAAGGTGAAACCCTCCAAGTGTCACCTCCTGAAACCAAAGGTGCAGTACCTGGGACACGTGGTGAGCGCTGACGGAGTGGCTCCCGACCCTGATAAGATCACCGCAATTAAGGAATGGCCAAGTCCCTCCAGTGTAAAGGAAGTGCGGCAGTTCCTCGGGTTGGTAGGCTACTACCGCAGGTTCATCCCCGGTTTCACCAAAAAGGCAGCTCCTATGCAGGACCTCCTGATAGGCCAGTCCCGGAAGGCCAAGAACCAGAAGCCGCCCTTCAGATGGGAGAAGTTGGAAGAGGAGTCCTTCCGCCAGCTGAAGATGGCCCTCACGGGGGATGAAATCCTGGCGTACCCGGATTACAGCCAGCCCTTTATCCTCTACACCGACGCAAGTAACATCGGGCTAGGAGCCGTGCTGTCCCAGATCCAGCAGGGGTAAGAACGAGTAATCGAAAGAACGAGTAATCGCTTACGCCAGCCGAAAACTGCGACCCACCGAGAGAAACCCTGAGAATTACAGCTCATTTAAGCTAGAGTTCCTGGCAGTGGTGTGGGCAGTCACCGAACGCTTTAAGCACTACCTCGCTTCTTCCCGGTTCGTCGTGTACACGGATAACAACCCGTTGACACACCTGGACACAGCAAGACTCGGTGCCCTAGAGCAGAGATGGATGGCCCGTCTGTCCAACTACGAGTTCACAATCAAATACCGGGCAGGACGCTCCAATACCAACGCGGACGCCCTGTCCAGGATGCCAAACCTACCGGACGTAGGAGAAGATCCAGAGGGACTGGAAGAAGTCGAACTCCCTGCGTTCCACCGGCATGGGACTATCCAGTATTCCCACCGGGTAAGGAGTAAGCAAGCCGCTACGTTTAACCCCTTGCCTCACTACAACTGGGAGGAAACGCAAGACAGTGACCCTGCCGTCCGACTGGTGAAGGAGATGCTGACTCGGCCAGAGGCTCGCCTTGACCCAGACGCTCCGGAGGAAGCCAAGCAACTGTGGGCTGAGAAGAGTCGACTGTTCCTTTATAAGGGGAAGTTGTGCCGCAGAATGGTTAACTCCCGGACGCATGAACTAATCTGGCAAGTAGTGGTGCCACGAAGAGACGCAGCCATGGTGATGGAGGCATACCACGACGGGGCTGGATAATTCGGATGGAAGAAGCTGGAGTTCCTGCTGCGCGAGCGGTTCCACTGGGTAGGCATGAGGGGAGCCATCGAGAGGTGGTGCAGAGACTGTGGCCCGTGCAACCTAAGAAGGAAGGACCGTGCCAGCCAGGAGACTCCCCTGCAGTCCATCGTCACCCGGCAGCCGTTGGAACTGGTAGCCTTGGATCATGTAAAACTGACCCCAAGCAGAAGTGGCTACGTCTACGCACTAACCATCGTGGATCACTACTCCCGGTTCTTGGTTGTCGTCCCCGTCAAGGACTTAACAGCTCGAACAGCAGCGAGAGCCTTCCAGCAGCATTTCTGCCGTCCACACGGGTACCCGGACCAAGTGTTGACAGACCAGGGACCTGCCTTTGAAGCGGAGGTCTTCCAAGAATTCTGCACTCTGTATGGCTGCCGGAAGATAAGGACGACACCCTATCATCCGCAAACTAATGGACTTTGTGAGAAAATGAACCAGGTGGTAATGGATCTTCTGAAAACGTTGCCCCTGGAAGAACGCAGTCTGTGGCCTGAGAAGCTGCCCGATCTGGTGGACCTATACAACCACATCCCGGTAGGTTCCACCAACTGTACCCCGGCTTACCTAATGAGGGCGAGACCTGGTAAGTTACCTGTTGACCTGGAAATGGGAGTCCTGACACCTGAGGACACTTCACCAGAAGCAGACTGGGACACAGAGAGGCAGCAGCAGTACCGGAGAGTACAGGAGAGCGTGGAGCGAAGTCTCTGTCAGGCTAGGGAAAGACAAGAGAAAACTTACAACCAGTATGCTCCTGCTGTTCCCCTGGTACCCGGAGAGCAGGTCTTGAAGAGAAAAAGACGGCTCCACAAGTTGGACGACCAGTGGGAGAAGGACCCGTACACCGTACTGCCCTCAAGCCACGACAACCCAAAGGTCTGTACCATCAGTAAAGACGGAGGGGAAACCACAACCATTGTATCCCGGGATCACCTGAAGAAGTGTCCCGAACAGCTACGGAACCCTGAAGAGGAACAAGAAGACCCTCGACCCGTAGAGGAAAGGGAAGACATGGTTAATACTGTGCTCGGAGACTTCCCTCGGTCTTGGACTCAAGTCAATGGTGCAGTTGTGGTACCCGTACTCACCTTCCTCCAACCAGCATCCCAAGCACCTACGGAGCAACAGGTAGAGCTGGAAGAACAGCCGGTCCAGGAGGCAGAAGACCCCACACCAGCAGACCAGGAGGATCAACCCTCTGCTTGCAGTGAGCCTGCCATATCCCTAGTGAGCCAAAGGGCCCGTAGACCGCTGCCCAGTTTACCCTTAACAGCTCCTACACCCTGTAGTTCAGGGCCAGACAGTCAGCTCCGTAGGTCCACTAGGGCCACTTGGGGCCAGTTACCCGCACGTTGGAGGATTTGAAGTGTATAAATTGTTTTATTTGTGGTTACCTGTTTATTGTTGCTTGTGTATAATTATGTGTTTCTAGTTATTTTTAGGAGTCCTTGGTGGATTTACCGGGAATCCTTTGTACATAGTTGGAGCGTAACCCAGGACGGACTAAAGACTGTTAAGGACTCGGGGCAGGACAGACCCCTACCTGGTTACGTCTCCCTGTTTTGGTGAAATGGACACCTTGCTTTCTTCAAAGACTGCACCCGGTTACGGACATGCCGTGACCACCTTTATGTGTTTCCTTATTGTTATTGTTATATCTTGTTATGTTTTTCTAAAATATGTTTAGTCCCGGAGGACTAAATTTCACTAGGGGGGAATGTGGCACCCCAGGGGTCTGGTTTTCCACAGTAACAGCAATGTTATGTCTGAGAGCAGGTGGGAGGTCTCTTGGTCAGGGATCCTATGCATGCCACATGTTATGCACACGCCCGGACTGACTGGCGTGTGCGGGTGTTGTGGTTCCACTGGACCATGGACCGGAGAGTGCCTGGAGGGGCGTGACTAAGTATCTGGCCGATCCGACCAAGGTGGCACGACGGCATACGACGCCAGTGCACCAGGGAGAAACCGGGCAGAGGGACTAGGTGCTACTCCAGGTCAAACTCCGGACACGGGGGTTGACCCACACTGGAATTACTGGAACAGGCAGGTTAGGCTGGCACAGACTGGTGGATGTAAGCAAACACGGCAGGTATGCAGAGGGGTGGATACAGGCGAGTATGCAGGCAGGGAGGTACTGGCCGAAAGGACGGGCTGGAGCACAGAAAGGTTAAGACCCAGTACAGACTGGGTCACAGAACCGCAGATGCGGTAGACAACCAAAGCAGAGAGGGAACGCCCAAAGCGGTGGGCAAGAACAGAGCAGGACGGGGCTGCAGGAGCAGCGAGCACAAGCAGGGCAGGACAGGACTGCCGGAGCAGCGGGCAGAAGCAGGGCAGGACAGGACTGCCGGAGCAGCGGGCAGAAGCAGGGCAGGACAGGACTGCTGGAGCAGCGGGCAGAAGCAGGGCAGGACAGGACTGCCGGAGCAGCAGCAAGGAGTCAGAGCAGGACGGACAGGGCTCTGATCACACGGAACAGACAGGAAGGGAAAGGCAGAGCCAGATACCCACAGGGTACTTGCAGTGAAGTAGCGAGGGGACCACAAACTCACAAACGGGAGTACAGAGACAACAAGCAGGAGTTAGGTACGAGTTCAGACTCTGCAGAAAAAGGAAAGGAACGGACATAGAGGCAAAACAGGTAAAGGATAGGAGAGAGTTCAGACTGGAACTGAGTGTACGGAAGAGACCGACACTGCAGCGGGATACAGGAGCGGGTCTGGGAATACGGCCCCCAGAGAGGCGGGACGAACAGGCAAGGAGCGTGTTCAGACAGGACAGACAAGATACAGGAACGGATCTAGGTAATCGGCCCCTAGAAGGCGGGAGGAACAGGCTAGGAGCGTGTTCAGACAGGCCTGGAAATACAGCCTCCAGGAAAGGCAGCAGGCAAGAGTACACAGACAGGACTCAGTTCAGACACGGGAACTGATACCGCAAGGCAGGAGACATAGACAGGACTCAGTTCAGACACGGGAACAGATACTGCAAGACAGGAGAAATAGACAGGACTCAGTTCAGACAGGAACAGATACCGCAAGGCAGGGACACAAACAGGACTCTGTTCAGACGGGAACAGATACCGCAAGGCACAGACAGGCAGATCTAGGAATACGGCCCCTAGAAGGCGAAAGAACAGGCAAGAAGCGTGTTCACAAGAACAGACCACAGTTCAGACACAGAACTGGAAAACAGGCAGGAAAACAGGATAGGACCTGGCATGTCAGAGACAAAAAGCCGACTGACAGGACACAATGCTCAGGCGCCATCTTGAGGAAGAAGGTGGTATAAATACCCAAAGATGGACAGCAATAGGCTGAAGGTGCAACAGGGGCGTGTCCGCAGAAGGTACAAGAAACAGGAAGTTCAGCGGGCGTCGCCCTATGCAGCCAAAACAGACAAACAGACAGCAAGGAGGGAAGCCAGAGAGACATTCTGGACTGGAGATCAAGTGCGCGCTCTTGCACAGTGGAAGATGGACCACCATGCAAGGACGCCGCCAGGTATGTTACACCACACCTCCTGCCCAGTCCTGGGAGGGGAAGAACTTCCCCTATATAAACCTAGGGCTGAGGCAGGGTGAGTGAGTAGAGAAGAAGCAGAGAAAAGAAGCAAATATAGGAAGAAACAACAGGAGCTCTGTGGGAGCAGTGTTACAAGGAGTCAGGGGCTGGCAGCTGCAGAGCTCGCCCTGACTGAGACGTTATCACCGGACCCGGAGTCCGAGGCTGTGGGGACTAACTCCTATCCAGCAGCAGAAACCGACCGGCAGGGGATTGCAGGTCCTCTGGCCCAGAAACCCGAAGGCCCCGAGTCACCGGCCATACGGGTGAGCACCACACGGTACACTCAGGGACGTGGGCTACTTATACCCGCCTCTAGCAAGGTAGCCAGAAGAGTATCGTTAGTTTGGGAGGCCTACAACTCCGCCTGGCCAGGGGAGATCCCATCTGCTCAAGGACTGACCAGGCCCCAATCGCTAGCCAGTACTCCGGGAGGGTCTATCTTTGTCACCAGTAAAGACCCTGAACTACACAGTACCGTCTCCGAGTGGTTCCTGCTACCCCCATCATCCACGTCGGCTGCCCTGAGGCCATACCCCTCCCGTTGGGGGTTATACTATCACGCTGCACAATCCTACCACCGGCCTCAGCGGTCTGCCCTGCAGCAGCAGCTCCTTAGCTGTACTCAACGGGTGGCGTAGTCATCCAACATCTACTGCTAATACAGCGCCACTTAGTCTGACTCCCTGGGCACGGACCGGATCACCGCCACGAGACTACAACCCTCAACAGATCCGGCTCCGGGTAAGCTCCCGCGTGCGCAACGCAGCGCGACACAGGCCCAGGGGCGCGTCACTTATGGACTGCAAATAAAAATTTCACCGCTTTGAATATTTGAGTGCCAAGGCTTTTTCTATAAATCAGCCATCCTGTCTGAACCAGCAGTACCTGTGATCCTCAACCCATCCTGTCTATACCAGCCGTCCTGTCTTAACCAGTACCTGTGATCCAGAATCAGTCCTGTCTAAACCAGCCACCCTGTCTTTACCAGTCCCTGTGATCCTGAACCCACAGGACCTGTCCAGTCTGAACCAACACCCGTATCCTTTATGCCAGTGATCCTGCTCTTGCTACTCCAAGTCCGTATCTGCATTCTGACACTTGGGATCAGCTACTGCAGTACCGAGGACTGTCCTGGAGTGGTACCTGCCGGCTACCTGCAACTCAAGCCTAAACTCACCATCAGAGGCTCTAGTGAAGACCAGGTAGCCTACTTATAGTTGAAACCAGAAGTTTACACACACTATATAAAAAGACACATATGCATGTTTTTCTCAATATCTGACATGAAATCAGAATAAACCTTTCCCGTTTTTGGTCAACTAGGATTACCATAATTTTTTATATTTGCTAACTGCCAGAATAATGAGAGAGAGAATGTTTTAAGGCATTTTATTATTTACTGCAAAGTCAAACATTTATATACACTAAGATTACTATGTCTTTAAACTATTCTGGACTGCCCATATGATGTCATGTGTTTGGAAGCTTCTGATTTTTTGGCAACATCTGAGTTAATTAGAGACACACCTGTGGATGTATTTTAAGGCACACTGGAAACACACTGCTTCTTTGTGTATCATCATGGGAAAGTCTAAAGATATTAGCCAACATACCAGGAAGAGAATTGTGGACTTGCACAAGTCTGGCTCATCCTTGGGTACAATTTCAAGATGCCTGAAGGTGCCTTGTTCATCTGTACAAACAATTATACGCAAGTACAAACAAGATGGGAATGTCCAGCCATCATACCGCTCAGGAAGGAGATGGGTTCTGTCTCCCAGAGATGAACGTGCTTTGGTCCGACATGTGGATATCAATCCAAGAACAAAAGCAAAAGACCTTGTGAAGATGATGGTGGAACCTGGTAAGATTGTGTCAATATCCACAGTGAAATGCGTACTGTATCAGCATCTGCCAGGAAGAAGCCATTACTCCAAAAGAAACGTAAAAAAGTCAGATTAATGTTTGCAAATGCACTCAGGAACAAAGACCTTATTTTTTGGAGACTTGTCCTGTGGTGTGACAAAACTAAAATTTAACTTTTTGGGCATAATGACCATTGTTACGTTTGGAGGAATAAGGGAAAAGAACACCATCCCAACTGTGAAACATGGGGGTGGCAGCATCATGTTGTGGGGTTGTTTTGCTGCAGGAGGGAATGGTGTACTTCACAAAATAGATGGCATCATGAGAAGAGAAGATTATGTGGCAGTACTGAAGCAACATTGTCACGCAAGGTGTGGGAAAGACTAAGTGCAACACGAAGGGAAGAGGGGGAAGAAACCCAAAAACTAGAGAAAGGAGGAGTGGAGATCCCTAGGCAGATCTAACAACACCCTGCCTACCCTACCGTCCCTATAATGGTTTCACACAAGCATGCACAAAAGAACATAGAAGTATCACCAGCAATTGCCTGGAGCAAACTGAGTTTTTAACTCCCATGCAAGGGTGTGTCAATCAGCAGCAGGAGGGAGGTTGATGCTGGGTCTTAAAGGAAGAAGGATTAAGAAGGTGTCTGCAATGCCAAGCGCAGTGACCTTCTACAGCCAGATCCAGAATGACTGTCTATTATACCTGACACACCGGTGACAAACATCTCAAGACATCAGCCAGGAAGTTAAAGCTTGGGCGGAAATGGGTCTTCCAAATGGACAATGACCCGAAGCATACTGCCAAAATGGTAACAAAGTGGCTTAAGGATAACAAAGTCAATGTTTTGGAGTGGCCATCACAAAGCCCTGATCTCAGTCCTATTGAAAATTTATGGGCAAAGCTGAAAAGGCAGGTGTGAGCAAGGCGACCTACAAACATGGATCAGTTACACGAGTTTTATCAGGAGGAATGGGCCCAAATTCTGACCAACTAATGTGAGAAGCTTGTGGAAGGATATCCCAAACGTTTGACCCAAGTCATTCAGTTTAAGGGCAATGGTACCAAATACTAATGAAATGTGTGTAAACTTTTGACTTTGCAGTAAGTAATAAAAATGCCTTAAAACATTCTCTCTCTCACACATTATTCTGGTATTTGGCAAATATAAAAAATGATGGTAATCCTAATTGTCCTAAAACGGGAAAGGTTTAATCTGATTTCGTGTCAGATATTGAGAAAAACATGAATATGTATCTTTATATATATAGTGTATGTAAACTTCTGGTTTCAACTGTATCTGTCTGGATTTATAGGAAAGTTTTTAAAAAAAAGCTTTCTGTGAAGATTCGTATGGGGAGGGAGTGACACAATCTGACTGGTTTAACAGAGTATTGATGGATCCTCCAGACAAATACGTGAACGACAAGCAAATGACAAAATCATTTGGAAGTGACTTTGAAAACATTCCTTTATCATAATGGTCATTTCTAATAGGAAATCCAACAAGTAATCTAATAGTTCTTATTGATTTGTCCTGTGTGTGTTGGGATGAGTTTAACCCCTTCACCCCAGGACCATCTTCCTTTTTTTGCCCTTTCGTTTTTTGTTCCTCTTCTTCCCAGAGTGATAACTTTTTTATTTTTTAAGTCAATATGGCCATGTGAGGGCTTATGTTTTTGCAGGACGAGTTGTACTTTTGAACGACACCATTGGTTTTACCATATCGTGTACTGGAAAACTGGAAAAAAATTCCAAGTGCTGTGAAATTGCAAAAAAAAGTGCAATTCCACATTTGTTTTTTGTTTTTTTCTGTTTTTTTACTACGCTCACTATATGGTAAAACTGACCTGCCATAAGTTCTTTTTTATTTAAGTAGTGAAAAAAAAAAACAAAGTCGCTATTTTCTGAGACCCGTAGCATCTCCATTTTTCAGGATCTGGGGCTGGCTGACGGCTTATTTTTTGCACGCTGAAGCTGACATTTTTATTCATACCATTTTCGGGTAGACACAATGTTTTGATCTCTCGTTATTGCATTTTATTGCAATTGTGCGATGACCAAAAAAACATAATTCTGGTGTTTTGATTTTGTTCTCGTTATGCCTTTTATTAATTATTTTTATATATTGGTAGATTGGGAGATTCTGAATGCGGCGATAGCAAATGTGTGTACAGTATATTTGATTTCTTTATTGTTTTATTTTGAATGGGGTGAAAGGGGGGTGATTTAAACTTTTATATTTTTTACAATTTTTTAAATATTTAAAAAACTTTTTTTTTACTTTTTACTCACTTCAATAGTATCCATGGGAGACTAAAAGCTGCACTTGTCTGATCACCTGTGTGTAGCAGAAATGCTCACTGGCTATAAGCGCCGACCGCTGGGCGGTGCTCATAGCATCCTGGCAATGACAAACTCAGGGGTCTCATGCAGACCCTGGGTTGTCATGCCAACCCATCAGTGACCCGCAGTCATGTGACACAGGAGGGACTTATGACGCGATTCCACCCTCGGCTATTAGGGGCACATGACTGCTGATCAGATCTGTCATGTCCCCGGAAAGGTGCGGGCTCATCAACGGAGCCTGCGCCAAACAGAGAGAGACGACATGTGCCGTACATGTATGGCACATTTCGGAAAGGGGTTAAGGAGCCCTAGTCTCACACTGAGGACAGGGATGTAGCTATAAAAGGCTGGACCCCTAGGTAAATGTAGTTATCCCCCCTTCTTGAACATGAAAGACACACTTTTCTGCTAAGCGACAATGAAAAAATTCAATTAGGCTGCGAGGCGTGCCCTTAGTAAAGGGTTATTCTCAAAATATAAAGTTACCCCCTAATCATAGTATAAGGGATAACTTATTAATCACTGGAGGTCCGCTGCTGGTATAGTCAGCGATCTGAGTTCAGGGCTCTGGGAACCCAAGAGCGGGGCTTTGCCGCCCAGACTTTAATGGAGCGGAAGTGCAAATGCTCAACCCTTCTCACATTTCTTGTCTATGGGACTGTTGGAGAATGCTGAGCGCTGTACTCGGCTCTCTCCAGGTGTCCCATAATGAATTGAGCGGCTCCATTCAAGATGGGTTGGCGAAGTCTCATTCTCAGGATTCTAGGGATTGGATCTTAGATCGTTTGGGGCTACCAGTTGTTGGACCCCCAGCGATCAGCAAGTTATCACCTATCCCATGAATAAGTGATTACTTTATTTTTGTGAATAACCCGTTAACCACTGATATGTTAATATCACTCACTAGATTCCTAAAAACATCAGATCCCAGACAAAACAACTTAATCATTAGACCCCATACCTCACCCCTTTATTATTAGATCTTCGATAAAGCTCCTTAATTATAAGACACCAGGCAAGACAAAATAATATTAGACCCCAGACTAGACCCCAATGTACTTACCAGACTAAGACCCCATTCATACATCCGTGAATTCTATCAGACAGTACATGGATGGAATCAGTGTTCTGTCCTTTACATCACGGACCCGTTCCTCTATATGTCTACAATTTTATTATGCAGACCATTGGGTGCCAAAAAAAGGAATGTCTGAATGGACCTTATAGAATATAATGGGTACAGAATAAAACACACAGATGAAATGTGGATGCGTCAATGAAGGCTTTCTCAAGGAAGGTCTTCCTATTTAATTGTATGCATTGCCCTACTATGGTGGCTTTGTCTGTAGGTAACGTGATATTTCCATCTCTAAGATCCTATCCCAATGTGTAGTAGGTGTAATAATGATAATATTAGCAAATAGAAATGTAGTATAGTTCTTCTGATTTGCATTGTAAGTTACAGAGCTTACCCATTCTCTGCTGGTCTCATCATACTGCACATGGATAGAAATGCTTGATTAAAAAAGCATTCCTCCCATCAAAGTTTTTATCCTAATATATTGCGGTCATCATATTATATAGCACTGTGTACTTACTATTGCTCATTTTACCTTTCTACCCAGATAATTCTTCTCTTTTTTCTTCTCTATGTAGAAACAGGAAATCTCTAGTCCCTGCATTTATCATTCCCTTCTACAACTATTGATCCAGCTGCTCCCTCCTTCACCTGTCAAGGTCTTTTGCAGTGACTCATGACTCATACAGGGAAAATGTACCTCCTGTTTCTACACAGAGCTTAGAAGGATTCAACTAGTCAGTTTGCAAGCACGTGATGTCATAGACCTAATGGAAAAGAGAAGGATTATCTGGGTAGAAAGGGAAAATGAGCAATTGTAAGTACACAGTTCTATATAAGATGATGACTGCAATATAATAGGGGAATAAAATCTTTGATGAGAGGAGGAGGAGGAGGAGTGCTTCTTTAATCAATCAGTGGCAGAAGTGGGTCAGTGATTCGCTGAGAGGCCATTCCCTGTCATTTCTGGTATATAAAGATGGGGCAAGGAAGCAGAAATCAGCTTCTGATTCAGAGCTGCCGATAGTTGATGAAGGGTATCTTTTTTTATATATAAGTATCTGAGCCTTTTTCATAATATTTTTCATTCACTAGATAAGGATTTTCAGGATATTTACCGAGCAGCAGCACTGTCACTGCACTGTAATAGAGGCTATAACAGAACCATACAAATAATGTACTTATAGGGTATATCTGAATGGAAAAGTAAAGCCAATCTAAAAATCTCAGCCAATTTCTTTTTTTTTAAATTAGTTTTACAAAGGAAAAGACAGGTTGTTTTACTGCCATCTAGTGGTGAAGAACTGGAACTGAAAAAAACGCCCCAATTTATTTTATATATAGTGATTATCTACTTCATAGTTCTATACAGGGAATGTACCCTCTCCCGGTAATTACTGACCCACAGGTCCCATCTGTGCACACTAATCTGGAAAGACAGAGTAATCCATGAGTCCCGTACAGTACTTTACATCAGATCAAATCTATTATATTATGCATATGGAAGTGCTTCATTAATAATTAACACTTTGTAGGAATTCACACAAGATGTGTTTTAGCAACTTATTCAATTAGTTATCCTATGTCTGCCCAGAAGACTGAGAATTATTGCCAATTTGCGCATAAAAGAAAAGAGAGTGATTCGAGGGTTTGTTCGTTTTTTTGTGTTGACAGCAATTACTGGTTATTTGCTATAGTGGTTTTGGAAGGGACTGAGTCAACATTGCAGTTTCCGGATCAGTGTCCTGTAAACGGAATTGAGGGATCTCGATCACTGGGATTCATTTGCCTAATTCACAAGTTTTCTTGAGAAATTACTTATTATTTTCTTCCAAGCAATCTGTAAATCTTCTGCAGTTTAGTTGTAAATCCTGACGAAGAAAGACGTCTAGAACTCTAGCGCCACCCATTGGAAGCAGCGATCCTAAAAATCAATATTAACTCTTTAACGAGCCTTTCAATATGACTTCGGATAAAAGCCAAACCAGAATCTCAAATTGCAGACATGGTGTTTCGGGGTATTGCCCCTCATCAGTGCAAAGTGTGAGATCTGATTTGGCTGGGTGAGATGCTCTGGACTGGGGTCTAAGGGGAAATGTTTCTCCTTGTGGAGAGTGAAAAGTGAAGCCTGGCATGTCAGAGTGAGGAGACTTATAAGCCTTGCATGCATAGAGGAAGATGACTAGAACTCTAACGCCACCTATTGAAATCAGCGACCCTAAAAGTCAATATCGACTCTTAAACGAGCGAAACCAGAATCTCAATTTGCAGACACAATGATTCGGAATGTCGCCTCTCAATAAATGTATTGACAAATAAGAGATGGTGAAGGCAGCAACATCCATGAAACAAAGATCTCACATCCGGAGGGTCATCCCCATAACAGGAAAATCTGAAACTAGGAACAGACTGCACAGTCTGGAAGCTAAGAACAACAAAAAAAAATAAAGATTGCAGAATGAAACTTACTTGTACAACTTTTTTTTTTAGGTATAAAGTGTAAGAACCATTTCCTACATCAATGGTGTCCATAGCTTTTAGGTCCTTCTTGCTCCTTTAGTGCTATTCCCCTATCTATCTCATTTTTATTTATGAAACACCGGCCTTGTGTGAGTGTCCTTGGATGAACTTCTCTTCCCCATTTTAATCTGGATTTTTATCAATCTACTGTACATTATTTGGGCTGAAGCCACTCTGCAGAACTCTGGTCTAATTGCTTATAAAACAAGACATTAAGTATCTACATATACATCTAATGCATAGGAAAAGCATAGCAAACACTGGACAGAGCAAGCCAAGGGATGGAAAACAGTACAGACAATTCAATCACAATGAACATATGGAAAGATAACGATTGATTGTGTGATTAGACGATTAGACGATTGTGTGATTAGACACTGGCGATGTTTCAATGGGACTACTTGTGCCATAGTCAGTGTACATATTGCATTCAGGATATAATGTGATGGGAGTGGACTAGGGATGAGCGAGTATACTCGTTACTATTCGGTACTCGCCGAATAGTACGGTACTCGGGCTACTCGTTACTCCCCGAGTTTCCTTGTGATTACTCGCTAGGTGTAACAAGTACAATGTAAGTCAATGGGAAATGCGAGTAAGCCGAGTAAGTGTCTGCTGGAGCCAGGGTCGGACTGGGGTGTCTGGGGCCCACAGGGAGAACTGACTCTAGGGGCCCACCTACAGCCATATGCAAATATCTGTTATCCGCTATCCCTGTTATAGTGGAGCATTGACTGGCGGCTCCTGCACATCTACTGTGCACCACTATAACTGGGATGTACAATTACGGTAGTTTGCATTAAAGGGCTTCTTTGGTTAAAACAAGTTATCACCGATCCATGGGATCCACAGGATCGGTGATCACTTATTGATCGTTTGGGTCCGAACATTGGAAAACGCGCCTATCAGAAGAATGGGGAAGTTTCATCCCTGACAGGACACTTATCCCCATTTTAAAATGCAGCTTCCAAAAAAGAGCAGCGCTCACAGTCACTGAGGGAATGACTGGATGAGTGGTCGCATCTCACATGCCGCTCCAGTCTAATGGGGAGAAAAGCTCCACATTCTGCCGATTGTGTCCCAGCAGTCAGACCCCCACCAATCAATATCATCACTGATCCTGTGGAGAGGTGATTACTTGTTTTCACCAGAGAACCCCTGTAAGTGCATCTCTGCCGCTCTGGACCAAGTATTTAATCTCTAAGGCTGCGGCCCCACTATCAGTATTTGGTCAGTATTTTTTCTCAGGAGTGGGAGCCAAAACCAGGTGAGGAACAATCAGAGAAAAGGTAGAATAGAAACAAGTCACCAATTCTGTATTTATCACCCACTCCTGGTTTTGGCAGCTACTCCTGAGAAAAAATACTGACCGAATACTGATGGTGGGGCTGTGGCCTAATGGAAAAAAATCTTTTCCTAGTTAATATCAGCAAGAACAAAATGACTGCCATACACAACACAGTCCACTATATCAACACCAATAATACCACATACAAAAGAGACAAATATCGCCACACCATGACTAGATCACATATTACCACCACATAGTGACCAAATAATACTACATACAAGGAACAAATACGGCCACACCATGACCAGACCACATATTACCACCCCAAAGTGACCAAATACTACAATACTGATCATGAATACAAACCACAATACTAACAACACTGTTATTACCACCAGTGACATTATACACAGGAGCTCTGTATATAGTGTCAGTGTACAGGTAATACAGGGATCACCAGTGACATTATACACAGGAGCTCTGTATATAGTGTCAGTGTACAGGTAATACAGGGATCACCAGTGACATTATACACAGGAGCTCTGTATATAGTGTACAGTGTACAGGTAATACAGTGACCACCAGTGACATTATACACTGGAGCTCAGTATATAGTGTCAGTGTACAGGTAATACAGGGTTCACCAGTGACATTATACACAGGAGCTCTGTATAGAGTGTCAGTGTACAGGTAATACAGTGATCACCAGTGACATTATACACTGGAGCTCTGTATTTAGTGTACAGGTATTACAGTGGTCACCAGTGACATTATACACAGGAGCTCTGTATATAGTGTACAGGTAATACAGTGGTCACCAGTGACATTATACACAGGAGCTCTGTACATAGTGTATAGTGCACAGGTAATACAGTGGTCACCAGTGACATTATACACAGGAGCTCTGTATATAGTGTACAGATAATACAGTGGTCACCAGTGACATTATACACAGGAGCTCTGTATATAGTGTACAGGTAATACAGTGGTCACCAGTGACATTATACACAGGAGCTCTGTACATAGTGTATAGTGCACAGGTAATACAGTGGTCACCAGTGACATTATACACAGGAGCTCTGTATATAGTGTACAGATAATACAGTGGTCACCAGTGACATTATACACAGGAGCTCTGTATATAGTGTACAGGTAATACAGTGGTCACCAGTGACATTATACACAGGAGCTCTGTATATAGTGTACAGATAATACAGTGGTCACCAGTGACTTTATACACAGGAGCTCTGTATATAGTGTACAGATAATACAGTGGTCACCAGTGACTTTATACACAGGAGCTCTGTATATAGTGTACAGGTAATACAGTGGTCACCAGTGACATTATACACAGGAGCTCTGTATATAGTGTATAGTGTACAGGTAATACAGGGATCACCAGTGACATTATACACAGGAGCTCTGTATATAGTGTCAGTGTACAGGTAATACATTGATCACCAGTGACATTATACACTGGAGCTCTGTATATAGTGCACAGGTAATACAGTGGTCACAAGTGACATTATACACAGAAGCTCTGTATATAGTGTATACATAATATAGTGATCACCAGTGACATACACAGGAGTTCTGTATATACTATATACACACGTGGTCAGAATTGTTGGTACCCCTCGTTTAATGAAAGAAAAACCCACAATGGTCACAGAAATAACTTGAATCTGACAAAAGTAATAATAAATTAAAAATCTATGAAAATGAACAAATGAAAGTCAGACATTGCTTTTCTGCTTCCACTGAATTTAAAAAAAAAATTAAACTCATGAAATCGGCCTGGACAGAAATGATGGTACCCCTGAAAATAATGTGACAAAAGGGACATGTTAAATAAAGTTGTGTCCACTAATTAGCATCACAGGTGTCTACAATCTTGTAATCAGTCAGTAGGCCTGTATATAGGGCTACAGATACTCACTGTGCTATATATAGGGCTGCAGATACTCACTGTGCCTGTATATAGGGCTACAGATACTCACTGTGCCTGTATATAGGGTTACAGATACTCACTGTGCCTGTATATAGAGTTACAGATACTCACTGTGCCTGTATATAGGGTTACAGATATTCACTGTGCCTGTATATAGGGTTACAGATACTCACTGTGCTTGTATATAGGGCTACAGATACTCACTGTGCTTGTATATAGGGCTACAGATACTCACTGTGTTGTTTGGTGACATGGTGTGTACCACACTCAACATGGACCAGAAGAAGCAAAGGAAAGAGCTGTCTCAGGAGATTAGAAAGAAAATTATAGAAAAGCATGTTAAAAGGTAAAGGTTATAAGACCATCTCCAAGCAGCTTGATGTTTCTGTGACTACAGGTGCACATATTATTCAGAAATTTAAGATCCATGGGACTGTAGCCAACCTCCCTGGACGTGGGTGCAGGAGGAAAATTGATGACAAATCAAAGAGACGGATAATATGAATGGTAACAAAAGAGCCCAGAATAACTTCTAAAGAGATTAAAGGTGAACTTCAAGCTCAAGGAACATCAGTGTCAGATCGTACTATCCACCGTTGTTTGATCCAAAGTGAACTTCATGTAAGACGACCAAGGAGAACACCATTGTTGAAAAAAAAAATAGTAAAAAAGCCAGACTGGAATTTGCCAAACTACATGTTGACAAGCCACAAAGCTTCTGGGAGAATGTACTATGGACAGATGAGACAAAAATTGAAGTTTTTGGCAAGGCACATCAGCTCTATGTTCACAGATGGAAAAATGAAGCATATCAAGAAAAGAACACTGTCCCTACTGTGAAACATGGTGGAGGCTCTGTTATGTTCTGGGGCTGCTTTGCTGCACCTGGCACAGGGTGTCTTGAATCTGTGCAGGGTACAATGAAATCTCAAGACTATCAAGGGATTCTAGAGAGAAATGTGCTGCCCAGTGTCAGAAAGCTTGGTCTCAGTCGCAGGTCTAGCAACAGGATAATGACCCAAAACACACAGCTAAAAACACCCAAGAATGGCTAAGAGGAAAACATTGGACTATTCTGAAGTGGCTTCTATGAGCCCTGACCTAAATCCTATTGAGCATCTTTGGAAAGAGCTGAAACATTCTGGAAAAGGCAACCTTCAAACACGAGACAACTGGAGCAGTTTGCTCATGAGGAGTCGGCCAAAATACCTGTCGAGAGGCGCAGAAGTCTCATTGACAGTTACAGGAATCGTTTGATTGCAGTGATTGCCTCAAAAGGTTCAACAAAATATTAAGTTAAGAAGAAGAACCATCATTTCTGTCCAGGCCGATTTCATGAGGTTAATTTTTTTTTAAATTCTGTGGAAGCAGAAAATCAATGTCTGACCTTCATCTCTTCATTTTCAAAAATTTGTAATTTATCAGATTGAAGTTATTTCTGTGACCATTGTGGGTTTTTCTTTCATTAAACGAGGAGTACCAACAATTTTGACCACGTGTGTAGTGTAAGTGTACATGTAATACACTGACTCACCAGTGATGTCTCTAGGTGAAGTCCTTCATCTTCGCTTTTCTTCTTCTTCTGGCACAGACAGCCATCACTTCTTCCAGCCAGGAATCATCTCTGCAGAAAATAACACACAGTTATTAATAACTGATCTCTTCTAGAGAATATTCCCACTTTCCCCCCCCCCGACCTCTACACTACACCAGTTGAAGAAAAAAAGCAACATAGTGCCGTCCTGCACAGTAACAGGACCTCTCTTTTGTCCCATCCCATGGAAAACAATTTCCTAAAAAGTAAATTATATTACAGAAGTAATAATGTAATAATAATTGGAATCTAAAGTAATAATGTTCCCCACTGGTCACCATAAACTAATAAAGTATGTTCCTCAATCTGGCTCCCAAACAGTAATTAAGTCCCTTGTCTAGCCAGGCACCCCCATATGTCCCTTCTGGCCACCATTTGTCTAGTGTGACCCCTCCATATATTTATCCTAGCACATGTGTATCGAGCCTGCCCCCTCCCATATACCCATCCTAGCCCCCCCATATGCCAGTCTGCCCCCCCACATATCCATCCTTGCCTCCATGTTTCCAGCCTGCGCCCCCATATGTCCCCCCCATATATCCTCCATGTGTCCAGCCTGCCCTCTACATATTCATCCTGGCCTCCATGTGTCCAGCCTCTCCCCTCATATATCCATACTGCCCTTACCCCCTGCATATATCCATCCTGACACCCCCCATATATCCAGCGTGCCCCTCCATATATTTATGCTAGCCCATGTGTATCGAGCCCGCCCCCCCCACATATTCATCCTAGCCCCCCCCATATATCCATCCTGGCCTCCATGTGTTCAGCCTGCCCCCCCCCCATATATCCATCCTGGCCTCCATAAGTCCAGCTTGCCCCCCCCATATATCCATCCTGGCCTCCATATATCCATCTTGCCCCCCCATATATCCATCCTGCCCCCCCCATATATCCATCCTGCCCCCCATATACCCATCCTGCCCACCCCCCTTTGCCTGGGTCCACCTTGGTTCCCCCTTGTGTGTCCTGCCAGGGCTCCCCCTTGTGTGTCCAGCCAGGGCTCCCCTCCCTTGCGTGTCCAGCCAGGGCTCCCCCCTTGCGTGTCCAGCCAGGGCCCCCCCCTTGTGTGTCCAGCCAGGGTTCCCCCCTCTTGTGTCCAGCTTGGCCCCCCCGTGTGTCCAGCTTGGCCCCCCCTCATGTGTCCAGCTTGGCCCCCCCTCGTGTGTCCAGCTGGGCCCCCCCTCGTGTGTCCAGCTGGGCCCCCCCTCGTGTGTCCGTCCAGCTGGGCCCCCCCTCGTGTGTCCGTCCAGCTGGGCCCCCCCTCGTGTGTCCGTCCAGCTGGGCCCCCCCTCGTGTGTCCGTCCAGCTGGGCCCCCCCTCGTGTGTCCGTCCAGCTGGGCCCCCCCTCGTGTGTCCATCCAGCTGGGCCCCCCTTGTGTGTCCATCCAGCTGGGCCCCCCTTGTGTGTCTGTCCAGCTGGGCCCCCCCTTGTGTGTCTGTCCAGCTGGGCCCCCCCTTGTGTGTCTGTCCAGCTGGGCCCCCCCTTGTGTGTCTGTCCAGCTGGGCCCCCCCGTGTGTGTCTGTCCAGCTGGGCCCCCCCTTGTGTGTCTGTCCAGCTGGGCCCCCCCCTTGTGTGTCTGTCCAGCTTGGCCCCCCCCTTGTGTGTCTGTCCAGCTGGGCCCCCCCTTGTGTGTCTGTCCAGCTGGGCCCCCCCTTGTGTGTCTGTCCAGCTGGGCCCCCCCCTTGTGGGTCTGTCCAGCTGGGCCCCCCCTTGTGTGTCCTGCTGGCCCCCGCCTTGTGTGTCCAGACCATTACACACACACACACACCTCTTACCTTCCTGCGATCCCGTGCGGTGTCCTCCTACTCCTGAGTTGCGCGCCTCCTTTACAGCAGGCGCATGACGATGACGTCATACGCCGGCCGGCGAAGGGAGACACGCAGCTTCAGCTGCTTCACTGGGACGTGCGCCGCGGTGGTTCAGGTAATGAACGCTGCGTGCGCGCGTCCCTGCATACACTGTGCCTGCGCTTTTAAAGGGCCCGTGCCCCTTAAAACCGCAGGATTTTTTTTTGTTCTCTTCTCCCCCCTCTACTCTGCAGCAGGGGCGGGGCCCACCGGGAAATTTCCCGGTATCCCGCCAGCCCAGACCGACCCTGGCTGGAGCCTATAAAGCGGTCTGGGGCTGAGGAAAAGGCTGAAATGGGTGCATGATTGTTTAAAAGCCGGCGGTAAAAAGCAGCCGGCTTTTAAACAATCACTCAGCCCCATACTCGCTTCCCTGCAGTCTCCCATCCTGATCCTCCGCTCCCCCGCCGCCTCCCATCCCGTTCCTAAGTTAGGACCGGGCGGGGAGCGCAGCACCAGGGAGCAGGTAGCGAAGGACCCGGGCGGGAAAGCCGGCAGTGAAAAGACTTCACCGCCGGCTTTCCCGTTCATGCTACGCTCCCCACTCCCTGATGTATGCTCTCCGCAGAAAAAACGTCATTACTAGTTTTACCATATTATGTACTGGAAAACAAGAAGAAAATTCCAAGTGCGGTGAAATTGCAAAAAAAAATGCAATTCCACACAGTTGTTTTTTTGTTTTTTTTTCTTTCCACATTCACTGAATGCTAAAACTGACCTGCCATTATTATTTTCCAGGTCATTACGAGTTTGTAGACACCAAACATGTATAGGTTCTTTTTTATTTAAGTGGTGAAAAAAAATCCAAAGTTTGCAAAAAAAAAAAAAAATGGCGCCATTTTCCGAGACCCATAGCGTCTCCATTTTTCGGGATCTGGGGCCGGGTGAGGGCTTATTTTTTGCGTGCCGGACTGACATTTTTATTGATACCATTTTGGCGTAGATCCGATGTTTTGATCGCCCGTTATCGCATTTTATTGCAATGTTGAGGCGACCAAAAAAAAGTAATTCTGGCGTTTGGAATTTTTTTCTTGTTACGCCTTTACCGATCGGATTAATTCTTTTTTTATATTGATAGATTGGGTGATTCTGAACGCGGCAATACCAAATATGTGTATGTGGGGTTTATTTTTTATTATTTTATTTTGAATGGGGCAAAAGTGGTGATTTAAACTTTTATACTTTTTTAATCTTTTTAAAAACATTTTTTTTACACTTTTTGCTTGCTTCTATAGTCTCCATAGGAGACTATAGAAGCAGCAACTGTCTGATCGCCTCTGCTACATAAAGGTGATGAGCAGATCACCTCTGTGTAGCAGAAATGCTCCTGTACTATGAGTGCCGACCACTAGGTGGAGCTCACAGTAATCTTTACATGACAACCACTGGGGTCTGCAGCAGACCCTGGGTTGCCAAGCCCACCCATCAGTGACCCGCGATCACGTGACGGGGTCACTGATGGGCGGGGTAAGTGAGATTGAAAGCGGCATTTAACTGGTTAACAGCCACGGGTGGATCGCGATTCCGGGGGTGATGGCCTGGGGCGTACTAATACGCTCCAGGCCAGTAAGGGGTTAAAGAGGCTCAATCACTTCTAGTGACATGTCTGGTTTAGTAAATACCTATGTTCCCCATTAAAGCGGTTGTTCGGTCCAAATTGAAAAGTCTGCAGTCATTCTGTGTGACTGCAGACTTATGAATTCCCCCAGTGCATGCACCGTGGGTGCGGCCTCGCTTCCATACACTTGTATGGTGCGAGGCCACGCCCTCTAGTTGTCCATACCCACTAGATGGGGCACGGCCTCGCTCAATAACAGTGCATGGAGCGAGGCCATACCCGCTAGTCGGGCCCTGGCTGGGTCAGCAACTGGCGAATCCCCGCAGCGCACGCACTGTGCACTGGGGGGATTCATAAGTCTGCAGTCACACAGAGAGACTGCAGACTTATCGATTTGGACCAAAAATCCCTTTAAATAACAAATACGGGGCAATTTTTATTAGGAGATTGTGTTGTCAATACTATAGCAAAGCTGGCACTTGTTGACCAAAGTAGTCTCCCCACTCAGGGATGGCATAAGGAAAGCAGATGAACACCAACAACAGTTCAAGTGGGATTTAGTCACTGAGAAGCATTGAGCATTCCTATTAAAGAGGACTCGTTACCAAATTTTTCATGATGAACTAAACACACAATGTAATATTGGCTGCAAGGCAAAATAAAACATTTAATTATTTTTTGTTTGTTTTCTTTAATTTAGCCTCTCCATTGCAAAAACATTACCACTTAGCTTTTGTTACACCCAAGTGGGTATTATCAGATAGTTTTCACTGGGGTGTGTACTTCTTCTCCCTGTATTAGCTGCCAATTATAAGCAGGCAGCAACACAGCAGAAAGAGAACATGCCCCCACCACAGTTTAGAGCAGGTTTTTTGGTGTGAGATTTAATAATACAGCTATTAGCTCCTGGTCTAATCTAATGCATGATTACAAAGTGTGAGAGATAAGAGCACAGATGACTCACACCTTTCAGATAAGCTCGATGTGAGTAAAAGGGCAGCACAGCTGAGTTTAGCTGTGTCACATTACAAACCCTTCTATCAGCTCTCCTCCTCCCATAGCACTTTCAACTCTGCTGTAGTGCCTTTCCTCCACATTCTCCTGAGCCTGTCCAAAGATGAGTTACACTTATGTCTGTGGTGCTCAAATCAACTTTGGACCACAACAGACATAAGTGTAAATACTGAAATAGCTCTGGACAACTAATATGGGGGAAGGGTCAGTACAGCAGAGCTGACAGTGCTATGTGAGGAGAAACACCAAGGTTACTTACCGGTAGCCGGTTTTTCCTGAACCCATGACAGCACACCTTGAGAGAGGGATCCGCCCCACCAAGGACAGGAAACCGTCTGAAATAAAAGGGCGGTACCTCTCCCTCGCTTCAGTTGGATTACAGAGCATTGAGAGAACCTCCAGAAAAGGTTAGACACACAACCAACACCTACAATATATATATACAGTACAGACCAAAAGTTTGGACACACCTTCTCATTTAAAGATTATTCTGTATTTTCATGATTATGAAAATTGCACATTCACACTGAAGGCATCAAAACTATGAATTAACACATGTGGAATTATATACTTAACAAAAAAGTGTGAAACAACTGAAAATATGTCTTATATTCTAGGTTCTTCAAAGTAGCCACCTTTTGCTTTGATGACTGCTTTGCACACTCTTGGCATTCTCTTGATGAGCTTCAAGAGGTAGTCACCGGAAATGGTCTTCCAACAATCTTGAAGGAGTTCCCAGAGATGCTTAGCACTTGTTGGCCATTTTGCCTTCAGTCTGCGGTCCAGCTCACCCCAAACCATCTCGATTGGGTTCAGGTCTGGTGACTGTGGAGGCCAGATCATCTGGCGTAGCACCCCATCACTCTCCTTCCTGGTCAAATAGCCCTTACACAGCCTGGAAGTGTGTTTGGGGTCATTGTCCTGTTGAAAAATAAATGATGGTCCAACTAAACGCAAACTGGATGGAATAGCATGCCGCTGCAAGATGCTGTGGTAGCCATGCTGGTTCAGTATGACTTCAGTTTTGAATAAATCCCCAACAGTGTCACCAGCAAAGCACCCCTACACCATCACACCTCCTCCTCCATGCTTCATGGTGGGAACCAGGCATGTAGAGTCCATCCATTCACCTTTTCTGCGTCGCACAAAGACACGGTGGTTGGAACCAAAGATCTCAAATTTGGACTCATCAGACCAAAGCACAGATTTCCACTGGTTTAATGTCCATTCCTTGTGTTCTTTAGCCCAAACAAGTCTCTTCTGCTTGTTGCCTGTCCTTAGTGGTTTCCTAGCAGCTATTTTACCATGAAGGCCTGCTGCACAAAGTCTCCTCTTAACAGTTGTTGAAGAGATGTGTCTGCTGCTAGAACTCTGTGTGGCATTGACCTGGTCTCTAATCTGAGCTGCTGTTAACCTGCGATTTCTGAGGCTGGTGACTCGGATAAACGTATCCTCAGAAGCAGAGGTGACTCGTGGTCTTCCTTTCCTGGGGAGGTCCTCATGTGAGCCAGTTTCTTTGTAGCACTTGATGGTTTTTGCAACTGCACTTGGGGACCCTTTCAAAGTTTGCCCAATTTTTCGGACTGACTGACCTTCATTTCTTAAAGTAATGATGGCCACTCATTTTTCTTTACTTAGCTGCTTTTTTCTTGCCATAATACAAATTCTAACAGTGAATCAGTGTATTCAGTAGGACTATCAGCTGTGTATCCACCTGACTTCTGCACAACACAACTGATGGTCCCAACCCCATTTATAAGGCAAAAAATCCCACTTATTAAACCTGACAGGGCACACCTGTGAAGTGAAACCATTTCCGGTGACTACCTCTTGAAGCTCATCAAGAGAATGCCAAGAGTGTGCAAAGCAGTCATCAAAGCAAAAGGTGGCTACTTTGAAGAACCTAGAATATAAGACATATTTTCAGTTGTTTCACACTTTTTTGTTAAGTATATAATTCTACATGTGTTAATTCATAGTTTTGATGCCTTCAGTGTGAATGTACAATTTTCATAGTCATGAAAATAGAGAAAAATCTTTAAATGAGAAGGTGTGTCCAAACTTTTGGTCTGTACTGTATATATATATATATATATATATATATATATATATATATATAATCACCCAAAACGTAAAGTGCTTCACCAGGGCGTGAGAAAGACAGGGGGGGACAACTACGGGTGCTGTCATGGGTTCAGGAAAAAATGGCTACCGGTAAGTAACCTTGGTATTTTCCCCTCACCCATGACAGCACACCTTGAGAGAATTTTGGAGAATATGAGCACCCTAGGGAGGGACCACCGCCTGAAGTACCCTTCTCCCAAAGGTAAGGTCAGAGGAGGATAGATCCAACCGATAGTGCTTGTAGAAGGTGGATGGTGTAGACCAAGTAGCAGCTTTACATATCTGGTCAATCGAGACGTCTGCTCTCTCTGCCCAGGAGGTTGCTACAGCTCTGGTGGAATGAGCTTTAATACCGTCCGGTGCCGGAACACCTGTAGATGTATAAGTTAGACAAATGGCCTCCCTAAGCCACCTAGAAATAGTTCCCTTTGATACCCCATGACCTTTCTACTCCCCTGAAAGGCCAGAAACAAGGACTTGTCCTTCCTCCACTGACTAGTCATGTCTATGTACTGTAGTAATGCCCTTCTAACATCTAGATTGTGGAACCTAACCTCACCGGGGTTTTTAGGGTTACTGCAGAAAGAGGGAAGCACAATCTCCTGATTACAGTGGAATCTGGATACTACTTTCGGAAGGTATGCCGGATCTGTACGCAGGACGACCCGGCCCTCATGAATTTGGTTGTATGGGGGATCAACAGAAAGGGCCTGCAGGTCACTCACCCAACGGGCCGACGTTAGGGCCACTAAGAGAATGGTTTTGAGGGTGAGGACCTTTGGAGAGATAACCTGCAGAGGTTCAAATGGGTCGCCAGAGAGTGCGTTTAAAACCAAATTCAGGTCCCAGGGAGGAACTCTGAGAGCCCGATCTGGCTTAGCTCTGGAACAGGATTTAATGAATCTAGAGACCCATCTGTTCCCCGCCAGGTTACAATTATAGAGCCCCCCTAGGACGGACACCTGAACTTTAAGTGTTCCTGTAGCTAACCCCAGGTCACGTCCCTTTTGTAAAAATTCTAGGACATCTTTAATTGGAGGTTTATCCGACAATGGGGAGTCTATAAAATTTTCCCCAGATTCTGGAATAAATCTTAGTTGTTATGGGCTTCCTACTACCCAATAGGGTGGAAACTAGGCCTGGTGAAACCCCCTATTGCTTAGTAACAACCTCTCAAATTCCAAGCCGCCAGATGGAAACCTTTGGCTTGTGCATGGAATATCGGCCCCTGGATGAGAAGGTCCGGCCTGTCCGGCAGGACCCAGGGATCCGAGATCGACATTAGGCGAAGCAGGGAGAACCAGGGTCTTTTTGGCCAAAAGGGGGCTATCAGAATTATCCTCGCCCCCTCCTCCCGAATTTTCCTCACTACTGCCGGGATCATTACTATCGGTGGAAACTAGTCTTGAGCGAACATGCTCGACACTGCTCGGTACTCGCCCGAGCATCACGCTACTCGGGATGTTCGGCGAGCACCGAGCATTTCCGGGTTACTCGGGTGGGAGCTCGGGTCTACGCCCTGCATGTTTGGCGCTCTTTACAGAGCCAATGAACATGCAGGGATTGCCAGCCAGTCACTGTAATGCCGCAGCCATGTTGTTTGTGGGCATTACAGTGATTGGCTGGCCGCACAGTGTCACCTTGAGTATTTAAAACCGGGCGCCGCCATCTTGGACACAGACGGCTGGGATTAGACAGTGTAGGGACAGCGCTGCTGATTTAGGGAGAGATAAATACTGCAAAATAGTTAGTGTAGGGTCTGCAATGGCTGCCAGATCAAACAAACAGTCCTTCTCAGGACTAATATCCATCCCAGATATCAGGCAGGCAGGCAGGCAGGCTGTATAGGAGACGCAGTGGTTATACCAGCAAATGCTGCATTACAGTCCTGTGTGCTCCTGTTGCTGAAATTGCTGGACTTAGCTCCAGGTCTCGGGGGCCAGGAAAAATCCTTTTTTTTTTTCATCTAAATCCTTTATTTTTTTTTCCTCCTTCACACTGTACAAATACCCGTCTTATTAACCTTTGGTGCCCCCCCCCCCCAAAAAAAAAGTGTGTCTGTGACAGTTCAGACACAAATATATCTGTTTAAATAGTCTGGTCTAGGCCAGAGAAACAGAAGTGTGGATTTGCAGTTCCAAGGTTCAAACCTCTGTATTATCCACTTTTGGGCCATTTGTACCTAAAAAAAAACAGTTTGAGTGTGTCGCTCATAGAGATGAGCGTTGTTCTACTCGAACTGTTCGCCAATCTCAAATTCGAGCTGTTTTGGGCGGTGTTCGAGCCGTTCGGCGAACACGAACAATTTGAGAAAAATTCGGCTGTTCGAGGTTATGTTCGATAACTGTTCGTGCACCAAAATCATAACTGGATTTTTTCTCAGTAATGATGAAAATTAATGTTAATACGCAGTTTGAGTGTACAGCGGGGCGGGGGGGAGGGGCAGGGGATGGATCTCTGCAGGAACAATGAAGATCTCCATTTTTTTTTCTCTTTCCCGCATTTGCAGTGGGGAGGTGCAATCTGTCAGCCTATCAGCAGCGCACACACGGAGCGAAGTGCTTTTTTTCACACAAGCAAGGGCATGTGTCATTGGCAGTGTATGTCACATGTCCTTGCCCTATAAGACCAAGCCATTTTCCCCGTCGCCACCATTTTCTCACTGCTGCAGCTGCGTGTTAGACGGCACCGCTGTTGCTGTGTGCGCTATACCTTGTTAATTTCAAGCCAATTTTCGCACAAATATACAGATAGCTTGGGAGTAGGGAATAGTTGTGATTGCAGTCCTTTTAAGGACTAGGTTACAGCATTTCCTACGACTTTTATCAGGGAGGTCTGTGCTCTTAAATAGATAGGTTGTGGGAGTAAAGACTAATTGTAATTGGAGTCCTTTTCAGGACTAGGTTACATGAGTTCCTATCAGTTTTTGCCAGGCAGGTCTGTGCCAGTGCTGTGCAAGTTTTTTTCACAGCATTTGGCTGAATCTAGCAAAGCTAATCCTTTTTGGCCTATTGCAGAGTGTGTTAGTCAGTGGAGTAGCCTATCTGTGTTGCAAGATATAACACCTGTGTATAGAATACCAATTTTTTTACTGCACCTAGTGAAGTAAAATCTTTTGGGCATAGCATCATTCTATTAGTCCATCTATACTGACCTCCATCAGGTTGCAAACTGAATATAATTTTTTTCTGCATCTAGCTCTGAAAAAATATTTGGGCTTCTAGCAGTGTGTGGGACTTGGTCTATTAGTCCATCTATACTGACCTCCATCAGGTTGCAAATTAAAAATAATTTTTTTCTGCATCTAGCTCTGAAAAAATATTTGGGCTTCTAGCGGTGTGTGGGACTTGGTCTATTAGTCCATCTATACTGACCTCCATCAGGTTGCAAATTAAAAATAATTTTTTTCTGCATCTAGCTCTGAAAAAATATTTGGGCTTCTAGCAGTGTGTGGGACTTGGTCTATTAGTCCATCTATACTGACCTCCATCAGGTTGCAAATTAAAAATAATTTTTTTCTGCATCTAGCTCTGAAAAAATATTTGGGCTTCTAGCGGTGTGTGGGACTTGGTCTATTAGTCCATCTATACTGACCTCCATCAGGTTGCAAATTAAAAATAATTTTTTTCTGCATCTAGCTCTGAAAAAATATTTGGGCTTCTAGCGGTGTGTGGGACTTGGTCTATTAGTCCATCTATACTGACCTCCATCAGGTTGCAAATTAAAAATAATTTTTTTCTGCATCTAGCTCTGAAAAAATATTTGGGCTTCTAGCGGTGTGTGGGACTTGGTCTATTAGTCCATCTATACTGACCTCCATCAGGTTGCAAATTAAAAATAATTTTTTTCTGCATCTAGCTCTGAAAAAATATTTGGGCTTCTAGCGGTGTGTGGGACTTGGTCTATTAGTCCATCTATACTGACCTCCATCAGGTTGCAAATTAAAAATAATTTTTTTCTGCATCTAGCTCTGAAAAAATATTTGGGCTTCTAGCAGTGTGTGGGACTTGGTCTATTAGTCCATCTATACTGACCTCCATCAGGTTGCAAATTAAAAATAATTTTTTTCTTTATTTAGCTCTGAAAAAATATTTGGGCTTCTAGCAGTGTGTGGGACTTGTTCTATTAGTCCTTCTATACTGACCTCCAGCAGGTTGCAAATTGAATATAATTTTTTTCTGCATCTAGCTCTGAAAAAATATTTGGGCTTCTAGCGGTGTGTGGGACTTGGTCTATTAGTCCATCTATACTGACCTCCATCAGGTTGCAAATTAAAAATAATTTTTATCTGCATCTACAGTACCTCTGAAAAAATATTTGGGCTTCTAGCTGTGTGTGGGACTATTTGTATTAGTCCATCTATACTGACCTCCATCAGGTTGCAAACTGAATATATTTTTTTCTGCATCTACCTCTGAAAAAATATTTGGCCTTCTAGTAGTGTGTCGGACTTTCTCTATTAGTCCATCTATACTGACCTCCATCAGGTTGCAAATTAAAACTAATTTTTATCTGCATCTACAGTACCTCTGAAAAAATATTTGGGCTTCTAGCTGTGTGTGGGACTATTTGTATTAGTCCATCTATACTGACCTCCATCAGGTTGCAAATTCAAAATAATTTTTTTCTGCATCTAACCCAGCCAATAGTTTTGGCCTAATACCACAGTTTGGCCACTCAGCTCTGCTCGGTTACCATCCATTGTTTTTTTGTGCAAACAACTCCAGAGTTGTGAATTAGTTAACCACCAAAATGAGTGGAAAAAGGCCTGCTGCTGGTGGAAAGGGGAATAGGCGTGTTGGGAAGGGGAAAAAAGGTTGTGTCCGTGGGGTAGGTGTTAAAGCAACAGTAACATCTGCAGAAGAAAGACCATCTTCCAGCCAAACTAAAATGTCTACTTCTTTTAGCGGACAATGTGATAAGATCCCTTTCTTACGGCCACGCCAATCGCTACAAATTCCAGATGAGGCACAAAAACAGCAGGTGCTTCAACGGATATCAAGTGCTCCTTTAAGTGGGCTCTCCTCCACATCAACTTCAACATCACAAATACTCCAGTCCTCAAAGGTGTCACCCAAATCGCACTTGCTTCCTCACAGCTCCCAAATCTCCAGCTGCCCGTCTGAGTATGAGGTAGAACAGATGGTTGAGTCTGCAGAGCTGTTTGCTCATACTATAGCCTGGGAATCAGAGGTCGACTCCAGCGCTTCTGTGAATCCAGACGAGGAAATGATCTGCACTGATGCCCAGAATCTTTATGAGTCGGATCCAGGACCAGACGCAGAAGGTTCTGACCATAATGTAGACCCTCATTCCCAAACTGTAACTCCTGTTGGTGGAGACAATGAGGAAGACGATGATAAGACTCAAATACCTGATTGGAGCGACAACTTTAGTTTTTTGTCAGGGCAGGAACAGGTTGGCTCTGAGGACGACGGGTGTGATAACGCACAGGGTGATGATGATGAGGTCGGAGATCCCACTTACTGTCAACCCACAGTTAGCCAAGAGATGAGGTCAGCAGAGGAGGTGGAGGAAGATGCTAGTGACGACGAGGTCAGGTTGCGCCTTCCTGGACAGAGACGTAGTACTGGAAGCACGTCAACAACTGCATCCTCAAACACAACTCTGCCTCTCACCACAAGTCGTGGTGGCTCTTCAGGTCGCATGGGTGCTAAGCCTTGCATAGCCTGGGCATTTTTTCAGATCGATAAAGATGACCCAACTCGTGTTATCTGTAACATTTGTCAGCAAAAGCTAAGTAGAGGCCAAAAAATACATAGTTTGAGTACTTCATGCATGAACCGGCACATGGACATGAAGCATAAGTTGCAGTGGGAAGCTCAGTGTGCTACAATGCGGCCTAGCCGGCCGGGCCAATCACCGTCTGCCATATCTTGTGCATCCGCGGCCTCTTCATCCTCTGTGACTGGGGGGACAGCAGTCACACCTGTTTTGGGGCGCAGACCTGCCACCTCTTTACCCGCAACAGCCAGCGTGATTGGCAGGTCATCATTTTCTTTGGAGGTGGTAACACCAGCTGGTGTTGAGCGCTGTCCGACATCGATAGCACCACCTTTGGATCAAGGCAACCTAACATGTCCGCCTGCATCTTCCTCACAGACCGGCAGTTTGCCGGGGACACCCTTATCAACCCCGTCTAAGCACAATAGCCAGCCCTCGGTCCCTCAGATGTGGACAAGTAAAAGACCATTTCCTCCTAGCCATGAGAAAGCTAAGAGGTTGAATTTCACCATCTGCAAGCTCTTGGCTACAGAAATGCTGCCTTTCCGCCTGGTGGACACAGAGGATTTTCGAGACCTTATGTCCGTCGCAGTGCCCCAGTACCAGATGCCCAGTCGGCACTACTTCTCAAAGAAAGGTGTGCCTGCGCTCCACCAGCATGTCGCACACAACATCACCGCTTCTTTGAGAAACTCTGTGTGTGACAGGGTGCATTTCACCACAGACACTTGGACGAGTAGGCATGGACAGGGGCGTTACATGTCGCTGACTGGGCACTGGGTAACTATGGTGACAGCAGGACAAGGGGCTGCTGTCCAAGTCTTGCCGTCCCCACGAGTTGTGCGTCAATCCTCTTTATGTCAAAGTTCCTCCACTGCTTCTGCCTCCTCAACCTCCTCTCGGTCTTCCACCTGCACCCAAAGCCTGTCTGGTCATGCCACAAGCTTTCTAACTGCGCAGAAGGGATCCTGCACACCTCCTTACTATGCTGGCAGTAGGGCTCAACGTCATCAGGCGGTTTTTACATTGAAATGTCTGGGAAATGTGAGTCACACAGCTGAGGAGTTGTGGTCAGCTCTGGAGAACCAATTTCATGAATGGTTGTCTCCACTGGACCTGAAACCAGGGAAGGCCGTGTGCGACAATGCTGCAAACCTGGGTGCGGCCCTTCGCCGGGGCAATGTCACACACGTGCCTTGTATGGCTCACGTGTTGAACCTGGTTGTCCAGCAATTTTTAGCCCACTATCCCAGACTAGATGGCCTTCTGCAGAGGGCACGGTCGCTGTGTGCTCACTTCCGCCGTTCGCATCCCGCAGCTCAGCGACTTACATCTCTACAGAAGTCGTTGGGCCTGCCACTTCACCGGCTAAAATGCGATGTGCCTACCCGGTGGAATTCAACTCTGCACATGTTGCAGCGACTGTGGCAGCACCGACAAGCCCTGGTGCAATACGTTCTGACGTATAGCCTGGGCCAACGAGATTCAGAGGTGGGGCAAATCACGCTGGAGGAGTGGTCTCAGATCAGGGACCTATGCACCCTTCTGCACAGTTTTGAAATGGCGACGAAGATGTTTAGTGCTGACGATGCCATTATCAGCATGACTATTCCGGTGATTTACATGCTGGAGCACATGTTAAACAGAATTCGGAGTCAGGTGGTGGCACAAGAGGAGGTGGAGGAAGTAGAGGAGGAGGAGTTGTATGCGGAAGGGCTAACATCTGCAAGGTCCAGACGGTCGGCAGCACCAAGGCGGCAGGCATGTGAGGGTGGGGGAGATGGTTTTACCAGGGCGCATGGTAGCAGCCAAACTAGTGAGGAAGGTGCAGGAGCCCAGGAAGAAGTGGAGGACGAACTGATGGAAGACTCATCAGATGAGGGAGACCTTGATCACATTTCTGTTGTGCGAGGTTGGGGGGAGAGGACAGAGGAAGGAAGCATGATTGTTACCTCGCCACCAACACAACAGGGACTTGGTGCTCCTGGATGCGCAACACACATGAGTGCCTTCTTGCTGCACTACCTGCAACATGACCCTCGAATTGTGAGAATTAGAAATAATCCTGACTACTGGGTTGCCACACTGTTAGATCCCCGGTACAAAAGTAAATTTGCAGAAATTATTCCTGCCATAGAAAGGGATGCACGCATGCAGGAGTATCAGCAGAGACTGTTGCAGAATCTTACATGTGCTTTTCCACAAAATACCAGTGGTGCACGTAGTGAATCTCACAGTTCCAACTTGCCAACCGTGGGACCGTCAAGTGTTCAGCACTCAAACCGTAACAGAACCACAGTATCTGCTGGTAACATCAATTTTGCGGAATCATTTCACCACTTTTTTAGCCCATCCTTTGCAAGGCCACAGGAGACAAGAAGTCTGACACATAGTCAACGCCTAGAGACGATGGTACAGGAGTATCTCCAAGTAAACATTGAAGCCACGACTGTGTCACTGGACCCTTGCTCTTTTTGGGCTTCCAATCTGGATAAATGGCCGGAGCTAGCCACTTACGCCTTGGAGATCTTGTCATGCCCCGCAGCCAGAGTTCTGTCTGAACGTGTGTTCAGCGCTGCTGGTGGTGTGCTGACAGATAAGCGCACGCGGCTCTCCACTGATAATGTAGACAGACTCACGTTCATAAAGATGAACAAATCATGGATCCGAAACAACTTTTCTACCCCTGTGTCATCCTGGGGAGAGTAAAAGCTTGATGATTGGTTAAAATCACCCTACCAACCGTTTTAAGCTTTCAAATTACTAATCATGTTTATCTGTATCTTGACTGGAAAATAATTTGGGCTTTGTAGCAGTGTGCAGCACTGATCCTATTAGGCCATCTATACTAAAGCTTCACCAGATTTAAAATTAAAAATAATTTTTAGCTGCATCTAGCCCGGAAAATAATTTTGGGGCTCCGAGATGTGCAAGGCACATAAGTGCCTTCTTGCTGCACTACCTGCAGCATGACCCTCATATTGTCAGAATTCGAAGTAATCATGACTACTGGGTTGCCACACTCTTAGATCCCCCAAACTTTTCGATCAACCTTTTCATTTTAATAAAGACCAAAAAAATGGTCATTTTTGAAATTATAAGCATTAGCAGGTTGTTAGAAACTGAAATCAAACAGTTTTCAACTCAAAACTTTATTCTAGGTGATGTTACATTTTCACATAGGACCCCTTGTTCGAAAGGAGCTTCTGAACTCTCTCGTCCATTGAATTTGTCAGGTTTTGGATGGTTTCTGCTTCAATTGTTTTGCATGAGGACAGAATACCCTCCCAGAGCTGTTGCTTAGATGTGAACTGCCTCCTGCCATCATAGACACTCCTTTTAATGATGCTCCAAAGGTTCTGAATGGGGTAGAGGTCAGGGGAGCATGGGGGTCACACCATAAGTTTGTCCCCTTTTATGCCCATATCAGCCAGAGATGCAGATGTTTTATGTGCAGCATGAGATGGTGCATTATCATGCAGAAAAATGATCTTGCTGTGAAATACACGGTTCTTCTTCTTGAACCATGGCAGGAAGCTGTTTGAGAAAATCCACATACATTATGGAGTTCATCTTTAGCGCCTTCAGGGATCCTAAAGGGGCCGACAATCTCTCTCCCCATGATTCCAGCCCAAAACATTACTCCACCTTCTCCTTGTTGGCGCTGTAGCCGTGTTTGCGTGGGGTGTCCATCAACCAGCCATCCTCCACTCCATCCATCTGGACCATCGAGCGCTGCACGGCACTCATCCGTGAACAAAACAGTTTTGAAATCAGTCTTCATGTAATGTTTGGCCCACTGGAGCCGTTTCTGCTTGTGTGAAGTGGATAGAGGAGGTCGACAGGATGGCGCATGCACAGCTGCAAACCTCTGAAGGACCCTGCATCTTGTTGTTCGGGGGACGTTGGAGGCACAAGCAGCTTCAAAAACTTGTCTGCTGCTATGACAAGGCTTTTTTGCCGCTGCTCTTTCAACCTGACGTAATTGCCTGTAGGAAAGAGTCCTCAATTTGCCCTTATCAGCACGCACACGTCTGTACTGTGAATCAGCTACATACTTCTTGATTGCCAAGACACTTCATCCTGATCATCGCACAATGTTGATTGTAGTCATGCCTTGACCTAAACACTCCACAATTTGTTGCTTCTCAGCAGCCGACACATCCTTTTTCTTTCCCATTTTGGCAGAAAATGTAGGCTGCTTAATAATGTGAGAGAGCCTTCTTAAGTAGTCTTGCCTTTCATTGGACACACCTGCCAAACTAATTAGCACAGGTGTCTGCAATTGCTTACAGTGATATAAAGAGCCCTGACACACATCACCATCAATGAGTTTAACTGACAAACAAACAAATTCTTCCCTTATCACTCCTAAACACTTTTTGTATAATAATTTGGAACGCAGTGTACATGTGCTTTTCCACAAAACACCAGTGGTTCACGTAGTGAATCTTACAGTTCTAACTTGCCAACCGTGGTCTGTATGGAGTTGTTCAATAAAGGGCCCAAAATTAAGATAACATAGATGGGAGAGGTCTCTATGAATAGGAATTCCTAAGTATTTGATACCCTGTGAGGGCCAGGCAAAGGGAAAGTTGGAATGGATGGAATCCTATATGGATTTGGGGAGGGAGACATCGAGGGCCTCAGACTTCGCTGCATTGATTTTAAAATTTTACCATGTAACAAAGTGATCTATTTCAGCCATAACAGCATGGATGGATATATGTGATTGAGTGATATATACTAGGACATCATCAGCAAATAGAGAGCACTTGTACTCGGTGCCTCCCACCTCAATCCACCTAATATTGGGGTTATGGCGAATTGATGAGAGCAGGTGCTCCGTCACTAGGATGTATAAGAGAGGGGACAGAGGACATCACTGCCTTGTCCCATTGGTGATTGTGAAAGGTGATGAAAATGTTCTGACGCACCCCCTGGGCCTTGGGACACCCGGAGCCGGACCCTTTTTGGTGGATGCTGGTGGTTGTAGTCTTCGTGGCGGCGACCCGGTTCCGTGGCTCAGGGCGGTCAAACCAGTGGCGGAACTATTTATGTGGTTTTCATGTTTAAATGTCCGACTACGCCACCCGTGGATTGCGGTCAGAGTGAACCGCCGCTACAGGGCAGACCACTGAGGCTGGTGTTGTGGGTGCAGCAGAGCGTAGCATAACTCCCCACGGGAGGAGTATAGCCTCAGGGCAGTGTATGCGGAGGATGGGGGTGATGGTGCAGGGCAGCAGCAGTAACAGCACGGAGTCAGTGATGCAGTTCAGGGCCTTTACTCACAGTTCTTATTATCCAGACCACGTCTGCAGGTAACGGCTGCCCACGTCGTACTGTGCTCACCAGGTGAGGGGCTCAGACAACTCCCAGATAACTTTGGAGCACTTCACAGGACCCCCTTTGTGTGTCCTTTGTCTGGCCTTTCTTACCAACACTTCTGTCCGGCTGCCTCGGGCCTCCTCTTGGTAAACTTGGCGCCAGTTTCCCTGACCCTATGTGGTGCCTTCCTAGCGGGTGTAGCGAGGGGCTGCGCCACATAAAATGTCAGAGCCTCCGGTTTCTAGCTGAGGGTCGTTTCCTGCCTCCACTAGTTCGGGGACCGGTCTCCCCCTTTGGCCTGACCCCTCCACGCAGGTGGATTCGGGCGTGCGGTGGCGACTCGCCCGTCCGCACCCCTGGGATCCCTTCATTCCTCATTCCTGGAGCCTTCTCCGCTCCTCTTCCTTCCTTCTCCCTCTTCCAGGCCTGGGCCTCTGTTACTAGGCCCGCCTCCGGAGCAGAGCTCATGCAGAGCCCCTGCTCCCTGCCACTTCTCTGCACTGAACTAAGATGGTGCCCACCTTTTATACTCCCTTCTCAATGCACCCAGGAACTGCTTCCTCCCTGCTCCTGCACTACAGGGTTCCCCTTCCTCAGTGTTCCCTCCCCCCACTCCAGCCAGGGACAGGGACTGTCGTGCCCATCTCAGGGGCATATTGGTCGCCCTGCCCCACGGCAATGTGGTGTAATGCATGCAGGTGTCGGGTCCTGATCCACACTCCATCCTTACCTGAGAGTGAGATATCACACCTCTGGGTGAAGTGCAATACGTCTGTAGCAACCGAGCCCTCAGGGTGCTACAGTTCCATTTATCTTCAGCCTAGGTGACGTATTGCGATACAGGGCCGTGATTTTGGCTATAAAAGGGTCCCCTAGACCCCTACCCCAAGCTTTTTAAGAGAATCATATATGGCGTGCCAGGAGACTCTATGGAATGCTTTCTCAGCATCCAACGAGAGTATCTAATTACAAATTTTTAACTGCATCTAGCCCAGGAAATACTTTGTGCCTAGTAGCAGTGTCTGCTAGTGAGCGGATTATCCCGGCTGTTAAGCAAGCTGCACCACCTGTAGTTTAGACACTTAATTTTTTCAAAGGAAATGCTTCGGGACCATGGGATACTTAGTGAAGAGCATCAGGAGGCACCCCAAGGCATAGGGGCTGGGACTGGCAGTAGGATGCCTTGCGGTGGACAGCCGAGCTCGATCCTTATAAAAGCTTTTTAACTGCAGCAGCTTTAGTGGACGCTACTGGAGCTGGAATTACCGCGGCTGCTGGCATGAGACTTGCCCTCCAATAGATCCTTGTAAATGGATTTAAAGTGTATTCATTCAAATTAGAGAGACAATTTAAATTAAAAAGCTTAGAGCTGCCTCCACCACAGGGGGGCTCGCTCGACCCACCAGCGGACAGGCACCAGTATTGGGAGAGGGGGGCTGGCCGTCAGGGTTCACCGCGGCTCTGGCACAAACCCGGCGACACGGAGGTGGCACGGGCAGGAGCGGACTGGCCGTGTCGGCTTCTCACTTTTTGGATTTTAGAAGGGCATGACATGCCTATATCTGTGTCTCCCCCTCCTTTTACTCCTCCACCTCTTTTATTTTCGCATGACTATATGTACTTGTCACTTTTCCATGTGTTAGTTATGTCTTCTGAGCAGTTTGTCAGCTTTTGGACACCTTTGAAGGTGTTTTCTATGTGTTTCTATGTGTTTTTGTTTGCCTGCCATTGGTTTTAACGGTGTTCGAAGGTGTTCGACGAACAGTTCGACGAACAGTTCGGCGAACACACGGGTGTTCGACGAACCGAACCGAACTCGAACACTACGGGGGTGGCTCAACACTAGTCGCTCACTGTTCAGCCGCAAATATATATATTTAAAAAAGTCTGGTATACACCAGTAAATTATAACTGTGGTTTTGCTGTTCCATGGTAAAAAATCTCTATTATTCTGCTTTTGGCATTTTTTGCCGTAAAAAAAAAACCTGTAATAGTGTCTCCCTGATTGTTCAGACACAAATATATCTGTTTAAAATAGTCTGGTGTAGGCCAGAGAAACAGAAGTGTGGTTTTGCAGTTCCACGGTTCAAACCCCTGTATTATCCACTTTTGGACCATTTGTACTTAAAAAAAAAACTGTTTGAGTGTGTCGCTCACTGTTCAGCCACAAATATATATATTTAAAAAAGTCTGATATACACCAGCAAATTATAACTGTGGTTTTGCTGTTCCACGGTAAAAAATCTCTATTATCCTGCATTTGGCATTTTTTGCCGTGAAAAAAAACCTGTCATAGTGTCTCCCTGATTGTTCAGACACAAATATATCTGTTTAAAATAGTCTGGTGTAGGCCAGAGAAACAGAAGTGTGGTTTTGCAGTTCCACGGTTCAAACCTCTGCATTATCCACTTTTGGGCCATTTGTATCTAAAAAAAACAGTTTGAGTGTGTCACTGACTGTTCAGCCGCAAATATATATATTTTAAAAAGTCTGGTATACACCATTAAAATATAACTGTGGTTTTTCTGTTCCACGGTAAAAAATCTCTATTATCCTGCTTTTGACGTAAAAAAAAAACTGTAATAGTGTCTCCCTGATTGTTCAGAAACAAATATATCTGTTTAAAATAGTCTGGTGTAGGCCAGAGAAACAGAAGTGTGGTTTAGCAGTTCCACGGTTCAAACCTCTGTATTATCCACTTTTGGGCCATTTGTATCTAAAAAAAAACAGTTTGCGTGTGTCGCTCACTGTTCAGCTGCAAATATATATATTTAAAAAAGTCTGGTATATACCAGTAAATTATAACTGTGGTTTTGCTGTTCCACGGTAAAAATCTCTATTATCCTGTTTTTGGCATTTTTTGCTGTAAAAAAAAAAACTGTAATAGTGTCTCCCTGATTGTTCAGACACAAATATATCTGTTTAAAATAGTCTGGTGTATACCAGAGAAACAGAAGTGTGGTTTTGCAGTTCCACGGTTCAGACTTCTGTATTATCGACTTTTGGGCCATTTGTACCTAAATAAAAACAGTTTGAGTGTGTCGCTCACTGTTCAGCCACAAATATATATATTTAAAACAGTCTGGTATACACCAGTAAATTATAGCTGTGGTTTTGCCGTTCCACAGTAAAAAATCTCTATTATCCTGCTTTTGGCATTTTTTACTGCAAAAAAAAAACCTGTAATAGTGTCTCCCTGATTGTTCAGACACAAATATATCTGTTTAAAATAGTCTGGTGTAGGCCAGAGAAACAGAAGTGTGGTTTAGCAGTTCCACGGTTCAAACCTCTGTATTATCCACTTTTGGGCCATTTGTATCTAAAAAAAAACAGTTTGAGTGTGTCGCTCACTATTCAGCTGCAAATATATATATTTAAAAAAGTCTGGTATATACCAGTAAATTATAACTGTGGTTTTGCTGTTCCACGGTAAAAATCTCTATTATCCTGCTTTTGGCATTTTTTGCTGTAAAGAAAAACTGTAACAGTGTCTCCCTGATTGTTCAGACACAAATATATCTGTTTAAAATAGTCTGGTGTAGGCAGAGAAACAGAAGTGTGGTTTTGCAGTTCCACGGTTCAAACCTCTGTATTATCGACTTTTGGGCCAATTGTACCTAAAAAAAAAAACAGTTTTAGTGTGTCGCTCACTGTTCAGCCGCAAATATATATATTTAAAAAAGTCTGGTATACACCAGTAAATTATAACTGTGGTTTTGCTGTTCCACGGTAAAAAATCTCTATTATCCTGCTTTTGGCATTTTTGCCGTAAAAAAAAAAACTATAATAGTGTCTCCCTGATTGTTCAGACACAAATATATCTGTTTAAAATAGTCTGATGTAGGCCAGAGAAACAGAAGTGTGGTTTTGCAGTTGTGGCGCCCTGCTGCGCACTGGTGCCACAGATCCCAGAGGGGTGCATGGATGGAATTCTCCCCAGTGGCCTCAATACATGCAGACACCTCCACCCAAGTCCACTAGATGGAGCCCTGTCAGGTATATAAATACTGGGGGGTGGAGTTCAGTCAGTCAGTCAGTCAGTGGGAAGCAGACAGTGTGACACCATGCTGCAGCTCCAGACAAGCTGATGTCTGTGTGGCTGAAGGCCAGGCTAGGCCCAAGCTGCGGGCTAGTCTGGCCAGTGAGAGCCTGGAGCGGGCTAGAAGGCAAGTGAGAGTTCTTGTCAGGCACAGACAGGAACAGAACTCAGAGAGTCTGCTCAGGGAGTCTGCATAAGAGAGTCTGCAGACTGAGGAAAAGAAGGAGAAACGCATAGGGGGCAGAGGAGCATAACAGGCTCACCCCGAACCATATACCGGACACCGGGTCCGCGCCTAAAGGGATCTTTAGGACCAGTAGGAACAACCGGAATCCCTGGAGAACTACAAGTCCCAGGTTAACCAACCGCTGACCACAGCAACAGGGTTAAGTACCACTAAGGCTCCAGCGACCAGGAATAGTGGGAACCAGGAGAAAACCCTTCTGCCAGGTCAGTAGGTACAAGAAGGAAGCAGTAAGCAAGCCAGGCCTAGCTCCAGGCAGGCCCGAAGATTAGAGAGTAAAAGACTCAGATCAGGAGGCCTTACACCCGCTCACTGGGGAGAGTCCAGAAATGTACCCTTCGCCCTGAGTGCCCTGGACCGTACCTGCATCACCACCAGTAAAGGTATTGAAGTTTACCTTTGTGTGTGTGCCTGTACTTCCTCTGGGACCGTCCTGCCGTCTCCCTCCTGCTTCCACCATCTTTCTACACCTCTACACTGCCCTGAGGCCTGCTCCACCTGTGGGGAGCCGTCCCATCATAACTGCCCCTAACATCAGCCTCTGTGGACTGTCGCAGTGCTGGTAACCTCTTACCAGAATCCACAGGTGGCGTCACGAAAAATACCAAAAATCCCCTATAATTATCCCCCATTTCACTGACCGCCCTGGGTAACGGACCGGGCCAGCCACCGTGATATCCCCCTAAAGCAGCCATAAGACCCGGCTTCCCAGTACCCCACGGCCCACGGGGTGTGTCAGCTTTGGAGTCACGAACAGGATTTCGTGCCCGTTGCAACGGCGGAGTATTGTGCCCGTTGCCACCTGGTACTGTGCGCCTTTAATAAGAGCTGTGTGTTTAACTGTGGCGAAGATCGCCGCGATTACTGTGTTGCCGCGCGGGAAGAAGGGCGTAACCGCGGGAAACAGAGGCGTACCTGCTGAAGCGCGCGAAGCCCAGGACATGCCCCACGCCGCGACGATGAACCAGGAAGAGCCAGGTCCAGGAAGGAGTCCAGTGAGCGCCCTGACTTCAGACGCAAGCAACGCAAGGTCCTGAAAGAAGACCGTCGCCTCTGGAGCTGCGGCCTACCGGAAGAAAAGTAAAGAAGGTAGGCCACGGTTCACTAGGGGGGCGCAACGATGTCCGAAGCCCAGCAGAATGCCGCGGCCCTCGACAACGCCCCCGCAGGAGTCTCTTCATCCGGTGCTGCTCAGGCAGGAGCAGTCGCCTCACCAGCAGGAGCTGTGGCACGGATGGTGCCCATGGCTCTACAGCATGCCCTAAATGTTCAGAGGGTGAGGGAACTGTTGGAACAGGACACCCTGACTGAACGGGAGGATGACCAGGACGGGTCACCCACCTCCCATAACCAGGCGCAGCCGAGGAGGGGGCGCCCTTGAGCTACTAGTTCCCCGGTAGCTCTCATGTAACCTGAGCTTGGAGTCCGTGAACTATGAGCGGTCACACCATTGTACGTAGTTTGCACCTCCTGAGGTGCCCCCTGGTGGTTTTCACAAGACCACCACCACTAAAACCTGCTTGGCGTGGCCGAACCAGTGGTCCTACACGAGTCCTGTAGCCCGCCCAGGACCTTCGTTGGGGGTTTGGAGCAGGTCCCCCACAAGCCAGCTTACCCGGATGAGAGGGACACACCCGAGGAGGGATCTCATCAAAACTGGTCATTACAGAACGTAAAGTTGTGTTGCTGCTAATGTGCGTGTGCAGCCCACAAACTGTTTCCTTGTACATAATTGCACTCCCTGGAGTGCCTCTAAAGCTACCTATGCAGTGAAATGGACACCCAGTTAGGGGACTCACTGACATGTGCTCCAAAACTTTAACTATTGTATACACTGTGTTCCAAATTATTATGCAAATAATATTTTCTCAGATTTTCCCAAATTACGTATATGAATTGCAGTCATTGTAATTTTCCAGTCAAATAACTATTATAGTACAATTGAAAGGTTTTTGTACAAACTGCCTATGATAACAGTATATTTTTAAAAAAATAAAAAACTCAAACTGCACTTAAAATGCATGTTCCAAATTATTATGCACAGCAGAGTTTTCAACCTTTTCATTTTAATAAAGAACAAAAAAATGGTCATTTTTGAAATTATAAGCATTAGCAGGTTATTACAAACTGAAATCAAGCAGTTTTCAACTCAAAACTTTATTCTAGGTGATGTTACATTTGCACACTGGACCCCTTGTTCGAAAGGAGCTTCTGAACTCTCTCGTCCATTGAATTTGTCAGGTTTTGGATGGTTTCTGCTTTAATTGTTTTGCATGAGGACAGAATACCCTAACACATCCGCATCTCTGGCTGCTATGGGCATAAAAGGGGACAAACTTATGGTGTGGCACCCATGCTCCCCTGACCTCATCCCCATTGAGAACCTCTGGAGCATCATCAAAAGGAGTGTCTACGATGGCGGGAGGCAGTTCACATCTAAGCAACAGCTACTTTTTATTACCCTTTTTCCATTGATAGTGCGAGTGTAAGCTATTTTACTTCCTTTACAATGGGCAAGGCGCGTGGCAAGGGACGTGGAACTGGACGTTCTGGTGATGGTGCGTGCAGAGGATGGGGCCGTGGCCAAGGTGAAAATGTGCTACAACCAACAGCCACATCTTCTCGCTCCCACTTCTTGACCGAATTACTACGGAAGCACAGAACAACACCAGTATTGCGAACTGATCAGTGTGAACTGGTTATTAATTGGATAGCAGATAATACTTCCAGTTGCCTGGGCACCACCACCTCCGGTCTGTCTTCCACACGGTCAAATCTTAGTAGCCGTGAGTCTCGACCTCATACTCCTCCTCACCCTGATGCTCCTTCCTCCCACCATGCCGAGTGGCGTCAGACAGCAACTGATCCCACACTTGGACACTCTGAAGAGCTGTTCACTGGTCCATTTCCAGATTTGTGCCCCTCGCCTGCTCCGCTTGAAGTGGTGGAAGAGGAGATCCCAAGTAGCGATGCCCAAATATTTGAACAGCCACGGCCACAGGAAGTCGACGTTGGCAAATTGTCACAAGAGGTGGACGAAGACGAGACACAATTGCCAGTGAGGAGGAGGATCGTGGTGCGCAAATGGAAGAGGAGGAGGTGGTGGATGATCTGGTAACTAACCCAACGTGGCAGGAGGACATGCAGAGCGAGGCCAGCAGCACACAGGGACGTTGCCAGTGCAGAGTCTGGAATTTTTTTAAAGACTCTGCTGATAACCCCAAAAAGGCCATTTGTACCACCTGCCATGCCAGCATCAGCAGGGGTAACAAAACTACCAGCCTGACCACCACCAGCATGATCAGGCACATGGCAGCAAAACACCCGACTTTGTGGGGTGAACCCCAGGGTCCACGACCAGTGTCAGCGGGTGTCACCACTGCTTCTTCTGCCGTTGTGCGTGCAATAGAATACCCTGTTGTGTGTGCAAGGCAATCCCCTGTCCATACTGCACGCAAAGATGCCCCCTCCTCTCAGTCTTCACTTGTTATGGCAGTTTCTCAAGAAACAGCATCAACGTCCACGTCCACGTCCCACCGCAGTGTTCAATTGTCCATATCCCAGACCTTTGAATGAAAGCGGAAATTCGCAGCCAACGCCCCACAGGCCACAGTCCTAAATTCTCACATTTCACGACTGCTTGCTTTGGAAATGCTGCCTTTTAGGCTGGTGGAGACGGAATCCTTCTGCAACCTTATGGCGGTGGCCGTCCCTTTGTTCTCGGTCCCCAGCCGACACTATTTTGCCCGGTGTGCCATCCCCGCACTACACAAGCACGTGTCCCAAAACATCTGCTGTGCCCTCGACAACGCAGGTCGAGTCCACCTGACAACGGACACGTGGACAAGTGCTTGTGGCCAGGGACGGTACATCTCCCTGGCGGCACACTGGGTAAACATAGTGGAAGCCGGGACCCAGTCGGACCTTGGGACGGAACACATCCTCTCCACACCGAGGATTGCGGGCCCTATGTCAGTCAGAGTTGCCCCCACAGTGTACAGCTCCTGTGCATCCTCCTCCTCCTCATGTTCAGCCTCCATCTCAGATATTACCACATCAGTTACAAGCTGGAAGCACTGCAGTACTGCCTCCGCCAAGCGGCAACAGGCTGTGCTGAAACTTATAAGCTTGAGAAACCTCACACTGCTTGTGAGTTGTGGACAGCTGTGAAAGAGCAGGCAGATCTGTGGCTGACACCGCTGAACCTACATCCAGGCATGGTCGTGTGTGACAATGGCCGTAACCTGGTGGCGGCTCTGAGGTGAGGCGAGATCACACACGTACCATGCCTGGCTCATGTGCTTAACCTCGTGGTTCAGCGGTTTCTTAAATAGTACCCTGAGTTGCCAGATCTTCTCGTCAAAGTACGCCGCCTGTCATCTCATTTTCGCAAGTCGGCTACAGCTTCCGCCGCCCTTGCTGTGTTGCAGCAGCGTTTGCAGCTTCCGTCACACCGACTGGTGTGTGATGTTCCCACACGTTGGAACTCTACCCTCCACATGTTGCAAAGGATTTGTGAGCAGAAGAGAGCAGTTGTGTAGTACCAGCTGCAACAAGGCCGTCGATATTCAGGTCAGACTCCACACATAAGACGTCAGGAGTGGACCTGGATGTCTGACATATGTACCATCTTGACAAACTTTGAGGAGTCCACCAAGATGGTGAGTGGCGATGACACCATCATTAGTGTCAGCATTCCACTTGTCTGGCTTTTTCAACGCTCTCTGCAGAGAATTAAAGAGGAGGCATTGTAGCCAGAGTATGATGAGATGGATCAAGAAGCCGTAGCGGTCGATTACACACAGCCCAGCCTCATCTGATCCCAACGTGCATTGGGGGACAATGAGGGAGAGGAGGAGGAGGAGGAGGAAGAACAGGAGCTTGTATCATGCGATGTAGACGGTAGTACCTGTACAACTGTCATGCCGTCGGTTCAGCGTGGGTGGCCTGAGGACAGGGGGGGGGGGAGGAGGAGGAGGAGAGCATGGTCAGTCGTCATCTTGGTGAGGACATGGAAGTCTTGCCCGTTACCAGTCTGGCACGCATGGCTGACTTTATGTTACGCTGCCTTAACCGTGACCCTCGCATTGTCAAAATGTTGGGTGACAGTCATTACTGGTTGGTGACACTTTTAGACCCCCGCTACAAGGAGAACTTTCACTCTCTTATTCCTGAGGTGGAGAGGTCTACAAAAATGGGGCAGTACCAGAAGGCCCTTGCTGCAGAACTGTTAAAAAAATTCCTATCTGAACACGCTAGCGGCAGAGGTCACAGTTCGTTGCCCAACCAAGGCGTACATGCGAGAGAGACTCAACTCCAATCCAGCAGAGGCAGGGGAACACTGTCAACGTTCTGGGACAGTTTTCTCAGACCCTCCCTTTGGACAGACCCTGAGGCGCGGGGTACTCTCACAAGGAGTGGAAAGTTTCAAAAGATGGTGAGGGAGTACCTTGCCGACCGTACCAGCGTCCTCCGTGATTCCTCTGTGCCTTTTATTTATTGGGTATCCAAGCTGGACACTTGGAAAGAACTCACTCTGTACGCCTTGGAAGTCCTGGCCTGCCCTGCCGCTAGCGTGTTATCGGAGCGTGTTTTTAGTGCCGCTGGGGGAATTATAACTGATAAAAGCACTCGCCTGTCAACTGACAATGCTGAAAAGCTGACCCTTATCAAAGTGAACAAGGGCTGGATTTAGCCAGACTTCTCATCACCACCAAATGACAGCAGAGTAACATAAAGTCAAATCCACTGTGTTATTTCGGGAGGTGTATTCACATGCACCGCTTCACACCCACACATGGGTATACGCTTCCTCATTTCAGCTGTTTTATGTTCTTCTCCTTATCCTCAGCCTCCACCACCACTATACCACCAGGGTGACCGTGGTCCGTGTTGCCATTACTGAAAGTTCCTCCGTCCTTATTTTTCTCAGCTTTTGCTTGGAAGGCATAAGCAAAGACTGTGGGAGACCCACTTCCCAATAATGGGAATAATATTTTTAAGATGCTGTACTGTATGGCTCTTGTAAGGGGCATTAAAACCGTCTTGTTAAGCTACTGGGACCTCCACGTCTCTTCCGAGGGGCATTAAAACCGTCTTGTTAAGCTACTGTGACCTCCACTTCTCTTCCGAGGGGCATTAAAACCGTCTTGTTAAGCTACTGCGATCTCCACGTCTCTTCCGAGGGGCATTAAAACCGTCTTGTTAAGCTACTGCGACCTCCACGTCTCTTCCGAGGGGCATTAAAACCGTCTTGTTAAGCTACTGTGAACTCCACCACTTTTCCAAGGGGCATTAAAACAGTCTTGTTAAGCTACTGGGACCTCCACGTCTCTTCCGAGGGGCATTAAAAGCGTCTTGTTAAGCTACTGTAAACTCCACTACTTTTCCAAGGGGCATTAAAACCGTCTTGTTAAGCTACTGTGACCTCCACCACTTTTCCAAGGGGCATTGAAACCATCTTGTTAAGCTGTGACCTCCACGTCTCTTCCGAGGGGCATTAAAACCGTCTTGTTAAGCTACTTGGACCTCCAAGTCTCTTCCAAGGGGCATTAAACCGTCTTGTTAAGCTACTGGGACCTCCACGTCTCTTCCGGGGGGCATTAAAACTGTCTTGTTAAGCTACTGTGACCTCCACCACTTTTCCAAGGGGCATTAAAACCGTCTTGTTAAGCTACTGGGACCTCCACGTCTCTTCCGAGGGGCATTAAAAGCATCTTGTTAAACCACTCTGAACTCCACAGCTCTTCCAAGGGGCATTGAAATGTTGTTTTTAATTAACTCTAACCTCCACGACTCTTCGAACGGGCATTGCATTTCCTCCTAATTTTTGGCAGCTTTTGCTTGAAAGGCATAGGCAAAGACTATGGGAGACCCACTCCCCAATAATGGGAATAATGTTTGTAATATGCTGTACTGCATGGCTCTTGTAAGGGGCATTGCAAGTTCCTCCGTCCTAATTTTTGGCAGCTTTTGCTTGGAAGGCATAGGCAAAGACTTTAAGAGACCCACTCCCCAATAATGGAAATAATGTTTTTAATATGCTGTACTGCATGGCTCTAGTAAGGGGCATTAAAACCGTTTTGTTAAGCTGCTGCGACCTCCACCACTTTTCCAAGGGTCATTAAAACTGTCTTGTTAAGCTACTGTGACCTCCACCACTTTTCCAAGGGGCATTAAAACCGTCTTGTTAAGCTACTGTGACCTCCACGTCTCTTCCGAGGGGCATTAAAACTGTCTTGTTAAGCTACTGGGACCTCCACATCTCTTCCGCGGGGCATTAAAACCGTCTTTTTAAGCTACTGGGACCTCCACGTCTCTTCCGAGGGGCATTAAAACCGTCTTGTTAAGCTACTGTGGCCTCCACCACTTTTCCAAAGGGCATTAAAACCATCTTGTTAAGCTACTGTGACCTCCATCACTTTTCCAAGGGGCATTAAAACCGTCTTGTTAAGCTACTGGGACCTCCACGTCTCTTCCGAGGGGCATTAAAAGCATCTTGTTAAACCACTCTGAACTCCACAGTTCTTCCAAGGGGCATTGAAATGTTGTTTTTAATTAACTCTAACCTCCACGACTCTTCGAACGGGCATTGCATTTCCTCCTAATTTTTGGCAGCTTTTGCTTGGACGGCGTAGGCAAAGACTATGGGACACCCACTCCCCAATAATGGGAATAATGTTTGTAATATGCTGTACTGCATGGCTCTTGTAAGGGGCATTGCAAGTTCCTCCGTACTAATTTTTGGCAGCTTTTGCTTGGAAGGCATAGGCAAAGACTATGGGAGACCCACTCCCCAATAATGGGAATAATGTTTTTAATATGCTGTACTACATGGCTCTTGTAAGGGGCATTGCAAGTTCCTCCATCCTAATTTTTGGCAGCTTTTGCTTGGAAGGCATAGGCAAAGACTATGGGAGACCCACTCCCCAATAATGGGAATAATGTTTTTAATATGGTGTACTGCATGGCTCTTGTAAGGGGCATTAAAACCGTCTTGTTAAGCTACTGTGACCTCCACCACTTTTCCAAGGGGCATTAAAACCGTTTTGTTAAGCTACTGTGACCTCCACCACTTTTCCAAGGGGCATTAAAACCGTCTTGTTAAGCTACTGGGACCTCCACGTCTCTTCCGAGGGGCATTAAAACCGTCTTGTTAAGCTACTGGGACCTCCACGTCTCTTCTGAGGGGCATTAAAACCATCTTGTTAAGCTACTGTGACCTCCACCACTTTTCCAAGGGGCATTAAAACCATCTTGTTAAGCTACTGGGACCTCCACGTCTCTTCCGAGGGGCATTAAAACCGTCTTGTTAAGCTACTGCGACCTCCACGTCTCTTCCGAGGGGCATTAAAGTCGTCTTGTTAAGCTACTGTGAACTCCACCACTTTTCCAAGGGGCATTAAAACCGTCTTGTTAAGCTACTGGGACCTCCACGTCTCTTCCGAGGGGCATTAAAAGCGTCTTGTTAAGCTACTGTGAACTCCACTACTTTTCCAAGGGGCATTAAAACCGTCTTGTTAAGCTACTGTGACCTCCACCACTTTTCCAAGGGGCATTAAAACCATCTTGTTAAGCTACTGTGACCTCCATGTCTCTTCCGAGGGGCATTAAAACCGTCTTGTTAAGCTACTGGGTCCTCCACGTCTCTTCTGAGGGGCATTAAAACCATCTTGTTAAGCTACTGTGACCTCCACCACTTTTCCAAGGGGCATTAAAACCGTCTTGTTAAGCTACTGGGACCTCCACATCTCTTCCGAGGGGCATTAAAAACGTCTTGTTAAACTACTCTGAACTCCACAGCTCTTCCAAGGGGCATTGAAATGTTGTTTTTAATTAACTCTAACCTCCACGACTCTTCGAACGGCATTGCATTTCCTCCTAATTTTTGGCAGCTTTTGCTTGGAAGGCATAGGCAAAGACTATGGGAGACCCACTCCCCAATAATGGGAATAATGTTTTTAATATGCTGTACTGCATGGCTCTTGTAAGGGGCATTGCAAGTTCCTTCATCCTAATTTTTGGCAGCTTTTGCTTGGAAGGCATAGGCAAAGACTATGGGAGACCCACTCCCCAATAATGGGAATAATGTTTTTAAGATGCTGTACTGCATGGCTCTTGTAAGGGGCATTGCAAGTTCCTTCATCCTAATTTTTGGCAGCTTTTGCTTGGAAGGCATAGGCAAAGACTATGGGAGACCCACTCCCCAATAATGGGAATAATGTTTTTAAGATGCTGTACTGTACGGCTCTTGTAAGGGGCATTAAAACCGTCTTGTTAAGCTACTGTGTCCTCCACCACTTTTCCAAGGGGCATTAAAACCGTCTTGTTAAGCTACTGCGACCTCCACGACTCTTCCAACGGGCATTGCATTTCCTCCTAATTTTAGTCAGCTTTTGCTTTTCAATGCATAGGCGAACACTAAGGGAGACCCACTCCCGAATAATGGGTAGAAGGTTTTTAGTACGCTGTAATCCACGTCTGTTTCAAGGGGCATTGCAGTTCCTCATAATTTTTAGAAAGCCTTCCATTCATTGCTTAGGCCAACAGTGCACAGGAGACCCAGTTGCTATAAATGGAAAAAATGGTTTAGTTAAGGCCCTCTGACCTCCATGTCACTTCCAAGGGGCATTGGAGTGCCTCTAAATTTTTGGTAGGCATTGCACTCACTGTATGCCCTATAACTGTGTAGCCGAACCACTCCTTTTGGTACAGAAACATATCCTACAAGACGTGTGTGGTTGACTGGCCTGATATTGATGTGAATGGTCCCTGTTCCTCCTGCTCCTTCTCCTTTCCACCACCTCATCCATCATTTATCACCTGAAGCTTTGTTTTAACGGGAGTCATAGAACTGGGATAGTAGCAGGAAAACATCCAGCAATCCTCGGAGGAGGTAGGATATGCGCCAAAACGCTGACCACCTCAGGCCTAGCCGCTACTATATACATGCGCTTGCATTCCAAGAAAACAAAGCAGATGCTAACTTCTATCATCATCATCATGCTCCTCACCTTGGCACTCTCAACTCCCCTGATGGAGAAGCCAGGGCCCACCGGAGGAGTCTGGTTCTCTTGTGGGCTCGTACCTAAAGCAGGCCAGGATATGAAAAGTGTGTGGGGGGAAGTTGACAGGAGAAATAGGGGCGGCTGGGGACCGTTTATGGACACCTGGCCGCCCCTTGGTGGCTGGGGACCGAGCGTGGATACCCAGCCGCCGGGTGGCTGGGGACTGAGTATGGATACCTCACTGCCGAAGCAGCCATGAGTTAGTGGCCAGCTTCGGCCTCCTCCAAACTAAAAGGCCCCATTTCAATTGAAAGCTAGCAGTATGGTATTGCAGCCTGCGGGTGGGTGGGTGGTTGGTTGACTGGATATTTGCGCTTGCATTGCAAGGAATGGGGAAGGTACAATTGAACACTGCCCTGGGACAAGGACTTGCATGGGGATAGTTGCAAGTCTGCATCTTCTGATGCGGCAAGGATCACTTCTGATGGGCACACTTTTAGGCAGTGACCTGGGTGTCAGAGATGCTTCCCAATGCTGTTCCCATGTCTTTTCAGCACTGTATGCATGTGTCACACAGCACATGGCCAGATAAGATTGTAAAATGTTAAAATGACATTTCCCGGTGAATGCATTTGTCACGGTTGAAAGCAATACAAAAGTGCAAAAACGCATAAAAAATGCTACTTGTGAACATAGCCCAAGGTGTGGAGGAGTATTTTATTTTTTGGTTATTTATTTTTCCTTATACACAAGTGTTTACCCTGGAAAGGAACTTCCTTAACATATTTCACAGGAAAGCAGTTTCAGTTTCGTTTTTGAACGTTTTATTGTGAGCCCTTAAAAGTGGCTTAATACCTCTGACCACGTTGTTGACAGCAGTGACCTGGGGGTCAGAAATGCTTCCTGGGGCGATCCCCATGCTGTCCCCATGTCATTTGAGCACTGTCACTATTGTTTTGGGCACTTGTTAGGCTTTTAAAAGACTGCCGGGGGTGCCGCAGCAAAAATGCTCGGGTCTCCCATAGACTAACATTGGGCTCGTTGCTCAGGTCGAGCACCCGAGTATCACGGCGAGCTCGGCCCAAGCTTCGAGCGCCCGAGCATTTTAGTGCTCGCTCAACACTAGTGGAAACGCGTAGGCCTTCCCGAAGTTCCAGGGTATCTGGAGAGCGTCCACAGCATAGGGATTCTCTGTTGGATTTAGTGAACAGAATCTCTCCTCTAGAGATAAGCGGTGTTCTACTAGAACTGTTCGCCAATCTCAAATTCGAGCTGTTTTGGGCGGTGTTCGAGTCGTTCGACGAACGCGAATGATTTGCAAAAAATTCGGCTGTTCGAGGTTTTGTTCGATAACTGTTCGTGCACCAAAAGCGTAACTGGATTTTTTCACATCATGCAGGGATTGTCTGCCTCTCATGCTCACGGCAAGCGCAGGAGAATTTTCCCACGCTGTCAGTGACGTGTATGTGGTGAGCTGAGTTCAATGAACTCAGCTCACCTCATGCTTGTTACTGACAGCGTGGGAAAATTCTCCTGCGCTTGCTGTGAGCGCAGGAGAATTCTCTCATGCTCACCGCATGCGCAGGAGAATTCTCCCACGCTGTCAGTGATGTGCATGAGGTGAGCTGAGTTCATTGGACATGAACTCGGCTCATCTGGATGCCGTCACAGCGAGACACTGAGGAGCTTCACTGAGGAGCTTCTCAGTGTCTGCGGCATGGCAAGCTGGATGGCAGCGTTCTGCTACGGTCCAGCCTGTCATCTCAATGTAGCAGAGCTGGAGCCATCCTGGAAACCATGGAAAGGTAAGGATGATGTTGGTTTATTATTTTACTTTTATTGCAGGAGATCGTTGACTTCAGCTGGAATGGGCGTGATGGTAAGTATGGTTTAATTTAGAACAATAAAGAATTGAGTGTTTATTTCAATTAAAGGACTTTATTCTGGGTGTTTGTGTTTTTTTTTAACTTTGACTATGGGGTTAGTAATGGGGGTGTCTTATAGACGCCTCTCCATTACTAACCTAGGCTTGATGTCAGCTGGCATTATAAGCTGACATCAACCCCAGCCTTATTACCCCACTGCCACCGCTACAGGGCAGTGGGAAGAGCAAGGCTAAGTGCCAGAATTGGCGCATCCTATGGATGCGCCATTTCTGGGGCGGCTGACAACTGGTGTTTCTAGCCTGGGAGGGGGCCAATATTCATGGCACCCTTCCTGGGCTATTAATATCAGCCCCCAGCTGTCTGCCTAGCCTTTGCTAGCTATTAAAATAGGGGGGACCCCACGTCATTTTTTTTTTGGGGTCCCCCATTTTAATAGCTAGTAAAGGCTAGGTATTCAGCTGGGGGTTGATATTAGTAGCCTGGGAAGCTACGTGGGTATTACCCCCTTCCCAGGCTTCAAACATCTGCCCCAGCCATCTGCTTAACCTCCGCTAGAGACTAAAATTACGGGGAACCCCACTCCAATTTTTTTTTTTAATAAATCCTTTATTTTAACACTAAATGACAAGTACAGTAATCAACACTATCACTGTACTTATTATATATGTGACTGACATGTTTCTATCTATCTAATCTATGTGTGATGCTCTATTCTTTCTGTTCTAAATTGTCGGGTACCGATGCTGAATTGCCGGCCGGCTTTTTTAAAAAGAGTGTCTTCTGAGCAGTTTGTCAGCTTTTGGACACCATTGAAGGTGTTTTCTATGTGTTTTTATTTGCCTTGCCTGCCATTGGTTTTAACGGTGTTCGACGGTGTTCAACAGTGTTCTAAGGTGTTCGACGAACAGTTCCATGAACATCCCGGTGTTCGACGAACCGAACCCGAACACTACGGGGGTGGCTCAACACTACTCTCCACCTTCCTGTTTGGTCTGGTGGCGAACAAATCTATGTCCGGTGACCCCCATAGCTGGATAATCTGTTGGAAGACTATCGGGTTTAGAGCCCACTCTCCTTGACTAAGGCTGTGTGCCCACGTAGCATTTTTCAAGCGTATATGCTGCGGAATTTCCGCAGCGTAAACGCTTGAAAAACGCATGTATATCCGCACCCCATGGTCCCCAATGGGATTCTGCAAGTTCTATGCACATGCTGCAGATTTTTCCGCAGCGTTTATGCCGCGTTCAAAAATCCGCAGCATGTCATTTAATTTTGCGTTTCCGCAAGCGGAATTGCCTTTGTCCAATGCATAAACGTAAGGCAATTCCGCATGTGGAAAACGCGTGATAAACGCGCGAAAAATGCGCGATAAATGCGTGCGGAATTCCGCATGCGTTTTTCCGGGAGAGGACTTGCATTTATGCAGCAGAAATTTTCTGCTTCATAAATGCAACGTGGGCACATAGCCTTAAAGTGTGGCGACTGAGGAAATCTGCCCTTGAATTTTCTACCCCTCGGATGTAAAGAGCACTGAGGGATGGGAGATGCTGTTCTGCTAGATGCAGGATTCTGTTTGCCACTACCATAAGGGAGCGAGATCTTGTTCCTCCCTGGTGATTTATATAAGCTACTGTCGTACGATTGTCGTACCTGATCTGGACATGGCGACCCTGTATGTGGGGAAGGAAGCCTATCAGGGATTTCTCCACTGCCAAAAGCTCTTTTAGGATCAATGATGCCTCTATTTCGTGACGTAGCCAGAGCCCCTGAACTGAGAGATCTGCTAGATGACCCCCCCAGCCGGAGCCACTTGCATCTGTTGTAATTGTATGGTCTACTGGTATGGACCACTGTAAGCCTGAGGTCAGATTCTCCCTGTTTGTCCACCAGGAGAGGGAGTTTACTGTCTCCAAAGAAACAGATAGTCTTTTTTGTAAATGTCCATTGAAGGATTTTTGTGCTGAAAGGACCTCCCACTGAAGAAGCCTCATATGACTCTGGGCCCATTTGACTGCCGGGAGACAGGAAGTCATGGAGCCTAGTAGGGACATTGCTCCTCTCAAGGACATCACGGGAGACTTTATGGCCCTTGAGACCAGGCTGATTATTTTGCAAACCTTGTCTTCCGGGAGGAAGCAGGATTGGAGTTGGGAATCTAGGGTCAAGCCCAGAAAGATCTGAGTCCTTGAGGGAGATAGTTTTGATTTTTGAATATTTATCAACCACCCTAGCTGATGTAAAGCTGTGCTGACCTCTAAAAGTTGAGAGGAACAGTGGTCCTCCGATTTCCCTATTATCAGAAAGTCGTCCAGGTAGGGAACAATCACCACGTTTTTAATTCGGAGAAAAGCTGTCACCTCCGCTATAACCTTTGTAAACACTCTCGGTGCTATCGAGAGTCCAAAAGGTAGGGCAGTAAATTGGAAATGTCTCAATTCCCCTTGGATGAACAGGGCTACCCTTAGGTACTTCTGGTAGTCTGGATGGATTGGGACGTGATAGTAGGCATCTTTTAGGTCGATAACTGCCATGAAACAATTGTGGTGTAGGAGTTTTACTGCAGATTTCACTGACTCCATCTTGAAAGCCTGGTTCTCTATCAGCTGATTTAGACTTTTGAGGTTGATAATGGTCCTTAAGGACCCATTTGTTTTTTTTATCATGAACAGGGGGGAATAAAAACCCCGTCCCCATTGTGAATCTGGAACTTCGTGAAGGACCTGCTTGTTGACTGAATCTAACACTTCCGATTCTAGGGCCATCTGCTCCTCCCTGGACTTCCTCCTGGAGGTGATCATGAAGGTTCGGTGAGGGACCAGACTGAAGCGTATCTTTAGGCCGTTCTTTATGATATTCAACACCCAGGGATTTGAAGTGATGGCTTCCCAAGCTGGGATAAAATGGGAAAGCCTTCCCCCGACCTCTAGCCTCGCGTCATTGGGGAGATTTTTTGGTACTGGAGGATGGTCCTCCAAACATGTAACCAGAGTCCTTTTTAGATCTGGGCTCCCATCTTTTCCTTTCTCCCGGAGGGCGACCCCGGTTAAATCTCTTCCTCTGAAAATAGGACCTTTTTGTGTCCCCCATCAACCCTGGGAAACCCCTGAATCCGCTGAGGAGTCGGCCAGAAAAGCGGATGCTGCTTGTAGCAAAGGCCGATTGGAGAGGATTTTATCTCTGGATATCTTTTTATCCTTGAGCTGGTCTCCTAATTGCTGAAGCCACACCATGAGTGACCTAGTGACACAAGTACCTGCTACCGCTGGCTTCAGGCCCCCTGCCGCTGCTTCCCAGGTGTGACGCAGGAAGGAATCCGCCTTCTTATCCAGAGCATCCTTTAGACTGCCCGAATCTTCCAGGGGTAGGAACGATCGGGCGACAGACCCGTCAACTTTAGGAATTTTATCCCAGGACCCAGAGACACTATCCTCGAAGGGGTACCTCCTTTTAGAGGATGAGGACAACACTCCTGATTTCTCCGGCTTCCTCCATTCCCGATCTATAAGGGTCTGAATTTTAGGATTCACTGGAAAGGAGCTTCTCTTTTTTTTCTCCAGGCCTGTGAACATAATGTCTTCCAGGGACCTGGCTGCCTTCTCCTCCCTCAACCCCATGGTAGATCTGACCGCTCTGACCAACTTGTCAGTATCCTCAATAGGGAAACAGGGCCTACCACTGTCTGATGAAGAGGAGGATGCTGAATCACTGAGGCAAAGATCCTCTGACTGGGAGGATAAATCATAGTTGGAGGAGATATCCTTATGGGTTCTCTTTTTCCCCTTTAGTAAGCCTTTCAGGGAATCCTGAACCTCTGAACGGATTACGGACCTCAAATTAGAAGGGAAATCCGGGGTGCTCTCCGCTATGGTTTGGTTAATACAGCTGTTTCTGCCAATCTATGGAAAGGGGGGCCTGGCATAAGGCGCAAACCCTGTGCTTCGGTTTGGCGCTACTCTTCTTAGGTTCCTAAGGAATGAAGCACATAATAACTTTCCATTACTATTAAGTGACATTCACGAAGATCACTCACCCCTGAAGTCACAAAAGGGTACCGGATTTGGAGGCTGTGGTGGGACATAAGATGAATCCCTTCTGGATGGCCTTGAAGCGTCCGACACCTTACTTCTCCTGCTGCCGCTGTGGTTGCTGGAGCGGCCGTCCGTGTGAGAGGTGTCCGACTGCTTCTTCCGCTGGCGTTGATGAGATGGAGGGGTCAGCTGCTGCTGCTCCTGGCTGTCCTGGTCTGTCATAGCTGCTACACCACAAGAGTATAGGCAGCGTTTGACCAGGACAACCCCCCCCACCTTAAATAGGGCACATCCGGAACCTCCTCCGGTTCTTGTGTCCTCCCCCCTCCTGGCACCCACCGGCTGATGTTTGAAAAAAGCCGTCCGGCAAGCGCTTACAGGGCGCCGCCATCTTGGACCCGGGTGCCTCCCTCCGACATCATCGGGCACGCATCTCCCAGCGTGCACCGCGCCTTGACGTCAGGCGCGTCACACCTGGAAGACGCCGCTCCCGGCGTGCGGCCAGCCAGGAGCCTGCGGCAGGGAGAGGACAGCGCAGTGGCTGCGGGGAGCCGGAGCCCTCCTCACCGCCTGTGCACGCTCGGACACGGCTCCAGGGAACCGCGGACGGCGCTTCTGGAACCCGGTGCACAGGCTGGTGCCTGCTCTTCCACACCAGAACAGGCCCAGGTAAGTATGGACACCTTTCTTCAGACAGGTTCCCATCAAGGACAGGAAACCAACTGAAGCGAGGGAGAGGTACCACCCTTTTATTTCAGACGGTTTCCTATCCTTGGTGGGGCGGATCCCTCTCTCAAGGTGTGCTGTCATGGGTGAAGGGAAAAAGATGATAGAGGATTTTGTATTGTGATACAGCTAAACACAGCTGTGCTGCCCCTCTCTCAACAAGGGGTGTTCTTCTTCTTTCTTATTGCTGCCTCCTTATGATTGGGCAACTCATACAGGTGAAATAAATACATGCCCCCAGTGAAAACTGTCTCATAACACTCATTGTATTCACACACTGAGGTCGACTCTGACACATGGTAAGGTTTTTAATATTAGACAGTGAAGGATCGTCCCGAATAGGGTCACCGCGCCGTGGTGGGATGATTTCATTGCTATTTTTGATCAAAAACAGTGTTACCAAGAACCCTATGTTATTCAAATGCACTTTTTATTTTTACTTATTTAGTTACAACAGGGTTTATGTTCATTTTGTTCCTTGTAGGTTTTGAACTTGCAATAGTCTGCTGGCAATCACTTCAGCAGCACCTCCTTCATTCAGACACAATCTGATGTCCTCCTTCACAGTGCAGCACACATCCATAATGCTGGTCATGGCACCTTCTTATTGTTACCTTTCTTGGCACTAGTACCCTGCTATAGATCTTGTCTGGCCACTTGCTCACTCTTGCTGCTTATTCACTTCAGTAATTGCATTACAGTTCCTCATGCACAGGCAGGTCTCAGGCTGTCTCTGATGTGTCAATCCTTTCCACACTCCACCGGCTCCCCTATGCTGTGAGAAATACTTTCTCTGTGAGAATATTCTACTCTTCACCCTGTCTGCACACATTATCCTGAAGACCCCGAGGCAGATAAACAGATGATGAATGTTTGGTGCCCACAAGACATACAGTGCCTACAAGTAGTATTCAACCCCCTGCAGATTTAGCTGGTTGACACATGCGGAATTAACTTGGCATTGTGACATTTGCACTGTAGATCAGCCTGGAAGTGAGAAATGCACTGCAGCAAATTTTTTTTTTTTTTTATTTATTTATTTTTTTTTAAAACGTTAAAAGTTAATTCAGAGTGTCATTTATTATTCAACCCCTCAAACCACAAGAATTCTGTTTGGTCCCCCTAAAGTATTAAGAAGTAGTTCAGGCACCAAGAATAATGAGCTTCACATGTGTGGATTAAAGATCTCTTTTGCCAGCCTTTTCTATTTAAGACCCTCACCAAACTTGTGAACAGCACTCAGACATGGTCAACATGGGAAAGACAAAGGAGCATTCCAAGGCCATCAGAGACAAGATCGTGGAGGGTCACAAGGCTGGCAAGGGGTACAAAACCCTTTCCAAGGAGTTGGGCCTACCTGTCTCCACTGTTGGGAGCATCATCCGTAAGTGGAAGGCTTATGGAACTACTGTTAGCCTTCCACGGCCTGGACAGCCTTTGAAAGTGTCCTCCCGTGCCGAGGCCAGGCTTGTCCGAAGAGTCAAGGCTAACCCAAGGACAACAAGGTAGGAGCTCCGGGAAGATCTCATGGCAGTGGGGACATTGGTTTCAGTCAATACCATAAGTAACGTACTCCACCGCAATGGTCTCCGTTCCAGACGAGCCCATAAGGTACCTTTACTTTCAAAGCGTCATGTCAAGGCTGGTCTACAGTTTGCTCATGATCACTTGGAGGACTCTGAGACAGACTGGTTCAAGGTTCTATGGACTGATGAGACCAAGATCGAGATCTTTGGTGCCAACCACACACATGACGTTTGGAGACTGGATGGCACTGCATACAACCCCAAGAATACCATCCCTACAGTCAAGCATGGTGGTGGCAGCATCATGCTGTGGGGCTGTTTCTCAGCCAAGGGGCCTGGCCATCTGGTCTGCATCCATGGGAAGATGGATAGCACGGCCTACCTGGAGATTTTGGCCAAGAACCTCCGCTCCTCCATCAAGGATCTTAAGATGGGTCGTAATTTCATCTTCCAACAAGACAACGACCCAAAGCACACAGCCAAGAAAACCAAGGCCTGGTTCAAGAGGGAAAAAGTCAAGGTGTTGGAGTGGCCTAGTCAGTCTCCTGACCTTAATCCAATTGAAAACTTGTGGAAGGAGCTCAAGAATAAAGTCCACATGAGACACCCAAAGAACCTAGATAACTTGGAGAAGATCTGCATGGAGGAGTGGGCCAAGATAACTCCACAGACCTGTGCCGGCCTGATCAGGTCTTATAAAAGACGATTATTAGCTGTAATTGCAAACAAGGGTTATTCCACAAAATATTAAACATAGGGGTTGTATAATAATTGACCCACACTTTTATGTTTAAAATTGAATAAAATTCAACTGAGCAACATAACTTTTTGGTTTGTAAGATTTATGCTTCTGTTCATAAAACCTACTCTCGTTTGCAGTTTGAAGGCTCTAACTTATTTGCATCTTATCAAACCAGCTAAATCTGCAGGGGGTTGAATACTACTTGTAGGCACTGTAGATGCATACTCAAAAAAGGCCTTTGGTTTTTCATTTTGTTAAAAAACCCTTTTCAGTATCTACTGAAGGTGATACTTTTGTAACACTTGTTGAAATCTAGTGGCAAACGTGACGGTCCTCTGTCGAAACCCCAAAAGAGAAATTAAGCGTTACATACTGGCCATTGAAATTAATGTGTTTATGTCATTACTGAATATGTCAAATCCTTCAGAGATGGAGGCACATACTCTAAATTCTTCATGGAAATCCCAAATAAGTTACCTCCTTCTGTTGTCCAATAATTGAGTATTTGAAAAAAAGATCTTCTAAACCTGATGAATCTGAGATATTACAATAATAATAAAAGACCACATTAGTTAGGGGTGAAGACAATTCTTTATTCTATTTTTACAGTGACATTTTTTCACATTGTGGAGTGCTTTTCAGTTGATAAAATATTAACAAAAAGAGCTAATAATTGTGCAAACTGTTACTGTATAAATACTATTACAGTGCATTGGGTGATATTACATGTTAGATTTTCAAACAGTATGAACATTTTATACAATATTATTTCATCCATTGAAACAAGTTTTCAATTAAGGGAGTGTTTCCAGAATCACAGTGTATCACTTATTCACAGCTAAGCTGATGATTGCTGGGTGTTTGACAGCTAGGAAGCCCACCATTCACAAGTATATAGGTCTAAGTGACTGCAGGGGTTGCAGTCACACTAGAGCCTTTAAGCCCAAGGGGGCCCAAAATATCCCTTTGACCCATATGAGAAGACCAAATCTATTAAAGGTTTTTCATTGGAACCATGAGCTTAAATGTTAGTCCACTGGGTCTATGGGACTGTCGGCGATAGCCAAGCACTATGAGTGCAGGGATTCTGGATACTGTCCCTTAACAGGAAGAGTAATAAGCATAAAAAAATGAATAAACTGATCAGTTAATCTAGCATTGTTACTAATATACAGTGGGGGAAATAAGTATTTGATCCCTTGCTGTGTTTGTAAGTTTGCCCACTGACAAAGACATGAACAGTCTATAATTTTAAGGGGAGGTTACTTTTAACATTGAGAGATAGAATATCCCAAAAAAATCAAGAAAATCACATTGTATAAATTAGATACAAATTAGAGACATTTCTAGTGGGACAGGACCACACTTGGGTACTGTCCTTGTCAGGATGGGAGACCGCACATCTCACATAGGGCACGACACGGAATCTAGGGATATCTGTATGGCCTGGCCATTGTCCCTTCCTGAATCCATGGATGGTCTCCTCTGATATAATTAAAGAGGTTATCCACCACTTTTCCATTGATGGCCTATCCTTAGGATAGGTCATCAATGTCTGATTGGCCGGGGCCCAACACCTGGCACCTTCGCCGATCAGCTGTTATAGGTGTCTGTGGCCGTCGGCTGGAATTATTTACTTGTGAAGCTGTCCGTCTTCTTGTAGTGGCCAGGGCTTGGTACTGCACATCTGCCTCCTATTGATTTGAATAGGAGGTGGATGTGCGGTACCAAGCCCCGGCCACTACAAGTAGATGGCCAGCTTGGCAAGTGAGTACTTCCGGCCGCCGCCACCACTGATAACAGCTGATCGGCGGAGGTGCCGGGCGTCGGACCCCAGCCGATCAGACATTGATGACCAATCCTAAGGATAGGCCATTAATGGAAAAGTAGTGGACAACTTCTTTAAGGTTGAAACCAAACCATTTGCACTGGTTTATTTGGCACTTCTATGTGTGTTATGTTTTATTACTATGTTACTGTATATGTGTGATTTTGTACGCTAAGCCTCCATTTTACTTGATATCATTAAAAGTTAGGTTTTAATTGATCTAATACATATCTCTTCCTTGCTGAGATATATACAGTCTGCTAGTTTTCTTCCACCAGTTTTTCTCATATCGTCCAATCACCAATGTATTGTAATACACCAAAAATATGTGAACACTAGTGGTGGTTTTGTTAAGGCTCATTGTGTTTGGCAATCGTGGTGGTAGAAAGAATGGGGCCCCTGCCTATGTAGTTGTTGATGCGGAGTGTGGCCAGCTTTTCTGTTAAACTGAGCATCCTGATTTCCCCCTTAGAGACCTTTGCAGCGAAACGGACTTCACAGGCAGTGTGTTTACGCCTCAGTTATAAAAGCACCCCCATGAATATTTTTATTAATTAAATATGTGTATATATGTAAATGTAGTATAGTACCAAATGCCGCTCTCTCCAGGATCCACCACTCTTCTGCTCCTCTTCTCAGTGATGTCACCACTCTACAGACTCTCCAGGACACACTGCTCTCTGCGTGCCCTGGAAGTGGCTTTTATAATGTAAGTCTATGGAGCGTCAGAAAGAGGCCCCATAGACTTACATTATAAAATAGACTTCTGGCTCATGCATAGAGCATAGAGTGACCCAGAGAGTCTGAAGAGTGATGATCTCACTGAGAAGAGGAGCAGAATGGCTCTGGATTCCAGAGAAAGTGGAGGTAGGGGAGTATATTAATACACTTTCATATCACATATACACACATTTAATGGAAAAAAATATTCATGAGAAGGCTTCATTAATATAATATTTATTTATATATATCACCTTTACATTAACTCAAAAGTATGCAGTAAAGTGCAAAAAATACAAAGTCTACACAATAATATATATGCTGTATATATGCCTGCAATCAGAATTATTCAACCCCCATTGCAAATACATTTATTAATAAAAATTACAATCTTTCTGCTGTTTGCAATAAACTAATCAAACAAGAACAATTTAAAAACCTCAATGGACCTAATATAACGAATGGTTTCTCCAAACTGAACACAGAATGACACTTTTACTGACTACTGCCGTCTCAGAATTAATCACCCCTTTCAGGATATGCATCTTTAGTACTTAGTAGAGCACCTCTGGCTGTTACGACCTGCTGGAAATGTGATATACAAACTAGAAAAAAGAATGCAAAAAGGAAAACTGGTAAAAGATAATCCTAGAAGAAAACATCAAGCCATCTATGAGGAGACTGAAGCTTTGGTCCTTTCAGCAAGACAATGATCCCAAGCATACCCCAAAGTCCATCACATCTTGATTTCATGCTCGAGCTCCATAGATAAGTTTTGGTGGGATTAGAAGCTGGCGGCTGCAGCATGTAAAGTCAAGAATATCAGTGAACTGGAGGCCATTGCCCATGAGAAATGGGCTAAGATTTTTTAAAAACACTGCCAGAAGCTGGTTTCTGGATATGTACCACATTTGCAGCAGGTCATAACAGCCAGACGTGTTCTACTAAGTGCTAAAGCGCTTGTCATGATGGCTTTGAATAATCCTGAGATTGCAGTAGTCAATTAAAGTGCCATTTTGTGATAAATTTGGAGGAATCACTTGTTATATTAGTTGTGTTGAGCAATTTCCGTTGTTCTCGTTTCATTGGTTTCGTGCAATGAGCAGAAGTTTCTAAGTTTTGCTAATAGACCACAGTTGAATAATTTTGATTGCAGCTGTAAAATAATTATGAGCATGGAGCACAGAGTAATATCCAGGCTCTGGTGCCTAAGGTGTCTCAAAGACCTTTCTCCAACATAAGAAGACAACTGTAATATATAAGGCACATGGGCCTAAGATGATGTGTTTGATTGGTGGATGAGATCAGAAATGAATTGTGCTATGCTCCACTTTTTTTTATTTTTTTTAATTCTTTCAATTTTATCCTTTTAATGTATTTAACAAAATGCACATTTGCACAGTTTACTAATCTGTTTTAGCAAAATATGTAGCATATCTAACATTATTACACCGTAGTACCATTTAGTATGTAAAGATAGGACATAATATACATTATAACGCATACTTTTATGGTAAAGTACATTAAAACGGTAAATGGTTGAAAATATGTTGTCGGCTGCTGCTGGCTCCATTTGCCTCCCTCTCATACTAAATAGTATAAAACTCAGTCTTCCTTGTTCTTGCACTTTTTCTACATGATTGTCATGTGTTCTTGCATTATGAGAAGTGTTGTTACGAAACACCGTAGGTTTGAAGGCCTGGAACTTTACAGTTGCGCTAAGTACAGTTAATATATGAAACTTTAAGGGTACGTGCACATAACATTTTTTTTCAGGCCCCAAAGAAACGGGTTAAAAAAATGCCAAAAAGAATGAACATAATGCACAGAAATGTCAAAATCACTTGCTGTGCACAAATTCAGTCTTTTGAAGTTTCTACTAACCGCTTCAGGCTTTGAAAGCCATGAAACTGCTCAAAGAAATAACCTGTTCATTCTTCAGGCGGCTTCTGTATCCAAAAAGACACAGTGAGCGAAGCCACCTCAAATATGACTAAAAAGAGAGGATGCGTCAGAAAAATGACCACCAGTGTTTTCATGAAGTGTCTTCACCTTGAAAAACTTGGGTTCTCAAAGACATATACATACATTATGCATCAGCACATTGCGATTAGTGATTTACATGAACTCCAATATTCCTGTAAACGTCAAAAAACGTAAAGTACTAACTTATCGTTTTTTGATCAAAGAGTACAAAAGCCTCCAACCACATCAAGGTGCACCTAAATATGGATGGTCCCTATCACTAGGTGTATGGGCCCTATATTTATTCTATTTTTTCTTTTTTTGTAGTATACATTGGAGGGGCCGGGCACCCTTATCTACACATCCTTCCCAGACAAGATTTTAATTGCGGGCTATACCTGGTTTTCTTTCAGATAAGACCTGCTTGGCACATAGAGAGGTAGGATATATGCACAGAGAGTTTTTTGAGGAGTTTTTTTCTATCATAATCTGAATGGAAACTGAGAGGAAACTTTTTAAATCCTCTTAAAAAATGCAAATCTCCTACAGGATTCCACCAACAAAAAATGCACATAATGCACGGCAATATCAAAATGGCACTGCTGTGCACATGCTCATTATTTTGTTACTTGTTTCACTGTTTCAGGGTTTGGAAACCTTGGAGCAGTAAAAATATGTAATATGGTCATTCTTTGGGTGGATTTGTTTGAAGCCACCCACTCTCTTATAGAAGATGTAAGTAAAAGATGCCGGTAGTGGAGCCTCTGTCAAAACGACACCAAAATGTGCTGACAGAGCCACTTTAGGAAAAAGCCACCGGCTTTCACCCGAAACAGCTTTGTGATAAAAAAAACTCCCAACATCTACATAGTCAGATTAAAAGCATTGTGAGCACATAGCCAATTTCTGCTCTGAAAACTCAGCAAAAAGACTATGTGTGCACATAGCCTTACTGTATGTACACATGACGTCTGGCAGTGGTGTTTTTCCTGAGGCATCTTTGGGGTTTTTTTGGACGTCTTTTGCGGCGTCTTTGCTGACAGCGTCTTTTTTCTTCATCCTATATATATAAAACAGTGGAACTTTCCAAGCGAAAGCCACCAGAAGAACGGATAGGACACTTCTTTCAGCTGTTTGGCATTTTTGGAAATCTTAAAGGGGTTTTCCCACAAGCAAAGTATATGTTAATAAAGAGTTTTTAGAATAATAATAATTTCCACAATTGGATGTGTTTAAATAAAATGTTCCTGTGCTGAGATAATCTTATAAATGTGCCCCTGCTGTGTACTGTGTAATGGCTGTGTCTGACCGTACAGGAACATGGTCTGATTATACCACATCTCCTGGGCGGGGGAGGAAGCAAAAAAGTATACAGACAGGACAGCAGGGAATCACAGCTCATTCTTTCTGTAATTTACAGCATCGCTACTTATTTTAAACATGTTTTACCTCACAGAAACCATCAGCTGTGATCCCCTGCTGTCCTGTCTGTATACTCTTTGCTTCCCCCCTGCCCAGGAGATGTGGTATGAACAGACTGTGTCCCTGTACGGTCAGACACAGCGATTACACAGTACACAGCAGGGGCACATTTATAAGATTATCTCAGCACAGGAACATTTTTTACCACATTCAGTTGTGGAAATTATTATTGATCTATTGATTAAAATGAAATTTGTTTGTGGGAAAAACCCTTTAAATAGTTAAAAAGATGTCTATAGATATGCACAGCAAGTTGTTTTTACATAAAATTCCTAATGTTCACTCTTATGAAACTCTCATTAAGTTTTTCAGGCGGTTTCTACCTGAAAAAGATGACATATGCTCATACACACAGAAGAATTTTTCCTGAAACATTTTTTTTACAGCCTTTCAATTGGACATTGCCATCAGGATCTGTTCCAAAGTAGTGATATGCACCTTTTTTTTTCTACTAGCCGTTTTTCAAAACCTGAAGTGTAAAAAAAAATGCTAAAAAACTGAACCTTTGAACTGCAAAGTGGTTTCACAGTAGAAATGAATAAGGACAGTCTTTCATGGTTTTTGAAGCAATTTTTCAGGAATTTTTTGAACCTCAAAAAAAAAATTAGTATGCACATAGCCTTAGGATGTGTTCACATTGAGTCTTGTTCCGCTATTTTTATGCGGAAAATATCAGAAAAGAGATGACAAAATGCTCAAAAGAGTGGATCTATTGATTTTAATGTAACGATTTGCAGTTCATATGTTCCGGCTTTTAACTTTAACTTTGAAAAGACACCAAGCATTTAAAAGAAGTGACATGTCCATTCTTCTGGCATTGTCCGCTATGGAAACTCTCTGCACTTTATAATGCAGTTTAATGTGAAGGCTGAAAAAACACCTGGAAGACACCCCCGGTGTCATTTTGAATTTTTTGTCAGCTTCAAGAAAAAAACTAGCATGTAATGCTGTGTTCCCCAACTCTGGTCCTCAAGAGCCACCAACAGGTCATGTTTTCAGGATTTCCTTAAAAGTGATGGAATTATTGCCTGTGCAGGTACTGAAATTATCACCTGGGCCATTCTAAGGAAATACGGAAAACATGACCAGTTGGTGGTTCTTAAGGAGCGGAGTTTTGGGAACACAGGTGTAATGAATTTTAAAAAAGAGCCAAATAATACCAGAAAAAAAGACACCCAAAAAACAACAAAAAAAACACAGAATAAAAAGCACTCGGAAAACAACTAATAATGCTAAGAAAGAGGAATTCTTGAAGCGACTTCTGCTTGAAAAAGGTAGCCTGAAAAGGAAAACTAGTACTTTCTGGAAGGGCCAATGTCTGGATTGCACAGACTGGGGGGGGTGTGGTGCTGTAGTTTTTAAAGTGCACTGGGTGGTGTAGAGAGCGAGTAATGGCAAATGAGGGCTAAACGAAAAAATAAGTCTCCACCACTGGGACGCTAAATTCAAGTGCGATATTTTAATTTATATTGAAGCTGATTGGTGCTGTGATCTGGCAGTAAAATATGGTATATGTAAAAAAGTCTATTTATCTATCTATTGATTCTATCTATCCTCATACTCAATGAAAGCTAAGGACAGGACAGTTTTCACATGCCAAAAAGCATAGTTTTTTCTTCTTCTTGTGTTTATTTTAGGTACCTCCTAATAACCTGGCTTTCTTCTCACTGTCCATGCAGAGTGTAAACCCTACACGTTCTATTACTGTACATAACCAAATACTGGGAAGAAAGTAATAGATAAGATCCTAAAAATATATAATTTCCACGTAGTAAGCTTGTTGGCCCCAGACTGTAAGTGTATGCGAACAAACAGAAATAAAACACATGAATAATTCTATTCTGTACAAAAATATTGTCCCATCGCTGGAGACGAAGGTCTATAGGAAATCATTCCTTGACCTTACCTAACAGAAAATATCTGGTATACTTCAACCTGAATGTATTGTTGCTCCAGAACTTTCTGCTCCTTAGTCCTTTTTTGGAAGTATAGGACATATCAGCAAGCTATAGTGGTGAGCAGCTTGGGCTTTACGAGATAGCAGTCCAGTCTTGATTCATTTCTGGTGTACTTTTGGTGCAGCTGGTGGTTCTCCTCTCCAGATCAGCAATTATCCATAGATATGTGAATATGTCAGAAAGCTACATGTATGAATAAATTGATTGATGTGAAATTCTGTCATGTCAAGAATGGATTGATATGCATATTGCCTCTTCAGGGAAGAGTATTAGAACTTTAGTGCCATCAAGAATGGATTGATAACGTCCTTATGGTACATATTGTTTAATGTGTAATGAAGGGAGCAACTTTCCCAGCACATGTCATAAAAAGAGTGGAAAGAGATGAGGAAAAAACTAGAGGTAAGGTAAGAAGCAATGACTCTTAATGCCATACTAATAAGATTTTGATGCTCTTCAAGATCAATACCTTTCATATGAATATTATAGAATGTTATTATTAGTTCTGACAGATAAGAAATTGTGTCAAGTCATTAATGAATTAGATAAGGAAAGTGGCAATAAAGATGAAGAAAATGATAAATGGAAGAATGAAGAAGAGGCAAGAACACTTGGTCGGACCTTCACATTGAAATACTGTATTACCGCAATCACGTGGGGAGCAGACCACCCCTACCACCAGTGTACAATGTTTTATGTCCGTCTCCCTATAAGTACTTTCTGTAACATTTCATTGTGGTTTATCTTAAAAGAACACAGATTGTGTGTGATATGCTGTACCTGATTTACACCTCAGGAGTCTTAGGTACAAATTGTCTGGGGTCCTTACACTCCACCCATTGTGTAGACCATACCATAGGTCATGTACAGTATTTCTTTTAATGTTAACTCAGACCATCCCAATTTTCATGGGATTGTCCAAAAAATTGACATTGAAAGACTGGGGGCATGGAGGAGTGTTTATGGAAATATTCCCAAAGGGGGTGTTTCTTTGAGTTTTTGCAGGTGGTTTTGGGCATATGAGGGAGGGTAAAGTCCTATGATTGGAGATTCAGGTGTTGTAGGGTATTCTGTAAATGCCTAATTAACATATATGTATACCTAATTTACATAAGAATTGTAATTCATATGTAAATGTCACTTTCCCTTTCTCCTTGGGCCACCTATAGGCAAAGGCATACTCTACCTATAGATAAATCTTGCTCTGGTTATAGCTGTAACCTGCTTTTCCAAAACCATAAAATCAGAAATATAGGACTACATTATAACCTCCTCTGTCATCATTAATAATCCTGAGACAATCTTCAAGTATTATCAGAATGTTTTAAGTACAAAGGTTCCTCATTCTTCCATCTTCTTTTTCAGAGGTCTCTTAAAGAAGCCAAGCTGAAAAATTAATATTTATCCATTAATAAAAATGCAAAAATGTTAGCACATACAGTTATGAATTATATACAGTACATACAACCACATGAATTTGTGGTTACTTTACAAAAAAAGTATAATAGCTGATGTCTAGCAATTTGAATATTATATATTATGCCATAAGAGGTGTCCATAAGAGGGATCCTTTACTAGTTGGTGTCAGTCATGACTCTCTACATGTAGGGCTTCAGCTACTTGTTGTCATTTGCCACCCAGACACATCAGATGCCAGTGAACATCTACCCTGAGCACCCCTTTATTGACAGATTGAATTAGGATGAATTTTGGGGTTGTTTACTTTTTTCAATACAAGTGCCAAAAAAAAAGTTGCAAATTTTGATTCAAACATCATCGTAAGCATCTTTGTAGATGTGTGTGCCAATAACATAATGCACTTGTTCCCCAATACTTACTTTCCACATTGCAAATATGATGAGGGCAAGTATGAGAAGTCCGATGATTATACTCAGAGGGATCACCCACAATGGCACCTTTCCATGCTCCAGCTCTTTAGACAGTTTAATCATGGTCTGCAGAGAGGATAAATCAATGATTGTGAACCCATTCAGGGTGATGCAAAAGGCAAGACATTAGTGTGACGATACAGCCTAAAATCTTAAAAGCCAGACGTTTAGATTTGTTAATCCAAGAGAAATACACTATTATCTTGGGTATCTATGTGTATTTATGTGCCTGGTCAATAAGAACAGACCAGTATTTGTATAACCCTGATTGTTATCTCCTCTTGGGTTTGGAAACAATGATGTTTGCTAGTATGCTAATTGCATATGACGCGCCCCCAGAGCTGTGGGGCACTCGGCAGCCGGGCCTCTGGATGCTGGTGGGGGATATCACGGTGGCTAACCCGGTCCGTGGCCCAGGGCGGTCACCCAAAAGGGGGTATTATTTTTAGGGGATTTGGAAAGTTTGTGACGCCACCTGTGGAATGCGGCTAAAGGGAGCCGCCGCTGCGGAGCAGTCCTCTGAGGCAGATGTTAGGGCAGCTTATGATGGAACAGCTCCCCACAGGTGGAGCGGGCCTCAGGGCAGCGTGGAGATAATGGAAGGTGGTACAGGGGAGAGACGGCCAGGGCGGTTCAGGAAGAAATGACGGACACTCACACGGGGGTTCGCTTCTGTACCTTTACTGGTGTAGATGCAGGTATGGTCCAGGGTACTCGGTAGGCAGGGTGCACTTCTGGACTCTCCCCAGTGAGCGGGTATAGGGCCTCCTAATCCGTTGCTTCCACTTGCTAAGCTTCTGACCTGCCTGGAGCTAGGCCTGGCTTAATTACTGTCTCTCTCTCTTGCACCTGCTGACCTGGTGGCAGGGCCTTCTCTTGGAGATCACTCTCCCTGGACGCTGGGGCCTCCGTGACTCCTAGCCCTGGTACAATAGTCAGCGTTGGTCGGCCTGGGACTTGTAGTCCTCCAGGTATCCGGTGGTCCCTACTGGGTGTAAAGGACCCTATAGGCACGGACCGGGTGTCCGGTGTATATTTCGGGGTGAGCCTGGTACGCTCCTCTGCCCCCTCAACTCCTCTCTCCTTTCCTCCTTGCCGTCGGCCACACTCAGGGCCCTCACTAGGCTTCAACTCGTGCTGTAGGCCTTGGCTCGCCTAAGCACAGCATCCAGCGTGCTGCCTCTTCACTGGTCTAAGTGCCAGCACACTCTCAGACTAAACAGTGAACTGAGCAGCCTGGCTCCACCCACCATATTTATATCCCTATTGGGCTCCCTCTGCTGGTCTTAGGTGGTAGGGTGGAGGTGTGTGAATGTAATGAGGGCCTGTTGTGGAGAAGTCCATCCATGCACCCTACTGGGTTCTGTGGCACCTGTGCGTAGCAGGGCGCCACATTCCCCCCTAGTACAATTCAGTACTCCTGGACTGAAGCATTTTTGTAACAGGTTAACAAATAGCAATTATAATAATAACAATCATAATTATAATAACAATAATAAGGTCAAAGTAAGTCCCGTAACCAGGTGTCCATTTCACCGATGAAGGAACATGAGGGACCCGCCTGAAAACCCTCAACGTAGGCCCTGGTCGTGGCTACAGGGCATAAGTGATCCAGGTGCTGGACCACATCTTCGGCCACGCCAAACGGGTTTTTGTTCTGTGGTCACTTACGGCGCACTCCAGGGAGTGCAACTATGTACAGGAACAGTTTTTGGGCTGCTCACAGTCCTCAGCCTACAAGTCTTTATACCCTGACGGGTAACCAAATAAACACATATATTTAATTTCAGTTTATGCAATAAACAATAACAGTAGCAATACCCACTGGGTAACTATTTACACTGCAGGTATTTCTAACTTATTCCTTATACCTGGCAGGGACCTGGCCTTTTGTACTGCGAGTTGACCTACGTAGTACTGGGGTGTTGTTGATTTCTGTGTTTGCACTGTCTGATACCCTATCAGATCTACGTGTGGGCAAATTGTAGAACTGTCTTAACCTCTCGATGGGACTGGCAAGTACACTGGTTGCTGGGCCTACTGGCTCTGCTTCTACCGGTGATCCTTCTTCCGAGGATTCTTCCTGAGCAGGCTCTTCTGGGGCACTTACAGGTCTTACTTGCAGTGGAGGGTCTTCTGGCTGTTGGTAGAAGTGCATCACGGGTATTATTACAGCTCCATCCAGTTGAGGCCAATCTGCCGGGAAATCTCCTAAGACAGTATGGAGTACATCTTCTTTGGGTTCTTCAGTCACTATAAGAGGTACCTCTTCCCGTGGCTTCAATAGACCTGGGCACAACTTCAAGTGGTCTCTTGAGACTGTTACAGCTGCCTTACCTCCATCTTTACTGATTAGACAGGTTTTTCTATTGTCGAACCTGGAATCCAACACAGTGTAAGGCTCTCTTTCCCACTGGTCGTCAAGCTTGTGGTTTCTTCTCTTTCGCTCCAGCACAACTTCTTCAGGTGTTAAGGGTTCTGCGGGTGCACTCTTGTTGTACTGTGCTTCCTGCTTATCTCTCACCCTATTTAGACTGTCTTCAACACAGGCCTGTACTCTCTTGTACTGCTCCTGTCGAGTCGTATCCCAGTCTTCAGTGGACATGTCTGCTTCTGGCTCTACCACTCCAAGCTCCAGGTCCATGGGCAACTTTCCGGGTCTTGCTCTCATGAGGTAAGCTGGAGTACAATTGGTGGAACTCACAGGTATGTGATTGTACAGATCTACCAGGTCAGGTAGTCTGTCTGGCCACTGATTCCTTTCTTCAAGAGGTAAGGTCTTCAGCAGGTCTATGACGATATTGTTCATCTTTTCACATAGACCATTAGTTTGAGGGTGGCACGGTGTAGTCTGAATCTTCTTACACCCGTACAGATGGCAAAACTCTTTGAATAGCTCGGCTTCAAAGGCAGGGCCTTGATCTGTCAGCACCTTATCCGGGTGTCCATGGGGCCTGCAAAAGTATGCTTGAAACGTCCTTGCTGCAGTTTCTGCCGTCAGATCCTTGATGGGGGCTACCACCAGGAACCGGGAGCAGTGATCCACCATGGTCAGAGCATAAGAGTAGCCTGACCTGCTGGGTGACAGCTTGACGTGATCCAGGGCGACGATCTCCAGGGGCTGAGTTGTCTTGATGGACTGCAAGGGTGCTTTCTGGCTGCTGTAGTCTTTTCTTCTGAGGCTACAGGGTCCACAATCCCGGCACCACCTCTCTATGGAACTCCGCATTCCAACCCAATAAAACCGACTCTTCAGGAGAGTTTCCAGCTTTTTTCAGCCAAAGTGCCCTGCTTGATCGTGGTAGGCCTCCAACACCATCTGGATGTCTGTCCTGGGCACTACGATCTGCCATACCATCTCATGGGTCCTAGGGTTGACATACCTTCGGCACAGCTTCTCTCTATAGATGAACAGCCGGCTTCTCTCATTCCACAGTTGCTTGGCTTGTGGAGGAGCGTCCATCTCCAGGGAGGAACCTTCCTGGGTTATCAGTTCTTTGATACGGCTGACAACCGGGTCGCTGTCCTGGGTCTCCTTCCAACTGTGATGAGGTAAAGGGTTTAGTGTCTTACCACGATACCTCCTGGAGGTGCGTTGCTCGTGGACCATCCCATTTCTATGGAAGGCAGGTAGCTCAATCTCCTCCAGGTCATCCACTTCATCTTCAGTGTCCTACTGGTGAGGCATTCTGGATAGGGCATCGGAGTTGGCGTTCTTGTGGCCTGCCCGGTACTTGATGGTGAACTGATAGTTTGACAGTCGGGCCATCCAACGCTGTTCCATGGCTCCCAACTTGGCTGTCTCTAGATGAGTCAGGGGGTTGTTGTCAGTATAGGCCGTGAACTTAGTGGAGGCCAGGTAGTGCTTGAATCGTTCAGTGATGGCCCAGACCAAGGCCAGGAGCTCCAACTTGAAGGAGCTATAGTTTTCTGGATTCCTCTCGGTAGGACGGAGCTTTCTGCTGGCATAGGCAATCAACTTCTCTTTGCCATACTGCTTCTGGCTTAACACAGCTCCTAGTCCCTCGTTGCTGGCATCAGTGTACAGCAGGAATGGTTGGCTGTAGTCAGCGTAGGCCAGGATTTCTTCGCCAGTCAGGATCTCTTTCATCACTGCAAAGGACTCAGCCTGCTCTTTACCCCACTGGAAGGGGGGGGTTTGCCTCTGTGGGACTGTCCTACCAGGAGATCTTGCAAAGGCGCTGCCTTCTTGGTGTAGTCCTTTACAAATCTCCGGTAATACCCGACCAGTCCCAGGAACTGACGTACCTCCTTGAGATTCTTCGGTTACGGCCATTTCTGGATGGCAGTGACCTTCTCCGGGTCTGGTGCTACTCCTTCTGGACTGACGATGTGCCCCAGGTACTGAACCTTCTGTTTGAGCTGGTGGCACTTGGAAGGCTTCAATCTCATCCCATACCAGGACAATTCCTCAAATACCTCCGCCAGGTTCTTAAAATGGTCCTGATACGTCTTGGAGTACACTATCACGTCATCCAGGAATAGCAGCACGGTCTCGAAGTTACGGTGTCCCAAACAGCACTCCATCAATCTCTGGAACGTTCCAGGGGCGTTGCAGAGTCCGAATAGCATACTGTTGAACTCGCAGAGCCCCATTGGTGTAGTGAAGGCCGTCTTCTCCCGGTCCTCCTCAGCAATTGCTACTTGCCAGTACCCACTAGTGAGGTCAAGGGTAGAGAAGTAATTTGCAGACTTTAGTGCAGCCAGGGATTCCTCTATAAGGGGCAAAGGGTATGCATCTTTATGTGTTATGCTGTTTACCTGTCTGTAATCTACACACATCCTCATGCTTCCATCCTTTTTCCTGACCAGGACCAGGGGAGCTGCCCAGGGGCTACAGCTATCTCTTATTACCCCTGCTTTCTTCATGTCATGCAACATTTCCTTCGCTTTCTGGTAGTGTGCTGGTGGTATGGGCCTGTAACGTTCTTTTATGGGTGGATGGTCACCTGTGGGTATATGGTGTTGTACCCCTTTAATCCTCCCAAAATCAAGTGGGTGTTTGCTGGATACCTGTTCGTATTCCTGGACCACCCTGTGTACACCTTGTTTTTGATGGACAGGAGTGGCGTCAGTCCCAACATGGAGCTGTTGACACCAATCCTCCAGCTGAGCTTCGGAGTCATTGTCCTCCACTGTATCTGGTGGGGTCAAGGATTCCACTGGGTGTATGGCATCATCATTCACAGTACACAACCTGGCAACAGTGGCGTATCTTGGTAATTTAACTTCCTCCTCCCCACAATTTAGGAGACGTATGGGTACCCTCCCATTGCGTACATCAACTACCCTTCTAGCAGTTAAGAGTGTAGGTCTGTGTTCTGAGCTAATGGGCTCCACTACCGCCTGGTAGTTCTGTCCCTTGAGACCTATTGCTGCCCTACACCAAATCAGCATCTCACTTATTGGGGGGATCACAATGGGTATCGGGTCTGTCACCCGTACATTACCAATCTCACCACCTGTTAACTTTACCTGTTGCTGGTACAGGAGGGCTCGAATCTCTCTCTGGAGCACCTTCCTCTGCCCTGGATATGGCAGTGTCAGCAATCTGTTGGAGCAAAAACAACACTTCTCCCAAACAGTTACCAACAATATTTGTACCAAGTATCATATACACGTCGGTATCACCGGGGTTAGATTCTATGACAATTAGTCCTTGGTCCTTTAGCTCCACTCTCCCCACCTTCACTGTCACGTCCTTAACCCTGACTAGGTTAAGAGGAAGGCAGTTAGAGGCATGCACAGAGAGGTTCGGGGCTGGCAGGTGGAGTTCATCTACGGACCAGTACCTTTTGTAGAGGACATCAGGTATGATGGTTACCTGTGAGCCGGTGTCCAGTAATGCAGGTGTAGCAATGCCATTCAGCACGATGGACGGGAAAGGCCTCCCTCCTACGAACCAATGGTACCAGCTTGATGGGTCTGGTTGATTTACTCCTGGGTGTCAGCCCTCGGCCCCAGGGTTTGCTCGTTTAAAGGATAGTTCCGCGCTGTGTGGCCTGCCTTGTGGCAACGGTAGCAGATGAAGTCTCCTGGAGGGCGACGTTGGTCGTTGGTCCTCCCACAAGGTGGCGTTGTCCTCCTCCGGGGTGGCGTTGTCCTCCTATGGGGTGGTGTTGTCTTCCTTCTTCTCCTCATCCAGGGGACATCCTCAGGGCTGTCAGCGAGTAGAATCCTTCCTTCCGGCTCGGGCTCCTCCTGTAGCTGCAGGGTGCTCAGGACAGTGGCCAGGGTTTTACTTAGCTGACGCACTTCAGAGCGCAGGCTGTCCAGCTCGCTAGGGGGCACTGTTTGCATCTTTGTTTCAGCCGTTAATGAAGGAGCAGTGGGTGCTGCGGGCACTGGGGAGGCCCCACCCTCGTAGCGCTGGATAGCAGTCCCTGATGTTTCCAGGGGCTGTAGACCCTTAATAGCCATGTCCTTCAGGGTGTCAAAGGTGGTGTCTGGATGATCTAACCACCATACAGTTCTGCTCTCCTCCTGGGACCTCAACCCCCGGATGAACTGTTCCGTCAGCATTTTATTTTCATCTTGTATGCTGGCTGGACTAACCTGTTTCAGGGCCCGCAGGGCTTCCTGTAGACGTCAGGCATAGTCCCAGATACTGTCCTCAGGTTTCTGGACACAGTGGTAGAACCTCATCCAGAGATCTGTCTCAGTGCGGTTTTCAAACACAGTTTGCAGTTTCTTAAAGATAGTGGATACTGATTCCTGGTCTGCGGCTGGCCAGGTTTCAACTTCCCGCTCTGCGGCACCAGTCAATTGTCCCAGCACAACAGTGGCTCTCTGCTTACCAGTCATAGAATACATGTCCAGTACACTGCATATTTTTCTTATGAACCCGGACAGGGTGTCCGGTTTGCCATCATACTGGAGAAGCCATTTTGCTCCAGGGATATACGGCAGGGCCATGGGTATCAAAGGAGTCACGATCCGTGCTGGTGGGGTAGCTGCTCCGTCCTGTGCAGCGCCGGGCGCAAGTTGGGCATCAGGAGCATTAACCGGTGCTCCGGCGGCTTGCTGGTCGTCGGCCATGGTTGTGCCCCCCTAGTAAACCGTGGCCTACCTTCTTCACTTCTTATCAGGTAGGCCGCAGCTCCGCGGGCGACGGTCTTCTTCCAGGACCTTGCGTCGCTCGCGTCCGACGTCAGAGCGTCCTCTGGACTCCTTCCAGGACCTGATGCTTCCTGGTTCGACGTCAGGGGCGGGGCGTGTCCTGGGCTTCGCGCGCTTTTCAGTCACGCCTCTCGGGTTCCCGCGGTTACGCCCCTCTTCTTCCCGCGCGGCGACAGGAAAATGGCGGACAATGGCGGGAAACAGCGTCAATTGGCGGGAAAACTTCACCACAGTGAATATTACAGTCTTTTAAGGCGCACAGTACCCGGTGGCAACGGGCACGGAATCCTGTTTGTGACGCCAAAGAATGACGTGCCCCCAGAGCCGTGGGGTACTCGGCAGCCGGGCCTCTGGATGCTGGTGGGGGATATCACTGTGGCTGACCCGGTCCATGGCCCAGGGCGGTCACCCAAAAGGGGGTATTATTTTTAGGGGATTTGGAAAGTTCGTGACGCCACCTGTGGAATGCGGCTAAAGGGAGCCGCCGCTGCGGAGCAGTCCTCTGAGGCAGATGTTAGGGCAGGTTATGATGGAATGGCGCCCCACAGGTGGAGCGGGCCTCAGGGCAGCGTGGAGATAATGGATGGTGGTACAGGGGAGAGACGGCCAGGGCGGTTCAGGAAGAAATGACGGACACTCACACGGGGGTTCGCTTCGGTACCTTTACTGGTGTAGATGCAGGTATGGTCCAGGGTACTCGGTAGGCAGGGTGCACTTCTGGACTCTCCCCAGTGAGCGGGTATAGGGCCTCCTGATCCGTTGGTTCCACTCGCTAAGCTTCTGACCTGCCTGGAGCTAGGCCTGGCTTAATTACTGTCTCTCTCTCTTGCACCTGCTGACCTGGTGGTAGGACATTCTCTTGGAGATCACTCTCCCTGGACGCTGGGGCCTCCGTGACCCCTAGCCCTGGTACAGCAGTCAGCGTTGGTCGGCCTGGGACTTGTAGTCCTCCAGGTATCCGGTGGTCCCTACTGGGTGTAAAGGACCCTATAGGCACGGACCCGGTGTCCGGTGTATATTTCGGGGTGTGCCTGGTACGCTCCTCTGCCCCCTCAACTCCTCTCTCCTTTCCTCCTTGCCGTCGGCCACACTCAGGGCCCTCACTAGGCTTCAACTCGTGCTGCAAGCCTTGGCTCGCCTAAGCACAGCAGCCAGCATGCTGCCTCTTCACTGGTCTAAGTGCCAGCACACTCTCAGACTAAACAGTGAACTGAGCTGCCTGGTTCCACCCTCCATATTTATATCCCTATTGGGCTCCCTCTGCTGGTCTGAGGTGGTAGGGTGGAGGTGTGTGAATGTAATGAGGGCCTCTTGTGGAGAAGTCCATCCATGCACCCTACTGGGTTCTGTGGCACCAGTGCGTAGCAGGGCGCCACACATATTATATCAAGTCAGCTGAATGTTGATTTAAAGAGCCCCTGCTATACCAGCTATGTAAATTGATTAGCTCAAAGAATGAGACCTGGTGAGCCCTGCACCTTTACCTCTCACCCCGACCAGTGCCTGATGACTTTACACAGATGTAAATATAAACAGGGATGTCGGTAGTGCTGCAAGCAGAATCAAGGAGCATCAGAAAGACTTTGCAAGGAGAATGAGAGACATCCTTCATGACAGTAGATGGATTGAATGGCGGCTCCATCCAAAGAGACACAGATTTGGATTCTACATGATTCCGGTCTAAGGGTACGAGGCCCTGACTGGAAAGATACAGATCTGCTCCACTGACCATCAGAGAGCCCATGGATACTTTTGGGGAGACCAGGTTGCGATGATGAAGTTACCTGGCCCCATGGATATGTTGTTTGGGGTTGCCAGGAGGGACCGTCCGGTCACCTGGAACCCATGGAGACATTCGGAGAAGCCAGATTGGGACCTGCCAGTCATCTGGCCCCATGGAAACTCTCGGAGAGGCCAGGGTGGGAACCTCGGGTTTCCTGGCCTTGTACCTCAATGGATTACTAGCTTCCTAAGCTTGCTGCTACCTTCTCTCTGTTGGCCCGCCAGAAGCGGGGGGTCATTGTTTGAGGTAGTTGGCCCTGGAAGTTCCAAAGTCGCAGCTGTTCTATCCCAGGCGGGTGGAGCGGAAGGGTGAGACTGTGTAATGTTGTACTATCTTGTGTATTTGCTGGGGCTGTTATATGTGTTTATTGCCTGTTTTGTGGTTCAATAAAGTATTGCCACACTGTTTTACCCTCACCCTGTGTTGTCTGAGTAGTATTATGCCTATGGAAGAACCCGGGTCTTCACAATTACAGTGACACGTTTATTTCTTACTGGAGCCCTCCGTATACTTGGCATCATATATTGTTCAGTGCATCAAGAAATGCTGATCTTGGGAGCCGTAGACTGTAATGGCGCAGACAGAGGGAATGTGTGCTCTGACGTGAATCATTTTCGGGCATATACTGTACGCCTACTGGAGACAGACACTCAGACCTAGTAGACTATGTCTGGGTGTTCATCTCCAGTAGGCATATATGCCCGAAAATGTTGCACGGCAGAGCGCACGTTCCCTATGTTGGTACATTATATGGCAAAATGAATGGTGTCATTCAAAAGTACAACTCATTCTAGAATAAACAAGTCCTCATACGTCTATGTGGACAGAAAAATAAAAAAGTTATGGCTCCTGGAAGAAGGAAGGGGGGAAACGAAAATGGAAAAATGGAAATTGGCTGCGTCGGGAAGGGGTTAACCCATTCCTGACCACCCACTCTCTTTTGATATTGGGTGACACTGGTCCTGAGTCTGCAGCAAAGTCTTTTTAAAGAATAAGTGTGATTTCAAGCAACTTTTCTAAATGAGCTGTTCTATGAGGAATAACACCAATTCTGGCCACTATATGACTTGCATTCTGTGCTCTCACCAGTTTTCCTCTCTGTGCGCTTTATCTGTAACTTGAAATCCACTGTTTGCCGGGGGGAGGAGACAAGCTGCAACGATATCTCCTATAGACAGCGCAGGACCGAGAGGCGTCCGCCTGCTCTTCATTCACTTTTTAGCTCACAGAGACAAGCTGCAGCAACGCGGAGGACATTATACAGCAGAGCTGAGCTGTTTTTATCTGAATCAAGCTCTGATGTGAGGTGAAACGCTTGTTAAACAGCTCTGCATATTGATTTTCTGTCTGCTTCTGTCCTCCTACCAGCTCCTCTCTCCATAGAGGATAATGGGCTTTGCAACATGACACCTGTAGTCCATCTCAATTGACCAAGATGGACTTGCGATTCGCAGCTCAATTCAAAATGTTTACATCCGATTGCTGCTGGATCAAAAAGATCTGATCGGTTGGGGCCTCCGATCTGGTATTAATGGCCTATCCTGTGAATAGGTCATTGATCCATATGCCTGGAAAACCCTTTTCAGCAATTTTTTATTTGATGACGTTTGCTTCGGACTTACCTCAAAATTTTCACTCTCAGGATTCAAGGCAATTATAGAATTTTCACTTTTCAGTACCGCACTTAACACAAGATTCAGATTGTGGATACTGGCCTGCACAACAGACGACATTGAAAATTCTCAGGTTATACATGTCATCTACATCTACGCTCACTACATGATCATCTGCCACCATCATTTCATCCTAGCTCATCAGGCCATTCCCTTTACATTTACTGTTTGTTACATATACAGAAGTGCTATACTTTATGGAAGTGCTATACTTTATGTGCAAATTATAACAAAAATCTGCTGCCATGCTCCTTAGGTAAACCCTGCCCACTTTTTAAAAAACTAGTGAAAGCACCATGAACCTGAAAAAAATTGCAAATCTTTGTGTGACAAAATTTGCAACTTGTTTCCATTAAAAAACTGTTACAAATGGTTTAATATATATACACAGATTTGTTTACCTATATTGAAGGGGTTGTATAAAGTCTGGAATTTATCCCCTATCCGCAAGAAAGGGGACAACTTTCTGATCGCAGGAGGTCCGACTGTTGAAGGTCTGACGGCTATCCCCAGTGGTTCCATTGAGAATGAATGAAGTCAGGAGCTAAATGTTTGACATCTGCTCTAGTAAGGCCATGTTCACACACTCAGTATTTGGTCAGTATTTTATATCAGTATTTGTAAGCCAAAACCAAGAGTGGGTGATAAATACAGAAGTGGTGACTTGTTTCTATTATACTTTTCCTCTGATTGTTCCTCTCCTGGTTTTGGCTTACAAATACTGAAGTAAAATACTGGCCAAATACTCAATGTGTGAATGTGGCCTAAGACAAGGCTCTTCAGAGGTCCATTCTTGGGATCAGTGGGGGTCCTAGCAGTTGGATATATATAGGATAGCATGAGGTAGGGGTTAGTCACTTATCAGGCTGTGTGCTGTTGTTTACTTACAATGAAGGTTCTAGCACCTGGTGATTATCATTGTTGGGACTACAGCAGTGCATGCATGCTAGTCTGACTCATCCCCTTCCTGTGAAAAGAAGCTCACTGTCTATAGACAATGTATACACAGCCTGATGGGGTGGAGTTAGCTTCATCAGCTCTGGTGCATTGCTAAATCTAAGAACTCTGATTGTATCAGAACAGCTGCACCCAGTAAACTAAGTGATCCATCATTGGATTCAGGGTTTCTGCCCCTACATTATGCTGCTCTTAGATGAGGTAGCAAAAACCTGCTGACAGAATCCCTTTAACTTCTCTTCCTTAGAATTGAGTTTGATAATCTGACTGTAAAATTCCCACCAACATCGAATTCTCACTGACATCAAGCAGAGATAATGAAAATAATAATAAATGGAAAACTACTTTCATGTTGGGCATGCAAAGCTAATTAAAATGATAGGATTACCTTAATAAATGTTGCTTTCCATACTCGCATAGAGATATTGATATGAGTATTGTCCGATGGTTCCACGCTGCAGTAAAATGACGGGCAGCTATTTCTCTTGCAGTCCTGTTACGTATCATATCATTATCAGGCTTGACATTACACATACGTAGGCTCCTTTAACACTGGCATATTAGGGTATGTTCAAATTGAGTATTTTGAAGTAGTTTTTAAAGCATCAAAAGCCACATCAGGTATTTTTTGATGTAGAATTTGAAACGGAGCCACTTAAAAATCAATGTGAAAAAAACCTTTGTGTGAACGTACGCTTAGGTTTAATGTTCTTAGGATCCATGACAGATCCGTTTACTGTTTTGCCATGGATCCTAATTAGTGAGGCGCGAACGTACTTGTATAAGAGAGTGTTCCAAGCAAACTCAAGTCCTAACCGAGTATCTTCGGAGTGCCCACGGAAGACCCCGTGTCTTCACATGTCGTGCCCCTGACTTTGATGCGGGCTCTGTCATGTGCCTCTGACAGCGGGATTTAACACACGCCAGCCGGAAGCGTGTCACAAATCCCGCCTATCGGCGCCCCTGTCACGTGATCGGGGGTGCCGATGGGTTGTCATGACAGCTGGGGGTCTGCTGAAGACCCCTGTGCCTGTCATTACGATCGTGGCCGACGTAGTACAGGCGATCAGTCCTAGGGGGACTATTAAATAATGTGCTATGTTCACACGTTGCATTTTTGATGCGTTTTTTTTCCACAGGCAAAACCTGCTCTCTTGGCAGTAAAGAAGCTGCTTACAAAAAGCAAGTTTTGCTGAGTTTTTGCTGCATTTTTCAGGTACATTTGTGCTGGTAAAGTTTAGTGCATGAAAAAAACATGATTCAACTTCCTCAGGTTTTTGCACCAAAAACGCAGCAAAACCTGATACCTGCGTTTTTTGTTGCATTTTTTTCACTTACTCGTTGTATTGACGGAAAAATAAAAAAAGTTATGGCTCTTGGAAGAAGGGGAGGAAAAAATGAAAGTGAAAAAATGGAAAATGGCCCTGTGATGAAGGGGTTCAAACATGACAAATTCTAAAAACCACAATGAAAAAACACTATAAAAACGCACTCAAAAACGCAATTAAAAAAACCCCCGCAAGTAACATACCGTATTTTTTGGACTATAAGACGCACTTTTTTTCCTCCAAAATTTTGGAGGAAAATGGGGGGTGCGTCTTATAGTCCGACTGTTGTTGGGGGGGTGTGTGGGGGGAGCGATATCGGTGGAGGAGCGGGGCACAGGAGGCACGGTCCCCACTGATAAAGAAAATGAATATTCACTGCTCCCCACGCCCATGGGGCGTGGGGAGCAGTGAATATTCATGCTCCTTAATAGCGGTATACATTGTTGCCGCGCTGCGGCTCCTGCTGCTGCTGGCTATCTCCTGTGCCCGCTGTTAAAGGGCATGAATATTCAACCTCTCTCCACGCCCTTAAATGAGCGGGCACAGGAGATAGCCGGCAGCAGCAGCCACAGCCGCAGCGCGACTCCGCTGTGTGCCGGCTATGAAGGAGAGTGAAGTCACTGCTCCCCACGCACACAGACCCGGCAGCTGATCTCTCCTTGTGAGCCGCGCATGGCAGTGACGTCATGCAGGGCTCACATGGAGAGATCAGTGCAGGCAGACCGGATGCAGCACTGGAGGAGAGAAGAGAGGTGAGTAGGAGTGTTTATTTTTTTTTAATGTGCAGCATGATGGGGATTAGGGGGACCATGCATACTAGGACAGGGATTAGGGGTGCCATGCATACCAGGACAGGGATTAGGGGTGCCATGCATACCAGGACAGGGATTAGGGGTGCCATGCATACCAGGATAGGGATTAGGGGTGCCATGCATACCAGGACAGGGATGAGGGGTACCATGCATACCAGGACAGGGATGAGGGGTGCCATGCATACCAGGACAGGGATTAGGGGTGCCATGCATACCAAGATAGGGATTAAGGGTGCCATGCATACCAGGACAGGGATGAGGGATGCCATGCATACCAGGACAGGGATGAGGGGTGCCATGCATACCAGGACAGGGATGAGGGGTGCCATGCATACCAGGACAGGGATGAGGGGTGCCATGCATACCAGGACAGGGATGATGGATGCCATGCATACCAGGATAGGGATTAGGGGTGCCATGCATACCAGGATAGCGATTAGGGGTGCCATGCATACCAGGATGGGGATGGGGACCACGTATAAAAGGAAGGGGGGGGGCATATATACCAGGATGGGGGATATTGTCAGAATTGGGGGACATTACCCCTATACCAGTGTCAGCAGAAGACCCCCTCCCCCTTAAAAGTGCATCATGACCACATTTTTTGCTTAAATTTTTATTTTTTTACTTTCCTCCTCTTAAACCTAGGTGCGTCTTATAGTCCAATAAATACGGTAATTTACTGAACAGGTGCAGTAATGCTGCAGAAAATCTTCAACATGAAAAATTCCTCACCAGATACTTATTGTGGTAACTTAGCCTTAGATTAGCACGAGTAAATTAATTTATCTAAGGGTTTATTCACACACTATTTTGCCTTGTTTTTTTTTTTCCGCATGTATTTCAAGAGTAATAAACGCTGCACTTTAACACTTTAGATAAAATACCGGCAAAGTGAATGATATTTCTGAAAATCTCGTTTTGGTGCTGCTTATTTTTTATTTGCGGATTTAGAACATCAAAGTGTTTTTTTTTCATTTGCAGCGTGTCAATTCTTGAAGATAAGTCTGATTCTACCAGTTTAAAACCTTTAGATGCTACAGGCACTAGCACTTGCAGCAGCTAAATGGTTAAACAGAGGTAGGGACACTCACTATTACCACCATTGACTTGATATTTTTGTTTATATTTTTGGGGGCAATTGTTATATATCTTTTTTTTTTTTAAACTTAAATGCCACCTTGCTCCTGTACTACCATATGGTGACCCGAAAAAAAATACAGCTGTATGCAAAGAATAACCTTAATATTTACCAATATTGTATCTTTTATACTTTCTTTAAAGTTCTCTAAATGATATGTTCTTCCAGAATTTATGTGGAAAGGATCCAACAATTTATTCGTATCACAGTTCACATTCTGGAAAGAGAAAAACATAGCAGACCTGTCACCATATTTTATCATACACTATAACTCTATATGAGGCTGGTGTACTTACTGTGATAATCTACATTTGGATGGCCTGTCTAAACAGTAAAATGGCTCATGAGTCCATGGGAGGACATTGAGGAGCTGTCAGTGGGCAGGGATTCAGTTAAAGTTTCAACTCAAAGTAAATACAGCAGCCTCATCAGGCCATTAATTGTGATTTAAATGGAAAATTATCTTGCAAGCACAAGACATACTGACGCATCCTATGTGGTGTGCAGGTCTAGGAGTTAGGCTCAGGAGCTGAGCCAGCACAAAACACAGAAGGAGCCGGCTGTGTCATATACTTTGCACTGATCCCTGCTGGTCAGCCAGGTAAGTGTCACTGTCAGTCTCTGACAGAGGAATTTAAGTGGCACAATTCCTGTGGGGTGTCAGTTTGGGTACCTATTGTCCCCCCACCAATATGCAATCACGGAGTGCCAATGGGTTGCCAATGGGTTGCCTTGGGGTTCCAAGGCTTGGGACTGTTGAAAATCTCGATCGTCACCATCTTGTGGCTTCTGTGATGTTCAGTAATGGGCAGACTTCACAGGAGACCATGATTTTCCCTATATACTGTAGCTTTGCTAATCTGTCGGCGCCTGCACTTAGTCAAACGCTGCAGGGAGAAAATGAAGTTTATTCCCTCCGGCAGCATTTTGGTTTCAGGCATGGAAGGGGGGCGCTGGAGCGGGTTCAGTCACCGCTCTGAGTATACAGAAAGGCAGACGTAACCGCACCAGTGGCACTTACTGACACTGACTCTAAATTGTGGCTGGCTGTCAGTCAGGGCTGGGGGTGCGGTTACAGCCACCGCTCTCTATACTCAGAGTGATGACTGAACCAGTGCCAGCGCGGCCCCCGTGACTGAAGCCCAATGCTGCAGGTGGGAATAAAGTTAATTTTCTCCCCACAGCGTTCGGCTGCGTGCAGGCGCCGGGCAGTTTAGTAATGCTATTAACCTGTAGATTAACCCCGTATCTGCAGGTCAATAGCATTTTTGCTGATGACAGGTTCCCTTTAAGTCTGCTGTGAGGACTAAACAATGCAGAGGAAAAAAAAAAGATTTCAGATTTTATAAAATCTTACTAAAACACCCCCAAATTTTAATCATCCCTATTTTCCAAATTTAAAAATAGATTAAAAAAAAATGATATACCATATATATATAAACTGTATATGTGTGTGTGTTGTGACAGAGTCATTGGTATGATTTATGAGGGGAGGTATGTGTCGCACAGGATGCTAGCCTGTGTGAACTGAAACCAAACTTTCTGCCAGCATGTTATATGCTGGAGGGTTAACTCACTCAAAGGGCGTGGTTTTAGGGGAATGACATAGTGATGGGAGGGAAGTCATTCCCCATACCTCCACCTCCGGGTGTGGCTGAGCAATGTTTAAATGTTCAGTCCTATTTTTTTCTCTCTGTGTTGTCTTTTTAGAGGCAAGGTATCCAGACTGGTAAGCCATAGCTCAGGAAGGAGCTGAAGGCTGGACATAACCTCTGAGGGCGAACCACACACACATATATGGACTATGCTATAGTTTATCTTTTGTTTTGTTGCTTTGCCAAGTAAGGCTGTGTTTATTTTGCTGGAGTGCAGAGCTTTATGCTGTTAATAAAGCCTGCAAAGAAAACTCGGGCTCCTGAGTCTACTTCCGGAAGTGGCCGAGCAAGTCGTCCTTCCACGATGTATATATATATACTATTGCTATCTTGATAAAAGTTTAATCCTTGAAAATATTATAGGCAAAAAATTCTACATGCTAAAACTGCTGCCTTTGCTCTCCCCCAAACATGCGATAAAAAGTGATCAGACCATTTAAGGTACAGTATATATTTCAAAATATAATTGAAAATAATATTTTCTCAGATTTTCCCAAATTACCTATATGAATTGCAGTCATTGTAATTTTCCAGTCAAATAACTATTAGAGTACAATTGAAAGGTTTTTGTACAAACTGCCTATGATAACAGTATATTTTTTAAAAAATAAAACACTCAAACTGCACTCAAAATGCATGTTCCAAATTATTATGCACAGCAGAGTTTTCAACCTTTTCATTTTAATAAAGAACAAAAAAATGGTCATTTTTGAAATTATAAGCATTAGCAGGTTATTAGAAACTGAAATCAAACAGTTTTCAACTCAAAACTTTATTCTAGGTGATGTTACATTTGCACATAGGACCCCTTGTTCGAAAGGAGCTTCTGAACTCTCTCGTCCATTGAATTTGTCAGGTTTTGGATGGTTTCTGCTTTAATTGTTTTGCATGAGGACAGAATACCCTCCCAGAGCTGTTGCTTAGATGTGAACTGCCTCCCGCCATCATAGACACTCCTTTTGATGATGCTCCAGAGGTTCTCAATGGGGTTCAGGTCAGGGGAGCATGGTGGCCACACCATAAGTTTGTCCCCTTTTATGCCCACAGCAGCCAGAGATGCAGATGTGTTATGTGCAGCATGAGACGGGGCATTATCATGCATGAAAATGATCTTGCTGCGGAATACACGGCTCTTCTTCTTGAACCATGGCAGGAAGTGCTGTTTGCGAAACTCCACATACATTATGGAGTTCATCTTTACCCCTTCAGGGATCCTAAAAGGGCCGACAATCTCTCTCACCATGATTCCAGCCCAAAACATTACTCCACCTCCTCCTTGTTGGCGCCATAGCTGTGTTTGCATGGGGTGTCCATCAACCAGCCATCCTCCACTCCATCCATCTGGACCATCGAGATCATTTCATGCATGATAATGCCCCGTCTCATGCTGCACATAACACATCTGCATCTCTGGCTGATATGGGCATAAAAGGGGACAAACTTATGGTGTGGCCCCCATGCTCCCCTGACCTCAACCCCATTGAGAACCTTTGGAGCATCATTAAAAGGAGTGTCTATGATGGCGGGAGGCAGTTCACATCTAAGCAACAGCTCTGGGAGGGTATTCTGTCCTCGTGCAAAACAATTGAAGCAGAAACCATCCAAAACCTGACAAATTCAATGGACGAGAGAGTTCAGAAGCTCCTTTCGAACAAGGGGTCCTATGTGCAAATGTAACATCACCTAGAATAAAGTTTTGAGTTGAAAACTGTTTGATTTCAGTTTGTAATAACCTGCTAATGCTTATAATTTCAAAAATGACCATTTTTTGTTCTTTATTAAAATGAAAAGGTTGAAAACTCTGATGTGCATAATAATTTGGAACATGCATTTTGAGAGCAGTTTGAGTGTTTTATTTTTTTTTAAATATACTGTTATCATAGGCAGTTTGTAAAAAATTATGCTGCCAGGTAATTTTTGCTGCACTTTGAAAACCGTGAAAACAAAACCTGAAAAAACACAGTGGAATTTAGTTTTTTTATCCTTTTCTATGCTCTTGGAATTTTTTTTTTACCATTTTTGAGTAGATTGTATGGTAAAATAATGGGTGTCATTCACAAGTACAACTTGTCTTGCAAAAAAAACAAGCTTTTATATGGGTGTGTGGTCAGAAATATAAAAAAAGTTGTAGATGTATGATGGTGACCGTTCTAAAAACTCTGTTCTGGAGTCTGTGGCAGTATGAGATTTTACTAATGGGATCCAATTATGTGGATCTTTGTTCCGAAGATAACTTCTAATTCCCCCTACAAATAGGAGTATGTTTGCGAGATCTGAAAAAACCCGCTCACATATCCCTGGCGCAGAATGAGTGACAGGACAGTATGAGGAGCTGCAGAACAGATAATAATAATCTTACATCAGAAGACGACACATTGGTCAAGTACAGGAGGATGTTGCCATCTGGAGTCTTAAAGCGGAATGACAGGTGGAATTTTACCTTCGGCATCGGGATCAAATCATTCCTCTTAATCTGGAAAAGAACACAGTGTATCCACATAATAATGAGTGACAGCAGGGAAAATCATATAATAAAGTGTCATGTATCAGAAATGGAGCAATGAGGTGTCCTAAATGTAAGAGGGAAGAGACAACCACCTCAATGGATTGTCTCCGTTATCAACCTCTCTGGGGGCTTATGGAAGTAATAAAGGAAAGGGGTCCCCAAATGACAGCCCTTAATCTAATGGTCTTTAAATCAGGGCACTACATTGGTACCTACTGCCCTTTCATTTCAGTGTAAAGACTGTTTCAGATGTCTTTGGTAGTGTTGAGCCACCCCCGTAGTGTTCGGGTTCGGTTCGTCGAACACAGGGATGTTCGTGGAACTGTTCGTCGAACACCTTAAAGCACCATCGAACACCGTTCAAACCAATGGCAGGCAAACAAAAACACATAGAAACACATAGAAAAGACCTTCAAAGGTGTCCAAAAGCTGACAAACTGCTCAGAAGACACTCTCTTTAAAAAAGCCGGCCGGCAATTCAGCAGCGGCATACACCGGTACCCGACAATTTAGAACAGAAAGAATAGAGCATCACACATAGATTAGATAGATAGAAACATGTCAGTCACATATATATGAAGTACAGTGATAGTGTTGGTTACTGTACTTGTCATTTAGTGTTAAAATAAAGGATTTATTAAAAAAAAAATTGGCGTGGGGATCCCCATAATTTTAGTCTCTAGCGGAGGTTAAGCAGACGGCTGGGGCAGATGTTTGAAGCCTGGGAAGGGGGTAATACCCACGGAGCTTCCCAGGCTACTAATATCAGCCCCCAGCTGAATACCTAGCCTTTACTAGCTATTAAAATGGAGGACCCCCCAAAAAATGACATGGGGTCCCCCCTATTTTAATAGCTAGCAAAGGCTAGGCAGACAGCTGGGGGCTGATATTAATAGCCCAGGAAGGGTGCCATGAATATTGGCCCCCTCCCAGGCTAGAAACACCAGCCGTCAGCCGCCCCAGAAATGGCGCATCCATAGGATGCGCCAATTCTGGCACTTAGCCTCGCTCTTCCCACTGCCCTGTAGCGGTGGCAGTGGGGTAATAGGGCTGGGGTTGATGTCAGCTTATAATGCCAGCTGACATCAAGCCCAGGTTAGTAATGGAGAGGCGTCTATAAGACACCCCCATTACTAACCCCATAGTCAAAGTTAAAAAAAAACACAAACACCCAGAATAAAGTCCTTTAATTGAAATAAACACACAATTCTTTATTGTTTTAAATTAAACCATACTTACCATCACGCCCATTCCAGCTGAAGCCAATGTCTTCTGAAATAAAAGTAAAATAATAAAGCAACCTCATCCTTACCTTTCCATGGTTCCCAGGACAGCTCCAGCTATGCTACATTCACATGACAGGCTGGACTGCAGCAGAACGCTGCCATCCAGCTTGCCACGCCACAGACACTGAGAATGCTTGCGCTCCTCAGTGTCTGGCTGTGACGGCATCCAGATGAGCCGAGTTCATGTCCAATGAACTCGGCTCACCTCATGCACGTCACTGACAGCGTGGGAAAATTCTCCTGCGCTTGCAGTCAGCGAGAGAATTCTCCTGCTGAAGCGCTGAGCGTTCAGCAGGAGAATTCCTCCATTTTAATAGCTAGTAAAGGCTAGGTATTCAGCTGGGGGCTGATATTAGTAGCCTGGGAAGCTCCGTGGGTATTACCCCCTTCCCAGGCTTCAAACATCTGCCCCAGCCGTCTGCTTAACCTCCGCTAGAGACTAAAATTACGGGGAACCCCACGCCAATTTTTTTTTTAATAAATCCTTTATTTTAACACTAAATGACAAGCACAGTAATCAACACTATCACTGTACTTCTTATATATGTGACTGTCATGTTTCTATGTATCTAATCTATGTGTGATGCTCTATTCTTTCTGTTATAAATTGTTGGGTACCGATGCTGAATTGCTGGCCGGCTTTTTTACAGAGACGGTGCATGAAAACACTAATATTTTTTTTAATAAATCCTTTAACACTAAATGACAAGTACAGTAAGCAACTCTGTCCCTGTACTTCATATATATGTGACTGACATGTTTCTATCTATCTAATCTATGTGTGATGCTCTATTCTTTCTGTTCTAAATTGTCGGGTACCGGTGTATGCCGCTTCTGAATTGCCGGCTTTTCATGTTTCACTGTGAGCACTGTTCCCATCGATTTGGGCAACCATTGTAATGCCACAACCACCATGGCTGTGGCATTACAGTGAGTGGCAGACAATCCCTGCATGATTGGTGCTCTAAATAGCGCCAGACATGCAGGACACGCTTTTGGTGCACGAACAGTTATTGAACATAACCTCAAACAGCCGAATTTTTTGCAAATCGTTCGCGTTCGTCGAACGACTCGACCACCGCCCAAAACAGCTCGAATTTGAGATTGGCGAACAGTTCTAGTCGAACACCGCTCATCTCTAGTCTTTGGTAATAATTGGTCCGATGTCGGATCACAATGCACGGGCTGACCGCACATCTCCTGAGCCGAGCGTGGCGGCTTAATATAATCTATGTCAGGAGATGTGCGCCCAGTCCGTGCATTACGATCCGACATTGGAACGATTATTATCACAGATATCAAAAGTTGATATGTGTAGTATGAGGTTCTGAAACAGCTGGAGGTGTATATTACGATGCTCTACAGCAGCAGAGGTGTTTATTATGAGGTTCTGCAGCAGCTGAGCTGTGTATGATGTTTTGCAGCAGCTGAAGACTGTTGTATGATGTTTTGCACCAGCTCAGGTCTGTAGTATGATGTTCTTCAGCAGCTCATCTGTATTATGATGCTCTACAGTAGCTGAGGACTCTTGTATGATGTTCTGCCACAGCTATGGTATGTAGTATGAGGTTCTCCAGCAGCTGAACTGTGCATTATGTTTTGCAGCAGCAGCTGAAGTCTGTAGTATGATGTTCTGCAGCTGCTGAGCTGTGTATTATGTTTTGCAGCAGCAGCTGAGGTGTGTATTATGAGGTTCTGAGGCAGCTGAGTTGTGTATTATGAGGTTCTGAGGCTGCTGAGTTGTGTATTATGAGGTTCTGCAGTGGTTGAACTGTGTATTATGTTTTGAAGTAGCAGAGGTGTGTACCATGAGGTTCTGCAGCAGCTGATTTGTGCATTCTATTTTGCAGCTGCTGAAATGTGTACTATGAGGTTCTGCAGCAGCTCATTCATATACAGGTGCATCTCACACCTGTATATTTATTTCAGTTCTTCAATACAAAAAGTGAAGCTCATATATTATATAGAGTCATTAGAAACAGAGTGATCTATTTCAAGTGTTTATTTCTGTTAATGTTGATGATTATGGCTTACAGCCAATGAAAACACAAAAGTCATTATCTCAGTAAATTAGAATACTTTATAGCAGCTTGAAAAATGATTTTACAATCCGAAATGTTGTCCTACTGAAATGTATGTTCAGTAAATTCACTCAATACTTGGTCGGGGCTCCTTTTGCATCAATTACTGCATCAATGCGGCGTGGCATGGAGGCGATCAACCTGTGGCACTGCTGAGATGTTATGGAAGCCCAGGTTGCTTTGATAGCAGCCTTCAGCTCATCTGCATTGTTGGGTCTGGTGTCTCTCATCTTCCTCTTGACAATACCCTATTGTCTATGGGATTAAGGTCAGACGAGTTTGCTGGCCAATCAAGCACAATGATACTGTTGTTTGTAAACCAGGTATTGGTACTTTTGGCAGTGTGGACAGGTGCCAAGTCCTGCTGGAGAATGACATTTCCATCTCCAAAAAGCTTGTCGGCAGAGGGAAGCATGAAGTGCTCGAAAATTTCCTGAGCTGACATTGGTTTTGATAAAACACAGTGGACCTACACCAGCAGATGACATGGCTCCCCAAACCATCACTGATTGTGGAAACTTCACACTAGACCTCAAGCTTCTTGGATTGTGGCCTCTCCACTCTTCCTCCAGACTCTGGGACCTTGATTTCCAAATGAAAATTAGAACTCTGGGACCTTGTGGAGTGTGTCAGTGACTGCCTTCTGGACATCTGTCACATCAGCAGTCTTCCCCATGATTGTGGAGCCTACTGAAACAGCCTAAGGGACCTTTTTAAACGCATAGGAAGCCCTTGCAGGTGTTTTTTTGCTAATTATTCTAATTTACTGATATAATGACTTTTGTGTTTTCATCGGCTGTAAGCCATAATCATCAACATTAACAGAAATAAACACTTGAAATAGATCACTCTGTGTGTAATGACTTTATATAATATATGAGTTTCACTTTTTGGATTGAAGAACTGAAATAAATGAACTTTTTGATGATATTCTAATTCTGTGAGATGCACCTGTATTAGCTTTGCTGTGTATTATGATGTTATGCAGAAGCTGGCGTAACCATGTGGTAATAATAAGAAGAATGAACATCTGTGTCATTATTATTATGATTATTATGATATATTCCATATTTATGGAGTGCACACCATTTCTGCAGCACATTACAGTTCTCCCTGCAGGATGAATTTCTTGTCAGTCACAGTTTAGCACAGGAGAAGGAACATGTCATCATAATGTGATGTTTCCGGTCACGTTGATGGGAAATCACTTAGCGGCACTTACTTCTGACATAAACACAAGGTCACTTTGATAAGTTATAGAAAATTCTTTGGATGGTCATTTAAAGACTTGTAATGTTTCCTTTCTCTATATATATGAAAAAGAATTGTACGCCATTTTGGAAGTAATCTTACCATATAATTTAGATTGATTTCTGGCCCAATTGCATCGGTGGAGTCAATGACGGCGGAGATTGAATCATTGGCGGGGAAGCTGACATGGAATTCTTTTTTAGAACTTCAAACAAGAAAACAACAACAAAAAGAAGTTAATCAAAAGTCTCACACCCATCATATCCAATATAATAATATGTATACACTAGTGTGAAAATTTCCCCAAAATGCTCCTTGGTCTGAAAAGAGTTGACCACAACATTGTAGATTATATGAAGAATAATAATGATATTGAATAGTATAAGAGAAAAATCTCATTACTTTATGTGGCGCCCTGCTCCGCACAGGTGCCACAGAACCCAGTAGGGTGCATGGATGGACTTCTCCACAAGAGGCCCTCACACATTCACACACCTCCACCCTACCACCTCAGACCACCAGAGGGAGCCCGTTAGGGATATATATGGAGGGTGGAGCCAGGCAGCTCAGTTTGTTTTACAGTGTGCTGGCACTTAAACCAGTGAACACGCAGCACGCTGGCTGCAGTGCTTAGGCGAGCCAAGGCCTACAGCATGAGTTGAGTTCTGAGGGCCCCGAGTGTGGCCGACGGCAAAGAGGAAAGGAGAGAGGAGTTGAGGGGGCAGAGGAAGTTACCAGGCTCACCCCGAACTATACACCGGGTCCCCGCCTACAGGGTCCCTTTATACCCAGTAGGGATCACCGGATACCTGGAGAACTACAAGTCCCAGGTCAACCAACGCTGACTACCGTACCAGGGCTAGGAGTCACGGAGGCCCCAGCGTCCAGGGAGAGTGATCTCCAAGAGAAGGCCCTACCACCAGGTCAGCAGGTGCAAGAGAGAGAGAGAGACAGTAAATAAGCCAGGCCTAGCTCCAGGCAGGTCAGAAGCTTAGCAGGTGAAAGCAACGGATCAGGAGGCCTTATACCCGCTCACTGGGGAGAGTCCAGAAGTGCACCCTTCCTACCGAGTACCCTGGACCATAACTGCATCTACACCAGTAAAGGTACCGAAGCGAAGCCCCGAGTGAGTGTCTGTCATTTCTCCCTGAACTGTCCTAGCCGTCTCTCACCTGTACCACCATCCATTTCCCCATGCTGCCCTGAGGCCCGCTCCACCTGTCGGGAACCGTTCCATCATAAGCAGACCTAACATCTGCCTCAGAAGACTGTCCCAGCGCTGGTAGTCCATACCAGGCACCACAGGTGGCGTCACAAACTATTCCAAACCCCATATAAAGCCAATTTTCCCTTTCTTTTCGTTGACCGCCCTGAGCCATGGACTGGGCCAGCCACCGTGATATCCCCCACCAGAATCCAAAGGTCCGGCTGCTGAGTACCCCACGGCTCTGGGGGCGCGGCATTTACATTGCTTTTTGACCTCTGCTGAAATAAAAAATGGGTACAGATGTACCAAGCGCCAGTGATATCACCGCAGCATTATTGTGGCACACGTAACACACAGCGAAGCTGCTCATCTGCTTTCCGTTAAGGTGATAGTGCTACACAATTTGAGTGTGAATGCTGCTTAGTGCTCGTTGTGCTAAACCAATGCCCGTTGCTTACAGAGTGTTCATTTATCTTTTGCTACATCTACAAACAATATATAAATAATACACAAAATCACTACGTCTACAGTACTGTGCAAATTTTTTATTCAAGTGAGGAAAAAATACAAGTGTTAATAGTTTATTTTTATCAATTAACAAAATGCAAAGTGAATGAACTAAAGAGAAATCAAATCAATATTTGGTGTGATCACCCTTTGCCTTAAAAACAGCATCAGTTCTTTCTGATTCACTCTCAAACAGTTTTTGAAAGAACTCGACAGAAAGATTGTTCCAAACATCTTGGAGAACTAAAAACAGATCTTCAGTGGGTGTTGCTTGTGCAAATTCTCCTTGTCTTTCAGTAAATCCAGCCAGACTCAATAACGTTGAGATCAGGGTTCTGTGGGGGCTGGATCATCACTTCCAGGACTCCTTGTTCTTCTTTACACTGAAGATCGTCATTAATGACATTGGCTGTGTGTTTGGGATCGTTTTCTTGCTGCAGAATACGTTTGGAGCCAATCAGATGCCACCCTGATGGTATTGTATGATTGATAAGTACTTGTATCTGACTGTATTTCTCAGCATTGAGGACACCGTTAATCTTGCAAAATCCCCAGCTACTTTTGAAGAAATGCAGCCTCAAACTCGAAAGGACCTTCCATCATGTTTCACTGTTGCCTGCAGACAGTCATTATGGTACAGCTCTCCAGGCAATTAAACTGCCTTCTATTACAGCAAAATATTTCACGTTTTGACTCATCGCTCCAGACCACTTTCTGCCATTTTTCTGCACCCCGGGTAATATGTTTTCCTGTATAGTTGGTATCACTTGTCTCCATGATGAATATATGGCTTTTGAACACAATTCTTTCATGAAGACCACTTTTCTTCAGACTTCCCTGAACATTAGATGTTTGTAGATAGGTACCACTGGTTGCTGACAGTTCAGAGCTGATGGCACTACTGGGCATCTTCTTATTTCGAACGGAAGTAAGTTTGGTGTGTCTTTTATCTGCCACACTAAGTTTCCTTGGCTGTCCACTGCATCTACAATTCTCAATGGAGCTCATTTCTTGGTGTACTCAATGATGAGAAATACAGGCAGATACTTATACATCATGCAATACCACCAGAGAGGCGTCTGATTGGCTCCAAATTTATTCTGCAGCGACCACAAACATACAGGCACTGTCAGTAAGAACTATCTTCAGTGTAAAGAAGAACAAGGAGTGATGATATGGGCCCACAGAGCCCTGATCTCAACATCAGTGAGTCAGTTTGGGATTAGCTGAAGAGGCAGAAAGATCAGCACATGCAACATCCACAGAAGACCTGTGGTTAGTTCTCTAAGATGCTTGGAACAACCTCCCTGCTGAGTTCCTTAAAAAAAAAAAGGACAAGTGTACCTAGATTAATTAATGATGTTTTCAAGTCAAAGTGTGGCAACACCAAATATGGATTTAATGTAGATTTCTCGTTTGTTCATTCTCTTTGCATTCTGTTAATTGATAAAAATAAGCCATTAACACCTATAATTTTAAAGTACTGTTTATTATTATTATTTATTATTATAGAGCCATTTATTCCATGGCGCTTCACATGTGAAAGGGGTATACATAGCACAAACCATTGCAATAATTTGAACAATACAAGTCAGCGACTGGTACAGGAGGAGAGAAGACCCTAGCCACGAGGGCTCACAATCTACAAGAGATGGGTGATGATACAGTAGGTGGGGGTAGAGCTGGCCATGCAGCAGTATGGTGGAGCGGTGGTTACTGCAGGTTGTAGGCGTGTAGGAAGAGGTGGGTCTTCAGGTTCTTTTTGAAGGTTTCCACGGTAGACGAGAGTCTGATTTGTTGGGGTAGAGAGTTCCAGAGTAGGGGGGAGCCACGGGAGAAATCTTGTATGCGATTTTGGGAAGAGGAGATAAGAGGGGAGTAGAGAAGGAGATCTTGTGAGGATCGGAGGTTGCGTGCAGGTAGGTACCGGGAGACTAGATGTATGGAGGAGACAGGTTGTGGACGGCTTTGTATGCCATGGTTAGCTTTTGAACTGGAGTCTCTGGGTAATGGGGAGCCAGTGAAGGGATTGACAGAGAGGAGAGGCTGGGGAATAGCGGGGGGACATGTGGATTAGTTGTGCAGCAGAGTTTAGGATAGATTGGAGGGGTGCAAGAGTGTTGGAAGGGAGGCCACAGAGCAGGAGGTTGCAGTAGTCCAGGCGGGAGATGATGAGGGTGTGCACTAGTATTTTTGAAGATTCGTAGTTGAGGAATGTGTGGATTTGGGAGATATTTTTGAGTTGGAGTTGGCACGAAGTGGAAAGTGCTCGGATATGTGGTTTGAAGGAAAGATCAGAGTCCAGGGTTACCCCGAGGCAGCGAGCTGGTGGGACTAGGGAGAATAAGCAGCCATTGACTATGATGAATAGGTCAGATGGGGGGGTTGAGTGAGACGGTGGAACTATGATGAATTCAGTTATATCCATGTTAACTTTTAGAAATCTGTCAGTGAGGAAGGATGAAATAGCGGACCAACATTGTGGGATTCTGGTTAGTAAGGAGGTGATATCAGGTCCAGAGAGGTAAAGCTGTGTGTCATCAGCATAGAGGTGATATTGAAAGCCATGGGACTCTATGAGCTGTCCCAGGCAGAAGGTGTAGATGGAGAAGAGTAGGGGCCCTAAGACTGAACTTTGGGGGACACCGACAGATAGGGGGCGAGATGAGGAGGTGGTGTGTGAGTGGGAGACACTGAATGTCCGGTCTGTTAGGTGTGAAGATGACTCGCCCCCAGGGCCGTGGGGTACTCGGCAGCCGGGCCTTATGGCTGCTTTTGGGGGAGATCACGGTGGCTGGCCCGGTCCGTGACCCAGGGCGGTCAGTGCAAAAATGGGAATATTTATAGGGGATTTGTCGTGACGCCACCTGTGGTGTCTGGTGAGGATCACTAGCGCTGCGACAGTCCTCTGAGGCAGATGTTAGGGCAGCTTGAGATGGAGCGGCTCCCCACAGGTGGAGCAGGCCTCAGGGCAGTGAAAACAGTGCAGGTTGCGCTGGGCGTTGTAGTGCAGGGAGGGAAATGGCACCGGCGAAACAAAGGAGCGGAGGCAGCTTAGTGCAGTCATCCAAGATTTACTCACAGTTCTTAGACAGTCCACAGGTACACTGTACTGGTGCAAGCCTCCCGCGTCGCGCTGCGTTCACCGGGCAGGGGTTCAGTCCTTCCTCAGGCAGTTCGGGTGTGCCTGGCAGAACCCCACTTCCTTATGTACCTCTCTAGACCGACTTCACGCTGTGTCTTTACTCCCTCCTGCCCTGCGCTTCCCACTGTGAATCCTGTTCGGGTGCTGCGAGGTCCCCCCTGTCCGTCGGAGTTGCACAGACCTGCTTGACCTTACTTGGATTGAAGTGGGAGTTTGGCTCCCGGCTATAGAAGTCAGAAGCCTCCGGTTTTTCCAGCCGAGGCCTGAAGCTGCACGACTGGGCCAGGGGCCGGTCCCCTTCTTGCGGCCTAGATCCTCCTGACACTTGGCAGGTTTGGGGTGTACGGGTGCTGCCTGCACTCGCCGTACCCCCTAGGATCCCTTCTACAGAACGCAGCTTACTCCCTGCTCACCTCCTGGGTCTCTGTCTTAGGCCCTTGTAGTGGAGCAGAGCTCCTACAGAGACTCTGCTCCCGGACTGTTCCTCCGAACTGTCCCTACTCATCCACACTACTACTCCTTTATTCTAAGATGTCTACCTTTTTATATATCTACTGTATGAGTGCTCCCCTAAACTACTTCCTCCACCCACACCCACTACTGGTTCCCCCCTAACTTTGGGTTCCCCCCACCCCAGCCAGGGTCAGGGCTCAGCAGAAAACTACATTGCGTCTTGCCCCTCCTGCTGGCCTGGGGTAGTGTAGTGTTGGATGCAGGTGTTGGGGTTCCGTGCAGCACTCCCTCCTTACCTGAGAGAAGGGAGACACCACACCTCTGGGTGAGGTGCAGTACCTCTGTGGCGATTGAACCCTCAGGGGCAACACAAAGAGATCCAAGATAGGGCCAAGACTGTGACGCCAAGAGACGAGAGAATCTGTAGTAAGAGGGAATGGTCCACTGTGTCAAATGCAGATGACCGGTCCAGGAGGAGGAGGACAGAGTAGTGTCGCTTGGATTTGGCAGTTAGTAGGTCATTGGTGACTTTAGTCAGGGCAGTTTCAGTGGAGTGATGCAGTCAGAAGCCAGATTGGAGGCGATCAAAGAGGGAGCAGCAGGAGAGGTGGGAGGACAGTTCAGAATGGATGTGCTGTTCCAGTAGTTTTGAGGCATAGGGGAGAAGTGATATGGGGCGATAGCTAGTCAGAGAGGATGGATCAAGAGAGAGCTTTTTGAGGATGGGTGTGATTGAGGCATGTTTGAAGCATGAGGGGAAGATACCGGTTGTTAGTGACAGGTTGAAGAGGTGGGTTAGGGTTGGGATGAAGACTGTGGTGAGGTTAGGGATGATGTGTGACTGGATTGGGTCAAGTTCGCTGGTGGTGAGGTGTGATTTGGAGAGTGAAGAGGAAACTTGATTGTCTGTAATGGTGGAGAAGCTGGTTTATGGAATTTCTTTAGAATTTTCCACAGTTTTTAAATTCTAGTGAATCTGAATTTTCGGGAATTCAATTCACATGCATTTAGCACACCTGTCGAGCGACATATTGCTGGATTCATATGGGCCGGAAAAGGGTTAAAAAAACAATAGGATTTCATACTCATCTCGTCTCTCGTCTGTCACTGCTGCTACACCTCTCTACCGGCCCTCTGCTATATTCCTTATATACTCTGGGTCTGATATTCCCTTCACTCTTCTCCAGCGCTAGCAAAGCCTCAACACATGATATCATATGTGGCACGACGTGGGGTGACACATGTTGTAATGTTATAATGTGCATTGAGGCCTATTCATAGCAGCGATGAAAAACTGGAGAAGACCAGAGCTGCACAGGTGTTGTAGGGAGCGAGGAGAGGACCGGCAGAGAGATAGAAGAGAGGGAAGTGTTAAGATGAGTATGATATTTGTTTTTTTAACCTCTTCCCAGTCCATTTATTATCCTTTATTATGCTTTAGGATCGGGTGATCTCAGACCATAATAAGCAGCTTTTTTTAGCAGATATCAGGGCTCATTTGATTCGCATCAGATAAACTCAATGTGAATTGAATTTCCCAACCAAATTTAAAGCAAATTTGCCAAATTTTAATTTTGATAGATTTTCTCATCTCTAAATATTTTAATATTTGTATTCTGTGATTAAAAAAAACCCAAAACATTCAGTAAATACCCAGTGAATGTCAGCCAAGACTCGTATTTAACAGGGATTGTAAAGTTCTTTCTGTTATCATCGAAGTTCTTCTCTTCACTGTCACTAAAAGACAACAAGAAAAATGCATTAATCTCCATTATTTTGATATTACAATGTGTACCATAGATCTTTCTATTTGATATACAGTACAGACCAAAGCAGTCATCAAAGCAAAAGGTGGCTACTTTGAAGAACCTTTTTTGTTAAGTGTATAATTCCACATGTGTTAATTCATAGTTTTGATGCCTTCAGTGTGAATGTAACATAACATAGTAACATAGTTTGTAAAGCCGAATAAAGACTTGCGTCCATCAAGTTCGACCTGTTAGTTCTGTAATTGCTAAAGTTGATCCAGAGGAGGGCAAAAACCCCAAATGATTTAGCCAATCTTCACCTGAGGAAAAATTCCCTCCCGACTCTGAAACCAGCAGTCAGAATAAATCCCTGTATCAATCTACTATTTTATTTTATTTTTAAGTATATGCTGAAATCTGCCTGGTATCTAGAAATGCATCCAGTCCCCGCTTGAACTGGTGTAGTGAATCCGACATTACCGTCTCCTCACTCAGTGAATTCCATATTCTCACTGCTCTTACCGTAAAGAACCCCTTCCTATGCTGGTGCTGAAACCTTTTCTCTTCCAGTCTTAGTGAGTGCCCTCTTGTTACCGTAATATCCCTCCTTTTGAACAAATCCCGGGCAAGATCTCTATACTGTCCCCTAACATATTTGTACACATTTATTATGTCCCCCCTCAACCTTCTCTTTTCCAGGCTGAATAGTCCTAGTTTTGCCAACCTCTCTGGGTATTGCAGTCCCTCCATTCCCTTTATTAATTTTGTTGCCCTCCTTTGTACCTTTTCAAGCTCATTTATATCCTTTCTATATATTGGGGCCCATAACTGAGCACAGTATTCCAAGTGTGGTCTGACCAGTGCTTTGTACAGTGGAAGAACAATGTTCTCATCCTTTGCAGCTATACCTCTTCTGATACATCCCATTACCCTGTTTGGCCTTACAGCAGCGGCCTGACTTTGGGCACTCCAATTTAGTTTGCTATCAATCAAGATGCCCAAGTCCTTCTCCATCTCTGAATTCCCCAATGATTTCCCATTCAGTGAGTACTGGTGACTTCCATTTTTCCTTCCCATATGTATGACCTTACATTTCTCCTCGTTAAACCTCATTTGCCATTGAATGCTCCACCTACCCAGCTTATCCAAATCCCTCTGTAGGTCTGCACTGTCCTCTTTTGTATTAATTGTTTTACATAACTTTGTGTCATCTGCAAATATTGATATTTTACTATTTATCCCGTTGACTATGTCGTTAATAAAGATATTAAATAACATTGGGCCTAGTACAGACCCCTGTGGTACCCCACTAGTGACGCTTACCCAATCTGAGTATATTCCATTTATAACCACCCTCTGCCTTCTATCCTTTAGCCAGTTAGCTACCCACTTGCAGACATTTTCCCCCAGCCCCATCATTCTCATTTTGTATACCAACCTATTATGTGGCACGCTATCGAACGCTTTTGAGAAGTCGAGATACACGACATCCACTGGTTCCCCCTGATCTACTCGAGAGCTAACCTCCTCGTAGAAGTCAATCAGGTTTGTTTGGCAGGAGCGATTCCTCATGAATCCATGTTGGTTCGAGATTAAAAGATTATTAGCATCAAGATGCTCCGTAATTGCCTCTTTAATGAAGCTTTCAAAAATTTTGCCCACAACGAACGTCAGACTCACCGGCCGATAGTTTCCGGTGTCACTTTTCGCTCCCTTTTTGAATATTGGCACTACATTCGCCTGTCGCCAATCAAGTGGCACAGACCCAGTCTCAACAGAGTCCTTAAATATAAGATATAACGGTCTGTCTATCACATTACTTAGTTCCCTTAGTACCCGTGGGTGTATGCCATCAGGTCCTGGTGATTTGTTTATTTTAATGTTACTGAGGCGTTTCTGTACCCCAGCTTGGGTTAGATTTGTCATACTTAGTGGAGGATTAAGCTTGTCACTTCTCATTTCTCCTGTTAGTTCGATTTCCTTTGTGAAAGTTGTCGAAAAAAAATTATTTAATAGATTAGCTTTATCCTCATCTTTCTCTATGATTTTGCCTTCCTCACTTTTTATCGGTCCAATATTATCCGATCTAATCCTTTTACTATTTATATATGTAAAGAACAGTTTGGGATTTGATCTACTTTCCCTAGCAATACGTCTCTCTGTTTCCTCCTTCGCTATTTTTATTTGTTTTTTACAGGTTCTCGTTTTTTCCTTGTAACACATTAGTGCCTCCTTACTGTTTTCCTGTTTTAATCTCTTGAATGCCTCTTTTTTGCTATTTAACGCCCCTTTTATGTTCTTGTTCAACCATATTGGTTTCCTCTTATTTCTGGCCCTTTTATTCCCATACGGTATATACCTCTCGCACTGAGTATTCAGAATTCTTTTGAAGGTTTCCCATTTACTATTCGTATTCCATTGATTAAGAACTTTGTCCCAGTCAATAAGTTGAAGGCTTTCTTTCAGCTGATCAAACTTCGCCCTCCTAAAGTTTAATGTTTTTGTTGTTCCCTTATTGATAACCCTACTGAAGGGCATTTTGAAGTCGATAATATTATGGTCGCTATTACCTAGGTGCCCCCCTATCTGTACCTCAGTTATTCTATCAGGCCTATTAGTCAATATTAAGTCCAACACGGCCTTCCCTCTCGTTGGTTCCTGCACTAGTTGGGAGAGATAATTATCCTTAATATTTGTCAAGAACCTTTTTCCTTTCTGAGATCTACAGGTTTCTGTTTCCCAGTCAATATCCCAGTACAATTTTCATAGTCATGAAAATACAGAAAAGTCTTTAAATGAGAAGGTGTGTCCAAACTTTAGGTCTGTACTATAGTTTCCCTATTTGATCTGTCATCTCTCATTACTGCCAACTAAGAAATCGTGCACATGAGTATGAAAGCTGTGTATAAACTCTGAATGGAGCGAAAAACCATGGAGGATGGAGCTTCCACATGAAAGGTCACCAACTTTTTCATGTGGTTTTGTCCTGATGAAGCAGCAGTTCTCCACACGTTGCCTCCTGGATTTCCTTTTTCATCTTATGGTATGTTCAGCATCGCAGTTAAAGATCCATCCTCGATGGTTTTTCTCTCCTTGTATGTATCCTTTGATCTGTAGCAGACAGTTTTCTGAGCTTTCTATGGTGTTGTTGTTCCACAACCATGCCGGTTGAGCACATCCCTACACCTATCGTCCTCTGTCCGGGTAAGACCATATTTTGCGCTATATTAAACTCTGAATGGAACAGAACTGTAATACTCCATCCTTATAAGGTCCTCTACCTCCTTCTCTCCCTTGGAGGCATACAGAAAGAAAACTCAGGTATCCCATCACATGGCAAATTACAGAGCATTGGCTCTTGACTGCCATTTCAACTCATCAGTACCCTGCAATCGCGTCGTGGTAGAACAGATGAGAACTAAAACGCACACTCACACCGGATCATATGACTTAAAGGGGGTTTTCCCATGAACAAAAGTTCATTTTAAAGTTGATTTTAATCAAAAGATCTTAGAATAATAATAATTTCCACAATTGGATGTGTTTAAATAAAATGTTCCTGTGCTGAGATAATCTTATAAATGTGCCCCTGCTGTGTACTGTGTAATGGCTGTGTCTGACCGTGCAAGAACATGGTCTGATCATACCACAGCTCTTGGGTTCTGGGAGAAACAAAGTATACAGACATTACAGCATGGGATCGCAAATAATTATTTATTTGAAGTAAAACATTGTTTAAAAATAGGCAGTGAAATGTTTTATCTTACAAAAAGAATCAGTTGTGATCCCATGCTGTCCTGTCTGTATACTCTTTTGCTTCCTCCCCTGCCCAGGAGCTGTGGTATGATCAGACCATGTCCCTGTACGGTCAGACACAGCCATTACACAGTACAGAGCAGGGGCACATTTATAAGATTATCTCAGCACAGGAACATTTTATTTAAACACATCCAATTGTGAAAATTATTATTATTCCAAGATCTATTGATTAAAATGAACTTTTGCTTGTTGGAAAACCCCTTTAACTCCTTTACCCCTGAAGGCTGCTTGCACATTAATGACCAGGCCAATTTTTACAATTCTGACCAGTGTCAATTTATGAGGTAATAACTCAGAAATGCTGCAACAGATCCCACTGATTCTGCGTTTGTTTTTTTTCATGACATATTGTACTTCATGATAGTAGAAACATTTATTTAATATGACTAGGGTTTATTTGTGAAAAAATCTGAAATTTGACAAAAATTTTGAAAATTTTGCAATTTTCAAACTTTGAATTTTCATGCCCTTCATTCAGAGAGACATGTCACGCAAAACAGTTAATAAATAACATTTCCCACATGTCTACTTTACATCAGCACAATTTTGGAACCAACATTTTTTTTGTTAGGAAGTTATAAGGGTTAAAAGTTGACGAGTGATTTCTAATTTTTCCAACAAAATTTACAAAACCATTTTTATAAGGATCACATTACATTTGAAGTGAGTTTGAGGGGAATTTATGACAGAAAATACCCAAAAGTGACACCATTCTAAAAAATTCACCCCTCAAAGTGCTCAAAACCACAAGAAGCTTATTAACCCTTCAGGTTCTTCACAGGAATTTTTGGAATGTGAAAGAAAACAATGAACATTTAACTTTTTTTCACAAAAAAATTATTTTAGACCCAATCTTTTTTTTATTTTTGTAAGAGTAACAGGAAAAAATGGACCCCAAAATTTGTTGTGCAATTTCTCCTGAGCACGGCGACACCCCATATGTTGGGGAAAACCACTGTTTGGGTGCACAGCAGGGCTCGGAAGGGAAGGAGCACCATTTGCCTAAACCAGGGGTGTCCAAACTTTTTTCTAAGAGTGCCAAATTTGATGAAGTGAACATGTGCGAGGGCCGATCATTTTGCTTGACATTCTTTGGACCATTAAAATGAATGCAAATAAACTTTTTTTGCAAAGTTTATTGAAAACAGCATACTTTTTATTTTGTGACTTGGATGACAAATCTAAACAGGTGTTTAATCAATCTGCCTTAAAGGGGTTAACCCAGACATACCCCCATTCTCACCCAGGAAGCCCCTCCCCGACTTGAGCATCGAAGCAGTTTATGCTCCAATGTCCTACTTTTGCCCTGCACTAAATTGCGCAGAGGAAAGGCATTTTCTGGAGTTCTAGTGACATACCCGGCTCTCCACGGGGCTGGCAGAAAGCCCAGTGACGTCACCGGCACTGATGGGCGGGCTTTATCACCAGTAAACCAGCTAGAGCAGCGCTAAAGCCTGCACATTAGAGCCGGTGAAGCCTCCTACCGGCAGTGTGTCATTGTAAATAGCACAGGGCAAGGGAGCACATCGGAGCATGAGATGCTTTGATGCCCATGGCAGGGGGGCTGCCTGGGTGAAAAAGGGGGTATGTCTGGGTTCTGAACTTGGACAACCCCTTTAATATAATAAAAACAGGAAACTGAGATATCTCAGGAACATTTTAAAGTACATTACACAAAGTAATGTAAGGTTGTCTGTCAACTTATAAGTTCAAAAAATGTGAACAGGAACATAACAGCAAGTATACATGTGTTCAAATATATAACTGTCTATCCAACTGACATTAATTGAGATTTTACAACATATTAATCTCAATTAAAAAAAAGAAACTAGCCTGCACTAATGTGAAGGGTGAAACTGGGATCTGGACTGCAGCACATAGACTAGGTCTGGTTCAATGGCCGTGGTTTTGATGTGCAAAATGTCACGCAGGTGAGAGTCACTTAGTCTTGTCCTCACGCGGTTCTTGTTAAAGTTCATAACAGAGAATGTCTTCTCACACAAATATGTTGAGCCAAACAAGCTCAGGGTTTTCTTAGCCAATGTTCGAATCTCTTGAAACCGGCTCTTATCCAGTTGGCGGTAAAAGTTAACAAGAGAGAGCTGTTGATGACGACTGCGTAACTCGCTGTCACAATGTAGCTCAATGAGCTCGAGCTGCAACTGATCAGGAGCATTGTCGGGGTCAACAGAGAATGGAGAGGAGAAAATGCTGATCTCCTTTTCAATAGCTGCAAAATCTTGAAAGCGCCGTTGAAACTCCCCAGCCAGAGATGTGATGTCTGCTGCATACCTGCTTATTTGCGCATGGATATCATCCTGTGGAAAACTGTTAATTATTTCCTGTAGCGCTGAAAAATGGATGGTATTGGGCGGTGTTTGTGACAACTGCCTTAGGAAAAGTTGCAGCTTTGTTCCAAAGGCTTTGAGGTGTGAATAAAGTTGGTTCACCGCTGCATCTTTGCCCTGAAGATTCATGTTCAGTACATTCAGATGCTTTGTTAGGTCGACTAGAAACCCCAAATCAGCCAGCCAAATTGGATCAGATAGTTCTCGCATCGTTTGTCCCTTTGTTTCCAAGAATTCTCCTATTTCCTTTCTGAGAGAGTAGAAACGTTGCAGTGCAGACCCCCGACTGAGCCATCTTACATCGTTATGATATGAAACATCTTCATATTCAGCCTGGATATCCAGTAGAAACTGTTTAAACTGGCGGTGGCACAGGGCTTTAGAGCGGATAAAATTAATGGTCTTTAGTACCGGTTTCATAACATGATCATATTGGAGATGTTTAGCACAGAGAACTTGTTGATGAATGATGCAATGAAGTTTAATAGCTTTGCCTCCTTCTTCGCTCACCTTGTTACAGATTAGGGTTGATAATCCACTTCGTTCACCAGTCATGGCAGGTGCCCCATCAGTAATAATCCCAGTAACTTTGTTCCAAGGCAGTTTCATGTCATCTATGGCAGAACTAACAGAATCAAATAAATCTTTCCCTCTTGTTTGATCCTTGAGGCTCTGGAGGTCAAGTAGCTCTTCAGTCACATTCATTTCATCGTCCACCCCTCTTAAAAAAATCAGCAACTGAGCCGTGTCAGATAGGTCCGTGCTTTCATCACAGGCTATTGAAAAGAAGTCAAAATCAGCTCCTTTTGACATTAACTGTCTCTTAATATCCGATGAAATTTCTTCAATTCTCCGTGCTACAGTGTTACGAGCCAGGCAAATGTTGGAAAACTCTTGCTTCTTCTCGGGACAGACATTCTCTACCATTTTCATAACACATTCTTTGATAAAGTCACCCTCTGCAAAAGATTTGCAATTTTTAGCAATTAACGCTGCCACCTCATAGCTCGCCTTTGTGGCATTTTCATTTGACTCACGGGCTCTTGTAAAAAATCGCTGTTGTGACAATAAAACAGCTTCAAGTTGCTTATACTTTTCACTTCGGTCGTGCCCTGTTAGCTTGTCGTATGTGCTATGTCTCGTCTGATAGTGTCGCTTGACATTAAATTCTTTATAAACAGCAACGGTCTCTTGGCATATCAGACAAACACAGTGATTCTTTATTTCAGTGAAAAAATATTCTACTTTCCACTTGTCCTGGAAGCGGCGGCCCTCACTGTCAACTTTTCGTTTCATATTTGTAGTTGCCATTATAAAAATTGGCCAGAAGGGGAGAGATTAAAAGGCGCAGAGGGTGGAACAGCAAAAATAAGATACTGCTATATGCTTTATAACACAGGCAGAGAATAGCAAGCTGTGCAACAGTCGCACATCAGATAATGGAATTATAGCACAGTGACAGGCAGTCAGGGGTTAATGAAGGGTATGACAGCTTGCTACCACAAGCTTGTGTGAGAGCCCTGCTGGCCTAACCTTTCTGGAGGTGTAAGGTGGCGCAGGGACTTATATATAACTTAATATATATATTATTTATATAATTTTACACAACTAAGCTGAGGTCTTCAGCCTATCTGACCTCTGAAAGTCTTACAACCCCTGGGGGCTGGAGATCTCGCACGTCGCGAGATCTTGGCTGGCCGGTTGCCGCCGCTCAGTACTCCGGCGCAGGGAGAAGGAAAGCCGAAATCTCGCGATGTCCGAGATTTCGGCTCTTCTCCCTGCGCCGGAGTACTGAGCGGCGGTGGCGACGAGAGCGGCGGTGGCGACGAGAGCGGCAGCGGCCGCAAGGTACATGCTGCTGGATACCTGGGGGCCTTATTAGTCCGGACCGCGGGCCGCAAATGGCCCGCGGGCCGGACTTTGGACAAGCCTGGCCTAAACAGTGGAAACCAACATGTGACACCATTTTGTAAACTAGACCCCTCAGGGAACTTATCTAGATGTGTGGTGAGCACCTTGAACCCCCAGATGCTTCACAGAAGTTTATAACATTAAGTCGTAAATATAAAATTTTCAGATTTTTCCCACAAAAATGTTTTTTAGCCCAAAATTTTGCATTTTCATAAGGTTGACAGGAAAAAATAGACCCCAAGATTTGTTATGCAATTTCTTTTGAGTACAAAGATAGCCCATATGTGGGGGAAAGCTATTGTTTGGGCGCACAGCAGGGCTCAGAAAGGAAGGAGTGACATTTTGGAACGCAGACTTTGATGGAATGGTCTGCGGGTGTCATATCGTGTTTGGAGAGCCCCTGATGTGCCTAAACAGTGGAAAATCCCCACAAGTGACCCCATTTTGGAAATTACTAGACCACTCAAGGAATTTCTTTCGATGTGTGGTGAGCACCCTGATCCCACAGGTGCTTCACCGAATTTTACAACGTTGGTCTGTGAAAATGAAAAAATATATTTTTCCCCCAAAAATGTTGTTTTAGTCCACAATATTTTTATTTTCACAAGGACAGCAGGAGAAAATGGACCCAAAAGTTTTTGTTCAATTTCTTCTGACCATTTGTGATTGAAAACTACTTTTGAGGCACAGTGCCATGCTCAGTAAGGAAGAAGCACCATATTGGAGTTCAGATTTTGCTGGGCTGGTTTGACGGTGCCATGTCACATTAGCAGAGACCTGAAGGTGCCAGAACTCCTCATAAGAGACCACGTTTTAGAAACTGCACATCTCAATGAATTCATCTAGGGGTGCAGTGAGCATGTTGATACCACATGTGCCCCCAAGAATTTCATACCATTGGGCGGTGAAGAAAGAATAATTACATTTTTACAGAGGAAAATAAAGTATTATACAGTGTCAGTTCATACTAATATATTGATGGGATATCTGTCAGTGTCAGGACATGACAACTTTGACCAAGAGATTAAGCGAGGACCCCCCCCATCTAATGACCCAGAATTCTCCAATAGGATTTATGAAAATGGGTTTTCTAAACCTGACAACTCCTTTAAGCACCAAAGTCAAAAATCAAAATAAAATCATAAAGAACATCAGCTAAAGGTATAGAGCCAAAAAATATTCACCCAAGTGTGCCGTGTGGAAACAGAATTCAAGAAGGCATGTAAGTAGCCTGTATGAGATTAGGGTCATGGTATTGATACCGTACCTTACTGCAATCATAAATATAGACACTGTATCCAGAAGATGAGAGAGGTTGAACTGGAAAGTGACCATAAAGGTGATCTTAAAAAAGAGAAAAAATAAATCCATTAGATTAGATATAGCATGATATCGATTAAGCAATGTACAGGTTCCCTATCTGGTATAATAGTGCCTCTCTGTCGTACCATTATACCCAGGATTGAAATAACATCAGCATCAGCTAGGCAGACATGTTAGCTCTATTCCCCGGAGGAGATACTGTATGTTTTATTTTATTTTTTTCTGTATAATATTTACTGAAATACAGCGATGCCAGAAAAGTCCTATGAAGTTTTTTTCTATTGTATTATGAATGTTTTTTTCATTATAAAAAAAAAAAGAAAACCGTATCCTTGAAGTCCACTTTTTTTCTACGATAAAGTGTTTATTTTTAGCAAATTTCTATCCGATTCATCAAGTATATCTTTATTTGTTGCAGCGTAGACAATGCTGAACGGATTTACTCGATAGGTTTGACAAAATAAAATATACCTAACGTACTTTTTTCAATGTTCACTTTTGTATTCTTCATTTGCTTCCTAAATGCAAAGTAAAGCTATTTTCTAAATAGTCTTCTGTAAAAAAATTCTACCATTATACCTGTGAAGATGTCTGTATCTCCATTATCTAGGACACTGATATACAAATATGCTATAAATCCATCAGAACGCCTGCTCCTGAAGACTCTCTGCTCTCCCCTCCTTCCTCTTAGTGTTAGAGATAGCACGGAGGGGGTTGTATATAGATTTTTATAGCTTGGAGAAGGGAGAAAGTATCTACAGACTCAGAGAGGACAGAGAAAACATGCTACAAATAAGGAGAAAAGTGCATAAATGATAAGAAAGTGCAGGATAGAAGCTGTTCTGATATATGGGCTAATAAAGATAGTAGCCCAAACACAGCTCACATCCAACCTATATTACTGGGAGGGACACTCCAACAAGAGAAGAAAAATCTGAAACTTTGGATCAGGTTACAAACTGCATATCAGGGGTCTGAAAATGAATGACAGAATGAAGATTGCAGACTGAAATTTTATAGTATCACTAACATGTAAAGAATATTTTTTCCCCAAGTCGAAGGTGACTAACGCCTATAGTTTGTATAAAACAAGCTAAATTCTTTCGATTGAGCAAGCTTAAAGCAGACCTGTCCTCGGAAAATATAGTAGTTATGTGTAAGGGGAAGCATCTAATCAAGGCAGATCTGACTACCTAAGATCCAAAATATATACTTGTGCATTCTAGACCAAACAATTCAGGAATCTGTCACTCCCTCCAGCTCTCCCCACCGCCTCGCCAGTACATGATGGCTTTGGTGTATTGGCCTGTATACATAGTAGATTGTGATTAACTATAACTTACCGATTCCTCCCTCTTTAGAAAAGGGTATCCAACTTTACAAACAAACTCTGTATCTAACTCACAACTCACTTTTGGCTTATCCTATTATAAAGAAAAGAGACCATGATTACATATTTTACATAATACAAATTTTTAGACATTTTTTCTCGAAAAACACCAGTAAATTCAAATTCTATAGTTTTTTTTTTTGGAAACTAGTAAAATTTCATTTATTTTAGTTATTTGTTAGCTTAAAGGGGTTATCCAGGCTCATCACTAAAGTCGCTCTATGTGACTGCAGATCTCATATCGTACGCAGCATGTGCTGTGAGGATTCTCTGGTATGATATGGATATTCCTGGCCACATTCCGACTAGACATGCATGGAGTCTAGTTGGAAAGTGGCTAGAAGTATGCATGTCTCATACTTGTGGTCACATGACTGCTCGTTCTCACCGATGGCACCTATGTATAATATGAGGATTCAAAAGTCTGCAGTAACATTGACTGCAGACTTTAGTGAAATGCTCAGACAGCCCCTTTAACTTAGTTTGATAGCTATGTAGTGTCATATCCCGTCATATATTTTATGGGCTGTTCACAGTACGATCTGGGCATCTGCAAAAAATGTAAAGGTGCTGCTCGTGGAGCCATAGACTGTACTGGACAGACGTAGTACAACTATGCTTATGTTAGGCCAGCTTTATGAAAGCTATTCACTTGGCAGAATAAAACTTCTGAAAAAGTCTTTTATAAAGACCATCAAACATAAGCATAATAATACTACATCTGACCATTATAGTCAATGGCTCCTCAGTGCGCTACTTGTGAATATGATTTTCTACACTTCTTTGAGTACTTACTCAGCGGATATAACAAGCCCTTTAAAGGGGTTTTCTACTTTATATTTATTTTACCAATTGTATTGTGTACATGATTTTGTTGCACTTACTATTATATAGGTGTGACAGGTTCTCCTCCTGCACTTGTTAGTGCCGCCATCCTCATAGACTGCACAGCTCTCCTGACCACTAAATGTCTGTACATCAGCCTCCTCCAATAGCAACACAGAAAAATCAGATTTGTGGATGATCCGCGCTGCTGGTGATGTGTTTCGAAGTACTACAGACTTCTTCATCAGGGCAGTCGGTAGTACTTCAAAACGCGTTGACTAAATAAGGAATCCGCCATTACCACTTGCTTGGACTTGGACCATCAACGCAGACCATCCACTAATCTTCTTTTCCTGTGTTTCTTTGGTCAGATGACCCATTGGGCCTGCGGCAGTTGGATCTATATGTCATGAAAATGTTGTGTATACACAACTAAATCAGTTGATCATACCATTTTTAAATGTTCTTTATTTGCTCCCGGATAAGACCCTATTGCCCTGTTTTTGCTCTCTAGCTTCTTTTTAATTCTTCCAATAGCAAAACACTTCACATACGAAAGCACTTTTCCAATTGGAGGAGGCTGATGGACAGGTCTGGTCACTGCTCCTCCACCAGCGGCCATACTGAGAACAGGAGAGCTGTGCAGGCGACACTAACAAGTGCTGGAGGAGAACCTGTAACACTTCTATCTTAGTAATCAAATCACGTCTCCAACATGTTTGATAAAATAAAGATAAAGACCACATGAATGTCCACCCTTGAAAACCATTTTATTTATTTCACCTCAACAGGTTTGAAAACTGGTGTAATTTTTTGGCAGCCAAATCAACACAACTTTTTGTATTTTCATGTAAAACTCTTTCTATTACTCTTTGACCATGAAAGTTTATTTCACATAAATTTCACTTCAAGTGAATCTGTCAGCAGGTTTTTGGTATGTAATCTGAGGACAGCATGATGTAGGGGTTGAGACACAGATTTCAGCGATATGTCACTTATTAGGCTGTGTGCTGTTATTTTCATACAATGAATGTTTTATCACCAGGAGATTATCACTGCCCATACTAGCTCCTTGATACCAAGTGGTTCGCCACGCCCCCTCCTCTGATTAGCAGCTCACTGTCAATAGATAATGTATACAGAAAGCTGTGGTGTGGGTGTCGTTAGCTTTCTGAGCTGTACTATATACTACATCTAAAAACTCTGATTGTGTCACAACTGCTGCACCCAGTAAACTAAGTGATACATCGTTGGATTCAGGGTCTCTTTGCCTACAGTATGCTGCTTTCAGATGAGGTAGCAAAAACCTGCTGACAGATTTCCTTTAAAAATATTTGTTTGCAATGGGCCATTGCCATGTAATAGGTATACTATGAGAATCGAATTCTAGTAGTTTTACTATATCTCCACTAGGGGGTGATATTGCTTTATTTAGTGTTTAATTAAAGAGTAGCTACATTTTTTATTTAATTATTGATCAGCCTTAATAAAGTTATGATTTTTTTTTTTATATAGACTCTATTACCTTATTTTGCTTCCTTCTGTTAAAGCACCAATCCAGCCACTGTCTTCTTCTGTTCTCAGTGCTCCTCCAGTCGTCTTTTGCTAGATGTGAGTAGCCCAGTGTTTGCTGGGCGGACCAGAAGTCACTTCTCAAAGTGAGTCTATGACAACCAGAAGGAAGCTCTCATAGACTTATATTGAGAGCATGCGACTGTTAGCGTTGACTTCCGGTCAGTCGGTAGATGGTGGAAAGGGAACGGCGCAGCGCCGGAAGAGCAGAAGACGGCGGCTGATAAGTATATTATTAAGGGCAGGGAACATACATTAGTAATACCAATCTGGTAATCAAATTAGCAAAGAAAACGCCGGAGTGGTGCTTTAACACCATGCTGAAAGAGATTACTTATCAGCCTAGTTCATTCTGTCTTAGCAGCTGATTTGTACTGCAGTTCTAGATAAGATCCATACTCACAGAGTGACTTTCCCTTCTTCTCTCCCCCATTCTCAGACACCATCCCCTGTCTGCTTAAGGGTGAAGGAGGCAGAGATGATCACTTTCTCAGTACAGTTTTTAGCTAAAACTGCAGTTTAAGATATCAAGAACTAGGCTGCACTTTTAGATTTGTGTTAAAAATAGGATATAGACATAGATTTTAAAGACACCATGCTGCCTGCAGTCACCACTAGTAGGAGCTTATGAGTTTACTGCCTACTGTTTTACAATGTAATCAATGATAAAACTGTATGCACTAGGCTCACATGCTCCCTCTAGTGGTGACTGTCGGCAGCATGGAGCTCTGAACACTATAAAGATACAGAGGTGGATGTGAATGAGGAATTGTATAGATTCATTTCTGCTGTAAAGTATGATCTGCACAGTTTACCTCTATTGCAGAATGTATAATATTTGGGGAGTATTTCATGGTTACAGTAGGGTTATATGCGCTGTCCCAGTTGTTCCTTAACGTCACAGTAACGGTGAACTTGTCCTTGTTATATTTTACAGCTGTCTGGTTAAAACTGGGAAAAAATAGAACAGATGAAACACATGAAGATCGTAACACTGCTGCCATGATGAAATTCAGAAGATAAAATATAACCCACATTTTCCCCCATTTTTAGTAATATTTTTATGTTTTTCTTTCTGATAAGACAACTGATGCATAAAGTTACAGCACAAGTGATCTAGAAGTAATAAAGCTGCCCAAACTCCCCTTTGAAGATCTTGTGGTTATATACACCATAATGCATTACTATGTTTTGAATGTTGATTTATTAATTTTCTGCCCAGCAACAGTTAGCTGCAGACAGAGTTAACCACTGGGAGCAGCTTTTGATGGGAGAAGTTACATGGCACAAACAGACAGTTTCCGGATACTGTTTATATAGAGATAGTACTTGAGAAGTAACAGACCTATGGTCTGGCTGCTTGCCGACTTGCATAGAAACAATATTGAGTGTGAAGAGGAAGACCACTATATATCGGATAGTAAGTTCTGTAGGAAAGCAAAGAGCAAGTGGCAGCAAGATTCCGGATTTCAGGCAGGGGGCCTAGTGGAGACAAAGGGGAGGACGAGGTCCTTAACCCAGGCTAGGGGGCCTAGTCAAAGAGACAAAACATCGCCCTGGTGAGCAGAAGTATGAGGTTATTAACCGAGCAAGACCAGAAGGCCTAATTAAAGAGATGAAACATCGCTCGGGTGAGCAGTAAGATGAGGTCCGTATTACAGGCCAGGAGGCCTAAGTAAATGGTATGAAACTTCGCTCAGGGGGAGAGAAATGGGACGATGCTCTTGAGAGAACTAAGCTAAAGGAAGGATTCATAATCTCAGTCAAATCGGTCTTAAATAGTGTTGAGCATTCCGATACTGAAATATGGGGTATAGACCGATATTCGCGGTATCAGAGTTCCGATACTGAGTTCCGATACTTTTAGAATATCGAATACCGGAATCGGAAGTTCCCATAATGCCTGCGCTCTGCAGTGTCTCTGAAGGAAGACAAGCTGGATGGCAGCGCTCAGCTGAGATCCAGCCTGTCATCAGAATGCCATCCCAGCGTGAGAGAATTCTCCTGCGCTCACGGCAAGAGCAGGAGAATTTTCCCACGCTGTCAGTGACGTGCATGAGGTGAGCCGAGTTCATTGGACATGACTAGTGTTGAGCCACCCCTGTAGTGTTCGGGTTCGGTTCGTCGAACACCGGGATGTTCGTGGAACTGTTCGTCGAACACTTTAGAACACTGTCGAACAACGTCGAACACCGTTAAAACAAATGGCAGGCAAATAAAAACACATAGAAAACACCTTCAAAGGTGTCCAAAAGCTGACAAACTGCTCAGAAGACACTCTCTTTAAAAAAGCCGGCCAGCAATTCAGCATCAGTAGCCGACAATTTAGAACAGAAAGAATAGAGCATCACACATAGATTAGATACATAGAAACATGTCAGTCACATATATTAAGAAGTACAGTGATAGTGTTGATTACTGTACTTGTCATTTAGTGTTAAAATAAAGGATTTATTAAAAAAAAAATTGGCGTGGGGTTCCCCGTAATTTTAGTCTCTAGCGGAGGTTAAGCAGACGGCTGGGGCAGATGTTTAAAGCCTGGGATGGGGGTAATACCCATGGAGCTTCCCAGGCTACTAATATCAGCCCCCAGCTGAATACCTAGCCTTTACTAGATATTAAAATGGGGGATCCCCCAAAAAAATTACGTGGGGTCCCCCCTATTTTAATAGCTAGCAAAGGCTAGGCAGACAGCTGGGGGCTGATATTAATAGCCCAGGAAGGGTGCCATGAATATTGGCCCCCTCCCAGGCTAGAAACACCAGCCGTCAGCCGCCCCAGAAATGGCGCATCCATAGGATGCGCCAATTCTGGCACTTAGCCTCGCTCTTCCCACTGCCCTGTAGCGGTGGCAGTGGGGTGATAGGGCTGGGGTTGATGTCAGCTTATAATGCCAGCTGACGTCAAGCTCAGGTTAGTAATGGAGAGGCGTCTATAAGACACCCCCATTACTAACCCCATAGTCAAAGTTAAAAAAAACCCCACAACACCCAGAATAAAGTCCTTTAATTGAAATAAACACACAATTCTTTATTGTTCTAAGTTAAACCATACTTACCATCACGCCCATTTCAGCTGAAGCCAACGATCTCCTGCAATAAAATAAAATAATAAACCAACATCATCCTTACCTTTCCATGGTTCCCAGGACGGCTCTAGCTCTTCTACATTCACATGACAGGCTGGATCGCAGCCGAAAGCTGCCATCCAGCTTGCCATGCCGCAGACCCTGAGAAGCGCAGGTGTAGCACCCCGAGGGCTCGGCTGCTGCAGGGGTATTGCACCTCAAACCAGAGGTGTGATATTCCACTCCCGGGTAAGGATGGATTGTGGACCAGGACTCGGTAGGCTGCATGCACCACACACACCCCATTTCCGAGGGACAGCTCAACGGTGCTCCCACTAGACAGAAGTGCAGGCACGACAGCAATTGTCCCTGGCTGGAGTGGGGAGGGGGAGGAAAACCCAGTGGCGTAGGAGCAGATAGGGGTGGGTCTTTGGGCAAAGGTAGGTGCCCATTGGTTGCTAGTCACCTGGGCTCACACATAGAGGGAGGTATATAAGGTGGGCACCATCTTAGAACAGTGTTCAGTCCGGGGAGTCTGTTCAGAGAGGAGTTCAGCCAGAGAGGGCTGACAGGGAGCTGTGGCTCAGTCTGGGCCCAGCTCCACGAGGCAGGCCTGGAGAGGAGGCCAGAAACAGCAGAGAGAACAGGAACAGAAGAGAAAGGAAACAAGGAACAGAACATTAAGAGAGGCCCAGAGACACGAGAGAAGAAGGAACCCCATAGGCCCAGGAGATTGCGGGTGACGGGTTGGCAGAACAGGGTACCGGATCCTAAATTGGTGGAGGCGACTAATCCTCAGCCAAAGACCGACGGTCGTGACTATATCTCGGTGCGACCCCTCACTACACCTACCAGGAAGGCACACCACATAGGGTCAGGGACGCAGAGATCAGTGTACCAAGAGAAGGCCCGAGGCAGCCGGACAAACGTAGAGTCACTGGTGGGGCACGGCCAGAGAAGAGAAGAGAAGGGAGCCCTGTGCCACGCTCTGGAATTGCCTGGGAGTTGGTCGAGCCCCTTGCCTGGTGGACGCAGCACGGCTTGGGGAGTCACCGCCAGTACCAAGGTGACTAGGACCAGTAAAGAACTCTGAGTAAAGCATTGGAAACGGCAACCACACGCCTCTGTGCTTCTTCGCCGCACCAGCACTACCAGTGTTGGGACGCTCGAGCACCATCACTCCCATCATTCACACTAACTGCCCTGAGGCTATACTTCTCCCGTGGGGAGTCATCCCATTCTTAGCTGCACACATAACACCGGCCTCAGCGGTCTGCCTTGCAGCGGCGGCCCCCACTAACCGCAATCCACGGGTGGCGTAGTCGGACTATTATCTCACTAAGAAGACTGCCACTGAATTGACCACCCTGGTCACGGACCGGGTCAGCGCCATGGAGACTACATCCCCCAGCGATCCGGCTCTGTGTATTCCCTGCACAACACAGGCCCAGGGGGCGCGTCACAGGCATGCTTGCGCTCCTCAGTGTCTGGCTGTGACGGCATCCAGATAAGCCGAGATCATGTCCAATGAACTCAGCTCACCTCATGCACGTCACTGACAGCGTGGGAGAATTTTCCTGCGCATGCGGTGACCGTGAGAGAATTCTCCTGCGCTCACGGCAAGCGCAAGCGCAGGAGAATTTTCACACGCTGTCAGTGACGTGCATGAGGTGAGCTGAGTTCATTGGACATGATCTCGGCTCATCTGGATGCCGTCACAGCCAGACACTGAGGAGCGCAAGCATGCCTGCGCTTCTCAGTGTCTGCGGCATGGCAAGCTGGATGGCAGCTTTCGGCTGCGATCCAGCCTGTCATGTGAATGTAGCAGAGCTGCAGCCGTCCTGGGAACCATGGAAAGGTAAGGATGAGGTTGTTTTATTATTTTACTTTTATTGCAGAAGACATTGGCTTCAGCTGGAATGGGCGTGATGGTAAGTATGGTTTAATTTAGAACATTAAAAAATTGTGTGTTTATTTCAATTAAAGGACTTTATTCTGGGTGTTGTGTTTTTTTTAAATACTTTACTAGAAATTTATGGCGGTCAGGTCTAATATTGGCATGACCCCATGAATTTCGGGCTTAGGGCCAGATGATAATACCAAGCTGGCCCTAACCCCTTTATTACCCAGTGAGCCACCGCACCAGGGCCCTGGATGAGTTGGGTACAGCACCAGAAGATGGCGCTTCTATGAATGCACCATTTTCTGGGGTGGCTGCGGACTGCAATTTGCGGCGGGGGGTGGGCCCAGAAAGCTTGGACCTCCCTGCGCTGAGGATTCCAGCCCCCAGCTGCCTAGTTGTACCTGGCTGGACACAAAAATAGGGTGAAGCCCCACGTATTTTTTAATTTAATTAATTCATGAAATTCATGAAATAATTTAAAAAAAAAGGGCTTCCCTATAATGTTGTGTCCGGCCAGGTACAAATAGGCAGCTGGTGGTTGGGGGCAGCCCGTTCCTGCCTGCTGTACCTGGCTGGACACAAAAATAGGGCGAAGCCCCAAGTCAATTTTTTTTAATTATTTCATGAAATAATTAAAAAAAAAATTTGTGGGGCTTCGCCCTATTTTTGTGTCCAGCCAAGTACAACTAGGTAGCTGGGGGCTGGAATCCGCAGCGCAGGGAGGCCCAAGCTTTCTGCCCCCCCCCTTCCCCGCTGCAAATTGCAGTCCGCAGCCACCCCAGAAAATGGCGCGTTCATAGAAGCGCCATCTTCTGGCGCACTACCCAACTCATCCAGGGCCCTGGTGCGGTGGCTCACTGGGTAATAAAGGGGTTAGGGCCAGCTTGGTATTATCAGCTGGCCCTAAGCCTGAAATTCATGGGGTCACGCCAATATTAGACATGACCGCCATGAATTTCTAGTAAAGTATTTAAAAAAAACACAACACCCAGAATAAAGTCCTTTAATTGAAATAAACACACAATTTTTTAATGTTCTAAATTAAACCATACTTACCATCACGCCCATTCCAGCTGAAGCCAATGTCTTCTGCAATAAAAGTAAAATAATAAACCAACATCATCCTTACCTTTCCATGGTTCCCAGGACGGCTCCAGCTCTGCTACATTCACATGACAGGCTGGATCGCAGCCGAAAGCTGACATCCAGCTTGCCATGCCACAGACACTAGGAAGCGCAGGCATGCTTGCGCTCCTCAGTGTCTGGCTGTGACGGCATCCAGATAAGCCGAGATCATGTCCAATGAACTCAGCTCACCTCATGCACGTCACTGACAGCGTGGGAAAATTCTCCTGCGCTTGCCGTGAGCGTGAGAGAATTCTCCTGCGCTCAAGGCAAGCGCAGGAGAATTTTCCCATGCTGTCAGTGACGTGCATGATGTGAGCTGAGTTCAACGAACTCAGCTCACTCATGCATGTCACTGACAGCGTGGGAAAATTCTCCTGCGCTTGTCGTGAGCGTGAGAGAATTCTCCTGCGCTCACGGCAAGCGCAGGAGAATTTTCCCACGCTGTCAGTGACGTGCATGAGGTGAGCTGAGTTCATTGGACATGATCTCGGCTTATCTGGATGCCGTCACAGCCAGACACTGAGGAGCGCAAGCATGCCTGCGCTTCCTAGTGTCTGTGGCATGGCAAGCTGGATGTCAGCTTTCGGCTGCGATCCAGCCTGTCATGTGAATGTAGCAGAGCTGGAGCCGTCCTGGGAACCATGGAAAGGTAAGGATGATGTTGGTTTATTATTTTACTTTTATTGCAGAAGACATTGGCTTCAGCTGGAATGGGCGTGATGGTAAGTATGGTTTAATTTAGAACATTAAAAAATTGTGTGTTTATTTCAATTAAAGGACTTTATTCTGGGTGTTGCATAAAGCAGAAGAAGCATTCATGAAGTGTTGTGCCTACTATCTGATGTATATGCTTCTTATCAAGTTCTTGTTAAGGAAAGAAAGGTTTATTTTAGGACTTTGGTCTCCTTCATTCACATCTACCTCATCTGGTCCTGGCCTGCCAAGTGAAACGGCAGCATGCGGTCTGCAAAGGCGTAAGGTAACAGTAGCACACACACCTATGGGGGACCCCCATTTTCCTGTAATGTGGTGCGGATGATACTCACCTCGCCCATGACTACCACCCCGCGTCACGTTACCAGACTACCCATGTTTATTGGCTTTATTAGGGCATATGGATGTCTCCCACTCCTCTGAGCTGCTTTATATGAAGCCCATTGTTCTCGCAGACAAGCCATTTCTGCATTACAAGGAAATATATAGCACAAAATATTACCTTTTGTCACCCATAGTTATCTGCACATCCAGTGCAAGGTCGGCTATACATCTCTTCTTGGCTCCACAATCCATTGTGAATGGAATCTATAAAATAAGCATAGGCGTGCTGTACAGTGAGCTACATGACAAAGCTATACTGTACTTTTGATAAAATCAGTATTTCATCTGCTGCAGCTTTGCTAGTTTTCTCATTGATGAACTCTGTCTAAAATCATGTCATTGACTGACAGCTTTCTATCTATACTGTGCATAGGCAGAAAGTTTCAAATCGGTGGGGGGCGGGCACAGCCAGAGCTCATGGGTATGAAAAACTACATATACAGAGCTTATCATTGAGGAAACTAGCAGCAGATAAATCAGAGTGGTATCAAAACTACACCAAGAAGCCCTGTACTTGATCCAGCATTAGAATCATTGTCTCAGTCCAGACTTTATATTGCTGGCACCAAAAACCTACTGACAAATTCTCTTTAACTAATATATTTTTTAAGTTTGGAGATTAAATTTCCATGTTTTCTTGCTATTTTCCCTGGCAGAACATAATAACTAGATTTCTGTCTGCAGACTTGTAAAGCCTCACAGTGCGTACACTGCGTGCTGTCAGAATTCTCTGATGCCGGAGCCAGTAGCAGGCGCTAATGTGACTACAAATCTTGGGGTGCAAAACTTCTACATGCTGACAGGATTCTCTGGTGTCAGCACCAACAGATCATGTTACCGCAAGTATGCAATCTGTATATTTGCGGACACATTCCGACTAGACTATTCACTTGTATTGACTGAGGCCATGAGAGTCTAGTTGGCATGTGACCGCATGTGTACGAATTGCATACTTGCGATCGTGCGGCCACCCGCTCCTGCCGCCGGCACCAGAGAATCCTGACGACACTTAGAGTGTGCGCTGTGCAGATTCAACTCTATGTGACTGCAGATTTTAATATCAAGCCTTCAAAACCCCTTTAATAAAGCTTAGCAGTAGCTTCACTTGATTGTAGTGACCTCAACCGCTCGGTTTTACGTATAAGTATTGTCGGAAATGGCTTTTATAAATAAAGGAATTTCCTGAGCATAAAAAAGGAAAAGTTCACTTCCACATCCATGCGTACATAATCCTTAACCAAGACCCTCAGTGCACAGTACGAGGCTTTAGTGCTCAGTGCTATGACTACACTTCTTTTCACTTCATATCACTCAGGTTAGTAGTTGAATCCACTGGAAATCTAATGTCATACAATGGATCAAGTTCCTTGTGGATTATTTCCATCATACTGATTTCCGTTAGCTCTGAAGTCGGCCCACAGTTACTTGAATTTAAATGGAGACGTTTTTTCATGCGATTGTGACACTTCTATAGTAACAGATGCAGATATAGTTGAAAGCAAAGATGCAAAAGGGATCGTCAGCCGACACTCCTTCCTCCATTATTCCCCCTGTGCATCTGATGTCTCAGCGCAGCAGACGCAATGTCGTCATTATATCGCGACCACTGTGCCAAGCAGTGCAGACCACATGCTACAGAGACCGGAGAAGCGGGAGAACAGGGAGAGATGAGTATTTTTTTTTTTTTAACTTAATGAGTACTTTGTGGAAGCCATTATGTGGTATCTCAGTACAGGTCTACAGCTGCTGAACAAAACAGTTGTCGTGTGGCAGTAGATTTGTTCCAGAGAACTTCTTTGGGCACTGTGAGTGTTAGGCCAGCCACTTGCACACCTTCTAAACACCACCACACTCACCACGTGTTTTGCTTGGCTCCCCCCAGTGTCCATCACTCTGAGCTGCCTTATGCTATCTTCTAGCTCGACTGTTTGTGAGTCATATGGGGGGCAGCTGAACTGTGCAGGAATAGTATCCACCCTGTCCTGCAGAGATCTGCTTCCCCGGCCTATCACCTACCAGCAGGTATATCAGGCAACTCCACCCTCCATTCCTAGCCTGAACTTACGTTCTTAGTAGCTCAGTCTCTAGTTCCTGTATTGGAACATTCCTGTTTTGTCTTACGTGTTAGTAAGTAAGGAGATGTAATACATTGCATGTGCATACACTGAGGATTCATAAATGTGCATTGTAATTTTTACTTTGCTGCCATCTACTGGTCAATGTATTCGTATGAAAGTTAGGTAATTAATTTCCTCACCACAAGCTGCCATAGAAATGGCTGGGAAGAGGAGACTCCCAGCTCAGTTCTAACAAACTTCCTGTGATCTGGTACAAACCAATCTAGTCCTGTGTAGTCAAGGCAGAGGAAGGGAGAGTACAGAAGCTCCTCTGCTCCCTGAATCCATTCCAGTCCACGCTGAGGGGGCATCATTCTCTACATAGTCGCCTCCACAAAGTAGTGTAACCTCAAATAGTCAGGAAAAATAAGCCTGAACAAGTGCTTTCCTGCTTACTGGTTTTCCTATGTGCTTACAGCCAGAACCAAATCCATAGTTTCTGCCACATCACAAACTTTGTTTGACCTACCCACTACAATAGAGAACGGTAGGGCCAAAACCATGAGTACTTCCACGCTACTAGTGTGTCACCACGGGGAGCCAACCCGTGAAGGTCCCTCCTTCAGTGTAGCATTACTTGGACTGTTCATGATACTGTACTTCCTCCAATAGCGAGTGAAGAGAATTGTGCTCCAGCCGCCCTGCGAGGCCCTGAACTTGTTGTTTGATAATGGGGAAGACACCTTCTTTCATACACACAATATGCAGTGTAGCCTATACTCTGCACTACCGCCACTTTGCCTTTAAGAGAGAACCTGTACCCTGCTTTCCCCATCAGTAAAGTGTTACGTTTACAAGTTCTGGCTGCTTGAAATTGCATGAATATCACGGGCGCTCCAACAACTGCACCTAGACACCACCTCTACAGGAGCGCCCCCAGGGGGGTCTTATACCATCTCCGTAAGTGCTACCTCCCGCTATTGACAATTGCTGTGGACACGGGGAAGTGTTTACCCAATTCAGCTACTGTGACTTTAAAATCCGCTGCCAGTAGAACTACATGTCCCAGCTGACTTCTCTGCAACATCTGGGGCCTCCACCGTGTCTCACCGCCATTATACTAATTGGAGGGCTATTTGTGGGGCCATCATACTATTTGGAGGGCTATGTGGGGGCCATTATACTGTTTAGAGGGCTGTATGGGGGCCAATTATACTGTTTGGAGGAATGTGTAGGGGCCAGTTATACTCTTTGGGGGGCTAGTGGGGACCATTATAACATGTGCAGGCCATTATATAGTGTGGAGGTTTGTGTGGGGGCTGCTATACTGTATGGAGGGCTGCGTGGGTGCCATCATATTGTGTAGAGGGATGTGTCAAGGCTATAATACTGTGTGTGGGGGACTATGAGGGCCTTCATTCTGTGTTGGGGTCACTATGGGGGTATAATTTTTTGCGGGGAGTAGTGTAGGTTCATCATACTGTGGAGTTCTGGTGAGGAATTCACTATGGTGGTATCTTACTATGTTTGGGGGTCACATTTGTTGGCATCATACTTTATAAGAGGCCACTAAACAAATATCTTTGAGTATGGGAACACTAGGGGGCTTTAATAGGGGCAAAATTACTTTGCAAGACCTGCAAAGTATATGCTGTTATGTGACCCCGCTGAATATTTTTTTTTTCTTGGGTGGGGGGGTTCTTTGGGGAAACTTGGACTACTACTTATGCCCCTGGTGTGGTCCTCAACATTTCTATATGGAAGTCTTCTTCAGGATCTTAAGGATCACACCCCACTGACTAAAAATGCTAGATTTAGATACAAAAATGAGGGGGTATGGAGAGATGCAGGAACAAAATCAAAATAACTACAGATTCAGGAGAAAAGCGGAACTTGGTCCTTTTAGTGTAGACAGTTGTGTCGAATTACAAAATCTGAATATTATAACATCAGCAAATACAAATATGAATTAAAAATTTTCAAGCACTTACATAGGCATTTATAGTATTGGGAAGTTCTTGGCTCAGAACTGGACCAACTTCTGGATCCTTAAAATTAAACTCAACCGACACATTAACAGAGTTTAAAAAATCTGGCTTCTCCTATAATAAAGCGCAAGAAATTATTAGTGGGGTTATTTTATTTACATGATATACATTGTTGTTTTCCCTGGTTTTGCATTGTTATTTACTGGGCCTCAAAAATCAGAAACCCTTTTTTAAAATACTCTATTAGCTTCTACTCTTCAGCACCTACATACATTATCTAGAGCAGGGGTCTCAAACACACGGCCCGCAGGCACAGACCCCTTGACGATCCCGACCTGGTCCAGGAGGAGCCGCCGACAGCAGCGCTGAATTGCCACATAGAGACTGTCTCCCAGCACAGCATTTCCAATGCCAGCCGCCGGCCAATCAGAGGCCAGCAGCTGATATCTGCGTGTCGGCGCAGCGAGTATGACGTCATTGCCATATGCAGATGTCAGCTGCTGGCCTCTGATTGGCCAGCGGCTGGCATTGGAAATGCTGTGCTGGGAGACAGTCTCTGTGCAGCGCTGTTGTTGGCGGCTTATCCAGGACCAGGTCGGGATCGTCAAGGGGTCGGACTCTGTGGTGCCTGCGGGCCACATCTGCAGGAAGGCCGCCGAGGGAACGGAGGACAGGTGAGAATCATCTTTTTTTTTTTCTATTTTATGTGTGTGAAGAACAGCACAGGGGGCACAGAGCCACAAGAGGGGACCTGGATGGGGCACATAGCCACAAGAGGGGACCTGGATGGGGCACATAGCCACAGGATGGGGACCTGGATGGGGCACATAGCCACAGGATGGGGACCTGGATGGGGCACATAGCCACAAGAGGGGACCTGGATGGGGCACATAGCCACAAGATGGGGACCTGGATGGGGCACATAGCCACAGGATGGGGACCTGGATGGGGCACATAGCCACAAGAGGGGACCTGGATGGGGCACATAGCCACAAGAGGGGACCTGGATGGGGCACATAGCCACAAGAGGGGACCTGGATGGGGCACATAGCCACAGGATGGGGACCTGGATGGGGCACATAGCCACAGGATGGGGACCTGGATGGGGCACATAGCCACAAGAGGGGACCTGGATGGGGCACATAGCCACAAGATGGGGACCTGGATGGGGCACATAGCCACAGGATGGGGACCTGGATGGGGCACAGAGCCACAAGATGTGGACCTGGATGGGGTACATAGCCATAAGATGGGGACCTGGATGGGGCACATAGCCACAGGACGGGGACCTGTATGGGGCACATAGCCACAAGAGGGGACCTGTATGGGGTACATAGCCACAAGCTGGGGACCTGGATGGGGCACATAGCCACAGGATGGGGACCTGGATGGGGCACATAGCCACAAGATGTGGACCTGGATGGGGTACATAGCCACAAGATGGGGACCTGGATGGGGCACATAGCCACAAGAGGGGACCTGGATGGGGTACATAGCCACAAGATGGGGACCTGGATGGGGCACATAGCCACAAGATGGGGACCTGGATGGGGCACATAGCCACAAGAGGGGACCTGGATGGCGTACATAGCCACAAGATGGGGACCTGGATGGGGCACATAGCCTCAAGATGGGGACCTGGATGGGGCACATAGCCACAGGACGGGGACCTGGATGGGGCACATAGCCACAGGACGGGGACCTGGATGGGGCACATAGCCACAAGATGGGGACCTGGATGGGGCACATAGCCACAAGATGGGGACCTGGATGGGGCACATAGCCACAAGAGGGGACCTGGATGGGGCACATAGCCACAAGATGGGGACCTGGATGAGGCACATTAGTACAAGATGGGGACCTGGATGGGGCACATAGCCACAAGATGGGGACCTGGATGGGGCACATAGCCACAAGATGGGGACCTGGATGGGGCACATAGCCACAAGAGGGGACTTGGATGGGGCACATAGCCACAAGATGGGGACCTGGATGGGGCACATAGCCACAGGATGGGGACCTGGATGAGGCACATAGCCACAAGATGGGGACCTGGATGGGGCACATAGCCACAAGATGGGGACCTGGATGAGGCACATTAGTACAAGATGGGGACCTGGATGGGGCACATAGCCACAAGATGGGGACCTGGATGGGGCACATAGCCACAAGATGGGGACCTGGATGGGGCACATAGCCACAAGAGGGGACCTGGATGGGGCACATAGCCACAAGATGGGGACCTGGATGGGGCACATAGCCACAAGATGGGGACCTGGATGGGGCACATAGCCACAGGATGGGGACCTGGATGGGGCACATAGCCACAAGATGGGGACCTGGATGGGGCACAAAGCCACAAGATGGGGACCTGGATGGGGCACATAGCCACAGGATGGGGACCTGGATGGGGCACATAGCCACAAGAGGGGACCTGGATGGGGCACATAGCCACAGGATGGGGACCTGGATGGGGCACATAGCCACAAGAGGGGACCTGGATGGGGCACATAGCCACAGGATGGGGACCTGGATGGGGCACATAGCCACAAGAGGGGACCTGGATGGGGCACATAGCCACAGGATGGGGACCTGGATGGGGCACAGAGCCACAAGATGGGGACCTGGATGGGGCACATAGCCACAGGATGTGGACCTGGATGGGGCACAGAGCCACAAGATGTGGACCTGGATGGGGTACATAGCCACAAGATGGGGACCTGGATGGGGCACATAGCCACAAGAGGGGACCTGGATGGGGTAAATAGCCACAAGATGGGGACCTGGATGGGGCACATAGCCTCAAGATGGGGACCTGGATGGGGCACATAGCCACAGGACGGGGACCTGGATGGGGCACATAGCCACAGGACGGGGACCTGGATGGGGCACATAGCCACAAGATGGGGACCTGGATGGGGCACATAGCCACAAGATGGGGACCTGGATGGGGCATATAGCCACAAGAGGGGACCTGGATGGGGCACATAGCCACAAGATGGGGACCTGGATGGGGCACATAGCCACAGGATGGGGACCTGGATGAGGCACATTGCCACAAGATGGGGACCTGGATGGGGCACATAGCCACAAGATGGGGACCTGGATGAGGCACATTAGTACAAGATGGGGACCTGGATGGGGCACATAGCCACAAGATGGGGACCTGGATGGGGCACATAGCCACAAGATAGGGACCTGGATGGGGCACATAGCCACAAGAGGGGACCTGGATGGGGCACATAGCCACAAGATGGGGACCTGGATGGGGCACATAGCCACAGGATGGGGACCTGGATGAGGCACATAGCCACAAGATGGGGACCTGGATGGGGCACATAGCCACAAGATGGGGACCTGGATGAGGCACATTAGTACAAGATGGGGACCTGGATGGGGCACATAGCCACAAGATGGGGACCTGGATGGGGCACATAGCCACAAGATGGGGACCTGGATGGGGCACATAGCCACAAGAGGGGACCTGGATGGGGCACATAGCCACAAGTTGGGGACCTGGATGGGGCACATAGCCACAAGATGGGGACCTGGATGGGGCACATAGCCACAGGATGGGGACCTGGATGGGGCACATAGCCACAAGATGGGGACCTGGATGGGGCACATAGCCACAAGATGGGGACCTGGATGGGGCACATAGCCACAGGATGGGGACCTGGATGGGGCACGTAGCCACAAGATGGGGACCTGGATGGGGCACATAGCCCCAAGATGGGGACCTGGATGAGGCACATTAGTACAAGATGGGGACCTGGATGGGGCACATAGCCACAGGATGGGGACCTGGATGGGGCACATAGCCACAGGATGGGGACCTGGATGGGGTACATAGCCCCAAGATGGGGACCTGGATGGGGCACATTAGTACAAGATGGGCGCCAGGATGGGGCACGTTGCCACAGGATGGGGACCTGGATGGGGCACATAGCCACAAGATGGGGACCTGGATGCAGAGCCACAAGATGGGGACCTGGATGGGGCACAGAGCCACAAGATGGGGACCTGGATGTGGCACAGAGCCACAAGATGGGGACCTGAATGGGGCACAGAGCCACAAGATGGGGACCTGGATGGGGCACAGAGCCACAAGATGGGGACCAGAGCCACAAGATGGGGACCTGGATGGGGAACATTGCCACAGGATGGGGACCTGGATGGGGCACATAGCCACAGGATGGGGACCTGGATGGGGCACATTAGTACAAGATGGGGACTTGGATGGAGAACATTACTACAAGATGTTTTCCATTATTACTATATGATGCTAATTGTAAGACAATATTACTGTATGTGGCCAATTGGGGGAAATAAAATTGTAAAAAAAATAAAAGATAAAATAAAGCATGAAAAAATATTGGGCACTAAAAATGCTGTTTTATATGTAAACTAAAGTAAACACAAAAAAGTGCACGTTTATTATCGCCACATCCATAACGACCCAAGCCATAAAAAAATAAACACGGCAAAAATGTTCAAAAGGTGTATACAAAAAAAATGGTATCACTAAAAATGTCACATTGAACAAAGAATGCGGCCCCCCAAATTCAAATTTTTTCCATGTGCGGCCCATATACCCAGCCGAGTTTGAGACCCCTGATCTAGAGTATAGATCAGATACAAAGAGTGTCTTTTGGTTCCCTAGGGACTGTGTAATTCCTCTTTTCTCTTGTGTGGACGATGCAGTAAAATTGAACACTTGCTGCCAGATTAAAGCAGAGATCATAGCAGATTGCTATACTTACACAGTAACTGTTGTTTTAAGCAAGTTTATAATATATCTCAGAGAAATTTGTTTCTTTCTCCTCCATGGCTGATCTTTCACTCTCAATTCATCTGAATGTAGTGAAGACAGACTTTCATATTTTTAACAATAAATAGGAGATGATAGTTGGTGCTCATAAGATTCTATGAGGAGGGTAAGAAGAGGGAGGAGCCAGAGGCAGACACAGATATTAAGCAGATATTATGCTTCAAGTTCTCCTGAAATGACAGCTGCCTTTTATTTTTTTTAACCCTTGAAAGATCAATCAAGGAGGAGAAAGAAACAGGTTTCTCCAATAAGAAAATTTACAAAGTTGCTTATTTTCATGTGTGCTAACGATTTACGGAATAAAAAATAAAATGACGACTACTCTATAAACTATTTTGCAGTACATATAGCCCCGATTCATCAAGACCGTTAATTTTCATGCCGGTCGTGATGAGGGGACATATTGAAGTCAAACGCTCCTGATTTATTAGCGACTAGAGTAATAATTCTGTTGTAATGAATGCCACAGCTCCTCATGAATTAGATGATTTGTGGCGTCGCGCCCAAGTTGCACCCCAGCTCTGCCCATTTTGGAGGAGAAAGGGGAAACTGTTATAAAAAATCCAAAATTGGCAACATTTTTGTGCAACCTTGAGTTATGCAAAAAAATAAATTGTGACTTTTCCAAACAATTTGTGCCAGTATTTGATGAATTGGAGCCATGGTTTTAATACCAAGCTCCACATATTACTTGCCATCATATAGAAGTCATGGTTCACACATTTTCCACTCCGTAAGATAATGCCTTGTACCACCCTTCCATTTGTTTCAGTGAAAAGACTCCGGGATAGAAACCGATGAGAATCCAGAGTAATTTTGTATTCCAAGTCTGCAAACATAATTATAAACATGTAAAAACATAATCACTTACAAAATGTGCTAATTTGTTTTTGTTCCTGTTGTCTCAGACTCACTGAATTTTTCCATTTTACTTGTCCCAGATTTAATTACGATATTAAAACAGTATCTAGAAGAAATGCAGACAGTCTCCTTGTTGTTCCTATGGCAGTTTTTGTGTTCCATATTGATGACATTAGGGGTAAATACTGGACTCACTTCCACCTCTGCAACATCCCGGGACCTGAAGAAGGTATGCAATGTATTTACAGTGGAATAAATTAAGATAAAATATTGTAAATAATGTTACCTGGTTCACATATGCACCTTTTAGATGAAGTGAGACCAATAAGCATCTAATAAAAAATCTTCCAAAAATGTATATCTCTGTTACCTATTTTCTCTCCTGTTTCACTACTGGTGTAAAGATTTACGTACTTAAAGAGGTTGTCCACTACTTTTAGATTAGATAGGCCATCAATGTAAAAGTAGTGGACAACCTCTTTAATGAGTGAATTCTGACTACAAACTGTCTTATTTATAGTCAGTTTTTATTAAATATTTACTAAAATTGGCTTTATACATTCAGTAACTATCAGCCAAACACTTACTCGGCTGAAAGCTATCACTCCTGACCAGCCCATATACATGCACCCTAGACATGATTTTCTCAAGGAGAGGGGGAATAAGACATTTCTGATGGAGGCTTATCTTTTGTCGGAGCAACAGGATGGGGCAATGTAATTCAACGTGCCTGATCTGTCTTTGTATGGGGGCCTCATCCTGACTCTTGGAACAGTTGATAGCCTAGCCCCATTAAAATTGTCGGATTTTGCCAACATTGCCTTAATATGTATGGGCACTTTTAGGATCCCCAGCAGACAGAAGTGTGTAATGGTCTGAGAGTTCAATCAAAATGGCCATTCATTGCCAAACACAAAGCTGCCCATTCTGTTTAGTAGAATCTAAGGAGCTCCCTAGTTTTCATCCTTTATCCACTGCCTAGGGTTATGGACTTCACTGCAGAGGCTTCCTGGGTGCAACTGCAGAGTAGTCACTGACTGGTGGAGAAAACTGAATAGATTAACCAAAAAATCCAGGATTAAAACCAGAGAATCACTTATTGGAGTCCAAGTGCAATGTAGGGTAAAGCTAGTGTCACAGGTTTACCGTGACAGAGAGGAACCAGAAGACTGCGGTGTCTGACTTCACGTACTCCTGCACTGATTAGAAGCACTTTAACATCATTTTAAACAGTGCAGGCTTCTGCTAGCAGTGCTGGGGTTAATTTGTTCAGTTGAGAGTTCCTGCTTTGATAGTCTCAGCTATTTTGTTGGCCACTCCCCTCTGCTATATACGCTTGCCTCTAGCACTTAGAGATTGCCAATGTTAGTTTCATACTGCTTGGTTCTGGAGTTGGAGGAACTGGTTGTTTGAGGAGGCATTTGGAGTATTTATCTAAAGACTGTTGCTTGGTTATTTGTCTGTGCGCATATCCTCATCCTCTCCTATTTTGTTTTTCCTTCTTTTACTTCCCGGTGTTCCACTCTGTTGTTTGTGAGTGCATATTTGTATGATTGGCATTTTTACTTATTCCTGTACGTCTTCCCCTGTTAGTCTGGTTTGTGTATTATTATACACTACAACTCCCCACTTCCCTGGTTGGGGGAGGTGACAGATAAATGCTGATTCAGGAGATCAGCAAGGCATGTGGCCCCAGCAACTTCAGCATTAGAAGTAATCCGGGGAGCAGGGATAGCTAGGGCGCCCCTAGCTTTAAGGATAGGAAGGGAGCCCCTGGCCCCGGGATATCTGACATCAGTGTGGTTACAGCTGGTTCAGAATCCATGAGAGGCAGTCAGACAGACAAAGGGGCAAACAGTGCAAGGTCAAATCCAAAACAGGAGTCAATGGAATATTGCAGAAAAGTAGTCTACAAAAGCTGGGTCAAAACACAAAACAACAATACAATAGTAACCTATAAATGCACAAAGTATGATTCAATAATACATTAACTGGAAACCAGCTACAATACTACTACGTTTAAAATGGGCATGGAGGTGCTAATTGTTTTCCTACTTAGTACTCAAATTGGTCCTCTGAATGGATCCCCTGTTGGAATCTTGAGGTCAGACTGTGTGGACAAACCACTCCAGAATCTGACAGTGTTGTTAAGGGTGCTTTCACATTGCACTTTTCTCCATGTTCAAGGGTCCCGTCGGTGCTTGCATCCTAAACCCCTCGCTCAAAAAACGTGATTTGAATGTATGCACCGACAGGGCCATAGACAGTAATGGTGTCGGCAGTGCGAATGTGCGTCCATGCAGTCTGCTGCATTTTATTGCCACCTCCTAGTAGGTGTACATGCCCAAAAAGGATGCACGATCAGAGTGCATGTTCCTTCTATTTGCTTCATTATAGTTTATGGCCCCGTTGACACATACATCCGCCATTGAACGGGTGCCAAAACGCAATGTGAAAGCACCTTAAGAATATTGGCAGAGGAATTCCATGAATAACGCCTCTACAAGATAACTGCTTACCTTGTTACCCCTTGTGTACCAATGGCGGAAAGACAATGGCAAAAATAACAAGTTTACACACAAGTTTACTTCAATGAGTTGCTAATGCTTTTGTCTCATTGTGTATATTCCTTATCTGCCTGATCTGGGAAATCTACAGAACTTTGAGCTGTGAGACTAAAGCCCCCGTCTCACATAGCCAGATCGCTGCTGTGTCACGGTTTTGGTGACGCAACAGCGACCTCACCAGCGATGTTGCTATGTGTGACACTTTGCAGCGATCAGGCCCCTGCTGTGGGGTCGCTGATCGCTGCAGAATGTCCTGGACCTTTTTTTGGTCGTTGCCCTCTGGCTGGTCAGCACACATCGCTGTGTGTGACCAGCGGGAGCAGCGATCAGGCTGGTAACCATGATAAACAGCGGGTTAGTAGGTGCGCGTGTGCCCCTAGTAACCCGATGTTTACCATGGTTACCAACCTGCTCCTGCTTCAGCAGGCTGGTAACCAGGAGCAGGACATTGTGGAAAGATTCTTTCCACGATGTCGCTGCTCCCCTGATCGTTGGTGAGCCTGCCTGTTTGACAGCTCACCAGCGAACACATAGCGACGCAGCAACGATCCCTGACAGGTCGTATCTTTGTCAGGATCGCTGCAGCGTCGCTAAGTGTGACGGGGCCTTAAGTTAAATGATCACAACAATCTGAGAAATTTGCAATTGAATCAACTGAAAACATCTGGAAACCCCAAAATCCATCTACTGTAGCAAACTTAAAAAAAAATAAGCGAACTTATACAAACTAGACTTGAAAAAAGGCCCAACATAAAAGAATAAGGCACAAATGCAAAACAGGTGAAAAGCACCAAAAACAAGTGAATTGATAATTGATAATGAATTCAGCCTAGTGGCTGCAATTACACATTGCAACTACAGTGCATTTTGTGCTGCAATTTTCCAGTCCATTATGACTTTCCCCAGTACACATCTGATCTCACAAATACTCTTGTAAATAATTGGGCAAAAATTCCCACAGACACCCTCTAAAATCTTGTAAAAGGCCTTCCCAGAAGAGTGGAAGCTCTTATGGCTGCAACTGGACAAACTTCATATTGATGTCTATGGTTTTAGAATGGGATGTTCTAAAAGCTCCTGTAGGTACAATTTGTAGGTTTCCCAATACTCTTGTCCACATAGAGTGGTTCTACTGATTATGGTGAATTCTTGAAGATGTTCTGCACTACACCATTAGACCATGCTCTGCTTGTCCTGGAGCTCCGGTAATCTCCCCCTACACTTACTGTACACAGGCACTGGATTGAGCCATTCACCTGCACACCCCACAAACGTCTGCACAGGAACAGCTTTCTCCACTCACTTCCTTTCTTTGCTGAATCTCCTTCCCATGCCATCCTGACCAACGATCTGATACCCTCTGTGGCACAATATAGGTACATAGAAGCCAGCTACTGCAGCAGTTTCTCTTTGTGTTTATACATAACAATATTCAACATCTTAGACCTCTTCATGCCTGAATCTGTAAGCACTGTCAAAAGAGTCTGGAAGCGGAATGTCATCTATGGCAATAAACCTGACTGGTCACTACATTTTTTGTAGTGCAGGCAGAGAATCAAGCTCCGGGCTTTGCTAATATCATATTCACCTATTAAACAGAACACATTTTTGGAAGTATGCTAATAAACTTACTAGTGGGTATAGTTGGACTGTAAATATGAAAAAAAGACCTTCATACTTACCAAAAAAGTGTAGCACCTCCAGCGCCTCCAATTGTTACATCTATAAGGCCATCTCCATCCAAGTCCATCTCGCCATGTATGGACTGACCGAAAAACTTAACCTTCTTTCCATCCCCACCTGATGGAATGTGCTATTAAGGGTAAAAATAGTGAAATATAATGAAAAATGTATTAGTCTTTCTGCTCTAAAGTCATGGCTAAATGTTTTGAGACCAACACAAATGTTGTTTTTCACAAGGTTTGCTACTTCAGTGTTTTTAGATCTTTTTGTCAGATGTTTCAATGGTTACTGAAGGACAATTATCAGAATTTCATTAGTTTTTAAACTTTATTGACCAATACATCAATTCAGTTCTTGGAGTTTATAACAATTTCTATGTATTTTTCCTGAGTACTGGCCATAGGTTCACAATGGGATTGAGATCTGGAGAGTTTCTTGGCCATATATCCAAAAATTCAATGCATTTTTCACCGAACCACTTAGTGACGTGGTCTCTATCATGCTGGAAAAATCATTGTTTATCACCAAATTACTACCGGATCATTGGAAGAAGTTGCTCTTGGTGGAGGTTTAGATCTCATTCTTTATTTATGGCAGTGATCTTAAGCAAAATTGTAATAGAGCCCCCTCCATGAATGGAAAGCCCCCACACTCAAATCAATCATTCTTCCTGTCTGCTGCAGTCCAATCCCTGTACTTCCTACAGACTGACATTCTGTACAAAGTACAAGGTTAAGACTACTGATGAATGAGGCAAAGTTATTTTCTCTGATGAAGCCGCCTTCAGACTATTTGGGACATCTGGCAGAATGATTGTCCAGAGAAGATAAGGTGACCGCTACCATGAGTCGTGTGTCATGCCAACAGTAAAGTATCCTTACACCATTCATGTGTGGGGGATTTTCATCCATATAGTGGGCTCTCTCACATTTTACCTAAAAACACTACCATGAATAAAGTGAAACGTGGACGAGGGATGGCCACAGGACGAGGGGTACAGCAGCAATCAGCAGACACACGCAAAGATTAGATAATATAATATGAACATTTACTAACCAGTTTATAAAACAAAGGAAATGATGGTAGATAAACAGAGTATATATAACAAATACAATGACAGCAGTTACCGACTAAGAGTATACACAGGTACAGTCAACAGAATTAACAGTTACATGCAAGCAAAGATACACGCGATTAACCCTTTCTATGCATAAATCAATAAAACGACAGTGTTGTGCCAACACTTTAATAATCACATACTCTGAGCAGTTTTCGAAGTGTCTCTTACAGAAGAGGCCTTTTCTCCTAACTGGATCTCTATAAGGCTATTTACATATGCACATATATATTCAGATGTAAGATGGTACCGGTTTGTATTGAGACTGGTCCTTGCTGGGCTGAGTCCCGAATAATCAGAAACACTGACTTGAAGCTCTCAGGGAATGCCGATCTCTCCAATGCAGGGCATCCCTAAGTCCTTAGAGATAGGGCCTCACCTGGCCTAGCCCAAGATGCTGTGTACTTGGTTGTCCTCACCGAATTGACTCATATTAAGCCGAAAACATGTCCCAAAGTCACCCTCAACAGATCCAGAGTCGCACAGACTTTCTCCAAGGAGGCACAGTCTCACTTCTACCCAGACTCTTCTTTGACTCCTCCCAACTGCCCACCAACTGCCAAACCCCCGTGCTCCAAGTCTGGCCTCTTGCCGCTGCCCTCTACTTGCCAGATCATATATTTCATCACATATCTCTAACAATACAGTAAACTGTGGTTAACCCTTTCAAAAGAATGGGATCTAAACATCCTCCAAGAGCAAATTCTCCCAACCATCAAGGAGCAATTTGACAATGAGCAATGCTTTTTTCAGCATGATGCACCAGTCACAAGGCAAAAGTGATAACTAGTTCGGTGAATAAAACATTGATATTTTGGGTTCATTGCTGGGAAACTCTCTAGATCTTAATCCCATTGAGATCCTGTGATCAATCCTCAAAAAGTGGGCGGATAATCAAAAACATAGAAATGGTGATAAACTCCAAGCACTGATGATACAAGAATGAGTTGTCATCAGTCAGGGTTTGTCCTAGGAGCTGATATCCAGCATGTAAGGGCAAATTTTAGCAGTCTTGAAAAATAAAGGTGAACACAGTAAATATCGAGTCTTTTCATAAATTTTGTATTTTTCAATAAAAGTGTAAAAAGTTATGAAATGATTACAATTGAACTTCAGTAAACATTCAACTAAAAGATCTAAAATTATTGAATCAGCAGATTTTATAAAAAACAAAGTTTATGTCGCTGAAGAAAAGGTCGGCACTCTGTCCTCCAGGATGAACTCTCGTTCTTTATTCAAAGATCATGTGCATAGACAAAGTTTAAAATGTTAATGATACAAGTGAGGTGAGCTGTTCTGTTTGCCTGTGGACAAAATTTGCGTCAGTCTCAAAACTTTTAGCCATGACTGTACACTTAGGATGACCATCTGTACCACATAAATAAGTTTTTGACCCGTATTGATTTTGGTAAATATGCTTTTTTCATATAAGTCAAGAGCAGTCTAGACAGGGGGCTCTTTTTGACTTTGTTATCCAAAGGATCATTCAGTCTACATCTTCAGGATGATTTGCTATAACTATAATAAACGCAGAACTGAAATAGTGAACAAGTGAGCCCATAGAACCAAGATTTGGGACACAATCTGTATGATAATGATCAGGGGTGGACTGACAGTGACCTCTACCCTTTGCCAATTGTGGTCATAAGATCCTTATAGGCCATCATAGTTATTATATGTTTGAGCCCATCACTAATTGTAAAAGTGAATGAACCCTAAAGGAATGTGGAGTCGTGACAGGTTTACTTTATAAAATTAGTAATAAACTTTTGTCTTTTCTCGCTAGACCTGTCCTAGTGAGGTGATTACATTTTACACATACCTGAGCATAGTCTTTCTTTATAGATTTCTTACTTCCGTGATAAATATATACAGCTCCTCTGTGATCTCCTTCTAATGGAGCTCCAATAGCCACATCATTAAATCCGTCAAGGTTGAGGTCCTTCACTGAAGCTATTGCTGTCCCGAAGCGTGCTCCGCATGGCTCGTTCTTAGCGTCGTCTTTACAAGTTTGGTTCAGAGGTTCCAAAGTCATTTCAAGTTTGAATGTTTTCTGTGAACACAATATATCTGAATTCATCTACTCCACAGTCAGTACATACACAACTAGACTACAATCACACTTTTAACAATTTGTATGTCCATTCCTTTACTAGGAACAAAAAAACGGAATTAATGTCAAAAGCAGATTTGTTGCATAACTGATCTGGTCACTGGTCACTAGAGATGATCAAAACAGTTCCAGCCAAATTGAATTTTTTTTTTACATTTGGATTCTCCTGAATTCAATTGTTTTGTGATTTGTTTTGTGTGAATTCAGCAAAATGATGGCTGGTATTTTGCAAAATTTTAGTATCACTGCTCATCTGTCCCGCTGCTGCAGCAGCCCCTCATTTGGTACTCCACAAAGCTTCATTCTCCATCTTGCAACTTCTTGACTTTGGGAAACATCTTCCAGGCTTCTAGCCCAGTGCAGAGTGAAGAGAAAGATTGAAGATGCAGGAAAATTATGTCGTGTGTCGGACGGAAGGCAGTAGCATAGGGACAGGTTAGCGGCAAGGTGCATATGTAGCGCCCCGAGGGTTCGGCCGCTACAGGGGTATTGCACCTCACCCAGAGGTGTGGTATTCCACTCCCGGGTAAGGAGGGAGTGTGGAACAGGGCTCGTTCCACGAGCCACCGGGACCGTGGTAAAGTTCCAGCTGGAGCACGGCTGGGGCTTCATTAGAGACCCGGAGGCCGCAACCGACGTCTTCGTGACCAGGAGAGACGTTGAGAGTCACCTGCTAGAGGGACATCACGGACGTTACCTGTACCCTGGTGACATGGTCACTTACACCCGGCACAAGGGCGCCAAAGGACTGTACGCCCTCCATGTCCACCGCTTGACTGAGGAGGAACTGCAGTACCGCCCAGACACTGAGTATCCAGAGGGTCCGGACGGATCTGAAGACTACCCAGAAGAAGGAGCATCAGGAGGACACCGTTACCAGTGAACGGTAAAGTGGAACTGTAAATAGTTACCCGTCAGGGTATGAGGATTGTTGATGAGATTATTTCCTGATAAAAGTTGCCCTCTATATCCCTAAGTTATCTGGCTGGGGACTGAGAACAGCCATTCCCCCTTTTCTACCTGGCCGAGTACTGGGAACGGCCAATCCCCTGTAAATAGTTGCGCTTCTTAAAGCGCCCCCTACTGGTTTTATAAAAAGACTGCAACATCTACCTCAGAACAAATTAATTGGACTGTTGCACCTTTAAGAAGAAGTAACACCTGGTCGCAAGTTGCACCGCGGCCAGAACTCAACAATGTGTTTTTGAAAAAAAAAAAAAAGGAAAATTGTTTCACTTGAAAATGTTTAACATGAAAAGCTTTTACATGCTGCTAGAGTAATAATGCAAATGTTTTATGTGATGTTTTATATGATAAAAGTGTTCCCGTAGTTTTGACCATAGCTAGTGAAAGAAGAATGTTGAAGAAAAGAAAAAGTGTATCAGTAACGTTAAAAAGAGAAAAGTGCCTCCCATAAAGGGAGGGGTTAAATAGTTAGTGTCTTATATGCGAATGCATTCTAAAAATTTTGTATGTTTTAAATTGTTTTTATTCTTTTCCAGCCCGAGGACGTGCTGTGGTTTACCAGGGGGGAATGTAGCGCCCCGAGGGTTCGGCCACTACAGGGGTATTGCACCTCACCCAGAGGTGTGGTATTCCACTCCCGGGTAAGGAGGGAGTGTGGAACAGGGCTCGTTTAGCTGCATGCATCACACACACCCCATTTCCGGGGGACAGCTCAACGGTGCTCCCACGAGACAGAAGCGCAGGCACGACAGCATCTGTCCCTGGCTGGAGTGGGGAGGGGGAAGCACACCCAGTGATGTAGGAGCAGATAGGGGTTGGGTCTCTGGGCATAGGTAGGAGCCCATTGGTTGCAAGTCTTCTGGGCTCATACACAGAAAGGGAGGTATATAAGGTGGGCACCATCTTAGTTCTAGGAGTAGAAGAAGTCAGTTCAGTACAGTTCAGCCAGGAGGGCTGACAGGGAGCTGTGGCTCAGCCAGGGCCCAGCTCCACGAGGCAGGCCTGGAGTGAAGGCTAGAGCCAGAGAAGAAGGACAGTAACAGCAAGGAACAGGAACAGAAAGGAAAGAAAGGAACAGAACACCAAGAGAGGCCCAGAGACACGAAGGCTGAAGGAAACCCAAAGGCCCAGGAGATTTCGGGTGACGGGTTGGCAGAACAGGGTACCAGATCCCAAGTTGGTGGAGGCGACTAATCCTCAGCCAAGGACCGGCGGTCGCGATCATATCTTGGTGCGACCCCTCAGTACACCTACTAGAAAGGCATACCACATAGGGTCAGGGCAGTGAGCACGAAGCCCTCCCAAGAGAAGACCCGAGGCAGCTGGACAAAAGTGGTGTCACTGGTGGGGCACGGCCAGAGAAAGGAATAGAAGGGAGTCCTGGGCCACACTCCGGAATTACCTGGGGGTTGACCGAGCCCCTTGCCTGGTGGACGCAGCACGGCTCGGGCGGTCCCACCTGCGCACAAGTGACCTGGATGAGAACTGTGAGTAAAGCATTTGAACTGCAACACCTTGTCTCTGTGCTTTCTCACTGCGTCAGCACTACCAGTACTGGGACGCCTGCACCATCACTCCCATCCTCTACTACACTGCTCTGGGGCTGCACTCCTCCCGTGGGGAGTCACACTACCTCAGCTGCGTACCCCATCAGCCCCAGCGGTCTTCCTTGCAGCGGCGGTCCGCACTGACCGCAATCGACGGGTGGCGTAGTCGGACAATTAACTTAAAACCCTATAAAGACTGCCACTGGTTTAACCACCCTGAGCCACGGGACCGGGTCGCCGCCACGGAGACTACAAACCCCAGCATCCCCCAGAGACCTGGATCCGGGTATCCCACACACGTCCACACTAGGCCCAGGGGGCGAGTCACATATTATTGTAATTTTACACCCTAGGTTTATTAGACCTTAGAACATAATAAGGAAGATTATATTTGCATCGACTAACTTTGATGCAAATTGAATTTCCTGGTCAAGTTGGAGAAAACTGCTGAATTTCAATTTCAGCAAATTTGCTTATTGCCACGTGTTCTTCCATCATGAGAGCTGTTCAGTCTAGAGGAAAGGCAGAACTAACAGTGCCATAGGAGAACCTGTAATACTAATATTAGTAACCTACACAACCTACATCAGTAACATAGGAGAACCTGTAATACTAATATTAGTAACCTGCACAAAATCATAATAAATTAATAAAATATAAGCACTGAAATTTCCAATTGATGATTTCCTCTGTTAACCAAGCCATTCAATTATGGAAAAGAAGCAATTCAGTCTTGTGGATGAAGCTGATTCCTGATCCCAGGGATAAAACCCATATACCCAATACATCCATCACACTGCTATATGCAGTACAATGTATAAAAGCAACAACTATGGCTTTATGTGCACTGTATATAAACGTGCACCTATGCATGTGTGCCGCCCCTGAGGGTTCAGTCGCCACAGAGGTACTGCATCTCACCCAGATGTGTGGTATCTCACCCTCAGGTAAGGAAGGAGTACAACTCAGGACCCTAACACCTGCATTCACTACACCACATTTCCGGGGGACAGGGAGAGATTGCTCCTACGGGAGAGCACAGTCCCTGATCCCTGGCTGGAGTGGGGGGAACCACCTAGAAAGGGGGAACCATGTAGTGGATGGGGTGGAGGAAGTAGATCCTGGGAGCACTTGAGAAGCAGTATAAAATAGGGAACCATCTTAGATCAGTGTTCAGTCAGAGGAGGAGAAGTGACAGGAGCAGAGGCTCTGTATGAGTTCTGCTCCAGAGACGGGCCTAGTCAGGAGGCCAAAGTCTGAAGAGAAGGAGAAGCAAGGAGGAGAGGGATCAGGAAAGGCTCCAGGAGTAGAAGAGAAGGGACCCTAGGGGTACGGGCCGTGCAGAAAGCCATCCATACGCCCGCTGCTACCAGGAGGTAGAGGGGTCAGGACAGATAAAGGGAACCGGTCCCTCAACTAGTGGAGAACTGCAAGGTTCAACTAGAAACCGGAGGCTGCAGCACTTTATGTACCGTTAGCCAAAAGTCCACACCAGGCTCACTAAGAAGGTAGCCACATAGGACCCAGGGGACGGAACATACGTCGCTCGCCAAGGCCCGCGGGTACCGGATTGGAGTCACTAGGTGTGAGGTGCAGGGAAGAAGCCAGAGAAAGGACACACAGAAAGGGGTCCTGCTAAGTACTCCGGAGCTATCTGGGGGTGGACTGAGCCCCTCACTGAGTAAACACAGGACGTGATCTGGGAAGTCGTGATCTGCAGCGATGACTTGGAATGAAACAACTGTGAGTAAAGTACCTGAGACTGCATCCCATTGACTCCGTGTTTATTACTGACTCCCTGCACAATAACCACCATCATCCACACACACTGCCCTGAAGCTACACTCTTCCTGTGGGGAGTTATACCACCCTTGCTGCTAAACCATCAGCTTCAGAGGACTGTTCCGCAGCGGCGGCCTCATTAGCCGCACTCCACAGGTGGCGTAGTCGGACATTATATCACCTACATATATATATATTACCCTTGGATTGACCGCCCTGGGTCACGGACCGGGTCACTGCCACTGTGACTACAACCCCCAGCATCTACCGGCCCGGCTCCAGGTGCCCCACGGCCCAGGGGGCGCGTCACATGCAACTATGTACACATTTAAGTACATATATGAATAGTAGAGATCCTCCTCTCCCCAACAACTTGTACGTGCTCATGTATTACCTTATCAATTATATAGACATAGACTTTTCCTTGTTCTTGCTTTTCACTTCCCATATACATTGGTGCACCAGCGAGCAGGATATCAGTGAGTGAATCACCATCGACATCCACTGTGGTGAGGACGCTCCCAAAGTAAGACCCAATCTGAAATGAAAAAAAAGCAAATGAAAAAAGAGAAAATTAGGATAAGGGCTCGTGCACACAGTCACATTTTCGGTCCGAATGCGATCTGACTAAACATCGGATCGCACCCAGACCCATGTTATTCTATGGGGCTGTACACATGTCTGATTTTTTCCTTGGACTGAGCCGGTTCGAGGATAAAATTGCAGCATGCCCGAATGGAGAAAATGGAGAAATTACTTTCTCCATCTTCCCATCTGAGAAAATTGGATGACACTCAGATCAAACTCTGATAAGAGTTTGATCAGAGTGTGATTAGCATAATCTGCCCGATTCTCTTGGATGAAAGAAAACACGTTGGTGTGACCCAAACCGAAGGCAAAGGTGTAGAGTGAAGCTCCAGTGTCCTAACTCTGGACAAAGCATTGTCCACCACCACCTACTGTATCATGCACCATTGATAATATCAGTCTCTTCTTATGTTCTCAAGCCCTTCAGAATCCTGGGCCATGGAACGATTGCCAACTCTGGATCCCGCTAGACCCCTGAGCTAAATGTTTAGTCTGCTTTTCAAATAGCTGTGTTGATCAATGCTGTTCAGGGCTTCATAAAACGGTTTCCTCCCTTCATGACACCCTTATTATTACATTGTGGTCATACAAGAACAACATCTGCAAGGAGTTTGTATGTTCTCCCCGTGTTTGTGTGGGTTTCCTCCGGGTTCTCCGGTTTCCTCCCACACTCCAAAGACATACTGATAGGGAATCTAGATTGTGAGCCCAAATGGGGACAGTGCTGATAATGTCTCTAAAGCGCTGTGGAATTAATGGTGCTATAAAAGTGAGTGAAATAAATTAAAAAAATAAATAAATACTGGAGGGTCACTGATTTTGAAACAAAATGCAATAAACTTGCAAAGTTATAACTATATCACCCATCTGAAAAAGGAATTTTCCCTTTCAACTTTAATAGATGGCAGTGCAACCAACCATTTCCTAAAATATGATATCTTTCAAATGCGAAGAGTTCAATATGTGAAAGGCCTGATTCAGATATTTATACAGGACTCTGTAGACTTTAGATCAGAATTTTAAAAATATTAAGATACAAATCATCAGACATTCTTAAAAGCTGACTAAAGGGGTTGTCCACTATCAAGTGTCATCTAACAGTTTCTTTGCTTCCTCTTTAGAACGGCCAGCATATGACCAGTGCAGCAAATCAGTATCCACAGTGGTGATGTGTTGGTCACCACTGTACACACTGATTGGCTGCAGCAGACATGTGCAATGTATTCAGGACATTCATTTTTCTTGATAAGAGTAAGAAAACAAAAAAAAACAAGAAAAACTAAAACACTACAAAGAACATTTCTTCTTCTGGAGGACCTGACCTGTGTAATGCTGACATTAAACCTATGGTGTAGCTGCTGTAGGTAATTAAACACTTACTGCCAGGGTTTCTCACAGGTTACAACTAGAGATGAGCGGTGTTCGACTCTAACTGTTCGCCAATCTCAAATTCGAGCTGTTTTGGGTGGTGTTCGAGTCGTTCGACAAAACATGCAGGACGGGGACCCGAACTCCCGCCCGAGCATCGTGTAAGTATTTGCTCGCTCATCACTAATTAACAGTATTACTGTGAAAAAATCCAGTTGCGCTTTTGGTGCACGAACAGTTATCGAACATAACCTCGAACAGCCGAATTTTTTGCAAATCGTTCGAGTTCGTCGAATGACTCGAACTCGAACGATTTGCAAAAAATTTGGGCGTGACGGTAAGTAGAGTTTAATTTAGAACATTAAAGAATTGTGTGTTTATTTCAATTAAAGGACTTTATTCTGGGTGTTTGTGTTTTTTTGTAACTTTGACTATGGGGTTAGTAATGGGGGTGTCTTATAGACGCCTTTCCATTACTAACCTGGGCTTGATGTCAGCTGGCATTATAAGCTGACATTAACCCCAGCCCTATTACCCCACTGCCACCGCTACAGGGCAGTGGGAAGAGCGAGGCTAAGTACCAGAATTGGCGCATCCTATGGATGCGCCATTTCTGGGGCGGCTGACGGCTGGTGTTTCTAGCCTGGGAGGGGGCCAATGTTCATGGCACCCTTCCTGGGCTATTAATATCAGCCCCAGCTGTCTGCCTAGCCTTTGCTAGCTATTAAAATAGGGGGGACCCCACGTCATTTTTTTTTTTGGGTCCCCCATTTTAATAGCTAGTAAAGGCTAGGTATTCAGCTGGGGGCTGATATTAGTAGCCTGGGAAGCTCCGTGGGTTTTACCCCCTTCCCTGGCTTCAAACATCTGCCCCAGCTGTCTGCTTAACCTCCGCTAGAGACTAAAATTACGGGGAACCCCACACCAATTTTTTTTTTAATAAATCCTTTATTTTAACACTAAATGACAAGTACAGTAACCAACACTGTCACTGTACTTATTATATATGTGACTGACATGTTTCTATCTATGTGTGATGCTCTATTCTTTCTGTTCTAAATTGTCGGGTACCGGTGTATGACGCTGATGAATTGTGAATTGAACTGTGTCTCCTCCTCCTTTTACTCCTCCACCTTTGAAGGTGTTTTCTATGTGTTTTCTATGTGTTTCTATGTGTTTTTGTTTGCCTGCCATTGGTTTTAACGGTGTTCGACGAACCATTCGATGAACATGCCGGTGTTCAACGAACCGAACCCGAACACTACGGGGGTGGCTCAACACTAGTTACAAAGGATGGCTGGAGGGAACACTTTGTAATTTGTTTATTGTCAAGGATTTCGTCCTACCCTCACCTGAGCGACGATGTTATTATAAGGCGTTCATGCATTTGCCATGATTTTCAAAACTTGCAGCAAATGGAGCATTTTTTGCCACAATTTTCAAATATAGTAGCTAAAATATTGCAGATTTAAGGCGATTGCAGCAAATAAAACAAAAAAGACACCACAACATGTGAACACAACCTTAGTATTACAGTGATGGTTGCCACATTTTCACTTGTTTATTGATCACCACCTGTCCTGTTGCATACTTGTGTATCGGTACTGGCCTTGACCTCTGATGTGAATGGCTACAAAAAATGAATTTTATAAAACAAAGAAATCTACTCAGTTTACCTGCTCTCCTTTTAAAGTTTGCAGTATATTAATGTTGTGTCCATTCATTTGGTAGATGATAATTTGACCGGTATGGTTGTGGCGTGGTTGTCCTGCAATATAGATCTGTTCTCCATGTACAGAGGCAGAAGTTACAGTATATCCTAAGAATTAAAAAATTGTAATTAGATATTGTGGAAATGCATGTGACTTAATATACAAAGTTTTGAGGAACGTCATCTGGGGATTTTCAGTAGGAACAGACAAACCAACCAGAGTACAAGAGGATTCTCCAGTGAGTCCAGATTGTAACACAATAATAAGTCTGTAGGAAGAATGGTGGGTGGGGAATGGTCAACTTCCACCATTAGGTCACAGCCCCACTATCAGTATTCGGTCAGTTTTTTTTCTCACGAGTGGGATCCAAAACCAGGATTGTGTGATAAATGCAGAATTGGTGACTTGTTTCTATTATACCTTTTCTCTGATTGTTCCTCACCTGGTTTTGGCTCCCACTCCTGAGAAAAAATACTGACTGAATACTGACCAAATACTGATAGTAGGGCTGTGGCCTTAAGGTGAAACTCTTAGGCTATGTGCCCACCAAAGCCGTAACGAGAATAGGCGCAGTGGTTGCAATCGCACCCGCTGGGCTCTGGAGCCTAATGGGCCCAAAAGTCCCTTTGTCCCATATGAAAAGACTATTGCTCTAAAAGGCTTGCAATTATTGGGAGTCCCGTTGGAGCTTTTGCATTGGGTCCCATGAGCTTCAAGTTACGCCACTGATTCCCATGATGATTTTAGTGGGTTTTTGATGTTGTAGATTTTCTGTCCCATTTCTACACACATTAAGTAAAATAGGTTACTAGTAGTGATGAGCGAGTATGTTCTGTTAACCCTTTCGGCGAGTATGCTAGTGCCGAGCACCGAGTAGTTACAGCTGCTCGGTGTTATGTTTGAATCTCTCCCGTGTGCATGATTTGCGACTGTTTGACAGCTTCATTACATGTGAGGAATGTCTATTTCTTACACATTCCTCACAGTATTAAAGTTGTTAAACAGTTGCAAATCATGCACACGGGAGTGATTCAAACATAACACCGAGCAGCTGTAACTACTCGGTGCTCGGCCCGAGCATACTCGCCGAAAGGGTTAACAGAACATACTCGCTCATCACTAGTTACTAGCATTTTTTAAAAAAAATGCAGGGTGAAAAACGCACCAAAAACTCATCGTAGGAAGATAGCTTTAGGCTGTGTGCCCACGATGCGTTTAAGCGTTTTTGCAGTGGCAATTCCGCTGCAGAAACGCTTAAAAAACGCTTGGTAGAAAGTCTGCCATGTTCCCCAATGATAATCCGCATGTGCTGTGCACATGCTGCGGAAATTTCCGCTGCGGATTATCATTGTGGAAAAAAACGCAGCACTACCAATTATTTTGCGGAAGCGCTGCGTTTTTGCCGCCATTGACTTGCATTGGACCGCATGGAATCCGCATCACTGGATCTGTACATGCGGAATCCATGCGTTTCAATGTGCGGATGGTACCCCGGTGTGGAGGACAGGAGACTCTCCTCCAGACCCAGGTACCATAGTACCTGTAAAAAAAAAGAATAAAATAAAAAATAAATATGATACTTACCTTCTGATGGCCCCCGGTCCGCTTGTCTTCGCTTGCCGGCAGGACCTGCGCTGACTTCATAGTCATGTGACGGCAGGTCCTTCAGTGTACCGCGAGCTGCCAGCAAGCCAGGACGGAGCGAAGCAAGACTCCGGGAGCCATCAGAAGGTAAGTATAGGTTTAGTTTTTACCATTCTTTTCTGGTCACACTATATAAATCCATGCCGTTTGCATGTGACCAAGTTGTCAAGCACTTTCCAAGTGATGCTAAAAATCGCTTGCATTTCCGCATGCGGGTTGACATGTGAAGAACGATTCACGTCCGCTTGTCAGGAAAAACGCATGTACAATCCGCATGTACAATTCGCATGCGTTTTTTCTGCAAGGGAGATGCAGAAACGTTCAGGAAAAAATCCGGAGCATTTCTGCATTGTGGGCACATAGCCTTAGGCTAGGGCTACATATTCAGAGACATGTGTGGAGCAATACTGTAATCACAGATGTAATTATTTCCTATGGTGGACCATTGTGACCTGCGGCATATAGTGACTACAAGACAGAGTTACAAATATTTCTGTCGCTGGTCGCAAATCACACATTTCACACTTGCCATATACTTTAATGCAAGTTGCACGTGACACACAACTTCGTGCGACTTATCTGCAACTTGGCTACTTTATTTGCAGCAACATCAGAGTTCATAAATAGTCATACAACAGCAAGTCGCACAGCTTTTCAGAGAATTGCTGTTGCATGACACATCGCCATGTAGCCCCAGCCTTATTCACAAAGACAATTTTCTTTTTTAAGCTTTTGCATGCTTGCCAAGGGCCATAGCTTTTTTATTTTTTTACACTGACATAGCCATATGAGGGCTTGTTTTATGTAGAAGGTGTTTAAATTTTGAATCACACTTTACCATATAATGGACTGAAATAGAAGTAAAAACGAGGTGAAATGGTAAAAAAAACCTTTCTTTTTTATTAAAAATTATCTCAGGACCCAGTCCCCAAACGATCAAGACGACTGTAAAGGCCCATAACATTTGCAATTGACTGGATGAAGAGGAGCTGATAAGTAGAATTGGTTTGGCACCAATAGTGAGAGTGCAGATGGTCGTTGTGTTGTGTCTAGAAGTCTTGTGATTAGACTGTGTAACTGTTGAGCCTAGGCTTTAACATCGATGGTGTATTGGTGAGCTAGAGGCTGGAGAGACTTGATGTTTGTAGGAGAGATGCCAAAGTAAATTAAAAGGAGCCTGTGGAGGTGCTACAGAATGGGTCGCTTGGTTGGCAATCCCAGGACCCATAGTGAGAATTCCCATCAAGACATCATGTAGCAAAGCTTGGAGACAATTAGTTGAATGGACTCCCTTGATACTGTCTTGTCGGGCTGTGTAAAGGGATATGTGGGCTTTTACTGAAACAGCATAGGTTGAGTGCACTGTCATCCCGTAGAGGGGTGATTTCTGGGTAGTCTACTGAGGCTGTGAGAGACCCATCAGCTCGTAAGGTAGCCAATGTGGTTTGGGTTGTTGGAGGCAACAATTCTAGGCTGAGTAGGCTTGGTTCAGTAGGAACTATGTGGAATATCAACTTAGGAGGGGCTGATGACTGGAGTAGTGGAAGATGGTCTGGACTGCTCAGTTGTGTTCTGTATAGATGTACCTTGTGGCTTTGTGTCTTTAGGGCCAAAAATAGCCCAGTCTAACCTGGATCAATGCACTAGAATTTGCATATAAATCTGGCAAACTAGACCAGTAAGCGTGGGTCTAATGAACATCTCAGTCATATTACACTTCTGTGACATTAGTTGGTCAATGTTTACTTATGACTAGGAAGCATCTAGGTCAGTAATGGGTGGAGTATAGAGTCCTACAGTCTTGTCTTACATGGGACTTTGATGACATCATCTAATTTTCTGAATAGCTTTGGTCTTCTCAAAGGTTTTTAGGAAACGTCCCGCATTGGCCAGCAATGTAGAGTGCATCCTGTCTCTGCCTGATATTGTATTTGTTGTTTGTATCAGGAAATGTAGAGCGCGGCTCGTCCATTGATTCCAATGAGCAGACAAAACAACAGGGATCTCCTGAGAGAAAACATCCCTCGTGTTTCCTGCACTGGAGATTTTTTTGATAGGACAACATACAAATGAATATGGAGAAACCTGCAAGTCTTTTGTAATTTTGCTTATATGTCAAGCATTCTGGTACCTATTTTTGGTTTTCTTGATAATTCTCTAATTCAGGGGTCACTTTTGAGAAACTTTGGGTCTAAGGAGATACATTCAGCCATTATGTTTAATTGACAATGTCCCTGCAATGGACATGGGGAAAGCAGCAGTCTAAACTGCGCCTATTTACAGTGTTGCACATAATATATCAGCAGAATTTAGAGGATAGAGAGGACAGGCAGATAATGTGTTGGAAGTCACCAAGCGCTCTAGGCCAAGGAGGCTCAATGCTTTAGAAGGAAAGTATATTTTGTGTTTTCTTAAAATCTGTGACATATTGACCCAAAGTTCCAGTTATATGGAGCTTCCTCCCCTCTGTGTGTGTGTGACATGAATGGAGGAGTCTGTTTCAGTTTATAATCTAAGCAAGCCCCCTTATCCTTCAGACCGAGAAGGATGGCATAACCGATGAATTGAGCCAGCCATAAAGGCTCTTCATACACGTTCCCAAAGATTTAAAAGCAGCTCAGATTTGCCTCTGTGATATGTACAGTGGATACAGTCTACACATCCCTGATTAAATGCCAGGGTTTTGTCATTTAAAAATTCATAACCAAGAACTTTTTCCAACTTTTAAGGTCATCAATAATCAAATAATCATTTTGAGAGAAAAAATAAAAATAACAAAAGTAAAATAATTTGGCCTGGGGGGCTTACAGAAACATTAAAGGTACTGCAGAAATTTCTGGCAAGTACTGGTTGTATACTTGATGTGACAAGAATCTGGGGTAGCGTAGCAAAACAAAAGCCTTTTCTTACATATAAAAACATCCAAGCCTGGTAATATGTTGACAAAATCTACATCAAGTCTGTCAAAAGCATCTTCGAAAAGTGTTATGGTCTGATTACCCCAATATTGAACTTTTTGGCCATAATTCCTAAAGTTTTACTTGGCACAAAGCCAGCACTGAGAATCACCAAAAGAACACCATACCCACAGTGAAGCATGGTGGAGGCAGCATTATGCTTTTGGGCTGATTTTCAGCAGCTGGAACTGACATCTTAGTCAAGGTGGAGGGAATTATGAACTGTTCCAAATTTCAGTAAATTTTCCAGCAAAACCTTCAAGCCTCTGTTAAAAAACTGAAGCTAAAGGGGAATTTCACCTTTCAGCATGACAACGATTGTAAGCATTCCTCCAAAACAACAAAATAATGACTTCACAAGAAAAAGACCAAAGTTTTAGAAGAAGCTGCTGTACACAGGAGATGTCCACGCAATCTGACAAACTGAGCTCTAGTGCAAGGAATAGCGGGAACAAAAATTGCCAATTCTAGATGTGCCATGCTGAAAGACTCCTATCCAAAAATACTAAATGCTGTCATAAATTCAAAGGGTACTTGAACAATTAGTTTATAGGGAACATGTCACCAGGTTTCACCAATATGAGATATGGCCACCACCTTTCAGCCCTCATATACAGCATTCTATAATGCTGTATATATGCCCCCAATCTGACCAGCAAGACAAGAAAAACACTGTTTATTATACTCCCCTGGGGGGCAGAGAAGTACGCCTGTGCAGTAGCGCGATGCCAGGGTGACTATGTTGATGACATGTGGAACACGTCATCCATGCGAAGCAAGAAGGAGGATGCCATCACAAGAAGGGAGGTGCCGGACCAAGACGAGCGACACCCCTCGGACCGGATCGCCCCCCAGGTGAGTATAATAAAAGCTCTTTTTCTTTTCTTGCAGGTTGGATCAGGGGCTTCTGTACAGCGTTATAGAATGATGTACATGAGGGCTGTATCTCATATCGGTTAAACCTGATTACAGGTTTGCTTTAAAAGCTCGCTCACATGAGCGCATCACTCCGACGAATGCAATCCAATAAAAAATGGAATTGCACTTGGACGAATGTTATTCAATGAGCCAGTGCAGATCTGTTTTTTTTTTTTTCTTAGCTTTATTCAGCATAAGGAAAAACTTTCAGCATGCTATGATTTGACTCAGAAATTAGTTCAGTGTGGGGAAAAAAAAAATCGGAAGCCATATGAACGATCATTGTGGAATCTGATTTTTATGGATACATTGCAATTCTATACGATGGGAAATTGTAAATGGTCCTGAAAATGATTAATAACTGCTGAGTTAAAAATCAGATTGCATACAGACAGCACACAGATGACAAGTGAGAGAAAAAATCGTCCCACTGTTCTAGATGAGAATGGGATACATTTTTTATATGCTCATGTGACCCCAGCCTAAGGGTTTGGATATTTATGCAACTACATTATTTTAGTTCTTTTTTTCCTTTTTCAGTCGGAAAAGATTTCGATTTATTTTTCAATTAAAATGTAAAGATTATGTGTGGCATTAAAGGTGGAAAAAGTTCTTCTTGCTATGATTGTTTTACATGGCAAAAATCTGGCATTTTAACAGGGGTGTGTAGACTTTTTATATCTACTGTATGCACTCACCCGGTAGGAAATGAGAACTCCCTAACGCATAGCCTTCTGACCTGGACTGTTTTCCATTTAAATTTGTTGTCAGGCCAGCCCTCTTGTCTGACAAGGGTTGTCCAGTGGATACTCATTTTTATTTTTTATACTTGACAGTGGTGATTGCTAGAGATGATCGGTGTTCGAATCGAACTGTTCGCCAATCTCAAATTCGAGCTGTTTTGGGCGGTGTTCGAGCCGTTCGACGAACCCGAACGATTTGAAAAAAATCCGGCTGTTCGAGGTTATGTTCGATAACTGTTCGTGCACCAAAATCATAACTGGATTTTTTCTCAGTAATGCTGATAATCAATGTTAATACACAGTTTGAGTGTACAGCGGGGCGGGGGGAGGGGCAGGGGATGGATCTCTGCAGAAATAATGAAGATCTCCATTTTTTTTCTCTTTCCCGCATTTGCAGTGGGGAGGTGCAATCTGTCAGCCTATCAGCAGCGCACACACGGAGCGAAGTGCTTTTTTTCACACAAGCAAGGGCATGTGTCATTGGCTGTCTTTGTCACATGTCCTTTCCCTGTAAGACCCAGCCATTTTCCCCGTCGCCACCATTTTCTCACTGCTGCAGCTGAGTGTTGGACGGCACTGCTGCTGCTGTTAGCGCTATATTGTGTAACTGAATTGCAAGCAAATTTTCTCTTAAATAGACAGAAAGGTTTAGGGAGTAGGGACTAGTTTGTAATTGCAGCCCTTTTGAGGGCTAGGTTACAGCAGTTCCTATCACTTTTTGCCAGGCAGGTCTGTTTTAGTGCTGTGCAAGTGTTTTTCACAGCATTTGGCTAAATCTAGCTAAACAAATCCTTTTGGGCCTCTTGCAGTGTGTGTTAGTCAGAGGAGTAGCCTATCTGTGTTGCAAGCTACACCACCTGTGTATGTAATACAAATTTTTTACTGCACCTAGCCAAGTAAAACCTTTTGGGCCTGTAGCAGTGTGTGGTACTCAATCTATTAGGCCATCTATACCAAGCTCCACCAGCTTTGAAATTAATAATAATTTTTAGCTGCATCTTGCCTGTAAAATAATTTTGGGCATATTAGCAGTGTGTGGTACTCATTCTATTAGGCCATCTATACTAAGTTCCACCAGCTTTCAAATTACTAATAATTTTTAGCTGCATCTTGCCTGGAAAATAATTTTGGGCATAGTAGCAGTGTGTGGTACTCATTGTATTAGGCCATCTATACCAAGCTCCACCAGCTTTGAAATTAATAATAATTTTTAGCTGCATCTAGCCCGGAAAATAATTTTTCTTCCCAATAGTGGTAGCAATAGAAATATGGGGCATGCGCCTGGCTAACAAAAATATACGCTTCATAACAAAAAACACCAGCCTAGCGCACTGCATTAATAAGATGGTATCATCGTCTCTCCCAGTGCTAGGCCTACTACGCCGGCTAGCATTCCTGTGCCTAAAACACAATGTATGGGTCCGCGCTAGTGACTCGCCCCCTGGGCCGTGGGGCACGCGGATCCGGGCGATAGGGGAACGATGGGGGTAGTAGTGGCGGCCCGGTTCCGTGGCTCAGGGTGGTCAGACCAATGGTAGTCTGCTACGTGATGTTGATAATGTCCGACTACGCCACCCGTGGATTGCGGTTATTAGGAACCGCCGCTGCAAGGCAGTCCGCTGGGGCTGATGATGAAAGCAGCTGGGATGGTGTGACTCCCCACGGGAAGAGTGCGGCCCCAGGGCAGTGTAGTGGATGGTGGGAGTGATGGTGGTGAGAGTCCCAGTACCGGTAGTGCTGGAGGCGCGAAGGAGCACACAGACAACAAGTTACAGTCCAGGGTCTTTACTCACAGTTCATTTGTTCCGGGTCACTTCTGTACAGGTAGTGACCGCCTGAGCCGTGCTGCGTCCACCTGGTGTGGGGCTCGGTCAACTCCCAAGCAGTTCAGGAGCATGGCACAGGACCCCCTTTAATCCTTTCTCTGGCCTGCCTCACCAGTGACCCACTTTTGTTCAGCTGCCGCGGACTTGTGCGGTTAAACGTGTGCCCCGTCCTCCGCTGTCCTATATGGTGCCTTCCTAGCAGGTTTGATGACGTGTCGCACCAATAGATGATCACGACGACCGGTCTTTGGCTGAGGGTTGTTTCTCCTCCACCAACTTGGGATCCGGTACCCTTAATCTGCCTGACCCTTCACCCTGGATTCTCGTGGGTTCTTAGGGTCCCTTCCACCTTCTTGTTCCTGAGCCCTTCTGTTTCTCTGTCTCTCCTTCTCTTTCTCTGTTCCTTTCTGTTCCTTTCTGTTCCGTTCTCTTGGAGCTGAGATGAGCCAAAATCCCAGCTCCCCTTCTCCTCCTCCTCGACCTCTCACTAGGCCCTCCTGGAGTAGAGCTCCTACAGAGCCTCTACTCCCTGTCTTCTCCTCTGGCTGAACTGACTGAACGAACGAACTTCGCCTAGAGCTAAGATGGTGCCCACCTTTCATACCTCCCTCTGACCATGAGCCCAGGTGACCAGCAACCAATGGGCTGCTTCCTATGCTCAGGAACCAACCCCTATCTGCCCCTACAGCACTAGGTGTTCCACCCCCCTCCCCACTCCAGACAGGGACATAGTCGGTCGTGCCTGCACTTCAGTCTAGTGGGAGCACCGTTGAGCTGTCCCTCGGAAATGGGGTGTGTGTGCTGTATGCAGCTAACTGAGCCCTGGTCCATACTCCATCCTTACCTGGGAGTGGAATATCACACCTCTGGTTTGAGGTGCAATACTCCTGTAGCGGCCGAACCCTCGGGGCGCTACACTAGCCATGAAGCTGAGGGGTCTAAAGCTGCTGCTAACACTTTATCACAATTCAATTGGCAGATTTTCACAGAGCTCCTCCCCAACGCCCACCCATCGGGCAACAGTTGCCCACCCTCCCTATGGGATCTAGTGGCGAATAGTTGATGCCATTAATCAGAGTGTCAGTTGCCCCGTCGACGTGGCAAGCATACGGTAAGGCATGGGAAGAGTGGACACGACTAGTAGCAGGCAGACGGGTTGACCAATGTGAACAAGCCAGATTACAAGTCACCATAGAATTTCTCCACCAGCTAATGATGAGGGGCATATCAGGGACGTCAGCGCAGCGATGTCTGACCGGAGTAGCATTTCACTTGCAACTACTGAATTGGGGAGATGTGACAAAGAGATTCATCATCAGACAATCCATAAAAGGGTGGAAAAGGGGTCAGCCAAGTCAGGAGTGTAGACGTCCCGTCGTGTGTCACTAAAACTGATTTCTCACATCATATTCCTAACACCATTAACATGACACTCACAATTTGAAGCAACACTACTGTCTACTGCATTTGCGATCGCCTTCTTCGGGGCGCTATGCATAAGCGAATTAGTCCCTCAATCCAAAATTACCACCAGTGGAGGCTTATTACACCAGGACGTAGTCATAGTCAATAATGTAATACGTCTATGCATACACCAATCGAAAACGGTTCCAGTGGGCAGGGGCACTTGGGTACTTCTACAACCCACAAACGGTACACTGAGTAGGGTAACAATAGTGAAAACATATATAACCATCAGATCACAAAGTAATTTCTTCCTATTACACATTGATGGAATGCCATTATCAAGATACTAGTTCCAAGCTATATTTAATAAATGCATAACATCGGCAGGGAACCACCCCAAAGATTATGGGACACACTCATTCCACATAGGCGTGGCCATGGAAGCAGCAAGAGCAGTACTATTAGAAACGGAAGTTCAGAGGATAGGGAGATGGCGATCCACGTGTTTGGCGAGATACATAAGACCGGACTTGTTATCCTAACGTGGTTTGTTTCTTTTACAGGTGACGCTAAGCCAACAGTGTGGGTGATAGGCCACTCGTATATATATTGGGCAGAAAAAAGGGCGAAAGTCTGCCCAGGCGGGAGAAAATTAGAGTTTCATAACACATATTTCAACTGGAGAGGTATTAGAGGCCTGCTATGGCCACAAGTACTAATGGAGGTAATCAAGGTAGGGAGAGAGGCAAGAGGTCCGGTCATCTTAGTTCTACAGGCCGGGGGAAACGACCTAGGTCATCACAAGAGCGCATAACTAATGGCAATAATGAAACTAGACACTGAGCGCTTCAGAGAATTTTTCACAAAACTAACTATAGTATGGTCAGAGATTGTGCCGATAGCGGTATGGCAAGGTGCGCGAGACATCACGGGCATCGAACGGACAAGGCGAGTAATAAATATTCGGATGGCAAAATTTAGAAGAGACAGAGGCGGTGTAGTGATACAACACCGACAACTGGAAGGAGATAAAGCAGGCCTCATACGGCCCGACGGTGTTCACTTAATGGATATTGGACTGGACATATTCATGTCAGGACTCCAGGACGGAATGGAACAAGCGTTAAGAGTGATGGATGGGGGTCAGAGTCCTGCATACGAGTACGCAGGATCCTCCGTGGCCTGGAAATAGAAAGGACATGTTGGAGAGTTACACTTGTTGGCCAACTTGCCGGTATGGAGACCCGGGGCATGCTGCAACAAGCTGAATTATTTTAGAAATAAAATGCCTTTCTAATGGAATGAGTATAAAGAGTTAATAAAGCTGTGACCAATCCTCACCCATCCAGTTGTAAGAGTTACATTATTGTATTGTCAAGAAAAGGGGGCGGTAGGGGGGCTGAGCGTCTGGGTTTGGTTGGGGGTCCCCACAGTCTGCCTAGGCTAGATGCATTTAAAAATTCTTATTAGATACACAGGCGGTGCAGCTTGCTTCGCAGCTGGGCTACTACGCCCAAAGTATTGCCTAGGCTAGATGCAGTTAAAAATTCTACGCTGACTAGCAGACACTGAAGCTTTGGAGCAGACCTCTGAGTAAACAGCTCTTCAGACTCAACCATCTGTGTTACCCCAAGCCATAGTGTATGTAGTTTCTTACAGTTAAAAGGGGGGGGGAGCGACCCAACCCACCTGGAATTGACGATGCCAACGTCACGTAAAACACAGCAAGGGGACTCCAAAAAGAGTCTCCATTTTTTCTAAAAATTGTGGCACAGACACCACTTAAGTGGCATCAATTGCCCCAGAGTTGCTTAAAACTGTTGGTGAGGTCATTTTACCAAATCCTCAAGCTTTTAGTCTCCCCAGGATGACACAGGGGTAGAAAAGTCCTTGCGGATCCATGATTTGTTCATCTTTATGAACGTGAGTCTGTCTACATTCTCAGTGGACAGCCGCGTGCGCTTATCTGTCAGCACACCACCAGTAGCGCTGAACACACATTCAGAGAGAACGCTGGCTGCAGGGCATGACAAGATCTCCAAGGCGTGAGTGGCGAGCTCCGGACATTTTTCCAGATTGGAATCCCAAAATGAGCAAGGGTACAGTGACATAGTCATGGCTTCGATGTTCACTTGGAGATACTCCTGTACCATCCTCTCTAGGCGTTGACTATGTGTCAGACTTCTTGTCTCCTGTGGCCTTGCAAAGGATGGTCTAAAAAAGTGGTGAAACGATTCCAAAAAATTGCTGTTACCAGCAGATACTGTGTTACTGTTACGGTTTGAGTGATGAAGACTCGACAGTCCCACGGTTTGCAAGTTAGAACTGTGAGATTCACTACGTGCACCACTGGTGTTTTGTGAAAAAGCACATGTAAGATTCTGCAACAGCCTCTGCTGATACTCCTGCATGCGTGAATCCCTTTCTATGGCAGGAATTATTTCGGCAAATTTACTTTTGTACCGGGTATCTAACAGTGTGGCAACCCAGTAGTCGAGATTACGTCGAATTCTGACAATCCAAGGGTCATGTTGCAGGTAGTGCAGCAAGAAGGCACTCATGTGTCTTGCGCATCCAGGAGGACCAAGTCCTTGTTGTGTTGGTAGCGAGTTAAGAATCATGCTTCCTTCATCTGCCCTCTCCCCCCAACCTCACACAACAGAAATGTGATCAAGGTCTCCCTCATCTGATGAGTCTTACATGCCCATCGCCAGTTCGTCCTCCTGCACCTTCCTCAACAGTTTGGCTGCTACCATGCGCCCTGGTTAATCCCTCTCCCCCACCCTCCCATGCCTGCCGCCTTGGTGCTGCCGACTGTCTGGACCTTGGAGATGTTATCCCTTCCGCATATGACTTCTCCTCTACTTCCTCCACCTCCTCTTGTCCCACCACCTGACTCTGAATTCTGTTAAACGTGTGCTCCAGCAGGTAAATCACCGGAATAGTCATGCTGATAATGGCATCGTCAGCACTAAACATCTTCGTCGCCATTTCAAAACTGTGCAGAAGGGTGTGTGGCGCCCCTGAGGGTTTAGTCACCACAGAGGTACTGCATCTCACCCAGAGGTGTGGTATCTCACCCTTAGGTAAGGAAGGAGTATGGCTCGGGACCCTAACACCTGCATCCAACACATACCCGCAGTGGGGGTAGGGCGAGATTGCTCCTAAGGGAGAGCACAGTCCCAGGTCCCTAGCTGGCGGGAGGGTCCTATGTAGTGGGTGTGGGTGGAGAAAGCAGCTTAGGGGAGCACATGACAGGGAGAGTATAAATAGGAAGCAATCTTTGAAAGAGCAAGCCAGTCAGAGGAGGAGAAGTGACAGGAGCAGAGGCTCTGCATGAGCTCTGCTCCGGAGGCGGGCCTCGCCTGGGAGGCCCAGGACTGAAGGAGAGAAGAGAGGAGTGGGAGCAGGAATGCTCCAGGAACCGAAGGGACCCTAGGGGTACGGGCCATGCAGAAGGCCACCCGTACGCCCGCTGCTACCAGGAGGTAGAGGGGTCAGGCCAGATAAGGGGAACCGGTCCCTCAACTAGCGGAGAAACAGCAAGGCTCACCTAGAAACCGGAGGCTGCAGCATTTCATGTACTGCAGGCCAAAGTCCACACCAGTCTCACTAAGAAGGTAGCCACATAGGACCCAGGGGAAAGAACACACGTCGCCCGCCAAGGCCCGAGGATACCGGATAGAAGTGTCACTGGGTGTGAGGTGCAGGGAGAAGGCCAGAGAAAGGACACACAGAAGGGGGTCCTGCTAAGTACTCCGGAGCTATCTGGGGGTGGACAGAGCCCCTCACTGACTACACACAGCACGATGGGGGAGATTGCTCTGGTACCTGTAATCTGGACTGCAACAACTGTGAGTAAAGATCTTGGGACTGCATCACACGGACTCTGTGTTCATTACTGACTCCCTGCACTACAACCACCATCATCCACCCAAACTGCCCTGAAGCTACACTCTTCCTGTGGAGAGTAATAATACCATTGCTGCAAAACCACCAGCTTCAGAGGACTGTTCCGCAGCGGCGGCCCCTTTGGCCGCACTCCACAGGTGGCGTAGTTGGACATTATAAAACCCATATATACAAATTACCCTTGGATTGACCTCCCTGGGTCACGGACCGGGTCACTGCCACAGTGACTACAACCCCCAGCATCTACCGGCCCGGCTCCGGGTACCCCACGGCCCAGGGGGCGCGTCAACTTCATAGGTCCCTGATCTGAGACCTCTCCTGCAGCGTGATTTGCCCCACCTCTGGATCTCATTGGCCCAGGCTATACGTCAGAACGTATTGCACCAGGGCTTGTCGGTGCTGCCACAGTCGCTGCAACATGTGCAGAGTTGAATTCCACCATGTCGGCACATCGCATTTCAGCCGGTGAACTGGCAGGCCCAACGACTTCTGTAGAGATGTAAGTCGTTGAGCTGCGGGATGCGAATGGCAGAAGTGAGCACACAGCGACCGTGCCCTCTGCAGAAGGCTATCTAGTCCGGGATAGTGGGCTAAAAATTACTGGACAACCAGGTTCAACACATGAGCCATACAAGGCACGTGTGTGACATTGCCCCGGCTAAGGGCCGCACCCAGGTTTGCAGCATTGTCGCACACGGCCTTCCCTGGTTGCAGGTCCAGTGGAGACAACCATTCATGAAACTGGGTCTCCAGAGCTGACCACAACTCCTCAGCTGTGTGACTCACATTTCCCAGACATTTCAAAGTAAACACCGCCTGATGCCGCTGAGCCCTGCTGCCAGCATAGTAAGGAGGTGTGCTGGATTCCTTCTGCGCAGTTAGAAAGCGGGTGGCATTACCAGACAGGCTTTGGGTGCAGGTGGAGGACCGAGAGGAGGTTGAGGAGGCAGAAGCAGTGGAGGAACTTCTAGATAAAGAGGATTGATGTACAACTCGTGGGGACTGCAAGACTTGGACAGCAGCCACTTGTCCTGCTGTCACCATAGTTACCCAGTGCCCAGTCAGCGACATGTAACGCCCCTGTCCATGCCTACTCATCCAAGTATCTGTGGTGAAATGCACCCTGTCACACACAGAGTTTCTCAAAGAAGCGGTGATGTTGTGTGCGACATGCTGGTGTAGCACAGGCACACCTTTCTTTGAGAAGTAGTACCGACTGGGCATCTGGTACTGGGGCACTGCGACGGACATAAGGTCTCGAAAATCCTCTGTGTCCACCAGGCGGAAAGGCAGCATTTCTGTAGCCAACAGCTTGCAGATGGTGAAATTCAACCTCTTAGCTTTGTCATGGCTAGGAGGAAATGGTCTTTTACTTGTCCACATCTGAGGGACCGAGGGCTGGCTGTTGTGCTTAGACGGGGTTGAGTAGGGTGTCCCCGGCAAACTGCCGGTCTGTGAGGAAGATGCAGGCGGAAAAGTTAGGTTGCCTTGATCCAAAGGTGGTGCTCTCGATGTCGGAGAGTGCTCAACACCAGCTGGTGTTTCCACTTCCAAATGAAATAATGACCTGCCAATCACACTGGCTGTTGTGGGTAAAGAGGTGTCAGGTCTGCGTCCAAAAAAATGTGTGTCTGCTGTCCCCCCAGTCACAGAGGATGAAGAGGCCGTGGATGCACAAGATGGGGCAGACGGTGGTTGGCCCGGCCGGCTAGGCCGCATTGTAGCACAGTGAGCTTCCCACTGTAACTTATGCTTCATATACATGTGACGGTTCATGCATGAAGTACTCAAATTATGGATTTTTTGGCCTCTACTTAGCTTTTGGTGACAAATATTACAGATAACACGAGTTGGGTCATCCTTATCGATCTGAAACAATGCCCAGGCTATGCAAGGCTTAGAGCCCATGCGACCTGAAGAGCCACTACGACTTGTGGTCAGAGGCAGAGTTGTGGTTGAGGATGCAGTTGTTGACGTGCTTCCAGTACTTCGTCTCTGTCCAGGAAGGCGCAACCTAACCTCGGCGTCAATAGCATCTGTGACGCCCAGCTGCGCTTGGTATCACAGATCCTAGAAGAGTGCATTGATGGAATCCTCCACAAGAGGCCCCCATAAACATTCACACATCTCCACCTTCCACCTCAGACCAGCAGAGGGAGCCCGTTAGGGATATAAATAGGGAAGGTGGAGCTAGGCAGTTCAGTTCCTCTGAAGAGTTCTTGCAGTAGAGAAGCCTAAGAGTGGTCAGTCTGCAGTGGAGCTCAGTCTAGTCTAGAGAACTCAGTTAATAGTTCAGCAGTGGAGCACGAGGCTCCTGCTAGCTAGATTCAGGGAGCCCAGTTAGAGCTTAAGGTGTGCCGGCGCCATAAGATCGGTGAAGCACGGCAAGCTGCCGTTAGTGTGTATAGCCTAGTGAGGGCTCGAGTACGCCGAAGGCGAGTGGAGAGTTAGTACATAGGGGGCAGAGGAGCTTAACCAGCTCACCCCAAAGCATTTACTGGACTCCGGATCCGAGCTTACCGGGATCTCTATGACCCAGTAAGGCATAACCGGAATCCCTGGAGAACTACAAGTCCCAGGATCGCTAAGGTGCTGATACGTAACAGAGCCAGGAGACGCTTAGGCCCCGCATACTGGGAGCGTGAACTCCAAGACAAGGCCCTACCACAAGGTCAGCCAGCGCAGGACAGAGACAAAGTTAGGCCTAGCTCCAGGCAGGTCAGAAACTTACTACGCAGAGGCAAGAAACAGGAGGCCCTACACCCGCTCATTGGGGAGGATCCTGATATGCACCCTTCACCCTACAGTGCTCTAGGATGTGCCTGAATTTCCACCAGTAAAAGGTACTGAAGTGACTACCGTGTCCGTTCCCGTTCTTGCTCTGACCCAGCTGGGTCTCGCCTGTCCTGCATTCCCCCTGCATACGCTTTTCTGAGGCCTAGCTCCACCTGTGGGGAGCTATGCCATCGAGCTGCCTTATCACCGGCCTCAGTGGACTGCTGCAGCGCTGGTGCTTCTCACCAGATACCACAGGTGGCGTCACGAACTCTTATAAAATTAACAATTAACCACCCTTTTAAAGAGTGACCCAGGGTACGGGCTCGGGAGCTGACCACCGCGACATCCCCAAGGCCAGGCAAAGGCCCGGGTACAGAGTCATCCCCATCCCCTGGGCTAGTCACATCCTCCTCCACCTCCTCTGCTGACCTCATCGACTGGCTGACTGTGGGTTGACAGTAAGTGGGATCTCCAACCTCGTCATCATCACCCTGCGTGTTCTCACACCCGTCGTCCTCAGAGCCAACCTCTTCCTGCCCTGACCGAAAAGTCAAGTTGTCGCTCCAATCAGGTATTTGAGTCTCATCATCGTCTTCATCATTGTCTCCACCAACAGGAGTTACAGTTTGGGTACGAGGGTCTACATTATGCTCTTCTTCATCTGGTCCTGGATTCGACTCATAAAGATTCTGGGCATCAGTGCAGATTATTTCCTCGTCTGGATTAACAGAAGCTCTGGAGCAGACCTCCATTTCCCAGGCTATAGTATGAGTAAACAGCTGTGCAGACTCAACCATCTGTGTGACCCCATACTCTGACGGGCAGCAGGAGACTTAGGAGCTGTGAGGAAGCAAGTGCGATTGGGGTGACACCTCTGAGGACTGGAGTATTTGTGATGTTGAAGTTGAGGTGGAGGAGAGCTCACTTGAAGGAGCACTTGATATCCGTTGAAGCACCTGCTGTTTTTGTGCCTCATCTGGAATTTGTAGCGATGGGCGTGTCGGTAAGAAAGGGATCATATCACATTGTCCACAAAAAGAAGTAGACATCTTAGTTTGGCTGGAAGATGGTCTTTCTTCTGCAGATGTTACTCCCCCCCCCACCGCGGGGGGGGCTCGACCCACCAGCGGACAGGCACCAGTATTGGGAGAGGGGGGCTGGCCGTCAGGGTCCACCGCGGCTCTGGCACAAACCCGGTGACACGGAGGTCACACGGGCAGGAACGGACTGGCCGTGTCGGCTTCGCACTCCAGCGTAGTCCCTCTGCCCGCTCGCGCCCGTAACCTCAAAGGGATGCGCAAGCGACTTTTCTTCCCAGGGCTGTTCCCCGCCCAGCAGGAACATGGGGGACCTCAGGTCGGCCTTCCACTGTACTCCCTTACCTCCCTCGCCCTCTTTCCTTCTTCCGTTCTCCATCTAACCCCTCGGCTCTGTGGTGTCCACTCTCCCTCCAGCTCTCTCCTTCTCACAGGTGGACTACCGCGTGTATTCACACTGTGGCGAATCTTTTGGGCCCAGGCATAAGAAGTTGTCGAGGTAATGGATAATATGTGCCCCCTTAGAAACGTCCATTACAACCCATTCGAGGAAGCAACTAAACGCCTCAAATAGTGAGCAGGATCGGGAGCACCCCATGGGCAAACAGCGATCTCTATAGTATGCTCCTTCCCAGAAGCAGCCCAATAGGTGGACACTATTCGGAGGTACAGGTAGTAAGTAACCCGAACGCCGCATCAATGTCTGTATTGGCCATTAGGGTGACCCTTCCCAACTTCTTGATCCACCTGATTGCCTTGTCAAAGGATGTACAGTATACACTACTGTACTTGGTTCCACATCGATGTTGTCGTTTATGGACCTGCCCCTTGGATATGACAAATGGTGGATTAGTCCGAATGTATTGGGTTCCGTTTTTGGCACAACTCACAACGGGGATACCACTACGTCTTGTAAGGAAAGTGTTCTGAATGGAACCGCCATTCTACCTAAAGATATATCTTTTTTTAATTTTCTTGTCACGACGTCTGGGTGTTGGTAGGCTGATTTTAGATTTTTACTCCAGCCTTTCTTGATTTTAGAAGGGCATGACATGCCTATATCTGTGTCTCCCCCTCCTTTTACTCCTCCACCTCTTTTCTTTTCGCATGACTATATGTACTTGTCACTTTTCCATGTGTTAGTTGTGTCTTCTGAGCAGTTTGTCAGCTTTTGGACACCTTTGAAGTGTTTTCTATGTGTTTCTATGTGCTTTTGTTTGCCTGCCATTGATTTTAACGGTGTTCGAAGGTGTTCGACGAACAGTTCGACGAACAGTTCGGCGAACATACGGGTGTTTGACGAACCGAACCGAACTCGAACACTACGGGGGTGGCTCAACACTAGTGATTGCCTCCTATAGTGATTGAGGGACTCTGAGGGTTAAGACAGGAATACGAAGAAGAAATTCTGGAAATCGGTATTGTGGATATGGCTTACTTTAGTTTTTAACCCAGTCTTTCACCTGACTCTCACATATCAGAGATGGTGATTAACATTAAGCCGCTAATAAAGAAGCAGTAGTCTGATGCCCAACAATCCAATATAGCTGGAACCAAAATGTGGACATCTGAACAAATCCCAGCTCCGATTGTATACAATTATTAATAAAATGAGAACTTTACTGACCAAGATAAGCAGCTAGAGGCTCGTTCCTTTCTTGTGTCTTTGTCTGAAATGAATTATTTCCAGGTGTGACAATAGCATCAGATTTAATCATGACGACTGTTCCATTCCAGTCATAGGCTCCAACCGCACCAAGCATCACCCAGTCCTATATACAGCACGAAGAAAAATAATACTCACTAAATAATTATGTATATAGTAGATACAACACGTGCCATATTCTCAACGACTAATTCATTCAATATGAAGTACTTAAAGTACTACTCCAGCATTTTATCTATATTTTACCGCCATTCTGGTGACGGAATGATGTCTGCTGACAATCCCTTTAAAGCACCACTCCAATGTTTTTTTTTTTAACTTCAACACTGGAGTGGTGTCACTAATGTAAGTTCCTTGCCCTAGTCTTATTCTTACCAACTGCCATCCTGGTATCGGTGCAGCTCTGGTTGTCTTCTGCAGGTTGTGACCAGTGTTTGCTGGGCGATTCGGAAGTCACAACTCAATGTAAGTCTATGAGACCCAGAATGACACCAAAATGAGACCCTCATAGACTTACGTTGAGAGCATGTGACCGTTACCTCTGACTTCTGGTCAACCAGAAGTTGCAGTCACAAGATTGCAGATTGGGACTGACGCGACACCAGGAACAGCTGAAGACGACAGCTGGTAAGTATAATACTAGGGGCAAGAGACTTACATTAGTGGCACCACTAAATAAAAAATACACTGGAGTGGTGTTTTAAAATGGTTGTAGAGAGCACATGGCTAGAACGGCGGGATGTGAGTGAGATCTGTTTTCTTTTATTTTAAACTGGGAAATACAGCATCTTTATACATAAAATTATATATAGATGTGCTCAGCTCCTCCTGCCTAAAGAAAAAAAAAATTGTACAATGTGACATGTTCCCTTTAAAGGGATTGTCTCTAGGGATGGGCGAACCATTGATTATTGACCGTGCAACTTGTGTCGCCAACTAGCAACAGCCTAAGACAATATCTGCTGTACACATGCTAAGTCTGCAATATAGGAACTCTATGTGCCACTGTTTAGGGTCCATGCACATGGCAATGTGGTGTATCATAAATCCATATAGACATAGATTTACCTTGGAGTAATGAGCACTGAATCCAGTCTGGGACATCTCCATTCCAAAGGACACTGCTTGCTGCTCACTTGTAGCTAAAAAAATGGAAACGCCAAGATAATATAAAGAATAAAAATGAAACATTATTTGCACAATTACAGTATTTTATCATTCTGTGTCTCAAAAATTTATTACCAAGGCCAGATTTATATCCGCTTTAAATGAGCTCTCCACTGATTATTCGTTTTTTTTATTTTTCACACCAATTAGCAAATAGGAATGTGTATTCAGAGGGAGAATTGACTCACCGGTCGCCGACTTCTGCCGTTTTCAGGGGTCCGCTCAGGCGTTATGTGGCTGTATCTGCTGAATCTCACAGTGTCTGCAGTGTTGAGCGGTGGTTCCTTTTCGATTTTATCAATTTAAGTCCATGATTAGCAAAACAAAGATAGAGAGATTCATTCTGAGTCTCATAGACTTACACTGAGAAACTAATTGCTCTGCGTGATCCGGCAGGTTACAAATACAGTCATGTGATGTCTGAGCGGAGCAGAGCACTGCAGAAAACGGCAGAGGATGGTGACTGGTGAGCATTGCAATGCACTCTCTGCATACACACTACTGTTTGCGAATTGATGGAAAACAACAAAAAAAATCATTGGAGTGCGCCACTAAAATGTTATTATACCTATTTAGTCCAAAACCTGAAATGCAGAATTCAATGCTGTGATGAATTACCAATGACGTCAGATGGATCCCATAGATTTATAATGAGTTCTGTTGGGTTCTATCATGGTACTTGCAGTAGATGAATCCCGTGCACTACTAAGTAGATCGTGCACACTTGGTGCAACCATCCACAAGGTTGCAGCAGTACATAAAAATTCAGGAACCAATGCATCCGACGTCCTCCTTTAGGTTACTTTATTAGTACACAAAAAACTAAATATGTAAAGTTTCGGCCATGCTAAGCCATTATCAAGCTATAAAGATAAGAGGTAGGTATATCTCTTATTTTTATGGCTTTAAGGAGGATGTCTGATGCCTTGATTTCTGGATTTTTCTGGGTTCCATCATGGTGGCTGTCAATTAAATTTGATGGACTTTGCTACAGAGGCTTCATTTGGGGCTTCCAACAGAAGTCATTAAGAAAAATATTCAGTGATGACTTCTGTTACTTTAGAAACATAGAAAGGTAGAGTTGGAAGGGACCTCTAGGGTCATCTTGTCCAACCCCCTGCTCAATTCAGGATTCACTAAACCATCTCAGACAGATGTCTGTTCAGCCTCTGAAGTCTTCCATTAAAGGAGAACTCACCACCTCTCGTGGCCGCCTGTTCCACTCATTGATCACCCTCACTGTCAAAAAGATTTTACTAATATCTAATCTGTATCTTCTCCCTTTCAGTTTCATTCCATTGCTTCTAGTCTTTTTTTGTGCAAATGAGAATAAAGCTGATCCCTCTACAATGTGACAGCCCTTAAGATATTTGTAGACAGCTATTAGGTCTCCTCTCATTTCTGTGTTTCTATGTTTCTATCTATAGGGTGGCTCTACAGCCTCTTTGCTGGAAATGTTACGGTCTGGAGTCCTAGTTCATATTCTGACATAGGTGAACATTGTGATTCGACTCACTAGTAGTGATGAGCGAGCACTAAAATGCTCGGGTGCTCGAAGCTCGGGTCGAGCAAATTGAAATGCTCGGGTACTCGACCCGAGCAATGAGCCCAATGTAAGTCTATGGGAAACTCAAGCATTTTTTAGGCGGCTTCCCCCGGCGGTCTACAGAGGGCTTAAAAATTGCCAAAATCGATGGGAACAGTGCTCAAATGACATGGGAACAGCATGGGGAAGACCCCTGGAAGCATTTCTGACTCCCAGGTAACTGCTGTCAACAACGTTGTCAGACGTATTACGCCACTTTTACGGACTCACAATAAAACACACAAAAACTAAACCAAAAATTTATTTTTTATTTTTGTTTAAGGCAAAATAAATATACACAAACAAAAATGCTTCTCCACTCCTTGGGCTATGTTCACATGTAGCGTTTTTGATGCGTTTTTGCACTTTTGCATTGCTTTCAACCAAGACAAATGCATTCACTGGGAAATGTCATTTTAACATTTAACAACCTTATCTGGCCATGTGGTGTGTGACACATCATCTGACTCATCCTGTTTCATTTATGAAAGTCATAAAGCCTATATTTATAGGGCCACCAGGCAGCTTTTACTATTTTTAAAGGGCCAGCAGTCGGCCTTCGCTATTGTTAGAGAGCCATCAGCCGGCTATGCTTTGTTATTCCCATTATTAACGAGTGGGTCTCCTATACTGTTATTGCGTATACACAAGTCGGCCCTGTATAAGCACAAAGCAAAGAAACTTACTGAAAGACTGGACACTGCCAGAATCAGCTACAATATACCAACTCCAGAAGCATAATCAAACAGAGGAATAGAGGAGCTAAATGGTAGAAAATAGTGAATAATTTTATTATATCAAAAAGTTTAACATCATATCATAAATAATTGGATCATAGCATAGATGAACAGAGGTGCATGATGTCAGAAAAACACAGCACCCATTGGCAAGCAAAACCATACCCACTGCATGGAGATGTAACCAGTGGGATTAGGAAACCTGAGTAAGGTGAACAGAGTAAATAAATACAGGCTATGGGCAATAATAGTATGCATTTATAAGCAGCAGTCTGCGACAACATTAGAATGTGCCCAGAGTCAAATAAGATATCAGGAACCTTACCAGGAATTAAATTGGAAGGGCTAAAGGGTGCTGGAAGACAGAGATCTGTGGTAGAAAAGCCTCACCACACATTTTGCCTGAGGATTGTTGGCTTTCTCAAGAGGCTGGTCTAATCAAGCATACAAGGACCTTTAAATATGCCCCCGCTGTGGTCATGTGACACGGCGCATGGCCGCAGGTAAAGTATAGCAGCTAAAAGCATGAATGTAGCGCTATAAGTGGCGCATGCGCCATCGGTGCTCGGTCACTGGCACACGCGCCCGGGCCGTCATGCCGCCCGCGCATGTGCGTTGCGCACAGAGCGGGAGGCAGAAGATAGCCAGGCGCGCGGCAAGCGAGGGAGACAGCCGGAACGCATGCGCACAGCGCCAGGAGCAGAGGTAGTGGCCAAAACAGGAATAAGTAGAATGCTCACAGAAAATATTTGTCATCACAGCCAGCATTAATCTAGATCTGTACATCTAATATATAAAGCTGAATGTGTGTGTATGTATGTATGTATGTATGTATGTATGTATGTGTGTATGTGTGTATGTTCGGGATTGGCATCTGCACCGTCGCAGCTACAGCCACAAAATTTTGCACAGTCACACGTTTGGACCCCGAGAGCATCATAGGCTATGTTGTGAGGCAAAATTTTAACCCCGCACGTTCCAATTCACCAAACAATTTTGCCCCTATCTACATAATGGGGAAAAAGTGAAAGGAAAAGTGTTGGAGGCAAATTGACAGCTGCCAGATGTGAACAAGGGAGAATTAAAGAATGAGAGCGATGGCGCCAAAGAGTATATACCGTACAGCTGCTAAGGTGGGGCCCCGACATGGAATACTCACACTCACCACACACGGGGATATGAACACACACACAAAATGCCCCACACACTACCACGTGCTTGAACACATATACCACCCTCAGCACACACAAAACTGATCTCACAAAGATTTATCAGGCTGCCAATAGCAACCAATCACAGCTCAGCTTCTATTTTGCTACAGTTAATTAATCTGAGCTGTGATTGGTTAATATAGGCAACAAAGGACATTCTCAGTATAGCAAAGCTTGTGTAAGTTAATAAGATGTCAGTTAGGGTGTGTTGGTGGAAAGGCTGATGTCAGTCACATAACTTCTATGTAAGAGGATATAGAAACTGCCAGTTACAGACTATTTTTACCACAATAATGCCTCATAAGAAAAGGAATTTCATGGCATGAATGTCAGCTGATGCAAAAAGAAAAGCTTCATTACGGGCCAATGAAAAATGTGAAGACCGAGAAACAAGGCTGACACACATGAGAACAGCAGCTGCTTCCTCAAGAGCCAATGAACTTTCTGAGCAGAGGGAAGTGAGGCTTTCAGACAAGAGAACAAGAGCTGCTTCCTCAAGGGCCAATGACCTTTCTGAGGAGAGGGAAGCAAGGCTTGCAGACATGAAAACAAGAGCTGCTTTCTCAAGAGCCAATGAACTTTCTGAGGACAGGGAAGCGAGGCTTGCAGACATGAAAACAAGAACTGCTTCCTCAATAGCCAATGAACTTTCTGAGGAGAGGGAAGCGAGGCTTGCAGACATGAAAACAAGAGCTGCTTCCTCAAGGGCCAATGAACTTTCTGAGGAGAGAGAAGCGAGGCTTGCAGACATGAAAACAAGGGCTGCTTCCTCAAGAGCCAATGAACTTTCTGAGGAGAGGGAAGCGAGGCTTGCAGACATGAAAACAAGAGCTGCTTCCTCAAGAGCCAATGAACTTTCTGAGGAGAAGGAAGCGAGGCTTGCAGATAAGAGAAGAAGAGCTGCTTCGTCAAGGGCCAATGAGTCATTTCAGCAGAGAGAAGGCTGACTTGCCACTAAGAGATTTGCTATTTCTTCCACCAGGGCACAGGAAATGGTTGGAGATTTGAAACATGCTGCCTTTTGTTACCAGTCAGACATAAACTATCAGGATAATCCTAAAGTTCAGATAGGAAAAATGGATGTCCCCGATTATCTGACTTTGCACTTCTCGTCTCTGTGGGGGACACAAGGCGGGAGAAGTTCACAAGAGAGGAACACACTAGAGCGGGGGTCCTGTCAAGCGCTCCTGAATTACCTGGAGTGTGCTGAACCCCACCCTGGCGGCCGCAGCTCGCCGTGTGACAGCAGAGAGAAGATCTGAGCTGAGAAAGCAACACCGTGAGTAAAGACTCGGATGACTTTAATTACTGCCTCTGTCTACTCTTTCCTCCGCGGCTCTGCATCCGCCAATGCTCTATTCTACACCCTCTCTCCCTACACTGCCCTGAGGCCCCGCTCCACCTGTGGAGAGCCGCACCAACTAAGCTGCCTGAACACCGGCCTCAGAGGACTGTAGCAGCGCTGGTGACTCTCACCAGACACCACGGGTGGCGTCACGAACATTCCCCTTTCCCATGCAACTTTCCCCCTTTCCCCTTTGCTTTTAAGAGTGACCCCAGGGTACGGGCCCGGGAGCCGGCCACCGCGACATCCCCCAGAGAACAGGCAACAACAAGGTTCGGGCGCCGAGTCCTCCCCATCCCCTGGGTGCGTCAGTCTGCATGTACTGCAGTGCCCTGAAATGGAAAGATGAACCGCCAGGTTTATGCTGTGCAAATGGCAAGATAAAACTTCCACCTCTCCTGTCACTACTCGTTCCCCTAAAGTCTCTGATGACAGGTACCAGTACAATATCAAAGCATTTCTTGGACAACATTAAGAAGTACAACTCCTGCTTCCAAATGACATCATTTGGTGCAACAAAAGAAATGTTTACAACTGGATTTATGCCGACATTTAAAGTTCAAGGACAGGTTTACCACTCAATTGGCTCACTGCTTCCATTACAAAGAGAAGAACCTCAATTTCTTCAACTTTTCTTTATGGGAAATGCAAAAGCAGAGGCTCAGCGGAGATGCTCTTTAATTCCTAACACTCGCCTTGATATTGTCACTATTTTGCAGCAGTTCCTTCACTCCAACAATCTATATGTTCAACTTTTCAAGACTGCACTTGAATGCATGCCAAATGACGATTACAAGGTTGTCATTCGAGCTGACAAAACACCACAAGGTGAACATCAGGGACGTTTCAATGCTCCTACATTTGATGAGGTAGCCATCTTGATTGTAGGTAATGATTTTCAAAGCCGTGACATTGTGCTTCAGAAAAGGAACAATAGTTTGCAATAAGTAGCAGAAACTCACAGGTCCTATGATGCTCTGCAATATCCAATCATCTTTTAGCAGGGACAGGATGGCTATGACTTTGGAATACCTCAGACAGATCCTACAACAGGCAACCCTTCAGGAAAAAAAGTGTCTGCCAAGGACTTCTATGCATATAGGATCATGACAAGATTTGCAGAGGAAAATCACATCTTGAAATGCAAACACCTCTTCCACCAATTTATTGTTGACATGTATGCAAAGATTGAGAGTAAACGGCTTTTATATATCCGACAAAATCAAAAGAAGCTCAGGGCAGAGGAATATATTCACCTTAGAGATGCTGTTGCAAATTATGCTGATCCAAAAGAGTTGGGGAAAATGGTTATTCTTCCATCAACTGTCACTGGAAGCCCACGGCACATGCATGAATACACACAGGATGCAATGACTTATGTGAGAAAGTATGGCCGTCCAGATCTTTTCATCACCTTTACTTGCAATCCTGCCTGGGAGGAAATTGGAGGGCACCTGTTGCCGGGCCAAAAAACTGTGAATTTCCAAGACCTTATTGCTCGGTTTTTCAAACAGAAACTATCAAAAGTGACTAATCTTATCACAAAATCACATATTTATGGTGAGATGCAGTGCTGGATGTATTCAGTTGAATGGCAAAAAAGAGGCCTTCCTCACACCCACATCTTGATTTGGCTGAAGCAAAAAATACAGCCTACCAAAATTGACAATATCATCAGTTCCGAATTGCCAGACCCTCAGATTGACCCATTGCTGTTTGACACCATCACAAAAAACATGATCCATGGTCCGTGTGGGAGTCTGAACAAAAATTCTCCCGTATGATTGATGGCAGGTGTTCAAAGCATTACCCACGATCCCTGGTCCAAGAATCCCAAACAGGACAAGATGGATATCCAGTCTACCGAAGAAGAAAGCCAGGGGATGGTGGTTTCATAGCAAAGCTCAAAATGCGTGTTGGATCATCACTCTAAGAGATAGAAATTGACAACAGGTGGGTAGTGCCTTACAACCATTTGCTCTCAAAAATCTTCCAGGCCCACATAAATGTCGAATCTTGCCACTCTGTGAAATCAATCAAATATATCTGCAAATATGTCCACAAAGGAAGTGATCAAGCAGTTTTTGAACTCCAGAAAAATGGACCTATTATTGATGAAGTGGAGGGATTCCAGATGGGCAGGTACATAAGCAGCATTGAAGCTGTTTGGAGAATACTAGGATTCTCCATTCATGAGCGCTACCCACCAGTTGTGCATCTGAGTGTGCACTTGGAAAATGGACAGAGAATTTACTTTAACCCAGCAAACTTGCAGCAGCAGCAGCTCCTAACACCACCTAAGACCACCCTCTTGGCATTTTTTGAGCTGTTTCAACAAGACCCTTCTGCAAAAACAATTCTCTACTGTGATTTACCAAAGTACTACACTTGGAATGCCTCCAGAAAAACACTGGAACGGAGGAAACGGGGGCTTGATATTGAAGGCTATCCAGGGGTGAAAGCAACTGATACTCTTGGTCGCGCCTACACTGTTCATTCGTCAAATGCAGAGTGCTTCAACCTGCGCATTTTACTTCATGTTGTCAAAGGCCCTACATCATTTTCTGACCTGAAGACCGTCAGAGGCCATGTGTGTGAAACATTCAGGGAAGCTTGCCCAAGAAAAGTATTTTTGGAAAATGATGGACACTGGGACATGACTCTCAGTGAAGCAGCAACCACACAAACCCCAAAGCGACTAAGACACCTCTTTGCTATTATTCTAACAACCTGTAGCATTTCAAATCCTCTTGAGATTTGGACAAAGTACAAAACCGATCTCAGTGAGGACATCCTCATGCAGATTAGAAGGGAAAATCCTCAGCAACTCATCAACTTCACTGAGGAAATGTTCAATGAAACTTTAATGCTCCTTGAAGATCAGTGCATAGCAATGTCAGGAAAAGCCTTACAGTTGCTTGGTTTGCCTGCTCCAATAAGAAATCCTGAAGGCATCCAAACGTGTAGGGAGATTTTCCTAGAAACAAACTACAATACTGATGAACTGACAGCATTTGTGTCTCAGAACGAGAAAATATTGGTACCAGATCAAAGGGACGCCTATAACTACATTCTAAGTTTCAGTGAAACCAACAAAGGAGGGATTGTCTTCCTTGATGCTCCAGGTGGAACAGGAAAGACATTTGTAATCAACTTGCTCCTGGCAAAATTTCGACAACAAAAAAAGATTGCACTTGCAGTGGCATCTTCTGGAATTGCAGCTACGCTTTTAAAAGGTGGCAGGACAGCACATTCGACATTCAAACTACCACTTAACCTGTCACATAGTGACAGCCCCGTGTGTAATATTGCCAAGGGATCAGGACTGGCCAAATTGCTTCAAAAATGCAGTGCCATCATTTGGGATGAATGTACCATGTCACACAAAAGGGCTCTGGAAGCAGTGGACAGACTGCTGCAAGACCTGCGTAGCAACAAATATATCATGGGAGGAGTGACTTCCGCCAAACACTACCTGTTATTCCAAGATCAACCCCTGCAGACGAACTGAATGTCTGTCTCAAAGCATCGTATCTTTGAAGAAAAGTAAAGAAAATGTCACTGAACACAAACATGAGGGTCTACATGACAGGCGATGTTTCTGCTGGACTGTTTTCGAGCCAGCTGTTGACTATTGGAGATGGCAAGGCACCAGTAAACTCAACCACTGGACAGATCACCTTCCCAAGCAACTTTTGTTGCATTGTGACTTCCAGTTGAAAGCAAAGGTTTTTCCAAACATTCAACTCCACTTCAAAAATTCAGGCTGGCTGTGTGAAAGGGCCATTCTAGCTCCAAAAAATGACAGTGTCAACAAGATCAATCTTCAAATTCTAAATCTCCTTCCAGGTGTGTGCACCACCTACAAGTCAGTGGATACAGTAATAGACCCTGCTCAAGTATTATTTTATCCAACTGAGTTCCTCAATTCCTTGGAACCACACGGACTTTCTCCTCACAACCTCTTTCTAAAACCTGGAGCACCTATTCTGCTATTGAGAAATTTGGATCCACCAAAGCTGTGTAATGGAACAAGACTCTTGATTAAGACTCTGTTTCCACATGTAATTGAGGCAACCATTTTGACAGGATGTGCCACAGGAGAAGATGTTTTCATTCCAACAATTCCTCTCATTCCATCTGATTTGCCTTTTGATTTTAAACGCCTCCAGTTTCCTGTTCGACTGGCATTTGCTATGTCCATCAACAAGGCTCAGGGACAGTTCTTGAAAGTAGTTGGAATCAATTTACAATCTCCATGCTTTTCTCATGGTCAGCTTTATGTGGCCTATTCAAGAATTGGAACAGCCAAAAATCTGTTCGTGTTTGCACCTGAAGGAAGAACTAAGAATGTAGGTTATCAAAAGGCTCTCGAATAAGGAGTAGAAGATTACTTCACATTACTTGGCCAATTTAGTTAAATCTGTGTGGAATATGTCTGGTGTTGAAATATATGTTGTGAAATGCTTCTATTAGCTTAGTTTTTGCCTTTTAATAATTACATTTCTATCTATTTGTTTTGTGGTTTTTGTGTGGAGAATAAATTTTTGTTAACACATTCTATTTTGCTAACAGCAGTTATTAACCCGGGCGAAGCCGGGTAGTACAGCTAGTATTACATATATTAAAAACAAAACAGAGAATGACAACCATATAAGTCTGATATGTAGTCCACATCACAATGGTAGATATTAATTTTCCGGGTGTGTATAAGTAAATTTATCCCAAGGTATCTTAGTAGAATAATGAAGGTAGATAAAATTCCAAATAGAGGTCCATGTAAGAGCGTACATCAATTCCTCAATAGTGTATGTGACGCGCCCCCAGGACTGTGGGGTACTCGGCAGTCGGGCCTATGGATGCTGGGGGGATATGTCACAGTGGCTGGTCCGGTCCGTGGCCCAGGGAGGTCAACAAAAAGGGGAATGTTATTTATCTGGGGTTTGTAGTTTTAGGAAGTGTTCATGACGCCATCTGTGGTACCTGGTAAGGATTACCAGCGCTGCTGCAGTCCTCCGGGGGTGATGGGATGGCGGGTGGGATATTTCTGCTCCCTACAGGCAGAGCGGGCCCCCGGGGCAGTGTAGGTGCAGATGGTGGCGATGCTGGGCGTTGTAGTGCAGAGGGAGAGATGGCGCAGCTGAAATAACTGACGGAGGCACTGCAGTGCAGTCATCCGAGTTTTTACTCACAGTTCTCATGTAGGTTCCACAGGTACACTGCGCGAGTGTCAGCTTCCCACGTCGCACTGCGATCACCAGAACAGGGGTTCAGCTCTTCCTCACATAGGTCAGGAGCACTTGACGGAATCCCGCTTTCTTATGTTCCTCACTAGGCTGACTTCTCACCCTGGGTCTTCTCCTTCCTGCCCTGCGCTTCCCCATACACAGTCCCGATTGGGTGCTCTGAAGTCCCTCTGGGCAACTTGGAGTTCCCGGACCTACTTGACCCTCACGGTGACTAAGATGCGGCTGTGGCAACTGCACTATAAAAGTCAGAAGCCTCCGGTTTTTCCAGCTGAGACCTGGAGTAACACGGCTGGTCCAGGGGCCGGTCCCCTTCTTGCGGCCTGATCCCTCTGACACCTGGCAGATTTGGGGCGTACGGGTGCTGTCCTCCACTCGCCGTACCCCCTGGGATCCCTTCTAAAGAACGGAGCCTTTCTCCTCTGCTCCCCTTCTGGGCCTCTATCACTAGGCCCCACTTGTGGAGCAGGGCTCCTAAAGAGACTCTGCTCCCTGACTGTTCTCACTCACTTCTTCACTGACTGACCTGCCACCCTAAGATGGCTTCCCTTTATATACCTCCTACAATTGTGCTCCCCTACACTGCTTCCTCCACCCACACCCACTACTGCTTCCCCCTACCTTTGGTTCCCCCCACTCCAGCCAGGGACAGGGCTCAGCAGGAAAACTCATTGCATCTTGCCCTTCCAGCCGGCCTGGAGCAGTGTAGTGTTGAATGCGGGTGTTGGGGTTCCAGGCAGCACTCCCTCCTTACCTGAGAGAAGGAGATACCACACCTCTGTGTGAGGTGCAGTACCTCTGTGGCGACTGAACCCTCAGGGGCGCCACATATGCTAAATGGAAAGATATTCATAAGAAGATATATATTAAAAAAATGTATTCTGTAAGAGGAAGAAAAACTGTTAAAAAAATAAAATAACAATGCCACAGAAATGTAACACAGAGTCAGCAGGAGAACTGAACGCACAAATTACAAAAACGAGGCAAAGCTCAAAGCCTCATTCAGGCCCCGCGGACTCACTGTGTCCAAGTTAACCATCCATCTGGCCTCCTTTTGGGCCAGGACCTGTTTGATATTACATCCCCTGGAGCCAAGGTGCACCACATCTATACCATGTACTTGTAAAGTTTTTGGGTCACAATCATATGATGCCTTAAAGTGACGTGGTAAAGTCTTGAGCTCTCGGGGGTCAGTCACTGTCCTGGCTGCGCCAATGTCCCGCACGTGCTCACGTACCCTCACACGCAACTCCCTTGATGTCAAACCTATATAAATCAAATTACATTCGCAGGTGGCATAATATATCACATTGCTCGTTCTGAAAGAAATATAATGAGAAATTTTAAATTCACGTGAGCCATCGAAGGACGTGAAGGACACACTTCCAGGAAATTGGCGCAGGCAAGGCAGTGACCGCAGGGAAAACATACCACGGTGGGTCCACGGGACCGAAACTAATTGGACATGAGGGGAACGTATTGGCTGGACACCAATAAATCACACAGATTTTTTGCACAGCAGGCTGTCATCAATGGAAAATTGCCAAGGTGACCCCGTAGTGAAGGCTCCGTACCAAGGACTGCCCAGTGGCGGGCAAGAATCTGCAGCATAGCATCCCACTCGTGGTTGAAGGATGAGATGTAGCGGACCTTGCCCTGTGCATCCTTCCCCAATTTGGCTTGACTGGAATATAACAGGCTATTACGGGGAGTACTCCATGCCCTCTCATAGCCACGTCTTATGCTGCGATTGCTATATCCGCGTTGTTTAAAGTGTGTTGTTAAGTGAGCGGCCTGGGCCTCAAATTTAGAGTTAGTAGAGCAGATCCGCCTCATCCTCAGGAACTATCCAACCGGGACGGCCCGAATCGTTGGTGAGTAATGTTTCGACTCAGCGTAGATCAGAGCATTCACTGACGTAGACTTTCTAAACACATCAGTCTGGATGGTGGAATCGTTATCCACCTCCAGGGTGATATCCAGAAAGTCGATACGTTTGGTATGGTATATATATGTTAATTTGATACCACACGAGTTGGCATTAAGCCATGCCATAAATTCATCGAGCTCCCTCACCGTCCTCTGCCAAAAGAACAAAATGTCATCAATATATTTCAGCCACGACACAACGTGGTCCGCGGGGAGTACGCCCTCATCGCCAAAAATCTCCCTCTCCCAAGCCCCTATAACATTTAACAACCTTATCTGGCCATGTGGTGTGTGACACATGATACGACTCATCCTGTTTCATTTATGATGGAGGGACTCTGAAAGTCACAAAGCCTATTTTTATAGGGCCATCAGGCGGCCTTTCATATTTTTAAAGGGCCAGCAGTCGGCCCTTGCTATTGTTAGAGAGCCATCAGCCGGCTATGCTTTGTTGTTACCATTATTAATGAGTGGGTCTCCTATACTGTTATTGCGTATGCAGTGACTGCAAGGACTGCCAAAAATTTGGAGGCACTCCAATGCCCCTTGCAAGAGACATAGAGGTCAGAGAGCCTCCTAAAAACAATGTTCCCATTATTAGGAAGTGGGTCTCCCATAGTGTTTGCCTATGTAGTGAATGCAAAAGCTGCCAAAAATTTGGAGGGACTCCAATGCCCCTTGGAAGAGACGTAGAGGTTGGAGAGCTTCCTAAAAACAATGTTCCCATTATTAGGAAGTGGGTCTCCCACAGTGTTGCCTATGCAGTGAATGCAAAAGCTGCCAAAAATTTGGAGGCACTCCAATGCCCCTTGGAAGAGACGTAGAGGAGGTGATATGGTAGATATGGTGGTGAATGATATGGTGATGGAGGATGAGGAGAAGGAGGAAGACAAGAGCAAATAGTCAAAATCAGGAAGCGTATACCCATGTGTAGGTGTGAAGAGGTGCATGGGAATAGACCTCCCCAAAAAAGAAACTGGATTTGAGTTTATGTTACGCTGCTATCATTCAGTGGTGTTGACAAGTCTGGCCCAATTCAACCCTTGTTCATTTTTATAAGAGTTAGACTGTCAGCATTTTCAGTTGACAGGCGGATGCACCTATCGGTTATAATTCTACCGGCGGCACTAAAAACACGCTTTGATAAAACGCTAGCAGCAGGGCAGGCCAGGACCTCCAAGGTGTAGAGAGCCAGTTCATTCCACGTGTCCAGCTTAGATACCCAGTAATTATAAGGCACAGAGGAATCACATAGGACATTGGTACTGTCAGCAAGGTACTCCCTCACCATCTTCCCAAACTTTGCACTCCTTTTGAGAGTACCCCGTGCCTCAGGGCCTGTAAAATGGGAGAGTCTGAGAAAACTGTCCCAGAACTTTGATAGTGTTCCCCTGCCTCTGCTGGATTGGAGATGTGTCTCTCTCGCCTGTACTCCTTGGTTGTCCAATGAACTGTGACCTCTGCCGCCAGCGTTTTCAGATGGGAATTTTTTTAATAATTCCGCAACAAGGGCCTTCTGGTATTGCCCTATTTTAGTAGACCTGTCCGCCTCGGGAATAAGAGATAAAAAGCTCTCCTTGTAGCGTGGGTCTAGAAGTGTCACCAACCTGTAATGACTGTCACCCAAAATTTGGAGAATGCGAGGGTCACGGGAAGGGCAGCGTAACATAAACTGAGCCATGCGTACCAGACTACTAACAGGCAAGACTACCGTGTCATCACTAAGAGGACGACGGATGACTGGCCATGCTCTACTCTTCCTCCTCCTCCCTGTCCTTAGGCCATCCATGCTGAACAGACGATATGACAGTTGTGCAGGTAGTACCATCTATAGCACATGAAACTAGCTCCTCCTCCTCCTTATTGTCACCCAATCCACATTGGGATGAGATGAGCCTGGGCTGTGTGTAATCACCCTGTATGGTTCCTTGCTCCATCTGATCGTGCTCTGCCTGCAATGCATCCTCTTTGATTGTGAGCAAAGAAGCGTTTCAGAAGAGAGAGAAGCGGGATGGTGACGCTAATTATGGCATCATCACCGCTCACCATCTTGGTGGAGTCCTCAAAGTTTTGGACGATGGTACATGTGTCTGACATCCATGTCCACTCCTGAGGTCTTATGTGTGGAGTCTGAACTGAATACCGACAGCCTTGTTGATTCTGGTACTCAACAACTGCCCTCTTCTGCTCACAAATCCTTCCCATCATCTGCAGTGTAGAGTTCTAACACGTGGGGCTGTCACACACCAGTTGGTGAGCTGAAAGCTGCAAACGCTGCTGAAACATGACAAGGGCGGTGGAAGCTGTAGATGACTTTCTAAAATGGGCACACAAGTGGCATACTTTGACAAGCAGATCAGGTGGCTGTGGGTAAGTTTTGAGAAACCGCTGAACCATGAAGTTAAGCACATGGGCCTGGCATGGTACGTGTGTGAGCTCGTCTCGCCTCAGAGCCGCCACCAGGTTCTGGCCATTGTCACACATGACCATACCTGGCTGTAGGTTCAGCAGTGTCAGCCACAGATCTGCCTGCTCTTTCAAAGCTGTCCACAACTCTTCAGCGTTGTATGGTTTGTCACCTAAGCATATTAGCTTTAGCACAGCACAGCCTGTTGCCACTTGGCCGAATCAGTGCTGCAGTGCTTCCAGCTTGCGACTGATGTGGTCATTTTGGAGATGGATGCTGAAGAGGAGGAGGAGGAGGTGCAGGAGCTGTAGAATGTGGGGGCAAGCCTGATTGACCCAGGGCCCGTCCCAAGTCCGACTAGGTCCCGGCTTTCACTATGTTAACCCAGTGTGCCATCAGCGAGATATACCGTCCCTGCCCACAATCACGTGTCCGTGGTAAGGTGGACTTTCCCAGTAACTGCATCGTTGAGGGCACGTCTAATATTGTGGGACACGTGCTCGAGTAATGCGGGGACTGCACACCGGGAGAAATAGTGGCGGCTGGGCACTGAGTACAGAGGGACGGCCGCTGCCATCAGAGGAAAAAAAAAAAGCCATCAGGTTGCGTCTCCACGAGCCTAAAAGGCAACATTTTGAGCGCAAGCAGTCGCAAAATGTGTGAATTTAGTATTGAGGCCTGTGAGGCGTTGGCTGCGTATTTGCGCTTGCATTCCAAGGACTGGGGTAGGGACAACTGAACGCTGTGCTGGGACAAGGACGTGCTTGCTGATGGTGCTACTTGAGAGTGTGCAACGACAGGTGCAGGGCAGGAGGCATCTTCGCATACGCCATGGACAGAGGATTGGCTTTCACGCACAACAGCGGAAGAAGCAGTGGTACCACCTGCAGACACTGTTCCTGGACCCTGGGTTTCGGCCCACTTAGTCAGGTGCTTTGCTGCCATGTGCCTGATCAGGCTGGTAGTTTTGCTACCCCTGCTGATGCTGGCCTGGCAGGTGGTGCAAATGGCCTTTTTAGGGTTATCGGCAGAGTCTTTAAAAAACAACCAGACTCGGGAAGACCTAACAGTTGTACTGGCAACTTACGTCGTGTTGATGTTACCCGGAACGGTTGCCCACCTTCTGTCTGCGGCCACCACACTGCTTCTTCCTGCCTGTTGTGGTGCTATGCCTCCCTTCCCCTGTGTGCTGCTGTCCTCGCTCTGTATGTCCCCCTGAGAGGTTGGGTCTGTTACTATATCATCCACCAACACGTCTTCCACTTCCGCTTCTCAAATATTTGGGCATCGCTACATGCGATCTCCTCTTGCCTCGCTTGAAGTGGACCGGATGAGAGGCCCGAATCTATAAATGGAAAAGTGAACAGCTCTTCGGAGTGTCCAAGTGTGGGATAAGTTGTCTCTGGGCATTCGGCATGGTGGGAGAAAGGAGGATGAGGGTGAGTAATATGCGGTCCAGACTCACGGCTACTGAGACTTGACTGTGTGGAAGACAGGGTGGTGGTGGTGGTGGCTGTAATGCACACGCCCGGGCTGAGCGGCGTGTGCGTGTGATTCCACTGGACCGTGCCGGAGAGTGATTGCCTGGAGGGGCGTAACTAGGTATTCACCCGATCCGACCAGGGTTGCACGACGGCATACGACGCCAGTGCACCAAGGAGGAACCGAGCAGAGGGACCAGGTGCTACTCCAGGACAGACCCCGGACACAGCTGTTGACCCACACAGGGGAACACAGGAACAGACTGGTTAGGCTGGCGCACTGACTGGTGGGTATAGGCAGGCACGACTGGTATGCAGGCAGGCGGGTATGCAGGCAGGGGGGTACAGGCAAGCACAGCTAGAGTGCAGACAGGGAGGCACTAGCAGGTAGGAACACAGGCGGGATAGGACCCAGTACACACTGGGACTCAGGAACAATACAGGCAGAGGGGTACAGGCAAGCACAGCTAGAGTGCAGATAAGGAGGCACTAGCAGGTAGGGACACTGGCGGGATAGGACCCAGTACACACTGGGACTCAGGAACAGAACCACAGATGTGGCGGACAAACACAGCAGAGTGAGGCCGCCCAGAGAGGTGAGCGAGAACAGGGCAGGACAAGACCGCCTGGAGCGGTGAGCAAGAGTAGAGCAGGACAAGGCCGCCAGGAGCGGTGAGCAAAGGGTCAGAGCTGAGCGAGACTGCCGGAGCAGTGAGCAAGAGTAAAGCTGGACGAGACCGCCTGGAGCGGTGAGCAAGAGAGGAGCAAGACTGCCGGAGCAGTGAGCAAAAGGATAAGAGCGGAGCGAGACTGCCGGAGCAGTGAGCAAAAGGGTCAGAGCGGAGCAAGGCTGCCGGAGCAGCGAGCAAAGGAGTCAGAGCAGGCTAGAACCGCCGGAGCGGTAAGCAAGGGCGTCAGAGCAGGCTAGAACCGCCGGAGCGGTGAGCAAAGGAGTCAGAGCAGGCTAGAACCGCCGGAGCAGTGAGCAAAGGAGTCAGAGCAGGCTAGAACCGCCGGAGCGGTGAGCAAAGGAGTCAGAGCAGGCTAGGCTGAGTAGGGGGGACAGGGCTCTGTTCACACGGAACAGACAGGAAGGGAAAGGCAGAGCCAGATACCCACAGGGTACTTGCAGTGAAGTAGCGAGTGGACCACAAACTCACAAACGGGAGTACAGAGACAACAAGCAGGAGTTAGGTACGAGTTCAGACTCTGCAGAAAAAGGAAGGGAACGGACATAGAGGCAAAACAGGTAAAGGATAGGAGAGAGTTCAGACTGGAACTGAGTGTACGGAGAGACCGACACTGCAGCGGAATACAGGAGCGGGTCTGGGAATACGGCCCCCAGAGAGGCAGGACGAACAGGCAAGGAGCGTGTTCAGACAGGACAGACAGGATACAGGAGCGGGTCTAGGTAATCGGCCCCTAGAAGGCGGGAGGAACAGACTAGGAGCGTGTTCAGACAGGACAGACAAGATACAGGAGCGGGTCTAGGTAATCGGCCCCTAGAAGGCGGGAGGAACAGGCTAGGAGCGTGTTCAGACAGGACAGACAAGATACAGGAGCGGGTCTAGGTAATCGGCCCCTAGAAGGCAGGAAGAACAGGCTAGGAGCGTGTTCAGACAGGCCTGGAAATACAGCCTCCAGGATAGGCAGACAAGAGAACACAGAACGGGACCTGGCACCTTCAGAGTGCACGCACACACTGAATGAAACACTATGCTCAGGCAGGGATTGATTGGAGCAGCTGAGCTATATACCAGGTGACAGACAGCAATAGGCTGAGGACGCACAAGGGGTGTGACCCACAGCAGGTACAAAAAGCAGGAAGTGATCGGGCGCCGCCCTTAAGCAGCAGAAACAGACACAAACAGACAGCATGGAGGGAAGCCAGAGAGACATTCTGGAGATCAAGTCCGCGCTCTTGCACAGTGGGAGATGGACCACTATGCAAGGACGCCGCCAGGTATGTTACAGTGGCTAAGTGACTGGAAGCATTATCTGATATCCAATCAATAACCTTTTCACACTGCTCTGTGCTCAATACACTGTGTGCAGAATTATTAGGCAAGTTGTATTTTAGAGGATTATTTATTTATTATTGATGAACAACTATGTTCTCAATCAACCAAAAAGACTCATAACTATCCTAGCTTAATATCTTTGGAAGTTGGAGTGTTTTTTTTTTTAGATTTGGCTATCTTAGAAGGATATCTGTTTGTGCAGGTAACTATTACTGTGCCGAATTATTAGGCAACTTAATAAAAACCAAATATAATCCCATCTCACTTGTTTATTTTCACCAGGCAAACCAATATCAGTGCACAAAATTTAGAAATAAACATTTCTGACATGCAAAAATCAAAACCAAAAAAATTACTGATCAATATAGCCACCTTTCTTTATGATGACACTCAACAGCCTTCCATCCATAGATTCTGTCAGTTGCTTGATCTGTTTTCGATCAACATTGCATGCAGCAGCCACCACAGCCTCCCAGACACTGTTCCGAGAGGTGTACTGTTTTCCCTCCCTGTAGATCTCACATTTTATGATGGACTACAGGTTCTCTATGGGGTTCAGATCAGGTGAACAAGGGGGCCATGTCATTATTTTTTCTTCTTTTAGACCTTTACTGGCCAGCCATGCTGTGGAGTAGTTGGATGCATGTGATGGAGCATTGTCCTGCATGAAAATCATGTTTTTCTTGAACTATACCGACTTTTTCCTGTACCACTGCTTGAAGAAGTTGTCTTCTAGAAACTGGCAGTAGGTCTGGGAGTTGAGCTTCACTCCATCCTCAACCCAAAAAGGTCCCACAAGTTCATCTTTGATGATACCAGTCCATACCAGTACCCCACCTCCACCTTGCTGGCGTCTGAGTCGGAGTGGAGCTCTCTGCTCTTTACTGATCCAGCCTCTGGCCCATCCATCTGGGCCATCAAGAGTCACTCTCATTTCATCAGTCCATGAAACCTTTGAAAAATCAGTCTTAAGATATTTCTTGGCCCATTCTTGACGTTTTATCTTATGTTTCTTATGTTTCTTGTTCAAAGGTGGTCGTTTTTCAGCCTTCCTTACCTTGGCCATGTCCCTGAGTAGCGCACACCTTGTGCTTTTGATACTCCAGTAACGTTACAGCTATGTAATATAGTAAAACTGGTGGCGAATGGCATCTTGGCAGCTTCACGCTTGATTTTCCTCAATTCATGGGCAGTTATTTTGGGCCTTTTTTGGCCAACACGCTTCTTGCGACCCTGTTGGCTATTTGCCATGAAACGCTTGATTGTTCGGTGATCACGCTTCAAAAGTTTGGAAATTTCAAGACTGCTGCATCCCTCTGCAAGACTTCTCACAATTTTGGACTTTTGAGAGCCCGTCAAATCTCTCTTCTGACCCATTTTGCCAAAGGAAAGGAATTTGCCTAATAATTAAGCACACCTTATATAGGGTTTTGATGTCATTAGTCAACACCCCTCCTCATTACAGATATGCACATCACCAGATTTACTTAATTGGGAGTTGGCTCTCAAGCCTATGCAGCTTGGAGTAGGACAACATGTATAAAAAGTATCATGTGATCAAAATACTCATTTGCCTAATAATTCTGCACACAGTGTAGTGGTGTTCTGCGGTCCCCTATTAACCACTTCGCGCCAGAGCCTGTTTTTGCCTTCGTGACCGGGCCAATTTTTTCAATTCTGACCACTGTCACTTTATGAAGTAATTACTCTGGAACGCTTCAACGTATTCCCCTGATTCTGAGAATGTTTTTTCATGACATATTGTACTTCATGATAGTGGTAAAATTTCTTCCATATAACTTGCGTTTATTTGTGAAACAATCGGAAATTTGGTGAAAATTTAGAAAATTTTGCAATTTTCAAACTTTGAATTTTCATGCCCTTAAATCAGAGAGATATGTCACACAAAATAGTTAATAAATAACATTTCCCACATGTCTACTTTACATCAGCACAATTTTGGAACCAAAATTTTTTTTTGTTAGGGAGCTATAAGGGTTAAAAGTTGACCAGCGATTTCTCATTTTTCCAACAAAATTTACAAAAACATTTTTTTAGGGACCACATCATATTTGAAGTCACTTTGAGGGGTCTTTATGACAGAAAATACCCAAAAGTGACACCATTCTAAAAACTTCACCCCTCAAGGTGCTCAAAACCACATTCAAGAACTTTATTAACCCTTCAGGTGCTTCACAGGAATTTTTGGAATGTGTAAAAAAAAAATTAACATTTAACTTTTTTCACAAAAATGTTACTTTAGACCCAATTTTTTTTATTTTCACAGGGGTAACAGGAAAAAATGTACCCCAAATTTTTTTGTGCAATTTCTCTTGAGCGTGCTGATACCCCATATGTGAGGGAAAACCACTGTTTGGGCGCACTGCAGGGTTCGGAAGGGAAGGAGCGCCATTAGACTTTTTGAATGTAAAATTTGTCTGAATAATTAGCAGACGCTATGTTGCGTTTGGAGAGCTCCTGATGTGCCTAAACAGTGGAAACCCCCCACCAGTGACACCATTTTGGAAACTAGACCCCTTAGGGAACTTATCTAGATGTGTGGTGAGCACCTTGAACCCCAAGGTGCTTCACAGAAGTTTATAATATTGAGCTGTAAAAATAAAATTTTCACATTTTTCCCACAAAACCGTTTTTCATCCCTTAATTTTGCATTATCATAAGGGTAATAGGATAAATTGCACCATGAAATTTGTTGTGCAATTTCTCCTGAACATGCTGATACCCCATATGTGGAGGCAAATTACTGTTTGGGCGCATGGCAGGGTTTGAAAGGGAAGGAGCGCCATTTGACTTTTTGAATGTAAAATTTGTTTGAATAATTAGCAGACGCCATGTCGCATTTGGGGAGCCCCTAATGTGACTAAACAGTGGAAACCCCCCACAATTGCCACCATTTTGGAAACTAGACCCCTTAGGGAACTTATCTAGATGTGTGGTGAGCACCTCGCACCCCCAGCTGCTTCACAGAAGTTTATAATATTGAGCCGTGAAAATAAAATTTTCACATTTTTCCCACAAAAAATCTTTTTCATTCTCTAATTTTGTATTATCATAAGGGTAACAGGATAAATTGCACCATGAAGTTTGTTGTGCAATTTCTCCTGAACACGCCGATACCCCATATGTGAGGGAAAACCACTGTTTGGGCGCACGGCAGGGTTTGAAAGGGAAGGAGCGCCATTTGACTTTTTGAATGTAAAATTTGTTTGAATAATTAGCGGACGCCATGTCACATTTGTGGAGCCCCTAATGTGTCTAAACAGCGGAAACCCCCCACAAGTGCCACCATTTTGGAAACTAGACCCCTTAGGGAACTTATCTAGATGTGTGGTGAGCACCTTGCACCCCCAGCTGCTTCACAGAAGTTTATAATATTGAGCCGTGAAAATAAAATTTTCACATTTTTCCCATAAAAAATGTTTTTCATCCCCTAATTTTGCATTATCATAAGGATAACCGGAGAAATTGCACCATGAAATTTGTTGTACAATTTCTCCTGAGTACGCTGATACCCAATATGTGGGGGAAAACCACTGCTTTGGTGTACGGCAGGGTTCGGAAGAGAAAGGAGCGCTATGTTGGCTGGGATAGGCAGCAGACACCATGTCACATTTGAAGAGTCGCTGACATGCCAAAACAGCAGAAACCTCCACAAATGACCCCATTTTGTAAACTACACCTCTCAAGGAATTCATCTAGGGAAGTAGTGAGTATTTTTTAATTTTTAAATTTATACCATTGAGCAGTGAAAAAATCATAATTATATTTTTACCACAAAAAAATGTTTTACCCTCAGAGTTTACATTTTCACACAGGGCAATGGGTAAAAATGGTGCCGAAATGTGTCACACAATTTCTTCTAAAAGTGTCAATACCCCATATGTGGCTGTATCGTACCGCTTAGCCATACGGTGAGATCTGGGGGGGACGGAGTGCTATTTGACAATTGGAGAACAAATTATTGTAGAATAGGCATTTGGATTTGGGAGCACAAAATTTTCTGAATTTCTTTTGGGGGGCAAGGGTCATTTTGCTTTTCCAGAGCCTTTCTGCTACCAGTAACTTGGAAGTCCCTTATATTTTTAACAGATGACGGACCTGAGTGGGGACTAGCTTTTTTTGAGGACTGAGTTGAAGCTTTTATTGGGAACATTTTACGTAACATTTATCCGGCGCTCTAGGCTGAGCACTTACATCGGGGTTTCCATCTAAATTTCCAAGTGATGTAATTCAGATGAAACCCCTGCAGGATCCATTCACTGTAATGAGGCAGCAGAGTTACTCTGGACACCGTCTGGCCTCTGTGTAGCGGTGTCCTTTTTTTCAGAAGTGCACAAAACTGTGGCCAACCGCACTTTTATGCACGCCTAAAACAAATGACACCGTGGGATCCCAGGCTAGACGGCGTCCACAGTGGCCTATATCTGTCTCATTACAGGGAATCTTCCGTCATGGGTTCCGGCTGAATCATGTATTTCAGAGATTTACACGGAAACTCTGGTGTAAGTGCTCAGCGCAGAGCACAGGATAAATGTGGGCAGAGCCTTACTGGGATCTTTGGGGACATAATAAACAAATCAGTAGCAGGTGAAGAATTGGTTTTATTTATTTTTTACGCCGTTCCTAGTGTGATATAACTGATTAGATTACTTTATTCTTCGGGTCGGTGTGATTACAGAGATACCAGATTGATATCGGGTTTTTATGACTGACAGCTGTCACACACTAAAAGACGCTTTTTTTGCAAAATCTAGTTTTTGCATCACCATATTTTGAGAGCTATAATTTTTCCATATTTCGGCCGACAGAGTCATGTGATGGCTTGTTTTTTGCGGGACGAGTTGACATTTTTATTGGTACCATTTTTGGGGACGTGACATTTTTTGATCGCTTTCTATTCCGTTTTTTGGGAGGTAAAATTAACAAAAACAAACAATTCAGGAATTGTTTTTTGAGTTTTTTTTTTATGCCGTTCTGCGTGTGGTAAAAGTGATCAGGCAGCGTTATTCTTCGGGTCAGTACGTTTACAGCGATACTACACTTACTGTATTTTTTTTATGTTTTGGCGCTTTTACACAATAAAACTATTTTATAGAAAAAAATATTTTTTTTGCATTGCTTTATTCTGAGCCCTATAACTTTTTTATTTTTCGGCTGATGGAGCTGTATGGTGGCTTTTTTTTTGCGTAACAAGATGACGTTTTCAGTGGTACCATTTTTATTTCTATTTTGTTTTTTGATCGCATTTTTTTCCACTTTTTGTTTGGCAATATGATGAAAAAGCATATTTTTTTGCTCCGTTTTTTATTTATTTTTATTACGGTGTGCACAGAAGGAGTTAATTAGTGTGACAGTTTTATAGCTCGGGTTGTTTCGGACGCGGCGATACCAAATATGTGTACTTTTTTTGGTTTTGTAAAAATATACGGATTTATTGGTTTAATATTTTATTTATTTATTTTTATTTATTTTGTGATTTTTTTATTAATAGTTTAAAAACTTTTTTTTTACTTTTTTTCTTAGTCCCTGTATGGGACATTAATTTTTATTTTTCTGATCTCTGATCTCATGTAATGTAATAGACATATATTACATTACATGAGATCTTCCCTGACTGTTTCAGTCAGAGTCTCCTGTCTGGCTACAGCTGCAGCTGAGCCAGACAGGACACCATATATGGCAGAGCTGGAGGCGGTCATGTGACCTCCAGCTGCCATAGCAACCCCAGGTCCTGGAAGGACTCGGAGGTCTTCGGAGAGGTAAGTTGACGACCCCCTCTCCTCCTGCTGTCTCCTATATGCCGCGATCACTATAGATCACAGCATATAGAAGACAGCTAAGGGTTAACATCACTGGGACCTGATCTAATCAGGTCCCGATGATGTTCCCTGTCAGAGCTAACGCTCTGCACCGGAATCGCAGCGCTTGCAGGACCCTGGGGGTCCTGAGCGCTGCGAGACCACCCACCGTTTTTAAACGTCGGCGCTGCACAGAGCCCGGCAAGCGCCGACGTTTATCTACAGTGGGCGGTCGGGAACCGGTTAATTGGGATAGTGAGGTCGAGCGAGAAGATGTGGGTGTTTGTTGTGGCACAATTTCAGCTAGCCCACGGTCTTGGCCTCGTCCTCTGCATGTACCATCACGTCCACTTCCCCATCCCTTGCCACGCGCCTTGCCCATGTAGATAACTATTTTGAACAGCGACCTCGTGTCAATAACTTCGCTGACACACTGCAAAAAAATTTCAATGGAGGCCAGAAATGGCAGAATTTTCAGTGCAATTATATGTGACCCGTGTGACGAATAAACCACAGTTTTAAATAGCTGGCCTGTAGGTAACTATTTTTAACAGTGACCTCGTGTCAATAACTTTGCTGATATACTGCAACAAAATTTCAATGGAGGCCAGAAATGGCAGAATTTTCAGCGCAATTATATGTGATCCGTGTGATGGACAAACCACAGTTTTAAATAGATGGATTTCTAGCGCTGTAATATGGAAATAATCTGGCTGTATTCTGCAGTGCCAACAAGCAAATGCAGCAGAAAAACTGTGTTCTCTGGATTGCTTTTTAAGAAAATTATCAGGTTTAGGATCCAAAAAAAAATTATTCCTGGCCCCTGATACCTCGGGCTATTTCTAAACATATCTGTAAAAGCACCTGCAGACAGAACTGGAATGGAGCCTCTTGTGCTGTATGCACTGCAGTCTACTATATACCCTGCCTGCCTGCCTGCCTATATACACTGCCTGCCTGATATCTCTGCAGCTGGATTAGTCCTCAGAAGGACTGTTAGTTGAGATGAATGCTATGCTAACTAAGAAACAAGCTAATTTCTCCTTGACGCAGCAGCTCTCCCTACACTGTCTGATTCCGGAGTGACTGTTACAAGCATGGCGGCGCCAGGTCTGATGGCGCTGTGCGGCCAGCCAATCACTGTATTGCCCACAACCAACATGGCTACGGCATTACAGTGAGTGGCAGGCAATCCCTGCATGTTCATTGGCACTGTAAAGAGCGCCAAACATGCAGGGAGGGGACCCGAGCTCCCGCCGAGCAACCCCAGAAATACTCGGCGAGCGCCGAGCAGTAGCGAGAATGCTCGCTCATCACTACTTACTAGCACTGATAGTAATCACTATGACATTTAAAATATACAATGTCGTTGTCATATTGTATTTGACATTTAGCAGTTTTTCTACAGAGGAAGTAAGAAAATGCAAAGGGTTTACTAGCAGTCCTATGGAAAACCACAAAGCTGCAACAAATGACAAACTCATGTGTGTCACTTCAGCATCCTACAGAGGAGTGCAGTACATCCAGACGTGGGTGCAGCTGTAAAGCTCTGGAGGTTAAGAAAAGTCTGCACATCGCTGGTAGGAACACGACACTTCCCCTGACCGACAGGATCTACGAGGTTCAGCATTTTCAATAAAAACAAACAAAAACTGCCAGCGCCCATGAGAAGAATGAAACCTCACGCTTCTCAGAGCTTCTCCTATTTACATGTGGGAAAATGCTCCAGAGAATGGCGACCACCACAAAGAACAAATCAGCTTCCCATGAAAGAGATGTTCTAATGTACTGACTCAAATGTGGATATCACGTTATGTAATCTGAAGTCTGCAGGTAAAACTTGTGTATATAAGGTATATACCGTATATGTCCCAGCTGCTGGGCCCCAATGCAAAAAAAAATTGTGAGACTAGGGAGCTAGAAAAGGCTATTGTGAAGAACGGAAGTGACAACAAAGTCTCATTGTTCCTGGGACTGTGCTATATAATAATACAATAATAATATTAATAATAATGCAATACTGCTGCTACTACTACTACTAATAATACAATAACAACAATAATATAATTATAATAATATGCTGATAATAACACAATAATATACTAATAATAACATAATAATAATAATAATAATAATAAACTGATAATAATATATTGATACAAAATATATTAATAATACAATAATATAGTAGCACTGATAATAATAATAATAATAATAGTAATAATAATAATAATTAATAATAGAACATGCAGGCTAATACTCCTAATGTTTTCATTAGAAAAATAAACATATGGAACATAACAACCAATAGAATGGATTCATCAATAAATAAGAATATACTTTTTTGTACTATAAGTTTGTTGTCTTATTCCTGTATACTCAACAAAAAATAAATTGTGGTATATGCATTTATTTGCCAACTCATAAATAACTTCCCAGGACCTTCCCATGTCTACTTCCTGCTAAGAAATCTTGCCAATTCTTACATAACTCCCTTGAGAAGTGTATATAGAAAAGGCGTAAGCAAATGTTCTTTCCAAACACTCTGGAATTAGACAAATGTATACGATAGATAGATAGATAGATAGATAGATAGATAGATAGATAGATAGATAGATAGATAGATAGATAGATTATTGGCTGTTGAGAACAGTTATTTTAGTGATGACTTTCTGGATCACACTGCTGGTTCCAGAGTATTATATTATGAGAATAACAACCTATTTGGACAGGACATTGTAAAAGAATCCCAGGGTGAAGACAGCAGGTCCAGGCCAGATGTATAGTAACTGTACATTTCTCATTATGAAATTCAGAATTTGTGATATATTCATTTATTTTTCATCTGAATGAACTTCCCAGGACCTTCACCTCTCTCCTTCCTGCAGGGAAATCTTCTCAATAACTACACAATCCCCTGAAGAATTGCATAGAATAAAGCCATAGGCAAATCTTCCTTCTAACGGCACTCTAGACACAGGTGTATATCACTAAATTAGAATATCATCAAAAAGTTAATTTATTTCAGTTCTTCAATACAAAAAGTGAAACTCATATTATATAGAGTCATTACAAACAGAGTGATCTATTTCAAGTGTTTATTTCTGTCAATGAAAACACAAAAGTCATTATCTCAGTAAATTAAAAAAAATAACAAAAAACACCTGCAAAGGCTTCATACTCATTTAAAGAGGCCCCTTTGTCTGTTTTAGTAGTCTCCACAGTCATGGGGAAGACTGCTGACTTGACAGATGTCCAGAAGGCAGTCATTGACACACTCCATAAGGTCCCAGAGTTCCAATTTTCATTTGGAAATCAAGGTCCCAGAGTCTGGAGGAAGAGTGGAGAGGCCACAATCCAAGCTGCTTGAGGTCTAGTGTGAAGTTTCCACAATCAGTGATGGTTTGGGGAGCCATGTCATCTGCTGGTGTAGGTCCACTGTGTTTTACCAAGACCAAAGTCAGCGCAGCCGTCTACCAGGAAATTTTAGAGCACTTCATGCTTCCCTCTGCCGACAAGCTTTTTGGAGATGGAAATTTCATTCTCCAGCAGGACTTGGCACCTGTCCACACTGCCAGAAGTACCAATACCTGGTTTACAAACAACAGTATCACTGCGCTTGATTGGCCAGCAAACTCGCCTGACCTTAACCCCATAGAGAATCTATGGGGTATTGTCAAGAGGAAGATGAGAGACACCAGACCCAACAATGCAGACGAGCTGAAGGCTACTATCAAAGCAACCTGGGCTTCCATAACACCTCAGCAGTGCCACAGGCTGATCGCCTCCATGCCACATTGCCGCATTGATGCAGTAATTGATGCAAAAGGAGTCCCGGCCAAGTATTGAGTGCATTTACTGAACATACATTTCAGTAGGACAACATTTCGGATTTTAAAAACATTTTTCAAGCTGTTGTTATAAAGTATTCTAATTTACTGAGATAATGACTTTTGTGTTTTCATTGGCTGTAAGCCATAATCATCAACATTAACAGAAATAAACACTTGAAATAGATCCATCTGTTTGTAATGACTCTATATAATATATGAGTTTTACTTTTGTATTGAAGAACTGAAATAAATTAACTTTTTGATGATATTCTAATTTAGTGAGATGCACCAGTATTATGTAAAACTAGGATATAGATTATGGGCCCGATACATCATTTGTATTTTTTTAAAATCACTTTTCTTTTTTGACTCGTGGCTTTTTTGCTGACTTTTTTGCTCCAACTTTATCAAAAAGGTGCACGCGATTCGTGGATTTTGCGCAAAGGCCAAAATTTTATTTTTTCCTGTCTTTAACTGGCTTTGCAACGTATTAGTGGGAAAATGTGCACGTTTTGGAAAATGTAACAAAAAAGTGGCAAAATAACTGGGGTGGGGGGACTCGAGTTGCACGAAATTCGTGACTTTTTAAAAAGTTGCAATTGATAGATTAGGTGACAACACCTGGAATAGCTAAATTCTAATCACAAAGCGGAAAACAAAAGAAAAGAGATGAGCACATATAATAGAGACTTAAAAAAATGCACAAATAGAATAATGAATTATGTACAAACAAAAAAAGGTGCGAGACACACAAAGCTAGGCAAAAAACTGGGGCAAAGGCAATAATGAATCAGGGCCTAAATGTCAGTAAATGTCAGTGGTTAATAGGTCAGGACTCAGGATTAGTTATAGGAGCATGTACCACCTAATATTACCTTCTAGGGCAAATATCCTTTCTCCCAATGATTCCACAATGGTTGAGAGAGCCAATTCTTCGGAGACATTAAAGAAGTGTTTTTCTTTTGGCTCACTTGCAATAGAAAGTATCTCATTGACCAGCTTCTCTGTGCTTATGTTACCTCTGTTGTAGCTTCCAAGAATCTAGAATGATAATAAATTAATGTAAATTACAAATCTCACTATATAAGTTAGACGTACATGTAGCGCCCCGAGGGTTCGGTCGCTACAGAGGTATTGGATCTCACCCAGAGGTGTGATATCTCACTTCCAGGGAAGGATGGAGTGTGGCTCAGGACCCTAACACCCACATGCAGTACACCACATTTCCGGGGGGCAGGGCAACAATGCTCCCAAGGGTGAGCACAACTGCCCCTGTCCCTGGCTGGAGTGGGGGGAGGGAACACCTAGAAAGGGGGAACCCGGTAGTGTGTGGGTGGGGAGAGTAGATCCAGGGTGCAGTGGAAAGAGGAGTATATAAGGTGGGCACCATCTTGGAGTCGGTGAGAGAGGTGAGAGAGCAGAGAGAGACGGAGACTCGGAGCAGGGGCTCTGTGCGGGCTCTGCTCCGCAGGCAGGCCAAGTCTCAAGGCCTGAGCCTGGAGAAGAGAAGAACTGCTGAGCTCAGTCAGAGAGGAGAGGAACGGAGGAGGCTCCAGGAGTGGAGTGAAGGGACCCCAGGGGTGCGGACCGGCCAGCCGCCACCGTACGCCCGCTGCTACCAGAGTAGGGGGGTCAGGCCAAGAAAGGGAACCGGATCCCTCATCTAGTGGAGGAGAGCAACTACCCTCAGCTAGTAACCGCCGGCCGTGGCATTGCACGCGTTACGGCCCAGGGAAACGGAACATACGTTTGCCCGCCAAGGCCCGAGGCAGCTGGACAGAAACATGGTCAATTGTGGGGTACGAAGGGCCAGAGAAAGGACACACGAAGGGGGTCCTGAAAAGCATTCCAAAGGTACCTGGGAGTTGGCCGAGCCCCTCACCTGGTGAGCACAGTACGACGTGGGCAGCCATTACCCGCAGAAGTGGCTTGGAGTGTAAAACTGTGAGTAAAGACCCTGGACTGCATCACTGGACTCTGAGTCATTACTGTTGCTCCCGCGCACCATCACCCCCACCATCTGCACTCACTGCCCTGAGGCTATACTCCTTCCGTGGGGAGTTATACTACCCTCTGCTGCGCACACAACATCAGCCTCAGCGGTCTGCCCCGCAGCGGTGGTTCTCAGTGACCGCAATCCACGGGTGGCGTAGTCGAACATTCTAACATTAAAAACCAAGTAAACAGATCCGCCACTGGTTTCACCACCCTAAGCCACGGGACCGGGTCCCCGCCACGGAGACTACAACCCCTGACATTATACAGAAACCCGGCTCCGGGTATTCCCCCACACACGGCCCAGGGGGCGCATCATACATATCCCTTGCAGTGGTGTTACTAAAGTCCTATGGGCCCCAGTGTGGACTTTGGCCTAAGGCCCCCATCAGCAGGTTGGTTAGAGCTATGAACCCCTGTAAATTAACATCCTCTATCCTTGCTCTTATCCTGAAGTAATGTCATTATTCCTGTAATAATGTCCTTTGTCCTGGCCCCCAATGTCCCCTATTCTGTAATAATGTCTCCTGTCCTGTAATATTGTTTTCCATCCTATAATACTGTCACCCCATACTGGTCCCATTACTAAACAATGTCCTCCATCCTAGCCTCTATCCTAGCCCCCATCCTTTAATAATAGCCACCATCTGGTAATAATGTTCCTTATCCTTTAATAATGTTCTCTGTCCTGTAATAATGTTCCCCATCCTTTAATAATGGTCTCTGCCCTGTAATAATGTTTCTCATTCTGGCCCCATTTTGTTATAATGTTCAATTTCCTGGTCCCCATCCTTTAATAATGGCCCCCATCATGGACCCCTTCCTATAATAATTTCCCCCTTTCACCTTTCCAGTAATATTGTCCCCCATCCTGTAAAATGTTCCTTGTCCTGGTCCCTTTACTAAAATATGTCCCCCATCTTAGCCCCCATCCTTTAATAATGGCCCTCACCTGGTGATAATGTCCCTTATCCTGTAATAATGTCCTCTGTCCTATAATATTATTCCCCATCCTTTAATAAGCGCCATGGTCCTGTAATAATATTCCCCATCCTGACCCCACTTTGTAATAATGTCCTCTTTCCTGGGTCCAATCATGATCCCCTTCCTATAATAATTCCCTCCACTCTGGACTTTTCCTGTAATAATGTCACCCATGCTGTGCTCTATCCTTTAATAATGGTCCCCATTCTGGGCCCCTTCCTTTAATAATGTTCCCCACTCTGATGCTGTCATTAAACACAAAAAATAGATTCTTCCTGCCCTTCCTCACTCCCACGACCAGCAACACCCTCTTCCTTCTCCATAAGTGGCACAGATGGGCAGGCGGCGCATAGCATTGATGTCATGTGCTACCTGCAATGGGCACGACAATGTCAGTTGCCAGCCTCTGATAGGCTGGCACTCACTAAAGCTTTTGCGGTGCAGGGAGCTGGTGGATCTCTGCACCGTAATACATTTCACAGAAGACGCACATTCAGATGAAAACGCAGCCGGTGTCGTCGGACCCCTTGACTCCATGAGCCCGGTCTTGGTCACAACCTCTGCCGCTGTGATCGTTATGTCTAGCTTATATGTTTTTATTCTACATCCTATACACTAATACATAACATATTACATAATACGTAATATATTTTCAGTGCTGAATATGTGAATGTCATAAAGAGCGCAAAAAAGAAAATGTTATACATTGCCGTCTAACACCATCCATCGGTCGTGCTGTGTGAACTGGAGTCAGAAAATTGTCATGGAGTGAAGACTCTGCACCAAATATGGACATTAGATGTATAGGCATTGAGATGACCATATTTAACTCCATATTATCTCCCAATTATGTAGTCAAACACAGATAAATTATGGAAATATGGACTGATGTTAAATCCCAAATCCAGCTACCAATGTTTATTATAACTATGGGCTGGACTGTGTTATGGCTCAGAGGTGTATGGAGCAGTAACACAGCCCCAAAGGTGTCTATAATGCTCCTTCACAGATATTTAGATGTTTTCTCGAGAATCAAATGAAATCCAACACAACAAAAAAATATCTTGTGCCTTGTGCTCTTAGGTATCACTATGGTGGTGTATAGAGGCGTCATACAACGACACAAAGTCAAAGGCCCAAAATAACGTCCTTCAGTCACGCCTCGATAGTTATGCCATCAGCAGACGGGGCATGCCTCTGGCTATGTGGCAAAAGTAGTTTGAAAAGGTGAGTATCACTATATGGCCATGGCCTCACTATCAGTATTCGGTCAGTATTTTTTTTCAGGAGTGGGAGCCAAAACCAGTAGTGGGTGATAAATGCAGAATTGGTGACTTGTTTCTATTATACCTTTTCTCTGATTGTTCTGTGGCACCCCAGGGGTCTGGTTGCCACAGTGGTAGAAATACCATGTCTGAGAGCGAGCATGGGTTTTTCCTGGTCAGGAGCATTATTGCATTATTGCATGCCACGCCTCCTGCCCCAGTCCAGGGAGGGGAGGAACCTTCCCTTTATAAACTGGATCTGGGGCGGGGTTATACAGGCTAGTTCCAGAGGAAGGGACAGAGCAGCAGCAAGGAGCTCTGTAGGAGCCAGGAGCTGAAAGCCAGGGATTGGAGCTGATAGAGCTCATCCTGGCAGAAGACGCAGAGAACCGGACACCGGAGTCCGAGGCTGTGGGGATATTCACATCCAGCAGCAGAAACCACCTGGCAGGGGATTTCAGGTCCTCTGGCCGTAGAAAGCCCGGAAGCTCAGTCACACGCAAGGGACCGGCACCGCCATCGAGGAGCGGAAGGAACCAAAGACCCCAAGTCACCAGCCATACGGGTGAGCACCACACGGTACACTCAGGGACGTGGGCTACTACACGACTACAGCAGGGTAGCCAGGAAGAGTGCAGTCAGACGGGAAGGCCTACACCTCCACCTGGCCAGGGGGACTCTTGTTCGCTCACAGACTGACCAGGCCTCTAATGTTAGCCAGTACTCCCGGCAGGGCCTTCTCCATTACCAACAGTAAAGACCCTGAACTGCACTGCATGGACTCTGAGACATTTCTGCTGCGCCCGTGCATCACAACCCTCACCATCTACACACGCTGCCCTGGGGCTATACTCCTCCTGTGGGGAGTTATACTACCCTCTGCTGCGCACACAACATCAGCCTCAGCAGTCCACGGGTGGCGTAGTCGGACATTTAAACATTAAAAACCAAATAAACAGATCCGCCACTGGTTTGACCACCCTGAGCCACGGGACCAGGTCGCCGCCACGGAGACTACAACCCCCAGCATTACACAGAGACCCGGCTCCGGGTTTTCCCCCACACACGGCCCAGGGGGTGCGTCAACTTTGGCGTAGTCGGCAGGATTTCGTGCCCGCAACCACCGGGTACTGCGTGCCTGAAGAAAGACTGTGATACTTACCGTGGTGTAGTTTGCCGCCATCCGCAGCCGTTTTCCTGCCATCCGCAGCCATTTTCCCGCCGACATCACCAGCGCGCGACGCAAGGTCCTCGACCCCGACGATCGCCTGCGGAGCCGCGGCCTACGGAGAGGAAGCAACGGAAGGTAGGCCACGGTTAACTAGGGGGGAGGAAGACACCAGGAAAGGAGGGAGCTCCCACCGCCAGTGCGGCTGCTGCCGCAGTGATGCCGTTCACGATGCCGTATATCCCCGGAGCGGCATGGTTACCCCAGTACTCAGGGGAGTCGCATACCCTGAGCGACTTTAAAGAAAGACTAAATAGCCTATTCAAAGTATACCCCCTGTCTGAGGAACAAAAAGTGAGCATCCTGATGGGCCAGTTAATCGGAGCAGCCCAAAGAGAAGTGAAGTCCTGGTCAGCCAGGGAAAAGGGGACTGTAAAGGAAATACTGGCTCGTCTAAAGGACACTTTTGATATCCGCACCTCAGCAGAGATCAAGCTAAGATTTTATGGATGCAAACAGTGGGCACAAGACAGTATACGGGACTATGCTTTGAATTTGCAGGAGGCCCTGAGAGCCATTAAGCAGGCAGACCCTGACAGCGTGCGGAATGAGGATAAGCTGTTGACTGAACAGTTCATTGAGGGTCTACAGTCCAGCGCCCACCGAACCCAGTTGCGTGTAATGGCCTTGCAGAACCCTGATTTGGACTTTGCGCAGTTTAAAGACAGGGCCGTCCGGGTGCTCTGAGAACCAGCTGTGGCGCTGTAACCCACAGGCGCCCCGCTATCACCTATCACCAGGAAACGGCGCCCTTGTCTGCAGAGCCTGTGGGAGCTGATGCACAGGCTTTGGACAAAGCTCCGGCTGCAGACCTGCACTATCAGGTCCAAGAGCTGACCAAAAGCGTTGCCGCGCTAACCAGAACTGTGCAGTCTTTACAGGTGTCCCCTCCAGGAAAGATCCAGCTGGCTTCCAGTCCGGAGGACGTCCCTTGGCGCCGACAGAGGAGGATCCCATCGTCCAGAGGAATGCCCAGTGACCGCTACGACCAGGATGGACAACCCATCTGCCGCCGCTGCAACCAACCAGGACATATGGCAAGGTACTGTTATTTAAACGGGCCCAACCTGGGGCAGAGGGCCGACACCCCAGGCATAAGACCATCAGGCCCATCGAGCTGGCGTGATAAGTACTTAGGGGGACGACAGGTCTTGCCTGTGGTGCTTATGGCATTCCTATGAGTGCACTACTGGACACCGGGTCACAGGTAACCACCATCCCCTATGTGCTTTTTAAGTGGTACTGGAATGACTCAGATATTACCCGCTACCCAGATGACGATTTGAGCATCATCGCAAGCAATGGTCAGCCCATGCCGCAGGTAGGATTCAAGGAGATGACCATAAAAATTGGTAAAGTTGAACTGCCAGTGCAAGGACTGATTATTGTGGACATTGACCGTCGTGAAAGCCACCCTAAGATAACCTTGGGTACTAATGTTATTGAAAATTGTCTTGCAGAGATAATTGTCATATTACAGCAGGTTACGGTGAATGCCAGCTCCAGCCAGCAGCGTGTCCTACAAAAAGAGATCAGAGCCCTGATGAAAAGGCAACAGGTAGAACTGTCTGGTGGTGAGATTGGTAGCATTAGGATGAGTGACCCGTTCCCTATCGCCATGCCCCCAAAAAGTGAGATGATGATCTGGTGCCGGACTGCAATCGGGTTAAGAGGAAGGGACTACCAAGCCATTGTAGAACCCGTCTACTCAGACAGTAGGCCCACCATTTTGACAGCACGGGGGGTGGTTGATGTACGCCATGGGAGGGTACCCGTCCGCATCCTAAACAATGGGGAAAGAGAAGTATACTTGCCCCGGTATGCCACTCTAGCCAAATTGTTCACCGTTAACCAAAACTCTGTAAAGGATGTGGAACCCTTACCTCCCTCTCAACCAGAGGAGGGTAACAGCTCCAAGAAACAAATGGAGGACTGGTGTGAGAAACAGCATGTGGGCACCGACTCCACTCCCTCACACCACAAACAGGGAGTCTACCGGGTGGTGCAGGAGTACGAAAGAGTCTTTAGCAAACACCCGCTAGACTTTGGGCAAGTAAAGGGGGTAGAACACCACATCCCCACGGGAGACCATCCACCCATAAAGGAAAGATACCGACCTGTACCCCCTACACACTATCAGAATGCCAAGGGAATGTTGCGAGAAATGAAGGCGGCTGTGGTAATCAGGGACAGCTGTAGCCCCTGGGCAGCTCCACTAGTTCTTGTGAAAAAGAAAGATGGCACCATCAGAATGTGTGTAGATTACAGAAAGGTCAACCGTATCACACATAAAGATGCGTACCCGTTACCTAGGATAGAGGAATCTTTAGCTGCATTAAAGTCTGCTAACTTCTTCTCCACTTTGGATCTTACTAGCGGGTACTGGCAGGTTCCTGTAGCAGAGGCAGACAAGGAGAAGACCGCGTTCACCACCCCGATGGGTCTCAGCGAATTCAACTGTATGCCGTTCGGGCTCTGCAATGCACCAGGAACCTTCCAGCGGTTGATGGAGTGCTGCTTGGGGCACAGGAATTTCGAGACGGTCCTGCTATAGCTGGACGATGTCATTGTGTATTCCAAAACATATGAGGACCATCTGAAACACCTGGCAGAGGTGTTTGACGCCCTGGCAGGCTATGGCTTAAAGGTGAAACCCTCCAAGTGTCATCTACTGAAAGCAAAGGTACAGTACCTGGGACACGTGGTGAGTGCTGACGGAGTAGCTCCAGACCCTGATAAGATCACAGTGATTAAGGACTGGCCAAGACCCTCTAGCATAAAGGAAGTGCGGCAGTTCCTCGGGTTGGTAGGCTACTACCGAAGATTCATCCCCGGGTTCACCAAAATGGCAGCCTCTATGCAAAACATCCTGTTGGGTCAGTCAAAGACCAAGAATCAGAAGCCGCCCTTCAGGTGGGACAAGCTGGAAGAGGAGTCATTCCGCCAGCTGAAGATGGCCCTCACGGGGGATGAGGTCCTGGCTTACCCTGATTACGGCCAGCCTTTCATCCTCCATACAGACGCCAGTAACGTGGGGCTAGGAGCCGTACTATCCCAGATCCAGCAGGGCAGAGAGCGGGTAATTGCTTATGCCAGCCGAAAACTACGGCCCACAGAGAGAAACCCTGAGAATTATAGCTCCTTCAAGCTAGAGTTCCTGGCAGTGGTGTGGGCAGTGACGGAACGTTTCAAACACTACCTTGCCTCTGCCAAGTTCACTGTGTACACGGACAACAACCCGTTGACACACCTGGACACTGCAAGACTTGGTGCCCTGGAGCAAAGATGGATGGCCCGGCTGTCCAACTATGAGTTTACCATCAAATACCGGGCGGGATGCACAAATGCCAATGCAGACGCCCTGTCCAGGATGCCGAACTTGCCGGACGGAGGGGAAGATCCAGAAGAACTGGAAGAGATTGAACTCCCTGCGTTCCACCGTCATGGGATTACCCAGTATTCCCACTGTGTAAGGGACAAGCACTCTGCCACGTTCAACCCCTTACCCCACTACAGCTGGGCGGAGACGTAAGACAGTGACCCAGCAGTCCGCCTGGTAAAAGAGATGCTGACACAGGCTGATGCCCGCCTTGACCCAGACGCTCCGCAAGAGACCAAACAGCTGTGGAAGGAGAAGAGTAAACTGTTTCTCTACAAGGGGAAGCTGTGCCAGAGAATTGTCAACTCCCGGACACTTGAGCTAACCTGGCAGGTAGTGGTCCCGAGACGAGACGCGGCTATGGTCCTGGAGGCATACCACGACGGAGCAGGGCACTTTGGGTGGAAAAAGTTGGAGTTCCTGTTGAATGAACGGTTCTTCTGGGTAGGCATGAGAGGGGCCATTGAGAGATGGTGCAGAGACTATGGCCCGTGCAACCTGAGAAGGAAGGACCGTGCCAGCCAGAAGACTCCCCTGCAGCCCATCATCACCAAGCAGCCACTAGAACTGGTAGCCCTGGACCATGTGAAGCTGGCTCCAAGTAGGTCCGGGTACGTCTACGCCCTCACCATCGTAGACCACTACTCCCGGTTCCTGGTGGTGGTCCCTGTCAAGGACTTAACAGCTCAGACAGCCGCTAGAGCCTTCCAGCAGCACTTCTGCCGTCCACACGGGTACCCGGAGCAAGTGTTGACTGACCAAGGTCCAGCCTTCGAAGCGGAGGTCTTCCAGGAGTTCTGCAACCTGTATGGCTGCAAGAAGAAAAGGACAATGCCCTATCACTCCCAAACCAATGGATTGTGCGAGAAAATGAACCAGGTGGTGATAGACTTGCTGAAAACGATGCCCCTGGAAGAACGCAGTCTGTGGCCTGAAGAACTGCCTGATCTGGTGGACTTGTATAACCACATCCCAGTAAATTCCACCAACTGCACCCCGGCTTACCTAATGAGAGCAAGACCTGGTAAGCTGCCTATTGACCTGGATATGGGAGTCCTGACACCCGAGGACACCTCGCCAAAGGCAGACTGGGATACAGAACGGCAGCAGCAGTACCGGAAAGTGCAGGAGAGTGTTGAGAGGAGTCTGTCTCAAGCAAGAGAAAGGCAAGAGAGGACTTACAACCAGCATGCTCCCGCTATTCCTCTGGCACCTGGAGAGCAGGTCTTGAAGAGGAAGAGGCGGCTCCATAAGTTGGATGACCAGTGGAAGAAAGAACCGTACACAGTACTGCCTTCAAGCCATGAAAATCCGAAAGTATGCATTATCAGTAAGGATGGAGGAGAGACCACAGCCACTATCTCCAGAGACCACCTGAAGAAGTGTCCCGAGCAGCTGCAAAGCACTGATGAAGACCAAGATAGCCCTCAACCCGCAGAGGAAAGGGAAGAAATGGTCAGTACAGTACTCGGCGAATTTCCCCGGTTCTGGACACAAATTAACAACGCTATTGTGGTATCCGTCCTTACCTTTCTGCAGCCAGCCCCTCAAGGGCCTACAGAAGAGCAAGTAGTGTTGGGAGAGCAACCGGCCCCGGAGGCAGAAGATTCCATACTAGCAGCCCAGGAGAATCAACCCTCTGCTAGTAGTGAGCCTGCCATGCCCGTGGTAAGCCAAAGAGTACGCAGAAAGCTGCCCAACCTACCCGTAACATCTCCAAACACCTGTAGTGCAGACACTAGCGAGCCCACTACACAAGGGGTGGAAACAGGGGACCCAGGAAGAACACCACCAGATAGTGTGTTACGTAGGTCCACCAGGAGCACTAGAGGTCAGATGCCCGCTCGTTGGAGAATCTAGGATATATACCTGTATATTGCAAATGTTGAAATGTTTTATGTTTATTGCATGAATAATAATTACGTTTCTCAAGTTACCCGACAGGGTTTATGGACTGACAGGTTATGGACAATGAATAACCGGAACTGTACTTTGTAAATAGTTGCACCTGTTCAGTGCCCCTTTTGTGTCAGACCACAGAACAAAAACCCGTGGAGGTGGCTGAAGACGTGGTCCAACGCCGGATCATCAATGCCCTGTAGCCACCCCAGGGCCTACGTGGAGGATTTGGGACGGGTCCCTCAAAATACATCTTGGGTGACATGGACACCTGGCTACGGAAGCGTCGTGGCCTATAAAGACTGAACTCCTTGAACATATGTTGATGTGTTATTGCTTATACCCTGTTATGTATGTTTTCATAAAATGTGTTTAGTCCCGGAGTACTAAAATTTTCCAGGGGGGAATGTGGCACCCCAGGGGTCTGGTTGCCACAGTGGTAGAAATACCATGTCTGAGAGCGAGCATGGGTTTTTCCTGGTCAGGAGCATTATTGCATGCCATGCCTCCTGCCCCTGTCCAGAGAGGGGAGGAACCTGCCCTTTATAAACTGGATCTGGGGCGGGGTTAGACAGGCTAGTTCCAGAGGAAGGGACAGAGCAGCAGCAAGGAGCTCTGTAGGAGCCAGGAGCTGAAAGCCAGGGATTGGAGCTGATAGCGCTCATCCTGGCAGAAGACGCAGAGAACTGGACACCGGAGTCCGAGGCTGTGGGGATATTCACATCCAGCAGCAGAAACCACCTGGCAGGGGATTTCAGGTCCTCAGGCCGTAGAAAGCCCGGAGGCTCAGTCACACGCAAGGGACCGGCACCGCCATCGAGGTGCGTAAGGAACCAAAGGCCCCAAGTCACCAGCCATACGGGTGAGCACCACACGGTACACTCAGGGACGTGGGCTACTACACGACTACAGCAGGGTAGCCAGGAAGAGTGCAGTCAGACGGGAAGGCCTACACCTCCACCTGGCCAGGGGGACTCTTGTTCGCTCACAGACTGACCAGGCCTCTAATGTTAGCCAGTACTCCCAGCAGGGCCTTCTCCATTACCAACAGCAAAGACACTGAACTGCACTGCATGGACTCTGAGACATTTCTGCTGCGCCCATGCATCAGAACCCTCACCATCTACACACGCTGCCCTGAGGCTATACTCCTCTGCTCCTTATACTACCCTCTGCTGCGCACACAACATCAGCCTCAGCGGTCTGCCCCGTAGCGGCGGTTCTCAGTGACCGCAATCCACGGGTGGCGTAGTCGGACATTTAAACATTTAAAACCAAATAAACAGATCCGCCACTGGTTCGACCACCATGAGCCACGGGACCGGGTAGCCACCACGGAGACTACAACCCCCAGCATTACACAGAGACTCGGCTCCGGGTATTCCCCCACACACGGCCCAGGGGGTGCGTCAACTTCTCACCTGGTTTTGACTCCCAGAGCTGAGAAAAAATACTGACCAAATACTGACCAAATACTGATAGTGGGGCTGTGGCCAATGCTGTAAATTTTCACCATACAATGGTGTCACCTGTAATCAGCCTAAAAAGACAGATGCAGCCATATAATTAGTTTATATGTGTTTATCTAGCTGTCAGGTTCCTTTTAAATACCATTTTACACCAATCTTTTGGTATAAAAATATAGTGGCTTTTAGTGTGTATAGCCATGTAGTTTAGCAGGCCATTAAAAAATACTTACAGCAATGGCGTATGTTTCAATCCCATCGCGTTCGCATTCACCAGTCACATTTTTCAAGAGAAAACCGTCGTGAGATTCTCCATCGGTTACAACCACCATGACTTTCTTTACTCCTCTCCGAGCACCTCTTTCTTCACTAAATGCTTCTTTTCTGAAATATCCAACAAATGTCGGGTATTGGTGTGAGATCATGTCAGTATGTCTAGGACTCGAATGTGTGCTGGGTGTGGAGATGAAGATGAGGCACCGATCTCAGAGACCGAGGCAGCAGCAGGAGAACAGAGAACAATAGATATAGATTGTAAAAGCACATTTAACTCCTTCCTGACACGGCGATTTTCCATTTTTGCGCTTTCGTTTTTCCTCCCCTTCTTCCAAGAGCCATAACTTTTTTTAATTTTTCTGTCCATATAGACGTATGAGGACTTGTTTTCAATGGGCTGTTGCGACCAACAAATGCAATTTCGGCAACAAATGCAATTTTGATTTTTTTTGCAATAAGGCATTTACCGATTGGGTGAATTAATTGTATATTTTAGATAGATTGGACGTTTCTGGACACAGTAATGCAAAGTATGTATTTTTTTTTTAGATTTTTTTTAATATTAATGGCTGAAAATGTTTTTTTTTTTTTATTTATGTTAGTTCTCTTAGGGGATCGCCTGACCGCTTATACTAAATCACAGTCTCCTACACGAGTCCAGCCACATTCTGGTTTTTATAGGCGTACCATCATGACAGACATGGGGATCTTCAGCAGCAATTCATCAGTGCCTCATGATCACATTGCGGGGGAAGGCAAACAGCATACTGCCCCGGTCTGTGCAATATAAATGCCGCTGTCAGAGAAAGGCAGTGGCGTTTAAGTGGTTAACAGAAGCGGACAGAACTTAGCTCCAACTGCTGCTGTTAGAGGCAGATGATGGCTGTGTATCACAGCCATTATCTGCCAGCAATGATGCAGACTCTGAGCTTGCATCAAAGACAGAGACCTGAAGTATGAAGTGCGTCACGTGTCGGGAATGGGTTATCATTGAGTGCTTGATCACGTTAAGTAATAAAAGTTACATGGTAGTTCTTGATGTGTTCGGACTATGGTAAGCTTCTCAACAAAGAGTTCATCGCTATGTAATAGTGGGGAAGGACGTAGCCTTCCCTAGGCACTGAAGTAGTTAAGGAAAGTGTTCCCTTAATTAATCCTCTCTGAACTGTGGTAGGCCAAGCTAAGGGGTTAGCTCTGGCATAGTTCCTTGTGGGCTGCAGTACCTGTAATCAGCCACAAGATGCCACTGTCCTGGGTGCAGATGTCAGGTTGAGTCTGCTAGTAGTGTTATAGACAGTGATGGGTTAAAGTTCTGTGATGACAGCTCACAGAGGGTGGGCACATTAGCAAAAAGCCTCTGTTTTAGTGTCCAGAGGGCAGTTAGAGATAGGACAGTGACCATTACGGGCAGCCTGAATATATGTGGCTGCTAGGGTAGACGGGAGCTCCATACCCTCAGACAGTGGGATCAATAGTGCAAAAGTCTCCCTATGCAAGAGCAAGAGTCCTGTTAGCCGGCCAGAGAAACTCAAAGGAAGTGTTGAGGACCCGGGGCACTTCTAGTCTGCAGGAAGCAGAAGAAGATAAATAGGACTCCAGGCTAAGACGTGGGGGAGAGATTGGATCCAGATCACTGTTAGTATTACAGAAGAGTCTCTTGGGCTAGAGATAGAGTCACAGAGATGCTTCACTCAAAGAGGGAACCAGGGCTGAAGATGTTGCCAGCGCCTGTGAGAGAGATAATAACCTGTTGGGCCTTATCCATTATATCTGCCTGTAAATACTGTACATATTCCTCTTCCCCAAGTAAAGTCCAAGTTCTGGTTAAGAACCTCGTGTCCTCTGAGTTTATTGCTGCCTTGGTCCCAGAAGAGAAATGCCTGGAGACAGCCGCGATCGGATGGTTTGAAGTATGTGGAGAGCACCACATACACAGCCACACAACAGAGGGAGGACACGAATTGTCTGTAGGGTGCCAGAGCGAGCAGTGGCTACAACTCGCCCACGACTACCTCGCTGAGGCACCTTACATTTGGCGTAGTCGGCAGGATGCGAGCTCCTCGCATGAAGAAAGCGGGGAAGAGCCGACGCAGAACACTGAGGAGAAAGTGTTGGAAGGCATGCGGCCCAAGATGGCGGCCAGAAGCATGGATTCCAAGATGGTGACAATGGCGGTAAAGTCTGGGAGAAGAACCGCCTATCATGGGAGTGGACGGCGCCGGAGAGCGCGAAAAGATGTCCAGCCCCTACGAGTTCCGGCCCGAAGAAGGATGGGCCCAGCGGTGAAGATGCGTCCCAGGATGGGACGTCCAGTGAGGAAGAGGGCGTGGCATAAAGTGAAGTCCGGCCCCGTGAGTATCAGCGCGCACAGAGAAGGGGCGCGGCTGAAGGCGGAGCTGCCGAGAGTGACGAGTGATGCGGCGGTCGCGTCAGAAGGCCGGCCCAGGAAGAGGCGGAGTTGGACGCGCAGGACGCGCGTCACCGGTAAGCGACCGGCGCCATTTTCTGTCCGGCACGCGAGAGGAAGGAGGTGCTGCAGTGGACGTCTTGGGAAGATGGCAGTCAGAGGATCTGATGATATGTGCGAGTCGAGCAGTGAGGAGGAGTTCACCACCCCAGGGGCCGCAGCCGGGAGTCGCTCACCCGCGGATGCTGCCTGTGAGCCTTTGCCACCAGTTGCTGTTCAGTGGACCACTAGGCCCGATCCAGAGCTTGGCCTGCTCGTCCACGAGATTCGTATGTGGTGCTGGAGCCGGATGTCGGAAGACACGTCCCCCTCGGCTGAGGGAGGAGAACATTCCAGTGGGGCCGGAGCAACAACTGCAGCGGAGCTTGAAGGAGGTGAGCGGTCTATGCCCCAGCGGCCGGTTTCGCCTGCGGCGCCTGCCGCGATAGTTTCCGCAGCGACAGGGGACCCAAGGCCTGAAGGGGATGGTGCGGAGGCGAGGCCCCCTAAATGGAAGGCCGCACGGGAGAGATTTTGGCAGCTGGCAATGGAGGCCGTCAACTCCCCTTCGGCAAAGCGTTATGCCGAGCTCGGGAGTCTGAAGTGGACTACCCGCAACCCCCCGATGACGCCACGAGAGCAGCGGCGATGGACCGATATCTTCCAAAGAGGCTGGCTGGAGGGGTCCAACGCAGCAAGGAGGGAGTCGGTGGAGGCGTCCCAGACTCGGGGGCGAGTCCTCGAGTTCCATGTCCGTGAGGGGTATGGATTGTTAGAAGAGGAATAGACTGGGCATGAAGTGTTTGTGACCCTTGAAGTGATAAAACGGGACTATCTGCCTGACCGCCTTCACAACTTACGTGTAGGAGACATTGTGCATTTTGTGAAATGTGAATGCTTTAGAGGGTGGTATGCGGCTGCACTCACCTGACGATACAAGTGGGAAGATATCCTTGAGAAGGACGAGGAGGCCTTTCGGAGAAGGGCCAAGAGAGAGGCCCTGCAGCGCTGGGCTAGGGAAGCCCCTAAAGGATTCTTGCCCCCTCCCAAGGCCGGCGTCCTGCAGAAGGATGAACCCAAGAAACAGCAGTGGGGAGATGTAGTAGGTGAAGAGGAGGAAGATTTCCAGAGCTGCAGTGGAGCCGACTCTCCTAGCGAGGCTGATTCTGCAACCAAACACCCAGAAGGGGCTGAGGCGGTTAAGCAAGGAGCCGTTGGAAGGGCTCAGGCTGCTGTCAGTCAGGAAGTCCACAGCTTCACAGTGACTAGCTACGGCCCTACTCAAGTCGGCTGTGGCAGCGCTACATCCTCGGATGAGGACCCCGGGCGTAGCTGATATCCTGACCAGCCTTGGAGGTGGAAGGAGCTACCTTCGTCTGCAGCATGGGCCGCCTTCATGAAGGAGCGGAGGGAGGCCCGGAAGAAGTGAGCTAGCTGGCTAGAAGGTCCGCTGACCTTTCACCTCTTCCCTTACTAGGACCCACCAGCTGTGGTCCTGTTTTTTTTTTTTGGGACTGTTTCCCAATGGGGGTGGAGTACCTCATGTCGAAGTAAGTTAAAAAAATATATATGGAGGACTGTTTCCCTACCTTCCAGGCCAGAAAGGCCTTAAGCAGCACTAAAAGTTGTGTGCCCAAGAGAGCTGCTCTTTTTGTTTTTTACTTTTATTTTTATTTTTGTTGGCCTTGTTGCACCTTTTTCTGCTGGAATTTGAAACACTGAGGCACACTGTGAGGATGACTGTCCTCTAAATCCTAGAGACTTGCGGTCTAGCGGGAAGAACCAGTGACCCCCGCTAGGGCCAAGAAGAAAGAGACTCACGGGGTGTTACCTGTGACTGTGTGCCTCAGAATGCAGCCTTTGAAGAAGATTGAGGGCTAATGGTGTGTAACTTGTCTTAAAGATAAGGACATGGACATTGTGTTTCCAGGGTCCTTACCAAGAAGGAACGGTATCTTTGAGAAGTTTGAAACTTGATAATGGACTGTCCTGAATTGCAGTTCCAGGGCCCTTAACCGAGAAGGGCTGGTCTCCTACTCAAGAGGAAGACTTTAGGACCAGTCATGTACTAAAATGTTTTAGTAAATGTATATGATGTCATAGCTGCTGATATGTATTGATTGATTAGTGTGGTCGGGGACGACCAACATTAAAGTGTTGGGGAATGTAATAGTGGGGAAGGACGTAGCCTTTCCTAGGCACTGAAGTAGTTAAGGAAAGTGTTCCCTTAATTAATCCTCTCTGAACTGTGGTAGGCCAAGCTAAGGGGTTAGCTCTGGCATAGTTCCTTGTGGGCTGCAGTACCTGTAATCAGCCACAAGATGCCACTGTCCTGGGTGCAGATGTCAGGTTGAGACTGCTAGTAGTGTTATAGACAGTGATGGGTTAAAGTTCTGTGATGACAGCTCACAGAGGGTGGGCACATTAGCAAAAAGCCTCTGTTTTAGTGTACAGAGGGCAGTTAGAGATAGGACAGTGACCATTATGGGCAGCCTGAATATATGTGGCTGCTAGGGTAGACGGGAGTTCCATACCCTCAGACAGTGGGATCAATAGTGCAAAAGTCTCCCTATGCAAGAGCAAGAGTCCTGTTAGCCGGCCGGAGAAGCTCAATGGAAGTGTTGAGGACCCGGGGCACTTCTAGTCTGCAGGAAGCAGAAGAAGATAAATAGGACTCCAGGCTAAGACGTGGGGGAGAGATTGGATCCAGATCACTGTTAGTATTACAGAAGAGTCTCTTGTGCTAGAGATAGAGTCACAGAGATGCTTCACTCAAAGAGGGAACCAGGGCTGAAGATGTTGCCAGCGCTTGTGAGAGAGATAATAACCTGTCGGGCCTTATCCATTATATCTGCCTGTAAATACTGTACATATTCCTCTTCCCCAAGTAAAGTCCAAGTTCTGGTTAAGAACCTCGTGACCTCTGAGTTTATTGCTGCCTTGGTCCCAGAAGAGAGATGCCTGGAGACAGCCGCGATCGGATGGTTTGAAGTAAGTGGAGAGCACCACATACACAGCCACACAACAGAGGGAGGACACGAATTGTCTGTAGGGTGCCAGAGCGAGCAGGGGCTACAACTCGCCCACGACTACCTCGCTGATGCACCTTACAGCTAAATAAACTTCATTTGTTAAAAGTTGTAGAATTTCTGCTCAGTAAACTGAAATCCACTTCCTATGTCTTTGAGGTTTCTTACAAGTTTTATATCTTCAAGTGAAAACCACATCCTGGAAGACACGCGACCTTATTGTCATGGATAAACCTTTCGAGCAGTGCAGTGTAGTTTAAAATATGGCGTCTGTCTTTTCTTTTATAAAAACAATGGAAATAATCAGTGGGCATGGTGGGCAAACCACTGGAAATTATTCTACTGGACCACCCTTATCCATACTTCAATTGTCTTGTAATCTCAGTGGAGATCTAGTATGTTATTCGTGTTTCAAGCCACAAAAATGGACTCTAGTTGCAAGTTTTAGCTCTAAGGTCACATGCAACTTGAACTTGTAGGGGCCCATTACTGCGACAGAGACTGGGCTCATTAGAGGATATTAGAGGATATGCTTTGCCTTTGCTGGATTGGGTCTACCCAGTCATTTTGAGCACTTTTTCTCTTTGGCAGAACTAGCAGTTCTCTGAATGCTGAGCTCTGTATAACCCCACCCATACCACTGATTGGCAGCTTTCTGTGTACACTGTGCATAGGCGGAAAACTGGCAATCAGTGGATGGGGGCGGGGTTATACAGAGCAGGAGGACTACATGGCACCGGACAACTAGTCCCGGAGTGATAATCTCCTGCTGGTAAAACATTGATTTTATTGAAGCAACAAGACACAGCCCAGTATGTGATACATCACTCAAATCAGGGTCTCAGCCCCTACATTATGCTACTCTCAGATTAAATAGCAAAAACTTGGTGACCGATTCCTTTTAACAGATGGCACACTACTCTGTTTAAAAATCCCAATGCGGCACCTGTGCTATTTGTTTAGTGCACCGTATGCTAATGGTGTAGCGTTGTGATTTTCGGCTTTGCTACATCTGTACCGTATAGCTATAAGTTACTTTGTGATAGTCCAAAAAAGTCACTAAAGTGAAAATGATTGCAACATTTTCAAGGTTTTTTGCCTAGGGAACTATTGATGGTAACTAAACTCGCACACAACTCTTGGCTTTCGCAACATTAAGAAGAGGAAGACCCAAGAATGGAAGGATTTTCTTTTTTTGTTTAGGGGGAAGTGATCATACTCTTACAATACCATGACTTATCACTGCAAGAAGTGGTCAGAACATTATATTTCACAGGAGTCATTTCCGCCTTCAGTTTGTTTCAGAGGCTCAGAATTTTCCAGTAGTAGAGGAGAAATACTCAATACTATATATTGTTTAAGAAACTAAATATGTCATGCTCCAGTCTGGTAAACCTCATCCTTAAAATCTAAAGATAATTCCATTTAGAAGTCTTTGCATTCCTTTGCGGATAGGATATATACCAAGCATCATAATTCAGTGGGGGCTTGTAGACATTTTACGTTTCCATATTGGGATATGTTAGGGACAGCAGAAGGATCCATTATATGATATTTACTTTCCACTACGCACAACATACAATGTCTAACGGGGAAAAGTACTCAGAAGAGTTTAGAGTTTTTGACCGGTGAAGTATCCTGAAGGGAAGGAATAAGTGTCAGTGTTTCCTCTTATAGCACATCTTTTGCATTAAATAAGTATAATTTGGTTAGAACAGTCATTTTGAGCTTTCAGACTCCCTTTAATGGACCCATAAACAGTGTGCTATGAGCATTTTCGCTTCCCCTAGTGCTAGTGGTGGGTGCACAGAGTTAAACTGCAGTAAATATGATGTTGTATTTTGGACACTGTAGAAATCGACAATCACAGTAACAAGGTTAAATACCATTATTTCCAAATAAAAACCAAACATCATTAAAAATAAGTACTTTTTTTTTGCACTACATGTCAGTTCCTGGAAAAGGCTGGGTAACAGCTAATGTGACCATCATTATAGTATAGATCTTACACGTGTTATTGAGCAACATTTTCAGACTGAAGAATTGTAAATTTGTAGAGTTACATAGTAAGGTCTTGTGCTACTGCAGAGTTTCCATTCTGGATTGTAGAAAACCCCCTTGAAAAAAAATCTTTGCAAATTTTTGTAAAAAAAAAAATTACTCATCCTTTCACACATACCTTGCAGTATTAATGCCAAGAGCTGTCAATGTTGAAGAGCCTCCTCTTTGTTTGATCTTGCTTGCTGCTTTTAGCACACTTTCCGTAGAGGAATGGGTATTCAAGTTAAACTCATGAGTTACGTTTTCTCCATATTGAACTATTGAAACCTACAATAATAACGGAGCCAAGAAAGAAAATAGGAAGTTACCAACACAGTGATGGATGACCTCTCGATAATTCACTAGTAAGGTGGGATAAGTCATACTGTCTAAGATTCCATTTAAACACTCAAAATATTATGTGAATTTCCACTTGGATTCTGTAATAAAATAACAAACATTCCCAGTGCTAGTCGAGCACATAGAGTTAACATGTTACAGAAAATTTCTCTGCACAGGAAAAAAAAAGTGCTACTTATTCTGGCAGATTATGGAAAGAAAAGCAAATGGATCAGATGCATGCGGATTAGCTCCATTAAATAAGGCAAATCTTTGTGTTGGTCCATGGCACTGAAAGCAACACAAATCTGAATATCTAAGCAGTGTAGCTGTGAATCCAGTTCTGGGGTGAGATAAAGCACTTATTAGAAAGCTTCAGCTCTTTAGTAAGTCTGTTCTCTCACAAAGCTCCTTTCTGCTATCATTTTCCCTCTCAATAGAATTCAATAAGCAGCTGTAATCTGACACCTCAGTGATCTAAGAAAACAGTTTTCAGTCTAAAGAGTAAATGTTGAGTTCAGGAGGCATGGGGAGACTTGTGTCAGAGATGGAAAAATAAGCAGATATTTCTTATAAAATATATTACATATATATTATATAACTTAGTTAAAGTTTATTGAAATGATAGTGACTTTTTAAGGGATTTGGGCATAAAGTTAAAATGTAAAACTATCTGATACGTAAAAGGGTTAACTTTCTTGAGCCATGTGAAAAGCATATTTTTTGTATAAGGTTTAGCAATCTTGGGTCCTACAATGGTGTAAAAGGGGAAAACACATTTTTGAACATGTTAAAAAATTTCAGAATTTTGTCTCAGGCATACAAATCAAATAATAAAAGATCAGAACAACCTATGTGGTTGCTATCATGAGATGGAGAACTGACATACAAGAGGTGTTTTGGATGAAGATAAAACACTGTATTTACCTGTGTTTGAGATGGGTGTATTGTCATTTTTTTAAATAATTTCTCTAAAAATTCAGTCACACTGACCCAAGGGTAGACACTGTTAGATCCATCAAGAACAATCACCAGATCCAGTTGCGTGACACATTCTGGAGAAGACATCATCCATAGTTGAGAAGACTGACTACGATGCTATGGATAATATTTTATGATATCATGTACCATACCTTGCACTCCTGGCGCAATTGAGTTCAAAACTTGAAATGAAGAACTGACATTAGAACAAATTCCAGTTGTGTAGTGCAAACTTCCACATCTGTAGGCATAGAGGGGGCCACAAGCCTGGGAAAGAATGGAGGAAATAAATTCAGAAATACAACATTTTCCATGCACTATTCCCAACCCAAGATATAATAGAGATAATTTTACTGTGCTTCCTTCAATCAAAGGATCGGTAGAGATCCCAAAGGTCAGATCAATGCAATCAATACCTTTAGGGGTTGTCCACTGTAGATGCACCTCACCGATTTGATTGTTTTGATACTTCCGAAGAGACCTTCTGATCTCATATTCCTTCTCTCTCTCTTGACCAGGAAGACCCATTTCAGCCAGAGATTACTTATTACTGGTCACATATCACAGTATAGGTTTAGTGAATATAATTTCATTTTTTTATATTTTTTTATGCTGTGTTGACCATTTTTTAGGGAAAAAAAAATTCAAAATGGACAACCCCTTTAAAGGGTTTGTCCGGTCCAAATCGATAAGTTTGCAGTCACTCTGTGTGACTGCAGACTTATGAGTCCCCCCAGCATACATACCCTCCAATCACGGCTCAGAATCCTTTAAATCTCCGCAGCACACAGTGCGTGAGCTGGGGGGATTCATAAGTGGATTTGGACCGGACAACCCCTTAAAGGCATATGCAAGCAATACGCAATAACATAACAGTAGTCAATTATCTTTTAGCATTTCCTTACCACAAAACCACCTTTAGGATTAGTGACCAAAGTGGACCCCATGGTCATGTTTTCTTTCACCTCAGAAACATTTGCAATCGTTGTAGATTCTAGAATAAATTCATAAAAAGTTACATTTTGATAAAAAACATATTAAAAAAATCTCAATATCAGGCAGACTTCCACATTCAGACAAACCACTTATTCAATAATTCAGTTTATATAATTACAGTAAATATTTTTTTTAACCAATAATATTTTCTTGCAGGTGAAAAAATGTGCGAATTGTATAAAGAATTGTTTATTTTAAAATTCATTTGCTGAGCTTTCCATTTGAGATATTTGCCTATTAATAACATACAATGAAAAAATATATATTTTGTATAACTGTGGATAGCTAATGTAACAATTGTGAAGTACAACTGCTCCATTTTTCTTCTGACATATGATACTTTGCAAAATTCTTTCATTAAGCAAAATTTTACAGTCATTTAAACATTAGTTCCTCTTAATTTTTCCAAAAAATTTGATTAGTAGTGATTCAATTTACTGCAAGTCACAATACTGCAAAGCATCCAATTACCCTATATATACATGTGTGTGTGTGTTGAGGTTACATAGGCATGTAGTGTGTGTGAGGGGGGAGAAGCAGACTGGTGGGGAATGTACTGTGGGGGATTTATACTGAGCATGGAAATGTATTGCGGGGGCATCATGCTGCATGGAGGAAATTATACTGTGTGTGGGGAGCACTGCGGGGGCAATGAAAGGGGTATTATACTGTGTGGGAACACTAATGGGCATCAGTATGAGCACTATTTCTGTATGAGCACGTATAAAGGACTGGGCAAGGTTAGGGTACTGGCTTAATGTAGAACAAAAATTGGCACAGTTTAAGTGTCCTTCTTTTATCCTTCAAAGTTGGGGAGTATACTATCATACTGCTTAGACCATAGGAAATATAAAGTCAGAGTTTACCAACTATGTACGTTAGTGGTAAAAAATAAGACTTCAGCAGCCTTTTATGTTCCCAGTCCTAGGCTGGAACCTACCAGAGGAATTCACACAAGGCGGCAAAAAAACTAATTTTAGCAAAAGATTATGAATCCTGCACATGGCTCTATTGGGGAAATACACAACAGTCAAAACACAGAAAATCCACATTTAAAAATAAAACAACTATGATAATGATAAAGGAAATTCTTGACATGGAAGCCCACAAATTTCTGAAATTGCTGATCAGTCTGCTTTTCCTACATGAGCAAGTGATGCTGCTCCATGTGCTGGTGAAGAGCATAATTCCTAGTCTATTTAAGCTAGAACATTCATGGATTATTTTAGCCCTACAAAGCCTGCATACTGCAAATGTAGCACCCTGAGGACTCGGCTGCTACAGGGGTATTACACCTCAAGCCAGAGGTGTGGTATTCCACTCCCGGGTAAGGATGGAGTGTGGAACTGAGCTAGTAGGCTGCATGCACTACACACATCCCATTTCCGGGGGACAGATCGACGGTACTCCCACCAGTTTATGTGCAGGTACGACAGTGTCTGTCCCTGGCTGGAGTGGGAGGGGGGTGGAACATCCCAGTAGTGTAGGGGCAGATAGGGGGAGCAGTCTGGGTAAAGCTAGGAGCTCATTGGGTGCTGGTCACCTGAGCTCACACATAGAGGGAGTATATAAGGTGGGCACCATCTTAGGACAGGGTCTTTTGTAGAGTGAGTCAGTCTGTCTTTTGTAGAGTCAGAGGAGCAGAGCAGAGAAGCTCAGCCAGAAGGGCTGACAGGGAGTTGTGGTTCCGGCTGGGCCCAGCTCCAAGGCCAAGAGAGAGAGAGGAGTCAGAAGGACCCAGAGAGAAGGAGAAGGAACCCCAAGACCCCAGAATACAAGCAACAGGGTGAAGGGTTGGCACCTAGGGTACCGGATCCCAAGCTGGCAGAGAGAAAAGCACACCTTAGCCAGAGACCGGAGGTCGTGGGCAGGATCTGCCACGACCCTCACCAAATCCACCAGGAAGGCAGACCAAGTATAGGGTCAGGGAACCCAGAAGAGGTGTACCCACCAAGAGACCCGAGGGAGCCGGACATAGGTGGATCCCTGGTGAGAACGGCCAGAAGAGAGGGAAAGTCAGACAGGAGCTCAGGACCACGCTCCAGAACTGCCTGGGGGTTGGCCGAGTCCAGGACCTGGTGGACGCAGCACGGCTCGGGTGGTCGCTTCAGGCCAGAGTGACCATAAGAACACCCGTAAGTAAAAACCCCTGAACTGCACAGCCCGACTCTGAGTCTTCTTGCTGATTCATCCTGCACCTGCACAACCACCATCCTCTACACCTGACCCCCTGAGGCTATACCCCTCCCGTTGGGGGTTATACTACCAGAGCTGCACACACACCACCAGCCTCAGCGGACCCTTCTGCAGCGGCGGCCTTGTGACCGCAAATCAACGGGTGGCGTAGTCGACATTAAGGACCTTTAACAACATCTGTAAAGACTGCCACACACTGAGTTTGACACCCTGGGCACGGACCGGGTCACCGCCACTCGGAGACTACAACTCCCATCTGATCCGGCTCCGGGTAATCCCCAAACAGCACTGGCCCAGGGGGCGCGTCAACTTTGGCGTAGTCGGCAGGATTACGTGCCCGCAACCACCGGGTACTGCGTGCCTGAAGAAAGTCCACATTTACCTCAAAAAGAAGTCTCCCGCCGGTTCCAGAGGGTCCCCGCCATGGGACGCCATCACGGATCGTTTCCCGCCGGTTGCCCGCCATCTGCAGCTTTTTCCCGCCATCCACGGAGTTTCCCGCCACTGGGAGACGATTCCCGCCATTTCCAGAAGATTTCCCGCCTTGGAAGAGCAGACGCCATTATGGGCGTGACAGAGGGTGGCAAGAGGTCACCTCCCATCGTGGGCCAGGTCAAGGAATGGCGCCAAAAGTGGAAACCGCCCCCACCAACGGAGACTGTGATGCTAGAGATGTCCATCAGCGTGAGAGAACTGCCCCTGGAACTGAGAATCACAAAGTTGCCCCGGGACCACCCCCAATGTGGGCGGAGACTGAACAAAAGAACGAAGATGGGTGCAGCCTGGAGGAGTCTGGAGAGAGCGCACCCGGAGACAAGAAGTCTGGAGAGGACTCCGGAGAAGTCGTACCCGGAGATGGAAGGAGAGGCAGGCAGCACCGACCCAGTGGTCAGGAGCCTGTTGCAAGCAACAACCCCACTAGGCTTAGTGGAGATCCTGGCACAGCTCCCCCGAGACCGGGAGTGTGCGCAGACCGAGCTGGAGCGCCTCGCACGGAGGATGGCCCAGGTACAGCGAGAGACGCTGACGGAATGGAGCCGAGAGATGGCCCTGCAGGCAAGAACCCGCCAGCGAAGCACGCCACCCGAGACGAGGAGACAGACCGCCTCTGAGGATGGTGCAGGAGGAGTGAAGGCCGGAGACGGCGCCGAGAAGGGAGCTGAACAGACGGAGGCAGGTAAAGGGGACGTCATTACCCCGAGCCGAGAAGCCGTGAGCCTGCCCCAGCTCCCCGTCGCAGAGCCCGAAATTCCCCCTGCCGTGCCCGTCGCTGCATCGTCACCGCTCCAGACAAGGCCTCAAGCAGAATCCGCGGCCGCGACCCCTGTGACGTCACGCGCCTCAACCCTGAGCGCGGCAAAGCAGGAAACACCACCGGCCTGGTCGCAAGGTCCAGTACCCCCGGGCGCCGCAGTACCAACAGCGCCCTCTACCTTCACTGAGCCACCGGCGTGGTCGCTGGGCCAAGTAACCCCGGGCGCCGCCGTCTTCACGGTGCCCTTTACGTTCAGGGTACCCCAGGCCTGGTCGCAAGGCCTGGCGAACCCGGGCGCCGCTACCACCACCGCGCCCTCAACGTCCACCGTGCCGCACCTGGGTGAAGACTTGTTTGCCCAGCACACGTGCCCGGATGGGCAGCCCTTTGTGTGGCCACCGGAGTTCCACCATCCCCGACTCCGGAAAGAAAGACCCCTAGATGAGCCCCTGATTCCGGTTCCGAAGCCCGTTAAGATCACCCCACTCTCGTTGGAGGAAGCGCAGTTTGCGTGGGACCCCACCGGAGGAGACCTCATGGGATTCACCCAAGAGACTCGGGCAGCCGCAGCTGAGCGTGCGGAGTGCTGCCGGCAGCAGTTAGAGGTCTTTGACCGGGAGCGAAGAGAGAGGCGGGTCCGAGAGCAGCGGCTGCAGGAACAGAGCGCAGGGCAGAAGAGCCGGACCAGGAGGAACCCCCGTGCAGCCCACGGTCCCCGTGCCACCGGGACTGTAATTAAATTCCAACTGCAGCACGGTTGGGGTTTCATCAGGGATCATCACACCCCCGGCGACGTCTTTGTCACCCGCAGAGACGTGGAGTCCCATCTGCCGGAGGGACACAGAGGTCGTGACCTATATGTAGGGGACGAGGTCACGTTCACCCGGCACAAGTGTGCCAAAGGACCCTACGCCCTTCATGTACACCGGCTGACGGAGGAGGAGCTACAGTGTGAAGAGGAGCAAGAGGATCCGGACGGGTCTGAAGGAGGAGCAGGAGTACGCCGTCATTAAAGTACGGTAAAGAGACTGTACATAGTTACCCGTCAGGGTATATGCCAAGCTGCTAAGTTAAATATGTTCCCCGTTGGGACAAGTGTGAACTGTTCCAGTGTGTCCCATCTCCCCACAGGCTGAGGACTGTGAGCAGCCATCCCTTTTCCCCATTGGTCGAGGACTGAGAGCGGCCATATCCTCTTGTATATAGTTGCGCTTTCTAAGGCGCCCCCTACCGGTTTTATAGGAAACTGTTGTTTTTCTTGAAGAGACTGTCGCACTTTACCCGGTCACAAGTTGCACCGTGGCCGGAGGAACAAGAGTGTTATTTATGAAAAATGTTTATATGAAAAAGTTTTATGCTGATAGTATATATATTGTTTTATATGTTTATGTTTTATGAAAAAAAAAATTGTATGTTTGTGATGTTTTTATTCTTTTACAGCCCGAGGACGTGCTGTGATTTACCAGGGGGGAATGTAGCACCCTGAGGACTCGGCTGCTACAGGGGTATTACACCTCAAGCCAGAGGTGTGGTATTCCACTCCCGGGTAAGGATGGAGTGTGGAACTGAGCTAGTAGGCTGCATGCACTACACACATCCCATTTCCGGGGGACAGATCGACGGTACTCCCACCAGTTTATGTGCAGCTACGACAGTGTCTGTCTCTGGCTGGAGTGGGAGGGGGGTGGAACATCCCAGTAGTGTAGGGGCAGATAGGGGGACCAGTCTGGGTAAAGCTAGGAGCTCATTGGGTGCTGGTCACCTGAGCTCACACATAGAGGGAGTATATAAGGTGGGCACCATCTTAGGACAGGGTCTTTTGTAGAGTGAGTCAGTCTGTCTTTTGTAGAGTCAGAGGAGCAGAGCAGAGAAGCTCAGCCAGAAGGGTTGACAGGGAGTTGTGGTTCCGGCTGGGCCCAGCTCCAAGGCCAAGAGAGAGAGAGGAGTCAGAAGGACCCAGAGAGAAGGAGAAGGAACCCCAAGACCCCAGAATACAAGCAACAGGGTGAAGGGTTGGCACCTAGGGTACCGGATCCCAAGCTGGCAGAGAGAAAAGCACACCTTAGCCAGAGACCGGAGGTCGTGGGCAGGATCTGCCACGACCCTCACCAAATCCACCAGGAAGGCAGACCAAGTATAGGGTCAGGGAACCCAGAAGAGGTGTACCCACCAAGAGACCCGAGGGAGCCGGACATAGGTGGATCCCTGGTGAGAACGGCCAGAAGAGAGGGAAAGTCAGACAGGAGCTCAGGACCACGCTCCAGAACTGCCTGGGGGTTGGCCGAGTCCAGGACCTGGTGGACGCAGCACGGCTCGGGTGGTCGCTTCAGGCCAGAGTGACCATAAGAACACCCGTAAGTAAAAACCCCTGAACTGCACAGCCCGACTCTGAGTCTTCTTGCTGATTCATCCTGCACCTGCACAACCACCATCCTCTACACCTGAGCCCCTGAGGCTATACCCCTCCCGTTGGGGGTTATACTACCAGAGCTGCACACACACCACCAGCCTCAGCGGACCCTTCTGCAGCGGCGGCCTTGTGACCGCAAATCAACGGGTGGCGTAGTCGACATTAAGGACCTTTAACAACATCTGTAAAGACTGCCACACACTGAGTTTGACACCCTGGGCACGGACCGGGTCGCCGCCACTCGGAGACTACAACCCGCATCTGATCCGGCTCCGGGTAATCCCCAAACAGCACTGGCCCAGGGGGCGCGTCACAAGCACTTGGTCTTTTGACAACATGGTAAAAAGTTCCCACACACCGAGATGCCCACACATAAGACTTGCCTCCACCATGAGAGTATTCAGGAGCTGTTTGGCTTCTTCCACCAACAGCTGTAGCAGCATGAACTGCTGACCACAGAAGAAACAGATCTGCCCCCAGAAGATCCTTTAGCCAAATGTAATAATAATAATAATAATCTTTTTATTTATATAGCGCCAACATATTCCGCAGCGCTTTACAATTCATACAATTTACAGACATTATCGGTACTGTCCCCATTGGAGCTCACAATCAACATTCCCTATCAGTATGTCTTTGGAGTGTGGGAGGAAACCGGAGAACCCGGAGGAAACCCACACAAACACAGGGAGAACATACAAACTCCTTGCAGATGTTGTCCTTGGTGGGATTTGAACCACTGAGCCACCGTGCTGCCCTACGTAAGCTTTGCTATTAATTATCAATGCCAGCACTCTCCTGCTAAAATGCCATTGCCTCACCATCACCTCAAACTGGTTCCATGGTCTTTTCCACCACACAATCTTCACCATCATCATCATCTCTGACTTGGACTGACAGTTGTCTCAGTGTGGGAAATGCTTGATTTCCCTGCCTCCCTCCTGATTTCTATCTCTATATTTGCCCTGACTCAGAGTGCCATTACCACCTCGATTACCTCTGCCAGCGCCCCAATTACCACACCTGACAGAGCCACCAGCACAGCTAGGCAGGCATGTGAGTACAAATGCAGACTGTTCATCTCATTCAATAAATCAACTGAAAGAATTTGTTGTGAAATATCTTCCTTGGGCTCCTGGAGTGCTATGGTTTAGGCCACTAAGGGCCAGGACAGATAGATGTGTCCTACATGGAAGTGAAAGTCTGCCATATATAAGATTAACTGTGTAAGGCGGCGGTCTTCACACCATGCAGTAACTGAGGCAGTGACTCAAGCAAGTCCAACATAAACAGCTTTTATTCAGCAACTCACGGGTAAACAGAAAGTCCTCCAGTTCGCAGCCGGGTTAACATGAGTCCATAAACAACGGTTGCCGTGGGCAATGGCCGCGCCGGGCCGCTCAGAGCCTGACAGGTGCAGAGTCTTCCCAGGCGTGGGTTCAGCCACACTCAATCCTGCTGAGCTTTCCTGCTATGCTCCTAGCAGGTCCCAACACTAATAGTTAGTGCAGGGTTTTAAAGGACCTGTGGCAAGAGCCACTGGAAAACCCGGGTTGGAGGGAGGAGGCCGCCCCACTGCCTTCCTGTAGCCTCCTCCAAGAAATGAAGGCCCTGCCAGGTTTTACTAATCTGCCTTAGCCAGATAGCCTGACCAGGTCAATGCTCACCTTCATTCCTGCATTGCAGCCGCAGCTGTGTCTGTAACTGCAATGTACTCCAATGGATTTAATAGGTCTCTGTACACATTCTGGGGTATATATAACGTCCCTCGTATACGATCCCGGTCACTGCCTCACAGCTGTTACCAAGTTGGAGGAGGAGTATTGTGCAGAACACACACTCAAACTGAAGGTGTTACTGTGAAAGGTAACATCATCTTGTGCCTGATATGAGTGATGTGCCATATGTTCCATAACGTTTTCTCCTTCCTCCCCACTAGTATGCTTGTCAGAGGTAAAAGTGGACAGTTGTACTACTGCCCAGATGCCCGGTGCCAATGGTGGTATTGCTGCTGATTGTGGCTCTGACATTATTAGATGTGGTATAGTTATTTTTTTCTTTTACATTACCCATTCATTTCTACTTTTTCTTTTACTATGCTAAAATTAACTTTTGCAATGTTTTCAATACCAGTTATTTACCCATTCCCAGAAATGACTCAAAAAGAAATGCTACATAGGTAGACGTCCAAAAAGTCAGCAACAGGCCACAGTACTGATGTGGCATGTAATGGTGTCAAATTGACCACTAAAATAGGTGGGTAAAAAAACACAGTCACAATTACTGTAAATGTGTGTATTTGTTTATTTATTTTTCTTTTTTATGAAAAAAATTCCCCCATTCCCCCAAAAATGGACTGAATCAGAAATGTCTGGTAGATATAAAAAAAAATCCAAATGAGGAAGCAGGCAGAAGTATTGGTGTCGTGTGTACTTGTGTCAAATTTTACTACTAAAACAGATGTGCAGAAAAAAAACTATTTTTGTGACGTACACTTTGTGGAAACAGGTGCATTTAAAAGTCTGGATTTTTACATTTCTTTTCTCACATTTTTTAAGTACAATTATTTCCCCTCTTCCAATAATAGATTGAATAAGAAATAAAAACATGAAAAGTACAGTACTTTGTGAAAAGCACACTTTCTCTGACAAACACTGAGTTTAGATATATTTTTCATCAAGAATTATTGTTTTGGCTCTTTGCTCTCTTGTGCATGAAGAATAAAAAAAAATGTGTAATTCAAATACAGTAGAACAGCTGCCAGCTATAGTAAGTCAGTTACACTGGCACACACTACTGTTAGCACCTCTCCTATCACTCTGTCTATTGAATCTCTGTAGTATTTGTAGATTACTACTCTACTCTCCCCTTCTGTAACACCACAAGACACTCTGTCTGGAATATTTGTCCAGTGTTTTATGGTTTTCTCTCTATTACCATGTTGTGATGCAATCTTCTTCTATTTGTAAAATAGCAGCAGACATTTATTTTCGTGATCAACACTAAATGAATCACAAATTGTATGAATTCATTCATTACAGGAGTGGCCAACTAAAAAATGCATATTCACTAGTGATTTTTATTCTAGGTGGAAATGTTCTCTAATGTGATCAGTTTGGTATAATGCTAAAATATTGCTTGTAAATGTCCACTTACTTGGCAAATTAATCTTTGTGCACTTTGATTTCCCATTCACTTTGCATTTATAAACATCTCCTGTTCTTCGCGTTGGCTGACCCTCCAGTGGTGATCCAATAAGTACCCTTAATATAGAAGAAAACATAATTATATATTTTATATAGCAAATATATACAATAATTTTAATATGGTTAAAGGATGGTTTTGAGTATCATAGTTCTGTCTTTTACCTGACAAATGCTACTTGCAAATATTTAAGACAATTTTGTTGGTTTCTAACCATCTACATTGAACTATCCACATCTTTAGGACAGGACACCAATGTTTGATCTTTGAGGGTCCAACCTCCTGAACCCCTATTGTAATGCTAAAGAAAACTTTTTGAACTGCTTTAGGGACTTTTTTTTACATTAAGAGGTGAATTTGTGCACATGATTGTGCCAGGTGTGGAGAGATGGGGTCAGTGGGTGCCCTCATCCGCTGGCTCGAGACCACATAGACCAGGGCTCATCCCACTGAACGCCTACTCTCTTTACCCGTGGGTCTAATACAACTCACACAATACAAGGTGAGGGTAAAACAGTGTGACAATACTTTATTGAACCATCAACAGACAATAAACATATAGAACAGTCCCAGCAAAATATCCAAGATGGTGCATATTACAGAGTTTCACCCTTCCACTGACTTGCCGGAATTAGAGCAGCTGCGACTTTGGGGCTTGGAGGGCCCACTACACCCTCCAGTGGCACCCCACTTTTGGTGGGCATCCACAGAGAGGAGGTAACGACAAGCTTTGGAAGCTGACAGTCCATTGAGGTAGATGACCAGGGACCAGAGGGTGGCAACCTGGCTTCTCCGAACGTTTCCATGGAGCCAGGTGACCGGAGGGTCACAAACCTAGCTTTCCCGAATGTATCCATAGGGCCAGTTGATCAAAGGGTCACAACCTGGCTTTTCTGAATGTCTGCATGGGGCCAGGTGACCAGTGGTTCCTAATCCTGGCATCTCCAAACATCTTCATGGGTTCAGTGATGGTCAATGGAGCACATCTGTATTCTTCCAGCTAAGTCTGTGGTCCTTAAGCCGGCATCCTGTAGAATGTCAAATCTGTGTCCCTCTTGATGGAGCCATGGTGTCCTGGCAGATGTCCTGTAGAGTGTTCCTCTCTGTGGTTTTCTAAAGTCCCCTTGATTTAGCCATGGTGCCCTGGCAGCTGTCCTGTAGAGTGTTCCTGGCTGTGGCTTTCTAAAGTCCCAAATCTGTATATCACTTGGAACAGAGGCAGATAAGATAAGATAAGATATACTTTATTTATCCCGGAGGAAATTGCGGTATCACAGCAGCAGAACACAGATCTCGAACATGACACATATGATAACATAACATTTGGAATGCTTTAGACATTGCTTTTCAGACATTTGTTAAACACCCCCATAGCTGTTGGAACAAACGATCTCCTGTATTTTTCCTTTTTACACCTTAGTTGTATTAGGCGATTGCTGAATGTGCTCTTCTGTTTCGCAAACAGTTCATAAAGCGGGTGTGTGTTGTTGCCCATTATAGCTCTGCACTTCTTCTTAATCCTATTCTCTACCACCTCTTCAAAAGTCCCAAGCTGTAGGCCCACCGTCGCGCTAGCCTTCTTTATAAGTTTGTTGAGCTTGTTGGCGTCAGCAACACGCACACTGTTACCCCAGCAAATTATTGCCGCAAAGGTGGCACTAGCCACAATGGATTGGTAGAACACCTCAAGCATTTTGCCACACACATTAAAAGACCTTAACTTCCTTAGGAAGTACAATCTACTCATCCCCTTCTTGTAGACCTTCTCCATGTGGCACTTCCAGTCTAGCTTGCTATCCAGGTAAACCCCCAAATATTTGAAACTGTCCACCATCGCCACATCCTGACCGTCAATGGTAACAGGTATGCATACCTTCTTGCACCTTCCATAGCTCATCACCAACTCCCTGGTTTTCTTAACATTTAGTTCTAGATGGTTAGCCTGGCACCATACTACAAAGTCCGCAACCACCCTTCTATATTCCTCTTCATCCTGGTCCTTCCCAATACCGCCAACTATCACAGAGTCATCCGAGTACTTCTGGAGGTGACAACGGTCTGATTTATACTGAAAGTCAGCTGTGTACAATGTAAAGAGGAATGGCGACAGCACTGTTCCCTGCGGGGCTCCGACACTGCTCAGTACACTATCTGATGTAGCCGTCCCCCACCTAACACACTGTGGCCTATCCGACAGGTAGTCAATTATCCAATTCACAAGTCCCTCATCCACCGCCATTTTAATCAACTTTCCACGCAGTAAGAGTGGCTGTAATGTGTTGAACGCACTAGAGAAATCAAAGAACAAAGCACGCACTGTGGTTCCATCATTGTCCAAAAAGGAATGTACTGTTTGTAGCAGAGACGCTACAGCATCGTCCACCCCCAGTCCCTGCCGGTACGCAAACTGAAGAGCATCAGTATGCGCCATCACCCTCGGACACAAGTGAGCAAGTACTATTCTCTCCAAGGACTTCATCGCATGCGATGTTAAGGCCACCGGTCTATAGTCCCCCGGGGAAGCCGGGAAGGTAGTCTTGGGAACTGGCACCAGGCAGGAAGTCTTCCATAGCACTGGTACTCTCTTTGATTGTAAGCTCTGGTTAAAGAGATGCTGGAAGACAGTACACAACTCATTTGCACACACTCTGAGGACACGTGGACTGAGACCGTCAGGCCCTGCTGCTTTGCCAATGGCCAGCTTACTAAACTGGTCCCTCACGTCATTTTTGGAGACCGAGAAATGATCTATTTCACCCCCTGTTAATTTAGCTAGTTGTTCCCCGGCCTCCTCCCCCTTCCCTGCTGCTACCGCACCTTTATTGCTGAATCTATTGAAGAACTCATTCATTTCATTAGCCATTCTAAGTCCACCACCCCCCTGCTCCGACCTTGCCTTAAACCCAGTCACTAGCTTCATTCCAGCCCACACCTCTCTGGAGCTTTTTTGTGCAAATTGATTTTCTAATTTAACTCTGAATGCCTCACGGGCAATCTTAATTTTCCCCTTTAGGTCTCGCTGTATAATTTTCAATGCCTCCTTGTCCTTCCTTTTAAAAGCCAGTTTTTTCATGTTTAGTAAATGTTTCAACTCTTTTGTAATCCATGGCTTATTGTTTGCATAACACCGAATCTCTTGAACAGGTACTACTATGTCCATGCAGAAGTTGATGTAATCAGTAACTCTGCCAGTAATCTCATTAACATCACAATTCTCTTTCATGGTACACAACACCTCCCAGTCTGTACAATCAAAGCAGTCTTGTAACGCCTCCTCTGCTGCTGGACACCACTTCCTTATCTTTTTAATTGTCACTGGTTGTTTGCAGACTTCTGGTTGGTAAGCAGGAGACAATAGTATGAGGTTGTGGTCAGATTTCCCCAGGGGGGGTAATGCAGCCGATGAATAAGCATTCTTAACATTAGCAAAGAGGAGATCCAGTGTGTTGTTGTCCCGTGTAGGACATTTGACATATTGATAGAACTTTGGTATTGCAGATGAGATCTTTACTCGATTGAAATCCCCAGAAATTACAGTTAGAGAGTTTGGGTGTTTAGTCTGAAGCCGGGCCATCACCCCTGACAGCACATCCCCAGCAGCCTCTGGGTTCGCAGATGGTGGTATATACATCACAACTACAATAACAAGAGTGAATTCTCTAGGCAGATAGTAAGGCCTGAGGCCCACTGCTAACAGTTCAATATTTGGACAGCAATGTTTCTCCTTAACAGTTACATGCCCCTGATTGCACCATCTGTTGTTAATGTAGAGTATCACTCCTCCACCTTTTTTCTTGCCGCATCTAACTCTCTCTCTATCAGCCCGAACCATTTGAAACCCTGGTACCGAGACACATGAATCTGGGACCTCCTCATGCAGCCAGGTTTCTGTAAAGCACATGAGACTGCATTCCCTAAACTCCTTCTGGGTCTTACTCAGAGCCAGCAGTTCATCCAACTTATTTCCCAGCGATCGTACGTTACCCATGATAATGGATGGGACCACTGGTTTAAACCTTCTCCTCCAGGACTTGATCTTCTTGCCTGCTCTGCAGCCTCTAAAAGGTCTTCTTATTTCCCGTGGAACATTCAGTATTGCCACTGCTGGAGAAGACTTTATCCTGCGCAGTTCCAGAAGACGATCCCTAGAATACACTGCTCGTTTAGCAACAGACCTAGGGTCCACCATCCCGTCATTGTTTCCACCCGTCACACCAGTCCTCTCCATGGCAAATCGTATGCAGTGACCTCCACCGCTCACATATGGCTGTATCCCTGTCACAGGCTGTGGGTAGCAGCATGCATCCTTCAGTAGCATTAGCTGAGATGGTCCGTATTGTGTGCCCCAGAGTGTCTGTACCTGCAGGAGACTTGTAAGTGGTGGAAGAAGATCCAGGTGCAGATCTCGTGCTGTGTGCCCAGCAGCAGTTGATAGTGTGGGAAGTGTTGTATCTTCCATCCCCAATAGACGAGTATACAGGAACGTTGCAATCTAGAGAAGGTAATAAAATAATAAAATAAAATAACTGTAACAAAACTGTAACTGAAATAAAGTAGAAGCTTCTGCTGCTGCAATGGGCTGCCAGTAGTCCGGCGCCGTATTGTCTCCACAATCTAGCAGAGATCCCCCTTTTATAGTTCACAACTCTCCTTAAAGCCATCATCGACAGGTCAGGAGGAAGGTGAGATGAGGCCATCTCTCATTGTTTTAGAATTTTAATCAATCTGCATAGTTTGTCCTCCACTGTTTTGCAGGTCAACAAACTACATGGACTTATATAATGGATAATCAATAGTGTTGAGCGAGTATGTTCTGTTCCGAGTATGCTCGGGCCGAGCACTGAGTATTTACAGCTGCTCGGTGATATGGTTGAATCGCTCCAGTGTGCATGATTTGCAACTGTTTGACAGCTTTATTACATGTGAGGAATGTGTAAGAAATAGACATTTCTCACATGTAATAAAGCTGTCAAACAGTTGCAAATCATGCACACGGGAGCGATTCAACCATATCACCGAGCAGCTGTAAATACTCGGAGCTCGGCCCGAGCATACTCGGCGAAAGGGTTAATAGAACATACTCGCTCAACACTAATAATCAACATTATGCAAACATTGATTGTTCAAATACCCTGCGTCCATGTCCTCCAAAAAGAACAAACAATAAGTTACAACAAACATCAACTCCAGAGTTAACGTTTAGGCTCATAGTCCTATTACAATGGCCTATATCTCTTGATCCAACGAAGAAACAAACACATTAATTTAATAGTCAATATTCAAACAATAGACTATGTCTCTGGGCCTACTGAATTTACTTCTGGCATACTTAAGATTTAATGCTGTGTTGTCACATCAGGTATTGCATTTCAATCTCTTTCAGTGTTTTTCTATGTACCATGTTTACACAGGGAGGTGAATTGGTGAAAATAATCCATAAATTCTTATTTCATCAACCTTTAAAAGTAGAGCGTTCAACAATAAAAATCTCCAAAACAGATCCCTGCTTATATTATCCTATCTGTCCTGTCCTAAGTATGTTTGATCCCATCTGCAAGTTTACCACCTCAATCCTTTGATCCCAATTCACACTTGTCCCTATCTGTCTATTTCCTGAAAGAATTTAGCCTCTGTCTCCTAATTGCTCCCCCCTCCACCCCATGCTTTTGTGAGCAGTCTCCCTGCGGCTCCTACCTCCTGCCTTCTGCACACAGCTGATCCACCCCATGTGCTGTTAAGTGCTTCATAAATCTAACGACCCAGATCTGGTAAGACCTTGGGTCTGGCTCTGAAGGGTCGCTCTTAAGGGTCTTATCAGAAATATGACAGAAATATAACAAGAAGCGACCAGAAGGTATGAATAACTATTTACTAATTGTACTTTGTTTCTCTTTCTCATTCACACTTAAACCTTCACTATGCTTACATATGCCCTTACTGTCTTTGCACCACTAATCCTCACTCTCCTTCGCTATCCCCAAGCCCCAGCACCCTCTAATCAAATAATCATCTCTCCTTCCCTATTACCTCCCCACCTGACCTCATCAGCAGACCTGCTCCTCAACCTCAGATCTATCCTAACAAAACATAAAACAAGCCGGACACTCTCCTTCTCCCACCTGTTCTCCCTATCTCTGGTTCTCCTCACTGATGGTGACATATCTCCCAATCCTGGACTCCCACAGCTTACACCTCCCCACTTACACTCGCCAGCCAGCAGCATCCAAACTCCTGACACTTACTTCATTCTTTGGACTTACTCAGTGGTCCTCCTCAGCCACCCACACAGAAGGACACACACTAGACCTCATCTTCACCCAACTCTGCTCCCTATCTAACCCCACAATCTCCCCCCTACCTCTATCTGACCACCATATACTCACATTCTCATCCCTGTCCTCCTCACCTGTCACCCATGTCCAGAATCTAGCACCCCCCGCAGAAACCTTGCACATCTAGACACTCACACACTCTCTGACTCTATTCTACCGCTGACATCCATATCTTCACTCCACGACACAGACAGCGCCACTGCTTTCTACAATGTCACTCTTGCATCACCTATTGAATCGGTCGCCCCTCTTGTGCATGGCAAAGCGCGATGAGTCAATAGGCAACCCTGGCACAACAACCTCACTAAACAGCTTCGGCAAGCATTCATGGTTGCGGAGCGGCGTTGGAAGAAAACACATTCGCAAGATGACTTCACTGCATTCAAACAAGCAACCCTCACATTCAAATCAACCCTCACCTCTGTTAAACAGGCCTACTTCACAACCCTCATATCTTCCTTACCCTACAACCACAAACAATTATTCAACACTTTTAACGCTTTCCTTCACCCTCCACTGCCAACTCCGACTTCAGTCATCTCTGCTGAGGAGTTTGCCACACACTTCAAAAACAAGATTGATCAAACAAGGCAAGTCTTCACTGTCCATCCACCACAACCCCTTTGTTTTCGTGAACATTGCCTTTTCCTCCATAACCTCCCTTTCCAACATCACAGAAGGAGAACTTACTTGTCTCCTCTCCAAATCATACCTCACTACTTGTGCACTCAACCCCATCCCATCCCACCTCCTCCCCAACCTCACCCCCACATTCATCCCATCCCTAACCCATCTCTTCAACCTATTACTAACTTCTAGTACCGTCCCCTCTGCCTTCAAACATGCAACAATCACGCCCATCCTCAAAAAGCTATTCTTCGACCCAACTGCCTTGTCCAGTTACCGCCCCATATCGCTGTTCCCATTTGCCTCCAAACTCCTTGAGCAACACATTCACGCTGAACTTTCCTCTCACTTCTCATCTAACTCTCTCTTCGACAACCAACAGTTTGGCTTCCGCCCCCACCATTCCATCAAATCTGCCCTTACCAAAATTAATAATGACTTACTTACAGCCAAAGCTAACAGACAATTTTCTGTACTCCTACTTCTTGACCTGTCTTCTGCTTTGGACACAGTTGACCACTGCCTCCTACTACAGATCCTCTCTTCCTTTGGCATCAAAAACTTTGCCCTATCTTGGATCTCCTCATACCTTTCTAACCACACATTTAGAGTTTCCCACTCCCACACTACCTCCTCATCTCATCCCCTCTCTGTTGGAGTCCCTCAAGGCTCTGTCCTAGGACAGCCATATCCTCCTTCTTCTCCTCTAGCTTTCTCAAGCTCAATGTGGACAAAACTTAACTCATCATCTTTCCCCCATCTCGCATATCTTCCCCACCTGATCTTTCTATCACAATAAATTACATCGGCAATGTATCGGCAATCCGGTGCCTCCGAGTAACCCTTGACTCTGCCCTGTCCTTCAAATCACACATCCAAGCTCTCGGAACCTCCTGTTGCCTCCAGCTCAAAAATATTTCCAGAATCCGTCCTTTCCTCAACCCTCAATTAACTAAATTGCTTGTGCATGCCCTCATCATCTCCCACCTCGACTACTGCAACACCCTACTCTGTGGCCTACCTGCTAACACTCTCGCACCCCTCCAGTCCATCCTTAACTCTGCTGCGCAACTAGTTCATCTCTCACCTCGCTACTCCTCTGCTACCCCCCTTTGCAAATCCCTTCACTGGCTCCCAATTGCACAGCGTATCCAGTTCAAACTGCTAACACTGACCTACAAAAGCCATCCATAACTTTTCTCCTCCGTACATCTCTGAACTAAACTCCAGATATATTCCCTTACGTAATATCCGGTCCTCCCAAGACCTCCTTCTCTCCTCCACACTTATTCATTTCTCACCCAATCGCCTCCAAGCTTTCTCCTGAATATCCCCCATCCTTTGGAATTCTCTGCCTCAACACGTCTGATTAGCTTCCACATTTGGATCCTTCAGACGGAACCTGAAAACCCATATCTTCAAACAAGCTTACAGCCTGCCATAACCTTGCTTGCTGCCACCTCAACAACTCCGGAGCTATTGCAACCCCCCAACCTATTGAGATGCTATACTAGAGTATCTGAAGAAAAATAACCTCTGACCCAATGACTCAATATCAACATGGGTTTACGAGGGACCGTTCCTGTCAAAATAATCTGATCAGCTTTTATGAAGATGTAAGTTCCGGACTGGACCAAGGAAATGCAGTGGATGTTGTGTTTATGGACTTTTCAAAAGCTTTTGATACGGTTCCACACAAAAGGTTGATACATCAAATGAGAACAATGGGGTTGTAATGCACACGCCCGGGCTGAGCGGCGTGTGCGTGTGATTCCACTGGACCGTGCCGGAGAGTGATTGCCTGGAGGGGCGTAACTAGGTATTCACCCGATCCGACCAGGGTCGCACGACGGCATACGACGCCAGTGCACCAAGGAGGAACCGAGCAGAGGGACCAGGTGCTACTCCAGGACAGACCCCGGACACGGCTGTTGACCCACACAGGGGAACACAGGAACAGACTGGTTAGGCTGGCGCACTGACTGGTGGGTATAGGCAGGCACGACTGGTATGCAGGCAGGCGGGTATGCAGGCAGGGGGGTACAGGCAAGCACAGCTAGAGTGCAGATAGGGAGGCACTAGCAGGTAGGAACACAGGCGGGATAGGACCCAGTACACACTGGGACTCAGGAACAATACAGGCAGAGGGGTACAGGCAAGCACAGCTAGAGTGCAGACAAGGAGGCACTAGCAGGTAGGGACACTGGCGGGATAGGACCCAGTACACACTGGGACTCAGGAACAGAACCACAGATGTGGCGGACAAACACAGCAGAGTGAGGCCGCCCAGAGAGGTGAGCGAGAACAGGGCAGGACAAGACCGCCTGGAGCGGTGAGCAAGAGTAGAGCAGGACAAGGCCGCCAGGAGCGGTGAGCAAAGGGTCAGAGCTGAGCGAGACTGCCGGAGCAGTGAGCAAGAGTAAAGCAGGACGAGACCGCCTGGAGCAGTGAGCAAGAGAGGAGCAAGACTGCCGGAGCAGTGAGCAAAAGGATAAGAGCGGAGCAAGACTGCCGGAGCAGTGAGCAAAGGAGTCAGAGCAGGCTAGAACTGCCGGAGTGGTGAGCAAAGGAGTCAGAGCCGGCTAGAACCGCCGGAGCGGAGAGCAGAGGAGTCAGAGCAGGCTAGAACCGCCGGAGTGGTGAGCAAAGGAGTCAGAGCAGGCTAGGCTGAGCAGGGGGGACAGGGCTCTGTTCACACGGAACAGACAGGAAGGGAAAGGCAGAGCCAGATACCCACAGGGTACTTGCAGTGAAGTAGCAAGTGGACCACAAACTCACAAACGGGAGTACAGAGACAACAAGCAGGAGTTAGGTACGAGTTCAGACTCTGCAGAAAAAGGAAGAGAACGGACATAGAGGCAAAACAGGTAAAGGATAGGAGAGAGTTCAGACTGGAACTGAGTGTACGGAGAGACCGACACTGCAGCGGAATACAGGAGCGGGTCTGGGAATACGGCCCCCAGAGAGGCAGGACGAACAGGCAAGGAGCGTGTTCAGACAGGACAGACAGGATACAGGAGCGGGTCTAGGTAATCGGCCCCTAGAAGGCGGGAGGAACAGACTAGGAGCGTGTTCAGACAGGACAGACAAGATACAGGAGCGGGTCTAGGTAATCGGCCCCTAGAAGGCGGGAGGAACAGGCTAGGAGCGTGTTCAGACAGGACAGACAAGATACAGGAGCGGGTCTAGGTTCGGCCCCTAGAAGGCAGGAGGAACAGGCTAGGAGCGTGTTCAGACAGGCCTGGAAATACAGCCTCCAGGATAGGCAGACAAGAGAACACAGAACAGGACCTGGCACCTTCAGAGTGCAAGCACACACTGAATGAAACACTATGCTCAGGCAGGGAATGATTGGAGCAGCTGAGCTATATACCAGGTGACAGACAGCAATAGGCTGAGGACGCACAAGGGGTGTGACCCACAGCAGGTACAAAAAGCAGGAAGTGATCGGGCGCCGCCCTTAAGCAGCAGAAACCGACACAAACAGACAGCATGGAGGGAAGCCAGAGAGACATTCTGGACAGGAGATCAAGTGCGCGCTCTTGCACAGTGGGAGATGGACCACTATGCAAGGACGCCGCCAGGTATGTTACAGGGGTTAGGGGAAAATATATGTAAGTGGGTTAAAAACTGGCTCAGTGATAGGAAACGAAGGGTGGTTCTTAATGGAACACACTCAGACTGGGTCACAGTTAGCAGTGGGGTACCACAGGGGTCAGTATTAGGACCGCTTCTTTTTAACATATTTACTAATGACCTTGTAGGGGGCATGCAGAGTAGTATTTCAATATTTGCAGATGACACTAAACTCTGCAGGGTAATCAATACAGAGGAGGACAATTTTATATTACAGGAGGATCTATGTAAACTAGAAGCTTGGGCTGATAAATGGCAAATGAGCTTTAATGGGGATAAATGTAAGGTAATGCACTTGGGCAGAGGAAATAAAATGTATAATTATATGCTTAATTGTAAAACACTGGGCAAAACTGTCACTGAAAAAGACCTGGGTGTATTGGTGGACAACAAGCTCACGTTTGGTGGCCAATGTCAGGCAGCTGCTGCAAAGGCAAATAAAATAATGGGATGCATTAAAAGAGGCATAGATGCTCATGAGGAGAACATAATTTTACCTCTATACAAGTCATTAGTGCGACCACACTTAGAATACTATGTACAGTACTAGTCTACGGTGTATAAGAAAGACATAGCTGAACTAGAGCAGGAGCAGAGAAGAGCGACCAAGGTTATTAGAGGACTAGGGGGGTCTGCAATACCCAGGTTACAGGTTATTACACTGGGGGTTATTTAGTTTGGAAAAACGAAGGCTTAGGGGTGGTCTTATTACTATGTACAAGTATATGAGGGGATGGTACAAAGACCTTTCTACTGATCTTTTTACTCTGAGGCCTGAGACTGGGACAAGGGGGCATCTTCTACGTCTGGAGGAAGGAAGGTTTAATCATAATCACAGACGTTGATTCTTTACTGTAAAAGCAGTGAGACTATGGAACTCTCTGCCGCATGATGTTGTAATGAGTGATTCACTACTAAAATTTAAGAAGGGCCTGGATGCCTTTCTTGAAAAGTATAATATTACAGGTTATATATACTAGATTCCTTGATAAGGCGCTGATCCAGGGAACTAGTCTGTTTGCCGTATGAAGTCGGGGAGGAATTTTTTTCCCCAATGTGGAGCTTAGTGTTGCCAGATGTTTTTTTTTTTCCTTCCTCTGGATCAACATATTAGGCTATGGGTTGAACTAGATGGACTTAGTTTTCCTTCAACCTTAAAAACGATGTTACTATGTTACTGTCTCCTTCCCCGTTCCTGTAGAATGTAAGCCCGCAAGGGCAGGGTCCTCTTCCCTCCGTACCGTTCCATCAATGTTAGTTTGTTTACTGTAAGTGATATCTGTATTTGGTATGTAACCCCTTCTTATGTACAGCACAATGGAATTAATGGCGCTATATAAATAAATAATAATAATAAATCCAATTATTCTCAGCAGAATTGAAGCTTCACATGAAAAATCATTTTTTCACAAGATACATCAGCTCTAAACATTAGTGCAAAGAAGATAACTGTCTGAGTAATAAAACACCCACTAGCTGTATGCTTATCAACAGCGGCATAGCGATTGCGGTAACAGAGGGCACTGAAGGGGGACCTACATGCTGAAGGGGGGCCCACCAAGGTCTGCGCTATTTTAACTGGATGTGCATTCGAGAATGCACATTCAGCTGAAATGTATTGCGGTACAGAGAGCCACCAGCTCCCTGTGCCGCAATACAAGCTACTGGCCAATCAGAGGCCGGCAGCTGATGTCGGTGTACCAGGAAGGGGCCCAACATGGAGGACTTTATTCCAGGAAATGGAGACATTATACCAGGAAGGGGCCCAGGATGGAGGACAACAATATACCAGGATTATTAGTAGAAGGGGTCCAGAACAGGGGACATTATTAGTGGAAGAAGCCCATTATACCGAGAAAGTGCCAAGGATGAGGGACATTATACCAAAAATGGCCTAAGATGTGGGACATTATACCAGGAAGGGGCCCAGTATGGGGGACAATTAACCTGGAAAGGTTTAGGATGGAGGACATTATACCCGAAAGAGGCCCAGGTTGGGGGACATTATTATTAAAAGGGGGCTAGGATGGGAACATTATTTCAGGAAGGGGTCAGGAAGAAGGGCATATTACAAGAAGTGGCTATGATCGGTGACATTATTACAGGATAGGGAACATTATTACATGAGGAGGCAACACGTACAGCAGGTGAAATGAATATTAAGCAGGGCACCAATTTTCTAAGTAAATATATTTCTAAAGGTGCTATTAACATGAAGTTCTCCCCAGATGTCGGTAACAACCCATCCAATCCACACAGGCAAAGAAATCAAACCATAGCTGTCCATAAAATAAGTTATGTGTAATAATGAGAAATGACACAGGGAAAAACTATTGAACATGCATACTGAAATTTATTTAAAACTTTGTACAAAAGCCTTTGCTGGTGATGACAGCTTCAAGATGCCTCCTGTATGGAGAAACTAGGAGCAGGCATTGCTCATGTGTGATTTTGGCCCATTCTTCCAAACACTCTTCAAATCCTGAAGGTTGCATGAGTGCCTTCTATGAACTCTGATCTTTAGTTCCTTCCATAAATTTTCTATTGGATGTAGGCCAGGTGATTAGCTTGGCCATTCTTGTTATTTTCTTTCTGTGAAACCATTTGAGACTTTCCTCGGTTGCGTTTTTGGGATCATTGTCCTACTGAAATGTTCACTCTCATTTCATCTTCATTATCCTGGAAGATGGCAGCAGATTTTTATCAAGAATGTCTTAGTACATTTGTTAATTCATCCTTCCTTCAATTATATGAAGTTTGCCAGTGCCATATGCTGAAAAACAGCCCCACACCATGATGTTCCTGTGGCACCACAGGGGTCAGGTTACCACAGTAATAGAGATATTATGTCTGAGAGCAAGTGGGAGGTTTCTCTGGTCAGGAGCCCTAAGCATGCAACACGGCCCACCCAGACCTGGGAGGGGAGGAATCTGCCCTTATAAACTGGGTCTGGGGCGGGATTAGTGAGTGAAGTCCCAGACAGAGACAGAGTCAGGTCTGGAGGACAGTAGACACAGGGAAAGTGACAACAGGAGCTCTGTAGGAGCAGGAGCGAGTGCCAGAGGCTGGAAGCTAGATAGCTCGCCTTGGCTGAAGACACTAAACCCGGACACGGAGTCCGAGGCTGTGGGGACATCCAGGTCCAGCAGCAGAATCCAACTGGCAGGGGATTCCATTTCCTCTGGCCTTAGAAACCCGAAGGCACGGTCACAAGCAAGGGACCAGCACCGCCATCGTGAATCGGAGGCTAACGGAAGGCCCCAAGTCACCGGCCATACGGGTGAGCACCACACGGTATACTCAGGGACATGGGCTACTTCTACCCGCATAGAGCAAGGTAACCAGGAAAGAGTGCAGATAGTCGGGGAGGCCTACAACTCCACCTGCCCAGGGGAGATCCTGCTTGCTCACAGACTGACCAGGCCCCTACTGCTAACCAGTACTCCCGGGAGGGTCTGCTTTATACCATCAGTAAAGACCCTGAACTGCACCACACGTCTCTGTGTTTCATCGCCGCACCAGCACCATTACTACTGGGACGCTCACACCATCACTCCCATCATCCACACTAGCTGCCCTGAGGCAATACTTCTCCCGTGGGGAGTTATTCCATACTCGGCTGCGCAAACTACATCAGCCTCAGCGGTCGGCAGCGCAGCGGCGGTCCCCACTGACCGCAATCCACGGGTGGTGTAGTCGGACACTTATTATAACACCAATAGACTGCCACTGGTTTGACCGCCCTGGGCACGGACCGGGTCACCGCCACGGAGGACTACAACCCCCAGCGATCCGGCTCCGGGTATCCCCCTGCACAGCACAGGCCCAGGGGGCGCGTCATTCCCACCTACAAACTTCACTGTTCATATGTTGTTTTTCGGGTGAAATGCAGTGCCTTTTGGCCTCCATAGTGTGTATTAATTTTTGTCTCATTTGACCGGATTATATTCTCCCAGTATTTCAGTCTTGTCTAAATGTTATTGAGAAAACTTTAAACACACTGGAACATGCTTTTTCTTCAACAAATGTAGTCTTGCCTGGTGGGCGTGCATACAAGCCATGGAGTTTGAATACATTACTTATAGTTTTCTTTGAAACAATTGCGCCTGCTGATTCCAGGTCTTTCTACAGCTCTCCACAGGTGGTCCTTGGCTCTTAAACAACTCTTCTGATAATTCTTTTCACTTCTCTTTCTGAAATGTTGTGGGGATCACCTGATCGTGGCCAGTTTATGGTGAAATGATTTTCTTTCCACTTCCAGATTATGACCCCAACAGTGATAACTGGAGCCTTCAGTAGTTTAGAAATTCTTCTGTAATAAGTGCCATCAGTATGGTTTGCAACAATAAGGTTGAGAAGCTCTTGAGACAGCTCACTGGTTTTATCCATCATGAGATGTTTCTTGTGTGACACCTTGGAAATGAGACACCATTTATAGGCCATCAGTTCAACCAGCTGATATTATTTTTCACTATGTTACAGAATTGCTTCCTAATTACTGATAGATTTCAGCTGGTGTCAGGACTTTTTATGGCTTTTTGCACCTCTCTTTCTTTATGGGTTCAATACTTTTTCCCTGTGCCATTTCTCATTATCACACATAACATAATTTATGGACATCTATGGTTTGATTTCTTTGCCTGTGGGGATTGGATGGGTTGTTACCAACATCTGGTGAAAATTTCATGACAATAACATCTTTAAAAATATATTTCTTAGAAGATTGGTGTTATGTTCAATACTCATTTCACCTACTGTATGTCTTCATAGGATATGGAATGTTACAAGGGCCAAACACTATAATGACAAGACGTGACGGGAGTGAGGAGTACTCAGCGTGGTCAAGTAAGTCACATCAAGACTCTCAAAATCATGTTGAAAATGTTTTGACCTCTGTGGGCTTTTGCTCTTTTTTCCCCTTCTGAAACACTCCCTTCTCATAACTGGCCAATGACATACAGGGAAAAAGTAAACGTCTACCGAGAAGAAACTTCGAAGCTTCAAAAGTCTGTATCTCCACAATGCAGTGGTGAAAAATAAACAAAAACATTTTGATCAGGACCTCACTCTTCTTTTAAGTGATATATACAGTTTAAAATGAAAAAAATATTGTGAAAGATCCCCTTTAAGACTGGATTGTGATGGCCACATTTCATGGTCTGTTTACAAAACACATTACCCAGATGAACCGCAGGTTTCCTGCCTTAAACTGGCCATGCACATTAGATGTCTGTGACGCGCCCCCTGGGCCATGTTTGGGAAATACCCGGAGCCGGATCCGTTGGGGCTGGTAGTCCTCGTGGCGGTGACCCGGTCCGTGCCCAGGGTGTCAAACTAAGTGGCGATGTTTTTAGTGGCAGATGTGATATTGTTCGACTACGCCACCTGTTGAATGCGGTTATGAAACCGCCGCTGCAGGGCAGACCGCTGACGCCGGTGGTACGGTTGTGCAGCGTGGATAGTATAACCCCCAACGGGAGGGGTATGGCCTCAGGGCAGCGGACGTGGATGATGGGGATGGTAGAATTGCACGCAGGCACCAGGAACCACTCAGAGACGGTGCGGTGTAGTTCAGGGTCTTTACTGGTGACAAAGACAGACCCTCCCGGGAGTACTGGCTAGCGGTCGGGGTCTGGTCAGTCCGTGAGCAGACAGGATCTCCCCTGGCCAGGCGGAGTTGTAGGCCTCCCCAACTAACTGTACTCTTCTTGGCTACCTTGCTAGAAGCGGGTAAAAGTAGCCCACGTCCCTGAGTGTACCGTGTAGTGCTCACCCGTATGGCCGGTGACTCGGGGCCTTCTGGTAGCCTCCGCTCCACGACGGCGGTGCTGGTCCCTTGCGTGTGACCGTGCCTTCGGGTTTCTTGGCCAGAGGACCTGAAATCCCCTGCCGGTCGGTTTCTGCTGCTGGGTATGGAACAGTCCCCACAGCCTCGGACTCCGTGTCCGGTGAGATCTCTTCAGCCAAGGCGAGCTATCTAGCTTCCAGCCTCTGGCACTCACTCCTGCTCCTACAGAGCTCCTGTTGTCACTTTCCCTGCAACTGCTCCACACCAGACCAGACTGTGTCTCTGTCTCTGTCTGTGTTCTTTTTTTAACCCCACCTCAGCCCCAGTTTTTATAGGGGAAGTTCTTCCCCTCCCAGAACTGGGCAGGAGATGTTGCATGCTTAGGATTCCTGACCAGGAGACCTCCCACCTGCTCACAGACGTAATATTGCTATTACTGTGGTAACCAGACCCCTGGGGTTCCACATTCCCCCCTAGTAAAATTTAGTACTCCGGGACTAAACATATTTTTTTTTTTTTTGAAAACATAACAGGGTATAAACAGGAACAATACAATAAGGAAAAACATGTTAAAGTGGTCACGGCGTGTCCGCAACCGGGTGCAATTTTTGAAACAAAAAGGGTGTCCATTTCACCAAAGAACAGGGAGCCGTAACCAGGTAGGGGTCTGTCCTGCCCCGAGTCTTTAACAGTCTTTAGTCCGTTCCTGGGTTTCGCTCCAAACATATATACAATAGAGTTCTAGTAAATCCACAAAAGATACCTATAAAATAACTGGAAAAACATAATTATTTACAAGCAACAGTAAACAGGTAAATATTAATAAAACAGTCTAAACACTTTAGATCCTCCAAGGTACGGGCAACTGGCCTCTAGTGGCCCTAGTAGACCTACGGAGCTTACTGACCGGTCCTGAGCTACAGGGTGTAGGAGCTGTCAAAGGTAAGCTGGGCAGCTGTCTACGGACTCTTTGGCTCACTAGGGGCACGGCAGGCTCACTATAAGCAGAGGGTCGATTCTCCTGGTCTGCTTGTGTGGGGTCTTCTGCCTCCTGGACCGGCTGCTCTTCCAGCTCTACCTGTTTTTCCGTAGGCACTTGGGATGCTGGCTGGAGGAAGGTGAGGACAGGTACCACAACAGCGCCATTTACTTGTGTCCAAGACCGAGGGAAGTCTCCGAGTAAAGTACTGACCATCTCTTCCCTTTCCTCTGCAGGTCGAGGGTTTTCTTGATCTTCTTCAGGGTTTCGTAGTTGCTCGGGACACTTCTTCAGGTGATCTCGGGAGACAATGGCTGTGGTTTCTCCTCCATCCTTACTGATTGTGCAGACTTTCGGGTTTTCATGGCTTGATGGCAGTACGGTGTACGGGTCCTTCTCCCACTGGTCGTCCAACTTGTGGAGCCGTCTTTTCCTCTTCAAGACCTGCTCTCCAGGTACCAGGGGAACAGCGGAAGCATGCTGGTTGTAAGTCTTCTCCTGTCTTTCTCTTGCTTGACAGAGACTTCGCTCAACGCTCTCCTGTACTTTCCGGTACTGCTGCTGCCTCTCTGTGTCCCAGTCTGCTTCTGGTGAAGTGTCCTCGGGTGTCAGGACTCCCATATCCAGATCAACAGGCAGCTTACCAGGTCTTGCTCTCATTAGGTAAGCCGGGGTACAGTTGGTAGAACCTACAGGGATGTGGTTGTATAGGTCCACCAGATCAGGCAGTTTCTCAGGCCACAGACTGCGTTCTTCCAGGGGCAATGTTTTCAGATGGTCTATCACCACCTGGTTCATCTTCTCGCAGAGTCCATTGGTTTGCAGATGATAGGGTGTTGTTCTTATCTTCCGGCAGCCATACAGAGTGCAGAACTCCTGGAAGACTTCCGCTTCAAAGGCAGGTCCTTGGTCCGTCAGCACCTGCTCTGGGTATCCGTGTGGACGGCAGAAGTGCTGCTGGAAGGCTCTAGCTGCTGTTTGAGCCGTTAAGTCCTTGACGGGGACTACAACCAAGAACCGGGAGTAGTGATCCACGATGGTTAACGCATAGACGTAGCCACTTCTGCTGGGGGTCAGTTTTACATGGTCCAAGGCTACCAGTTCCAACGGCTGCCTGGTGACGATGGACTGCAGGGGAGTCTTCTGGCTGGCACGGTCCTTCCTTCTTAGGTTGCATGGGCCACAGTCTCTGCACCACCTCTCGATGGTTCCTCTCATGCCTACCCAGTGGAACCGCCCGCGCAGCAGGAACTCCAGCTTCTTCCATCCGAAGTGCCCAGCTCCGTCGTGGTATGCCTCCAGTACCATTGCCGCGTCTCTTCTTGGCACCACTACTTGCCAGACCAGTTCATGCGTCCGGGAGTTAACCATTCTGCGGCACAACTTCCCCTTGTAAAGGAACAGTCGACTCTTCTCAGCCCAGAGTTGCTTGGTCTCCTCCGGAGCGTCTGGGTCAAGGCGGGCATCTGGCTGAGTCAGCATCTCCTTCACCAGTCGGACGGCGGGGTCACTGTCTTGCGTTTCTGCCCAGTTGTAATGAGGTAAGGGGTTGAACGTAGCGGATTGCTTACCCCTTACACGGTGGGAATACTGGGTAGTTCCATGACGGTGAAACGCGGGGAGTTCAACTTCTTCCAGTTCCCCTGGATCTTCCCCTACGTCCGGTAGGTTTGGCATTCTGGACAAGGCATCCGCGTTGGTATTGGAGCGTCCTGCCCGGTATTTGATCGTGAACTCATAGTTGGACAGGCGGGCCATCCATCTCTGCTCCAGGGCACCGAGTCTTGCAGTGTCCAGGTGTGTCAACGGGTTGTTATCCGTGTACACGGTGAACCGGGAAGAGGCGAGGTAGTGCTTAAAGCGTTCGGTGACTGCCCACACCACTGCCAGGAACTCTAGCTTGAATGAGCTGTAATTCTCAGGGTTTCTTTCGGTGGGTCGCAGTTTTCGGCTGGCGTAAGCAATTACCCGTTCTCTCCCCTGCTGGATCTGGGACAGTACGGCTCCCAGCCCGATGTTACTTGCTTCGGTGTAGAGGATAAAGGGCTGGCTGTAATCAGGGTACGCCAGGATTTCATCCCCCGTGAGGGCCATCTTCAGCTGGCGGAAGGACTCTTCTTCCAGCTTCTCCCATCTGAAGGGCGGCTTCTGGTTCTTGGCCTTCTTGGACTGGCCTATCAGGAGGTCCTGCATAGGAGCTGCCTTTTTGGTGAAACCGGGAATGAATCTTTGGTAGTAGCCTACCAACCCGAGGAACTGCCGCACTTCCTTTACGCTGGAAGGTCTTGGCCATTCCTTAATCGCGGTGATCTTATCAGGGTCGGGGGCCACTCCGTCAGCACTCACCACGTGTCCCAGGTACTGCACTTTTAGTTTTAGCAGGTGACACTTCGACGGTTTCACCTTCAGACCGTAGTTTGCCAGGGCTTCAAACACCTCCGCCAGGTGTTTCAGGTGGTCCTCGTAGGTTTTGGAATAAACTATAACATCGTCCAGGTACAGCAGGACCGTCTCAAAGTTCCGGTGTCCCAGACAGCATTCCATCAATCGTTGGAAGGTTCCTGGTGCGTTGCAGAGTCCGAACGGCATGCAGGTAAACTCGCTAAGTCCCATCGGGGTGGTGAAAGCGGTCTTCTCCCGGTCCGCCTCTGCTACAGGAACCTGCCAGTACCCGCTAGTGAGATCCAAAGTGGAGAAGAAGTTAGCAGATTTTAAAGCAGCCAAAGACTCCTCTATCCTTGATAAGGGGTACGCATCTTTGTGTGTGATACGGTTGATTTTCCGGTAATCTACACACATTCTCATGGTGTTGTCTTTCTTTTTAACCAAGACTAGTGGAGCTGCCCAGGGGCTACAGCTATCCCTGATTACCCCAGCCTCCTTCATGTCTCTAAGCATCCCCTTGGCGTGTTGGTAGTGTGCAGGGGGTACGGGTCGGTATCTCTCCTTTATGGGAGGATGGTCTCCCTTGGGGATGTGGTGTTCTACCCCCTTTACTCGCCCGAAGTCTAGCGGGTGTTTACTAAACACTCTCTCGTACTCTCGAACCACCCGATAGACTCCCTGTTTCTGGTGTGAGGGAGTGGATTCAGTACCCAAATGCAGTTGCTGACACCAGTCCTCCATTTGTTGCTTAGAGCCGTTACCTTCCTCTGGATGAGATGGAGGCAAGGGTTCCACGGACTGTACAGAATTTTGGTTGATGGTATACAATTTGGCTAGCGTAGCATACCGGGGCAGGTACACTTCCCTCTTCCCGATATTTATTATGCGAACGGGCACCCTCCCATGGCGTACATCAACCACCCCCCGTGCCGTCAAAATGGTGGGCCTACTATCTGAGTAGACTGGTTCTACCATTGCCTGGTAATCTCTACCTCTCAGACCAATAGCTGCCCGGCACCAAATCATCATTTCACTTTTTGGGGGCATGGCAATAGGGAAAGGGTCACACATCCTCACGCTACCAATCTCACCACCGGAGAGTTCCACCTGTTGCCGTCGCATCAGTGCCCGGATCTCTTTTTGGAGCACTCGCTGCTGGCCGGAGCTGGCGTTCTTGGCAACCTGCTGTAAAATAAGAATCACCTCTGCAAGACAATTTTCAATCACATTAGTTCCTAGAGTTATCTTTGGGTGACTCTCGCGCTTGTCAATGTCCACAATGATCAGTCCCTGTGCTGCCAGTTCGACTTTACCGATTTTAATGGTCATCTCTTTAAATCCGATCTGTGGCACGGGCTGAACATTGCTGGCGATGATACTCAAGTCGTCGTCTGGGTAGCGGGTTATATCCGAGTCATTCCAGTACTGCTTGAAGAGCACGTACGGGATGGTGGTGACCTGTGACCCGGTGTCAAGTAGGGCACTCATAGGAATGCCATCCAGTACCACAGGCAAGACTGGACGTCCTCCCACGTATTTGTCACGCCAGTTCGATGGGCCTGGTGATCTTATTCCTAGGGGTTGGCCCTCTACCCCAGGTTGTGCCAGTTTACAGGACAGTACCTTGCCATATGTCCGGGTTGATTGCAGCGGCGGCAGATGGGTTGTCCGTCCTCGTTGTATCGGTCGCTGGGTCTTCCTCTGGCCGGTGGGGTCCTCCTTGGTCGGCGCCACGGGATATCCTCCGGTCCGGATGCCAGCTGGATCTTCCCTGGAGTAGAAACCTGTAAAGACTGCACAGTTCGGGTTAGCGCGGCAACGCTTTTAGTTAGCTCTTGGACCTGACGGTGCAGGTCTGTAGCCGGGTCATTGTTTAAAGCCTGCGCATCAGCTCCCACAGGCCCTGCCGACAAGGGCGCCGTCTCCTGGTGGTAAATGGTAGCAGGGCGTTTGTGGGTCACAGCGCCACCTGGTGCCGGTTCTCGGAGCACCCGGATGGCTCTGTCCTTGAACTGTGCAAAGTCCAGATGAGGGTCCTGTAAGGCCATTGCCCGCAACTGGGTTCGGTGGGCATTACAATGTAGACCCTCTATAAATTGTTCAGTCAACAGTTTGTCTTCGTTTCCCACGCCGTCAGGGTCGGCCTGCTTAATGGCTCTCAGGGCCTCTTGTAGGTTTAGCGCATAGTCCCTTATATTCTCATGTGCTCGCTGCTTGCACCCGTAGAATCTAAGCTTGATCTCGGCTGAGGTACGGGTATCAAAGGTGTCCTTCAGCCGGGCTAGTATCTCTGCGACAGTCCTCCTCCTCCCAAGTGGCCAGGACTTTACCTCCCTTTGGGCTGCCCCTGTTAATTGAGCCACCAGGATGCTCACTTTTTGCTCTTCTGTGAGGGGGTACACCTGGAAGAGGCTATCCAGCCTTTCTCTGAAGTCATTTAGGGTATGTGACTCCCCTGAGTACTGGGGTAGCCAGGCTGCCCCCGGGATGTAGGGCATGGTGAAAGGCATGACCGCAGCAGCGGTGGTGCTGGCGGTGGCTGTGGCAGTGAAGCTCTCCTCCGTATCCGACATCCTCCTCCCCCCTAGTGGACCGTGGCCTACCTTGCGATGATCCTCTTCCGTAGGCCGCGGCTCCGCAGTGGATCGTCAGGGTTGAGGACCTTCCGTCGCGCTCCTGTGACGTCGGAGTCTGCTGGGTTCCTTCCAGGACCTTACGCAACGTCCGGACGTGAGGCGGGGCTTCAGTTCTCGCGCGCTTTCGGAGTCCACGCCCCTCTTCTTCCCGCGCGGCGTCCCGAGATGGCGTCCAATGGCGGGAAAACTCCACGGATGGCGGGAAGAAGGCAAAAGATGGCGTCGGATGGCGGGAAAACTCCACGGATGGCGGGAAGAAGGCAAAAGATGGCGTCGGATGGCGGGAATCTTCACCACAGGTAAGTTTAACAGTCTTTTTCAGGCACGCAGTACCCGGTGGCTGCGGGCACGAAATCCTGCCGACTACGCCAAAAGTTGACGCGCCCCCTGGGCCATGTTTGGGAAATACCCGGAGCCGGATCCGTTGGGGGTGGTAGTCTTCGTGGCGGTGACCCGGTCCGTGCCCAGGGTGTCAAACTAAGTGGCGATGTTTTTAGTGGCAGATGTGATATTGTTCGACTACGCCACCCGTTGAATACGGTTATGAAACCGCCGCTGCAGGGCAGACCGCTGAGGCCGGTGGTACGGTTGTGCAGCGTGGATAGTATAACCCCCAACGGGAGGGGTATGGCCTCACGGCAGCGGACGTGGATGATGGGGATGGTAGAATTGCACGCAGGCACCAGGAACCACTCAGAGACGGTGCGGTGTAGTTCAGGGTCTTTACTGGTGACAAAGACAGACCCTCCCGGGAGTACTGGCTAGCGGTCGGGGTCTGGTCTGTCCGTGAGCAGACAGAATCTCCCCTGGCCAGGCGGAGTTGTAGGCCTCCCCAACTAACTGTACTCTTCTTGGCTACCTTGCTAGAAGCGGGTAAAAGTAGCCCACGTCCCTGAGTGTACCGTGTGGTGCTCACCCGTATGGCCGGTGACTCGGGGCCTTCTGGTAGCCTCCGCTCCACGACGGCGGTGCTGGTCCCTTGCGTGTGACCGTGCCTTCGGGTTTCTTGGCCAGAGGACCTGAAATCCCCTGCCGGTCGGTTTCTGCTGCTGGGTATGGAACAGTCCCCACAGCCTCGGACTCCGTGTCCGGTGAGATCTCTTCAGCCAAGGCGAGCTATCTAGCTTCCAGCCTCTGGCACTCACTCCTGCTCCTACAGAGCTCCTGTTGTCACTTTCCCTGCAACTGCTCCACACCAGACCAGACTGTATCTCTGTCTCTGTCTGTGTTCTTTTTTTAACCCCACCTCAGCCCCAGTTTTTATAGGGGAAGTTCTTCCCCTCCCAGAACTGGGCAGGAGATGTTGCATGCTTAGGATTCCTGACCAGGAGACCTCCCACCTGCTCACAGACGTAATATTGCTATTACTGTGGTAACCAGACCCCTGGGGTTCCACATTTGTCTTATTCAATCAATAGCCATCACAGCCGACTATCATATACACAGTAGGGCTCGTAAAGCCAAGCACTCCTGTATTCTCTGAGGGAAGACGTCAACTGACATGTCGGTTATCTTCAGAGAACAATGAGATCAACAGTCTGAGATCGGAAATTCACGATCAACATCTCTACTGATCATAAGTTGGCTGTCGCCCCCATACACATTGGAGTACTCTGACCTCATGTTGGTAAGGCTGTTTTTTTTCTCAGTGATGTTTTTTGAATTTTTGTCCTTTTCTGTGAGCCGTTTTTAGTTTTAGTGTTAGGCAAGTATCAGGACCATTGACGTGGGATGCGAGCTTGCGTATTTTGGCCAAAATATTGACCAATAACTCATGGAATGTATTTATCTTATACATTATTTTTCATCTTTTTATTGCACATTTTTCCATTTTTGCAGGATTCAGCCAGGCCCTTTAGTGTTGTATGGGTGAATTGGGGCATCTGTCTTATGGAGTGCACTTATGTAGTGGTAGGCAGCCCAACTGATCTAATATGGGCATCATCAATAGGCTGTAAGCCATATACTGTGCATCACACGTATCTGTGTGACTGGCGTCCTATGCAAGCTCCATCTGTGTGCATTTTTAATACAAAAAAAGGGGTTTGGTATCGTGTTAGCTAATTGAAAAAAGATTGCACTCAGTGGGAAAAACAAGATTTTTTTTACCTTTTATTGGTAACAAAAATAAAATAAATGATGTTACAAAGAAAGCATAACAAAATATATGAAGAAACACAAACATGCCATCCCTTTGCCTTTTTTTGTGTGCACATATTTGTGTTTCTTCATATATTTTGTAATACCATGCCCGAGGAAGAGATCTAAGATGTCTCGAAAGCTTGCTTTGTAACATCATTTATTTTTATTTTTCTTAGCTATTAAAATGTATCATAACTACAAGATTATCTTGTTTATCCCATTGAGAGCAATCATTTTTAATACTACACAGCCACCCCCTCCATGAATTGGTAGGTTAGTGAGTGGCTGTCTGCATCAGTATTTTGCACCTGTGCTGCCCTCGCCTTTATCATGGAGGTCTGCTGCATCCTGCAGGTGTGTTGGTAATCTGACCTGGTATTGGTAAGGCTGTTTTTTTTTCTCTGTGATGTTTTTTGAATTTTTGTCCTTTTCTGTGAGGCCCGTACACATTGGATCTTTGGCCAAACCCGTCGATGTTGTTGAGTTCTTCTAACATTAGTCTAATGTGTATAGGGGCGTTTAGACTCAACAGCCTCATAGAAATGTATGAGACTATTGAGTTCAGCTCAGGAGATCCACGGATGGTCCAGTCATTGGGTTCAACTTGTTTTAAGGGCAAAATGAGCAATTGTAAGTACACAGTGCCATATAATATGATGACTGCAAAATGTTAAGAGGATAAAAACTTTGCCGGGAGGAGGAGTACTTCTTTAAGCTTATAGATTAGTACCTGTTGGAGTTTGGTCATGTCCCCATGTGTGGTGCACATCCTCCTGCTGTGACATGCTTGGATGGCATATCAAAAAAACTTTTTTTTTAGAACGACACTTGTTAGGATTTATGAATATAAATATACTATAAGCAATAGTCTACAACATTTATAAAATGTGCAAATAGGTGCAAATATACTGCTGTTTGATATCCGCATCAATTCAAATGCAGCAAATTTATTGGAAGGAATGCACCTTGTAATAAAGCAGGTACAATCTTCTGCAACTGTTTTGTCAAATTTAATTGGGACAAATAAAATGTATACATTTATATAAATGAAAAAAAAATAGTAACCAAACTTTTTTTTTTAAAAAAAAAAAAGGTCAGTATGTGCCATAAGAGAGTTAAAAGATGTACTCATTATAAAATGCTTGTATTTTTGATCATTTTACCATTTCCCTTCTTCATTTTCAAATTGCTGAACTGTATATCCAAACATGTCCTCCACTGATCCACTGAAGGACTGGCCATTCTTCACATCCACATTAAAAGGTTCTGAGATCCTCAGAAGTGCTATACAAGATCAAGCAACAAAGACAATGCAATTAATATGGATCTAAGGTTTTTTGTTTGCATAATTTAGGTACATTAATAATTAATCTAGATAGGTATAATTGTATCGAAAGCTAAAACCTGACAATTTCAGTTTGGCATTTTTACAACTAGCAAACTAAAAAAAAGTTTAATTATATATGTAAATGTATTATTTATTTGGAAACATTAAAAAATCTAAGTGGAAATAAATATTTGGCTAAATATAAATTAAGGGTCCCTATTCAAAAAACAAAAACTCAAGAACCATGTTGAACAATTTTCCATGTACATAAGTATTTAATTTAACCCCTTAAAGACCAAGCCTAAGTTGGCCTTAACGTGCACACATTTTTCCTATTTTTTTCCTAATCATGTTTTAGGAGCCATGCCTATGAGAACTTGTTTTTTTATATATGCCCAAGATGAGTTGTATTTGTCAGCAGTAACATAGAAAATAGGAATTCTGTTCTGTTTTTTTGAAATTCTAAATTTTACACTTTTCATTTGCTGCACAATAAAAGTATTGATTATGCACAGCAATTGCATGACAACTGTGCATTGAAGAGGAGGTGCTATCAGTGCTTCTTATTACTGCATATGCAGTGCTTGTTTAGTGATGTGTATACAGCCATAGAGAAGGCACAGATGGTAATAAACCATCTCTGCCTTCTCTATGGGACTCCAGCTTTCATTGATAGCCAAATTCTTGCTCCCGCGCCTACACAATTTTTCGTTTTAGAATGTCACTGCACAGTAGGAACCGGACTGCCTGGACGTTTAAGTGTATGGGTGGTCGGGAAGTGGTTAGACTTCAGTTTACATATGTTTTGTGTGGTATCGCAGCTTCACCCTATATAAGTAATTGGAGCTGAGCTTCAGCATTAGAAACAGATCAAACCTCAGCATCTGAAAACCACTGAAGCATAACATGTAGTTTATACCGATTCAGAATACTAAATAATAAGCATCACTAAGCTATTCTTCAGAGACACATAAATCTATTGCCCTAAGTATTTATTACATCACTTGTTTCAGATGTCAAAGTTTAGGGTCATCATCCTTGTGAATGCAATCACTGAATAGAACAGCTTGTCTTGCATAGGGTTTTAGAAGGTAGCACAGGCAATATTTCTGCCTCTGTATCTGCCGTGTGCCAGTCCTTTATATATATTAATATTTTTTATTCTAAACTTTCCTAAGCTCCACTGATTGATATTTATTTATAGGAACAGTAAACTTAGAAACGAATATTTAGGATTAAACAAGAAATGTCATTGTCTTCAGTGTTTGTTAGTTGGCAGCAATATCTGCATGATCTTGGAAAGGTCAGCCTTGTAGAAATCCTGCAGAGAACAGAGGATTAAAGCTAGCCATACACATTGGACTTATGTTGGCCAATCCTGACGATATTGATGGGTGACAGTCTGATGTGCATGGGAACATTTTACATAACATTTTGGATCACAATAAAAGCTTCGACTCTATCCACAAAAAAGCAAGTCCCCACTCTGGTCCGTCATCTATTAACAGAAATATAGGGGGCTTCCACGTTACTGGTAGCACAAAGTCTCTGGAAAAGTGAAATGTCCTTTGTCCTCCAAAAGAAATTCAGCAAATTTTGTGCTCCCAAATCTAAATACCCCCCTCCCTTCTGAACCCCACAATGTGCCTAAACCACAGTTAGCGTCCACATGTTTGGCATTTCTGTAGCAATGAGAGCCCGCTTAATTTACAGGTGCATGTTTCCAGAAGTATGAGCTGGGCACAACATACTGGTCACTACAATGTACTGGTCACTACAACGACAGTTTGCAATTTTAACTCAGCAGCATCCACTGCTGCTTGTTTCTGGAAAACACCCAAAGTAGATAAAAACTTCATCACACCTATAGATAAATTCCCAAAGGAGTATAATTTCCAAAGTGGGGTCACTTGAGGTGGATTCTGATCTTCTAGCACTTAGGGGCTCTGTATATGGAGTCCACAAACAATTTTAGGAAAATCTTCCCTCCAGGAGGCAAATAGCGCTCCATCCCTCCCGAGTCTCGCCGTGTGCCTAAGCAGTACTGTAAAGCCACATATGGGGCATTTCTACATTCAGCAGAAATTGTGGGACAAAATTTGATGCCATTTTTACCCATTTCCCAGTGTGGAAATGTAAAATCTGGGGCTAAAACAAAATTTTGGTGGTAATTATTCTTTCTTCACTGTCCAATGGTATAAAACGATGTGATGCACTTGTGTTGTCAACATGCTCACTGCAGGCCTAGATGAATTAATTGAAAGGTGTAGTTTTTTAAAATGGGGTCTCTTATGATGGGTTCTGCTGTTCTGTCATCTTAGGGGTTTTGCCAATGTGACATAGCACTGTCAAACCAGTCAAGCAAAATATGAACTCCAATATGGTGCTTCTTCTCTTCTGAACTTTCCCCTGTGCCTCAAAAGTATTTTTGGACCACAAATGGGGTATCGGCGTACTCAGGAGAAATTGGACATGAAATTTTAGAGTCCATTTTTTCTGATATCCTTAGGAAAATGAAAAACTTGGGGTTAAAACAACATTTATATTTTTTTCATTTTCACAGATCAACGTTGTAAAATTTTGTGAAGCACCTGTGAGTTTAAGGTGCTCACAGCACACCCAAATAGATTTCTTGAGGAGTCTAGTTTCCAAAACTGTGTCACTTGTGGGGATTTTCCACTGTTTAGGCACATCAGGAGCTCTCCAAATGTGACATGTCATCTACTAATTATTCCAGCATATTTTGCATTTAAAAAGAGAAATAGTGCTCCTTCCCTTCTGAGCCCTGCCGTGTACCCAAACAGTGGTTTTCTCCCACATATGGGGTATCGGCATGCTCAGGAGAAATTGCACAACAAATTTTCGTATCCATTTTTTCTTGGTACCCTTGCAACTCTAACATTCTATGATTCTATTCTAAAGTAGACATGTGGGAAATGTTATTTATTAACTATTTTGTGTGACATATCTCTCTGATTTAAGGGCACAAAAATTAAAAGTTTGAAAATTCCAAAATTTTCAACATTTTCTACAATACTCAGTTTATTTCACATATGAATGCAAAAAATATTGAATAAATTTTACCACTATCATGAAGTACAATATGTCACGAAAAAACATTGTCAGGACACGTTAAAATGTTCCAGAATTAATACTTCATAAAGTGACACTGGTCAGAATAAGTAAAAATTTGCCTGGTCATTAAGGTGCAAAAAGCCTTGGGGACTAAAGGAATTAATACTGTTTGTCAATGTCAATAGCGGGTGTAGGATAAAGAAAAAAAAAACACATCATAGCTAAGGATACTGTATGTGAGTTATTAGTAGCAAGGTAAATACAACCAACACAGGCACCAGCAGTCCGGACAGTAGTACTACCAAACACAGGACAAAATTAGCCTCCTTTGCCTCTGACAAGGCATTAGCTGGTAGAAAGTGGAGAGCATATGAAAAATATGGCACATCAGTAGTGTCAGTCACAGCAGAATGATGTTACCTCTAACAGCGACACCATCAATTTGAATCAGTGTTCTGCACAGAACAGTCTTATATAGGAGTGACGCAAAAGTAAAACCAACCAACTTTCCAACCAACCCAAGAACAAATTGGGAAAGCCAAATTGAATGATAAACAGAATAATAATATACAACTAGTACTCAAGATATTGATATTGTAAGGCGGCGGTGTTCACACTGTGCAGTAACTGAGGCAGTGACCCAAGCAAGTCCAACATAAGCACCTTTTATTCAGCACTCAAGGGTAAACAGAAAGTCCTCCAGTTCGCAGCCAGGTTAACATGAGTCCATAAACAACGGTTGCCGTGGGCAATGGCCGCGCCGGGCCGCTTAGAGCCTGACTGGAGCAGAGCCTTTCCAGGCATAGGTCCTACTACACACAGGCCCGCCAAGCTTTCCTGCTATGCTCCTAGCAGGTCCCAACATTAATAGTTAGTGCAGGGTTTTTAAAGGACCTGTGGCAAGAGCCACTGGAAAACCCGGGTTGGAGGGAGGAGGCCGCCCCACTGCCTCCTGTGACCTCCTCCAAGAAATGAAGGCCCTGCCAGGTTTTACTTAAGCTGCATTAGCCAGGTAGTCTGACCAGGTCAATGCTCACCTTCATTCCTGCATTGCAGCCACAGCTGAGTTTGTGACTGCAATGCACTCCAATGGATTTAATAGGTCTCTGTACACATTCTGGGGGATATATACCGTCCCTTGTATACGATCCCGGTCACTGCCTCACAATATGCAAAGATGAGCAACAATTTAGTGTCCTGAAAAAATTTTGAAAATCACAATAGTCTAAACAAAATCATCATGTTAAAAAAAATCAGACACTATTAAAAATTATTTCTTTTCTAAAAGGCTGTACAGAATTTTGCAGATGGTTGCCCACCTTGCTTTACGTAGAAAGACAACTATAAAGATGACCTTTTATGATCAGTAAAATTGTACAAATATTCACTTTGAAGTGGTAGATATCAGCGCTGGCTAGATTATCTCACCTCTTACTCCTTTGTATAACTAAATAGGAAAACCACAATTAAAAATAACCTAGTAGTGAAGAAACATGACCAGAAAACATTTCCTGTTGTAGATACAATAGTTATGGCTTAGATAATATGGTGAAGTGACCTGTGGTTTATTACATGTAGCATATAAAAATTAGTGTCTATTTATTTATATATATACTAGATGGAGGCCATGGGCGGCAATGTCACGATGGGGGCAGGCTTTGCAGCGTTGAGAATCGCTCCTCCCCATGTGCTCACCCACCTATCCACTCTCTCGTCCCCCATGTGCTGACTTCTCCCGTCTGTGCTCTCTTCTTTGACCTGTCTACCCCATGTGCTATCCCACTTGTCTGCTGTCTCTCTACTTCCTGTGTTGTGTTCTCCCCTCATGTGCTGTCTCATTTGAGCTGTCTCCCCCCTGTGCTCTGTCTCTCTCCCCCCTGTGCTTTCTCTCTCCCCATCTGCAGTCTTCTCCTCTCATGTGATCTCTTCTGTGACCAGTCTACCCCATGTGCTATCCCCCTTGTCTGCTGTCTCTCTCCTTCCTGTGCTGTGTTCTCCCCTCATGTGCTGTCCCGTTTGAGCGCTCTCCCACTGTGCTCTGTCTCTCCCCCCCATCTGCTGTCTTCTCCTCTCATGTGCTCTCTTCTTTGACCTGTGTGCCCCATGTGCTCTCCCCCTTGTCTACTCTCTCTCTCCACCCCTGTGCTGTCTTCTTCCCTCATATGTTCTCTCATTTGAGAACGCCGCCAGGATCAGCCGAATGATTCACTGCGCCTGCGCGGAATTCGTGCAGGCGCCGTAAATCAGGTCGCCGCCATCTTTGTGCAGGCAGATAACTGCGTCACATTAAAACTGCCCATGCGCTCCTCCTGTACAAAGAGGGCGGCGGTCAATGAATCATTTGGCTGATCCCGGCGCCGGCATGTGCAGCGTGTTCGCGACGGTGTTCCGCTGGTGATACCGTGCAAGAGGCTGGTACCACCAGCGGTCTCCATATTGAGACACCCATCACTTGGGTGTCCCAATATGGCGGTCGATGAACTTCGGCTGCTTGGAATTCTGTGATCCGGACACATCTGGACGGAACAGGATGTGAAGACATTACAAGGTAATTATATTATAGATATACACTATATTAGAAGTAAAAGTGGAGAAAGTGTGCAGAGTTCCAGGCAGGTGGAGACAAATTTAGGAATCATGAATGGTCTAGTGGAAGAAAATAAGCTCAGCTCCATCTAAAGCTGCCAATCGTGCTGATCATAAATTCTTGCATTTTGTTTGTACTTTTTGAGTTCTTTTGAGAATATCAAATGAGAATATTTGTATTCATTGTTTTTGTCCAGCTTGAGTGTGGACTCTTAGTTGTGAAGAGCATCAAAGACCTTTGACATGAAAAAATTATTTTCATTCATCTTCGTGGTTACCATTAGTTAATAAACTTGCACTAAAGTTTTTGTCTGCAATCTTCATTCCTTCATTCATTTTCACATCCCTTGACATTCAGTTTGACACCTGATCCAAGGTTCATATTTTCTCATGCGCGAGCGTCTTTCCCAGTAATACAGGCTGGATGTGAGCTTATCCACTCAAAAAACAAAAAGAAGGATGCACAGCCTCAATCATGGATTAGGGTGCGTCATAATCTACCCAAACTCCAATGTCAACACAAGAAAAAACAAGAAGGTACACTCATAAAATGCGCACACCTCAATACAATAGATAGAAAAATTACAAGCTTTATTAACCTCATTTAAAAACACACAAAAAACCACACATAAATACCAACACCAAAGATCCACAATTAATGATTGACCATATCAAAAATTCATCTGTAATAAATACAATAATATAATAGATCTTTATGTTGTCATCATATAGGAATAATGTATACGGTTTACTACAAGGATAACACAAAAAATAGGTGCATTACATAACACAAGCTGAATAATATCACCAGTACATAATTAATTATACTAAGACCTATATCCACTTCATATACTAATCTCAAAATCTATTGTACATCCTTAGTCATATAAAGCTATTAAATAACAGCCTGTGCCAAGAAAAATATATATATGGTGCACATCCTTCATGACCTACATTGACAACCATGTAATCAAATCATTGCACACAAACAGCCATATCACCCCCTAAAGATCAGATGACAAACCCCACCCGTATCGCTGTGAAAACACAGCTTCATCAGGGAAGGTATGTGTGGAGTGAAAGATACAAGAGGTATATAAGCTCATGACGCGCCCCTGGGCCTGTGTCGCGCTGCGTTGCGCACGCGGGAGCTTACCCGGAGCCGGATCTCTTGAGGGTTGTAGTCTCGTGGCGGTGATCCGGTCCGTGCCCAGGGAGTCAGACTAAGTGGCGCTGTATTAGTGGTAGATGTTGGACGACTACGCCACCCGTTGAGTACAGCTAAGGAGCTGCTGCTGCAGGGCAGACCGCTGAGGCCGGTGGTAGGATTGTGCAGCGTGATAGTATAACCCCCAACGGGAGGGGTATGGCCTCAGGGCAGCCGACGTGGATGATGGGGGTAGCAGGAACCACTTGGACACGGTACGGTGTAGTTCAGGGTCTTTACTGGTGACAACGATAGACCCTCCCGGAGTACTGGCTAGCGATTGGGGCCTGGTCAGTCCTTGAGCAGATGGGATCTCCCCTGGCCAGGCGGAGTTGTAGGCCTCCCAAACTGACTGTACTCTTCTGGCTACCTTGCTAGAGGCGGGTATAAGTAGCCCACGTCCCTGAGTGTACCGTGTGGTGCTCACCCGTATGGCCGGTGACTCGGGGCCTTCTAGTAGCTTCCGCTCCACGACGGCGGTGCTGGTCCCACGCGTGTGACCGTGCCTTCGGGTTTCTTGGCCAGAGGACCTGAAATCCCCTGCCTGACGGATTCTGCTGCTGGGTAGGAGTTAGTCCCCACAGCCTCGGACTCCGGGTCCGGTAAGAAATCTTCTCAGTCAGGGCGAGCTCTGCAGCTGCCAGCCCCTGACTCCTTGTAACACTGCTCCCACAGAGCTCCTGTTGTTTCTTCCCATAGCTGCTTCTCTTCTCTGTCTCTACTTCTTCTCTACTCTCTAACCCTGCCTCAGCCCTAGGTTTATATAGGGGAAGTTCTTCCCCTCCCAGGACTGGGCAGGAGGTGTGGCATGCACAGGATCCCTGACCAAGAGACCTCCCACCTGCTCTCAGACATAACATTGCTGTTACTGTGGAAACCAGACCCCTGGGGTGCCACACTCACATAATTAAAAAAAATTAGTTACCGGTGGTTGCGCCGACATGCTGGTGCTGGAAAGACAGGAAAGCCTATCTAAGGTAATGATTCTCCTCCAGCGCCATAATAGACACCCAGGCATGCGCACTTCACATAGGAAGTGATGTCATAGCCTGACAGGAGACCGTAACCACGGACGAGAGATCCCAGCCCGAAATCCTGTGCAAGAACATGCCGTCCGCAGTGCGCGTGCGCATGCGCACTGCAGACACGGCACTAGTATCCCCCAGAGAGATTTGGAAACCAGGGACACTAATCTATAGTAGTGAGGTGGGTATACAAGACGCATGCAATCACATAATACTTGCGATCAATAACCCTATACAAGTTATAACTCAGGGATTATTAAAAAGAGCTGAATAACTATTCAAATAGTGCAGCTATAGATTTAGAGCAATCACTTTATCTTAATAATTTCTTATCACATCATAATAGATGACCGATAAATATCAAAATCCTACAATAGGAAGGACTAAATGCCCACATATAATTGGAGAAAAATAAACCCCAAAAATAAATGATGAGGTCTTTAGATATATATGAGTGCCTATCCAGCATCCAAATAAATGCAGGGTAGGAAGACTGATATCCTCTGTATGGATAGATACAAATGCATTTATCATCAACGATATAATACCTATATATGACATTCTACCCCCAGAAGGAATTGTATATTAATCTCCAAACAGAAATAACACATCCAAATTTGAATATTATTTATGTTGCAACATAAATCTAAACGCATGCGCTTACAGAGTGTATAACCAATTCTCTCCCATACCTAACACCATAGACAGATATTGTCGCAATGTACATTACACATCATTAATTCCATTATTCTAAGAGAATAAACAGTGAGTCACTATGTCCAATATTCCCCAAAAGGCCGAGAAGAAGCCTTAATATTCTTAAGGTAAAAGACATAATCCCTTATATCCCAAAATGCAGATTGGAAGGCCTATATTCCCAGTTAGAGTCAATGTTGAAGTCGATATTTGTTGTTATTTTCCCAACAATCCTGTCCATGATTCTTCCAAGATCTTCTTCATATAATCAAATTGATCCACAAGCCTTGAGACCCCAACTGATGAACCTTGACTCCAGAAATTTTTTTATGGGTGTTAGTATTTTTGTGTATTTTTTTTAGTGTTTTTAAATGAGGTTAATAAAGCTTGTAATTTTTCTATCTATTGTATTGAGGTGTGCACATTTTATGAGTGTACCATCTTGTTCTTTCTTGTGAGCTTATCCACTGTTTTCATCAGCTCATATATTAGCGCAGCTTCTATCCTGTACTTATTTCTTCTTCATTCACTTTCCTCCTTTTCTGTAGTCTGTTTTATCTGCTTTCCTTGAGAGTTTATACGATTTCCCCCTTTCCACTTTTGAGATCTGTGTACAACAAACCCCGTCCCTGCTGTTATGCCTAATACTGAAAGACGGGATGGGGAGAGTAGAAGGAGAGAGACATCACAAGCAGGTTGTCTAACAAATTTGTAAAAATTTTTCATAACACCCAGCTAGATAAAAGACTTACAGGCACTGTACAGCAGAAAACTAGTAGAATTTTTTTTAATGAAGACTAGTTTGGTTTTGGCCTGTTTTTGTATCAATAAAGTTATGTTTCTTTAAGAGATCCCTTTGTGTTGCATACTTTTTTTTCTCTCTTTTTTGGTTTCATTGGGTTTGCTATGTATGCAAAAGGTTGAGCTCTATGTACATATTTGGTGGTGCCTGCCTTGCCACATATCTATTGGATCTCTGACAGATTTGTAACATTTTTGCATAACACCCAGCTAGATAAAAGACTTACAGACACTGTACAGCAGAAAACTAGTAGGATTTTTTTTTTAATGAAGACTATTTAGAAAGTTGCTTAAAGGGACTCTGTCAGCACAGAATGACTGTTCTTGACAGCTCTGACTTCATAGACAAGGGCAGAGACAGAAGGATACCAAGCAGGTTGGAAGGTGTATTTAATTTATTGGCACCACCGTGAAGCGTGAATGTCCCTCTAACAATAAGAATAAAATAATTTGAAGGTGTTAATGAGACACATTTGTGCACCTTTGTTTACATGGTTATTTATGTTTTTCAAAGTAAATGTATTTCTATGTGCAAACATCTTAAATATAATAGTGGAGAAATATTTTTTATGATAAACTCCATCTCATACATATACCTACAAACCCAATTCTGGCCACAAAAAACAACATTCTTCTATTTTCTCCCCAGCAACTTTTAACCTACATTTTCCACCATCTTGAATCACTGTCTACAGGCAACAGCTCTAACATCTACAATTCCCAGACATCATGAAGGGAAGTATAGCAATTCACATGTATCAGATATCATACAGTTATATGAAAAAGTTTGGGCACCCCTATTAATCTTCAGCTTAATGTTTTCTTAAAATTGGTGTATTTGCAACAGCTATTTCAGTTTGATATATGTAATAACTGTTGGACACAGTAATGTTTCTGCCTTGAAATGAGGTTTATTGTACTAACAGAAAATGTGCAATCTGCATTCAAACAAAATTTGACAGGTGCATAAGTATGGGCACCCTTATCATTTTCTTGTTTTAAATACTCCTACCTACTTTTTACTGACTTACTAAAGCACTTTTTTTTGTTTTGTAACCTCATTGAGCTTTGAACTTCATAGCCAGGTGTATGCAATCATGAGAAAAGCTACTTAAAGTGGCCACTTGCAAGTTGTTCTCCTGTTTGAATCTCCTCTGAAGAGAGCATCATGGGCTCCTCAAAACAACTGTCAAATGATCTGAAAACAAAGATTATTCAACATAGTTGTTCAGGGGAAGGATACAAAAAGCTGTCTCAGAGATTTAACCTGTCAGTTTCCACTGTGAGGAACATAGTAAGGAAATGGAAGAACACAGGGACAGTTCTTGTTAAGGCCAGAAGTGGCAGGCCAAGAAAAACATCAGAAAGGCAGAGAAGAAGAATGGTGAGATCAGTCAAGGACAATCCTCAGACCACCTCCAGAAAGCTGCAGCATCAACTTGCTGCAGATGGTGTCACTGTGCATTGGTCAACTATACAACGCACTTTGCACAAGGAGAAGCTGTATGGGAGAGTGATGCGAAAGAAGCCGTTTCTGCAAGCACGCCACAAACAGAGTCAGCTGAGGTATGCAAAAGCACATTTGGAGAAGCCAATTTCTTTTTGGAAGAATGTCCTGTGGACTGATGAAACCAAGACTGAGTTGTTTGGTCATACAAAAAGGCGTTATGCATGGCGTCAAAAAAACACAGCATTCCAAGAAAAACACTTGCTACCCACAGTAAAATTTGGTCGAGATTCCATCATGCTTTGGGGCTGTGTGGCCAATGCCGGCACCTGGAATCTTGTTAAAGTTGAGAGACGCATGGATTCCACTCAGTATCAGCAGATTCTTGACAATAATGTTCAAGAATCAGTGATAAAGTTGAAGTTACGCAGGGGATGGATCTTTCAGCAAGACAATGATCCAAAACACCGCTCCAAATCTACTCAGGCATTCATGCAGAGGAACAATTACAATGTTCTGGAATGGCCATCCCAGTCCCCAGACCTGAATATCATTGAACATCTGTGGGATCATTTGAAGAGGGCTGTCCATGCTCGGCGACCATCAAACTTAACTGAACTGGAATTGTTTTGTAAAGAGGAATGGTCAAAAATACCTTCATCCAGGATCCAGGAAATCATTAAAAGCTACAGGAAGCGACTAGAGGCTGTTATTTTTGCAGAAGGAGGATCTACTAAATATTAATGTCACTTTTCTGGTGAGGTGCCCATACTTATGCACCTGTCAAATTTTGTTTGAATGCAGATTGCACATTTTCTGTTAGTACAATAAACCTCATTTCAAGGCAGAAACATTACTGTGTCCAACAGTTATTACATATATCAAACTGAAATAGCTGTTGCAAAAACACCAATTTTTACAAAACATTAAGCTTAAGATTAATAGGGGTGCCCAAACTTTTTCATATAACTGTATATACTGTAAATAGTCCCAAAATGTAGGCCGAATGCTGGAAACCCACAGTTATTGTCTAAGGGCCCCGTCACACTTAGCGACGCTGCAACGATCCCGACAACGATACGACCTGTCAGAGATCGTTGCTGCGTCGCTATGTGGTCGCTGGTGAGCTGTCAAACAGGCAGGCTCACCAACGATCAGGGGAGCAGCGACATCGTGGAAAGAATCTTTCCACGATGTCCTGCTCCTGGTTACCAGCCTGCTGAAGCAGGAGCAGGCTGGTAATCATGATAAACAGCGGGTTACTAGGGGCACACGCGCACCTAGTAACCCGTTGTTTACCATGGTTACCACTCTGCTACGGTGAGCGGGAGGTTACCGCTCACTTTAGCAGACTCGTAACCATGATAAACAATGGGTTACTAGGTGCGCGTGTGCCCCTAGTAACCCAATGTTTATCATGGTTACCAGCCTGATCGCTGCTCCTGCTGGTCACACACAGCGATGTGTGCTGACCAGCGGGAGGGCAACGACCAAAAAATGGTCCAGGACACTTTGCAGCGATCAGCGACCTCACAGCAGAGGCCTGATCGCTGCAAAGTGTCACACATAGCGACATCGCTGGTGAGGTCGCTGTTGCGTCACCAAAACCGTGACACAGCAGCGATCTCGCTAGCGATCTCGCTATGTGAGACGCGGGCTTAAGACAGATGAAAAAGCTCAGGAGAGGCAAAGACTGAATACAATGCAGCGGCAACATGTCACAGGCATTGTGCAAACTTCCAGTGCTGACTGCAGGGAGGGGCAAATACTTTATACTATATTTTAAATAGTAGACTAGAGGATATTTAGTGACTTCAGACTAAACTGTCTGACTAATTGTATTATCTCAGCCTTTTTTTTCTGATATTTTTCTATTAACCGATAAGACACCATAGCATTTAATTTTTTTAAATCAGGATTAGCTAGAAAATTGTATTGCTTTTAACTCTAAGGAAAGAGATTTTTTGCAGTCAATGGACAATGGTCAGTGTTTTCCTTCTGCACTTGGAGCTTTCATTCTATCAGACCACTCTACTTATATTTAACAGCAATTTGCATTTTAGGAATTCCATTCTTACAACATTCTTTTTGCTATTTAAAGAATTTTATTGTGACCCCAAAAGACTGACCCAAGTAAAAAGACATCTTCAAGTGTATGTAGTATGGGGTTCTGGAGTGCTCATAAATCCTTATTATGACTGCCAATATCCAAGGAGAAATAGACACTACTGGAATTGTCAGAGTCAGCACCACACCCATGCATTTCAGAAAGCAATATTTGTGCTTGTTTCTGGGAAAAGCTCCGGACGAGATTTAGGACATGAATGTACAAGAATGTAAATTTTTGTTCAATGAATTATAAGAGTACTGTGACAATACAGTTTATAATCTGAATCTGCCAGATGATTAGATTTGTTAAGCCAAGAGAAATACACTATTGTGTTTATGTTGACTTGTAAATGTATGTGTATTTCTGTGGCTGGTCAAGAAGGTCATACTATTTGTATAACCCTGAATGTTGACTTCTCTTCATTTGGAAACAATGATGTTTGTTAATTTATTGTACTAAACTAGCTAGATGTTTATTTACAAGAACCCCCTCCTATACCAACCAGATTGGAAAGAGACTTTACAAGGAGAATGAGAGACATCCTTCAGGACAGTAGATGGATAGCAGGAGAAGTCACTTGTGAACGTCACCTACTGTGATTTTTATTTTTACAGAACAGGAAGTGTCAGGTCGTTATAAGGCTCATTAATTAGTGTGAAAACTAAAAGACATCAATATTTTTTCCTAAATTCATCATAATAGCATGTCTCAGTATATTTCACGCTTATCTGGCACTTATAGATCGTGAGACAAGTGTGAACTGTCCGAAGGCAAATTATTATGTTGTATTTGCTGTTTCCATCTAACGCTTATCGGCATATAAAGAGGCATGTTGTAAATATGCATTTGTTTCTTGTGGAGTGGGTCTTCTTAATGTTTTTCTTTTCGTCATAGGATAGACATATACTAGGAGGCGTGAGGGCATCACATTGAGTGTATAGGGTACCAACTCCAGTAGCCTGAAAGGGAGATAATTATGTTACAATAGGGAAAGCTGAGGACATTTGCCTACTCTGATCACATATTTCCTCCTTTGGTTATCGTTTTTGTCTACTTTTCTTGTATAATAGCCCATTTTGATAGATTAATACTATTTGTAATTGATTTTGCCTATTGTTTGGACCGTAGGAAATTAGTGATATTTATATTCTCAATACTCCGCACCTTTTAATATTGGTAAGAGTCTATTTACTACAGAAATTCAGTAATTCATATATCCACTATACCGTTCCATAATGTATTTTACTGGATACTAGTGAAACTATTGAGTGTTTTTTATAGTGTTTGTCTGGTACTTTTATTTTAATGGTTTAACCTTAGTATATGTTACCAATACCAGACGGGTGGCGATGGAACACTTATGATCCCCGCTGTACAGCTGTTCCCGGTGTCGGCAGCCAAATGTGATAAGTTGCAGAGCAGAACAGCACAGTTCAGTAAACAGCATAGTGGCCGCAGCGGGTTACTGCAGATTTATTCCTATTCATTCGAATAAAGATGGATGTGCAGTACACGGCCACGGCCACTATGCTGTTAATTGAGCTGTGCTGTGCAACTGATTTCATCTGGCTGCTGCTGCCACCAGGACCAGCTAATCGGCGTGCGGTGTTGGGTACAGCATAGTGCAAATCCACCCCTTTTTCGAATGAATGGGAGTGGATCTGCAGTACCCCACTGTGGCCACTATGCTTTTGACTCTTCTGCTCCACAACTAAACACATCTGCCGCCAACACCGTGAACAGCTGAACTGTGGGGGTGCTGGGTGTCGCACCCCAACCAATCTGGAATTGATGACCTATCCTAATGATAGGTCATCTGTATTAAAATATCAGACAGCCCCTTTAAGGTATATCAAATTAATAGTTTAATGGGTTATCCATTTTCAGGAAAGTAGGCCTCAAGCTCTGTAGGTATTTTACAGAGTTTGGGGCCTACTTTCCTTAAAGTGGACATCCCCTTTAATTATTAGTGAGGTTTCTTTACATTCATTTTTCTTGTCTTTGGCCTGGTAGTGCTAACACTGTGGTTTCTTTTTCTTTGGACCTATTTGATTCTATAACATTTACAAAGGATCTCAGGAAAATATACAAAGATATTATTACAATACAGGGATGTTTGTGGATCTGGACAAGTCAGACAGTTCCATCACTTCCTGTCTGTATTTCTACTGCTTCCAATATAGAAAAAAGTCAATAAGATTATTTTTCCTGTTAATGTCTTTAAAACAGACTTCACTGTGACCACATCTGAGACTGAACCCAAGAGAACATGGAACTAACATGAGACTAAATCCTAACTTCTTTCAACTTTACAGGACTACCCTGCTGGGATTGTGACCCCCTGCTGGATTCCTGATGGTGCTTCTCAAGACCTCTTTAACCATGTGGACTTCAGAAGAAACGCAAAGTTTTCTGAAAATGTAACTGTGCCATAAAACAACTAAAGAACAGCAATAAAATTGTAAGAAAAATGGAGTTTTCCAATAATATTAGATACATGATAGCAAATCCTACTGATAATCTGATGTCTTCAAAACCCCAACACATAGATACTCATACTCATGAGATATACTGTAGGTTGACAAATAAGATGTGATTTCCAGAGGTATTCAGATACATTTGGGGACAGTTTGAAGCTTTCCTAATTCTTGAAGGACAAAACAGTTGGATAATTAGATTTTAACCATTATTCCATTGTCATCTCAAGAAAAAAACAATAGAAGTTTCTAGCAGCCAAATTACCTTCTTGTCCCTACAAAAATAGTCACCTCCAAAAATGCCATTTACATGTAGAGATAGTGGTAATATGCAGATAAATAGCTTTTAAATCATATTGGGCAGTCTTACTAGAAGCGCAGCTATAGGGAATAAATTAAGTTTTATTCTTCCTGCAGCTGCTAACTTCTAGTCATTGAAGCAGTGCAAGGAGGGGTTAAAAGTCACTGCTCACTGCACCTTGACTGACCTACTCTGAAAAGTGTGTATGTAGAGCAGGCTGTCAATCAATGTGCCAGGGAGTAAGTAACACTCTCAATGTGCAGTGAGCATCGACTGTAACAGCTCCCTGCATCGCCCCTATGACTGGAAGCGAGTGGCTGCAGGGAGAATTTAACTTCATTTTTTCTCTGTAGCTGCATTTCCAGTAAGTCTGCTAGACATGATTTAATCACTATTTACCTGTAGTGGTGTGTGAGCACTAAAATCCTCTGGTGCTCGTTACTCAAAGTGAGTAAATTGTAATGCTCAGGTGCTCTTTTCAAATAACAAGTGTAGCACCCTGAGGATTCGGCTGCTACAGGGGTATTGCACCTCAACCCAGAGGTGTGATATTCCACTCCCGGGTAAGGATGGAGTGTGGATCTGAGCTCGGTAGGCTGCATGCACTACATACATCCCATTTCCGAGGAACAGGCCGACGGTACTCCCACTTAGAAATGTGCAGGTACGACCGAGTCTGTTCCTGGCTGGAGTGGGAGGGGGGTGGTACATCCCAAGTAGTGTAGGGGCAGATAGGGGGAGCAGCCTGGGTAAAGATAGGAGCTCATTGGGTGCTGGTCACCTGAGCTCACACATAGAGGGTGTATATAAGGTGGGCACCATCAAAGAACAGGGTCAGTCAGTCTGTCAGAGCAGAGCAGAGGAAGAGGAGCAGAGAAGCCCCAGAGAGAGAGAGGAGAAGAAAGAGAGACCCAGAGGGGGAAGCAGAAGAGAGGACTCTAAGACCCCAAATCCAATCCACGGGTGAAGAGTCGGCATCAGGGTACCGGAACCCAAGCTGGTGGGGGCAAAAACACACCCCAGCCAGAGACCGGAGGCCGTGGGCAGCGTCTGCCACGGCCACCCACCATATCCACCACGAAGGCATACCACGTGGAGGGTCAGGGAACCCAAGGCCAAGGGTCTCCCAACAGAAGGCCCGAGGGAGCTGGACCTGGGTGGATCAATAGTGGGGACGGCCAGAGAAAGGACAGAAGGAGAGCTCAGGGTCACGCTCCGGACTCGCTTGGGGGTTGGCTGGATCCAGGACCTGGTGGATGCAGCACGGCTCGGGAGGTCACTTGAAGCTGGAGTGACCGGAACATCAGCAGTGAGTAAATACCCTAAACTGCATAACCCGACTCTGTCTTCCTTTAACACCTATGCTGCACCACCACAACCCCCATCCTCTGCACCTGACCCCCTGAGGCTATACCCCACCCGTTGGGGGTTATACCATCACAAGCTGCACCTACACCATCAGCCTCAGCGGACCCTGCTGCAGCGGCGGCCATAGTGACCGCAACACAACGGGTGGCGTAGTCGACATTAAGAACTTATTAACATCTGTAGGACTGCCACATACAACTGAGTTTGACACCCTGGGCACGGACCGGGTCACAGCCACTCGGAAGACTACAACCCCCATCTGATCCGGCTCCGGATATTCCCACTAAAGAATATGGCCCAGGGGGTGCGTCACAAGCATAATGGAAGTCAATGGGAAACGCGAGCATTTTTCTGGCAGACCCTACCAGGAGGTCTGTGGGGGCCAGGAAATCGCTGAGATGGATGGAAACACAGCTGAAATGGAATGAGAAAAGCATGGAGAAGACTACTGGATGCATCTCTGACTCTCAGGTTGCTGATAGGAACAATGTTGTCAGAGTATTAGGCCACTTTTATGGGCTGACAATAAAATATGCAAAACTGAAAATAAAATGTTTTTTACATGAAAAAAGATTAGAAAACATTCTTTCTGGTGTAATGACTTGTATATAAGACAAAATAAAAAGGAGAAGAACAAAAAGGCACCTCTCACCATATTTCCCTGTAGTTTTTTATCAATAAATCAATCATTTACAAAAAATTATGTGGGGTCTCCCCTATTTTTCATAACCAGCTGAGGCAAAGCAGACAGCTGCGAGCTGATATTATTAGGCTGGCAAGGTCCATGGTTATTGGCCCCTTCCCAGCCTAAAAATATCAGCCTGCAGCCGCCACAGAACTGGCACATCACATTAGATGCGCCAATTCTGGCTCCCTGTCTCTGCTCTTCCCAATTTATCTGCTGCGGTGGCAATCAGGGTGATGGGATTTTGGGTTGATGACGGCTGTGATTTGTCAAAAAATCACAGCTGGTACTGACCCCTGGGGTGTCTGTCATACACCCCCATTACTGATCCATTAAAAAAAGAAAAAAACAAACACAAAAATCCTTTATTCACAAAAACACTCCCCGAAAAATGCCCTTGTTCTCCTATTTATTAATAAAAAAACAAATCCCATGCAGTTTCGAACAAGTTCAACGATCCCACGATGTACTATGTCGTCTGAAGCATATGGAGCGCTGTAACGACACTCCATAGGCTTTTGCAGCCGCCACTGCCAGGCACGCTGCTCCGCGAAACCAGCCAGCTATGAACTGATGTAACCTCACTGATGTCAATGAGGTTACATCAGTTTACAACCGCCTGGGTCTCACGGAGCACCATGACCGGCAGTCTGACAATCCGCATGATGTGGCAGAATTGCTGAAGTACGTCGGACTGCCGGACTGCGCTGCTGCCATGTCACACAGAGCTCAATCCGGCAGTCTGACATACTACAGCGATTCCGAAGACTGCCAACCTTAAGGTTGCCAGAGTTCACAGCCAATGGGTCTCCTGGTAGCTGTAAGGCCCAGAAAACTTAAGGGAGCCTTTAAGGGAGACTTTAAGGTTAGTGAGGTTTCCAGCTGCTGGCACATTTGGAGGCTGTGAGCTCTTTTAAACTTAGTTCACAGCCTCCAGGTGTCCCAGCAGCTGGAAACTCCAGTAACCTTAAAGTCTCCCGGCTGTGTGCAAACGTTGTGTTTTGATCACGTTTTTGATTGCGTTTTTTACCTGCATTTTTGTAGAGCAATGAATGCTGTTTAAAGCTAGTTAAAAAAAGGAAAAAAGGCTTATTTAAAGAGGTATATAGAGTAGATAGATACTGAGAGATAGAAAAATAGCCGGCAGATATCCGTCAGCTTTCTAGGCATAAATAAATAGTAAAAAAATGGCGTGGGGTACCCCTATTTTTAATATCCAGCCAAGGCAAAGCAGACAGCTGTGGACTGATATTATCAGGCTGGGAATTTCCATCAATATTGGCCCCTTGCCAGCCTAAAAATACCAGCCCTTAGCCACCCCAGAACTGGCCCATCACATTAGATTCGCCAATTCTGGTGCCGTGATGTGCCAGTTCTGGTGCCCTGTCTCAACTCTTCCCGATGGCAATAGGATTAGGGGTTGATGTCGGCAGCTGGCACTGACACCAAGCCCTGGGGTTAGTAAGTGTCAGTCAGACAACCCCAATTACTAACCCTGTAAGTAAAAATCAATAAACACACACACACACACAAGCACACACACAGAAAAGTCCTTTTTTTTAACAAAAAAAACATACACTCTCTTTCACCAATTTATTTCCCCCAAAAAATCCCATGCCGGTCTGCCGTAGTCCAATGGATCTGTCCTATATCCACATTGATGTCCCACGAGAAGCCCCATCCAAAATTCCAGCATATGGAGCCCCGTAGCCCCAACTTGGCTACTGCATTACTGTGTATGGCAGGCAATCATCGCATGTTGATTGGTTGTGTAACAGCTGCAAAATATGAGGGACAGGGACTCAAGCATTGACCTCAAGCACCCCCAATAGTAACGAGCATGCTCGAGCACCCTAATGCTCGATCCAGTAAAGAACAGTGCTGAGCATGCTCACTAATCACTATTTACTTGCAGATTACCACAATATTTGAAATTTTTAAGTAGAATTTTTTGAGGTGATAGGTTCACTCTAAACAAATCAATAGTGGAAACTAATGTAAGAGAAATATGCTTTTTTACCCACTTACAAGCCAATTCCTCCCTCAATGCTCTTTTCCCTTCTCGCTTCCTGAATGTAGTACTCACTTGGAAATACAGCTAAAATCCATCTTTCTCAAAATAAAATACACTAGCAGCTCACTGAGGAATCAGATTATAGCTCTCTATTTAGAGAAAGAGGGAAGAACAGAAGGAGAAAATTAGAAACACAGACACACAGAGAGCTGGATTCAGAGTTACTGTACTCTGCTCAGCACTGTTGTAAAATGTCCCCCATGCTGCTGCTCAAGCTGATAGCCCGCTCAGAGAAGCTGCGGCATGCCGGCTCCCAGCAAGTACGATTGAAGCTCTGGACGTCGGCTTACAGCAACATCAGCAGCATGATCAGGTCATGTAACCATCTGCTGATGTCACTAGCTGGCGCCCACAGGAGGGATAGAGCAATGGTGGTAAGTGAAGAGCTGAAGACACCGAAGATTCAGACCGGGGGGGGGCATATTTATTAATGGTACATGGGGGTAATTATTGTGCAGGGGGGCATAGTTATTAATTGTGCAGGGGGGGGGTAATTATTGTGCAGGGTGCATAGTTATTAATTGTGCAGGGGGGTATTTTTTGTGCAGGGGGTATTTATTGTGCAGGGGGGAATTAATTATGATGCTGACTTTTTTTCTTTTTATTTATGTTAGGAGCATTAAAGATGTTGTCCACGTTTGTGTTGAGTCTACAGTCACTCTATGTGACTGCAGACTTCTGAATTTTCACAGTGCGCACTGCACGCTGCCAGGATTCTCTGGTGCCGACGATTTGTATACATGCAGTCACGTGCCGACTAGACATGTGTGGTCTCACTCAATGAAAAAGAATAAATGAATTGAGGTAGGCTGGACACGTCTAGTCGGAATGTGGCAAGAAGTATACAAATCACATACTTGTGGTGACATGACCGTCCACTGTTCAATGGCAAGGGAGAATCCTAAAAGTGTGGAGTGCATGTGCTGTGAGAATTCAGAAGCCTGCAGTCACATACAGTGACTGCAGACTTTCATCTCAAACCTGGACAAGCCCGTTAATTATAAAGTGAAGTCCTGTAGGAGCCAATCCTGAGAGCAGAGTGTAATATACTCACTGTCAGGATTCAGCTCTGCTTGCAGGTTCCATCTGTCATCACATGTCCACTTTACTCATATGAGATTTTCCTACTTACGGTCAAGTGACAACAAACTTTTCTTCCTGCTTCTGTGGCGCCCCTGAGGGTTCGATCGCCACAGGAATGCTGCACATCTCTAATGGGGTGTAGTGTTCCTCCTCTGAGGTAAGAACAGTGTGATGGTCAGGACCCAACCTCCACATCCAACACCACACTTCTCCCACCAGAGGGGGCTAGTATGCACTAGTTGCTGCCCCTATTGGAAATTGGGAGACTGGGGAACCAGGAGATAGGGGAACCAATTAGTGGGTGAGAGTGGAGGACTCACATTTTAGTGACACTTTAAATTTCATATTTAATACACAGCCATCTTGGTTTTTGGTCTTTTGTCTATCCTTATGGTCCTTTCTGTCCGTCAGCCTGTGAGGCTGTCCTTCAGTCTGCTCCATGATGGTTCTTTGACTGTTCTACTGTGACCTGCTACCCTGTAAGCGGATCCTGTGTGGGCCTGCATCGGATGGAGACACAGCCCTCGTACCTTGGCCTTGGGTCGAGGGGCAGGTTGCAGATAATGAATGTCTCAACCCGGTCAAGGACCATGACCAAGAAGGCCCGAAGCTCAAGAGTGTAGCTCCACCGCAAATGGATCCCAGGGAGGATGCAGACGGAGCGGTATACGCCACGTGTCCTCGCTATGCTGATCTATTCAGAGGGATTCCGGCTGCAAGAGGGGCACCGGCCCCCGACACCTGACCTTGCCACTCTACGTCCTGGTCAGGAAAGCCTGGTAGGCCCTGAGGATCCCACCGGGTAATGGAAGCAGCGAAGCTGCCACCCGTACCCTTTTTCTGAGTGAAGTTCAGAGGGAGACCCGGCCTATCTACACACACACAGACAGGAAAGGGACCCGGTCTGAAGTCTAGGAACACTCTGTTGCGGGGTCCTGATTAAACACTCGTATTACTCGGAGGTTGTTGGACCCTCGTCTCTGGTGACCACAGAAATCCGCGAGGAGCAGGGAGAAGCCTTGCAGCTGTACTCTTCAACGTGAGTAAAAACCCTGGAAATTAACCCATATGGCCTCCGGACTCTTTATTCTGCATTACACCGCACTACGCAGCACCGGACTTCCTAGATTACTACCCCCGCCATCCTGTCCCTCTGCCCTGAGGCCCTGCTCCGCCTGTGGGGAGTAGTAACAACGACGGCTGCCATAACACCCTGCCTCAGCGGACTGCAGCAGCGCTGGTGGCCTTCACCAGGTGCCACAGGTGGCGTAGTCAAGATCAGCCACTCAACCCGGATAAGCCCGTACCATCATCCTTTTTAATGTGATGGCCCTGGGCACAGAGCGGGTCCGGGCCACGGCTGCACCCCATCGACAACATAGGACCCGGCTCCGTGTCCCCCATCTCCCAGGGTAGGGCTTCCGAGCGGGCGTCACACTTCTCTCAGAGAGAATTAGGAAGAGCAGCTCATCGGTATGTGACTAAGGCCACGGCCCCACTATCAGCATTTGGTCAGTATTTTTTCTCAGGAGTGGGAGCCAAGTCGGGTGAGGAACAATCAGAGAAAAGGTATAATAGAAACAAGTCACCAATTCTGCATTTATCACCCACTCCTGGTTTGCTTCCCACTCCTGAGAAAAAATACTGACTGAATACTGACCAAATACTGATGGTGGGGCCATGGCCCTAGTGTGCAAGTCGCATATGTGCTGGGGAAGGAGCAGGGGGCGGCACCAAACTGACTTCTTGCCCCGGGTGCTAGAAGACCTAGATACACCTCTGACTTGGGTTACACTCCATTGCTCTTTCCATGAGCCATCCCTAGACATTGCAGTGAGGTTATCTACAAATGGACTTTCTAGATAAAAAGTTATCAACTGGATCCAGTCTCGTTTCCATATGTGCCCAACAATACAAAGTTCTGCCACAGATCATAGAATATACTACTCAACTCCAAGGGCAGCAACACAGAAAATGATTCATGTCCGAAATCTCCCTGTGTTCTAATCATGTAATAAAGCCATCAGTCCCGTCTGCTGGAATGTATCTCCCCAACCAAGTCTTTGTTATCAAAAGGGTAAAAATGTCAGAAAATTTCAAAGAACAAAACCCATAACAAAAGTCATGCTATGCTCCAGAAGAACGGCTAATTGAGCAGAATTTGGGGACGGCTGGAGGTCTGGTCATATGTCCAAGGAATGAACACTGAAAAAACTGCAAGAATTCTGAAAAGATTTGTTGCATTGTCCAATTCTATATATAATGCATTGTAAAATATACAGTACACATATGTAAGTGATAAATAGCTCCTTATTTGAGGGGGTTTCAAATATTAGTTGTTTCCAGATATCTTTTGAGGGCTCACATTAGAACGTCACTAGATTTTCTAATAACCTTAAAGAAATTATCCAGTTCATAGAAAAAAACTTTAATATACCCTAAAAATGAATTTTAAACCAGATCCTCCATTATTACAGTGGAAAGTGGATACTAAGAACGTTTCAGGACATGTCCTGTCTTGATTTACACAGGCAATTCATAAATTTGAATAGGTTCTGTGGAATGCTTATTAACTTTTAATAATATGTATTTTCCCAAGGAGACAACCCTTTTAAAAGAGTTTCCGCTTTCAACTTTTTTTTTATTAACTTTAAATAGTTGTGCTAAAAATAATAACTACCCTGGCAATTTCTATTTTACGGTAATTCACTTCCCTAACCTCGTCCAGCCCATTATATGTGGCCACACTGAACTATTGCTATTAATGAAGACTATTTGTGTTCCCATTCAGTACACTACTGCTCTTATGGCTCCCCAGATGGAATGATACCCCAAGGCCAGTACGATGCCTCACAATACACAGAATGACACCCAGCACAGTCCCTTCTCCAACACACAGTATGATGCCCCTCTCAGTTCTGCTACACAGTAGGAAGGCCCCTATAGTCCTTCCCACATAGTATGATGCCACCACTCATATGTCACACTTGCCTTTCACATCCCTGCGCGCTGATCCTGTGTTAATGAACTGGTCCCTACTGCCAGTCTAGGTAGTGCCTGGAGGATCTGCAAGGATCTTACGGTCACATGACATTCTCCATGCAGGACTTTCAAGCCGTATCTAGAAGGAATGGTGAAGCAGGGATCTGTCAGTTCCGTGTGACTCGCCCCCTGCGCCGTGGGGTACCCGGAACCGGGCCTTCTGTTGAAATGTTGAGGGTAGTAGTGGCAACCCGATCCCGTGGCTCAGGGTGGTCAGACCAAATGCTGTAGCAGTCTATTTGTTGTATTTTGAATGTCCGACTACGCCACCCGTGGATTGCGGACAGGATGAACAGCCGCTGCAGGGCAGACCACTGAGGCTGGTGTTGGTGTGCAGCAGAGGGATAGGGCAACTCCCCACGGGAAGAGTATAGCCTCAGGGCAGTGTAATGGGATGCTGGGGGTGATGGTGCAGGCGCGGCATAAATCACACAGAGTCAGTGATGCAGTCCAGGGTCTTTTACTCACAGTTGTTATCCGAGTCACTTCTGCCGGCAATGACTGCCCAAGCCGTGCTGCGTCCACCCGGTGAGGGGCTCGGTCAACCCCCAGGCAATTCAGGAGTATGGCACAGGACCCCCTTCTGTCCTTTCTCTGGCCTCTCGTGCCCCACCAGTGACCAAACTTCTGTCCAGCTGCCGCGGATCTATGCGGGCAAATGTGGGCCCCGTTTCCCGCTATCCTATATGGTGCCTTCCTAGCAGGTTTGGCGGGGGATCGCACCAATAGATGATCACGACCTCCGGTCTTTGGCTGAGGGATGATTTACCTCCACCAACTTGGGAATCGGGTACCCTTATTCTGCCTGACCCTTCACCCGATATCTCGTGGGTTCTTAGGGTCCCTTCTGCCTTCTCCTTCTTCTCTTCTCCTCTCTGGCTCTGGCCTTCACCCTAGGCCTGCCTCATGGAGCTGAGCTCAGGCTGAGCCACAGCTCCCTGTCAGCTCTCTCTGGCTGAACTACTTCTCTGACCACTGACTAAAAATGGCTCCCACCTTTTATCTGCTTCTCTGTGTGAGCCCAGGTGACCAACACCCAATGAGCTCCTTCCTATGCTCCAGAAACCGTCCCCTTCTGCTCCTATATCACTGGGTTCTCTCCCCCCTCCCCACTCCAGCCAGGGACATGGTCAGTTGTGCCTGCATATATATAAATGGGAGCACCGTCGAACTGTCCCCCGGAAATGGGGTGAGTGTGTATATGCAGCTAACTGAGCCCTGGTCCACACTCCATCCTTACCTGGGAGTGGAATATCACACCTCTGGTTAAGGTGCAATACCCCTGTAGCAACCGAACCCTCGGGGCGCTACACGTGCACCACCATTTTTTTCAACTGTATGTGTATACAGATAAAGTTGAAGTTGTGACATTACCCGGACCTCCCGGGACTGCTGGACGGTTCCTAAAATTTGTAACTGTCCAACTGGATCTGGACTAGTTGGGAGGTATGCACTGATCTCCCCCTATGGAGAATTATGCAGCAGTACTCTGGATCACCACTGTCAACCACACCACAGCAGCCCAGCTATGCTCATCTCTTTGTATTGTACATTGTACAGATCATGTCCTCTATTGGACTGAATTCATTTTCCAATGTGTACAATTTTTTTAAACTAGTAAAGCATTCATGTAATAAAAAAATCTGCGATCTGCATGTGTTTAATGTGAACTTGACCTGCTCTATCATTAATACTAAAAATAAAACCAAACTGCTGTCAAGACTGTTATCTGACTTATGTTACAGTTTAAGGAATGCGTCCTGCTTATAACCATCACACCATAAATGTCAGTTTATCCTCGTCACAAACAATTCAGATTCCCCTAAGCCCCTGGAAATTTCCAACATGCAGTCATGTATCCTGTTCCGTACGCTGCAAGTGGATTTTTTAGCAGTTATGTTCTGTTATTTTACCTTTATTTTTTACCTGTTTTAGATTCTTTAACAAAAAAAGGACCGTCATATGGTGAAAAACGTCTAGCTGTCAATAATACTTAAATGGTCACTGGTTCAACAAACTTATATCAAATAGATAAATCAATAGAATAAGCAAATTAAGAAACTTTGTAATATATCTTATCAGAGAAATATGCTTCTTTCTTCACTTATCAGCCATTTCTTCTTCTCTCCCTCCTGAACTTATCAGCCAATTAAAGTCGTAAAATCCATCCTGAGACATAAAATGAACTTTCAGCTCACTGAGGGATTAGGTCTCCTTCTGCCCATAGAAGTCTAGATAAAGGGAAGGAGGAGAAGTGAACTATTGTATGAAGATGTAGACAGAGACACTCAACTAATGCATTGCTTTTGTCAGTGTTTCTCCCACAGCTGTATTCACAGATACACTGTTCAGTACTGCTGTATAATGTCCTCCATGCTGCTGTTCCTTTCTAGTAAGTGTAGCACCCCGAGGACTCGGCTGCTACAGGGGTATTGCACCTCAAACCAGAGGTGTGGTATTCCACTCCCGGGTAAGGATGGAGTGTGGGACCAAGCTCAGTTAGTTGCATGCACTACACTCATCCCATTTCCGGGGGACAGAACAACGGTACTCCCACCAGATAGATGTGCAGGTACGACAGCGTCTGTCCCTGGCTGGAGTGGGAGGGGGGGAGGAACATCCCAGTAGTGTAGGAGCAGTCAGGGGAGGGACTCTGGGCATAGGAAGGAGCCCATTGGGTGCTAGTCACCTGGGCTCGGGTGTCAGAGGGAGTATAAGAGGTGGGCACCATCTTTAGACAAGGTCCTGTTCAGAGGAGAGCCTGTGCAGAGAGGAGCTCAGCCAGAGAGGGCTGACAGGGAGCTGTGGCTCCGGCTGGGCCCAGCTCCAGAGCCAGGCCTGAAGCGCAGAGAAAGAGGAAGGAGAGGAAAAACCCAGTGAAAGGCCCAGAGACACAAGCAGAGGGAACCCTGAGATCCCACAAGTGAACTAAGACGGGTGAAGGGTTGGCAGCAGAGGGTACCGGATCCCAAACTGGTAGAGGCTAAACATCCTTAGCCAGGAACCGGAGGTCGTGGACAAGTTTTGGCGCGACCCCTCACCATATCCACCAGGAAGGCAAACCACGCATAGGGTCAGGGAAGCCGGGAAAGGTTTCGCCACCAAAAGACCCGAGGGAGCCGGACAAAGGGGGGTCCCTGGTGAGGACGGCCCGTAGGAAGGAATAGAGGGGAGCTTGGGACCACGCTCTGGAACTGCCTGGGAGTTGGCCGAGTCCCGCACCTGGTGGACGCAGCACGGCTCGGGTGGTCACTGCTGGCCGAAGTGACCAGAGCAACACCTGTGAGTAAAAGCCTTGAAACTGCACCACACGTCTCTGAGCTTCCTTGCTGCACCATCACTACCACTATCATCCACATCTGCTGCCCTGAGGCCATACCCCTCCCGTTGGGGGTTATACCATCCACGCTGCACATCCGTACCACCGGCCTCAGCGGTCTGCCCTGCAGCGGCGGCTTCATAGCTGCATTCAACGGGTGGCGTAGTCGAACATTCTAACATCTACTGCTAAGACTGCCGCTCAGTTTGACTCCCTGGGCACGGACCGGGTCACCGCCACGAGACTACTACCCCCATCTGATCCGGCTCCGGGTAAGCCCCCGTGCGCGCGATGCCGCACGACACAGCAGGCCCAGGGGCGCGTCATAAGTGTTTTATTTCACCCAAGTGCTGGATTCACAGGTACACTGTTCAGTACTTCTCTATAGTGTCCTTTATGCTGCTTCTGATCATTTGCTAGAGAGACATATGAGAGCAAGATTTTCTTTTCTGTAGGTGTGTTATGGAAGACGTAATAGCAAGTACTCTAACACATACCCTACTACCCGTGACAGCTTATTCTCAAAAGAGACCTGGAACGTCTTGCACTAAATAATTGAAATGATCGTCATTTTAATAAAACTTCTATTGTTTACAAGTTGACTGAAAAATGCCAATTGAGCTGCTTCAAGTTTTTTCTTTACGGAGGTTACCATGTGAGTGGTGTTAAATTTTATGTTTGCATACAACGGACTTTTATTGATGCGGCAAAACACACTAGTCCCGATTCATCAAAGCGATTATGTTCTGCCGCTAAACGCTTTTAAAACTCGAAAGGATTTTGTACAATACAGAGCTGTTCAAATATTTTTGAAACTTTTGGCATCTTCACCCCAGTTTTGTCTGGTTCCTCCAAAGTGAATGGAGCTGGGGCAGGATAGGGAGTGGAGACACCCGCTCGTCTAATTCATGATGAGCTGTGGCGTACCTTATGCCACAAATGTTACTTCAGTCCGTGACTGGACTGGAGTAAGATCTGTGGCAAAGCGCACGTTACTTTTATGACTTGCCTAATTCTTTATGAGGCCTCTTAATGAATGAGGCAGGTCTGACCCAAACATGTCCCATCATAAAGCCAAGGTGTAACCACGCCCGTCTTGATGAATCCAAGCCTTTATGTTTATTTTTTTCTCTTACGTTCTTTATTTTTACATTGGGAAAGGGTGTGTGTGCGTGATTCTACAATTTATGTTCTAATATTAGTAAAAACTTTTTCATTAACTTTCACTTATTTTTTTAGTCTCCCTACGAGACTTGAGCCTGCAATCCAGTCTCTGGGGGGAGTTGGGACCAGACGCAAAGGAAATATTTAAATGTCGCTATCTGAGCTTGACAGTGGCATCTAAATGGCTAAGTAGCAGTAATTATTGATTTCTCTGGTCAATACTGTTGTAGGCAGGTGCTAGCTGTATAGCACAGCCGGCACCTGGTTTGTATGGATCGTGCTGAGGAACTCCATGCACTCGACATGTACATTCAACATTAGGAAGGGGCAAAAGCTCTCAGCCAAGCAGTGTGCCCCATTTTTTTATTTACTCTCGATTTTCCCTGAGTCTGTGCAGCACTCACTCCACAGCTCCCCCTACTGATCTCTTCTATGTACACAACAATCACTGCTTATAATTTCTGCCGTGGTTGGCAGCTGTATTACTGCTTTGGATCACATAGACACAACTTCTAAATAATTTGTGACTATTGTAACTGCAGTTAACAAACCACTGAACTATATTTTTGTCTACATACAAAAGAACTGCATGTTCTATATACAGTGGTGGCCAAAAGTATTGGCACCCCTGCAATTCTGTCAGCTAATACTCAGTTTCTTCCTGAAAATGATTGCAATCACAAATTCTTTGGTAATATTTTCTTCACTTAATTTGCTTGCAAGGAAAAAACACAAAAGAGAATGAAGCAAAAATCAAATTATTGATCATTTCACACAAAACTCCAAAAATGGGCCAGACAAAAGTATTGGCACCCTCGGCCTAATACTTGGTTGCACAACCTTTAGCCAAAATAACTGCGAACAACCGCTTCCAGTAACCATCAATGAGCTTCTTACAATGCTCTGCTGGAATTGTAGACCATTCTTCTTTGGCAAACTGCTCCAGGTCCCTGATATTTGAAGGGTGCCTTCTCCAAACTGCCATTTTGAGATCTCTCCACAGGTGTTCTATGGGATTCAGGTCTGGACTCATTGCTGGCCACCTTAGAAGTCTCCAGTGCTTTCTCTCAAACCATTTTATAGTGCTTTTGGAAGTGTGTCTTGGGTCATTGTCCTGCTGGAAGACCCATGACCTCTGAGGGAGACCCAGCTTTCTCACACTGGGCCCTACATTATGCTGCAAAATTTGTTGGTAGTCTTCAGACTTCATAATGCCATGCACACGGTCAAGCAGTCCAGTGCCAGAGGCAGCAAAGCAACCCTAAAAAATCAGGGAACCTCCGCCATGTTTGACTGTAGGGACCGTGTTCTTTTCTTTGAATGCCTCTTTTTTATCCTGTACACTCTATGTTGATGCTTTTTGCCAAAAAGCTCTACTTTTGTCTCATCTGACCAGAGAACATTCTTCCAAAACGTTTTAGGCTTTCTCAGGTAAGTTTTGGCAAACTCCAGCCTGGCTTTTTTATGTCTGGGGGTAAGAAGTGAGGTCTTCCTTGGTATCCTACCATACAGTCCCTTTTCATTCAGATGCCGACAGATAGTACGGGTTGACACTGTTGTACCCTCGGACTGCAGGGCAGCTTGAACTTGTTTGGATGTTAGTCAAGGTTCTTTGGCCACGATCCGCACAATCTTGCGTTGAAATCTCTCGTCAATTTTTCTTTTCCGTCCACATCTAGGGAGGTTAGCCACAGTGCCATGGGCTTTAAACTTCTTGGTGACACTGCGCACGGAAGACACAGGAACATTCAGGTCTTTGGAGATGGACTTGTAGCCTTGAGATTGCTCATGCTTCCTCACAATTTGGTTTCTCAAGTCCTCAGACAGTTCTTTGGTCTTCTTTCTTTTCTCCATGCTCAATGTGGTACACACAAGGACACAGGACAGAGGTTGAGTCAACTTTAATCCATGTTAACTGGCTGCAAGTGTGATTTAGTTATTGCCAACACCTGTTAGGTGCCACAGGTAAGTTACAGGTGCTGTTAATTACACGAATTAGAGAAGCATCACATGATTTTTCAAACAGTGCCAATACTTTTGTCCACCCCCTTTTTTAGGTTTGGTGTGGAATTGTATCCAATTTGGCTTTAGGACAATTCTTTTTGTGTTTTTTCATTGAAGACAAATTAAATGAAGATAATAATACCAAAGAATTTGTGATTGCAATCATTTTCAGGAAGAAACTGAGTATTATCTGACAGAATTGCAGGGGTGCCAATACTTTTGGCTACCACTGTATGTTATAAAGCATTCATGATCATGGGAGTTATAGTAGTCGAACCTCCCGTCAATCAGACATTGATTTTATAGCCTACCGATATTCTATTAATATCACAAATAGGAAAGTCACTTTACAGGGCCTGAATTCATAAAGTGACCAAGCAATAGCAGGGGGTTTATCACTATTTTATGGGGTTATTACATCTATAGCCTATTTATCGCAATTCTAATGGGTTCCAAAGACGACATCACATAACTAAAAAAATAAGCTAAAATAAACCATTCAGATGCAAGATAATGACGTCGTAGAGATGCATTTGTCCTCCTGACTCTTGGCCAAGTAATAAACTCAGCTTAACTTCTACTCTACTCATTGTAGCAAATGAAAGATATATTGTCCTAACTAGAAATTCTCCCGATAAAGTTTGTTCTGACTTTTATCTGATTGCAACTTCTTTATCAAACTCTTTTTTCTCGGCTCAGGAAGTTCATGTTCCTTCCACTGCCTGTAAAATTTCCTTTGCTTCCAACTTTTCCCAGATTAGTAAACTCTCACCCAAAATAACAGAGAGGAACAGAGAGGAACGGAGCCAGAAAAAAACAGACATACAGTATAATCTGTGACAAAGACAAGGCTGAAAATGTCCTCAAGTAACTTATACCCTCAAGTGAAAGTGGTAGGACAAAACTCAACTACTGTAAAACATGGTCAATGCAAAGAAAGCAAGCGGAGCTATAATATCACTCCCACAACACCATTCACTCCAAAAGATCCTGGCAGCAAAAACTCTACTAAGAAGTTAGTTTCCCATTCCTAGTTTGTGTAAAAAACTGTTATAAAATATCCCCAAAGTTTGTTTCTCTCTTTTTTTAAACTTATATTTTATTTGTGTAATTTCTATGGTTAGCGTTTCATCAAAGGGTGTTTCTAGCCTTTAAACGAATCCTGTCATGCTGTACATGCAGTCCGATTTGTGAACAGTATGGTACAGTTTTTGTGCAAAGAAAAGATTTGGTATAACTTTTATTCATTTTATCTATTTATTGATTCCGCAACGCTTTACAGACATTCTCATCACTGTCCCCATTGGGGCTCACAATCTACATTTCCTATCAGTATGTCTTTGGAGTTTGGGAGGAAACCAGAGAACCCGGAGGAAACCCACGAAAACACGAGGAGAACATACAAACTCCTTGCAGATGTTGTTCAATCTGATATTTGAGCCCAGGACCCCAGTGCTGCAAATCTACAGTGCTAACCACTGAGGTACTGTGCTGCTTGCAATTTATGCATTGAAGTTCCTGGTGTTTGCTTGTGTAAGAGTCCGGTGGGAGGTCCTACTAGTGATTGATATCTACAGTATCTCTGCCTGCACTGATAGGACCACCCACTGGACTCACATGCATACAAACACCAAGGATTTCAATGAATAAAATGCAAGTTTCATTGAAACTTTTTCTACAAAAAAAGTTTATTAATCTGATCAGCTCCTGCTCTATAACATCCTGCCTTCAGATTTCATTTTTAACAGGACAGATTCACTTTAAAATATTTATTTAGTTCAATTGAAGGCATCTATTTGTTACATACTGTTTCACTTCTCTGCAAACATGTCGCCTGACTCCTCCCCTGCTGTATTTTCCCTAGATCAATGTCATTTCGTATTCTAAGGACACCATCAGACGACTGTGCAAATCTGCCTGAGATCGGATCACAATGCACGGATTGGCCGTGGGTCTCCTGACCCAAGCGTGACAGCTTCATTTATATTTCCGTGCAGCTGGTCCGATCGGGTTGGGAACCCGCAACCAGCACGTACATTGCAGTCCGATCTCGGACCAATTTGCACGGGCGTTTTAGTGCATCATTGCCATCTATAACCTTCCCAGCATAATACGTGACATGTTCATTGCCCATTAAATGAAAAGTTATAAGTATGTGACTATAGGCCTCCCTGCAATAACCACCTGTAGTTGTGTGACTTCACATGTTTAATGTGGCATGGGGCAGTAGCTGTGGGCGAGGCACTTGTGTTTCACTCCCTGGCAACTACATGAAAATGGAGGTCCTGGCTTGGTGTGCGTACTTTAACTATGGGGGCGCTTCGCCCTTGCAGACCACATGGTGCCTGTGACTTAGGATGACCAGGACCAGATGTTGTAGAGTTCAATGAGGGAGACCACCACTTAAAAATAAACTGTCTTATACTGAACCATAACATGTAGAGGAGTATGTACAGTAGATAGTGGGTGCAAATCTTCATGGACATTTCTCTTAACAAATGGAACATCTTTATACATATTCTTTCTTTGCTTCCTAAACTCACATGGTTCTGCCTCAGTTAGTTCCTCTACCTTCACCACAACCCAGCACAGAGCTTCCCTTGTCCCCAATAACAGCACTACAGTTCTGTAAGCTAGCCCTAATTCAGAATCTGCAGCTCTGAATCATTTTCCTCTTGGGGGAGCTATTTCTGCCACTATGGTCTTTACTTAGGTTCTCTGCTTGCCAACGTCTCAGAACTACCACATGGAGCACTCTCTTTATCTCGCGTTTCATTCTCCAATTCGTCCCATTACCTCTTTGGCTTGCAAACTCGAGACTGTCTGGCTAGGCCTCTTGCCCCAAATCCTGTCTCTGGAGAATCACTCACTCCTTCTATCTCTTTTCCTTGTAACTACTCTGGATCACGCTATCTGTTGCTTCAGTCTCGTCTCACTTCAGGGTCACCCACTTCATGTGGCTCTGCTCACTGGTCAGGCCATAGTTCTGCTACTACTGCACACTGGGCCTTATCTCCCTTCCTGACAGGAAACTGTCTCTGTCCCTTTACTTTAGCCCCTCCCACTTTGGGCTAGTCCCAACTATTAATCCTAACTGTCCCTATTAACTCCCTGCTGCTGGACAGAATACAATATCACTAATAATACACAATACTAAACATGTTGCACATAAAATACATTGCAAAAATAAATGTCTTTCAGGAGAAAATGTGGGCAACACTTTTATCTTCTTACAGATGCACGATAGACCCTAAAGTGTTTTGGGGAATTGTAGTTTTCAACCTTTACACTACTGTAAGGAATCTCCTGATTTTCAGAACGAAAACTTGTTGACATTGGTGCTAGAAATGATCAAAATGTTGCAAAAATTTAAATGAGTACATGGAGGACCAGTGATAAGCGTTACGGAAAATTAAGGTATCTTCTCCTTTTAAATATCTTCAATGACATTTTTATATGGATTGTTTAGCATTAGATAATATGATGGCTTTCTTCCAAGCACAGGTTATGCACAGGTTGTGTGTTGTATTACAGCTCAACTCCATTCACTTCAATGAAACTGAAGTGCAATATTGGATACAATCAAGGGATAGGCATGACACCGTTTCAGAAAGAAAGAAGTCATGTTTTTCTAATCCTTGAAAAAAAAAACATTTCCATAAAGAAGATTGGTCACTTTTCATAAATATATATATATATATATATATATATATATATATTAACCTTGTGTAAATGTCGCTCTTTTCCTGAATCTGACGTTGTTTTTCTTTTATTCCTGCGCCTCTCTGTACCTGAGATATGGTCCTCTATTGCAAGTAGATACATTTTGTTTTTATCCAAGTGGGCATAGTCCTCAACACTTCCATGTAGGTGTCTTATTGAGGATCACACCCAGTGGGCTATCAAGAATAGTTTTATATACAGGAGGAGGCCATATCTTGGGAACACAGAGGCACAGGATCAAATAAAAAAACAGAACCAGATTTAGGAGAACAGTAGCATTTATGTAAAAATGGTGGACTATGCAATTGCATTTCTACCCCTGGAGACACTAATCGAGTCATGTGCATAATGTCATGCATTTTGTATATATATATATATATATATATATATATATATATATATGTATATATATATGTATATATATATATATATATTGTGAATTGTAAACTATGTCCTGCGGTTTTGAATTGTATTAGGTAGTCATTTGATATAATGTGAATTGTTATGCATAATGTGAGTAGTGTGCAGTACAGAATAAGTATAGGGTAAGAAACTTTAATAAAATAGAAATATAATGCATAATGTTCCTTAGGGACAGACATAGTTAAAGTTTGGGACTAGCCCATAATGGGGAGGGTCATGTCCGAGTAAAAAGGGACTGCTTCCTGATAGACAGTCAGAGGGAAGTTCGTTAACCAAGGTCAAGTTCAAGCTGCAGTGGGCTGATACCGAAAGCGAGAATTTATTGTTTGCGGCAGTGGGAGTGGGAGACCTTATAGATATTCCCTGCGGACATTCCTGCAATATCCGGGGCTCAAAGCTTGATACAGGTGCTACGAATGTAAGGTGCCCCAGCGAGGTAGTCGTGGTCGAGCTGTTGCCCCCTCTCGCTCTGGCACCCTACAGACAATTCGTGTCCTCCCTCTGATGTGTGGCTGTGTATGTGGTGCTCTCCACTTGCTTCAAACCATCCGATCGTGGCTGTCTCCAGGCATTTCTCTTCTGGGACCAGGGCAGCAATAAATTCAGAGGACACGAGATTCTTAAGCATAACTTAGACTTTACTTGGGGAAGAGGAATATGTACAGTATTTACAGGCAGATATAATGGATAAGGCCCGACAGGTTATTATCTCTCTCACAGGCGCTGGCAACATCTTCAGCCCTGGTTCCCTCTTTAAGTGAAGCATCTCTGTGACTCTAATCTCTAGCCCAAGAGACTCTTCTGCAATACCAACAGTGTTCCGGATCCAATATCTCCCCCACGTCTTAGCCTGGAGTCCTACTTATCTTCCTCTGCTTCCTGCAGACTAGAAGTGCCCCGGGTCCTCAATACCTCTGTTGAGTTTCTCCGGCCAGCTAACAGGACTCTTGCGTAGGGAGACTTTTACACTGGTGATCTCACTGTCTGAGGGTATGGAGCTCCAGTCTACCCTAGCAGCCACCATATAGTCAGGCTGCCCGTACAGTTCACTGTCCTATCTCTTGCTGAACATCACTTCCTGCTCCTGGAAACTAAGCAGAGATTTTCCTAATGTGGCCACCCTCTGTGGACTGTCATCACACAGCATTAACCCCGTCACTGTCTGTAACACTGCTTGCAGACTCAACCTGACATCTGCACCCAGGACAGTGGCATCTTGTGGCTGATTACAGGTACTGCAGCCCACAAGGAATTATGCCAGGAACAAGCTCTATAACACTCAAGGCTTGATAAGGGCACTAAGTTCCCCCCTCTACTCTACTGACTGGACCACTAAAGCTAACCCCTTAGCTTGGCCTTCCAACAGTTCAGAGAGGTTTAACTACGGGAACACTTTCGTTAACTACTTCAGTGCCAAAGGAAGGCTACGTCCTTCCCTACTATTACATTCCCGACATTTTAATGTTGGTCGTCCCGACCATACTAAACAATCAATACGGATCAGCAGCTATGACATCATATCACATTACTACATTTACGAAAACATTTTAGTACACGACTGGTCCTGAAGTCATCTTCTTGGATGGGAGCCAGCCCTTCTAGGTTAAGGGCCCCGGAACAGCAATTCAGGACAGTTCATTATCAACTCTCAGAACTTCTCAGAAGTACCAGTCCTTCTTGGTAAGGACCCTGGAAACACAGTGTCCATGTCCATATTTTTAAGACAGGTCAACACAGCAATAGCCCTCAATCTCCTTCAAGGGCTGTATTCTGAGACACACGGTCACAGGTAACACCCCGTGAGTCTCTTTCTTCTTGGCCCTAGCGGGTGTCACCGGTTCTTCCCGCTAGGCCGCAAGTCTTTTAGATTTCGAAGATATCCATCCTCAAGGTGTGCCTCAGCATTTCAAATTCCAGCAGAAAAAGGCGCAACAAGCGCAACAAAAAGAAAAGTAAAAAAAACAAAAAAAGCAGCTCTCCTGAGCACACAACTTTAGTGCTACTTAAGGCCTTTCTGGCCTGGGAGGTAGGGGAACAGTCCTCCATATATATTATTTTTTTAACTTAATTCAAGATGGGGCACTCCGCCCCCATTGGGAAACAGTCCCAAAAACAAACAGGACCACAGCTGGTGGGTCCTAGCAAAGGAAGAGGTGAAAGGTCAACGGACCTTTTAGCCAGCTAGCTCACTTCTTCTGGGCCTCCCTCCGCTCCTTCATGAAGGCGGCCCATGCTGTGGACGAAGGTGGCTTCTTCCACCTCCAAGGCTGGTCAGGGTACCGGCTGGGCCCCGGGTCCTCATCCGAGGATGTAGCACTGCCACAGCCAACCTAGGTAGGGCCGTAGCTAGTGACTGTGAAATTGTGGACAATATTACTGGCGCTAGCTTGAAATTTTCCGGCAGCTCCCTGCTCAACTGACTCAGCCCCTCCTGGGTGTTTGGTTGCTGAGTCAGCATCAGGCGCCTCACTGGGAGAGTCAGCTCTGGTGCAGCTCGTGAAGTCTTCCTCCTCTTCACTTACGATGTCTCCCCACTGCTGTTTCCTTGATTCGTCCTCTTGCAGGACACCGGCCTTGGGAGGGGGCAAGAATCCTTTAGGGGCTTCTCTAGCCCAGCGCTGCAGGGTCTCTCTCTTGGCCCTTCGCCGAAAGACCTCCTCGTCCTTCTCAAGGACATCTTCCCACTTATACGGTCGGGTGAGTGCAGCCGCATACCACCCTCTAGAGCATTCATACTTTAGAAAGTGTACGATGTCTCCCACACGCAGGTTATGGAGACAATCGGGCAGATAATCCCGCTTAATTACCTCACGAGTAGCGAACACCTCATGCCCGGTCCACACTTCCTCCTGGAATCCGTATCCCTCACGGATGTGGAACTCAAGGACTCGTCCCCGGGTCTGGGAAGCCTCCACCGACTCCCTCCGCGCCGCGTTGGACCCTTCCAGCCAGCCTCTCAAGAAGGTGTCAGTCCACCGCCGCTGTACCCGTGGCGTCATCGGGGGGTTGCAGGTAGTCCACCTCAGACTACCGAGCTCGGCATAATGCTTCGCCGAGGGGGCGTTTAGGGCCTCTAGTGCCAACTGCCAAAAATATTCCCGCGCGGCCTTCCTTCTAGGAGGCCTCGCCTCCGCATCAGCTCCTTCAGGCCTAGGGGCCTCCGCCGCTGCCCCGGGAGTTGTCATTAGTGGCTCCGCAAGCGGGACCAGCCACTAGGGTATGGGCCGCTCACCTTCTTCCGACCGTGCTGTGTCAGCTGCTTCGGCCCCACCGGGACATCCTCCGCCGAGGAGGAAGCATCGTCCGGCATCAGCGCTCCAACTCCACACACGCAGTTCATGGATGAGCAGACCCATCTCCGGGTCAGGCCTAGTGGACCACTGGATGGCCACTGGGGGCAAAGGCAATGACTCATGGGCAGCGTCCGCGGGTGAGTGACTTCCAACTGCGGCCCCTGGGGTGGTCAACTTTAGGATTTCCTCCTCACCGCTCATCTCAGACAGGTCATCCGATCCTCCGCCTGCCATCTTCTTAAAGTGTCCACTGCAGCACCTCCTTCCTCTCGCATGCTGAGCAGAAAATGGCGCTGGTCGCTTACCGATGAAGTGCGTCCTGCGTGTCCAACTCCTCCTCTTTCTGGGCCGGCCTTCTGACACGACCGCCGCGTCACTTGTCACTCTCGGCAGCTCCACCTTCAGCCGCGCCCCTTCTTTGTGCGCGCTGATACTCACTGGGCCGGACTTCACTGTGCGCCGCGCACTCTTCCTCACTGGACGTCCCATCCTGGGACGCATCTTCACTGCTGGGCCCATGCTTTTTTGGGCCGGAACTCGTAGGGGCTGGACATCTTTTCGCGCTCTCCTGCGCCGTCCACTCCCACGATAGGCGGTTCTTCTCCTAGACTTTACCGCCACTGTCACCATCTTGGAATCCATGCTTCGGGCCGCCATCTTGGGCCGCATGTCTTCCAACACTTTCTCTTCAGTGTTCTGCGTCGACTCTTCCCCGTTCTCTTCATGCGAGGAGCTCGCATCCTGCCGACTATGCCAAATGTAAGGTACCCCAGCGAGATAGTCATGGGCGAGCTGTAGCCCCCTCTCGCTCTGGCACTCTACAGACAATTCGTGTCCTCCCTCTGATGTTTGGCTGTGTATGTGGTGCTCTCCACTTACTTCAAACCATCCAATCGCGGCTGTCTCCAGGCATTTCTCTTCTGGGACCAGGGCAGCAATAAATTCAGAGGACACGAGATTCTTAACCATAACTTGGACTTTACTTGGGGAAGAGGAATATGTACAGTATTTACAGGCAGATATAATGGATAAGGCCCGACAGGTTATTATCTCTCTCACAGGCGCTGGCAACATCTTCAGCCCTGGTTCCCTCTTTAAGTGAAGCATCTCTGTGACTCTAATCTCTAGCCCAAGAGACTCTTCTGCAATACCAACAGTGTTCCGGATCCAATATCTCCCCCTCGTCTTAGCCTGGAGTCCTACTTATCTTCGTCTGCTTCCTGCAGACTAGAAGTGCCCCGGGTCCTCAATACCTCTGTTGAGTTTCTCCGGCCAGCTAACAGGACTCTTGCGTAGGGAGACTTTTACACTGGTGATCCCACTGTCTGAGGGTATGGAGCTCCAGTCTACCCTAGCAGCCACCATATAGTCAGGCTGCCCGTACAGTTCACTGTCCTATCTCTTACTGAACATCACTTCCTGCTCCTGGAAACTAAGCAGAGATTTTCCTTATGTGCCCACCCTCTGTGGACTGTCATCACACAACATTAACCCTGTCACTGTCTGTAACACTGCTAGCAGACTCAACCTGACATCTGCACCCAGGACAGTGGCATCTTGTGGCTGATTACAGGTACTGCAGCCCACAAGGAATTATGCCAGGGACAAGCTCTATAACACCGAAGGCTTGATAAGGGCACTAAGTTCCCCCCTCTACTCTACTGACTGGACCACTAAAGCTAACCCCTTAGCTTGGCCTTCCAACAGTTCAGAGAGGTTTAACTACGGGAACACTTTCGTTAACTACTTCAGTGCCAAAAGAAGACTATGTCCTTCCCTACTATTACACGAAGAGGGCCTCATCTTCTGGCGTACAGAGGAAGATGGACGTAGAACCGCGTGTAGGGAAGGTAATGGATCCCAGGTGCACTGCTGGACTGGATGGGAAATCCCTAGGGCTGACGGAATCAGTAAACCTAGGGATAGTCCAAGAGGAACGGATAGCAATGCTAAAAATGTGCTGTATCAAGAAAACAAGAAATGAAAAGTGTTGTGCCTGATATTGCATGTTACAATCTGACGAACTTGAACTGTCCAGTAAACTTCTATGGGTTGAAACAAACTAGGTGTCCCCTAATTTATGTACGGGGGCTCCTAAAGATGGAGGCCTGGAGACATCGGAGGCTGGCGGCCTACAAGTGAGTGTGATGCACTCCACACACGACAGCACATTGGGACTGGGACAGGATTTTTCTGTAAAGTGCCAGGGTGTTATGGAGAGGCAGCTCACCCACAGCTACCGCTCTCTGGCACTTTACATACACCAGGTTAAAAAAAACATTTATGGCAAGTGACAGGTCCTCTTTAAAGAAAAGGCACACTTGCCAGGATTCAATTTAGAGTGGGGATGTTGCTTTATTCCAAGCTTTTTACATACCCTTGTTACTTACCTGTTATATACGTGAATACTGGTATCAGCATAGACCATAATTAATAAAATACTCAAAATTTTAAAAAATTATGTTTTTTTTTTATCCAAATATTTCCAAAAGAAACAAGCCTCCTGCTAATCTAATGGTGGAGCAAAGCAGGATGTTCAGTGTCATTCCTGGAGAATTTCAGATAAAATGCTGAACCCTTCAACAGTTCAGCTGCTCAATGGCAGGATATGGAGCAGTGCAAACAGCTCGGCCATATCTCAGGGAGGATTTTGGATTGTTATTACAGAGATACTGTCGTTTTATGGCGGTCCTGCAGTTTTTTGCAATATGTGGATCTTTTTGCTTGCCTTTAAATGGTCATTTATGTCACCGAGTCCATTCCTGTATTCCCTGTGGTATTTGGTCATACACACTGATAATCACCAGAAATGTTACCCTATCAAACATTGACAGTAAGCAGTGAACGTCTTTATGGGGAAAATATTGAATGTTGGAAATATCTCTGATAGAACATGTTCCTTAGGTGATATATTACTCAGGCGAGGATGGACATGTATTTCTCTACTAAACTGTACATATTCTTCTTTACCAACATAGTAACATCGTGTCAGAAGTTGACTTTGGGCGTCTGGAGGTTGAGACTCCCACTGATAGGTGGGATTAAGAGGCCAAAGCCCTACCCTGAAGTTTGTGAGAAGTTTTCCAAAATGATAGTAACATCAATGCCTTCATCACTGGGTGATTTCTTTTCTTTTTCTCACTTTTGTTTTTTCATCTCCTTCCTCTTAGGCTATGCTCACACATCATGTTTTTTTTTTGTGTCACAAATCTGCAGCAAATCCTGATCTCTGGCAGGAAAGAAGAAGTTTTATTGTGTTTTTTTATGTGTTTTTGGTGCGGTTTTTTTTTGGGTAGAATTGTGTCTCTTGTTCATGCTTTGTCTCTTTCTTGCATGTACATAAAGTTCAGTGAAAAAACAAATCTCATTCTGGTTTTGGCATAGCAGAGCCAATACCTTTTCTTTTCCATCAACACAGCAATAGGAGGGTTTGGGTGGTGGCTATCTGTCATCTGTCAATTGCTTTTTATGGCTTTTATAGCATGGGGAGCAATGGTGACCAAAATAGTTGCAATTCTGAAATTTAATTTACGGTGTTTACTAGATGGGTTACTTAACATTTAATTTCATAATTAGGGCTATTACGGATGCAGTAATATATATGTTCATACCATTTTTTTCATTTACTCAATTTGGAACTGGGGGTGTTTTAAACGTTGATATATATTTTTAAAAAATGTTTTTATATTCGTGTTTACTTTATTTTTTAATTTCCCCTAGGAGATTTGAACCTTAGCACTACATACTGTAATGCTGCATCGCTTGATTTCGATACTTGAATCCCGTTATCTGAGATTAAGAGTGGCATTTAAATGGTTAAGCAGCAATCGGAGCTAGTTAGAGACAGGTTCCAGATGTACGAAACAGCTTCACCCTTACACTTGAATAGACGTGCCTCAATCGAAATACAGAAGAGAATAGTGCATGATGTGATTATTGTCATATGGACACTCAGTCCGCGTGAAAAAACTGTCATCTGAACAGCTCTACTTTGTAACATTTGTCAGTGTGTTGTCCAATTTTGACGCTAGCAGCCCATGTCCATATACTACGCTTGTCTGAACAAGCACTGACCTCGTTTCATACTGTTTGGTTTCTGCAGCCTCTATGTATCACAATAGATAGTGGACTGCAAAGCGAGTTATCGGTGAGTTTGTCATTGAGTTCCTTGGCAGGGGCTTACCCTCCGCCTGAGGAGATGGAGGCAAAGGTTCCACGGCCCTGATAGCTTTGTGTTCGACAACAAACAGTTTGGCGAGTGTAGCATACCTAGGTAAGTGTACTTCCCTCTCTCCAATGTTGAGGATGCGGACGGGCACCCTCCCATGACGGACATCAACCGCCCCCCTGGCTGTCAAAATGGTGGGCCTGCTGTCTGAGTACACGGGTTCTACCATGGCTTGGTAGTCTCTACCTCTCAACCCGATTGCAGTCCGACACCAGATCATCATTTCACTTTTGGGAGGCATGGAAATGGGGAATGGGTCACTCAGTCTTACGCTACCGATCTCACCACCAGACAGTTCTACCTGCTGCCATCTCATTAGGGCTTTTATCTCCTTGTTGAGGACTCTCTGTTGGCTGGAACTAGCATTCACCGCCACCTGTTGTAAGATTACAATTACCTCTGAAAGACAATTTTCAATCACGTTACTACCCACAGTTATTTTAGGGTGACTTTCAATACGGTCAATGTCCACAATAATTACTCCCTGTGCCGGTATTTCAACTTTACCAATTTTAATGGTCATCTCCTTGAACCCCATCTGCGGCACGGGCAAGCCATTACTGGCGATGATGCTCAAGTCACTGTCTGGATACCGTGTTATATCAGCATCAGTCCAATACTGCTTAAAAAGTACATAAGGGATAGTGGTTACTTGCGACCCGGTATCCAGCAAGGCGCTCATGGGGATACCGTCCAGCACCACGGGTAAAACCGGGCGCCCCCCAACATACTTATGACGCCAATTATAAGGGCCTGGTGACCTTATGCCTGGGGGTTGGCTCTCTGCCCCAGGTTGGACCCTTTTAAATTACAGTACCTGGAAATGTGTCCGGGCTGGTTGCATTGACGGCAAATGGGCTGTCCATCCTCTGCGTAGCGGTCTGTGGGCCTCCCTCGGAACGACGGGATCCTCCTCTGTCGACGCCACGGGACATCCTCCGGAATTGAAGCCAGCTCGATAGGTCTTGACGGGTCCACTTGTAACGCCTCGACGGTCCTGGTCAACGCCGCGATGCTCCTGGTCAGCTCCTGGACTTGGTGGTGCAGATCTTTCGACGGGGCTTGGTTCAGGGCCTGTGCATCAGCCCCCACGGAGTCCATAGAGGAGGGCGCCGCCTCCTGGTGGTAGGTGAGAGCAGGGCGCCGGGGGTTTATAGCGCCACTTGTTGCGGGTTCACGGAGCACCCTTATGGCCCTGTCCTTGAATTGGGCAAAGGTCAGATCAGGGTTCTGAAAGAACATGAGGCGCAGCTGGGTCCTGTGGGCGCTAGACAGCAGACCTTCTATGAACTGTTCTGTTAGTAGCTTATCCGTATCCTGCACGCTGCCAGAGTCAGCTTGTTTGGTGGCCCTCAAGGCTTCCTGGAAATTTAGGGCATAGTCTCTAATGTTGTCCTGTGCCCGCTGCTTACATCCATAGAACCGCATTTTAATTTCAGCGGAGGTACGGGTATCAAAGGTACCTCGCAGCCGGGCCAGAATGTCCTTCACAGTCCTTTTCTCCTCAGCGGGCCACGACTTTACCTCCCGCTGGGCTGCGCCAGTTAACTGCCCCGTCAGTATACTGACCTTCTGTTCCTCTGTCAGGGGGTAAACTTGGAACAAACTGTACAGCCAATTTGGAACTGGGGGTGTTTTAAACGTTGATATATATTTTTAAAAAATGTTTTTATATTCGTGTTTACTTTATTTTTTCATTTCCCCTAGGAGATTTGAACCTTAGCACTACATACTGTAATGCTGCATCGCTTGATTTCGATACTTGAATCCCATTATCTGAGATTAAGAGTGGCATTTAAATGGTTAAGCAGCAATCGGAGCCAGTTAGAGACAGGTTCCAGATGTACGAAACAGCTTCACCCTTACACTTGAATAGACGTGCCTCAATCGAAATACAGAAGAGAATAGTGCATGCTGTGATTATTGTCATATGGACACTCAGTCCGCGTGAAAAAACTGTCATCTGAACAGCTCTACTTTGTAACATTTGTCAGTGTGTTGTCCAATTTTGACGCTAGCAGCCCATGTCCATATACTACGCTTGTCTGAACAAGCACTGACCTCGTTTCATACTGTTTGGTTTCTGCAGCCTCTATGTATCACAATAGATAGTGGACTGCAAAGCGAGTTATCGGTGAGTTTGCCATTGAGTTCCTTGGCAGGGGCTGTAATCCTTTAAAGGGGTATTCCCATCATCAAGATCCTATTCCAATATGTAGTAGGTGTAATAATAATAATATTAGCAAATGCCTCCAATTAGAAATGTAGCATAGTTCTTCTGATTCGCTATGTCACTTACCCCATGTGCAGGGCATTGCAGAAGCTTAGGTATCCATGGTTATGACCACTCATAGAGTGAGAGTTAGTTGCTAGTGGTCATAACCATAGATACCTAAGCTACTGCAATGCCCTGCACATGGGGTAAGAGACATAGCAAATCAGAAGACCTATACTACATTTTTAATTGGCAGTATTTGCCATATCTGCCGGAGAGTTTAACTGTATCAGCACGCTACGCACGCCGATACAGTTAAAAGTAGTGTAGCTCTGGGTGGGCCCCTCAGAGCGTGGGGCCCAGGACGACCGCACCCTCTGCCCCTTCTTACTGACAGAGACTATAGATTGTAAGCAGTGCAAAATTTTTAATGAAGCCCACTTACAAAGATGATTTTTGCCCAAAAATACCTACATTTAAGTAAGAAAAGAAATCTCCCCGTAGGTGGAAAACTTTACCATTTAAGTAAAGTTGGAAATACATTGTTTTATTACGTATAAATATAAAAGAGGCTAGAGACAAAGTGCTTGCCCCAAATTCAGCTCCAAGAGTTCTTTGTATTTTGCCGATCATTATTTATCAGCCAGTTCTTCTTCCCAAAATGTTAAATCGCAAAACTAAGTTCAGTACAGAAGAAAATAATACTGCGAGATCTCTGCTAGAAAAGTGAGAATCAGTCTGCAAACCCAACCAAAAAAAAACAAACAAGCAAAAAAAAAAATTGTAAATGGAGAACCCCTTTAAGAGCTTTTTTTTTTACCCCATCAGGGTTGTTTTGTGATAGTCTGTGACTACTCCTCAACATCTACATGTACTAGAGCAGAATTTGTAGGGTGAAATATTGCCACATGTGGACTTACAATGTTTCCACTGATTTGCAACCCGGTGGCTGGGAATATACCCTCTTGTGTTCTGCGCTATATAATCACTTTGATTTCGGGGTCTTTCGAGCACAGACCATATAGCGGTGAGGAAAGTCAGTCTAGTAACAAGCCTCGGTCTGTCCGATGTGTTACACTTATCTAACACTGCAGTAATCAGACAGATGTTATGGATGTATCCATTTGTGAGGCTGTGCACACACTTCTCCGGAGGAACAGCACCAGATGTATCTTTTAAATTATTAACATTCCTTACGTGTTTTGTTATATCAAAGGGGTTTTCTGGGATTTTTACAAAATCGGCCATAGAATAGGGAATGTTAAAAAAAAAAAAAGGAAATAACCATCCCACGCCGCTCCAGCTCTGCCACTCTGGAAAGTCCTCACCATTCTTGTAGTCATGAACCCTCATCCAATAGTCACCAATTAACGTTTGAAGGACCAAAAAGTTAAGTTCCCACAATGAGTTTTTGACGCAACATCTTACATTTCCAGCCAAGTGGATGGGATTTATACTAATCTCCTGCCCACTGTTTTTTTTTTTCCTTTACGCTGTGTAAATGAACATGCGATGCGTGTTTTAAAGGGGTTTTCCCACGAACAAAAGTTAATTTTAATCAATGGCTGTGTCTGACCGTGTACGGAACATGGTCTGATCATACCACAGCTCCTGTGCAGGGGAGGAAGCAAAAGAGTATACAGACATTACAGCATGGGGTCACAGCTGATTCTTTCTGTGAGGTAAAACATTGTTTAAAAACAGGCAGGGAAATGTTTTACCTCACGGAAAGAATCAGCTGTGATCCTGTGCTGTAATGTCTATATACTCTCCTGCGTCCTCTCCTGGCCAGGAGCTGTGGTATGATCAGACCATGTCCCTGTACGGTCAGACACAGCCATTACACAGTACACAGCAGGGGCACATTTATAAGATTATCTCAGCACAGGAACATTTTATTTAAACACATCCAATTGTGGAAATTATTATTATTCCAAGATCTATTGATTAAAATCAACTTTCTTTTGTGGGAAAACCCCTTTAAATCCCCAGATCAATTTCTCTTGCAGGAATGCTGAGTTTTATGTGATAATTTTTCCTGTAGACTTGGGTCTAAATGGTAACGTTTCTCCTTGTGGAGAGTGATAAGCCAGGCCTGGCATGTCAGAGTGAGGAGCCTTAAAGCCATGCAATGCTCCTCTGGGAAATTAAATATGTAAATTATCTCTTCAGAGAGGAAGAGGACTAGAACTTTAGCGCCATCTATTGGAAGCAGCTCTAGACTTGTATTAGATGTGGAAAATACTGAGGTAAAAAATGCACATGGGGAAATGCACTAAAATAACACAGCGAAAACGCTGAAAAGTGGCAATTTTGCATTTTTACTGCCAAGCGGTGGGTTTTGGCAGCTAAAAAAAAAAGCTGCAAAAATGCAATATGTGAACATAGCCTTAGAGTACATCTCAGAAAGTCTGTCTTTACTGAATACAGATTTTATCAGTGAATTGGGAATTTTTAGAATGAAAGATCAGTCCTGGCGGAGAAAGAAGCAGATTTCTCTGATAAGACATATTACAAAGTTTCTTATTTTTATGTGGACTATTGATTTATGAAATAAAAATTAAGTCAACAATTAAACATTATTTATCTAAAGCCAGACATCGAATGTCGTCTGTCATCAAAATAAGTTTATCTGTTAATGCATAAATCACTATGGAATTATATATTTTTTTATCACATTATGTTTGTTTTAGATAAAACTTATTCCCAAAATAAACTACATTTACCAATACAGACCAGACCAGACTCTGTTACACAATTTCTCAAAAAGGACTGTAGGATCGGGGTGCCCAGCATTAAAAAAGTATTAACAGCTAGAAACATTTTTCCTTTTGGACATTAATGCTTCTTGGCCTTTTATGACAAATAAAAGTCTTTCTAATACCCATATGTGGCCATTCAACTCCAGACCAATTGTTGCACTGTAATCGTCATATGTGTATTTATGTATAGTAATTTTAGATATTTAATAATATGATGTTCCTATATTAAATTAATAAAGTTTTTTTTGGACTATTTTTACTTTTCTGTGTCAGCATAGGGCTACGTTCCCATGATGATATTTTCAGCACCTATTAAGTAAATTAGGTTACTTGTATTTTATCATTGCATTTTTTTTACAAGCGTTTTATCGCGTTTTTGACGCAGCAAAAACACGCAGAGTCTAAAATGCACCAAAAGCTGATCGTGGGAACGTAGCCTTAGAGTCCAAAAACAATGTTTCTAGCTATGAATTCCCAAAGTACTAAGCTATTGGGGATAGAGAATAATTTACCAATCTCTAGAATTGGCTCTGGAACCCAGAAACTAGAGTGGAGGTTTGCATGCTTGACCTCCGCTAAATTCACTGTCTATGGGACTGCAAAATAAAACCAAGTACAGCGCTCCACTATTTCTGGCAATTACAATAAGTAGACCCCTTCCATACCCACAGCTGATTGGTTTGTCACAAAAAGTCTCTTTCTGAGCAACAACCAATGTGATTGGTCAAAGTTGTCTCTGAAATAGAAAATATAGTTATAGATATTATTTATACCTGGGAAAAACTGCCCCTTGTACACACAAAGATAGGCTTAAAGGGAAACTCTGGAGAAAAAAAGAGTTTCTGCAAAGATTTCTTTGGGTATGTGTACATAATGTCTTTTAGGCATGTGCGAACCTGACAAATTTTTAAGAAGGAAGACGCATGACTGTAGGTTCTCCCCGTGTTTTTGTGGGTTTCCTCTGGGTTCTCCGGTTTCCTCTCACACTCCAGAGACATACTGATAGGGAATGTAGATTGTGAGCCCCAATGGGGACAGTGATGATAATGTCTGTAAAACGCTGTGGAATATGATGGATGCTATATAAGCAAAGCATAATAAATAATAAGACAGTAAATAGAACACACCGATTTTTTTTTGTCCTAAAGCATCTTTTTTTGCATCTTTTTTGCAATTTTTTGGCCCGATGTTCATTTTTTTAATAAGCATTGAATAAGCTATTGAGCGGATTCCAGCCTGAAGAAGGGACTGGTCTCTTTTTTTAACCACTTTGTGTCTTTGGAGACTTGAAGTAATTAAATGAAGCTCATACAAAAGGTAGATATATGAATAGTAAGTCGATTATACATCGCAGTGCATAATATGTTCGTTCTTTTTATCGTTTGTTTAGCGCTTTTTCAGGTGGGTTATGGAGCGAAGCGCCTGATAAAGATATTGTGTGCACATATCCTATTGATGATGAATGTTTCTTCCAGTTTTCTGCACAACTGGAGTTATTGCACAGTCCATGCATGCCGCTGGTGACAAAACCGGATCCCCATTATCCTGTGTGATGTATCGTTATCATTCAGAAATTTGGCAGACCACTTCCAGGCCTGTTTGGTAGATAGAAGGCTTTTGCTATACATTCATCTGTCTCACTCCTTGCAAAGTTTCATTTCCCAATTACACCACCAGCTGCCACCAAGTTGGCGTAGAAGACGTGTGATTTGTATATGGCGACCAGTGGCGGCATTGGGGTATTTATATAAACAACTTATAAGTTTTCATTTATTATTATTAGAGTTTTACATTAAGGTACTAGCATTTTTCTTTTGCAGCACTGGAGTGGTGCTCCAATGTAAGTTCCCTGTCCCTAGTATTATACTTACCAGCGGCCATCTTTTTCTGTTCTCACTGCCGTTCCAGTCAACTCCTCCTGTTTGTGATCTGCTGGATGGCTCCAGTGTTTTTCGGGGGAACCAGAGGTCACTTCTCAATGTAAGTCTATGAGAGCCAGGACATGGCCAGAATGAGGGTCTCATAGACCTACACTGAGAACTTGTGACCGTCACTTCTGACTTCCGGTCTGTTAGAAGATGCCTTCACAAGATGGTGAATCGGGACTGTAGCGCAGTCAGGAACCTTTGAAGACGATTGCTGTTAAGTATAACGTCAGGGAACTTACTTTAGTAGCACCACTCTAATGCTGAAATAAAAAAATGCTGGAGTGGTGCTTTGAGGGGATTTCTATTTTTCTGGAGTGTGTAAACTGCAACACCTATTGATAGAATTAGAGCTAGATTAAACGATGGGCAAAATTGGCATGTTCTTGAGCCTTCAATATTAATGGGTGTCTACCACTCTGTCCCTCTAAGCTTAATTTCTGACAGATAGACATATATGTTTGCCAAGAGTTACAGATATGGCACTACAGGACATTATTTCCTCCTTCTCAAAAATGAGACTTGACCAAAAACCTGTTTTCTCCAGGGCCATCCATCTATCTTGATTTGCCTTCATTAGAATAAAACTACAAATATCCTGTTTAACCCCTTAATAGCCTATGATGTATTAGTACTAGGGTTGAGCGAGTATGTTCTGTTCCGAGTATGCTCGGGCCGAGCTCCGAGTAGTTATAGCTGCTCGGTGATAAGGTTAAATAGCTCCTGTGTGCATGATTTGCAACTGTTTGGCAGCTTTATTACATGTGAGGAATGTGTAAGAAATAGACATTCCTCACATGTAATAAAGCTGTCAAACAGTTGTAAATCATGCACACAGGAGCTATTTAACCTTATCACCAAGCAGCTATAAATACTCGGAGCTCGGCCCGAGCATACTCGGCGAAAGGGTTAATAGAACATACTCGCTCAACACTAATTAGTACGCTATAGGCTATCACCTCTGGTTCCATGTGAGCTCTGGCGCTGAGCCCGCACTGAACCGGGCACATGTCAGCTGTTTCATACAGCTGACATGTGCCCGCAACAGCCGCGGGTGGAAACACGATCCACCCATGGCGGTTAACCAGTTAAACACTGCTGTCAATCTCTGACAGCGGCATTTAACAGCGCCGCGCCGGAACCACGGCCTTAACCCCGCCCATCGGTGACCCCGGCACATGATCGCAGGTCACTGATGGGTGGGCATGACAACCCGGGTTCTGCAGCAGACCCCTGTGGTTGTCATGTCTCACTAGCTATAAGCGCCACTTAGTGATCGGCGCTCATAGCACAGGAGCATTTCTCCTGCATACAGGCGATCTGCTCGTCGCCTGTATGCAGTAGAAATGATCAGGAAACTGCAGCTTCTAGTCTACTATGGAGACTATTGAAGCATGCAGAAAGTGTATAAAAATGGTTTTAAAAATATATATAAAAAAAAAAATATATATATAAAAGTTTAAATCACCCCCCTTTCGCCCCATTCAAAATAAAATAAGCTCTCACCCAGCCCAAGATCACGTAAAAATGGAGACGCTATGGGTCTCGGTAAATGCCACCATTTTTTTTTTTTAAGTAAACTTTTGATTTTTTTTTCACCACTTAATTAAAAAATAATCGTAATGACCTGGAAAATAATAATGGCAGGTCAGTTTTAGCATTCAGTGAACGTGGTAAAGAAAAAACCCAAAAAACAACTGTGGAATTGCACTTTTTTTTTTCAATTTCACCGAACTTGGAATTTTTTTCCCATTTTCCAGTACACAATATCGTAAAACCAGTGAGGGCATTTAAAAGTACAACTCGTCCCGCAAAAAATAAGCCCTCACACGGCCATATTGACCGAAAAATAAAAAAGGCTATGGCTCTGGGAAGAAGGGGAGCAAAAAAAATGGAAAAACCCAAGGTCCTTAAGGGGTTAAAGGCAGATACTTCCTTAAATTGATTCTTCACTAAATTGTGTTACCAGAAGACTGATTGATATAGATTGATGTGGATTATGACATGATGGCTGACAAGTTGCTTTAACTTTCTCCACCTCAGCCACAAAGTGGGGACCATGTAAAGTTACAGTCACCGAGTGCTGAGGAGTGGAGGGCATGAAAGGCACCAATGACCTACTGACTCCATAACTGTAGAGTCCAAACTTTCTCTGCTATTCAAAAAATGTGCACCGAGAGCTTGATGACAGGGCCAGCAATTACTCAGGATCCCCTTCCTCAAAATGGCCCCAGTTGTTAAAAGCCATAAATTACACTCATAATGCCAGTCTTGCATTATCAGTGCGGTTTGCAAGGTCAGAAGTGTAGAAGGAGCATTGGTGACATCATGGTCATGTGACCAAAGTACCTTCACCCTGTGGGAGTATAGGGGAACTAAAGAGAAGGGGAGAGCCTGGTATGTCCTCTACACTGAGTGTGTGTATGTGTGTGTAGAAGGTAGTTAGCAAATGTGAATCCCATCAGGGTTAGCTGTTATGTTATCAAGAAATAATGGAGCTCATTTAACTCTTCCTGCTTATCAGAATTCTTACAAATCATACTAAATTAAGTAGCTGAAACTTTTAGGATCTAAACTCATTTTAGCTTTGTGCTAAAAGCTGCAAGTTCTCATCCACTGTTCAGGACAATTACCTCTCTGGTAAATTAACCAACCAGGAGAGGTAATCTGCTAGATTTGGTTCTGTCAAATAGACCAGATACTGTTTCAGGTATACAGGTTCGGGAGAATTTGGGAAACAGCGACCATAATATGGTAAGTTTCAATGTAGTATTCAATAAAACATTTCAAAAAGGAAATGCAAAAACCTGGAACTTTAGGAAAGCTGATTTCAAATAATTAAGGGAAAAGCAGGAGACTGGGACCATGTCATGGTAACTGGGGATACTGAACGTAATGGGACATGTTCAAGGAAATACTACTAGAATCCTGTAGAAAATTTATACCCTCTGGTAATAAAATGTCCAGGAATAAAAAGAAACCATTATGGATAAATAAGACAGTACAAAGTTTAATAAGACAAAAAAAAGGGTATATAAAATCTTGAAGGCCGAAAATACAGAAATAGCTTTTCAGGAGTATAAAGACCTAAATAAGAAATGTAAAAAAGAAATCAAGCTAGCAAAAGTATCTACAGAGCAACAAATCGTCAGCGACATTAAAATAAATCCCCCAAAATTTTATACATACATCAATGCTAAAAAGCAAAAATCAGATGGTATTGGCCCCTTAAAAAATGATAACAACAAGATAATTATAGAGGACAAAGAAAAGGCTGTGATATTAAACAGGCACTTTTCATCCATGTTCACCAACACACCGTCAGTTCCAGGGATCATTGAACAGGGCAAAGTTCAAAGTTCACCACCTAATATATCTAGTTTAACACAAAAAGAAGTACGCTTGCGTCTGAGCAAATTAAACATTGACAAATCGCACGGCCCAGATGGTATTCATCCACGGATACTGAGGGAATTAAGCTCAGTAATTGACAAACCGCTGTATCTCATATTCTTAGACTCTCTGGTAACAGGGGTAGTGCCACAGGATTGGAGGATAGCCGATGTGGTACCGATATTTAAGGAAGGTAAAAAGGTGGATCCAGGTAACTATCGTCCAGTAAGTCTGATATCAGTGGTGTGCAAAGTTTTTGAGGGCATCATAACAGATGACATGCATAGTTATATCGCAGAGAATAATATAATAAATGATAATCAGCATGGATTCATGAAAAATAGGTCGTGTCTAACCAACATGTTGGGGTTCTATGAGGAGGTAAGTACAAATCTGGATGTTGGTAATTCAGCAGATGTGATTTATCTGGACTTTGCAAAGGCATTTGATACTGTACCACATAGCAGCCTTATACTGAAGCTACAGAAGCAAGGACTTGGGGGAACTATATGCAGATGGGTAAGGAATTGGCTAAATGATAGGAAGCAAAGAGTCGTCATAAATGGTATGTTCTCTAAATGGGATGTAGTCAGCAGTGGGGACTGCAGGGATCTGTGCTAGGACCGATTCTTTTAAACCTCTTTATTAATGACCTTGGGGATGGGATTGAGAGTAAAGTGTCAGTTTTTGCTGATGACACCAAACTACTGTATGTAGGATATTAAAATCTGATTTTGACATTACGATATTGCAGAACGATCTGGATAAGATGACTGAATGGGCAAACACTTGGCAAATGAAGTTTAATGTAGATAAATGTAAAGTAATGCACCTAGGACAGAGTAATCCTATTGCTGCATATACATTGAATGGGAGTATACTCGGGACTACAGAACAGGAGGAGGACTTGGGTATTCTGGTTACAAGTAAGCTGAGCAGCAGCACTCAATGTCAAGCAGCAGCTGCAAAAGCAAATAAGATTTTAGGAAGTATTAAAAGAGAAATAAAATCCTGCGATCCCAACATACTGTTACCCCTTTATAAATCACTGGTGATGCCACATTTTAAAAAGGATATTCAGAAGTTAGAGTCAGTTCAAAGGCGGCAACTAGATTATTACAAGGGATTGAGGCCTCTCATATGATAAGAGGTTGAAAAAGTTTGTTTAGCTTAGAAAAACGATGCCTCAGAGGGGATCTCATTTACATGTATAAATTCATGTGTGGTCAATACAAAAGACTAGCACATGACATATTCCTTCCAAAGATCATACTAAGGACCAGGGGGCACTCATTACTGGTGGAAGAAAGGCGATTTCTGCACCTAAACAGGAAAGGGTTCTTTACAGTCAGAGCAGTCAGGCTGTGGAATGCTGACCACAAGAAGTAGAAATGGCTGACACTATAACAGCTTTCAAAAAAGGGCTGGACGATTTCCTAGATATACATAATATTACACCTATAGTAGTACATTTAATACGATAATATTAATTACATAACTAGTAATATAATTAGGTTTGATCCAGGGTTCTAGGACTGATCTCCTTTTCTCTGGGTCAAGAAGGAATTTTTCCCCTGTGACACAACTTGGCTGAATGTGTCCTGGGGTTTTTGCCTTCTTCTGGATCAACAGATTTCAGCATAGGGATTTTAGTAATATTATTAGAATCGCAAGAGTAATACCAAATATAAAACTAATTAAAAAATTATAAACGGGTTCATTTTTAATTGTAATAGTGCAGCAATAATAAAAATGGTAATAATATATTTGCGACGCCAAGTCCCAATAAGTTAGTGTAGTGTTACTGTAGGAAGTACAATTGGGGGAGGAAGGTGTAACTGGATGGACCTAGATCTTTATTCAACCTACGTTACTATGTAACTATGCTATGTTACATAAAAGTGAGGCCGTACTGGGCCCTGCCATAGAAGGGAGGCCGACATGACAGGGTTGGGGTGGGAAATATAGTGTAAATTGGGTTGAGGGTTACGGATAGGGTTAATTTAGTAGGAGAGGCTATCGGGCTTACCAGTGGGGGTGAGGAGGGACAATAGGCGGGGGTATAACAGGGAAGGGGTACATAAGGGATTATCCAGGAAGTGAGCAGCCATCTTGGGCACATCCTGAAAAAGAAGAGGCATCTCCCACCCACCCTCCCTTGTGGTTCTGTAAGGGTAAATGTGGCACCCTGCTACCACAGGTACCACAGGACCCAAAAGGGTGCATGGACGGACTTCTCCACAAGAGGCCCTCACTACAAACAAACACCTCCACCCTTCCACCTCATACCACCAGAGGGAGCCCAGATAGGGATATATATATGGAGGGTGGAGTTAGGCAGTGAGTAGTTAGTCAGAGTGTGCTGGCACTTAGACCAGTGAAGAAGCAGCACGCCTGCTGCTGTGTGAGGGCCCTGAGTGTGGCCGAGTAAAGAGGAGAGGAGAGAGGAGTTGAGGGGGCAGAGGAGCATCACAGGCTCACCCCAAGACACAGTCCGGACACCGGGTCCGCACCTACAGGGTTCTCTACACCCAGTAGGGACAACCGGCATACCAGGAGGCTTCCAGACCCCCTTCCAGACCCCTGGTCATCCTGAAGCTACCATCAAATACAGGACTAGGAAGCACGAAGGCCCTGGCGTCCAGGGATAGTGGTTGCCAAAGGAAAGTCCTACTACCAAGCGGTCAGGTGGGGGAGCAATGCAACACAGAAGCCAGGCCAAGTTCCAGGCAGGCCAGAAGCTTAGAGAGACGGAGACACGGATCAGGAGGCCTTACACCCGCTCACTGGGGAGAGTCCTGAAGTGCACCCTTCCTAGCAAGTACCCTGAACCATACCTGCCATTAAAGAGTGACCCCAGAGGACGAGCCCGGGAGCCAACAGCAGTGACATCCCACAGAACGTCAAGGCCCAGGTACTGAGTAACCCCCGTATCCCCCTGGGCGAGACACACTCTTCCTGGCGTCACCAACAGGATTTCGTGCCCTTTGCCACCGGGTACTGTGTGCTGTATTTGAACTGTGTTTGAACTGTGGTGAACATCCCCGCCATTACCGCTTCGCTGCGCGGGAAGAAGAGGTGAGTAACCGCGGGAACCAGAGAGGCATGACCATTAGAAGCGTGCGAAGCTCAAGCCCCGCCTCGCGCTCTGACGCGGCACCAGGAAGCGTCAGGTCCTGGAAGGAGACCGTCGTCCACGGAGCTGCGGCCTACCCCCAAAAAAAAGAAAGAGAAGGTAGGCTACGGTTTACTAGGGGGGCGCAACCATGACCAACGACCAGCAAAACGCCGGAGCACCAGTTAACGCTCCCGATGTTCAACTCGCGCCCGGTGTTGCTCAGGCCTGAGCGGCCGCCCCACCAGCAGGGGTCGTGACACCATTGATACCCATGGCCCTGCCGTATATCCCCAGAGCGAAATGGCTTCCCCAGTATGACGGCAAACCGGACACCCTGTCTGGATTCAAAAGGAAAATATGCGGTGTACTGGACATGAACGTAATGACTGGTAAACAGAGAGCCGCTGTTGTGTTGGGACAATTGACTGGTGCCGCAGAGCATGAAGTTGAGACCTGGCCAGCCGCAGACCAGGAATCAGTATCCATTATATTTAAGAGACGGCAAACTGTGTTTGAAAACCGCACTGAGACAGATCTTCGGATGAGGTTCTATCACTGTACCCAGAAACCTGAGGACAGTATCCGGGACTATGCCTGACATTTACAAGAGGCATTGGGGGCCCTGAAACAGGTTAGTCCAGCCAGCATACATGATGAGAACAAAATGCTGACAGAACAATTCATCAGGGGGTTGAGGTCCCAGGAGGAGAGCAGAACTGTACGGTGGTGGGCCTTAGATCATCCAAATGCCCCCTTTGACACCCTGAAGGACATGGCTATTAACGGCCTTCAGCCCCTGGAAACTTCAGATACTGCTATCCAGCGTTACCAGGATGGGGCCACCCCAATGGCCACAGCACTCACTGCCCCTTCATTAGCGGCTGAGACAAAAGTGAAAACAGCGCCCCCTAGCGAGCTGGACAGCCTGTGCTCTGAAGTGCGTCAGCTAAGTAAAACCCTGACCACTGTCCTGAGCGCCCTGCAGCTACAGACGGAGCCCGAGCCGGATGGAAGGATCCTACTCGCCGACAGTCCTGAGAATGTCCCCTGGATGAGGAGAAGAAGGAGGACAACGCCACCCCGTGGGAGGACCAATGACCAACGTCGCCCTCCAGGAGAACTCATCTGCTACTGTTGCCACAAGGCAGGCCACACCACACGGATCTGTCCTTTAAACGGGCAAACCCTGGGGCCAAGGGCCGACACCCAGGAGTAGATCAACCAGGCCCATCAAGCTGGTACGACCTGTTTGTAGGAGGAAGGCCTTTCCTGTCCATCATGCTGGACGGTATAGCAACACCTGCACTACTGGACACCGGCTTACAGGTAACCATCATACCTGATGTCCTCTACAAAAGGTACTGGTCCATAGACGAACTCCACCCGTCAGCCCCAAATCTCTCTGTGTATGCCTCCAATAGCCTCCCTCTTAACCTAGTAGGGGTTAAGGACGTGACAGTGAAGGTGGCGAGAGTGGAACTAAAGGACCAAGGACTGATTGTGATAGAATCTAACCCTGGTGATACCAATCCGTATATGATACTTGGTACAAATATTGTTGGTAACTATTTGGGAGAAGTGTTGTTTTTACTCCAACAGATTGCTGACACTGCCAAACCAGGGCAGAGGAAGGTGCTCCAGAAGGAAATTTGCGCCCTCCTGTACCAGCAGCAGGTAAAACTAACAGGTGGTAAGATTGGTAATGTACGGGTTACAGACCCGATACCCATTGTGATTCCCCCAATGAGTGAAATGCTTATTTGGTGTAAGGCAGCAATAGCTCTCAAGGGACAGAACTACCAGGCGGTAGTAGAGCCCATCAACTCAGAACACAGACCTACACTCCTAACTGCTAGAGGGGTAGTTGATGTGTGCAATGGAAGGGTGCCCGTACGTCTCCTAAATTGCAGGGAGGAGGAAGTTAAATTGCCACGATATGCCACTGTTGCCAGACTGTATACTGTGAATAATGATGCCATGCACACAGTGGAATCCTTGACCCCACCGGATACAGTGGAGGACAATGACTCCGAAGCTCAGCTGGAGGAATGGTGTCAACAGCTCCATGTTGGGACTGACGCCACTCCTGTTCATCAGAAACACGGTGTTTACAGAGTGGTTCAGGAATACGAACAGGTGTTTAGTAAACACCCACTTGATTTTGGAAGGGTTAATGGGGTACAACACCACATACCCACCGGTAACCATCCACCCATTAAGGAGCGTTACAGACCAATACCACCAGCACATTACCAAAAAGTCAAAGAAATGTTGCATGATATGAAAAAGGCAGGGGTGGTAAGGGATAGCTGTAGCCCCTGGGCAGCTCCCCTGGTCCTGGTCAGGAAAAAGGACGGTAGCATGAGGATGTGTGTAGATTACAGACAAATTAATCGAATAACACATAAAGATGAATACCCTTTGCCCTGTATAGAGGAATCCCTGGCTGCAGTAAAATCTGCCAATTATTTCTCTACATTGGATCTCACTAGCGGGTACTGGCAGGTCTCTGTTGCTGAGGAAGACCGGGAGAAGACAGCCTTCACCACCCCGATGGGATTATGCGAGTTCAACAGCATGCCGTTTGGACTCTGCAATGCACCCGGAACGTTCCAGAGGTTGAAGGAGTGTTGCTAGGGACACCGGAACTTTGAGACAGTGCTGCTGTACCTGGATGACGTTATCGTGTACTCGAGGACGTATGAAGACCACCTAAAGCACCTGGCGGAGGTATTTGAGGCATTGACCCAGTATGAGATGAAACTAAAACCTTCCAAGTGCCACCTGCTCAAACAGAAGGTTCAGTACCTGGGACATGTGGTCAGCTAAGAGGGAGTAGCACCAGACCCGGAGAAGGTCACTGCCATCCAGAAGTGGCCTGAACCAAGGAACCTCAAAGAAGTACGTCAATTTCTGGGAATAGTCGGGTACTACAGGAGTTTCATTAAGGACTATACCAAAAAGGCAGCACCTTTACAAGACCTCCTGGTAGGACAGTCCAAAAGAGATAAAAGTCCCCCATTCCACTGGGGCAAAGAGCAGACTGAGTCCTTTGCATCAATGAAGGAAGTCCTAACCGGTGAGGAAATCCTGGCTTACCCCAACTACAGCCAACCTTTCCTGTTGTACACAGATGCCAGCAATGAGGGACTGGGAGCAGTGTTGTCCCAGAAGCAAAATGGCAGAGAAAAGGCAATCGCCTATGCCAGTAGAAAGCCTCGCCCTACTGAGAGGAACCAGAGAATTACAGTTCCTTCAAGCTGGAGTTCCTGAGCTTGGTCTGGGTTATCACTGAAAGATTCAAGCATTACCTAGCCTCAACTAAGTTCACAGCCTTTACCGACAATAACCCCTTGACACACCTGGAGACAGCCAGGTTGGGAGCCATGGAACAGCGTTGGGTAGCCAGGTTGTCGAATTATCAGTTCACAATCAAGTACCGGGCAGGTCACAAGAACACCAATGCAGATGCCCTGTCAAGAATGCCCCACCAGTCGGACACCGAGGATGAAGTGGATGACCTAGAAGAAATTGAATTACCTGCTTTCTACAGAAGCGGAGTGGTCCATGAGCAACATGCCTCCAGAAGACGTCAGGGTAGGACGCTGAATCCTTTACCTTATCACAGTTGGAAGGAGACCCAGGACAGTGACTCGGTTGTCAGCCTCACTAAAGGACTGATAACCCAAGAAGGTTCTCACCTGGAGAAGGATGCTCCTCCACAAGCCAAACACCTGTGGAATGAGAGAAGCCGGCTGTTCATTTACAGAGAAAAGCTGTGCAGAAGGTATGTCAACCCCAGAACCCATGAAGTGTTAGTGGCCTACCACGACCAGGCAGGTCACTTTGGCTGGAAGAAGCTGGAAACCCTGCTGAAGGACCGATTCTATTGGATTGGAATGTGGAGTTCCATAGAAAGGTGGTGCCGGAATTGGGGGCCCTGTAGCCTCAGAAGGAAAGACTACGGCAGCCAGAAAGCACCCTTGCAGTCCATCAAGACAAACCAACCCCTGGAGATTGTCGCTCTGGATCACGTCAAACTGTCGCCCAGCAGATCAGGCTATTCCTATGCCCTGACTATGGTGGATCACTATTCCCGGTTCCTGGTGGTAGCCCCGTCAAGGATCTGACAGCAGAAACTGCAGCAAGAATGTTCCAAGCCTACTTCTGCAGACCCCATGGATATTCGGACAAGGTGCTAACAGATCAAGGCCCTGCTGTATGGATGCAAGAAGATCCGGACTACGCCATATCATCCGCAAACCAACGGTATGTGCGAGAAAATGAATAATATCATTATCGACCTGTTGAAAACCCTACCTCTGGAAGAAAGGAACCAGTGGCCAGAAAAGCTACCTGACCTAGTGGACCTGTATAACCACATACTTGTGAGTTCTACTAATTGTACCCCAGCGTACCTCATGAGAGTAAGACCTGGAAAATTGCCCATGGACCTAGAGCTCGGAGTGGTAGAACCTGCTGCAGATACGTCCACTGAAGATTGGGACACAAGCCGGCAAGAGCAGTACAGGAAAGTACAGGCCTGTGTCGAAGACAGTCTAAACAAGGTGAGGGAAAGACAGGAAGCAGTATAACAAACATGCACCAGCAGAACCCTTGGCACCAGTAGAAATAGTGCTCAAGCGGAAAAGAAGAGGTCACAAGCTTGATGACCAGTGGGAAAGAGAGCCGTACACAGTGTTAAATACCAAATTTCACAACACCAAAACCTGCCTGATCAGTAAGGATGGAGGTTCGACGACCTCAACAGTCTCGAGAGACCACTTGAAGTTGTGCCCAGGTCTACTGAAGACACCGGAGGAAGAAGCACCTCTTGTAATACCGGAAAAACCCAAGGAAGACGTACTTCATACAGTTCTAGGAGACTTCCCTGCGGATTGGCCTCAACTTGATGGAGCAGTTATTATACCAGTAATACACTTCTGTCAACCACAAGAAGAACCTGCTCAGGAACAGGAAGAATCCTCAGTAAGAGAAGGATCACCCGTTGAGGCGGAGCTTGAAGGCCTAGTAAACAGAGTACTTGCCTGTCCCATAGAGAGATTGAGGCAGTCAACAGAGAGTGCATGCACAGACACCAGTAACACCCCAGTGCTACGAAGGTCCACACGCAGCACACAAGGCCAAGTCCCTGTCAGGTATAGGGAATAAATACAGAATGCCTACATTGTGAATAGTTACCCAGTTGGGTATTGTTACTGTTATTTATTGTGTGAACTGAAAAAGTATAAAGAGTTGTAGGCTGAGGACTGTGAGCAGCCAAAAACTTTCCGTTGTACATAGTTGCGCTTCTTAGAGTGCCCCTATTGGAGACCACAGAACAAAAACCCGTTTGGCGTGGCCGAAGACGTGGTCCAGCACCTGGATCACTTATGCCCTGTAGCCACGCCCAGGGCCTACATTGAGGGTTTTCAGGCGGGTCCCTCATGCTACTCTTGTTACATCTTCATCAGTGAAATCGACACCTGGTGACGGGACTTAGTGTAACATTGTTGTTATTGTTATTATTATTTGTTATGTTCTGCTACCAGAGCTAAGGAAAGAGAGGAGATCTGTCCCTACGATAGAACTCAGCTGAATCCCTACGATGTAACAGGGAACCTGATCCTGCGATCAGACCTGCTAAAGTCCTAAGCTAGTCTGTACGGAGACCTATAGATGTGGGGAAGGAATCCCTACAAGTACTAAGGACTGGGAGGAAAATGGGACACCTCCTAACAGAAATAGTAGCAGACAGACGAACAAACAAAAAATATAGAACATAGAGGTCCGTAGACCAAGCAAACTAACAGAGTTAGATACAGAGCACAGGCTAGCTAGAAAGTAGTTATACAATGAAGTCCAGCAAAGCCAGAAGGGCGGAGCAGGATTAAATAGGCCAACAAGGTCATGTGACCAGCAAAGGAAAAAACCTAAGAGCAAGGTTCTAACAGTACCCCCCCTTCTAAGAGGATCCTCCGGATCCCCTAGGACCAGGCTTATCAGGAAATCTCCTGTGAAACGCTCTGATAAGTCTGGACGCGGAAACATCATCTGACCTCACCCAAGAGTTATCCTCGGGTCCGAAACCTTTCCAGGCCACAAGATACTGCAAACTACCTCTATACCGTCTAGAGTTAAGGATGCGAGAAATTTCATATTCCCCGTCCTCCACCACCGGAGGAACAGAGGCAGAGGCGTCACCATCCGACACAACAGCTTTTTTTAACAGAGAGACGTGAAATACCGGATTAATTCTCCAGGAGGTAGGAACCTCCAACCTAACAGCAGATTGGTTGACAACCTGAAGCACCTTAAAGGGCCCTACAAACTTGGGACCCAATTTCTTAGAAGGAATCCTCAACCGCAGATTCCTAGAGGACAACCAGACCATGTCACCAACAGCGAACAAAACCTCCTGTCGTTTCCTATCAAAGTAGTCTTTAGATTTTCTGTTGGCCTCCTGAAGATTACCACGCACATCTGTCCAAACTCTCTCCAAATCACCGGAAAAATTCTCCTCCTCAGGCACGGCAGATCCCAACTTGGAGAACGACCCAAACGACGGATGTCTCCCAGAACAACAAAAAAAAGGCGAACAACCAGCAGAAGAAGATGTATGATTGTTCAGAGCAAATTCAGCAAGTGGCAGAAACTCAGACCACCCCTCTTGATTGTCTGCCACAAAACAACGCAAGAACTGCTCAACATCCTGGTTTTTCCTTTCTGTCTGGCCATTAGATTCAGGATGATATCCGGACGAGAACGACAAATGAACTCCCAACCTGTCACAAAAGGCACGCCAAAAACGAGCCACAAACTGAGGACCCCTATCAGAAACAATGTCAGTAGGAACGCCATGAAGTCTGACAATTTCCTTGACAAAGGCCTTAGCGAGAGTTTTAGCGCAGGGCAGTTTGACGAAGGGAACCAAGTGACACATCTTGCTAAAACGGTCCACGACCACCCAGATGACAGTAAAACCCTCAGAGGGGGGAAGGTCAGTTATAAAGTCCATAGCCAAATGTGTCCAAGGAGCACTGGGAACCTCCAAAGGACAAAGCAACCCCGCAGCAGGAGTATGTGAGGACTTAGATCTAGCACATATAGTACATTGACGCACCCACTTAATGACTTCCTTCTGCCATCCAGGCCACCAAAAACTGCGACCCACCAGTCTCTTGGTCTCAGAGATTCCGGGATGACCTGCCAACCGAGATTCGTGACACTCAACAAACAAATCTCTCCTAAAGGTCCCAGGCACAAACAACCTCCCATGAGGAGTGTTAGATGGGGCATTCTCCTGTGCTTTAAGAATCTCATCTTCCAAAACGGAGTCCAAAGCAGCTATCACAACACCTTCTTGTAAAATGTTCTCCTCTTTCTCAGCACCGACTATGGGAGAAAAACTGTGAGACAAGGCATCCGCCTTAACATTCTTAGTACCAGGGATGTAAGTAACGGAGAAATTAAACTGCGAGAAAAACAGTGCCCACCTAGCCTGACGGGCATTCAGGCGCTTGGCAGCATCAAGATATATCAGATTTTTATGATCCGTAAGAACCTGAACGGGAAATTCCGCACCTTCCAAGAAGTGGCGCCAGTGTTCAAATGCGAGTTTAATAGCCAATAATTCCCGATTACCAATATCGTAATTCAGTTCAGTCTCTGAAAATTTTTTTGAAAAAAAGGCACAGGGATGTAATCCATCCCCGTTATCCTGAGACAATACTGCGCCAACCCCCACAGAGGAAGCATCAACCTCAACCAAAAACGGCTTAGTCACATCAGGCTGCATAAGGATGGGAGCAGAGGTGAACCTCTCCTTGAGATACACAAAAGCTTCAATGGCCTCAGAAGACCACTGAACCGCATCAGCACCTTTCCTGGTGAGATCGGTCAGAGGTTTGACAATACTAGAAAAATTTTTTATGAATTTTCTGTAATAATTGGCGAAACCCAAAAACCTCTGTATCGATTTCAAACCAATAGGTCTAGGCCATTCCTGTACAGCTTGAACTTTAACCGGGTCCATCTCAAAACCTTCGCTGGAGATAATGTAACCCAAAAAACTAATTCTCTGTACAGCGAACTCACATTTCTCCAGCTTAGCAAAAAGCGAATTGTCCATTAATAACTGTAATACCTCACGTACGCTCCGCCAATGAGACTCCAGATCCGGCGAATAAATCAAAATGTCATCCAAATACACAACCACATTTTTGCCGATCAAAGGTCTAAGGATGTCATTAATAAGATTCTGAAAAAATGCAGGAGCATTAGTAAGACCAAAAGGCATAACCAGATTCTCAAAATGACCCACAGGAGTGTTAAAAGCAGTCTTCCATTCGTCACCCTCCTTCATGCGCAACAGATTGTATGCCCCCTTAAGGTCAATTTTAGAGAACCACTTGGCCCCCATTAACTGGTTAAACAGATCAGGAATCAATGGCAGTGGGTAAGGATTGCGTACAGTAATTTTGTTAATCTCACGAAAATCCAGACAAGGACGTAAACCGCCGTCCTTTTTTTTTTACAAAAAAAAATCCAACCGCCACAGGAGACTTAGAGGGCCTAATGTGACCGGCGGCCAAACTTGTCTGTATGTATTCCTCCAAAGCCTTCCTCTCAGGAATAGTAAGGTTAAATAAACGACTTTTAGGAAGAGTCGCTCCAGGGACAAATTCAATAGAACAATCATAGTCTCTATGGGGAGGCAAAACCTGCGATTCCTTCTCAGAAAAAACTCTCCAAAAATCCTGAATAGGAACAGGCAATTCTCCCCTATCCAAAGCTGCAATACGCCCGTTACAACACTTGTCATAACATTTATGGCTCCAGGATTTAATTTCACTGGTAGACCAATCCAGTACAGGATTGTGAAATTTTAACCAGGGCAATCCCAATATTACTGGAGAAGGCAAGTTATTCAAAACTACCAAATCCAATTTCTCATGGTGAACACCATTAATAGTGAGAGGAAATTCACAGACCTTGAGAGTAATATTCTTCAAAGGGGAACCATCCACAGAAACCACAGCAATGGGGGATGATAAAGGTTCGGGTTTTAAATTGAGTCTTTCCAAGAATCCCCCATCAATAACATTCAGAGTAGACCCACAATCAACAAACACCCGAAATTCCATTAATTTTTCCTGAGCAATCGTGGAAGCAGCTAAAAATACACCCTTGGAATTTAAACAGGCAATACGGGCATGACTGACCATTTTTTTTTCTTTCTTCATACGAAGCTCACAGCCTTTAATCAAATGACCATATTTTCCGCAATAGAAACACAAGCCTTCAGAAAATCGACGGTCTTTTTCTTGAGAGCGAGGTGCCACCGATCCAATCTCCATCGGTTCACCACTGTTAGTACACACATTCTCATAACCAGAAACTGACATAGCAGAGGATTTGCTCTCATTAACCCTTGCACGCAGTCTCCTATCCACCCGTATAGCTAATTGCATAGCCTGTTGCAAATCTTCAGGTGTAGGATAAGCAATTAGCAGGTCTTTAACCCTTTCATTGAGCCCAGCAAGAAATAGACTTTTCAGAGCAGAATCGTTCCACCTTGTTTGAGTAGACCAACGACGGAAATGAGTACAATATTTTTCCACATTACCTGATCCCTGTTTCAAACGTCTCAACTCAGTCTCAGCTGATGCGACACGGTCAGGATCATCATATAATAGTCCCAAAGCAGAAAAAAAACTATCCACTGATCTGAAGCATGTATCACTAGGTTGCAAAGAAAAGGCCCACTCCTGAGGCTCTTTGCGCAAAAGTGACATTATGAACCCTATGCGCTGGGATTCATCCCCAGAGGACTTGGGTCTCAAACGAAAATACAATAAGCAAGCATTTTTAAATGAAAAAAATTCTCGGTGTTCACCAAAAAATAAATCCGGCAAACATACCTTAGGCTCCAAGAAATGTGCTCCAGGACAGTTACTCACGTGCTGACGGAGCTCGGCCACCTCCAGAGAGAGTCCCTGCAGGTGTTTAGCCAAATCCTGAACCGACACCATGATGGAACAGAAAAATCTTTCCTTAGAGAATTTGCAGGCTGGACTTACTGTTATGTTCTGCTACCAGAGCTAAGGAAAGAGAGGAGATCTGTCCCTACGATAGAACTCAGCTGAATCCCTACGATGTAACAGGGAACCTGATCCTGCGATCAGACCTGCTAAAGTCCTAAGCTAGTCTGTACGGAGACCTATAGATGTGGGGAAGGAATCCCTACAAGTACTATGGACTGGGAGGAAAATAGGACACCTCCTAACAGAAATAGTAGCAGACAGACGAACAAACAAAAAATATAGAACATAGAGGTCCGTAGACCAAGCAAACTAACAGAGTTAGATACAGAGCACAGGCTAGCTAGAAAGTAGTTATACAATGAAGTCCAGCAAAGCCAGAAGGGCGGAGCAGGATTAAATAGGCCAACAAGGTCATGTGACCAGCAAAGGAAAAAACCTAAGAGCAAGGTTCTAACATTATTGTTACTTTTTGTTACTTGTTTAAAATGCTTCAGTCCAGGAGTACTGAGTTGTACTAGGGGGAAATGTGGCACCCTGCTCCCACAGGTACCAAAGGACCCAAAAGGGTGCATGGACGGACTTCTCCACAAGAGGCCCTCACTACAAACAAGCACCTCCACCCTTCCACCTCATACCAGCAGAGGGAGCCCGGATAGGGATATATATATGGAGGGTGGAGTTAGGCAGTGAGTAGTTAGTCAGAGTGTGCTGTCACTTAGACCAGTGAAGAAGCAGCACGCCTGCTGCTGTGTGAGGGTCCTGAGTGTGGCCGAGGCAAGAGGAGAGGAGAGAGGAATTGAGGGGGCAGAGGAGCATCACAGGCTCACCTCAAGACACAGTCCGGACACAGGGTCCGCGCCTACAGGGTTCTCTACACCCAGTAGGGACAACCGGCATACCAGGAGGCTTCCAGACCCCTGGTCATCCTGAAGCTACCATCAAATACAGGACTAGGAAGCACGAAGGCCCTGGCGTCCAGGGATAGTGGTTGCCAAAGGAAAGTCCTACTACCAAGCGGTCAGGTGAGGGAGCAATGCAACACAGAAGCCAGGCCAAGTTCCAGGCAGGCCAGAAGCTTAGAGAGAGGGAGACACGGATCAGGAGGCCTTATACCCACTCACTGGGGAGAGTCCTGAAGTGCACCCTTCCTTGCAAGTACCCTGGACCATACCTGTCATTACACCAGTAAAGGTACTGAAGCGAATCCCCTGTGTGCGTGTCAGTCATTCCCCCTGCCCGACCGGGCCATCTCTCACCGGCATTCCCATCTATCAACTCTGCCTCGCAGCAGCGTGGCAAAAGGAGGGGAGGGTCCTCGAAGTTGGTGGACGTGGTTAGTGGCGGATCGGTGTGGGGGGGTACCCACAAGGTTCTGGACCCCCCAAGTGGAATCTTGTAAGTGGAAGCAGTCAGTGGAACCCCTGTGTTTAAGGGGGTGGAAGGGCTCATTGGTGGTGGTCCATGTTAAGAATGCCAGGTTGGTTAACAGCTGCCTCTGAGCTGGAGCTTAACGGCTAGAGGTAAAATATTCAACCTGAGCAGTCGGTTATTTGCATACTGCCTGTCACGGGTTAAGGGCTTCGAGGACCATCCTCCTAGTTTAAATTGTTATACTTGTATTGTTATAATAAAAGCTGCAGTGGCCATTAAAATCCACCCTGGTGTTGAGTGTTAATTAAGAGGAAGAGTATGTTTAGATGGGGGGGTGAAAACGTATTACTCGCCTATACCCTTTGTCATGTAGAAGAGCTGAGACTTGCTGTCTTTTAACTTTTGTTAAGTGACTCGCCCCCTGGGCCTTGGGGTACCCGGAACCGGGCCTTCTGGTGTACGGTGCTGATGGGGGTAGTAGTGGCAACCCGATCCCGTGGCTCACGGTGGTCAGACCAAATTGTGGCAGTCTATTTATCAGTGTTTTGAATGTCCGACTACGCCACCCGTGGATTGCGGTCAGGGATAACCGCCGCTGCGAGGCAGACCGCTGAGGCTGGTGTTGGTGTGCAGCACAGGTGTAGGATAACTCCCCACTGGAAGAGTGTAGCCTCAGGGCAGTGTAATGGGATGCTGGGGGTGATGGTGCAGGCGCAGCAGAAATCACACAAAGTCCAATGATGCAGTCCAGGGTCTTTTACTCACAGTTGTTATCCAAGTCACTTCTGTCAGCAAGGACTGCCCGAGCCGTGCTGCGTCCACCAGGTGAGGAGCTCGGTCAACCCCCAGGCAATTCAGGAGTGTGGCACAGGACCCCCTTCTGTCCTTTCTCTGGCCTCTCGTGCCCCACCAGTGTCCTGACTTCTGTCCGGCTACCGCGGACCGTGTCAGGTAAGCGTTGGCCTTCACTTCCCGCTATCCTATATGGTGCCTTCCTAGCAGGTTTAGCGGGGGATCGCACCAATAAATGGTCACAACCTCCGGTTCTTGGCTGAGGGTAGATTCGCCTCCACCAACTTAGGGATCTGGTACCTTTCCACAGCCTGACCCTTCCACCCGATATAATGGGGTATGCAACGGTTGCTGGCCGTTCTGCACTCTTAGGGTCCCTTCTGCCTTCTTGTTTCTGGAGCCCTTCCACTTTCTGCTCCTACACCACTGGGTTCTCTCCCCCCTCCCCACTCCAGCCAGGGACATGGTCAGTTGTGCCCGCAGCTGGGAGCACTGTCGAGCTGTCCCCCGGAAATGGGGTGAGTGTGTGTGTGTGCATGCAGCTAACTGAGCCCTGGTCCACACTCCATCCCTACCCGGGAGTGGAATATCACACCTCTGGGTGAGGTGCAATACCCCTGTAGCAACTGAACCCTCGGGGCGCTACATAAGCTTGCAGTAAGCACAATGAAAGCCCCGTCACACATCTAAAGTATACAGTAGATGGTTCCCATGCAAATAGCATGTGCAAGTGTTTGGCATACACTAGGCAGGTTTATGCTGGCATAACTTTTTTTACTGCATAAGAAAGCATAGTCCTGCATACTTCTATTACAGAGGGGCACAATGAAAGACGTAGACACAGTATAAACTTTTTTTTTGCAATGGAATACATTTACTAATACTGTATTTGCCTATATATATAGTGGCATACATCAACGGATTTCTTTGGAGGGAATTCACCTAAAAAAAGTGAAATGTGAATTGATCCTTAAAGGGGTTGTCCAGGTTTGTCATGAAAGTCTGTAGTCACTCTTTGGGACTGCAGACTTGTGAATCCTCAAAGCTTGCTGTCAGGATTCTGCGGTGGCAGCGGCAACACCAGGCGATCATGTGACTGCAAGTATGTGATTTGCATACTTCTGGCCACATTCCGATTAGACGTGAGCGGACTCGTTCAATTTAAGTGATGTTAAACGAGGATGCGCATGTCTAGTCAGAATGTGACTGGAAGAATGCATATCACATACTTGCGGTTCAATGATCGTCACCGGCACAGCAGAATCCTGACTGCACGCCATGAGGTTTGCAGTCACATAGAAATTTGTGACAAACCTGGACAATCCCATTTGTCCTTTATAAATGTCAGACCCCCATCAATCTGATATAGTTTAAAGTCGCCTTTAATGTAATACACTGTGTTGCAGTCCATGTTCAGGGAATACAGTGATCTCATTGGCTGGACTCATGCACCTATATACCATACAGATGTATGTATCACCCTTTGACTCCCTTACACCGCATGGTTTACTTTTATTTCAAAGAAAATCCACATAAGCCTTTGGATATTTTAGACATAAGCATCGAGAATATACTTAAAGGGGTGAAAACAAGGTATCACGGTATAGGTGATAACTTGCTGATCAGTGGTGTCTGGCCGATGGGTCTAGCACCGATCAGCAGAATGGGTAACTTTTATCTCAGTAAGGTCAGATTCAGACGACCGTATGTTCTCCTTCTGAGAAAAATGGTCTCATTATGCTAATTACATTGTAATCAGACTCTGATCAGAGTGGGATCCATTTTTCTCATGTGGCGCCCATGAGGGTTCAGTCGCCACAGAGGTACTGCACCTCACCCAGAGGTGTGGTATCTCCTTCTCTCAGGTAAGGAGGGAGTGCTGCCCGGAACCCCAACACCCACATTCAACACTACACTGCTCCAGGCCGGCTGGAAGGGCAAGATGCAATGTGTTTCCTGCTGAGCTCTGTCCCTGGCTGGAGTGGGGGGAACCAAAGGTAGGGGGAACAAGTAGTGGGTGTGGGTGGAGGAAGTAGAGTAGGGGAGCACCATGATAGGAGGTATATAAAGGGAAGCCATCTGAGGGTGGCAGAACAGTTCGTTCAGTGAGTGAGGACAGTCAGTCATGGAGCAGAGTCTCGTCAGGAGCTCTGCTCCACAAGTGGGGCCTAGTGATAGAGGCCCAGGAGGGGAGCAGAGGAGGAAGGCTCCGTTCTATAGAAGGGATCCCAGGGGGTACGGCGAGTGCAGGACGGCACCCGTACGCCCCGAATCTGCCAGGTGTCAGAGGGATCAGGCCGCAAGAATGGGACCGGCCCCTGGACCAGTCATGTTACTCCAGGTTTCGGCTGGAAAAACCGGAGGCTTCTGACTTTTATAGTGCAGTTGCCACAGCCTCATCTTAGTCACCGTGAGGGTCAAGCAGGTCCGGGAACTCCAGGTTGCCCAGAGGGACTTCAGAGCACCCGAGCGGGACTGTGAGTGGGGAAGCGCAGGGCAGGAGAGAGACGACCCAGCGTGAAGTCGATCAAGGAAAGGAACATAAAGCAAGCGGGGTTCCGTCAAGCACTCCTGACACATCAGAGGAAGAGCTGAACCCCCAGTCTGGTGAACGCAGTGCGACGTGGGAGGCTGACACCCATGCAGTGTACCTGTGGAACTTACATAAGAACTGTGAGTAAAAACTCGAATGACTGCACTGCACTGCCTCCGTCAATTATTTCAGCTGCACCATCTCTCCCTCTGCACTACAAGTCCCAGCATCACCACCCACCACCAAACTCCACACTGCCCCGGGGGCCCGCTCCACCTGTGGGGAGCAGAAACACCTCAGCTGCCATCCCATCACTCCCCCCTGGAGGTCTGCAGCAGCGCTGGTAAACCTTACCAGGTACCACAGGTGGCGTCACAAATTATTTATTTTCTTTTTATTTTTATCCAAGTTTCAATCCCCTTTTTTGGTTGACTGCCCTGGACCACGGACCGGGCCAGCCACTGTGACATATCCCCCCCCCCAGCATTCATAGGCCCGGACGCGGAGTACCCCATTGCCCTGGGGGCGCGTCACTCAGATGTAGAGAATTAAAAAAAAAATTTCTTCATCTTTTCCATTCAGTCTACCCGTGAAAATCGGACTGCACTCGGATGTCATCCAAGTGTGGTCCAATGTTTTCCATGGACCCATAGACATGAATAGGCGAGTGCCATCCGACTTTGGACATCGGACATGTGCATGGCCTCACTGAATGACATTGGTCCGAGTTCTAGCGATGCTTTGAAGGATCGCACTTGGGCCAAAACTACGGTCATCTGCACGAGTCCAAAGCCGTACACATGCTCGACCTGCGCTCCATTTATTCCCTATGAGCACTGCACTTGGATTTTTCCAGCAGCCCCAAAAGAAATGAATGAAGCGACAGACCTGCTGCGCCATTTCGTTATGGGGATAAAAGTACACCACTGGGGAAGAAAATTCATCCACTGATCAGCAAGTTATCAGCTATCCTGTTAAAAGGCGATAACCTTTTTTAACTGGACAATACCTTTGAACAGGAGTGTATGTAAAATATAACCCAGGCATTTTTATAGATAAACTTACAATTAATCTGAACTCTAAATAGTTAAATAAGAAATTCACCTCTGCAAAGTCACAAATATGTGCAATAAGCGAAGTGTTACATGTCCTTCGACGAAAAAAGTGATCGTCTCCTACCTGTCAGTAGACAGAAGTGCACAGCTGGACTGCAGCACATGGCAGCGCTCTCGGGTCCCGCAGCTGATGTTCCTGTAGGCAGCGATACTCCCAGAGAATGTGGATGTACGAGTCGCTCCTGAGAAACTTCCTAAAACAATATTTCAGTGATCCCCAATAGAGCAGCAACATGGATCATACAGAGGCATCTGCAGAAGTTCCCAAAAACATTGCATTTCCCACCAGGCACCAATGTTTCAGCTCAGTGGGACTGGTCACTGGGACAAAAAAATCTGTCGCGCTTCCAAAGAAACATCAAAATGACGATTTTTAATTTCTTTTAGTATGCTATTTCCCGGTCTTACAAAAATAGAAAAAAAAAAGTAAAAGAGGAAACGTTCTTCTGGTACACAAGACAGGACCTACAAGTGCAGACTGTCAGAGCAGATGAAACAATCCATGGTCCTCGCTGCACAACCCAGAAGACGTTTCCTGTTTGCAATTGGGGGAGTAGTCCATGTTCTTGCTATCAGCCCCTGTTCTGGCAAGCAAAAAAAAAAATATAATGCTGTAAAGTTTATTAACCCTTATGAATTAACAAGTGGTCACATCACATGACCTCATACTAAGATGTACAAATATAGTCAGATCCCGCTGACAGCGCTGTTTACAATAAGTCTGTGCGAAGGATAAACTCCCCGGGACATCTGCACTTTATGTTATACATGATACCACTACATTGAGCATGCACGAAGAGCGCAGGAGCTGGCACGCTACATAGCTAGCCGTCAGTTTGGATGATTATAAATATATTTCTAGGATACGGTACTTCTGCTTTATGATCTGTTGATACTAATTAAGTGCGTACACGCTCTCCAGTGGTCCGCAAAAATGTAGACCCGTGTCATAATTCCTAGTTGATAGATGTGCAATGATAGATAATGAATAATGATGAGCGAGTATGTTCTGTTAACCCTTTCGGCGAGCATGCTCAGGTGCTCGCCGAGTATCTTAAACGTGCTCGGGTGTTATGTTTGAGTCACTCCGTGTGCATGATTTGCGACTGTTTGACAGCTTTAATACATGTGAGGAATGCCGAAGAAGCAGACATTCCTCACATTCCCAACAGTAGACATAAAAATAAGTAACGTTGTGAAATATCTTATTGGGTAAATCTGCTACTTTCTCCGTCTGGACTGATCTTTCATTTTCAAAATTCTCATTTGACGGGTAAAATTTGTCTTCAGTGAACACAGACATTTCCATGACTGAAATAGGAGATGACAGTTGGTGCTCATTCAGTTCTATGGAGATGGAAGGGGGAGGAGCTAGAAGGCAGTCACAGAAAAGTTCACCTGAAAGTTATACTTTAAGTACGGAAGGTTTTGAATTCATTATGAAATGAAAAATCCTGCTCTGCTGAAATTAAAAGGGTTTACTCTCCTGCTAATCAGTTCCATCTACACCTGGTGGCAGACTGAAGCCATAACCTGTGACCTAGGGGTGGGACTCAGCAATATTTTATCCTATTACAGATGGGACATGGGCAGAGGCATCAGCTGCAGACAGCTGTCCTACTGCCAATGGCGTAACTAGAGTCCGATGGGCCCCAGTGCAAGATTTGGACCGGAGTATCCCCCATCCTGGTAAATATACACTGTGTTCCAAATTATTATGCAAATAATATTTTCTCAGATTTTCCCAAATTACCTATATGAATTGCAGTCATTGTAATTTTCCAGTCAAATAACTATTAGAGTACAATTGAAAGGTTTTTGTACAAACTGCCTATGATAACAGCATATTTTTAAAAAAATAAAAAACTCAAACTGTACTCAAAATGCATGTTCCAAATTATTATGCACAGCAGAGTTTTCAACCTTTTCATTTTAATAAAGAACAAAAAAATGGTAATTTTTGAAATTATAAGCATTAGCAGGTTATTACAAACTGAAATCAAACAGTTTTCAACTCAAAACTTTATTCTAGGTGATGTTACATTTGCACATAGGACCCCTTGTTTGAAAGGAGCTTCTGAACTCTCTCGTCCATTGAATTTGTCAGGTTTTGGATGGTTTCTGCTTTAATTGTTTTGCATGAGGACAGAATACCCTAACACATCTGCATCTCTGGCTGCTATGGGCATAAAAGGGGACAAACTTATGGTGTGGCACCCATGCTCCCCTGACCTCATCCCCATTGAGAACCTCTGGAGCATCATCAAAAGGAGTGTCTATGATGGCGGGAGGCAGTTCACATCTAAGCAACAGCTCTGGGAGGGTATTCTGTCCTCATGCAAAACAATTGAAACAGAAACCATCCAAAACCTGACAAATTCAATGGACGAGAGAGTTCAGAAGCTCCTTTCGAACAAGGGGTCCTATGTGCAAATGTAACATCACCTAGAATAAAGTTTTGAGTTGAAAACTGTTTGATTTCAGTTTGTAATAACCTGCTAATGCTTATAATTTCAAAAATGACCATTTTTTTGTTCTTTATTAAAATGAAAAGGTTGAAAACTCTGCTGTGCATAATAATTTGGAACATGCATTTTGAGTGCAGTTTGAGTTTTTTATTTTTTTAAAAATATACTGTTATCATAGGCAGTTTGTACAAAAACCTTTCAATTGTACTCTAATAGTTATTTGACTGGAAAATTACAATGACTGCAATTCATATAGGTAATTTGGGAAAATCTGAGAAAATATTATTTGCATAATAATTTTGAACACAGTGTATATATGCCCTCTATCCTGGTATATGTTCCCCTTCCTGGCGCCATCCTAGTATATACTGTATATCCCTCATCCTGATATATATGTCCCTTATCCTGGGCCCCATCCTGGTATGTATATTCCCCATCATGGTATATATGTCCCCCATTCTGATGCTGTTCTTTAATGCATAGAAAAAAATAAGGCATTTTACTCACTTTCTCTCCAATCCCCTCTTCTGAAGCCGGCAGATGACTTTAGCGTGGAAGCGACGGGAGGGCATGATGTCACTGTCATGCGCCCCCAGTCTCATGCATGCCAACATCAGCTGCTGGTCTCTAATTGGCCGGCAGCATGTATCGCTGCGCACGGATCTGACGGTTCTCTGCACCACAATACACTTCAGCTGAATGTGCATGCAAGGACGCACATCAAGTTGAAGTTAGCGCTGACATCTGCGGACCGTTCACTTGTATGGGCCTTGTCACTGTCGCGACCTTTGCAACCCCAGTTATTACGCCCCTGCTTACCACTACACAGGACAATGAAAAGGAAAAGGCGGATATGGTTCATCCTGTTAGACCAATAATATTTCTTTATATTTTTTTCAGTTTGAACTACGATAAAATAGGATAAAAATAGGAGGAAGTGCTAGGATATTTTTTTTTTACCGTTTTGCACTTTCTTACTTTAGGTTCTGGTCTATCTAGCTGATATTTATTGTTCTTGGATAAGACCTGTGATTTTCTTGTGCTGTCCAGTTTCATTAGCGTATGTGCCCACGGTCAGGAGCCGCCTGCGGCCCGACACTGCGAAATGGCCGCGTGGCTTCTGCCCTCATTATGTAAATGAGCAGTGTGATTTTTTTTTTCACATGCGGACTTTCCTCATAGATGTTAAGTCTATGGGGAAAGTCCATGTGGACCCGCAAGGAAAATTGACATGCTGCGGGTAGTGATGAGCGAGTATGTTTTGTTAACCCTTTCGGCGAGTATGCTCGGGCGCGCACCGAGTAGTTACAGCTGCTAGGTGTTATGTTTGAATCACTTCCTTTGTGTGCATGATTTGCGACTATTTGACAGCTTTAATACATGTGAGGAATGTGTAAGAAATAGACATTCCTCACATGTATTAAAGCTGTCAAAAAGTCGCAAATCATGCACGCGGGAGTGATTCAAACACAGCTGTAACTACTCGGTGCTCGCCCGAGCATACTCGGCGAAAGGGTTCACAAAACATACTCGCTCATCACTAGCTGCGGGTCTAAAAGACGCGCCACATGTCAGTTTCCGCCGGTGATCCGCAGGTGCACAGAGACGCATAGTGGACATGGGATTTATAGAAATACCATCCACTACGCTGTAACATCTGGACGCTGCGCAGCGTCAAACCCGCAGCGGCTCCTGCCCATGGCCACGTACCCTAACTGTTTCTATGTGGATTCCCTGATGAGGCTTCAAACGCAAGAATATAAAAATAAATATAGAGTTGGATATAGCATGTTTCTTGTTGTTTCTTGTTCTTTTCTGTTCTACGATTGATTCAGTAGGAGGTATATCAGAAATCAGTACACTTTTTTTGCATTATCGGTTTATCTGGGTAAGCCCTCTTCTAAAATTCCTTTAGATAATTCTGAGTTCTCAGAAGGAAAGCGTCTCATCTACTAACCAGAAAAGAGCGTCACCCAATCAGTAGGACGCGGCTCATCTGTGTGCTACATCGACAGCCCATTAAGGCATTTTTGTCGCTTTTTTTTCTGCATGTTTCTTTCGTATATAAAAATGCAGCTTTTAACAGTAGCAGCACATTGAATACGATTTATTAATACTTTATTATTTTATCTCACACACCTATTGCATTTTTTTTCTTTGCATTTTTTGACTTGCGGTGGCACAGTATGTCAATTCTTTCAGGGCTTTTGTAGCATTTTTACATAATTAGATTAATGATGAATAAAATAAAATGATGTATAAAAAAAGCATAAAAAATGATGTGTACTGTATGCAGCGTTTTTCTTGTCAACACTGTTTTTTCATGAGGAAAAAAAAGCAGCCCAAACTCTGAGCATTCTCCATTATCCTGCCAATCAGTGGTGTGGGTGCGGTTATATAGGGCTCAACATTCAGAGCTCTGCTAGATCTAAAGCAGAAGAAACAGGGATTTTATCAAAATTACAGCAAGCAGCCCAGTAAATGACACATCACTGGAATCAGGATCTCTGCCCCGTACATCATGCTCTTCTCAAATGGGGTAGCAAGAACCTGGTGACAAAATCTCTTAACTTCTGGGCTATAGCATTCCTAGTAGTGAGATACCCTGTGATTTGCTTATTGTCAGGCTACCCATTCAACAAATAGGGGATTTTCCAAGCAGAAAAGCCCTTTAAATTGGAAATTGGAATTTTTATGGCATTCTTGACTTGTGTGTTTTAATTATACGACACATTTTTCAGCGCTGGGAGCCTGACTGCCAAAACCACTAATTCTCTGAATGAAAGATCCCATTATTATTTTGCCCTGTGACTTAGGTGCCCTGTGTTCAGGCAACTGCACACTAAACACCGTATAAAAGTCCATTTAGACAATATCTGCTCATAAGCGAGTCCCAATCTACTGTATACAGGTGACTGCTGAGAGCTATGAATACTAAACTGAAAATGTTCCCATGAATAAATACCAAACACAGATAAATGTAAGAAGACTCTCTTTTCTTTAAAGGAAGCCTGTCACCAGAAAAAATGCTGTTAACTTGCAGATATGAGGTTAATTTGCAGGTTAACAGCATTATTATGCTGCCCGGCGCCTGCACACAGCCGAATGCAGCAGGGAGAAAATTAACTTTATTTTTCCCGCCAACATTTGGATTCAGTAAAGGGGGTGGGGGTAGCACCAGTTCAGTCATCGCTCTGAGAATACAGAGTGGCTGCTGTAACTGTGCCCCCGGCCCTGACTGAGAGCTGAGCCCCAATGCAGAAGGAGCGTCAGTCAGTGCTGGAGACGCGGTTACAGGGGACGCTCTGTATTCTCAGAGCAGTGACTGAACCCGCGGCGCCCGCGCCTCCATGACTGAATCTGAATGCTGCTGCCGAGAATAACGCTAATTTTCTCCCCGATGCATTCAGCTGCGTGCAGGTGCCGGGCAGCATTATAACACTGTTAACCTGCATATTAACCTCATATCTGCAGTTTAATAATGTTATTTCTACTGACAGGTTCCCTTTAATGGATGGAGGTCGGTCACAGCATAAAATGATGAATATCAACGATAAATCACCTTTGGCCTAATATAAAATTGGTACAAAGTGTTATGCAAACAGCCAGACTCTTACATATGAAAAAAACATCAAAGTTGTAAATTGACCGCTGCTTTGAGTTAATAAAACATCGATCATAATGAATGATGACATAACAGATGACAAGAGGGAGGAACAAAAGTCTCCGGGTCTCACACAGTGAGGAGCGGGCGGAGGAGGCAAAGATCAGCCTTATAGGGAGATAAGATGAGAGGAGAGCAGGAACTATTGGCCAGAAAGAAGGAAAGGAGGAGACAATGACATGGAAACATGAACTTTAACGCCTTATATCGGGACACATTAGTCCGAGTCATCCAGCTAATGAGCGGAATGCCCTACATTATCAGTGCACTTGTACAGACCTGTTCACTTCACATGGGCCAATAAAAATTATTTGAGGTCAGAATGGTCATTAATACTATTTTTCTAGAGCAGGCATTTCGTTGGTAACATGTCTGTTTACTTTAAAAGCTGCCGGGGACTGAGCTCCATGGTAGACCAGTCAGAAAGGCGAATCCCTGGTGGCTTCTAGCTGCTCGCTGCCAGGGACTGACAGGTCTCTCCTTCTACACACATGTAGGGAGAGACCTATCACTCTAGGGGAGGAGACAGGAGAAGCTATCAGGGACCCATCATTCCAACTAATCTCCTGTGGGGTTTCTAAAGTATTTTCTCTGAAATGCGCAGTGTTTTTGCCTGGTCTGGTGAGTTATTAAAAGTAAATGTTTTATGAGGAAATTACATATTGTTTTAATCAGGTTTTTATGTTAAATGTACTTTCACACTAGCCACTGGGCCTAATACTAGACTCATATTTCCTGTTCTGCACAGATGACTTCTCAGCAGTCTCATTATTATCATCACAGACCAAATTACAATGTAAGATAACACCCCCATACACAGCAGATAGCACAGGGGCACCAATAACAGTACCTTAAATTACAGCTCAGTCCTTCCCACTTCTTGCACAATGACCTGGAAAGTCCTGTGGCACCCTGCTGTTCACAGGTACCACAGGACCCAAAAGGGTGCATGGATGGACTTCTCCACAAGAGGCTCTCATTACAAACAAACACCTCCACCCTTCCACCTCATACAACCAGAGGGAGCCCGGATAGGGATATATATATGGAGGGTGGAGTTAGGCAGTCAGTTTAGTCAGAGAGTGTGCTGCCACTGAGAGCAGTGAAGACGCAGCACGTCTGCTGCTGTATTGAGGGCCCCGAGTGTGGCCGGAGGCAAGGAGGAGAGAGGAGTTGAGGGGGCAGAGGAGCATCATAGGCTCACCCCAAGACAAAAACCAGACACCGGGTCCGCGCCTACTTTATACCCTGTAGGGATCACCGGCATACCAGAAGTCCCTGGTCGACCTGAAGCTAAACCCTTGACAGGACTAGGAACCACGAAGTCCCCGGCGTCCAGGGATAGTTGTTGCCAGAAAAAGGTCCCACTAGCAAGCGACAAGTGAAGGAACAGCACAACACAGAAGCTAGGCCCAGTTGCAGGCTGGCCAGGAGCTTAGAGAGAGGGAGACAAGGACCAGGAGGCCTTATACCCGCTCACTGGGGAGAAGTCCTGAAGTGCACCCTTCCTACCGAGTACCCTGGACCGTACCTGATATCCGCACCAGTAAAGGTACTGAAGTGAATCCCCTGTCTCTGTCAGTCAGTTACTCCTGCTGCGCCATCTCTCCTGCACTGCAAGCCCCAGCATCACCACCATCTGCACCTACACGGCCCCGGGGGCCCGCTCTGCCTGTGGGGAGCAGAAACATCCCAGCTGCCATCCCATCACCCCCCGGAGGTCTGCAGCAGCGCCGGTAACCATTAGCGGAAACCACAGGTGGCGTCACGAGACAAACTTTACATTAAAACCCCTTTTTTTAAAGAGAGACCCAGAGTACGGGCCCGGGAGCCGACTGCCGTGACCTCCTAAACAATATAAAAGGCCCGGGTACCGAGTCCCCTCTATTCCCCCTGGGTGACACAGTCCTACTACAGAAGTCAATGAGTCAGAGCCAGACTATTGCTGTCCATGTGGCTGCTGAAAAGTGATTTGTGCACATCAGGAAATATGAGCCTAATTTTAAATTTAGTGGCCGGTGTGCAGTAAAAAATTCTGAGAAAAAAACAAAAACATAAGAAAATAAAGAAAAATAAATGTAACATAAAAGCCTGATTTAAACAATAGCTCAATATGCATTCCCTTTAAGTGCGTCTGGTCTGGGTCTGTATTTGTTTTGGAGTCTAGTCTGGGACCTGATTATGTTTAGGAGTCTGGCCTGGGGTCCATTACAATGTTAGGGGGATTGGTTTGGGGTTCATGTTTATTTAGTGCACCTGGCATTGTCTCAGTTTGGCGGTCAGTATTTATTTGAAAGTCACTTCTGGGGAGTTATTTTGTTTAGGTGGTCTGATCTGGGGTCTGCATTCAAGTATGGGGCATAATAAGGAGAGTTATAAATACATATTATTTGTGATTCAAATCCCATATGTTGGGGATATGTCCTATATAAATGGGCCGGACAGAAGATAAAACATGTCCCTGCTTCATATACCACTTTTCTGAATTTCCCTGTTTGAGAGTTAACCCCTTCACCACCATGCGATTTTCCCGTTTTTGCACTTTAGTTTTTTGCGCCCCTTCTTCCCAGAGCCATAACTTTTTTATTTTTTGGTCAATATAGCCATATGAGGGCTTGTTCTTTGCTGGACGAGTTATACTTTTGAATGACACCATTGATTTTACAATATAGCGTACTGGAAAAAAAAATTCCAAGTGCCATGAAATTACAAAAAAAGTGCAATTTCATAATTGTTTTTTTTATTTTTTATTTACCCTAATCACTAAATCCTAAGACAGAACTGGCAATATGATTCTCCAGGTCAGTATGAGTACACAGATACCAAACATGAATGGGTTATTTTTTATTTAAGTGGTGAAAAAAATTCCAAAGTTTGTAAGAAAACAAAATTTGCTTATGTCACCATTTTCCGAGACCTGTAGCGTCTCCATTTTTTGGGGGGATCTGGGGCCGCGTGAAGGCTTATTTTTTTGCGCTCCGAGCTGAAGTTTTTATTGATACCATTTTGGGATAGATAAAATATGTTGTTTGCCTCTGATTGAATTTTATTGCAATGTTGCAGTGACCAACAAACGTAATTCTGGCGTTTTGATTGTTTTTCTCATTACGCCGTTTACCGATTGGAATAATTATTTTTATATTTTGATAGATCGGGCGATTCTGAATGCTGCGATAGCAAATAAGGATATTTTTATTTTTTATTCATTTTAATAGTTTTATTTTGAATGGAGCAAAAGCAGGGTGATTTGAACTTTTGTGTTTTTAAAAATTTTTATAACCTTTTAAATTTTTTTTACTGGCTTTACTGGCTTAGGAGACCTGAAGCTGCGATCATCCATTCACCTCTGCTACACATAACAAGGCTTAAGCCCTGCTATGTGTAGCAAAAATCACAATCACCTATGAACACCAGAGGTTCACAATGACACAGGCACCGGGGGTCTTCTCCAGACCCCCGGCTGTCATGACAACCCATTGGTGCCCCACGATCATGTGGAAGCAATTGGCCCCGATGGGCGGGGTTTGTGACGCGCTTCCAACTGGTGAGTGTTAAATGATGCTGTCAGTGATTGACAGCGGAATTTAACTGGTTAACAGTCTCGGGTGGATCTCATGACTGTTTTTTTTTTATATAATTTTTGCAACTTACAAAAGAATGTGGATTTAAAAAATAATAGAAATAAAAGTTTTCTGTAGTTATTTTCCACCACCTACAACTTTCTGATTTTTCTGTCGGAATTATTTCAAGTTGTATATGATGTCTTGTTCCTTTTTCATTGCATTATAGAAGTAGAGCAATATTGATAGGTAATTACTAATTATAATACAAACTTTGAATTTTATGTCTTTTGAAGCTTTATTAATTTACCCAAAAACAACTTTGGGCTGCTCTGACTTCCCAATGAGCCATAACAAAGTTAAAACAAAACAAAAAACACTTATGTCCTGCACTAGAGAACTTGATCACCATCTAGTGGAAAATGTTTATATTGCAGTTTGCAACTTTTTACCTTGTAGCACAAGGTAATCTGAACAGGTAGCCTAGTAAGATGTAACCACAATGCTGCTGATAAGATAACACAGTTCTCTGGATAACAATCTAGAGCTAAATACTAGAGATGAGCGGTGTTCGACTAGAACTGTTCGCCAATCTCAAATTCGAGCTGTTTTGGGCGGTGTTCGAGTTGTTCGACGAACCTGAACGATTTGCAAAAAATTCGGCTGTTCGAGGTTATGTTCGATAACTGTTCGTGCACCAAAAGCGTGTCCTGCATGTCTGGCGCTATTTAGAGCACCAATCATGCAGGGATTGTCTGCCACTCACTGTAATGCCACAGCCATGGTGGTTGTGGCATTACAGTGATTGCCCAAATCGATGGGAACAGTGCCAACAGTGAAACATGAAAAGCCGGCAATTCAGCAGCGGCATACACCTGTACCCGACAATTTAGAACCGAAAGAAAAGAGCTTCACACATAGATTAGATAGATATAAACATGTCAGCCACATATATACGAAGTACAGTGAAAGTGCTGCTTACTGTACTTGTCATTTAGCGTAAAGGATTTATCAAAAAAAATAATAGTGTTTTCATGCACCGTCTCTTTAAAAAAGCCGGCCGGCAATTCAGCAGCGGTACCCGACAATTTATAACAGACAGAATAGAGCTTCACACATAGATTAGATAGATAGAAACATGTCAGTCACATATATATGAAGTACAGTGATAGTGTTGGTTACTGTACTTGTCATTTAGTATTAAAATAAAGGATTTATTATTAAAAAAATTGGCGTGGGGTTCCCCTTAATTTTAGGCTCTAGCGGAGGTTAAGCAGACGGCTGGGGCAGATGTTTGAAGCCTGGGAAGGGGGTAATACCCACGGAGCTTCCCAGGCTACTAATATCAGCCCCCAGCTGAATACATAGCCTTTACTAGCTATTAAAATGGGGGACCCCCCAAAAAAAATGACGTGGGGTCCCCCCTAATTTAATAGCTAGCAAAGGCTAGGCAGACAGCTGGGGGCTGATATTAATAGCCCAGGAAGGGAGCCATGAATATTGGCCCCCTCCCAGGCTAGAAACACCAGCCGTCAGCCGCCCCAGAAATGGCGCATTCATAGGATGCGCCAATTCTGGCACTTAGCCTCGCTCTTCCACGCTGCCCTGGTGCGGTGGCAGGGGGTAATAGGGTTGGGGTTGATGTCAGCTTATAATGCCAGCTGACATCAAGCCCAGGTTAGTAATGGAGAGGCGTCTATAAGACACCCCCATTACTAACCCCATAGTCAAAGTTAAAAAAAACACAAACACCCAGAATAAAGTCCTTTAATTGAAATAAAGACACAATCCTTTATTGTTCTAAATTAAACCATACTTACCGTCACGCCCATTCCAGCTGAAGCCAACGATCTCCTGCAATAAAAGAAAAATAATAAAGCAACCTCATCCTTACCTTTCCATGGTTCCCACGACAGCTTCAGCTCTGCTACATCGAGATGACAGGCTGGACCGCAGCAGAACGCTGCCATCCAGCCTCTCATCCCGCAGACACTGAGAAGCGCAGGCTTGCTTGCGCTGCTCAGCGTCTCTCTGTGACGACATCCAGATGAGCCGAGTTCATGTCCAATGAACTCGGCTCACCTCATGCACGTCACTGACAGCGTGGGAAAATTCTCACGCTGAAGCGGTGAGTGCAGGAGAATTCTCCCACGCTGTCAGTGATGTGCATGAGGTGAGCTCATGTCCAATGAACTCAGCTCACCTCCTGCACGTCACTGACAGCGTGGGAAAATTCTCCTGCAATCAGCGCTTCAGCGTGAGAATTTTCCCACGCTGTCAGTGACGTGCATGAGGTGAGCCGAGTTCATTGGACATGAACTCGGCTCATCTGGATGTCGTCACAGAGAGACGCTGAGCAGCGCAAGCAAGCCTGCGCTTCTCAGTGTCTGCGGGATGACAGGCTGGATGGCAGCGTTCTGCTGCGGTCCAGCCTGTCATCTCGATGTAGCAGAGCTGAAGCTGTCGTGGGAACCATGGAAAGGTAAGGATGAGGTTGCTTTATTATTTTTCTTTTATTGCAGGAGATCGTTGGCTTCAGCTGGAATGGGCGTGATGGTAAGTATGGTTTAATTTAGAACAATAAAGGATTGTGTCTTTATTTCAATTAAAGGACTTTATTCTGGGTGTTTGTGTTTTTTTTAACTTTGACTATGGGGTTAGTAATGGGGGTGTCTTATAGACGCCTCTCCATTACTAACCTGGGCTTGATGTCAGCTGGCATTATAAGCTGACATCAACCCCAACCCTATTACCCCCTGCCACCGCACCAGGGCAGCGTGGAAGAGCGAGGCTAAGTGCCAGAATTGGCGCATCCTATGAATGCGCCATTTCTGGGGCGGCTGACGGCTGGTGTTTCTAGCCTGGGAGGGGGCCAATATTCATGGCTCCCTTCCTGGGCTATTAATATCAGCCCCCAGCTGTCTGCCTAGCCTTTGCTAGCTATTAAATTAGGGGGGACCCCACGTCATTTTTTTTGGGGGGTCCCCCATTTTAATAGCTAGTAAAGGCTATGTATTCAGCTGGGGGCTGATATTAGTAGCCTGGGAAGCTCCGTGGGTATTACCCCCTTCCCAGGCTTCAAACATCTGCCCCAGCCGTCTGCTTAACCTCCGCTAGAGCCTAAAATTAAGGGGAACCCCACGCCAATTTTTTTAATAATAAATCCTTTATTTTAATACTAAATGACAAGTACAGTAACCAACACTATCACTGTACTTCATATATATGTGACTGACATGTTTCTATCTATCTAATCTATGTGTGATGCTCTATCTTTCTGTTCTAAATTGTCGGGTACCGCTGCTGAATTGCCGCCGGCTTTTTTAAAGAGACAGTGCATGAAAACACTATTATTTTTTTAAATAAATCCTTTACACTAAATGACAAGTATAGTAAGCAACACTATCACTGTACTTATTATATATGTGACTGACATGTTTCTATCTATCTAATCTATGTGTGAAGCTCTATTCTTTCTGTTCTAAATTGTCGGGTACAGATGCTGAATTGCCGGCCGGCTTTTTTAAAGAGACGGTGCATGAAAACACTAATATTTTTTTAATAAATCCTTTACACTAAATGACAAGTGCAGTAACCAACACTGTCACTGTGCTTCTTATATGTGTGACTGACATGTTTCTATCTATCTAATCTATGTGTGATGCTCTATTCCTTCTTGTCTAAATTGTCGGGTACCGGTGTATGCCGCTGCTGAATTTGCCGGCCGGCTTTTTTAAAGAGAGTGTCTTCTGAGCAGTTTGTCAGCTTTTGGACACCTTTGCAGGTGTTTTCTATGTGTTTCTATGTGTTTTTGTTTGCCTGCCATTGGTTTTAACGGTGTTCGACGGTGTTCTAAGGTGTTCGACGAACAGTTCGACGAACAGTTCCTCGAACATCCCGGTGTTCGACGAACCGAACCGAACCCGAACACTACGGGGGTGGCTCAACACTACTAAATACTCCTGAATGCTGCTTGGACTGCACATCTTCGATCTGGGTCAGACGGCTGATGCAAGAATAGAGTAAGTCAGGTCTGTGAATTGCAGAAGCGACTGACTCTGTGTGCAGCTCCATGTGCTCATCCATACTGCAGACAGGTGTGTACCTGCATTAACTCCTTAAGGTCCAGGCCAATTTTGGCCTTAGGGCCAAACTTTTTCCTTCCAGTTATTTTTACCATTGTTGTAATTGATTTTTATTTTTTCATTTTTTTGATGTAGCTGTATCAGGGCTTGATTTTAGTGGATTGTCACCATTTTATGTCTCATATAACTCATTAAAGGGACTCTTTTAGCACAGAATGACTGTCTAAACAAAGTACAGGCACTCGGTGCACAAAAGTGCGGCCAATCATTTAAAGGGACTCAGCACAAGATGACTGTTTAAACTATGTCCCACCAATCAATTAAATATACCTTCCCACTGCCTTGTTTTCCAACTATCTCCACCACCCTCTTATGTGATTGACAGTTCTGTTTTCACAGAACCAGAGAAGGGTGAAGATAGATGGAAAACAAGCAGGTGGGAAAGTGTATTTAAATGTTTGGCCTCGTCATAGTGCACCAAGCACCTGTATTTGGTTTGACCAGTCATTCTGTGCTGACTGAGCCTCTTAAAAGCTATGGGTAGAATTAGAAAAAAAAAGCTACCATTGTTTTTTATTTGCATTTTATATTTTACTGCAAAAAGCACATAAGCTACCCTCTATACATGTACTGTATTGCCAATGTGTATTTAAATGAACCTGTCACATCGGAAAACACTATGTACCTGCATATATGGAGTTAATATGCTGATTAATAGCATTACAAAGCTGCCTGGCCGCCTTACTGAAAGTACAGCTCCCATGAGAAAATGAACTTTATTCCTCCCAGCAGCCTCTGGCTTTCAGTCTTACACACAGTGTGTGAGAGTGTGAACTGTGATAGCAGCAGGAGAGCATTAGGACCCTGTGACTTTTGCCTGGCTGAGCTCAGAGCAGGGGCAAAGCTGGAGACCCTGTGTGTTCTGAGGGTGTCTGCTGTGTGAGAGGCTAGACAGGAAGTCTGTGAGAACTGAGCTGCAACAAGATGCTGTCTCTACAAGCTCTCCTGTGGAGATTGTTAACCCCTGTCCCTGGTGAAGCTGTGTCCCTCCTTAAGAACAAGTACTGAGCTGGGGAAAGCTGTGTGGCTCTTTGGAGTTTTGTGGAAGTGCATGCTGAGTGGACTAGAGACTTTGTGCTGAAGGAGCCAAGTGTCGACTGAGAAGGGAAAGAGACTGAGGAATCCATCTCTGTGACGGAGCACGCGGTCGGTGGTCTGGAAAAGAGTGAGTGACTGCGAGAGGAGAGAAGGGGTCCGGTGCCATTCACATTGAGAGGATACTGACAAGTCTTGTGAAGAGATCTTCCCAGACCTTAACCTGAGGCTACAGGACTAAAGTCCCCGGCGTGTGGGCTTGGCATCGGCCGACAAGACAAGGAACCTTTGCTGTTTTTGTGAACATTGCTTTTGTTTTGGCGCCAAAGTTTTCCTGGACTAGCTGCAGCCACTGCGATTCACAGGCCTGTGATAGACTACATCTGAGGTTAACGGTACCGTAACTTTAAGATACCCGGGTATCCTTATAATAGGGGTATCCTTATAATAGGGGTATAAGAGCAATTGGTATAGTTTCATGCATTGTTATTGTTAATAGTGGTTGGATTGTACTCAGTGTGCCATCTCAGGGGTCCCTATAGACCGCCCTCACTAGACTGACACTGTGTTTAGGTAAAATTGTTCCAGATCTTTAGAATAATTCACATAAGCTGTAAACCTTGAGATTGGCATATTGATTTCAGCTTTTGCTGATTGTGTGTATTTAGTAGGGACAGTGTCCCAGGTAGAACCTGAGACTGATTCATTCAATACTGAATTTTAGTCTAATCCCTGTTTTAGTAAAGAAAGTGTTGTTTATTTCTGTCTCTGTCTCAGTTTGTGACTCACTGGATCTCTCTCGGACCTCCGGTCATTACAACTGCATGGAGCAGTCACCGCTCTGTACATAGTAAGCCAGTGAACAGGACTTGTAAAATCACCCTGCCACTTTGATTGATATGTGCAGAGCTGTCAAAGTGCCAGGGCATGCTTACAGCAGCTCACAATATATAAATAGCTGCTCTGGTCAACTTTTAACCCTTCTAACTTCTTAACAAAAAAAAAATATGTTTCAATAATTGTGCTGGTGTAAAGTGGACGTGTGGGAAATGTTGTTTATTAACTATTTTGTGTGACATAACTCCCTGGTTTAAAGGCATAAAAAAGTTTTAAAATTGCAACATTTTCAAAATTCTTACCAAATTTCCATTTTTTTTCACCAAGTCATATTGAACAAGTTTTACCACTATCATAAAGTACAATATTTCATGAAAAAAACAACTATTTTTTGAATCAATGGGATCAGTTGAAGCATTCCAGAGTTATTACCACATAAAGTGACAGTGGTCAGAATTGTAACACTGGTCATGAAGGTGAAAACAGAGTTGGGGGAAGAGGGGTTAAGGTTCACATATGTTGACAATTTCAGAATGCCGATCTTATAGCCTCTCGGAGGTAAGCTGCCACTAGTCTTGCTCAGCCAAACAAGCAGCCGGCCGAGATGGCTGACCATCTGATGCGAATAAGAGCCTGCCAATGTTGTGAAGAATGTTGCAGGGGAGAAAAGGATCCGGCAATTTAGATTCAAACGTCCCTTTTTAAAGTTTTTTTGTTAAGTGTTCCTCTGTTTCTTTTTTTTATGTTTGCCACTATGGGTGAAGTTTAGGGTTTCCAGATGTTTTCACTTAATTTATTATTTGCAACTGTTCGAAAATGTGCTGCAAATATACTCCGCTCCCCCTTTAGAGTGATTTCATGTACACCTAAAACTTTTTATACAATACTAGCTATTGAACCCGTTCTACGCCCGGGTGGCGAGCATTTTTATTGGTATATGGTCTCCCATGTTGGTATGTGCTGCCCCCCTCCTTGTATTTGTGCTGCCCCCATCCTGTCCCCACCATGCAATCCTGGTATGCGTGGTACCCCTCACCCCCAATCCTGGTATGCGTGAAACCCCTCACCCGCAATCCTGGTATGCGTGGCACCCCTCACCCTCAATCCTGGTATGCGTGGCACCCCTCACCCCCAATCCTGGTATGCGTGGCACCCCTCACCCCCAATCCTGGTATACGTGGCACCCCTCATCCCTATGCTGGTGTGTATGGTATCCCTCATCCTGGTATGCATGGCACCCTATCCCTCACTCCCAATCCCGGTATGTGTGGCACCCCTCACCCCCAAACCTGGTATGCGTGGCACCCCTCATCCCGGTATGCGTGGCACCCCTCACTCCCAATCCCGGTATGCGTGGCACTCCTCATCCCCAATTCCGGTATGCGCGGCACCCCTCATCCTTATCCTGGTGTGTATGGTATCCCTCATTCTGGTATGCATGGTACCCCATCCCTCATCCCTATCCTGGTGTGTATGGTATCCCTCATCCTGGTATGCATGGCACCCCATCCCTCATTCCCAATCCTGGTGTGTAAGGTATCCCTCATCCCTATCCTGGTATGTATGGCACCCCTCATCACTATCCTGGTGTGTATGGTATCCCTCATCCCGGTATGCATGGCACTCCATCCCTCATCTCCAATCCCGGCATGCGTGGCACCCCTCATCCCCAATCCTGGCATGCGTGGCACCGCTCATCCCCAATCCCGGCATGATTGGCACCCCTCATCCCCAATCCAGGCACCCCTCATCCCCAATCCCGGCATGCGTGGCACCCCTCATCCCCAATCCTTGTATGCGTGGCACCCCTCATCCCCAATCCCGGTATGCGTGGCACCCCTCATCCCCAATCCCGGTATGCGTGGCACCCCTCATCCCCAATCCCGGTATGCGTGGCACCCCTCATCCCCAATCCCGGTATGCGTGGCACCTTTCATCCCCAATCCCGGTATGCGTGGCACCCCTCACCCTCAATCCTGGTAAGCATGGTCCCCTCACCCCTCAATCCTGGTATGCGTGTTACCCCTCACCCCCCTCCTGGTATGCGTGTTACCCCTCACCCCCCAATCCTGGTATGCGTGGTACCCCTCACCCCCCAATCCTGGTATGCGTGGCACCCCTCACCCCCCAATCCTGGTATGCGTGGCACCCCTCACCCCCCAATCCTGGTATGCGTGGCACCCCTCACCCCCTAATCCTGGTATGTGTGGCACCCCTCACCGCCCAATCCTGGTATGCGTGGTACCCCTCACCCCCCAATCGTGGTATGTGTGGTACCCCTCACCCCCCAAATCCTGGTATGCGTGGTACCCCTCACCCTCCAATCCTGGTATGCGTGGTACCCCTCACCCCCAATCCTGGTATATGTGGTACCCCTCACCCCCAATCCTTGTATGTGTGGTACCCCCCAATCCTGGTATGCGTGGTACCCCTCACCCCCCAATCCTGATATATGCATGGTTCCCTCACCCCACAATCCTGTTATGTGTGGCCCCCTCATCCCTTTCACACTGTACACACATACAAAAAAAAAATAAACAGTTATACTCACCTTTCTTCTCTGTACTTCAGTGCTGCGGTGTCCTCTTCTGCCACTCACTGTAATGCCGTAGCCATGTTGGTTGTGGCATTACAGTGATTGGCTGGCCGCACAGCATCATCAGGTCTATATCAAACCTGGTGCCGCCATGCTCGTCACAGTCACTCCAGAATCAGACAGTGTAGGGAGAGCTGCTGCTGAGCTAGGGAGAGATTTGCTTGTTTCTAGTTAGTGTAGGTATACAGACAATATTAGAGACACATATCCATCTCAACAAACAGTCCTTCTGAGGACTAATCCATCTGCAGAGATATCAGGCAGGCAGTGTATATAGGCAGGCAGGGTATATAGCGGACTGCAGTGCACATAGGACAAGAGGCTCCATTCCAGTTGTGTCTGCTGCTGCTGTTAGATATTTCTAGAAATAGGCCCAGGTCTCAGGGGCCAGGAATAATTTTTTTTTGGATCTTAATCCTCATTATTTGCTTAAAAAGCAATCCTGAGAACCCAGTTTTTCTGCGCCACTTGCTTGTTGGCACTGCAGAATACAGCCAGGTCCTTTCCATATTACACCGCTAAAAATCCAGCTATATAAAACTGTGCTTTCTCTGTCACATGGATCACATATACATATACGTTTTCAGAAAATACTGCCATTTCTGGCCTCCATTAAAAGTTTGTTTCAGTGTGTCAGTGAAGCAATTGACACCAGTTTGCTGTTCAAAATAGTTACCTACAGGCCAGGTATTTAAAACCGTGTTTTCCCCATCACACGGATCACATATACGTTTTCAGAAAATACTGCCATTTCTTACCTCCATTAAAAATTTGTTGCAGTGTGTCAGTGAAGCAATTGACACCAGTTTGCTGTTCAAAATAGTTACCTACAGGCCAGGTATTTAAAACTGAGGTTTGTCCGTCACACGGATCACATATAAGTTCGATCCAAATTCAGTCATTTGTTGTGAGCGTGGAAGGTATTGTCCTCCATTTAAAATGGGCAAGGCACGTGGCAAGGGATGGGGAACTGTATGTGATGGTGATGATGGTGCATGCAGGGGCCGAGGCCGTGGGCAAGCTGAAATTGTGCCACAACAAACACCCACATCTTCTCGCAGAACACCACTATTGAACACAGAGCAGTGTGAAAAGATTATTGGTTGGATAGCAGATAATGCTTCCAGTCACTTAGCCACCACTACCACCACCTTGTCTTCCACATGGTCAAGTCTCAGTAGCTGTGAGTCTGGACCGCATATTCCTTACCCTGAACCTCCTTCCTCCCACCGTACCAAGTTCCCAGAGACAACTTATCCCACACTTGGACACTCCGAAGAGCTGTTCACTTTCCCATTTATAGATTCGGGCCTCTCGCCCGGTCCACTTGAAGCGGGGCAAGAGGAGATCGCATGTAGCAATGCCCAAATATTTGAGCAGCCACGGTCACACGAAGGACGACGGTGGGGAAGTGTCACAAGAGGTGGACGATGATAAGACACAATTGCCAGAAAGTCAGGAGGAGGACCAGAGTGCGGAAGTGGAAGACGAGGTGGTGGATGATATAGTAACTGACCCAACCTGGCTGGAGGACATGCAGAGCAAGGACAGCAGCACACAAGGGAAGGGAGGCAGAGCACCCCAACAGGCAAGAAGAAGCAGTGTGGTGGCCGCAGAAAGAAGGCAGGCAACCGTTCCCCGACACCAACACGAAGTTGCCAGTACAACTGTTAGGTCTTCCCGAGTCTGGTTGTATTTTAAAGACTCTGCTGATATCCCCAAAAAGGCCATTTGCACCACCTGCCAGGTCAGCATCAGCAGGGGTGGCAAAACGACCAGCCGGACCACCACCAGCATGATCAGGCACATGGAAGTAAAGCTCCCGACTTTGTGGGCAGAACCCCAGGATCCAGGAATAGTGTCTGCGGGTGGCACCATTTCTTCTTCCGCTCTTGTGCATGCAAGCCAATCTCCTGTCCATGGTGAATGCGAAGATGCCTCCTGCCCTGCACCTGTCATTGCACACTCTCAAGTAGCAGCATCAGGAAGCACTTCCACGTCCTTCTCCCAGCGCAGCGTTCAGTTGTCCATACCCCAGGGGCAGGGATGGTACATCTCGTTGACGGCACACTGGGTTAACATAGTGGAAGCCAGGACCCAGTTGGACCTTGGGACGGAACACGTCCTCCCGACGCCAAAGATTGCGGGCCCTAGGTCAATCAGGGTTGCCCCCACGGTCTACAGCTCCTGCACCTCATCCTCTTCAGCCTCCTCCTCCTCTTCAGCCTCCATCTCCGAAATGACCACATCAGTCACAAGCTGGAAGCACTGCAGCACTGCCTCGGCCAAGCGGCAACAGGCTGTGCTGAAGCTAATATGCTTAGGTGAAAAACCGCACAATGCTGAAGAGTTGTGGACAGCTCTGAAAGAGCAGGCAGATCTGTGGCTCACACCGCTGAGCCTACAGCCAGGCATGGTCGGAACTGCCTGATCTGCTTGTTAAAGTACGCCGCCTGTGTGCCCATTTTAGAAAGTCACCTACAGCTTCCGCCGCCCTTGCCGTGTTTCAGCAGTGTTTGCAGCTTCTGGCTCACAGACTGTTATGTGAAGTCCCCACGCATTGGAACTCTACACTGCAGATGTTAGGAAGGATTTGTGAGCAGAAGAGGGCAGTTGTTGAGTACCAGCATCAACAAGGCCGTCGGTATTCAGTTCAGACTCCACACATAAGACTTGAGGAGTGGACATGGATGTCAGACATATGTAACATCCTCCAAAACTTTGAGGACTCCACCAAGATGGTGAGCGGCGATGACGCATAATTAGCGTCACCATCCCGCTTCTCTGTCTTCTGAAACGCTCTCTGCTCACAATCAAAGAGGATGCATTGCAGGCGGAGCGCGATGAGATGGAGCAAGGAACCATACAGGGTGATTACACACAGCCTAGCCTCATCTCATCCCAACGTGGATTGGGTGACAATGAGGAAGAGGAGGAGGAGGAAGAACAGGAATTAGTTTTATGCGCTATATACGGTATTACCTGCGCAACTGTCATACCATCGGTTCAGTGTGGGTGGCCTGATGACAGGGGGGAGGAGGAGGAGGAGAGCATGGTCAGTCGTCATCTTGGTGAGGACACGGAAGTCTTGCCTTTAGCAGTCTGGCACGCATGGCTGAGTTTATGTTACGCTGCCTTTCCCATTACCCTTGCGTTCTCAATATTTTGGGTGACAGTCATTACTGGTTGGTGAGACTTCTAGACCCACGATACAAGGAGAACGTTATATCTCTTATTCCTGAGGCGGACAGGTCTACAAAAATGGGACAGTACCAGAAGGTCCTTGTTGCGGGACTATTAAAAAAATTCCCATCTGAAAATGCTGGCGGCAGAGGTCACAGTTCGTTGGACAACCAAGGAGTACAGCTAAGAGAGACACAAATGCAATCCAGCAGAGGAAGGGGAACACTGTCAAAGTTCTGGGACAGTTTTCTCAGACCCTACCATCGCACAGGCCCTGAGGTGCGTGCAGGGCATGCAATGTTTGGGAAGTTGCTGAGAGAGTACCTTGCCGACCGTACCAACGTCCTCTGTGATTCCTCTGTGCCTTTTAATTATTGGGTATCAAAGCTGGATACATGGAATGAACTGGCTCTCTACGCCTTGGAAGTCCTGGGCTGCCCTGCCGCTAGCGTTTTATCAGAGCGGGTTTTTAGTGCCACTGTTGGAATTATAACTGATAAGCGCATCCGCCTGTCAACTGAAAATGCTGACAAGCTGACTCTTATAAAAATGATGACGCGCCCCCTGGGACCGTGGGGTACTCGGTAGCTGGGCCGGTCGGTGCTGGGGATGTCACGGTGGCAGTGACCCGGTCCGTGGCCCTGGGCGGTCAATAATTAAAGAAAAGGGGAATAAAGTTTTGGGGATAATGTTCGTGACACCACCCATGTTATACGGCTATATGAGGCACCGAACGATAGCAGTGTAACATAAACTGAAATCCAGTGTCTTTTTTTGGGAGGTATATTGCATGCACTTCTTCACACCCACACATGGGTATACACTTCCTGATTTTGTCTATTTGCTCTTGTCCTCCTCCTTCTCCTCATCCTCATCCTCCACCACCATATCACCAGGGTGACCGTGGTCCGTGATGCAACACCCACATAATTTTTTTAAAAGGGTTTTTATGATGCCCGTAAAACAAAAAAATGATACAGTATATTCATGTATACCCCCCAGGGGTAAATGTTTGTCAGCCCATACACTTAGTGCATGGGCATTACAAGTATAGGAGACCCGCTCCTTTGTAATGGGAACATTTTTTTATGAGGCCCTCTAAGTCTCTTCCAAGGGGCATTAGTGTGCCTCCCAATTTTTGGCAGCCCTTGCATTCACTGCATAGGCCAACACTATGGGAGACTCTCTACTTTCTAATGGGAATTTGTGGTAACTGTGGCCCTGTTTTATGTGTGTTTAAATTCTTAGTGGAGTTTTTCCTAAATTTGGTCAGCCGTTGGACTCACTGCATACTCTATAACTGTATAGCAGACACTCTCCTTTCTAATGGGAACATGTCGTACTTGTTATTGTAGACCTGCTCTATGTGTCTTTAAATTCTTAGTGGGGTTTTTCCTAAATTTGGTCAGCCGTTGTACTCACTGCATACCCTATAACTGTATAGCAGACCCTCTCCTTTCTAATGGGAATTTGTTGTTACTGTGGCCCTGCTCTATGTGTGTTTAATTTCTTAGTGGGGTTTTTCCTAAATTTGGTCAGCCGTTGGACTCACTGCTTACCCTATAACTGTATAGCAGACCCTGTCCTTTCTAATGGGAGCATGTCGTACTTGTTACTGCAGCCCTGCTCTATGTGTCTTTAAATTCTTAGTGGGGTTTTTCCTAAAATTGGTCAGCCGTTGGACTCACTGCATACCCTATAACTGTATAGCACACTCTCTCCTTTCTAATGGGAATTTGTCGTTCCTGTGGCACTGCTCTATGTGTCTTTAAATTTTTAGTGGGGTTTTTCCTTAAATTGGTCAGCCGTTGGACTCACTGCATACCCTATAACTGTATAGCAGACCCTCTCCTTTCTAATGGGAACATGTCGTACTTGTTACTGTAGCCCTGCTCTATGTGTCTTTAAATTCTTAGTGGGGTTTTTCCTGAATTTGGTCAGCCGTTGGACTCACTGCATACCCTCTAACTGTATCGCAGACTCTCTCCTTTCTAATGGGAATTTGTCATTACTGTGGCCCTGCTCTATGTGTCTTTAAATTCTTAGTGGGGTTCTTCCTAAATTTGGTCAGCCGTTGGACTCACTGCATAGCCTATAATTATATAGCAGACTCTCTCCTTTCTAATGGGAACATGTCGTACTTTTTACTGTGGCCCTGCTCTATGTGTCTTTAAATTCTTTCTGGGGTTTTCCCTAAATTTGGTCAGCCGTTGGACTCACTGCATGCCCTATAACTGTATAGCAGATTCTCTCCTTTCTAATGGGAATTTGTCATTACTGTGGCCCTGCTCTATGTGTCTTTAAATTCTTAGTGGGGTTTTTCCTAAAATTGGTCAGCCGTTGGACTCACTGCATACCCTATAACTGTATAGCAGACTCTCTCCTTTCTAATGGGAACATGTCGTACTTGTTACTGTAGCCCTGCTCTATGTGTCTTTAAATTCTTAGTGGGGTTTTTCCTGAATTTGGTCAGCCGTTGGACTCACTGCATACCCTATAACTGTATCTCAGACTCTCTCCTTTCTAATGGGAATTTGTCATTACTGTGGCCCTGCTCTATGTGTCTTTAAATTCTTAGTGGGGTTCTTCCTAAATTTGGTCAGCCGTTGGACTCACTGCATAGCCTATAATTATATAGCAGACTCTCTCCTTTTTAATGTGAACATGTCGTACTTGTTACTGTGGCCCTGCTCTATGTGTCTTTAAATTCTTTCTGGGGTTTTCCCTAAATTTGGTCAGCCGTTGGACTCACTGCATGCCCTATAACTGTATAGCAGACTCTCTCCTTTCTAATGGGAATTTGTCATTACTGTGGCCCTGCTCTATGTGTCTTTAAATTCTTAGTGGGGTTTTTCCTAAAATTGGTCAGCCGTTGGACTCACGGCATACCCTATAACTGTATAGCAGACTCTTTCCTTTCTAATGGGAACATGTCGTACTCACCCCCCAATCGTGGTATGTGTGGTACCCCTCATCCCCCAATCCTGGTATGCGTGGTACGCCTCACCCCCCAATCCTGGTATGCGTGGTACCCCTCACCCCCAATCCTGGTATGTGTGGTACCCCTCACCCCCAATCCTCGTATGTGTGGTACCCCTCATCCCCCAATCCTGGTATACGTGGTACCCCTCACCCCCCAATCCTGATATATGCATGATTCCCTCACCCCACAATCCTGTTATGTGTGGCCCCCTCATCCCTTTCACACTGTACACACATACAAAAAAAATAAACAGTTATACTCACCTTTCTTCTCTGTACTTCAGTGCTGTGGTGTCCTCTTCTGCCGGAGGCCGGGGGAGGAGTGCGGCGCCGGAGTACCGCGCTGTCCGGCACCATTTTGCTGAAGACACACTGTAAATGTGTCTTCAGTAAAATGGCACCGGATAGCGCAATGCGCACGCACCGGTCCGACGCCTTCACTCCGCCCTCGGTCTCCAGCGAAGAGAGGCCTCACGGCAACGCTCCTACCGGTCAGGTAAGTATGTAAGTATGGCGCCGGAGATCGCGGTATGCGTTCAGTGTCTACGCATGCCACACGATCTCCGGCGCCATACACCTCCTCTTACCTGTAACGGCAGGATGCGTGCATCTCTCTGGAGCCAGACTGCGCGTCACCCATGTGCAGTCTATCGAGGCTTTGGACAGAGACACGCATCCCGCCTTATATTATAGATTTGTGTCATTTTTAGCAGAACATTAGTGATGAGCGAGCATGTTCGCTACTGCTCGGTGCTCGCCCGAGCATCTCACTGCTCGATATGCTCAGCGCTCGCCGAGTATTTCCGGGGTTGCTCGGAGGAAGATCGGGTCTCCTCTCTGCATGTTTGGAACTCTTTACAGAGCCAATGAACATGCAGGGATTTCCTGCCACTCACTGTAATGCCGTAGCCATGTTGGTTGTGGCATTACAGTGATTGGCTGGCCGCACAGCGTCATCAGGTCTATATCAAACCTGGCGCCGCCATGCTCGTCACAGTCACTCCGGAATCAGACAGTGTAGGGAGAGCTGCTGCTGAGCTAGGGAGAGATTTGCTTGTTTCTAGTTAGTGTAGGTATACAGACAATATTAGAGACACATATCCAGCTCAACAAACAGTCCTTCTGAGGACTAATCCATCTGCAGAGATATCAGGCAGGCAGTGTATATAGGCAGGCAGGGTATATAGCGGACTGCAGTGCACATAGGACAAGAGGCTCCATTCCAGTTGTGTCTGCTGCTGCTGTTAGATATTTCTAGAAATAGGCCCAAGTCTCAGGGGCCAGGAATAATTTTTTTTTGGATCTTAATCCTCATTATTTGCTTAAAAAGCAATCCTGAGAACCCAGTTTTTCTGCGCCACTTGCTTGTTGGCACTGCAGAATACAGCCAGGTCCTTTCCATATTACACCGCTAAAAATCCAGCTATATAAAACTGTGATTTCTCTGTCACATGGATCACATATACATATACGTTTTCAGAAAATACTGCCATTTCTGGCCTCCATTAAAAGTTTGTTTCAGTGTGTCAGTGAAGCAATTGACACCAGTTTGCTGTTCAAAATAGTTACCTACAGGCCAGGTATTTAAAACCGTGTTTTCCCCATCACACGGATCACATATACGTTTTCAGAAAATACTGCCATTTCTTACCTCCATTAAAAATTTGTTGCAGTGTGTCAGTGAAGCAATTGACACCAGTTTGCTGTTCAAAATAGTTACCTACAGGCCAGGTATTTAAAACTGAGGTTTGTCCGTCACACGGATCACATATAAGTTCGATCCAAATTCAGTCATTTGTTGTGAGCGTGGAAGGTATTGTCCTCCATTTAAAATGGGCAAGGCACGTGGCAAGGGACGGGGAACTGTATGTGATGGTGATGATGGTGCATGCAGGGGCCGAGGCCGTGGGCAAGCTGAAATTGTGCCACAACAAACACCCACATCTTCTCGCTCGACCTTCCTGTCCCAATTAATAGGGGACCGCAGAACACCACTATTGAACACAGAGCAGTGTGAAAAGATTATTGGTTGGATAGCAGATAATGCTTCCAGTCACTTAGCCACCACTACCACCACCTTGTCTTCCACATGGTCAAGTCTCAGTAGCTGTGAGTCTGGACCGCATATTCCTTACCCTGAACCTCCTTCCTCCCACCGTACCAAGTTCCCAGAGACAACTGATCCCACACTTGGACACTCTGAAGAGCTGTTCACTTTCCCATTTATAGATTCGGGCCTCTCGCCCGGTCCACTTGAAGCGGGGCAAGAGGAGATCGCATGTAGCAATGCCCAAATATTTGAGCAGCCACGGTCACATGAAGGACGATGGTGGGGAAGTGTCACAAGAGGTGGACGATGATAAGACACAATTGCCAGAAAGTCAGGAGGAGGACCAGAGTGCGGAAGTGGAAGACGAGGTGGTGGATGATATAGTAACTGACCCAACCTGGCTGGAGGACATGCAGAGCGAGGACAGCAGCACACAAGGGAAGGGAGGCAGAGCACCCCAACAGGCAAGAAGAAGCAGTGTGGTGGCCGCAGAAAGAAGGCAGGCAACCGTTCCCCGACACCAACACGAAGTTGCCAGTACAACTGTTAGGTCTTCCCGAGTCTGGTTGTATTTTAAAGACTCTGCTGATATCCCCAAAAAGGCCATTTGCACCACCTGCCAGGTTAGCATCAGCAGGGGTGGCAAAACGACCAGCCGGACCACCACCAGCATGATCAGGCACATGGAAGTAAAGCTCCCGACTTTGTGGGCAGAACCCCAGGATCCAGGAATAGTGTCTGCGGGTGGCACCATTTCTTCTTCCGCTGTTGTGCATGCAAGCCAATCTCCTGTCCATGGTGAATGCGAAGATGCCTCCTGCCCTGCACCTGTCATTGCACACTCTCAAGTAGCAGCATCAGGAAGCACTTCCACGTCCTTCTCCCAGCGCAGCGTTCAGTTGTCCATACCCCAGGGGCAGGGATGGTACATCTCGTTGACGGCACACTGGGTTAACATAGTGGAAGCCAGGACCCAGTTGGACCTTGGGACGGAACACGTCCTCCCGACGCCAAAGATTGCGGGCCCTAGGTCAATCAGGGTTGCCCCCACGGTCTACAGCTCCTGCACCTCATCCTCCTCAGCCTCCTCCTCCTCTTCAGCCTCCATCTCCGAAATGACCACATCAGTCACAAGCTGGAAGCACTGCAGCACTGCCTCGGCCAAGCGGCAACAGGCTGTGCTGAAGCTAATATGCTTAGGTGAAAAACCGCACAATGCTGAAGAGTTGTGGACAGCTCTGAAAGAGCAGGCAGATCTGTGGCTCACACCGCTGAGCCTACAGCCAGGCATGGTCGGAGCTGCCTGATCTGCTTGTTAAAATACGCCGCCTGTGTGCCCATTTTAGAAAGTCACCTACAGCTTCCGCCGCCCTTGCCGTGTTTCAGCAGTGTTTGCAGCTTCTGGCTCACAGACTGTTATGTGAAGTCCCCACGCATTGGAACTCTACACTGCAGATGTTAGGAAGGATTTGTGAGCAGAAGAGGGCAGTTGTTGAGTACCAGCATCAACAAGGCCGTCGGTATTCAGTTCAGACTCCACACATAAGACTTGAGGAGTGGACATGGATGTCAGATATATGTAACATCCTCCAAAACTTTGAGGACTCCACCAAGATGGTGAGCGGCGATGACGCATAATTAGCGTCACCATCCCGCTTCTCTGTCTTCTGAAACGCTCTCTGCTCACAATCAAAGAGGATGCATTGCAGGCGGAGCACGATGAGATGGAGCAAGGAACCATACAGGGTGATTACACACAGCCTAGCCTCATCTCATCCCAACGTGGATTGGGTGACAATGAGTAAGAGGAGGAGGAGGAAGAACAGGAGTTAGTTTTATGCGCTATATACGGTATTACCTGCGCAACTGCCATACCATCGGTTCAGTGTGGATAGCCTGATGACAGGGGGGAGGAGGAGGAGGAGAGCATGGTCAGTCGTCATCTTGGTGAGGACACGGAAGTCTTGCCTTTAGCAGTCTGGCACGCATGGCTGAGTTTATGTTACGCTGCCTTTCCCATTACCCTTGCGTTCTCAAAATTTTGGGTGACAGTCATTACTGGTTGGTGAGACTTCTAGACCCACGATACAAGGAGAACGTTATATCTCTTATTCCTGAGGCGGACAGGTCTACAAAAATGGGACAGTACCAGAAGGTCCTTGTTGCGGAACTATTAAAAAAATTCCCATCTGAAAATGCTGGCGGCAGAGGTCACAGTTCGTTGGACAACCAAGGAGTACAGCTAAGAGAGACACAAATGCAATCCAGCAGAGGCAGGGGAACACTGTCAAAGTTCTGGGACAGTTTTCTCAGACCCTACCATCGCACAGGCCCTGAGGTGCGTGCAGGGCATGCAATGTTTGGGAAGTTGCTGAGAGAGTACCTTGCCGACCGTACCAACGTCCTCTGTGATTCCTCTGTGCCTTTTAATTATTGGGTATCCAAGCTGGATACATGGAATGAACTGGCTCTCTACGCCTTGGAAGTCCTGAGCTGCCCTGCCGCTAGCGTTTTATCAGAGCGGGTTTTTAGTGCCACTGTTGGAATTATAACTGATAAGCGCATCCGCCTGTCAACTGAAAATGCTGACAGGCTGACTCTTATAAAAATGATGACGCGCCCCCTGGGACCGTGGGGTACTCGGTAGATGGGCCGGTCGGTGCTGGGGATGTCACGGTGGCAGTGACCTGGTCCGTGGCCCAGGGCGGTCAATAATTAAAGAAAAGGGGAATAAAGTTTTGGGGATAATGTTCGTGACACCACCCATGTTATGCGGCTATATGAGGCACCAAACGATAGCAGTGTAGCATAAACTGAAATCCAGTGTCTTTTTTTGGGAGGTATATTGCATGCACCTCTTCACACCCACACATGGGTATACACTTCCTGATTTTGTCTATTTGCTCTTGTCCTCCTCCTTCTCCTCATCCTCATCCTCCACCACCATATCACCAGGGTGACCGTGGTCCGTGATGCAACACCCACATAATTTTTTTAAAGGGTGTTTATGATGCCCGTAAAAAAAAAAATGATACAGTATGTTCATGTATACCCCCCAGGGGTAAATGTTTGTCAGCCCATACACTTAGTGCATGGGCATTACAAGTATAGGAGACCCGCTCCTTTGTAATGGGAACATTTTTTTATGAGGCCCTCTAAGTCTCTTCCAAGGGGCATTAGAGTGCCTCCCAATTTTTGGTAGCCCTTGCATTCACTGCATAGGCCAACACTATGGGAGACTCTCTCCTTTCTAATGGGAATTTGTCGTTACTGTGGCCCTGTTCTATGTGTATTTAAATACTTAGTGGAGTTTTTCCTAAATTTGGTCAGCCGTTGGACTCACTGCATACCCTATAACTGTATAGCAGACCCTCTCCTTTCTAATGGGAATTTGTTGTTATTGTGGCCCTGCTCTATGTGTCTTTAATTTCTTAGTGGGGTTTATCCTAAAATTGGTCAGCCATTGGACTCACTGCATACCCTATAACAGTATTACAGACCCTCTCCTTTCTAACGAGATCATGTCGTACTTGTTACTGTAGATATGCTCTATGTGTCTTTAAATTCTTATTGGGGTTTTTCCTAAATTTGGTCAGCCGTTGGACTCACTGCATACTCTATAACTGTAAAGCACACTTTCTCCTTTCTAATGGGAATTTGTCGTTATTGTGTGGCCCTGCTCTATGTGTTTTTCAAATTCTTAGTGGGGTTTTCCCTAAATTTGGTCAGCCGTTGGACTCACTGCATACCCTATAACTGTATAGCAGACTCTATCCTTTCTAATGGGAATTTGTCGATACTGTGGCCCTGCTCTATGTGTCTTTAAATTCTTAGTGGGTTTTTTCCTAAAATTGGTCAGCCGTTGGACTCACTGCATACCCTATAACTGTATAGCAGACTCTCTCCTTTCTAATGGGAACATGTCGTACTTGTTACTGTAGCCCTGCTCTATGTGTCTTTAAATTCTTAGTGGGGTTTTTCCTGAATTTGGTCAGCCGTTGGACTCACTGCATACCCTCTAACTGTATCGCAGACTCTCTCCTTTCTAATGGGAATTTGTCATTACTGTGGCCCTGCTCTATGTGTCTTTAAATTCTTAGTGGGGTTCTTCCTAAATTTGGTCAGCCGTTGGACTCACTGCATAGCCTATAATTATATAGCAGACCCTCTCCATTCTAATGGGAACATGTTGTACCTTGCTACTGTGGCCCTGCTCTATGTGTCTTTAAATCCTTTCTGGGTTTTTTCCTAATTTTGGTCAGCCGTTGGACTCACTGCATACTCTATAACTGTATAGCAGACTCTCTCCTTTCTAATGGGAACATGTCGTACTTGTTACTGTGGCCCTGCTCTATGTGTCTTTAAATTCTTTCTGGGGTTTTCCCTAAATTTGGTCAGCCGTTGGACTCACTGCATGCCCTATAACTGTATAGCAGACTCTCTCCTTTCTAATGGGAATTTGTCATTACTGTGGCCCTGCTCTATGTGTCTTTAAATTCTTAGTGGGGTTTTTCCTAAAATTGGTCAGCCGTTGGACTCACGGCATACCCTATAACTGTATAGCAGACGCTTTCCTTTCTAATGGGAACATGTCGCAATTGTTACTGTGGCCCTGCTCTATGTGTCTTTAAATTCTTTCTGGGATTTTCCCTAAATTTGGTCAGCCGTTGGATTCACTGCATACCCTATAACTGTATAGCAGAGTCTCTCCTTTCTAATGGGAATTTGTCATTACTGTGGCCCTGCTCTATGTGTCTTTAAATTCTTAGTGGGGTTTTTCCTAAAATTGGTCAGCCGTTGGACTCACGGCATACCCTATAACTGTACAGCAGACTCTTTCCTTTCTAATGGGAATATGTCGTTATTGTGGTTCTGCTGTATGTGTCTTTAAATTCTTAGTGGGGTTTTTCCTAAAATTGGTCAGCCGTTGGACTCACTGCATACCCTATAACTGTATAGCAGACTCTCTCCTTTCTAATGGGAATTTGTCGCTACTGTGACCCTGGTCTATGTGTCTTTAAATTCTTAGTGGGGTTTTGACCTAAAATTGGTCAGCCGTTTGAATCACTGCATACCCTATAACTGTATAGCAGACTCTCTGCTTTCTAATGGGAATTTTTCGTTACTGTGGCCATGCTCTATGTGTCTTTAAATTCTTAGTGGGGTTTTTCCAAAATTTGGTCACCGATTGGACTCACTGCATACCCTATAACTGTATTACAGACCCTCTCCTTTCTAACGAGAACATGTCTTACTTGTTACTGTAGCCATGCTCTATGTGTCTTTAAATTCTTATTGGGGTTTTTCCTAAATTTGGTCAGCCGTTGGACTCACTGCATACCCTATAACTGTAAAGCACACTTTCTCCTTTCTAATGGGAATTTGTCGTTATTGTGTGGCCCTGCTCTATGTGTTTTTCAAATTCTTAGTGGGGTTTTCCCTAAATTTGGTCAGCCGTTGGACTCACTGCATACCCTATAACTGTATAGCAGATTCTCTCCTTTCTAATGGGAATTTGTCGATACTGTGGCCCAGCTCTATGTGTCTTTAAATTCTTAGTGGGTTTTTTCCTAAAATTGGTCAGCCGTTGGACTCACTGCATACCCTATAACTGTATAGCAGACTCTCTCCTTTCTAATGGGAATTTGTCGTTACTGTGGCTCTGCTCTATGTGTCTTTAAATTCTTAGTGGGGTTCTTCCTAAATTTGGTCAGCCGTTGGACTCCCTGCATACCCTATAACTGTATTGCAGACCCTCTCCTTTTTAATGGGAACATGTCGTACCTTGTTACTGTGGTCCTGCTCTATGTGTCTTTAAATTCTTAGTGGGGTTTTTCCCAAATTTTGGCAGTGCTTGAGGTCACAGCATGGGCATTACCACTATAGGAGACCTGCTCCTTTATCATGGGAACATTTTTTTTACTGAGACCCTCCTCTATGTCTCTTCAAAGGGGTATTGGATTGCGTCCAACATGCATGAGCACGACCGATCCACATTAAAAGAGCAGCCATAGAGTGTCCGGGAACCTTCCCCCACACTTTTCTTAGCCAGTGCTGCTTCTTGGCAGGGATGGACGGCCCTCCAGAAAACCGGATACTCCTCCGGTGGACCCTGGCTTCTCCTTCAGGAGAGTTCATAGCGCCGAGGTGAGGCTATGATGATGATAGAGTCCACCATCAGCTTAGTTTTCTGTTACTTGTAATGCAGGCGCAAGTATGCAGCCAGCCAGCCACCCACCCACACGCCACAATACTAAACTGCCAGATTTCTGGGCAGCTGCTTGCACTTGTAATGTGGCCTTTTAGGCTTGTGGAGGCGGAAGCTTTTCACAACCTCATGCCTCATGCCTCGTGTCCATACTCAGTCCCCAGCCGTCACTATTCCTCTCGGTGTTGTCTCCGCCTTCTACAAGCGCGGGTCACTGAACATTACTGCTGGTACTTTTCTGTGGGAATTTGCTTGCCTCCTACCAGCCTGGAATATTTCCAGCAAATTATGGTACGACGCCATGGTATTAGCACTGCCCCCAGTACCAGTAGCGAAGCCATCCCCAATTTCCTTCTCAGGAATTTTATTTGTTAGACTGAGTGGCTGCCCAAATACATTTTCTCACAAAGGAGCTGAAAATAGAGTGGCAGTAGGTGCAAGTTTCTCCAGAATACAGCCAGGTCCTTTCCATATTACACCGCTAAAAATCCAGCTATATAAAACTGTGCTTTCTCTGTCACATGGATCACATATACATATACGTTTTCAGAAAATACTGCCATTTCTGGCCTCCATTAAAAGTTTGTTTCAGTGTGTCAGTGAAGCAATTGACACCAGTTTGCTGTTCAAAATAGTTACCTACAGGCCAGGTATTTAAAACTGTGTTTTCCCCATCACACGGATCACATATACGTTTTCAGAAAATACTGCCATTTCTTACCTCCATTAAAAATTTGTTGCAGTGTGTCAGTGAAGCAATTGACACCAGTTTGCTGTTCAAAATAGTTACCTACAGGCCAGGTATTTAAAACTGAGGTTTGTCCGTCACACGGATCACATATAAGTTCGATCCAAATTCAGTCATTTGTTGTGAGCGTGGAAGGTATTGTCCTCCATTTAAAATGGGCAAGGCACGTGGCAAGGGACGGGGAACTGTATGTGATGGTGATGATGGTGCATGCAGGGGCCGAGGCCGTGGGCAAGCTGAAATTGTGCCACAACAAACACCCACATCTTCTCGCTCGACCTTCCTGTCCCAATTAATAGGGGACCGCAGAACACCACTATTGAACACAGAGCAGTGTGAAAAGATTATTGGTTGGATAGCAGATAATGCTTCCAGTCACTTAGCCACCACTACCACCACCTTGTCTTCCACATGGTCAAGTCTCAGTAGCTGTGAGTCTGGACCGCATATTCCTTACCCTGAACCTCCTTCCTCCCACCGTACCAAGTTCCCAGAGACAACTGATCCCACACTTGGACACTCCGAAGAGCTGTTCACTTTCCCATTTATAGATTCGGGCCTCTCGCCCGGTCCACTTGAAGCAGGGCAAGAGGAGATCGCATGTAGCAATGCCCAAATATTTGAGCAGCCACGGTCACACGAAGGACGACGGTGGGGAAGTGTCACAAGAGGTGGACGATGATAAGACACAATTGCCAGAAAGTCAGGAGGAGGACCAGAGTGCGGAAGTGGAAGACGAGGTGGTGGATGATATAGTAACTGACCCAACCTGGCTGGAGGACATGCAGAGCGAGGACAGCAGCACACAAGGGAAGGGAGGCAGAGCACCCCAACAGGCAAGAAGAAGCAGTGTGGTGGCCGCAGAAAGAAGGCAGGCAACCGTTCCCCGACACCAACACGAAGTTGCCAGTACAACTGTTAGGTCTTCCCGAGTCTGGTTGTATTTTAAAGACTCTGCTGATATCCCCAAAAAGGCCATTTGCCCCACCTGCCAGGTCAGCATCAGCAGGGGTGGCAAAACGACCAGCCGGACCACCACCAGCATGATCAGGCACATGGAAGTAAAGCTCCCGACTTTGTGGGCAGAACCCCAGGATCCAGGAATAATGTCTACGGGTGGCACCATTTCTTCTTCCGCTGTTGTGCATGCAAGCCAATCTCCTGTCCATGGTGAATGCGAAGATGCCTCCTGCCCTGCACCTGTCATTGCACACTCTCAAGTAGCAGCATCAGGAAGCACTTCCACGTCCTTCTCCCAGCGCAGCGTTCAGTTGTCCATACCCCAGGGGCAGGGATGGTACATCTCGTTGACGGCACACTGGGTTAACATAGTGGAAGCCAGGACCCAGTTGGACCTTGGGACGGAACACGTCCTCCCGACGCCAAAGATTGCGGGCCCTAGGTCAATCAGGGTTGCCCCCACGGTCTACAGCTCCTGCACCTCATCCTCCTCAGCCTCCTCCTCCTCTTCAGCCTCCATCTCCGAAATGACCACATCAGTCACAAGCTGGAAGCACTGCAGCACTGCCTCGGCCAAGCGGCAACAGGCTGTGCTGAAGCTAATATGCTTAGGTGAAAAACCGCACAATGCTGAAGAGTTGTGGACAGCTCTGAAAGAGCAGGCAGATCTGTGGCTCACACCGCTGAGCCTACAGCCAGGCATGGTTGGAGCTGCCTGATCTGCTTGTTAAAGTACGCCGCCTGTGTGCCCATTTTAGAAAGTCACCTACAGCTTCCGCCGCCCTTGCTGTGTTTCAGCAGTGTTTGCAGCTTCTGGCTCACAGACTGTTATGTGAAGTCCCCACGCATTGGAAATCTACACTGCAGATGTTAGGAAGGATTTGTGAGCAGAAGAGGGCAGTTGTTGAGTACCAGCATCAACAAGGCCGTCGGTATTCAGTTCAGACTCCACACATAAGACTTGAGGAGTGGACATGGATGTCAGACATATGTAACATCCTCCAAAACTTTGAGGACTCCACCAAGATGGTGAGCGGCGATAACGCATAATTAGCGTCACCATCCCGCTTCTCTGTCTTCTGAAACGCTCTCTGCTCACAATCAAAGAGGATGCATTGCAGGCAGAGCACGATGAGATGGAGCAAGGAACCATACAGGGTGATTACACACAGCCTAGCCTCATCTCATCCCAACGTGGATTGGGTGACAATGAGGAAGAGGAGGAGGAGGAAGAACAGGAGTTAGTTTTATGCGCTATATACGGTATTACCTGCGCAACTGCCATACCATCGGTTCAGTGTGGGTGGCCTGATGACAGGGGGGAGGAGGAGGGGGAGAGCATGGTCAGTCGTCATCTTGGTGAGGACACGGAAGTCTTGCCTTTAGCAGTGTGGCACGCATGGCTGAGTTTATGTTACGCTGCCTTTCCCATTACCCTTGCGTTCTCAAAATTTTGGGTGACAGTCATTACTGGTTGGTGAGACTTCTAGACCCACGATACAAGGAGAACGTTATATCTCTTATTCCTGAGGCGGACAGGTCTACAAAAATGGGACAGTACCAGAAGGTCCTTGTTGCGGAACTATTAAAAAAATTCCCATCTGAAAATGCTGGCGGCAGAGGTCACAGTTCGTTGGACAACCAAGGAGTACAGCTAAGAGAGACACAAATGCAATCCAGCAGAGGCAGGGGAACACTGTCAAAGTTCTGGGACAGTTTTCTCAGACCCTACCATCGCACAGGCCCTGAGGTGCGTGCAGGGCATGCAATGTTTGGGAAGTTGCTGAGAGAGTACCTTGCCGACCGTACCAACGTCCTCTGTGATTCCTCTGTGCCTTTTAATTATTGGGTATCCAAGCTGGATACATGGAATGAACTGGCTCTCTACGCCTTGGAAGTCTTGAGCTGCCCTGCCGCTAGCGTTTTATCAGAGCGGGTTTTTAGTGCCACTGTTGGAATTATAACTGATAAGCGCATCCGCCTGTCAACTGAAAATGCTGACAGGCTGACTCTTATAAAAATGATGACGCGCCCCCTGGGACCGTGGGGTACTCGGTAGCTGGGCCGGTCGGTGCTGGGGATGTCACGGTGGCAGTGACCTGGTCCGTGGCCCAGAGCGGTCAATAATTAAAGAAAAGGGGAATAAAGTTTTGGGGATAATGTTCGTGACACCACCCATGTTATGCGGCTATATGAGGCACCGAACGATAGCAGTGTAGCATAAACTGAAATCCAGTGTCTTTTTTTGGGAGGTATATTGCATGCACCTCTTCACACCCACACATGGGTATACACTTCCTGATTTTGTCTATTTGCTCTTGTCCTCCTCCTTCTCCTCATCCTCATCCTCCACCACCATATCACCAGGGTGACCGTGGTCCGTGATGCAACACCCACATAATTTTTTTAAAGGGTGTTTATGATGCCCGTAAAAAAAAAAATGATACAGTATGTTCATGTATACCCCCCAGGGGTAAATGATTGTCAGCCCATACACTTAGTGCATGGGCATTACAAGTATAGGAGACCCGCTCCTTTGTAATGGGAACATTTTTTTATGAGGCCGTCTAAGTCTCTTCCAAGGGCCATTAGAGTGCCTCCCAATTTTTGGTAGCCCTTGCATTCACTGCATAGGCCAACACTATGGGAGACTCTCTCCTTTCTAATGGGAATTTGTCGTTACTGTGGCCCTGTTCTATGTGTATTTAAATTCTTAGTGGAGTTTTTCCTAAATTTGGTCAGCCGCTGGACTCACTGCATACCCTATAACTGTATAGCAGACCCTCTCCTTTCTAATGGGAATTTGTTGTTATTGTGGCCCTGCTCTATGTGTCTTTAATTTCTTAGTGGGGTTTTTCCTAAATTTGATCAGCCATTTGACTCACTGCTTACCCTATAACTGTATAGCAGACCCTGTCCTTTCTAATGGGAGCATGTCGTACTTGTTACTGCAGCCCTGCTCTATGTGTCTTTAAATTCTTAGTGGGGTTTTTCCTAAAATTGGTCAACCATTGGACTCACTGCAAACCCTATAACTGTATTACAGACCCTCTCCTTTCTAACGAGAACATGTCGTACTTGTTACTGTAGACATGCTCTATGTGTCTTTAAATTCTTATTGGGGTTTTTCCTAAATTTGGTCAGCCGTTGGACTCACTGCATACCCTATAACTGTAAAGCACACTTTCTCCTTTCTAATGGGAATTTGTCATTATTGTGTGGCCCTGCTCTATGTGTTTTTCAAATTCTTAGTGGGGTTTTCCCTAAATTTGGTCAGCCGTTGGACTCACTGCATACCCTATAACTGTATAGCACACTCTCTCCTTTCTAATGGGAATTTGTCGATACTGTGGCCCTGCTCTATGTGTCTTAAAAATTCTTAGTGGGTTTTTTCCTAAAATTGGTCAGCCGTTGGACTCACTGCATACCCTATAACTGTATAGCAGACTCTCTCCTTTCTAATGGGAACATGTCGTACTTGTTACTGTAGCCCTGCTCTATGTGTCTTTAAATTCTTAGTGGGGTTTTTCCTGAATTTGGTCAGCCGTTGGACTCACTGCATACCCTCTAACTGTATCGCAGACTCTCTCCTTTCTAATGGGAATTTGTCATTACTGTGGCCCTGCTCTATGTGTCTTTAAATTCTTAGTGGGGTTCTTCCTAAATTTGGTCAGCCGTTGGACTCACTGCATAGCCTATAATTATATAGCAGACCCTCTCCTTTCTAATGGGAACATGTTGTACCTTGCTACTGTGGCCCTGCTCTATGTGTCTTTAAATCCTTTCTGGGTTTTTTCCTAATTTTGGTCAGCCGTTGGACTCACTGCATACCCTATAACTGTACAGCAGACTCTCTCCTTTCTAATGGGAACATGTCGTACTTGTTACTGTGGCCCTGCTCTATGTGTCTTTAAATTCTTTCTGGGGTTTTCCCTAAATTTGGTCAGCCGTTGGACTCACTGCATACCCTATAACTGTATAGCAGACTCTCTCCTTTCTAATGGGAATTTGTCATTACTGTGGCCCTGCTCTATGTGTCTTTAAATTCTTAGTGGGGTTTTTCCTAAAATTGGTCAGCCGTTGGACTCACGGCATACCCTATAACTGTATAGCAGACTCTTTCCTTTGTAATGGGAATATGTCGTTATTGTGGTTCTGCTGTATGTGTCTTTAAATTCTTAGTGGGGTTTTTCCTAAAATTGGTCAGCCGTTGGACTCACTGCATACCCTATAACTGTATAGCAGACTCTCTCCTTTCTAATGGGAATTTGTCGCTACTGTAACCCTGGTCTATGTGTCTTTAAATTCTTAGTGGGGTTTTGACCTAAAATTGGTCAGCCGTTTGAATCACTGCATACCCTATAACTGTATAGCAGACTCTCTGCTTTCTAATGGGAATTTTTCGTTACTGTGGCCATGCTCTATGTGTCTTTAAATTCTTAGTGGGGTTTTTCCAAAATTTGGTCACCAATTGGACTCACTGCATACCCTATAACTGTATTACAGACCCTCTCCTTTCTAACGAGAACATGTCTTACTTGTTACTGTAGCCATGCTCTATGTGTCTTTAAATTCTTATTGGGGTTTTTCCTAAATTTGGTCAGCCGTTGGACTCACTGCATGCACTATAACTGTAAAGCACACTTTCTCCTTTCTAATGGGAATTTGTCGATACTGTGGCCCAGCTCTATGTGTCTTTAAATTCTTAGTGGGTTTTTTCCTAAAATTGGTCAGCCGTTGGACTCACTGCATACCCTATAACTGTATAGCAGACTCTCTCCTTTCTAATGGGAATTTGTCGATACTGTGGCCCAGCTCTATGTGTCTTTAAATTCTTAGTGGGTTTTTTCCTAAAATTGGTCAGCCGTTGGACTCACTGCATACCCTATAACTGTATAGCAGACTCTCTCCTTTCTAATGGGAATTTGTCGTTACTGTGGCCCTGCTCTATGTGTCTTTAAATTCTTAGCGGGGTTCTTCCTAAATTTGGTCAGCCGTTGGACTCCCTGCATACCCTATAACTGTATTGCAGATCCTCTCCTTTTTAATGGGAACATGTCGTACCTTGTTACTGTGGCCCTGCTCTATGTGTCTTTAAATTCTTAGTGGGGTTTTTCCCAAATTTTGGCAGTGCTTGAGGTCACAGCATGGGCATTACCACTATAGGAGACCTGCTCCTTTATCATGGGAACATTTTTTTTACTGAGACCCTCCTCTATGTCTCTTCAAAGGGGTATTGGATTGCGTCCAACATGCATAAGCACGACCGATCCACATTAAAAGAGCAGCCATAGAGTGTCCGGGAACCTTCCCCCACACTTTTCTTAGCCAGTGCTGCTTCTTGGCAGGGATGGACGGCCCTCCAGAAAACCGGATACTCCTCCGGTGGACCCTGGCTTCTCCTTCAGGAGAGTTCATAGCGCCGAGGTGAGGCTATGATGATGATAGAGTCCACCATCAGCTTAGTTTTCTGTTACTTGTAATGCAGGCGCAAGTATGCAGCCAGCCAGCCACCCACCCACCCACACGCCACAATACTAAACTGCCAGATTTCTGGGCAGCTGCTTGCACTTGTAATGTGGCCTTTTAGGCTTGTGGAGGCGGAAGCTTTTCACAACCTCATGCCTCATGCCTCGTGTCCATACTCAGTCCCCAGCCGTCACTATTCCTCTCGGTGTTGTCTCTGCCTTCTACAAGCGCGGGTCACTGAACATTACTGCTGGTACTTTTCTGTGGGAATTTGCTTGCCTCCTACCAGCCTGGAATATTTCCAGCAAATTATGGTACGACGCCATGGTATTAGCACTGCCCCCAGTACCAGTAGCGAAGCCATCCCCAATTTCCTTCTCAGGAATTTTATTTGTTAGACTGAGCGGCTGCCCAAATACATTTTCTCACAAAGGAGCTGAAGATAGAGTGGCAGTAGGTGCAAGTTTCTCCAGCCTGTTAGATATTAGAGGGTGAACGGCAGCATATTGGATCAGTGGTTAGCACTGAAGCCTTGCAGCGCTGGGATCCTGGGTTCAAATCCCAGCAAGGACAACATCTGCAAGGACTTTGTATGTTCTCCCCGTGTTTGCGTGTGTTTCCTCCTCAGTAAAAAAGCAGCCATAGAGTGTCCGGGAACCTTCCCACACACTTTTCTTAGCCAGGACTGCTTCTCGGCAGGTTTGGACGGTCCCACCAGAGAATCTTCTGGTGTGCTTTGGCTTCTACCTCAGGAGAGTTCATGATAGCGCTAACTTTGCAGCTCTTGAGCAGGTGAAAAAGGTTAGCCCTCAGAATCAAATCCTCTGGTGGGCACAATGTTTTTCAATCTGAAACAGCTTCTCAGTGGGAGTTGGATTTCACCACAGCCATATTCTTTAGCTCGGTGAAAGGACTGGCTTTGAGGGAAACCGTATCTACCCCGGCTGTCATTTCTCCGTCACCAGGTTCCGCCCATTGTCCCACACGACCATGCCTGGCTGTATATTCAGCGGTGAGAGCTACAGATCAGGCTGCTGTGTTACAGCTTTCAACAACTCTGCAGCGCTGGGCCGTTTGTCAATTAAGAATTAAGCATGTTATCTTCAGCACAGCCTGTTGCCTCTTGGCCAAGGCAGTGCTGCAGTGCTGTCAGCTTGTGACTGATGTGGTCATTTCGGAGATGGAGGAGGAGGTGCAGGAGCTGAACAATGTGATTACATTGAGGTTAAATTGGTGATGCTGTTTTTTATACTAAAAAAAGATCCTATTGTTTTGTTTTTTTACGGTATTTTTTAAGACAAATGCATTCACCGTGAAATGTCATTTTAACATTTTACAACCTTATCTGACAATGTGGTGTGTGACACATCATCAGACACATCCTGTTTCATTTATGATGGAGGAACTCTGAAAGTCATAAAGCCTATTTTTATAGGGACATCAGATGGCCCTTACTATTCTTAAAAGGCCAGCAGTCGGCCCTAGCTATTGTTAGAGAGCCATCAGCCGGCTATGCTTTGTTCTTCCCATTATTAACAAATGGGTCTCCTATACTGTTATTGCATATCCAGTGACTGCAAAGGCTGCCAAAAATTTGGACGCAACCCAGTACCCTTTGAAGAGACATAGAGGAGGGTCTCAGTAAAAAAAAATTTTCCCATTATAAAGGAGCGGGTCTCCTATAGTGGTAATGCCCATGCTGTGGCAGCAAGGGCTACCAAAATTTGGGAAAGACCCCACTAAGAATTTAAAGACACATAGAGCAGGGCCACAGTAACAAGGTACGACATGCTCCCATTAGAAAGGAGAGGGTCTGCTATACAGTTATAGGGTATGCAATGAGTCCAACGGCTGACCAATTTTAGGAAAAACCCCATTAAGATCTTAAAGACACACAGAGCAGGGCCACAGTAACAAGTACGACATGTTCCCATTAGAAAGGAGAGAGTCTGCTATACAGTTATAGGGTATGCAGTAAGTCCAACGGCTGACCAATTTTGGGAAAAATTTTGGGAAAAATTGCACTAAGAATTTAAAGACAGATAGAGCAGGGCCACAGTAACGAAAAATTCCCATTAAAAAGGAGAGAGTCTCCCATAGTGTTGGCCTATTCAATGAATGAAAGGGCTGCAAAAAATTTGAAGGCACTTCAATGACCCTTGGAAGAGACGTGGAGGAGGGCCTCATAAAAACATGTTCCCATTAGAAAGGAGCGGGCCTCCTATACTTGTAATGCACATGCACTAAGTGTATGGGCTGACAAACATTTACCCCATATACATGAACATACTGTATAAAAATTTTTTTTACGGGCATCATAAACACCCTTTAAAAAAATTATGTGGGTGTTGCATCATGGACCACGGTCACCCTGGTGATATGGTGGTGGAGGATGAGGAGAAGGAGGAGGACAAGAGCAAATAGCCAAAATCAGGAAGCATATACCCATGTGTGGGTGTGAAAAAGTGCATGGGAATACACCTCCCAAGAAAAGACACTGGATTTGAGTTCATGTTACGCTGCTATCATTCGGTGGTGTTGAGAAGTTTGGCCCATTCCAGCCCTTGTTCATTTTTTTAAGAGTCAGCCTGTCAGCATTTTCAGTTGACAGGCGGATGCGCTTATCAGTTATAATTCCACCAGCGGCACTAAAAACCCGCTCTGATAAAACGCTGGTGGCAGGGCAGCCCAGGACCTCCAAGGCCTAGAGAGCCAGTTCATTCCACGTATCTAGCTTGGATACTCAATAATTATAAGGCACAGAGGAATCACGGAGAATGTTGGTACGGTCAGCAAGGTACTCCCTCAGCATCTTCCCAAACTTTGCACTCCTTGTGAGAGTACCCCATGCCTCAGGGCCTGTGTGATGGGAGGGGCTGAGAAAACTCTCCCAGAACTTTGACAGTGTTCCCCTGCCTCTGCTGGATTTAAGTTGTGTCTCTCTCGCCTGTACTCCTTGGTTGTCCAACGAAGTGTGCCCTCTGCCGCCAGCGTTTTCAGATGATAATTTTTTTAATAGTTCCGCAACTAGGGCCTTCTGGTACTGCCCCATTTTTGTACACCTGTCCGCCTCAGGAATAAGAGATATAAAGTTCTCCTTGTAGCGTGGGTCTAGAAGTGTCACCAACCAGTAATGACTGTCACCCAAAATTTTGAGAACGCGAGGGTCATGGGAAAGGCAGCGTAACATAAACTCAGCCATGCGTGCCAGACTACTAACAGGCAAGACTTTCGTGTCCTCACCAAGAGGATGACTGACCATGCTCTCCTCCTCTTCCTCCTTTCTGTCCTCTGGCCATCCACACTGAACAGACGGTATGACAGCTGTGCAGGTAGTACCGTCTATAGTGCATGAAACTAGCTCCTGTCCTTCCTCCTCCTTCTCCTCTTCCTCATTGTCACCCAATCCACGTTGGGATGAGATGAAGCTTGGCTGTGTGTGATCACCCTGTATGGTTCCTTGCTCCATCTCATCGTGCTCCGCCTGCAATGCATCCTCTTTGATTGTGAGCAGAGAGCGTTTCAGAAGACAGAGAAGCAGGATGGTGACGCTAATTATGGCGTCATCGCCGCTCACCATCTTGGTGGAGTCCTCAAAGTTTTGGAGGATGTTACATATGTCTGACATCCATGTCCACTCCTGAGGTCTTATGTGTGGAGTCAGAACTGAATACCGACGGCCTTGTTGATGCTGGTACTCAACAACTGCCCTCTTCTGCTCACAAATCCTTCCCAACATCTGAAGTGTAGAGTTCCAACATGTGGGGACATCACACACCAGTCTGTAAGCCGGAAGCTTCAAACACTGCTGAAACACTGCAAGGGCGGCGGAAACTGTAGCTGACTTTCTAAAATGGGTACACAGGCGGCGTACTTTAATAAGCAGATCCGGCAGCTCCGACCATGCCTGGCTGTAGGTTCAGTGGTGTGAGCCACAGATCTGCCTGCTCTTTCAGAGCTGTCCACAACTCTTCAGCATTGTGCGTTTTTTCACCTAAGCATATTAGCTTCAGCACAGCCTGTTGCCGCTTGGACGAGGCAGTGCTGCAGTGCTTCTAGCTTGTGACTGATGTGGTCATTTCGCAGATGGAGGCTGAAGAGGAGGAGGAGGCTGAGGAGGATGAGGTGCAGCAGCTGTAGACCGTGGGGGCAACCCTGATTGACCTAGGGCCCGCAATCCTTGGCGTCGGGAGGATGTGTTCCGTCCCAAGGTCCGACTGAGTCCTGGTTTCAACTATGTTAACCCAGTGTGCCATCAGTGAGATGTACCATCCCTGCCTACAAGCACTTGTCCACGTGTCCGTGGTTAGGTGGACTTTACCGGTAACTGCGTTGTTGAGAGCACGGCTAATGTTTTGGGACACGTGCTTGTGTAATGCGGGGACGGCACACCGGGAGAAATAGTGGTGGTTGGGGACCGAGTACCGAGGGACGGCCGCCGCCATCAGGTTGCGGAATGCTTCTGTCTCCACGAGCCTAAAAGGCAAGATTTCGAGAGCAAGCAGTCGTGAAATGTGAGAATTTAGTAGTGTGGCCTGTGGGGCGTTGGCTGCATATTTGCGCTTGCGTTCCAAGGACTGGGGTATGGACAACTGAACGCTGCGCTGGGACAAGGACATGGACGTGCTTCCTGATGCTGCTACTTGAGAGTATGCAATGACAGGTGCAGGGCAGGAGGCATCTTCGCATGCACCATGGACAGGGGATTGGCTTGCATGCACAACAGCAGAAGAAGCAATTGTGCCACCCGCAGACAGTGTTCCTGGACCCTGGGGTTCGGCCCACAAAGTCGGGTGCTTAGTTGCCATGTGCCTGATCATGCTGGTGGTAGTCAGGCTGGTCGTTTTGCCACCCCTGCTGATGCTGGCCTGGCAGGTGGTGCAAATGGCCTTTTTGGGGTTATCGGCAGAGTCTTTTAAAAACAACCAGACTCGGGAAGACCTAACAGTTGTACTGGCAACTTCCTTTGTGTTGGTGTTACGGGGAACGGTTGCCTGCCTTCTGTCTGCAGCCACCACACTGCTTCTTCCTGCCTGTTGGGGTGCTCTGCCTCCCTCCCCCTGTGTGCTGCTGTCCTCGCTCTGCATATCCTCCTGCCAGGTTGGTTCAGTTACTATATCATCCACCACCTCGTCTTCCACTTCCGCACCCTGGTCCTCCTCCTGACTTACTGGCAATTGTGTCTCATCATCGTCCACCTGTTGTGACACTTTCCCATCGTGCCCTTCGTGTGACCGTGGCTGCTCAAATATTTGGGCATCGCTACACGCGATCTCCTCTTGCCCCGCTTCAAGTGGACGGGGCGAGAGGCCCGAATCTATAAATGGAAAAGTGAACAGAGTGTCCAAGTGTGGGATCAGTTGTCTCTGGGTACTCGGCATGGTGGGAGGAAGGAGGATCAGGGTGAGGAATATGCAGTCCAGACTCATGGCTACTGAGACTTGACCGTGTGGAAGGTGGTGGTGATTGTGGCTAAGTGAGTGGAAGCATTATCCGCTATCCAACCAACAACCTTTTGACACTGCTCTGAGTTCAATAGTGGTGTGCTAGCGGTCCCCTAGAAATTGGGACTGGAAGGTCAGGCGAGAAGATGTGGGTGTTTGTTGTGGCACAATTTCGTATTGCCCACGGCATTGTCCTCGGCCTCAGCATGCACCATTACCATCACGTCCAGTTCCCCGTCCCTTGCCACGTGCCTTGTCTATTTTAAATGGAGGACAGTATCTTGCACGCTCACTACAAATGACTGAGTTTGGAGCGAACTTATATGTGATCCGTGTGATGGAGAAAACAGTTTTAAATACCTGGCCTGTAGGTAAGTAGTTTGAACAGCAAACTGCAGTGAATTGCTTCACTGACACACTGAAGGAAATTTTTAATGGAGGCCAGAAATGGCAGTATTTTCTGACAACGTATATGCTATCCGTGTGACGGAGAAAACAGAGTTTTAAGTACCTGGCCTGTAGGTAAGTAGTTTGAACAGCAAACTGCTGTGAATTGCTTCACTGACACACTAAAGGAAATTTTTAATGGAGGCCAGAAATGGCAGTATTTTCTGACAACATATATGTGATCCGTTTGACGGAGAAAACAGTTTTAAATAGCTGGATTTCTAGCGCTCTAATATGGAAAGGACCTGGCTGTATTCTGCAGTGCCAACAAGCAAATGGCACAGAAAAAACGGTGTTCTCTGGATTGCTTTTTAAGCAAATAATGAGGATTAAGATCCAAAGAAAAATATTCCTGGTCCCTGAGACCTGGGCCTTTGTATAGAAATATCTAACAGCAGCAGAATTGAAATGGAGCCTCTTGTGCTATATGCACTGCAGTCTGCTATATACACTGCCTGCCTATACACCCTGCCTGCTTGATATCTCTGCAGATGGATTAGTCCTCAGAAGGACTGTTTGTTAAGATGGATATGTGTAATGTACGGTTTTTCTCCCTACACTACCTAATACACAATCAAATCTCTCCCTAATGCAGCAGCAGCTCTCCCTACACTGTCTGATCCGGAGTGACTGTGACGAGCATGGCGGCGCCAGGTCTGATATAGACCTGATGACGATGTGCGGCCAGCCAATCACTGTAATGCCCACAACCAACATGGCTACAGCATTACAGTGCATGGCAGGCAATCCCTGCATGTTCATTGGCTCTCTAAAGAGCGCCAAACATGCAGGGAGGGGACCCGAGTTCCCGCCCGAGCAACCCGGAAATACTCGCCGAGCGCCGAGCATCTCGAGCAGTGAGATGCTGGAAAAACAGGCATTCCTCACATGTATTAAAGCTGTCAAACAGTCGCAAATCATGTTCACGGAGCAACAAAAACTTAAAGCCCGAGCACGCTGTAAATACTCGGTGCTCGCCCGAGTATACTCGGCGAAAGGGTTAACAAAACATACTCGCTCATCACTAATGATGACCCTAAAACTTATAGACAAAGTAAGCTTTTAAATCTCTACATAAGGCTAATAAGTCTAGGCCAGAGGCAAACCCCACGTCCTAGAGAACTTTCCCTGGCCGCAGCACACCAACCCAGGGAGTAAAGTATTAACACCACACGGTTAATACCCCTAACCATTTCGGACCTACGCCCGCCAGTTATATTGTGATGGAACTGATGTTGCTATACCCCCAATAGTGCCCTTCATGCAAAAGGACATGACACTGAAAGAGCTTCTGACCAAGACCTATCCTCCGCCACAGACCTGACTATGTGACACCTTAAGCGGACTGGTGCCACCACACCTCCAAGTCTTGTCTCACCAATTTCATCCATATAACCAAACAGGGCCGAACAATGCTCAGACTCTTGTTCACTGATCACACATGCCTAAATTGCGAACGCCTGCCATCAATAAGAAAACATCATCGGAATTAACCGATACCTACGTTTTTCTTCCTCCTCCTTCTTTTTTAGAATCATTAGGCGTCAACTCATCCAAATTAAATTTCTCTAAAATAAGTAGGGAAAATATTTCCACATACTCCTCCTTCCAAATCTTTTCCTTAACCTCCTGTTTCAGGTGCACCCACACAGGGCCCTCAAAACATGCATACATTTCACTCCTAGCCTGGTCATCCAACCGCACTACCTCTTCTTCCTTCACCTTGTCTTTAGACAGGTCAGCAAACTGGAAATAGGCCATAAGTCGGCCACGCCTACTTACAGAAGCCCACTGAGGAGTCCTCCTGGGGCCAGGAGAAGCTGGACAAGCACCTCTATCCTCCTGCCCCGGAGGGCCCCAGAAGGGGCTAGTGGACCGCCACCTTCCTCTCTGTCCTCCCTCTGGTGAGTAAGGCTCTGGCTGCCGTGACCACCAAATGTGAGATGGAAGAGTGGGAGATGCCGACACTTCAGCTGGAGGGGCTGTGCAGGTTTGCACGTTGCTGATCTTGGATGAAGCCAGGACCGTGGACTGCACATGCTGTCCTCACCATTTCCAGAAAGGTCATGATGTCAGCCATGGTTCTTGGGATCCTGCTACTGGTGCCCGTTTGTGCTATATCCAAGAGGAGGTAAACTGATAACCCCTCACCTTTTATTTCCCCCCTGTAATTCAACCCCTCCTTCCCCCGACCAATCAAATTTTTGGCATGTCCACCACCATACAATGTATTTGTGGCGTGACATCCCTAGGAGGCAAAGGCCCGGGTACCGAGTCCCCCATATCCCCCTGAGCGAGTCATATTTAACAATGTTCCCTTTAAACCTGCTGTTCTGTTCGGTCAAAAATTACCGAATTTGAAATTTGATATTTTTTAAAATATTCATTATGCTGTTCTGAAACTTGTGGTTAATTGACTTTTCCTCATTTGAGGGGTTCTTACTATGGGTATTTTTTTTTTTTTTGGTTTACTTTTTGCTCCACGTTTTTTTTTACATTTGTACTGTTCGGTCAAAAATGACCGATAGCCTTTTATACTAATCTCCAGCCATTTTTTGAGTAAAATAAAGGAGTTATAATCTCATTTTGGACTATATATTGCATCTACTACTATTTATCAATGTATCTAGGTCCTGTTGGTCCGTGCAGATTTACACATATATACATTTTCAAATTACGATACAGCAGATGGATTCGCTTCCAGTATAGTTATGTGCAAAAATTTTTCGTTGTATCTTATTTACCCTGCTGTTCATATCGAAATAGTTCAATTCAGTTGGCAACATTTCACATTGTAAATTAAAAGATTTTCTTATTGTCCTTGTGTTAGCTGCTTTTATTACTGTGTTGGGAAAATCATTGGTTAGCCCATATATCGAAGAAAAAATGTAATACCCAGAGATGATGGAGCAGCAGCCATTGTCCACTGAATCCAACAGCATTCTAAAAAAAGTGGACCAACGGCTTCCACTGACACTGCTACGATACCCACGGCCTCCACCGGCACTGCTACGACACCCACGGCCTCCACAAGCAACGCAACCAGCCTAAAATGGAAATGATGCGCCTTCTGTCCATCATCAAGTAATCACAAAACGAATGTGATATGTTGCAGTTGTGCAAAGTACTTATGCAAAAGACATGTAAATTATACTTGTGACAAATGCAAACAGTAAATTTAGCACCGTGAACCTTATTTACCATTTTATATAGAAAAACTGAACTTTTTATTTTTTTTATTTTTATTTTTTGAAAAAAATAAATATTTACATACAGTTTGATGTTATTAGTTATAGTTTACAGTTATATAAAGAATATTTTTTTATGTGCAATATGCATTAATATTGCAATAAGGCCATGTAACATTTTTTGATACAAAAAAAATAAAAAATAAGTTTTTGATTTCATTTTTCATTCGTTTATGAACAACCATATTCACATACAGTATAATAATGCGACAGGTATTGAAATGAAACACTTAAATTAGCTAAAAATCAAGACTTTAATAGGTCCGGTCAAAAATGACCGGAACATTATAAGTGTATAGTAGACCCGAACAGAACAGCAGGGTTAACCCTTCCACTCCCATCCTCTGGTTTGTCATGTTGCCTGTACGCATTATATTAGTGCTCCCTGGCTGGTATTTTTTCTGTGTAGCATCTGTTCAGGAGCAGCAGAAGTATGGAAAATATTACACAGCAGTACTCAGCTGTGTGGATGTGAATCCAGCTCTGGGTAAGATAAAACAGGTTCTTCAAGCTGCAGCATCATCTGCTTGCTCTACACTCCTCCTTGAACCTCTCTTCTCCATAGAGTATGATAAGAGATGTAAACTAATACTTTCACTGTGCTGGCAGTCTCTCTTTCCTTGACCAGAACAGGTTTGATGTTTTTTTTTTTCCAGGTTCAATGATTAGTTCAGAAGTGTGAGGGAAAATAGTGCCTCATAAGTGGAGAAAGAAGCTGATTTCTCTGATAAGATATATTACGTTTCTTGCATTTGCTCGTACTTTTCATTTATGTAACATACGTTAAAATTACAGTGATTACTTAATATCAGAGGTAGCAGTCCTACAGGCATCCACACCATCACGAGAAAGGTTAAAGGTGTTTCAATCAATGTAGTTACTCGAATTGTGTATATGTGAAAGAGGGAAAGATTGTAAGGATGCTTTTAACACAGCAGCAAATGATAATAATATTTCAACTGCCCTTTATCCGCAAGAAAAAAGGAAAAAACAAAACGATAATGCCGTCTGTACACGGAACCATCTGACACTAATGATTCAATTTTGATATTTGTATATAATTTTATCAGGTCTAACCCGTGCATGGCACTATTAATAAAACTGTGTTCACACCACAGTCAGTGTGCACATACTGGAGATTACATATACAGATCCCAATAAATTCAAATTATGCTAAAAAAATAAGCTTCCTTGTGGTGTCTGCAGGTATGAGCTTGTATACATTTTTTTTAAACAATATTGGAAAGCACAATCTGTTGGCGAAATATTTTCTGGGTGTGTGCGTAAAAAATACCATTTTTACATTAATTGTATCCCAGTCTAGAAACTTTTCAGTCATTCTCCTTTTAAACAGATAGAGAGAACATAAGATCAGTGCATGAATTTTACTAGTCATTTTTAATTCTTTTTTTTTTTTTTCAAAATTTATTAAATCGTCACCAATCACCATTAAAATTCTAAACAAATATGTTGTAGTGTGGATGGTCATATTTGCTGTCTGCCACTAGATGGGAGTGTTAATCCTAGAAGTGGAATGTAAGCCTAAATAATAACAACATTAAAGGGATTATGCTAGCAGGATCAATCCTTCTAAACGTCTATATGGGCATGTAGGTCATGGAAAGTTGAATAAAATGATACCTTGATATCTGCGATCCAATATCTTATTCCAGAGAAAAACACATTTTTCTTAGTATGTAAATGAGCTGTTAAGATCTATGGGCCGGACATAGATCTCCCTGAGAATCTGACTTCAGAGCTTATTGTAAATGAAAGAGGGCGTTACCACTGGGAGACATGTAGATCAGCACAGAAGACTGTCAGTCTTTACAAATAATTGATTTGCATTTTATTGCATGAAATAAGTATTTGATACAGTAACAAAACAGAACTTAATATTTGGCACAGAAACCTTTGTTTGCAATTACAGAGGTCAGACGTTTCCTGTAGTTCTTGACCAAGTTTGCACACACTGCAGCAGGGATTTTGGCTCACTCCTCCATACAGATCTTCTCAAGATCTTTCAGATTTCGGGGCTGTCACTGGGAAACATTCAATTTCAGCTCCCTCCAAAGATTTTCTATTGGGTTCAGGTCTGGACAGGGATGCCATCAGGGCATTACTGCTGTATGGGGCCCGATGAACAGCAGTAAAGAGGGGGGGGGGCCCTCTTGTGCTTCTGTTCACCAGGCCCTGAAGTATCATGTGATGGCGTGCTGCTGCCACCGGCGGCGTACATCTCAGCGCAGGAAGCTCAGCCATGGAGCTCTGACGGCCAAGCGGCCATGCAGCTCCAAGGGAGTCTCTCCTCTTCTGTGATGCACTGGAGATGGCAGGTAAGCGATGACATCATTACATACTCGCCAGCATCGAGTGCCAGGATGCCAGTCTGAGGTATGTATGAAAAACTTTTCTTTTTATAGAATTAATTAATGGTCTTGGGATGGGGTGGGTAGAGCACATGATGAACTCAGAGTGGGGGATGGGGAGAGCACATAATGACTATTTGGCGTTGGATACCAGTTGTACACAGGAGCTCTGTAAACCATCTAAGTACATAATGTACAGATAAATCCAGTTACTCACAGGTGATGTCTCTCAATCTTAGTCAATCATTTTCCATTTTCTTTTCTATTTGGCCCAGACCGTTATGACAACTATTTCCTTCCATGACTCGTCTCTGCAGAATCTAGCACACACACACATCTTTGGCTCATCGCTTTTCTAACACCCTCCCTCACCTCTATACAAATATATATTGCTATAACCAACCACTGTGCCCTAGTCAGTAATAGTACCCATCCTGCTGCCCCACATAATAATACCAGTAATACTCTCCTTTGTGTTATCACAAAGCAAAGGGGCAACTCTCTATGTGGTCCGGCCATGGTGTGATGGTATTTGTCCCTTGTATGTGATATTATTGGTCATTTTAAATATCTGATATTTTAAGAAATATTTAATAGGTTAGAGTAGAGTAGGGCCCTACCAGAAAAGTCTACCTTGTCGTGGTGGCGGCTTAAAAATACTTTTGACCACAGCAAAAGCTGATGGCTATGTATGTGATATGGTGTTTGATAGGAACTGTTAATGTGTGATTGGTGAAGACATGGTGCAGAAATGGAGTTTTTCCAGGATTGGGCAGTGTAACTGTGGAAGGTTCGAGGGGTGGAGGCGGAGCTGGGGTGGAGCCTGGGCGGAGTCTCAAGGGTGCCCAAAAATTTTGCCAGTTGGAAGTGGGGGGTGGGGAGAGAACATGATGAACTGTGAGCAGGGGGTGGTGAGAGCACATGATGAACTGTGAGTGGGGGATGGGGTGAGCATATTATGAACTGGGAGTGGGGAGTGAGGAGAACACATGATGAACTGAGAGTGGAGGGTAGGGGTGAGAAGAGCATATGATGAACTGGGAGAGCACATGATGAACTGGGAGTAGTGGGTGGGGAGAGGAGAGCACATGATGAACTGTGAGTGGGGGGTGGTGAGAGCACATGATGAACTGTAAGTGGGGGATGGGGAGAGCATATTATGAACTGGGAGTGGGGGGTGAGGAGAACACATGATGAACTGAGAGTGGAGGGTAGGGGTGAGAAGAGCATAGGATGAACTGGGAGAGCACATGATGAACTGGGAGTAGTGGGTGGGGAGAGGAGAGCACATGATGAACTGGAAGTGAAGGGTTGGGAGAGCATATGATGAACTGGGAGTGGAGGTTGAGGAGAGCGCATGATGAACTGGGAGTGGGGGTTGGATGAGAGCACACAATCAACAGGGAGTAGGGGGTGGGGAAAGCACATGATGAACTGGGAGTGGGGGATGGGAGAGCATATGATGAACTGGGAGAGCACATGATAAACTGGGAGTAGGGGATTGGGAGAGCACATGATGAACTGGAAGTGGGGGGTGGGAGAACATATGATGAACTGGGAGAGCACATGAACTGGGAGTGGGGGGTGGGGAGAGCATATGATGAACTGAGAGTGGGGAGAGCACATGATGAACTGGGAGTGGGGGTTGGGGAGAGCATATAATGAACTGGGAGAGCACATGATGAATTGGGAGTGGGGGTGGGGAGAGCACATTGATGAGCTGAGAGTGGGGGGAGAGCAAATAATGAACTAGGAGCGGGGGATGGGGAGAGCAAATGATGAATTGGGAGTGGAGGGTATAGGAGTAAATGAATTGGGAGTGGGGGATGGGGAGAGCAAATAATGAATTGAGGGTGGGGGAGCACAAATAATGATGAATTGAGGGTGAGGAGAGCAAATGATAATGAATTGAGGGTGGAGACAACAAATGATGATGAATTTGGGGTGGGGAGAGTAAATGATGATGAAGTTGGGTTGGGAGAGAGGGAGGACATGACAAAATGAATTGGCGCGGAGGGGGGCATGTAAATATAATGATTGGGAGAGGGGCCATTGAGGATGATGGAGTGTGACTGGTAATGAATTGAGGGAAAGAGTACAGGTGCTAATTCATTTATATATTTATTAGGTGGGGAAAGTGACTATTTACAGTTAGTGGGGACGCAGTGATTGGATTACATTTTATATTTGGAATGGTGGGTTGCATAATAACTAATTCTATATTAATGGTGGGTGCACATCTGTATTCAGTTGCGTAGTGTAAAAGTTGGTGAATGTGCTCTAGATAACTGTTATTTTATGCAGAGACGAGTCCTAGCTGGAAGAAGTGATGGCGGTCTACGCTGGATGAAGGAGAAAAATGAAGATGAAGGACTGCAACTAGAGACTTTACTGGTGAGTCAGTGTGTTATCTGTACACTGACGCTATACACTATGTACAGAGCTCCTGTGTATAATGTCATTGGTGATCACTGTATTACCTGTACACTATACACTATATACAGAGCCCTGTGTATAATGTCACTGGTAATCACTGTATTACCTATACACTATATACAGAGCTCCTGTGTATAATGTCACTGGTAATCCCTGTATTACCTGTACACTGACACTATATACAGAGCTCCTGTGTATAATGTCACTGGTGATCCCAGTATTACCTGTACACTGACACTATACACTGTATACTATGTACAGAGCTCCTGTGACACTTATGGTAAAATTAGTATCTTTTTATTTTTTTATTAATGATGTACTCGTAGTATTCAATCACAATGTGGTGGCAATTTGTGGTCTGGTCATGGTGTGGAGCTATTTGTTCCTTGTATGTGGTATAATTCAGTCACTATGTGGTGGTAATATGTGGTCTGGTCATGGTGTGGCGGTATTTGTCCCTTGTACATGGTATTATTCGGTCACTATGTGGTGGTAATATGTACTCCAGTCATGGTGTGGCAGTTCCTTGTATGTAGTATTATTCGATCACTATGTGGTGGTAATTTGTGGTCTAGTCATGGTGTGATGGTATTTGTTCCTTGTTTGTGGTATTATTCGGTCACTATGTGGTGGTAATATGTAGTCTGGTTATGGTGTGGCGGTATTCCTTGTATGTGGTATTATTCAGTCACTATGTGGTGGTAAAATGTGGTCCGGCCATGGTGTGATGGTATTTGTCCCTTGTATGTGATATTATTGGTCATTTTAAATATCTGATATTTTAAGAAATATTTAATAGGTTAGAGTAGAGTAGGGCCCTACCAGAAAAGTCTACCTTGTCGTGGTGGCGGCTTAAAAATACTTTTGACCACAGCAAAAGCTGATGGCTATGTATGTGATATGGTGTTTGATAGGAACTGTTAATGTGTGATTGGTGAAGACATGGTGCAGAAATGGAGTTTTTCCACGATTGGGCAGTGTAACTGTGGAAGGTTCGAGGGGTGGAGGCGGAGCTGGGGTAGAGCCTGGGCGGAGTCTCAAGGGTGCCCAAAAATTTTGCCAGTGTGGGGCCCTGAATTTCCTTGTAGCAGCCCTGGGTCTGGACACTGGCTAGGCCACTCCAGGACCTTAAAATTCTTCTTATGGAGCCACCCCTTAGTTACTCTGGCTGTCTGTTTTGGGTTATTGTCGTTCTGGAAGACCCAGCCACGACCCATCTTTAATGTTCTTACTGAGGGAAGGAGGTTGTTGGCCAAAATCTAGCGATACATGACCCCATCCATCCTCCCTTCAATACTGTGTAGTCGTCCTGTCCCCTTTGCAGAAAAGCACCCCCAAACTATGATGTTTTTTCCACCATGCTTCACGGTTGGAACAGTGTTCTTGGGGTTGTACTCATCCTTCTTCTTCCTCCCAACACTGCAAGTGGAGTTGATACCAAAAAGTTCTATTTCGGACTCATCTGACCACATGACCTTCTCCCATGCCTCCTCTGGATCATTCAGATGGTCATTTGCGAACTTGAAACGGTCCTGGACATGTGCTGACGTGAGCAAGGGGACCTTATGTACTCTGCAGGATTTTAATCTATGACTGTGTAGTGTGTTACTAATTGTAATGTTTGAGGTTGTGGTCTCAGCTCTCTTCAGGTCATTGACCGGGTCCTCCCATGTAGTTCTGGGCTGATTCCGAACCTTTCTCAGAATCATCTTTACCCCACGAGGTGAGAGTTTGCATGGAGCCCCAAACCGAGGAAAATTTACAGTCATCTTGTGTTTCTTCCATTTTTCAATAATTGTTCCAACCTTGTTGCCTTCTCAACAAGCTGCTTTCCTATTGTCCTGTAGCCCATCCCAGCCTTGTGCAGGTCTACAATTTTGTCCCCTGTGTCCTTAAACAGCTCTTTGGTCTTGGCTATGGTGGAGAGGTTGGAGTGTGATTGATTGAGTGTGTGGACAGGTGTCTTTTATACAGGTAGCGAGTTCAAACAGGTGCAATTAATACAGGTAATGAGTGCAAAGTAGGAGGGCTTCTTAAAGAAAAACTAACTAATGCAATTTAATTATGTAAAAATAATACAATGTGATTTTCTTGTTTTTCTTTTTAGATTCTGCCTCTCACAGGTGAAATGTACCTACGCTAAAAATTACAGACATCTCAATTTTTTGTTGATGGGAAAACTTGCAAAATCGGCGGTGTATCAAATACTTATTTTCCCCACTGTACACACACACACATATCTTTTGAGGTTTCTATTTGCAATATTTGCTATTATCTTGTTGTGGTTGTAATGTGTACATGTTTAAATTGTCAATGTTCAGATTTATTGCTTGTATTTGATTATTTTATTATGATAAAGATGTAATATTTAATTATTTTCTTACTTATAATTATTGGTTGGCACTTTTTGCTATACACACTGCCTTTTCAGTATTCTCATCATCTGTTGTTTCCGTTGTGTTAGGGGCTGAACCCTCCTTTTCATTAATGGTTTGTGCCAGATTTTTTTCCTAGTTTTTTTATGACTTACTATATGGAGTCTCTATTAATATATGGAAACAGGGGGGGGCATGTTACTATATAGAAGCACAGAGGTAACACTATTACTATGTAGAGGTCCAGAGGTGACACTATTACCATATGGAGGCATAGAGAGTTGCCCCTTTGCTTTGTGATAACACAAAGGAGAGTATTACTGGTATTATTATGTGGGGCAGCAGGATGGGTACTATTACTGACTAGGGCACAGTGGTTGGTTATAGCAATATATATTTGTATAGAGGTGAGGGAGGGTGTTAGAAAAGCGATGAGCCAAAGATGTGTGTGTGTGCTAGATTCTGCAGAGACGAGTCATGGAAGGAAATAGTTGTCATAACGGTCTGGGCCAAATAGAAAAGAAAATGGAAAATGATTGACTAAGATTGAGAGACATCACCTGTGAGTAACTGGATTTATCTGTACATTATGTACTTAGATGGTTTACAGAGCTCCTGTGTACAACTGGTATCCAACGCCACATAGTCACTGTATAATGATAAAATTCGTCTTAGTACAGTGGTTTTTGTCAATGATCAGTATGGTGGTAGTATCAGTAGTGTATATCCTGGTAATATGTTGGTTATAATATGGTGGCACTATTTGTCAAATTGTCACTGATATTGCAGTAATCATGATGATATTGGTCCTGGTACAGTAGTTTTTTTTTAATAATGTTATTATTGATGGATAAATGGGTTGTCTCATCTTGATAAAAGTAAAATTCCAATTGCTTGTAAAAACAAGAAACCTTGAAAATTACCTGTCATAAAAACCTGGTCTTTTTCTTGTTTTTTTTTTTTTATATTCTACTGTGTACAGCTCATTACATATGTTGTAGTCAGGGCCAGTTTTAGACAAAGTGGGGCACTTGGCAAAATTTTAAAGTGGGGCCCCAAATGCTCACATATTGTATCATCACACAGAAACATTTTGGTTGTATTTACATGCGCTGAGTTCAAACCGTTAAACCATCATGATCGACAATATTGAAGTCATTCGACGCTTGTTTCCCGACCTCTTTACACTGGCTGAGGAATATTGATGGGCACAGAACGATCACTAGTAGATCAATCTGTCCCCATACAGTATCATGTTATCAGCAGCACATCTACAGTTTTCACCGGGCGATGTGCTTCCGAGAACAATGATTTTTTTTCCAGCATAAACAATCCAATCACTCAATGAATAGTGTTTAGTGCTTTAGTGCTTGTTAAGTATAATGTCCTCCCCATACACTTCCATACAGTATAACGCACTCCCCATAGTCCTCCATATAGTATAGTGCACCCCATAGTCCTTCATATAGTATAATGCACTCCATAGTCCTCCATATAGTACAATACACTCCCCATAGTCCTCCATATAGTATAATGCACCCCATAGTCCTCCATATATCATAATGCACCCCCCATAGTCTTTCATATAGTAAAACACACTCTCCATAGTCCTCCATACAGTATATTGCACTCCCCATAGTCCTCTATACAGTATAATGCAGCACCCATATAATGCATACAGTATAATATACAGCCTATAGTCCTTGATAGAGTATAATGCCGTCCCACAGAGAATAATACCGTCCTACAGAGTATAATGCTGCCCCCATAGAGTATAATGCTGCCCCAATATAGTATAATGTAGCCCCCATATAGTATAATGTAGCCCCCATATAATATAATGTAACCCCCATGTAGTGTAATGCAGCCCCATAATCCTCCAGTATTATGGCCTCCACGGACTCACTAATTTAGAAAATAAATAAATACAATACTTACCTCTCCTCGTTCCCCTGCTGCTCCGGTCTCTGAAGCACCTCAGCAGCTCCACTACCCTGCACAGCATGGCACGCGATGAAGTGACATCATCGCTCCCGCTGCGTCAGAGGCAGAGGATGAATGATGGGAGAGGGAGCTTCACATGACACTCTCTCTTGAATCATTGCTTTCAACACTATCAGCATCTAGAATGCCGATACAGTTGAATGTGTGATGCGGGCGAGATGGGGGCCGGCGCTGGCACTGGGCCCCCTGACTCACGGGCCATGATGGCGGCCACATGGTGCACCACTGGCTGAGGGCCCCTGCGAATGTGGGGGCACTAGGCAAATGCTTAGTCTGCCTGCCCCTAACGCTTGCCCTGGTTGCAGTCTATCTGAGGTGGCCAGTTATGTAAGCAATGAGCATGCACCACTTATATGCTTCAGAGCCTGCAAGTATGGCAAGCAGGAAGCCAGGAGGCAGGGAACGGTGTGCTCCTGAAGAAAGACGATACTACAACTCCATTAATTAATCATGGTATTATTAGTGGTGTTATTTGTCTTTTGTACAGAGGTATTAGTGATACAGTGGTCTTTGTATAGTGGATTTTATTCAATAGCATTATGGTGATGATGTAAAAATATGTGCACTAGCGCTGCCACTTGTGCAGAGAAGCTAGAAGCCGCATAAGCAAACTCACCTCTGCGTAATGCAAACTATGGTAAAAGAGATAATAAGCTGCTATGCACTAAATGTAGGTCCGCTCTGGTCCACACTGTACTAGATAAGACAGCGGTGGATCTATGCTCTAGTTAAGTGCTGTGTATCACCAAACATTGTCACTGGTGTGCCAGTCAGTCCCGCTCGCTCAGACACTTGTTTGAAAAGTAAAAAACTGCCACCCTGAGTATCTGTGAAGTCACTGACTATGACTGTCAAGGAGACAAAAACAGGGGAATGTGATGATGCATCGGCCTCCTTCGTCATCCTCCCTTATCTAGTGACTAGCCCAGGGGATGGGGGATGACTCGGTTACCCGGGCCTTTAGCCTTAAGGAGGTCGCGGTGGTCGGCTCCCGGGCCCGTACTCTGGGGTCTCTCTTTAAAAAGGCGGTGATAGATGTTAAGTTTATAAAAGTTCGTGACGCCACCTATGGTTTCTGATGATATTCACCAGCGCTGCGCAGTCCACTGAGGCCGGTGATAAGGCAGCTAGATGGTATGGCTCCCCACAGGTGGAGCTAGGCCTCAGGGCAGGGTACGGACGGGGATGCAGGACAAAGAGACTCAGCCGAGCCAGAGCAAGAACAGGGACAGACACAATAGTCACTTCAGTACCTTTTACTGGTGGAATTTCAGGCACTTCCCGGAGCACTGTAGGGTGAAGGGTGTATGTCCGGATCCTCCCCAATGAGCAGGTTTTGGGCCTCCTGCTTCTTGACTCTGCGTAGTAAGTTTCTGACCTGCCTGGAGCTAGGCCTAACTTTGTCTCTGTCCTGCGCTGGCTGACCTTGTGGTAGGGCCTTCTCTTGGAGTGCACGCTCCTGACCTACGGGGCCTATGTGTCTCCTGGCTCTGGTACGTATCAGCACTTTTAGCGATCCTGGGACTCGTAGTTCTCCAGGGATTCCGGTTTATCTTACTGGGTCGTGGAGATCCCGGTAAGCTTCGGACCCGGTGTCCGGTAACTACTTCTTCTTCGGGGTGAGCTAATTAAGCTCCTCTGCCCCCTACGAGCTAACTCTCTACTCCTTTTGCCTTCGGCCTACTCGGACCCTCAATAGGCTACTCACACTAACGGCAGCGTGCCGCGTTTCACCGATCTTATGGCGCCGGCACACCTAAAGCTCACCTCTCTGAGCAACACCCGAGTCTGGACTCCACTCTGTATTCAGGTTTGCACCAACTGAACTCTCAGAGGAATTGCTGAGTCACTGAGCTCCACTGCAGACTGACCTGTTTCTGTGTCTCGCTCTGCAGGAACTCATCAACAGACTGACTGAGCTGCCTGGCTCCACCTTCCCTTTTATATCTCCCTAACGGGCTCCCTCTGGTGGTCTGAGGTGGAAGGTGTAGATGTGTGAATGGTATGGGGGCCTCTTGTGGAGGAATCCTTCAATACACCCTTCTAGGATCTGTGATACCAAGCACAGCTGGGCTTCACACTAGCACAGTGCGGACCAGTGCAGATCTACATTTATCATAGGGAAACTGAAAACCGGTTAGATAGAGACATCCATCACCAACAGCTCTTATCTAGGAGCATTTAGCGCATAGCAGCCTATTATCCCTTTTACCATATTTATGGTGATTATACTAGTGGTAGTATCTCGTGACTGTATGATTAGTTGGTGACTGACCGTTTGTATTCTGTAAGTGCAGCATCTACCATAACCCACAAGTGCATATACATATTTCACTTTCAACACGCAGCAGGTGGGCCTATGTGCTCCATTACGACAGGCCTGAATTTCACTCCTAGTTCGGCAGTGGGTCACAGAACAGATATGCCATACATTTGGCTTTGAATAGTTTGAAATTCCAGGACCCAAAATCTCTAAAAACGTCTCTACCTATCATAGTTACATAATTACATAGGTTGAATAAAAGACACAGGTCCATCAAGTTCAACCTTCTCCACCGGTTATAGATTTTTTTATTGCTAGATTATTTAAAACCCACAATGCCGTTTGTTGTGAGAAAATCTTCCAGCCCTTTTATAAATGCTGTTATAGTATCTGTCATTAGTACCATTTGTGGTCGGGCATACAATAGTCTGACTGCTCTAACTGTAAAGAACCCTTTCCTATTTAGCTGCTGGAATAGCCTTTCCTACACTAGTAATGAGTACCCCCTGGTCCTTGGAAGGAATAATATCATTTGCCAGTCCTTAGTATTGACCACACATGTATGGTTTATAATTGTGGTGTTGTCCTGTATAAAGAAGAGTCCCTTGGGCCCCTTTAATCAGCAGAGAATAGTTGTGACTGTTGTCTCGGCCCAATCTGTACCTTCGACATTCTTCTTAATTGCATTTCTTAGATATACCATATTGAATTCTAAGGTGGTACTTGTGGTTCCAGCAAGTCATTTTTGGTTTGGGAAACTTATAATTGTATTTTCCATTAGGGAACCAAATGCTGATCTATGAATATAGCTAAAAGATAAAATAGTGGATATATTTACTGTCACATACACAACAACATCTAGAAAATAAAAAGACACATCTGACTTGTTTTTCCTCCTAAAATAGAATTTCCGTTTTGCCGCCTTATATTTATGATCCATTTGCTGTTCTCCGGTTTGTATCTGTTCAGTGCACTTTGTCCCATGTCTGCTTCCATTAGCAGAGATACTTCTGATGTCCATTGAGAGTAAGAAATGTAGCTACATGTTATAAAACCCTTGTAGTTGCACAACAAAGGCTATGTTGTAGGGGCTCTTAACTTTGTTCTATTGTATATCATACCATTATATTTGCTGCCTCCAGCTCTGCTAAGGTGAAAGGTTTCAAAATATCCCAGCTGGGATTTTTCTCCATTTGCAGTGAAATTTTAGATAATGGAGTGCTGGGTAGATGCAACCAGCACCACGATGCACTGAGCATCTGGACCTGCCAGATATAAGACACATTACAGCATAAAAGAAAAAGGTTCACGTGTAACATCTCTGACTTCTGTTCATAGACGACTGCGCGGTGAATTACTGTCCAACAACAAGTTTTGTGCAAATTTATTATCCTTGTGCATAGTAGCCACAGCTATAGCACCTTCTAATTATATTTAATTAGCTCCAGTAGTAGCTTTTATTCAAATTGTTATGATATATTAATATTTTTTTATGAAATCATGCTATTTGTAGAATCATCAATGTCATACACATGCACATTCGATAATGAAATGCGATATCGGCACAACTGTCTTATCATCCAATGATCAACCGAAGTAGATTTCGGAGGACAGTAGGGTCCAACATGCTGGATTTCAGCAAGCTCAACACTTTTATGTTTTAAGACTATGAACATCTTTAAAGAGGTTGTCCATTACTTTTTGATTGATGACCTATTCTTAGGCCATGGTCCGACATCCGGCACTCCTGCCGATCAGCTGTGAACGGTGTCGCCGGCCACCGCACGGAAGTACTCACTTGCGGAGCTGGCCGTTTTCTGATAGTGGCTGCCGCAGGGTACTACACATCCGCCTCCTGTTGATTTGAATAGGAGGCGGATGTGTAGTACCATGTGGTGATGTGGTGAGTACTAACATAAAATCGTTTTTATGGGGATTTATATTAGATATATATTAAAACCTGTATCCTACCAAAAACAGAAATAAAGGACAGACATAGTAAAAGACCTGAGCATAAAGGGCACCTAGGTCATAAAGCCCTATCTGATAAAAGGGCAAAAATGGGCACTATTAGTACCCTATAAATAAACCCTAGAATTTGTACTACCTAGCCATAGAGGTTGGCACACTAAATGATGAAACGACAATGGCGCACCCGCTCACCGACGGCCAACCATATTTTACCCTAAAAAATCCCTGTTAAATTGTGACATAGAGAAACATTGTTCACAGATAAACCTAAATTGTCAACATAATAATGAAGGGATAAAAGGCAGTAAGGCAGCAGTGTTACATGATAAACACACAGTTCCTCATACTAAGGGTGCGAAAGAGTGGGTACTTATCCATTCCCACCCGACGCCTCGATGGTTACCTTTAATTAATACAATTGCACTAAGTTTCATTCTGCAATCTTTATTCCTACATTTATTTACAGACCACCTAATATGCAGTTTGAATCAAGTTTCAAGCTTGAGATTTTTCTATTGTAGGAGTGTTTCTCCCAGTAGCAAATGCTTTATGTGAGGTCTGTATTTACTATCTTCATTATCTTATGTGTCTTATCTCTACCTGGTCCTGGTCTAGTGGTATCTACCTCTGTCACCAGAGACCACAATATTCACTTTGTGGGTGGCTCTTGTGATGGGGAAGACGTCATGGCAAGTATCTCTGGGTGGCACAGACACTTTCCAGGCAGGGATTAATGTGGCAGGGACCAGTGCCTGTGTTGCCGCACAGCCTGGCTAAAGAGTGCATAAAAGCTGTCCAGCAACCGAGCAGGCATAATTCACTCCCTGCTGTTGCATGGGACAGTACCACACCCTATTTAAACTTCCAGCTACTGCTGGAAGTTGGCAGATATTTCACCTTGATAACTTCCTGGATTCTGTGTGTATCCTGCTCTTGACCCGGCTTGTACTCTGGCTATATCTACATTTGTGATTTCCCATGATCCTGGCCTTTGCCTGCCTGATTATGCTTGGACTGATCACCTAGTATCTGACCCCAGCTATTTTCCTGACTACAGTTTGTCTCCTCATTCTGTCCCTGGTTACATCCCCACAATTACTGACCTGGCTCAGGCTCGCTGTCTGGCCAGAATCCACTCCATGGATGCAACCAAGTACACCTCGCAGTAAGTCAAAATCTCTGAATAGGAGTTAAACAGGGAAGGCTGAGGTTCTTCAAGGATCTGATTGAGTGACTAGAACCAAGTCTGTCCAAGGTAGCCTTTTTGAGCTAACGGCCTCAGACCGATTTCACAGAATATCTGGCCAAATGAGTTGCCTACAAGCTGCACTTGATCAAATGCAAGGCCTGACCCAATTGGTCCAGGATCTTGCAGAATGGTTCCAATATTAGGAAGCTGTTCAGACCCAAGTCACGGCATCCTTATAGGGGTTGTCCACTTTATCTTTGTTTTAATTAATATATTGAGGACATGATTTTGTGGCACTTACTAATATATACTGTAGGTTTTACAGGTTCTCCTCCTTCACTTGTTAGTGCATCGATCCTCGATCCATCGATTGCACAGCTCTCCTGTTCTCAGTATGGCTTCTGGTGGAGGAGCATGTGACCTGACCTGTCCATCAGCCTCCTCCAATTGAAAAACTGCTTTTTCGTTTACTCCATTTTTTATTTGGAGGAGCCGGTTGTGATTTGCTTCCCCATCAGCAGCCACTTCGAGAACAGAATAGCTGTGCACTCTGTGAGAATTGATGCACTAACAAGTGCAGGAGGAGAAACTCAGTCTATATTCACATGCAGCATTTTTGCAGTGTTTTTTTGCTGCATTTTTTTATGCAAATTAAAAGCTGATTTTTACAGTTCCAGCAAAAGCTACGATATTTCAGAAATGTCATGCACATGTTTGGTTATATTTTCTTGACTGACTTTTAGAACTGTAGCATTTTTTAAATCTGCATTATTTCAAATCCATCATCATTTTTTCTGCGCTTTTTTTTTTTTTTACCCATAAAAAGCAATGAGAAAGTGAAAAAAACGCTGCAACAAAAACAAAGTAAAACGGGCATTTTGAACACATCATTTTTGACTGCCAAGAGAACTGCTTATGATTATAGTCTAATACTTACATAAGTACAAAATCATATCCACATCACAAATGGATGAAAATAAAGTATCTAACACCTTTAAAGATGACCTGTCACAAGGTGAAAAGTAGCCAGCTTTTGCTCTTATTCTTTTCCCACAGTTCCTCTGAGCATTACATTTATTCTTTTTCTAAATCTTCCATATGGTTCCAGAAATATAGGCCTTTAATTTATTGTTAATTATTTTTTGGTAATAATACCAAGGGAATGATGCTCTATGATACTTTGGTGACGTGTCCATTGGTTTCTCTGCATTTTTACCCTGAGAGCTACATCCCTTTGTAAAAGACCATGAAAAATAGCACTAAATATAAAGGCCCATAACTCTTGATCCGAATGCTAGATTTAAAAAAAGCACAATACAGCGGGAATACACAAAAGCAAATGCTGGCCACTTCTGACCCGGTGATTGGTCCTCTGCGCACATTTTTTTCTGAAGTCTCATTCTTAAAGTATTTATACTTTAACTCGTGTAAGTAGTCTGAGATTTTCCTCAGTGGATGCACCTACGCTTAAAACTCTAATTACTAAGGTATAATAACACCTTTATCCTGTATTTTGCATCATGTCCAGTTCTCAAGGCATTACATTCACAAATGGGTAATAGGTAAATACCTTGCCGTGAAAATTCATTTTTCTACATTTAAATATCCGAAGCGTATATGCCCTAAAAATGGGTGCCTTGCTTACTTTCCTGCATCTGCTTCAGCCTGCCTTTTTTCAGCAACTTTTGTCTTCACGTGGTTCAACAGGGATAGGGACAGAACCTATAACCTAGAACAGTCATTATATGTTCTAGATTTAGAGGAGAGACAGGGATCCTTGACCTGTGGTTGTAGTATTGGGGATTCCTTCATACCCGGCTACTTGTCTAGATTCACCATGGTAAAAGAAGGTATTGGGCTTTTTTTCTAGGGTAACATTTTCCCAACTCCTCTACATTCTCTTCCTTGGTTAATAAATGGCCACACATGCCACTTTTCTGCATCCCTATCCCTTCCTTTATACAGACCGGATATGGGATACCATACTACAAAATACCCCACAAATGCGAGCCACTGATTTGTTATTTGTTATTTTGCACACCCAAAAAAGTAGTTTTCCTAACAAATTCATTCAAGACCATGTTGCAAGAATGAGTACACCTCAATCAAAGTCTAAGGAGCAGAGCTAAAGTTTAGATACAAAATTCTAATTAACAAGAATTCAATCACGGTTAAGTGTTATTATTCATTAAATAGGCATCCAGCAGACAGTTAACTATAAAAAGGCTTTACTTAAGGCTGGAGTCATACTTTACTAGCGTATAAAATCTGTTACGAAAGCATTGGATGAGATATGCTAATGTCACTCGGCTCAAACTCTGCTGCGAGCAGGAGCCGAGTGTCAGTGCTCTGTGCTCCGATCCTCTCGCATGAGAGAATCGCAGCACAGGTGCGGAGGAGACTGAGAAAGTAATTTTTCCATCTCCTCTATTGCCAGTGTCCGCAGGAATTGCACTGCACTCGGATGACATCCGAGTACAGTCCGATGTTTCACAAGCACCCATAGACTTGTATGGATGCGTGCGATCAGATTCTCACAGCCATTCGCAGCATGCTGCAATTGTTTTCCCATGCCGAATCGGCATGAGAAAATAATTGTAGATGTGCGCTGCCTCATAGTGTAACACTGGGCCAAGTGCAATCTGATTTTTTTATTGAATTGCACTTGTCTGATTTATTCGCAAGTGTGAGTGAGCCCTAACAAAGAAAACACCTTCCCACTTCATGCTGTCAGCAACGGTACCACATGGAAGAGAAATGTCGCAAGATCTTAGAAAGAAATTAATTTCTTTACACATGAAAGATGAAAGCTACAAGAAGATCAGCCTCTCCTGGAGCCCATATACAAAACACAGTATCCTTATGTGGCGCCGCATGTGTACTGCTGGTGTCGGGGCGCTACATTTTATTGATGGTATCATGAATTCACAGATGTACTTCTCTATATTGAAAGACAAGCCCATACCCTTGGTAGACATGCACTTTTCCAACATGACAATGATCCAAAATATCCAGGCCCTAAAAAAGTCATTCAATGCCTAGAAGATTTGGTGTTGTCCTTTAAAATCATGGAGGTCATACAAAATACTAGATGTAGTAGTTTTTGATGTGTGGTGTACTCATTTTTGCATCAACTAATCTGAGTATCGCATTTAGCGGAATTATAAGATGCACCAGTTTATAAGACGCACCCCAAATTTTGGGGAGGAGAATAGGAAAAAAAAGGTTTTATGATCAGCTTACTTGGGGGGCTGAGGCATTGGTGGAGCGGGGTCCCAGGTGGCAGGGTCGAGGCAGGAGTCAGGGGATCGCTGTTGCTGGAAGTTTCTGCCTTCCGACAGAGGCAGGAGTCGGAAGATGGCTGCGGTCCCCATGCTGCGGTCCCTTTGCTTGCGGTCCTCATGCTGCGGTCCCCATGCAATGTGCCCCTTGCTTGCAGTAGGTGTCTAGTGGTGCGGGGCCCGACATTTTGTAAAATCTGGAGCCTCCCACCTTTCATACTGTCCAATGCGGCGTGCCTTGAAAAATAGCCGCCGGAGGCGTCGCATGCCCAACTGAGATCTCGGGAGCCGAGATCTCAGTGCTGAGATCTAAATCTAAACATGTGCTGCCTCTGGTGGCCATTTTCCCAGAGACCGCCACATTGGACAGTATGGAAGGTGCGGGGCTCCAGCTTTTACAAATTGTCGGCAGAGCCCACGCACCACTGGACACCTAATGAAAGCAAGAGGCCCGCAGCATGGGGACCGCAGCATGAGTGCCACAAGCAACGCCGGTAAGTGCTTCGGATTATATAGTTCGCATTATAAGACACACCCCCATTTTCTCCCCAAATTTGGGGGAAAAAAGTGCGTCTTATAATCCGAAAAATACGGTAAATCTGGAGATTTTGTAATGAAAGTTATATTAACCTCAATTTCATGTTATGGGTTATAAAAATGTTCTATGAAAATCCGTCTTCTCAAACTCAAATTAATCTTGTGTGAGATATTGATTAAAATTTTACCTTTCAAAGGGGGTGTACTCATTTATGCTGAGCACTGTGTATGGCTTACTTTTAGCCTCAATCAAGCTGCAATATCTTACTTTTACATGCATGTAAAATGGTCTGTTTTTCTCTCGTGTATCATTCGTATTGACTTCATTTTGTTTCCATGATGCGTCTGTATTTTATTCTCGTGTGTATTTAAATACTGTAGCAGGTCGTCTGTCTGGACTTCTATTTATCCACTGGCTCATAGTAAGGGATCAGCCAAAAGTAGATGAAATATGGATGGATGACTAAGGTGAAAAGGCTGTCTCCTGGGTTTCATCCGTGTTTAAATGATCCCCATAGACTTGGCCAAGTTTGATCTGGAAAGTAGATGAGAATAGGGCGCAAAGATGCATTTTTAAAGAAGTTGTCCAACTTTTGGGAATTATTATTATTTTTTTAAAAGTGGTTGTCCACTACTTTAGCATTGATGACCTATCCTTAGGATAGGTCATCAATGTCTGATCGGTCGGGGTCCGACACCCGGCACCTCCGCCGATCAGATGTTATCGGTGTCGGAAGCGGCTGTTGGCCAGAAATACTCACTTGCCGAGCTGCTCCTTCTTCTGATAGTGGCCACCGCAGGGTACTGCACATCCGCCTTCTATTGATTTGAATAGGAGGTAGATGTGTAGTATCCTGCAACAGCCACTATCAGAAGACGGGAAGCTCCACAAGTGGGTACTTCCGGCCGGCGGTCGCAGCCACCGATGCCGATAGCAGCTGATCGGTGGGGATGCCGGGTGTCAGACCCCAACTGATCAGACATTGATGACCTATCCTAACGTCATCAATGCTCTAAGTTGAGGACGACCTCTTTAAGTACATTTATTTGTGGCTAAAAATCAGTTTTGCAATTGGGTTTCATTCCAGATGTTGCACCGTTTGGCTTTTACAGGTTCTATGTTTCCTACACATTCAACTTTGAAATGCTCTGTGGTCAGAAATCAGCTGAGAGGAGCTCCGTAAAAGACAGATAAAAGGGTTACAAATTTTCCTGTCAGACAGAAGGAGCTTACTGATGGATTCTCAGTTAACTCATTCTGCAGCCAGCAATAAACAGGGCAACCCAGAGGCTATAGAAGGCAAATGATGCGACATTTTTAATGAAAGCCAATTGTAAAAATAATCTTTAGCCCCAAATACATGTATTTAAATAAAAACAGAATGTCCCCAAAGGTGGATAACCCACTAAAATGGATTTGTGTATGGATCAATGAAACTCTATTGGTCAGTATGATATCTATTTTAAAAACTGACAGCACATGGATGTGTACAACGGATGTGTGAATGTAGCCTTAATCTAACCTTCTGCAACCCCTTTAATTGCTTGCTTATTTTTTTCTTTCCTTCGATCCTTACAGAAACTTCTGTTTCTAGAATCTTTTTATTATTACACTTTCACCGCTTTGAAAATAGTTACAATGTAGCTGTGACTATATATCAAAAAGCCATTCTTCTAAACTCAGGAAAAAAAGAAACATAAAAATCCACATAAAACAATCAGACTCTCGTACCGAACCATTGCAATTACAATTAAATGGCGGCCATGCAATTGAACATATGGAAGCTCACGGAATACAATAGGAAAACGTATCGTACATGAGCTAGATAAAGTATAATCTTAGCTGTTTGTAACTCCACAATGAGCCCAATCCCCGCCAGCTGCATTCATCGGAGCAAAGCCGGAGTTTTCTCCAGAAAATTTATCTTGAGCAACTAGCTGACAATTTCACCTAGTCTGCTCAATTATTATAAGAAAAAAAAAAATATTCCTGGTATTATTGAGATACACTTTGTCACTGTTTGTTAGGCAGTTATTTCAGCAGCAAATGGACAAGCATGAGTATAGACTGACAAGGAGTCAGTTGTTTGGTTTCTAAGGAGGCCAGGAGTAATCAACACTGATTGCTGAGCAAGAACGCCAGACTAGAATAGTTCATTGTGCCAAACGTGCAACTTTTGTGCCGTATTGGAAGAAAACAAAAAATAAATCGCTTGTGAACCCTACAGAACAATACCTATTTAAGAGTATGTTTAAATTACAGTTTCCTTCAGCAATCTTATGGTGATATTTGTGCACAGAAATACACATGGGTCTTTGTTTGCAGCAGAGAATTGTCCCTATAGGTATTTCTTATAATACTGATTCCTTTCCTACAATAGACGGTAATGGTGAATCAATCAGGGATGTCATAGAGGCAATAAGCGGTGACGGATGAGAAGTTTGGAGCCAAAACCAATGCAAAAAGCAGAAAAATATAGGCTTGAGTATTAAACGTTGGCCATATGACCTATCGGAGCATATGAATGTCATGGATGGGTTCTTCCACTCTGGATCCCCCATAAATCGGAGTGCTGCTTTATGAGTAAGAGTGAATCCTCGCTTGGAGGACTCATCCCATCAATGCCTTATATAATTAGTCATTTCATTTGAAACACACATGTAATGCTACATTTCCAGTGTTGTGGCAGCCGTGGGGGTTTATTATGACCAGGCATAATTTTTTCGTAGGCTAGGGCACACAGCAGTATATTGTCTCAAAATTGATCCCATTATGCTAATCACACTCTGATCATAGTGCGATAAGATTTTCTTAAATGTGGCGTAGATGGAAAAAAAATTCTCTATCTTCTTCATTCTGTCTATGAAAATGAGACATCTGAGCGCGGTTTAATTTTTTCCACAGACTCATTGACTTGCATGATCGAGTGTGATCTAACTATCAGGTGCAAATCATGCCGGCTTGTGAGTTTTTTCCTCCAAGGAAAAAATCGGGCGTGTGCATGGCCCCATAGAATAACATTGGTCCAAGTGTGATCTGATGTTTTGTCCGAAAATAGTCATGTGCACAAGCCCTAATGATAATAGCTAAAAGCTAGAGATTACACCTACATCTCATGTTCTACGCTGACAACACACAGGTGTGCTCCGCTATAGACTGAACTACACTCTTTCCGCTAAATTTTTTCCCCCAGTTGCTGGCTCTCCATCTGCTGTGTTCTCCATCTGTTGGTTTCGAAATGAATGAAGTACAAAAGTTTATTTGTCAAGCACAGAATTTTTATGCAAGAGTGGCCATTAGGACACAACTTTCTCCTTTAACCCCTTCATAGCCCAAGGCGTACCAATACGTATCTGCGCCCTGGGACTTCAGAGCCTGATATGTATTAGTACGCCCTAGCTTTAATGCGTTCCCGTGACCAAAGTCGCGGTGATCGCATTAAATTTCCGGCGCCATCTTACCTCAGGGTAGATGGTGCCGTCATCCCGGAGGGTGTTGCGGCCCCCCCTGCAACCACGATCGTTGTGATTGGCTGTTCAATTCTGAGCAGCCAATCACAGCATTTCTCACTGTTTCCGGCAATCAGACTGCCGGAAACAGTGATGTGCAGCCTAGGATCGGTGCTCCTAAGAGCACCTATCCTAGGCTGTTGCTAAGAAACCCCAGCCCTCTTCCCAACCTGCTATGATCGCACCGATCATAGCACGACTGCGCGGTGACTGGGCGGTCACGGGGCGGTGACCAGCTAGTTACCTGCCTGTCACCACCCCAACACCCCCCTGTGATGTCAGCAGAGGCCCCAGACAGCTCTGATTTGGAACAATCGATGATGACATTGATAGCTCCAATCAGGTGACAGGGAGGTCACATGGCGGTGTCACCTCCCTGTGACTCCCTGTGATGCTGCCCAGGCCCCAGCCATATCTGATTGATGCGATCGATGTAATCATCGATCACACCAATCAGAGTGCCTGACCGGGTGGTGACCGGTCTGTGACCTGTCTGTCACTACCCAATCACCCCCCTGTGACCGCCCTGCACATCCTCACACTTGGTGAGGATTTCTACAGAGCGGTCACGTTTGATCACCTCTGTGCTGGGCCTTGTGGTGCCACAGAAGCACCTGTGAGACCACAAGACCTTCTTCTCACCTGCTCCAGTCGCTGCTGATGCTGCTCCGGCGTCCTGCTGCAGTCTCCTGGGTCCTGCGTCTCCATCTCTGTGTCCTGCTGCTGTGGATCCTGCTCCAGAGCCTCCGCCAGAACCTGCTGCTGATCCTGCTGCTGAAAGAAGAACAGAGAAGACTTTGGTAAGTCCATCTCTGTTCTCCCCTCATTCACCCCAATCCCCCTTCCCCTTATCTTTTTACCCCCATTTCACCCAGTTTTTTGTTTTTTTTGTGCGCCCTGCAGCAGCCGAGGGCTGACCAAGTCACTGATCAAAGTCCGTGCTCGCTGCTTTTCAGGACTTTTTTTGTCCCCGTCAATTCTCCCCCCCCCCTCACTTTGCACCACCATCCAGCAGCCGCCCAGAGTTGATCGGTGACGCAAATCACCGATCAGCACTCGCACTCGCTACTTTACCTTTTTTTTCAACTAACATTTTTTCTTTTCTAGAGGGCAGTCACGCTGTCCGATTGTGCGCAGTGCTGGGACTTGCGGTGCCACAGAAGACTGTGACACCACAATCACTGCTCCTGCTCCAGAAGACATCTTACAGAAGACATCTGAAAGATGACAACTGTAAGTAGGATTTTGTGATCCCTCTTCATCCACCCCAATCCACCTTTCCCCCTTTCTCCCTTCCCATCCCCCTTTCTCCCACCAAGTGCTGATCATTACTTGATCAGTACTTGATCGCTCGACTGTTGTCTTTTTTTTTTCTCACGCCTCCTGCAGCGGCCGAGCGCTGATCAGTGACCACAGATCACTGATCCGCACTCGTGCTCGCTGCTTTACACAGCCTCGTCCTTTGCACCACATCCGCACACACACCCAGCAGCCACCGAGCATTGATCGGTGACATAGTTCACAGAGCCACACTCATGCTCGCTGTTTGCACCACCTACGGTAGTTCCTTCTTTTCTCTTTGTTTTTTAGAAAAAAAAGTTCACACCAAGCACACTGACACACACACACACTCTAAATAAAGTACTGACACAAACGCACCACATACATATAAAAAAAAAAATGTCCCGCTCATCCCATACTCGCTATTCAGCGGAGGAGGCATACGCTTTTCTTGCCTCCGACACTGACAGCGGGGGCGAGGATCCCACCTTGCTTTATTTTTCTGATTCCTCGTCATCCTCCTCTTCCTTCTCTTCTTCCTCCTCTTCCTCCTCAGGTGCTGCTGAACCGCCACGCAGACGCCCCAGAAGAGAAGATGAACAAATGCCCCCCACTACTGACCCCGTATGGAACTCACCCCCCGAAAATTATGAGCCACTGATTCCTGATTTCGTAGCGGAATCAGGAATCAAGTTTGATACCACCAGCCTCATAGAACTAGACTTTTTCTAAGTCTTTTTCTCTGAGAATTTCATAAACCTCATGGTGGCCAAACTAATTTATATGCTCATGAATTTTTGGAACAAAACCCCTCTCCATCATTTTCTAACTGATCTCCTGTAGAATAAATAATGAAGTTTTGGGGCCTGGTCCTTCATATGGGGATCCTTACGAAGCCAGAACTTCGGCAATACTAGAGTGTTGACGTTTTGTATAACACTCCAGTGTTCCGAATGGTCATTACCCGGAAACGTTTTCAGGCCATCCACAAGTTCTTGCATTACAACGATAATGTCCTCCAGCCATACAGTGCTTTGAGAAAGGCCATGGTGTGGTACAAGAAGTTGGCAGTGCACAATGTACAGATGGCAATGCACAACGCTTTCCTTCTGTCACAATGTGCAGGCCAGACTTCTACGTCTCACCTTCACTTCCAGGAAGTAGTTATCAAGGCCCTGATATTTGGCAGTGGTCATGGAGCGAGCCCCAGTAGTTCCGGAACTGAAGGACCTTGAATTGTACTAGGCCAGCAAATCCCTCACAGAGGAAAAAAAGGTAAGTCACAAAAGAAGTGCCGAGTGTGTTATAAAAGGTGAATACGCAAGGACACCATTTATCATTGTGACACCTGCCCCAATAAATATGGCCTGTGCATGAAAGAATGCTTCAAAAGGTACCATACTTCCATGGTCTGCTAAATTAATTTTTGACGTATAACAACCTGACGAACACTACACAACTGACGTAGTGTTCGTCAGGTTGTCCTAGGTCAGTTGTGTAGTGTTCGTCAGGTTGTCCTACACAACTGACGTATGACACTACATTATAAGATTCACAAATCGGGTATCAGTTCCAAAAAGGGGGCACTTGTTGGGCATTTCCACTGTTTAGGCACATCAGGGGCTCTGAGAATGTGACATGACGCCCGCAGACCATTCCATCAAAGTCTGCATTCCAAAGCGTCACTCCTTCCCTTCCAAGCCCTGACGTGAGCCCAAACAAAAGCTTTCCCCCACATATTGGGTATCAGCATACTCAGGAGAAATTGCACAACAACTTTTGGGGTCCAATTTCTCCTGGTACCCTCGTGAAAATAAAAGAAATGCGGCTAAAAGATCATTTTTGTGGAATTTTTTTTTTTCACGGCTCTACGTCATAAACTTTTGTGATACACTTTGGGGTTCAAAGTGCTCACCACATATCTAAATAAGTTCCTTAAGGGGTCTAGTTTCCAAAATGGGGTCAGTTGTGGGGGATTTCCACTGTTTAGGCACATCAGGGGCTCTCCAAACGCTGTTAATTCCAGCGAGTTTTGCAATGGCTCTCATTCCCTTCCGAACCCTGCAGTGCTCCCAAACAATGGCTTTACCCCACATGTGGGGTATCAACGTACTCAGGAGAAATTGCACAAGAACTTTTGGTTTCCAATTTCTCCTGGTACCCTTGTGAAAGTAAAAAATTGGGGTCTAAAGTAAAATTTTAGTGAAAGAAAGTTAAATGTTCATTTTTTCCTTTCACGTTCAATTAATTTCTGTGAAGCACGTGAAGGGTTAATAAACTTATTGAATGTGGTTTTGAGCACTTTGAGGGGTGCAATTTTTAGAATGGTGTCACTTTTGGGTATTTTCTGTCATAAAGACCCCTCAAAGTGACTTCAAATGTGACCCTAAAAAAATGGTTTTGTAAATTTTGTTGTAAAAATGAGAAATTGCTGGTCAACTTATAACCCTTATAGCTCCCTAACAAAAAAAAAATTGGACTCCAAAATTGTGCTGATGTAAAGTAGACATGTGGGAAATGTTATTTATTAACTATTTTGTGTTACATAGCTCTCTGATTTAAGGTCATGAAAATTCAAAGTTTGAAAATTGCTACATTTTTGCCAAATTTCCATTTTTTTCACAAATAAACGCAAGTGTCTCAGAATCAGGGGAATCCGTTGAAGAGTTCCAGAGTAATTACTTCATAAAGTGACAATGGTCAGAATAGTAAAAATTGGCCTGGTAATTAACGTGCAAACCATCCTGGGGGTTAAAGGGGTTAAAATAAATGCAAATATTTAACCTGACAAACAATGTGCCGTTCAGCGCGAACCTACAGTGCTGTGAAAAAAAAAGTATTCTTTCTTTTCCAGTGCAAACAACTACTTAGATTTTGAAGTGTTGCTATATTTCTTTAAAGGAAATCTGTCAGTCGATTCAGCATGAAGCAGAGCCTGGTTGCACGATTGCAGCCAAGTATGTTTTACTCTGAAACGCTCTGACATTTAAGAAAAAAACATACTTTACAGATCCAGCTGGTTACTATAGGCAGAGACAAGATTAATTCAGTGCGACAGATGTGTTGTTTCTTATTTCTTTGCTTTTTGTGTTGGCTGTACTTATCCTGAGATGTGTGATGCAAAATGACCACTTTTAAAAAAAAAAAAAGAAAAGTAGAAAAAAATAAAAAATTATACATATATACAGTGGCGTAAAAAAGTGTTTGCCCCCTTCCTGATTTCTTATTCTTTTACATGTTTGTCACACTTAAATGTTTCAGATCACAAAACAAATATTAGACAAAGATAACACAAGTAAACACAAAATGCAGTTGTTAAATGAAAGTCTTTACTATTAAGGGAAAAAGAAATCCAAACCTACAGGGCCCTGTGTGAAAAAGTGATTGTCCCCTAAACCTAATAACTGGTTGGGCCACCCTTAGCAACAACAACTGCATCAAGCTGGCAATGAGTCTTTTACAACGCTCTGGAGGAATTTTGTCCCACTCATCTTTGCAAAATTGTTGTAATTCAGCCACTTTGGAGAGTTGACGAGCATGAGCTGACTTTTTAAGGTCATGCCACAGCATCTCAATAGGATTGAGTACCGGACAGTCAGTATCCAGTGCTCAACGCCAAACACAGACTTTTCCCAGAAGTCCATTGCAATGTTCGGAATTTCGAGGGAAGTGAGAGAGAAAGATTTTTTATCAAGCAAAGTTTGGGTCACCATTGTTTTCAATGGGGTTCGGATTCTGGTTCAAGTTCTGGTACCCGAACCAAACTTTGTAATAAGGGTCTGGTACCAGAACCCAAACTACTTCAGGTAAGCTCATCCCTACTTGGAAGCAACCAAAAAATGCTAAAAGATGATGTCTTAGGTTTTCAAAACTTCTGAGAAAAGGAGTGATTTTTGAAGCGTCTTCTGCATACCCTAAGGGGTCAACCTGACTTCTTATTCTAAGCGTCTGCAGTTCTGTAGGTTTATCAATTTCTGTTAATAATATATTGCAGGTCAGTTCCATTACTCAGAGATCTGTCTCTTACCATAAATGATAATTTTAAATTTCAGTAAACAATTCCACAGTGCCCACATTAATGATGGAAATATTACAGAATTTACAAAAAGCTGCAGTTCTGCTCATTGTTTCCACAATGTCCAGAGAGGAAAAATCTTTACGTGTTTTCTGTCAGCGACATCTGACAGATATTTAATGAAGAGCTGAAATATTTATAACTTCCGAGGCACAGTGGATAAATAGCGGTGATTCTTATGGAGGCATCCTGTATTGATTGATTAATTATTCCACCTACAAACTAACAAATATTGACCTCGTGCAGTAGAAAAACATTTAGCCAAACATCAGTAATCTGCATTGATCACTTAATGGAACATCAAAGCTGAGCAGCCTGACAGTTGTGTGTCTTTCAATGGAGTCTGCCTAATGAGCTGATGAGACAATAACCGTCCTCATCATAGACTCTACACGACCGCTAACCAACCATGGGGGACGACGCATTATAGATCAGCGGCTAATCAACTGGAAATATCCAAAGACAAATAATATTTACATTTAGGAAAAATGCCGGTCACAGTTCTATATGTAAAGAGAAATAATATACACATAGTATATCGTATAGTATGAAAAAAATAGGCTAGTATAAAGAAAGTCGGAAAAATATTCTCAATGCCTATATGGCAAATCTGGACATCCAATCTGATTACTGTTAAATTATTAGCTTAGAATTTATTTAAACATTACATTAAAATAATGACTCCTTTCTGCCCATAAACCAATAGTAGTGCCAATAGTGACAAATGGGTAGTCCTGAGTGTGTCAAGTAATTATTAGCATTATTTATTATTATAGCGCCATTTATTCCATAGCGCTTTACATGTGTAAAGGTTATACATAATAAAAAACAAGTACACTAATCTTGAACAAAACAAGTCAGCGACTGGTACAGAAGGAAAGGCTGTGTGCCCACGATGCGTTTTTTTAAGCGTTTCCGCAGCGGCAAAAACGCTGCAGAAACGCTTAAAAAACGCATGGTAGAAGGCCTGCCATGTTCCCCAATGATAATCCGCATGTGCTGTGCACATGCTGCGGAAATTTCCGCTGCGGGTTATCATTGCGGATAAAAACGCAGCACTACCAATTATTTTGCTGAAGCGCTGCGTTTTCGCCGCCATTGACTTGCATTGGAACACATGGATTCCGCATCACTGTATATGTAGATGCGCATTCCATGCGTTCCAATGAGCAGATGGTACCCGGGTGTGGAGGAGAGGGGACTCTCCTCCAGACCGGGTACCATAGAACCTGTAAAAAAAAGAATAAAATAAAAAATAAATATTATATTTACCTTCTGATGGCCCCCGCTGCTCTCGTCCTCCCATGCCGGCAGATCGCGGTGGACTGAAGGACCTGCGCTGACGTCATAGTCATGTGACTGGTCACGCGATGCTGACGTTGCCAGGTCCTTCAGTGTACCGTGATCTGCCGGCAGCCAAGATGGAAGCAAGACTCCAGGGGCCATCGAAAGGAAAGTATAGATTTATTTTTTTATTTTTAACCATTCTTTGGGGTCACACTATATAAATCCATGCCGGTTGCATAAATTTACAGTACAGACCAAAAGTTTGGACACACCTTCTCATTTAAAGATTTTTCTGTATTTTCATGACTATGAAAATTGTACATTCACACTGAAGGCATCAAAACTATGAATTAACACATGTGGAATTATATACTTAACAAAAAAGTGTGAAACAACTGAAAACATGTCTTATATTCTAGGTTCTTCAAAGTAGCAACCTTTTGCTTTAATGACTGCTTTGCACACTCTTGGCATTTTCTTGATGAGCTTCAAGAGGTAGTCACCGGAAATGGTCTTCCAACAATCTTGAAGGAGTTCCCAGAGATGCTTAGCACTTGTTGGCCCTTTTGCCTTCACTCTGGGGTCCAGCTTACCCCAAACCATCTCGATTGGGTTCAGGTCTGGTGACTGTGGAGGCCAGGTCATCTGGCGTAGCACCTCATCACTCTCCTTTTTGGTCGAATAGCCCTTACACAGCCTGGAGGTGTGTTTGGGGTCATTGTCCCGTTGAAAAATAAATGATGGTCCAACTAAACGCAAACCGGATGGAATAGCATGCCGCTGCAAGATGCTGTGGTAGCTATTCTGGTTCAGTATGCCTTCAATTTTGAATAAATCCCCAACAGTATCACCAGAAAAGCACCCCCACACCATCACACCTCCTCCATGCTTCACGGTAGGAACCAGGCATGTAGAGTCCATCCGTTCACCTTTTCTGCGTCGCACAAAGACACGGTGGTTGGAACCAAAGATCTCAAAGTTGGACTCATCAGACCAAACCACAGATTTCCACTGGTCTAATGTCCATTCCTTGTGTTCTTTAGCCCAAACAAGTCTCTTCTGCTTGTTGCCTGTCCTTAGCAGTGGTTTCCTAGCAGCTATTTTACCATGAAGGCCTGCTGCACAAAGTCTCCTCTTAACAGTTGTTGTAGAGATGTGTCCGCTGCTAGAACTCTGTGTGGCATTGACCTGGTCTCTAATCTGAGCTGCTGATAACCTGCGATTTCTGAGGCTGGTGACTCGGATAAACTTATCCTCAGAAGCAGAGGTGACTCTTGGTCTTCCTTTCCTGAGGCTGTCCTCATGTGAGCCAGTTTCTTTGTAGCGCGTGATGGTTTTTGCAACTGCACTTGGGGACACTTTCAAAGTTTGCCCAATTTTTCAGACTAACTGACCTTCATTTCTTAAAGTAATGATGGCCACTCGTTTTTCTTTACTTAGCTGCTTTTTTCTTGCCATAATACAAATTCTAACAGTCTATTCAGTAGGACTATCAGCTGTGTATCCACCTGACTTCTGCACAAGACAACTGATGGTCCCAACCCCATTTATAAGGCAAGAAATCACACTTATTAAACCTGACAGGACACACCTGTGAAGTGAAAACCATTTCCGGTGACTACCTCGTGAAGCTCATCAAGAGAATGCCAAGAGTGTGCAAAGCAGTCATCAAAGCAAAAGGTGGCTACTTTGAAGAACCTAGAATATAAGACGTATTTTCAGTTGTTTCACACTTTTTTGTTAAGTATATAATTCCACATGTGTTAATTCATAGTTTTGATGCCTTCAGAGTGAATGTACAATTTTCATAGTCATGAAAATACAGAAAAATCTTTAAATGAGAAGGTGTGTCCAAACTTTTGGTCTGTACTGTATATAGTGTGACCAAGTTGACAAGCACTTTCCAAGTGATGCTAAAATCGCTTGGAAAGCGCTTGTCAACCCGCATGCGGAAATGCATGTGAAGAACGCTTCACATCCGCATGTCCCTGGCAGGAAAAACGCATGTACAATCCCCATGCGTTTTTTCTGCCAGGGGAGATGCAGAAACACTCAGGAAAAATCCAGAGCATTTCTGCATCATGGGCACATAGCCAGAGAGGACCCTGCCCGCAAGGGCTCACAATTTACAAGAGGTGGGTGAGGATACAGTAGGTGAGGGTAGAGCTAGCCGTGCAGCGGTATGGTGGAGCGGTGGTTACTGCAGGTTGGGCAGGCTTGTCGGAAGAGGTAGTTCTTTAGGTTCCTTCTGAAGGTTTCCACGGTAGGTGAGAGTCCGATATGTTGGGGTAGACAGTTCCAGAGTAGGTGGGATGCACGGGAGAAATATTGTATGCGATTGTGGGAAGAGGAGATAAGAGGGGAGTAGAGCAGGAGATCTTCTGAGGATCGGCGGTTGTGTGCAGGTAAGTACCGGGAGACTAGGTCAGGTAATCTGTCTTTCATTGCCCCCTTGGTCTTAATCAACTGCTTCAGTATTTGTCACTATCTCTCCAAGAATGCACAACGGCATAATCTTGGTTAACATTTATACTAGTATCCAGTATACTATGACATGTCAATAAGATATTCTATGCAACTTTAAAGGGATAACTTACTGATAGCCAAGGGTCCCACTTCTTTAGTTATCCAGAGAATGGGGCTTCAGAACCCAGGAATCAGGGTCTGCAAACCCCAACTTAAAATAAGCAGAGGAGTTTAGGCTCGACACCAGTTCCATTATCTATATGACTGCCAGAAAAAGGAGAGAACTGTACTCAGCTTTGTCTGACAGTACTATAGACTGTAAGTGTGTGGATTGTACTGTTGTGTTCCTGCCCCTGAATACAACAATTGTGTAATGTGAATAGTGTCATGCATTTTTATACATGTATTGTGTCATGTGAAGTGTGAACTCTATCCTGCAGTTTGTAGGTGTATTTTGTGTAGTAAGTGATACAATGTGAATTGCCATATACTCTGGTATAGTAATTAGGAGGTGGCAAAGGCCAGCAAAAAGATTGCTTCCTCATAGTTGTGCAGATAGAGAGTTAGTTGAGTAGTATGACAAGGTCAAGTTCACGGTGCAGTGGGCTGCTAGCACAAGGAGTACATATTGTACAGCCATGTATGAGGCCTTACAAGACTCCTTGCAAATATTCCTGCAATGTCTGAGCTTAAGGATAGAAACAGGTGCTATGGAGAGCACCTTAACCCCTTCCGTATAGAGGAAGATGGACATGGAACTGAGGGAAAGGTAACGGATCTTGGCAATACTGCGGGGCCGGATGGTAAATCCCTTGGGCTGACAGGAACATTTAGCATAGGGATAGTCCAAGTGGAAATGGTAAGAAAAGCTGGAAATGTACTGTATTAAGGAAACAAGAGATGGAGGGTGCTGTGCCCGATACTGCGTGTTACCATCTGATGTACTTGAACCGTCCAGTAAACTTTTATGTGTTGGAACAAACTATGTGTCCTCTGATTTGTGTGCGGCTGTTCCTGAATATGGAGAACTCTAGACAGTGGAGGCCTGCGGCCTGCAAGTGAGTGTGATGCATCACAAAAATGACAGCACACCGGGACTGGGACACGATTTTCCTGTAAAGTGCCAGGGCATCCTAAAGCAGCAACTCGACCACGTCTACCACCTTCTGGCACCTTACAAGACAACAAATGAATTGGAAGCGGAGCATGCATGCACTCTGCTCCATTCAACATAAGGCTCTGCATATCTCTTTGCCTTTGCTTTAGAGCCCTGTTCTCCAAATTGCGATGATTCCGGTAGTCAGACCCCTAGCGATCAGGAACATTTCCACTATCTTATAAATAGATGACAATTTACTGTCTTTGGAAAAACCCATTAAGAACTCAATAGTCTCCAGAATTAAAGGGGTTTTCCACTACTTTTAAACACTTCTAAACTACTTTTAGACACTTTATTGCTCTAGGGAAATGAAAAGTAGTAAAAAGCAAGTTCTCACCTACTGGACCAACATGTTCAATGAACGCAAATGAACCAAAGACCAGTTATGTCAAACTCTCCGACCGACACATATTTTGTCACCTGAGGTAGTAAGGATTTAGGGAAGGAGTTTGTTTAGTACAGTACCGGACTACAGAGATATTATGGATGTGCTACACCAACCAAGAGCATCACTTCCAGAAGAAGGAAATCACATTTATCATTAGCTGCATCTTTTCCCATCTGCCTGATTACAGGATTGTGCGCCTGCAAGTGCATTGATTGAGACACAGACCAAAGTACAATTAATTTTATAAAATACATATGTCCAGTATTGGACATGTACCTATTTACCTAGCTTTTATTTTTACATTCCTTTTGGGAAAGGGCAGAATACTTAGGATTGACAAGATTAACAAAAGTTATACTGTCGCTAGAAAATTTATGGTAAAAGTGGCAATGGCAATGGATAGGGTCATATGGAAAAAAATACTACAGCTAAGAAAGTGGGAGCTACAAGCATCAGCTGTAACACTACCATCATTGGAATCAGACATCCAGGCAGTACTACTGCTAAACGTACGTCACAATCAATCTTGCTTCCGGCAAGTGTATTAGTGGGGAAGAAGTGGAGGACATTATGGAATATAGGCCACATCACTGGTCTCAGTGACAGCAGGATAATGTTACCTCTGACAGTAACTCCATCAATTCGAGTCAGTTTTCTGCGCAATCTTTCTCCTCCACCTCCAAAATCTTTTACATAGCCAATTTTCAATTCCATAAATGACAACTCTATCTGTTCTGCCCCTAAGCACTCGTAAGTCACAGTATCCCAGGGCCTAAGGGAAATATTTCACAACAACTTCCTGTTGATTTATTGGATGAGTTAAACAGTCAGCATTTGTCCTTGGATAACATTGGGGCCAAATAAGAATAAGATACACAATAATTCACAAGGGATTCAATAACACTTTGTTAATGTCTTATTTAATTATACACTTCTCAATATCGAAATTGCAACACCAAGAAGGAAAAGTCATAGAGTTATGGAAATCATAGGATGGATAGACATGTTAATGATATGCTGAAGATTTAAAATTGGGAACATTTTCAAAACATCTCAAATTATTCAGTATCAAATATGAGCGCCACGTGCAGAAATCCCCACACTTACATGTCTTGGCATGTTATCAATGTGGTTATCAATGGTTGTCTGAGGTTGTTCTGCACACTGAATGCACTTGAGCACACAAATCATTAAGGGACATTATGCTGGCATTTAAATCATTGCTAAAATTTATGAATTCATTTGAGGGAGCTATTTTTTTTCTTCTTAAATGTGTCTAATTTTGGGTGTAAAACATTTTTGCAATTAGGTTCCATTAAAAATATAAGACCGATTGGTTTGCATTGCTTCTATGTATTAGGCTGTGTGCCCACTATGCGCTTTTTAAGCGTTTCCGCAGCGGCAATTCCGCAGCAGAAACGCTTAAAAAAAGCTTGGTAGAAGGTCTGCAATGTTCCCCAATGATAATCCGCATGTGACGTGCACATGCTGCGGAAATTTCCGCTGCGGATTATCATTGCGGAAAAATCTGCAGCACTACCAATTATTTTGCGGAATCGCCGCCATTGACTTGCATTGAATCGCTTAATATCCGCATGACTACATGTGCACATGCGGATATTAAGCGATTCAATGTGCGGATGGTACCCGGGTCTGGAGAAGAGGAGACTCTCATCCAGACCCGGGTACCATAGTACCTGTAAAAAAAAAGAATTAAAATAAAAAATATACATTATACTCACTTTCTGATGGCCCCCGGTCTCCTCAGTGATGTATCCTGGCTTCCCGGCAGCTCGCGATGGTCTAAAAGGACCTGCCATGACGTCATTTAGTCATGTGACGGGTCACGCGTCCGCCGAAGTCAGCGGTCGGTTGATCCGTCACATGACTAAACGACGTCATGGCAGGTCCTTTTACACAACCGCGAGACACCGGGAAGACCGGACGCATCGGATAAGGAGACCGGGGGCCATCGGAAGGTAAGTATAATGTTTTTTTTTATTTTTCACCATTTTCATTCTTTTTATTAACTAACTTGGCCACACTATATAAAATCCATGCTGGTTGCATGGATTTATATTGTGTGACCAAGTTGTCAAGCACTTTTCCAAATGATGCTAAAATCGCTTGGAAAGCGCTTGACAACCTGCATGCGAAATCGCATGATCAAAACGCTTCAATTACGCTTGTCCCTGGCAGAAAAAACGCATGTAAAATCCGTATGCGTTTTTTCTGCCAGGGAGATGCAGAAACGCTCAGGAAAAATCCGGCGCATTTCTGCATTGTGGGCACTTAGCCTTACAGTATATAGCAAACTATAGAATTGACCTATAAGCTGATTTATGACCAGATCAGCTTTGATTTGGTTATAAATCAGCACAGAAGATCATTCAAAAGAGCTACAGATGCTGCTGTGTGACGCTCGAAAGCCCTACCCTGGGAGATGGGGACTCGGAGCCGGGTCCTGTTGTTGTCGATGGGGTGCAGCCGTGGCCCGGACCCGCTCCGTGCCCAGGGCCGTCGCACTTTAAAAAGGATGGTATGGGCTTATCCGGGTTGAGTGGCTGATCTCGACTACGCCACCTGTGGCACCTGGTGAAGGCCACCAGCATTGCTGCAGTCCGCCGAGACATGGGGTTATGGCAGGCGTCGTTGTTACTACTCCCCACAGGCGGAGCAGGGCCTCAGGGCAGAGGGACAGGATGTAGGGGGTAGTTGTCTAAGAGGTCTGGTGCTGCGTAGCGCGGTGTAATGCAGAATAAAGAGTCCGGAGGCCATAGGGGTTAACTTCCAGGGTTTTTACTCACGATGGAGATGGCAGTAGGATGGCGTCTCCCTGCTTCTCGCGGAGTTCTGCGGTCACCAGAGACGGGGGGATCCGACAACCTCCGAGTAAGTCCAGCGTTCAATCAGGACCCCGCACCAGAGTGTTCCTAGACTTCAGACCGGGGACCTTTCCTGTCTGTGTGTGTGTAGATAGGCCGGGTCTCCCTCTGAACTTCTCTCAGAAAAAGGGTACGGGTGGCAGCTCCGCTCCTCCCGATACCCGGTGGGATCCTCAGGGCCTACCGGGCTTTCCCGACCAGGACGTGGAGTATCAAGGTCGGGTGTCGGGGGCCGGTACCCCTCTTGCAGCCGGAATCCCTCTGAATCAGGTTGGCGAGGACAGGTGGCGTACACCGCTCCGTCTGCATCCTCCCTGGGATCCATTTGCGGTGGAGCTACACTCTTAAGCTCCGGGCCTTCTTGGTCATGGTCCTTGACCGGGCTGAGACATACATTATCTGCAGCCTGCCCGTCGACCCAAAGGCCAGGGTACGAGGGCCGTGTCCCCGTCCTCTGGAGGTCCACACAGGATCCACGCTCAGGGAGGGATGTCACGATGAGGAGCAGTCAAAGAACCATCAAAAGACATCAAAAGGACATCAAAAGACATCAAAAGGACATCAAAAGCCCATGAACCAAGATGGCTGTGTATTAAATATGAATTATTAAGTGTCACTAAAATGTGAGTCCTCCACCCTCACCCACTAAATGGTTCCCCTAACTCTTGGTTCCCCAGTCTCCCACTTCCAGCAGGGGCAGCACCTAGTGCATTCTAGCTCCCTCTGGTGGGAGAAGTGTGGTGTTGGATGTGGAGGTGGGGTCCTGACCATCACACTGTTCTTACCTCAGAGGAGGAACACTACACTCCATTAGAGAAGTGCAGCATCCCTGTGGCGGTCGAACCCTCAGGGGCGCCACACTGCCATCAGACTATTAACTCATTCTGCAATATACAGTGGGTACTCTGTGACCATGCTTGACTGGCCCAGCCAGAGCTCTGACCTAAACCCAATTGAGCATCTCCGAAGAGACCTGAAAATGGCTGTCCACCAACATTCACCATCCAACCTGACGGAACTGGATAGGATCTGCAAGAAAGAATGGCAGAGGATCCCCAAATCCATGTGTGAAAAACTTGTTGCATCATTCAGTTTTTATTTTTTAATAAATTTGCAAAAATTTCTACATTTCTGTTTTTTTTCAGTCAAGATGGAGTGCAGAGTGTACTTTAATAAGAAAAAAAATGAACATTTTAGAATTTACTAAATGACTGCAATGAAACAAAGAGTGAAAAATTTAAAGGGGTTTGAATACTTTCTGTACCCACTGTATTGTATACTGTAATAGTTACTCACCTGTCCCAGCTCAGGCATCGGGCCTTGTTACCTTCCCCTCTTGCTGTCTCCGATGAGTTACTGTAGTAATTTGGCAAACACCTCTGGCATTAGATGGCATAGCTCTCAGCAACCTCGTGCTTGTCAAGAAATAATTCATCTTCCTCTTATTTTACCGGACTAATCTCAGAAAGTCCTGCTGCTGTTCACATCAATGTCTTTGCAAGCATGGGTACCTATGGTCACATGACGCTTTCCAGGTCTGCCGACTACTGTGGCCTGTTTGGCCATGTATGGTCTAAAAGGCATTAAGTCAGCGTAACACTGACATGTATAATGCATTGCAATGCATTATACCAGTGATCAAAGTAATAAAAGTTAAAGTCTCATAGAGGGAGTAAGTCAAAATTTAAAAAAGTAAAAAATATTTTTTTAAAAATTGCAAAACAAATAAAAACATATAACAGTAAATACATTCATATATGTAAAAAAAAGTACACATATTTGGTATCACCGCTTCCAGAACATACTGATCTATAAAACTGTCACATATTTAACCCCTTCAGTGAATACCGTAAAAAAAAACATGGCAAAAAACTATGCTATTTCATTATAACACCGAAAAAAGAGTGGAATAAAACGTGATCAAAAAGTCAAACGTAAATAAAAATGGCATCTCTGAAAACGTCATCTTGTCCACAAAAAACAACCCGCCATACAGCTCCGTCAGAAATAAAAAACTATAGCTCTCAGAATAGAGCGAAGCAAAAATATTTATTTCTTCTATAAAATAGTTTTTATTGTGCAAAAGCGGCAAAACATAAAAAATTATATAAATGTGGTATCACTGCAATCGTACTGACCCAAAGAATAAAGCTGTCCTATCACTTTTACCGCACAGTGAACGGTATAAAAAAAACAAAAAACAAGTTCTGAATTGCTGGTTTTTGCTCACTCTGCCTCCCAAAAATCGTAATGGAGAACGATAAAAAAATGTTCTGTGCCCAAAAATAGTAAAAATAAAAACATCAACTCTTCCTGCAAAAAAAAAGCCCTCACATGACTCTGTCAGCAAAAATATAGAAAAATTGTAGCTTTCAAAATATGGTGATACAAAGCCTTGTTTTTTCTTGTTGTTTTTTTTTATAAGAAAAAAGTCTTTTAGTTTGTGACAGCAGCCAAACATAAAAAAAAAACTATATAAATCTGGTATCACTGTAATCGCACCGACCTGAAGAATAAAGTCGTCTAATCACTTATATTGCACAATAAACGGTGTAAAACATAAATAAAACCAATTTCCACTTGATGTTGATTTGTTCATTCTGCCTGCCAAAGATCGCAGTATGGCTCAGCTCACATTATCCTGCGCTGTACGCTGAGCACTTACACCAGGTTTTCCATGTAAATCTCTAAAATACATAATTCAGACGAAACCCCCGATGGACGTTTCCCTATAATCAGGCAGATGGAGACACTGTGGATGCCGTCTGGCCTATGATCTGGTGGTGTCCATCTTTTTTAATCATTCATAAAAGTGCGGCCGACCACAATTTCCTGCACCTCTGGAAAGAAAGACACCGCTAACAGAGGCCAGATGAAGTCCACAGTAACTCTGCTGTCTCATTATAGTGAATGGATCTGACTCGCCTCCTGGGCCGTGGGGCACTCGGATCCGGGCAATAGGGAACGATGGGGGTAGTAGTGGCAACCCGGTTCCGTGGCTCAGGGTGGTCAGGCCAGTGGTAGTCCGTTATGTGCTATTGATTATGTCCGACTACGCCACCCGTGGATTTACGGTCATTAGGAACCGCCGCTGCAGGACAGACCGCTGGGGCTGATGATATATGCAGCTGGGATGGTGTGACTCCCCACGGGAAGAGTGCGGCCCCAGGGCAGTGTGGTGGATGGTGGGAGTGATGGTAGTGAGAGTCCCAGTGCCGATAGTGCTGGAGGAGCAAGGAGCACACAGACAACAAGTTGCAGTCCAGGGTCTTTACTAAAACAGGTAAACTGACCCATAAACAGTCCCGGCTAGGAGGGGACCTGGATGTCTGAGAGCAACGGCGAAATTGGCCCTGGTCAGGGTGAGGGTGTAGGCCTACCGTGCTTTCTGCGCTCCTTCTGGCTATCTCCTCCTTATAGAGTAACAGCCCACGTTTCCGAGCTTTCCATGTATTCTCGCCTGTATGGCCTGCGACGTGGGTTCCTTTCTGCTCCCAGCCTTGTACGGCTTTACTGGTCCCTTCGGTTGTGGCAGGGCCTCCAGGCTTCTTAGGCCAAGGAATATACAGTCCCTTGTGGACTGGTTATCTGCTGGAGGATGTAGAATCCTCCCAGCCTCAGACACCAAAGTCTGGTAAAGTAAGTCTTTTATCTGCCAAGAGAGGCTCTCTTCGCCTCTTGTCTCTGGCTTGTGGCTCTCCTCCTGCCACACTTCCTCTTAGGTGCAATACAACTGTCTGTCCCTGCTCTGATCTGGGACAAGTCTCAGTCCGGAGACAGGCCTTCAAGTTCTCCCTAACCCTGCCCCCAGTACCAGCTTTTATAGGGGCAGCCTGCTCCCCCTACTGGCCTGAGACAGGAGGCATTGCATGCTAATGTTCCCCTGACTAGAGAACCTCCCCCTTGCTCTCAGACACAGATTTATTACAGTTTGTGGCATCCAGGCCAGGGTGACACATTCCCCCCTAGTGAAATTTAGTACTCCGGGACTAAACAATAAACAAAGACAATATGCACAACCATAAAACATTAACAGACAGACGACGCACAGATTGAGTTCTTAAGGTCACAGTGTGGTCTGTGACCGGGTGTCCATATCACCAATACAACGGGGAGCCTTAACCAGGTGGGGGTCTGTCCTACCCCAAGTCCTTTACAGTCTTAGTTCATTCCTTGGTTAGGCTCCGAACGCAGTCCATACAAGGTCCCGGTTATACAAAGTCCATAACCTTTGAGTCCTTACGGTAGCTGCAAGAAACTGAAACACAGAATTACCAAACATGCATGTAACTTTGCAAACAATTCAACATTTGGCAACAGGGTTATTTACAATTTTAGCGCGCTCTATATTTTCCAGTGAGCGGGTATCTGCCCCTTTGTGCTCCTGGTTGACCTCCTTAACCCACTGTCTGGTGGTGGACCAACCAGGCTTTCCCCACTAGCGTTAGGGGTGCAGCTATCAGCTGGGTGTACAGGTAGGGCAGGCAGCTGTCTGCGGGTCCTTTGGCTTACCGCAGGCATGGCAGGCTCACTGTCAGCAGAGGGTTGACTCTCTTGGGCTGCTGGTACAGGCTCTTCTGCCTCTTGATCCGCTTGCTCCTCTTCACCTTCCGGCTCTGGTGTTGGTTGTTGTTGTGCCGGTTGCAGGAAACGCAGGACGGGTACCACTATGGCATCATTCATGCGAGTCCAGGACTGAGGGAACTCTCCGAGAACGGTGCTGATCATTTCTTCCTTGTCTGCGGGTTCAAGGTCACTCTGATCCTCTTCTGCACTACGGAGTTGCTCGGGGCACCTTTTGAGGTGGTCTCTGGAGACGACACTAGTGGTTTCTCCTCCGTCCTTGGTGATTACGCACACCTTTGGGTTGTCGTGGTCAGACTGCAGTACAGTGTAGGGTTCCCTTTCCCACTGGTCGTCCAACTTATGTAGCCTTCTTTTTCGCTTTAGGACTTGCTCACCAGGTTCTAGGGGACCAGCAGGGGCGTGTTGATTGAAGAGTTTTTCTTGCCTTTCTCTCACCTGGGCCAGGCTCTTCTCCACACTCTCCTGTACCTTCTTGTACTGCAGTTGCCTTTCCGTATCCCAGTCCGCATCCGGGGAGGTGTCCTCAGGTGTTAGGACTCCCATCTCCAAGTCTACGGGCAGCTTACCTGGTCTGGCTCGCATCAGGTAAGCCGGGGTGCAGTTTGTAGCATTCACCGGGATATGATTGTATAAGTCTATCAGATCCGGCAGTTTTTCTGGCCACAGGCTGTGTTCCTCCAGGGGCAACGTCTTTAGGAGATCAATGACTATATTGTTCATCTTCTCACACATCCCGTTGGTTTGGGGATGGTAAGGCGTTGTACGAATCTTCTTACAGCCATAGAGGTTGCAGAACTCCTGGAAGATTTCAGCCTCGAAAGCCGGACCCTGGTCTGTCAGGACCTGTTCCGGATACCCGTGTGGACGGCAGAAATATTGCTGGAAGGCTCTGGCCGCTGTTTGGGCTGTCAAGTCCTTTACCGGGACCACCACTAGAAAACGGGAATAGTGGTCCACGATTGTCAGGGCATAGATGTATCCAGACCGGCTTGGAGCCAATTTGACGTGGTCCAGAGCTACCAGCTCAAGAGGCTGCATGGTGACGATGGGCCTCAAGGGTGTCTTCTGGCTGGTGCGGTCCTTCCTCCTCAGGTGACAAGGGCCACAGTCTCTGCACCACTTTTCTACAGCTCCTCTCATGCCGACCCAAAAGAACCTTCCTCTTAGTAGGAACTCCAGTTTCTTCCAACCGAAGTGTCCCGCTCTGTCATGGTAAGCCCCCAGGACCATAGCTGCATCTCGCCTTGGGACTACGACTTGCCAGGTCAGCTCGTGCGTCCGGTGGTTGACAATCCTTCTGCACAACTTGCCTTCGTAGAGGAACAGCTTGCTCTTCTCTTTCCATAGCTGCTTGGCTTCCTCTGGAGCATCCGGATCTATGCGGGCATCTTCCTGGGTCAGCAGATCTTTCACCAGGCGGATGGCAGGGTCACTATCTTGGGTCTCGGCCCAGCTGTGGTGAGGTAGGGGATTTATCATCACGGTTGTTAGATCCTCCTCCTTCACGTGGTGGGAGTATTGAGCGGCTCCATACCGGTGAAACGCGGGGAGTTCTACCTCCTCCAGCTCTTCTGGGTCTTCGTCACCTTCAGGTAAGTGAGGCATCCTCGATAGGGAGTCAGCGTTGGCATTGGTTTTGCCGGCCCGGTACTTGATCACGAAGTCATAGTTGGAGAGACGGGCCATCCACCGCTGTTCCAGGGCACCCAGTCTTGCATTGTCCAGGTGTGTCAACGGGTTGTTGTCCGTGTACACGGTGAACTTTGCGGAGGCCAGGTAATGCTTGAAGCGTTCCGTTACGGCCCACACCACTGCCAAGAATTCTAGCTTGAAGGAGCTGTAATTCTCCGGGTTCCTCTCGGTGGGCCTCAGCTTCCGGCTGGCGTACGCGATCACCCTTTCTCTGCCCTGTTGGTTTTGGGACAGTACGGCTCCCAGTCCCACATTACTGGCATCCGAGTGGAGAATAAAAGGCTGGCCATAATCAGGGTAGGCCAGGATCTCATCCCCCGTGAGGGCCATCTTCAACTGGCGGAAGGACTCCTCTTCCGGTTTATCCCACTTGAAGGGCGGCTTTTGGCTCCTGGACTTAGACTGTCCGATCAGGAGGTCCTGCATAGGAGCTGCCATCTTAGTGAACCCGGGGATGAACCTTCGGTAGTAGCCTACCAACCCGAGAAACTGTCTCACCTCTTTGATGTTCGAGGGGCTTGGCCAGCTCTTAATTGCCGTGACCTTGTCAGGGTCGGGGGCCACTCCTTCCGCGCTTACCACGTGCCCTAGGTACTGGACCTTTGGTTTCAGCAGGTGACACTTCGATGGTTTCACCTTCAGGCCATAGCCTGCCAGGGCTTCGAACACCTCAGCCAGGTGTTTGAGATGGTCCTCGTAGGTCTTCGAATAGACGATCACGTCGTCCAGGTAAAGGAGGACCGTCTCGAAGTTTCGGTGCCCTAGGCAGCATTCCATCAGCCGCTGGAAGGTCCCTGGTGCATTGCAGAGCCCGAAAGGCATACAGTTGAATTCGCTCAGTCCCATCGGCGTGGTGAAGGCGGTTTTCTCCTTGTCAGCCTCTGCCACAGGAACCTGCCAGTACCCGCTAGTAAGGTCCAAAGTAGAAAAGAAGTTAGCTGATTTTAGTGCGGCTAAAGACTCCTCTATTCTAGGCAGCGGATATGCGTCTTTGTGGGTGATACGGTTGATTTGTCTATAGTCCACGCACATTCTCATGGTGCCGTGTTTCTTTTTCACCAGAACCAAGGGGGCTGCCCAGGGGCTACAGCTGTCTCTAATGACCCCAGCTTCTTTCATTTCTCTTAGCATGCCCTTTGCGTTCTGATAATGTGCATGGGGTACAGGTCTGTGTCTTTCTTTTATCGGTGGGTGGCTCCCTGTGGGGATGTGGTGTTCTATCCCCTTTACTCTGCCGAAGTCTAGCGGGTGCTTACTAAAGACTCTCTCGTACTCCTGTACCACCCGGTAGACTCCTTGTTTTTGGTGCAGGGGAGTGGAGTCAGCACCCACATGGAGTTTCTGGCACCAGTCCTCCTTTTGTTTCTGGGAGCCATTACCCTCCGCCTGAGGAGATGGAGGCAAGGGTTCCACGGCCCTGATAGCTTTGTGTTCGACAACAAACAGTTTGGCGAGTGTAGCGTACCTGGGTAAGTGTACTTCTCTCTCCCCAATGTTGAGAATGCGGACGGGCACCCTCCCATGACGGACATCAACCACCCCCCGGGCTGTCAAAATGGTGGGCCTGCTGTCTGAGTACACGGGTTCTACCATGGCTTGGTAGTCTCTACCTCTCAACCCGATTGCAGTCCGACACCAGATCATCATTTCACTTTTGGGAGGCATGGAAATGGGGAATGGGTCACTCAGTCTTACGCTACTGATCTCACCACCAGACAGTTCTACCTGCTGCCGTCTCATCAGGGCTTTTATCTCCTTGTTGAGGACTCTCTGTTGGCTGGAACTAGCATTCACCGCCACCTGTTGTAGAATTACAATTACCTCTGAAAGACAATTTTCAATCACGTTAGTACCCACAGTTATTTTAGGGTGACTTTCACGACGGTCAATGTCCTCAATAATTACTCCCTGTGCCGGCAGTTCAACTTTACCAATTTTAATGGTCATCTCCTTGAACCCCATCTGCGGCATGGGTAAGCCATTACTGGCGATGATGCTCAAGTTACTGTCTGGATACCGTGTGATATCAGCATCAGTCCAATACTGCTTAAAAAGTACATAAGGGATAGTGGTTACTTGCGACCCAGTATCCAGCAAGGCGCTCATGGGGATACCGTCCAGCACCACGGGTAAAACCGGGCGCCCCCCAGCGTACTTATTATGCCAATTGTAAGGGCCTGGTGATCTTATGCCTGGGGGTTGGCCCTCTGCCCCAGGTGGTACCCGTTTAAATTACAGTACCTGGAAATGTGTCCGGGCTGGTTGCATCGACGGCAAATGGGCTGTCCATCCTCTGCGTAGCGGTCTGTGGGCCTCCCTCGGAACGACGGGATCCTCCTCTGTTGACGCCACGGGACATCCTCCGGACTTGAAGCCAGCTCGATGGGTCTTGACGGGTCCACTTGCAATGCCTGGACGGTCCTTGTCAACGCCACGATGCTCCTGGTTAGCTCCAGGACTTGGTGGTGCAGGTCTTTCGACGGGGCTTGGTTCAGGGCCTGTGCATCAGCCCCCACGGGGTCCATAGAGGAGGGCGCCGCCTCCTGGTGGTAGGTGAGAGCAGGGCGCCGGGGGTTTATACCGCCACTGGTTGCGGGTTCACGGAGCACCCTCATGGCCCTGTCCTTGAATTGGGCAAAGGTCAGGTCAGGGTTCTGGAAGAACATGAGGCGCACTTGGGCCCTGTGGGCGCTAGACAGCAGACCTTCTATGAATTGTTCTGTTAGCAGCTTATCCGTTTCCTGCACACTGCCAGGGTCAGTTTGTTGAATAGCCCTCAAGGCTTCCTGCAGATTTAGGGCATAGTCTCTGATGCTGTCCTGTGCCCGCTGCTTACATCCATAGAGCCTCATTTTAATCTCAGCGGAGGTACGTGTGTCAAAGGTACCCCGCAGCCGGGCCAGAATACCCTTCACAGTCCTTTTCTCCTCAGTGGGCCATGATTTTACCTCCCTTTGGGCTGCGCCAGTTAACTGCCCTGTTAGTATGCTGACCTTCTGTTCCTCTGTCAGGGGATAAACCTGGAACAAACTGTACAGCCTTTCCTTAAAGTCAGTTAGGGCATGGGGCTCCCCTGAGTACTTGGGCAGCCAGGCCGCTCCAGGGATGTAGGGCAGGGAAAATGGCATCACCGCTACCGCAGCTGCGTTGGTGGTAGTGGGCGCCTCCGTGTCCGACATCTTCCTCCCCCCTAGATAAGCGTGGCCTACCTTCCGACGATCCTCTTCAGTAGGCCGCGGCTCCGCTGCTGCTGCTCTGGACGAGGACCTGGCGTCGCGTCCTGATGACGTCAGTGTCGCTCTCTCTCCCTTCCAGGACCTTGCGCAGCGTCGGTGCGTGGGGCGGAGCTTCGGATCTCGCGCGGTTTTGACGTCCACGCCCCTCTTCTTCCCGCGCGGCGTCCTGAAGATGGCGTCTGATGGCGGGAAGCAGCTGCGGATGACGGGAAGATGGCAGAAGACGGCGGGAAACGGTCCAAGATGGCGTCTGATGGCGGGAATCGGCTCCGGATGGCGGGAAACGACTCCGAAAGGCGGGAAACTTCGCCACAGGTAAGTTACAAAAGTCTTTTTCAGGCACGCAGTACCCAGTGGTTGCGGGCACGAAATCCTGCCGACTACGCCAAAGCTGACTCGCCCCCTGGGCCGTGGGGCACTCGGATCCGGGCAATAGGGAACGATGGGGGTAGTAGTGGCAACCCGGTTCCGTGGCTCAGGGTGGTCAGGCCAGTGGTAGTCCGTTATGTGCTATTGATTATGTCCGACTACGCCACCCGTGGATTTGCGGTCATTAGGAACCGCCGCTGCAGGGCAGACCGCTGGGGCTGATGATATATGCAACTGGGATGGTGTGACTCCAGCCGATAGTGCTGGAGGAGCAAGGAGCACACAGACAACAAGTTGCAGTCCAGGGTCTTTACTAAAACAGGTAAACTGACCCATAAACAGTCCCGGCTAGGAGGGGACCTGGATGTCTGAGAGCAACGGGGAAATTGGCCCTGGTCAGGGTGAGGGTGTAGGCCTACCGTGCTTTCTGCGCTCCTTCTGGCTATCTCCTCCTTATAGAGTAACAGCCCACGTTTCCGAGCTTTCCGTGTATTCTCGCCTGTATGGCCTGCGACGTGGGTTCCTTTCTGCTCCCAGCCTTGTACGGCTTTACTGGTCCCTTCGGTTGTGGCAGGGCCTCCAGGCTTCTTAGGCCAAGGAATATGCAGTCCCTTGCGGACTGGTTATCTGCTGGAGGATGTAGAATCCTCCCAGCCTCAGACACCAAAGTCTGGTAAAGTAAGTCTTTTATCTGCCAAGACAGGCTCTCTTCGCCTCTTGTCTCTGGCTTGTGGCTCTCCTCCTGCCACACTTCCTCTTAGGTGCAATAGAACTGTCTGTCCCTGCTCTGCTCTGGGACAAGTCTCAGTCCGGAGACAGGCCTTCAAGTTCTCCCTAACCCTGCCCCCAGTACCAGCTTTTATAGGGGCAGCCTGCTCCCCCTACTGGCCTGAGACAGGAGGCATTGCATGCTAATGTTCCCCTGACTAGAGAACCTCCCCCTTGCTCTCAGACACAGCTTTATTACAGTTTGTGGCATCCAGGCCAGGGTGACACAGATCCCTCGGGGGTTTCATCTGAATCAGGTCACTTGGAGAGATAGGTGGAAACCCCAATATAAGTGCTCGGCGTAGAGCGCAGAATAAATGTGATCCAAAATGTTATGTAAAATATTCCCAATAAAAGGTTCAACTAAATCCACAAAAAAAACTAGTCCCCACTTAGGTCCGTCATCTGTCAATGGAAATATAGGGGGCTTCTACTTTACTGGTAGCACAAAGACTCTGGAAATATGCTATAGCTCTTCGCTCTCCCCAACATCCAGCAAAATCTGCGCTCTCAAATCATAATGCCTTCCACCCTTCTGAGCTCCAGTGTGCGCCTAAACTGCAGTTCACTTAACCCCTTTAACCCCGAAGGTGGTTTGCACATTAATGACCAGGCCAATTTTTACAATTCTGACCATTGTCACTTTATGAGGTAATTACTCTGGAACGCTTCAGCAGATCCCACTGATTCTGAGACTGTTTTATCATGACATATTGTACTTCATGATAGTGGTAAAATTTATTTGATATGACTTGCGTTTATTTGTGAAAAAAATCTGAAATTTGGCAAAAATTTTGCAATTTTCAAAATTTTTATTTTTATGCCCTTTAATCAGAGATATGTCACACAAAACAGTTAATAAATAACATTTCCCACATGTCTAATTTACATCAGGACAATTTTTGTTAGGAAGTTATAAGGGTTAAAAGTTGACCAACAATCTCTCATTTTTACAAGAAAATTTACAAAACCATTTTTTTTAGGGACCACACCACATTTGAAGTCACTTTGAGGGATCTATATAACAGAAAATACCCAAAAGTGACAACATTCTAAAAACTGCACCCTCAAGGTGCTCAAAACCACATTCTAAAAGTTTATTAACCCTTCACGTGCTTCACAACAATTAATCGAATGTGAAAGGAAAAAATTAACATTTTACTTTTTTTCTCTACAATTTTACTTTGGACCCCAATTTTTTTATTTTCACAAGGTTAACAGGACAAATTGGACCTCAAAAGTTGTTGTACAATTTCTCCTGAGTACGCTGATACCACATATGTGGGGTAAAGCTACTGTTTGGGTGCACCGCAGGGCTCGGAAGGGAAGGAGCACCGTTTGACGTTTTCAATGCAAAACTCGCTGTAATTGACAGCGAACGCCATGTCACATTTGGAGAGCCCCTGATGTGCCTAAACAGTGGAAACCCCTCACAAGTGACCCAATTTTTGAAATTAGACCCCTAAAGGAACTTATTTAGATATGTGGTGAGCACTTTGAAACCACAAGTGTTTCGCAAAAGTTTATAACGTAGAGCCGTGAAAAAATAATTTTTTTTCCCACAAAAAATATCTTTTAGCCGCATTTTTTTATTTTCACGAGGGTAACAGGAGAAATTGGCCCCAAAAGTTGTTGTACAATTTATCCTGAGTATGATGATAGCCCATGTGTGGGAGAAAACTACTGTTTGGGCGCACGTCTGGGCTTGGAAGGGAAGGAGTGACGTTTTGGAATGCAGACTTTGATGGAATGGTCTGTGGGCGTCATGTCGCGTTTTCAGAGTCCCTGATGTACCTAAACAGTGGAAATGCATAACAAGTGGCCCCTTTTTGGAACTGATCTACTGATTCCTGATATGTGATATGTAGTTTCCTATGTCAGTTGTGTAGTGTTCGTCAGGTTGTCATACGTCAGTTGTGTAGTGTTCGTCAGATTGTCGTTCGTCAGGTTGTAAGTCAGAAAATAATTTAGTAGTTCATGGATGTGTGGTACCTTCTGAAACATTCTTTCAAGCACAGGCCAGGTTTGTCAGGGCAGGTGTCACATTGATAATGGTGTCCTTGCGTATTCCCCATTTGTAACACACTTGGCACTTCTTTTGTGACTAACCTTTTTTTCCTGTCGGAAGGACCTCCCCTGGGAAATTCTGGCCTGGTATGATTCAAGGTCCTTAAGTTCCAGAAGTACTGGGGACCGCTCCGTCACCAAATATCAGGATTTTGATCACTACCTCCTGGAAGGAGGTAAGGCTGGAGGACTTTATCAGAGACATCAACTCCCCCCATGTACTTGTTGTACCCCAGTACACAGTCTGGTTTGACGACCTGGGCTCTGCTCTGACCCCTTCTGAGCATCTGCCCAATTAGTGTCTTCGGGAGGCCTCTCTGATTTTTGCGGACAGTACCGCAGGCTGCGGTACCTCACGCAGAGAGGGACTTGAAGAGAGGGATGCTGGTATAAAAATTATTCACGTAGAGGTGATAACCTTTATCCAGCAGTGGGTTACCAAATTCCACACAATTTTCCCACTTACTCCCAGAACAGGGGGGCATTCAGGGGGTTCAATCCGGGAGTACTTCCCTTCATAAACTCTAAACTTGTGAGTGTACCCTGAGGTACTCTCACAAAGTTTGTACAGCTTAATTCCATATTTGGTCCTCTTACCGGGCAGGTACTGCTGGAATCCAAGCTTCCCCTTAAAATGAATTAGGGACTCACACACTCAGATGTCCCTTTGGGGCACGTACACTTCAGCAAAATTGTTGTTGAAGTGCTCGATGACTGGCCAAACTTTGAAAAGACAATCAAAGTTGGGATCATCTCGTGCAGGACACCTTGCATTATTGTTGTAATACAAGAACTTGTGGATGGCCTCATGATCATTCAGAACAATGGAGTGTTATACAAAACGTCAACACTCCAGTATTGCCGAACTTCTGGCTTCTTCAGGATCCTCATGTGAAGGACCAGGCCCCAAAACTTCATAATTTCTACTGCGTCTACAGAGACCAGTTAGAAAATGATGAAAAGCAGTTTTCTGCCAAAAATTGTTGAGCATACAAATTATTTTGGCTCATCGTGAGGTTTACAAAATTCTCAGAGGAAAGACTTTGAAAAAGTCTATTTCTGTGAGGCTGGTGGTGTCAAACTTGATTCCTGATGTGATGTAGTCACTGATCAGCGCTTGGCTGCTGCAGGACGCATGGAAAAAAAATACTGCCAAATCGACTGATCAAGTACTGATCAGAGCTCTGTGGAAGAAAGGAGGAGGGTAAAAAGAAGGCGGGAAAGTGGGGATTGGGGTGAATGAGGAGAAATGAGAGATCTACTTACCGATGTCTTCTCTCTTCTCCTTTCAGCAGCAGCAGCTTGAGCAAAAGCAGGTAGGATCAGGGATTGTGGTGTTACAGGCTTCTGTGGCACCACAGGGCCCAGCACAGGAGAGATCATAGAATCATAGAATCATAGAATGGTAGAGTTGGAAGGGACCTCCTGGGTCATCTGGTCCAACCCCCTGCTCAAAGCAGGATTCACTAGGTCATCTCAGACAGATGTCTGTCCAGCCTCTGTTTGAAGACGTCCATTGAAGGGGAACTCACCACCTCTCGTGGCAGCCTGTTCCACTCATTGATCACCCTAACTGTCAAAAAGTTTTTTCTAATATCTAATCTGTGTCTCCTCCCATTTAGTTTCATCCCATTGCTTCTAGTCTTTCCTTGTGCAAATGAGAATAAAGATGATCCTTCTACAATGTGAAAGCCCTTGACATATTTGTAGACAGCTATTAAGTCTCCTCTCAGTCTTCTTTTTTGCAAGCTAAACATTCCCAAATCCTGCAACCGTTCCTCATAGGACATGGTTTGCAGACCAGTCACCATTCTGGTCGCTCTTCTCTGAACTTGCTCCAGTTTGTCTATGTCTTTTTTAAAATGTGGTGCCCAAAACTGTACACAGTATTCCAGATGAGGTCTGACCAAAGAGGAGTAAAGACCGATAATGACTTCACGTGATCTAGACTGTATGCTTCTGTTAATACATCTCAGAATTGTATTTGCCTTTTTTGCTGCTGCATCACACTGTTGACTCATGTTCAGTATATGATCTATTAGTATACCTAAGTCTTTTTCACATGTACTGTTGCTTAGCTCTATTCCTCCCATTCTGTATATGCTTTTTTCATTTTTATTGCCCAGATGTAGTACTTTGCATTTTTCCCTGTTAAAAACCATTCTGTTGGTTGCTGCCCACTGCTCCAGTTTATTTAGGTCTTTTTGAATCCTCTCTCTCTCTTCTCTAGTATTAGCTATCCCTCCTAGCTTTGTGTCATCAGCAAATTTAATCAGCTTACCCTCAATTCCTTCATCTAAATCATTGATAAAGATGTTGAACAATACAGGTCCCAGGACGGAGCCCTGTGGTACCCCACTTGAGACATTCATCCAGCTGGATGTGAAGCCATTTACAACCACCCTTTGAGTCCAATCACTAAGCCAGTTATGAATCCACCTAACAGTTGCCTGGTCCATTGCATACTTGGTCATTTTTTCAATAAGGATGGTGTGAGATACTTTGTCAAATGCTTTGCTGAAGTCAAGATATACTATATCTACAGCATTTCCCTGATCCACCCAGTCAGTGATTCTGTCATAGAAGGAAATTAAGTTAGTCTGACATGACTTGTTAGTTACAAACCCATGCTGACTCTGGTTAATCACTTCATTCTTATCCATGTACTTACATACATGTTGTTTAATAATTTGTTCAAAGATCTTTCCTGGTATAGAAGTCAGACTCACCGGCCTATAGTTCCCTGGGTCCACCTTCTTCCCCTTTTTGAAGATAGGAACAACATTTGCTCTTCTCCAGTCTTCTGGGACTTCTCCTGTACAAATCAACCGCAACTGTGAGGATGGCCAGGGCAGTAACAGGTGAGTCATAGGGTGGTCACCGGTCACGCACTCTGATTGGTGCGATCGATGTCAATGTCGATCGCACCAATCAGAGCGGGCTGGGGCCAGGGCTGGCATTGCCAGGCTCAAACCTAGGATCAGTCTACAATCCTAGGCTGGACATCAGTGTTTCAGGCAATCTGATTGCCTGAAACACTGAGAAATTCTGTGATTGGCTGTTCAATTCTGAACAGCCAATCACAGCGATTGTGATTGCTGGGGGACGGCGACACCCCCCAGTATAACGACGCCATCTACCCTTAGGTAAGATGGCGCCGGAAATTTAATGTGATCACCGCGACTCCGCTGCATTAAAAGTTGGGCATAATAATGCATACCTAGTCAATAAGGCCCATGGCACAGGTACGTATTATTACGCCCTACATCAGAATGGGGTTAAAGGGGTTGTCTGGTCAAAATCAATAAGTCTTCAGTCACTCTTTGAGACTGCAGACTTATGAATCCCCCCCAGTGTACACACTGTGCGCTGTCAGGATTCGCCAGTTTCTGAGCTGAGACTGTAGGATACGTATGAGGTATACATACTCCCAACCAGAGCCCATCTAGTAGGCGTGGCCTCCATACACTTATATTGAGCAAGGTCGCACCTCGTCCAGTGACAGGGCCCTGCAGTGGGCGTGGTGACTAGAGGGCGTGGCCTCACTCAATACAAGTGTTCCACTGGCTGGGATTATGTATAACTCATACCCTCAGAAACAGTGCATGTGCTGGGGGGATTCATAAGTCTGCAGTCACACAGAGTGACTGCAGACTTATCGGTCTGGAACCAGATGCTGGTCAAAAAGGTGAAAACAGTCTGGGGGGATGAAGGGGTTAATACTAATATTTCTACAACCTGGCAGGACAAATCCAGAGATCCAGCTGACAGAAAGATTTAGTAAAAAAAGTATTAAAATGCAATGTGTAATAAAAGAATAATTACAATTAAAACCCACCCAAAAATGAAAAAAAAAAATATTTATCAAAAAAATACAATTACATAAAAACAAAAAACATATTATTTAAATAGTTACATAAGTTGAAAAAAGACAAGTTCATCCTTTCTCCACTATATAACTATACATTCCCTATCACTAAAATCTATAACCAACAATGCCATTTGTTGTGAGGAGATTATCCAGCCCTCCTTTAAAACCTGTTATAGAGTTTACCATTACTACCTCTTTCACAGTCTGACTGCTCTGACTGTAAAGAACCCTTTCCTATTTAGGTGCCGGAATCGCCTTTCTTCCACCCATAATGAGTGCCCCCTGGTCCTTAGTATAGTCTTTAGAAGGAATAAGTCATGTGTCAGTCCTTTGTGTTGACCACATGTGAATTTATACATATAAATGAGCTCTCCTCCGAGACGTCTGTTTTCTAAACTTAACAAGCCCAACTTTTCCAGCTTCTCTTCATAGGAGAGGCCTTCTATCCCACGTAATAATCTTGATTGGAGTGACTCTAATTTCTGAATATCCTTTATAAAATGCAGAGCTCAAAACTGGATCCCATACTCTACACCGCGTGCAGAATTATTAGGCAAATGCGTATTTTGATCACTTTGATACTTTTTATACATGTTGTCCTACTCCAAGCTGCATAGGCTTGAGAGCCAACTACCAATTAAGTATATCTGGTGATGTGCATCTCTGTAATTAGGAGGGGTGTTGACTAATGACATCAACACTCTATATAAGGTGTGCTTAATTATTAGGCAACTTCCTTTCCTTTGGCAACATGGGTCAGAAGAGAGATTTGACGGGCTCTGAAAAGTCCAAAATTGTGAGATGTCTAGCAGAGGGATGCAGCAGTCTTGAAATTTCCAAACTTTTGAAGCGTGATCACCGAACAGTCAAGTGTTTCATGGCAAATAGCCAACAGGGTCGCAAGAAGCGTGTTGGCCAAAAAAGGCGCAAAATAACTGCCCATGAATTGAGGAAAATCAAGCACGAAGCTGCCAAGATGCCATTCGCCACCAGTTTTGCCATATTTCAGAGCTGCAACATTACTGGAGTATCAAAAAGCTCATGGTGTGCGATACTCAGGGACATGGCCAATGTAAGGAAGGTTGAAAAACGACCACCTTTGAACAAGAAACATAAGATAAAACGTTAAGAATGGGTCAAGAAATATCTTAAGACTGATTTTTCAAAGGTTTTATGGACTGATGAAATGAAAGTGACTCTTGATGGGCCAGATGGATGGGCTAGAGGCTGGATCAATAAAGGGCAGAGAGCTCCACTCTGACTCAGATGCCAGCAAGGTGGAGGTGGGGTACTGGTATGGGCTGGTATCATCAAAGATGAACTTGTGGGACCTTTTTGGGTTGAGGATGGAGTGAAGCTCAACTCACAGAACTACTGCCAGTTTCTGGAAGACAACTTCTTCAAGCAGTGGTAGAGGAAGTCAGTATCGTTCAAGAAAAACATGATTTTCATGCAGGAAAATGCTACATCACATGCATCCAACTACTCCACAGTGTGGCTGGCCAGTAAAGGTCTAAAAGAGAAAAAATAATGACATGGCGCCCTTGTTCACCTGATCTGAACCTCATAGAGAACCTGTGGTCCATCATAAAATGTGAGATCTACAGGGAGTGAAAACAGTACACCTCTCGGAACAGTGTCTGCGAGGCTGTGGTGACTCCTGCACGCAATGTTGATCGAAAACAGATCAAGCAACTGACAGAATCTATGGATGGAAGGCTGTTGAGTTTCATCATAAAGAAAGGTGGCTATATTGATCACTAATTTTTTTGGTTTTTGTTTTTGCATGTCAGAAATGTTTATTTCTAAATTTTGTGCACTGATATTGGTTTACCTGGTGAAAATAAACAAGTGAGATGGGATTATATTTGGTTTTTATTAAGTTGCCTAATAATTCTGCACAGTAATAGTTACCTGCACAAACAGATATCCTCCTAAGATAGCCAAATCTAAAAAAAACCCACTCCAACTTCCAAAAATATTAAGCTTGGATATTTATGAATCTTTTCGGTTGATTGAGAACATAGTTGTTGATCAATAATAAAAATAATCCTCTAAAATACAACTTGCCTAATAATTCTGCACACAGTGTAGATGTGGCCTCACCAGTGATTAATAGAGGGGTAACAATACATTGGGATCAATGGATTTAAAGGGATTCTGTCAGCAGGTTTTTTTCTACCTAATCTGAGAGCAGCATAATGTAGGAAGAGACCCTGTTTACAGCGATGTATCACTTAGTTGTAGCAGTTGTGATACAATCAACATTTTTAGAGCATGTAGCAGACCTCAGAAAGCTGACCCCACCCACACCACAGCTTTCTGTTCACTTTGTCTGTTGACAGTGAGCTGCTTATCAGAGGAGGGGGCATGGTGGGATCACTTGGCAGGAGGAAGCTAGTCTGGGCAGTGATAATCTCCTGGTGATAAAAGAGTTATTGTATGTAAACAACAGCACAAAGCCTAATAAGTGACTTATCCTTGAATTCAGTGTCTCAGCCCCTACCTCATGCTGTCCACAGATTACATAGCAAAAACCTGCTGACAGATTCCCTTTAATCTCTCTTTTTATACACCCTAAAATCCTGTGTACTCTAGCAGCTGCTGCCTGACGTTCAATATTGCTGCTCAGCTTACTTGCTACCATGATACCTAAGTCCTTCTCCTGTTCTGTAGACCTGAGTATACTCCCATTTAATTTACTCTACATTTATCAACATTAAATCTCATCTGCCAAGAGTTTGCCCATTTAGACATCTTGTCCAGATCATTTTGTAATATTGTCCTGTCAAGCTCAGGTTTTATTATCCTGCAAAGTTCTGATCCATCAGCAAAGACTGAATCTCAATCCCATCCACAAGGTCGTTCTGTATCCACATAGCCATAATAACCTGAAGAATTGAGCAAAACATGAAAAATATAAAAACTGTCAAAAAAAATATTTTTTTTCGATATCTGCGATTCAAAAAGTTTAACAGCAATTGATATGTACCTCCAAGCAGCGTAGAGAAAAATATAATTTTTCCCACAAAAACGGATGTTCTCATGCAGCCATATCAGTGAAAAAAAGTTGATAAAAGACAATAAGCTAAAAATCTGAGACGGCAATTAGAATATTAAACTTAAAAAAACTTATATCATAAAGTGGAGCGCTCATGATATGAATACAAGTGATGGAAAGTTACACAGGACAAATAGGGAAAGGTTACAGAGCACAGAACAAAACAGAATTGACAATAGCACAAAACCATAGATGCATTGATAAGTAATTGCCAAACATTGTCAACGTCTACAAGTGCAGTAAAGCAGCAAGAAAGGACAATGGAGCCATTGAACCTCGACCTGCCGGTACGTGATTGTACTACTGACATGCAGAGCAGCTTAATGTGTCTAAATGAAGAGCGATCAATATCTGCTAATTCATTGGTAAAATAATTGTTCGGCAAATGCAATGTCCCAGATCAGACATAAAGCGGGGGACGTGGTGGTAGCTACATAAATGCTTTATTAAACTGCGGCTCCAGGCATCAACAGAGAGAGATTTTGAGTTTGTAGGTATATGCTTGAATGAAGACCCAAAAATAAAAAAGAAGTGTATGGAGAAAGAAAATTCCAAAAATAATACAAATATTCTTCATATCACAAGAGACATAAACAAAAATGTTTTCAAAACACTGGAAAAGGTACACATAGGTGCAATAGTTTAATATTTTCTGGCTATGATAAGCCATCTCTATAAATATAAAAGCATTGCAATGATCAATCAATTTACAGTATATAATAAATATCCAAATAATAGAATGTCCAAATAATATAACAAGCTTAAAAGGTGCAATTTTTTTGGCAGAAAATATCATACGACATGGGAAAAAAATCATGACTAGGTGTAGACGAGTAATGGTCAACCAACAGAAACAAGCAGTCATTACATACACACTGCTAATTGGGTATGATTGACTCATTTAATGAAAGGGGGGTGTTCTGATTAATAGCAGTGCAGAGTTCAATTAGTGAGGTCATTCATTCTGTGAAGAAACAGGTGACAATTATAGCCCTTATTTAAAGGAGGAGGGCAGCACATGTTGTACCTGCTGGTTTTAGACCTTGATCAGTGAGTAAAATGGGCCGTTCCAGTGACTGTACTGAAAGAGAAAGAACTTTGATTAAGAAGTTGATTCACGAGGGGAAAACATAAAAAGAAGTGCAGAAAATAATTGGCCGCTCAGCTAAAAAGTTTTCCAATGCTTCAAAATGGCAAACAAAACCCCAAAAAAGTGTTAGGAAAATAAATACTACCATCCACATAGATCATAGAATAACAAGAATAGCAATGAAGCATCCAATGATCAGCTCAAAGGAGATCAAAAAAGATCTTCAGTTATCTGTGAGTCCTGCAACCATCAAAAGATGATTACGTGAAGCCAAGTTATTTGCAAAAAACCCTTGTAAAGTACCATAGCAGAAAAAAAAGATATGTGTTGAAAATCTTACAGTTTGCTAAAGAAATCATTGACTGGCCTAAAGAGAAGTAGTGGAATGTTCTATGGACACATGAGAACAAGGTTGTTCTTATCGGTCTAAAGGCCGCAGTTTGTAAAATGACCCATAAACATTGAATTCAAGCCACAGTACACTGTGAAGACTGTAAAACATTGAATTGCAAGCATAATGGTTTGAAGATGTTTCTCATACTATGGAGTTGGGCCCATTATCGCATACCAGGCACCATGGACCAGTTTGAATATATCAAAATACTGGAAGAGGTCATGTTGCCTTATGCTGTAGAAGAAATGCCCTAGAAATGGGTGTTTCAGCAGTACAATGACCCCAAACACACCAGCAAGCGGACAACATCCCAGTTCCAGACCAAGAAGATTGATGTTAAGAAGTGGCCAGCCCAATCCTCAGACCTCAATCCAATTGACAATTTGTGGAGTGGCATCAAAAATGCTGCTTTTGATACAAAACCTAAGAATGCAAAAGAACAGCTTGAAATTAAATATTGGTCCACAGGTGTCAGATATTAGCTGACAACATGCAACACAAATGTAAAGCAGTTATCAGAAATAAAGGTTATGCAACTAAGCGTGTGCTCACACTGGTGTATAACACAGTAGAGTACTATCCAATGTTTTATCGGACAGCACTCAGCCCAGGGTTATACTATGGGGCAGTGCAGATCTGACATTAAGTAGTGATTTGCAATAATCTGGGATTAACACTCTCCCAATATGAAAATTTTCCATTTTTGCACTTTCATTTTTACCTCCCCTTCTTCCAAAAGCCATAACATTTCTTATTTTCCTTTTATATAGTCGTATGATGTCTTGTTTGTTTCGGATCGCATAGAAATTTTGAATGATACCATCCATTTTGCCATACAATGTACTGGACCATGCAAAAAAAAAAATCAATATGTGGCAAAATTGAGAATTAAAAACCTGCAATTCCACAATTGTTTTTGGGGCAAAAAATGATTTGGCAATATTATTCTTCTTGTCATTATGATTATGATTTTTTTCACAAATTTCCACATTTTTGTTCAAGACATAAGTGAAAAAAACTATGCATGCCACGCCGCATTGATGCAGTAATTGATGCAAAAGGAGTCCCGGCCAAGTATTGAGGGCATTTACTGAACATACATTTCAGTAGGACAACATTTCGGATTTTAAAAACATTTTTCAAGCTGCTGTTATGAAGTATTCTAATTTACTGAGATAATGACTTTTGTGTTTTCATTGGCTGTAAGCCATGATCATCAACATTACCAGAAATAAACACGTGAAATAGATCACTCTGTTTGTAATGATTCTATATAATATATGAGTTTCACTTTTTGCATTGAAGAACTGAAATAAATTAACTTTTTGATGATATTCTAATTTAGTGAGAAGTACCTGTACTTTTTTTTTGTTTTTTGGGCTTTCAGTATTTTAGTATTCACAAATGAGTTGATTCCGCTCCTCATTTTAGATTGTGTTCTGTCTTATTATGTGCTGTTCATGTTGGAATTAATTGGCTATGCTCATTAATTACATATTTTAGTACCATAGGATGTTATTAGGTTGTTAGAAGGATGCATGCAGCACTGTATATTGTAAAAGAGATTATTGGGATAAGGGATAGTGTTATGACTTGTTTCATATATACAAAACTTCATTTTGTACAGGGCCTAAAATGTCTGCCATAGAGGTTCATTTGGTATGGCGCTAGCATTGCTGTAGCAAAACGCTTCCTCTGAAAATCAGGGGAATGTCTGCTTTTAGAAAGATTGACTCATTTCCACAAGTAAGCACAATCCAAAAAGATTCCAAAATAACAGGGTCTGTACCACAGGACTTACACATATCAAATGTGGTGCCAATATTTTTAGAGGTCAAACTGGCAACTATACACCTGTTAATTTAACCTCTACTGAGGGCGTAATCTTTGGGGGTTTTCTAGGAGATGTGACGCGCCCCCTGGGCCATGGGGTAAACGGTGGCGGGCCGGTAGATGCTGGGGGTTGTAGTCACAGTGGCGGTGACCCGGTCCGTGACCCAGGGCGGTCAATCCAAGAGAAATTATATGTATAGATTTTATTAAAGAGTCCGACTACGACACCTGTGGAATGCAGCTAAAGGGGCCGCCGCTGCAGAGCAGTCCTCTGAAGCTGATGTTACTGCAGCAGGGATGGTGTGGCGCTCCACAGGAAGAGCTAGCTCCAGGGCAGTGTAGAAGATGTTGCTGGTTGTGCTGGGCATTATAGTGCAATAATAACCACAGAGTCAGTATAGTGCAGTCCCAGGGTCTTTACTGTTGACAATTAGGCAAGCCTGGTTTGGGGTACTGGCTAGAAGTAAGAGTAAGGTCAGCCTGGAGGCAAACATAGAGTCCTCCTTGCCAGGTGAAGTTGTAGGCATCCCCTTCTCACTATACTCTTTGGCTTTGCTGCTTGTAGCTGTGCTATAGCCCACGTCCCTGAGTGTAACATTCTGTGCTCACCCGTATGGCAGGCAGCTCGGGCCTTATTCATGCGTTGCTCCCTCATAGTGGTGCTGATCCCTCTGTGCTGCTGAGCCTCCGGGCGTCTGATGGGGCCAGGAGACCTGCAATCTCCTGCCCTACGGTATATGCTGCTGGGCCTTCAGTGCCCCACAGCCTCGGACTCCGGTGTCCGGTCCTCTGTGTTTCTCTAGCTAGGACGAGCTACCTCAGCTCCAGTCCCTAGCTCTTGTCTCCTCGACGTCCTAAACTCAACTCCTGACACTAAGACTAACTAACCCTGCCCCCAGATCCCAGTTGCCAAGGGGAGGGGACTCCCCTTGCTGGTCTGGAGCCAGGAAAGTGTTGAATGTCTAGTATCCCTGACTAGGGGATCCCTGCTTGATTCCAGGCATGACATTACCTCTTTTGCGGGAGGCAATGCCACTGTGGCAACCGGACCCCTGGGGTGCCACATTCCCCCCTAGTTAATTTCAGTAGTCCCGGACTGAGAATATTTTTTAAAAGTAACAAATAACAATAACAATCAGTGAATGTGAATAGCGGTACCAGAGCGCCAATAACAGGGCAAAAATATTAAAAGGACTGATTTATTAATACACACAACGCGTTTCGGTGGACACAGCCACCTTCATGAGGGTTGTCTTGATTTTCTTTAGTGTGTTTTAACTGCTCAGGACATATCTTCAAGTAGTCTCTTGAGACTGCCGCTGAAGTTTCTCCTCCATCTTTGCTGATGAGGCACACTTTGGTGTTATCGTAACTCGAGGGTAGGATGGTGTACGGCTCTACCTCCCACTGATCATCTAGTTTGTGGAGTCGTCTCTTTCTCTTAAGGACCTGTTCTCCAGGTAACAAGGGGACAGCAGGTGTGTGTTGATTATAAGTTTTCTCTTGCTTTTGTCTTGCCTGGAACAAGCTTCTTTCAACACTCTCTTGCACTTTGCGGTATTCTTGCTGCCGCTCGGTATCCCAATCCGCAGCTGGTGAGGTTGTCTCTGGTGTTAGGACTCCCATGTCCAAGTCGATGGGCAGCTTACCAGGTCTTGCCCCCATCAGGTAAGCGGGTGTACAATTGGTGGAGTTCACCGGGATGTGATTATATAGATCCACCAGATCTGGCAACTTCTCTGGCCACAGGCTGCGTTCTTCCAGGGGCAACATCTTCATCAGGTCTGTCACCATCTGGTTCATCTTCTCACACAACCCGTTGGTTTGGGGGTGATACGGCGTTCTCCTGATCTTTTTGCGGCCGTACAGGTTGCAGAATTCCGGGAACACCTCCGCTTCGAAGGCTGGACCTTGGTCAGTAAGCACACGGTCAGGGTAACCGTGCGGGCGACAGAAGTGCTGTTGAAATGCCTTGGCTGCCGTCTGAGCCGTCTGGTCTTTCACTGGCACTACTACCAGGAACCGGGAGTAGTGGTCTACGATGGTGAGAGCGTAGACATAGCCTGACCTGCTTGGGGCTAGCTTCACATGGTCCAAGGCTACCAGTTCGAGTGGCTGTTTGGTGATGATGGGCTGCAGGGGAGCCCTCTGGCTGTCACGGTCTTTTCGTCTCAGGTTGCATGGTCCGCATTCTCGACACCATCTCTCGATTGCTTTTCTCATGCCAGCCCAGTAGAATCGCTCACGTAGCAGGACTTCCAACTTCTTCCACCCGAAGTGTCCTGCTCCATCGTGGTATGCTTCTAAGACCATCGACGCATCCCGCCTCGGGACTACCACCTGCCAGACCAGTTCATGTGTCCGGGAGTTGATGCTCCTTCGACACAGCTTCCCTTCATAGATGAACAGCTTGCCCTTCTCCTTCCACAGCTGTTTGGTCTCCTGTGGAGCATCTGGATCAGGGTGTGAGTCAGCCTGTGTCAGCAACTCCTTTACCAGGCGGACAGCTGGGTCGCTATCCTGTGTCTCTGCCCATCCATGGTGGGGCAATGGGTTGAACGTGACCTCTCTATTGGCATAGCACCTGTTCTTCACACAATGGGAGCACTGGGTCACCCCATGACGATGGAAAGCGGGGATCTCTATCTCCTCCAGCTCTTCCGGGTCTTCTCCCCCATCTGGCAAGTTGGGCATCCTGGACAGCGCGTCAGCATTTGCATTTTTGTGCCCAGCCTGATACTTGATGGTGAACTCGTAGTTAGATAGTCGGGCCATCCATCGTTGTTCCAGGGCACCAAGCTTCGCAGTTTCCAGGTGCGTCAGGGGGTTATTGTCCGTGAAGACCGAAAATTTGGAGGAGGCGAGATAGTGCTTGAAGTGCCCTGTCACAGCCCAGACGACGGCGAGGAACTCCAACTCGAAGGAACTGTTGTTATCGGGATTCCTTTCCGTGGACCGGAGCTTCCTGCTGGCATAGGCAATTACTCTCTCTCTGCCCTTTTGTATCTGGGATAGCACCGCTCCTAACCCCACTTGCTCGCGTCCATATGGAGTTTGAAGGGTTGGCCATAGTCGGGGTAGGCCAGGACTTCGTCTTCCGTGAGGGCCATCTTCAGTCGGGTAAAGGATTCGTCTTCTGGCTTATCCCATTTGAACGGAGGCTTCGGGGTTTTGGCCTTCCTGGACTGGCCTACTAGGAGGTCCTGCATGGGTGCCGCTATCTTGGTGAAACCTTTGATAAACCTTCGATAGTAGCCCACCAACCCGAGGAACTGCCGCACTTCCTTAATAGTGGAGGGTCTTGGCCAGTCCTTGATTACGGTGACCTTTTCAGGGTCTGGTGCTACACCTTCGGCGCTTACCACATGACCTAGGTACTGTACCTTGGGCTTCAACAGGTGGCATTTGGATGGCTTCACCTTCAGGCCAAACCCAGTTAGGGCTTCAAACACCTCTGCCAGGTGCTTCAGGTGGTCTTCATAGGACTCAGAGTAGACAATGACGTCATCCAGGTACAGCAGTACAGTCTCGAAGTTCTTGTGTCCCAGACAGCACACAATCAACCGCTGGAAGGTTCCTGGGGCGCTGCAGAGCCCGAATGGCATGCAGTTGAACTCGCTGAGGCCCATCGGCGTTGTAAATGCGGTCTTCACTTTATCCGCCTCTGCTTCAGGAACCTGCCAATACCCACTGGGGAGATCCAAAGTAGAGAAATAATTAGCAGATCTTAATGCAGCTAGGGACTCTTCAATTCTGGGTAACGGGTAGGCATCCTTATGTGTAATGCGGTTAATTTGCCTGTAGTCAACACACATTCTCATTGTACCATCCTTTTTCCTGACAAGAACTAATGGAGCTGCCCAGGGGCTACAACTATCTCTTATCACCCCAGCCTCCTTCATCTCCCGTAACATCCCTTTGGCACACTGATAGTGAGCTGGGGGTACAGGCCGGTACCGCTCTTTAATGGGTGGATGATCTCCCGTGGGGATATGGTGTTGTACCCCTTTTACCTGCCCAAAATCTAGGGGGTGTTTGCTGAAAATCCGCTCATACTCCTGGACCACCCAGTATACTCCATGTTTTTGGTGCTGAGGGGTGGAGCCATTATCCTCCGCCGGTTTGGATGGAGGCAAGGGTTCCACTGCCTTTAAAGAGTTGTTACTAACTGTGAATAATTTTGCAAGGGTAGCATACCGGTGTAAATGGACCTCTTCCTCCCCACAATTCAGGATGCGGACTGGCACTCTCCCATTGCGGACATCAACCACCCCCCTGGCTGTCAAAATGGTGGGCCTACTGTCAGAGTATACGGGTGTAATGCAGGTGCCGGAATGCAACGCACAGAGACACAAGGCGAGAACAGTAAGAGTTGAATATAAACAGTTTATATATATATTTAACAGGTACACTGAACAAGGGATTGCAACAAGGGTAATAAACAGTAATTTGAAGTATTAGCAAACTGCGAAGTCTCTCAAGGTAATGTGGTGCCCTAGATCATGGGAGACACCACGTGAGTTCCTTAACTGTGCATATGGCTCTAGCGGGGGTCACCGGTTATTCCCGTTAGGCTGTGAGTCTTTTTCCGGATAAATTCAATTAGGTCACATTGAGCTTCTTTAGTCCCAACCGTTCCCCTCCCAACCTGAGTACCTAAACCCAATTGTCCCCGGTACCGTGAGTGAACAGTAGGAGTGACGGCCCAGTTCACGTATGCAGCTCCTCTGCTTTAGCTGGCGTGACTTTCCTGGGGCAGCCGTCTCTCAAGTCCTCTCTGCTTGGCTGTTGGAGGCAGTCTCTCAAGCCTTGGGTAGGGGGGTCCAGACCTCATCTGTCGGCGGGCGGCGTCGGGTTCCGCAAACTCACTCAGCACCGCGAGCAGGTTCCGAGTCTCCTCAGCAGGCACAGCACTCGGGTCACATCTATGAGGGATCCGAAGCTCTTCTACTGGTGCCCGGCTGTGGCACCTCACAGGCCTCTGGCTTAGGCCTGTCACGCGGGGCTTTTCAGCACGCAGGGAACACGTCTGCTCCTTTCTGCTGCTTGGCGCCAAAGACTCCTCAGGTTTGGCGCGCTGGCCTCTTATCTCCCGGAACTCCTTCCTGGAAGTCACCTGATCGGGTCCAGCGTCTAAATCTGCTCTCCCTGTAACTTCCCTTGCATATCTTGGTTCCGCTTGACTGTGTCTGGCCAGCAGATGGCAGCCTCTCTCCATCTTTGAAACATCATGTAGGAATTCCCTTACAAGCTCTCTCGCCTTTGCTACATTCCTCCCTCCTTTTTGCTCGCCAGTCCTCGGACGAGTGGACTTCTCGCAGAATTGATGCCTCTTTCCAGACAGTGCAAATTCAGACAGGAGTTGGGCACACTCCTGCGTTTTCTGTTGGATTTGAGACCAGATAAACTCTTCTTGAGCATACCGGTTAGGAGGAATTCCGGCATTAGCCAGCTCAGTTCTGTGGGGCTCCTCTTGCGGAGGTGACTCCGGGAGATCTGATGAATCAACTACTGGGGATTGCAAGTCATTTCTCGACTCATTCTGGGTTCCACTCGGGGTTGGCCTCAACGGTTCTGACGGGCCCATCCTTCTTCATCCCCCAAGGTTCCTGCATGTGGCACTTCAGCATGTGGCACTTCAGCCAATACGTTTGAAGGCCCAACTTCGTTACAGACTTCTGCTTCAGAGGAGCAAGGTCGCAGCATATTGCGGTGCAACACCCTGGGTGTCGCGGCGTCATCCCCCTCGGGCCTAACCTCGTAGACGGGGTTCTCTGGGTGAACCTTCTTCACCACCCGATATGGTATCACCTCCCAACGATGGTCCAGTTTACTCCCAAATCGTTTGGCCCTTACCAGTACTCGGTCTCCTGGCTGAAGTGACCCGCCTGCGGGGTGCCACATTCCCCCCTAGTTAATTTCAGTAGTCCCGGACTGAGAATATTTTTTAAAAGTAACAAATAACAATAACAATCAGTGAATGTGAATAGCGGTACCAGAGCGCCAATAACAGGGCAAAAATATTAAAAGGACTGATTTATTAATACACACAACGCGTTTCGGTGGACACAGCCACCTTCATGAGGGTTGTCTTGATTTTCTTTAGTGTGTTTTAACTGCTCAGGACATATCTTCAAGTAGTCTCTTGAGACTGCCGCTGAAGTTTCTCCTCCATCTTTGCTGATGAGGCACACTTTGGTGTTATCGTAACTCGAGGGTAGGATGGTGTACGGCTCTACCTCCCACTGATCATCTAGTTTGTGGAGTCGTCTCTTTCTCTTAAGGACCTGTTCTCCAGGTAACAAGGGGACAGCAGGTGTGTGTTGATTATAAGTTTTCTCTTGCTTTTGTCTTGCCTGGAACAAGCTTCTTTCAACACTCTCTTGCACTTTGCGGTATTCTTGCTGCCGCTCGGTATCCCAATCCGCAGCTGGTGAGGTTGTCTCTGGTGTTAGGACTCCCATGTCCAAGTCGATGGGCAGCTTACCAGGTCTTGCCCCCATCAGGTAAGCGGGTGTACAATTGGTGGAGTTCACCGGGATGTGATTATATAGATCCACCAGATCTGGCAACTTCTCTGGCCACAGGCTGCGTTCTTCCAGGGGCAACATCTTCATCAGGTCTGTCACCATCTGGTTCATCTTCTCACACAACCCGTTGGTTTGGGGGTGATACGGCGTTCTCCTGATCTTTTTGCGGCCGTACAGGTTGCAGAATTCCGGGAACACCTCCGCTTCGAAGGCTGGACCTTGGTCAGTAAGCACACGGTCAGGGTAACCGTGCGGGCGACAGAAGTGCTGTTGAAATGCCTTGGCTGCCGTCTGAGCCGTCTGGTCTTTCACTGGCACTACTACCAGGAACCGGGAGTAGTGGTCTACGATGGTGAGAGCGTAGACATAGCCTGACCTGCTTGGGGCTAGCTTCACGTGGTCCAAGGCTACCAGTTCGAGTGGCTGTTTGGTGATGATGGGCTGCAGGGGAGCCCTCTGGCTGTCACGGTCTTTTCGTCTCAGGTTGCATGGTCCGCATTCTCGACACCATCTCTCGATTGCTTTTCTCATGCCAGCCCAGTAGAATCGCTCACGTAGCAGGACTTCCAACTTCTTCCACCCGAAGTGTCCTGCTCCATCGTGGTATGCTTCTAAGACCATCGACGCATCCCGCCTCGGGACTACCACCTGCCAGACCAGTTCATGTGTCCGGGAGTTGATGCTCCTTCGACACAGCTTCCCTTCATAGATGAACAGCTTGCCCTTCTCCTTCCACAGCTGTTTGGTCTCCTGTGGAGCATCTGGATCAGGGCGCGAGTCAGCCTGTGTCAGCAACTCCTTTACCAGGCGGACAGCTGGGTCGCTATCCTGTGTCTCTGCCCATCCATGGTGGGGCAATGGGTTGAACGTGACCTCTCTATTGGCATAGCACCTGTTCTTCACACAATGGGAGCACTGGGTCACCCCATGACGATGGAAAGTGGGGATCTCTATCTCATCCAGCTCTTCCGGGTCTTCTCCCCCATCTGGCAAGTTGGGCATCCTGGACAGCGCGTCAGCATTTGCATTTTTGTGCCCAGCCTGATACTTGATGGTGAACTCGTAGTTAGATAGTCGGGCCATCCATCGTTGTTCCAGGGCACCAAGCTTCGCAGTTTCCAGGTGCGTCAGGGGGTTATTGTCCGTGAAGACCGTAAATTTGGAGGAGGCGAGATAGTGCTTGAAGTGCTCTGTCACAGCCCAGACTACGGCGAGGAACTCCAACCTGAAGGAACTGTAGTTATCGGGATTCCTTTCCGTGGGCCGGAGCTTCCTGCTGGCATAGGCAATTACTCTCTCTCTGCCCTTTTGTATCTGGGATAGCATCGCTCCTAACCCCACTTGCTCGCGTCCATATGGAGTTTGAAGGGTTGGCCATAGTCGGGGTAGGCCAGGACTTCGTCTTCCGTGAGGGCCATCTTCAGTCGGGTGAAGGATTCGTCTTCTGGCTTATCCCATTTGAACGGAGGCTTCGGGGTTTTGGCCTTCCTGGACTGGCCTACTAGGAGGTCCTGCATGGGTGCCGCTATCTTGGTGAAACCTTTGATAAACCTTCGATAGTAGCCCACCAACCCGAGGAACTGCCGCACTTCCTTAATAGTGGAGGGTCTTGGCCAGTCCTTGATTACGGTGACCTTTTCAGGGTCTGGTGCTACACCTTCGGCGCTTACCACATGACCTAGGTACTGTACCTTGGGCTTCAACAGGTGGCATTTGGATGGCTTCACCTTCAGGCCAAACCCAGTTAGGGCTTCAAACACCTCTGCCAGGTGCTTCAGGTGGTCTTCATAGGACTCAGAGTAGACAATGACGTCATCCAGGTACAGCAGTACAGTCTCGAAGTTCTTGTGTCCCAGACAGCACACAATCAACCGCTGGAAGGTTCCTGGGGCGTTGCAGAGCCCGAATGGCATGCAGTTGAACTCGCTGAGGCCCATCGGCGTTGTAAATGCGGTCTTCACTTTATCCGCCTCTGCTTCAGGAACCTGCCAATACCCACTGGGGAGATCCAAAGTAGAGAAATAATTAGCAGATCTTAATGCAGCTAGGGACTCTTCAATTCTGGGTAACGGGTAGGCATCCTTATGTGTAATGCGGTTAATTTGCCTGTAGTCAACACACATTCTCATTGTACCATCCTTTTTCCTGACAAGAACTAATGGAGCTGCCCAGGGGCTACAACTATCTCTTATCACCCCAGCCTCCTTCATCTCCCGTAACATCCCTTTGGCACACTGATAGTGAGCTGGGGGTACAGGCCGGTACCGCTCTTTAATGGGTGGATGATCTCCCGTGGGGATATGGTGTTGTACCCCTTTTACCTGCCCAAAATCTAGGGGGTGTTTGCTGAAAATCCGCTCATACTCCTGGACCACCCAGTATACTCCATGTTTTTGGTGCTGAGGGGTGGAGCCATTATCCTCCGCCGGTTTGGATGGAGGCAAGGGTTCCACTGCCTTTAAAGAGTTGTTACTAACTGTGAATAATTTTGCAAGGGTAGCATACCGGTGTAAATGGACCTCTTCCTCCCCACAATTCAGGATGCGGACTGGCACTCTCCCATTGCGGACATCAACCACCCCCCTGGCTGTCAAAATGGTGGGCCTACTGTCAGAGTATACGGGTGTAATGCAGGTGCCGGAATGCAACGCACAGAGACACAAGGCGAGAACAGTAAGAGTTGAATATAAACAGTTTATATATATATTTAACAGGTACACTGAACAAGGGATTGCAACAAGGGTAATAAACAGTAATTTGAAGTATTAGCAAACTGCGAAGTCTCTCAAGGTAATGTGGTGCCCTAGATCATGGGAGACACCACGTGAGTTCCTTAACTGTGCATATGGCTCTAGCGGGGGTCACCGGTTATTCCCGTTAGGCTGTGAGTCTTTTTCCGGATAAATTCAATTAGGTCACATTGAGCTTCTTTAGTCCCAACCGTTCCCCTCCCAACCTGAGTACCTAAACCCAATTGTCCCCGGTACCGTGAGTGAACAGTAGGAGTGACGGCCCAGTTCACGTATGCAGCTCCTCTGCTTTAGCTGGCGTGACTTTCCTGGGGCAGCCGTCTCTCAAGTCCTCTCTGCTTGGCTGTTGGAGGCAGTCTCTCAAGCCTTGGGTAGGGGGGTCCAGACCTCATCTGTCGGCGGGCGGCGTCGGGTTCCGCAAACTCACTCAGCACCGCGAGCAGGTTCCGAGTCTCCTCAGCAGGCACAGCACTCGGGTCACATCTATGAGGGATTCGAAGCTCTTCTACTGGTGCCCGGCTGTGGCACCTCACAGGCCTCTGGCTTAGGCCTGTCACGCGGGGCTTTTCAGCACGCAGGGAACACGTCTGCTCCTTTCTGCTGCTTGGCGCCAAAGACTCCTCAGGTTTGGCGCGCTGGCCTCTTATCTCCCGGAACTCCTTCCAGGAAGTCACCTGATCGGGTCCAGCGTCTAAATCTGCTCTCCCTGTAACTTCCCTTGCATATCTTGGTTCCGCTTGACTGTGTCTGGCCAGCAGATGGCAGCCTCTCTCCATCTTTGAAACATCATGTAGGAATTCCCTTACAAGCTCTCTCGCCTTTGCTACATTCCTCCCTCCTTTTTGCTCGCCAGTCCTCGGACGAGTGGACTTCTCGCAGAATTGATGCCTCTTTCCAGACAGTGCAAATTCAGACAGGAGTTGGGCACACTCCTGCGTTTTCTGTTGGATTTGAGACCAGATAAACTCTTCTTGAGCATACCGGTTAGGAGAAATTCTGGCATTAGCCCGCTCAGTTCTGTGGGGCTCCTCTTGCGGAGGTGACTCCGGGAGATCTGATGAATCAACTACTGGGGATTGCAAGTCATTTCTCGACTCATTCTGGGTTCCACTCGGGGTTGGCCTCAACGGTTCTGACGGGCCCATCCTTCTTCATCCCCCAAGGTTCCTGCATGTGGCACTTCAGCATGTGGCACTTCAGCCAATACGTTTGAAGGCCCAACTTCGTTACAGACTTCTGCTTCAGAGGAGCAAGGTCGCAGCATATTGCGGTGCAACACCCTGGGTGTCGCGGCGTCATCCCCCTCGGGCCTAACCTCGTAGACGGGGTTCTCTGGGTGAACCTTCTTCACCACCCGATATGGTATCACCTCCCAACGATGGTCCAGTTTACTCCCAAATCGTTTGACCCTTACCAGTACTCGGTCTCCTGGCTGAAGTGACCCGCCTGCGGTCGGGGGACGATCTGCATGCTCTACTTCCTGAAACTTCTGAGCAACCAGTCTTCTCACTATATGGAGCCGACGCTGGTGTTCTCGAATCCAGGTACTTGGGCTACTGCCCGGGCCGGAGTCTTTTGAGTCTAGCTCCAGTTCAGTAATTTCTCACCCACTTCATCCAAACAGCAACATGTAAGGGGTGTAGCCGGTAGTCGCATGAACTCGATTATTATACACCCCCACCAGCTCGGACACAAATTCTGGCCACTTCATCTTTTTGTCCGCTTCCAGCGTTCGCAACATTTGCAACAGGGTTCAGTTGAAGCGCTCGCATGCGGTGTTCCCTTGAGGGTGGTAGGGCGTTGTTCGGGATCGGTCGATCCCATAGATGCGGTATAGCTCATCCATCACTCGTCCTTGGAAGCAGGCCCCCTGGTCAGAATGTATTCGCTTCGGGCACCCATAAATCCGGATGAAATCCTGACAGATGGCCTTAGCTGCGGCTTCTGCTGTCTGGTCTTTAGTAGATGTCACTGCTGCGAACTTGGTGAAGTGATCAGTCATGACTAAACAGTGTCCATAACCATTGTATGAAGTTCCTATCATCAGGTAGTCAATCATTAAGACTTCCAAGGGGGCAGAAGTTTGGATGATCTGAATGGGAGCTCTTTGTTCCGGGGGCTTGTTCAACTCACACTGACGACATGTTCAGCAGACCCCCTCGACTTCTTGCCGCAGTTGAGGCCAATACACCAGCCGTTGCAACCACCAAAAGGTCTTTTCTACACCGAAAGTGAGCACCTCTTCTAAGAGCTTCTTGGGCTAGCTGCGTTACTAGCGCTCCTGGAACTATCACCTGCTAGGTAACATCAAACTCTCGAGGCAGCTGGATTCTTCGGCATAGCAAGCCGTCCTTCAGGAAGAGTCTCTCCCACTGGCCTAGGATTTGTAGGGTAGTTGGAAGTGAAGCGGCTGTGGCTTCTTGGTCGGGTCTTTGCCTAAGGGCGACCAATTCTCTCAGCTTTGCTAACTCTGGGTCAGATTGCTGCAGATGTATCCATTCTTCTCTTGAACGGCCCAGAATTTGAGTGGGCCTCGGCTCCTCTCTGGTCTCCTGGGCATCGACCACAGCAGTGGCAAACTGGCTGAAATCCGGGATCTCGTCGCCTTCGAGCTTCTCATCTCTGTCCCTCTTCGGCCCCGTCTGAGTGACCCGGGACAGGGCATCTGCATGAATGTTCAGGGCCTTGGACCGATAGGCGATTTTATATTGGTATTTGGACATCCTTGCGACCCACCGCTGTTCTAACGCGCCCAGTTTGGCGTTCTCCAAGTGGACCAAAGGGTTGTTATCTGTCCGCACTTGCACTTCTGACCCTGACAGGTACTCAGCAGTACTCAGCAAATTTCTCGGTCATGGCCCACACCAGTGCCAGTAGCTCCAGCTTAAACGAACTGTAGTTGTCCGGATTCTTCTCCGTGTCTCGGAGTGACCTGCTGGCATACGTGATCACTCGCTCTTTTCCTCCTTGTACTTGAGCCAGCACTGCTCCTAGTCCATGCAAGCTTCCATCAGTGTACAACATAAACGGCTGCGAAAAGTCAGCGTAGGCCAGAATTGGGGCATCCGTTAGTGCCATTTTCAATGCTCAGAATGCCTCTTCTTGGCGTGAGCCCCACTGAATGGGCTGCCGCTTGGCTCCCCCAGCCGTTCCTCTCAGAAATTCATTGAGCGGGATCGCAATCTTAGCGAAGATTTTAATGAATCTGCGGTAGTATCCAGCAAGCCCCAGGAACGCCCTCAGTTCCATTAGATTGGCGGGCGTGGGCCACTTCTGCACGGCAGCTACTTTCTCCGCAGTGGGGTGCACTCCTGCACTGGACACAGTGTGCCCCAGATATTCAATTTCTCGTTTGAAGAGACGACACTTACGAGGCTTAATTTTCAGGCTGTGCCTTTTTCTAACACTTGTTTCAATCGGCAGAGATGATCTTCAAACGTAGCAGAATATTATATCGTCCAGATATATTAAAGTGGCTTCAAAATGAGGTCCCCCAAGCATTTCTCCATCAGCCGTTGGAAGGTTCCTGGCGCATTTGTTAGCCCGAATGGCATCCGATTGAACTCAAACAGGCCCATAGGGAGGACAAAAGCTGTCTTCGGTCGATCCTTCTCAGCTATTAGGACCTGCCAATAGCCACTGGCCAGGTCGAGGGAAGAGAAGAATTTGGCGCTCCCTAGATAGAGACTCTTCAATTCGGGGGAGTGGATAGGAGTCCCGTACTGTACAGGCATTCAGGGCGTACGCTTCCTGGCACGGCGGCCTCCTTCCAGGACCTGACGCTGCGTCAGTGCGCGAGGCGGGGCTTGGGCTTCGAGCGCTTCAAGCGGTTACGCCCCTCTTCTTCCCGCGCGGCGACTCAGAAATGGCGGACAATGGCGGGAAACAGCGGCAATTGGCGCGAAACTTCACCACAGTATGCGACACAGTTCTTTAAGGCGCACAGTACCCGGTGGCAACGGGCACAAAATCCTGCCGACTACGCCAAAGTTGACGCACCCCCTGGACCGTGGGGTAAACGGTGCCGGGCCGGTAGATGCTGGGGGTTGTAGTCACAGTGGCGGTGACCCAGTCCATGACCCAGGTTGGTCAATCCAAGGGAAATTATATGTATAGGTTTTATTAAAGAGTCCGACTACGCCACCTGTGGAATGCGGCTAAAGGGGCCGCCGCTGCAGAGCAGTCCTCTGAAGCTGATGTTACTGCAGAAGGGATGGTGTGGCTCTCCACAGGAAGAGCTAGCTCCAGGGCAGTGTAGAAGATGTTGCAGGTTGTGCTGGGCATTATAGTGCAATAATAACCACAGAGTCAGTATAGTGCAGTCCCAGGGTCTTTACTGATGACAATTAGGCAAGCCTGGATTGGGGTATTGGCTAGAAGTAAGAGTCCCGTCAGCCTGGAGGCAAACATAGAGTCCTCCTTGCCAGGTGAAGTTGTAGGCCTCCCCTTCTCACTATACTCTTTGGCTTTGCTGCTTGTAGCTGTGCTATAGCCCACGTCCCTGAGTGTAATGTTCTGTGCTCACCCGTATGGCAAGCAGCTTGGGCCTTATTCATGCGTTGCTCCCTAGTAGTGGTGCTGATCCCTCTGTGCTGCTGAGCCTCCGGGCATCTGATGGGGCCAGGAGACCTGCAATCTCCTGCCCTACGGTATCTGCTGCTGGGCCTTCAGTGCCCCACAGCCTCGGACTCCGGTGTCCGGTCCTCTGTGTTTCTCTAGCTAGGACGAGCTACCTCAGCTCCAGTCCCTAGCTCTTGTCTCCTCGACGTCCTAAACTCAACTCCTGACACTAAGACTAACTAACCCCGCCCCCAGATCCCAGTTGCCAAGGGGAAGGGACTCCCCTTGCTGGTCTGGAGCCAGGAAAGTGTTGCATGTCTAGTATCCTTGACTAGGGGATCCCTGCTTGCTTCCAGGCATGGCATTACCTCTTTTGAGGGAGGCAATGCCACTGTGGCAACCGGACCCCTGGGGTGCCACAGATGCTATCCTGGAGCATCTCAATAAAAATAACTTCACAACTCAGCATAAACATGGGTTAATGAGTTATAGGTCCTGTTAAAGTAATTTGATAATCTAATATGCTTCTATGAAGAGATAAGTTACATACTGGACCAGGATGTTGTCTATCTGGACTTTTTAAAGGAGTTTGATACAGTGCCATATAAAAGATTGTCACATAAAATTAGAACAATAGGACTTGGGGAAAATATGTGTAATTGGGTTATAAGCTGGCTCAGTAATTGAAAGCATAAAGTGGTTATTAATGGCACACACTCAGATTGGGTCACAAAGGGGTCAGTATTGGGCCCTCCTAGTTTTAATATACTTATGAATAATTTCTTGTACAGGACATACAGAGTAGAATTTCAATATTTTCAGATGATACTAAACTCTGCAAGGTAATCAATACACAGTAAGATAACTTAATTTTACTTAAGGATTTACTATATATCAGCCGGCTGCTTGGGCTGAGAAATGGAAATTGAGGTTTAAAGTAAATAAATATTGTTAAGTTATGCACTTGAAATGAAGAAATGAATGTTATAATTTTGTACTAAACAGTAAAACACTGGGTAAAACTGTCACTTAAAAAAACTTAAGTGTATGGGTGAACAACAAACTCAGCTTTGAGTGACCAGTGCCAGGCAGCTGCTACCAAGACAAATCATTAGTCAGAAACACATAGAAAACGGTGTACAATTTTGTGTTCCAATTTATAAGAAGGACATAAATGAACTAGAGAAGATACAAAGAGCGACCAAGATTACAAAGGATATGGGTGGATTGCAGTACCAAGACAGGTTATCAAACTTAGGGTTATTCAGTTTGAAAAACAATGGCTTTTCTTACAATGTACAAGTACATGAAGGGATAGTACAGAGATCTAATGACCTTTCTACACTGAGGCCTATAATAATGACAAGGGGGCATCCTCTACTTTTAGAAAGCAGAAGGTTTAATCGTCATCACAGATGGCGATTCTTTATTGTAAGAGCAGTGACACTACGGAACTATCAGCCAAATGATGATATAATGGTGGATTCACTAACAAATTTCAAGGAAGACCTGGATGCATTTCTTGAAAGATATAATATTACAGGTTATTATGCAATTGATTCCGCATGGGACGTTGATCCAGGGAACTAGTATAATTGCCTGATGTGGAGTTGGGAAGAAATTTGTCTGTAATTTGGGTGAATTAGCAACTACCTCATGGGGTTTTGCCTTCCTCTAGATTAAGATGTTAAATTATACAGTAGGTTGAGCTTTATGAACTTGTGACTTCTTTCAACCTTAAAATTATGAAACTATTATGAGGTCTCTACTGTACCACTGTATGCCTGTGTCTGTAGGATTCTTATTTAAAGGAAACCTGTCACCAGTTTTGTCGTATATCAACTAAAACTATCATCTTATGCAGCGTCTGTGCTGAATTCCATAAATGGCTATATAACCCCCTGACTCCCGCTGTATAACCCCCAAAATCCTTTTGAAGTTCTCCAGCGCTGTATGTTAATTCTGCTGGTCCAGTCCAATAGGAGTCCTTTCTGTGCTCTTTATGCCTCCTCCCAGCCACTGCTCGCCGTACAATTGCGCCATCCACATAGCCGGAAGAACTCTTGCACCTCTACAGTGAAATCGCAGCTCGCACCTGCGCACTATGCTTTACCCTAGCCGAAAACATAGCTGCGCATGCTCACTGTAGGGCAAAACATAGTGCGCAGGTGCGAGCCGCAATTTCTTTGCTCAGACGCGAGATTTTGACACGCAATGTGGATGATGCAGGAGGCATTGATGGAGGGGGGGTCAGTAGGTTCTTCATGCTGTGCATGTGGAGGGTGCTGTGGAAGGATTCACTGTGGAGGTATCATACTGTGTTTGGGGGCACTTTTGTTGGTATCATACTTTATTATCTGTTTTATTCAAGGTTTTTTATCCATTGTTATATTATATTATTCCAATATTTTATTTTAAGATCTACTCATTAAAATGTACTCTGTTTGTGGGACAACCCCTTTAAGTTTTTTCCATATGAAAAAGTTAATAATTATATTTGATGATAAGGAAAAACTTCCTCTATTGTAGACATATTTTAATAAATATTAAGGTTGGCTCATGACTTTGTCCAAGCTTTTAATTCCGGCCCTCTGTGTATTTGAGTTTGACATCCCTGCATTAGAGGGAGAGCAGAGTTTTAGAGAAGGTGGTTGAGGTAGATCTTGGGGGTAATTTTAAAAGCATTGGAATCAAAGGAATGTGTCAAAAATGAAGCAGGAGATGATACAATTTACAGAGCATCTAGCAAGACACATAAGGATGCAGCCACCACCATGTTTCACTATAGGCACTTATCATTTAGAAAAATGGTACATACAGTGAAACATGGTGGCCGTGTCCTTATGTGGGTTTGCATCAGTACTGCTGGTGTCAGGAGCTACATTTCATGACTTCACAGATGTACTGCTCTATACTGAAAGAGAAGATGCTACCATCACCCTGTGCTCTTGGTAGACGTACACTTTTCCAACATGATAATAATCTAAAACACACATCCAAGACCACTGTTGCATTTTTGAAAAAGAACAGGGTGAAAGTGATTCAGTGGCCAAGTGTCTCCTGATCTGAACCCACCTGAACACCTATAGGTAATTCTGACAAGACAAGTTTTTTAATCACTCTTCACCCAGCTTCCAGGCTCTTAAAGTGGTCATTCTAGAAGAATGGAAAAATATTGATGTTGGAATTAGTGTTGAGCCACCCCCGTAGTGTTCGAGTTCGGTTCGGTTCGTCGAACACCCGTGTGTTCGCCGAACTGTTCGTCGAACTGTTCGTCGAACACCTTTCGAACACCGTTAAAACCAATGGCAGGCAAACAAAAACACATAGAAACACATAGAAAACACCTTCAAAGGTGTCCAAAAGCTGACAAACTGCTCAGAAGACATAACTAACACATGGAAAAGTGACAAGTACATATAGTCATGCGAAAATAAAAGAGGTGGAGGAGTAAAAGGAGGGGGAGACACAGATATAGGCAAGTCATGCCCTTCTAAAATCCAAAAAGTGAGAAGCCGACACGGCCAGTCCGCTCCTGCCCGTGCCACCTCCGTGTCGCCGGGTTTGTGCCAGAGCCGCGGTGAACCCTGACGGCCAGCCCCCCTCTCCCAATACTGGTGCCTGTCCGCTGGTGGGTCAAGCGAGCCACCCTGTGGTGGAGGCAGCTCTAAGCTTTTTAATTTAAATTGTCTCTCTAATTTGAATGAATACACTTTAAATCCATTTACAAGGATCTATTGGAGGGCAAGTCTCATGCCAGCAGCCGCGGTAATTCCAGCTCCAGTAGCGTCCACTAAAGCTGCTGCAGTTAAAAAGCTTTTATAAGGATCGAGCTCGGCTGTCCACCGCAAGGCATCCTACTGCCAGTCCCAGCCCCTATGCCTTGGGGTGCCTCCTGATGCTCTTCACTAAGTATCCCATGGTCCCGAAGCATTTCCTTTGAAAAAATTAAGTGTCTAAACTACAGGTGGTGCAGCTTGCTTAACAGCCGGGATAATCCGCTCACTAGCAGACACTGCTACTAGGCACAAAGTATTTCCTGGGCTAGATGCAGTTAAAAATTTGTAATTAGATACTCTCGTTGGATGCTGAGAAAGCATTCCATAGAGTCTCCTGGCACGCCATATATGATTCTCTTAAAAAGCTTGGGGTAGGGGTCTAGGGGACCCTTTTATAGCCAAAATCACGGCCCTGTATCGCAATACGTCACCTAGGCTGAAGATAAATGGAACTGTAGCACCCTGAGGGCTCGGTTGCTACAGACGTATTGCACCTCACCCAGAGGTGTGATATCTCACTCTCAGGTAAGGATGGAGTGTGGATCAGGACCCGACACCTGCATGCATTACACCACATTGCCGTGGGGCAGGGCGACCAATATGCCCCTGAGATGGGCACGACAGTCCCTGTCCCTGGCTGGAGTGGGGGGAGGGAACACTGAGGAAGGGGAACCCTGTAGTGCAGGAGCAGGGAGGAAGCAGTTCCTGGGTGCATTGAGAAGGGAGTATAAAAGGTGGGCACCATCTTAGTTCAGTGCAGAGAAGTCTGAGCAGAAGTGGCATGGAGCAGGGGCTCTGCATGAGCTCTGCTCCGGAGGCGGGCCTAGTAACAGAGGCCCAGGCCTGGAAGAGGGAGAAGGAAGGAAGAGGAGCGGAGAAGGCTCCAGGAACGAGGAATGAAGGGATCCCAGGGGTGCGGACGGGCGAGTCGCCACCGCACGCCCGAATCCACCTGCGTGGAGGGGTCAGGCCAAAGGGGGAGACCGGTCCCCGAACTAGTGGAGGCAGGAAACGACCCTTAGCTAGAAACCGGAGGCTGTGACATTTTATGTGGCGCAGCCCCTCGCTACACCCGCTAGGAAGGCACCACATAGGGTCAGGGAAACTGGCGCCAAGTTTACCAAGAGGAGGCCCGAGGCAGCCGGACAGAAGTGTTGGTAAGAAAGGCCAGACAAAGGACACACAAAGGGGGTCCTGTGAAGTGCTCCAAAGTTATCTGGGAGTTGTCTGAGCCCCTCACCTGGTGAGCACAGTACGACGTGGGCAGCCGTTACCTGCAGACGTGGTCTGGATAATAAGAACTGTGAGTAAAGGCCCTGAACTGCATCACTGACTCCGTGTCGTTACTGCTGCTGCCCTGCACCATCACCCCCATCCTCCGCATACACTGCCCTGAGGCTATACTCCTCCCGTGGGGAGTTATGCTACGCTCTGCTGCACCCACAACACCAGCCTCAGTGGTCTGCCCTGTAGCGGCGGTTCACTCTGACCGCAATCCAAGGGTGGCGTAGTCGGACATTTAAACATGAAAACCACATAAATAGTTCCGCCACTGGTTTGACCGCCCTGAGCCACGGAACTGGGTCGCCGCCACGAAGACTACAACCACCAGCATCCACCAAAAAGGGTCCGGCTCCGGGTGTCCCAAGGCCTAGGGGGTGCGTCAGAACATTTTCATCACCTTTCACAATCACCAATGGGACAAGGCAGTGATGTCCTCTGTCCCCTCTCTTATACATCCTAGTGACGGAGCACCTGCTCTCATCAATTCGCCATAACCCCAATATTAGGTGGATTGAGGTGGGAGGCACCGAGTACAAGTGCTCTCTATTTGCTGATGATGTCCTAGTATATATCACTCAATCACATATATCCATCCATGCTGTTATGGCTGAAATAGATCACTTTGTTACATGGTAAAATTTTAAAATCAATGCAGCGAAGTCTGAGGCCTCGATGTCTCCCTCCCCAAATCCATATAGGATTCCATCCAGTCCAACTTTCCCTTTGCCTGGCCCTCACAGGGTATCAAATACTTAGGAATTCCTATTCATAGAGACCTCTCCCATCTATGTTATCTTAATTTTGGGCCCTTTATTGAACAACTCCATACAGACCACGGTTGGCAAGTTAGAACTGTAAGATTCACTACGTGAACCACTGGTGTTTTGTGGAAAAGCACATGTACACTGCGTTCCAAATTATTATGCAAAAAGTGTTTAGGAGTGATAAGGGAAGAATTTGTTTGTTTGTCAGTTAAACTCATTGATGGTGATGTGTGTCAGGGCTCTTTATATCACTGTAAGCAATTGCAGACACCTGTGCTAATTAGTTTGGCAGGTGTGTCCAATGAAAGGCAAGACTACTTAAGAAGGCTCTCTCACATTATTAAGCAGCCTACATTTTCTGCCAAAATGGGAAAGAAAAAGGATGTGTCGGCTGCTGAGAAGCAACAAATTGTGGAGTGTTTAGGTCAAGGCATGACTACAATCAACATTGTGCGATGATCAGGATGAAGTGTCTTGGCAATCAAGAAGTATGTAGCTGATTCACAGTACACACGTGTGCATGCTGATAAGGGCAAATTGAGGACTCTTTCCTACAGGCAATTACGTCAGGTTGAAAGAGCAGCGGCAAAAAAGCCTTGTCATAGCAGCAGACAAGTTTTTGAAGCTGCTTGTGCCTCCAACGTCCCCCGAACAACAAGATGCAGGGTCCTTCAGAGGTTTGCAGCTGTGCATGCGCCATCCTGTCGACCTCCTCTATCCACTTCACACAAGCAGAAACGGCTCCAGTGGGCCAAACATTACATGAAGACTGATTTCAAAACTGTTTTGTTCACGGATGAGTGCCGTGCAGCGCTCGATGGTCCAGATGGATGGAGTGGAGGATGGCTGGTTGATGGACACCCCACGCAAACACGGCTACAGCGCCAACAAGGAGGAGGTGGAGTAATGTTTTGGGCTGGAATCATGGGGAGAGAGATTGTCGGCCCCTTTAGGATCCCTGAAGGCGCTAAAGATGAACTCCATAATGTATGTGGATTTTCTCAAACAGCACTTCCTGCCATGGTTCAAGAAGAAGAACCGTGTATTTCACAGCAAGATCATTTTTCTGCATGATAATGCACCATCTCATGCTGCACATAAAACATCTGCATCTCTGGCTGATATGGGCATAAAAGGGGACAAACTTATGGTGTGACCCCCATGCTCCCCTGACCTCTACCCCATTCAGAACCTTTGGAGCATCATTAAAAGGAGTGTCTATGATGGCGGGAGGCAGTTCACATCTAAGCAACAGCTCTGGGAGGGTATTCTGTCCTCATGCAAAACAATTGAAGCAGAAACCATCCAAAACCTGACAAATTCAATGGACGAGAGAGTTCAGAAGCTCCTTTCGAACAAGGGGTCCTATGTGAAAATGTAACATCACCTAGAATAAAGTTTTGAGTTGAAAACTGTTTGATTTCAGTTTCTAACAACCTGCTAATGCTTATAATTTCAAAAATGACCATTTTTTTGGTCTTTATTAAAATGAAAAGGTTGATCGAAAAGTTTGGGGGATCTAAGAGTGTGGCAACCCAGTAGTCATGATTACTTCGAATTCTGACAATATGAGGGTCATGCTGCAGGTAGTGCAGCAAGAAGGCACTTATGTGCCTTGCGCATCTCGGAGCCCCAAAATTATTTTCCGGGCTAGATGCAGCTAAAAATTATTTTTAATTTTAAATCTGGTGAAGCTTTAGTATAGATGGCCTAATAGGATCAGTGCTGCACACTGCTACAAAGCCCAAATTATTTTCCAGTCAAGATACAGATAAACATGATTAGTAATTTGAAAGCTTAAAATGGTTGGTAGGGTGATTTTAACCAATCATCAAGCTTTTACTCTCCCCAGGATGACACAGGGGTAGAAAAGTCGTTTCGGATCCATGATTTGTTCATCTTTATGAACGTGAGTCTGTCCACATTATCAGTGGAGAGCCGCGTGCGCTTATCTGTCAGCACACCACCAGCAGCGCTGAACACACGTTCAGACAGAACGCTGGCTGCGGGGCATGACAAGATCTCCAAGGCGTAAGTGGCTAGCTCCGGCCATTTATCCAGATTGGAAGCCCAAAAAGAGCAAGGGTCCAGTGACACAGTCGTGGCTTCAATGTTTACTTGGAGATACTCCTGTACCATCGTCTCTAGGCGTTGACTATGTGTCAGACTTCTTGTCTCCTGTGGCCTTGCAAAGGATGGGCTAAAAGAGTGGTGAAATGATTCCGCAAAATTGATGTTACCAGCAGATACTGTGGTTCTGTTACGGTTTGAGTGCTGAACACTTGACGGTCCCACGGTTGGCAAGTTGGAACTGTGAGATTCACTACGTGCACCACTGGTATTTTGTGGAAAAGCACATGTAAGATTCTGCAACAGTCTCTGCTGATACTCCTGCATGCGTGCATCCCTTTCTATGGCAGGAATAATTTCTGCAAATTTACTTTTGTACCGGGGATCTAACAGTGTGGCAACCCAGTAGTCAGGATTATTTCTAATTCTCACAATTCGAGGGTCATGTTGCAGGTAGTGCAGCAAGAAGGCACTCATGTGTGTTGCGCATCCAGGAGCACCAAGTCCCTGTTGTGTTGGTGGCGAGGTAACAATCATGCTTCCTTCCTCTGTCCTCTCCCCCCAACCTCGCACAACAGAAATGTGATCAAGGTCTCCCTCATCTGATGAGTCTTCCATCAGTTCGTCCTCCACTTCTTCCTGGGCTCCTGCACCTTCCTCACTAGTTTGGCTGCTACCATGCGCCCTGGTAAAACCATCTCCCCCACCCTCACATGCCTGCCGCCTTGGTGCTGCCGACCGTCTGGACCTTGCAGATGTTAGCCCTTCCGCATACAACTCCTCCTCCTCTACTTCCTCCACCTCCTCTTGTGCCACCACCTGACTCCGAATTCTGTTTAACATGTGCTCCAACATGTAAATCACCGGAATAGTCATGCTGATAATGGCATCGTCAGCACTAAACATCTTCGTCGCCATTTCAAAACTGTGCAGAAGGGTGCATAGGTCCCTGATCTGAGACCACTCCTCCAGCGTGATTTGCCCCACCTCTGAATCTCGTTGGCCCAGGCTATACGTCAGAATGTATTGCACAAGGGCTTGTTGGTGCTGCCACAGTCGCTGCAACATGTGCAGAGTTGAATTCCACCGGGTAGGCACATCGAATTTTAGCCGGTGAAGTGGCAGGCCCAACGACTTCTGTAGAGATGTAAGTCGCTGAGCTGCGGGATGCGAACGGCGGAAGTGAGCACACAGCGACCGTGCCCTCTGCAGAAGGCCATCTAGTCTGGGATAGTGGGCTAAAAATTGCTGGACAACCAGGTTTAACACGTGAGCCATACAAGGCACGTGTGTGACATTGCCCCGGCGAAGGGCCGCACCCAGGTTTGCAGCATTGTCGCACACGGCCTTCCCTGGTTTCAGGTCCAGTGGAGACAACCATTCATGAAATTGGTTCTCCAGAGCTGACCACAACTCCTCAGCTGTGTGACTCACATTTCCCAGACATTTCAATGTAAAAACCGCCTGATGACGTTGAGCCCTACTGCCAGCATAGTAAGGAGGTGTGCAGGATCCCTTCTGCGCAGTTAGAAAGCTTGTGGCATGACCAGACAGGCTTTGGGTGCAGGTGGAAGACCGAGAGGAGGTTGAGGAGGCAGAAGCAGTGGAGGAACTTTGACATAAAGAGGATTGACGCACAACTCGTGGGGACGGCAAGACTTGGACAGCAGCCCCTTGTCCTACTGTCACCATAGTTACCCAGTGCCCAGTCAGCGACATGTAACGCCCCTGTCCATGCCTACTCGTCCAAGTGTCTGTGGTGAAATGCACCCTGTCACACACAGAGTTTCTCAAAGAAGCGGTGATGTTGTGTGCGACATGCTGGTGGAGCGCAGGCACACCTTTCTTTGAGAAGTAGTGCCGACTGGGCATCTGGTACTGGGGCACTGCGACGGACATAAGGTCTCGAAAATCCTCTGTGTCCACCAGGCGGAAAGGCAGCATTTCTGTAGCCAAGAGCTTGCAGATGGTGAAATTCAACCTCTTAGCTTTCTCATGGCTAGGAGGAAATCGTCTTTTACTTGTCCACATCTGAGGGACCGAGGGCTGGCTATTGTGCTTAGACGGGGTTGATAAGGGTGTCCCCGGCAAACTGCCGGTCTGTGAGGAAGATGCAGGCGGACATGTTAGGTTGCCTTGATCCAAATGTGGTGCTATCGATGTCGGACAGCGCTCAACACCAGCTGGTGTTACCACCTCCAAAGAAAATGATGACCTGCCAATCACGCTGGCTGTTGCGGGTAAAGAGGTGGCAGGTCTGCGCCCCAAAACAGGTGTGACTGCTGTTCCCTCAGTCACAGAGGATGAAGAGGCCGCGGATGCACAAGATATGGCAGACGGTGATTGGCCCGGCCGGCTAGGCCGCATTGTAGCACACTGAGCTTCCCACTGCAACTTATGCTTCATGTCCATGTGCCGGTTCATGCATGAAGTACTCAAACTATGTATTTTTTGGCCTCTACTTAGCTTTTGCTGACAAATGTTACAGATAACACGAGTTGGGTCATCTTTATCGATCTGAAAAAATGCCCAGGCTATGCAAGGCTTAGCACCCATGCGACCTGAAGAGCCACCACGACTTGTGGTGAGAGGCAGAGTTGTGTTTGAGGATGCAGTTGTTGACGTGCTTCCAGTACTAGGTCTCTGTCCAGGAAGGCGCAACCTGACCTCGTCGTCACTAGCATCTTCCTCCACCTCCTCTGCTGACCTCATCTCTTGGCTGACTGTGGGTTGACAGTAAGTGGGATCTCCGACCTCATCATCATCACCCTGTGCGTTATCACACCCGTCGTCCTCAGAGCCAACCTGTTCCTGCCCTGACAAAAAACTAAAGTTGTCGCTCCAATCAGGTATTTGAGTCTTATCATCGTCTTCCTCATTGTCTCCACCAACAGGAGTTACAGTTTGGGAATGAGGGTCTACATTATGGTCAGAACCTTCTGCGTCTGGTCCTGGATCCGACTCATAAAGATTCTGGGCATCAGTGCAGATCATTTCCTCGTCTGGATTCACAGAAGCGCTGGAGTCGACCTCTGATTCCCAGGCTATAGTATGAGTAAACAGCTCTGCAGACTCAACCATCTGTTCTACCTCATACTCAGACGGGCAGCTGGAGATTTGGGAGCTGTGAGGAAGCAAGTGCGATTTGGGTGACACCTTTGAGGACTGGAGTATTTGTGATGTTGAAGTTGATGTGGAGGAGAGCCCACTTAAAGGAGCACTTGATATCCGTTGAAGCACCTGCTGTTTTTGTGCCTCATCTGGAATTTGTAGCGATTGGCGTGGCCGTAAGAAAGGGATCTTATCACATTGTCCGCTAAAAGAAGTAGACATTTTAGTTTGGCTGGAAGATGGTCTTTCTTCTGCAGATGTTACTGTTGCTTTAACACCTACCCCACAGACACAACCTTTTTTCCCCTTCCCAACACTCCTATTCACCTTTCCACCAGCAGCAGGCCTTTTTCCACTCATTTTGGTGGTTAACTAATTCACAACTCTGGAGTTGTTTGCACAAAAAAACAATGGATGGTAACCGAGCAGAGCTGAGTGGCCAAACTGTGGTATTAGGCCAAAACTATTGGCTGGGTTAGATGCAGAAAAAAATTATTTTGAATTTGCAACCTGATGGAGGTCAGTATAGATGGACTAATACAAATAGTCCCACACACTGCTAGAAGCCCAAATATTTTTTCAGAGGTACTGTAGATGCAGATAAAAATTATTTTTAATTTGCAACCTGATGGAGGTCAGTATTGATGGACTAATAGACCAAGTCCCACACACTGCTAGAAGCCCAAATATTTTTTCAGAGCTAGATGCAGAAAAAAATTATTTTTAATTTGCAACCTGATGGAGGTCAGTATAGATGGACTAATAGACCAAGTCCCACACACCGCTAGAAGCCCAACTATTTTTTCAGAGCTAGATGCAGAAAAAAATTATATTCAATTTGCAACCTGCTGGAGGTCAGTATAGAAGGACTAATAGAACAAGTCCCACACACTGCTAGAAGCCCAAATATTTTTTCAGAGCTAAATGAAGAAAAAAATTATTTTTAATTTGCAACCTGATGGAGGTCAGTATAGATGGACTAATAGACCAAGTCCCACACACCGCTAGAAGCCCAAATATTTTTTCAGAGCTAGATGCAGAAAAAAATTATTTTTAATTTGCAACCTGATGGAGGTCAGTATAGATGGACTAATAGACCAAGTCCCACACACTGCTAGAAGCCCAAATATTTTTTCAGAGCTAGATGCAGAAAAAAATTATTTTTAATTTGCAACCTGATGGAGGTCAGTATAGATGGACTAATAGACCAAGTCCCACACACCGCTAGAAGCCCAAATATTTTTTCAGAGCTAGATGCAGAAAAAAATTATTTTTAATTTGCAACCTGATGGAGGTCAGTATAGATGGACTAATAGACCAAGTCCCACACACTGCTAGAAGCCCAAATATTTTTTCAGAGCTAGATGCAGAAAAAAATTATTTTTAATTTGCAACCTGATGGAGGTCAGTATAGATGGACTAATAGACCAAGTCCCACACACCGCTAGAAGCCCAACTATTTTTTCAGAGCTAGATGCAGAAAAAAATTATATTCAATTTGAAACCTGCTGGAGGTCAGTATAGAAGGACTAATAGAACAAGTCCCACACACTGCTAGAAGCCCAAATATTTTTTCAGAGTTAAATGAAGAAAAAAATTATTTTTAATTTGCAACCTGATGGAGGTCAGTATAGATGGACTAATAGACCAAGTCCCACACACTGCTAGAAGCCCAAATATTTTTTCAGAGCTAGATGCAGAAAAAAATTATTTTTAATTTGCAACCTGATGGAGGTCAGTATAGATGGACTAATAGACCAAGTCCCACACACCGCTAGAAGCCCAAATATTTTTTCAGAGCTAGATGCAGAAAAAAATTATTTTTAATTTGCAACCTGATGGAGGTCAGTATAGATGGACTAATAGACCAAGTCCCACACACTGCTAGAAGCCCAAATATTTTTTCAGAGCTAGATGCAGAAAAAAATTATTTTTAATTTGCAACCTGATGGAGGTCAGTATAGATGGACTAATAGACCAAGTCCCACACACCGCTAGAAGCCCAAATATTTTTTCAGAGCTAGATGCAGAAAAAAATTATTTTTAATTTGCAACCTGATGGAGGTCAGTATAGATGGACTAATAGACCAAGTCCCACACACTGCTAGAAGCCCAAATATTTTTCCAGAGCTAGATGCAGAAAAAAATTATTTTTAATTTGCAACCTGATGGAGGTCAGTATAGATGGACTAATAGACCAAGTCCCACACACCGCTAGAAGCCCAACTATTTTTTCAGAGCTAGATGCAGAAAAAAATTATATTCAGTTTGCAACCTGATGGAGGTCAGTATAGATGGACTAATAGAATGATGCTATGCCCAAAAGATTTTACTTCACTAGGTGCAGTAAAAAAATTGGTATTCTATACACAGGTGTTATATCTTGCAACACAGATAGGCTACTCCACTGACCAACACACTCTGCAATAGGCCAAAAAGGATTAGCTTTGCTAGATTCAGCCAAATGCTGTGAAAAAAACTTGCACAGCACTGGCACAGACCTGCCTGGCAAAAACTGATAGGAACTCATGTAACCTAGTCCTGAAAAGGACTCCAATTACAATTAGTCTTTACTCCCACAACCTATCTATTTAAGAGCACAGACCTCCCTGATAAAAGTCGTAGGAAATGCTGTAACCTAGTCCTTAAAAGGACTGCAATCACAACTATTCCCTACTCCCAAGCTATCTGTATATTTGTGCGAAAATTGGCTTGAAATTAACAAGGTATAGCGCACACAGCAACAGCGGTGCCGTCTAACACGCAGCTGCAGCAGTGAGAAAATGGTGGCGACGGGGAAAATGGCTTGGTCTTATAGGGCAAGGACATGTGACATACACTGCCAATCACACATGCCCTTGCTTGTGTGAAAAAAAGCACTTCGCTCCGTGTGTGCGCTGCTGATAGGCTGACAGATTGCACCTCCCCACTGTAAATGCGGGAAAGAGAAAAAAAAATGGAGATCTTCATTGTTCCTGCAGAGATCCATCCCCTGCCCCTCCCCCCACCCCGCTGTACACTCAAACTGCGTATTAACATTAATTTTCATCATTACTGAGAAAAAATCCAGTTATGATTTTGGTGCATGAACAGTTATCGAACATAACCTCGAACAGCCGAATTTTTCTCAAATTGTTCGTGTTCGCCGAACGGCTCGAACACCGCCCAAAACAGCTCGAATTTGAGATTGGCGAACAGTTCGAGTAGAACAACGCTCATCTCTAGTTGGAATATATTACCAACTTGTTCATTCCATGCTTAGAAGACTTGATGCTGTCCTTAAAAATCAAGGATGTCATACAAAATACTAGATGTAGTAGTTTTTGATGTGGGTTGTATTCAATTTTTTAAGAATTAATTTGAGTAAAACTAAAGATTTTGTCATGAAAGTTATATTATTAACCTCACTTTCATGCTATGGGTTAAAAAATTGTTCTATGAAACTCAGTCTTGTTAAAATTTTGGGAAATTTTTCCGGTGTTCAGTGAGATATTGATTAAAATCTTACTTTTCAAAGGGGGTGTACTAATTTATGCTAAGTACTGCAGGGGGGACATACCATCAGTGCAGCCAGTAAAGCTGCACAGGGGCCCCAAAGGAGAGGGGGCCCGATCAGCTGCTGAAAGGTTTTGTTTTCTCATTGAGCCAGTGGCAGTATCTTCACTAAGTGGAGAGGAAGGGGCCAGTACCTGAGTCATTTGCTGTCAGAGAGGGTCCTTCACTCTGCAGAACATGCTGGAAGGGGCCCCCTTCCTCTCCTCTTCATGCTTCCGCCTTCTCTATTGTGCAAGAGAAGCACAGCATCTCTTCACAGTTCCACATGTGGTTCCGTGTCTACGCGGTGTAAACATTTTAAATAAAGTTTATTTTGTTTGCAAACTTATATAGCCTCTCAGTGCAATCAAGCTGTGCTGGTCTGTGGCTGTGCAGCTGCTCCTCTTTGCTTGTCACATCTCCCACTGCTCCTGCATCCATTCTGAGCAGAACAAGTCTCCTCCAGCTGCCACTGTTCTCTCATGGCCTCTTCTCCTTCCAGAGCACAAGGTGAGGAAAGGTTGGGAGTTATAACTGCTTCTGGTCAGAATCCCCAGAGCAGCAATGACAGGAGGCAGCGTTGTCCCTGATAACAGCAGTGATTTAGTGACTGTGTGCTCAATGCTTCCTGGTCGGTGCTGTGAGTGTGTGAGTGGCTGAGAAACCTGATCCTGCACCGATCAGATCGTACTGAACTTCATCACAGTCACTAATTCATTGCTTGTAGTCACTGACCTCTAATGCCTTGTTACATTACTGCTGTAATAACTCCAGGCTCAGAATGGCCCCTGACCCCAGCCTTCCTCCAGTGCAGCATTTGTATTGCTGCAAATAATATATATCTAATTATGTGTAATACACATACATATACAGTATAATACACAGGTGTGTATGAGTAAATTCCACCTTTGTGCAGTAGATATCGATATACAGTTGTGCTTAAAAGTTTGCATACCTCAGCAGAATTTTTCATTTCTTGGCCTTGTTTCAGAGAACATGAATGATAACAAAAAACCTTTTTCTCCGCTCATGGTTATTGGTTGGGTGAAGCCATTTATTGTCAAACTACTGTGTTTTCTCTTTTTAAATCTTAATGACAACCAAAAACATCCAAATGACCCTGATCAAAAGTTTACATACCCTGGTGAACGTTCCAACATGACAACGATCCAAAACACAAGGTCAAGTTGACCTGTCATTGGCTACAGCAGAACAAAGTGAAGGTTCTGGAGTGGCCATCTCAGTCTCCTGGCCTCAATATCATTAAGCTAATCTGGGGAGATCTCAAGCGCGCAGTTCATGCTAGACAGCCCAGGAATTTACAGGAACTGGAGACTTTTTGCCAAGAAGAATGGGCAGCTTTACCATCTGAGAAAATAAAGAACCTCATCCACAACTACCACAAAAGACTTCAAGCTGTCATTGATGTTAGAGGCGGCAATACACGGCATTAAGAACTGGGGTATGTGAACTTTTGATTAGGGTCATTTGGATGTTTTTGGTTGTCATTAAGATTTAAAAAGAGAAAACACAGTAGTTTGACAATAAATGGCTTCACCCAACCAATAACCATGAGTGGAGAAAAAGTTCTTTTATTATTCATATTCTCTGAAACAAGGCCAAGAAAGCAAAATTCTGCCGGGGTATGTAAACTCTGACCACAAGTCGTGGTGGCTCTTCAGGTCGCATGGGTGCTAATCCTTGCATAGCCTGGGCATTTTTTCAGATCGATAAAGATGACCCAACTCGTGTTATCTGTAACATTTGTCAACAAAAGCTAAGTAGAGGCCAAAAAATACATAGTTTGAGTACTTCATGCATGAACCGGCACATGGACATGAAGCATAAGTTGCAGTGGGAAGCTCACTGTGCTACAATGCGGCCTAGCTGGCCGGGCCAACCACCGTCTGCCCCATCTTGTGCATCTGCGGCCTCTTCAACCTCTGTGACTGGGGGGACAGCAGTCACACCTGTTTTGGGACGCAGACCTGCCACCTCTTTACCCGCAACAGCCAGCGTGATTGGCAGGTCATCATTTTCTTTGGAGGTGCTAACACCAGCTGGTGTTGAGCGCTGTCCGACATCGATAGCACCACCTTTGGATCACGGCAACCTAACATGTCCGCCTGCATCTTCCTCACAGACCGGCAGTTTGCCGGGGACACCCTTATCAACCCCGTCTAAGCACAACAGCCAGCCCTCGGTCCCTCAGATGTGGACAAGTAAAAGACCATTTCCTCCTAGCCATGAGAAAGCTAAGAGGTTGAATTTCACCATCTGCAAGCTCTTGGCTACAGAAATGCTGCCTTTCCACCTGGTGGACACAGAGAATTTTCGAGACCTTATGTCCGTCGCAGTGCCCCAGTACCAGATGCCCAGTCGGCACTACTTCTCAAAGAAAGGTGTGCCTGCGCTCCACCAGCATGTCGCACACAACATCACCGCTTCTTTGAGAAACTCTGTGTGTGACAGGGTACATTTCACCACAGACACTTGGACGAGTAGGCATAGACAGGGGCGTTACATGTCGCTGACTGGGCACTGGGTAACTATGGTGACAGCAGGACAAGGGGCTGCTGTCCAAGTCTTGCCGTCCCCACGAGTTGTGCGTCAATCCTCTTTATCTCAAAGTTCCTCCACTGCTTCTGCCTCCTCAACCACTTCTCGGTCCTCCACCTGCACCCAAAGCCTGTCTGGTCATGCCACAAGCTTTCTAACTGCGCAGAAGGGATCCTGCACACCACCTTACTATGCTGGCAGTAGGGCTCAACGTCATCAGGCGGTTTTTACTTTGAAATGTCTGGGAAATGTGAGTCACACAGCTGAGGAGTTGTGGTCAGCTCTGGAGAACCAATTTCATGAATGGTTGTCTCCACTGGACCTGAAACCAGGGAAGGCCGTGTGCGACAATGCTGCTAACCTGGGTGCGGCCCTTCGCCGGGGCAATGTCACACACGTGCCTTGTATGGCTCACGTGTTGAACCTGGTTGTCCAGCAATTTTTAGCCCACTATCCCGGACTAGATGGCCTTCTGCAGAGGGCACGGTCGCTGTGTGCTCACTTCCGCCGTTCGCATCCCGCAGCTCAGCGACTTACATCTCTACAGAAGTCGTTGGGCCTGCCACTTCACCGGCTAAAATGCGATGTGCCTACCCGGTGGAATTCAACTCTGTACATGTTGCAGCGACTGTGGCAGCACCGACAAGCCCTGGTGCAATACGTTCTAATGTATAGCCTGGGCCAACGAGATCCAGACGTGGGGCAAATCACGCTGGAGGAGTGGTCTCAGATCAGGGACCTATGCACCCTTCTGCACAGTTTTGAAATGGCGACGAAGATGTTTAGTGCTGACGATGCCATTATCAGCATGACTATTCCGGTGATTTATATGCTGGAGCACATGTTAAACAGAATTCGGAGTCAGGTGGTGGCACAAGAGGAGGTGGAGGAAGTAGAGGAGGAGGAGTTGTATGCGGAAGGGCTAACATCTGCAATGTCCAGACGGTCGGCAGCACCAAGGCGGCAGGCATGTGAGGGTGGGGGAGATGGTTTTACCAGGGTGCATGGTAGCAGCCAAACTAGTGAGGAAGGTGCAGGAGCCCAGGAAGAAGTGGAGGACGAACTGATGGAAGACTCATCAGATGAGAGAGACCTTGATCACATTTCTGTTGTGCGAGGTTGGGGGGAGAGGACAGAGGAAGGAAGCATGATTGTTACCTCGCCACCAACACAACAGGGACTTGGTACTCCTGGATGCGCAAGACACATGTGTGCCTTCTTGCTGCACTACCTGCAACATGACCCTCGAATTGTGAGAATTAGAAATAATCCTGACTACTGGGTTGCCACACTGTTAGATCCCCGGTATAAAAGTAAATTTGCAGAAATTATTCCTGCCATAGAAAGGGATGCACGCATGCAGGAGTATCAGCAGAGACTGTTGCAGAATCTTACATGTGCTTTTCCACAAAACACCAGTGGTGCACGTAGTGAATCTCACAGTTCCAACTTGCCAACCGTGGGACCGTCGAGTGTTCAGCACTCAAACCGTAACAGAAACACAGTATCTGCTGGTAACATCAATTTTGCGGAACCATTTCACCACTTTTTTAGCCCATCTGTGGCACCCCAGGGGTCTGGTTTCCACAGTAACAGCAATGTTATGTCTGAGAGCAGGTGGGAGGTCTCTTGGTCAGGAATCCTATGCATGCCACACCTCCTGCCCAGTCCTGGGAGGGGAAGAACTTCCCCTATATAAACCTAGGGCTGAGGCAGGGTTAGAGAGTAGAGAAGAAGTAGAGACAGAGAAGCAGATATAGGAAAAGAACATCAGGAGCTCTGTGGGAGCAGTGCTACAAGGAGTCAGGGGCTGGCAGCTGCAGAGCTCGCCCTGACTGAGAAGTTATCACCGGACCCGGAGTCCGAGGCTGTGGGGACTAACTCCTATCCAGCAGCAGAAACCGACCGGCAGGGGATTGCAGGTCCTCTGGCCCAGAAACCCGAAGGCACGGTCACACGCGTGGGACCAGCACCGCTGTCGTGGAGCGGAAGCTACTAGAAGGCCCCGAGTCACCGGCCATACGAGTGAGCACCACACGGTACACTCAGGGACGTGGGCTACTTATACCCGCCTCTAGCAAGGTAGCCAGAAGAGTACAGTCAGTTTGGGAGGCCTACAACTCCGCCTGGCCAGGGGAGATCCCATCTGCTCAAGGACTGACCAGGCCCCAATCGCTAGCCAGTACTCCGGGAGGGTCTATCTTTGTCACCAGTAAAGACCCTGAACTACACCGTACCGTCTCCGAGTGGTTCCTGCTACCCCCATCATCCACGTCGGCTGCCCTGAGGCCATACCCCTCCCGTTGGGGGTTATACTATCACGCTGCAGAATCCTACCACCGGCCTCAGCGGTCTGCCCTGCAGCAGCAGCTCCTTAGCTGTACTCAACGGGTGGCATAGTCGTCCAACATCTACCGCTGATACAGTGCCACTTAGTCTGACTCCCTGGGCACGGACCGGATCACCGCCACGAGACTACAACCCTCAAAAGATCCGGCTCCGGGTAAGCTCCCGCGTGCGCAACGCAGCGCGACACAGGCCCAGGGGCGCGTCAACTTTTGGCGTAGTCGGCAGGATCTCGTGCCCGCAACCACCGGGTACTGCGTGCCTGAAAAAGACTGTTCAAACTTACCAGTGGTGAAGATTCCCGCCATCCGGCGCCATCTTCTGTCTTCTTCCCGCCATCCGTGAAGTTTTCCCGCCATCCGGCGCCATCTTCTGCCTTCTTCCCGCCATCCGTGGAGTTTTCCCGCCGTTGGACGCCATCTTGAAGACGCCGCGCGGGAAGAAGAGGAGCGTGGACTCCGAAAGCGCGCGAGAACTGAAGCCCCGCCTCACGTCCGGACGTTGCGTAAGGTCCTGGAAGGAGCCCAGCAGACGCCGACGTCACAGGAGCGCGACGGAAGGTCCTCAACCCTGACGATCCACTGCGGAGCCGCGGCCTACGGAAGAGGATCATCGCAAGGTAGGCCACGGTCCACTAGGGGGGAGAAGGATGCCGGATACGGAGGAGAGCTTCACCGCTTCAACCCCCGCCAGCGCCACCGCTGTTGCGGTCATGCCTTTCACCATGCCCTATATCCCGGGGGCAGCCTGGCTACCCCAGTACTCAGGGGAGTCACATACCCTGCATGACTTTAGAGAAAAGCTGGATAGCCTCTTCCAGGTGTACCCCCTCACAGAGGAGCAAAAAGTGAGCATCCTGGTGGCCCAATTAACCGGGGCAGCCCAAAGGGAGGTAAAGTCCTGGCCACCTGGGAGGAGGACTGTCGCAGAGATACTAACCCAGCTAACCGAGGAGGAGCTGCAGTACTACCAATACGAGGAAAGCCAAGAGGACCCGGACGGGTCTGAGGACTACCCTCAGGAGGGAGCACAAAGAGGACATAGCTACTGAAGGGAAGTAGCGTGAATAAAGAGCTGTAAATAGTTACCCGTAAGGGTACAAGGACTGCTGCTAATTAAAATATGGTCCCCGTTGGGATTAGTGAATTGTTCCCCATGTGCCCCTATCTTAAACCAGGCTGAGGACTGTGAGCAGCCATTCCTTATCCCCACTGGCCGAGGACTGAGAGCGGCCATATCCTGTAAATAATTATGTGTTTCTAGTAATTTATGGGAGTCTTTGGTGGATTTACCGGGAATCCTTTGTACATGGTTGGAGCGTAACCCAGGAATGGACTAAAGACTGTTAAGGACTCGGGGCAGGACAGACCCCTACCTGGTTACGTCTCCCTGTTTTGGTGAAATGGACACCTTACTTTTCTTCAAAGACTGCACCCGGTTGCGGACACGCCGTAACCATCTTTATGTGTTTTTCTTATTGTATTATTATTGTTTATACCTTGTTATGTTTTTCTAAAAATATGTTTAGTCCCGGAGTACTAAATTTCACTAGGGGGGAATGTGGCACCCCAGGGGTCTGGTTTCCACAGTAACAGCAATGTTATGTCTGAGAGCAGGTGCGAGGTCTCTTGGTCAGGAATCCTATGCATGCCACACCTCCTGCCCAGTCCTGGGAGGGGAAGAACTTCCCCTATATAAACCTAGGGCTGAGGCAGGGTTAGAGAGTAGAGAAGAAGTAGAGACAGAGAAGCAGATATATGAAAAGAACATCAGGAGCTCTGTGGGAGCAGTGCTACAAGGAGTCAGGGGCTGGCAGCTGCAGAGCTCGCCCTGACTGAGAATTTATCACCGGACCCGGAGTCCGAGGCTGTGGGGACTAACTCCTATCCAGCAGCAGAAACCGACCGGCAGGGGATTGCAAGTCCTCTGGCCCAGAAACCCGAAGGCACGGTCACACGCGTGGGACCAGCACCGCCGTCGTGGAGCGGAAGCTACTAGAAGGCCCCGAGTCACCGGCCATACGGGTGAGCACCACACGGTACACTCAGGGACGTGGGCTACTTATACCCGCCTCTAGCAAGGTAGCCAGAAGAGTACAGTCAGTTTGGGAGGCCTACAACTCCGCCTGGCCAGGGGAGATCCCATCTGCTCAAGGACTGACCAGGCCCCAATCGCTAGCCAGTACTCCGGGAGGGTCTATCTTTGTCACCAGTAAAGACCCTGAACTACACCGTACCGTCTCCGAGTGGTTCCTGCTACCCCCATCATCCACGTCGGCTGCCCTGAGGCCATACCCCTCCCGTTGGGGGTTATACTATCACGCTGCACAATCCTACCACCGGCCTCAGCGGTCTGCCCTGCAGCAGCAGCTCCTTAGCTGTACTCAACGGGTGGCGTAGTCGTCCAACATCTACCGCTGATACAGCGCCACTTAGTCTGACTCCCTGGGCACGGACCGGATCACCGCCACGAGACTACAACCCTCAAAAGATCCGGCTCCGGGTAAGCTCCCGCGTGCGCAACGCAGCGCGACACAGGCCCAGGGGCGCGTCACATCCTTTGCAAGGCCACATGAGACAAGAAGTCTGACACATAGTCAACGCCTAGAGTCGATGGTACAGGAGTATCTCCAAGTAAACATTGAAGCCATGACTGTGTCACTGGACCCTTGCTCTTTTTGGGTTTCCAATCTGGATAAATGGCCGGAGCTCGCCACTTACGCCTTGGAGATCTTGTCATGCCCCGCAGCCAGCGTTCTGTCTGAACGTGTGTTCAGCGCTGCTGGTGGTGTGCTGACAGATAAGCGCACGCGGCTCTCCACTGATAATGTAGACAGACTCACGTTCATAAAGATGAACAAATCATGGATCCGAAACGACTTTTCTACCCCTGTGTCATCCTGGGGAGAGTAAAAGCTTGATGATTGGTTAAAATCACCTCACCAACCGTTTTAAGCTTTCAAATTACTAATCATGTTTATCTGTATCTTGGCTGGAAAATAATTTGGGCTTTGTAGCAGTGTGCAGTACTGATTCTATTAGGCCATCTATACTAAACTCCACCAGATTTAAAATTACTAATCATGTTTATCTGTATCTTGGCTGGAAAATAATTTGGGCTTTGTAGCAGTGTGCAGTACTGATTCTATTAGGCCATCTATACTAAGCTCCACCAGATTTAAAATTAATAATAATTTTTAGCTGCATCTAGCCCGGAAAATAATTTTGGGGCTCCGAGATGCGCAAGACACATAAGTGCCTTCTTGCTGTACTACCTGCAACATGACCCTCAGATTGTCAGAATTCAAAGTAATCCTGACTACTGGGTTGCCACACTCTTAGATCCCCCACACTCTTCGATCAACCTTTTCATTTTAATAAAGACCAAAAAAATGGTCAGGTGGTCAGAACATGGTCAGAACATTTTCATCACCTTTCATAATCACCAATGGGACAAGGCAGGGATGTCCCCTCTCTTATACATCCTAGTGACGGAGCACCTGCTCTCATCAATTCGCCATAACCCCAATATTAGGTGGATTGAGGTGGGAGGCACCGAGTACAAGTGCTCTCTATTTGATGATGATGTCCTAGTATATATCACTCAGTCACATATATCCATCCCTGCTGTTATGGCTGAAATAGATCACTTTGTTACATGGTCAAATTTTAAAATCAATGCAGCGAAGTCTGAGGCCTCGATGTCTCCCTCCCCAAATCCATACAGGATTCCATCCAGTCCAACTTTCCCTTTGCCTGGCCCTCACAGGGTATCAAATACTTAGGAATTCCTATACATAGAGACCTCTCCCGTCTATGTTACCTTAATTTTGGGCCCTTTATTGAACAACTCCATACAGACCACGGTTGGCAAGTTAGAACTGTAAGATTCACTACGTGAACCACTGGTGTTTTGTGGAAGAGCACATGTACACTGTGTTCCAAATTATTATGCAAAAAGTGTTTAGGAGTGATAAGGGAAGAATTTGTTTGTTTGTCAGTTAAACTCATTGATGGTGATGTGTGTCAGGGCTCTTTATATCACTGTAAGCAATTGCAGACACCTGTGCTAATTAGTTTGGCAGGTGTGTCCAATGAAAGGCAAGACTACTTAAGAAGGCTGTCCCACATTATTAAGCAGCCTACATTTTCTGCCAAAATGGGAAAGAAAAAGGATGTGTCGGCTGATGAGAAGCACCAAATTGTGGAGTGTTTAGGTCAAGGCATAACTACAATCAACAATGTGCGATGATCAGGATGAAGTGTCTTGGCAATCAAGAAGTATGTAGCTGATTCACAGTACACACGTGTGCGTGCTGATAAGGGCAAATTGAGGACTCTTTCCTACAGGCAATTACGTCAGGTTAAAAGAGCAGCGGCAAAAAAGCCTTGTCATAGCAGCAGACAAGTTTTTGAAGCTGCTGGTGCCTCCAACGTCCCCCGAACAACAAGATGCAGGGTCCTTCAGAGGTTTGCAGCTGTGCGTACGCCATCCTGTCGACCTCCTCTATCCACTGCACACAAGCAGAAACGGCTCCAGTGGGCCAAACAATACATGAAGACTGACTTCAAAACTGTTTTGTTCACGGATGAGTGCCGTGCAATGCTCGATGGTCCAGATGGATGGAGTGGAGGATGGCTGGTTGATGGACACCCCACGCAAACACGGCTAGAGCGCCAACAAGGAGGAGGTGGAGTAACGTTTTGGGCTGGAATCATGGGGAGAGAGATTGTCGGCCCCTTTAGGATCCCTGAAGGGGTAAAGATGAACTCCATAATGTATGTGTCTATGATGGCGGGAGGCAGTTCACATCTAAGCAACAGCTCTGGGAGGGTATTCTGTCCTCATGCAAAACAATTGAAGCAGAAACCATCCAAAACCTGACAAATTCAATGGACGAGAGAGTTCAGAAGCTCCTTTCGAACAAGGGGTCCTATGTGCAAATGTAACATCACCTAGAATAAAGTTTTGAGTTGAAAACCGTTTGATTTCAGTTTCTAATAACCTGCTAATGCTTATAATTTCAAAAATGACCATTTTTTTGGTCTTTATTAAAATGAAAAGGTTGATCGAAGAGTGTGGGGGATCTAAGAGTGTGGCAACCCAGTAGTCAGGATTACTTTGAATTCTGACAATCTGAGGGTCATGTTGCAGGTAGTGCAGCAAGAAGGCACTTATGTGTCTTGCGCATCTTGGAGCCCCAAAATTATTTTCCGGGCTAGATGCAGCTAAAAATTATTTTTAATTTTAAATCTGGTGGAGCTTAGTATAGATGGCCTAATAGAATCAGTACTGCACACTGCAACAAAGCCCAAATTATTTTCCAGCCAAGATACAGATAAACATGATTAGTAATTTTAAATCTGGTGGAGCTTAGTATAGATGGCCTAATAGAATCAGAACTGCACACTGCTACAAAGCCCAAATAATTTTCCAGCCAAGATACAGATAAACATGATTAGTAATTTGAAAGCTTAAAATGGTTGGTGAGGTGATTTTAACCAATCATCAAGCTTTTACTCTCCCCAGGATGACACAGGGGTAGAAAAGTCATTTCGGATCCATGATTTGTTCATCTTTATAAACTTGAGTCTGTCTACATTATCAGTGGAGAGCCGCGTGCGCTTATCTGTCAGCACACCACCAGCAGCGCTGAACACACGTTCAGACAGAACGCTGGCTGCGGGGCATGACAAGATCTCCAAGGCGTAAGTGGCTAGCTCCGGCCATTTATCCAGATTGGAAGCCCAAAAAGAGCAAGGGTCCAGTGACACAGTCATGGCTTCAATGTTTACTTGGAGATACTCCTGTACCATCGTCTCTAGACGTTGACTATGTGTCAGACTTCTTGTCTCCTGTGGCCTTGCAAAGGATGGGCTAAAAAAGTGGTGAAATGATTCCGCAAAATTGATGTTACCAGCAGATACTGTGTTTCTGTTACGGTTTGAGTGCTGAACACTCGATGGTCCCACGGTTGGCAAGTTGGAACTGTGAGATTCAGTACGTGCACCACTGGTGTTTTGTGGAAAAGCACATGTAAGATTCTGCAACAGTCTCTGCTGATACTCCTGCATGCTTGCATCCATTTCTATGGCAGGAATAATTTCTGCAAATTTACTTTTGTACCGGGGATCTAACAGTGTGGCGACCCAGTAGTCAGGATTATTTCTAATTCTCACAATTCGAGGGTCATGTTGCAGGTAGTGCAGCAAGAAGGCACTCATGTGTGTTGCGCATCCAGGAGCACCAAGTCCCTGTTGTGTTGGTGGCGAGGTAACAATCATGCTTCCTTCCTCTGTCCTCTCCCCCCAACCTCGCACAACAGAAATGTGATCAAGGTCTCCCTCATCTGATGAGTCTTCCATCAGTTCATCCTCCACTTCTTCCTGGGCTCCTGCACCTTCCTCACTAGTTTGGCTGCTACCATGCGCCCTGGTAAAACCATCTCCTCCACCCTCACATGCCTGCCGCCTTGGTGCTGCCGACCGTCTGGACCTTGCAGATGTTAGCCCTTCCGCATACAACTCCTCCTCCTCTACTTCCTCCACCTCCTCTTGTGCCACCACCTGACTCCGAATTCTGTTTAACATGTGCTCCAGCATGTAAATCACCGGAATAGTCATGCTGATAATGGCATCGTCAGCACTAAACATCTTCGTCGCCATTTCAAAACTGTGCAGAAGGGTGCATAGGTCCCTGATCTGAGACCACTACTCCAGCGTGATTTGCCCCACGTCTGGATCTCGTTGGCCCAGGCTATACGTCAGAACGTATTGCACCAGGGCTTGTCGGTGCAGCCACAGTCGCTGCAACATGTGCAGAGTTGAATTCCACCGGGTAGGCACATCGCATTTTAGCCGGTGAAGTGGCAGGCCCAACGACTTCTGTAGAGATGTAAGTCGCTGAGCTGCGGGATGCGAACGGCGGAAGTGAGCACACAGCGACCGTGCCCTCTGCAGAAGGCCATCTAGTCCGGGATAGTGGGTAAAAATTGCTGGACAACCAGGTTCAACACGTGAGCCATACAAGGCACGTGTGTGAAATTGCCCCGGCGAAGGGCCTCACCCAGGTTTGCAGCATTGTCGCACATCGCCTTCCCTGGTTTCAGGTCCAGTGGAGACAACCATTCATGAAATTGGTTCTCCAGAGCTGACCACAACTCCTCAGCTGTGTGACTCACATTTCCCAGACATTTCAAAGTAAAAACCGCCTGATGATGTTGAGCCCTACTGCCAGCATAGTAAGGAGGTGTGCAGGATCCCTTCTGCGCAGTTAGAAAGCTTGTGGCATGACCAGACAGGCTTTGGGTGCAGGTGGAGGACCGAGAGGAGGTTGAGGAGGCAAAAGCAGTGGAGGAACTTTGAGATAAAGAGGATTTACGCACAGCTCGTGGGGACGGCAAGACTTGGACAGCAGCCCCTTGTCCTGCTGTCACCATAGTTACCCAGTGCTCAGTCAGAGACATGTAACGCCCCTGTCCATGCCTACTCGTCCAAGTGTCTGTGGTGAAATGCACCCTGTCACACACAGAGTTTCTCAAAGAAGCGGTAATGTTGGGTGCGACATGCTGGTGGAGCGCAGGCACACCTTTCTTTGAGAAGTAGTGCCGACTGGGCATCTGGTACTGGGGCACTGCGACGGACATAAGGTCTCGAAAATCCTCTGTGTCCACCAGGCGGAAAGGCAGCATTTCTGTAGCCAAGAGCTTGCAGATGGTGAAATTCAACCTCTTAGCTTTCTCATGGCTAGGAGGAAATGGTCTTTTACTTGTCCACATCTGAGGGACCGAGGGCTGGCTATTGTGCTTAGACGGGGTTGATAAGGGTGTCCCCGGCAAACTGACGGTCAGTGAGGAAGGTGCAGGCGGACATGTTAGGTTGCCTTGATCCAAAGGTGGTGCTATCGATGTCGGACAGTGCTCAACACCAGCTGGTGTTACCACCTCCAAAGAAAATGATGACCTGCCAATCACGCTGGCTGTTGTGGGTAAAGAGGTGGCAGGTCTGCGCCCCAAAACAGGTGTGACTGCTGTCCCCCCAGTCACAGAGGATGAAGAGGCCGCGGATGCACAAGATATGGCAGAAGGTGGTTGGCCCGGCCGGCTAGGCCGCATTGTAGCACAGTGAGCTTCCCACTGCAACTTATGCTTCATGTCCATGTGCCGGTTCATGCATGAAGTACTCAAACTATGTATTTTTTGGCCTCTACTTAGCTTTTGCTGACAAATGTTACAGATAACACGAGTTGGGTCATCTTTATCGATCTGAAAAAATGCCCAGGCTATGCAAGGCTTAGCACCCATGCGACCTGAAGAGCCACCACGACTTGTGGTGAGAGGCAGAGTTGTGTTTAAGGATGCAGTTGTTGACGTGCTTCCAGTACTACGTCTCTGTCCAGGAAGGCGCAACCTGACCTCGTCGTCACTAGCATTCTCCTCCACCTCCTCTGCTGTCCTCATCTCTTGGCTGACTGTGGGTTGACAGTAAGTGGGATCTCCAACCTCATCATCATCACCCTGTGCGTTATCACACCCGTCGTCCTCAGAGCCAACCTGTTCCTGCCCTGACAAAAAACTAAAGTTGTCGCTCCAATCAGGTATTTGAGTCCCATCATCGTCTTCCTCATTGTCTCCACCAACAGGAGTTACAGTTTGGGAATGAGGGTCTACATTATGGTCAGAACCTTCAGCGTCTGGTCCTGGATCCGACTCATAAAGATTCTGGGCATCAGTGCAGATCATTTCCTCGTCTGGACTCACAGAAGCGCTGGAGCCGACCTCTGATTCCCAGGCTATAGTATGAGTAAACAGCTCTGCAGACTCAACCATCTGTTCTACCTCATACTCAGACGGGCAGCTGGAGATTTGGGAGCTGTGAGGAAGCAAGTGCGATTGGGGTGACACCTTTGAGGACTGGAGTATTTGTGATGTTGAAGTTGATGTGGAGGAGAGCCCACTTAAAGGAACACTTGATATCCGTTGAAGCACCTGCTGTTTTTGTGCCTCATCTGGAGTTTGTAGCGATTGGCGTGGCCGTAAGAAAGGGATCTTATCACATTGTCCGCTAAAAGAAGTAGACATTTTAGTTTGGCTGGAAGATGGTCTTTCTTCTGCAGATGTTACTGTTGCTTTAACACCTACCCCACGGACACAACCTTTTTTCCCCTTCCCAACACGCCTATTCCCCTTTCCACCAGCAGCAGGCCTTTTTCCACTCATTTTGGTGGTTAACTAATTCACAACTCTGGAGTTGTTTGCACAAAAAAACAATGGATGGGAACTGAGCAGAGCTGAGTGGCCAAACTGTGGTATTAGGCCAAAACTATTGGCTGGGTTAGATGCATAAAAAAATTATATTCAATTTGCAACCTGATGGAGGTCAGTATAGATGGACTAATAGAACAAGTCCAACACAAAGCTAGAAGCCCAAATATTTTTTCAGAGGAAGATGCAGAAAAAAAAATATTCAGTTTGCAACCTGATGGAGGTCAGTATAGATGGACTAATAGAGAAAGTCCCACACACTGCTAGAAGGCCAAATATTTTTTCAGAACTAGATGCAGACAAAAAATTATTTTGAATTTGCAACCTGATGGAGGTCAGTATAGGTGGACTAATAGAACAAGTCCCACACACTGCTAGAAGGCCAAATATTTTTTCAGAGCTAGATGCAGAAAAATATTATATTCAATTTGCAACCTGATGGATGTCAGTATAGATGGACTAATAGACCAAGTCCCACACACTGCTAGAAGCCCAAATATTTTTTTTTCAGAGCTAGATGCAGAAAAAAATTATATTCAATTTGCAACCTGATGGAGGTCAGTATAGATGGACTAATAGAACTAGTCTCACACACAGCTAGAAGCCCAAACATTTTTTCAGAGGTAGATGCAGAAAAAAATTATATTCAGTTTGCAACCTGATGGAGGTCAGTATAGATGGACTAATAGAACAAGTCCCACACACTGCTAGAAGGCCAAATATTTTTTCAGAGCTAGATGCAGACAAAAAATTATTTTGAATTTGCAACCTGATGGAGGTCAGTATAGATGGACTAGTAGAACAAGTCCCACACACTGCTAGAAGGCCAAATATTTTTTCAGAGCTAGATGCAGAAAAAAATTATATTCAATTTGCAACCTGATGGAGGTCAGTATAGATGGACTAATAGAACAAGTCCCACACACTGCTAGAAGGCCAAATATTTTTTCAGAGCTAGATGCAGACAAAAAAATATTTTCAATTTGCAACCTGATGGAGGTCAGTATAGATGGACTAATAGAACAAGTCCCATACACTGCTAGAAGGCCAAATATTTTTTCAGAGCTATATGCAGATAAAAATTATTTTTAATTTGCAACCTGATGGAGGTCAGTATAGATGGACTAATAAACAAGTCCCACACACTGCTAGAAGCCCAAATATTTTTTCAGAGGTGGATGCAGAAAAAAATGATATTCAGTTTGCAACCTGATGGAGGTCAGTATAGATGGACTAGTAGAACAAGTCCCACACACTGCTAGAAGGCCAAATATTTTTTCAGAGCTAGATGCAGAAAAAAATTATATTCAATTTGCAACCTGATGGAGGTCAGTATAGATGGACTAATAGAACAAGCCCCACACACTGCTAGAAGGCCAAATATTTTTTCAGAGCTAGATGCAGATAAAAATTATTTTTAATTTGCAACCTGATAGAGGTCAGTATAGATGGACTAATAGAACAAGTCCCACACACTGCTAGAAGCCCAAATATTTTTTCAGAGCTAGATGCAGATAAAAATTATTTTTAATTTGCAACCTGATGGAGGTCAGTATAGATGGACTAATAGACCAAGTCCCACACACTGCTAGAAGGCCAAATATATTTTAAGAGCTAGATGCAGACAAAAAAATATTTTTAATTTGCAACCTGATGGAGGTCAGTATAGATGGACTAATAGACCAAGTCCCACACACTGCTAGAAGGCCAAATATATTTTAAGAGCTAGATGCAGACAAAAAAATATTTTTAATTTGCAACCTGATGGAGGTCAGTATAGATGGACTAATAGAACAAGTCCCACACAATGCTAGAAGGCCAAATATTTTTTTCAGAGCTAGATGCAGACAAAAATATATTTTTAATTTGCAACCTGATGGAGGTCAGTATAGATGGACTAGTAGAACAAGTCCCACACACTGCTAGAAGGACAAATATTTTTTCAGAGCTAGATGCAGAAAAAAATTATATTCAATTTGCAACCTTATGGAGGTCAGTATAGATGGACTAATAGAATGATGCTATGCCCAAAAGGTTTTACTTCACTAGGTGCAGTTAAAAAATTAGTATTCTATACACAGGTGGTGTATCTTGCAACACAGATAGGCTACTCCACTGACTAACACACTCTGCAATAGGCCAAAAAGGATTAGCTTTGCTAGATTCAGCCAAATGCTGTGAAAAAAACTTGCACAGCACTGGCACAGACCTGCCTGGCAAAAACTGATAGGAACTGATGTAACTTAGTCCTGAAAAGGACTGCAATTACAATTAGTCTTTACTCCCACAACCTATCTATTTAAGAGCACAGACCAGCCTGATAAAAGTCGTAGGAAATGCTGTAACCTAGTCCTTAAAAGGACTGCAGTCACAACTATTCCCTACTCCCAAGCTATCTGTAGATTTGTGCGAAAATTGGCTTTAAATTAACAAGGTATAGCGCACACAGCAACAGCGGTGCCGTCTAACACGCAGCTGCAGCAGTGAGAAAATGGTGGCGACGGGGAAAATGGCTGGGTCTTATAGGGCAAGGACATGTGACATACACTGCCAATGACACATGCCCTTGCTTGTGTGAAAAAAAGCACTTCGCTCCGTGTGGGCGCTGCTGATAGGCTGACAGACTGCACCTCCCCACTGTAAATGCGGGAAAGAGAAAAAAAAAATGGAGATCTTCATTATTCCTGCAGAGATCCATCCCCTGCCCCTCCCCCCGCCCCGCTGTACACTCAAACTGCGTATTAACATTAATTTTCATCATTACTGAGAAAAAATCCAGTTATGATTTTGGTGCACGAACAGTTATCGAACATAACCTCGAACAGCCGAATTTTTCTCAAATCGTTCGTGTTCGCCGAACGGCTCGAACACCGCCCAAAACAGCTCGAATTTGAGATTGGCGAACAGTTCGAGTCGAACAACGCTCATCTTAGTCCAGGGCCTTTACTCACAGTTCTTACTATCCAGACCACTTCTGCAGGTAACGGCTGCCCACGTCGTACTGTGCTCACCAGGTGAGGGGCTCAGACAACTCCCAGATAACTTTGGAGCGCTTCACAGGACCCCCTTTGTGTGTCCTTTGTCTGGCCTTTCTTACCAACCCTTCTGTCCGGCTGCCTCGGGCCTCCTCTTGGTAAACTTGGCGCCAGTTTCCCTGACCCTATGTGGTGCCTTCCTAGCGGGTGTAGCGAGGGGCTGCGCCACATAAAATGTCACAGCCTCCGGTTTCTAGCTGAGGGTCGTTTCCCGCCTCCACTAGTTTCGGGGACCGGTCTCCCCCTTTGGCCTGACCCCTCCACGCAGGTGGATTCGGGCGTGCGGTGGCGACTCGCCCGTCCGCACCCCTGGGATCCCTTCGTTCCTGGAGCCTTCTCCGCTCCTCTTCCTTCCTTCTCCCTCTTCCAGGCCTGGTCCTCTGTTACTAGGCCCGCCTCCGGAGCAGAGCTCATGCAGAGCCCCTGCTCCCTGTCACTTCTGCTCAGACTTCTCTGCACTGAACTAAGATGGTGCCCACCTTTTATACTCCCTTCTCAATGCACCCAGGAACTGCTTCCTCCCTGCTCCTGCACTACAGGGTTCCGCTTCCTCAGTGTTCCCTCCCCCCACTCCAGCCAGGGAAAAGGACTGACGTGCCCATCTCCGGGGCATATTGGTCGCCCTGCCCCACGGCAATGTGGTGTAATGCATGCAGGTGTCGGGTCCTGATCCACACTCCATCCTTACCTGAGAGTGAGATATCACACCTCTGGGTGAGGTGCAATACGTCTGTAACAACCGAGCCCTCAGGGTGCTACAGTTCCATTTATCTTCAGCCTAGGTGACGTATTGCGATACAGGGCCGTGATTTTGGCTATAAAAGGGTCCCCTAGACCCCTACCCCAAGCTTTTTAAAAGAATAATATATGGCGTGCCAGGAGACTCTATGGAATGCTTTCTCAGCATCCAACGAGAGTATCTAATTACAAATTTTTAACTGCATCTATCCCAGGAAATACTTTGTGCCTAGTAGCAGTGTCTGCTAGTCAGCGGATTATCCCGGCTGTTAAGCAAGCTACACCACCTGTAGTTTGGACACTTAATTTTTTCAAAGGAAATGCTTCGGGACCACGGGATACTCAGTGAAGAGCATCAGGAGGCACCCCAAGGCATAGGGGCTGGGACTGGCGGTAGGACGCCTTGCGGTGGACAGCTGAGCTCGATCCTTATAAAAGCTTTTTAACTGCAGCAGCTTTAGTGGACGCTACTGGAGCTGGAATTACGCGGCTGCTGGCATGAGACTTGCCCTCCAATAGATCCTTGTAAAAGGATTTAAAGTGTATTCCTTCAAATTAGAGAGACAATTTAAATTAAAAAGCTTAGAGCTGCCTCCACCACAGGGGGGCTCGCTCGACCCACCAGCAGACAGGCACCAGTATTGGGAGAGGGGGGCTGGCCGTCAGGGTCCACCGTGGCTCTGGCACAAACCCGACGACACGGAGGTGGCACGGGCAGGAACGAACTGGCCGTGTCGGCTTCTCACTTTTTGGATTTTAGAAGGGCATGACATGCCTATATCTGTGTCTCCCCCTCCTTTTACTCCTCCACCCCTTTCTTTTCGCATGACTATATGTACTTGTCACTTTTCCATGTGTTAGTTATGTCTTCTGAGCAGTTTGTCAGCTTTTGGACACCTTTGAAGGTGTTTTCTATGTGTTTCTATGTGTTTTTGTTTGCCTGCCATTGGTGTTAACGGTGTTTGAAGGTGTTCGACGAACAGTTCGGCGAACACACGGGTGTTCGACGAACAGAACCGAACTCGAACACTACGGGGGTGGCTCAACACTAATTATATCCCAGGAAGGAAACCAGGATGAGGCACATTATATCCCAGGAAGGAAACCAGGATGGGGCACATTATATCCCAGGAAGGAAACCAGGATGGGGCACATTATATCGCAGGAAGGAAACCAGGATAGGAGACGTTATACCAAGAAGGAGGCTGTGTTGGGAGACATTATCCATGGAAGGGGTTCAGGATGGGGGACATTATCACTGGAAAATTGTCTAGGATGGGGGACATTATACCTGGAAAGGAAAAGGGACAGGATGAGGAACATCATTACATGGGGGCAAACACATGTCTTTATATTATCTAAAATGCTACACAGATGCAGACAGAGGAAAACTACACTATCAGCCCAATTTATCACCCCTTGACCAACAAGCTCTAAGAAGTGATCCATCGTTATATAGCGTCAGGAGTTATTAACACCAAAACGGGGGAGTTTCTCACCAAACAACACCCTATTACACCTGTGTTTTAGGTGTTGTCTAAGATCCACAAGAGCCTCGGCCAACCCCCTGGGAGACCCATTGTGGCGTTGACTGATTCTCTTCTATCACCACTCTCTATCTTCCTTGAAAAGATGCTTATGACGCGCCCCTGGGCCTGTGCTGAGTAGCGTTGCGCACGCGGGAGCCTACCCAGAGCCGGATCTGATAGGGGTAGTAGTCTCGTGGCGGTGACCCGGTCCGTGCCCAGGGAGTCAAGCTGAGTGGCGGTATATTAGCAGTAGATGTAGGACGACTACGCCACCCGTTGAATGCAGCTATGGAGCTGCCGCTGCAGGGCAGACCGCTGAGGCCGGTGGTAGGATAGTGCAGCGTAGATGGTATAACCCCCAACGGGAGGGGTATGGCCTCAGGGCAGCCGACGTGGATGATGGGGGTAGCAGGAACCACTCAGACGATGCGGTGTAGTTCAGGGTCTTTACTGGTGACAAAGATAGACCCTCCCGGAGTACTGGCTAGCGGTCGGGGCCTGGTCAGTCCTTGAGCAGATGGGATCCCCCTTGGCCAGGCGGAGTTGTAGGCCTCCCCAACTAATTGTACTCTTCTGGCTTCCTTGCTAGAGGCGGGTAAAGGTAGCCCACGTCCCTGAGTGTACCGTGTGGTGCTCACCCGTATGGCCGGTGACTCGGGGCCTTCTAGTGGCTTCCGCTCTACGACGGCGGTGCTGGTCCCACGCGTGTGACCGTGCCTTCGGGTTTCTTGGCCAGAGGACCTGAAATCCCCTGCCGGGCGGTTTCTGCTGCTGGGTCTGGGTTAATCCCCACAGCCTCGGACTCCGGGTCCGGTGGTAACTCTTCAATCAGGGCGAGCTCTTCAGCTGCCAGCCCCTGATTCCTTTTAGCACTGCTCCCACTGAGCTCCTGATCTTTCTTTCCTATGCTGCTCCTCTTCTTCTCTCTACTCTTCTCACTAACCCTGCCTCAGCCCCAGTTTTATATAGGGGAAGTTCTTCCCCTCCCAGGACTGGGCAGGAGGTGTGGCATGCATAGGATTCCTGACCAAGAGACCTCCCACCTGCTCTCAGACATAATATTGCTATTACTGTGGAAACCAGACCCCTGGGGTGCCACATTCCCCCCTAGTGAAAGTTAGTACTCCGGGACTAAACATACTTTTGTAAACATAACAAGGTGCAAACAAAAACAACGCAATAAAGAAAAACATTAGGATGGTCACGGCGTGTCCGCAACCGGGTGCAGTTTTTCAAGAAAACAAGGGTGTCCATTTCACCAAAAACAGGGAGACGTAACCAGGTAGGGGTCTGTCCTACCCCGAGTCCTTAACAGTCTTTAGTCCATTCCTGGTTACGCTCCAACATATGTACACAAAGGATTCCCGGTAAATCCACCAAAGACTCCTATAAATAACTAGAAACACATAATTATACACAAGCAACAATAAACAGGTAAACATTAATAAAATAACTTGAACATTTAGATCCTCCACCGTATGGGCAGCTGGCCTCTAGTGACCCTAGTGGACCTACGGAGCTGGTTGATTGGTCCTGAGCTACAGGGTATAGGGGCTGTCAAGGGTAAACTGGGTAGCCGTCTACGGACTCTTTGGCTCACTAGGGGTATGGCAGGCTCACTATAAGCAGAGGGTTGATTTTCCTGGTCTGCTTGTGTGGGGCCTTCTGCCTCCTGGACCGGCTGTTCTTCCAGTTCTACCTGTGTCTCCGTAGGCACTTTAGATGCTGGTTGGAGGAACGTGAGGATGGGTACCACAACAGCACCATTGACTTGAGTCCAAGACCGAGGGAAGTCTCCGAGCACAGTACTAACCATATCTTCCCTTTCCTCTACGGGTCGAGGGTCTTCTTGTTCCTCTTCAGGGTTCCGTAGCTGTTCAGGACACTTCTTCAGGTGATCCCGGGATACAATGGCTGTGGTTTCCCCTCCGTCTTTACTGATTGTACAGATCTTTGGGTTGTCGTGGCTTGAGGGCAGTACGGTGTACGGGTCCTTCTCCCACTGGTCGTCCAACTTGTGGAGCCGTCTTTTCCTCTTCAAGACCTGCTCTCCGGGCACCAGGGGAACAGCGGGAGCATACTGGTTGTAAGTTTTCTCTTGTCTTTCCCTAGCTTGACAGAGACTTCGCTCCACGCTCTCCTGTACTTTCCGGTACTGCTGCTGCCTCTCTGTGTCCCAGTCTGCTTCTGGTGAAGTGTCCTCGGGTGTCAGGACCCCCATCTCCAGATCAACAGGAAGCTTACCAGGTCTTGCCCTCATTAGGTAAGCCGGGGTACAGTTGGTGGAACCTACAGGGATGTGGTTGTATAGGTCCACCAGGTCGGGCAGCTTTTCAGGCCACAGACTACGTTCTTCCAGGGGCAATGTTTTCAGAAGATCTATCACCACCTGGTTCATTTTCTCACAAAGTCCATTAGTTTGCGGGTGATAGGGTGTTGTTCTAATCTTCCGGCAGCCATACAGGGTGCAGAACTCCTGGAAGACTTCCGCTTCAAAGGCAGGCCCCTGGTCCGTCAGCACCTGCTCCGGGTATCCGTGCGGACGGCAGAAGTGCTGCTGGAAGGCTCTAGCTGCTGTTTGAGCCGTTAAGTCCTTGACGGGGACGACAACCAAGAACCGGGAGTAGTGATCCACGATGGTTAACGCGTAGACGTAGCCACTTCTGCTTGGGGTCAGTTTTACATGATCCAAGGCTACCAGTTCCAACGGCTGTCTGGTGATGATGGACCGCAGGGGAGTCTTCTGGCTGGCACGGTCCCTCCTTCTTAAGTTGCATGGGCCATAGTCTCTGCACCACCTCTCGATGGTTCCTCTCATGCCTACCCAATGGAACCGCCCGCGCAGCAGAAACTCCAGCTTCTTCCATCCGAAATGCCCAGCTCCATCGTGATATGCCTCCATCACCATAGCTGCGTCTCTTCTTGGCACCACTACTTGCCAGATTAGTTCATGCGTCCGGGAGTTAACCATTCTGCGGCACAACTTTCCCTTATAAAGGAACAGTCGACTCTTCTCAGCCCACAGTTGCTTGGCTTCCTCCGGAGCGTCTGGGTCAAGGCGTGCATCTGGCCGAGTCAGCATCTCCTTTACCAGACGGACGGCAGGGTCACTGTCTTGCGTCTCCACCCAGTTGAAATGAGGTAAGGGGTTGAACGTAGCGGTTTGCTTACTTCTTACACGGTGGGAATACTGGATAGTCCCATGCCGGTGGAACGCGGGAAGTTCAACCTCCTCCATTTCCTCTGGATCTTCCCCCACGTCCGGTAGGTTTGGCATTCTGGACAAGGCATCCGCGTTGGTATTGGAGCGTCCTGCCCGGTATTTGATTGTGAACTCAAAGTTGGACAGGCGGGCCATCCATCTCTGCTCCAGGGCACCGAGTCTTGCAGTGTCCAGGTGTGTCAACGGGTTGTTATCCGTGTACACGGTGAACCGGGAAGAGGCGAGGTAGTGCTTAAAGCGTTCGGTGACTGCCCACACCACTGCCAGGAACTCTAGCTTGAATGAGCTGTAATTCTCAGGGTTTCTTTCGGTGGGTCGCAGTTTTCGGCTGGCGTAAGCAATTACTCGTTCTTTCCCCTGCTGGATCTGGGACAGTACGGCTCCTAGCCCGATGTTACTGGCGTCGGTGTAGAGGATAAATGGCTGGCTATAATCAGGGTACGCCAGGATTTCATCCCCCGTGAGGGCCATCTTCAGCTGGCGGAAGGACTCTTCTTCCAGCTTCTCCCATCTGAAGGGTGGCTTCTGGTTCTTGGCCTTCCTGGACTGGCCTATCAGGAGGTCCTGCATAGGAGCTGCCTTTTTGGTGAAACCGGGAATGAACCTTCGGTAGTAGCCTACCAACCCGAGGAACTGCCTCACTTCCTTTACGCTGGAGGGGCTTGGCCATTCCTTAATTGCGGTGATCTTATCAGGGTCGGGAGCCACTCCGTCAGCACTCACCACGTGTCCCAGGTACTGCACCTTTGGCTTCAGGAGGTGACACTTGGAGGGTTTCACCTTTAGGCCGTAACTTGCCAGAGCTTCGAACACTTCCGCCAGGTGTTTCAGGTGGTCCTCGTAGGTCTTGGAATAGACGATGACATCGTCCAGGTATAACAGGACCGTCTCAAAGTTTCGGTGTCCCAGACAGCATTCCATCAATCGCTGGAAGGTTCCTGGTGCGTTGCAGAGTCCGAACGGCATGCAGGTAAACTCGCTAAGTCCCATCGGGGTGGTGAATGCGGTCTTCTCCCGGTCCGCCTCTGCTACAGGAACCTGCCAGTACCCGCTAGTGAGATCCAAGGTGGAGAAGAAGTTAGCAGATTTTAAAGCAGCCAAAGACTCCTCTATTCTTGGTAAGGGGTACGCATCTTTGTGTGTGATACGGTTAATTTTCCGGTAATCTACACACATTCTCATGGTGTTGTCTTTCTTTTTGACCAAGACTAGTGGAGCTGCCCAGGGGCTACAGCTATCCCTGATTACCCCAGCCTCCTTCATGTCTCTAAGCATCCCCTTGGCGTGTTGGTAGTGTGCAGGGGGTACGGGTCGATACCTCTCTTTTATGGGAGGATGGTCTCCCGTGGGGATGTGGTGTTCTACCCCCTTGACTCGCCCGAAGTCTAACGGGTGTTTACTAAACACTCTCTCGTACTCTCGAACCACCCGGTAGACTCCCTGTTTCTGGTGGGAGGGAGTGGAGTGAGTACCCAAATGTAGTTGCTGACACCAATCCTCCATTATTTTCGTAGAGCCGTTACCTTCCTCCGGGTGAGATGGAGGCAAGGGTTCCACAGACTGTATAGAATTTTGGTTGATAGTATATAATTTGGCTAGCGTAGCATACCGGGGCAGGTATACTTCCCTTTTCCCGATATTTATTATACGAACGGGCACCCTCCCATGGCGTACATCAACTACCCCCCGTGCTGTCAAAATGGTGGGCCTACTGTCTGAGTAGACTGGTTCTACCATGGCCTGGTAATCTCTACCTCTCAGACCAATAGCTGCCCGGCACCAAATCATCATTTCACTTTTCGGGGGTATGGCAATAGGGAAAGGGTCACACATTCTTACGCTACCAATCTCACCGCTGGAGAGTTCCACTTGTTGCCGTCGCATCAGTGCCCAGATCTCTTTCTGGAGCACTCGCTGCTGGCCGGAGCTGGCGTTCTTGGCAACCTGCTGTAAAATGAAAATCACCTCTGCAAGACAATTTTCAATCACATTAGTTCCTAGAGTTATCTTTGGGTGACTCTCGCGCTTGTCAATGTCCACAATGATCAGTCCCTGTGCTGCCAGTTCGACTCTACCGATTTTAATGGTCATCTCTTTAAATCCGATCTGCGGCACGGGTTGACCATTGCTGGCAATAATACTCAAGTCGTCGTCAGGGTAGCGGGTTATATCCGAGTCATTCCAGTACTGCTTGAAGAGCAAGTACGGGATGGTGGTGACCTGTGACCCGGTGTCCAGTAGGGCACTCATAGGAATGCCATCCAGTACCACAGGCAAGACTGGACGTCCTCCCACATATTTGTCGCGCCAGCTCGATGGGCCTGGTGATCTTTTTCCTGGGGGTTGGCCCTCTACCCCAGGTTGTGCCAGTTTAAAGGACAGTACCTTACCATATGTCCGGGTTGATTGCAGCGGCGGCAGATGGGTTGTCCGTCCTCGTTGTATCGGTCGCTGGGTCTTCCTCTGGCCGGTGGGGTCCTCCTTGGTCGACGCCACGGGATGTCCTCCGGTCCGGATGCCAGCTGGATCTTCCCTGGAGTGGAAACCTGTAAAGACTGCACAGTTCGGGTTAGCGCAGCAACGCTTTTAGCTAGCTCTTGGACCTGATGGTGCAGGTCTGGAGCCGGGTCATTGTTCAAAGCCTGCGCATCAGCCCCCACAGGCCCTGCCGACAAGGGCGCCGCCTCCTGGTGGTAAGTGATAGCTGGGCGCCTGTGGGTCACAACGCCACCCGGTGCCGGTTCTCGGAGCACCCGGATGGCTCTGTCCTTGAACTGTGCAAAGTCCAGATGAGGATCCTGTAAGGCTATGGCCCGCAACTGGGTTCGGTGGACATTGCAATATAGTCCCTCTATAAATTGTTCGGTCAACAGCCTGTCCTCGTTTCCCACGCTGTCGGGGTCGGTCTGCTTAATGGCTCTCAGGGCCTCTTGTAGGTTTAGTGCATAGTCCCTTATACTCTCATGTGCTCGCTGCTTGCACCCATAGAATCTAAGCTTAATCTCGGCTGAGGTGCGGGTATCAAAGGTGTCCCTCAGCCGGGTTAGTATCCCTGCGACAGTCCTCCTCCCAGGTGGCCAGGACTTTACCTCCCTTTGGGCTGCCCCGGTTAGTTGGGCCACCAGGATGCTCACTTTTTGCTCCTCTGTGAGGGGGTACACCTGGAAGAGGCTATCCAGCTTTTCTTTAAAGTCATTCAGGGTATGTGACTCCCCTGAGTACTGGGGTAACCAGGCTGCTCCCGGGATATAGGGCATGGTGAAAGGCATGACTGCAGCAGCGGTGGCGCTGGCGGGGGTTGAGGCAGTGAAGCTCTCCTCCGTATCCGACATCTTTCTCCCCCCTAGTGGACCGTGGCCTACCTTGCGATGATCCTCTTCCGTAGGCCGCGGCTCCGCAGTGGATCGTCAGGGTCGAGGACCTTCCGTCGCGCTCCTGTGACGTCGGCGTCTGCTGGGCTCCTTCCAGGACCTTACGCAACGTCCGGACGTGAGGCGGGGCTTCAGTTCTCGCGCGCTTTCAGAGTCCACGCCCCTCTTCTTCCCGCGCGGCGTCTTCAAGATGGCGTCCAACGGCGGGAAAACTACACGGGTGGCGGGAAGAAGGCAGAAGATGGCGCCGGATGGCGGGAAAACTTCGCGGATGGCGGGAAGAAGGTAGAAGATGGCGCCGGATGGCGGGAAACCTCCACGGATGCCGGGAATCTTCACCACTGGTAAGTTTGAACAGTCTTTTTCAGGCACGCAGTACCCGGTGGTTGCGGGCACGAGATCCTGCCGACTACGCCAAAAGCTGACGCGCCCCTGGGCCTGTGCTGAGTAGCGTTGCGCACGCGGGAGCCTACCCGGAGCCGGATCTGATAGGGGTAGTAGTCTCGTGGCGGTGACCCGGTCCGTGCCCAGGGAGTCAAGCTGAGTGGCGGTATATTAGCAGTAGATGTAGGACGACTACGCCACCCGTTGAATGCAGCTGCAGGGCAGACCGCTGAGGCCGGTGGTAGGATAGTGCAGCGTAGATGGTATAACCCCCAACGGGAGGGGTATGGCCTCAGGGCAGCCGACGTGGATGATGGGGGTAGCAGGAACCACTCAGAGACGATGCGGTGTAGTTCAGGGTCTTTACTGGTGACAAAGATAGACCCTCCCGGAGTACTGGCTAGCGGTCGGGGCCTGGTCAGTCCTTGAGCAGATGGGATCCCCCTTGGCCAGGCGGAGTTGTAGGCCTCCCCAACTAATTGTACTCTTCTGGCTTCCTTGCTAGAGGCGGGTAAAGGTAGCCCACGTCCCTGAGTGTACCGTGTGGTGCTCACCCGTATGGCCGGTGACTCGGGGCCTTCTAGTGGCTTCCTCTCCACGACGGCGGTGCTGGTCCCACGCGTGTGACCGTGCCTTCGGGTTTCTTGGCCAGAGGACCTGAAATCCCCTGCCGGGCGGTTTCTGCTGCTGGGTCTGGGTTAATCCCCACAGCCTCGGACTCCGGGTCCGGTGGTAACTCTTCAATCAGGGCGAGCTCTTCAGCTGCCAGCCCCTGATTCCTTTTAGCACTGCTCCCACTGAGCTCCTGATCTTTCTTTCCTATGCTGCTCCTCTTCTTCTCTCTACTCTTCTCACTAACCCTGCCTCAGCCCCAGTTTTATATAGGGGAAGTTCTTCCCCTCCCAGGACTGGGCAGGAGGTGTGGCATGCATAGGATTCCTGACCAAGAGACCTCCCACCTGCTCTCAGACATAATATTGCTATTACTGTGGAGACCAGACCCCTGGGGTGCCACATTTACACCTGTAACTCAACGTAGCCCGTCATATCTACTCGATACCGGTGCCTTCTTGACGGTCCTAGCCAGGATCGGACAACTCCCCCCGGAGGCCACTCTAGTGTCTTTTGATGTCAAGAATCTGTACACATCTATATCCCATGATCAAGACTTCACTGCAGTACAACAGTTAATAGAACATTCACAAGCTGACCCAAGAATAACGGATCTCTGAATTAAACTCCTCACCTTAGTGCTCTCTTAAATCTATTTCCTAGGGCACCACCATTGGATCGAATGTGGCCCCCCATATGCTAACTGCTACATGGCCGCATTTGAAAGCCAAGTCATCTATTCGAATCCGCTTTACCAGAGACATTCCATTGGCTGGAAAAGGTTAATTGATGACATTTTCTGCATATAGGGGGGACCCACGGAATCCCTGGAGGAGTTCTTTTTGATTCTTGACTCTTCATGGCCAGGCCTAGGTTTCACTATGACCAAGGACAACCATTGGGTTAGTTTTCTCGAAACCATGGTCATCAAGGATGAATAAGTTCTCCTCACCACAGATCTTTTATTCCAAACCCACAGACCGGAATGGTCTATTACACTTTTCCATTAATCATCCCAGGGCCATGAAGTGCTCCATACCAAAATCACAGTTTAAGAGAGTCAGCAGGATTGTCACCAGTGAGCCTCTTCGGCAATTAAGAACATTAGTACTGACTAACCCTCCAGCCGCTCGCACTGACACCAAAGATCGCATCTCTTTTGTCTACACGTTACATCCATATGCCTATGTCATCCACAAAACCATACGTAGACATTGGAATATCTTAAGGACTGGTTACCCTACAATCACTGCTTTTCAGAAACCGTGTTTCAAAAGAGCCCCAAATCTGAAATATTCATTGGTACACGCCGACATAGGTACAAAACGACAGGGACCACAACAAAGGTTTTTACAAAATCCAAAGATGGGGACGATCCGTGCCTTCAGTGTAGACAATGTAACAACGTCCTAAGATGTAACATAGTCCACCATCCCCAGACTGGTAAAAAATACTACATTAAGAATTACTTCACCTGTGATACGACTTTTGTCGTATATCTTATCAAATGTCCATGTGGTCTGATATACGTGGTAGAGACTACTCAACCTGTGAAAGATAGGATCTCAAAACACAAGTCGACGATACGTTGTAAAAATCTACTACTACCTATTCCACAACATTTCCTAACAGCAGGGCACAACATCTCACAATTAAAATATCAGGTCCTAGAACAGGTTCTACCACCACGCTGGGGGGGAGATCGCGTACGTCTCCTTAAACGCCAGGAGACATACTGGATCCATGAGCTCCAATCCTTATCACCTAAACGATTGAACAAGGACTATGATCTGTTGTCCTTTATGTGGTAGCATCATGTACAGCTATCTCCTATACAGGACCGCGGTCCCTGTCATAACCGTACGACAGACACCAAGAATTTGGAATCCTCTTTTGGGACTATGAATGGAGGAAGCATCTATACAAAATCTCCAGTCAACATTGTATCTTGCATTAACCTGGTCTTATGTTTTGATATTGGTTTATAGGTGCTTTTCTATAAATTCTCTACATGTACCAGCATTATATATCAGTGATTTACTTGAATGATTTGTCATCTCAAATGTAACTGTACTGACACATGCTTTCTATGTTACAGATGGTCCTTATATACGGGATGTCTTTCTTCATGATCACCTCTGGTCGTCCTACCACTTTGTTCACCTGGGCGCTCATTACTTTTTGTGCTTCCTGCCCGTGGAATGCATTGTTCCTGACAGTGGAACGAATGCGTCCAGGCTTTGTAACGCACAACTACGTCACCTGCACCGCTTCACACTGTTCCTGTAGGCAGACCGGGTTCACAACATGTCACTTCTGGTGACGTAACAGAGAAATGCCCTCCTCTTCCGGCCAACGCACTGGCCGCGATTGGCCACGCGCAAAGGGGACCCTGCCCCACATGTGGCAATTGGCTGCGTTACAAGTCACTCCTGCCTACCTAGCCTGGCCCCACATTAGCGGCTACTACCCATAGGGTGGGACTCGCGGGCCCCGCCCCTCACATGTTTAAATGAGCCCATTGTCTCACTCACCATGGCAGACATACGAACAAGTGGTGGACACCGCGTTCTAGCCAAACAACATTCCTCTACTTCGGGTGACACAGGTACGAGGTGTTTCTTAACTCCTTCCACACTAGGCCTGGCATTGTCCATTCTAAAAGGCTATCTCATCATGCCTTATACAGGTCCCAGAGACCCTCACTAGAGAGATACTGCGGCTCTCACCCCCTCCATCTCTGAGCTCCCCAAAGGTAGGGTAGGCTCTGGCCATTATACATGGTTTCTTTATCTATAGCACATCTACTGCATTGTTTGATCATCTTACATTTCTTGTACATTCTTTATTTAGTTCTATTTGGTTCATTTTTTTATTTTCGTTTATTTAGATTGCACTGATGAAGGCCATGTTGGCCGAAACATTTGTTATTTTCCTGGACTGCAATTAAAAATTCTTTCAAAGTAACCGCATTGAGTGCCGAGGTTTTTCATACAAGTTTGGTTTTGGCCCCTTCTTAGGTTGTGCTGGTTACACACCAGTCTGAGCTAATCTTAAAAGCTAGTTTTCAGTCTTCATGCAGTCAGCATTGCGGTGGAGAAAATGTTCACATTATCTGAGTCTGATGGGGCTTGTACAGCTTTGTGCAGTACCACCCATGTCCGGCGCTCAGGACTACAGTATGCTGCGTACAGGACCACTAATTGGGCTGGAATCATGCCTGCTTTGATGCAGAGCCTGAATGTGCACACAATGTAATTTTCACACAAGTAACCTAATTTGAATAATAGGTGCAGAAAATCTGCAGCATCAAAAAGTAAGCCAAAGCTCATCCTGGGTACATATCTCGAAAGTATGTTCCTGCAGGCCATGTCTACTGCAAGATTTCAGTGGCATAAAATCTGTTATGAAATTTTCTACGGCAAAAGGTGCTGAAGATTTTCTTAAAGAAATGTTGCAGATTTAATACACACTTCATCCTTTGCATTGCAAGGAAATCCACATTGTAACCCACAACTTGCATTAAACTGCTGCAGATTTAATATCAGCAGTGTAGATCAATTTAAGCGACAAATTTAACCCCTTAAGCCCCGAGGGTGGTTTGCACGTTAATGACCAGGCCAATTTTTACAATTCTGACCACTGTCACTTTATGAGGTAATTACTCTGGAACGCTTCAACGGATCCCCCTGATTCTGAGATTGTTTTTTCGTGACATATTGTACTTCATGATTGTGGTAAAATTTCTTCGATATCACTTGCGTTTATTTGTGAAAAAAAACGGGAAATTTGGCGAAAATTTTGAAAATTTTGCAATTTTCAAAATTTGAATTTTTATGCCCTTAAATCAGAGAGATATGTCACACAAAAGAGTTAATAAATAACATTTCCCACATGTCTACTTTACATCAGCACAATTTTGGAACCAAAATTTTTTTTTGTTAGGGAGCTATAAGGGTTAAAAGTTGACAAGCGATTTCTCATTTTTCCAACAAAATTTACAAAACCATTTTTTTAGGGACCACATCATATTTGAAGACACTTTGAGAGGTCTTTATGACAGAAAATACCCAAAAGTGACACCATTCTAAAAACTGCACCCCTCAAGGTGCTCAAAACCACATTCAAGAACTTTATTAACCCTTCAGGTGCTTCACAGGAATTTTTTGAATGTGGAAGAAAAAAATGAACAATTAACTTTTTGCGTTGCGTTTGGAGAGCCCCTGTGTGCCCAAACATTGGAGCTCCCCCACAAGTGACCCCATTTTGGAAACTAGAGCCCCCAAGGCACCTATCTAGATGCATAGTGAGCACTTGGAACCCCCAGGTGCTTCACAAATTGATTCGTAAAAATGAAAAGTGAAAAAAAAAACACTTTTTCATTTTTATGAATCAATTTGTGAAGCACCTGGGGGTTCCAAGTGCTCATTATGCATCTAGATAGGTGCCTTGGGGGGTCTAGTTTCCAAAATGGGGTCACTTGTGGGGGAGCTCCAATGTTTGGGCACACAGGGACTCTCCAAATGCAACATGATATCCGCTAACAAATTGTCGGCTCACATTGTTAGCAGACGCCATGTTACGTTTGGAAAGCCCCTGTGTGCCCAAACATTGGAGCTCCCACACAAGTGACCCCATTATGGAAACTAGACCCCCAAAGGCACCTATCTAGATGCATAGTGAGCACTTCGAACCCCCAGGTGCTTCACAAATTGATTCGTAAAAATGAAAAATTGAAAAAAAAAACACTTTTTCATTTTTATGAATCAATTTGTGAAGCACCTGGGGGTTCCAAGTGCTCACTATGCATCTAGATAGGTGCCTTGGGGGGTCTAGTTTCCAAAATGGGGTCACTTGTGGGGGAGCTCCAATGTTTGGGCACACAGGGACTCTCCAAATGCAACATGGTATCCGCTAACAAATTGAATGGAAAATCGGCTCAAATTGTTAGCGGACACCATGTTGCGTTTGGAGAGCCCCTGTGTGCCCAAACATTGGAGCTCCCCCACAAGTGACCCCATTTTGGAAACTAGAGCCCCCAAGGCACCTATCTAGATGCATAGTGAGCACTTGGAAACCCCAGGTGCTTCACAAATTGATTCGTAAAAATGAAAAGTGAAAAAAAAAACACTTTTTCATTTTTATGAATCAATTTGTGAAGCACCTGGGGGTTCCAATGCTCACTATGCATCTAGATAGGTGCCTTAGGGGGTCTAGTTTCCAAAATGGGGTCACTTGTGGGGGAGCTCCAATGTTTGGGCACACAGGGACTCTCCAAATGCAACATGATATCCGCTAACAAATTGTCGGCTCACATTGTTAGCGGACGCCATGTTACGTTTGGAAAGCCCCTGTGTGCCCAAACATTGGAGCTCCCCCACAAGTGACCCCATTTTGGAAACTAGACCCCCCAAGGCACCTATCTAGATGCATAGTGAGCACTTGGAACCCCCAGGTGCTTCACAAATTGATTCATAAAAATGAAAAAGTGTTTTTTTTTTCACTTTTTCATTTTTACGAATCAATTTGTGAAGCACCTAGGGGTTCCAAGTACTCACTATGCATCTAGATAGGTGCCTTGGGGGGTCTAGTTTCCAAAATGGGGTCACTTGTGGGGGAGCTCCAATGTTTGGGCACACAGGGGCTCTCCAAACGCAACATGGTGTCCGCTAACAATTTGAGCCGATTTTCCATTCAATTTGTTAGCGGATACCATGTTGCATTTGGAGAGTCCCTGTGTGCCCAAACATTGGAGCTCCCCCACAAGTGACCCCATTTTGGAAACTAGACCCCCCAAGGCACCTATCTAGATGCATAGTGAGTACTTGGAACCCCTAGGTGCTTCACAAATTGATTCGTAAAAATGAAAAAGTGAAAAAAAAAACACTTTTTCATTTTTTCGAATCAATTTGTGAAGCACCTGGGGGTTCCAAGTGCTCACTATGCATCTAGATAGGTGCCTTGGGGGGTCTAGTTTCCAAAATGGGGTCACTTGTGGGGGAGCTCCAATGTTTGGGCACGCAGGGGTTCTCCAAACGCAACATGGCGTCCGCTAACAATTTGAGACGATTTTCCATTCAATTTGTTAGCGGACACCATGTCGCGTTTGGAGAGCCTGTGATGTGCCTAAACAGTGGAGCTCCCCCACAAGTGACCCCATTTTGGAAACTATACCCCCCAAGGATTTTATTAAGGTGTATAGTGAACATTTTGAACCCAGAGGTACGACACAGAATTTGTTTACATTAGGTCATCATATTGAATAAGTTGTCATTAGTCTTGAGCGCAAGTGCTCGCTACTTGAGTTTGCATCGGGTACTCAGGTATGCACCATGTACAGCGTGTGCTCGAGTGACATGCTCGAATCCCTGCTCCGCATGTTTCACGGTTATTAGACACCCAAAAAAAAACATGCGGGGATCGCTCGTGCATGGCAGGCAATCCCCGTAAAGTTTTTTTGGCCGCGAAGCATATGGGGCAGAGACTCGAGCATGTCACTCAAATACCCACGATACTCAATGCATACCAGAGCACCCGATGCAAACTCAAGTAGCGAGCACTTGCGCTCAACACTAGTCGCCATATCGTCATCTTTTTTTCTTACTTTTGAAAAAAATCCCAACCCCATCACAACCCTAACCTCAACCCTAACCCCAAACCCAGCCCTAACCCTAGCACAACCCTAACCGTAGCACATCCCTAACCCTAGCACAACCCTAGCCCTAGCACAACCCTAACCCTAGCACAACCCTAGCCCCAAACCCAGCCCTAACCCTAGCCCAATCCTAACCCAAGAGTTTATTTTTGACGTCGTTCCTTGTGCGGTATAAGTGATTAGACGACTTTATTCTTCGGGTTGGTGTGATTACAGCAATACCAGAATCATATGGGGTTTTTATGACTGACAGCTGTCACACACTAAAAGACGCATTTTTTGTAAAATCTAGTTTTTGCATCGCCATATTTTGAGAGCTATAATTTTTCCAGATTTTGGCAGACAGTCATGTGATGGCTTGTTTTTTGCGGGTGACTTGACGTTGTTATTGGTGCCATTTTCAGGCACGTGACATTTTTTGATCGCTTTCTATTCCGATTTTTGGGAGGCAGAATAAACAAAAACCAACAATTCAGAAATTGTTTTTTGTTTTTTTTTACTCTGTTCCGCGTGTAGTAAAATTGATAAGGTAGCTTTATTCTTTGGGTCAGTACGTTTACAGCGGTACCACATTTATATCGTTTTTCTATGTTTTGCACTTTTACATAATAAAAGCAATTTTATAGAAAAAAATATTTTTTAGCATTGCTTTATTCTGAGAGCTATAACTTTTTTATTTTTCGGATGATGGTGCTGTATGGCGGCTTGTTTTTTGTGGGACGAGATGACGTTTTCAGCGGTACCATTTTTATTTATATTTGTCTTTTTGATCGCGTGTTATTCCATTTTTTGTTTGGCGGTATGGTGATAAAGCATTGTTTTCTGCTTCGTTTTTTTTTTTTTTTTACCGTGTTCACTGAAGGGGTTAACTAGTGGGACAGTTTTATAGGTCAGGTTGTTCCGGACGCGGCGATACCAAATATGTGTACTTTTATTGTTTTTTTTTTGTTTTTTTTATAATAATATTTATTGATGGGTACATTATATTTTTATTTTTGGTGGATTATTTTTTTTATTTTTTTTTAATATTTTTGCAATTTTTTTTTCTTTTTTTTTTCACTTTCTGGAAGCTTATATACTTTATTACTTTGTCCGACTCTGGGACTTTCACTTTTTTTTCTCTGATCGCCTGCATGGCACAGGAATGCAGCACCATCCCTGTGCCATGCAGGCTGTCAGCGCCGGACAGGGAGAAGATTGTTTGGAGATGCACTGCGCATGTCCAAACAATCTTCCTGCTGTCTGGTGACCCGGATGTTGTCATGACGACATCGGGTCATCATGGCAACACCCGGGAAGCCTTTGCAGACAGCGCTGGAAGCCGGAAGAGGAGGTGAGTATCTGCGATCACCTCCCCTTGCCCCCGCAATGCTGCGATCGTCTTCGATCGACTTCGATCGCAGCATCGCGGGGGTTAATGTGCTGGGAGCGGTGCAGGACTGCTCCCTGCACATAGTATCGGGTGTCAGCTGTGACAACCAGCTGACACCCGGCGGCGATCGCGCCCGCACAGCCTGTGTGCGCGCGCGATCGCCATGACGAACTAATACGGGTCTGGCTCTTAAGTCCCAGGGCACAGACGCGTATTAGTACGTCAGATGTTGTTAAGGGGTTAAATGTGTTTTCCCACAAGCAAAAGTTCATTTTAATCAATAGATTTTGGAATAATAATAATTTCCACAATTGGATGTGTTTAAATAAAATGTTCCTGTGCTGAAATAATCTTATAAATGTGCCCCTGCGCGATCGCCATGACGTACTAATACGGGTCTGGCTCTTAAGTCCCAGGGCACAGACGCGTATTAGTACGTCAGATGTTGTTAAGGGGTTAATTGAGTTTTCCCACAAGCAAAAGTTCATTTTAATCAATAGATTTTGGAATAATAATAATTTCCACAATTGGATGTGTTTAAATAAAATGTTCCTGTGCTGAAATAATCTTATAAATGTGCCCCTGCTGTGTACTGTGTAATGGCTGTGTCTGACTGTACAGGAACATGGTCTGATCATACCACAGCTCCTGGGCAGGGGAGGAAGCAAAAAAGTATACAGACATTACAGCAGGGGATCACAGTTGATTATTTTTGTGAGGTAAAACATTTCCCTGCCTGTTTTTAAACAATTTTTTAATTCATAGAAAGAATCAGCTGTGATCCCCTACTGTTATATCTTTATACTCTTTTGCGTCCTCCCCTGCCCAGGAGATGTGGTATGATCAGACAATGTTCTGCACGGTCAGACACATCCATTACACAGTACACAGCAGGAGCACATTTATAAGATTATCTCAGCACAGGAACATTTTATTTAAACACATCCAATTGTGGAAATTATTATTATTCCAAGATCTATTGAATAAAATGAACTTTTGTTTGTGAGAAATCCCCTTTAAAATTCCATTCAAAATGCTGGTACTGTAATAAACAGTGAATTTTCTGCGTGCAAATCAGCAGTGGGAAATCGACTGCATTTCCACATATAAATTATTAAGCTTTTTAATTGGTCATATCCACAATAATGAGCTTTATTATGGCCATCACTATTTTCACTAGGAATAGCATGAATGCATGCGATTTTCACTTTTCATAGGTATATAACTTGGTCCATATTCACATCCGTTATCTTTTCGTTCATCTCATTGAAATTCCACAGTAAACTCCTAAATAAATTGCAAATCTTTCACACACTACATTTAGTAAGCTCTGTCCTGAGATAGAAATGTTAGGGCAGCGTTAGAGAACACCTACCATGGGTCAATATCTCAAAGCCAACATCTGCTTTGTGTTCATAACACCCGGAGGGATTAAATAGACAACTACTTTATATCATTTCCCTTTTCTTCTTCTCGGGTAGTTTTCCTTTCACAGTTTTTGCAGATCTGTGAACAGCTGCAGGCTATTAGCACCTCTTTATTCCAGCAGTCTTGCTAGCTGACAAAAATTAACACCCCCTAATTCAAGTTTTACCTTTAACCCTTTGCCTATCTAATTGACTTGTTATCATGACCTGATCGTGGCCTTCACAGCTCTCGAAAAGATTTCGCTTTACTCTCGTCAAAGACGTTGGCAAGGATATTATTTTAAGAAGTCACCTTATTGCAAATATAGCAGCAAATTGCAGCTGTCGTTTGACCTATGCTGATCGTATAGCTCTCCAGCTGTGGTTGAGTTTTACACCCAGCATGCCAGGCTTGCTTTTGATTGGTGGAAAATGTCTGGCATTAATGTCAACAACATCTATGAAATGGTATGACATGCTGGGCGCTGGCTGGCAATCATGTCGGGAGTTGGATTGTAAGGCTCCGAAAATGTTTTCTAGCTTTGTAGAAATTATTATCTAAGAAGATGTCATTAAGAACCTCACTCCAAATCTGATCTCAGCCTGACCAGCGTGTAATTCTATATTTCCTCTGAAGTTTTCACAGTAGCCAAAGGAAACGTCTGTGGAAAAATGAAGGTAAATATTAATCCAAACCTTTCAGTAGAGCGACTTCAGTAAACATGTTGAATTCTTAAAAACCAAATATTCATTTCACAGCAGTTCTACTGGAATAGAGGCCAATCATGATGTCTTCTTTTGTTCCAAAATGGGTTTCTCTTAGCTCTGTCCTCTTGTCTCCGGTTCCGGCTACCC